>NC_091283.1:711613771-717101271 GCF_032444005.1 Ranitomeya imitator | reverse complement strand
GTGTGTGGGGGGGGATACAATTTTTCTAATTTTCTCCTTCCATATTGCTTTAATTTGTCATGCAGCTAAAGGGATAATAAACTTCTTGAATGTGGTTTTGAGGGGTGCAGCGTTTAAAATGGTGTCACTTTGGGGTATTATCAGTCACATTGTCACATAGGCCCCTCAAAGTTACTTCAAATGTGATCACTAAAAATGTTTTTGTAAATTGTTTGAAAAATTGCTGATTAACTTTTAACCCTTCTAACTTCCTAACAAAAAGAAGATGCTGATGTGAAGTAACCATGTGTGAAATGTTATTTTATGACTATTTTGTGGGATATAACTCTCTGGTTTAAGGGCATACAAATTCAAAGTTTGAAAATTTAAAAGTTTGTCAAATTTTTTATTTACCACTAACATAAAGTACAACATGTCACAAAAAAGCAATCTCAGAATTACTGGGATATGTTGATGCCTTCCAGAGTTATTACCACATAAAGTGACGAATGTCGTATTTAAAAGATGAGGTTTGGTCTCCTCCTTAAAGGGGTTGTCCACTACTTTCAATTAACCCCCCAATGTACCCCCCCGGGGCCCCTAATGAATTGTGCCATTACCTTCTGTTGACGTTTTCGCCTGTGAGCGGCGCTATGGCTGCAGCTGGGTACGGGTCACATGACCCCCAGACTGCAGCCGCCGCTCATTTCCGCCGACGTCACGTCAATTTCCAGGCTCTAGAAATTGACGTGACGTCAGCAGCAGGCGTGACCAGCCCCCACAGTCTGCAGTCACTCAGCAAGAGTGACTGGGCGGGGCTGGGGGGCTGCCTGCAGGGCTGTGCTGAGGGCGGGCGGGGCTCTGTGTGTGCTCACTGCTCAGTGGCATGCTGGGATCTGAGGACGGGGCTGTGCTGTGGTCGCCGGGGGTCTGCCCGCCGGCGCTGGTGTTTCTGCCCGCCGGTGCTTGTGCCCGCCGGTGTTTCTGCCCGCCGGTGCTTGTGCCCGCCGGCGCCGATGCTTGTGCCCGCCTGTGTTTCTGCCCGCCGGTGCTTGTGCCCGCCGGCACCGGTGCTTGTGCCCGCCGGTGTTTCTGCCCGCCGGTGCTTGTGCCCGCCGGTGCTTGTGCCCGCCGGCGCCGGTGCTTGTGCCCGCCGGCACTTGTGACCACCAGCGCTGTGTGTGTGTGTGTGTGTGCCGGCGCTGTGCCTGTGTGTGTGCCGGCGCTGTGCCTGTGTGTGTGTGCGCCGACGCTGTGTGTGTGTGTGCCGGCGCCGTGTGTGCCGACGCTGTGCGTGTGTGTGCAGGCATCGTCCGATGGGACTACAAGTCCCATCGGGCTCTGCCTGCTACACTGACAGTGAGTGACACATTAGCCAATGATGGGACAGTAGTAGTCCCATCATCCGGCTAATGTGTTGAATGTAAAAAAAAAAAAACCACAGTACATACATACATACAACACACACCATGCGACTACATGCACCATGCGACGACATGCACCATGCGACATGCTGCATGCGCCATGCGACGACATGCGCCATGCGACGAAATGCGCCATGCGACGACATGCGCCATGCGACGACATGCGCCATGCAACGACTTGCACCATGCAACAACATGCACCATGCGACAACATGCAACATGCACCAAGCGGCTACATGCACCATGTGGCGACATGCACCATGCGCCGACATGCGCCATGCGACGACATGCGCCATGCGACGACATGCACCATGCGACGACATGCACCATGCGCCTACATGCACCATGCGCCGACATGCGACATGCACCATGCGAAAACATGCACCATGCGGCGACATGCTACATGCACCATGTGCCGACATGCACCATGCAACATGCGACGACATGCACCATGCGGCTACATGCACCATGCGCCGACATGCATCATGCGCCGACATGCACCATGCGACGACATGCACCATGCGACGACATGCACCATGCGACGACATGCACCATGCGACATGCACCATGCGGCGACATGCTACATGCACCATGCGACGACATGCACCATGCGACGACATGCACCATGCGACGACATGCGACATACAGTACATACATACTACAGACATACAGTACATATAACATAGAGTACATACTCACCATCACTTGTCACTTTGTTCCCCGAAGCCATTGTCACCTGTAAAAAATATTAAAATAATAAACAAACAATATACTCCCTGTCCGCAGAAATCCAATTAAAACGAGTGTCCCACGACGATCTCCCGTGGAGAGCAGGAGCATCAGCTGATGCGACCACTCTCCAGAGGCTCCAGGAACACAATGATGGAAGGTATCCTTCCATCATGTATTCCTCACAAGGTATTCCTACGCCCCTGTGAGAAAATAGTCCCTAGTCTCACTATTGGCATTGCTGGGTGAGACATTTTCCCACGCAGCAATTGCCATAAAGTGAGACCAGTGAACTAGAGTAACCTCAGTGATGCACTGCAGGAGCCATTGTCTCCTGTCAGTGTGTCACTGAAGGTCCTATAGAGCAGTGACATCACCCGATGTCACTGTTCTATAGGGGAGATCGTCGTGGGACACTCGTTATTAATTGGACTGCGTCGGACAGGGAGTATACGGTTTATTATTTTACTTTTTTTTGCAGGCGCTGAAGTATGGTAAGTATGGTTAAATGAAGAATATTAAAATACTTTTTTCCAAATGTGTGGGTGTTTTATTAAACCTTTCTTACTATTGGATTAGTAATGGATAGGCGTCTTATTGACGCCTCTCCGTTATTAACCCGGCTTAATGTCACCTTACAATAGCAAGGTGACAATAACCCCTTATTACCCCATATCCCACCGCTACTCGGGAGTGGGAAGAGAGGGGCTAAGTGCCGGAATTGGCGCATCTTACAGATGCGCCATTTCTGGGATGGCTGCGGACTGGTATTTGTAGCCGGGGGGGGGGGCCAATATCCATGGCCCCTCTCTAGGCTATGAATATAAGCCCGCAGCTGTCTGCGTAGCCTTTCTGGCTATAAAATATAGGGGGACCCCACGTCAATTTTTTTGGGGGTCCCCCTATTTTAATAGCCAGTAAAGGCTACGCAGACAGCTGCAGGCTGATATTCATAGCAGGCTACAAATATTGGCCCCCGGCCGTCGGCTTTCCCCCTCTGGCGCAGAGAATTGCGCGGGAGCCCACGCCGTTTTTTTCTTTATTTTTAAAAAATTCAACGCTCATTAAGGCCTCTTTCACTTTTGTGTCGGTACAGGTCCGTCGCTATGCGTCGGGCCGACGTACCGACGCACGTTGTGAAATTTGTGTACGAAGTGGGCAGCGGATGCAGTTTTTCAACGCATCCGCTGCCCATTCTGAAGTGCGGGGAGGAGGGGGCGGAGTTTCTGCCGCGCATGCGCGGTAGAAAATAGCGGGCGCAACGGCCAAAAAAACGTTCACTTGAACGTTTTTTCGTGCCGACGGTATTCCAAAACACGACTGATCCGTAGCACGACGGACGCGACGTGTGGCCATCTGTCGCTAATACAAGTCTATGGGTGAAACGCATCCTGCGAGCACATTTGCAGGATCCGTTTTTTCCCACCGGAATGTTTTTTTCCGCCGGATGTTTTTTTTTTTCCACCAGATCTGTTTTTTCCACCGGATCCGTTTATTTTCGCCGAATCCTTTTTTTTTTTACGCCAGATCCGTTTTTTCTCATAGAGTTGTATTAGCGCCGGATTACACCTGATGGCCACACGTTTCATCCATTTTTTGCAGGATACGTCAAAAAAGCTGTTTCCGCCGGACGGAAAACACATACAGAGAAACGGTTTTTCGGTACGTCGAAAAAATGCACAGCGACGGATCTAGCAAAAAACGGATGAAACGTGTAGCCATCAGGCGCACTCCGGCGCTAATACAACTCTGAGAAAAAAAACTGATACGGCAGAAAAAAACCGGATCCTGCAAATGTGCTCGCATATAGTATATAAGACAGCCTCCCCCATAGAATATAATATACCCCCCATAGTATATAAGACAGCCTCCCCCATAGAATAGAATATACCCCCGCAGTAGTATATAACACAGCCACATCTATAATATAACACTGGGAGCGTCACTCTGTCCGAAGCCTTTATAGACTGCGCCGGCGCAGTCTGGACCACAGAGTGACGCTCCCAGGAGATCGAGGTATGCGTAAACACTGAACGCACACCGCGATCTCCAATGGAGAGGCAGGGACGCGCCAGGAGGGTAAATATAAGCTATATTCACCTGTCCCCCGTTCCAGCGCTGTGTGCGGCTCCGTCTCCCGGGTCCTCTGCCTGTGATTTTCACAGTTCAGAGGGCGCGATGACGCGCTTAATGCGCGCCGCCCTCTGACTGAACAGTCACAGCCAGAGGACCCGGAAGAAGTGGCGTGCAGCGCTGGAACAGGGGACAGGTGAATATAGCAAGTGTCGGGGGCCTGAGCTAGCGGCAATACCGGCACCTGACCCCCACAGCGCGCCCGTGTCCCCGCCTGCTAAGGCCCCCCAGCACTCGGCGCCCAGCGACGATAGGCGAGTATGTTATTTTTATATATATATCGCAGCAGCATACGGGGCATATAATACTATGGAGCATCTTATGGGGGTCATCAACATTTATGGAGCAGTGTACGGGGCATATACTACGGAGCATGTTATGGGGGCCATGAACCATAATGGAGCAGTGTACCGGCCATATGCATGGGAGCAGCAAATTACAGAACGGTGGCGCAGGATGGGAGCACATGACAGAACGGGGGCGCAGGAAGGGAGCAGCGCATGTCAGAATGGGGCTGCAGGATGGAGCAGCACATGACAGGATGGAGACCATATACCAATATAAATGCTCGCCACCTGGGCGTAGAACGGGTTCAATAGCTAGTAGTATATAACACGGCCTCCCCCATAGAATATAATATACCTCCCATAGTATATATCAAAGCCCACATATAATATAGCACAACTTGCATAGTATATAGCACAGCCCGCATAGTAGTATACAGCACAGCCCATGTAGTAGTATACAGCACAGCGCGGGTCGTAGTATATACAGCACAGCCCGTGTAGTAGTATACAGCACAGTCCGGGTCGTAGTATATACAGCACAGCCCGCGTAGTAGTATATACAGCACAGCCCGCGTAGTAGTATATACAGCACAGCCCGCGTAGTAGTATATACAGCACAGCCCGCGTAGTAGTATATACAGCACAGCCCGCGTAGTAGTATACACAACACAGCCCACACAGTGGTATATACACAGCACAGCCCACACAGTGGTATATACACAGCCCACACAGTGGTATATACACAGCACAGCCCACACAGTGGTATATACACAGCCCACACAGTGATATATACACAGCACAGCCCACACAGTGGTATATATACAGCCCACACAGTGGTATATACACAGCACAGCCCACACAGTGGTATATACACAGCCCACACAGTGGTATATACACAGCACAGCCCACACAGTGGTATATACACAGCCCACACAGTAGTATACACAGCACAGCCCACACAGTGGTATATACAGCGCAACCCACATCTCATCCCCCCGATAATGGCTCCACACTCTCCTCACCTTTCCTCTTGCCTGCGCTGCTCCTGTCTCGGCGGCTGCAGTCTGCCCGGGACACAGCAGGTGTGCGATGATATGACGTCATCGCGCACCCGCAGTGTCAGAGGCAGAGCGGGGAATGATGGGAGAGGGAGCGTCATTGCATTGCATTGCATCATTGCATTGAACTATACCTATAGTTGAATGCGGCGGCACTGGCGGAAGGAGGGGGAAAGAGTGCAGCGGCCCACTACTGGCACCGGCCCTTCTGGCATTTGCCAGAAGTGCCTGATGGCCAGTTCGGCCCTGGTCACCACCCACACACTTACCTCCTCCTGAACTGCAGCGTTTCTCGGACCCACATCCGCAGCAAAACTGCAGATATTTTTTACATCTCAATGAAAGTGTAAGGCCGGAGTCACACTACAGCGAGATACAATCTCTGGCATCGGCACTCCGGGGCGGAGCGTGCGGCTCCATTTATTGCTGTGCGGCTGCATGCTCTGCTCCAGAGTGCCGGTGCCAGAGCTTGGTTTTAACCTGCGAGACTCGGCCATATCTCGCTGTGTGTGATCCCGGCCTAAGGGTGCAGAAACGCTGCAGTTCGGCACAAAAGAAGTGACATGCTGCGGAGAAAAAAAAAAGCTGCGTTTCGGTGCGGCCTTTTCCGCAGCATGTGCACAACAAGTCTGCGGCTCCCATAGACTTGCATTGGTTGTGCACTACACTGCGGATTTGATGCAATTCCGTACGGCAAAAAACACTGCGGATCTGCAATCAAATCCGCAACGTGTGCACACAGCCTTAGCATTTAGTGAGCCTAGCAAAAAGCCAAGCAAAAAACAAGTGTGGGATTGCACTTTTTTTGCAATTTCATCGCACTTTGAATTTTTTTCACATTTTCTGTTACACGACATGGTAAAACCAATGGTTTCGTTCAAAAGTAGAACTTGTCCCGCAAAAGATAAGCCCCCACATGGCCGTATTGACGGAAACATTATGGCTCTGGAAAGAAGGGGAGCGATAAACGAAAAAAAGCTCCAGGGGTGAAGGGGTTTAGAAACATGGATATGGACATATCTATGGAAATAGATAGATACATACAGATATATCTATATATCTATCCCATATCTATCTAATTCTATCTATCTGTCTGTGTCTATCTATCTATATATCATCTATCTAATATCTATCTAATATCTATCTATCCCATATCTCTCTCTCTCTATCTATCTCCTATTTATCTATCTATCTATATATCATCTATCTAATATCTATCTATCTAATATCTATCTATCTAATATCTATCTATCTAATATCTATCTATCTATCTATCCCATATCTATCTAATATCTATCTATCTATCCCATATCTCTCTCTATCTCTCTATCTATCTATCTATCTCCTATTTATCTATCTATCTATCTTTCATGGAGTGTGGGTTGGACAAATGTAAAAGACGAGTTGGACAGAAATGACACCACAAATCTTTTTGGAGGGAGAGGAGGGCGGGGTTTGGTTGTGTTTTTGGAGTGGGTGTGCTAGATTCGGGATTAGTGGCAGTGCAAAGCATCATGGAACTTGTAGTATTAGGTCACAATAAGGAAGTTGTCGATTAACCCCATGAGAGCTGAATCCAGCACTGAAGATGTGCTGCTACAGCATGATAACAGCTAATATTGCTAAAATAAACACAGTAGATGTTTTCAGTGGCACATAATAGCAAGATTTATGAAAAAAAAAAAAAACTTTATAGTAATGGATAACTTCTTTAAGAACTGAGCCATTTTGTACGTTAAAGTTTGTTATAAGCATTGCTTCCATTACACCATTCTTGTAGTGTGTATCTAATGGTGCAGTCAGACTGCCTTATTACTCGCGCGAAGGTCCCATCGCAATCCTTGGACTGGCCGTTGGCTCTCCTGCCCTGACAACATGTATTTCTGTGCAGCTGTCATGGTCAGGAGAGCTGATGGCCAGTCCGAGCATTGCAATACGATCCGGCAATTCATCTACTATATAATTGTCTAAGGGTCACTTCCGTCTTTCTGTCCTTCTGTCTTTGTCTGTCACGGATAATTCATTGGTCGCGGCCTCTGTCTGTCATGGAATCCAAGTCGCTGATTGGTCTCGCCAGCTACCTGTCATGGCTGCCGCGACCAATCAGCGACAGCCACAGTCCGATTAGTCCCTCCCTACTCCCCTGCAGTCGACGCCCACTCCATACTCCCCGCAGTCACCGCTTACACAGGGTTATTGCCAGCGGTAACGGACCTCGTTATGCTGTGGGTAACTCACTCCGTTACCGCCGCTATTAACCCTGTCTGACCAAGTTTTTACTATTGATGCTGCCTATGCAGCGTCAATAGTAAAAACATCTAATGTTAAAAATAATTAAAATAACAAATCATTATATACTCACCTTTCGCGACGTTCTGGTGCCAAGGATGGTATGGGAGAAGGTCCAGCCATGACGTCACGGTCATGTGACCGCGACGTCATCACAGCGCCTGCGCGAGAAGGACCTGCCATGACGTCAGTCATGTGACCGCGACGTCATCACAGCGCCTGCGCGAGAAGGACGTGCCATGACGTCACGGTCATGTGACCGAACTACAAGGGGCCCTCGGAAGGTGAGTATATGTTTTTTATTTTTTAACCTGTGACATACGTGGCTGGGCATTATACTACGTAGCTGGGCAATATATTACGTGACTGGCCAATATACTATGTGGCTCTGTGCTGTATACTACGTGACTGGCCAATATACTACGTGGCTCTGTGCTGTATATTACATCGCTGTGCAATATACTATGTGGCTCTGTGCTGTATACTACGTGGCTGGGCAATATACTACGTGGGCTGTGCAATATACTACGTGGACATGCATATTCTAGAATACCTGATGTGTTAGAATCGGGCCACCATCTAGTGTCCAATAAAAGCCAACCCCTAGATTTAAGGCTGATTCTTGACTGTCGTATTTTCTTAGTATTGGCAATTATTTTAACTGAATCCATCAGGGTTAAACAGCAAAAATGCCAGACACTGCAGAACAAGAAGAAAAATGTAGAATTGGGGCCTGTTTGCATGCGGTCAGCATTTTCAGGCCTGATTATCCTCTCCTGCTCTGATAGATAGGCCTGTCTGGGCTCATGCGTCATGCGTCCACTTTGTATGATTTGATGAGCTGTCACGCGGAGGTTTTTTTCCCTCCTAATGTAGAAAGTCATTGCTGGTGCCGTTTCTTCTTATTTTGCCCGTCAGTCTAGTCAGATTCAGAGGAGAGGACTTTGTACCCAACATATCTGAGTATACAATCTGTGCAATTTAAGAGCTTTATCTAATGGGTTATTACCTTTTTACATACATTTTTAGGACGGTCTTATACGCATGGACTCCGCATTAAAGGGATTGGCATTACAATATTGCAATTAAAATTGTATTTTACGATTATGCACAATTTAACCCACTCAATAAACTGAGGTTTCTATTATGTACTGGATTGTCACCACATACCTTGCTTTTGTATAGTCATGGCGATTCTACTTGCTCAGGTTCATAGCCATCATTAAATTCTTCACAGACCTGCGTTTGATTAGACATTGCAAATGAATCCATAACAGACTTTAATCCTACATTTTCTTTCCCTGTAAGTTTCATTAGCATCTTTGCCGGTGGAAACCCGGGCCGGCTGAAGGTTAAATGTCTGGGGTCACTGCATATGTTGTGCCATCTGCTATACGGCAGCAATAAAGCATGAGGGGTCCTATTCATGTGTCAGTCATAGCAGCGGACATACTGACGGCGGGCAGCCCCCACTGATGAGTAGATGGGTCTGCATGAACACACCTTGCATTACTTCTGCTGGTGCTTTGTATAGGAGGTCCTGCAGTTTATTATGTGAAGGCCACCTAATGGCTCCATTGCCCTCTACGGTGTATGGCACGCACTGTGTGTAGCCAAGGTCATGAGCACCTCGGAAGGTGCACAGGTTGGTTCACCTTCTAATATTGTGAGACCACTCAACTGTTTGCCCGCCTGTTTGTTAGGCCAATGTGACGCATTTTTATAATTCAGGCCAGGATAAATTCCTGGCACATGTCTCCTATTTACGGTAATTAACATTTTTTTTGTTTGTTTGTTGTTGTTTTTTTTATAAATGTCCATGTGTGCTCCCAGTTATCCTTTTGGTCTAAAGATTTTTAGTATGTGGCACCCAAATGGTCCTTCCTGAGGTCTAGGGGTTCGAAAGGCATGGCTATAAGGTACCTCACCCCCCTCTGTAACCTTTTGTATCTGCCCGCACCCATCCTTCACTGGGAAACAAACCTTAATTGCGCCTTTCAAAGAAATGTTAGTCGGATCACCCCCCTATGTCGTGTGTGTGGGCATGTAGGGCATAGGAAGCTGAACAAAATCACACCTGTGCTCCGCTGTTTTATTCCAGAGACCTGCGTGCCCATATAGACGGCCCAGAGGGCTGATCCTACTGACATTCCCTGTCTGTGTCCAGTGGGATAGCGTCCCAGCCAGCAATAATGCCAAGCTCTTCCGTGGAGCCAGGTTTCTAGCAATGGATTCTTTATAATGCACCAATCTGCATCCTTCTGTACTCTATTTTGTGGCATGCTGGGTTTTTGTGTTTTGAACAGCTCTTTATTTCTCCCCCGTCCTCTGCAGGTTCTTGATGAAGATGAGCGAAAACATTTTTTCAGGTCCATTCTTCCTGAAATGGCTGCACTGACTCTGAAGCTTCCAAAGCTTTGCACACAGGTAAGGCATGAACGCTGCCATGTACAGACGCGGGTGCACCCATAGAATAAATGTTTAGGGGGGTCTCTCCTGTCACAGTGCCTGCCAGTGACACCATAGTGGGTTGTGAGGGCAGAGAGGGGCTCATTTTGTTCTCGCTGACAGCCGACGCTGCAGTGCTGTAGTAGGGACTGTAGCCGGATTCCAAGGATGTGTCACTTGCTAGACTCTGAGCTGTAGTTACAATACAATCATTGTTTTATCAGCAGGAGAGTCTCTCCCGGACTAGGTGTCGTGTGCACGGCAGTCGGGCTGATTTGTGGAACCCTGCCCCATCACTGTTTGGCAGCTTGCTGACAGTGTACTCAAAAAGCTACAAATTAGTGGTGTGGGCAAGGTTATACATGGCTCAGCATTCTGACCACTGCTACATATAGAGCAGGGATTCTATGAAAACTGCACTAAGCTGTACAGTAAGTGACATAATGCTGGAATCAGGCGCTCCTGCCCAATATTACTGCTTTCAGATTACATGGGAAAATCCTACTGGCCGATTCCCTTGAAAGCTGGCAGCTCTTGGAGAGCATGGAGTTCATCTTCTCTCATGTGTTGTCAGTACTGCGGCCGGCCATCTTTCTAACGCTATTAGCCTGCAGATTATCCCAATATCTGCCGGTTTATAGCATTATTCAGCCGAATAATATTTTAAGAGGATTATTCTGACAATATCAAGCAAACCTCCATGGCCTAACATCCTATAATAATTGAAGTTGTCATATGCAGTCAGTTGCCAAGTGTCCCCTGCTCTGTATATCGCCCCCTGAAGAGACGCGTGTTTGGGGCTTGTGACCGCCTGCTTTTCCATGGACGCTCAGATACCTGCTTCTATAGTGGGTTTTCTCCTCTTACTTTGCGGTGACACAGCACAATAATGGGACTAGGGGAAAATATGTATAACTGGTTGAACAACTGGCTCAGTGATAGAAAACAAATGGTAGTTATTAACCCCTTGAGAGTTTGTTTTTGGGTTTGTTTTTTTGCTCCCCTTCTTCCCAGAGCCATAACTTCTTTTTCTTTTTGGATCAGTGTGGCCATGTGAGGGCTTGTTTTTTGCGGGAAGAGTTGTACTTTTGAACAACACCATTGGTTTTACCATATTGTGTACTAGAAACCGGGAAAAAAAATTCAAAAGTGCAGTGAAATTGCAAAATGTTCAGTTCCACAAAATTTTTTTTGTCATATTAATTAAATGCTAAAACTGACCTGCCATTCTGATTCTCCAGGTCATTACAAGTTCACAGATACCAAATCTGTATAGGTTTTGTTTTACTTCAGTGGTGAAAAAAATCCAAAGTTTGCAATAAAAAAATAAAAATTCATTTTTCAAGACCCATAGCATCTCAGTTTTGTGACCTTCGGTTGGGTGAGGGCTTATTTTTTGTGCGATGAGCTGACATTTTTATTGATACCATTTTGGTACAGATACGATGTATTCGTCGCCTTTTATTGCAATGTTGCTGTGACCAAAGAATCATAATTCTTATATAATATATATATATATATATATATATATATATATATATATATATATATATATATATATATATATATATACCGTATATATATATATATATATATACCGTATATACTCGAGTATAAGCCGACCCGAGTATAAGCCGACCCCCCTTAATTTTGCCACAAAAAACTGGGAAAACTTATTGACTCGAGTATAAGCCTAGGGTGGAAATGCAGCATTTACCGGTGAATTTAAAAAATAAAAATAGATCATTATTTCCCCATAGCTGTGCCATATAGTGCTCTGCACCGTTCATTATTTCCCCATAGCTGTGCCCCATATAGTGCTTTGCACCGTTCATTGTGCCCCATTGCTGTGCCCATATACGGTGCTCTGCACCGTTCATTGTGCCCCATTGCTGTGCCATATACGGTGCTCTGCACCGTTCATTGTGCCCCATTGCTGTGCCATATACGGTGCTCTGCACCGTTCATTGTGCCCCATTGCTGTGCCATATACGGTGCTCTGCACCGTTCATTGTGCCCCATTGCTGTGCCATATACGGTGCCATATGCTCCCTGCATGTCCCACATATATACACAGCTCTGCCGCCTGCATGTCTCACATATATACACAGCTCTGCCGCCTGCATGTCCCTCATATATACACAGCTCTGCTCCCTGCATGTCCCACATATATACACAGCTCTGCTCCCTGCATGTCCCACATATATACACAGCTCTGCTCCCTGCATGTCCCACATATATACACAGCTCTGCCGCCTGCATGTCTCACATATATACACAGCTCTGCCGCCTGCATGTCCCTCATATATACACAGCTCTGCTCCCTGCATGTCCCACATATATACACAGCTCTGCCGCCTGCATGTCCCTCATATATACACAGCTCTGCTCCCTGCATGTCCCACATATATACACAGCTCTGCTCCCTGCATGTCCCACATATATACACAGCTCTGCTCCCTGCATGTCCCACATATATACACAGCTCTGCTCCCTGCATGTCCCACATATATACACAGCTCTGCCGCCTGCATGTCCCACATATATACACAGCTCTGCTCCCTGCATGTCCCACATATATACACAGCTCTGCTCCCTGCATGTCCCACATATATACACAGCTCTGCTCCCTGCATGTCCCACATATATACACAGCTCTGCTCCCTGCATGTCTCACATATATACACAGCTCTGCTCCCTGCATGTCCCACATATATACACAGCTCTGCCGCCTGCATGTCCCACATATATACACAGCTCTGCTCCCTGCATGTCCCACATATATACACAGCTCTGCTCCCTGCATGTCCCACATATATACACAGCTCTGCTCCCTGCACCGTTCATTGTGCCCCATAGAAATCTCTGCCGCCGCTGCTGCAATAAAAAAAAAAACCACATACTCACCTCCCTTGATTGCAGCTCCCGGCGTCTCGTTCCGGCGCCTTCATCTTCCCGGCGTCTCTGCTCTGACTGATCAGGCAGAGGGCGCCGCGCACACTATATGCGTCATCGCGCCCTCTGCCTGAACAGTCAGAGCGCAGACGTCGGGAAGATGGAGGCGCCGGCCGGGAAGATGGAGCGACGCCCGGCGGCTGGAACGAGGACAGGTGAATATGACATACTCACCTAGTCCTGGCGATCCTCGCGCTGTCCCTCTGCCTGGTCTTCGGTGCCGCAGCTCTTCCTGTCAGCGGTCACCGGCACCACCGATTAGAGGAATGAATAGGCGGCTCCGCCCCTATGGGAGGTGGAGCCGCTTATTCATATCTCTAATGAGCGGTCCCACGTGACCGCTGAAGAGGGGAAGAAGCTGCAGCACAGAAGACGGGGAGGAAGGCAGGGACAGCGCGAGGATCGCTGGGACTAGGTAAGTATACCTCAGCGCCCTCACCCGCCGACCCTGCCACCCACATTGACTCGAGTATAAGCCGAGAGGGGCACTTTCAGCCCAAAAATTTGGGCTGAAAATCTCGGCTTATACTCGAGTATATACGGTATGTGTGTATATATATATATACATATATATATATATATATATATATATATATATATATATATATATATATATATATATATATATATATATATATATATATATATATATATATATATATATATATATATATATATAAAAAAAAAATTTTTTTTTTTTTTTTCTCGTTACACTGTTTACCGATCGGATTAATTCTATTTATATTTTGATAGATTGAGCATTTCTGAACGCGGGGATACCAAATGTGTATTTTTTTTAATTGTTTTTGTTTTTGTTCTAATGGTGATGATTAGGCTTTGTTTTAATTTTTTTTTTTTTTTTTTTTTTTATGTTTTATTTTTCCCTGGCTTCAATGGTCTCTATGGGAGACTAAAAGCTGCGATCATCAGATTGCCTGTGCTACATATAACAGGGCTTCAGCCTTGTTCTGTGTAGCAGAAATGCTCACTTGCTATGACAACCACAGGGGTCTGCTGCAAACCCTGGGGTGTCATCCCAATCCATCGGCGACCCGCGGTCATGTGATACGTGGTGATGATGGGCAGGTATGCGCTTCTGGCGCGAACATGTTAAATGCCGCTCTCAGAGATTGCTATGGAGGCAAATAAAATGGATGCATTAAAAGAGGCATGGATGCTCATGATTAGAACATAGTTTATCTCTATACAAGTCACACTTAGAATACTGTGCACAGTTCTGGTCTCCGGTGTATAAGGCTATGTTCACACACTGCGTTTTTTACCGCAGAACCGCGGCGATTTTGCAGCTGCGGGTCCGCAGCAGTTTCCATAGCGTTTACAGTAACATGTAAACCCTATGGAAACCGCAAACCGCTGTGCACATGCTGCGGGAAAAACCACGCGGGAACGCAGCGGTTTACAACCCGCAGCATGTCACTTCTTTATGCAGAATCGCAGCGATTCTGCACCCATAGAAATGCATTGATCCGTTTACTTCCCGCATGGGGCTGTGCACACCATGCGGGAAGTAAGCGGATAATGTGCGGGTTATACCCGGGGGGGAGGAGAGGAGACTCTCCTCCAGGCCACGGGAACCATATTTGTGGGTAAAAAAAAGAATTAAAATAAAAAATAAGCTATACTCACCTCTAAGCGCTGCACGCGGCTGTCCGGTTTCAGGTTTGCTATGCGACCAGGACCTGCGGTGACGTCGCGATCACATGACCGTGACATCACGAAGGTCCTTCTCGCACAGCATCTTTGGAACCGGACCGCCGGGTGCAGCACCGAGGAGATCGGGACGTCGGAGGGTGAGTATATCATGATTTTATTATTTTTAACAGTACTATTGATGCTGCATATTGCTGCATATGCAGCATCAATAGTAGGGGTAAAATCCCACAGCGGAACCCGCAGGACAAACCGCGATAAATCTGCAGGGATAACCGCAGCGGGTTTGCCCTGCAGATTTATCAAATCCGCTGCGGGAGAACCCGCAGGACAGGACGCAACGTGTGAACATAGCCTAAGAAAGACATAGCTGAACTGGAGCGGGTGCAGAGAAGAGCGACCAAGGTTATTAGAGGACTTGGGGGGGTCTGCAGTACCAAGATAGGTTATTACACTTGGGGCTATTTAGTTTGGAAAAACAAAGACTAAGGGGTGATTTTATTACAGTGTACAGATATTGAGGGGACAGTACAGAGATCTTGCCTACAAGCTTTTCACACCTAGGCCTATAAGGGTGACAAGGAGGCATCCCCTACTTCTAGAGGAAAGCAGGTTTAATCCTAATCAGATGCAGATTCTTTACTGCAGGTAGAGGAACTCACAATATCTGTGCAGGGGCGAGAGCAAGGAGTCTGATGAAGAAGCACTGGCTTGTGGGACGTGTACTGAAGGACCGCCCACTTGTCACTGGGCAGAGTCGCAATTATAGAGGGGATGGAGCCAGAAAATGATGCAAAACAAATGGCCGGTGATTTTATTTTTTTTGGTCCATTATTTGGTAAATTACCTGGCGGCATTCAGAACTACAACACTTACCACACAGCCCTCATATGAGCATGTCGGGCTATACTGGAGAGGGGTTACTGCTCATTATGTGGGGGTATCGGTGCACGATCCAGACTCCATTTTGAGTAGATTGTGTGTGTGTGTGTGTCCCTTCCCACACACCCTCCCCCTTCCCCCCCGCGATAAGCACCCCCAATGTCTCCATACGATCTCCAACTCTGCCTCCCCTCCGCATCCATTGTCTCTATATACACATTGTATTATTCAAATCAATTCTGTCAAATTAAGGACGAGAAGAAAGCGCTGGAAAGATAACAGAGCTGCTGCTCTCATGGCTGACACCAGCTAATGAAGCGTAAGACGCCTTAGATTTAGGTTACCATTTCCTGCTGGAGTTGCCTCTTGTCAATGTGCCGTCTGGATTCTGGGCTCATTGTGCATTTCATTCTGACACACAGAATATTCTTCTGTTCTCGGTCCTGTGTGCGAATGTTGTGGCCCAAGCTGTGCTTGGGAAATGCAGCATCCTTTAGGATCATTGAACTTGGCTTGTCTGCAAGATTCGCATTCATTTGTCCATAGTCTTAGCTATGTATTAGATTGGCCAGTGCTATGTTAAACCACCATTAAGGAAATGAAAGGCACCAAGCGTGTACACTTTTATACTGGTCATATAGTCATGTACGAGATGGAAAAATAAGAAAATTAGTTTTGTCCATTTCTAAACCTGCTCCTGTGCAGGAGAGAGTAGACTCATCTCTCTCTCCTCGCTGCTGACATTGCTACACTCCTGTGCTATCTACACCGCTCGTATAGGAGTCGACCAATGTCAGCAGCATGGAGAGTGTGAGGAGTCTTCTTGCTCCGTTCATTCATCGTAGCAGTGGCCATAATCTAAATAATGGGTGGAACTGAGCACTCACATTTGAATAATACAAAAAAAAATTTTTTGTTTAATTGTTCCTCCATCTCCTACAAGTCTGTGGTTAGTTTCAATTGTAAATTTGAAGAGACAGACTCCATCTAAAGAGTAACCGTCGTTTTAACTTTTATTTCACAAATCCTAAAAATAAGCAACATTGTAATAAAAAATTCATAGCTATCTACTTGTCTCTCCACATGGACTGACTTTATAATCTTAATTCAAAAGTTAAAATTAGTATTCCGTGAAACAGAATTGCCCAGGTGACAGTTTCCTCACGTACCGGAGACACTGACTCACGTAGACACATTAAAATCAATGTGTCTCTGCACATGTCAGCGTGTTTTCACGGACCGTGTGTCCGATTGAAAAACACGGAGACATGTCAGTGTTTGTGGGAACGCAAGGATCACACGGACCCATTAAAGTCAATGGGTCCGTGTAAAACACGTACCGCACACGGATGCTGTCCGTGTGCCATGCAGGAGACAGCACTACTGTAAGCGCTGTCCCCCCCGCGTGTGGTGCTGAAGCTGGAATTCATCCCTTCTTCCCAGCAGCGTTCGCTGGATGGAAGGAATGAATAATCTTTTTTTTTTTTTTTTTTTTTTTTTTCCTTTCCCCTTAAAAATAAAGTTTGTGTGTCCCCTCCCGCCTCCCATCCCCTGTGCGCCCTCCCGCTTGCCAGGAATACTCACCAACACCCAGCTCCAGCGATGTCTCCTCTCAGCGGCTGCAGCCTGTGCTGTGTGAGCGGTCACATGGTCCCGCTCATTACAGTGAGGAATATGCGTATATTCCTCACTGTAATGAGCGGGACCACGTGACCGCTCACACAGCACAGGCTGCAGCCGCTGAGAGGAGACATTGCTGGAGCTGGGTGTCGGTGAGTATTTCCTGGCAAGTGGGGGGGGGGGAGAGGGGGCACACAGGGGATTGGAGGCGGGAGGGGACGCACAAACTTTATTTTTAAGGGGAAAAAAAGAAAAAAAGATTATTCATTCCTTCTCTCCAGCAAACACTGCTGGGAAGAAGGGATGAATACCGGCTTCAGCACCGCACGCAGGGGACAGCGCTTAACTGTAGCGCTGTCTCCTGCACGGTCCGTGTGGTCCTCAGTCGGCACACGGCTGCCGCACGTGTGCCACACTGATGTGCTACGTAAGCACACGGACACACGGATAATTCCGGTACCGGAATTATCTGGACCAGTGGGACAGGCCTTACAGCGCTCTGAGATGGCAACTGCTACTCATAAAGCTCCATGGGGGCAGGTAGAAGTAGGGAAGAAACTGCAATGATAGTTACACTTTAAAAGGGTTGTCCGGTCCAAATTGATAAGTTTGCGGTCACTGTGTGACTACAGTCTTATGAATACCCCCAGTGTTCGCTGTGGGGATTTGCTGGTTTCTGACCCGGGACCGGTGGGTATGCATGTGTTATACACCCTATCCGTCAGTGGGCGCAGCCTCTCTTCATTACATTTGTATGTAGCAAGGCCACGCCCACTTGTCATTCGTGTCACTAGGTGGGTCGGGGCCTCGCTCTATACAAGTGTTCTAGAGCGAGGCCACGCCTACTAGGCCCTGGTCGAAAGTATGTGTAAGGCTGTGTTCCCACGTTGCTTTTTTTTATGCGTTTTAGCCAGGGTTTTTTTGCCACAGAGGAAACGCTTAAAAAAAGCATTCCCATGCAATCCTATGGGATTCCGCAGTTGCTGTGCCCATGCTGCGGATTTTCCTGCTGCGTAATCGCATAGCGGTAAAATCCGCAGCATGTTCATTATTTCTGCAGAATCGCAGCGATTCCACCGCCATAGGATTTCATTGAAACGCTCCCTTTACGCATGTGGCTATGCCCATATGTAAAGTGAGCGCTTCATGTGTGGATGGTACCCAGGGTCTGGACGAGAGGAGACTCTCCTTCAGTCCCTGGGATTCATATTAATGTAAAAAAATAAATAAAATATGGATATACTTTCCTTCTGATGGCCCCCGGAGTCCTCCCGCCTCTCAGCGGTCCACGCGGCCGCTTCCGTTCCCAGGGATGCACCTGAGATGACGTTGCGGTCACGTGACCATAATGTCACAAAGGTCCTTCGCGCAAAGCATCCCTGGGAACGGAACGTACCAGGAGCGCCGCTGAGGAGATCGGGGCCGTTGGAAGATGAGAATAACAATATTTTATTTTATTTTTTTCTTATTATTTTTAACATTCTATCTTTTACTATGTAGCATCAATAGTAAAAAGTTGGTCACACTTGTCAAGCACTATGCTCAACAAGTGTAACCAACCTGTCAATCACTTTTCCAAGCGATGCTTCATATCGCTTGGAAAACGCCTGTGTTTTTGCAGGAAAACACATGCGTATTCCGCATGCGTTTTACCTGTGGCAGGGAGTAACGTGGGCACATAGCCTAACACATGCATACCCTACGGTCCCAGCTCAGAAACCGGCGAATGCCCACACAGTGATTGCCGACTTATCGATTTGGACCGAACAACCCCTTTAGGCTACTTTCACACTTCCATCTTTTGTCCTCCGTCGCATTCCGTCGATATGGACAAAAAACGGATCCTGCAAATGTTCTTGCAGGATGCATTTTTTGCCCATAGACTTGTATTAGCGACGGATGGGCACACGTCGCATCCGTCGTGTTTAGCTGGACGCGACGCACAAAAAAAAAGTTCAATGTAACTTTTTTTTTTTGTGCGACGTGTCTGCCATTTTCGACCGCGCATGCGCGGCCGAAACTCCGCCCCCTCCTCCCCAGACTGCAGAATGGGCATCGAATGCTTTGAAAAACTGCATCCGCTGCCCACGCCTTGCAGTTATTTCACAACATCAGTCGGTACGTCGGCCTGACGCATTGCAATGGGCCTGTACCGACAGAAGTGTGAAAGTAGCCTTAAAGGGTAACCATCATTTTTTTTTTTTTTTCTTTTAAACAAATTTTCTCCAGAACTAAATGGTACACTTGAAAATAAGAAACTTTGTAATTTGTGTTATAGGAGAAATCTATGTTCTCCTCCTTTCACTGACAAAATTATCAATCCACTGGTAAAATTTTCCTTCGGTGAAGATTTATTTTCACGTTACTGACTTGGGAGCCTCAGATACTGCAGCCATTATTACATCATGTGTCCAGTTTAATGGTTAAAAATTGGTGGTGTCCTCTTTAGAGGCACTCCCATCAAAATTTTCATTTTCATCATATATTGCAATCATCCTATTATAGTATAGCACTGTGTACTTACAGTTGATCATTTTGCCCTTCTACCCATCTAGTTCTTCAGTTTTCCGTTAGGTCTACGTCATCATGTGATTAAAAACTGACTTGCTGAATTCTTCTAAGCTCTGTGTAGAAACAGGAGGTCAGTTTTCCCCATATGAGTCAGTCATTGCAAAAGTCCCTGGTGGGGGGGGGAGCGGAGCAGCTTTGTCAGGAGCTGAGGAGGGGAATGATAAATGCAGGGACAAAATACTTCCTTTTTCTACATAGAGCTGAGAAAAGAGAAGAAATTAACTGGGTAGAAAGCCAAAATGAGCAATTGTAAGTACACAGTGTTGTATAATATGATGACTGCAATATATTAAGAGTAGTGATGAGCGAGTGTACTCATTACTTTGGTTTCCCCGAGCACGCTCGGGTGATCTGAGTATTTTGTAGTGCTCGGATATTTAGTTTTCGTCGCCGCAGCTGCATAATTTTGACAGGCTCAATACATGTTGGAATTCCCTAACAGACCGGCAACCCCCACATGTATTCAAGCTGTCTAGCAGTCGCAAATTATGCAGCTGCAGCAACGAAAACTAAATCTCCGAGCACGCCAAAATACTCGGAGACCCACCCGAGCATGCTCGGGGAAACCTGAGTAGCGAGTATACTCGCTCATCGCTAATTAAGAGGACAAAAACTTTGATGGGAAGTGCTTCTGTAAGCGCTCCAGTACTGGGCACATGCTGCTAAATGGTGCAGAGATTGTAGGAAAAAAAAATGTAAAAGTGTCACACTTCAAAAAAACTAAAGAATAAAAAATGAACCTACAGTATTTATCACTACACCTTCCTCAGTTTATTTTTTTGCAATCATGGTTATGTAGTCCCCTAAAATAATAAAACTAAACCACTTGTACGTCTACCGTATGTAGGGCATTTGGCCCCTATAGAAAATCATCTCTTTAGTAAAGCTTTTAGTGGCTTAAAAAGAAGTTTTTGTATGCATGTGAGGGAGCTTTATCTTTCTGGCATGACCAAAAGGGGTCAGAGCACCGTTACACCCCATCACTTTGTATGCTTGGGCCAGTCATAATTTGAATGACAGTTGCTCTGTGTCATTGCTGGCTCATGTCTCCAGTACAGTACAGAATGGTGGTTGCAGACAGGAGCCAGCGACGCAAGCTGCCAATGACACTGAGCATGGCTGCAGATGGGAACCAGTGATGAGAGCCGCCAATGACACGGAGCATGGCTGTAAACAGGAGCCAGGGATGAGAGCGGCAATGACACTGTGGGTATGTCTGCATACGGAAAGCACTGCTGAGCCGCCAATGACTGAACATGGCTGAAGATAGGAACCAGTGATGAGAGCCACCAATGACACTGTGAGCATGTCTTCATACGGGAACCAGTGATGAGAGCCGCCAGTGACACTGGGCATGTCTGCATACAGGAACCAGTGATGACAGCTGCCAGTGACACTGGGCATGTCTGCATACGGGAACCAGTGATGAGAGCCGCCAGTGACACTGGGCATGTCTGCATACAGGAACCAGGGATGAGCCGCCGGTGACACTGTGGGCATGGCTGCATACGGGAACCAGGGATGAGCCATCGGTGACACTGGGCATGTCTGCATACAGGAACCAGTGATGAGCCGCCAGTGACACTGGGCATGTCTGCATACGGGAACCAGTGATGAGAGCTGCCAGTGACACTGGGCATGTCTGCATATGGGAACCAGTGATGACAGCTGCCAGTGACACTGGGTATGTCTGCATACAGGAACCAGGGATGAGCCGCCGGTGACACTGTGGGCATGTCTGCATACGGGAACCAGGGATGAGCCATCGGTGACACTGGGCATGTCTGCATATGGGAACCAGTGATGACAGCTGCCAGTGACACTGGGCATGTCTGCATACAGGAACCAGGGATGAGCCGCCGGTGACACTGTGGGCATGGCTGCATACGGGAACCAGGGATGAGCCATCGGTGACACTGGGCATGTCTGCATACGGGAACCAGGGATGAGCCATCGGTGACACTGGGCATGTCTGCATATGGGAACCAGGGATGAGCCACCGGCGAGACTGTGGGCATGGCTTCTTATGGGAACCAGGGATAAGCCGCCGGTGACACTGTGGGCATGGCTTTATATGGGAACCAGGGATGAGCCGCCGGTGACACTGTGGGCATGGCTTTATATGGGAACCAGGGATAAGCCGCCGGTGACACTGTGGGCATGGCTTTATATGGGAACCAGGGATGAGCCGCCGGTGACACTGGGCATGGCTTCATATGGGAACCAGGGATAAGCCGCTGGTGACACTGTGGGCATGTCTGCATACGGGAACCAGTGATGAGCCGCCGGTGATACTGTGGGCATGTCTGCATATGGGAACCAGGGATGAGCTGCCGGTGACACTGTGGGCATGGCTTTATATGGGAACCAGGGATGAGCTGCCGGTGACACTGTGGGCATGGCTTTATATGGGAACCAGGGATGAGCTGCCGGTGACACTGTGGGCATGGCTTTATATGGGAACCAGGGATGAGCCGCTGGTGACACTGTGGGCATGTCTGCATACGGGAACCAGGGATGAGCCGCCGGTGACACTGTGGGCATGTCTGCATATGGGAACCAGGTATAAGCTGCCGGTGACACGGTGGGCATGGCTGCATACGGGAACCAGGGATGAGCCGCTGGTGACACTGGGCATGTCTGCATACGGGAACCAGGGATGAGCCGCCGGCGACACTGGGCATGGCTTCATATGGGAACCAGGGATAAGCCGCTGGTGACACTGTGGGCATGGCTGCATATGGGAACCAGGGATGAGCCGCTGGTGACACTGTGGGCATGGCTTCATATGGGAACCAGGGATGAGCCGCTGGTGACACTGTGGGCATGGCTTCATATGGGAACCAGGGATAAGCCGCCGGTGACACTGTGGGCATGGCTTCATATGGGAACCAGGGATAAGCCGCCGGTGACACTGTGGGCATGGCTTCATATGGGAACCAGGGACAAGCCGCCGGTGACACTGTGGGCATGGCTTCATATGGGAACCAGGGATAAGCCGCTGGTGACACTGTGGGCATGGCTTTATATGGGAACCAGGGATGAGCCGCTGGTGACACTGTGGGCATGGCTTCATATGGGAACCAGGGATGAGCCGCCGGTGACACTGTGGGCATGGCTTCATATGGGAACCAGGGATGAGCCGCCGGTGACACTGGGCATGGCTGCATATGGGAACCAGGGATGAGCCGCTGGTGACACTGTGGGCATGGCTGCATATGGGAACCAGGGATCAGCCGCTGGTGACACTGTGGGCATGGCTGCATATGGGAACCAGGGATGAGCCGCCGGTGACACTGTGGGCATGGCTTCATATGGGAACCAGGGATGAGCCGCTGGTGACACTGTGGGCATGGCTGCATATGGGAACCAGGGATCAGCCGCTGGTGACACTGTGGGCATGGCTGCATATGGGAACCAGGGATGAGCCGCTGGTGACACTGTGGGCATGGCTTCATATGGGAACCAGGGATGAGCCGCTGGTGACACTGTGGGCATGGCTGCATATGGGAACCAGGGATGAGCCGCTGGTGACACTGTGGGCATGGCTGCATATGGGAACCAGGGATCAGCCGCTGGTGACACTGTGGGCATGGCTGCATATGGGAACCAGGGATGAGCCGCCGGTGACACTGTGGGCATGGCTTCATATGGGAACCAGGGATGAGCCGCCGGTGACACTGTGGGCATGGCTTCATATGGGAACCAGGGATGAGCCGCCGGTGACACTGGGCATGGCTGCATATGGGAACCAGGGATGAGCCGCTGGTGACACTGTGGGCATGGCTTCATATGGGAACCAGGGATGAGCCGCTGGTGACACTGTGGGCATGGCTGCATATGGGAACCAGGGATGAGCCGCTGGTGACACTGTGGGCATGGCTGCATATGGGAACCAGGGATCAGCCGCTGGTGACACTGTGGGCATGGCTGCATATGGGAACCAGGGATGAGCCGCCGGTGACACTGTGGGCATGGCTTCATATGGGAACCAGGGATGAGCCGCTGGTGACACTGTGGGCATGGCTGCATATGGGAACCAGGGATCAGCCGCTGGTGACACTGTGGGCATGGCTGCATATGGGAACCAGGGATGAGCCGCTGGTGACACTGTGGGCATGGCTTCATATGGGAACCAGGGATGAGCCGCTGGTGACACTGTGGGCATGGCTGCATATGGGAACCAGGGATGAGCCGCCGGTGACACTGTGGGCATGGCTGCATATGGGAACCAGGGATCAGCCGCTGGTGACACTGTGGGCATGGCTGCATATGGGAACCAGGGATGAGCCGCCGGTGACACTGTGGGCATGGCTTCATATGGGAACCAGGGATGAGCCGCCGGTGACACTGTGGGCATGGCTTCATATGGGAACCAGGGATGAGCCGCCGGTGACACTGGGCATGGCTGCATATGGGAACCAGGGATGAGCCGCTGGTGACACTGTGGGCATGGCTTCATATGGGAACCAGGGATGAGCCGCTGGTGACACTGTGGGCATGGCTGCATATGGGAACCAGGGATGAGCCGCTGGTGACACTGTGGGCATGGCTGCATATGGGAACCAGGGATCAGCCGCTGGTGACACTGTGGGCATGGCTTCATATGGGAACCAGGGATGAGCCGCCGGTGACACTGTGGGCATGGCTGCATATGGGAACCAGGGATGAGCCGCTGGTGACACTGTGGGCATGGCTGCATATGGGAACCAGGGATCAGCCGCTGGTGACACTGTGGGCATGGCTGCATATGGGAACCAGGGATGAGCCGCCGGTGACACTGTGGGCATGGCTTCATATGGGAACCAGGGATGAGCCGCTGGTGACACTGTGGGCATGGCTGCATATGGGAACCAGGGATCAGCCGCTGGTTACACTGTGGGCATGGCTGCATATGGGAACCAGGGATGAGCCGCTGGTGACACTGTGGGCATGGCTTCATATGGGAACCAGGGATGAGCCGCTGGTGACACTGTGGGCATGGCTGCATATGGGAACCAGGGATGAGCCGCTGGTGACACTGTGGGCATGGCTGCATATGGGAACCAGGGATCAGCCGCTGGTGACACTGTGGGCATGGCTGCATATGGGAACCAGGGATGAGCCGCCGGTGACACTGTGGGCATGGCTTCATATGGGAACCAGGGATGAGCCGCTGGTGACACTGTGGGCATGGCTTCATATGGGAACCAGGGATGAGCCGCCGGTGACACTGTGGGCATGGCTTCATATGGGAACCAGGGATGAGCCGCCGGTGACACTGTGGGCATGGCTTCATATGGGAACCAGGGATGAGCCGCCGGTGACACTGTGGGCATGGCTCTATATGGGAACCAGGGATGAGCCGCCGGTGACACTGTGGGCATTGCTTCATATGGGAACCAGGGATGAGCCGCTGGTGACACTGTGGGCATGGCTTCATATGGGAACCAGGGATGAGCCGCCGGTGACACTGTGGGCATGGCTTCATATGGGAACCAGGGATGAGCCGCCGGTGACACTGTGGGCATGGCTTCATACGGGAACCAGGGATAAGCCGCTGGTGACACTGGGCATGTCTGCATACGGGAACCAGGGATGAGCCGCCGGCGACACTGGGCATGGCTTCATATGGGAACCAGGGATAAGCCGCTGGTGACACTGTGGGCATGGCTGCATATGGGAACCAGGGATGAGCCGCTGGTGACACTGTGGGCATGGCTTCATATGGGAACCAGGGATGAGCCGCTGGTGACACTGTGGGCATGGCTGCATATGGGAACCAGGGATGAGCCGCCGGTGACACTGTGGGCATGGCTGCATATGGGAACCAGGGATGAGCCGCCAGTGACACTGTGGGCATGGCTGCATATGGGAACCAGGGATGAGCCGCCGGTGACACTGTGGGCATGGCTGCATATGGGAACCAGGGATGAGCCGCCGGTGACACTGTGGGCATGGCTTCATATGGGAACCAGGGATGAGCCGCTGGTGACACTGTGGGCATGGCTTCATATGGGAACCAGGGATGAGCCGCTGGTGACACTGTGGGCATGGCTTCATATGGGAACCAGGGATAAGCCGCTGGTGACACTGCGGGCATGGCTTCATATGGGAACCAGGGATGAGCCGCTGGTGACACTGTGGGCATGGCTGCATATGGGAACCAGGGATGAGCCGCCGGTGACACTGTGGGCATGGCTTCATATGGGAACCAGGGATGAGCCGCCGGTGACACTGTGGGCATGGCTGCATATGGGAACTAGGGATGAGCCGCCGGTGACACTGTGGGCATGGCTTCATATGGGAACCAGGGATGAGCCGCCGGTGACACTGTGGACATGGCTTCATATGGGAACCAGGGATGAGCCGCCGGTGACACTGTGGGCATGGCTGCATATGGGAACCAGGGATGAGCCGCCGGTGACACTGTGGGCATGGCTTCATATGGGAACCAGGGATGAGCCGCTGGTGACACTGTGGGCATGGCTTCATATGGGAACCAGGGATGAGCCGCTGGTGACACTGTGGGCATGGCTTCATATGGGAACCAGGGATAAGCCGCTGGTGACACTGCGGGCATGGCTTCATATGGGAACCAGGGATGAGCCGCTGGTGACACTGTGGGCATGGCTGCATATGGGAACCAGGGATGAGCCGCCGGTGACACTGTGGGCATGGCTTCATATGGGAACCAGGGATGAGCCGCCGGTGACACTGTGGGCATGGCTGCATATGGGAACCAGGGATGAGCCGCCGGTGACACTGTGGGCATGGCTTCATATGGGAACCAGGGATGAGCCGCCGGTGACACTGTGGACATGGCTTCATATGGGAACCAGGGATGAGCCGCCGGTGACACTGTGGGCATGGCTGCATATGGGAACCAGGGATGAGCCGCCGGTGACACTGTGGGCATGGCTTCATATGGGAACCAGGGATGAGCCGCCGGTGACACTGTGGGCATGGCTTCATATGGGAACCAGGGATAAGCCGCTGGTGACACTGTGGGCATGGCTGCATATGGGAACCAGGGATGAGCCGCCGGTGACACTGTGGGCATGGCTTCATATGGGAACCAGGGATAAGCCGCTGGTGACACTGTGGGCATGGCTGCAGAGTTCAGGCAGTGCTTGATGCTGACATTAAAAATAAGACAGTGCTCAGTATGCAAATTGAGGGGTCATAACAGTGCACTGAGCTCTTGGCCCACCCCAAGAAGGCACTGAAGCCCCCTCATTTGTATACAAAATAAATCTGTGTTTTGCCTTTTTTTATGCCAAGTAAACTACTAAAAGCTGTACTATAGGTATGACTTTATAAATGCCAAGTCTCCTACATACCTGAACACGTGTTTAATGTTTTGTCAGTGACTGACTCCTTTTTAAGCTAATGTGATTATTAAAGAAAATAAGTGGTGCAGAATGAGAAACCTAAAGCAGATGTAATTTTTTTTTCTTCCCATCCCCTAATATGAAATGTTAACACTATACAAGCCCTTATTCATTGGTGCTTTAATAGCTGCTGCTATACTCTGGATTACCCCTTTCCTCCTCATGGTGGCTCTCTAAACCTTTAATATTGTTTGCAAGTTCCTGAGATGGGCGGACAAGGAGAATAAATTTGAAAGTACTTAATTTCTCGGCTCCGCACCCTGGAGACAAAGATGGTATCTCAAATAAAATCTGAGAGCAGTGACGAGCAAAGAAAAGGGAAAAAAAAACCAAGCACGGCTTTCATAATTCTGCCATAAGTATAGCGAGGAGCACAGCTGAAACCGCATTCTAGAATATCAGATGAGCCGGTCTAGACCATTAATATACGGCTTTATGTCTCCGTAACACTGAGATACCTGGGCAGGTCGATTAGATCTAATGGAAACAGACGTGAGAGCTTTCCCTCCTCCACACCTTTGTTTAGTTTTTTATTTTATGAGCTATTGATGGACAACATTCGATTTTGTGGTTTCCGAGATGAATACCGGATTCTAATACTAGATTGTTGGGTCCCAAGCTGGAGCTGCTGATCTATTTACACAGTCAGAGGTTTTGTTAATGGTTTTGACCTCTTAAGTAAATAAGGCAGCACACTGCAGTGCTGAAACATGCAAACTTGAAACATGAAATTTGAACTGCATTACTGCACTAGAAATATGAAAAATGAGAGCGTTTAGCGCATAAAAATGGCCAATTTTATGTGTACCTGGTAGCCCCTTTACGGCATCTCTCTTATACCAGGTCCTACGCTTGCCTTACCTCGCTGAGAATAAGCGTCTCCATCTGAATGGGTACATGTGAAAACCTCTTACTAGACTAAAATTCTCTCTCTGTGGAGGGGTATTGGACCTGCTGTAATTAAAACACCTGTGGCTAGGAGGCGGAGTGCACGATCAGAAGGCTAGAGAATACATTTCAAAAACCTGACCTGCACATCCAAACGTAGACTCAGTGTGAACAGGTGCTGAACCTAGAGTCGCCAACTCGTATATAGTTAAGTAAATAAGTGCTGCCTTATTTACTTAACTATATACGAGTTGGCGACTCTAGGTTCAGCACCTGTTCACACTTAGTCTATGTTTGGATGTGCCAGTCAGGTTTTTGAAATGTTTTTGACCTCTTCTGACAAGTGGCTGTCCTGCATCAGCAGACTTTAAAGTAGATCATCAAGACCAGATGCGAAACCCAAATCTAAGTTGTATGTGGGTATCTGCTCGGTCCCCATTTTAGCCAGGCTGTTTGGCCCTTGGCATGGATGAGCCACTGCCATGCTCCTCTTATAAAACTCTGGCATTAAGTGAAGATCTGTTGGGTATAAATGTAACTAGTCAGACCCTCCCCCGCTCCTCCAATTTAGAGACTTTGCTTTCATTATCCTTAGGGTATGTGCACACGATGCAGATTTAGTGCAGAACTGCAGCAGATTTTTCTGCAGCAGAAACGCTGCAGAACTGCACTGTGATCACAGTACAATGTAAATCAATGGGGAAAAAAAAAAATCTGTGCACATGGTGCAGAAAAATCTGCGCAGAAACGCTGCAGATTTCAAAGAAGTGCCTGTCACTTCTTTTGTGCAGTTCTGCAGCGTTTCTGCACCCCTCCATAATAGAAATCTGCAGGTGCGTTTTTCATGCGGATTTGTGCTCAAAAACGCATCAAAAACGCACCTGCAGATTCTGCCAGGAGATGCAGATTTAGTGCAGAACTGCAGCAGATTTTTCTGCACTAAATCTGCATCGTGTGCACATACCCTTAGGCTGCCGTTACACTAGCAGTATTTGGTCAGTATTTTACATCAGTATTTGTAGCCAAAACCAGGAGTGGAACAATTAGAGGAAAAGTATAATAGAAACATATGCACCACTTCTGTATTTATCACCTACTCCTGGTTTTGGCTACAAATACTGATGGAAAATACTGACCAAATACTGCTAGTGTGACGGCAGCCTGAGAAGTCACTGATGTTTCCTGAATTACTCCATATCTCGCCTGTTCTGTACAGAAAGTCAGGTGTTTAACCGCTTGAGTAAAGTGGATGTATTTCTATGAGAACTCGTGCCCACTGTGCGCCTTTGGGTGCATTTTTGTTTTGTTTTTTTTCCCTATAGACTTCTAAAGGGAGACTGGAAGAACGCATGCAATGTTGGTTTTGTTTTGAAATGCATAGTATTGGTGTTTTCAACATTAGAAAATACTGACACTACATTAAATCTGTGTAAAAAGCATCAAACATGTCATAAACGGGGCAGATTGCGGCTGCGTATTTTGGTGCAGACACCTGTAGAACGAGCGGTATATTTTTCCCCTATTCTGCGATCAGACGAGTGCCACGATCCCTGAGATTTATGGGGCGGTCTGACCATATGTGCTTGTACCCATAATCCAGAATCAAGTGTGAATGTAACATGCGTCCATTTGGTAGAATACGTAACAAAGGATTAGTAAGGACTCGTCTGGTGCTTGGTTTCTTCTGCTCTGATTGGAGGATTCTAGAGTGACTCTTGATTTTCCAATGTGATCTATAACTCCAAGGTTTCCATGATTTATTCATCTTGATTGCATGTCTGAAGTGTGTCTAACCCAGTCGCCAAGGATGAATGACTCCCGTTTAATGGTGAGGTAATGGATGATTTAAGGACCGTCTAAAAATATCAAATGACTCTCTCGATTTAACTTTGTCAGTTCAGTAACCTGCTGGTGTTTTTTTTTTAAATCTGTTACATGAATTATTGTGGACCACCCCTCACCCCTTTTTCTTTCATTCAGCCCATCCCATTGCTGAAGAAAAAAATGAATCGTTCAATCACCATGTCACAGGAGCAGATATCATGTCTGCTAGCCAACGCTTTCTTCTGCACCTTCCCCCGCAGAAATTCCAGAAAGTCGGAGTATTCCTCTTACCCAGACATCAATTTCAACAGGTGAAGCCCTTCTTACTGACTGAACTGTGTACTAATGTATTTCCAGGTACTGTTTACTTAAGGGAATCTGTCGCCAGGTTTTTCCACCTACTCGAAGAGCAGCATAATATAGAGGTAGAGATCCTGATTCCAGCAATGTGTCACTTACTGGGCTGCTTGCTGCACGTTTGATATAATCACTGTTTTATCACCAGGAGATCATACTTAGAGGACTACTACGCCTGTTGCCATGTAGTCCTCCATATTTGAGTTCAGTATAAAGCCTCCCCCACCACAGATTGGAATCTTTCTGCCTATGCACAGTGTACACAGAAAGTTGACAATCGGTGGTGTGGGTGGGGTTATGCAGAGCTCAGCATTCAGAGAATTGCTAGATCTGCAGCAGACAAAACTGGGACTTTCTCAAAATGTCAGCAATCTGCTCAGTAAGTGACAGATGATTGGAATCAATGTTTCTGTCCCTACGTCATGGTGCTTTCAGATGGGGTAGCAATAACCTGCTGACAGATTCCCTTTTAGTTATTGCTGAATTGTAGTACTGGGATAGGTACAGCTAACCACCTCAGAAGTAAACGAGCACACAAGTTTGAGGTTGATGCACGAAGATGTTAACGACTAATTGGTACACCTACTGATTCCTGCTCGTAGATGTGATCCTAGGCCCAGTGAGACCCTGCCCATGAGGTGGATCACATGCACAGAATTGGATCTGATTTTCAGTCAATTTCACACATTTTTTTTCAAAACTGCAGACACATGTTTAAAAAAAAAATTAGTTACCGGTAAATCCCCTGATTTCTGTGAGTGTGCTAATCTAAGCGAACAGGGTCTGACCATGAGGAGTAACATGCACCTCAATGTATAGAGCTGGAAAAGCTCGTTATGTGACTAAATACATTCAGAACAAGCTCCAACATGTCTGACTGCAATGACTGCCCTTGTGGAGACGGCCGGATCCTTCTATGTTTCTATGTCTGTGTGCGGCTGAAACCATGCTTGCTTCTGGTGGCCAGTGTCTGTGTGTTTCTGCTACCTTCCTACTCCAGGAACAGAGGCCACCACAAGCCGGTGTCACGGGCGGCAGCCACAGCATGAAAACCCATTGTTACAGCTAGTATCCATTCATATACATCTCTTCGCCTACTATTTGGGGCAGCAATAGAAATTCATGTCATTGTAGGATATTAGGAGTGTAATCAACTTATAGATTTTTGGTGCACCACACCTAGATTCCAGGAGCCGCTCCAATGCTTTACTTGGTAATACTATGTCAGTGATTTATAGGAGGCATGGCTCAAGATTCCTTAAAATAACGCTGTAAAGCCCTGGAAATGTGAATTATATAGAGAAAAAGCACATTCTATATAATTGTATCCATTCCAAATGCTCAGCAATGCCAATGAGATGCTCACATAAAATTGTAAAGCTTTTGAAGGGTACATCTCTCGTTAGTATTTATGGTATAGCCACAGGATTCTCAGTCTGGGAATCCCATCCCAGAACCCTTTTCTCTATATGGAAGGACCCAGGGGTGAGGATGTGGTTAAGCCATTCATTGACTTGTACTGATTTTAAGGAATAAGTTATGCTAACATCTACGTTGGGCAATGCTATCTGTCCTCCTTAAAAGATGGACACCTCTGAAGAATCCAATGGATTCCACAATAAGTCTGTCTTGTCCGTCATGCAGATCTGGTTCTGTGTTGTGGCTTCTGTTTTTATATTGAAAGCATGGGTATAAACAGAGACTTCGTATAGCATCCCGTCCTTTCGAGTGACCGTATATGTTAACACTTGTCTTCATAGCCGTCCCAAAGATTGAGCCATTATTGATGAGTGAGAAAGTAGAGGCCATCACTCTGGTTTCCCTTGTGACCTGATCACTGTTGGCTCTACAGCAGTACCCCGGTTACTCATTCGTGGGGCTACAGAAAGTTAGGGCTGAGGGTAAATGTGCTATGTGATCTTTCAAAGTTCTTCTGATTCCACGACTTGTGTAGTTTAGCACATTCATTTGGATTTTAAGAAGTCTCTGTTTTAACAAACTGGTTTCCACTCTCAAACTTGATGTTTCTGGGGGTTTTAGAAGAAGAACCTAAGATGATAACAATGTGCAAATATCCTGCCGTAGGGAAATTAAGGGTATGTGCACACGTTCAGGTTTTTTCATGTTTTTTTCGCGATAAAAACACTGTAAAAATGCATGCATTATGCATCCTATCATTTGGAATGCATTCTGCAATTTTTGTGTACATGATGCGTTTTTTTCCGCGAAAAAAACGCATCGCGGTAAAAAAAGCAGCATGTTCATTAATTTTGCGGGTTTTTCGCGTTTTTCCCGCTATTCTATGCATTTGGAAAAACCGCATCAAGAACGCGCGAAAAAAAGCGTGCGGATTTCTGGCAAAAATGTCCGGTTTTTGTCAGGAAAATTTCTGCCAGAAATCCTGACGTGTGCACATACCCTAATAGTAGTACATAGTGACATAGGGGACTTAATTGACGCTATATTGATCAAAAGAGCGTAGAAGCGTTATTTCTCCCTACTTAAATGCTAGCCGTACATTTTTGCAGAGAAACCTCTGCTGACAGTGGTTTTCCACAGCATATCATATATTCTGTTATTTTTCGCAATGCTGATCTCCTGCTGGCTAAGAGGTTATGCTCCTATCCAAATCTTCTCGTGTAGACCTCTTTCCTTATTGAGTTAAATGTTATGGCTTCTAATGTTAGGGATCTCTGACCTTTTTGTTCTGTCTGCTCTCTTGTATTCTGCATGGCTAAATATCTATTAAAAGATCTCTGATTTGATTAACATCGATTTCCCGGGAAGAAGGGGAGTGGGGGGAGATAAATAGTCACTCCCTTGGCTGGCTCTGGCTCTTGGGATGCCTGCATCGGTCTCCCTGTTTAATTGTAGCAGGGTTACATGGCCGCTCAACAGAAGCTCTTACAAGAAGAGGAAAAATAAACATAAGAGATCTGACTCGCTGGAGGAAAAATGTTTCCTGCAAGTAATTTGTCAATTACTTAATTTCGGAAGAAACATCTCCTTGCTTCTCCATTTTATTCCAGAAATGGAGAAATTCCGATATTGTGAATATTTGAAATCCGATTTTGAGTTTTTTTGCTGCTTTGCATCACCGATTGCGCTGCAGATTTCACCTTATACCTTATTGGCAAAATCTAAGCTCCAGCCCTTGGTTCTGTTTCCATATGGAATGGTACTGCTTTGTTTTGAAACCCCCCCCCCCCCCCCATCTTGATGAGATTTTTTTTTTTTCCTGCAAATTTCCCAATGCAGAATTGCTTTCACAAATCCTTGTGACTTCTGCCATATGAGAATATGGCTTATTAATCTATAACAAAGACTAAATGTGTTTTAACTAGGATATTCTTAGTGGTGGCTCTAGAACTCCCCTCCTAGCCCTGTGTATCAGCTTTGGTATAAACCCCAGAGATGAGCACTAGTGATGTCTTGTGAGCTTTTTGTGTGTTGTCTGCTTAGCTATGAAATCAACTAAACTTTTATGCAAAGAGCAGGTCTGAATAATTATTGGAGTGTTAATACCTTCCTAATTGGTAATTACTGAGGTATATCCCAGCTTTGCTGAAGTTACCCTTTATTGTACCGGATCACGACTGTTGATTCGTACATCCATCATTCTGGAGACTAAAGAGTGTTCTTACCAGATAGGGACATTGATACCAATTACCCAGGAGAAAAAACACATTCTCCAATGATGGCCCTAAATTGATATAATGAGGTCCAATCAGCTTTAAATTATAGATGCTGTCCAATTTGCAGAGATAAATGTTGAGAGCAGCGCAGTACAGCAATGACCTAATTGCTAATACACTTTGCAGGCTGCGTTTGGCTCTTCTCTCAATGTAATGGCCGTGCAAGCTACAGGGAGCAGTCTGCCCGTTCATCTTGTGGTTAGCCAAAAATAAAATAAATTTCCCTTTGCCATCAATCTCAAGTGCTGTAGCAGTAGCCCAAGTACAACGATGTGCGATGTCCTAAATATTTTCAGAGCTGCTCCATAGCTGACACACTGCTTCATACGTTAGGTTTTAAGTGGTCATAATAATAATTTATTTCTATAGGGCCAACATATTCCGCAGCACTTTTACATTTTAGAGCAGACAATATGACATTACAGAATAACAAAAATCACATAAATCGACAGATGCCAAGAGGAATGAGGGCCCTGCTCGCAAGCTTACAAACTATGGAGGAAATAGGGGAGACACGAAAGGTGGATGGTAACAATTGCTTACATTGTACGGTCCACCAATCAATGTAATAAATTGGGTGTTCATGTAAAGCTGCATGAATCGGTAACCAACCAGTATGTGTGAAAGTACAGACACAGAGGGCTATTAAATGTATAAAGGGTGTAAGAACAGATGATACGAGGGTCCTGGTTTTGATGAAAATTTGTATGAGAAAAACGGGAAAGTTAGATAAGCACACTGTATGTTGAGGCGGCGGGTCAGTCTGAAGAAATACATTTTTAGGGCATTAAAACTGGGGGTATCTGGTGATTCATCGAATTGTCCTGGGTAGTGCATTCCAAAGAATTGGCGCAAAACGCAAGAAGTCTTGGAGATGGGAGTGGGAGGTTTGGATTATTGGGGATGTTAATTTCGGGTCATTCGCAGAACTGAGGGCATTGGTAGTCTGGTATACTGAGACAATGGATGAGATATAGACTCTGTATATTGCATTGACTTTCTATGGTATGCACTGACTTTCCTCAACTCTCCCTGGATCCTGAATGTCTCTGTATATTGCATTGATTTTCTATGGTTTCCCTGGCATCTGGGTGTCTATGTGCAGCGCATATAATCTTTTCCTGGTATGCTTTCTTACATATCATCTTGTTTCCATGACCTGTTTCATGTCTCTCATTATGTTAGCTGGGGATATATTCAGATCCAGGAGTCTGATCAAGACTTTAGTCTAATCCATGTATCTTTCAAATTCCATCTTTCAAATTTAGAGATTTCTATTTACCATACTTTACTATACTTTGAATTACACTTGAATTGGACTGGAATTTGACTGTAAGGTAACGGAATATCAATCCACTATTATGTTTCGGTTTCTTTTATCTTTCACACTTACACTACTCTATTTTTCCCTACCTCCTGTAATCCCCCCACCTAGTAAGGAACTAGTAATATCACCCTCCATCCTCCCCAGCCATCTTTCCTCCTCCTCACATCTGTTCCTCCATATACAATCCTTTTTCTCCAGACACACTTGGCCTATCATGTCCTATCCTGCTCCCACCTTCTAATGCTCTGTCTGCTACTCATCGCTGGTGACGTATCGCCAAATCCTGGTCCTCCTCAACACATCCCCACACTCATTTCTACCCCCCTGCCACGATCCTCTACACGTTTTCCCAACCATGATAACCTCATATCCATTCATCCAGCCCCCAGTCCCCCTACCTGGAGCACTATGGAACTCGCGCTCAGTCTGCAACAAACTGCCATTTATCCATGACCTCCTCATCACTAACAAACTTTCCTTCGTCGGCATCACTGAAACCTGGCTCACCCCCTCTGACTCAGCCTCTCCGGCTGCACTTTCCTATGGCAGGTTTCACCTCTCACACCCCTCGCCCCAGCAACAAACGTGGTGGAGGAGTTGGCTTGCTCCTGTCCACCATCTGCTTTACTCCAATCCCACTACCACCCTCCGCTACTCTTCCCTAGTTTGAAGTGCACTCCGTCCGCATCTATTCCCCCTCCAGCTGGCTGTCATCTACCGCCCTCCCAGAACTAGCCATCTCCACCTTTCTCGACCACCTGGCTACTTCATTTCCTCTCTGCTGACATCCCCACTATCATCATGGGTGACTTCAATATCCCCATTGACACTTCCACCTCAGCTGCCTCTAAACTTTTATCGCTTACTGCCTCCTTCGGCCTCACTCAATGGTCTTCTGGGGCCACGCACAAAGATGGTCACACACTAGACCTTCTTTATCCGATTCTGTTCCATTACTAATCTCATTAACTCACCCCTCCCCCTGTCTGACCACAACCTACTGACATTCTCTTCCCTCTCCCCTCCTAGTGCGCAACCCCCACCCCAAAAACTCATTCATCCTTGCAGAAATCTCAAACACTTCAATTTACAATCACTCTGAGTCCCTTCTCCCTCTTACAGGCATAGCTTCCCTTCATGATACAGAAGCTGCTGCCACTTTTTTATAACACCACAATAACGGCTACACTCGATTCGGCTGCCCCCCTCATGCATAGCAAAACTCGTACAATCAACAGACAGCCCTGGCTGACCAGCCTGACCAAAGAACCAAGACGGGCTTCCAGGGTCGCTGAGCGGAGATGGAAGAAATCCCACTCTGCCGAGCACTTCATCGCATACAAGCAGTCCCTCGCCAACTTCAAGTCCACGCTCACTGCCAAAAAACAAACTTATTTCTCATCTCTCATATCCTCCCTGTCTCACAACCCTAAACAGCTTTTCAACACTTTCAATTCTCTACTCCGTCTCCCAGCACCTCCTCCCTCCCCCCTCATTTCTGCTGAAGACTTTGCCTCTTTCTTTAAACAGAAGATCAATACGATAAGAGAAAGCTTTGGCCCGCAGCGCCCAATGCCCCTCTTAGCTGCTCAACCCTGTTCGTCCAAAACCAGCTTCTCCACCATGACAGAAGATCAGCTCTCCATCCTCCTGTCAAGATCATATCTCACAACCTGCACGCTTGATCAGCTCCCGTCCCACCTCATCCTTAACCTCACCACAGTCTTCATCCCAACCCTAACACACCTCTGCAACCTCTTACTTACAACTGGTGTCTTCCCCTCATCCTTCAAACATGCCAAGATCACACCCATCCTCAAAAAGCCCTCCCTCGACCCATCCTCTGTCTAGCTATCGCCTGATATCTCTTCTCCCTTATGCCTCAAAACTACTGGAACAGCATGTCCATCTTGAACTGTCCTCCCACCTCTCCTCCTTCTCCCTCTTTCACCGGTTACAATCTGGCTTCTGACCCCATCACTCAACTGAAACTGCCCCAACTAAAGTCACCAATGACCTACTAACCGCCAAGAACAAGCGACACTACTGTCCTCCTTCTGCTGGACCTGTCTTCTGCTTTTGACACTGTGGACCATTCCCTCCTGCTACAGATTCTATCATCTCTTGGCATCACAGACTTGGCGATATCCTGGATTTTGTCTTATCTAAGAAACTGAACTTTCAGTGTCTCCCTCCTCACCACCTCCTCACCTCGCCCCTTGTCTGTCGGTGTTCCTCAAGGCTCAGTTCTGGGACCCCTACTGTTCTCCATCTACACCTTTGGCCTGGGACAGCTCCTAGAATCCCACGGTTTGCAGTATCATCTCTACGCCGATGACACGCAGATCTACCTATCTGGACCTGACCTCACCTCCTCGCTCACCAAAATCCCTCACTGTCTGCTAGCTCTGCCTTCTTTTCTGCTCACTTTCTAAAACTGAACATGGACAAAACAGAATTCATCATCTTTCCCCCATGTCACTCTACCCCTCCACCAGACCTATCCATCAATGTCAATGGCTGCTCACTTTCCTCAGTTCCGCATGGTTGGTGCCTCAGGGTGATCCTCGACTCTGCCCTCTTTCAAGCCACATATCCAAGCCCTTGCCTCCTCCTGCCGTCTCAAACCACAAAAACACTAGTGCACGCCCTTATCTTCCACCTTGACTACTGCAACCTCCTACTCTCTGGCCTCCCCTCTGGCACCACTCCAATCCATCCTACACTCTGCTGCCCGACTAATCTACCTGCTATTCCCCAGCCTCTCCCCTATGCCAAGCCCTTCACTGGCTTCCTATCGTCCAGAGGCTACAGTTCAAAACCCTTACTATGACATACAAAGCCATCGACAACCAGTCTCCTCAATACATCTGCGACATGGTCTCCCAGTACTTACCTTCGATCCTCACAAGACCTCCTTCTCTTCTCCTCTCTTATCTCTTCTTCCCACAACCGCATCCAAGACTTCTCCCGTGCTTCCCCCATACTCTGGAACTCTCTACCACAACACATCAGACTCTCACCTACCATAGAAACCTTCAAAAAGAACCTGAAGACTCGCCTCTTCAGACAAGCCTGCAGTGATCCTCAACCTACTGAACCGCCACACAACCAGCTCTACCCTCTCCTAGTGTATCCTCACCCATCCCCTGCAGATTGTGAGCCCTCGCAGGCAGGGTCCTCCCTCCTTCTGTACCTGTTAGTGCCTTGTTTTTTGCTCATGCTTATTGTATTTGTCTATATTTGCCCCCTTTTCACATGTAAAGCGCCATGGAATAAATGGTGCTATAAAAATTTATAATATAGACTGGTACTACATGTGGAACTCTTTGTGGGTGAGTAAAAAGTTTATATTGAACTCTGTAGTGGATGGGTAACCAGTGTAATGACTGGCACAGGGTAGAAACATTGGTGGCGAGAAATGTTTCCTGGCTGTTGCATTCAGGATGGTTTGGAGAGGGGTGAGTTTAGTAAGAGGGAGACAATAGTCCCGACGAGAATGAATAAGCGCTACAGTATGTTTCTGCAAAGTTGAAAGTAAGAAAAGGTCGAATTCTAGAAATGTCTGAGGTGTAGATAACATGAGCGAGCGATCGGATTTAGGGAGTGAATGAAACATAATCAGGTATGACCCCAGGAGAGTGGGCATGGTGCTGGGCAGTAATGGTAGAACTACACAAAGAAATGGCAATGTCGGGCATAGTTAGGTTAGTGGAGGAAGTAAAGACAAAAGGTTTAGTTTCAGGTAGAGGGAGGACATGATGTTGGAGACAGCGTTAATACAATCACTGGCGGTCTGTAAAAATGCAGGTGTGATGTGGGAAGTAGAGGTGTATAATTGGGTGTCATCAGCATAGAGATGGTACTGGAAACCCAATCTATTGATTTTGTCCAATCGGAGCAGTATACAAGGAGAAAATGAGGGGGCCTAGGACTGATCCTTGAGGACCCCCAGCAGTAAGGGGAAGATGAGAGAAGGAGAGAGAGAGAGAACCAGGAGAGAACGGTGTCCGAGAGGCCAATGGAGCGGAGCATAGTGAGGAGGAGCTGATGATCCACAGTGTCAAATGCTGCAGAGAGATCCAGGAGAATCAGAAGGGAGTAGTGTCCACTAGATTTAGCTGGTAATTTACATTCCACGATTTAAGGAATTTGTTTTATATTAAAAATTAACCATGATGATAAAGTGTACAGAATTGTCATTAATAAACTAACCTTGAAGCATCTGCAATTATCTAAAGCTGGTGGAAACTCTTTTTTTTGGATTTCATCTAATGTATTTGTTTGCTGGGTCTCTTTATTCCCCTAAAGGTCCCTGAGGCAAACATCCCCTAATAAATAGCAGGACTTCTTGCCTTCAGTACTTAAATCTTGCTGTAAACTTACAAAAGTAATGGACTTTACACATTGTTTAGCAGCAGTGCACCTCATTGTACTGACATGTCTGTGGGCCATGAAGTGCTGCTAAAGAAATCCTATTATGTGATCATGCCTGCCATTTACCATTTAAGGTTGTGTTAGTAACCAACCATTCACATACCGTCTGTAAAGTTATAGTAATAGACCACTGCTGAGGACTGAATTTATGTAACTGTTTGTTTTTTTTTTTGTTGTTTAAATGGAAGTAGCCAGGAACGACAAAATAGAAACCATTACCTTCTGAAGGTTTGAGAACTGGAGACATGAGAGTAGCGATAAGGGACTCTGTCTGTAATCCATTGGAAGAGGACTATAGCTTGCTAACAACAAATGTAGATTTAGGTTTAGAATCCCTTAAAATTAGCATTCGTCTTAGAAAAGTATGCGACTGGAGTTAACAAAAAACAAAACAAAAAAAACCACCCACTCTCCTTTTTGTGGTTCTCCCCATACCAGTTAGGCCATCTCCCAACCTTTGATCGCTCTTGAGCCTTTTTCTCATTTCGGGCCTCTGGATCTATTGTTCTTCCCCATCTCACGTCAATGATGGGAGTCATGTACCCCACGTTATTATACGGGGCCTAGTGAAGAACAGTGCTATATGATAACATACGTATGGCTAGGTTGAAAACAAAGGCGCCAACTGAAGGACCTCTGGCATCCGAACGCTTGTGAAAAGGATAAGAGAGATGAACAGCACACTGTCGGTGGATTTTTTTTTCTATTTTGTTTTCTTCACCCCAGCACTCCCTGCTCCAGTATAGATGGAATTCATGCAGATGGAAGAGCCTAAAATGGGGTGCTAAATCCAATAACCAATCCCAGATCTCCTGACTCTTTTTTTAGTTTACTCCCTTTTTTTTGCATTGTATGTTTTTAGTAGTCGTAGACAAATTGCCTCTTCAGAGAGGAAAATGACTAAAACTCTAGTGCCACCTATTGGTAGCAATCCTAAAAGTCGATGACGACCCTTTAACGGGCTTTGCCATATGACTGGGGGAGGGGGGGTGTTAAACCAGAATCTTAGTTTGCTGACACTGGGTTTCGGGGTGTTGCCCCTCATCCTTACTTGTCATATACATTTTATGTTGTCTACTACAATTTCTTATTCAGTTGAGGATTATTCAATCCTGTTGTGTAACAGCGAAGTGTGCGTAGATGACAGTTTTTGGGATTCATTAGGCATCCATGCCAGGATATCAACTGAATGTGCACCAGAGGTGTATGCACTTAGTTTTCTCTATACATGCTCAGTGCTCTATTGACATTGCCACATTTTAAGTTGCAATTTATCGAAATTTCTGTGAAATGTTCCAACTGAAACCTTTTCTATTTCAGATTATTTGAAGGAAAAAATACAAAGAAAGCAGAAAAGTTAAAAACACTGTTTTGTTATTTCCGAAAAGTAACAGAAAAACGTAAGTTCGGCACAAGCAGCCTTCCCAGACCCCTCCCCAAAGTTACTTAAGTTTGTAAGATTACCTATTTTTTTCTGTTTCAGCTCCCACTGGTCTGGTGACATTTACACGGCAGTGCATTACACAGTTTCCAGACTGGGAGAAGTGAGTAGATTTCCTCATTATAATGTAACTAGAAATAGGCCCGATGCTATCACATCGGAAGTGAGGTGAAATTAACATCTGTGTATGCTTAGTGGTGCTGACAGGAGCAGCGGACATGTCTCACACCGTTTGCGCTTTCCAACACAGAAAAATAAGAAAATTTTTTTTAAAATGGTGCTTCTAATAATCCTTGCATCTTATTGCTTACTGGGGGTGGTGGCCGTGGTGAAGCGGGATCCCAGGGTCGCTGCTGGAAGAGGCAGGAGTGGGGTTATTCTGCAGGCCGCAGGCAAGGATGAGGGGGGGGGGGGGCGGTCTTGTGCTGCTGCCGGGTGTCTCCGGGTGCTCGGTGGTTGCTGGCCGGTGCTGCGGGTGTCCGGTGCTGCCCAAGGCTCTGCCGATATTTTACAACAGGCCAGAGCCCCGGCACTTCCACGGTTCCATGTGTGGTGATCTCCGGGAATATGGCCGCCGGGGGCGGCACATGCGCAGATGGTTATCTCGGGACCAAGATTTTGAGAGATGAGATTTCAGCCCTGAGATCTCATCTCGAGATCTTGGTCCCGAGATCACCATCTGCGCATGCGCCACCCCCGGCTGTGGCCATACTCCCGGAGATCACCACACATGGAACCATGGAAGTGCCAGAGCTCTGGCCTGTCGCAAAATATCGGCAGAGCGCCGGACACCCACGCAGCATCGCTGGGCACCAAAGACAACCGCAGCAGCGACCAGCAACTGCCGGACACCTTGTATGTCACTTGCACAAGTGACACTGCCGTGGTGCCTTATGGGATTCGGATACAGCGGCCAGAAGTCCCAACTGGCGATTATTATATCGGATGTAGTTTTTGAAAAAAGGGGTTCAGAGGGCACCTCTAAAGGTAGCTCTGGAATCGCCGGTAGCAAGTAAGAGCACTAGTACACAAAACAGAAAAAAGACATGTTATATAAAGCGGGATCACCAGCAATGGTGCATAAAAAAAAAATCTCTTTATTGATGCAGATTACACAAATAGATTAACCCCTTTCTGCCATTAGACGTACTATTGCGTCCATGTGGGGTGGGCTTTACTTCCCAAGGACGCAATAGTACGTCATATGCGATCGGCAGCGCTCACGGGGGGAGCGCCGCCGATCGCGGCCGGGTGTCAGCTGTTTATCGCAGCTGACATCCGGCACTATGTGCCAGGAGCGGTCACGGACCGCCCCCGGCACATTAACCCCCGGCACACCGCGATCAAAGATGATCGCGATGTGCCGGCGGTACAGGGAAGCACCGCGCAGGAAGGGGGCTCCCTGCGGGCTTCCCTGAGCCCCCCGCAGCAACGCGATGTGATCGCGTTGCTGCGAGGGTCTCACCTCCCTCCCTGCTCCCTCCAGCCCCGGATCCAAGATGGCCGCGGATCCGGGTCCTGCAGGGAGGGAGGTGGCTTCACAGAGCCTGCTCAGAGCAGGCACTGTGAAGGCTGCAGCGCTGCATGTCAGATCAGTGATCTGACAGAGTGCTGTGCAAACTGTCAGATCACTGATCTGTGATGTCCCCCCCTGGGACAAAGTAAAAAAGTAAAAAAAAAAAATTTCAAATGTGTAAAAAAAAAATAAAAAAAAATATTCCAAAATAATGAAAAAAAAAAAAAAATATTATTCCCATAAATACATTTCTTTATCTAAATAAAAAAAAAAAAACAATAAAAGTACACATATTTAGTATCGCCGCGTCCGTAACGGCCCGACCTATAAAACTGGCCCACTAGTTAACCCCTTCAGTAAACACCGTAAGAAAAAAAAAAAAAAGAGGCAAAAAACAACGCTTTATTATCATACCGCCGAACAAAAAGTGGAATAACACGCGATCAAAAAGACAGATATAACTAACCATGGTACCGCTGAAAACGTCATCTTGTCCCGCAAAAAACGAGCCGCCATACAGCATCATCAGCAAAAAAATAAAAAAGTTATAGTCCTGAGAATAAAGTGATGCAAAAATAATTATTTTTTCTATAAAATAGTTTTTATCGTATAAAAGCGCCAAAACATAAAAAAATGATATAAATGAGGTATCGCTGTAATCGTACTGACCCGAAGAATAAAACTGCTTCATCAATTTTACCAAACGCGGAACGGTATAAACGCCTCCCCCAAAAGAAATTCATGAATAGCTGGTTTTTGGTCATTCTGCCTCACAAAAATCGGAATAAAAAGCAATCAAAAAATGTCACGTGCCCGAAAATGTTACCAATAAAAACATCAACTCGTCCCGCAAAAAACAAGACCTCACATGACTCTGTGGACCAAAATATAGAAAAATTATAGCTCTCAAAATGTGGTAACGCAAAAAATATTTTTTGCAATAAAAAGCGTCTTTCAGTGTGTGACGGCTGCCAATCATAAAAATCCGCTAAAAAACCCGCTATAAAAGTAAATCAAACCCCCCTTCATCACCCCCTTAGTTAGGGAAAAATTTAAAAAATGTATTTATTTCCATTTTCCCATTAGGGCTAGGGTTAGAGTTAGGGCTAGGGTTAGGGCTAGGGCTAGGGTTAGGGTTAGGGCTAGGGTTAGGGTTAGGGTTAGGGCTAGGGTTAGGGCTAGGGTTAGGGTTAGGGCTAGGGTTAGGGCTAGGGTTAGGATTAGGGTTAGGGTTAGGGCTAGGGCTACAGTTTGGGTTGGGGCTAAAGTTACAGTTAGGGTTTAGATTACATTTACGGTTGGGAATAGGGTTGGGATTAGGGTTAGGGGTGTGTCTGGGTTAGAGGTGTGGTTAGGGTTACTGTTGGGATTAGGGTTAGGGATGTGTTTGGATTAGGGTTTCAGTTATAATTGGGGGGTTTCCACTGTTTAGGCACATCAGGGGCTCTCCAAACGCGACATGGCGTCCGATCTCAATTCCAGCCAATTCTGCGTTGAAAAAGTAAAACAGTGCTTCTTCCCTTCCGAGCTCTCCCGTGTGCCCAAACAGGGGTTTACCCCAACATATGGGGTATCAGCGTACTCAGGACAAATAGGACAACAACTTTTGGGGTCCAATTTCTCCTGTTACCCTTGGGAAAATACAAAACTCGGGGCTAAAACATATTTTTTGTGGGGAAAAAAAAAGATTTTTTATTTTCACGGCTCTGCGTTATAAACTGTAGTGAAACACTTGGGGGTTCAAAGTTCTCACAACACATCTAGATTAGTTCCCTGGGGGGTCTAGTTTCCAATATGGGGTCACTTGTGGGGGGTTTCTACTGTTTAGGTACATTAGGGGTTCTGCAAACGCAATGTGACGTCTGCAGACCATTCCATCTAAGTCTGCATTCCAAATGGCGCTCCTTCCCTTCCGAGCTCTGCCATGCGCTCAAACGGTGGTTTCCCCCAACATACGGGGTATCAGCGTACTCAGGACAAATTGGACAACAACTTTTGGGGTCGAATTTCTCCTCTTACCCTCGGGAAAATACAAAACTGGGGGCTAAAAAATAATTTTGGGGGGAAAGATTTTTTTTTTTTTAATTTTCACGGCTCTGCGTTACAAACTGTAGTGAAACACTTGGGGGTTCAAAGCTATCACAACACATCTAGATGAGTTCCTTAGGGGGTCTAGTTTCCAAAATGGTGTCACTTGTGGGAGGTTTCTACTGTTTAGGTACATTAGGGGCTCTGCAAATGCAAAGTGACACCTGCAGACCATTCCATCTAAGTCCTCATTCCAAATGGAGCTCCTTCCCTTCCGAGCCCTCCCATGCGCCCAAACAGTGGTTCCCCCCCACATATGGGGTATCAGCGCACTCAGGACAAATTGGACAACAAATTGTGGGGTCGAATTTCTCCTGTTACCCTCGGGAAAATACAAAACTGGGGGCTAAAAAATAATTTTTGTGGGAAAAAATTTTTGTTTTATTTTTACGGCTCTCCATTATAAACTTCTGTGAAGCCCTTGGTGGGTCAAAGCGCTCAGCACACATCTAGATAAGTTCCTAAGGGGGTCTACTTTCCAAAATGGTGTCACTTGTGGGGGGTTTCTACTGTTTAGGTACATTAGGGGCTCTGCAAACGCAATGTGACACCTGCAGACCATTCCATCTAAGTCTGCATTCAAATGGCACTCCTTCCCTTCTGAGCCCTCCCATGTGCCCAAACAGTGGTTCCCCCCACATATGGTGTATCATCGCACTCAGGACAAATTGGGCAACAAATTTTGGGGTCCAATTTCTCCTGTTACCCTCAGGAAAATACAAAACTGGGGGCTAAAAAAATAATTTTTGTGGGAAAAAAATTTTGTTTTATTTTTACGGCTCTGCATTATAAACTTCTGTGAAGCACTTGGTGGGTCAAAGTGCTCACCACACCTCTAGATAAGTTCCTTAGGGGGTCTACTTTCCAAAATGGTGTCATTTGTGGGGGGTTTCAATGTTTAGGCACATCAGTGGCTCTTCAAACGTAACATGGCGTCCCATCTCAATTCCTGTCAATTTTGCTTTGAAAAGTCAAACGGCGCTCCTTCCCTTCCGAGCTCTCCCATCCACCCAAACAGTGGTTTACCCCCACATATGGGGTATCAGCGTACTCAGGACAAATTGTACAACAACTTTTGGGGTCCAATTTCTTCTCTTACCCTTGGGAAAATAAAAAATTGGGGGCAAAAAGATAATTTTTGTGAAAAAATGATTTTTTATTTTTACGGTTCTACATTATAAACTTCTGTGAAGCACTTGGTGGGTCAAAGTGCTCACCACACCTCTAGATAAGTTCCTTAGGGGGTCTACTTTCCAAAATGGTGTCACTTGTGGGGGGTTTCAATGTTTAGGCACATCAGTGGCTCTTTAAACGCAACATGAGGTCCCATCTCAATTCCTGTCAATTTTGCATTGAAAGTCAAATGGCACTCCTTCGCTTCCGAGCTCTGCCATGCGCCCAAACAGTGGTTTACCCCCACATGTGGGGTATTGGCATACTCAGGACAAATTGTACAACAATGTTTGGGGTCCATTTTCTCCTGTTACCCTTGGTAAAATAAAACAAATTGGAGCTGAATTAAATTTTTTGTGAAAAAAAGTTAAATGTTCATTTTTATTTAAACATTCAAAAAATTCCTGTGAAGCACCAGAAGGGTTAATAAACTTCTTGAATATGGTTTTGAGCACCTTGAGGGGTGTAGTTTTTAGAATGGTGTCACACTTGGGTATTTTCTATCATATAGACCCCTCAAAATGACTTCAAATGAGATGTGGTCCCTAAAATAAAATGGTGTTGTAGAAATGAGAAATTGCTGGTCAACTTTTAACCCTTATAACTCCCTAACAAAAAAAAATTTTGTTTCCAAAATTGTGCTGATGTAAAGTAGACATGTGGGAAATGTTATTTATTAAGTATTTTGTGTGACATATCTCTGTGATTTAATTGCATAAAAATTCAAAGTTGGAAAATTGCGAAATTTTCATAATTTTCGCCAAATTTCCGTTTTTTTCACAAATAAACGCAGGTACTATCAAATAATTTTTACCATTGTCATGAAGTACAATATGTAACGAGAAAACAATGTCAGAATCGCCAGGATCCATTGAAGCGTTCCAGAGTTATAACCTCATAAAGGGACAGTGGTCAGAATTGTAAAAATTGGCCCGGTCATTAACGTGCAAACCACCCTTGGGGGTAAAGGGGTTAAAAACAATTAAAAAGTCAATAGCATGACTCCAAACAAAATCACTCAAGATAGGGTGACAATCCCTGCCAGGTAGCGTATAGAGTGTAACATAATACATAGTAGGTATGACCAAGGTAGTTTAGGTGATAAAGTGAATACATAAGACTGTACCAGTCACCATGCCAAGAAGCCCCCACAACCATATAATGTACCCAACATTGGTAGTTGCAAAATTATACTGCTCAGAAGCCCAAATTCAAAGAAAATACCATACAAAACAAGTATAAGATATGACGGGCAAAGTTGTGTGACACAAATAAATTTGGAGATCACATCCAGTTGGGGAGCAATTGTACTGTTAACTAGTAAGAAAACAGGATTAGTACAAAAAAAAGTAGGGTCTCAATGCTTGCATTGGTGTTATGTAGGTATTATTTGTCTTTTTTCCAAGTAGTCCCCTCCAGCATGATTAGTACTTTTTTTTTTTTTTTTGTGATATTATTTTATGTACCGTATATACTCGAGTATAAGCCGAGATTTTCAGCCCATTTTTTTTGGGCTGAAAGTCCCCCTCTAGGCTTATACTCGAGTCATGCCCAGGGGTTGGCAGGGGAGGGGGAGCGGGGGCTGTCTAATTATACTCACCTACTCCTGGCGCGGTCTCTGCAGTCCCTGCTTCCCGGTGCCCCAGCTTCTTCCTGTACTGAGCGGTCACATGGTACCGCTCATTACAGTAATGAATATGCGGCTCCACCTCCCATAGGGGTGGAGCCACATATTCATTACTGTACTGAGCGGTAACAGTGACCGCTCAGTACAGGAAGAAGCTGCTGGGGAAGCAGGGACCTGCAGAGACCGCGCCAGGAGCAGGTGAGTATAACGGGGAGGGGAGCGCAGCGCTGAGCGATATTCACCTGCTTCTCATTCCAGCCGCCGCTCCGTCTTCAGCATCTTTTGCAGTGATGTTCAGGTCAGAGGGCGCGGTGACGTGGTTACACTGGTTAGTGCGCGCCCTCTGCCTGAATGTCGGTGCAGAATTTGCTGAAGATGAAGCTGCGCCGGAACGAGGAGCAGGTGAATATTGAAAGTGCCGGGGGCCTGAGCGACGGAGACGTGAGTATGTGACTTTTTTGTGAGTTTTTTTTTTTTTTTTTTTATCGCAGCAACAGCAAATGGGGCAAGTGTCTGTATGGAGCACCATATGGGGCCATGTGCAGCACTATATGGGGGCAGCACTATATGGGGCAGTTGTCTGTATGGAGGATCTTATGGGGCCATAACGTTTGTGCAGCACTATATGGGGCAAATATGTTTATGGAGCATCCTATGGGGCCATAATTAACATTTGTGGAGCATTATATGGGGCATATTTTAATATGGAGCATCTTATGGGGCCCATCATGAACTGTATGGAGCATTATATGGGGCTCCTGATTCAATATGGATATTCAAAACACTTAACCTACTGATGTCTCAATTAATTTTACTTTTATTGGTATCTATTTTTGCTTTTGACATTTACCAGTAGCTGCTGCATTTCCCACCCTAGGCTTATGCTCGAGTCATTAAGTTTTCTCAGCTTTTTGTGGCAAAATTAGGGGGGTCGGCTTATACTCGGGTCGGCTTATACTCGAGTATATACGGTACTTATATTTTTGTTGTGGAAACTTTTTTTTTTTTTTACAGGCAATACATAATTTGTCCCCCAAGAGATAACAGATCTCCCTAACTTATTTTTTTTTTCTTTTATCATTCATTTCCCATTTTAACTGGGGCATCCTTAGGCACCCCAGTTACAGCGGAAAAGAGTCCCTGCTGTGGCTGGCTTCACTGGCCGAAATGAGCTGGGTCTGCTAGAACCTAGCAAATCTACTATTCTGGCAGACACCATCACGTGATTTCCAGGTTTTGATTTACAGGTCTTTCAGAAGACAGGACCTGTTACAAACTGCTTCTATATTCGCTCCTGTCTGGAATTGACATCCGGGGACCTGACCTGTTCCTGCTAGATTACAGGAGCTTTACACCTGCACTGTAAATTTGCAATGGCCTTGTTAAAACCTAGGGACAAGTGACATAAATTTTCCATTGGGTTAAAAACACACAACATTTTCAATATTTTCCACATTTTTTAACCTTTCTGAGGCATGTAAAATGGCTTTTTAAAGTTAAACTTGTTGCCATTTATCCACTAAATGGTTTACGTGAGAGGCCAATCAAGTGTAATAGCAGCACACTAACAGTTGGAACTCAATCTCCACCATTTACAAAGGTATCAGGCCATTTGGGTTGGTATCCCCTCGTCAGTAAAAAGTAAATAATTCGGTTCCTGACTTGGGCATTTTGGTTGGAGTGCACTCTGGAACTTAATTCTCACGGACGGGATAGTACGTCATAAATGATCGGCCGCGCTCACGGGGGGAGCGCAGCTGATCGCGGCCGTGTGTCAGCTGATTATCACAGGACCGCTCCCGGCACATTAACCCCGGAACACTGCAATCAAACATGATCGCAGCGTTCTGGTGGCATAGGGAAGCATCGTGCAGGGAGGGGCTCCGTGCGTGCATCGCCGAGACCCTCGGAACAACGCGATGTGATCGCGTTGTTCCGAGGGTCTCCTCCGTTCTCCTCCCTTCATGCCCCGGATCCAAAATGGCCATGGGGTCCTTCTGGGTCCTGCATGGAGGTGGCTTGTCAGTGCCTGCTGAGAGCAGGTGCCTGCAAGCCTCCAGCACTGCCTGTCAGATCGCTGACAGCAATCTGACACTATACAGTGATGTCCCACCCTGGGACAAAGTAAAAAAAGTAAACAAAAAAAATTTTTTGTTAAAATATATATAAAAAAACATTTATTTTTGTAAATAAAAATGTACACATTTAGTATCACCGCGTCCGTAACGACCCGACCTATAACACTATCCCACTAGTTAACCCCTTCAGTGAACACCGTAAAAAAAATGAGGCATAAAACAATGCTTTATCATCATACAGCCGAACAAAAAGTGGAATAACACACGATCAAAAAGACGGATATAAATAAACATGGTACTGCTGAAAACGTCATCTTGCCCCGCAAAAAAAGCAGCCGCCATACAGCGTCATCAGCAGAAAAAAAAAGTTATGGCCCTCAACCTAAAATAGTGCAAAAATAATTAATTTTTATATGAAATAGTTTTTACTGTATAAAATGGCCAAATCATAAAAAAGATTTAAATGAGGTATCGCTGTGATCGTTCTGACCCGGAGAATAAAACTGCTTTATCAATTATACCAAACGCGGAACGGTATAAATGCCCCCTCCCCCAGAAGAAATTCATGAATTGCTGGTTCTTGTTCATTCTGCCTAACAAAAATCAGAATAAAAAGCGATCAAAAAATGTATGTAATGCGCCCAAAAACTGTACCAATAACGTCAACTCATCCTGTAAAAAGCAAGACCTCACATGACTCTGTGGACCAAAATATGGAAAAAATTATAGCTCTCGTAATGTGGTGACGCAAAAACTATTTTTTGTAATAAAAATCATCTTTTAGAGTGTGACAGCTGCCAAACCTAAAAACTTGCTATGAATAGTAAATCAAACCCCCCTTTATCACCGCCTTAGTTTGGGAAAAATAATAAAATAAAAAAAGTAATTATTTCCATTTTCCCATTAGGGTAGGGGCTAAAGTTAGGGTTGGGGCTAAAGTTGGTTAGGGTTTGGATTACGTTTATAGTTGGGCTAGGGGTGTGGATAGGGTTAGGGGTGTGGATAGGGTTAGGGGTGTGGATAGGGTTAGGGCTGGAGTTAAAATTGGGGGGGTTTCCACTGTTTAGGCACATCAGGGGCTCTGCAAACGCAGCGTGACACCCGCAGACCTTTCCATCAAAGTCTGCATTCCAAAACGCCACTTCTTCCCTTCCGAGCCCCGACATGTGCCCAAACAGTAGTTTTCTCCCACATATGGGGTATCTGTGTACTCAGGACAAATTGCAGAACAACTTTTGGGGTCCAATTTCTACGGATACCCTTGGAAAAATTAAAAAAATTGGGGCGAAAAGATCATTTGTGGAAAAAAAAAAATATTTTTTAATCTTCACAGCTCTATATTATAAACTTTAGTGAAACAATTGAGGGTTCAAAGTGCTTACCACACATCTAGATAAGTTCCTGAGGTGGTCTAGTTTCCAAAATGGGGTCACTTCTGGGGTGTTTCCACTGTTTAAGCACATCAGGGGCTCTCCAACACGACATGGTGTCTGATCTCAATTCCAGCCAATTCTGCGTTGAAAAAGTCAAACGGCGCTCCTTCCCTTCTGAGCTCTGCCTTCCGAGCTCGGCGTCCAGAGGACAAATTGTACAACAACTTTTGGGGTCCAATTTCTCCTATTACCCTTCGTAAAATAAAACAAATTGGATCGAAGTAATTTTTTTGGTGAAAAAAAAGTTAATGTTAATTTTGTTTTCTTTTTTTTTTTTTTTTTTTTTTAAACATTCCAAAAATTCCTGTGAAGCATCTGAAGGGTTAATAAACTTCTTAAATGTGGTTTTGAGCACCCTGAGGGGTGCAGTTTTTAGAATGGTGTCACTTTTTGGTATTTTCTATCATATAGACCCCTCAAAATGACTTCAAATGTGATATGGTCCCTAAAAAAACAAAATGGTGTTTGTAAAAATGAGAAATCGCTGGTCAACTTTTAACCCTTATAACTCTTTGGTTCCAAAATTGTGCTGATGTAAAGTAGACATGTGGGAAATGTCACTTATTAAGTATTTTGTTTAACATATCTCTGTAATTTAAGGGCATGAAAATTAAAAGTTGGAAAATTGCGACATTTTCAAAATTTTCACCAAATTTCCATTTTTTTTTCCACAAATAAACGCAAGTAATATCAAAGAAATGTTACCACTATCATGAAGTACAATATGTCAGGAGAAAACAATGTCAGAATCACTGGGATCCGTTGAAGCGTTTGTTATAACCTCATAAAGGGACAGTGGTCAGAATTGTAAAAAATGGCCCAGTCATTAACGTGCAAACCACCCTTGGGGGTTAAGGGGTGAATGACTACCGTACACATTCAAAGTTATGACTTTGCCACTGAGCAGATCAGGTCCTCATTCTGCTGACTTGAGTTTAAGAAGGTGAGAGTCCCTAGATCATACTTTAGTCTTGTTCTTCGGATCTACTATATAATTGTCTAAGGGTCACTTCCGTCTTTCTGTCTGTCACGGATATTCATTGGTCGCGGCCTCTGTCATGGAATCCAAGTCGCTGATTGGTCTCGCCAGCTACCTGTCATGGCTGCCGCGACCAATCAGCGACGGCCGCAGTCAGATTAGTCCCTCCCTATTCCCCTGCAGTCGGCGCCTGCTCCATACTCCCCGCAGACACCGCTCACACAGGGTTAATGCCAGCGGTAACGGACCTCGTTATGCTGCGGGTAACTCAGTCCGTTACCTCTGCTGTGTGACCAAGTTTTTACTATTGATGCTGCCTATGCAGCGTCAATAGTAAAAACATCTAATGTAAAAAAAAATAAAAAATCATTATATACTCACCTTTCGCGATGCTCCGGTGACCTCCGGCAGGTTCCAGTGCCAAGGATGGTATGGGAGAAGGACCTGCCATGATGTCACGGTCATGTGACCGCGACGTCATCACAGGCCCTGCGCGAGAAGGACCTGCCATGATGTCACGGTCATGTGACCGCGACGTCATCACAGGTCCTGCGTGCCTGCGTGAAAAGGACCTGCCATGACATCACGGTCATGTGACTGAACTCCAAGGGGCCCTCGGAAGGTGAGTATATGTTTATTTTTTAATCTGTGACATACGTGGCTGGGCAATATACTACATAGTTGGCCAATATACTACGTGACTGGCCAATATACTACGTGGCTGGGTAATATACTATGTGGCTGGGCAATATACTATGTGGCTCTGTGCTGTATACTACGTCGCTGTGCAATATATTATGTGGCTCTGTGCTGTATACTATGTCATTGGGCAATATACTGCGTGGCTGGGCAATATACTGCGTGGCTGGGCAATATACTGCGTGGCTGGGCAATATACTGCGTGGCTGGGCAATATACTACGTGGGCTGTGCAATATACTACGTGGACATGCATATTCTAGAATACCCGATGCGTTCGAATCGGGCCACCATCTAGTTGGGATATATTCATCTGGGTGCAGATTTTGTTGCATAAATATGATGATTGAAAATTGGTTCTATTCGACTGAATGAGGTTCTGTCAGATGAATTAATCTACTATGTAATTGTCTAGGGTCACTTCCGTCTGTCCTTCTTTCTGTCACGGATATTCATTGGTCGCGGCCTCTGTCTGTCATGGAAATCCAAGTCGCTGATTGGTCGTGGCAAAACAGCCACGACCAATCAGCGACGGGCACAGTCCGGAAGAAAATGGCCGCTCCTTACTCCCCGCAATCAGTGCCCGGCGCCCGCATACTCCCCTCCAGTCACCGCTCACACAGGGTTAATGCCGGCGGTAAGGGACCGCGTTATGCCGCGGGTAACGTACTCCGTAAACGCCGCTATTAACCCTGTGTGTCCCCAACTTTTTACTATTGATGCTGCCTATGCGGCATTAATAGTAAAAGATCTAATGTTAAAAATAATTTAAAAAAGAAACCTGCTATTCTCACCCTCCGTCGTCCGACGATGCGCTCCCGCCTGCCGCCATCTTCCGTTCCCGGCGATGCATTGCGAAATTACCCAGAAGACTTCGCGGTCTCGCGAGACCGCTAAGTCATTTGGGTAATTTCACAATGCATCCTGGGAACGGAAGATGGCGGCAGCATCGCGTACATCGGGACAGCTTCGGTGGATCCCGGCGGGTGAGTATATAACTATTTTTTTATTTTAATTATTTTTTTAACAGGGATATGGTGCTTACACTGCTGTATACTACATGAGCTGTTAGATACAGCATGGCTGCTATATACTGCATAAGCAGTGTTATCTACTGCGTGAGCTGTGCTATATATTACGTGGCCACTGTTATATACTGCGTGGGCAGTGTTATATTCTACGTGGCTGCTATATACTACGTGGGCAGTGTTATATTCTACGTGGCTGCTATATACTGCGTGGGCAGTGTTATATTCTACGTGGCTGCTATATACTGCGTGGGCAGTGTTATATACTACGTGGCTGCTATATACTGCGTGGGCTGTGCTATATATTACGTGGTCACTGTTATATATTGCGTGGCCTGTATTAACGCATCGGGTATTCTACAATATGTATGTATATAGCAGCCACATAGTATATAGCACAGGCCACATAGTATATAGGAGCCATGTAGAATATAGCAGACAAATACTACGTGGCCTGTGCTATATACTATGTGGCTGCTATATACATACATAAATACATATTCTAGAATACCCGATGCGTTAGAATTGGGCCACCATCTAGTTTTTATGTAAAATCGGTTCTGTCAGATGAATGGGGCAGTGGCTGAACTTTCTGCAACACCTGCTGCACATGAGTTCATTCTAACATTGAGCACTTGTTGATAGCAGATGTGGTCAGGGAAAGATCCTGTGTCCTTCTATCACCGATTTAATTGATCACTTGCACCTTGTTTTATTTAGGTCAACCAAGAAGTTGAGAAAACTCCACATAACTTGTGAAGGTACAATCGAGGGAAATGGACATGGGATGCTGCAGGTGAGGACCACACCAGATCTCAAGGATTCTCTATCTGGTGATCATTGAATCCATCCTCATCCATCTGGCCCCATCGGCCTGTTGTATTCATTTTCTATCCTCTTTTTAAATGTACAGTGCCTTGCAGAAGAATTCGTTCCCTTGGCTTTCTACCTATTTTGTTACATTACAACCTGTATTTAAATATTTTTGTAATCTGATTTGTTTGATGCATCATCACTAAATAGTCTCAAGTTGATGAAGTGAGAAAAACAACATAGGCCTAAATTAAATTTGTGAAATCAAATAACTAAAAAATTGGCATGTGCATATGTATTAACCCCTTTTGTGATGAAGCCCCTAAAAATTTCAGGTGCAAGCAATTGCCTTCATAAGTCAAGTCACATGCTTAGTGAAAGTAAATCCACTTGTGTGCAACTAAGTGACACATGATCTGTCAGTATATACCACCTTTTCTAAAAGGCTACAGAGGCGGCAACACCATTAAGCAAGAGGGACCACTAACCAAGCAACACCTTGAAGACCAAGGAGATCTCCAAACAAGTCAGGGACAAAGTTGTTGAGAAGCACAAGTCAGCATTGGGTTATTGAGAAAAAAAAATCCCAATCTCTTATGGTTCCTTGGAGCACTATCAAATCCATCATCAAATGGAAATAACATGGTATCACAACAAACCTGGCAGGTGAGGGCCGACAACCAAAACTCTCAACCCAGGCAGGGAGGGCATTAATTAGAAAGTCAGCATAGAGGCCAAAGGAGTATCTGTCCATAGGACCACAATAAGCCGTGCACTCCGTAGACATGGCCTTTAAGGAAGAGTGGGCAGAAAAAAAAAGCTTTACTTACACACACTTATTTGTAAGGCTTGTTTTGTTTACGCCTCCTGACGAAGACCGGCGAAACGCACGTTGAGGCGGCAGGTGGGGATCTACAGCTCTTACTCCATGTAAGTTACAGCTCTTACTATGTGTTAGGGCCATTTATACATAAGCACCTATAGTCTAACTGTTCAGCACACACTATTGCACTTTATCTCAGTTATAATTTACAGTCTATTGCTTCCTTCCTTGTCTGTTCCCTTTAGACCTATATATGAAATATTGCTGTTGCACTATATTTGAGCAATCGTGTTGCATCTTTATATTATATTAGGGCCCCTGATGGGACCACTTGACAATTAGATGCAGCCATGATATTGATTTATATATATATGTAATTTCTATAGTGTGTAATATGTATTTTTTTATACTAGCAATGCATATGGTATTCCATTTTTTGGAGCAGATATAATAATTTTTCTACTATCCCCCAACATTCCTGCTTCTAGTGTTACTCTGATTTGATTCAATTTTAACAATTTTGATAAATAAACTATATAAGATTTAAAAAAAAAAAAAACGCTCAGACCTTTTTCCATAATTTGACCAATAGAATGGGTTATATGTGGTTATTCTATAATTGAAAGGTATTTACTATTGATAAATGATGCTGCCCTTTGGGATAATCTGATCTAATTGTTTTGAGGTTGCCAAAATACCAGTGGGAGAGTTCTCAAATGAATGGAGGAAGGTGCTGTGGTCAGATGAGACCAAAATTGAACTTTTTGGCCATGATACTAAAGTCTTTGTGACGCCAAACCAACACAGCTCATCACCCCAGGAATAGTGGCTGCATCATGCTGTGGGGATGTTTTCAGGCAGCAGGGACAGGTAAAATGGTCCGAGACAAGGAGAAGATAGATGGTACAAATTACAGGGATATTCTTAAGGAAACATTTTTTTTCCGTCTGCCAGTGATTTGAGCCTGGGACAGATGTTCATCTTACAACAAGACACTGACCCAAAGAATAATGCTAAAGCAACACTCGAGTGGTTTTTTTTTCTTCACCAAACTACCCCACAATCTTTCCCCCATTCCCAACCGCTCCGCCCCCCCCCCCCCTGCCCAACCCTGGTCCAATGATAAAATATATCACAAGAAAAATACAGACATAGATAAGGCACATATCCCAAAGCACCAGTCATGGATTACAACTAAATCACTTTCAGGGTGATATAAACATGGTATCATGAGAATAAATTTACAGACAGTAAGCCTGGAACATTCAACCATCCTGCCCAAATTTTCTCAAACACTGCCGCTCTACCCCGTCTAAGATAGATGGCCTTCTCTCTGCATAGTATGAGGTTTAGCTTATTTACATATTCTTTCCTCGTGGGAACTTTATCTGAGATCCAGTGATATGCTATTAATTTTCTAGCAGTAAAAAGCATTCTGGCAACAACTATTTGTGAATAATCATCTCCTCCCGCCTCCTCAACATATCCAAGCACACAGACAATAGGGTCTCTTGGAATATCCTGCTCTGTGGCCATATTTATTAAGTTGAGAACCATAATCCAGAATATTTGTATACAGGGACACGTCCAGAACATATGTAGGATATCTGCATTATCGAGCGTACACTTGGGACATTTTGAATCTGGCCTTAAATCCAAATCAAACAGCCACTTAGGAGTCCTATAAACCCTATAAAGGATATATAGTTGAGACAGACGGTTAGGCTCACTGAGGGACAACTTGGGGATCATTTGCATTATTGACTCCCATTGATCCACCGAAATCCCCCCCACTTTTTCCCATTTCGCTAATGCCGTCATCGGGTGACCCAATAGCACCCTCGAGAGGAGCTCCCGGTACACGAATGAAATTAGTCCCGTTGTAGATGTCTGTAAACCGAGCCTATTAATAACAGTATCATGATGTATAATAATAGGGTGTATATGAGTTTGCATTATATAAGCGTGTCTTACTTGTAAATACTGATAAAATACAGAATGCTGAAGTGAGAACTCCTTTCGTAGGTCCTCAAATGATTTAAAGAAACCCCCATCTATCAGCTGTGAGAGCCACCAGATACCCACTCGTCGCCATTGCGCAAACCCCTTCAATGTCCTCATTTGCGGCAGGTATGGATTATCGCATATAGGGGTATACCTCGTGAACTCAGTAATTCCTCTTAAACTTTTAATTTCTCCTTCGCCTCATTGGGGGACACAGACCGTGGGTGTATGCTGCTGCCAATAGGAGGCTGACACTAAGTGATACAAAAAAAGTTAGCTCCTCCCCTGCAGTATATACCCTCCTGCTGGCTCTCAGCTAACCAGTTCTTGCTTAGTGTCTGTAGGAGGCACATGGGTCTGTTTCAGACCCCAACGGTTTTTTTGTTTTTTTTTGTTTTTTTTATTGTTTACTTTTCTGTAAATTTTTATTTTTTAATTAACGGAGTGAAGGGGGCGACGGATCCTTTCAAGGTTCCGATCTCCCCCGAACCATCAATAGGCGAGCACGGCGAGTATACCTCCCCGTACCCTTTCCTGCGACGTGGGAAGCCATGCCTGAGCTCACTTCAGGGGCGACGGTTCCTTTCATGGTCCCGATCTCCCCGCACCAGCAGCAGGCGACCACATGGAGTGTCGCCTCCATGTATCCTCTCCTGGAGCCAGGCCTAATGCCGGGCAACTGGCCCTGTCCACCCGGACTGAACTCCGTGGATGTACAGAGGCCCCTCTCTATGGCGTCCGAGCAGCCCCCACTGTCCCACCACTGTGAAAGCGGATGGCACAAGGAGGCGGACGGGTCCTCTCCACCTCCCTAACAAAGGGATGATGGATTGAGACTTATCTCTGCACCGTCCACGCTGCACAGAACAGCGCTGAAACCCACATCCGCGGCGGCTCCATGCCGGGACGTGCACCAATGGTGAGTGGATCCATCTTCAGGGGGATATTCACATGCTGACAGGCAGCCTCAGCCACTTCCCTGTGGCCCACCTCCCTGAGGTAACGCTCTGGATGGCTGCAAAAATTTAGTCCCCGGCTTCGGCCGATTTGTAGGCCGCATCCTGGAAGTCTTGCCTGGAACGCCCCGCTGGTGTCGCCCGCCGGCTACAGAAATTTAGGCCCCGGCTTGGGCCTATTCAACATCGTGTCTGTGGCTCCGCCCCCCAAATTGGCGCTTCTCGCTCTCTGCGAGATTTTATCAACTCTGCAGCTCCCGGTGGCCATCTTGGTCCACCCGGCCAGCTCACACTGGGGTGACAGTATTTTTGCATTAAAGGGGCACATCGACTCTACATCAGTACCCGGGTAAGGAAGTACCTGGTCTTAAAGGCACATGACCAGTATTTCCTGGTCTTAAAGGTGCATGACCAGTATTTCCTGGTCTTAAAGGCACATGACCAGTATTTCCTGGTCTTAAAGGTGCATGACCAGTATTTCCTGGTCTTAAAGGTGCATGACCAGTATTCTCTGGTCTTAAAGGTGCATGACCAGTATTCTCTGGTCTTAAAGGCGCATGACCGGTATTCTCTGGTCTTAAAGGTGCATGACCAGTATTTTCTGGTCTTAAAGATGCATGACCAGTATTTCCTGGTCTTAAAGGTGCATGACCAGTATTTCCTGGTCTTAAAGGTGCATGACCAGTATTCTCTGGTCTTAAAGGTGCATGACCAGTATTCTCTGGTCTTAAAGGCGCATGACCGGTATTTTCTGGTCTTAAAGATGCATGACCAGTATTTCCTGGTCTTAAAGGTGCATGACCAGTATTCCCTGGTCTTAAAGGCGCATGACCAGTATTCCCTGGTCTTAAAGGCGCATGACCAGTATGCTCTGGTCTTAAAGGCGCATGACCAGTATTCCCTGGTCTTAAAGGCGCATGACCAGTATTCTCTGGTCTTAAAGGCGCATGACCAGTATTCTCTGGTCTTAAAGGCGCATGACCAGTATTCTCTGGTCTTAAAGGCGCATGATCAGTATTCTCTGGTCTTAAAGGCGCATGACCAGTATGCTCTGGTCTTAAAGGCGCATGACCAGTATGCTCTGTTCTTAAAGGCGTATGGCCAATATTTCCTGGTCTTAAAGGCGCTTGATCAGTCCGAGGAGCCCTCCGCCGCCGACCCCAGCTTTATCCTCTAGTTCCCCTCAGTGGACTTCTTCACTGACCAATCCATGGTTCTCTGACCAAGAGATTGAATCCCTCTGTGTACCCTCTGTGTTTGGAGTGCTCGCAGGACCAATATACATGGTCCCTATCCTACATGGGATCCGTCAGCTAGCAGGGGCCGCAAGTATTCTAGAAACGTGCAGGCGTCTAGAAACATACAGGCATCTAGAAAACGGAAGTTTTTCGTTTCCTGCTCCCTCACCAATGATTTGATGACAACAAGGCTCTGAATATGGATTGGATATTGCCTGAGCTTGCCAGAGCTTCAGAGACTAAACTCCCTCGAGAGCATTTGCCATTCAGTTCGGATAAGCGATTCACTGGACAGAAGCCTCTACGTGGGATGCCATGCCTGGCCTGTTTTTTAAGGGCAACGGGTCCTTTAAAGGGCACCGATCTCCCCAAACCATCAACAGACGAGCACACGGAGTGTCGTCTCCATGTTTCCTCTTCTGCATCCAGGCCTAACGCCAGACAACCTGTCCTGTCCACCTGGAGACCTGTACTCTGTGGACATATAGAGGCACCCTTTTTGGCGTACGAGCTCCCCCCTCTGCATCACCACTATTTAGTGGATGATGCAAGAAGGCGGACAATTCCTCTCCACTTCCCTGTTAAGAGGTTGATGGATCGAGGGTTCCTAATTTTTATCTCTGCACCGTGAAAAGAGGAGATAGCAAGAGACTATGACCTGCTGGATGCAGCCGCACATTCTGCCATGGGGCAGATTAACCGGGTACAATCTCCTGTGGTATTCCTACCAGTATCCCTACCTGATGGGTCATAAATTAAAAATACCACGGACTGTCAGATAGCAAATCTGGTTCGTTCCGTCTTGCGGCTTCGAGTCCAGCGCTCTATCCTCCCTAGCGGCCGCATGGATTGCTAGAGCAATGGTCTCCTGGCTGGAGACCTTAACTACCTTGATTCACACCAGCAACAACTGGCCAATCAAATCCTTTGAGCGGGAGCCTGACAAAGGATTGTATAAGGATTGTCCAGCAGAGTCTAGATCTAAGGGATCTTGGTTCCAAACAGGGGAACGAAAAGTAAGATCGACCCTGGACCTCAAACTTCTAACAACCTTTGACATGGTCCTCCTTCTTTGGATGGAGTTCCTCCACTCAGCCATTACTTCAACAGAAAAAGGTGCAGTTTCCGGCATCCATCGACATTCGGGTTGCTTGCCCTCTGCAAAAATTCCTTCGCCTTTCCATTCGTCAACAGCATTTTCAAGTCACAACCTTGTCCTTTGGCCTTGCTTCCGCTCCCAGAGTGTTCGCTCGGGTCATGGCGGATGTCATGTTTCTCTTGCACTCTAGAGGCGTGCTCATCCTGCCCTGTTTGGTCTGTCTAGCCGCCCTTCCAGGACTACGCTGAGTCGTCTATATCTCTTGCGATACCTTCTCTCCTGGGCTGGCAGCTACACTTAGACAAGTTCTCCTCATTTCCAGCCCAGCAGATATCCTCTTTGAGGATGATCCTGCACACTTCTAGAAGGATGGTAATTCTTCCTCGAGACAAGGTCATGGCCCTTCAACAGGGAGCTCGCGCAAGGAGAGTTCTGAGGACTTGATTACTCACCCCCTCATTTCATTCGATTTGCTAAGAGAGTTCTGAGGAAAAATGGTGACGACAATGGAAGCGGTTTCCTTCGCTCCGCTCGTTTTCAGCAAGCCAAATGGACTTTCAGACAATAGTCTCTGAGCTCCTTCTTTATCCAGGGCCTTTCTCCCGGTTCAATGGTTATTAGTAACTACCAATGCCAGTCTTCTTCTCCCCATCATTGTTCTGGAGATCCGAACGGTAGTCTTACATCAGGTCCACTGCTTTCTGGCGGGTCTCCCTATCCGAATTAAATTGGATAATGCCACGGCGGTGCCTTACGTCAGTCATCTAGCAGGTACCCACGATCAGGCGCCATGACCGAGGTACCTCACTTTCTCTGATGGGCCAAAGTCTATTATTCTGTGATCTCGGCAGTATATATCCCAGAAGTAGAACTCTGAACGGCAAACAAATTCAGCCGTCAGGGTTCCGCCTCAAGTCAGTGGGAACTTCACCCCGAAGTCTTCCATCAGATCTGTCCTTACTGAAGTTCTCCAGTTGTAGGTGGGATGACATCCAGACTGAAGGCCAATGTACTCGAGTTCGTGGTTCGGCCTCGAGATCCAAGAGCAATCGCTCTCCATGCTCTGGTTCTGCCGTGGTACCAGTTTACATAACTCCCCTTCCACTGCTTCCGAAAGCCTTTCGGAAGCAGAAAGGGGCCCCAGTGATCCTCAGAGATCCGCACTGACCGTCCGTTTTTTGTTTGCGGAGCTAGTATCTTCTCGCCTTATCGCAGCACAACTGCAAGTAGGGACTTTCTCACAGGGAGTTTTCACACGTAGTTCTTCCCTATCGCATACCGTTAGATCATTGGGACCTTATTATTCCTAGGAGCCTTACAGTAGGCTCCTTTTTCATCCGGGCAGACTTTACTATCAGGGAAAGTCGTCCCGTTCTCCTCTGCGATATTCTCACTCTGATGAGTCTTTGGAGCTAGCTTCTCTGCTCTTTCAAACTTTTTTCCCTTATTACCTTCGAGGCAAGGTTGTCCTCAGGCCATCTCCATCCCTTGTTACCATGGTGGTACTGTATTACCACTGTTATGAGGGCATAGTTCTTCCCTCATCTCTTTTGGCTCCAGTCCACAAAATGGAATAAGATCCCCCATATTCTGGACGAAGTGAGTGCTCTGAGTAGGTACGTCTTGAGGACAGCGTCCTTCTGAAGGTTGGACATTTTATTTGGGCTTCCTGACGGTAGAGGAAGGCTTCCTGACATTTTCAGGAAGGGTTTAGCCGTTTCATCGACCATGATAACATGGTGAATTCTTTTCACCATCCAGGAGTCCTTCCGTGCTAGATGTCAGCCTATCTCCCTGTCTATCAAGGGTTCTAGGCACCAGGCGTCAGCAAGGCACGCCTGCAAGCTTGCGGATTCGTCCAGTCCGCATGCATTCTTGAAGCAGCATAATTCCCACACTTCCACAGATGTGAGTCTGGGCAGGCGGACTCTGCAGGCCGCGGTGGTGCACTTGTAAGTAGCGGTTACACAGGGCCTGATCTATTGTTGTCCCCACCCAGGGACTGCTTTGGGACGTCCCACGGTCTGTGTCCCCCAATGAGGCGAAGGAGAAATAGGGATTTTTGTGTACTCACCGTAAAATCCTTTTCTCCGAGCCATTCATTGGGGGACACAGCTCCCACCCTGTTATTAGCTTATGCTTGTTTTTTAGAATATGACATGCTATACGCTCTTATATTGTTATTGATCTCCTACTGCTTTTGCACCGAACTGGTTAGCTGAGAGCCAGCAGGAGGGTATATACTGCAGGGGAGGAGCTAACTTTTTTTGTATCACTTAGTGTCAGCCTCCTATTGGCAGCAGCATACACCCACGGTCTGTGTCCCCCAATGAATGGCTCGGAGAAAAGGATTTTTTACGGTGAGTACACAAAAATCCCTATTTTACCCCACACTTTGACCATAAGCATTACCGTCGGAAATTTAGACACCCACAGTTTAAATTTATTCGCCTCTAACTTAGACAATAGGGGACCCCGACCCCCCCAGAAACTGAAGAATCCCTCGATCTCCCCCCCCATTTCCACAGATGTGTCCTCCATTCTACATGCCAGATGTTGACACTGGGAAGATAATAAATATAGCCAAGGGTTAGGCAATGCCAACCCTCCCTCCTCCTTACTCCTTTGTAAGTGCTCTAACTTAATTCTCATCCCCTTTTTCAACCATATAAGTTCCCTAAACAGTGCATTAATTTTAAAGAACCTATTTTGGGGAAGCCAAATTGGGGAGTTATGAAGAACATATAAAAGCTGAGGAATAATCACCATTTTCAACAGGTTCACTCCCAACTATTGACAAATGTAACTTGGTCCAGACCTTAATCTTCTGCTTAATCCTAGCCACAAGCGGGGAAAGATTTAAGCATTCATAACCTAATATGTTGTTTGATGCATTGATACCCAGGTAACATGACACTACTGGCACCTGTGGAGCTCTAACCACAGTTAGGTCTAATGGTAAAATAGCCAACTTTTCCCAGTTTATGGCCAAACCCGATATAGCCCCAAACGCAGCAAAAAGTGACATTACTCCATTGAGCGAACCGTCAGTCAGCCAAAAACAGGAGAATGTCATCGGCGTAGAGAGCCACTTTCTCCTCTAATGTCCCGTATCTAAACCCCTCAATTTCTGGGCTAAGTCTTATCCTCGAAGCCAAAGGCTCCACCGCCAGGGCGAAAAGCAGCAGAGACAGAGCCCTGTCTCGTACAAAAGCTTAATCCAACCAATAAAGCCTGGACCAAAACCCATGCACTGAAGCGTAGCAAACAGGTATTTCCATTCCACGCTGTCTAATGCCTTAGCGGCATCAAGGGACAGAACTGCCCTCCTCCCCACATTGTCCACCCCCACTTGCATATTGAGATATAGCCTTCTAACATTTAGGGCCGTTGACTTACGAGGCATGAATCCCGTCTGATCCGAGTGTATTAGAGATTCCACGACTCTTGAAAGACGGATGGCCAACACCTTTGCTAATAGCTTAACATCTACTGTCAGAAGGGAGATTGGTCTATACGAGGCTGGGAGGGTAGGATCCTTATCTTTTTTTTGGTATGACCGTAATAATAGCTTCCTGCATAGAAGGCAGAAGGACCCCAAGCCCGAGGCTATCGTTAATTGTAGTCAATAATATTGGGAGTAGAATCGACTTATATTTTTTATAGACCTTCACTGTTATGCCATCCACCCCCGGTGATTTGTTATTAGATATAGTGTTCAGAGCCTCTTCCAGCTCATCTAAACCCAAAGGTTCATCTAACAAAGCTCTATCTGCATCAGAAAGTCGCGGGAGCCTGGCGGCTTCAAGAAAGTCCGCAAGCTCTTCCGTGGAAGCCCCAAAATGAGAGGAATACAAGTTAGTGTTAAAGGTCCTCAAAATCGTTAGAATTCCCGGTGAATCCGTGATAAGTGTCCCATCCCCACCACTGAGCCCAGCTATGAACGAGGACCCTTTTTGTGCTGACATTATAACCGAAAGTAGGTGCCCCACACTCTCTGCACTTTCAAAGAATTGGGTCGATTGGAACATACGTTTCTGTGCGGCCACCTCTAGTCATTATGGTCACTCGTGACTGAGCATCCTTAAGTCTCCTCTGTGTGTTAGGGGTGACCTGCATTGAGAAAGCCCGCTCTGCAGCCTCTAACTCCTGAAGTACAAGTTTAGATTTTTGTCTCGAACTAGACTTAATCTTTGAAATCTCACGAATAAACATACCACGCAAGCATGCCTTCAGAGTCTCCCACACCACCAGACTAGAGGCTGAGTTCTCATTAAACCGAAGGAATTCCTGTAATTCAGAGGTGAACATATCAGTCTTATCCACTAGCTGCAACCAAAACGGATTTAAGCCCCACAGAGGCCTACCCCGTGACCCCACGTCATCCCCCTTGATCACAATAGAAAGGGGTGAATGGTCCGACACTGTCCTCGGCAAATATTCAACTTTTTTAATTTTCCCCAGCATGAGACCATCCCCCCAAGGCCAGATCGATACGAGATAGGGAAGTAAAAGTAGGGGAAAAACATGAATACTGATACACCTCGGGATTCCTGCATCTCTACAGATCAGTTAAAGCTAGTTGTCGCAGGAGCGCCCCAAATGGTGTGCAATTGCCTTCCGGTTTTATAGGTGCATGATTACCTCTATCCCAATGGGCATCTAAAATATTGTTTAAATCACCCACCACTAAATATGGGATCCCTGGAAAACTTCTCAAAATAGTAAGGATTTGATATATGATCCTACTACTATATGGTGGAGGAATATATAAAGATATGAGTACCATTGTAACTGCAGACAAGGTACAACATAAAATAACAAACCGCCTCTCCTCGTCCACCACCACCTGATTACATGAAAACTGAGCACCCTGTCCAATTAGTATACGAACACCTCTGGAATACTGGGAATAAGTGGAGTGATATCCCGCCAATATCCATCTCTTATCTAGAATATTGAGTGTCTCTCGGGTAAAGGCCCCTTCACATTAAGCGACGCTGCAGCGATACCGACAACGATGCGGATCGCTGCAGCGTCGCTGGAGAGCTGTCACACAGACAGCTCTCCAGCGACCAACGATCCCGAAGTCCCCGGGTAACCAGGGTAAACATCGGGTGACTAAGCGCAGGGCCGCGCTTAGTAACCCGATGTTTACCCTGGTTACCAGCGTAAAAGTAAAAAAAAAAAACACTACATACTTACCTACCGCTGTCTGTCCCCGGCGCTCTGCTTCTCTCGTCTGGCTGTGAGCACAGCGGCTGGAAAGCAGAGCGGTGACGTCACCGCTCTGCTTTCCGGCTGACCGACGCTCACAGCCAGACCAGAGAAGCAGAGCGCCGGGGACACAGCGGTAGGTAAGTATGTAGTGTTTGGTTTTTTTTACTTTTACGCTGGTAACCAGGGTAAACATCGGGTTACTAAGCGCGGCCCTGCGCTTAGTTACCCGATGTTTACCCTGGTTACCAGTGAAGACATCGCTGGATCGGTGTCACACACGCCGATCCAGCGATGTCCACGGGAGATCCAGCGACGAAATAAAGTTCTGGACTTTGTTCAGCGACCAACGATCTCCCAGCAGGGGCCTGATCGTTGGTCGCTGTCACACGTAACGATTTCCTTAACGATATCGTTGCTACGTCACAAAAAGCAACTATATCGTTAACGATATCGTTATGTGTGAAGGTACCTTAAGATGCGTCTCCTGCAGACAGATTACCGTTGGTTTATGATCACTCGAGTGGTTTAAGGGGAAACGTGTAAATGTTTTGGAGTGGCCCAGTCAAAGCCCAGACTTTTATCCAATTTGAGTATCTCTGATCAGACTTGAAGATTGCTGTTGACCAGAGGAAACCATCCATTGTGAAGGAGCTAGAGCAGTTTTGGCCAGAGGAATGAGCAAAAATCCCAGTGGCAAGATGTGGAAAGCTCATAGAGACTTATCCAAAGCAACTTGCAGCTGTAATTGCTGTAAAAAGAGGCTCTATGACTTTAGGGGGGGTTAAATAGTTATGCACGCTGAAGCTTTCAGTTATTTTCAGTTATTTTGTCCCATTTGGTTGCTTCACAATAAAAAGAAAACCAAATCTTTTCCATTTATAGCCATGTTTGTTACATGAACTGATATAATCCCTCAAAAACACTGAAATTCCAGGTTGTGAAAAAACACAAAAAAAAGCCAAGGGGGTTAATACTTTCGCAAGAGCATTTTTGCACTGGTTGAAAGGTTAGGTTTCTGATATTTCCCTGCAGCTCTAAATTTGGAGAATAAAGCTCAACCACAAGTTGCCACTATAGAGACTTAGTATGTTCTCATGTTTGCATTTTTTGCCACATTACTTTTGAAAACCTAAAGGTAGATTAATTGGCTTTCTATAAAAGTTAGGCTCAGTTTGTGTTTTGAGGGGAATGAGATTGAACCCCATTGAGAGCAAACACTAAAGCAAACATTGACCTAATCTGAATTGCATTATATGAGCAGCTGGTGATAAATACATCAATACCCCTCCAGTAGATAACCCCCTTTATCGAGACCAGAATTTTTTTGTGACAGGCATTTTAGTTCCACCATCTATGGAGTAGACCATCATCCTTTTTTTTTGAAAATGAATATCTAATCCCTCCAAGAAGACCACTTTTCAGGGCAATTTTGGCTGGTCTCCGAGCTTTTACTGTACATTGTGGACTGCAGACTGCTATATTGAAGCAATACATGAACGTCTTCCCCATCCATGACTGAGCTGGCAGCAGGCTTTACACTGGAAGCTCCTACTGTATCAGGCTTTACTAAATGAGAACCGTGGATAATACGTTTCCGCTCGGAGTGTTTTGACAGAAGCAGAATGGTCCCTAGGACCTGTTTTCCCACCGTGTGTTGTAGGCCAGTGATCTTTTGCAGATAAATGACATGGAATTATATGCCATGGACAGCTAAAGGTCAATAGGTTTTGTTGCTGATGTGAGATTGATGGATCTGTCTTTCCAAACTGTGTTTATCCAGGCATAGATATGTGATATGAAATGTAAAGGCTTCGCTGTGTGTTAGATAAAGCGCTTTCTCTTCTCCGCTTCCAAGTCATTTACTTTACTTATCACTACATCTTAAATGTTTGTAGCTGTAATGCTCCCTCCTGAATTACCAAGGGGACATTTTTTATCCAGCTCCAATGTTAAACTAATTGACATTTCCTATTCAAAATGTATTTTTTTTGTGAATGGTAATTTATATTATCCTTGATACCCTAAGATTGCACTGTCTTTACCATGTACAGCAGGCATGTCAAACTCAGGGTACCCCGAGGGCCACATGAGTAACAAGAGGTTGTTGCGAGTGCCGCACACAGCAGCTAATGTCACACACGTATTTGCTGATTGTATCACAGTCTTAGGCTTGGTTCCCATTGCGTTAATGGGAACGCGCTAACGGACAGCGTTGCACGGCGAAATTAACGCCATGCAACGCGTCCGTTAGCGCGCCCATTCACGGCAATGGGAACGCGCAGCACTAGCGCGTGCCATGTTCGGCACGCGCTAGCGACGCGCCGGTGTTTCCTGGCGCGCCGCGGACGCTGCTTGCAGCGTCCGAGGCGCGCCCGCGGTCCGATCCCCGCTCTCGCAGATCGGGGATCTGCGAGACCGGGGACGTTACCGCGACCCCGGGACGCGGCCACATTAAAAACATTGCGTTAGCGCAACCCGCTAGCGCTAAACGGGTTGCACTAACACAATGTGACCCTAGCCTTAGGCTTCATGCACGTGGCTGTAATCCGGGTCCAAACTATAAAAGGAAGGGCCAATCTTTTGAATGGACCCCCATACACACTTTCTTGCAAAGTCTCAAAAAAACTCTGGGAAACAAGTACCTTTAGTGCCCCACACACTTTCATAGAGCCCACAATCAGTTATCGTGCCCCTTTGTGCCCACTCACAATAATAATGTCCCCTTAGTACCTTCACACAGTAGTGATGCCCCCTTAGTTATCTGCACACACACAGTATGAGGTCAACTTACTTTTCCCCATCGAGTATGAAGTCTTCTATGAATCTATGTGGACCAAAAATTGGTGCCCACACAGTGTCTGATCCCCCTTCAGGTGTGATGTCCCCCCATGGTGAATTGCAACCTCAGTATGTCTTCACATTGTACAATGCCCCTGGAGTTGCCGGCTGCAGCAAAGTGAATTATTGAATCCCCCTTGGTAAAAGAAAGGCATCAATCACTTACACAAATCAATGGGGACAGAACAGTTTTGCATGTTTTATTGTTAGTGAATGATCTCTGTGTGTTCCCCTGGGTCATGTTATTTTAATGAAAGCCGTCAGATTTTAGTGCAGCATTACATTCTCCACCTTGATTAAATTCATATTCCTTCCAATCCCCCTTGGAGGGGCCTGAAGAAGCACATAGCGGCTGATTCTATTATCAGTAATATTAGTGTTATTTAACGGTTAAATAACACTAATATTACCGATAATAGGATAAATTTTAACCCTCTTATACAAGGAGAGGAGCTTACAGACACCCACACATGAGCTGGGAAAGCCTGTACAGGAGGGCCACTCACTTACTTGGACTTGGGTCCCTTCTTCCTCGGTCACAGTATCCCACCCAGTCACTCTCAACCTTCCTGACTTAGGACGGTGATCAGCAGCAACGCGAGCCGCAGAAGTACAAAACGCGCGATCAGCACTTTCAGGTCGTCATTCATTGGCCCACATCCCTGCATATGACCTGCTTACGTGATCAGCAGCCGACCAAAGTACACACGTCATGGATTGACACGGAGCTACTTGGTTGGCTGCTGATCACGTAAGCAGGTCATATGCAGGGATATCGGCTAATGAATGAAGAGCCGGAAGTGCTGATTGGGAAGTTTTGAGCATCTGTGACCCGCACAAAAGTCTCAAACTTTGTGTTTACAGACTTTTGTGCAGGCCGCAGATATGCCTGTAAAGGGCCGCATGCGGCCGGCGGGACGCGTGTTTGACATGCCTGATGTACAGTACAGACCAAGAGTTTGGACACACTTTCTCATTTAAAGATTTTTCTGTATTTTCGTGACTATGAAAATTGTAACTTCACACTGAAGGCATCAAAACTATGAATTAACACATGTGGAATTGTATACTAAACAAAAAAGTGTGAAACAACTGAAATTATGTCTTATATTCTAGGTTCTTCAAAGTAGCCACCTTTTGCTTTGATGACTGCTTTGCACACTCTTGGCATTCTCTTGATAAGCTTCAAGAGGTAGTCACCGGGAATGGTCTTCCATCAATCTTGAAGGAGCTCCCAGAGATGTTTAGCACTTGTTGGCCCTTTTGCCTTCACTCTGTGGTCCAGCTCTCCCCAAACTATCTCGATTGGGTTCAGGTCTGGTGACTGTGGAGGCCAGATCATCTGGCGAAGCACCCCATCACTCTCCTTCTTGGCTAAATAGCCCTTACATAACCTGGAGGTGTGTTTGGGGTCATTGTCCTGTTGAAAAATAAATGATGGTCCAACTAAACGCAAACCGGATGGAATAGCATGCCGCTACAAAATGCTGTGGTAGCCATGCTGGTTCAGTATGCCTTCAATTTTGAATAAATCCCCCAACAGTGTTACCAGCAAAGCATCCCCACACGATCACACCTCCTCCTCCATGTTTCACGGTGGGAACCAGGCATGTAGAGTCCATGCGTTCACTTTTTCTGCGTCGCACAAAGAGACGGTGGTTGAAACCAAAGATCTGAAATTTGGACTCATCAGACCAAAGCACAGATTTCCACTGGTCTAATGTTCATTCCTTGTGTTATTTAGCCCAAACAAGTCTCTTCTGCTGGTTGCCTGTCCTTAGCAGTGGTTTCCTAGCAGCTATTTTACCATGAAGGCCTGCTGCACAAAGTCTCCTTTTAACAGTTGTTGTAGAGATGTGTCTGCTGCTAGAACTCTGTGTGGCATTGACCTGGTCTCTAATCTGAGCTGCTGTTAACCTGTGATTTCTGAGGCTGGTGACTCGGATAAACTTATCCTCAGAAGCAGAGGTGACTCTTGGTCTTCCTTTCCTGGGGCAGTCCTCATGTGAGCCAGTTTCTTTGTAGCGCTTGATGGTTTTCGCAACTGCACTTGGGGACAATTCCAAAGTTTTCCCAATTTTTTGGACTGACTGACCTTCATTGCTTACAGTAATGATGGCCGCTCGTTTTTCTTTACTTAGAATTTGTATTATGGCAAGAAAAAAGCAGCTAACAGTCTATTCAATAAATCCTACAAAGAAAATACGGAGTATCAAAGAACCCAGACGTAACAAACTAGATAAAATATAACAAATTTTATTAAATAACCTTGTAAAGAACAATAATGACAGACATAACATACAAGGGACACGTCTAGCACATGTACGGCAGACAGCAGCCACTGCAAATAACACCATGGGTATCGAAAGGGCAGGAACTATAGACAGTGTAAAGGAGGCATGCTAATCCATGATACATATCAAAATAAAGTGCATAGTGCTCTTAGAGGACTCATATATACCTCCTCTCACCGCAAGACCTTAATACAAATCACACCTAAGATCGGTAAATGTAACGGTCATCACTATTTTGCCCATCTTACCCGGAAGAGTGTGGTGCCAGTGTGTGTAACAGTCTATTCAGTAGGACTATCAGCGGAATATCCACCCGACTTCTGCTCAACACAACTGATGGTCCCAACCCCATTTATAAGGCAAGAAATCCCACTTATTAAACCTGACAGGGCACACCTGTGAAGTGAAAACCATTCCCGGTGACTACCTCTTGAAGCTCATCAAGAGAATGCCAAGAGTGTGCAAAGCAGTCATCAAAGCAAAAGGTGGCTACTTTGAAGAACCTAGAATATAAGACATAATTTTAGTTGTTTCACACTTTTTTGTTTAGTATATAATTCCACATGTTAATTCATAGTTTTGATGCCTCCAGTGTGAATGTACAGTTTTCATAGTCATGAAAATACAGAAAAATCTTTAAATGAGAAGGTGTCCAAACTTTTGGTCTGTACTGTATACCATCGGTTTAACCCTATAGTTGCTGCAGCCTAATGCAATTGGTGCCTCCAAAGCATTTGACAGCGTTGGGGTCTTCCTCAATCTCGCCACTTGCAATCTTTGGTTACGTTGCCAGCTCATCAGTAACTAGTTTTTGTCATGGTGATCTAATGAATGAGAGCGATAGTTGTTACATGATAAATAATGGGCTATGGCTATGAGAAGATGTGCTGGGCTTCCCATGTTACAATATTTAGCCAGTGGATGGGGAGCAATAGTCTGTCCCTCCCAGGTCTGCAATCAGTTTTTGGCCCTCATATTAGTCATGGCCTAATAAGTTGCCTGCTGAGGGTATATAATTTTATTTATAATTAATTTTCCATGAAAAAATGTGTTTTGTTTTAAACTGTATCACTATAAAATATACCGTACATGTTAGGTACTGCCATAATTGTAACCACTTGTAGAATAAAGACAACGCGCTGCTTTTAGCATAAAATGTGACATTTTCTTTTATTCCCACTGAATCGTTTTATTTTTTTTTTTGTTTTTATTTTTTTTTGGGGGGGAGAAGGGGGATTTTTAATGAGTAAATTATATGTATTTTGGATTGGTAACAAGAAAAACTACAACTCCTCTCACAAAAAGCTTCATCAGCTCTTAGAAGGGAGCAAAACAATGCCATTTTTTCTGTATACATGTTTTATTTTATTCAACAAACGTACTAAAATGTTTTTGTTTTTTTTTAAACTAACTATATAGGTAGAGGTATATATTATATATATATTTTTTATTTTTGGTATCTTGCGATGAAAGTAAAGAATATTGGAAAAATGTCTACGTATTTTTTGCTTCCCCCTGAAATCCCTCTTTCCACACCTTGTAAAAAAAAAAAAAAGCCCTAAAAAATGAACCCCCCCATTTAGTTACACTGGCGTAAAATTAGTTATTGCTCTGTGAACCTACTTGGTTATTGGTATCCAATAGGGGTTTATCACATGCACCTTTTTGAAGATGACAGGCGCCCCTGTATATCTCTAGGTAAGTATTTGCTTTTAAGCATATGAAGTGGTTTAGTTAAAAGCGAACCCAGAAAAGAAAACTTGTTTCTCTTCCTCTCTGTAAATAGGTGGACTTTGCCAATCGCTACGTTGGTGGTGGTGTGACTAGCGCAGGCCTTGTCCAGGAAGAGATCCGCTTCATCATCAATCCTGAACTGATCGCAGCCCGCCTCTTTACAGAGGAATTGGATAACAATGAGTGCCTTATTATAACAGGTCAGTTTATTGAATTCCTTTCTAACAGAAAAATGACTGGTGATGGTCCAATGTCACAGTAATCCATTAGGATGACAGACGCATTTGGATTGTAGTATGAAACCGGCGAGCTGCTTGTCGCCTTCCCCGGGTACCGCACCATTGTTAGTGCCTTCAGTACTGTCTCGTCATCAGTGACATTGCTGCCTGGGTTACATTCATATTTCCATTTGTTTTTTTATACTCTTAAGTACTTTCCCTGATCCTCTTTAGTTTAGAAGTGTCTGCTAATGAATTCCATTGTTCCATCCTTTTAATGGCGATGGCCCTTCCATCATTATGTGGCTGGCTGCCTTCCATCTCCTCTCTCTGGCCAGTCCTCTCCTTCTGCCACACTTTCTCTTCCCGATAAATTACATTCCTTGCGACGGAGGCTTCGTGACTAGAGTCTAATGGATGTAACTATGCAGCTTTAATTTGTATGAGAGCTTGAAAAATTGTAAATAAATTAAATTTACTGTGATTTCTTAACTGCATCTGTTCAGCATCAGCTTGGTAATGCTAATGGCCAGTGTCAGTCTCTTAATGTTATTACGCCCCAGCATGACTGAGCAAGAGCCCTGTGTAATCTCCGTGGCACTGAAGAGGCTGGAATACCACACAGATTATATTGTTTTACATACTTGTATGTCTCCAAATGATTGGTGATTAGTATCTCCAGTGGTAGAGGTCAAACGCTCACCTCCATTCACTATGCACTCATGAGGACAGCTAAGTAATTAAAAAAAAATCTGGTCCCTGGAAAGTCTTAAAATTAGGAAAACTATACAGTCATGATTTATTTAATGACAAGTAGTCCAAAAAATGTGAAGTCAGTGAGTGAAAAATGAAGTGCACCCCATGCATGAGCAGCTTTTTGAGCCACCCTTGGCAGTAACTTGAAGTAATCCTTGGAAGGTTGACATTTTGGGTTTATTTTGCACCTTCTAGTGGTTCAATTGACCATGAACTCCTCTATATACCAAAGCATTCTAGATCCAAAAGCTGTCAGAATACCTGAGGGAAAAAAAATAAAGGCATTGTAATGGTCCAGGCAAAGTCCAAATGCCGCATATCTGCACAGCTAAATGTCTCCACATTGGTCTAGTCTGCCAAAGGACTTTGGTCCAGAATTCGTTCTTCAGATGCAACTTTGCAAAAATTTGTTGTTACAAAGAGCTTGGCTAATCTTTCCAAACATGCCATGTTTATGCAGTCTTTTTCTAATTGAACATGAGCATTTGCTGTGTTTCACAGAGTCTTGAGAGTCGGAGCTGAAGTTCTAGGTTTTTTGCAATTCCTCTAAGCATTTGAAGGTTCTGATTTTGCTGGGACGCTCACGAAGATGGTCATTAGTCTTGTTTGCTTTCCACCGGAGCAAAATATTTTTCAGTGTGAAATGATGGACTCCAAATTGTGTGAAGATGGCCTTAATTATTGGCTACAAACTGGCTTTTCTAAGATCTTTGCTGATGTCTTTCCTTGTCGTTGTGTTAACACATGCCTGAATAATCCAGATCAGCACCTTGCCCAGACTTCTGTGTCACACTTGCTGATAGGGCATTTGATTAGTATACCTGGCTGCTTGTTGCCATTTTTATGAAAACCGTAAGAGTGTACTTAATTTTTCACACACTGCTGGATGTTGTTTTCCTCGTTATTGTTGAATAATTAATGGCGAGTTGCAATTTGAATGCCTTGTTGCTCATCTGAGCTTGTATTTACCTAACTTTAAGGTCTTCTATGGACCAAATATATATTTCCTCTTATTTTTTTTTAAAGCCATTCCTGATCTGAAAAATCTTAAAATTTAATGAGGGTATACTTATCGTATCTTTTCTAATGACTGTAGGTGAATTGTATCAATTGTGTGCTTGTATAAAGTCATTGTGGCTTATATAGTGATGAATACTTTCCATGGTCTTTTTCATTTATTAGGTTTGTTTTTTGTTACATAGGTGCAGAGCAGTACAGTGAGTACAAAGGTTATGCTGAAACTTACAGATGGGAGAATGCTCATAATGATGAAGCTCCACGGTATGTTTGTAAAACTTCCATGACCATCCCAGTATGTCTACTGTCTTTATTCTGGCTTAAATCCTTGAATGAAAGGCAAGCACCACCATGTAAATACTAAAGGGGTTATCCCAGCTCAGCAAGTTATACCTTAGCCCCAAGACAGGTTATAATTTGCTGATCACTGGTGCTTAGACCACTGGGGCCCCCATTGATCTCTAAAACGAGGCTTTAAAATGCTCCATGTATTGCATGTGGTTCTACCAGACCTAGCCAAGTGCTGCTCTTTCTCTAGCAGTATCATAGACCATGAATCAGGTTGTGGCTCACATCTGCAGCCATGGCTTCATTCCAACAGAACATTCCAGAATTTTGTTCTCGAGCTCAGATTAGGCTCCCAGTTACTGTTGTAATTAGTTTATGTAATATACATGATATAAGGTATGCATGCACTGTATGCATTGTGGGTCTTATCTGCTGAACTGTTGGCACACGTCCATCCTGAATGGCTCCTTCTCTTACAGAGACCACTGGCAGAGGCGCACTACAGAAATTGTTGCAATTGATGCTTTCCACTTCCGATGTCATATTGATCAGTTTGCACCAGACAAGATCAGGAGAGAGTTAAACAAGGTCTGTGATTTATTTTCTCTTTTGACTTCTATTTCCTAAAGCACATTAAGTAGTCTGATCTCTTTACCTGATGTTTTTGTGCAAGCTTAATTTTTTTATTTTTTCATAAGTTTAAAAAAAAATGCTCAAAAATAAAGTACAGATAATTTGATTTTCAATTAAATAGATTATTTTTTTTCATAATCTTATATTCCCATTTGTACACCATAATACGATTGTCACTTTTGGTTATAGCTGCAGCAAGCTCTGCTTACGAGGAGTCATGACTCTGGACAGGATGGTTCTGCCTCCATCCTGGTCAGGTCTGGGTTAATTCAGTCTGCCTCTTTGGTTTTGGGGCGGCTATTTAATGTTGGCAGTACCTGCATTTAGTGTCGGTGATACTTCCGTATACTCAGTTAGTGGTTGCTGACCCAGGTGACTCGTCCTTTATCGTGTGCCTCTTTGCTTGTGTGCCTTGCTGTGTATGATTCAGTCTGTCCCCGACTTCTGCCTCTGTATCCTGCTTTTGTACTGCTCTCTCTCCTGGTTATCTGACCCCCTTGGCTTGTCCCCGTTTACTTTTTTGTCTTGTCCCTAGGTACTGCGCGTTCGTCTGGCTTCTGACTGTCAGCTCTCTTTGACCACGTTTACTGTCTTTGCCCTGTGCTCTGTGTGCTCAGTGTCCTTCCCTGCACTCACGTGCAGTGGCTCCACCCCCTGGTCACGTGATCGATAAGTGGCAGGTCCTGTGCTCAATACACTAGTCTAAGGTCCTTGTGCACTGCGTGCCTTCTGCCTGCACTCCCTGTGCTCATTCACATGCCCCCTGGGCAGCGCCAGTGACACCTTACGTGTCATTGCATGAGGGAATTATATGTCCCATCTATAAGGGCCACTCCTTACATGTCTCATTTTAGTGACTACTTTCCACGAAATAACAATTCACGTTTTCTTAGTTTAGGATTTTGCGGTTTCTCTGTTTTTCTGCTTTTGAAATGTGGGAATAAATCAACAACCAGGTGTTACCATTTCCCTGGTCCAAGGAATGCATTCCTACCCATTAACCATTGATCGTACATTGTCAGACTGTGTGGAGAAACCCACCTCTCCCCCATTGGTTACACCCATTAGTCAATTTAATCCTAAATTTTACCCTTCGCCACGACAGCACCCACAATGAGAGAGGGATCCGCCCATAGGAACAGGAAACCTACAGAGGTAAAAGGGCGGTCCCCCTCTCCTCCTCAGTTGGTTTCCTGTTCCTATCGGAAATCCCTGGATAACCTACAGCACGAGGTGGTTGGAGCACCTCCATCATACCTGACCCATGCACCCGCCTGTTCGGTCTCCTGGTGAGCGGCAGGTGCTGCGGCGTCAGTAACAGCGTCGGGGGAGCCACAGTATCCAGCCTCCCCCCTCGTCTCGTCTGATTACGTTTCCGGCAGGTTCCGGGCGCTAAGCCCGGCCTATGGTGAGGAGGACGCAGGAGCAGCGCTTCTAGAGGCCGGCGGCAGCAGTGTCTCCGGGTAAGTGCGCTCTGCCCTGCTTGAAGTGCTTTCACTACTTCCGGTTCGCGGCCTGGAGCGCGGAAATCACCGCCCTTTTAAAATGGAGCCGGGACACAGCGCGATTGTGCTCGAAATGTCGTCCCCAACGCATGAGGAGCATCCACCAGCGGTGGAGCAGGTGAGCGCTGGTAAAGACAGCAGCGCTAAAGCCTCAAAGTCCACAGCAGGAAAGAAGAGTGGTCGCCCTGTTATGGAGTCTGACACTCATGTTAGAAGGAGTAGAGAATCAGATCTACTTAGAAGCCGCACAGCGTCCCCTCCTCCAAGACCGGTACAATGAATGCTTCACTGGGTGAGTGTATTTAATCCTCTACCTATAAGCTGATCCCTTCCTTCTCTACCCTCTCCCCATAGGCTAAAAGGACCAGTAAAACAAAACATAAAGAATGTGCCCTGTGTATACAACCCTTGCCGGATTCATATCCAAAGAGGTTGTGTCAAGATTGCATACAGCAAACCCTAAAGGATGAGGCTGCAGTTACCACCACTAACATCAAGGCCATAATTAGACAGGAGATCCAGTCTCTAGGATCGAAATCCCAGAAAAAACTTGGGAGTAAAAGCCGTCTTCTTCCTTCTAGTTCAGAGTCAGAAGAGGGGTTAATCCGGTCCTCTAACACCTCGGAATCATCATCTGGTTCTTCTGAGGATGAGAGCGGAGCATGTTTTCCGCTGGACAGCATAAATAACCTTATAAAATCAGTAAGGAATACCATGGGTTGTCCAGACACTAAGGGGGTCAAATCGGCCCAGGAAATTATGTTCGCAGACCTAGGTCACAAAAAACGGCGAACTTTCCCAGTTGGCTCCGCCGTGAAAGATCTTGTAAAAAAAAGAATGGGACAAGCAGGGGAAAGGGTTCCTTCCCTCCTCTTCAAAAAGGCGTTACCCCTTCAGTGACGAAGAGTTAGAGATTTGGTCCAAGGTGCCAAAAGTGGACGCGGCGGTGGCATCCACCTTAAAACAATCGTCCCTCCCTGTGGAAGATGCAGGAATCTTACTCTACCCATTAGACCGCAAGACTGAAACTCTTCTTAAAAGGTCATGGGAGACAAATACAGGGGCCTTTAAACCCGCCATATCGGGTACTTGCACAGCTAGGTCACTATTGGTATGGATTGACCAGCTGGAGCAGCAGATTAAGGGTAAAGTGGCAAGAGAAAAGGTCTTGCAAGCAATTCCTTTAATTAAAAGCGCTACAGCATTCTTAACAGATGCTTCAGTGGACTCCTTGCGGCTGGCAGCAAGATCAGCGGGCCTTGTCAATGCAGCCCGAAGTGCCCTTTGGTTAAAGGGATGGAAAGGCGATGCACAATCTAAATCAAGATTATGTACAATCCCGTGCCAGGGTGAGTTCCTGTTTGGGAAGGTTCTTGATGACCTCCTTAATAAAGCAGGAGAAAGAAGGAAGGGATTCCCTAAACAGTTTCTTCCTTCTTATAGGAGAGCGTTTAGGAGACGGCCATTTAATAGGAGAAGGCCGTACGAGCCGCAAAGGGAGCGTTGGGAAACGAAGGAGAAACCGAAAAGTGCCTTATTCGGTAATCCCGAAACATCTAAACGTGGCAGATACCATCAATGATGAAATTCCGGTGGGTGGAAGACTGAAGTTTTTTTACCATCAATGGAAACATGTAACTTCAAATCAGTGGATTCTCCGCCTAGTAAAATCCGGATTAAAACTAGAATTCTTTAAATTCCCGCAGGATACTTTCATTATCACATCACTGAAAGCGCCGGAACAGCAAAAAGCTCTTCAATTAGAAATTCTAAGCCTTCTGGCTAAGAATGTTCTCGTAGAAGTACCAAAAAATCAGGAAGGGAGGGGATTTTATTCCCCTTTTTATTTCTGGTTCCAAAACCAGATGATACTTTTCGTACTATAATTAATCTAAAAAGACTAAATTCCTTTCTGTACAATCATACGTTTAAAATGGAATCAATAAGATCTACAATTAAACTTTTGTTTCCTAGGTGCTTTATGGCAGGTCTAGATTTGAAGGATGCGTACTACCATCTTCCCATTTATGCGGAGCATCAACAGTACCTCAGAGTGGCGGTAGTCCTACAAGGCCGTATCCGTCACTTTCAGTTTACAGCCATGCCGTTCGGCCTGTCCATGGCTCCTCGGGTTTTCACAAAAGTTATGCTCGAGGTGATGGCTTATTTGCGTCATCAGGAGATGCTAATTGTACCTTATCTAGATGATTTTTTAATAATTGGAGATTCAGCCTCTCAGTGTAAAGAGCGATTGACTAATACTATTTCATCGTTGCAGGCTTTGGGTTGGATAGTGAACTTCAAAAAGTCCAGACTACATCCGGAAACCCGTCAGTCCTTCCTAGGACTAGTTTTGGACTCCGTAAGTCAAAAATGCTTTTTACCAGAATCCAAAAAATTTACAATAATTTCAAAAATCTCTATGGCAAGGGCAAAACCTCAAATGTCCCTTAGAGATGCCATGTCTCTCTTGGGCTCACTTTCCTCCTGCATTCCTGCCGTACAATGGGCTCAATACCATACCAGAGCCCTACAGCACCAGACACTCCATGCGCAATCTCGTTGCCATGGTAATTTAAATACAAAAATACTTTATCTAAAGATGTGCTGGAGTCACTTCACTGGTGGTTAAATAGAACCCATTTGTCCAGAGGAGTCTCATGGTCAATAACACCATCTAAATTAGTCACTACTGACGCAGGACCAGAAGGGTGGGGGGCCTATCTGGATAAGTATGTAGCTCAAGGTCGCTGGAATTCATCAGAGATCCAGCAGTCCTCCAACTGGAAAGAATTGAACGCAGTCCATTATGCCTTAAATTTTTTCCTTCCCCAGCTCCGAGGATCTCATATCAAAATCCTGTCAGACAACACGACGGTCGTCGCATATTTAAATCAAGGCGGAACTCGATCAAAAAGTCTGATGTCTTCAGCAGCAAACATCTTCGACTTAGCAGAGCTCAATTTTCTATCACAGCTCTCCACATCAGAGGTATAGAAAATTCAAGGGCCGACTTTCTAAGTCGCCACACGCTACGTCAGGGAGAATGGACCCTCAACCCTCAAATATTCAAAAACATAGTGGACATGTGGGGTCTTCCGCAGATAGATTTATTTGCAACCAGGAACAACAGACAGGTACGAGCATTCGCTTCCTTGAATGTGGCAGACAATCCAGACATGATAGACTCGCTCCAGTATCCGTGGAATTACAATCTGGCCTATGCTTTCCCACCAATGATGCGAATCCCATTAGTCATCAAAAAGATAAGGGAGGAGAAAGCAAGAGTAATATTGATAGCACCTTTTTGGCCAAAGAGGCCCTGGTTCTCCTGTCTTCAAGCGATGTCAGTCTGCGATCCCTGGATTCTGCCAATGACACCAGACCTACTGTCTCAGGGTCCATTCTACCATCCACAAGTAAAGGGCCTCCACCTCACGGCGTGGAACTTGAGAGGCAAATACTAACATTAAGAGGGTTCTCACAAGAACTGATTAATACTTTACTGTTAAGTAGGAAGAGATCCACGACTCTTATATATAGCAGAGTATGGAGGAAATTTCTCAACTTTCATACGGAACCCTTCTCTAACAAGGTTCCTATTAGAGCCATCCTTGAATTTTTACAAAAAGGTCATGAGATGGGATTATCTGTTAATACCTTGAGAGTTCAAGTGTCTGCCTTAGGAGCCCTCTATAGTGCTAACGTAGCGGGTAATAGATGGATAGCAAGATTTGTTAGGGCATGTGAACGATGTACTCCGGTTCATGTCCCACGTCTACCACCCTGGGACTTGAATCTAGTTCTAGACGCCTTAACTGGACCTCCCTTTGAGCCCTTAGATTCTATCCCTCTAAAAAATGTCACATACAAGGTAGCTTTATTGATAGCCTTAACATCGGCCAGACGAGTAGGAGACATCCAAGCCCTCTCCATAGACCCTCCATTCTTAATGACCTATCAGGACAGGGTGGTTCTCAAACCAGATCCATCATATCTCCCTAAAGTAGCGACAAAATACCATAGATCTCAGGAAATTTTCTTACCTTCCTTTTTCGATAATCCACTAAATCCAGAGGAAGAGAAACTGCATATGTTAAACGTTAAAAGAGCAGTCCTAAGCTACATAGAGAGAACCCAGTCCTGCAGACAGAGTAGGGCTCTGTTTGTATCTTTTCAGGGTCACCGGAAAGGCCACGGGGTCACAAAAGCTACCTTGTCCCGGTGGATCAGAGAGGCTATCCATCTTGCATACTTGTCAAAGGCCACAGCACCAATAACGTATCCTATCGTGGTTAGCCAAACATAATATAAACACCTATAAGAAGAGGCACCACACAAGAATGAGCATATAAAAATTCCTTTATTAATAACAACAAGACCACAGAGTAGTCAGAAAATTGCCTAAACAGGCAAAGGTGAGACAGAACAGACACAAGACAAATGGTGGACAAAAAACCTGGAAGTAACAAAGTACATATGTACATTCAGTATATAAAAAAATATAATACACATATGGGGTATGAGTAAACTAACTCAAGCAGCAAGGCAAGTAAAGTGGAACACGGCAGAGGTAATCAATAGACAGTGCTATAATTAATACTCAATGTATAAAGAAAAACAAAGCGTAGTCCACTCATTGCACACAGACCCAGTGTGTACCATGTGATAAATGGCAAGGCTAAATGAGCCGTATATACAGGTCCGTGAGCAATAGAGAGGACGCCATAACCTTATACCAGTATAACCACTAAAGTGCCTAAGCGGCAAGTATATACCCACATGATGGAGTCTGTGTGCAATGAGTGGACTACGCTTTGTTTTTCTTTATACATTGAGTATTAATTATAGCACTGTCTATTGATTACCTCTGCCGTGTTCCACTTTACTTGCCTTGCTGCTTGAGTTAGTTTACTCATACCCCATATGTGTATTATATTTTTTTATATACTGAATGTACATATGTACTTTATTGTTACTTCCAGGTTTTTTGTCCACCATTTGTCTTGTGTCTGTTCTGTCTTACCTTTGCCTGTTTAGGCAATTTTCTGACTACTCTGTGGTCTTGTTGTTATTAATAAAGGAATTTTTATATGCTCATTCTTGTGTGGTGCCTCTTCTTATAGGTGTTTATACTTGTCAAAGGGCAAAGATCCTCCAGAGGGAGTAAAGGCGCATTCAGCTCGAGCCGTATCATCCTCGTGGGCGGAGAATAAAGACATCTCCATCGAGCTCATATGTAAGGCCGCAACCTGGTCGTCGCCTTCTACTTTCTATAGACATTATAGACTTGATCTGTCTTCTGCATCTGACTTGGCATTCGGGAGAGCCATCCTTAGTACGGTGATCCCACCCAGGTGAAGGTTCTCTGAAAATCTCTCATTGTGGGTGCTGTCGTGGCGAAGGGTAAAAAGCCGGATTACTTACCGGTAATGCCCTTTTAATGAGCCACGACAGCACCCTGTCACTTCCCACCCTAATAGTTATTAATACAAGATATTCTCATGGGTGAATATAGATAACATATAAACAAATTGTTGATATATTTATACTAATTTAACAACGGCGGTTCCTCTTGTACTCTGAAAAACAACTGAGGAGGAGTGGGGGACCGCCCTTCTATCTCTGTAGGTTTCCTGTTCCTATGGGCGGATCCCTCTCTCATTGTGGGTGCTGTCGTGGCTCATTAAAAGGGCATTACCGGTAAGTAATCCGGCTTTTCACGTAGGAATAGCAGTGGATCAGCACTGAGTTATCTGATGTGCCAGAATAGTTATATTGTAGAGGAAATAAGGATTTCCTAAAGTAGTCATGTTAGAAGTGTTGTCCGTTCCTTTGTAAACCAGTGGGCACCTATTTAAAGGGAATTGTCACCAGGTTTTTGCCATGTAATCTGAAGACAGCATGAGGTAGGGGTTCAAACACAGATTTCAGAGATACCTCTTATCAAGATTTTGTTTGCTTACAATGATTGCTTTACCACCAGGAGCTTATCATTGCTGTAACTAGCAGATCAGGTGAGCCCTGGTCTGACTCCACCCCCCCATGATAAGCAGCTCACTGTCTATAGACGTTGTATATACAGAGCCTAGTGTGGACAGCTTTCTTCAGCTCTGCTTCATGCTAAACCTAAAAACTGTCAGAACAGCTGCACCCAGTAATCTAAGTGATACATCTTTGGATTCAGCATCGTTGGATTCCCAGATGAGGTAGCAAAAACCTGTTGACAGATTCCATTTAAGTGAGTGATAGCAAAAATGTCTTCCTCTACCAACTGTTGGCTAGATGACCACCTCCAACTTGCTTCTCATGCATTTAGCTCTTCATGTAAGTCAACATGAATGCGGTGATTCTGACTGTTAACATTTCTGAAATTAGCAGGTGTTAGGTGTATGCACTTTGCTTCTCATTTAGCACTGACCTCTCGCTAGAAAGGAATATTGGGAGATTTCGGGTCTGCAGAGTGAGAAGAGTAAGATGGTGCATGACTTTTTAAGAGCGAGACCCCAAGTTTAACTCCTTCCCACCAATCGATTTTTTTTTTTTCTTCCATTTTTACCGTTTTTAGTTTTCTTCTCTTCTTCCAAGTGCCTTAATTTTCTTTATTTTTCCATCTTTTTTTTTCTAATTTAGGTGGTAATTTTTTTTATTTTATTTATTTATTTTTTTAAATCTTGCTTAAATTGTCACCTTTTTCTGATACCCTTAGCGTTTACATTTTTCGGGATCTGGGGCTGTATGAGGGCTTATTTTTTGTGGTTCCCTTAGCTGAAGTTTTTACTGATGCCATTTTGGGGTGGATAGGGTTTTGATTGCCTCTTATTGCAGTGCTGCGGCACTGCCATATACAGCATAAATCAGATCTCCTATGCACGCTGGCCACAATCTGGCATTCACAGGAGGATCATAATGACTGGCATGCGGGTCTTCAGCAGACTGGATAACAGCCCTGGGTGGTTCTTGGATCCACCCGCGGCTGTTGGAGGCACTTTGGTTAAATCCATGAATCTGCAAAAACCCTAGTCCATGCCCTCATCATCTCTCGCCTTGACTACTGCAACCTCCTGCTCTGTGACCTCCCCTCTAACACTCTCGCACCCCTCCAATCTATTATAAACTCTGCTGCCCGACTAATCCACCTGTCACCCCGCTATTCCCCGGCCTCTCCTTTCTGTCAATCCCTTCACTGGCTCCCCATTACCCAGAGACTCCACTACAAAGCCCTAACCATGACGTACAAAGCCATCCACAACCTGTCTCCTCCATACATCTGTGACCTTGTCTCCCTCTACTTACCTACCCGCAACCTCCGATCCTCACAAGATCTCCTACTCTACTCCCCTCTTATCTCCTCTTCCCACAATCGCATACAAGATTTCTCTCGCATATCACCCCTCTTCAGACAAGCCTACAACCTGCAGTAACCACCGATCGACCAAACCGCTGCATGACCATCTCTACCCTCACCTACTGTATACTCACCCATCCCTTGTAGATTGTGAGCCTTCGCGGGCAGGGTCCTCATTCCTCCTGTACCAGTTATGACTTGTATTGTTTAAGATTATTGTACTTGTTTTTATTATGTATACTCCTCCTCACATGTAAAGCGCCATGGAATAAATGTCGCTATAACAATAAATAATAATAATAAATCGGCCATCAAGTGCAGGGAAAGATGCAGGCTCAGTACGCAGGCAGGGACACTGCCCATGATGTACATGTAAATCATTGACCGTGAAGGGATTAAAGAGGATCTGTCTCGAGGACAAAAGTGACCAATTTTTTGCGCTTATTTTATTTCCATTGCTCCCTTTAATAATCCAGGTTGTGTTGTGGTGTTTTGTTCTTAAAAAAAAAAATCACTATATGGTTCCAGAGATGTGAACCTTCTTATTTCATGCACCCTATATGCTAATATTGATGGCCTTTACATGGGGGATTGCTTCACAGGGTAATTATGTAGAGCAGCCTAAAGACACAGCTTCTGAAATTCTGAGAGCCACGTCCCGTTGGTAAAGACCATTTTATATAAGGCCAAAATTTTGTATTTTGGGCACTATAACTCAAAAGGCCTATCTTTTGGACTTGCATGGCTGATTCTAAAAAAAAAAAGTGCAACACTCAGGGGAGCAGCAGGAATAAAATAAGGGCAGTATTTGGCCACTTTAGGACAGGTCTGTAAAAAATTCCTCTATATGAAGCTCATGCATCAGCTTATTTTGCATCCAAAGTAGTTATGGTGGTAAATCTGGATGTAGACCTCCTCTAACTATTGTGATGGCAGTGAATCTGGTGCAAGGCGCTAAATGATTTTGCCGACATTTTGTGACCCTTAATTACTATTTGAAATAACTTTGAGGCTAGAAATGTGCATTTCAGCACTGCAGGGCATCCTTCTGCCTCCACTTTTATGACGGAATTGAAGACTCTTAAAAAAAATAAATAAATAAGTAAAAAATCAGTCATCAAGCTTTGGTTCGTGGCGTGCAGAAACATTGATTTTCATTACTCCTTTCCGCAGGTAAAATATTAGCCTGTGTAAAATGTAGAATCCCCTTGTAATCAGTCAGCAATTCTAAATGAGAACACTTTCATTTTCTAGCTGCTGCTTTGTTTAAGATAAATTTTGTTTTCAGACCTTGCATGCTTATAATAACAGCATATCGATCATCCAAAAAATGGCCACGAAATTCTAAGAAAAAAGCCGTACATAGGCAACATATCCGTTTTAACAGCTCTGCTGACAGCTTAATTTGCAGAGCAGATGCAAATCATACTTGCTTTTTAAGTGAGGCACCTGAAATATTTCTATACCAAGAGAACATTATTCCATTTTACTCGGGGCTTGTCCAGGACTGTTTTTATTTATTTTTTATTTATTTATTTATTTATTTATTTTTACTATGGGCCTAAAAACAAATTTGCAGGTAGTTTCTGTCAACTTGCTTTTTCTATCCAGTTAGGCAGCAGGGAGTCAATCGTTAATCAGCAAGACGTCTTCAATCGCATCCCATCAACCAAGCAGAGCAAAAGAGCAGCCCCTGCTCTGTCAAGATGTCAGCGGAAGCTGCAATCGCTCTGTGCTGGCCGAGATTGGAGCCAGGCACAACAGGAAGATGAATACCAGCTTACCTGTCTGTTACTTCTTAGGACCTTAGTAATATCTAATATATAAAGGTGTATGTGTGTGTGTGTATGTATTTCCGGGATTGGCACCTGCACCGTCGCCGCTACAGCCACATTTTGCACAGTCACACGTCTGGACCCCGAGAGCGTCATAGGCTATGTTGTGAACCCCGCACTTTATATTAACCCCGCGCTTTCCAATTCGCCAAACAATTTTGACCTTATCTACATAATGGGGAAATTGTGAAAGGAAAAGTGTTGGGAGGCAAATTGACAGCTGCCAGATGTGAACAAGGGGGACTTAAAGAATGAGAACGATGGCGCAAAGGAGTATATACCGTCCAGCTGCTAAGGTGGGGCCCTGACATGGGATACTCACCGCACACGGGGATATAAACACACACACAAAATGCGCCACACACTACCACGTGCTTGAACACATATACCACCCTCGGCACACGTTTCACCACACATACGCCAACCTCGCCACATAAAAGTCGAAACACAAAACTCACCGCTCAAAACTCGCCACGCGCAAAATTCGCCACATGCAAAACTAGGCTCACGCAAAACTCGCCACACGTGCAAAACTCACCTCATGGAAGACTTGCCACACGCAAAACTTGCACACATGGAAAAACTGCCACCACATACACAAAAGTTGCAACACATGCAAAAGTTGCCTCACACAAAACTTGCACTACACATAAATCTCGCCATGCGCAAAATTTGCTGCACACAACTTGCTACACTAACCTGTCACATGCAACTCGACACACAAAAAGTTGCTAGATGCATGTCGCCACACAAAACTCATCTCACAAAATTCGCTACATGCATGTCGCCACACGCAACTCAACACACACAACTTGACACATGAAACTCGCCCTAAAACACACACAAGTCTGGTATTATCCTTCAAAAATAAAAATCTGATTAATAAGCAGACAAACTACAAGAGCAACAAATGTAACATATAGGAAATACGGCAGCTGTCAGTCACATGACCTGTCTATTATGTGTATGTGTGAGCTAATATATACTGCCAGGGGGGAGGGCTTCCTGTTGGCTGGGGATTTATCAGGCTGCCAATTTAGCTTACAAATACTGAGGGAAAAATACTGACCAAATAAAGTGTGAACGCGGTCTAATACAGGAGGAGATGACAGATATATACTGTATACAGGGGAGATGACATACAGGTACATACTACAGTCATGGCCAAAAGTTTTGAGAATGACACCAAAATTATATTTTCACATGATCTGCTGCCCTCTGGTTTTTATTAGTGTTTGTCTGATGTTTATATCATATACAGAAATATAATTGCAATCATATTATGAGTACCAATAGGTTACATTGACAGTTAGAATGAGTTAATGCAGCAAGTCAATATTTGCAGTGTTGACCCTTCTTCTTCAAGACCTCTGCAATTCTCCCTGGCATGCTCTCAATCAACTTCTGGACCAAATCCTGACTGATAGCAGTCCATTCTTGCATAATCAATGCTTGCATTTTGCCAGAATTTGTTGGTTTTTGTTTGTCCACCCGTCTCTTGATGATTGACCAGAAGTTCTCAATGGGATTAAGATCTGGGGAGTTTCCAGGCCATGGACCCAAAATCTCTATATTTTGTTCCATGAGCCATTTAGCTATCACCTTTGCTTTATGGCAAGGTGCTCCATCATGCTGGAAAAGGCATTGTTGGGCGCCAAACTGCTCTTGGACGGTTGGGAGAAGTTGCTCTTGGAGGACATTCTGGTACCATTCTTTATTCATGGCTGTGTTTTTAGGCAAGACTGTGAGTGAGCCGATTCCCTTGGCTGAGAAGCAACCCCACACATGAATGGTTTCAGGATGCTTTACAGTTGGCATGAGACAAGACTGGTGGGAGCGCTCACCTCTTCTTCTCCGAATAAGCGGTTTTCCAGATGTCCCAAACAATCGAAAAGGGGATTCATCAGAGAAAATGACTTTGCCCCAGTCCTCAGCAGTCCACTCCCTGTACCTTTTGCAGAATATCAGGCGGTCCCTGATGTTTTTTCTGGAGAGAAGTGGCTTCTTTGCTGCCCTCCTTGAAACCTGGCCTTGCTCAAAGAGTCTCCGCCTCACAGTGCGTGCAGAAGCACTCACACCAGCCTGCTGCCATTCCTGAACAAGCTCGGCACTGCTGGTAGTCCGATCCCGCAGCTGAAACAGTTTTAAGATACGGTCCTGGTGCTTGCTGGTCTTTCTTGGGCGCCCTGGAGCCTTTTTGACAACAATGGAAGCTCTCTCCTTGAAGTTCTTGATGATGCGATAGATTGTTGACTGAGGTGCAATCTTTGTAGCTGCGATACTCTTCCCTGTTAGGCCATTTTTGTGCAGTGCAATGATGGCTGCACGTGTTTCTTTAGAGATAACCATGGTTAACTGAAGAGAAACAATGATACTAAGCACCAGCCTCCTTTTTAAAGTGTCCAGTGATGTCATTCTTACTTAATCATGACTGATTGATCGCCAGCCCTGTCCTCATCAACACCCACACCTGTGTTAATGGATCAATCACGCCAAAAACGATGTTAGCTGCTCCTTTTAAGGCAGGACTGCAATGATGTTGAAATGTGTTTTGGGGGTTAGAGTTCATTTTCTGGGCAAATATTGACTTTGCAAGTACAGTAATTGCTGTTAAGCTGATCACTGATATTCAGGAGTATATGCAAATTGCCATTAGAAAAAATGAAGCAGTAGACTTTGGAAAAATTAATATTTGTCTCATTCTCAATTTTTGGCCATGACTGTATATACAGGGGAGATGACACACAGGTATATGCTATATACAGGAGGAGATGACACATAGGTATATTCAGGATGAGATGACATACTGCCGGTATATACTATATACAGGGAAGATGACATACAGGTATGTACTATATACAGGAGATGACATATACAGTAGGTGTATACTAATATAAGGGAGATGACAAACATGTATATACTGAGGTGAAAATGAGAGGTGTGAGGTGAAAATAGTGGAGTGATCGGAAAATGACAGATGTGCGGAGAGTGACATAAGCATGTCAAGGTGAGGAGACGTAAAGCCGCAATTCTCCTCTAGGAAATATGCAAATTGTCTCTTCAGAGAGGAAGAGGACTAGAACTCTAGTGCCACCTATTGGAAGTAGCAATCCTAACAGTCAGTCGACCCTTTAACGAGCCTTGTCACATGACTTAGGATAATAGCCAAACCAGAATCTCAATTTGCAGACACTGTGTTTCTGTGTTGACTGTTAGGATTGCTACTTCCAATAGGTGGCACTAGAGTTCTAGTTCTCTTCCTCTCTGAAGAGACAGTTTGCAGATGTGAGGTTGAAATGACAAGTGTTAGGGGGAATGAGAGGAGTGAGGTGCTATAACTAACCACAGATATTTACTATGCCCAGGCAACACGGGGCTCTTCAGCTAGTAAAAAATAAAAATAGTAAAAACCACTCTTTTGGGCCGATTCTTTAAGACAGACATTGTGTATTACTGCCTCCTGCTGATATGAACCATATAAGATAGTGGTACCGGATGTTGTGGTCGGCTGAGGAATTGTTTCGACTTTTCAGCCATGCCAACCCTGTCTTCCGAGGTGCTGGCGGTGCCCCAGCTACATTGGTTACTTTCGCCTCTGCTTTGTTCTTCCACTGAGCCCCCTTTGTCATGTGGGAAAGCAATCAGTAGTTTCTATACTAGCGTGTACTTGAATTCACGCATTTTGCAATCCCGGTTCAAGGATGGAAGTTGTCCTTGTAGCGGAGATCCAGCAGGGTGGTAACCCTGGAAACAGCAGCTTGGAGTGCCACCCTGCTGGAAAAACTGTTCCTCAACTTCCTCTTCAAAACTGTTCCTAGTTGGACCCTTACGTACCAGGCTTTTATGTTGTGGGTAAGGAACCCCTCCTCTGAGCCATGTGTGTATGACAAGCCTTATAAAAGTGTGAGTATTGCCTGGTCCTCCTGCTTTTCTTCCTCCTGTGCCACCACCCCATCCTTCATCACCTAAAGGGTTCTTTCAAGCAAAAATAGGCATAGTAATGCTGATGATGGAGTCATCAGCCCTGGCCATGTTTGGTAAATATTCAAAGCAGTGCAACATGGCACACGTGTCCCGCATGGAGAATCACTCGTGGGGAAGTGGTGTTCCGCCCAGCAACTGGTGCGTGCGGCAGCTGAAACTCCACTATTGCCTGCTGTTGCTTGCCGTCTCTCCAGCATATCATAGGTAGGGTTTCACCTTGTTGTTACGTCTCCTATGAGGTGGTGAGCTGGAAGGCAGAAGTGACGCTGCCTTACAGATTGGTAAGCAGCAGAGTGAGAATGCCGAAAACACTCACACACTGCACGCACTTTCAGCAGCAAATCCGACATATTTGGGTAGTTCTTCAGGGAGCTCTGCACCACCAAGTTCAGCACATGCACTAGGCAAGGGGTGTGAATAGTGATGGGCGAGTATGCTCATTACTCTAGTTTCTCAGAGCATGCTCGGGTGGTCTGAGTATTTCCACGTGCTTGGAGATTTAGGTTGTCGACGCAGCTGCAGGTCCGCTCTCTAAATATTGAGCTTTTTATACAGTTGATGTATTTCATCAAGTAAAGGCTAAAATGTTTGAAAACCTGATAATTATACTTGAGTAACCATAGAAACTTCAGACTAGAAGATCTAAAAACATCATCACCAAAAACTGTGTGAAAACCAAAATTTGTGTCCGTTTCTGAACGTCTTGGCCACCATTGCATAATGCTCTGCACTGTAGCTGGTCAATGCCAGAGTGGTCTGCAATTGCTCATTTTCTCCTCACTATTAAAACAAGCCTGTGCACTGGGCTGAGCAGAGCATCCCTGATGATAGTGGAGTCGTCTCATTCAAAGCTGAGCTCTGCTTGGTTACCATCTGTATACATTTGGCTATATGATAAATGAAGCAAGTTATTTTCTTTGATCCCAATATTATCTTAAAATTGTCATTTAAGTCAATAGAAGTAATATTACAACTTGGGTTGGCCATTAACAAGATGTGCCCCCAAAATAATGTTATGTTATGGGAAAATCCTGTCTTTGCATTGTCCTTCATGTGCTATACAATCGTAGTAGATAAAGATCAATCTCCAGAAACCCATCGTATCCAAAATAAAAGATAACGATCCCTTTATTTCACATTATTAAGAACATTACAGTACCTAATCCTAGGAGATTACCGAAACTATGACTAAGAACCATTTAGTTTGAAACACGGTGGCCTGTCTTCTAAGATTGTTTGCCCTTTGTGTTTTTAATAATGTAAAATAATTTTTCATTTTTCTATTTTAAACATGTTGCTGGATTTAATTTTTTCTGTCTGTGGCAAGTCTTACTGCTCCTCAGTCATGGAGTTCTCTCAAGGCACTGTCCTTGTCATGAAGTTTGTGCGGTCTAAAGCCCCCTGGGTCATTAGAAATCTGACGGATGAACAATGGTCCTGTTGGCAGCTCTCACCCTAATCTGCCATAACCAGGAGCACTGGCCATGCTGAACTTCTGTGCTCTCTGAGACAGTTGCTGCCACACACCTTTTGGCGGTGTCTTATCTCTACAAAGCAAAGGAATCGTCAGTCTGAAAGAAGACATGCCGGATCTTTAACTCCCCAAAAATGATCTTTCCGTGGCTTCTGTATATATTAGGCAGTCGGCCCTCCCCATTGATATCAACCGGTTCAGCCAGTGATAGTCTACTGTGGATGGAGACCTTAAATATGAGGGTGATAAGATTTGTGTTGCATTTATTATCTCCGGCAGGCTGGGGCTCTACTACATAAGTACATCACACCAGTAAGCTTTTTTTTCTTTTTTTTTTCTTTCATTTAATACCCACTTTTTGCACTTTATTGCAAAAAGGTGCTGAAAAAAGATCCAAATGAACTATTCAGCACTTTACTATGGTATTCAGATTCAGTGACTTGTATTTGTGCGGTTACCATGTCCTTTTTCTGATTATTATTACTTAGCACTGGCTACAGCAAATTTTTAACATCAGAAGTGATTAGTCACACATATTAATGAAGTTTATTCATGGCATTCTGCTTTCTTCTGCTTTCTTCATACATGCAAAAGTGTCTCTTAGTATTATAACGACATTTTTTGCTGGTCGTGATTTATATACCTTTGCAATTCCCCTGAAGTCCTGCTTCGGCAGTATAATTCAGTTTTTTATTCATTAATGTACATTTCATGTTGATAACATTTATATTTTGGCATAAGGTACTCCTTTTCTCCTCCTTGCTATAATTAGCTATTAGGGGTTGTGTATAGCTACAGTTTTCTCTACCTGTATACATTGGTCAGAAGTCACTCTACTATGAGTGAGCTGTCAAGGCTGAGTACACAAGTTTCAGTAAATGGGAATTGTAGCTTCATGTGAAACCTGCTGGTGTTAATCTCTATGGGGGGTTCCCTACATAACTGAGATTGGTCCTCTATTCAGACTGTCATGATTGTAAGGTACTGGAACTGTTGAGCAATGATCTCAGGTTAAAGAATTCAACATTGTGCAACTCTGTAAGTCTAAGGAGCATTGATCACTTGACCATTCTTTTAATTTTTTTTGCAATGTTTTAATTAATACTTACTTGTACTCAGTCTTCAGGATTTTCAGCAATATTTGATTTTACCAAACCTCATACATAAGTCCAGTATGGGCAAGGATGAGGTGATCTGTGCCAAGACTTTAAGTTGATCTTATCCATCCTTCGTCCCAGTAATAGAGTTCCTTTTTATTTTTTCCCCTCTCCCTTTATTTTTTATTACTATATATCTTGTGAAAATCATCATAAATATAGAATGTCTCTGTTTTCTTGATCAGGCTTACTGTGGATTTTTCAGAGAGGGAATCCCGCCAGAGAAACTATCAGCAGTTGCAACTGGAAACTGGGGGTGCGGAGCTTTCGGTGGAGACAGTAAATTAAAAGGTAAATGCTAAAATCAGTATGTTATTTATCGGAGAGTAAAGGTACCGTCACACATAACGATATCGTTAACAATATCGTTGCTTTTTGTGACGTAGCAACGATATCGTTAACGAAATCGTTGTGTGTGACAGCGACCAACGATCAAGCCCTTGCTGGGAGATCGTTGGTCTCGCTGGGGAAAGTCCAGCACTTTATTTTGTCGCTGGATCTCTCGCTGATATCGCTGGATCGGCACGTGTGACGCCGATCCAGCGATGTCTTCACTGGTAACCAGGGTAAATATCGGGTTACTAAGCGCAGGGCCGCGCTTAGTAACCCGATGTTTACCCTGGTTACCGTGGTAAATGTAAAAATAAAAAAACACTACATACTTACATTCCCGGTGTCTGGTCATGTCCCTCGCCTTCAGCTTCCCGCACTGACTGGTGAGCGCCGGCCAACCGTAAAGCAGAGCACAGCGGTGACGTCACCGCTGTACTTTACGGCCGGCGCTCAGTCAGTGCGGGATGCTGAAGGCGAGGGACATGACCAGACACCGGGAATGTAAGTATGTAGTGTTTTTTTTTTTTTTTTTTACATTTACAACGGTAACCAGGGTAAACATCGGGTTACAAAGCGCGGCCCTGCGCTTAGTAACCCGATGTTTACCCTGGTTACCCGCAATATACAAATAAAAGGGTGCACTTCAGCTGTATGTCAGTATGAAGCAAGGGTGCAGAGCCTAGTCCAATAAATATTATGACCAAAAAAGAAGAAAGATTGGACTAAAGCAGGCTCGCACAACCAAAAAATATAGAAAAATAATGAACATGTTTATTAAACACCACAACATAGATATAAAAACACTTAAAATGAAAACAAATGTGTACAAAAACACCCCCACAATATGCCACAATGTCTGCAGAATATATATACATGCATAAAGTCATGTGAATAGCCGGACAAGTAATGATATACAGTACCACGAGCTAGCAATCAAAAAGGGCCAAAACCAGAGACAATAAAATGTACATACCAAGTCCCTAGATTCCCTGCTGGTGAAAAGGTGCACCAGAATGACCCCAAATAGATAAACCAGAGATCCAGAGGACACCCACTGTATAATATATATGTGGGGAAAATACCTAGATAAAGGAACAAAGCTCCCATATAGAAAGAGCAAGCGGCATCACGCCAGAGATACTCAGCTGAGTCCGGGATGAAACAGGTGGGAGCAAAAAAGGCTACTTGGCTGCAGGTAGTATGAAAATTCACATGCCTCAGCTAATCGGCAAATGCCAGACAGGAGGGGGGGTGTAAGAACGAGACCGCTGTACTTTACGGCCGGTGCTCAGTCAATGCGGGAAGCTGAAGGCGAGGGACATGACCAGACACCGGGAATGTAAGTATGTAGTGTTTTTTTTTTTTTGTTTTTTTTACATTTACAACGGTAACCAGGGTAAACATCGGGTTACAAAGCGCGGCCCTGCGCTTAGTAACCCGATGTTTACCCTGGTTACCCGGGGACATCGGGATCGTTGGTCGCTGGAGAGCGGTCTGTGTGACAGCTCTCCAGCGACCAAACAGCGACGCTGCAGCAATCGATATCGTTGTCGGTATCGCTGCAGCGTCGCTTAGTGTGACGGTACCTTAAGGGTATTTTTATCTGAACACAAGTACCGATCAACAATACAAAAAGTCAATTGGAGCTCATTTAAATCTTTTTACACTGGTCAAACGGTATTAAGGCAATTTATCATGAATATGATCGGTCCTCATACAGTTTACATGATTATACAGGGAGATATGCTTTTGACAACTATTATTTTTTGGCCCTGTAATAGATGCTGTCGGTCAGTGATTTGGGAACAAGCATGCTTCTGAATGCTTATTCGGTTGGTTAATGGGTTCTGTAATAGGGGGGAAAACCATTATTTTACCACCTGTCAGCAGACCACTGCTTAGAAATGTTCTCCACATGGCAGAAATATTTGTATCCCAATCAGTTTACCAATCTGTTATGAGCTTGATGAGGATTTTTAGGTGTTGTCCCTAATTTCTGCATGTTAGAACTATAATTGTGCATAGCATTTATCTTTTTGTCATACCACTGTTGATTGACAGACTAGAACGTAACGTAGCACTCCTGAAACGACACATGGTGTTTCCCAGTGTTGAGTATGACCTTTTAAATCCCTCATGAAAAATGAACGTCGTTCCACACAAGCGGGACTGCCTGTCATGTCATGCAGCACAAGGCTCGCTCCTATGGAGTAATGCCGGAGAGGGGTGCAGGCATTTACATGTGGCGTAAAATTCCAGAAGTCTCACTAGGATTAATACTCAGACATGGCTAAAGTCTTTGTGATTGTTGTATCACTTCCCCAAAAGGACATAAGTCCTGTCCTAAAAAAGCAACTAAACATCCACCCTTACTAGTTACAGTTGTCAAAATGGTTTACTATATTTTTTTTTATAGTAGAGATTTTTATTCGATGCATTAATCATTTTAGATGTGAATTGCATTGTATTGATGAAGGCCGGACGGGGAGAGGGAGGGAATAAGTTTAAGGGTTAGAAGTCATGTAAATACATTATGTAAAACTGTATTGAATTTTCCTGTGTGTTGCTAATGAAATTTGCTATTTAAGTGCTGGAACTAAAATTTTAAAGGGAGATGTATTTATGAGCCAGTAAATTGAAGACTGATCAGAGGAGTCAATAAGGTCATGAGATATGAACATAAGGTACATTATAAACTGGTCCCAGAGGGGCGATTCCCGTCTCCCAACAGTTCTAATCAGATTTCTGCTGACCGGTGTCCATCTAGTGAGGTCGTCACCACAGCACCGAGGTATGATAAAATGGCAGGACCTTTCTGGCATTGATATAGGACAATTGCAGTCTTCACTGGGGGTCTTCCCACATTCCTTTTAAATGTCAAAACAAAAATTAAGCTAAAATCCAGTAGTACATGGACGTTATCTGGCACCTACTGTTTTTCCATTGTGTGACCATTTTGTCATTGATTAATTCTTCCTATATATTTGGTTTGTTTTCATGTATTTCTTCCAGAAACTTATTGTAATTACACGTTTTGTTATACACGTTTTTTTTAATTTTCTTTGTGTATTGGAACAATGCAAAAAAAAGAAGAAAAAGGCAAATTGGACATAATTTCACACACAACTCCAAAACTGGGCCGGTCAAAATTGTTGCAACCCTCAACTATATCCCTGATGTATTCCATCCTCCCCTGCAATCTGTTGTTTTAAGTATTTTTTTAATAAAAAGAATTTTAAGGGACTCCTTTCACTCTACATCATTGATTATCAGTCTGACCCTGATTGATCGCACATCCGGTGTTTTTCTAATTTGGCTTCTTTATCGTTCTTACTTACAAGGACAAACATGGCAATTCATAGTTAGATGGTGTTGGTGCGCACTTTTCACATATTTCACCTTAATACTTTAACACCCTTTGGAATAAAGAACTGCAATCAATTGCTTTTTATAACAATCAACAAGCTTCTTACGCCTCTTAACTAGAATTTTGGACCACTCTTCTTTGCAAACTGCTACTGGTCTCATATATGCAGGCTGCCTTCTCACAACAGCAATGTTAAAATCTCTCCACAGGTGTTCAATGGGATTTAGATCAGGTCTCTTTGCTGGCCACTTTTAAACTCCCCAGCCCTTTGTCTCCATCCATTTCTGGGTGTTTCTTGAAGTAATTTTGGGGTCATTGTCCTGCTGGAAGACACAAGCACAGCTTTCTAACACTGGACACTATATTGCCACCCAAAATCCTTTGGTAATCTTCAGATTTCATGACACCTTGCATACAGTCAAAGCACCCAGTGCCAGAGCAAAACAACCCATAAACCTATTTGAACCTTCACCATATGTGACTGTAGGTACTGTGCTTTTTTTTTTTTTTTTTTGTAGGCCTCATTCCATTTTTGGTTTACAGTAGAATGAGCAGCTTTATCAAAAATCTCCATATTGGTGTCCTCTGTCCACAAGACACTTTCCCAGAAGGATATTGGCTTGCTTAGGTATATTTTGTAAACTTCGGTCTAATTTTTTTTTTTGTCTGTCAGCAATGTGGTCCTCATGGGTCTCCTGCCATGGGTCTCCTGCCATGGGTCTCCTGCCATTACTCAAATGTCAATGGATAGTTTGCAGGAACGCTGATGCACCCTGAGCCTGTAGGACAACTGCAAAAACTTGATTGGGGCTGCTTATCCACTACCTGGACAGCTGCTGCTTCAATCTGTTTACATGACCAAAGAATTTCAGCGCACTTTGTCAGAAACCATCTCAGGAAAGCTCATCTGCATGCACGTCGTCCTCATCGAGGTTTCCACATGACTGTAGTTCTTCGTCGTAGCCGACTTAAGTGGGCAAATACTCACCTTCAACAACAAATGTATGTATCGAAAATAAGACAGTTGAATTATGCAGCAAATTAGTCTCCATCAACCTAGCTGAGGATAATATGAAATCGAGAGGGAGAGTGGGAGATTCCACAAGAACCCAGAGAGGAAAGGTCAAAGGTGTATGAGAATATATGTATAAAGGTGTAACGGAATTTGCATCAGAGAAGGTATGCCTGCTGACAACCAGAATGCGTAGGAAGCAGACAAAAGCAAAGTGACAAGTAATATAAAGGAGATTACCTGTCCCAAGATGAGTCCGCACATGCAGTGTGCTTGATGTCCGGAGCAGAGTTGCATGTGTAATAATAATAATAATCTTTATATAGCACCAACATATTCCGCAGTGCTTTACAGTTTAAGTGTAATGAGAACCCCAAGGTCGTGACTTTGTATCTTACCGGTGTGGTGTCACTTCGGTAAACAAACTTCGGGTAAAACCGGAGAGAGCCGAATGTCTCCAAGCAGTTAAACAGCAGTAGTGCGCATGCGTCAGGTGATACAGCAACACACTAGAGAACAAGAGTAAAATAAGTGAAGCTTCAGGTGGGACATAACAAGAGTGGAAAAATGAGGAAATGGCAAAACCAAAAAAAAGCAAATGCTAATATTATCAATATTACTAACAACATTATTACTGGAGAGAGAATATGAAAGGTTGGTCATGTTAATTATAGGAGAAAAAAAAAGGGGGAGGTAAAAAGAGAAAGCGGGAGAAATGGGAAAGATCAGATATATTACTGTAGAGGAAAACCTGAGTTTATATTCGGTGTTCACTGTATGCTCCTAGTAGAAATAAGAGAGTAAATAGTTACATCACATTCCACAATATCAATATGGAATTACATAGTCAGAGTATACTATTCAATAAAAGACCTCATCTATATAACGCATGCATCTCTAGTGTTTGTAAAGTATCAATCCAGAAGGCTTCTTTTCCTCAGTAACTTAATACTATCACCACTCCTTCTTGGGATTGTAGCAGTCTCGATGACCTGATATTTAAGCTCGGCCACTGTGTCCTGTTGAGATGAAATGTGCTGGAATAGGTAACATTGTTTTTGTTTGTTTTGTTTTTTTTTTTCTTTACATCGATTAGTCGATTTGTGTTGGGAAATGTGGTCTCTGATATGCTGGGTAGTCTCACCAACATATCAGAGACCAAATGATTACTTGATCAGGTAGACCACGTGCGCAGAATGGCACGTGAAGAACCCTTTTACAGGGAAAAATGTTCCCGTTCTAGGGGAGTAAATTAAACTTCCTTGGTGATATTTGAACACTGTAGGCAGTGTAGTCACGGAACACTGAAATACCACATCTTAGATAGGGTTAAAAGCGAATTTGTATAATGGGTTGAGTTTTATGAGGACATCCATAGAGCAGGAGGGAGGATGTCCACCTTATCTCTACCCCCGGGTGTGGTCTGGAACTTGAGTACCTGGCCTCCAAAAGCAGTAGGGATTCAGTGCCTGGAGATGAACGCTCCAGAGAAGCGTTCGTGGTTTGCTGTTACCTGAACCGTGGGTCTTGCCATTTGTGCTTCGCCTTGGTTTGTCGCATCTCTACCACAAAATAAATATATATATATTTGTGTTGTCTTTCTTCCATCATAACATTTCGGGAGCCAATATGTATTTTTATTTTCATCAGTGCAGCTTATTTTTTTCAGGATGATTTGTATTCCAGTGGTGCCATTTTGTGGTAGATACAACCTGTTACCAAGTAGAAGCTGTACCGTGCAATCAACATGATTTTTTGATCATTTATGGTGCACAAAGGGACGTGCGCATTACAAATATGTTGTATACATTTAAGGGGTTAATGAGTGAAAAATCCTAGTTTACATCTACATGCTAAATATCATAGGACTAAATATTGTAAAGTGTAATTGAGGACTCTTTTATGAATGTCTTATTTTAATAATTCCCAATGTTCTAGTCTAATATGATCAAGATAAATGGCAGACAGCCTTTCCCTCCCATTCACGTGGCGTTGATTATAGCTGGTGATAAAATGAGTGTGATGAAGCCTGGCTAAATTAATTGCCTGATTAAATAAGTCTTTCTCCCAGTGTTTGTTTCATCATGATAAATCAATCTCGCTGATGAGGCGATGCCATTTATATCATATTAAACAGATGCAAATATTAGAAAACCGTTGTTGCCCCAACAATATATTGTGCATATCTGTGCTTTTATCTTTGCATTTATACATGAACACAAATATCACTACTTAAGTAGATAACTCAAGATTTTTGGCCTGATATATTTTAGTTTAAGGAAATTTATCTTTAAAAAACTGTATATTTAGATCAGGTTTTCATTATGTTTTTAAAGGGGTTGTCCGATCAAAACCGATAAAGCTCCAGTCACTGTGTGACTGCAGACTTATGAATCCTCCCAGCTCACGCACTGTGCACTGTGGAGATTCGTCTGTTCCAGACTGGGAACTGGAGGGTATGTGGGCGTTATACATACCCCCGGCCAGTGGGCAGGTAAAAACATTTCTCATGCCTGAAGGGTTAACCCGCCAACACAGGGAGGGCACCTTAACAGAGTTTTACTACAGAGAGAGGCCAAACGGACCATGCGTACATGGACACAGGGCCTGATTGGTTTTAATGAGAAATTTGATATGAATGTATTCCTCTAAAACTACGTTCACATTTGCGTTGTGCGCCGCTGCGTCGGCGACGCAACGCAAATAAAAACGCACGCAAAAACGCTGCGTTTTGCGACGCATGCGTCGTTTTTTGCCGGAATTTGGACGCAAGAAAAATGCAACTTGTTGCGTTTTCTGCGCCCGACGCTTGCGGCAAAAAAAACGCATGCGTAGCACAACGCATGTCCATGCGTCCCCCATGTTAAATATAGGGGCGCATGACGCATGCGTCGCCGCTGCGTCGCCCGACGCAAACACGCAAAACGCTAATGTGAACGCAGACTAATCGGGAGGCACGCTGAGTTTTTATTTTGGGTATGTTATGCAATGTATTTTCATTGTGTTTGTTTATTCTAATAGTCAAATGGGGGCATATCTAGATTTTTCTTCCTGGATCCACCTGTTATTTAAACAGTCCCTTGTACCTCCTCGTTACCTTGGACCAGTGGAAGCGCTTGGAGCGCGTCGTGATTTTACGTGGTCTCTACCTCTTCTCCCTCACCGTAATGTTTTTACCGGCTTGTGAATATAGTATCAACACCCAAAACGGTGAGTGCTGCCTCCTTTCTTTTTGGACATTTACGCTGCTGCACTTTTCTCTGGCTGGCACCCCATACTACGAGTTTCTCCATACGATTGTTTCAGGAACTGCCTTTCTCTTTGGGACCGGTCTTCCTGCCTGGTGCTGGTTCATGTTCTGCCCTCCAGCCATGGATTCATAAGTTTGCAGTCACACAGAGTGACTGGAGACTTATCGGGTTTGACCAGACATCCCCCTTTAAGTGACTATGCACATTTTACCCCTTTAGGATTGCATTTCCTGCATGCTGCAGCTCTTATCTGCTTTGTTCTGTAAACTAGGTCAGAGTCAGCACGGTCATGACAGATGACTGCCACCATAAGTCTCATGTGGCAGAGAGCGTTCCTTAGGCTCACTGCTCTTACAGTATAGAATCACCATCTGTAATTACGACTAAACCTTCTTTCCTATAGATGTAGAGAATGTCCTCTTGTCCCCGTCCTAGGTGTATAAAGATCACCGGAAAGATCGCTGTACTGTGCCCTCATACATTTGTACACTGTACTGGTCCCTAAGCCTTTGTTCTTCCGAACTCTATAACTCTAGGTTTGCTAATCTCTTGTGGTGTTGCAGTTCACCCATTCCCTTAGGAGCCTTGGTCGCACTTAGGCTACGTTCACATTAGCGTTTTGCGTGTTTGCGTCGGGCGACGCAGCGGCGACGCATGCGTAATGCGCCCCTATATTTAACATGGGGGACGCATGGACATGCGTTGTGCTGCATTGTGCGACGCATGCGTTTTTTTTGCCGCAAGTGTCGGGCGCAGAAAACGCAACAAGTTGCATTTTTCTTGCGTCCAAATTTCGGCAAAAAACGACGCATGCGTCGCAAAACGCAGCGTTTTTGCGTGCGTTTTGGTGCGTTTTTATGTGCGTTGCGTCGCCGACGCAGCGGCGCACAACGCAAATGTGAACGTAGCCTTAGCTGAACTAGAGCAGTGGCAGAGCCCACATGTGCAGCACTTTCTATTCATTCATCAGCCCATTTGCCTTCTTGATTTAGGGCAACTAAAAGCCAAGAAAACGTAACCAAACTTATTTTTATGCATATTTGACGTATTCATATTTAGGCTATGTGCACACGTTGTGGATTTGGCTGTGGATGCGCAGCGGATTGGCCGCTGCGGATTTGCGGCAGTTTTCCATGCAGTGTACAGTACCATGAAAACCTATGGAAAACCAAATCCACAGTGCCCATGCTGCGGAAAATACAGCGCGGAAATGTTTCGTTGTTTATTCCGCAGCATGTCAATTCTTTGTGCGGATTCCGCAGCATTTTACACCTGCTCCTCAATAGGAATCCGCAGGTGAAATCCGCACAAAAAACGCAGGAAATCCGCGGGTAATCCACAGGTAAAACGCAGTGCGTTTTACCTGCGGATTTTTCAAAAACTGTGCCGAAAAATCTGCACACGAATCCGCAACATGGGCACATAGCCTTAGAGACACGCAAAATATGTATTCATAGCCCTGACAAACATCAGTGCGAGAAATCAGATGACCACAATAATATTATCCTCCTAATACATTTACTATAGCGGCTGTAAATCATCTTCCTCAGAGGAAAGGAACTGATGATTGATTTGCCCTTCAGGTAAAAGCTGTTTAACAAGCCGTCCCAGGGAAGTTGTATGGAGCGGATTAGAGAACATAGTGACACCTTGTACAGCTCAGACTAATGAAGGGTAGACGGGACAAGTCACCGCAGCCTTGATCCAGGGCTTCTGGAGTTACGAGAGTCGGCACATTTTCATTTTCTTCTGCTATTAATACATGGCCTTTATCTTTATGGACTGATAATATAGCAATATGATATATATGATACATAACCTGACATAGCACAAATATTTTTATCTTCAAATAATATGGTCTTCAAGAATTTAGTTTTTTTATTGCTGCTCATAAATATTCAGTAGGAATTGACTCCTGCCCTGCTTTCTTTTTTGGTATGTTAATACAGTTCAGAAAAGCTGCAAACTTTATTTCTGGATTTTTTTTTCAGGTAAAATCCATAGCTGAAGAAAGAACCACTTTATCTCATACACTGCAGGGTGACCATTCCATAGTCGGGAATGTATGAGCTACATCCTGGCTACATTAGGAGCCTTATCGCAACTCTGTGATTCGGGGTTAATTTTGAAGTCTAGATCAGACTGGCCACTGTAGGCTTGACTCTGCCTGAGATACCTGTGTTTAACCCCTTCATGACCAGAGCTTTTTTCGGTTTTGCGTTTCGTTTTTCGCTCCCCTTCTTCCCAGAGCCATAAGTTTTTCGTTTGTTTTTTTTTTTGTTTTTTGTTTTTTTATTGTTCTGTCAAAATGGCCAAGTAAGGGCTTATTTTTTGTGGGAAGAGATGTACTTTTGAACGACATTATTGGTTTTACCATGTCGTGTACTCGAAAACGGGAAAGAAAATGCCAAGTGCGGTGACATTGCAAAAAAAGTGCAATCTCACACTTGTTTTTTGTTTGGCTTTTTGCTAGGTTCACTAAATTCTAAAACTGACCTGCCATTATGATTCTCCAGGTCATTACGAGTTCATAGACACCAAACATGACTAGGTTCTTTTTTATCTACCTGGTGAAAGAAACTTTGCTAAAAAAAAAAAAAAAAAAAAAAAAATTGTGCCAATTTCCGATACCCGTAGCATCTCCATTTTTCTCTCTCGGGTTGGGTGAAGGCTTATTGTTTTGCGCGCCGAGCTGACATTTTTAATGATACCACTTTTGTACAGACTCTTGATCGCCCGTTATAGTATTTTAATGCAATGTCGCGGCAACCAAAAAAACGTAATAATGGCACTTTGATTTTTTTCTTCTTTTTTTTTTTTTTGCTACACCGTTTAGTGATCAGGTTAATGCTTTTTTTTTTTTTTTTTATTGATCGGGCGTTTCTGAACACGGCGATATCAAATGTGTATTTTTTTTGTTTTTTTATATATAATTTTTTTAATACTATTTGATACTATTTTTCTTCTTTAAGTTTTGGCATGCTTCAATAGCCTCTATAGGAGACTAGAAGATGGAATAACTCGATCGCCTCTGCTACATAATAGTGATGCTCAGAATACCTCTATGTAGAATTACAGCATTGCTATGAGCGCCGTCCGCAGGGTGGCGCTCATAGCAATCCGGCATCAACATCCATAGAGGTCTCAAGGAGACCTTGAACCTATGTCCCCCGATCACGTGACAGGGGTCATCTGTGCGCGTATTTCCGGCCTGATGGCCAGAAGCGTGCATTAAATGCTGCTGTCAGTTTGACAGCGGCATTTAACTAGTTGATAGGCGCGATTCCGCCCGCGCTTATTGCGGGCATATGTCAGCTGTTCAAGACAGCTAACATGTCCCAGCTTTGATGCGGGCTCCCCGCCGAAGCCCACATCAAAGCGGGGGTACTGCCATTGGACGTACTATCCCATCCAATGGCAGTAAGGGGTTAAAGTGAGGGCAGCATGTGTCTGCAGCGGTCAGCACTCTCTCATTTTAGTCCATGATATAAAAGTGCTTCTCACTAAATTAGAATATCATCAAAAAGTTAATTTATTTCATTTCTTCAATACAAAAAAGGGAAGCTCATATATTCTATAGTCATTACAGACAGAGTGATCTATTTCACGTGTTTATGTTAATGTTGATGATTACGGCTTACAGCCAATGAAAACCCGAAAGTCATTATCTCAGTAAATTAGAATAATTAACACAAAAAAAGTAAAGTCTTGCTAAGCATTTAAAATGGTCCCTTAGTCTGTTTCACAATCATAGGGAAGACTATGACTTAAAAGATGTCCAGAAGACAGTCATTGACACAATCCACAAAAAGGCTAAGACACAAAATATCGTTGCTAAAGAAGCCGTCTATTCAGAGGGCTGTATCCAAGCATATTAATGGAAAGTTGAGTGGAAGGAAAAAGTGTCGTAGAAAAAGGTGCCCAAGCAACCAGGATAACCGCAGCTTTGAAAAGATTAAGAAAAGGCCATTCAAAATTTGGGGGAGATTCACAAGGAGTGGACTGCTGCTGGAGTCGTTGCTTCAAGAGCCACCACACACAGACATATCCAGGACATGGGCTATAAGTATCACATTCCTTGTGTCAAGCCACTCATGACCAATAGGCCACACCAGAAGCATCTTACCTGGGCCAAGGAGAAAAAGAACTGGATTATTGCTCAGTAGTCCAAGGTGTTGTTTTCAGAAAGTAAATTTTGCATTTCATTTGGAAATCAAGGTCCCAGAGTCTGGAGGAAGAGTGGAGAGGCACACAATCCAAGCTTCTTGAGGTCTAGTGTGAAGTTTCCACAATCAGTGATGGTTTGGGGAGCCATGTCATCTGGTGTAGGTCCAATGTGTTTTATCAAGACCAAAGTCAGCGCAGCCGTCTACCAGGAAATTTTTGAGCTCTTCATACTTCCCTCTGCCAACAAGCTTTATGGAGATGGAAATTTTCATTCTCCAGCAGGAATTGGCCCCTGTCCACACTGCCAAAAGTACCAATACCTGGTTTAAAAACAACAGTATGACTCTGCTTGATTGGCCAGCAAACTCACCGGACCTTCACAGCAGGTATTGTCAAGTGGAAAATAAGACACCAGACCCAACAATGCAGAGGAGCTGAAGGCTGCTATCAAAGCAACCTGAGCTACCATATCACCTCAGCAGTGCCACAGGCTGATCGCTCCATGCCACGCCGCATTGATGCAGTAATTGATGCAAACGGAGAACCAACCAAGTATTGAGTGCATTTACTGAATATACATTTCAGTAGGCCAACATTTTGGAATTTAAAATAATTTTTCAAGCTGGTGTTATAAAGTATTCTCATTTACTGAGATAATGACTTTTGAGTTTTCATTGGCCTTTAGCCATAATCCTCAACATTAACAGAAATAAACACGTGAAATATATAGCTATCGAGGTTCACATGGATTTAATTATTTAGGTTTCATTTGTACACATCAAAAGTGCAAAAATTCTCCTTGCTACCAAAGGAGCAAAAAGTCAAGAAACCTCAGGCACTGAAAGGGTGAAACGTGACACTTTAATCTATTTATTCCATATATTAATCTGACCTGATGAGTTTTTGCTACTGTGTATTTTTGTCCAGCAAAGTGGATAGGATTTCGAGAAATCTCATGCCCACTGTTTTTTTTTTTGTTTGTTTGTTTTTTACGCTGTGTAAACTGACCTGCGGTACATTTTTGGAATCCACAGCATGGCAATTTCTCTTGCTGATGCGCTGAATTTTATGTGCTAATTTTCTCCATAGAATTGCATTAGAAGCAGAAAATGAGCAGGTAAAAAGACCTGTGTGTTTCTAGTGCTTCTACTCTGCAAAAACACTTGTAATCTGCACATTACAGTACCAATAAAGCCAATACTGGGAAGTCCTAGAAAACAATGCTGCTTTATGTAAAACATGAGAGACCACTATGAAAGTTCAATACATGTAAAAAAAAAAAAATAATAATTCAAAACGCAATGGAAAAGGCATACGGTAATTTATATTGTAGGTACAGAAACTGCATAACCTTAAAATCTCATGACATTTTCCTAGTCTTAAAATCAACTTTTCCTGATCAGTAAGAGGATAGTTACTAGTTTGTTTCCATTTAAAAACTATGGAAAACAAGTTGACAACTTGGAAGTGTATTGTAGTGTCTACCACAGCAAATTCACGTTGCACATGCTGGACTAGTGCGTTTCAGGAACAGAAAGAGGAAAAAAAAAATCTTTTCAAGGGGATTAAATCAAAAGAAATGATAGACTAACCCCTAAGGAGCATTTTCTTTGGCTCTCATTGATCATTACATCGTCCTTACTTTTAGGACACAACTTCCCTCCTACATTTCCAGTATGTTCTGTGATGTTGAGATTTAACGGTTTATTTAAAACAACATTATTGGGCTTTTTAGGAAGGTTTGTGATACTCGCTATGCGGTGTTGCCAAAAATAGTAGAAAATCCAATACCAAACACGTTGCTGCAGCTTCCAACAAGCTTCTAACAAGCCATGTTCTGTTAACCGTCATGTACTTGATTCTAATTTCTTACTACTTTTATTTTCAGCCTTAATTCAGCTTCTGGCCGCTGCAGAGACTGGGCGAGATGTTGTGTATTTCACCTTTGGTGACAAAGCGTTAATGCAAGAGGTTTACAATATGCACGACTTCCTTATTGAGAATGATAAAACTGTTGGTGAGTACTTTATATATTGATTTCCAAAAATCACACATTTATAATCTGGTGCATCAGATGTGCAGTCACTTGTATAGATGGTAGTGATGTGCTGCACATCCGTTCTGGAGAACGTTGGAGCAGAATGATTGGTTTGCTCCTCACTTTCCTTGCGTGTGACTGGGATGCAATGACTATTGTCATAATTCATTGTAAGTCCTAATCTGGGCCAAAAATAGAAAAGCTTTGAGGAGTAGAGTTGAGTGAATATGTTCGGAGTCGGTCATGGAATGTGAATTTGCCATATTCGTGCCATATTGGTATCCTATTCGTGCAGAATTTGTTTGATTATTGATTCTGAACATATTCAGTCATTTCTACTCTTATTGACTCCAATGACGAATGAGAATATTGCAAATACAATATTTGCCACCAATCCTAATCAGAACTGAATTTTGAAAACTTTGCTCAACTCTAGTCAGTAGACTTGTCGTCTTGCTGGTCACTCCTTCGCCCCCTGCTGTATATTCAGGTCTTGGACAGTGGTCGATGCACACTGTACCCTAAATGGGAAATGTCTCTCTGCATGTGCAGACTTAACCTGGAGCTATTGGGACTACCTCCGAAAATCCAACCATGGACCCCTGATTGGCAGGAATCACATTTATCGCCTTGCAATACACAAATGTTTGGCTTTAAAAGTAGAAATGGAAATCAATGTTTGTTCACATCTGTATTGTTAGTTTTGCCTGAACTATACCGGTATTATATTTTCTGTTTCCTGTTGTTTTTTTCAGGTGACATCTACAAGCTGCTGCTTATGTATTACGGCGAAAAATGCAAAAATTGTTCTTCGCCAAGACCAGATACAAAGTTGTATTCGTTCATTTTCAACAAATGTTAACAGAGACCTGGTTAAAAGGACTCTTCTAGCAAAATCATTGCTTTGCTCTCTTCCACTTTGTTAACCTGTTTGAACTGCTGGGTGTAATATACGGACGAGTATGACCAGTGTATATAACAGTGCAATTTAGTCTTCTGTGCTTTTCAAATGAGATCCTCTTAGGGCTGTGTTTCTATTACGTTTTTAAGATGTGTTATGCTTGATTGGAAGATTTTTTCCATTGATTTTTCTTATTTCAAATTTCATAATTATTTTTAGATTCTTACAAGGGACAATAAATTACTGTGCTGTGCCAACCACTGAATGTCCATATTATGTGGTTGTAGAAACTGACACTGCTTCATCCATTTGATACGGCCACATTGGGGCAAGTTCTAAATTCACTAGTACTGAAGTGACGGATTAAAAAAACAAAACATGCAACTGTATCTTAATCACTCCCCGAAGCATTGGTGGCTCCTGCTATCACTGCAGTGGTAACTTGCCAGTAGTGCCTGCGGACTCCTCTTCTTTTTTGTGAACGATCATTTGGATAAACTAGTGCATCACTACAGTGCACACGGCTTGGCTCTCAAGTGCAAGAGTTAACACCATTCACTTGACAAGCAAACTATGGTTGGACGTGCACATGCTGTTGAGTTTTATGATAACCGAATATTTACACTTGATTCTAAGTAATCAGTATAGATAATAAAATATAAGAATGCAAGTTATTCTGTGTTTATTTGGAGTGGAAATATCAGAAGTTTTGTCGTCCATACCTGTGCTCCAATGTAAGGAGACAACTGGATATTTTGGGACAACAGAATACATTAAAATGCCAGATATCCTGTGTTTGCTGTTGGAATATTACATGGCAAAGGACTAAAGGTTTTCTATTGGGTACAACCCTGAAGAAGTTAGCCATAATGGAATATTTTGTATAATTTTGGGCACTAATGAATGAGAAGATATTAAAGAGCTTAAATGGGCAGTTTGTACTTTGACAGCTTGATCTCATTTGGGCTAAATAGGGGATTTGTAAATCATTCTACATAAACATTTTCTTACCCACAACAATTTTTTGTCCATGTCGGAAAATCGCGCAGCGACGGATCCTGCACCGTCCGTCATTGGCTATAATGGAAGCCAGGGTTCGGTTGAGGGGTTATTTTTTGCATGCCGAGCTGACATTTTTTAATGATTCCATTTTGGTGTAGATACGTTCTTTTGATAACCCGTTATTGCATGTTAATGCAATGTCGCGGTGACCAAAAAAACGTAATTCTGCAATTTTGATTTTTTTTTTATTTATTTTGTTTTGATTGGGGCGAAAGGGGGGTGATTTGTACTTTTATATTTTTTAAGATTTTTAACCCCTTTACCTCCAAGGGTGGTTTGCACGTCAATGACCAGGCCAATTTTTACAATTCTGACCACTGTCCCTTTATGAGGTTATAACTCCGAAACGCTTCAACGGATCCTGGTGATTCTGACATTGTTTTCTCGTGACATATTGTACTTCATGATAGTGGTAAAATTTCTTTGATAGTACCTGCGTTTATTTGTGAAAAAAACGGAAATTTGGCGAAAATTTTGAAAATTTCGCAATTTTCAAACTTTTAATTTTTATGCAATTAAATCACAGAGATATGTCACACAAAATACTTAATAAGTAACATTTCCCACATGTCTCCTTTACATCAGCATAATTTTGGAACCAATTTTTTTTGTTGTTAGGGAGTTATAAGGGTTAAAAGTTGACCAGCAATTTCTCATTTTTACAACACCATTTTTTTTTAGGGACCACGTCTCATTTGAAGTCATTTTGAGGGGTCTATATGATAGAAAATGCCCAAGTGTGACACCATTCTAAAAACTGCACCCCTCAAGGTGCTCAAAACCACATTCAAGAAGTTTATTAACCCTTCAGGTGTTTAATAGGAATTTTTGGAATGTTTAAATAAAAATGAACATTTAACTTTTTTACACAAAAAATTTACTTCAGCTCCAATTTGTTTTATTTTACCAAGGGTAACAGGAGAAAATGGACCCCAAAAGTTGTTGTCCAATTTGTCCTGAGTACGCTGATACCCCATATGTGGCAGTAAACCACTGTTTGGGCGCATGGGAGAGCTCGGAAGGGAAGGAGCGCCGTTTGACTTTTCAATGCAAAATTGACAGGAATTGAGATGGGACGCCATGTTGCGTTTGGAGAGCCACTGATGTGCCTAAACATTGAAACCCCCCACAAGTGACACCATTTTGGAAAGTAGACCCCCTAAGGAACTTATCTGGATGTGTGGTGAGCACTTTGACCCACCAAGTGCTTCACAGAAGTTTATAATGCAGAACCGTAAAAATAAAAAATCATATTTTTTCACAAAAATTATATTTTTGCCCCCAATTTTTTATTTTTCCAAGGGTAAGAGAAGAAATTGGACCTCAAAAGTTGTTGTCCAATTTGTCCTGAGTACGCTGATACCCCATATGTGGCAGTAAACCACTGTTTGGGCGCATGGGACAGCTCGGAAGGGAAGGAGCGCCGTTTGACTTTTCAATGCAAAATTGACAGGAATTGAGATGGGACGCCATGTTGCGTTTGGAGAGCCACTGATGTGCCTAAACATTGAAACCCCCCACACGTGACACCATTTTGGAAAGTAGACCCCCTAAGGAACTTATCTGGATGTGTGGTGAGCACTTTGACCCACCAAGGGCTTCACAGAAGTTTATAATGCAGAGCCATAAAAATAAAAAATAAAAATTTTCCCACAAAAATTATTTTTTAGCCCCCAGTTTTGTATTTTTCCTAGGGTAACAGGAGAAATTGGACCCCAAAAGTTGTTGTCCAATTTGTCCTGAGTACGCTGATACCCCATATGTGGGGGGGAACCACCGTTTGGGCGCATGGGAGGGCTCGGAAGGGAAGGAGCATCATTTGGAATGCAGACTTAGATGGATTGGTCTGCAGGCATCACATTGCGTTTGCAGAGCCCCTAATGTACCTAAACAGTAGAAACCCCCCACAAGTGACCCCATATTGGAAACTAGACCCCTCAATGAACTTATCTAGATGTGTTGTGAGAACTTTGAACCCCCAAGTGTTTCACTACAGTTTATAACGCAGAGCCGTGAAAATAAAAAATCTTTGTTTTCCCACAAAAATTATTTTTTAGCCCCCAGTTTTGTATTTTCCCAAGGGTAACAGGAGAAATTGGTCCACAAAAGTTGTTGTCCAATTTGTCCTGAGTACGCTGATACCCCATATGTGAGGGTAAACCCCTGTTTGGGCACACAGGAGAGCTCGGAAGGGAAGGAGCACTGTTTTACTTTTTCAACGCAGAATTGGCTGGAATTGAGATCGGACGCCATGTCGTGTTTGGAGAGCCCCTGATGTGCCGAAACAGTGGAAACCCCCCAATTATAACTGAAACCCTAATCTAAACACACCCCTAACCCTAATTCCAACGGTAACCCTAACCACACCTCTAACCCAGACACACCCCTAACCCTAATCCCAACCCTATTCCCAACTGTAAATGTAATCTAAACCCCAACCCTAACTTTAGCCCCAACCCTAGCCCTAACCCTAGCCCTAACCCTAATGGGAAGATGGAAATAAATACATTTTTTTTTATTTTTCCCTAACTAAGGGGGTGATGAAGGGGGGTTTGATTTACGATTGGCAGCCGTCACACACTGAAAGACCCTTTTTATTGCAAAAAATATTTTTTGCAATACCACATTTTGAGAGCTATAATTTTTCCATATTTTGGTCCACAGAGTCATGTGAGGTCTTGTTTTTTGCGGGACGAGTTGACGTTTTTATTGAAAACATTTTCGGGCACGTGACATTTTTTGATCGCTTTTTATTCCGATTTTTGTGAGGAAGAATGACCAAAAACCAGCTATTCATGAATTTCTATTGGGGGAGGCGTTTATACCGTTCCGCGTTTGGTAAAATTGATAAATCAGTTTTATTCTTCGGGTCAGTACGATTACAGCGATACCTCATTTATATCATTTTTTTTATGGTTTGGCGCTTTTATACGATAAAAACTATTTTACAGAAAAAATAATTATTTTTGCATCGCTTTATTCTCAGGACTATAACTTTTTTATTTTTTTGCTGATGCTGTATGGCGGCTCGTTTTTTGCGGGACAATATGACGCTTTCAGCGGTACCATGGTTATTTATATCTGTCCTTTTGATCGCGTGTTATTCCACTTTTTGTTCGGCGGTATGATAATAAAGCGTTGTTTTTTGCCTCTTTTTTTTTTTTTTCTTACGGTGTTTACTAAAGGGGTTAACTAGTGGGACAGTTTTATAGGTCGGGTCAATACGGACGCGGCGATACTAAATATGTGTACTTTTATTGGGTTTTTTTTTATTTAGATGAAGAAATGTATTTATGGGAATAATATTTTTTTTTTTTTTTTCCTTATTTTGGAATTTTTTTTTTTTTTTTTTTTTTTACACATTTGGAAAAAATTTTTTTTACTTTTTTACTTTGTCCCAGGGGGGGACATCACAGATCAGTGATCTGACAGTTTGCACAGCACTCTGTCAGATCACTGATCTGACATGCAGCGCTGCAGCCTTCACAGTGCCTGCTCTGAGCAGGCTCTGTGAAGCCACCTCCCTCCCTGCAGGACCCGGATCCGCGGCCATCTTGGATCCGGGGCTGGAGGGAGCAGGGAGGGAGGTGAGACCCTCGCAGCAACGCGATCACATCGCGTTGCTCCGGGGGTCTCAGGGAAGCCCGCAGGGAGCCCCCTCCCTGCGCGGTGCTTCCCTGCACCGCCGGCACATCGCGATCATCTTTGATCGCGGTGTGCCAGGGGTTAATGTGCCGGGGGTGGTCCGTGACCGCTCCTGGCACATAGTGCCGGATGTCAGCTGCGATAAGCAGCTGACACTCGGCCGCGCTCCCCCCGTGAGCGCGGCTGATCGGCTATGACGTACTATCCCGTCCAGGGTCAGATAAGCCCAGGGCACCTCGACGGGATAGTACGTCTAAGGTCACAGAGGGGTTAAACACTTTTTTTTATTTTTTGGCATACTTCAATAGCCTAGAAGCATGCTCTACGCGATCGCCTCTGCTACATAGAGGTGAAGCACAGGTCACCTCTATGTAGCAGAAATGCAGCATTGCTTTGAGCGTCGACCACAGGGTGGCGCTCACAGCAATCTGCCATCAACAACCATAGAGGTCTCAAAGAGACCTCAGGTTGTTATGGCAATGCACTGCTGACCCCCGATCATGTGACAGGGGTCAGCACTGCGAGCGCTTCTGGCGGCGCTTGTTAAATGCCGCTGTCAGAGTTTGACAGCGGCATTTAACTAGTTAATGGGCGCTGGCAGATCGCAATTCCGCTCTCGTCCATTGCAGCCACATGTCAGCTGTTAACAGCTGACATGTCGCAGGTTTGAGGCGAACTCACCAGTGGAGTCCACCTCAACACAGGGGAGTCTGCCAGCTGACGTACTATCCCGTCAGCTGGCAGGAAGGGGTTAAAAGCATATGCGAAGAATATGTGACAAGTCTTTCGTTCTTTAACCCTCCGTCACATACAACTGATCTGACAGGCGCTTCTCTTTTACTTTCATTTCTCCTTCCTCACCAGATTGTGAGGAAACCCCCTCCCTCCAGGTAGTCTCCTGTCTCTTGAAGGTCTGTGAAACCTGATATCACAGTTGGATTTCAGAGCTTCAGGGGAGAGGATATAGCTGCACAGATCTCTCAGGCTCATTGTATGTGAATACGTCACATTCAGTAAGGTTGGTATTTTATGTTGTTATTCATCACAATAGTTTATTTAGCTTGTTTTATGAATGTATAGCACAAAATGTGAGGATATTTCATAGAAATAAGGGAGATTTTATAAAAGAAAGTGTGCTGCTCAGGCATATACAGTAGTTCCCTAACATATTCCTTCTCTTGCTTCAGATTATCTGCTGAAATGGAGAGGAAAATGTACAATTTATCCAAACAACTTGATGTTGAGGAAGTAACAAACATGCTGTTAGATGATAGAGACCTCACACTGAATGAGGATTTAGGAGAGGAAAGTGAGATTGATTCTCATGATGAGGTGGAAGAATGTGTCCTGGATTCTGAAACAGAGCAAGATGGTGACAGTGGTGAGGATGAAGAAGTTGGATCATATTATATTGGAAAAGATAAAAATACTAAATGGAACAAGAAGCGATTCCAGAAAAAACGTAGGGAACCTTTAAACATTATTACTCACCTTCCTGCAGTAATAGGAACTTCACGTAATGCAAAAACTGCAGTTGAATGCTGGAACAGTATATTTACAGATGACATTCTGGACTCTATTGTCACATATACCAACCAATATATAGACATTATAAAGGACAAGTACATCTGCAACAGAACCATCAAGCCCACAGATGAAATAGAACTGCGTGCTTTTTTTGGATTACTGTACCTTGCAGGAGCTTATAGGGCAAATAGACAAAGTTTGGAGGAACTTTGGGGTAAAGATGGGGATGGAGTTGAAAAATTTAGCCTTGTTATGTCCATAAACAGATTCAAGATTCTAATTCGTTGCCTTCGGTTTGACGACAGAACTACCCGAACCGAACGCAAAACACATGACCGACTTGCTCCAATTCGTGATATATTTCAAAGATTTGTTGTAAACTGTAAACAAAGTTATTACCCTGGAGAAAATCTCACTATTGACGAAATGCTCCCTGGTTTTCGTGGTAGATGTGCCTTTCGTCAATATATTCCATCAAAGCCAAACAAATATGGAATAAAAATTTATGCCCTTGTTGATGCCAGTAAGACCTACACTTACAACCTGGAAGTTTATGCAGGAAAACAACCAGAAGGTCCTTACTGTGTGAGCAACAAACCCATTGATGTTGTAAAAGGACTGGCTGAACCCTTATTTGGAACGGGTCGCAATATTACAGCTGACAATTGGTTTACAAGTTGTGATCTGATTGATTATCTGAAAATTCAGAAGCTGTCATATGTGGGAACTGTAAGAAAAAACAAAAGGGAATTGCCGCCACAGTTTGTAAGTGTGAAAGAGAGACAACAGTACAGCAGTATGTTTGCATTCCATAATGGAAAGGCTTTAGTTTCCTATGTACCACATGCCAAAAAAATCATACTTCTTCTATCAACACTTCATGATGATGCTGCCATCGATCCTGGGACTGGGGCAGAAAAAAACCCGGAGATAATTACATTTTACAATGCCACCAAAGGGGGTGTGGATACAGCAGATCAGATGTGCTCCACTTTCAACGTCAGCAGAAACCTCAAACGCTGGCCAATGGTCATATTTTTTGCTATGTTGAATTTGGGTGGTATAAATTCACAAGTAATTTATCTTGAAAACAAGCTTGAACCACTCCGTAGACGATTGTATCTGAAAAAATTGGCCCATGAACTAGTACTTGGAGAGCTACGCAGGAGAAGCGTGAAAACAATCGGTATCGCCTCTCGCCTTCAAGTTCAGCTCAAAAGGTTCCGCCCAGAAGATGATGGTGAAAAGTCACCATCTGCACCACCTCACAAAAGAAGGAGATGCACCACCTGCCAAACGGAAAGCGGAACCAGAAGGCTTTCAAATTATGAATGTCTCAAATGTCATAAAGCAATTTGCCTGACACATGCAAAAATGGTGTGTAATTCTTGCTATTTGCTCTGCAAGTGTGACTTTTCTGGGGAAACCTCAGCATCTACTTCTGATTGAATATGTTTTTAATAGTACTTAAGGTACCTTAAAATTAAGTTTGTGTTCAAAAATTTTCTTTGTACATTTTTTTGAGAGAGTCGAACTGGGGACTATTTGGCGGGAGTTTTGAAAAGTTTGTATTTATTCGGACTCCCATGACAGCACTACGAGAGAGGGGATCCGCCCTTCAGGAACAGGAAACCTACAGATACAGAAGGGCGGTACCTCTCCCCATGCATCAGTTGGTTTCCTGTTCCTGGAGGGACAGGATCCTACAGATTTCATCTCGTAAGGAGCCCAGACCGGCCGGTCGAATCTGGTAGCGGGGGGGGTCTCCTACCTCGACCGGTGCGGAAAGTCCTGGAGACGCCACGGTGGTCCAGGCTGGACTGCACGTCAGTGGCGTTGGCAGCAGGGAGCAGGGTCCGGAGGATTCCTTGTCTCCGGGAGTCGGCGTTGGTATGTTTCATTTCCCCCCCCTGGGTCAGGCGGCGGCGGTGAGGTGCGGTGGTACAGTTGCGGCGTCGGAAGTGGAGCGCCGTCCGGAGCACTGCTGGGCATTCCCAGCGTCCTGCATCGCTCACTGAGCGTTTCCGCATCGGTGGACTCGGTCAGAATGGCAGCCAGAGCAGCAGGACTCTCCAACGCGGCTCGTAGAGCCTTATGGTTGAAGTGTTGGTCGGGGGATATCCAGTCAAGATCCAAGTTATGCGCTATTCCATGTAAAGGGGAATATCTCTTTGGGCCAACTTTGGATGAGCTGCTCGAAAAGGCTGGGGATGATAAGAAAAAATTCCCTAATTTGTCATCAGCTTCTTACCGGCGTCCATTCAACAGGAGGAGATTTGGTCGTGGAAGGAAGCGCGCGTCCTCACCCTCTAGAGAAAATTTTAGATGGGAGGATAGACGCAGGAAAGGTACGAGTTACATGTTTCGCCGTTCCTCAAAAGAACGTAAGAAACCAGACCAATGACTAGCAATCCCTGTGGGAGGGAGATTGTCAACCTTCTCTTCTGCATGGGCTAACATCACGAATAGTGACTGGGTCCGAGGTATTATATCGGAAGGCCTAAAATTGGAATTTGTTCACTGGCCTGGGGATAAATTTATGCTAACCCCCTTGCGTTCCTCCACTATTGAGCAGACGGCCCTAGAGTCAGAGGTCATGACTTTATGCCGTAAAAATGTACTGATTGAGGTTCCGGAGTCAGAAAGAGGAAGAGGATTCTACTCTCCTCTTTTTCTGATTCAAAAACCAGACAAGTCGTTCAGGACTATTATCAATCTCAAATCCCTTAATGAATACCTGGTTAATACCACGTTTAAAATGGAGTCAATCAGTTCTGCAATAAAGATGTTGTTTAAACACTGCTTCATGGTAGTTGTGGACTTAAAGGATGCATACTATCATGTTCCTATCCACGAAAACTTTCAGAGGTTTCTACGTGTGGCGGTGTCTATGGGAGGTATTGTTCGCCATTTTCAATTTAGAGCCCTTCCCTTCGGCCTCTCAGCGTCTCCCCGGGTATTTACTAAAGTAGTTGCGGAGGTTATGGCGCACTTACGTGAATCCGATATCCTCATTGTCCCGTATCTGGATGATTTCCTAATAGTGGGGAACTCAGTAGACCATTGCCTGGCTCAGGTTAAAACCGCTATATTTAAACTGGAAAATCTGGGCTGGATCGTAAATTACGATAAGTCCCGTTTGCAACCCCTAAAGACCCAGAGGTTCCTAGGGCTGCTGTTAAATTCCGAGTCTCAACAATGCTGTCTTCCACCTGATAAATTACTTCATATCCAACAACAGGTGTTAAAAGCAATTAATAAACCATCCATGACCCTTAGACAGGCTATGTCTTTGTTAAGTTCCCTAACTTCCTGTATCCCCGCCGTCCGTTGGGCCCAATTCCACTCCAGGCCTTTACAGTTTGACGTACTACATTATGATAGAGTCTTACAGGGTTCCTTGCAGGGTCAGATGACATTGAGTTCAGGGGTTCTTGCATCTCTTAGATGGTGGCTAAAGGAAGACAATCTGTCAGCAGGAGTTCCCTGGGTGACTCAGGTGACTCGGGTAATCACAACAGACGCCAGCCCCACGGGGTGGGGGGGCACACATGGGTGACGTTGTAGTCCAGGGTCTATGGACTCCCAGACATCGGCCTCTTCCAATCAGAAGGAGTTGATGGCAATTGAATTCTCAATTAAGGAACTCCTCGTGTATCTACAGGGTCACCATGTCAAAATCCTCTCCGACAATCAGGTGGCAGTTGCCTACGTGAATCACCAAGGTGGAACACGCTCCGAGTCCCTGATGGAAATAGCGGACCGCCTGCTCCAGATAGCGGAAAACCATTTTCTATCTTTAACAGCAGTACATATAAAAGGGAAGGAAAATATAAGGGCGGACTTTCTAAGTCGAAACACCTTAAGACAAGGAGAATGGTCTCTGAACACGAAAATCTTCAACCAGATTGTTCGCAGGTCGGGTCATCCAGAGGTGGACTTATTTGCCAACAAGGACAACAGGAAAGTGAAAAAATTCTGTTCCTTAAATCCCAGGGAATATCCGCTGGCAGTGGATGCCTTCCTGATCAGATGGGATTTCCGGTTGGCTTATGCGTTTCCCCCGCTAAACCTGTTGCCTCTGGTGGTCAGAAAGATAAGGGAGGATCAAGCGAGAATCATACTGATCGCTCCGTTCTGGCCCAGAAGGGCTTGGTTCTCCTGGCTCAGGACCATGTCGGTGGAAGACCCCTGGGTACTGCCGGACATTCCGGACTTACTTCATCAAGGTCCGATCAACCATCCACAAGTGAAGGGTCTCCATTTGACGGCATGGTCTTTGAGAGGTCACTGTTAAAAAACAGAGGATTTTCTCCAAATCTCATTGATACCCTTATGAAGAGTAGAAAACTCATAACAACTAAAATCTACTCTAGAACTTGGAGGAAGTTTCTGGCCTCTTCGAATTTTAATATCGAAGAGAGTTTACCAATTAACCAGATTCTAGAATTCCTGCAGAGGGGGCTAGAGCTAAATCTATCCACAAGTTCTCTAAAAGTACAAGTCTCAGCCCTGGGGGCTCTATTTTCTTGTAACATTGCTGGTAATTATTGGGTATCAAGGTTCATCAAAGCAGCTAGTAGATCCAGACCTATACACAGGAATAGGTCAATGCCTTGGGATCTCAACCTAGTCCTCTCAGCCTTGACTAAAGAACCGTTTGAGCCTTTACATTCAGCCTCACTTAAATTACTATCCCTCAAAACAGCATTCTTGGTGGCAATTACATCTGCTCGTAGGGTAGGAGACATACAGGCTCTTTCTAGGCTCTCCCCCTATACAGAGTTTCTACAGGACAGAGTAGTCCTCAGACCAGATCCAGCTTATTTACCTAAAATGGTCTCAGATTTTCATAGATCTCAGGAGATAGTTCTACCATCATTTCTCCCTAATCCTTCTAATTCCAAAGAGGAGTTACTCCATACGTTAGATGTTAGGAGATGTCTCTTAGAATACAGTGGGGCAAAAAAGTATTTAGTCAGTCAGCAATAGTGCAAGTTCCAACACTTAAAAAGATGAGAGGCGTCTGTAATATACATCATAGGTAGACCTCAACTATGGGAGACAAACTGAGAAAAAAAATCCAGAAAATCACATTGTCTGTTTTTTTAACATTTTATTTGCATATTATGGTGAAAAATAAGTATTTGGTCAGAAACAAACAATCAAGATTTCTGGCTCTCACAGACCTGTAACTTCTTCTTTAAGAGTCTCCTCTTTCCTCCACTCATTACCTGTAGTAATGGCACCTGTTTAAACTTGTTATCAGTATAAAAAGACACCTGTGCACACCCTCAAACAGTCTGACTCCAAACTCCACTATGGTGAAGACCAAAGAGCTGTCAAAGGACACCAGAAACAAAATTGTAGCCCTGCACCAGGCTGGGAAGACTGAATCTGCAATAGCCAACCAGCTTGGAGTGAAGAAATCAACAGTGGGAGCAATAATTAGAAAATGGAAGACATACAAGACCACTGATAATCTCCCTCGATCTGGGGCTCCACGCAAAATCCCACCCCGTGGGGTCAGAATGATCACAAGAACGGTGAGCAAAAATCCCAGAACCACGCGGGGGGACCTAGTGAATGAACTGCAGAGAGCTGGGACCAATGTAACAAGGCCTACCATAAGTAACACACTACGCCACCATGGACTCAGATCCTGCAGTGCCAGACATGTCCCACTGCTTAAGCCAGTACATGTCCGGGCCCGTCTGAAGTTTGCTAGAGAGCATTTGGATGATCCAGAGGAGTTTTGGGAGAATGTCCTATGGTCTGATAAAACCAAACTGGAACTGTTTGGTAGAAACACAACTTGTCGTGTTTGGAGGAAAAAGAATACTGAGTTGCATCCATCAAACACCATACCTACTGTAAAGCATGGTGGTGGAAACATCATGCTTTGGGGCTGTTTCTCTGCAAAGGGGCCAGGACGACTGATCCGGGTACATGAAAGAATGAATGGGGCCATGTATCGTGAGATTTTGAGTGCAAACCTCCTTCCTTCAGCAAGGGCATTGAAGATGAAACGTGGCTGGGTCTTTCAACATGACAATGATCCAAAGCACACCGCCAGGGCAACGAAGGAGTGGCTTCGTAAGAAGCATTTCAAGGTCCTGGAGTGGCCTAGCCAGTCTCCAGATCTCAACCCTATAGAAAACCTTTGGAGGGAGTTGAAAGTCCGTGTTGCCAAGTGAAAAGCCAAAAACATCACTGCTCTAGAGGAGATCTGCATGGAGGAATGGGCCAACATACCAACAACAGTGTGTGGCAACCTTGTGAAGACTTACAGAAAACGTTTGACCTCTGTCATTGCCAACAAAGGATATATTACAAAGTATTGAGATGAAATTTTGTTTCTGACCAAATACTTATTTTCCACCATAATATGCAAATAAATTGTTAAAAAAAACAGACAATGTGATTTTCTGGATTTTTTTTCTCAGTTTCTCTCCCATAGTTGAGGTCTACCTATGATGTAAATTACAGACGCCTCTCATCTTTTTAAGTGGTGGAACTTGCACTATTGCTGACTGACTAAATACTTTTTTGCCCCACTGTATATATCAGTCACTGATGCTTGGAAGAGAGAGGAGGCGTTGTTTCTATCCTTCCAAGGTCCCAGGAAGAGTGTCAAAGTGCACGTTAGCAAAGTGGATTAGGGAGGCTATCTCTCTGGCTTATACTGCAGGTGGAGGTCCTGTTCCGCAGAATCTGAGGGCACATTCCACTCGGGCCATGGCTGCATCCTGGGCTGAGAGATCTGGAGTCTCCATCGACCAGATATGTAAGGCGGCTACGTGGTCATCCCCTTCCACCTTTTTCAAACACTATAGGTTGGACTTGGGGTTCTCTTCTGATCTCACCTTCGGGTTAAGGGTGCTGCAGGCTATAGTCCCTCCCTAAGGTAGTTTACATCTCTGTAATTCTCTCGTAGTGCTGTCATGGGAGTCCGAATAAAGCATTAAGCTACTTACTGGTAGCGGCATTTTTCGGAGGCCCATGACAGCACCCTTAGTTCCCTCCCTATTCACGTGGGGGTTGCACTTCCTATAGTATATATAATGAGATAGATAGATCTCACGTGTAGTATATAGTTCAATATGATGGATTATTTTTGTACATAAACTGTATATAATGTATATTTGTGTGCTACTAACCGCGGTAGTCCTCTCAGGCTCTAATATACAACTGATGCATGGGGAGAGGTACCGCCCTTTTGTATCTGTAGGTTTCCTGTTCCTGAAGGGCGGATCCCCTCTCTCGTAGTGCTGTCATGGGCCTCCGAAAAATGCCGCTACCAGTAAGTAGCTTAATGCTTTCATAGTTATTAGTTTTATGTTAAGTAAATGTTTTTTTTTGCAACTGATTATGTGTAGTCTCTTTTATTACATCCCTATGAAGGTCACTGATCACTTTTAGAGCACTGAAATTGCAAACATTAGATATTATAGGTATTTTTCCAGCAGGCGCCTGACAGGCACATTGTATGTGAACTTGTTAGTCCGAATATTGTATGTGACGGAGGGTTAATTTAAAGGGACACTGTCACCTGAATTTGGAGGGAACAATCTTCAGCCATGGAGGCGGGGTTTTGGGGTTTTTGATTCACCCTTTCCTTACCCGCTGGCTGCATGCTGGCTGCAATATTGGATTGACGTTCATTCTCTGTCCTCCATAGTACACGCCTGCGCTGTGCAAGATTGCCTTGTGCAGGCATGTACTACGGAGGACAGAGAATGAACTTCAATCCAATATTGCAGCCAGCATGCAGCCAGCGGGTAAGGAAAGGGTGAATCAAAAACCCCAAAACCCCGCCTCCATGGCTGAAGATTGTTCCCTCCAAATTCAGGTGACAGTGTCCCTTTAAAGGAAGGACTGAGTTATACAGTTAGGTCCAGAAATATTTTAACACTGACACAAATTTTTACATTTTAGCTGTTAACCAAAACATGTTCAAGAACTACTATATAATTGTCTGAGGGTCACTTCCGTCTTTTTGTCCTTCTGTCTGTCTGTGACGGATATTCATTGGTTGCGGCCTCTGTCTGTCATGGAATCCAAGTCGCTGATTGGTCTCGCCAGCTACCTGTCATGGCTGCCGCGACCAATCAGCGACGACCACAGTCCGATTAGTCCTTCCCTACTCCCCTGCAGTCGGTGCCCACTCCATACTTCCCGCAGTCACCGCTCACACAGGATTAATGCCAGCGGTAACGGACCTCGTTATGCTGCTGGTAACTCACTCCGTTACCGCCGCTATTAACCCTGTCTGACCAAGTTTTTACTATTGATGCTGCCTATGCAGCGTCAATAGTAAAAACATCTAATGTTAAAAATAATTTAAAAAAATAACAAATCATTATATACTCACCTTTCGCGACGCTCCGGTGACAAGGATGGTATATTAGAAGGACATGCCATGACGTCACGGTCATGTGACCGCGACGTCATCACAGGTTCTGCGCGCCTGCGTGAGAAGGACCTGCTATGATGTCACGGTCATGTGATTGCGACGTCATTACAGGCCCTGCGCGAGAAGGACGTGCCATGACGTCACGGTCATGTGACCGCAACGTCATCACAGTGCCTGCGCGAGAACGACCTGCCATGACGTCACGGTTATGTGACCGAACTACAAGGGGCCCTCGGAAGGCGAGTATATGTTTGTTCATTTTTTAACCTGTGACATACGTGGCTAGGCAATATGCTACGTGGCTGGGCAATATACTGCTTGGCTCTGTGCTGTATACTACGTCACTGGCCAATATATACTACGTCACTGGCCAATATATACTACGTGGCTGGGCAATATACTACGTCACTGGGCAATATACTACGTCACTGGGCAATATACTACGTGGCTGGGAAATATACTACGTGGCTGGGCAATATATTACGTGGGCTGTGCAATATACTAAGTGACTGGGCAAAATACTACGTGGACATGCATATTCTAGAATACCCGATGCATTAGAATCGGGCCACCATCTAGTAGTTCTATAATCACTATGGGCATTAAAGTGCAGACTCTCTACTTTAATTTTCAGGGTAGTCATATCCTAATTGGGGTTAAGGGTTTAGGCATTACAACTCTTTAATATGTAGCTACCTCTTTTTAAAGGGATTAAATGTAATTGGACAGTTATCTGAAAAGCTGTTTTTAATGGATTAAACCATCAGTTAAGCAGGTAAAAGATCTGTAGCTGACTCCAGATGTGGCATTTCAATACCAACATGTTTTCAAATGATGTCTCAATATAAGAGAAACTTACCATCATTAGGATAGAAAAAAAAAGCGATTTGAAATGTAAGGATTGGCCAAATCAACAGTTGCAAACCATTAATTGGCATGAAAAATAGAAAGGGCAGACTAGATTTTGCCAAAAACATCTAAAGAAGCCAGCCCAGTTCAGGAAAATCAGTATTTGGAAGAATTGAATATCAACCAGTACCAGAATGATGGGAAGAATAAAGTATGGAAAAGACTTGGAATGGCTCATGATCCAATGCACATCCATCCTCTGTAAAAACTGGTGGAGGCTTTGTGATGGCATGGGCATGTATTGCTCCCAATGGCACTGAGCTCAGATTCTGCCAAATGCAGCAAGGTTACTTGTACGGCGCTTCACAGTACAAAGGACAATGACACAAAATATACAACTCAGTAGTTTTAAAGGCAAAGAAGGAAAATTCTGCAATGGCCGCGTAAGTGACAAAATGTCAACTGCATCGAGCTTGCATTTCACATGCTTAACCACTTAATGACTGCCAATACATCTTTTTACTGACCTGAGATATGAGACTAGCATCCCCATACAGGAGACAATCCAGCAGCTGTCGGCTGTACACTATAGCTGACAACTTGCTGCATTAGCCACGATCCGTGTTGGCACCGTCCATATATATTTAACTGCCTGGATGCTGCTGTAAATAGTTACTACATCATATAAATGGTTAACAGAGTGTGGGGGCTCCCTCTTTATCCCCATTGGAACTCAGACATGATGATTGTGTGGTCCTGATGTTTACCATGGTAATTCACGGCCAAATAGCGGCCTTAGTCTGCTGGCTAGAGCGGCCTGTTCAGAAGTTAGCGACATTTAGGTGGTAAAAATACACACTTTCATTCCTATTATGCCACTTTGCATTAATTTCTGAAAAGCACCTGAAGGGTTAATAAACTACCTGACAGCAGTTTTCAGTATGTCGAGGGGTGCTGTTTTTAAAATGGTATCACATGGGGAGTTTTCCAGTATATAAAGTCACTTCAAACCTGGATAGGTCGCTAAAAAAAAAAATACATTTTGTAAATTTCCATGATAAATTGCTGCTACATTTTTAAACCTCCTAAAATGCTAACAAAAATCAACATTTTACAAATGGTCTGTGAGGCAGTGGCCGGTGTTACATGCGAGGGTTGCTATGTGTTCCCACCAGGATTCGGACGGAGTCATATTTAGGCCGTGTGATTGCATTGCAGTCACAGGCATAGCTGTGATTGTAATGCAAAATCAAAATTAAGTGTTTGTCTTGGGCAAGCTATTTGTCAAAGGCAGATTTAAGAAAACCTGCTGGGTTTTCATTTTTGAAACCAACTACAGGATGGTAGTGGGCAGTCCGTTTCCTTCCCTGCTGGGTTTTCCATATGGCCTACGGCACAGGTTCCTTGTAAGAACCTCTGAAGCAGAGGGTTGGGTGTGTGTTTTTTTTTTTTTGCAAGTGTGCAGAGAAGAAGGTTCTGCAGAGCTCCACCTGTGTGAGGCAACACAGGCGAGCGGAGCTGAAAGGCCTGGCACCCACAGCGTACACTGCGGTGCAGTCGCCCACGGGAACCGGTCTCGGAGGTGAACTGTCATGTTTCCCTGCTGCAATCAGGAGGATATGGTTCCCGGCTACAATCGAGAGGATATCAATTGCTGTGAGTTGGACATTAAAACACATTTTGCTTTGAACTTTGCTGGGTCACTGCCTCATCATTGCACAGTGTGATATCGCTGCACTACATATGGTTGAGAATGCTGGCAGTGTGAACTGAGGCATACCCCCTAAGCGTGCTGCATGTCGGTGAGCAAGCCTGAAACGCTACAGCTCATGCCTGCTGGAAAATGGAGCTTGTGAAGCGGATGGTCCTCACTCAGCAGCGGCAACAGGAGCAGCAGAAGCTACAGTTTCAGTGCCAGCAATAAGAGGAGCTGCAGTTGCAGTAGCTGGAGCTACTGTATCATCAGCAGAAGATGGGTGAGCTGATTTTGCAGCAGGTTGTGGCCCTGCGAGAGGTGACCCCTAATGTGAGGGGCGATCGGCGGTGTAAAGAGACCCCCCCAAGGTGAGGGGCGATCAGTGGTGTAAAGAGGAGGCCCCTAATGTGAGGGGCGATGAGCGGTGTAAAGAGAAGACCTATAAGGTGAGGGGCGATCAGCAGGTCTACCAGTGGTCCTTTGCAGAGTCTCGTCCCACCAGGTCTCAGGTGTATGACTTATTGCGGTTGGTAAAGGAATGGCTCTAAGGGCTCATACTCACTTGCGAGAATCTCTGAGTCTCGCATGTTAATAACCGGCGCTGCTGCCGGCACTCAGATCGGAGAATGCGGCTGCATAGGAATACATGTAGCCGCACACTCCGCTTCGGAGTGCCGGCAGCAGCGCCGGGTATTAACATGCGAGACTCATCCGAGTTTCTCGCAAGTATGAGCCCTTAGACCTTAACCCTGCTCCAGATGATAGAGATGGTGATGGTTGTCAGGCTGGGGAGGGCGCTCCCAGAAGCCATACAGCGTTGGGTGAGGGCAAGGTGACCCAGGCACTCTGGACCAGCTGGTAGGTTTGGTTGAGTGGTATACAGCCACTCAGGACTTTGAGCAGGACACTGCTTCACTTTGGCTGTCACTTCAGGCCTCGCCAGCCCAGGAGCATGGGAAAAGTCCACAAACCTGTTGGGGCTAACCAGGACCAAGCCCCTGTTGAGGCGGTAACCCAAAGTGAGGGTGACAAAAGTTCCATTTCCCCTAAAGCGGCCCCAAGGTATAATAATGCCGCAGCGATTGTGTTGGCAGTGCCTTAGGCCCAGACATGTGGCTGGCTGCCTGCCAACTGCCCCGATATCTGAACCCATGGATTGCGGGTATACTCGCGGTGTGTTTATGTATGCCCAGTCAGTCTGTACCACTACTACAGGCACTGCCGACAGTGAACCCCAGCTGTGCCAGGTACTCATGAACTGGTACCAAACAGGCTCTCCTGGACTCGGAGAGCTTAGTGACTTAGGTCCATGGGTCCCTTGTTCCGAGTGCAGAACCTGAAGATCCCAAGCAGGGATACCTGCCATAGGGGTCGCCAACATAGCAACAGAGTGTAACCCCGATAGATTTCCCCTAGAAGTATTGGCAGGAGAGGTCGTGGACACCCCACTGAACCCCGAGCTGGAAATGTCCTTTGGTAAGTTTGGGACAGCTCAGTTCCAGGGTCCCATGTAAAGATACATGTATAGAAAGAAAGCCTGGAGGAATCAGGAAGGTGTGGTCACGGAGGTGACTACGGTCGTACCTACAGGAACTCTCTGGCACCAGCCAATGATGTAGCTAATCAGCCGTGACAGGAGGCTAGGGTTTGGGTGCGACATGATACGGATGTATGCCCGGAGCTGCCGGGGCAGACTTCTGATCCAGTGTGACATAGTCACCGAGGCATGGGTAAGGATACGGAGGAAATAGTACTGAGTGCCAGAAGGCATGCACTTAGGTTATGGGATAATCTGCAGTTATTGAACCCCAAATAAACGGTCAAGGCCACCCAAATCTGGCCCAAACCTACTGTCAGTCAGGAAAGTGGGCGTGTCATCTGCAACGGAGAACAGGGAGGGTAGTTGGTCACGTAACAAAGTGTGGAAGAGAAACACAAAGGGGAGGAATGTTCGTGTCAACCAATGGTTCTGGTCCCTACAAAACTTTGGTTTCTCAGTAAAGCATCGGGCGGGGAAGTCACTGGGACATGCGGATGTCCTATCACGCACCCCATGTGGGGTGACAAGTGTTCAACCCCACAGGTTTCAACAGATTGGGAGGTATGTGAGGATGACCGGTGTCGCATGTGAGGCACACTATGAGGCCCCCCCAGGATGCGCACGGAGGCGTATTGAGGCCGTGTGATTGCATTGAAGTCACAGGCATAGCTGTGATTGCAATGCAAAATAAGAAGTGTTGGTCTTGTGTGTTGGTGTTAGCAAGCTGTTTTTCCAAGGCAGATTTAAGAAAACTTGCTGGGCTTTTATTTTTGAAATGGACTACAAGATGGTAGTGGAGCTGTCCATTTCCTTCCCGGCCAGGTTTTCCATGTGGCCTACGGCCACAGGATCCTTATAGAAACCCCTGAAGCAGAGGGTTGGGTGTGTCAAATTGTTTTTGCAAGTGTGCAGAGAAGAAGGCTCTGCAGAGCTCTACCTGCGTGAGGCAACACAGGTGAGCAGAGCTGAAAAGCCTGGCAGCCACAGCATACATGGCGGTGCAGTGGCTCATGGCAATCGGTCTGAGGTGGACTGACGTGTTTCCCAGCTGCATACCGGAGAATCGCATGTGCTGTGTATTGCTGTGAGTTGGAGATTATAACATGCTTTGCTTTGAACTTTGCAGGGTCACTGCCTCATCACTGCACAGTGTGGATACCGCTGCACTACTACACGATGAAAAGGGATGGATGATTTTACATAATTATTTTGTATTTTATTTCATGAAATAAGTATTTGATACAATAGAAAAACAGAACTTAATATTTCATACAGAATCCTTTGTTTTCAATTAAGGTGGTTCCTGTTGTTCTTGACCAAGTTTGCACATACTTCAGCAGGGATTTTGCATTATACTCTGAGTTAGGCTGCATTATACTCTGCTGAGGGGCTGCATTATGCTCTATTGACGACTATGAGTTGCATTATACTATATGGAGGCTGTATTGTACTCTGTCAAGGACCATGGGGAGTGCATTATGCTATATGGGGGCTGCATTATACTCTCAAGGACCATGGGGAGTGCATTATATTGTATGCACTATATGGGATCTGCATTATACTGTATTGAGGACTATGGGGAATGCATCATACTATGAGGAGTGCATTTTACTATATGGGGGGGGGTTACAGAAACCTTTGTTTGCAGTTACAGAGGTCAGACATTTCCTATAGTTCTTGACCAAGTTTGCACACACTGCAGAAGAGATTTTGCATTATACTCTGAGGGGAGCTGCATTATACTTTATTGATGACTATGAGATGCATTGTACTCTGTCAAGGACCATGGGGAGTGCATTATACTATATGTACTATATGGAATCTGCATTTTGCTGTATCGAGGACTATGGGGAATGCATTATACTATGAGGAGTTCATTGTACTATATGGTGGTCTATGTGGGGGTGCATTATACAATGTGGAGGACTATGGCATGATTATACTATATGGAGGACTATGGGAAGTGTAGTAAAGTATATTGAGGGATATGGGGTGCATTACACTATATGGAGGACAATAGGTCACATTATACTATGTGGAGGACTATGGGGCACAATATACGATATGGAGGACTATGGGGTGCATTATACTATGTGGAGCACTATGGGATGTATTATACTAAACCAACAAAATGCTGCCTATTCATGGAGTGATTGGATTGTTTATGCTGCAACAAAAATCATTGTTCTCTACAGCACATCACCTGGCGTAACCTGCAGATATGCTGCTGCTAACATGATACTGTAAAGGAACAGATTGATCCATTAGTGACCATTCTGTGCCCATCATTCTTCCTCAGTTAGTGTAAAGAGGCCAGGAAACAAGCATTGAATGACTTCAATATTGTCGATCACACTCGTTTAGCGGCTTGAACTCAGCGCATGTAAATACAGCCAAAATGTTTCTGTGTGATGTGGAATCTGTGAGCATTTGGGGCCATAATTTGAACTTTTGCCCAGGACCACACTTTGTCTAAAACTGGTCCTGCTGGTGGTAGAGCATTCCATAGTCTGACTTCTGTAACTGTAAAGAATCCTTTCCTACTTAGCTGCCAGATTCGCCTTTCCTCCAAGGTGCATGTCCCTTGGTCCTCTGTGTGATCTTTGGAAGGAATAAGTCAAGTGCAAGTCCTTTGTATTGACCCCACATGTATTTATACATATACAGTGGGTACAGAAAGTATTCAGAACCCTTTACATTTTTCACTCTTTCTTGAATTTTCCAAATGGCTGCAATGAAACAAAGTTCATTTTTCACATTAATATACACTCTGCACCCCATCTTGATTGAAAATAAAACAGAACTGTTGAAATGTTTGCAAATGTATTAAAAAAGAAAAACAGAAATATCACATGGTCATAAGTATTCAGACCCTTTGCTAAGTATTGAGTAGAAGCCCCTTTTGATCTTATACAGCCATGAGTTTTCTTGGGAATGATGCAACAAGTTTTTCACACCTGGATTTGGGGATCCTCTGGCATTCTTCCTTGTAGATCCTCTCCAGTTCTATCAGGTTGGATGGTGAACTTTGATGGACAGTAGTGATGAGCGAGCACTAAAATGCTTGGGTGCTCTGGTCAAGCAAATTGGAACACTTGGGTACTCGACCCGAGCAACAATTCCAATGTAAGTCTATGGGAAACCCGAGTATTTTTACCACGATCCCACCCGGGGGTCCTTTTAAGGTCTCAAAACATCTGAAAATGATGGAAACACTGCTCAAATGAGACACAGGAACATCATGGGGATCGCCCCTGGAAGCATTTCTGACCCCTAAGTCACAGCTGTAAGCAATGTTGTCAGACTTTCACGCCATTTTTACAGGTGCACATAAAAACAAAACCAAAATGGATTTTATTGGGAAATATGTTAAGGTACATCCTTTCCAGGCTAGTGACTTGTATATAAGGCAAAATAATTTACCCCAGACCAAAATGTTCCTCCACCACTTGGGGTATGTTCACATGCAGCCTTTTTGATGAGTTTTTCAACTTTATCATTGCTTTCAAATGCATTCACTGGGAAATGTCATTGTAACATTTAACAACCCTAGCTGGCCATGTGGTGTGTGACACATAAGGAGACACATCTTGTTTCATTTATGAAGGAGGGACTCTTAAAGTTGCAAAGTCTATTTTTAGAGGGGCATCAGGCGGCATTAATATTCTTTAAAGGGCCATTATTAAAAAGTGGGTCTCCTATGCAGTGAGTAGCTGGGCTGCCAAGAATTACAACGCACCTCAATACCCCTTTCACAAGATGTACAGGAGGGCCTCCTGAAAAAATGTTGCATTGACTGCAAGGCCTGCCCTGCTATCAAGTCACATGCACCCAATAAGCCTTTGAACCCAGATACTGGACGGTCACAGGAAAACCCACTTCAGTTTTCAGTTGGTCCTGCCATACAGTTTCCTTATGCATTGAATGCAAGGGCTGCCTAGACCCAAATTTGCATGCACCCCAATCCCCCTTTGGAAGAAACATGGAGCAGGGCCTCCAAAAAAAAAAAAGAAGTCCCATTACAGAGGAGTGGGTCTCCTAGAATCGTAATGCCCATACATTAAGTGCATGGGCTGACAAACATTTCCCTTTGAGGGTGCATTTCAAAAAAAAAATTTTTATGGAGATCATAAACACCCTTGCCAAAAAATTGACTGGCTGTAGCAGCACGGAACACGTTAACCCTGGTAATCAAGTGGCAGTGGATGATGAGATGTGGAGGAAGGCCTCATTAACCCCTTCACCCCCAAGGGTGGTTTGCACGTTAATGACCAAGCCAATTTTTACAATTCTGACCACTGTCCATTTATGAGGTTATAACTCTGGAACGCTTCAACGAATCCCGGTGATTCTGACATTGTTTTCTCGTGACATATTGTACTTCATGATAGTGGTAAAATTTCTTTGATATTACCTGCGTTTATTTGTGAAAAAAACGGAAATTTGGTGAAAATTGTTTTTAAATTTCACAATTTTCCAACTTTGAATATTTATGCAATTAAATCACAGAGATGTCACACAAAATACTTAATAAGTAACATTTCCCACATGTCTACTTTATATCAGCACAATTTTGGAACCAAAATTTTTTTTGTTTAAGGAGTTATAAGGGTTAAAAGTTGACCAGCAATTTCTCATTTTTACAACACCATTTTTTTTTAGGGACCACATCTCATTTGAAGTCATTTTGAGGGGTCTATATGATAGAAAATAACCAAGTGTGACACCATTCTAAAAACTGCACCCCTCAAGGTGCTCAAAACTACATTCAAGAAGTTTATTAACCCATCAGGTGTTTCACAGGAATTTTTGGAATGTTTAAATAAAAATGAACATTTAACTTTTTTCACAAAAAAATTTACTTCAGCTCCAATTTGTTTTATTTTACCAAGGGTAACAGGAGAAAATGGAACCCAAAAGTTGTTGAACAATTTGTCCTGAGTACGCCGATACCCCATATGTGGGGGTAAACCACTGTTTGGGCGCATGGCAGAGCTCAGAAGCGAAGGAGCGCCATTTGACTTTTCAATGCAAAATTGACTGGAATTGAGATGGCAAACCATGTTGCGTTTGGAGAGCCACTGAAGCCACTGATGTGCCTAAACATTGAAACCCCCCACAAGTTACACCACTTTGTAAAGTAGACCCCCTAAGGAACTTATCTAGATGTGTGGTGAGCACTTTAACCCACCAAGTGGTTCACAAAAGTTTTTTGTAATGCACAGCCGTAAAAATAAAAAATCATATTTTTTCACAAAAATGATCTTTTCGCCCACAATTTTTTATTTTCCAAAGGGTAAGAGAAGAAATTGGACCCCAAAAGTTGTACAATTTGTCCTGAGTGTGTTGGTACCCCATATGTGGGGGTAAACCACCGTTTGGGCGCTTGGCAGAGCTCGGAAGGGAAGGAGCGCCATTTGACTTTTCAATGCAAAATTGACTAGAATTGAGATGGGACGCCATGTTGCGTTTGGAGAGCCACTGATGTGCCTAAACATTGAAACCCCCCACAAGTGACACCATTTTGGAAACTAGACCCCCCCCCCCCAAGGAACTTATCTAGATGTGTTGTGAGAGCTTTGAATTCCCAAGTGCTTCACAGAAGTTTATAATGCAGAGTCGTGAAAATAAAAAGATTTTTTTTCCCACAAAAATTATTTTATTTTTTGGCCCCCAGTTTGGTGTTTTCCCAAGGGTAACAGGAGAAATTGGACCCCAAAAGTTGTTTGTCCCGAGTACACTGATACCCCACATGTGGGGGGGGGAACCACCGGTTGGGCGAATGGGAGAGCTCGGAAGGGAAGGAGCGCCATTTGGAATGCAGACTTAGATGGAATTGTCTGCAGGGGTCACATCGCGTTTGCATAGCCCCTAATGTTCCTAAACAATAGAAACCCCCCACAAGTGACCCCATATTGGAAACTAGACCCCCCAAAGAACTTATCTAGATGTGTTGTGAGAACTTTGAACCCCCAGCTGTTTCACTACAGTTTATAACGCAGAGCTATGAAAATAAAAAATCCTTTTTTTTTCCACAAAATTATTTTTTAGCCCCCAGTTTTGTATTTTTCCAAGGGTAACAGTTGAAATTGAACCCCAAAAGTTGTTGTACAATTTATCCTGAGTATGCTGATACCCAATATGTGGGGGGGGGGAACCACCGTTTGGGCACATGGCAGAGCTCAGAAGGGAAGGAGCGCCATTTGGAATGCAGACTTTGATAGAATGGTCTGCGGGCATTATGTTGCATTTGCAGAGCCCCTGATGTACCTAAACAGTAAAAAAAAAAAACACAAGTGACCCCATTTTGGAAACTAGACCCCCCAAGGAACTTATCTAGATGTGTGGTGAGAACTTTGAATGCCCAAGTGCTTCACAGAAGTTTATAATGCAGAGTCGTGAAAAGAAAAGATTTTTTTTTTCCACAAAAAAGATTTTTTAGCCCCCAAGTTTTATTTTCACAAGGGTAACAAGAGACATTGGACCCCAAAAGTTGTTGTCCTATGTGTCCTGAGTACGCTGATACCCCATATGTTGGGGTAAACCCCTGTTTGGGTGCACGGGAGAGCTCGGAAGGTAAGGAGCACTGTTTTGCTTTTTCAACACAGAATTGGCTGGAATTGAGATCGGACGCCATGTCGCATTTGGAGAGCCCCTGATGTGCCTAAACACTGGAAACCCCCAATTATAACTGAAACCTTAATCCAAACACACCCCTAACCCTCATGTCAACGGTAACCCTAACTACACCCCTAACGCTGACCTAATCCCAACCCTATTCCCAAACGTAAATTTAATCCAAACCCTAACTTTAGCCCTAACCCTAGCCCCAACCCTAGCCCTAACCCTAATGGGAAAATGGAAATAAATACATTTTTTTAAGTTTTTCCCTAACTAAGGGGGTGATGAAGGGGGGTTTGATTTACTTTTATAGCGGGTTTTCTAGCGGATTTTTAGGATTGGCAGCCGTCACACACTAAAAGACGCTTTTTATTGCAAAAAATATTTTTTGCGTTACCACATTTTGAGAGCTATAATTTTTCCATAGTTTGGTCCAGAGTCATGTGAGGTCTTGTTTTTTGCAGTATGAGTTGACGTTTTTATTGGTAACATTTTCGGGCGCGTGACATTTTTTGATCGCTTTTTATTCCGATTTTTGTGAGGCAGAATGACCAAAAACCAGCTATTCATGAATTTCTTTTTTTTTGGGGGGGGGGGGCGTTTATACCGTTCCGCGTTTGGTAAAATTGATAAAGCAGTTTTATTCTTCGGGTCAGTACGATTACAGCGATACCTCATTTATATCTTTTCTTATGTTTTGGCGCTTTTATACGATAAAAACTATTTTATAGAAAAAATAATTATTTTTGCATCGCTTTATTCTCAGGACTATAACTTTTTAATTTTTTCGCTGATGATGCTGTATGGCTGCTCGTTTTTTGCGGGACAAGATGACGTTTTCAGCAGTACCATGGTTATTTATATCCGTCTTTTTGATTGCGTGTTATTCCACTTTATATTTGGCGGTATAATAAAGCGTTGTTTTTTGCCCTTTTTTTTTTTTTTTACGGTGTTCACTGAAGGGGTTAACTAGTGGGACAGTTTTATGGGTCGTTACGGACGCAGCGATACTAAATATGTGCACTTTTAGTGTTTGTTTTTTTAGTTAGATAAACGAATGTATTTATTGGAACAATATTTTTTTTTAATTTATTTAGGGTGTTTTTTTTTTTTGTTTTTTTTTTTTACACATGTAATTTTTTTTTTTTTTCTTTACTTTGCCCCAGGGGGGGACATCACAGTAAAGTGACAGATCGCTGATCTGACACTTTGCTGTGCACTGTGTCAGATCAGCGATCTGACGTGCACATCAGGGAGGCTTCCCGGAGCCTGCTCTGAGCAGGCGCTGCGAAGCCACCTCCCTGCAGGACCTGGATGCAGCCCCGTGGCCATTTTGGATCCGGGCCTGCTGAAGGGAGGAGGTAAGAGACCCTCGGGCAACGCGATCACATCGTGTTACTCCGAGGGTCTCAGGCAAGCATGCAGGGAGCCCCCTCCCTGCGCGATGCTTCCCTATACCGCCAGAACACTGTGATCATGTTTGATCGCAGTGTGCCGGGGGTTAATGTCCCGGGGGCGGTCCGTGACCGCTCCTGGCACATAGTGCCGGATGTCAGCTGCGATAGGCACGGTGGCGCAGTGGTTAGCACTGCAGCCTTGCAGCGCTGGAGTCCTGGGTTCAAAGCCTACCAAGGACAATATCTGCAAAGAGTTTGTATGTTCTCTCCGTGTTTGCGTGGGTTTCCTCCGGGCACTCCGGTTTCCTCCCCCATTTCAAAGACATACCGATAGGGAATTTAGATTGTGAGCCCTATCAGGGACAGTGATGATAATGTGTGCAAAATGTAAAGCGCTGCGGAATATGTTAGCGCTATATAAAAATAAATATTATTATTAAATTGCCTCTTCTGAGAAAAAGAGGACTTAAACTCTATAGCGCCACCTGTTGGAAGTAGCAATCCTACAAGTCACAATCAACCCTTTAACGAGTCGTGCAATATGACTTAGGATAAAAGCCAAATCAGTATCTCAATTCGCAGACACTGTGTTTCGGGCTGTTGGTCCTCGTTAAATATAAGAACTGTAGCTAAAGATTTTTTGGCCAGCTAAAGTTTTTTTGGTCACCAAAATGTTGTTAGACACTGCAAAAAAAAAATACAGTACACAAAAAAAAAGGCCAGAATTTAAGCGCACTCACATCTGATGCCTGGGTCAAAAACAACTGTTTTAAATAGTTAGATTTTAATGCTTTTGTATTAAAATTACCTGGCTGTAGTCTGCTGTGTGACCAAGCCAATAAATGTTGTAAAAAATGGGGCTCTGTATTGCTTTGTACTAAACTATTGTACCTGTACTAAAACAGGTATAAGGTGCCCCCCACAAAAAAAAAAAAAAACATGGCCAAGGACCCCTGCAGCTAGGTATGTATAAAATACGCAGCAGCAGACAGTAATTGAGCCTTTTGATGTATGCAAGGAGATCTATAGACTCACATACTGTGCCTGCATGCCTTGAAGTGATGTGAATATGTGCACATAGACTCCCCTGCCTACCTAGCACAATTAAAAACTGGGCTCAATGTAAAGGAGCATGTCTCCTAGACTTTTAATGCCCATACACGAAGTGCATGGACTGACAAACATTTCCCCATGGGGGGTACATTTTTTTAAAAATATTTGATGGCGATCATAGACACCCTTTCCTAAAATTGGATTGCCTGTAGCAGCACATAACACATTAACCCTGGTAATCTAGTGGCGGAGAATGAGGAGACCTAATAATGATCAATCATACTGAAATCAAACAAATGAATAATGGATGTGAATCAACGTATGAAACAAAATAATAATTTTATTTATATAGCGCCAACATATTCTGCAGCGCTCTACAAATTATAGAGGGGATTTGTACAGACAATAGACATTACAGCAAAACAAAAATCAGCGTTAAAAATAGATACCAATAGGAGTGAGGGCCCTGCTCGCAAGCTTACAAACTATGAGGAAAAAGGGGAGACACGAGAGGTGGATGGAAACAATTGCTTTCGTTGTTTGGACCAGCCATAGTGTAAGGATCGGGTGTTCATGTAAAGTTGCATGAACCAATTAAAAGCCTAAGTATGTAACAGTACAGACACAGAGGGCTATTAACTGCATGAAATATATGAGAACATGATGTGAGGAACCTGATTAAGCTTTAAGGGTTTTTTTTTTTTAGAAATTAAAGGGAGGGGCGAACACAGGTTCATAGATATGAAGCCAGAATCTGCCCGAGATATGTTGGTCCCTAGCAACAGCTCAGAGACAGGTATATAAATAAAAATATAAAATAATATTATTTCAATTTTTTTTTATATTGGAGAGGTATACACTAGGTCATAAGAGGATGGTCCAGAGATAGGAAAAATGGAAAATATAACAATAAATGGGAAGAATATACGTACATCTCATTTTTATGACATTTCACCCTGGGGGAGTAACATTTGTTTTGGTTTCAAATTAGTAACTGGCATCATAAAAACACCTTTGCACCAAAATTTAGTGACTTTTGCATCACGGAATACATTCACCCAGGTGTTCTACTGGTTGTGGAGGATAACACCAAACAGGCCAAATCAGGAAGCGGATACCCATGTGTGGTTGTGAAGAGGTGTATGAGAATACACCACAAAAAAAGACAATGTATTTAAGGTTGTTTTGCTGTTTTCATTCGGTGGTGTACAGAAGTCTTGCCCAATCCAGCCCTTGTTCATTTTTATAAGAGTCAGCCTGTCAGCGTTGACAGGCGGATGCACTTATCTGTTATAATTCCACCAACGGCACTAAAAACGCGCTCTGACAGAATGCTAGCAGCAGGGCAGGCCATGACCTCCAAGGCGTAGAGAGCCAGTTCATGCCACGTGTCCAGCTTGGATACCCAATAATTAAAAGGCAAAGAGGAATCCCAGAGGACATTTGTACGATCTGCAAGGTACTCCCTCAGCATCTTCCCAAACATTGCACTTCTTGTGACAGCACCCCTTGCCTCTGCCAGCACGATGGGAGGGTCTGAGAAAACTGTTGCAGAACTTTGCCATTGTTCCCCTGCCAGAGCTGGATTGTACTTCTGTCTCTCTCGCTTGGACTCTTTGGTTGTACAACAAACTGATGTCTGCTGCCAGCGTTCTCTCATGGGAATTTTTTAAGTAATTCCGCTACAAGGGCCCTCTGTGCAGCAACATTTTAGTACACCTGTCTGTCTCTGGAAGAAGAGAGTGAAAGTTCTTGTAGCGTAGGTCTAGAAGTGTCACCAACCAGTAATGAGTGTCCCCGAAAATTTTAATAATGCGAGGGTCACGGGAAACGTAGCGCAACTTAAAGTCAGCCATGCGTGCCAGACTGCTAACAGGCAAGACTTCTGTGTCCTCACCAACAGGATGACTGACCATGCTGTCCTCTTCATCCGCCTCCATGTCCTCAGGACATCCCCGCTGAACAGACGGTATGACAGCTGTGCTTGTAGTACCATCTATAGCGCATGAAAGTAGCTCCTGTTCTTCCTCCTCCCCTCCTACACATTGTCTACCAATCCACGTTGGGAAAACATGAGGCTGGGTTGAGTGTAATCACCCTGTATAGTTGCTTGCTCCATGTCCTCGTGCTCTGCCTGCAATGCATCCTCTTTAATTGTGAGCAGAGATGTTTTCAAAATGCAGAGAACGGGATGGTGACGCTAATTATGGCGTCATCGCCGCTCACCATCATCCATGTCCACTCCTGAGGTCTTATGTGTGGAGTATGAACTGAATATCGATGGCCTTGTTGATGCTGGTAGTCAACAACTGCCCTCTTCTGCTCACAAATCCTTTCCAACATATGTAGTGTAGAGTTCCAATGCATAGGGACATCACACACCAGTTGGTGAGCTGGAAGCTGCAAACGCTGCTGAAGCACGGCAAGGGCGGCTGAAGCTGTAGCTGACTTTCTAAAATCAGCAGACAGATGGCGTACTTTCACTAGCAGATCCAGCAGCTCCGGCTAGCTTTTGAGAAAACGTTGAATCACGAGGTTAAGCACATGGGCCAGGCAAGAGTGTAAGCTCACCTTGCCTCAGAGCCACCAATAGGTTTCGGCCATTTTCACACATCACACATGACCATGCCTGGCTGTAGGATCAGCTGTGTCATCCAAATATCTGACTGCTCTTTTAGTGCTGTCCATAACTCTTCAGCATTGTGCGGTTTGTCACCTAAGCAGATTGGCTTCAGCACAGCCTGTTGACCCTTGGCGGAGGCAGTGCTGCAGTGCTTCCAGCTTCTGACTGATGTGTTCATTTCAGAGATGGAGGCTGAAGAGGAGGAGGTGCAGGAGCTGTAGACTGTGGGGGCAACCCTGACTGATGTAGGGCCCGCAATCCTCAGCGTGGGGAGGATGAGTTCCATCCCAAGGTCCGACTGGGTCCTGGCTTCCACTGTGTTAACCCAGTGTGCCGTCAGTGAGATGTACAGTCCCTGCCCACAAGCACTTGTGTGCGTGGTTAGGTGGACTTTCCCAGTAACAGCATTGTTGAGGGTATGGGTAATGTGGGACACGTGCTGGTGTAATGCCGGTACGGCACACGGGGAGAAATAGTGGCGACTGGGGACCGAGTACCTTGGTATGGCCACCGCCATCAGGTTGCGGAAAGCTTCCGTCTCCATGAGCCTAAAAGGCAACATTTCGAGCGCAAGCAACAGGTGCAGGGCCCGAGGCATCTTCACAGGCACGGTGAACTGGGGATTGTCTTGTACCCAAAATGGTGGAAGAAGCAGTGTTGTCACCTGCAGACAGTATTCCTGGATCCTGGGGTTCAGCCCACAAAGTCTGGTGCTTTGCTGCCATGTGCCTAATCATGCTGGGGGTGGACAGGCTGGTAGTTTTGCTACCCCCACTGATGTGGGCATGGCAGGTACTGCAAATGGCCTGGTTGGGGTTATCGGCAGAGTCTTTAAAAAATAACCAGACTTGGGAAGACCCATTTGGAATGGCAACTTCCGTCATGTTGGTGTTACGGGGAACGGATGCATGCCTTCTGTCTGCGGCCCCCACACTGCTTCTTCCTGCCTGTTGGGGTGATATGCCTCCTTCCCCATGTGTGCTGCTGTCCTCGCTCTGCATGTCCTCCTGCCAGGTTGGGTCAGTCATGTCATCCACCACCTCGTCTTTCACATCCGCACCCTGCTCCTCCTCCTGACTTTCTGGCAATTGTCTCATCATCATCCACCACTTTTCCACCATCGCCTTCTTGTGACCGTGGCTGTACAAATCTTTGGCCATCACTAAATGCGATCTCATCTGCTCCCACTTCAAGTTGACCGGCCGAGAGTCTGGAATCTTTAAAGGGAAAACTGAACAGCTCTTCAAAGTGTCCAAGTGTGGGATCAGTTGTCTCAGGGCACTTGCCATGGTGGGAGGAAGGAGGATCAAGGTGAGTAATATCCGGTCCACACTCAAAAAAAAAAAATGTTTAAAACAAAAAATAAAGAGTAGACCAAGGCTAGCAGACAGAACTATGCAACGTGATAAATATAAGATCCGTAGCTAAATATTTTTGAGCCAGCTACATATTTTTGTGGCAGCAAAATGGTGTCTAAAAATGTTGTAAGACACTACGAAATATTAGATAGAACCAAAAAAAAGGACAGATTTTTTTGGTGCACTCACATTTGATACCTGGGACAAAAAAATTTTTTTTTAAATTCTTAGATTTGCACGCTCTTGTATTGCAATGACTTGGCTGTAGTCTGCAGCGTGACCAAGCAAATGAATGTTGAAAAAAGGGGGCTATGGATTGCTGTATAATAAAATGAGCAGGTATAAGCTGCAAAAAATAAAATAAAAAATTGCCACGGATAACTGCAGCTAGGTATGCAGCAGAGAGTAATGGAGCTTTTTGACGTATGCTGTGAGATCTATGTACTCGCATACAGTGCCTGCAGGTCTTGCACTGATGTGGATATGTGCACATAGTCTCCCCTGCCTACCTAGCGCTGCAATCTATGTACCGTCGAATTAGCCCTAAAAACGACTTGGTTTATCAGGATTTGTGGACTGAACACTAGGAGACCCACACTATTAAAAGAACGATTCTGACCCTATCTCAGCAGCAGCTCTCCCTACCCTAGCTGACTCCGGAGCAGAATGCGGCTAGCAGAGCAGCGTCCGGTCTCTAATACCAATGATGATGCTGTGCGGCCAGCCTATCACTGCAAGACCACTACAAAGATAGCTGCGGTGTTGCAGTGCCTGGCAGACAATCCCTGCATGTTGATTAGGTCTCTAAAGTCCGCCAAAAATGCAGGGTGGAGACACGAGTTCCCACTGAATAATCCCGGAAATGCTCGGTTCTCGCCGAGTACACCGAGCACAGTGATACTCGGGCGAGTACCGAGAAGTGGCGAGCACGTTCGCTCATCACTATTGGACAGCCATTTTCAGGTCTATCCAGAGATGCCCAATTGGGTTTAGGTCAGGGCTCTCGCAAAGCCACTCAAGAATGGTCACACGGTTGTTCTGAAGCCACTCCTTTGTTATTTTAGCTGTGTGCTTAGGGTCATTGTCCTGTTGGAAGGTGAACCTTCTACCAAGTCTGAGGTCCAGAACACTGAGGCTTTCATCCAGGATATCTCTGTACTTGGCCACATTCATATTTTCTTCAATGGCAACCAGTTGTCCTGTCCCTGCAGCTGAAAAACACCCCCATAGCATGATGCAGCCACCACCATGTTTCACTGTTGGGATTGTATTGGGCAGGTGATGAGCAGTGCCTGGTTTTCTGCACACATACTGCTTAGAATCATCACCAAAAAGGTCTATCTTCGTCTCATCAGACCAGAAAATCTTATTTCTCATTGTCTGGGAGTCCTTCGTGTGTTTTTAAGTAAACTCTATGTGGGCTTTCATATGTCTTGCACTGAGGAGAGGCATCCGACGGGCCACTCTGCCATAAAGGCCCGACTGGTGGAGGGCTGCAGTGATAGTTGACTTTATGGAACTTTCTCCTATCTCTATCTATCTTTGGGTTCTTCTTTACCTCTCTCACCAAGGCTCTTCTCACACAATTGCTCAGTGTGGCTGGACGGCCAGGTCTAGGAAGACTTCTGGTGGTCCCAAACTTCTTCCATTTAAGGATTACGGAGGCCACTGTGCTCTTAGGAACCTTGAGTACTGCAGAAATTATTTTGTAACCTTGGCTAGATCTGTGCCTTTCCACAATTCTGTCTCTGAGCTCCTTGGCCAGATCCTTTGACCTCATGATTCTCATTTGGTCTGACATGCACTGTGAGCTGTGAGGTCTTATATAGTCAGGTGTGTGCCTTTCCAAATCAAATCCTATCAGTTTAATTAAACACAGCTGGACTCCAATGAAGGAGTAAAACCATCTCAAGGAGGATCACAAGGAAATGGACAGCATGTGAGTTAAATATGAGTGTCTGAGCAAAGGGTCTGAAAAGTTATGACCATGTGATATTTCAGTATTTATTTTTTTAATGAATTTGCAAAAATTTCTGCATTTCTGTTTTTTTTCAGTCAATATGGGGTGCAGAGTGTACATTTAATGAGAAAAAAATGAACTTTTTTGAATTTGCCAAATGGCTGCAATGAAACAGAGTGAAAAATGTAATGGGGTCTGAATTCTTTCCGTACCCACTGTAAGTGAGATCTTCTTTCCAACCTTTTATTGTGGGAGATCCATCCATCCTGCTCAGCTTACTTGTAACCAGAATCCCCAGATCCCTCTCCTGTTCTTTGATCCCTAGAATATTTCTATTTAATGTGTATTGTAGCAATGCTACTCACTTGGGATCTGAGGTACCACAGGAACCATTTCTATTTAAGGTTGTTCTGGTTTATTTCAGTCCTCATAAACTACATCATAAGATTCTCAAATACAGCCTTGGTCTGGTAGAATGTAAAATATAAAGCAAGAAGTCCATATATTAATGCTGATTAACCTACCTGGCTCAGAGTCTAGCATTTTAGTACTTTACATACAGACATGTGTGAGACAAACAGGTCTTAAATTACAAATTGAACCATACTCTGGGGTGGAGATATGGTGAGCAGCCGTCTTTCCCAGCTCTTCAATTGTTCACAAACTGTCAAGGCCGATTAAGTCCTGTATGTGCTTCTTCTGGAGCCTGGAAGAAATAATTAGCATATAACAGTATAAATTAATTTATCAAGATCTACACCACAGCTATGAGGCATACAGGTAAGACTGGTTTAACAATTCTACTACCTGTATGCCCATAGTAATAGATCAAAATTGTCCAGGGGGTGACAGATTCCCTTTAAAGATGACACATTTTCTTTTTATTTAGACAGAAAAATTGTCATTTTTTACATTTTAAAAATTGCAAAAAGGAAAATAGTCCGCTCAAAAAGTTTGGGCACCCTGCTTGATTAGTTCTTTGTAGCACTCCATTTTGCAAATATTACAACTTAAAAACACTTTTTGTAGCCAGCCAAGCGTCCTTCAATTCTTGTTTGAGGAATTTCATCCATTCTTCCTAGTAAAATTATTTCAGTTCTTTGAGATTCCTGGGTCGTCTTGCATGCAATGATATTTTGAGGTCTATCCACAGATTATCAATGGTGTTCAGATCAGGGAACTGTGAGGGCCATTGTAAAAACCTTCCTTTTGTGCCTTTTGAGGTATTCTATTGTGGATGTTGACATGTGTTTAGCATCATTATCCATTTGTAGAAGCTATTCTCATTTAAACTTCAGCTTTCTTACAGATGTTATGTTTGTATCAAAAATTTCCCAGCTCCAGGGACAGTTTGCAGTCCCTCTTCCTTACTGAAGACTGCGTGACATTCTGTGCCTTTTTTCTCCACACATACCTTTTTGTGGCCAAAGTGTTCTATGTTAACCTCATAGGTCCAAATGCATCATGCTTGTTTATATGTTCTTTTGCATACATCTGGTGCTGAATTTTATGGAGAGAACTGGAGGGACTCTTCATTGAAGGCCATAGTGGTGCAGGTGTCTCTGAACAGTAAGTAAAACAATGTACCACAACTCAATCTTTCTGAAGGTCTTTTAAAGTCAAGCGGGGGGTTCTTATTTGCCTCTATATCAATCCTAACAGCACTGCTCACTGAAATTTTGCTTGGTCTTCCAGACCTTATCTTGACTTCAGTTAATTGCAATTTCTTAATTACATTTCAAACTCAGGAAAGGGCAACTTGATAACTTTATCTTTTTATTGCCTTCTCTTTTTAGTGGGCCTCCACCATGTTCATTTTCAGAGTGGTAGGCAGCTGATTAGAAGAACCTATGGCTGCTGTTTTTGGAACAGAGGTTAGAGGAGGATAGGTTTTTATAAAGCTGGGAAATTTACATCACCTGGCCTTTTCTAACAATAATAGTGAACAAGTCATAACTCTAACAGGTTAATTAAGGTCTAAAACTTTGGACAAAGTTATCTGAGCACACAAATTTCCAAGATTGCACAAACTTTTGCATCAGCCCATTTTCCTTTTCATAATTCAAAAATATATATATATATATCTTATATATAATTGCCTAGAATACTACTTCCTGCAATTTGTGCCAACTTCCGTGGCTTTGTCCGGAGCTAATGTCCGGAGCTAATGTCCGGAGATAAGTGACGTCAACAGTGTCCAGTGTCTGATTGGTTGCCGCCTGCTGCGAGCGACCAATCAGAAACGTGCCATACTGTGACACACTCCGCCCACCATTTTGGTGTGATTTTTGAATTTTTACCTCACAGCAAGTTTCTACTGCGTGGAGGCGGGCCCAGTGACGTTGCTCTTCAAGCTCCTGCCGAATTTCAAGTATATATGGATTCTAGACTCCCGATTCTTTAGAATCGGGCTGCCATCTAGTATATATATATATATATATATATATATATATATATATATATATATATATATATATATATATATATATATATATATATATATATATATATCTCTATTATTATTATTATTATTATTATTATAATATATATATATATATATATATATATATATATATATATAATTTTTTTTTTTTTTTTTTATAAAAACTTGATTCCAGCTCACCCAGTTGCTCTATGCTCATCCTCCTGGGGCTCAGACACCGGCCTCGCCCTGGCCTCACATCAAGGAAAATAGAAAAAAAAGGAGTCCGGCTCAACAAGCCTGGATTTTCCTTTTTATTTTTTATTTTTCAAAAGAAAATATGGTGCATACAAAAGAAAGATTTACATAGTCGATATGTAAATGGGTCATATTATTATTTATGTTCCTCTGACACACCCAGTTGCGGTGTTGTGCCAGCAAGTGTCTAATCGGACTTCAATCCTGTGTAGGGGTTGAGTTCGCTGACTCCTTGCTCGCGCTTTATGTGCGGTACTGCGGTCCTGTGACGCAACAGGATCGCTTCCTTCACGCAGGGTGAAGTTAACCCATGTGTGTATACTTAGTACCGCCATATAGTCCGTCTTACTAGCAGCAGGGTCTTTTACCTGCACGGTGGACCTTGGACTGCGAACGCACCTAATACCATAACATCTGATTCTTGGTGCGTTCCGCCAGTCCCTAACAGAATACTAGCGCCAAGGTCTGGCTAGTAATGACGGACAATCAGCGTTCACAGCGGTACATCCAATAGCTGGAGGGTAGGTTGGCGGCTCTAGAGCGTGCAACCTCAGCTGTGAACGTTACTGCTGTCGCTGTTCAGGCTGCAAGTGCAGTTGCAGCCAGTTTGTCCGCTGCCACCCCTGCTCCGTCCTTATCCCATCTCCCGCTTCCAGACAAGTTTGCTGGTGACAGTAAGCTATGTCGGGGATTCGTGAGCCAGTGCTCCATACATCTCGAGCTGCTGGCTGCACGTTTTCCTACGGAACGGGCGAGGGTGGGATTCATCTTGTCTCTTTTGTCGGGCAGGGCGTTGGAGTGGGCAACGCCGCTTTGGGAACAAGGTGATTGTGTGGTACAGAGTGCTCCTATCTTCCTGGACGCTCTGAGGCAGGTCTTTTTGGGACCCCGTGTCACCCACGATACCGCGCTCCAATTGTTGGCAATTACTCAGGCTTCGTCCATGGTCAGCCAGTTCGCCATCCTATTCCGGACTCTAGCTTCTGAGCTGGAATGGCCGGATAAAGTCCTTATTCCGGTGTTCTGGAAAGGACTGGCAGATCATGTAAAGGACGCCTTGGCCATCAGGGAGATTCCCGCCACACTGGAGGAGCTTATTACTATAGCTACCCGCATCGATCTCCGTTTTAACGAGCGGAGGTTGGAGCGGACCCAGTGTAGGCAGAGGTTTCGGCTGGCTCCCACCTTTGCCAAACCTCTAGAATCTCCTGTTATGGCGTCTGACTCCCATGAGGCCATGGAGGTTTCTCGAGCGGGACCTAGGTCTCAGACCGCTCGAGTACCTGTGGTGTGTAAAAATTGCCAGCAACCGGGACATTACGCTAATAAATGTCCACGGCGGTCGGGAAAATGATCGCGTCTAGTGACCATTGGAGGAGGTTCACTGGACACAGCGGCATTTTCCTCCAAATTGTCCTTTAAAGGGACAATCCTGTTAGGCACATCCACTCTTACAGTAGAGCTTTGTGTGGATTCAGGAGCAGAAGGAAATTTTATGTCTTCTGCTTTTGCTCTGCGCCACGCAGTACCTCTGGTTATGCTTGCCAAACCAGTAACCGTTAGAGTGGTGAATGGGTCGACACTTCCGCTACAGATCACACATCAGACTGTCCCTTTCACGTTAGCCATGTCCCCATCCCACTAGGAGATTATTTCCCTTCTTGTCCTTCCCGAGGGAATGGATGAGATTCTGCTGGGAATACCCTGGCTCCGTTTCCACTCCCCACATATTGAGTGGACCTCTGGGAGGATATTGGGTTGGAGTGAATCCTGTAAGGGCAGATGTGTGAAAGAGTGCGTTCAGGTTTCCACCACTGAGATGCCCGCAGATCTCTCTACTCTCCCCAAATACTATTGGTCTTATGCAGACGTCTTCTCCAAAAAGGCCGCGGAGACCCTTCCGCCTCACCGTCCCTATGACTGTCCTATAGATCTCTTGCCTGGAGCAGAACCTCCTCGGGGACGTGTCTATCCCCTCTCTCTCCCGGAAACGGAAGCTATGTCCCAGTACATCCAGGAGAATTTGGCAAGAGGGTTTATTAGGAAGTCAGTGTCACCAGCAGGGGCAGGGTTCTTCTTCGTACAGAAGAAGAATGGAGAGTTGCGTCCTTGCATAGACTACAGGGGTCTTAACGCCATCACCGTTAAGAATAAGTACCCGCTGCCCCTGATTTCTGAGCTTTTTGATAGGCTACGGGGAGCTAAGGTATTTACCAAATTAGACCTGCGGGGAGCTTATAACCTGATTCGCATCCGTGAGGGGGACGAATGGAAGACAGCGTTTAACACGAGAGATGGGCACTATGAGTATCTGGTGATGCCCTTCGGGCTCTGTAATGCCCCAGCCATTTTCCAAGACTTTGTCAACGACATCTTCCGGGATATGCTTTCCACCTCGGTCGTAGTCTATCTGGATGATATTCTCATCTCTCCAGATATTGACTCCCACCGGAGAGATGTTGGCAGAGTCTTCGACCTCTTACGGGCAAACTCTCTTTACGCAAAGTTGGAGAAGTGTGTGTTTGAGCAGGAGTCTTTACCTTTCCTGGGCTATATCATCTCTGCCCAGGGATTGGCTATGGATCCTGCCAAACTACAGGCTGTGATGGACTGGCAAGAACCCCATTCACTTAAAGCGGTGCAGCGCTTTATGGGGTTCATTAATTATTACCGCCAGTTCATTCCCCATTTCTCAACTTTGGTAGCTCCCTTGGTAGCCCTCGCCAAGAAGGGAGCAAATCCCAAAGTGTGGTCTGAAGAGGTCTCCAAGGCCTTTTCTTCTACTAAGTCTCATTTTGCTAGCGCTCCCATCCTACATCGTCCCGATGTCGATAAGCCGTTTATAATGGAGGTGGATGCCTCTTCCGTTGGTGCTGGAGCAGTCCTCTTCCAAAAGGATGCTCAAGGTCGGAAGCATCCGTGCTTCTTCTCCAAGACCTTCACAGCGGAGAGGAATTATTCCATCGGGGACAGGGAGTTGCTAGCGATGAAATTGGCTTTCTCAGAGTGGAGACATCTCTTGGAGGGGGCTCGTTTTCCCTTTCAAGTTTATACAGACCACAAAAATTTGCTCTATTTGCAAACAGCCCAGCGGCTAAATTCTCGCCAGGCCAGATGGTCCTTATTCTTCTCCCGATTCCACTTCACCCTCCATTATCTCGCTGGGGAGAAGAATATTCGAGCTGATGCTCTTTCTCGCTCTGTTGTGTCATTTGAGGAGGAGGAAGGAGAGCCTCGGCTTATTGTTCCTTCTGAGAGCTTGAGAACCATGGCTCCGGTGTCGCGAGTCTGTGCCTCCGGGCAAGACTTTTGTGCCCATAAATTTGCGACTGGAGGTTCTCTCTTGGGCTCATTCCTCCAGGGTGGGTGGACACTTTGGGACAAAAAGGACATCTGAGCTGCTGGCGAGGACGTACTGGTGGCCGCATATGCTCCGAGATGTCAGAAATTACGTTCTGGCGTGTGTCTCATGCGCCAAAAATAAGTCTCCTCGACAATGGCCGTCTGGGTTACTCTATCCTTTGCCGGTGGCAGACAGGCCCTGGGAGATGGTCGGGATGGACTTTGTAGTGGGTTTGCCCAAGTCTCGCGGCTGTACCATCATTTGGGTTATTACCGATCATTTCTCGAAAATGGTGCATTTCGTGCCGCTCCCACGGTTACCTTCTGCACGGGCCTTGGCAGCGTTGTTCATAAGACACATCTTCCGCCTACACGGCATGCCAGACAAAATTGTCAGTGACCGGGGTCCCCAGTTTGCGTCTCGGTTCTGGAGAGAGCTTTGTCGTCTTCTCAGCATTGAGTTAAATCTCTCTTCCGCATATCATCCCGAGACGAATGGGTTGGTAGAGAGGGCCAATCAGACTCTGGTCACATATCTACGACATTTTGTTTCTGCCAGGCAGGATGACTGGGCATCTTTATTACCATGGGCAGAGTTCGCCCTTAATAACGCTGTAGCCGACTCCACCGGTCAGACTCCTTTCCTCCTTAATTACGGCCAGCATCCGCGGGTTCCTGTGCCTATGCCCGTGTCCTCTGCTGACTCCAGGGTGGCACACTGGGCAGTGGAGGCACGGGACATTTGGGACCGCACTCAGGATGCCATTCGGGCCTCGAAGGAGAGAATGAGGTCCTCCGCCGATGCACATCGGCGCCCTGCCCTGACCTTTGCTCCTGGCGATTTAGTGTGGCTCTCCGCCCGTAACATCAGGCTGCGAGTTGAGTCCACTAAATTTGCTCCTCGCTACTTGGGCCCATTCAAGGTCCTCGAGCAGGTTAATCCTGTGGTCTATCGTTTGGCCCTTCCGCCACGCCTGGGTATCACCGACACCTTTCATGTGTCCCTCTTGAAACCCGTGTATATGTCCCGGTTTTCCGAGTCATCTGCTGGGACATCGGGTTCGTCTACGGACGATTATGAGGTGAACGCTATTTTGGGGTTCAAGGTGGTACGTGGCAAAAAATTTTATTTGGTGGACTGGAAGGGTTATGGCCCCGAGGACAGGTCCTGGGAGCCTGTTGAGCACATTCGGGCCCCGCAGCTCATTGCTGCCTTCGAACGTAGCGAGGCCCAAGGAGGGGGGGCCCTAGGAGGGGGGGTAATGTTAGGAGTCAAGTTTCCTCTGCTGCACAGGGGGAATCTTGATCCGTCTCCGCTGCGGTCTCCCATTCTTCTCCAGCCGCAGTGGAGTCTGCTCAGCGGGGACGTCGATCCCGGCGTCTCGCTCAGTCTGACTCTGTGCGAAGAGTTACTGCTGCTTTTCCTGCTTCTGCCATTGAAGCCAGTGCTGGGCAGCGGCGAGTGGACGTTTCTGGATCTAAGTCCTGCTTTTCTCTGTCTGAGCATGCCCAGGGCAGGATCTCCCGTTGGAGATCGAGGGTCACATGCTCAGGTACTGCAGCACATCCCATTGGTCCTTTTGGCAGGTCCTGAAAGGGCAAAAATTCTGTAGCTGTTTCCTGTGCTGCAGCTAGTGCGCTAGTATTGTCTTGTAAATATGTGTGTGTGTTGTGAGTGAAAGTCGCTCTTTAAATAACCCTCCCTATTGAATGTCTGTTCGCGGAAGGTGTATGTTTGCTATCTAGCGCCCGACTTATCCAACAGCACGAAACACACATTACAGCTACCAGTTGCTGTGTCCGCCAGTACGGTGCTGTGCGCTTGCTCTGCGCTTTCCTGACCCAAGCCTGGGTGGTTAGTGGCGTCCTTCAGTGCGGCACCGCATGCACTCTTGTGCCTTAATATTATTATTTATGTTCCTCTGACACACCCAGTTGCGGTGTTGTGCCAGCAAGTGTCTAATCGGACTTCAATCCTGTGTAGGGGTTGAGTCCGCTGACTTCTTGCTCGCGCTTTATGTGCGGTACTGCGGTCCTGTGACGCAACAGGATCGCTTCCTTCACGCAGGGTGAAGTTAACCCATGTGTGTATACTTAGTACCGCCATATAGTCCGTCTTACTAGCAGCAGGGTCTTTTACCTGCACGGTGGACCTTGGACTGCGAACGCACCTAATACCATAACATCTGATTCTTGGTGCGTTCCGCCAGTCCCTAACAGGTGTCATCCGTGGGTTTTCTAAATATTTGACCTTTCCGTCATAATCTCCTGCACTAAAATAAATAAACTATGTTCCAGGTGTTAATTTTCCAGTCTCACATTCTTAGTGTTCATGTGTAAGTTTATTTTGTCTCCTCGGCTCGTAAACCATATTGAAATATTATATGATGTACATAATAGCTACATTATGTATGATTGGGAGTTAATGCATTACCATAGACTACCTCGGTATATTTGGCCACATTTGGCAAAAAGAGGTCATGTAGCCCTATCAATAAAAACAAATCTAATCACACCAACTCTGCATAATAACATTTAATATGTCTCCAATGTTAAGTATATAGACCAGGCTGGAGCGAGCCGCCCCACCCCCTCCCCCGGGCGGCGTACGTGAAAGCCGACATGACAGGGGGTTTGGAGCAGGGAAAAAGGGGGCAGGGAGTTTCACTCTTAGGGGAGGGTTAATGCTGGCTTGGAGAGGGTATGGGGTGAGTGGGGGGGAGGAGCCGGTCACTTCCCCCTCTGAGGACCTGTGAGCAGGAAGCCCCAAGCACCAGCAGCTTACCATGGCAGCCATTGAAGGAGTCCTCACATGCATCAGTTGTGTCAGAAAAGTTAGGCAAAGAGGTGGCTTTGGGTAGGATGTCTGGACCGTTTTTCATTCCTCCCGTGGACGATTTGGTGGTGTCGCCATTGGGTGTGGTCCCCAAGAAGGAGCCTAATAAATTTAGGCTCATTCAGCATTTGTCCTACACGAAAGGGAGGTCAGTGAATGATGGGATCGATCCTGAGCTTTGTTTGGTGGTGTATACGTCATTTGATGAGGCAGCCAGGTGGTGCACAGTTGTGGTAGAGGGGCCTTGCTGGCTGAGACTGACATTGAGTCGGCGTTTCGTTTACTGCCGGTTCACCCCGATAGCGTACGGTTGTTAGGCTGTCACTGGGACGGCGGGTTTTATGTTGACCGTTGTTTTCCGATGGGCTGTTCTGTCATGATCCCAATGGCAGGGGATCACAAAAGGACAAGCACACAAAAAACAGAACAAGCTCTAGGGTGATGGAAACTGAGCTGACCGATCCTGAACCTAATTCACAACACTAGCAGTAGCCGGGGAACGTGCCTACGATGATTCTAGACGTCTCGCGCCAGCCGAAGGACTAGCTTCCCCTATTAGAAGAAACAAAGACCTCTCTTGCCTCCAGAGAAACACCCCATAGAAATAGTAGCCCCCCACATGTAATGACGGTGAAATGAGAGGAAAGCACATACGTAGTAATGAAAACAGATTCAGCAAAATGAGGCCCGCTAAAACTAGATAGCAGAGGATACAAAAGTGAACTGCGCGGTCAGCGAAAAACCCTACAAAAAAACCATCCTGAAATTACCTGAACTCATGTGCCAACTCATGGAACATGAGGAGTAATATCAGCCCACTAGAGCAACCAGCAACAAGGAATCACATAACTGCAAGCTGGACTAAAACAAAAATAAAGCAAAACGTGGAACAGGAAAATCAAAAACTTAGCTTGTCCTGAAGATTACAGAAGCGGGAAGCAGAGGTAACAAGACACACTGATTACATTGATCGCCGGCGAGGAAATGACAAGAAAGCCAGGTTAAATAGGAAACTCCCATATCCTGATAGAACAGGTGGACACCAGAGACCGCAGAGAACACAAGTCACCCAGTACCATCTGTAACCACCAGAGGGAGCCCAAAAACAGAATCCACAACAGTACCCCCCCTTGAGGAGGGGTCACCGAACCCTCACGAGAACCACCAGGGCGACCAGGATGAGCCCTATGAAATGCACGGACCAAATCAGCAGCATGAACATCAGAGGCAACCACCCAAGAATTATCCTCCTGACCATAACCCTTCCACTTGACCAAATACTGAAGTTTCCGTCTGGAAACACGAGAATCCAAGATCTTCTCCACAACATACTCCAATTCTCCCTCCACCAGCACCGGAGCAGGAGGCTCAAGCGAAGGAACAACAGGTACCTCATACTTCCGCAACAACGACCGATGGAACACATTATGAATAGCAAATGATGCCGGGAGATCCAAACGAAACGACACAGGGTTAAGAATTTCCAAGATCCTATAGGGACCGATAAACCGAGGCTTGAACTTAGGAGAAGAGACCTTCATAGGAACAAAACGAGAAGACAACCACACCAAGTCCCCAACACGAAGTCGAGGACCCACGCGGCGACGGCGATTAGCAAACTGCTGAGCCCTCTCCTGGGACAACTTCAAATTGTCCACCACATGACTCCAAATCTGATGCAACCTATCCACCACCATGTCCACTCCAGGACAATCAGAAGGCTCCACCTGACCAGAGGAAAAACGAGGATGAAACCCCGAATTACAAAAGAAAGGAGAAACCAAGGTAGCAGAACTAGCCCGATTATTAAGGGCAAATTCGGCAAGCGGCAAAAAGGTAACCCAGACATCTTGATCAGCAGAAACAAAACACCTTAAATAAGTTTCCAAGGTCTGATTAGTTCGTTCCGTCTGGCCATTCGTCTGAGGATGGAATGCAGACGAAAAGGACAAATCAATGCCCATCTTAGCACAGAACGTCCGCCAAAATCTAGACACAAACTGGGATCCCCTGTCAGAAACAATGTTCTCCGGAATCCCATGCAAACGAACCACGTTCTGAAAAAACAGAGGGACCAACTCAGAGGAGGAAGGTAAGACGCAGCCAGGCTGCAATTAAGGCTAGGCAGCAAACTCTGAGGGAAGGAGAAAAAAAAAAAAAAAAACTTCCTCAGACTACTTTTCCTCCTACTTCAGCCAATACGATAACCACTTTTGGGCCGGCGATACTGTCATGATCCCAATGGCAGGGGATCACAAAAGGACAAGCACACAAAAAACAGAACAAGCTCTAGGGTGATGGAAACTGAGCTGACCGCGATCCTGAACCTAATTCACAACACTAGCAGTAACCGGGGAACGTGCCTACGATGATTCTAGACGTCTCGCGCCAGCCGAAGGACTAGCTTCCCCTATTAGAAGAAACAAAGACCTCTCTTGCCTCCAGAGAAACACCCCATAGAAATAGCAGCCCCCCACATGTAATGACGGTGAAATGAGAGGAAAGCACATACGTAGTAATGAAAACAGATTCAGCAAAATGAGGCCCGCTAAAACTAGATAGCAGAGGATACAAAAGTGAACTGCGCGGTCAGCGAAAAACCCTACAAAAAAACCATCCTGAAATTACCTGAACTCATGTGCCAACTCATGGAACATGAGGAGTAATATCAGCCCACTAGAGCAACCAGCAACAAGGAATCACATAACTGCAAGCTGGACTAAAACAAAAATAAAGCAAAACGTTGAACAGGAAAATCAAAAACTTAGCTTGTCCTGAAGATTACAGAAGCGGGAAGCAGAGGTAACAAGACACACTGATTACATTGATCGCCGGCGAGGAAATGACAAGAAAGCCAGGTTAAATAGGAAACTCCCATATCCTGATAGAACAGGTGGACACCAGAGACCGCAGAGAACACAAGTCACCCAGTACCATCTGTAACCACCAGAGGGAGCCCAAAAACAGAATCCACAACACTGTTCGCTGTCTTGCGCTTATTTTGAGGCCTTCAGTTCCTTTCTGGAGTGGGCGGTGCGGGATGTGTCCGGTTTGGACTCGGTGATCCATTACTTGGATGACTTCTTGTGCATAGGCCCTGATCAGTCTCAATGTTGTGAGGTCCTGTTGAGGACGGTTGTTTGGGTTGCTGAGCGTTTTGGGGTCCCACTTGCACTGGGCAAGACTGAGGGTCCGTGCACGAGTCTGTCTTTTTGGGTATTGTTATAGACTCTGTGAAGTGGGAGTTTAGGTTGCCGGTTGACAAGGTGTTGGGTTTGAGAGAGGAGGTGGCCCGTGCTAGACGCGTGAAGAAATTGACGTTGCGAGAGATGTAGTCGCTTTTGGGAAAATTGAATTTTGCATGCCGAATTATCCCAATGGGGAGGATTTTTTCACGTAGATTGGCTAGCGCTACGGCCGGGGTTACCGCCCCACATCATTTTGTTTGTTTGACGTCTGAACACATACAATTATTAGGTTCTGTAGAAGGACGTAGATCTGGGTATTTATTTATTATGATGGAATATAGGCTGAACTGGATGGACAAATGTCTTTTTTCGGCCTTACTAACTATGTTACTATGTTACTATGTTACTAAGGCCGACTTGGAGGTTTGGGATAGTTTTTTGGCTTGTTACAATGGGCGTTCATTGTTGATGGAGGAAGCAGTGGGTAACGCAGATTTGGATTTGTTTACCGACGCGTCAGGTGGTATTGGATTTGGGGCCTTTTTCGGTGGCCGTCGGTGTGCTGCTAGGTAGCCGGAAGCTTGGTTTGAAACAGGGTTGGTACGGAACATTACTTTGTTGGAGATTTTTCCGATTTTGGTGGCGGTGCAGCTTTGGGGCGACGATTTTCAAAACAAAAGGGTGCGCTCTAATTGTGATAATATGGCGGTCGTGTGTGCCATTAACAGTCTGACGACAGCGTCCCCCCCCCTTCCCCGTGGTCAGAGTTCTTCGGCAGTTGGTTTTGTCTTGTTTATCTTTGCTTATTTCAAGGCATCACACGTGCCCGGTGTTAATAACTGCATTGCCGATTCTCTGTCTCGTTTCCAGTGGGAGTGTTTTCGGTCGCTGGCTCCGGAGGCCGAGGAGACGGGGCGGGAATGCCCAGCGGAGCTTTGGAGCGTGGTGTCCGGGCTGCAGACCCTTTAATTCAAGCGTCCTTGGCACCGAGTACGTGGTCGTGTTATCAGGCGGTATGGAGTTCATGGGAGAGCTGGTTGGCTTCTTATGGCGTTGCGGGTACTGGTCGGGAGCAAGTGGGGGTGTTGTTGTTGTGGTTGAGGCACGGGGCGGACCAGGGATGGTCGGTGGCAAAGGTTGATAGGACGATAGCGGCTTTAGCTTTTGGTTTCAGGCTCCGGGGCCTGCAGGACGTGACTAAGTCCTTTTTGGTAAAGCAAGCTGCGAAGGGGTTGAGAAGATCAGGTAGCTGTGGTGATTGCAGGCGCCTGGTGTCTTTTGAGATGTTGGAGCGGTTAGGGGCAAGTCTGGGCGATATATGTGTTTCCGGTTTTGAGGTTGCGCTATTTCGCCTGGCTTTCTCGCTGGCTTTTTACGGGGCCTTTAGGGTGGGGGAGTTGGTGCCTCCCACTACAGTTCGTCAGGGGGGCCTTTGGGCGGGGGACTTTTTGTTTCCGAGGGGTCGTTGCAGTTTTGGATTCGGAAGTCTAAGACGGATTAGACGGGAAGGGGTAAAAGGGTGGTTTTGGGCGCCGGTCCCGGGTCCATTATGTGTCCTGTCCGTTGCTGGCAGGATTGATGGGCCTTTATGTCATGAGGACGGGTCTTTTCTGTCTAGATACCAGTTTGTAGCGGTTTTTCGGCAGTCTTTGGAGGCCATTGGTGTGGATTCTTCCAGGTTCGCCTCGCATTCTTTTCGGATCGGGGCCGCTACGGAGGCAGCGCGGAGTGGTTTGGCTCCTGCGGTGGTACAGAGGATAGGACGGTGGGAGTCTGGTCGTTATCGGAGTTACGTGAGGCCCTGAGAGGCTGGTGACTGTCGGTCATTGTACTCGTTGTTGGCGCGTGCCTAAGTTGTTTGTTTTTCAGTTTCATCCTCGCTGTTGGGCGCAAAGCGAGCAGATGTCCGACGGGATGGAAGACAGCTCGGCTTTTCCAGGGACGTGGCCGTCATCAGGTGGTTGGGGTTTCGGGGCTTAGGTTGGAATAGAGTCCTGGAGGAGGTACACAATGGCGTGCGGTTGGACAGGCCTCCCGACATTTTGGTTTTACACGTTGGGGGAAACGACTTGGGAGTTCGTCCTTGTCGTGAGTTGATCCGGGACATTAAACATGACTTGCTACGGCTATGGGTTTCTTTTCGGGACATGTCTATCGTGTGGTCGGAGATCGCTCCACGGAAATCCTGGAGGCACGCTAGCTCGGTGGACAAGATTAATAATGCCCGCATCAAGGTGAATCGGCCGTGTCTGGTTTTGTCGCACGAAATGGAGGTTTTGCCGTGCGTCATTTTGAGTTGGAGCGTGGTGGTGACCAATATCTTTTGGGTGATGACGTTCATCTGAACGCGGTGGGCATTGACTTGTGGGCCCTCGGGCTGCAGTCTGGAATTGAGCTTGCCATAGCGGTTAAGGCTGGTGGGGTCTCGGGTACTTGAGGGGGTCAAGTATCCTCGTGGTGGGGGGGAGGGGTCCTTGGAGTTGGTGCTAAATTGGCCTGGGGGGTCCGTCGAGTTAAGGATTCTCCAGTTGGTATATGTTTTGGTTGTGGGTCTGGTGATTTGGGGGAATCTTGGTAACAGTGGGCCAGATTCCTAAGTTGGAAGTGGACAAGGGTAACCCTTCGGGGTATTTTGGTGCTCTCGAGCCTGTGGGGTAAGGGCTGAGAGTAATCTACGGTTGGTCTCTTGTCCACTTGTTTATACTATGGTTAACACCAGACTTTTAGATTCAAAGACCCCTTCCCGGATCATGTTACGGTTAAATGTTTGTCTGTTTATAATAAAGGCCGCTGTGGCCAATTATATCCAACGTGAGACTCATGTCATTATTCGAATGATGGGAAGGAAAGGGGTCGGAGACCCTTGGGGAGACACTTATTCACGGTGGTCGACAATACCAATGTCATGTAAGTGATATTTTAGAGAGCGGTAGAATTTAGAAAGTACAGCATTTTTGCTGTTGAATTCGCCAAGTGGTACAGCAGCAACTGCAGTACCTGCAACTGATGTGGCTTGGTTATAAAAATGATGATCGGGAGGAGCAGGACAGTCTTGCTCTTATTGCAGGGTGATTTATTTTATATTACCATGTCCATTGGTAGTCCAACTCTTTATTTTACAAAAGAAAGCATTATAAAATGAGGAGCCACTAGGCCTGCACACATTACTGACTGCCTCACAAAATTATCAATCGATACACTAGAGTTTCCCCAAAAAGCTGATAGATTCGCAAAGATAAATGCTCTATGAATTTTGGAAAGAAGAATTACAACAGCAGGTAATAATATTTTGTAGAGGCAAAGGCACAGACAGGACAGGTGTAAAACAATGCCATGTCTCACAGAAACTTTCTCATACACTAAACTCAACTTAAAGAAACACTCCCATGAACTGTTCTCTAACGTCAACTACACTGCTGCTGTTTTGCTAGTACCCAGTGTCATTCTGACCCTCTTCTGAATGCTGGAGATGAGTACATATAGCAGAGGGGAGTGGTCAACACTAAACAGCTGAGACCCTTTAAGAAGGAAAGCTCCAGGATCTCTCAACTGAAAAGATTAACCTCTGCACTGCTAGAAGAAACCTACATTTATTGAAGGTGCAGTGATTCTAATCACTGCAGGAGTACGTGAAATCAGACACTGATCTCACGTTCTCCTGCAATGACACTGCGGTCTTCTGGCTCCTCTCTGTCGAGGTAAACCAGTGACAAAAGCTATATGAATGTGACCTTAGGCATTATACCCACATTTAGAGGTAATCGTGGCATGTTTCCTTGCATGTGTAATAGTAATGGACTGCTGCCTTTCTACCCTTGAAGACAATTGCGCTATGTGTACAGTGTCCTGCAGTTTTACATGTAATGTGAATAATAATGCATGTATTTGCCAAATCCCAGAATAATGGGAGAGAAGGTTTTAAGGCATTTTTACTTATTAGATTTATTTCATTTGATGTAGTCAGCAGGATCCGAAAATGCGGGGAAGGATCCTGTGAAAACAAAGATAGTGCTGAGCACAGATTGCAAGATGGTGGTGAGTGGCGTGAAATAACAAGACTGATCTGCTCATCGTGGGCTTAAGCGATGTGAAAGAGCATGAAAATCCATCCAGCCTAGAAAGAGGCTTGTCTGGAGAGGCCAGGAAGCAAAAGAAACCCACCTGTCACAGCAGGTCAATGTAGAACAGGCGAGGACTGGCAGAAAATGAGCAGGTGTGCCAGAAGAAGCCCTACCACCCCAAAACAGGTGGCACCACGACAGGCCTCAGAAGCGGGAAGAGACGACACCATCTGTGGGTTGCGAGTCAGCGAAGGCACAACAAGGTGGGACAATGGCAGAAACAAGTAAAGTCTCCAAGGATGTGAAATAGTGGGGAAACTGGAGCAGGCTGATGCAGTAGAAAAGGTGACCAGAGCTTGTGGTCCGGACCGGAGTGATGACACTGGGCATACCAGACCCGCAGCAAGGATGTGGCCTTCACCGCCAGGTGTCCTTACAAACTGAGGACAGGAGTGCCAAGATCCGACAAATGGTGAGAGACTTAAGGGGCCTTGGCTGGTCACAAGAGAGAAGGTGGCGAGCAAGTACCATGGCCAGCGACATGTTTGTGAGCCCACTAACTGCAAGGTACAGAGTTGGCGTCTCAGGGAAGGTCGTTACCTATGACCCACAGAGCAAACTGGTGGTCCATAGAAGAGTTCATGACCCACTGCCACATTCTGTTAAAGTAGGGGGCAGTTGAGACAGAACACCTACCCCTAAGGCTGCATGAACTGATGACCGGAACCAGGGTCACCTTCCTACAAATGGAGGGGTGACATAAGTGGTACATCATTGGCATGATCCAGGAAGTCAAGGATCAGGATGAGCCCTTTCTGTAGAACGAGATGGCCTGGGAGAGGATTATCGAGGTGGCTTGAGTTCGGTCCACCACCTCTGGGGCATCAGACGGTCCCTGCACCCTTTATGAGAACAGGCAATGATGCAGGTGACGTAGGGGTCCGTAGCCAATTTCTAAATGTCGGGGGCTACAGAATTACCCGAGGACAGGTCACTTACGGCCCAGGAACATGGAAACCGGGCTCCAGGGAGCAGATGGAGGTGATCCCCACACCTCTCTGAAGAAGGAGGAGATGAGGTGGATACCTGAACCAAGAAGGAGAAGAAGAGTCTACTTGGCAAAGCTCAGTTGTTCTCGTTATACAGTAAGGAACAGTTCTGTGTTCCTGAAGACCGGTGGCCCTAAATGTACTAAGCACCCTCGGTGTTGGCCAGGATGGCCAAAAATGTGTGTTTCTCCCAGTTTATTTTACAGTTGTTTGCATATTCTCTTGCTGAATTGAGGGATTGTGAACTATTTAAGGGTCTCAAACCCTTTCTGTCTCTGTTCACTGTGTACATTGCCCCTATGGACTCGGTCCCTTCTCCCCGGGGACTCTGCCCAGTGCTTTCCCATGAACTTTGTCCCAAGAGACTGCGAGCATGGCAATAAGGTGGCATTGTGCAATGTAAAGGGACTGTTGTTCACAAAAGGGATAGGGGAAAAAATTGATTACCCAGTTCGAGCCAGGTCAGGACTGTATCAACTGTACTCTTGTCTTAACCCCTTTACCCCCAAGGGTGGTTTGCACGTTAATGACCGGGCCAATTTTTACAATTCTGACCACTGTCCCTTTGTGAGGTTATAACTCTGGAACGCTTCAACGGATCCCAGTGATTCTGACACTGTTTTCTCATGACATATTGTACTTCATGACAATGGTAAAAATTCTTTGATAGTACCTGCTTTTATTTGTGAAAAAAAACGGAAATTTGGCAAAAATTATGAAAATTTCGCAATTTTCCAACTTTGAATTTTTATGCAATTAAATCACAGAGATATGTCACACAAAATACTTAATAAGTAACATTTCCCACATGTCTACATTACATCAGCACAATTTTGGAACCCAAATTTTTTTTGTTAGGGAGTTATAAGGGTTAAAAGTTGACCAGCAATTTCTCATTTCTACAACACCATTTTTTTTAGGAACCACATCTCATTTGAAGTCATTTTGAGGGGTCTATATGATAGAAAATACCCAAGTTTGACACCATTCTAAAAACTACACCCCTCAAGGTGCTCAAAACCATATTCAAGAAGTTTATTAACCCTTCTGGTGCTTCACAGGAATTTTTTGAATGTTTAAATAAAAATGAACATTTAACTTTTTTTTCACAAAAAATTTAATTCAGCTCCAATTTGTTTAATTTTACCAAGGGTAACAGGAGAAAATAGACCCCAAACATTGTTGTACAATTTGTCCTGAGTACAACAATACCCCACATGTGGGGGTAAACCACTGTTTGGGCGCATGGCAGAGCTCGGAAGCGAAGGAGCGCCATTTGACTTTTCAATGCAAAATTTTTAGCCCCCAGTTTTGTATTTTCCCAAGGGTAACAGGAGAAATTGGACCCCAAAAGTTGTTGTCCTATTTGTCCTGAGTACACTGATACCCCATATGTTGGGGTAAACCCCTGTTTGGGCACACGGGAGAGCTCGGAAGGGAAGAAGCACTGTTTTACTTTTTCAACGCAGAATTGGCTGGAATTGAGATCGGACGCCATGTCGCGTTTGGAGAGCCCCTGATGTGCCTAAACAGTGGAAACCCCCCAATTATAACTGAAACCCTAATCCAAACACACCCCTAACCCTAATCCCAAAAGTAACCCTAACCACACCTCTAACCCTGACACACCCCTAACCCTAATCCCAACCCTATTCCCAATTGTAAATGTAATCTAAACCCTAACCGTAACTTTAGCCCCAACCCTAACTGTAGCCTTAACCCTAGCCCTAACCCTAGCCCTAACCCTAGCCCTAGCCCTAATGGAAAAATGGAAATAAATACATTTTTTTAATTTTTCCCTAACTAAGGGGGTGATGAAGGGGGGTTTGATTTACTTTTATAGCGGGTTTTTTAGCGGATTTTTATGATTGGCAGCCGTCACACACTGAAAGACGCTTTTTATTGCAAAAATATTTTTTGCGTTACCACATTTTGAGAGCTTTAATTTTTCCATATTTTGGTTCACAGAGTCATGTGAGGTCTTGTTATTTGCGAGACGAGTTGACGTTTTTATTGGTAACATTTTCGGGCATGTTACATTTTTTGATCGCTTTTTATTCCGATTTTTGTGAGGCAGAATGACCAAAAACCAGCTATTCATGAATTTCTTTTGGGGGAGGCGTTTATACCGTTCCGCGTTTGGTAAAATTGATAAATCAGTTTTATTCTTCGGGTCAGTATGATTACAGCGACACCTCATTTATATCATTTTTTTATGTTTTGGCGCTTTTATACGATAAAAACTATTTTATAGAAAAAATAATAATTTTTGCATCGCTTTATTCTCAGGACTATAACTTTTTTTTTTTTTGCTGATGATGCTGTATGGCGGCTCGTTTTTTGCGGGACAAGATGACGCTTTCAGCGGTACCATGGTTATTTATATCTGTCTTTTTGATCGCGTGTTATTCCACTTTTTGTTCGGCGGTATGATAATAAAGCGTTGTTTTTTGCCTCGTGTTTTTTTTTTTTTTTTTTTTCTTACGGTGTTTACTGAAGGGGTTAACTAGTGGGCCAGTTTTATAGGTCGGGCCGTTACGGACGCGGCGATACTAAATATGTGTACTTTTATTGTTTTTTTTTTTATTTTGATAAAGAAATGTATTTAGGGGAATAATATATATATATTTTTTTTCATTATTTAGGAATATTTTTTTTTTTTTTTTTTTTTTTTTACACATTTTGAAATTTTTTTTTTAACTTTTTTACATTGTCCCGGGGGGGACATCACAGATCAGTGATCTGATAGTGTGCACAGCACTCTGTCAGATCACCGATCTGAGAGCAGTGCAGGCTGCTTCACAGTGCCTGCTCTGAGCAGGCACTGTGAAGCCACCTCCCTCCCTGCAGGACCCGGATCCGCGGCCATCTTGGATCCGGGCCTGGAACAAGCACGGAGGGAGGTAAGACCCTCGCAGCAACGCGATCACATCGCGTTGCTGCGGGGGGCTCAGGGAAGCCCGCAGGGAGCCCCCTCCCTGCGGTAAGCTTCCCTATACCGCCGGCACATCGCGATTGCCAGGGGTTAGTGTGCCGGGGGCGGTCCGTGACTGCTCCTGGCACATAGTGCCGGATGTCAGCTGCGATAAGCAGCTGACACCCGGCCGCGATCGGCGGCGCTCCCCGCGTGAGCGCTGCCGATCGCACTGGATGTACTATCCCGTCCATGGTCATGGGGGCCCACCCCACCTCGACGGGATAGTACGTCCGATGTCAGAAAGGGGTTAAAGTACTGAAGAGGGACTTCCAGAAACTGCACTCCTGGACTGTTGGAGCTCTTATTGTGTGGGCCTAAGGGATATTATTTTTCAGGAAAATTTACTCAGATGGACATTGGTTCTGCAGTTCTAACCGAGAGGACTACCTGATCAACTATTGTGCAGGAAAAGGACTTGGTATGTGCTCAAGGACTGTTGGCAGTGGTTATTGTATTGGCTTACCATCCTAAGAATTTGAGCTCTTTTATTCTGGGCTCTCCAACAATGGACAGTCTATACCCTGGTAAGAAGAGATTGTTAGTTTTATGTGGATTTTATGTACTGCCTATTGTCTTACAAAAGTATTCTAATGAGCATCATTGGTGGTGTAAAAACGTGCTGTATAATTTAAATGATGGTATGTGTCAATCAACATACACCTACCATGCATGGACAATGTGGATAACTGCCAATACTATATTAGAACAACCAAAGAACATGCAGTCACTGAATCCAATAAAAAATATCTTTATTTCAAATCACTAAAATTACATACAAAAAGGCCAAACAAATAGTGAAAATGGGGCCAGCAGATGACAAGACAAATGCCTCAGGCAACATAAAGAGCAGTCGCCCAAGGTATAGTGACCCCGGCAAAACTCCAGAACCGGCCAGCTGGTGTAGCAAAGCACACGCCGCGCCATATGTCAACCACCCATTCTAACAAAGGTATCAGCAGTGCTGCCACGAAAGGCTACATAGTAACCTAAATAGTGTACTTAAGTGAGGTAGGAGACATGTGGACGCTAAAATCACTGTGCGTATTACCTGCTGTAGAGGGTGCGGACCAGTGCAGGGGACACAGGACACCCCGATGCGCGTTTCGGTAGATGTACCTTCCTCAGGGGGCGCATGGTGTCAAATGGGCAAGGACCGGTTATTTATAATAGACCGCAGTAGTCATCGCGCCATGCGGCGCAGCCTCCGTCCGCCCCCAGCGTCCGGCCAGCAGACCCGGAAGTGCGCGGGGCCCCACGCAATCCGGAAGTGCATGGCTATTGGTCGGGGCAGCTGGAGAGAGGCGGCGCATGCGCACATACAAGAGGAGTATGCGGCGGCCATTTGTAAAAGTGGCAGAAGAGAGGGCAAGTATACATCGGACACAGGCGGACGTCAGAGGAGCCGCAATGGCACAAGTATAGCCGCTGAAGTGAACAGTACACAGCAGGTTAAGGACAATCACAAAGTCTATATCTAAACAAATAACTTGGAGGAGTGGCTGAATGAGAGGGCAAAAAGACACTTAACATTCTAGAACTTACATGGGGTGAAAACGATAATTCAACCTTAATTAGCAAGGTACATAGGAGATGATAATCACATTGCCCTCAATACCATCTGAGCCGTCAAATATTCGTAAAACACCTAGTGGTTACAACTTAATAATGGCAACATGATCACTCCGGGCAAAAGCATATGTACACAGAACACAATAGCAATGGAGCACATTAGAAAAAGTCCATGGTAGTTATGCCAGAGAGGTACGTATTCATGTAGAATATTCCATGTCCGCTTGTGGAACCGCATTTCTTTCTTCATACTGCCAATATAGTAGAAGCCGCCAACATTCAAAATATAGATAAATAACTACGGATCCTAAATAATAGAGAATAAAACAATTAAAATTAAATAAAATCACATGATGCGGAGAGGCAAAAATAGGCGCAGCAGTGCGACGATTACAGATAAGGAGCATAGCTAATATTCTCGTTCAAGCCGGATGGGCAAACTGTATTTAACAGCCAAATCCAGCGTGTCTCTAATTGGCCGAGACGTTTGAATAGGTTCCCCCCGCGAATATTGACATTCAATGTGTCAATACCGCGGACCCTAAGGAGCGAGCTATTGCTTTGATGGAAGGCTGCAAAATGCCTAGGGATAGTCTTCAATAAAGATGTATCATTCTGGGTAGCAGCTGCCTCAATCCCTAGGACATGCTCCCTATTCCTGACCTTCAACTGCCTGGTAGTTATCCCGATGTAAATCAAGCCGCACGGGCAGGTGGCATAATAAATTACATATCGGGAGGTGCATGTGATACGTCTCCTGATAATGTACTTCTTGGACCCATTAGAGTTCAAAAATTTGTCACATCTATCCATGTTGGGGCATGCGACACAACGGCCACATGGTGCAGAGCCCCCCGGGGCCGGTATGTCGTCTAAGAAAGTTTTAGGGCCCTGCCCATCATAGTGGCTCTTAGTTAAGAGATATCTAAGGTTCCTCGCCCGCCTAAAAGTAAGAAGGGGTCTTTTTGGAAGGAATTTACCAATGATAGGATCGGTCTGCAGGATGGGCCAGGCTTTGGTCAATGCCGATCTTATTCTATCAGCCTGGGGGTTATAGGTTGTGATAAACCGGAGCTGGTTATCACCATTACTTCTATCCTCACCCTGGGGTTTATATAGTAGGTGATTACGCCTAGAGTGTTTTGCCCTATGATAGGCTTTTTTTATATTGCGCCTACTATAACCCCGTTCGATGAATCGGGTGGTCAGTTCCATAGCACGCTTTTCAAAATCGGAGTCTGATGAACAGATCCTCCGTAAGCGGAGGAACTGGCCAACCGGTATAGAAGACACCATATGTTGATAAACAGCTGACACCCGGCCGATCGCGCTGGACGTACTATCCCGTCCATGGTCATGGGGGCCCACCCCACCTCGACGGGATAGTACGTCCGATGTCAGAAAGGGGTTAAAGGACTGAAGAGGGACTTCCAGAAACTGCACTCCTGGACTGTTGGAGCTCTTATTGTGTGGGCCTAAGGGATATTATTTTTCAGGAAAATTTACTCAGATGGACATTGGTTCTGCAGTTCTAACCGAGAGGACTACCTGATCAACTATTGTGCAGGAAAAGGACTTGGTATGTGCTCAAGGACTGTTGGCAGTGGTTATTGTATTGGCTTACCATCCTAAGAATTTGAGCTCTTTTGTTCTGGGCTCTCCAACAATGGACAGTCTATACCCTGGTAAGAAGAGACTGTTAGTTTTATGTGGATTTTATGTACTGCCTATTGTCTTCCAGTTTCCAGAATGGTCAAGGATGATCATGTTCAAAGAGGCGCGGAATGTAATAGTGATGGACTATTCTGCTGTGTTTCTACCCCTAAAAAACAACAATTGCACTAGGTGTACAGTGTCATGCGGTTTTACATGTGATGTGAATATTGATTATTGATGTGTGAGTCCCACCGTCAGGGCAGTGGGGTAATCGGTACCGGGTCCGGTCTCAATTAAAGGGGTGGTCATGTTGGCAGCGACCCTGTCCATGGCCCTGGGCACCCAAGTAAAAGGGTGGTCTTTAAAGGGGCTGTGGAAATAACGAAAGTTTGTGTCGCCACCTGTTGTTCTCGGTTAGAGGTGACTGATGGTGCTTAAAGGGGTCCTCTGGAGGAGATGGTTCTGCAGCAAAGATGGTATCACTTCCCAAAGGTGAAGCGGTGTCCCCAGGGCTCCCAGCGTATTTGGCAGGGATGGTTAATGCCGGCAAATAAATGGAGGACACAGCGTTGCAATCTTTACCTGGTTTACTGGTGTTAAGCAACCTCAGTCCAGGGTAGCGGCAACAGGTGTAGATGGAGTCCAGGCAGCATGAAGACAAGTGGAAATCCCCTTGACAGGTCAGTTTGGGAGCCTTCCACTATGTGCTGGTCTGTAGTCCCTTGCTGCCTGTAGCTGCCTAACAAGGTCCTCTTTCTTCCCCTGTGCAGGGACAGTACCTGCACGGTAGGCAACTTGAGCCGTCTCTTGGGGTCTCTGTCCACGGTGACTCCAGACTCTGATTGCTGCTGTACCTCAGATATTATGTGGGCAAGTCTCTTTTAATTTCCTGCCCTCCGGTTCTGCCATGGGACCTGTAGTTTCTCACGACCTCAAGCTCTCGATGCCCGGTTTGCTTAGCTTAGAGAGGCCCAGTTGCAGCCTTTCTCTAGCTCCTAAGTCATTCTGTACTCCTTCACTGTTTGCTACCAACTGTCAACTGTCCGCTTGTCTGCCCCAGACTAACTGACTCCTCCTCCAGACCAGGATGTTTATAGGGAAGTTCCCCTTGAACCAGGTTTAGAGCTCCCCCTTCTGGCCTGGAGTCAGAATGTGTTGCATGTAAGGTTACCTGCCAAAGGGATTCCTTCTGTCTCAAGGCATGGCACTACCCTCCCCTGCCCCAAAATTAAATCCAGTACTCCCGGATTGGGAAAAGAAAACATAAACAAAGAGGTTAGGAAATATGCAAACATTTTGAAAAACATTTCAACAGATTAAACTGGTACAAACTTTTTCTTCCCCTATGGGAGGCACTTTGTTTTAAATGTTGCAAAAACAGAATTGATATAAGTACAACTGGTCTTATACCTGGGTGTCCTTGTTCATGAACAACAGTACCGATGTGGGGGACCCGTTATAAACCCCAACGTAGGATTGGGTGGGCTACAAGGCGTACATCCAGACCCGGTGTTCAGCCGTGCCAGACGATTTTTCTCTTCAGGTCTGCGGAGCAAGCAAGGCCCTACCCACGCTGGAAATGTGGGTAGAACCAAAGGTAGGAGATGCCAACTATTTACAGTAACAGTCTTTGGTCAATTCACTGTCCATTACCCTATTGTCCATATAAATTTTTTATAATCAAAAGCAAACATTTTTAAACCAGATAACTACAATTATTGATATTTCACATTTTTAGTCCCTGTAACGGGGCTGGGACCTGACCTCTGGTACTACAGGTAGATCTACGCAGCAAAGGCACTGAGGGTGATCTGACCAGATTTACAAGGCTTGCTATTACTGGTGTTATGCGCTCTCTTATGGCTACGCTACTGGGAATTCTAGTTAGCACAGGTGTACTTAATCTCCTAAGGGTATTGTTACTCACTGTGGGCATGACAGATTCACCTCTCATCAGGTAGGCTGGAGTGCAGTTGGTGGAATTCACTGGGATGTGATTGTACAGATCTGGCAACTTTTCTGGCCATAAGTTTCTTCCAAAGGCAAGGTTTTCAAAAGGCCGATTACCACTTGATTCATCTTTTCACACATGTGATTTGTTTGTGGGTGGTAAGGTGTTGTCCTGGTCTTCTTACATCCGTACAGGTGACAGAACTCCTGGAAGACTTCCGCTTCAAAGCCTGGGCCTTGGTCGGTAAGTACCTTCTCAGGGTAACCATGTGGTGGACAAAAGTGTTGTTGGAAGGTCTTGGCTGCCATCTTCGCTGTCTGGTCCTTGACAGGCACGACTACCAGGAATCTGGAAAATTGGTCCACTATGGTCAGAGCATAGACATAACCTGACCGGCTTGGGGTTAGCTTCACATGATCTAGGGCCACCACTTCAAGTGGCTGTTTAGAGACTATGGGCTGTAGGGGAGCCCTTTGGCTGTCACCATCCTTTCTGCGCAGGTTGCATGGGCACCACTTCTCAATGGCTTTTCTCATGCCAATCCAGTAAAACCTTCCACGTAGTAGGATCTCTAACTTCTTCCATCCAAAGTGTCCTGCTCCATCGTGGTACGTTTCCAAGACCATTGGCACATCTTGTCTCAGGACTACCACCTGCCAGACCTGCCCATTAGTGTGTGGATCGATATTCCTCCGACACAGCTTACCATCATAAACATTTTTCCCTTCTCCTTCCACAGCTGTTGAGTCTCTTGTGGGGCATCTGGACCAGGGTGTGAATCGGCTTGCTTCAGCAGCTCTTTTACCAGACGGACTGCTGGGTCACTATCCTGCATCTCTGCCTATCCATGGTGGGTCAATGGGTCCAGCATTGCTTTTTGCCTTTCTTTACGCTTGTTCTTCACATAATGGGAATACTGAGTCTCCCCGGGGCGATGGACAGCTGGTAACTCAATCTGTTCAAGTGCTTCCAGATATTCTCCCACTTCTGGTAAATGGGGCATCCTGGACAACACATCGGCATTTGCGTTCTTGTGCCCTGCATGGTACTTGATGGTGAATTTGTAGTTGGACAACCGGGCCATCCATCGCTGGTCCAATGCATCTAGTTTTGCAGTTTCCAGGTGCGGCTATCTTAGTGAAGTCTTTAATGAACCTTCGGTAGTAGCCTACCAATCTGAGGAACTGCCGGACTTTGTGGATGTTGCTGGGTTGTGGCCAATCCCTGATCATGGTGACCTTGTCAGGGTCTGGTGCCACACCTTCAGCGCTTACCACATGGACCAGGTACTGCACTTTGGGCTTTAACAGATAACACTTGGATGGCTTTACCTTCAGGCCAAAGTTAGATAGAGCTTCAAACACCTCAGCAGGTGCTTCGGGTGATCTTCATAAATCTTGGAGAAGACCATGACATCATCCAGGTACCATAGGACGATTTCAAAATTCCTGTGCCCGAGACAGCACTCCATTATCCTCTGGAATGTCCCTGGTGCATTGCAAAGCCCGAACGGCATATAGCTGAATTCGGAGAGGCCTATCGGTGTCATGAAGGCGGTCTTTTCTGTATCCGCCTCTGCCACGGAAACCTGCCAATACCCACTAGTGAGATCTAAGGGTAGCAAATTGTAAAGCAGCGAATGCCTCGATTCTGGGTAATGGGTAGGCATCCTTATGTGTAAGGTGGTTTATCTGCCTGTAATCAACACACATCCTCATTGTACCATCCTTCTTGCTAACAAGGAATAATAGAGCTGCCCAGGGGCTACAACTATCTCTGATTACCCCAGCCTCCTTCATCTCTCGTAACATACTCTTGGCACATTGGTAGTGAGCTGGAGGTACAGGCCGGTATATCTCTTTAATGGGCGGATGACCTCCAGTGGTGATACGATGTTGAAACCCTTTTACCTGCCCACAATCTAGTGGGTGCTTGCTGAATACCCACTCATACTGATGGACCACCTGGTAAGCCCCTTGTTTTTGGTGTGATGGGGTAGAGTCAGTGCCCACGTGTAATTTCTGACACCAATCCTCTAATTGTCCTGCAGAGCCATTGTTCCCCGCCTGGTAGGATGGGACCAAGGGTTCTGTTGCCTGTATTGCATCATTATTAACAATAAACAGTTTTGCAAGTATGGCATATCTGGGTAAGTGGACCTCTTTCTCTCCACAGTTAAGGACACATACTGGTACCCTCCCCTTGCGGACATCAACCACCCCTCTGGCTGTCAGGATTGTGGGCCTACTATTTGAATACACAGGTTCAACCCGGGTCTGGTAGTCTTTACCTCTGAGGCCTATTGCTGCCCGACACCAGATTAACATTTTACTCCTGGGGGGTATTGCAATGGGGATCGGATCACTCACTGTGACTCGGCCAATTTCTCCACCAGACAATTCTACCTGTTGTTTCTACACCAGGGCTCTGATTTCTTTTTGCAGGACACGTTGCTCACTGGAACTAGCAGTTTCGGCCCCCTGTTGTAACAAGACAACAACCTTGGCAAGACAATTTTCCATGACATTAGTACCTAAGGTCATCATGGCGTTACATTCTCGTCGGTCAATATCAACAATCACCAGTACCTGGGCCTTCAATTCTACCAGCCTCACTTTAATGGTTACCTTTTTGTATCCACCTGTGGCAAAGACTGACCATTACTGGCTACTATTGTCAAATCACTATGACCTTTCAATCAGTTTTCGAAGCGATGCTACAGATCGCTTGGAAAACACTAGCATTCTGCAAGCTAATTACGCTTGTAAAGCGTTAGTGATTAGTGGGAAAACGCATGCCAATTCCGCATGGGTTTTACCCGCAGCACAGTTGCAGAATTGCAGCGGAAATTTCAGCGGCAATTCCGGACATGTGCACATAGCCTAAGTTTGGCAAATATCTGCTTAACAGTTCTTTTTTCAATATCCAGCCAGGATTTCACTTCTCTTTGTGCTGCGCCACTTAATTGACCAGTTAGGATGTTGACCTTTTGGTGTTCTGTCAGGGGATATACTTAAAACAGGCTGTATAGCCTTTCTTTAAAGTTACTTAGCGTATGGGACTCCTCTGAATATTGTGGCAGCCAGGCCGATCCTAGTATATAGGGCATGGACAGTGGCATTATAGGAGCTGTTATTGCGGTGGGGTCCGGCTGCTATGCAGGAGCTGTGGGCAGAGCAAGGCCTGGGGGCATCGTGGGGCCTGCGAGTGTGACCGCCGCTAGTTCTCCTCCCGGATCGGATATTTTCCTTTCCATCTTTGCTAACCTTTAAGCAGGCCTGACATTTCACCATCGGAGACTGCAGCGGTACCTCCTGCACATGGTGCAATGCTTCTCCCGATCCTCCTTCTGGGGTTTCCGGTGTCCTCACTTGCGGCTCTCTCCTGTCAGCACAGCGTCCACTTCCTCTTCACACTCTCTTCAGGCTCCACCCACAATAGCACACCCCTCTTTTCCTGCGCTCCTCGCGGCGCTCTTTCTGGCGGCCGTTTTTTTGGTGGCTATTTTGAAAATAAAGCGCGCGCACTGTGTTAAGCAGTTATGTCGATGTTTCGATGGCGATGTTTTAAAAGGTCATTAAAGTCTCTGACACACAACTTCATAAAGTCTCTCTTTTAAGTAGAGTCTCTTAGACGCACAAGACCCTCTTCAGTGGGTTGGTTTATCCTGTTCGTGATGCCAAGTTGAGTCGCCCGTCAGGGCAGTGGGGTACTCGGTAATGGGTCCGGTCTCAATTAAAGGGGTGGTGATGGTGGCATCGACCTGGTCCGTGGCCCTGGGCACCAATGTAAAAGGAACTGTCTTTAAAGGGGTTGTGTAAATAATTAAAGTTCATGACGCCACCTGTGGTTCTCGGTCAGAGGTGACCGATGCTGCTTAAAGGGGGTCCTCTGGGGGCAATGGTACTGCAGCAAAGATGGTATTGCTTCCCACAGGTGAATCGGTGTCCCCAGGGCTCCTGGTGTATTTGGCCGGGATGGCAAATGCCAGCAAATAAATGGAGGACACAGCGTTGCAGTCTTTACCTGGTTTACTGGTGTTAAGCAGCCACAGTCCAGGGTACCAGCAAAGGTGTAGATGGAGTCCAGGCAGCCTGAAGACAAGTGGAAATCCCCTTGACAGGTCAGTTTGGGAGCCTTCCACTATGCGCTGGTCTGTAGTTCCTTGCTGCCTGTAGCTGTCTAACAAGGTCCTCTTTCTTCCACCGTCCAGGGACAGTACCTGCAAGGTAGGCAGCTTGAGCCGTCTCTTTGGGGTCTCTGTCCACGGTGACTCCAGACTCTGATTGCTGCTGTACCTCATGTATTATGTGAGCAAGTACATTTTAGTTTCCTGCCCTCCGGTTCTGCCATGGGACCTGTAGTTCCTCATGACCTCGGGCTCCAGGTGCCCAGTTTCTGTGCTCAGCTTAGAGAGTCCCAGTCGCAGCCTTTCTCTAGCTCCTAAGTCCTTCTGTACTCGTTCACTGGTTGCTACCAACTGTCTACTTGTCTGCTCCAGACCAACGGACTCCTCCTCCAGACCAGGATGTTTATAGGGAAGTTCCCCTTGAATCGGGTTTAGAGCTCCTTCTTATGACCTGGAGTCAGAATGTGTTGCACGTAAGGTTACCTGCCAAGGGGATTCCTCCTCTCTCCAGGCATGGCACTACCCTCCCCGAGAGGAAGGCAATACCACTGCGGTACCTGAACTCCTGGGGTGCCACATGTGCGTCTCATATCGTGTGATGATAATGTGCAACATATAAGCATCACTTGTGCTATGCATAGCAGTGCTTCAGTGCTGTAAAGCAAAAATCACAATCTCCTATGAATGCTGGCGTTCACATGAGTATCATGATGACACGCACGGGGGGCTTCAGCAAATCCCCAGCTGTCCTGACAACTCATCCTTACCCCGCGTTCACAGGATGAATGACAAGTACAAAAATACATTTCTGACATTTCAAAAAATACCAGTAATATAGCTGCCCTTTTTTCAATAATAACCATAAGCCTTCTATCCATGGAGTCTGACAGTTTCTTAATCTGTTTTTTCGTCAGGACCAACCATAGCCTCAAAGACATTGTTTAGAGAGGTGACTGTTTTCCTTCACAGTAAATCTACCATTTAAGAAGGGCCCACAAGCTTTCAATAGGGTTTAGGGCAGGTGAGGAAGCAGTCGTGTCATTATTCTTTCATCTTTAAGACCATTACTGGTAGAGCAGTAGTCGAGACGATGCATGCGATGGAGCATTTTTCTGCATGAAAATCTTTTTTTTTTTTTTTTTTTTTTTTTTTTTAAGATGCAGACTTTTTCCTGTACCACTGCTTAAAGAAAATGTCTTCTAAAAACTGGCAATAGTTTGAGGAGTTGATTTTGAGTCCATCTTCAATCCGAAAAGGTCCAACTAGCTCAACTTTAAATTGTAAATCCGAGACTTTAAAAAAAAAAAATGTATCTAAGCAGTAACATGTAGGTAATTGCAGCTTACCTACCTGTTGTGTCTGGCTCCGTTCTCACCCCACACAGAGCAGTCACATAGCGCTCCTGCCGGGAAGCCTCTGCTGACATAAAGTCTACAGATCGGAGGCTTCTTTTCCATGCTGCTCTGTCGACAGGGTGGGACTTCTGAGGTCATTCTGATTGACATCCGGATCTCCGCTGCCTAACTGAGGGAGTCAGCTGTCAATCAGAACGGCCTTGTAAGTCCCGCACCATCACGTCAGCAGAGACTGCTAAATCTCCTGCAGGAGTGGTCTGTGACTGCTCTGTGTCAGATAGAACAGCGCCGTGCACAAAAGGCAGGTATGTTGCAGTTACCTGCCTGTTAGTGCTTAGGTACTTTTTTTTGTAAAGTCACGGATACCCTTTTTAATGATACCAGCCCATAGCTGTACCCCACCTCCACCTTGTGGGTGCCTTAGTGGAAGTGGAGGTCTCCGTCCATAGCTGATCCAGCCAGAGGTCCATCTAGTCTTGGCTCAGTCTTGGGGTTTCCACTTCAATGTCTTGTTCGATGGTGGTCAGGTTTAAGTCTACTTCACCTTGACCATGTCTCTGAGCACTGAACACCTTGTACTCCTGGGCGCTCCATGGAAGTTGTTGTTCTGGAATATGACAGAAAATATGGAGAATAATAGGTTCCTGGTTACTTCACGTTTCATTCTTCTCAAGTCTTTGGCAGTTGACGTGCTTCTTTTTTTGCAACACATTTTTTGTGGTCCTTACCTATCTTCAACAATACTTTTGATGATCCTGTGAATGCACCCCAATATCTTAAGTGTCGAGAAAGCTGCATCCTTCTATATGATGTTTCAAAATTTGCGACTTTTTAGAGTCCGTTAAATCTCTTTTTTTCTACCATTTTTTCTAAGGAAAGTAAACTGCCTAATAATTCTGCACCGCTTGATAAAAGGCGTTGTAGGTTGCCCCCTCCTTCATTACACAAATATACATTAACTGATCTGCTGCATCCAATAACCATTTAATTTTATACAGCCTTGAGGTGGAAAATCAGTTTAAAATGATGATCTGGTCAAAATACTCACTTGCCTAATAACTTTGTACACAGTGTTTGGATTGTGGTCATTTTACGTGTAGGTTGAGATATTGCATTTGGCACTTCTAAAATTGTCAACTTCCTTTCTGGCATGTCACATTTTTGTTCATGATTAAGTACATGTGCCTCATTCTGTGCAGTGATATTGGTCTTTGCACCTGCTGCTTGCCTACAAGGACTCAGGTGCAGGACCATCCATTGGTCACACAATGACATACTCTAATAAACAATGTGGCAGTATAATTTAATTACAAAACTCTGTCTCCAGTTATCTGGTCATCCCCTTATTGATTTCCTGTAGTCTTGGTTGCTGGGAATATATTGTGATGGTATTTAAGACGGTTGGACTAATATCACCTTAAGGGAAGGTCCTTTAATCCATTAGTTTGGTTTCTTGACAGTCTTTTCATTTGCTTCATTCTTTGACTATTCGTGATACATTTCAACATTTAATCAACTCCCAGATATAGTTCAAGGTCCAGGTTAAACATACTGCTGTTCAGATATTGTTGCATTTAGCCCAACCACTTCCAATCAATCTGCTCCAGTTGCAAATAGATGGTCTTGTAATAAGTCATTTCACTTCAATAGCTGATGTCATCCCGCAGTAACTGCTGGCAAATGGTAAAATATCTCTGTTCCTTCCACAAGGACTGAGTGTAAATTGGCCTTCTGGGATTTCCCCTAAGTAAAATCTATGAGTCACATTTGGAAAAATGCAACTAATTATTGCTGAGACTTTAAAATTGTAATTATATCTGTAACTCTGAATCTATGTATCATTCTCATACACTACAGCTACCTGTCACAGGGGGAAACATAATATAAAATTCCTTACAGCCTTCATGCTTCACTTTCTTATTTATTCTCCTATTTATATGTCAGGCATTAAGTGAGTGTGACCTAAAGGACAGACCAGAGGCAACTCTGCATGATGGCTTTATTATTCATATATTGTACCATCAATTCTCCATCAACTGGACTGTCCCCAGACCATAATAAGAACGTATGCCATTGATCTGAAAATGTGCATGCAATTTTAAAACAATTCAACAACAAGAAATGTATTCAGATATGCAGTGGTCTGCTTCTGCTCTGTTATAGTGCTTTTTGATATACATTTACAGTTGTGCTCAAAAGTTTATATACCCCAGCAGAATTTTTGCTTTTTTGGCCTTTTTTCAGAGAATATGAATGATGACACCAAAACTTTTTCTCCACTCATGGTTAGTGGTTGGGTGAAGCCATTTAGTGTCAAACTACTGTGTTTTCTCTTTTAAAATCATAATGACAACCCAAAACATCCAAATTACCCTGATCAAAAGTTTACATACCCTGGTAATTTTGGCCTTATAACATGCACAGAACTTGACACAAATGGGATTGAATGGCTACTAAAGGTAACATTGTCACCTGTGACCTGTTTGCTTGTGATCAGTGTGTGTGCATAAAAGCTGAGTTTCTGGGATCCAGATTGACTCTTGCATCTTTCATCCAGCCACTGACGTTTTTGGATTGTGAGTCATGTGAAAAGCAAAATAATTGTCAACGGATCTATGGGCAAAGGTAGTTGAACTGTATAAAACAGGAAAGGGATACAAAAAGATATCCAAGGAATTGATAATGGCAGTCAGCAGCATTCAAATTGTGAATAACAAATGGAAAATCATGTGCTCTGCAAAAACAAAACCACGGTCAGGTAGACCAACAAAAATTTCGGTCTGATAACATGCACAGAAGTTGACACAAATTGGTTTGAATAACTACTAAAGTTAAGGAAAATTGTTAGGGATGCAAAGAAAAACCCACAAATAACATCAGCTGAAATACTGGACTCTCTGAAAACTAGTGGTGTGGCTGTTTCAAGATGCACAATAAGGAATCACTTGAAGAAAAATGGGCTTCATGGTCGAATAGCCAAAAGAAAGCCATTACTGTGCAAATGCCACAAAGTATCTCACCTACTATACACAAAGCAGCACAGAGACAAGCCTCAAAACTTCTGGAGCAAGGTAATTTGGAGTGATGAGACCAAAATTGAACTTTTTGGCCACAATCAAAAACATTACATTTGGAGAGAGGTCAACAAGCCCTATGATGAAAGGAACACCATTCCTACTTTAAAGCACTGAGGTGAATCACTGATACTTTGGGGATGTGTGAGCTACAGGCACAGGAAACATGGTCAAAGTTGAAGGAAAGATGAATGCAGCACGTTATCAGCAAATACTGGAGTCAAATTTGCACTCATCAGCCTGGAAGCTGCACATGGGATGTACTTGGATGTTCCAACATGACAATGATCCAAAACACAAGGCCAAGTTGACCGGTCATTGGTTACAGCAGAACAAAATGAAGGTTGTGGAGTGGCCATCTCAGTCTCCTGACCTCAATATCATTGAGCCACTCTGGGGAGATCTCAATCGTGCAGTTCATGCTAGACAGCCCAGGAATTTACAGGAACTGGAGGCTTTTTGCCAAAAAGAGTGGGCAGCTTTACCATCTGAGAAAACAAAGAACCTCATCCACAACTACCACAAAAGACTTTAAACTGTCATTGATGTCAGAGGGAGCAATACACGGTATTAAGAAATGGGGTATGTGAGCTTTTGATCAGGGTCATTTGGATGTTTTGGGTTGTCATATAATTTAAAAAGAGAAAACACAGTATTTTCACAATAAATGGCTTAACCCAACCACTAGCCATGAGTGGAGAAAAAGTTTTGGTGTTACCATTCATATTCTCTGAAAAAAGGCCAAGAAAGCAAAAATTCTGCCGAGGTATGTAAACTTTTGAGCACAACTGTATATGAGGTTCTGTGTTGTGAATTCTGTGGCTGAGTTCACTTCTGTGGTCACAAGTGGTATTGCAGTCTCTGGGCTTCCTCCCTCAGGTGTTGTGGTGAGCTCGTTGGCTGCCTTGCTATTTAGCTCCACCTGAGTCTGTCTTCCTTGCTCCTTGTCAATGTTCCAGTGTTGGATCTGAGCTACTGCATCTTTCCTTGGGCCTGCTGCTCTGCTAGATAAGTGCTTCTAGTTTGTTTTCTGTTTTTTTCTGTCCAGCTTGCTATTGTCTTTTGCTGGAAGCTCTGAGAAGCAGAGGGGTGCACCGCCGTGCTGTTAGTTCGGCACGGTGGGTCTTTTTGCCCCTTTGCGTGGTTTTCGTTTTAGGGTTTTTTGTAGACTGCATAGTTCTCTTTGCTATCCTCGCTCTGTCTAGAATATCGGGCCTCACTTTGCTGAATCTATTTCATTCCTACGTTTGTCTTTTCATCTTGCTAACAGTCATTATATGTGGGGGGCTGCCTATTCCTTTGGGGTTTTTCTCTGAGGTAAGTCAGGCTTGTATTTCTATCTTCAGGCTAGTCAGCTCCTCAGGCAGTGCCGAGTTGCATAGGTAGTTGTTAGGCGCAATCCACTGCTGCTTATAGTTGTGTGAGGATAGATCAGGTACTGCAGTCTACAGAGATTCCACGTCTCAGAGCTCGTCCTATTGTTTTTGGTTATTGCCAGATCTCTGTATGTGCGCTGATTACTGCACGCTGTGTTGCCTGATTGCCAGCCATAACAGTACAAGGAGCCCCACCAATGATTCCCAATAGAGGGAAAAAAGAAATCCTGACATCATTTTTTTTTCTTAGCTCTGTCTTCAGTCTTTTTTTTCCCCTAGACATTAGAGTGCTTCAGGACACAGCTGTGGACATGGATATTCAGGCTCTGTGCTCCTCAATGGATAATCTCGTTGTAAATGTACAAAAGATTCAAGATACTATTGATCAGAAATCGATGCTAGAACCAAGAATTCCGATTCCTGATTTGTTTTTTGGTGACAGAACTAAGTTCCTGAGCTTCAGAAATAATTGTAAGCTATTTTTGGCCTTGAAACCTCATTCTTCTGGTAATCCTATTCAACAGGTTTTGATTATTATTTCTTTTTTGCGCGGCGACCCACAGGACTGGGCGTTTTCTCTTGCACCAGGAGATTCTGCATTGAGTAATGTTGATGCATTTTTCCTGGCGCTCGGATTGCTTTACGATGAGCCTAATTCAGTGGATCAGGCTGAGAAAAATCTGCTGGCTTTATGCCAGGGTCAGGATGATGTAGAAGTATATTGTCAGAAATTTAGGAAATGGTCAGTACTCACTCTGTGGAATGAATCTGCACTAGCGGCTTTGTTCAGAAAGGGTCTCTCTGAAGCTCTTAAGGATGTAATGGTGGGATTTCCTATGCCTGCTGGTTTGAATGAGTCTATGTCCTTGGCCATTCAGATCGGTCGTCGCTTGCGCGAGCGTAAATCTGTGCACCATCTGGCGGTACTGCCTGAGAGTAAACCTGAGCCTATGCAGTGCGACAGGACTATGACTAAAGTAGAACGGCAAGAACACAGACGTCTGAACAGACTGTGTTTCTATTGTGGTGATTCTACTCATGCTATTTCTAATTGTCCTAAACGCACTAGGCGGTTCGATAGCTCTGCCGTTATTGGTACTGTACAGTCCAAATTCCTTTTGTCCATTACCTTAATGTGCTCTTTGTCATCGTATTCTGTCATGGCGTTTGTGGATTCAGGCGCTGCCCTGAATCTGATGGATTTGGATTATGCTAAACGTTGTGGATTTTTCTTGGAGCCTTTGCGGTGTCCTATTCCGTTGAGAGGAATTGATGCTACACCTTTGGCCAAGAATAAGCCTCAGTACTGGGCCCAGCTGACCATGTGCATGGCTCCTGCACATCAGGAAGTTATCCGCTTTCTGGTACTGCATAATTTGCATGATGTGGTCGTGTTGGGGTTGCCATGGCTACAAACCCATAATCCAGTATTGGATTGGAACTCTATGTCGGTAACCAGCTGGGGTTGTCAGGGAGTACATGGTGATGTTCCATTTTTGTCTATTTCGTCATCCATTCCTTCTGACATCCCAGAGTTCTTGTCGGACTTTCAGGATGTATTTGAAGAGTCCAAGTCTGATGCCCTACCTCCGCATAGGAATTGTGATTGTGCTATCGATTTGATTCCTGGTAGTAAATTCCCTAAGGGTCGTTTATTTAATTTGTCCGTACCTGAACACACCGCTATGCGCAGTTATGTGAAGGAGTCCCTGGAGAAGGGACATATTCGCCCATCGTCGTCACCATTGGGAGCAGGGTTCTTTTTTGTAGCCAAGAAGGATGGTTCGCTAAGACCGTGTATTGATTACCGCCTTCTTAATAAGATCACTGTTAAGTTTCAGTATCCCTTGCCATTGATTTCTGACTTGTTTGCTCGGATTAAGGGGGCTAGTTGGTTTACTAAGATTGATCTTCGTGGTGCGTATAATCTGGTGAGAATCAGGCAGGGAGATGAATGGAAAACGGCATTTAATACGCCCGAGGGTCATTTTGAGTATCTGGTGATGCCGTTCGGACTTGCCAATGCTCCATCTGTTTTTCAGTCTTTTATGCATGACATTTTCCGTGAGTATCTGGATAAATTCTTGATTGTTTACTTGGATGACATTTTGATCTTCTCAGATGATTGGGAGTCTCATGTGAAGCAAGTCAGAATGGTTTTCCAGGTACTGCGTGCTAATTCCTTGTTCGTGAAGGGATCAAAGTGTCTCTTTGGTGTGCAGAAAGTTTCATTTTTGGGGTTCATCTTTTCCCCTTCTACTATCGAGATGGATCCGGTTAAGGTTCAGGCCATCCAGGATTGGACTCAGCCGACATCTCTAAAAAGTCTGCAGAAATTCCTGGGCTTTGCTAATTTTTATCGTCGCTTCATCTGTAATTTTTCTAGCATTGCCAGACCATTGACCGATTTGACCAAGAAGGGTGCTGATTTGGTTAATTGGTCTTCTGCTGCCATGGAGGCTTTTCAGGAGTTGAAGCGTCGTTTTTGCTGTGCCCCTGTGTTGTGTCAACCTGATGTTTCTCTTCCGTTCCAGGTCGAGGTTGATGCTTCTGAGATTGGTGCAGGGGCGGTTTTGTCACAGAGAGGTTCTGGTTGCTCAGTGTTCAAACCATGTGCTTTCTTTTCCAGGAAATTTTCTGCTGCTGAGCGTAATTATGATGTGGGCAACCGAGAGTTGCTGGCCATGAAGTGGGCATTCGAGGAGTGGCGTCATTGGCTTGAGGGTGCTAAGCATCGCGTGGTGGTATTGACTGATCATAAGAACTTGACTTATCTCGAGTCTGCCAAGCGCTTGAATCCTAGACAGGCCCGTTGGTCGTTATTTTTTGCTCGTTTTGATTTTGTGATTTCATACCTTCCGGGCTCTAAAAATGTGAAGGCGGATGCTCTGTCTAGGAGTTTTGTGCCCGACTCTCCGGGGTTATCTGAGCCGGCGAGTATCCTCAAGGAAGGAGTCATTGTGTCTGCCATCTCCCCTGATTTGCGGAGAGTGTTGCAGAAATTTCAGGCTAATAAACCTGATCGTTGTCCGGCCGAGAAACTGTTCGTCCCTGATAGGTGGACTAGTAAAGTTATCTCTGAACTTCATTGTTCGGTGCTGGCCGGTCATCCAGGAATCTTTGGTACCAGGGAGTTGGTTGCTAGATCCTTCTGGTGGCCATCTCTGTCACGGGATGTGCGTGCTTTTGTGCAGTCCTGTGGAATTTGTGCTAGGGCTAAGCCCTGCTGTTCACGTGCCAGTGGGTTGCTTTTGCCCTTGCCGGTCCCGAAGAGGCCTTGGACACATATTTCGATGGATTTCATTTCTGACCTTCCCGTTTCTCAAAAAATGTCGGTCATTTGGGTGGTCTGTGATCGCTTTTCTAAAATGGTCCATCTGGTGCCCTTGGTTAAATTGCCTTCCTCCTCTGATTTGGTGCCTTTGTTCTTCCAGCATGTGGTTCGTTTACATGGCATTCCTGAGAATATTGTTTCTGACAGAGGTTCCCAGTTTGTCTCGAGGTTCTGGCGAGCCTTTTGTGGTAGGATGGGCATTGACCTATCTTTCTCCTCGGCCTTCCATCCTCAGACTAATGGCCAGACCGAACGAACCAATCAGACCTTGGAAACATATCTGAGATGTTTTGTTTCCGCTGACCAGGATGATTGGGTGTCATTTTTGCCGTTGGCTGAGTTCGCCCTTAATAATCGGGCCAGCTCGGCTACCTTGGTCTCTCCATTTTTCTGCAATTCTGGGTTCCATCCTCGTTTCTCTTCAGGACAGGTTGAGTCTTCGGACTGTCCTGGTGTGGATTCTGTGGTGGACAGGTTGCAGCAGATCTGGACTCAGGTAGTGGACAATTTGACCTTGTCCCAGGAGAAGGCTCAGCTTTTCGCTAATCGCAGACGCCGTGTGGGACCCCGACTTCGTGTTGGGGATTTGGTTTGGTTATCTTCTCGTCATATTCCTATGAAGGTTTCCTCTCCTAAATTTAAACCTCGTTTTATTGGTCCGTATAGGATTTCTGAGATTCTCAATCCGGTGTCTTTTCGTCTGACCCTCCCAGACTCCTTTTCCATACATAATGTATTCCATAGGTCGTTGTTGAGGAGATACGTGGCACCTATGGTTCCATCTGTGGAGCCTCCTGCCCCTGTTTTGGTGGAGGGGGAATTGGAGTATATTGTGGAGAAGATTTTGGATTCTCGTGTCTCTAGACGGAAACTCCAGTATCTGGTCAAATGGAAGGGTTATGCTCAGGAAGATAATTCCTGGGTTTTTGCCTCTGATGTCCATGCCCCAGATCTTGTTCGTGCCTTTCATGTGGCTCATCCTGGTCGGCCTGGGGGTTCTGGTGAGGGTTCGGTGACCCCTCCTCAAGGGGGGGGTACTGTTGTGAATTCTGTGGCTGAGTTCACTTCTGTGGTCACAAGTGGTATTGCAGTCTCTGGGCTTCCTCCCTCAGGTGTTTTTTGTGAGCTCGTTGGCTGCCTTGCTATTTAGCTCCACCTGAGTCTGTCTTCCTTGCTCCTTGTCAATGTTCCAGTGTTGGATCTGAGCTACTGCATCTTTCCTTGGGCCTGCTGCTCTGCTAGATAAGTGCTTCTAGTTTGTTTTCTGTTTTTTTCTGTCCAGCTTGCTATTGTCTTTTGCTGGAAGCTCTGAGAAGCAGAGGGGTGCACCGCCATGCTGTTAGTTCGGCACGGTGGGTCTTTTTGCCCCTTTGCGTGGTTTTCGTTTTAGGGTTTTTTGTAGACTACATAGTTCTCTTTGCTATCCTCGCTCTGTCTAGAATATCGGGCCTCACTTTGCTGAATCTATTTCATTCCTACGTTTGTCTTTTCATCTTGCTAACAGTCATTATATGTGGGGGGCTGCCTATTCCTTTGGGGTTTTTCTCTGAGGTAAGTCAGGCTTGTATTTCTATCTTCAGGCTAGTCAGCTCCTCAGGCAGTGCCGAGTTGCATAGGTAGTTGTTAGGCGCAATCCACTGCTGCTTATAGTTGTGTGAGGATAGATCAGGTACTGCAGTCTACAGAGATTCCACGTCTCAGAGCTCGTCCTATTGTTTTTGGTTATTGCCAGATCTCTGTATGTGCGCTGATTACTGCACGCTGTGTTGCCTGATTGCCAGCCATAACAGTTCTGCCACTTGTCAAAATAAAAGAAGCATATGAGGACCAGAGAAGTGGACCCTCTGGGTCACAGCTTCAGAGCCCCCGAGGGCGAGCGGACAAGATGGAGCCACCCCCTGTACAGGGAGCATTAGGGCCAGGCCCAAGGAGGGTGAAGCTGCAACTGCCGGAGCCAAAGGGACGACTGACAATATACCAGAGGGAGAACAGAAGAAGGGAGAAGGTCGGAGCTACAGAGGAGACCAATATGGCGGAGGCACAAGACGGATGGAGGCAGCAAAGATAAAGTACTGACCGGTAAGGAGAAAACACTCGTTTGACGGAACACAACAGGAACACAGGACTGGAAGGCACGGCAAGAACTCAGGGCTAGTAGATACGGTGCGAACACAGGACTGGTGGGTACGACAGGAAACACAGGACTGACTGGAATGGCAGGAACACTGGACTGGAAGACACGGCGGGAACGGCAGGACTGACAGGAACAGCAGGAACACTGGACTGGAAGACACGGCAGAAACGACAGGACTGATAGGAATGGCAGGAACACTGGACTGGCTAGAACGGCAGGAACACAGGACTGCGGTTACTAAGAGTCACAGCAAGGATGCAGGAACCGGAGCCAAAGAACCCACAGAGATGCTGGCAAAAACCAGCAAACGCAATAGACGCAAAGGTGTCTGAGTAGGGCAAGCGCTGGGAAGAAGTACCCGACGGGCGCCTCCATATTGGAGGCGGAGCTGCCGGGTAACGACCTCCCAGAAGCCCTAGCGACGAAAGGAGCGGCCCACAGAATGGACGAGCGCCGGAGAAGCTGGAAGACGGAGAGCAGGAAGGAGCATCGGGAGCTGGCCGGACAGATAAGTATGAGAAAGCGGCGTAACAAAGCAGTTACAATCATACCAGTTCTTTTCGAAACTTTCAGACCACATTATGGCTTTCAGCCGTGCCAAACCAATTAGTGAATTCATTTAGTCTTTGGCTCTCCATTCCTTTTTTGTGTTATTACTGTGAGATATAATTGAATCTAGTTTTTTGGGTCTCACAAACATCTTATCACAACAGCCTGTTATGGAAAATTATAAAACTAGCATTTTTTAGGACTTGTAAGCACATAAGGCTAGATTTACACTATCATCGCTAATACCTCTAGCATGCTGGTCAATTTTTTTTTTTTTAAGGAACAAAAAAATAACTGACCCCATTGTAGTTAATGAGGTTCATGTTCTGGTCTTAGTGTCCATCATAGCACTGAAGCACCTTGCCTCTTTAGAGAGGAAGAGGGCTAGAAATCTAGCACCACCTATTGGAAGTAGAAATTCTAAAAGTCAATATCGACACTTTAATGATCCTTGCATGATTGAAAAGGCAATTTGCATTTTAAATTTCCTGGAGGCTCATTGCATGGCTTATAAATCTCCTTCCACTGGCATATCAGCCATATCATTCTCCACAAGGAGAGATGTTACCCCTTAGACCCCTAAAAGCCCAGACTCATACAGCCAAATCAGATCTCTTGCATTGCACTTAGGAGGGGAAATATTCCAAAACACGTGTCTGCAAATAGAAAATCTGGTTTGGCTTTTATCCCAAGTCATATGGCAAGGGTCAAGAGTGCTACTTCCAATAGCTGACACTACAGTCCTCTTCTTCTCTAAAGATGCAATTTGTATGTTTAATTTCCTATAAGTCTCCTTGTACTGGCATGCATGGCATGTCACTCTTCCCAAGGAGAAACATCATAGAGCATAGATGTTTTTTTCCTAAACTGAACAGAAAAACAGAACTTCAAGTGTAATAGCTTAATTTGGGATTAGTCCATTGTTACTATGGTGGCTGGAATGGCCGTAAATTAAAATCCAACCTATAATGCAATTTATGTTGAAGCAGGGTTGCCAGCTTGACTTTTTATTTTTTATGGACAACTTGTCAAAAAATCGCGGACGACAATATTTGTTACGGACACACTGAAAAAAACATAATAATTAATTGTGATTATAAGTGATGTATGTCTACAGCCCATAATTCTGATATGTAGACATCAGCTGCATTCACTTACAAATGTAAAATTATGATAATTATGGTAAAAATAATCTGTATAAGTTTCTTCAGCTTAAAAAAAAATCACCAGAAAAATTTTATGCACAGTCCAAAAAAGTGCTCTATTTTCACGGTCTGTCCTGGAATTTCTCCTCTGTTGGCAACCCTCTATTGTAGATGAATGGTAATACTAGCTACAGCTCATCCCTGCTTGATGTGATCCAGCCTGCAGGTGATAAGTGCTGGGGCACAGGCAAAGCTAGTGAGGTAAAGTCCAATGATGGTGTGAAGATTTTGATTTAGGTTTTGTTGCTTAGAGTCATTTTCTCTGTTCCCTGCAAATCTTAGAGAGACACAGTAAGTGGAAAATAAGAATGCAAAAGTCAGATGAATAACCAATTTAGATTTAGGTACAGTCTTCGGAACAAAGAAAGGGCAGATAAATCCTCAAAGGAGTTATTCAGCACTAGGATACTGATGGCCTATTCATAGGCTAGGGTCACACGATCATAGTATCTCTCATCTGAGAAAATCAGTCTGATTATGCTGATCACACTCTGATCAGAATGTGTTCTGATTTTCTCAGATGTGGAGAAGATAGAAAAAAATATTTTTCCCATCTTCTCCATTCTGTCAGTCTGTGAAAATTAGACCACACTCGGATGTCATCTGAGGGCAATCCAATTTATGGAGGCAAATCGTGCATGCTGCGGTTTCTTCCCTGGACAGACTTGGTCCGGGAAAAACATTGGACATGTGCATGGCCCCATAGAATTATATCTGTGACCGAAAATACGGTCGTCTGCACAAGCTCTTAGGGTCGGTCATCGTTATTCGTTATAAGATTGATGCCAATTTGCACGCGGCACCACTAGTGATCAGGGGTTAGCATTTACCTCTGCAGCAAGAAGTGCACAGTGTACAGAGATGGCACACTGTTTTTTGGTACTCCAGCTCAGATCACTGTTACTTCAATAGGAGCTTAGCTAAGAAGTTAGGCTTACCTAGGAAGAGCTAGTACACAGCATAGTGAGCTGTGTTGTTCCCGCTCCGTACACTGTGTACTACAGACTGTGATAAAGCTGATAGATTAGGGAGCCAAGCATTGGACTCCAACTGATCTGAGAATGAAGATGTATCCTAAAGTCCTATACAATCCCCTCTGTCCTAACAGAAAAATGTAAATAGCCTCAATGCCTGAACATATATGCCCAGCGCATGGTTTGTAAGGCTATGTAGTACCCATGTGGCATGGTCTTCCTCAGGATGGAGACATGTGGCACCCCAGGAGTTCAGGCACCACAGTGGTGCTGCCTTCCTTTCGGGGTGGGTAGTGCCATGTTGGAGACAAGTGGGATCCCTTTGGCAGGTAATCTCACATACACTACATTCTGAATCCAGACCAGAAGGGGGAGCTCAAAACCCAGTTTTAGGGGGACTTCCCTCAATAAAGATCCTGGTCTGGTGTCAGAAATTACACGTGGGCACTGACTCTACCCGATCACACCAAAAACAAGGGGCTTATCAGGTGGTCCATGAGTATGAGCAGGTATTCAGCAAACACTCACTAGGTTTTGGGCAGGTAAAAGGAGTACAACATCATATCCCCACTGGAGGTCATCCGCCCATTAAAGAGAGGTAAAGGCCTGTACCTCCAGCTCACTACCAATGTGCCAAAAGTATGTTACGAGAGGTGAAGGAGGCTGGGGTAATCAGAGATAGTTGTAACCCCTGGGCAGCTCCATTATTCCTCATCAAGAAAAAGGATGGTACAATGAGGATGTGTGTTGATTACAGGCAGATAAACCGCATTACACACAATGATGCATACCTGTTGCCCAGAATCGAAGAGTCATTAGCTGCTTTAAAATCTGCTAGCTATTTCTCCACCTTGGATCTCACTAGTGGGTATTGGCAGGTTCCTGTGGCAGAGGTGGATAAGGAAAAGACAGCCTTCACGACACCGATGGGTCTCTCTGAATTCAACTACATGTCGTTCAGACTGTGCAACGCACCAGGAACATTCCAGAAGATGATGGAGTGCTTTATCAGGCACAAGAATTTTGAGCCCGTCCTGTTGTACCTGGATGACTTATGAAGACCACCTGAAGCACCTGGACGAGGTGTTTGAAGTTCTGTCTAACTTTGGCCCGAAGGTACAGTCGTCCAAGTGTCACCTGTTAAAGCCCAAAGTGCAGTACCTGGGCCATGTGGTAAGCTCTGAAGGAGTGGCACCAGACCCTGACAAGGTCACCGTGATCAGGGACAGGCCACAACCCAGCAACATCCACAAATTCCGGCAGTTCCTCGGATTGGTAGGCTACTACCGAAGGTTCATTAAAGACTTCACTAAGATAGCCACACCCCTGCAAGACCTGTTGGTGGGCCAATCCAAGAAGACCAAGAGTAAGAATACTCCGTTTGAGTGGAACGACAGGCTGGAAGGATCCTTCACTCGGTTGAAGTTGGCTCTCACGGGAGTTGAGGTACTGGCCTACCCTGATTATGACCAACCATTTGTGCTCTACACAGATGCCAGCAACTTGGGATTGGGAGCAGTGCTGTCCCAGGTGCAGAAAGGCAAAGAAATAGTTATTGCCTACGCAAGCAGGAAGCTACGCCCCACTGAAAGGAAACCCGAAAACTAATGTTCCTTCAAGCTGGAGTTCCTAGCTATAGTCTGGGGGGTAACAGAGCGCTTCAAACATTACCTGGCCTCAGCAAGGTTCACCGTTTTCACGGACAACAACCCGCTGATCCACCTGAAAACTGCAAAACTAGATGCATTGGAGCAGCGATGGATGGCCCGGTTGTCCAACTACGAATTCACTATCAAGTACCGTGCAGGGCACAAGAATGCAAATGCCAGAAGTGGGAGAAGATCCGGAAGCACTTGACGGGATTGAATTACTAGCTTTCCATCGCCCTGGGGTGACTCAGTATTCCCATTATGTGCAGAACAAGTGCAATAACAAGCAAGAAGCCACTCTGAACCCATTGCCCCACCATGGATGGGCAGAGACGCAGGACAGTGACCTTGCGGTCCGTCTGGTCAAAGAGCTGCTAACACAAGCAGATTCACACCCTGGTCCAGATGCTCCACAAGAGACTCAACAGCTGTGGAAGGAGAAAGGTAAATTATTTATCTACGAGGGTAAGCTGTACCGGAGGAATGTCGACCCACACACTCACGAGTTGGTCAGGCAGGTGGTAGTCCCAAGACAAGATACGCCAATGGTCTCGGAAGTGTACCACGATGGAGCAGGACACTAAACTCTGCAGGGTAATCAATACAGAGGAGGACAATTTTATATTAAAGGATGATTTATGTAAACTAGAAGCTTGGGCTGATAAATGGCAAATGAGTTTTAATGGGGATAAATGTAAGGTCATGCACTTGGGGAGAAAGTAATAAGATGTATAACTATGCGCTTAATTCTAATACTCTGGGCAAAACAATCAATGAAAAAGACCTGGGTGTATGGGTGGATGACAAACTCATGTTCAGTGGCCAGTGTCAGGCAGCTGCTACAAAGGCAAATAAAATAATGGGATGTATTAAAAGAGGCATAGATGTACATGAGGAGAACATAATTTTACCTCTATACAAGTCACTAGTTCGACCACACTTAGAATACTGTGCACAGTTCTGGTCTCCGGTGTATAAGAAAGACATAGCTGAACAGGAGCGGGTGCAGAGAAGAGCAACCAAGGTTATTAGAGGACTGGGGGGTCTGCAATACCAAGATAGGTTATTACACTTGGGGTTATTTAGTTTGGAAAAACGAAGACTAAGGGGTGATCTTATTTTAATGTATAGATATATGAGGGGACAGTACAAAGACCTTTCTGATGATCTTTTTAATCATAGGCCTGAGACAGGGATAAGGGGGCATCCTCTACGTCTGGAGGAAAGAAGGTTTAGGCACAATAACAGACGCGGGTTCTTTACTGTAAGAGCAGTGAGACTATGGAACTCTCTGCCGTATGATGTTGTAAGGAGTGATTCATTACTTAAATTTAAGAGGGGATTGGATACATTTCTTGAAAAGTATAATGTTGCAGGGTATATACTAGATTCCTTGATAGGGCGTTGATCCAGGGAACTAGTATGATTGCCGTATGTGGAGTCTGGAAGGAATTTTTTCCCCAAAGTGGAGCTTACTATTTGCCACATGGGTTTTTTTTTGCCTTCCTCTGGATCAACATGTTAGGACATGTTAGGTTAGGCTATGGGTTGAACTAGATGGACTTAAAGTCTTCCTTCAACCTTAATAACTATGTTACTATGTTACTTCGGATGGAAGACGTTAGAAATCCTCCTTCGTGGAAGGTTCTATTGGATTGGCATGAGAAAAGAGAGTGTGGCTTATGCAACCTGCGCAGAAAGGACCGTGACAGCCAGAGGGCTCCCCTACAGCCCATAGTTACCAGCCACTTGAACTGGTGGCCTTAGACCAGAGGCCCCCAACTCCAGTCCTCAAGGCCCACCAACAGGTCATGTTTTCAGGATTTCCTTTGCATTGCAGAGGTGATGCAATTATTACCTGGTCAAAACTAAGGAAATCCTGAAAACATAACATGTTGGTGGACCTTGAGGACTGGAGTTGGGGACCTCTGCCTTAGACCATGTGAAGCTAACTCCAAGCCGGTCAGGCTATGTCTACGCTCTGACCATTGTGGACTATTGCTCCAGATTCCTGGTACGACTGTACCTGTCAAGGACCAGACAGTGAAGATGGCAGCCAGGCCTTCCAACAACACTTTTATCAACCACACGGATACCCTGAGAAAGTACTTTCCGACCAAGGCCCAGCCTTTGAAGCGGAAGTGTTCCAGGAGTGCTGCAACCTGTACGGATGCAAGAAGATAAGAACAACACCGTACCACCCACAAACAAATGGCATGTGTGAGAAGATGAATCAAGTGGTTAATCGACCTGTTGAAAACCTTGCCTTTGGAACAGAGAAACTTATGGCCAGAGAAGTTGCCAGACTTGGTAGATCTGTATAATCACATACCAGTGAATTCCACCAACTGCACTCCAGCCTACCTGATGAGAGGAAGATCTAGAAAATTACCTGTTGATCTTGAAATGGGAGTACTAACACCAGAAACAACCTCACCAGATGCAGATTGGGATATTGAGCGACAACAGAAATACCGCCAAGTACAAGAGTGTGTAGAAAGAAGCTTGTCCTAGGCAAGACAAAAACAAGAGAGAAACTACAATCAACATGCCCCTGCAATTCCCTTGTAACCAGGTGAACAAGTGCTAAAGGGTAAAAGAAGAATGCACAAACTCGATGACCAGTGGGAAGCAGAACCATATAACATCAAACTTTAACAATGCTAAAGTGTGTCGTATAAGCAAAGATGGAGGAGAAACTTCGACTGCGGTATCTAGGGATCATCTTAAAGTATGCCCTGACGAACTGAGAGACAAGGAAAAAAACCCAAGTACTTCTCAACCTATGGAAGAAGAGGAAAAGAGAGTCCCAGTCTTGGACTCAAGTGCATCAAGCCATAGTGATACCTGTCTTGACTTTTCCCCAGTTGGAAATACCAGAAGAAGTGATTCAGAACCATCCTGAAACAGAAGAGACTTTACACCAGCGGGCTCAAGCAGCAAACGCCACACCAGCAGTGGAGCCAGAGAATCCACCCTCTACTATTGGTGAATCTCTGAGACCCATGGTAAATCTAAGGAGTCGCAGACAGTTGCTTAGTTTAAAAAAACATTGCAGGCCTACAAGTAGCACAGGGACTACAGTGTAGTGGTTACACAACAGCAACAGCAGACATGTTAAACCAGTGACTGCGTAGGTCTACTCGTAGCACCATAGGTCAAATCCCAACCCGTTACAGGGACTAAAAATGTCAATAATTGCTGTTACCTGTTTGAAATGTTTGCTTATACTTATCACAGATTTAAAATGGACAATTGGGTAATGGACAGTGAATTACCCCAAAACTGTTACTGTAAATAGTTGGCACCCTCAAGGTGCACCTTGGTTCTACCCACATTGCCTTGCTTGTTCACAGACCTGAAGCAAAACTGGCGTGGCTGAACTCCGGGTTTGGATACACCCTTTTTAGCCTGACAAAGCCCTACGTTGGGGGTTTATGATGGATCCCTCACATCAGTACTGTTATGTATGAGCAAGGACATCCTGGTACAAGACCAGTTGTACTTTAATAAAATATGTTTGTAACTCTTTAAGCCAAAAGTGCCTCCCGTAAGGAAGAAAAAGTTTATATCAGTTCAAATGTTTTTCAAAAATGTTTTGCACCTTTCTAACCTTTATATTTATGTTTTTTCCTTTTCCCACTCCGAGAGTACTGGATTTAACGGGGATAATGTGGCACCCCAGGAGTTTGGGTACCACAGTGGTGCTGCCTTCCTCTCGGGGAGGGTAGTGCCATGCCTGGAGACAAGTAGGATCCCTTTGGCAGGTAATCTCACATACAACACATTCTGAATCCAGGCCAGAAGGGGGAGCTCAAAACCCAGTTTTAGGGGAACTCCCCTCAATAAAGATCCTGGTCTGGAGAAGGAGTCAGTTCAGTTGAGTGGAGAGTGGACAGAGACAGGGAAGGAGCAGAGGAGAGATTAGGAGCTCAAGGAGGCTGCGAATGGGCCTCCTGTGAGCCAGAGCGCAGAAATCGGGCACCTGGAGCCCGAGGTTGTGGACAACTGCAAGTTTCACAGCAGAAGCGGAGGGCATAGGACTATACATAAATTGCCCATATAATGCCTGAGGTACAGCAGCAGGTAGCAGCACGTCCGGCATGAGCACTGATTAGTACTATTGATTTTTTATGATTGAAACACTAACTAATTGTAAATATTTGGAAGGCACTATGCACTTTTTGGGATTGTCCCTGTTGATGTTTTTGTGAATGAAATCCTCTATGATCATGTTACTGCTGTATTTATTTGCAACATATAGATGCTAGTGTATATTTTCTGCCACTGGCAATTTAATTTGCTGGTTAAAATATTGACATCTTGTTATGACTTCTTTTTTGTTGCTTGTGCCTTCAGTGCGGATTCCTGGAAGAATTACTGAGCCAAAATCACGTTGACTATTTATAAAAATTTATTACACTGTTAACAAATTGATGTTACATTCAAATTGCTTCCTTGGGCTCCTGGCACTCCGCACTGTGGAATTAAAACTTTTTGCACTTACTGATCTGTGGTAGTGCTGCACATGCTGACTTGCTCCCCTTGGTTTTAATATAGTTTTTATGTTTTATTGTGTTTTTGACCTTGTTTGGTGTCAATAATTAATAAAATAAATTGAATTTAATTAGTGATCTTCAGTTATTTATTTATATGAAAATTTATTTTTGTCAAGTGGTTTCTCTTTGGGTATACAGCAGCAGTTAGAGCATGGAGTTACTGTGTCTGAGACCCCAAGAGAACAGCTAAGGGAACCTGTCACCTGAATATGGCAGGATCGGTTTTCGGTCATATGGGCGGAGTTTTCGGGTGTTTGATTCACCCTTTCCTTACCCGCTGGCTGCACGCTGGCCGCAATATTGAATTGAAGTTCATTCTCTGTCCTCCGTAGTACACGCCTGCGCCAGGCAATCTTGCCTTGCGCACGCGCAGTATGCTTTGCCCAACTGCAGGCAAAGACGAAAAGCATTAGTGCGCACGCGCCGGCGCACTATGTCCCGGAACACATCAAAATAGTTCCGGGACATAGTGCGCCAGCATATGCGCACTAATGCTTTTCGGCTTTGCCGGCAGTTGGGCAAAGCATACTGCGCGTGCACAAGGCAAGATTGCCTTGCACAGGCATGTACTACGGAGGACAGAGAATGAACTTCAATCCAATATTGCGGCCAGCGTGCAGCCAACGGGTAAGGAAAGGGTGAATCAAACACCCGAAAACTCCGCCCATATGACCGAATAGCGGTCCCGCCAATTTCAGGTGACAGGTTCCCTTTAAGTTGCCTATCGTGCAGGTACTGTCCCAGGACAGTAGAGAGAAAGGGGTTCCTTGCCAGCAAGCTACAGATAGCAAGGGACCAGAAAACCAGTGCATAGTGGAAGGCTCCCAACCTGACCTGCCATGGGGATTTCTACTTGTTTTCAGGCTGCCTGGACTCCTTCTGCACCTGTTGCCGGTACCCTGGACTGAGGCTGACTACTACTTCAGTAAACTAGGTAAAGACGGCAATCCCGTGTCCTCCGTTATTTACCGGCAACCAACCATCCTAGCCATACACCTTGGGAGCCCTGGGGACCCCGCTTCACCTGTGGGAAGCGTCACCATCTTGCTGCAACAACATTACCCCAGAGGACCCCTTTAAGCAGCATTGGTCCCCTCTGACCGAGATCCACAGGTGGCATCATGAATAAACTTTATTCCAAAATACCCTTTAAAGACCTTTCTCCTTTACTTAAGTGCCCAGGGCACGGACCAGGTCGCTGCCACCGCGACCACCCCTTTAATTGAGACCGGACCCGGTGCCAAGTACCCCAGGCCCTGGCGGGCGGCTCAGACATATCAGACATTACTCTTATTAAATACATTATTTCCAAACATTATCAACATGAGCTCATTTTTACAAATGGTAAGGAGTATTTCTGCCACCAAATACAGCGCCAGTTATAGCGGCTGCCTTTTGTAAATGGAGTCAGAAATAATAAAGCTCTCATTGATATTGATTGGGCATAAGTAACATGTCATTTAAATAAATTAGGGTAATCATAAAACCCACATGTTATTTCACAAAGGCAAACAACCAGACCAAGCAAATTCCATTAACGGAGCACGAGTCTTGTTTATCAGCTAACTGCTTATGCACTAAGGTAATTATTCTGCTGAAGTTTTCTGCCATTTCTCTTGCGGTTGCCTTGGGGGCCTACAAAAAGAATAGAATTAATCTGATGCCAGAAACAAGAGGTTTTTAACTTCATCTCTGTCATAAAACAGGAGTCACACAAACAAAATGACATTTTCCTCCATAATTGCTTGACCTGTTTTACTTTAGGGTCAACAACTATTAGGAAAATTGACCTACATTTTAATGGTGAGAATGAGCATTGTGTTCCTTTATCATTCGGAAGAAGTTACACATTGAGATTCTATGCAGACGTTTGTATGTTCATGCAATGTGCACTATTGTGAGTTCTACTTCTATTGATATCAGTCATATCTTGTACTTGCGACTCCTAAATAATTTGTTCATGAAGGAGTGGACAAGAAAACATAATTGAATAGCTCTGTCCGTTCCTTACTACAGCTCATTTTGTCTTTTTTAGCTCTGCAGGTAAGTAGAAGGCAATATAAGTGCTTCTAAAGCTAAACAAATGGTAATATATGTACCTCTTTTGTATGTAACTCAGGGCCGGGACAAGGCATTTTGGTGCCCTAGGTAGATGAAGCCGATGGCGCCACCCATCCTCACATGAACCTTTACATGATAAAGCACCATGTAAAGGAATGGATCAGAGACAAATGGATCAGGACCCCTAACACCCCATCCTATGCCAACCTCTTCTTGCAATTCTGGGAACGCGAGTTTAAGCAAAATATTGAATATGCTGTATCAGGATCGGTGGTATCCTGGATGAGGTTCATTGATGATGTTCTGGTTATTTGGCAGAAATCACAGGAGGATTTAGAAAAGTTTCTTATACATCTCAATGAAAATACATGGAACATCAAGTTAACTCATCATATCAATCAGTAGGCCATTGATTTCTTGGATTTGGATATATCTGTCGATTTCAATGGACTACTCCATACTAACATTTTTCATAAAAAAAACAAGTGTTAATGCATTTTTACATGCGAAATTTGGATATCTGGCACATGTAGTTCGGGCAATACACACCAGACAATTTATCAAGGCATGTCGTATTTGTGATCAAGGATGGTTGAAGAACAAGCCTGTGATCTGACCAGTAGATTCTTACAACTAGGATATAAGATGGAAGATATCCAGCATGCCTGCTATTGGGCAAAACATATGAATAGTTAATCTTTACTAACTCTTGTGTCTGCTTCTGCGACATTGTGCTGATGAACTGCGACTTTGTTCGCACTTTGATGACACACGTCCGGTGGCGGCAGTGACAACTGGTCACGTGCATGCGAGCCTGCGGCGCCTGGTAACCTGACGTCCCTGATTGCAGGTACACTCAGCTGTCCAAACTATCCATCTCCTCTCCTCCTCCCTCCCTGACAAAGCAGAAGCAAAACACACATTGGAGTAGGTGGAGGGGGACGTGGTGTGCTCCACTTGGTTAGTATGACTATGCACTTTCAGTCTGTGATTTGTCTATAACTATCAGATGATGTTCACTTTTGATTATTTCATAAACTCTTCACATTTAACCTTTGGACCCTTATCATCTATCATGGATGGGTGATCATACTCTCTACAGGTCTAATGTGGCTTATGCAATATTGACTTATTTAATATACTGTATATTCATATTAGCAGCTACATTTTGTCCCCATGGGATATCTATATTTGTATTTGCTAGTAATATCCATTTATATAATTACTGGATGGTGGCCCGATTCTAACGCATCGGGTATTCTAGAATATGTATGTATGTAAATAGCAACCACATACTATATAGTACAGGCCACGTAGTATATAGGAGCCATGTAGTATATAGCATACAAATAGTACGTGGCCTGTGCTATATAGTATATGGCTGCTAAATACATACATACATATTGTAGAATACCCTATGCGTTGTATATAACGCAGCCCACGCAGTATCTAACACAGGCCACGTAGTATACAGCAGCCATGTAGTATATAACACTGCCCACGTAGTATATAACAGCCATGTAGTATACAGTACTGTCCACGTAGTATATAGCAGCCATGTAGTATACAGTACTGTCCACGTAGGATATAGCAGCCATGTAGTATACAGTACTGTCCACGTAGTATATAGCAGCCATGTAGTATATAGTACTGCCCACGTAGTATATAGCAGCCATGTAGTATATAGTACTGTCCACATAGTATATAGCAGCCATGTAGTATATAGTACTTCCCACGTAGTATATAGCAGCCATGTAGTATATAGTACTGCCCACGTAGTATATAGCAGCCATGTAGTATATAGTACTGCCCACGTAGTGTATAGCAGCCATGTAGTATATAGTACTGTCCACGTAGTATATAGCAGCCATGTAGTATACAGTACTGTCCACGTAGTATATAGCAGCCATGTAGTATATAGTACTGTCCACGTAGTATATAGCAGCCATGTAGTATATAGTACTGCCCACGTAGTATATAGCAGCCATGTAGTATGTAGTACTGCCCACGTAGTATATAGCAGCCATGTAGCCCACGCAGTATTTAGCAGTGTGGGCACATATCCCTGTTAAAAAAAAAAAAAAAAAAAAATTAAAATAAAAAAATAGTTACATACTCACCCCCTGGGATCCAACGGCGCTGTGGCGATGGGTGCGCAGCTGCCGCCATCTTCCGTTCCCAGGATGCATTGCAAAATTACCCAGAAGACTTAGCGGTCTCGCGAGACCGCTAAGTCTTCTGGGTAATTTCGCAATGCATCGCTGGGAACGGAAGATGGCAGCAGGCGCGAGCGGCTCGGCGGACTACGGAGGGTGATTATAGCAGGTTTTTTGTTTTTTTATTATTTTTAACATTACATTGTTTTACTATTGATGCCGCATAGGCAGCATCAATAGTGAAAAGTTGGGGTCACACAGGGTTAATAGTGGCGGTAACGGAGTGTGTTACCCGCGGCATAACGCGGTCCGTTACCGCTGGCATTAACCCTGTGTGAGCGGTGAGCGGAGGGGAGTATGCGGGCGCCGGGCGCTGACTGTGGGGAGTAAGGAGCGGCCATTTTCTTCCGGACTGTGCCCGTCGTTGATTGGTCGTGGCTGTTTTGCTGCGACCAATCAGTGACTTGGATTTCCATGACAGACAGAGGCCGCGACCAATGAATATCCATGACAGACAGAAAGACAGACAGAAGGACAGAAAGACGGAAGTGAACCTTAGACAATTATATAGTAGATGGAGACTCTCTACATAGGGTTTAATCTAATGGGGCAAGTTTGATAGATTTGAATTTATATAAACTAACTGCATTTTTGAACATCTTTATGAATTGGTCTATTATAAAATGTGATCTTCCACATGTGATATAATTTTCTGATTGCTTTATATACTTCCTACCTCTACCTCTTTTGACCCTCATCATGTCATGCTTCATAGGTGATTACACCCGTTATAGTGTCCAACATTGAATGAATTACTTACTACGTATATATATATATATATATATATATACCGTATATACTCGAGTATAAGCCGACCCGAGTATAAGCCGACCCCCCTAATTTTGCCACAAAAAACTGGGAAAACTTATTGACTCGAGTATAAGCCTAGGGTGGAAATGCAGCATTTACCGGTGAATTTCAAAAATAAAAATAGATCATTATTTCCCCATAGCTGTGCCATACAGTGCTCTGCACCGTTCATATTTCCCCATAGCTGTGCCATATACGGTGCTCTGCACCGTTCACTGTGCCCCATAGATGTGCCATATACGGTGCTCTGCACCGTTCACTGTGCCCCATAGATGTGCCATATACGGTGCCCTGCACCGTTCACTGTGCCCCATAGATGTGCCATATGCGGTGCTCTGCACCGTTCACTGTGCCCCATAGATGTGCCATATACGGTGCCCTGCACAGTTCACTGTGCCCCATATATGTGCCATATACGGTGCTCTGCACCGTTCACTGTGCCCCATAGATGTGCCATATACGGTGCTCTGCACCGTTCACTGTGCCCCATAGATGTGCCATATACGGTGCTCTGCACCGTTCACTGTGCCCCATAGATGTGCCATATACGGTGCTCTGCACCGTTCACTGTGCCCCATAGATGTGCCATATACGGTGCCCTGCACCGTTCACTGTGCCCCATAGATGTGCCATATACGGTGCTCTGCACCGTTCACTGTGCCCCATAGATGTGCCATATACGGTGCTCTGCACCGTTCACTGTGCCCCATAGATGTGCCATATACGGTGCCCTGCACCGTTCACTGTGCCCCATAGATGTGCCATATACGGTGCTCTACACCGTTCACTGTGCCCCATAGATGTGCCATATACGGTGCCCTGCACCGTTCACTGTGCCCCATAGATGTGCCATATACGGTGCTCTGCACCGTTCACTGTGCCCCATAGATGTGCCATATACGGTGCTCTGCACCGTTCACTGTGCCCCATAGATGTGCCATAAACGGTGCTCTGCACCGTTTACTGTGCCCCATAGATGTGCCATATACGGTGCTCTGCACCGTTCACTGTGCCCCATAGATGTGCCATAAACGGTGCTCTGCACCGTTTACTGTGCCCCATAGATGTGCCATATACGGTGCTCTGCACCGTTCACTGTGCCCCATAGATGTGCCATATACGGTGCCCTGCACCGTTCACTGTGCCCCATAGATGTGCCATATACGGTGCCCTGCACCGTTCACTGTGCCCCATAGATGCTCCACATAAATCTCTGCCGCCGCCGCTGCTGCAATAAAAAAAAAAAACACATACTCACCTCCCTTGATTGCAGCTCCCGGCGTCTCGTTCCGGCGCCTCCATCTTCCCGGCGTCTCTGCTCTGACTGATCAGGCAGAGGGCGCCGCGCACACTATATGCGTCATCGCGCCCTCTGCCTGAACAGTCAGAGCGCAGACGCCGGGAAGATGGAGGCGCCGGCCGGGAAGATGGAGCGACGCTCGGCGGCTGGAACGAGGACAGGTGAATATGCTATACTTACCTAGTCCTGGCGATCCTCGCGCTGTCCCTCTGCCTGGTCTTCGGTGCCGCAGCTTCTTTCTCTATCAGCGGTCACCGGCACCGCTGATTAGAGGAATGAATAGGCGGTTCCACCCCTATGGGAGGTGGAGCCGCTTATTCATTTCTGTAATGAGCGGTCCCACGTGACCGCTGAAGAGGGGAAAAAGCTGCAGCACAGAAGACCGTGGGACGGCAGGGACAGCGCGAGGATCGCTGGGACTAGGTAAGTATACCTCAGCGCCCTCACCCCCTCACCCGCCGACCCTGCCACCCACCTTGACTCGAGTATAAGCCGAGAGGGGCACTTTCAGCCCAAAATTTTGGGCTGAAAATCTCGGCTTATACTCGAGTATATACGGTATATATATATATATATATATATATATATATATATATATATATATATATATATATATATATATATATGCATCTGCAAACTTATACTGTGCAACTTGGGATATTAATATTTGCATTTGCTTGGAATAATTATTTATATGATTAGGCAGATACATATTCATTATTTAATGTTTATGGCACAAAAACACTTTTTTCTTTATAGCGTGTATAACTACGGGTTAAATTTGATTTTTTTTTATATATAATAATTAATTGTACTTGTGATCATCTGTATCAATTGTGCATTGATATGAAATTTAATTTTTCATACTGTATATGATAGTGTATGTAATTTTATCATTGTCATGGAATATGACGTAAGCCTCATTGTGCCATGAGTCATACAGAGCTCTGCTACATCTTTTGGGTTTGCTGGTCCAAACACACACTGGCATGGCCTCCTCAGTCTGCCTGTGTAGTTCTACACCACTCAATCCCCCCTCCCTCAGGAATGCGTGAGTGATCAGAAACCAGTCCTTTGTCTGAAACATGTGCTTCTTTGTGAATCAGAGGGTTATTCCAGATGAAATAACTCAATCCCAAGTAGTGATATAGGTGTGAAAGTTACATATTTGGAATGTGCAATGATAGAGCTACACCCCAGTGCGCTTTCTAATTTACTGTACCAACAGAATCCGAGAAATGGATTACTACTTAACCAGGTCAAACAGATATTTCATGTTTGGGCTCAAATTAACGCCCAGCTCAAGCTTGGAAGAATGGTAGTTCCGACGTCGCAATATGAGGCTCCATTCCAGATCTACAACGGCTATGAGTTTTCAGTAAGTTTTAGTCCCTCTGAGAAAAGAGTGCATTTCATAACTCAGCCCACTCAGTGAAGTCACGACCAGAGGGTATATCTTGAACCTGCTGAGTTATGAGTGGGTCTTTGGCCAGGAAGCCTGCTACAGGAGGCTCTGCAACCAGCCTGATGCATTGGGATGTCACTCCCTTCCCCCCACACTGCATGGCAACCATGATATGAGATAACTGTAAGTGTTTATTCAACTTTAATTCCTTTTTTTTGTAATTGTCTGTACATACTATATATGTCTCATCTTGTAACATCATTTTTATACCTTTTGTAAACACTGCCTAAACTTTTTGGAGTAAAGGCTATAATTTTTACTAGTGTAATTTTCCTTGCTCTAAACGTACTCTAAGTCCTCCGACCTAAGCCATTGCTACTGATTGGGTTGGCTCCTGACCCATTATTAATCTTAAGTAATAGCTGATGGCATCAAAGCGTTCTGAGCTTGTTGGGCAAAGCTGGCAGTGATGGAAAGGGTTTTATAAGTGGATTGCCCACCTGGCATCGGGAATAGCTATATCGCCCTCACTGCAGCGTGCCCAATAGCCAGTACAGGATCGGGCAGCCTTTCTGGTGACTAATTATCCTAGGTGCAGTTCCCTGACTGACCTGAGGGTAAGGGAGGGCCAGAGAGCTGCAAGTTCCAAACCGGAACTGGGAAGGGGGATATAAATAAATCCCCGAAGAAAGAACCAAGGCAACCAAATACCCCCGGTTCATGACAATCATGCTACATTGAATTATCGTCAATACCTTTGTTACGTTTACATGTGATGCATGCCCGTCCTCCTTCCCCCTTTTCTTTAAACCTTTCCTTCCATTTTCCTTTCCCATTTTTTATTCATCATGTTCTGCATTTTTTATTGAATAAATAAAATAATTATCTTTTACAAATCTGAATAGTTTTTGCCTAATTTTTGAATATTGCTTATAGGTCCATAATTTGTATATTCGTAGGCATTCATTAGTTTTGTTATATTTTGGTATTTCCTTCTATATAGGTTTGTGTACTACAAAATACAACCTGTTTTCACATTCCATAAAAGCTCAGTGTGTTATAAGGTTGATTTCCAAGCGAAAGGTCGCTAGTTCGAATCGAGGAGCCATGAAGAAGATTTCCCAAGAAGAGAAAAACAGCGTCACCCAGATTGTTGTTTGTCAGTCAAGAAAATTGCCAAACTGCATAATGTAAGTGCCATGACAATTGGAAGAATACAAATTGAAATCCGTCGATCTATTCAAAAGCGAAGAGGTGGATGTCCAGGCAAAATATCAGAATCAGCAAGTCAGCTCATTATAAGGTCTATCAGGTCTGAAGCGACAAACTCGACAGTGGAGGTGGCTCGTATGCTTCATAATAGTGAGATCACAGAATTTCATGCAAGCACCGCGCAACACACATTACACAAGTCTGATGAATGATGTATGATGAATGATGTCCCAAAAAAGGTAAAGAAATGTTGACTTCAATATCGTCATAAGAATTGTTGGCTCGAATTTGCAAAAAAGTACGAAACGTGGACAGTAGAAGATTATAAACGGGTGATTTAAAGCGATGAGACAAAACTTAATAGGCTCTGATGGGTGCAAATGGATCTGGAAGAAACAAGGGAAAAAGGGACTAATTGATCAAGAAATTGAAGGAACTGTCAAGTTCAGTGGAGGAAGCCTGATGATACGTGGTTGTTTCACAGTCAAAGACATTGGAAATTTAACCAGGATAGATGGTGATATCAATGCTGGGCTATATCTGAGTATCCTACAAGATGATATACCGTAGTTACTTCATGCACTCAAGTACTATGGGTATAAAAGGACAACATAGTGTTCTAGCAGGACAATTATTCAAAGCATATGTCGAGATTGACGAAGAAATGGTTCAATGACAATGAAGTAGAGGTGCTCAATTGGCAACCACAGTTCCCAGACCTCAATCCAATCGAACATTTGTGGATAGAGGTGAAGATAAAAACTGTATACATATCCAAATATCGAGCCTTAAAGTCAAAAGTTCAAAACATTGTTATCTTTTGCTTGTCACTGTATGTGTCGACCAGGGCTGGACTGGTCAATTGGCAATTCTGGCAAATGCCAGTAGGGCCTGTCAGGTCATGGGCTGTCTTGCCTGCTACTGTATGTTATTAACATAATGGGTGTTCTCAAGACCCCCATAAAGTTAAGAGTCGTGAAGGAGCACAAAGTCGCGGACTCCATCACTTATCCCAGCAGGCCACAGGAATCATTAGAAATATTGGTCATGTAGTAAATCTTACTTTCCTCCATCCAGGGTAATATTAGTAATATATTCCATTTGGTGCTTGGGGGACAGGGACATCATGTGTGATTTCAAATGCCAGGGCTGAATTTCAGTCCCAGTCCGTACATGGTGTCAGCGTTTGTGTACAGACTTCAATTCCTGCAGTCAGTCTGGGCATTGTGGTCCATGCGCATATATGGACATATGAATTCAGCATAAAAGGTTTTCTCACAAAGACCTCCTGTCCACATGCCTCATTCCTCATGAGGACATTTTAGAGGAAAACCATGCTTGAACCCCCAGTTACTAACAAACCTTTGCTCACTCGCTGGTTGACCTTAGTTCTCAATGAATTACATTGACAGCATTCACTGATGAAAACTGTATAGCAGACCGGAAACTATCCAGCAGCAGAATCAGCTATTTGACAGCGGTATTGGGAAAAATAGCAGTTTTCTTTATAAACCTAACCCTAAAGGGCTGTAATGTTAATAATATTGTTAGGCTCACTCAGTGAAGCAGATTTCCAAAGGTGTAGGTCACGGTGAACGCACAGAGCTAGGGTGTTGGCACAGCAGGCTGGCAGACACATGGACCAGTGAGGACTCGCATAACAGGCTATGGAGAATGGCAAAAAAACAAGCAAAACGGGACTGGAAGCCATGGAACCTCCTGGGCAGATGCAGAGGAAAACTGTACACAGGTGTAGGTGGCAAGTCCACAACAGGTAGCAACATAATGTATACAGACTCTAATAACAGTTTGTGATGGGTTATCCACAGCAGATGTAAGTTATAGAATCCTCATCAGAAATCACAGTAATCTAAGGTGGTAATGGCAGCATAATTAGATTCATGTGTCTCAACACTCAAACACAAGATTGTATCAAACTGGGCCATAACAGGTCTACAAGGATAATGTCACTGAGACATGGTGGGACAAAGATGACATGGAGTATTGCAAATGGGGGCAACCATAGGGGAAGGGAGCAGAGCATGGAGCAGTTAAAACCGATGTGTAACAGATATCATATTGTTTAACCAGTTAATGCAAGAAAGTGTTCTTCTAATTCTATTTTTGATATTCCAGTGGTTCTCAATATACAACACTGACTTCATAAATTCTATATAATACCTATTCATAGAAATTTACAAACAGCTTGTTACAGCTGGTGGCTAGTTTCATTAAGAAATATGTAGACAACTAATGGCAGCCATGGCTCTTTTGTCACATTCAAAAGATCTTAAATTAATTTGCATATGTCAGCTATAATATGATAAGAAATCTAATCAATTCTCCCAAGTACACATCATTAACATAAAACATATTCCAAAGGCTTTGACTTTCTAAATTACAAATAAAAAAGTTTCAGTTTTCCACCATATTAAAGGTCCTTGCTGATCTCTAAGGAGATGACTCCTTTAAGGACGGTTAATTAGAAGTGAATAAATTATTTGTTTTACTTCCCATGGGTAACAAGGCAGACAGTTTCCAAGTAAGGTTGTGTATTTTTCCTTTTCTGAATACCGTATATACTCGAGTATAAGCCGAGATTTTCAGCCCAAATTTTTGGGCTGAAAGTGCCCCCCTCGGCTTATACTCGAGTCACGGTAGCGGTGGGGTCGGCGGGTGAGGGGGTGAGGGCGCTGAGGTATACTTACCTAGTCCCAGCGATCCTCGCGCTGTCCCTGCCGTCCCACGGGCTTCGGCGCTGCAGTTTCTTCCTCTCTTCAGCGGTCACGTGGGACCGCTCATTACAGAAATGAATAAGCGGCTCCACCTCCCATAGGGGCGGAGCCGCTTATTCATTTCTCTAATCAGCGGTGCCGGTGACGGCTGATAGAGAAAGAAGCTGCGGCACCGAAGACAGGAGGGGACAGCGCGAGGATCGCCAGGACTAGGTGAGTATAGCATATTCACCTGTCCTCGTTCCAGCCGCCGGGCGCCGATCCATCTTCCCGGCCGGCTCCTCCATCTTCCCGGCGTCTCTGCTCTCTGACTGTTCAGGCAGGGGGCGCGATGACGCATATAGTGTGCGCGGCGCCCTCTGCCTGATCAGTCAGAGCAGAGACGCCGGGAAGATGGAGGCGCCGGAACGAGACGCCGGGAGCTGCAATCAAGGGAGGTGAGTATGTGGTTTTTTTTCTTTATTGCGGCAGCGGCGGCACAAATTTATGTGGAACATCTATGGGGCACAGTGAACGGTGCAGAGCACCGTATATGGCACAGCACAGCTATGGGGCACAGTGAACGGTGCAGAGCACCGTATATGGCACAGCACAGCTATGTATGGGGCACAGTGAGCGGTGCAGAGCACCGTATATGGCACAGCACAGCTATGGGGTACAGTGAACGGTGCAGAGCACCGTATATGGCACAGCACAGCTATGTATGGGGCACAGTGAACGGTGCAGAGCACCGTATATGGCACAGCACAGCTATGGGGCACAGTGAACGGTGCAGAGCACCGTATATGGCACAGCACAGCTATGTATGGGGCACAGTGAACGGTGCAGAGCACCGTATATGGCACAGCACAGCTATGGGGCACAGTGAACGGTGCAGAGCACCGTATATGGCACAGCACAGCTATGGGGCACAGTGAACGGTGCAGAGCACCGTATATGGCACAGCACAGCTATGGGGCACAGTGAACGGTGCAGAGCACCGTATATGGCACAGCACAGCTATGGGGCACAGTGAACGGTGCAGAGCACCGTATATGGCACAGCACAGCTATGGGGCACAGTGAACGGTGCAGAGCACCGTATATGGCACAGCACAGCTATGGGGCACAGTGAACGGTGCAGAGCACCGTATATGGCACAGCACAGCTATGGGGCACAGTGAACGGTGCAGAGCACCGTATATGGCACAGCACAGCTATGGGGCACAGTGAACGGTGCAGAGCACCGTATATGGCACAGCACAGCTATGGGGCACAGTGAACGGTGCAGAGCACCGTATATGGCACAGCACAGCTATGGGGCACAGTGAACGGTGCAGAGCACCGTATATGGCACAGCACAGCTATGGGGCACAGTGAACGGTGCAGAGCACCGTATATGGCACAGCTATGGGGCACAGTGAACGGTGCAGAGCACCGTATATGGCACAGCACAGCTATGGGGCACAGTGAACGGTGCAGAGCACCGTATATGGCACAGCTATGGGGCACAGTGAACGGTGCAGAGCACCGTATATGGCACATCTATGGGGCACAATGAACGGTGCAGAGCACCGTATATGGCATAGCTAGGGGGCACAATGAACGGTGCAGAGCACCGTATATGGCATAGCTAGGGGGCAGAATGAACGGTGCAGAGCACTATATGGTTCACACCTATGGGGAAATATGAACGGTGCAGAGCACTATATGGCACAGCTATGGGGAAATAATGATCTATTTTTATTTTTGAAATTCACCGGTAAATGCTGCATTTCCACCCTAGGCTTATACTCGAGTCAATAAGTTTTCCCAGTTTTTTGTGGCAAAATTAGGGGGGTCGGCTTATACTCGGGTCGGCTTATACTCGAGTATATACGGTAACACTCATGAAGAAAAACTGCTAGTGCCTAGGAAATAGGAGGTGATTTATTGAGCATTTCACCATAAGTGATTCTCTAATCCAATCAACTTGATGCATTAATGGTTGTGATGTTGATGCCCAATTACTTCTTTCAGACATTTGATTGATAGGTGAAGCTCCATGTTGGTAAAGGGAGCACGAGATTTCCAATTAACTCTATTATGGTTCAGTAGTGGTGTATGAGAATTTTCAGGCATCAGCTAAGCATTTCTTGTTGACCAGAATTCAAATGAGAAAAATTGAATGGACTAGAACCCAAATTAATCCTAGTATCTTCTAGCTTATAGATAACTGTGCTTTTTTTAGGCTGGCGTCACAAGTCCTCATTTCATGGCTCATGTGCGGATAGTGTCCTGTCTTCTTACACGTTCACACAGTGTGCAATCTGACATACAGCATAAATCTTTTCTGTCTTCAAAAGTAATCAGACTGTTATCTGTAGTCTAACCTGTTTATTTGTCAACAGATGGATGTATAGAATCGAAATGTATGAACGTGGTAAAACTACAATAATATAAATAACAGATATAAGTTTTGAGCTTAGAATATCACATACTGTATTTTTCGGACTATAAAACGTACCGGACCATAAGAAGCACCTCAAATTTTCAAAAGGAAAATGGAGGAAAAAAAATTAATGTTTCAAATGGGGGTCCATTTTATAGTCCTGAATTTAGCTTATCCTGGGGGGGATCGGCAGCGTTGGTGCAGTGGAGTCACAGGGGGTGTTTGGTGGTTAGGCAATGATATGACTCAGACTGGTGTGGCAGGTTTGGTAGCGCTCGGTGGTGCGGGGGCTCTGCTGACATTGTGTGAAAGCTTGGAGCCCCCACACATCCATTGCTGCAATGCGGTGGTCTCTGGGAAATCCCATCCCAAGGCTGGTGCTGTGCAGGTTCGGCGGGGCAGGTTCGGCAGGTGCTTCACAGAACTTTATAACGTAGAGCTGTGAAAATAAAAAAAAAATCACATTCTACGAACAAAAATGTACTTTTAGCACAGTTTTTTTTTTTCACAAGGATAACAGGAGAAAGTGGACCCCAAAATGTGTTGTATATTTTCGACTGAGTACGCCGCTACCCCATATGTGGGGGAATACCACTATTTGGGCTCAAGGCAGGGCTCTGAAGGGAAGTAGCACTGTTGGACTTTTTAAACACAAAAACGTCTGGAATCGAGAGCGGACGCCATGTCATGTTTGGAGAGCCTCTGATATGTGTAAACAGTGGACACCCCCTACAAGTGACCTCATTTTTTAAATTAGATCCCTTAGGAAACTTATCTAGATGTGTCATGAGCACCTTGAATTTCACACAAGTTTATACACACGTGGTCAAAATAGTTGGTGCCCCTCGTTTAATGACAGAAAACCCACAATAGTCACAGAAATAACTTGAATCTGACAAAAGTAATAAATAAAAAAAATCTATGAAAAATAACAAATGAAAGTCAGACATTGCTTTTCAACCATGCTTCACAGAATAAAAAAAAAATAAAACTCATGAAATAGACCTGGACAGAAATGATAGTACCCTTAACTTAGTATTTTGTTGCACAACCTTTTGAGGCAATCACTGCAATCAAACGATTCCTGTAACTGTCAATGAGACTTCTGCACCTCTCAACAGGTATTTTGGTCCACTCAAGAGCAAACTGCTCCAGTTGTCACATGTTTGAAGGTTGCCTTTTCCAGACAGCATGTTTCAGCTCTTTCCAAGGATGCTCAATAGGACTTAGGTAAGGGGTCATAGAAGGCCACTTCAGAATAATCCAATGTTTTCCTCTTAGCCATCCTTGGGTAATTTTAGCTGTGTGTTTTAAGTCATTATCCTGTTGCAAGACCCATGACCTGTGACTGAGACCAAGATTTCTGATGCTGGGCAGCACATTTCTCTCTAGAATCCTTTGATAGTCTTGAGATTTCATTGTACCCTGAACAGATTCTAGACAGCCTGTGACAGATGCAGCAAAGCAGCCCCAGAACATAACAGAGCCTCCTCCATGTTTCACAGTAGGGACAGTGTTCTTTTCTTGATATGCTTCTTTTTACCGTCTGTGCACATAGAGCTGATGTGTCTTGCCAAAAAGTTACATTTTTGTCTCATCTTAAAACAATAATCAAAAACACCTTTGCAATAATGGGGTCAAGAGCATGGTGTAATCAAGCTCTCCCCGCCAAAGTACAGAGAAAATAATATAGTGGAGTACTCCAAATACAATAGTTATGACCACAAAAAGAAAGGAGTAACAGCAAACCACAATATGGATAAAAATTGCCAAGACATTTTTATTATACAAATATAAATATAAGAGACAAATCACACCACATCCATTTAGACACAATAATTTAAACAAAGGAGGACAACGAGGTAAATATGGGGTAAGTGGATGGTCAGAAGCATAGAAGGACTAGGGAGAAAGCTATTAGAAAAAATACTGCAACTATTTTCCAAAATAGTAAAGGATCGGTAATAGAAGGACCAATGTCCATATAAAATGACCATAGCAGATATACATCACTCATTAGCCAGCTTACCCATAATGAGTCTGGACCAGGACTGCACCCCAGGTGGCCCCTGATGCGCGTTTCGCGGATTGCTTTATCAAAGGGGGTAAATGTAATGTCCCGTCTCCCAACTACCTATTTATACTAAAAAATCATATGGCGCCGCTAATTGCGGCGCATGTCCTCCGGGATCCCGCCAGCCGCGGCGTCACTTCCTCCGCCGCCGTCACATCAAACTGCGCATGAAGACACTTAATTTGAGCAGGCACCATCCAAGTGTTAGTAAGAGGGGATCACCATATGCATACCAATAAACAGTAGCAGCAAACAAGAGCAAGTGTATGCACACAAATAGGGATCACCACAGTATAATATAAGAATAGAAAAAAATCTTTATTCAAAGAACAACATACACAAAGACATTTAAAAACATCTAAAAACGTAGACAAAGAAAATAATGGGTCCACCAAAATAACAAATAAATACTGACAGAAAAATGCACCCTACACAGCCAATATAAATGCTTTATCACCGTTTAGTATAGGTCACAACTGATACTGACAGCACACCCAATCCACGTGTGCACATTATAAAGATAAATATGGATATAAATATTCCAAGGTGCTGGGCAATTAAATTGTCACTCATAGGCCACAAAGAAGTGTGGTCCCAAAAATATACTATAATAGAGTACTAACGAATGGGGGTATAGTGAAAGGATTCTCAGTAAACAATAGTTACCCCACTAAGTCCTCCTCAATAATCCACAAATATCTCTTGCCCAGCCCTAGTGCCAGCACTTATGGGGATAATCCTAGGCCAGCAGGCACGTCATGTCAGAACAGTCAGGCTGTGTGGGTGCCAAGACCCACGCGTATCGACGCTCAAGGCGTCTTCCTCAAGGTCAATGTGGTGCTATTCACAGTATTACCTTATACAGGTCCTTCTCAAAAAATTAGCATATAGTGTTAAATTTCATTATTTACCATAATGTAATGATTACAATTAAACTTTCATATATTATAGATTCATTATCCACCAACTGAAATGTGTCAGGTCTTTTATTGTTTTAATACTGATGATTTTGGCATACAACTCCTGATAACCCAAAAAACCTGTCTCAATAAATTAGCATATTTCACCCATCCAATCAAATAAAAGTGTTTTTTAATAACAAACAAAAAAACCATCAAATAATAATGTTCAGTTATGCACTCAATACTTGGTCGGGAATCCTTTGGCAGATATGACTGCTTCAATGCGGCGTGGCATGGAGGCAATCAGCCTGTGACACTGCTGAGATGTTATGGAGGCCCAGGATGCTTCAATAGCTGCCTTAAGCTCATCCAGAGTGTTGGGTCTTGCGTCTCTCAACTTTCTCTTCACAATATCCCACAGATTCTCTATGGGGTTCAGGTCAGGAGAGTTGGCAGGCCAATTGAGCACAGTAATACCATGGTCAGTAAACCATTTACCAGTGGTTTTGGCACTGTGAGCAGGTGCCAGGTCGTGCTGAAAAATGAAATCTTCATCTCCATAAAGCATTTCAGCCGATGGAAGCATGAAGTGCTCCAAAATCTCCTGATAGCTAGCTGCATTGACCCTGCCCTTGATGAAACACAGTGGACCAACACCAGCAGCTGACATGGCACCCCACACCATCACTGACTGTGGGTACTTGACACTGGACTTCAGGCATTTTGGCATTTCCTTCTCCCCAGTCTTCCTCCAGACTCTGGCACCTTGATTTCCGAATGACATGCAAAATTTGCTTTCATCAGAAAAAAGTACTTGGGACCACTTAGCAACAGTCCAGTGCTGCTTCTCTGTAGCCCAGGTCAGGCGCCTCTGCCGCTGTTTATGGTTCAAAAGTGGCTTTACCTGGGGAATGCGGCACCTGTAGCCCATTTCCTGCACACGCCTGTGCACGGTGGCTCTGGATGTTTCCACACCAGACTCAGTCCACTGCTTCCTCAGGTTCCCCAAGGTCTGGAATCGGTCCTTCTCCACAATCTTCCTCAGGGTCCGGTCTCCTCTTCTCGTTGTACAGCGTTTTCTGCCACATTGTTTCCTTCCAACAGACTTACCATTGAGGTGCCTTGATACAGCACTCTGGGAACAGCCTATTTGTTGAGAAATTTCTTTCTGGGTCTTACCCTCTTGCTTGAGGGTGTCAATGATGGCCTTCTTGACATCTGTCAGGTCGCTAGTCTTACCCATGATGGGGGTTTTGAGTAATGAACCAGGCAGGGAGTTTATAAAAGCCTCAGGTATCTTTTGCATGTGTTTAGAGTTAATTAGTTGATTCAGAAGATTAGGGTAATAGGTCGTTTAGAGAACATTTTCTTGATATGCTAATTTATTGAGACAGGTTTTTTGGGTTATCAGGAGTTGTATGCCAAAATCATCAGTATTAAAACAATAAAAGACCTGACAAATTTCAGTTGGTGGATAATGAATCTATAATATATGAAAGTTTAATTGTAATCATTACATTATGGTAAATAATGAAATTTAACACTATATGCTAATTTTTTGAGAAGGACCTGTATATATATGGTCCAAAATGATGTAGTGAGCGCCTACAGCTGTGCCGGGGCATGGTGGCGCCGGAGATTCCATCCGGCGTCATGGGCGGTGTATTGCGCAGGCGCTGGGAGAGCAAAAACCCAGAATGCTGTGCGCGAACATCAGGACATGCGCATAATAGCCAAAGTCCGGGTTTGGTCACCATGGGAACCGTGAGCACGGGACACAATACAGGGCGTCCGCAAGGCAACAGAGTGCATGCATCCGGCAGCACCGCTGAGCACTTCAAACTGCACATGTGGGCAAGTAACAGCCCATTGACATCAATAGACATGTGCAGTGTGAAGTATTGACAGCCGCCGAAAAAGCAAAGTGCCAGGGAAGTCCCGCTGCTCATGCACACCAACGGCGACCACTATCTTAAAGGGATTCTGTCACCTGAATTTGGAGGGAACAATTTTCAGCCATAGAGGCGGGGTTTTCGGGTGTTTGATTCACCCTTTCACCCTTGCGCAGGCGTGTACTATGGAGGACAGAGAATGAACTTCAATCCAATATTGCAGCCAGCATGCAGCCAGCGGGTAGGGAAAGGGTGAATCAAACACCCGAAAACCCCACCCCTATGGCTGAAGATTGTTCCCTCCAAATTCAGGTGACAGAGTCCCTTTAAAGGACACAGGAGGCTGCCATAACATGTGAGTAATTCCATGAAATACCGCATTGAAGGGAATAAAGGAGGGCTGGAATGCAAAGATGGGAATACCTCTTTTAGGAGAATAGATATATAGTGAAGGATAAATTTCCGGAAATGGAAGTGATATTATATGGAATAAAATCCGAATATTAAGAAATGTAAGGAATATAAAGTGAAAAGAAGTGAAGAAGAAATAAAAGAGGAAAAAATATTTTTGTCTCATTTGTCCATAGGATTGTTTCCCAGAAGCTTTGTAGCTTGTCAACATGTAGTTTGTCAAATTCCAGTCTGGCTGTTTTATGATTTTTTTTTTTCAACAATGGTGTCCTCCTTGGTCGTCTCCCATTAAGTCCACTTTGGCTCAGACAATGACAGATAGTGTAATCTGACACTGATGTTCCTTGAGCTTGAAGTTCACCTTTAATCTGCTCAGAAGTTTTTCTGGGCTCTTTTGTTACCATTCGTATTATCCGTCTCTTTGTTTTGTCATCAATTTTCCTCCCGCGGCCAAGTCCAGGGAGGTTGGCTACAGTCCCATAGATCTTACATTTCTGAATATGTGCAACTGTAGTCACAGGAACATCAAGCTGATTGGAGATGGTCTTATAAGTTTTACCTTTAACATGTTTGTCTATAATTTTCTTTCTAATCTCCTGAGACAACTCTTTCCTTCGCTTCTATAGGTGTATATATATATATATATATATATATATATATATATACCGTATATATATATATACCGTATATACTCGAGTATAAGCCGACCAGAGTATAAACCGACCCCCCTAATTTTGCCACAAAAAACTGAGAGAACTTATTGACTCGAGTATAAGCCTAGGGTGGGAAATGCAGCAGCTACCGGTGAATTTCAAAAATAAAAATAGATACTCCATACCGTTCATTATGGCCCCATAGATGCTCCACATAAAGCTGTGCCCCACATATAATGCTCTGCACCGTTCATTATGGCCCCATAGATGCTCCATAGAAAGCTGTGCCCCACATATAATGCTCTGCACCGTTCATTATGGCCCCATAGATGCTCCACATAAAGCTGTGCCCCATATAGAATGCTCTGCACCGTTCATTATTGCCCCATAGATGCTTCACATAAAGCTGTGCCCCACATATAATGCTCTGCACCGTTCATTATTGCCCCATAGATGCTCCATAGAAAGCTGTGCCCCACATATAATGCTCTGCACCGTTCATTATGGCCCCATAGATGCTCCACATAAAGCTGTGTCCCATATAGAATGCTCTGCACCGTTCATTATTGCCCCATAGATGCTCCATAGAAAGCTGTGCCCCATATATATTGCTCTGCACTGTTGATTATGGCCCCATAGATGCTCCATATATAATGCTGCTGCTGCAATAAAAAAAAAATCACATACACACCTCTCTTGCTCAGGCCCCAGGCACTGGCAATATTTACCTGCTCCTCGTGCGGCTCCGTCTCCAGCACTGACACTCAGCAGAGGGCGCGCACTGACTACGTCACCGCGCCCTCTAACCTGAGGGTCACTGCGAGAGGACGCTGCAGACGGAGCAGCACCGGAGCGAGGAGCAGGTAAATATCACGCAGCGCTCCCCTCCCCTCCCCGTATACTTACCTGCTCCCGGCGCGGTCCCTGCTTCTTCCCCGGCGCTGCATCTTCCTGTATTGAGCGGTCACAGTTACCGCTCATTTACAGCAATGAATATGCGGCTCCACCCCTATGGGAGGTGGAGCCGCATATTCATTGCTGTAATGAGTGGTACCATGTGACCACTCAGTACAGGAAGAAGCTGCAGCGCCGGGAGAAGCAGGGACTGCAGGGACCGCGCCGGCAGCAGATAAGTATAACTAGACAGCCCTCGCTCCCCCTCCCCTGCCGACCCCCGGGTATGACTCGAGTATAAGCCGAGAGGGGGACTTTCAGCCCCAAAAAATGGGCTGAAAATCACGGCTTATACTCGAGTATATAAGGTATATGTGTGTCTCACTGGCATATATATATATATATATATATATATATATATATATATATATATATATATATATATATATATATATATATATACACTAGATGGTGGCCCGATTCTAACGCAGTTACGTAGTATATTGGCCAGTCACATACTATATTGCCCAGCCACGTACTATTGCCCAGCCACGTACTATATTGCTCAGCCACATACTATATTGCCCAGCCACGTACTATATTGCCCAGCGACGTAGTATTTTGCCCAGTCACGTAGTATATTGGCCAGTCACATAGTATATTGCCAAGCCACGTACTATATTGCCCAGCCACGTACTATATTGCCCAGCCACGTAGTATATTGCCCAGTCACGTAGTATATTGCCCAGTCACGTAGTATATTGCCCAGTCACGTAGTATATTGCCCAGTCACGTACTATATTGCCCAGCCACGTACTATATTGCCCAGCCATGTACTATATTGCCCAGTGACATAGTATATTGTGCAGCCACGTACTATATTGCCCAGCGATGTAGTATATTGGCCAGTCACATAGTATATTGGCCAGTCACGTAGTATATTCCCCAGCCACGTACTATATTGCCCAGCCACGTACTATATTGCCCAGCCACATAGTACATTGCCCAGCCACGTACTATATTGCCCAGCTACGTACTATATTGCCCAGCCACATAGTATATTGCACAGCGACGGAGTATATTGTCCAGCCACATGGTATATTGCACAGCGACGGAGTATACAGCACAGAGCCACGTAGTATAGAGACTTAAAATAAAAAATAAACATATACTCACCTTCTGAAGGCCCGTTGAAGTCCTGCTATACTCACCATCCGCCGCTCCTCGGGACGCTCCGGTGACCGCTCCATGGTGAAGAGAAACCCCTTCACAACAGCCAACCAAGTGAACAACACTCTCCAGGAGGTCGGCGTATCAATATCCAAATCTACCATAAAGAGAAGACTGCATGAAAGTAAATACAAAGGGTTCACTGCACGGAGCAAGTCACTCATAAGCATCAAGAATAAAAAGGCTAGACTGGACTTTGCTAAAAAACATCTAAAAACGCCAGCACAGTTCTGGAAGATCATTCTTTGGACAGATGAAACCAAGATCAACCTCTACCAGAATGATGGAAAGAGAAAAGTATGGAGAAGGCGTGGTACAACTCATGATCCAAAGCATACCGCATCATCTGTAAAACACGGTGGATGCAGTGTGATGGCTTGGGCATGCATGGCTGCCAGTGGCACTGAGTCACTAGTGTTTATGGATGATGTGACACAGAACAGAAGCAGCCCAATGAATTCTGAGGTATTCAGAGCCATACTGTATGCCCAGATCCAGCCTAATGCAGCCAAACTGATTGGTTGTCGTTTCATACTACAGATGGACAATGACCCAAAACATAAAACCAAAGCAACCCAGGAGTTTATTAAAGCAAAGAAGTGGAATATTCTTGAATGGCCGAGTCAGTCACCTGATCTCCACCCAATTGAGCATGCATTTCACTTGTTAAAGACTAAACTTCAGACAGAAAGGCCCACAAACAAACAGCAACTTAAAACCACTGCAGTGAAGACCAGGCTGAGCATCAAAAAGGAGGAAACACAGCATCTGGTGATGTTCAAGACTTCAGGCAGTCATTGCCATCAAAGGGTTTTCAATCAAGTAGTAGGAATGAACATATTATTTAAAATTATTTAATCTGTCCAATTACTTTTGGTCCCTTTAAAAACAGGGTGGCACATGTTAAGGAGCTGAAACTCCTAAACCCTTCATCCAATTTTAATGTGGATACCCTCAAATGAAAGCCAAAAGTCTGAACTTCAACTGCATCTGAATTGTTTTGTTTAAAATTCATTGTGGTAATGTCTATAACCAAAATTAGAAAAATGTTGTCTCTGTCCAAATATATATGGACTTAACTGTAGTTACTGTGTGTTGAAAATTTTCACTTTTTTTCTCAAAAATCTTGTTTTAGCCCTAAATTTTATATTTTCACAATGGATAACGGAGATATAGGCAGCTGATTGCAGCGATACGCGTGGGGCTCCCCACATCGCCTCGGTGACCTCCAGTGACCCCTGGACTTCATGCCCTGACGCCCATTTCACTGATTCATCTGGTAAATCGGATGGCTTTCTCTTTTCCCCTCTCTTTTTGCAATTGTTTTCAGCGTTTCTCCATTTCTTACACAATCAGGAACTGCTTACTTTTCTACTTGCTAAGAGGGGTCTATAGTTCTACATCAGGATTTATTGTGATCTTGCATTAAGTTCCTTTCTTCTCCATGTGGACGCCCGGTGTGAGAATTCATGTGATTTAAGATTTTTGGCATTGATATTGTTTTCCAGGGCTAATTATCCATGTGTGCACACATATATATGGACTTTGGATTTATGTGCTTTTAACGAATATGGAATAAAAGGTATTTTTTATGGACATCACCCGCGCTGGACTTCTGCTTTTTCTTCACACATATATATGCTCCACTTTGCCTTGATATTGTATTGATATGTCATAGTCATATGGGACTTCTGGCTATGTGTTTTGTCTTTTAATGGTTTTATTATGTCTACTAATAAATATTGCACATCATTTCAACATTGTCTTGTGATTTTGGGTGTGCGCCTTGTATGCACGGATCTAGTTCGTGGGTCAGTCTCAGCCAAACTAGGACTGATAGCAAGTACGTGTGTGTTGGGTGAAGGGCAGTTGTACCTCCTTCCTATTTACAAATTTATTATGATGGCTCAAGTTTTAACATGTGTAACAACAGGTGATATTGCATCTCATACAAAAATTATATTTGTGCTAACTTCTGAATATAATGAGTTAAACATTGTAATGAATCACTAAGAAGGTTGATTATTTACCAATCCTTTTTATGTTTTCTCCAGTTTTCTAGTCAGTTTGCAAATAATTAAACTGCAGTTGGATTCTTTGCGCAATGATGTGGGACCAGCAAATGTCTCTTCCACTTTTTGTCTTCTTTCCATAGAATCTTAGGAGACATAGAACATGCTTATAAGACTGTATAAAAATAAATACCACATGAAAGTAAACACTAGTGGAACCTCAGTCATCGCAGACATCCCGGTCAGGGGGATTTCCTGGGAGAGAAAATCTGCTTTTAATCACTGCGTGATGTTGATTAGCCAAAGAATCATGTGAATACAGTAACCTGTGAGTAATTATAATCAGACACTGAAGGAACTTCAAACGCTTCACTAATAAGAGCCCCCCAAAGAGCCCTTCTTGAAGCTCCAATTGCAAAAAAGCCGACTCGAGTATTTGTTTTTCCCCTGTGCTGATTATTATTTCAATTCATTCGCAAACAGATAAAGAACGTAATGAGACAATTTAGGTTAGTTTTTGGCAAGATCGAAAGTTTCTTATATTGTGCTCAGAGAAACCTAGACTTAGAAGAAAATAATTAAAATTTTCTTTATTTGACCCAAATGTACAGTATCTTGAAAAAGTATTCATACGTTTCCACATTCTGTCATGTTACACCCACAAACTTAAATTTATTTTAATGAGATTTTATGTAATATGCCAACACAAAATAGTAAAATAGCAAGCATTTATGAAGTGTAAAGGAAATGATACATGGTTTTCTAATAATTTTAAAAATATACATCTGAAAATTGTGACATGCATTTGTATTTAGCCCCCCATAGTCAGATAACCCTAAATAAAATAGTAAATTGAGTCCACAAGTGTGTGATTTATTTTTAGTATAACTACAGTTGTTCATTGAAGATCTCAGTGGTTTGTTTGAGAAAATTAGGGATCAAACAGCATCATGAAAACCAAGGAACACACCAGACAAGTCAGGGATAAAGTTGTGGAGAAGAGTAAAGCAGGGTTAGGTTCTAAGAAAAATAGCCCAAGCTCTGAATATCTCACAACCCACCATACAAAAATGGAACGAGTTGCTTTTTGGAAGTGCATTGAGCAGCAAGGTGGATTGCAGCTGAGGGAAAAAAAAAATTATTTAAATCTTCAGCTTAGTGAGTGTGAGTGAGCTGAGTGTGACCTGAGCGTAAGTGTGAACACTAAAATAAAGGGAACACTAAAATACCACATCCTAGATATCACTGAATGAAATATTTCAGTTGCAAATCTTTATTCATTACATAGTGGAATGTGTTGAGAACAATAAAACATAAACATGATGAATGTAAATCAAAATGACTATCCCATGAAGGTCTGGATTTAAAATGATACTCAAAATCAAAGTTGAAAATCAAATTACAGGCTGATCCAACTTCAGTGGAAATGCCTCAAGACAAGGAAATGATGTTCAGGTGTATGTGTGTGTGTGTTCCCTCCATGTGCCTGTATGACCTCCCTACAAGGCCTGGGCATGCTCCTGATGAGGCGGCGGATGGTCTGATGGATCTCCTCTCAGACCTGGACTAAAGCATCCACTAATTCCTGGACAGTCTGTGGTGCAACATGACGTTGGTGGATGATGCGAGACATGATGTCGCAGATGTGATCAATCGGATTCAAGTCTGGGGAACAGGCGGTCCAGTCCATAGCTTCAATGCCTGCATCTTGCAGGAACTGCTGACACACTCCAGCCACATGAGGTCTGGCATTGTCCTGCATTAGGAGGAACCCAGGGCCAACCGAAACAGCATATGGTCTCACAAGGGGTCTGAGGATCTCATCTTGATACCTAATGGCAGTCAAGCTTCCTCTGGCGAGCAAATGGAGGGCTGTGTGGCCCTCCAAACAAATGCCACCCCACACAATTACTGACCCATTGCCAAACTGGTCATGCTGAAGGATGTTGCAGGCAGCAGATCGCTCTCCGCCGTGTCTCCAGACTCTGTCACATCTGTCACATGTGCTCAATGTGAACCTGCTTTCATCTGTGAAGAGCACAGGGCGCCAGTGATGAATTTTCCAATCCTGGTATTCTGTGGCAAATGCTAATCGTCCTGCATGGTGTAGGGCTGTAAGCACAACCCCCATATCTGGACGTCGGACACTCAGACCATCCTCATGGAGTCGGTTTCTAACTGTTTGTGCAGACACATTCACATTTGTGGCCTGCTGGAAGTAACTTTGCAGGGCTCTGGCAGTGCTCCTCCTGTTCCTCCTTGCACAAAGGCTGAGGTAGCGGTCCTGCTGCTGGGTAGTTGCCCTCCTACGGCCTCCTCCACATCTCCTGGTGTACTGGCCTGTCTCCTGGTAGCGCCTCCAGCCTCTGGACACTATGCTGACAGACACCGCAAACCTTCTTGCCACAGCTCGCAATGACGTGCCATCCTGGATGAGCTGCACTACCTGAGTCACTTGTGTGGGTTGTAGAGTCCGTCTCATGCTACCATGAGTGTGAAAGCACAACCAACATTCAAAAGTGACCAAAACATCAGCCAGAAAGCATTGGTACTGAGATGTGGTCTGTGGTCCCCACCTGTAGAACCACTCCTTTATTGAGTGTGTCTTGATAATTGCCAACAATTTCCATCCAACAGTGTTGCTTCCTAAGTGGACAGTTTGATTTCACAGAAGTTTGATTTACCTGGAGTTATATTCTGTTGTTTAAGTGTTCCCTTTATTTTTTGAGCAGTGTATATCACATGGGATAGATTGAGACGGCTGAATACATCACACTGGGCCGTATTTGCCACTAGGCACTTGAGGGCACGTGCCTAGGGGTGCCAGGATGTGGGGGGGGAGGGCGGGGGCGGCACCTGAGCAAGGTTTTTGTTTGTTTGTTTTTTAGTCCAGCAGATTGCAAGGGCCGGCCAAGTTTTTTTATGGGGGGTATTTTGATATGCGAGCGCACTGTGGGGGAAGGGGAGCACTAATCAGCTCCCTGCCTAAACGGAAGAAATTACATTTGAATGGTACAGGACCTGCGATGGTTTCACGATCGTGTGACACAAGGGGAGGAGCCACAGAGTTTTGCGGGCTGGAAGCTGCAGGAGAAGCTGAAAGAGATGGGGAAACTTTTAAGAGGTAATGAGGGAACGGTTACATGTGGAGTGCAGGGTGTATATGATAGAGGGGTGCAGGCTCTGTGGGGGTGAAGACTGACAGGGATATGTGGCATTACAGGCTCCAGACTGTGACAGAGAAGTGCAGGGTGTGTGAGATAGATGGGAGTAGGGTGCAGGAGAGAGAGGGGTGCAGGGCGCAAGAGAGAGAGGGGAGCAGCATGCAGGAGAGAGAGGTGTGCAGGGTGCAAGAGAGAGAGAGGTGTGCAGGGTGCAAGAGGGGGGTGCAGGAGAGAGGGGTGAAGGGTGTAAGAGAGAGAGTGGTGCAGCAGATAGAGGGGTGCAGGAGAGAGGAGTGAAGGGTGCAAGAGAGGTGCAGGGTGCAAGAGAGAGAGGGGTGCAGGGTGCAAGAGAGAGGGGGGTGCAGGACAGAGGGGGTGCAGGAGAGAGGGGGTGCAAGGTGCAGGAGGGGGGTGCAGGAGAGAGAGGGGTGAAGGGTGCAAGAGAGAGGGGTGCAGGGTGTAAGAGAGAGAGAGTGGTGCAGCAGATAGAGGGGTGCAGGGTGCAAGAGAGAGCGGGTACAGGAGAGAGGGGGTGCAGGAGAGAGAGGGGTGCAGGGTGCAAGAGAGAGGGTACAGGAGAGAGGGAGGTGCAGGAGAGAGAGGAGTGCAGGGTGCAAGAGAGAGAGGGGTGCAGGGTGCAAGAGAGAGGGGGGCGCAGGACAGAGGGGGTGCAGGGTGCAGGAGAGAGGGGGTGCAGGATGCGGGAGAGAGAAGGTGCAGGATGCAGGAGATAGAGGGGTGCAGGAGAGAGGGGGTGCAGGAGAAAGAGGGGTGCAGGGTGCAAGAGGGTGCAGGAGAGAATGGAGTGCAGGAGAGAGGTTTGAAGGGTGCAAAAGAGAGGTGCAGGGTGCAAGAGAGAGAGGGGTGCAGGGTGCAAGAGAGAGGGGGGTGCAGGGTGCAAGAGAGAGGGGTGCAGGAGAAAGGGGTGCTAGAGAGAGGGGTGCAGGAGATAGAGGGGTGCAGGGTGCAGGAGGGAGGGGTGCAGGAGAGAGGGTTGAAGGGTGCAGGAGAGAGAGGGGTGCATGGTGCAAGAGATAGAGGGGTGCAGGGTGTGTGCAGTTCCAGCCACCAACGACAGTTGATTGATGGGAGTGGCAGGCGTTGCACCCCCACCGATCAGACATTGATGACCTATACTAAGGGGCTGTCCTAAGTTTAGGCCATCAATGTTAAAGTAGTGGCCTCTTTAAACAATCTTATAATTTATTTCACTCAATGGATGAACATTTTGCTTGTGCATTGTGTGATTGACCGTCTATTCTATGTAAATGCATTCGGTATCTCTGTCGGGCTTAGGGTACCGTCACACTATAACATTTCGATCGCTACGACGGTACGATTCGTGACGTTCCAGCGATATCGTTACGATATCGCTGTGTCTGACACGCAGCAGCGATCAGGGATCCTGCTGAGAATCGTACGTCGTAGCAGATCGTTTAGAACTTTCTTTCATCGCTGGATCTCCCGCTGTCATCGCTAGATCGGTGTGTGTGACACCGATCTAGCGATCTAGCAATGCGATCCAGCGATGCGTTCGCTTGTAACCAGGGTAAACATCGGGTAACTAAGCGCAGGACCGCGCTTAGTTACCCGATGTTTACCCTGGTTACAAGCGTTAAACTAAAAAAAAACAAACAGCACATACTTACATTCTGGTGTCCGTCAGGTCCCTTGCCGTCTGCTTCCAGCACTGTGACTGCCGGCCGTAAAGTGAAAGCAGAGCACAGCGGCTGTGCTTTCACTTTCACTTTACGGCCGGCAGTCACAGTGCGGGAAGCAGAGACTGCAAGGGACCTGACGGACACCAGAATGTAAGTATGTGCTGTTTGCTTTTTTTTAGTTTTACGCTTGTAACCAGGGTAAACATCGGGTAACTAAGCGCGGTCCTGCGCTTAGTTACCCGATGTTTACCCTGGTTACCCAGGGACCTAGGCATCGTTGGTCGATAGAGAGCTGTCTGTGTGACAGCTCCCCAGCGACCACACTACGATTTACCTACGATCACGGCCAGGTCATATCGCTGGTCGTGATCGTAGGTAAATCGTATAGTGTGACGGTACCCTTAGATCTGAACCTCCACTAAACAGCGTTCAGTGATATGCGCTCATGGGGTCATTGATGCAGACAGAGTCAGCACGTGCTCTGTCGTGCAACATTTTTGGCTGTATATGCCTAGTTCAGGCAGGTGGCAAGGATGCATCTGGCTTCAAATTTTGCAACATTACAGGGAGCCCAAACATGTAGCCAATACCATTAAAGGGGCAGTGCAGACTTAACTAAAGAGTCTGTATTCACACTATTAGGAATCCCTGATACAAGAAAGCGATCCCGTGACCTTATGCATGTGATTTGCATACCTGGGGTCACATGCCAATTCGATGTATCGATGTATTTGGCTTCTCTCAATAAAAGTGAATTGATTGCATTTGTTTCTTAGTGATAAACCTGAATAAAAACGTGACCTTCCAAGGGTTTTGTATTGGCTGGAAGTGAGCACCTCTTCAGTGAAACAAAACGGGAGAAAAAAAATGTAAGCAATCTAGATGACCACTGAGGAAAAAAATAATTTGGCTTCTCCCAGGTGAGTATAATCTAACCTCTTTTTATCACCTTTCAGGATACATTGGGGGCTTATCTACAGCATTACAGCATGCTGTAGATAAGCCCCTGATGCCGGTGGGCTTAGCTCATCCGTGAGTCATCAGTGTACGTTCCATGTGTCATCGGTGTAGGATCTGTGTGTCATCAGTGTACAGTTCGTATGTCACTAGTGTTCTGTCCGTGCATCATCAGTTTATGGTTTGTATGTCATCAGTGTAAGGTCCGTGTGTTATCAGTGTATGGTCCGTGTGTTATCAGTGTATGGTCCGTGTGCCATCAGTGTAGGATCTGTGTGTCATCAGTGTTCAGTCCATGCATCATCAGTTTATGGTTTGTATGTCATCAGTGTACGGTCCGTGTATCATCAGTGTACGGTCTGTGTGCCTGTTTTTACCATCAGTTATCGTTGGAGGTTTTCACAGATGGATAAATAAATGACGAAGCCTCTGCTATACTTTGCAATGTTACTCACAGGCAGCACGCGGATGGCGCACAGACTGTATACTACAAACCCTGGCAAAAATTATGGAATCACCGGCCTTGGAGGATGTTCATTCAGTTGTTTAATTTTGTAGAAAAAAAAGCAGATCACAGACATGGCACAAAACTAAAGCAATTTCAAATGGCAACTTTCTGGCTTTAAGAAACACTAAAAGAAATCAAGAACAAAAAATGTGGTAGTTACTTTTTTTAACCAAGCATAGGGAAAAAATTATGGAATCGCTCAATTCTGGGGAAAAAATTATGGAATCATGAAAAACAAACAAACCAAAAAACACTCCAAAACATCACTAGTATTTTGTTGCACCACCTCTGGCTTTTATAACAGCTTGCAGTCTCTGAGGCATGGACTTAATGAGTGTCAAACAGTCTCTTCATCAATCTGGCTCCAACTTTCTCTGATTGCTGTTGCCAGATCAGCTTTGCAGGTAGGAGCCTTGTCATGGACCATTTTCTTCAACTTCCACCAAATATTTTCAATTGGATTGAGATCCGGACTATTTGCAGGCCATGACATTGACCTTATGTGTCTTTTTTCAAGGAATGATTTCACAGTTTTTGTTTCAATTGACATCTCTCGTGTTGGAGCCATGATTCATGTCCACTTGGTGCAACAGCTCTCCAAGGTGTGATCACTCCTTTTTTGATGCAGACTAACGAGCAGATTTAATTTGATGCAGGTGTTATTTTTGGGTATGAAAATGTACAGGGTGATTCCATAATTTTTCCTCAGAATTGAGTGATTCCATAATTTTTTCCCTATGCTTGGTTAAAAAAAGTAACCATTACTGACTACCACATTTTTTGTTCTTGATTTCTTTCAATGTTTCTTAAAGCCAGAAAGTTGCCATTTGAAATTACTTTAGTTTTGTGCCATGTCTGTGATCTGTTTTTTTTTCTACAAAATTTAACAACTGAATAAACATCCTCCAAGGCCGGTGATTCCATAATTTTTGCCAGAGGTTGTAATACTACCCGTGTGATATGGCTTTTTTCTGGACCAATAGACTTGTATTAGCACTTTTCATATGTTGTACTGTAAAAAAAACAGACAAATCTCCGTAAGTTTTGCACAGGCGCACAGTCCGTGAAAAAGCACGGATATGTGGACTGCCTCATAGACTATAATGGTTACCTGTAGTTGTGAAAAATACGGATAGAATTTGTACGTGTAAGGCTCTGTGCACAAGTTCAGGATTTCTTGCAGAAATTTCCTGAGAAAAATCTGAAATTTTCTGCAAGAAATCTGCATGCGCTTTTTGCGCGTTTTTGGTGCATTTTTGGTGCGTTTTTTTGCGGATTTTTCCGGACATTTCCCAATGCATTATATAGTGGGAAATCCGCAAAAAATCCGCAAAATTAATAAACATGCTGCATTTTTTGCCGCGATGCGTTTTTTTGCGGAAAAACGCATCATGTGCACAAAAATTGCGGAATTCATTCTAAATGATGGGATGCATAATGTATGCTTTTTTTGCGTTTTTATAGCGAAAAAACGTGAAAAAAACGTGAAAAATAAGCAACGTGTGCACACAGCCTTACACTGACGGCTGCATGAGACTGTTGTCTGACTAGCCAATAGGGGGAGTGACCACTTACAGTGCCTAGGGCAACATGAATGCCAAATATGGCACTGACATCACATACAGGGGCGCCACTATCATGGGGCAAGTTGAGCCCTTTGCTTCAGGCGGCAGTCCTCACTGAAAGACAGGGGGCGGCAGAGCGGCGGTCAGAACACCTGGTGCCGACTCTCCATAATCCCTGACATTTGCTGTCACTAGTGCAGTGGGCGCGCCCCTGCTCACAACCCACGGTGTGCAAGATCAGCTGGTCATCCCTGCACCCGCAGAGCAGCACACCACATATTGGCTGCTCTGTGAAAACAGGACCTGTGATGAGGTCACAGGAGGGGAGGAATCAGGGGTCACATGATCGGGACCTCCATAGATTGCAGACTCTGCTGTGCTGGTTGCCATGGTAAGTTTGTGAATGAGGTGTATGGAGCGGAGCCATGTGTATGAGGTGTATGGAGCGGAGCTGAATGTGTATGAGGTGTATGGAGCAGAGCTGAATGTGTACGAGGTGTATGGAGCGGAGCCATGTGTGCATGAGGTGTATGGAGTGGAGCTGAATGTGTATGAGGTGTATGGAGCGGAGCCGTGTGTGTATGAGGTGTATGGAGCGGAACCGTGTGTGTACGAGGTGTATGAAGCGGAGCCGTGTGTGTATGAGGTGTATGGAGCGGAGCTGAATATGTACGAGGTGTATGGAGCGGAAGCCATGTGTGTATGAGGTGTATGGAGCGGAGCTGAATGTGTACGAGGTGTATGGAGCGGAGCTGTGTGTGTATGAGGTGTATGGAGCAGAGCTGAATGTGTACGAGGTGTATGGAGCGGAGCTGAATGTGTACGAGGTGTATGGAGCGGAGCTGCATGTGTACGAGGTGTATGGAGCGGAGCTGCATGTGTACGAGGTGTATGGAGCGGAGCTGAATGTGTACGAGGTGTATGGAGCGGAGCTGAATGTGTACGATGTGTATGGAGCACAGCCGTGTGTGTATGAGGTGTATGGAGCGGAGCTGAATGTGTACGCTCCATACACCTCGGAGTTTTGTGTGTATGAGGAGCAGAATCGGGTGTGTATGAGGTGTACGGAGCAGAGCTGCATGTGTATGAGGTGTACGGAGCGGAGCCAGGTGTGTATGAGGTGTATGGAGCGGAGCCAGGTGTGTATGAGGTGTATGGAGCGGAGCCAGGTGTGTATGAGGTGTATGGAACAGAAAAAGAAAGGCATGTCCAGCTTCACCGAATCCGTAAATTCATGTCATGATTAAGGGAGCTTAGTCTCCAGAAACGCGTTGAGATTCTTACCCATATGGTTCGTGCTGAAGTCTGTATCCTCCATGTTTAAAGTTTGTGAATAAAGAAAACTCTTTTTTACGGATTCGGTGAAGCTGGACATTCCTTTCTTTTTTTGACTTTATACGCCTGGACACAGTGGGTCCGTGCTCCCGAAGATTGGTTTATGCATCACGGGTGAGCTGGCTTATTTTTCTTCTTTTAAAGTATGGAGCAGAGCCGGGTGTGTGCGAGGTGTATGGAGCAGAGCTGTGTGAGTACGGAGTGTAGCTGTGTGTGCAAGGTGTAAGGAGCGCAGCCGTGTGTGTAGGAGTAACTATGTGTGGCCATTATACAGTATGGAGCATCATGTGTGACCATTATACAGTATGGAGCATTACAGTATGTGTGGCCATTATATAGTATGGAGCATCATGTGTGTCCCTCCCCCACTGCATCTAGTTCACTCTCTGACTTTGAACCAGTTACAGAAGAAGTAATCAGGCTCCTTGCATCTTCTCGCCCAACCACTTGCACCAGTGACCCCATTCAGTCACATCTCCTCCAGTCCCTTTCCCCGGCTGTCACCTCTCACCTAACAAAAATATTCAACCTTTCTCTCACTTCCGGTATTTTTCCATCCTCATTTAAGCATGCCATCATACATCCATTACTTAAAAAAACATCCCTCGATCAACACTGTGCTGCTAATTATAGACCTGTCTCTAATCTTCCCTTCATCTCTAAACTCCTCGAGCGCCTGGTCCACTCCCGTCTTACCCGCTATCTCTCAGATAAATCTCTTCTAGACCCTCTTCAATCTAGCTTCCGCTCTTTATTCTCTACTGAAACTGCCCTCACTAAAGTCTCTAATGACCTACTAACAGCTAAATCTAATGGTCACTACTCCATGCTAATTCTCTTGGATCCCTCCGCAGCATTCGACACTGTGGATCATCAGCTCCTCCTCACTATGCTCCGCTCCATCGGCCTCAAGGACACCATTCTCTCCTGGTTCTCCTCCTATCTCTCTGACCGCTCCTTCACTGTATCTTTTGCTGGTTCCTCCTCCTCTCACCTTCCCCTTACTGTTGGGGTTCCTCAAGGATCAGTCCTAGGCCCCCTCCTCTTCTCTTTGTATTCTGCCCCTATTGGACAAACAATCAGTAGATTTGGTTTCCAGTACCATCTCTATGCTGACGACACGCAATTATACACTTCTTCTCCTATTATCACGCCGACCTTTTTAGTAAACATCAGTGATTGTCTTACCGCTGTCTCTAACATCATGTCCTCCCTCTATCTGAAACTGAACCTGTCAAAAACTGAACTCCTCGTGTTTTCTCCCTCTATTAACCTACCTTTGCCGGACATTGCCATCTCCGTGTGCGGTTCCGCCATTACTCCAAAGCAACATGCCCGCTGCCTTGGGGTCATACTTGATTCCGAGCTTTCATTCACCCCCACGTCCGATCACTGGCTCGCTCTTCTTATCTGCATCTCAAAAACATTTCTAGAATTCGCCCTTTTCTTACTTTCGACTCTGCAAAAACTCTTACTGTTTCACTTATTCATTCTCATCTCCCCGCTCCAATCTGTCCTGAATGCTGCAGCCAGGATCATATTCCTCTCCAACCGTTACACCGATGCCTCTACCTTGTGCCAGTCATTACACTGGTTACCCATCCACTCAAGAATCCAGTACAAAACTACTACCCTCATCCACAAAGCACTACATGGCTCAGCACCACCCTACATCTCCTCTCTGGTCTCAGTCTACCACCCTACCCGTGCCCTCCACTCCGCTAATGACCTCAGGTTAGCATCCTCAATAATCCGAACCTCCCACTCCCATCTCCAAGACTTTACACGTGCTGCGCCGTTTCTTTGGAATGCACTTCCTAGGTTAATACGATTAATCCCCAATCCCCACAGTTTTAAGCGTGCCCTAAAAACTAATTTGTTCATATTGGCCTACCGCCTCAACGCATTAACCTAAATATACCTGTGTGACCCATTAAAAAAACAAACAAAAAAAAACATAATTGGGTTCCTCGCATCATGTTCTCATACACTTTATGCAGTTAATAGCCCTCTGTGTCTATACTGCTACATACTTAGGCAGTTAACTGGTTCATGCAGCTTTACATGAACATCTGAGCCTTACACTATGGCTGGTCCGACTAACTAAAGCAATTGTTACCATCCACCTCTCGTGTCTCCCCTTTTCCTCATAGTTTGTAAGCTTGCAAGTAGGGCCCTCATTCCTCTTGGTATCTATTTTGAACTGTGATTTCTTTTATGCTGTAATGTCTATTGTCTGTACAAGTCCCCTCTATAATTTGTAAAGCGCTGCAGAATATGTTGGCGCTATATAAATAAAATTATTATTATTATTATAATTATACAGTATGGAGCATCATGTGAGGCCATTATATAATATGGAGCATCATGTGTGGCCATTATACAGTATTGAGCATAATGTGTGGCCATTGTACAGTATGGAGCATCATGTGTGGCCATTATACAGTATGGAGCACTGTGTGCCCATTATACAGTATGGAGCACTGTGTGGCCATTATACAGTAAGAGCATCATGTGTGACCATTATACAGTATGGAGCATCATGTGTGACCATTACACAGTATGGAGCACTGTGTGGCCATTATACAGTATGGAGCACTGTGTGGCCATTATACAGTATGGAGCATCATGTGGGGCTCATTATACTGTATGGAGCAATACGGGTCCGCAGCAGTTTCCCATGCGTTTACAGTTCAGTGTAAACCTATGGGAAACCAAAAACGCTGTGCACATGCACGGAAACGCAGCGGTTTACATTCCGCAGCATGTCACTTCTTTCTGCGGATTCCACAGCGGTTTTACAACTGCCCCTATGGAAAACCACAGTTGTAAAACCGCAGTGAAAACTGCAGAAAAACCGCGGTAAATCCGAGATAAATCAGCAGCGGTTTTCCACTGCGGATTTATCAAATCTGCTGAAATCCGCTGCAGAAAAATCTGCAGTGGACCTAGAATACGTGTGCACATACCCTTAAAGGGCCGGTGGACAGAAAAACGCGGCTGGTAGCCCAAGCATCATGACCCTCCATGAGTCTACCCAAGGGCTGGAGCAAATGAAATCTGGACTCAACCCATCCCTCCTTTGGACTATGCGACTTAATATTTCTAGAAATATTTCTTTGCAGTGACTTCATTGTACCATGTCTGTTTTGGACTATCAGAAAGAGAAAAATGCATGAAACGCAAGGTTGAAAATTTTGATAACATCTAAATAAATGAGTTAACACAAATTCTATTATCATATCATTGTTTTTTTCTTTTTATATGGTTTCTAATTGGTTATGATATGCTATGAACTATTGTAATTCTATGTAAGGGTACGTGTCCACGTTCAGGATGGCCGGCGGTTTGGATGGAGCGGCAAAATCGCTCCGCCCAAAGCTCCGCCCCCTTCTGGGGACTCGTGATGTGTTCATTGCACACATCCGGTATCATCGCACCCCACACATAGGGCCCCGTGTTATACCTTGCAGTGTCGCCGCAAGGTAAACGGACATGCTGCGATCTAAAAAGACGCGCCGCATGTCCGGAATCGCAGGGCCGCCAGATGCATGTTGCCACGCATAGTGGAAATGGGATTTCAATAAATCCCCTCCACTATGCTATAACATCTGGACGCTGCGTGTTTGACGCTGCGTCTCTATGCAGCGTCAAACACGCAGCGTTTCCTGAACGTGGAAACATACCCTCCGACACATGCTAGATTATCAGATACTCAGATATTGGTATTCAGGACTGGATCAGAGAAAAACAGTATGCAATTCTCTAATATATTTGTGTAGTGCCTCAAAATGTTGAAGGTTGAAAATGGTTCTTAATTAAATTTGAAAGCAATAATGAATATTAAAATAAAAAATGTATAACCTTTACAAGCCAATAATATGCTTCTAATCTGGTTTTCACTACAGTTTTGACTAATAGACGCATCTGGATTAGTCAGCTTCAGTCTAGAAGATATGGATAGCAGAGAAATTAGGAATGACAGGCGGGAAAGAGAGTGTTTTTTGCCTTTTGGCTGTCTCAGTCAGAGGGCTGAATGTGGCCCATGGTCTGCACTTTGCCCAGGTCTGTGATAGCACATAGTTTAGGTTAGTAGCACTCCCTACATTACTTGGTCAGACCAACAGAGAAACCTTTCGAAGATGATGGGGCACAGATTTTCTCCGCAGGCTCCCAGGATCTCCTCAGGGCCAAAGTCCACCATGTCTGTATAAATGTCACGATCGTGGTTTGTGGACCCACTGACGACTGTGCCACGGACCGCGGAGAGCCTGGAGGGGCTTGACTAAGCGATCACCTGACTACTCTCTAGAGCAGGGGTGGGCAATTAATTTTGCCATGGGGCCGCATGAGAAATTTGGATGGTTTTAGAGGGCCGGACTAATGTAATTAACTCACTTTTACCCAATACTGTAGTATTGGGGCCCATACTGTCCTGATTTGTCACTTGTGCCCCCACACTGTCCTTATTTGTCACTTGTGCCCCCATAGTGACAAATCAGGACAGTATGGGGGCACAAGTGACAAATCAGGACAGTATGGGGCCCATACTGTCCTGATTGTCACTTGTGCCCCATATACTGTCCTGATTTGTCACTTGTGCCCCCATACTGTCCTGATTTGTCACTTGTGCCCCCATACTGTCCTGATTTGTCACTTGTGCCCCCATACTGTCCTTATTTGTCACTAGTGCCCCCATAGTGACAAATCAGGACAGTATGGGGGCACAAGTGACAAATCAGAACAGTATGGGGCCCATACTGTCCTGATTTGTCACTTGTGCCCCCATCATACTTCCCTGACTCCTGATAATTGTGCCCCACAGCCCCATAATGTCCGGTTTGTGCTGCCCCCATCCGCATCCCCCCCAGAGCTGGCCGCTGCTCCCTCCCCCTCCCCCCATCATGCATACAGGCAGGCAGCCACCAGGCAGCTCCATTACCCGATCCCCGCGGCCGTGGTATGGAGCACTTACCACCGACCACCGGCACCGTCCAACCCCACAAGTTGCCACAGTACAGCCGCACAAAATACCAGTGCAACGGACGGAGGAGCAGCGCAGCAGCCAGTGTCACGCTCAGTGACGTCACCCGCTGCTGGCGCTTTCCTGATGCGGAAGTGCCAGCGACGGTCAGCGCCTCTCAATGTTTCAATGCAGGGCACACAGGCGCAGGGGCTGGAGTGGCTGAAGGGAAGGGGAACCTGGCGTAGCGACACGCAGCAGCTGCACTGTCTCTGGTGGCTGGTCGAGCGGTGCCGCGGGCGGCGGGCCGTTTAAAATCATCAGGCAGGCCGGATGCGGCCCGCGGGCCGCATCTTGCCCAGGTCTGCTCTAGAGCCTCTGATGGTGAGGTTAGACTTGGCTCCCAATGAACGCCAGGTAGCACTCCAGGGCAGACCAATGGTCTCGCAGCAGCTGGACCCGAAGGACAGACTGGATGGAGCAGCAGGCAGAGCTTGTATCAGAGACAGAGTTTGTGTCAGAGTGCAGCTAGCAGGATTTGCTTCAGAGTGCAGCAGGCAGAATTGGCTTGAGAGTGCAGCAAGCAGGATTTGCTTCAGAGTGCAGCTAGCAGGATTTGCTTCAGAGTGCAGCAGGCAGAATTGGCTTGAGAGTGCAGCAAGCGGGATTTGCTTCAGAGTACAGCAGGCAGGATTTGTACTTCGAGTACAACAGGCAGGATTTGTACTTTAAGAGTACAGCAGGCAGGACCTGCACTGCTATGCGATATGCGACCTTACACAACATAGTCAATAATAGGAAGGTTGCTCAGGCACCTCCCCAGTGGAAAGGAAGCAATATATACACAATGCATCAAAACCATTGGCTTGGGAGGAAATAGCAAGTGCACACACTGGTCTTTTAAGAGGGCAGGAGCACATGTGCCTTTAGAACATGGCCAGAGGTCCGACTGAAAGTGCTGCTGGGAGCATACGGAGCATGAGAGTGAGGGACAAAGTGCAGCACGGGTGAGTGAACTGACACGCTGGGAAGCCGGCGTGGTGCTAACAATATATAACTACACTGTGTGCAGAATTATTAGGCAAGTTGTATTTTGATCACATGATACTTTTTATACATGTTGTCCTACTCCAAGCTGTTCAGGCTTGACAGGCAACTACCAATTAAATAAATCAGGTGATGTGCATCTCTGTAATGAAGAGGGTTGTTGTCTAATGACATCAAAACCCTACACTCCCTGACAGAAGTTATGTCGCTTATCCATGTTATGTAAATAAAAGCTTATAACCTGACATTAAATTCATCCATTGCTTGTATAAATTATTCTTTTGAAAGCGAAAACCCTCCGAAATGTGGTTTAGGTTAAGAAAATAAATTGGCATCAATGCAGAAATATTGCTCATTTAATGAACACAGTATGGTCAGATTTTGGCAAGACAAAAGTTTTGTCGCCCGCAGAAAGTAATCTTATATTCAAACAAATAATTAAATAAAAAAAACAAATAATTGTTGCATAACATTAGTGAATGAAGTTGTGGTGCTATTTACATAGTTACATAGTTATTAAGGTTGAAGGAAGACTATATGTCCATCTAGTTCAACCCATAGCCTAACCTAACATGTTGATCCAGAGGAAGGCAAAAAAACCCCATGTGCAAAGAGTAAGCTCCACATTGGGGAAAAAAATTCCTTCCCGACTCCACATACGGCAATCAGACTAGTTCCCTGGATCAACGCCCTATCAAGGAATCTAGTGTATATACCCTGTAACATTATACTTTTCCAGAAAGGTATCCAGTCCCCTCTTAAATTTAAGTAATGAATCACTCATTACAACATCATACGGCAGAGAGTTCCATAGTCTCACTGCTCTTACAGTAAAGAATCCGCGTCTGTTATTATGCTTAAACCTTTTTTCCTCCAACCGCAGAGGATGCCCCCTTGTCCCTGTTTCAGGTCTATGATTAAAAAGATCATCAGAAAGGTCTTTGTACTGTCCCCTCATATATTTATACATTAAAATAAGATCACCCCTTAGTCTTCGTTTTTCCAAACTAAATAGCCCCAAGTGTAATAACCTATCTTGGTATTGCAGACCCCCCAGTCCTCTAATAACCTTGGTCGCTCTTCTCTGCACCCGCTCCAGTTCAGCTATGTCTTTCTTAAACACCGGAGACCAGAACTGTGCACAGTATTCTAAGTGTGGTCGAACTAGTGACTTGTATAGAGGTAAAATTATGTTCTCCTCATGAGCATCTATGCCTCTTTTAATGCATCCCATTATTTTATTTGCCTTTGTAGCAGCTGCCTGACACTGGCCACTGAATTTAAGTTTGTCATCCACCCATACACCCAGGTCTTTTTCATTGACGGTTTTGCCCAGAGTTTTAGAATTAAGCACATAATTATACATCTTATTACTTCTACCCAAGTGCATGACCTTACATTTATCCCCATTAAAGCTCATTTGCCATTTATCAGCCCAAGCTTCTAGTTTACATAAATCATCCTGTAATATAAAATTGTCCTCCTCTGTATTGATTACCCTGCAGAGTTTAGTGTCATCTGCAAATATTGAAATTCTACTCTGAATGCCCCCTACAAGGTCATTAATAAATATGTTAAAAAGAAGAGGGCCCAATACTGACCCCTGTGGTACCCCACTGCTAACCGCTACCCAGTCCGAGTGTGCTCCATTAATAACCACCCTTTGTTTCCTATCCCTGAGCCAGCTCTCAACCCACTTGCACATATTTTCCCCTATCCCCATTATTCTCATTTTATGTATCAACCTTTTGTGTGGCACCGTATCAAAAGCTTTTGAAAAGTCCATATACACTACATCCACTGGGTTCCCTTGGTCCAATCTGGAACTTACCTCTTCATAGAAACTGATCAAATTAGTCTGACATGAACGGTCCCTAGTAAACCCGTGCTGATACTGGGTCATGAGGTTATTCCTCTTCAGATACTCCAGTATAGCATCCCTTAGAATGCCCTCCAGTATTTTACCCACAGTAGAGGTTAAGCTTACTGGCCTATAATTTCCGAGTTCAGTTTTTGTCCCCTTTTTGAATATTGGCACCACATTTGCTATACGCCAGTCCTGTGGCACAGACCCTGTTATTATGGAGTCTTTAAAGATTAAAAATAATGGTCTATCAATGACTGTACTTAATTCCTGCAGTACTCGAGGGTGTATCCCATCCGGGCCCGGAGATTTGTCAATTTTAGTGATTTTTAGACGCCGCCGCACTTCCTGCTGGGTTAAGCAGGTGACATTTAATTGGGAATTTTTATCACTAGACATTTTGTCTGCCATGGGATTTTCTTGTGTAAATACTGATGAAAAAAAGTCATTTAGCATATTGGCTTTTTCCTCATCCTCATCCACCATCTCACCCAGACTATTTTTAAGGGGGCCAACACTATCATTTTTTAGTTTCTTACTATTTATGTAGGTAAAGAATATTTTAGGATTATTTTTACTCTCTCTGGCAATGAGTCTCTCTGTCTCAATCTTTGCTGCCTTGATTTGCTTTTTACAGAATTTATTTAATTTTCTGTATTTATTTAATGTCTCCTCACTACCTACTATCTTTAATTCTCTAAATGCTTTCTTTTTGTCACTTATTGCGCCCCTTACAGCTCTATTTAGCCATATTGGTTTCCTCCTATTTCTAGTATGTTTATTCCCATACGGTATATACTGTGCACAGGTCCTATCCAGGATGCTAATAAACGTCTCCCATTTTCTTTGTGTATTTTTGTGTCTCAGGATATCGTCCCAGTTAATTGCACCAAGATCCTCTCTCATCCGTTGGAAATTTGCCCTCCTGAAGTTTAGTGTCCTTGTAACCCCTCTACTACACATCTTTTTAAAGGATACTTGAAAACTTATTATTTTGTGATCGCTATTTCCCAAGTGACCCCCAACCCTTATATTTGATATGCGGTCTGGCCTGTTGGTTAATATTAGGTCTAGCAGTGCCCCCCTTCTTGTTGGGTCCTGAACCAGTTGTGAAAGGTAATTGTCTCTCATAATTGTCAAAAACTGATTACCTTTGCTGGAACTGCAGGTTTCTATTCCCCAATCTATTTCAGGGTAGTTGAAGTCCCCCATAATAATGACTTCTCCTTGAGTCGCAGCTTCATCTATTTGCTTTACGAGGATATTCTCCATTGCTTCCATTATTTTTGGAGATTTATAACAAACCCCTATCAGTAATTTATTATTTTTCCCCCTCCCCTTATCTCCACCCACAGGGATTCTACATTTTCATTAAATTCACCTATATTATCGCGCAGGATGGGTTTTAAGGATGATTTTACATATAGACACACCCCTCCCCCTCGCTTATCTGTACGGTCATTTCTGAACAGGCTGTAGCCCTGCAAGTTAACAGCCCAGTCATGGCTCTCATCCAGCCATGTTTCAGATATCCCCACCATGTCATAATTATGCTCCAACAACATTAGTTCTAATTCGTCCATTTTGTTGGCGAGGCTTCTGGCATTAGTATACATGCACTTTATGTTCCTCTCTGTACTTCTATTTCTTAAATTATTAACTGTTCTGACCCCAACCCTCATGCCACCGCCATAGTCATATTTAATATTTTGCGTTACTTCCATGAGCTTGAAGGACTGCATCCATGCGGTTCAACAATGATTCATACAATTTATTAATGAAGTCATCAGGAATAGCAAAGAATGCAGTCTTACATGCTTTCCAGAGGTCATCTAGATTCTTTGGTTTTGTCTTCCAAGCTTCCTCTTTCATCCTACCGCAAACATGCTCAATGATGTTCATGTCTGGTGACTGGACTGGCCAGTCCTTGAGCACCTTGATCTTTTTTGCCTGGAGGAACTTTGTTGTAGAGATGGATGTATGAGATGGAGCACAATCCTGCTACAGAATTTGATCCCTTTTATGATTTGGAATATAAGAGGTAGCTAATACTTCTTGATATTTTAGGCTATTGATATTGCCTTCCTCCTTGGAAATATTTCGCACACTCCCATACTGAATGTTACCCAGACCATGATCTTTCCACCACCAAATTTAACTGTTTTATGGGTGTATTTTGGATCCATACGGGCTCCAGTAGGTCTCCTGCAGTATTTGCGGTGGCTGTGGTGTAATTCTACTGAAGATTCAACAGAGAAATCCACCTTCTGCCACTTTTCCAGCATCCATCTGTTTAGCAGGCTGTGGGACTTTGCAAATGCCACAAGGTTTTTTATTTGCCTTTTGTTTAGTGTTGGCTTCTGGGCACTGATTTGACCATGGAGGCCATTTCTAGACAGAATCCTACAAACTGTTCTAGTTGACACAGTGACTTGAGGTGACCATTCCTGTTGGAGCTCTGCTGCAGTGGAAGAAGAGCTTGCTTTGGATTTTCTAACCATAAACATTCCTCCTGAGCAGTTGTCTTGCGGGGTCTGCCGGACCTGGGCTTGTCAAACACATCTCCAGTCTCTTCAAATCTTTTTTTAATTCTTTGCACTTGATGCTGAGACACATTAAAGGTGCCAGCCACTTCTGCGGTGGATCTGCGGAGCGTGCAGCCGCACAGCAATACATGCTGTCACACGCTCCGCTCCGGAGTGCTGACGCCAGAGCTTGGTTTTCACCTGCGAGAATTAAAATCTCCAGCGTGAAACTTGGATAAAAGTTCAATTTATTTAGACAAATCCATTAAAATCCTTATTTCATAGTGGTACAGCAAATGATGGGGTACATGATACGAACAACATCTGTCAGGGAGTGTAAATAAGGTGTGCTTACTTATTAGGCAACTTCTTTTCCTTTGGCAAAATGGGTCAGAAAAGAGATTTGATGGGTTCTGAAAAGTCCAAAATTGTGAGATGTCTTGCAGAGGGATGCAGCAGTGTTGAAACTGCAAAACTTTTGAAGCGTGATCACCGAACAATAAAGCATTTCATGGCAAATAGCCAACAGGGTCGCAAAAAGCAAGTTGGGCAAAAAAGGCGCAAAGGAAAATCAAGTGTGAAGCTGCCAAGATGCCATTTGCCACCAGTTTTGCCATATTTCAGAGCTGCAACGTTACTGGTGTAACAAAAAGCACAAGGTATGCGATACTCAGGGACATGGCCAAGGTAAGGTAGGCTGAAAAATGACCACCTTTGAACAGGAAACATAAGATAAAACTTAAAGACTGGGCCAAGAAATATGTTAAGACTGACTTTTCAAAGGTTTTATGGACTGATGAAATGAGAGTGACTCTTGATGGGCCAGATGGATGGGCCACAGGCTGGATCAGTAAAGGGCAGAGAGCTCCATTCCAACTCAGATGCCATCAAGGTGGAGGTGGGGTACTAGTATGGGCTGGTATCATCCAAGATGAACTTGTGGGACCTTTTTGGGTTGAGGATGGAGTGAAGCTCAACTCCCAGACCTACTGCCAGTTTCTTGAAGATAACTTCTTCAAGCAGTGGTACAGGAAGAAGTTGGTATCATTCAAGAAAAACATGATTTTCATGCAGGACAATGCTCCATCACATGCCTCCAACTACTCCACAGCGTGGCTGGCCAGTAAAGGACTCAAAGAAGAAAAAATAATGACATGGCCCCCTTGTTCACCTGATCTGAACCCCATAGAGAACCTGTGGTTCCTAATAAAATGTGAGATCTACAGGGAGGGAAAACAGTACACCTCTCGGAACAGTGTCTGGGAGGCTGTGGTGGCTGCTGCACGCAATGTTGATTGTAAACGATGACTCTCAATTCTAAATATTTTTCTATCTACTGGCTAACATGGTACCAAGATATATATCTTTCCTGTATCAAAATGGAGGATACCAGAATGTACCGGATCTTTATGGAACTAAAACCACTTCTGAAGAAACGTGCACAAATGGACAGCAACATTTTTTTTCTGTGATGCGTTGTGCATAAATATGTGATTCTCCAGAATTTCTTTTAGTCTATGCCTGATGAAGAGACCTGAGTAGTCTCGAAAGCTTGCAATTTGTTACCATCTTTTCAGTTAGCCATTAAATGGTATCAACCACTGAGGACTCTCAATTCTAAATATTTTTCTATCTACTGGCTAACACGGTACCAAGATATATATCTTTCCTGTACCTAACAGGCAGCAGGGCTTTCCCATGAGTGTCAACAACCTCTTTTTCAAGATCGGAGCATATAGAAGCAATAACCACCCATTTTTCTAGTATGGGAACCTGTTCACAATTATCTCCACAGCCAGGAAAACAACAAGATTAGGCATCTGTATTAATGTTCTTGTTTCCCAGCCTATATGTAACAAAAAAGTTAAAACTGATGAAAAACAATGGCCATCTTGCCTGTCGAAGCGTTAGACGTTTTGCAGACTCTAGATATAAGAGATTCTTATGACCCGTCATTACCATATCCGGATGAACTGCCCCATCCAGAAAATGATGCCACTCTTCAAAGGTCCACTTGATTGCTAAGAGTTCCCTGTTACCAATGTCATAATGTCTCTCCACAGATGACAGTTTTTTAGAAAAGTATGCACATGGACGCCATTTACCAGGAGACAAACCTTGTTACAATACAGCCCCGACACCCATTTCAGACGCATCAACTTCTACAATAAAAGGCTGAGTGACGTCAGGTTGTATGAGAATCAGCGCAAAAGCAAAACACTCCTTCAAGATATCCAATGCCTCCCTGGCTGAACTGAACAACTTGGAAAAGTCTTTCCCTTTTCTGGTCATATTCGTCAAAGGTTTGGCCACTACCGAAAAGTTATTGATGAACTTACAGTAGTAGTTGACAAAACTCAAAAACCTTTGTAATGCCTTCAAATCCTCAGGACAATCCCAATCCAGTACTGCTTGGACTTTTGCTAGATCCATATGAAAACAGGTGGACATACATTTTTCTGGTTTGACAAGCAATTTATTGTCTCTCAGTATCTGTAAGAACTGCCTGACCTGTACCTGATATAAATCAACATGTCATCAAGATAGATTACAACAAATCTACCTACCTACCTGGTGACTAAAGAAGTAATTTAGGAAGCGGTTACAAATCCCGGACCGTGATCTGATTGAGTTTGTGGAAATCTAGGCAGGGATATAACTCCCAGTCTTTCTTCTTTACAAATAAAACCAAGCAGCAATGGGGGATGAGGATGGTTTGATATAACCCTTTGTCAAACTTTCCGCGATATAGTCCTTCATGGCCTGCCCCTCTGGACTAGAGATATTAAATAGTCTACTCCTTGACAGCTTGGCCCCAGGTACAAGATTTATGGCGCAGTCATAAGGATGATGGGGAGGAAGCTCTTGGCACCCCTGCTCCGAGAACATATCCCCAAAGTCCGACAGGTATTTAGACCCAGATTGGGTGTCCACCCTTGCAAGTCGGGTGCCTAAGCAGCAGTGTCCTTGATAATACTCACTCTACTTTATCACCTCTCGAGTTTGCCAATCTATCAAAGGGTTGTGCAGAGTAAACAAAGGAAGTCCATGAACCACAGGAGACGGCAGATCCTCTAGCACATAACAGTCAGTACCTTCTGAATGCATGGCCCCTACATGTAGATGTAACCTCTGGACGGCTTGAGTAATACGTCTCAAGGGTGCAGAATCGATGGCGTTTATGGGTGTAGGTCTGAACAGTGTTTGTGGATTGAGGCTCTAGCCCTGAATGAACCTAGCGTTGATCAAGATAAACCCTGCCCAACTGTCCAGAAAGGCAGAGATAACCACCTTATTTTTGCCCAGATAGATCTCAGCAGGCAGAAAAAATTGTGTCCTAGCCACGGAGGAGATATGTACACCCGGTTTGCTAACCTCCCCGCAACCCGGGCTCCAAGTTTTCCGGCAGCTTTTTACAGTGAGATGGAGAAGGACATGTGCCCATGAAATGGCCCTTTCTATCACAGTAAAATCATGCTTCCCCTGTGCACCGAACCACAGACTGCATTCCAGAACGAGTTGCCCCACCCAACTGCATGGGTTCCTCAGAAGCCTCAGACAAGGTTTCCCTTGGCCCTGGACCTCCCGCACATTGGGGTTTTTCTTTATGTTCCCGGCGAAGACGCCGATCCACCCGGATAGCCAGAGACTTGGCCACCTCAAGGGAAATTGAAGTCTCATAAGGGGCTAAGTGAAATAGATAATCTTGCGCACAACCGGAATAGGTGCTCGAGTAGGTTCCCAAACCATCAATATACATCCAAAAATTCGGCACTCAACTATGGTAAACAAGTGGTGGTTTATTGTCCACTGTAGTAGCAAAATGTTTCGGTCTTCAGACCTTCTTCAGTTACTACATAAAGGTTATAGATACAAAAAGAAAATGGTAAAATAAACAAAGTATATACAAACATCAAAGGAAAAGTATGGTCCAATTTAGTCGAATTTTAGAAAGTAATAATATGCTTAGATTCCTGCGCAGCCTAGGCTCATGTAAAAATGTGATGAACAAATAATTGATAGCAGAAAACATAATGAGTTCAACTGACGGAAAAAGGACAATGGTGGAGGTACACATACCCGTTAACAGTGCATCTATTTTTATTGAATCAACTGATAGGTTCAATGCGGTAAAAGCTTGATCTGAGGAAAATGTATAAAGAGAACAATCATATTTGGGGAAGTGATTGCTATGAAAAAAGTCTGTGCCATCCATAAAGATAACATACCGGTATATCTATCCGCCAAACTCTAGGTAGGTAGAGGAATGGTGCCTGCAAATTGACATAATACTATGAGAACCCCCAAATCGGGCATGTAGCAGTGGTGTCCATGTGATTAGCACTATGTCCTGTGTCTAACCTGCACTTCAGGTGGAGACAGGTGTGGAGTGCCCCAGTGGCGTGTCTGGACACGGCGTCCACCGCTAGTCCTGACAAGAAGAATCTGTAAGGTGATTATAAGAAATGGTAGAAAAGGGGGCGGGTTCCAGTGACTAAGCAGGATCGCTGTGCTGCAAAATGGGCGTGACGTCACCAGACACTGATGGACGTGCGTTCCAGGGAGGAAGTACTGCATGCGTTCCACTGGGCGTCACGTAATAGAGAAAGGGGAGGGAACTAAGTATATTGTGATGTGCCCGTGACAGTGAAGTCTGGAGGAGGAGTTTTCTAATATAGGCGGCTTTGGGAGGAAAGAAAGGAGAGAGAATATATTATAATCCACATACTGACATAACAACTGAAAACCATAAGGAAAATCATTAATGACGCAAATCATATATATAGTACAGATATACGCATGACCAAATTTGTTTTAACAGATAAAAGAAAAGTGTATAACGTAATAAATTATAATTGGATTACAGCGAAATGTTAACTTGTCACAATTCAGTTCATATGCATAATCAACCATATATCTGAAGACATCCTAAAATAAATGATAATAGATCATATTCCCTATTCAATCCTTTGGGGGAAAGGGTATCCAGAGTGTGGATCCAAAAAGCCTCCCTTCGCTTAAGTTGTTTGGTGCGGTCACCACCCCTCCTAGAGCGTGGTACTTGTTCCAAGATTTGAAATTTAAGCTGGGCTATTCTGTGTCCCATAGTCCTAAAATGTTTATGACGTTATTAACGAACAATGGAGAGGTATAGATGATGGACTCCTCAAAGTCTGCCATATAGCAATTGGCGTACAGGGGCGCTACATTTGAGCCCATAGCGGTGCCCCGTATCTGAAGGAAAAAATCATCCTGAAATAGAAAATAGTTTTTCATAAGAACCAGGTTTAAAAGGTCTGTACACATGTTGATATGGTTACTACCCATGGCTGAGGCCTGTAATAAGCGTTTTACCGATGACACGCCATGTTTATGAGGGATGGAAGTGTACAGGTCTTTGACATCTAAGGTGACCAAAAGGTCATCCTTAGAGACATGCCCCATGGAATTGATCATATGTAGAAAACCTCCAGTGTCAAGGACGAAGGATTTTGTCTTTTTAATCAAAGTAGTGAGAATCTTCTCCAAGTAGATGGAGACGGAGGATAGAATCAACTCTGTTGAGGCAACAACAGGTCTCCCTGGTGGTTGTTGCAAATTTTTATGAACCTTGGGTAAGATATAAAAAACGGGGGTAACCGGGTTCTGTTTGATGAGGAATTCACATGTTTTCTGATCTAGAGTGCCATCTGGTCAGGACCTCCGAGATAAGTGTTTTGATGTTGTGGGTAGGATCATAGGGTAATTTCTGATAAATAGTATTGTCATTAAGTTGTCGTCATATCTCAGTGACATAATAAGAGCGATCCATCACCACAACAGCACCCCCCTTATCCGCTGCTTTGATAATGATACTATCATCATCACGTAGAGATTTTAAGGCCTGATAATCAACAGCTGAGAGATCCGGGGGATAAAAAAGGTTACCCTTATCTATATTAGACCTTAGATCATGAAACAATTTCTATACAAACTCTATAAAGGTCTCCAAGGCATGTGAGCCTTGTGGAGGCCTATAATGACTTTTTGTTCGTAGACCCAGGTTTGGCGCGGAAAATGGATTGGAGACTAGCAGTTCTACTCTGCTCGGGAGTGATTTCTCTAATGAATTAGAGAAATGCACTTTAAGTCTCAATGTACGATAAAATTGTTGGAGGTCTATGTCGAGGTCAAAAGTGTTGTACCTATAGGACGGGCAAAATGATGGCCCTTTCTGTAATACATTGTATTCTGCAATACCCAAGGTACGGGAGGAAATGCTACTACAGTGGACAACAATAAACCACCACTTGTTAACTTGAGTGCTGAGTTTTTGGATATATCATAAGGGGCTAAGACATCCTTCACCTTTACTGATAGCCCTACACAGAACTGGCTACGGAGCGTGAGGTCATTCCACTTAGACACAGTGGACCACCTCCAAAACTCGGAGCAATACTCCTCTGCTGGCCAGTCTCCATGCTGAAGCGGGCGTAGTATGCCAGGGAGATGTGGTTGGGGGCATCGTATATAAGAATATATAAAATTCCTCCACCATCTGGTGCGACTGGGAGTGAGACAAGAGAGAGAATGCCCATGATTAGGGTTCACCCTGGAGGAGCGAGATTATTATCCCCACCCATTCGTTCTCGTTTCCTGAGGTACAAGGATGTAATCCGAAGTATAGTTTACAGGCCTCCCTGAAAACAACAAATGTGTCACTTTCAACAAAGAACCTGTCAGGCAAAGCGATCTTGGGCTCCACAAAGGGTTGCCTGGGAGTCATGGTCCCCAAACCTGATGTGTTAGGGTGCTGCAAAACAACCGTGCATAGATCTGCCACCTACAGGCTGAGCTGCTGCAGTTGCCCTGTCAGAGCAGTGATAGAAACCATAATGGATAAAAAAATGGTTTCGGTCAGAGCTAATGTCATGATTCTGTTGTTGGGTGTCCCAGGACTGGGGGTTCCTTCCCTGCCTCTATCGCTAGGGGCGCCCTAGCTCGCCCTGTTTCTCATGTTACTTCTGATGGTGAAGATGCCAGAGCCATGTACCTTGGCTTAGCTTCTGAATCTGATCTCAGTCTGTGCCCTTCCCCCACCCAGGGAAGAGGAGAGTAGTAGCATACCGTAGTACGCCAACCAGACTAACAAGGTAATACGAATAGGGGTAGCGAAAAATACGAAACATACAAATATATTCAAACATATAACAGACAGAGGAATGCACCAGCGAGTGGAGGATGGGGTTCAACCAAAGTAGGAGAAGAAAGGGAATTATCACAAACTCAAAACCTAGCCACAGTCACAGATAAACCCACAAATGCCTTCTCCTACAATAACCAACAATCTACAGCCATATAGCATAAACTACTCTGACAGTGAGTGCTAGCCAGGACCCAGACTATATAGGAGATGGGAGTGGCTAATAGTGCACAGTTGAGAGCCTTAGCTCAAGGAGCTCTCAACAAAGCAGATTAACCCCTGCACTGCCAAAATAAATTTACACCATTTAATAAGGTGAAGTGCTTCTAATCAGTGCAGGAGTAATATAAATCAGATGCTGTGGTCCTGTGGCTCCTCTCTGTTGTGGTAAACCTGTCACAGGCATAGAGGGAAGATCAGACAAAGGAATGAAGTGAGTCATCTTAGAGATCTGATCCACCATGATCCAGATGGCACCGTATCTCTCATAGAGGGGCAAGTTTGAGCAGAGGAACTGGCAGAGGCTGAAGGAGACCAGCAGGCATGTTCCTGAGGGACTTGTTTCTGGCACACTGCAAACAAGTGGCTACAAAGTCCTGAACATCCTTGGAAAGTGAAGGCCATCAGAAGCGATGAGCAATCAGCTCAGTAGATTAGTGTTTGTCCACATGGATTTGTGTCCTGAGGACACAATCCTCCTCCTCTTATGAGTTGGATCAAAGGTGTTACCCGCAGGAATGTCTTTCAGAAGGACAGGAATCTGAATCTGTTCCCGAGACCCATGTGTCTGAATTATCTATCCGAGTGCTCTGAGTTGTCCGAACTGTTATACCAGTCTTCAAATCCTGCCCTGTCTGTCACTCCAAGTCAGTGTTCATCCTGCCTGAGGGGTAGTTTGAATGAAGCCCGGGTCCAGTCCGCGTCTGCATACCTGACCCTCGGGAACAGCAGCTGCAATACCGGAGACTACATATCTGCAGCCTAGTCTGTCTCCACGATCAGGAGCTCCAGGGAACTCCTGGTGGTAGCTGCTTAGCTATGCCCATCCTAGGTAAACCGGGCCCCGTGGCATAGTGGATCCATGAACCAAATGCGCCACCTGCGTGTGTGACACTCAGCGAGGTGGTCTGAGACAGAAAGGGGCAGTGTGGCGAATACAGTGAGTAGCAAGGCAAGGAGAACTTGTGCGAGTTGCTTATGTGACATTGTCCTTTCCTAGTGCTGGTAGTAGTAGCACTAATCATTACAATGTAATTTCATGTGTCCAATGTATACTAGTGATCAGAGAACAGAAGGCTTGCTATATATCACTAGTTAACCCCTCTGTGACCTTAGACGTACTATCCCGTCGAGGTGCCCTGGGCTTATCTGACCCTGGACGGGATAGTACGTCATATCCGATCGGCCGCGCTCACGGGGGGAGCGCGGCCGATCGCGGCCGGGTGTCAGCTGCTTATCGCAGCTGACATCCGGCACTATGTGCCAAGAGCGGTCACGGACCGCCCCCGGCACATTAACCCCTGGCACACCGCGATCAAAGATGATCGCGATGTGCCGGCGGTGCAGGGAAGCACCGCGCAGGGAGGGGGCTCCCTGCGGGCTTCCCTGAGACCCCCGGAGCAACGCGATGTGATCGCGTTGCTGCGAGGGTCTCACCTCCCTCCCTGCTCCCTCCAGCCCCGGATCCAAGATGGCCGCGGATCCGGGTCCTGCAGGGAGGGAGGTGGCTTCACAGAGCCTGCTCAGAGCAGGCACTGTGAAGCCTGCAGCGCTGCATATCAGATCAGTGATCTGACAGAGTGCTGTGCAAACTGTCAGATCACTGATCTGTGATGTCCCCCCCTGGGACAAAGTAAAAAAGTAAAAAAAAAATTTTCCAAATGTGTAAAAAAAATAAAAAAAAATATTCCAAAATAATGAAAAAAAAAAAAAAATATTATTCCCATAAATACATTTCTTCATCTAAATAAAAAAAAAAAAACCAATAAAAGTACACATATTTAGTATCGCCGCGTCCGTAACGACCCGACCTATAAAACTGTCCCACTAGTTAACCCCTTCAGTAAACACCGTAAGAAAAAAAAAAAAAAATGAGGCAAAAAACAACGCTTTATTATCATACCGCCGAACAAAAAGTGGAATAACACGCGATCAAAAGGACAGATATAAATAACCATGGTACCGCTGAAAGCGTCATATTGTCCCGCAAAAAAAGAGCCACCATACAGCATCATCAGCAAAAAAATAAAAAAGTTATAGTCCTGAGAATAAAGCGATGCAAAAATAATTATTTTTTCTGTAAAATAGTTTTTATCGTATAAAAGCGCCAAACCATAAAAAAATGATATAAATGAGGTATCGCTGTAATCGTACTGACCCGAAGAATAAAACGGATTTATCAATTTTACCAAACGCGGAACGGTATAAACGCCTCCCCCAATAGAAATTCATGAATAGCTGGCTTTTGGTCATTCTTCCTCACAAAAATCGGAATATAAAGCGATCAAAAAATGTCACGTGCCCAAAAATGTTTTCAATAAAAACGTCAACTCGTCCCGCAAAAAACAAGACCTCACATGACTCTGTGGACCAAAATATGGAAAAATTATAGCTCTCAAAATGTGGTATTGCAAAAAATATTTTTTGCAATAAAAAGGGTCTTTCAGTGTGTGACGGCTGCCAATCATAAAAATCCGCTAAAAAACTCGCTATAAAAGTAAATCAAACCCCCCTTCATCACCCCCTTAGTTAGGGAAAAATAAAAAAAAATGTATTTATTTCCATTTTCCCATTAGGGCTAGGGTTAGGGCTAGGGTTAGGGCTAGGGCTAGGGTTAGGGCTAGGGTTAGGGCTAGGGTTAGGGCTAGGGTTAGGGCTAGGGCTAGGGTTAGGGTTAGGGCTAGGGTTAGGGCTAGGGTTAGGGCTAGGGTTAGGGTTAGGGCTAGGGTTAGGGCTAGGGTTAGGGCTAGGGTTAGGGTTGGGGCTACAGTTAGGGTTGGGGCTAAAGTTAGGGTTAGGGTTTAGATTACATTTACAGTTGGGAATAGGGTTGGGATTAGGGTTAGGGGTGTGTCAGGGTTAGAGGTGTGGTTAGGGTTACCGTTGGAATTAGGGTTAGGGGTGTGTTTAGATTAGGGTTTCAGTTATAATTGGGGGGTTTCCACTGTTTCGGCACATCAGGGGCTCTCCAAACACGACATGGCGTCCGATCTCAATTCCAGCCAATTCTGCGTTGAAAAAGTAAAACAGTGCTCCTTCCCTTCCGAGCTCTCCTGTGTGCCCAAACAGGGGTTTACCCCAACATATGGGGTATCAGCGTACTCAGGACAAATTGGACAACAACTTTTGTGGACCAATTTCTCCTGTTACCCTTGGGAAAATACAAAACTGGGGGCTAAAAAATAATTTTTGTGGGAAAACAAAAAAATTTTTTATTTTCACGGCTCTGCGTTATAAACTGTAGTGAAACACTTGGGGGTTCAAAGTTCTCACAACACATCTAGATAAGTTCATTGAGGGGTCTAGTTTCCAATATGGGGTCACTTGTGGGGGGTTTCTACTGTTTAGGTACATTAGGGGTTCTGCAAACGCAATGTGACGCCTGCAGACCAATCCATCTAAGTCTGCATTCCAAATGATGCTCCTTCCCTTCCGAGCCCTCCCATGCGCCCAAACGGTGGTTCCCCCCCACATATCGGGTATCAGCGTACTCAGGACAAATTGGACAACAACATTTAGGGTCCAATTTCTCCTGCTAACCTTGGAAAAATACAAAACTGGGGGCTAAAATATAATTTTTGTGGAAAAAAAATATTTTTTATTTGCATGGCTCTGCGTTATAAACTGTAGTGAAATACTTGGGGGTTCAAAGCTCTCACAACACATCAAGATGAGTTCCTTAGGGGGTCTACTTTCCAAAATGGTGTCACTTGTGGGGGGTTTCTACTGTTTAGGTACATTAGGGGCTCTGCAAACGCAATGTGACGCCTGCAGACCATTCCATCTAAGTCTGCATTCCAAATGGCGCTCCTTCCCTTCCGAACCCTCCCATGCGCCCAAACGGTGGTTCCCCCCCACATATGGGGTATCAGCGTACTCAGGACAAATTGGACAACAACTTTTGGGGTCCAATTTCTCCTGTTACCCTAGGGAAAATACAAAACTGGGGGCTAAAAAATAATTTTTGTGGGAAAAAAATTTTGTTTTATTTTTATGGCTCTGCATTATAAACTTCTGTGAAGCCCTTGGTGGGTCAAAGTGCTCACCACACATCCAGATAAGTTCCTTAGGGGGTCTACTTTCCAAAATGGTGTCACTTGTGGGGGGTTTCAATGTTTAGGCACATCAGTGGCTCTCCAAACGCAACATGGCGTCCCATCTCAATTCCTGTCAATTTTGCATTGAAAAGTCAAACGGCGCTCCTTCCCTTCCGAGCTCTCCCATGCGCCCAAACAGTGGTTTACTGCCACATATGGGGTATCAGCGTACTCGGGACAAATTGGACAACAACTTTTGAGGTCCAATTTCTTCTCTTACCCTTGGAAAAATAAAAAATTGGGGGCAAAAATATAATTTTTGTGAAAAAATATGATTTTTTATTTTTACGGTTCTGCATTATAAACTTCTGTGAAGCACTTGGTGGGTCAAAGTGCTCACCACACATCCAGATAAGTTCCTTAGGGGGTCTACTTTCCAAAATGGTGTCACTTGTGGGGGGTTTCAATGTTTAGGCACATCAGTGGCTCTCCAAACGCAACATGGCGTCCCATCTCAATTCCTGTCAATTTTGCATTGAAAAGTCAAATAGCGCTCCTTCCCTTCCGAGCTCTCCCATGCGCCCAAACAGTGGTTTACTGCCACATATGGGGTATCAGCGTACTCAGGACAAATTGGACAACAACTTTTTGGGTCCAATTTCTCCTGTTACCCTTGGTAAAATAAAACAAATTGGAGCTGAAGTAATTTTTTGTGTAAAAAAGTTAAATGTTCATTTTTATTTAAACATTCCAAAAATTCCTATTAAACACCTGAAGGGTTAATAAACTTCTTGAATGTGGTTTTGAGCACCTTGAGGGGTGCAGTTTTTAGAATGGTGTCACACTTGGGCATTTTCTATCATATAGACGCCTCAAAATGACTTCAAATGAGACGTGGTCCCTAAAAAAAAATGGTGTTGTAAAAATGAGAAATTGCTGGTCAACTTTTAACCCTTATAACTCCCTAACAAAAAAAAAAATTGGTTCCAAAATTATGCTGATGTAAAGGAGACATGTGGGAAATGTTACTTATTAAGTATTTTGTGTGACATATCTCTGTGATTTAATTGCATAAAAATTCAAAGTTTGAAAATTGCGAAATTTTCAAAATTTTCGCCAAATTTCCGTTTTTTTCACAAATAAATGCAGGTACTATCAAAGAAATTTTACCACTATCATGAAGTACAATATGTCACGAGAAAACAATGTCAGAATCACCAGGATCCGTTGAAGCGTTCCAGAGTTATAACCTCATAAAGGGACAGTGGTCAGAATTGTAAAAATTGGCCTGGTCATTAACGTGCAAACCACCCTTGGGGGTAAAGGGGTTAATATATGACTAGCTTCTAACTACCTCAAAATTTTCACAATATGTTTTGCAAAATAAACACAGACAGCAAAAGTTCAGCAAATCATTATTCATCTGGGACATGCACCACCTGTGTGCATGACACTCAGCAAGGCGACCTGACACAGAGAGGGGCAGAGTGGCGAATTCAGTGAGTAGCACGGCAATGAGAACTTGTGTGAGTTGCTGCCATGACACTGTCCTTTCCTAGTGCTAATCATTACAACGTTGTCCAAAGTATACTGGTGATCAGAGGCTTGCTAAATATCGCTGGAACTGACTCCTAGTTAATATGTGACTAGTTTCTAACTACCTTTCCAAATTTTCACAGTATGTGTTGCAAAATACACACAAACAGCAAACAATTCAGCAATTCATTATTCATTCCACACTTAACGGGACTTAATAAAAAACAAAAAATGGACCTAAGCACTAAGAGGCGGTTAATTGCAACTTACCTGTCTGTTGTGCACTGCCGGGGATTCTGCTGCCTCTGCTGACGCGACAGAGCGGGACTTCCAACATCATTCTAACTGACAGCCGGCTCCTCTAGTTAGGCTGTGGTGATCCGGCAGTCAATCAGAAGGACATCAGATGTTCCACCCCATCGACAGAGCGGAGTGGAAAAGAAGCCTCCGATCTGTAGACGTGACGTCAGTAGAAGCTTCTACATCCCCGGCAGGAGCAGTTTGTGCCGGGGAAGAACAGCACCAGACACAACAGGCAGGTAAGTTGCAATTACATACATGTTAGTGCTTAGGTACATTTTTTTTTTTTATATCCCGGATACCCCGTTTAATAGAAATGGCCCTTATTAAGGTTCTTTGCAGCTAAAGTTCTGGTCTTAATTATGTCAGATGCTAATGCTAAAATATTTTTATTCATATTTTTCTTCCTGGTATCTCAGTGATAGGCACTTAATATTTTACATAACTTCACACTAACTCTTCCCCAACTTTATCAGTCTAGACAGCGCCCATTAACCACAAGTGATCAGTATTATTTATCCACTCAGCATTCCAATATATCATGAAATACAAGTCTGCTAATTATGACTGTTTTTGGCAAGAAAATCTACTTAATATTCCAGATATTAACATGAAAAATAAAGTAGGCAGAATTTAATGGCTATGCTGATTCAGACAATATTCTCTGCTGTTAACGGATGACTAGAAGAATGTGCTGTAATTGTAAATACAAGCGCTCATTCCTCAGAAACTGCTGGGAATAGAGGGATTATTTGTTGAATTTACAATATAACAGAAACCTAAAGTGTCACCTCATTGTTTATAAATTTGTCCTCTGAAAATTATAAAGGAGCAGTTTTCTTTATACAATATGCTTTGTGCAGAGATGAGCAAATGTTTTGAAATTAGAATTTGCCAAATGTTCCCCCAAAATTCAATTCATACTAATAAATTTGCTCAGATTTCAATACTAAACAGCTTGTACAGTGGCTTGCAAAAGTAAGGGGTTTGCATCAGTTCATGTAAAGAATATACCGTATTTTTTAGACTATAAGACGCACCGGACCATAAGACGCACCCCAAATTTGGGGTGAAAATTGCAGAAAAAAAGATTTTTTATAAGATGGGGGTCCGTCTTATTGTCCGAAATTACAGTATCTTACCTGAGGGCTGGCGGTGGCAGAGCAGGGTCACAGGAGGCAAGGTGTCGGCAGAGGTGGGGTGATGCTGGGATGAGGAGGTGCTGGGATGAGGAGGTGCTGGGATCAGGAGGTGCTGGGATGAGGAGGTGCTGGGATGAGGAGGTACTGGGATGAGGAGGTGCTGGGATGAGGAGGTGCTGGGATCAGGAGGTGCAGTGAGAGGTATGGCGTGAGAGGGGTCCCAGGCTTACCGTGCAGGCAAAGCAGGCTTACCGTGGCGGCAGAGGTCCGGTGGCAGAGGTGCAGCGGCAGAGGTGCAGTGGCAGAGGTGCAGCGGCAGAGGAGGCGCAGTAAGCGGTGTCCCTTTCCCCGGTATGGTGATGCAGCAGCCTGGTATGCAGCAGAGCCGGGTGAATCCTGTTATCGGTGGGCGCGGCCATCTTCCTGAAGCCGCGCGTGCGCAGGAAAATGGCCGCCGCGATCTCCATCTGCGCACGCGCGGCCTCCCGCGGCCATTTTCCTGAAGCCCCGGGAAGCAGATCGCTTCATCTGCGCACGCGCGGCCTCAGGAAAATGGCCGCGCCCACCGATAACAACAGGATTCACCCGGCTCTGCTGCATACCGGGCTGCTTCATCACCTCACCGGAGAAAGGGACCCCGCTTACTGCTCCTCCTAAAGTCAGTACTTTGTAGAGCCTCCTTTTGCAGCAATTGCAGCTGTAAGTCAATTTGGATAAGTCTTTATGAGTTTTTCACATCTCGCCATTGTGATTTTTGCTCAATCTTCACTCCAAACTTCTCCAGCTCCTTCAAGTTAGATAGTTTCCTCTGGTGAACAGCAATCTTAAAGTCTGACCACAGATTGTCAATTGAGTTAAGGTCTGGGCTTTGGCTAGGCCACTCCAAAGCATTTACATGTTTCCAATTAAGCCACTCGAGTGTTGCTTTAGCAATATGCTTTGGGTCATTGTCTTGTTGGAAGGTAAACCTCTGTTCTATCCTCAAATCACTGACAGAGTGAAAAAGGTTTTGCTCAAGAATATCCCTGCATTTTGCACCATCTTTCCCTTGAGTCTGAACATTTTCTCTGTCACTGCTGCCGAAAAACATCCCACAGCATTATGTTGGCAGCATCATGTTTCACTTTGGGGATGGTGTTTTGGGGGTAATGAGCTGTGTTGGTTTGATGCCAGACATAGCATTTACCTTGGTGATCAAAAAGTACAATTTTGGTCTCATTTGACCACAGCCCTTTCCTACATACATATGAGGAGTCTGCCACATGTCTTTTGGCAAACTTAAAATGAGCCTTATACTTTTTGTGTCCATTCTTCCATAAAGGCCACCTCTATGGAGTGTACAGTTTATTGTGGTCATACTATGGACAGATACTCCAGTTTCTGCTTGGGAACTATGCAGCTCCTTCAGGGTTACCTTTTGGTCTCTGTGCTGTGTCTCTGATTAAAGCCCCTCTTGCCTGGGCTGAGAGTTTTGGTGCATGGCCCTCTCTTGGCAGGTTTGTTGTGGTACCATAAAACCAAGCAGAGAGACCAATCCTGCAATATAAATGCCATGTGGAGGAGAAAGAGACCACTATAAATGTTGACCTAAGTGAAAGATCAACCTGAAAAAGGATAGGGAGACATATTGTTTGTATCAAATAAATCTTTCTTTATTATATATTATAACAATAATTTTTTACATTCAGTAAGCAATCTGGTAAAAACATCAATTCAAACCATAGATAACCCAGCAAGATGTAATTTAACTGATCCCAGATATGGAATATTTTACTACAGCAGAAAAAGGTTTTTCAGTTTAACCCCTTTACCCCCAAGGGTGGTTTGCGCTTTAATGAATGGGCAAATTTTTACAATTCTGACCACTGTCCCTTTATGAGGTTATAACTCTGGAACGCTTCAATAGATCCTGATGATTCTGACATTGTTTTCTCGTGACATATTGCACTTCATAAGAGTGGTAACATTTATTTGATATTTCCTGCGTTTACTTGTGAAAAAAATGGAAATTTGGCAAAAATTTGGAAAATTGCAAAATTTTCTAAGTTTGAATTTTTATGCCCTTAAATCACAGAGATATGTCACACAAAATATTTAATAAGTAACATTTCACACATGTCTACTTTACATCAGCACAATTTTGGAACCAAAATTGTTTCTGTTAGGGAGTTATAAGGGTTGAAAGTTGACCAGCAATTTCTCATTTTTACAACACCATTTTTTTTTAGGGACCGCATCACATTTGAAGTCACTTTTGAAGGGTCTGTATGATAGAAAATACCCAAGTGGTGTGACACCATTCTAAAAACTGCACATCTCAATGTACTATAAAAACTGCACATCTCAATGTACTCAAAACCACATTCAAGAAGCTTATTAACCCTTCAGGTGTTTCACAGGAATTTTTGGAATGTTTAAAAAAAATGAACATTTCACTTTTTTTCACAAAAAATTTACTTCAGCTCCAATTTGTTTTATTTTACCAAGAGTAACAGGAGAAATTATACCCCAAAAGTTGTTGTCCAATTTGTCCTGAGTATGCTGATACCCTATATGTGGGGGTAAACCACTGTTTGGGCGCATGGCAGAGCTCGGAAGGGAAGGAGCACCATTTGACTTTTCAATGCAAAATTGACTGGAATTGAGATGGGACATCATGTCACGTTTGGAGAGCCCCTTATGTGCCTAAACATTGAAACTCCCCACAAGTGACCCCATAGTGGATACTAGACCCCTCAAGGAACCTATCTAGATGTGTTGAGAGAACTTTGCACCCCCAAGTGTTTCACTACAGTTTATAATGCAGAGCTGTGAAGATAAAAATTATTTTTTTTTCCACAAAAATTATTTCTTAGCCCCCAGTTTTGGATTTTCCCAAGGGTAACAGGAGAAATTGAACCCCAATAGTTGTTGTCCAATTTGTCCTGAGTATGCTGATACCCCATATGTGGGGAGAAACCACCGTTTGGATGCATGGAAGAGCTCGGAAGGGAAGGCGCGCCGTTTGGAATGCAGACTTAGATGGATTGGTCTGCAGGTGTTGCATTTGCAGAGCCCCTGATGTACGTAAACAGTAGAAACTCCCCACAAGTGACCCCTATTGGAAACTAGACCCCCCAAAGAACTTATCTAGATGAGTTGTGAGAACCATGAACCCCCAAGTGTTTCACTACAGTTTATAACACAGAGCCGTAAAAATAAAAAATCCTTTTTTTTTCCACAAAAATTATGTTTTAGCCCCCGATTTTGTATTTTCCCAAGGGTAACAGGAGAAATTGGACCCCAAAAGTTTTTGTCCAATTTGTCCTGAGTACGCTCATACCCCATATGTTGGGGTAAACCCCTGTTTGGGCGCATGGGAGAGCTCAGAAGGGATGGAGCACTGTTTTACTTTTTCAACGCAAAATTGGCTGGAATTGATATCGGACGCCATGTGTCTAAATAGTGGAAATCCCCCAATTCTAACTGAAACCCTAACCCAAACACACCCCTAACTCTAATCCAACTCTACCCATAACCCTAACCACACCCCTAACCCTAATCCCAACCATAACCCTAACCACAACCCTAACCCTAATCCCAACCCTAATCCCAACTGAAAATGTAATCCAAACCCTAACTTTAGCCCCAACCCTAATCCTAACTTTAGCCCCAACCCTAATCCTAACTTTAGCCCCAACCCTAACCCTAGCTTTAGCCATAACCCTAACCCTAACTTTAGCCCCAACCCTAACTTTAGCCCCAACCCTAACCCTAACTTTAGCCCCAACCCTAACCCTAGTGGGAAAATGGAAATAAATACATTTTTTTAAATTTTATTATTTTTCCCTAACTAAGGGGGTGATGAAGGGGGGTTTGATTTACTTTTATAGCGTTTTTTGGGGGGATTTTTATGATTGGCATCCGTCACACACTAGAAGACGCTCTTTATTGCAAAAAATAGTTTTTGCGCCTCCACATTTTGAGAGCTATAATTTTTCCATATTATTGCTCACAGAGTCATGTGAGGTCTTGTTTTTTGCGGGACGAGTTGACATTTTGATTGGTACCATTTTCGGGCATGTGACTTTTTTTATCGCTTTTTATTCCGATTGTTGTGAGGTAGAATGAACAAAAACCAGCTTTTTATGAATTTCTTTTGGGGGGGCACTTATACCGTTCCATGTTTGGTAAAATTGATAAAGCAGTTTTATTCTTCGGGTCCATACGATTACAGTGATACCTCATTTATTTATTTTTTATGTTTTGGCACTTTTATATGATAAAAACTATTTTATATATAAAACAATTATTTTTGCATCGCTTCTGAGGACTATAACTTTTTTATTTTTTCGTTGATGACGCTGTATGGCGGCTCGTTTTTTCGGGATGACGTTTTCAGAGGTACCATGGTTATTTATATCCGTCTTTTTTATCGCGTGTTATTCCACTTTTTGTTTGGCGGTATGATAATTAAGCGTCGTTTTTTGCCTCTTTTTTTCTTTTACGGTGAACACTGAAGGGGGGGACATGACTATATAGGGTCAGATTGCTGATCTGACACTTTGCTGTGCACCGTGTCAGATCAGCGATCTGACAGGCACAGCAGTGGGGTTTCCCGGCGCCTGCTCTGAGCAGGTGCTTGGAAGTGCCACCTCCCTGCAGGACCCGGAAGGCCCCCCGCGGCCATTTTGGATCCAGGCCTGCAGGGAGGAGGAGGTAAGAGACCCTCGGAGCAACGTGATCACATCGCGCTGCTCCGAGGGTCTCAGGGAAGAACGCAGGGAGCCCCCTCCAAGTGCGATGCTTCCCTATGCCACTGGAACGCTGTGATCATGTTTGATCGCAGTGTGCCGGGGGTTAATATACCAGGAGCGGTCCGTGACCGCTCCTGGCACATAGTGCCAGATGTCAGCTGCGATAGTCAGCTGACACCCGGCACCGATCGGCCGAGCTCCCCCCGGGAGCGCGACTGATCTATGATGACGTACTATCCCGTCGGTGGTCATTTTGGCCCATACCACCTCGACGGGATAGTACGTCCGATGTCAGAAAGGGGTTAAAAATAAATATTGGACCCAAAGAGCAGTGTTCAATAACTATATCAAAGGAGTATCAATCAACTAAATAGAGTGCAAGTAATCATGCACTGTAGTTGGATCATGGTATTCAGTAAAGGAGAAAATTCTTGCTATCTAATATATAAAGCTGAATGTGTGTGTGTGTGTGTGTGTGTGTGTGTGTGTGTGTGTGTGTGTGTGTGTGTGTGTGCGTGTGTGTATGTATGTCCGGGATTGGCATCTGCACCGTCGCAGCTACAGTCACAAAATTTTGCACAGTCACACGTCTGGACCCCGAGAGCGTCATAGGCTATGTTGTGAGGCGAAATTTTAACCCCGCGCGTTCCAATTCACCAAACAATTTTGCCCCTATCTACATAATGGGGAGAAAAGTGAAAGGAAAAGTGTTGGAGGCGTCGCAGCTACAGCCACAAAATTTTGCACAGTCACACGTCTGGACCCCAAGAGCATCATAGGCTATGTTGTGAGCTGAAATTTTAACCCCGCGCTTTCCAATTCACCAAACAATTTTGCCCCTATCTACATAATGGGGAAAAGTGAAAGGAAAAGTGTTGGAGGCAAATTAACAGCTGCCAGATGTGAACAAAGGGGACTTAAAGAATGAGAGCGATGGCGCAAAAGAGTATATACCGTACAGTTGCTAAGGTGGGGCCCCGACATGGGATACTCACCACACACGGGGATATGAACACACACACAAAATGCGCCACACACTACCACGTGCTTGAACACATATTACCCTCAGCACACATTTCACCACACATACACCAACCTCGCCACATAAAAGTCGAAACACAAAAGTCGCCGCTCAAAACTCGCCACGCGCAAAACTCGCCACATGCAAAAACTAGGCTCACGCAAAACTCGCCACAAGTGCAAAACTCACCTCATGGAAAACTCGCCACATGCAAAACTTGCACACGTGGAAAAATTGCCACATGGACAAAAGTTGCAACACATGCAAAAGTTGCCTCACACAAAACTTGCACATACTCAAAAGGCACCACACATAAAACTCGCCACGCGCAAAACTCACCATGCGCAAAACTTGCGGCACACAACTTGCTACACTAACCTGTCACATGCAACTCGACACACAAAAAGTTGCTACACGCATGTTGCCACACAAAACTCATCTCACAAAAGTCGCTACATGCATGTCGCCACACGCAACTCAACACACACAACTTGACAAACGAAACTCGCCCTAAAACACACACAAGTCTGGTATTATCCTTCAAAAATAAAAATCTGATTAATAAGCAGACAAACTACAAGAGCAACAAATGTACCATATAGGAAATACGGCAGCTGTCAGTCACATGACCTGTCTATTATGTGCATGTGTGAGCTAATATATACTGGCAGGGGGAGGGCTTCCTGTTTGCTGGGGATTTATCAGGCTGCCAATTTATCTTACAAATACTGAGGTAAAAATACTGAGCAAATAACGTGTGAACGAGGTCTAATACAGGAGATGACACAGGTATATACTATATACAGGAGGAGATGACATACAGGTATATACTATATACAGGAGGAGATGACACACAGGTATATACTATATACAGGTGCAGATGACCTACAGGTATATACTATATACAGGAGGAGATGACATACAGGTATATGCTATATATAGAAGATGACATACAGGTATATACTATATACAGGAGGAGATGACACACAGATATATACTATATACAGGAGAGATGACACACAGGTATATACTATATACAGGAGGAGATGACATACAGGTATATACTATCCATATACTCCATATCAGCATGGGTTTATGAGAAATCGCTCCTGTCAAACCAATCTAATCAGTTTTTATGAAGAGGTAAGCTATAGACTGGACCACGGTGAGTCATTGGACGTGGTATATCTCGATTTTTCCAAAGCGTTTGATACCGTGCCGCACAAGAGGTTGGTACACAAAATGAGAATGCTTGGTCTGGGGGAAAATGTGTGTAAATGGGTTAGTAACTGGCTTAGTGATAGAAAGCAGAGGGTGGTTATAAATGGTATAGTCTCTAACTGGGTCGCTGTGACCAGTGGGGTACCGCAGGGGTCAGTATTGGGACCTGTTCTCTTCAACATATTCATTAATGATCTGGTAGAAGGTTTACACAGTAAAATATCGATATTTGCAGATGATACAAAACTATGTAAAGCAGTTAATACAAGAGAAGATAGTATTCTGCTACAGATGGATCTGGATAAGTTGGAAACTTGGGCTGAAAGGTGGCAGATGAGGTTTAACAATGATAAATGTAAGGTTATACACATGGGAAGAGGGAATCAATATCACCATTACACACTGAACGGGAAACCACTGGGTAAATCTGACAGGGAGAAGGACTTGGGGATCCTAGTTAATGATAAACTTACCTGGAGCAGCCAGTGCCAGGCAGCAGCTGCCAAGGCAAACAGGATCATGGGGTGCATTAAAAGAGGTCTGGATACACATGATGAGAGCATTATACTGCCTCTGTACAAATCCCTAGTTAGACCGCACATGGAGTACTGTGTCCAGTTTTGGGCACCGGTGCTCAGGAAGGATATAATGGAACTAGAGAGAGTACAAAGGAGGGCAACAAAATTAATAAAGGGGATGGGAGAACTACAATACCCAGATAGATTAGCGAAATTAGGATTATTTAGTCTAGAAAAAAGACGACTGAGGGGCGATCTAATAACCATGTATAAGTATATAAGGGGACAATACAAATATCTCGCTGAGGATCTGTTTATACCAAGGAAGGTGACGGGCACAAGGGGGCATTCTTTGCGTCTGGAGGAGAGAAGGTTTTTCCACCAACATAGAAGAGGATTCTTTACTGTTAGGGCAGTGAGAATCTGGAATTGCTTGCCTGAGGAGGTGGTGATGGCGAACTCAGTCGAGGGGTTCAAGAGAGGCCTGGATGTCTTCCTGGAGCAGAACAATATTGTATCATACAATTATTAGGTTCTGTAGAAGGACGTAGATCTGGGTATTTATTATGATGGAATATAGGCTGAACTGGATGGACAAATGTCTTTTTTCGGCCTTACTAACTATGTTACTATGTTACTATATATAGGAGATGACATACAGGTATATACTATATATAGGAGGAGATGACATACAGGTATATACTATATACAGGGGAGATGACACACAGCAGGTACATACTTTATACAGGGGAGATGACATACAGGTATAAATAAATAAATAATAAATAAATCTTTATTTTTATATAGCGCTAACATATTCCGCAGCGCTTTACAGTTTGAACACATTATCATCGCTGTCCCCAATGGGGCTCACAATCTAAATTCCCTATCAGTATGTCTTTGGAATGTGGGAGGAAACCGGAGTACCCGGAGGAAACCCACACAAACACGGAGAGAACATACAAACTCTTTGCAGATGTTGTCCTGGGTGGGATTAGAACCCATGACTCCAGCGCTGCAAGGCTGCAGTGCTAACCACTGCGCCACCGTGATGCCCATAATGTATATACTATATACAGGAGATGACATACAGGTGTATACTATATATAAGGGAGATGACAAACATGTATATACTGATGTGAAAATGAGAGTTGTGAGGTGAAAATGAAAAGGTGTGAGTGCAAAATGAGAGGAGTGAGGGAAAATAGTGGAGTGATCGGAAAATGACAGATGTGAGGTCGAAATGACAAGTGTTAGGGGGGAATGAGAGGAGTGAGGGAGAAAATGAGAGATGTGAGGGGGAAAATGAAAGATGTGATTGGGAAAATGAGAGGCGTGATGGGAAAATAAGAGAAGTGAGGTGCTCTAACTAACCACAGATATTTACTATGCCCAGGCAACGCCGGGCTCTTCAGCTAGTATTAGATATAAAGCATGTGGAGGGAAAAGAGTACCTGAATATTTTTAATAGATACACTAAAGTTTGTTTAGTGTCTATTTTCAGTAAGCCAGAAGGAACAGACTTTGATCTATATATGGACATTTGAATCTATGTGTTCTTTGGTTGGTCAAGAAAACAGACTTTTCTTCGTCTAAGCCTGTAATATTGACTTTTAAGTTTACATTTGTTGTAACATATTGTGCCGTTTTCCTGGCTGACAGACATAGGGTAATTGAACAATGATGTTTGCTGATATGTTGATTACACATTGACCAGGCCAGCTAGCTTGTTGACATGCAAAACAGAGGAGTAAAAACTATGCAAATTGCTTAAATAGTCAAACAATGCGAGTTAATCTAATCACATCATCCTCTTGACCTCTGGATGTCAGCTTGAAGGACAACAATTGCGAGCTATATAAGTGGGACATGCCTTTAAGAATACTCAACCATACATTCAAGACATCCAGAGATCGAAAGAACCAGAGACTATTTAGAAAACCACAACCAGGAACTCTCTACAGGTCAGCTGAACATCATGGCTCCATCGCGAGGGCCACAGAATTGACATTCTACAAAATGCCAGTTTAGGGGACCACGGCTCAAAGAATACAGATCTGCTCCACTGACAATCACTAAACCATGGATAAGTTTGGGGTAGTCAGGATTTGGACTCACTGGTCACGTGAGCCCCATGGATACGTTTGAAAAAGCCAGGATTGGGACTCACGGTCACCTGGCGAGATGGAGATGTTAAGAGAAGCCAGGATCTGAGTCTCTGGTCAGTTGGCCTTGTACCTCAAATGAACTGTCAGCTTCCTAAGCTTGTTGTTACCTCCTTTCTGTGCATGCCACAGGTGGGGGTAGTCGGCCCTGGAAGCTCTTGGTACTTGTGCTGGGACTGTTCTACGTGTCATTTTCCTGTTTTTTGGTTAAATAAAATATTGCCACACAGTTTTACCCTCACCCTGTGTTGACTGAGTAGTATTACGCCTATGGTAAAATGAGAGCAGGCGTTTGGAGGGATGTGTCCTGGTCCATGTGGTTTCGGCTAGCATACTGGAGCACGCAGTGACCCCCGTGTCTCCACATTTCGTCTTATGTAATGGATTATGGTAATATACAGCATATGAGTCACGTAAAGTGTTAATGTATAAAGTGAGTAGTGTATGGTACAGGATAAGCATAGGATTGGCTTAAGATAGCATAAATGTGGTTTAAATAGTAAGTGGTTTAGCAACAGTATAGGTATAGGAGATAGGATAGGAACAATAGGTTTAGTCTGTAAGATAGGAAATAGTTAATGATAGAACTAGCCCAGTGGGTGGGAACTAGTGTTTATAAAAAGAGGTGTCACTTCCTGACAGTGTGTGGTTATTGAAGTACAGAGTCAATGTCAATTTCTGCACCTGCGCTGAAGGAACAAGTAGCCAATAGAGATTTCTAGTACCCAATGCCCATAGAAGGGAAGAATATCGTAATTGCAGGGACAGGTGCTGGACAACCACTAGACGCCACAGAGCTCTGAGACACTGATGGGAGGCGACAGGCACGCAAATGAGGACCAGAGGCCGAGGTTCCTTCCAGGCACTGCAAGCCCCGGGGCCTGGAAGACTGAATTAACATAAAGGATTAAAAGAGGATTTCTGAAGAACAAGACCACATATATGAGGCATACAGGTATGACTATTTTAAGTATTGTAGTACCTGTATGCCCATATTAATAGCTTAGGTACATCTAAGAGGGTGACAGATTCCCTTTAAATATTGTAATACATTCCCCAAATGTTTTTTATGACCTTATGGAGGTGCACAATGTGTAAGATAAATGAAAAATAAATAAAAGAATAAAAAACTAGTAAGTAAAAAGTACAGTAAATAAAAATAAATAAATAACAATGTCACTGTCAATCTAAATCATTATTACTATCCCACCCCAGAAAAAACAAATACAAATAAAAACTTGTCTGATATATCATATACGAAAATAATTGTAAGAAAATGGGGAGAAAATTGGAAATGTATAAAAAACAAATGGGAAAAACAATCGATTATTACCCTTATTTTCCCAGTGATATCAGCAAAAAAAACAAAAACGAAAGAGAGAATATAACAGTGACATAAAAATGAAGCCTCCATTTGTCATGTAAAAAATGAAGAAAAAATTGTTTCAAACTCTGAATGTGAATTTCTTTATTTTTACAGTTCTTTAAACCACATGTATGTGGCTGGTTATGATGGGGGTAAATGGCCCGGTCTATAAATTGTTAAATAGCAATTCGATTATATAAGGCCACTATTGTTAGAGAGAGAGAATTTAGATATTAATAAAAAACATCTTGTGCCTTCCTACAGACTTAATAATTCACAGATTGTCAAGGCAAATAAATCCCTAACTAAGGACCCTAAAAAATAACTTTTATTAATCCGTTTAAAATGGAAATAAGACTTAGAATTCCGCAAATCAGTGTGCTTATGCTGGGCCAAGAGCGTACTAGTAGCAAAACTCATGTCTCATAAATTTGCTCATAACCCTAATCATGTCCACTGGCAGTATTCAGGGGAATGGGATCAGGTGTGGCCGCCACCTATAACCCGTCTAATCCCCCTACACATACACTGATAATGCTATTAAAATTGCTCCTAAAGCCACCTCAACATGTTTCACCAGCTATACTGGCTTCATCAGGGATTGAGGCTACAATCTACAAGTTTTGCTACTAGAACGCTCTTAGCCCAGCATAAGCACACTGAGAGTGCGGAATTTTAAGTCTTATTTACATTTTAAACTGATTAATAAAAGTTTTTTTTTAGGGTCCTTAGGGATTTATTTGCCTTTGGCAATCTGCGAATTATTATATTACCCAACGCTGACCTGTATAGGCAGCATATGGTTGTCGTTCTTACAGACTTGTCCTCAGAATCCAAACTTAATGGCAGAATGCATGTGTACCATGCACCACAGTACGCATTCTGCTGTGGGGTCCGCAGGGTAATTTGCACTTCCCTGTCCCCGATCCAATAATATATTAGGTAATTGCTGGTTATGAATGCCCATAATATATTCTTACATTGGTTCCAAATCAGTTAATAGCAGTAAATGCAATGAGGGGTCAATTTAAAATAAAAAAACAATGTCTTTTGGTTTGATAGAAGGATCTGCTTATGCTGTATATGACATTCTATATCTGAAGTGCAAATTTTGTCCTACTTATTGAGAAAGTGTGCAGGCCCGCTGACATTTGGCGTTTTCATTTAATGTATTCCCTCTAGATGTTATTTGCATAAAAATTAACACAACTGTCTATTTCATGGGTGATGGTGTATAAACAAGCTCGTCAGGTCTGCAAGTGCAGGCAGCCATCAACTCAACAACTCATCAACCACATGCTCGCCTTTATATCATCTGGCAGACACCTTATTCATTCTTTGGGATTTTTACAAGCTCAGGATTCACTCATGGCAAATCTAATGTGGATTTTTGACACTTTGATTTCTGCGATTGTGACAGTGGATCTGCACAAGGATTAACCTTATGATCATTGATATGATAAACATGCTGGAGATCTGCGTCATGGCCATAATTCCATGAGTTTTCTTTTGGCTACATGACTGGAGTATAAATTACAAGTATTGGATGTGGATTGTAAGCGGATTTAATGAAAATTTGAAGGGGTGGTCCGAAACTAAAAATGTATCTTATTCCAAAATATCTATTTATTTAAGGTAATGATCTAATCTGTTTTCTAATAAACTTAATGAAAAAGTCCCTATGGTTCCCTCTCTCCACTATCTGCTTTATTTATATATTTATATTGTTTACTACTTCCTGTGTAATGATGCTTCGTTACAGAATCTCCAGTGCATGCTAGGTTACTCAAATGCAGCCTCTGCCCCACCCTAAAAAGAAGAGTCATCAATGATGTCCGCTTCAGGGGCTGGGCTAGTCCCTCCTCTACTAAGCCTGTGCCGGTTGTCAATTCCGACATATACTCAGAAGGATCTTGCAATTGTGCACTATTCTACTACTATTCTATGTTACATGAGTGCTCAGTCAGTATGCACTGTAAGGAGACAGTGAGCGAGCAGAGACCAGCAACAAGTGGGGGCGCTGGTCTTAGCTTTTCCTGCACGCCGGGAATTCTTCTTACAACACGTACTGAGAGCATGCTACCTTGGCTGTCTTCCAGACTCATCACTTATCATTAGAGCTGGGGAGTGAGTGCACTGTCACGCTCACGCCCTGACTGGTAGGCGTGAGCTCGAGGGCTTTGTGGCCCCACTGTGCCACAAACCAGACTACCCTGGAAGGGGCGTGACTGACAGCTGCCTGGGTTTTCACTGGAGCCTCTGATGGTGAGGTCAGGCTTGTGCAGCAGGTAGCTGCCAGGTGCTACTCCAGGGTGGTGTCTGGCTGTGGCTGCTGATCCCACTTGGGACACCGGAACACCAGGATTGGTGCGGGCATCAGGCAGGACTGGCAGAAGAGCACGGCTGAAACTCAGATGAGTAGGCTGGCACGGCTGAGACACAGGGCTGGCAGAGACACGGCAGAGAACACAGGGCTGGCAGGAACACAGGACTGGCAAGGATGGCAGGAAACACAGGACTGGTTAGGATGGCAGGAACACAGGACTGGAAGGCACGGCAGGACTGGCAGGAACACTGGATAGGAAGGCACCGCAGAGAACACAGGAGTGGTTGATGTGGTGTATGAATCAGGCTGCACTCAGATAACACCCAAGTGCAGTCCAATTTTGAGTGTGATGAAGGAACAGGTAGGGACCTGTACACACAGAAGATGCAGGTACGGAAACAAGCCAGAAGGAAAGGAGAACGAAGGAACAGGTTAGGATCTGTTCACACAGGAAGAGAACCGCAAGGTTGCGGATAGGAATGGTAGAGCAGCAAGAGATAGCACAGCAATAAAAGCTAAGCAGAGCGGAGCCACAAGGAATGTGGAGAGGAGCTGCAACAAGAGATACTGCAGAAGCTAAGCAGAGTGGAACCGCAAGGATTGCGGAGAGGAGCTGCAGCAAGAGGTTTCTGCAGCAACGGGAGCGGAGCAGAGTAGAACGGAGCAGAACCGCAGGAGTGCGGAGCAGCAGTAAAGCCACTAAGATACAGAGCAGGCAGAGCCGCAAGAATGCGGAGTGAAAGCAGACTGAGAACACAAGGAAAGACACAGCAGGGAAGGAAGCCACAGACAAGGAGACCGAGATAAGACTAAGTACAGACAAGGCAATGGAACAAGACACAAGGACAAAGACACAGGGACAAAGACACAGGGACCAGGATATTCTGCCTCCTGGAGGGCGGACAACAAGATCAAGGCAATAGCACAGAGAAAAGCCTCCAGAGAGGGAGTAACACAGAGCAAGGCCTGGCAAACTCAGCAGCTAAACACTAACTGAGCTAACACATTGCACAGGCCCAGTCCACAGGGTGGAGCTGCACTATATACTGGAGGCCTCTTGGTAATTGGCCAGGAACAGATTAGACAGATGCACCTGATTCCTATAAGAACCAGAGTGTTCAGGAGCCGCCCCTATGCACACAGCCAAGAAGCATGCAGAGGGCAGAGGCACAGAATATGGAGCTGGCAAGAAACAGAAACCACATCATGGCCTGGAGCAGTGGGTAAGATTGTGTGAGAAATGAGAGGCCATGCCGTGATGCCAGCAGAGTTGCTACATGCACTATGTATATTTAGGTGTAAAATAAATTTTTGTTTCAGATCACCCCTTTAAACAACTTTACTTTTCATGTAACAGGCAAGTGCAAGAATTAGCCTCAAACTCTGAGGTTGTCTGGTGACTTTCTTAGTGCTTCATGTAGCAGATGCTATTTGTGCTTCAATTTGAAGTGCATAAGGTAGATTAATACCTTAAAGGGAACCTGTCACCCCCAAAATGGAAGTTGAGCTAAGCCCACCGGCATCAGGGGCTTATCTACAGCATTCTGGAATGCTGTAGATAAGCCCACAATGTAACCTGAAAGATGAGAAAAAGAGGTTGGATTGTACTCACCTGGGCGGGCTGTCCGATCTGATGGACGTCGCGGTTCGGTTCGGGGCCTCCCATCTTCTTACGATGACATCGTTTTCTTGTCTTCATGCTGTGGCTCTGGCACAGGCGTACTTCGTCTGCCCTGTTGAGGACAGAGCAAAGTACTGTAGTGCGCAGGTGCTGGGAAAGGTCAGAGAGGCCCGGCGCCTGCGCCCTGCAGTATTTTGCTCTGCCCTCAACAGGGCAGACAAAGTATGCATGTGCCAGAGCTGCAGCGTGAAGACAAGAAGAGTACGTCATCCTATGAAGATGGGAGGCCCCGGACCGGACCGCGACGCCCATCGGACTGGACCGCAGCGGGAACGCGCCTGAGTATAATCTAACATCTTTTTTTATTTTTCTGGATACATCGGGGGCTTATCTACAGCATTCCGGAATGCTGTAGATAAGCCCCTGATGTAGGTGGGCTCCATTTTGGGGGTGACAGGTTCCCTTTAACCCTGTAAGAATGTGAGATATAAGAGACAAGAATCGGGGTCTAGTGATTGTAATGGCGCAGTTCCCTGATATAAAAGGTGAACGCGCCAAAATGAGGGGAGATTTGGCACCAAGTGAAGGAATGGGCAAGATGTGTATCGAGGAAGACACTGAGGCCACGGTGAAAGGCTGCAGCAGAAGGCCCAATGCAGTGGGCTGTGGCATGCCTGTAAGCAAAACCTGGGTGGCACCAAGGAAGTTCTGGATTAAAGACACTGCTGGTCAAGACCCGAAGACCCAATCCACGCCAGACAGATTCTGGAATCTAGATGACGCTGGCTAAGGCCTGAAAATCTGACATGTGCAGGTCAAGAACAGGAGTCCAGACTACACCCGTGAAAAGCAGAGGTCCAGCCATCATCTCACCGGGTACAAGATGCACATGCAGTCAAGCACCGAAGATCAGGGAGAAGACTCCGCTCAGGGGTGGACGCCCGCGATGAGGAACGAGAGGCACGAGTGAGCCAGGCCTTTGATTCCAGCACCGACGCATAGTACAGGGGTTGGTCTGAGCTAGTACAGCAGACATAGCGGGGGTCTACTGAAGAATAGGTGGCCTATCGAGTCTTGTTAGACTTTGTCAGGAGGACTTGCAGTTTAGCTGGAAGAACTGGAGACCTCTGCTGGGCCTGTTTTAGAAGAAGCGATAATACAATGACTTTGGCTAGGTTCACATTAGCGTTTCTGTGCACAGCGTATCATCTGCATGCACAATCACATGTCAAAGCACATGCAAATGCATGTTTACACAGTGGTTTTTATCTGCATCAGCTTACGCATGACGGCAAAAAAACCGCTGCGTGTGTATGCGTTTTTGCCTGTGTTTGCGTTGTTTATGCGCATGTGTTTGATATTTCCAGGAGAGCGTGTCTCAAAACAGTTCCTGGACATGCGCAGTCCGAAGTACGCAAGCGCATCGAATGCATACGTACGCATGTCCTTGCGTATGCATGCATTCTAATAGACAGTGATGCGTTGTTTTGATGCACTCCATCCGCAATCATCCGCATGCGGAAGACTGGGCATAATTGATGCCTCAAAAAATGCAACATGTTGCGTTTGCCGGACCCCGCCACACACCGCGAAATGACGCACGCGTACGCATCCGCATCCGAACTGATGCAAACCCTTCTTACAAAATGATAAAGATAGGTACGCAAGACGCATGTGTATCTATGCGGATCAAACGCTGCGCACAGATACGCAAATGTGAAACCGGCCTTACTCTAGTACTGGTATCATCCCTTTTGTCAGAAGTTATAAGAACATATAACCTGAGAATGCTATTTTAGCTAGAATGAACCTGAGGATTATTTGTATCTTTATTTTTGTTTTTTTCATGCTGTCGTTATCCTGTACAGCGGGGGTCCCCAACCTGTAGCTCGGGAGCCACATGTCCAGGTTGGAATAGAGGAGAATCCAAGCGCCTCTTGTCAGCATGTTTTTTCATTCTGGCGCAGGCCAGTTCAAGAGCGGTCCTGGTCTCCTGCCAAATCCTAGAGAACTCCCCGGACAGAAGATCAGCCGCTGGGACACCAGAGACAAGAGGAACCGGAAGTGGTACACCAGGACGTTGCCCGTAGAGGAAATTTGGAAGAAGATTCGCTGGTATGATTGTTGTATGTAAATTCGGCCCACGGAAGTAAATTTACCCAGTCGTTCTGATGAGAGTTAGAGAAATGACGAAGACAAGTCACCAAAGTTTAATTGATACGTTCCACTTGACCATTGGTTTGTGGGTGGTAGGCAGATGAGAAATCAAGCGTGATGTCCATAAACTTGCAGAGAGACCTCCAAAAGCGAGAGGTGAACTGGACCCCTCCATCCGAAACAATATGTTGAGGAAGACCGTGAATGCGAAAAATATGATGGATGAAAGTTTTCACCAACTCAGGCGCAGAAGGTAAACCCGGAAGAGAAATAAAGTGAGCCATCTTGGAGAACGTATCTACAACAACAAGAATGAGTGCAACTGGAAGATCGAGGTAGATCGGTAATAAAGTCCATTGCAATGTGCTGCCAAGGAGCAGATGGAATAGGGAGCGGATGAAGCAGACCGGAGTGTAACTGCCTTGGAGTCTTGTTCTTGTCACAAGACGGACAGGAGGCTATAAAGCTTTGGAAATCCTGAAGAAGAGTCGGCTACCAATAAAAGCGGGACACAAACGAGAGTGTTTTCTTGAAGCTGACATGACCAGTCAATTTGGAAGTATATCCCCAGCAAAGGACTTGTTTCCTGTTGGCCACAGGAATGAAAGTCTTACCAGGAGGTAAAGAAGACAAACTAACAGGTGCCACCACGATGACTTTAGACGGATCCAAGATATGCGAGGGTTCCTCCTCAGAATCAGTAGACAAAAAGGACCTGGACAAAGCATCAGCCTTGATATTCTTATTACCAGGACAAAAATGCAACTCAAAATTAAAACGGGCAAAAAATAAGGACCATCTAGCTTGCCGAGGATTAAGTCTCTGGGCAGAAGGGATATATGCCATGTTCTTATGATCCATAAAGACTTTAAATGGGTGAACAGCTCCCTCCAAAAGGTATCTCCACTCCTCAAACGCCAACTTGATGGCTAAGAGCTCTCTATCGCCAATGTAGTTCCGTTCAGAGGCAGAGAATGTCTTGGAGAACAAACCGCAGGGGACAATCTTCCCGGAAGGAGACCTCTGAGAAAGTACTTCTCCAGCTCCAGTGGCAGACGCATCGACCTCCAGAACAAAAGGTTTATTCACCTCAGGACGATGTAATACTGGAGCAGAGGCGAAGGCTTGTTTCAGAGACGAGAAAGCATCTATGGCTTCAGACGACCAGATGTGAGGATTGGACCCCTTACGAATCAGAGCGATGATGGGTCCAGTCAAAGAGGAAAAGTGAGGGACGAACTGCCGATAGTAGTTCGCGAAACCGAGGAATCGCTGGATAGCTTTGACACCATTAGGACGTGGCCAGTTGAGCATGGCAGACACCTCCGGATTCATGCGTAAACCAGAGTCGGAGATAATGTAACCCAAGAAGGGAAGAGACAACTGTTCAAAGGGGCATTTTTCAAGCTTGGCATAAAGGCGATTCTCTCTCAGACGTAGTAGAACAAGACAAACATGCTTTCTGTGGGTGATCAGATCCGGAGAGAAAATAAGGATATCATCCAAGTAAACCACCACACAGGTGTACAGAAGATCACGAAAAATTTAATTCACAAATTCCTGGAATACGGCAGGAGCATTGCATAAACCAAAGGGCATGACCAAATACTCGTAGTGCCCATTCCTGGTGTAAAAGGCAGTTTTCTACTCGTCACCGGAGCGAATTCGGACAAGATTGTAGGCACCACGGAGATCCAGTTTCATGAAAATGCGTGCTCCTCGTAGACAATCGAATAGCTCCGGAATAAGAGGAAGTGGGTACTTGTTCTTAATTGTGATATTATTGAGACCCCGGTAGTCGATGCAGGAACAAAGAGACCCATCCTTCTTCTTGACATAAAAGAAACCCGCCCCTGCGGTGAAGAAGGCTACCGGATAAAACCTCTGGCTAGATTCTCCTGGACATACTTGGTCATAGCTTGAGACTCAAGAGGATTCAGTGGGTAAATTCGCCCCCTGGGTGGTGTCGTGCCTGGTAGAAAGTCGATCGGGCAATCGTATGGACGATGTGGGGGCAAGTTCTCTGCCTCTTTCTTGTCAAAGACGTCCGAGAAGGACCAGTAGGCCAAAGGTAAATCTGCGGGTGCCAGTTAAGACTGAGGAATGTTCACAGGTTGCACGGAAAGAAGGCACCTGGTCTGACAGGCGTGACCTCAACGTAAGACATCACCAGATCGCCAATCCAGAACGGGTTCATGAGTTGCGGATAGGAATGGTAGAGCAGCAAGAGATAGCACAGCAATAAAAGCTAAGCAGAGCGGAGCCACAAGGAATGTGGAGAGGAGCTGCAACAAGAGATACTGCAGAAGCTAAGCAGAGTGGAACCGCAAGGATTGCGGAGAGGAGCTGCAGCAAGAGGTTTCTGCAGCAACGGGAGCGGAGCAGAGTAGAACGGAGCAGAACCGCAGGAGTGCGGAGCAGCAGTAAAGCCACTAAGATACAGAGCAGGCAGAGCCGCAAGAATGCGGAGTGAAAGCAGACTGAGAACACAAGGAAAGACACAGCAGGGAAGGAAGCCACAGACAAGGAGACCGAGATAAGACTAAGTACAGACAAGGCAATGGAACAAGACACAAGGACAAAGACACAGGGACAAAGACACAGGGACCAGGATATTCTGCCTCCTGGAGGGCGGACAACAAGATCAAGGCAATAGCACAGAGAAAAGCCTCCAGAGAGGGAGTAACACAGAGCAAGGCCTGGCAAACTCAGCAGCTAAACACTAACTGAGCTAACACATTGCACAGGCCCAGTCCACAGGGTGGAGCTGCACTATATACTGGAGGCCTCTTGGTAATTGGCCAGGAACAGATTAGACAGATGCACCTGATTCCTATAAGAACCAGAGTGTTCAGGAGCCGCCCCTATGCACACAGCCAAGAAGCATGCAGAGGGCAGAGGCACAGAATATGGAGCTGGCAAGAAACAGAAACCACATCATGGCCTGGAGCAGTGGGTAAGATTGTGTGAGAAATGAGAGGCCATGCCGTGATGCCAGCAGAGTTGCTACATGCACTATGTATATTTAGGTGTAAAATAAATTTTTGTTTCAGATCACCCCTTTAAACAACTTTACTTTTCATGTAACAGGCAAGTGCAAGAATTAGCCTCAAACTCTGAGGTTGTCTGGTGACTTTCTTAGTGCTTCATGTAGCAGATGCTATTTGTGCTTCAATTTGAAGTGCATAAGGTAGATTAATACCTTAAAGGGAACCTGTCACCCCCAAAATGGAAGTTGAGCTAAGCCCACCGGCATCAGGGGCTTATCTACAGCATTCTGGAATGCTGTAGATAAGCCCACAATGTAACCTGAAAGATGAGAAAAAGAGGTTGGATTGTACTCACCTGGGCGGGCTGTCCCGGGATGGACGTCGCGGTTCGGTTCGGGGCCTCCCATCTTCTTACGATGACATCGTTTTCTTGTCTTCATGCTGTGGCTCTGGCACAGGCGTACTTCGTCTGCCCTGTTGAGGACAGAGCAAAGTACTGTAGTGCGCAGGTGCTGGGAAAGGTCAGAGAGGCCCGGCGCCTGCGCCCTGCAGTATTTTGCTCTGCCCTCAACAGGGCAGACAAAGTATGCATGTGCCAGAGCTGCAGCGTGAAGACAAGAAGAGTACGTCATCCTATGAAGATGGGAGGCCCCGGACCGGACCGCGACGCCCATCGGACTGGACCGCAGCGGGAACGCGTCTGAGTATAATCTAACCTCTTTTTTTATTTTTCTGGATACATCGGGGGCTTATCTACAGCATTCCGGAATGCTGTAGATAAGCCCCTGATGTAGGTGGGCTCCATTTTGGGGGTGACAGGTTCCCTTTAACCCTGTAAGAATGTGAGATATAAGAGACAAGAATCGGGGTCTAGTGATTGTAATGGCGCAGTTCCCTGATATAAAAGGTGAACGCGCCAAAATGAGGGGAGATTTGGCACCAAGTGAAGGAATGGGCAAGATGTGTATCGAGGAAGACACTGAGGCCACGGTGAAAGGCTGCAGCAGAAGGCCCAATGCAGTGGGCTGTGGCATGCCTGTAAGCAAAACCTGGGTGGCACCAAGGAAGTTCTGGATTAAAGACACTGCTGGTCAAGACCCGAAGACCCAATCCACGCCAGACAGATTCTGGAATCTAGATGACGCTGGCTAAGGCCTGAAAATCTGACATGTGCAGGTCAAGAACAGGAGTCCAGACTACACCCGTGAAAAGCAGAGGTCCAGCCATCATCTCACCGGGTACAAGATGCACATGCAGTCAAGCACCGAAGATCAGGGAGAAGACTCCGCTCAGGGGTGGACGCCCGCGATGAGGAACGAGAGGCACGAGTGAGCCAGGCCTTTGATTCCAGCACCGACGCATAGTACAGGGGTTGGTCTGAGCTAGTACAGCAGACATAGCGGGGGTCTACTGAAGAATAGGTGGCCTATCGAGTCTTGTTAGACTTTGTCAGGAGGACTTGCAGTTTAGCTGGAAGAACTGGAGACCTCTGCTGGGCCTGTTTTAGAAGAAGCGATAATACAATGACTTTGGCTAGGTTCACATTAGCGTTTCTGTGCACAGCGTATCATCTGCATGCACAATCACATGTCAAAGCACATGCAAATGCATGTTTACACAGTGGTTTTTATCTGCATCAGCTTACGCATGACGGCAAAAAAACCGCTGCGTGTGTATGCGTTTTTGCCTGTGTTTGCGTTGTTTATGCGCATGTGTTTGATATTTCCAGGAGAGCGTGTCTCAAAACAGTTCCTGGACATGCGCAGTCCGAAGTACGCAAGCGCATCGAATGCATACGTACGCATGTCCTTGCGTATGCATGCATTCTAATAGACAGTGATGCGTTGTTTTGATGCACTCCATCCGCAATCATCCGCATGCGGAAGACTGGGCATAATTGATGCCTCAAAAAATGCAACATGTTGCGTTTGCCGGACCCCGCCACACACCGCGAAATGACGCACGCGTACGCATCCGCATCCGAACTGATGCAAACCCTTCTTACAAAATGATAAAGATAGGTACGCAAGACGCATGTGTATCTATGCGGATCAAACGCTGCGCACAGATACGCAAATGTGAAACCGGCCTTACTCTAGTACTGGTATCATCCCTTTTGTCAGAAGTTATAAGAACATATAACCTGAGAATGCTATTTTAGCTAGAATGAACCTGAGGATTATTTGTATCTTTATTTTTGTTTTTTTCATGCTGTCGTTATCCTGTACAGCGGGGGTCCCCAACCTGTAGCTCGGGAGCCACATGTCCAGGTTGGAATAGAGGAGAATCCAAGCGCCTCTTGTCAGCATGTTTTTTCATTCTGGCGCAGGCCAGTTCAAGAGCGGTCCTGGTCTCCTGCCAAATCCTAGAGAACTCCCCGGACAGAAGATCAGCCGCTGGGACACCAGAGACAAGAGGAACCGGAAGTGGTACACCAGGACGTTGCCCGTAGAGGAAATTTGGAAGAAGATTCGCTGGTATGATTGTTGTATGTAAATTCGGCCCACGGAAGTAAATTTACCCAGTCGTTCTGATGAGAGTTAGAGAAATGACGAAGACAAGTCACCAAAGTTTAATTGATACGTTCCACTTGACCATTGGTTTGTGGGTGGTAGGCAGATGAGAAATCAAGCGTGATGTCCATAAACTTGCAGAGAGACCTCCAAAAGCGAGAGGTGAACTGGACCCCTCCATCCGAAACAATATGTTGAGGAAGACCGTGAATGCGAAAAATATGATGGATGAAAGTTTTCACCAACTCAGGCGCAGAAGGTAAACCCGGAAGAGAAATAAAGTGAGCCATCTTGGAGAACGTATCTACAACAACAAGAATGAGTGCAACTGGAAGATCGAGGTAGATCGGTAATAAAGTCCATTGCAATGTGCTGCCAAGGAGCAGATGGAATAGGGAGCGGATGAAGCAGACCGGAGTGTAACTGCCTTGGAGTCTTGTTCTTGTCACAAGACGGACAGGAGGCTATAAAGCTTTGGAAATCCTGAAGAAGAGTCGGCTACCAATAAAAGCGGGACACAAACGAGAGTGTTTTCTTGAAGCTGACATGACCAGTCAATTTGGAAGTATATCCCCAGCAAAGGACTTGTTTCCTGTTGGCCACAGGAATGAAAGTCTTACCAGGAGGTAAAGAAGACAAACTAACAGGTGCCACCACGATGACTTTAGACGGATCCAAGATATGCGAGGGTTCCTCCTCAGAATCAGTAGACAAAAAGGACCTGGACAAAGCATCAGCCTTGATATTCTTATTACCAGGACAAAAATGCAACTCAAAATTAAAACGGGCAAAAAATAAGGACCATCTAGCTTGCCGAGGATTAAGTCTCTGGGCAGAAGGGATATATGCCAGGTTCTTATGATCCATAAAGACTTTAAATGGGTGAACAGCTCCCTCCAAAAGGTATCTCCACTCCTCAAACGCCAACTTGATGGCTAAGAGCTCTCTATCGCCAATGTAGTTCCGTTCAGAGGCAGAGAATGTCTTGGAGAACAAACCGCAGGGGACAATCTTCCCGGAAGGAGACCTCTGAGAAAGTACTTCTCCAGCTCCAGTGGCAGACGCATCGACCTCCAGAACAAAAGGTTTATTCACCTCAGGACGATGTAATACTGGAGCAGAGGCGAAGGCTTGTTTCAGAGACGAGAAAGCATCTATGGCTTCAGACGACCAGATGTGAGGATTGGACCCCTTACGAATCAGAGCGATGATGGGTCCAGTCAAAGAGGAAAAGTGAGGGACGAACTGCCGATAGTAGTTCGCGAAACCGAGGAATCGCTGGATAGCTTTGACACCATTAGGACGTGGCCAGTTGAGCATGGCAGACACCTCCGGATTCATGCGTAAACCAGAGTCGGAGATAATGTAACCCAAGAAGGGAAGAGACAACTGTTCAAAGGCGCATTTTTCAAGCTTGGCATAAAGGCGATTCTCTCTCAGACGTAGTAGAACAAGACAAACATGCTTTCTGTGGGTGATCAGATCCGGAGAGAAAATAAGGATATCATCCAAGTAAACCACCACACAGGTGTACAGAAGATCACGAAAAATTTAATTCACAAATTCCTGGAATACGGCAGGAGCATTGCATAAACCAAAGGGCATGACCAAATACTCGTAGTGCCCATTCCTGGTGTAAAAGGCAGTTTTCTACTCGTCACCGGAGCGAATTCGGACAAGATTGTAGGCACCACGGAGATCCAGTTTCATGAAAATGCGTGCTCCTCGTAGACAATCGAATAGCTCCGGAATAAGAGGAAGTGGGTACTTGTTCTTAATTGTGATATTATTGAGACCCCGGTAGTCGATGCAGGAACAAAGAGACCCATCCTTCTTCTTGACATAAAAGAAACCCGCCCCTGCGGTGAAGAAGGCTACCGGATAAAACCTCTGGCTAGATTCTCCTGGACATACTTGGTCATAGCTTGAGACTCAAGAGGATTCAGTGGGTAAATTCGCCCCCTGGGTGGTGTCGTGCCTGGTAGAAAGTCGATCGGGCAATCGTATGGACGATGTGGGGGCAAGTTCTCTGCCTCTTTCTTGTCAAAGACGTCCGAGAAGGACCAGTAGGCCAAAGGTAAATCTGCGGGTGCCAGTTAAGACTGAGGAATCTTCACAGGTTGCACGGAAAGAAGGCACCTGGTCTGACAGGTGTGACCTCAACGTAAGACATCACCAGATCGCCAATCCAGAACGGGTTCATGAGTTCTCAACCACGGAAGACCCAAAAGGAATGTATGAGACAATGAAGGCAGCACATAGAAGGCTACTTTCTCCCGATGCAGAGCTCCGATCTGTAACTCCACCTCTTCTGTGACAAAGGTAACGGTCTCCCGCAAGGGCCTACCATCAACCGAAGCTAACTGTCGAGGAGTCTCCAAGGATTTGACAGGAATATGGAGTCTCTTGACTGCCTCTAGCTGAATAAAGTTCCCTGCAGCACCAGAATCAACATAAGCCACCTCAGAAGAACGACTAGAACCAAGATTAACTAAAACGAAAAGAGTTAAAGGTAGAGAGGATTCACTGATACCTATGGAGGCCTCTCTTACCTGGCCTAGGCGGAAGCGTTTCCCGGCCTCACCGGAGAAGAATGCAGAAGATGAGACGCGCTGCCACAGTAGAAGAAGAGACCTTGTGCGATTCTTTCCTTGCGGCGTTGTTCTGCTGGTCTGAGACGATCCACTTGCATGGGTTCGGGAGCCGAAACTGGAGGCGAAGAGGCCAGTCTCGAAGAGGAGGGACTGGAAGTGACCGAAGATAGGCGAGAAGGTCTTCTCTCTCTAGCTGTTTCACGAAGCCGTTCCTGGAAGCGAAGATCAATGCGAGTAGCTAAGAATATGAGATCCTCCAAAGACGTTGGTGTGTCTCGACCCGCGAGCTCATCCTTGATTCGAGAAGACAGACCATGCCAAAAAGCTCCCACCAAGGCCTCATTGTTCCATCCCAGCTCAGATGACAAAGTACGAAATCGAATGGCGTACTGGCCGACAGAAAGAGTACCTTGGTAGAGATTAAAAAGGGATTCGGTAGTAGAGGCCAAGCGTCCGGGTTCATCGAACACCTTACGGAAAGTTTCCAAAAAAGTGTCGATTTGAGAAACCAGGGGATCGTCCCGTTCTCAGAGGGGATTCACCCAGGCCAAAGCCTCTCCCTCCAAGTGAGACACAACAAAAGCCACCTTGGCCCGATCAGTGGGATATTGTTGCTGCAAAATGTAGTTGGCACTGGTTTAAAAAAAAATCACGACATAACTTAGGATCTACACTATACCACGGAGGTCTGGCCAGGCGAGGTGGTGGATGTGGAGCGGGAGCAGGAACGGGAACCGAAGCGGCCGACTGCAGGGAAAGAAGACTGTTATCCACCGAAGCCATATAATTTAGAATGTGACCCTGGGTATTGTGTTGCTGGGCGAGCTCTTGCTGGAGACTAGCCATCTGGAACGTGTTCCCAGGATCAGAGGGCTGTAACGCCGATAAGCGGGACTCAATGGCTTTTAAAAAGGCCATGATCCGGGTTTGATTCTCACGAAGAACCCCAAGCTCTTTCTGAGTGGAGACAGAAGTACCAGCGGGGTCCATGGCCTGATTGTACTGTAAGGACGCTAGTGGTACTCCAAAAGGTGGACCCGCTAGACCGCGACAGCAAACCCTCCAAGGGTGAGTGGACCCGGTGGACCACCCCCTATACAGGGAGCGTTCGGGGCAGGCTCAAGGGAGACTACTGCTGCGGCAGTTAGTACCTAAAGGAGAGGTGCAGTAGAGAGTAACACGGCAGGAGCACAGAAATACGGACAGGGTGGAGATGCATGTATAACCAGAAAGAGCGCCGAGAAGACCGGCGGGACTGAGATGATGTAATAAATCGAGGGGACGGCAGGAGAACCTGACACAGGTAGAGATATGAAATGCAGGCAGGATGGAATGGAGGGAACACGGAACCGAGAGAAACAGGGAAACACTGGGAACCTGGCAGGAGAGATATGAGACGCTGACGGGTTGACACAAGGAAGGCAAGGCTGTAAGAGACAAAACAGGAGACTCAGGTAGACAGGTACTGGATGGAATACATAAGGGAAAACAAGGCAGCTAATAATAGCAGACTGAGGACGGAGCGACTAGAAGATGTGGGGCCAGAGTCACATGAAAAACACAAATGACAATCAGGCATCGCCAGGAGGAAGAGGCGGCCTGATAAGGAGGATGGAGAAATACCTTCTGGGTGCAAGTCCTCCAGATCACAGACAGTACCAGAGAGAGTGGCCGGGATCAGCGAGACGAAGGTGCGCATGCGCCGCCGAACCCAGTGCGCGCGCGCACCCGAGGAGGACCAGGGGGCGAGCGCGCGAGAAGAGCAGAAGACCGGAAACTAGCAGGAATGCGCTGGGACGCCGCAACGTGGTAAGTATGGGAAACATGCGGCGAGGCAAGCGGGAGCATAACAGTAATGTGGAAGGAAAAAATTAAAATTGTACCTTTTCCCATACAAATGTTGATTTAGCCCCAAATTTTTCATTTTCTCAAGGCTAAGAGGAAAAAATGGACCTTACAATCTACAAAGTTACAGTGCCTGGCGAAAGTATTCGGCCCCCTGGAACCTTTCAACCTTTTCCCACATAGCATCGTAAAAAAAAAACTAGGCAAAAAACAACGCTTTATTATCATACCACCAAACAAAAAGTGGAATAACACGAGATCAAGAAGATAGATATAAATAACCATGGTACCGCTGAGAACGTCATCTTGTCCCGCAAAAACAAGCTGCCATATAGCATCATCAGCAAAAAAATAAAAAAATTATAGTCCTCAGAATAAAGCGATGCAAAAATAATTATTTTTTATATAAAATAGTTTTTATCTTATAAAAGTGCCAAAACATGAAAAAGATATAAATGAGATATCGCGGTAATCATACTGACCCAAAGACTAAAACTGCTTTATCAATTTTACCAAACGTGGAACGGTATAAACGCCCCCCTCCCAAAAGAAATTCATGAATAGCTGGTTTTTGGTCATTCTGGCTCACAAAAATCGGAATAAAAAGCGATCAGGAAATGTCACATGCCCGTAAATGGTACCAATCAAAATGTCAACTCGTCCCGCAAAAACAAGACCTCACATGACTCTATGTACTAAAATATGGAAAAATTAGAGCTCTCAAAATGTGGAGACGCAAAAACAATTTTTCGCAATAAAAAGCGTCTTTTAGTGTGTGACAGCTGCCAATCATAAAAATCTGTTAAAATAACCCACTATAAAAGTAAATCAAACCCCCCTTCATCACCCCCTTAGTTAGGGAAAAATAATATAATTAAAAAAATGTATTTATTTCCATTTTCCCATTAGGGTTAGGGTTGGAGCTAAAGTTAGGGTTAGGGCTACAGTTAGGGTTGGGGCTATAGTTAGGGTTAGGGTTGGGGCTAAACTTAGGGTTAGGGTTGGTGCTAAAATTAGGGTTAGGGCTACATTTAGGGTTGGGGCTAAAGTTAGGGTTCGGGTTGGGGCTAAAGTTAGGGTTAGGGTTGGAGCTAAAGTTAGGGTTTGGATTATATTTATGGTTGGGATTAGGGTTTGGTTTAAGGGTGTGGTTAGGTTTATGGTTGGGATTAGGGTTAGGGGTGTGGTTAGGGTTGGGATTAGGGTTAGGGGTGTGTTGGGGTTAGGGGTATGTTGGGGTTAGGGGTGTGGTTGGGATTAGGGTTAGGGGCATGTTCGGGTTAGGGGTGTGGTTAGGGTTATAGTTAGGGTTGGGATTAGGGTTAGGGGTGTGTTTGGGTTAGGGTTTCATTTAGAATTGGGGGGTTTCCACTGTTTAGGCACATCAGAGGCTCTCAAACACGACATGCCGTCCGATCTCAATTCCAGCCAATTCTGCGTTGAAAAAGTAAAACTGTGCTCCTTCCCTTCCGAGCTCTCTTGTGCGCACAAACAGGGGTTTACCCCAACATATGGGGTATCAGCGTACTTAGCACAAATTGGGGTCCAATTTCTCCTGTTACCCTTGGGAAAATACAAAACCGTGGGCTAAATAGTAATTTTTGTGGAAAAAGGATTTTTTTATTTTCACAGCTCTGCGTTATAAACTGTAGTGAAACACTTGGGGGTTCAAAGTTTTCACAACACATCTAGATAAGTTCCTTGGGGGGTCTAGTATCCAATATGGGGTCACTTATGGGGGGGTTTCTACTGTTTAGGTACATCAGGGGCTCTGCAAATGGATCGTGATGCCTGCAGACCAATCCATCTAAGTCTGAATTCCAAATGGCACTCCTTCCCTTCCGAGTTCTGCCATGCGCCCAGATGGTGGTTCCCCCCACATATGGGGTATCAGCGTACTCAGGACAAATTGGAGAACAACTTTTGGGGTCCAATTTCTCCTGTTACCCTTGGTAAAATAAAACAAATTGTAGGTGAAGTAAATTTTTTGTGAAAAAAGTTAAATGTTCATTTTATTTAAACATTCCAAACATTCCTGTGAAACACCTGAAGGGTTAATAAACTTCTTGAATATGGTTTTGAGCACTTTGAGGGGTGCAGTTTTTAGAATGGGGTCAAACTTGGACATTTTCTATCATATAGACCCCTCAAAGTGACTTCAAATGAGATATGGTGCCAAAAAGAAAATGGTGTTGTAAAAATGAGAAATTGCTGGTCAACTTTTAACCCTTATAACTCCCTAACAAAAAGAAAAATTTGGTTCCAAAATTGTGCTGATGTAAAGTAGATATGTGTGAAATGTTACTTATTAAGTATTTTGTGTGACATATCTCTGTGATTTAAGTGCATAAAAATTCAAAGTTGGAAAATTGCAAAATTTTCAAAATTTTTGCTAAATTTCCATTTTTTTCACAAATAAACGCAGGTAATATCAAAGAAATTTTACCACTATCATGAAGTACAACATGTCACAAGAAAACAATGTCATAATCATCAGGATCCGTTGAAGCGTTCCAGAGTTAGAACCTCATAAAGTGACAGTGGTCAGAATTGTAAAAATTGGCCAGGTCATTAACGTGGAAACCATCCTTGGTGGCTAAGGGGTTAATTTGTTGAAATCGGCTTTCCTAAAGTTCCAGGTTTTTGCATTTCCCATTGTGAGTGTTTGACTGAAAATTACATTGAAATTTACCTGTAGATCTGAAATTTGACAGGACCAGATCTAGTAGATTATCTCCCCTGGTTGGTTCATCTACCAGCTGAGAGAGGCAATTGTCCTAAATGGTGGATAAGAACTTGCAGCTTTTAGCACAACCAGAAGATTCTATGCCCCACTGAATGTCTGCGTAGCTAAAATCTCCCATATTAAGGACCCTATTATTATATAATGCCTTTTTAATTTGCTGCAGCATTTCCTCCTCTACTTGTTCAGCTATATTAGGAGGCTTATAGCAAACCCGAATTAGCAGCTTTCCATTGTCATCCCCATGTACAATTACCCATATTGACTCTGCATTGTCGCATCTCTCCCCAATGTCATCATTGAGAACAGGTCTTAAGTTGGATTTAATAAAAATACACACCACTCCACCTTTTTTTTAAATCTTTCCTGTCCTTTCTAAATGTAGTGTAAACCTCTGTGTTTGTCATCCGATCTGTCTTTCGTCCAGTAAGGTTTCCGTTATGCTCAACACATCGGAATCTGTGGCCGACATGAGAGTCTCCAGTTCATTCATTTTGTTTGCAATAATTCTTGCACTTGCCAGCAGACATTTAATACTTTTAGCGCAGTTATTACTCCTACTCACTTCCCTACTTTCCTTGCATATCCCAGCACCCCCTAAAGCCTCATTAACCCCTACTATCTCACTCTCTCTGTCTACTCTATTTCCTTTTTTGCACAACTACCCTCCCTCCCCTCAGATCTTAGCTTAAAAGTTCCTCCATCTTTCTGACCATTTTTTCCCCAAGCATAGCTGTACCCTCCCCATGAGGTGCAGCTCGTCCCTACAGTAGTCAGCCCAGTTCTCCTTGAACCTAAACCCTTCCTTCCTGCACCAATTTCTAAGCCACTTATTTATCTCCCTAAGCTCCCACTATCTTCCTAGTGACCCTCGTGGCACTTGCAATATTTCTGAAAACACCACTTTGGAGGGCCTGGCCTTCAGCTTCTCTCCTAGTTGCCTGTAATCATTTTAAGGAACTTCCACCTCCCTATAACTTTGTCATTGTTACCGCTGTGTACCATGACTGCTGGGTTTTCCCTATCCCCACCGAGCAATCTGTCTATCCAATCCGCAATATGCCGAACCCAAGCATGTGGCAGACAACACTGTTTCATGGTCTCAGTGGCAGATGACCCTGTCTGTTCACCTAATTATAGAGTCCTCTACCACCATCTGCTTTGCCTTTGCTGCACTACTATGTCCCTCCTTCCTTCAGCATTCATTTTCCTGGTTGCTAGGAGCATCATCCTGCTGCAGTGATTCCAGTCCTGGGCTTGCATTCGTAATATCAGCAGAACAGGCATATTTACTAGGTTGTGCCAGATCACAACTGGGCTCCCTGGCACTTTTCCCCTGTAACAAGGTGACACAGGGTGGTAGTCATGGGCAAGTTCACTAAGCAACAGTCAGTGAGCACCCCAGCACCTTGTACATGAAAAGATAAATAAAGTCCCTTCTGCATGTGCAGCATCTACCACAGCACACTCACAGGCTCATCCGCATTCATGAGCTCTGCAAATCACTTCAGAGACGAGGTCTTTTTACAACAGCTTAACTTTACTAGACAGCAGCATATTCATCTCACAGACATTGCATTCTTCACATCAGCAGCACAGTTCACACAGGGCAACGCTTCCTGTACTTTCCCTTCCTTTGCCATACAGGCAGACTTTAGTATCTCTGCAACACAAAATCCCATCGGCCATATAATCCTCAAGAAAATGTGAAGAGATCCCAAATACAAATAAAATATACATATATATATATATATATATATATTTGTTTTTTTTATTTGGGATCTCTTCATATTCCCTTGAGGATTATGTGGCTGATGGGATTTTGTGTTGTTGAGTTGGTTGAAGTGCCAGCATCTTTGGACAGTTTGTGTCCCATCTGTACCTTCAGCATCACCAGCTCCCTGTCAGCCCCTTGTCCGGTTCCAATAAAGAAATGTGCCGGGAACACCATCTCGGCTGCTCCCGCCCCGGTCTAAGGGTATGTTCACACGTTCCTGATTTCCATCCTTTTTTTTTCAGGACTGAAACCGCAGCTCTTGGCAGAAAACGCAGGTCCTTTTTTGGTCCTTTTTTTGTGCTTTTTTGGTGCGTTTTTTGATGCGTTTTTTTATCCTTTTTTTATGCAGTTTTCTATGCAGAGTCTGTGTGTTTTCTAGGAAGTTTTTTAGGGTTAAAATGGCTGAAAATACCCTAACCCTAACCCTACCTCTACCCCTAACCCTACCCCTACCCCTAACTCTAACCCTACCCCTACCCCTAACCCTATTCTAACCTTAGTGGAAAAAAAAAAAATTCTTAATTTTTTTTATTGTCCCTACCTATGAGGGTGACAAAGGGGGGGGGGTGTCATTTACTATTTTTTTATTTTGATCACTGAGATATAACCTATCAAAATGCACTTTGGAACGAATCTGCCGGCCGGCAGATTCGGCGGGCGCACTGCGCATGCGCCCGCCATTTTGCAAGATGGCGGCGCCCAGGGAGAAGACGGCCGGAAGGACACCGGGAGGCCGGGTAAGTATAAGGGGGGGGGAGATTAGGGCACGGGGGGGGCATCGGAGCACGGGGGGGCATCGGAGCATGGGGGGGGGGGCATCGGAGCATGGGGGGGTGGGATCGGAGCAGCCACACTCCGCCCACGCACTTCCGCCCGCTTCCCCGCACTTCCTGCTGCAGCGGTTCGGCACCACAAACCGCAATAAAACCCGCAGATATATTTTTGATCTGCGGGTTTTACTGCGGGTTTGACCTCACAATGGAGGTCTATGGGTGCAGAACCGCTGCGGCTCCAAAAAAAGAAGTGACATGCTCCTTCTTTTTTCCCGCAGCTATTCAGCGCAGCTTTTTTTTTGAAATTCAGGATCATGTGCACAGCGGTGCCTGTTTTCCATAGGGTACATTGTACTGTACCCTGCATGGAAAACAGCTGCGGAACCGCAGCGGCAAAAACGCTGCGGTTCCGCAGTAAAAAACGCACTGTGTGAACATGGCCTTAGACCCCGGAACCTTCTTGGGGATGGTCCTGTTGAGCTGGTGCCTGACTGCACTATTCTTCAGCCGGGGGGCCCCTTACTGCCATCTGCAGACTTATTCTCCAGCCTGTAACTGTTTCACTATACGTGTTCTGTCCCTTGGGCAGACTGCCCAGGTGTCTGACAGAACCAGGAAGTGTCTGTCCTATATCTCCCTGCTCTGTGCTGCTCTGGTCTGTGCCCCTCCCATCTATTTAACTCCTTGCTGCCTGTGCCTAAACTAGTACTCTTATCTATCCTATTCTCTATCTCTAATGTGCCCCCTCTATTCTAATTCCCCTATGTCCTATACTATCCCTAAGCTTACACACAGTATATAACAAATGCATCACATTACAATACATGACACACATTAATGAACATTAGGGAACCGCACATTACAGTAGCATTAGTGAAAATGAATAACTGTCAGGGTGCCGCACGTGACACATATGCTCTGTGTTCAGGAGAGAGGAAGCACACGAGGGTCCCTGCCACCTCCTTACATCCCTACCCCTTCTTCTGTTACCCAACTACCTACTCCTGGGTCCTGATCTTCCCCACCTCCACCCTCTTCAATATCACTGGCCCCAGCCAGATCATGCTCAGTGAGCTCTAAACTCTTCTCCAGGTTTGCAGTGCTCCTGAGTGTTGCCAGCTGCACATTTAGATCCATTATCTGGGCCTCCAAACATGTAACTCGCTGTCATTGAGTACAGATATATTCACCTTCAAGTGGCTGTTCAAGGAATGCATACATCTCACAAGATGCACATCAGGTAGCATTGTCCATGGTGTACATATTCAATGGGGATAAACAGTACAGATAAAAGCAGAAAAACAACGAAAAACTAGTAAGTAAAACACCAAACTATGTACTTGTGTTAAACTATGACATTGTGTTTAACTATGCACTTACCTGCAGCCCTGCACTTAAAATGCAGCCCTTGCTTCACTCAGCAGCCCCACTTAGAGTCCTTGGAATTTGTAGTCCTTGAACCAGCAAGCACAAGTGTGCAATTTACTCCTTAGTACACTAATTTAAACTTAGATGCCATTCTGAGCCCAATAATAGTCCCAAAGGGGCCTAAATAGTGTCAAATCTGTCCACTCTCGCATCAAGGCCGTCCTAAGAATGTCAGCAATTCTGTTCAATAAATGTTGATGAGAGGTCTGCTTCCAGAGAAGAGCTATCAAGCACCTTGCTGCTGTATGAATGTGGAGTAATAGTCTAGCTGGGTTTTTCCCCGTCCCTCTAAGACAGACATTTAGAAGGTAGATAGCTGGATCTAACCCAACCTCCACAAAGAGGACCCTGCGTATTAAGGCTCTCACCTCGACCCAAAATCCAATGATCTCTGAACAAGACCAAAAGATGTGGAATTGAGAGCCCACCTCTGAACCACAGTGCCAACAGAGGTTTGAGAGTTGAGGATTCAATCTGTGGAGGAGGTCAGGGGTGTGATACCAGAACATCATTATTTTGTACTGATTTTTCTTATAAAGAGAGCAGATAGAGGATTTATTCGCTTTTTCCCTTATGATCTGCCAAGTTTGAGGTGATAGTCCCCTCTCAAGAATAGACTCCCACCTGATCATATACGGATTATTTAACTGTTGGCCCTCCTGGGGATAATTTATCTACTACAGTCATGGCCAAAAGTATTGACACCCCTGCAATTCTGTCAGATAATACTCATTTTCTTCCTGAAAATGATTGCAAACACAAATTATTTGGTATTATTATCTTCATTTAATTTGTCTTAAATGAAAAAACACAAAAGAGAATGAAGCAAAAAGCAAAACATTGATCATTTCACGCAAAACTCCAAAAATGGGCCAGACAAAAGTATTGGCACCCTCAGCCTAATACTTGGTTGCACAACCTTTAGCCAAAATAACTGCAACCAACCGCTTCCAGTAACCATCAATGAGTTTCTTACAATGCTCTGCTGGAATTTTAGACCATTCTTCTTTGGCAAACTGCTCCAGGTATTTGAAGGGTGCCTTCTCCAAACTGCCATTTTTAGATCTCTCCATAGGTGTTCTATGGGATTCAGGTCTGGACTCATTGCTGGCCACCTTAGAAGTCTCCAGTGCTTTCTCTCAAACCATTTTCTAGTGCTTTTTGAATTGTGTTTTGGGTCATTGTTCTGCTGGAAGACCCATGACCTCTGAGGGAGACCCAGCTTTCTCACACTGGGCCCTACACTATGCTGCAAAATTTGTTGGTAGTCTTCAGACTTCATAATGCCATGCACACGGTCAAGCAGTCCAGTGTCAGAGGCAGCAAATCAAGCCCAAAACATCAGGGAACCTCCGCCATTGTTGACTGTAGGGACCGTGTTCTTTTCTTTGAATACCTCTTTTTTTCTCCTGTAAACTTTTGTCTCATCTGACCATAGAACATTCTTCCAAAACGTTTTAGGCTTTTTCAGGTAAGTTTTGGCAAACTCCAGCCTGGCTTTTTTATGTCTCGGGGTAAGAAGTGGGGTCTTCCTGGGTCTCCTACCATACAGTCCCTTTTCATTCAGATGCCGACGGATAGTACGGGTTGACACTGTTGTACCCTCGGACTGCAGGGCAGCTTGAACTTGTTTGGATGTTAGTCGGGGTTCTTTATCCAACATCCACACAATCTTGCGTTGAAATCTCTTGTCAATTTTTCTTTTCCGTCCACATCTAGGGAGGTTAGCCACAGTGCCATGGGCTTTAAACTTCTTGATGACACTGTGTACTGTAAACACAGGAACATTCAGGTCTTTGGAGATGGACTTGTAGCCTTGAGATTGCTCATGCTTCCTCACAATTTGGTTTTCCAAGTCCTCAGACAGTTCTTTGGTCTTCTTTCTTTTCTCCATGCTCAATGTGGTACACACAAGGACACAGGACAGAGGTTGAGTCAACTTTAATCCACGTCAACTGGCTGCGAGTGTGATTTAGTTATTGCCAACACCTGTTAGGTGCCACAGGTAAGTTACAGGTGCTGATAATTACACAAATTAGAGAAGTATCACATGATTTTTCGAACAGTGCCAAAACTTTTGTCCACCCCCTTTTTTATGTTTGGTGTGGAATTATATCCAATTTGGCTTTAGGACAATTCTTTTTGTGTTTTTTCATTTAAGACAAATTAAATGAAGATAATAATACCAAATAATTTGTGTTTGCAATCATTTTCAGGAAGAAAATGAGTAATATCTGACAGAATTGCAGGGGTGTCAATACTTTTGGCCATGACTGCATATAATTGTCAAAGGGTCACTTCTGTCTGCCTGTCTTTCTGTCTGTCTGTCACGGATATTCATTGGTCGCGGCCTCTGTCTGTCATGGAAATCCAGGTCGCTGATTGGTCGTGGAAAAACGCCCACGACCATTGCCACGACCAATCAGCGACAGGCATAGTCTGGCAGCGAAATGGCTGCTGGTTTACTGCCCTGCAGTCAGCGGTGGGCGCTCACACAGGGTTAATGCCAGTGTTAACGGACCGCGGTGTAATGCACTCCATTAACACAGCCATTAACCCTGTGTGACCAACTTTTTACTATTGATGCTGCGTAAGCAGCATCAGTAGTAAAACGATCTAATGTTACAAATAATAAAAAAAAGGTTATTCTCACCATCCGACGTCGCCTGCTGTCCTCGGCAGTGCAAGCAGCAGGTTTCGGTGCGAAGGATTCTATGCCAGAAGGACTTGCCATGACGTCATGGGCATGTGACCGCGACGTCATCACAGGTCCTGCGCTCATACGAACCCTGAGACCGGAAGCTGCCGCGTGCACCGCACACAGGCGCCAGGACTACAAGGGGCCTTCGGAAGGTGAGTATATGTTTATTTTTTATTTTAAGTCTTTTTTTAACCACGCATATAGTGCCCACATTGCTATATACTACGTGGGCTGTGTTACATACTGCGTGGGCTCTGTTATATACTACATCTCTGTGCTATATACTATGTAGCTGGGCAATATACAAAGTGACTGTGCAATATACAACGTGACTGTCCAATATACTACGTGGCTGTACAATATACTACGTGCTATATACTACATAGCTGTGCAATATACTATGTGGCTGTGTCGGTTCTGTTATATACTACGTCGACTGTGCAATATACTACGTGGCTCTGTTATATACTACGTGGAAGTGCAATATACTGCGATATACGATGTGGCTATGTTATATACTACGTGGCTGACCAATATACTACGTACCTGTGCAATACACTATGTAGCTGTGCAATACACTACGTGGCTATGTTATATACTACGTAGCTCTGATATACTACGTACGCTGTGTTACATATTACGTAGTTCGGTTATATACTACGTCGGTTGTGTTATATACTACGTCACTGTGCAATATAGTACGTAGCCTGTGCTATATACTACCAACATATTCTAGAATACCTGGTACGTTAGAATCGGGCCACCATCTAGTAATCTTATATATATCCAATATCAGTCCCTTGGTTGACTGACCCATTTTGCAAATCCTTTGAAAATCAGTCAGTAAAGACACCTTTGATAGACCAAACAGGGAAGAAGCAAAATGTTTCATCATCATATATGCGGAAAGAGCTCCGTGCTAGAGATAGCAAATCTGGACTTGACAGCGTCAAAAGAATAAAGTATTACATTTCTACCACAAACATTTTGTTTTATCCCCAGATTTTAAATTTTCACTTGGGGAAATGAGTACACTGGCAACAAAATTTTTCACACAATTTCTGCTGAACATGGCAATATTCCTTATGTGGCTGAACAGTCCTGCTTAGCCACATGGCGACTGTCAAGTAATGACTAAGGATGCCTAAAGGTACCTTCACACTCAGCGACGCTGCAGCGATACCGACAACGATGTCGATCGCTGCAGCGTCGCTGTTTGGTCGCTGGAGAGCTGTCACACAGACAGCTCTCCAGCGACCAACGATGCCGGTAACCAGGGTAAACATCGGGTTACTAAGCGCAGGGCCGCGCTTAGTAACCCGATGTTTACCCTGGTTACCATCGTGAAAGTAAAAAAAACAAACACTACATACTTACCTTCCGTGTCTGTCCCCGGCGCTCTGCTTTCCTGCACTGACTGTGAGCACAGCGGCCGGAAAGCAGAGCGGTGACGTCACCGCTCTGCTTTCCGGCTGACCGGCGCTCACAGCCAGTGCAGGAAGCAGAGCGCCGGGGACAGACAGCTGAAGGTAAGTATGTAGTGTTTGTTTTTTTTTACCTTTACGCTGGTAACCAGGGTAAACATCGGGTTACTAAGCGCGGCCCTGTGCTTAGTAACCCGATGTTTACCCTGGTTACCAGTGAAGACATCGCTGAATCGGCGTCACACACGCCGATTCAGCGATGTCTGCAAGGAGTCCAGCGACGAAATAAAGTCCTGGAGTTTCTGCAGCGACCAACGATGTCACAGCAGGGGCCTGATCGTTGGTCGCTGTCAGGCAGCCGTCACACTAGCAGTATTTGGTCAGTATTTTACATCAGTATTAGTAAGCCAAAACCAGGAGTGGAACAAATAGAGGAAAAGTATAATATAATAGTGGGTTAAAGACATACAAACCAATCAAGCTAATAAACTCACGAGAGATCAGAAGGACTTCAATCTAGGGAGAGTATATAAATGGCGTAAACAACAACTCAAAGAGGATACACGGGACCATAATGGAACTCGGACTTCTTCAATATCCTCAAATCCTTCGATGAGTGACATGTCTGATACCTTATCTACTGCCTCGCACCTGAATTCTATGAGTTTCACTCCAAAACGCAAACGTAATTTACGTTTTCCACCATCCAAAAGAACCTTCAGATACTCTCCTGAGAATTATAGGAATAACCTTAAGGTAATTAACCTGAGTTCGCACACTATATCATCTGTTGAAAATGATCTTTTATGTAAGGGTCTTATGTTTTGTCCAACTGCACAATTTGATCATTTTTTGGCTACTAAGGATTTACACCTCTTTGCCCGGAAACTCATATTCAAGCGTCATTTCCATGATGAAACTCTCCTTAAATTATTTCCAACAGAAACAGAACAAGAGACGTTAGCTATCCTTGAGGAATTGAAACGTGAGCATGATACTCCCCCAGGAGGTAAGATTCCCCCATCCATCAAACCTAAGTCCAGTAAATTTCCGCCTTTATCTTCCTGTCCCACGGTTGAAGTATTTGTAAGGACAGTTAGTAAAGATTTTGAGCATATTCCACGTTTCCCGGAGGTTAATAATTTAACCAGTAAGGAAAATACTGCCCTAAAAAGATTACAGGGACTCCAGGATGTGGTTTACAAACCAGCAGACAAGGGTGGGAATGTAGTAATTTGGCCTAAGTCCCAATATGAGGCAGAGGCCTTTCGTCAGTTACACGATGCTACTTGCTACAAGAGATTGACGTATAATCCTCTAGTTAAATTCCAAACTGAATTACTTGCAATCCTGAAGAAGGCAAAGGATGATACTTCTATTACGAATGATGTATTTAATATCTTACAAGTATGTGAGCCTTCCATTCCCACTCTTTACTTGCTGCCTAAAGTCCATAAAAATCGGACAACCCCTCCTGGTAGACCTATCATCTCTGGCTGCGGTAACTACCTGGAGAATGTGAACAAGTTTATTGAATCTGAGTTACAGCCACTAGTTGAAACATTACCTTCCTTTATTAAGGACACAAACGACTTCCTTAAGAAAATCGATGGACTAGTGGTTGGCACAGATACTCTATTGGTCACATGTGACATAGAGTCCCTGTACACAAATATCCGCCATGTGGACGGTTTACGGGCAGCTAGCTTCTTCTTACAGTCATCCACAGTCTCTACACATATTAGTACCCTGGTTGAAAAATTACTGGCCTTCACACTAACGCATAACTTTTTTCTTTTTAAAGGGTCCCTCTACCTGCAGCTCCAGGGGACAGCAATGGGTGCTTCTTTTGCACCTGCATATGCTAATCTCTTCCTGGGGCTGTGGGAAAGGGACCTTTTCCTGTCAGATCAGTTGTCATCAATGGACCGTGTCCTTTTTTGGGCACGGTACATTGATGACATTTTCCTGATCTGGCAGGGGTCCAAGGAATCTTTGAATGAGTTTATGATTCGTTTGAATCAGAACTCATATAATATCAAGTTGACCCACCAATATAACTATGATCACATTGACTTCTTGGACGTCAGAATCTATAGGGGTGCTGAGGATTGCCTCCAAACAGACCTGTATCGTAAAAAGACATCTGTAAATTCTTTCCTGCACGCTTCGTCCTCACATCCACCGTCAATGATACGCTCCATCCCGATAGGTCAATTTTTAAGACTTCGCAGGATCTGCTCAACAAACGAAGATTTTGAGAGACAAGCTGCTGACCTTAGGTTGAGGTTTTTTGAAAGAGGCTACAGCAATCGCTCAATCAAGAGGGCTTATAATCGTGCCAAAAATACCACTCGACACCAGGCACTTTATTCCTCAAGACCTGTTACATCTAACCAGACTGTGAGATTTATTACGCAGTATAATGGACAGACTGAGTTGTTGAGGAAATATTTAGAAAAATCATGGCCTATCCTCCAAGCAGACCCCGTGTTATCTCAATACGTTGGGGCTAAACCCAGTATAACTTTTAGAAGAGCCATGAATCTTGGTGATAAATTGGTCAAAAGCCACTATGTTAACGATTCTTGTTCCTTTCTATCTGATTTTAAACCTTCGGTAGGCTGTCGCCAATGTGGAAAATGTGTGGCATGTCCGAACGTGGGGAGGGCCCATGATTTTATCAGTTCTGATGGCCTAAAAGCCTTCAAAATTAAGTCCTCTATAACCTGCACTACTAAGGCAGTGATATATTACGCCACTTGCCCGTGTTCTCTAATTTATATTGGCTTAACCACCCGCCAACTCAAAATTAGAGTTCGTGAACACGTCCTTGGCATTATTGCCGCCAAGGATATTGAGGATCCTTCCACACTCAAGACCCTTCCTAAACATTTTAGGATACATCATGAATCAGATGCCTCTCTACTGCGGGTTATTGGCATTGATGTCATTAAACCCACTGTTAGAGGTGGGAAGGTAAGTATACCATTGGCGAGGTTAGAGTCGAAATGGATCTGGACCCTTAAAACTGTTTCTCCACTTGGCCTCAATGAGAATTTTAATTTTGCTGCTTTCTTGTGAACCAGTTGCATTTTATATCTTTTTTATATCTTTTTAATATATTTTTGGAACCGCTTTCTTTTCCTTTTTCTATCTTTTTTAACGTGTGTAATATAAGCATTTTTTTGCTTATGTGTTAAATAATAATAGATCCCTATTTGTGGCATATTGCTAACTTGGAACAAGATCCTTATATGCGGCATATTCATCCCTTCCAGGATTTCTATGGCTGGACACGTCTTTTCTACATCACTTTATTGCGTTATTATGTGTAATGATTTATTCCATGAGCATACCTAGTAATGTGCTCCTTTTTCATATCTATATATTTTTGCCTGCCCCCCTTTTTTGGGAGTTTTTTCTACCTCTTGACTTTACATCACAGTGCTCTTATATGTGTGCTCATGTCGGGATGCGATCGCTGAGCGCATGCGCTGCCTGTGGCTCCTTTGTTGTGCGTCCCAGTTCTTTGTTGCCATGGCAGCCGTTTGGTTGCCTGGCGGCTTGGCTGGCTTCCGCACACCTCTGGGTGCCCTTGGTGCCGCATGCGCCGCTACGCCTTTGCTCCCGTCATCAGCGACTCTGATATCTTACCCATCCTCTGAATGGATGCCGTCGCTGTGCGCATGCGCCGCCTGTGTCCCGGTAATTGCACGTCCCACGTCATTGTTGCCATGGCATTATTGCCGGGTCGCGTGGCGTGGTTCCCGCGCACTTCCGGGTCCTCCTGGCGGCGCATGCGCCGCTGTGCTTCAGCTCCTTCATTGTTTGGATATCCCTGCATATATATACACCTCCGGTTCCTCCTGTACATCACCCCCTGACGAAGGACACGGTCCGAAACGCGCGTCGGGGTGCTCTGTACCTGGAGGATTGGACGGGCATCTCTTAGGAGGAGGTAATAACATTGTGGCTGTATATTTGTAACTCTGCATTGGTCGGCATTGTCCATACACAAGCACTCTGCACCTTTTTTTGCCTATGGGTTTGATCCCACATCCGAGTCTCTCTTTTTGCTCTAAGCCCCACATGCTACATTAGGTATTGCATGTATGTCGATACACTAATATATTCTACATCTATTTCCAGTTTATGCTGCTGTACCTATATATACGCACAGTACATTTTTTTGCTAGTTTATGGTCCTTATACGTTTAATACGCTGCGGACCTTTTATATATATATATATATATATATATATATATATTCTTTGTTTCCACTACATTGTTCTGAATTATAGTTCATTCATTATCACTTTCCTGTGCTACACACATTTTTTCACATATTATTCACGTTCCACAATTATTTATTTATTTATTTATATATTTTTTCTATTTTTTCTAAATTGTTTTTCTTTGCCACCGTATTTCTGCAGCAATATTATCAATTATATATTGGTGCATTGCAGCATATTTGAGAGCTACTATTTATATGTACTATGTATATGGAGTGCTGTTTTCTAGCCATTGTATGATCACCGGTTGTATATATTTTGTACCATACATATCCTACCTCCTTTTTTGTGTCCGTTTTTTATATTTTTTTTATATTTTTAATATTGTTATATTGCTGTATATTTGGTTTATTATATATCCTTTCCTCCAGTTACAGGCACAGTACTGCTGTTGCCATCTTTTGCCCAGTGTGTTATTCTTTATAATAAAGGCATTTTACTATAAACACACTTGTTTTTTATTATTAATTTTGGGCTTATAATTTGGTTATCCTTTTTAGTCATTTATGGTTTTACTTCCATACATAGGGCTTTTGTTGTTGATTTTACCGAATGGTATGCCATTCATTTTTTAGTAGCGGGCTTCTTTACGGATTGGATATATCTATGTAATTCCTCACTTGGATAGTAATACACATTATTTTTTATTTTTTATTTCTATAATTATATTTTTTATCCATTTGAGCTAATTTTCCTTGTCCGCTGCTTTCTTCTTCCGACGAAATAAAGTCCTGGAGTTTGTGCAGCGACCAACGATGTCACAGCAGGGGCCTGATCGTTGGTCGCTGTCAGGCAGCCGTCACACTAGCAGTATTTGGTCAGTATTTTACATCAGTATTAGTAAGCCAAAACCAGGAGTGGAACAAATAGAGGAAAAGTATAATAGAAACATATGCACCACTTCTGCATTTATCACCCACTCCTGGTTTTGGCTGAGAAATACTGATGTAAAATACTGACCAAATACTGCTAGTGTGACGGCAGCCTCACACTGAACGATATCGCTAGCCAGGACATTGCAATGTCACGGATCGCTAGCGATATCGTTCAGTGTGAAGGTACCTTAACTGATCCCTTGAACTAGGGAGCACACTAGTTTGTCGCTGTCCCCCGAATTACCCCAGAAGGTGGAGATGCCTGGGTCACATACCTTGCAATTCTCCTATCTTACCCTTATCTGTTTCCTCCTCCACCCAGGGAGGTGTGAGGCTGAATTGTATAAGATTACACTAACCAGACAGACAAGGGTAGACAGGGATGAAAGAAAGCTGCAATCATATAAAAATACAAAACAACAGAGTGGAACACAGGGAAGGGATAGATGGGAGAAACCAAACAGGAGAGGGTGAGGAAAAGCATGCAAACCAACTCCACACTGAAATCTCTTGAACAACTCTCCAATTGCCTACTCCAAACACTGAATTTATCCTCCAACACCTAACTAGGAAGTAGAACTATCACTGGCAATTCCCAAGTGCCAGTGGCAGCATATACCAGAGGGGAGTGGCCAACACAGGACAGCTGAGGTAATTCAGGGTGGAGAACTCCAGGAGATCAACTGAACATTGCAATTTTAGAGCAAAGAAAAATCCTTCACAATTTAATAGGATGATGAAGCAGTTCTAATCAGTGTTGGATTTTGCGTGACCAGACGCTGTGATCTTCTGGCCCCTCTGTCGCTTTTTTCCCGTGACAATGACACTCGGGAGAAAAGGAGTGCTATTTGACTCTTGGAGAACAAATTTTCGCAGAATAGTTTGTGGACTCCATATACAAAGCCCCTAAGTGCCAAGCAGAAGAGCAGAATCATCCCTCAAGTGACCCCATTTTGGAAATTACACTACAGGGAATTTAGCTACAGGTGTAGTGATGATTTTGACTACATGTGTGTTTTCCAGAACCAAGCAGCAGTGGATGTTGCTGAGTGAAAATTACAAATCTGTCAGTGCAGCGCAAAGTATATTGTAGTGCCCAGTATATTGTGCCCAGCTTGTGCTTCTGGAGACATGAACCCCGTAAATTAGGTGGGTTCTCATCGCTACAGAAATGCCAAATAAGATGCTAAAAGTGGTTTAGGCACACTGGGGCTCAGATAGGAGGGGGTATATGCCTTCACCGAAGCTGTGCCCCCTGGTGGCATATACTCATATGAACTGTAGCGTGGGAACTCTTCTGAATATTTTCTCATGCTATAGTTCAAATGAGTTTATGCCACCAGGGGGCGCAGCTTCGGTGACGGCACCGCTAGTCACCGAAGCTACGTTACCTTCATTTCATTCATTCCCCAGTCTTTTACAGCCGGGAGCAGCTGCATTAGCAGGCTCCTGGTTGTAAATGTATTTAACCCCTTCAGATGGATTTACAGCATGGGACATGACTGTACGGCGGACCTTACAATAGCAAGGTGACATTAACCCCTTATTACCCCATATCCCACCGCTTCGGGGCAGTGGGAAGAGAGGCTAAGTGCCAGAATAGGTGCATCTTACAGATGTGACTTTCCTAGGGTGGCTGGGGGCAGATGTATTTAGTCGGGGGGGCAATAACCATGGTCCCTTTCTAGGCTATTAATATCTGCCCTCAGTCACTGGCTTTCCCACTCTGGCAGAGAAAATTGCGTGGGAGCCTACGCCAGTTTTTTCCATGATTTAACCCTTCATTTTAAAACCTAGAGCTCCCAAATTTTGCACAAACAAACTACTAACATTATTAGTGAAGAATATGTAAAAATATAATGGATATACCATGGTTTACTCTATGTAAACCATGTCTCATATCCTGTCGGGTGTGGTAAGGACTTGGCAAAAGCCGGCAATTGAATTACCGGCTTTTATGCTATCTAGCTCTGTATTAAATATAAATATATTGTAAGATTGCTCTCACTAAGTGTATTGGGGGACACTCGCTTGGCACGGGATTGATGTAGTCAGGCATGATTTTTGAAAACAAAACAGCCCATGCGGTTTATTAATGGTCATAAACCGGGTTATGTACAGTCCATATTATACATTCCATCGAACACAATAGGCAACAACTGGTGATATTAACTTGCAGCTTTATATTGCACACTTCATATACAGCTTTGACTCACGGACACTAAACATGCTGGGCCTCTCACTTCGCCCAGTACCATGGGTGTCCGTACGCCGTACACTTCACCAATGTCCATTGAGCACAACAGGCACCAACATATGACATTACAGGTTTTAACTCACGTTTACGGCTTTGTCTCACAGACACTAAACATGCTGGGCCTCTCACTTTGCCCAGTTACCATGGGTGTCTGTACGCCGTACACTTCACCAATGTCCCAAGTCACATACTGAGCATATGACACTGGGTCGCAGTCTCTAAACACGCCGAACCTCACTCCGTTCAGTCACCGTGGGAGACCACACAGTTCATGGAACATCACAAGCACCAACAGTCTGTAAAGGTACCTGACGGGAGCTCCTGCTCCACCTGCTGACTCTTTGTCAGTCCACTCCTCCGGGAAAGCTGCCTTACGGGGTTCACCAACTTGCCTGGCCAGCACACATCAGTCAGTCCAGAGCCACCGAAGGACGGTAGCTTCCCCACATGAACCGCACCTGTGACCTGTCCAGGTGCTATTCAGGACCTCGTCCAACACCCCAGGCCACTAGCAAGTCCAAAGTCCCACCATGTGCTATTCAGAACTCCTACTCCCAGGAAATTCCACACAGGTTGTTCAGTGTGCTATTCAGGACTCCTACTCCCAGGAAAATCCAACACACCCGGCTCACCAGGTCCAAAGCCCCACTATGTGCTATTCAGAACTCCTACTCCCAGGAAATTCAACACAGGTGGTTCAGTGTGCTATTCAGGGATCCGGTCCTACTCCCAGAACCTCCCAACACACAGGCTCTCCAGGACCTTCCACTGGAACCACACAGGTCACTTTCAGCGACCATACACAGGAACCATGTGACCCACACTCTGGTCACATTATATACCCTTAACCACTCCCCTGGATGGGAGTGTGGATGTGTGGCTAGTTTGTCCCGCCCATCTCACACAACTAGCCTAATAAATCTCCCTTACAGCTACACCATACATATACACTCTTGAGGGACTACAGGTCCCAGAACAACATTGCATCAGACTTACTACGCAGACTCCCTCTGCGACACATATCGGCCATTCACAACACAGCCAGTCGCTGTTTCACCACGATTATCACAATAGATATGCCTCCATGCACATTCCAAAGAGCACTCACAGCGCCCCCTAGCTGTCACAGGGGTCACTGCATCACAATATATATATGTGTGTCTCACTGACACACACACACACACACACACACACACACACACACACACACACACACACACACATATATATATATACATATATACTGTATGTATATACAGTACAGAGCAAAGGTTTGGACACACCTTCCCATTTAAAGAATTTTCTGTATTTTCATGACTATGAAAATTGTAAATTCCCACTGAAGGCATCAAAACTATGAATTAACACATGTGGAATTATATACTTAACAAAAAAGTGTGAAACAACTGAAATATGTCTTATATTCTAGGTTCTTCAAAGTAGCACCTTTTGCTGTGATGCCTGCTTTGCACACTCTTGGCATTCTCTTGATGAGCTTCAAGAGGTAGTCTCGGAAATGGTGTTCCAACAATCTTGAAGGAGTTCCCAGAGATGCTTAGCACTTGTTGGCCCTTTTGCCTTCACTCTGCTGTCCAGCTCACCCCAAACCATCTCAATTGGGTTCAGGTCTGGTGACTGTGGAGGCCAGGTTATCTGGCGTAGCGCCCCATCACTCTCCTTCTTGGTCAAATAGCCTTTACATAGCCTGGAGGTATGTTTGGGGTCATTGTCCTGTTGAAAAATAAATGATAGTTCAACTAAACGCAAACCAGATGGAATAGCATGCCGCTGCAAGATGCTGTGGTAGCTATGCTGGTTCAGTATGCCTTCAATTTTGAATAAACCCCAAACAGTGTCACCAGTAAAGCACACCCACACCATCACACCTCCTCCTCCATGCTTCACTGTGGGAACAAGGCATGTAGAGTCCATCCGTTCACCTTTTCTGCGTTGCACAAAGACACGGTGGTTGGAACCAAAGATCTCAAATTTGGACTCATCAGACCAAAGCACAGATTTCCACTGGTCTAATGTCCATTCCTTGTGTTCTTTAGCCCAAACAAGTCTCTTCTGCTTGTTGCCTGTTCTTAGCAGTGGTTTCCTAGCAGCTATTTTACCATGAAGTCTCCTCTTAACAGTTGTTGTAGAGATGTGTCTGCTGCTAGAACTCTGTGTGGCATTGACCTGGTCTCTAATTTGAGCTGCTGTTAACCTGCGACTTCTGAAGCTGGTGACTTGGATAAACTTATCCTCAGAAGCAGAGGTGACTCTTGGTCTTCCTTTCCTGGGGCGGTCCTCATGTGAGCCAGTTTCTTTGTAGTGCTTGATGGTATTTGCAACTGCACTTGGGGACACTTTCAAAGCTTTCCCAATTTTTCGGACTGACTGACCTTCATTTCTTAAAGTAATGATGGCCACTCGTTTTTCGTTACTTAGCTCTTTCTTGCCATAATACAAATTCTAACAGTCTATTCAGTAGGACTATCAGCTGTGTATCCACCAGACTTCTGCACAACACAACTGATGGTCCCAACCTCATTTATAAGGCAAGAAATCCCACTTGTTAAACCTGACAGGGCACACCTGTGAAGTGAAAACCATTTCCGGTGACAACCTCTTGAAGCTCGTCAAGAGAATGCCAAGAGTGTGGAAAGCAGGCATCAAAGCAAAAGGTGGCTACTTTGAAGAACCTAGAGTATAAGACATATTTTCAGTTATTTCACACTTTTTTGTTAAGTATATAATTCCACATGTGTTAATTCATAGTTTTGATGCCTTCAGTGTGAATTTACAATTTTCATAGTGATGAAAATACAGAAAAATCTTTAAATGAGGTGTGTCCAAACTTTTGCTCTGTACTGTATATATATAGACTGCATATATGTTTTCACGAATATTTGAGCCCATGGATCCATTATATGTCCATTTTGCAAGCCGGCGAGAAAATCTCGCCGTACAGATGCCATAAGGATACTTTTTGGAGAAAATATTGCATCCTCGCATTGAATATGGATCACTGTTCAGGAACTTTTCTGCGTATCTCGGCCGTAAAAACGGACCCTATTTTTATATGTTAGGTCTGACCCTGGCCTTAGTGATAGGATATACAATTAAAATCACAGCCAGAATAAATATCATTGAACAACCAATCACAGATGACAAATGATTAATTACATATGCACAAGGTGTGGATGCAAACACAGCAGCAAGGAAAAACAAACAAACAAAAAAAACAATTATTTCTAGTATCGGATCTTTAAATGAAAATTTGGGTTCATGGGTTGATAGTCATTTGTATCCATTGGTTGTCAGAATTCCAGGGTACCTTAAGGATGCGTCTTTTATTTTGACAGCATTTAATGATCTGTATTGGGAAGATAATTATTGTTTTTTCACACGTGATGTAGTGAATCTTTATTTATCTGTCCCTCATTCTTTGGCTGTTCAGGCTGACAGTTATTATTTGGATCTTTACAGCGACTATTCTGCAGAGTTGAAGCACCTCATTATAAGATCACTCACATATGTGCTCAAGCATAATTTTTTTATTTTTTAAAAAAATTTTTTTTTAATTCTTGGTGCTCCCATGGGCTCGAAATTATCATCTTCGCTTGCAATTTTGTACATAGGTTGGTGGGAGGAACATTTTCTTTTCAATGATTCTAATCCTTTTGATGATGATATATATTGGTTTGGCAGATATGTAGACGATCTGATCTTTATATGGCAGGGTTCTACAGCAGATCTGGAAAAATATCATATGTATCTTAATACCAATTATTTAAATTTAGCTTTTACTATCAGTGGTGTAGGCAAAAAATTCCTTTTTTGAATGTATTGTTAACAAGTGATTCCAATTTACATAACATACTTACCTCGGCATACAGAAAAGGTAATTCAGGAAACTCTTTACTTCTTTCTTCCTCCTCTCATTCGAAACATACTATTAAAACAATCCCTTATGGTGAGTTTAACAGATTCAAACGTCTATGTTGTAATCAAGATTGTTTTTACAGAAAAGTCATGTTGTTACTGAACGTTTGATAGATAGAGGTTATAATCGTCATGATATCAGAGAAGCTTTCAACAAGGTTTGCAGACAACCTAGATCCCTTTCATCTACCAGAGCCCTTCCCCCTACAGATTCAGATTCCATTGTTACATTTTCTACTCCCTACAGTCCCCAATTTAATTTAATAAAAAATATACAGAAAAAATATTTACCTGTAGTTAATCAGAATGCCAGAATGACAAATTACGTCTTATTACCAGGAATGGCTGCAGATATATAGCAAGGAAGGGTTTTAGTTTAGATAATGCGCTTTCTCCTAGTGTTCTCAAACAACATTCTACTCCTAAATCCTGGTTGTCCACTACTGATTATTACAAATGTGCTGGTAATCGTTGCAACGTGTGTGTTTACGCACTTGATAAAACTAAATCTATTAGTTTTTTTCAGGTTTTTCACAGAAGATTACGTCTTTCATGAATTGTGACACACAATATGTAATTTACTGCATCTGTTTTTTGTCGTGCAAAACGCAATATGTTGGTTGCACTAGACGAAAAATTAAGAAACACATAGCTGAACATCTAGCCAACGTTCAAAACAAAAATGTGGCTTACTCCGGTGCCTTAAAACACTTTGTGAATATTCACCAAGGAGACGTCACACCTTTTGCTTTTTATGCATTTGAAAAGATTTTTAATCCTATTCGGGGTGGAAACCAACAAACTATTAACTCCAAGGAAGACATTCTGGATTCTAAAGCTGGACACGAGATATCCCATGGGCATGAACTCAAGAAATTATTTATTTTATATTTATTGATATGTTTTTTTTCCTTGCTGCTGTGTTCGCATCCACACCTTGTGCATATGTAATTAATGATTTGTCATCTGTGATTGGTTGTTCATTGATATTTATTCTGTCTGTGATTTTAATTGCATATCCTATGACTAAGGGTGCTGCATGCACCTGAAACGCGTAAGGCTTTTCATGTTTTTAATATGGCTTGCTATGCCTGAATAAAGTTTTTTAATTTTTTCCATCAGTGGTGTGCCGCTATCCTCTCATTTTTTCCTGTTTGGCTGTGCTCACCAGCCTTGCGAGCACCCACCTGCCTTCTGATTTGGCTCTACCCATTTGGTGCTGCATGTGGATCCCGTTGAAGCTCCCAGACCTCCTTCTCCTACACATTAAATACCTCCATCCCCACACCAAATACCCCCACACATATAAAATATCCCATCCCCACACCAAATGCCCCCACACTCATTAAATATCCCATCCCCACACCAAATCTCCCCACACTCATTAAATACCTCCATCCCATACAGATTAAATAACCCCATCCCCACACCAAATGCCCCCACACACAATAAATATCCCATCCCCACTCCAAATCTCCCCACACACACATTAAATACCTCCATCCCACACTAAATCTCCCTACACATAGTAAATACTCCCATCCCCACACCAAATGCCCCCACACTCATTAAATATCCCATCCCCACACCAAATCTCCCCACACTCATTAAATACCTCCATCCCATACAGATTAAATAACCCCATCCCCACACCAAATGCCCCCACACACAATAAATATCCCATCCCCACTCCAAATCTCCCCACACACACATTAAATACCTCCATCCCACACTAAATCTCCCTACACATAGTAAATACTCCCATCCCCACACCAAATACCCTCACACATATATAATATCCCATCCCCACACACATTAAATACCCCATCCCCACACCAAATGACCCCCACACATTAAATATCCCATTCCCATTCCAAATCTCCCCACATACACATTAAATCCCTCCATCCCAGGGCCGGACTGGGACTAAAATTCAGCCCTGGCATTTGAAGTCACACAGGCCCACTTGTCACATGGTGACTGTATAATATCTTTGTACACTTGTAGGTTACAAGAAGTGAGGGGAGTGTAACACGACTATATAACATATAATTACAGCTGTATCCAGCATTACAGCTCAGCCCCCATAGAATGTAATGCAGCCAATCCCCATAGAATGTAATGCAGCACAGCCCCATAGAATGTAATGCAGCACAGCCCCATAGAATGTAATGCAGCACAGCCCCCATAGAATGTAATGCAGCACAGCCCCATAGAATGTAATGCAGCCAGTCCCCATATAATGTAATGCAGCCAGCCCCCATAGAATGTAACGCAGCCAGCCCCCATAGAATGTAATGCAGTCCAGCCCCATAGAATGTAATGCAGCCAGCCCCCATAGAATGTAATGCAGCACAGGCCCCATAGAATGTAATGCAGCACAGCCCCCATAGAATGTAATGCAGCACAGCCCCCATACAATGTAATGCAGCACAGCCCCATAGAATGTAATGTAGCCAGTCCCCATAGAATGTAATGCAGCCAGTCCCCATAGAATGTAATGCAGCCAGCCCCCATAGAATGTAATGCAGCCAGCCCGCATAGAATGTAATGCAGCCAGTCCCCATAGAATGTAATGCAGCACAGCCCCATAGAATGTAATGCAGCCCAGCCCCATAGAATGTAATGCAACCAGCCCCCATAGAATGTAATGCAGCACAGGCCCCATAGAATTTAATGCAGCACAGCCCCATAGAATGTAATGTAGCCAGTCCCCATAGAATGTAATGCAGCCAGCCCCCATAGAATGTAATGCAGCCAGCCCCATAGAATGTAATGCAGCCAGCCCCCATAGAATGTAATGCAGCACAGCCCCCATAGAATGTAATACAGCAAAGCCCCCATAGAATGTAATGCAGCACAGCCCCCATAGAATGTAATGCAGCCAGTCCCCATAGAATGTAATGCAGCACAGCCACCATACAATATAATGCAGCGCTGCCCAGCCCCATAGAATGTAATGCAGCCATGCCATGTAATAATAATAATTAAAAAAAAACACTGACTCTACTCACCTTTCCTCTTGCCCCGCGCTGCTCCTGGCTTCGGTCTCAGCAGCTGCAGTCTGCCCGCCCGGTCACACAGCAGGAGCGCGATGACATGATGTCATCGCGTACCCGCAGTGTAAGCGTCAGACAGAGCGGGGAATGATGGGAGAGGGAGCGACAGCAGACGCTCTCTCCCCATCATTGCATTCAACTGTACTGGCGTCTATGACGCGAGTTGAATGTGGGGCCGGGAGTGTGCCGACAGCGGCACACTCGAGCGGCCCACTACTGCCATTGGCCCTTCTGGCATTTGCCAGAACTGCCCGATGGCCAGTCCGGCCCTGCTCCATCCCCACACTAAATCTCCCTACACATAGTAAATACTCCCATCCCCACACATATATAATATCCCATCCCCACACACATTAAATACCCCATCCCCACACCAAATGCCCCCCACACATTAAATATCCCATCCCCACTCCAAATCTCCCCACACACACATTAAATACCTCAATCCCCACACTAAATCTCCCTACACATATTAAATACTCCCATCCCCACACCAAATCTCCCCACACTCATTAAATACCTCCATCCCATACAAACTAAATAACCCCATCCCTACACCAAGTCTCTTTCTGTGTACTTAATCTTCAGTGTCTTCAGCTCCATTCGAGCACTTACCACCTGTGCACCTCTGCAGCTCTGGCAAGTGATGTCCGCAGCCTGATCACATGACCTAATCACACTGCTTTCTCACAGATAAGTCCAGCAATAGCTTTACATGACCAGTCCGTTTGTAATGCTATTGCTGGCGCCCCTGCTTGGTTCCCTTCTCCCTCCATGCAGGGACGCCGGCATAATCACTGCCCCAATCGTGGTCCCCTGGCGTGCTCCCTGCCCTGAATCCTGGTGACGCGCCTAGTGCGGAAGGGGAAGTGCACATATAGTGAAATGCCCCTAGCCTATAGCTGAGAGGCATTTAGTATAACAATACACCTGCAAGATGGCTCCCAACCAATAGCTGAGGGCATCTTGTTTAAAAGACACCCTCTCCAATATGGAGGTGCCAAGCAACACAATGAATCATTAGGTAGTGTGGTGGTCCACCAGTATCAGTGTACAGGGAATACAGTGATCACTGGTGACATTATACACAGGAACTCTGTATATAGTGGATAGTGTATAGGTAATACAGTGATCACCAAGTGACATTAAACACAGGAGTTCTGTATATAGTGTATATAGTGTCAGTGTACAGGTAATACAGTGATCACCAGTGACATTATACACAAGAGATCTGTATATAGTGTTAGTGTACAGGTAATACATTGATCACCAGTGACATTATACACAGGAGCTTTGTATATTGCGTATAGTGCACAGGTAATACAGTGATCACCAGTTACATTATACACAAGACCTATGTATATAGTGTATAGGTAATACTTTGATCACCAGTGACATTATACACAGGAGCTCTGTATATAGTGTTATTGTACAGGTAATACAGTGATCACCAGTGACATTATACACAGATCTGTATATAGTGTATAGTGTACATGTAATACAGTAATCACCAGTGACATTATGCCGAGGAGCTCTGTATATAGTGTCACTGTACAGGTAATACAATGATCACCGGTGACATTATACACAGGAGCTTTGTATATAGTGTATAGGTAATAGTGATCACTGGTGACATTATACACAGGAACTCTGTACACAGTAAATAGTGTATAGTGTGCATGTACATGTAATACACTGACTCACCAGTGACATCTGTAGTTGAAGTCCTTCATCTTTGCTTTTTTTCTTCAACCAGCACAGACCGCCATCACTCTTCCAGCCAGGACTCGTCTCTGCAAAAAAAACTTTTTCGCTGACTTCTATACTACGTCAGATGAAGAAAAAAAGTGATGTAGCGCCGCCCTGCACAGTAACAGGACACCCATTTTGCTCCCTCCATGGAAAACAGTTTCCTAAAAAGTAAATTATATTACAGTAGTAATGTCCCTAATTGGACCCTAAAAAATTATGTTCCCCACTTGTCACCATAAACTAATATAGCATGTTTCTCATTCTGGCCCTCAAACAATAATTTAGTCCCTCATCCTGGCCCCCTTTATTTAATAATCTCGCCCAGCCTGGCCCCCTTTATGTTATAATATGCCCCAGCCTGGTCCCCTATGTCCTTTGTCCAGCCTGGCCCCCAGATTTCCATCCTGCCACCCCCAGCTGTACATACTGGCCCTCATACAGTACAGACCAAAAGTTTGGACACACCTCATTTAAAGATTTTTCTGTATTTTCATGACTATGAAAACTGTACATTCACACTGAAGGCATCAAAACTATGAATTAACATATGTGGAATTATATAATTAACAAAAATGTGTGAAACAACCGAAAATATGTCTTATATTCTAGGTTCTTCAAAGTAGCCACCTTTTGCTTTCATGTCTGCTTTGCACACTCTTGGCATTCTCTTGATCAGCTTCAAGAGGTAGTCACCAGGAATGGTTTTCACTTCACAGGTGTGTCCTGTCAGGTTTAATAAGTGGGATTTTTGCCTTATAAATGGGGAAGGGACCATCAGTTGTGTTGTGCAGACGTCTGGTGGATACACAGCTGATAGTTCTACTGAATAGACTGTTAGAATTTGTATTATGGCAAGAAAAAAGCAGCTAAGTAAAGAAAAACGAGTGGCCATCATTACATTAAGAAATGAAGGTCAGTCAGTCTGAAAAATTGGGAAAACTTTGAAAGTGTCCCCAAGTGCAGTGGCAAAAAACCATCAAGCACTACAAAGAAACTGGCTCACATGAGGACCGCCCCAGGAAAGGAAGACCAAGAGTCACCTCTGCTTCTGAGGATAGGTTTATCTGAGTCACCACCCTCAGAAATTGCAGGTTAACAGCAGCTCAGATTAGAGACCAGGTCAATGTCACACACAGTTCTAGCAGCAGACACATCTCTACAACAACTGTTAGGGCTTGTTTCCACTTGCGAGAAACACGTCCGTGTCTCGCATGTGAAAACCAAGCTCTGGCGCCGGCACTTGGGAGCGGTGCGTGCGGCTGCATAGCAACATATGGAGCCACATGGAGACTTGTTTGGGCTAAAGAACACAAGGAATGGACATTAGACCAGTGGAAATCTGTGCTTTGGTCTGATGAGTCCAAATTTGAGATCTTTGGTTCTAACCACCGTGTCTTTGTGCGACGCAGAAAAACGTGGACTCTACATGCCTGGTTCCCTGTTATGACCTGGTTTTTAGGAGCACCCGAAATGACCTGATGGTTAAACCGATACAGGACAAGCTCTGGGAAGTGGGAACTCTGCTGACCGCAATCCCTAATCCTATCACACACACTAGAAATAGCCATGGAGCGTACCTGACATGGTCTAGACGCCTCGTCACAGCCTAAGAACTAGCTAGCCCTAGAGATAGAAAATAAAGCCTACCTTGCCTCAGAGAAATTTCCCCAAAGGAAAAGGCAGGCCCCCACAAATATTAACTGTGAGTTAAGATGAAAGTCAAAACACAGAAATGAAACAGGTTTTAGCAAAGGGAGGCCAGACTAACTAAATAGACAGAGGATAGGAAAGGTATCTTTGCGGTCAGCACAAAAAACTACAAAAGACCACGCAGAGTGTGCAAAAAGACCCCCGCACCGACTCACGGTGCGGAGGTGCCACTCTGCATCCCAGAGCTTCCAGCTAGCAAGACAAAATCATGAAAGCAAGCTGGACAAGGAAACAATGAACAGAAAATAACAATCGGGGACTTAGCTTCTTGCAGGAAGAGACAGGTCACCAGAAAGATCCAAGAGCGAACTGAACCAGTACAGGAACATTGACAGCTGGCATGGAGTAACGATCTGAGTGGAGTTAAATAGAGAAACCAGCCTAAGAATAACCTAGGTCACCTGTGGAAGGAACCTCAGAACCAGCAACTCCACTCACAGCCACCAGAGGGAGTCCATGGACAGAACTTGCCGAAGTACCATTCATGACCACAGGAGGGAGTTCGATAACAGAATTCACAACAGTTCCCACCGTGAAGCATGGAGGAGGAGGTGTGATGGTGTGGGGGTGCTTTGCTGGTGACACTGTTGGGGATTTATTCAAAATTGAAGGCATACTGAATCAGCATGGCTACCACAGCATCTTGCAGCGGCATGCTATTCCATCCGGTTTGCGTTTAGTTCGGCCATCATTTATTTTTCAACAGGGCAATGACCCCAAACACACCTCCAGGCTGTGTAAGGGCTATTTGACCAAGAAGGAGAGTGATGGGGCGCTACGCCAGATGACCTGGCCTCCACAGTCACCAGACCTGAACCCAATCGAGATGGTTTGGGGTGAGCTGGACCGTAGAGTGAAGGCAAAAGGGCCAACAAGTGTTAAGCATCTCTGGGAACTCCTTCAAGATTGTTGGAAGACCATTCCCAGTGACTACCCCTTGAAGCTCATCAAGAGAATGCCAAGAGTGTGCAAAGCAGTCATCAAAGCAAAAGGTGGCTACTTTGAAGAACCTAGAATATAAGACATATTTTCAGTTGTTTCACATTTTTTTGTTAAGTATATAATTCTACATGTGTTAATTCATAGTTTTGATGCCTTCAGTGTGAATGTACAATTTTCATAGTCATGAAAATACAGAAAAATCTTTAAATGAGAAGGTGTGTCCCAACTTTTGGTCTGTACTGTATGTCCCTTATCCTGCCCCCCTATATCTTTCCTGGCCCCCCATATATGCATCCTGGATCCCCCATTTATGCAACCTGGCCCGCCATATATATGCATACTGGCCCTCCATATATATGCGTCCTAGTTCCTTGTCCTCTCCTCCCCATACATCCATCCTGGCCCCCAGGGCCGGCTCCAGGTTTTCGAGGGCCCCGGGCGAAAGAGTCTCAGTGGGCCCCCCCCTTTAACACATACCCCGATTTATGATGCACAGATACGGTAGAGAAATGTATAGTACAATGCCAGATTTCACTTCTTACATGAGTGACAGCTATTGTAAATTCTGCAGTGTATATATACAGGAGGAAAGGTGCTGTGCAGTGTATATATACAGGAGAGGCGCTTTTCTGTTTTGAGTTTTTCTATGAAACAAAGACTTTTCTACATAAACAACGTTGTTTGATTTTGCGGCCCCAACAGATCTGTGCTACAAAGTAACAGGCGGCTCGGGCATTAATGAGGGACCTGATGCTGAATCCTTTCCACAAACCCTAATGACCCAATTAGTTCCCCGCCATTAGAAGCTCATTAAACGCCTCCCTGTCCCGAGCAGTCATGTACAGTATGGGGGAATCCTGCAGCCCACCCCCTGACTGCTCCATACCATACACTGCCCTCTGTCGCGCTCACTATTATCCTGTGCATTTCTCCGTCATCGTTACCCCATGTTACACTTGTCACCCCACCACTACAGAGTAGCAGGGCAGCCAATATCACCCCCTCCAGGACCCTAATGGCAGCAGGAAATGTCTGCTCCTCTATTGGGTTGGAACCTGATTTAATCAAGGAATAATGTGGATTTGTTGCCGGTGGCTGCAGGGGAAGGGTTAAGTGATGCCATGTCCTTGGTGGGAGCAGTGGCAGCTGCTGGGACCTGGATAGAGACAACCCATGTTGCTGTGACTGCACAGTGTGATGTGGAGGAGAGAAGCTGAGACTCCGGAGCAGAAATCACCCACATGCCAGCACTGGGCAGAGTCCCTCCAGTCTCCAGCCTGGGGCCACGGGGCCCCAACGTACAGCCTACAGCTCAGTTTTATCCATGGCAGCAGCTCCCCTTCCTCTTGGTCATCTGGTTAACCCCATTTATGCGGGTCGCATTGTTATCATTAAGGTTCAGCAATAACCTTCATACAGATGGGAAGGGGTTAAGCTTCTTCCTACCCCACTGGTGCAGGTTTGGGTGGGGCATGCATGTATTCTGGGGTTCTGGGTGAGCTGGGCGGCTGCAGGTTGCAGTCTGCACCCCACCAGCTGCTCCTCCAGACATCACCCACATTTTTAGGCAGCGGAGACAGACAGCAGCAGACTGAGCCACAAGTCCAACTGCAACCACTGCTGGATACCTTTGCACTCACTCAGGCACTGGTAGGAGCTCCTGTCATGATCCCAATGACAGGGGATCACAAAAGGACAAGCACAAAAACAAAACAAGCTCTAGGGTGATGGAACCTGAGCTGACCACGATCCTGAACCTAAACACACAACTAGCAGTAGCCGGGGAACGTGCCTACGATGATTCCTAGACGTCTCGCGCCAGCCGAAGGATTAACTTCCCCTATAAGAAGAAACACAGACCTCACTTGCCTCCAGAGAAACACCCCACAGAAATAGCAGCCCCCCACATGTAATAACGGTGAAATGAGAGGAAAGCACATACGTAGTTATGAAAATAGAATCAGCAAAAATGAGGCCCGCTAAAGCTAGATAGCAGAGGATACAAAAGTGAACTGCGCGGTCAGCGAAAAACCCTTCAAAAAAACCATCCTGAAATTACATGAACTCATGTGCCAACTCATGGAACATGAGGAGTAATTTCAGCCCACTAGAGCAACCAGCAGCAAGGAATCACATATCTGCAAGATGGACTAAGACAAAAATTTAGCAAAACGTGGAACAGGAAAATCAAAACTTAGCTTGTCCTGAAGATAACAGACGCAGGGAGCAGAGGTAAAAAGACACGCTGATTACATTGCTAGCCGGCGAGGAAATGACAAAAAAGCCAGGTTAAATAGGAAACTCCCATAACCTGATTGAACAGGTGGACACCAGAGACCGCAGAGAACACAAGTCACCCAGTACCATCAGTAACCACCAGAGGGAGCCCAAAAACAGAACTCACAACAGTAACCCCCCCTTGAGGAGGGGTCACCGAACCCTCACGAGAACCACCAGGGCGACCAGGATGAGCCCTATGAAAAGCACGGACCAAATCGGTAGCATGAACATCAGAGGCAATCACCCAAGAATTATCCTCCTGACCATAACCCTTCCACTTGACCAAATACTGGAGTTTCCGTCTGGAAACACGAGAATCCAAGATCTTCTCTACAACATACTCCAATTCACCCTCCACCAGCACCGGAGCAGGAGGCTCAAGCGAAGGAACGACAGGTACCTCATACTTCCGCAACAACGACCGATGGAACACATTATGAATAGCAAACGATGCCGGGAGATCCAAACGAAACGACACAGGGTTAAGGATTTCCAAGACCCTATAGGGACCGATGAACCGAGGCTTGAATTTAGGAGAAGAGACCTTCATAGGAACAAAACGAGAAGACAACCACACCAAGTCCCCAACAAGAAGTCGAGGACCCACGCGGCGACGGCGATTAGCAAACTGCTGAGCCCTCTCCTGGGACAACTTCAAATTGTCCACCACATGACTCCAAATCCGATGCAACCTATCCACCACCATGTCCACTCCAGGACAATCAGAAGGCTCCACCTGACCAGAGGAAAAACGAGGATGAAACCCCGAATTACAAAAGAAAGGAGAAACCAAGGTAGCAGAACTAGCCCGATTATTAAGGGCAAACTCGGCAAGCGGCAAAAAGGAAACCCAGTCATCTTGATCAGCAGAAACAAAACACCTTAAATAAGTTTCTAAAGTCTGATTAGTTCGTTCCGTCTGGCCATTCGTCTGGGGATGGAATGCAGACGAAAAGGACAAATCAATGCCCATCTTAGCACAGAACGTCCGCCAAAATCTAGACACAAACTGGGATCCCCTGTCAGAAACGATGTTCTCCGGAATGCCATGCAAACGGACCACGTTTTGAAAAAACAGAGGGACCAACTCAGAGGAGGAAGGTAACTTAGGCAAGGGTACCAGATGAACCATCTTAGAAAAGCGGTCACACACAACCCATATGACGGACATTTTTTGAAAGACAGGGAGATCCGAAATAAAGTCCATGGAAATGTGCGTCCAAGGCCTCTTCGGGATAGGCAAAGGTAACAACAATCCACTGGCCCGAGAACAGCAAGGCTTAGCCCGAGCGCAAACTCCACAAGACTGCACGAAAGAACGCACATCCCTCGACAAGGAAGGCCACCAAAAAGACCTGGCCACCAAGTCTCTAGTACCAAATATTCCAGGATGACCTGCCAACACAGAAGAATGGACCTCGGAGATGACTCTACTGGTCCAATTATCCGGAACAAACAGTCTTTCCGGCGGACAACGATCAGGTTTATCCGCCTGAAACTCCTGCAAAGCACGTCGCAAGTCTGGGGAGACAGCCGACAAAATCACCCCATCCCTAAGGATACCAGTGGGCTCAGAATTTCCAGGGGAGTCAGGCACAAAACTCCTAGAAAGAGCATCCGCCTTCACATTCTTTGAACCTGGCAGGTATGAAACCACAAAATTGAAACGGGAGAAAAACAGTGACCAACGAGCCTGTCTAGGATTCAGACGCTTGGCAGACTCAAGGTACATCAGATTTTTGTGATCAGTCAAGACCACCACACGATGTCTAGCACCCTCAAGCCAATGACGCCACTCCTCAAATGCCCACTTCATGGCCAAAAGCTCCCGATTACCAACATCATAATTCCGTTCAGCGGGCGAAAATTTTCTAGAAAAGAACGCACATGGCTTCATCACTGAGCCATCGGAGCTTCTCTGTGACAAAACCGCCCCCGCTCCGATCTCGGAAGCATCAACCTCAACCTGAAAAGGAAGCGACGTATCTGGCTGACGCAACACAGGAGCAGAAGAAAACCGGCGCTTAAGTTCCTGAAAGGCCTCCACAGCCGCAGGAGACCAATCAGTAACATCAGCACCCTTTTTAGTCAAATCCGTCAAAGGCTTAACAACACTAGAAAAATTAGTTATGAAGCGACGATAAAAATTAGCAAAGCCCAAGAACTTCTGTAGACTCTTAAGAGATGTAGGCTGCGTCCAGTCACAAATAGCCTGAACCTTAACGGGATCCATCTCAATAGTAGAAGGGGAAAAAATATACCCCAAAAAAGAAATCTTCTGGACTCCAAAGAGACATTTAGAACCCTTTACAAACAAAGAATTGGCCCGCAGGACCTGAAACACCTTCCTGACCTGCTGAACATGAGACTCCCAGTCATCAGAAAAAACCAAAACATCATCCAAATACACGATAATAAATTTATCCAGATATTCACGGAAAATATCGTGCATAAAAGACTGGAAGACAGAAGGAGCATTAGAAAGTCCAAAAGGCATCACCAAATACTCGAAATGGCCCTCAGGCGTATTAAATGCGGTTTTCCACTCATCACCCTGCCTTATCCGCACAAGATTATACGCACCCCGAAGATCAATCTTAGTGAACCATTTAGCCCCCTTAATGCGAGCGAACAAATCAGTCAACAATGGCAAAGGATACTGATATTTGACTGTAATCTTATTCAAAAGACGATAATCTATGCAAGGCCTCAAGGAACCATCTTTTTTGGCCACAAAAAAAAAAACCTGCTCCCAAAGGGGACGAAGATGGACGGATATGTCCCTTTTCCAAGGACTCCTTAACATAATTCCGCATAGCAGTATGCTCTGGCACTGACAGATTGAACAAACGACCTTTAGGGAATTTACTGCCAGGAATCAAATCTATAGCACAATCGCAATCCCTGTGAGGAGGAAGCGAACTGAGCTTAGGCTCCTCAAAAACCTCCCGATAATCAGACAGAAATACCGGAACCTCAGAAGGAGTAGATGAAGCGATAGAAATCGGAGATGCATCATCATGAACCCCCTGACATCCCCAGCTTAACACAGACATTGTTTTCCAGTCCAGGACTGGGTTATGAGTTTGTAACCATGGCAGACCAAGCACTAAGACATCATGTAAATTATACAGTACCAGGAAGCGAATCACCTCCTGATGAACGGGAGTCATACGCATGGTCACTTGTGTCCAGTACTGAGGTTTATTCATAGCCAAAGGTGTAGAGTCAATTCCTTTCAAAGGAATAGGAACTTCCAGAGGTTCCAGACTAAACCCACAGCGATTGGCAAATGACCAATCCATAAGACTCAGGGCAGCGCCTGAATCCACATAGGCATCGACGGAAATGGATGATAATGAACAAATCAGCGTCACAGACAGAATGAACTTAGACTGTAAAGTACCAATGGCAACAGACTTATCAACCTTTTTTGTGCGTTTAGAGCATGCTGATATAACATGAGCTGAATCACCACAATAAAAACACAATCCATTTTTCCGTCTATAATTTTGCCGTTCACTTCTGGACTGAATTCTATCACATTGCATTATCTCAGGTGCCTGTTCAGAAGACACCGCCAAATGGTGCACAGGTTTGCGCTCCCGTAAACGCCAATCAATCTGAATAGCCATAGTCATGGACTCATTCAGACCTGTAGGCGCCGGGAACCCCACCATAACATCTTTAATGGCCTCAGAAAGGCCATCTCTGAATTTTGCAGCCAGAGCGCACTCATTCCACTGAGTAAGCACCGACCATTTCCGAAATTTCTGACAATATATTTCTGCTTCATCTTGCCCCTGAGAGAGAGCCAATAAAGCTTTTTCAGCCTGAATCTCTAGGTTAGGTTCCTCATAGAGCAAACCCAATGCCAGAAAAAACGCATCCACATTGAGCAACGCAGGATCCCCTGGTGCCAATGCAAATGCCCAATTCTGAGGGTCACCCCGCAGGAAAGATATAACAATCTTGACCTGCTGAGCAGGGTCTCCAGAGGAGCGAGATTTCAAGGAAAGAAACAACTTGCAATTGTTCCTAAAATTCAGAAAACTAGATCTATCTCCAGAAAAAAACTCTGGGACAGGAATTCTAGGTTCAGACATAGGAGTATGTACAACAAAATCTTGTATATTTTGAACCTTAGCAGCAAGATTATTCAGGCTGGAAGCCAAACTCTGGACGTCCATGATAAACAGCTGAGGTCAGAGCCATTCAAGGATTAAGAGGAGGAAAGAAGCAGTCAAGCTGCAATTAAGGCTAGGCAGCAAACACTGAGGAGGGGGAAAAAAAAAAAAAAAAAAAAAAAACTTCCTCAGACTACTTTTCCTCCTACTTCAGCCAAAACGATGACCAATTTTTTCTGGCCGGCTATACTGTCATGATCCCAATGGCAGGGGATCACAAAAGGACAAGCACAAAAACAAAACAAGCTCTAGGGTGATGGAACCTGAGCTGACCACGATCCTGAACCTAAACACACAACTAGCAGTAGCCGGGGAACGTGCCTACGATGATTCCTAGACGTCTCGCGCCAGCCGAAGGATTAACTTTTCCTATAAGAAGAAACACAGACCTCACTTGCCTCCAGAGAAACACCCCACAGAAATAGCAGCCCCCCACATGTAATAACGGTGAAATGAGAGGAAAGCACATACGTAGTTATGAAAATAGAATCAGCAAAAATGAGGCCCGCTAAAGCTAGATAGCAGAGGATACAAAAGTGAACTGCGCGGTCAGCGAAAAACCTTCAAAAAAACCATCCTGAAATTACTTGAACTCATGTGCCAACTCATGGAACATGAGGAGTAATTTCAGCCCACTAGAGCAACCAGCAGCAAGGAATCACATATCTGCAAGCTGGACTAAGACAAAAATTTAGCAAAACGTGGAACAGGAAAATCAAAACTTAGCTTGTTCTGAAGATAACAGACGCAGGGAGCAGAGGTAAAAAGACACGCTGATTACATTGCTAGCCGGCGAGGAAATGACAAAAAAGCCAGGTTAAATAGGAAACTCCCATAACCTGATTGAACAGGTGGACACCAGAGACCGCAGAGAACACAAGTCACCCAGTACCATCAGTAACCACCAGAGGGAGCCCAAAAACAGAACTCACAACAAGCTCCTCAGGAATATGCCTGATAAGTTCAGCTCAGCACTGCAGCCAGCCAGGGGCGGAGATCAAAGCAGAGAATGTGCTCTCTCCGCCCACAAACAATATCACACTGGCTGCCTTCTCTTAACCCCTATGTGCCTGCCTGGCTGCACTGACTGAGTGAGAAGATGCTTGTGTCAGAGCTGGCACATAGGGGTTAAGAGAACGCAGCCAGCAGTGACTTTGTGGGCGGAGAGAGCATGTTCTCCTGCTCTGCTCTCCCAGCTGTATCTATGACAGCGTGAGTGGGCCCCCCTCTCTCTCTAGGGCCCCGGCATTTGCCCGGGTGCGCCGGGTGCTGACGCCGGCCCTGTTGGCCCCCCACATATATGCATCCTGGCTCCCCATATATCCATCTTGGCCCCCCATATATCCATCCTAGTCCATTGTCCTGCCCCTCCCCATATATCCATCCTAGTCCATTGTCCTGCCCCTCCCCATATATACATCCTAGTCCATTGTCCTGCCCCTCCCCATATATCCATCCTGGCCCCCTCATATATATCCATCCTGGCACCCCATATATTCATCCTTGCCCCCCCATATATGCATCCTGGTCCGCCATATATTTGCACCCTGGTCCCTTGTCCTGCCCCACCCCCCATAAATCCATCCTGGCCCCCCTTATATATATGCAGCCTGGCTCACTCATATATATGCATCCTGGCTCCCCCATATATCTGCATCTTGGACCCCCATACATCTATCTTGGCCCCCCATATATCCATCCTGGCCCCTTGTCCTGGCCCCCCGTGTATCCATACTGTCCCCTTGTCCTGGCCCCCCATGTATCCATCCCGGCCCCCCCTTGTGTCTTGAGCCTGTCCCCAATGTGTCTCTAGCCTTTGCCCCCTCATGTGTCTCCTGCCTGGACTCCCCCCTGTGCATCCGTCCTGTCCCCCTCTCCCACCATGTGTCTCCATCCTGGTACCCCCACGTGTCTCTATCCTAGTCCCCCCTCATGTGTCTCCATCCTGGTCCCCCATGTGTCTCCATCGATCCTGGTTTCCCCCATGTCTCCATCCTGGTCCCTCCCATGTGTCTCCATCCTGGCCCCCCCCATGTGTCTCCATCCTGGTCCCCCCATGTGTCTCCATCCTGGTCCCCCCCATGTGTCTCCATCCTGGTCCCCCCATGTGTCTCCATCCTGGTACCCCCATGTGTCTCCATCCTGGTCCCCCCCATGTGTTTCCATCCTGGTCCCCACCATATGTCTCCATCCTGGTCCCCCCTCATATGCGTCTCCATCCTGGTCCCCACTCATGTGTCTCCATCCTGGCCCCCTCCATTTGTCTCCATCCTGGCCTCCCATGTCTCCATCCTGGCCCCCCATGTGCCATGTGTCTCCATCCTGGGCTTTCCCCATGTGTCTCCATTCTGGCCCCCCATGTGTCTCCATCCTGTCCCCATCCCATGTGTCTCCATCCTGGTCCATCCCCTTGTGTTTCCATAGTGGTCTTCCCCCATGTGTCTCCATCCAGTCCCCCCCCCCAATGTGTCTCCATCCTGGTCCATCCCCCCCCCCCAATGTGTCTCCATCCTGGTCCTTTCCCATGTGTCTCCATCCTGGTCTTCCCCATGTGTCTCCATCCTGGTCCCCCTCCCATGTGTCTCCATTCTGGTCCATCCCCATGTGTCTCCATCCTGGTCTTCCCCCATGTGTCTCCATCTTGGTCCCCCCATGTGTCTCCATCCTGGCCCCTTGGAGATTAGAGATAGAGAGAGAACAAGAAAAAAAAGATTCCTCTTACCCTCCCGTGCGGCATCTTTCTACTCTGCAGGTCGGCGCGCACATAGCAAAATGGCTGCCGGCGGTGAATGTGTGCACATGTCGCATGCGGCGCATGACACTGACGTCACATGCCGGTGACAACGTGCGCACACTGTTCAGTGTTGATCGGGATGTGCGCCGCGGCGGTTCAGCTAATGACCGCTGCGTGCAAGTGTACCTGCACATACCTGGGCCCGCGCCCCTAAAAGCCGCAGATTTTTTTTTTCCTCCTACTTCTCCTCCTCTTCCTCCCTCAGCCAAGGCTCAACCAGGGATTTTCCCGATACCGTGCCAGGCCAGTGCGACCCTGGGTGCAGACATCACAGGAGCAGGTCCTGGAGATGTGACACCAAACCATCTCACTTGGGTGGAGGATGGGCCATTGTGGATGTCATGTCACTTGACGTAGCTTCCATCCAGCTAATTATTGGTCATATAGTCCTCACATAACCTGGAGATGTGTTTTTGGTCATTGTCCTGTTGCAACAAACACCATGGTCCCAATAAGTGCTAACCAGACAGGATGACATGTCATTGCAGAATGCTGAGGTAGACACGCTGGGTAGTGTGTTTTGAATTAGGAATAAATCAGAAACAGTGTCACTAGAAATACACACCCACACCATTACACCACACATGTGGAACCCATCCATTCACCTTTTCTGCATCTCACAAAGACATGGTGGTTGGTACCACAAATCTCGCATTTTGACTCGTCATCAGACCACAGTACAGATTTCCACTGATCTCATGTCCAGTCCTTATGTTGCTTGCCCCAAATAAGTCTTGTTTGTGGTCATCAGGAATTTGACTCAAAATTGTGCTACTTGCAGTCTTTTCTAAACAGCTGATATGGAGATGTGTCTACTGGTTGAGGTCTGTTTACCACTAATGCAGGCTGTTATCTGAGATGATGTCAATTTGCAGTTTGTGTTGCGTTCGGCGGGCACGTCAAAACGATGCACGGAGACGCATCCGCATACAACGCATGTCCCTGTGTACACCTGCATACACAATGTTAAATATAGGTACTCAAGACGCATGTGGACAGGGGTGGATTAAGGGTAGCCAGGGCCCCGGGCTGTTCACACACTGTGGGCCCCCCGGTCATGTGACAGGGGTCATGTGACGGGGGTCATGTGACAGGGGTCATGTGACGGGGGTCATGATATACCCGAACCAGATTATTCCAGAAAAATGGCCGGGCCCTACTCTACTGTAACCTATTAAATATTTGTTAAAATCTACAATACAATTTAGATATATCTTGACCTGTAATATCACATACAAGGAACAAATACCACCGCACCATGACCAGACCACAAATTACAACCACAGTGATCGAATAATATCTCATACAAGGAACAAATACCACCGCACCATGTCAAGACCACATATTACCACCACTTGGTGACCAAATAGCACATACAAGGAACAAATACCACCGCACCATGTCAAGACCACATATTACCACTTGGTGACCAAATAGCACATACAAGGGACAAATACCACAACACCATTTCCAGACCACATATTACCACCACATAGTGACTGAATACTACAATACTGATCAGTAATAAAAAAAAAAAAACACAATACTATCACCATAAGTGCCAGTATTCACAGGAGATCTGTACTTAGTATGCAGTGTCTGTGTAGAGGTAATACAGTGATCACTGGTGACATTGTACACAGGACCTCTGTATATAGTATACAGTGTATAGTGTCAGTGTATAGGTAACACTGACTCACCAGTGACGTCTCTAGGTGAAGTCCTTCATCTTTCATCCAGCACAGACCGCCATCATTTCTTCCAGCCAGGACTCGTTTCTGCAGGAAATAACACAGTTATCTCTAGCTCCGCTTGCAGAACACATTACTTAATTTTTCACAACTTCTAAATTACACCACATGAAGAAAAAAAGGCAATATAGTGTCACTCTGCACAGTAACAGGACCGCCCCCCCATTTAAAACAGTATACTCAAAAAATAAAATAAATACATCACTGCAGTAATAATATCCCTTAATTAGCCCCTATGGTAATAATATTCCCCATCCTGGCCCCGTGTGTCTCATTCCTGGCTCCAGCCATATGTTCTCCCATCCTGCACTCATGAGTATCCATTCTACACCATATGATCTCCCCATCCTGCCCCATCTGTCTCCATCGTATCCATCCTGCCCCATGATCCAATCCTGCCCCATCTGTGTCCAGCACTCTGCCCCATGTCTTTCATTCTACCCTGTGTCTCCATTCTGCCCATGCCTCCAGTCCTGCCCCCAGTGTGTCCAGCATATTACCCCCAGTGTGTCCAGCATATTACCCCCAGTGTGTCCAGCATATTACCCCCAGTGTGTCCAGCAATCTGTCCCAGTATGTCCAGCATATTGCCCCCAGACAGTGTGTCCAGCAATCTGCCCCAGTGTGTCCAGCATATTACCCCCAGTGTGTCCAGCAATCTGCCCCAGTGTCTCCAGCATTGTCCCAGTGTCTCCAGCATTGCCCCAGTGTCTCCAGCATTGCCTCAGTGTCTCTAGCATTGCCCCAGTGTCTCCAGCAATCTGCCCCACTGTCTCCAGCAATCTGCCCCACTGTCTCCAGCAATCTGCCCCACTGCCTCCAGCAATCTGTCCCACTGTCTCCAACAATCTGCCCCAGTGTCTCCAGCAATCTGCCCCAGTGTCTCCAGCATTGCCCCAGTGTGTCCTCCAGCATTGCCCCAGTGTGTCCTCCAGCATTGCCCCACTGTCTCCAGCATTGCCCCACTGTCTCCAGCAATCTGCCCCACTGTCTCCAGCAATCTGCCCCACTGTCTCCAGCAATCTGCCCCACTGTCTCCAGCATTGCCCCCAGTGTGTCCTCCAGCAATCTGCCCCACTGTCTCCAGCATTGCCCCACTGTCTCCAGCATTGCCCCACTGTCTCCAGCAATCTGCCCCACTGTCTCCAGCAATCTGCCCCACTGTCTCCAGCAATCTGCCCCACTGTCTCCAGCATTGCCCCCAGTGTGTCCTCCAGCAATCTGCCCCACTGTCTCCAGCATTGCCCCACTGTCATTAGCATTGCCCCACTGTCTCCAGCATTGCCCCCACTGTCTCCAGCATTGCCGCACTGTCTCCAGCATTGCCCCACTGTCTCCAGCAATCTGCCCCACTGTCTCCAGCAATCTGCCCCACTGTCTCCAGCAATCTGCCCTAGTGTCTCCAGCATTGCCCCCAGTGTGTCCTCCAGCAATCTGCCCCACTGTCTCCAGCATTGCCCCACTGTCTCCAGCATTGCCCCACTGTCTCCAACAATCTGCCCCACTGTCTCCAGCAATCTGCCCCAGTGTCTCCAGCATTGCCCCCAGTGTGTCCTCCAGCAATCTGCCCCACTGTCTCCAGCATTGCCCCACTGTCTCCAGCATTGCCCCACTGTCTCCAGCATTGCCCCACTGTCTCCAACAATCTGCCCCACTGTCTCCAGCAATCTGCCCCACTGTCTCCAGCAATCTGCCCCACTGTCTCCAGCATTGCCCCCAGTGTGTCCTCCAGCAATCTGCCCCACTGTCTCCAGCATTGCCACACTGTCTCCAGCAATCTGCCCCACTGTCTCCAGCAATCTGCCCCACTGTCTCCAGCAATCTGCCCCACTGTCTCCAGCATTGCCCCCAGTGTGTCCTCCAGCAATCTGCCCCACTGTCTCCAGCATTGCCCCACTGTCTCCAGCATTGCCCCACTGTCTCCAACAATCTGCCCCAGTGTCTCCAGCAATCTGCCCCAGTGTCTCCAGCATTGCCCCCAGTGTGTCCTCCAGCAATCTGCCCCACTGTCTCCAGCATTGCCCCACTGTCTCCAGCATTGCCCCACTGTCTCCAGCATTGCCCCACTGTCTCCAACAATCTGCCCCACTGTCTCCAGCAATCTGCCCCACTGTCTCCAGCATTGCCCCCAGTGTGTCCTCCAGCAATCTGCCCCACTGTCTCCAGCATTGCCCCACTGTCTCCAGCATTGCCCCACTGTCATCAGCATTGCCCCACTGTCTCCAGCATTGCCCCACTGTCTCCAGCATTGCCCCACTGTCTCCAGCAATCTGCCCCACTGTCTCCAGCAATCTGCCCCACTGTCTCCAGCAATCTGCCCTAGTGTCTCCAGCATTGCCCCCAGTGTGTCCTCCAGCAATCTGCCCCACTGTCTCCAGCATTGCCCCACTGTCTCCAGCATTGCCCCACTGTCTCCAACAATCTGCCCCAGTGTCTCCAGCAATCTGCCCCAGTGTCTCCAGCATTGCCCCCAGTGTGTCCTCCAGCAATCTGCCCCACTGTCTCCAGCATTGCCCCACTGTCTCCAGCATTGCCCCACTGTCTCCAGCATTGCCCCACTGTCTCCAACAATCTGCCCCACTGTCTCCAGCAATCTGCCCCACTGTCTCCAGCATTGCCCCCAGTGTGTCCTCCAGCAATCTGCCCCACTGTCTCCAGCATTGCCCCACTGTCTCCAGCATTGCCCCACTGTCTCCAGCATTGCCCCACTGTCTCCAACAATCTGCCCCAGTGTCTCTAGCAATCTGCCCCAGTGTCTCCAGCATTGCCCCCCAGTGTGTCTACCGATAACTGATAAAAAAAACCAAAAACAAACAGTCTCCTCACCTGTCTGCGCTCCAGGCAGAGAGCTCCCTTCAGCAGCGCACACTCGCCGGCGACTGACAATGACATCAGACGCCGGCGACGTGTGCGCTGCGGCCGACATCAGCTGCCAGCCTCCAATTGGCTGGCGGCTGTTGTTGTTAACTATTGACGTGCGGGCACGCGCCCGCACGTCAATAGAAAACCGCCGCAGCGCCGGAAAGGGCCCGGTGAGCAGATGAGAAGGGGCCCAATGCGGGCCCCCTCTCTCTGCCCACCGGGTCCGGGGGCACACAAATGCCGGCGGGCATTCAGACGATTAGCGGAGGGTCAATCTGTGCGGTAGCCCAGGGCCCCCCCAGACCACTGGGCCCTGGGCTACCGCCCATATTGACCCTCTGATAATCCGCCCCTGCATGTGGATCTATGCGGATCTTAAGCAAAGAAGTACGCAGGCCTACACTGCGCACAGAAACGCTAGTGTGAAACCGGCCTAACTGATGAACTTATCCTCTGCAGCAGAGGTACTTCTTGCTCTTCCTTTTGTCACGAGAGCTAGTTTCATTATAGCACTTGAGAGTTTTCATGACTGCAATTGAGTTTATCTTCAAGGTTCTAGCAAATGTCCAGTATGAATAACCTTCATGGCTTAATGATGGACTGTCATTTGTCTTAGCTGAGTAGTGCTTGCTGTATTCTAGCTTAGAACAGTTGTAGAACAAACCTCAGCAGTGTATCGTGCTGTGCCTCCAAAAGTGAACTCTTGATGAGGCATAGCTTTTCATTGGAAGCCATTCCAGGTACCTGAAGAAGCTGATTGAGAGACTACCAATGGGGTGTAAAGCCGACATTGACACAGAGCCGCATAGCACACCACAGAGCCGCACAGCACAGAGCCACATAGCACAGGCCAGCACAGCACAGAGCCGCATAACACACCACAGAGCCGCATAGCACGGAGCCACACAGCACAGAGTCACATAGCACAGACCAGTTCAGCACAGAGCCCCATAACACACCACAGAGCCTCACAGCACAGAACCGCACAGCATGGAGCCGCACACCACACCACAGAACCGCACACCACAGCACAGAGCCGCACAGCACGGAGCCACACAGCACAGACCCACTCAGCACAGAGCCGCATAACACACCACAGAGCTGCACAGCATGGAGCCGAACACCACAACACAGAACCGCACACCACAGCATAGAGCTGCACAGCATGGAGTCGCACACCACAGAAAAACCCACCACAGCACAGAACCACACACCACACCACAGAACCGCACAGCACGGAGCCACACAGCACAGACCAGCACAGCACAGAGCCGCACACCACACCACAGAGCAGCACACCACACCACAGAGCCGCACACTACACAGTACAAAGCATAGTAATACATTCCAATAATAGGCATTCCTAATCAAGCACAGAAGGGGAACTGCCGCCCCATTGCCCCCATATGTAAGTAAGTATACACAGAGGGGGAACAAAGGACCCCATGTGGAAAGTGAAATTGGCAAGCCTACATGAATCTAGGGAGAACAAAGATCCCAACTGCATAATGTGAGAAAACGAGTTCTGGCGAAAGTCCCGCCAATAGACCCCGAACTCACTAAATCCGCTCAAAACATATCATAATGCAAGGAGGAAAAAACAGCATTGATGAACATTTTCAATAAACTTTATTCCATGACCAGTACAATAACATCTAATTTCATATCAAGTATCAGAAAGTGGAAGCACACAGCGGACCCCTGCCCAACCCCCCAGAAAGAGGGAGGGAAAGATGGTGACCACCCCCTCCCGACTGTCTCTCCACCCTGCCCTGATACCTGGTAAGTTCTTGCCCCCATGCCGGCTACCACGACCTTTGGTGTTTCCATGGAGTTTTAGCATGGACGGTATTGCTGTGTGTATGGGTGCTTGCTTCTCAGGTTAGGCACACTTGTGCCCTTACTTACTTGTCCGTAGACCTGATAAGCCCTGTTTTTGCCCCCATGTCAGCTTATATGATTTTTGGTACCATTATGGTGTCGTAGTAAGTACTGTTTTGCTGCATGTATGGGTAGGTGTTTTTCAGGGTAGACACACTTGTGCCTTAGTTTACTTACTATCAATGTCCGGTTTGTTACCATCTTTCCCTCATTCTTTCTGGGGGGTTGGGCAGGGGTCCGCTGTGTGCTTCCACTTTTGGTAGCCACACTAGGGGGGAGTATGGGTATGGAGTCTCTTTTCAGCACATCTCAAGCACTCATCTTTGTTCGTATTACTTTCTGATACTTGATATGAAATTAGATGTTATTGTACTGGTCATGGAATAAAGTTTATTGAAAATGTTCATCAATGCTCTGTTTTTTCCTCCTTGCATTATGAATCTAGGGAGGTGCGGTAGCCAAGAACAGACTACAATAACAATAATGAGTGATTCCTTGAGAAAGCGGCGTGGCAGTGCCGCGAAACGCGCGTCGGGGCGCTCTTTTCCAGTGGGACTCCCCTCCTCTGCCCTCCCCACTGGTAAGCTTATCTATGCCATCTATTGCGCTGCTATGAATCACTCATTATTGTTATTGTAGTCTGTTCTTGGCTACCGCACCTCCCTAGATTCATGTAGGCTTGCCAATTTCACTTTCCACATGGGGTCCTTTGTTCCCCCCTGGTATACTTACTTACATATGGGGGCAATGGGGCGGCAGTACCCCTTCTGTGCTTGATTAGGAATGCCTATTATTGGAATGTATTACTGTTCTCTTTTTTAATATTTGTACTAATAAAGACATTGTTTATATATAATAGTACTTTATGCTCCTTATTCTCCTGCCTATATACGTACCTTATGGAGCTTATTTAAATTGTCTGGGGGCACTTTATTTGTGTGTGCTCTGGTCCAGACTGTTGTCATGACCTTGGGATCTCTGATATTACAGTACAAAGCACACAGCACAGAGCCGCACACTACACAGTACAAAGCACACAGCAGAGCTGCACAAAACAGAGCCGCACAGCACAGCACAGCACAGAGCAGCACACCACAGCACAGAGCCGCAGACCACAGCACAGAGCAGCACAGCACAGAGCCGCACAGCACAGAGCCGCACAGAGTTGCACAGCACAGAGTTGCACAGCACAGAGTTGCATAGCACAGAGTTGCACAGCACAGGATGAGTAGCACAGCACAGAGCCGCACAGCACAGAGCCGCACAGAGTTGCACAGCACAGAGTTGCACAGCACAGGATGAGTAGCACAGCACAGAGCCGCACAGCACAGAGCCGCACAGAGTTGCACAGCACAGAGTTGCACAGCAAAAGTCGCACAGCACAGGATGAGTAGCACAGCACAGAGCACAGCACAGCATGAGTAGCACAGGATGAGTAGCACAGGATGAGTAGCACAGGATGAGTAGCACAGGATGAGTAGCACAGGATGAGTAGCACAGAATGAGTAGCACAGGATGAGTAGCACAGGATGAGTAGCACAGGATGAGTAGCACAGGATGAGTAGCACAGGATGAGTAGCACAGGATGAGTAGCACAGAATGAGTAGCACAGGATGAGTAGCACAGGATGAGTAGCACAGGATGAGTAGCACAGGATGAGTAGCACAGGATGAGTAGCACAGGATGAGTAGCACAGGATGAGTAGCACAGGATGAGTAGCACAGCACAGAATGAGTAGCACAGGATGAGTAGCACAGGATGAGTAGCACAGGATGAGTAGCACAGAATGAGTAGCACAGGATGAGTAGCACAGGATGAGTAGCACAGGATGAGTAGCACAGGATGAGTAGCACAGGATGAGTAGCACAGGATGAGTAGCACAGGATGAGTAGCACAGGATGAGTAGCACAGGATGAGTAGCACAGGATGAGTAGCACAGGATGAGTAGCACAGGATGAGTAGCACAGCACAGAGCACAGAATGAGTAGCACAGGATGAGTAGCACAGGATGAGTAGCACAGGATGAGTAGCACAGAATGAGTAGCACAGGATGAGTAGCACAGGATGAGTAGCACAGGATGAGTCGCACAGCACAGGATGAGTAGCACAGAATGATTAGCACAGGATGAGTAGCACAGGATGAGTAGCACAGCACAGAGCACACGCTGCGGCTGCCGCAGAGCACTTCAGCACCGAGGACAGCGCTACAGTTGTGTTCTGAGCCCGGGCCCCGCCCCTGTAGCCCCGCCCACCTCAGTGTCTCAGTGCGCCCGCCTCACTGGAGATTCCCAGGCCGCTGTACGGAGCTCCGCCGGGATTCTGGCTGTGTGGTCACGTGAGCCGCCATCAGGTAAAGGTGACGGTGTCACTCGGAAACGTCTGAGGGCGCCGGAGACTCCGTCACTGTAGAGGCAGCTGCCCGCGTGCTGGCTGCAGTGAGAGCTGCTCTCCGGCCGGCCACCATTGCCGGGTCTGGATCTCCGCCACAGTCCTGTGGGCGCCACTCTGGCCGGGTGTAGGTTTATGCCGGCGGCCTGGAGCTGTAGCGTTATACACAGGGCTGGGCCCCTGCAGTGTACATGGCCTGTGATGGAGGTGCACATGGGCAGCTCACGGTGATCTGGTTGTCATGGCTCCCATCTGTGCCAGGGCTAAACATGGCCGCAGACACCTGTTATTTCTGATTGCATATTCATTTGATAAGTTTGACTCCTTGTGTGCCAGGCACGGAGGGGTCCCACCTTGAAGGGGCTGCAATAACTGTTTTGTCCTACGGCCCCTTTAAGGTTGAGGTGCCATTCAGCGGGGAAAACTAGAAGAGGCCGTGCTTAAAGGAGCACTCTGACTTGGGGGTCTTCTTTTAAAGGGATTGACCCTTAAAGGGAACCTGTCACCCCCCAAAATCGGAGGTGAGCTAAGCCCACCGGCATCAGGGGCTTATCTACAGCCTTCTGTAATGCTGTAGATAAGCCCCCGATGTAACCTGCAAGATGAGAAAAAGAGGTTAGATTATACTCACCCAGGGGCGGTCCGATCCGATGGGCGTCGTGGTCCGGTCCGGGGCCTCCCATCTTCATTCCATGACGTCCTCTTCTTGTATTCACGCTGTGGCTCCGGCACAGGCGTACTTTGTCTGCTCTGTTGAAGGCAAAGCAAAGTACTGCAGTGCACAGGGAAAGGTCAGAGGCCCGGCGCCTGCGCACTGCAGTACTTTGCTTTGCCTTCAACAGAGCAGACAAAGTACGCCTGCGCCAGAGCCACAGCGTGAATACAAGAAGAGGATGTCATGGAATGAAGATGGGAGGCCCCGGACCGGACCACGACGCCCATCGGATCGGACCGCCCCTGGGTGAGTATAATCTAACCTCTTTTTCTCATGTTGCAGGTTACATCGGGGGCTTATCTACAGCATTACAGAATGCTGTAGATAAGCCCCTGATGCTGGTGGGCTTAGCTCACCTTTGATTTTGGGAGTGACAGGTCCCCTTTAAGCTGAGTGTTTGCACCCATTAAAATAAAACCCCTATACTCCCCTCAGGAGCCTGCGTGGTTCCTAGTGCTCACACAATATGACATTACGTGAGCCGTGTGCCCCATCAGTGCTGGCATCACTGTCCTCGCCACGGACTGATCGAAGGTCTGCATGAGGTCAGGGCTGCAGCCGATCAGACTTCCTGGTGACGTGCGGTACGCCAAAGCTGGGGACAGTGACGCCGGCGCTGAATGGGCTCACGTAATGTTCTATCATGTGAGCCCTGGCCCAGCGCAGGCACCGGAGGTCAGGATTGGCGTTTTTATTTTAATGAGACGGCCTGAGAAGGATTGTCCTGGTAGATGACAACCCCTGTATCTACCCTCTCTGCTAGTGAATAGAAATGTGCGGTAACGTACCTACATTATCTTCTGCCATTTCCAACGCCCTCTGGTCCTCTCCTGCTTCCTGTAATTGGCGGCTCACACCGCGACTCTCTGCTCCGAAGGTCACTTTCTCAGTGTAAATCTGAGCTGTAGAATGAGGTTCTTGTTGACTTACATCACATCACCACTCCAGTGTTTTGTTTTTTTTCTTTTTAATTGCAGAGCTGGAGTTGTTCCTTTAGGCCGGGGTCACACTTGCGAGTTCAATGTGAACTCGCACATCAATACTTGGCACTGCCGCCGGCACTTGGGACCGGAGTGTGCGGTTACATGTATTCCTATGCAGCGACGCGCTCCGATCCCGAGTGCCGGCGGCTGTGCCAAGCATTGATGCGCGAGTTTCTTGCACTGAACTCACAAGTGTGAACCCGGCCTTAATGCAAGTTCCCTGCACTTAATATTATACTTGCCCACCACCATCTTCACATCTATTGCTGCTCTTCCTGCTGGTCTCCAGCAGTTTACTATAATAAAGAAACCAGTCCAATTTTTTGTTTTTGTTTGTTTGTTTGTTTCTCTCGCACCCATAGACTTGCATTGGCGAGACATGGCCGATACACATACAGTCGCATATTCACAGACGTTTTGCTCTCATCAATATAGTACACACCCCTCCTATATGGGGGTCAGAGTACCCATTGTACATAAATATCTCACATTTAGTGTGACCTGATAAATAAAGATGATCACCACTATGGTACTCCAATATAAAAAACCAATTTTATGAAATACAAAGATAAAAAATATATTTCAATATAAAATTTATGACCAACATGTAAACAGGGGAATAGAATCCACCAAAACAAGGGACAAAACAGCCATAGGCTACCTCACATACATCAGGATAAGCACTAGTATATAGAGAATAAATCAATTAAAGGTGACCCACTAATAAACATTGCCTAGATATATGGCCAAAAGGTAATATTACAAATTTACCAGGTACTGCTATAATAGCATATATCCTAATGAAAGACACTCTTAGCCTGCCTGCTCGCAAAAATGCTAAGCAAGGCTTAGATATGGCATAAACAAGATGGGCAATATAAATACAATAAGTGTATACCTTAACTGTGCGTCCTGAGTAGGAGCCCCGGCGTCCCTCTGCCCCGACGCGCGTTTCGCGTTCGCTTCTTCTGGAGGCCTCCAGAAGAAGCGAACGCGAAACGCGCGTCGGGGCAGAGGGACGCCGGGGCTCCTACTCAGGACGCACAGTTAAGGTATACACTTATTGTATTTATATTGCCCATCTTGTTTATGCCATATCTAAGCCTTGCTTAGCATTTTTGCGAGCAGGCAGGCTAAGAGTGTCTTTCATTAGGATATATGCTATTATAGCAGTACCTGGTAAATTTGTAATATTACCTTTTGGCCATATATCTAGGCAATGTTTATTAGTGGGTCACCTTTAATTGATTTATTCTCTATATACTAGTGCTTATCCTGATGTATGTGAGGTAGCCTATGGCTGTTTTGTCCCTTGTTTTGGTGGATTCTATTCCCCTGTTTACATGTTGGTCATAAATTTTATATTGAAATATATTTTTTATCTTTGTATTTAATAAAATTGGTTTTTTATATTGGAGTACCATAGTGGTGATCATCTTTATTTATCAGGTCACACTAAATGTGAGATATTTACATACAGTCGCAGCATGCTGCGATTTCACTCGCATGTAGAATACGCCCGAGAAAAAACGGTGATGTGAGCTTCCCCATAGATTAACACCGGGCGGAGTGCTATGCGATGTTTTCTCACATAGCACTTGTCCGTATTATACGCTAGCGTGACTCCGGCCTTAGGCTATGTGCACAACTTGTCAGGATTTCTTCCGGATTTTTCGGCATTTTTTTGCGTTTTTTCACTATAAAAACGCTTAATCTGCTTACATATGCATCCTATCATTTAGAATGCATTCTGCAATTTTTGTGCATACATTGCGTTTTTTTTCCGTGAAAAAAAGCGCATCGTGGAAAAAGACGCAGCATGTTTATTTTTTTGCGGATTTCCCACTATATTATTGTATCCCAGAACCTCCGGAAAAATCTGCAAAAAATCCGCAAAAAAACCACGCAAAAACGAGTGAAATACGTGAAAAAAACGCAAAAAATCTGCATGTGGATTTCTTGGAGGAAATGTCTAGGAAATTTCTGCAAGAAATCCGGACGTGTGCACATAGCCTACAATAAACAATTTCCCACCAATGTGTGACATTGAACAATACCTGACCATCTCAAGGGCTGACCAATGTGTGAAAGTAAACAATGCCTGACCTAGGAAATGCTCTGCTAATGTGTAGGGTTAACTAGTTGTGACCAATTTAACTCCCCCTGCTGTTTTTACAATTGTAATTGTAGGTTTTTTATTAACTCTTTTGTACAGAAGTCACTTTTTTTCAGACATAAAAATCTTTTTCCACTAAATAATTCAATAAAATTGCCATTTTTTTTTTTTTTCAAAAATGTTTTGTATGTTTTCACATACGTCTTTGGTGGCCTAACACCTTATGATGCTCATGCTTTTATGGCGGAAGCATAGCTGAACTTTGAGATCCTGAAAAATGCAGCCAAACCTGCTTTTTTTTTTCCAGTTGTAAGACATCGGCGTTTCCGCCAGTGAATTTAGTGAGACAGTCACACAGGCAAGTTAAGTCGAACGTCATTTATTGTCCATATACTGCACACAGGGAATTGCTCCCCTCCGGATCGCAGCCGGGAGCAGGGGAATAAAGTCCTATGCTGCTGGCACTTGTACCCCTGTAAGGTTTCCGAGTGCTATCATGGTTGCCCACGTCACTATCGCTGGTCTGTTAGGTTGACACAGCCAGGCATACGTCCATAGCGCATTCAGCTCTGCTACATGTCAACTCCAATCACAAACTGACACATTCTTAATTGCAGGTTTAAATGAAAACTATGGTCATGGGCCACTTGTAAGACCCGGTGTCAGGGGGTCCTACTCCGGTATTACACAATCAACAGAGTGAGAGATGAGTGAACAGTCCCAAGAATATTTTACATGAAAACCGAAAGGTCCATAAAGCAATCCACCACTCAGAGGGTAAAATAATCCAGGAACACGGATACAGTCCAGTAACGGGATAAATGCCCCGGGAGAGGGTCACAATCCTCCTCTTAGAGATCGATATGGCAGCGCGGCTCCAGATACTTCTCCGTATAGGCTCCTCCAGCAGTATTTCCAGCGTAATCAGTTTGTCCAAGTGTCTCCGGGTGCTGGCCTTAGCATCAGCATCTCACAAAGTATCTAGCTTGCTGTTCTCTCTCCTCAGGATAGAAATTTCCTCTTTATACCCACATTTGTCATTTAGATCATCCTCCATGTGGGGGACATGGCAGGGGCTCATCTCACATTATTTGAGGTTTTAAAGGGAACCTGTCACCCCGAAAATCGCGGGTGAGGTAATCCCACCGGCATCAGGGGCTTATCTACAGCATTCTGTAATGCTGTAGATAAGTCCCCGATGTTACCTGAAAAAGGAGAAAAAGACGTTAGATTATACTCACCCAGGGGCGGTCCCGCTGCTGGTCAGGTCGGATGGGCATCTCCGGTCCGCTCCGGCGCCTCCTATCTTCTTTCCATGACGTCCTCTTCTGATCTTCAGCCACGGCTCCGGCGCAGGCGTACTTTGCTCTGCCCTGTTGAGGGCAGACAAAGAACTGCAGTGCGCAGGCGCCGGGCCTCTGACCTTTCCGGCGCCTGCGCACTGCAGTACTATCCTCTGCCCTCAAGAGTGCAGAGCAAAGTACGCCTGCGCCGGAGCCGTGGCTGAAGATCAGAAGAGGACGTCATGGAAAGAAGATAGGAGGCGCCGGAGCGGACTGGAGACGCCCATCCGACCAGACCAGCAGCGGGACCGCCCCTGGGTGAGTATAATCTAACGTCTTTTTCTCCTTTTTCAGGTAACATCGGGGGCTTATCTACAGCATTACAGAATGCTGTAGATAAGCCCCTGATGCCGGTGGGATTACCTCACCCGCGATTTTCGGGGTGACAGGTTCCCTTTAATCAATATGCATAGTTTTTCCCCTGCTCTGCAGGTCAACAAGCCACATGGAACCACACAACGGTCACATTGTCAGAAGTCCATTGTTCAATTACCCTGCATTGCTGTATTACAAAGATAGCAGACAATACCTTGTAGGAGCTGATTATAAGAGGCAAAAAGCACCCATTTAAAAATATCCAGAGTATTTAAAACTAATGTGACAGTCTGATTCTTCACCTACTGAAAATAGATGTGTGGGTAATGAACATTAAATACTGTGTCGCCACATTAGAGGGGATACACAAGATGATACAGAGCAACAAGACCACACTCCTAAAATTAAGGTAGTATAACTCTGAACATAGGACAGAATGATACCCGGACTGGAGGGAGAGATCCATCCCACTACCATTCTATAGATCTCTTCAAAATTAGAAGCCCAATATAGGTTTTCTTAGACTGACTTGGTCAAATAACTTGACCCGGTGCACAGTTACTTTTATGTTGCATGGTAACCACGGCGGTGACTGATCGCAATGCACTCAAGCGGCTCAGCCTGCTTCTAAGCAGATTCTGGGGGTACAGAACGGCCTTCGCTTATGTCTCACACTGCCAAGAGATCAGGTTTTTGCTGCAGAAAAAACAGCAACGTGTAATCAATATCTTTTTAATGTTAAAAACGAGCTACTTCTGTAATGTAAATCAATTAAATATTCCATAATTTTCCTTCTGTATTTTAACTTCTGAAGTCTGTCCCCCCTCACACTTATGATGATGTTCCACATGACTCTCCCAGCATGCACTAGGGATTATCAAGCAGAACATCATCAGGGGGCCGTAGCTGCTGACCTCTGAAACAGGACTTACGGTAACCTGTGACATCCGTCTCGGGCTGGGCCAGTCGTTGTTCTACGAAGCATGCGGCGGTTGTCAATTCCAGCACATTCTTGGTTTTTACCTTTTTAAAAAGAAGTGATGATTGTTTTCAGGTCAAATCTACCTGGATGAATTCATACAGGCAGTGCCTGATACTCGCTGCTCGTGGATTGGGTGGCATATATTTGCTTTCAGGTTCCCTTTAAATGGGTTTCTATAAGGGTATGCTCACATGAGGGGGTAATATCTGGCGGGGTTTTCATGGGAAATCCAGTTTGTATTTTGTAAAACCACAAAACATTGTCGCAGAATCGGCTCCCAAATTCACAACAGCTGCTATAATAAGGGCTTGCTGCTCCTTGGGAACGTAGCTTTAAGGGGAGCATCCTGCTCAATGGTTTCCTTTAATACAAGCTGTGCTTGTGTACATTTCCTGGCATCACTAAATGGCCTTGAGAAAGATGACACCTGCACTCCATTTCCATTTGTCCTAAAGAAAATAAATTCTCTTGGACTTGGCTGAGTCGTCTCTTGGCTCCATTTAGTTAATGAAATGAAATAAAGTTTTGCTGCACTGTCAGTTGTGCTGCCATGTTTTATCGTAATGAACTTGTCATCTTATTAATTTGGGAATGCTGCTGCTGAGAAACTGAAAGCATTTGCCCAAAAATTGTTTAATAGAATTAAAATGTGAAAATGCATATATTGGCAGTGCTATACCACATCTATAAATCAGCCGTTTAATTGCTGCAGTTGGGTTATGTTGTAAGTAGCCACGGCATTTATAGTTTTACAAGTTGACAGTTATCATTGTCAGTGAAGGTCCTGAAACATGAAGTATATGAAGGCATAAAATCTACAGGCCCCAATTCACCTGATCTGTTTTTTTTTCTTTTTTTCTTTTTTTCTTTGCTCCCAATTCACTGTTTGCTCTTTTTTTTTTTAACTTTATTTTATGTATTAATCTCACTTACCTTGGAAAAAGTTAAAACAAGAAAAAAAGCCCATTTTTGACTATGCATCATATTCATGAATCCTGCGTGCCACTTTGATTAATCTGGCCCCAAAACAGCAACTAATACCACAAGACTTAAATGACTTAGGGTACCGTCACACAGTGGCATTTTGATCGCTACGACGGCACGATTTGTGACGTTCCAGCGATATATCCGTGACGTTCCAGCGATCTCGCTGTGTCTGACACGCTCCTGCGATCAGGGACCCCGCTGAGAATCGTACGTCGTAGCAGATCGTTTGAAACTCTCTTTCGTCGTCTAGTGTCCCGCTGTGGCGGCATGATCGCATGGTGTAACAAAGGTGTGCACGATATTGTATACGATGTGCGCATAGTAACCAACGGCTTCTACATCGCACATACGTCATGAAATTATCGCTCCAGCGTCGTACATTGCAAAGTGTGACATCAGTCTACGACGCTGGAGCGATATTGTTACGATGCTGGAGCGTCACGGATCGTGCCGTCGTAGCGATCAAAATGCCACTGTGTGACGGTACCCTTAAAGGGGTTGTCCGGTCTAAAATGAAAGGTCTGCAGTCACTGTGCACAGCGGGGATTCTTTAGTATTATTTGCCCTGGGAATGCCGGTCAAGTATGCAATAATATACCATACTTACTCCTGGGCAGAACGCGTCTAGTGGGCATGGCCTCGCTCAATACACTTGTACTGAGCACGGCAGTGCCTACTAGACTGGTTCTACCCAGGAGATTGAGTGAAGCCATGCCGTCTAGACGTGTTCTGCAATACGTGCACTTCTTAGGTAACGTTCACATTTGCGTTGTTGGGCGCAGCATCGGCGACGCAACTAACAACGCATGTACGCAACGCAGCGTTTTGTGATGCATGCGCTGTCATAAGATCGTACAGAGCAGGAATTTCGGCGCAGGGAAAACGCTACAAGTAGCGTCCTCTGCGCCCTGTCTGTGCGTCAATATGACGCATGCGTCGTAAAACGCAATACCGGCACATGTCCATGCGCCCCCCATGTAAGGCTGGTTTCACATTTGTGTTTTTTGCCGCTGCGTATAAACGCATGTGTTTTTTCCCCCCTATATTTAACATTTCTTTTTTTGCGGAAATGCAACATGTAGTAATTTCTAGAGGCTTTTTTTGCCGCAAAAAAGCATGCGTTTTTTTGCTGCAAAAAAACGTATTGCTGTCTATGTAAACGCATGCGTTTTTAAGCACATGCGTTTGGTTGCGTTTTTAAACGCATGCATTTCAACAGAAAAAAACAAGTCTACACACTGATAAGCCACTCCCACCATCAAGGTGATAAAGGGATCCAAACCCTAACCCTAACCCTACGGATCCAAACCCTAACCCTAACCCTAGGGATCCAAACCCTAACCCTAGGGATCCAAGCCCTAACCCAACCCCTAACCCTAGGGATCCAAACCCTAACCCTAGGGATCCAAACCCTAGCCCTAACCCTAATCCTAGGGATCCTAACCCTAACCCTAGGGATCCAAACCCTAACCCTAACCCTAGCCATTTCTATTTATAGTGGGTTTTCTAGTTGATTTTTATGATTGGCAGCTGTCACACACTAAAGACGCTTTTTATTCCAAAAAATATTTTTTGCGTTACCACATTTTGAGAGCTACAATTTTTCCATATTTTGGTCCACAGAGTCATGTCACACACCCTCTGTAGTCCCATTAGCGGTGTCTGGATCTTGATTTTTCTCTTGTGAAATTTCTCATCATGCGTATCAAAAATGCAAACACAGGAAAAAACGCATTTAAACGCGTAAAAACGCGGCTTTTTTTACCGCATACGAAAACGCATGCGTCTAAAAAAAACGCAGAGTTTGTACGCGTTTACATGCATTTTTTCACCACCTGCGGATGCGTTTTAAACGCTGCGTTTTTAAACGCAAATGTGAAACTAGCCTTAAAGATAGGGGCGCATGACGCATGCGTCGGTATGCGTCGACGACGCTGCGCCCAACAGCGCAAGTGTGAACGTACCCTTAGTTCCAGAAATACTGCGGGCCCGCTCCTTCCTGACTTCCAAAGATTAGGGCCTCGATCACTGCCTCCTGAAACTGAAGGTACCCGTCTGGCCTGCACATCGTGATTGCACAAAAGAGTTATATATTGCCATTTGTACAATGTACACAGCCAACTTCTTGTACCTCGCCTTGGCTTTTCTCTTGGCACTGTACAGCTGGAGGACTTGATCAGAAAGATCAACTCACCCCATGTTCTTGTTGTTCCCCAGGGCACAGTTTGGATTGGTGAGCTGTGTAGAGGAACCTTGTACCGTGCTGGGGGTGCTGCCATCACCATGTATGATGATCAAGAAAAGGAAATCACTCTTGTACTTGACCACCAGCATGTTGTCCCTACGTTTTCCCACTTGCTCCCAGGACAGGGGACATTAAGGGTGTTGGATCCAGGTGTCCTTCTCTTCATAAACTCTAAACCTGTGGGTGTACCCTGAGGTACTCTCGCACAGCTTGGAGAGTTTGATTCCAACAATACCTGCCCAGTAATGGGGCCAGGTACGGAATTAATGACCAGCTGATCTTTGAAAAGATCTTCAAAGTTGGGGTCATCACGGGGAGATCACCATGCATTATCACTGTAATGCAAAAATGGTTACATTGCCTCAAAGCCTTTATGGTCATATCCATGTGGAATAGTGGAGTGCTATACAAAACGTCAACAGTCCATTATTGCCGAAGCTCTGGCTTCTGCTCTAACCCCATTTGAAGAACAAGGCCCCAAAGCTTCAGCATTTCCACTGCGTTTACAGGGGTCCTGTTAGAAAATGATGAAGACTTGTTTTGTGTGAAAAATTGCTGGGCGTACAAATTTGTCTCTGCCACCATGAGGTCTACAAAATCATCATAGAAAAAGTCTTTTGAAAGTCTATTTTTGTGAGGATGATGGTGTCAAATTTGATTCCTGATTGTGCCACAAAATCAGGAATCTGTGGCTCATAATCTTTCAGGGGTGAGGTCCATAAGAACTAATTGTGGGCACTGTTTCATTTTCTGTCCTGAGGAATCTGTGTGGGTGTTTGGTATCAATTGAGGAAGAGGATGAGTCAGAAGTTAGGATCCTCTCCTTCAATATTGGTTCAGAGGCAAGGAAGGCGTATGCCTCCTCCACTGAATACCGTGATTGGGAAGAGTGGAACATTTTTTCACGTGTGTGTGTGAGTGTACCACTTGGCGGACGCACAAACAAAAGAGAAAGTGCTAAAAAAGAAGTGATCAGTACTGATCAGCTACTGGCAGGAGGGATGGGGAGGTGGTTAGGGAGAGGTGGATTTGGAAAGATCTAGGAACAGGAATGAATCAGGAACGTCTTCTTACAGGAACTGCAGCAGCAGAAGTGATGGCACAGGCTTGAGAACGTTTGTGGCACCATAAGGCACAACAGAGTGACTGCTCTGCAGCATCCCCAAGCTGGAATGATAAAGGGCAGAGAGCGGTCATTGTGAGTTCAGATGGTGTCATCGTCCAATCGGGGCTGGTGATGCCAACTGACAATACAAAGCTGACATCAACCCCAAAACTGTAACCCCACTTGCCACCGCACCAGAGCAATTAAGAAGAGTCGGGCAAAGCGCCAGAATTGGCATACCTATTCGATGTGCCTTGTCTGGGGTAGCTGCAGGCTGCTATTTTTAGGCTGGGAAGAGCCAATATCCATGGCCCCTTGCCAGTCTTAGAATATAAGCCCCCCCCCCAACTGTCTGCTTTAGCTTGGCTGGTTATCAAACATTTTTTTTTTGTAAACACAACGTGTTGGCCAATCACAGCCAAGCCAATACTTGACATGGCTGTGATTTAGCCAGAAGTGCCCACACAGGGAAGCTTGCTGATTGTGGAGCGCCCCCGTGGGCAGTTGGGTACTCGGTACTGGGTCCTTCGGTTCACAGGGGGATGTCATGGTGGCTGACCTGGTCCGTGGCCCTCGGGACGTCCAAGTTAAAGGGAAATATCTTTAAGGGGAATGTTCGTGACGCCACCTGTGGTATTCAGTCAGGGTGACTGACGCTGCTTTAAGGGGCCCGCTGGAGTTATGTTATGGCAGCTAGATGGTATACCTTCCCACAGGTGAAGTATGTCCCCAGGGCTTCCCAGTGTGTAGATGGTGGATGGTGAGAGGTGCAGTGAAGAACGAGGACACAAGGTTGCAGTCTTTACCTTTTTACTGAAGGCTTCAGCATCCACAGTCCAGAGGACCAGACCACAGGGGCAGGCAGAGTCCAGCCAGTTTGGAGGCAAGTCCAGAGTCCCCTTATCCAGGTAGAAATCAGTAGCCTTCTGTTGTGAAAGGTAATTCAGTACCACAATGGACATAGAGGTCAGCGCACATACAGTGACCTGGCAATAACCCAAAAAACAAGAACGAGCTCTGAGACGTGGGAACTCTGTTGACCGCAATCCCTAATCCTCTCCAACCACACTAAAGGCAGCCGTGGATTGCGCCTAACGCTCCCTATGCAACTCGGCACGGCCTGAGAAACTAGCTAGCCTGAAGATAGAAAATAAGCCTACCTTGCCTCAGAGAAATACCCCAAAGGAAAAGGCAGCCCCCACATATAATGACTGTGAGTTAAGATGAAAAGACAAACGTAGAGATGAAATAGATTTAGCAAAGTGAGGCCCAACTTTCTGAACAGAGCGAGGATAGGAAAGGTAACTTTGCGGTCAACACAAAACCCTACAAACACCACGCAAAGGGGGCAAAAAGACCCTCCGTACCGAACTAACGGCACGGAGGTACACCCTCTGCGTCCCAGAGCTTCCAGCAAGCAGTAAAAAAACAAATTGACAAGCTGGACAGAAAAAAACAGCAAACAAATAGCAAAGAGGAACTTGGCTATGCAGAGCAGCAGGCCACAGGAACGATCCAGGAGGAAACAGGTCCAATACTAGAACATTGACTGGAGGCCAGGATCAAAGCACTAGGTGGAGTTAAATAGAGCAGCACCCAACGACTTCACCACATCACCTGAGGAAGGAAACTCAGAAGCCGCAGTACCACTTTCCTCCACCAACGGAAGCTCACAGAGAGAACCAGCCGAAGTACCACTTGTGACCACAGGAGGGAGCTCTGCCACAGAATTCACAACAGCCTTCCTCTAGCGCCTTGGTGTTGTAGTCCCTTCTAAGCGTCTCATAAGGTCCTAACATCTACAACATGTGTGATCGATGTCATCTCTCTCTCTCTGTCAACCGATGGATAGGACAAACCTGTATGAGCGGTGGCTTGAGGCGGCTTATAGGGACACTATCATGCCCCAGCCTCTATGCGGTGCCACCTTGCCTCCTGGGTGTATGGGCGTATCAGTAACATGAAATTAGCTGTCCTGCCGGTCTCTGGAGCAGGGCATAAAGGACGGTTGCTCCCTCGGTGTTCCGGCTACTGGGATCATGCGCGTCAGAAGGAGGCAGCCTGTGAAGGGCAGAACTCCTCCTGGTATCCACTCCTTTGCTATGACTTCTTCACCCTCTCTACAATACAGTTCTCTTTTCGTGTCTCTTTCTTAGGAACTGCCGCACTTAGGGCAGCCACAGCTCCGTGTCCTTCTGTCTCGGCCTCTGACAGGCACCCACCCCTGTCAGGGACCAACTACCTGAGCAAAGCTCAGCCAGCAACTGCCTAACTTCCTCCCCAGGCAACCAGTTTTACCTAAGTGTGAAGAGTGCCCTAATAAATAGGAGCATAGCTCCCCCTGGTGGCCTGGAGTGCGAAATGTGTTGTATGTTTGTGATACCTGGATTCAGTTGTCTTTCTTTGCCACCAAACGTAACATCACTCCCCCCTAGAGGAGAATGATATTACTGCAACGACAAGGACCCAGGGGCGCTGCACTTGCCTTTCCACAAGCTTTGTTTGGGCTGCTGAACCCGAACAGTAGCAAAGACTTCTCTACTTGCTACGTATTTCCCTCTGATTCCACAAAGAAATTGTGAAGACTAGCCTCAGTCAATTACATTTGGGCGAGACCTTGTCATCTGCTGCTGAGCAAACTGCAAATTCCAGAAGAAATCATACATTTCTGCCACTGAGAAAATTCATGTCTGATTTTAATCCTTTAATGTGATGGACTGTTTGCTACATGCTGTTGTAAAAGCTCAGTAACATTTCCCAGCATTACTCCAGGTGCTACCTGAAACTTCCCAAGAACTATAAAACTTAGCCTGTCTTCCAGTCTGGTGTCCAAGCACATTCTGCTTATTGAACTGGCTGGAATGTTCTCCATCTTCTGCAGGCCATGGTTTCATAATGGTGATGGGAGCCCACCCGCCACAAAACTAATGAGAGAAAATATATGCAGTGAACAAGAATTGTATTCAGCTCGAAACCTTTTGCTGTTTGCCAATTTATGTACTGTATTTTTTTTCTTTTAAAGAAAATAAGGCTTTAGAACATTGTACCCCAGATGCTGGATTTTCTCTCTTATTACGTGTAGCTATGGACTGGCCTATTTTGTGCATCAGCTTATATACAACAGAGTCTTAACCTCTATCACAGATTGATGACTGGGTGTAAAATAATTAGAAAATATTCCTACAACCCAAGTGGTAAAGTATCACTTTTCAAGAGTTTGGGGAGTAGAGCAAAGAATATGACTTTTTGACCCTACAGGACCATAAAGGGTTACTCTATAGGTTGACACCATTTAGTTAAGGTATGCATTCAGTTTTTGTCTATAGGGGACTTGCAAGATGGTGGTAAGTTATCCAGCTAGTGACTGGTACAAACCCGCAGTGACCACTGAATTATTTTTCTGGAAAAGAATGGTAGTGGTACATTTTTCTAAGTTTTCAAGTTTCTAGTGATGAGATTACCATTTATTACTTGTGCTCCAGATTTCTAAGCTGCACCTTTTTGTTATCTTTGTACTTTCGTTTCATTTCCTATTGTACTTGCTGACTACCAAAATGTCACTAGCCTTGGGGAATCGTAAGACCATGTTTTTACCATTTGCCAATGGCAAGGACGAATGTAAAGTAATATATATATATATATATATATATATATATATATATATATATATATATATATATATATATATATATATATATATATATATATATCTTATAGTTCTATTTCTTTCTGATTTTCAATTCGTTTTTGTTTTCTAGGTAAATCCCTAAATGAAACAAGATGATCAGGACATTTGCTGTTAAGTTAAAACCGTGCTGCATTGGCTTGCTGACAAAACAGAATGTCATTTCCAAGACCCCCTGGATACAGAGTTGCTATGTACAGTCATCTGGGGCCAAAGAGCCTTTCTTAAGTGGAATCAACTCGAGTTATGTGGAAGAGATGTACTATGCATGGCTGGAGAATCCAAAAAGTGTCCATAAGGTAAGTGGCATGGGGCAGACTCCTTCCAGACGCTGGACGAGAAATGGATGGCAGCTTTCTCCAAACTCGTTACATGCACCTCAAAACAGCAATGAGTAGAAATGATTGTCCAGGACTGGATCAGCACGGCTTGCTTCTGTCAGAAATGGGGCCATCCATGACCATAGGTTAGGCATAATGTTCCATTTACTAAGCGTTGCAATACCAGTCTCCACACTTGGTCAGTAGTGGTGCTGCTTCTCACAGAAACTCGCCATGATTTTCTAACCCCAGACAGCCACTTTAGCACCAATGTTCCATTAGGGTTTGATAATAAGAATGGCAAAATATATATAACTAGATGGTGGCCCGATTCTAACGCATCAGGTATTCTAGAATATGCATGTCCACGCACTATACAGCACAGAGCCACGTAGTATATTGCCCAGTCACGTATTATATTGCCCAGCCACGTAGTATATTGTCATCACGTAGTATATTGTCCAGTCACGAAGTATATTGCCCAGTCACGTAGTATATTGCCCAGTCACGTAGTATATTGCCCAGCCACGTAGTATATTGTCATCACGTAGTATATTGTCCAGTCACGTAGTATATTGTCCAGTCACGTAGTATATTGCCCAGTCACGTAGTATATTGCCCAGTCACGTAGTATATTGCCCAGCCACGTAATATATTGCCCAGCCACATAGTATATAGCAGAGCCATGTAGTATATTGCCCAGTTACGGAGTATATTGTCCAGCCACATAGTATATTGCCCAGCACAGAGCCACGTAGTATATTGCCCAGCACAGAGCCACGTAGTATAGAGACGTAAAAAAATAAATAAACATATACTCACCTTCCGAAGGCCCGTTGGAAGTCCTGCTATACTTACCATCCGCCGCCTTTGCCGCTCCTCGCCACGCTCCCGGGACCGCTCCATTGCAAGCGGCAAGGTCCTTGTCGTACAGGACCTGCCGTGACGTCGCGGTCACATGACCGTGTAGCGGTCACATGACCGTGACGTCACGGCAGGTCCTTTTCGCGCAGGCGCACAGGACGAAGCATGCGGCTTAGAAAACGCTGCGTTTTTACGCGTTTTTTCCTGCGTTCGCGTTTTTGGTGCGCAAGAAGAGAAATTTCACAAGAGAAAAATCAAGATAACCAGTCACCACCAATGGGACTAGAGAGGGCGTATATGATGGGATCTCTATATATAGACCCTAGGTCTACTGAAATTTTAACAGTTTGCTACTGTATCCTGTGTCATGATGGATCTTCGCATGGAGAGCTTTTATTTCAACCTAGATTTCAGCTTCAAGCTGTTTCTTGCCTGTGCTTTTGCTTGGGAGCAAGACCGAAATCGCGAAAGATGGAGAAGGAGACAACGTAGGCGTTTTTGGAGGCACCCCATTATTGAACTACATGAGAGCCGTGGAGCCTATCACACGCTCTATGCCGAGCTGAATGCCAACCTGGAGAAATTCCAGGAGTACACGCGAATGTCGCAAGAATCGTTCCGGGATTTGCTTTCTCGTGTCCAAGGAGCCATACGGCGTTCCACCCGAGGAACGTCTGCTGGTGACATTAAGGTACGTTCAAAATCTAAACCAATGACAGTCCAAATTTAGGTTATTCTGACATGTATTTTTGTGTATTTTCCTTTTTTTTTTTTATTGTAACCACACCATAAAAATAATAGATTGTAATGTTTTTTTGTGTGTGTTTTTCTTCTAGATTTCTTGCCACAGGAGAGAGTTTATCATCCCTCCACTTCCAAAACCGGCTTGGAATATCCACCCTGTCCGGAATAGTTGTGGGCACCTGTCGGGCTTTGTGGAATGTACTCCGGGATGCGTTTATACCCCTACCCACCTTGGACATGTGGCGTGAAATTGCAGAAAAATTCTGGAATGTGTGTGATTTCCCCAACTGTTTAGGAGCGGTGGATGGAAAGCACATCCGCATTATCAAACCTGCCAGAACCGGATCGGAGTTTTTTAACTATAAGAAATATTTTTCTGTAGTGCTCATGGCAATAGCTGATGCGGACTGTCGCTTCATCGCCGTGGACATTGGAGCTTTTGGTCGTGGCAACGATTCCCAGACATTCGAGAGCTCGGATATGGGCCGGCGTGTGTATGGCAACAATTTCAATTTTCCCCCACCACAGCCTCTCCCCAACACTCAAGGTCCACCGCTGCCATTTGTTATGGTTGGGGATGAGGCCTTCCAGATGTGTGAAAATCTACTGAAGCCCTGTTCAAGTCGGGACTTGAACCACACTAGAAGGATCTTTAACTATAGACTGACCAGGGCCCGAAGAACAGTAGAGTGTTCCTTTGGCATTCTGGTCGCTAAATGGCGCATTCTTGCATCAGCCATAAATCTAAAAGTGGAAACAGTTGACGAGGTGGTCAAAGCCTGTGTGGTTCTCCACAATTACATAATGACTAAGGAGCGACCCAACATTGAACTGGATGAACCAGTTGCACACCCACTGCCTGATTTCCAGCATCACCCGATGCGGTCAACTGCAGCCGTTGGTCTCATGCGGGACCAATTTGCTGCCTTTTTTGATTCAGCTATTGGCCGGGTGTCATGGCAGGACAATGTTGTGTAAATGTCCTGTTGTAATTATCTGTACCAGTAATTTTCTACAATGATAATAATATTTCTCATTAATAAACTTTGTTGGTTGTGTTGACTGTGTCTCCTATCTTTTTCCTCTCCAAACCAAGGTTGTCCAAAAACTGGCAGTATTATCAGTTTTTTTAATCCAAAACCAGGAGTGGGTGATACAGGCAGAGGTGCTAGTTATTATGTTATCATACCTCTAATTGTTCCACTCCTTGTTTTGGTTTACAAATACTGATATAAAACACTGGCCACGTACTGCTAGTAATGGCAGCCATGTTGCTTTATTGGTAAGCTTGTTGACGTCATTGCGTCAGGATTGTCTTCTCATGTATCCATTGGACACAAAATGGAGAGACAATCACTGTCACGCTATCTATACTCATCAAGTCAGGTGTCAGAAATAATGAATTCATGATATACATATACAGGCTCATGAATTCACTATTTCTGACACCTGTGCAGGTGAGCATAGATATGTAGCGTGTGACAACCATTGTCCCCTCAATTTGTGTGTAATAGATTATGTATAAAGAAGAGAAAATGGTGGTTATACAAGGCAGTTCTCTACTCAACAGGTCAGGTGTCATAACTAATGAGTTTTTTGACAACTGACTTGTTCAGTAGAGGACTGCACTGTATTTCCACCATTTTCTCTTCATACTGCCACACTAGGCATAGACAAAAGGACATTATGGAGATACATGTTATATTTTTGGGCCCACCTCATATCTGTATACTAAAGACACACATATAGCTGCAGTCTTGTATTTTTAACTACTGGAGATATGTTGTGGCCCAAAAAATAAGTGTGTGGCGAAGTTTCTTGGCGTAAGGTGTGTTGCCGGCGGCGATAGACACAATAAACCAAACATAATTGTGGCAAATCAAACTTGATTTATTTGGTTAAGAAAGTCCAAAAATTATTTTTTACTGCGCCGGCTTGGGGTAGAGTAATGTAAATGGGGGGTGTGAAGAACTGAGGCCTGGCTAACCGTGGACGACGCAGAGGTGGCAGGAGAAGGGGCAATGAAACCAGAAGGGTCTGGAAGTTCGGGGATGGGGCTTGACACATGAGAGGCTTGAGACGCACTGGAAGGGTGAGACAAAACTGACAATACAGACACATCAGTAGGTGAAGGGGGAGGAATACGAAGAGTTTTTTGTTTTTCTGAGTTTTTTTGGGTTTTGCCTGGTAGGGGGATGTCTTGGTGGGCTCATATGCCGTGGCATGGTGGCGGGTGACCTGTCAGGGTCCGGCTGCACTGTCTCACAGTCCATAGCGCTTGTCGAGCGAACGGCCATGCCAGTGTCCTGCTGCGTCATGGTGGGGGCGGCACGGAAAGCCCTGCCAGGGTCCTGATGCATCGTGGTGGGGCCAGTCCGTAAAGGCATGCCAGGGTCCTGCTGCATCTTGGTGGGGGCGGTCAGGAAAGCCCTGCCAGGGTCCTGCTGCATCGTGGTGGTGCCGGTCCATAAAGGCATGCCAGGGTCTTGCTGCATCGTGGTGGGGGTGGTCCGGAAAGCCCTGCCAGGGTCCTGCAGCATCGTGGTGGGGCTGGTCCGAAAAGCCACGCCACGGTCCTGCTGCATCGTGTCAGTGGAGGAGGTCCAAGCTGGAGCAGCGGTTGTCACGGTGGTGGCGGTGGGATGTCCAACTGCACTCGTCATGGTGTTGGCGCTGTAGTGGAGTCCGCCTGTGGAAGGAATTGAGGTGGCCGTGCAGTGGTATGCAGCAGAGGTCGGCATTGAGGTTAATCGTGACAGTGACGGCACAGTTGGATATGCCGCCACTGTCTGCTGGAAATACCGACTCTGCTGCATAGCCTGCACGTAAGCAGCATTGCAGGCCTGCATCACACTGAGCTGGAGATCAGGGGTAAGGTGTTCCGACATGCCCTGCTCAATTTGGTTAAAAAATGATGAGCTGGCCTCTGGAGGTCGGCTTTCACTTGATCAAGGCTTTTGGTGACCTCCTGGATACGGACATTCAAGAGGTTATGAGAAACATCCATTCGGTCACCTAAAGCCTTGATTGCTTCGTGTAAAACCGAGCTCAAGTGCAAAAACTCGGGCATCAGTGACCTGTCCGAAGCCCTCTGCCGCTGCCGGGATGAGCCCCCAAAAAATGGGGCAGTGGAAGAGGGCTGCGAAAGGGGAAGACCTGATTGGCCAGCTCCCTGGTCTCCAGTTAGTCCACCTGCTGCTGGATGGCTGGGACGGGTCCGTGGCTGTCGGATGAAGGACCGCTCCAGAACCTGGGCCGACAGTCGTGCTGTATGTGCTGTGAAAAAAGGAAACAGAAAATTAATACCAACAATTAACCAGACGCAAAATCCTGTGGAATTTAAAAATACAGATTATGTCAATACAATACAACCGAAAGCATGTTATAAATACTTACGTTCTCTGGGCAAGGACCGGTCTTAAAAATGACAGAACGCGATGATACTTGTACGTTCGGATCCTTGCTCCTGAACCACTGGCAACACGACTCTATTGGCGCAGGTCCTTGTTGAAGCGGTCCTTCATCGAACGCCAACGTGTTTTTACTTTGTCCACTGTTAAAAAAAACACATTATGGTCAGGAAATGGACTTTTTGCCGTGCACAGACAACTGTGTGTGATGAGAGAAACTCCGGAGAGTTTCTTTCATCACACACAGTCAAGTGAGCACGGCCAAGGTCTCTGCTGCTTCACACTGCAGTGCAATACTTAACAAATGCACTACGGACCCGTGGTGTGGCATTGTCCCAGCCATCCCACATCGCTTGGGCCACCTCATTCCATAAACGCCGGAGCGTGGTGTTGATCGAATGCAGTGGATCCCGACTGTCCCACAACGGGGACCAGGGTGATTAGGAGGTCATTGTCGATCAGGTCATCGTCCCGTTGTGAAACCTAAAAATTAAAGAAAGTCATTAAAGTTTGCTCAATTACATAAGGAAAAGAAAGACAACAGATGCTGAGAAATGGCATGAATAGGAAAGTCAACATACAAAAGGATTCCAGAAGAAAAAATTAAAGAAATACGAGTGGAAAGAAAGGAAGATTCAAGAATATTACAATGAGGACAGTCAGCCTTGTATACGTACCCGCTGCCGTCTTCCCACCGGACCTTGACTCCACTGCTCCTGCCCGGTCTGTGCCTCAGTAGAAGTGCTCTAAAAAAAGGAAAAATCAAATTGTCACATGTGTCGATGTGACAGTGAATACTTACCAAGCTGACGAGGCAAATACTCACCTCACTGACATGCTCCACTTCCGACTGACGTGGCTGAAATTCCTCATCAGATGAAGACTCCAAAGAAGACATTCTGACGCATGTAGAAAGAAAGAAATGGAAGAAATTAGGACATGTAGAGCCAAAAAATAGAAAATAAAGGCATTGGCTAGGATATACTCACATTGATCAGGGTCTTGTCCTCCAAAATGCGGCCTGCCAGTGTCTTGTCTTCTTGAGAGTCTGGTGAGAAGTGTCCTGAAACTGTCCACAACCTCCCTTTTATCACCTTGATGGTAGGGGGTGTCTTATCAGTGTCTAGACATGGTTATCTCTATTGAAACGCATGCGTTCAAAAGTGCAACCAAACGCATGTGCGTAAAAACGCACGCGTTTACATAGACAGCAATGTATTTTTTGGGCGCAAATCAAACGCAAATGGACGCATGCGTTTCCATGCGCCAAATTGACGCCTCTGAAAATTACTACATGTTGCATTTCCGCGGCAGGACGCATGCATCGTAAAAACGCATGCGTCGTCAAACGCGGCCAAACGCGTAAAAAAAACCGCATGCGTTTTTAGTGTTAAACATAGGAAAACATGACACATGCGTTTATATGCGGTACAAACGCAGCGTTACTAAACGCAAATGTGAAACCAGCCTTAAGTCCCAATTTTAAGACTATTAAGTCACATGTGACTTGCAGTGACCCCGCAGTCTCAATGGTGCGTGTAGCCTATATACAGTATATCCTGTCTATGGCTGCCTTTGGCTAGGGCTACCCTTCCACCATTGAGATTGCAGCCTGCAATGAACCGTGACTGCATCAGTTACAGATGTTTCCAGATGTGTTTGAGTTTGTCACTGGTTTCACACTTTTTGCTGGCAAACTACACCCCTTCCTGCTAGGCCCTATCTCCTAGAGTGTAACACTTAGCAAATGTGGATTAGTGTTTGGATTAGTGTCATCATTGGTTCTATAAGTTTAACATCTCATACACTGCTGTCAATCACAGGAGATTGCCAGTGGGGAGTGCCTTCTCCAACTTCTCATCGTCCCTCTTCCACAGTGCAATCTTGGCTTGCCGATGGGCTGTTATGGCACCCTGAGGTCTAGCACAGGCATCGGTGTCTACCATATACCCATGCATATGAGGGAAAGCAGTAACTTTTTTTTTTAACATATCAATAAAGAACATGTGGGAGCTTGCATCCCTAACCATAAGGTCACTCGTGTGCATGCTAAATCACAAAAAATTCAGTCTAAACCCTGTTTGTACAAAAGTTCAAAAAGGACTTCATTTAAATACAAAAAATCGGAGCAAAAAAATGATTGTACATACAATTTACACCACACATATAGTGAAAAAACACTATTAAAAACCAAAGGATAACAATGCAACCATGGTGCGACCATACAGGCATATGATGTTCCCTGATGTAACCAATATAGTATATCTAGTTCCCTGATCTTAAACACATGGACAAGAGGAAAATAAGCCCTACAGGATACACTTGTTCTCATGATCTGGGGCCCATACAAAAATACACTGCTCAAAAAATAAAGGGAACACTTAACAGAATATAGCTCCAAGTAAATCAAACCTCTGTGAAATCAAACTGTCCACTTAGGAAGCAACACTGTTTGACAATCAATTTCACAAGCTGTTGTGCAAATGGAATAGACAACAGATGAAAATTATTGGCAATTATCAAGAGACGCTCAATAAAAGAGTGATTCTGCAGGTGGGGACCACAGACCACATCTTAGTACCTATGCTTTCTGGCTGATGTTTTGGTCACTTTTGAATGTTGGTTGTGCTTTCACACTCGTGGTAGCATGCGATGGAATCTACAACCCACATAAGTGGTTCAGGTAGTGCAGCTCATCCAGGATGGCACATCAATGCGCGCTATGGCAAGTTTTGCTGTGTCTGCCAGCGTAGTGTCTAGAGGCTGAAGGCGCTACCAGGAGACAGGTCAGTACACCAGGAGACGTGGAGGGGGCCGTAGGAGGGCAACAACCCGGCAGCAGGACCGCTACCTCAGCCTTTGTGCAAGGAGGAACAGGAGGAGCACTGCCAGAGCCCTGCAAAATGACCTCCAGCAGGCCACAAATGTGCATGTCTGCACAAACTGTTAGAAACCGACTCCATGAGGATGGTCTGAGTGCCCGACGTCCACAGATGGGGGGTTGTGCTCACAGCTCAACACCGTGTAGGACGCTTGGCATTTGTCACAGAACACCAGGATTGGCAAATTCGCCCTGTGCTCTTCACAGATGAAAGCCGGTTCAAAGTGAGCACACGTGACAGAGTCTGGAGACGCCGTGGAGAGCGATCTGCTGCCTGCAACATGCTTCAGCATGACCGGTTTGGCAGTGGGTCAGTAATGGTGTGGGGTGGCATTTCTTTGGAGGGACGCACAGCCCTCCATGTGCTCGCCAGAGGTAGCTTGACTGCCGTTAGGTACCGAGATGAGATCCTCAGACCCCTTGTGAGACCATATGCTGGTACGGATGGCCCTGGCTTCCTCCTAAAGCAGGACAATGCTAGACCTCATGTGGCTGGAGTGTGTCAGCAGTTGTTGCAAGTTGAAGGCATTGAAGTTATGGACTGGTCCGCCCGTTCCCCAGACCTGAATCCGATTGAACACATCTGTGACATCATGTATCGCACCAATCAGAAGTTGTAAGGAAGATACATTTTCCCACGAGTGATCAGCGCGTATCGGCGGGGTTTCCGGCGCTGGTCCGTCACTTCCGGAGTCCTGGGCGCGTTGCTTGTCAAGAGCAAGTGTTCCAGTGACGTCAATGACGCGCACCGCCCCGTGAGGACACCATCGGGGACGGAGGCAACCAGAAGAGGCCGACAGCACGCAAACTTCGCTGTACATGTATATGTGTCATTTACTGGATGAAATTGCCTAATCGTATACGCATAAAGTAAAAAAGCATAAATATCATCATCGCATAAGTGCATGCTAGTGGCCATGTTAGTTATGGGCACAAGTTAGGGCAAAAAACTAAAGAAGGGGGGGGAAGGAAAAAAGAGAATTAGAGCCCATGTATTACAGGCAAAATATATAAAACCACACACCTATATTAATTAACAAGTGTCTCTAAATGTCAATTTTTACATATTTAAACTGCTCCTGCTCTGTATATTTAGCCACAGGAAGGTATTGATATAGTGGTGAAACGTCCTTGAAACCTGATTTTGTTGCAGTAAAAAGTGGTAAAAATACCTTGGAGTGATTCTGTACTTTAAGTGGGCTGTTTTTCCCTTTCCTTTTTCCTTTTTTCACTCTAGATTCCAGGCAGACAGTATTATCTTTCCTAACGGCGAGCATACTTCCTTTTTAAAGGGGTTAGCACATATTGATGACCTATCGGGGGGTGGCCAGGAGTTTGGACCCCCAACTGTCATTTGCTCTGGCGGCTGACAATAGAAAGCACTTTGAACAGAGCTGCTAAGCACCACTTTATTCAGTGTGTAGGGACCGCTGCTGGGTGCATAACTGCTCCTACCAAGGAGAATAGGGGTTGGTGTGTAGACCCTGCTGCCACCGATGACGCTAGAGTGATTGTCCGGCGGGTGATGGAGCAAATACCAGCTGATTGGTGGGGGTGTTGTATGAGGTGCTTGGACAACCCCTTTATCACCGATTATATCGATACTGTAATAAATTCTACACTATGGAACTCTGTTTTTCCTCTACTTCTCTACATACCTCTCAAACTGTGAGGCACCCCCTAGTTGGTGAGACACAGATGGGGCGGTGGTCTTCCCATAAGTGACTTGCATCTGTGCAGTGTTTCTACAGTTTCAGAAATCCTTGGTTTAGCCACGTCATTGATTGATTTTGGAGTACAATAACAAAAGGAATAAGTGGCCAATTCATTAACGTAATTACATCTGAATTCTGGTGTAAAATACCTTTAATAAGTCACAATATTTTTGTGCATCTCAGTTGTGCAAAAATATTGTGACTTCTGGTGTTTTCACCCCAATTCTCACCAGCTACCACAAAATAGGCGGAGCATGGATGGGGCAGAACTAGTCCCGCTCATCTCAGGGCATGAAGAGTTCCGCTACATTAGCTGTATAACTTACACCAGGAATGTACTCCAGTCCCTCACTGGAGTAACGTTTCTGCTGGAAGCGGTTGACACTTGTAATGTGCGCCTAATTGTTTGTGCCCCCACCTCATAATGACTGGAGTCGCTGGGGTAAGATGCGCCTCTTTCATTAAGACTTGCGTGCACAACATCCGTCTAAGCAACTTGAGGCCTAAGACCTCACTATCTGCCACTCCTCTGACTTTTCACTGGTCTCTCATAGGTCTCTGTCCACCCGACTCCATTGACTATGTATTCATGGAACGCATGAACACTGATACAGCCAGTGATTGGCAGCAGCGCTTGTGTGTCAACACATCGCGTCATTCCTGGAACCTGGTAAACAAGAAGCTAGTGGAACTGATAAGCAGAGTGTTGCTCCTTTCTGTTGTGAGCTGTTTGGGCATCTTTGGATGTGGTTGGGCGGCCTGTATAAAGCCTCTGCCCCTGATGCCCATATGTACTGCATTATTGTTAGGTATACTTTTCGCTTTCCTTTTAGTCTATTTTTGACCTTTTGTGAAATGAGTTTTCATTTTGATATTGAGGGTTTCTCTTTTATTCCAGAGGCGTCTCCAGCATTGGCATTATTCTCCTGAAAGCCTGCTTTATAAAGCATTTTAGGCCTGATGGCAAAATCTTCCATTAACTCTATTTATGACATTGATGTATTTCTGTCTGAATGATACTCAAGCATTCTAAGCTGCTCAATGTGACTTTAAACAGTTTTGTTCCAGCGGTCCTTTGTCTGGGGCATATTAATTCTATTTGGAGACATGATTCAGACCAGGAATCAATCTTTGCAGTTCAGTAAATCCCCCCCCCCCCCCAATTGTCTGAATTATTTATTGTACATCCTACAACTTAATCCTTTCACCACAACCTGTTTTATTCAAACGTTTCATTTTCCAGATTTAATATTTTCATTTATTCTATCGCTCTACTCTGCAGTTAGCTAAAATAAAGCTGGATGGATCATAGAAACCTCTCCTGTCCATTGTATTAGGGCACCTGGACGGGATATACGCCGGCCCCCTGCTCAGGACCCCTGAGTATTAGCTAGGACTAGAAAACTCTAAAAATTGGACTTGTGTAATATGACATTTTTCTGCAGGGTAAATACGGTATGTGGATGGTCAATATTTTATGTAGATGGATGTAAAAGGATTCCATACATAGACAAAGCAAAATTGTTAGCTCATCCCTTGTAGTGGAAAAGCAAGGTTCCGAACCAGCGAGTCCAAAAGAATAAAAGAGCCAGAATCCGCAGTGTTGTAAAATAAATCTCCAGCTTTATTATCTTGGAAAAAGCACGGCCCATAGACCCGAGTTCCAGTATATCACGTGTTTCAGGCCAATATGGCGTATAGTTCCAGCACAGGTAACCAGTAACATCTGGTCGGTGAGTCACACACATGGGATCCAAGTGCGATTCGAGAATTGATAACTGGCGTATATCTTGTAATTGAGCAGATATTTCATGTCTAATATGTAATCCATTAGGATGACATGTATGGAATACTGATAACATTTCTGCAGATAGCACGAGTTATTCTATCTCTTTAGTTCTGATTCAAAGAGCTTTAAATTAATATTTGCTTTTCTATTCGGCCTGTTTTTATAAATCTATATATTCTTTTGCAAATGTGTAGAGAACAGTAAGTAAAGCGGGCACTACAGAAAGTTTTTCAGCTTTGGTTTCAACTCTCCAGTTACCAAATTTGGGGCGGATTGGTCCAGTCGTTTGGCTGTAAATTAATGTTTGTGTTCTGTTTGTTTGGTGACTATTTTGAGAACGGTAGGAATTGGAATGCCAAAATCCAATGTCAAATTTTTTACCTATGTGTTAAATGGGGTCCAATGGCATGGCCATGAATTATTAATTATTCCTTGCGTTTCCTTTTTCTTCTTTTTCAAATACCTTAAGAATGCTTTTGTTTTAAATTTTTTTTTTTAGTGGAAAATATGTAAATAACAAAAGGTCTTAGAGAGCGGAAACCTAATGTAACGCTTCCGAAACACCTGTTTTACCAATGTTGCAAATTTGGGGCAGATTAGTCCAGATGTTTGGCCATAAATTAGTACCCTATTTGTGTTTGTGTTCCAATTTTTTGGGGAAATATCTTAAACAGAAGGTCCGAGAGAGCTGAAAATTTGTCCAAAACCTTTTGGAGGTGCCTGATTACCTGTATGCCACATTTAGCTAAGATAGGTCTAGGCGTGAGGTTGTACATAAAGAACTGTCTGTGCATGTGGTATTGGCTGTTTTCAAGTAAAAATCATATTGAATCCTCTAGACTACAGCATATTATTATTATTATTATTATTAGATATCTTGTGATATTCGTTATCCTCCATTAAAGCATATAGAATCAATTAAGAAAAAGAATTTCAAGTGTACATGTGCCTTTCTGTTATACCAGTGCTGTTTCTTCCAGACAGACAAATAATAACCTAATAAAATATGAGAAGAAAAAGACTTTAAAAAGAGTTTAACTCCAACTTAAGACCCGCAATAATAACAATTTCAACTTTGCTGCCAGGATTACCGGCTCCCCATCCCATCTACTCGTCAAATCTAGAAATCTCCCAACATTTACATCTTTATCCACAAGTAGAGATTGTGAGATATGAAAGATTCCAAAGTCTCAAATATTAAAGATTTTTAACGGATGTCTTCCATTTTGGTAGACTGTTTTTTCATATGGAATAATTTAATTATCTAGTTTAATCCATGATCGCAATTTAGGTTGTGAGTTACCCTTCCAGTGCATTAGTGGATAACGTGGAACTGGAATAGATATTAAGGAGGATAAGGGTGGTCACCTCACTCCAAAAGGATGAAACAATTAGGCAAGCCCAAATCATACAAAGTCTGCATCGGGGGTATGAAACCAGTCATTCCTAAGTAGGAGACCGCCCCAATAAGAAAAACTTGAGATGGGTAAGATATGACTGATGGATAATATAGAGTTGAATCGTTTTGTTATTGGCGGAAGGGGAAACAAGAGTAGGAGACTCCAGAATCCTCTCCCATTCCTCCTCTTGGGGACTCTGGATTCCTAATATTCATGTATCCCTTATAGTCAGTGGATTTAGATCCAAGCCTGTTGATGGTAAATATGTATATAAATTGGATATAAGACCTTGTAGACTCTAAGACTTAAGAATGCCTATGCCTGTCCGTGTACAGATTGGGCAAATGGGACTGAAGCGCCGCCCTGAGCTGAAGATACCTGAAGAATTGGGACCTCGGAATCTGGAATTTAAGTTGCGCCTTCTGAAATAACCTTAGTACATTTCCTTCATAAATATCTTTCAAAGAGCGGACATTACCAGCACCCCCCAAAAAGGGCAAGACTGATCAATGTCAAGAAATACGGACTCCCCCATATTAGCACTTCATCTATAACATGAGTAAAACCTGCTTGATTCTTGGCCTGTCTCCACACTAAACGTGCAAGTAAAAGTAAGGGTAACAATTTGGGGGCCGTAGATTTATTTCTAAAAAAAAAAACCTAGCAAACCGTTCCCGCTACTCGTGCCAGATGATTCTGTGAATTTGGTAACTGAGGGTCCGGCTTCCAGCTACGACGTGCCTTACGCCTCGCCTGTATTTTGATTGTGAATTCCTCCTTGGATTTCCAGCTCGGCCAGAGACGTTCTTGTAGTCAAGTAACGTTTGCTTTTTTAGATCTTGTTCTCGGAGGTCATGTTCACATGACTGCAATTTTGGACAGGAAATCTGGTTTCCTGGTAGGAAAATGTTCTCAAATCAATGCAAGTGTTAGGGTTATGTGCACACGTTCAGGATTTCTCGCCGAAATCTCCTGACAAAAAACGGACATTTCTGCCAGAAATCCGCATGTGTTTTTTCACGTTTTTAGTGCGTTTTTTTTCCAATGCATTTAATAGCTGGAAAAATGCGAAAAATCCGCAAAATTGATGAACATGCCGCCTTTTTTACTTGATTAATGTTTTTTGCGGAAAAAAACATATCATGTGCACAAAAATTGCAGAATGCATTTTAAATGATAGGATGCATATGTATGTGTTTGTTATGCATTTTTATCGTGAAAAAAACGCGGAAAATCCTGAACGTGTGCACACAGCCTTACACACTGAAATATCATAATCAAAGTGTGACCACTTATAGTAGGCTTTTTGGATGTCCTAATCCTGGATGGATGTTAACCCAAACCAAAAATTAGTTGTGCAACAAACAAGACCTTCAAATATTCCACATATTCCATTACTTAAATTTAAGAGGGGACTAGATACCTTTCTGGAAAAGTATAATGTTACAGGGTATATACACTAGATTCCTTGATAGGGCGTTGATCCAGGGAACTAGTCTGATTGCCGTATGTGGAGTCGGGAAGGAATTTTTTTCCCCAATGTGGAGCTTACTCTTTGCACATGGGTTTTTTTTGCCTTCCTCTGGATCAACATGTTAGGGCATGTTAGGTTAGGATATGGATTGAACTAGATGGACATATACTCTTCCTTCAACCTTAATAACTATGTAACTATGTAACAACACAAATACTACACATAATAGACTTTTTTAAAATCTTCACTTGTTTCTTCTTTCCTCTACATAGTATAGCTAGAACACAGTGATCTACTATATAATTGTCTAAGGGTCACTTCCGTCTTTCTGTCTGTCTGTCTGTCTTTCTGTCACAGATATTCATTGCCTCTGTCTGTCATGGAATCCAAGTCGCTGATTGGTCGTGGCAAAACGGCCACGACCAATCAGCGATGGCTGCAGTCCGGCGGCAATATGGCCGCTCTTTCCTCCCCGCAGTCAGTCAGTGCCCGCTCCATACTCCCCTCCAGTCAGCCCTCACACAGGGGTAATGCCAGCGTTACCGGACCGCGGTGTAACGCACTCCGGTTATGCAGCTATTAACCCTGTGTGACCAACTTTTTACTATTGATGCTGCATATGCAGCATCAATAGTAAAACGATCTGTTAAAAATAATAATAATAATAATAATAATAATAATAATAATAAAAAAAAAAAAACGTTATTCTCACCCTCCGCCGTCGTGTCCTGTCCTAGGCACTGCAAGCGGCAGGTTCCGCTTCCAAAGATGCTATGGGAGAAGGACCTTTCATGACGTCACGGTCATATGACCGCGACGTCATCACCGGTCCTGCGCTCATACCAATCCTGGGACCGGAAGCTGCCGAGTGCACCGCACACAAGCGCCGGAACTACAACGGGCTCTTCGGATGGTGAGTATATGTTTCTTTTATATTTTTTAACCTGTTACATACGAGGCTGGGCAATATACTACGTAGCTGGGCAATATACCACGTGTCTGTGCTGTATACTACGTGACTGGGCAATATACTACGTGACTGGGCAATATACTACGTAGCTCTGTGCAATATACTACGTGGCTGTGCAATATACTACGTGGCTGTGCAATATACTACGTGGCTGCAATATACTACATGGCTGTGCAATATAGTACGTGGCTGCGCAATATAGTACGTGGCTGGGCAATATAGTATGTGGCTGGGCAATATACTACGTGACTGTGCAATATACTACGTGGCTGGGCAATATACTACATGACTGGGCAATATACTACGTGGCTCTGTGCAATATACTACGTGGCTGTGCGATATACTACGTGGCTGTGCAATATACTACGTGGCTGAGCAATATAGTACGTGGCTGGGCAATATAGTATGTGGCTGGGCAATATACTACGTGACTGTGCAATATACTACGTGGCTGGGCAATATACTACGTGGACATGCATATTCTAGAATACCCGATGCGTTAGAATTGGGCCACCATCTAGTATCTAATATCATCCTCTACTGCGGTAAAGCATTTAAGAGGAATCTGTCAGCAGGTTTCTACTGTTGTGCAAGCAGCATACGTGATGTAGGGGAAGAGAGCCTGATTCCCAGGGATGTGTCGCTTTCTCAGCAGCATCATGTAGTTTCAATACAAGCTTATCAGCAGTTTTATTAGCAGGAGATTATCAGTGCTGGATTAGGTGTCCTTTGCCAGGCAGTCCAGCTAATCTGTGTACCCGTGCCCCCACCACGGATTGGCCACTTGCAAATCTGGGCAAAGCGCGGGCCACATCCTGCATTTGTACATTTGAATAGATATTACCTATGTGAATCGTGCTTGGTTCTCATATTGTGTGTGACTCGTCGACCAGATGGAACTAGTTGCAGTCATTAGACCAGTGATTTTCAACCTTTTTTGAGCCGCGGCACACTTTTTATACTTAAAAAATCCCGGGGCACACCACCAACCAAAATGGCACAAAGTGGTGCGTCCAGGTTTGAGATGAAAGTCTGCAGTCATTCTATGTGACTGCAGGCTTCTGAATTCTCACAGCGCAAGCACTGCACACTTTTAGGATTCTCCCTTGCCGGTGGCCAGAGTGGACGGTCTTGACAGCACAAGTATGTGATTTGGATACTTCTGGCCACATTCTAACTAGATGTGTCCGGCCTCAGTCAATTCATTTTCATTGAATGAGGCCACACATGTCTAGTCAGCACGTGACCGCATGTATGTAAATCACCAACATCAGAGAATTATGATAGCAGTGTGCACTGTGAGAATTCAGAAGTCTGCAGTCACATAGTCACACATGACTGCAGACTCATCACAACCTTGGACATCCCCTTTAATGTTCCTAACATAAATAAAAATATGAGAATTAGTATCACAAAAAAAAAACATTTACATCCAGGTACCTGATAGATGACGTTGTTTGTGGAGTCGCCTCTTTCTTTTCATCTTCACCTTGTCCAGATGCCATGATGACTCTTCTCATCCACCGGCAGAGCTCGTTTCTGCAGACTTCCATCTTCTCCTGTCTTCTGCAGCACATCCCGACACAACACCCTTAAAGATAGCAGTGTTATTATAATGCTCCGGAATAAAAATATCTGCCCTAGGCTGAGCCCCTGAGTAAATAATTGCCCCTCACTTTATTCCCAGCACATAATATGACCCTCACTATCCCTCTTATGGTACATGCCATCCACACTGCCCTCTCTCTCTTTTCTATACTTCACACTGCCTTCTCATACTGTGTCCCTCCTAGAGAGCCCAGTCTCTCTACTGTGCCCCTTCATTACACTCCTCCTACTTGGCATACTGTCTCCTCCTGGCTGTTACCCTCACACTACTCAGTATCTATTCTGTATCCACTCACACTTTCATCCCCCCATACTGTCTGCAGACATTTCTAATAGCCTCCTCATGTACATTCCCCCCCTGCTAACATACCCCTTTGCTCTCTCCATATTTCCTCCTCACACATCCCCCCCCTCACACATTCCCCCGACTCCCCATACTGTCCTCACACATCCCATCACCGTTGCTCCCAATACTGTGTCAGCACACATTTTTCCCCTCGCTACTGTGTCCACCCCCATCTCCCCACTCACCCCCACAGAATATATCCACTCCCCTTCCGATAGAATAAATCCATCCCCTTCCACACAGAATAAATGCACCCTGCCCCACACATGCTAAATAAATTCCAGCCCCCCCACGTACACACTGAATAAATCCCCCCACGTACACACTGAATAAATCCCCCCCACACACACTGAATAAATCCCCACACACACACTGAATAAATCCCCCCACACTTAATAAATCCCCCCACACACTTAATAAATCCCTCACACACACTTAATAAATCCCCCCACACACACTGAATAAATCCCCCCACACACACTGAATAAATCCCCCCACACACACTGAATAAATCCCCCCACACACACTGAATAAATCCCCCCCACACACACTGAATAAATCCCCACACACACTGAATAAATCCCCCCCACACTTAATAAATCCACCCACACACTTAATAAATCCCCCCACACACTGAATAAATCCCCCCCACACACACTGAATAAATCCCCACACACACACTAAATAAATCCCCCCCACACTTAATAAATCCCCCCACACACTTAATAAATCCCCCCCACACACACTGAATAAATCCCCCCCACACACACTGAATCTCCCCAACACACTTAATAAATCCCACACACACTTAATAAATACCCCCACACACACTGAATAAATCTCCCCCACTGAATAAATCCCCCCCCCCCAACACACTGATTAAATCCTGACTCCCCCAAACACTGAATAAATATTCCCCATAAACCCGCCCCACGCTGAATCTTCGGTGTCTTCAGCTCCACAACTACAGGAGCACTTACCACCAAGTCTCTTCTTTCTCCTGCGTGCCGGATAGTGACGTCAGCAGCGTGATCACATGACTTGATCACGCTGCTGGCGTCGCTCTGACCCAGCGGTCAGAGCCTCAATTGTACTTGCAGCTGGTAGATGTCTGTGTACAATTGATCTCCGGGAGCCGGCGCGCTGCAGCTTCTCTGTGCCGGCTGTCAGCTTGACAGTCGGCACAGAGAACAGCTGACTCCCAGTGCGGGGGCGGCAGAATGCAGCCGCCGGGGGAGACACTTCCCCGCGGCACACCCGACCATGTGTCGCGGAACACTGGTTGAAAATCACTGCATTAGACCATAATTCTATTGTATAAACCTTTTTCCTGTTCACTTGTTCTATGACCAGGAGCCCTATCGGCCTAAAAGGCGTTACATAGTGGAACTCTTCAGTCTAGGAGTGTATGTCTGTGGCCCATGGTTTTTACAAGATGATACAGCTGGAGGTTTATTTAACTACATAGTGGAAGCGAGCGCCTCTATTCTGTTCCAAAATCATTCCAGCACCATCTTCATTAACAGCCCTGTAATATTTCTCCATGCCACTTCCAACTTGTGTTTTAGAGGGGAATAATTCAGGTTCTCTCCTCTGTTTTCATTGCAGAACTCCCTCTCTATGGTCAATGGCTCTAGCAGCTACTTGGAATATGATCAGATCCCATTTCTCCAAATATAAAAGTGAACTCTCAACACCTTCCTACCCCCCCCCCACCATTGATTGGCAGCTTCCTGCGTACACTGTAGGTGGGGCAGGGTTCCACAAATTGGCTGGACGGCCTGGCACAAGACAACTAGTCCTGCAGGAATAATCTCCTGGTGATAATTCACTAATTATATTGAAACTACAGCAAGCTGCTGAGTAAGTGACACATTGCTGGAATCGGGGTCTCTACCATCATGCTGCTCTTAGATTAAAAGGCAAAATCCTGCTGACAGATTCCTTTTAAATAATGACTTCACTGATTACCTTAATTTATTTCTTCAGTAATTTTCCTAATGGTCTCTTATCGTTTCACTAGCCTATTTTATGTCCCATTGAATTGCCTTTGTGATTATACAGTATGTGCTGCTATTGAATGTTCTTCAATCCGCATTAAGTAGTAAACTAGGTTTCCAAATAACATTCAATAAGATTACAGTTTTCATTTTGTTTTGTTTTTCTGTGAACAGTCATGGGATTCTTTTTTCCACGATGCTGATGCCGATGCCTCGCCAGGTGAAGCCCATCAGATAGCGAATGCTGAAGATATGCAAAATAAAGCATTGCTGATTCGCAGCCAAGGTCTTGCTATGGCTCCGGCCAAAGCCGAGAAACTGGTGGAGGACCATCTGGCAGTGCAGTCATTAATTAGAGCATACCAGGTAAGCTCCTTAAAACAAAATGACATCCCTGGAAAATGACTTTTTTGCTAGGTTACATAATTTAACTGAGTTTCAAATTCTAGTTGTCATCAGGTAAATACACATAAGATTAGTCTATTTGTTGCCTTAAAGGGAACCTGTCAGCAGGATTGTACTCAGTAAACTACAGGCAGTGTCAGGTCGGCGCCGTTATACTGATTACAATGATAACTGGGTGATGAAATCTGTCTTGTGGTTGTTGTTTAATCTTATTTTCAGTTAATGAAATTCTCGTGCTTCGGGGTGAGCCTCTGTGGGGGAAGGGTGGTCTTCATGTGGTGCTCTGTGTTGTGAATTCTGTGGTCAAGCTCCCTCCTGTGGTCATGAGTGGTACTTCGGCTGGTTCTGTCTATGAGCTTCCTCTGGTGTATGTGAGTGGGGCTGCGGCTTCTGAGTTTCCTTCCTCAGGTGATGAGGTTAAGTCGTTAGGTGCTGCTCTATTTAACTCCACCTAGTTCTTTGTTCCTGGCCTCCAGTCAATGTTCCAGTATTGGTCTTGCTTTCTCCTGGATCGTTCATGTGGCCTGTCTGCCCTGCATAAGCTAAGTTTTGCTTGTGTTACTTTTGTTTGCTATATTTTCTGTCCAGCTTGCTATATTGGTTTTTCTTGCTTGCTGGAAGCTCTGAGACGCAGAGGGAGCACCTCCGTACCGTTAGTCGTTGCGGAGGGTCTTTTTGCCCCTCTGCGTGGTTGTTTGTAGGTTTTTGTGCTGACCGCAAAGCTATCTTTACTATCCTCGGTCTATTCAGTAAGTCGGGCCTCACTTTGCTAAAATCTCTTTCATCTCTGTGTTTGTATTTTCATCTTTACTCACAGTCATTATATGTGGGGGGCTGCCTTTTCCTTTAAGGAATTTCTCTGAGGCAAGGTAGGCTTATTTTTTTATCTTCAGGGCTAGCTAGTTTCTCAGGCTGTGCCGAGTTGCATAGGGAGCGTTAGGCGCAATCCACGGCTACCTCTAGTGTGCTATGATAGGATTAGGGATTGCGGTCAGCAGAGTTCCCACGTCTCAGAGCTCGTCCTATGTTAGTAACTATCAGGTCACTTTGTGTGCTCTTAACCACTAGGTCCATTGTGGTTCTGAATCACCTGTTCATAACAGTACTGGAGGACCAAAGTACTAATGCTTCTCAATAGAGGGAAAAGAGAAGTTCTGAGACCATTTTTTTTCTCTGTACTGTGTTTTGTCTTTCTTTTCCCCTAGACATTTGGGTGGTTCAGGACACAGGTGTAGTGATGGACATTAAAGATCTGTCTTCTTGTGTGGGTCATCTCACTGCAAGAGTACAAAATATTCAAGACTTTGTGGTTCAGAATTCTATGTTAGAGCCAAGAATTCCTATTCCTGATTTGTTTTCTGGAGACAGAGCTAAGTTTCTGAGTTTTAAGAATAATTGTAAACTGTTTCTGGCTTTGAAACCCCGCTCCTCTGGTGACCCAGTTCAACAAGTTAAGATCATTATTTCTTTATTACGTGGCGACCCTCAAGACTGGGCATTTTCCCTTGCGCCAGGAGATCCTGCATTATGTAATATTGATGCGTTTTTTCTGGCGCTCGGATTGCTGTATGAGGAACCTAATTCAGTGGATCAGGCAGAGAAAAATTTGCTGGCTCTGTCTCAGGGTCAGGATGAGGTAGAGATATATTGTCAGAACTTTAGGAAGTGGTCTGTGCTCACTCAATGGAATGAATGTGCGCTGGCAGCAATTTTCAGAAAAGGTCTTTCTGAAGCCCTTAAGGATGTCATGGTGGGATTTCCTATGCCTGCTGGTCTGAATGAGCCAATGTCTTTGGCCATTCAGATCGGTCGACGCTTGCGTGAGCGTAAAACTGTGCACCATTTGGCGGTATTATCTGAGCATGGACCTGAGCCTATGCAGTGCGATAGGACTTTGACCAGAGCTGAACGGCAAGAACACAGACGTCAGAATGGGCTGTGTTTTTACTGTGGTGATTCCACTCATGCTATCTCCGATTGTCCTAAGCGCACTAAGCGGTTCGCTAGGTCTGCCACCATTGGTACGGTACAGTCGAAATTTCTTTTGTCCGTTACTTTGATCTGCTCTTTGTCATCCTATTCTGTCATGGCATTTGTGGATTCAGGCGCTGCCCTGAATTTGATGGATTTGGAGTATGCTAGGCGCTGTGGGTTTTTCTTGCAGCCCTTGCAGTATCCTATTCCATTGAGAGGAATTGATGCTACGCCTTTGGCCAAGAATAAGCCTCAGTACTGGACCCAGCTGACCATGTGCATGGCTCCTGCGCATCAGGAGGATATTCGCTTTTTGGTGTTGCATAATCTGCATGATGTGGTCGTGTTGGGGTTGCCCTGGCTACAAGTCCATAACCCAGTATTGGATTGGAAATCAATGTCTGTGTCCAGCTGCGGTTGTCAGGGGGTACATGGTGATGTTCCTTTTCTGTCTATTTCATCATCCACCCCTTCTGAGGTCCCAGAGTTCTTGTCGGATTACCGGGATGTATTTGATGAGCCCAAGTCCAGTGCTCTACCTCCGCATAGGGATTGTGATTGTGCTATCGATTTGATTCCTGGTAGTAAATTTCCTAAAGGTCGACTGTTTAATTTGTCTGTGCCTGAACACGCCGCTATGCGGAGTTACGTAAGGAATCCTTGGAGAAGGGTCATATTCGTCCATCGTCGTCGCCATTGGGAGCAGGGTTCTTTTTTGTGGCCAAGAAGGATGGTTCGTTGAGACCTTGTATTGATTACCGCCTTCTAAATAAAATCACGGTCAAATTTCAGTACCCCTTGCCGCTGCTGTCTGATTTGTTTGCTCGGATTAAGGGGGCTAGTTGGTTCACCAAGATAGATCTTCGTGGTGCGTATAATCTTGTGCGTATTAAACAGGGCGATGAATGCAGAACAGCATTTAATACGCCCGAGGGCCATTTTGAGTACCTGGTTATGCCATTCGGGCTTTCTACTGCTCCATCAGTGTTTCAGTCCTTTATGCATGACATCTTCCGAGAGTACCTGGATAAATTCCTGATTGTATACTTGGATGATATTTTGGTCTTCTCGGATGATTGGGAGTCTCACGTGAAGCAGGTCAGAATGGTGTTCCAGGTTCTGCGTGCGAATTCTTTGTTTGTGAAGGGGTCAAAGTGTCTCTTTGGTGTTCAGAAGGTTTCATTTTTGGGGTTCATTTTTTCCCCTTCTACTATCGAGATGGACCCTGTTAAAGTTCAGGCCATTTATGATTGGACTCAGCCGACATCTCTGAAGAGTCTGCAAAAGTTCCTGGGCTTTGCTAATTTTTATCGTCGTTTCATCAATAATTTTTCTAGTATTGCTAAACCGTTGACTGAGTTAACCAAGAAGGGTGCTGATGTGGTCAATTGGTCTTCTGCTGCTGTGGAAGCTTTTCAAGAGTTGAAGCGTCGTTTTTCTTCTGCCCCTGTGTTGTGCCAACCAGATGTTTCGCTCCCGTTCCAGGTCGAGGTTGATGCTTCTGAGATTGGAGCAGGGGCTGTTTTGTCGCAAAGAAGTTCTGATGGCTCGGTGATGAAACCATTCGCCTTCTTTTCCAGGAAGTTTTCGCCTGCTGAGCGTAATTATGATGTTGGCAATCGAGAGTTGCTGGCTATGAAGTGGGCATTCGAGGAGTGGCGTCATTGGCTTGAAGGAGCTAAGCATCGCGTGGTGGTCTTGACTGATCACAAGAACTTGACTTATCTCGAGTCTGCCAAACGGTTGAATCCTAGACAGGCTCGTTGGTCGCTGTTTTTCTCCCGTTTTGACTTTGTGGTTTCGTACCTTCCGGGCTCTAAAAATGTGAAGGCAGATGCCCTGTCTAGGAGTTTTGTGCCCGACTCTCCGGGTTTGTCTGAGCCGGCGGGTATTCTCAAAGAGGGGGTAATTTTGTCTGCCATCTCCCCTAATTTGCGGCGGGTGCTGCAAAAATTTCAGGCTAATAGACCTGACCGTTGCCCAGCGGAGAAACTGTTTGTCCCTGATAAATGGACTAGTAGAGTTATCTCTGAGGTTTATTGTTCGGTGTTGGCTGGTCATCCTGGAATCTTTGGTACCAGAGATTTGGTGGCTAGATCCTTTTGGTGGCCGTCTCTGTCGCGGGATGTGCGTTCGTTTGTGCAGTCCTGTGGGATTTGTGCTCGGGCTAAGCCCTGCTGTTCTCGTGCCAGTGGGTTGCTTTTGCCCTTGCCAGTCCCGAAGAGGCCCTGGACACATATCTCTATGGATTTTATTTCGAATCTCCCCGTCTCTCAAAAAATGTCGGTCATTTGGGTTGTTTGTGATCGCTTCTCTAAGATGGTCCTTTTGGTACCCTTGTCTAAATTGCCTTCCTCCTCTGATTTGGTGTCATTGTTCTTCCAGCATGTGGTCCGTTTACATGGCATTCCGGAGAACATCGTTTCTGACAGAGGTTCCCAGTTTGTTTCGAGGTTTTGGCGAGCCTTTTGTGCTAGGATGGGCATTGATTTGTCTTTTTCCTCGGCTTTCCATCCTCAGACAAATGGCCAGACCGAACGAACTAATCAAACTTTGGAAACATATCTGAGATGTTTTGTTTCTGCCGATCAGGATGATTGGGTGTCCTTTTTGCCTTTGGCTGAGTTCGCCCTTAATAATCGGGCCAGCTCGGCTACTTTGGTTTCGCCGTTTTTCTGCAATTCTGGTTTCCATCCTCATTTCTCTTCAGGGCAGGGTGAGTCTTCTGACTGTCCTGGTGTGGATACTGTGGTGGATAGGTTGCAGCAGATTTGGACTCATGTGGTGGACAATTTGACATTGTCTCAGGAGAAGGCTCAACGTTTCGCTAACCGCAGGTGCTGTGTGGGTCCCCGATTTCGTGTTGGGGATTTGGTTTGGTTGTCATCTCATTATATTCCTATGAAAGTTTCCTCTCCTAAGTTTAAGCCTCGTTTCATTGGTCCATATAGGATTTCTGAGGTTCTTAATCCTGTGTCTTTTCGTTTGACCCTTCCAGCTTCTTTTTCCATCCATAACGTATTCCATAGGTCATTGTTGCGGAGATACGTGGTACCTGTGGTTCCATCCGTTGATCCTCCTGCCCCGGTTTTGGTTGAGGGGGAGTTGGAGTATATAGTGGAGAAGATTTTGGATTCTCGTGTTTCGATACGGAAACTCCAGTACCTGGTTAAGTGGAAGGGTTATGGTCAGGAAGATAATTCCTGGGTCTTTGCCTCTGATGTTCATGCTGCCGATCTGGTTCGTGCCTTTCATTTGGCTCATCCTGGTCGGCCTGGGGGCTCTGGTGAGGGTTCGGTGACCCCTCCTCAAGGGGGGGGTACTGTTGTGAATTCTGTGGTCAAGCTCCCTCCTGTGGTCATGAGTGGTACTTCGGCTGGTTCTGTCTATGAGCTTCCTCTGGTGGATGTGAGTGGGGCTGCGGCTTCTGAGTTTCCTTCCTCAGGTGACGAGGTTAAGTCGTTAGGTGCTGCTCTATTTAACTCCACCTAGTTCTTTGTTCCTGGCCTCCAGTCAATGTTCCAGTATTGGTCTTGCTTTCTCCTGGATCGTTCATGTGGCCTGTCTGCCCTGCATAAGCTAAGTTTTGCTTGTGTTACTTTTGTTTGCTATATTTTCTGTCCAGCTTGCTATATTGGTTTTTCTTGCTTGCTGGAAGCTCTGAGACGCAGAGGGAGCACCTCCGTACCGTTAGTCGGTGCGGAGGGTCTTTTTGCCCCTCTGCGTGGTTGTTTGTAGGTTTTTGTGCTGACCGCAAAGCTATCTTTACTATCCTCGGTCTATTCAGTAAGTCGGGCCCACGTCTCAGAGCTCGTCCTATGTTAGTAACTATCAGGTCACTTTGTGTGCTCTTAACCACTAGGTCCATTGTGGTTCTGAATCACCTGTTCATAACAGCTCTGCTTAGATATTCATACTGATGGCTTATGACAGGTCACTTATCCCTCAGTGACATGCCCCCTATTTTACATACTGAATATAATATGGTTTGGGTAAGAAATTAAAAATCACTTTCATCAGGCAGGTGGCGGCAGCAGCGCCTGCGCTGTATCATGATGCAGGAGATAAAATGCATATTTTCTCTTCGCCACGACAGCACCCACTTGAGAGAGGGGATCCGCCCCTAGGAAGAGGAAACCCTATGGAGAGAATAAAAGGGGCGGTCCCCCTCGCTCCCACAGTTGGTTTCCTGTTCCTACGGGAGACACCTGGAGAGAAGAGGATGCCCAGCCTGGATGCCGCTTGCGCAGTTTACCTGTATAGGGACGGCAAGGGCTCCAGAGCTGGAAGCAGCGTCGGGGGTCCTGTGGCAGCTTCCCCCCTCTGCTGGCAGGTACCGTGAGGCCAGGATCGGGGAGTTGCCTGGCTCACGGATGTCCATCCAGCCGACCTGCAGGGACCGGATCGCTGGGGTAAGAGAACCTGTGACGCCATCTTTGATGGCGTACAGGCAGCGTGTGGCCTGGTGTTTTGTCCCCCCGGAAGTATTACTACAACTTCCGGGGTGATACAGGAGGAGGACGGCGCCTGCGCGATCGCTGGATGGAGGCACAGGCGCGTACAGCAGAGCCGCAACCCGGATGTAATAGTCACTTCCAGGTGCGGCAGGAAGAAGATGGCGGCCCCCTTTACAAAAGGACGCCGGCGCTGATACCCGGCGTCCATCATGGCATCTCCCCAGGACACAGCGTTGCCTTCATCGGAGGTCACCGCTATAACGCCTGGTAGCCGGACAAGCAGCAGCCGCAGGTCGTCTTCTAAGAGCGCCAGAGAAAAGAGATCGGACCGGTCGGCTCCTCCATCTGTGCCTCCGTCTCCTCCTCTTCAGCCGGTATTATGACAACAGCTTCAGGGGTGAGTGTTTGTCTACCCTATTAGGCTGATTATACTTCCCTCTTTTATCTAATTCCCTAGGCTAAAAGAACAGGGAAATCCAAACATAAGCAATGTGCTTTATGCTCTCAGCCGCTCCCGGATACTTATTTAAAGAAGCTGTGCCTGTCATGCATCGAATCCACCTTACATGAGGAGTCTTCAGTAAGGTCGGAAGCTATAAGAAGTATGATTAGAGAAGAATTACGAGCCTTTCGAAGCTCGGATAAAATTCCTGAGAGTAGAAAAAAATATAATTCTCCTAGATCTGAACAATCCTCTGATGTTGAGGATAAAGATTCGGACGGTTCCCAAGAGTTTATATCCTCAGAGGGTGAGCAGGATACATGCTTTCCTACAGGCAGTATTGACAATTTAGTCAAATCAGTATGTAACACCATGGGTATTGAAGATACAAAAACCCTTAAAACACCACAGGACGTGATGTTTGCTGGCCTGTCCGAAAGAAAGAGACCGTCTTTTCCTGTTATTCCAGCAATAAAGGATTTAGTCAAAAAAGAGTGGGAAAGCCAGGGGCAAAGAGGGTTGCCGTCTTCGTCAAAAAAATGCTATCCCTTTAATTACGAGGATTTCTCCAAATGGTCAAAAGCCCCGAAAGTAGATGCGGCAGTGGCATCCACTTCTAGGAAATCTTTACTGCCTGTAGAAGATTCGGGATCTTTGCAAGACCCGCTTACCGGAAAGCTGATTCCCTTTTAAAAAGAGCATGGGAATCCTGTACAGGAGCTTTCAGACCGGCTATTTCGGCTACATGCACTGCTAGGTCCATGCTAGTCTGGTTGAATGATCTAGAAGAAGGTTTGAAAGGTGGCCTTTCCCGGAATAAACTCATGTCTTCCATACCATTGATTAGAGGAGCTACTGCCTTTTTAGCCGATTCTTCAGCTGATTCCATACGATTGGCAGCCAAATCGGCAGGTCTAACCAACGCGGCTCGCCGCGCCTTGTGGCTAAAGGGGTGGAGAGGAGATCCCCAAACGAAGTCTAAGTTATGTGGTTTGCCATGCCAGGGTGAGTACCTATTTGGTACTAAGTTGGATGAAATTCTTACCAAAGCGGGTGAGAGGAAGAAGGGGTTCCCCAATAACACTTATCTTCCATCCTATAGGAGAGCGTTCCGAAAGCCCATGTTCAACAGAAGACGAGACTATAAGAACCAGGACCGTTGGGCTAATAAAGACTTTAAGCAAAAAGGAGCCTTTTTCAGAAAACGCCCTTTCAAACCCCGTTAGGACAGATCTACCCGTTGGTGGTAGGTTGTCCTTCTTCTGTACACAATGGCTGGCAATAACTTCTAATCCATGGGCAACTAGCCTTATAACTACGGGTCTAAAATTAAAATTTTCTCGAGTCCCTCCGGACTCATTTTTATTGACTTCCTTAACCCCTTTACCCCCAAGGGTGGTTTGCACGTCAATGACCAGGCCAATTTTTACAATTCTGACCACTGTCCCTTTATGAGGTTATAACTCCGAAACGCTTCAACGGATCCTGGTGATTCTGACATTGTTTTCTCGTGACATATTGTACTTCATGATAGTGGTAAAATTTCTTTGATAGTACCTGCGTTTATTTGTGAAAAAAACGGAAATTTGGCGAAAATTTTGAAAATTTCACAATTTTCAAACTTTGAATTTTTATGCAATTAAATCACAGAGATATGTCACACAAAATACTTAATAAGTAACATTTCCCACATGTCTCCTTTACATCAGCATAATTTTGGAACCAATTTTTTTTTTTGTTAGGGAGTTATAAGGGTTAAAAGTTGACCAGCAATTTCTCATTTTTACAACACCATTTTTTTTTAGGGACCACGTCTCATTTGAAGTCATTTTGAGGGGTCTATATGATAGAAAATGCCCAAGTGTGACACCATTCTAAAAACTGCACCCCTCAAGGTGCTCAAAACCACATTCAAGAAGTTTATTAACCCTTCAGGTGTTTAATAGGAATTTTTGGAATGTTTAAATAAAAATGAACATTTAACTTTTTTACACAAAAAATTTACTTCAGCTCCAATTTGTTTTATTTTACCAAGGGTAACAGGAGAAATTGGACCCAAAAAGTTGTTGTCCAATTTGTCCTGAGTACGCTGATACCCCATATGTGGCAGTAAACCACTGTTTGGGCGCATGGGAGAGCTCGGAAGGGAAGGAGCGCTATTTGACTTTTCAATGCAAAATTGACAGGAATTGAGATGGGACGCCATGTTGCGTTTGGAGAGCCACTGATGTGCCTAAACATTGAAACCCCCCACAAGTGACACCATTTTGGAAAGTAGACCCCCTAAGGAACTTATCTAGAGGTGTGGTGAGCACTTTGACCCACCAAGTGCTTCACAGAAGTTTATAAGAACCGTAAAAATAAAAAATCATATTTTTTCACAAAAATTATATTTTTGCCCCCAATTTTTTATTTTTCCAAGGGTAAGAGAAGAAATTGGACCTCAAAAGTTGTTGTCCAATTTGTCCTGAGTACGCTGATACCCCATATGTGGCAGTAAACCACTGTTTGGGCGCATGGGAGAGCTCGGAAGGGAAGGAGCGCAGTTTGACTTTTCAATGCAAAATTGACAGAAATTGAGATGGGACGCCATGTTGCGTTTGGAGAGCCACTGATATGCCTAAACATTGAAACCCCCCACAAGTGACACCATTTTGGAAAGTAGACCCCCTAAGGAACTTATCTAGAGGTGTGGTGAGCACTTTGACCCACCAAGTGCTTCACAGAAGTTTATAATGCAGAACCGTAAAAATAAAAAATCATATTTTTTCACAAAAATTATATTTTTGCCCCCAATTTTTTATTTTTCCAAGGGTAAGAGAAGAAATTGGACCTCAAAAGTTGTTGTCCAATTTGTCCCGAGTACGCTGATACCCCATATGTGGCAGTAAACCACTGTTTGGGCGCATGGGAGAGCTCGGAAGGGAAGGAGCGCTATTTGACTTTTCAATGCAAAATTGACAGGAATTGAGATGGGACGCCATGTTGCGTTTGGAGAGCCACTGATGTGCCTAAACATTGAAACCCCCCACAAGTGACACCATTTTGGAAAGTAGACCCCCTAAGGAACTTATCTGGATGTGTGGTGAGCACTTTGACCCACCAAGGGCTTCACAGAAGTTTATAATGCAGAGCCATAAAAATAAAACAAAATTTTTTTCCAACAAAAATTATTTTTTAGCCCCCAGTTTTGTATTTTCCCTAGGGTAACAGGAGAAATTGGACCCCAAAAGTTGTTGTCCAATTTGTCCTGAGTACGCTGATACCCCATATGTGGGGGGGAACCACCGTTTGGGCGCATGGGAGGGTTCGGAAGGGAAGGAGCGCCATTTGGAATGCAGACTTAGATGGAATGGTCTGCAGGCGTCACATTGCGTTTGCAGAGCCCCTAATGTACCTAAACAGTAGAAACCCCCCACAAGTGACACCATTTTGGAAAGTAGACCCCCTAAGGAACTCATCTTGATGTGTTGTGAGAGCTTTGAACCCCCAAGTATTTCACTACAGTTTATAACGCAGAGCCTTGCAAATAAAAAATATTTTTTTTTCCACAAAAATTATATTTTAGCCCCCAGTTTTGTATTTTTCCAAGGTTAGCAGGAGAAATTGGACCCTAAATGTTGTTGTCCAATTTGTCCTGAGTACGCTGATACCCGATATGTGGGGGGGAACCACCGTTTGGGCGCATGGGAGGGCTCGGAAGGGAAGGAGCCTCATTTGGAATGCAGACTTAGATGGATTGGTCTGCAGGCATCACATTGCGTTTGCAGAGCCCCTAATGTACCTAAACAGTAGAAACCCCCCACAAGTGACCCCATATTGGAAACTAGACCCCTCAATGAACTTATCTAGATGTGTTGTGAGAACTTTGAACCCCCAAGTGTTTCACTACAGTTTATAACGCAGAGCCGTGAAAATAAAAAATCTTTTTGTTTTCCCACAAAAATTATTTTTTAGCCCCCAGTTTTGTATTTTCCCAAGGGTAACAGGAGAAATTGGTCCACAAAAGTTGTTGTCCAATTTGTCCTGAGTACGCTGATACCCCATATGTTGGGGTAAACCCCTGTTTGGGCACACAGGAGAGCTCGGAAGGGAAGGAGCACTGTTTTACTTTTTCAACGCAGAATTGGCTGGAATTGAGATCGGACGCCATGTCGTGTTTGGAGAGCCCCTGATGTGCCGAAACAGTGGAAACCCCCCAATTATAACTGAAACCCTAATCTAAACACACCCCTAACCCTAATTCCAACGGTAACCCTAACCACACCTCTAACCCTGACACACCCCTAACCCTAATCCCAACCCTATTCCCAACTGTAAATGTAATCTAAACCCTAACCCTAACTTTAGCCCCAACCCTAACTGTAGCCCCAACCCTAACCCTAACCCTAACCCTAGCCCTAACCCTAACCCTAGCCCTAACCCTAGCCCTAACCCTAGCCCTAACCCTAACCCTAGCCCTAGCCCTAACCCTAGCCCTAACCCTAGCCCTAGCCCTAACCCTAGCCCTAACCCTAGCCCTAACCCTAGCCCTAGCCCTAACCCTAGCCCTAACCCTAGCCCTAATGGGAAAATGGAAATAAATACATTTTTTTTATTTTTCCCTAACTAAGGGGGTGATGAAGGGGGGTTTGATTTACTTTTATAGCGAGTTTTTTAGCGGATTTTTATGATTGGCAGCCGTCACACACTGAAAGACCCTTTTTATTGCAAAAAATATTTTTTGCAATACCACATTTTGAGAGCTATAATTTTTCCATATTTTGGTCCACAGAGTCATGTGAGGTCTTGTTTTTTGCGGGACGAGTTGACGTTTTTATTGAAAACATTTTTGGGCACGTGACATTTTTTGATCGCTTTTTATTCCGATTTTTGTGAGGAAGAATGACCAACAGCCAGCTATTCATGAATTTCTATTGGGGGAGGCGTTTATACCGTTCCGCGTTTGGTAAAATTGATAAATCAGTTTTATTCTTCGGGTCAGTACGATTACAGCGATACCTCATTTATATCATTTTTTTATGGTTTGGCGCTTTTATACGATAAAAACTATTTTACAGAAAAAATAATTATTTTTGCATCGCTTTATTCTCAGGACTATAACTTTTTTATTTTTTTGCTGATGATGCTGTATGGCGGCTCTTTTTTTGCGGGACAATATGACGTTTTCAGCGGTACCATGGTTATTTATATCTGTCCTTTTGATCGCGTGTTATTCCACTTTTTGTTCGGCGGTATGATAATAAAGCGTTGTTTTTTGCCTCGTTTTTTTTTTTTTTTTCTTACGGTGTTTACTGAAGGGGTTAACTAGTGGGACTGTTTTATAGGTCGGGTCGTTACGGACGCGGCGATACTAAATATGTGTACTTTTATTGTTTGTTTTTTTTATTTAGATGAAGAAATGTATTTATGGGAATAATATTTTTTTTTTTTTTCCATTATTTTGGAATATTTTTTTTTTTTTTTTTTTACACATTTGGAAAATTTTTTTTTTACTTTTTTACTTTGTCCCAGGGGGGGACATCACAGATCAGTGATCTGACAGTTTGCACAGCACTCTGTCAGATCACTGATCTGACATGCAGCGCTGCAGGCTTCACAGTGCCTGCTCTGAGCAGGCTCTGTGAAGCCACCTCCCTCCCTGCAGGACCCGGATCCGCGGCCATCTTGGATCCGGGGCTGGAGGGAGCGGGGAGGGAGGTGAGACCCTCGCAGCAACGCGATCACATCGCGTTGCTCCGGGGGTCTCAGGGAAGCCCGCAGGGAGCCCCCTCCCTGCGCGGTGCTTCCCTGCACCGCCGGCACATCGCGATCATCTTTGATCGCGTGTGCCAGGGGTTAATGTGCCGGGGGCGGTCCGTGACCGCTCCTGGCACATAGTGCCGGATGTCAGCTGCGATAAGCAGCTGACACCCGGCCGCGATCGGCCGCGCTCCCCCCGTGAGCGCGGCTGATCGGCTATGACGTACTATCCCGTCCAGGGTCAGATAAGCCCAGGGCACCTCGACGGGATAGTACGTCTAAGGTCACAGAGGGGTTAAGGTCTCAATCACAACAAGAGGCCTTCGAGCAGGAAATAATAACTCTCCTGTCCAAAGGAGTATTAGTGGAAGTCCCTTTTCATCAAAAAGGAAGGGGGTTTTATTCCCCTTTATTTTTGATTTCGAAACCAGACGGATCATATAGAACAATAATTAACCTTAGGAGACTAAACGTCTTCTTAGAGAACCAAACTTTTAAAATGGAATCTATTCGGTCAACTATTAAGCTTCTGTTTCCCCATTGCTTCATGGCAGTTCTTGCCTTAAAGATGCATATTACCATCTTCCAATCTTCAGTGAGCATCAACAATATCTACGGGTGGCAGTTATGATCAAAGGTCAAATTCGGCATTATCAATACACAGCAATGCCCTTTGGACTATCAATAGCCCCTAGAGTTTTCACAAAACTAATGTCAGAGGTAATGTCATATTTGAGGTTAAAAGACACCCTCATAATACCATATTTAGATGACCTTTTGATAGTAGGGAACTCCCTTTCTCAATGTCATCAGCGTTTATCTGATTCAATTTTGTCCCTACAGGAATTAGGGTGGTTAGTAAATTGGGAAAAATCTAGATTGTCCCCCACAACTCATCAAAAATTTTTAGGAATTATTCTAGATTCTATAAATCAAATGTGCTTCCTTCCCGAGTCTAAACAAATAGCAGTCATAAACAAGGTACAATCGGTGATTAACAACCCCCTAATTTCCCTAAGAGAAGGTATGTCCCTTCTTGGTTCCTTCACATCTTGTATTACAGCTGTTCCGTGGGCCCAATTCCATAGTAGAAAATTACAGTACACAATACTTCGGGAGGAAGAAAGATTACAGGGCCGATTAGATAGTTGTATTTCTTTACCAACAGACGTGATACAATCTCTCACTTGGTGGTTAAATCCGGATCATTTTACCAGTGGGGTTCCCTGGGTGGTTAAACCTTCAAAAACTATTTTCACTGATGCTAGTCCTAGTGGTTGGGGAGCACACTTAGGAGATCAAATAGTGCAAGGTCTGTGGTTTCTTAGAGAATCGGATGATTCTTCTAATAAAAAAGAGCTGAAGGCTATCTATCATGCCTTATCTAAATTCCTTCTGCAGCTACACGGAACGCATACAAGAATCCTTTCAGACAACATGACAGCGGTTGCATATATAAACCACCAAGGAGGAACAAGATCAGAAGCTCTCATGTCTATAGCCGACGACATTCTAGCCATAGCAGAGGAGCACCTTCTATCCCTATCAGCGCTACATGTGAGAGGAATCGACAATTCGAGAGCAGATTTCCTCAGTCGCCACACTCTCCACCAAGGAGAATGGGTTCTAAGTCGTCGTATCCTTTTCATGATAGTAAAAAAATGGGGCACTCCCGAGATAGACCTTTTTGCGACAAGACACAACAGGCAAGTCAAAAAGTTCGCCTCATTGTTCCGATCCGACAATCCAGATATCTTCGACGCCCTACAAGTGCCATGGGTATTCAAGAAGGCATATGCCTTTTCCCCGCTGATACTACTTCCGACAGTAATCAGGAAGATAAGGGAGGACAGAGCAAACGTGATCTTAATCGCTCCGTTCTGGCCCAAGAGGCCATGATTTTCCTGGCTGAGAGCCATGTCAATCTCAGACCCATGGATCCTCCCGGAGGATCAGGATCTTCTTTTCCAGGGCCCCTTCAACCACCCTCATGTGAAGGGTCTACGGTTAACAGCCTGGAGTTTGAGAGGCAGCTGCTAAAGATGAGAGGGTTTTCAAACAAAGTGATTGACACTCTGCTGTTAAGTAGAAAAAGATCCACTACCTCCATCTATGCAAGAGTGTGGAAAAAATTTCTAAACCTCTACCCAACGGCCCTGTCAAACGAAATTCATATTCCTAAGATTTTAGAATTTCTTCAAAAAGGACGCGATTTAGGCCTGGCGGTCAGTACCTTTTAAAAGTACACATTTCTGCGCTGGGGGCTTTATATGGTCACGATATTGCAGGTAATAAGTGGGTAGCCAGGTTTGTTGCAGCATGCCAGAGGTCAGAGACAGTTCGAATTCCCCATGTACCACCTTGGGATGTTAATTTAGTCCTCGAAGCTCTAACAGACCACCCTTTTGAGCCACTACATTCAGCTCACATAAAACATGTCTCCCTCAAGACAGCTCTTCTTGTCGCCTTAGTATCAGCGAGAAGAGTAAGTGACATACAGGCGCTATCAATAGATCCTCCCTTTATGTCAATATTCCCAGATAGAGTTGTCCTAAAGACAGACCCTTCATGCTTACCCAAAGTATGCACTAAATTTCACAGATCGCAAGAAATTTTCCTTCCTTCCTTCTATGATAACCCTACAAATCAGGAAGAACAAAAATACCACACATTAGATGTGAGGAGAGCCATATTAGCCTATTTAGATAGGACTAGTGCCTGGAGGAAGAGCAGGGCTCTCTTTGTTTCCTTCCAGGGTCATAGGAAAGGAGCTGGATTCACGAAGGGTACTTTATCTCGGTGGATTCGGGATGCAATATGTCTGGCCTATTCATCCAAAGGGGAGAATCCGCCTGAGACCGTAAAAGCACACTCCACCTCTGCGATAGCATCATCCTGGGCTGAACGAGCGGAGGTTCCAATAGATCTGATATGTAAGGCCGCAACCTGGTCTTCTCCTACTACCTTCTATAATCACTATAGATTAGACTTGTCTTCCTCATCTGACTTGTCACTGACTTAGCACGGTGATCCCTCCCAATGACTTTCTCTGAAAGTCTCTCAAGTGGGTGCTGTCGTGGCAAAGAGAAAACACCGGATTACGTACCGGTAATGCTCTTTTATAGAGCCACGACAGCACCCCTTCACTTCCCACCCTCATAGGTTTTTTTTTAGGAGCACGGTTGAGGGTGTTTGGTTCTTGTAGTTAGCCATACTTAAGTTAACTAATAATAAATGATAATATTGAATGACCTACTAAAATCTGGTGGGCGGTTCCTCGCAATCTCTGTAACCCAACTGTGGGAGCGAGGGGGACCACCCCTTTTATTCTCTCCATAGGGTTTCCTGTTCCTAGGGGCGGATCCCCTCTCTCAAGTGGGTGCTGTCATGGCTCTATAAAAGAGCATTACCGGTACGTAATCCGGTGTTTTCTTTTTATTTAGACATATAATTTTGTTTTAAGAATTTTTTTTTCCCCAAAAAATGGCGCCAGCGGCTGCGACAGTTCAATCGCTGCTGCCAGCACCATTTTGACAGGGAAAAAATAAATGAGGCTTCATCAAGATGGTGACGGCGGCGCCAGCCAGCATCATGTATCAGGACGTGATAGATGCTGCTGCACAGGCACGGCCAACGGCGCCATTTTGTTTGGAAAAAAAAAAATTAAAATGATCTAAATAAAGCAAAAAATATGTATATTATCCCCTGTATCCTGCCACAGTGCAGGCACCGCCTTGTGCCTGATGAATGTGAATTTAAAAAAAAAAGAATTTTTTTCAAACTATATTCTATTCAGTATGCAAAATGGGGGCAAGTCACTGAGGGATCAATAACCTGTCAGAAGCCATACAGATGAATAGCTAAGCAGAGCACCACATGAAGACCACCCCTCACAAGCCGCCCGAAGTCTCATCATCTCATTAACTGAATATAAAGATTAAGCAACAACCACAAGATGGACTTCATCACCCCAGGTATCATTGTAATCAGTATAACGACACCGAGCTGACACTGCCTGTAGGTTACTGTGCACAATGCTGCTGACGGGCTCCCTCTGTTTTCCGCTGCTTGTTTTTAACCTCATTACTTCTTAGGTCAGAGAATTTCAACTCCTTTTACTTTTTATTTCGGAAGGTGCTCAGTGTTTCTTGTACATAGTTCCAGATCTCCATGGTAATGTGTGTGGTCAGATTCAAGTTCAGCTCCTCCATGCTTCACTGCAAATGTGCAAATGTGTAGCCACTGAGCCATCTTGCACTGAAAGTCCATGTTTGACCCTTTTGCGAACTATATGACTAGGACCATTCGCCACATCAGATGGCCTTCTACAGACAACGGTCTAGAGCTACGTTTCCCTCATCCATGCAGGGCAGGTTCCTTAGTCATGTTGCAGGGCTCATGAATGGGTCATACATTGACATACAATGTTGTCACTTCCCGTTGGAAGCACCTCTGAGATGTGGATGGATTTTTTTCTTACAAAGAATTAGTTTGCATGTTATTTACATGGAGCATTGCCAATACAGCTGTGGTTTCCTCAAGGAGACTCTTTTTCTCTTCCAAACCTATATAAACAGAAATGACTTGAATTTGAGAGAGCTGTAGAAATGTTCTTTTGAATTTATGGAAGGAAAATGTCATACATCATTTTTATGTAGTCAATGTAATTACGGTAATTTAAAGTGGACTTCTAGCGGCCTGGTGATGGGTGTAATGGCTCAGTGTAAGGCAGCGGATTCAGCCAGCAGTCTTGTCCTTACTTGCAGATCAGAGGACACCATGCTGCAAGTTTGGATCCATTAGGAATTAATCAAGTCTTTTTTGGTGATTCTGTGGATGAAGACTCAGTGGGGCACACAGACATTGGTAAGCAGCACACTAGGCCACTTGATGACCCTATTTTGTGATTTTTGTTTTCTTTGGCTTACCTCTTCAAATTGGACAGATCCGTGGACATCATGTGGCTCAGCTGGACCCTCTTGGAATTTTGGATGCCGACTTGGACTCTTTTGTTCCGTCTGATCTTATCACTACACTTGATAAACTTGGTGAGAGTTCAGGACTGTAAATTGTCTTGAAGGCAGTGACACGAGAGCTGTTGTTGGTTTTGTGCCTTCTCTGTGATATTGCTGTGTTTCTCGCTCTATGTGCTTTCCTGCATAGTTATAGATGATAGCGCGGATTACACACTTATGCCACGTGATTTGATTTTGCTTTGTTTAGTGATCATAGCAATATTTTTTGCCTTTGCTTATAGATGTAGCCATAACCTTTTTTTTTATTTTTTTTTCATTTACGGAAAATATAAAATTTTGTAAACCTAAAGTTATGTGCTAATTTACTTGACGTGAATAATGGCTACATGTATAGGTAATAAAGCCTATGTTTTATGTCCACCATGTTGTTCTGTCAGTCGAGTGTGCAGTAGGAACTGTTTATTTTGGCTTAAATGTGCAGTATCCCTTCCAGAAAAACGTTATATTTTTGACTGTTTTTTAGCAGTGTTTTTGTTCTGCAAGCATTTTCTTCATGCCTAATGTTGGCTTGTATTGAAACCTTCCTTGTTTTGTAGGGTTTTTTCTCTCTCTTCTGAGTCAGTGGACAGTATTTTCTGAATATTTTTTTATGCCTTTTCGAAATGTAACCTATAGCCACAAAATACCCCCCCCCCCAAAAAAAAAAAAAAAACAAAAAAAAAAAAACCTGTGGAGCAACAAGTTTTGCACAAAAATGAACATCCCTTTGGTTTATGCCATTCTTACTACTTTTGAAAAAGTAAACGGGACTTTGTTGAAGAGCTGCGCTACCCACTGCCTGACAGACTATATAATATATACACCAGATCCCGATGTAAATTGAGGTGCAAATATTTGCCTGTCAGTGTACTCTGCATAATGTTGATCAATTGTAAACAGGGATCAATACACTAATACACAAACAATCACTCAGAAAGAGCAGAGCTGTGCTATGTATCATTACAAACACTTCCAGATCTCTCACAATGCGCTCAGCTCTCAGGCTGCTGTCACACTAGCAGTATTTGGTCAGTATTTTACATCAGTAAGCCAAAACCAGGAGTGGGTGATAAATGCAGAAGTGGTGCATATGTTTCTGTTATACTATCCCTCTAATTGTTCCACTCCTGGTTTTGGCTTACAAATACTGACCAAATACTGCTAGTGTGACGGCAGCCTTACTCTCCAACCCTCTCGCCATTGAGCTGAGATCTGGAAGTGTTTTCAGTAACCTATAATCTACCGTATGTATTACTTTCTCTGCAACAACTTTTTCATAATGTGGCCAGTTTAACATGCTCAAACTTGGATAAGGAGAGCCAGCTCAAATGTACTCTTTAAGGCCTTCTCACTCTGCCAGACAAATTCTGTTCTACCCTGATGAGGGGCAAATGTTTGTAGTTGGGTTGGGTCTCTAGCTTAGCCTTTAGGCTGTGTGTGCACGCTGCGTTTTTTAAAAACGCATACATTATGCATCCCATCATTTAGAATGCATTCCGCAATTTTTGTTCACATGATGTGTTTTTTTCCGTGAAAAGCGCATCGCGGTAAAAAACGCATCATGTTCATTAATTTTGTGGATTATTTGCTTTTTTCCCGCTATTTAATGCATTGGGAAGCTCCGGGAAAAAACGCGTCAAAAACGCGAAAAAAACGCATGCGGATTTCTTGCAGAAAATGTCCGGTTTTGCTCAGGAAATTTCTGCAAGAAATCCTGAACGTGTGCACATAGCCTTAAGGGTATCACATTAACTTTAGAGAAAGTTGTAAAAGGACAGATTTCTCCCAAATCTTTATCTTCAGTTCAATAACTGTGTTGTGTCCTAAAATTTGGGCCAGAACTAATGGGCTCTTTTCCTGTACTTATTAGCACAGTCATCCTTGTTCATTGCACAAATATCATGTGCACTAGATGGAGGCCCGATGTGATGGCATTGGGAGGGCGGTAATGTCACGATGGGGGCAGGCTTTGCAGCGTTGAGAATGTTTCCCCCATGTGCTCGCCCACCTATCCACTCTCTCTGCATTGTTTTTGTCCCAGCGATGCTGTTGCTCTTCAAGAGTCTCATTTGCCCATTGTTGTCTTCGACGTTGTGCCTTTACTGCTTTCCCTTCATTGTCGTACTTTTTAGAAGGAGCCATGTTGGCGTTGATATTTGCTTTTTTAAGGGGTTTTCCCACGAACAAAAGTTAATTTTAAAAATTGTCTGTCTGACCGTGTAAAGAACATACCACAGCTCCTGCGCAGGTGAAGAAGCAAAAGACAATACTGACAATACAACAAGAGATCGCAGAGGATACATTTTGTGAGGTAAAATATTTAAAAAAAAGTCAGTGAAATGTTTTACCTCACAAAATGTATCCTCTGTAATCCCCTGCTGTAATGTCAGTATTGCCTTTTGCTTCCTCCCCTGCCCAGGAGATGTGGTATGCTCCATACATGGTCAGACACAGACCATTTTTAAAATGAACTTTCGTTCGTGGGAAAACCCCTTTATTATGACCGACTTCCTCTGCCTCTGGACACGTCGCACATCTGCCACCGGGATCAGCTGAATGTTTAACTGCGCCTGCGCAGAATTCGCGCAGGTGCAGTAAATCAGACTGCCGCCATCCTTGTGCACACAGATGGCGGCGGTCACATATAATGTCACGGGGCTACCGCGACAGAGAGGTTCCAGAGAACCCCAACGCTCTGGGCCTCGTTCACACACAGTGAACAGAAGCTCTTCACCTGTATTCTGACCTGGCTGCTTTGTGCCAGCAGTGCAGGAGTTAACCTTATTGCTGAGTTGCTGAGAGCTGGGTCTCTCTAAGCTGAAGTGGATTTTGTAATCTGATCCTCTATATAGACCCAGTCCTGACTTCAGCTATTGTCAGTGATCAGTTCTACTGCCTGGCTTGGAGGTTGAAGGAGCGTAGTGTTGTTGTTTGAGGTTTATTTACAGAGATTGGTGTCTGCTGTTTTGGTTGCATGTTAAACCTGTTTTTCTTCCTAGTTTTCTCCTTCTCTTCCCTTCTATGTGTACCCTCTGTGGTTGTGTGAGCATTTGGTGAGTTTGAGACGTTGTTACCTTGTCTGTATACCCTGTTATTTGTTGTATTATTATACTGGTGCAGTCCACCTCCTTTGGGGGGAGAGGGGGCCACTGATAGGGCCTGCACAGGAGACAGGGATATGCTGGTGGCTCAGGTATCCTAACCATCATAGGTACCCCTGAGATAAGGGAATGCCAGGGCCCCATTATAGTGGTAGGGACAGGTGCAGGTCCCAGTACGCCGTCCTGCCCCTTTATCGCCGCTTACGGCGTGACATAAAAACTGCACATGCACTCCTCCTGCACAAAGATGGCGGCGGTCAGTAAATGATTCGGCTGATCCCAGCAGTGGCGTGTTTGCGACTGTGTTCTGCTGGTGGTACCGCGCAAGAGGCTGTGTATGGCGCATACAGTACGTGTGTGTGGTGCGTATGGCATGTACAGTGTGTGTGTGGTGCGACGGTGTTCCGCTGGTGGTAGCGCGCAAGACTCTGGTACCACCAGCAGTTTCCATATTGAGACACCATCACTTGGGTGTCCTAGTATGGCGGTCGGTGAACTTCCGCCGCTTGGAATTCTGGGATCCGGACACATCTGGACGGAACAGGATGTGAAGACAGTACAAGGTAATATATAATAAGATTAGCCCCTCTATCTCCATTTAAAAAGCCGCTTTCCCATGTGTATAATTTTTCAATTGGGCAGGTCTGGTGACGTGCTCCCCCATCAGTTGTCATTTTGAGAACAGAACCACTGAGTGCAGGCTTGCTCACAGACTACAAACAAGCGGGTGATACTGCATATTAGTAATGGCCACAAAATTGTGTTCTGAGCACATATGCTAGCTGCCACTCCATCTATTCTCCATGAAGCTGCTGGGAAAACCTGAGCGCTGCGCTAGGCAGCTGCTCGGGGAGTGAATGGAGTGGTGATCGAGCATGTGCACTGAAGCTTTATTGTAACGGGATGAAAGTTCCCTGTTCTGCTGATTGGTGCGGGTCCCAGTGGTCGGAACTGCACGATCAAGAAGTTATCATTTATACTATGGCTAGGTGATAACTTGCTCTCACCAGAGAACTGTTTTAAAGGGATCCTGTCAAACTAACCCCCCCCCATCCCCCCAAAAAAAATAAAAAATAGTATGACTTTGTAGCCCTTTAAAAGATGAGTAAGTCGATCCCTTTATGACCCCAAAGTGCTGCTTTATCAGGGACAAAACACATTTTGAAGTGTCTGGAAGTGCATGAAGACGTAATGATGCAGATACATCTCCATATCCTCCACTTTATTCCTGAACTAGCAGCCTGGCCGATTAACAGATCAAGGGAGGCTTCTAGTTAAGGAATACAATGGCTGGCGGCTGAGAAACTGTAAGTGCATCGTCCCAACCCAGTGCACTTCCAGACAACTTCAAAACACATTTTAACCCAGCTAAACCATTTCTTTGGGGTCATAAACTGATCAACTGACTTATCTTTTAAAGGGCTATGCTTTCATAATTATATTTTTAGGAGGGGGGTGAGGGCACCTGTCAGTTGTTACATGCTGCCCGTTCCACTGTCAGCATGTATCAGACTGTGGCTGCATGATTCCAGTCATATGTTTTACTTCTGAAATGCTGCAGAATTTCAGATAAGGGCATAGTTTCAGTCGCTGGTAGTGATCAGCGAGTGTACTCGTTGCTCAGGTTTTCCCGAACACACGCTCGGGTGACCTCCGAATATTTATCACTGCTTGCTGCTTGGAGATTTTAGTTTTATTGTGGCAGCTGCATGATTTATAGCTACTAGCCAGCTTGATTACATGTGGGGATTCCCTAGCAATCAGGCAACCCCCCCTATTGCAATTTTTGTGCTGCTTTTTGTTTTCTAATATATATAAAAATAAATGTGTGTGTGTATGTATTATTATTATTATTATTATTTATTTATATAGCACCATTAATTCCATGGTGCTGTACATGAGAAAGGAGTTACATACAGGGTTATAGATATCGATTACAGTAAGCAGGTTTACATTGACAGACTGGTACAGAGGGGAGAGGACCCTGTCCTTGCGGACTTACATTCTATGGGATAGTGGGGAAGAGACAGAAGGTAGGGGCGAGGCGGCGGCTCTGGCGATGGCGAGGCGGCAGCTCTGGCGATGGCGAGGCGCCAGAATGGTTATTGCAGGCTGTAGGCTTTCTTGAAGAGATGGATTTTCAGGTTCCGTCTGAAGGAGCCGAGGGTGGTGGATAGTCGGACGTGTTGAGGCATGGAATTCCAGAGGATGGGGGATATTCGGGAGAAATCTTGGAGGCGGTTGTGTGAGGAACGAATGAGTGGGGAGGAGAGTAGGAGGTCTTGGGAGGATCGGAGATTACGTGAGGGAAGATATTGGGAGATTAGTTCAGAGATATAGGGAGGGGACAGGTTGTGGATGGCTTTATAGATCAGTGTTAGTAGTTTGAACTGGATTCGTTGGGGAATGGGGAGCCAGTGGAGGGATTTGCAGAGGGGAGAAGCAGGGGAGTAGCGAGGAGAGAGGTGGATTAGCCGGGCAGCAGAGTTGAGGACAGACTGGAGTGGTGCAAGAGAGTTAGCGGGGAGGCCACAGAGGAGGATGTTGCAGTAGTCGAGGCGGGAGATGATGAGGGCATGCACAAGAGTTTTGGTAGATTTTGGGCTGAGGAAGGAACGGATTCTGGCAATATTTTTGAGTTGGAGGTGGCAAGAGTTTGGACGTGCGGTTTGAAGGACAGGACAGAGTCGAGAGTTACCCCGAGGCAGCGGATTTCAGGTGCGGGAGAGAGTGTGATGTCGTTTACCATAATAGATAGGTGAGGTAGGGGGGATACGTGAGATGGGGGAAAGATGATGAGTTCGGTTTTGTCTACATTGAGTTTTATTAAGCGAGAGGTGAAGAAGGAGGATATGGCTGACAGACACTTCGGGATTCTGGACAGCAGAGAGGTGACATCTGGGCCAGAGAGGTAGATCTGAGTGTCGTCCGCATACAGGTGGTACTGGAAGCCATGGGACTTTATGAGTTGTCCTAGGCCAAGAGTATAGATGGAAAAAAGTTGGGGCCCTAGGACAGAGCCTTGAGGGATTCCAACAGAGAGAGGGCGGGATGAGGAGGTGGTGTGGGAGTGGGAAACGCTAAATGTGCGGTCGGAAAGGTATGAAGCAATCCAGGACAGGGCAAGGTCTTTGATGCCAAGGGAAGAAAAAATCTGTAGCAGTAGGCAGTGATTGACTGTGTCGAAAGCAGAGGACAGGTCAGGTATGTATATATATGTATGTACATAATTTTCTAAGGGGTACTTCCATCTGTCTGTCTGTCCTTCTGTCACGGATATTCATTGGTCCTGGCCTCTGTCTATCATGGAAATCCAAGTCGCTGATTGGTCGCCGCAAAACAGCCACGACCAATCAGCGACGGGCACAGTCCAGAAGAAAATGGCCGCTCCATACTCCCCGCAGTCAGTGGCCGGCGCCCGCTCCCCGCAGTCACTGTCCCCGGCGCTCCACTCCCCATAGTCTGTGTCCCCGGCGCTCCGCTCCCCGCACTGTGTCCCCGGTGCTCCGCTCCTCGCACTGTGTCCCTGGCGCTCCGCTCCCTGCACTGTGTCCCCGGTGCTCTGCTCCCCGCACATACTCCCCTCCGGTCACCGCTAACACAGGGTTAATGCCGGCGGTAATGCATTCCGTTACCGCCGCTATTAACCCTGTGTCCCCAACCTTTTACTATTGATGCTGCCTATGCGGCATCGATAGTAAAAATGTCATGTTAAAAATAATTTAAAAAAACTGCTATACTCGCCCTCCGCCGCCTTTCTCGCTCCTCTCCACGCTCCCGGGACCGCTCCATTGCAAACGGCAGGTTCCACTCCCATCCCAGGGCTGGTGTGGGACAAGGACCTGCCGTGACGTCACGGTCTGTCATGTGACCGTGACGTCATCATAGGTCCTGCTCACACCAGCCCTGGGACGGGACCGCAAGCTGCCGCTTGCAATGGAGCGGTCCCGGGAGCGTGGAGAGGAGCGAGAAAGGCGGAGGAGGGTAAGTATAGCAGGACTTCCAACGGGCTGTAGGTGAGTATATGTTTTTTTTAAAGTCTCTATACTATGTGGCTCTGTGCTGGGCAATATACTACGTGGCTGGGCAATATACTACGTGGCTCTGTGCTGGGCAATATACTACGTGGCTGGGCAATATACTACGTGGCTGGGCAATATACTAGAATCTGGCCACCATCTAGTATGTGTGTGTGTATGTATGTATATATATATATATATGTATGTATATGTATATTATTTTTTTTACTAAGGAGCAGAGTGAATAAAATGGCAAAATGTGGCTTCTTTTCACGTGGTGACAGGTCCACTTTTAGGTTGTGGCCCCAAGCAATAACCTTTGGGATCTCAAGTGTATTGACTTTCTCTCAAACGCCGAGATCATTTCTTGCCTAATATATTTATTCTGTGGTATCTGGTGTGTTTGCGCTGACCCCTAGAAGCGGGTTGTACTTACTGAGGGGTTTATTTTATTTTTTCCAGGATTAGTTATTCAGAATGTCTCACAAGCTTTTGTGTTTCCATCTCCTCCCTTGTATTATTTCTCAGGGCTATGAACTGTCTCGCTCTCAGAAGTCTGTGTGAGTGATTGATGGCTGTGTTTTTGAGTGTAAGGTATTGCATCTGTCATAAAGAGGTGGATGATCTGTAGCGGCTGAATGGTATTGTGCATAATAAACCTCTGGATTAATGAACTCCAGCTGCTTACAACGCTTCAACAAGCTTTGTTGTTTTTCATTTTACCCACTCCATTCTTTCTTTCTTTTTTCCTTTTTTGAGTAGTTGATTTATGATTTTACTCCTTTTTTTTCCTAGATTGCTGTTGTCCTACAGATCTAGAACCTTTTATTTTTTTTTGTGCAATTGAAATAAATGTCAATTATAGCTTTTCCTTTGTTTCCGACATTTTTACTTTGTGCCTTAGAAGATGTTTTTAAATAGGTGCTACCATTTCTGGGAAACCCTGGATTTTCTGTATAGTTCTTTGTATCTAGCACCCTCTATATTTGGTTACAGTTTTTGTCTAGTGTCTTCTTTTTTTTATGTAAGGTAGAATACGGGCCACATCCTCTTTTCTTGTCTTTTACATTAAATACAGAGACTGTGAGCGAAGTCGTCCAGGTATTGATCGTTTAGTTCCAGGTTTTAAGAGGACAGTAACTCATAGTGTATTTAATCTGTCAGCTTAAGTTAGTTTCCATTAAGCAGTGACCTTAGGCTTTTTTTTTTAATATCCATGCCAGTAATTTATAAATGGAGAAAGCCAGTCTGAACTTCTGGAATTTCTCCGTGCCCTTCATCATCCTCTCTGTATGTTGCAATACACATTAGTATTCTAAGCAGGATCCGTTTGGGGTTAGGCATTTTTCTTCAGCATCTTCTACATATGAATGTGCTACGTCTGTGCAGTCAGATGGAGAACATCAACATCAGCGGAGACAGATGTTTTACTTTTTCTCCCAATTCTCTAGAAATTTACCTTGAAATTAAACATTTGGTGCAGAAAAAAGAAATCCCCTACTGTGATGTCTTGTGTGATTTTGTTTTTGTGCATTTTTTTCTCCTTCCGTTCCAACGTCCTTTTTTTGTGTAACCGCCTTTAACAAGCATGTCTGTGATGAGCATGTTTCCCCTTCTATTAGGATCAATAAACTAGATTTGCATGGCTTAATTTAGATCCTTTTAGATACTTATCATCCGATTGATTCTACTTTTTTTGTATCTTTTTGCATTCTTACATTTTTTTCTTTTATTTAAAAAAAAAAAAAAATCTTAGGTTTTTATGGCTTGCGCGAGGGTGATCTAGATAAGGTTTTCCGCCTTCCAACCACCACTTACATTGGAGGAAGTGAAACGTCCCTGTCTTTGAGAGAAATCATTAGAAGACTGGAGGTACATTATTCTCCACATTCATCATGTTACATTCTTGTAATGGATGGTTACTTCTGTATGAACCGGTGTACATCCCTAAAAGCTTATTCCCCAACTTGTTCTGACTTCCTTGCTTTGCCTGGGATTGTCTTTCAGCATTCATACTGCCAGCACATCGGGTTGGAGTTTATGTTTATCAATGATGTGGAACAGTGTCAGTGGATCAGACAAAAGTTTGAGACCCCCGGCATCATGAAATTTTCAAATGATGAACAGAGAACACTTCTAGCAAGACTAGTGCGTTCAACAAGGTATTGGTTACATTCCTCGTCTACCCGTACTTGTCATTGGGTGTACAGTAAAATAAATGATCTTTTCTGTTGGCCTCTGGAGGAATATAGGTTATATGGGGAGAAATCCATTGGCTGAATAAGATGACGGTTTGTAGATGATAGATTGCATAGTATATTCTTTATACACAACGCTGTGGGACTGAGAGGACAACATCCAGGCTCCAAAGAGAGGTAGACAGCTCACCACAACGTGGCCAAAGCATGTAATGTTGATGATATCTGACATGTGGAGCAAATGTGGTTTAGGAGCATTGCCGTTCTTATTATGTAGACTTTTCAGACTGTTTCCTCCTCTTTTCTTTAGGTTTGAGGACTTTCTCGCTCGCAAGTGGTCATCAGAGAAGAGATTTGGCTTAGAAGGATGTGAAGTGATGATCCCAGCATTGAAAGCCATCATTGATAAGTCCAGTGAGATGGGACTGGAGTACGTCATCCTGGGAATGCCACATAGGTATTCAAATTACTATCCTAGAGCATCTTAAATCTAAAAATACCTGAAATGTATTGAAGATTTACCATAAAGGGTATTGCTCAGATTATAATTATTGTTTTGCAAGGAAATTGTTAAGGGGTTTTACCAGTTTAAAACACAACACTTGTACAATACATACTGGTGAGGAATTCTCAAGTCAGATGGACAGTCCTTTGTTTTGAATCCTCATCTGTGGCTAAGGCTACGTTCAGACTAGCGTTGTGCGCCGCTGCGTCGGCGACACAACGCACGCAAAAACGCGGCAAAACGCACGCAAAAACGCTGCGTTTTGCGACGCGTGCGTCGTTTTTTGCCGAAAATCGGACGCAAGAAAAATGCAACTTGTTGCGTTTTCTTGGTCCGACGCTTGCGGCAAAAAAGACGCACGCGTCGCAAAACGCAACAAGCAAAAACGCATGCGTCCCCAATGTTAAACATAGGGGCGCATGACGCGTGCGTCGCCGCAGCGTCGCCCGACGCTAACCCGACGCACACTAGCACAACGCTAGTGTGAACGTTGCCTAAGAGTCTAGAGTGATTACATAGGGCATGTTTCCTTCTGGAGGGACTGCCGTGTCCTGCATGGCGCCATTCAGATGGAGTTCCCCGAACAGTGGGTGGGTGACCAAAATGGACACTGTGCAGAGAAAAGGATGCATAAGTAACTTTGTACTTCATCCCCTTCTTAGTCAGAATCAAAACGCTACGACATTTTTGATGAGGTGTCAAAACTTTATAAGATGGGGTGAGAATGAGAGCATTTTAATTGTGTTTTCAATGAATTAAGCCTTAAAAGTCTATAGACATTTCCGGATCTTTGGCAAAACCACTTCAGTATTGTGATTCTTCAAAGTAGGTGATAAACTTATCCTCAAAGTAGGGCATAAATATGTGATCACTAGGGGCCCTTAGATCAGTAGAACAAGAGTCCAGAGTTCCCTGTGGCACCTCAGTCCATCACCACGATAAGGAGGATTTTCACTGTAGCAGTGTCCATTATTTAACAAGGAAGAAGGACTTGAGACTCCATTTCTACTGATCACTGGGGATCCCATTGATCATACGTTTATTCTCTTTTTTTCTTCTATGTTGCTAAGAATGCTGTGACTGTTTTCTTTCACAGAGGCAGACTAAATGTCTTGGCAAACGTAATCCGGAAAGATTTAGAACAAATCTTTTGCCAGTTTGACCCCAAGCTGGAAGCTTCGGATGAGGTAATTGTGGTCTTTACTTATTGAATAATAAATGTTTTGTGTGCTCATTTATCTATTTCTAATGATATATCATACATTTTGTAGCCTTTATGAAATCTAAAATGTTCTTTTTCCAGGGATCTGGGGATGTGAAGTATCATTTGGGTATGTACCATGAGCGCATTAACCGAGCCACAAACAAGAAAATTACCTTATCTTTGGTTGCAAATCCATCTCATCTGGAGGCAGTAGATCCCGTTGTACAGGGGAAGACCAAAGCAGAGCAGTTCTACAGGGGTGACAATGAAGGCAAAAAGGTGAGCTCTCAATGTAGAACACCACCAAAGTGAATGTGTGGTTGAATGCATATAATATAGTGCCAGGAACACATGGGCTACTTGCACAGTGAACAAGTCTGTATGATCATGTTCACACACCACCAAGAAACCTGAAGACACAAAAGAGAATAGTAAAACCAAAAACATTCAGTTTGAAAAAATGTTGCAGTAATCCGCAAGTGCTAGTAAAAGATGTAAAAAACAGGGTATTTGGTTGATACGTTTTTTGCAAAAAATGTATACTAAGCTGCTCTACCAATCTTCACGGTATACCCTTATCAGAGCAGTCCTAACTAATGTATGCAATCCCTATCTGATGTATTTAAAAACCTGATCATCTGTATATAACCTGTGTGAACAGGGTTCAGAGAGGAAAAATCCATGTGTGCATACAGGGTAGAACAGCTTTTGTGCAGATAGCCCAAGAGGAGTGGTGGAACTCCCCAGTCTTATAGACACAAGAGAACAATTATGGAAACAGGAACACATGGGCTACTTGCACAGTGAACAGATGATCAGGTTTTTAAATACATCAGATAGGGATTGCATACATTAGTTAGGACTGCTCTGATAAGGGTATACCGTGAAGATTGGTAGAGCAGCTTAGTATACATTTTTTGCAAAAAACGTATCAACCAAATACCCTGTTTTTTACATCTTTTACTAGCACTTGCGGATTACTGCAACATTTTTTCAAACTGAGTGTTTTTGGTTTTACTATTCTCTTTTGTGTCTTCATATAATATAGTGCATAGCATAAATGAGTACACCCCACCTGTGAAGTGTGTGTATAAAATATATATGTATATCCAGTAGTGTTTTTGACTATTTCTGTAGGTAATGTCCATTCTTGTCCATGGGGATGCGGCATTTGCAGGGCAGGGTGTCGTGTATGAAACCTTCCATCTCAGTGATCTTCCTTCTTACACCACCAATGGAACCATTCATGTAGTGGTGAATAACCAGGTAACTTTCCCGTTTTTGAATATCCACGCTGTATATGATATACAGAGATGCAGATTATATCCGATTACACTTCCATAGATCGGATTCACCACTGACCCTCGCATGGCTCGCTCTTCGCCATACCCTACTGATGTGGCTCGCGTTGTTAACGCTCCCATATTCCATGTGAATGCAGATGATCCGGAAGCTGTAATGTATGTGTGCAGTGTGGCAGCAGAGTGGAGGAACACTTTTAATAAAGATGTAGTGGTGGATTTGGTAAGTTTCTCTTGCTGACCTCTTTATGATAAATAATCACTTTTACTAACCCCTGGATTTATTGGCAGTGGGCCACAGTCTTCTTATTTTATCCTTATAGCTGACTCCTATGTATATTTCTCTTTAGGTGTGCTACCGTCGTAGTGGACACAATGAAATGGATGAGCCCATGTTCACTCAACCACTCATGTACAAGCAGATCCACAAACAGGTTCCCGTTTTGAAGAAATATGCTGACAAGTTGATTTCTGAGGGCATCGTTTCTCTTCAAGAGTTTGAGGTGCAGGACTCTAATCTAAAAGCAAATGCCCAATGATAACCAATTGATGTCAATATTCTTGTGTATCCGAGGCTCAATCCACCCCTTCCTCTTTCCCCTGTTTAAAGCTGGGGGCAACTATTATCGTGCAAGACTTTGCAGTGTAATACTCATAAACTACTGCATTAGACAAACTTAGCTGTTAATAGACCACCTGAAATCTGTGCAGAGGCTGCACTAACCTAGGCATCATTAGCTTAAGACAAAGCGAAGAGCAACACGTTTGGTGCAGCCCACCACCCAGAATTGTTGTGGTCCATGCTGCGAGTGAACAGCAGAGTATTTTCTAAAGACTATTATACTGCAATGTCCTGCACTTTAAATGTTTTCTTTAGAACTTGTAGGTACGCTTAAAGGAGCACTCCCATGAATACCGTATATATTTTATTTCATTAATTCTGTGTATGTAGTGTGAATCTATTGATAGACTCTCCGACCGCCGATATCTTTAGGATCCAGCTCCATTCTGCGACGCTTCTCAGTGACATCACTGCTCCGCAGACTCTCTGGGTCATGCTGTGCGCTCTGTATGAGCCAACAATGAAAGTCTGGAGTATCAGACTGAAGCCCCATGACTTGCATTGTGAAAGAGACTTCCAGCTCACACCTAGAGCTTAGTGTGATCTGGATAGTCTTTAGTGTGGTGACGTCATTGAGAAGAAGAGCGGAGAATGCGGCGGTAGGTGTGTATATTATTACATGCACATACACACGTAATTAATGAACAAAAAAAATATTTATAGTAGTGCATCTGTAAAATAAAGCCCAGTTCTTATATATCATTTCATGATTATAAATCAGAAGTAACTATACGAATTTCTATAATTCAGCTTGTTACAGAACGTAAATGAAAACCAGCATTTGTTCAACATAGTTATCTAGTCCCTTAGTCAATCTTTAGCAACCATGAATAAATGACCACATTAATAGATTTTTTTTTTTTGTTCATTTAGGAAAGGAGTCTGTAATTGAGCATTCATACTGTATTATACTGTAAGGCTATGTGCACACGTTCAGGATCTCTTGCAGAAAATTCCTGAGAAAGACCTGAAATTTTCTGCAAGAAATCTGCATGCGTTTTTGGCGCCTTTTTGATGCGTTTTTTTCCCGGACATTTCCCAATGCATTTTATAGTGGGAAATCCGCAAAACCCCCCCCCCCCCCCCCCCGCAAAATTAATGAACATGCTGTGTTTTTTACCGCGATGCGTTTTTTTGCGGAAAAAAAACGCATCATGTGCACAAAAATTGCGGAATTCATTCTCAATGATGGAATCCATAGTGTATGCTGTTTTTTGTGGTGTTATAGCATTTTTATCGTGAAAAAACGCGAAAAAAACTCGAAAAATCAGCAATGTGTGCACACAGCCTAAAGATCTCGGACAAGTGTGTGTGTGTGTGTGTGTTGGTTAATGTTACATTTAGTTACGTCAGCTGGCAGTCAAGCTATATGCAGGAGGCATATTATAGGCTTATCTATAAATGTTGTGAGTGTGGCCTTCACCTATGGTACATAAAGCTGTAATCAATCATTATTATGGATCAAAGGTTATTCAGTCTGGGTATTTCATACAAGAATCACTTAGCGTATTTTTACCAGAACCCAACAGTTATTCTGAATAGTTAAGCAAGTTGATCATGAAATGATCTCTAAAAGGGCTAAAGTTAATGATGACACATTTCCTTTGTATTTTAAGCCAAGAAAAGATATATTCATCATTTACATTTAAAAAATTACAAAAAGGATAATGGGCTGATGCCAAAGTTTGAGCACCCTTGGAGATCTATGTGTTCAGATAAATTTGACCAAGATTTCAGACCTTAATTAGCCTCTTGGTGAATAAGTCATAACCCTTTCATTATTAGGAAAGGCAAGGTGATGCAAATTTCCCAGCTTTATAAAAATCCAGCCTCCTCTATCCATGTGCCACAAACAGCAGTCATGAGTTCTTCTAAGTAGCTGCATAGCACTCTGAAAATGGCGGAGGCCCACAAAGCAAGAGCAGACTATAAGAAGCTGGCAAAGCGTTTTCAAGTTGCCCATTCCTCAGTTCGAAATGTAGTTAAAAAATGGTAGCGAACAGGAACAGTGGAGATCAAGATAAGGTCTGGAAGACCAAGCAAAATGACAGTGAAAACTGCTCGTAGGATTTCTAGCGGGGCAAATCAGAACCCCTGATTGACTGCAAAAGACAATCAGAAAGATTAACAGACTCTAGAGTTGTGGTACATTGTTCTACTGTTCAGAGACATCTGCATAAATAGGGCCTTCATGAATAGTCATCAGAAGAAAACCTCTTCTGCATCCTCACCATAAAATTCAGCGTCAAAAGAATGCAAAAGAACATATAAATAAGCCTGATGCATTTTAGAAACCAGTTCTATGGACTTATAAAGTTGAAATAGAACTCTTTGGCCATAATGATCAAAGGTATGTGTGGAGATAAAACGTCACAGAATTTTAGGAAAGGAACATCTCGCCAACCATTAAGCATGGGGGTGGATCAATTATGCTTTGGGGTTGTGTGTATTGCAGCCAATGGCCTGGGAAACATTTCACAGGTAGAAGGAAGAATGGATTCAATGAAATTTCGATAAATTCTTGATGCAAACATAACACAACCTGTAAAAATACTGTTTCATAAACGAAAAGAGAATGGTTCCAGCTTCAGTAAAAGCTTTTGCCGTATATTCTGTAAAAATACTGACATTGAAAAGAGGATGGCTTCTATAAATGGATAACGATTAGTGATAAGCGAATAGCGTTGTGCTCGGGTCTCCCCAAGCATGCTCGGGTGATCTCCGAGTATTTTATAGTGCTGGGACATTTAGTTTTCCTCGCCTCAGCTGCATGATTTACGGCTGCTGGACAGCCTAAATACATGTGGGAATTCCCTAACAAACAGGCAATCCCCACAAGTATTCAGCCTGGCTAGCAGCCGTTAATCATGCTGCTGAGGCAAGGAAAACTAAATGTCCGAGCGCTAACAAATACTTGGAGATCGCCGGAGCACAATGATATTCGCTAATCATTAATAATGATCCTAAACACACATCAAAATCCACAATAGAGTGCCTCCAAAGGTGCAAGACGAAGGTTTTACAATGGGCCTCACAGTTCCCTTATCTGAATATCATTGAAAATCTTTGGCTAGACCTCAAAATAGCAGTGCATGCAAGATGACCCAAGAATCTCCCAGAACTAGAAGGATTTTCCAAGGAAGAATGGATGAAAGTCCCTCAAACAAGAATTGAAATACTCTTTGCTAGCTACAAAAAGCGTTTACAAGCTGTGATACTTTTAAATAGGGGTACTAACCATTCAGGGTGCCCAAACTTTGCATCTGCTAATTTGCCTTTGTTTAATATTTAAAATATAAAAGATTATAGATATAGCTGCATATAGATATTTGCAATAGTAAAATGAACACACTGGCACTCAGGCCCCAAGAAAACCAATCCTCAGCTGCTGGAATCAAGACAGAAGGAGTGCCAGATCTGTCAAATAGGAAGTTAAAAAATAGCAAAAGATAATGCCGCGCTTGAGGGTGGGTTCATAGGGAAAGACAGTGAGTGTAACTAAATCAAATATACTGTATATTGGATGGTCACTCACTATTTGAGTGATTTATTGTAGGCGCCCTTGTTCGAAGGATTACCTTGTACTAATCTTGGCTCAGACACAAGTAATAGATGCGCATATACTGGTAAAGTTAGTGCCATTAACATATGCCATGAACGTGCAGTGATGTAAATCCGCCAGTAGTCACTAGGATCAATAGTGACTTAAGGTGGATGTTTGTATAGAATAATTCCCCAAGGGTCTGTTGGTAGCGGTGGCAGGGGTGAATCGCTGTCGCACTGGTATGAGTACTATGGGAAGCACATGCAGTCACTTCCTTACATGTGGTGTTTTGGGTAACGTGTGGTGCGGTCGCGCTTGAATTGGGTGCAGATTCATTCAGCTCCAGCGGTCACTGGGAGTTGAGGAGCTATGAGGGGCCAGGAGATGATGCGCTTTGCAGAGCCAGGGAAGCCCCGGCCGGTGGCGTCCCTGGATACAACGCTAGGAAAAAAAGATGGCCAAGAGGCCCTGTCCACATGTGACGTCACACTGAGTACGGAAAGGCGCTGGGATCAAACGGGCCAACCAACGCGTTTCAAAGAACTGCATTCTTCTTCGTCAGGAGCACCGTCCGGGGCTTCCCTGGCTCTGCAAAGCTCATCATCTCCCTGCCCCTCATAGCTCAACTCCCGGTGACCGCTGGAGCTGAACGAATCTGCACCCAATTGAAGCGCCACAGCACATTACCCGACACATCACAGGTAAGGCAGTGCTTCCCATGGTACTCATACCAGTGGGACAGTGATTCAAAGTACGCCTGTGCCGGAGCCGCAGCGTGACGACCAGAAGAGGATGTCATCCTATGAAGATGGGAGGTCCCGGACTGCGACGCCCATCAGACCAGACCGGACCGCCCCTGGGTGAGTATAATCTAACCTCTTTTTCTCATCTTTCAGGATACATCGGAGGCTTATCTACAGCATTAGAGAATGCTGTAGATAAGCCCCTGATGCCGGTGGGCATAGCTCAACTTCCATTTTGGGGGTGACAGGTACCCTTTAAGTCACTATTGATCCTAGTGACTACAGACGGATTTACATCACTGCATGTCCTTGGCATGTATTATTGGCACCATCTTTACCCGTATATGCACATCTTGGGCATCTATTACTTGTGTCTGAGCCAGGATTAGTACAAGGTAACCCCATGAACGAAGGTGCCTACAATAATTACTCAAATAGTGAGTGACCATCCAATATATATTTGATTTAGTTACACTCACTGTCTTCCCCTATGAACCCACCCTCAGTCGCGGTATCATCTTTTTCTATATAATTAATTATTTTATTTTTTGCCTAAAATACAAAGGAAATGTGTGATCTTTAACTTTAGGCCTGTTTAGAGATGATTTCATCTTCAACTTGCTTAACTGTTCACAGTAAAAGTAATTTTGTCTAGGGGTGCTCAAACTTTTACATGCCGCTGTATACATGCCTTTTGCTCTGTAATTTCACTATTTTCTTTTAAAGACTTTAGTGAAATGTCACAATCTTGAATATATGGGATTAATGAACCAATCCCATATACCGGATGCTATAAAACCACAATCTTTCTCCTACAATGACTAGTTATGACTAAAAACCAGGCAGTTCCAAGTTTTGAAATGACTCCCATATCTTATAGACCTTTTGCTTACCGTAACCTTTTTATATTGTATAGACTGAAGATAATTTTTATCAATTTTTGAATAAACATAGATTTTTATATTCTCGTGTATATGCGTATATATATATATTATAATTTGCATATATACATTTACAAAGCCAATAGACTACGAATGATGGGTGTCAGGAATAAGCCTACTATCTATCCTCATCTGCCTGATGTATATCAGTTCACAGGATACCCAACCAAAAATTCGTAGAATATGGAAGCTTACAAAACCTTATAAATATAACAATCAAGAAATTAAACACAATTTGGAATCTCAAAATGGCCAAAATTAATAAGATGGTAGAAAAAATAATGTCATGCAATATCAGAAACTCTCAAAATGCCCCAAATAAATGACAAGATGAGACAGATTTTCTGTCTAAACTGTGAATAAACTTGAGTGTTCTGAAAAAGAATGCATATGAACAGCCAAGAACACTGGTAAGTATACAGGTGCTTCTCACAAAATTAGAATATCATCAAAAAGTTAATTTATTTCAGTTCTTCAATACAAAAAGAGAAACTCACATATTATATAGTCATTACAAACAGAGTGATCTATTTCAAGTGTTTATTTCTGTTAATGTTGATGATTATGGTTTACAGCCAGTGAAAACCCAAAAGTCATTATCTCAGTAAATTAGAATAATTAACAAAAAAAAGCCTGCAAAGGCTTCCTAAGCCTTTAAATAGGTCTTTTAGTCTGTTTCAGAAGGCTCCACAATCATGGGGAAGACTGCTGACTTGACATATATCCAAAAGGCAGTCATTGACACACTCCACAAGGAGAGTAAGCCACAAAAGGTCATTGCTAAAGAAGTTGGCTGTTCACAGAGTGCTGTATCCAAGCATATTAATGGAAAGTTGAGTGGAAAGAAAGTGTGGTAGAAAAAGGTTGAAAGGATTGATAAAAGGCCATTCAAAAACTTTTGGAAGTTTCACAAGGAGTGGACTGCTGCTGGAGTCATTGCTTCAAGAGCCACCACACACAGAAGTATCCAGGACATGGACTACAAGTGTCGCATTTCTTGTGTCAAGCCAGTCATGACCAAAAGACAACACCAGAAGCGTCTTACCTGGGCCAAGGAGAAAAAGAACTGGGCTGTTGCTCTGTGGTCCAAGGTGGTGTTTTCAGATGAAAGTAAATTTTGCATTTCATTTGGAAATCAAGGTCCCAGAGTCTGGAGGAAGAGAGGAGAGGCACACAATCCAAGCTGCTTGAGGTCTAGGGTGAAGTTTCCACAATCAGTGATGGTTTGGGGAGCCATATCATCTGCTGGTGTAGGTCCACTGTGTTTTATCAAGACCAAAGTCAGCGCAGCCGTCTGTCATGATCCCAATGGCAGGGGATCACAAAAGGACAAGCACAAAAACAAAACAAGCTCTAGGGTGATGGAACCTGAGCTGACCGCGATCCTGAACCTAAACACACAACTAGCAGTAGCCGGGGAACGTGCCTACGATGATTCCTAGACGTCTCGCGCCAGCCGAAGGATTAACTTCCCCTATCAGAAGAAACACAGACCTCACTTGCCTCAGAGAAACACCCCACAGAAATAGCAGCCCCCCGCATGTAATAACGGTGAAATGAGAGGAAAGCACATAGTAGTTATGAAAATAGAATCAGCAAAAATGAGGCCCGCTAAAGCTAGATAGCAGAGGATACAAAAGTGAACTGCGCGGTCAGCGAAAAACCCTTCAAAAAACCATCCTGAAATTACTTGAACTCATGTGCCAACTCATGGAACATGAGGAGTAATTTCAGCCCACTAGAGCAACCAGCAGCAAGGAATCACATATCTGCAAGCTGGACTAAGACAAAAATAAAGCAAAACGTGGAACAGGAAAATCAAAACTTAGCTTGTCCTGAAGATAACAGACACAGGGAGCAGAGGTGAAAAGACACGCTGATTACATTGATAGCTGGCGAGGAAATGACAAAAAAGCCAGGTTAAATAGGAAACTCCCATAACCTGATGGAACAGGTGGAGACCAGAGACCGCAGAGAACACAAGTCACCCAGTACAATCAGTAACCACCAGAGGGAGCCCAAAAACAGAACTCACAACAGTATCCCCCCTTGAGGAGGGGTCACCGAACCATCACGAGAACCACCAGGGCGACCAGGATGAACCCTATGAAAAGCACGGATCAAATCGGCAGCATGAACATCAGAGGCAATCACCCAAGAATTATCCTCCTGACCATAACCCTTCCACTTGACCAAATACTGGAGTTTCCGTCTGGAAACACGAGAATCCAAGATCTTCTCCACAACATACTCCAATTCACCCTCCACCAGCACCGGAGCAGGAGGCTCAAGCGAAGGAACAACAGGTACCTCATACTTCCGCAACAACGACCGATGGAACACATTATGAATAGCAAACGATGCCGGAAGATCCAAACGAAACGACACAGGGTTAAGAATTTCCAAGATCCTATAGGGACCGATGAACCGAGGCTTGAACTTAGGAGAAGAGACCTTCATAGGAACAAAACGAGAAGACAACCACACCAAGTCCCCAACAAGAAGTCGAGGACCCACGCGGCGACGGCGATTAGCAAACTGCTGAGCCCTCTCCTGGGACAACTTCAAATTGTCCACCACATGACTCCAAATCCGATGCAACCTATCCACCACCATGTCCACTCCAGGACAATCAGAAGGCTCCACCTGACCAGAGGAAAAACGAGGATGAAACCCCGAATTACAAAAGAAAGGAGAAACCAAGGTAGCAGAACTAGCCCGATTATTAAGGGCAAACTCGGCAAGCGGCAAAAAGGAAACCCAGTCATCTTGATCAGCAGAAACAAAACACCTTAAATAAGTTTCTAAAGTCTGATTAGTTTGTTCCGTCTGGCCATTCGTCTGGGGATGGAATGCAGACGAAAAGGACAAATCAATGCCCATCTTAGCACAGAACGTCCGCCAAAATCTAGACACAAACTGGGATCCCCTGTCAGAAACGATGTTCTCCGGAATGCCATGCAAACGGACCACGTTTTGAAAAAACAGAGGGACCAACTCAGAGGAGGAAGGTAACTTAGGCAAGGGTACCAGATGAACCATCTTAGAAAAGCGGTCACACACAACCCATATGACGGACATTTTTTGAGAGACAGGGAGATCCGAAATAAAGTCCATGGAAATGTGCGTCCAAGGTCTCTTCGGGATAGGCAAAGGTGACAACAATCCACTGGCCCGAGAACAGCAAGGCTTAGCCCGAGCGCAAACTCCACAAGACTGCACGAAAGAACGCACATCCCTCGACAAGGAAGGCCACCAAAAAGACCTGGCAACCAAGTCTCTAGTACCAAATTTTCCAGGATGACCTGCCAACACAGAAGAATGGACCTCGGAGATGACTCTACTGGTCCAATTATCCGGAACAAACAGTCTTTCAGGCGGACAACGATCAGGTTTATCCGCCTGAAACTCCTGCAAAGCACGTCGCAAGTCTGGGGAGACAGCCGACAAAATCACCCCATCCCTAAGGATACCAGTGGGCTCCGAATTTCCAGGGGAGTCAGGCACAAAACTCCTAGAAAGAGCATCCGCCTTCACATTCTTTGAACCTGGCAGGTACGAAACCACAAAATTGAAACGGGAGAAAAACAGTGACCAACGAGCCTGTCTAGGATTCAGACGCTTGGCAGACTCAAGGTACATCAGATTTTTGTGATCAGTCAAGACCACCACACGATGTCTAGCACCCTCAAGCCAATGAAGCCACTCCTCAAATGCCCACTTCATGGCCAAAAGCTCCCGATTACCAACATCATAATTCCGTTCAGCGGGCGAAAATTTTCTAGAAAAGAACGCACATGGCTTCATCACTGAGCCATCGGAGCTTCTCTGTGACAAAACCGCCCCCGCTCCGATCTCGGAAGCATCAACCTCAACCTGAAAAGGAAGCGACGTATCTTGCTGACGCAACACAGGAGCCGAAGAAAACCGGCGCTTAAGTTCCTGAAAGGCCTCCACAGCCGCAGAAGACCAATCAGTAACATCAGCACCCTTTTTAGTCAAATCCGTCAAAGGCTTAACAACACTAGAAAAATTAGTTATGAAGCGACGATAAAAATTAGCAAAGCCTAAGAACTTCTGTAGACTCTTAAGAGATGTAGGCTGCGTCCAGTCACAAATAGCCTGAACCTTGACGGGATCCATCTCAATAGTAGAAGGGGAAAAAATATACCCCAAAAAAGAAATCTTCTGGACTCCAAAGAGACATTTAGAACCTTTTACAAACAAAGAATTGGCCCGCAGAACCTGAAACACCTTCCTGACTTGCTGAACATGAGACTCCCAGTCATCAGAAAAAACCAAAACATCATCCAAATACACGATAATAAATTTATCCAGATATTCACGGAAAATATCGTGCATAAAAGACTGGAAGACAGAAGGAGCATTAGAAAGTCCAAAAGGCATCACCAAATACTCGAAATGGCCCTCAGGCGTATTAAATGCGGTTTTCCACTCATCACCCTGCCTTATCCGCACAAGATTATACGCACCCCGAAGATCAATCTTAGTGAACCATTTAGCCCCCTTAATGCGAGCGAACAAATCAGTCAACAATGGCAAAGGATACTGATATTTGACTGTAATCTTATTCAAAAGACGATAATCTATGCAAGGCCTCAAGGAACCATCCTTTTTGGCCACAAAAAAAAAAACCTGCTCCCAAAGGGGACGAAGATGGACGGATATGTCCCTTTTCCAAGGACTCCTTAACATAATTCCGCATAGCAGTATGCTCTGGCACTGACAGATTGAACAAACGACCTTTAGGGATTTTACTGCCAGGAATCAAATCTATAGCACAATCGCAATCCCTGTGAGGAGGAAGCGAACTGAGCTTAGGCTCCTCAAAAACCTCCCGATAATCAGACAGAAATACCGGAACCTCAGAAGGAGTAGATGAAGCGATAGAAATCGGAGATGCATCATCATGAACCCCCTGACATCCCCAGCTTAACACAGACATTGTTTTCCAGTCCAGGACTGGGTTATGAGTTTGTAACCATGGCAGACCAAGCACTAAGACATCATGTAAATTATACAGTACCAGGAAGCGAATCACCTCCTGATGAACGGGAGTCATACGCATGGTCAGTTGTGTCCAGTACTGAGGTTTATTCATAGCCAAAGGTGTAGAGTCAATTCCTTTCAAAGGAATAGGAACTTCCAGAGGTTCCAGACTAAACCCACAGCGATTGGCAAATGACCAATCCATAAGACTCAGGGCAGCGCCTGAATCCACATAGGCATCGACGGAAATGGATGATAATGAACAAATCAGCGTCACAGACAGAATGAACTTAGACTGTAAAGTACCAATGGCAACAGGCTTATCAACCTTTTTTGTGCGTTTAGAGCATGCTGATATAACATGAGCTGAATCACCACAATAAAAACACAATCCATTTTTCCGCCTATAATTTTGCCGTTCACTTCTGGACTGAATTCTATCACATTGCATTATCTCAGGTGCCTGTTCAGAAGACACCGCCAAATGGTGCACAGGTTTGCGCTCCCGTAAACGCCGATCAATCTGAATAGCCATAGTCATGGACTCATTCAGACCTGTAGGCGCCGGGAACCCCACCATAACATCTTTAATGGCCTCAGAAAGGCCATCTCTGAATTTTGCAGCCAGGGCGCACTCATTCCACTGAGTAAGCACCGACCATTTCCGAAATTTCTGACAATATATTTCTGCTTCATCTTGCCCCTGAGAGAGAGCCAATAAAGCTTTTTCAGCCTGAATCTCTAGGTTAGGTTCCTCATAGAGCAAACCCAATGCCAGAAAAAACGCATCCACATTGAGCAACGCAGGATCCCCTGGTGCCAATGCAAATGCCCAATTCTGAGGGTCACCCCGCAGGAAAGATACAACAATCTTGACCTGCTGAGCAGGGTCTCCAGAGGAGCGAGTTTTCAAGGAAAGAAACAACTTGCAATTGTTCCTAAAATTCAGAAAACTAGATCTATCTCCAGAAAAAAACTCTGGAATAGGAATTCTAGGTTCCGACATAGGCGTATGTACAACAAAATCTTGTATATTTTGAACCTTAGCAGCAAGATTATTCAGGCTGGAAGCCAAACTCTGGACGTCCATGATAAACAGCTGAGGTCAGAGCCATTCAAGGATTAAGAGGAGGAAAGAAGCAGCCAAGCTGCAATTAAGGCTAGGCAGCAAACACTGAGGCGGGGGAAAAAAAAAAAAAAACTTCCTCAGACTACTTTTCCTCCTACTTCAGCCAAAACGATGACCAATTTTTTTTTCTTTAGGCGGGCTATACTGTCATGATCCCAATGGCAGGGGATCACAAAAGGACAAGCACAAAAACAAAACAAGCTCTAGGGTGATGGAACCTGAGCTGACCGCGATCCTGAACCTAAACACACAACTAGCAGTAGCCGGGGAACGTGCCTACGATGATTCCTAGACGTCTCGCGCCAGCCGAAGGATTAACTTCCCCTATCAGAAGAAACACAGACCTCACTTGCCTCAGAGAAACACCCCACAGAAATAGCAGCCCCCCACATGTAATAACGGTGAAATGAGAGGAAAGCACATACGTAGTTATGAAAATAGAATCAGCAAAAATGAGGCCCGCTAAAGCTAGATAGCAGAGGATACAAAAGTGAACTGCGCGGTCAGCGAAAAACCCTTCAAAAAACCATCCTGACATTACTTGAACTCATGTGCCAACTCATGGAACATGAGGAGTAATTTCAGCCCACTAGAGCAACCAGCAGCAAGGAATCACATATCTGCAAGCTGGACTAAGACAAAAATAAAGCAAAACGTGGAACAGGAAAATCAAAACTTAGCTTGTCCTGAAGATAACAGACGCAGGGAGCAGAGGTGAAAAGACACGCTGATTACATTGATAGCTGGCGAGGAAATGACAAAAAAGCCAGGTTAAATAGGAAACTCCCATAACCTGATGGAACAGGTGGAGACCAGAGACCGCAGAGAACACAAGTCACCCAGTACAATCAGTAACCACCAGAGGGAGCCCAAAAACAGAACTCACAACAGCCGTCTAACAGGAAATTTTAGAGCACTTCATACTTCCCTCTGCCGACAAGCTTTTTGGTGATGGAAATTTCATTCTCCAGCAGGACTTGGCACCTGTCCACACTGCCAGAAGTAACGATACCTGGTTTGAAAACAACAGTATCACTGTGCTTGATTGGCCAGTAAACTCGCCTGACCTTAACCCCATAATCTATGGGATATTGTCAAGAGGAAGATGAGACACCAGACCCAACAATTTAGACGAGCTGAAGACTGCTATCTAAGCAACCTGGGCTTCCATAACACCTCAGCAGTGCCACAGGCTGATCACCTCCATTCCACACCACGTTGATTCAGTAACTGGTGCAAAAGGAGCCCCAACCAAGTATTGAGTGCATTTACTGAACATACATTTTAGTAGGCCAACATTTCGGATTTTAAAATCATTTTTCAAGCTGGTGTTATAAAGAATTCTAATTTACGGAGATAATGACTTTTGGGTTTTCATTGGCTGTAAGCCATAATCATCAACATTAATGGAAATAAACACTTGAAATAGATCACTCTGTTTGCAGTGACTCTATATGAGATTCACTTTTTGTATTGATTCTAGTTTTGTGAGAAACACATGTAAGTGATCATAAGAGTGACCAGCAAAGCATATGAATAAGTAAGTGGGAAGAAGCTGAATGAATAATTAGGGAACCTGTGGGATGAGGCAAAAAAGATAAGATGAGGAAAAGAACTCGCATGTATCGCCACCACTTTGTGGCTTCCTCAGGGATAAAAGTGGATCATGGTGTCTGGTTATGCCCCCTATATACAGATGCAAACAATAACATAAAAAATTGGGGTCTAGTATATGATATTTAATAACTCTTTCATAATTCTTTTTTCAACAATATTTATTGTTGAGATTGTACTTTCTAATATTTTGAGTATTTTGTTTTTCCTTGATTGTTATTTGTATTAGGTTTTGAAAGCTTTTAGATTTATGAATTATTTAGGTATTCTATGAACTGATACTTTATCAGGCAGATGAAGATTGGTGGTAGTGTTGTTCCAGACAAACCTCATTTGTGTATACACAGCCTATTGACTTTAAATATAAAATATAAATGTTGATATTTTTTTATAGGGTTGTATTTGTCTCCTTCATACTATTTGTAATAAAGATTTTTTTCATATGGTGCTCCCGATGCATTTGTAGACTTCCTTTCCATGATGTTCATGCTTAGAATCCAGGATGCAGCACTATTAACGTTCTCTAATGCACAGTAATGGCTGCATGTCTGAATTCAGATTAAGAGGAATTCCATCTTAGTGGCTTATCCTATTAATATGCCCTCGCTATTTCACGATTGCTAGGAGTCTTCTTGGAATCAAAGTGCAGCCCCGGCCAGTGGCGTGAGCTGAGGGCTCACGACCGGTGGACCTGAGCAGTAATGCACCGCTAACATCATAGAGAGTGAAGACGCTAAAGTTAGCGCGTTTCAAAAACTGCAGTTTTCTTCATCAGGGATGTTGCAGCCTGGATCGGGTGAACTTTAATAGCAGGATCAATCTACATAATTGATCTTGTGACTAACAGTTGCACAAAGCTTCTCCCACCGATAAAAGCCCTGTAAATGAGGAGGTGTTCTGCAAAGTAGATAGTTGGCTGTTTATTTGAAGTACTAATAAATGGATGCGCAAGTGAAGGATATAAGCCAGATCGGATCAACTCCTAGTTCCTGTCAGGCGGCATGGCCCATTTACATGTTTCTGCTGTCAGTACCATGCTCGGTAGTTTCTGTAATATGGTCCCGGTACATTTTGGTTTCCTTTCTAGTCTGATGTTTTGTATGCTTGCCAGTGGTGGTACAGTCATCTGGTGTCATTGTAACGATATTGTGTATGGAGTCCTATATATCTGACAACTAAGTACATTTTATATCTTTCATAATATGTTTATGTTCCAGGAAGAGATTGCCAAGTATGACAAGATCTGCGAAGAGTCGTATACACAGTCCAAAGACAAGAAAATACTTAACATTAAACATTGGTTGGACTCTCCGTGGCCTGGTAGGAGAAATTCTCCAGTGTGAATATAGGCTTAGGTGATATTTCACAGAACCGCAGTGCTGAATGTTTGCCGTGTTCCTTACAGGTTTTTTCACCTTAGAGGGTGAACCTAAAAGCATGACCTGTCCTCCCACTGGGATTCCTGAGGATATGCTTTCCCATATTGGAAACATAGCCAGTTCTGTGCCAGTGGACAACTTTAAGATTCATGCAGGTAAGCTGGCATCAAGAAATGCTCATATATGGTTTAACAATGTCCTTGGTTGTTTAAAAGTCTCCATTTTAGTATTGGAGCAGCATTGTTCTTCAGAACTCGAATTATCCATGTGAAGTGTTTTTAATTGAGTGATTATTGTTCTATGCACCTGCTGTTTGGAGAATGATTTAGAGCATGTGTGCACAGTGAGTATTTGCCCCAGAAGTTGCTGCATTTTCTAGGTATATTTTAGATTTTTTTTTTCTATTCTAAAGATTCAGTAACTGCCGATCCTTCACTTGCACTCCTTTTTAAAGGTACAGTAGTGTAATTCAGAGCTGCATTCCTAATTCTGTTGTTTATAAGTTGACAGCCTGTCGGTACACATTTCTAGAATAGTGAATGAATATAACACTGTGCTCTAACACATTATTGAAAAAAATGTTTTCTTTTACCACGTAGGATTAATGTGTAGTAATGCAACTAAAAATACATCACACATAGTCCTACTGTGTACAGACCCTAAACAAGCCAAGAAATGCTGGAAGATGACAAGTTGGGGGCTAGCAGAGCTGTGATTGGGCTGTAATACAGGCTGTAACTGGAGCGGTGTACAACGTATGCCATACATTGTACTGGTAAAGTTACTCCGCTCCTTTATGCAGATTGTATTTATTAAAAGATAATTTATTTGCATCCAATTTATCACAATATATCCAGTCCTGTGAATTTATATTAATTTCTCTTATCACGTTGTCCTATCTTTTTCTTATCTGTCTGCGTGTATCCTGTGATGTGCCACTTGACCTATCCCTGTACTTAGACGCTTTGTTTTTCTGTCCCGACTTGTAATGTCTTTCATATCTGTATATGCCACTAATACAGTGCCTACAGGTAGTATTCAACCCCCTGCAGATTTAGCAGGTTTACACATTTGGAATTAACTTGGCATTGTGACATTTGGACTGTAGATCAGCCTGGAAGTGTGAAATGCACTGCAGCAAAAAAGAATGTTATTTCTTTGTTTATTTTTTTTTTTAAATTGTGAAAAGTCTTTTCAGAGGGTCATTTATTATTAAACCCCTCAACCCACCAGAATTCTGTTTGGTTCCCCTAAAGTATTAAGAAGTAGTTCAGGCACAAAGAACAATGAGCTTCACATGTTTGGATTAATTATCTCTTTTTCCAGCCTTTTCTGACTATTTAAGACCCTCCCCAAACTTGTGAACAGCACTCATACATGGTCAACATGGGAAAGACAAAGGAGCATTCCAAGGCCATCAGAGACAAGATCGTGGAGGGTCACAAGGCTGGCACGGGGTACAAAACCCTTTCCAAGGAGTTGGGCCTACCTGTCTCCACTGTTGGGAGCATCATCCGGAAGTGGAAGGCTTATGGAACTACTGTTAGCCTTCCACGGCCTGGACAGCCTTTGAAAGTTTCCTCCCGTGCCGAGGCCAGGCTTGTCCGAAGAGTCAAGGCTAACCCAAGGACAACAAGGAAGGAGCTCCGGGAAGATCTCATGGCAGTGGGGACATTGGTTTCAGTCAATACCATAAGTAACATACTCCACCGCAATGGTCTCCGTTCCAGACGAGCCCGTAAGGTACCTTTACTTTCAAAGCGTCATGTCAAGGCTCGTCTACAGTTTGCTCATGATCACTTGGAGGACTCTGAGACTGACTGGTTCAAGGTTCTCTGGTCTGATGAGACCAAGATCGAGATCTTTGGTGCCAACCACACACGTGACGTTTGGAGACTGGATGGCACTGCATACGACCCCAAGAATACCATCCCTACAGTCAAGCATGGTGGTGGCAGCATCATGCTGTGGGGCTGTTTCTCAGCCAAGGGGCCTGGCCATCTGGTCCGCATCCATGGGAAGATGGATAGCACGGCCTACCTGGAGATTTTGGCCAAGAACCTCCGCTCCTCCATCAAGGATCTTAAGATGGGTCGTCATTTCATCTTTCAACCAGACAACGACCCAAAGCACACAGCCAAGAAAACCAAGGCCTGGTTCAAGAGGCAAAAAATCAAGGTGTTGCAGTGGCCTAGTCAGTCTCCTGACCTTAACCCAATTGAAAACTTGTGGAAGGAGCTCAAGATTAAAGTCCACATGAGACACCCAAAGAACCTAGATAACTTGGAGAAGATCTGCATGGAGGAGTGGGCCAAGATAACTCCAGAGACCTGTGCCGGCCTGATCAGGTCTTATAAAAGACGATTATTAGCTATAATTGCAAACAAAGGTTATTCCACAAAATATTAAACCTAGGGGTTGACTATTAATTGACCCACACTTTTATGTTTAAAATTTATAAAAATTTAACTGAGCAACAAAACTTTTTGGTTTGTAAGATTTATGCATCTGTTAATAAATCCTGCTCTTGTTTGAAGTTTGAAGGCTCTAACTTATTTGCATCTTATTAAACCTGCTAAATCTGCAGGGGGTTGAATACTACTTGTAGGCACTGTATCTCATATCTAGGTAATCTATTCTGAAAAGGCAAAAACTGCTGTAAAAACACCTCTGAAATAGTTTTCTACAAATATATTAAGTTTCAGAATTTTACAATCACAACCCACTTTATGGATAACAGTGCTTATTATCTCCGCTGTCTCCATTTCCTGTTATGATCAGCTGTCATTATCTTGCTAATCATTTAAAGGGAACCTGTCACCTGAATTTGGCGGGACTGGTTTTGTGTCATATGGGCGGAGTTTTCGGGTGTTTGATTCACCCTTTCCTTACCTGCTGGCTGCATGCTGGCTGCACTATTGGATTGAAGTTCATTCTCTGTCCTCCGTAGTACATGCCTGCACAATGTAATCTTACCTTGCACAGGCGTGTACTATGGAGGACAGAGAATGAACTTCAGTCCAATATTTCGGCCAGCATGCAGCCAGCAGGTAAGGAAAGGGTGAATCAAACACCCGAAAATTCCGCCCATATGACCCAAAACTGGTCCCGCCAAATTCAGGTGACAGGTTCCCTTTAATTAATAGAGATGCCTCTGCTCAGTTTACACCGTTTCTGGAGCTCATTTGTCCACATTGCTGCTAGTATCGGCCTATGGTGTGCTCTTCAATGGCTTGTGTTAATACAACATAAATATTTAAAAATGTTTTAAATTATATTTAATTAACCTATATACTCACGTATAAGCCTAGTTTTTCAGCACATTTTTTTGTGTGCTGACGATGCCCCCTTCGGCTTATACTCGAGTGAGGTGTCCAGGAGATGGGGGTTGGGGGGGCGACCGGCCACGGTGGAGCAGCGGGTCACAGGAGGCAGGAGATGGCTGTTGTAGTTAAAGCCTGTGCCCGCTGCTAAAGAGAAATGAAAATTCACTGCGCTGGCAGTGAATATTCATTTCTCTGTAATAGCGCGCACAGTGTCAGCCACAGCAGCCAGCATCTGAAACTGCCGGGCGGTCACGTGGAGAAAGGTGAATATTCATTTCTCTTAAGTGGTGGGCACACGTGACTGCATGGCGGCTGGCCTTGTGCGCGCTATTTAATAGCAAAGAATAGCATGCATACAAGGATAGGGATGGGACCATGCATACCAGGATAGAGATGGGACCATGCATACCAGGATAGGGATGGGACCATGCACACCAGGATAGGGATGGGGCCATGCATACCAGGATAGGGATGGGACCATGCATACCAGGATAGGGATGGGACCATGCATACCAGGATAGGGATGGGACCATGCATGCCAGGATAGGGATGGGTCCATGCATACCAGGATAGGGATGGGACCATGCACACCAGGATAGGGATGGGACCATGCATGCCAGGATAGGGATGGGTCCATGCATACCAGGATAGGGATGGGACCATGCACACCAGGATAGGGATGGGGCCATGCATACCAGGATATGGATGGGACCATGCATACCAGGATAGGGATGGGACCATGCATGCCAGGATAGGGATGGGTCCATGCATACCAGGATAGGGATGGGACCATGCACACCAGGGTAGGGATGGGACCATGCATACCAGGATAGGGATGGGACCATACATACCAGGATAGGGATGGGACCATGCACGCCAGGATAGGGATGGGACCATGCACGCCAGGATAGGGATGGGACCATGCACACCAGGATAGGGATGGGACCATGCATACCAGGATAGGGATTGGACCATGCATACCAGAATAGGGATTGGACCATGCATACCATAATAGGGATGGGACCATGCATACCATCATAGGGATGGGACCATGCATACCAGGATAGGGTTGGGACCATGCATACCAGGATAGGGATGGGACCATGCATGCCAGGATAGGGATGGGACCATGCACGCCAGGATAGGGATGGGACCATGCATGCCAGGATAGGGATGGGACCATGCATACCAGGATAGGGATGGGACTATGCATACCAGGATAGGGATGGGACCATGCATACCAGGATAGGGATTGGACCATGCATACCAGGATAGGGATGGGACCATGCATACCAGGATAGGGATGGGACCATGCACACCAGCATTGGGATGGGACCATGCATACCAGGATAGGGATGGGACCATGCACACCTGGATAGGGATGAGGAGCCATGCATATCAGAATGGGGATGAGGAGGCCATGCATATCAGAATGGGGATGAGGAGGCCATGCATATCAGAATGGGGATGAGGGGGCCATGCATATCAGAATGGGGATGAGGGGGCCATGCATATCAGAATGGGGATGAGGGGGCCATGCATATCAGAATGGGGATGAGGGGGCCATGCATACCAGGATGGGGATGAGGAGGCCATGCATACCAGGATGGGGATGAGGAGGCCATGCATATCAGAATGGGGATGAGGAGGCCATGCATACCAGGATGGGGATGAGGAGGCCATGCATATCAGAATGGGGATGAGGAGGCCATGCATACCAGGATGGGGATGAGGAGGCCATGCATACCAGGATGGGGATGAGGAGGCCATGCATATCAGAATGGGGATGAGGAGGCCATGCATATCAGAATGGGGATGAGGAGGCCATGCATATCAGAATGGGGATGAGGAGGCCATGCATATCAGAATGGGGATGAGGGGGTTATGCATATCAGAATGGGGATGAGGGGGTTATGCATATGAGAATGGGGATGAGGAGGCCATGCATATCAGAATGGGGATGAGGAGGCCATGCATATCAGAATGGGGATGAGGGGGTTATGCATATCAGAATGGGGATGAGGAGCCGTGCATATCAGGATGAGGGAGCAATGCGCACCAGGCTTCTACTCGAGTCACTAAGTTTTCCCAGTTTTTTGTGGTAAAATTAGGTGCCTCGGCTTATTCTCAGGTCAACTTATACTCAAGTATATACAATATGTTTTATGTGCTAAATACACAATAATGGTCAAATGTTTACCTGCTCATGCCTTGTTCTTATTGATATGTGCAAATTTAGAATTAAGTCAGCAACTTTGTAAAGTAATATGTATGGAAACAAGGAGTAAAGAAACACATGTGAAACAATTCAGAATATGTATTAAATATGTATTAAACCTTAGACTCTTTAGTGTGCCCCATTTGACTCTTACGGTAGCTGTACGTCCCCTTCGCATTCTGTCAAGCAGCTTCATTTGTTTGTTACCTGGAATGGCTTCTAACAGCCTTGAACAATTTCCCGGAGGTGCTGAACATTTGGCTGATATGCTTTCCCTCGGAGTTCCCACACAATCTGTTTGGTGATTTGTGTAGGCATTGTCATCTGACACAGCCTCCATTTGTCTCCTTGTTGTTCACAGAACCTTTACACAACCTGGAGTTGTGTAAAGGTACCGTCACACTAAGCGACGCTGCAGCGATACCGACAACGATCCGGATCGCTGCAGCGTCGCTGTTTGGTCGCTGGAGAGCTGTCACACAGACAGCTCTCCTGCGACCAACGATCCCGAGGTCCCCGGTAACCAGGGTAAATATCGGGTTACTAAGCGCAAGGCCGCACTTAGTAACCCGAAGTTTACCCTGGTTACCATCGTTAAAGTAAAAAAAACAACCACCGGGCAGCCGGAAAGCAGAGCGGTGACGTCACCGCTCTGCTTTCCGGCCACTGTGCTCACAGCCAGAGCAGAGAAGCAGAGCGCCGGGGACAGACAGCGGTAGGTAAGTATGTAGTGGTTGTTTTTTTTACTTTAACGATGGTAACCAGGGTAAACATCGGGTTACTAAGCGCGGCCCTGCGCTTAGTAACCCGATGTTTACCCTGGTTACCAGCGAAGACATCGCTGAATCGGCGTCACACACGCCGATTCAGCGATGTCAGCGGGAGATCCAGCGACGAAACAAAGTTCTGGACTTTCTTCCCCGACCAGCGATATCACAGCAGGGGCCTGATCGCTGCTGCCTGTCACACTGGACGATATCGCTAGCCAGGACGCTGCAACGTCACGGATCGCTAGCGATATCGTCTATTGTGACGGTACCTTTAGGCTACGTTCACATTTGCGTTGTGCGGTGCTGCGTTGGCGACGCAACGCACAATGCAAACAAGAACGCATGCAAAATGCATAGTTTTGCGATGCATGCGTCCTTTTTTTGCTGGATTTTGGACGCAAAAAAATGCATCTTGCTGCGTCCTCTGCGCCCCAACGCTTGTGGCAAAAAAGACGCATGCATCGCAAAACGCATGCAAACGCATGTCCATGCGCCCCCATGCTAAATATAGGGGCGCATGGCGCATGCGTCGCCGCGGCTGCGCCCGACGCAGCCCGGCAGAACGCAAATGTGAACGTAGCCTTAAGGGTGTTTGTCTTGTTGCAACACAAATGATGGTCCCATTAGGTGCAAACTTAATGAGATGTCATTGCAAAGTGCTGTGGTAGCCATGCTGGGTAAAAGTGGTTTGAATTTGGAATATATTGTCAACAGTGTCACCAGTAATGCAATCACATCTCTCCCACCATGATTTTCTGTGGGTGCCACACATATAGAAACCATCCGCTCACCTTTTCTCCCAAAGACACAGCAGTTTGTACCAAAAATCCCCAAAGTTTGACTTCTTAGAGCCCAGTACAGAGTTCTGCTGATCTAATGTCCAGTCCTTGTTGCTTGGCCCAAATAAGCCTCCTCTTCTTGTTTGCAGCCTTTTAGTAGTGATGATTTTGCAGCAATTTTAACCATTAATGCCTGCTTCTGTCTCCTCTGGGCAGTTAATGTTGAGATGTGCCTGCTTGTTGATATCTGTTCATCCTTTATGAGGGCTGTCCACTGAGGTGCTAGCAATTTGAGGTTTGAGGCTGGTATCTCTGGTGAACTTATCCTCTGCAGCAGAGATAATTCTTGGTCTTTCCTTCCTGGGATGGTCCTCCAGACACAGTTTCATCTTTGGCAATTATTGGGTTTTCATGACTTTACTTGAGATTATGGTACGTTCCAGGATTATTATTTTTTTTTTGACTGACCTTCATATCTTAAAGTAATGATTGAATATTTCCCTTTACTTAGTTGAGTAGTACTTGCCATTTTCTGGCTTAGAACAGTTTGAAAAAGGCTCAGCACTTTATGGAACTGTGCAATAACACTGAAATTCCAAATGTCTGAGGCATCAGTCATTCGCCTCCAGATATATCTTTATTGGTCATAGCATACACATGATAAACAATAATAAAAGCAACGTTTTGGCTCCATATGGCCTTTTTCAATTAACACATATATCTTTTTTTTTTATGAAAAAAGGCCCGATGTGACTGAAATGTCTCCTTTGCTTTTTATCATGTAAATGCTGTGACCAGTACAGATGTTTGTGGAGGAGAACATGTTGTACCTTGGATATTTTGGAAGTTTAGTGATTTGGCAACATCGTGGGGCCTTACACCAAGACTGCATGTACCATGAAATGGTGTACAGGATCGCTTAATTATAAACTGTGTGCTAACACTGCCTCTGCAAAAGACGTGATGGTCGCAAACTCTTTCTGAAGGCTGGCGATTCCACAAATGAACTCTTGACAGAGCATACCTGTTTGTTGGAAGCCATTCTTGGTGACGACCCGAGGAAGCTGCTTGAGAGAATGCCAAAGTGGGGTGTAAAGCAGTTATCAGAGTGGAAAGGGGGCGTTGAGGAATCTTTTTTACACAACCTCTGGTGTGTTTCACACGTGTTTCTTTACTCCTTGTTACAAACTTGTCTGGTGCTGTAAATGCTATAGATTATTTTCAAATTTTCTTATAAATGATTCTATTCTCTTCTCATTGGGCATGTGATAAATGTTTGGTTGGAACATAGATTAATACATATTTTTAGATTTAAAAAATACATTCTGATTCAATTGTTGTAAATACGCAAAAAAATCTGTGTAATAAAAAGCTACCGTCACGTTTTATCAGGGATGTCCTGAGGCTTCTGAAATAGACTGGAAATCACCATACATGTTTATTTAATGGAGTGTTCCCTTTTTGTTATTACCGTAATTAAACGTGTAAGTTTTGTGAACGTTTTAACAGCCGTGGCCTTTTGCTAGTGATGAGGTATAATTTCTATGTCTCTCTTGGTGTTGAACACCACATTTGAGGTTTATTATAAATGAAGTTGCCAGTAATATCAATTTGTGGTCCAGCTTCCTCTGCATAGTCTTGCTTCTTTCATCCAGATCGGCAAATCCTTACACTTCACTTTAATTCTGGATCACAATCATTTATTGTCAGGGTCACTAAACCTGTAACCATACATTAACAACAATGCCCTCTCCCCAAAACATTTTGTAGCACTTTTTTTTATCTACAAAGTTCAACTTTTAATCCTTGGTCAATATAAAGAAAACTTTCTAAAATAGTTAGAGATCTTTTGAACCCTAAATATTTTTGCAATAAAGACAGCTCAGCGATCAGCTGGTAGTCACTCAGAAACCACTGATATTTTTGTCATTTTTGCTTTGACTCACAAAGGGTGTTTTGAGTAGCAACCCTGTTGTGAATTCTGTGGCCAAGCTCCCTCCTGTGGTCGTGAGTGGTACTTCGGCTGGTTCTGTCTATGAGCTTCCTTTGGTGGATGAGAGTGGTACTGCGGCTTCTGAGTTTCCTTCCTCAGGTGATGAGGTTAAGTCGTTAGGTGCTGCTCTATTTAACTCCACCTGGTGCTTTGATCCTGGCCTCCAGTCAATGTTCTAGTATTGGTCTTGCTTCCTCCTGGATCGTTCCTGTGGCCTTTCTATCCTGCATAAGCTAAGTTCTGCTTGTGTTACTTTTGTTTGCTATTTTTTCTGTCCAGCTTGCTATATTGGTTTTTCTTGCTTGCTGGAAGCTCTGAGACGCAGAGGGAGCACCTCCGTACCGTTAGTCGGTGCGGAGGGTCTTTTTGCCCCTCTGCGTGGTTGTTTGTAGGGTTTTGTGTTGACCGCAAAGCTATCTTTCCTATCCTCGGTCTATTCAGTAAGTCGGGCCTCACTTTGCTAAATCTATTTCATCTCTGTGTTTGTATTTCATCTTTACTCACAGTCATTATATGTGGGGGGCTGCCTTTTCCTTTGGAGAATTTCTCTGAGGCAAGGTAGGCTTATTTTTCTATCTTCAGGGCTAGTTAGTTTCTCAGGCTGTGCCGAGTTGCATAGGGAGCGTTAGGCGCAATCCACGGCTACCTCTAGTGTGGTGTGATAGGATTAGGGATTGCGGTCAGCAGAGTTTCCACGTCTCAGAGCTCGTCCTATGTTTTTGGTAAATGTCAGGTCACTTTGTGTGCTCTGAACTTCAAGGTCCATTGTGGTTCTGAATTACCTGTTCATAACAGTACTGGAGGACCAAAGTACTAATGCTTCTCAATAGAGGGAAAAGATAAGTTCTGAGACCATTTTTTTTTTTTTTTGCACTGTGTTCAGTCTTTCTTTTCCCATTTACATCAGGGTGGTTCAGAACACAGGTGTGGACATGGACATTCAGGGTCTGTCCTCTTTGATGGATAATCTCACTATAAGAGTACAGAACATTCAAGATTTAGTGGTTCAGAATCCTATGTTAGAACCTAAAATTCCTATTCCTGAGTTATTTTCTGGAGATAGAGCTAAGTTTTTGAATTTTAAAAATAATTGTAAACTATTTCTGACTTTGAAACCCCGCTCCTCTGGTGACCCAGTTCAACAAGTTAAGATCATTATTTCTTATTTACATGGCGACCCTCAAGACTGGGCATTTTCCCTTGCGCCAGGAGATCCTGCATTATGTAATATTGATGCGTTTTTTCTGGCGCTCGGATTGCTGTACGACGAACCTAATTCAGTGGATCAGGCAGAGAAAAATTTGCTGGCTCTGTGTCAGGGTCAGGATGAGATAGAGATTTATTGTCAGAAGTTTAGAAAGTGGTCCGTGCTCACTCAATGGAATGAATGTGCGCTGGCAGCTATTTTCAGAAAGGGTCTCTCTGAAGCCCTAAAGGATGTCATGGTGGGATTTCCTATGCCTGCTGGTCTAAATGAGTCTATGTCTTTGGCCATTCAGATCGGTCGACGCTTGCGTGAGTGTAAATCTGTGCACCATTTGGCGGTATTATCTGAGCATAAACCTGAGCCTATGCAGTGCGATAGGACTTTGGCCAGAGCTGAAAGGCAAGAACACAGACGTCAGAATGGGCAGTGTTTCTACTGTGGTGATTCCACTCATGCTATCTCCGATTGTCCTAAGCGCACTAAGCGGTTCGCTAGGTCCGCCACCATTGGTACGGTACAGTCGAAATTTCTTTTGTCCGTTACTTTGATCTGCTTTTTGTCTTCCTATTCTGTCATGGCATTTGTGGATTCAGGCGCTGCCCTGAATTTGATGGACTTGGAGTTTGCTAGGCGCTGTGGGTTTGTCTTGGAGCCCTTGCAGTGTCTTATTCCATTGAGAGGAATTGATGCTACGCCTTTGGCCAAGAATAAGCCTCAGTATTGGACCCAGCTGACCATGTGCATGGCTCCTGCGCACCAGGAGGATATTCGCTTTCTGGTGTTGCATAATCTGCATGATGTGGTCGTGTTTGGGTTGCCATGGCTACAAGTCCATAACCCAGTATTAGATTGGAAATCAATGTCTGTGTCCAGCTGGGGTTGTCAGGGGGTACATGGTGATGTTCCATTTCTGTCTATCTCATCATCCACCCCTTCTGAGGTCCCAGAGTTCTTGTCTGATTACCGGGATGTATTCGATGAGCCCAAGTCCAATGCCCTACCTCCGCATAGGGATTGTGATTGTGCTATCGATTTGATTCCTGGTAGTAAGTTTCCTAAGGGTCGACTGTTTAATTTATCTGTACCTGAGCACGCCGCTATGCGGAGTTACGTGAAGGAGTCTTTGGAGAAGGGTCATATTCGCCCGTCATCGTCGCCATTGGGAGCAGGGTTCTTTTTTGTGGCCAAGAAGGATGGTTCGCTGAGACCTTGTATTGATTACCGCCTTCTAAATAAAATTACGGTCAAATTTCAGTACCCCTTGCCGCTGCTGTCTGATTTGTTTGCTCGGATTAAGGGGGCTAGTTGGTTCACCAAGATAGATCTTCGTGGTGCGTATAATCTTGTGCGTATTAAACGGGGCGATGAATGGAAAACAGCATTTAATACGCCCGAAGGCCATTTTGAGTACCTGGTTATGCCATTCGGGCTTTCTAATACTCCATCAGTGTTTCAGTCCTTTATGCATGACATCTTCCGAGAGTACCTGGATAAATTCCTGATTGTATACTTGGATGATATTTTGGTCTTCTCGGATGATTGGGAGTCTCATGTGAAGCAGGTCAGAATGGTGTTCCAGGTCCTGCGTGCTAATTCTTTGTTTGTGAAGGGGTCAAAGTGTCTCTTTGGTGTTCAGAAGGTTTCATTTTTGGGGTTCATTTTTTCTCCTTATACTATCGAGATGGACCTTGTTTAAGTTCAGGCCATTTATGATTGGACTCAGCCAACATCCCTGAAGAGTCTGCAGAAGTTCCTGGGCTTTGCTAATTTTTATCGTCGCTTCATCAATAATTTTTCTAGTATTGCTAAACCGTTGACTGATTTAACCAAGAAGGGTGCTGATGTGGTCAATTGGTCTTCTGCTGCTGTGGAAGCTTTTCAGGAGTTGAAGCGTCGTTTTTCTTCTGCCCCTGTGTTGTGCCAACCAGATGTTTCGCTTCCGTTCCAGGTCGAGGTTGATGCTTCTGAAATTGGAGCAGGGGCTGTTTTGTCGCAGAGAAGTTCTGATTGCTCGGTGATGAAACCATGCGCCTTCTTTTCCAGGAAATTTTCACCTGCTGAGCGAAATTATGATGTTGGCAATCGAGAGTTGCTAGCCATGAAGTGGGCATTCGAGGAGTGGCGTCATTGGCTTGAAGGAGCTAAGCATCGCGTGGTGGTCTTGACTGATCACAAAAACTTGACTTATCTCGAGTCTGCCAAACGGTTGAATCCTAGACAGGCTCGTTGGTCGCTGTTTTTCTCCCGTTTTGACTTTGTGGTTTCGTACCTTCTGGGCTCTAAAAATGTGAAGGCGGATGCCCTGTCTAGGAGTTTTGTGCCCGACTCTCCGGGTTTGCCTGAGCTGGCGGCTATTCTCAAAGAGGGGGTAATTTTGTCTGCCATCTCCCCTGATTTGCGGCGGGTGCTGCAAAAATTTCAGGCTAGTAGACCTGACCGTTGCCCAGCGGAGAAACTGTTTGTCCCTGATAGGTGGACGAATAAAGTTATCTCTGAGGTTCATTGTTCGGTGTTGGCTGGTCATCCTGGAATCTTTGGTACCAGAGATTTGGTGGCTAGATCCCTTTGGTGGCCGTCTCTGTCGCGGGATGTGCGTTCTTTTGTGCAGTCCTGTGGGATTTGTGCTCGGGCTAAGCCTTGCTGTTCTCGTGCCAGTGGGTTGCTTTTGCCCTTGCCGGTCCCGAAGAGGCCTTGGACACATATCTCTATGGATTTTATTTCGGATCTCCCCGTCTCTCAAAGAATGTCGGTCATTTGGGTGGTTTGTGATCGCTTCTCTAAGATGGTCCATTTGGTGCCCTTGTCTAAATTGCCTTCCTCCTCTGATTTGGTGCCATTGTTTTTCCAGCATGTGGTTCGTTTACATGGCATTCCAGAGAACATCGTTTCTGACAGAGGTTCCCAGTTTGTTTCGAGGTTTTGGCGAGCCTTTTGTGCTAGGATGGGCATTGATTTGTCTTTTTCCTCGGCTTTCCATCCTCAGACAAATGGCCAGACTGAACGAACCAATCAGACCTTGGAAACATATGAGATGTTTTGTTTCTGCTGATCAGGATGATTGGGTGTCCTTTTTGCCTTTGGCCGAGTTCGCCCTTAATAATCGGGCCAGCTTGGCTACTTTGGTTTCGCCGTTTTTCTGCAATTCTGGGTTCCACCCTCGTTTCTCTTCAGGGCAGGTTGAGTCTTCGGACTGTCCTGGTGTGGATACTGTGGTGGATAGGTTGCAGCAGATTTGGACTCATGTAGTGGACAATTTGACTTTGTCCCAGGAGAAGGCTCAACGTTTCGCTAACCGCAGGCGCTGTGTGGGTCCCCGACTTCGTGTTGGGGATTTGGTTTGGTTGTCATCTCGTTATATTCCTATGAAGGTTTCCTCTCCTAAATTTAAGCCTCGTTTCATTGGTCCATATAGGATTTCTGAGGTTCTTTATCCTGTGTCTTTTCGTTTGACTCTTCCGGCTTCTTTTTCCATCCATAACGTGTTCCATAGGTCATTGTTGCGGAGATACGTGGCACCTGTGGTTCCATCTATTGATCCTCCTGCTCCGGTTTTTGTTGAAGGGGAATTGGAGTATATAGTGGAGAAGATTTTGGATTCTCGTGTTTCGAGACGGAAACTCCAGTATCTGGTTAAGTGGAAGGGTTATGGTCAGGAGGATAATTCCTGGGTCTTTGCCTCTGATGTCCATGCTGCCGATCTGGTTCGTGCCTTTCATGTGGCTCATCCTGTTCGGCCTGGGGGCTCTGGTGAGGGTTCGGTGACCCCTCCTCAAGGGGGGGGTACTGTTGTGAATTCTGTGGCCAAGCTCCCTCCTGTGGTCGTGAGTGGTACTTCGGCTGGTTCTGTCTATGAGCTTCCTTTGGTGGATGAGAGTGGTACTGCGGCTTCTGAGTTTCCTTCCTCAGGTGATGAGGTTAAGTCGTTAGGTGCTGCTCTATTTAACTCCACCTGGTGCTTTGATCCTGGCCTCCAGTCAATGTTCTAGTATTGGTCTTGCTTCCTCCTGGATCGTTCCTGTGGCCTTTCTATCCTGCATAAGCTAAGTTCTGCTTGTGTTACTTTTGTTTGCTATTTTTTCTGTCCAGCTTGCTATATTGGTTTTTCTTGCTTGCTGGAAGCTCTGAGACGCAGAGGGAGCACCTCCGTACCGTAGTCGGTGCGGAGGGTCTTTTTGCCCCTCTGCGTGGTTGATTGTAGGGTTTTGTGTTGACCGCAAAGCTATCTTTCCTATCCTCGGTCTATTCAGTAAGTCGGGCCTCACTTTGCTAAATCTATTTCATCTCTGTGTCCCAGTTCAACAAGTTAAGATCATTATTTCTTATTTACGTGGCGACCCTCAAGACTGGGCATTTTCCCTTGCGCCAGGAGACATCCATAGCACTCTAAAAGAGAGGCACAAATCCAGTGAATGCCTTTCAGCACGATGGCTCCTGTTAGAGGAGTGCGTAATGCAAGACCCTGTAAGAAATGCTATATTATTAATACATTCTAGGTATTTGCAGGAGGCGCTAATTAATTCTGCTAATTCTCCAGATGCAACATTTATATCGGAGTTGTAACTACTATATTATTGGAATGATTTTTTTGGGACATTATTTTGCTGAGTTCAACAAGAAAGTTATCGGTAATCCTGTATGGTGGGAACAATGATACCAGCATTTCCTTGTTGGTCTTGTATGTATGTATGTATGTATATGTGTGTGTGTATATATATACTCTATATCAATATACATTTTTTGTGGGAACATTTTGAGTAAAACTTGCATTTTATTCTTTGATGTCCCTGGTGTCTGTCTGTTTCCATAGAAGTCCAGAAGGCGGTTCTATTCAGTGAGTAGAACCGTCCGCTGTACTCATGGATATAAACACCATGGATTTCAATGCATAAAATACAAGCCTACATATCCTTCTGCTCTCCATCTCTATACCATGCTGTCCACAGATCGGACTGCATGTAGCTGACTGGATCCCTTTATGGCACAACTTATTTTTTTTTGTAAGCCAGTCACTTGTGCTTGTGGCCAGAATGCACTGACCTTTCGTGTCCTTGGTCAGTAGTTTTATCACCAGGCCACTAGGACCACACACATGCTTGTACAGGTTTTGTAGCTACCCTTGAATCTATGTTGTACTCTCATATGGACCTACAAATTCAGAGCGTTAATATTTGTATTTTTCTCAATAGACCATGGTAATCTATTTTGTCAAGTAGAAACTAATTAAATCTTGTGTTTCAGGACTCTCCAGAATTTTGAAGGGAAGATTGGAAATGACAAAGAATTGTCTAGTGGATTGGGCCTTAGCTGAATACATGGCATTTGGTTCATTACTAAAAGAAGGAATTCATGTCCGTCTAAGTGGCCAGGACGTGGAAAGGGGGACATTTAGGTACTTTTTTATTTTCTATTTAGCATATGCTTGCGTCTTGAACAAATTTGATGTCAAAGTCGCAGTTGTGTGAAAACAAATAAACTCCGTTGAGGCTAGCTTTACAAATATACACTAAGCATGGTTTCTGGGCACTGTACAATATATGCTGTATACCTGTACTTTAATGCTTCCAACAAATACAGAAATGTTGTGGTCCCTATTGTATGTGTGTGCGTACACACTGATGTAGGCACTCCTGTATGCCTGCCATATGTATGGTAAACCATTTTCAGATTTTGGTGAATTTCATCTGAGTTCGTGGGAGGTACAAGGTTCAGAGGGGGTTGGCTGAAAAAAGCATCCTAATGACTGTCGTGAAATTAGTGTTAGTGTTAAATGTGGCTAAAAAAAAAAAAAAGCTCAACTAAGGAAACTTTCCAGCCTAGTGTCATAGCTAGGTTAGTTTCATACCTGAAATAAGGGCAGCTCTTGAGCTTAATTACCACAATATTAAGTGTAGAAGTTGTTCACTTACATACAGAATAAATGTGTATCCATAATGATCCAGCACATCTTTGATAATAAAAAACTTTTACTTTATTTAAATCCTCTTAAAAACATTGTTGGAGATCAAGAAAGAATGGGATAGCTAGTACCACATGAGAATAAACGTTACGCGTTTCGGCATTATCAAGAAGATGTGCTGGATCATTATGAATTAACTTTGCATGCGGGCTTGAACGCTATTCCATGCACCTTCATGGATAACTGCACCTGATGTGGACAATTCAAGGGTGAGCTGATGAATTTTTTTCTTATATTTTATAGAATAAATGTGCGTATGTATGATTCTAGTCAAAAGTTTAGATAAACATGCTCCTGAATGGTTTTCATTGTTTGTATTGCAATGTGCATATTGTTTCCAAAATTTAGCACATATGGAAACAAGGAGTACAGAAACACTTGTAAAACAAACCTGAAATTCTGTTAAACCTTAGTTTTTCAAAGTACCCCCTCTTGTTCTTATAACAGACTTCCACTGCTTTTGCATTTTCTCAAGCAGTTTCATCTAGTGGTCACCTGGAGGGGTTTCCAATGAACAGCTATGCCTCATCAAAAATTCTTTCTTGGAATCACTGGACTTCAAAAAGCGTTTGAACTTTCAGGTGTATTTTGCAGAGGCCATGTTGATACCTACTGAAATTGCATACAGTGTTCAGGTTGATGTCACGTCTTATTCTGGCTTAGAACAGTTGTGGTAAGAACCACGCAACTAAGTAAAGAGAAATTACAGTCCATTAATTTAATATGTGCCAGTCAGTCAATGTGGAAAAATGCTGCGACCTTTGAAGGTATCTTCAAGTGCAGTCATGAAAACCTTAGAATTGCTATGTTGAAATGGGCTCTCATGAGAACTGTCCCAGGGAAAGATGGCCAAGAATTACCTTAGTTGCAGAGGATAAGTTCATCCGTTCCCAGCCTCAGAAGCTCCAAATAGACAGCACCTCAGACATTTAGCTGCAGACACATCTCAACATTATATGTCTAGAGGAGACTGTGAGAAGCAGGCCTTTTTGGTTGATTGACTACAAAGAAGCCACTACTGAGGACCACAAACGAGAAGAAAAGACTTGTTTATGCTAAGCACCGCAAGGACTGGTCATCAGATCAGTGAAAATCTGTACTGTGGTCTGAATCAAAGTTTGAGATTTTTGTAATTAATCACCATGTCTTTGTGAGATGCAGATAAGGTGAGTGGAAGGTTTATACATGTGTGGTGTCGGCAGAGAAGCATGGAGGGGAAGGTTTGGTGGTGCTTTACTGGTGACCCTGTTGGTGATTTATTCCAAATTCAGAGCACACTTACACAGCGGGGGTACCACAGCATTCTGCAATTACATGCCATTCCATCTGTTTTGCATATAGTGGGACCATTGTTTGTGTTGCAGGAGTGTGACTCTAAACAAACCTCCAGAATATGTAAGGACTACGCAACCAAACAAGAAGAATAGAGGCTGCATGAGCTGAAGTGGCCTCTACAATAGCCCAACCTGAACCCAACTGAGATGGCTTCTATGAGTGGGACCTCAGAGTGAAAGAAAATTGGCCAAAAGCTAAGCACCTCTGGGAAACCTTTCAAGACTGTTGGGAGCCATTCCAGGTGATGACCTATTAAATCTGTCATTGGAGTAAAAGAGGGGTACTTTCTGGAATCTAATGCTTTAACACATCTGGTTTGTTTCACATATTTCTTTACTCGTTTCCATATGTGTTCCTTTGTGACTTCGCTGCCTTCAAATTGACTCTACAATGTGCACATTATAATAAGATCAAAGGAAAATAATTACAGGTGTGTTCAAAGCGGTCAGGCTGTGGAGTGCCCTTCTGCCAATGGTATTAATGGCCAACACTATACCAGCTTTTAAAAAAGGCTGGAAGACTTCCTCAACACACACAACACTTTATTTATTTTATAACCTAACAATTTAGTGACCATGTATAATTGGTGGAGAAAAGTTGAACTTGATGGACCTAAAGTCTTCGTTCAACTTATGTAACTGTAAAGAAAAAAAAAAAAAAAAAAGCAAGATGCCAGTAGTCAGACGAAGTGTGTTGTAAGGCACGCTGCCACTGGACTCTGAAGCAGTAGAGACATGTTTTTCGTAATGGCTTTTTTAGTGTCCGATGGACGAGTCTGGATTTGGCAAATGTCAGGAGAACGCTACCTTCCTTACTACATTGTGCCAACTGTTTGGAGGAATAATGCTTTGGGTTTGTTTTTTGCAGCTTCTAAATTTGTGGAAAAAAAAGTTGGCGGTAAAGATCTTTTCTGTTCCAGAATGTCTACCTCAGTGCACAGTCAGGTCCATAAGGGCTTCTTTAGGAAGAACTTGTCTTGCCGGCACAGAGCCCTGATCTCAACCCTATCTAACACCTGCATGATGAACTATGGAGAATGTGAGCCCAACCTTTCTTCCAACATAAGTGTCAGACCTCAAAAATGCTCTTCTGGATGAAGAGTCAAAAATTCCCACAGACCACTCAAAAATCCTTCCCAGAAGAGTGGACGCTGTTTTAAATGTAAATGGATCAGCTCCATATTCCATGTATTATGGACAGTATCGTTTGGTCACACACAGGAGCATTTACAACCTCCTATTCTAAATCCACATGCCTTAAGATGGAGTTGGCTGGTGTGTGTATGCCTACACAGTTTGCTTTAATTGTGTGCCCCAGCAACATCCATCTTGATGCACTAAGCCATCATAAACTAATTGGCTGGAGGACATGTTGCTTGGAAATAAATTTTCCTTGCCGCTCATTCTTTGGAGGGCTGTAGAACTCTTTCAGTAAATTTGGAGGACATTTATTATGCCCATGTGCTTTCTGCCCAGTCACACGGGTCCTCTACCATATTCACAGTACACACAGTGGGGTTTTAGATGATGTGGACACTTTCCAGTTTATTTTGGTTTATATTGATGTTATGAATTACAAATCCATTTGCTTATCTCAGCTGAGCCCGATTTATACTGCTCCAAATGACATGTATTTAACCCTGTACCAAGCCAACTGTCTTTACTTATGCTGGTAATTCACACATGTCGAAGAGGGCAATCTGTCCTCGCCGTGCATTACGGCAGAGGAGGGGGCATCGCTTTCACTGTGTTTGACACTGGCAGCTACAGAGCAAGTAATACACATAATGGACTATTACACTGATAATACCTATTTTGCCTGGGCGCGTGCGGAGCTGAACATATTGGTGCGATTCAGTCAGTTACCCTCACTCATTACTCAGGGAGTTAATGGATTACAGTAATTGCTTCAGTCATCTCTGTTTTCATAATGTGCCTGTGCCTCCCATTCTAATGCTGATTAATGAACCCTCCATGATCTGCAGAAAGGAGGTGGAGTGGAAATATCCCCCGCTCTAATATATCCCCACCAAGCACTTTAAAAGGCCATGCAATATGCTTGTAATATTGGACTGCAGGTAACTAAAATACCAGCTTCTCTTGTAATCAGACATATATATTTCATTCACTAGATTTATCAGTAATGGTGCAGCCCGAGTGACCGACACGCGCTGCGTATGTCACGAAATACAATATTGAGATTTATTTCACAGGCAGCAATTTAAAGGTCATGGAAATGTTAACGAACAATGTAATTCTTGATAAATAACCGAAAAGAAATTATATTGTTGCCAAAATATAATTTTATAAAATTACGAAATGTCAAATTTTAGTATTAAAAAGTTAAAATCTAGAAAATTAAAAGCATGCTGATAAAAATGTATATTTTTTTCAAAGGTATCCTTGCTGCATTTTAGCTACTTGCACACTAAGGGACGGGTCACATGGCTGTATAACTCGGACGAGCATCACAACGCAATGCTCGGACTGGCCGTCAGATCTGCTGACCGGAGCGTGACTGCATGCATTTCTTTGCAGACAGCCAGTCCGAGCAGTTGCGATCCTCGTCCAAGTTATATAGTCGTGTTACTATTCCCTAAAGCTAAGGCTTTCATCAGCAGTATAGTTTTGGCTTTCCCTACCAGTTCCCACTAAATTAATGCTTTAAAGATAGATATACAGTGCCATACATCATCCAAATGGTCCCATTTTAAAAGAAAACTATCACCATGAACATGCAGTCCAATCTGCAGGCACCATGTTATAGAGTAAGGGGACCTGAACAGATTCATATAGTGTTTAATGGGAACATATTCAGGATCACCTATGATTTTTATTATTTAATCCTCTCCTCTTTTGAGATTTTTGGGTTTAGTGGGATATCCTATCAGTGATTGACAACAGTCTCTATGTACATTCATATAAAGAAAGCTGTCGGTCACTGATAGGACCGCCCATTGGACCCAAACATGTCAGAAAAAGCAGAGGATTAAGTGAATAGAATGCAGGTTGTATGGAGTCTTTACTCTCAAAACTATACATCGGCCTACTCCGTTCCCGTTGCTCTATAGCAGTGTTCCCCAAGTCTGGTCCTCAAGAGCAACCAACAGGTCATGTTTTCAGGATTTCCTGGACAGCCAAGCATTCAATCACCTGTGCAATACTAAGGAAATCCTGAAGACATGACCTGTTGGTTGCTCTTGAGGACCGGACTTGGGAAACATTGCTCTATAGCATGCTGCCTACAGATTGGACTGCATTTTCCTGGTGACCAGTTCCCTTTTAAAAAATACACGAATGCACTCTAGGAAAGCGCAAGCTGTTTGATAAGATATATGGAGGTCTGTCCATGACTTAATGGGAATATATTTTCATTATTTCTGCAATTTATGACTTACAAGGTTGCTTGGTTAAATGGATCAAAGTAGAGTCTTATGTAGGGAAAAGATTCCATGAGCATTTGAGCAATCCATATCTAAATCATTGACCGACCCAAAATTGTAGTCCACATCGGGGATTAAATTGGCATAAAATAGGTACTTTTTGTGGCTACTGTGGACCCCTGAGTAGAGGTCTGAGAGCACAGTTATGTGATATGTAGTTGTTCCTTTGTACAGCAGTAGTGGGGGGCATTTTCATTTCACTACGGCTCCGTAGCAGACAAAACAGCGTTTATCTAATGGACTTGTCCTATAGTATTAATAAACCCACCTTGGTGACTCCTTGTTGATTTTGACACCAAAATGTATCAATTTAAAAAAAAAAAAAAACATTATTGTATATGAAGTTGGATAGATCACAAAATATCCACAAATGGACATGTTGTACACTCGTGGAATTTATGATCTATTATTCTTTATTAGGAACAATATCTGTGATTACTTTGAAAATGTATGCTCAGGGTGCACAGAAAGAACTCCTTGTTTTAAAACCAAAATCCTATGTGTTTAACCCTTCCAGCTAAACCGAATCTAACTCCAGACCAGGCTTCAGTGTTGTCCAGTAACAGATGAAGTGAAACCCTTAATAGTATATATTTAGTTCTCAACTTTTGAATCCGCATTATGAAATGTTCATGCCATCTTTCTATATAATGCACTGGGTCAACTTTTAATTGATTTAAAAGAGTTCAATAAAAGATTATTTTTCTATACTATAAAGGGTTTCATGGTATAATACAGTTGTCTGAACGAGCTCGAAGTGGAATGTGTTGGAAACCAGGTGCAGATCTAGCAAAAGTAACTTTGACTTGAATAGCAGAGCACTGGGATATTGTGGCATAAAGTGTAACTTTAATCCAAACTTAATGAGCACCCCATTTAAAGCATTAATTGGTGAGCCTGTGTAAATATATGTTATGCAGTTGCATTAGGCCGGTGTCACACTTACGTGTGCAATGAGAGAAACTGGCACGAGTCTCTCACATCAATACCCGGTACTTCTGCCGGCACTCGGGACCGGAGCGTTCAGCTGCATAAAAATACATCCAGCTGAACGCTCCTGTCCGAGTGCCGGCAGCAGTGTCGGGTATTGAAGTGAGAGACTTGCGCGAGTTTCTCGCATTGCACTCACAAGTGTGACCCCGGGCTTAAAGGGAATCTGTTATCTGAAAAAACAATATTAACCTGTAGATATGCTGTTAATCTGCAGGTTATTATCGATGTTAACCTGTCCATCGCCTGCACTTAGACTGGCGCTCGTGGGAGGAGATGAACTTTCATTTCCCTTCCCAACAGCATTCAAGTTCAGTCATGTGGTGCCGGCGTGGGTTCGGTCACCACTCTGTGCATAGTGAGTGATGGCTGTAACTGCACCCCCCCCCAACCAGGCCTGTTCAGTCGGAGTCCGAGCCCATTTTGGTGGAGGATACACTTTGGACTGCAGACACAGACAGCCATACCTCGCCTCTGGGTACTCAGCCACTGCGGGACCCATGCTGAACTTTGAAATACGAACTTCATATATCGATCCTTTTTTGCCTGGACTTTTGTGCCTTGTAGCACACTTATCTATTTATACTCCCCTGATGAGTCTCCTACATCGGTGATGAAACGCGTAGGGAGAAGAGGAAAAATTGTCCACTTACATACACCTGGTGGTTGTCCATAGCAGGGCCCATTTGGGGCCTGTCCTTGTAAGGACAGGAGTTACACAGGGGTTACAGGGTAGACAGCATCTATGTGCCCCAACCTGCTGACCTTTCCCCTGGACTACTACTCCTCATAGCCTCACTGGCTGAAATACTGACCATATTCATGTGTCCGTCCTGAGTGGTGAGACCGTTCCATTCTTTTATATTTTTTGAGCACTGGTTATTTTGAGCACTTTATATTTGTCTATGTGTTTTTTTGTTGGGTTCTAATATTTTAGGATATGTTTATTAAAAGCTAAGTTTTAACATTGGTAACCCTCCATAGCTGATGGTATCCGTTTTCCCCAGAGGGCGTTGTTTAGTGTGGATTTGTCTACACGATTGCTGGTTGCCCATTTTGGTGGAGTCAGACTCTGTGTCATGGAAGTTGAGGAGTCTGAGTCGGAGGTTTGGCTTACCGACTCCACAGCCCTGCCCCCAACACTAGTTCAAAAAATCACTGTACACGTACGAGTTAATAAATTCTCACTTGAAGCATAATTTTCAATATTGATTTCTGAAGCGACAGGCAAAATGATGTTTCGGCCAGTTAATAACCTTGATCACATAGTCGCCCATTTAATGAAGCATCTTAGGTTAACGATAGTAATTATACCTGTGGTGTAGTATTTCATACAGTATGATATGGTGTATCCCCACAAGGAGAGATACATACAGGGATCTTTACACAGGTGCTGACACAGTAGGTTCTGGTGTGGTGCTGTCGCTATCCGTTGGTGGCACAGTGGTAGAAGCTGACACTTCAGTGTCTAAGCGTGGGCTACACGCCATGGGTGCTGGGCAGGTTCACAACGATATTTACCTGCAGATCAACCCCATATCTACAGGTTAATAGCGTTTTTTCAGGTGACAGGTTCCCTTTAATGTAGCCACCGATAGGAGTATAGAAGTGTACAAAGCTGTCACATTTGGGTCTGGAGAACTTCGGCTAGTCTGTGCATATCTGTCAGAGACTGGACTGCATGCACAGATGTCTGATTGTCTCCTAAAAGCGACTTCCAGCTCGCACATAAAGATGAGTGTGAGCCGACGAGTCAGAATCGATGTCGCGTGACTCAGGAGAGGACTCGAGTGGTGCTAAAAATCCAGGAAGACTGCGATCGGTGAGTATATTAAGGCATCTGCACTACGTATTTACCTACTCAGTTTTAGCCAATAAAATGTTTGATGGGAGTGCTACTTTAACATTATACACACAATTGACTGATGTTAAGTTATCAAGATGATGGGCAGTGAGACATGATAGTCATTGAACTACAGCTGTAGGAAAGGGTAAGGCAAATGATATGTATGTATCAGTGTTTCCCAAACTCCAGTCCTCACGGCCTCCAGCAGATCATGTTTTCAGGATTTCCTTAGTATTGTATAGGTGATGGAAGTATTATCAAGGCGTTGGAAGTTACCACAGGTTCTTTCACTTGAGCAGTACTAAGAAAATCCTGGACACCATATCTGTTGGGCGCTGTGAGGACTGGAGTTTGGGAAACCCTGTTGTGTATGACAAAAGTTGTGCTGCTATGGTTTACTGACCGTATTGAAAATGTATGCAGTTAATATGATTTATTGCATTTATTTCTACAAATATTATATACATGGGGGTTGTGTTATGTTTTCATAAACCTCTTCCACCCCTATAACTGTCTTTACCTAATTTTTGTGCAACTTTTCCTCAACACCAGTTCAGAAATGTTATGCCAGACATAAATCTCAATAAACCACAAGCTCCGGGCTTTCAAAAGTCAAATGACCCTGAAGGGAGCCTAGTTTATTTAGCTAATGGCTGCAAAAAAATAGCCCATATAAAAAATTGTCATTTTCGAACTTTCCCTACTGGGGTTGCAATACTTCTATTCAGAGCTAATGGCACACTTGTTTCGCCCTTTAGTGTCTGGGATAGTTTAGGTCCTAATGAGCAGAGATTATTTAGCAAGTTCAATAAAAAGGTAAAAAACTATAAAGAATACTGTTTTTTATTTTATACCCCTGTATGGTTGTGTCCAATATATTTTGCTTGAATCTGTTCTGTTGTATTAATTTGCAAACCATCTACAATACAGACCAAAAGTTTGGACACACCTTCTCATTTAAAGATTTTTCTGTAATTTCATTACTATGAAAATTGTACATTCACACTGAAGGCATCAAAACTATGAATTAACACATGTGGAATTATATACTTAACAAAAAAAGTGTGAAACAACTGAAAATATGTCTTATATTCTAGGTTCTTCAAAATAGCCACCTTTTGCTTTGATGACTGCTTTGCACACTCTTGGCATTCTCTTGATGAGCTTCAAGAGGTAGTCACCGGGAATGGTCTTCCAACAATCTTGAAGGAGTTCCCAGAGATGCTTAGCACTTGTTGGCCCTTTTGCCTTCACTCTGCGGTCCAGCTCACCCCAAACCGTCTCGATTGGGTTCAGGTCTGGTGACTGTGGGGGACCAGGTTATCTGGCGTAGCACCCCATCACTCTCCTTCTTGGTCAAATAGCCTTTACACAGCCTGGAGGTATGTTTGGCATCATTGTCCTGTTGAAAAATAAATGATGGTCCAACTAAACGCAAACCGGATGGAATAGCATGCCGCTGCAAGATGCTGTGGTAGCCATGCTGGTTCAGTATGCCTTCAATTTTGAATAAATCCCCAAAAGTGTCACCAGCAAAGTACCATCACACCTCCTCCTCCATGCTTCACGGTGGGAACCAGGCATGTAGAGTGCATCCGTTCACCTTTTCTGCGTCGCACAAATACACGGTGATTGGAACCAAAGATCTCAAATTTGGACTCATCAGACCAAAGCACAGATTTCCACTGGTCTAATGTCCATTCCTTGTGTTCTTTAGCCCAAGCAAGTCTCTTCTGCTTGTTGCCTGTCCTTAGCAGTGGTTTCCTAGCAGCTATTTTACCATGAAGGCCTGCTGCACAAAGTCTCCTCTTAAGGCCGGGGACACGAACAACGTATAAAAATACGGTCCATTTTACATGGACGAGAATCGCACAAATGTTTACAAAAGTGATCTGTGTGCAGTGCGAGGATGCAATTTCCTCACATCAAAATATCCGCATGGCATCCGTACGGCGAGAAAATTCTCGCCGGCTTGCAAAACGGACATAGAATGGATCCATGGCCTCAAATATTAGTAAAAACATATATACAGTCTAAATAAATAAATGAAAAAAAAAGTAATACAAAAAAAAAATTATATATATATATATATATATATATATATATATATATATATATATAACTTTTTTTTTGCTATCATATGAACTCCAGCGTGGGAATTTTTCTGAATCTTTTCTCACGCTCGAGTTCATATAAGTTTATACCAGCAGGGGGCGCAGCACCGCAAGTGTAGGTAGCTACGTTCCCCTGCTTCCCATTCATTCCCCAGTTTTTACAGGCAGGAGCGACTGCATTAGCAGGCTCCTGCTTGTAAAATTATTTAATGATGGAAGATCTGGGATATTGTTGTTTTTTATTTTTAACTTTGTTTCAGGTGACAAGGGTCTTCAATTGGATTTAGCGTTTAATAAACTATTACAACACCCTGTGTCTTTATTTCATTTAAATAATTTTTTCCTAATGTGTGTGTGTGTGTATTATTAACTCTTTATTACTATAGGATTAATAATGGATAGGTGCCTTATTGACGCCTCTCCATTATTAACCTGTCTTAATATCACCTTACAATAGCAAGGTGACATTAACCCTTTATTACCCCATATCCCACCGCTACGGGGGAGTGGGAAGAGAGAGGCCAAGTGCCAGAATAGTCGCATCTTACAGATGTGCCTTTTCTGGGGTGGCTGGGGGCAGATGGTTATAGGCCCCCCCCCCCCCCCCCCCGCTGGCTAAAGACATGGTCCCTCTCTAGGCTATTAATATCTGCCCTCAGTCACTGGCTTTACCACTCTGGCAGAGAAAATTGCGCGGGAGCCCACGCCAGTTTTTTTCCGTGATTTAACCCTTTATTTTAACAGCCGCAAATTTTGCACACAGACACTTCTAACATTACTAGTGAGGAATATGTAAAAAAATAAGGGATATGAAATGGTTTACTGTATGTAAACCGTGTCTCATATCCTGTCGGGTTTGGGAAGGAGATAGCAAAAGCCGGCAATTGAATTACCGGCTTTACATGTCAGTGTGATTTTACTGTACACTGAGCTGAAATGCCGGCTTTTCTATAGAACACCCGTTTTTTTTTCTCACCCCCATAGACTTTCATTGGCGATTCTCGGCCGAGATACGCTGACAATCGCAGCATGCTGCGATTTCACTTGGATCCTGAATACGGCTGAGAAAACAATGGATAATAGGAGCTGCCCCATAGATTAACATTGAGTCGAGTGCTATGCGACTTTTTTTATTTTTTTTTTATCACATTGCACTCGTCCGTGTTATGGTCTAGTGTGACCCTGGCCTAACAGTTATTGTAGAGATGTGCCTGCTTCTAGAACTCTGTGCGGCATTGACCTGGTCTCTAATCTGAGCTGCTGTTAACCTGCGATTTCTGAGGCTGGTGACTTGGATAAACTTATCCTCAGAAGCAGAGGTGACTCTTGGTCTTCCTTTCCTGGGGCAGTCCTCATGTGAGCCAGTTTTTGTAGCATTTGATGGTTTTTGCCACTGCACTTGGGGACACTTTCCAAGTTTTCCCAATTTTTCGGACTGACTGACCTTCATTTCTTAAAGTAATGATGGCCACTCCTTTTTCTTTACTTAGAATTTGTATTATGGCAAGAAAAAAAAGCAGCTAACAGTCTATTCAGTAGGACTATCAGCTGTGTATCCACCAGATTTCTGCACAACACAACTGATGGTCCCAACCCCATTTATAAGGCAAGAAATCCCACTTATTAAACCTGACAGGGCAAGAGAATGCCAAAGAGTGTGCAAAGCAGTCATCAAAGCAAAAGGTGGCTACTTTGAAGAACCTAGAATATAAGACATAATTTCAGTTGTTACACACTTTTTTGTTAAGTATATAATTCCACGTGTTAATTCATAGTTTTGATGCCTCCAGTGTGAATTTACAATTTTCATAGTCATGAAAATACAGAAAAATCTTTAAATGAGAAGGTGTGTCCAAACTTTTGGTCTGTACTGTATGTGAAGTCCATCCGCTGACTGAATATGACCCAGTACTTCAGTCTCTGCATGGACATATTCTATTTTATTTTTTTTATTTTGGGAGTACTTGTTCCTAAACTTCTTCAGGCCAAGGGAACGGAAACCAACTAGAGGACCTAACTAGGTGTCTTCCATGGCGATGTCACTTTTTCAGACTTTAGCTGACCATGATGACAGATTACAGTGTCATTAGCACAGAAGACACATCAACACTGGACCGATCACTGAGGCTTAAACTTTTTACCGATAAGTGCCCAGCCGCTCTGTAGAAGCCACAAAACTCAAAACTACCCTTCCTAGAATAGTGGATACGACTTAAAGGGGCAAACCCCAGACAACAGGCAGTAAGTAGATGATCGCAGAATCCTTCCTTTGGTGAAGAAAAACCGCTTCACAACATCCACCCAAGTGAAGAGCCCTCTCCAGGAAGCAGGTGTTTCCATATCAAACACTACCATAAAGAGAACATTTTGAGACTTTCTGCTCAGATTCAACCAAATGCAGCAAGGTTGTTGGGACGGTGGTTCACCGTACAGATGGATATTGACCAAAACACATGTTTTTTTAAGGCAAAGTGAATTATTTTGCAATGGTCGAGTCAATCATCAGATCTCAACCCCATTGAGCATGCATTTCACATGGTTAAGGCAAAACTTAAGGCAGAAAGACCACAAACAAGCAGCAACGGAAGTACTGTAAAGAGAAAACCCGGCGTTTAGTGATGTCCATGGCTTCCAGTCTTTAGGCAGTCATTGCCTGCAAAGGATCCTCTACGAAATATAAAAAAATGAACATTTTATTTATGGTAAAATAAATTTGTCCAGATGCTTTTGAGCCCCTGAAATAAAAAAAAAAAGTGGCTTTGTAGAAAAATTGTTGCTATTCCTAAACGTTTTACAGAATACTTTTATTCAACCCCTTATATTAGACCTGAAAATCTACACTTTAATTATCTCAGTTGTTTAATTGTAAATAAAAAAAAAAAAAATAGTGGCATTCAGAGTCCATATCGCAAAAATTTGGTCATTGTCAAAATATTTCTGGACTCAAATATATTTTACACAACGTTTATTGTGCATTAGCAAGATGGCTAAAGATAAGTAGAAAAATCTGTGGTGGGTTATAAATGGTTTAAAGGGGATCTGTCATCAGGTTTTTGCTACCTAATCTGAGAGCAGTGTGATGTAGGCGCATTGACCCTGATTCCAGCGATGAGTTACTAGGCTGTGTGTTGTACTTTCAGTAGAATCTGTTTTATCAGCAGATGATTATCGCCAGAGGACTAGTTGTATTGTGCCATGTAGTCCTCCTGACCTATGTAACTCCACCCTCACCGCCGATTTGTACACTGACAGCTGCCAATCAGTGGTGTGGGTGGGGTTATACAGAGCATGGCATTCAGAGAACTGCTAGATCTGCAGCAGAGAATACGCTGCTTTGCTTGCCGCAGTTTTGATAAAATTACTTAGTGACACACTGATGGAATCATGGTCCCTGTCCCTACATAATGTTTCTCTTCGACTAGATGGCAAAAAGCTGCTGACAGATTCCCTTTTAAAGCACTAATCAAACGTGAAAGTAATTAGCTGAAGCTGAGATGTGTGCTGTTGTTAGGACTGCTTTTCCTTTTTAATTTGAAAATTGCTTCAAATGTCAATAAGGCTAAGTAAAGTAATTGTTTTCTTCCCTGAAAGCCATCGTCATCATGTTTTACATGACCAGGATGTTGATCGGAGAACCTGCGTTCCAATGAATCATCTCTGGCCGGACCAAGCTCCATACACTGTGTGTAACAGCTCTCTTTCCGAGTATGGTGTCCTGGGTAAGTCAAACCAGAGCCCGGTTTTGCTGGTGTAATAATATTTATTTCTATAATGCTAACACATTCCGCAGAACTTTATATTTCAGAGGGGACGTGTACAGACAATAAAGACCTAACATAACAACAAAAACCTTCCCGAGAGGGTCCTGCTCACAAGCTAACGATCTAGGAGTTACTGTTGAAATAACATGAAGGTTTTCGTTCTCCTACAATGCAGAAACGTAATGTTTGGTCACAAGTCACTGGAGCCTATTACTTTCTGCTATTTTTAGGAGATACTCTTTTTCTGTAAAAAATACAAGAACACAGACCCAAGCAAGTTCATTATGAAATTTAGCATTTCTTGTAAACCTATATAAAATAGTGGTGGATAACAGGTCTAGATACCAAGCTTGAGTTCAGCTCAAGATGGAAATTGGGGATTGATGGTTTTTCACATAGGGCAAAGATTACCTGAACTTTCTCTATGAACATTTATTTCTGATTGTCCAGCCAACTTCTGACATGTGAGGTCCTACAAACTGCCATTACCCCATACATGGTTATTCAGGGAAACCAAAGGACATCTTGATTGGATATTTAGGGCCTAGGACCGCTAGCCAGTGGCGGGTGTTGTGAATTCTGTGGCTGAGTTCACTTCTGTGGTCACAAGTGGTATTGCAGTCTCTGGGCTTCCTCCCTCAGGTGTTTTGGTGAGCTCGTTTGCTGCCTTGCTATTTAGCTCCACCTGAGTCTGTCTTCCTTGCTCCTTGTCAATGTTCCAGTGTTGGATCTGAGCTACTGCATCTTTCCTTTGGCCTGCTGCTCTGCTAGATAAGTGCTTCTAGTTTGTTTTCTGTTTTTTCTGTCCAGCTTGCTATTAACTTTTGCTGGAAGCTCTGAGAAGCAAAGGGGTGCACCGCCGTGCTGTTAGTTCGGCACGGTGGGTCTTTTTGCCCCTTTGCGTGGTTTTCGTTTTAGGGTTTTTTGTAGACTGCATAGTTCTCTTTGCTATCCTCACTCTGTCTAGAATATCGGGCCTCACTTTGCTGAATCTATTTCATTCCTACGTTTGTCTTTTCATCTTGCTAACAGTCATTATATGTGGGGGGCTGCCTATTCCTTTGGGGTATTTCTCTGAGGTAAGTCAGGCTTGTATTTCTATCTTCAGGCTAGTCAGCTCCTCAGGCAGTGCCGAGTTGCATAGGTAGTGATAGGCGCAATCCACTGCTGCTTATAGTTGTGTGAGGATAGATCAGGTACTGCAGTCTACAGAGATTCCACATCTCAGAGCTCGTCCTATTGTTTTTGGTTATTGCCAGATCTCTGTATGTGCGCTGATTACTGCACGCTGTGTTGCCTGATTGCCAGCCATAACAGTACAAGGAGCCCCACCAATGATTCCCAATAGAGGGAAAAAAGAAATCCTGACATCATTTTTTTTTCTTAGCTCTGTCTTCAGTCTTTTTTTTCCCCTAGACATTAGAGTGCTTCAGGACACAGCTGTGGACATGGATATTCAGGCTCTGTGCTCCTCAATGGATAATCTCGTTGTAAATGTACAAAAGATTCAAGATACTATTGATCAGAAATCGATGCTAGAACCAAGAATTCCGATTCCTGATTTGTTTTTTGGTGACAGAACTAAGTTCCTGAGCTTCAGAAATAATTGTAAGCTATTTTTGGCCTTGAAACCTCATTCTTCTGGTAATCCTATTCAACAGGTTTTGATTATTATTTCTTTTTTGCGCGGCGACCCACAGGACTGGGCGTTTTCTCTTGCACCAGGAGATTCTGCATTGAGTAATGTTGATGCATTTTTCCAGGCGCTGGGATTGCTTTACGATGAGCCTAATTCAGTGGATCAGGCTGAGAAAAATCTGCTGGCTTTATGCCAGGGTCAGGATGATGTAGAAGTATATTGTCAGAAATTTAGGAAGTGGTCAGTACTCACTCTGTGGAATGAATCTGCACTAGCGGCTTTGTTCAGAAAGGGTCTCTCTGAAGCTCTTAAGGATGTAATGGTGGGATTTCCTATGCCTGCTGGTTTGAATGAGTCTATGTCCTTGGCCATTCAGATCGGTCGTCGCTTGCGCGAGCGTAAATCTGTGCACCATCTGGCGGTATTGTCTGAGAGTAAACCTGAGCCTATGCAGTGCGACAGGACTATGACTAAAGTAGAACGGCAAGAACACAGACGTCTGAATAGACTGTGTTTCTATTGTGGTGATTCTACTCATGCTATTTCTAATTGTCCTAAACGCACTAGGCGGTTCGATAGCTCTGCCGTTATTGGTACTGTACAGTCCAAATTCCTTTTGTCCATTACCTTAATGTGCTCTTTGTCATCGTATTCTGTCATGGCGTTTGTGGATTCAGGCGCTGCCCTGAATCTGATGGATTTGGATTATGCTAAACGTTGTGGATTTTTCTTGGAGCCTTTGCGGTGTCCTATTCCGTTGAGAGGAATTGATGCTACACCTTTGGCCAAGAATAAGCCTCAGTACTGGGCCCAGCTGACCATGTGCATGGCTCCTGCACATCAGGAAGTTATTCGCTTTCTGGTACTGCATAATTTGCATGATGTGGTCGTGTTGGGGTTGCCATGGCTACAAACCCATAATCCAGTATTGGATTGGAACTCTATGTCGGTAACCAGCTGGGGTTGTCAGGGAGTACATGGTGATGTTCCATTTTTGTCTATTTCGTCATCCATTCCTTCTGACATCCCAGAGTTCTTGTCGGACTTTCAGGATGTATTTGAAGAGTCCAAGTCTGATGCCCTACCTCCGCATAGGAATTGTGATTGTGCTATCGATTTGATTCCTGGTAGTAAATTCCCTAAGGGTCGTTTATTTAATTTGTCCGTACCTGAACACACCGCTATGCGCAGTTATGTGAAGGAGTCCCTGGAGAAGGGACATATTCGCCCATCGTCGTCACCATTGGGAGCAGGGTTCTTTTTTGTAGCCAAGAAGGATGGTTCGCTAAGACCGTGTATTGATTACCGCCTTCTTAATAAGATCACTGTTAAGTTTCAGTATCCCTTGCCATTGATTTCTGACTTGTTTGCTCGGATTAAGGGGGCTAGTTGGTTTACTAAGATTGATCTTCGTGGTGCGTATAATCTGGTGAGAATCAGGCAGGGAGATGAATGGAAAACGGCATTTAATACGCCCGAGGGTCATTTTGAGTATCTGGTGATGCCGTTCGGACTTGCCAATGCTCCATCTGTTTTTCAGTCTTTTATGCATGACATTTTCCGTGAGTATCTGGATAAATTCTTGATTGTTTACTTGGATGACATTTTGATCTTCTCAGATGATTGGGAGTCTCATGTGAAGCAAGTCAGAATGGTTTTCCAGGTACTGCGTGCTAATTCCTTGTTCGTGAAGGGATCAAAGTGTCTCTTCGGTGTGCAGAAAGTTTCATTTTTGGGGTTCATCTTTTCCCCTTCTACTATCGAGATGGATCCGGTTAAGGTTCAGGCCATCCAGGATTGGACTCAGCCGACATCTCTAAAAAGTCTGCAGAAATTCCTGGGCTTTGCTAATTTTTATCGTCGCTTCATCTGTAATTTTTCTAGCATTGCCAGACCATTGACCGATTTGACCAAGAAGGGTGCTGATTTGGTTAATTGGTCTTCTGCTGCCGTGGAAGCTTTTCAGGAGTTGAAGCGTCGTTTTTGCTGTGCCCCTGTGTTGTGTCAACCTGATGTTTCTCTTCCGTTCCAGGTCGAGGTTGATGCTTCTGAGATTGGTGCAGGGGCGGTTTTGTCACAGAGAGGTTCTGGTTGCTCAGTGTTCAAACCATGTGCTTTCTTTTCCAGGAAATTTTCTGCTGCTGAGCGTAATTATGATGTGGGCAACCGAGAGTTGCTGGCCATGAAGTGGGCATTCGAGGAGTGGCGTCATTGGCTTGAGGGTGCTAAGCATCGCGTGGTGGTTTTGACTGATCATAAGAACCTTACTTATCTTGAGTCTGCCAAGCGCTTGAATCCTAGACAGGCCCGTTGGTCGTTATTTTTTGCTCGTTTTGATTTTGTGATTTCATACCTTCCGGGCTCTAAAAATGTGAAGGCGGATGCTCTGTCTAGGAGTTTTGTGCCCGACTCTCCGGGGTTATCTGAGCCGGCGAGTATCCTCAAGGAAGGAGTCATTGTGTCTGCCATCTCCCCTGATTTGCGGAGAGTGTTGCAGAAATTTCAGGCTAATAAACCTGATCGTTGTCCGGCCGAGAAACTGTTCGTCCCTGATAGGTGGACTAGTAAAGTTATCTCTGAACTTCATTGTTCGGTGCTGGCCGGTCATCCAGGAATCTTTGGTACCAGGGAGTTGGTTGCTAGATCCTTCTGGTGGCCGTCTCTGTCACGGGATGTGCGTGCTTTTGTGCAGTCCTGTGGAATTTGTGCTAGGGCTAAGCCCTGCTGTTCACGTGCCAGTGGGTTGCTTTTGCCCTTGCCGGTCCCGAAGAGGCCTTGGACACATATTTCGATGGATTTCATTTCTGACCTTCCCGTTTCTCAAAAAATGTCGGTCATTTGGGTGGTCTGTGATCGCTTTTCTAAAATGGTCCATCTGGTGCCCTTGGTTAAATTGCCTTCCTCCTCTGATTTGGTGCCTTTGTTCTTCCAGCATGTGGTTCGTTTACATGGCATTCCTGAGAATATTGTTTCTGACAGAGGTTCCCAGTTTGTCTCGAGGTTCTGGCGAGCCTTTTGTGGTAGGATGGGCATTGACCTATCCTTTTCCTCGGCCTTCCATCCTCAGACTAATTGCCAGACCGAACGAACCAATCAGACCTTGGAAACATATCTGAGATGTTTTGTTTCCGCTGACCAGGATGATTGGGTGTCATTTTTGCCGTTGGCTGAGTTCGCCCTTAATAATCGGGCCAGCTCGGCTACCTTGGTCTCTCCTTTTTTCTGCAATTCTGGGTTCCATCCTCGTTTCTCTTCAGGACAGGTTGAGTCTTCGGACTGTCCTGGTGTAGATTCTGTGGTGGACAGGTTGCAGCAGATCTGGACTCAGGTAGTGGACAATTTGACCTTGTCCCAGGAGAAGGCTCAGCTTTTCGCTAATCGCAGACGCCGTGTGGGACCCCGACTTCGTGTTGGGGATCTGGTTTGGTTATCTTCTCGTCATATTCCTATGAAGGTTTCCTCTCCTAAATTTAAACCTCGTTTTATTGGTCCGTATAGGATTTCTGAGATTCTCAATCCGGTGTCTTTTCGTCTGACCCTCCCAGACTCCTTTTCCATACATAATGTATTCCATAGGTCGTTGTTGAGGAGATACGTGGCACCTATGGTTCCATCTGTGGAGCCTCCTGCCCCTGTTTTGGTGGAGGGGGAATTGGAGTATATTGTGGAGAAGATTTTGGATTCTCGTGTCTCTAGACGGAAACTCCAGTATCTGGTCAAATGGAAGGGTTATGCTCAGGAAGATAATTCCTGGGTTTTTGCCTCTGATGTCCATGCCCCAGATCTTGTTCGTGCCTTTCATGTGGCTCATCCTGGTCGGCCTGGGGGTTCTGGTGAGGGTTCGGTGACCCCTCCTCAAGGGGGGGGTACTGTTGTGAATTCTGTGGCTGAGTTCACTTCTGTGGTCACAAGTGGTATTGCAGTCTCTGGGCTTCCTCCCTCAGGTGTTTTGGTGAGCTCGTTGGCTGCCTTGCTATTTAGCTCCACCTGAGTCTGTCTTCCTTGCTCCTTGTCAATGTTCCAGTGTTGGATCTGAGCTACTGCATCTTTCCTTTGGCCTGCTGCTCTGCTAGATAAGTGCTTCTAGTTTGTTTTCTGTTTTTTCTGTCCAGCTTGCTATTAACTTTTGCTGGAAGCTCTGAGAAGCAAAGGGGTGCACCGCCGTGCTGTTAGTTCGGCACGGTGGGTCTTTTTGCCCCTTTGCGTGGTTTTCGTTTTAGGGTTTTTTGTAGACTGCATAGTTCTCTTTGCTATCCTCGCTCTGTCTAGAATATCGGGCCTCACTTTGCTGAATCTATTTCATTCCTACGTTTGTCTTTTCATCTTGCTAACAGTCATTATATGTGGGGGGCTGCCTATTCCTTTGGGGTATTTCTCTGAGGTAAGTCAGGCTTGTATTTCTGTCTTCAGGCTAGTCAGCTCCTCAGGCAGTGCCGAGTTGCATAGGTAGTGATAGGCGCAATCCACTGCTGCTTATAGTTGTGTGAGGATAGATCAGGTACTGCAGTCTACAGAGATTCCACATCTCAGAGCTCGTCCTATTGTTTTTGGTTATTGCCAGATCTCTGTATGTGCGCTGATTACTGCACGCTGTGTTGCCTGATTGCCAGCCATAACAGGCGGGGTGCCCATGTTAGGACAGGGACATCGAGTGATAGTTTGGTTCTTATTATATTATCAGGAGATATAAAGCAACATCCAGGCTTGGTATTCCTCTTATCCGAGTGCCTTCTTTTCTGTTAGAAACGTCCTGAATATACTATTTTTCAGTATTATACTATTTTTTTTTACTATTTTGACTATATTTCATGTAAAGCATAGACTGTCCAGTATTTCTAACACACAATCAAGATTTGAAGAGGAACTGCCCCATTATTGTACTTAACCTGTTTCTACATTGTAAGCTCAAGATCATAATTATGACTTGCAGGATTTTTGTATGAGCTAATAATTGCCTAAACAAACATTCTTTACGAACATGTTCGTTTTCGATAAGAGCCAAAGATTACTGTATATTCATACAAGTCCATGGGTCCGTGAAAATCACGGATGATATCGGTGTGCAATCTGTGTCTTGTCCATGACTAACATTGCAAACATTAGTAGAAAAAAGTCTCCAAAGTGGAACATCTCTGCTACAATGATTGTACACTGGTACTTGTGGTCCTCCAATGCAGCTAAACAAAAACTTCCTATTTTGATCTTGATCACACTAGTGATATATTTAGCATAATACCATAGTGCAGCTGGCATTATACTTGGGTAATAAAGGTTATTTATTCTTACATTGTCAAAAACAATTATAAGAAAACCCCATGCATTATATAAAAGTATAGAGTTCCAGTGGCAAACTAGACTTCTACCTGATCCTGGGTTTCGCTTTTACAGCTTCTTCTGGGGCTTATTGTAATGTTGCACTTAACATCAATATTGTTCTAAACATATAGGAGAAGCTTTGTAACGTATTTATTTATTTTTCCCATACATGAAAATCACTGCTGAATCCCTGATTAAACTATTAAGAAAATTTGATCGAAAACACTAAGAAAACTCAGATTGTTTTTTTTCCTGCGTACATGAAAATTGAAGGACATTTGAATGAGACCTAAGCAGGCGAAGATTGAATGAATGGTGGATGACAGTAAAAAGACAGGTCATTTTTTTCACATATAAAAATGAAGCTAAAGCGTTCTGATTGCTCTATCAATGGCCAACTGACCATATAGCTAGTCAGTCAGATGGTCATATAAATCAGACCGACCTCTGAATGCAGTGCATGGGCTGTCCGCTGGCTGACAGAGCATGACAGCTTCATCTATTTCTATGTAGCCGTGTCACTCTGGTCAGAAGAGTTGCTGGCTAGTCGATGCACTACGTTCCATTCTGTCGAAATAATACAGTTGTTTGACCGCGCTCTATATGGCTTATTAGCTCGTGTAGGAGAGTCCTAAGACCTCATTCAGACATTCCTGTTTGTGCTTGTATGCAAAACAAAAAAAATATGGCCCAAGTGTCAATAGTGTTTTGTCCTGAGTTTCATCGGGGTTCGGTCTTGGTCAGTTTTTAGTGTTTCATCAGAAATTTTTGTATGGATAAAAAAAAATTACAGAATTTTCATACATTAGGCTATGTGCACACGTTCATGTGCACATACATTAAGAATCCTATTATTAGAATGCATTCCACATTTTTTGTGCACATGCTGCGTTTTTTTCCGCGGTGGAATCGCATTCCAGAAAAAAATCCAGCATGGTCATTCTTTGTGCGGAATCGCGGGGATTCCGCTTACCCGCTATGCCCACCATACGGGAAGTAAGCGGATCATTTGCGGTTGGTACCCAGGGTGGAGGAGAGGAGACTCTCCTCCAGGCCCTGGGAACTACATAATTGTTAAAAAATAATTAAAATAAAAAATTCTGATATTCTCACCTTCCGGTGTCCCCGGCAGTCTTCTCGCTCCTCGCGATGCTCCTGTTCCCAGGGATGCTTTGCGGCAGTGACCTGTGATGACGTCCGGTCTCGCGAGACAGCTACATCATCTGGGGTTATTGCCGCTAGGCATTACTGGGAACGCGAGCATCGCGTGGAGCGGGAAGGCTGCCGGGGACATCGGAAGGTGAGAATATCACGATTTTTTTATTATTTTTAACATTAGATCTTTTTATTATTGATGCTGCATAGGCAAAAAGTTGGTCACACTTGTCAAACACGATGTTTGACAAGTGTGACCAACCTGTCAATCAGTTTTCCAAGCGATGCTACAGATCACTTGGAAAACGCTAGCATTCTGCAAGCTAATTACACTTGTAAAATGCTAGTGTTTAGCGGGAAAACGCATGCCAATTCCGCATGCGTTTTTCCCGCAGCAGGGAGTTCCGGAATTGTCGTAGAAATTTCCGTTGCAATTCCGGACCTGTGCACATAGCCATACAGTGTTTCCATCTCGGCTTTTCATGGTTGAGAGAGATGTACAGTATCTGTAATCTGAAATTGGCCAATGTACACGGCACGAGCCGCTAAGCCCATTTGTTGTCTCGGCAGTCTCTTGTGCTGTACTTGTGATGTCTTCGCTGCAGCCTGTCGGCAAATACGGGTAGCGGCTCAGATCCAGCACTGGCTCTGGGGAGCGCCATTCTAACCAGAGTTTAATATTTTAACCTAGCGACTGCTGATGCGAGAAGCTTTTGCCGCAAAACTCTTTAGACCAGTATCAGAATCCAAGAGAAGAGTGTGGCTGGCAGCACTAGTTTTAGGAGAATGGCAGCTGTCAACCTTTGGTCATAGGTATTGTTTGACAGATCAAGGCAGCAGCCAAATTATACATGTTAATTTATCTTGGTTTTTGACTATTTTTGCACTTGGATGTAAACTTTAAAACACATTTTAGATTGTAATTAAAATTGTTGACATCTAATCTTTAGTACATTTTTTTCCCTAAATCTTAATATTTCTTATATTCATTTATAGCAATCCTTTCATATGGCACAAGGTTTATTCAACACAATGAGAAAATAGAAACTCGCAGGTTTCTTTCCCAGAGGGAATTTGACCTGGTAATAGTAGAAATGACAGATACATGACACCTGCCACTGAAAGCTTAGTTGTGGCTTCTGCTCGTCTCCACGTGTATAGAATAATAAGTCTGAGCCTGCCTGTCATCCTCCCCGGTATGCACAACACACTTGGCAAGAGAGGACTAATTAGCTAAAAGCCACCATAAACTTATACGCTAGTTCAAAGCAGTCACTTTCTGTCATACAGAGCGTGTCATTAATAAAACCTCATTATAGCTATTTCGGTAATCAATATGCCACTTTTATAAATGTATGTATGTATGCATATGTGTATCTATATGTGTGTACAATATTATTATTATTATTATTATTATTATTGCGCCATTTATTCTATGGCGCTTTACATGTGAGGAAATAAAAAAACAAGTACAGTAATCTTAACACAGATCACGACTGGAACAGGAGGAGAGAGGACCCTGCCTCGTTGGGGGGGGTGTTCTGTTTTGAATGACCATGTACACGTCACCATATAATGTACTGAAAAAACCCTGCACACCTGATTTGTAAGGAGCCTGCTGAACTATTGAGTTGATGTCAGGAAGTGGATAAACCAATCTTTTCCAAAATAAGTAGGCAGAACACGCAGTGTATAAAAAGTATGCTTGGTATTGTATATTTATCTGACGCCCTTCTGGAAAGTCAGAACAATGCAGCATATTTTGCATTTAAATGGATTTTCCACCTTTTGAACTTCCCTTCATCGATCGCCTGACGCTCCTTTAACATTTCCTGACATGTGACTGTTGCAGCGGTGAACAACACATCACTGCTGTTGCCAGTATTTGGCTGCAGCGGTCACATCTCCATACGGCTGGAACAGGAAGTACAGAGGACAGATGTTCCAGGCTTCTGTCTTTTTTTTTTTTTTGTGCTAGTCTCACAAACATTGGGTGATTACTGCATCACTGAATGCTTCCTAGAAAAAACAAATGTCTGGATATTTGTTTTGTCGATTTATTTATTTTATTTTCGAAAAATTTAAACTATTCATTTTTTACTCACCCTTTTGCAAAGTTTGTGACATATATCACTTAAAATTTAATATACAAATGTAAACTAAGCATTACCATTTAGAGAAAGTTTTTAGTACAGTGCTATCCTTAAGTTCCACGTACCTCTTGTAAGCAATACTCCGTGTATTAAAGAACTGAGAAACCCGACTCTCTAATGGAGGTATGAAAGTATGGATGCCGCTTTACCAGACATCTGTTCAATCAAAAAATGTTTAGAGACTAAGGGAAAGCTTTGTTAAAATGAATAAGCAGAAAACATAAGAACTCACGGTGAGATGAGAGCAAAGTAACTATAAAAGCCAAACCCTTTCTAACGTTTTTTTTGTATACCCACTGCCGCCGATGCCCACAGCGGAGTCCATCCTTCGAACTCTGTGCGGTGTGGGCCTCCGCAGGCGGGCTGTTCATCTGGAAGAAAAGGGCCACCCTTGGAGAAGATTGTTTTTCTTCTCCGCGCGGGAGCAATTCGGACCACTGGCCCCCACACCGGGGTGGTTGGGTGCCCCGTCATTCGCCCGTGCAGGTCATTGGACCACTGTTATTGCTCGGTTTGGGTCAAACTCCTCACGAGGAGGGACGGATGGCGTATGCACCCAAAGATAGCTGGTGGAAGCCCGGGGTACAGAAAGGAGGAGACCGCTCACCTTAAACTTGTGTGGGCTCCAAAGCCTGGGCAGAGCGAGTGGTGCTACCTCCCCACTCGGGAGCTTTGCGCCAGATCTGAGGACTAACACATTTTTTAATTCTCTTTCTGATGATTATAGAAATTCTATTAATAGGGTTTATGCTGATGACACTGCTAAATATGGGTATTGTTTTTCAACTAGAAATAGACTAAAAGGTGTTTTCTGGACGTTATTATTATTATTATTATTCTTTATTTATATAGCACCATTGATTCCATGGTGCTGTACATGAGAAGGGGTTACATACAAGTTACAAATATCACATACAGTAAACAAACTAACAATGACGGACTGATACAGAGGGGCGAGGACCCTGCCCTTGCGGGCTTACATTCTACAGGATTATGGGGAAGGAGACAGTAGGTTGAGGGTTGCAGGAGCTCCGGTGTTGGTGAGGCGGTAGCTCCGGTGTTGGTGAGGCGGTAGCTCCGGTGTTGGAGGCCATAAAACAAAGGTCTGCAGACTACTGAATTGTGTACATAATTGGTTAAAAGGGGGTTTTACCGGCTGAAAGGAAAAGTCAACAGTCAGTGTGCACAGTAAGGTTTGTTGGTAATTGCTTGCACATCTGGTGAAGTGTATAATTAACTATTTCTGCAAATTCCAATATGCATACCGTGTGTCAAAGTCTAGGACTGCTCCATAGACCATAACTGTCTGAGTTCCGGTGTAGCAGGGGGTCAGATAGGTAAAGTCCTGTACACGGACTGTTTGAATATAGTGTTTTGCTAGTTGAAAGGAGCATCTAAAGGAGCGTGAACTGGGCATTAAAACAGCACTGCAGCATGGTGTTAGCGACAGGAGGAAGCAAAAAAAGGTAGCGAATATTAGATAAAGTCCTAAATTTGCAATGCATGCAGGGTAATAAATCAATTACCAATTTATATCTGACATGATTGCATGTCATGTGTCATTTGCTAGTGTTTGGAGCGAGCTCAGTATACCCGGGAGATGTGGGCTGTGATTTGCAGCCGGAAACTTGCTGTAACTGTGACCACTGCTATCTGCGACTACTGCTGATTAGTCATTTACATGCCTCTGCCAATCACTAATAGCGGCATTTAAATGGTGTGATCAATGGTGTGATACGTGTGCACATCAGCTCCCGTTGACCCTTGGTGGCATAATTGGGGGGGGGGGCAATGAGTTGTCTTAGCATCTGAGGGCCTTCTGAAGGGATGCCATCTTTGTTTTCCTGTGAAGGCAAGTCAATAGATGGGCCTTATAAAGGAACAGAAGCGCAAAACAAACAATTGCCTAGGAGGGAATGGGTTACATTAAAGAAAATAATAATTTACTTGTTAGGCTTTCGGTAACAGAGGGTCTCCAGGTGTGGTGTAGTCCATCATGACGGCAGACATATCCTTTGATCAGATGCAATAAGAAAAATGGCAAATGGCATGAAAGATGTATCAACTGTATTATTATAATATCACACAAGTGCCAGAGCTGGAAATATCCATAACCATGCAATTATCTAATAAGGTTTCTTTTGCTTTTAGGCTTTGAGCTTGGTTTTGCCATGGCTAGTCCTAATGCCTTGGTATTGTGGGAAGCTCAGTTTGGTGACTTTCACAACACTGCACAATGTATAATTGACCAGTTTATCAGCTCTGGACAGGCCAAGTGGGTGCGTCACAACGGAATCGTGCTGCTCCTACCGCATGGCATGGAAGGAATGGTGAGGGAACGCTGATCTCACATCTGCTCATCATGCAGGGTCACTGACTGATTTACACAGTGGGGAGGTTAATAAAGGCTAAGTGCCCCGGGAGGGTAAACTCATGAATAATTTATCAATCCGCAGTTGCTTTTTATCATGACTGCTTAGTTCCACCTATTTTTTTTTTCTGAACAATGTATAATTGAACAGATATAATTTATAGCAGAGCGTTGAGGCAGCCACCCAGAATTGCAGTTAGAGATGATCTATTAGAAGGTGCTCCCCTTAAAGAAAAGTATAAATATATAACCAAAAATAAAATATGCTTCTAAAACGAAGCACATAATCTATACATAATAGCACACATTATGAAAAAACAGAAAATGAAATTAATCGCATACAAATGTGCAAGTAAGGGATTTTATAAAGATCGAGTACAAAGTGCTTCATGATGAGGCATACAGGCCACCACAGATACGGTATGTAAGCTCCGACTAGGGCAATGTGCAGTATTGCCATGACCCCAGCGCTATTTTCACCATTGTTCTTTTAAAAGTGCCCCGTGGAAAAAAAGCTGCAAAATGCAGATCGTACCACGTCATCCACTTGCTGGGTATTCCAGATCGTACTATATAGGCTCAAATGAAGACTCTCTACTAAAAGTTCTCCCACTCTGGAGGACTTGTCAGATCCCTGAATTACAGGGTGACCATAATACATGGGTATATTAACTTAAGAGGACGCCATAGTAAAGTACATATGTGACTGCCCACAGTTTTTCTCTATGATACCAACTGGTGGCTGGGGTTTTAGCTCCGCAGCGATCATCTACATGAATTGTATAACACGTCTGTATGTTGTCCTTATGAGAACTCTACACGCTTAGTCTCTTCTTATCACTACACCCTTCGCAGATTCCAAGACATCCGTTTTTCATTTTATAAGTGCGTGTTCTTTTTATTTCATTACAACCAGTGCATATATTACCCTTCATGTTCTTTTCTAACCTATCAATACATTAATGTCACTTGAGTACATATGATTCTTCCTAAAGTGATTCTCCAATGTATTACCAGTCTAGTGAATCTCAATGGTATACAAATTGAGTTTCATTTTTTTCCTAATGATAACCTTGGCTACCCTTTCCAGCTGGTAGTTCATATTTCTTGAGGGACATCTCCTATTGCACCAGAATAAATTGCTTCCTAGAAGGCTTTAATGCTGCAGCTTTTCCTTTGCTTTCAATAATGTGATTCTGAGACAAGCATTCTTAAACTCTTCTGCTTAATATTATTACCAGGGGCCAGAGCATTCTTCAGCCAGACCCGAAAGGTTCCTACAGATGAGCAATGATGACTGTGATGCTTATCCTGTAAGTTGATTTGTCCAGCGCTATTCTGTATACCATCGTGACCTCATTTTCTCAGTGTACCAGCCTTAAAAATCTATTATTTTTGAGCAATGCTACATTTTATTACTGCAATATTTTTCTAATGTCAATTTGGCTATTGTATAATGAAATACATGTAGGTGACTTCTGACCAGGTTACTTCTACATGAGATTCAGCTGAGGTGTGGGCCGGTTTTACCTACTACTTGTTTTTTTTTTTTAAATGTGTTTTAGGCATTTGTGTTTATTTGCTTCTTTTTTCTTCTGGTAGGAATTTACCCAAGATTATGAGGTGACCCAACTGTATGACTGCAACTGGATTGTGGTGAACTGTTCAACACCTGCCAGTTACTTTCATGTCCTCAGGCGCCAAATTTTACTACCCTTTCGTAAGCCGGTAACTTACACAATTGTCTTCCGAACGTTAAAATCAAGAGTGTAAGTGTTTACAGATCACCAATATTCTGAATCTTCTTCTTTTCAGCTCATTGTTTTTACACCAAAGTCTTTGCTGAGGCACCCAGAGGCAAAATCAAGTTTTGAAGAAATGAAAACAGGTTGGTAAAAAGTTAGATTTAAATACTCCGATTAAATTATTTATAATCCCAGGGGCGCCGCTATCATGGGGCGAGTTGAGCCCTTTGCTTCAGGCGGCGGTCCTCACTGAAAGACAGGGGGCGGCAGAGCGGCGGTCAGAACACCTGGTGCCGACTCCATAATCTCTGACATTTGCTGTCACTAGTGCGGTGCGCGCGCCCCTGCTGACAACCCACGGTGTGCAATATCAGCCGGTCATCCCTGCACCCACAGAGCAGCACACGACATATTGGCTGCTCTGTGCAAACAGGACCTGTGATGAGGTCACAGGAGGGGAGGAGTCACGGGTCACATGATCGGGACCTCCATGGATTGCAGGACTCTGCTGTGCTGGTTGTAATGGTAAGTGTGTGTATGAAGTGGAGCTGAATGTGTACGAGGTGTATGGAGCAGAGCCATGTGTGTATGAGGTGTATGGAGCGGATCTGTGTGTGTATGGATTGGAGCCGTGTGTATGAGGTGTATGGAGCGGAGCCGTGTGTGTATGAGGTGTATGGAGCGGAGCGTCCATCTAGTTCAACCCATAGCCTAACCTAACATGCCCTAACATGTTGATCCAGAGGAAGGCAAAAAAAAACCATGTGTCAAAGAGTAAGCTCCACATTGGGGAAAAAAAATTCCTTCCCGACTCCACATACGGCAATCAGACTAGTTCCCTGGATCAACGCCCTATCAAGGAATCTAGTGTATATATCCCGTAACATTATACTTTTCCAGAGCCGTGTGTGTACGAGGTGTACGGAGCAGAGCCGTGTGTGTATGAGGTGTATGGAGTGGAGTGTTTACGATGTGTACGGAGCAGAGCCGTGTGTATGAGGTGTATGGAGCGGAGCCGTGTGTATGAGGTGTATGGAGCGGAGCCGTGTGTATGAGGTGTACGGAGCGGAGCCGTGTGTGTATGAGGTGTATGGAGCGGAGCTGAGTGTATGAGGTGTATGGAGCGGAGCCGTGTGTATGAGGTGTTCGGAGCGGAGCCGTGTGTGTATGAGGTGTACGGAGCGGAGCCGTGTGTGTACGAGGTGTACGGAGCGGAGCTGAATGTGCACGAGGTATATGGAGCAGAGCCGGGTGTGTGCGAGGTGTATGGAGCGGAGCCGCGTGAGTACGGAGTGGAGCCGTGTGTGCAAGGTATACGGAGCGCAGCCGCGTGTGTAGGAGTAACTGTGTGCCCATTATACAGTACGGAGCATCATGTGTAGCCATTATACAGTATGGAACATCATGTGTGGCCATTATACAGTATGGAGCATCATGTGAGGCCATTATACAGTCTGGAGCACTGTGGCCATTATACAGTATGGAGCATCATGTGGGACTCATTATACTGTATGGAGCAATATATGGGCTCATTATACTGTATGGAGCAATATATCGGACATGTTATTCTGTATGGAGCAATATATGGGGCTCATTATTCTGTATGGAACACTGTGGTGCCCAGAATACTGTATGGAGGACTATACTGTCTGATTTATGATCTATTGTAGAATGTACAATAGTTATCACTCATGTAATGTATGGGGGGGACTGTATATGAGATGGGAGCCCTATAGGGGGGCTGTACTGTATATGTGTTTGGGGGGGGGGGCGCCGTTTTGAAGTTCGCCTCAGGCAGCAGTGTGGCTAGGTTCACCCCTGTATAACCTGCAATGTTATGTGTATTGAGGAAATCAGCCCTTTTTTAAAAGCTGTTAGCGTCTGCCATTACTCCTTCTTGTGGTAGGGTATTCCACAGTCTGACTGCTCTAAATGTACAGAACCCTAACCACCTTCTTGAGTGCCCCCTGGTCCTAAGTATGGTCTTTGGAAAGAGTAAGTCATTTGCCAGTCTCTCTGCCAAGCTCTGGTCGCCTTTTGCTGAGCTCTGGCCAAATTTTGCCGCGCTCTGGCCAAATTTTGCCGCGCCCTGGCCGCCTTTTGGCCGAGCTCCGGCCACCTTTCGGCCGAGCTCTGTCCACACTCTGTATAAATGTAATATGTGCTGGCAGTCTCACCCATCTGCTTCCATTGGCACAACACGATCCTGGGGTGACAAATTGGTTATTATGACAGCCAGGAGCCTGCTGAAGGGCCAGATCACTATTATCTCTGTCCTCTTGTGAAGCTCACACTTAGGCTTTCTTGGTCCTTTTAAAGGGTTAAAGTATTAATGGACATGTGTGAAATAAGTTGTTGTGGTAATATGTACAAGTATTTGATTCTTCAATGTCGTAATTATGTACAGTCAAGGAAAACAAAAATTCATTCATTATGTGAATGTATGGATGTGGCACCATGGGGGCAGCGTGAACTGATACCGTATACTCTGCTTATTGCAGGATGTGATGCAGATATTCCTTTGTATTCTTATTCTGAAGCATTAACTATTAGTTTCATTATTTAATGTGAAGGCACCGTCTTCCGCCGTGTGATTCCTGAAAGTGGAGCAGCTTGTCAGAATCCTCAGAATGTGAGACGGGTCGTTTTCTGCACCGGGAAGGTTTATTATGAGCTTGTCAAGGAAAGACATCAAAAACAGCTGGAAAGCCAAGTAGCAATCACAAGGCTGGAGCAGGTAACATATTTCTCGGCCTTAATCTGTTTGGCACAGAATATTTTGACAGCAAGATTTGTTACAAATGAATTATCGGGCCACATGTGACAAGGAAATAGGATATTTTCCAACCATGCTAATACAATTACATACTTGATGCATCGACCCCTGATTAGTATCACGGCAGGAATACCCACATCAGAAGGTTAATTTTTTTCTTAGGTGGATAGCCTGTCAGCAAAAATATACTTATGAAGAAGAGCTAAGATGTATGAGCGACAAATCCTGGAATGGTAGAGGGAAGCAGATGCAATGGGAACATATGGAGAAACAGTTTATGAAGAGAAGACGTCTGGGTGTCATTTTGTGTCATTCACATTTGTGTTACTGTCCTTTGTCCTAAATCGCAGTGAATTGTTGGCGAAGAGTCCTAGCTCGGAGAAAGATTCTTGTTTGAGCAGTGTAAAAACACAAACATTGAGCTTGGTTTAAGTTGGTATACATGCAGCATATAAACACATGTTCACTTTGGTTATAAAGCATACAAAAAGAAAAATTTATATAAACCCTGCTGTAACTAAATGAGTAAAAAGCAAAAGTGTATTTAAGTAACACAGGGTTCTTCATCACACTGTTTTTGATCAAAAATCGCATAAAAATAAAAGCCATCCCACTGTTGGCAAGGTGACCTTGTTAGCAGCATGTATAATGCTCCATTGGCCTGACTAGTCGGAATTAATACACGAATGTCGAGTCATACAATGTTGATGAATTCAGATGTAAAAAAAATGCATGCATGTGACTTGACAAATGGTAAGGTTTCTAATATTAGAGTTGGGACTGTCCCAATTATGGTCACCATGGAGTGGTGGGATGGCTATTGCATTTTTTTTTAATCACAAAACATGTTACCTAAGTACCGTATATCATTTTCATTCACTATGCTGTTTATTTACTGAAGGGTATTTAATTATGTTTCTGTATTTTTTTTTTTTCTTATTTTTTTATGAATTCAAATGTAGCAGGTTTGTTCTGGGAAAGCCCCTTTAAATGAATGTAATTCATCTGCTACATTGAAATTCATCGACATTGTACCACTTGACATATGTGATCCCGTGCTGTGATTGCTAAAGGATCCACCACTGGGACCCTCCCCGATCTTCAGAACAGAGATCTTGCAGTGTCTTGCCTGAATGGAGGTCGTCAAGCATTGTGCATCACTGCTCCATTCACTGTTTCTTTTACTAAGGGAAATGACCAAGTGCAGTCCAATTTACAGCGGTTGTTGCAAGTAAACCGTTAATATTGCAAACCACTTGTAAACATAACTTGGCAATCTACAGCTTATTGAAAATCCTCTCCGTTCTCAAGAACAGATAGGCTTTTCATTGCCTAGGCTGCTGGCCACCCTGCAGTCTCGGTGACCTAGGAGGTTGCCCTTTACTTGCAAGCTTTAGGCCTTAGAGCACGCAAGCGCTGTTCTGAAGCTTGTCTTCTCACTAGATCCGTCCAGTCTCCGTCCCCCTGAATCTTCTCACATCGGAGAGCACTCGGTTCGGACCACCTGCCCAGCACTGCTGCTGGTCTGACCTGACAATCTTCAGCATGGATGATTACCACACTCCTTTAACATGTTTCTTTCACTTTTATATTGCAGATAGCTCCCTTTCCATTTGACTTGGTGAATCAAGAAGTTGAGAAGTATCACAATGCAGAATTGGTATGGTGCCAGGAGGAGCACAAAAATATGGGTTACTATGATTACATCCAACCCCGATTCCTCACCATTTTGAATCATGCTAGACCAATTTGGTAAATATAAGTATACAGATACTTTGGGATTTTCTTTTTTTTTATTTGGTTAAGCAGATGCAAAAGGATTTTCACGTATTCTCCGCAGGTTGTTATTCTTAGATTATAGACTGCTGCTAAAATCCTTATATTACAACTGCGCCGTTAGCATAACAATGTTCTATTGAGGAAAAACAAAACGCACTTTTTTGAGATGGGAGTATAAGTAGTCTGTAATTTTTTCACCAAACGCATGTTATTCTCTGTTTCCTGATTATGGTGAGTTTTCGTTTTTGTGTTTCCCTCCTCTTTTCTTTTTCAAGAGCCATGACATTTTTTTTTCTCCATCGACCCATCCGTATGAGGGCTTGTTTTCATGGGACATATTGTAGATTTGAATGACTTCATTCATTTTAATATTCACTGGACTGGAAATATTAATATAAATTTCTACAGCCATTACATAGTACACAGCAGGGACACATTTATAAGATTTTCTCAGCACAGGAAGATTTTTTTTTTTAAACCGATCCAATTGTAGAAATTATTATTATTCCAAGACCTATTAATTAACGTCTGCTTTGTTCGTGGAAAACCCCTCTTATGGTTAATCTGTGAGTTTTGTTGAATATTTTAACAGTAGAATATCGTTTCCAAACTTTGATTTTAATGTATTCTATTTTTTTTTTAGGTACGTTGGTCGTGACCCGGCTGCCGCACCTGCCACAGGCAATAAAAACACCCATCATGTTGAACTAAGAAGATTTTTGGATAGTGCTTTTAATCTGCAGTGTTTTGACGGAATGACCTTTTAATACTTTAAATCACTAGTAGTATTATAGTAATTTAGTATGTGAATATCTCTTTGCCCAAATGAAGACATTTTCATTTGATTCTTGTCGTATTCAACCATACTTGTATAATTTATTTGCTCCTTTCTGTTTCTTTAGTTCACACTTAAACAAGCCTGGTCTTCTGATTAAATGCAGGATTTGGGGATATTTCTTTAGTGGCATGGACCTCCTATGGGTCCTTCATGCAGGAACTTACCTAGGCAGGTGTGTGGTGTCGTAACGTCATCAACACTGCTCACTTCCAAGCCATTAATTGGTTATGCAAATTAAATGATAAACTATTTGTTGGGCACTTCCATTGAGAAAACCAAAATAATAATAAAATAAAACCTGATAAGTATATTTGCACTGGACATTTATTTATTACCTTTTAATTCTTGAAATTGGTCGTCTGGTAAATGGAAAATGGCTAGTGGATGTTGATATCCGGTTTACTACATCCAGTCAGTTCTCTGATCAGCTCGATGACAATAGTTATATACATTTGTAGTAAAAATTCTATATCAATTGTAAGATGTACAAGTGCCTCTTCTGGCAGAATGTTCATCCAGTTTTTGTTTTATTTTAATATTAATCCCTGGATCAGATGTTTTTCAGTTAATAAATCTAGATCTGTTCCTCACTGTTGTTGTCCAGACAGTTTTTTTTTTTTTTGTAAACTGGCCTCTTTGAAAACATACTTGTGAATAAAAAATTCCCTGTGTCTTCCTGTAATTTATATGTATCTGTTTGCTCAGGATGAGTGAGTAATTGGTAGAAAAAATGCAAGATTTTTGCGAGTAAAAATGTGAACTTATCCTGCAACAAACTGGCTTTCACACAAATTCCACTGATAGAAAATGCCTCTGGCAACAAAAAATGTTTTATAGTGTAAAATTTTAAAATAAACATACCGGTAATCTCTGTAATCAACTTAAATGACCAGATAAAATAAAGTGAATGTGATATTTTTACCACACCGTGAACACTTACAGAAAAAAACCTTAGAATATAAACAATGAAGCAGTAAGTAAATAAATAGTAGTGATACATGTAAAAACCATGAGGTACTTAACCCCTTTCTGACATTGGACGTAATAATCTGTGTATGTGACACCACCGGGTGTCAGCTGATATTGACAGCTGACACTCGGCACTAGGTACCATGAGCGGTCACAGACCGCTCCCGGCACTTTAACCCTCGATCACAATCACAGCATTCCGGACGCCGACAGAGAGCTGACAGCCCCTCTGCCTTTGGATCAGAGACTCCGCAGCGTGATGCGGGTTCCAGATCATTGCCTTGGTGACCTGATGTCATTATGTCGTCTGGGTCACCAGAGCTAGGAAACTTGCAGATCATGTGCAGTGCATGATCAGGAAGGCTCCCTGTCAGTGCAGAGCTGACAGTTTCTATAGCATGCAGATCCTGCTTCATCTACAGTATATGCTATAGAAGTGATCAGCCTGCAAAAAATGATTGTCCCATAGTGGGACAAAGTAAGTTAGAAAAAAGTAAAAACAATTTTTAAACAATTGTAAAGATATTTAAAAAAAAAAATCAATATATATTCTATCTCTAAATAAAAATTTGATAAAAAAATATAAACAATAAAAGTACACATATTTGGTATCGCCGCGACCTATAAAACTGTCCCACTAGTTAGCCCCTTTAGTGAACACCATAAAAAAGGCAAAAAACAATGCCTTATCATACCGCTGAACAAAAAGTGGAATAACACACTATCAAAAAGACAGATATAAATAAACATGGTACTGCCGAAAATATAACCTTTTCCCGCAAAAAACAAACCACCATACAGCTCTATCAGCAGAAAAATAAAAGTTATAGTTCTCAGAATAAAGTGATGCAAAAATAATTCATTTCTCTTTTCCCCCATGACGGCACCACGGAGAGAGGGGATTCGCCCCACAGGGACAGGATAACAGGATACTTACAGATAAAAAGGCGGTACCTCCCTCCCGCATCAGTTGGTTTCCTATCCCTGATTGGGAACCTACAGTCGACCTGGACAGCAGCGCATAGCGGAGGATCGTCGTGGGACACCGGGCCCAACCAGTCCGATCCAGGCAGTGGGGGTTCCCTGCCTCGGCTGGGGCGATTGCCTGAAGCGCCACCGCTGGGGTCAGCAGACCTTGAGGGTGTGCGGGAGAGGTGGCGGAAGAAATGGATGAAGACCGCCTGTCTCGGACTTCTCCATTGCACGCGGCATCCGGGACTCCAGAGCAGGAGTGCACACGCGCGAGGGGCGTGCCCTTATAATGTGAGTGGGCGCTGCAATGCATTACTGGGAAACTAGTACTGCGCATGCGCGATGACCCTGATGGAGCATTGAATTACTGGGAACGTGTGGCCGGGCACGCGGCGCGCCCTCATGGAACGGAGGATGTGGGAGGTCCCAGAACAGGGACTTAAACAGCGGGAACGCCTGGAACAGTGCTTCACATCCAGTTTGGCGTCCCTACCGGCATGAGCGACCAGGAGCTTCCAGAGGGTAGGCCTCGCAGGGCCAGTCTCCCCATCATGGGCAGCGGCACCGACAGCAGCTGTGGCACCAGCAGCTGCAGCAGCAGAAGAAGCAGACTGAAAAAAACTTCCCGTCGACAGCAGCAGCAGCCACTTGGGCTTCCAACACAGCAAGGGCTCCAGCATAGTCGCCAGCTGAAAAGAGAATCCATCTTTGGGAATGGTTTGTGTGCTCTGTACAGAGGAGTTACCTGCTAGTGGGAAAGAGACTCTGTGGTTCTTGTATAGAGCAGACAATTTGCGAGGAGTTCCCGAAGTTTGCTTCAGACCTTAGATCTTTGATTAGAAGTCAGGTGGAAGACACCCTTAAATCCCTTCAGGAAACAGGGAAGAAACGGCGGAAAGCCAAACATAGAGCCCCTGAGTCTAGGTCTAGTAGCAGAGAGAGAGCGAAGCAAGTGACTCAGGTTCGCCCAGTGCATCTTCCTCGTCATCGTCCTCAGAAGGTGGTCGTAGCTGAGAAAATTCAGTCCTTAATTAAAAGAGAATCGAAGAAGCCAGAAAGAAGGGCCTTCTTACCCCTAAAAAGAAATACCCTTTTGAGGACCCTGTTCATTTTGGGAAAAGGCGCCAAAATTGGATGTGGCGATTACCAAAGCTTCCAAAAAATTTGCCCTACCTTTCAAGGATATTTGGGTGCTAAAAGACCCCATGGATAGAAAAGCGGATTTGTCCTGAAGGCTTCTTGGGAGGCCGCTAGGGGGGGGTGGGGGGGGGTTAAAGCCAGCTGTAGCCTCCTCCTGTATGGCTAGGGCACTGATGATTTGGCTGTATCACTTGGAATTGCAGCTAAAAGATAAAACCCCTAGAGAGACAATTCTAAATTCTGTTCCTGTAATGAGGGGGGCAGCCTCTTTTTTGGCAGATGCATCTGTGGACTCGGTCAGGCTAGCCGCTAGATCGGCTTCTTTTTCTAATGTGGCTAGGCGAGCCTTGTGGCTTAAGTGCTGGCCGGGGGATCTTCAGACAAAATCAAAATTGTGCTCTATTCCTTGTGAGGGTGAGGGCGAGCTCCTGTTCAGACCCACACTAGATGATATCCTAGATAAAGCAGGGGATAAAAAGAAATAATTCCCTAACTTCTCTGGGGTCTAAGGGGTATCGTTTCTCCTTATGGAGAGTGACATACCATCTCTGGCTTGTCAAGGTAAGGAGGCTTATTTGCCGTACAATGCTCCTCTGGGAAATATAATATGCAAATTGCCTCTTCTGAGAAAAAGAGGACTTAAACTCTATAGCGCCACCTGTTGGAAGTAGCGATCCTACAAGTCACAATCAACTCTTTAACGAGTCATGCAATATGACTTAGGATAAAAGCCAAATTAGTATCTCAATTCGCAGACACGGTGTATCGGGCTGTTGGCCCTCGTCAGTGCGAAGCATGAGAACTAATTTGGCTAGGTGAGAGGCTCTGGACTGGGGTCTAAGGGGTATCGTTTCTCCTTATGGAGAGTGACATACCATCTCTGGCTTGTCAAGGTAAGGAGGCTTATTTGCCGTACAATGCTCCTCTGGGAAATATAATATGCAAATTGCCTCTTCTGTCGCACTGACGAGGGCCAACAGCCCGAAACACCGTGTCTGCGAATTGAGATACTAATTTGACTTTTATCCTAAGTCATATTGCATGACTCGTTAAAGAGTCTCATCTGCTCACCGGGCCCTTTCCGGCACTGCGGCGGTTTCCTATTGACGTGCGAGCACGCGCCCGCACGTCAATAGTTAACAACAACAGCCGCCAGCCAATTGGAGGCTGGCAGCTGAAGTCGGCCGTAGCGCACACGTCGCCGGCGTCTGACGTCATTGTCAGTCGCCGGCGAGTGTGCGCTGCTGCAGGGAGCTCGCCGCCTGGAGCGCGGACAGGTGAGGAGACTGCTTGTTTTTTTTTTGTTTTTTTTGGATCAGTTAACGGTGGACACACAAGGGGGCAATGCTGGAGGACACACTGGGGCAATGCTGGAGGACACACTGGGGGGCAATGCTGGAGACACTGGGGCAGATTGCTGGAGGACACACTGGGGGGCAATGCTGGAGACACTGGGGCAGATTGGAGGACACACTGGGGACAATGCTGGAGACAGTGGGGCAGATTGCTGGAGACAGTGGGGCAATGCTGGAGCCAGTGGGGCAGATTGCTGGAGACAGTGGGGCAGATTGCTGGAGACAGTGGGGCAGATTGCTGGAGACAGTGGGGCAATGCTGGAGACAGTGGGGCAATGCTGGAGACAGTGGGGCAGATTGCTGGAGACAGTGAGGCAATGCTGGAGACAGTGGGGCAGATTGCTGGAGACACTGGGGCAGATTGCTGGAGGACACACTGGGGGTAATGCTGGAGACACTGGGGCAGATTGGAGGACACACTGGGGGCAATGCTGGAGACAGTGGGGCAATGCTGGAGACACTGGGGCAGATTGCTGGAGGACACACTGGGGGGCAATGCTGGAGACACTGGGGCATATTGGAGGACACACTGGGGGCAATGCTGGAGACACTGGGGGCAGATTGCTGGAGACACTGGGGGCAGATTGCTGGAGACACTGGGGCAATGCTGGAGACACTGGGGCAGATTGCTGGACACACTGGGGGTAATATGCTGGACACACTGGGGCAGATGATTGCTGGACACACTGGGGCAATGCTGGAGACACTGGCCAGATTGCTGGACACACTGGGGGTAATATGCTGGACACACTGGGGCAGATTGCTGGACACACTGTCTGGGGGCAATATGCTGGACATACTGGGGCAGATTGCTGGACACACTGGGGGTAATATGCTGGACACACTGGGGCAGATTGCTGGACACACTGGGGACAGGACTGGAGGCATGGGCAGAATGTAGACACGGGGCATGATTGGAGACATGGGGCAGGATGAAAGACATGGGGCAGGATTGGATCATGGGGCAGGATGGATACGATGGAGACAGATGGGGCAGGATGGGGAGATCATATGGTATAGAATGGATACTCATGAGGGCAGGATGGGAGAACATATGGCTGGAGCCAGGAATGAGATAAACGGGGCCAGGATGGGGAATATTATTACCATAGGGGCTAAATAAGGGATATTACTGCAGTGATGTATTTATTTTATTTTTTGAGTATACTGTTTTAAATGGGGGGGCGGTGCTGTTACTGTGTAGAGTGACACTATATCGCCTTTTTATCTTCATGTGGTGTAATGTAGAAGTTGTGAAAAATTAAGTAATGTGTTCTACAAGCGGAGCTCGAGATAACTTTGTTATTTCCTGCAGAAACGAGTCCTGGCTGGAAGAAATTATGGCGGTCTGTGCTGGATGAAAGATGAAGGACTTCACCTAGAGACGTCACTGGTGAGTCAGTGTTACCTATACACTGACACTATACACTATATACTATACACAGCGGTCCTGTGAACAATGTCACCAGTGATCACTGTATTACCTATACATTATATACAGAGCTCCTGTGTATAATACCACCAGCGAAATCTGTATTACCTTTACACAGATACTGCATACTAAGTACAGATCTCCTGTGAATACTGGCACTTATCGTGATAGTATATTGTTTTTTTTTTGTTTTTTTTTTATTACTGATCAGTATTGTAGTATTCAGTCACTATGTGGTGGTAATATGTGGTCTGGAAATGGTGTTGTGGTATTTGTCCCTTGTATGTGCTATTTGGTCACCAAGTGGTAATATGTGGTCTTGACATGGTGCGGTGGTATTCGTTCCTTGTATGTGATATTATTCGATCACTGTGGTTGTAATTTGTAGTCTGGTCATGGTGCGGTGGTATTTGTTCCTTGTATGTGATATTATTGGTCAAGATATACCTAAATTGTATTGCAGATTTTAACAAATATTTAATAGGTTACAGTAGAGTAGGGCCCATTTTTCTGGAATAATCTGGTTCTGGTATATCATGAACCCCGTCACATGACCCCCCCGTCACATGACCCCCCCCCCCCCCGTCACATGATCGGGGGGGGCCCACAGTGTGTGAACAGCCCGGGGCCCTGGCTACCCTTAATCCACCCCTGAAATGAGGTATCGCTGTAATCGGACTGACATGAAGAATAAAACTACCGTATCATTTTTGCCACACACGGAATGGCATAAACCTCACCCCACCACCCCCAAAAGTAATTCCTGAATTGCTGGTTTTTGTTAATTCTGCCTCCTAAAAATCGGAATAGAAAGCGATCAAAAATATCCTATCGGCCCGCAAAGAACAAGACCTTACATGACTCTGTGGATCAAATTATGGAAAAATTATAGCTCTCAAAATGTGATGATGCAAAAACTATTTTTTGCAATAAAAAGCATCTTTAAGTGTGTGACGGCAGCCAAATATAAAAACCTGATAAAAGGCCTCTTTCACACATCCTGATATTTCCGGTAATGGAGATGTCCATGTCCATGTGTGTAATACTTGCGGCACACGTGTGGCATCCATGTGCAGCTTGAGTACCACATGGACTAGTGCCAGGTGCTGAACACGGCTCTCATCATTCTCTGCTCTGCCAGCGATTGGCGCAAGCAGGGGAGAATAATTAGTTATATTTAAGTGATAAGAGACAGCAGGCGGCTGGTGGGACTATTACTCCCATCAGCCTACCCCTGCTACTGCTAATAACAGTGACAGCAGGAGCGACTGATTGGGGGTATTCATCAGCCGCCACCTACACTATAAATAAATGAAAAAAACAGCGTGGGTTCCCCTGTATTTTCTATAACCAGCCAGGCAAAACTCACAGCTGGGGGCTGCAACCTTCAGCTGTCATCTTCAGCAAGGCTGGTTATCAAGAATAGAGGGGTCCCCATGCTGTTTTTTTAATTATTTAAATAAATAATTTAGAAAAACTGCGTGAATTCCCCCCTTCATTTTTGACAACCAGCCTTGCTAAAGCTCACATCTCGGGGCTAGTATTCTCAGGCTGGTAAGGGGCCATGGATATTGACCCCCTGCCTAAAAAAAGCAGCTCTCGGCTGCCCAGAAAAGGCACATTTATTAAATGTGCCAATTCTGGTGCTTTGCTCGGCTCTTCCCACTTGCCTGTAGCGGTGGCAAGTGGGGTTCATATTTGTGGGGTTGATGTCACCTTTGTATTGTCAGGTGACATCAAGCTCATAGATTACTAATGGAGGGGCATCTATAAGACACCTATCCATTACTAATCCTATAGCTACTGTACATGATACACAGCCAGAATAAAGTCTTTTATTAGAAATAAAACAGTTTTACTTTTTTATTTTAAAATAAACATAGATGAGTATAACTAACGCCTATTCCACTGAAGCCCTCATTCTCCTGTATTAAAACAAAAATTAAAAAAACAATATACCATACCACTCGGTCATTCTGTCCCACACCATGATCCATGTCTGGCAGATAATTAGTGAACCACTGGTGAAGAGCTGCTGGGAACGCAGTGTCAGTGACCAGAGGTGACGCTATAGAGGTTACCTCAGGTCACTGAGGCTCCATTCCCATCCTGACTCAACTCTGGTGACTTCAGGGAGATCCCCGCTAGGGCCGTGAGTGCTCACGGTGCTAGCGGGGATCTCACCATAGCTCAGCCCAGCTGGGAATGGAGCCTCAGTGACCCAAGGTAACCTATGACGTCACACCTGGTCACTGACGTTGGGATGGTCCCTAACTCTAGTATTATAAATTGGTAGTAATACATGTACAAAAAGTCATGCACGGGTCCTGCTCTGCCCCATCTATTTTGAGGACTTTTGGCACATAGCGAGGTGAGATACTAGAGTTAAGGACATCCTGATTGGGTACACTTTTTCTGGTTTGGATGGAATGCTGACTGCCAATTTTACAGCTGGGATCAGAAATGGCTTCTCATATTTATACATACTTGTAAGTGAACACCAAAAAAACCAACTAATGTAGTAGCAATTACACGAAACATGCATCCCGGCAGTGTGGTGATTAGCACAGAAAGAAGGGAGCATAATTTCCTGACCCATGGACCATGTATGTTACCTTGGGAATGTAGGCTGGATCTGGTTTAAAAACTACCCTGTCTTCTAGAACTTGTGTAAATGGAGGATTAACGTACAAGGTCTTAATGTCACTAGCTTTACATGCCAAAATCAGAACAACCATAATTATAGCTTTAAGCATCAGATCCTTAATATAAATTGGATCCATAGGTTCAAACAGGGGTTTGGTTAGAGCCATAATTACCAGATTCAGATGCAAAGGTGGCATTCACCCTGTTGAGTCCTCTTCCGTCCCTGGCTTCCTGGATTGAGGAATCCAAGTAAATGACACGCAGCACAAAGGTTGTGTGTTCATAAACAGGGGTAGCCCCGGAGCACGCCTGCCTCACTGGGCGCTCCCCCCTTCTTTATATAGTAAGAAGTTAGGCATTTACAGACATGCGCACAAGCGCTCATATTTCATAATCACTTACAAAGCAAATCTATACTAGTGAAAAGTTACAATATCTGGTATGTGGGTGAAAGGCTACAATATCAAGGAGAAATGCGCGCGTGATTACTTCTATAAAAGGAAATGTCAAGTTTGCTGTGCAGAAGCAGATTTCATCTGGGAGACAAAATGGATCCTTTGGTTCAGTCTGGTCTCCACAATTCCCCCCTTTGACATATTCTTTTATAATTTGTCATAAATTTTTGCATGAAGCTTGTGCATTTTCTTCTTTATGCGGCAGTATACTAAAATATAAAAGAAAATTAGTACGGCAATAATAAACTTTATACTCTTGCATCTATTACACAAAATTTATTTGTGCATACTGAGATACCCTTGAGTACAATCTTGAATAACACATATATGATTACAATAATCATATATATATGTATTATGCTCTGCATAATCCCGGCAACCCACCCACCGATCCCTCTGAACCAGTTGGCTGGGTTAAGAAAAGAAAAGGTATCTGACCACCAGCTATCCTTATTCTGGTCATTGTCTTTGTCATACTGATCTCTGAGTCGTTGTACGTCCTTTAATTTAAATGTCATACTCATAGTACTATTCGGGTCTATATAATGACAGCAGGTGGGTCCGATGATTTGACACATACCCCCTTGTGAGGCAGTTAGGTAATCCAATACCAGGGTATGTTGGTTGACGACTATTATAAGCTGATTCTGTACAGCTACACTAGTGTTTAGTATATCCAATATATCCCAGATCTGATCATCTAGATAATCCGTGGCTCTAACTAATTTATCCCACATTTGTGTTAACATAGGATAAATAAAAATGGTACTAGCAATTTTGTTGGGAATTCCCATTTGTACTATATGTGGCCTCCCTGAGGGACGTGGTGAGTTATCTGCAGCTCTTTTATACAGTGTGTGCTTGGGTACGGCTTGCATATTCACTTGTTTATTTGAAATTATGAAAGTAGCTGGGGTTAGGCGTCCTAATGTACAAGTACCCTTTATACCTACGGGAAGCCATTTATATGCTCCTTCTCCGCATATCCAAAATGTACCCTCAGGCAGATCCCATAGAGCTGAGTGCTGCAATACCAATCTGTGAGCCAAATCCACAAAACTAGATACATTTTGAAGCATACACCAAGAGGGTTTTTGTCCCAAGGGGCTACAGTACCCGGCTGCGGGATTCCCACACACATGCATTCCGTTGACATACTCATTGGATTCATTACAAACCAGGTTCCCCGGCTTACTTGTACAACTGTTATCATCACCTTGGGGGAACAACTCAGAATGTTCCCATTTTCTATTATGTATGTATCTTTCCAATACTACAGGTTTGAAAGCATCAGAGGGAGGGGCGGTTGTACTGAAACTGAGCTGTAGATTTTCTGTGGGGACCTGTCCTAAATTAGTTAATCCAGTCTTATTCCTAGGGACCCAGGCTCCACCCTTATAGGCCAAATAATGTAGATGGGTACTACTCCCTGAGAGATTACCCTGCCACCAAGGAAATTCTACCCATCCCACAATTGGTATGGCGATTGTAGTATTCCATAGCCTAGTATTACCAGTTTGGTTGTTGGCCAGGTTGTCTGAACAATTAGGCCAAGCGAATATTTCTTCTGCTGATACGGGAACTGCTAGAAAAGGTATACTTGTGGCTGATACCAGCGAATGGGTACAGATCCAACAATCTGTCAGGGTTTGTGTATTGTTTAACAAGTCGTGCACTAATTTTCTATGATGTTGTACGAATCTATTGTTCAAAGGGGCTAAAGAATTTAGTCTTTCCCATGCCTTCGTTGTGGTTAACATTATTAACATCAATATCATGAGTTTTATACTGCTTTTTTGCAATGGCTTGCATGTATCCATGATGCCTTTCCTTCAAGCTTGACTGATGTAGGTGTTGTCAACAGGACTTGGAAGGGTCCGTCAAATCTTGGTTCAAGAGCCTTTCTGGTGTGTCTTTTTATATAGACTTGATCACCTGGTTCCAACTTGTGACTTCCTTCAGTGTTGTCAGGATCTGGAAGGGAAGCAAAAACTTGTGCATGCACCTTAGTTAATTGTTTCTGAAGATTTTGCACATAAGAAGTCAATGACTCAATATTTAACACAAGTTGCTGTGGAAAATAACATCCTAAATTGGCAGTCCTGCCAAACAAAATTTCATATGGAGACAGTTTAGTCTTACCCCTTGGGGTATTGCGTATTGAGTAAAGGGCCAGTGGAAGGCATTCTGTCCAAGGCTTTCCTGTTTCAGCCATGGCTTTCTGTATTTTTAATTTTAAAGTTCCATTCATGCGTTCCACCTTACCAGAACTTTGAGGATGATACGGAGTGTGTAACTGACTTTCAACACCCAACATTTTTAGTACATTTTGAAATATTTCTCCAGTGAAATGAGTACCCCTATCTGACTCGATCACTTCAGGGAGACCATAACGGGGCACCAGTTCGGTAACTAGCTTTACAGCAGTGTTTTTAGCTGAAGCCTTCCGAACTGGATAGGCCTCTGGCCACCCCGAGAACATGTCCACACACACCAACACATACTCATACCCATTACTCTTTGGCAGCTGGATAAAGTCTATCTGCAACCGTTGAAACGGGTAGAGAGGTCGGACGTGGTGCTTCATAGGGGTCTTTGCTGTCTGTCCGGGATTATGTGTCAGGCATATAGCGCATGCAGCACAATAGTCTCTTGCGTAGTTGCCAAAACCTGGAGCCAACCAGACTTGCTTTGCCAGTAGTGTCATTGCATTTGCAGACACATGCGTAGGGTGATGTAATCCACCAACTACTATCGGGTACCAGGCTCTAGGTAGACATATTAGTCCATTTTTCTTCCAAATTCCCTCTTGTTCTTCTGCCCCTTCCTTTTTCCACCTGTCCCTCTCCTCTTCTCCTGCATCTTCCTGTGCTTGTCTCAGTCTATCTTCAGTATTTTCTGTGAGGTTTACAGTATGGACCTGTTGTAAGGGTTTGACTGCTGCTGCTTTGGCTGCTTTATCAGCCCTATCATTTCCCCTAGATTCCCTAGTGTCGAGTCTCACATGTGCAGCTACCTTGATTACTGCTACTTCTTTTGTTTCTTGTGCAGCCTCTAAGATCTGTTTGATCAGAGAAGCATGTTTTACAGGTTGTCCTGACGCTGTCATGTAACCTCTAGCTCTCCAGATTACTCCAAAATCAAACACAATACCATGTGCATACCTAGAATCAGTGTATATATTAGCTGTCTGATTCTCAGATATTTTGAGAGCTTCAATCAATGCTGTTAGTTCTGCTTCTTGTGCAGATTGTTTCGGTGGAAGCGGTTCTGCTTTGAGAGTTTCAGATCCTGACACAACTGCATACCCTGTATGGAAGTTACCTGTGTCATCTGCAAACCTACTACCATCTATAAACAGCTCTAAATCTGGATTTTGAAGTGGTGTTTCGGATACATTGGGTAAGCCTACCGTTTCTTGTAAAATGAGCTCTGTACAATCATGTGTATCTGTAGGGAAAAAATTTGCGTGTGGATCAGTGTCCTTATTCCCCCCTTTAGACTCGAGAGGTAGCAGTGTAGCTAAATTGAGAGTCCGAAGCCTTGCAAATGTGATAGTAGAGGGGAGCAGCAAAGAACACTGCAGCCGCAAATGTCTGGCCATGGAAATGTGTTTTGGTTGGACCTGGTTTAATATCCCATAAACATCATGTGTAGTTTGAACTGTGAGTGGATGCTCTAGGACAATTTCTGATGCTTTGTCCAACAATAGTGAGACAGCAACAACTACACGTACACAGGTTGGCGCTGCTCTAGCTACGGGATCTAACCTTGCTGAAAGATATGCAATTGGTCTTTGTTTCCCTGCATGCTTCTGGGTAAGAACTCCTGTAGCATGGGAATCAACTTCTGCAGCCATAAGCTGAAATGGTTTGGTGTAGTCTGGTAGCCCTAACGCTGGAGCTGAAACAAGGGCATCTTTTAATTGTTGGAACGAAATCTGACCTTCTTTTGTCAACAAATAAGGTTCACTTTTTACACAGTCATACAGTGGTTGCATTAGTTGACTGGCATGTATAATCCATTGTCTACAATGAGACACTATTCCTAAAAATGCTCGTAGCTGTTTATGATTTCTAGGCTCATTCATCTGTCTTATTGCTTCAGTTCTTTGAGGTGTAAGATGCTTTTTACCTTGAGAAATGCAATGACCTAGAAAGACCACTTTGGTCTGACAAACTTGTAGCTTTTGTCTATTCACTTTACACCCTTCTTTTTCTAGGAAACATAGTAAACTCACAGTGGACCTTTCTGCAGTTTCTAGATCTGGGCAGCAAAGTAGTAGGTCATCCACATACTGCAAAATTACTACCTGTGGTTCGGGTTCAAACCTCTGAAAGACTGTTTGTAGGGCATTTGAATAAAGAGTAGGGGAGTGTATCATTCCCTGTGGAAGGCGTGTCCACGCCAACTGTTTGCCCTTAAATGTAAATGCAAACAAATGCCAACTGTCTTGGTGTAAAGGAACCGAGAAAAATGCATTTGAAAGATCTATTACAGTAAACACTTGAGAACTGGCTGGTATCTGTGATAGTAACGTATGAGGATTGGGTACAACTGGGGTGATTGGATCTAGAACTTTGTTTATTTCTCTTAGATCATGTACCATACGATATTTGGGCATAGAACCTTTATCAAGAGTTCTCTTCTTGACTGGATACAGAGGAGTGTTAGCAGGTGATTGTATCTCTACCAAAACCCCTTTCTCTCTATATCCCTCTATCTGTTTTGTAATCGCTAGTTCCTGCTGGGCACTCACAGGGTATTGTCTGAGCTGTGGGAGAACAGTTCCTGGTTGCACAGATAGTTTTACAGGAGAGATATGCAATAATCCCACATCAGTGTCACCCTGTGCCCACAGTGTTTCTGGGACTGTTGAGAGGTCTAGATCTGTGGTGTACTCTTTTTCTTCAGTATAATCCTCAAAAGCCTGAATTCTGACATATTGTTCTAATGTTTCCGCATCATCAGGGATAGTCAGCATGACTGTGCCATCTTCCCTAAAATTGATGTTAGCTTCTAATTTCTTCAAGACATCAGTTCCCAACAAACATGTTGGGGCACCTCTGGCATACAAAAATCTGGATGCAAAACATTTAGGTCCTAATGAGACCTCTAGGGGCACAGTATATGGTAGTGTTCGAATTACCCCATCATAACCCTCAGCAAAAGTTGTTTGTTGTGAAATATCTTCCGGGTTTGGAAGAAAATCTTGATTCAAAATTGAGGAAGTTGCACCTGTATCTATCAAGAATGGAATCTCTCTCCCCCCTACATTCACCTGTATTATAGGTCTTCTAGCTGGTAGGGAAGTTTGTAACACATTGAGTCAATCTGAGTCTGGTATGGGACCATCCACTATGGATGTCTGTTGGATGTCTGAGGGCTTATTCTTTGGTACAAATTTTCCTGATTTTATGTCTGCCTGCTTCTTTCTACATTCTCTCTGGAAATGTCCTGGTTTCTTGCAGTAATGACAGGGAAAATTATGTCTTGCCCTTCCACCTGTTGTGTTTGCTTGCGCTATTCTGACAGGCTTATGATTTTCTCTTAAATCCAACTCTATCCCTACGGCTTTTTGCCTGGCCAAGTGTGGGTCTTCCAAGGTTCTCCAATCAGGAGTTGCAGCCTTAAGTTTTTCCTTTACTTTTGGAGACAATCCATCTATAAAGGTTTTTGTAATTAACCTCATCATTCCTGGAGCGGTTAGATCTATTCCTTCATCTCTAAAATTATTCTCTACCCCTAGATAATATTCATCTACCGATTGTCCAGGTCTCTGAGCCACCACTCCCGTTGTTCCTCTCTGCCTCTGTTTCTGCCTCATGAAAACTATTAAATGGTCTACAAATTGTGTTCCTGATTCTATCGTTTGTAAGGCACCTTGTCCCGCTTGTCCCTCTTGTAGCTCCTGTCCCACCTGTGGCCTGTGTCCCTGTAGATGTGTTAGCAGTTCCTGGAAGAGACCAGGAGTCATTTTCATTCTACATAATTCCTCTCCATCTGCCCAGACTCCTGCATGAGTCTGCATAATTTGCTGTATATACTGTGCGAATCTAACTGGGTACTGGGTAGGATCTGGTGCATTATGTAGAAGAGACATTCCTTCAGCGGGGGACCAAGGGAAGTATTGTCGGGTTTGGTGATATCTAGTTGCCATTGCTCCATCTACACCAGTTTCTCTGAAGGGTTTCGGTACTATCCTAACAGGAGCTAACAATTGATGACCTCTGGGGGCCCCACAGGCAGAACATTCAGTTCTCCAGTCTGGATTCTGCTGGCCACAATTTTTGCACACCCATCCTTCCACCCCATTTAACCCAGGATATAAATTTGGTTTGGTTTGTCCTCCTTCAGAAGGTACAAATGGTTGAACATTCGGATCTAGATAAGGAGGAGGAACTGAATGAGTCGTAGCACAACATTTTCTCGTACCCATACTCCATTTGGAAGTGTCTGGATCATACTTCCAATTCTCCTCTTTAGCTGTTTTTGAGACCTTTATCATACAGTGTATGATTTCTTCCCACGCATTATCCCTGATAATTCCACCTCGTTCTTTACTCAGTCTTTCCCATTCAGTGCTAAACATAAGTGCTTCTGAAATTCCCAATTTTTCTCTTACCCTTCTGATCTGCCTTCTGACTGTCTTTCCACATCTTTCCTGTATGATATCTTTTGCTTCTACTTGTCCTAAGACGGTTTTTGTCTGTTTATTTCCCATTTTTCTTTTCAATAATAGCTGTATCTACCCTAGGTGACGTTTGGACAACCACCTCTCTGGAGTGATGTCTCGTTGCCTTCTCTCCTAGGGAGCTAAGATATTGAAGGGCTGATCTGCTCCGTTCTTTCTAATGTGCAGAATAAACTTGATTCCTACAATGCACGCAAACAGGATCAGCAACACCAAACAGATCACCAAACTCTCCGTCTCTGTTATCATACTTGTCCCAGGTTCATGGACCCGTGTCCTGGGCTCATTCTATCAAACTCTTATCCAGAAATGAAGAAACAAGTTCTTAAAGAGAGTCAAGCATGGGCGGAGGTCTCCCCGAAAGGACGCAACCACATGACCCAGTTAGGCTGACTTCACTAATAAGACTTGTCCTAACAATTTCGGCTTATTGTTCTACGTACTTTTATCCTTCTTTCATAACATGCCACAACCTTCACACTTGTTCACACACTGCCAGGGACAGGACTCATAAATCTATACAATATGGTAACCCGAGTTTTATAGGTATCTACTCACTACTAGACTAACCCAGCGTGACACGGCTCGTAGAGATCTTTCGGATAATACAGGGCAGATAAAAGAGAGCTAATAATGTCTCTTACCTGGCCAGGTTTTTCAGTTCATTTGCCGTCCATTATCCCAGATCTCCGTTGTCCGTATCCGTAGGTGAATCTCGAGTAGACACTCTCGCCTCGGGTCCCTGTTTCGGGCGCCAAGAAATGTTGAGTCCTCTTCCGTCCCTGGCTTCCTGGATTGAGGAATCCAAGTAAATGACACGCAGCACAAAGGTTGTGTGTTCATAAACAGGGGTAGCCCCGGAGCACGCCTGCCTCACTGGGCGCTCCCCCCTTCTTTATATAGTAAGAAGTTAGGCATTTACAGACATGCGCACAAGCGCTCATATTTCATAATCACTTACAAAGCAAATCTATACTAGTGAAAAGTTACAATATCTGGTATGTGGGTGAAAGGCTACAATATCAAGGAGAAATGCGCGCGTGATTACTTCTATAAAAGGAAATGTCAAGTTTGCTGTGCAGAAGCAGATTTCATCTGGGAGACAAAATGGATCCTTTGGTTCAGTCTGGTCTCCACAACCCAGATCATAGTATAGGGCGCCCAGACCTTAATAATATTTGTAACAGTCCTTTTTCTAGTCCATTCTGGAATAATTTCAAAATGGTTTTGACCAGTATTGGATTCACTATACCTGATCCTGAGCTAACCAGAAATTTTTCCCATGACCTGCTGTAGATTCTTGTTAGGCTGCCGACACACTAGCAGTATTTGGTCAGTATTTTACATCAGTATTTGCAAGCCAAAACCAGGAGTGGGTGATAAATACAGAAGTGGTGCATATGTTTATGTTATACTTTTCCTCTAATTGTTCCACTCCTGGTTTTGGCTTACAAATACTGATGTAAAATACTGACCAAATGCTGCTAGTGTGATGGCAGCCTGACTGCTTTCCTACTCTGCAGCAATGTTGTGATCAAATTTGGCAAAAGCCATCTCGTCCTCTCAAATTCTATGCTGTCAAATGCATATTGGACCTTGAGACCACAGGTCTGGAATCGCTGTCATGACCCACTGCTTGGTGACTGACATTGTTTTCATCTATGAAAACCATGACCTTTTGTGCCAAAATGGGGGCATCAGGATTAGCCTTGTTTGGTCTTCCCCAATCTGTAGAACTGTTGGGATCAATGCCATAGGGAAAGGCATAGGCCAGATCAAAATCCCTTTTTGAGCAGGAACGCATCCACTGCTTGCGGACATTCCCTGGGATTCAGTGAACAGAATTTTCTTACTCTCCTATTCTGCCTGTCTACAAATAGATCTTTGTCTGGGAGCCCCCATAGGCCTACAATCTGATAAAACACTCCTTGATTCAGAGTCCATCCTGTTGTGAATTCTGTTGTCGAGCTCCCTCCTGTGGTCGTGAATGGTACTTCGGTGAGTTCTGTCCGTGGGCTCCCTCTGGTGGCTGTGAGTGGAGCTGCTGCTTCTGAGGTTCCTTACACAGGTGACGTGGGTTATCCTTTGGTTGGCTGCTCTATTTAACTCCACTTAGATCGTTACTCCATGCCAGCTGTCAATGTTTCTGCATTGGTTCAGTTCGCTCTTGGATCTTTCTGGTGACCTGTCTACTCCAGCAGAAGCTAAGTTCCTGATAGTATCTAATTCGTTCATTGTTTTCTTGTCCAGCTGGATATCATAATTTTGTCTTGCTAGCTGGAAGCTCTGGGATGCAGAGTGGCATCTCCGCACCGTTAGTCGGTGCGGAGGTCTTTTTTGCACACTCTGCGTGGTCTTTTGTAGTTTTTTGTGCTGATCGCAAAGCTACCTTTCCTATCCTCTGTCTATTTAGTAAGTCTGGCCTCCCTTTGCTGAAATCTGTTTCATTTCTGCGTTTGTGACTTTCATCTTTACTCACAGTCAATATATGTGGGGGGCTGCCTTTTCCTTTGGGGAATTTCTCTGAGGCAAGGTAGGCTTTATTTTCTATCTCTAGGGCTAGCTAGCTCTTAGGCTGTGACGAGGCGCCTAGGGAGCGCTCCACGGCTATTTCTAGTGTGTGTGATAGGATTAGGGATTGCGGTCAGCAGAGCTCCCACATCCCAGAGCTTGTCCTGTGTGAGTTTTAACTATCAGGTCATTTCGGGTGCTCCTAACCACCAGGTCATAACAGTACAGCTGACCCAAAGTATTAATGCATCTCAATAGAGGGATAAGAGAAGTTCTGAGACCATTTTTTTTTTCTTTGCACTGTGTTTTGTCTTTCTTTTCCCCTAAACCTTTGGGTGGTTCAGGACACAGGTGTAGATATGGACATTCAAGGTCTGTCCTCTTGTGTGGATCATCTCACTGCAAGGGTACAAAACATTCAAGATTTTGTGGTTCAGAATCCGATGTTAGAGCCTAGAATTCCTACTCCTGATTTATTTTCTGGGAATAGATCTAAGTTTCTGAATTTCAAAAATAATTGTAAACTGTTTCTGGCTTTGAAACCCCGCTCCTCTGGTGACCCCGCTCAACAAGTAAAAATCATTATTTCTTTGTTGCGTGGTGACTCTCAAGACTGGGCATTTTCCCTTGCGCCAGGAGATCCTGCATTGCGTGATGTTGATGCGTTTTTTCTGGCGCTTGGATTGCTTTATGATGAACCAAATTCCGTGGATCAGGCAGAGAAAATCTTGCTGGCATTGTGTCAGGGTCAGGATGAAGCGGAGGTGTACTGTCAGAAGTTTAGAAAGTGGTCTGTGCTTACTCAGTGGAATGAATGTGCCCTGGCGGCAATTTTCAGAAAGGGTCTTTCTGAAGCCCTTAAGGATGTCATGGTGGGATTTCCCACGCCTGCTGGTCTGAATGAGTCTATGTCCTTGGCCATTCAGATCGATCGGCGCTTGCGTGAGCGCAAAGCTGTGCACCATTTGGCGGTGTTCTCTGAGAATAGGCCTGAGCCTATGCAGTGTGATAGGACTTTGACCAGAGCTGAACGGCAAGAACACAGACATCGGAATGGACTGTGTTTTTACTGTGGTGAATCCACTCATGCTATCTCCGATTGTCCTAAGCGCACTAAGCGGTTCGCTAGGTCTGCCATCATTGGTACGGTACAGTCTAAATTTCTTTTGTCCGTTACTCTGATTTGCTCTCTGTTGTCCTATTCTGTTATGGCATTTGTGGATTCAGGCGCTGCCCTGAATTTGATGGACTTGGAGTTTGCCAGGCGCTGTGGTTTTTCCTTGGAGCCCTTGCAGTATCCTATTCCATTGAGAGGAATTGATGCTACGCCTTTGGCCAAGAATAAACCTCAATACTGGACGCAATTGACCATGTGCATGGCTCCTGCACATCAGGAGGATATTCGCTTTTTGGTGTTGCATAATCTGCATCATGTGGTCGTTTTGGGTTTGCCATGGCTGCAGGTCCATAATCCAGTATTGGATTGAAAATCTATGTCTGTGTCCGGCTGGGGTTGTCAAGGGGTACATGGTGATGTTCCATTGTTGTCAATTTCGCCTTCCACTCCTTCTGAAGTCCCTGAGTTTTTATCAGATTACCGGGATGTATTTGAGGAGCCAAAATCCGGTGCCCTACCTCCTCATAGGGATTGCGAATGTGCTATTAATTTGATTCCGGTAGTAAGTTTCCTAAGGGCCGACTGTTTAATTTATCTGTGCCAGAGCACGCTGCTATGCGGAGTTATATAAAGGAATCCTTGGAGAAGGGTCATATTCGCCCGTCGTCGTCACCATTGGGAGCAGGGTTCTTTTTTGTGGCCAAGAAGGATGGCTCTTTAAGACCTTGTATTGATTACCGCCTTCTTAATAAGATCACAGTCAAATTTCAGTATCCTTTGCCGCTGATGTGTGATTTGTTTGCTCGGATTAAGGGGGCTAGTTGGTTCACCAAGATAGATCTTCGAGGGGCGTATAATCTTGTGCGAATTAAACAGGGCGATGAATGGAAAACAGCATTTAATACGCCCGAGGGCCATTTTGAGTACCTGGTTATGCCATTCGGGCTTTCTAATGCTCCATCTGTGTTTCAGTCCTTTATGCATGACATCTTCCGAGAGTACCTGGATAGATTCATGATTGTGTATTTGGATGACATTTTGGTCTTTTCGGATGATTGGGAGTCTCATGTGAAGCAGGTCAGAATGGTGTTCCAGGTCCTTCGTGCGAATTCCTTGTTTGTGAAGGGGTCTAAGTGTCTCTTTGGAGTTCAGAAGGTTTCATTTTTGGGTTTCATTTTTTCCACTTCTACTATCGAGATGGACCCTGTTAAGGTCCAGGCCATTTATGATTGGACTCAGTTGACATCTGTGAAGAGCCTACAGAAGTTCCTGAGCTTTGCTAATTTTTACCGTCGCTTCATCGCTAATTTTTCTAGTATTGCTAAACCGTTGACTGATTTGACCAAGACAGGTGCTGATGTGGTCAATTGGTCCTCTGCGGCTGTAGAGGCTTTTCAGGAGTTGAAGCATCGTTTTTCTTCTGCCCCTGTGCTGTGCCAGCCAGATGTTTCGCTCCCGTTTCAGGTCGAGGTTGATGCTTCTGAGATTGGAGCAGGGGCTGTTTTGTCGCAAAGAAGTTCTGATGGCTCGGTGATGAAACCATGTGCCTTCTTTTCTAGAAAATTCTCGCCTGCTGAGCGCAATTATGATGTTGGCAATCGAGAGTTGTTGGCCATGAAGTGGGCATTCGAGGAGTGGCGACATTGGCTTGAAGGAGCTAAACATCGCGTGGTGGTCTTGACGGATCACAAGAATTTGACTTATCTCGAGTCTGCCAAACGGTTGAATCCTAGACAGGCTCGATGGTTGCTCTTTTTCTCCCGTTTTGATTTTGTGGTTTCATACCTTCCGGGATCTAAGAATGTGAAGGCTGATGCCCTGTCAAGGAGTTTTGTGCCTGACTCTCCGGGTGTTCCGGAGCCGGCGGGTATTCTTAAAGAGGGGGTAATTTTGTCTGCCATCTCCCCTGATTTGCGGCGCGGGCTGCAGAAGTTTCAGGCTGATAGACCTGACCGTTGTCCAATGGAGAGGCTGTATGTCCCTGATAGATGGACTAGTAGAGTTATCTCTGAGGTTCATTGTTCGGTGTTGGCTGGTCATCCTGGAATCTTTGGTACCAGAGATTTGGTGGCTAGATCCTTTTGGTGGCCTTCTTTGTCACGGGATGTGCGTTCTTTTGTGCAGTCCTGTGGGACTTGTGCTCGGGCTAAGCCCTGCTGTTCTCGTGCCAGTGGGTTGCTTTTGCCCTTGCCGGTCCCGAAGAGGCCCTGGACGCATACTTCCATGGATTTTATTTCTGATCTCCCTGTTTCTCAAAGGATGTTGGTCATTTGGGTGGTTTGTGATCGCTTCTCTAAGATGGTCCATTTGGTACCCTTGTCTAAATTGCCTTCCTCCTCTGATTTGGTGCCATTGTTTTTCCAGCATGTGGTTCGTTTGCATGGCATTCCGGAGAACATCGTCTCGGACAGAGGTTCCCAGTTTGTTTCAAGGTTTTGGCGGTCCTTTTGTGCTAAGATGGGCATTGATTTGTCTTTTTCTTCGGTTTTCCATCCTCAGACTAATGGCCAAACCGAACGAACTAATCAGACTTTGGAAACATATCTGAGATGCTTTGTTTCCGCTGATCAGGATGATTGAGTGTCCTTCTTGCCTTTGGCTGAGTTCGCCCTTAATAATCGGGCCAGCTCGGCTACTTTGGTTTCTCCTTTTTTCTGCAATTCTGGTTTCCATCCTCATTTCTCTTCAGGGCAGGTTGAGCCTTCGGACTGTCCTGGTGTGGATACTGTGGTGGACAGGTTGCTGCAGATTTGGACTCATGTGGTGGACAATTTGACATTGTCCCAGGATAAGGCTCAACGTTTCGCTAACCGCCGGCGCTGTGTTGGTCCCCGACTTCGGGTTGGGGATTTGGTTTGGTTGTCATCTCGTCATGTTCCTATGAAGGTTTCCTCTCCTAAGTTTAAGCCTCGTTTCATTGGGCCATATAAGATTTCTGAAGTTCTTAATCCTGTGTCATTTCGTTTGGACCTTCCAGCTTCTTTTGCCATCCATAATGTGTTCCATAGGTCGTTGTTGCGGAGATACGTGGCGCCTATGGTTCCCTCCGTTGATCCTCCTGCCCCAGTGTTGGTCGAGGGGGAGTTGGAGTATGTGGTGGAGAAGATTTTGGATTCTCGTGTTTCAAGACGGAAACTCCAGTACCTGGTCAAGTGGAAGGGTTATGGTCAGGAAGATAATTCCTGGGTTTTTGCCTCTGATGTTCATGCTGCCGATTTAGTTCGTGCCTTTCATTTGGCTCATCCTGATCGGCCTGGGGGCTCTGGTGAGGGTTCTGTGACCCCTCCTCAAGGGGGGGTACTGTTGTGAATTCTGTTGTCGAGCTCCCTCCTGTGGTCGTGAATGGTACTTCGGTGCGTTCTGTCCGTGGGCTCCCTCTGGTGGCTGTGAGTGGAGCTGCTGATTCTGAGGTTCCTTACACAGGTGACGTGGGTTATCCTTTGGTTGGCTGCTCTATTTAACTCCACTTAGATCGTTACTCCATGCCAGCTGTCAATGTTTCTGCATTGGTTCAGTTCGCTCTTGGATCTTTCTGGTGACCTGTCTACTCCAGCAGAAGCTAAGTTCCTGATAGTATCTAATTCGTTCATTGTTTTCTTTTCCAGCTGGATATCATGATTTTGTCTTGCTAGCTGGAAGCTCTGGGATGCAGAGTGGCATCTCCGCACCGTTAGTCGGTGCGGAGGTCTTTTTTGCACACTCTGCGTGATCTTTTGTAGTTTTTTGTGCTGATCGCAAAGCTACCTTTCCTATCCTCTGTCTATTTAGTAAGTCTGGCCTCCCTTTGCTGAAACCTGTTTCATTTCTGCGTTTGTGACTTTCATCTTTACTCACAGTCAATATATGTGGGGGGCTGCCTTTTCCTTTGGGGAATTTCTCTGAGGCAAGGTAGGCTTTATTTTCTATCTCTAGGGCTAGCTAGCTCTTAGGCTGTGACGAGGCGCCTAGGGAGCGTCAGGAGCGCTCCACGGCTATTTCTAGTGTGTGTGATAGGATTAGGGATTGCGGTCAGCAGAGCTCCCACATCCCAGAGCTTGTCCTGTGTGAGTTTTAACTATCTGGTCATTCCAGGTGCTCCTAACCACGAGGTCATAACACCATCCCCCCTGCTTCAGTTGGACACAGTTTAGAAAGTTTGCTTTGAAATGCGCTTCCCCTTTATGTGAACTGCTCTTAAAAAGAAGTGAGATTCCGCCATCCCAAAGGTCACATCAGACACTGTCATCAGGGATCTGGACCTTGTTTCACCTTAATGGTTTATATAGATGACAGTTACCTTGTTATCTGACAAGGAGTCTTGCGTGGTGATCTTGTATGGATGGAAAAAGCTTTCTTAGTGACTGTGAAACCCATCGTTGGGAGCATGCGTCTGTTGTAATAGTCCAAGATATCTGATGCATCCAGGAAACTCCTGGACAGGTTTCCTATCTCTATCCATGAGAGGAGGGGCTGAGTTGTTGCAGAAAGAGTCAATTTTACATCTATCTGCCCCTTCAATGCGTACTTGTTTGACAGGAAATCACATTGTAACACATTAGTGTGTTTGAACCCATGCCGGAATGGAAGAAGTTAAGATTCCTAACAATGAGATGGGCAATCGGGTCACAACTCTTAATGAAGGCAATCAGTTTTGACCCTTTCTCCTCCGGGAGACAGCAACTCTGACTCACTGAATCCAAGATGAGACCAAGGAAAACCTTTAATCATTTGGGCTCTATCTTGATTTTTTTTCAAATTTTGCAGTTAACCTAAATTTGTCAGGGTAGCTCTGATTTCTGCCACCTGAGTCCTGCACTGCCCACAATCAGGAAATTATCGTGGTAAGGTATCACTAGTTTATCTTTCTCTTGCAGGTGAGCGGTCATCTTGGCTACAATCTTCGCAAAGTCTCAAGAGGCCATTTACAGCCAGAAGGAAAGGGCCCAATTGTAATGTGATAATATATGTACTTAGAGGCTATGTGCCCATGTTGCGGATTCGTGTGTGGATTTTTCCACTCAGATTTTGAACAGCTGCGGATTCCTATTGAGGAGCAGGTGTAAAACGCTGCGGAATCCTCACAAAGAATTGACATGCTGCGAAAAATAAACCGCAGCGTTTCCGCCCGGTATTTTCCGCAGCATGTGCACTGTGGATTTTGTTTTCCATAGGTATACATTGTACTGTAAATCGGATGGAAAACTGCTGCAAATCCGCAGTGTCCAATCCGCTGCTGATTCGCAGGAAAATCCACAACGTGTGCACAACTTTTATCTGAACGACTCCCATCTTGAATGATCTGACACTTAATAAACGTGAAGGAGTTAACTAGATTCTTATCATCCTGAAAATTGCATATGCTTTTTGTACTAAAATATGGGACAGTAGAACCCCTCCTTTCCCACTTGTACTGGGACCTCTAAGAGGACTGATTTTTCCCACTAACTCCAGGACTTCTTGCTCCAGAGCTATCTGTACACCTGCTCTTTCCAAGATGTCATCCAATTGTGAGCCAGACAGATATTCCCCATGACTAGAAATGGAGATCTAGATTTTAATTGGATGCTCCCTGGCCAGCACTTCAGCCACAGATCTTGACGTCTCACATTAGATCGAGCAGCGGACTTGGATGATAACTGCACTGTGTTCGCCGAAGCTTCAGCCAGGAATGCTGCCGCCCTCTGCATCATAGGGATAGCAGCTAGGATATTTTTCCTTGCCGACTTTTTTAACTGGCTTTCCATGTGATCCAGCCTTACTATCAGTCGCCTGACCGTACATGTTACTGAAATAACTGGCTTAAAAGAACCCTTAAGGTACCTTCACACTAAACGACGCTGCAGCGATCCAGACAACGATCCGGATCGCTGCAGCGTCGCTGTTTGGTCGCTGGAGAGCTGTCACACAGACCGCTCTCCAGCGACCAACGATGTCGGTAACCAGGGTAAACATCGGGTTACTAAGCGCAGGGCCGCGCTTAGTAACCCGATGTTTACCCTGGATACCATCCTAAAAGTAAAAAAAAACAACCACTACATACTTACCTACCGCTGTCTGTCCCCGGCGCTCTGCTTCTCTGTACTGGCTGTGAGCACAGCGGCTGGAAAGCAGAGCGGTGACGTCACCGCTCTGCTTTCCGGCTTCTGTGCTCACAGTGAGTGCAGGAAAGCACAGCGCTGGGGACAGACAGCCGAAGGTAAGTATGTAGCGTTTGTTTTTTTTTACTTTTAGGATAGTATCCAGGGTATACATCGGGTTACTAAGCGCGGCCCTGCGCTTAATAACCCGATGTTTACCCTGGTTACCAGCGAAGACATCGCTGAATCGGTGTCACACACGCCGATTCAGCGATGTCAGCGGGAGAGCCAGCGACCAAAGAAAGTGCTGGCCCTCTAGCCCCGACCAACGACATCACAGCAGGATTCTGATTGCTGCTGTGTGTCAAACTGAACGATATCGCTAGCGAGGACGCTGCAACGTCACGGATCGCTAGCGATATCGTTTAGTGTGAAGGTACCTTTAGAAGGAGGGAACCTGTTAGCAGGATTGTGCACAGTAACATACAGATAGTGTCAGGTTGGCGCCGATATACGGATTGGTTGATGAAATCCGTCTTGTGGTTGTTGTGTAATCTTTATTTTCAGTTTTGAGTTAATGATATGCTCCTGCTCCGGGGTGGCCTGTGGGGGTCTTCATGTGGTGATCTGCTTAGCTATTCATCTGTATGACTTCTGACAGGTGCTAGTCACCCTGATCTACGACTTAGAGAATCCACTTCCCCATGTGTGCCATAACACAGGATGGACCCAGCTACTTAAAGCAAATCTCTCATAAGAAATTTTTATCATCTAAGGCAGGCCTGTGCAAACTGCGGTCCGCACACCCCATCCAGCCAGCTGACAAGCACAGCCAGGGGGCCGGAGAGGGACTGATCTACGATTCTGATTTTTCTCAGAATTGTCATTTTGATTGTAGCTCCATCCCTATGGGCAGTGCACCATCTTCTCATTGGTGGATACAAAGCTGCTCAAACTTCTGCAGAGGCGTTCAGTAGGGGGGCTGGGACTACAATACTCATCTGCGGCACAACATTGGCAAATAACTTCTGAGCGAAGCCCGATGGTCTGTTAAATAGTAATTAGGAGCTGACAATGTGTGTCTGCTGTGCTGATTAGGTCACAACACCAGCTCTGCCTGCTTTCTCACACTGCAGATTGCATTCAGGGAGAACAGGTAATTATCATCCACATCCCTGAGCGCTGTCTTCCAGCAGCTCAGGCTGATAGGAGAGAACACTTGTATTCCTAGTGAAGGACCCCCTCACCTCCACTACATGCAGTCTGCAGATGGGAAATCTATGTGCTCCCCAAACTGCTCTCCTACTGTCCCACCACATACTCTGCTGCCTCCCCACCTTTGTGTGAGGGGGTTAACCCTTACCTCCCCCATTGCACCCAGCTTATGCTGTTGTATGTCCTGTGCAGGTGCGGTAAGGGTTAAGCCCCTCATGGTGCTCCCTTCTGTGATCTGTGACTTATCATATCCTCTCCAAAGACTGCAATAAAGCCTCCCGCCTGTCACCTATTGCCCCACATGTGATGTGGATCTATGCATGTGGAACAGGGTCGGCAAACAGCTTTTATTCCAATGCTCCCAATTTATTCCTTGGACAACTGCTAATACAAGTTATGATAAAATTTATTGCAATAAGTGTTGCCAGGCTACTTTCACACGACTATATTTTTGGTCCAAGTGCTGTCTGTGAAAGAAAAAAATAACCCTGACTTCACACAGACAGCACTAGGTGCAATGTAATGCTGCTGAGCTATTCAGATTACAGTTGAACACAGACCAAATATCCACGTGAAAACGATCACTGCACCTTACCGATCCCTTCTGCATGTCCGATGATATTCACCTATTGAAGTTTACGGGTGTAAAAAAAAAATTGGATCCCATATGAATCATCCTTACAGCATCAGATTTTTACTGATACAGTAGTGTTCAAAATAATAGCAGTCCAATATGACTAACCAGATTAATCACTGTTTTTGGTATAAATTACATTATACGTTAAACAAATTACCAGTTGGTGCAGTAGATTCTACGAAAATCAACACACTCGGCATTGATGATCTGCATGATTTTGAGTCGGTGTATTAGAATAATTAATTGAAAGGCGGTGTGTTCAAGATAATAGCAATGTGGAGATCAATTAGTAAGGTCAATCATTCTGTGAAGAAACAGGTGTGAATCAAGTGGCCCTTATTTCTCTTTAAAAGCCTGAGAAATATGGGTTGTTCAAGACATTGTTCAGAAGAACAGCATACTTTGATAAAAAAAAAGTTGATTGGAGAGGGTAAAACTTATAAAGAAGTGCAGACAATGATAGCTGTTCAGCTAAAATGATCTCCAGTGCTTCAAAATGGAAAGCCAAACCAGAGAGACGTGGAACGAAACAGAAGACTACCATTCAAATTGATAGAAGAATAGCCAAAATGGAAAAAGCTCAGCCAATGACCAGCGCCAGGATGATCACAGACAGGCTCAAGTTACCTGTGAGTACTGTGACTGTTAGAAGATGCCTCTGTGAGGCTAATCTCTTAGAAAGTCCCCGAAAAGTCCCACTGTTTTAAAAAAAAAAAAAAACATGTACTGATGCCGATACAATTTGCCAAAGAACACCTCAACTGGCCTAAAGAGAAATGGAGAAACATTTTGTAGACTGATGAAATTGAATTGTTCTTTTTGAGTCCAAGGGCCGTAGACTGTTCGTCAGACGACACCCAAACTCTGCATTCAAGCCACAACACACTCTGAAGACAGTGAAGCATGGTGGTGCCAGAATCATGATGTGGGCATGTTTCTCTTAAGCCGGTTTCACACGTCAGTGGCTCCGGTACGTGAGGTGACAGTTTCCTCACGTACCGGAGCCACTGACACACGTAGACACATTGAAATCAATGCATCTGTGCAGATGTCATTGATTTTTTGCGGACCGGGTCTCCGTGTGCCAAACACGGAGACATGTCAGTGTTTGTGGGAGCGCACGGATTACACGGACCCATTAAAGTCCGTGTGCAGTCTGTGTGTCGTGCAGGAGACAGCGCTACAGTAAGCGCTGCCCCCCCCACTGGTGCTGAAGCCCCATTCATATCTTCCCTGCAGCAGCGTTTGCTGTAGAGAAGATATGAATATTCCTTTTTTTTTGTTTCTCGTGTTTAAAATAAATATCCATGTCCCCACCCCCCTCTCACCCCCTGTGCGCCCGCCCGCTGTTCTTAAAATACCCGGCTCCCTTGCTGCCTGGCGCTGCTTCCTGTCCTGGCCGCACCTTCTACTGTATAAACGGTCACGTGGGGCCGCCGATTACAGTTTTAAATTTGCGGCTCCACCTCCCATAGGGGTGGAGCCGCATATTCAGTACTGTAAATGAGCGGCCCCACGTGACTGCTCATACAGTAGAAGGTGTGGCCAGGACAGGAAGCAGCACCAGCCAGCGAGGGAGTCGGGTGAGTATTTTAAGAACAGCGGGCGGGCACACAGGGGGTGGGAGGGTGGTGGGGACATGGAGCTTGATTTTAAACACGAGAAACAAAAAGAAAAAAGAATATTCATATCTTCTCTACAGCAAACGCTGCTGCAGGGAAGATATGAATGGCGGCTTCAGCACCAGATGCAGGGGACAGCGCTAAATTTTAGCGCTGTCTCCTGCACGGTGCGTGTGGTACCCAGTGGGCACACGGGCGGCACATGCCGCACGTGTGCCACACTGATGTGCCACAGAAACGCACGGGTACACGGACACGGATAATTCCGGTACCGATTTTTCCGGTACCGGAATTATCTGGACGTGTGGGACTGCCCTTACTATAGTGCCGGACCTATTTAACGTATACCAGGGATTATGAACCTGTTTGCATATATTAAAATAGTTGAAGAGGTCATGTTGTCTTACGCTGAAGAGGATATGCCCTTGAAATGGGTGTTTCAACAAGACAACAACCCTAAACACACCAGTAAACAAGCAAAAGATTGGTTCCAGTCTAACAAAATTGAAGTTATGGAGTGGCCAATAATCCTTAATCCGATAGAACACTTGTGGGGTGACATTAAAAGCCAACAAATACCAAAAAATTGTGGGATGTAGCCAAGCATCCTGAGTTGGAATAACAATTGACAGGTGCCAGAAGTTGGTTGACTCTACGCAACATTGATATGAAGCAGTTCCAAAAAACTGTGGGTATACAACTAGATTTAGGCTCGTGATTCACAGGAATGCTAAGTCCACAAAAATAAAAAGTACATATTGTGCTTATGTAATGGCAAATGCAGATACTGATGTTTTTTTAGAACAGCCCATTGTAAAAAATTTTATATTTTCTGTAAAGTAGTTAAAAATTATAGAAAAATATTTAGACTTGAGAGTCCTCAGTGGTTGATACCTTTTAATGACTAAATAAAAAGATAACAAATTGCAAGCTTTCAAGACTACTCGGGTCTCTTCACCAGGCGTAGAATAATGAAAAATCTGAAAACTCACATATTTAAACACAACAAGGCACAGAAATAATGCAATATATCATATGCAAATTATCTATATTTCTCTTCATGTTTTGAATTAGGAAACAGTGTGCAATGTTCCCAATGCATGGACATAAAAACCAGTATAAAGATTTTGTGATTAACTCGTGTTTTTGAACATACTGCTATTATTTTGAACACTACTGTGAATTTCCATTACTAACCTAGGAAACTCTGTTTGTTGTTGTAAATTATATTCGCTTCTGATATGTAAAAATGGATGCCGTACGGATGACAATACAGACAGAAAATCATCTGTTTTTCTGGATGAAAATCATATGTCGTTTTTATATGCTCATGTAAATGTAGAAACATAATCAACTGCTTTTTATAAAGCGATAAAATTAGTATTGTGCAGAATTAAATGTGCAGTCCAAAATCAACTGTGAATTTCATACTAAATGTCTATTTAATTCACTCTAATAATTTTTCTAGTACACTTCAATTAAAAATTCCCTATCGCCTCCTCTCTAACTTCCTGTCTGCTTGTTTTTTTTTCTTTTTTGTTTTGTTTTTACTTGCATTGACGTTTTATTGAGAATTCCAGTGCATTTTGGGATACTAACATCATGGGACAGAGGCTGCGGTCACTGCCACAGCTGCTTTCCCTGCTTTTAACCGAAGCGTCATCAGTGACCACTGCTCACTGATTCATCACTCTCTTGCTGGATCGTCACTTATCTTTAAAGCCAGCAAGGGAGCGCACTGTCACTGTGCATTCAAAGGAACATGGCACAGAGGGCTCATACTGAGCATACGTCAGAATTTACTATAGAATCAGTAGAGCATGGACTAGCCCAGCCCCTGAAACAGACGTCACTGATGCCACTTCCTTTTCAGGGAGGGGGCAGAGGTTGCAGCAGTGTAATTAGGAAAACACAGCACTTCTAGTATTCTGGTGGTTCACAAGTAGGATAACCAAATCGGTCAGCTGTGATATAGATATACTTGGCACTCGTATAGGTGTGTTCAAGAACTTATTTATTGAGTGAAGAAATTCCAGAAAATGAGACTTTTCAGTCAATACTAGACCTTCATCAGTCATCTGGATAGAGGAGATCTGTGTGGCAGCACGCTGTGTCCACTGCTAAGACAGGATGCGCAGATGCAGAAAAATATCTACATCCAGGCACTTCCCGCTGACATCTCATCTGATTAGAGCCGCTTTCTCCTGTTTCTTCTCCATCTGGTCAGACCTTCACGTCAACATCTCCCTGCCATGACTCCTCTTGTCATGATGATCTTCGCAGCCCTGAAAACAAGGTTATGTGGCACCCCTAGGGGTATTTGCCACAAAAATAGTTACTGACACTAAACACAAATACTAAAATAACAAAACTGCACTACCACCTCCGGCCAGAAGGGGGAGCTCCAGAGACTCCCCTTAATCCATTCTGGTCTGAGAGAAGAAATGGCAGTTGGGCTAAGGAACTGAAAGTGAGAGGTCATACAGTTGAATCTCTAACAGCCCTGTGACTGTTACCAGGCCTAAATCACCGGCCTGAGGAGAAGAGGGATAGAGAAAAAGGACATTGTGAGAACCGGGTAGCATTAATCACTACCCAGAACAGGCGCAAAGACGGATACCGGATCCGTGGCTGTATTCATTACATATAATACAGCAACCGGAAAAACGTGAGGTGATATCAGCTTCACTAGGGTCGGACGCAGCAACAGACACAGAGTTCAGCGGTACTCCTGGAGGGGGTAAGCCGATAAAAGGACTCGGGTTGCCCGTCGAACCAGGACCCGGAGGGGACAGATTGGGCCGGCAGCCAGTTCACATACAGCAGCAGGGCCACACAGATATTGCGTACAACAAGAGGCGAAGACCCCGGCAGGGTCAAAGTAACTCAGAGTTCCCATACAGACTCCGGTGACAGGACTGGTTGTAAATCCTTTTTTGTTAAAGTAAACTGGTTAAACGTTTCAGTGCCTCAGTCTTTCATTTGGACAATAGCCATCTATCCAGGATTGGGATCATCACCGCTGGGAGAACCTGCTGCTGATCAAGTAAGTGCCTGTTCCCTCACGATACCCTTTACACTGTGCATTGCCTGAGGCCACAGCACCGGGTCAAGCCACCCATGACACCCCCCTCAACAGACAGACCCCATTGGTCCGGTGCTGGGTACCCCGGTCTCTTGGGCGTCACAATTGGCGTCACGAACAGGATCTAGCCAGCCCGTATACCGGGTATTGTGTGCCGTGATTGGAGCCCAAAACTGTGAAAACTTGGATGAAAAATCTTGAAAATTGACTTTATTAAAGAAAAATCCATTCTCCATTGAAAACTATTGAAAGTGACTTTTCCCCATTGGTTATAATGGAGTAAAGATGGCCGCCATCCCCTGAGGTAATCACTTCATAACCGTTAGGCACGAGACTGTTAATTGAGCTACGCCATCACCTGAGCCCCAGTCTAACTGAAAAACTTCAGAATCCGCCATTACAGAGCGCGGTGGGTGGGAGCAGCAGGGGGCGTGTCATTGTGGGCGGCACCAAGCTGAGCGCTCTGACATCAGAGCAAGGGGAAAATCGATCCTGCTGCACAGCGGAACGAATCTACACTATCCCGACGGAAGCGGAGGACCGGAAGGGTCCGGATTAACTAAGGGGGCACAGTATGTCGCAGCACGGAGACGCCGCAGCACCCGGCGACGCTAATGCAGCTGAAAGACAGAGTGTCGATAGAGAGTCCGGTAGCGCAGCGGTGCAAGGAGTGGCGCCCATCATGCCGGTGCTGATGCCATATACCCCGGGTGGCCCATGGCTTCCAATGTATGAAGGTGAGCCTAATACCCTTGACGATTTCAGAGAAAAGATGCTGGCCCATTTTGACATGTTCCCTGTGGGTGAAGTTCAGCGTGTTAGTCTCCTGATGATGCAGTTAAGTGGCCATGCTAAGCGAGAAGTCACAGCATGGGCAGCTGATCTAAAAGGCACTGTTGAACGCATATTTGCTGGATTAAAAGCTACATTTGAAACCACTGCCAGCAGCAAAGCTAAAGTACGATTCTTTAATTGCAAACAAAAAGTTAATGAGGGCGTGAGAGACTTTGCCTTAAACCTGCAGGAGCCCTTAAATCACTTACACTGGCTGAACCCATTTTTAACACCGGAGCGGATAAACTGCTAAGAGATCAATTTATTGAGGGACTCTACACCCCTTCTCACCGGGGGCATGTGAGCATGCTTGTTTTTAAGAACCCTGAATTGACATTTGCCCAATTAAAGGAGAGCGTTATACGTCTCCAGCTGGCAGAGGCACCTCGGGATCAGGATCCTGCGCAACTCATGGCAGAGGCTCCTCAACAACATGGAGTACCAGTGACATCAGCTATGTCCGGGGCCATTGCTAAGCCCCTGGGGCCCAGTACTAATGAGGCTCTTCAACAAAAGCTTGACTCTTTAACTGATGTTGTTGCTTCAATGGCTAAAACCATGCAGGAGATGAGAGGACCCAAGATGGAGTTGTCAAACCGTAGAGAAGGTGTTCCATGGATGAGACCCCGGAGATACCCGACATGGAGAGGACGACCCCGCGACCGCTACCAACCGGATGGACAGCCCATTTGCCGCCGTTGCCAGCAGCCAGGCCACTTTGCACGAGATTGTGATTTAAACGGGAATCCCCTGGGAATGCGGGCCGCTTCGCAGGAATGAACTTTCAAGGCCCAACACCCTGGCACGACAGGTACATCGGAGGACGACCCATTATCCCTATCGTGCTGGACGGAATGCCCCTCAACGCTTTGCTGGACACAGGTTCCCAGATTTCATCTATACCGTATATCCTTTATAAGAGGTACTGGGCTGATGCAGATATTGATAAAGGGCCCTCTGATGTTGAACTAGATATATGGGCCAGTAATGGTAAGTTGGTACCGAAACTAGGATTCAGGGAGATGACCATAAAGATTGGTAAAGTAGAATTGAAGAAACAGGGTATAATTGTTGTTGATGTTGACCGGCGGAACTGTGAACCAACTGTATTGATAGGAATGAATGTGTTAGAGAACTGCTTTTCCGAAGTCATTTCTGTCTTACAGCAAATTGCTGAAACTGCCCAATCCTGCCAGCAGAGAGTTCTCCGGAGGGAAATAAAAGTATTGATGTTAAGGCAACAGGTAGAAGTTGCAGGTGGAGAAATCGGCAGTGTGAGGGTAAGTGATCCAACATCTATTGTAATCCCACCAAAAACAGAAATGCTGGTATGGTGTAGAGCAGCCATTGGTACTAAGGGACGAGATTATCAAGCCTTAATAGAACCAGTGTACACCGACAGCAGGCCCACTATACTCACAGCACGAGGGATAGTTGAGGTACACCGGGGACGAGTGCCGGTACGACTTTTGAACTGTGGAGAGGAAGAGGTCACTTTGCCAAGGTATGCTACAATGGCAATGCTATATACTGTTGACAACAATGCCATCACAACCATTGAGCCCTTAGAACCAACCTGTCAGGTGGAAGGCAATGGCTCAGATGGAGAAATGGAGGATTGGTGCCAACAGCTACACGTGGGCATAAATTCAACACCTACCCATCAAAAACAAGGGGTGTATAGGCTAGAGACGGAATATGAACAAGTCTTCAGTAAACACCCATTGGACTTCGGACGGATAGAAGGGGTAGAACACACAATCCCCACCAGTGACCATCCCCCAATAAAAGAAAGATATAGACCCATACCGCCCGCTCACTATCAATGTGCAAAAGATATGCTGAGGGAGATGAAACAGGCCGGGGTAATAAGAGACAGCTGTAGCCCCTGGGCGGCCCCTCTAGTGATTGTCAAAAAAAAGGACGGAACCATGAGAATGTGCGTAGACTACCGGAAGATTAATAACATCACCCATAAAGACGCCTACCCCTTGCCTAGGATAGAAGAGTCCTTAACTGCTTTGAAATCTGCTAATTATTTTTCCACCTTAGACTTAACAAGCGGGTATTGGCAAGTCCCTGTGGCTGAGCGAGATAAGGAAAAGACGGCATTCACCACACCAATGGGTCTATGTGAATTTAATCGCATGCCGTTCGGACTCTGCAACGCATCCGGTACCTTCCAGTGGCTGATGGAATGCTGCCTCGGACACAAGAACTTCGAGACCGTCCTCCTGTACCTAGATGATGTGATCGTCTACTCAAAGACTTACGAACAACACTTAATAGACCTGGCAGAAGTGTTCGAAGCCTTATCCAGGTATGGCATGAAAGTCAAGCCATCCAAATGTCACCTTCTCAAGCCAAAGGTACAGTACCTGGGACACATCGTGAGTTCGGAGGGAGTAGCACCAGATCCCGAGAAAATAAGCGCCATAAGGGATTGGCCAAGACCTACCAGCGCAAAAGAAGTGAGACAATTCCTGGGATTGGTGGGTTACTATCGCAGATTTATAAAAGGATTTACCAAGTTGGCAGCACCCTTGCAAGACACCTTGGTAGGGCAGACGAAGAAACCTTCAAACCGAAACCCTCCTTTTCAGTGGAACGACGAAAGGGAAGACTCCTTTGAACAACTAAAGAAGGCACTAACCGGAAAAGAGGTTCTGGCATACCCAGATTACCATCAACCTTTCATCCTCTACACCGATGCCAGTAATGTGGGACTAGGAGCGGTGCTGTCACAAAAGCAAGAAGGTCGGGAGAAAGTCATCGCCTTTGCAAGTAGAAAGCTCCGGCCTACTGAAAGAAATTCAGAAAATTACAGCTCCTTCAAATTGGAACTACTGGCAGTAGTTTGGGCTGTGACTGAACGTTTCAAACACTATCTGGCCGCTGCAGAATTTATTGTCTATACTGACAACAATCCGTTGACCCACCTGGACACAGCCAAATTAGGTGCGTTAGAACAGCGATGGATAGCCCGGTTATCTAATTACAACTTCAAGATCAAGTATCGAGCAGGTCGCAAGAATGGAAATGCCGATGCCCTATCCCGGATGCCACACTTGAGAGATGTAGAAGAAGAAATGGGGGAGCTTGAAGAAATTGAACTACCAGCCTTCCATCATCCCAAGGCAAAACATCATCAGTCAAGTACCTATCAGAAACAACAAGAGGTGAATTTAAATCCGTTAGCACACCATAGATGGGCTGACACCCAAGACAGCAATCCGGCTGTGAAGTTGGTGAAGGAACTGTTAACTGAGCAAAGTGCATATCCCGATGAGGATGCCCCAGAAGAGACGCATCAACTCTGGAAAGAGAGAGGCAAAATGTTCCTGTATCAAGGGAAGCTCTGTAGAAGGTACACCAATCCGAAAACACATGAATTGGTTTGGCAGATTATCGTGCCTAAACAAGATGTCAAGATGGTCCTCGAAGCTTACCATAATGGTGCTGGTCACTTCGGTTGGAAAAAGTTAGAAGTACTTCTAAGAGAAAGATTTTATTGGGTCGGGATGAGAAAATCAATCGAACAGTGGTGCAGAAATTGTGGCCCGTGCAACCTCAGAAGAAACGATCAAAAGAACCAAAGAGCACCACTGCAGCCCATAATCACCAAACAACCACTTGAACTTGTAGCCATGGACCACGTGAAGTTGACACCAAGCCGGTCTGGCTATGTCTATGCCTTGACCATCGTGGACCATTATTCACGCTTCTTGGTAGTAGTACCCGTAAAAGATCTGACAGCAAAAACAGCAGCCAAAGCGTTCCAAACGTACTTTTGTAGACCCCATGGATATCCGGAACAGGTTCTCACCAACCAAGGTACAGCCTTTGAATCAGAGATCTTCAGAGAATTCTGTAATATGTATGGTTGCAAAAAGATCCGGACGACGGCCTATCATCCACAAACAAACGGCTTATGCGAGAAGATGAACCATATTGTAATAGAACTACTAAAGACTTTACCTGAGGCAGAAAGGAATCAATGGCCAGAGAAATTGCCTGACTTGGTGGATCTGTATAATCATGTCCCGGTGAGTTCCACCAATTGCACCCCAGCTTACCTTATGCGTGCAAGACCCGGCCAATTACCAATCGATCTAGAAATGGGAATTCTGAAACCAGACGCAGAAGTCCAAGACTCCAATTGGGATATCAAACGGCAAAAGCAGTATCGCCAAGTGCAAGAGAGTGTGGAAAGAAGCCTTCAGCAAACTAGAGAAAGACAAGAGCGAACTTTCAACCAGAATGCTCTAGCGACCCCATTAAGACCAGGTGACCAAGTGCTCAAGAGAAATCGTCGAACCAATAAACTGGACAATCAGTGGGAAGCCGTACCCTACACAGTTTTACCAACAAGAGTGGATAATCCTAAAATGTGTTTCATTAGCAAAAACGGAGGCTTAACATCTGTACTAGTGTCAAGAGACAATCTTAAATTATGTCCGGAAGCATTGAAAGAGCCAGACGTTGTCCAGCCAGAACCAGAAGTTATTCAACCCATACAGGTTCAACCAGTAAAGGAAAAAGAAGAGGAAGTGTATCACACCTGTATAGGAGACTTTCCCAAAACCCTACTAACATACCATGGTGCAGTAGTGGTTCCCATGGTGGCCTTTTACCCAACACCAAACCCAATACCAGAAGTCCCAAGACAGGAAGAGGCTGACCCCGTACTACAGGAGGTTCCAGGCCAGGAAGAACAAATTCCTGGTCAGAGTAATCCCATTCACGGTGGACTTGCCAACTCCATAGTCGTGGAATTATCTTTAGCAGAGCGGGCAGATACTACATCCGCAGTAGACAGTAGTACACCACATGAAGAGACACCGCTATTACGTAGATCACAGCGTAGTACCCAGGGTCAATTACCGGCCAGGTATGCAGATTACCAACTATAAAGCTCATAATGTGAATTGTATATATGTTATGCCGTATATAGTTAAACAGAAAATGTAGTATAGTCATTGTTATCAGTCTGCAACGTTTAAGCCCAGTACCTACAGAGACTTGTCTGTATGAACTTCTTGCATATTCTTGAACTTGTTATCAACCCGGAGGCACTAAATCAAAGCTCCGGAAAGACTGCTTTTTGAACTTTGCTTTTTGCTCTTTTTGAACTTTCTTTAGACTTTATATTGAGTACCTTCAAGGGTAGAACTGTATTAATGGACGCTATTTGAAGTGACTTTTTACAGAACTCTATTTTTGTTTCCTTGAGTGGTTTTTGTAACTTTTCATTTTTAAGACTCTGTACATATTAATTGTTATTTCAAAATGTTATCGTCCCACAGTCCCGGAGTACTGTTCTTAACTAAGGGGGAATGTGGCACCCCTAGGGGTATTTGCCACAAAAATAGTTACTGACACTAAACACAAATACTAAAATAACAAAACTGCACTACCACCTCCGGCCAGAAGGGGGAGCTCCAGAGACTCCCCTTAATCCATTCTGGTCTGAGAGAAGAAATGGCAGTTGGGCTAAGGAGCTGAAAGTGAGAGGTCATACAGTTGAATCTCTAACAACCCTGTGACTGTTACCAGGCCTAAATCACCGGCCTGAGGAGAAGAGGGATAGAGAAAAAGGACATTGTGAGAACCGGGTAGCATTAATCACTACCCAGAACAGGCGCAAAGACGGATACCGGATCCGTGGCTGTATTCATTACATATAATACAGCAACCGGAAAAACGTGAGGTGATATCAGCTTCACTAGGGTCGGACGCAGCAACAGACACAGAGTTCAGCGGTACTCCTGGAGGGGGTAAGCCGATAAAAGGACTCGGGTTGCCCGTCGAACCAGGACCCGGAGGGGACAGATTGGGCCGGCAGCCAGTTCACATACAGCAGCAGGGCCACACAGATATTGCGTACAACAAGAGGCGAAGACCCCGGCAGGGTCAAAGTAACTCAGAGTTCCCATACAGACTCCGGTGACAGGACTGGTTGTAAATCCTTTTTTGTTAAAGTAAACTGGTTAAACGTTTCAGTGCCTCAGTCTTTCATTTGGACAATAGCCATCTATCCAGGATTGGGATCATCACCGCTGGGAGAACCTGCTGCTGATCAAGTAAGTGCCTGTTCCCTCACGATACCCTTTACACTGTGCATTGCCTGAGGCCACAGCACCGGGTCAAGCCACCCGTGACACCCCCCTCAACAGACAGACCCCATTGGTCCGGTGCTGGGTACCCCGGTCTCTTGGGCATCACAGTTACATACAGCTGTGCTCAAGTTTTCATACCCATCAGAATTTTTGCTTTCTTGGCCTTTTTTCAGAGAATATGAATGATAACACCAAAACTTTTTCTCCACTCATGGTTAGTGGTTGGGTGAAGCCATTTATTGTCAAACTATTGTGTTTTCTCTTTTTAAATCATAATGACAACCCAAAACATCCAAATGACTCTGATCAAAATCTGGATAATGTCAATTCTTGCAGCATATTTCACCCATACTAATGGGGAAAAATAAGTAAAAAAGCATGGTAAAAATGAGGGGAAAAAATTAAATTTATTTTATACAACTTTCTTCCTGCCAACACATTAGGATATGCAGCAGAATTTTCTCCTGCAAATCCTGAACGTGTGCACATAGCCTTAGTCACTATCCTGTGTTCCCCCCATTCATTATACAGTGGGTACGGAAAGTATTCATACCCCTTTAAATTTTTCACTCTTTGTTTCATTCCATTTGGTAACAACAGCAAAAAATCATTTTTTTCTCATTAATGTACACTCTGCACCCCATCTTGACTGAAAAAAACAGAAATGTAGTAATTTTTGCAAATTTATAAAAAAAGAAAAACTGAAATATCACATGGTCATAAGAATTCAGACCCTTTGCTCAGTATTGAGTAGAAGCACCCCTTTGAGCTAGTACAGCCATGAGTCTTCTTGGGAATGATGCAACAAGTTTTTCACACCTGGATTTGGGGATTCTCTGCCATTCTTCCTTGCAGATCCTCTCCAGTTCTTTCAGGTTGGATGATGAATGTTGGTGGACACCCATTTTCAGGTCTCTCCAGAGATACTCAATTGGGTTTAGGTCAGGGTTCTGGCTGAGCCAGTCAAGAATGGTCACAGAGTTGTCCTGAAGCCACTCCTTTGTTATTTTAGCTGTGTGCTTAGGGTCATTGTCTTGTTGGAAGATGAACCTTCGGCCAAATCTGAGGTCCAGAGAACTCTGGAAGAGGTTTTCATCCAGGATATCTCTGTGTTTGCCCGCATTCATGTTTCCTTCAATGACAACCAGTCGTCCTGTCCCTGTAGCTGAAAAACACCCCCATAGCATGATGCTGGCACCACCATTTTTCACTGTAGGGATTGTATTGGGCAGGTGATGAGCAGTGCCTGGTTTTCTCCACACATACCACTTAAAATCATCACCAAAAGGTCTATCTTCGTCTCATCAGACCAGAGAATCTTATTTCTCATAGTCTGGGAGTCTTTCATGTGTTTTTAAGCAAACTCTATGCAAACTTTCATATGTCTTGAAATGAGGAGAGGCTTCTGTCAGGCCACTCTGCCATAAAGGCCTGACTGGTGGAGGGCTGCAGTGATAGTTGACTTTGTGGAACTTTCTCCCTTGTCCCTACTGCATCTCTGCAGCTCAGCCACAGTGATCTTGGGGTTCTTCTTTACCTCTCTCACCAAGGCTCTTCTCCCATGATTGCTCATTTTGGCTGGATGGCTAGGTCCAGGAAGACTTCTGTTGGTTTCAAACTTCTTCCATTAAAGGATTATGGAGGCTACTGAACTCTTAGAATCCTTGAGTACTGCAGAAAGTCTGTTATAACCTTAGCCAGATCTGTGCTTTGCCACAATTCTGTCTCTGAGCTCCTTGGCCAGTTCCTTTGACCTTATGATTCTCATTTGGTCTGACATGCACTGTGAGCTGTGAGATCTTATATAGACAGGTGTGTGCCTTTCCAAATCAAGTCCTATCACTTTAATTAAACATAGCTGGACTCCAATGAAGGAGTAGAAATATCTCAGGGAGGATCACAAAGAAATGGACAGCATGTGACTTAAATATGAGTGTCTGAGCAAAGGTTCTGAATACTTGCTACCATGGGATATTTCAGTTTTTCTTTTTTATTAAATTTGCTAAAATTTCTACATTTCTGTTTTTTCCTGTCAAGATGGGGTGCAGAGAGTACATTAATGTAAAAAAATGAACTTTTTGAATTTACCAAATGACTGCAATGAAACAAAGAGTGAACAATTTAAAGGGGTCTGAATACTTTCCATACCCACTGTAAGTCATTGATAGCATCAAAATGAATTTGGAAGTGTGAAGACATTATCAAGCACTGAGCATCCTCCACCACCTCCCAATTCATTATAAGTCCCTGACAGTGTCTTATCCGACTTTTCAATTCATTATAAAGGGTCCTATGCACCTTATCACCTCCTCTCCCCAATAACTTTGAAGTCCCCAATAGCATTACAATGAATTGTGAAATGGGGGAGGATGCTATCAGGGGCTTGGCACCCTCCTCCACCACCACCCAATTTATTTTATATCCATATTTAACATCTTCCTCCACCTCCCCCTGTTTGTAAGTCCATTATAAATCCACCTTCCTCCCATCCTATTTCCCCGCATCTCATCATTGTCCTCTCCATCATCTCCACATCATTGCCTTCCCCACCAACCCAATCATTGTCCTCTCCACCACCCCAATCATTGCCCTTCCCATCACCTCCATTATTGCCCTCTCCACCACCTCCATCATTGTTCTCCCCCTCCACTCCATCATTGTCCTCTCCACCACCTCCAGCATTGCCTTCTTCCCATCACCCCCATCATTGCCCTTTCTACCTACTTCATTATTGCCTCCTCCCCTATCACCCCCTATCATTGCCCTTTCCACCACCTCCATCATTGCTTTCTCCCACACCACCCCATTATTGCTCTCTCCATCACCCCCATTATTGCCATCTCCACCACCTACACACAAACACACCACTCACCTCTCCGCAGGTTACACACACACATCACTCACTTCTCCGCACGCTTTCTCTGTGACACAGCTGCACGCTGAATGCTTACGTCGTCCTGCCGCACTATTGTGTCAGACAGAAAGCACGTGCAGGAAGCAAGACATTTTCTCCTACATGCAGCAGAGCTGCAAGGATCGCTCCCTGCCTGCCGCACATGAGTGTTAGCCGCCCTGCTAACCCCTGTTGTGAATTCTGTTGTCGAGCTCCCTCCTGTGGTCGTGAATGGTACTTCGGTGAATTCTGTCCGTGGGCTCCCTCTGGTGGCTGTGAGTGGAGCTGCTGCTTCTGAGGTTCCTTACACAGGTGACGTGGTTTATCCTTTGGTTGGCTGTTCTATTTAACTCCACTTAGATCGTTACTCCATGCCAGCAGCCAATGTTTCTGCATTGGTTCAGTTCGCTCTTGGATCTTTCTGGTGACCTGTCTACTCCAGCAAAAGCTAAGTTCCTGATAGTATCTAATTCGTTCATTGTTTTCTTGTCCAGCTGGATATCATGATTTTGTCTTGCTAGCTGGAAGCTCTGGGACGCAGAGTGGCATCTCCGCACCGTTAGTCGGTGCGGAGGTCTTTTTGCACACTCTGCGTGGTCTTTTGTAGTTTTTTGTGCTGATCGCAAAGCTACCTTTCCTATCCTCTGTCTATTTAGTAAGTCTGGCCTCCTTTTGCTGAAACCTGTTTCATTTCTGCGTTTGTGACTTTCATCTTTACTCACAGTCAATATATGTGGGGGGCTGCCTTTTCCTTTGGGGAATTTCTCTGAGGCAAGGTAGGCTTTATTTTCTATCTCTAGGGCTAGCTAGCTCTTAGGCTGTGACGAGGCGCCTAGGGAGCGTCAGGAGCGCTCCACGGCTATTTCTAGTGTGTGTGATAGGATTAGGGATTGCGGTCAGCAAAGCTCCCACATCCCAGAGCTTGTCCTGCGTGAGTTTTAACTATCAGGTCATTCCGGGTGCTCCTAACCACCAGGTCATAACAGTACAGCTGGCCCAAAGTATTAATGCATCTCAATAGAGGGATAAGAGAAGTTCTGAGACCATTTTTTTTTCTTTTCACTGTGTTTTGTCTTTCTTTTCCCCTAAACCTTTGGGTGGTTCAGGACACAGGTGTAGATATGGACATTCAAGGTCTGTCCTCTTGTGTGGATCATCTCACTGCAAGGGTACAAAACATTCAAGATTTTGTGGTTCAGAATCCGATGTTAGAGCCTAGAATTCCTACTCCTGATTTATTTTCTGGGAATAGATCTAAGTTTCTGAATTTCAAAAATAATTGTAAACTGTTTCTGGCTTTGAAACCCCGCTCCTCTGGTGACCCCGCTCAACAAGTAAAAATCATTATTTCTTTGTTGCGTGGTGACCCTCAAGACTGGGCATTTTCCCTTGTGCCAGGAGATCCTGCATTGCGTGATGTTGATGCGTTTTTTCTGGCGCTTGGATTGCTTTATGATGAACCAAATTCCGTGGATCAGGCAGAGAAAATCTTGCTGGCATTGTGTCAGGGTCAGGATGAAGCGGAGGTGTACTGTCAGAAGTTTAGAAAGTGGTCTGTGCTTACTCAGTAGAATGAATGTGCCCTGGCGGCAATTTTCAGAAAGGGTCTTTCTGAAGCCCTTAAGGATGTCATGGTGGGATTTCCCACGCCTGCTGGTCTGAATGAGTCTATGTCCTTGGCCATTCAGATCGATCGGCGCTTGCGTGAGCGCAAAGCTGTGCACCATTTGGCGGTGTTCTCTGAGAATAGGCCTGAGCCTATGCAGTGTGATAGGACTTTGACCAGAGCTGAACAGCAAGAACACAGACGTCGGAATGGACTGTGTTTTTACTGTGGTGAATCCACTCATGCTATCTCCGATTGTCCTAAGCGCACTAAGCGGTTCGCTAGGTCTGCCACCATTGGTACGGTACAGTCTAAATTTCTTTTGTCCGTTACTCTGATTTGCTCTCTCTCGTCCTATTCTGTTATGCCATTTGTGGATTCAGGCGCTGCCCTGAATTTGATGGACTTGGAGTTTGCCAGGCGCTGTGGTTTTTCCTTGGAGCCCTTGCAGTATCCTATTCCATTGAGAGGAATTGATGCTACGCCTTTGGCCAAGAATAAACCTCAATACTGGACGCAATTGACCATGTGCATGGCTCCTGCACATCAGGAGGATATTCGCTTTTTGGTGTTGCATAATCTGCATCATGTGGTTGTTTTGGGGTTGCCATGGCTACAGGTGCATAATACAGTATTGGATTGGAAATCTATGTTTGTGTCCGGCTGGGGTTGTCAAGGGGTACATGGTGATGTTCCATTGGTGTCAATTTCGCCTTCCACTCCTTCTGAAGTCCCTGAGTTTTTATCAGATTACCGGGATGTATTTGAGGAGCCAAAATCCGGTGCCCTACCTCCTCATAGGGATTGCGATTATGCTATTAATTTGATTCCGGTAGTAAGTTTCCTAAGGGCCGACAGTTTAATTTATCTGTGCCAGAGCACGCTGCTATGCGGAGTTATATAAAGGAATCCTTGGAGAAGGGTCATATTCACCCTTCGTCGTCACCATTGGGAGCAGGGTTCTTTTTTGTGGCCAAGAAGGATGGCTCTTTAAGACCTTGTATTGATTACTGCCTTCTTAATAAGATCACAGTCAAATTTCAGTATCCTTTGCCGCTGATGTCTGATCTGTTTGCTCGGATTAAGGGGGCTAGTTGGTTCACCAAGATAGATCTTCGAGGGGCGGATAATCTGGTGCGAATTAAACAGGGCGATGAATGGAAAACAGCATTTAATACGCCCGAGGGCCATTTTGAGTACCTGGTTATGCCATTCGGGCTTTCTAATGCTCCATCTGTGTTTCAGTCCTTTATGCATGACATCTTCCGAGAGTACCTGGATAGATTCATGATTGTATATTTGGATGACATTTTGGTCTTTTCTGATGATTGGGAGTCTCATGTGAAGCAGGTCAGAATGGTGTTCCAGGTCCTTCGTGCGAATTCCTTTTTTGTGAAGGGGTGTAAGTGTCTCTTTGGAGTTCAGAAGGTTTCATTTTTGGGTTTCATTTTTTCCCCTTCTACTATCGAGATGGACCCTGTTAAGGTCCAGGCCATTTATGATTGGACTCAGCCGACATCTGTGAAGAGCCTACAGAAGTTCCTGGGCTTTGCTAATTTTTACCGTCGCTTCATCGCTAATTTTTCTAGTGTTGCTAAACCGTTGACTGATTTGACCAAGAAAGGTGCTGATGTGGTCAATTGGTCCTCTGCGGCTGTAGAGGCTTTTCAGGAGTTGAAGCATCGTTTTTCTTCTGCCCCTGTGCTGTGCCAGCCAGATGTTTCGTTCCCGTTTCAGGTCGAGGTTGATGCTTCTGAGATTGGAGCAGGGGCTGTTTTGTCGCAAAGAAGTTCTGATGGCTCGGTGATGAAACCATGTGCCTTCTTTTCTAGAAAATTCTCGCCTGCTGAGCGCATTTATGATGTTGGCAATCGAGAGTTGTTGGCCATGAAGTGGGCATTCGAGGAGTGACAACATTGGCTTGAAGGAGCTAAACATCGCGTGGTGGTCTTGACGGATCACAGGAATTTGACTTATCTCGAGTCTGCCAAACGGTTGAATCCTAGACAGGCTCAATGGTCGCTCTTTTTCTCCCGTTTTGATTTTGTGGTTTCATACCTTCCGGGATCTAAGAATGTGAAGGCTGATGCCCTGTCAAGGAGTTTTGTGCCTTACTCTCCGGGTGTTCCGGAGCCGGCGGGTATTCTTAAAGAGGGGGTAATTTTGTCTGCCATCTCCCCTGATTTGCGGCGCGTGCTGCAGAAGTTTCAGGCTGATAGACCTGGCCGTTGTCCAACGGAGAAACTGTTTGTCCCTGATAGATGGACTAGTAGAGTTATCTCTGAGGTTCATTGTTCGGTGTTGGCTGGTCATCCTGGAATCTTTGGTACCAGAGATTTGGTAGCTAGATCCTTTTGGTGGCCTTCTTTGTCACGGGATGTGCGTTCTTTTGTGCAGTCCTGTGGGACTTGTGCTCGGGCTAAGCCCTGCTGTTCTCGTGCCAGTGGGTTGCTTTTGCCCTTGCCGGTCCCGAAGAGGCCCTGGACGCATATTTCCATGGATTTTATTTCTGATCTCCCTGTTTCTCAAAGGATGTCGGTCATTTGGGTGGTTTGTGATCGCTTCTCTAAGATGGTCCATTTGGTACCCTTGTCTAAATTGCCTTCCTCCTCTGATTTGGTGCCATTGTTTTTCCAGCATGTGGTTCGTTTGCATGGCATTCCGGAGAACATCGTCTCGGACAGAGGTTCCCAGTTTGTTTCAAGGTTTTGGCGGTCCTTTTGTGCTAAGATGGGCATTGATTTGTCTTTTTCTTCGGCTTTCCATCCTCAGACTAATGGCCAAACCGAACGAACTAATCAGACTTTGGAAACATATCTGAGATGCTTTGTTTCTGCTGATCAGGATGATTGGGTGTCCTTCTTGCCTTTGGCTGAGTTCGCCCTTAATAATCGGGCCAGCTCGGCTACTTTGGTTTCTCCTTTTTTCTGCAATTCTGGTTTCCATCCTCGTTTCTCTTCAGGGCAGGTTGAGCCTTCGGACTGTCTTGGTGTGGATACTGTGGTGGACAGGTTGCAGCAGATTTGGACTCATGTGGTGGACAATTTGACATTGTCCCAGGAGAAGGCTCAACGTTTCGCTAAACGCCGGCGCTGTGTTGGTCCCCGACTTCGGGTTGGGGATTTGGTTTGGTTGTCATCTCGTCATGTTCCTATGAAGGTTTCCTCTCCTAAGTTTAAGCCTCGTTTCATTGGGCCATATAAGATTTCTGAAATTCTTAATCCTGTGTCATTTCGTTTGGACCTTCCAGCTTCTTTTGCCATCCATAATGTGTTCCATAGGTCGTTGTTGCGGAGATACGTGGCGCCTATGTTTCCCTCCGTTGATCCTCCTGCCCCGGTGTTGGTCGAGGGGGAGTTGGAGTATGTGGTGGAGAAGATTTTGGATTCTTGTGTTTCAAGACGGAAACTCCAGTACCTGGTCAAGTGGAAGGGTTATGTTCAGGAGGATAATTCGTGGGTTTTTGCCTCTGATGTTCATGCTGCCGATCTAGTTCGTGCCTTTCATTTGGCTCATCCTGATCGGCCTGGGGGCTCTGGTGAGGGTTCGGTGACCCCTCCTCAAGGGGGGGGTACTGTTGTGAATTCTGTTGTCGAGCTCCCTCCTGTGGTCGTGAATGGTACTTCGGTGAGTTCTGTCCGTGGGCTCCCTCTGGTAGCTGTGAGTGGGGCTGCTGCTTCTGAGGTTCCTTACACAGGTGACGTGGTTTAACCTTTGGTTGGCTGCTCTATTTAACTCCACTTAGATCGTTACTCCATGCCAGCAGCCAATGTTTCTGCATTGGTTCAGTTCGCTCTTGGATCTTTCTGGTGACCTGTCTACTCCAGCAAAAGCTAAGTTCGTGATAGTATCTAATTCGTTCATTGTTTTCTTGTTCAGCTGGATATCATGATTTTGTCTTGCTAGCTGGAAGCTCTGGGATGCAGAGTGGCATCTCCGCACCATTAGTCAGTGCGGAGGTCTTTTTGCACACTCTGCGTGGTCTTTTGTAGTTTTTTGTGCTGATCGCAAAGCTACCTTTCCTATCCTCTGTCTATTTAGTTAGTCTGGCCTCCTTTTGCTGAAACCTGTTTCATTTCTGCGTTTGTGACTTTCATCTTTACTCACAGTCAATATATGTGGGGGGCTGCCTTTTCCTTTGGGGAATTTCTCTGAGGCAAGGTAGGCTTTATTTTCTATCTCTAGGGCTAGCTAGCTCTTAGGCTGTGATGAGGCGCCTAGGGAGCGTCAGGAGCACTCCACGGCTATTTCTAGTGTGTGTGATAGGATTAGGGATTGCGGTCAGCAGAGCTCCCACATCCCAGAGCTTGTCCTGCATGAGTTTTAACTATCAGGTCATTCCGGGTGCTCCTAACCACCAGGTCATAACAGACCCGTCCACCCCCGGTATAGCTGCATTGGCTGCATATGCAGTATGTCTGCCTTTGCTGATACCCCTTCCACTAAAGGCAACCCATCAGATGGAGTCTCCAAATGTAAAAAAAATTGGCTAGTAAAATCAGCAGCAGTAGCAACAGCAGGCACAGAAGCCACGACAAAGGTGTCACAGACTGCAATAACGCGAGATCAATGCAGCACAATAAAAACTACACCATCGCCTAGTCTTCCCAGTTTGTGACTGAGGTGCAAAAGTCATTGGAGTTCCAAAATGTGTTTATATTGCTGAGAGTTAGGCGGTCTACACTTTCAGTGGACAGACAGATGCGCCTATCCATCAGGACATCACTAGCAGCGCCAAATAAAAGTTCTGAGAGAATGCTGGCTGCCAGGCATGATCAAAATGTCCAGCTCAGGCCACTCTTCCATTTTTAAAAAACAAAATGCAAAAGGGTTCAAATTCACTGAAGGCATTGGTATTGAGCTCAAGATACTCCTGCACCATCCTCTCCAGTCGTTCACAATGTGTCAGACTCGTACTCTGTTCTACTGGTGCATGGGCTGGTCTAAAACATGTATGAAACGACTCACAGAAATTGCTTCTGCCTCTTATACTGATGCCAATAATGATTTTGTGTTGATGACTCAACGTTGCCAGGGTTGGAAGTCTATAGCTGTGAGTCACACTGTGTGCCTCACTGCTGTCTTGAGGAAAACCACCCTTAGGCTTGGTTCCCATTGCGTTAATGGGAAAGCGCTAACGGACAACGCTGCACGGCGTCCGTTAGCGCGCCCATTCACGGCAATGGGAACGCGCAGCACTAGCGCGTGCCATGTTCGGCACGCGCTAGCGACGCGCCGGTGTTTCCTGGTGTGCCGCGGACGCTGCTCGCAGCGTCCGAGGCACGCCCGCGGTCCGTTCCCCGCTCTCGCAGATCGGGGATCTGCGAGAGCGGGGACGTTACCGCGACCCCGGGACGCGGCCACATTAAAAACATTGCGTTAGCGCAACCCGCTAGCGCTAGCGCTAAACGGGTTGCACTAACGCAATGTGACCCTAGCCTAAGATTATCTACAAGCGTGTTTCGATACTCCAACATGCTCATGTCCCTTCCTAGGGTGGGGAGCATCTGGCAAAATTTACTCTTTTACCGTGGATCTAACAGCAGCAACCTATTAATCAGCACTATTTCTAACCTTAACAATACGGGAATCATGTGAAGATAGTGCAGCAAGAAGGTGCTCATGTGTCAGGTGCTTCCATGAGGTCCAAGTCCATGGTGTGGACAACAGAGAGGAGATCATTATCCACTTCAATTCCTGACTGTTGCATGCCCATCACCTCTTCCTCCTTGTCCTCCTCCATTTGTTCCTTGGCTGCTGCACCTTCATTAACAGTTTGTCCTGTACCATGAGCCCCCCTCGATCACTGTAATCCGCAGTGCCATGCCACCCTCCTGTTCAACGACAGTCTGGAACGTAGAGATATTCTTATCACTTTCACATCTTCCTCTGCTTCCACCTCTTCCTCTGGGACCACCACCTCCTACTGCAGACTATTCAAAGTGTGCTCGAGCATGTAGATGACCAGAATAGTGATGGTGATGACAGTATCGTCAGCGCTAACCATCTTAGTAGCCATTTCAAAACTATTCAGAAGGGTGCAGAGGCCCTTCATCTGTGCCAACTCCGTATGTGTAATTTGCACCACGTCCAAACTGTGTTGGCCCAGGCTATGAAAAAAGACATACCGTACCAGGGTTCATTGCTGCTGCCACAGTCGCTGCAACATGTGCAGAGTGGAATTCCACAGTGTTAGAACATTGCATATCAACTGGTTAATCGGTAGGTTGAAAGACCTCTGTAGCGATGCAAGTCGATGACCTGTGGGGTTCAAATTGCGGAAGTGAGCAGACAGCCACCATGCTTTCTGCAGCAATGCATCCAGGCCGGGATAGTGGTGGAGAAATTGCTGTACCACAAGGTTGAGGACGTGATCCATGCAAGGCACGTGCGTGAAGTTGCCCTGGCATAGGGCCGCCACCAGGTTTGCAATGTTATCCCACATGCCCTGCCATGGCTCCAGGTTCAGTAGAGACAGCCATTTCTCAAACTCGTAATGGAAAGCTGTCCACAACTCTTGAGCTGTGTGACTGCAATCTACAAGACATATTCATTTAAACACTACCTGATTACAGTGAGCCCTGGCTGCGCAGTACGGAGGTGGGGGGATTCTCTCTGCACTGTTGGAATGCATGTCTCATTAAGCGAGAGATTGAGGGCACAGGTGGAAGCCCTAAAGGAGATGAAGGAGGCAGAAGCAGTGGAGCAAATGTTAGATCCAGAGGTTTCTCCAGCAAGCCTTGAGGATTCAAATACTTGTGTAGCAGCCCCTTGCCCACCTGCCCCCACAGCCCCCAGAGCCACCCAGTGCCCAGTCAGCGAGATGTAACTCCCCTGGCCATGTTTGCTCATCCTGGTGTCAATGGTGAAATACACCTTGGCATAGATCTTTTCAAGGAATGGGTGATGTTGTTTGTGACATGCTGGTGTATCACAAGCACAGCTTTCTGAGAGATATAATGGTGACTTGGAAACTGGTACTGGGGGACTGTGTTGACAATCAGCTTTCGGAGACCATTTCTTCTATGGCCAACAGATTGGAGATGGTGGAGTTCTTAGCTTTGCCATGTGTAGGAGAAAGCATTATTTTACGCTTCCACAACTGCGGGACCGAGGGCTGGCTGCTGTGCTGAGAGAGGGTGAGGTAGGGAGATTATGACAAATTGCTGGACTGTGAGTGAGGTGCAGGCAGAGATGTTATGGTGGATTGAAAAAGATATGGTGTGCTAGGCGAAACAATAACAGCAGGCTAGGGTTGAGCGAAACGGGTCGGCCACTTTCAGAAGTCGCCGACTTTTGGCAAAGTCGGGTTTCATGAAACCCGACCCGACCCCTGTGTGGGGTCGGCCATGAAGTCAGCGATCTTCTGAATGTGGTATCAGAATTCCGATCCCGATTTCCGATATGTTTGCAATATCGGAAATCGGTATCGGAATCCATATTTAATGTAAAATAAAGAATTAAAATAAAAAATATCGCTATACTTACCCTCTGACGTGCCCTGGTACTAACCGGGAACCTTCCTTCCTTCGAATCAGCGCTTGCAGGACCTTGCGGTGACGTCGCGGTGACATCACGGCTTGTGATTGGTCGCGCGGCCGCCCATGTGACCGCTCGCGCAACCAATCACAAGCCGCGACATCACGCAAGGTCCTGCAAGCGCTGATTCTTAGGAAGGAAGGCTGCCGGAAAGAAGCAGGGCACGTCCGAGGGTGAGTATATTCCTATTAGGTATATACTCACCCTCGGACGTGCCCTGCTTCTTTCCGGCAGCCTTCCTTCCTAAGAATCATCGCTTGCAGGACCTTGCGTGACGTCGCGGTGATGTCGCGGCTTGTGATTGGTCGCGCGAGCGGTCACATGGGCGGCCGCGCGACCAATCACAAGCCGCGACGTCACCTCAAGGTCCTGCAAGCGCTGATTCGAAGGAAGGAAGGATCCTGGTTAGTACCAGGGCGCGTCAGAGGGTAAGTATAGCGATATTTTTTATTTTAATTCTTTATTTTACACTTAAATATGGATCCCAGGGCCTGAAGGAGAGTTTCCTCTCCTTCAGACCCTGAGAACCATTGGAAACCCAATGCACTGCATTGGGTTTCGAGTTTCGGCCGACCCCGGCCCCGACTTTTATATAGGATCGGCCGATTTCACTCGACCCGACTTTTGAAAAAGTCGGGTTTCGTGAAACCCGACCCGATCCTATAAAAGTAAAGGTCGCTCAACCCTACAGCAGGCATCTCCACTTCCGTAACATCCAACACATTACACCCATCTCCTCCCCTCATCCAACACATTACACCCCTTCATCATACAGCACCACTATCCTAGCAAAAGTCCTAACAAAAGCATTAGTGGATTACCAAACTGTTTGTTGACTTTAAAGGAAAATGCTCAGAATCTGAACGTGAATTTGAATGAGCTACGTTCGGGCTGAATTTGAGATTGGTAAATGTCTCTAATCAAGAATGTCTCAGTACATTTGTCCATTCATACTTTTTTCAATTATACGAAGTTTGCCAATGCCATATGCTGAAAAACAGCCTCACACCATGATGGTTCCACCTCCAAAATTCAGTGTTGGGAGGTTGTGGTTGTCCCATCAGTATTTTGCACCTGTGTTGCCACCATCTTTATTATATGGCTTTGCTGCATCCTGATGGTGTATTATATACTATTGGCCTTTTTTCTTGAATTTCGGGGGAAAATTTTAATTCCTCTTTGTCTAATTTTAGTGTAGGTGGGCTTATTCTAGGCAAAGTCCATAATTACCCTTTGGTGCTTAAATTGCCTAATTTACAATTATTTTGATAATATCCACAACTAAATTATGTGAACTCAAAGTCTTGGTAATCTAATGCGCAGAGTACATTTGTACACTAGAAAAATGATATTGCAAGTTAAGGGTGACTGATCTGTCTGACATCATCACTATTGCTGCTTTGTACTTGAACTTCTTACGTTTTGAAAAAAGCTATTAACCGCTGGTTCTTATTAGATTATTTGTTTTAATATTGAGCTAGAATTGTATAATGGGTCTAATGTACTAGTGCACAGCAGTAATTAGTGGAATTGTTTTGTTTTTCTCGTTCTAATTACATTTATGTACTAACACAAACAGTCTTATGATGATGCATAGCTTTATACTGTGTGTTCATCTGGCAAAATTAAATTTTATTTTGGCTTAAAATTTAGCTTTCTCCTGGCTTCTAGCTGCCTAAACCTTTCTAGTAGTTCAATCTAAGACTAGGCCATGGCTACCAACTATCCAGAAATTCCAGGACAGTCTGTAAAAATAGAGCATTTTTATTACACTGTCCATAAAAAAAATTAAATTGTCCTTGATTTTTTGAATGTGAAGAAAGTTATACAGATTATTTTACTATAATCATCATTTTACAGTGAATGCAGCTAATGTTTTCTTATCACCTCTAATCATAATGATTTCTTATGATTTTCCAATGTGTCTGTAAAAAATGTTGTTTGTCCGTGATTTTTTGTTAAGTTGTTCAGAAAAAATAAAAAGTCAATTTGACAACCCTGTGCTAAGCTATTTGTTTTTTTTCTTAGATTTGACTTAAAACAATCCGTTTGTGACCAAAACATTCCTTTTTTGGCCTACTTAAATTTTTGAGAACAACTCTGCTTTGGATTTTCTCTTACTGTGGATCTATGTATGCGATTGGGTTTGGATTGTCCCAAGAATCAAAATAATTTGCCAAGGGAATGCCCTACAAATTTGCTTTTACCTCAGAACTCAGAACATAAAAATAATTTTACGTGATGCCAACGAGCCAATACTATTGACCCACATATACTATTCTTCCAATTCTCACAGCACAATTATGTAACTGCTGCTAGTGGGTATTTGCTCCAAATCATTGTTTTTAACCCCTTCATGACCCAGCCTATTTTGACCTTAAAGACCTTGCCGTTTTTTTGCAATTCTGACCAGTGTCCCTTTATGAGGTAATAACTCGGGAACGCTTCAACGGATCCTAGCGGTTCTGAGATTTTTTTTTCATGACATATTGGGCTTCATTTAGTGGTAAATTTAGGTCAATAAATTCTGTGTTTATTTGTGATAAAAACGGAAATTTGGCGAAAATTTTGAAAATTTCGCAATTTTCACATTTTGAATTTTTATTGTTAAACCAGAGAGTTATGTGACACAAAATAGTTAATAAATAACATTTCCCACACGTCTACTTTACATCAGCACAATTTTGGAAACAAAATTTTTTTTTGCTAGGAAGTTATAAGGGTTAAAATTTGACCAGCGATTTCTCATTTTTACAACGAAATTTACAAAACCATTTTTTTTAGGGACCACCTCACATTTGAAGTCAGTTTGAGGGGTCTATATGGCTGAAAATACCCAAAAGTGACACCATTCTAAAAACTGCACCCCTCAAGGTGCACAAAACCACATTCCAGAAGTTTATTAACCCTTCAGGTGCTTCACAGCAGCAGAAGCAACATGGAAGGAAAAAATGAACATTTAACTTTTTAGTCACAAAAATGATCTTTCAGCAACAATTTTTTTATTTTCCCAATGGTAAAAGGAGAAACTGAACCACGAAAGTTGTTGTCCAATTTGTCCTGAGTACGCTGATACCTCATATGTGGGGGTAAACCACTGTTTGGGCGCACGGCAGGGCTTGGAAGGAAGGAGCGCCATTTGACTTTTTGAATGAAAAATTGGCTGCACTCTTTAGCGGACACCATATCACGTTTGGAGAGCCCCCGTGTGCCTAAAAATTGGAGCTCCCCCACAAATGACCCCATTTTGGAAACTAGACGCCCCAAGGAACTTATCTAGATGCATAGTGAGCCCTTTAAACCCCCAGGTGCTTCACAAATTGATCCGTAAAAATGAAAAAGTACTTTTATTTCACAAAAAAATTCTTTTAGCCTCAATTTTTTCATTTTCACATGGACAACAGGATAAAATGGATCCTAAAATTTGTTGGGCAATTTCTCCTGAGTACACCGATACCTCACATGTGGGGGTAAACCACTGTTTGGGCACATGGTAAGGCTCGGAAGGGAAGGAGCGCCATTTGACTTTTTGAATGAAAAATTATCTCCATCGTTAGCGGACACCATGTCACGTTTGGAGAGACCCTGTGTGCTTAAACATTGGCGCTCCCCCACAAGTGACCCCATTTTGGAAACTAGACGCCCCAAGGAACTTATCTAGATGCCTAGTGAGCACTTTAAACCCTCAGGTGCTTCACAAATTGATCCGTAAAAATGAAAAAGTACTTTTTTTTCACAAAAAATTTCTTTTCGCCTCAATTTTTTCATTTTCACATGGGCAATAGGATAAAATGGATCCTAAAATTTGTTGAGCAATTTCTCCCGAGTACGCCGAATCCTCATATGTGGGGGTAAACCACTGTTTGGGCACAAGGCAGGGCTCGGAAGGGAAGGCGCGCCTTTTGACTTTTTGAATGGAAAATTAGCTCCAATTGTTAGCGGACACCATGTCGCATTTGGAGCGCCCCTGTGTGCCTATGCAATGGAGCTCCCCCACAAGTGACCCCATTTTGGAAACTAGACCCCCCAAGGAACCTATCTAGATGCATACTGAGCACTTTAAACCCCCAGGTGCTTCACAGAAGTTTATAATGCAAAGCCATGAAAATAAAAAATAATTTTTCTTTTCTCAAAAATTATTTTTTAGCCTGGAATTTCCTATTTTGCCAATGGTAATAGGAGAAATTGGACCACAAATGTTGTTGTCCAGTTTGTCCTGAGTACGCAGATACCCCATATGTGGGGGTAAAACACTGTTTGGGCGCACGGCAGGGCTCAGAAGGGAAGGCACGCCATTTGGCTTTTTAAATGGAAAATTAGCTCCAATCATTAGCGGACACCATGTCGAGTTTGGAGAGCCCCTGTGTGCCTAAACATTGGAGATCCCCCACAAATGACCCCATTTTGGAAACTAGACCCCCAAAGGAACTAATCTAGATATGTGGTGAGCACTTTGAACCCTCAAGTGCTTCACAGAAGTTTATAACGCAGAGCCATGAAAAAAAAAAAATTTCTTTTCTCAAAAATGATTTTTTAGCCCGCAATTTTTTATTTTCCCAAGGGTAACAGGAGAAATTTGACCCCAAAAGTTGTTATCCAGTTTCTCCTGAGTACGCTGATACCCTATATGTGGGGGTAAACGACTGTTTAGGCACATGCTGGGGCTCGGAAGTGAAGTAGTGACTTTTTGAAATGCAGACTTTGATGGAATGCTCTGCGGGCGTCACGTTGCGTTTGCAGAGCCCCTGATGTGGCTAAACAGTAGAAACCCCCCACAAGTGACCCTATTTTGGAAACTAGACCCCGAAAGGAACTTATCTAGATGTGAGGTGAGCACTTTGAACCCCCAAGTGCTTCACAGAAGTTCAAAACACAGAGCAGTGAAAATAATAAATACGTTTTCTTTCCTCAAAAATAATTTTTTAGCCCAGAATTTTTTAATTTTCCCAAGGGTAACAGGAGAAATTTGACCCCAATATTTGTTGTCCAGTTTCTCCTGAGTACGGTGATACCCCATATGTGGGGGTAAACCACTGTTTGGGCACATGCCGGGGCTCGGAAGTGAAGTAGTGACGTTTTGATATACAGACTTTGATGGAATGCTCTACGGCGTCACGTTGCGTTTGCAGAGCCCCTGATGTGACTAAACAGTAGAAACCCCCCACAAGTGACCCCATTTCAGAAACTAGACCCCGAAATGAAATTATCTAGATATGTGGTGAGCACTTTCAACCCCCAAGTGCTTCACAGAAGTTTATAGCGCAGAGCTGTGAAAATAATAAATACGTTTTCTTTCCTCAAAAATAATTTTTTAGCCCAGAATTTTTTATTTTCCCAAGGGTTACAGGAGAAATTGGACCCCAAAAGTTGTTGTCCAGTTTCTCCTGAGTACGCTGATACCCCATGTGTGGGGGTAAACCACTGTTTGGGCACACGTCGGGGCTCAGAAGGGAAGTAGTGACTTTTGAAATGCAGACTTTGATGGAATGGTCTGCGGACGTCACGTTGCGTTTGCAGAGCCCCTGGTGTGCCTAAACAGTAGAAACCCCCCACAAGTGACCCCATTTTGGAAACTAGACCCCCCAAGGAACTTATCTAGATATGTGGTGAGCACTTTGAACCCCCAAGTGCTTCACAGACGTTTACAACGCAGAGCCGTGAAAATAAAAAATCATGTGTGGTCAAAAGCGGTTTAACAAAAAATCCTCTCAAAAGACAAGAAAGGTGGGGGCGTGGCTATGGAGTGAGCGAGGAAGGACGCATATAGTGAGAGCTCCTAGAATCCTGCATGTATCCTGCATATAAGACCCCCTTTTAAGCACTCAATTTGCTTCTGCTGGGGCTTCTAGAGACCTGGAGGCTGCCAACCCCTGGAAGGGACCACAGCGGTAACTGGAAGAAGCCGGAGGAGAGGACATACCTTACGGAGTGGTGAGCTCCACGTGTAACGGCGGCCATCTTCCCAGGAGGGCGCCCTGCGGGCAGACGGCGCGAGGCTGTCTGTGGCTGTGGCTGGAGCCCCCCTTAGTCCCCGGACGGTACCTGGCACCTGCAGGTGAGAGCTGCGGGACCCGGGCCCGACGGAGGGGCAGAGAGACTTACGTTGGCGGCGGCGGCTGTGCGGGCGGCAGCCATCACTGAAGCGCGCGCTCCTGCAGTAGGAGGCGCGGTGCGGCTCATTATCACCGCAGCGTGACTGGGAGGTGAGCGCTTAACCTGCTCTGCACATATTACGGGGAATCGTGGTGAGTGCTCTGAAAGACTGGGCCCCACGCTCCCCTATTAACCACGACCCAGCCGGCTGCACTTTTATTGGGCCTCCCCTCTGCTGCCATCGCTGCAAAGAACTTCCCCTGTAACAGGGGTCTCCGCCATATTGGCAGCCTGTGCCTCTTGATTATACACCAGTATACCTCCTGACTATAAGGGTGCCCAGCTGGGATACACATCATATACAGCCTTGGTGTGACCGTATAATAATTCTACAGACCTAACTTAATTACCTTGTTGGGCCACACAATTATTAACCATGCACCGTCCAAAGAATACAACTGCAGCTGACAGGCTAAAAGAATTAGCTAGAAGTGACACTTCAGATGGTGCAAGATCTCTTAGAAATAGTTCCTCACAAGCTCAGCGCGGGAAAATCTGTCTCTCTGATAGTGTTGATGAGAGCGAGCAAGATGATTTGACTCTCAAGCAAGCATCTGAACAATTAATGCAAGCTATATCTCTAACTAGGACGTCTCTTTCTGAAAAAATAGAGGATGTACATACGGAGGTGGGGCGCCTAAGGCAAGACATGCAGACCATGAAGGGACGTATAACAGAAGTTGAAACAAGGGTATCTCAGGTGGAGGACACTATCAAACCTATGGAGGCAAAACTAACGAAAGTTGCTGGGTCTATAAATGCCTGGAAACAAAAGGCAGACGATTTGGAAAACAGACTGCGCCGAAACAATATTCGCATTATTGGTCTGCCGGAGCGCTCAGAAGGCCAACAACCTGAAAAATTCCTGGAAGATTGGCTCAAATCCTCTTTGGGAGACATATTCTCCCCAATGTTCTCGGTGGAAAGAGCCCATAGAGTCCCTACAAGATCCCTTCCTCCTGGAGCCCCACCCAGACCGTTCCTGGCACGCATCCTTAACTGCAAGGACAGAGATGCTATTCTGCGACTGGCGCGACAAAAGAGTCCCATCAAGTTTAATAGTGCTACAATCTCGATTTTCCCAGACTTCTCCGTTGAACTTCAGAAACAGCGGGCAAGATTTATGGATGTCAAAAAACAACTCAGAGACAAGAACATCATCTACTCCATGATCTATCCAGCACGTCTCCGGGTGGTCTGCAATGGTTCCTCCTTGTTCTTCACTGACCCATCGGAGGCAGAGGACTGGCTGCGATCCCGTGGGAAGTCTAATGCAACGGAACCCTGATAAGTTTCCGACCAACTAATGCCCCTTTAAATTTTGAAATTGGAGCTCTCTCTGCGAGCGTTCAAAATACCAACGATACCGGACGCTGGAGTCAGCGGGGGTATCCCCAGGTTTATTTGATGATGGGAGCGATAAACAATGCTCCTGGATTGTTCAGTTCTTGTTAAGTTTTCTTTTTTTGCTAAGTTTAACTAGCACTAATAAGTGTTTAGGTAAAAGCCGCCTCCAGAACTGTTATAATTATTTATGCGTAATCTGTAGACTTCTCTCGACCACCATTGTATGGAATGAATATGGAGTCTAAATTGATATGTATGACCTGGAATATACGGGGTATTAAATCACCCCGGAAGAAAATTAAGGTGTTCTCCCAGATCAGGCGATATCATCCTCATATTGTGGCCCTGGTAGAAACACATTTAACTAGAGACACAGCCAGAAGCGTACAGAAACCCTGGGTACAGTGGCATGTTCATGCGTTCCACACCAGCTACTCGAGAGGGGTATCATTGTTGATACACAGAGATGTTCGATGGGAGGCCCGGACGACTCGGCGGGACACAGAGGGACGTTTTGTTTTTGTTCATGCATTAATTAATTCTCGTGAATATGTTATATTGTGCATTTACAACCCTCCTCCAGCTAATATTTCAATACTTAGGATGGCAATGAGTTTTGCGTTAAATTACCCAGACGCACATGTCATCTGTATGGGTGACTTTAACCTGGTCATGGATAGTTGTCTGGATAGGTTGAGACTGGGAGATGGGTCATCTGGGGAACCTCAGCCCTTGTCTTCTTCATTGGCCCCGACTCAGCTGGCACTGTTCATAGAAAATAGTGGCTGGGTGGATCTATGGAGGATACTTCACTCTGGGGAAAAAGGATATACCTGCCACTCATCTACTAAAGGCTCCCTATCCCGTATAGACTATATTTTTGGGTCTGTCGGCTTGGTGCAATGGGTAAGCGGTATAGAGCATGGCAATAGAGGAATCGCGGACCACAGTCCAATTGTTCTCACGCTTACATTTGGGAAACTGACTAATGGTAGAATATGGAAGTTGAACCCCTTTTGGCTTAAACTAATAGACTCAAGTGATAGAACAGTTGACCAGTTGAATTGTTATACTCGATCTCACCCAGAACCTCAAGATATTAATTTATTCTGGGACGCCCTTAAGGCGTACCTAAGGGGCTGTTTGTCCTCTACGATTTCCTATGTTAAAAGGGTGACATCGAGAGACGACGATGAGATTGAGCAACGCTTGAAAGATGCTGAGGCCGCATATACAGCCAGTCAGACTAATAACAATAAGGTTGAGTGGTTAACCCTGCAAAGATTATATGCCCAACACCTGGACACTAAATCCAAACATAAGCTGATTTTTACGCGACAATCATATTTTGAAGTGGGGAATCAGGCGGGGAAATTTTTGGCTTTCCTGGTACGTCAACACAATACGTCTAATATGGTAATACAACTTCGTTCGCCAGACGGCTCGTTGAACACCACCACCGAGGAAATACTTCAGTGCTTTTATAATTATTATAAAGGGTTATATGAGTCCAAGAGCGATTTCAGTGTTTCAGATTGTTTAGAATATTTATCCGATATAGAATTCCCTACACTGAATTCCGCACAGCAGGCTTTTATGGACGCTGAATTTACCCTAGAAGAAATAGAGCTAGCTATAACGGATATGGCCTCTGGGAAGGCCCCCGGGCCAGATGGCTTCCCAATCGAATTGTATAGGAAATACCGAGAAGTACTAGCTCCACTTTTATTGCAAGTATTCAGAGAGATATGGAGAGGGGGATGCCTGCCCGATACTTTTTATGAGGCACATATTATTGTACTCAGAAAGGAGGGGAAAGATCCATTAGAGTGCGGGTCCTATCGCCCCATATCGTTAGTAAATGTAGACTATAAGATTTTTACTAAGATTTTAGCCACTAGGCTGAACTCTATTATACTAGACATTATACACCCGGATCAAACTGGCTTCATGCCTGGTAAGAGCACCTCTATAAATATCAGACGGGTTCAATCGATAATTCAATACAGTTCTTTACTACCTGATAATAACTGGGCGTTGGCGTCGTTGGACGCAGCTAAGGCGTTTGACTCTCTTGAATGGCCCTTCTTGTCCGCTTGCCTGCAGAAATATGGTTTCGGGGCTAAATTCCTGAATTGGGTTAATATATTATACATGAAACCAAAGGCCCGCATAATAGTAAATGGCTCCATCTCTGAGCCCTTTTTATTATATAGGGGAACCCGTCAAGGGTGTCCCCTTTCCCCAGCCCTATTTGCTCTAGCAATAGAGGCATTGGCAATACGTCTCCGATCTTCCCCCGGTATTGAGGGTATAAAAATAGCGGATCGCATTGATACCATTGGTTTATACGCCGATGACATGATAGTGTTCATGGATAACACGGAAGAGACGTTACCGAGGGTGATTACTACCATAGATAGATTTAGTGGGTTCTCAGGCCTATATATTAACTGGGATAAGTCTGCTCTATTGCCTCTCTCTCAATCCCCAGCATCTAACCTCAATACTCTTTCCTCGTTGCCCATAGTATCTAACTTTAAGTACTTGGGTATATATATGACTCAACATAGTGGGTCGGACTTACAACTCAATATTTTTCCCCTGCTAGATTACGCTAAACTGAAATTTACATCTTGGAGCAAGATTCCATTATCTGTAGCAGGTCGTATTAACCTCATTAAAATGATATTGCTCCCTAAATTTAACTATTGTCTTCAACATAGCGCAGTAACTGTACCGAAGTTCTTCTTCACCAACTTAAACTCTCAGGTTGCTTCATTCATATGGGGAAAAAGTAGGCCTAAGCTTAAATTAACTACCTTGCAGAGATCTAAGCAGGGGGGAGGAGCGGCATTGCCTGATTTTTTTCTATACTATCTGGCAGGACAGGCGAGGGCACTAAGTAAGTGGATGCCACATAACTACCTCCCTAATTCTGAGAGTGATCTGGTTAGTTCTGTTAGCGCTAAATGTCCATTGGGCCTTTTGGAGTCGGGGAAAATAAACGCTCCCCACATGCTACCCATGCTCCGACTGGTATGATCAACCTGGAGGCAGATTAAAAAAGCTATTGGATTTGGAGATATTATTGCTGAAATGCCTTTATGGGACAATGGTTATTTCCCCATGTTGATAGATCATCCGTCTGCAGGTTTTTGGATCTCCCACGGGGTTCTCTCGGGGGATTTATACGATCAGGGGGTCTTTATGTCTTTTGAACAGCTGCAAGCTAAATATGCCTTTCCAAGATCTCAATTTTTCCGCTATCTGCAACTTAGAACAGCTATTCAGTCATATACCAGAAATGTGGGAGCAAACCGCAACATCTCATCTTTGCCACTGATAGGCATTCTTAAATCACAGGGACCTCAGGGTCTTATTTCATCCTTATACACATATCTGTTGTCAATGGGAGCGAACTCAGCTATAGACTTGGTTAAGGGCAAGTGGGCGGGACTTATCCCTGATATGCAGAGTAAGGCGTGGGAGGACGTTCTTGACTCTCCCCTTAAAGTATCCCCGTCAATTAATAACAAGATGACCCAGTTATATATAATTCATCAGTCATATTTGACCCCAGTGAGACTTTTTCGGACGGGTCGATACTCGACGTCGGAATGTCTGCGTTGCCACTCACCGGATGCTGATTTCATACACATGATATGGCAGTGCCCAATTATTTTTCAATATTGGAAAGAGGTAACGTCGTTATTGACTTCGCTATTGTCAATCCCGGTCCCTCTTGAACCCCTGATCTGTCTGTTTGGAGTGTGGGATGAGGAGGTTTGGGAACATTATGTTGGGATTTTTTTACGATAAGTATTATTTTTGGCACGAAAGATGCTGGCGTTGCGATGGATGGGAAGGTCACCCCCTACACTTAGGTCCTGGGTTGAGCTGGTGAACACAATTGTCCCATATGAACGCACACTCTACCAGAATAGGGGTTGCCCGGGCAAATTCAATAAAATCTGGGATAGGTGGAATGCCTCCCATCTCACTTTGTGATCTAACCGATTGATAAAGATACAGTTTATTTGATTTCTTGTTCTGCAGATATTGCGCAATGGAGAGTATAATGTTACTGCTAAAAGGCGACGTAGTAATAGTTTTGGAGGCTTAGTCTAGTTTAGTTTAGTTTAATTTAGTTTGATTATAGTTTAGGAACTCTGCATACTGACAGTTCCATAATTTCACGTATATGTCTTATTCCGTATATATACAAATGATTGGTATATGTATGCTCTGATGTCTTTTTCTTTTTTGCGAATGTAACCGTGCAAGTCAATAACAAAGACAAACATTTATACTGTATTTTATTGTGATTAATAAATAAACGAATTTTAAAAAAAAAAAAAAAAAAAATCATTTTTCTTTCCTCAAAAATGATGTTTTAGCAAGCAATTTTTTATTTTCTCAAGGGTAACAGGAGAAATTGGACCCCAGTAATTGTTGCGCAGTTTGTCCTGAGTATGCTGGTACCCCATATGTGGGGGTAAACCACTGTTTGGGCACACGTCAGGGCTCGGAAGTGAGGGAGCACCATTTGACTTTTTGAATACAAGATTGGCTGGAATCAATGGTGGCGCCATGTTGCGTTTGGAGACCCCCTGATGTGCCTAAACAGTGGAAACCCCTCAATTCTAACTCCAACACTAACCCCAACACACCCCTAACCCTAATCCCAACTGTAGCCATAACCCTAATCACAACCCTAACCACAACCCTAACCCCAACACACCCCTAACCACAACCCTAACCCTAAGGCTATGTGCCAACGTTGCGGATTCGTATGAGATTTTTCAGCACCATTTTTGAAAAATCCGCGGGTAAAAGGCACTGCGTTTTACCTGCGGATTTACCGCGGATTGCCAGTGTTTTTTTGTGCGGATTTCACCTGCGGATTCCTATTGAGGAACAGGTGTAAAACGCTGCGGAATCCGCACAAAGAATTGACATGCTGCGGAAAATACAACGCAGCGTTCCCACGCGGTATTTTCCGCAACATGGGCACAGCGGATTTGGTTTTCCATATGTTTACATAGTACTGTAAACCTGATGGAACACTGCTGCGGATCCGCAGCCAAATCCGCACCGTGTGCACACAGCCTAATTCTAAAGGTATGTGCACACGCTGCGGAAAATGATCCGCAGCAGTTTCCCATGAGTTTACAGTTCAATGTAAACTTATGGGAACCAAAAATCGCTGTACACATGCTGCGGAAGAACTGCACGGAAACGCAGCGGTTTACATTCCGCAGCATGTCACTTCTTTCTGCGGATTCCGCAGCGGTTTTACAACTGCTCCAATAGAAAATCGCAGTTGTAAAACCGCAGTAAAATGCGCAGAAAAACCGCGGTAAATCCGTGATAAATCCACATTGGTTTAGCACTGCGGATTTATCAAATCCTCTGCGGAAAAATCAGCAGAGGACCAGAATACGTGTGCACATCCCGAACCCTAACCCTACCCCTAACCCTACCCCTAACCTTAACCCTACCCCTAACCCTAACCCTACCCCTACCCCTAACCCTAACCCTAGTTCTTACCCCAACCTTAGTGGAAATAAAAAATTCTTTATTTTTTTTATTGTCACTACCTATAGGGGGGTGAGAAAGGGGGGGGGGTCATTTACTATTTTTTTTATTTTGATCACTGAGATAAAACCTATCTCAGTGATCAAAATGCACTCTGGAACGAATCTGCCGGCCGGCAGATTCGGCGGGCGCACTACACATGCGCCCGCCATTTTGGAAGATGGCGGCGCCCAGGAAAGAAGACGGACGGACCCCGGGAGGCCGGGTAAGTATAAGGGGGGGGAGATCAGGGCACGGGGGGCGTCGGAGCACAGGGGGGTGGATCGGAGCATGGGGGAGTGGATCGGAACACAGGGGGGGGGTTGGATTGGAGCACGGGGTGGGGGATCGCTGTGCGGGGGGGGATCGGAGTGCGGGGGGGTTTGATTGGAGCACGGGGGGTGTGATTGGAGCACGGGGGGAGCGGACAGGAGGACGGGGGAGCGGAGCACAGGAAGGAGGGGAGCGGACCACAGATCGGGGGGCTGGGGGGGCGATCGGTGGGGTGGGTGCACATAAGTGTTTCCAGCCATGGCCGATGATATTGCAGCATCGGCAATGGCTGGATTGTAATATTTCACCAGTTTTTTAGGTGAAATATTACAAATCGCTCTGATTGGCAGTTTCACTTTCAACAGCCAATAAGAGCGATCGTAGCCACGGGGGGGTGAAGCCACCCCCCCTGGGCTAAACTACCACTCCCCCTGTCCCTGCAGATCGGGTGAAATGGGAGTTAACCCTTTCACCCGATCTGCAGGGACGCGATCTTTCCATGACGCATATGCTGCGTCATGGGTCGGAATGGCACCGACTTTCATGATGCAGCGTATGCGTCAAAGGTCGGGAAGGGGTTAATGCAGGTCAGTCTCTCAACTTCATAGAGAAAGGGTTGAAGTGTTGACTCCACTGTAATGCATAGTGGTTTGTTTCCCTGCATTAAATCCACTTTATATTTCCTTTTGTCGTGTGTGGAAAATAATCATTTTTCCTATGGTTTATATTCTGCTATACTTCTAGCCGTATTTAACCCCTTAATGACCGCCGATACACCTTTTAACGGCGGCAGTTAAGGGTACTTACGCCTCAGCGCAGTTTTTTTTATGGTGCTGAGGAATAAGGCTATAGCACCCCCCAGAAATGGAATTTCTCTGGGGTCTCAGCTACTGGGGGTAGATGAGACCCCAGAGAGCATGATTCAGGTCAGTTTTTACCGACCTCAGTGTTGCGATCACCGTTATTAACGGAATAACGGCGACCGCAAAAATAAAAAAGTAAGATTTCCCATTTAATTTCTCTCTCCTCTGATGTGATCGCACATCAGAGGAGAGAGAAATGGGGTCCCCTGATCCCCCCTGGTACTTCCAGTGTCCTTGCAACCCTCATGAAGTTCCCATGCTGGCGGTGTCTTCTTCCTGGAAGAAAATGGCAGGCACATGCTCCGTGCACCCACCGAGATCTGCCGGCTGGCACCTGGCAAAAAATAGGAAATTTTTACTATTGGTTCATTTTAATCACTGTGATAGACCCTATCACAGTGATGAAAATAAAAAAAAATACATAGTAAATCAAACCCCCTTTTTCACTCCCTTAGTTAGGTAAAAATATAAAATAAAATAAATATTTATTTCCATTTTTCTATTAGGGCTAGAGTTGGGCTAAAATTAGGGTTGGGCTAAAGTTAGGGTTGGGGCTAGGGTTATGGTTGGGCTAAAGTTAGGATTGGGCTAAAGTTAGGGCTTTAGGTTTAGTATTGTGGTTTTGGTTGGGATTACGGTTACGGTTGGGTTTAGGGTTAGGGGTGTGTTAGGGTTAGGTTTGTGGATAGGGTTATGGTTAGGGTTGGGATTAGGGTTAAAGGGAAGGTGCCACCAGTTTTCTTGTATTCTGCTTTTTTTGTGAAATTAAGCTTAAAATAGTAATTATAATGTATTAATGCAATGTTTGCACTGTTTGCAAACATTTCTATATGAAAAATATTATTAATTTTTCTACAAATATACATATTTACCACTAGGGGGAGCATTTTCCGTTTTAGACCTCAAGCAGCTATAGTAAGATTTACCAGCAGCAAAATTGGGGCAGTAACTGCTGACATCACCATTTCCCTCCCCTTTTGGGTGGTCTAATATCCCTGAGGCAGAATGAAGAGCAGCATCACAGGGCAGCACCATTTTGTGTGTGACTGCCCTGTGACCTGCTATCACCAGCAGTTACTGCATCAGAGGCACAGCTTGTTTGCAGAGGAGCAGAACACAGTGGACTCGGCAGCATTTTTTGTGAATAACATTCTTGCCATCCCCCTTCCCCCACCTTAATCCCTGTCCTGTCAGCTGCCCTGCTCTCTCTCTCCAGGTGTCACCTCCCTCTCTGCAGGCTGTGAGTGCAGCTTACTGGAGATCACAGGGACTGTGTGTGAGAGGGGAGGGGGAGACACAGCAGGAGAAGCACACAGGGCAGTGTGTGAGAGCAGAGGATGTGTGCCCACTGTGCCCAGGACGTGCCTGCTTGGAGTACAGAGGAGCAGTGAGGGCTTCTTCTGTCCTGCGATAGAGAGTAAGTGGAGCTCGGCACATAGCACAGGGCTATAATAAAATGGCAGCTAGTCACACCTATAGCAGTGTGTTGTGCAGCCCACAGAGGCGTGCCCAGCTCACTGCTAATGCTGCTGCAATGTTACAGATTGGGTCAGTGCCGGTCTATTATCTCCTATGTCCATGGGGTGCCGTAATCTGACACTGATAGTGCCCTGCTACTGCTGCAAATCCAAGATGTCAGCCCCCAGTGCATTTTTTAAACTCATATAACACATGAAATCTGTTTCACATGCATTTCAAACTTGCTTATAGCAGCATGTTATGCTACATTACAGTGATTTATTAATGACCTACAAACGCGGTACCTTCCCTTTAAGGGTGTGTTTGGGTTAGGGCTCTCCAAACGCGACATGATGCTACCATTGATTCCAGCCAATTTTGAATTCAAAAAGTCAAATTCAAACGGTGCTCTCTCCCTTCTGAGCCCTGCCATGCACCCAAACAGTGGCTTTCCCCCACGTACAGGGTATTGGCGTACTCAGGAGAAATTGCACAACAAATGTTGTGGTCCATTTTCTCCTGATACCCTTGTGTAAATAAAAAAATTGATTCCAAAGTAATTCTTTTCTGAAAAAAGTAAAATGTTCATTTTTTCCTTCCACATTGCTTTAGTTCTTGTGAAGCACCTGAAGGGTTAATAAACTTCTTGAATGTGGTTTTACGCACCTTGAGGGGTGCAATTTTTGGAATGGTGTCACTTTTACCCCCCCCCCCTAACTCACTACAAATGTGAGGTGGTCCCTAAAAATAATGGTTTTGTAAATTTTGTTGGAAAAATGAGAAATCCCTGGTCAACTTTTAACCCTAACATCCTAACAAAGAAAAATTCTGTTTGTGTCATACCACTCTCTGATTTAGGCCATGTTCACACAATGCGTTTTTTACTGCGGAACCACCGCGATTTTGCCACTGCGGGTCCGCAGCTGTTTTCCATGCAGTGTACAGTACAATGTTACCCTATGGAAAACAGGAACCGCTGTGCCCACATTGCGGAAATTCACTAAAAAAGCCGCACTGATTTGCTGCGGTAAAAAAGAAGGACCATGTCACTTCTTTGTGCGGAACTGCAGCGGTTCTGCACCCATAGACCTCCATTGTGAGGTCAAACCCACAGTAAAACCCGCAGATGAAAAAAATATCTGCGGGTTTTCTGCGGTTTGTGGTTCAGAAACCGCTGCAGCAGGAAGTGTGTGGGCGGAGTGTGGCTGTCCCCCCGTGCTCCAATCCCACCTCCCCATGCTCCGATGCCACCCCCCCGTGCTCCGACGCCCCCCCGTGCCCTCATCTCCCCCCCTTATACTTACTGGGCCTCCCGGTGTCCGTCCGTCCGTCTTCTCCCAGGGCGCCGCCATCTTCCAAAATGGCGGGCGCATGCGCAGTGCGCCCGCCGAATCTGCCGGTCGGCAGATTCGTTCCAGGCATATTTTGATCACTGTGATAATAACCTTACAGTGATCAAAATAAAAAAAAAAGTAAATGACCCCCCCCCCTTTATCACCCCCATAGGTAGTAACAATAATAAAATAAATAATTTTTTTTTCCCCCCACTACAGTTAGAACTAGGGTTAGGGTTAGGGTTAGGGGTAGGATTAGGGGTAGGGTTAGGGGTAGGGTTAGGGTTAGGGGTAGGGTATTTTCAGCCATTTTAACTTCCTAGCAAAAAAACTTCCTAGCAAACACACAGACAATCTGCAGAGAAAACTGCATAAAAAAATCGCACTAAAAACCGCATCAAAAAATGCACCAAAAAACGCACCAAAAACACACCAAAAAACGCACCTGCGTTTTCTGCCAAGAGCTGCGGTTTTTAGTGCAGAAAAAACAGCAGGGAAATCAGGAACGTGTGAACATAGCCTTAAGGGTACAAAAACTAAAAGTTTAAAAATTGCTACATTTTCAAAATGTTTAACAAATTTCCATTTTTTCCATAAATAAATGCAAGTTACACTGCCGTTCAAAAGTTTAGGGTCACCCAGACAATTTTGTGTTTTCCATGAAAACTCATACTTTTATTAATCAAATGAGTTGCCAAATGAATTGAAAATCTAATCCAGACATTGACAAGGTTCGAAAAAGATATATATTTTTTTAAATTATAATTTTCTCCTTCAAACTTTGCTTTCATCAAATAATGCTCCCTTTGCAGCAATTACAGCATTGCAGACCTTTGTCATTCTAGCAGTTAATTTCCTGAGGTAATCTGGAGAAATTTCACCCCATGCTTCCAGAAGCCCCTCCCACACGATAGTTTGACTTGATGCGCACTTTTTTCGTACTATACGGTCAAGCTACTCCCACAACAGCTCAATGGGGTTGAGATTTGATGACTGCGCTGGCCTCTCCATTACAGATTGAATACCAGCTGCCTGCTTCTTCCCTAAATAGTTCTTGCATCATTTGGAGGTGTGCTTTGGGTCATTGTCCTGTTGTAGGATGAAATTGGCTCCAATCAAGCGCTGTCCACAGGGTATGGAATGGCATTGCAAAATTGAGTGATAGCCTTCCTTATTCAATATCCCTTTTGCCTTGCACAAATCTCCCACTTTAACAAACACCAAAGCAACCCCAGACCATCACATTACCTCCACCATGCTTGACAGATGGTGTCAGGCACTCTTCCAGCATCTTTTCAGTTGTTCTGTTTCTCACAAATGTTCTTCTGTGTGATCCAAACACCTCAAACTTGGATTTGTCTGTCCATAACACTTTTTTCCAATCTTCCTCTATCCAATGTCTGTGTTATTTTGCTCATAATAATCTTTTCCTTTTATTAGCCAGTCTCAGATATGGCTTTCTCTTTGCTACTCTGCCCTGAAGGAAAGCATCCCGGATTTGCCTCTTCACTGTAGACGTTGACACTGGCGTTTTGCATGTACTATTTAATGAAGCTGCCAGTTGAGGACCTGTGAGGCGTTAATTTCTCAAACTACAGACTCTAATGTACTTGTCTTGTTGCTCAGTTGTGCAGCGGGGCCGCCCACTTCTCTTTCTACTCTGGTTAGAGCCTGTTTGTGCTCTCCTCTGAAGGGAGTAATACACACCATTGTAGGAAATCTTCAGTTTCTTGGCAATTTCTCACATGGAATAGCCTTCATTTCTAAGAACAAGAATAGACTGTCGAGTTTCACATGAAAGTTCTTTTTTTCTGCCCATTTTGAGAGTTTAATGGAACCAACAAATGTAATGCTCCAGATTCTCAACTAGCTCAAAGGAAGGTCAGGTTTATAGGTTCTTTAAATCAGCCAAACTGTTTTCAGTTGTGCTAACATACTTGCACACGGGTTTTCAAGGGTTTTCTAACCATCCATTAGCATTCTTATACAGTTAGCAAACACAAAGTACGATAAGAACACTGGAGTATTGGTTGTTGGAAATGGGCCTCTATACACCTATGAAGATATTGCATTACAAACCAGACGTTTGCAGGTAGAATAGTCATTTACCACATTAACAATGTATAGAGTGTATTTCTGAACTGTGCTTTTCTTTAAAAAATAAGGAAATTTCTAAGTGATCCTAAACTTTTGAACGGTAGTGTATATTGAAGAAATTTTACCACTAACATGATGCACAATATGTCACGAAAAAATAATCTCAGAATCAGTGGGATACGTTTAAGAGTTCCAGAGCCATAACTTCATAAAGTGACAGTGGTCAGAATTGTAAAAATTGGCTCTGTCACTAAGGGGTTAACATTAACGTAGAATATTCTAAGGCAGACAAATTAACGATATTTTCTGCTTCTGATTGAAAATTGTTGCTAATTTTTTTACCTGCTGACAGGGCCGGACTGGAATTGAAACAGCCCTGGCATTTGAGAGTACACTGGCCCTCCCGATGCACGTGAGTTTATACATATCTGATTTCATTTGGGTATGATATATTTCTTTGTCTTGCCTTGCATTTAATAAATTTACTTTATGAATTTGTTCGCTATTTGTTTTTCAGTGATTTGGGTATATGTCACATTTTTAAATAAAAATTGCTGCAAACTGCACTTTATCATTAACAGACAAAACTGAATTGACATAATGTTGAATGCAAATTTCCCTCCAGGAAAATGTTAATTTCTTTCATCTGGACTGATGGACATATTTGCGATAAAGAGCTCCATGACACCAAAAACGCTATTTTGATAGTACCAGAAAAGTGAATAAGATGTCTGAAATCTCATGGAAAAGCTGCTTATTTTTTCCTTGCAGATTTGAAGCAGTTTCATGTCCGCAGCATCTATTTTTCAGCATTTTTGCAGCATTTTTCACCCATTCTAAAGAACGGGAAAAAATCTCAAAAAAACGAAGCAATATCAAAGCGATTTTCCTGCCAAGTGTTTTTCCCGCCAAGAGACACATTTTTGGTGCAGAAATGTCTGCAGGGAATACTTATTGTGTGCACACACCCACGTCATTTTATTACCAGTACACATTGCAGACTATGGGCTGTAATTTTTACCAGGTATCTGACTACAACAATTATCTTGGACAGGAGAAAGGTGCCTGTACACAGGCAAACTGCAGCCGATAAATAGAATCTTCTATTATAGCCAAACTTTAATGTGCAAAAACAGAGAAAGGAAGTCACTACTTTATCTCTAAAAACCATAAAGAAATATGCAGACGACTGTCTTAGGGTATGTGCACATGTTACGGATTTGGCTGTGGATCCACAGCGGATTTGGCCCTGCGGATCCGCAGCAGTTTTCCACGCATTGTACAGTACCATGTAAATCTATGGAAAACCAAATCCACAGTGCACATACTGCGGAAAATTCCGCGAGGAGAGGCTGCGGTTTATTTTCTGCAGCATGTCAATTCTTTGTGGAGATTCCGCAGCGTTTTACACCTGTTCCATAATTGGAATTCGCAGGTGTAAAAATGCAGGCAAAATCCGCATAAAAACTGCACAAAATCTTTAGTAAATCCGCTGTGATTCCACAAGGCGTTTTACCTGCGGATTCTGCAGAATCCACATGGAAAAATCCGCAATGGAATCCGCGTGTGCACATAGCCTTACACATTGCATGGTTTTGCTTCTCAAGGTATGTGCACACGTAGAATGATCCTAAGCGGAGTTTTCTGCAGCGGATTTGATAAATCTGCAGGGCAAAAACACTGCATTTTTCCTGCGGATTTATAGCGGATTTACCGTGGATTTACCGCAGTTTTTGTGTGGATTCCACTGCGGTTTTACACCTGCGGTTTTCCATTATGGAGCAGGTGTAAAACGGCTGCAGATTCCGCACAAAGAATTGACATGCTGCGGAATGCAAACCGCTGCGTTTCCGCACGTTTTTTTCCGCAGCATGGGCATTGCATTTTCAGTTTCCCATAGGTTTACATTGTACTGTAAACTCATGGGAAACTGCTGCAGACCCGCAGCTGCTGATCCGCAGCAAAATCCGTATCGTGTGCACAGAGCCTCACGTGTATGTAAATCTCATGCCCCTCGGATTTTTGGTACACTAAAGAATTTGAAATCCATGATCCGCAGCAAAATCCGCAACGTGTGCACAGAGCCTCACATGTATGTAAATCTCATGCCCCTCGGATTTTTGGTACACTAAAGAATTTGAAATCCATTGAGTTTATGTAATCTGCAGCCGTCACTTTCTCTTGTGGTCAATATGTGTTTTATTTATGGGTTTTCCCCATAGACTTTAACGAGATGTAGAAAATCAGCAAATAAAAAATATGTTTCTACTGCGATTCTGCAGCAAAAATGGATGTAATCCACACAACATTATCGATAAAACTGAATCAATGATCAGCAGCCAGGAAGTTTACAAAACAAAGTAGTTTTATTTAACCCCTTAGCGACCGCCGATACGCCTTTTAACGGCGGCCGCTAAGGGTACTTAAACCACAGCGCCGTTTATTAGCTGTGGAAAAAGTAAATAGCGCCCCCCAGAGTCGGATTTTTCTCCGCGGTCTCGGCTGCCGGGGGTAGCCGAGACCCCAGAGAACATGATTCGGGGTTTTTTTTACCCACCCTGCATTTGCGATCGCCGGTAATTAACCGTTTACCGGCGATCGCAAAAAAAAAAAGCGATCTCTTTTTAATTTCTCTGTCCTCCGATGTGATCGCACATCGGAGGACAGAGAAATGGGGTCCCAGGTGGCCCCCCAATACTTACCTATCTCCCCCGGTGCTCCTCTTGGCTCCCGGTGGGCGCCGCCATCTTAAAAATGGCGGGCGCATGCGCAGTGCGCCCGCCGGCTGGCCCCACGAGAATCTTTGGGGTCTCGGCTGCCGTGGGTAGCCGAGACCCCAAAGAGCATGATCGGGGTCGGTTTTACCGACCCCTGTTTTGCGATCGCCGGTAATTAACTGTTTACCGGCGACCGCAAAAAAAATAAAAGTAAAGTGTAATTCTCTGTCCTCTGATGTGATCGCACATCAGAGGACAGAGAAATAGGGGGATTCGGGGACCCTACAATACTCACCTGCGTCCCTGGATCCTCCTGCTGCTCCTCCTGGCCGCCGGCAAAAGAAAATGGCGGGCGCATGCGCAGTGCGCCCGCCATCTGTCTCCATCTGCTGGCCGGCAGGAGAACAGCAGTTGGGGCTAAAATTAGGGTTAGGGGTAGGGTTAGGGCTAGGGTTAGGGCTAGGGTTAGGGCTAGGGCTAGGGTTAGGGTTAGGGCTAGGGCTAGGGTTAGGGCTAGGGTTAGGGCTAGGGTTAGGGTTAGGGTTAGGGCTAGGGTTAGAGCTAGGGTTAGGGCTAGGGTTAGGGTTAGGGCTAGGGTTAGGGTTAGGGTTAGGGTTGGGGCTAAATTTAGGGTTAGGCTTCTTTCACACTTACGTCGGTACGGGGCCGTCGCAATGCGTCGGCCCGACATACCAACGCACGTTGTGAAAATTGTGCACAACGTGGGCAGCGTCTGTAGTTTTTCAACGCATCCGCTGCCCAATCTATGTCCTGGGGAGGAGGGGGCGGAGTTACGGCCACGCATGTGCGGTCAGAAATGGCGGATGCGATGTACAAAAAAATGTTTCATTGAACGTTTTCTTGTGCCGACGGTCCGCCAAAACACAACTGATCCAGTGCACGACGGACGCGACGTGTGGCCATCCGTCACGATCCGTCGGCAATACAAGTCTATGGGCAAAAAACGCATCCTGCGGGCACATTTGCAGGATCCGTTTCTTGTCCAAAACGACGGATTGCGACGGATGCCAAACGAAGCAAGTGTGAAAGTAGCCTTAGGGCTAGGGTTAGGGTTGGGGCTAAAGTTAGGGCTAGGGTTGGGGCTAAAGTTAGGGTTAGAGTTGGGATTAGGGTTAAGGTTGGCATTAGGGTTATGTTTGGGATTAGGGTTAGGTTTGGGATTACGGTTAAGGTTAGGGTTGTGATTAGGGTTAGGGTTCGGGTTGTGATTAGGGGTGTATTGGGATTAGGGTTAGGTTTGAGGTTAGGGTTGAGATTAGGATTAGGGGTGTGTTGGATTTAGGGTTTCGATTAAGGTTATGGTTAGGGTTGACAGGGTTGTTTTGGGGTAAGGGTTGTGATTATGGTTAGGGTTAGTGATTAGGATTATGGATCAGGTTGGGATTAGGGTTAGGGGTGTGTTGGGGTTAGGGTTGGAGCTAGAATTGGGGGGTTTCCACTGTTTAGTTACATCAGGGGGTCTCCAAACACGACAGCCAATTTTGCGCTCAAAAAGTCAAATGGTGCTCCCTCCCTTCTGAGCTCTGCCGTGCGCCCAAACAGTGGTTTACCCCCACATATGGGGCATCAGCATACGCAGGATAAATTGGACAACAACTTTAGTGGTCCAATTTCTCCTGTTACCCTTGTGAAAATAAAAACTTGGGGGCTACAATATCTTTTTTGTGGAAAAAAAAAATATTTTTTATTTTCACGACTCTGCATTCTAAACTTCTATGAAGCAAATGGGCATTCAAAGTTCTCACCACACATCTAGATAAGTTCCTTGGGGGGTCTAGTTTCCAAAATGGGGTCACTTGTGGGGGGTTACTACAGTTTAGGTACATCAGGGGCTCTGCAATCGCAGCATAATGCCCACAGACCATTCTATCAAAGTCTGCATTCCAAAAAGGCGCTCCTTCCCTTCCGAGCTCTGCCGTGCGCCCAAACAGTGGTTTACCCCCACATATGGCACATCAGCTTACTTGGGATAAATTGGACAACAACTATTGCAGTCCAATTTCTCCTGTTACCCTTGTGAAAATAAAAACTTGGGGGCTACAATATCTTTTTTGTGGAAAAAAAAAATATTTTTTATTTTCACGACTCTGCATTCTAAACTTCTGTGAAGCAAATGGGCATTCAAAGTTCTCACCACACATCTAGATAAGTTCCTTGGGGGGTCTAGTTTCCAAAATGGGGTCACTTGTGGGGGGTTACTACAGTTTAGGTACATCAGGGGCTCTGCAATCGCAACATAATGCCCGCAGACCATTCTATCAAAGTCTGCATTCCAAAACGGCGCTCCTTCCTTCCGAGCTCTGCTGTGCGCCCAAACAGTGGTTTACCCCCATATATGGGGTACCAGCATACTCAGGACAAATTGGACAACAACTTTTGGGGTCCGATTTCTCTTGATACCCTTGTGAAAATAAAAACTTGGGGGCTAAAAAATCTTTTTTGTGGAAAGAAAAATATTTTTTATTTTCACGACTCTGCATTCTAAACTTCTGTGAAGCACTTGGGCTATCAAAGTTCTCACCACACATCTAGATAAGTTCCATGGGGGGTCTAGTTTCCAAAATGGGGTCACTTGTGGGGGGTTTCCACTGTTTAGGCACATCAGGGGCTCTCCAAACGCGACATGGCGTCCAATCTCAATTCCAGACAATTCTACATTGAAAAAGTAAAACGGCACTCCTTCCCTTCCAAGCTCTGCGGTGCGCCCAAACAGTGGTTTACCTGTTATGAACAGGTAATTCAGAACCACAATGGACCTTGAAGTTCAGAGCACACAAAGTGACCTGACAATTACCAAAAACATAGAACGAGCTCTGAGACGTGGGAACTCTGCTGACCGCAATCCCTAATCCTATCACACCACACTAGAGGTAGCCGTGGATTGCGCCTAACGCTCCCTATGCAACTCGGCACAGCCTGAGAAACTAACTAGCCCTGAAGATAGAAAAATAAGCCTACCTTGCCTCAGAGAAATTCCCCAAAGGAAAAGGCAGCCCCCCACATATAATGACTGTGAGTAAAGATGAAAATACAAACACAGAGATGAAATAGATTTAGCAAAGTGAGGCCCGACTTACTGAATAGACCGAGGATAGGAAAGATAGCTTTGCGGTCAACACAAAAACCTACAAACAACCACGCAGAGGGGCAAAAAGACCCTCCGCACCGACTAACGGTACGGAGGTGCTCCCTCTGCGTCTCAGAGCTTCCAGCAAGCAAGAAAAACCAATATAGCAAGCTGGACAGAAAATATAGCAAACAAAAGTAACACAAGCAGAACTTAGCTTATGCAGGATTGACAGGCCACAGGAACGATCCAGGAGGAAGCAAGACCAATACTAGAACATTGACTGGAGGCCAGGATCAAAGCACCAGGTGGAGTTAAATAGAGCAGCACCTAACGACTTAACCTCATCACCTGAGGATGGAAACTCAGAAGCCGCAGTACCACTCTCATCCACCAAAGGAAGCTCATAGACAGAACCAGCCGAAGTACCACTCACGACCACAGGAGGGAGCTTGGCCACAGAATTCACAACATTTACCCCCACATATTGGGTATCGACGTACTCAGGAGAAATTGCACTACAACTTTTGTGGTCTAATTTCTCCTGTTACCCTTGTGAAAATAAAAATTTGGGGGCAAAAAGATCATTTTTGTAGAAAAAATGTGATTTTTTTATTTTCACGGCTCAACGTTATAAACTTCTGTGAAGCACATGGGGGTTCAAAGTGCTCACCACACATCTAGATAAGTTCCTTAAGGGGTCTAGTTTCCAAAATGGTGTCACTTGTGGGGGGTTTCCACTGTTTAGGCACATCAGGGGCTCTCCAAACGCGACATGGCGTCCGATCTCAATTCCAGACAATTCTACATTGAAAATGTAAAACAACACTCCTTCTCTTCCAAGCTCTGCGGTGCACCCAAACAGTGGTTTACCCTCACATATAGGGTATCGACGTATTCAGGAGAAATTGCACTACAACTTTTGTGGTCATTTTTGTGTAAACAAATGCAATTTTTTATTTTCACGGCTCTACGTTATAAACTTCTGTGAAGCTCTTGGGAGTTCAAAGTGCTCACCACACATCTAGATAAGTTCCTTAAGGGGTCTAGTTTACAAAATGGTGTCACTTGTGGGGGGTTTCTACTGTTTAGGCACATCAGGGGCTCTCTAAACGTGACATGGCGTCTGATCTCAATTCCAGCCAATTCTGCATTGAAAAAGTCAAACGGCGCTCCTTCACTTCCAAGTTCTGCGGTGCGCCCAAACAGTGGTTTACCCCCACATATGGGGTATTGTCATATTCAGGAGAAATTGCATAACAAAATGTATGGTTACAATTCTGTTTTTACACTTGTGGAAATAAAAAAAATCGTTCTGAATTAAAATGTTTGCAAAAAAAAGTTAAATGTTCATTTTTTCCTTCCACATTATTTCAGTTCCTGTGAAGCACGTAAAGGGTTAATAAACTTCTTGAATGTGGTTTTGAGAACCTTGAGGAGTGTAGTTTTTAGAATGGTGTCACACTTCGTTATTTTCTATCATATAGACACCTCAAAATGACTTTAAATGTGATGTGGTCCCTAAAAAAAAAGGTGTTGTAAAAATGAAAAATTGCTGGTCAACTTTTAACCCTTATAACTCCCTAACAAAAAAAATTTTGTTTCCAAAATTGTGCTGATGTAAAGTAGACATGTGGGAAATGTTATTTATTAACTATTTTTTGTGACATATCTCTCTGATTTAAGGGCATAAAAATACAAATTTTGTAAATTGCAAAATTTTTAAATTTTTCGCCATATTTCCGTTTTTTTCATAAATAATCGCAAGTAATATCGAAGAAATGTTACCACTAACATGAAGTACAATATGTCACGAAAAAACAATCTCAGAATCAGCGGGATCCGTTGAAGCGTTCCAGAGTTATAACCTCATAAAGTGACAGTGGTCAGAATTGCAAAAATTGGCCTGGTCATTAAGTACCAAATTGGCTCTGTCACTAAGGGGTTAATTTTGTAGAAAAATAGCAGAACACAGACATTGCACAAAACTAAAGTCATTTCAAATGGCAACTTTCTGGCTTTAAGAAACACTAAAAGAAATCAAGAACAAAAAATGTGGTAGTCAGTAATGGTTACTTTTTTTAGCCAAGCATAGGGGAAAAATTATGGAATCACTAATTTCTGAGAAAAAAAACTACTGAATGAACATCCTCCAATGATTCAATAATTTTTGCCAGGGGTTGTATAGTGATGTACAGATTGTGGCAGTCGGGGATCCATGGTCTCTAGATCAGAACAACGCCAACACATGGAATTCCTAACAAGTTCAACTTTTACAGTATCTGCATCCTCTGGACATGGATTTAGTTGCAAACTATAGAAAACACTGACATTGGCCCTCTGACCCCTGACTTATATTGTCACAGACTTTTTATTAACGTTTTTCTAGCTCCAGAAATCCATGTAAGAACTTCCAGGCTTTATTTGGTTCATCCAACTTAAGTCCAAAAATTGGAAAACACATGTATAGGTGACTGTGATGAAGACCACAGGGGGTCTCTGCCATAGCACAGCTAAAAGTCCTGACTCCTACCACCATTCACTTTCTTTCTCAGACCGCTCTTCAGGATGCTGTGTGCAGTGATAATCGGGGCCAAAAATGGCTGCGTTGAGCAGGGGGTTGGACACAATGACCCATGAGGTCCTTTCCAACTGTAACATTCTGTGATTCTATGCTCTCTCTACAGCAACACTATGAGACCTACTAATAGCTCAACAGGAAGCTAAAAATTATTAGAGTTGGCACTAAGACATTCTCTCCAAGTTTGCAAATTTTAATGAATACAGCAATAAATGCGAATGCATGCTAGCTAGAGCTTTGAAAACCTAAAAAGCCCACTACCATATAAAAAAAATAAAAATAACTGAGGCCAAACATTACATACAACAGAAGATATATCTGCAGAACTTCAGAAATACTATACTCAACTTATGGCCCAACGGATAATAGATCATCTCGCAATGTCCCAACCCATAGAATTGAGTCTCTTGTACACCAATATAGCCTTCTTTCTTGACAAACCCCTTACTGAGCCTTAATTGACATTGGCGGTCCAATCACTTGTGAGGGAAGAGTCCAGGACCTGATTGTTTACCGTTAAATTTTACAAGACGTTTCTTCCCCTTTCCGCTCCTCTTTTGTTATAAGTAGGGTTGAGCGAAACAGATCGGCACTTTTCAAAAGTCGCCAACTTTTAGCAAAGTCGGGTTTCGTGAATCTCTACTTAAAAGTCGGGTTTCGTTATATATATATATATATATATATATATATATATATAAATATATATATATATGTCATTCAGACACATATATATATATATATATATATATTTATATTAACTTCAGCGCGATATAGCAGAAAAGCCGGTAATTTAATTACCGGCTTTTCATTTCTCCTGCCAAAACCCGACATGATTTCAGACGTGGTTTAAATACAGTAAACCATGTCATATCCCCCTTTTTTTTTACATATTTCACACTACTAATGTTAGTAGTGTTGTATGTGCAAAATTTCAGCGCTCTAGCTCTTAAATTTAAGGGTTAAATCGCGGAAAAAATTGGCGTGGGCTCCCGCGCAATTTTCTCCGCCAGAGTAGTAAAGCCAGTGACTGAGGGCAGATATTAATAGCCTGGAGAGGGTCCACGGTTATTGCTCCCCCCCCCCCCCTGGCTAAAAAATATCTGCCCCCAGCCACCCCAGAATAGGCACATCTGTAAGATGCGCCTATTCTGGCACTTGCTGGATACGATTAGAAAACACGGCACTCAGTAGATATGAGGATTGGCGGTGCTCAAGTAGGGTGTCCACCCCGTAGACTAAAGATGAATAAGACTTGGCACTCAATGTGAGAAGAAAAGCTTCTTAGTTTATTGATGCATCCAGACAAACAAAACTGCTAAATGTTTTCGGTCCACACCGGACCTTCGTCAGAGCGTTTCTTTGACATTGACTGGATGAGAAAGCTCAAAAGCCTGGATGAGCATCAGCTAGAACAGGATATACATAAGCTGAAGTATACTGGAGGATCACAATGGAGAGTAAAGTGCCATGGAAAGGCACAGAGCCTGAAGGGAGTAACGGCGCTGGATCCTGGGCGAGCGGTGTGCTGAGGAAGAGGAGCGACGCTTTAACCCTTAAATTTAATAGCTTTCAGCAATTTAAGGGTTAAATCGCTGAAAAAATTGGTGTAGGCTCCCGCGCAATTTTCTCCGCCAGAGTAGTAAAGCCAGTGACTGAGGGCAGATATTAATAGCCTAGAGAGGGTCCACGGTTTTTGGCCCCCCCTGGCTAAAAACATCTGCCCCCAGCCACCCTAGAAAAGGCACATCTGGAAGATGCGCCTATTCTGGCACTTGGCCACTCTCTTCCCATTCCCGTGTAGCGGTGGGATATGGGGTAATGAAGGGTTAATGTCACCTTGCTATTGTAAGGTGACATTAAGCCAGATTAATAATGGAGAGGCGTCAATTCTGACACCTATCCACTATTAATCCATTTGCATTAAATGGTTAAAAAAAACACACACACATTATTAAAAAGTATTTTAATGAAATGAAAACACAGGTTGTTTTAATATTTTATTGTACGCTCAATCCACTCGCTGAAGACCCTCGCTCTGTAACAAATAAAAAATAATAAACCAACAATATCCACACCTTCCGTAGATCTGTAACGTCCCACGTTGTAAATCCATCAGAAGGGGTTAAAATATTTTACAGCCACAAGCTCTGCTAATGCAGCTGTGCTTGTGGCTGTAAACCCCAGCGAATGAAGGTAATGTAGGTCAATGACCTATAGTTGCCTTCATTCGTGGTGATGCGCCCTCTGCTGGAAGTCCTCATATGACCTCGAGCCTGGGAACTTTTCCCACGCTCCAGGGACATCCAGCAGGGGGCGCATCACCGCGAATGAAGGTAACTACAGGTCATTGACCTACATTACCTTCATTCGCTGGGGTTGACAGCCACGAGCAGCGCTGCATTAGTAGAGCTCCTGGCTGTAAAATATTTTAACCCCTTCAGATGGATTTACAACGTGGGACGTTACAGATCTACGGAAGGTATGGATATTGTTGGTTTATTATTTTTTATTTGTTACAGAGCGAGGGTCTTCAGCGAGTGGATTGAGCGTACAATAAAATATTACAACAAACGGTGTGTTTATTTCATTAAAATACTTTTTAATATTGTGTGTGTGTTTTTTTAACTCTTTCATACAATTGGATTAATAGTGGATAGGTGTCATAATTGACGCCTCTCCATTATTAATCTGGCTTAATGTCACCTTACAATAGCAAGGTGGCATTAACCCTTCATTACCCCATATCCCACCGCTACACGGGAATGGGAAGAGAGTGGCCAAGTGCCAGAATAGGCGCATCTTCCAGATGTGCCTTTTCTGGGGTGGCTGGGGGCAGATGTTTTTAGCCAGGGGGGGCCAAAAACCGTGGACCCTCTCTAGGCTATTAATATCTGCCCTCAGTCACTGGCTTTACTACTCTGGCGGAGAAAATTGCGCGGGAGCCTACGCCAATTTTTTCAGCGATTTAACCCTTAAATTGCTGAAAGCTATTAAATTTAAGGGTTAAAGCGTTGCTCCTCTTGCTCAGCACACCGCTCGCCCAGGATCCAGCGCCGTTACTCCCTTCAGGCTCTGTGCCTTTCCATGGCGCTTTACTCTCCATTGTGATCCTCCAGTATACTTCAGCTTATGTATATCCTGTTCTAGCTGACGCTCATCCAGGCTTTTGAGCTTTCTCATCCAGTCAATGTCAAAGAAACGCTCTGATGAAGGTCCGGTGTGGACCGAAAACGTTTAGCAGTTTTGTTTGTCTGGATGCATCAATAAACTAAGAAGCTTTTCTTCTCACATTGAGTGCCAAATCTTATTCATCTTTAGTCTACGGGGTGGACACCCTACTTGAGCACCGCCAATCCTCATATCTACTGAGTGCCGTATTTTCTAATCGTATCCAGCAAGTGCCAGAATAGGCGCATCTTACAGATGTGCCTTTTCTGGGGTGGCTGGGGGCAGATGTTTTTAGCCAGGGGGGCCAAAATCATATAACTTTCCCCTAAAAATATCCTTTATTATTAAAAACAGGCAAACCAAAAACTACTAATCGTGACTAACACCAAAAAAATGCTAACTAAATAAATCCCAAAAACCTAGAGGGGATATCTAGTCCACCCTATTAATGGCACCTATAATGTCCCTACCTGGCTGCGGAGGTAGACACCCTAGGGGGAAGCGTATTGGCGCCCCCGCTCACCGATGACTGACCCTAGAGGCCCTGATACGCCCTGCAGCCACTAGTGAAAGCCTCTACCCATTGACTAAAGGATCCTCTATAACTAGACAATGAGTAGCCTGTGCTAGGGAAGACCTAGATCCCCACATATATTTAAAAACATATAATGAACACCTGGCGGCATACACTTGAGATAGTAGGTGAAAAAACCACTACGGCGGTAAGAAAAAATCCTATGAACTAGATACCGCCAATCACCACTCTATTTGGCTTCTACTAACTTTTATACATCTCTAGAGAGCATTGAATTTACTTTATGAAACACAGATGCCTTTAGTTCAATCAGATTACTGTATTACGGCATATACTGTGAAAAGTATCAATACTCATCTTCAGAAGTATTCATAGTGGTACACCATCCGCCTTAAGTTGCTGCTTCAACGCGTTTCGCCAATTAAGGCTCCTCAGGAAGCAAGATACATTGATACCTCATGTCATTACAGAAAAATGGATGGCTATTTGCCAGATATACTCCACATACCTTTATAGTTACCGCCAAACCTCCGACACATCCAATACCGCCCCTCCACTTCCTGTGGCGTACTATATTCTCCAATGCGCATGTCAGAGACCAGAGCGTAACCATCATCACTATTGCGTTCCCAATTAGGCGCATATCCGTACCGTGTCATACACTGTTATGAATGAGACTCCTCCCCGCCTCTGACGCACTGACTTGTGATCGAAGCATTCAAACACACACCTCTCCTGGGCCGTGACTTGACCCACATGCCATCTGCGCATGTCCGTTCCACGTCACCGGCTGCAGAGACAAAGATCACTCCCACTTGATGACGCCGTATACTATCCTAAAGCGCTATAGCGCATTGCCCTGCCAGATCGCAGGCAGCGCCTGTTCGATTGACGTCACAGGTCGACAAGGCAAATACCCCTCCCACCTGATGGCACAATATATTTTGGGCTCCACTAAGCATGTCACATACTGGACCGCACTTTTACAGCACATAACTGAATACAAGTGTGTGACCCCACATTCAAATCCTCATTGGTTAGTGCTGTACAGATCACACGCTGTTCTACATCCAACCATAGAGAGAATAGATAAATACATCACCAGCAGTGAGCTATATACTCCCAATGTCAGTAGTTACGCCCCTATAAGCACAATCCTGCAAACACAGCATCCCCACACTGTTGCACAAGGGCATTACTGTGTTTACTAGGCATATCATACGCGGGTATATTACCCAAATCGTAGTGCAGATATACCCCCTATGAAATACGGGAGAAAAATATGGGGGGGGAGGAGGGAGGGGGGGGGGAAGGAATAAAGCCGGGTAAGCTCTCCCAAAACAGGACATGATCCACTCCAACCCAGACATATATAGAGGGCTTGAACTGGTATATACCATCCTGAGATATAATAGCCCATCTAGCTAGCATCTATCAGTCAGGAATGTATCCATCACAATTCAATAAGTACATATGAAGGAGGCTGTCAGCACCAACAAGGTATGTGGAACTATACGATAATTCAAAGAAAATCTATATATTTCATAATATAAACCATGGAAATCCATGTTATCCCCAAATACAGGGGCATACTTCAAAAGTGAAGCATGGCTATATTCTCAAGCACCGACCCACTAAGTTTACCTGGAAGACGGGACTATAAGAAGCAGGCATATGAAACCTGCTCATTAATTCCTTTTGGGTCACGTGATTCAAGCCTAAAAATCCATTCGCATTCCCTCCTGAGGATCATTTTATCAAGATTTCCCCCTCTTGGGTTCAATTTAACCACTTCAATGGCAGAGAACCTCACTTCCAGAGGGTTGCTAGCATGATGGATACGCATATGGTTGGCTAGAGGGGTATCTCTGTTGTTACCGATATCACCAATGTGTTCCCCTACTCTCCTCCTAAGCTCCCTCTTGGTCTTCCCCACATAATCCTTAGGGCAGGGGCAGGATGCCACATATATAACACCCGTTGTCTTGCAGTTAGAAAAGTCCCGCTGATAAAAGATTTTCCCAGTGGCGGAACTTTGAAATTGTTTACAGGGCCTCATCCATTTGCAGAGAGTACAATCTCCACATTTAAAGAAGCCGCATGTTCTCCTATCAAGCCAGGTCCCCTCAGGTTTGGATCTCTGATACTGGCTATGCACCAACATATCTCTAATAGATCTCCCTTTCTTAAATGTTATGTTGGGGCGTACACCCACTAACTCCGAAATATCTGGATCAAATCTCAGCACATCCCAATGTCTTGTGAGAATCTGTCTGATAGAATCATGTTGCGTGTCATATGTTCCTATGATTCTCATCGTCTCATTGGAATCGTCCCTGGTATGTTTCTGCAGTAGGTTTTGCCTATCCGCTTTTTTTGCAAACTCATAGGCTCCCTTAAGGACATGCTTAGGGTATCCCTTCTCACCAAATCTATTAAACATGTCCCCTGCCTGACTCTGAAATGTCTCATACCTGGAGCAATTCCTCCGCAACCTCAGGAATTGACCCTTCAGGATCCCCCTCTTAAGGGGTGCCGGATGGTGGCTATGCCAGTGTAACAAGCTATTGGTACTTGTGGGTTTTCTGTATATACTGGTCGTCATTTCGCCATCACTCTCCTTCCGGATTCTTAAATCAAGGAATGCCAACTCTGTTTCACTAACTTCTGATGTAAATCTTAGTCCCACCTTATTCACATTCAACTGCATCATAAATCGTTCGAAGTCTCCCTTGGGTCCCGTCCACACCACAAAGACATCATCAATATATCTATACCATATAGATATATATTGTTGCCACCATCCATCGTCACCACCAAACACGACAGTCTCCTCCCACCAGCCCAGGAACAAATTTGCATACGACGGGGCGCAGGGACACCCCATCGCAGTGCCCCTGAGCTGGTGGAAGTATTTGCCATCAAAAGTAAACGCATTGTGCGTCAAAACATAACGAAGCAGTGTAAGCACAAAATCATTGTGTTCCCTGCACGCATTTGATCTCTGTTGCAAAAAATGACCCACCCCTTTGATGCCTTCTTTCTCATCCAGTCAATGTCAAAGAAACGCTCTGACGAAGGTCCGGTGTGGACCGAAAACGTTTAGCAGTTTTGTTTGTCTGGATGCATCAATAAACTAAGAAGCTTTTCTTCTCACATTGAGTGCCAAGTCTTATTCATCTTTAGTCTACGGGGTGGACACCCTACTTGAGCACCGCCAATCCTCATATCTACTGAGTGCCGTATTTTCTAATCGTATCCAGCAAGTGCCAGAATAGGCGCATCTTACAGATGTGCCTCTTCTGGGGTGGCTGGGGGCAGATGTTTTTAGCCAGGGGGGGCCAAAAACCGTGGACCCTCTCCAGGCTATTAATATCTGCCCTCAGTCACTGGCTTTACTACTCTGGCGGAGAAAATTGCGCGGGAGCCCACGCCAATTTTTTCCGCGATTAAACCCCTAAATTTAAGAGCTAGAGTGCCGAAATTTTGCATATACACACTACTAACATTAGTAGTGTGGAATATGCAAAAAAAAGGGGGATATGACATGGTTTACTGTATGTGAACCATGTCTTATATCATGTCGGGCTTTGGCAGGAGAAATGAAAAGCCGGTAATTGAATTACCGGCTTTTCTGCTATATCGCCCTGAAGGAAATGTAAAAAAAAAACAAACAAAAACCCCATAGACTTACATTGGGTTTCGAGTTTCGGCCGATCCCCGACCCCGACTTTTCAATAGGATCGCCGATTTCACTCGACCCGACTTTTGAGAAAGTCGGGTTTCGTGAAACCCGACTCGACCCTGAAAAACTAAAAGTCGCTCAACCCTAGTTATAAGGGTTCAATCATGCCTCCATAACCAACCCCTTTCCTCCCCAAGCCACACAGGACCATGTTGTAGTCCCTCCTAAATTGGGTGGGGACCTCCACCTATGCTCAAACTATAGACCTATCTTGCTGCTGAATGTTGATTTGAACTTTACCCTAATATGTTGGCAAACATGATTCAGCTTTTGCTATATAACAACATACATTTGGACCAGCTGGAATTCTTCCCCGTGTTGGAGACCTGCGATATTACCATGAAGACTATTGACATTACTCATTAGGTCCAGACACGGGAAATACCCCTAATTAATACTTTCACTAGTCAATAAAAAAGAGTTCAATAGGTAAAGTCATGGCCCTTTACTGTAACCCATCAGCTAGATTAAAAATACCGTAAATTAAACACTATCTTTACCATTCTAAAATTCCAATGAAACAAGACAGTGGTGTCCTCTTTCCCGTACACCTTTGTGATAGAACATTTACTTCTATCCATGGAAATCCAGATACCAAAAGGTATCACCATTGGGCAAATTGAAAATAAATGCTCTGCTTTCGCAGATGATGTTTTAGTGTACAGGTGCTTCTCACAAAATTAATTTATTTCAGTTCTTCAATACAAAAAGTGAAACTCATGTATTATATAGTCAAATTCATATAGTCATATATTATATAGTACAAACAGAGTGTTCTATTTCAAGTGTTTATTTCGGTTAATGTTAACCCCTTTCTGACATTGGACGTACTATTCCGTCCATGTGGGGTGGGCACTAATGCCCAAGGACGGAATAGTCTATCGCAGCTGACATCCGGCACTATGTGGCAGGAGCGGTCACGGACCGCCCCCGGCACATTAACCCCCGGCACACTGCGATCAGACATGATCACGGTGTGCCGGCGGTACAGGGAAGCATCGCGCAGGGAGGGGGCTCCCTGCGGGCTTCCCTGAGACCCCCGCAGCAACGCGATGTGATCCTACCTCTCCTACCTCTCTCCCTGCTGCAGGCCCGGATCCAATATGGCCACGGCATCCGGGTCCTGCAGGGAGGGAGGTGGCTTACCAAGTGCCTGCTCAGAGCAGGCGCTTGGTAAGCCTGCAGTGTTGTAAGTAAGATTGGTGATCTGACAGAGTGCTGTGCACACTGTCAGATCACCGATCTGTGATGTCCAACCCTGGGACAAAGTAAAAAAGTTAAAAAAAATTTTTCCAAATGTGTAAAAAAAAAAAAAAAAAAACCTAAATAATGAAAAAAAAATATATTATTCACATAAATACATTTCTTTATCTAAATAAAAAAACAAAACACTAAAAGTACACATATTTAGTATCGCCGCGTCCGTAACGACCCGACCTATAAAACTCGCCCACTAGTTAACCCCTTCAGTAAACACCGTAGGAAAAAAAACAAGGCAAAAAACGCTTTATTATCATACCGTCGAACAAAAAGTGGAATAACACGCGATCAAAAAGACAGATATAAATTACCATGGTACCGCTGAAAACGTCATCTTGTCCCGCAAAAAATGAGCCGCGATACAGCATCATCAGCAAAAAAATAAAAAAGTTATTGTCCTCAGAATAAAGCGATGCAAAAATAATTATTTTTTCTATAAAAGTTTTTATCGTATAAAAGCGGCAAAACATAAAAAAATGATATAAATGAGGTATCGCTGTAATCGTACTGACCTGAAGAATAAAACTGCTTTATCAATTTTTCCAAACGCAGAATGGTATTAACACCTCCCCCAAAAGAAATTCATGAATAGCTGGTTTTTGGTCATTCTGCCTCACAAAAATCGGAATAAAAAGCGATCAAAAAATGTCACGTGCCCGAAAACGTTACGAGTAAAAACGTCAACTCGTCCCGCAAAAAACAAGACCTCACATGACTCTGTGGACCAAAATATGGAAAAATTATAGCTCTCAAAATGTGGTAAAAAATATTTTTTTGCAATAAAAAGCGTCTTTCAGTGTGTGACGGCTGCCAATCATAAAAATCCGCTAAAAAACCCGCTATAAAAGTAAATCAAACCACCCTTCATCACCCCCTTAGTTAGGGAAATATAAAATAATGTATTTATTTCCATTTTCCCATTAGGGCTAGGGTTAGGGCTAGTGTTAGGGCTAGGGTTAGGGTTGGGGTTAGGGCTAGGGTTAAGGCTACAGTTAGGGTTGGGGCTAAAGTTAGGGTTAGGGTTGGGGCTAAAGTTACGGTTAGGGTTTAGATTACATTTACGGTTGGGAATAGGGTTGGGATTAGAATTAGGGGTGTGTCAGGGTTAGAGGCAGGGCCGGCGTCAGCACCCGGCGCACCTGGGCAAATGCCGGGGCCCTGGGAAGAGAGGGGGGCCCACTCACGCTGTCATAGATACAGCTGGGAGAGCAGAGCAGGAGAACATACTCTCTCCGCCCACAAAGTCACTGCTGGCTGCGTTCTCTTAACCCCTATGTGCCAGCTCTGACACAAGCATCTTCTCACTCAGTCAGTGCAGCCAGGCAGGCACACATAGGGGTTAAGAGAAAGCAGCCAGTGTGGCATTGTTTGTGGGCGGAGAGAGCATGATCTCTGCTCTGATCTCCGCCCCTGGCTGGCTGCAGTGCTGAAGTTTATCAGGCAGATTCCGGAGGAGCTCCTACAAGGGCCTGAGTGAGTGCTATGGTATCCAGCAGTGATTGCAGTTGGTCTTATGGCTCAGTCTGCTGCTGTCTGTCTCCGCTGCCTAAAAATGTGGGTGATGTCTGGAGGAGCAGCTGGTGGGGTGCAGCCTGCAACCTGCAGCCACCCAGCTCTCCCAGAATACATGCATGCTGCACCAAACCTGCACCAGTGGGGTAGGAAGAAGCTTAACCCCTTCCCATCTGTATGAAGGTTATTGCTAAACCTTAAAGATAACAATCCGACCCGCATAAATGGGGTTAACCAGATGCCAGGAGGAAGGGGAGCTGCTGCCATGGATAAAACTGAGCTGTGGGCTGTACGTTGGGGCCCCGTGGCCCCAGGCTGGTGACTGGAGGGACTCTGCCCAGTGCTGGCATGTGGGTGATTTCTGCTCCGGAGTCTCAGCTTCTCTCCTCCAGGTCATACTGTGCAGTCACAGCAACATTGGTTGTGTCTGTCCAGGTCCCAGCAGCTGCCACTGCTCTCACCAAGGACATGGCATCACTTAACCCTTCCCCTGCAGCCACCGGCAACAAATCCACATTATTCCTTGATTAAATCAGGTTCAAACCCAATAGAGGAGCAGACATTTCCTGCTGCCATTAGGGTCCGGGAGGGGGTGACCTGTGACATTGGCTGCCCTGCTACTCTGTAGTGGGGGGTGACAAGTGTAATATGGGGTAAGGATGAAGGAGAAATGCACAGGATAATAGTGAACGCGACAGAGGGCAGTGTATGGTATGGAGCAGTCAGGGGATGGGCTGCAGGATCCCCCATACTGTACATGACTGCTCGGGACAGGGAGGCGTTTAATGAGCTTCTAATGACGGGGCACTAATTGGGTCATTAGGGTTTGTGGAAAGGATTCAGCATCAGGTCCCTCATTAATGCCCGAGCCGCCTGTTACTTTGTAGCACAGATCTGTTAGGGCCGCAAAACCAAACAACGTTGTTTATGTAGAAAAGTCTTTGTTTCATAGAAAAACTCAAAACAGAAAAGATTTTCTGATACAACGCCCTGCTCATGACACTGCACAGCACCTCTCCTGTATATATACACTGCACAGCACCTCTCCCCCTGTATATATACCCTGCACAGTACCGCTCCTCCTGTATATGTACACTGCACAGCACCTTTCCTCCTGTTTATATACACTGCACAGCACCTTTCCTCCTGTATATATACACTGCACAGCAGCTCTCCCCCTGTATATATACACTGCACAGCACCTTTCCTCCTGTATATATACACTGCACAGCACCTCTCCTGTATACATACACTGCACCTTTCCTCCTGTCCTATATATACACAGCCCAGCACCTTTCCTCCTGTATGTATACACTGCACAGCACCTCTCCTGTATATATACACTGCACAGCACCTTTCCTCCTGTATATATACACTGCACAGTACCACTCCTCCTGTCCTGTATATATACACTGCAGAATTTACAATAGCTGTCACTCATGTAAGAAGTGAAATCTGGCATTGTACTATACATTTCTCTGCCGTATCTGTGCATGATAAATCGGGGTATGTGTTAAAGGGGGGGGGGCCCACTGAGACTCTTTCGCCCGGGGCCCTCGAAAACCTGGAGCCGGCCCTGCCTGTATATATACACTGCACAGCACCTTTCCTCCTGTATATATACACTGCACAGTACCACTCCTCCTGTCCTGTATATATACACTGCAGAATTTACAATAGCTGTCACTCATGTAAGAAGTGAAATCTGGCATTGTACTATACATTTCTCTGCCGTATCTGTGCATGATAAATCGGGGTATGTGTTAAAGGGGGGGGGCCCACTGAGACTCTTTCGCCCGGGGCCCTCGAAAACCTGGAGCCGGCCCTGGTTAGAGGTGTGGTTAGGGTTACTGTTGGGATTAGGGTTAGGGGTGTGTTTGGATTAGGGTTTCAGTTATATTTGGGGGGTTTCCACTGTTTAGGCACATCAGGGGCTCTCCAAACGCGACATGGCGTCCAATCTCAATTCCAGACAATTCTGCGTTGAAAAAGTAAAACAGTGCTCCTTCCCTTCCGAGCTCTCCCGTGTGCCCAAACAGGGGTTTACCCCAACATATGGGGTATCAGCATACTCAGGACAAATAGGACAACAACATTTGGGGTCTAATTTCTCCTGTTACCCTTGGGAAAATACAAAACTGGGGCTAAAAAATGATTTTTCTGGGAAAAAAAAGATTTTTTATTTTCACGGCTCTGTGTTATAAACTGTAGTGAAACATTTGGGGGCTCAAAGTTCTCACAACACATCTAGATAAGTTCCTTGGGGGGGTCTAGTTTCCAAAATGGTGTCACTTGTGGGGGTTTCTACTGTTTAGGTACATTAGGGGCTCTGCAAACGCAATGTGACGCCTGCAGACCATTCCATCTAAGTCTGCATTCCAAATGGCGCTCCTTCCCTTCCCAGCCCTCCCATGCGTCCAAACGGTGGTTCACCCCCACATATGGGGTATCACCACACTCAGGACAAATTGGACCACAACTTTTGGGGTCCAATTTCTCCTGTTACCCTCGGGAAAATACAAAACTGGGGGCTAAAAAATAATTTATGTGGGAAAATTTTTTTGTTTTATTTTAACGGCTCTGCATTATAAACTTCTGTGAAGCCCTTGGTGGGTCAAAGTGCTCACCACACCTCTAGATAAGTTCCTTAGGGGGTCTACTTTCCAAAATGGTGTCACTTGTGGGGGGTTTCAATGTTTATGCACATCAGTGGCTCTCCAAATGCAACATGGTGTCCCATCTCGATTCCAGTCAATTTTGCATTGAAAAGTCAAATGGCGCTCCTTCGCTTCCGAGCTCTGTCATGCGCCCAAACAGTGGTTTACCCCCACATATGGGGTATCGGTGTACTCAGGACAAATTGTACAACTTTTGGTGTCCATTTTCTCCTGTTACCCTTGGTAAAATAAAACAAATTGGAGCTGAAGTAAATTTTTTGTGAAAAAAAGTTAAATGTTCATTTTTATTTAAACATTCCAAAAATTCCTGTGAAGCACCAGAAGGGTTAATAAACTTTTTGAATATGGTTTTGAGCACCTTGAGGGGTGCAGTTTTTAGAATGGTGTCACACTTGGGTATTTTCTCTCATATAGACCCCTCAAAATGACTTCAAATGAGATGTGGTCCCTAAAAAAAATGGTGTTGTAAAAATGAGAAATTGCTGGTCAACTTTTAACCCTTATAACTCCCTAAAAAAAAAAAATTTTGTTTCCAAAATTGTGCTGATGTAAAGTAGACATGTGAGAAATGTTACTTATTAAGTATTTTGTGTGACATATCTCTGTGATTTAATTGCATAAAAATTCAAAGTTGGAAAATTGCAAAATTTTCAAAATTTTCGCCAAATTTCCATTTTTTTCACAAATAAATGCAGGTCATATCAAAGAAATTTTACACTATCATGAAGTACAATATGTCACGAGAAAATAATGCCAGAATCACTGGGATCCGTTGAAGCGTTCCAGAGTTATAACCTCATAAAGGGACAGTGGTCAGAATTGTAAAAATTGGCCTGGTCCATAACGTGCAAGCCACCCTTGGGGGTAAAGGGGTTAAATGTTGACGATTATGGCTTACAGCCAGTGAAAATTCAAAAGTCATTATCTCAGTAAATTAGAATACTTTATAACACCAGCTTGAAAAATGATTTTAAAATCTGAAATGTTGGCCTACTGGCATGGCATGGAGGCTGTGGTACTGCTGAGGTGTTATGGAAGCCCAAGTTTCTTTGATAGCAGCCTTCAGCTCATCTATGGGGTTAAGATCAGGCAAGTTTGCTAAGCACTCAAGCACAGTGATACTGATGTTTTTAAACCAGGTATTGGTACTTTTGGCAGTGGGGACAGGTACCAAGTCCTGATAGAGAGTGAAATTTCCATCTCTAAAAAATTCGTCAGCAGAGGGAAGCACGAAGTGCTCTAAAATTTCCTGGTAGACGGCTGCGCTGACTTTGGTCTTGATAAAACATAGTGGGCCTACACCAGCAGATGACATGGCTCCCCAAACCATCACTGATTGTGGAAACTTCACACTAGACCTCAAGCAGCTTGAATTCTGCTCCTCTCCACTCTTCCTCCAGACTCTGGGACCTTGATTTCCAAATGAAATGCAAAATTTACTTTCATCTGAAAACAACACCTCAGACTGGGCAACAGTTCAGTTCTTTTTCTCCTTGGCCCAGGTAAGATGCTTCTGGCATTGTCTATTAGGCTGGGTTCCCATTGCGTTATGGGAACGCGCTTAACGGACAGCGTTGCACGGCGAAATTAACGCCGTGCAACGCGTCCGTTAGCGTGCCCATTCACGGCAATGGGAACGCGCAGCACTAGCGCGTGCCATGTTCAGCACGCGCTAGCGACGCGCTGGTGTTTCCTGGCGCGCCGCGGACGCTGCTCGCAGCGTCCGAGGCGCGCCCGCAGTCCGTTCCCCGCTCTCGCAGATCGGGGATCTGCGAGAGCGGGGACGTTACCGCGACCCCAGGACGCGGCCCCATTAAAAACATTGCGTTAGCGCAACCCGCTAGCGCTAAACGGGTTGCACTAACGCAATGTGACCCTAGCCTTATTAGTCGTGAGTTTCACTTTTTGTATTGAAGAACTTAAATAAATTCTATTAATCACCTAGTTTAGCACATATTTCAAAATTGCGGTCCTGAGACGCGGCAGAAAGAATATTTCCCCAATTGACCCCACTATTTTCAAACTCAGATAATTCTACCTTTTGCGACTTTTGGCGTTTCATACCAACTTTGGGTAGTACTATCAAAATAGGCCAAGCTGGAGAGTAACTGTGACTGGATCACGTGTGGTGAGGCTCAACCCTCACCCCTTTCCCCGACAGATTAAAAGTGTCAGGGTTTCTGGAGTAACATTTCTGGAGGGGCACATGCCACTGATAAGTTGAGCTGAATTAATTAAGTAGAGTGTGCTGCATAATTAATTAGGTTTGTGTTATTCCTGCATGTCCAACATTAAGACTGGTGTACAAAACACTCAATCCCAGAATGAATTAGGACCTAAAGACTTCCTATAAGCCAGAGCAGAGAACCAACAAGCAGCAGCTCTCACCCATATGTTATATAGTTAAAAATCCAATGTAATAATACATTTCTCCTTAACTGCCCAGTGCAGACATTAGAGCTGACAAAGGGCCGTTTAATTTATCAGTTTTTCAATAATCTCATAAACTATAAAGATGTACAATAAAGAAAATTTTTAGATAAGGCTTAATCTCAATCTCTTCTGGTAGAATGTGTTCTTGCTTTATCATGAAAAGTTTGGAGCAAAATTATTTGTTATATGTCGCTGTTTGAAATAATCTGCAATATGTGGTAGGAGAAACCTTGTCACACCAATACGTTTTTATAGGGTAATTACTTTGTGGAGGTTTTAAATAATCACTAGCATGAAAAATTACATGGACGTAAAGTTACATTTTCCTGCTGGAAAAAAGAAATGTGAAGAATATGTTTAATAATACTTTGTGTTGCTTGCTGACAAATTGTAAATTACACTGAAGAAAATGTGCTTTATAATGTGTTGTGCTGCTGAAACAATGTTAATTATGCCCTTACCGTGCAATCAGGACAGCTCTGATTTCAGAAGAAAAAGGGGTAGTAAATCTTCTTGTGTCTGGATACATTTGTTTGTGTGTAGGCATGATTTACATCAGTTGCTATCCACATTGCTGAACAGTACTTGCAGCTGCAAAAAGGTGTTATGCCTTTATAAATAAGTATATCGTACATACCGACCTTCCAAATTTACTGTACTGAAATATGCTTTTAACATTTTATAAAGCCTCATCCAGATGTCCGTGTTACCCATATGTGCTCTATTTGAGATTTTTCATAGAACATGTACCCATTAGTCTATGGGGCTGTTCACATATCTATGTTTTTTCGCAGATTGAGTGGTTCACGCAATAATCATGGAAACATCCATTTTTACCTGCATCACGGATGAAAAGTGTAAGGCCGGGGTCACACTTGCGAGTGTGATGTGAGAAACTCAAGTGAGTCTCTCGCATCAATACCCGGCACTGCCGTCAGCACTCGGGACCGGAGCATTCAGCTGCATAGAAATACATGCAGATACACGCTCTTGTCCCAAGTGCCGGCGGCAGTGGCGGGTATTGATGCGCGAGTTTCGAGTGTGACCCCGGCCTAAGTCTTGGGGTCAGTGAAAATCCCAAACATCCCACGGATGGCATCAGTCAGTGAGCAGTCTGAGTGCTGTCCATGATGAACAACCCAAAGTATAGTTGAGGCTTTGTAATTTATTTATCTATAGGTGAAAATCACTGATGAAAACTGACACAAAAACCAAACACTGATGAAACGAGGATTGAAAACACTGATGACACTTGGACCATTCAAACATGGATGTCTGAATGAAGCCTAAAACAGTACGGCTCAGATCCATTAAAACTGGCGCTTCGCACTCCCGTCTTACTGAGAGGCGTGCAGTAATTAGAGGTACAGAATTAATTAGAAGGCAAATCGGAAAGATGGCTGTGTAAGGTCAGCTTATTTTTAATTAAAGCAGATCTGTCACTAAACTCCACAACTGTATATATTATATATAGATCTCTTAGACTGTCCACATTGGAAAATTTACTTTAAACAACAACTGAAGAACCGATATCAAATCTTTGTAGAGGATGAAGATGGCACACCTAAGAATGAAGCAATACCAGCAAGCAAAAAAGAAAAGGGCACACAGCAACAAGTGACAGCAAAAAGTACAGCCAAGAAGCAACGAAGAGTGGTGGTGGTGGGAGACTCACTACTGAGAGGCACAGAAGCAGCTATCTGCAGACCGGACATAACTGCAAGAGAAGTATGCTGCCTTCCAGGTGCGATGATCAAGGATGTGACCGATAGGATACCAAAGCTCTTCAGCTCCAAGGACGTCCACCCATTTCTTCTGATACATGTTGGCACCAATGACACGGCAAGGAAAGACCTACCGACAATCTGCAAGGACTTTGAAGAGTTGGGGAAGAAAGTAAAGGAACTGGATGCACAGGTAGTTTTTTCTTCTATCCTTCCAGTAGACGGGCATGGCACCAGGAGATGGAACAGGATCCTTGATGCAAACAACTGGCTAAGACGATGGTGCAGACAACAAGGATTTGGATTCCTGGACCACGGTGTGAATTACTGGTATGATGGACTCCTCGCCAGAGACGGACTACACCTCAACAAACCTGGGAAACACACATTCGCCAGAAGACTCACTACACTCATCAGGAGGGCGTTAAACTAGAAGAAGAGGGGACGGGAAGAAAAACATTAGACTCGAACAAAGACGACCCAGGAAAACATACTCAGAAGGGAGGTAAGAACATTTCTAAAACAATCCACAGTGAGGAGATTGGAACAAAACAAAATCCTCTAAACTGCATGCTCGCAAACGCCAGAAGCCTGACAAACAAGATGGAAGAACTAGAAGCAGAAATATCTACAGGTAACTTTGACATAGTGGGAATAACCGAGACATGGTTAGATGAAAGCTATGACTGGGCCGTTAACTTACAGGGTTACAGTCTGTTTAGAAAGGATCGTAAAAATCGGAGAGGAGGAGGGGTTTGTCTCTATGTAAAGTCTTGTCTAAAGTCCACTTTAAGGGAGGATATTAGCGAAGGGAATGAGGATGTCGAGTCCATATGGGTTGAAATTCATGGAGGGAAAAATGGTAACAAAATTCTCATTGGGGTCTGTTACAAACCCCCAAATATAACAGAAAGCATGGAAAGTCTACTTCTAAAGCAGATAGATGAAGCTGCAACCCATAATGAGGTCCTGGTTATGGGGGACTTTAACTACCCGGATATTAACTGGGAAACAGAAACCTGTGAAACCCATAAAGGCAACAGGTTTCTGCTAATAACCAAGAAAAATTATCTTTCACAATTGGTGCAGAATCCAACCAGAGGAGTAGCACTTTTAGACCTAATACTATCTAATAGACCTGACAGAATAACAAATCTGCAGGTGGTTGGGCATTTAGGAAATAGCGACCACAATATTGTGCAGTTTCACCTGTCTTTCACTAGGGGGACTTGTCAGGTAGTCACAAAAACATTGAACTTTAGGAAGGCAAAGTTTGAACAGCTTAGAGATGCCCTTAATCTGGTAGACTGGGACAATATCCTCAGAAATGAGAATACAGATAATAAATGGGAAATGTTTAAGAACATCCTAAATAGGCAGTGTAAGCGGTTTATACCTTGTGGGAATAAAAGGACTAGAAATAGGAAAAACCCAATGTGGCTAAACAAAGAAGTAAGACAGGCAATTAACAGTAAAAAGAAAGCATTTGCACTACTAAAGCAGGATGGCACCATTGAAGCTCTAAAAAACTATAGGGAGAAAAATACTTTATCTAAAAAACTAATTAAAGCTGCCAAAAAGGAAACAGAGAAGCACATTGCTAAGGAGAGTAAAACTAATCCCAAACTGTTCTTCAACTATATCAATAGTAAAAGAATAAAAACTGAAAATGTAGGCCCCTTAAAAAATAGTGAGGAAAGAATGGTTGTAGATGACGAGGAAAAAGCTAACATATTAAACACCTTCTTCTCCACGGTATTCACGGTGGAAAATGAAATGCTAGGTGAAATCCCAAGAAACAATGAAAACCCTATATTAAGGGTCACCAATCTAACCCAAGAAGAGGTGCGAAACCGGCTAAATAAGATTAAAATAGATAAATCTCCGGGTCCGGATGGCATACACCCACGAGTACTAAGAGAACTAAGTAATGTAATAGATAAACCATTATTTCTTATTTTTAGGGACTCTATAGCGACAGGGTCTGTTCCGCAGGATTGGCGCATAGCAAATGTGGTGCCAATATTCAAAAAGGGCTCTAAAAGTGAACCTGGAAATTATAGGCCAGTAAGTCTAACCTCTATTGTTGGTAAAATATTTGAAGGGTTTCTGAGGGATGTTATTCTGGATTATCTCAATGAGAATAACTGTTTAACTCCATATCAGCATGGGTTTATGAGAAATCGCTCCTGTCAAACCAATCTAATCAGTTTTTATGAAGAGGTAAGCTATAGGCTGGACCACGGTGAGTCATTGGACGTGGTATATCTCGATTTTTCCAAAGCGTTTGATACCGTGCCGCACAAGAGGTTGGTACACAAAATGAGAATGCTTGGTCTGGGGGAAAATGTGTGTAAATGGGTTAGTAACTGGCTTAGTGATAGAAAGCAGAGGGTGGTTATAAATGGTATAGTCTCTAACTGGGTCGCTGTGACCAGTGGGGTACCGCAGGGGTCAGTATTGGGACCTGTTCTCTTCAACATATTCATTAATGATCTGGTAGAAGGTTTACACAGTAAAATATCGATATTTGCAGATGATACAAAACTATGTAAAGCAGTTAATACAAGAGAAGATAGTATTCTGCTACAGATGGATCTGGATAAGTTGGAAACTTGGGCTGAAAGGTGGCAGATGAGGTTTAACAATGATAAATGTAAGGTTATACACATGGGAAGAGGGAATCAATATCACCATTACACACTGAACGGGAAACCACTGGGTAAATCTGACAGGGAGAAGGACTTGGGGATCCTAGTTAATGATAAACTTACCTGGAGCAGCCAGTGCCAGGCAGCAGCTGCCAAGGCAAACAGGATCATGGGGTGCATTAAAAGAGGTCTGGATACACATGATGAGAGCATTATACTGCCTCTGTACAAATCCCTAGTTAGACCGCACATGGAGTACTGTGTCCAGTTTTGGGCACCGGTGCTCAGGAAGGATATAATGGAACTAGAGAGAGTACAAAGGAGGGCAACAAAATTAATAAAGGGGATGGGAGAACTACAATACCCAGATAGATTAGCGAAATTAGGATTATTTAGTCTAGAAAAAAGACGACTGAGGGGCGATCTAATAACCATGTATAAGTATATAAGGGGACAATACAAATATCTCGCTGAGGATCTGTTTATACCAAGGAAGGTGACGGGCACAAGGGGGCATTCTTTGCGTCTGGAGGAGAGAAGGTTTTTCCACCAACATAGAAGAGGATTCTTTACTGTTAGGGCAGTGAGAATCTGGAATTGCTTGCCTGAGGAGGTGGTGATGGCGAACTCAGTCGAGGGGTTCAAGAGAGGCCTGGATGTCTTCCTGGAGCAGAACAATATTGTATCATACAATTATTAGGTTCTGTAGAAGGACGTAGATCTGGGTATTTATTATGATGGAATATAGGCTGAACTGGATGGACAAATGTCTTTTTTCGGCCTTACTAACTATGTTACTATGTATGTTACTATGTTACATATGTCAGATTGGCTCTATAATTCTGAAATTAATGATGAGCACGAGTTCAGCTATAGAATGAAACAGTTCAAGAGTCCAAATGTATTCAGTCCCTGCTCACCCAGCCTGGCAGCTGCAGCTTGTACTGAGCAGTGGGAAAACTCAGCAGCAGGAGGAGCTGTCAGTCAGGCGAGATGAGCGGAGAATCAGATAAACTTTCACAAATGATTGATTATACAGTTATTTTGACAAATTGTCACAGTAAATACAGCATCCTTGGTAGGGCTAGCAGATTTATTTAGTAACTAGATAGTAGCCCAATTCTAACGCATCGGGTAATCTAGAATATGTATGTAGTTTATTTATGAAGATTTTAGAATAATACATGAATACACAGGATTTGGCCGGCCGTGACCAATTAGCGAAGCGTGGTTCAACTCTTGCGCCAATTCGCGGCCGGACTGCGCCTGTCGCTGATTGTTCACAGCTGGCCATGTAGTATATAGCACAGCCAAATAGCACAGCTATGTAGTATATTGCACAGCCACGTAGTATATAGCAGAGCCTCGTAGTATATAGCACAGCCACATAGTATATAACACAGCCCACGGAGTATATAGCACAGCCCACGGAGTGTATAACAGCCCACATAGCATATAACACAGCTCACATAGTATATAACAACCCACGCACACAGTATATAACACAGCCCACGTAGTGTATAACATAGGCCACATAGTGTATAACACAGCCCACGTAGTGTATAACACAGGCCACATAGTGTATAACACAGGCCACATAGTGTATAACACAGGCCACATAGTGTATAACACAGCCCACGTAGTGTATAGCACAGCCCACGTAGTATATTGCACAGCCCAAGTAGTACATTGCACAGCCCACGTAGTATATTGCACAGCCCATGTACTACATTGCACAGCCCACGCCGTATATATAGCACAGCCCACGCAGTATATTGCACAGCCCACGCAGTATTTTGCACAGCGCGCATAGTATATTGCACAGCCCGCATAGTATATTGCCCAGCGCGCGTAGTATATTGCACAGCCCGCGTAGTATATTGCACAGCCAGCGTACTATATTGCACAGCCCGCGTAGTGCATTGCACAGCCCACGTAGTATATTGCCCAGCGCACATAGTATATTGCACAGCCCACGTAGTATATTGCACAGCCCACGTAGTATATTGCCCAGCCAGCGTACTATATTGCACAGCCCGCGTAGTACATTGCACAGCCCACGTAGCATATTGCCCAGCTCACGTAGTATATTGCACAGCCCACGTAGTATACAGCAATGTGGGCATCATATCCCTGTTAAAAAAAAAAGAATTAAAATAAAAAATAGTTATATACTCACCTTCCGTTGGCTCCCGGATCCAGGAAGCGTTTACCGACTCTCCTTGCACGCTCCGGTCTCAAGAGTGCATTGCGGTCTTGTGAGATGATGACGTAGCGGTCTCGCGAGACCGATACGTCATCATCTCGCGAGATCGCAATGCATGGAGCGGTCACCAGAGCGTCGTGAGGAGCAGGAAAGGCCTGTTCTGGATCCGAGGGGCCGACGGACAGTGAGTATATAACGATTTTTTTTTTTAAATTATTTTTAACATTAGATCTTTTTACTATTGATGCTGCATAGGCAGCATCAATAGTAAAAAGTTGGTCACACAGGGTTAATAGCAGCGTTAATGGAGTGGGTTACACCGCGGCATAACGCGGTCCGTTAGCGCTGCCATTAACCCTGTGTGAGCACTGACTGTGGGGAGGAAGGAGCAGCCATGTTGCCGCCGGACTGTGCCCGTCGCTGATTGGTCGTGGCATTGGTCGTGGGCGTTTTGCCATGACCAATCAGCGACTTGGATTTCCATGACAGACAGAGGCCGTGACCAATGAATATCCGTGACAGACAGACAGTAAGACAGACAGACAGACGGAAGTGACCCTTAGACAATTAAATAGTAGATGTGTGCAGTTTGCATTGTGAAATCTGGTGACACATTCACTTTAAAAGTTGAGCTTCAAGAATAGGTCTATAAAGTTCATAAAGTATTTTATTTCTGCTTCTTGTTTCAAGCAGCAAAATTGCTTGTTCTACTTCAGTTTTTTACTAAAAGATTAAAGAAAGCTGAAATTGAATAATAAAGTTCTAGTTCTTGTTAGCAATTAACATGAGTAAACTTCTTGTGTTGGCACTAGACTGCTCCCTATGGAGAACGTGAGATGACTGGCTCATCTCTAGACCTAACCTAGTCCCTTTCTCTGTCACAGCAATTACAGAGTCAGGGAACTCAGCTCCTGTACTGATCATTGCTGTGTAATGAGTACAGAATTTACATTGTATAGATAATTAAAAAGTAACAATAGATCAAATCTGTTGATACATTTGACGGTTTATTGCACTGACAGTGTTAGGCACCATTGTGCCGGACGTTTCAATTAGCAGTAATTTATAGTACCTTCTAATTTACGTAACAATTTTATTATTTTCCCATTTTGTATATTACATAAGATTAACATAATATTTATTAATATGCCTTTAACACAGCGTGTTTTGCTTGTTCGCAGAGTGGGTCCAATTTGCCATCACCTCCTACAACACAAAAATAAAACTATAGATTAGCCAACAAGCAATATTTCTCCCATTTTTGCAGGAGTTCTGGTCACTCTTCAGCATGTATATATCAATACTTTGTAAATAAGTAGCTTTGTTGCTAACTCTTTACCCAATAACGTAATCCTGTGCTATAAATATAGGCATTACCACAGAACAGGTTGTATCATCCCACTATAAGGCTTAGACCGGGGTCACACTTGCGAGAAACTCGCACAAGTCTCGTGTCTCAATACCCGGCACTGCCGCCGGCTCTCGGGACCGGAGTGTGCGGCTGCATGTATTTCTATGCAGCTGAGCGCTCTGGTCCGAGTACCGGGTATTGAGACGCGAGACTCATGCGAGTTTCTCGTAAATGTGACCCCGGCTTAAGTGTGCAAACGGCAAGATTTTTGGATTTGCTAAATGACTTGTTTGGCCATGTGCACACGTTGCGTTTTTGCTGAATGGATTTGTCAACAAAACCTGAAGGGAATCCTGATGCCTAAGTGAATGGGAATCCTGAAGTGTCAAGCACACATTGCTAATTTGTGACAGGCAGATATGGTGCAGAAAATAATCTGCAGAATGTCCATTTGTTCAGTGTTTTTTCACCCATTGGCTTACATTGAAGTCAGTCAAAAATGCTACGAAAGCGCAGGTACAAAAATGATTGTGGATTTGCGGCGTACTTGCTTACATTTTTTGCATACATTTTTACACATCAGTGAATGCTATAGAAATAGATAATAATGACCTATTTGGTCTCAGTGGCAATATGTTAGTCAAATGCACCCTGGCTTTGGGCAATCCTGGGGCACATTCATATGGTAACGATTTTCCTGCATTGTTTTGTATTAAACATATGGTTATTTGATTTTGCATCTTCGTCTGCTCATTTGTTTGCACTTGTGAGACTTCCATAATGTCAAACTTTGGAGAATTATTTGCATACACCCTGTTTACTTTGTTTTGTTTTTATATATATACACATGGTATGTGTATTTACTCTATGTATCACACTACCATCCAATATTTAAATGTTATTTATATTCCATGTGAGTATACTTATCCATTTTATACAGTATTTACAACCAATGAGGTGTTTGTATAGTGTGCCCTGGGTCTGTTTTTGCATCCTGCACATTCCTCTATTTTCTCTTTTTTAATGGTTTTAATATGTGTATCCCTTTGAATTGATGTACCAATCAAGGATTTTTTTTATAATATCTTTTTACCCTTTTGTAAACACTGCCTTCCTTTTGGAGTAAAATATATAAAGTTACTAGCTTTGTTTCTCCTTGCTCTATAACGTACTGTCACGTCCTCTGAAGTAAATTAAACTACTAATTGGGTTGGCTCCTGACCCATTACCAATTCAGGAATAGGATCTGGTGGCAGCGGAAAGTGTCCTGAGCTGTTGGGAAAACTGGTAGTGATAGACAGCGTGGATAATTATTGTTCCCGCCTGAGTAGTAGTTATATCGCCCTCACAGTTTGCAAAAGATGAGTCGTCCAAATTTCCTGTTGAGAGGTGTAAGAAGCTTGTTGATGGCTATAGGAAGCGATTGTTGGCAGTTATTTATTCCAGAAGGTGTGCAACCAAATATTAAGTTGAGGGTGCTAACAATTTTGGTCAGCCAATTTTGAGGTTTTTGTGTGAAATTATGTCCAAGTTGCCTATTTTTCTGTCTTTTTTTGTTTTGTTCCAATAGACACAAAAAATAAACATGTATAACAAAACTTGTGTAATTAAGATAATTTTCGGGGAGAAAAATGTAATTTTCTGGATTAATTTCATGAGTGAAAACACTATTGGCCATGACTGTATGTCTGTCTTTCTATATAATATTTATTATCTATCTGTAAAGCATTCATTGCTGTCCAAAACACTAGAAAAACACATGTGAAAATTGCATGCAGAAATGTAGAAAAACGTACGCATTTCCTGCTACCTTTTTCTTGCCAAGAGTTGCAGAAATGGTGGCGAAATGTCAGCATCCAAATATTCAACGTGTGCACATGGCCTTAAGGTACCCAACTTGGGATTTTATTTCTACCACTACCGGATAGGTATCAGTAATATATGTTTCCTGTGTGTAGTAAAACACTTAGCGATCACCTTCTGGCATCAGTCTAGACCAGACTTGGGCAAAGTGCGGCCCGTGGGCCACATCTGGCCCTTTGACTGTCTCTGGAAAACAGAGGTCCACGGGCCGCTCCGTGTCCACTGTCTCTATCTGCGCTGAGTCTGACTTCTTTGGTGGAGGAGGGGCCTCCGGCCACTTCCTCCACCAATGAGTGTGTGAAACAGCTAACGCAATGACATCCTTTCATCGTGTCAGCTGTGTGCTGCAAAGAGTCCGCGCACTGGAGATAATGAGACAGAAGCAGAGCGCTGGGAAACGAGACCGAGGTATGTGGTGTTCATTTTTTTTCATGTATATGGGATGTTGGGTGGGCATGGGGAGGCTACGGGGGGTCGTGCTACACAAGGGGAGGCTATGGGGGTATAGTGCTGCACAAGGGGAGGCTATGGGGGTGTTGTGCTGTACAAGGGGAGGCTATGGGGCTGTTGTGGTGCACAAGGGGAGGCTATGGGGCCTTGTGCTGCACAAGAGGAGGCTATGGGAGTGTTGTGCTGCACATGGGGAGGCTATGGGGGCATTGTTCTGCATATGGGGAGGTTATGGGGTTGTGCTGTACAAGGGGAGGCTATGGAGACCTTGTGCTGCACAAGGGGAGGCTATGGAGACCTTGTGCTGCACAAGGGGAGGCTATGGAGGCCTTGTGCTGCACAAGGGGAGGCTACGGGGACCTCGTGCTGCACAAGGGGAGGCTATGGGGGCCTCGTAATGCACTAGGGGAGGTTATGGGGTCCTCGTGCTGCACAAGGGAAGGCTATGGGGGCCTCGTGCTGCACAAGAGGAGGCTATGGGGGCCTCGTGCTGAACAAGGGGAGGCTATGGATGCCCCGTGCTGCACAAGGGGAGGCTATGGAGGCCCCGTGCTGCACAACGGGAGGCTATGGGGGCCTTTTGCTGCACAAGGGGAGGCTATGGGGCCTCGTGCTGCACAACGGGAGGCTATGGGGGCCTTTTGCTGCACAAGGGGAGGCTATGGGGGCCTCGTGCTGACAAGGGGAGGCTATGGGGGCCTTGTGCTGCACAAGAAGAGGCTATGGGGTCCTTGTGCTGCACAAGGGGAGGCTATGGAGGCCCCGTGCTGCACAACGGGAGGCTATGGGGGCCTTTTGCTGCACAAGGGGAGGCTATGGGGCCTTGTGCTGCACAAGAGGAGGCTATGGGAGTGTTGTGCTGCACATGGGGAGGCTATGGGGGCATTGTTCTGCATATGGGGAGGTTATGGGGTTGTGCTGCACAAGGGGAGGCTATGGAGGCCTTGTGCTGCACAAGGGGAGGCTATGGAGGCCTTGTGCTGCACAAGAGGAGGCTATGGAGGCCTTGTGCTGCACAAGGGGAGGCTATGGAGGCCTTGTGCTGCACAAGGGGAGGCTATGGAGGCCTTGTGCTGCACAAGGGGAGGCTACTGGGACCTAGTGCTGCACAAGGGGAGGCTATGAGGGCCTCGTAATGCACTAGGGGAGGTTATGGGGTCCTCGTGCTGCACAAGGGAAGGCTATGGGGGCCTCGTGCTGCACAAGAGGAGGCTATGGGGGCCTCGTGCTGCACAAGGGGAGGCTATGGAGGCCCCGTGCTGCACAAGGGGAGGCTATGGAGGCCCCGTGCTGCACAACGGGAGGCTATGGGGGCCTTTTGCTGCACAAGGGGAGGCTATGGGGCCTTGTGCTGCACAACGGGAGGCTATGGGGGCCTTTTGCTGCACAAGGGGAGGCTATGGGGGCCTTGTGCTGACAAGGGGAGGCTATGGGGGCCTTGTGCTGCACAAGAAGAGGCTATGGGGTCCTTGTGCTGCACAAGGGGAGGCTATGGAGGCCCCGTGCTGCACAACGGGAGGCTATGGGGGCCTTTTGCTGCACAAGGGGAGGCTATGGGGGCCTCGTGCTGACAAGGGGAGGCTATGGGGGCCTTGTGCTGCACAAGAAGAGGCTATGGAGTCCTTGTGCTGCACAAGGGGAGGCTATGGAGGCCCATGCTGCACAAGAAGAGGCTATGGGGGCCTTTTGCTGCACAAGGGGAGGCTATGGGTGCCTCGTGCTAACAAAGGGAGGCTATGGGGGCCTTGTGCTGCACAAGAAGAGGCTACGGGGGCCTCGTGCTGCACAAGGGGAGGCTATGGAGGCCCCGTGCTGCACAACGGGAGGCTATGGGAGCCTTTTGCTGCACAAGGGGAGGCTATGGGGGCCTCGTGCTGACAAGGGGAGGCTATGGGGGCCTTGTGCTGCACAAGAAGAGGCTATGGGGTCCTTGTGCTGCACACGGGGAGGTTATGGGTGCCTCGTGTTGCACATTGGGAGGCCGTGTGGGGCTTTTACAGTATATGGGGAGGCTGTGTGGGGCTTATGCTGTATATATGGAGATACTGTGTGGTTCTCATGCAGTATATGGGGAGGCTGTGTGGGGCTCATGCTGTATATTGGGGAGGCTGTGTGGGGCTCATGCAGTATATAGGGAGGCTGTGTGGGGCTCATGCAGTATATAGGGAGGCTGTGTGGGGCTCATGCAGTAAAGATGGGAAGGCTGTGTGGGGCTCATGAAGTACATATATAGGGAGGCTGTGTGGGACTCATGCAGTATATAGGGAGGCCGTGTGGGGCTTGTGCAGTATATAGGGAGGCTGTGTGGGACTCATGCAGTGTATATATAAGTAGGCTGTGTGGGGCTCATGCAGCATAAATGGAGAGGCTGTGTGAGGCTCATGCAGTATATATAGGGAGGGTGTGTGGGGCTCATGCAGTATATATAAAGAGGCTGTGTGGGGCTCATGCAGTATATATGAGGCTGTGTGGGGCTCATGCAGTATATAGGGAGGCTGTGTGGGGCCCATGCAGTATATAGGGAGGCTGTGTGGGGCTCATGCAGTATATATAGGGAGGCTGTGTGGGACTCATGCTGTATATGGGGAGGCTGTGTGGGGATCAAGCAGTATATATAGGGAGGCTGTGTGGGGCTCATGCAGTATATATAGGGAGGCTGTGTAGCACTCATGCAGTATATTGGGAGGCTGTGGGGCTCATGCAGTATATATAGGGAGGCTGTGGGGCTCATGAAGTATATAGGGAGGCTGTGTGGGCTCATGCTGTACATGGTGAGGCTGTGTGGGGCTCATGCAGTATATAGGGAGGCTGTGTGTGGCTCATGCACTATATATAGGGAGGCTGTGTGGGGCTCATGCAGGGGTCAGCTCTCTGGCACCACCACTTGCCTCAGGTCAGTCAGGGAACTGCACCAAGGGCAAATAGTCGCTGGAAAAGCTTCACTTATAGGTACGAGTTAGTGAGGCGCGCCCAATGAGGGGGAATATATATCATCAGTTCAGGCTGGGGATATATATCTAAACCTCCCGGCCGTCACTGCCAGAGTTCCTCACTAAAACAATATGGCATTCTGCCACGAGTTCCTCATTTACAATAAGCCCCTTCCGACAGCAGGCTTAGATCGGGTCAGGAACCAACCCTGGGGGTAGTGTATGATATAACAAATGGAGAGTGCGGACGTGGGGATTCGTGGATCGAGATAAAAGAGCAGCCCAAGATTAATTTTATATTTAATCGCTGAAGAGGCGCACTAGAAAATACAGCTATACATACAAGAGCAAATATGTACAGTCAGGAGTGTAGTACAAGGATAGGGTATAGATAGTTTGCAATCACCGTGTTAGGTAGCATGTGACCACAGGGAGGCGCTGATGGATTACAGTTCCAAATCTTAGTTACAGGCCTTCCGGGCTGCGTCAGCAAACGTAACCTCCGGCCATCAGAAACTGGATTCTGCTGGATTTTATCTGCGCTTAGAGACTAAAAATGACTACCGTATGTAATTATTAATAGCTATGCGTTATAACTCCATGATCCAGAGTGCTACAGGTGGCTAACTAATGTGTGCACGTAGGAAAATGGATGCCGATTTGGAATATGTGCTTGGTACATCTTAGACATATTGCATTCTGTAATTATAAATCATTTCCCATATTCAATACCTACTAGCCTTGCTTTTCCATGTGCTTGGTGACACAAAGAGGTTCAGATTTCCACAGCTGCCCAACAGTTCGCACCCTTGTGTCAACAACTTCAAAAGAACAACCTCCAGCACTCAAAATAAGAAAAAGTGAAAAAGTCTTGTCTTCAATGATGAATTTTTTATTATTATTATTTATTCTGGGGGTTCACAGCCGTGAAAACAGGATGTAACAGAAAATTTTCCCAACGTTTCGACCATAAAATGGTCTTTATCAAGGATACAATCTGTATTAGTGAACAAGATTCCAAACGGCAATCCCAGAGCAGACCATTTTATGGTCGAAACATTGGGAAAATTTTCTGTTACATCCTGTTTTCACGGCTGTGAACTCCCAGAATAAATAATAATAATAAAAAATTCATCATTGAAGACAAGACTTTTTCACTTTTTCTTATTTTGAGTGCTGGAGGTTGTTCTATTATATTGATCTATTTTTTTTTCCTCCTAAGCTCCAGCTTATATTGAGTGAAAGGTGACCCTGGTCATTTATAATAAACAACTTTAAAAGAGCTTGTCCTAGCTTGTTTAATTAAAAGAAAACAAAGAGCCTGGGGAATCCCATGGGTGGGGGCACATTTCAGGAGTGGAGGGAGACTTGTCCCTCACACTCCCGATTCCACACCTCCCAAAAGAGTACCACCCAGAGGACCCCAAGGCACCAATGGATCACTGAGGCACACATAGGCGGGACATCAAGACATCAGGATACAGGAAGGACATCAGGGTACACAAGGTCATCAGGACGCAGGCAAAACATCAGGGTACACGAGGACCTCAGGGTACATGATGTCATCAATGTACATCAGGTCATCAGGATATCAGGGTACACAAGGTCATCGGGACGCAGGGAGGTCATCAGGGTACAGACAGGACATCTGGACACAGAGTCACCAGCAGACATCAGACAGGAGTTGCTTGGTTCCGTACAGCCGACACGACCTACAGGCACCACCCCAGTCATCAGGCTCCAAGCTCCAGGCAGCGGTCATCAGGTTCTAGACTGCAGTCGTCATGCTCCGGGCATCAGACCTAGGAAGGAACTCAAGTGGGATGGTGCTAGAACTGCAGGATTGCTGGGATGGTGCTAGCACCACACGGTAGCCAGAACCCAGAGTAGTAGATGCTCAGCAGAAACACCGGTTACCAGAGACAAAGTCACTGGGTGCAAGGCTCCAGATGCAGAGGGATTCCAGGAATATAACACAGCAGACACAGGGTCAGATAAAGGACAGGTACAGGATCAAGGATTCAGGCCTGGATAAACTGCCTCCAGGACAGGCACCAGAACAGGACATAACAGTAATCAAGGCAAGGACTTTGGTACTAAAACATAGACAGGAGAGGTGCAGGAACCCAAAACACACATAGCAAAGTTCAGGAGCTTTGTGTGCAGCTCAGGCCCCTTCCATAGGGCAGGGGAACTATGTATAGGAGTTGCCCCTCAGCAATTGGCTGGGGACAGCATTTCATGTACACACATTAAACCTGATAAAAGCAGGAGAGATGTGGCCACGCACGCCCTTAGCACAAACAGAAACCATTGCGGCACAATCAGTGCAGTAACTGAGGCTCAGGGCACCTGGAAGTGGCTGCACACCCAGACACACGTGGAAAGTCATGCAGCAGCTGCAAATGACCTCACAACCCGCGGACAGCTTCCACAGCGGCAACCAGGGACCGCACATGTGTATGGTCATGCAGTAGAGCAAAGACCTAACCATCCATGTACGGCTACGCAGCAGAGCAGAGAACTAAGCAGGTTTCAAACAGGTAACAGCCAACAGAATCCCAGCTCAATTAGGGGGAAAGGAGCAAAGGGTTAAAGTAAAGACATGCATTGTCACGCCGAAAACCAGATACAGACAGAACGGCATGACAGAAACTTTGTCAAAGTTGAAGGAAAGATGAATGCAGCAAGTTATCAGCAAATACTGGAGGCAAATTTGCACTCATCAGCCCAGAAGCTGTGCATGGGACGTACTTGGACTTCGAACATGACAACGATCCAAAACACAAGGCCAAGTCAACCTGTCATTGGCTACAGCATAACAAAGTGAAGGTTCTGGAGTGGCCATCTCAGTCTCCTGACCTCAATATCATTGAGTCACTCTTGGGAGATCTCAAGTGCGCAGTTTATGCTAGACAGCCCAGGAATTTACAGGAACTGGAGACTATTTGCAAAGAAGAGTGGGCGGCTTTACCATCTGAGAAGATAAAGAACCTCATTATTATTATTATTATTTATTGTTATAGCACCATTTATTCCATGGTGCTTTACATGTGAGGAGGGGTATACATAAAAACAAGTACAATAATCTTAAACAATACAAGTCATAACTGGTACAGGAGGAATGAGGACCCTGCCCGCGAAGGCTCACAATCTACAAGGGATGGGTGAGAATACAGTAGGTGAGGGTAGAGATGGTCATGCAGCGGTTTGGTCGATCGGTGGTTACTGCAGGTTGTAGGCTTGTCGGAAGAGGTGGGTCTTCAGGTTCTTTTTGAAGGTTTCGATGGTAGGCGAGAGTCTGATGTGTTGTGGTAGAGGGTTCCAGAGTAGGGGTGATACGCAAGAGAAATCTTGTATACGATTGTGGGAAGAGGAGATAAGAGGGGAGTAGAGTAGGAGATCTTGTGAGGATCGGAGGTTGCGGGTAGGTAAGTACCGGGAGACGAGGTCACAGATGTATGGAGGAGACAGGTTGTGGATGGCTTTGTACGTCATGGTTAGGGTTTTGTAGTGGAGTCTCTGGGCAATGGGGAGCCAGTGATGGGATTGACAGAGGGGAGAGGCCGGGGAATAGCGGGGGGACAGGTGGATTAGTCGGGCAGCAGAGTTTAGAATAGATTGGAGGGGTGCGAGAGTGTTAGAGGGGAGGCCACAGAGCAGGAGGTTGCAGTAGTCAAGGCGAGAGATGATGAGGGCACGGACTAGAGTTTTTGCAGATTCATCCACCACTACCACAAAAGACTTCAAGCTGTCACTGATGTTAGAGGGGCAATATATAGTATTAAGAAAGGTGGTATGTAAACGTTTGATCAGGGCCATTTGGATGTTTTGGGTTGTCATTACGATTTAAAAAGAGAAAACACAGTAGACTGACAATAAATGGCTTCACCCAACCAATAACCATGAGTGGAGGAAAAGTTTTGGTGTTATTTATATTATCTGAAAAAGGCCAAGAAAGCAAAAATTCTGCTGGGATATGTAAACTTTTGAGCACAACTATAGATTAAAAAATTATCTGTGGTAACTCTCCATCCACCCCTGCCCAGGAGATGTGGTATGATCAGACAATGTTACTACACAATCAGGCAAAGCCATTACACAGTACACAGCAGGGGCACATTTATAAGATTATCTCAGCATAGGAATATTTTTTAACACATCAAATTGTAGGATGAGTTTTGTTTGTGGGACAACCTATTTGACGCTACACTTGTACAAAGATTTATTGATAAGTGGTCTAAATGTATAGTCAGTAGCTAAATGGTGCATGTACAGGATCAATGTGGATACAAAAATAATGTACGCATGTAATTTACAGAATATATAGAAAACATGGAGTCAGCCTGTGCCCTAAATGATTATTAATATAGGATACAGGAAAGATATACATCTTTGCACCGCATTAGGCTAGTTTCACATTTGTGTTTGAATCCGCAGCGTTTAATCTGCATCCGCAAGTGCTGGAAAAAATGCATAGAAGCACATACAAATGCAGCGTTTTTTAGACGCATGCGGGAACGCATGCAGTTAATAAAGCACCGCGTTTTCACGCGTTTTTTGTGCGCATGGTGGAAAATTTTACAAGAGAAAAATCTAGATAACAGACACTGCCAATGGGACTATAGAGGGCGTGTATTATGGGATATCTATATATAGACCCTAGGACTGCTGAGATCTTAACAGTGTGCTACTCTATCCTGTGTCCTGATGGATTTTCGCATGGGGAGCTTTTATTTCAACCTGGATTTAAGCATCAAGCTGTTTCTTGCCTGTGCGTTTGCTTGGGAGCAACACAGAAATTGTGAAATATGGAGGACACGGCGTAGGCGTTTTTGGAGACACCCCATTATCAAACTACGTGAGAGCCGTGAAGCCTATCACACGCTGTATGGCGAGCTTAATGCCAACCCGAACAAATTCCTGGAATATACAAGGATGTTGCAAGACTCTTTCCGGGATTTGCTTGCTCGTGTTCAAGGAGCCATCCGGAGACAGGACACCCAGCTCCGTAGAGCGATTCCACCAGAGGAACGTCTGCTGGTTACATTAAGGTACGTAACAAATCTAAACAAATGCCAGTGCTAGTTTTGGGTGTTCTGACATGTTTTTTTTTTTATTTTCCTTTATGTCTTTAACATAACAACACCATAAATAGAATTGATTGTAATTTTTTTTTTTTTAATTTTATTCCAGATTTCTGGCAACTGGAGAGAGTTTATCATCCCTCCACTTCCAATACCGGCTTGGAATTTCCACCCTGTCTGGAATAGTTGCAGACACCTGCCGGGCTTTGTGGAATGTTCTCCGGGATGAGCTTATACCCCTCCCCATGTGGATTGAAATTGCTGAAAAATTCTGGAGTGTGTGTGATTTCCCCAACTATTTGGGAGCGGTGGATGGAAAGCACATCCGCATTATCAAACCAGTCAGAACAGGATCGGAGTACTTCAATTATAAAAAATATTTTTCTGTTGTGCTCATGGCAATAGCCGATGCAGACTGTCTCTTCATCGCCGTGGACATTGGAGCTTTTGGCCGTGGCAACGATTCCCAGACTTTCAAGAACTCGGATATGGGGCACCGTTGTATGGCAAAAATTTTAATTTTCCACGGCCACGACCACTCCCCAACACTCAAGGTCCACCGATGTCATTTGTTATGGTTGGGGATTAGGCCTTTCAGATGTGTGAAAACCTACTGAAGCCATATTCCAGTTGGGACTTGAACCACAATAAAAGGATCTTTAACTACAGACTGACCAGGGTCCGAAGAACAGTAGAGTGTACCTTTGGGATTCTAGTCTCAAAATGGCGAATTCTTGCAACAGCCATTAATCTAAAAATGGAGACAGTCAATGAGGTGGTCAAAGACTGTGTGGTTCTCCACAATTACATAATGGCTAAGGAACGACCCAACATTGAACTGGATGAACCAGTTGGAAACCCATTGCCAGATTACCAGCATCACCCGCTGCGGTCAACTGCTGAAGTTGGCCACATTCGGGACCAATTTGCTGCCTTTTTTTATTCAGATATTGGACGTGTGTCATGGCAGGACAATGTTGTGTAAATGTCCTGTTGGGATTTGGTCTGTACCAGTTATTTTTTTAAATGTTCCTAATATTTGTTGTTAATAAACTTTATTTTTTGGTATCTTGACCGTGTTTCCTATGTATTTCCTCTACAAACCAAGGCTGCCGTCACACTAGCAGTATTTGGTCAGTATTTTCTATCAGTATTTGTAAGCCAAAACCAGGAGTGGGTGATAAATGCAGAAGTGCTAAATATGTTAATATTATACTTTTCCTCTAATTGTTCCACTCCTGGTTTTGGCTTACAAATACTGATGTAAAATACTGACCACATACTGCTAGTGTGACGGCAGCCAGGTTATTAGTGGTAAGGTTGTTGACGTCATTGCGTCCTGATTCTGTTCTGCAGTATCCATTGGACACAGACTCAAGAGACAATGGCTGTTATACAAAACAGATCTATACTCATCAAGTGAGGTGTCAGAAATAATGAATTCATGATGCACATATAACAGCCTCATGAATTCACTATTTCTGACACATGTCCAGGTGAGCATAGATATGCCTTGTATGACCGCCATCGTCCCTTCACTTTGTGTGAAATAGATTACGTACACAGAAGAGAAAATGGAGGTTATACAAGGCAGTTCTCTACTCACCAGGTCAGGTGTCCCAACTAATACGTTTTTGGACACCTGACCTGTTGAGTATAGTTCTGCATTGTATTGCCACCATTTTTTTCTTCAGTTTGCAACACTAGTCACAGACTAAGCTGAAGGAAGAGATTATGGAGAAAATACAAGTATAAAAATTGTTTAAACCACCTCATATCTCTATACTAAAGACACACAAAACTGCAGTGTTGGACTTGCTAACTACTGGACCTATGATGTGGGCAAAAAATAAAGTGTGCGGCGCAGTTTTTTATTTGGTGCACGGTGTGTGTTGCCGGCGGAGAAATACATAATTAACCAATCCTTTTTGGAGGCAAAAAACATTATTATTTATTTTGTTAACAAATAAAAAAAAAATTAACTGCGGCTGCTTGGGGTAGAGTACTGTAAACGGGGGGTATGTAGCTGTGAAGCTTGACTCACTGTGGACGACACAGGGGTGGCAGGAGAAGGGGCAAGTAAATTACTGGGGTCTGGCAGATCGGGGATGGGGCTTGACACATGAGAGGGCTGAGACACACTGGAAGGGTGAGACAAACCTGACATAACAAACACATTGAAAGGTGAGGGGGGAGGAATAAAAATAGTCCGCTTTTTCTCTCCCTTTTTGGGATTGGCTCAGCGGTCTGGGGAGCCTCAGTGGGCTCATTTCTTGCGGCCTGGTCATAGTGGCCAAAATGTCACTGTCTTTATCATGCTGCTGCTGCTGCATGGTGGCGGTAGAAGTTTGTAAGGCCATGCCAGGGTCCTGCTGCATCGTGGTAGCGGAGTGGAAGGACATGCCAGGGTCCTGCTGCATTGTGGTGGCGGAGCGGAAGGGAATGCCAGGGTCCTGCTGCATCGTGGTGGCAGAGCGGACGGCCATGTCAGGGTCCTGCTGCATCGTGGTTGCGGAGCGGAAGGCCATGCCAGGGTCCTGCTGCTGCATGGTGGTGTTAGTGGAGGAGGTCCAAGCAGGAGCAGCAGTTGTCATGGTGGTGACGGTGGGCTGTCATACAGCACTCGGCATGGTGGTGGTGCTGTAGTGGGGTTCTGCAGTGCTTGGAATGGAGGTGGCCGTGCAGTGGTATGCAGCAGAGGTCGGCATTGAGGTCAATCGTGACAGTGTAGGCACAGGTGGATATGCGGCCACTGTCTGCTGAAAATACCGACTCTGCTGCATAGCCTGCATGTAAGCAGCATTGCAGGCCTGCATGACACTAAACTGGAGATTAGGAGTAAGGTATTCCGACATGCCCTGTTCAATTAGGTTAAAAAAATGATGTGATGGCCTCTGGAGGTCGGCTTTTACTTGGTCAAGACTTTTGGTGACCTCCTGGATACGTGTATTCATATGGCTAATGGCAGTATCCAGTCGGTCACCCAAAGCCCTGAGTCCATCGTGAAAAACCGAGCTCAAGTGCAAAAACTCGGGCATGAGTGACCTGTCTGGTGCCCTCTGCCACTGCCGGGAGGAGCCCAAAAACAAAGGGGCAGAAGCAGAGGACTGGGAAAAGAGAACACCTGATGGACCAGCTTCCTGGTCTCCAGTTAGTCTGGCAGCCCACTTGCTGCAGCGCTGCAGGATGGCTGGGACGGGTCCGTGGCTGTCTAATGAAGGACCGCCCCAGAACCTGGGTCAACAGTGCTGCTCCATGTGCTGTGAAAAAAGTAAAAAAAAATTAATACCAAAAACTAAAAAAACGCCAACTCCTGTTGAATAGAAACATAGAGATTATGGCAATACAGCACAACCTAATACGCCGGAAAAATACTAACGTTCTCTGGGCAAGGACCGGTCTTAAAAATGCCAGAATGCGGTGGTATTTATACTTTTGGATCCTTGCTCCAGAACCACTGGGAACACGGCTCTCTTGACGTAGGTCCTTGTTAAAGCGGTCCTTCATCGAACGCCAAAGTGTTTTGACTTTGAGCACTGTTGAAAAAAAAAAATCTGGTTAGACAATGGACTTTTGGCCGTGCTCACACAACTGTGTGTGATGAGAGAAACTCCTGAGAGTTTCTGTCATCACACACAGTTGTGTGTGCACGGCCAAGGTCTCTGCTGCTTCACACTGCATTGTAATACTTACAAAATACATTTTGGATCCGAGTCGGGGCGTTGTCCCAGCCATCCCACATCGCTTTGGCCACCTCATTCCATAGCCGCCGGATCGTCAAGTTGTCTGAGTGCTGTGGAACCCGGGTGTCCCACAACGGGACTCGCTCATGGACCAGGGAGATGAGGATATCGTTGTCAATGAGGTCCTCATCCCATTCTGGAACCTAAAAAATAAATGGAGACATTAATGTTGGATACATTAACATAAGGAAAAGAAAGAAAACAGAGGCTGTGAAATGGCATGAATAATGAAAGTCAAGATAAAAATGGAGTCCAGAAGAAAAATGTAAAGAAAGAGGAAAGTAAAGAGAGGAAGATTCAAGAATACTAAAGTGAAGATACAGTAAACAGTCAGCCAGGTATACTTACACGCTGCTGCCTTGCCACCCGACCATGACCCCGCTGCTCCTGCTCACCCTCTGCCGCAGTGGAAGAAGTGCGCTAAAAAAAAGGGAAAAAAAAATGTCACATGTGTAGATGTGACAGTGAATACTTACCAATCTGAGGAGTTGAGTACTCACTTCACTGACATGTTCGGCTTGAGAAGGCCCATGACGTTGCTCCTCATCAGAAGATGACATTCTGATGCATGCAGAAAGAAAGAAATGGCAGAAATTAGGACATGTAGAGACAGAAAATAGAAAATAAAGGCATTGGCTAGCATATACTCACATTGTTCAGAGTCTTGTTTCCTCCAAGGTGCTTTTGTCTGCTCTGCTTCTCTGTCTGCTGAGTAGTGACCTGCAAATGTCCACTCACTCCCTTTATCACCCTGTATGTGGGGGGTGGCTAATTAGTGTCTAGACATGTTTTTCTCTGGTGCAACGCATGCGTTCACAAGTGCAAGCAAATGCATGTGCCTGCGGCCACATGCGTTCACATAGACAGCAATGCTTTTTTTGCCGCATTCCATCTGCTAACAACCGCATACGTTTCTAGGCAGCAAATTGACGCCTCTAAAATTATTACATGTTGCGTTTACCGCGCCAAACCGCAGACGACGAAACAACGCATGCATTGTCAAACACGGCAAAACGCAATCGAACTCAGACACATGCGTTCCTAATGTTAAAGATAGGAATACACAACGCATGCGGATAATTGCGGAAGAAACACTGCGGACACAACCGCAAATATGAAACCGGCCTTAGCCAGTAGATACAAATATTTAGATTATTTAGAATATTTATATTAATATATGATTCAGTTAAAAGTTTGGTAAAACATTACTTGAAAGGAAATATCCTATTCTTACCAAAGTCAAGTTCCTTGATATTACAGTGAAATACAATCTCTCCATTAACCATAAGTTCCACAGTGTCCCGATCAGGTATTTCCTCCAAGAAAACTTTGTGTCCATCACAGGCAAGAACAGCTGCAATATATAATGTATACATCATGTGTGTATATATACAGTGATCAGCATAAAGGACTGCAGCCCAACAGATTTATCAGAAAACCATTGGTATCCTTTCAGAGTAAACATTTTCTATTGGATACTATACTACACAATACTTGCACAAAAGTGGGACATTGATTGCATACAAGATTTGCTATTTTGCACAGACATAAAAATAATTTTCCCAACAAATGTATTGAAAACCATATATCTAAAAAAAATGTATCGAAGAACAAAGTTAAAGTTTACACTACACAACTTTAATCAACAAGAATTCAGCAAATTGTCTCTTCAGAGAGGAAGAGGACTAGGACTCTAATGCCACAAGTAGCAATCTTTGTAAGTCAATGTCGACCCTCTAACAAGCCTTGTCACATGACTTAGGATAAAAGCCAAAGCAGAATCTCAATTTGCAGACACTGTGATTCAGGGTACTGCCTTTCGTCAGTGCAAAGTATGAAATCTGGTTTCGCTGTGTGAGAGGTGTCTGACTGTGATCCAAGGGGTAACATTTCTCCTTGCGGAGAGTGACATGTTAAGCATACTGAGATGAGGAGACATTTAAGCCGCAATGCTCCTCTGGGAAATATGTAAATTGCCTTTTGCATTGACGAGGGGCAGTATCCCGAAACACACTGTCTGCAAATTGAGATTCTGGTTTTGGTTTTAATCCAGTCATGTGACGGGCTGAACATGAATATGTGTTCCAAAAGTCTGTATCACGTAAGGTTTTTAACGCCTTCATGACCGGAACTTATTTAGATTTTTTCGTTTTTCTTTTTCGCTCCCCTTCTTTCCAGAGCCATAACTTTTTTATTTTTCCATCAATATGGCTGTGTGAGGGCTTATTTTTTGCAGGACAAGCTGACGTTTTTAATTATATCACTTTTGTGCAGATAAGTTCTTTTGATTGCCCCTTAGTGCATTTTAATGCAATGTTGCGGCGACCAAAAAAACGTAATTCTGGCATTTTGATTTTTTTTTTCACTACGCCGTTTAGCGATCAGGTTAATTTTTTTATTGATAGATCGGGCGATTCTAAACGTGGCGATACCAAATAAGTATGTTTGATTTTTTTTTATTGTTTTATTTTGATTGGGGCGAAAGGGGGGTGATTTGAACTTTTATGCTTTTTTAACCCCTTTCTGACCTCGGACGGGATAGTACGTCCAAGGTCAGATCCCCTGCTTTGATGCAGGGCTCCGCGGTGAGCCCGCATCAAAGCCGGGACATGTCAGCTGTTTTGAACAGCTGACATGTGCCCGTAATAGGCGCGGGCAGACACGGCATTTAACTACCGCTTCCGGCCTTGGCGGCCGGAAATGACGTCATCGCCGACCCCCGTCACATGATCGGGGATCGGCGATGCGTCAGGATGGTAACCATAGAGGTCATAGAGACCTCTATGGTTACTGATCACCGTTGGCTGTGAGCGCCACCCTGTGGTCGGCACTCACAGCACACCTGCAATTCTGATCTGATGATCGCTGCTATGTAGCAGAGGCGATCGAGTTGTGCCTGCTTCTAGCCTCCCATGGAGACTATTGAAGCATAGCAAAAGTAAAAAAAAAAGTTAAAAAAAGTGAAAAAAATAAAAAAATATAAAAGTTTAAATCACCCCCCTTTCGCCCCAATCAAAATAAATCAATAAAAAAATCAAATCTACACATATTTGGTATCGCCGCGCTCAGAATTGCCCGATCTATCAATTAAAAAAAAGCATTAACCTGATCGCTAAACGGCGTAGCGAGAAAAAAATTCGAAACGCCAGAATTACGTTTTTTAGGTCACCGCGACATTGCATTAAAATGCAATAACGGGCGATCAAAAGAACGTATCTTCACCAAAATACTATCATTAAAAACGTCATCTCGGCACGCAAAAAATAAGCCCTCAACCGACCCCAGATCATGAAAAATGGAGACGCTACGAATATCGGAAAATGGCACAATTTTTTTTTTTTTTTTAGCAAAGTTTGGAATTTTTTTTCACCACTTAGTTAAAACATAACCTAGTCATGTTAGGTGTCTATGAACTCGTACTGACCTGGAGAGTCATAATGGCAGGTCAGTTTTAGCATTTAGTGAACATAGAAAAAAGCCAAACAAAAAACACGTGTGGGATTGCACTTTTTTTGCAATTTCACCGCACTTGGAATTTTTTTCCTGTTTTCTAGTACACGACATGCTAAAAACAATGATGTTGTTCAAAAGTACAACTCGTCCCGCAAAAAATAAGCCCTCACATGGCCAAATTGACGGAAAAATAAAAAAGTTATGGCTCTGGGAAGGAGGGGAGTGAAAAACGAACACGGAAAAACGAAAAATCCCAAGGTCATGAGGGGGTTAATATTCTGAAACACTTTTTTTTACTTTTTGCATGCTCAATAGCCTCCATAGGAGGCTAGAAGCTGCCATAGCGCGATCGCCTCTGCTACCTAGAGGTGATGCTCAGATCACCTCTATGCAGCAGAATTATAGGCTTGCTGTAGCAATCTGCCATCAACAACCATAGAGGTCTCAAGGAGACCTCTGGTTGGGATGGCAACGCAGCGATGACCCCCGATCACGTGACGGGGGTCGTCGCTGCGTGTATTTCCGGACCGGCGTCCGGAAGTGAATTTAAATGCCCGCTGTCAGAATTTGACAGTGGCATTTAACTACTTAATAGGCACTGGCGGATCCCAATTCCTCTCGCACCTACTGCGGCACATGTCAGCTGTTAAAAACAGCTGACATGTTGCAACTTTGAGGTGGGCTCACCACCGAAGCCCACCTCAAAGCAGGGGATACTGCCAGCTGATGTACTATTCCGTCAGCTGGCAGTAAGGGGTTAAGGAGCAACAGTTTATAATCTACATTATGACGTCCGAGACACTACATACATGTGCATCGATGTCAGTAGCAAAATAAAATTCCAGCAATAGTCAGCCAGCATTGACGTACTCCACTTTCCCTGGTACCTTTTCTCCATCAGCGCAATGTCTTGGTGAAATCTTTCTTTCATTGCTATCGGCACCAAGATTGGCTGGGAAAAAATCCAAGTGAGAATGTAGAAAATGCATTTTTAGTGACATATTGCATTTCATCAAATGATATGCTATGAGCATGTTGTCCACGAGTTGTTCAAAGTTCGGTGCCCTGCTGTTGCCAAGGAAGTTGAAGGTCACATCTTTAAAGGCTCTCCATGCCACTTGTTCAGCACCTTGCAAAATACCATCAAATCTTCTGTCATTCATTAGATCTCCAATCTGTGGGCCGATAAAAATACCTTCTTTAATCTTTGCATCACTTATTGGACATTTCTGTCGCAAGTAAGAAAAGGCTTCCGATTCTTTGTTCATTGCTTTGACAAAATTCTTCATAATAATTTGCAAAGGAGGGAGAAGTATCTTTGCTGGATCAACCAGAGGATTATGTTAAACATTCTTCTGTCCAGCAACCAAGTTCTGGCGGAGTGGCCAGTCCTTTCCGAAATAGTGCATTTCTTGTGCACGACTGTCCCACTCACAAATAAAACAACAGTACTTGTTACATCCAAGCTGCAGTCCAAGAAAAAGTGCAACAACTTTTAGATCACCACATATGTTCCAGTTATAATTTCTATAATTAATGTGGGTCAACAGTAACTCCATATTCTCATACATTTCTTTCATGTGTACGGCATATCCAATAGGTATAGAAGGATAGATATTTCCGTTGTGTAGTAAAACAGCCTTCAGACTTAAAACTGATGGGTCAACGAACAGTCGCCATTCCTTCGGGTCATGTTCACATCCAAGAGCACCAAACAAACTCCAGGACGTAGTTGCAAAAGGTAAACCTGTCTACATGGTTGAAAAATTGATTAGGGTCTTCTAATAATAAGAGATTCCGTTTTTGTAGCCTTGATCCCAATATTTCTGCCTGCCTCTTTGACAATTTCAAATCTCTGACCAAGTCACTCAGATCAGCTTGACTGAACAGATGTGGATTGCATGTAGAAGGCTCAGGGTATGTGCACACGATGCGGATTTTGCTGCGGATCCGCAGCATTTCCGCAGCAGTTTCCCATGAGTTTACAGTTCAATGTAGACCTATGGGAAACCAGAAACACTGTGCACATGCTGCGAAAAAAAACACGTGGAAATGCAGCGGTTTACATTCCGCAGCATGTCACTTCTTTCTGCGGATTCCGCAGCGGTTTTACAACTACTCCAATAGAAATCCGCAGTTGTAAAACCGCAGTGAAATCCGCAGAAAAAACGCGGTAAATCCACGATAAATCTGCAGCGGTTTTCCACTGCGGATTTATCAAATCCGCTGCAGAAAAATCCGCAGTGGACCTAGAATACGTGTGCACATAGCCTCAAAGTCAGGGTCTTCAGAAGTTTCATTTTCCACTGACATTGTTAGTTCCTCTTTGTCGTTCTCCATTGTCCATACTTTGGGCGGCTTTGGAACACGAAGACTTTCATCGTGTGGCACGGGTCTAATCGCTGAAAGAAGGTTAGGATATTCTATTGATTTATTGTTCTTTGCTGACTATCCTGTTACATTTGTAAGGCAGAAGTAGCAATCTGTTACATGATCTCTCTGCTTTCTCCATATCATTGGGACAGTGAACGGCATTGAAGGTCATGATCCATTCAGCCATGCTATAAGGCTTCTAGAACAAGAGGCACAGCATATATGAGGTGCCCACTGTTTGTCCTGATCTCCAATTGAACATTCAAAGTATAGTTCATATGCTTTCTTAACAAGTGGAGTCATTTCCTTCTTTTGTGCTTTCATTGTACATTCTCCGCATATGTAGCAGAAATTCATATATGAGTTTTTAGAATTATAACCGAACATTATAATTTTTGGTAACATTTTTCAAAAACCTTACGTGATAGGAAAAATCTGAAGTCATTTCTGAAATCAGCATGAAAAAATCTCTCAGTAACACTCAAAATTGTCCGAGGGACAAAACCTTTGTAACAGTAAAATCGATAGGCAAGTTCATTGCAGTTAGTTAAAGAACACTGGGGTGAGTGTTTCCCGTAACACAATATAAAGTACTCTGCAGAGCAATGGCATGCATGGGTCTTGTCAAAGAAAGAGGCCTCTCCCAATTCCTGTGCAGAAAAACAGAAAAATTCCAGCCCATAATTTGCCTGGGCCCATGCTGAAAAATATGAAGGTTACTTGGACTCTATACGCTGGAGTGATGAGTCCTCGATAAAAGTTTTTGAAACTGATGGCTTTAAAACTGTAAGGGGTCTAAAGGTGAGGAATATAAAAAAAAATGAATGGTGCCTACACAGAAGCATAGGGGAGGCAGTGTCCTTATGTGGGGCGGCATTAATGCTGCTAGTGTTCGGGAGTTACATTTCATTGATGATATCAGGAATTCACAGTTGTACTGCTCTATATTAAAAAAGTTGCTACCATCACTCTGTGCCCATTGGTAAATGTGCACTTTTCCAAGATAATGATTCAGAACACACTTCTAAGGTCACTGTTGCATTTCTGAATAAAAACAGGGTGAAAGAGATTCTGTGGCCAAATATGTCTCCTGATCTGCACCCAACTGAACACCTATGGGGATTTGGAGAATGGAAAATGATAAATGTTGCAATATGGCAACAACTTGTTCATTCCATGCCTAGAAGACTTGGTGCTTGCTGTCCTTAAAAATCATGCAGAGTATACAAAATACTAGATATAGTAGTTTTTGATATGATGTTTTTAATTATTTCTACATCAACTAATTATGGTAAAATTGCTAATTTTGTAAGTTATACTTTGTCACTTTTATGTAATACAATATTGACCTTACTGTCATGTCAGGAGTTTAACCCCTTAATCCCATGACGTACTATCCCATCAAGGTGCCCTGGGACTTAATTCCCAGTGACGGGATAGTACGTCATATGCGATCGGCCGCGCTCACGGGGGGAGCGCGGCCGATCGCGGCCGGGTGTCAGCTGCCTATCGCAGCTGACATCCGGCACTATGTGCCAGGAACAGTCATGGACCGCTCCCGGCACATTAACCCCCGGCACACCGTGAACAAAGATGATCACGGTGTGCCGGCGGTGCAGGGAAGCATCGCGTAGGGAGGGGGCTCCCTGCGGGCTTCCCTGAGACCCCCGCAGCGACGCGATGTGATCGCGTTGCTGCGAGGGTCTCCTACCTTCCTCCCTGCAGCAAGGCCCGGATCCAAAATGGCCGCGGCATCCGGGTCCTGCAGGGAGGGAGGTGGCTTACCAAGTGCCTGCTCAGAGCAGGCGCTTGGTAAGCCTGCAGTTCTGTAAGGCAGATCGCTGATCTGTCAGAGTGCTGTGCAATCTGTCAGATCAACGATCTGTGATGTCCCCCCCCTGGGACAAAGTAAAAAAGTATGTGTAAAAAAAAATAGAAAAAAAAAATTCCTAGATAAAGAAAAAAAAAAAAATTAATCCCATAAATACATTTCTTTATCTAAATAAACAACCCACCTATAAAACTGTCCCACTAGTTAACCCCTTCAGTAAACACCGTAAGGAAAAAAAAAAAGATGCAAAAAACAACGCTTTATTATCATACCGTCGAACAAAAAGTGGAATAACACGCGATCAAAAAGACGGATATAAATAACCATGGTACCGCTGAAAACGTCATCTTGTCCTGCAAAAAACGAGCCACCATACAGCATCATCAGCAAATAAATAAAAAAGTTATAGTCCTGAGAATAAAGCGAGGCCAAAATAATTATTTTTTCTATGAAATAGTTTTTATCGTATAAAAGCGCCAAAACATAAAAAAATGATATAAATGAGGTATCGCTGTAATTGTACTGACCCGAAGAATAAAACTGCTTTATCCATTATACCAAATGCAGAACGGTATAAACGCCTCCCCCAAAAGAAATTCATGAATAGCTGGTTTTTGGTCATTCTGCCTCACAAAAATCGGAATAAAAAGCGATCAAAAACTGTCATGTGTCAGAAAATGTTACCAATAAAAATGTCAACTCGTCCCGCAAAAAACAAGACCTCACATGACTCTGTGGACCAAAATATGGAAAAACTATAGGTCTCAAAATGTGGAGACGCAAAAACTTTTTTGCTATAAAAAGCGTCTTTTAGTGTGTGACAGCTGCCAATCATAAAAATCCGCTATAAAAAACGCTATAAAAGTAAATCAAACCCCCCTTCATCACCCCCTTAGTTAGGGAAAAATAATAAAATAAAAAAATGTATTTATTTCCATTTTCCCGTTAGAGTTAGGTCTAGGGTGAGGGCTAGGGTTAGGGCTAGGTTTAGGGCTAGGGTTGGAGCTAAAATCAGGGTTAGGGTTGGGGCTAAAGTTAGGGTTAGGGTTGGGGCTAAAGTTAGGGTTAGGGTTGGGGCTAAAGTTAGGGTTAGGGTTGGAGCTAAAGTTAGGGTTAGGGTTGGGGCTAAAGTTAGGGTTAGGGTTGGGGCTAAAGTTAGGGTTTGGATTACATTTACGGTTGGGATTAGGGTTTGGATTAGAGTTAGGGGTGTGTCAGGGTTAGGGGTGTGGTTACGGTTACTGTTGGGATTAGGGTTAGGGGTGTGTTTGGATTAGGGTTTCAGTTAGAATTGGGGGTTTCTATTGTTTAGGCACATCAGGGACTCTCCAAACGCAACATGGTGTTCGATCTCAATTCCAGCCAATTCTGCGTTGAAAAAGTAAAACAGTGCTACTTCCCTTCCAAGCTCTCCCGTGCACCCAAACAAGGGTTTACCCCAACATATGGGGTATCAGCGTACTCGGGACAAATTGGACAACTTTTGGGGTCCAAGTTCTCTTGTTACACTCTGGAAAATAAAAATTTGGGGGGATAAAAATCATTTTTGTGGGAAAAAAAAAAGATTTTTTATTTTCACGGCTCTGCGTTGTAAACTGTAGTGAAACACTTGGGGATTCAAAGTTCTCACAACACATCAAGATAAGTTCCTTGGGAGGTCTAGTTTCCAATATGGGGTCACTTGTGGGGTGTTTCTACTGTTTGGGTATATCAGGGGCTCTGCAAATGCAACGTGACGCCTGCAGACCAATCCATCTAAGTCTGCATTCCAAATGGCGCTCCTTCCCTTCCAAGCTCTGCCATGCGCCCAAACAGTGGATCCCCCCCACATGTGGGGTATCAGCGTACTCAGGACAAATTGTACAACAACTTTTGGGGTCCAATTTATTCTGTTACCCTTGTGAAAATACAAAACTGGGGGCTAAAAAATCATTTTTGTGAAAAAAAAAGAGAATTTTTGTTTTCACGGCTCTGCGTTATAAACTGTAGTGAAACACTTGGGAGTTCAAAGCTCTCAAAACACATCTAGATAAGTTCCTTAGGGGGTCTACTTTCCAAAATGGTGTCACTTGGGGGGGGGTTTAATGTTTAGGCACATCAGGGGCTCTCCAAACACGACATGGTGTACCATCTCAATTCCAATGAACAGTGGTTTACCCCCACATATGGGGTATCGGCGTACTCAGGACAAATTGCACAACAACTTTTGTGGTCTAATTTCTTCTCTTACCCTTGGGAAAATAAAAAATTGGGGGCGAAAGATCATTTTTGTGAAAAAATATGATTTTTTATTTTTACGGCTCTGCATTATAAACTTCTGTGAAGCACTTGGTGGGTCAAAGTAACATAGTAACATAGTTAGTAAGGCCAAAAAAAGACATTTGTCCATCCAGTTCAGCCTATATTCCATCATAATAAATCCCCAGATCTACGTCCTTCTACAGAACCTAATAATTGTATGATACAATATTGTTCTGCTCCAGGAAGACATCCAGGCCTCTCTTGAACCCCTCGACTGAGTTCGCCATCACCACCTCCTCAGGCAAGCAATTCCAGATTCTCACTGCCCTAACAGTAAAGAATCCTCTTCTATGTTGGTGGAAAAACCTTCTCTCCTCCAGACGCAAAGAATGCCCCCTTGTGCCCGTCACCTTCCTTGGTATAAACAGATCCTCAGCGAGATATTTGTATTGTCCCCTTATATACTTATACATGGTTATTAGATCGCCCCTCAGTCGTCTTTTTTCTAGACTAAATAATCCTAATTTCGCTAATCTATCTGGGTATTGTAGTTCTCCCATCCCCTTTATTAATTTTGTTGCCCTCCTTTGTACTCTCTCTAGTTCCATTATATCCTTCCTGAGCACCGGTGCCCAAAACTGGACACAGTACTCCATGTGCGGTCTAACTAGGGATTTGTACAGAGGCAGTATAATGCTCTCATCATGTGTATCCAGACCTCTTTTAATGCACCCCATGATCCTGTTTGCCTTGGCAGCTGCTGCCTGGCACTGGCTGCTCCAGGTAAGTTTATCATTAACTAGGATCCCCAAGTCCTTCTCCCTGTCAGATTTACCCAGTGGTTTCCCGTTCAGTGTGTAATGGTGATATTGATTCCCTCTTCCCATGTGTATAACCTTACGCTCAACACACATCTAGATAAGTTCCTTAGGGGGTCTACTTTCCAAAATGGGGCTCACCAAACGCAACATGGCGTCCCATCTCAATTCCAGTCAATTTTGCATTGAAAAGTCAAATGGCGCTCCTTCCCTTCCGAGCTATGCCATGCGCCCAAACAGTGGTTTACCCCCACATATGGGGTATCTGCGTACTCAGGACAAATTGTACAACTTTTGGGGTCCTTTTTCTCCTGTTACCCTTGTTAAAATAAAACAAATTGGAGCTGAAGTAAATTTTTTGTGAAAAAAAGTTAAATGTTCATTTTTATTTAAACATTACAAAAATTCCTGTAAAACACCTGAAGGGTTAATAAACTTCTTGAATGTGGTTTTGAGCACCTTGAGGGGTGCAGTTTTTAGAATGGTGTCATACTTGGTTATTTTCTATCATATAGACCCCTCAAAATGACTTCAAATGTGATGTGGTCCCTGAAAAATATTGGTACTGTAAAAATGAGAAATTGCTGGTCAAATTTTAACTCCCTAACAAAAAAAATGTTGGTTCCAAAATTGTGCTGATGTAAAGTAGACATGTGAGAAATGTTACTTATTAATTATTTTGTGTGACATATCTCTGTGATTTAAGGGCATAAAAATTCAAAGTTGGAAAATTGCAAAATTTTCAAAATTTTCGCCAAATTTCCATTTTTTCACAAATAAACGCACGTTATATCGAATAAATTTTACCACTATCATGAAGTACAATATATCACGAGAAAACCATGTCAGAATCGCCAAGATCCGTTGAAGCGTTCCAGAGTTATAACCTCATAAAGGGACAGTGGTCAGAATTGTAAAAATTGGCCCGGTCATTAACGTGCAAACCACCCTTGGGGCTTAAGGGGTTAAGGCTATGTGCACACGTTGCAGATTCTCTGCGGATCCACAGCGTTTTTTGGGGTGCAGAAACGCTGCAGATCCACAATTGATTTACAGTACAATGTAAATCAATGAGAAAAAAAAAAGCTGTGCACACGTTACGGAAAATCCGCTGCGGAAACACTGCGGTTTTAAAGAAGTAGCATGTCACTTCTTTTTTGAGAATCTGCAGCATTTTTGTACCCATTCCATTATAGAAATCCGCAGGGGTAAAAAATGCAGCAAAAATGCACAAAAAGCGCTGCGGATCCGCATAAAAAACGCGACAAATCCGCAGCTGCGTTTTCTGCCAGGAGAGGCAGAATCCGCACCAGAAATTCCTAAGGCTAATCCGCAACGTGTGCACATAGCCTAAAATTGAAACTCAGTCTTGCCAAAAATTGTTGAAACTGCCTTTATGTTCAGTGAGATAATGATTAAACTCTCACTTTTTAAGGACCCGCCGATTCACAGCAAGATGCTTGTCAGCTTTGTAACCCCGCCGAGTTACAGCCAGACACAATCTTCGTGGCCCTGCCGAGCCACAGCAAACAACTCTGAATGTGCTTTCCGTAAAGCATCCCCCACCCCCAACTACCTTGCCCCTCTTAACCCCTCCATCTATTACCCAGGAAAACACACCACCACGTTAATTTCTTTTTGGATAATTTGGCCACAGCGGCCATTTTATTAACAAACAAATACATAAATAACAACATGTAAACAGTAAATATATAAAACCTCGAGGGGGGGGCTCTTGGAGCTAAAAAATCTGGCTCATAATAGGCAGAGAGCCTACCCAAAATTTTTACAAAAAACACGTATTTACCCTCAGCCGTAACCACCAGCTCGAGGGCACCATGTAACCCATTTCGGGCAAACCAACCACAAAGCTCCCGAGGTAAACACCCCGTCCAGAGCCCGTACCAAAAGCCAGATCAACCCTATCAGCATCATCACCAACTCCAAGAACCCCACCCCCCGCCAACGCCACTGTGACAATAATACAGAATGCTTGCCTTCAATAAATCAACAGAAAAGAAATATAATTCAAAAGACCCCTTTTTTTTTTTTATTTTTTTTTTTTTACCTTAAGAATTGACGAACTCGCCGATCTTGCCTAAAGCTACGTTGCCTCATAGAACCGCTAAAACAGGGAGGGTGGGAGGGACTCACTTCGCCCGTCTAAGGTAACTGATCTCCCCTTTTCCCGCACTTTCCCAAGCCCCCACCTCCCTTTTTGCATAAATCCCCACCCCAAATCCTACTCTTCCAATCCCCGGGCTCCTTTACTCAATAACACCTTTATTTTTTAAAAGAAAACCTACTGCACTGCTCCCATGGCAACGCAGTCATGTGGGGGCCTCCTTTTAGCTGCGCCCCATACAGCCCCCCCTCTTGACCGCGTATGGCCAATAAAGGATCCTTTCCGTAAAGCATCCCCCACCCCCAACTACCTTGCCCCTCTTAACCCCTCCATCTATTACCCAGGAAAACACACCACCACGTTAATTTCTTTTTGGATAATTTGGCCACAGCGGCCATTTTATTAACAAACAAATACATAAATAACAACATGTAAACAGTAAATATATAAAACCTCGAGGGGGGGGCTCTTGGAGCTAAAAAATCTGGCTCATAATAGGCAGAGAGCCTACCCAAAATTTTTACAAAAAACACGTATTTACCCTCAGCCGTAACCACCAGCTCGAGGGCACCATGCAACCCATTTCGGGCAAACCAACCACAAAGCTCCCGAGGTAAACACCCCGTCCAGAGCCCGTACCAAAAGCCAGATCAACCCTATCAGCATCATCACCAACTCCAAGAACCCCACCCCCCGCCACACACGAACAGCCCTGACCACCTCAGGCTCGTGAGTGCCCCACCACCGCCAAAGCTCTTTCAACTCCTTCCTGTAGACCGAGCGCCCATAAATCCATCCCGATCTCGTTAAGATGCACTCCATCATCCCTCCAAAAATTACCGACCCCGGCCTCCAGCTCGAAATGCCTCACGGCAATACCCCCATTCCGGGACACAAAACTCGCCACCATCCTGTTCAATTTTACCCTGGCTCTGTTAATCCCTTTATGGGAACGGGCCTCCCGCCACGTCTTCCGCGGCACAATGTCTGACCACACAGTCAGCATACCGGGAAAAGATACCCACAGCCTCAACAAGTCATAACGGATATCCCGAATGAGTTCCCTCACGGGTTTTGCCCCCAAATCATTACCCCCCAAGTGAACCACTAAAATATCCGGAGGGCTATCCAGACGGGCGGCGCGGGAGAATTCCGGCAAAAAACTACGCCACGACATACCACGAGTCCCCATCCAACGGATGATCACTGCCTCTCGGCCGAAACCCAGTTGCCTACCATTCGCGCGCGCATCGGCCCGGAGGGCGCCCCAATAAACGAAAGAGTGTCCGACAATCCACGCCAAAAGAGGGGTACGACCTGAAAAACACAACCATAATTAACAATCCGCAAAGACGTCCCTCTTCACCCCGCATTGTTGATTTAATGCCGCACATAAGACAGGTAACGATTAGAACTCCATCTGCCTATTTTCTTGATCACCTCCGGCCCAAGGCCCAAACCATCGGCCTCAGATGCGGCCCCAATCCTAAAAGAATGCGAGCCGAAATTTTCCGGGTTAACACCCAGCAAACCCAAGCCCTTCTTCAAAATGGCTACAAACTGGAAACGTGACAAGAAATCCCCCTCTTGGTGTTGCAACAGAGGGCCTGACCTGACTGATGACAAATTCCAATATGCCTCTAAGCAGCGTTGCGGACACATCCCGCTACCCGCCACCCTTCCTAGCACTACTTTCTTTCCCCTACCTAGCTGATCCGTCTTTGAACGCCTTATCCAAAAGGCAACTCCCCCTTCCCAAAAAACCACATCTTCCGCCAAAAGACCACCTGACCTGTCCTTGCTCGGGGAAACCAATTCACCCAGACGCAAAGCACCAAAAAACGCTAGAGAAAAGGCCAATTGAAACAGTACCACCTCAAACTGAGATGAACAAATTACGCCCAAGGCCTCCCCTAACCGCTGCAACAACCCAAAAGAAATGGGCCTGCGCTTATCAAAAGTCGAATTACCCTTACGAAAACCTTTCAACGCCTGCCGTATAACAAAGTCCTTTGTGACGTCCCTCAATCCTTGCAACTGAAAACCAAAAGCCAAACCTGCTATAAACTTGTTTAACCTAGACACGGACCAACCCCACTCCACGACCTTACCTACCAGTGCCAATAACGCCATTGCCCTGTCGCTATCTGACTCAGCCGAGCCGCATTGAAACAACCAACTTTCCCACATGGCCCATGACGCCGCATAATCTGACCATGTCCTGTTTGACACCGAGGCTTGGATCAATCGGCCTCCCCTTCCGTAACCACCTGCCACAGATGCAAAGGACATGCTGCTCCTGCCGCCTCCGAATCTGGAGCCAAATCCCGGAATCGGTCCCACTGCAAACGAGACAAAGCATCAGCTATATTGTTCTGAACTCCTGGCACGTGCACCGCCGTAATCCATGCATTCAACTCCAAGCATCTCAGTACCAACTCCCTGACCAACCTAATTACTGGAGGGGAAGAAGAAGATAAGCTGTTAATCACGGCCACCACGCTCGAGTTATCGCAATGGAAACGTACTCGCCGATCACGAAAGCTGTCACCCCAAACAAACACTGACACCACAATCGGGAACAACTCCAACAATGCCAAATTCTTGGTGAGCCCCTTCTTTCGCCAATCCTCTGGCCACACCCCGACGCTCCATTTTCCTCCACAGTAGGCCCCATAACCAACTCCACCTGCTGCGTCTGTGTAGATCTCGCAATCAAAAGCATTCAGATCCTCCTGCTGAATAAGCGACCTGCCATTATAGCCTTCCAAAAAACGTTGCCAAACAAGAAGGTCCTCCTTATGCTCTCTACCCAAACGAATAAAATGATGAGCCGACCGAACTCCAGCCGTCGCCCTGGACAATCTGCGGCAAAATATCCTGCCCATTGGCATAATACGACAAGCAAAATTCAGGCGGCCCAGCAGCGACTGCAACTCCTTCAATGAAGTCTTCCGCAATTTTCCAATCCGACTCACCTCTCGCTTAAGCAACTCCAACTTATCATCAGGCAACCTACACTCCATTTTCTCAGAATCTATGAGAATCCCTAAGAAACTCAAGACCGTGCAGGGGCCCTCCGTTTTTCCCTGTGCCAAAGGAACACCAAACTGTCCGGCCACCCATTCCATGGTCCCAAGTAAATGACAGCACACTGCTGAATCCGGTGGACCAACAAACAAAAAATCATCCAAATAGTGAATGACAGAAGGAACGGCCGATACATCTCTCACTACCCACTCTAAAAAGGTACTGAAAGTCTCAAACAATGCACAGGAAATAGAACATCCCATAGGCAAACACCTATCCAAGTAAAAACCACCCTCCCACCAACAACCTAACAAAGGAATGCTCTGCGGGTGCACCGGCAAGAGCCTAAATGCCGACTCGATGTCCGTTTTTGCCAGCAATGCTCCAGGCCCGTACATTCGCACCCACCGAACAGCCGCATCAAACGATGTGTAAACAACGGAGCACAACTCCTCCGCAATCCCGTCATTAACCGAGGATCCTTTGGGATATGAAAGATGCTGAATTAGCCGGAACTTGTTCGGCTCCTTCTTGGGCACCACCCCAAGCGGGGAAACAATTACACCCGCCATGGGCAACGAACTAAAAGGCCCCGCCATTCTTCCCAGCTCAACCTCTTTTGCCAATTTAGCCGAAACCACCTCCGCATGCAAGCCAGCTGATCTCAAATTTTTTGTAGAAAAAGGAACAACATGCATCGGGTGAGGGATCTTAAACCCCTCAAGAAAACCGTCCCTAATAACCTCCGCCTTTTTAACATCCGGGTATCTACTTAGATAGGGGGCCATCTTTTGAACCCTCACCGGAGTCACCCCCTTGACCGCCACCCACTGATGGCTTACCACGTGATTTCTTGAAACACTTAGCGGCTCCGTGAGAGGCCCCGTTGCAATGGGAGCACACGTGTTTAAATTTACAAGTGGTGCCATACTTGCACTGGCCCTCATTAAACTGCCAGCATGTCCCAGATTTTTCCTTTGAACCCTGAGACCCGTGTCCTCCACTTTGTCCTGACTGCTGACTGCTACCCCCCCTCCCCCCTGAAAGGACTGCCCATAACGCACCGGAGCCATCACCTTCAGCCACAACCCGATGTCTTTTTGGTCCCACCTTATCTCCGGCCTCACTGCTTTTCGCTGCCTGAACTGTTCATCGTATCTCAGCCAAGCCTGGCCCCCGTAGGTACGATGCGCCTCACCAATAGCATCCAAATAACAAAACAGGCCCGAGCAATTCTCGGGGAATTTCTCCCCTATAACACTCGCTAGAATGGCAAAGGCCTGCTGCCAGTTAACGAACGTCTGAGGAATAAGGCGCCAACGCCTCTTTTCTTCCTCTTCCTTTTTGCTGTCGTCTTTCTTTCCTTTATCCAAGTTAAATTTTTCTAAAGGAAGGAGAGAGAAAATCTCTACGTATTCATCTTTCCAAATCTTTTCCTTGACTTCTTTCTTCAAATGGGCCCCCAGCGGACCCTCAAAACACACATATACCTCGCCTTTTGCCCTGTCGTCTAACTTAACGGTATCACCTTTTCCCGTTTCCGTTTGTACCGACACCGACACCCCCGCCACAGAAACAGGTGTCCCGCTACCCGAGCTCGCAATCTCGTTCGAACCCCCTGCTACGCCCCCGGCAACTGACACCCAGGCACCAGCGGGCGACGATCCCACACTGTTAGCAACTGAGCTACCCCCGCCCCCATCCAATCTACGCAAAATCTGCGACATACCCGCTAGAAGTTCTCTGACCCCCGGGACCTCATTACAGCCCCCACCCCGCTCCACCACACCCGAAACACCCGGCACTGGGGAAAGACTGGACATGTACTCACGTGGCTGCGCAGGTGCTGTGTCCCCACCAGCCGTGCTTCCTGAATCCTGCTGGTCCATTTCGTCGCGATGTTCGTTCCCGGAATCATCGCTGCCGCTCATCTGCCCCAGGCCCACGCCCCTGGCCTCCACGTCACCAGGGGGGACCGAGACTGGCGAAGGCGACCGGTCCCTCGACCTCCTGCTGGATCTGGATCTGTCCGGCTCCGTGATTCCTCTGCCTCCAGCCGCTGGACTGTCTCCTCTGGACGCCGCTCCTGCGGCCCGACCGCGACCCGCTCCTTGCCGTGATGCCGCCGCTGTCCTGCCCGATAGTCTGCTCTGCCGTCCTGTCGCAGAGCCAGGCGCACTGGGGGGATGGGATCCGGGTGCCCCCGCCGCAATTGCGCCCGCCGCGATACTCCCCGGCTCCTGCCTGGTGGATGCTGCTGCCGCCGCTGGGCTCCTTCCTCGTCCCCCTGCTCGTGATGCCGCCACCGCGGGAGGTGCTCCCCGGCGGGTAGAAGCTGCTGCTATCGGTGCTGCGGCGCCGCCGCGCCCTCTGCTAGGCCGCACCGGAAGTGCGGCCCTGACATCCTGTGCAGCGCCGGCGTCCTGCCGCGTCTGCACCGCTCGCCCAGCACCGCGCCGCCTCGCGCCGGCAGGGCCGCCAGGTGGATTCCTGCCGGGGGAGGGGGCGGGCAAGGTGGATCGGCCGCGTCCCCCAGCCCCCGCAGGGTCCCTGGAGGGGCTCCGCGGCCTGCGCCTGCCGCGCAGTGTAGTGTCGGGGGACAGCCTGTCTGGCGGCCTAGACCACCTGGTTCTGCTGCCCCGGCTCCCGCTGTCCTGGCTCCCACTGCCTCCGAGCAGCCCTGTGAGCTGCTCCTCCAGCCATCCGGCCCTCCTGGAACTGGCCTCCCGACGAAGCTGAGCTACCAGGCTGTCCACAGAAGACATGGTGAGAGGGATGTGGCAGCAGGTCCACTCACTTCGCCCGTCTAAGGTAACTGATCTCCCCTTTTCCCGCACTTTCCCAAGCCCCCACCTCCCTTTTTGCATAAATCCCCACCCCAAATCCTACTCTTCCAATCCCCGGGCTCCTTTACTCAATAACACCTTTATTTTTTAAAAGAAAACCTACTGCACTGCTCCCATGGCAACGCAGTCATGTGGGGGCCTCCTTTTAGCTGCGCCCCATACAGCCCCCCCTCTGGACCGTTGCTCGCATTCTCCACCATATGTAAGATTGCTCTTACTGAGTGTATTGGGGGACACTCGCTTGGCACGGGATTTAAGCACACGGGCATGGTTTTTCACTTAAAGCAGTCTGTTTGGTTTATTCTCTCCATAAACCATAGAAAGATTAACAAACGAAAAACAGTCTTACATCATAGTACATGACTGTTAAAACACGGTTACTAAACACGCCGAACCTCTGTGTTCAGTTATTGTGTGTGACCAGACGCCATACAGTTCACTAATGTCCATGGAGCACAACAGGCACCAACATACAACATTATGGTTGCAGCAAATAAACATGCTGGTCCTCCTTTGACCAGTTGCCGTGGGTAACCACACAGTTCATTGAAACAATAAGGACCAACAGTCTATGGAGGTACCTTACAGGAGCTCCTGCTCCACCTGCTGACTCCTTGTCAGTCCTCTGGGAAAGCTGCCTCACGGGAATCACCAACTTGCCTGTGCGGCATATCTTAGTCAGTCCAGACCCACCGAAGGACGGTAGCTTCCCCAACACTTTCACTGTGCGCTTTTCAGGGATCCGGTCCTACTCCCAGGACCTCCCAACAACCGGCATGTGCTTTTCAGGAAGCCTACTCCCAGGTCTTCCAACACAGGAACCACACAGGAACATACACCGGACCATGTGACCCACACCCAGGTCACATTATATATCCTTAACCACTCCCCTGGGTGGGAGTGTGGGTGTGTGTGGCTAGTTTGTCCTGCCCATCTCATATAACTAGCCCAGCGAGCCTCCCATGACTATTACACAACATGCAACATACTTGTGGGACTATAGGTCTGAGAACACCACATGGCTTCAGGCTGGCAACGCAGAGTCTTCTCCTCTGCGACACACATATCGTCCATTTATCACAATTCCGGACTTTGTCTTATGACCACAGCCATGCATGCAACCGCCATGCACTCTCATGGCCTCAATACACCTCTGTGTGCATACTGGGGAGACCATGCAGCGCCCCCTACCTGTTACAGGGGTCACTGCATCACACCGTTTACAACTAACAATCATAATGGGTGAATTGTATTATTAGCATCCATTTAATTTGCGGAATTGATGCCATGATAGAGAATAAATTTTATCTTTGAATGAATGTTTGATCGTGGCTCTTCTTTACATTGAATAGCTCAGACATCTTTTTGCCTGTTCTAGTTGCATCGGCTCTTAGTACTTGACTAGGTAACCAGTAAAGTAAATATGCATGGCTGAGACTAACGCAAGGTAGAAGTACAGAATAAAAATGAACTTTTAATATGATTCTTTAAAATGTGAGACACTCTGTCTAATGAGACCAATGACAATACAAGACGAACAATCATAACATAAATTCACATGAAGGTCATCACAGGAATATACGGTAGTGTGTATCTAGGAGGAAATGGTCCTCCTGCACCAAAAGGAAGGGAGCCAAAGCACATTATACCATAAACTAATATTTTTTTTCTTGCACAATATGCTTTATCTAGAAAAATACAACTACATTTTGATATACAGGATTAACGAATATAAAGGAACAATCTCACCCAGTTGCATTCATAGGTAGGACCAGATCATGTTCCAAATGCAAAGACGATCCTAGTTGTCCAAAGGGAGGGGGGAGGTCAAATTTACCCACCACAGAGGATTCCATGGGAACTGTATTAGAAATGTCCAAGATTGCTCCTGATGCATTTAATTTTTCAAATCATCAGGGGAGATGAAGACCAGAAGGGGGTCTTAAAATAGAACAAAAAGTGATGGGTGCGTGTCCATCGTATGTGCAGATATGGTAAGTCTGATCTGTACGATTGGCAGTGGTGGCGATTAAATAGACTGACGTTATGAAAGTAAGGTTGTCATTTCCGGTGCGCTCCAGCAGTGTAGGGCACAGCTGACACGCCCGCGTCACTTCCGGTGTTCACGTGGGCTCCAATGGTGGAGTGCTCAGGTGGAGGATGCACACGCCCCCTCTGATGTTGGTGTGTGCCATGTCACTCACTCCATGCCTTCCGATGCGTTGTGTCATGCAGCACACATACGGATAGAGAACGTCACTTCCAGTGTGGTGTATCTATTCAAAGTAGCTTCCCTTGCCCAGCATCTTGGAACGCAGAGCTGGAATGCCTACATCACATCTGGTATGACTTTCATGATGCGCATGAGGCGCTCCCTCTATGTGTGAAACTATCAATTACAACATATATGCTGGATCCCATTATGTGTAATGTACAAAGTAGTAATAGTAGTATAGTTTTTCGCTCCCCTCCTTCCCAGAGCAATAACTTTTTTATTCTTCTGTCAATATGGTCATGTGAGGGCTTATTTTTTGCGGGACGAGTTGTACTTTTGAAAGACATTATTGGTTTTACAATGTGTTATACTAGAAAACTGGAAAAAAATTCCAAGTGTGGTGAAATTGCAAAAAAAGTGCAATCCCAGACTAGTTTTTTGATTGGCTTTTTTTTCTAGCTTCACTAATTGCTAAAAATGACCTGATATTATGATTCCCCAGGTCATTACGAGTTCATAGACACCAAACATGTCTAGGTTATTTTTTGTCTAAGTGGTGAAAAAAAATTCAAAACTTTGCTAAAAAAAATGCGCCATTTTCCGATACCCGCAGCGTCTCCATTTTTCGTGATCTGGGGTCGGGTAAGAGCATATTTTTTGTGTGCCGAGCTGTTGTTTTTAATGATACCACTTTTGTGCAGACACGATCTTTTGATCGCCCATTATTGCATTTTAATGCAATGTCGCGGCGACCAAAAAAACATAATTCTGGTGTTTCAATTTTTTTTCTCGCTACGCTGTTTAGCGATCAGGTTAATGCTTTTTTTATTGATAGATCGGGCGATTCTGAATGCGGCGATACCAAATATGTGTATGTTTGATTTTTTTATTGTTTTATTTAGAATGGGGCGAAAGGGGAGTGATTTAAACTTTTATATTTTTTTATTTTTTTCATATTTTTAAAAACTTTTTTTTAACTTGTGCCATGTTTCAATAGCCTCCATGGGAGGCTAGAAGCTGGCAGTACTCGATCGGCTCAGCTACGTAGCAGCGATCATCAGATCGCTGCTACGTAGCTGAAATGCAGGCTTGCTATGAGTGCCGACCACAGGGGGGCGCTCACAGCAGGCCGGCATCAGTAACAATAGAGGTTTCAAGGACCTCTATGGCTACTGTCCTGACACATCGCCGACCCCTGATCATGTGACGGGGGTCGGCGATGCGCTCATTTCTGGCCGCGTGGCCGGAAGCTGTAGTTAAATGCCGCTGTCAGCGTTTGACAGCGGCATTTAGCAGATTAATAGCGGCGGGTGAATCGCGATTTCACCCGCCGCTATTGCGCGCACATTGTCAGCTGTACAAAACAGCTGACATGTCGCGACTTTGATGTGGGCTCACCGCCGGAGCCCATATCAAAGGGGGGACACGACATGCGCAGTACTAGTACGGCGCATGTCGTGAAGGGCTTAACTGTTCACAATAACAGTAATTTTGACCAAGAGTGTCCAAACATTCACATGCCACTGTATTTCTTCTGGTTTCTGGAACCACTTTGACATTCTGTGATGCTCAATTTAAAATTGACAGCATAGAGTTGGGTAGATATTTTAAACCATTAGGTGGTCATAGACACTGAAAGGGTTTCTTAGGGTCCATATCTTACTTTAGTAGAAATATAAAAAATATAGGGTTTGATGTTAAGTAATATTTTAGGCAGGTGCAGTTGCTGGGCCGATCAGCCACTTACAGTATGAACCCAACTCAGGGCCTTGTTAAGGTTACCAGTTTCTGCTTAATAATAATAATTTTTATTTATATAGCGCCAACATATTCCGCAGCACTTTACAATTAAGCGGGGACGTGTACAGACAATAAATTCAGTACAAGTTAAGACAATTTAAACAGTGACATTAGGGGTGAGGTCCCTGCTCGCAAGCTTACAATCTACAATCTTAGAATGAGTTACTTCAGTTGTTGGTTAGGTGATTTAACAAATACAGAATATCTATTTAAATCAAAGGGAGATATCCAACCAAACATATAAGTGAAGTCTATAAATACAGACCTTCTCCAAGAAAAAAAATTGTAACCAGTAAAAAAAATCCTTTTTAACTCTTGTTGGCACTTTTTTTTGTTGGAGTTCCAAATCAATTGAGACATCTTGATTGTATGATATCTAAAAGGTTCACATTCTGCTTTCCTTAACCACTATCCATTGAACTGGGATTCTTGGGATCTTTCTTCAGATATAAGATCTTACAGGGATGATCCCTCCCTAACAGATGATTCCTTGGTCATCGTCTCTCAGGTGATGCCATAGGTGAGGAGAAAAATTACAATTACCAGAAATTTGATTTTCCTGAAACCCATGACAACACCCCTATTTATTCTATCCCTTTGGCTTATGATTAGTGGAATGAGTGAATGTATAAATAATAACATAATATCAATATTAATTTAGGTGACTCCTACTTGACTTGTTGGAAACCAAATTAAAGGAGGAAGTGGGAGTTGGCTTTTGTTTTGTGCTCTTGGCTTTCAGATCAGTAGTAGTGGTTTTTCAGGAAAATCAAATTACCAGCAAGTAATTATAATTTTTAGGTTACAACCTGTGATCACTATAGATGTGGCTTTTATTTGCAATGGGCTGTAGCTATATAAAGGAATGGCCAAAATGTAAAAACTCTTCTTTGCAGTTCACTGCAAACCATAAGCAAATAACATTAAGCCTACATTGTATCTTGCAGACATCTGAATCTGTATTGCATTAGTCTTTTATTAAGTGTTAAGTAAATAACCCATAGAAAAATGCCTGCTGTTAATCAGCAACATGAAAATACAAATAGGAAAAATGGTTTCTAATTTGCCTAATTACTCTTAGTTCCCTTGTAATACTGGCACATGTCCACTCCTTATCGTTTAATTAGCTCTTCAAAGTGAGAGCAAACTGTGAAATTATGATTGCAGAATTTTTAGTATCACTTGTAAAGTAAATTGTGCAGACCATGTCTCAGCAAGTATTCTAATTAAGGTAATTTTCCATGCATTTCCAGAAAATGTTGTATATGAGATCACATACATTAATGTAGATTGTTTCTGGAAACCATAAAGAAGTTGTCCACTACTTGGACAACTTCTTGTTATACCCCTCGCTTGGTCGTGATTGCATAAAAAAGCTTATACTCACCTCCTGTGCCGGCACAGTACCCGCGGCGTCGGCACTCACTTTCCCTGGGACTGTCGTGTGGCGTTATGACATGTGATGCCGGTGCCCAATCAGCATTGGCGTCACTGTCTCCGCCACAATATTGTAGATTGTTTCGGGAAGCTTTAAAAAAGTTGACCACTAGTTATCCCTCGCTTGCCCCAATAACATAAAAAAGATTATATTCACCTCCCGTGCCACGTCACCACTCACTCTCCCTGGGGCTGTCGTGCGGTGTTGTGACATGTGATGCCGATGCCCACTCAGCGCTGGCGTCACTGTTTCTGCCTCCAAATGTGTTGAGCATGTAGAGGAAGTCCGAGATCAGCTGTAGCCCGGACTTCCTCTTCATGTTCAAAATGTTCGAAGGCGGAGACAGTTACGCCCGTGTCATGTGTCACAAAACCGCTCAACAGCCCTGGGGACAGCGACTGCTGAGACCGCGGGAATGATGCTGGCACGGGAAGTGACTATAGGCTTTATTATCTTAAGGGGGACAAACCTTTTGATCAAGAATGGGTTGTTCTAGTAGTGAACAACAACTTTAAAGAAGTTGTCCACTATTTGGACAACCTATTGTCATACTCCACACTTGGCCCCGATAAAATAAAAAGGCTTACACTAACCTCCCGTGCCGTTCCAGCAGTGTCAGCACTTACGTTCCCGGGGCTCTCTTGCGGTTATGACACATGAGCCTGGTACCCATTCAGTCACTGCCTCAGTCTTCGTACGAATTGAACATGAAGATGAAGGGAGAGGAGCCGCAACCCTGACTTCCTCTTGATGTTCAATTCGTAAAAAGGCACAGACAGTGGTGCCAGCGCAGATTGAACGCCAGTCTCACGAGTCAAAACAACCACACAATAGGACCAGGAATGTGAGTGCCGACACTGCTGGAACAGCGACGGCACGGGAGAGGTGTATAAACTATGTTAATTTATCGGTGCCAAACATTTAAATATAGAATGGTTTGTCCTAGTAGTGGTCAACCCCTTTAACACTGGCCTAATGGCTTAACCCCTTGCCAACTGTGGATGTACTCAGTATGTCCTGGTTAGGAAGTACTTCTCAACTTTGGATATGCTGAGTACGTCCAAGCGATCTTGTATCGCCACTGGGTATCAGCCGATTCTGACAAATGACACCCAGCATTCAGTGCCAAGAGCGGTGCCTGCAACGCTCCCGACATTTTAACCCCCTAAATGGTGCAATAGAATTTAGGCAGAGGGAGGGAGCCAATTCTGCCCTCTGCCATGGTGACAACATCCGGGTCACCAAGCTCCAGCAAACATGTTAGATCATGCTCAGTGCATGATCTAACAAGTTTGAGTGAGAGAAGACTGTAACTTCCAATGCATTGCAATGAATTAGAACTGCAATCAGACTACAGAAAGTGAACGTCCCATAGTGGGACTAAGTAAAAAGTGAAAAAAAAAGGTTAAATTTTTTTTACAAAAAATATAAATATATTGTACCCAGAAAAAAATATTTTTTTATGAAAAATTAGCACAGAAACTTCGTGTCGCCACATCCAGAATGACCTGACATATAAAACTGTCCCACCAGTTAACCCCGTCAGTGAACACCGAAAAAAATGAACACAAGGCAAAAAACAATGCTTTTTCATCATACTGCAGATCATAAAGTGAAATAAAACGTGATAAAAAAGAATGTAAACAAAAATAGTATCACTGAAAACGTCATCTTGTCCCACAAAAACAAGCTGCTATACAGCTCCATCAGTAAGAATAAAGATATAGCTTTCATAATAGTGATGCAATAATTATTTTTTCTATAAAATAGTTTTTATTGTGCAAAAGCACCAAAACCATAAAAAAAGATATAAATGTGGTATCGCTTTAAATGTACTGATCCGTAGAATAAAGCTGCCTTATCAATTTTACCACACGCCTAACAGCATAAAAAAGAACCTCAAAAAAACAATTCCTGAATTGCTGTTTTTTGTTCATTCTGCCTTGCAAAAATTGAAATGGAAAGCGATCAAAAAATGCAATGTGTCCAACAATTGCACTGGACACTACAACAGCAGTTTGCAATTTTCACTCAGCAACATCCACTGCTGCTTGTTTCTAGAAAACACCCATGGAGTCATAATCGTCACTACACCTGTAGATAAACTCCCAAAGGGGTATAATTTCCCAAATTAGGTCTCTTGAGGGGGGACTCTGCTCTTCTAGCTCTTAGGGGCTCTGTATATGGAGGCCTCAAGCTATCTTAAGGTACCGTCACACTTAGCGACGCTGCAGCGATACCGACAACGATCCGGATCGCTGCAGCGTCGCTGTTTGGTCGCTGGAGAGCTGTCACACAGACCGCTCTCCAGCGACCAACGATGTCGGTAACCAGGGTAAACATCGGGTAACTAAGCGCAGGGCCGCGCTTAGTAACCCGATGTTTACCCTGGTTACCATCCTAAAAGTAAAAAAAACAAACACTACATACTTACCTACCGCTGTCTGTGCTCCAGCCCTGTGCTCTGCACTCCTCCTGTACTGTCTGTGTGAGCACAGCGGCCGGAAAGCAGAGCGGTGACGTCACCGCTCTGCTTTCTGGCTGACCGACGCTCACAGTCAGTACAGGAGGAGAGCAGAGCACAGTGCCGGGGACAGACAGCGGTAGGTAAGTATGTGGTGTTTGTTTTTTTTTACTTTTAGGATGGTAACCAGGGTAAACATCGGGTTACTAAGCGCGGCCCTGCGCTTAGTTACCCGATGTTTACCCTGGTTACCAGTGAAGACATCGCTGAATCGGTGTCACACACGCCGATTCAGCGATGTCTGCGGGGAGTCCAGCGACCAAATAAAGTTCTGGACTTTCTTCCCCAACCAGCGACAGCACAGCAGGGGCCTGATCGCTGCTGCCTGTCACACTGGACGATATCGCTAGCGAGGACGCTGCAACGTCACGGATCGCTAGCGATATCGTCTAGTGTGACGGTACCTTTAGGAAAATCTGCACTCCAGGAGGCAAATAGTACTCAGTCCCCCCCACCCGTTCTCGCTGTATGGCTAAGCAGTACTGTACAGCCACATAAAGGGTATTTCTAAAATCAGGGAAAATTGTGGATCAAATTTTGGTGCCATTTTTACCCATTTTCCAGTGTGGAAATGTAAAATCTGGGGCTAAAACAAAATTTTGGTACTAACAATTTAGTAATTTCTAAAGTATAAAATTCTGTGACCCACCTGTGGTGAATATATGATCACTGCACCCCTAGATGAATTCATTTAATGGTGTAGTTTGCAAAATGAGGACACCTTTCTGGGGTTCTGCTGTACTGACACCTCAGGAGCTCTGCCAATGGGACATGGCACCCTAAAACCAGTCTAGCAAAATCTGAACTCCAATATGGCGTTTCTTCTCTTCTGAGCTTTGCAATGTACCTCAAAAGTAGTTTTCAACCACATATGGGGTATCAGCATGCTCAGGAGAAATTGCACAACACATTTTCTCTTGCTATTCTTACGAAAATAAAAAATCTGGGGATAAAATAACATTTTTGGGTGAAAAATACTACCACAAAATTACCGTAGATAAATTCCGTGAGGGGTCTATTTTCCAAAATGGGGTCACTATTGGGCTTTCCACTGTTTAGGCACATCAGGGTCTCTCCAAACACGACATGATCCTGGCAGACCATTCCATCAAAGTCTGTAAATGTCACTCTTTTTTTATTTTCACGGATCAATGTTATAAACTTCTGTGAACCTGGGGGTTCAAGGTGCTTAACACACATCTAGATAAGTTCCTTGGGGGTCTAATTTCCAAAATGGTGTCACTTGTGGCAGTTTCCAATGTTTAGGCACATCAGGGGCTCTCCAAACGCGACATGGCTAATTATTCCAGCAAAGTTTTTCATTCAAAAGGTCAAACGGCGCTCCTTCCCTTCCAAGCTCTGCCGTGCGCCCAAACAGTGGTTCACCCCCACATATGGGGTATCAACGTACTCAGGACAAGTTGGACAACAACTTTTGGAGTCCAATTTCTCCTGTTACCCTTGTGAAAATAAAAAATTGTGGACTAAGGGTGGTTTCACACTTGCGTTTTTGTCTGCAGCGTTTTTTACCCAAAAAACGCATGCGTTTTTTTCCCCTATATTTAACATTGAAAACGCATGCGTTTTTTGGTGTACGCGTTTGCACGCGTTTGTGAACGCATGCGTTTTTTTACTGCATGCGTTCATTTTCTAAAATGCAACTTGTAGTATTTTGAGGGGCGTTTTTTTCCCCCAAAAAACGCATGCGTTTACATGCGTTTTTTTTTGGACAAAAAATGCATTGGAGTCAATGGGGACGCATGCGTTTTTTTGGACATGCGTTTGCATGCGTTTTTTTGACGCATGCGTTTTTTTTGGCACCATTGAATTAACTGTAGATAAGGATGTCTAGACACTGATAAGCCTCCCCCATAGCAGCAGGGTTATAAAAGGAAGGTTGGGGGAAGTTTCTGGTCACTTCTCATCAGACTCCAAAGAAGACAGCACCCTGCCCGGACACATTGTTGGACAAGACACAGAGCAATGTGAGTATATCCTAGCCAATGCATGCATTTTCAATTTTTTGGATCTACATGTCCTAATTTCTTCAATTTTTTTCTTTCAACACGCATCAGAATGTCTTCTCCGGTTTCTTCGTCTGATGAGGAGTTCCAGCCACAGCAATCAGAAGTGGATCACGTGAGCGAGGTAATTTTTTTGTCCGTCAGCTTGGTAAGTATTGACTGTCACATCGACACATGAGGCAATTTTTTTTAAAAATTTTATAGAGCACTTCAACTGAGGGACAGAGAGGTACTGAGCAGCGGAGTCAAGGTCCAGGTAGAAGACGGCAGCGGGTATGTATACCAGGCAGACTGTCCTTATTGTAATATTCTTTCCTTTTCTGTACCCTTGTTTTTCTTTACATTTTTCTTGTATCATCCTTTTCTGAAAGTTGTCTTTCATATTCCTGCCCTTTCTCATCTTCGTGTCTTATTTTTTCCAAATGTGGTTGAGCAAACTTAAATGATTTTCTTTTAATTTTAGGTTTCACAACGGGACGACGACCGGATTGATAATGACCTGCTGATCAGTCTGGTCCAGGAGCGAGTCCCGTTGTGGGACAGCCGGGATCAACAGCACTCCGTCAATAGTGTTCTCCGTCGTTTGTGGAGTGAGGTGGCCCAAGCGTTGTGGGATGGCTGGGAGAATTCCCCGCCACGGGTCCGTAATGCATTTGGTAAGTATTGCACGGTAGTGTGAAGCAACAGACCTTGGCCATGCTCTCTTGACTGTGTGTGATGAAAGAAACTTTTCGTAGTTTCTGTCATCACACACAGTCACGAGAGCACGGCCAAAAGTCCTTATTCTGACCATTATATTTTATTGTTATTTCACAGTGGACAAAGTAAGGACACGTTGGCGTTCCATGAAGGACCGCTTCAACAAGGACCTGCGTGCAGAGAAGAGTGCAGCTAGTGGTTCCGGAGCAAGGCACCGGCTCTACAAATACCACCGTGTGTTGGCCTTCCTGAGACCGGTCCTTCTCATGAGAACGTAAGTATTTCTCACATGCCTCCGGTTGTATTGCATAGACATAATCTGTCATTTTTAATTCCACAGGATGTACCGTCTTGTTATAGTTTGGTATTAATTTTCTGTTTTCTTTTTTCACAGCACACACTGCACGACTGTCGCCACAGGTTCTGGAGCGGTCCTTCAGCCGGCAGCCACGGACCTGTCCCAGCCATCCAGCAGCGCAGCACCAGGTGGGTCTTCCACACTCACTGGAGACCAGGGGGCTGGCCCATCAGGTCTTCCCCTTTCTCAGTCCTCTTTCGCTGCACCCATTTTTGCGGGCTCATCCCGGCAGCGACAGAGGGCTTCGGATAGGTCCCTCATGCCCGAGTTTTTGCACTTGAGCTCGGTTTTACACGAAGCTATCAAGGCTTTAGGTGACAGAATGGATGTGTCCCGTAACCTGTTAGAGTGCCGCATCCAGGATGTCGCCAAAAGCGTTGATCAAGTGAAAGCCGACCTCCAGAAGCCAGCTCATCATTTTTTTAATCAAATCGAACAGGGCATGTCGGAACACCTTAGCCCTGATCTCCAGCTGAGTGTGATGCAGGCCTGCAATGTTGCTTTTGTGCAGGCTATGCAGCAGAGTCAGAGTCGTAATGTGGCGGCATATCCAACTGTGCCGTCACTGTCACAAGTAAACACTATTCCTACCTCTGCTGCATACCACTGCACGGCCACCTCTATTCCCTCTACAGGTGTACTCCACTACAGCGCCAACACGATGACGAGTGCTGTTGGACATCCCACCGCCACCACCGTGACGACCGCTGCTCCGGCTTGGACCTCCTCCGCTCACACCACGATGACGCAGGACCCTGGCGTGGCTTATCGGCCCGGCACCCTCCCGATGCAGCAGGACCCATCCATGCAATATCGGACCGGCCCACCCCCGATGCAGCAGGACCGAGGCCTGGCATATGGGACCGGACCCACCCCGATGCAGCAGGACCGAGGCGTTGCTTTCCGGGCAGGACACCCCCCGATGCAGCAGGACCCATCCATGGCGTATCGCACCGGGCCCCCCATGATGCAGCGCGACCAAGCCATACCTTTCCGGACAGGACCCACCCCGATGCAGCCCACCCCGATGCAGCAGGACCCATCCATGGCTTTACGTTCCCCCCCCCCAACGATGCACCAGGAACATGGGAGGGTGTTATGTTCCCCCCCCCAACGAGGCACCAGGATCCTGGGAGGGTTTTTGTTTCCCCCCCCCCCCAACGAGGCACCAGGATCCTGGGAGGGTTTTTGTTTCCCCCCCCCCAACGAGGCACCAGGACCCAGGCGGGACTTTATCTTTTCCCCCATTGGACTCAGACATTGCCGAGCGCTCCACAATGGAGACTGACTGTTTAATTGTGGAGCCGGGTCCTGACGTGTCTCCCGCCTACACTTTACAACCTAGCCCCAGAAGACTTCCCCCAACCCGGAAAACCCAACGTAAAACTGGCAAAACTCATAAAAAACAAAAAACTTTGATTATTCCTCCCCCATCACCTACCGATGTGTCTCAACCTTCCAGTGTGTCTCAAGCCCCTCATGTTTTAAGCCCCATCCCCGAACTTCCAGACCCTTCAAGTTTTCTTGCCCATTCTCCTGCCACCTCTGCCTCCTCCACAGTGAGCCAGGCTTCAGTTCTGAATACCCCCCAGTTACGTCACTCAACCCCAAGCCGGCGTGGTTCAACCCGGCGCGGTACCAAGAAATAAATTGTTGTTTTTCCTCAATAAAAAAAAAATATTATTTGCAACAATTATGTTTGGTTTATTGTGTCTTTCACCGCTCTCAATACACACCAATAAAGTTCGTCACACACTTATTCTTTTGGCCTACACATATCTCCAGTAGTATAAAATACCAGACAACATCTATATGTGTTTCTTTAGTATACAGATATGAGTTGGCCAAAAAAATAGCAGTTATTTCCATACTCTTATTTTTAATTTTTAACTAGTGTAGTGTCACTGTCCAAAGAGAAAATGGTGGCAATCAAGTTCAGAACTCAACTGAACCGGTCAAATGTCAAAATGGACACCTGACCTGTTTAGTTGATTACTGACTTGTATATTCACCCTATTCTATATAGCACATTATGTGACAATTTTTGTCAAACTGATAGGACAATGGTTGGCACACGCTAACTATCTATCCTCACCTAGGCAGGTGTAAGAAATTTTGAATTCATGATCATGTATATGTTCATCATGAATTCATTATTTCTTACACTTGACTTGACGGGTATAGAGAGCGTGCCAGTCTTGACGCAATGACGTCAAGAAGATTACCAATAAATAAATTTAAATCTGGTTACATTATTATAAGTATGCGTGTTTATATCATTCTTTGTAAACCAAAATAGGGAGTGCAACAGAGGTCAATTATGATTAAAAAAAATCTAATTATTACCTCATCAACTATCACCCACTCCTGGTTTTGGATTACAAATTATGATATACATATCTACTGCCCATCTTTGTTCAACCTTTTTTTAGAGAGGAAAAAGACAGGAGACCTGGTGAACACAACAAAGTTTATTAATTAGAAAAATTTGTATCAGTATTTAATAATTGGTAAACATTAACATACAACAGGACATTTAAACAACATTGTCCTGCCATGAAACCCGTCCAATATCGGACACAAAATAGGCCGCAAATTGGTCCCGCATAAGACCAACGGCTGCAGTTGACCGCATCGGGTGATGCTGAAAATCTGGCAATGGGTGTGAAACTGGTTCATCAAGTTCAATGTGGGGTTGCTCCTTAGCCATTATATAATTGTGTAGAACCACACAGGCTTTGACCACCTCGTCCACAGTTTCCACTTTTAGATTGATGGCTGTTGCAAGAATGCGCCATTTAGCAACCAGAATGCCAAAGCTGCATTCTACGGTTCTTCTGGCCCTGGTCAGCCTGTAGTTGTATATTCTGCGTGTGTGGTCCAAGTCCCTACTAGAATAGGGCTTCAGGAGATTTTCACACATCTGGAAGGCCTCATCCCCAACCATAACAAATGGCAGCGGTGGGCCTTGAGTGTTGGGGAGAGGCTGTGGAGGGGGAAAATTAAAATTGTTGCCATATACCCGACGGCCCATATCCGAGCTCTTGAATGTCTGGGAATCATTGCCACGGCCAAAAGCTCCAATGTCCACGGCGATGAAGCGACACTCCGCATCCGCTATTGCCATGAGCACTACCGAAAAATATTTTTTATAATTAAAAAACTCAGATCCGGTTCTGGCAGGTTTAACAATGCGGATGTGCTTCCCGTCCACCGCCCCTAAACAGTTTGGAAAATCACACACGTTCAAAAATGTTTTTGATATTTCCCGCCACATGTCCACGGTGGGTACGGGTATAAACTCCTCACGGAGTACATTCCATAACGCACGACAGGTGTCCACAACAATTCCGGACAGGGTTGAGATTCCAAGGCGGTATTGGAAGTGCAGGGAAGATAAACTCTCTCCTGTGGCCAGAAATCTAGAAGAAAAGGAAACAAAAACAAAAATTAAAATCTGCTCTTAATGGTGTTTTTAAATAAGAAAAAGGTAAAAAAAACAAACCCAAAATACATGTCATAACCAAAAATTTGGACTGTCATTGGTTTAGTTTTGGAACGTACCGTAATGTCACTAACAGACGTTCCTCGGGTGGAATTGCTCTACGGAGCCGTGTGTCCTGTCGCCGTATGGAACCTTCTACACGAGACAGTAAATCCCGGAAAGAATCCTGAGACATTCTGGTGTAATCCTGGAATTTCTCCGGGTTGGCATTCAGCTCCGCATAGAGCGTGTGATATGCTCCACGGGTCTCACGCACTTCAATGATGGGGTGCCTCCAAAAACGCCGACGCTGTCTCCTTCTCCATCTTTGGCGGTTTCGGTCTTGCTCCCAAGCAAAAACACAGGCAAGGAAAATCTTGAAGCTGAACTCCAGTTTGAAATAAAAGTTCGCCATTGAAAGATCCATCATGACACCATAAACAGTAGCAAGCTCTGAAAATTTCTGTTCCCCTAGGGTCTATATATTGATTGCCAATCATGTACGCCCTCTCTGTTCCCATTGGTTGTGTCTGGTAACCTTTTTTTTTTTTTTTTTTTATAATCCCCCAAAAAACGCAAACGCATGCAAAAACGCATGTAAACGCGTGTAAACGCTGCGTTTTTTTTACGCACGCGTTAAATGCGTGCGTCAAAAAAACGCAGCGTTTACACGCGTTTTTGTACCTGTCATTCAACACAAAGGTACATTAAGGCTATGTGAGCACATTGCAGATTTGCTTGTGAATAATTCTGCGTGGATTTGATGCGTTTTTGATGCGGATTTTCGTGCGGATTTGTAAGCTAAATAAAGATATATTAACCCCTTAATGACCACCGATACGCCTTTTAACGGCGGCAGTTAAGGGTACTTAAACCACAGTGCCGTTAATTAACAGTGCTGTGAAAAAAGTAAATAGCGTCCCCCAGAGTCGGATTTTCTCTGGGGTCTCGGTTGCCGGGGGTAGCCGAGACCCCAGAGAACATGATTCGGGGTTTTTTTTACCGACCCCCAGGTTGCGATCGCCGGTAATTAACCGCTTACCAGCGATCGCAAAAAAACAAAACGTGATTTCCCATTTAATTTCTCTGTCCTCCGATGTGATCGCACATCAGAGGGCAAAGAAATGGGGTCCCCAATCGCCCCCCGATACTCTCCTGTCTCCCCCGGTGCTCCTCGTGGCTTCCGATGGGCGCCACCATCTTGTTCCGGCCCCAAAATGGCGGGCGCATGCGCAGTGCGCCTGCCGGCCGGCACCCGGAAGATCTTTGGGGTCTCGGCTGCCGGGGGTAGCTGAGACCCCAAGGAACATGATCGGGGTTGGTTTTTACCGACCGCTGTTTTGCGATCGAAGGTAATTAACTGTTTACTGGCGGCCGCAAAAAAAAAAAGCGATGTGTCACTCTCTGTCCTCTGATGTGATCGCACATCAGAGGACAGAGAAATAGGGGGATTCGGGGACCCTGTTATACTTACCGTTATACTTATACTTACTTTATAATTTGTAAAGCGCTGCGGAATATGTTGGCGCTATATAAATAAAAATTATTATTATTATTTACCGGTGTCTCTGGGTCCTCCTGTGTCCCCTCCTGGCCACTGGCTTCTTCATCCGGTAAGAAAATGGCGGACGCATGCGCAGTGCGCCTGCCATGATCTGCCGGCCGGCAGCTAGAGGAGTTGGGCTAAAGCTAGGGTTAGGGTTGGGGCTAAAGTTAGGGTTAGGGTTGGGGTTAAAGTTAGGGTTAGGGTTGGGGCTAAACTTAGGGTTAGGGTTGGGGCTAAAGTTAGGGTTAGGGTTGGGGCTAAAGTTACGGTTAGGGCTAGGGTTGGGGCTAAAGTTAGGGTTAGGGTTGGGGCTAAAGTTTGGGCTAGGGTTAGGGCTAGGGTTGGGGCTAAAGTTAGGGCTAGGGTTGCGGCTAAAGTTAGGGTTAGAGTTGGGATTAGGGTTAGGGTTTGGATAAGGGTTGGCATTAGGGTTAGGGTTGGCATTAGGGTTACGTTTGGGATTAGGGTTAGGTTTGGGATTAGGGTTAAGGTTAGGGTTGGGATTAGGGGTGTATTGGGATTAGGGTTAGGTTTGAGGTTAGGGTTGAGATTAGGATTAGGGGTGTGTTGGATTTAGGGTTTTGATTATGGTTATGGTTAGGGTTGGGATTAGGGTTGTTTTAGGATTAGGGTTGTGATTATCGTTAGGGTTGTAATTAGGATTATGGATCAGGTTGGGATTAGGGTTAGGGGTGTGTTGGGGTTAGGGTTGGAGTTAGAATTGGGTGGGTTTCCACTGTTTAGGTACATCAGGGGGTCTCCAAATGCCACAGCCAATTTTGCACTCAAAAAAGTCAAATGGTGCTCCTTCCCTTCTGAGCTCTGTCGTGCGCCCAAACAGTGGTTTACCCCCACATATGGGGCATCAGCGTACTTGGGATAAACTGGACAACTTTTGGGGTCCAATTTCTCCTGTTACCCTTGTAAAAATAAAAACTTGGGGGCTAAAAAATCTTTTTTTTGGAAAACAATGTATTTTTTTATTTTCACGACTCTATATTATAAACTTCTGTTTAGCACTTGGACATTTAAAGTTCTCACCACACATCTAGATAAGTTCCTTGGGGGGTCTAGTTTCCAAAATGGGGTCACTTGTGGGGAGCTTCTACTGTTTAAGTACATCAGGGGCTCTGCAAACGCAACATAACGCCCGCAGACCATTCTATCAAAGTCTGCATTCCAAAACGGCGCTCCCTCTCTTCCGAGCTCTGCCATGCGCCCAAACAGTGGCCCCCCCACATATGGGGTATCAGCCTACTCAGCATAATCTGCACAATAAATTTTGGGGTCCAATTTTTCCTGTTACCCTTGTGAAAAGAAAAATTGGGGGTGAAAAGATCATTTTTGTGGAAAAAATATGATTTTTTTTATTTTCATGGCTCTACATTATAAACTTCTGTGAAGCAGTTGGGGGTTCATAGTGCTCACATCTATATAAGCTCTTCGGGGGGGGGTCTAGTTTCCAAAATGGGGTCACTTGTGGGGGTTTCTACTGTTTAGGTACATCAGGATCTCTGCAAATGCAACATGACGCCCGCATTTCATCCCATCAAAGTCTGCATTTCAAGTGGAATTCCTTCCCTTCCGAGCCCCGATGTGTGCCCAAACAGTGCCCCCCCTTTACAAATGGGGCATCAGCATACTCAGGACAAACTGGTCAACAAATTGTGGGGTCCAATGTCTCCTGTTACCCTTGAGAAAATAAAAAATTGCAGGCTAAAAAATCATTTTTGAGGAAAAAAAGGATTTTTTATTTTCACGGCTCTACTTTATAAATTTCTGTGAAGCACTTGGGGGTTCAAAGTGCTTACCACACATCTAGATAAGTTTCTTAATGGGTCTAGTTTCCAAAATGGTGTCACTTGTGGGGGGTTTCCCCTGTTTAGGCACATCAGGGGCTCTCCAAACTCAAAATGGCGTCCGATCTCAATTCCAGCCAATTCTGCATTGAAAAAGTCAAACGGTACTCCTTCTCTTCCAAGCTCTGCTATGCGCCCAAACAGTGGTTTACCCCCACATATGGGGTATTGACGTACTCAGGAGAAATTGCACAACAACATTTGTTGTCTAATTTCTCCTGTTACCCTTGTGAAAATAAAAATTTGTCGGCGAAAAGATCATTTTTGTGTAAAAAAAATGTGATTTTTTATTTTCTCGGCTCTACGTTATAAACTTCTTTGAAGCACTTGGAGGTTCAAAGAGCTCACCACACATCTAGATATGTTTCTTAAGGGGTCTAGTTTCCAAAATGGTGTCACTTGTGGAGCGTTTCCACTGTTTAGGCACATCAGGGGCTCTCCAAACGCGACATGGCGTCCGATCTCAATTCCAGCCAATTCTACATTGAAAAAGTCAAACAGCACTCCTTCTCTTCCAAGCTCAGCGGTGCGCCCAAACAGTGGTTTACCCCCACATATGCAGTATCGGCGTATTCAGGAGAAATTGCACAACAAAATTTATGATTAAATTTCTGTTTTTACACTTGTGAAATAAAAAAAAATGGTTCTGAAGTAAAATGTTTGCAAAAAAAAGTTAAATGTTAATTTTTTCCTTCCACATTGTTTCAGTTCCTGTGAAGCACGTAAAGGGTTAATAAACTTCTTGAATGTGGTTTTGAGCACCTTGAGGGGTGCAGTTTTTAGAATGGTGTCACACTTGGTTATTTTCTATCATATAGACCCCTCAAAATGACTTCAAATGTGATGTGGTCCCTAAAAAAAAATGGAGTTGTAAAAATGAGAAATTGCTGGTCAACTTTTAACCCTTATAACTCCCTAACAAAAAAAAATGTTGTTTCCAAAATCGTGCTGATGTAAAGTTGACATGTGGAAAATGTTATTTCTTAACTATTTTTTGTGACATATCTCTCTGATTTAAGGGCATAAAAATACAAAGTTTGAAAATTGCTAAATTTTATTTATTTTTGCCATATTCCATTTTTTCGATAAATAATCGCAAGTAATATCGAAGAAATGTTACCAATATCATGAAGTACAATATGTTACAAAAAAAATTCCCTGAATCAGCAGGATCTGTTAAAGCGTTCCAGAGTTATAACCTCATAAAGTGACAGTGCTCAGAACTGTACAAATTGGCTCTGTCACTAAGGGGTTAGAAAAAAAAGTGATGTCATTTTCTTGTTCAACCTCTTCAGCCAGATACCCGCATTAATATTAAATAAAGACACACACACAATCACACACAATTAAATAAAGACACACCCACACACACAGTCACCAGCCTATGTAGGAGCATTAACATAATTAACCTACATATGCTGTAACAAAACAGCAACTGTTATTAGGCTACGTCCCCACGGTCAGTAATTGGCAGCGCTTTGGACACAGCACATGTCCGCTGTGACACACACACACAGACACCCATACACACACACAGACACCCGCAGACAGACCCGCGCATATTCTCCGCCCCCACACACATATTCTCCACCCACACACTCTTCCTCCTTCCTTTCTGCAGCGTTTTTGGCATGCAAATCCACAGCAAATCCACAGACCTTTCTACACTTGAGGTTTGGCTGTGAATTTGACTGACTCAAAGTGTCAATAGGTGCAGAAACACTGCAGAGCCGCAAAAAGAATTGACATGCTGCGGAAAAAACGCTGCGAACCAGTGCGGAATTTTCCGCAGCATATACACAACAATTCTGGATTTCCATTGATTAACATTGCTTGAGCACTCCTTTGCGGATTCGGTGCAATTCTGCGTGGAAAAAACAGTGCAGATCCGTAGCAAATCATCAAAGTGTGCACACAGCCTAAAAGGAAGGGGTTGGAAAATGGAATTAGACCCATCAGTAATTCAGTTTCTAGGAGTCCCTGGGGACAGCATACCCGAAGGTAGCCATTCCTTGATCTATTTTTGGACAGGATCACAGAGAGGTTAAATGGTGACTCCCACCTCCACTGTTTTTCAAAGTACCACAGAAGGATGGATGCATATGGTCTATACGAACAACTAGAAACTCATCTAGATCTCGAGCCATGGCATCTTGATGAATGAATGATATGCAGGAAAATTATCTTTAGACTTACAGTGCCTTGCGAAAGTGTTCGGCCCCCTGGAACTTTTCAACCTTTTCCCACATGTCATGCTTCAAACATAAAGATACCAAATGTAAATTTTTGGTGAAGAATCAACAACAAGTGGAACACAATTGTGAAGTTGAACGAAATTCATTATTTTAAATTTTTGTGGAAATTCAAAAACTGAAAAGTGATGCATGCAATATTATTCGGCCTCTTTAACTTAATACTTTGTTGCGCAACCTTTTGCTGAGATTACAGCTGCAAGTCGCTTGAGGTATGTCTCTATCAGCTTTGTACATCGAGAGACTGAAATTCTTGCCCATTCTTCCTTGGCAAACAGCTCGAGCTCAGTGAGGTTTGATGGAGATGGTTTGTGAACAGCATTTTTCAGCTCTTTGACTTGGCCATTCAAACACCTGGATACGTTTATTTGTGAACCATTCCATTGTAGTTTTTGCTTCATGTTTGGGATCATTGTCTTGTTGGAAGACAAATCTCTGTCCCAGTCTCAGGTCTTTTGCAGACTCTAATAGGTTTTCTTCAAGAATGGTCCTGTATTTGGCTCCATCCATCTTCCCATCAATTTTAACAATCTTCCCTGTCCCTGCTGAAGAAAAGGAGGCCCAAACCATGATGCTGCCACCACCATGTTTGACGGTGGGGATGGTGTGTTCAGGGTGATGAGCTGTGTTGCCTTTACGCCAAACATATCGTTTGGCATTGTTGCAATAAAGTTCGATTTTGGTTTCTTCTGACCAGAGCATCTTCTTCCACATGTTTGGTGTGTCTCCAGAGTGTCATCCAGAGTGATCGTGGGCCTCTTGGCATCTCTGATCAATCTTCTCCTTGTTTGAGATGAAAGTTTAGAGGGACGACCGGGTCTTGGTAGATTTGCAGTGGTATGATACTCCTTCCATTTCAATATGATCACTTGCACAGTGCTCCTTGGGATGTTTAAAGTTTTGGAAATCATTTTGTATTCAAATCCAACTTTAAACTTCTCCACAACAGTATCACGGACCTGCCTGTTGTGTTCCTTGGTCTTCTTGATGCTCTCTTTGCTTCAAACAGAACCCTGAGACAATCACAGAGCAGGTGCATTTATACGGAGACTTAATTACACACACAGGTGGATTATATTTATCATCATTAGGCATTTAGGACAACACTGGATCATTCAGAGATCCACAATGAAATTCTGGAGTGAGTTTGCTGCACTGAAAGTAAAGGGGCCGAATAATATTGCACGCACCACTTTTCAGTTTTTGAATTTCCACAAAAATTTAAAATTACCAATAAATTTATTTCAACTTCATAACTGTGTTCCACCGCTTGTTGATTCTTCACCAAAAATTTACATTTGGCATCTTTATGTTTGAAGCATGATATGTGGGAAAAGGTTAAAAAGTTCCAGGGGGCCGAATTCTTGTGCAAGGCACTGTATACTAGATCAAACATAAAGTAAGGGGAAATAAGAGAACTGTCCTGAGGGACTCCTAGAAACCAAATGACCGGTAGGTCCATTTCCCTTTTTGCCAATATATCCCTCTGGACAGCACACAAGGAGTAGTACCAGAGAAATAGCACCAGGGTGGGTACAGAAGCCCTAAAGGACCAAAGTACTGGGAAAGAACTAGGCTAGATATAGAAAAGATCTTTAACCCCTTCACCCCGAAGCCTGTTTTCACCTAAGTGACAGGGCCAATTTTTACAATTCTGACCACTGTCACTTTATGAGGTAATAACTCTGAAACGCTTCAACGGATCCTGGCGATTCTGACATTGTTTTCTCGTGACATATTGTACTTCATGATAGTGGTAAAATTTATTTGATATTACCTTCGTTTCTTTGTGAAAAAAACGGAAATTTGGCGAAAATTTTGAAAATTTTGCAATTTTCAAACTTTGAATTTTTATACCCTTGCATTAGAGACTCATATCGCACAAATTAGTTAATAAATAACATTTCCCACATGTCTACTTTACATCAGCAACATTTTGGAACCAATTTTTTGTTCCTTAGGGAGTTATAAGGGTTAAAAGTTAAACAGCGATTTCTCATTTTTTCAACAACTTTTATAAAACCATTTTTTGTAGGGACCACATCATATTTGAAGTCACTTTGAGAGGCTTATAGGATTTAAAATACCCAAAAGTGACACCATTCTAAAAACTATACCCCCCGAGGTACTCAAAACCACATTCAAGAAGTTTATTAACCCTTCAGGTGCTTCACAGGAATTAACGGACTGTGGAAGGAAAAAAATAACATTTAACTTTTTTTTTCCACATAATGATATTTTAGCAACATTTTTTTTATTTTCACAAGGGTAAAAGAAGAAAATGGACCACGAAAGTTGTTGTGCAATTCCTTCTGAATACACTGATACCCCATATGTGGGAGAAAACCACTGTCTGGGCGCACGGCAGGGCTCGGAAGGGAAGGAGCGCCGTTTGACTATTTCAAACCAAAATTGGCTGGAATTGAGATCGGACACCATGTCCCGTTTGGAGAGCCCCTGATGTGCCTAAACAGTCGAAAACCGCCACAAGTGACCCCATTTTGGAAACTAGACCCTTCAAGGAACTTATCTAGCTATGTGGTGAGCACATTGAACCCCCAGGTGCTTCACAGAAGTTTAGAACGTAGAGGCGTGAAAATAAAAATTCACATTTTTTCCCCAAAAATGATCTTTTAACAACAATTTTTTTATCTTCACAAGTGTAAAAGGAGAAAATGGACCACTAAAGTTGTTGACCAATTTATCCTGAATATACTGATACCCCATATGTGGGGGAAAACCACTGTTTGGGCACACGGCAGGGCTCGGAAGGGAAGGAGCACCTTTTGACTTTTACAAACCAAAATTGGCTGGAATTGAGATCGGACACCATGTCCCGTTTGGAGAGCCCCTGATGTGCCTAAACAGTGGAAAACCGCCACAAGCGACCCCATTTTGGAAACTAGACCCTTCAAGGAACTTATCTAGCTATGTGATGAGCACCGTGAACCTCCAAGTGCCTCACCAAAAATTATAATGATGAGTCGTAAAAAAAAAAATAGAACACATTTTTTCCACAAAAATGATCTTTAGCAAGGTTTTTTTTGTTTTCCCAAGGGTTATAGGACAAAATAGAAAGAAAAAAATGTTGTGCAATTTTTCACGAGTACGCCGATACCCCATGTGTGGGGAAAAACCACTGTTTGTGCGCATGGCAGAGCTCGGAAGGGAAGGAGCACCATTTAGAATGCAGACTTAGATGGATTGGTCTGCAGGCGTCACGTTGCATTTGCAGAGCCCCTGATGTACCTAAACAGTGGAAATCCTCCACAAGTGACCCCATTTTGAAAACTGGACCTCCCAAGGAATTTATTTAGATATGTGGTGAGCACCGTAAACCTCCAAGTGCCTCACTCCACAAGTGACCCCATTTTGAAAACTGGACCTCCCAAGGAATTTATTTAGATATGTGGTGAGCACCGTAAACCTCCAAGTGCCTCACTCCACAAGTGACCCCATTTTGAAAACTGGACCTACCAAGGAATTTATTTAGATATGTGGTGAGCACCGTAAACCTCCAAGTGCCTCACTCCACAAGTGACACCATTTTGAAAACTGGACCTCCCAAGGAATTTATTTAGATATGTGGTGAGCACCGTAAACCTCCAAGTGCCTCACTCCACAAGTGACACCATTTTGAAAACTGGACCTCCCAAGGAATTTATTTAGATATGTGGTGAGCACCGTAAACCTCCAAGTGCCTCACTCCACAAGTGACACCATTTTGAAAACTGGACCTCCCAAGGAATTTATTTAGATATGTGGTGAGCACCGTAAACCTCCAAGTGCCTCACTCCACAAGTGACACCATTTTGAAAACTGGACCTACCAAGGAATTTATTTAGATATGTGGTGAGCACCGTAAACCTCCAAGTGCCTCACTCCACAAGTGACCCCATTTTGAAAACTGGACCTACCAAGGAATTTATTTAGATATGTGGTGAGCACCGTAAACCTCCAAGTGCCTCACTCCACAAGTGACCCCATGTTGGAAACTACACAGTGTGTTGTGTCAACAGGGTATAAACTAATTTTTATTAATTTGTGGACGTGTGGTATGCTTTGAAGCAATCCTTAATGCAAAGGCCAGGTTTCTCAGGGCAGGTTTCACAATGGTAAATTGTGTCCTTTCGGATTCCCCTCTTGGAACATACTCTACACCGTTTTTGTGATCGTCCTGTCCTCGCTGTTTGGGGAACCTGTCCTGGGAAATGTTGACCTTGGACAACACGGGCACTATCAGATTCAGAAGTACTGGGACCCTCACCTCCCTGAGTGCCAAACATTAGGGCCTTGATGACTACCTCCTGAAACTGAAGGAAGGTCCCCGTATTGCCTGCAGATAGGGACAGCACAAAAGCATTGTACAGTGCCATCTGTACAATGTGCACGGCCAATTTTTTGTACCATACGTAAGCTTTTCGCATGGCACTGTATGGTTGGAGGACCTGATCTGAGAGATCCACACCCCCCATGTACCGATTGTAATCCAGGATACAATCTGGCTTTGGGACTTGTGTTGTGGTCCCACGAACAGTGACAAGGGTGCTGTTGTCACGGTGTATGGTCAGGATAAGGACATCCCTTTTGTCCTTATACTTGACCACCAGCATGTTGTCGCTGCATTTGGCTCTGCTTTCCCCTTTTCTCAGCGTTTGCCCAATTAGCGGCTTAGGGAGGCCTCGCTGATTTTTTCGCACGGTGCCACATGCAGCTGTACCTCTGGCAGAAAGGGCCTTGAAGAGTGGGATGCTGGTGTAAAAGTTGTCAATATAAAGGTGATAACCCTTATCCAGCAGTGGGTGCAGCAATTCCCACACAATTTTCCCACTCACCCCCAGGATGGGGGGGCATTCAGGGGGGTTAATCTGGGTGTCCTTACCCTCGTAGACCCTAAATCTGTGGGTGTACCCTGAGGTACTCTCGCACAGTTTGTACAGCTTTATTCCGTACCTGGACCTCTTACTGGGCAGGTACTGTCGGAATTTTAGCCTCCCTTTGAAATGAACGAGAGATTCATCAATAGCGATGTCCCTCTGGGGTGTGTACGCCTCAGCAAATTTTCTGCTGAAAAGTTCAACCACTGGACGAATTTTATATAGACGATCAAAGTTTGGATCGTCTCGGGGAGGACACTGCGCATTATCACTGAAATGCAAAAATTTTTGGATCGCTTCAAATCGTGTCCTTTTCATGGCCATGCGGAATACCGGTGTACTGTAGAGAATGTCAGTACTCCAGTATTGCCGAAGCTTTGGCTTTTTGATTAGGCCCATATGCAGCACAATTCCCCAAAATGTCATCATCTCTGCTGCATTTACGGGGGTCCATCTGGCATAAGATGACGTGGGATTTTGGGTAAAAAATTGTTGGGCATACAGGTTCGTCTGGGCCACCATAATATTTATTATTTCATCACTGAAAAAGAATTTGAAGAAGTCAATTTCAGTGAGGCCAGTCGTGTCAAACTGGATTCCTGAGCTGCTGCTGAAATCCGGAATGACGGGCTGAAAATTTTCCGGGGGTGCAATCCATACGGGATCGATTGCTGCAGGAGTTGCCTGGGTCCTACGGCGCCGTGTTAGGGGTCTTTCCTCACCAGATGAGGAGGAGGAGGAGGAGGAGGAGGAGGAGGAGGAGGAGGAATAGAGGAATGTGGGATCTTCCTCACTGGCTGAATCCGTGTCGGACGCAAGGATGGCGTAAGCCTCCTCTGGTGAATAGCGCCTTGTTGACGAATGGGCCATTTTTTTTTTCCCAAACCCTGGGTGTGTGTGTAAGTGGTGCTTTTACACGTGTAATGTGTGGGGCTTGTGTATAGGGTACTCTTTATTAAAACCAATCAGAGAGAAAAAACAAGTAGTGAGAAAAAATGTAGAAGAAACAAGAAAAAAAGATGAAAAGAAAAATCAATGTAAAAAAATAAGTTTGTATAAAAAAAAAAGTATAAATTTACCCTACGCAACTAAATATTTTTTTTACAAAAGAAAAGCGAACGCCACTAACACTGTGACGTACGCTCCCCTAATGCACTAGAGATAATCCGGCGATAGCAGATTTTTTTTATGCACAAGACGCTACCTCCCTACCTATAAAACTCAGTACGATTTTTTTTTCTTCTAAAAGATGATCGGTCGTCACTAACGCTGTGACGCTGGCTACACTAACACGCTACCACTAAACTACTCTGTACAATTTTTTTTTTCTCCAAAAAAAAAAAAAAGACCGGTCGTCACGAATGCTGTGACACCAGCTAATCTACGTCTAAGACTACACTGTACTAACTACTATTATATTTTTGTAAAAAAAAAAAAAAAAATCGGACGTTGCTTAGACTGCAATGTCCGCTACACTAACTAAAAAAAAAAAGTCCTGTAGCGCAGTCTCTGATCAGCAGCGATACTGATCAAAGAGCTGCGGACACAGGAAGAGCACGAATGCTCTGCGCGGGACGCCGCGCACAGGAAAAAAAGCGCAAAAAAGTGCGCAAAAAATTGAATTGGAGGGGGGTACTTGAACAGGGATGGAGGGACGTCACCAAACACTGACGCCGGCTACGCTACCTTGTTACGTCTAAAACTACACTGTACTAACTACAATTTTTTTTCTAAAAAAAAAAAAACAGACGTCGCTTAGACTGCAATGTCCGCTACACTAACTAAAAAAAAAAAGTCCTGTGGCGCAGTCTCTGATCAGCAGCGATACTGATCAGAGCGCTGCGGACACAGGAAGAGCACGAATGCTCTGCGCGGGACGCCGCGCACAGGAAAAAAAGCACAAAAAAAGTGCGCAAAAAATTTCAATTGGAGGGTGGGGGAGGGAGGGGGTACTGGAACAGGGATGGGGGGATGGGAAAGGGGTGGGGGAGGTGCTGCTGCTGCTGTGATCACAGGAGTCACAAAGCAGGCAGATGGCAGCAGAGAGCACACAGCACGGAGCACAAGCTGAAGCAGGAGCACAAGCTGGAGGCAGGAGATCCCAGGGAGGATCGCACTGGCCACCAATGGATTCCTTCACTAAGGTGACACAGAGGGGCTTAGACCACCGCTCTGCACGCCAAATCTGAGAGAAAGATGGCGTGCAGGGCGGTGATCGGTATTTTAAATTAACCCCTTTGGCACTGATTGGTTAGAAGCTATTGTTCAGCCAATCAGCGCCATAGGGGTTAATCAGGTGAGGTGACGTGGCGATCACCCCACCTACAGTGACGGCTGTGATTGGTGCGACGTCACACAGCATCAATCACAGCCTGTCACATGCTTTTTTTTTTTTTTTTTTGAAACTTTATTGTCACATCGCTGTGATTGGCTGGTCAGAATTGACCAGCCAATCACAGCGATCGCTGATGCGGGGGGGCGGTGCAGGCACCCGGGGCTGCGTGCAGGGATTGTCTGCTGTCAGGAACAGCAGACACCGGAACCCGATCACCGCGCGATGCTTATGCAGTGCCGGCAGCGCAGTACTAGTACGGCGCATGGCGCGAAGGGGTTAAAGAAGTTGTCCACTACTATAAAGTTTTTTGTTTTTTTTCATAAATCTTGCTATTATGTGCCACTGAAAACATCTACTGTGTTTATTTTAGCAATATTACCTGTTATCATGCTGTAGCAGCACATCTTCAGTGCTGGATTCAGCTCTCATGAGGTTAATCGACAACTTCCTTATTGTGCCCTAATACTACAAGTTCCATGATGCTTTGCACTGCCACTAAGCCCGAACCTAGCACACCCACTCCAAAAACACACCCAAACCCCTCCCTCCTCTCTCTTCAAAAAGATTTGTGTTGTCATTTCTGTCCAACTCCTCTTTTACATTTGTCCAACCCACACTCCATTACACAGAGATAGATAGATAGATATTAGATAGATAGATAGATATTAGATCTATCTAGCGCAGTGGTTAGCACAGCAGCCTTGCAGCGCTGGGGTCCTGGGTTCTAATCCCACCCAGGACAACATCTGCAAAGAGTTTGTATGTTCTCTCCGTGTTTGCGTGGGTTTCCTCCGGGCACTCCGGTTTCCTCCCACATTCCAAAGACATACTGATAGGGATTCTAGATTGTGAGCCCCATCGGGGACAGTGGTGATAATGTGTGCAAAACTGTAAAGCGCTGCGGAATATGTTAGCGCTATATAAAAATAAAGATTATTATTATTATTATTATTAGATAGATAGATATGGGATAGATAGATATGGGATAGATAGATAGATATTAGATAGATGGATATTAGATAGATAAATAGATAGACAGATAGAATTAGATAGATATGGGATAGATGGATACATACAGATATATCTATATATCTATTTCCATAGATATGTCCGTATCCATGTTTCTAAACCCCTTCACCCCTGGAGCTTTTTTTCGTTTATCGCTCCCCTTCTTTCCAGAGCCATAATGTTTCCGTCAATACAGCCATGTGAGGACTTATTTTTTGCGGGACAAGTTCTACTTTTGAACGACACCATTGGTTTTACCATATCGTGTAGTAGAAAATGTGAAAAAAATTCAAAGTGCGATGAAATTGCAAAAAAGTGCAATCCCACACTTGTTTTTTGCTTGGCCTTTTTGCTAGGCTCACTAAATGCTAAGGCTGTGTGCACACGTTGCGGATTTGATTGCAGATCCGCAGCGTTTTTTGCAGTACGGAATTGCATTAAATCCACAGTGTTGTGCACAACCAATGCAAGTCTATGGGAGCCGCAGACTTGTGCACATGCTGCGGAAAAGGCCGCACCGAAACGCAGCTTTTTTTTTTCTCTGCAGCATGTCACTTCTTTTGTGCCGAACTGCAGCGTTTCTGCACGCTTACGCCGGGATCACACTACAGCGAGATACGGCCGAGTCTCGCAGGTTAAAACCAAGCTCTGGCATCGGCACTCTAGAGCGGAGCGTGCGGCCGCACAGCAATACATGGAGCCGCACGCTCCGCTCCGGAGTGCCGGTGCCAGAGCTTGGTTTTAACCTGCGACACTCTGCCGTATCTCGCTGTGTGTGATCCCGGCCTTAGACTTTAATTGAGATGTAACAAATACTGCAGTTTTGCTGCGGATGAGGGTCCGAGAAACGCTGCAGTTCAGGAGGAGGGAAGTGTGTGGGCAGTGACCAGGGCCGGACTGGCCATCGGGCACTTCTGGCAAATGCTAGAAGGGCCGGTGCCAGTAGTGAGCCGCTGCACTCTTTCCCCCCTACTCCCGCCAGTGCCACCGCATTCAACTATACCAGCGTCTATGACGCCAGTATAGTTCAATGCAATGATGGAGGAGAGAGCGTCCGCTGACGCTCCCTCTCCCATCATTCCCCGCTCTGCCTCTGACACTGCGGGTGCGCGATGACGTCATATCATCGCGCACCTGCTGTGTCCCGGGCAGACTGCAGCCGCCGAGACAGGAGCAGCGCGGGCAAGAGGAAAGGTGAGGAGAGTGTGGAGCCATTATCGGGGGGATGAGTTGTGGGTTGTGCTGTATATACCACTGTGTGGGCTGTGCTGTGTATGTACCACTGTGTGGGCTGTGCTGTGTATATACCACTGTGTGGGCTGTGCTGTGTATGTACCACTGTGTGGGCTGTGCTGTGTATACTACTCCGCGGGCTGTGCTGTATATACTACTACGCGTGTTGTGCTGTATATACTACGACCCGGGCTGTACTGTATACTACTACACGGGCTGTGCTGTATACTACTACGCGGGCTGTGCTATATTATGTGGGCTGTGCTATATACTATGCAAGTTGTGCTATATTATATGCGGGCTTTGATATATACTATGGGAGGTATATTATATTCTATGGGGGAGGCCGTGTTATATACTATGTGGCTGTGTTATATGCTATTGCGGGGGTATATTCTATTCTATGGGGGAGGCTGTCTTATATACTATGGGGGGTATATTATATTCTATGGGGGAGGCTGTCTGATATACTATGGGGGGCTGCATTATATTCTATGGGGGCTACATTATACTCTGGGGTGGCTGCATTATACTCAGCAAATTCACATGTAAGGCTACTTTCACACTTGCGTCGGTACGGGGCCGTCGCAAACCTTCGGCCAGACGTACCGACGGACGTTATGCTAAATTTAGCACAACGTGGGCAGCGGATGCAGTTTTACAACGCATCCGCTGCCCATTGTGATGAGCGTGGAGGAGGGGGTGGAGTTCCAGCCACGCATGCGCGGTCGGAAATGGCAGACACGTCGCACAAAAAAAGTTACATTGAACTTTTTTTTGTGCGTTGTGTCCGCTAAAACACGACGGATACGTTGCTAATACAAGTCTATGGGTACAAAACGCATCCTGCGAGCACATTTGCAGGATCCGTTTTTTTTCGCCGGATCTTTATTTTTCTGCCGGATCTTTTTTTTCCCGCCGTATCCGTTTTTTTACCACCTGATCATTTTTTCCGCCAGATCCGTTTTTTTCTCATAGAGTTGTATTAGCGCCGGAGTGCGTCAGATGGCCACATGTTTCATCCGTTTTTTGCTAGATCCGTCGCTGTGCATTTTTTCAACGTACCGAAAAACAGTTCCTCTGTATGTGTTTTCCGTCTGGTGGAAACAGCTTTTTTGACAGATCCTGCAAAAACGGATTAAACGTGTGGCCACCAGGCGCAATCCGGCGCTAATACAACTCTATGAGAAAAAACAGATCTGGCGGAAAAAAAAGCATCCGGTGGAATAAAATGGATCCGGCGGAAAAAAACGGATCCGATTGAAAAAACCGGATCTGGCAGAAAAAACGATCCGGTAAAAATAAACGGATCCTGCAAATATGCTCGCAGGATGCGTTTTACCCATAGACTTGTATTAGCGACGGATCGTGACGGATGGCCAGACATCGCCTCCGTCGTGCTACGGATCCGTCGTGTTTTGGCGGACCGTCGGCACAAAAAAACGTTCAATTGAAAATTTTTTTGGCTGGCTCGCCCGCCATTTTCTACCGCGTATTTGCGGCAGAAACTCCGCCCCCTCCTCCCCGCACTTCAGAATGGGCAGCGGATGCGTTGAAAAACTGCATCCGCTGCCCACGTCAAGCACAAATTTCACAACGTGCGTCGGTACGTCGGCCCGACGCATAGCGATGGACCCGTACCGACGCAAGAGTGAAAGAGGCCTTAATGAGCGTTGAATTTAAAAAAAAATAAAAAAAAAAAGCGAAAAAAAAACGGCGTGGGCTCCCGCGCAATTTTCTGCACCAGAGGGGGAAAGCCGAAGGCCGGGGCCAATATCTGTAGCGTGCTATGAATATCAGCCCGCAGCTGTCTGCGTAGCCTTTACTGGCTATTAAAATAGGGAGACCCCCCCCCAAAAAAAAATGACGTGGGGTCCCCCTATATTTTATAGCCAGAAAGGCCACGCAGACAGCTGCAGGCTGATATTCATAGCCTAGAGAGGGGCCATGGAAATTGCCCCCCCCCCCCCCCCGGCTACAAATACCAGTCCGCAGCTGCCCCAGAAATGGCGCATCTGTAAGATGCGCCAATTCCGGCACTTAGCCCCTCTCTTCCCACTCCCGAGTAGCGGTGGGATATGGGGTAATAAGGGGTTAATGTCACCTTGCTATTGTAAGGTGACATTAAGCCGGGTTAATAACGGAGAGGCGTCAATAAGACGCCTATCCATTACTAATCCAATAGTAAGAAAGGGTTAATAAAACACACACACAATCGGAAAAAAGTATTTTAATATTCTTCATTTAACCATACTTACCATACTTCAGCGCCTGCAAAAAAAGTAAAATAATAAACCGTATACTACCTTTCCGCCGTAGTCCAATTAATAACGAGTGTCCCACGACGATCTCCCCTATAGAACAGTGACATCGGGTGATGTCACTGCTCTATAGGACCCTCAGTGACACACTGACAGGAGACAATGGCTCCTGCAGTGCATCACTGAGGTTACTCTAGTTCACTGGTCTCACTTTATGGCAATTGCTGCGTGGGAAAATGTCTCACCCAGCAATGCCAATAGTGAGACTAGGGACTATTTTCTCACAGGGGCGTAGGAATACCTTGTGAGGAATACATGATGGAAGGATACCTTCCATCATTGTGTTCCTGGAGCCCCTGGATACCTTCCATCATTGTGTTGCTGGAGCCCCTGGAGAGTGGTCGCATCAACTGATGCTCCTGCTCTCCACGGGAGATCGTCGTGGGACACTCGTTTTAATTGGATTTCTGCGGACAGGGAGTATATTGTTTGTTTATTATTTTAATATTTTTTACAGGTGACAATGGCTTCGGGGAACAAAGTGACAAGTGATGGTGAGTATGTACTCTATGTTATATGTACTGTATGTCTGTAGTATGTATGTATGTACTGTATGTCGCATTTCGTTGCATGGTGCATGTCGTTGCATGGTGCATGTCGTTGCATGGTGCATGTCGCATGTCGTCGCATGGTGCATGTCGCATGGTGCAAGCAGCATGTCGCCGCATGGTGCATGTCGTCGCATGGTGCATGTTGCATGTCGTCGCATGGTGCATGTCGTATGTCGCCGCATGGTGCATGTAGCATCGTGCACGTCGCCACATGGTGCATGTCACATGTCGCCGCATGGTGCATGTAGCATGGTGCATGTCGTCGCATGGTGCATGTCGCATGTCGTCGCATGGTGCATGTCACATGGTGCATGTCACATGTCGTCGCATGGTGCATGTCGTCGCATGTAGCATGTCGCATGGTGCATGCAGCATGTCGCCGCATGGTGCATGTCACATGGTGCATGTCGTCGCATGGAGCATGTCGTCGCATGCAGCATGTCGTCGCATGCAGCATGTCGTCGCATGGTGCATGTCGCCGCATGGTGCATGTCGTCGCATGTAGCATGTCGCATGGTGCATGCAGCAGGTCGCCGCATGGTGCATGTCACATGGTGCATGCAGCATGTCGTCGCATGGTGCATGTCGTCGCATGGTGCATGTCGTCGCATGTTGTCGCATGGTGCATGCAGCATGTCGCCGCATGGTGCATGTCGTCGCATGTCGTCGCATGTTGCATGTCGTCACATGCCGGCGGGCAGACACCGGCGCCGGTCCACAAAAACACCGGCGCCAGCGGGCAGATCCCCGGCGACCGCAGCACAGCCCCGCCCGCACATCATGATCCCAGCAGCAGACAGCAGTGAGCACACAAAGCCCCGCCCGCCCCCAGCACAGCCCTGCAGGCAGCCCCCAGCACCGCCCACAGCCCAGTCACTCTTGCTGAGTGACTGCTGACTGTGGGGGCTGGTCACGCCTGCTGCTGACGTCACGTCAATTTCTAGAGTCTGGAAATTGACGTGACGTCGGTGGAAATGAGCGGCGGCTGCAGTCTGGGGGTCATGTGACCCGGACTCAGCAGGCAGAATAGCGCCGCTGACAGGCGAAAACGGCAACGCAAGGTAATTGCCCAATTCATTAGGGGCCCCGGGGGGATACATTGGGGGGTTAATTGAAAGTAGTGGACAACCCCTTTAAGTTCAGAAGAAAATATAGACAGTTATAGAAATCTACAATAAATCATCGTGGTGAAAGCCTGATATGTCTATAATGCCAAATATTCACTATATATGTGGCAGTCAAAGTATAAGGCAGAAACAGAGTTAGACACTCATCTGTTGTACCCCAACACCAATAATGAACCACAGTGATTGTTAGATGAATTATAAAACCGCAGGCATAGAATAGACCTTAAACGCCTCTTATTGAACAGCAATGATGACTGTTGCAGACCCGCAATAAAGTTGCATGTGTTTAATCACACAGTATATAGTACAGCGGCGCTAGTATAAAGGGTCTCTTAGTGCTGCAAATCTAGACAATAACCACAAAGTTGTCAGATAAGTATTGTAATGGTAATAAATTTGCGCAAATAAAGACCTTGGAGAAAAAGATGCGTTTACTGAGAGTAATATGTAAGTGTACTAGTGAGCTGAAATAGAAGAACAGATTGCACTTAGACCATTCAGTGGTTGCACTTTACCCAACTTTGTTAATGCATTTTGTACAGCTGTAGAGAAATGTGTACAGCAGACAAGGGTTATTACAAGTGAGCTGAAATAGAGGAACAGATGGCACTTTGCCCATTCAATGATTGCACTTTACCAAACTTAGTACATTTACTTTGCCCAGCTGTAGAAAAACGTGTACAACAGACAAGGGTTAATAACAACCTGGATGGGAAGAGGACACTATCCCTGGGGGTGTTATACGCGCGGACCTGGTCTTGTGGCGCCGTTTTATAGATGATGTCATATTCATCTGGGCAGGGGGCTCTCAGTCCCTGGACCAATTTTTAATCGATATTAATAAAAACGAATTCTTTTTAAAGTTCACCGCTACCACTAGTACTCATACTATTTACTTTTGAGACTTAAATTTTTTTATTGATAACTCTTCTATACACACTTGCACTTTTAATAAGCCTACGGATGCCAACAGATTTATTTCCAGTGATAGCTGCCATCTACCCAACTGGCTACTAAATGTTCAAAAAAGTCAGTATATGAGATTATACCGTAACTGCTCTAGACCTCAACAGTTTGACAAGGAGTCGGAACTATTAACCGCCAAATTTTTGGAAAAGGGCTTTAATATAAAATCACTGGAGGCATAAAAAAAAACTGTTTCTGGTTTACCCCGCCAGGATCTCCTTAAAGGAAAACCTGTAAAAAAGGACATGGAGATAACGGGTTTTGTCCCAATTATAACACAGTATAACTCCAATGCCAACGTTCTAAAAAAAAATAGTGAATAGACACTGGGGGATACTAAAAGATGACAAAATCCTGGGAAGTCATATCCCCACACTTGCACGCTATATATATATATATATATATATATATATATATATATATATATATATATATAAAAAAAGCGCGCAATCTTGGCAATCTGATTGCACCTACGGTCCAGTGTTCTTATGCCCATAAACATGCTACAATTTTTGAGAACAACATGAAAGGTTTTTCCCTTGCCACAAATGCACAATGTGCAGACAAACACAAACAAGGAAAACATCTGAAATTACTGAAGATGGTACAAATTATGTAATTAAGCATTTTATTACTTGCTCATCAGAGGGGGTTATATATGTTATCAAATGTCCATACAACAAACTGTATGTGGGTCGCACTAAATGCCCACTTAAGGTTAGAATAAGTGAGCACATGCGGAACATAAAACAAAAATTTCTCGGCCACCCACTCTCCAAACATTTTGTGGAATACCACAATAGTGAAACACAATCCTTGGAAATCATAGGATTTGAAAAAGTACCACCACCATGGAGAAAGGTGAACTATATTGCTTTAATGTTCCTGGTGGAAAGCAAGTGGATTTTCACTCTGGACATTCTGATCCCGAAAGGACTTAACAGTGAGATTGAATTATTTGGCTTCCTCTAAAAATCAGCTGACCATAACTGTACTTATAAAAGGCCCTTTAATGCGTTAAGGACCATCCCTGATGAAGGAAAGTGTTCTTTCCGAAATGCATTGGATATTCTTGGTCCTTTTTGCTATCCTTTGTCCTTTTTGCTATCCGAACCTGTCGACATTCAGCCTAGACCTCGCGGTCCCAAGTGATCCTCTATGTCACGCCAGGTCCTGCTTCATTCATCGCTCACCACGAGGTGGCAATGACTGTTCTCGGTGACCAGGATCTACGACAGACCGCTGGACACATCCGCCGCCTGCATCGCGAATAATAATAATAATAATTTTTATTTATATAGCGCCAACATATTCCGCAGCGCTTTACAAATTATAGAGGGGACTTGTACAGACAATAGACATTACAGCATAACAGAAATACAGTTCAAAACAGATACCAGGAGGAATGAGGGCCCTGCTCGCAAGCTTACAAACTATGAGGAAAAGGGGAGACACGAGAGGTCTCGAATGACGAACCAGCGGCTCTCATCACCACATGAATTCCATGCAAGATAAAATGGCATGCAGACAGCAGATTTCTGACCCGGTTAATTTGACTAATGCATGCCGTATCAGAATTAAGATGTTCTGCCACCGGCCGGGGCAGCTTCTTGTGCAAACTGCAGGAAACACATGCATATTCTATAACTGACTTCACAAGTATTTTCATCTATGACCCCAAGGGGCCCGCAACATAAACGATTGTGAACCTTCGAATAAGACTCTATCGCCAAGGTCTTTATTTGCGCAAATGTATTACCATTACAATGCTTAATAACACAGGACTGTTCCTTTTGGGCTCAGACCAAACCTTGGTTATTGACCAGCTTACCATAAGACAAGGGGTCCTGCAGGACAGGGGCCCTAGATTGTTGAAAGACCAACTCACAATAATTCCAAGAGGCACAAGGGGCACAGAGTCACTATGAGGCACTGAGGCGCTATGAGGCCCAGAGGCACTATGAGGCCCAGAGGCGCTGAGACAGAGAGACACAATGAGGCAGAGAGACACTATAAGGCACAGAAGAACTATGAGGCCCAAAGGCACAGTTTAGGCACTATAAGGCACAAAGGAACTATGAGGCATAAAGACACTATGAGGCCCTACGAGGCCCAAACTAGGGCCACGCTAAGGTGCAAGACATGAGACCAGACATAGATTTACAGCTCTGGCAAAAATAAAGAGACCACTGCAAAATGTTAAGTTGTCTGATTTTTCTCTTTATAGGTATATTTTTGAGTAAAATGTAAATTGTTCTTTTATTCTATAAACTTCTGACAACAAGCAATAAACTATAAACTATTCTATAAACTTATTTCTAAGCAATACATTTTGTTTATTTTTTCTGACAAAGAAAAATGGTAAAAATTAAAAAAACAGCAACAGTGCTTCCAGACCTCAAATAATGCAAAGAAAACATGTTCACAATCATTTAGAAACAACAATACTAATGTTTTAACTCAGAAAGAGTTCAGAAATCAATATTTTGTGGAATAACCATGATTTTTAATCACAGCTTTCATGCGTCTTGGCATGCTTTCCACCAGTCTTTCACACTACTTCTGGCACAAACATTTAGGCTATGTTCACACGTTCAGGATTTCCATCCTTTTTTTTTCCTGACTGAAACCGCAGGTCTCTGCAGAAAACGCAGGTGCGTTTTTTGTGCGTTTTTGGTGCGTTTTTGGTGCGTTTTTTGGTGCGTTTTTTAGTGCGTTTTTTAGTGCGTTTTTTGATGCAGTTTTGTCTGCAGATTGTCTGTGTTTGACAGAAATAAAGTTTACTGCAGTGGGGGGAAGAAAAAAAAAAAAAATGATGTCATTTCCTTGTCCAACCCTTTTCTTCTTCCATCCTCCATTTTGGAACTTACACATCAAAATGAGTGGACGTGCAGAGCGTCGTCCAGATGACAGCCCACGGATCCAGCTCCGCACGCCACACCGGATTGCGATCCTGGGGTTGATGCTTCTAATTCTGAATCGACATGCACGTCAGGTAAGCAGATGTCTGTTTGTTTTATATATTGGGTTATGGGTACTTGTCCACATTCTGGAAACGTTGTATGTTTGGCGCTGCGTGTGGCCGCAGCGCCAAACATGCAGCGTCCACATGTCAGCATACTGGAGGTGATGTCATGAAATCACGTGTCCACTGTGTGTCATCCGTCAGCCCTGCGACTCCGGACATGCTGCGCGTCTTTTATGATCACAGCATGTCTGTGTTCCTTGTTGTGAAACTGCGGCTCCGCAATGAATAAAAGAGGACCCTATACGTCGGGTGTGATGATGCTGGATTTGTACAATGAACACATCTGGCATCATTGCGTACTAGAATGGGGTGGGCCTTCCTGAATGTGGACACGTATCCTTACATAATCGACATTGTTTTCCTTGCATGTTTGATATATTTTTCTAATTGTTGTGTTTACGAAATATTTTTTTATTTTTCTATTTAGCGGCGGCCGAGAAGACGTGTGCAGAAACGATTGTGGGTGCACCCGCTTGTAGAAGACCGAACTGAGAAGGGGCACTTTCATGTGCTGTACAATGATTTGAGGAGGTAAGTAGAAATATATAGAATGACTAATTTACCTTTTTTGGCTAGCAATACTTGTGAAGTAACCCTTTTTTGTTGTTCTTTTGCAATTTTCAGATATCCTGAAAAATTTATATCGTTTTGTCGGTTACCAATTATTGCCTTTGACAGACTGCTTACCATCCTGGCACCCCATTTAACACTGCAAGACACAGTGATGAGGAAGTCCATCTCTGCTGAGGAAAGGCTGCTCATCACCTTGCGGTAAGTAACAATTTTTGGGGGGAATGTTGTTAGGTCTGTATTTTACTTGTGTGTGTGTCCAGTATGTGTGATTAAACCCACCCAGTCCTCTTTTTGGACAGGGGGCACACATACACACACACACGTGAGATACGGGCGAGTGTTGCATGGTAAACCCCGGCTCTGCCGCCTGCACTCTGGAGCGGAGTCTGCACCCACATACCAATACATGGAGCCGCACGCTCCACAACGGAGTGCATGCAGCAGGTCCGGGGATTACCATGCAACACTCGGTCATATCTCGCATGCGTGTGTGCACAAGTCCCATCAGGCCTTTTATTAATGTTTTTTACACCCTTTGTGTTGTGCTGGGTGTTAATGCCAGCATTATTGAATGGTGCTGGACGCATATAATAGCGGCCTTAACTTGTGACATGTTGTAATTACCTTTTTGTGTGACATTTCTAATTTTCTTTTTTGTTTCTTTGCAGATTTTTGGCCACAGGAGAGAGCTATACATCCCTGCACCTCCAATTTAGAGTTGGTAAATCTACCATCTCTAACATTGTGAGGTGTACATGTACCGTCATCTGGCAGAAGTTGCAGCCCATGGTGATGCCTTCCCCAACCGAGGAGACTTGGCTGCAGGTTGCAGCAGGCTTTCAGTCTGTGGCCAATTTCCCAAACTGCATAGGTGCAGTCGATGGTAAACATGTTCGGGTTCAGCAGCCACCACGATCAGGATCACGCTTCTTTAATTATAAGAAGTATTTTTCAGTGGTCCTGATGGCGGTGGCTGATGCCCATTACAAATTTGTTGCCATTGACGTTGGTGCCTATGGTAGTACTGGGGATTCTCGGGTGTTGCGAACGTCACAGATTGGGATGCAAATTCTTCGAGATGGCGGCACGCTCCCAGCCCCACGACCTTTGCCGGGTTCCACACATCCAGTGCCGTTCGTGATGGTATCGGATGAGGCGTTTCCCTTAACGACAACCCTGCTGCGCCCATACCCACGAAGGGGACTGGATGCCCGACGGAGGATTTTTAATTATCGGCTGAGTCGTGCACGCAGATATGTGGAATGCACCTTTGGGATCATGACTAGTCAGTGGAGGATCTTTCACACTGCCATTCAGTTGGACACAGACACCGTTGATGCTGTGATAAAGGCTTGCTGTGTACTCCACAACTATGCTCGTGAATACAACACTGACGTTGATGTGGAGTACCAGCAGCCAGTATTTAATCCAGTTGACAACGGGGGTCTGGGTAGGCCGTCCAACTCTGGTGTGCGTGTGAGAGAATCCTTCACTGACTACTTTATGAGTCCTGAAGGTGCCGTGCACTGGCAATACTCCTGTGCTGGTGTTGAGCAGCCTGACCAGCAGAGAAGGATGCATCTACACTGACCCCCCCAGAAATGTTGCCGACATCGCTGATAACAGTTTTGACAACATCCCGAAGAATGAGAAACGCCAGCAACCAACACAAAAGTTTGAAAAAAAATTTTTTTGTTCCATGTTACCAAAAAAACTGTGTTAAATAATTGATTGTAATATCAATAAAAAATCTATTTGGCTGTAATTAAATTTTTTTTTTTTTTTTGGCTACAAAAAATTGGGTGTTTTATGAAAATAATAGCAGTATGACGTATACAATTGTTAACACATCAACACATAAACCACTAATTGATAGCCCATAAACCCAGGATAGCGGCCTTGACCGCATTGTAATAAAGAAGAGAATAGTCTGTTTGAAATGTAATATATTTAAAAGAACACAAATTCTTTGCAATATTTACATAAGATTTTTCAATTAGAAAAAACAAAAAAAAGCCCCTTTCAAAGCCAACCGGCAACTGGAGCTAAAAAACAAACCAAAAAAAACTCGGTGCCACTGAAAATTTTTGCCCATGTTCAATTCAGAAAAGTATATTCTGGAGAATAGAGGAAATTTGATCCCTCTGATTGATATGATGCTCCCCCCATATGCTGCGAACTTCCTCTATCTCCAGAAGTAACTTGGCTGTGGGCCAAATACTGGGGTCTGGTAGCTTGTGTTTCCGGTGTTCGGTGTCGGGGCCTGAAAAGTCCCAACACCCCCATCAGAACTTCATTGTATGGAGATATCGGAGCAGGGTCCTCCAGAGCAGTGAGGGACATCTGGACCATGGACATGAAAAGAGATTGTCTATCCGGTGGCAGGGAGCGTGTTTTTCTTGCCACAGTTATTGCGAAGGAGTCGCAGTGGTCATCAGAACTAGATTTTTTTAATAGATCTAACGTGTCGCAAGCGATTTGGACAGTTTGGTCATCTTGGTTTTTCTTTGTTTTTTTTTTTTTTTTCTCTGCTGCCACCGGATAGACAGCTCTCTTCTCCACTCTCACAGCTTCTGCGGAATCAGATGCTTCAGCAGCTGCTGAACTAGATGTTGATGCAGCAGCTGCTGAAGTGGATGCTGATTCAGCAGAAGCTGTGGGAGTGGAGGTAGAGATGGTCCCTCCCACTCCAGAGGAACTGCCTGCTCCATCCTCTTTGTCGCTGTCCTCCAAATCAGCTACCGACATGTTTCCTTCCGTCCTGTTGGAGAAAAAAAAAACATCAATTTTTCGCACAACATATTATATTTAAATAATCATGTGGAGTGGATTTTAACTTACTTTCTCAATGTCCTACTGGACACAAGAAACTGCAGCTCTTCGCTAAATGGGAATTTACTTTTGCTCGGCGAAGAGCCACTCTTAGAACATTCGTTCAGGAACTTCGTGAAACGGTCTCTGATTGAGCGCCACCGTTTCCTCACATCGTTATCTACCAAAAAAAGGTTACAAAATACAACAACATTTTTTGTGAGATCTAAACAAATTATATTTTTAATATACTCAAGGTTTACTAAATAAATTTAATTAAAATTACCAATTTGCTGCTGTGTACTCCCTGGATACTTGTCCCAATCTGGGATAAGGTCTCGTACAATTTTGGTCCAGGCTAGTTCCCGGAAATATTTATCCTTGTAGGATTCATCGGCTGGGTCCCACAAGGCCGGATAATCCCGAACCTACAATAAATACAATAGTGTCATCTCATAATCTATAGCGCGACCAAGTAATGTTACACAATTGCTGGAAATATTTCAAAGTAACCCCTAATAACTGAACACAAGCACAAACTGAAAACACAAACACCAATAAAAACGCTTGTGTGCAGTTGTTTTACCACTAGCTCTGTCGCCGTCAATCCTGAGTGGTTCGTGCGACAATCAACAACATTCATTAAAAAACACACTATAAAGTGAAATAGTTAGGGTAGGGTTAGGGCTCATAACCGTAAGCACTCTACCCCAAAAGGGATCCTAAACATAACACAACCACAAAAGGGATCCTAACCCTACAGGGATCCTAACCCTAACCCTACAGGTATCCTAACCCTAACCCTACAGGTATCCTAACCCTAACCCTAACCCTACAGGTATCCTAACCCTAACCCTAACCCTACAGGTATCCTAACCCTAACCCTACAGGGATCCTAACCCTAACCCTACAGGGATCCTAACCCTAACCCTAACCCTACAGGGATCCTAACCCTAACCCTAACCCTACAGGGATCCTAACCCTAACCCTAACCCTACAGGGATCCTAACCCTAACCCTACAGGGATCCTAACCCTAACCCTAACCCTAACCCTACAGGGATACTAACCCTAACCCTAACCCTACAGGTATCCTAACCCTAACCCTAACCCTACAGGGATACTAACCCTAACCCTAACCCTACAGGTATCCTAACCCTAACCCTAACCCTACAGGGATCCTAACCCTAACCCTACAGGGATCCTAACCCTAACCCTACAGGGATACTAACCCTAACCCTAACCCTACAGGTATCCTAACCCTAACCCTAACCCTACAGGGATCCTAACCCTAACCCTACAGGGATCCTAACCCTAACCCTAACCCTACAGGGATACTAACCCTAACCCTAACCCTACAGGTATCCTAACCCTAACCCTAACCCTACAGGGATCCTAACCCTAACCCTACAGGGATCCTAACCCTAACCCTAACCCTACAGGGATACTAACCCTAACCCTACAGGTATCCTAACCCTAACCCTAACCCTACAGGGATCCTAACCCTAACCCTACAGGGATCCTAACCCTAACCCTAACCCTAACCCTACAGGGATACTAACCCTAACCCTAACCCTACAGGGATCCTAACCCTAACCCTAAAGGGATCCTAACCCTAACCCTACAGGGATCCTAACCCTAACCCTAACCCTACAGGGATCCTAACCCTAACCCTAACCCTACAGGGATACTAACCCTAACCCTAACCCTACAGGTATCCTAACCCTAACCCTAACCCTACAGGGATCCTAACCCTAACCCTAACCCTACAGGGATCCTAACCCTAACCCTAACCCTAACCCTACAGGGATACTAACCCTAACCCTAACCCTACAGGTATCCTAACCCTAACCCTAACCCTACAGGGATCCTAACCCTAACCCTAACCCTACAGGGATACTAACCCTAACCCTACAGGGATCCTAACCCTAACCCTAACCCTACAGGGATACTAACCCTAACCCTAACCCTACAGGTATCCTAACCCTAACCCTAACCCTACAGGGATCCTAACCCTAACCCTACAGGGATCCTAACCCTAACCCTAACCCTACAGGGATACTAACCCTAACCCTAACCCTACAGGTATCCTAACCCTAACCCTAACCCTACAGGGATCCTAACCCTAACCCTACAGGGATCCTAACCCTAACCCTAACCCTACAGGGATACTAACCCTAACCCTAACCCTACAGGGATCCTAACCCTAACCCTAAAGGGATCCTAACCCTAACCCTACAGGGATCCTAACCCTACCCCTAAAGCTATTGTAAGGTGGCATTAAGCACGGTTAGTAATGGCGAGGCGTCAATAAGACGCCGATCAATTATTAATCCTAAGGTTTACTATAATATATGTGGACCCCCCTAAAAAAAAAAATGTGTTGGGGTCCCCCTATTTTTTTAGGCCAGAAAGGCTAAGCAGACAGCTGTGGGCCAATATTTGACGCCCGGGAAGGGGTTAAAATACCCATGGCTGTTCCCAGGCTATGAATATTAACCCACAGCTGTCTGCGTAGCCTTTCTGGCACTAAAAAATAGGGTGACCCGAAAAAAAAAAACGTGTTGGGGTCCCCCTATATTTTTAGGCCAGAAAGGCTAAGCAGACAGCTGTGGGCCAATATTTGACGCCCGGGAAGGGGTTAAAATACCCATGGCTGTTCCCAGGCTATGAATATAAGCCCACGGCTGTCTGCGTAGCCTTTCTGGCACTAAAATATAGGGGGCCCCGAAAAAAAAACGTGTTGGGGTCCCCCTATATTTTTAGGCCAGAAAGGCTACGCAGACAGCCGTGGGCTTATATTCATAGCCTAGGAAAGGGGCCATGGATATTTGCCCCCCCCTGGCTACAAATATAAGCCCGCAGCCGCCCCGGAAAAGGCGCATCAAAAAGATGCGCCAATTCCGGCACTTAGCCCCTCTCTTCCCACTCCCGTGTAGCGGTGGGATATGGGGTAATGAGGGGTTAATGCCACCTTGCTATTGTAAGGTGGCATTAAGCCCGGTTAATAATGGAGAGGCGTCAATGAGACGCCTATCCATTATTAAGCCAATGAAAGGGTTAAAAAAAAAACACAAACACTAGAAAAAATATTTTAATGAAATAAAGACACACACTTTTTGACAATTCTTTTATTGCACGCTCAATCCATCCTGAAGACCCTCGACCTGAAAAAAAGGCAAAACAAAAAAACAAATTCATACTCCCTGGCCCTGTCCGCAGAAATCCATCGAGGGTCCCACGAAGATCTTCCATGGAGAACAGACACATCCAGAGATGTGTCTGCTCTCCACGGCTGCAGCAACACACTGACAGGAGCCATAGTTCCTGTCGGTGTGTCACTGCGCATGCGCGAGCGAGTTTACCGGCGGTCATTGACCCCGGCACTCTCGCTTAACGGCAGTGCTGCGTGGGAAAGTTCAACGCAGCTGTACTGCCGTTAACCGAGACGCCGGCGCCATTGAGCTCCGGGACAGTACGCGATACACTGCTAGGAGCTTCGCTCCTGGCAGTGTATCACCGGAGAGCAGGAGATCGGCGTGGGACAATCGTTTTATGGATTCTGCGGACAGGGAGTATGGATTTGCTTTATTATTTTGGGATTTTTTCATTGAGGATCGAGGGCTTCGCCTACAAGTGTGGTGTATGGTGAGTATATACTCTATGTTATGTGTTGTATGTACTGTACTGTGTGTCATGTTTGTGTATTGTGTGTTTGTGTTTGGTGTGAACTTTAGTATTGTGCTAAGTCGCCGGACACAGGGACAACTCTCCCATCCTAAATACCGGATGGGAGTAGTAGTCCGATACGGCGACTTAGCACAATAGAGGCATATCGTCGCATGGGGACGGACACACAGACTTACCAAATCAATCAGACGCCCGACATCGATCCCCATGCGACGGTATGCCTCCATAGTGACAGTCTCTTCGGGATACACTCAGGACCACACACGCCGCCCACGGACTTCCGCCCACGCACTTCCGCCCGCTTCCCCGAACTTCCTGCAGCAGCGGTTCTGCACATCAAACCGCAGTAAAACACGCAGATATATTTTTGATCTGCGTGTTTTACTGCGATTTTGACCTCACAATGGAGGTCTATGGGTGCAGAACCGCTGCGGCTCCGGAAAAAGAATTGACATGCTCCTTCTTTTTTCCGGGAGCTATTCAGCGCGTCTTTTTTTTAACAATTTCCGGACCATGTGCACAGTGTGTCCTGTTTTCCATAGGGTACAGTGTACTGTACCCTGCATGGAAAACAGCTGCGGAACCGCAGCGGCAAAACCGCCGCGGTTCCGCGGTAAAAAACGCACTGTGTGAACATGGCCTTAAGCAGTTCTTCTTTGTTTGATGGCTTGTGACTATCCATCATCCTCTTTACATTCCAGAGGTTTTCAATGGGGATCAGGTCTGGAGATTGGGCTGCCCATGACAGGGTTTTGATGTGGTGGTCTCTTAATTTTTGCCAGAGCTGTATATTTAAAGGGAACCTGTCACCAAGAAAAATGCTATTAACCTGCAGATCTGGCATTAATCTGCAGGTTAGTAGCGTTACTATGCTGCCCGGCACCTGCATGTAGCCGAATGATGCGGGGAGAAAATTAACTTTATTCTCCCTAGCAGCTGCGCTGGTTCAGAGTGGTGACTGAAACTGTGCCCCAACACTGACTGACACTGGTTCTGCATGGCGGTCGGCAGTCAGTCAGTGCCACCAAAGGCGCGGTTACAGCCGCCGCTCTTTATACTCATAGAGGCGAGAAACTCAATGCTCCTAGAGAGGAATTTCTGCTAACATGAAAATTAGACTCTCTAAACTTTACAAGTTAATATCTCCACAACAGAGAGAAGAAATTAAAAAGTATAAACATTTTATTCAGCTCTATAGCCACAAATAGTGATGTGGCCAGTTTAACATTCTCAAACTGGTGAAAGGTCCTCATTAAATTAGAAAATCAACTCTTATAACTTGCCTATATTCCCTTGTGTGTTGTGAACATTTAGAGGTCAGCTCAGCTATGTAGTTTCAAATTCCATGTAGCAATTCAATTATATTATGCTGCACACATTCAATTAGGTTAACCATTAATATGATCCCCTCTGAGACTGACCACATAATGCTTACTTGTAATTAAATACATGTATACAATTTCCTCTTTACAAGCCTCGGAATCAGGACTAGATATTTCTGTATACCCCAGAAAAAAAAATCCCTCCTGACACGTTTCTTTACTCAAGATGTCATCAGGGGAATGTACTTATTAAGGGGAAGGTATAAGATAAAAAATAAAGTAATTTCTCACTGGTCCATAGAGCAAAAAAGGCCTCAGTGCTTAAAAAGTGCAGAAAAAATGTAGATATCCCCTCTCAGAGTCCTTCTAATCCATACTATAGTCCTTCTTCCCCGTTTTACGCATCTCTCTTATCTGATTATCTTGACCCTCCCAAATGAATCTGGGAGTTTCAACTACAAGGAAAATGCTGATGAATCTTGTCTTTTACCCAGGGAACATCTAATGATGTCAGTCTATTTAAGGGTTGCTATTGACAGTGTGGTACTTTAAGAAATACTGGGACATATGAGAATCGATCCATGGGTTTTATCTGGGACCGATCAATGGAAGATGTTAAGTATGTTTACCTAGTAGTGAAAATACCCTGGTTTAGATTATCATGTGTTAGGTGTCGAGTTCCCGCCTCTGCACAGGGGGAATCCCAAGCCATCTCTGCTGCGGTCTCCCATGGCTCAGGCAGATACTCTGTGCCTGGTTACTGCTGTTCTTCCAGGTTCTGCCATTATGGCCAGTACTGGTCAGCGGCGAGGAGTCGCTTCTGGGACTAAGTCCTGCTGTCCTTCTACTGAGCATGCCCAAGGGAGGACCTTCCATTGGAGGTCTGGGGTCACACGCTCAGGTCCTGTAGCAGCTCCCATTGGACCACTTGGAAGGTCCTTGTCTGCTGCAGCTATATAAGGTTTGCATGGCCACAAAGGATTAGCTTATGTTATGAGCTTTAGCTATTCAGTGGTCTTGTCTGCTTGTTGTCAGGGTCCGACTGAAATAAGCCACTAGAATACCGGCACCTCCGGTGAGGAGTTTGTATGGTGAATTCAGGGCTGGCGTAAAGCCATTAGAATTCCGGCTCCACTGGAGAGGAGGTATTTGTGTGCTTGATACTCCCTGACCACTGACTGCTTTTGCTGTTAGGCAGCTGTGTCCCCCTGTGATGCTAGCAGGGCACAGCGTTTTCCCTTCTGTGCGACTCTGTGAAGTAACAGAGTTCGCTTATACCGCCATATTGTGCTGCCATTTGCTAGCAGCAGGTTCGTCTCCTGCACGGTGGACCCCGGGCTGCGAGCGCACCAATAATAATATCTAAATATACTTGGTGCGTTCCGCCAGCCCTAACATGTATACAAAAGTGAGGGGTGGAGCCATTTGGCCAAATGTGTATATTTAACTATGGTATTGAAGGTATTATCAATTACTTTTATGATATTGGGTATTGGACTCCTCGTTTCTCCAACCCTATAAATGAACAAAATGGTAATCTCCTTCCTTAGATCACGCTGTCTGAAGAGGTTATGTGATATACGATTGAGGCATTTCCTTTAGACATTTGGACTGGATTACCATGGAGACAGCGGGACGCTCTGGAAATTAACATGGAGCGGTGTTCTGCCTTTGCCCCGGATATGACACCGTTTTGAGACAGATCTCCATGGTGATAAAGAACACCAGGAGATGTGTCTTGATGAGATAGGCGCTTTGACACCGCCCCTCGGCACTGACATTGCGGGGATTCAGATCTTCAAAGAGATCCTTTGAATACTTGAGGGATCTTGCCGCATTTGACTAGGACAGGTACCACTAACCACGCATAGATAAATGATTTCTAGGAACATCCAGGGTTGGACATATGACCTCTGGTATTGGAGGATGTGAATGATGACCTCTTGGTAGGGGGTTGTGAATGACTTTATTGACATGATGTGTGTAAACCCTCCTCCTGTGAGTAATAGATGGTGTCATATAACTTACACAACCTTGCCATGGCGATGATACACAATATGGTGTTTAAGAACCACATGTGTGATCTGGGAATCCACTCTTGGAAATGAGGTAGGATGCCTTCAGTGGGAGGGAGTCATGGTCTATTTAAACCAGCAAGGAAATGTGTGGGCATCTCCCCATTTTTTCTACAAGGAGGTGGAAGCACTCCACATCTCTTGAATGAATAGTAGGATTAAGTTAAAAAGTAAAAAAAAAAGTAAAGAAGAAATTGTAAAAATATTTGTTTTAAAAGTCACAAAATAAGAAATAAAACAAAAAAATATTATATCAATAAATAAATTTGAGGGGCATTCATTAAAGATTTCCCCTGACCCACTTCCTGTATACTGAGAGCAAGGAAACTAGGCACAGTTATTAGTCGTTCTCTTCATAGGTACCACCTAGGGACACACACTTCTTCGACCTCTTTAAGCAACTGTAAACACTTCGCTTGTAGAAGTCGATAGGTGGCTCCAAAAGCCATGTTGTGACTTCAAAATTCAGAGTCTCATCATCTCAAAAATGCTTGCCCGTCAAAAATAACTTCACTGTTGAAAAGAGGTGGAAGTCCAGTAGTGTGAGGTCAGGTGAATAAGGGGGATGCAGTAGAATTTCAAAGCCACAGGCGCATACTTCCATTTGGGCAACATGTGAGTTGTGAACTGGTGCATTGTCTTGCAGAAGGCGGACACCTTTTGGTGAGCATGCCACATCTTCTGGTTTTGATGGCCTCCCGCAATTTCTGCAGCAGTGAAACACAGTATACGCCAGTGATCATGGTACCCTTTGCTAGGAAATCTATCAATACTACTCCATACTGGTCCCAAAATTCTGTGAGCATGACCTTGCCTGCCGAGGGTTGGGCACACGCCTTATTTGTAGGTGGTGTGTCATGATTCTTCCATTGCATCGACTGGAGTTTAGTCTCAGGATCATAGTGATGGACCCAGCTTTCATCCTGTGTGATCAGTCTGTAGAAAAAGTCCTCCTGGTTTCCATGGAACATCGTCAATAGAGCCTGAGAGCATTCAACTCATTCCTACTTCTGAAAAGGTGTGAGCAGCCAAGGTACCCAGCGAGCAGATGCGTTATGCATGTGAGGATGGCCTTGGATGATTTTTTCCACGGACTCCACACTAATCTTGACATTTTGGGCTAGGTGGCAAATGGTTACGCTGTGATTTTACAAAATGGCAAACTCCACTTGATGGATGGTGTATTCATCAGTAGCAGAGGGGGGTCGCCCTCTAATTGGAGCTGTTTTCACCGAAGTCTGACCACATTTGAATTGACGATACCAGTTCTTGACTACATCATATGATGGGGAATTATCACCATAAACGTCTTTCATCATATCAAATGTCTGTGTGTGGCCTTTCAAGTAAAGGATCTTGATGACTGCTTTATATTCCACTGGGTCCATTATCAAACCTCACACCACTTCAGCACCTGTAAATTCAAGATCGTTATCAATTCTGAGTTGCAAACTGGCACGTAACCTATGGAGACTTATATCATTACTTCTGTCCCTTACCTCATCCTTTGGACTTACTCAGTGGTCCTCCGCAGCCACCCCCACGGATGGGCATACACTAGACCTGGTATTCACCCGTCTCTGCTCTCTATCTAACTTCACCACCTCCCCTCTCCCTCTATCCGACCACCATCTGCTCACCTTCTCATCCCTGTCCTCCTCACCAATCATCTATATCCAGCAACATGCACACCCACGCAGAAACCTTGCACACCTAGACACCTACACACTCTCTGACTCCATCCTACCACTGGCATCCATATCCTCACTCCACGACACAGACAGTGCTGCTGCTTTCTACAATGCCACTCTCGCATCAGCTATTGACACGGTTGCCCCTCTCGTCCATGGCAGAGCGCGACGTATCAATAGACAACCTTGGCATAATAACACCACCAAAAAGCTAAGGCAAGTGTCCAGGGTTGCGGAGCGGCGTTGGAAGAGAACACACCTGCAAGACGACTTCACTGTATTCAAACAAGCAACACTCGCTTTTAAATCTGCACTCACCTCTGCTAAACAGGCCTACTTCACAACCCTCGTATCTTCCCTATCCCACAACCCCAAACAGTTATTCAAAACATTTAACTCCCTCCTCCGCCCCCCACTGCCCCCTCCAACCTCCCTCATCTCTGCTGAGGACTTTGCCACACACTTTAAAAATAAGATCGACCAGACAAGGCAAGACTTTATTGTTCAACCACCACAACCCCTTTGTATACCAGACCAATGCCCAAACCCCATAACCTCCCTATCCAACATCACTGAAAGGGGACTTAATTGTCTCCTCTCCAAATCCCACCTCACCACCTGTGCGCTCGACCCCATCCCATCCCACCTCCTCCCCAACCTCACCACCACACTTATCCCATCCCTAACCCACCTCTTCAACCTATCACTAACTTCTGGCACCTTCCCCTCTGCGTTCAAACATGCCACAATCACGCCTATCCTTAAAAAGCCAACCCTCGATCCAACTGCTATGTCCAGCTATCGCCCAATATCGCTGCTCCCATTTGCTTCCAAACTCCTGGAGCAGTACGTCCATGCTGAACTCTCCTCCCACCTCTCATCTAACTTGTTGTACGACAATCTACAATCTGGTTTCCGCCCCCATCACTCAACTGAGACTGCCCTGACCAAAATCACTAACGACCTACTTACCGCCAAAGCTACTGGACAATACTCTGTACTCCTCCTTCTAGACCTGTCCTCTGCTTTCGACACATTTGACCACTGCCTCCTACTACAGATCCTCTCCTCCTTTGGCATCAAAGACCTCGCCCTATCCTGGATCGCCTCGTACCTTTCCAACCGCACATTCAGCGTCTCCCACTCCCATACTACCTCCTCATCCCACCCTCTCTCTGTTGGAGTCCCCCAAGGCTCTGTTCTAGGACCCCTACTCTTCTCAATCTATACACTTGGCTTGGGACAACTCATAAAGTCCCATGGATTCCAGTACCACCTCTATGCTGACGACACTCAGATCTACCTCTCTGGCCCAGACGTCACCGCTCTGCTGTCCAGAATCCCAGAGTGCCTATCAGCCATATCCTCCTTCTTCTCCTCTCGCTTCCTCAAACTCAATGTGGACAAATCTGAACTCATCATCTTTCCTCCATCCCACAAATCTTCCTTACTTGACCTATCTATCGCAGTCAATGACATCATGCTTTCCGCTGTACCCGAAGTCCGCTGCCTCGGAGTAACCTTCGACTCTGCCCTGTCCTTCAAACCACACATCCAAGCTCTTTCCACCTCCTGTCGCCTCCAGCTCAAAAATATCTCCAGGATCCGTCCTTTCCTCAATCCCCAATCTACTAAAATGCTTGTGCACGCCCTCATCATTTCCCGCCTTGACTACTGCAACATCCTTTTCTGTGGCCTCCCTGCTAACACCCTTGCACCTCTCCAGTCCATCCTTAACTCTGCTGCCCGACTAATCCATCTCTCTCCTCGCTACTCCTCCGCTTCCCCCCTCTGCAAATCTCTTCACTGGCTCCCATTCCCTCAGCGTATCCAGTTCAAATTGCTAATACTGACCTACAAAGCCATCCACAACCTGTCTCCTCCATATATCTCTGAACTAATCTCTCGATATCTTCCCTCACGTGACCTCCGGTCCTCCCAAGACCTCCTTCTCTCCTCCACACTTATTCGCTCCTCATCCAATCGCCTCCAAGACTTCTCCCGAATATCCCCCATCCTCTGGAACTCTCTGCCCCAACACGTCCAACTATCAACCACAGTCGGATCCTTCAGACGGAACCTGAAAACTCATCTCTTAAGGAAAGCCTACAGCCTGCACTGACACCGCTGCTGCCTCATCACCAACGAAGCTACCGCCTCACCAACACCGGAGCTACCGCCTCACCAACACCGGAGCTACCACCTCACCACCGGAGCTCCTGCAACCCTCAACCTACTGTCTCCTTCCCCAAAATCCTGTAGAATGTAAGCCCGCAAGGGCAGGGTCCTTGCCCATCTGTATCAGTCCGTCATTGTTCGTTTGTTTACTGCATGTGATATTTGTAACTTGTATGTAACCCCTTCTCATGTACAGCACCATGGAATCAATGGTGCTATATAAATAAATAAATAATAATAATAATTACACATGTGCAGTTTTCCAGCATCCTGTGCTAACTAGAAGTGGGTCAGGGGAAATCTTTAATGAATGTCCCTTGTATATCTATATAAAAACAAAAATAAACTACACATATTTGGTATCTCTATGTCCAGAACAACACGACCAATAAAACGGTCACACTCGTTAACCTCTTCAGTGAACACCTTAAAAAAAATGAATAAAAAATGCGGCAAATCACAGAGAGGTTAAAATGACCCTCCCACCTCCACCCTCCAGTGTTTTTTCAAAGTACCACAGAAGAATGGAAAGAAATGGTCTAAACACGCCCTTACAAACACGTGTGTAATAAACCATTTAACGGCTTCATCTTAATCTTGAGCCATGGCGACCCGACAGACAAACAATCTGCCGGAAGATTAATCCCATGCAAGCCTAATTTGAAACATAAGGGAGGGAAATAAGGGTGCTGTCCTGAGGGACTACCTGGGAACCAAATTACCGGTAGGTCTATTTCCCTTTTTCCATTACGTCCCTTCGGACAGCACCATGGAGAATACCAAAGAAAAACTCCCAGGGTGGGTACAGAAACCCAAGAATCAAAGTCCCAGGCTAAAACCAGGATATATAATTGATCCAACAGATCAGAAAAACATAGATATCTAAAGAGAACCGCAAAGAAAATCACCGTAGTGAGTGTCTGATATACATCTATAATGGCCAATTTCAGTATGAATGTGGTAAACGAAATACGCATCAAAAACAGAGAGTGAAATACACCCATTGTACTCCAATACCAATAATGAACCGCAGCAAGTTATTTATTGTGTTAGATACTTATAAACACCGCAGGCCCAGAATAGGTTTAGAAAACCTTATTGCCCAGCCAAATATGGTGATAGTCACAGCCACCACACAATGAGGACTGTACTGACCAATAATAGTTACATAGTTACATAGTTATTAAGGTTAAAGGAAGACTATAAGTCCATCTAGTTCAACCCATATCCTAACCTAACATGCCCTAACATGTTGATCCAGAGGAAGGAAAAAAAAACCCCATGTGGCAAAGAGTAAGCTCCACCTTGGGGAAAAAAATTCCTTCCCGACTCCACATATGGCAATCAGACTAGTTCCCTGGATCAACGCCCTATCAAGGAATCTAGTGTATATACCCTGCAACATTATACTTTTCCAGAAAGGTATCCAGTCCCCTCTTAAATTTAAGTAATGAATCACTCATTACAACATCATACGGCAGAGAGTTCCATAGTCTCACTGCTCTTACAGTAAAGAATCCGGATCTGTTATTACCTATGCTTAAACCTTTTTTCCTCCAAACATAGAGGATGCCCCCTTGTCCCTGTTTCAGGTCTATGATTAAAAAGATCATCAGAAAGGTCTTTGTACTGTCCCCTCATATATTTATACATTAAAATAAGATCACCCCTTAGTCTTCGTTTTTCCAAACTAAATAGTCCCAAGTGTAATAACCTATCTTGGTATTGCAGACCCCCCAGTCCTCTAATAACCTTGGTCGCTCTTCTCTGCACCCGCTCCAGTTCAGCTATGTCTTTCTTATACACCGGAGACCAGAACTGTGCACAGTATTCTAAGTGTGGTCGAACTAGTGACTTGTATAGAGGTAAAATTATGTTCTTCTCATGAGCATCTATGCCTCTTTTAATGCATCCCATTATTTTATTTGCCTTTGTAGCAGCTGCCTGACACTGGCCACTGAATATGAGTTTGTCATCCACCCATACACCCAGGTCTTTTTCATTGACGGTTTTGCCCAGAGATTTAGAATTAAGCACATAATTATACATCTTATTACTTCTACCCAAGTGCATGACCTTACGTTTATCCCCATTAAAGCTCATTTGCCATTTATCAGCCCAAGCTTCTAGTTTACATAAATCATCCTGTAATATAAAATTGTCCTCCCCTGTATTGATTACCCTGCAGAGTTTAGTGTCATCTGCAAATATTGAAATTCTACTCTGAATGCCCCCTACAAGGTCATTAATAAATATGTTAAAAAGAAGAGGGCCCAATACTGACCCCTGTGGTACCCCACTGCTAACCGCTACCCAGTCCGAGTGTGCTCCATTAATAACCACCCTTTGTTTCCTATCCCTGAGCCAGCTCTCAACCCACTTACACATATTTTCACCTATCCCCATTATTCTCATTTTATGTATCAACCTTTTGTGTGGCACCATATCAAAAGCTTTTGAAAAGTCCATATACACTACATCTACTGGGTTCCCTTGGTCCAATCCGGAACTTACCGCTTCATAGAAACTGATCAAATTAGTCTGACATGAACGGTCCCTAGTAAACCCGTGCTGATACTGGGTCATGAGGTTATTCCTCTTCAGATACTCCAGTATAGCATCCCTTAGAATGCCCTCCAGGATTTTACCCACAGTAGAGGTTAACCTTACTGGCTTATAATTTCCGAGTTCAGATTTTGTCCCCTTTTTGAATATTGGCACCACATTTGCTATACGCCAGTCCTGTGGTACAGACCCTGTTATTATAGAGTCTTCAAAGATTAAAAAATAATGGTCTATCAATGACTGTACTTAATTCCTGCAGTACTCGAGGGTGTATCCCATCCGGGCCCGGAGATTTGTCAATTTTAGGCTACGTTCACATTAGCGTCATGCGACGCAGCGTCGCCGACGCAACGCACGACGGATCGGAAACGCACGCAAAAACGCACCATTTTTGACGCATGCGTCGAACGGATGCGTCGTAAAACGCAGTGTTTTTTGTGCATTTTTGTTGCGTTTTTCCAAAAACGCAGCGTTTTACGACGCATGCGTTGACAAACAATGATGTAATCTTTCCACACAATTTAGTGTCTAGACACTAGATAATACCACCAATGAATAGAAGAGGGTGGGTCTAGTGTCTAGACACTAGATAATGCCACCAATGGGTAGATGAGGGTGGGTATAATGTAATTGTGGTATATATACCCCGGCATAGATTATTTCCAACCATACAGCATCAAGATGGAGCGTCCCATGGAGAGTATCTACCTCAATATGGAGCTGGAATTAGCCCTTGCTATTGCTTATGCTATTGCCTGTCATGAACAGAGGAAAAGAGACAAACTACGGAGAAGGAGTCGTCGGCGTTTTTGGCTACACCCTATAGTGGAAGTCCGAGAGAGTCGTGGAGCCTACCATTGTCTGTTTGGCGAATTAAATGAGAACCAGGAGAAGTACTTTGAATACACCAGGATGTCACAAAACAGCTTCCGATATCTGCTGCGTCTGGTGGAAGGAACCATTTCCAGGCAGGACACGCAGCTCCGTAAATCGATTTTCCCCAAGGAACGTCTGCTGGTGACTCTACGGTACGTAATGCAATGTGAAGGATTTATATGTTCTTGCCATTTATATGTTCTTGCCATTTTTTTATATGTTCTTGCCATTTTTTAAAGTAACGTGTTTTGGTTTTGTGGGGTGGGGGATTGTAATTAATAAGAATGAAAAATTCTTTCATAACAATTTAATTAATTATATTTATTTATTTTTCTTCTTGTCAGTTTCCTTGCTATCGGAGAGACCTTGAGATCACTGCATTTCCAGTTTAGGATTGGAGTCTCCACACTATCTGGGATTATTGCAGACACATGCCGCGCATTGTGGGACAACCTCCGGGAGGAATTTTTACCCATCCCTACAACAGAATTATGGCAGGCCAACGCCCAAAAATTCGAACAAGTGTGTTCTTTCCCTAACTGTATTGGAGCCGTGGATGGGAAGCACATTAGGATTACCAAGCCTTCAAGAAGAGGATCTCTGTTTTTTAATTATAAAAAACACTTTTCCACCGTGCTCATGGCAATTGCAGGTGCGGACTGCAGGTTTCTCGCTGTGGACATTGGAGCGTTTGGCCGTGCAAATGATTCACGGACATTTAAGGAGTCTGATATGGGCCGAAGATTGTACGATAACAATTTTAATTTCCCCCAGCCACGACCTCTTCCCAACACCGAAGGCCCGGCCCTGCCATTTGTTGTGGTTGGGGATGAGGCTTTTCAAATGAGTGGCAACCTACTTAAACCGTACTCCAGTCGGGGGTTGGACCGTACCAAAAGTATTTTTAATTATAGACTGTCCAGGGCCAGAAGAACTGTGGAGTGCGCCTTTGGAATCCTTGTCTCCAAATGGCGTATCTTAGGATCCGCTATAAATTTGAAAATTGAGACAGTGGATGAGGTGGTGAAGGCGTGTGTGGTTCTCCACAATTTTATTATTGATAAAGAGAGAGTCAACGTGGAACTCGATGAACCCATACCAAATCCATTGCCTGATTATCAAGATCATCCTCTGCGGACAACTGTGGAGATTGCTCATATGAGGGACCAATTTGCTGCATACTTTGTTTCAGATGTTGGCCGTGTTTCATGGCAAGATCAAATGGTTTAATTCATCTTGGTATTATGATGTCATGTAAACACTGTGTAGTCCATGTCATGTTACCATCCTATGTAAGGTTATTGTTATAATGTCCCCTGATTGTCTAATGCGTTGTGTTTTGAAATAAAGTTCTTGTGCCTTTCCGTTTTCACAAAACAAATCTCACATATGTTTTTCCATAGTAATCAAATTGTAAAATCCAATGTTATGTAAAGTATTGTGTGTCCCACAAAATTGATGTGAGCACCAGTACCCAAATGGACTGTGACAAAACAAAAAAATATTTCAGCCGTGTGTTCCATAGTTTTGACGTATAACATGATCGGCTCCCACCTTGTCAACCATTTTTAATCCTGCAGACTATTTGCATATGGAACCTGGCTTGACAAGGAGGGAGACGATCATGTTTGCAAAACTCTACAGAGTTAACACTATTGCACTCAGGATGCTGGAATTCGTCCAGAGTCAAATAGTGGCGACACTGTGAACATTGCTACCACCTCACCTGACCAATATTCTTAAGGTACCGTAATAAAACTATTAACCAACGATACCGACCAGTGATACGACCGGACCGTGATCGTTGTTTAGTCGTCGCGTGGTTGCTGGAGAGCTGTCACACAGACAGCTCTCCAGCAACCAAAAAAGAGCAAGTCCCCGTGTAATCTGGGTAATGTTATGAAGCGCATGGCCGCAATCACGATGTTTTCCCGTTTACCATTGTTAATGTAATTTAAAAAAATAAAAAACCCTTACATTCCGGTGTGTGACACGTCCATCGCCGTCAGCTTTCCGTACTGTGCCAGCCCTAAAGCACAGCACAGCGTTTATTATTAAGTCAATGGTGTGCTCTGCTTTACGGGCGGGAATCACAGTGTCAGTCACTGCGAAAAGATGACGGCGAGGGACGTGGTTGACACCTTTTTATTTTTTTGGGGGTATTGTTCACTTATTTGAGTGTTTAAAACACTGCGCTAGTAACCCAATAATACCTTGTTTAAAACAAAGACATCGCTGGATCGGTGTCAAACACGCCGATCCAACAATGACAGCGTGTGATCAGTTACCCCAAAAAATTCCTAATCATTCGCTGACACCAAAAATCTCACAGCAGGGGCCTAATCGTTGTACGATTTCAGAAAAGATAACGTTGGTAACACACAAAAAACAACTATATCGTTACTGAAATCGTTGTGTGATGGTACATTTTAAACTTGATATATTGAGCAATGCTGTTTGTGTTTGTAACATCTCATAGTACAATGAGCGACAGCCCTATAAAAAAATGAAAAAAAAAAATTTTTATAAAATATTGTCAGACATTGCACATCAGGTGTTACAAACACAAGATTTGTGTATACGGCGCACGGTGTGATTTGGTGCAAACTTTATTTGAGACAATAAAAACTCACTATTTTTTTAAAAATAACAATTTTATTAGGGACACAAAAAAAAAGAAATGGGAAATGTTAAGGGGTATCTATGTCGGCAATTAAGGAGGATTGATATACCCCACTTTTGGGGGGTGTTGAGGAGACCGAGGAGGAGGACGAGGGGGAGGAAGCAGCATAGTCTATGACACTAGACGGGATGCCGACATCAATCCAGCCAGTTGACGGTGGCGAGACTGCCAAAGCAGGAGGTGAGGGAGGAGGAGGGACGACCAGTGTCCTTGGCTGGCTACTCCGGCTCCGGGTAGACCCAGGCTGTGTACTAGGTGTACTCCTTGTAGACCCAGGCTGGGTACTGGGTGTACTCCGTGTTGACCCAGGCTGGGTACTTGGTGTGCTCCGGGTCGACCCAGGCTGTGTACTGGTGGTTGTTTTGGGAGAAGCCATAGCCAAGGTTGTAGTGCTTGTCGTCGTCTTCTTCTTTTTTTTCCTCCTCTCTCCCTCTGGGTGTGGGTCGGCTTCCCGTCTGTGTGCTCTTGAAGGCCTGGCAGAAGCAGAACTTTGGGACTCTGTTCTGTGGTGGCGGTGGCGGTGGCCCTCGGCACGCGGAGCTCTGTGGTGGTGCTCTGCAGCAGGAGTCGGAGTCATGGCAGCCAGCGATGGTACTGCGGGCACTGTAGTCGCTGACTGCATGACCCGAGCCTGCTGCAGAGCAGTGACATATGCGTTGTTGCAGCCCTGCATGACCGAAATCTGGAGTTCCGGCGTAAGATGTTCAACCATGCCCTTGTGAATGGCACTAAAAAAATGTTTGGCCGGCCTCGAGAGCTCCGATTCGATGTTTTCAAGACGCCGGTCGATATTGGACATTTTATCGCACAGCGCCTTGAAACCATTCTGGAATACGGTGCTCAAATGTAGAAATTCAGGCAGGACCGCCCTGTCCGAGGCCCGCTGACGCTGTCGGGAAGACCCGAAGGAAGGAGCAACAGAGGCCTCGGCCAGGGGAACATCTGATGGACCGGCTGCCGGTTCGCCAGATTGTGCTGGTGCAGACCTGCTCTCGCTGTGGGATGGCTGCGACGGGTCAGATGGCGCTTCACGAAGGACCGCTCCAGAGGCTCGGACAGTCTCGCGGGTGCTGCTGTGTGTTCTGTGAAAACATAAAGAAACCATTAGTATACTAAATATAACATTTCACATGCGTCATTAATTAACTTTACCGGCGGTATCCATTGCCGCCGTTAATATTAACCTATTTTTAATATTGACACTGCATATGCCGCATCAATATTAAAAAAAAAATGCATTTATTTATTTATAAATAGTCACCCAGGATTGCGGTTTGTAACGCCCGACAATTACGCTTATCGTTGGAACTGCCATGACGTCACGGTCATGTGACCGAGACGTCATCACAGGTCCTGCGAGCTGAGCAACCATGGGAACATAACCTGCCTTGCAGTAGAAGGTATGCCGTGTCTATTATATTTTAAGTTTTTGTGTGTAAAAAAACTGGGATACACCTGGATGGGCACGATACTACTCCACTATGAAATATTGGCTGGGCATGGCCAATCTACTATCTTTCTGTGTTCTGTATACTTCTGATTTCAGGGAAATAAATAGTAAGTCAAGCTCACCATTGTAGTAATCCCAGAAGGCTCAGAGCACGGAGCCGCTGTGTCAAGCGTGAGATGACCAGAAATGAATAAAAAATTCGAGGTCACCGAGGCGTGAAAATTAAAAACTAAATACTTTATTCACTTCAATCAGAAGCAGAGGATGAAACATCTGCACAATACAATAAAAACACTATCTACGCGTTTCAGGTCTGATGTTCCCTGTCACCTGAAACGCGTAGATAGTGTCTATTGTATTGTGCTGATGTTTCATCCTCTGCTTATGATTGAAGAGGATAAAAGTATGTATTTTTTACTTTTCACGCCTCGGTGAGCTTGCTTTTTTTTCTTCATTTCTATACTTCGTACTTGCCAAAATAAATGGCTGGGCAATAAGCTACGTGGCTGGAATATAGGACGTGAATATGCATGTTGTAAAAACTAGGTGTGTGCATAGGTACTATACTTACTCTCTGCTGTCAAGGACCGGTCGCAAGAACTGCAATATACGGTTGTATTTGTACACAGAGGTCGACGCTGCAGCACCACTACGGATCTGTCCCTCCTTTTTCAGGCCCCTCTTGAAACGGTCCTTCATGGAGCGCCATCTGGTCTTCAATTGTTTAACTGTGTATAAATTTTAAAAAAATATATAAGTTTTAGAGAAAATATTGGAAACGATTACGCAACCGTGTGCAATCCCAATAGAAGACATCACAGACGGTTGTGTAATCCTGGCATGATGGGTCACAGCAGCATTTTGGAAATACTTACGAAATTTAGTTTGGACCGTGGGGGAAGCGCTGTCGAAGCCATCCCACAGCGATTGTGCCACCTCTATCCACAAACGGCGCAATATGCCCTGGTCCGCGTGCCGGGGGTCACGGCTGTCCCACAACGGGCCCCGTTCCTCTATGGCTGCTACCATCCTGTCAATATCCAGCGGGTCATCATGGGCCCGTTGTGAAACCTAGAATAAATGTAAAATATTAATGTTTGAAAGATAAAAAATGTTGTCCCTACCTCCTCCACCGCCACCTACCACCTCCACCCCCCCCCCCCCACCACCCCCCATACCCGCAAAAACAAAAAAATTAAAGAAAAAAAAGGAATAGGTTTGACATAAAAACTTACTCGCCGTCCTGCAACCACAGCTTGGCCCCGTGGTCTCTGCTCCTGTTCCCTCTGTTCCTCCTGGCTCTCCTCCTCACTTGAAGAAGCCTGCAAAATAGTTTACAAAAAGTTGAGTGACCCATCTACAAATGACAATAGTAAGCAACAGTAGATCATGTACTCACCGGACTCCTCAGCGGTGGGGTGTTGCTGGAATCGCTGGCCATAATGCAATTCTGAAATAAAGAACAAAATAACATTTATCCTATGCTCCTAGGCACAATACAGCAATATATAAAAAAAAAAAAACATTTACATTTCAACCACAAAGAACATTGCACTCCAACTGAACTAACGCTGAGCAAACAACACTGCCACATTGATTAAAAGAAACAATGGCAGAGACAACCCAATGCCAGAGTAAACAAAAGCCTAAAGATAACAAAACAAATATACAACAGACCCTATGTCGTAATCCCAAAAGAGAGTTTTTTAAAAAAAAAAAAAAAGAGTACAGTATGCACGGAGCAACCCAAAAAACACAATAGATTTTTTAAAGGAAAAAATTAACAACCCACAAAAATTAAGGGCAGAAACGTTAATATCACACCATACTTTACAATAAAACCGACAGGGCCGGAGACAATAAAAGGCCATACAACGCCATACATCACAACCAGAAACATACAACAATGTCTTTACACAACCACAGTGCAGAACATAATACACAACTTGCAATATAAATTATTACATTTAATAAAAGGGCGCAGAATCATTCTATACTATACTTTACAATAAATCCAACAGGGACGGATACAAAAAAAGGCCATACAACGCCATACATCACAACCAGAAACATACAACAATGTCTTTACACAACCACAGTGCTGAACATAATACACAACTTGCAATAAAAAATATTACATTTAATAAAAGGGCGCAGAATCATTCTATACACTACCATACTTTACAATAAAACCAACATGGCCGGAGACAATAAAATTCATATAACGCAAGAATAAAACATCACAACTGAATCCAAAAAAACACCACCAAACCAATAAATGGAAAAGAAAAATCTATCCTGGAAAGAACAATAATCAAGGCCGCAGACAATGAAACGCCATCCTATACCACGCCATACATCACAGCCAGACTAAAAATACCACAATATCTTTAAACAACCACAGTGCAGAATATAATACACAACTTGCAAAAACAATTTTAAAAAACATGTAGAAAATGCAGAGAATCATTCTATACTTACATCTCTGGACAGCGGAGGAAAAGACAGTCTGGTCAAATGTGTAGCCTGATGTGTAGCCTGCAGCAGAAGTGACAAACAATCCAAACATTTTCTTTATATATGGGGGATGTTTTTATCACTGTTTGCACTGTCTAGACACTTTTTTGTTTAATTTTATTTAACGACGCATGCGTCGCACAACGCACGCACGACGCACACACGCGACGAAAGTGCGTTGTCAATTGGTTTTAATGGGAAATTGAAACGCAATGACGACGCACGAGCGACGCAAGTGCGACGCGTGCGTTTTTTAGACGCTACAAAAATGCAACATGTAGCGTCTCCGACGCCACCCAGGTGCGTTGAAACGACGCATGCGTAGTGCGTTTTTCCGAAAACGCACGACAACGCAACGCATGCGTCCCCAATGATAAAGATAGGGGCGCATGACGCATGCGTTGTCGTGCGTCGACGACGCTGCGTCGCATGACGCTAATGTGAACGTAGCCTTAGTGATTTTTAGACGCCGCCGCACTTCCTGCAGGTTAAGCAGGTGACATTTAATTGGGAATTTTTATAACTAGTCATTTTGTCTGCCATGGGATTTTCTTGTGTAAATACTGATGAAAAAAAAACATTTAGCATATTGGCTTTTTCCTCTTCCTCATCCACCATTTCACCCAGACTATTTTTAAGGGGGCCAACACTATCATTTTTTAGTTTCTTACTATTTATGTAGTTAAAGAATATTTTGGGATTATTTTTTCTCTCTCTGGCAACGAGTCTCTCTGTCTCAATCTTTGCTGCCTTGATTTGCTTTTTACAGAACTTATTTAATTTTTTGTATTTATTTAATGCCTCCTCACTACCTACTTCCTTTAACTCTCTAAATGCTTTCTTTTTGTCACTTATTGCGCCCCTTACAGCTCTATTTAGCCATATTGGTGTCCTTCTATTTCTAGTATGTTTATTCCCATTCGGTATATACTGTGCACAGGTCCTATCCAGGATGCTAATAAATGTCTCCCATTTTCTTTGTGTATTTTTGTGTCTCAGGATATCGTCCCAGTTAATTGCACCAAGATCCTCTCTCATCCATTGGAAATTTGCTGCATGTGCTTAACAACCCAGGAGTGTTCCTTCATCGGTCCTTCTGCGCTCAGGTTAAACCTTGGTTACAGACCAGCTTACCATACTACAAGGAGACCTGCAAGACAGAGACCCTGGACTGCGGGAATATCAAACCAATAAGGCCGGCATCACACTCAGCGTATGCAAATACGGTCCGTATATTACGGCCGTAATACGCTGAAAAGTCCCGAAAATAGTGGTCCATAGCTCCTCCGTAGGCAGGGTGTGTCACCGTTTTTTGCGCATGGCATCCTCCGTATGTAATCCGTATGGCAGCCGTACTGCGTGTTTTTATCGCAGGCTTGCCAAACCGACATACGCCTATACAAGGGATCCATGTGTTAAAAAAAAAAAACAAAAACATATATACTGTATATTATTCCTTCATACAGCGCGAGATAGCAAAAAGCCGGTAATTCAATTACCGGCTTTTGCTTTCTCCTTCCTAAACCCGACATGATATGAGACCTGGTTTACATACAGTAAACCATCTCATATCACCATTTTTTTTGCATAATCCACACTACTAACTGTATCTGCAAAATTTGGCCGTTCTAGCTCTTAAAATAAAGGGTTAAATGGCGGAAAATATTGGCGTGGGCTCCCGCGCAATTTTCTCCGCCAGAGTAGTAAAGCCAGTGACTGAGGGCAGATATTAATAGCCTGGAGAGGGTCCATGGTTATTGCCCCCCCCCCCGGCTAAAAACACCTGCCCCCAGCCACCCCAGAACAGGCACATCTGGAAGATGCGCCTATTCTGGCACTTGGCCACTCTCTTCCCATTCCCGTGTAGCGGTGGGATATGGGGTAATGAAGGGTTAATGCCACCTTGCTATTGTAAGGTGACATTAAGCCTAATTAATAATGGAGAGGCGTCAATTATGACACCTATCCATTATTAATCCAATTGAATGAAAGGGTTAAAAAAAACACACACACATTATTAAAAATTATTTTAATGAAATAAAAACAAAGGTTGTTGTAATATTTTATTTAACGCCCAATCCAATCACTGAAGACCCTCGTTCTGTAAAAGAAAAAAACATAATAAACCAACAATATACTTACCTTCCGCAGATCTGTAAAGTCCAACGATGTAAATCCTTCTGAAGGGGTTAAAACATTTTGCAGCAAGGAGTTCCGCTAATGCAGGCTGCTCCTTGCTGCAAAACCCCGGGGAATGAAGCTAAATATAGGTCAATGATCTATATTTAGCTTCATTTGCGGTGAGGCGCCCTCTGCTGGCTGTTCCTAGATCGTGGGAACTTTCCTAGAAAGCCTGGGAGCTTTCTAGGTAAGTTCCCACACTTTCCTAGAAAGCCTGGGAGCTTTCTAGGTAAGTTCCCACGATCTATGAACAGCCAGCAGAGGGCGCCTCACCGCAAATGAAGCTAAATATAGATCATTGACCTATATTTAGCTTCATTCCCCGGGGTTTTGCAGCAAGGAGCAGCCTGCATTAGCGGAACTCCTTGCTGCAAAATGTTTTAACCCCTTCAGAAGGATTTACATCGTTGGACTTTACAGATCTGCGGAAGGTAAGTATATTGTTGGTTTATTATGTTTTTTCTTTTACAGAACGAGGGTCTTCAGTGATTGGATTGGGCGTTAAATAAAATATTACAACAACCTTTGTTTTTATTTCATTAAAACAATTTTTAATAATGTGTGTGTGTTTTTTTAACCCTTTCATTCAATTGGATTAATAATGGATAGGTGTCATAATTGACGCCTCTCCATTATTAATTAGGCTTAATGTCACCTTACAATAGCAAGGTGGCATTAACCCTTCATTACCCCATATCCCACCGCTACACGGGAATGGGAAGAGAGTGGCCAAGTGCCAGAATAGGCGCATCTTCCAGATGTGCCTTTTCTGGGGTGGCTGGGGGCAGGTGTTTTTAGCCGGGGGGGGGGGGGGGGGCAATAACCGTGGACCCTCTCCAGGCTATTAATATCTGCCCTCAGTCACTGGCTTTACTACTCTGGCGGAGAAAATTGCGCGGGAGCCCACGCCAATTTTTTCCGCCATTTAACCCCTTAATTTAATAGCTAGAACGGCCAAATTTTGCATATACACACTACTAACATTAGTAGTGTGGATTATGCAAAAAAAATGGTGATATGAGATGGTTTACTGTATGTAAACCATGTCTCATATCATGTCGGGTTTTAGGAAGGAGAAAGCAAAAGCCGGTAATTGAATTACCGGCTTTTTGCTATATCGCGGCTGTATGAAGTAAGAATATATATACATATATGTGTCTCACTGACATTATATATATATATATATATATATATATATATATATATATACACCTATTCTATGTGTACATATTTATTCTACCTATTCTACTGTAAGCTGTCAGTGTGATTTTACTGTACACCGCACTGAATTACTGGCTTTTCTCTGTAACAGCGCTGCGTATTTCTCGCAAGTCACACTGCTGGTCCGTGTGTGATCCGTATTTTTTCGGCTTCCATAGACTTTCATTGGCGTTTTATTTGCGCAATACGGTGACAAACGCAGCATGCTGCGATTTTCTACGGCCGTAGAAAGCCGTATAATACTGATCAGTAAAATACGGCAGATAGGAGCAGGGGCATAGAGAATAATTGTGCCGTATTTTTTGCGAGTTTTACGGACGTAGTTTCTGCGCTCTTACGTCCGTAAAACTCGCAAGTGTGACGTCGGCCTAACAGTTAGTACATAGATAATGGCAGAGCATTGGGTTGTATGCACATTACTCATCCAGGAGATCACGTCTATTCCAAATCCTTAGCTGTCTAACCCCAAGTAAAGGTTATATTATTGAAACTAAGGAATACGCCATCCGGCAGGTAATATCTCCTGCCAATACCAATGTCGGGCTTCTCATTAGAAGCACTGAGAGAGAAACGTGGATCATCACTCCTGTTTTACTGATGTTAGACACAGGGAGTCTGGACTCTGAATCGATGAAGGTGGTGGTGGTGGTGCTGGTAAAAATCTTCCGACACTTGAAATTATTCGAAACTGCATTTATACGAGTCATTAGTCCAGACATTATATGTTTGTCAACTTATTTGTCCATATATGTATACATATATATACATATACGCACATACAGTGGCGTAACTACAAAGTTATGGGCCCCGGTGCGAACTTTCAAATGGGGCCCCCCCACCAAAACATTTTCCACCCAAATCCACATCCTGCCCATGCTCCTGCCCCATCCATCTCCACATTCTGCCCCATCCGTCTCCGCATTCTGCCCCATCCATCTCCACATTCTGCCCCATCCGTCTCCACATTCTGCCCCATCCATCTCCACATTCTGCCCCATCCATCTCCACATTCTGCCCCATCCATCTCCACATTCTGCCCGTCTCCATATCTCACCAGAACAGCAGGAACCAGAAATCTGCTGCTGGTTGATACCAGAGAACACGAGCTGCACACAACCAGGACTGAGCTGCTGAGAGCTGAAAGACCTGTGGTGACGTCATCGTCATGTGATCAGGAGGCGGAGCTGATAAATGGTGAAAGACCTATGATAGTGATGACGTCAGCACAGGATCTTCAGCTCTTCCTTTCAGATCAGGCGTCAGCTGCTGATCTGATGTGTGCGCCCGGCAGGTCAGGTGGAGGGCAGGTCTGTCTGTTGCCGTGCGGGACGAATCACCTGCACGGCAACAGTTTTTAACTTTTTGCTGGTGTCGGCGTGCATCTGACCTGCCAGGGCCCCTGTATACCCCGGGCCCAGTCGCAATGGCGACTGCTGCGACCGTGGTAGTTACGCCCCTGCGCACATACATATCCTAAGAGGCAATTTTCTCAGGGATATTTATACACCTAGATTGCCATTGTGGGAGTAACCATATTCCATGGCTAGAGAAAAAGTAGTTTTCTTCCCACCACAGAGGGAGATTATCTGAGACTATGGGTTCTTAACTGTAAGAGCCCTGGATACAGTTTAATTTATCTTAGGAGCCGTGACTGCTGTAAGAGCCGCGAGAATGGGATCCTCTGCCACATGACACAGTGCTGCTGCTTCACCACAAGGTACAAAAGGCAGTGATGATGTCCCTGGTAAACGAAACGCAACAGACTTATGGGACAAGAATCTGTCTATTGGATATTGATCAAGACAACTAGTCTGATTGCCGAATGTGGAGTTGGGAAGGATTAATAATAATAAATAATAATAATCTTTATTTATATAGCGCCAACATATTCCGCAGCGCTTTACAGTTTAACAGTTTCAAACACAACAGTCATAAGTAACAATATAATAATTAAAGCAAAATAAAATGACCCTGCTCGTGAAAGCTGACAATCTACAATTAGGTGGAGGAGATACAAAGTACAGGTGTGTATTAACAATGATGGCGCAGCCATCTTCAGGGGGTGGAAGATAGATGGAAGTAGTGAATGGACTACACACACACACACACACACACACAAACATAAAATAACTGATTAGGCCGCTCAAAACAAATGTGTTTTGTGGGTGCACCTAAAACTAAGCAAATTGTGGATGGTCCTAATATCTTGGGGCAGAGCATTCCGAGGCAGAAGGATTCCTTCCTTCCACCTCGTGGGATTTTCCACTCCCAGGACAGTAGTACGTCTTTTTATAGGATGTACCAAAAAGACGTATGTCATCTTTTAAAGCTAATTATGAAATAGACTTGCCTTTACCACTCAAGGTAGAAGCTCACCTGAGAGATCTGTTCCAAGCGAAAGAAATACTAATTTACTAAGCTAATTCAAGCACAGCTGTTTGCTTGGCTAAGCCCTGTTGTAAAGAATGAAGTAACAGAAGCTGGTTCTGGGTACAAAAACACGAGGACTCTATATCCAGAGTTGATTTCAAAAACCTGACCGGCACATTAAAACATAGACTCAGTGTGAACAGGTGCTGAACCTAGAGTCGCCAACTCGTATATAGTTAAGTAAATAAGGCAGCACACTGCAGCGCTAGAACATACAAACTTGAAAAATGAAATTTGAACTGCATTACTGCACTAGAAATATGAAAAATGAGAGCTTTTAGCGCATAAAAATGGCCAATTTTATGTGTACCTGGTAGCCCCGTTACGGCATCTCTCTTATACCAGGTCCTAAACTTGCCTTACCTCGCTGAGAATAAACGTCTCCATCTGAATGGGTACATGTGAAAACCTCTTACTAGACTAAAATTCTCTCTCTCTGTGGAGGGGTATTGGACCTGCTGTAATTAAAACACCAGGTCCAATACCCCTCCACAGAGAGAGAGAATTTTAGTCTAGTAAGAGGTTTTCACATGTACCCATTCAGATGGAGACGTTTATTCTCAGCGAGGTAAGGCAAGTTTAGGACCTGGTATAAGAGAGATGCCGTAACGGGGCTACCAGGTACACATAAAATTGGCCATTTTTATGCGCTAAAAGCTCTCATTTTTCATATTTCTAGTGCAGTAATGCAGTTCAAATTTTGTTTTTCAAGTTTGTATGTTCTAGCGCTGCAGTGTGCTGCCTTATTTACTTAACTATATACGAGTTGGCGACTCTAGGTTCAGCACCTGTTCACACTGAGTCTATGTTTGGATGTGCCGGTCAGGTTTTTGAAATGTATTCTTTAGCCTTCTGATCGTGCACTCCGCCTCCTAGCTTCTGGTGTTTTAATTACAGCAGATACAATGTGCGGCCACACAACAAGGCACCACTCAGTTGGTCTAACCCAGTGGCCCAAAGCCAGAGGCGAAAAAGGCACCAAGCCTGACACACTAATGATACCCCATGAGGCACAGGGCACCGAAGCACTATGATGCAATATGATGCAATATGAAGAAATATGAAGCATATAGGAACTATGAAGCAATATAATGCAATATGATGCACAAAGGCACTATTAAGCAATATGATTCAGTACGATGCAATATGATGCGCAAAGTCACTATGAAGCACTATGATGCATTTAGTAACAATGAGGAAATATGATGCACAAAGTCACTATGAAGCGCCATGATGCATATAGTAACTATAAAGAAATATGATGCACAAAGGCATATGAAGCACTATGATGCATATAGGAACAATGAAGCAATATGATGCAATATGATGCACGAAGTAATTATGAAGCGCTATGATGCATATAGGAACCATGAAGCACTATGATGCAATATGACGCACAAAGGCAATATGAAGCACTATGATGCATATAGGAACAATGATGCAATGATGCCCAAAGACACTATGAAGCGCTATGATGCATATAGGAACAATGAAGCAATATGATGCAATATGATGCACAAAGGCAATATGAAGCACTATGATGCATATAGGAACAATGAAGCAATATGATGCACAAAGACACTATGAAGCGCTATGATGCATATAGGAACTATGAAGCAATATGCTGTAATATGATGCACAAAGGCAATATGAAGCACTATGATGCATATAGGAATAATGAAGCAATATGATGCAATATGATGCACAAAGTCACTGTGAAGCGCTATGATGCATATAGGAACCATGAAGCAATATGATGCACAAAGGCAATGTGAAGCACTATGATGTCGTATGATGCCACAGGGGCACTCAATATGATGCATAGAGGCACTATGATGCAGTATGATGCCACAGAGGTGCTCAATATGATGCATAGAGGCACTATGATGTAGTATGATGCACAGAGGCCCTTAATATAATGCATAGAGGTACTATGATGCAGTATGATGAACAGAGGCACTCAATACGATGCATAGAGGCACTATGATGCAGTATGATGCACAGAGGCACTCAATATGATGCATAGAGGCACTATGATGCAGTATGATGCACAGAGGCACTCAATATGATGCATAGAAGCAGTATGATGCAAAGAGATGCACAGAGTGACTAGGCCATGCTTGAAGGTGCCACACAACAGACCAGATTTACACTTTCAAGCAAAAGAGCAATCTATCAGTCCAGATAAATCTCCACTCTGAACAGTACATCTCATTTGTCAGACTGACTCCACCAGAAGGAGCTAATTAATGAGCCGCAGCTGGAGGGCAGTCTTCATGGAGATAATGTGCTGAATTAACACCCTGTGTGTTAGGGTTGGCGGAACGCATCAAATATATTGTTTATTAAAAGGAATTGGTGCGTTCGCAACCCGAGATCCACCGTGCAGGAAAGTACCTGCTGCTAAATAATGGCGGCTCTATATGGCGGTATATACTAACTCTGTTAGCTTCACAGAGTAACCGAGAGGTGAGCTCTGTGCCCTGTTAGACTTTCACAGAGGCACAGGCCAATTACCCTGATGTGAGCAGTGAGTGGTCATGCATGCATACTCAATCTCCTCGCCGGAGGAGCCAGCATTCTAGGGGCTTATTTCAGCCGGGTCCCTGAACACACTTATACACAATCTCCTCGCCGGAGGTGCCAGCATTCTAGGGGCTTATTTCAGCCGGGTCCCTGAACACATACAAACACATGACCACATTGGCGCAAAGCATATAGCAACAGACGATACTAGCGCATGGCCGTGCGGTCATGCGCAGTTTATATAGTTGCAGCACAGGAAGCTGCTACTGAAGTTTTTGCCCTTTCAGGACCTTCCAGAAGGACCAATGGAAAGTGCTGCAGTACCTGAGCATGTTTTGCCCTTTCAGGACCTTCCAGAAGGACCAATGGAATGTACTGCAGCACCTGAGCATGTGACCGAACATGTGGCCCTCGACCTCCAATGGGAGACCCTGCCCTGGGCATGCTCAGCGTGAGTAAACAAGGACTTAGTCCCAGAGAGGCTCGCTCGCCGCAGATCAGTGCAGGGTACCATAGGAAAGCCAGAAAAGGCAGTAGTGACCCTATGCACCGAATCAGCCCCAGCGAGACGCTGGGAGCGACTTCTCCGCTGAGCAGAGCCCACTGCGGCCGATACCAAATGGGAGACCGCAGCAGACACGGATCGAGATTCCCCCTGTGCAGCAGAGGAAACTCGACTCCTAACACTGTGTCCTCCTATGGATGGAGTAGTTAAGTTGCAAAGAAAAGTGAAACACCTGTTTATTGAACCAAAAAATGGAAAACATCCTTCCAAAAGGTGACTCTGAAGTCCAATCATAAGGCTCTGTGCAGACAAGACATGCAACGAACTGAAGTCCAGTCATGAGCTGTAGCCTGGAAATATGGCCCTACCATAGCCTAGAGGTCCAAGGCCTAGCTGCATATATGTGGAAACATACCTCTGCACATGGGTTCTAGGTACAGCTTTGGCACAAAGGCCTGAGACTAAAGTCAGCCCAGGGGCCTAGGCCATCAATGCAACATTCCACCATGCACTCACCTGTGCTGGCTCCATACCTGCTAGAAAACAGGGGGAGCTGGTAACGCCGAGAGCCTACCGTGGAAGGAAGCGGCGTCCCATATGGAATGCCGGCCTTAGATGAATTAATTGAGGAGTTTGTATATTGGGGTCACATATGTTGGTGTCTGCTTTTCTGGTGCCTCAGGGGTTCTGCCAACATGACGAGTCAACCCTTTAACCATTCCACTCTAAAATGTAAAGTGCTGTTGGCGCTACAGAAAATATTGCACTGTGACTCAAAAGTAGTGTTGTTACAAGATAGCTAGAAGGAATATAGAGCGCACATAGGGTTTTATCCGAGATAAAGGGAATATTCGTGAGAGATAGTATAAATTCACTCACCTATTATGGTTGTGTAAGACACAACCACTGCACTTAGCATTGGCGGCTGCTGCAAGCCCCGATGTGATGATCCTTGGCTAGATGAAGAGAATGGGGCATCAGACTGCGCTGCTCGCCTGTCAGGATATTGTACCAGAGAAGTCCAAATAGAAGTAATAGAGAATAGACTTTATTTCCTCAGTCTAGACTGTCCTGAGGAAGTGGTGTGATCACCACGAAACGCGTAGAGAAATAAAGTCTATTCTCTATTACTTCTATTTGGACTTCTCTGGTACATTATCCTGACAGGCGAGCAGCGCAGTCTGATGCCCCATTCTCTTCATCTAGCCAAGGATCAAAAGTAGTGTTCAATCACATATAGGTTATTGGCAAACTCAGGAGAAATTGCTTAACAAATTATAACAATCATATTCTATTACCCCTTCATAAAAAAAACTTGGGGCCAAAGCAAAATTTTAGTGGCCAAAAAATAATTTTCCATTTACTCAGGCTAATGTTATAAAATTCTGTGAATTGAATGAGGTTTGAAAATGCTCACTACACACCTAGATTAATTTTTTGAGTGGTGTAGTTTCCCACATGGGCTTACGTGTGTGTGTTTCTGCTGTTTTGGCACATCAGGGGCTCTTCAAATTTGACATGGTGTCTGCAATCTATTCCAACCAAAAAGGCGCACCAAAATTAAAATGGCACTCCTTCCCATTCAGAGCCCTGCCGAACGCCCAAACAGTAGTTTTTAATTACATAAGAGGTATCAATTTACTCAGGTGAAATTGCACATCAAACTGTATGGTCCATTTTCTCCTGTTACCAAGGTCAAAATGAAACTTTTTGTGGCAAAATCATCATTTTTGTTTGAAAAATGCATTGTTTCATTTTCATAGCTCAACGTTATAAAATTCTGTGACGCACCTGTGGATGTAAATTTTTAAAAAGTTTTTAGACGTAAAAAACATTTTGCTTTGAACGTTACTGGGTTACTGCCTCATTGCCACACAGAGTGAACACCGCCACACTACAACTTGGTGGAAAATGTGGACAGTGTGGGCATACCCCAAAGTCCGTTGCTTGTCGGTTATTAGGACTGCCACGTTGCAGCCCAAGCCGACAAAATGGAAGAAATACTAAGACAATTGGCCCTCTCTCAGGCGCAGCAACAGAAGTTGCAGGAGTTTCAGCAGCAGCAGACCAACAATTTGATTCTGCAACAGATTGTGGCTCTGCGAGAGACGTCCTCCCCAGCGACCATGGTCCTTTCGGAGGCCTGGTATAATGTACGGTCAGCTTTGAGGAAGATAATAATAATAATTTTTATTTATATAGCGCCAACATATTCCGCAACGCTTTACAAATTATAGAGGGGACTTGTACAGACAATAGACATTACAGCATAACAGAAATACAGTTCAAAACAGATACCAGGAGGAATGAGGGCCCTGCTCGCAAGCTTACAAACTATGAGGAAAAGGGGAGACACGAGAGGTGGAATCCCTGCATGCGTTCAGGCTGTCTAACAGCAGCAAATCACGCAGCTGCGGGGGACACAAACACAATCCACGAGCACACCCAAAACACTCGAACACCCGAGCATGCTTGGAAAACTCGAACAACGAGAACACTCGCTCATCACTAATTCTGAAGATGAGTCCGTAGGACGATTCAGAGGTGTTCCTCAGCGTGTTCAAGCACACAGCAGAGAGTGAGTGCTTGTCGATGTCCCAGTGGGCTAAAGTGGTGGCCACTTCCTTATGGGAGATTCTCAGAAGGCCAACTTGGACCTCAGTCGGGATGATGTACTGGACTATGAGAAGCAGAGAGGTGAGATCCTTGCCTGACTGGGGGTTAATAGATATGTGCGGGCTCAGTGGGTGTTCCAGTGGTCCTTTGCGGAATCTCGCCCTGCCAGGTCTTAAGCATATGACTTGCTGCACCTGGTAAAAAAATAGCTGTAGCCTGAGACCTTAACCTCATTCCAGATGGTAGAGAGGGTGGTGGTCGATCGGCTAGTGTGGACTTTGCTAGTTGCTATTCAGCGTTGGGTGGGACAAGAGGATCCCGGAACCCTAGACCAGGTGGTCAGCCTGATTGAGCAGTATACAGCCACTCAGGACTTTATACGCAACTCTGCTTGACTTCGGTTATCACGTTGAGCCCCGCCAGCCCAAGAGCCTGGGAAAGATCCACGACCCTCTGCTGAGGCCAATGCGGACCAAGCCCATACTGAGGGGGGTACCCGAAAGTGAGAGTGAAAAAAAGAGGAGTTTCCCATAAACTGGTCCCGGGGTCCCATTGTGCTGCAGTTATTAGGTGTTGGTGGTGCCAAGGGCTAGGACATGTGGCTGTCAATTGCCCCCTGACAGCTGAACCCATGGACTGTAGGTTTATTCGGTGTGTTTCAGCGTAAGCCCAGGCAGTTTTCGCCACGGATCCGTTCATTCAGGCGGGTGAATCGCATCTGTGCCAGGTCGAGGCCCTCCTGGACTCAGGAAGCCTAGTGACTCTGGTACAAAGATCGTTGATCTCAGGCTTGGAACCCACTGGAAAGATGGGTGTGGTTTGTATACATGGTGAACTTCGAGAGTACCCGACAGTGGAGGTTAATTTTTCCACCCTGTGTGGATAGATAAAACATGTGGTGGGAGTGGTGAAGACCCTTCCATATGGGACTGTGTTGAGAAGAGACTTGCCCCTGTTCTGGTCCCTGTGGGAGAACAGGGTTAACCCTCCCAGGGTAAATGTTGTTCCGGGTGCTGAACCCAAAGATCCCGAGTCAGGGATACCTGATGTAGGGGTTGTCCACCTAAAGACAGAGTGTAACTCCGACAGGTTTCCCCTAGCGGTATTGGCAGGAGGCTGAGGAGACACCGTCGATCCCCGAGCTGGAAGTGTCCCCTGGTAGGTTTGGGACAGCTCAGCTCCAGGATCCCACTCTGGCCCAGGCACGAGAAAGGGTGATGGAAATAGACGGGGTGGCTCAGCAACCATGTGAAGAGGCAGTTTTCCCCACATGGCGATCAACCAAGATTTGTTATACAGGGTTGATAAAATCCGAGATGAAGTGGTAGAACAGCTGGTAGTGCCCCAGGCGTACCGTCGGGCAGTGCTAGAGATGGCCCACACACATTTGCTGCGGGGTACACTTAGAGGTAAATGAAACCCAGGAACATATTCTGCAGCATTTCTTTTGGCCCAGGATTTATGCTGAGGTACAGTGGTATTGTAAGTCATGTCCTGAGTGTCAACTGACCACACCCACTACAAATTTTCAGAGTCCATTGGTATCTCTACCCATTATAGAGATACCATTTGAGCGGACAGCAATGGATCTGGAGGGGCCTATAGTCAACCCCACCCGTGGCCACCAGCATATTTTAGTCGTAGTGGATTATGCCATCCGCTACCTTGAGGCCATACCACTTCGCCACACTTTGGCAAAACTTGATGTTTTCAATGTCCTGCCGCCTTGGGCTACCAAAGGAGATCCTTAAAGATCACGGGACTGCTTTTATGTCCAAGGTGAGAAGGGAGCTATGTTATGTAAGCTGCTCCGGATTAAACAGTTGCGCACGTCGGTGTACCACCCACAGACCGATGGGTTGTAAAGAGAGATTTAACAAAGACCCCTAAATCCATGCTAAAGAAAGTGGTCTCCAAGGACGGGATGGATTGGGACATATTACTGCCCTATTTGATGTTCGCTGTCCGCGCGGTACCCCAGGCTTCCACGGGCTTCTTCCCTTTGAGCTATTGTACAGTAGATATCCTAGGGGGTTGCTAGATGTAGCCAAGGAGACGTGGGAACAGGAGCCGATACCGCATAAGAGTGTAATCGAGCACGTGGCGAGTATGCAGGACCAGATTGTCAAGCATGTGGTGAGTATGCAGGATCGGATTGCGGCAGTCATGCCCATAGTAAACAAACATCTAATGGATGCCCAGGCAGCACAGAAACGCACATATAATAAAAGAGCCACGGTAAGATCCTTTAAAGAAGGGGATCAGGTGTTAGTGCTAGTGCCCACCGCAGAGACTAAATTCATGGCCAAGTAGCAAGGACCATATGAGGCTCGGGAAAAAGTTGGGGACGTGAACTACAGAGTTTACCAGCCCATGTAAAAAAAAAACCCGAACAGTTGTATCATGTCAATCTTTAAAAGCGTGGAACGACTGGGACTGTGTGCTTATGAATGTGACTCCCAACATATCATATGAGGATCCTGTGATATCAGCCCACATGGAGGCTGATAGAGAGGTAAAGATAGGAGCCACTCTCTCGAAACAGCAGCATAGAGAGTTGCGAAAATTAGTACAAGAGAATACGGATGTATTCTCGGAACTACTGAGTCAAACCTCTGTCATCCAGCATGACATTATCACCGAGCCTCATGTGAGAATGAAAATGTACCATGTGCCATCCTGAGTGAGGTAAGACAAATATTCCAGCTATGAGTAACTGAGGAGTCCCGCAGTGAGTAAGCTAGCCCCAGTGTACTGATCCCAAAGCCGGACAGATAATTACGATTATGTAATGATTTCCGTAAGTTAAATGAGGTGTTGAAATTCGACATTTATCCAATGCCCCAGGTGGAAGAGCTGATCGAGCAACTGGGGCAGGCCCAGTACTTTACCACGCTCGATCGGACCAAGAGTTATTGGCAGGTGCCTCTTATGGAGTCAGCAAAAGAAAAGACTGCCTTCATAACACCGGATGGTCTGTACCACTATGTCATCTTGCCTTTTGGACTACATGGGGCACTAGCCACGTTCCAGAGGCTGATGGACATAGTGTTAGAACCCCATCGGATGTATGTGTCAGCATCATGTATGTGACATCATCATCTTTAGTACTGACTGGCATACCCACTTGTCCCAGGTACAAGCGGTAGTAGATTCGGTCAGAGCCGCGGGCTTGACAGCGAATCCAAAGAAATGTGTGATAGGGCTTGAGGAAGCCCGGTACTTAAGGTATGTGTTCGGCCGTGAGGTTATCAAACCACATATAAATAAAATCAAGGCCATAAAGAACTGGCCCCGACCTGTTACCACCAAACAGGTGAGAGCATTTCTCGGCATCATCGGGTATTACCGAAGGTTTATACCTAATTTCTCTGGGAGAACAACACCCCTAACTAATAGCCTAGGGAAAATGGTCCGGAGGAACCCTCCGGCAGAGGAAGCGTACCAAACCATGAAGTTGGCAATTTGCGGACAGCCTGTTCTCATTAGCCCCAACTTCCAGAAACTCTTAGTCGTGCAGACAGATGCCTCTAACGTTGGCCTAGGGGCAGTACTGTCACAGGAGGTGAACGGAGAGGAACATCTGGTCACCTAAGTAGGAAACTCACCCTGGTCGAAAGAAATTATAGCGTAGTGGAGAAGGAGTGCCTGGCCATTATCATAGATGGTTCATGTCTCTGCAATATTACAATTTCACCGTGGAACATCGTGCAGGGAAGGCGCAAGGATGGCAAGGAAGGGAATGCGGATGCCCTGTCCCGGGTACCCTGTATGGTGACAAGTGTTCAACTCACAAGTTTGAACAGGGGGGATATGTGAGGCAGTGAGGATCAGATATGAGGGTCAATATGTGCCCACCACATCGGTAGGTGAGAATATTGCGATTTTTAATTTTTTTTTATTATTTTTCAAATTATATCGTGTTACTATTGATGCTGGATAGGCAGCATCAATAGTAAAAAGAGAAAGAGAGCGAGCGAGAGAGAATTTCCCTGACGGGAAATTCCTCCACGCATCCTCAGTTTGAAAAGGCGGGACCCGTCACTGGATTCCTGCTTTTCACAGGCAGCGATGCATGTTACGCCCATAGGCTTCCATTGTAGCCAGTGACGGGCAGCGCAGGATGCGTCGCTGACCGATTTTCCGACGTGCAGAAAAAACGCTCCTCTGAACGTTTTCTCTGCCCGACGGACCTTTTTTTATGCAGGATCCAGTGCATGACGGATGAAACAAATGGCCATCCGTCACATTCCGTCGCTAATACAAGTTTATGGGAAAATGCAGGATCCTGCTAATTTTTTTGCAGGATCCTGCATTCTCAAAAATCGATGGATTGTGACGGGAGCTGAAAGACGGAAGTGTGAAAGAGGCCTAACCCAACATATTATACACAAGCTCACACTTGCATTACATTCCATAATAAATATTTAATTTATTGCAGCTAGCAAAGCTAAGATCACAAACGTAGCAGCGTTGGAGAACAGTATTAATGAAGATTGCCTTTTTAAAAGGTTCTTTACTGATTTCCTGGAGTTCAGGATGTACAGAAAAAAATGGTATATTGGGAATCAATTTTAGGAAGCAAAGCATTATTAGTACTTTCTGAAAACAGCTGTTCTCAGATCTAATTACTTCATGCGCCTAGGTCTAGATATCTAAGTACAAATTGTATTCATTTCCACCTATTTCTGGTCTTTCCAAGGCCTCCCTTCTACCTCAGATACTAGCGACATGGGCAAATCGAGGTACAGTATGCTTTATACATAATTCAGTAAAACTTACCTATGGATATCACCATCATTCCACAAAAGGAGCTCTACATCATTATTAGGATGTTAATAAGCCATGTCTCCATTCTCATTCAATTAAAAATTGCTGCCTTATGACAAAACAACAAAAGCTTGTAAAAAATTCAGAAAGAACATTCAGTTAGGTGTTATTTAGTAAAAAATAAAAAATTGCAAACTTACTTAAGTTACACTATTTTAGTGACTTCAACTATTTAGAAGTAGAGATGAGAGGATCGATTTGCAGGACTCTTCTGGTGTCCCTGACATGGCCGTTGATCACTCAGTGCTGGCGCAACATTATCTGTACATCATGTCACGCAGATGACGTTGCCCCAGCCCTGTCAAATCAAATGCCACACCAGAAGGTAAGAGATTTGTGGGCTTCCCGTCAGGTGCCACTGACCTGGACGATGGACCGAAGTCCTGCGAATCAATCCTCTCATCTCTGCTTAGAACTCTACTCGTTCTAATCTAGGTCCTGGGTATAACTATTTATCAGATATACAGTTTCATTAATGAGATTTGATGACAATTTCTCAGATTGGAGAATCAGTAATTTTTTTTACACTAAAACACTGCAAAAATGCCTCAAGTAAACATAACCTTTGACAGCCATTTGCACAGACCTCTTAAGATGGCCAATGACACCGCTGCAATGATTACCATTAACCCCTTCACCCTTTAGCCCGTTTTCACCTTCCTGACCAGGCCAACTTTTACAATTCTGACCAGTGTCACTTTATGAGGTAATAACTCTTGAACTCTTCAACGTATCCCAGAGATTTTGTGACCGTTTTTTTGTGACACATTGTACTTTATGTTAGTGGCAAATATAGGTCAATATTTTTGGCATTTAATTGTGAAAATATTGGAAATTTGGAGAAAATATTAAAAATTTCGCAATTCTCAATTTTTATGCTCTTAAACTAGAGAGTAATGGATGAAAAACTGGGAAATAGAAGAGCGCAATAGGGTCTTATCCGATGATAACAGAATCTAAGAAAAAGGAATTCACTCACCTGGTAAGGTTGCACTGAGGTAACATATAATAGGCACGTAATATCAGCTGCTGCAAAACACCGATCGCGGAGAGACCAAGAGCGATATGGAACAGGATGGAAGTGTCATTCAATGCGCTGCTGATGAAAGCTCAATGCAGATTAAAACTTGGAAACCTAGGTTTTCGTCCTGATGAAGAGGTTGTCTGTAGCCTTGAAACGCGCTGACACTGTAAACCTGTACATTAAACTTTCTTTTTTTAATCTGCATCGAGTCGTCATCAGCAGCGCATTGAATGACACCTTCATCCCGTTCCATATTAGAGAGTTATGTTACACAAAATAGTAAATAAATAACACTTACCACGTTACATCAGCATCATTTTTGAAGCATAATTTTTTTGTTAGGAAGTTATAAGGGTGGCACTGGAGTTCTAGTCCTCTTCCTCTCTGTAGAGACAATATGCATATTTCCCAGAGGAGCAGTGGCTTAAAAGTCTTCTCATCTCGGCATGCTTGACATGTCACTTTCAGCAAGGAGAAATGTTACCCCTTGGATCTTGGTCAGACGCCTTTCACCCAGCCAAACCACATCTTTGCAGTGACTGGGGCAGCACTCCAAAACACAGTGTCTGCAAATTGAGATTTTGGTTCTGGCTTTTATCCCATGTCAAGTGACAAGGCTTGTTAAACGGTTGACATTGACTTTTAGAATTGCTACTTCCTATAGGTGGCTCTAGAGTTCTAGTCCTCTTCCTCTCTTAAGAGACAATTTTAACTTTTCCCAGAGGAGCATTGCGGCTTAAATGTCTCATCTCGGTATGCTTACCATGTCACTCTCCGCAAGAACAAACGTTATCCCTTGGAATTTTACAACGTTGAGCCGAGAAAATAAAAAAATTACATTTTTCCCACAAACATGTTCCTTTAGCTGCAAAATGTCATTTTCACAAGGGAAACAGGAAAGAATGGACTATACAATCTATAGCGCAATTTCTCCTCAGCACACAGATACCCCATATGTGGTGAAAAACTACTGTATGGGCGCAAGGTTAAGGCTCAGAAGGGAATGAGCACTGTTAGACTTTTTGAGCGCAAATGTCATTTAAGCACACTGTGCGGCTCAGAAGGGAGGGGGGCATTTGGATTTGGGAGAGCAGAATTTGATAGATTTGTTTTGGTGAGACATTTCGCTTTTCCAGAGTCTTTGAGTTACCAGTAACGTGAAATCCCCCTATATTTCCGTTAACAGATGACCGACCTGAGTGGGGACTTCATTTTTTCTTGTAGATGGAGTTGAAGCTTTTATTGGGATAATTTTACATGACACATTGGAACGCATTTATCCTGTGTTCTACGCTGAGTACTTACATCAGGATTTCCATCAAAATTCCTGAATAACGTGATTCAGATGAAAGTCCGAGGAATCCATTCACTATAATGAGACAGCAGAGTTACTCTGGACTCTGTCTGTCATCTGTTCAGTGGTGTCTTTATTTTGATATGTGCACATAACTGTGGCTGACCGCTCTTTTATGCATGCTTAACCCCTTCATGACCTTGGGATTTTTCATTTTTCCGTGTTCGTTTTTCACTCCCCTCCTTCCCAGAGCCATAACTTTTTTATTTTTCTGTCAATTTGGCCATGTGAGGGCTTATTTTTTGCGGGACGAGTTGTACTTTTGAATGACATCATAGGTTTTAGCATGTCGTGTACTAGAAAACGGGAAAAAAATTTCACGGGTGGTGAAATTGCAAAAAAAAAGTGCAGTCCCACACTTGTTTTTTGTTTGCCTTTTTTGCTAGGTTCACTAAATGCTAAAACTGACCTCACATTATGATTCTCCAGGTCAGTACGAGTTCATAGACACCTAACATTACTAGGTTACTTTTTACCTAAGTGGTGAAAAAAAATTCCAAACTTTGCTAAAAAAAATAAATAAATTTGCGCCATTTTTCGATACTCGTAGCGTCTCCATTTTTCATGATCTGTGGTCGGTTGATGGCTTATTTTTTGCGTGCCGAGATGACGTTTTTAATGATAGCATTTTGGTGCAGATACGTTCTTTTGATCGCCCGTTATTGCATTTTAATGCAATGTCGCGGCGACCAAAAAAACGTAATTCTGGCGTTTCTAATTTTTTTCTTGCTACGCCGTTTAGCGATCAGGTTAATGCTTTTTTTTAATTGATAGATCGGGGGGTGATTCTGAACACGGTGATACCAAATATGTGTAGATTTGATATTTTTTTATTGATTTATTTTGATTGGGGCGAAAGGGGGGTGATTTAAACTTTTATATTTTTTTATTTTTTTCACATTTTTTTAAACTTTTTTTTTTTTAACTTTTGCCATGCTTCAATAGCCTCCATGGGAGGCTAGAAGCAGGCACAGCACGATCGCCTCTGCTACATAGCAGCGATCTGCTGTTCGCTGCTATGTAGCAGAAAATTAGGTGTGCTGTGAGCGCCGACCACAGGGTGGCGCTCACAGCTACCGGCGATCAGTAACCATAGAGGTCTCAAGGACCTCTATGGTTACAATGGAGAAGCATCGCCGACCTCCGATCATGTGACGGGGTCGGCGATGCCGTCATTTCTGGCCGCCCAGCCGGATGCGGTAGTTAAATGCCGCTGTTTGCGTTTGACAGCGGCATTTAACTAGTTAATAGGTGCGGGCAGATCGCGATCTCGGCTTAGACTCGAGTATATATGCTTGATTTTTGCAGAATGAATTTAGTATTTTTTAGTACCATTTTTAGGCATATATTTTTTGATCGCTTTCTATTCCGATATATATATATATATACCGTATATATGTTTTTGCATCACTATAATCAGAGAACTATAGCGGTTTTATTTTTCTGCTGATAGAGCTGTATGGCAGCTTGTTTTCTGTAGGACAAGAAGACGTTTCAGTGGTACCATTTTTATTTACATTCCGCCCTTTGATAGCGATTTATTACAGTTTTTGTTTGATGGTATGATGAAAAAGCTTTGTGTTTTTGCCTGTATCTGGTATCACTAGTGCAGCTGCCGCCCCCAGTACCTGTGTCTGGTATCACTAGTGCAGCTGCCGCCCCCAGAATATGTGTCTGGCATCACTAGTGCAGCTGCCGACCCCAGAACCTGTGTCTGGTATCAATAGTGCTTCTACCGCCACCAGAAACTGTCTGGTATTGGAGCGTCCCCAGACACAGGGCCACAGGTTCTCGGTACCGGTCCTCTCTGTCTCAGTTCTGGGGTTGTCACGGTGGCTGGACCCAGTCCGTGACCCTGGTAAGGGGCGTCCAATAAAAGGAGTGATGGTAGTTTGTCAAGGGTTCGTGACACCACCCGTGGTGTTCGGTCAGGGTGACCGACGCTGCTTAGGGGTCCGCTAGGGTGATGGAATGGCAGCTAGATGGTATACCTTCCCACAGGTGAAGTGTGTCCCCAGGGCTTCCCAGTAGTGTAGGTGGCGATGATGTGAGGCGCAGTTAATAACGAGGACACAGGGTTGCAGTCTCTTTACCTTTTACTGAAGACTTCGGAATCCTCAATCCAGAGCACAGTTAACAGGGCTGTCTGAGACCGGCCGGTCCGAAGGCACATCCAGAGTTCCCTTTGCAGGTGGAAATCAGTGCCTACCACTAGCGCTTGTGTGTTGTAGTTCTTCCCTGCTGAACATTCGGGATAGTCCTCACAACTTCTGCTCTCGTTCTCTTTCTACCTCTCTTCGTCCCCCAATTTATCTGGATAGGATGCACCCGTTTGACGAGAAGGCTCAGAGCTATTCTGGGACCCTAGAGACGCCCCTCTCCACGCTTGCCCCCTATGTCTGCTTAGATGATGTATGGTAGACAGCCAACCTATAATTAACTGTCCTGCGGTATTTGAAGTAAGGCATAGAGTCAGTTACTTCCTCGGTGTTCCGGTCACCGGCTACGCGCCTCAGTAGGAAGTTGCCGTTCTCGAGGCACGACTCCTACTGGCTCTCCTTTGTGCTTGATCTCGTTTCTCACTTTCCACAATATCCTTCTCTTCTTGTCATTTCTTAGGATACCGCCGCAAGGTAGAGCAGGCGCGGTTCCGTTGCTTTCTATTCGTTCTGCTAGGCCCCTGTCAGGAACCCACCACTGACAGGTCCTCCCTGGATCTCTCCCAGGCTGCGTTCTGTCCTAACTTCCTATCCAACCCCTAGTGCCTTTTGCTCCCCCTAGTGGCCGAAGTGTAATGTGTGCTGTGATACCTGGTCAGGTGAACTCCTTTAGTGCAATCAGACATAACATCACTCCCCTTAGCGGCAGAGCGACATTACTGCAACGACCAGGACTCTGGGGCGCTGCAGTATCACTATTGCAGCTGGCCCCAGAACCTGTGTCTGGTATCACTAGTGCTGCTGTCGCCCCCAGAACCTGTGTCTGGAATCACTAGTGCAGTTGCTGCCCCCAGAAGCTGTGTCTGGTATCACTAATGCAGCTGCAGCTCCAGAACCTGTGTCTGGTATCACTAATGCAGCTGCTGCCCCCAGAACCTGTGTCTGGTATCACTAATGCAGCGCCCCAGAACCTGTGTCTGGTATCACTAATGCAGCTGCTGCCCCCAGAACATGTGTCTGGTATCACTAATGCAGCGCCCCAGAACCTGTGTCTGGTATCACTAGTGCAGCGCCCCAGAACCTGTGTCTGGTATCACTAGTGCAGCACCCCAGAACCTGTGTCTGGTATTACTAGGGCTGCTACCGCCCTCAAACTGTGTCTGGTACCATTAGTGCAGCTCTCCAGAACCTGTGTCTGTTATCACTAATGTAGTGCCCCAGAACCTGTGTCTGGTATCACTAATGCAGCTGCTCCCCAGAACCTGTGTCTGGTATCACTAGTGCAGCACTCCAGAACCTATGTCTGGTATCACTAGTGCTGCAGCAACCCCAGAACCTGTGTCTGGTATCACTAGTGCAGCGCTCCAGAACCTGTGTCTGATATCACTAATGCAGCTGCCGCCCCCAGAACCTGTGTCTGGTATCACAAGTGTAGCACCCCAGAACCTGTGTCTGGTATCACTAGTGCAGTTGCCGCCCCCAGAACCAGTGTATTTTATCATTAGTGCTGCTGTCGCCCCCAGAACAAGTGTTTGGTATCACTAGTGCAGCGCCCCAAAACCTGTGTCTGGTATCACTAGTGCAGCTTCCGCCCCTCCGAGAACCATTGTCTTTTATCATTAGTGTTGCTGTCACCCCCAGGACAAGTGTTTGGTATCACTAGTGCAGCTGCCACAACCAGAACCTGTGTCTGGTATCACTAGTGCTGCAGCCGCCCCAGATCCTGTGTCTGGTATCACTAGTGCTGCTGCCGCCCCCAAAACCTGTGTCTGGTATCACTAGTGCAGCTGCCTCCAGTCCCCAGTACCTGTGTCTGGTATCACTAATGCAGCTGCCGCCCCCAGTACCTGTGTCTGGTATCACTAGTGCAGCTGCCGCCTCAGAACCTGTGTCTGGTATCACTAGTGCAGCTGCCGCCCCAGAACCTGTGTCTGGTATCACTAGTGCTGCAGCCACCATAGAACCTGTGCTTGGTATCACTGGTGCAACTGCTGCACCCAGAACCTGTGTCTGGTATCACTAGTGCAGCGCCCCAGAACCTGTGTCTGGTATCACTAGTGCAGCTTCCACCCCCAGAACCTGTGTCTGGTATCACTAGTGCAGCTGGCCCCAGAACCTGTGTCTGGTATCACTAGTGCAGCTGGCCCCAGAACCTGTGTCTGGTATCACTAGTGCAGCTGGCCCTAGAACCTGTGTCTGGTATCACTAGTGCAGCTGCCACCCCCAGAACCTGTGTCTGGTATCACTAGGGCAGTTGCCGCCCCAGAACCTGTGTCTGGTATCACTAGTACAGCTGCCGCCCCCAGGACCTGTGTCTGGTATCACTAGTGCAGTTGCTGCCCCAGAAACATCAGTTACTTATTCAAATCTGTGATAATGGGCTGTTTGCCCACTTTGTTGCCAAAACCCATTTGGGCAAGGCTGAAGAGACCTGGTTTTGATGCGGGCCATCACTATCCATATCTGGGGCATTTAGGCCGGCGTCACACTAGAGAGTTTTACGGATGTATGAGAAGCACAAAAACTACGCATTGCACACGGACCAATGATTCTCTATGGGGCAGCTCCTATCTGGCGTATATTAAGCATCCGTATTTTACGGCCGTACAAAATCGCAGCATGCTGCGTTTGTCAGTGTATTGCGCAAAAAATACACCAATGAAAGTCTATGGGGTGAGAAAAATACGGATTACACACGGACCAACAATGTGACTTGCGAGAAATACGCAGTGGTGTTCTATAGAAAAGCCGGAAATTCAGTGCGGTGTACAGTAAAATCACACTGACAGGTTTTATTAGAATAAGTAAAATAAATGTCTACACATAGAATAGGTATATATATATATATATATATATATATATATATATATATATATACAGTGGGGCAAAAAAGTATTTAGTCAGTCAGCAATAGTGCAAGTTCCACCACTTAAAAAGATGAGAGGCGTCTGTAATTTACATCATAGGTAGACCTCAACTATGGGAGACAAACTGAGAAAAAAAAATCCAGAAAATCACATTGTCTGTTTTTTTATCATTTTTTTTGCATATTATGGTGGAAAATAAGTATTTGGTCAGAAACAAACAATCAAGATTTCTGGCTCTCACAGACCTGTAACTTCTTCTTTAAGAGTCTCCTCTTTCCTCCACTCATTACCTGTAGTAATGGCACCTGTTTAAACTTGTTATCAGTATAAAAAGACACCTGTGCACACCCTCAAACAGTCTGACTCCAAACTCCACTATGGTGAAGACCAAAGAGCTGTCAAAGGACACCAGAAACAAAATTGTAGCACCGCACCAGGCTGGGAAGACTGAATCTGCAATAGCCAACTAGCTTGGAGTGAAGAAATCAACAGTGGGAGCAATAATTAGAAAATGGAAGACATACAAGACCACTGATAATCTCCCTCGATCTGGGGCTCCACGCAAAATCACACCCCGTGGGGTCAGAATGATCACAAGAACGGTGAGCAAAAATCCCAGAACCACGCGGGGGGACCTAGTGAATGAACTGCAGAAAGCTGGGACCAATGTAACAAGGCCTACAATAAGTAACACACTACGCCACCATGGACTCAGATCCTGCAGTGCCAGACGTGTCCCACTGCTTAAGCCAGTACATGTCCGGGCCCGTCTGAAGTTTGCTAGAGAGCATTTGGATGATCCAGAGGAGTTTTGGGAGAATGTCCTATGGTCTGATGAAACCAAACTGGAACTGTTTGGTAGAAACACAACTTGTCGTGTTTGGAGGAAAAAGAATACTGAGTTGCATCCATCAAACACCATACCTACTGTAAAGCATGGTGGTGGAAACATCATGCTTTGGGGCTGTTTCTCTGCAAAGGGGCCAGGACGACTGATCCGGGTACATGAAAGAATGAATGGGGCCATGTATCGTGAGATTTTGAGTGCAAACCTCCTTCCATCAGCAAGGGCATTGAAGATGAAACGTGGCTGGGTCTTTCAACATGACAATGATCCAAAGCACACCGCCAGGGCAACGAAGCAGTGGCTTCGTAAGAAGCATTTCAAGGTCCTGGAGTGGCCTAGCCAGTCTCCAGATCTCAACCCTATAGAAAACCTTTGGAGGGAGTTGAAAGTCCGTGTTGCCAAGCGAAAAGCCAAAAACATCACTGCTCTAGAGGAGATCTGCATGGAGGAATGGGCCAACATACCAACAACAGTGTGTGGCAACCTTGTGAAGACTTACAGAAAACGTTTGACTTCTGTCATTGCCAACAAAGGATATATTACAAAGTATTGAGATGAAATTTTGTTTCTAACCAAATACTTATTTTCCACCATAATATGCAAATAAAATGTTAAAAAAACAGACAATGTGATTTTCTGGATTTTTTTTTCTCAGTTTGTCTCCCATAGTTGAGGTCTACCTATGATGTAAATTACAGACGCCTCTCATCTTTTTAAGTGGTGGAACTTGCACTATTGCTGACTGACTAAATACTTTTTTGCCCCACTGTATATATATATATATATATATATATATATATATATATATTTCATACAGCGCTAGATAGCAGAAAAGCCGGTAATTAAATTGCCGGCTTTTGCTATCTCCTTCCCAAACCCGACAGGATATGAGACATGGTTAACATACAGTAAACCATTTTATATCCCTTATTTTTTTACATATTCCTCACTACTTAAGTTCCAAGTGTCTGTGTGCAAAATTTGGGGGCTCTAGCTGTTAAGATAAAGGGTTAAATCACGGAAAAAATTGGCGTGGGCTCCCGCACAATTTTCTCCGCCAAAGTGGGAAAGCAAGTGACTGAGGGCAGATATTAATAGCCTAGAGAGACCATGGTTATTGCCCCCCCCGGCTAAAAACATCTGCCCCCAGCCACCCCAGAAAAGGCACATCTGTAAGATGGTGGGATATGGGGTAATAAAGGGTTAATGCCACCTTGCTACTGTAAGCTGACATTAAGCCTGGTTAATAATGGAGAAGTGTCAATAAGACGCCCATCCATTATTAATCCAATAGTAGTAAATGGTTAATAAAACACACACACATTAGGAAAAAAGTATTTTATTGAAATAAAGACACAGGGTGTTGTAATAGTTTATTATACTCTCAATCCAAATGACGACCCTCGTTCCGAAAAAAAGGAAAAATAAAAAAAAACAACAGTATCCCATACCTGTCCGCCATACAGTCATGTCTCACGCTGTAAATCCATCTGAAGGGGTTAAATAATTTTACAAGCAGGAGCCTGCTAATGCAGCCGCCCCTGCCTGTAAAAACTGGGGAATGAATTGAAAGCAGGGGAACGTAGCTACCTAGACTTGCGGTACTGTGCCCCCTGCTGGTGTAAACTCATATGAACTCTAGCGTGGGAATTTTTCGGAATATTTTCTCACGCTCGAGTTCATCTGAGGTTATGCCAGCAGGGGGCGCAGCACCGCAAGTCTAGGTAGCTACGTTCCCCTTCTTCCCATTCATTCCCCAGTTTTTACCGGCAGGTGCAGCTGCATTAGCAGGCTCCTGCTTGTAAAATTATTTAACCCCTTCAGATGGATTTACAGTGTGGGACATGACTGTAACGGTGGAAAGGTGTGGAATATTGTTGTTTTTTTTATTTTTCCTTTTTTACAGAACAAGGGTCGTCATTTGGATTGAGAGTATAATAAACTATTACAACACCCTGTGTCTTTATTTCAATAAAATACTTTTTTCCAAATGTGTGTGTTTTATTAACTATTTACTACTATTGGATTAATAATGGATAGGTGTCTTATTGACAACTCTCCATTATTAACCAGGCTTAATGTCACCTTACAATAGCAAGGTGGCATTAAACCTTTATTACCCCATATCCCACCGCTACAGGGGAGTGGGAAGAGAGGGGCTAAGTACCGGAATAGGCGCATCTTACAGATGTGCCTTTTCTGGGGTGGCTGGGGGCAGATGTTTTTAGCCGGGGGTGCAATAACCATGGTCCCTCTCTAGGCTATTAATATCTGCCCTCAGTCACTGGCTTTCCCACTCTGGTGGAGAAAATTGCGCGGGAGCCCACACCAATTTTTCCCGTGATTTAACCCTTTATTTTAACAGCTAGAGCCCCCAAATTGTACGGATGCCATACGGATTACATACGGAGGTTAACATGTGCAAAATACGCTGCCACACCCTGCCTACGGATGACAAACGGGTCACTGTTTTGGGATCATTTCTGTGTATTACGCATGTAAAATACGGACCGTATTTCCATACGCTGAGTGTGACGCCGGCCATACATTTACAACTAGGAGTGCTGCTAATGCAGCTGCTCCCGGCTGTAAACGACTGGGGAATGAATGAAATGCAGGGAACGGAGCTTTGGTGACTAGCTTCATATGAGTTCATGCCGCCAGAGGGCACAGCTTCGGTGATGGCACCACTAGTCACTGAAGCTTCGCTCCCTGCATTTCATTCATTCCCCAGTCTTTTACAGCCGGGAGCAGCCGCATTAGCAGCGCTCCCGGTTGTAAATGTTAATTCCCCAGATATAGATTACTGTGTGGGACTTGACTGTACGGCGGACAGGTATGGGATATTGCTGCTTTTTATTTTGGAATTTTTACAGGAGAACGAGGGCTTCGCTTGGATTGAGGGTACAATAAAGATATTAAACCTGTGTCTTTCATTCTTTCATTAAAATACTTTATTCTTAATGCGTGTGTGTATTTTTAACCCTTTACTACTATTGGATTAATAATGGAGAGGTGTCTTATTGACACCTCTCCATTATTAACCAGGCTTAATGTTATCTTACAATAGCAAGGTGACATTAACCCTTTTTACCCCATATGCCAATGCTACAGGGCAGTGGAAAGAGAGAGGCTAAGTGCCGGAATAGGCGCATCTTACAGATGCACCTTTTCTGGGGTGGCTGGGGGCAGATGTTTTTAGCCAGGGGGAAGGGGGGGGGGGGACAATAACCATGGTCCCTCTCTAGGCTATTAATATCTGCCCTCAGTCACTGGCTTTCTCACTCTGGAAGAGAAAATTGCGTGGGAGCCCATGCCAATATTTTCCGAGAATTAATCCATTAATTTAACAAATAGAGCTCCCAAATTTTACACACAGACACTTCTAACATTATTAGTGAGGGACATATAAAAATCTATGTAACTGTTCTGCAATGGTTTACTGTATGTAAACCATGTGTCATATCCTGTTGGGTTCTGCAATGATTTTACAGAACCCGACAATTGAATTACCGGCTATTCAGCTATCTCTCTATGAAATATATATATATATATATATATATATATATATATATATATATATATATATATATATATATTCAAACAAAAAGAAAACAGCCGGACGGCACATCCGACAACTGACGCTGAGTGAACCGCTCACCTGTGTCTCGGAGGAAAGGCTCAGTCCAGGGTGCAACGACTCCACAAGAAAGCAGCCACAAATATATCGCAAAATAGAAGAAAGGAGCGCACTACCTGGACATCCGATGCAGTAAAGCTTTATTCCAAATGCATAAAAAACATCTTCACGACCGGGGGTGCTGTGAAAGGAATGCGGCTAGGCTTGACGACGGCCGTTTCGCGCCCGGCTGGCGCTTCAACGGGTCAGTAAAGATGTAATCAGTAACGCCAGAAGAAATAGGGCCAGGTGAGACCTAAGCTCCCCCTCCCCACTTCCTCCCGCAATAACCGAGCACATCCCACTGCATGACGAGTCACTTAAAAGCAAAATTAAAAACATGTCAATAAACATCAGACGAAACAAAAAGAAACTAGAACCTATATGGAAAGGAAATTATCGCTAACATTACTTTGTCACATAAATAGATATTTAACGCCAACATTAAGATCAAACCACCATATCTGTTGTGCACGGATGGCATTAGCCTCGAAACCCTTATATACCTATTCACAATATAGGTGACTGACAAAAAATCTTATTGAAAAATGGACATGTCCACACGGTCGTTAAAACCCAAGGGACCCATCGCGTTAGTACGCATAATCCACCTCGCTTCGGCTCTCAATAAAATGTTATGGAGATTACCCCCCCCTAGGAGGTAAACTAATTTTTTTTTATATATGTGTGTGTCACTGACATTTATATATATATACTAGATGGTGGCCCAATTCTAACGCATCGGGTATTCTAGAATATGCATGTCCACGTAGTATATTGCCCAGCCACGTAGTATATTGCCCAGCCACGTATTGCCCAGCCACATAGCATATAGCACAGCCCACGTAGTACTGTATATTGCCCAGCCACATAGTATATAGCAGAGCCACGTAGTATATTGCCCAGCACAGAGCCACGTAGTATAGACTTAAAAAAAAATAAACATATAGTCACCTATAGCCCGTTGAAGTCTTGCTATTCTTACCATCCGCCGCCTTTGCCGCTCCTCGCCACGCTCCTGGGACCACTCCATTGCAAGCGGAAGCTTTCGGTGCCAGGGCTGGTGTGAGCAGGACCTATGATGACGTCGCGGTCACATGACCGTGACGTCACGGCAGGTCCTTGTCGCACACCAGCCCTGGGACGGGACCGGAAGCTGCCGCTTGCAATGGAGCAGTCCTGGGAGCGTGGCGAGGAGCGAGAAAGGTGGCGGAGAGTGAGCATAGCAGGTTTTTGTTTTTTTTAACATTACATATTTTTACTATTGATGCTGCATAGGCAGCATCAATAGTAAATAGTTGTGGACACACAGGGTTAATAGCAGCGGTAAAGGAGTGCGTTACACCGCTGGCCGTTACCGCTGCCATTAACCCTGTGTGAGCGGTGAGTGGAGGGGATTACGGAGCGGGCGCCGGGCAGTGAGTGTAGGGGAGGGACTGATCGGACTGTGGCCGTCGCTGATTGGTCGCGGCAGCCATAACAGGCAGCTGCCGAGACCAATCAGCGAATGAATAACCGTGACAGAAGGACAGACAGACGGAAGTGACCCTTAGACAAATATATATATATTTATATATATATATATATATATATATATATATATATATACACACACACACACACTATGTCTAGACATTTATTTTGGCTATTCTATTCTAACCTGTCAGTCTGATTTTACTGTACATCACACTGAATTACCGGCTTTTCTAAAGGACACCGGTGCATATTTCTCGCAAGTCACATTGATGGTCCAGGTGTATATTTTTCTCGCACCCATAGACTTGCATTGGCGTTTTTCGGGAATAATACTGTGACCAACGCGGCATGCTGCGATTTCACTCACACGTATAATACGGCCGAGAAAACAACGGATGATGGGAGCTGCCCCATAGATTATCATTGGTCTGAGTCTGGTACGGACTGGGGCTAAAATTCAGCCCTGGCATTTGAAATCACATAGGCCCATGCTGTCCCCGTCCCCAAGCACCAGATGGGATATATTACTAATATTACCCTGGATGGAGGAAAGCAAGATTTACTACAAGAGCAATATTGCTAATGATTCTCGTGGCCTGCTGGGGTAAGTGACGGAGTCAGCGACTTTGTGCTCTGTCACAACTCTTAACAGTATGGCTGTCTTGAGAACACCGATTTTGTTGAAAATGTTGCAGACAAGGCAGCCCACGACCAGACAGGCCCTTCTGGCATTTGCCAGAATTGCCAGATGGCCAGTCCGGCCCTGGTCCGAGTGCTATGTGATTTTTTATCGTCCGTACTACGCTGTAGTGTGACGCCGGCCTTAGGGTAATAACACTGGTACACGGCCTCAATGGCGGAGGCACAATAACTGCACAGTATATAATCGCATGTCTGATGTCCCGTGTAAACAGTGTCCTGTGCAGCAGGTTAAGCCATCAGGGAGCACAGAGATGATGAGATATTACACCTGGAGTAGAGGTTCTCTTGGATGGGGGGTCCCAGAGACCCCTCGCGGGTGTCCGCCCCCAGTTTTATTTATTTTAATCCAATACAAAGCTTATCTCGACTTTTTGTTGTTTACGCGTTTTGATCTTGTTATGATGGCCGTCTAGCCATTAGTTACGGTCCCAATAATTGATTTTATATGCTGAGTTAACCCGTTGTAGTCACACACGTTGCTAACATGTAGTCCCGCAGTCTCCTCGCCAGCCACCTACCTCGCAGCCCCTGCAGCCGTGACACGCCGTGCTGCACTATACCGGAGCCGTTCATATACGGACCGAAGCGCACCGTCACCAAGGCTTTCTCCGGCATGTTACTCGCCGCCTCCTGTCAGTGCTGCACGATCGCCATGGCAACCACGGCCGCGCCTCCCCACACAGCCCGGGGCCGCGGACGCGCCGGCTCCTGACTCCGTCCATGTTCCTGTCCCTGCAGCTGCCGGCAGTCCGGTGTGCGCGGCCATTACTACCGCCTGAAAAGCAGAAGACGCCGAGTTGCCTCTTAATAACGCAGTTTCCCCCCCCCCCCCCAGGATTTCATTAGCTTTAATATTTTTTACTTTGGGATTCATGTGATGTATAAAGTTTTTCCTTTTTTGGGTACGGTGCAGAAATGCCCCCATTGTCTGGGGATAGTGTCTATTGCGCTGACCCTGTCCTGTGAATGATGCGGGGTCTTTATTTTGGAATCGCTAGCCCTGGTGCATTCAGCCCCAGAATGAGCCCATGTTCCCTTTGTGCACTCCCCTCGGCTGGGGGTCCATAGCTCTGTAGATGGACCACAATGCCCAGACTGACCCTGGGTCTGCTGAGCCAAGCTTAAGGCCTAAGGCTACGTTCACATTTGCGTTGTTGTGTGCTGCATCGGCGACGCAACGCACAATCCACGCAAAAACGCAGCAAAACGCTGCGTTTTGTGACGCATGCATTCATTTTTATAGCGCAAAAAAAATGCAACAAGCAGCGTCCTCTGCGCCCTGACGCTTGCGCCCAAAAAACGCATGCGTCACAAAACGCAACAAAACACATGTCCATGCGCCCCCCATGTTAAATATAGGGGCGCATGCGTCGCCGCGGTTGCGCCCGACGCACCGCAAATGTGAACGTAGCCTAAGATACACATCAAGGTGTCTGTTCAGGTCTAGAGACCGCAGTCGTTCTGGGCTTTGTGGTCCATATCAGGTCAATACATTATACCAGAGATGAGAGTGAGAATAGTGAGAGTGGCATAGAGGGACTAAGTAAAAAAAAAAAAGTTTTCAAAAATTGTAAAAATATTTTTTAAAGAAAACAAATCACAAAATACTAATTAAAACACACATATTACACCCAAAATATGTATTTTTATGTAAAAAAAAGGCAACAACCAAAAATTAAACATATTTCGTCCTGAACAACACGAGCTATAAAACTGTCACACTAGTTAATCCATTCAAGGAACACCATAAAAAAGGCATAAAATATGCTTTTTTTTATCATCAAAAGTGAAATAAAACGTGATAAAAACACAAATGTAAATAACAACGGCATAGCTGAAAACGTCATCTTGTCCCACAAAAAACGAGCAACCATACAGCTCAATCAGCGGAAAAATAAAAAAGTTATAGCGCTCAGAATAAAGCGATGCAAAAATAATTATTTTATCTGTGAAATAGTTTTTATTGTGTAAAAGAAGCAAAACATAAAAAATGATATAAATGAGGTATTGCTGTAATCGTACTGACCCGAACAATTAAACTGCCTTATCAATTTTATCACGTGTAACGACATAAAAAAAACATTAACTGAATTGCTGGTTTTTGTTCATTCTGTCTCCTAAAATTAAGAATCGAAAGCGATTAAAAAACTCGTTATGTGACCAAAAATGGTACCAATAGAAATATCAGCTTGTTCTGCAAAAAACAAGCCCTCACATGACTCTGTCAGCCAAAATATGGAAAAAATATAGCTCTAAAAAAAAGTGTCTGGTTTCACATTTGCGGATGGAGGGCTGCGTATGTCCTCTGTGAAGCTCCGCCCACCACCGCACCTCCTCCGGTCAGCTCCACCTACGTCGGCATGCGGTGTGCATACCCTATCTTTACTATTAGGTACGCAGGCTATGCTGATGTATGCGGATGCCTCCGCATGTGTCATTTTGACGGTGCGGCGACCTGCGCCAAATGCAACGAGTTGCAATTTGGTAAAAAATAAAACATTCTTTACCTGCTGTTGAGTTGTTTATTCTGCCTCTCAAAGATCGCAGTGAGGCTCGGCGCACATTTATCTTGCACTCTTCCCTGAGCGCTTACATTGGGGTTTCCATGTAAATCTCGGAAATGCGTGATTCAAACAGATCACCTGGTGGAAGATTCCCTATAATGAGGCAGACGAAGGCACTGTGTATGCCGTCCTTCATTTTAAGCGTGCATAAAAGTGCTTTCCACCACAGTTTTGTGCACTTCTGAAAAGAAAGACACAGCTGAGCAGAGGCCAGATGGAGTCCAGGGTAACTTTGCTGTCTCATTAAAGTGATGATTGTGTCTCTTGGACATGTCATCACAATCACATTATTTGAAGAGTTAGATGGAAGTGCTCAGTGTAGAGCTCCAAATAAATGTGATCCAAAATGTTATGTAAAATGTTCTCAATAAAAGCTTCAACTCAATCCACAAAAAAGCAAATGCCCACTTAGGTCTGTCATCTGTTAGGCCGGCGTCACACACAGCGTATGAAAATACGGTCCGTATATTACGGCCGTAATACGCTGAAAAGTCCCGAAAATAGTGGTCTGTAGCTCCTCCGTAGGCAGGGTGTTTCAGCGTTTTTTGCGCATGGCATCCTCCGTATGTAATCCGTATGTCATCCGTACTGCGTGTTTTTATCGCAGGCTTGCAAAACCGACATACAGCTATACAAGGGATCCATGTGTAAAAAAAAAACCAAAACATATATACTGTCTATATATATATCTATATATATACATGTCAGTAGACACATCTAATATATAATTGCCTAGAATACTACTTCCTGCAATTTGTGCCAACTTCCTGTCCGGAGATAATGTCCGGAGCTAATGTCCGGAGATAAGTGACGTCAACAGTGTCCAGTGTCTGATTGGTTGCCGCCTGCTGCGAGCGACCAATCAGAAACGTGCCATACTGTGACACACTCCGCCCGCCATTTTGGTGTGATTTTTGAATTTTTACCTCACAGCAAGTTTCTACTGCGTGGAGGCGGGCCCAGTGACGTTGCTCTTCAAGCTCCTGCCGAATTTCGTCAAAAAAATGATAATACCATTTACCAAAACTATATATATTTAGTTGTGAAGTGGTTCAGTGACATTTTCACACCAATTTTGAACTTTTGTTTGGTGTTTTCTCCATATACTGCCTATTATTTTTGTTCTTTCTTACTATTATTTATTAATTGTATTATTCTTACATTTGAATAAAGTATATATGGATTCTAGACTCCCGATTCTTTAGAATCGGGCTGCCATCTAGTATATGTATATATATTAATATTTCATCCAGCGCGATATAGCAGAAAGCCGGTAATTCAATTACCGGCTTTTGCTTTCTCCTTCCTAAACCCGACATGATATGAGACCTGGTTTACATACAGTAAACCATCTCATATCACCATTTTTTTTGCATATTCCACACTACTAATGTTAGTAGTGTGTCTATGCAAAATTTGGCCGTTCTAGCTAGTAAATTAAAGGCTTAAATGGCGGAAAAAATTGGCGTGGGCTCCCGCACAATTTTCTCCGCCAGAGTAGTAAAGCCAGTGACTGAGGGCAGATATTAATAGCCTGGAGAGGGTCCACGGTTATTGGCCCCCCCCTGGCTAAAAACACCTGCCCCCAGCCACCCCAGAAAAGGCACATCTGGAAGATGCGCCTATTCTGGCACTTGGCCACTCTCTTCCCATTCCCGTGTAGCAGTGGGATATGGGGTAATGAAGGGTTAATGCCACCTTGCTATTGTAAGGTGACATTAAGCCTAATTAATAATGGAGAGGCGTCAATTATGACACCTATCCATTATTAATCCAATACTAGTAAAGGGTTAAAAAAAACACACATTATTAAAAATTAATTTAATGAAAAAATCACAAAGGTTGTTGTATTAATTTATTCTACTCTCAATCCACTCACTGAAGACCCTCGATCTGTAAATAAAAAAAAATAAACCAACAATATACATACCTTCCGAGGATCTGTCACGTCCAACGATGTAAATCCATCTGAAGGGGTTAAAATATTTTGCAGCCACGAGCTCCGTTAATGCAGCTGCTCATGTCTGCAAAACCCCGGAGAATGTAGGTAAAGTAGGTAATTGACCTATATTTACCTGCATTTGCGGTGAGGCGCCCTCTGCTGGCTGTTCCTAGATCGTGGGAACTTTCCTAGAAAGCTCCCAGGCTCGAGATCATAAGAGGGCGCCCTCTGCTGGTTGTCCTCATATGAACTCTAGCCAGGGAGCTTTCTAGGAAAGTTCCCACGATCTAGGAACAGCCAACAGAGGGCGCCTCACCGCAAATGCAGGTAAATATAGGTCAATGACCTACTTTACCTACATTCTCCGGGGTTTTGCAGACATGAGCAGCTGCATTAGTGGAGCTCGTGGCTGCAAAATATTTTAACCCCTTCAGATGGATTTACATCGTTGGACGTGACAGATGCTCGGAAGGTATGTATATTGTTGGTTTATTTATATTTTTTATTTACAGATCGAGGGTCTTCAGTGATTGGATTGGGCGTTGAATAAAATATTACAACAACCTTTGTGATTTTTTCATTAAATTAATTTTTAATAATGTGTGTGTTTTTTTTTAACGCTTTACTAGTATTGGATTAATAATGGATAGGTGTCATAATTGACGCCTCTCCATTATTAATTAGGCTTAATGTCACCTTACAATAGCAAGGTGGCATTAACCCTTCATTACCCCATATCCCACCGCTACACGGGAATGGGAAGAGAGTGGCCAAGTGCCAGAATAGGCGCATCTTCCAGATGTGCCTTTTCTGGGGTGGCTGGGGACAGGTGTTTTTAGCCAGGGGGGGGGGGGGGCAATAACCGTGGACCCTCTCCAGGCTATTAATATCTGCCCTCAGTCACTGGCTTTACTAATCTGGCGGAGAAAATTGTGCGGGAGCCCACGCCAATTTTTTCCGCCATTTAACCCTTTAATTTACTAGCTAGAACGGCCAAATTTTGCATAGACACACTACTAACATTAGTAGTGTGGAATATGCAAAAAAAAAAATGGGGATATGAGATGGTTTACTGTATGTAAACCAGGTCTCATACCATAACGGGTTTAGGAAGGAGAAAACAAAAGCCGGTAATTGAATTACCGGCTTTCTGCTATATCGCGCTGGATGAAATAATAATATATATACATATATGTGTCTCAATGACATATATATATATATATATATATATATATATACAGTGGGGCAAAAAAGTATTTAGTCAGTCAGCAATAGTGCAAGTTCCACCACTTAAAAAGATGAGAGGCGTCTGTAATTTACATCATAGGTAGACCTCAACTATGGGAGACAAACTGAGAAAAAAAAATCCAGAAAATCACATTGTCTGTTTTTTTAACATTTTATTTGCATATTATGGTGGAAAATAAGTATTTGGTCAGAAACAAAATTTCATCTCAATACTTTGTAATATATCCTTTGTTGGCAATGACAGCGGTCAAACGTTTTCTGTAAGTCTTCACAAGGTTGCCACACACTGTTGTTGGTATGTTGGCCCATTCCTCCATGCAGATCTCCTCTAGAGCAGTGATGCTTTTGGCTTTTCGCTTGGCAACACGGACATTCAACTCCCTCCAAAGGTTTTCTATAGGGTTGAGATCTGGAGACTGGCTAGGCCACTCCAGGACCTTGAAATGCTTCTTACGAAGCCACTCCTTCGTTGCCCTGGCGGTGTGCTTTGGATCATTGTCATGTTGAAAGACCCAGCCACGTTTCATCTTCAATGCCCTTGCTGATGGAAGGAGGTTTGCACTCAAAATCTCACGATACATGGCCCCATTCATTCTTTCATGTACCCGGATCAGTCGTCCTGGCCCCTTTGCAGAGAAACAGCCCCAAAGCATGATGTTTCCACCACCATGCTTTACAGTAGGTATGGTGTTTGATGGATGCAACTCAGTATTCTTTTTCCTCCAAACACGACAAGTTGTGTTTCTACCAAACAGTTCCAGTTTGGTTTCATCAGACCATAGGACATTCTCCCAAAACTCCTCTGGATCATCCAAATGCTCTCTAGCAAACTTCAGACGGGCCCGGACATGTACTGGCTTAAGCAGTGGGACTCGTCTGGCACTGCAGGATCTGAGTCCATGGTGGCGTAGTGTGTTACTTATGGTAGGCCTTGTTACATTGGTCCCAGCTCTCTGCAGTTCATTCACTAGGTCCCCCCGCGTGGTTCTGGGATTTTTGCTCATCGTTCTTGTGATCATTCTGACCCCACGGGGTGGGATTTTGCGTGGAGCCCCAGATCGAGGGAGATTATCAGTGGTCTTGTATGTCTTCCATTTTCTAATTATTGCTCCCACTGTTGATTTCTTCACTCCAAGCTGGTTGGCTACTGCAGATTCAGTCTTCCCAGCCGGGTGCAGGGCTACAATTTTGTTTCTGGTGTCCTTTGACAGCTCTTTGGTCTTCACCATAGTGGAGTTTGGAGTCAGACTGTTTGAGGGTGTGCACAGGTGTCTTTTTATACTGATAACAAGTTTAAACAGGTGCCATTACTACAGGTAATGAGTGGAGGAAAGAGGAGACTCTTAAAGAAGAAGTTACAGGTCTGTGAGAGCCAGAAATCTTGATTGATTGTTTCTGACCAAATACTTATTTTCCACCATAATATGCAAAAAAAATGATAAAAAAACAGACAATGTGATTTTCTGGATTTTTTTTTCTCAGTTTGTCTCCCATAGTTGAGGTCTACCTATGATGTAAATTACAGACGCCTCTCATCTTTTTAAGTGGTGGAACTTGCACTATTGCTGACTGACTAAATACTTTTTTGCCCCACTGTATAAACAAAGAAAAAAAAGAAAGAAAAAAAAAGAAAAAAAACCAACCAGCACTCCCAATGTGAACAGCTGCAAGCTGTATCATATAGATATAAAGAAATACAGCAGCACATGTATATGAATCTAGGCCATGTGAAAACACAGACAAATATTCGATATGAATCATACTACTCAAAAATATTTTTTCCATAAAAATTTTTTCAAAAAATGTTTTTTCATAAAACTTAGTTATAGATAAAATGAAGATTCTTAGCGCATAAATTGGCCAATTCATGTGTGCCCATCAACCACGGCAAAGTGATCTCCCTCTGATGGGTCCTACTCTACTGTACATGCCACTCTTGGGCCACCAGCCTACAACTTAGGACAAACATGTCACTCTGGGCTAAACCTACAATTTATGGGCAAGTAGAGATGATTACCGCCACCTGCAAGGTCAATGGGAGGAGTGCAAGATCAGTCTGGATGCAGCCACATCCATACACTAAACAAAGAAAAAAAACCAACCAGCACTCCCAATGTGAACACATGCAAGCTGCAAGCTGTATCATATAGATATAAAGAAACACAGCAGCACATGTATATGAATCTAGGCCATGTGAAAACACAGACAAATATTCGATATGAATCATACTACTCAAAAATATTCATATACATGTGCTGCATCCAGACTGATCTTGCACTCCTCCCATTGACCTTGCAGGTGGCGGTAATCATCTCTACTTGCCCATAAATTGTAGGTTTAGCCCAGAGTGACATGTTTGTCCTAAGTTGTAGGCTGGTGGCCCAAGAGTGGCATGTACAGTAGAGTAGGACCCATCAGAGGGAGATCACCTTGCCGTGGTTGATGGGCACACATGAATTGGCCAATTTATGCGCTAAGAATCTTCATTTTATCTATAACTGTAAGTTTTATGAAAAAAAATTTTTTGAAAATTTTTTTATGAAAAAATATTTTTTGAGTAGTATGATTCATATCGAATATTTGTCTGTGTTTTCACATGGCCTAGATTCATATACATGTGCTGCTGTGTTTCTTTATATCTATATGATACAGCTTGCAGCTTGCATGTGTTCACATTGGGAGTGCTGGTTGGTTTTTTTTCTTTGTTTAGTGTATGGATGTGGCTGCATCCAGACTGATCTTGCACTCCTCCCATTGACCTTGCAGGTGGCGGTAATCATCTCTACTTGCCCATAAATTGTAGGTTTAGCCCAGAGTGACATGTTTGTCCTAAGTTGTAGGCTGGTGGCCCAAGAGTGGCATGTACAGTAGAGTAGGACCCATCAGAGGGAGATCACCTTGCCATGGTTGATGGGCACACATGAATTGGCCAATTTATGCGCTAAGAATCTTCATTTTATCTATAACTGTAAGTTTTATGAAAAAAAAATTTTTGAAAAAATTTTTATGAAAAAATATTTTTGAGTAGTATGATTCATATCGAATATTTGTCTGTGTTTTCACATGGCCTAGATTCATATACATGTGCTGCTGTGTTTCTTTATATCTATTGTAGGGATTCCACTCACTCAGGTGCGATGGCTGACACTCAGGAGGCGTGTTCCTTTAAAGTTCACTGGGTTTATTGCTTCATAAACCATATGGCAAAACAACAGAAAAACAAATAGCCTTTGGTTCAGGCAAAGAAAAACAAGTGTCCAGTTCATCCGGCTCAGTCCTGAAGCCTTGACACACTCAGGAGGGTTTCACCTCCACACATATCTACTGTGTTAAGCATTAGCCTGTCTTATATAGGACTAACCACACCCAGTAATCTATCACATGATTAGCCATGTGGTCTGACATCACCACAGGTCCTGAAACACAAATATATGGTTATGTAAAACAAAGAAATATTCCGGGCTACATTACAGCGACAAGGTACCTATGTGACACATACCTCCCGTCGACCACACACCCGTTAGCCATGCTACATACCTCCCCCCTCTGCCTAAAGCCGTGGGGCTTGGCACTTTCCCCAACTAAACAAGGGATTCTTGATAGGGCATCCGCATTACCGTGCAGCTTTCCGGCCCTATGTTCCACATGGAAACTAAAGTCCTGCAGGGCTAAGACCCAACGGGTGACCCTAGCATTCTTACCCTTTGTTTCCCTCATCCATCTAAGTGGGGCATGGTTAGATATTAGTCTGAATTTACGACCCAGCAGATAGTACCGTAACGTGTCCACCGCCCACTTTATGGCCAAACACTCTTTTTCCACGACTGAGTAGTTCTTCTCAGATGAGGACAGCTTTCTACTCAGATAGAGAACGGGATGCTCCTCCCCATGTAGCTCTTGGGAAAGGACTGCTCCTACCCCAACATCTGAGGCATCTGTCTGAAGAATAAATTCTTTCTTGAAGTCTGGGGCCATCAGAACGGGCTGCTTACATAGAGCCCCTTTCAACTCTTGGAAGGCTGACTCTGTCTCTTCGGACCATTTAACCATCACTGATTTTGTCCCCTTCAGCAGATCAGTCAGAGGCGCAGCCACTGTGGCGAAGTTCGGGATGAACTTCCTGTAATATCCCACAATTCCCAGAAAGGCTTTAACTTGCTTTTTTGAAAGTGGTTTCGGCCACGTTTGGATTGCCTCCACTTTCCTGATTTGGGGCTTTATTTCTCCACGACCCACTATATAGCCTAGGTATTTAGCTTCTTCCTTACCCAAGGCACACTTCTTCGGGTTTATTGTAAACCCCGCCTCTCTTAGAGCATCAAACACCGCTTGGACTTTCTCCAGATGACTCTCCCAGTCCGGGCTAAAGATGACGATATCATCTAGGTACGCAGCAGCGTAGGCCTTATGGGGTGCAAGGACTCTATCCATAGCCCTCTGGAAGGTCGCTGGAGCTCCCTGTAGGCCAAACGGCATCCGGACATACTGGAAGCATCCATCAGGTGTCGAAAAGGCCGTCTTCTCCTTGGCTTCCTGTGCCATGGGGATCTGCCAATACCCCTTTGTCAAATCCAAGGTGGATATATATCTGGCGTGCCCAAGCCTTTCGATGAGCTCATCAACGCGGGGCATGGGATAAGCGTCAAACTTGGAGACCTCATTCAACTTCCGATAGTCGTTGCAAAACCTCCACTCTCCATCAGGTTTTGGGACCAGGACAATTGGGCTCGACCAACCGCTCTTGGATTCCTCAATGACTCCAAGCTTCAACATACGCTCCACTTCCTTGGAGATAACTTCTCGACGAGCCTCAGGAATACGATAGGGCTTCAAGTTCACCCGCACATGTGGCTCTGTTAGAACCTCGTGCTCTATGACCTTCGTGTGTCCTGGCAACTCTGAAAACAGGTCCCTGTTTTTCTGGAGTAACTCCCGGCACTGCTGTTTCTGGGTCTTCGATAGCGTCTCTGCTATAGTAACCGCTCCAACCTCACCTTCTGGGTTGCTTAACAACGATGGAGTTACTGTCGGCTCTCTATCTTGCCACGGCTTGATGAGGTTGACATGGTAAACTTGGAATGGTTTCCGTCTTCCTGGTTGGTGAATTTTATAATTTACCTCACCAAGTTTCTCGACAACCTCATATGGCCCTTGCCATTTGGCCAAGAACTTGCTTTCCACCGTCGGAACTAACACAAGAACTCGGTCTCCCGGATTGAACTGCCTCACTCTTGCAGACCGGTTGTAGACCCTGGCCTGAGCTTCTTGTGCTTGGAGAAGGTGATCTTTCACAATAGGCATCACCTTTGCAATCCTCTGCTGCATCAGGGCCACATGCTCAATGACGCTTCTGTGGGGCGTGACTTCGGCTTCCCAGGTTTCCTTGGCTATATCCAGGAGTCCTCGTAGATGTCGGCCATATAGAAGCTCAAAGGGTGAGAACCCTGTGGAGGCCTGTGGAACTTCACGAATGGAAAACATCAGATAGGGTAAGAGACAATCCCAGTCTCTACCGTCTTTCTCTATAGCTTTTCTTAGCATGCTCTTCAGTGTCTTGTTAAATCTCTCAACAAGGCCATCTGACTGGGGATGGTACACCGAGGTCTTCAACTGGGAGATTTTCAGGGCTTTGCATAACTCCCTCATCACCTTGCTCATGAAAGGTGTACCCTGGTCAGTCAGGATCTCCTTCGGCAGACCTGTCCGGGAAAAGACATGGACCAACTCGCGGGCTATGCTCTTTGAGGAAGAATTTCTCAAGGGAATTGCCTCAGGATAGCGTGTGGCATAGTCCAGGATGACAAATATATACTGATGGCCCCGAGCTGATTTAACTAAGGGACCGACCAAGTCCATGGCAATTCTCTCGAACGGTACCTCAATAATGGGCAGTGGCACAAGGGGGTTCCGGAAATGAGGAGTGGGAGCAGTTAGCTGACATGTAGGGCAGGACCTGCAATAGTTCACTATTTCCCGGTGACACCCAGGCCAATAGAACCTCTGCACAACCCGTTCCTGCGTTTTTTCCACCCCTAGGTGTCCACCCAAGATGTGTGAATGGGCCATGTCCAACACCTTCCGTCTATACGGACCCGGCACTACCAACTGCTCTACCAACTCCTCCCTTATTTTCGTGACCCGGTACAACAACTCCCCACTCATCAGAAAATGGGGAAATCTTGTGTCTGCCCCCGGCTCCTGTACCACCCCGTCAATAACTGTGACATTATTAAAGGCTTCCCTTAGAGTGGGGTCCCTATGTTGGGCTGTCACAAAATTTTCACCGGATACCTCTAACTCCAGAATGTCAGATGCAGGGGACACTTCCTCCTCATCTCCAACCAGGACACAAAAAGGAAACCTGTCTGACTCTGGGTGTGGCGACACGCTTCCAGGGTTCATTGGTTCCCTACTCTTGCTAGGGAGCTCAGAACCTTTCCCCCACAAATCCCAAAACAAACAGAAATCCCGGCCAATAATTATAGGGTGCAACAAGTCCTGAACGACGCCGACTATGTGGGACTCAGTGCCACATGCCGTTTCAATGTCCACCCTGGCCATAGGGTAGTCCTTTGCATCACCATGTATGCACCGCACTCCGACCTTCTTTCCTGGGAGCAGGTGGAGAGGTAAAGTGGCCCTCACCAGGGTCACTAGACTCCCCGAGTCTAACAGTGCCGTTACTGCTCGACCGTTCACCTTTACGGGACACGCTTGAGGTCCCTCGTTGGATGGAGAGTTCACACTACAGGCTGGATATGCATAGTATGAACAACGGCGTCCCATGCTGCAGTCCATCTGCTCAGTGGTCTGGGAACAACGGGCAGCTATATGTCCTGGCCCGTGGCACCTCCAACAAATAATATCACCCGTAGGGACCTTGGGCACCACCTCCCCCGCCCTTTGTGACCTTGGACGCACCACCCCTTTTTGGGACTCAGCTCCCTTCTGGGACCCCCAGTATGGCATGGGCTGCCTCCCAAAGGAGCCTTCCAACCCTTGGTATCTCTCAACCAGTCCGATCAGCTCGTCGGCATTCTGGGGATCACCCTGGGCAACCCAAGACTGTATAGGCCTCGGGAGGGAATGTACAAACCGATCCATCATCACCCGTTCTACCATCTGTGCAGGAGTAGATGACTCTGGCTGCAGCCATTTCTGGACCAGGTGCAACAGATCAAACATTTGGGAATGAGGTGGTTTGTCCCGGTGATAGGCCCAGCAGTGAACTCGCTGTGCCCTGACAGTCAGTGTCAGCCCCAAACGTGCGAGAATCTCGGCTTTCAATTTGTGATACTCTTTGGCATCCTGCAAGGTCAAGTCATAGTACGCCTTCTGGGGTTCTCCCGTCAGGTATGGCGCCAATACCTCTGCCCACTGCTCTGGCGGAAGTTTTTCCCTCTCAGCGACCCTCTCAAACACCGTCAGGAATGCCTCAACATCATCCCCGGGGGTCATTTTCTGCAATGCGCATCTTACCGTCTTCCGGACGTGGGTGTCATCAGCCAGACCTGGGGTTGGGGAGCTCATCTTGCCCTGGATGGCGGTTGCCAGAAGCTGCATCTGCTGCCGTTGCTCCTGCTGGCTTTGTTGCATCTGCTGCCGTTGCTCCTGCTGGCTCTGTTGTATCTGCTGCATCAACAGCCTGTTGGTCTCTTGCTGCCTTTGCTCCTGCTGGCTCTGCCGATGCTCCTGCTGTGACTGTAACTGAACCAAGTGTTTCAGCAGGTCCTCCATTTTCCCCGGCGATGCTTGCTGGCTTGCAACAGACTTGACCCAGGACATTAAACAATAGACTTACGTCTCTGCTGGGAACGCTGCCCGCATTCTCCACCAATTGTAGGGATTCCACTCACTCAGGTGCGATGGCTGACACTCAGGAGGCGTGTTCCTTTAAAGTTCACTGGGTTTATTGCTTCATAAACCATATGGCAAAACAACAGAAAAACAAATAGCCTTTGGTTCAGGCAAAGAAAAACAAGTGTCCAGTTCATCCGGCTCAGTCCTGAAGCCTTGACACACTCAGGAGGGTTTCACCTCCACACATATCTACTGTGTTAAGCATTAGCCTGTCTTATATAGGACTAACCACACCCAGTAATCTATCACATGATTAGCCATGTGGTCTGACATCACCACAGGTCCTGAAACACAAATATATGGTTATGTAAAACAAAGAAATATTCCGGGCTACATTACAGCGACAAGGTACCTATGTGACACATACCTCCCGTCGACCACACACCCGTTAGCCATGTTACACTATATATATATATATATATATATATACCTATTCTATGTGTACACATTTATTCTACCTATTCTATTGTAAGCTGTCAGTGTGATTTTACTGTACACCGCACTGAATTGCCGGCTTTTCTCTCTAACAGCGCTGCGTATTCCTCGCAAGTCACACTGCTGGTCCATGTGTAATCTGTATTTTTGGGGCTTCCATAGACTTTCATTGACGTTTTATTTGCGCAATACGGTGACAAACGCAGCATGGTGCGATTTTCTACGGCCGTAGAAAGCCGTATAATACTGATCAGTTTAATACGGCAGATAGGAGCAGGGGCATAGAGAATAATTGTGCCGTATGTTTTGCGAGTTTTACGGACGTAATTTCTGCGCTCTTACGTCCGTAAAACTCGCAAGTGTGACGCCGGCCTTAAAGGAAATAGACAGGTGCTTCTCACAAAATTAGAATATCATCAAAAAGTTAATTTACTTCAGTTCATCAATATAAAAAGTGAAACTCATATATAGACCTATTACAAATAGTGATCTATTTGAAGTGTTTATTTCTGTTAATGTTGATGATTACGGCTTACAGCCAATGAAAGCCCCAAAGTCATTATCTCAGTAAATTGGAATAATGAACAAAAAACACCTGCAAAGGCTTCCTAAGGAAGGAAAAAGTGTGGTAGAAAAAGGTGCACAAGTAACCGGGATAATCGCAGCCTTGAAAAGATTGTTAAGAAAAGGCCATTCAAAAATTTGGGGGAGACTCGCAAGGAGTGGACTGCTGCTAGAGTCATTGCTTCAAGAGCCACCACACACAGAGGTATCCAGGATATGGGCTATAAGTGTCGCAATCTTTGTGTCAAGCCATGACATGACCAATAGACAACGCCAGAAGCGTCTTAAGGTACCGTCACACTCAGCGACGCTGCAGCGATATAGACAACGAGCCGATCGCTGCAGCATCGCTGTTTTGGTCGCTGTAGAGACGTCAAACACGGCAACACCAGAACAATGCAGGAGCGATCCAGTGACGTACTTATCGTTCTCGCTGGTTGTTAGCTCCATGTAAAAACATTGCAGGCATCGTTGTTTTTGCTGTCAAACATGACGAATCACGCCGACCTGACGACCAAATAAAGTTCTGGACTTCTAGCTACGACCAGCGATGTCACAGCGGGATCCTGATCGCTGCTGCGTGTCAAACACAACGAGATTGCTATCCAGGACGCTGCAACGTCACGGATCGCTGTCGTTCTTGTTGTAAAGTTGCTCAGTGTGAAGGTACCTTTACCTGGGCCAAGGAGAAAAAGAACTGGACTGTTGCTCAGTAGTCCAAGGTGTTATTTTCAGATGAAAGTACATTTTGCATTTCATTTGGAAATCAAGGTCCCAGAGTCTGGAGGAAGAGTGGAGAGGAACACAATCCAAGCTGCATGAGGTGTACTGTGAAGTTTCCACAATCAGTGATGGTTTGGGTAGCTATGTCATCTGCTGGTGTAGGCTCACTGTGTTTTATCAAGACCAAAGTCAGCACAGCCGTCTACCAGGACATTTTAGAGCACTTCATGCTTTCCTCTGCTTTCAAGCTTTTTGGAGGTGGAAATTTCATTCTCCAGCAGGAATCGGCACGTGTCCACACTGCCAAAAGTAACAATACCTGGGATACAAACAACAGTATCACTGTTTGATTGTCCAGCAAACTTGTCTGACCTTCATCCCATAGAGAATGTATGGACTATTGTGAAGAGGAAGATGAGAGACAACAGAGCCAAAAATGCAGACAAGCTGAAGGCTGCTATCAAAGCAACCTGAGCTTCAATAACACCTCAGCAGAGCCACAGACTGATAGCATCCATGCCATGCCCCATTGATGCAGTAATTGATGCAAAAGGAGCCCCGACCAAGTATTGAGTGCATTTACTGAACATACACTTATCAGTAGGCCAACATTTTGGATTTTAACCCCTTTACCCCCAGGTACGTCAGGTTCAAATTCCTGAGGATGAAAGACGGGGTGTACAGTCATGGCCAAAAGTATTGACACCCCTGCAATTATGTCAGATAATACTCAGTTTCTTCCTGAAAATGATTGCAAACACAAATTATTTGGTATTATTATCTTCATTTAATTTGTCTTAAATGAAAAAACACAAAAGAGAATGAAGCAAAAAGCAAAACATTGGTCATTTCACACAAAACTCCAAAAATGGGCTAGACAAAAGTATTGGCACCCTCAGCCTAATACTTGGTTGCACAACCTTTAAAAAAAAAAAAAAACTGCGACCAACCACTTCCGGTAACCATCAATGAGTTTCTTACAATGCTCTGCTGGAATTTTAGACCATTCTTCTTTGACAAACTGCTCCAGGTCCCTGATATTTGAAGGGCGCCTTCTCCAAACTGCCATTTTTAGATCTCTCCACAGGTGTTCTATAGGATTCAGGTCTGGACTCATTGCTGACCACCTTAGAAGTCTCCAGTGCTTTCTCTCAAACCATTTTCTAGTGCTTTTTGAAGTGTGTTTTGGGTCATTGTCCTGCTGGAAGACCCATGACCTCTGAGGGAGACCCAGCTTTCTCACACTGGGCCCTACATTATGCTGCAAAATTTGTTGGTAGTCTTCAGACTTCATAATGCCATGCACACGATTAAGCAGTCCAGTGTCAGAGGCAGCAAAGCAACCCCTAAACATCAGGGAACCTCCACCATGTTTGACTGTAGGGACCGTGTTCTTTTCTTTGAATGCCTCTTTTTTTCTCCTGTAAACTCTATGTTGATGCCTTTGCCCCAAAAGCCCTACTTTTGTCTCATCTGACCAGAGAACATTCTTCCAAAACGTTTTAGGCTTTTCAGGTAAGTTTTGGCAAACTCCAGCCTGGCTTTTTTATGTCTCGGGGTAAGAAGTGGGGTCTTCCTGGGTCTCCTACCATACAGTCCCTTTTCATTCAGACCCCGACGGATAGTACGGGTTGACACTGTTGTACCCTCGGACTTCAGGGCAGCTTGAACTTGTTTGGATGTTAGTCAAGGTGCTTTATCCAACATCTGCACAATCTTGCGTTGAAATCTCTTCTCAATTTTTCTTTTCAGTCCACATCTAGGGAGGTTAGCCACAGTGCCATGGGCTTTAAACTTCTTGATGACACTGCGCACGGTAGACACAGGAACATTCAGGTCTTTGGAGAAGGACTTGTAGCCTTGAGATTGCTCATGCTTCCTCACAATTTGGTTTCTCAAGTCCTCAGACAGTTCTTTGGTCTTCTTTCTTTTCTCCATGCTCAATGTGGTACACACAAGGACACAGGACAGAGGTTGAGTCAACTTTAATCTATATCAACTGGCTGCAAGTGTGATTTAGTTATTGGCAACACATGTTAGGTGCCAAAGGTAAGTTACAGGTGCTGTTAATTACACAAATTAGAGAAGCATCACATGATTTTTCGTACAGTGCCAATACTTTTGTCCACCCCCTTTTTTATGTTTGGTGTGGAATTATATCCAATTTGGCTTTAGGACAATTCTTTTTGTGTTTTTTCATTTAAGACAAATTAAATGAAGATAATACCAAATAATTTGTGTTTGCAATCATTTTCAGGAAGAAAATGAGTATTATCTGACAGAATTGCAGGGGTGTCAATACTTTTGGCCATGACTGTAAGTATTCTTTTCATTCTCAGACTTGTAATTGGATTTTTTTGCAGGTTTGCATCTTTAACACTATATGGTTATTAATTTTTTTTCTTATTTTATTTGATCTGTAGGTTCGACAACGTGAGGACGCTTAACATAAAATTGACAATGACCTACTCATCCCCCTGGTGCAAGAGCGAGTAGCGTTGTGGGACCCCCATGCTTGTCACCATTCCAACTCTGGAGTGATTCAACGACTCTGGGAAGAAGTGGCCAGATCGCTGTTGGATGATTGGGACCATACAAGGCCACAAGTCAGAAAGGATTTTCGTAAGTATTGCAATGTCATCTAATGCCTATGGGGGGGTTGCTGCCTTATACTACAGAGTCTGCCTGTGGGGGGGATGCAGCCTTATACTACAGGGTCTGCCTGTGGGGGGGTGCTGCCTTATACTACAAGGTCTGCCTGTGGGGGGTGCTGCCTTATACTACAGAGTCTGCCAGTGTGGGAAAGGTGCTGCCTTATACTGCAGGGTCTGCCTGTGGGGGGGTGCTGCCTTATACTACAGGGTCTGCCTGTGGGGGGTGCTGCCTTATACTACAGTGTCTGCCTGTGGGAGGGTGCTGCCTTATACTACAGGGTCTGCCTGTGGGGGGAGCTGCCTTATACTACAGGGTCTGCCTGTGGGAGGGTGCTGCCTTATACTACAGAGTCTGCCTGTGGGGGGGTGCTGCCTTATACTACAGGGTCTGCCTGTTGGGGTGCTGCCTTATACTACATTGTCTGCATGTGGGAGGGTGCTGCCTTATACTACAGGGTCTGCTTGTGGGGGAGTACTGCCTTATAATACAGGGTCTGCCTGTGGGGGGTGCTTCCTTATACTACAGTGTCTGCCTGTGGAAGGATGCTGCCTTATACTACAGGGTCTTCCTGTGGGGGGGGTGCTGCCTTATACTACAGGATCTGTATGTGGAGGGTGCTGCCTTATACTACAGTGTCTGCCTGTGTGGCAAGGGTGCTGCCTTATATTAAAGGGTCTGCCTGTGGGGGGTGCTGCCTTATACTACAAGGTCTGCCTGTGGGAGGGTGTTGCCTTATGCTACAGGGTTTGCCTGTGGGGGTGCTGCCTTATACTACAGGGTCTGCCTGTGGGGGTGCTGCCTTATACTACCGTGTCTGCCTGTGGGAGGGTGCTGCCTTATACTACAGGGTCTGCCTGTGGGGGGGATCTGCCTTATACTACAGCGTCTGCCTGTGGGAGGGTGCTGCCTTATACTACAGGGTCTGCCTGTGGGGGGAGCTGCCTTATACTACAGGGTCTGCCTTTGGGAGGGTGCTGCCTTATACTACAGTGTCTGTCTGTGGGGGTGCTGCCTTATGCTACAGGGTCTGTATGTGGGGGTGCTGCCTTATAGTACAGTGTCTGCCTGTGGAGGGGTGCTGCCTTATACTACAGGGTCTGCCTTTGGGGGGGTGCTGCCTTATACTACAGTGTCTGCCTTTGTGGGAAGGGTGCTGCCTTATATTACAGGGTCTGCCTGTGGGGGGTGCTGCCTTATACTACAGGGTCTGCCTGTGGGAGGGTGCTGCCTTATACTACAGGGTCTGCCTGGGGGGGTGCTGCCTTATACTACATTGTCTGCCTGTGGGGGGTGCTGCCTTATTCTACAGGGTCTGCCTGTGGGGGTACTGCCTTATACTACAGTGTCTGCATGTGGAAGGGTGCTGCCTTATACTACAGGGTCTGCATGTGGGGGGGTGCTGCCTTATACTGCAGGGTCTGCCTGTGGGGGGTGCTGCCTTATACTAGTGTCTGCATGTGGAAGGGTGATGCCTTATACTACAGGGTCTGCATGTGGGGGGGTGCTGCCTTATACTACAGGGTCTGCCTGTGGGAGGGTGCTGTCTTATACTACAGGGTCTGCCTGCGGGGGGTGCTGCCTTATACTACAGGGTCTGCTTGTGGGGGGTACTGCCTTATACTACAGTGTCTGCATGTGGAAAGGTGCTGCCTTATACTACAGGGTTTGCCTGTGGGGGATGCTGCCTTAAACTCCAGGGTCTGCCTGTGGGGGGTACTGCCTTTTACTAGTGTCTGCCTGTGGAGGGGTGCTGCTTTATACTGCAGGGTCTGCCTTTGGGGGATGCTGCCTTATACTGCATGGTTTGCCTGTGGGGGTGCTGTCTTATACTACAGAGTCTGCCTATGGGGTGCCGCCTTATACTACAGAGTTTGCCTATGGGGTGCTTCCATATACTACAGGGTTAGATTGTGGGGGTGCTGCCTTATACTACAGGGTCTGCCTGTGGGGGGTGCTGCCTTATACTACATGGTTTGCCTGTGGGGGTGCTGCCTTATAGTACAGAGTCTGCCTATGGGGTGCTGCCTTATACTATAGAGTCTGCCTGTGGGGGGTGCTGCCTTACACTACATGGTCTGCCTGTGGGGGGTGCTGCCTTATTCTACATGGTCTGCCTGTCGGGGTGTTGCCTTATACTACAGTGCCTGCCTGTGGAGTGGTACTGCCTTATACTACAGAGTCTGCCTGTGGGCAGTGCTGCCTTATACTACAGAGTCTGCCTGTAGGGGTGCATTATACAATATAGAGTAGGCCTGTGGGGGTGCATTATACAATATAGAGTAGACCTATGGGGAGTGCATTATATTGTATGGAGTCCTATGGGGGGTGCATTTTACTATATTGAGGACTATCTGGTGCATTATACTATATGGAGGCTATCTAGAGGGCCATCAAACAGTGTGGAGATTACAGTGAGGGGGCCATCATACAGTGTTGGAGCCATCAAACAGTTTGGGGGCTACTAAGGGGCCTGTATACTGTGTGGGTGGTACCATACAGTGAGGGGGCATTATACTGTGTACAAGAGAGCATCATACAGTGTATATGGAAGCTGTACAGGGCAAGGTTACCTAATTAGGGGCCCACTCAGCAGCTTCGCCCCCTGAACCAAAATCCTAGCTACGCCTCTGAGCAGCACTCTACAACCTGAATCTTCCGCAGTTGGAGCGGCCCTTCATCGACCAGCCACCCAACTTTCCCAAACATCCACCAGTGGTGGAGCAACCAGGCAGGCTTCACAGGCTGGGGAACAGGCAGCCGGTCCATCAGGTTTTCCCCTCTCCCAGCCCTCTACCACTGCTTTCGTTGGGACTTCTCGTTAGCGGCAAAGGACCTGGGAGAGGTCTGTCATGCCTGAGTTTATTCACTTAAACTCGGTCTTCCAGGATGGGATGAAGGTGATTGGAGATAGACTGGACAGTGGGTTCACTCAGGTGAACACCCTTTTCCAGGGTGGGTTCACTCAGATGAACACACTTTTCCAGCATGTCCACAAACGCCTTGACCGTCTGGAATCCGACCTTCATAGTCCGGCGCAACATTTTTTTCAGCAATAGAGCGGAGCTTGTCGGAAAACCTTACGCTTGAACTCCAGCTGAACATCATGCAGGCCTGCCAGGCTGCTTACAACCAGGCATTGCAGCAGCAGCAGTCCAGAAGCTATGATCAGCAGTCCAGATTTTACTACCATCCACAAGCACAGCATCAGTGGGCTGTTCCCCCAGTTCAGAGCTACACCACCACGCTGCTGAGTGCAGCACCCCTGCAGCAAGTAGCATCCACCACACTCCAGAGTGCACCATCCCTGCAGCAAGCAGCATCCACCACACTCAGGGCCGGACTGGCCATTGGGCAATTCTGGCAAATGCCAGAAGGGCCTGTCTGGTCATGGGCTGCCTTGTCTGCTACGTTGTTAGCAGAATCAGTGTTCTCAAGACTCCCATACTGATAACAGTTGTGATGGAGCATAAAGTTGCTGACTCCGTCACTTAGCCCAACAGGCCACGGGTATCATTAGAAATATTGGTCTTGTAGTAAATCTTGCTTTCCTCCATCCACGATAATGTTAGTAATATATCCCATCTGGTGCTTGGAAACAGGACAACATGGGCCTGTGTGATTGCAAATGCCAGGGCTGAATTTTAGTCCCAGTCCGTACCTGACCACACTCCAGAGTGCAGCACCCCTGCAGCAAGCAGCATCCACGACGCTCCAGAGTGCAAGACCCCTGCAGCATGCAGGATCCACCATGCTCCAGAGTGCACCACCCCTGCAGCAAGCAGCATCCATCACGCCGCCAAGTGCAGCACCCCTGCAGCAATCAGCATCCTCTGCTACAGAGGCCACCACTCCCACCTTGCCCACAAAAAAGTAAAAAGACTGCCACTAGTGACTCATCACCGCACTGAAATAGGTAGACACGGGGCAAGAAAAGCTGCCCAAAAATGGACTTGCCACCTCCACCCTCACCTCCCAGTGTGTCTTTGTTGTCACTACCTTCCCTCCCTTCAAATTCCAATCCTAATGTGTCATCTACTCCCAATGTGTCCAGTACCATCCAGGAGCCAATCCTAAAATTTACCTTCCCTTCTCCTGTAACCCCTTCATAATCAATCGCCACCCAATCCTCCCAGCTCCACACCCCCAAGGTCCACACCATCTCACCGCCAATCAGATCCCGAAAATACATGTGTATAGTATGGTTGACTGAAGTTGTAACAGTTGTGTAACTGGAGGTGTTTTATTAGTAGTAAAGTCAACAAACATTAAAGGTACATTTACTTACAAGTGTATTAAACCATGACACACGTCCAATATCAGAAATAAAGTAATCAGCAAACTTATCCCTCATCTGGGCAACTTCCACTGTTGTCCTCAGAGGGTGATCACGGTAATCCTGCAAAGTGGTATCAACAGGTTTGTCAAGTTCTACTTGTTGATGCTCTTTTGCCAGGATGACATTGTGCATAACAACACATGCTTTGACAGCATCATCAATTGTCTCATTTTTTTCGATTGATTAGTGTTCCTAAAATGTGCCATTTAGATGCCAGCAAACCAAGACACACTCCACAGTTCTTCGAGACCTTGTCAGTCGGCAGTTCAAAAACCTTTTGGTGTGATTCAAGTCCCGACTTGAGTACGGTTTTAGGAGGTTGGCACACATTTGAAAGGCCTCATCCCCAACCACAAGAAACTGCATTGGCGGTCCTTCAGTGTTCGAAAGAGGTTGTGGTGGTGGAATATTGAAATAATTACCATGCAAACGTTGACCCATGTCAGTTTTTGAAAGTCTGTGAGTCATTTCCTCTTCCAAATGAGCCTATGTCCATGGCGACAAATCTACACTCAGCATCTGCAATCGCCATGAGAACAATAGAAAAGTCTTTTTTGTAATTAATATACTTGGATCCTCTTCCAGCCGGTTTCAGAATCCGAATGTGTTTGCCATCCACAGCCCCCAAACAGTTTGAAAAATTACAAATTTCCTGGAGTTTGGCAGCATTTCCCAGCCAGAGTTCAGTTGTGGGATGGGGAGGAATTCTTCCTGCAGAACATCACATAAAGCACGGCAGGTGTCTCCAACAATGACAGAAAGGGTGGACACTCAAATCCGGAATTGAAAATGTAGAGATGATAATGTCTCTCCTGTAGCCAGGAATCTGCGGAACAGGCATAGGAAAAAAAAATCATTACATGGCTTCTCTAACAATAATAGTAACGACAGGTGTTTGTTTTTCAAATTTACGTACCTCAGGGTCACCAACAGACATTCCTCAGCAGGAATTGCTCTAGTTGGGTGTCCTGCCTGGTGATGGATCCTCCGACACATTGCAGCAAGTCAGCAAAGCTCTGGTACGACATCCTGGTGTAGTCGTAAAACTTCTCCAGGTTTTCCTGCAGCTCGATGTACAATGAGTAGTAGGCTCCACGGGTCTCTCGGACTTCAACGATGAGGTGTTGCCAGTAGCGACAATGACGTCTTCTCTGTATTTCTCACCTTCTTTCTTCTTCACAAGCCAATTTCAAGGACAAATCCAGATTCCGATAGAAGCTCTCCATGTCAAGATCCATCTTGCAGCAGTATACAGCAGCAAAAGACGAGGATTTAATCTGTGTAGGGTTTATAAACATAATCCCCATGGAACACGCCCATTGTATATGTCTTGTTTCATGAAAATTCTCCTGGAAATATCGAACGCATGCGCTGAAAAAACACAAACGCATCCCAAAATGCATACAAACGCATTTTTTGGCATCATGTGTAAGTTGATGCGGATAAAAAAACGTAGCCTAACCATGCATTTGCATGCGTTTTGGCATGCGTTTCCACATGCAGACGAAACACTGAGCACACATATGCTAATGTGTACTTAGCTTTAGTCCCAATTTTTTATTTTCCCAAGGGTAACAGGTGAAATTGGACCCCAAAAGCTGTCCAATTTGTCCTGAGTATGCTGGTATCCCTTATGTGGGAAAAACTACTGTTTGGGCACACGTCGGGGTACGGAAGGGAAGTAGTGACGTTTTGGATTGCAGACTTTGATGGTATGGTCTGCGGGGGTCATGTTCCGTTTGCAGAGCCCCTGATGTGCCTAAGCAGTAGAACCCCCCCACCCAAGTGAACCCATTTTGGAAACTAGACCCCCAAGGAACTTATCTAGATGTGCCTAAACAGTGGCAATGCCCAACAAGTGCACCCTTTTTGGAAACTAGATCTCCAAGGAACTTATCTAGATGTGCCTAAACAGTGGCAATGCCCAACAAGTGCCCCCTTTCTGGAAACTAGACCCCCAAGAAACTTATCTAGATGTGCCTAAGCAGTGGCAATGACCGACAAGTGCCCACTTTTTGGAAACTAAACCCCCAAGGAACTTATCTAGATGTGCCTAAGCAGTGGCAATGGCCAACAAGTGCCCACTTTTTGGAAACTAGATCCCAAGGAACTTATCTAGATGTGCCCCCTTTTTGGAACTAATCTACTGTTTCCTGTTATGTAAATGTAAATAAATTAGTAGTGTATGGAGGTGAGGTACCGTTAGAAGCAATCTTTCATACATAGGCAGGGTTTTTCAGGGCAGGTGTCGCATTGATAAATGGTGTCCTTGCGTATTCCCCTTTTGAAACACACTCGGCACCTTTTTTGCGACTTACCTTTTTTTCCAGTTTGCGGGACCACCCCCGGGAAATGCTGACCTGGTACGATATGAGCACCTTCAGTTCCGGAAGTACTGGGGCCCACTCCTTCCTGAGTGCAAAATATCAGGGCCTTAATCACTACCTCCTGGAAATGAAGGTACGATGTATCAGTCTGGCCTGCATGTTCTGACAGCAGGAAAGTGTTGAGCATTGCCATTTGTATGATGTGCACGGCCATCTTTTTGCACCACACCTTGGCCTTTCTCAAAGCACTGTGTGGTTGGAGGAGTTGATAAGAGAGATCAATACCCCCCTTGTTTTTGTTGTACCCCAGTACACAGTCCGGTTTGCAGACCTGTGTAGAGGTACCTCGTACAGGGCTGCAGGCGCTGCCGTCACCGTGTATGGTAGTTAACAAAAAACATCACTCTTGTCCTTGTACTTGACCACCAGCAGGTGGTCGCTACATTGGGCTCTGCTTTCACTCCTTCTGAGCATCTGCCCAAGTAGCTTTTTTGGGAGGCCTCTCTGATTTTTGCGGACTATACCGCAGGCTGCGGTACTTCGCGCAGAGAGGAATTTGAAGAGTGGGATGCTGGCATAAAAGTTATCGATGTAGAGGTGATAACCTTTATTCAGCAGTGGGTGCACCAAATCCCATACAATTTTCCCACCCACTCCCAGGACAGGAATCATTCAAGGGGTTCAATCCTGGTGTCCTTCCCTTCATAAACTCTAAACCCGTGGGTGTACCCTGAGGTACTCTCGCACAGCTTATATAGTTTAATACCGTACCTGGCCCTCTTGCTGGGCAGGTACGGATGGAATCTGAGCCTTTCCTTAAAATGAACTAAGGACTCATCCACTCAGATTTCCCTTTGGGGCATATACACTTCAACAAACCTTTTGTTGAAGTGTTCGATGACCGGACGAACTTTGAACAGACAGTCAAAGCTGGGATCATCTTGTACGAGACACTGTTTATTTTCGGTATAATGCAGGAATTTGTGGATGGGCTCAAAATGCGTCCAGGCCATGACCATTCAGAACACTGGAGTGTTGTATAAAACATCGACACTCCAATAATGCCGAAGTTCTGGCTTCTTCAGGATCCCCATATGAAGGGCAAAGGCCCCAAAACTGCATCTTTTCAACTGCGTCTACAGGTGACCAGTTAGAAAATGAGTTTGGCCCACTATGAGGTTAACAAAATCCTCAGAGAAAAAGGCCGGTGGTGTCAAACTTGATTCCTGATTCTGCAACAAAATCAGGAACAGTGGCTTGTAATTTTTTGGGGGTGAAGTCTATAATGGGGTGCACTGGTTCAACTTCTTAAATGGTTGGCGCTGCCTCATCCTCTGTTCTGGGACGTCTGTGTGGTGGTTCCGCAGGACCCGAGGAGGAAGATGAGGAAGAGGATGAAGAATCTGAAAAGTAAAAAAATGTGGGATCCTCTCCCTCGCTATCAGTGTCGGAGGCAAGGAAAGCATATGCCTCCTCCACTGAATAGCGTTGTTGGGATGAACGGGACGGGTAGGATGACATTTTATGAAAATGGTGATTGTGTCATTGAAGAGGTATTCGGAAAACCTTAAACAAATACCTGTGTGAATTGGTGTGAGTTACTGAATTGGGAATAGCTATATTCACAAGGGGTTATACATAAACATAAAATAAACATTAAACAACAACCACAAGATGGATTTCATCAACCAAGGTATCATTTTAATCAGAATAAAGGCACTGACCTGACACTATAGGTTACTGTGTGCAATCCTGCTGACAGGTTCTCTTTAAAGAAGCGCTTGCATCAGCATTTTTATCCTCTTAATATATTGCAATCATCATATTATATAGCACTGTGTGCTTGCAATTGCTCATTTTGCCCTTCTACCCAGCAAAGCCTTCTTTTTTCCATTTGGTCTATGACATCACGTGATTAAAAACTGAATAGCTGAATCCTTCTAAGCTCTATGGAGAAACAGGAGGTAAATTTTCTCTGTATTAGTCATGAATCACTGAAAATGTCCCTGGCAGGGGAGGATGGTGGAGCAGTTGTGTCAGGAGTTGAAGAGGTGAATAATAAATGCAGTGACAAATAATTTCCTGTTCCTACAAAGAGCACAGAAAAGAGAAGACTTAGGCTACGTTCACATTAGCGTTTTGCGGGGCTGCGTCGGGCGCAGCCGCGGCGACGCATGCGTCATGCGCCCCTATATTTAACATGGGGGCGCATGGACATGCGTTGTCTTGCGTTTTGTGACGCATGCGTCTTTTTTTGGCGCAAGCGTCAGGGCGCAGAGGACGCAGCAAGTTGCTTTTTTTTTGCGTCCAAAATCATGCCAAAAAAGGACGCATGCGTCACAAAACAATGTGTTTTGCATGCGTTTTTGTTTGCGTTGTGCGTTGCGTCGCCGACGCAGCACCGCACAACGCAAATGTGAACATAGCCTTAGATGGGTTGAAGGGCAAAATGAGCAAATTTAAGTACACAGTGCTGTATAATATGATCATTGCAATAGATTAAGACTATAAAAACTTTGGTGGGAGTGCTTCTTTAAGTCCGTCATATGACAAATGCAGTGGTTATTGTGGTTCTGGTGCTGCATTCCTGTATTGATGATTCTGGTGACTTATTCATGTACTGATGGTGGTTCTGGTGATGTACTCATGTAGTGATGATGGATCTGGTGCTGTGTTAATCACCAGAACCAACATCGGTACGTGAATAGGAAACCAAAATCATAATCAGTACATGAATAGAACATCAGAGCCATCACTAGTACATAAATACAGCACCAGAACCATAATCAGTAAATAAACAGGTCACCAGAACCACCATTAGTACATGAATACATCAACAGAACCACCATCAGTACATTAATGCATCACCGAAACCTCAATCAGGACATGAACACATCATGAGAACCACCGTCAATAAATAAATACAACACCAGTACCATCACTAGTACATGTATACATCACCAGAACCACCATCACTACATGCATACATCACCCAGCTTAGTACAGCTATCAATTGTAATGTCAAGTAAGGCCCATATGAATTTGTATCTAATGAACCTACAACTCTCAGTATGTCCTTAACAATGCTAAGGAGATGATGAAAGTTATCCGTCATATCAGACTGTGGACCATATATGAACAACAGTACTGATGAGACATAGTATCAACAAGTAAACATTTACACCCATGTACTTTATGGTGACATCTTCTCTGAGTTTGTTCTTTCTTTTCGACTCCATTGTGCCCACACGCCATGATGACTTTTCACATCCACAGCTTGTCTCTCCAGATTCCCACCTCTCCGGTCTTCTGTAGCACATCCTGACACAGTGCCTTTACAAATTAGTGTTATTAAAATAACCTTAGCATAAAAATATCTGTTCATATTATGTCCTAAATAAGCCTGTCATAGTATATGGCCTCCACACTGTCCACCTCAAAGACTACACTGCCATTATCAACTATAACTGCTACACCATCCGCCCTTAGGAACCACGGCCTATACCATGGTTGTCTCCTCTCTAGTTTTCCCTTACACATTCTATATCTCTCCACTGTCCCCCACCATGCTAACTTCTTCTGTGCCCCCATGTCACACTGTCATCTCCCCATGTCCATTCTGTGCCCTCTTTTCACACTATGCCCTCATCGGGCAGCACGGTGGCGCAGTGGATAGCACAGCAGCCTTGCAGCGCTGGGGTCCTGGGTTCAAACCCCACCAAGGACAACATCTGCAAAGAGTATGTTCTCTCCGAGTTTGCGTGGGTTTCCTCTGGGTACTTCGGTTTCCTCCCACATTCCAAAGACATACTGATAGGGAATTTTGATTGTGAGCTCCAACGGGGACAGTGATGTTAATGTGTGCACACTGTAAAGCGCTGCGGAATATGTTAGCGCTATATAAAAATAAAGATTATTATTATCTGCCCACCACATTGTACTCTCAAAACTCCCTCCTCACACTGTCCCCATCACCAGGGGTGTCAAACTGCATTCCTCGAGGGCCGCAAACCATGCGTGTTTTCAAGATTTCCTTACCTTTGCACAAGGTGCTGTAATCATTATGTGTTTAGGTGATTAAATTATCACCTGTCCTGAAAACATGACCTGGTTGCAGCCCTTGAGGAATGCAGTTTGACACCCCTGCCCAACACGTTACGATAGTGACCACAGCTGTCCATAGTGTCATATACACAACATCCCCCCAATATATTCTGATATTCACAACATCCCCCCAATATACACTATCATATCCACTACAGCCCCAATATACACTATTTAATGTCCGCACAGCTTCCTGTACAGTATGATGTCCCCCACAATGCTCTGGTCAGTATGATGTCCCCTACAGCCTCCTATTCTAGGCAGGCTTGTGGAGTAGATCCCACAACCAGTGACCTTTTTCTACACAGGTAATCCTGGTCTGTGTCTGTATGTCCTTAATATCACTGTCAATACTACATTGTAAAAAATGTTTTCCCCTTTGATCTCACCAACATGGGTCCTAGGTCAATATATATATATATACTAGCTGACGAGCCCGGCGTTGCCTGGGCATAGTAAATAACTGTGGTTAGTTATAGCACCTCACTTGTCTTATTTTCCCATCACGCCTCTCATTTTCCCAATCACATCTTTAATTTTCCCCCTCACAGCTCTCATTTTCTCCCTCACACCTCTCATTTTCTCCCTCACTCCTCTCATTCCCGCCTAACACTTGTCATTTCGACCTCACACCTGTCATTTTCCGATCACTACACTATTTTCCCTCACTCCTCTCATTTTGCACTCACACCTTTTCATTTTCACCTCACACCTCTCATTTTCACCTCAGTATATACATGTTTGTCATCTCCCTTATATATAGTATACACCTGTATGTCATCTCCTGTATATAGTATATACCTGTATGTCATCTCCCCTGTATATAGTATATACCTGCTGTGTGTCATCTCCCCTGTATATAGTATATACCTGTATGTCATCTCCTCCTATATATAGTATATACCTGTATGTCATCTCCTATATATAGTATATACCTGTATGTCATCTCCTCCTATATATAGTATATACCTGTATGTCATCTCCTTCTATATATAGTATATACCTGTATGTCATCTTCTATATATAGCATATACCTGTATGTCATCTCCTCCTGTATATAGTATATACCTGTAGGTAATCTCCTGTATATAGTATATACCTGTCTGTCATCTCCTCCTGTATATAGTATATACCTGTATGTCATCTCCTCCTGTATATAGTATGTACCTGTATGTCATCTCCTCCTCTATATAGTATATACCTGTGTGTCATCTCTCCTGTATATAGTATATATCTGTGTGTCATCTCCCCTGTATATAGTATATACCTGTGTGATCTCCTGTATTAGACCTCGTTAACACGTTATTTGCTCAGTATTTTTACCTCAGTATTTGTAAGATAAATTGGCAGCCTGATAAATCCCCAGCCAACAGGAAGCCCTCCCCCTGGCAGTATATATTAGCTCACACATACACATAATAGACAGGTCATGTGACTGACAGCTGCTGTTTTTCCTATATGGTACATTTGTTGCTCTTGTAGTTTGTCTGCTTATTAATCAGATTTTTATTTTTGAAGGCTAATACCAGACTTGTGTGTGTTTTAGGGCGAGTTTCGTCTGTCAAGTTGTGTGTGTTGAGTTGTGTGTGGCGACATTCATGTAGCGGCTTTTGTGAGATGAGTTTTGTGTGGCAACATGCGTGTAGCAACTTTTTGTGTGTCGAGTTGCATGTGACAGGTTAGTGTAGCAAGTTGTGTGCAGCAAGTTTTGCGCATGGCGAGTTTTGCGCGTGGTGAGTTTTATGTCTGGTGCCTTTTGAGTATGTGCAAGTTTTGTGTGAGGCAGCTTTTGCATGTGTTGCAAATTTTGTGCATGTGGCAATTTTTCCGCGTGTGCAAGTTTTGCGTGTGGCGAGTTTTCCATGAGGTGAGTTTTGCACTTGTGACGAGTTTTGCGTGAGCCTCGTTTTTGCATGTGGCGAGTTTTGCGCGTGGTGAGTTTTGAGCGGCGACTTTTGTGTTTCGACTTTTATGTGGCAAGGTTGGTGTATGTGTGGTGAAATGTGTGCTGAGGGTGGTATATGTGTTCAAGCACGTGGTAGTGTGTGGCGCATTTTGTGTGTGTGTTCATATCCCTGTTGTGAATTCTGTGGCTGAATTCACTCCTGTGGTCACAAGTGGTACTGCAGCCTCTGAGCTTCCTCCCTCAGGTGTTCTGGTGAGCTCGTTAACTGCTTCATTACTTAACTCCGCCTGATACTGCTATCCTTGCTCCTTGTCAATGTTTCAGTGTTGGATCTGAGCTTCTCCTGATTGTTCCTGTGACCTGCTGCTCTGTATAGCTAAGTGCTTTTTGCTTTTTTGTTGTTTTTTTTCTGTCCAGCTTGTCTTTTGTTTTGCTGGAAGCTCTGAGACGCAAAGGGTGTACCGCCGTGCCGTTAGTTCGGCACGGTGGTTTTTTTTTGCCCCCTTTGCGTGGTTTTGCTTTAGGGTTTTTTGTAGACTGCAAAGTTCGCTTTACTGTCCTCACTCTGTCCTAGAATATCGGGCCCCACTTTGCTGAATCTATTTCATCCCTACGTTTTGTCTTTTCATCTTACTCACAGTCATTATATGTGGGGGGCTGCCTTTTCCTTTGGGGAATTTCTCTGGGGCAAGTCAGGCCTATTTTTCTATCTTCAGGCTAGCTAGTTTCTTAGGCTGTGCCGAGTTGCCTAGGTAGTTGTTAGGCGCAATCCACAGCCGCTTTTAGTTGTGTTTAGGATAGGATCAGGTGTGCAGTCTACAGAGTTTCCACGTCTCAGAGCTCGTTCTTGTATTTTTGAGTATTTGTCAGATCACTGTGTGCGCTCTGATCGCTAAGCACACTGTGTTTCTGGATTGCCTTCATAACACCTGTCATTAGCAAACATAACAGTACAAGGAGCCAAACTAATGATTCTCAATAGAGGGAAAGAAAAAGTTCTGACATCATTTTTTTTTTTTTTTTTTTTTCCTGCTCTGTGTTCACTTTTTTTTTTCCCCCTAGACATTTGGGTGATTCTGGACACAGGTGTGGACATGGATATTCAGGGTCTGTGCTCTTCAATAGATAATCTCGTTATAAATGTACAAAAAATTCAAGATACTATTGATCAGAAATCTATGTTAGAACCAAGAATTCCTATTCCTGATTTGTTTTTTTGGAGATAGAACTAAGTTTCTAAGTTTCAAAAATAATTGTAAGCTATTTCTGGCCTTGAAACCTCATTCTTCTGGTAATCCTATTCAACAGGTTTTGATTATTATTTCTTTTTTGCGCGGCGACCCTCAAGACTGGGCATTTTCTCTTGCGCCAGGAGACCCTGCATTGAGTAGTGTCGATGCGTTTTTCCTGGCGCTCGGATTGCTGTAGATGAGCCTAATTCAGTGGATCAGACTGAGAAAAATTTGCTGGCTTTGTGCCAGGGTCAGGATGATATAGAAGTATATTGTCAGAAATTTAGGAAATGGTCAGTACTCACTCAGTGGAATGAATCTGCGCTGGCAGCTTTGTTCAGAAAGGGTCTCTCTGAGGCTCTTAAGGATGTCATGGTGGGATTTCCTATGCCTGCTGGTTTGAATGAGTCTTTGTCTTTGGCCATTCAGATCGGTCGACGCTTGCGCGAGCGTAAATCTGTGCACCATTTGGCGGTACTGCCTGAGGTTAAACCTGAGCCTATGCAGTGCGATAGGACTATGACTAGAGTTGAACGGCAGGAATTCAGACGTCTGAATGGTCTGTGTTTCTACTGTGGTGATTCCACTCATGCTATTTCTGATTGTCCTAAGCGCACTAAGCGGTCCGCTAGGTCTGCCGTCATTGGTACTGTACAGTCCAAATTCCTTCTGTCCATTACCTTGATATGCTCTTTGTCGTCGTTTTCTGTCATGGCGTTTGTGGATTCGGGCGCTGCCCTGAATCTGATGGATTTGGATTATGCTAAACGTTGTGGGTTTTTCTTGGAGCCTTTGCGGTGTCCTATTCCATTGAGAGGAATTGATGCTACACCTTTGGCCAAGAATAAACCTCAATACTGGGCCCAGCTGACCATGTGCATGGCTCCTGCACATCAGGAAGTTATTCGCTTTCTGGTGTTGCATAATCTGCATGATGTGGTCGTGTTGGGGTTGCCATGGCTACAAACCCATAATCCAGTATTGGATTGGAATTCCATGTCGGTATCCAGCTGGGGTTGTCAGGGGGTACATGGTGATGTTCCATTTTTGTCGATTTCGTCATCCACCCCTTCTGAGGTCCCAGAGTTCTTGTCTGATTATCAGGATGTATTTGAAGAGCCCAAGTCCGATGCTCTACCTCCGCATAGGGATTGTGATTGTGCTATCAATTTGATTCCTGGTAGTAAATTCCCTAAAGGTCGATTATTTAATTTATCCGTGCCCGAACACGCCGCTATGCGCAGTTATGTGAAGGAATCCCTGGAGAAGGGACATATTCGCCCATCGTCATCACCACTGGGAGCAGGGTTCTTCTTTGTAGCCAAGAAGGATGGTTCGCTGAGACCGTGTATTGATTACCGCCTTCTTAATAAGATCACTGTTAAATTTCAGTATCCCTTGCCATTGTTATCTGACTTGTTTGCTCGGATTAAGGGGGCTAGTTGGTTCACTAAGATAGATCTTCGTGGTGCGTATAATCTGGTGAGAATCAGGCAAGGAGATGAATGGAAAACTGCATTCAATACGCCCGAGGGTCATTTTGAGTATCTAGTGATGCCGTTCGGACTTGCCAATGCTCCATCTGTGTTTCAGTCTTTTATGCATGACATCTTCCGTGAGTATCTGGATAAATTCCTGATTGTTTACTTGGATGACATTTTGATCTTCTCAGATGATTGGGAGTCTCATGTGAAGCAGGTCAGAATGGTTTTTCAGGTCCTGCGTGCTAACTCTTTGTTTGTGAAGGGATCAAAGTGTCTCTTCGGTGTGCAGAAAGTTTCATTTTTGGGGTTCATCTTTACCCCTTCTACTATCGAGATGGATCCAGTTAAGGTCCAAGCCATCCAGGATTGGATTCAGCCGACATCTCTGAAAAGTCTGCAAAAGTTTCTGGGCTTTGCTAATTTTTATCGTCGCTTCATCTGTAATTTTTCTAGCATTGCCAAACCATTGACCGATTTGACCAAGAAGGGTGCTGATTTGGTTAATTGGTCTTCTGCTGCTGTGGAAGCTTTTCAGGAGTTGAAGCGTCGTTTTTGTTCTGCCCCTGTGTTGTGTCAGCCAGATGTTTCTCTTCCGTTCCAGGTCGAGGTTGATGCTTCTGAGATTGGAGCAGGGGCGGTTTTGTCACAGAGAGGTTCTGATTGCTCAGTGATGAAACCATGTGCTTTCTTTTCCAGGAAGTTTTCGCCCGCTGAGCGTAATTATGATGTGGGCAATCGAGAGTTGCTGGCCATGAAGTGGGCATTCGAGGAGTGGCGTCATTGGCTTGAAGGAGCTAAGCATCGCGTGGTGGTATTGACTGATCATAAGAACTTGACTTATCTCGAGTCTGCCAAGCGCTTGAATCCTAGACAGGCCCGTTGGTCGTTATTTTTTGCCCGCTTCGACTTTGTGATTTCGTACCTTCCGGGCTCTAAAAATGTGAAGGCGGATGCTCTGTCTAGGAGTTTTGTGCCCGACTCTCCGGGTTTATCTGAGCCAGCGGGTATCCTCAAGGAAGGAGTCATTGTGTCTGCCATCTCCCCTGATTTGCGGCGGGTGCTGCAAAAATTTCAGGCGAATAAACCTGATCGTTGTCCAGCAGAGAAACTGTTCGTCCCTGATAGGTGGACTAATAAACTTATCTCTGAACTTCATTGTTCGGTGTTGGCTGGTCATCCTGGAATCTTTGGTACCAGAGAGTTAGTGGCTAGATCCTTCTGGTGGCCATCTCTGTCACGGGATGTACGTACTTTTGTGCAGTCCTGTGGGATTTGTGCTAGGGCTAAGCCCTGCTGTTCTCGTGCCAGTGGGTTGCTTTTGCCCTTGCCGGTCCCAAAGAGGCCTTGGACACATATTTCGATGGATTTCATTTCTGACCTTCCCGTTTCTCAAAAGATGTCAGTCATTTGGGTGGTCTGTGATCGCTTTTCTAAAATGGTCCATCTGGTGCCCTTGGCTAAATTGCCTTCCTCCTCTGATTTGGTACCTTTGTTCCTTCAGCATGTGGTTCGGTTGCATGGCATTCCTGAGAATATTGTTTCTGACAGAGGTTCCCAGTTTGTTTCAAGGTTTTGGCGAGCCTTTTGTGGTAGGATGGGCATTGACCTATCCTTTTCCTCGGCTTTCCATCCTCAGACTAATGGCCAGACCGAACGAACCAATCAGACCTTGGAAACATATCTGAGATGTTTTGTTTCTGCAGACCAGGATGATTGGGTGTCCTTTTTGCCGTTGGCTGAGTTCGCCCTTAATAATCGGGCCAGCTCGGCTACCTTGGTTTCTCCATTTTTTTGCAATTCTGGGTTCCATCCTCGTTTCTCTTCAGGACAGGTTGAGTCTTCGGACTGTCCTGGTGTGGATTCTGTGGTGGACAGGTTGCAGCAGATCTGGACTCAGGTAGTGGACAATTTGATCTTGTCCCAGGAGAAAGCTCAACTTTTCGCTAATCGCAGACGCCGTGTGGGTCCCCGACTTCGTGTTGGGGATCTGGTTTGGTTATCTTCTCGTCATATTCCTATGAAGGTTTCCTCTCCTAAATTTAAACCTCGTTTTATTGGTCCGTATAGGATTTCTGAGGTTCTCAATCCTGTGTCTTTTCGTTTGACCCTCCCAGACTCCTTTTCCATACATAATGTATTCCATAGGTCGTTGTTGCGGAGATACGTGGCACCTATGGTTCCATCTGTTGAGCCTCCTGCCCCGGTTTTGGTGGAGGGGGAATTGGAGTATATTGTGGAGAAGATTTTGGATTCTCGTGTTTCTAGACGGAAACTCCAGTATCTGGTTAAATGGAAGGGTTATGCTCAGGAAGATAATTCCTGGGTTTTTGCCTCTGATGTTCATGCTTCCGATCTTGTTCGTGCCTTTCATGCGGCTCATCCTGGTCGGCCTGGGGGCTCTGGTGAGGGTTCGGTGACCCCTCCTCAAGGGGGGATACTGTTGTGAATTCTGTGGCTGAATTCACTCCTGTGGTCACAAGTGGTACTGCAGCCTCTGAGCTTCCTCCCTCAGGTGTTCTGGTGAGCTCGTTAACTGCTTCATTACTTAACTCCGCCTGATGCTGCTATCCTTGCTCCTTGTCAATGTTTCAGTGTTGGATCTGAGCTTCTCCTGATTGTTCCTGTGACCTGCTGCTCTGTATAGCTAAGTGCTTTTTGCTTTTTTGTTGTTTTTTTTCTGTCCAGCTTGTCTTTTGTTTTGCTGGAAGCTCTGAGACGCAAAGGGTGTACCGCCGTGCCGTTAGTTCGGCACGGTGGTTTTTTTTTGCCCCCTTTGCGTGGTTTTGCTTTAGGGTTTTTTGTAGACTGCAAAGTTCGCTTTACTGTCCTCACTCTGTCCTAGAATATCGGGCCCCACTTTGCTGAATCTATTTCATCCCTACGTTTTGTCTTTTCATCTTACTCACAGTCATTATATGTGGGGGGCTGCCTTTTCCTTTGGGGAATTTCTCTGGGGCAAGTCAGGCCTATTTTTCTATCTTCAGGCTAGCTAGTTTCTTAGGCTGTGCCGAGTTGCCTAGGTAGTTGTTAGGCGCAATCCACAGCCGCTTTTAGTTGTGTTTAGGATAGGATCAGGTGTGCAGTCTACAGAGTTTCCACGTCTCAGAGCTCGTTCTTGTATTTTTGGGTATTTGTCAGATCACTGTGTGCGCTCTGATCGCTAAGCACACTGTGTTTCTGGATTGCCTTCATAACACCTGTCATTAGCAAACATAACATATCCCCATGTGTGGTGAGTATCTCATGTCGGGACCCCACCTTAGCAACTGATCGGTATATACTCTTTGGCGCCATCGCTCTCATTCTTTAAGTCCCCCTTGTTCACATCTGGCAGCTGTCAATTTGCCTCCAACACTTTTCCTTTCACTTTTCCCCATTATGTAGATAGGGGAAAAATAGTTTGGTGAATTGGAAAGCGCGGGGTTAAAATTTCACCTCACAACATAGCCTGTGACGCTCTCAGGGTCCAGACGTGTGACTGTGCAAAATTTTGTGGCTGTAGCTGCGACGCCTCCAACACTTTTCATTTCACTTTTTCCCCATTATGTAGATAGGGGCAAAATTGTTTGGTGAATTGGAAAGCGCGGGGTTAAAATTTCACCTCACAACATAGCCTATGACGCTCTCAGGGTCCAGACGTGTGACTGTGCAAAATTTTGTTGCTGTAGCTGCGACGCTTCCAACACTTTTCCTTTCACTTTTTTCCCCATTATGTAGATAGGGGCAAAATTGTTTGGTGAATTGGAACGCGCGGGGTTAAAATTTCACCTCACAACGTAGCCTATGACGCTCTCAGGGTCCAGACGTGTGACTGTGCAAAATTTTGTTGTTGTAGCTGCGACGCTTCCAACACTTTTCCTTTCACTTTTTTCCCCATTATGTAGATAGGGGCAAAATTGTTTGGTGAATTGGAACGCGCGGGGTTAAAATTTCGCCTCACAATATAGCCTATGACGCTCTCGGGGTCCAGACGTGTGACTGTGCAAAATTTTGTGTCTGTAGCTGCGACGGTGCAGATGCCAATCCCGGACATACACACACACACACATACACACACACACACACATACACACATTCAGCTTTATATAGTAGATATATATATATATATACACTAGATGGTGGCCCGATTCTAACGCATCGGGTATTCTAGAATATGCATGTCCACGTAGTATATTGCACAACCCACGTAGTATATTGCCCAGTCACGTAGTATATTGCCCAGCCACATATTATACAGCACAGAGCCACGTAGTATACAGCACAGCCCATGTAGTATATAGCACAGACACGTAGTATATTGCACAGCCCACGTAGTATATTGCACAGCCCACGTAGTATATTGCCCAGCCACGTAGTATACAGCACAGAACCACGTAGTATACAGCACAGCCCACGTAGTATACAGCACAGACACGTAGTATATTGAACAGCCAAGTAGTATATTGCACAGCGATGTAGTATATAGCACATCCACAGAGTATATACTCACCTTCCATCCGCAGCTGTCACCGCCGCATGTGCTGCGCTGTTTCCTGCAGTCGCAGCCGTCATGAATAACCGCGGCCGCAAATTTAGTCCCCAGCTTTTGGCGGTGGTAGGTCCAACAGCGCCCATGGTCCCAGGCGGCTCCGCCTTCCTCACGGTGACTCCGCCCCCTTTGCAGCGCTTCTGGCTGGGCCTGTATTGGCTGGCCGCGACCCGTGGCCGCTAATTTAGTCTCCGGCTTTTTGCCGCGGTAGGCCCAACAGCGCCCATGGTCCCGGCCGACTCCGCCCCCTTTACAGGCCGGGCCTGTACGGAGTGGGCAGGGACTCGCTCTGCATACTTCCTGGCCTCCCCTGCCCTTTTGTCTACGCCCACTGGCTGGCCTCGACCAATGAATATCCGGGACAGACAGACGGAAGTGCCCCTTAGACAGTTATATAGATAGATATATATATACTAGATGGTGGCCTGATTCTAACGCATCGGGTGTTCTAGAATATGCATGTCCATGTAGTATATTGCACAGCCCATGTAGTATATTGCCCAACCACGTAGTATATTGCCCAGTCACGTAGTATATTGCCCAGTCACGTAGTATATTGCCCAGACACATAGCATATTGCCCAGCTACGTAGTATATTGCCCAACCACGTAGTATATTGCCCTGTTCCATTCTGCATGTTCCACATGGATATTTTCTCTCTGAACCCTGCTCATAAAGGTACTATGCAGATGATCAGGTTTTTATATACATCAGATAGGGATTATATACATTAGATAGGACTGCTCTATTTTGGGTATACCTTGGCGATTGGTGGAGCAGCTTAACATACTTTTTTTTGCAAAAAAACGTATTAACTAAATACCCTGTATTTTTGTATTTTTTCATTTTTTGACTAGCACTTGCTTATTAACTGTAACTTTTTTACAACAGAGTATTTTTTTACCTCTCTGTGCGCTTTTGTGTCTTCAAGTTCTTTGGTGGTGTGAACAGGTTTCTACAGACTTGTTCACTGTGCAAGTAGCCCATGTGTTTTTGGTTTTATATATATATATATACTAGATGGTGGCCCGATTCTAATGCATCGGGTATTCTAGAATATGCATGTCCACATAGTATATTGCACAGCCCATCTAGTATATTGCCCAGCCACGTAGTATATTGCCCAACCAAGTAGTATATTGCCCAGCCACGTAGTATATTGCCCAGCCACATAGTATATTGCCCAGCCACGTAGTATATTGCCCAACCACGTAGTATATTGCCCAGCCACGTAGTATATTGCCCAGCTACGTAGTATATTGCCCAGCCACGTAGTATATTGCCCAGCCACGTAGTATATTGCCCAGCTACGTAGTATATTGCCCAGCTACGTAGTATATTGCCCAGCCACGTAGTATATTGCCCAGCCACGTAGTATATTGCCCAGCTACGTAGTATATTGCCCAGCTACGTAGTATATTGCCCAGTCACGTAGTATATTGCCCAGCTACGTAGTATATTGCACAGCGATGTAGTATACAGCACAGACACGTAGTATATTGCCCAGCCACGCCGTTTATTGCCCAGTCACGTAGTATATTGCCCAGTCACATAGTATATTGCCAAGTCAAGTAGTATATTGCCCAGTCACGTAGTATATTGCCCAGTCACGTAGTATACAGCACAGAGCCACGTAGTATATTGCCCAGTCACGTAGTATATTGCCCAGTCACATAGTATATTGGCCAGTCATGTAGTATATAGCCCAGACACGTATGTAACAGGTTAAAAAAGACTAAAAATAAAAAATAAACATATACTCCCCTTCCGAGGGACAGTCCTGTCGCCTGTGTGCGGTGCACACGGCAGCTTCCGGACCCAGGGTTGGATGAGCGCAGGACCGGAAGCTGCAGGGGTGTTAATACTTTTGGCCATGACTGTATTATATATATATATATATATATAAGCACTTGCTTATTAACTGTAACTTTTTTACAACAGAGTATTTTTTTACCTCTCTGTGCGCTTTTGTGTCTTCAAGTTCTTTGGTGGTGTGAACAGGTTTCTACAGACTTGTTCACTGTACAAGTAGCCCATGTGTTTTTGGTTTTATATATATATATACTAGATGGTGGCCCGATTCTAATGCATCGGGTATTCTAGAATATGCATGTCCACATAGTATATTGCACAGCCCATCTAGTATATTGCCCAGCCACGTAGTATATTGCCCAACCAAGTAGTATATTGCCCAGCCACGTAGTATATTGCCCAGCCACATAGTATATTGCCCAGCCACGTAGTATATTGCCCAGCCACGTAGTATATTGCCCAGCTACGTAGTATATTGCCCAGCCACGTAGTATATTGCCCAGCCACGTAGTATATTGCCCAGCTACGTAGTATATTGCCCAGCTATGTAGTATATTGCCCAGTCACGTAGTATATTGCCCAGCTACGTAGTATATTGCACAGCGACGTAGTATACAGCACAGACACGTAGTATATTGCCCAGCCACGCCGTTTATTGCCCAGTCACGTAGTATATTGCCCAGTCACATAGTATATTGCCCAGTCAAGTAGTATATTGCCCAGTCACGTAGTATATTGCCCAGTCACATAGTATACAGCACAGAGCCACGTAGTATATTGCCCAGTCACGTAGTATATTGCCCAGTCACATAGTATATTGGCCAGTCATGTAGTATATAGCCCAGACACGTATGTAACAGGTTAAAAAAGACTAAAAATAAAAAATAAACATATACTCCCCTTCCGAGGGACAGTCCTGTCGCCTGTGTGCGGTGCACACGGCAGCTTCCGGACCCAGGGTTGGATGAGCGCAGGACCGGAAGCTGCAGGGGTGTTAATACTTTTGGCCATGACTGTATTATATATATATATATATATATATATATACTAGCTATTGAACCCGTTCAACGCCCAGGTGGCGAGCATTTATATTGGTATATGGTCTCCATCCTGCGCCCCCATCCTGTCATGTGCTGCTCCATCCTGCGTCCCCATCCTGTCATGTGCTGCACCCATCCTGCACCCCCATTCTGTCATGTGCTGCTCCCATCCTGCGCCTCCATTCTGACATGTGCTGCACCCATCCTGCGCCTCCATTCTGACATGTGCTGCACCCATCCTGCACCTCCATTCTGTCACTGGCTGCTCCCATCCTGCGCCCCCGTTCTGTCATGTGCTGCTTCCATCCTACACCCCCGTTCTGTCATGTGCTGCTCCCATCCTGCGCCCCCGTTCTGTCATGTGCTGCTTCCATCCTGCACCCCTGTTCTGTCATGTGCTACTGCCATTCTGCGCCCCCGTTCTGTCATGTGCTGCTCCCATCCTGCACCCCCGTTCTGTCATGTGCTGCTTCCATCCTGCACCCCTGTTCTATCATGTGCTGCTTCCATCCTGCACCCCCGTTCTGTCATGTGCTGCTGCCATCCTGCACCCCCATTCTGTCATGTGCTGCTGCCATGCTGCGCTCCCGTTCTGTCATGTGCTGCTCCCATCCTGCACCCCCGTTCTGTCATGTGCTGCTTCCATCCTGCACCCCCGTTCTGTCATGTGCTGCTGCCATCCTGCACCCCCGTTCTGTCATGTGCTGCTCCCATCCTGCGCCCCCGTTGTCATGTGCTGCTGCCATCCTGCAACCCCATTCTGACATGTGCTGCTCCCATCCTGTGCCCCCGTTCTGTCATGTGCTGCTTCAATCCTGCACCCCCGTTCTGTCATGTGCTGCTGCCATCCTGCACCCCCATTCTGTCATGTGCTGCCCTATTCTGTCATGTGCTGCTCCCTTCCTGCTCCCCGTTCTGTCATGTGCTGCTGCCATCCTGCACCCCCGTTCTGTCATGTGCTGCCCTATTCTGTCATGTGCTGCTCCCATCCTGCGCCCCCGTTGTCATGTGCTGCTCCCATCCATATGCCCCATACGCTGCTCCATAAAGGTTTATGACCCCCATCAGGTGGCGTAAGTAACAAATAGCTGTGGCATGAAGTGCCACAGCCTCATGGCACAGCAATTTGTTACTTACGCTACCTGATTCTTTTCCGGCGCCATTGTCTTGCTCCTCCTGGTGCCGGAATCGGCGCCTGCGCAGTCCGCGCTTTCCGGCGCCATTTTCTTGAAGACACACTGCTGTGTGTCTTCAAGAAAATGGCGCCGGTAAGCGCAGACTGCGCAGGCGCCGATTCCGGCACCAGGAGGAGCAAGACAATGGCGCCGGAAAGGAATGGCTTAAGTAACAAATTGCTGTGGCATGAAGTGCCACAGCCTCATGGCACAGCAAGTTTTTACTTACGCTATTCGTTTCGGGCGCCATTGTCTTGCTCCTGGTGCAAACTGCTGTGTCTTCAAGAAAATGGCGCCGGAAAGCGCAGACTGCGCAGACGCCGATTCCGGCACCAGGAGGAGCAAGACAATGGCGCCCGAAACGAATAGCGTAAGTAAAACTTACTATGGCGGCGGATTATTTGCATAATCAGGGCGCAAATATGTAGACGGCATCCCCGTGCTCCCGACCCCCTGCTCTCGGCGGCATTTTTTCTATAATGTAACGCTAGGAGCGTTGCGCCTGCGCAGTCTATTAAGGCTTCGGACAGAGTGACGCTCCCAGCGTTATATTATAGATATATATATTTTTTTCTCTTGTTGAATTGCATACTTGTCCCAGCTTTGGGTAATTTATGTGATACCCATGTATACAAAGTATTGACACCCTTGCAATTCTGTCAGATAATACTCAGTTTCTTCCTGAAAATGATTGCAAACACAAATTATTTGGTATTATTATCTTCATTTAATTTGTCTTAAATGAAAAAACACAAAAAGAATTGTCCTAAAGTCAAATTGGATATAATTCCACACCAAACATAAAAAAGGGGGTGGACAAAAGTATTGGCACTGTTCGAAAAATCATGTGATGCTTCTCTAATTTGTGTATGTAACAGCACCTGTAACTTACCTGTGGCACCTAACAGGTGTTGGCAATAACTAAATCACACTTGCAGCCAGTTGACATGGATTAAAGTTGACTCAACCTCTGTCCTGTGTCCTTGTGTGTACCACATTGAGCATGGAGAAAAGAAAGAAGACCAAATAACTGTCTGAGGACTTGAGAAACCAAATTGTGAGGAAGCATGAGCAATCTCAAGGCTACAAGTCCATCTCCAAAGACCTGAATGTTCCTGTGTCTACCGTGCGCAGTGTCATTAAGAAGTTTAAAGCCTATGGCACTGTGGCTAGCCTCCCTAGATGTGGACAGAAAAGAAAAATTGACAGAGATTTCAACGCAAGATTGTGCAGATGCTGGATAAAGAACCTCGACTAACATGCAAACAAGTTCAAGCTGCCCTGCAGTCCGAGGGTACAACAGTGTCAACCCGTACTGTCTGTCGGCGTCTGAATGAAAAGGGACTGTATGGTAGGAGACCCAGGAAGACCCCACTTCTTACACAGAAACATAAAAAAAAGCCAGGCTGGAGTTTGCCAAAACTTACCTGAAAAAGCCTAAAACGTTTTGGAAGAATGTTCTCTGGTCAGATGAGACAAAAGTAGAGCTTTTTGGGCAAAGGCATCAACATAGAGTTTGCAGGAGAAAAAAAGAGGCATTCAAAGAAAAGAACACAGTCCCTACAGTCAAACATGGCGGAGGTTCCCTGATGTTTTGGGGTTGCTTTGCTGCCTCTGGCACTGGACTGCTTGACCGTGTGCATGGTATTATGAAGGCTGAAGACTACCAACAAATTTTTGCAGCATAATGTAGGGCCCAGTGTGAGAAAGCTGGGTCTCCCTCAGAGGTCATGGGTCTTCCAGCAGGACAATGACCCAAAACACACTTCAAAAAGCACTAGAAAATGGTTTGAGAGACAGCACTGGACACTTGTAAGGTGGCCAGCAATGAGTCCAGACCTGAATCCCATAGAACACCTGTGGAGAGATCTAAAAATGGCAGTTTGGAGCAGGTACCCTTCAAATATCAGGGACCTGGAGCAGTTTGCCAAAGAAGAATGGTCTAAAATTCCAGCAGAGCATTGTAAGTAACTCATTGATGGTTACCGGGAGCTTTTGGTTGCAGTTATTTTGGCTAAAGGTTGTGCAACCAAGTATTAGGCTAGGTTCACACTGCGTTCAGTGACTCCGTTAAACGGACTACGTTACACCGCGGCATAACGCGGTGTAACGTAGTCCGTTAACGCCGCCATTGAATGCAATGTCAGACGCATCGCTAGCGCACGCCCACAATGGGCGTGTGCTAGCGATGTGCCGTCATTGAGTGACGGACCCGAGACGCGGGCTGCAGCGTTTCCGGGTCTGTCACTGCTAGCGCAGATGGAGCTAGCAGATGCTCCATCTGCGCTAGCGCTGTGCCAAAGTCGGCACTTGCGTTAGTGCAGTCCGTTTAACGTATGCGTTGAACTGACTGCACTAACGCAATGTGAACTAAGCCATAGGCTGAGGGAGCCAATACTTTTGTCTAGCCCATTTTTGGAGTTTTGTGTGAAATGATCAATGTTTTGCTTTTTGCTTCATTCTTTTTTGTGTTTTTTCATTTAAGACAAATTAAATGAAGATAATAATACCAAATAATTTGTGTTTACAATCATTTTCTGGAAGAAAATGAGTATTTGACCATGACTGTATGTTTGACGATAATTAATTATCATGGTCATGCTTTGCCCTGTGAAGATTCCTTGGAGTGGTCAATTTCCAGTTATTTTCTTGTGTTTTAATTTTAATTTTCTGTGTTTTTTAACACTTTTTTATATATATTTTCATAACAGATTTGGTTTGAGGAAAGCATTACATTGCCGAATCATTGCAGCAGAAGTATATCTGTTTACACCTGTGTTCTTTTTTTCCCTTTTTTTGTATGGTGGATGACTCGCCTCTTTTTTCATATGAACATTGAATAATAAATTGTTCTTTTGAGTGCCGAAGGTTTTTTTTTTTTTTTTACTTTTTGGAATTTTCTTCAGAGCACCAAACCCTACTTACAGTGAGCACCCCCTATACCCCAAATATTATACCCTACAGCCACCTATACAAAGCAAAAGAGGGGAGAGACCAGCGCTGCCTATGGTCAGAACGCAATACATAAAGTGCAAATGCACATATTAATTTCTAACTGTATTTCAAAATGAGACATTTAGCAAACAATTGATCAATTCTTTGAGCCACCCCGCCACGTCATGGCATTCTCATAATGGGGCAGTCTTACTCTACGTTTTTTATATTCGCTGTGCCATAAAGGCCTCCTAAATATATTAAAAGCAAGACCACATTAAATGCAAGCTGTACCTGGAGCCTCCTATACAGTATGATGTCCCCCAGAGCTACTGTTGTGATAGCCCCCACAGCCATCCTCTTGTATGCCTCCTACAGCCAGACTCTTGTATGTCCCCCACAGCCAGACCCTAATGTAATGTACCCATTAATTTGCAAAATATTGCATCAGCCAATCTCCTCTGTGTGTGCCATCTTCAACAGGGTGCAGTCCAGAAGTGACCTGCGTTCTGATAGTCACCAGCGGAGCAGAGTGACTGACATTGCCCACCTATGTGCCCATGCCTCAGCCTTTACTGTGCTGAATGCCTGTGCTGGCATTCAGCAATGTCTTTTTTTCCCCAAAAGTGCACCCCCTTGGGGAGGCAGGAAGTAGCGCCCTCGGTGGGTGCCTTTCCTGCCTACCCCTCATCCCATCCTTGGTCCATATGCAAATAAATGTGTGCAGTTTCCTAGTGTTTGTAACTGTTGATGTGTTCATGTAATTCTGCTAGAATGTGTGTGCACTTGATATGTGTTGTGTATAAGATTAGGGATAGCTTAGGATGATAGTGGGGGCACATTAGAGATAGGGAATGAGAATGTGAGAATAGGTATAGTTAACATAAGGGGTTTTCCAGGCTGGGAGGAGTTACAGATGGGTGTAGGACAGTGGGATATAGTGAAGGAACTTCCTGGTTAGTGAGCAGAGCCGGGCAGCCATGCCCAGGGCAAGAAGTAATGATGCAGCAGTAAAAGAGGACAGTCTGATAGCCGTGGGGGTGAAGTTGCTAAAGCAAGATGGGACCCCAGGCTGAGTGGTGTGCAGGCGGTCACCAACTTAAACGGTAACCATTCCAAAGAGGATCCGGGGCCTATGGTTGGGATTAAGCGGTGCTGAGACAGCGAGCCTTTTACCTTTTCCTTTTGAAACCGGACAAGGGGAATAGTTACATAGTTACATAGTTATTAAGGTTGAAGGAAGACTATATGTCCATCTAGTTCAACCCATAGCCTAACCTAACATGCCCTAACATGTTGATCCAGAGGAAGGCAAAAAAACCCCATGTGCAAAGAGTAAGCTCCACATTGGGAAAAAAATTCCTTCCCGACTCCACATACGGCAATCAGACTAGTTCCCTGGATCAACGCCCTATCAAGGAATCTAGTGTATATACCCTGTAACATTATACTTTTCCAGAAAGGTATCCAGTCCCCTCTTAAATTTAAGTAATGAATCACTCATTACAACATCACACGGCAGAGAGTTCCATAGTCTCACTGCTCTTACAGTAAAGAATCCGTGTCTGTTATTATGCTTAAACCTTTTTTCCTCCAACCGCAGAGGATCCCCCTTGTCCCTGTTTCAGGTCTATGATTAAAAAGATCATCAGAAAGGTCTTTGTACTGTCCCCTCATATATTTATACATTAAAATGAGATCACCCCTTAGTCTTCGTTTTTCCAAACTAAATAGCCCCAAGTGTAATAACCTATCTTGGTATTGCAGACCCCCCAGTCCTCTAATAACCTTGGTCGCTCTTCTCTGCACCCGCTCCAGTTCAGCTATGTCTTTCTTATACACCGGAGACCAGAACTGTGCACAGTATTCTAAGTGTGGTCAAACTAGTGACTTGTATAGAGGTAAAATTATATTCTCCTCATGAGCATCTATGCCTCTTTTAATGCATCCCATTATTTTATTTGCCTTTGTAGCAGCTGCCTGACACTGGCCACTGAATTTAAGTTTGTCATCCACCCATACACCCAGGTCTTTTTCATTGACGGTTTTGCCCAGAGTTTTAGAATTAAGCACATAATTATACATCTTATTACTTCTACCCAAGTGCATGACCTTACATTTATCCCCATTAAAGCTCATTTGCCATTTATCAGCCCAAGCTTCTAGTTTACATAAATCATCCTGTAATATAAAATTGTCCTCCTCTGTATTGATTACCCTGCAGAGTTTAGTGTCATCTGCAAATATTGAAATTCTACTCTGAATGCCCCCTACAAGGTCATTAATAAATATGTTAAAAAGAAGAGGGCCCAATACTGACCCCTGTGGTACCCCACTGCTAACCGCTACCCAGTCCGAGTGTGCTCCATTAATAACCACCCTTTGTTTCCTATCCCTGAGCCAGCTCTCAACCCACTTGCACATATTTTCCCCTATCCCCATTATTCTCATTTTATGTATCAACCTTTTGTGTGGCACCGTATCAAAAGCTTTTGAAAAGTCCATATACACTACATCCACTGGGTTCCCTTGGTCCAATCCGGAACTTACCTCTTCATAGAAACTGATCAAATTAGTCTGACATGAACGGTCCCTAGTAAACCCGTGCTGATACTGGGTCATGAGGTTATTCCTCTTCAGATACTCCAGTATAGCGTCCCTTAGAATGCCCTCCAGGATTTTACCCACAGTAGAGGTTAAGCTTACTGGCCTATAGTTTCCGAGTTCAGTTTTTGTTCCCTTTTTGAATATTGGCACCACATTTGCTATACGCCAGTCCTGTGGCACAGACCCTGTTATTATGGAGTCTTTAAAGATTAAAAATAATGGTCTATCAATGACTGTACTTAATTCCTGCAGTACTCGAGGGTGTATCCCATCCGGGCCCGGAGATTTGTCAATTTTAGTGATTTTTAGACGCCGCCGCACTTCCTGCTGGGTTAAGCAGGTGACATTTAATTGGGAATTTTTATCACTAGACATTTTGTCTGCCATGGGATTTTCTTGTGTAAATACTGATGAAAAAAAGTCATTTAGCATATTGGCTTTTTCCTCATCCTCATCCACCATCTCACCCAGACTATTTTTAAGGGGGCCAACACTATCATTTTTTAGTTTCTTACTATTTATGTAGTTAAAGAATATTTTAGGATTATTTTTACTCTCTCTGGCAATGAGTCTCTCTGTCTCAATCTTTGCTGCCTTGATTTGCTTTTTACAGAATTTATTTAATTTTCTGTATTTATTTAATGCCTCCTCACTACCTACTTCCTTTAATTCTCTAAATGCTTTCTTTTTGTCCCTTATTGCGCCCCTTACAGCTCTATTTAGCCATATTGGTTTCCTCCTATTTCTAATATGTTTATTCCCATACGGTATATACTGTGCACAGGTCCTATCCAGGATGCTAATAAACGTATCCCATTTTCTCTGTGTATTTTTGTGTCTCAGGATATCGTCCCAGTTAATTGCACCAAGATCCTCTCTCATCCGTTGGAAATTTGCCCTCCTGAAGTTTAGTGTCCTTGTAACCCCTCTACTACACATCTTTTTAAAGGATACATGAAAACTTATTATTTTGTGATCGCTATTTCCCAAGTAACCCCCAACCCTTATATTTGATATGCGGTCTGGCTTGTTGGTTAATATTAGGTCTAGCAGTGCCCCCCTTCTTGTTGGGTCCTGAACCAGTTGTGAAAGGTAATTGTCTCTCATAATTGTCAAAAACCGATTACCTTTGCTGGAACTGCAGGTTTCTGTTCCCCAATCTATTTCAGGGTAGTTGAAGTCCCCCATAATAATGACTTCTCCTTGAGTCGCAGCTTCATCTATTTGCTTTACGAGGATATTCTCCATTGCTTCCATTATTTTTGGAGATTTATAACAAACCCCTATCAGTAATTTATTATTTTTTCCCCCTCCCCTTATCTCCACCCACAGGGATTCTACATTTTCATTAAATTCACCTATATTATCGCGCAGGATGGGTTTTAAGGATGATTTTACATATAGACACACCCCTCCCCCTCGCTTATCTGTACGGTCATTTCTGAACAGGCTATAGCCCTGCAAGTTAACAGCCCAGTCATGGCTCTCATCCAGCCACGTTTCAGATATCCCCACCATGTCATAATTATGCTCCAACAACATTAGTTCTAATTCGTCCATTTTGTTGGCGAGGCTTCTGGCATTAGTATACATGCACTTTATGTTCCTCTCTGTACTTCTATTTCTTAAATTATTAACTGTTCTGACCCCACCCCCCATGCCACCGCCACCCCCAACTTCCTTATTTGTGCCCAGGACTCTGTCTGCACTATCTTCCCCTCCTATAAAATGAATACCCTCCCCCCCAATTCCTAGTTTAAACACTCCTCCAACCTTCTAGCCATTCTCTCCCCCAGCACAGCTGCACCCTCCCCATTGAGGTGCAGCCCGTCCCTAGCGTAGAGCCTGTAGCCAACTGAGAAGTCGGCCCAGTTCTGCAGGAACCCAAACCCCTCTTTCCTACACCAATTCTTGAGCCACTTATTAACCTCCCTAAATGGGAGGAAGATGGTGGAAATGAAGGCATGGACGTCACAGGACGGGACAGAGATTGTACAGCGAGACAGGGATTGCCAGGAATACAGGGATTGTCCAGCAAGGCAGCGATTGTCAGGATGGGACAGAGATTGTCCAGCAAGGCAGGGATTACAGGGAGGACAGGGATTGTCCAGCGAGGCAGCAATTGCCAGGAAGACAGGGAAAGTCCTAGGAATGTCGCGATGTACGCACTGTGCCCCATCTGTAATGAAAACCCTGTTGATGAGTAAAGTTGAACTGTTAAGAATGGACATTGAATTTGGAGTTGTTTGTGAGACCCGTGGAACTGGAGCCAGAATGACAGAAGCAGAGGGCACTCCGGCGATTAATGTGTTCTGCCGCGCACGTTGCACATACAGCAGAAGGAACATTATGCTTCATTTGTGGGGCACCAGGGTGTGGGAACACTACAGCTCGCTGCCACAACTACCACCCTGGCCACCTTACATACAAACCATAAAATACAGCTGTATACGATACCGTCCAAAGACTGATTCTTAGCTGCAATGATCAGCCTGCGTGAATTATCATGCTCCCAGGGCCTACAGGGTCTCGGGACTTGTATCCCATCAGCACATATGGGACGTCATTAGTCAGCATTTGCAAGGGAAGCTGCCAGCAGTGAATCCTGATGATTTGTGTGTTCAAGCGCATTCAGCCCGGCAGAACATTCCTCAGACAACCGTTAATAACCTCACTGATACAATGTCATGGTATGTAAGTGCGAGGATTTCCATGTGTATATTTGAACATTTTGTTTGCATTTTTTTTTATCATTTTCACAACACCAATATCTCTGTCCATAACAAATGAAGTTTCACTCTATCCATCCTCTTAATTCCATAAAATAGTGGTGCACTATGGACCTGGCAATTTTTTTTTTTGGAGCCTTCATTGTTCCCCCCTCTCACCTTCCAAGAGCCATAACTTTTTTCATTACCATAGCAATATGAGGGCTTATTTTTTTGTAGGATGATTTATAAATTTGAATGGAATCGTTAATGTTACCATATAATGTATTGAAAAAGGGAGGAAAAAAAAAAATCTAAGTGGGGAGAAATAGTGTAAAATAATGCATTTCCGCTCTCGTTTTTTTGTATTTATGGAATTCATTGTGCTGTAAAAATGACTAGGAAATATGAATGCCACAGAAATGTCTGCTTTTTGCTGAGCCAGGGTATCTAATTACATTGTGGAACGGGCCTAGGTAATGTAGTAGAACTCTCATCCATCGAACAGATAGAGCATGTCCTATCAATAAGCCATGTGTCCCAGATGGGGAATACCCTTGAATACTGAATACCTTGAGAGGTTGTGAAGAGTCCATGTTATAGCGGATGAGGTTTGACTCATTGGCAGAAGGAGGACTTACAAAATACAGTATATGTGATTAATGTTATCACCGATTGCTGTGTATGACCTGCACAATAAAAAGATACCAGCTCTAGTACAGCTTTTTTCACTTTTAAAATTGCCTTCATTTTTCAATGGGATTCTTTTACTAATTTTTTTTGTGATATTTTTAATACATTTTTATTAAGATCTGTGTTTTTTCTTTTTCTATGTGGAATCCATTTGTAATACTGTATATTGCATACATTTCTGCTATGTTTTCCTTAGTGCTAAAAATGGTACAAAATTGGAAAGTAATTAGATCTAACCTTTTTTTTTTTTACACGTTTTTTATTTATCTGTAAATTTACCCTGACATCACATATATTTAACACACAGTTTGCAGTAGAGATGAGAAGATTGACCGCGGCGACTTGACTTCGAGTCGTAAGTTTGAAGGTCCCTACAAATTTGAACACTTTGGAATTTGATTAGCAAGTAGAGATGAGCAGATTGATTGGTGCAACCCCGGTCCTTGGTCCAGGTCAGTGGTCTCTGACAGTTCACAGGAGCTGCACAAATTTCCTTATCCTTTGGAATCCCATGCTTGGCTTGTGATTTGTCGAGGTAGCGAGACGCCACCTGCGTGCCACACACTGCACAGATGACTTCACGCCAGGCCGGCAAATCAAGCATTGCACAGAGGATCCCATAAACTCCGGTAATTTGCACAGCTCCAGTACACGGCCAGAGAGTACTGACCTGGACTGTGGCTTGGGGTTGCATGAAGCAATCTACTTATCTTTATTCATCAGGAGCCTAGAATAAATGTCCCAAACTATTTTGCACATTGTGGAAAACTCAAAGAGCTGGCTAATAATGTAAGATGTGACCGCCTGGGCTTTCTCATGATGCTTTGCAGTTAGCACATCACCTGGTCTAACGCAGGGAAGGACTATAAAAGCCACTATAAAAGATAAGGACTGGCGAAGTAGCACCGTTTTAGGATTTTACAGCCTATAAATAGGAGGTCAGAGTGCACAGGTCACATAGGGATAGAATATACACTGAAAGAGAACACCTCATATGAACATCAAAAACACCAAAGATAATCAAGGAAAAAATCCTCCACTACTAAATCTATGCCAGATAGAGAAACAAACGAAGGTGAAATTCCAAATATATGCAAAAGATTTTATTAGTTAAAATAACAATACAATATAGTTAGATTCAATATATAATATATTATATCAAAAAGAGTACATGCCTGATGGAACAAAGACCATCATAAACTAGGTGTCGGCAGACAAAGAAAACCTATAGCGGGAATAAGATATACGAGCACCACATAGGCTTAGAAAATCACACAGGATGTACTACATGTGTCTATCTCATAAGGCTCTAGTCACAGGGTCCATAATGACAAGTGGCAGGGGATGATACTGAGAGTGTACCTATATATACCAAGTAATCCCATAATATTGCACTATGCCCATAGGCCAATAGCATGGAAAAGACATATCCATAGATGGAAATACAGCTATGCGTGCTGGGCATACAGATCTAATCAACTCCCAATAGAGCACCAAATCCTCGAGCCCGTATACCTACTGAAAATACCATGAAAGACCCTAGAGGAGAAAGAAGCACTAAATACCTGCAGCCATGTTGGCCCGATGGTCTACCCCGCACTAAGTCACCTCGACGCGCGTTTCACCACGCCTGTGGCTTCGTCAGGAGGTAAGTAGGCATACGTGTGATCCCCTTTTATAGTGGCATATGCTGCTAGAAAGAAATTAGCGGCCGTGCATGGCGCGCCCCCGCCATGTTGCGGCGCGCCGAGGAGAGCGGCGCACCCGACGAGCGTCACCACGTCACATGATCCGGTCACATGACCGGACCCGTGACCATGGAGACGCTGCATCGGGACCGTGCGCCGCCCACCACCGCGCGACGCAGCGCATGCGCGGTGCGCGCACTGGCCCGAAAACTGAGGACAGGAAAAAGTGGACCAACCTACCCTCCCAGAAGAGACAGAGCAAAGGAGGGGGAAATGGGTAAGAAAAAGGAGCAACAGAAAGGGCACAGCATGGTCCACACTAGTACACATGAACGAACTGCAGCTGACTGGATGTATGGTAGCAGCAGCATTGGGCCAAAATCACGCAGCGCCCACACCATGCCCCCCAAGGGATATATCCATATAGATAATGTCCTAAAGAGGGGCTCTTATTAGATAAGTCCCCAGTGTAGATAAACACATGCCATAATTGCCCATGGACCCAAAGTATGGAGCAGACATAATAAATGAGCAGAATACATGATAATATATCATAGGCGAGCACATATCATTAAAGCAATGAAACGCATAATGTCTCTTTAGTAGTTGTCATCCCAAAAGTCATAATGACCATTGTTGACAAATCACAGTAACGAGTCCACCAGTCGCACTGCTCAGCCCCCAACGGATCCAAAAGAATAGTCCAAGGCATAGTCCTCCACTTCGTCCAGATGTAGCGCCATATATTGCACAGTATGTAATCCACAGCAGCATAGCATAGAATTATATAACTAGAATAAAGAAGACAAGTTAAAAATCTATACATAGAACAAAGAATCATAAACAATAAAAAACACAAAAAAACACAAAAAAAAGGGTGAGTTAAAATTCGCGCCTACTAATCACAGGAAGGACTTAAAGCTTAGTGCCTCATTTAGGCCTTTTGGGGCAACTGTATCCAGACAGACCATCCACTTTGTTTCCCTTTGAAGCAGTTCCTTTCGGTAATCCCCCCCCACGGATACCCAATTGCACTCTATCGATACCTTTGAACCTGAGCATTCTCGGATTGCTGTTATGATGGGTACGGAAATGCTTAGGTATAGTCTTTAGGATCGAAAGATCATGGGCCCCCGCCGCGTTTTTAATATCCCTAGCGGGTTCCAAGATCCTGACCCTCAACTGTCGGGTAGTCATACCCACATAGATGAGTTTACACGGACAGGAAGCGTAATAAATCACTCTATCCGTGGTACACGAAATATGGTGTGTGATTTTGTAAGTCCTGGTCATATCACTATTGTCGAATGTGAAGGCCCTATCCATGTACTGACATGCAGAGCAGTCACCACATTGGAAGGACCCCCACATTGGACCCGCCCGTGTCGAAAAACAAGATTCCTGTGGTGCCACATAATGGCTGCGAGTAAGCAGATCTTTTAGATTTTTGGAACGTCTCCATGTTACTGAGGGATTGGCTGGCAGGTGTCTATTCAGATCTTCATCTGCTGTCAAAATGGACCAGTGTCTCCGTAGAATATCCATGACATCGGTCCATCTTGTATTAAAGGTAGTGATGAATCTAATGGACTCATCTTGTGGATATAGCCTCTTCTTTGCGGTCAATAATTGGCCACGCGGAGTACTGGCCGCTCTCCTATACCCCTTACGTATATCCTTATGGTTGTAGCCACGTTGTTGTAATTGTCCAGTAAGTACTCTCGCCTGATTTTGGAACCTACCATCGTCAGAACAAATGCGTTTCATGCGAAGAAATTGGCCCACCTGTATCGCCCTGGTAGTCTGAGGATGATGGGCAGAGGAGGCATGAAGGAGGGCATTTACCGCCGTTTTTTTACGGTAAACGTCAGTAGTCAGGTAGCCGTTTCCGTCCGCCTGGATCAAGACGTCAAGAAACTCCACCTCTTGTTTACTATACTTATACGTGAGTTTAATGTTATAAGGGTTGTCATTTAACCGCATCATAAACGTAGTTAGGGATGTCTCTGAGCCCTGCCATATAAAGAGTATATCATCGATATACCTAGACCATGAGACCACGGCAGAGAAGTCCTCCATTTCATAGACCACCTCCTTCTCCCACAGCCCCAGGAACAGATTTGCGTATGAGGGCGCACAAGTCGCCCCCATCGCTGTACCCTGGAGCTGTAGGAAAAAACGGTCCTTAAATGTAAAAAAATTATGGGTCAGAATAAATTTCAGAAGGTCCAAAATGAAATGAATCAGGGAAAAATTCAAATTAGTCATATCCAGGAAGGACCTCGATGCCGTGATCCCATGGTCATGGAATATCGACGTATATAGCGACTCCACGTCGCACACCACTAGATACATGTCCCGTTCCAATTGGATGTTATTGAGACGTGTCAAAATATCTGTGGTGTCCTTGATGAAGGAAGGCAGGGTCTCTACACATTGTTGAAGATAGAAATCCACATAGCGGCAAATGGCCTCATTGATGCCCCCAATCCCCGAAACTATCGGGCGACCCGGTGGGCATATATTATCTTTATGGATTTTGGGCAGAAGGTAGAATGTTGGAGTGGTCGGTGCATGTGTGATCAATCCCTCCAACATCCTACCTGTAATAATGCCCTCCTGATGTGCTATCTGTAAGATCTCATCAAGTTCATTTTTGTAAGAGGCAAGCGGATTGCTATATAATCTCCTATAACATTGTTTATTATGAAGTTGCCTGAAGGCCTCACGCTCATACATCTTGCAAGGCCAGATCACAACATTTCCCCCCTTATCTGCAGGCTTAATCACTACATGTTTAAGATTACCTAATTCTTGAATAGCCCTATTCTCCTGGGAGGTAAGATTGTAAGATGATCTGCTTTCGGGGATCCTTTTGAGGTCCCTTTTGACCACTTTGAGAAAAATATCTACATTAGAGCAAATACCTTGAGGGGGGAAATGTTGTGATCTGGGATGCAGATGCGTAGGAACCCTCGTCTCTCCAATTGCAGTTTGCTCAGCAAGCAGTGACTCCAAATCCGCCATGGCCTGTTGCTCTATATCAAGAGGAGAAGCATTTTTAGATTGGTTAGTAAAGAATTTTTTGAAAGCCAGTTTCCTGGCAAATAGCTCCAAATCCTTCACAATGGTGAAATAATCGAATCTAGCTGATGGTGCAAAACTTAAGCCCTTCTCCAACACCCGAATATGTGTGGGGGACAATACCACATCAGACAGATTAATCACCTGCATATTTACCGCCCTCTCCTGTTCTGTTTCTTGTTGAAAGTGCGTGTACGCATGGGAAGGAGCGGGGTGGCGGGTGTGTGTGAAGCGGAATCCACCCTGTTGATCTCTCCGACCCCACCCCTTTGGCCTAAAAAATGTTCTCCACATTGCTCTTCTGATATAGACGATGTTATTGATGAGGAGCGTGATACGGGTTTCTGATTGGCCTTTTTATATTGCCACCTATAGACTCTATTAGACGAATAGTCCTGTAGGTCTCGTTGAAATTTTCGTACTTTAGTGGCCTGTATTTCTTTTTCCCATTTAATAAGGTCTCCCTCCAAGTCCTTATCAAATTTGGCACACTCCTCAGTTGTCAGTGTGGCTTGAATCTTATTCTTAAGAGTATCCAGCTCACTTTCCACACTTTCTAAAGCCTTGCGGTCTGAACCAATTAGTAGTTCCAACAATGTGCGTGAGCACCTAGTAAGAGTTTCCTCCCATTTAGCAGAAAAAGAGGGATCATTAGTTTCCAATGTTGGATAGATCTGGATCCTCAGACCCCTTGGGACAATATCCTTTTGGAGATAATTCTCTAATGTCACCTTGTTCCACCACAATTTTGTACGTTTTTTGAGTAGGCCTTTAATACCAAGCTTCAAGTCCTTAACATCACAGTTCTCAGTGTCTGCGTCCACCTTATTACCAAACAGTGATCCTAATTGGGGGATCCAATTTTTATCTCGTTTTCTAAAATCCATGTACTCTGTATTAGAGGCATCTGAAACATAGATCAAAAAGTAACATATACACTGAAAGAGAACACCTCATATGAACATCAAAAACACCAAAGATAATCAAGGAAAAAATCCTCCACTACTAAATCTATGCCAGATAGAGAAACAAACGAAGGTGAAATTCCAAATATATGCAAAAGATTTTATTAGTTAAAATAACAATACAATATAGTTAGATTCAATATATAATATATTATATCAAAAAGAGTACATGCCTGATGGAACAAAGACCATCATAAACTAGGTGTCGGCAGACAAAGAAAACCTATAGCGGGAATAAGATATACGAGCACCACATAGGCTTAGAAAATCACACAGGATGTACTACATGTGTCTATCTCATAAGGCTCTAGTCACAGGGTCCATAATGACAAGTGGCAGGGGATGATACTGAGAGCGTACCTATATATACCAAGTAATCCCATAATATTGCACTATGCCCATAGGCCAATAGCATGGAAAAGACATATCCATAGATGGAAATACAGCTATGCGTGCTGGGCATACAGATCTAATCAACTCCCAATAGAGCACCAAATCCTCGAGCCCGTATACCTACTGAAAATACCATGAAAGACCCTAGAGGAGAAAGAAGCACTAAATACCTGCAGCCATGTTGGCCCGATGGTCTACCCCGCACTAAGTCACCTCGACGCGCGTTTCACCACGCCTGTGGCTTCGTCAGGAGGTAAGTAGGCATACGTGTGATCCCCTTTTATAGTGGCATATGCTGCTAGAAAGAAATTAGCGGCCGTGCATGGCGCGCCCCCGCCATGTTGCGGCGCGCCGAGGAGAGCGGCGCACCCGACGAGCGTCACCACGTCACATGATCCGGTCACATGACCGGACCCGTGACCATGGAGACGCTGCATCGGGACCGTGCGCCGCCCACCACCGCGCGACGCAGCGCATGCGCGGTGCGCGCACTGGCCCGAAAACTGAGGACAGGAAAAAGTGGACCAACCTACCCTCCCAGAAGAGACAGAGCAAAGGAGGGGGAAATGGGTAAGAAAAAGGAGCAACAGAAAGGGCACAGCATGGTCCACACTAGTACACATGAACGAACTGCAGCTGACTGGATGTATGGTAGCAGCAGCATTGGGCCAAAATCACGCAGCGCCCACACCATGCCCCCCAAGGGATATATCCATATAGATAATGTCCTAAAGAGGGGCTCTTATTAGATAAGTCCCCAGTGTAGATAAACACATGCCATAATTGCCCATGGACCCAAAGTATGGAGCAGACATAATAAATGAGCAGAATACATGATAATATATCATAGGCGAGCACATATCATTAAAGCAATGAAACGCATAATGTCTCTTTAGTAGTTGTCATCCCAAAAGTCATAATGACCATTGTTGACAAATCACAGTAACGAGTCCACCAGTCGCACTGCTCAGCCCCCAACGGATCCAAAAGAATAGTCCAAGGCATAGTCCTCCACTTCGTCCAGATGTAGCGCCATATATTGCACAGTATGTAATCCACAGCAGCATAGCATAGAATTATATAACTAGAATAAAGAAGACAAGTTAAAAATCTATACATAGAACAAAGAATCATGAACAATAAAAAACACAAAAAAACACAAAAAAAAGGGTGAGTTAAAATTCGCGCCTACTAATCACAGGAAGGACTTAAAGCTTAGTGCCTCATTTAGGCCTTTTGGGGCAACTGTATCCAGACAGACCATCCACTTTGTTTCCCTTTGAAGCAGTTCCTTTCGGTAATCCCCCCCACGGATACCCAATTGCAGTCTATCGATACCTTTGAACCTGAGCATTCTCGGATTGCTGTTATGATGGGTACGGAAATGCTTAGGTATAGTCTTTAGGATCGAAAGATCATGGGCCCCCGCCGCGTTTTTAATATCCCTAGCGTGTTCCAAGATCCTGACCCTCAACTGTCGGGTAGTCATTCCCACATAGATGAGTTTACACGGACAGGAAGCGTAATAAATCACTCTATCCGTGGTACACGAAATATGGTGTGTGATTTTGTAAGTCCTGGTCATATCACTATTGTCGAATGTGAAGGCCCTATCCATGTACTGACATGCAGAGCAGTCACCACATTGGAAGGACCCCCACATTGGACCCGCCCGTGTCGAAAAACAAGATTCCTGTGGTGCCACATAATGGCTGCGAGTAAGCAGATCTTTTAGATTTTTGGAACGTCTCCTGTTATGTCTGCTAATGACAGGTCTTATGAAGACAATCCTGAAACACAGTGTGCTTAGCGATCAGAGCGCACACAGTGATCTGACAAATACCCAAAAATACAAGAACGAGCTCTGAGACGTGGAAACTCTGTAGACTGCACACCTGATCCTATCCTAAACACAACTAAAAGCGGCTGTGGATTGCGCCTAACAACTACCTAGGCAACTCGGCACAGCCTAAGAAACTAGCTAGCCTGAAGATAGAAAAATAGGCCTGACTTGCCCCAGAGAAATTCCCCAAAGGAAAAGGCAGCCCCCCACATATAATGACTGTGAGTAAGATGAAAAGACAAAACGTAGGGATGAAATAGATTCAGCAAAGTGGGGCCCGATATTCTAGGACAGAGCGAGGACAGTAAAGCGAACTTTGCAGTCTACAAAAAACCCTAAAGCAAAACCACGCAAAGGGGGGCAAAAAAACCCACCGTGCCGAACTAACGGCACGGCGGTACACCCTTTGCGTCTCAGAGCTTCCAGCAAAACAAAAGACAAGCTGGACAGAAAAAAAGCAACAAAAAAGCAAAAAACACTTAGCTATACAGAGCAGCAGGTCACAGGAACAATCAGGAGAAGCTCAGATCCAACACTGAAACATTGACAAGGAGCAAGGATAGCAGCATCAGGCGGAGTTAAGTAATGAAGCAGTTAACGAGCTCACCAGAACACCTGAGGGAGGAGCTCAGAAGCTGCAGTACCACTTGTGACCACAGGAGTGAATTCAGCCACAGAATTCACAACAGTACCCCCCCCTTGAGGAGGGGTCACCGAACCCTCACCAGAGCCCCCAGGCCGACCAGGATGAGCCGCATGAAAGGCACGAACAAGATCAGAAGCATGAACATCAGAGGCAAAAACCCAGGAATTATCTTCCTGAGCATAACCCTTCCATTTAACCAGATACTGGAGTTTCCGTCTAGAAACACGAGAATCCAAAATCTTCTCCACAATATACTCCAATTCCCCCTCCACCAAAACCGGGGCAGGAGGCTCAACAGATGGAACCATAGGTGCCACGTATCTCCGCAACAACGACCTATGGAATACATTATGTATGGAAAAGGAGTCTGGGAGGGTCAAACGAAAAGACACAGGATTGAGAACCTCAGAAATCCTATACGGACCAATAAAACGAGGTTTAAATTTAGGAGAGGAAACCTTCATAGGAATATGACGAGAAGATAACCAAACCAGATCCCCAACACGAAGTCGGGGACCCACACGGCGTCTGCGATTAGCGAAAAGTTGAGCTTTCTCCTGGGACAAGATCAAATTGTCCACTACCTGAGTCCAGATCTGCTGCAACCTATCCACCACAGAATCCACACCAGGACAGTCCGAAGACTCAACCTGTCCTGAAGAGAAACGAGGATGGAACCCAGAATTGCAAAAAAATGGAGAAACCAAGGTAGCCGAGCTGGCCCGATTATTAAGGGCGAACTCAGCCAACGGCAAAAAGGACAACCAATCATCCTGGTCAGCAGAAACAAAACATCTCAGATATGTTTCCAAGGTCTGATTGGTTCGTTCGGTCTGGCCATTAGTCTGAGGATGGAAAGCCGAGGAAAAGGATAGGTCAATGCCCATCCTACCACAAAAGGCTCGCCAAAACCTTGAAACAAACTGGGAACCTCTGTCAGAAACAATATTCTCAGGAATGCCATGCAACCGAACCACATGCTGAAAGAACAAAGGTACCAAATCAGAGGAGGAAGGCAATTTAGCCAAGGGCACCAGATGGACCATTTTAGAAAAGCGATCACAGACCACCCAAATGACTGACATCTTTTGAGAAACGGGAAGGTCAGAAATGAAATCCATCGAAATATGTGTCCAAGGCCTCTTTGGGACCGGCAAGGGCAAAAGCAACCCACTGGCACGAGAACAGCAGGGCTTAGCCCTAGCACAAATCCCACAGGACTGCACAAAAGTACGTACATCCCGTGACAGAGATGGCCACCAGAAGGATCTAGCCACTAACTCTCTGATACCAAAGATTCCAGGATGACCAGCCAACACCGAACAATGAAGTTCAGAGATAAGTTTATTAGTCCACCTATCAGGGACGAACAGTTTCTCTGCTGGACAACGATCAGGTTTATTCGCCTGAAATTTTTGCAGCACCAGCCGCAAATCAGGGGAGATGGCAGACACAATGACTCCTTCCTTGAGGATACCCGCTGGCTCAGATAAACACGGAGAGTCGGGCACAAAACTCCTAGACAGAGCATCCGCCTTCACATTTTTAGAGCCCGGAAGGTACGAAATCACAAAGTCGAAGCGGGCAAAAAATAACAACCAACGGGCCTGTCTAGGATTCAAGCGCTTGGCAGACTCGAGATAAGTCAAGTTCTTATGATCAGCCAATACCACCACGCGATGCTTAGCTCCTTCAAGCCAATGACGCCACTCCTCGAATGCCCACTTCATGGCCAGCAACTCTCGATTGCCCACATCATAATTACGCTCAGCGGGCGAAAACTTCCTGGAAAAGAAAGCACATGGTTTCATCACTGAGCAATCAGAACCTCTCTGTGACAAAACCGCCCCTGCTCCAATCTCAGAAGCATCAACCTCGACCTGGAACGGAAGAGAAACATCTGGCTGACACAACACAGGGGCAGAACAAAAACGACGCTTCAACTCCTGAAAAGCTTCCACAGCAGCAGAAGACCAATTAACCAAATCAGCACCCTTTTTGGTCAAATCGGTCAATGGTTTGGCAATGCTAGAAAAATTACAGATGAAGCGACGATAAAAATTAGCAAAGCCCAGGAACTTTTGCAGACTTTTCAGAGATGTCGGCTGAATCCAATCCTGGATGGCTTGGACCTTAACTGGATCCATCTCGATAGTAGAAGGGGTAAAGATGAACCCCAAAAATGAAACTTTCTGCACACCGAAGAGACACTTTGATCCCTTCGCAAAAAAAGAGTTAGCACGCAGGACCTGAAAAACCATTCTGACCTGCTTCACATGAGACTCCCAATCATCTGAGAAGATCAAAATGTCATCCAAGTAAACAATCAGGAATTTATCCAGATACTCACAGAAGATGTCATGCATTAAAGACTGAAACACAGATGGAGCATTGGCAAGTCCGAACGGCATCACTAGATACTCAAAATGACCCTCGGGCGTATTGAATGCAGTTTTCCATTCATCTCCTTGCCTGATTCTCACCAGATTATACGCACCACGAAGATCTATCTTAGTGAACCAACTAGCCCCCTTAATCCGAGCAAACAAGTCAGATAACAATGGCAAGGGATACTGAAATTTAACAGTGATCTTATTAAGAAGGCGGTAATCAATACACGGTCTCAGCGAACCATCCTTCTTGGCTACAAAGAAGAACCCTGCTCCCAGTGGTGATGACGATGGGCGAATATGTCCCTTCTCCAGGGATTCCTTCACATAACTGCGCATAGCGGCGTGTTCGGGCACGGATAAATTAAATAATCGACCTTTAGGGAATTTACTACCAGGAATCAAATTGATAGCACAATCACAATCCCTATGCGGAGGTAGAGCATCGGACTTGGGCTCTTCAAATACATCCTGATAATCAGACAAGAACTCTGGGACCTCAGAAGGGGTGGATGACGAAATCGACAAAAATGGAACATCACCATGTACCCCCTGACAACCCCAGCTGGATACCGACATGGAATTCCAATCCAATACTGGATTATGGGTTTGTAGCCATGGCAACCCCAACACGACCACATCATGCAGATTATGCAACACCAGAAAGCGAATAACTTCCTGATGTGCAGGAGCCATGCACATGGTCAGCTGGGCCCAGTATTGAGGTTTATTCTTGGCCAAAGGTGTAGCATCAATTCCTCTCAATGGAATAGGACACCGCAAAGGCTCCAAGAAAAACCCACAACGTTTAGCATAATCCAAATCCATCAGATTCAGGGCAGCGCCCGAATCCACAAACGCCATGACAGAAAACGACGACAAAGAGCATATCAAGGTAATGGACAGAAGGAATTTGGACTGTACAGTACCAATGACGGCAGACCTAGCGGACTGCTTAGTGCGCTTAGGACAATCAGAAATAGCATGAGTGGAATCACCACAGTAGAAACACAGACCATTCAGACGTCTGTATTCCTGCCGTTCAACTCTAGTCATAGTCCTATCGCACTGCATAGGCTCAGGTTTAACCTCAGGCAGTACCGCCAAATGGTGCACAGATTTACGCTCGCGCAAGCGTCGACCGATCTGAATGGCCAAAGACAAAGACTCATTCAAACCAGCAGGCATAGGAAATCCCACCATGACATCCTTAAGAGCCTCAGAGAGACCCTTTCTGAACAAAGCTGCCAGCGCAGATTCATTCCACTGAGTGAGTACTGACCATTTCCTAAATTTCTGACAATATACTTCTATATCATCCTGACCCTGGCACAAAGCCAGCAAATTTTTCTCAGCCTGATCCACTGAATTAGGCTCATCGTACAGCAATCCGAGCGCCAGGAAAAACGCATCGACACTACTCAATGCAGGGTCTCCTGGCGCAAGAGAAAATGCCCAGTCTTGAGGGTCGCCGCGCAAAAAAGAAATAATAATCAAAACCTGTTGAATAGGATTACCAGAAGAATGAGGTTTCAAGGCCAGAAATAGCTTACAATTATTTTTGAAACTTAGAAACTTAGTTCTATCTCCAAAAACCAAATCAGGAATAGGAATTCTTGGTTCTAACATAGATTTCTGATCAATAGTATCTTGAATTTTTTGTACATTTATAACGAGATTATCCATTGAAGAGCACAGACCCTGAATATCCATGTCCACACCTGTGTCCAGAATCACCCAAATGTCTAGGGGAAAAAAAAAAAAGTGAACACAGAGCTGAGAAAAAAAAAAAAATGATGTCAGAACCTTTTCTTTCCCTCTATTGAGAATCATTAGTTGGCTCCTTGTACTGTTATGTCTGCTAATGACAGGTGTTATGAAGACAATCCAGAAACACAGTGTGCTTAGCGATCAGAGCGCACACAGTGATCTGACAAATACCCAAAAATACAAGAACGAGCTCTGAGACGTGGAAACTCTGTAGACTGCACACCTGATCCTATCCTAAACACAACTAAAAGCGGCTGTGGATTGCGCCTAACAACTACCTAGGCAACTCGGCACAGCCTAAGAAACTAGCTAGCCTGAAGATAGAAAAATAGGCCTGACTTGCCCCAGAGAAATTCCCCAAAGGAAAAGGCAGCCCCCCACATATAATGACTGTGAGTAAGATGAAAAGACAAAACGTAGGGATGAAATAGATTCAGCAAAGTGGGGCCCGATATTCTAGGACAGAGCGAGGACAGTAAAGCGAACTTTGCAGTCTACAAAAAACCCTAAAGCAAAACCACGCAAAGGGGGGCAAAAAAACCCACCGTGCCGAACTAACGGCACGGCGGTACACCCTTTGCGTCTCAGAGCTTCCAGCAAAACAAAAGACAAGCTGGACAGAAAAAAAGCAACAAAAAAGCAAAAAACACTTAGCTATACAGAGCAGCAGGTCACAGGAACAATCAGGAGAAGCTCAGATCCAACACTGAAACATTGACAAGGAGCAAGGATAGCAGCATCAGGCGGAGTTAAGTAATGAAGCAGTTAACGAGCTCACCAGAACACCTGAGGGAGGAGCTCAGAAGCTGCAGTACCACTTGTGACCACAGGAGTGAATTCAGCCACAGAATTCACAACAGTCTCCATATTACTGAGGGATTGGCTGGCAGGTGTCTATTCAGATCTTCATCTGCTGTCAAAATGGACCAGTGTCTCCGTAGAATATCCATGACATCGGTCCTTCCTGTGATTAGTAGGCGCGAATTTTAACTCACCCTTTTTTTTGTGTTTTTTTGTGTTTTTTATTGTTTATGATTCTTTGTTCTATGTATAGATTTTTAACTTGTCTTCTTTATTCTAGTTATATAATTCTATGCTATGCTGCTGTGGATTACATACTGTGCAATATATGGCGCTACATCTGGACGAAGTGGAGGACTATGCCTTGGACTATTCTTTTGGATCCGTTGGGGGCTGAGCAGTGCGACTGGTGGACTCGTTACTGTGATTTGTCAACAATGGTCATTATGACTTTTGGGATGACAACTACTAAAGAGACATTATGCGTTTCATTGCTTTAATGATATGTGCTCGCCTATGATATATTATCATGTATTCTGCTCATTTATTATGTCTGCTCCATACTTTGGGTCCATGGGCAATTATGGCATGTGTTTATCTACACTGGGGACTTATCTAATAAGAGCCCCTCTTTAGGACATTATCTATATGGATATATCCCTTGGGGGGCATGGTGTGGGCGCTGCGTGATTTTGGCCCAATGCTGCTGCTACCATACATCCAGTCAGCTGCAGTTCGTTCATGTGTACTAGTGTGGACCATGCTGTGCCCTTTCTGTTGCTCCTTTTTCTTACCCATTTCCCCCTCCTTTGCTCTGTCTCTTCTGGGAGAGTAGGTTGGTCCACTTTTTCCTGTCCTCAGTTTTCGGGCCAGTGCGCGCACCGCGCATGCGCTGCGTCGCGCGGTGGTGGGCGGCGCACGGTCCCGATGCAGCGTCTCCATGGTCACGAGTCCGGTCATGTGACCGGATCATGTGACGTGGTGACGCTCGTCGGGTGCGCCGCTCTCCTCGGCGGGGGCGCGCCATGCACGGCCGCTAATTTCTTTCTAGCAGCGTATGCCACTATAAAAGGGGATCACACATATGCCTACTTACCTCCTGACGAAGCCACAGGCGTGGTGAAATGCGCGTCGAGGTGACTTAGTGCGGGGTAGACCATCGGGCCAACATGGCTGCAGGTATTTAGTGCTTCTTTCTCCTCTAGGGTCTTTCATGGTATTTTCAGTAGGTATACGGGCTCGAGGATTTGGTGCTCTATTGGGAGTTGATTAGATCTGTATGCCCAGCACGCATAGCTGTATTTCCATCTATGGATATCTCTTTTCCATGCTATTGGCCTATGGGCATAGTGCAATATTATGGGATTACTTGGTATATATAGGTACGCTCTCAGTATCATCCCCTGCCACTTGTCATTATGGACCCTGTGACTAGAGCCTTATGAGATAGACACATGTAGTACATCCTGTGTGATTTTCTAAGCCTATGTGGTGCTCGTATATCTTATTCCCGCTATAGGTTTTCTTTGTCTGCCGACACCTAGTTTATGATGGTCTTTGTTCCATCAGGCATGTACTCTTTTTGATATAATATATTATATATTGAATCTAACTATATTGTATTGTTATTTTAACTAATAAAATCTTTTGCATATATTTGGAATTTCACCTTCGTTTGTTTCTCTATCTGGCATAGATTTAGTAGTGGAGGATTTTTTCCTTGATTATCTTTGGTGTTTTTGATGTTCATATGAGGTGTTCTCTTTCAGTGTATATGTTACTTTTTGATCTGTGTTTCAGATGCCTCTAATACAGAGTACATGGATTTTAGAAAACGAGATAAAAATTGGATCCCCCAATTAGGATCACTGTTTGGTAATAAGGTGGACGCAGACACTGAGAACTGTGATGTTAAGGACTTGAAGCTTGGTATTAAAGGCCTACTCAAAAAACGTACAAAATTGTGGTGGAACAAGGTGACATTAGAGAATTATCTCCAAAAGGATATTGTCCCAAGGGGTCTGAGGATCCAGATCTATCCAACATTGGAAACTAATGATCCCTCTTTTTCTGCTAAATGGGAGGAAACTCTTACTAGGTGCTCACGCACATTGTTGGAACTACTAATTGGTTCAGACCGCAAGGCTTTAGAAAGTGTGGAAAGTGAGCTGGATACTCTTAAGAATAAGATTCAAGCCACACTGACAACTGAGGAGTGTGCCAAATTTGATAAGGACTTGGAGGGAGACCTTATTAAATGGGAAAAAGAAATACAGGCCACTAAAGTACGAAAATTTCAACGAGACCTACAGGACTATTCGTCTAATAGAGTCTATAGGTGGCAATATAAAAAGGCCAATCAGAAACCCGTATCACGCTCCTCATCAATAACATCGTCTATATCAGAAGAGCAATGTGGAGAACATTTTTTAGGCCAAAGGGGTGGGGTCGGAGAGATCAACAGGGTGGATTCCGCTTCACACACACCCGCCACCCCGCTCCTTCCCATGCGTACACGCACTTTCAACAAGAAACAGAACAGGAGAGGGCGGTAAATATGCAGGTGATTAATCTGTCTGATGTGGTATTGTCCCCCACACATATTCGGGTGTTGGAGAAGGGCTTAAGTTTTGCACCATCAGCTAGATTCGATTGTTTCACCATTGTGAAGGATTTGGAGCTATTTGCCAGGAAACTGGCTTTCAATAAATTCTTTACTAACCAATCTAAAAATGCTTCTCCTCTTGATATAGAGCAACAGGCCATGGCGGATTTGGAGTCACTGCTTGCTGAGCAAACTGCAATTGGAGAGACGAGGGTTCCTACGCATCTGCATCCCAGATCACAACATTTCCCCCCTCAAGGTATTTGCTCTAATGTAGATATTTTTCTCAAAGTGGTCAAAAGGGACCTCAAAAGGATCCCCGAAAGCAGATCATCTTACAATCTTACCTCCCAGGAGAATAGGGCTATTCAAGAATTACGTAATCTTAAACATGTAGTGATTAAGCCTGCAGATAAGGGGGGAAATGTTGTGATCTGGCCTTGCAAGATGTATGAGCGTGAGGCCTTCAGGCAACTTCATAATAAACAATGTTATAGGAGATTATATAGCAATCCGCTTGCCTCTTACAAAAATGAACTTGATGAGATCTTACAGATAGCACATCAGGGGGGCATTATTACAGGTAGGATGTTGGAGGGATTGATCACACATGCACCGACCACTCCAACATTCTACCTTCTGCCCAGAATCCATAAAGATAATATATGCCCACCGGGTCGCCCGATAGTTTCGGGGATTGGGGGCATCAATGAGGCCATTTGCCGCTATGTGGATTTCTATCTTCAACAATGTGTAGAGACCCTGCCTTCCTTCATCAAGGACACCACAGATATTTTGACACGTCTCAATAACATCCAATTGGAACGGGACATGTATCTAGTGGTGTGCGACGTGGAGTCGCTATATACGTCGATATTCCATGACCATGGGATCACGGCATCGAGGTCCTTCCTGGATATGACTAATTTGAATTTTTCCCTGATTCATTTCATTTTGGACCTTCTGAAATTTATTCTGACCCATAATTTTTTTACATTTAAGGACCGTTTTTTCCTACAGCTCCAGAGTACAGCGATGGGGGCGACTTGTGCGCCCTCATACGCAAATCTGTTCCTGGGGCTGTGGGAGAAGGAGGTGGTCTATGAAATGGAGGACTTCTCTGCCGTGGTCTCATGGTCTAGGTATATCGATGATATACTCTTTATATGGCAGGGCTCAGAGACATCCCTAACTACGTTTATGATGCGGTTAAATGACAACCCTTATAACATTAAACTCACGTATAAGTATAGTAAACAAGAGGTGGAGTTTCTTGACGTCTTGATCCAGGCGGACGGAAACGGCTACCTGACTACTGACGTTTACCGTAAAAAAACGGCGGTAAATGCCCTCCTTCATGCCTCCTCTGCCCATCATCCTCAGACTACCAGGGCGATACCGGTGGGCCAATTTCTTCGCATGAAACGCATTTGTTCTGACGATGGTAGGTTCCAAAATCAGGCGAGAGTACTTACTGGACAATTACAACAACGTGGCTACAACCATAAGGATATACGTAAGGGGTATAGGAGAGCGGCCAGTACTCCGCGTGGCCAATTATTGACCGCAAAGAAGAGGCTATATCCACAAGATGAGTCCCTTAGATTCATCACTACCTTAAATACAAGATGGACCGATGTCATGGATATTCTACGGAGACACTGGTCCATTTTGACAGCAGATGAAGATCTGAATAGACACCTGCCAGCCAATCCCTCAGTAACATGGAGACGTTCCAAAAATCTAAAAGATCTGCTTACTCGCAGCCATTATGTGGCACCACAGGAATCTTGTTTTTCAACACGGGCGGGTCCAATGTGGGGGTCCTTCCAATGTGGTGACTGCTCTGCATGTCAGTACATGGATAGGGCCTTCACATTCGACAATAGTGATATGACCAGGACTTACAAAATCACACACCATATTTCGTGTACCACGGATAGAGTGATTTATTACGCTTCCTGTCCGTGTAAACTCATCTATGTGGGTATGACTACCCGACAGTTGAGGGTCAGGATCTTGGAACACGCTAGGGATATTAAAAACGCGGCGGGGGCCCATGATCTTTCGATCCTAAAGACTATACCTAAGCATTTCCGTACCCATCATAACAGCAATCCGAGAATGCTCAGGTTCAAAGGTATCGATAGAGTGCAATTGGGTATCCGTGGGGGGGATTACCGAAAGGAACTGCTTCAAAGGGAAACAAAGTGGATGGTCTGTCTGGATACAGTTGCCCCAAAAGGCCTAAATGAGGCACTAAGCTTTAAGTCCTTCCTGTGATTAGTAGGCGCGAATTTTAACTCACCCTTTTTTTTGTGTTTTTTTGTGTTTTTTATTGTTTATGATTCTTTGTTCTATGTATAGATTTTTAACTTGTCTTCTTTATTCTAGTTATATAATTCTATGCTATGCTGCTGTGGATTACATACTGTGCAATATATGGCGCTACATCTGGACGAAGTGGAGGACTATGCCTTGGACTATTCTTTTGGATCCGTTGGGGGCTGAGCAGTGCGACTGGTGGACTCGTTACTGTGATTTGTCAACAATGGTCATTATGACTTTTGGGATGACAACTACTAAAGAGACATTATGCGTTTCATTGCTTTAATGATATGTGCTCGCCTATGATATATTATCATGTATTCTGCTCATTTATTATGTCTGCTCCATACTTTGGGTCCATGGGCAATTATGGCATGTGTTTATCTACACTGGGAACTTATCTAATAAGAGCCCCTCTTTAGGACATTATCTATATGGATATATCCCTTGGGGGGCATGGTGTGGGCGCTGCGTGATTTTGGCCCAATGCTGCTGCTACCATACATCCAGTCAGCTGCAGTTCGTTCATGTGTACTAGTGTGGACCATGCTGTGCCCTTTCTGTTGCTCCTTTTTCTTACCCATTTCCCCCTCCTTTGCTCTGTCTCTTCTGGGAGGGTAGGTTGGTCCACTTTTTCCTGTCCACAGTTTTCGGGCCAGTGCGCGCACCGCGCATGCGCTGCGTCGCGCGGTGGTGGGCGGCGCACGGTCCCGATGCAGCGTCTCCATGGTCACGGGTTCGGTCATGTGACCGGATCATGTGACGTGGTGACGCTCGTCGGGTGCGCCGCTCTCCTCGGCGCGCCGCAACATGGCGGGGGCGCGCCATGCACGGCCGCTAATTTCTTTCTAGCAGCATATGCCACTATAAAAGGGGATCACACATATGCCTACTTACCTCCTGACGAAGCCACAGGCGTGGTGAAACGCGCGTCGAGGTGACTTAGTGCGGGGTAGACCATCGGGCCAACATGGCTGCAGGTATTTAGTGCTTCTTTCTCCTCTAGGGTCTTTCATGGTATTTTCAGTAGGTATACGGGCTCGAGGATTTGGTGCTCTATTGGGAGTTGATTAGATCTGTATGCCCAGCACGCATAGCTGTATTTCCATCTATGGATATGTCTTTTCCATGCTATTGGCCTATGGGCATAGTGCAATATTATGGGATTACTTGGTATATATAGGTACGCTCTCAGTATCATCCCCTGCCACTTGTCATTATGGACCCTGTGACTAGAGCCTTATGAGATAGACACATGTAGTACATCCTGTGTGATTTTCTAAGCCTATGTGGTGCTCGTATATCTTATTCCCGCTATAGGTTTTCTTTGTCTGCCGACACCTAGTTTATGATGGTCTTTGTTCCATCAGGCATGTACTCTTTTTGATATAATATATTATATATTGAATCTAACTATATTGTATTGTTATTTTAACTAATAAAATCTTTTGCATATATTTGGAATTTCACCTTCGTTTGTTTCTCTATCTGGCACACATAGGGATAGAAAACTGACGTTAACATCATTCTATTGGTCAGTACAATTATGGCAAAACCAAATCTGTAATGTGCAACAAAATCAATAAAAAAGTGAAATAATTGTTTTTTGTTGCTCTGACGGATGCTGGCAGTATAGAAGAACTGGCATTTGCCATACACCCACACTCGATGTGTAACTTCCTGGTGCGTCACATGTCAGAAGGATACAGGGCATCCTTATACATATTCCCGATTGGTTATTATTGACATCATAAAACTGAATCCAACTGCTCTAAACCCTCCCATCCCCTGGAAAATGAGTCCGTACAAGAGGTTCCTGTTCTGATAGACCCCATCCAATCGTATATTGCATTGATTGTATGTTTGGAGCCTAAATTATTCAATCCAAGACTCATAAATAACATATATCTTTATTATTTTCCAGGTTTTTTTCCTTTAATTTCACGCAATGTCTCTCATTGTGAAATAAAATTCTTTGCTATTGTAAAAAAAAAAATGTTATGACTTTCATTAATGAGTGATTCATTTCTAAGAGGATCTAACTATATTAATACAGTTTCAATAGCAGCTAGTGACAGATTATATTACTCAGAAGCAAGAATATTACAATTTAACAAAACAGTCACACATGGAATACCCTAAAGCACAAACTCATGAGGTGATGAAGAAATTACCGTATGTCTGTTCTGTATACCTAAGACTTTATGGACATATGTGTATTACAGTCATATGGCACACACTTAGCTGTAATACTCCTATGTTCCTAAACACTAATAATGAAGTTCTCACTTTATACATTTAAAAGGAATTTGTCAGCAGGTTTTGCTATGAAATCTGAGGAGAACACGAGGTAGGGTTAAAACACTGAATGCAGCTTGTCGCTTGCCAGACTGTGTGCTGTTGTTTATTTACAATTAATATTTTATCACCAGAACATTATCATTGCCCAGACCATCTGTCTCATGCCAAGTCCACCCTTTGATAATCCGCTCACTGGCAATATACATACAGAATCTGGAGTGGGGAGGGACAGCTTTCTCAGCTCTGCTGCATACTGCATCTAAGAACTCTTGATTGTGTCAAAACTGCTGCACCCAGTAAACTTAAATGATAGCCTATGACTAAGGGTGTGTATACACCTGAAACGTGTCAGGTACGAGGCCTCGCCTTTTAATGTTTTAACTATGTTTGAATAAAGAATCCATTTTCTCCCTCTATGGTTGTGCCAGAATCTTTCCCCATTTTTTCGTCTAAGGCCAGGGTGACGCGAGTTCAATGTGAGAAACTCGCATGAGTCTCTCTCAGCAATACCAGGCACAGCCGTAGGCTCTCGGGAACAGAGCGTTTAGCTGCATAGAAATACATGCAGCCGCGCGCTCCGGTCCCGAGTGCAAGTGTCACCCCGGCCTAAGTGATACATCATTATAATCGGTCTCTTTTCCTACATTATGGTTCTCTCAGATGAGGTCGCAAAAACCTGATGACAGATTCCCCTTAAGCAACCAAATTGTATCTCAAAGTGTAAATGCTAAGGGTACCGTCACACAGTGGCACTTGGATCGCTAGGACGGCACGATCCATGACGTTCCAGCGATATCGTTACGATCTCGCTGTGTCTGACACGCTACTGCGATCAGGGACCCCGCTGAGAATCGTACGTCGTAGCAGATCGTCTGAAACTTTATTTCGTCGCTGGATCTCCCGCTGACATCGCTGAATCGGCGTGTGTGACGCCGATTCAGTGATGTCTTCACTGGTAACCAGGGTAAACATCGGGTTACTAAGCGCAGGGCCGCGCTTAGTAACCCAATGTTTACCCTGGTTACCAGCGTAAACATAAAAAAAAACAAACACTACATACTTACCTTCAGCTGTCTGTCCCCGGCGCTGTGCTTCTCTGCACTCCTCCTGCATCCTGTGTCAGCGCCAGCCAGCCAGAAAGCACAGCGGTGACGTCACCGCTCTGCTTTCCGGCTGACCGGCGCTGACAGTGCAGAGGAAAGCACAGCGCCGGAGGACAGACATGGAATGTAAGTATGTAATGTTTGTTTTTTTTACGTTTACGCTAGTAACCAGGGTAAACATCGGGTTACTAAACGCGGCCCTGCGCAACCCGATGTTTACCCTGGTTACCAGGGGACTTCGGGATCGTTGGTCGCTGGAGAGCTGTCTGTGTGACAGCTCTCCAGCGACCACACAACGACGCTGCAGCGATCGACATCGTTGTCGTATCGCTGCAGCGTCGTTTCAGTGTGACGGTACCCTTATAGGCTTATTGGAGATAAGCACAGGGCCTCGGTCAACAACAACAACAAATATGGCATGGCTGGTACACTTTGATGATGAAGCAAGTTGTGACTAAATCTCCTTTGGTAGTAGACTTCATAGGTTTAGTTCTACAAAGCAATGCACAATTACTATTTTGCATACTACAGCTCATAAAGGGTTTGCCCACTATATGGACAGCGACACAGTGCGCCATGTAACATATAAACAGCATATACCCACCTCCCAAACCAGCACTGTTCGAGCGACTTTGGCGCTGTTTATGCCAGCTCTAATGTTACATTATGCCACATGGATGCTGCAGCCACTTCCCTTGGATAAAAAAATTGGAACAAGTGAAATGTGAGTGCTGTAAATTCTCAGTGACTGCAGTGCTCACATAACAATGTCACAGACACAGCGTTGGTCCAGGAGGTGAGTATATGCTGTTTATATTTTACAGGAGGCACTGTTTCATTTAAAGAGGTTGTCAACTACTTTTTCATTGATGACCTATCCTTAAGCTAGGTCATCAATCTCTGACTGGTTGGGCCTGGCACCCTCGCCGATTAGCTGTTCTCAGTCGCACCAGCCGTGGCAGCAGGATATTGCACATCCACCTCTTATTCAAATTAATTGGAAGTGGATGTGACGGATCCTACCATGGCGATTACCAGAAGACAAAGTAGCTCTGCAATCGAGCAGTTCCGGCCCGCTGCCACTGGGAACAGCTGATCGTCGGAGTTGCCGGGTATTGGATCCTGACTAGTGATGAGCGAGTGTACTCGTTCCTCGGGCTTTCCCGAGCATGCTCGGGTGACCTCCGAGTATTTGTTATTGCTCGGAGATATAGTTTTCATCGCCTCAGTTGCATGATTTATGGCTTCCAGATACGCTGAATACATGTGAGGAATGCCTGTTTGTTAGGTCACACGAGCATGCTCGGGAAAACCCAAGCAACGAGTACACTCGCTCATTACTAATCCTGACCAATCAGACATTGATGACCTATCCTCAGGATGTATCATCAATGTAAAAGCAGTGGATAACCCTTTTAATTTTAGGCCTTTAATAATTACTGTATATAATGTATGCTAACATATATACAGAGTCACAAGCTGTCTTTACTGTATTACAGTCTGTGCAGCTAAGTGACTGCCCTTTTGGCACAAACATCAAACTAAAAGATAGCTGTAATTTCATGAAAAACGTCTTGGAAATGTAGAAACATAATTCAGCTTGCCTACAAATATAAGTAGATAGTAAAAATAAAAGAAAGTTGGAATGTCTGAACTCTGTGGTGCCAATTTAGTAAAAATGTCTAATTTTTGGACAGAGCAAATTTAGATTAGACAGTCTAAAAATCTGCCACACTTATCAAAGTGGCTCAAGCTGGGCATTCAATTTGGCATATCTTTAGACTCTTTTGTTGAACATAGTCACCTATTAACTTACTTTGCACATGAAATTTATGTAAAAATTTTGGCTTAATTCTAGCTCACAGTGTTACATGTGTTTTGCAAAAAGCCCACAAGTTGCACACTAAGTTACACCCTCTTAGCAAGCAAAGCATAAAAAGTGTTTCAAGTGTAAAAATAAATGTGTAGTACAGCACAAATTGCTCAAGAATTCTTGAGCATTTAGCCTAGTAATTCTTCCCTCATGACTATTTCAGTTAGGCCGGGTTCACATTGCGTTAACAGCAGCCTGTTCAACACATGCGTTAACGGGCTACTGTTAGTGCAAATGCTGGTATGGCGGCGCGCTAGCGCAGGTAGAGCTAGCAGATACTCTATCTGCGCTAGCAGTGATGGACCCGGAAACGCTGCAGCCTGTGTCCCAGGGTCCATCACTCAATGACAGCACATCGCTAGCGCACGCCCATTGTGGGCGTGCGCTAGCGATGCGTCCGACATAGGAATTAATGGCGGCATTAACGGACTGCGTTACACCGCGTTATGCTGCAGTGTAACGTAGTCCGTCTAACGGATGCCTGCAATGAAGTGTGAACCTGGCCTTAGTCCTAAATAAGGTAGCAGTTTTATTACTAGAAACAGTAGTAGATGTTACAATGTTTTATCCTAGTTTTGACATTTTTGGCTTGCTGAATTTTTGAAAAGGTCTTTCAGAACGTCCTACATCGGTACTAACACTCGGACTTCAGTAGTAGTACACAAAGACAGTTTGTAGATACTCGAGAGTAGATTTTCTTTGTGTGTTTATAGCCCTCATGGAGTGCAATAAAGCATAACATTAGGGAATCTGACAACTTGCTTTCATGTTAACATTCTTCAATTAATGAGATTTTCTCCTACCTCCATGACAGCATCATTGAGAGAGGGGATCCGCCCATCAGGGACAGGAAACCTACAGATAAAAAGGGCGGTACCTCTCACTTGCATCAGTTTGGTTTCCTCTCCCTGACAGGGAACCTTCAGTTTAGTGTACCTGAAGTCAGAAGACAAGAAGACGGTGTCCAAGCCAGGCCAGATCGGTACAGGCGGGGATCCCCTGCCATGGCTGGTGCGGTGCCGTGGAGCCGCCACCGCTGGAACCGAGGGGTCTTTCAAGGTGAGTGGGGTGGCGCAACTGCTGTACCATACTCTGGTGCCGGGCTTCTGGACGTCTGGTCTGCGCCTGCACGGGATGCGCCGAAGTCTCCCCCTGATGATGCGGCCGGAGGGTCACATGACAAGGAGGAACTTCTGGTATTGGACCATGTCAGGAACATGAGGTATTTTATTGTGCATTATCATGCACACTGAGCTCTGCTAAGTCCCTTAAAGCTGAGCCGACACACGCTGCGGGCAATCCCGACCCCCCCCTCTTCTCACTCTGCTTGCTTGTGTGTGTGAATCCTAAATCCCTAATTTCCCCCTCCCAAAAGAATTTTTATTGCTTTTAGCTGCAAATAGCAGACATCTCCTTAAAACTACTCATTTCCCCTCCCATTGAATACCAGCTAAAACTGGTGTAGAAGCTCTGAGTTCCTTTGTTCTATTAACATGATATATATGGGCACTAACTCAGGCTAGAAATGTACGAATTACATATTCCGGATGTCCCTCGATAAATCTATCCCTCACTGAAACCGCTAGAAGCTAAGCACAACGAGTGCAAAGAGTGGATTTATTCGTAAGCAGGTCAGGTAATTAATCCATATTTACTCTTAAAAGAATCGCCCCCGACGTGGTGCATCTCGTGATCCTGGGGTATTTATTATATTAGATTCAGACAGCAAGATATGCATACAAATAGTTTTCATATTCTAAGTAAAGGGGGAGGCATGAGCCCCTAAGTGATGTCACCACAGGGGGAGTGCGCCTGGGTTTTGGACTGTGAGATAACTTAGTGGGACAGCAGTTTTCAGGGTATTTTGTCCCGGGGGGGTCTAGCTGCTATAGAGAGGGGTGTTATGCATCTGGATATATGCTCACCCTTCCCCCAGCACACGGCTGCCATGATGATGCCATGAGATAACAACCTGTAAGTTCTATTTTCAATGTTAATCCTTTTTTATTTGTAATCTGTAATGTACACATGATTTTGTCTTCTTTATAATATCTTTTATACTTTGTAAACACTGCCTACCTTTTTATGAAGTAAAATATATAATTTGCCAGCTTGTATCTCTCTGCTCTATAAACGAACTGTCACTTCCTCTGAGGTGAATTACGCTATTGATTTGGGTTGGCTCTGGACCCATTAACCCTTGTAGAATTGGAGCTGGTGGCAGCATACTTTGTTTTGTGTGATTGTGAATCTTTGTAGTGATGGTGGCATGGATAATTATTGTTCTTGCCTGTGAGGGAGTAGTTATAATGCCCTCGCTGCAGCGTGCCCAATAGCCAGTACATAGCAGGCAGCCTTTCTGGTGATTAATTACCCTAGGTGCAGTACCTAGTCTGACCTGAGGGTAAAGGGGGCGCCAGAAAGCTGCAAGCTCCAAACTGGAACTGGGACATGGGATATAGATAAATCCTCTTCAGAAGGAACCAGGGGCAACCAAACAACCCTGGTTCATGACAAATTGGTGTGAGTAGTGGGGACAATAAAGGTATCCTCTCCGGGATCCCTGACATATTGTTGGCAGCATGGTGTGAACCGTGACAGATCAGAAGTAGTACAGGGGACGCCGGGCGTTTTTTCAAAAGGCAGCAGGGTGAAACGCTCCCTGCAGCTAGGCGGTCCCCTGTAGGATGGAGGCACGAAACAGTGAATCGCAACAGCAATTCCACCCAGCACAGCAGGAACTATAATGGACCCTCGACTGGAAAAAAACAGTGCAGGATGTGATGTTTGGGGGGATTGGCACAAAAAAAAACAGAGGTCATTTCCCCTAAATTCAAATATACAGGCCCTGATTAAAAAGGAGTGGGAGAAACAGAATAGGAAGAACTCTTCTGTACCATCCCTCAAGTGGAAATATCCCTTTGAGAATTTAGCGTCAACATCATGGGATAAAGCCCCAAAATTAGATGTAGTTGTAGCAAAAGCTTCCAAGAAATTTGCCCTCCCCTTTGAGGACATTGAAGTTTTAAAATACCCTCTAGATAAAAAGACACAATCATTCCTTAAAGGTGCATGGGAAACATCAAGAGGCAGTTTAAGACCTGCTATAGCCGCAACCTGCACCTCTAGATCCCTAATGATAAAGCTAGAACACTTAGAAAAACAGCTCTGGGATAGAGTGTCCAGAGGCAGGATACTAGAGTCCATTCCTTTAATGCGGGAAGTTGTGTCTTTTCTGGCTGATTCATCAGCTGACTCTGTTCGACTGGCGGTCAAGTCTGCAGCTCTCTCTAACGCAGCCCGTAGAGCACTTTGGCTTAAATGATGGCTTTGAGACATACAGACTAAAAGAAAATGATGCCTCATCCCATGTGAAGGAAATTTTCTATTTGGGCAAACATTAGATGACATCCTTCAGAAGGCAGAGTATAAGAAAAAGGGGTTCCCTAACCTGTCCACCCATGCATATAAAGTCTTTTTGGAGTAAAACATTGTTCCGTAGCACCCCCCCCGAAAGAGCAGAATAGATGGGAAGAGGGAAAAAAGAAAGATAAAGGGTTTCTCTTTGGGAGTTCCTCCAAGTGAAAGTCCATCCCAAATGGGGGGCAGACTATCCCTCTTCCTTTTGGCCTGGGAAAAGATTTCCAACAGTCCCTGGATACTAAGCCTAATCAAGTCAGGCCTGAGGATAGACTTTCGTTCATTCCTTCCCCAGAACTTTGTAGTGACTTCCCTATGACCCTCTCCACAGGAACAAAGTGCCTTGGAACACGAGGTGTTGGATCTAGTGGGCTAAGCTTTCCTCCAGGAGGTCCCTTCTTGGGAATAGACGGAAGGATTCTACTCCCCATTGTTTCTGGTAAGCAAACCAGATAGATCCTTCCTGGCAATTATAAATTTAAAAAAGTTGAACAAGTATGTGACAGCTCAAACTTTCAAGCTGAAATCAACAAAATTGGCCATCAAAATTATTGTTTTCCAATTGCTTTATGACAGTCCTGGATCTGAGGGACTCATTATCACGTTACCATACACAAAGACTCTCAAAAGTTCCTCAGGGTAGCGGTCTCCATAAGAGAAATACATTTTTTTCAATACAAGGTCCTTCCCTTCGGCTTGCTGATAGCCCCTCGTGTGTTTACCAAACTAGTGGCAGAAGCAGTGGCACACCTGAGGAAAAAGGACATTTTGATCATCTCTTATTTGGACGACTTCTTAGTGATAGGCAACTCGGTGCAACAGTGCAGAGGACAACTCAAGAAAGTAATGACATCTTTAGTAAACCTAGGTTGGCAAAGATCGAGCCAAAGACGATTCAGGAGTTCCTGGACATGCGTACGCTGGACTCCCAGTAGCAAGAGTGTCGCATTCCAGTGGACAAAAGGGAAAAGATTGCGGGTCAGGTATTGAGGGCATCACAATACCCATCCATGACTTTGAGAAAGGCCATGTCCCTGTTAGTTTCCCTAACCTCCTGTTTGCCAGCAGTTCAGTGGGCCCAAATACACACCAGGGGCTCCAGTGGGACATCTTAAAAAACAGGTCTCCTTAAAAGGTCAATTAGAAGGTTGTATGACTCTGTCTTCAACAACTATTAATTCCCTGGGTGGGTGGAAAGAGATGGACTGTCTGACCAAGTGGGTCCCTTGGGTGGCCAGTGTCTTGAGTAGTCACCACAGATGCAAGCCCCATGGGGTGGGGGCTCATCTGCATAACAGGGTACTTAGGGAGTCTGGACGAGTCAACAGTTGTCTGTATCCTCGAACCAAAAGGAACTATTAGCAGTCAGTTATGCCCTGATAGAGTTCTTAGATACCCTACGGGGTCATCATGTGCAAGTATTTTCGAACAACCAGGTAGTGGTAGCCTATCTGAACCATCAAAGGGGGATCCAGGTCACAGGCCTTGATGAACATAACTCAAATTTTCCAGTTGGTGGAAAGAAATCTCCTCTCCCTGTTGGCACTACACATTCGGTGGGGGTAGAAAACCACAAGACAGACTTTCCAAGCTGCACTCAGTTGAAACAGGGCAAATGGGTGCTAAAAGAGTCAATTTTCATTCAGAGAGTGGAAATGTGGGGTCTTCCGGTCATAGCTCTCTTCACCAGCGCCGACAACACAAGGGTAGACTCCTTTTGCTCCATAGATCACAGTGGGAATCCTCAGGCTCTAGATGCCTTTATGATTCTGTGGAATCAAAGCCTGGCCTATGCCTTCCCCTTGTTCATCCTCATCCTAGCAGTTCTAAGGAAGAACAGGGAGAACTGGGCAAGAGTAATCCTGATAACCCCTTTCTGGCCAAAAAGAACTTGATTATCCTGGCTGAGGATGATGTCTGTTATGAAAGGTAATTCAGTACCACAATGGACATAGAGGTCAGCGCACATACAGTGACCTGGCAATAACCCAAAAAACAAGAACGAGCTCTGAGACGTGGGAACTCTGTTGACTGCAATCCCTAATCCTCTCCAACCACACTAAAGGCAGCCGTGGATTGCGCCTAACGCTCCCTATGCAACTCGGCACGGCCTGAGAAACTAGCTAGCCTGAAGATAGAAAATAAGCCTACCTTGCCTCAGAGAAATACCCCAAAGGAAAAGGCAGCCCCCACATATAATGACTGTGAGTTAAGATGAAAAGACAAACGTAGAGATGAAATAGATTTAGCAAAGTGAGGCCCAACTTTCTGAACAGAGCGAGGATAGGAAAGGTAACTTTGCGGTCAACACAAAACCCTACAAAACCACGCAAAGGGGGCAAAAAGACCCTCCGTACCGAACTAACGGCATGGAGGTACACCCTCTGCGTCCCAGAGCTTCCAGCAAGCAGAAAAAAACAAATTGACAAGCTGGACAGAAAAAAAACAGCAAACAAATAGCAAAGAGGAACTTAGCTATGCAGAGCAGCAGGCCACAGGAACGATCCAGGAGGAAACAGGTCCAATACTAGAACATTGACTGGAGGCCAGGATCAAAGCACTAGGTGGAGTTAAATAGAGCAGCACCTAACGACTTCACCACATCACCTGAGGAAGGAAACTCAGAAGCCGCAGTACCACTTTCCTCCACCAACGGAAGCTCACAGAGAGACCCAGCCGAAGTACCACTTGTGACCACAGGAGGGAGCTCTGCCACAGAATTCACAACAGTACCCCCCCCTTGAGGAGGGGTCACCGAACCCTCACCAGAGCTCCCAGGACGACCAGGATGAGCCATATGAAAGGCACGAATAAGATCGGGAGCATGGACATCAGAGGCAAAGACCCAGGAATTATCTTCCTGAGCATAACCCTTCCACTTAACCAGATACTGGAGTTTCCGCCTTGAAACACGAGAATCCAAAATCTTCTCCACAATATACTCCAACTCCCCCTCCACCAAAACCGGGACAGGAGGATCAACAGATGGAACCATAGGTGCCACGTATCTCCGCAACAATGACCTATGGAATACGTTATGTATGGAAAAAGAATCTGGAAGGGTCAGACAAAAAGACACAGGATTAAGAACCTCAGAAATCCTATACGGACCAATAAAACGAGGTTTAAACTTAGGAGAGGAAACCTTCATAGGAATATGACGAGAAGATAACCAAACCAAGTCCCCAACCCGGAGTCGGGGACCCACACAGCGTCTGCGATTAGCGAAACGTTGAGCCTTCTCCTGGGACAAAGTCAAATTGTCCACTACATGAGTCCAAATCTGCTGCAACCTGTCCACCACAGTATCCACACCAGGACAGTCCGAAGACTCAACCTGCCCTGAAGAGAAACGAGGATGGAACCCAGAGTTGCAGAAAAACAGTGAAACCAAGGTAGCCGAGCTGGCCCGATTATTAAGGGCGAACTCAGCCAAAGGCAAAAAGGACACCCAGTCATCCTGATCAGCAGAAACAAAGCATCTCAGATATGTTTCCAAGGTCTGATTGGTTCGTTCGGTCTGGCCATTAGTCTGAGGATGGAAAGCCGAGGAAAAAGACAAGTCAATGCCCATCCTACCACAAAAGGCTCGCCAAAACCTCGAAACAAACTGGGAACCTCTGTCAGAAACGATATTCTCCGGAATGCCATGTAAACGAACCACATGCTGGAAAAACAATGGCACCAAATCAGAGGAGGAAGGCAATTTAGACAAGGGTACCAAATGGACCATCTTAGAGAAGCGATCACAGACCACCCAAATGACTGACATCTTTTGAGAGACGGGAAGATCTGAAATAAAATCCATAGAGATATGTGTCCAAGGCCTCTTCGGGACCGGCAAGGGCAAAAGCAACCCACTGGCACGAGAACAGCAGGGCTTAGCCCGAGCACAAATCCCACAGGACTGCACAAAAGTACGCACATCCCGCGACAGAGATGGCCACCAAAAGGATCTAGCCACTAACTCTCTGGTACCAAAGATTCCAGGATGACCAGCCAACACCGAACAATGAACCTCAGAGATAACTTTATTCGTCCACCTATCAGGGACAAACAGTTTCTCCGCTGGACAACGATCAGGTTTATTAGCCTGAAATTTTTGCAGCACCCGCTGCAAATCAGGGGAGAAGGCAGACACAATTACTCCCTCTTTGAGGATACCCGCCGGCTCAGATACACCCGGAGAGTCGGGCACAAAACTCCTAGACAGAGCATCCGCCTTCACATTTTTAGAGCCCGGAAGGTATGAAATCACAAAGTCAAAATGGGCAAAAAACAACGACCAACGAGCTTGTCTAGGATTCAACCACTTGGCGGACTCGAGATAAGTCAAGTTCTTATGATCAGTCAAGACCACCACGCGATGCTTAGCTCCTTCAAGCCAATGACGCCACTCCTCGAATGCCCACTTCATGGCCAGCAACTCTCGATTGCCCACATCATAATTTCGCTCAGCAGGCGAAAACTTCCTGGAAAAGAAGGCGCATGGTTTTATCACCGAGCAATCAGAACTTCTCTGCGACAAAACAGCCCCTGCTCCAATCTCAGAAGCATCAACCTCGACCTGGAACGGAAGCGAAACATCTGGTTGACACAACACAGGGGCAGAAGAAAAACGACGCTTCAACTCTTGAAAAGCTTCCACCGCAGCAGAAGACCAATTGACCACATCAGCACCTTTCTTGGTCAAATCGGTCAATGGTTTAGCAATACTAGAAAAATTGCAGATGAAGCGACGATAAAAATTAGCAAAGCCCAGGAACTTTTGCAGACTTTTCAGAGATGTCGGCTGAGTCCAATTATGGATGGCTTGGACCTTAACAGGGTCCATCTCGATAGTAGAAGGGGAAAAGATGAACCCCAAAAATGAAACCTTCTGAACACCAAAGAGACACTTTGATCCCTTCACAAACAAAGAATTAGCACGCAGGACCTGAAACACCGTTCTGACCTGCTTCACATGAGACTCCCAATCATCCGAGAAGATCAAAATGTCATCTAAGTACACAATCAGGAATTTATCCAGGTACTCTCGGAAGATGTCATGCATAAAGGACTGAAACACTGATGGAGCATTGGCAAGTCCGAACGGCATTACTAGATACTCAAAATGGCCCTCGGGCGTATTAAATGCAGTTTTCCACTCATCGCCTCGCTTAATACGCACAAGATTATACGCACCACGAAGATCTGTCTTGGTGAACCAACTAGCCCCCTTAATCCGAGCAAACAAATCAGATAACAATGGCAAGGGGTACTGAAATTTAACCGTGATCTTATTTAGAAGGCGATAATCTATACAAGGTCTCAGTGAACCATCCTTCTTGGCTACAAAAAAGAACCCTGCTCCTAATGGCGACGATGACGGGCGAATATGCCCCTTCTCTAAAGACTCCTTCACATAACTCCGCATAGCGGCGTGCTCAGGCACAGATAAATTAAACAGTCGACCTTTTGGGAATTTACTACCAGGAATCAAATCGATAGCACAATCACAATCCCTATGCGGAGGTAGGGTATCGGACTTGGGTTCATCAAATAAATCCCGGTAATCAGACAAGAACTCAGGAACCTCAGAAGGGGTGGATGACGAAATAGTCAGAAATGGGACATCACCATGTACCCCCTGACAACCCCAGCTGGACACAGACATGGATTTCCAATCTAATACTGGATTATGGACTTGTAGCCATGGCAACCCCAACACGACCACATCATGCAGATTATGCAACACCAGAAAGCGAATAACCTCCTGATGTGCAGGAGCCATGCACATGGTCAGCTGGGTCCAGTACTGAGGCTTATTCTTGGCCAAAGGCGTAGCATCAATTCCTCTCAATGGAATAGGACACTGCAAGGGCTCCAAGAAAAACCCACAACGCCTAGCATACTCCAAGTCCATCAAATTCAGAGCAGCGCCTGAGTCCACAAATGCAATGACAGTATATGATGACAAAGAGCAGATCAAGGTAACAGACAGAAGAAATTTTGACTGTACCGTACCAATGGTGGCAGACCTAGCGAACCGCTTAGTGCGCTTAGGACAATCAGAGATAGCATAAGTGGAATCACCACAGTAGAAACACAGCCCATTCAGACGTCTGTGTTCTTGCCGTTCAACTCTGGTCAAAGTCCTATCGCACTGCATAGGCTGAGGTTTAAGCTCAGGTAATACCGCCAAATGGTGCACAGATTTACGCTCGCGCAAGCGTCGACCGATCTGAATGGCCAAAGACATAGACTCATTCAGACCAGCAGGCATAGGAAATCCCACCATGACATCCTTAAGGGCTTCAGAGAGACCTTTTCTGAAAATAGCTGCGAGCGCTCCTTCATTCCACTGAGTGAGTACGGACCACTTTCTAAATTTCTGACAATATACCTCTATTTCATCCTGACCCTGACACAGAGCCAGCAAATTCTTCTCTGCCTGATCCACAGAATTAGGCTCATCGTACAGCAATCCGAGCACCAGGAAAAATGCATCGATATTACTTAATGCAGGATCTCCTGACGCAAGAGAAAATGCCCAGTCCTGAGGGTTGCCACGCAAAAAAGAAATAACGATCCTAACTTGTTGAACTGGGTCACCAGAGGAGCGAGGTTTCAAAGCCAGAAATAGTTTACAATTATTTTTGAAACTAAGAAATTTAGTTCTATCTCCAAAAAACAAATCAGGAATAGGAATTCTCGGTTCTAACATAGAATTCTGAACCACAAAGTCTTGAATACTTTGTACTCTTGCCGTGAGCTGATCCACACATGAAGACAGACCTTTAATGTCCATTGCTACACCTGTGTCCTGAACCACCCAAATGTCTAGGGGAAAAAAAAGGCAAAACACAGTGCAAAGAAAAAAAAATGGTCTCAGAACTTCTTTTTTCCCTCTATTGAGAATCATTAGTACTTTGGGCCTCCAGTACTGTTATGAAAGGTAATTCAGTACCACAATGGACATAGAGGTCAGCGCACATACAGTGACCTGGCAATAACCCAAAAAAAAGAACGAGCTCTGAGACGTGGGAACTCTGTTGACCGCAATCCCTAATCCTCTCCAACCACACTAAAGGCAGCCGTGGATTGCGCCTAACGCTCCCTATGCAACTCGGCACAGCCTGAGAAACTAGCTAGCCTGAAGATAGAAAATAAGCCTACCTTGCCTCAGAGAAATACCCCAAAGGAAAAGGCAGCCCCCACATATAATGACTGTGAGTTAAGATGAAAAGACAAACGTAGAGATGAAATAGATTTAGCAAAGTGAGGCCCAACTTTCTGAACAGAGCGAGGATAGGAAAGGTAACTTTGCGGTCAACACAAAACCCTACAAAACCACGCAAAGGGGGCAAAAAGACCCTCCGTACCGAACTAACGGCACGGAGGTACACCCTCTGCGTCCCAGAGCTTCCAGCAAGCAGAAAAAAACAAATTGACAAGCTGGACAGAAAAAAAACAGCAAACAAATAGCAAAGAGGAACTTAGCTATGCAGAGCAGCAGGCCACAGGAACGATCCAGGAGGAAACAGGTCCAATACTAGAACATTGACTGGAGGCCAGGATCAAAGCACTAGGTGGAGTTAAATAGAGCAGCACCTAACGACTTCACCACATCACCTGAGGAAGGAAACTCAGAAGCCGCAGTACCACTTTCCTCCACCAACGGAAGCTCACAGAGAGAACCAGCCGAAGTACCACTTGTGACCACAGGAGGGAGCTTTACCACAGAATTCACAACAGATGTCCATCACCGACCCTTGGGTACTACCGGAAGTTCCAGACATTCTCTCTCAGGGACTGGTATATCATCCTCAGGCAGCAAATTTACACTTAACAGCGTAGAATTTGAAAGGGCGCTTTTGAGGGACAGAGGTTTTTCCCCAAACTTGGTTTCCACCCTACTTCAGAGTAGGAAAATCGTCACTACCAAAGCCTATAGTAAAACCTGGAGACAATTCCTATCTACCTCGATCAAGATGGAGTTCCAATTACGGTCATCCTGGAGTTTCTACAAAGGGGATTAGAACGGGGCCTTACTACTAGCACCCTAAAGGTTCAGGTGGCCGCTCTGGGGACCCTGTATAAATATGATGTAGCAGGCAATCTTTGGGTAGCAAGATTCATTAGAGCCTCCACAAGATCTAGGCCCATTACCAACCAGAAATTGCAGCCATGGGATGTAAATTGTTACACCTGGTCTGTTTACTGTACCTCCAGGGGATCTCTGTCAGGACTCTCGCTCTGTGCCGGCTTCACGCTGCCTGGACACAGCCCCCACCTCTCCTTCCCCTCCTGCTTCCTGGCGTGCAGCCAGCAGGTTCCCTGGAAGGGTTCTTAGGACGCACGCGGCGCGCCTGCTCCCGGTCTCTTAAAGAGACAGTGTGCATTTTTCAAATGTTGCCTCTAACCAATGGCGTGTGTTTGTCTATTATTTCTAGCCCTTCCACCATAGGGAGGGCGCCGGAGCAACAAGTGTCTACTGTTGCTAACTTCCGGTTCCTGTTATTCTGCGCTTCTGTTTCTGTAGTATCTGCAAGGAACTCCGCTTATTCTGTCTGTTTCCACAGATCCTCTGCTACCAGTTACCCGGTTAATCTGGACTGCATCCGCAGTATCTACTCTGGACCCGTCTAGTCCTGCCAGTCTGCCAGCCTCACTTCCAGACCACGCCAGTACCACCGGCACCAGCTTCTACACCTGGTATCCTCCAATCAACTCTGCAATACCCGCTGACCTTGCTGGTCCATCTGTTCCACTGGGACAGCCGCCACGAGTACGGGGTCTAACTGAAGGTAGCACCCGTGTCCTCCAGGCATTCCATTCTGTCCCTGTTCGAGGGGACTTACTACGGGTGTCTGGGGCTCACGCAGTAACGCCCTCTTCGGAGCCCCCCGGACTGTGGTCTAGTGGTTCCACATCAAACCTTAATAAATACGAATGTGAACTTCTACATCTGTGCCTCCGTTTCCTTTCGTTACATAAATTTGGCCTTATCAGCCCTAACATGTCCCCCCTTTGAACACTTAGATTCAAGTTTGCTCAAGACTCCGTCCCTCAAAACGGTCCATCTAGTGGCTCTAACACCAGCCCGTAGGGTGAGCGACATTCAGGCTCTTTCTGCAGGCCCTTCCTTCACTATAATCTTTGAGGACAGAGGTCCCAAGAGAAAGTACTTCCTTCCTTTTGCTCCAACCCCAAAAAAGCAAAATAAGAGAATTTTCATTCATTAGACATAAAAAGATGTTTGGTTAAGTACCTAGCGTCCACCCAGGGGTGTAGGAAGGATGGGTCTCTGTTTTTGTGCTTTCAAGGGCCTAGAAAGGGACTCAAGGCCTCCAAAAGTTCCTTTTCAAGATGGATAAGGGATGCGATCTCGTTGGTCTACTTATCTAGGGGGAATGTAACCCTGGAGGGATTGAAAGCTCATTCCATGAGAGCAGTGGCAACCTCCTGGGCAGAAAGGTCAGAGGTATCAATAGAGCAGATCTGTAAGGGCTGCCACTTGGTCATCACCTTCTACCATTTATAATCACTATCGAATGGACCTTGCCTCTTCTTCTGATCGAACCTTTGGGAGAAGGGTTCTACAGGTTGTGTTCCCTCTCTACGATACAATTCTCTGTAATTCTCTCTGTGGTGCGGTCATCGAGGAAGGAGAAAGACATAGTTACTTACTGGTAATGGGATTTCTCAGAGCCCATGACAGCACCATTATATTTCCTCCGGTCACGTGTGGGTAAGCACGCTTTCATTGTTTGTGGTATGATTTATGTATAGACACGGAGTGTTGCTTATAAGTTTTATGATAAAAATGTTTAATCTTTGGCAATAACCTGGAGGTCCTCCTATGCTCCGTAAACCAACTGATGTAAGGGAAAGGTACCACCCTTTTTATCTGTAGGTTTCCTGTCTCTGAAGGGTGGATCCCCTCTCTCCGTAGTGCTATCATGGTCTCTGAGAAATCCTGTTACCGGTAAATAACTACGTCTTTTCAACATAAGCAGAAAAGCAACATAAGGATGTATAACTAGGGGGAATATGAATTCCAAATTCTATTGTATATCATTTCTGATAAAAGTAGAACGGTCCATGTAAATAACAGACTATATAGTATTTCACAATTAGGTGCTGTTATAGCTGAATATTCCCTTATACTGGACACCTTTACATACATTATTGGATTTTATTTAGAACTTTTACCCAATTGGATATGATGTTGTACTTTGTATGTATAGGCTCAGTATTTTGGGGGTATACAAAAAGTTAAAACCCATTGGAGAGGGGAGGGCTACGTTAAACGTGGTATCTGGGACTTTGTAACAAAAAAAAGTGCCTAAGCACTATATGGTAGGCAGTTGCTACCTACCTGTTGTGGCCAGCACCCTTCTTTCCTGGCACAGATAGTATTTTATATATCCATGTTTACACCATTAGACTTACAATTCAATTTTATTTGTAGTTCTTTATGCACAAGTAATATTTCATTTATAATGTATGATTTATGTTTATGAAAATACTTCTGAATATAAGTTAAGTTGATCACATTGAATTTTAGAGATACATATTAGACTAGTTTTCATATTAGATGACCCAGACCATACCTACTGACTGACACTTGTCCTGCTGTCATGTCATGATAAGATGTATCACTAACTTGCTATAGCTTATCGACATATTGCTATGAAATTATTCAGAGACTGCAACATGAAAACATTTTTCATACAGTAAACTAAAAACACATTGTACATTGTGTAAAATTTTTCCTCCACAAAAAAACTTGACTCATTAGATGTTTTCTAATGTAATTTAGTGTAGGAAATGTATTTGAGGTATTGCTTATTACGACATAATTGCTGCATGCTTCCACTAATGAGACCTCAGCAACGTTAATCAAATATTGCGTTTTTTACATAATTATACAACATTATCATTTGATGCAATATAATTTGGTTCTGTGTATCTAAAATTAATCATAATCTAATGGAAAAATAATCTAAGATTTGTGATTTACTCATGAATGGATTACAACTTTAACTATAGAGGTTACAAAAATAAATGGTAGCGAGGAACTAGTGTTACTAGAAATGGCGGGCACTGGGCAGCTTCCTGATGAAGACTTTTACAGCATGAAACCTTATACAATCTGACTGCTCATGTTCTGATCATGAAATAAGTGGCTCATATCTTATTATGAACTCGTTCCTTAATAAATTCCTCACTTAAATATAGTCTCTTTTGTAGTGTTTTGTATACTCTAAAAGAAAGGTCCATTCTAGCCAACCATTTGCGTTTCTGCAATATTTGTTTTGCTGCATTTTTTGTGCAAATTAAATGCTGCTTTTTACAGTATTATTAAAAGCTATGAGATTTCTGAACTCTCATGCACACGTTTGTTTTTTCCTGACTGAATTTGAGAAGTGCAGTATTTTTTCACCCGTTAGGCTGTGTGCCCACGTTGCGTTTTTTATGCGTTTCTGCCTCATTTTTTGCCACAGCGGAAACGCTTAAAAACCGCATTCCCATGCAATCCTATGGGATTCCGCAGTTTCTGTGCCCATGCTGCGGATTTTCCCGCTGCCGAATCGCATAGCGGTAAAATCCGCAGCATGTTCATTATTTCTGCGAAATCGCAGTGATTTCGCAGCCATAGGGTTGAATTGAAACGCTCACTTTACACATGTGGCTATGCCCACCATGCGTAAAGTGAGCGCTTCATGTGTGGATGGTACCCAGGGTCTGCAGGAGAGGAGACTTTCCTTCAGGCCCTGGGATCCATATTCTTGCTTTCGTTCCCAGGGATGCATTGCGCAAATCACCTGAGATGATGTCGCGGTCACAAAGGTCCTTCGCACAAAGCATCCCTGGGAACGGAACGTACCGGGAGCGCCGCTGAGGAGATCAGGGGCCGTCAGAAGGTGAGAATAACCATTTTTTTATTTTTTTTTTTATTTTTAACATCCTATCTTTACTATTGATGCTGCATAGGCAGCATCAATAGTAAAAAGTTGGTCACACTTGTCAAGCATTATGCTTGACAAAGTGGGATCAACCTGTTAATTATTTTCCAAGCGATGCTACAAATCGCTTGGAAAACGCAAGCATTCTGAAAGCTAAAAACGCTTGCAAAACGCTTGTGTTTTGCGGGAAAATGCATGCGAATTCCGCATGCGTTTTACCCGCGGCAGGGAGTTGCGGAAATGCTGTTGACATTTCCGCAGCATTTCTGCAACATGGGCACATAGCCTAAGTAATGGAATTTTTTGTGACTTTTTAAAATGTTTTTGGTGAATAAAACTAATGTTATTAAGCATGTACTGTAGACAAAGCACAAAAGAAATCTGAACTCAAAAAAATGCTGTAAAAATGTCAGGAAAAGCACTGTGTAAAACACCTTAAAAATGGTGAAAAATGGGCATTTTGAATTCATCTTTTTAAGGCTAAGGAAGCAGGTTTTGGTGGGAGGAAAAAAACAAAGTATGTTTAAAGATTGAGTTTTTGATGCGTTTTTTCCTGCTTCAAAAATGCATCATTTAGCAGAAAAATGTATCATATGATATGCGCATACTTGCATTTTTTTGCGTTTTTACCTGCATTTTTATGCATTTATTTGAATAGGCAAATAACACTGAAAGAATGAACATGCTACAGATCTGAAATAATGCATTAATGGTCAGAACATGCAAACAACAAAAAGCAGCATAAGATTTCAGAAATCTCATTCATACTGCTGGTGCTGTAAAACATCTATGAAAAAATACACTGATCGAACAGTCATTGTACACAGCAGTGCAGTTACTGTTTACACAGGACCATGCACTACCCAGAACAATGATCTTTTGGGCACACCAAAAGATCATTTCACTTGAAAACTGTTTAGACTGCACATTTATCAGGAAAATAGTTCTCCCTGGAACGCTTGTTCACAATGATCGTGCAATGTGAATGTACCTTTAGAGTGGCATGTTATCAACACAGCACCCAAGAGACACAAACTACAAGAATCTTATTTTTTCACGAAAAAAATTCCTCCTGCCTTTAGATCCCTATCTTTGTATTTGTATAATCTTATACCTCGAAAATATATATTTAAAAATATGATATATTTATGGAAAATAAATAATATAGCAACATTGTTATATGTTAAAAAGTATCTAGCTTCTGTGCCCATTCTTTGGTTCTAAGTGTTTTTCCTTCACTTGTGTTTGGACCTTAATGTTATATTTTACACATAGGTCCCCCATGGCAGTCAAGCTTTCTTCCAACGCTTTGGCAAACATTTCAGATGAAGTTTCTTTGCAGTCACGAAAACTTGAGATGCAGAAGAGGATGTTTTCTGGCTGTGGATTGTAACAGGCACCATATCCATTTGGCACCACAGGACCATAGCAGCAAAACATTTCCATTGTCGTAGGAACCTGAAAATTAAATACAAAATCATCACTGAGAAAACATGAAATCATTTTTAAAATAGACTGGACAACCAAAAAACAGAACCAATTCATGAAAACTGTCTAAAGGCATGAACCCCCATATACTTAAGACAGCTGTTAGCAGAACGATGGTTTGGCTGGCACCCATCTCTCCCAACTCAACCCATACACATTACAGGAGTAGACATGAGCGAGTATTTGAATGTTCGGTTCGGATTACGATCGCCAACTTTGCAATATTCGTCGATTAATTCGTTGAATATTCTCCGAACATACCCAAACGTCATTACAGGCAATAGGAGGCAAAAACAACTGCATGCACAACACCTTAGGGTGGTTTCACACTTGCGTTTTTGGCTGCAGCGTTTTTTAAAAAAACGCATGCGTTTTTTTCCCTATATTTAACATTGAAAACGCATGCATTTTTGTTTGTACGCGTTTGGTCGCGTTTTGAAACGCATGCGTTTTTTTACTGCATGCGTTCATTTTCAGAAATGCAACTTGTAGTATTTTTGAGAGGTGTTTTTTGGACCAAAAAAAACGCATGCGTTTTCATGCGGTTTTTTTGGGTCAAAAAATACATTGGAGTCAATGGGGACGCATGCGTTTTTTTGTGCATGCGTTTTTTTGCGTTAAAAACGCATGCGTTTTTTTTATTAAAAAACCAGAAAACACACTGATATGCCACCCCCCAACATAAAGGTGATAAAGGGATCCTAACCCTAACCCTAACCCTAACCATAACCCTACCCCTAACCCTAACCTTACCCCTAACCCTAAACCCTAAACCCTAAGGGATCCTAACCCTAACCCTAAGGGATCCTAACCATAACCCTAACCCTAACCCTACCCCTAACCCTAAGGGATCCTAACCCTAACCCTACTCCTAACCCTACCCCTAACCCTACCCCTAACCCTAAGGGATCCTAACCCTAACCCTACCCCTAACCCTAACCCTACCCCTAACCCTAAGGGATCCTAACCCTAACCCTACTCCTAACCCTACCCCTAACCCTACCCCTAACCCTAACCCTAAGGGATCCTAACCCTAACCCTACCCCTAACCCTAACCCTAAACCCTAAACCCTAAGGGATCCTAACCCTAACCCTAAGGGATCCTAACCATAACCCTAACCCTAACCCTACCCCTAACCCTAAGGGATCCTAACCCTAACCCTACTCCTAACCCTACCCCTAACCCTACCCCTAACCCTAACCCTAAGGGATCCTAACCCTAACCCTACCCCTAACCCTAACCCTACCCCTAACCCTAATCCCTTTAGGGTTAGGGTTAGGGGTAGGGTTAGGGGTAGGGTTAGGGTTAGGATCCCTTAGGGTTAGGGGTAGGGTTAGGGGTAGGGTTAGGATCCCTTAGGGTTAGGGTTAGGGGTAGGGTTAGGGTTAGGATCCCTTAGGGTTATGGTTAGGGGTAGGGTTAGGGTCAGGATCCCTTTAGGGTTAGGGTTAGGGTTATGATCCCTACCCCTAACCCTAACCCTAACTATTTCTGTTTATAGTGGGTTTTTTACTTTATTTTGATGATTGGCAGCTGTCACACATTTCTTAGCATGCTTTTAAAAAACGCAAACGCATGAAAAAACGCATGTAAACGCGTCAAAACGCCACGTTTTTTTCACCACATGCAAAAACGCATGCGTCAAAAAAACGCAGCATTTGCATGCGTTTACATGCGTTTTTTCACCATGCGTTTTTTTTTGCGGTTTTTACCGCAAAAACGCACCCAAAAAAACGCAAATGTGAAACCAGCCTCATAGCAGACCCAAATGTTGACAAAACAAATCAAATTAGGGCAGAAACAAGGAAAGTGACCTCAATTCACCCACAGTACTAAATGTAGCATGGCACTGCAGCAATCAGCCAGACACGAGGTATCGGGGTCTGGAAAGCATTTACAGCTTTCAATTGAATGTCACAGTAAGATAAGGTGGTTGAGGGATCGGGTAGGTCTCATGTGCTGGGAGCTTTGATACCACATGCAACAGCTCAACCAGCTTTCATACTCAGCCACACTCATGTGGCACAAATATCATATAAATTGCGTAGACTACTATTGTCAGAAAAATCTAAGGATAGTAACACGGGTAATTGATTTCAAGGAAATGGAGGCCTGATGGTCTTGGAGGCCTACTGCTACAGGCAACACGCATGAAAGAGACCCAACTAGGAGTCTACACATTTACAAAATACAAAAATTTGTGGCAGACACCAACAAAGTGGCATCAATTGCAATTGAGTAGAACTAGTAAAGTGGGGACCGACACCTCTTCCACTACAGCCAACCCAGCAGATGGAAACTGAAATGGGCAAGGTGGTGGAATCACTGTTCCGTATCCCTTGCCTGGAAGGGGCGTAACTAGGTGGCCTACCAAATCCCTACTCAGACAAGTGGCAGCAGGCAAAAACTCTGACCCAAGAAGGGACAAAGAGGTGGCACCAGGTGCTACTCCATGGCTGACCTACAGAAGGTGGCAGCAGACCCCCTACAGTGGATAAGCTGCTACGGCCCAAAAGAGGGATGAAAAACCCAGGCAGGCACTGTAGGGACTCCGGAACCATGGGTGCAGATGGGAGCGGCTGAGAAACAGAAAAGCACTGGCAGGTGTGGGCTGGACCGGGTGTTAGACAGTTGGGCTCTGGCAGGTGTAATCTGGAACTGCTGATGGACAGAAAAGCACAAACAGGTACAAAAAGACGGACATAGACAGGTAAGAGCCGATGGGTACAGGGTAGACAAGCAGACAGGTGGACTTGGGGAACCTGACAACTAACAAGCATACAAGGCAAACTGACAACATAGATCGGGCTCCTCCATATTGGATGAGAAGCCTTAAATAGGTGTTGCCCAGCTGTAGGCTGGGAATACCTTAGAAAACAGGAACAAGGGAATACCTTAGGTTGATGCGGGTGGTCCCTTTAAGAGGGAGGGAATGTGCACGTGCACCCTTTAAGCATAGTTCGTGGTCCTACAACTCAACCTTCGTGAACACCGACACGTAGGGGGTGAGATGAAGAAGTGGTGTGTGAGTGGGAGACACTGAATGTCCTGTCTCTTAGGTACGAGGAGATCCAACAAAGGGCCAAGTGTGTAATGTCAACAGATCAGAAAGTCTGTAGAAAGAGGGATTGGTCCACTCTGTCAAAGACAGATTCCAGGAGAAGGAGGAGGACAAACGTGCGTCTCTTTTATTTGAAAGTTAGTAGGTCTTGGTGACTTTAGTCAGGGCAGTTTCAGTGGAATGGTGCAGTCTGAAGCAAGATTATAAGTGGTCAAAGAGGGAGCAAGAGAAGAGGTGGGAGGACAGTTCAAAATGGACTTCTTGTTCCAGTAAATCAGAGGCATAGGGGAGAAATGATATGGGGCAATAGCTAGACACAGAGGATGGGTCAAGGGTTTGTTTTTTTAGGATGGGTGGGACGGAGGTTTGTTTCAATCAGGATGGAAGACACCGGTTGTTAGTGACAAGTTGAAGAGATGGGTAAGGCTTGTGATGAAGACTGTGGTAAAATTTGGAATGAGGTGGGATGTTATTGTGTCAAGTTCACAGGTGGTGAGGCACAGTCTTCAGCTCAGATGAGATTAGAGGGAGGGGAAGCTGGTGGACACAGGAGAGAATTGAAAGTACTGAATAGCTGTTTAGGGTTGTGAGACAGGTATGATATGAGGCATGAGAAGTCGGCTTGTTTTGCTGAAGTGATCCAGTGTTACTGGATGGGCAACTCTGCTCCCTTTCTTTGGCAGTCGTGCAGCGGTACGCTTTGTAGATGAGGGCCAGAAAGAACATGTGCTCCAGTAGATGGCAAGCGCTGCTTTAAGTGGCCTCTGCTCCTCTTCCTCGACCTTAACATCACACACAGTACAGTCGTCAGTGGTGACACCCCAATTACCCTTTTTCCCCCACATCACAACTCTCCAAGCACCCAACTGACTGTTGGGAACCACAGAGGGCTGAGTCTTCAGATCTCTTCACACATTGCATGCCATAGGCATAGGAAGTATACTCTAATGATTCACAGAGTAAAGAGGAGGAAATCATCTGCACCGATAGCCAAATTTTTTCTCAGTTTGATCCATCGCCAGACGAAGTTTAGTCTAAGCATAAACTAAACTCTCGTCAACAGACGTTAACCCCGTTGGGTGAAGGTGATCTATTTGTGACAAGATTTGGATACTTGAGGCACCCTTGGGCTGTACTGTGCTGTCAAGGCAGGAAGAGGAGGGGGACTCTCAGGGTGAGGAGTGGAAGAACAGAGAGGATGATGATGAGGTAGTAGATAACAGTGTAAACCAAGAGACGTGCAGCTGAGTAGCCCAGCAGAGGAGTAAGAGGAGGAAGACGAGGAGGATGCGTAGACACAGAGTTATGCAACCACGACAACAAATGCATCCTGAGCCCCAACTCTGGCAGTGGACAGAGGCATTGGTGGTTCTGCAGTTCCCTATCTTGGGTCTTTTTTTCAGACTGGCAAAAATCTAAAAAATCATGTTAGCTGTCAACTTTTTAAAAAAAGACCTAGTAGAGTAAAAAAAAAAAAATTTCAGTACTACATACATGAACTGGCACAAGCGAGATCAGTATGTGTTAATCAGGGAATCTCACTGTGCTAAAATGCAGACTAGCGGGCATCGCCAACCACCGTCCACCCATCAACTGCATGTTCTGATTCTTTCTCCTCCCTCACTGTGGTAAGTGTTGTCACACAGGTCTCCATCCAAAGAACCTCCACTTGTTTACCTCCTACAGTTGGGGTGACTGACAGCCTGTCAGCTGATATGGAATTGGACATGCCTGCTGTTTTTGACTGATCTAACATACCTAGCACACCCCATCTTTCTCAATCCACCATAACATCTCCGCCTGCACCTCTCTCACAGTCCAGTAACTTGTCATGTTCACCCTACTCCACCCTGTGTGAGCACAGCAGCAAATCCTCGTTTGTGCAGTTGTGCTCATGTAAAAGATTATTTCCTCCTTCACATGGCAAAGCTAACAGATTAAACTTCACCATCTTCAATTTACTAAAAACAATATCCTTGATTTATATATCCCAAACACATTCCGCATAGCTTTACAAGTCAGCAGTTCATATAAATCAGTCAAAGGTTTCCAAGTTTAAGATAATCAAACAATTAAAGCAAAAATAATGACGACCCTGCTCTTCAAAGCTTACAATCTACAATGAGGTGGGGGTGACACAAAGTACAGGTGCTTATTTACCATGATGGTACAACCATCTTGAGGAAATGAGGGGTAGATAAAGGTTGCATGAGCTTTTTGGGTACGGTTGAGTTTGATGGCGAATTATCTTCAGAGATGTAGAGAATAAGCTACAGTACATATATAAAAGGACTTTGATTAGAGAACGTGATAGGCTGCCCTAAACAGATGTGTTTTAGGGACACCTAAAAATGTCCAAGTTGTGGCTATAATCCTAATTTCATGGGGGACAAAGGGAAAGAGGTGAGCCATCTAGGTATCTCCATCTAGGAGATTGAACTGAGCTGGGCAAAGTCCAAATCAGGAGTGTTACAGTCTTTGTGTGTCTCAGAGTTTGAAAGTTGTGAGAGGCGATGCAAATTAGCTAGAGATAGAAGCTGGGATGCAGATGGGGAGGTTGAGCTGTTGAAGTCTCCCAGGATAAGGGTTGTCAATTCTGAGGACATGAAGTGTAGCAGCAACGCATAAAAGTGGTCAAGGAAGTGGGTGGGTGAGCCTGGGGGCCAGTATATGACTGATACTCTGAGGGAGATGGGATGGAACACCCTGATGGTGTGATCCTCAAAAGAAGAATGGCGTCCAATTGGCCTGTATTTATTTATTGGGTTAAAAACAGGATTTTTGTTGGCAGCGAGGAGTATAGGGTTATCGTGGAGTTAGCAGTGATCGTACGGCGCGATATACACATATTCCATGTGTTCTAATCTGGATGTTGATAAGCCGCACACTCACTATTACTATTCTGAGGACTAATTATTGTGAACTGCCTGCGGCCTCCTTGGATGATTTGTCGTCTAATCGTGTCATTGTCTGGACGATAGGGGCCAGCTAAGAGCTATTTGCTACAAAGATCACAGCACTTGTTTCTGTATGATTCATGGCCTATGATCTCTGGATTATTGCATGGCCACTCCAATCTGTTGGCCATTGAAATGTAGCCAGTACCAATTGTGCAATCACCATTACTTAGTAACATAGTAACATAGTTAGTAAGGCCGAAAAAATACATTTGTCCATCCAGTTCAGCCTATATTCCATCATAATAAATCCCCAGATCTACGTCCTTCTACAGAACCTAATAATTGTATGATACAATATTGTTCTGCTCCAGGAAGACATCCAGGCCTTTCTTGAACCCCTCGACTGAGTTCGCCATCACCACCTCCTCAGGCAAGCAATTCCAGATTTTCACTGCCCTAACAGTAAAGAATCCTCTTCTATGTTGGTGGAAAAACCTTCTCTCCTCCAGACGCAAAGAATGCCCCCTTGTGCCCGTCACCTTCCTTGGTATAAACAGATCCTCAGCGAGATATTTGTATTGTCCCCTTATATACTTATACATGGTTATTAGATCGCCCCTCAGTCGTCTTTTTTCTAGACTAAATAATCCTAATTTCGCTAATCTATCTGGGTATTGTAGTTCTCCCATCCCCTTTATTAATTTTGTTGCCCTCCTTTGTACTCTCTCTAGTTCCATTATATCCTTCCTGAGCACTGGTGCCCAAAACTGGACACAGTACTCCATGTGCGGTCTAACTAGGGATTTGTACAGAGGCAGTATAATGCTCTCATCATGTGTATCCAGACCTCTTTTAATGCACCCCATGATCCTGTTTGCCTTGGCAGCTGCTGCCTGGCACTGGCTGCTCCAGGTAAGTTTATCATTAACTAGGATCCCCAAGTCCTTCTCCCTGTCAGATTTACCCAGTGGTTTCCCGTTCAGTGTGTAATGGTGATATTGATTCCTTCTTCCCATGTGTATAACCTTACATTTATCATTGTTAAACCTCATCTGCCACCTTTCAGCCCAAGTTTCCAACTTATTCAGATCCATCTGTAGCAGAATACTATCTTCTCTTGTATTAACTGCTTTACATAGTTTTGTATCATCTGCAAATATCGATATTTTACTGTGTAAACCTTCTACCAGATCATTAATGAATATGTTGAAGAGAACAGGTCCCAATACTGACCCCTGCGGTACCCCACTGGTCACAGTGACCCAATTAGAGACTATACCATTTATAACCACCCTCTGCTTTCTATCACTAAGCCAGTTACTAACTCATTTACACACATTTTCCCCCAGACCAAGCATTCTCATTTTGTGTACCAACCTCTTGTGCGGCACGGTATCAAACGCTTTGGAAAAATCGAGATATACCACGTCCAATGACTCACCGTGGTCCAGCCTATAGCTTACCTCTTCATAAAAACTGATTAGATTGGTTTGACAAGAGCGATTTCTCATAAACCCATGCTGATATGGAGTTAAACAGTTATTCTCATTGAGATAATCCAGAATAACATCCTTCAGAAACCCTTAAAATATTTTACCAACAATAGAGGTTAGACTTACTGGCCTATAATTTCCAGGTTCACTTTTAGAGCCCTTTTTGAATATTGGCACCACATTTGCTATGCGCCAGTCCTGCGGAACAGACCCCATCGCTATAGAGTCCCTAAAAATAAGAAATAATGGTTTATCTATTACATTACTTAGTTCTCTTAGTACTCGTGGGTGTATGCCATCCGGACCCGGAGATTTATCTATTTTAATCTTATTTAGCCGGTTTCGCACCTCTTCTTGGGTTAGATTGGTGACCCTTAATATAGGGTTTTCATTGTTTCTTGGGATTTCATCTAGCATTTCATTTTCCACCGTGAATACCATGGAGAAGAAGGTGTTTAATATGTTAGCTTTTTCCTCATCATCTACAACCATTCTTTCCTCACTATTTTTTAAGGGGCCTACATTTTCAGTTTTTATTCTTTTACTATTGATATAGTTGAAGAACAGTTTGGGATTAGTTTTACTCTCCTTAGCAATGTGCTTCTCTGTTTCCTTTTTGGCAGCTTTAATTAGTTTTTTAGATAAAGTATTTTTCTCCCTATAGTTTTTTAGAGCTTCAATGGTGCCATCCTGCTTTAGTAGTGCAAATGCTTTCTTTTTACTGTTAATTGCCTGTCTTACTTCTTTGTTTAGCCACATTGGGTTTTTCCTATTTCTAGTCCTTTTATTCTCACAAGGTATAAACCGCTTACAGTGCCTATTTAGGATGTTCTTAAACATTTTCCATTTATTATCTGTATTCTTATTTCTGAGGATATTGTCCCAGTCTACCAGATTAAGGGCATCTCTAAGCTGGTCAAACTTTGCCTTCCTAAAGTTCAGTGTTTTTGTGACTCCCTGACAAGTCCCCCTAGTGAAAGACAGGTGAAACTGTACAATATTGTGGTCGCTATTTCCTAGATGCCCGACCACCTGCAGATTTGTTATTCTGTCAGGTCTATTAGATAGTATTAGGTCTAAAAGTGCTGCTCCTCTGGTTGGATTCTGCACCAATTGTGAAAGATAATTTTTCTTGGTTATTAGCAGAAACCTGTTGCCTTTATGGGTTTCACAGGTTTCTGTTTCCCAGTTAATATCCGGGTAGTTAAAGTCCCCCATAACCAGGACCTCATTATGGGTTGCAGCTTCATCTATCTGCTTTAGAAGTAGACTTTCCATGGTTTCTGTTATATTTGGGGGTTTGTAACAGACCCCAATGAGAATTTTGTTACCATTTTTCCCTCCATGAATTTCGACCCATATGGACTCGACATCCTCATTCCCTTCGCTAATATCCTCCCTTAAAGTGGACTTTAGACAAGACTTTACATAGAGACAAACCCCTCCTCCTCTCCGATTTTTACGATCCTTTCTAAACAGACTGTAACCCTGTAAGTTAACTGCCCAGTCATAGCTTTCATCTAACCATGTCTCGGTTATTCCCACTATGTCAAAGCTACCTGTAGATATTTCTGCTTCTAGTTCTTCCATCTTGTTTGTCAGGCTTCTGGCGTTTGCGAGCATGCAGTTTAGAGGATTTTGTTTTGTTCCAATCTCCTCGCTGTGGATTGTTTTAGAAATGTTCTTACCTCCCTTCTGAGTATGTTTTCCTGGGTCTTCTTTGTTCGAGTCTAATGTTTTTCTTCCCGTCCCCTCTTCTTCTAGTTTAACGCCCTCCTGATGAGTGTAGCGAGTCTTCTGGCGAATGTGTGTTTCCCAGGTTTGTTGAGGTGTAGTCCGTCTCTGGCGAGGAGTCCATCGTACAAGTAATTCACACCGTGGTCCAGGAATCCGAATCCTTGTTGTCTGCACCATCGTCTTAGCCAGTTTCTCTAAGAAAGATGTGCCTGCACTACAGGAACAAGTCGCAGTCAACATCACCCATTCCCTTAAAAATTATATGTCTGCCAGGGTGCATTTCAACAATGACACCTGGACGAGCAAGCATGGACATGAGAGTTACATCTAGATGAATGGGCACTGGGTGTCTCTGGTTGCTGTGGGGACAGTCAGGGAAGGGGCTGCTCTATAAGTCTTGCAAGACGGTTATCAGTGATGATGCCATCATCAACATTCCTATAACTGTCATATGCATGCTGGAGCACACTTTAAATAGTGTTAGTGAGGAGGTGGTGGTCCTGGGCGAAGAGGAGGAAGCAGAGGACGATACCTTTAGGGTTAACAATATCTATAAGTGCAAGTCTGTCATCTCACAAACCTTTGCCTTGGGAGGAACAAATGGAGAAGGACCGTGAAAAGGACGAAAAGGAAGAGGTGATGGACGCGTAACAGTTCAGAAATGAAGACGATAATAATTCCCTCTATGTTGTCCGTGGTTGCCCGGAGGGGATGGAGGAAGAAAGTTTGAGTGTTATCCCACCACCAACACACAGCACTATTTGCAACATGACTGTTAGCTGTATAGTTATGATTCCAAATAGTGCTGACTACTGGGTTGCCAGTGTGTTCTATCCACAATACAAAAGTAAATTTTGCTAGTTGCTTCCCCCCCTGGAAAAGGACGTGCCCATGCTGCAGTATCAAAACATGCTGGAAGACAATCTTGACAGTGGTTTTCCCCAACACAGCAGTGAGGCACACAGGTTGCATTTTAGTGATAGCCTTTCAACCACAGAAACGTTCAGTTGTCAATACAAAAACTTTATCAGCCTTGCAGAGTTTGCAAGGGTTTACGCCCAGTAATTATTTTTCTATCGACGCTACAAAAACATAGAGATAGTAAATTTAGATTGTAGATCGCAATGGTGACAATGCCAGTAATGTCTGTAAATGTCTGTAAAACGAATGTTGAATTATTGGCGCTACATAAGTGATAAAACCCCCCAAAAATTCTAAGTGATGCTCAGCCACACCAAGGTGTCACACATATCAGTTTCGTAGATTACTATTGTCAGAAACATGTAAGGATAGTAACTCAGGTAGTTGACTCAAAGACAGCGGAGGACTGCCCGTATCGGAGGCCTACTGCTACAGGCAACACACATGAAGGAAACCCAACGTGGAAGCTACACATTTACAAAAATGTATTTGCACACATCAACAAAGTGACATCAATTTTACCACAGTAGAAATAGTCTAATAGGGATCGACAGGTCTTCCACTACACCCAACCCAGCAGATGGACACCCAACCAAGAATGTTCACATTTTAAAAAATAAGTGGCAGACACCAACAAAGTGGCATCAATTTTAGCACAGTAGAAATATTATAATATGGACCCAAAGGTCTTCCACTACACCAAACCAGCAGATGAACACCCAGCAGGACTGCTCACATTTCCACAAATCTCCACCAGCAGTAGCAGCAACAGAAGCAACAGCAGGCACATAAGCCTCACTAAAGATATCAGAGACTGCAATTATGCGAGAACAATACAGCACACCAAAAACTACAACATCCAGAAACAGAAGTTGTCACTTGTCTTTGGATACTATGTCACGTTAGTAGTTCACTAGTGCTTTTATAAACATTAACAACTACCCCACATACACCTCGAACATCAAGCCTAATCCCCTTCCACCACCACCTCGCTTTTTCCTAGTCATGTTGTTCAAACGGAGATCTCCCCTTCTCAATCACGTTAGCATCGAAAAAAAAATTTGTGTGTATGATGCCTGTATAATCTAGAAGATTGTCCATGGCCCTCTTTCCTACATTTGCTGCTGGTAAGGTGCAGATTTGCCGCAGAAATATGGCCGATGTATTATTACATGAACTGATAAGGAAAAGGGCAATGGCGACGGCGGGAATGGGTTTGGACAACAGGTCAATAACGGTGGCTATGGAAGGTATGAGATCCAGGATCAATTACTCAGTTACCCAAAACCAATTACCAGAGAGCGTTTGATGCTCGTCAGAAGATAGGTGTAACAGATCTGCATCTCAAGCTAGGCATAAAAGATGGCCATGACAAATTTGATGCCAAAGATGCACATAATCTAGAAGATAGGCTCAAAACAATTTCAACATAAAAAATAAATATTTTTAGTGTGGAGGAGGCCTGTATAATCTAGAAGATTGTCCGTGGCATTAGAATGCCGTTTTTCCTACATTTGGTGCTGGTAAGGTGCAGATTTGCTGCAAAAGTATGGCCGACGCGTTGTTACATCAGCTGATCAGGAAAAGGGCCATGATGATGGCGGGAATGGGATTGGACAACAGGATCAATAAAAGGGTGGCTATGGGAAGTACAAGATCCAGGATCCAGCCTACAACAATTACTAATTTATCCAACACCAATTACCAGAGAGCGTTTGATACTCATCAGAAGACAGATGTAACAGATGTGCATCTCAAGCTAGGCAAAAAGATGCCCATGAGAAATTGGATGCCAAAGATGCACATAATCTAGAAGATAGGCTAAAAACAATTTCAAACTCAGATCTTGGCTTCTGTATCACGTTTGTAAAAAAAATAAAATAAATTAATTTTAAATGTGCAACAGCAATCCACACAGAACAATTTCAACGCTACTAAATGAAGAGGTTGGATATAGAGGGCTGTATCAAGTTTTATTTTTTGACAAATAAAGGCAAGTAATATCAAAGAAATTTTACCACTATCATGAAGTACAATATGTCACAAGAAAACAAGGTCAGAATCATCAGGATCCATTGAAGCATTCCAGAGTTATAACCTCATAAAGTGACAGTGGTCAGAATTGTAAAAATTGGCCTGGTCATTAACGTGCAAACCACCCTTAGGGGTTAAGGGGTTAATATTAGGTTTAGCAGTGCCCCTCTTCTTGATGGGTCCTGAACCAGTTGTGAAAGGTAATTGTTTCTCATAATTGTCAGAAACCTATTACCTTTGCTGGAACTGCAGGTTTCTGTTTCCCAATGTATTTCAGGGTAGTTGAAGTCCCCCATAATAATGACTTCTCCTTGAGTCGCCGCTTCATCTATTTGCTTTACGAGGATATTCTCCATTGCTTCCATTATTTTTGCAGACTTATAACAAACCCCTATCAGTAGTTTATTATTTTTTCCCCCTGCCCTTATCTCCACCCACAGGGACTCTACATTTTCATTAGATTCACCTATATTATCAAGCAGGATAGGTTTTAAGGATGATTTTACATATAAACACCCCCCCTTCGCATATTTATATGATCATTTCTGAACAGACTATAGCCCTATAAATTAACATCCCAGTCATGTCTCTTGTCCAGCCATGTTTCAGATATCCCTACCATGTCACAATTAGGCTCCAACAAAATTAATTATAATTCCTCCATTTTGTTGGCGAGGCTTCTGGCATTAGTATACATACTGTACCTCTATTCTTTCTTAAATTCTTAACTATTCTAACCTGACCCCCCCCCCCCCATGCCATCGACACCCCTAATTTCATTATTTGTGCCCAGGTATCTATCTGCACTATCTTCCCCTCCTATGAATTGAATACCCTCCCCCCAATTCCTAGTTTAAACACTCCTCCAACCTTCTAGCCATTTTCTCCCCCAGCACAGCTGCACCTTCCCCATTGAGGTGCAGCCCGTCCCTAGCGTAGAGCCTGTAGCCAACTGAGAAGTCGGCCCAGTTCCCCAGGAACCAAACCCCTCCTTCCTACACCAATTCATGAGCCACTTATTAACCTCTCTAATCTCCAGTTGCCTCTCTAGTATGGCACGTGGTACAGGCAGTATTTCAGACAATACCACCTTGGAGGTCCTTGCTTTCAGCTTGCAGCCTAGCAAACAGATGACAAGGTTCCTATAAAACTCAGTTCTCATACTCTATGCTGAAGAGAACATGACGTTTAGAGCACAGAACTATCATACTTCCCATTGTTCGGTGCGCATGTAAGTGTGGTCGGACTATCTAAACAGGCTGTTAAGAAGCAGCTGAAGGTTTAAATGTAACGCTCGTTTAGTCACCATGTTCGACCTGTCTAAATGCAGCCTCAGCTACTGTGTTTTAGGTGGATTTCATGTTGTACAGATTTTCCAATGGAGAATTAAAGGCTGAGCCTTATCACCATTACTGTTGGTACTGTTATTCTGGAGAGGTTAAATATCACATAAGTGGTTGTGCTGGCCATCTAATGACTGGAAATGAAGCATTAAGTACAATCACTCATCAGTTTATACATTACTTAGTGTCTTGTATCTACAAGTTCATTTCTAACCAAATTAGGACTAATTATTCTGAATTTAAGTATGTAAACTGTATTTTCATCCATCTCTTGTGGCAGAACATTTATCTGACTGAAATTTCGGTCTGAGAATTTGTTCTGTGGGGAAGGCTCCACTAATAAGTGCAGGAGGGGAAATCTGTCTTGCTAAGTGCCACAAAATCTTGTTCTTAGTAAGTTTGTTAAATTCTAAAATGGCCAACATCTTAAATGTCCTGCTTTAACCAGCTCAAGACCAGGCCATTTATCCCCCTTTACTGACCAAGCTTATTTTCATTTTTTTTCATACATGCAGGTTAAAGAGCTGTATTTTTGTATCTTATTTGAATATTCAAATAATTCTTGCATTCTTTATTTTGTGATACATGTTATGCTATTTTAATACTCTTCTTTTTGGCAATATGGGGCGATATCAGTGGGAAAAATAAATGAAATACATGTCTGTTTTTCCCTCCATTTTAATTTTTTTATGACCACAAAGGACCACTAAAATACATTATAAAATATGTTCCCCTTTCCGTAACACTTATTTTTATATATATCGGACACATTTTTTTCAACTGGGACAGGAGTATTCACAGTGATTTGAGTTAGCTGCAACGTTTATTTATTTACATTTTTTCACATATTGTTTTCCTTATAAGGTCATAAAACACCTTTGGGGGAAGGGGGGAGTGTGTCATATTAAAATTTTTAAATACTTAAAAAAAAAATGAAATCCACTGTGAATGGGGCTGGTATGTTAGTCCTAGTTATAATGGAAATTCTGCATAGGAGAGCTAAATGTGTCTCCTAGGAGTCAGTACCTCTTGCTTCATTCCTACATTCAGCGATCACATGATCACTAGGTCTAGAGAAAGAAGCACTGTCAGTGCTTCCTATACTGTATACACAGTCCTTGTTCAGCACTGTGTATACTTCAATCAGGAAGGCAGTTGGTAATAAACTGTTTTTACCCTCTCTGGGGAGTCTGGTTGTGTCTGACAGCCATGTTGCCTCTCGCGCAGGTGTTATACTATGCAATGACATTTTAGAACGTCAATGCAGAGTGCAATGTGGACCGTCTGGACTTTTGTAGCCTATTGGTGGCCTGGAAGTAGTTAAAACAGGCCTAAAATTTTTTGCCAAACTGTAATATCTGTTTGGATCTTTTTCCTGAATGTTGTCAAAACCACAAGTCTGATTCACCAGAGCTCTCACATGCCCCATTAGTGATTAGAATGAATGAATGAATGACTCATTGTTTCAGGAAAGTTATAAACAAAATATGTATTGTTCCGTTGAGACACTCTACCTTCAATTCTGCATAGAAACACTCACATAACGTTCATCTATCACTTGTCTTAAATATTCTTACAGAAAATCCAGTGTTCTAATGACATTTCAAGTGTTGTATTCCAACATGCAGCTAAGATCAGCAGGCTGCACTGGTTTACTGGATAGAAAGTTGTATGGACATATTGTTATTTCCGACCAGGGACATCATTTTCCTTTAACCAACCCTGCAAACTCAGTTTGCTGTTATTTTCAACCATGTAAGTAACAGTGTATATTTATTTTTTATTTTATTTTTTTGTACATGCTAAATTACACAACTATATAATGTGCATAAGCGATACCAAGACAGCCCTAAAATGTTAAATACTGCAGAAATTTGTCATGCTTTCTGAAACACATACCTGACTGGTAGAGAGTATAAATCGATTGCTCAACAAGTACATTTCGTCTGTAAAAATCTCCGGCAATTCCTTGCAGTGTTCTCGAGCTAACTCTCTCAGAGCTAGTAAGTGGTTATCAATTGCCATCCCTGTTATAGCCTGAAAAAAACATAGAAGAGACTCTGTAGTGAAGTAAGTCTTCCTAGCTCATTCAGACGTCAGTTTTTGTCATAGGAGTTCTATGCACTGTATTCACAGATAGAACTTGTACCTATTATTATCTATGGAGCTGATCACATGGCTATGTAGTATTCTTGCAGACTGAGTGATCAACACATAATCGTGGAGATATGTCTAACATTGATCCGAGTCTCGGCTCAAACTCTCCAATGCAAGTCTATAGGTATGTGAAAAAAATCGAACAGTACTTGGATGCCATCTGAGTGCAGTCCATTTTTCACATACTGTTTAATATGAAAAGATTGAGAAACCTCTACCATTATTTTCTTCATTAGAGAAAAAACGATAAAACTCTGGACAACCTCTATGGTAAGCCGAACTCTGTTGACACTGATAAAATGCAAACCATTATTGAGTAGAAGAAAATCGCTGATGCCTGAATGAGGACTAAGGCTAGTTTCACATTTGCGTTAGAATCCCCAGCGTTTAATCCGCATCCGCAAGTGGTGGAAAAAACGCATATAAATGCGTACAAACGCAGCGTTTTTTAGACGCATACGGGAAAGCATGTGGTTAAAAAACGCCGCGTTTGTACACAGTTATATGCGTTTTTTTCTGCGTTTGCGTTTTTGGTGCGCATGATGAGAAATTTTACAGGAGAAAAGTCTAGATAACCAGACACCGCCAATGGGACTACAGAGGGCGTGTATGATGGGATCTCTATATATAGACCCTTGGGCTACTGAAATTTTAACAGTTTGCTACTGTATCCTGTGTCATGATGGATCTTCACATGGAGAGCTTTCATTTCAACCTGGATTTAAGCATCAAGCTGTTTCTTGCCTGTGCTTTTGCTTGGGAGCAAGACAGAAATCGCAAAAGATGGAGAAGGAGACAACGTAGGCGTTTTTGGAGACACCCCATTATCAAACTACGTGAGAGCCATGGAGCCTATCACACGCTGTATGGCGAGCTTAATGCCAACCCGGAGAAATCCCATAAATATACAAGGATGTCGCAAGACTCGTTCCGGGATTTGCTTGCTCGTGTCCAAGGAGCCATACGGAGACAGGACACCCAGCTCCGTAGAGCGATTCCACCAGAGGAACGTCTGCTGGTTACATTAAGGTACGTTCCCAATCTAAACCAATGACAGTCCAAATTTTGTGTTTTCTGACATGTATGTTTTGGGTATTTTCCTTTCTGTCTTTAGCGTAACCACACCATAAATAGAATAGATTGTAATTTTTTTTGGTTTGTTTTTCTTACACATTTCTGGCAACCGGAGTGATTTTATCATCCCTCCACTTCCAATACCGGCTTGGAATATCCACTCTGTCCGGAATAGTGGTGGATACCTGCCGATCTTTGTGGAATGTACTCCGGGATGAGTTTATACCCCTACCCACCTTGGACATGTGGCTTGAAATTGCGGAAATATTCTGGAGTGTGTGTGATTTCCCCAACTGTTTGGGAGCGTTTGATGGAAAGCACATTCACATTATCAAACTAACCAGAACAGGATCGGAGTACTTCAATTACAAAAAATATTTTTCGGTTGTGCTCATGGCAATAGCCGATGCGGACTGTCGCTTCATCGCCGTGGACATTGGAGCTTTTGGCCGGGGCAACGATTCCCAGACTTTTAAGAACTCTGATATGGGCCGCCGTGTGTATGGCAAACAAGGTCCACCGATGCCATTTGTCATGGTTGGGGATGAGGCCTTTCAGATGTGTGAAAACCGACTGAAGCCCTATTCCAGTCGGGACTTGAACCACACTAGAAGGATCTTTAACTACAGACTGACCAGGGCCCGAAGAACAGTAGAGTGTTCCTTTGGCATTCTAGTCTCTAAATGGCGCATTCTTGCATCAGCCATTAATCTAAAAGTGGAAACAGTTGACGAGGTGGTCAAAGCCTATGTGGTTCTGCACAATTATATAATGGCAAAGGAGCAATCCAACATTGAACTGGATGAACCAGTTGCACACCCACTGCCCGATTTCAAGCATCACCCGCTGCGGTCAACTGCAGCAGTTGGTCACATGCGGGACCAATTTGCTGCCTTTTTTGATTCTGATATTGGACGTGTGTCATGGCAGGACAATGTTGTGTAATTGTCCTGTTGTAATTTTATCTGTACAAGTAATTTTCTTAAATGATAATAATATTTCTCATTAATAAACTTTAGTTTTGGTTGTGTTGACCGTGTCTCCTATGTATTTCCTCTACAAACCAAGGCTGTCCTAAAACTAGCAGTATTTGGTCTGTATTTAATATCAGTATTTGTAATCCAAAACCAGGAGTGGGTGATAAAGGCAGAGGTGCTAGTTATTATGTTAATATCATAATTTACCTCTAATTGTTCCACTCCTTGTTTTGGCTTACAAATAATGATATAAAACACTGACCACATGCTGCTAGTGTGACGACAGCCATGTTGCTTTAGTGGTAAGCTTGTTGATGTCATTGCGTCCTGATTCTGTTCTGCAGTATCCATTGGACACAGACTGAAGAGACAATGACTTTCACACTAAAGAGATCTATACTCATCAAGTCAGGTGTCCTAAATAATGAACTCATGATGCACATATAACAGCCTCATGAATTCACTATTTCTGACACCTGTGCAGGTGAGCATAGATATGCCGTGTATGACAACCATCGTCCCTTCACTTTGTGTGTAATAGATTACGTACACAGAAGAGAAAATGGAGGTTATACAAGGCAGTTCTCTACTCACCAGGTCAGGTGTCCTAACTAGGGTTGAGCGAAACGGGTCGGCCATTTTCAGAAGTCGCCGACTTTTGGCAAAGTCGGGTTTCATGAAACCCGACCCGACCCCTGTGTGGGGTCGGCCATGAAGTCGGCGATCTTCTGAATCTGGAATCGGAATTCCGATACCGATTCCCGATATGTTTAAGATATCGGGAATTGGTATCGGAATTCAAATTTAAGTGTAAAATAAAGAATAAAAATAAAAAATATTGCTATACTCACCCTCGGACGCGCCCTGGTTGTAACCGGGAGCCTTCCTTCCTAAGAATCAGCGCTTGAAGGACCTTTCGATGACGTCACGGCTTCTGATTGGTCGCGTGACGCCCATGTGACCGCTCACGCGACCAATCAGAAGCCATGACGTCATCGAAAGGTCCTTCAAGCGCTGATTCTTAGGAAGGAAGGCTCCCGGTTACAACCAGGGCGCGTCCGAGGGTGAGTATAGCAATATTTTTCATTTTTATTCTTTATTTTACACATTAATATGGATCGCAGGGCCTGAAGGAGAGTTTAACCCCTTCCCAACATTTGACGCAGCGTATGCGTCATGAAAACCCGTGCCAATCCGACCTGTGACGCGGCATATGCGTCATGGCCGGATTGGGCTCCTGCAGGCCGGGTGAAAGGGTTAACTCCAATTTCACCCGGCCTGCAGGGACAGGGGGAGTGGTAGTTTAGCCCAGGGGGGGTGGCTTCACCCCCCCCGTGGCTACGATCGCTCTGATTGGCTGTTGAAAGTGAAACTGCCAATCAGAGCGATTTGTAATATTTCACCTAAAAAACTGGTGAAATATTACAATCCAGCCATGGCCGATGCTGCAATATCATCGGCCATGGCGGAAACACTTTTGTGCCTCCACCCCACCGATCGCCCCCCCAGCCCCCTGATCTGTGGTCCGCTCCCCTCCGTCCTGTGCTCCGCTCCCCCGTCCTGTCCGCTCCCCCGTGCTCCAATCCCACCCCCGTGCTCCAATCCACACCCCCTGCACACCGATCCACCCCCCCGCACTGCGATCCACCCGCCCGCACACCGATCCACCCCCCGCACACCGATCCACCCGCCCGCACACCGATCCACCCCCCCATGCTCCGACGCTCCCCCCGTGCCCTGATCTCCCCCCCTTATACTTACCTAGCCTCCCGGGGTCCGTCCGTCTTCTTTCCTGGGCGCCGGCAGATTTGTTCCAATGTGAATTTTGATCACTGTGATAAAACTTATCACAGTGATCAAAATAAAAAAAACATTAAATGACTTCCCCCCCCTTTGTCCGCCATAGGTAGGGACAATAATAAAATAAAGAATTTTTTTTTTTCCACTAAGGTTGGAGTTAGAACTAGGGTTAGGGGTAGGGTTAGGGGTAGGGTTAGGGTTTCGGTATGTGCACACGTATTCTGGTCCTCTGTGGATTTTTCCGCAGCGGATTTGATAAATCTGCAGTGCTTAACCGCTGTGGATTTATCGCGGATTTACCGCGGTTTTTCTGCGCATTTCACTGCGGTTTTACAACTGCGATTTTTTATTGGAGCAGTTGTAAAACCGCTGCGGAATCCGCAGAAAGAAGTGACATGCTGCTGAATGTAAACCGCTGCATTTCTGTGCAGTTTTTCTGCAGCATGTGTACAGCGATTTTTGTTTCCCATAGGTTTACATTGAAATGTAAACTCATGGGAAACTGCTGCGGATCCGCAGCGTTTTCCGCAGCGTGTGCACATACTTTAGAATTAGGCTATGTGCACACGGTGCGGATTTGGCTGCGGATCCGCAGCAGTGTTCCATCAGGTTTACAGTACCATGTAAACATATGGAAAACCAAATCCGCTGTGCCCATGGTGCGGAAAATACCGCGCGGAAACGCTGCGTTGTATTCTCCGCAGCATGTCAATTCTTTGTGCGGATTCCGCAGCGTTTTACACCTGATCCTCAATAGGAATCCGTAGGTGAAATCCGCACAAAAAACACTGGAAATCCGTGGTAAATCCGCAGGTAAAACGTAGTGCCTTTTACCCGCGGATTTTTCAAAAATGGTGCGGAAAAATCTCACACGAATCCGCAACGTGGGCACATAGCCTTAGGGTTAGGGTTGGGTTGGAATTAGGGTTGTGGTTAGGGTTAGGGGTGTGTTGGGGTTAGGGTTGTGGTTAGGGTTACAGCTACAGTTGGGATAAGGGTTAGGGGGTGTGTTGGCGTTAGAATTGAGGGGTTTCCACTGTTTAGGCACATCAGGGGGTCTCCAAACGCAACATGGCGCCACCATTGATTCCAGCCAATCTTTTATTCAAAAAGTCAAATGGTGCTCCCTCCCTTCCGAGCCCCGACGTGTGCCCAAACCGTGGTTTACCCCCACATATGGGGTACCAGCATAGTCAGGACAAACTGCGCAACAATTACTGGGGTCCAATTTCTCCTGTTACCCATGAGAAAATAAAAAATTGCTTGCTAAAACATCATTTTTGAGGAAAGAAAAATGATTTTTTATTTTCACGGCTCTGTGTTGTAAACGTCTGTGAAGCACTTGGGGGTTCAAAGTGCTCACCACATATCTAGATAAGTTCCTTGGGGGGTCTAGTTTCCAAAATGGGGTCACTTGTGGGGGGTTTCTACTGTTTAGGCACACCAGGGGCTCTGCAAACGCAACGTGACGCCCGCAGACCATTCCATCAAAGTCTGCATTTCAAAAGTCACTACTTCCCTTCTGAGCCCCGACGTGTGACCAAACAGTCGTTTATCCCCACACATGGGGTATCAGCGTACTCAGGAGAAACTGGACAACAACTTTTGGGGTCCAATTTCTCCCGTAACCCTTAGGAAAATAAAAAATTCTGGGCTAAAAAATTATTTTTGAGGAAAGAAAACGTATTTATTATTTTCACGGCTCTGCGTTATAAACTTCTGTGAAGCACTTGGGGGTTGAAAGTGCTCACCACATATCTAGATTAGTTCCTTTCGGGGTCTAGTTTCCAAAATGGGGTCACTTGTGGGGGGTTTCTACTGTTTAGCCACTTCAGGGGCTCTGCAAACGCAACGTGACGCCCGTAGAGCATTCCATCAAAGTCTGCATTTCAAAACTTCAGTACTTCACTTTCGAGCCCCGACGTGTGCCCAAACAGTAGTTTACCCCCACATATGGGGTATCACCGTACTCAGGAGAAACTGGACAACAAATATTGGGGTCAAATTTCTCCTGTTACCCTTGGAAAAATTAAAAAATTCTAGGCTAAAAAGTTATTTTTGAGGAAAGAAAACGTATTTATTATTTTCACTGCTCTGTGTTATAAACTTCTGTGAAGCACTTGGGGGTTCAAAGTGCTCACCTCACATCTAGATAAGTTCCTTTCGGGGTCTAGTTTCCAAAATGGGGTCACTTGTGGGGGGTTTCTACTGTTTAGCCACTTCAGGGGCTCTGCAAACGCAACGTGACGCCCGTAGAGCATTCCATCAAAGTCTGCATTTCAAAACTTCACTACTTCACTTCCGAGCCCCGGCATGTGCCCAAACAGTAGTTTACCCCCACATATGGGGTATCACCGTACTCAGCAGAAACTAAACAACAAATATTGGGGTCAAATTTCTCCTGTTACCCTTGGGAAAATAAAAAATTGCGGGCTAAAAAATCATTTTGGAGAAAATAAATTTTTTATTTTATTTTCATGGCTCTGTGTTATAATCTTCTGTGAAGCACTTGAGGGTTCAAAGTGCTCACCACACATCTAGATTAGTTCCTTTGGGGGTCTACTTTCCAAAATGGGGTCATTTGTGGGGGATCTCTAATGTTTAGGCACACAGGGGCTCTCCAAACGCGACATGGTGTCCGCTAATGATTGGAGCTAATTTTCCATTTAAAAAGCCAAATGGCGTGCCTTCCCTTCCGAGCCCTGCCGTGCGCCCAAACAGTGGTTTACCCCCACATATGGGGTATCTGCGTACTCAAGACAAACTGGACAACAACATTGATGGTCCAATTTCTCCTATTACCATTGGCAAAATAGGAAATTCCAGGCTAAAAAATCATTTTTGAGGAAAGAAAAAATATTTTTTATTTTCATGGCTCTGCGTTATAAACTTCTGTGAAGCACCTGGGGGTTTAAAGTGCTCAGTGTGCATCTAGATAAGTTCCTTGGGGGGTCTAGTTTCCAAAATGGGGTCACTTGTGGGGGAGCTCCAATGCATAGGCACACAGGGGCTCTCCAAACGCGACATGGTGTCCGCTAACGATGGAGATAATTTTTCATTCAAAAAGTCAAATGGCGCTCCTTCCCTTCCGAGCCTTACCATGTGCCCAAACAGTGGTTTACCCCCACATGTGAGGTATCGGTGTACTCAGGAGAAATTGCCCAACAAATTTTATGATCCATTTTATCCTGTTGCCCATGTGAAAATGAAAAAATTGAAGCTAAAAGAATTTTTTTGTGAAAAAAAAGTACTTTTTCATTTTTACGGATCAATTTGTGAAGCACCTGGGGGTTTAAAGTGCTCACTATGCATCTAGATAAGTTCCTTGGAGCGTCTAGTTTCCAAAATGGGGTCACTTGTGGGGGAGCTCCAATTTTTAGGCACATGGGGGCTCTCCAAATGTTACATGGTGTCCGCTAAAGAGTGGAGCCAATTTTTCATTAAAAAAGTCAAATGGCGCTCCTTCCCTTCCAAGCCCTGCCGTGTGCCCAAACAGTGGTTTACCCCCACATATGAGGTATCAGCGTACTCAGAACAAATTGGAAAACAACTTTCGTGGTTCAGTTTCTCCTTTTACCATTGGGAAAATAAAAAAATTGTTGCTGAAAGATCATTTTTGTGACTAAAAAGTTAAATGTTCATTTTTTCCTTCCATGTTGCTTCTGCTGCTGTGAAGCACCTGAAGGGTTAATAAACTTCTTGAATGTGGTTTTGTGCACCTTGAGGGGTGCAGCTTTTAGAATGGTGTCACTTTTGGGTATTTTCAGCCATATAGACCCCTCAATCTGACTTCAAATGTGAGGTGGTCCCTAAAAAAAATGGTTTTGTAAATTTCGTTGTAAAAATGAGAAATCGCTGGTCAAATTTTAACCCTTATAACTTCCTTGCAAAAAAAAATTTTGTTTCCAAAATTGTGCTGATGTAAAGTATACATGTGGGAAATGTTATTTATTAACTATTTTGTGTCACATAACTCTCTGGTTTAACAGAATAAAAATTCAAAATGTGAAATTTTCGAAATTTTCGCCAAATTTCCGTTTTTATCACAAATAAACACAGAATTTATTGACCTAAATTTACCACTAACATGAAGCCCAATATGTCACGAAAAAATAATCTCAGAACCGCTAGGATCCATTGAAGCGTTCCTGAGTTATTACCTCATAAAGCGACACTGGTCAGAATTGCAAAAAATGGCAAGGTCTTTAAGGTCAAAATAGGCTGGGTCATGAAGGGGTTTATCTCCTTCAGACCCTGGGAACCATTAGAAACCCAATGCACTGCATTGGGTTTCGTGTTTCGGCCGACCCCGACTTTTCTATAGGATCGGCCGATTTCACTCGACCCGACTTTTGAAAAAGTCGGGTTTCGTGAAATCTGACCCGATCCTATAAAAACAAAAGTCGCTCAACCCTAGTCCTAACTAATGAGTTTTTTTACACCTGACCTGTTGAGTAGAGTTCTGCATTGTATTTCTGCCATTTTCTCTTCAGACTGCAACACTAGTCACAGACTAAGCAGAAAGAAGAGATTATGGAGATAATACATCAATTAATTTTTTGGCCCACCTCACATCTTTATACTAAAGACACACAAAGCTGCAGTCTTTTATTTGATAACTACTGGAGATATGATGTGGCCCAAAAATAAAGTGTGTGGCGAAGTTTCTTATTTGGCGCACGGTGTGTGTTGCCGGCGGCGAAAGACACAATAAACCAAACATAATTGGGGCAAAAAAATTGAATTTATTTTTAACAACAAAAATATTTATTTAACTGCGCCGGCTTGGGGTAGAGTGATGTAAACCGGGGGGTGTGAAGCACTGAGGCCTGGCTAACCGTGGATGACGCAGAGGTGGCAGGAGAAGGGACAATGAAACTAGTGGGGTCTGGTAGTTCGGGAATGGGGCTTGACACATGAGAGGCTTGAGATGCACTGGAAAGGTGAGAAACCTGACATTACAGACATATTGGGAGGTGAAGGGGGAGGAATACTAAGAGTCCGCTGTTTTTTGGGGGATTGCCGGGTTCTGGGAAGCCTCGGTGGGCTCATATGTTTTTGCATGGTCGTGGTGAGTGACCTGTCAGGGTCCGGCTGCACTGTGTCAGAGTCCATAGTGCTCGTGGAGCGTGCAGCCATGCCAGAGTCCATAGTGCTCGTAGAGGGGGCAGCCATGCTAGAGTCCATAGTGCTCATAGAGTGTGCAGCCATGCCAGAGTCCATAGCGCTCGTAGAGCGTGCAGCCATGCCAGAGTCCATAGTGCTCATAGAGCGTGCAGCCATGCCAGAGTACATAGCGCTCGTAGAGCGTGCAGCCATGCCCGAGTCCATAGCGCTTATAGAGCGGAAGGCCATGCCAGGGTCCTGCTGCATCGTGGTGGTGGCAGTATGGAAGGCCATGCCAGGGTCCTGCTGCATCGTGGTGGTGGTATGGAAGCCTATGCCAGGGTCCTGCTGCATCTTGGTGGTGGCGGTACGGAAGGCCATGCCAGGGTCCTGCTGCATTGTGGTGGTGGCGGTACGGAAGGCCATTCCAGGGTTCTGCTGCATCGTGGTGTCAGTGGAGGAGGTCCAAGCAGGAGCAGCGGTTGTCATGGTGGTGGCGGTGGACTGTCCAACTGCACTCGGCATGGTGGTGGTGCTGTAGTGGTGTCCGGCAGTGCTAGAAATTGAGGTGGCCGTGCAGTGGTATGCAGCAGAGGTCGACATTGAGGTTAATCGTGACAGTGAAGGCACAGGTGGATATGCCACCACTGTCTACTGGAAATACCGACTCTGCTGCATAGCCTGCACATAAGCAGCATTGCAGGCCTGCATGAGACGAGACTCAGCTGGAGATCAGGAGTAAGGTGTTCCGACATGCCCTGCTCAATTTGGTTAAAAAAATGATGTGCTGGCCTCTGGAGGTCGGCTTTCACTTGGTCAAGGCTTTTGCTGACCTCCTGGAATTGTGCATTCAAGAGGCTATGTGAAATATCCATTCGGTCACCCAAAGCCTTGATTCCTTCGTGAAAAACCGAGCTCAAGTGCAAAAACTCGGGCATGAGGGACCTGTCCGATGCCCTCTGCCGCTGCCGGGAGGAGCCCAAAAAAAAGGGACAGTGGCAGAGAACTGGGAAAGGGGAACACCTGATAGATTAGTTCCTGGTCTCCAGTTAGTGTGGCAGGCCCACTTGCTGCAGCGCTGCTGGATGGCTGGGACGGGTCCGTGGCCGTCTGATGAAGGACCGCTCCAGAACCTGGGCCAACAGTAGTGCTCCATGTGCTGTGAAAGAAGGAAAAAGAAAATACCAAAAATTAACCAGATGCAAAATCCTGTGGAATAGAAAAATACAGAATATGGCAATACAATACAACCTAATGCATGTGATAAATACTTACGTTCTCTGGGCAAGAACCGGTCTTAAAAATGCCAAAATGCGATGGTATTTGTATTTTCTGATCCTTGCTCCTGAACCACTGGGAACACGGCTTTCTTGACGCAGGTCCTTGTTGAAGTGGTCCTTCATCGAACGCCAACGTGTTTTGACTTTGGCCACTGTTTTAAAAAAAACATTATGGTCAGAAAATGGACTTTTGGCCGTGCTCACACAACTGTGTGTGATGACAGAAACTCCTGAGAGTTTCTTTCATCACACACAGTCGAGTGAGCATGGCCAAGGTCTCTGCTGCTTCACACTGCAGTGCAATACTTACCAAATGCACTTCGGACGCGAGTAGGGGCATTGTCCCAGCCATCCCACATCTCTTTGGCCACCTCATTCCATAGGCGCCGGATCGTGACGTTTGAGTGCAGTGGATCCCGGGTGTCCCACAACAGGACTCGCTCCTGGACCAGGGAGATGAGGAGGCCATTTTTTATTAGATCATCCTCCCGTTGTGGAACCTAAAAATTAAATAAAGTCATTAAAGTTTGGTCAATTAGCATAAGGAAAAGAAAGAAAACAGAGGCTGAGAAATGGAATAGGAAAGTCAACATACAAAAGGATTCCAGATGAAAAAAGTAAAGAAATAGGAATGGAAAGAAAGGTAGATTCAAGAATATTACACTGAGGATACAGTAAACAGTCAGCCTTGTATACGTACACGCTGCCGGCTTCCAACCCGACCTTGACTCCGCTGCTCCTGCCCAGTCTCTGCCGCAGTAGAAGAGCTCTAAAAAAAATTAAAAAGAAAAATTGTCATATGTGTAGAAGTGACAGTGAATACTTACCAATCTGAGGAGGCAAGTACTCACCTCACTGTCATGTTCAACTTCCGAAGGCCCAGGACGTTGCTCCTCATCAGAAGAAGACATTCTGATGCATGTAGAAAGAAAGAAATGCAAGAAACCAGGACATGTAGAGAAAGAAAATATAAAATAAAGGCATTGGCTAGGATATACTCACATTGTTCAGAGGCTTGTTTGCTCCAAGGTGCTGTGGGCTGTCTGCTCTGCTTGGCTGTCTGCTGAGTAGTAACCTGCCAATGTCCACTCCCTCCCTTTATCTCCTTCTATGTGGGGGGTGGCTTATCAGTGTCTAGACATGATTTTCTCTTGTGAAACGCATGCATTCACGAACGCAAGCAAACGCATGTGCTTGTGAACACATGTTTTCATATAGACAGCAATGCGTTTTTTGGCGTATTCCTTGCGCAATCGACCGCATACGTTTCCAGACGGCAAATTGACGCCTCTAAAAATTACTACATGTTGCATTTCCGCGCCATGCTGCAGACGATGAAACGACACATGCGTCGTCAAACGCGGCCAAACGCGAACAATCACAAACGCATGCTTCCCTAATGTTAAATATAGGAATACACAACGCATGCGGATATATGCAGTAGAAATGCTGCGGACACAACCGAAAATGTGAAACCGGCCTTAGGCTCTGTGCACACGATGCGGATTTTGCTGCGGATCCGCAACAGTTTCCCATGAGTTTACAGTACAGTGTAAACCTATGGGAAACCGAAAACGCTGTGCCCATGCTGCGGAAAAAAACGCACGGAAACTCAGCGGTTTACATTCCGCAGCATGTCAATTCTTTGTGCGGAATCCGCAGCGGTTTTACACCTGCTCCATTATAGAAAACCACAGGTGTAAAACCGCAATGGAATCCGCACAAAAACCGCTGTAATTCCGCAATAAATCCACAGGAAAAACGCGGTGTTTTTGCCCTGCGGATTTATCAAATCCGCTGTGGAAAAATCTGCAGAGGATGATTCTACGTGTGCGCATACCCTAACACATTTCTTAATGGAGATATTCTGGCTAGGGTCACACTGGTGTTCGCCATTCCATCTTTCTGTTCTGCACTTTTTCATCGCCTTGAATGATGAAACCTACGATGCAGCCTTCATATGGAGACTCCAACGCAAGTGTGAATCAGGATTTACGTGTGCGCACAGCTAAACCCCTGCGTTTTTCGGCACAAAAGATGATTATTCTGATAGCTTTAAAAACAAAATATAATGATTTCTAAATCTGCCAATCTATAACATTTTTAACTGCACCCTATACTGCCAGCTGCTGATAAACGTAGCAATGATTAATAGCCATTACTAGTTTTACTGTGTGTATGAATGTTACTGGTCCTATGTGTAGTAGATGTACAGTGTCCCTAAAGTCTGGACACATAGGAAAAAATACATATTTTCAAGAAATTAAATTTATTAACAATATTTTTTCAATTGGAAAACTAAATACCGTATTTTTCGGACTATAAGACGCACCGGACTATAAGACGCACCCAGGATTTTTAGGTGAAAAACAGGGAAAAAAATATTTGAAGCAAAAAAGGTGGTAAAATATTTAATAACATAAACATACTATTATATGTGTTGTTATTACATATAATAGTATGTTATTATGTTGTAAGCTGCGGGTAGAAGATGGTGCTGCGGGACCAGTGTGGTGTCTGTAAAGTACTGTATGAAGATGCTAGAGGGTGAGTATAAGAATGGAGGCACAGGGCTTACATTTAAAGCACCACTCCAGCACTGAAAAATAACACTGGAGTGCTGCTTTGAGATCCCATTGGGAGAACTATAACTCCCAGCATGTCCTGCAGAACCTATGCATGCTGGGAGTTATAGTTCACCACAGAAGTGGCAGAGTGCTTTATTGTGTGTTGTCAAGACTGACCTTTTAATTGTGGCAGCCAGCCAGCCAGCCAGCCACTGTGGTGAGGTAAAATGCTGGAGCATCCCATCCCATGACACCACAGAGCGCTGCCTCTTGTTGACTCTCCACAGCACAGGAGTAAGCTTACAGATTGTAGTGTGGAGTCTGCAGGACCTGTGATGACATCAGAAGAGGGAGGGCTCTGTGCTGCCATGTGATGCTCCAGCCTGCCCTCTTCACACAGGTCCTTGTGCTGGAGCACTCAGCATCCAGCACAGCCCCTGCAGGCAGGTATGCAGCAATCTTGTCCCCTCTGGCCCCTGCTGCTGCCTCCTCCTCTGGAAACACAGGTATCCAGCACTGGGGAAACCATGTGTGTCCCTGTGAAGGAGTATTCATTTGCTGCTCCCACGTTACATCCCTACCATAAGACGCACCCACACTTTCCTCTCAAATTTGGAGGAAAAAAGGTGCGTCTTATGGTCAGAAAAATACGGTAACTTCTTTAATGTGATTTCCATAATTTGCGATGCAAAGGTTGATGCACTTTGCAAAATTCACGTGAACTCGATGTAATAAATCTATAGTGCCGTCAATTTTAGAATATACAATCTAGTTGTCTGTGTGTCCAGACTTTAAGGACACCCTGTACAAATATTTCTTGGTTTCTATGTATCCTGAGGCTACACTGCTCTAATCTTACAGTGAAAATTATTAAATGAATGTATGGGGCAACTGCAAACAGGTGAGAGTGTAACCAGTTTCTGGGCAGTGTACGCCCCATGTACACTTTAGACAGCTGCTGTTTAGCGGATCTTCCAGCAGCTATCTCGCTTGACTCTCTATACACAGAAGTGCTCACTCTGCCGCGTGCTCCTGTGTTTTCTATGAGAGATCCGCTGTCAGACTGTCGTCCGAAACCATCAAAATCAGCAGGTTCAGCCAAAGTTAATATAATGTATTTGAGGACTTATAGTTCTCCCTCAGTTGTAGTTTCCTTTTTAGCTAAATACTACTTTGATTGTGGCTAATAGCCAATGATCCATTTTGTCAAGGCCAGGAGCACAGTTATAGCCGCTGCTCTGTATACTTAGAGTGGCGACTGAAACTGTGCCCCCGACCTTGACTGACAGCAGGCCCAATGCAGAGTCAGCGTCAGTCAAGGTTAGGGTTGCGGTTCCAGTCATGGAGGCAGTGCCAACGCTGGTTTAGTCACTGCTGTGAGAATACAGAGTGGTGGCTGTAACTGTGCCCCTGACCATGACTGATTCTCCCTCTTCATTGGAGCTCAGTTGTCAGTCAGGGCCGGGGGTTTCAGTCATGGAGGCAGCGCCAACGCTGATTCAGCCACCACTGTGAGAATACAGAGCGGTGGCTGTAACCATGCCCCTAACCATGACTGACACTCCCTCTGCATTGGAGCTCAGTTGTCAGTCAGGGCGAGGGGTTTCAGTAATGGGGCAGCACCAACGCTGGTTCAGTCACCGTTGTAAGAATACAGAGCGGTGGCTGTAACTATGCCCCTGACTATGACTGACACTCCCTCTGCATGGGAGCTCAGTTGTAAGTCAGAGCGTGGGGTTTCAGTAATGGGGGCAGCACCAATGCTGGTTCAGTCACCGTTGTGAGAATACAGAGCGATGCCTGTAACTGTGCCGCCTACCATGACTGACTCTCCCTCTTCATTGGAGCTCAGTTGTCAGTCAGGGCCGGGGGTTTCAGTCATGGGGGCAGCACCAACGCTGGTTCAGCCACTATTGTGAGAATACAGAGCAGCAGCTGTAACTATGCCCCTTACCATGACTGACACTCTCTCTGCATTGGAGCTCAGTTGTTAGTCAGGGCGAAGGGTTTCTGTAATGGGGGCAACACCAACGCTTGTTCAGTCACCATTGTGAGAATACAGAGCGGCAGCTGTAACCATGCCCCTGACCATGACTGACACTCCTTCTGCATTGGAGCTCAGTTGTTAGTCAGGGCGAAGGGTTTCAGTAATGGGGGCAACACCAATGCTTGTTCAGTCACCATTGTGAGAATACAGAGCGGCAGCTGTAACCATGCCCCTGACCATGACTGACACTCCCTCTGCATTGGAGCTCAGTTGTTAGTCAGGGCGAAGGGTTTCAGTAATGGGGGCAACACCAACGCTTGTTCAGTCACCATTGTGAGAATACAGAGCGGCAGCTGTAACCATGCCCCTGACCATGACTGACACTCCCTCTGCATTGGAGCTCAGTTGTTAGTCAGGGCGAAGGGTTTCAGTAATGGGGGCAACACCAACGCTTGTTCAGTCACCATTGTGAGAATACAGAGTGGCAGCTGTAACCATGCCCCTAACCATGACTGACACTCCCTCTGCATTGGAGCTCAGTTGTTAGTCAGGGCGAAGGGTTTCAGTAATGGGGGCAACACCAACGCTTGTTCAGTCACCATTGTGAGAATACAGAGCGGCAGCTGTAACCATGCCCCTGACCATGACTGACACTCCTTCTGCATTGGAGCTCAGTCATCAGTCAGGGCTTGGAGTGAAATCACAGCTGCCTCTCTATATTCTGAGAGCAGTGACTGAACCCTCACCAGCACTGCCCCTGTGGCTGAAATGGGAACGCTGTTGGGGAAGAATAAATATCATGGCCTTGTATGGATGTTTGGCAGCAATTCTTTTGGCTAGACTTCACTACATTAATGTAGCTAGGTCCAACAAGATACTTCCATTTCTGAGCTGATGGAACAGCTGGACATCCATTTTGGAAGGAAATTAAGCATGATGTGTCTTTCATTTGCTGCATGCACTAATTTTCCTTGACCGACCACTGTCCCTACGGTCATCAATACTGCACATTTCTTGATTCTTCTTCCAAATGAGCTTGAACAGGACATCTTGAAGCCCCAGTCTGCTTTGAAATTTTTGCCTGGGAGAGATTTTGCTCAATTAGTATAACTACAATATCTTGTGATTTGTTGCTGTTCTCAGTCTTGCCATGGTGTATGACCTATGACATGAAACTGTCTTCTATAACCTCGCCTTTTTACCAGAGTTTGGCTGTGCCTCACAGCTTTTAGCCTCCTACACAGATTTTTCTGTTTTGGTTAATGACTGCATTTCAACTTACAAATGATGATCATTATCACCTGTTAGGTATTATTGGTTATTCATACACCTGATAATAATCCTACAAAATCCCTGACTATGTGCAAATGTACCTAGAAGAATTGATGCTTTGATACTGTTTTGATGGTAAAGGGTGGTCACACCAATCATTGATGTGATTTGGATTTTGTGTTCATTAACTTTGCATTTTGTTAATTGATACAAAAATAAAGTATTAACACTTCTATTTCTGAAAGCATTCTTACTTCACAGTATTGTTTCCTACACCTGCTAAAAACTGTTGCACAGTGCTGTATATTAAATACTAGCTATTGAACCCATTCTACACCCGGGTGGCGAGCATTTATATTGGTATATGGTCTCCATCCTGGTATGTGCTGCTCCATCCTGCGCCCCCATCCTGTCATGTGCTGCTCCCATCCTGCGCCCCCGTTCTGTCATGTGCTGCTCCCATCCTGCGCCTCCATTCTGTCATTTGCTGCTCCCATCCTGTCATTTGCTGCTCCCATCCTGCGCCCGTTCTGTCATTTGCTGCTCCCATCCTGCGTCCCCGTTCTGTCATTTGCTGCTGCCATCCTGCGCCCGTTCTGTCATGTGCTGCTGCCATCCTGCGCCCGTTCTGTCATGTGCTGCTGCCATCCTGCGCCCGTTCTGTCATGTGCTGCTGCCATCCTGCGCCCGTTCTGTCATGTGCTGCTGCCATCCTGCGCCCGTTCTGTCATGTGCTGCTGCCATCCTGCGCCCGTTCTGTCATGTGCTGCTGCCATCCTGCGCCCGTTCTGTCATGTGCTGCTGCCATCCTGCACCCGTTCTGTCATGTGCTGCTGCCATCCTGCGCCCGTTCTGTCATGTGCTGCTCCCATCCTGCGCCCGTTCTGTCATGTGCTGCTGCCATCCTGCGCCCATTCTGTCATGTGCTGCTGCCATCCTGCGCCCGTTCTGTCATGTGCTGCTGCCATCCTTCGCCCGTTCTGTCATGTGCTGCTGCCATCCTTCGCCCGTTCTGTCATGTGCTGCTGCCATCCTGCGCCCGTTCTGTCATGTGTTGCGGCCATCCTGCGCCCGTTCTGTCATGTGCTGCTGCCATCCTGCGCCCGTTCTGTCATGTGCTGCGGCCATCCTGCGCCCGTTCTGACATGTGCTGCTGCCATCCTGCGCCCGTTCTCTCATGTGCTGCTGCCATCCTGCGCCCGTTCTGTCATGTGCTGCTGCCATCCTGCGCCCGTTCTGTCATGTGCTGCTGCCATCCTGCGCCCGTTCTGTCATGTGCTGCTGCCATCCTGCGCCCGTTCTGTCATGTGCTGCTGCCATCCTGCGCCCGTTCTGTCATGTGCTGCTGCCATCCTGCGCCCGTTCTGTCATGTGCTGCTGCCATCCTGCGCCCGTTCTGTCATGTGCTGCGGCCATCCTGCGCCCGTTCTGTCATGTGCTGCGGCCATCCTGCGCCCGTTCTGTCATGTGCTGCGGCCATCCTGCGCCCGTTCTGTCATGTGCTGCGGCCATCCTGCGCCCGTTCTGTCATGTGCTGCGGCCATCCTGCGCCCGTTCTGTCATGTGCTGCGGCCATCCTGCGCCCGTTCTGTCATGTGCTGCGGCCATCCTGCGCCCGTTCTGTCATGTGCTGCGGCCATCCTGCGCCCGTTCTGTCATGTGCTGCGGCCATCCTGCGCCCGTTCTGTCATGTGCTGCGGCCATCCTGCGCCCGTTCTGTCATGTGCTGCGGCCATCCTGCGCCCGTTCTGTCATGTGCTGCGGCCATCCTGCGCCCGTTCTGTCATGTGCTGCGGCCATCCTGCGCCCGTTCTGTCATGTGCTGCGGCCATCCTGCGCCCGTTCTGTCATGTGCTGCGGCCATCCTGCGCCCGTTCTGTCATGTGCTGCGGCCATCCTGCGCCCGTTCTGTCATGTGCTGCGGCCATCCTGCGCCCGTTCTGTCATGTGCTGCGGCCATCCTGCGCCCGTTCTGTCATGTGCTGCGGCCATCCTGCGCCCGTTCTGTCATGTGCTGCTGCCATCCTGCGCCCGTTCTGTCATGTGCTGCTGCCATCCTGCGCCCGTTCTGTCATGTGCTGCTCCCATCCTGCGCCACCATTGTATTATATGCCCCCCGCTCCAGTGTGTATGCCCCCGAATGCTGCTGCCATATAAAAAAAAAAAAAATACCATACTCACCTATCGTCCGGCTCCACTGCAGGTATGTCTTCAAGAAAATGGCGCCGGAAAGCGGGGACTGCGCAGGCGCCGATTCCGGCAGCAGGAATCAGCGCCTGCGCAGTCCGCGCTTTCCGGCGCCATTTTCTTGAAGACACACCTGCAGTGGAGCCGGAGTGTGTCTTCAAGAAAATGGCGCCGGAAAGCGCGGACTGCGCAGGCGCCGATTCCGGCAGCAGGAATCGGCGCCTGCGCAGTCCGCGCCCTCCGGAGCCGAGAGCAGAGGAGCCGGGAGACGGAGCCGCAAGCAGCGCTGGAACCGGGAAAGGTGAGTATACTTACCCTCCCTCCTGGCGGTCCCTGACTCTCCGGTGGAGATCGCGGTATGCGTTCAGTGCTTACGCATACCGCGATCTCCCGGGAGCGTCGCTCTGTGAGGCCCAGACTGCGCCGGCGCTTGCGCTTGCGCAGTCTATAGAGGCTTCGGACAGAGTGACGCTCCCAGCGTTATATTATAGATATATATAAATTGTGACAGAGTCACTGGTAATGTAATAGAGGGGAGATACGGTGTTAGTGATATAAATCCAGAGTTTTATTTCCTCCAGTACGGTAAGTGTTGGGAGGGTTAAGTTATGTTATGGGCTAGTTTTTAGGGGGACATTCATAGAGCGGGTGGGATAGTGTCCCCCCATATTGCCACCTACAGAGCTAGCACGACTGTGTGCTGACATAGTCATGTGGTTGAGGAGTCACATGGCCTGGGCTTAAATGGCTGAAGGAAAGAACTTTCAGTGTTCAGTGTGTTTGCCTGGAGAAGGAGCACTGCAAAAGAGTGCTACATGGACTAAGTGAACCTGAACCATGTATGTTCTGTCAGCCATGAACGGGAGGAACCCCGCTCACAGAAGGACTGTGTTTGTTCTGCCACCAGTTTGTTTTGTTTTCCTGTTTTGCCCAGAGGGCTGTATTTTCTTTACCACACCTGGGTTAATGCTGCCTACAATATACCAAAGGAAGTTCTTAAAGCTGCAGTGTACCTGTATCTACCTCAGTGTGCAGTCCAGGAACCAATTCATATACAGTATGTTTCGGGTGCTTTCTTATTACCAAATTAAATATTCAGATACTGAATAAATGGAGAACTGCAAAGAAAAATTATTGCCAGACTTCTTCATTATCTGTTATCGTTGATAAAATTTAAGAGATACTTTTTTAGCAAGATGGGCCACCAGGCTGCAGAAACACTACATTGTTGCCAGATTCCATTACGATGAATAAACACTACCAAAAGAATTCTGATGTCAATAGTGAGATTTACATTTTTATTCAGTCATTCAATTTCATTTGTTTCACTGAGAGCAAAAGAAATATGGGAACTGTAACCCTCAAAATAAAATTGTGTTCTGCCATTTTTTATTTCCATTTAACCTCCTTAATGAAAATTGGCTAATAGATGAAATTAAATGTCAGGTTGCTTCAGTATTAACGTTTTTGAGAACACTGACATTTTCCAACATTTATCAATGTCATATGGGAATCTTAAAGCAACCATTACTTTCCTGCACAGCACACTGCATTTACTTACACTATTTGGAATAGAATATCAGGGGTATATTTATCAGATTAACTCGCTTATGAGTCTGAATAAATAGCACTTCATGGGAGGATTTGGCTTAGAGTCTAGACACAATATCAGGTCACTTATAGCGATAGATCGCCTTTATCGTAATGTAACATGTCAGAAAAATTATGTCATATTTACCACTGCAACGGTATATACTCTGCTGGGTATAGTAACATTTCTTACATTTAATAAGTGCTTTGCAAATTGTCACATACCAGAATAGTGTAATTTGTCTGAGCTGCGATAGCATTTCTAAGATATTCCATTTTCTCAGAGTCCTATAAATGAAAAAGTACATTGCAATTAATGCCAGTATTCTTCACAGTACACATTTATAAAACTATCTTTCTTAATTAAAAAAAGGTTGCCTCATGCCTGTTAGGACATATTTTTTGATATAGAGTGGGAAAGTTGCTCTTAAAGGGGTTGTCCACTACTAGAAATCCCTTCTCAGTCTGAATGTTTTCCCCCATTAAAGTAAAGACACTAAGGGTATGTTTCCACGTTCAGGAAACGCTGCGTGTTTGACGCTGCGTAGAGCCGCAGCGTAAAACACGCAGCGTCCAGATGTTACAGCATAGTGGAGGGGATTTAATGAAATCCCATCTCCACTATGCGTTAAAAGACGCATGCGGCAGACCCGCGGAAACGGACATGCGCGCGTCTTTTCAGAATGCAGCATGCTCAAACAACGCATGAACAACGCAGGTGACCTGCCAGTGACCTCAGGTGCAGATTTGGTGCAGATTTTACCTGCGTAAAATCCTGACCAAATCCTGATGCAACCCTGAACGTGGACACATACCCTTATACTCACCTCCGGTGCCAGTGCTGTTCCAGCTGTGTCGGCATTTACTCTTCTGGGGCTCACATGAGGTTGTTACGTCACTCAAGCCCTGCGCCCAATCACGGTCCCTGCCTAATCAAGAGGAAGTAGGAGCTGCGGCTGCTTTCTCACCTCCTCTTGATGACTTATTTGTCCCAAGGCGACAGTAAAGTCGGCACTGAATTCTTATCTGGGCTTTGGCTGATGATCTCACCTCCTTCTGTTAGTTAGTAGGTAAAAATATAGCATTCCTATATCCAGTGACAGTGACAAGGCATGGAATTGTGGCTGCATCCAGCTTTCCCCCAGTCCAAATAATGCCAGGACCACAAGGTGAACTGGCAGATCATGATACACCATAATATACATGCAGCATATAGAAATGGAGACTTAAATTTACATACACCTCAGCCACGTTCATTTAAACTCCTTTTTTCTCAATTTCCGGCATGAAATCGTAGGACACATCCCCTGTCTCTTTCTCTCTCAGTGAAGTCATTGACGAGCGCTATTATATTTCAAGAATGTGAGTTTTCGGAATAATATTAGAGATAGTGATTTCATTCAGCTTTTATTTCTTTTATCACAGTGGCTCAGAACTTTATATACAAATGCTTAGTATTTGGTACTATTGGCTATAAATTCAACTACCTTTTGCTGACTGGGAGTTTTCCACCGCACCGCCCATAGAAATGTTGTAATAAGCATTCAGAAGATTGCAATGGGAAGATGAGCTGAAAAATATATATTTTTGCTTTCAATGTTTGCTGGCATGTTGCATTAGCAGAGCCCCGAAATTGCCCGTACAATGAATGCACCTTATCTCACACCCAGAAGAAACCCAGAATTTGAAACTACAATCTCTGAAGAATTAATCTAGGGGTGTAATGATTTTGATACAACAGGTGTCTCATAAAATTTACCGCGGAAATTATAACATTAAAGGGAACCTGACAATATGTACATGCTGGCCGATCCACGAGCAGCAAGAATCAGACACTGGCTGCATGATTTCAGGCAGGTATGTTTTACTTGCTGTGGCATTTCAAGAAAAACATGCTTTAGGCCATGTTCACACAGTGCGTTTTTTACCGCGGAACCGCGGCGGTTTTGCCGCTGCGGTTCCGCAGCTGTTTTCCATGCAGGGTACAGTACACTGTACCCTATGGAAAACAGGACACACTGTGCACATGGTCCGGAAATTGTTAAAAAAAAGACGCGCTGAATAGCTCCCGGAAAAAAGAAGGAGCATGTCAATTCTTTTTCCGGAGCCGCAGCGGTTCTGCACCCATAGACCTCCATTGTGAGGTCCAAACCGCAGTAAAACCCGCAGATCAAAAATATATCTGCGGGTTTTACTGCGATTTGATGTGCAGAACCGCTGCAGCAGGAAGTGCGGGGAGCGGGCGGAAGTGCGTGGGCGGAGTGTGGCTGCCCCCCCCGTGTTCCGATCCCGCCCCCCCGTGCTCCGATGCCCCCCCCCAGTGCTCCGATGCCCCCCCCCCAGTGCTCTGATGCCCCCCCCGTGCCCTAATCTCCCCCCCTTATACTCACCCGGCGTCCCGGTGTCCGTCCGGCCGTCTTCTCCCTGGGCGCCGCCATCTTGCAAAATGGCGGGCGCATGCGCAGTGCGCCCGCCGAATCTGCCGGCCGGCAGATTCGTTCCAAAGTGCATTTTGATCACTGAGATATAACCTATCTCAGTGATCAAAATAAAAAAATAGTAAATGACACCCCCCCCCTTTGTCACCCCCATAGGTAGGGACAATAAAAAAAATAAAGAATTTTTTTTTTTTTTTTTTCACTAAGGTTAGAATAGGGGTAGGGGTAGGGTTAGGGGTAGGGTTAGGGGTAGGGTTAGGGGTAGGGGTAGGGTTAGGGTTAGGGGTAGGGTTAGGGTTAGGGTTAGGGTTAGGGGTAGGGTTAGGGTTAGGGGTAGGGTTAGGGTATTTTCAGCCATTTTAACCCTAAAAAAATTCCTAGAAAACACAGACTCTGGCTAGAAAACTGCATCAAAAAAACGCATCAAAAAACGCATCAAAAAACGCATCAAAAACGGACCAAAAAAGGACCAAAAAAAGGACCTGCGTTTTCTGCCAAGAGCTGCAGTTTTTTAAAAAACAGTCAGGAAAAAAAAAGGATGGAAATCCTGAACGTGTGAACATACCCTTAAAGGTAGCAGGAGACTGAGCTACATGAGAGACTACAGAGCAGATAAGGAGTGGCTCAGACTGTTATATACAGGTGCTCAGGAAAAATATGTTATAGTCTCGAAAAAAATCCGGCACAGTTTTTCCCAAACACGGTGAAATTTATTAGAAATGTAAATTTATTTCATTTCGTAGTCAAGCAAAATGCGCACAAAAAGGACCAAAAAGGTACATAAAGTAGGTATCAAGATCCACATGAGGTAGGTATCATATTTCAACGTTTCGGCTATAGCATTAGCCTTTATCAAGAGATACCAAAAAGATGTGACTCATCGAGTCTTGATAAAGGCTAATGCTATAGCCGAAACGTTGAAATATGATACCTACCTCATGTGGATCTTGATACCTACTTTATGTACCTTTTTGGTCCTGTTTGTGCGCATTTTTGCTTGACTACGAAATGAAATAAATTTACTTTACATGAGAGACTAGTCAGACAGGTGTGACCCTGGCGGTTTCTTCCTGCCCGCTTCCCTGAATTGACAAATCTCTTTAATACCAGCGCGTATGGAGAAACTTGTCATTGCAGGGGGGAGGGGAAATGTATAACAGCATTAAAGTTACATTGATTTGAGTCTGTCATCTACTGGATGGTGTCTACACAAAAGGGCATAACCTGGATTTACTGGTATTACAGGAACGCAGAACCATAAGGGGCTCCTGGAAGAATACTGAGGGTGTCATTCGTGATACCTCGGCCTAGTTACTCAAGCTTCAAAGAGTTAGCAGATGGTCATTGTATCTAGAAGTGATTTCCTATATGCTTTATGGAGAGGGTTAGCTAGAGACATAAGGTGTTAAATATGCAAGGTGCTCATCCCTCATTTAGTCCATGGTCCAGCACAAACCATCAATTTTAATAAGCTGACCTGGAGTCATTAGTCAAGGACCGAGTGTGTAAAAAGCTGGGCTACACAATGAAAGGTGTTCACATGTGGGGGTCAACTGTGGTTGGTTATGATCCATAATTAATTTCTCCTATCCTTAAGGAAACAGAAGAATCACTTTAGACCAAAACATTTAGGTATTTCTCCCTTTTTATTTTATAACTAATTTGCTAAATTGTTTTTAAAATTTTTTTTTTATCTTTTCTTATAAGCACTGCATTTTTTATAGCAAAGCTTAGAACTTTAATAAGTTTATTCCTTGTATGCGCTAAAGAGTCCATAGCCTTCATAAAGTGTGTGACCTTTTATTGATTGTCTGACAGCAGTGTATATTTTGTGGACAATCTCCTGTTTGTCTGAGTGGTGGCAGCGTGCTGTGTATCCGGGTTGTGTAGTCGGTGTCGAAGTGTGATTTATACTCACTATGCAGCTTATAACAGAGATTGAGTGCTGGATTGAGCGAGAGTAGATAAATTAACCCTTGCAGTTGTACCCCATGTCTTGTGCTGAAACGTGTGCACATGACACAGGGCAACGGAGGAAGAAGTCGCTGGGGACCTGCGCATTTGACTAGTCTGTAATGTGGCTCTATCCCTGGCGGCTTTTAAAGTATGTTTTTCCCTGAAAAAGAATCAAACATACAGTAGCAGACTGAGCTCATACAGACATTGCCTGATACATACTGCCCAAGGATCGGGAAGCATTTATCAGCTATCAATTTCCCTTTAAATGTGTCCCATTAATATATTGCTTTACTCCCAAATGTTTCATTTTCACAAGGGCTAATGGGAGAAAAAGCACAACTCCATGTGTTATACAATTTCTCTCAAGCATGGCTATACCACATATGTGGTCATGACTGCTGTTTTGGAACACAACAGGCCTCGGAAAGCAAGGAGAACTATTTAGTTGTTGAAGTGATTATTTTACTGGAGTAGTTTTCTTTCACTACGTCACATTTGCAGAACCCATTTAGGCCCAGTAAGACCTAGACTACCGTGCTCCTTATTTTTGAAATTATGCCCCTTAATAAATTGATTACGAGATGCAGTGAGGATTTTGATCTCTCAGATTATTTTTAGAAATGAAAGTGCATTGATGTTTTGAAGTAAAAAATTAAAATTTTCAACAAATACTCAATTTCAGTTCCAACTATGTTTTGCATAGTTACAAAGATCTCTAATTATTTTGCTGGGTCTCCAGATTTTAGAAATACTCCTCTGGAGGTTCTAATATTATTATATATATTGCTGCGACATACAAAACTAAGAAATAAAAGAGCACCATGAGCACTTCAGGCTTAAATTAGCGACTGACATAGTATAAGCAGACAATTGCCAAGGCTTAGAGGTGAAATAAGAAATTCAACTCCAAAAAGTAACAATTTAGGAAACTGCACCCATCAAGTCACTGATCAAGTGATATAGAAATACTGTATATATATATATATATATATATATATATATATATATATAAATATATATATATATATTTAGGAATTATCTTACAAATGTTGGTGCTATGTAAAAATGATTCCAATTATATGCCATTTCTATCTTTTGCCTGGGCATATGACAGGATTCGGGAGATAGAGAGTCATGCTTATTTTTAAGGCTTCATTTTGTAAACCTCTGCAATTGTCAGCCTATTGGATGAGGAAGAAGAAGAAAAGAAGCCCCGAGATGTGACACTAATCTGGAAAGTACACCCTTAACCCCTTAAGCCCCAAGGGTGGTTTGCACGTTAATGACCGGGCCAATTTTTACAATTCTGACCACTGTCCCTTTATGAGGTTATAACTCTGGAACGCTTCAACGGATCTTGGCGATTCTGACAATATTTTCTCGTGACATATTGTATTTCATGATAGTGGTAAAATTTCTTTGATAAAACTTGTGTTTATTTGTGAAAAAAACAGAAATTTGGTGAAAATTTTGAAAATTTAGCAATTTTTCAACTTTGAATTTTTAGGCCCTTAAATCACAGAGAAATGTCACACAAAATAATTAATAAGTAACATTTCCCACATGTCTACTTTACATCAGCATAATTTTGGAACCAAAATTTTTTTGTTAGGGAGTTATAAGGGTTAAATGTTGACCAGCAATTTCTCACTTTTACAACACCAATATTTTTTAGGGACCACATCACATTTGAAGTCATTTTGAGGGGTCTATATGATAGAAAATACCCAAGTGTGACACCATTCTAAAAACTGCACCCCTCAAGGTACTCAAAACCAGAGGTGTCAAACTGCATTCCTCGAGGGCCGCAAACAGGTCATGTTTTCAGGATTTCCTTGTATTGCACAAGGTGCTGGAATCATTCTGTGCAGGTGATTAAATTATCACCTGTGCAATACAAGGAAATCCTGAAAACATGACCTGTTTGCGGCCCTCGAGGAATGCAGTTTGACACCTCTGCTCAAAACCACATTCAAGAAGTTTATTAACCTTTCAGGTGTTTTACAGGAATTTTTGGAATGTTTAAAAAAAAATTAACATTTAACTTTTTTTCACAAAAAATTTATTTCAGCTCCAATTTGTTTTATTTTACCAAAGGTAACAGGAGATAATGGACCACAAATGTTGTTGTACAATTTGTTCTGAGTATGCTGATACCCCATATGTGGGGGTAAACCACTGTTGGGGCGCATGGCAGAGCTCGGAAGGGAAGGAGCGCCGTTTGACTTTTCAATGCAAAATTCACTGGAATTGAGTTGGGACGCCATGTTGCGTTTGGAGAGCCCCTGATGTGCCTAAACATTGAAACCCCCACAAGTGACACCATTTTGAAAGTAGACCCCCTAAGGAACTTATCTAGATGTGTGGTGAGCACTGTAAACCGCCAAGTGCTTCACAGAAGTTTGCAGACCCGTAAAAATAAAAAATCATATTTTTTCACAAATATGATCTTTTCGCCACTCATTTTTTATTTTCCCATGGGTAAGAGAAGAAATTGGACCCCAAAAGTTGTTGTGCCATTTGTTCTGAGTACGCCGATACCCCACATGTAGGGGTAAACCACTGTTTGGGCGCATTGCAGAGTTCAGAAGGGAAGGAGCGCCGTTTGACTTTTCAATGCAAAATTGACTGGAATTGAGATGGGACGCCATGTTGCGTTTGGAGAGCCCCTGATGTGCCTAAACATTGAAACTCCCCACAAGTGAGACCATTTTGGAAAGTAGACCCCCTAAGGAACTTATCTAGATGTGTTTTGACAGCTTTGAACCCCCAAGTGTTTCACTACAGTTTATAATGCAGAGCTGTGAAAATATAAATTCTTTTTTTTTTTCACAAAATTATATTTTAGCCCCCAGTTTTGTATTTTTTTTGCCAAGGGTAACAGGAGAAATTCGACCCCAAATGTTGTTATCCAATTTGTCCTGAGTAAGCTGATACCCCTCATGTGGGGGGAAACCACTGTTTGGGTGCATGACAGTTTTCGGAAGGGAAGGAGTGCCATTTGGAATGCAGACTTAGATGGATTGGTCTGCAGGCGTCACGTTGCATTTGCAGAGCCCCTGATGCACCTAAACAGTAGAAACCCCCCCAGAAGTGACACCATTTTGGAAACTAGACCCCCCAAGGAACTTATCTAGTTGTGTTGTGACAACTTTGAACCCTCAAGTGTTTCACTACAGTTTATAACGCAGAGCCTTGAAAATAAAAAAATCATTTTTTTCTACAAAAATTATTTTTTAGCCCTCAGTTTTGTATTTTTCCAAGGGTAAAAAGAGAAATTGGACCCCAAAAGTTGTTGTCCAATTTGTCCTGAGTATGCTGATATCCAATATGTGGGGGGGAACCACCGTTTGGGCGCATGGCAGAGCTCGAAAGGGAAGGAGCGCCATTCGGATTGCAGACTTAGATGCATTGGTCTGCAGCCGTAACGTTGCATTTGCAGAGCCTCTGATGCACCTAAACATTAGAAACCCCCCAGAAGTGACACCATTTTGGAAACTAGACCCGCCAAGGAACTTATCTAGATTTGTTTTGACAGCTTTGAACTCCCAAGTGTTTCACAACAGTTTATAACGCAAAGTCGTGAAAATAAAAATTAATTATTTTCCCACAAAAATGTTTTTTTAGCCCCACAAATTTTTATTTTCCCAAGGGTAACAAGAGAAATTGGACTCCAGTCGTTGTTGTCCCATTTGTCCTGAGTATGCTGATACCCCATATGTTGGGGTAAACCCCTGTTTGGGTGCACGGGAGAGCTAGGAAGGGAAGGAGCACTGTTTTAATTTTTCAGAATTGGCTGGAATTGAGATCGGACGCCATGTCGCATTTGGGGAGCCCTGATGTGCCTAAACAGTGGAAACCCCCAATTCTAACTGAAACCCTATCCCAAACACACCCCTAACCCTAATCCCAACCATAACCCTAACCACACCCCTAACCCTGACACACCCCTAACCCTAATCCCAACCGTAAATGTAATCCAAACCCTAACCCTAACATTAGCCCCAACCCTAACTTTAGCCCCAACCATAAGCCTAACTTTAGCCCCAACTCTAACTCTAACTTTAGCCCCAATCCTAACCCTAACTTTAGCCCCAACCCTAACCCTAACTTTAGCCCCAACCCTAACCCTAACTTTAGCCCCAATCCTAACTGTAGCCCTAACCTTAACTTTAGTCCAAACCCTAACCCTAATTTTAGCCCCAGCCCTAACCCTAACTTTAGCCCCAGCCCTAACCCTAACTTCAGCCTCAACCCTAACTGTTGCCCTAACCCTAGCCCCAACCCTAACCCCAGCCCCAACCCTAGCCCCAACCCCAGCCCTAACCCTAATGGGAAAATGGAAATAAATACATTTTTTTTTATGCTTCCCTAACTAAGGGGATGATGAAGGGGGTTTGATTTACTTTTTTAGCGGGTTTTTCAGCTGATTTTTTTATGATTGGCAGCTGTCACACACTAAAAGACGCTTTTTATTACAAAAAATATTTTTTGCGTTACCAAATTTTGAGACCTATAATTTTTCCATATTTTGGTCCACAGAGTAATATGAGGTCTTGTTTTTTGCAGGACGAGTTGACGTTTTTATTGGTAATATTTGTGGGCACGTGACATTTTTTGATCGCTTTTTATTCCGATTTTTGTGAGGAAGAATGACCAAAAACCAGCTATTCATGAATTTCTTTTGGGGGAGGCATTTATACTGTTCCAAATTTGGTAAAATGGATAAAGGGACAAGATAATATTTTCAGCGGTACCATGGATATTTATATCTGTCTTTTTGATTGTGTGTTATTCCACTTTTTGTTTGGTGGTATGATAATAAAGTGTTGTTTTTTGCCTCATTTTTTTTTTTTTACGGTGTTCACTGAAGAGGTTAACTAGTGGGACAGTTTTATAGGTCGGGTCGTTACGAACGCGGCGTTGCTAAATATGTGTCTAAATCTAACATTTTTTTTAAAACTTTTTTGCTTTGTCCCAGGGGGGATATCACTCTATAGTGACAGATCGCTGATCTGACACTCTGCAGAGCACTGTGTCAGATCAGCGATCAGACGTGCCCTGCTCCTGGCTTACCAGGGCTGGCTCTGAGCAGGCGCTTGGTAAGCCACCTCCCTGCAGGACCCGGAAGTAGTCCCGCGGCCATTTTGGATCCGGGGCCTGCAGGGAGGAGACACTGGGAACAAGGTGAGCACATCGCCTTGTACCGATCGTCTCAGGGAAGCCCGCAGGGAGCCCCCTCCCTGTGCGATGCTTCCCTATGCCCCCGGAACACTGTGATCATGTTTGATCGCAGTGTGCCGGGGGTTAATGTGCCGGGAGCAGTCCATGACCGCTCCTGGCACATAGTGCCGGATGTCAGCTGCGATAGTCAGCTGACACCCGGCCGCGCTCCCCCCGTGAGCACAGCCTATCGCATATGACGTATTATCCCGTCCCTGGGAATTAAGTCCCAGGTCACCTTGATGGGTTAGTACGTCATATGGGATTAAGGGGTTAAGGAGAACCTGCCAGTATGATTTTGTAATATCAAGTAAAGACAGGGCTGTAATGGCACTGTAATACTGATTACATTCATATTTTCTACTATAAAGTACATTTGAAAGCTACATATAAGGTATTCAAAGATATCACTTGCCAGAGCCAAAGACTATAATGGTCAGACTTTGTACAGCTATGCTATGTGAGTATGTTTTTTTTTTACAAGTGTAAAGTGTTGTAAGCTGTGTTTTTCTACACTTGTAAAAAAAAGTGTGCTATTTATTAAGGTGTTCAAAAGTAAGAATTGTGGTACATTGACTGGCTAGTACCATCTACTGCTCTGCTGAATGGTACTTCTAGATACATTTTTTGAGATTTTTCAAATATGATCATTCGGTCGATACTAAAACCGTAATTTTTCATTGTTTGAAGAAGGGTGTGCAATGAAAAATACAGAGAGCCAGGCGTTGCCTGGGCATAGTAAATATCTGTGGTTAGTTATAGCACCTCACTTCTCTTATTTTCCCATCACGCCTCTTATTTTCCCCCTCACATCTCTCATTTTCTCTCTTACACCTCTCATTTTCCCCCTCACTCCTCTTTATTTTCCCTCTCACTCCTCTCATTCCCACCTAACACTTGTCATTTCGACCTCACATCTGTCATTTTCCAATCACTCCACTATTTTCCCTCACTCCTCTCATTTTGCACTCACACCTTTTCATTTTCACCTCACACCCCTCATTTTCACCTCACACCTCTCATTTTCCCCTCAGTATATACTTATATATACCTTATATATAGTATACACCTGTATGTCATCTCCTGTATATAGTATATACCTGTATGTCATCTCCCCAGTAAACAGTATATACCTGCTGTATGTCAACTCCTCCTGTATATTGTATATACCTATTGTGTCATCTCCTCCTGTATATAGTATATACCTGTATGTCATCTCTGCTGTATATACTATATACACTACCTGTATGTAATCTCCTCCTATATATAGTATATAACTGTATGTCATCTCCTGTATATAGTATATACCTGTATGTCATCTCCCCTGTATATAGTATATACCTGCTGTATGTCATCTCCTCTATATACCTATGTGTCATCTCCTCTTTTATATAGTATATACCTGTATGTCATTACTTCCTGTATATAGTTTATAAGTGTGTCACCTCCTCCTGTATATAGTATATACCTGTAAGTTATCTCCTCCTGTATATAGTATATACCTGTGTGTCATCTCCTCCTGTATACAGTATATACCTGTGTGTCATCTGCTCCTGTATATAGTTTATATCTGTGTGTGTCATCTCCTCCTGTATATAGTATATACCTGTGTGTCATCTCCTCCTGTATATAGTATATACCTATGTGTCATCTCCTCCTGTATATAGTATATACCTGTATGTCATCTCTTCTGTATATACTATATACCTGTATGTAATCTCCTCCTATATATAGTATATACCTGTATGTCATCTCCTGTATATAGTAAATACCTGTATGTCATCTCCCTTGTATATAGTATATACCTGCTGTATGTCATCTCCTCCTCTATATACCTATGTGTCATCTCCTCTTTTATATAGTATATACCTGTATGTCATCACTTCCTGTATATAGTATATACGTGTGTCTCTCCTCCTGTATATAGTATATACCTGTGTGTCATCTGCTCCTGTATATAGTATATACCTGTGTGTCATCTCCTCCTGTATATAGTATGTACCTGTATGTCATCTCCTCCTGTATATAGTATATACCTGTGTGTCATCTCCTCCTGTATATACCTGTGTGTCATCTCCTCTTTTATATAGTATATACCTGTGTGTCATCTGCTCCTGTATATAGTATATATCTGTGTGTCATCTCCTCCTGTATATAGTATATACTTGTGTCATCTCCCCTGTATATAGTATATACCTGTGTGTCATCTCCTCCTGTATATAGTATATACCTGTGTGTCATCTCCTCCTGTATATAGTGTATATCTGTGTGTCATCTCCTCCTGTATATAGTATGTACCTGTATGTCATCTCCTCCTGTATATAGTATATACTACCTGTGTGTCATCTCCCCTGTATATAGTATATATGTGTGGGTCATCTCCTCTGTATATATATAGTATATGCCTGCTGTATGTCTTATCCTCCTCTATATACCTGCGTATCATCTCCTTTTTTATGTAGTATATACCTGTATGTCATCTCCTCCTGTATCTAGTATATATGTGTGTCATCTCCTCCTGTATATAGTATATAACTGCAAGTCATCTCCTCCTGTATACAGTATATACCTGTGTGTCATCTCCCCTGTATATAGTATATACCAGTGTGTCATCTCCTCCTGTATATAGTATATACCTGTGTGTCATCTCCCCTGTATATAGTATATACCTGTGTGTCATCTCCCCTGTATATAGTATATACCTGTGTGTCATCTCCCCTGTATATAGTATGTACCTGTATGCCATCTCCCCTGTATATAGTATATATCAGTGTGTCATCTCCTCCTGTATATAGTATATACATGTATGTCATCTCCTCCTGCATATAGTATACACCTGTGTGTCATCTCCCCTGTATATAGTATATATGTTTGTGTCATCTCCTCCTGTATAGAGTATATACCTGTGTGTCATCTCCTCCTGTATATAGTATATACCTGTGTGTCATCTCTCCTGTATATAGTATATATCTGTGTGTCATCTCCCCTGTATATAGTATATATCTGTATGTCATCTCCTCCTGTATTAGACCGCGTTCACAAGTTATTTGGTCAGTATTTTTACCTCAGTATTTGTAAGCTAAATTGAAAGCCTGATAAATCTCCAGCCAACAGGAAGCCCTCCCCTTTGGCAGTATATATTAGCTCACACATACACATAATAGACAGGTCATGTGACTGACAGCTGCCGTATTTCCTATATGGTACATTTGCTGCTCTTGTAGTTTGTCTGCTTATTAATCAGATTTTTAGTTTTGAAGGATAATACCAGACTTTTGTGTGTTTTTGGGGCGAGTTTCATGTGTCAAGGTGTGTGTGTTGAGTTGCATGTGGCTACATGCATGTAGCAACTTTTGTGAGATGAGTTTTGTGTGGCGACATGCGTGTAGCAACTTTTTGTGCGTCGAGTTGCATGTGACAGGTTAGTGTAGCAAGTTGCGTGCAGCAAGTTTTGCACATGGCGAGATTTGCGCGTGGCGAGTTTTATGTGTGGTGCCTTTTGAGTATGTGCAAGTTTTGTGTGAGGCAACTTTTGCATGTGTTGCAAATTTTGTGCATGTGGCAATTTTTCCGCGTGTGCAAGTTTTGCGTGTGGCGAGTTTTCCATGAGGTGATGACATAGCCTTAGTACTTGGTCTCTTCCTTCACTATGGCACATTATTTTGGATTTTCATGAACCCCGCATTTCTTAAAGCATCCAGAACCACCTGTACTTTTGGCTGATGAGTAGCCCAGTCAGGGCTAAAGACCACTATGTCATCGAGATACGCTGCGGCATATTTCTTATGCGGAGCCAGTATCCGATCCATTGCCCTCTGGAAGGTGGCTGGGGACCCCTGCAGACCGAAGGGTATCCTGGTGTATTGAATACACCCATCGGGTATCGAGAAAGCTGTCTTCTACTTGGCACTCTGGGACATGGGGATCTTCGTCAGGTCCACGGTTGTAATATACCTCGCGGGTCCAAGTTTCTCTATGGGTTCGTCCACACGAGGCATCGGGTAAGCATCAAAACTAGAGACTTCATTCAGTTTGTGGTAGTCATTGCTGAACTGCCACTCACCTTCAGGATTCGGTACAAGGGTGATGGGACTCAACCATCCACCTTTCGACTCCTCTATCACCCCAAGATCTAGCATCCTCTTCACCTCATTGGATATCACCTCTCTGCGTACTTCTGGAATTCTATGGAGCTTGAGGTTCACCCTTACGTGCGGTTCTGTCAACACGTCATGCTTGACCACCTGCGTATGCCCCGGCAACTCTGAGAATAGGTCACTGCTCCGCTGAAACAGCTCCCGACACTATTGCCTCTGGGCCGGCGTCAGAGTCTCTGGTGACATCATTCACAGTACCTTTGAGACTGGCTCCCAGGCAAGGGGTGTCCAGCGATTCTTGGTCTCGCCAAGGTTTTAGCAAGTTCACATGATAGACCTGGTGCGGCTTCCTTCGCCTCGACTGGTGTACCTTATAATTAGCTTTGCCCAGTTTTTCCTACACCTCATATGTGCCTTGACATTTGGCTAGTAACTTGCTCTCCACTGAGGGGATAAGCACTAGCATGCGGTCCCCTGGCTGGAACTGCCTCAGCCTCACTGATCTGTTATACACCCTTGCCTGTGCCTCCTGTGCCTGGAGAAGATGCTCCTTCACAATAGCAATCACTTTTACCATCCTCTCCTGCAGCTGGGTGACATCCTCTATGATGCTACGGTGTGGCTTGACCTCAGCTTTCCACATTTCCTTTGCGATGTCCAGGAGCCCTCGCAGATATCAACCAAATAGGAGCTCGAACGGCGAAAAGCCTGTAGAGGCCTGGGGAACATCCCTGATGGAGAAGAACAGAAACGGAAGCAGCTAGTCCCAGTCTCAACCGTACTTCTCAATGATCTTTTTGAGCATGGCTTTCCAGGTTTTTATGAAGTGCTCTACTAGGCCGTCGGTCTGTGGATGGTACACTGAGGTTCACAGCTGGGAAGTCTGGAAGACCCTACAGATTTCTTTTATAACCTTGCTCATGAAGGGGGTTCTTTAGTCTGCAAGAATCTGATTCGGCAGGCCAGTACTAGCAAAAATATGGACAAGTTCCCCAGGAGATACTCTTAGCCGAAGAGTTCCTTAGGGGTACTGCTTCAGGGTACCGGGTTACATAGTCCATTACCACTAGGATACATTGGTGCCCTCATGCAGATTTAACTAAAGGACCTACTAGGTCCATGGTAATTCACTCAAATGGGATCTCTATTACAGGTAACGGGACTAGAGGACTTCGGAAGTGCGCAGAGGGAGCAGTTATCTGGCAGGTGGGGCAGGACCTACATTAATTCAGGATCTCCCAATAACATCCCGGCCAATAGAACCTCTGCATTATGCTATACTGTGCTTTCTCCATCCCCAGATGTCCCCCCCGAAACATGCAAATGGGCCATGTTTAGAACTCGCTGTCGATATGGCCCTGGGACCAACAGCTGTTCCACTATTTCACCTCCCCTCAGTGTAGTCACTATATACAGTAATTAACTATTGATTGCAAAGTATGGGTACCCGGTGTTAGCCCCCAGTTAGAGCAACCCCATTAATTACAGACACATTTTCAAAGGCCCCTTTTAGGGTAAGAACCTGCATTTGAGCAGTCCCAAAACTTTCCCCAGAAACCCCCAGATCAGGAACCTTGGCCTTACTGGTCACCGTTTTGTCCTCATCACCAGCTAGCACACACAAAGGCAACTTCTCCACCTCTGACGTGGATTCTTCAGGGTGATGCTGGCTCCTGCCTGAGCCACTGGGCAACCTTGCTTTTCCCCACAATTCCCAGAACAGGCTGAAGTCCTGCCCAATTATCACAGGGTGCAGTAAGTCTCTGACTACCCTGACCTCATGGAACTCCATACCACAGCTCGTTTTAATCAACACTCTGGCAACCAGGTAGCCTTTGGCATCCCAGTGGATACAGCGTACGCCCACAGGTTTCCCTGGGATCAACTGGTGGGCAAGCATGGCCCTGATCAATGTCACCAAACTCCCAGCATCTAATAGTCTGGATGCAAGTACTCCATTTATGGTCACAGGGCACGACTGTGGCCCCGCTCCGGGCAGAATACGAGCAACGCCTGCCTAGGCTACAATCCATCTGCATGGCAGACGTAGGACAATGAGCTGCTATGTGTCCAGGACCACAACACCGCCAGCAGATCATGGCTTTACCAGCAGCCTTTGGTAGCCCCTCAGTGGCTCCTTGGGATCTCTGACTCTCCCCAGTGGTGGCTCTGTTATCCCTCTTGTGGGACTCAGGCTCCCACTAGGTATCCCAGTAAGAAGATATACCACCCCCTGCCTTCCTCAGTGACCTCTTGACCACCTGGCACCTTTCTACGAGGCGCACCAGGTCATCCGCATTCCGGGGGTCTCCTTGGGCAACCTAGGTCTGCATCGGCTTGCGGAGAGAGTGAACAAATCTGTCCATGATGACCCGCTTGACAATCTGGGCTGGAGTGGAGGACTCTGGCTGCAACCAATTCTGAACCAAATGCAACAAGTCAAACATTTGTGAGCTGGGAGGTTTGTCACAACAATGTGCCCAGTGATTAACCCTTTTGGGCTCTGACAGACATAGTGACCCCTGAGTGTGCCAATATCTCTGTTTTCAACTCGGCATATTCCTGGGCATCCTGTAAGGTCAAATCAAAATAAGCTTTCTGGGGTTCACCTGTCAGATAGGGGGCCAGAACCTCCACCCACTGCTCCGGGGCCAGCTTCTCCCGCTCTGCAACCCGTTCAAAAACAGTCAAATGCACCTCTATATCATCCACTGGGGTTATCTTTTGCATGGCTCGTCTTACCGCTTCCCGGATGCACGAGTCATCAGCTTGATGTGGGGGAGGGGCGGTTTCTCTGCTGTGGACCTCTCCTATCAGGCGTTCCATCTGCCTTTGCGGTTGTTGCAGTTGTTGCATTAGGAGTTTATCAGTCTCCTGCTGTATATGAGGCTGTTGCTGCTGACTCAGGATCAAGTGCTTGAGTAGCTTGTCCATTTTGTCTGCCTGCTGTTTCATCTCCGTAGCGGCCTTAGCACAGAACACCGCTGCTACACGTGTTCCTGGAACGTTTGCCTGCATTCTCCACCACTTGTGGAAGGTTGGCTCATTTAGCTCCTCCTTGAGATAAACACAGGCACACATGGGGATAAAGTCGCTGGGTGGTTTATTGTATCATAAACCCAAAATGGTAACAGAAAAACAGCTTTTCTGGCTCAGAAGGAAATAAAAAGTTCATAAACAGTCCTGCCTAGCACTTTGGGCCAAAACATATGGCACCTCTCACAGGAGAGTCAGTCTAGAGGCTTCTTTGCCTCAACACAACACAGATGTCATGCTGCTGCAGTGCAGTACAGTGCAACCTCCACCAGGGGGAGCTTGAGAGGGAAGTGAGACTGCACACACAGAGCAGCAGAACAGACGCCACCAAGTGGCGAGAGAGTGGTCTGACAAGCCGAGTCAGAGCAAGAGATATCACAACAGTACAAAAGGATTAGACAGAATGGATAGTCAGGAAGTAGCAAGAGATCAATAAACCAGAACGGGCAATATACGGTACAATAGGGATGAACAGTAACGGAGTCAATAGCCAAGCCAGGAGGTCAGAACAAGAGAATCAAGCAGATAAACAGAGAAACAATGGGAAAAAGGCAGTCAGAGGGAGCAAATAGATACGGGACAAGTCAGAGATCACAGCAGGACAAATCAAGAGTTACCAAAGTCAGGTTCACACTCCAAAGACAGAACTATAGCTGACACCACCAACAGGATACCTGGGAGCTAAATAGCAAACCTGAGCCCAGAATGAGGCAGAGCAAAGTTAACCCTTGACATGATCTGCCCGAGAAAGGAGCAGACAGGACTAAACTCTGGAACGGATCATGACAACAGACAGAGGAAAAAAACAAACTGGCTGGACATTTATTTCTCCAGCCACACCCTTGAGATGGAGATATGGTGAGTAGGCATCCCACCCATCTCTTACCTACTCACCTAAAAACCCGCCAATAACATGGCCACTTAACTCCTTCAGCAAATATCATGCTGAATAGAAACGTATGAGTTTCTAGATCACAGAGGAAAGCATATCTCCCCTCACATACAGTGCCAGTGACCCTGTCACACTATATTTTTTTCGCTTCACTAACTATTTAGTGCTGATGCATCACACACAAATCAGATTGCAAAAATATTTCAACACAGATTGTAATGTAATAAAATAGGTAAACAGCCAAGGGGGAGAGGAGTGAATACTTTTGTAAGCCACTGTTAATGACCACAAGTTTCATCTATAGTATACAGATCAGACACAATGCTAATGGAGCTATTCAGGTTTGCAGAAAGACCTTGCCAACATCAATGTATATATTTAAAAACAACCAAGGGCGCTGCACATTCCTTGGTCCTCCTCCTGCTGCAAATACACGGACACAACTACAAAAAATGTCCGGTATCGAGTGTAAAGACACAATAACCATATATATATACAGTATGTATTCGCGCTGGAGGTGCCGATAAATCTAGTGCACAATTAAATAAAAAGGCTTACTGCATAGAATATCACTCACACTATGATTAGTCACTTACCTCATTAGCATTTGGCGTCTGTTTTCCATATACAGTCCCCGCGGTTACCAGGTTTTCATATTAGTCTTTAGGGTCTTTCCAGATGTATGCGTAACGCTGATTTTCCAAAAATGTGCGAGGAAAGGGTGTTAACCTGTCCCGGCCGGTGACAGTCACCCCTTACCTCACAGACGATGATTCCCGATCTTCAGCGGTGAAGCCGCGCTTTAACAAACGAATTGCCGGCGAGGTGCAGTAACACTGCAGGACTTCGCGTGACGTCACATACACGTGACACTTGTATGTCGTGCCACGTGTATGTGACGTCACGCGAGTTCCTCTGTGGTGTAACATCAATAATACAAAGTGGATGAACACCACTGGTTGATTAGGTGCACTACAATAACAATGTAGCTTGCCACGCCTGTCATTTCAGAGATTGCTACAACTGTACCACTCTTACAAGTAAAATAGTATGACATTTTTACATGAAGATTATTTAGAAAAATGCTTAATTTTGCATTTAGTAAATTATAGAGCAATTAAAAAGGAGTTTTTAAAGGTACATTCTTATGAACTATTATGGCACTGGAAAATGTATAACATGGGCCCTTTCCTTGGTACCCTCCTCTATGAGTCAGATACAAAAAGTTCATATATATTTTAAATTTTATTTCCTTTTCAGCATTTCTTCATTGTAAAGAAGTCTTCTAAAAATAGAAAATTATCTTACCGGTATTGTAGTTTTACCATCCACCATTGCTTTTACGAAAGCTAAAGCTTCAGAAGTGGATGATCTTATGTTATCTACTCTCCCCATTCGAAATCGGCGAATGGAGGCGCTTTCATATGTAGGGACAAGCTGTCTGTGGCACCTACATAGAGAAAAATAGGCTATATAACGCTGTATATTTATTTTCCTTAGGCATTTCTGAGGGTAGGTGCACATGGTCAGTAAAAGCTGCGGGTTGGGCTTTGCGTACCTCCGCAGCATACAACCTGCAGCGTCCAGATGGTACAGCATAGTGGATGCTAATGCTGGAAATCCCATGTCCACTATGCGTGCACCGACACCCGCGGCTTACCTGCCTAGACAGACATACGTCGTGTCTTTCCAGACTGCAGCATGTCTATTTTTCTTGTGGAGATGTTCAGTCTCCGCAAGATACATTTCACCCATACAATGTATTGGACGCAGTGACTCCGCTTGGTTCAATGAATACATGCCGAATACCTGTGTTCAAAAGTCGGCAACGCTTTTGGATGCAGCGGACATGTGCTGCATCCAAAGCGCTGCCAATTACTGACCGTGTGCACATACCCTAAGACATTTACAGTAGGTGGATACAATGTGATATTAGTCATGTTCAAAAATGTATCCCATATATTTGAATGCATTTACCACACAATCATAGAGAACATTTTGTTAATTAAATGTGTTAGTCTCATTAGATCTTTAGTAGGATAAGTTAAAGAAGAAACGTAGTGACTGTGGAATGTCAGTAAACTAAATCTCCATAGCGCTGCCACCATTGGCAAACAGCTTATTCCACCAGGGAAGCCTCAACCAGCCAGATATTTCTCCCGCAGTAACTGATGCAGACAAAATCAAGTACTACATGCTGGCCATTCAATTGTCTTACAAGGGTTGCCCGAGTCTACAAGAACAGATAGATGTTGCTCTCATAGCACGGTGGAGACCTTAACCCATAGAGTGGGTTGGCAGTCCTAAACAAATGACCATATTTTTTATATGAGACAATCTATTTAATGCTTTAAGTAGGTTTGTGTTGCATCTACTAAACCAACGTTCAGCTAATCTGAGTATGTCCACATCGCTGCAAGATTGTACCAATCCAATACCTCGGATGAGCTCTTCAGGCCTGTTCTGTTGAAACTGAGCCACAGTCTTACTGTGTGCATGCTTAAAGCTAGCTGTCATTTCACCCCCAACATAAAAGAACGGCTTCACTGCCTTCGTTCTTCACAAATTGAGTAAAGGGGTTGTCCACTTTCAGGGCAGTTGATCACATGTGCTGAAAAATAGCTGAAATAACAAAACTGGTTCTCAACCTCCATTGGTCCAGCTGCACTGGTCTCAGTGTGTTTCTTGAAGTGGTGACATCATGTCAACCATGTGCATGACTGCTGTAGCTAAACAATGTGCTGGGCAGCTCGCGCAGCCTACCTTGGCATTGCTGTTGAGCTCAATGACTGGCTACAGTGTAGATGTGCGCTGTCAACATGATGTCACCATTGCAGCCAAAATACTGAGACTAGAGCAGCACCAGGGAGATAGTGCTGGCCTCAAGGAGGGTGAATCCCTGCTATGTTTGTTATTTTAGAATCCCTTTAACTACTTTTAGTGAGCAGTCCAGTCTATTTTGTCCAGGAACTAATCCTATTCACCTGCTGTATAAGGGTACCGTCACACAGTGGCAATTTGATCGCTACGACGGCACGATCCGTGACGCTCCAGCATCATAACAATATCGCTCCAGCGTTGTAGACTGCTGTCACACTTTGCAATGTACGACACTGGAGCGATAATTTCATGACGTATGTGCGATGTAGAAGCCGTTGGTTACTATGCGCACATCGTATAGAATATCGTGCACACCTTTGTTACACCATGCGATCATGCCGCCTCAGCGGGACACTTGACGACAAAAGAAAGTTTCAAACGATCTGCTACAACGTACGATTCTCAGCAGGGTCCCTGATCGCAGGAGCATGTCAGACACAGCGAGATCGCTGGAACGTCACGGATATATCGCTGGAACGTCACAAATCGTGCCGTCGTAGCGATCAAAATGCCACTGTGTGACGGTACCCTAACTTACAATGTACAATCTTTTTGAGTAGTTGATTTAAAATCTTCAGCATTCTGCCACCACTATAGGTGCTAAATCTTCCTTTCCCCCCCTTTCCAGCATTCATTGAATCTGGCACTGTCAGATTGCTGTATGCAGTTTGATAAGCAGGAGAGCCAATAGTGGGAGACAAGTACCCACTTGCCATATTTCTGCTGTTAGAGAAAAGGGAGATACCTAGCGCCCGGAACTTTTGAGCTCTTTTTTAAGAAGGTAAAACATCATTTTTGGCAAAATGGAGTATTTTACAATATTGTCAATAACTGCATTAGCCATCAAATAAAAATTTTGTTGAATTTACAGTGATCATCTAACCACCATTTAACTACATTAGCTGTAAAATCATTAGCATTGTATATTCTGTATAAATAATGAATAATTGGTGAGTCAACATCATTTATTTCTGTAATTATCTAACAGCTAGGCATAATTGAATTCTTATAAATCCTGCAAACTTTTCATTATAGATACATAGACTTTAGTTAGTTTGACATAGTAATGTAAGTTCCTGGCTTAAAGTATTAATAGTTTAGGCTGCAACCATGTTACTCTTGTACGGTGTTAAACAGAATTATCATTTACAGTAGGGTTAAACAACTATGTTTTCTTTAAAGGGAAACTGTCCTGTGAAAAAAAAGCTATTAATCTGCAGATATGGGGTTAATCTGAAGGTTCATAGCCTTCTGAACCTGTGCGGCTGCTGCACTGAAAGCGCGGCTACCAGCAGGATATGAACTTTCTTCCTGCCAGCAGTCTCCGGCTTCAGTCCCGCTCGGTACATAGTGGCGTCTGTAACTGCGCCCCTGCACTGACTGACAGCTGGCTCTGTACTGATGCACTGCTGAGCCGCCTGTCAGTCAGTATATGTAAGCCCAAACCAGGAGTTGAGGAATCAGAGGAAAAGTATAATAGAAACACGTCACCACTTCTGCATTTATCACCCACTCCTGGTTTTGGCTTACAAATACTGATGTAAAATACTGACCAAATATAGAATATGTAAACGTGGCCTATAGTGATTTTTGCCACACATAACAATTTTCCTTTTAGGAAACACTTTAGTTTGTAAAATGTTGGATATTTACAGATGCTTGATTGCTCACCTATAAAACGCCAGCTGTAGAGATACCTGAATAAAAGCGTCTGGACTCATCTTCTGCTTTTTTATAAACTCTTTTCCATAACCTTTAAATCTATAGACTGTGAAATCAAGATTCTTCACTATCCTGCAAAAGACAGATACAAATATGGGTTATGTGCTCAAACACAAGACATTTATCTACTTTAGCTACTATACGCTTTTAGGTTTTTTCGTTTTGTCTTTTTTTAGAAAGTTGATTTATATACATTTTTATTTTTTACTGTAGACCAGATACTGTCCAGTCACTACTTAGAAAAATATGTATGGTGGATGCTTAATTATTTCCCTCTGCTGTTGGATGCTTTCTAACCCTGCTTCACTTGGAGCAAAGCTTTAAACTGTGACTATAGCTTAGCTTCTCTGTCTACAGGGAGTCTGAGGTAGTCACAGAAACACTTGTCTCATCATTGTTGGAGGCTGCGTTCCTTATGGAGCACTGCCTCCTCAGATTAGTTGCTGTGTGTGAACACAAGTCTGACACAGGCTTTCCCATGAAGTCATTGTGCCTCCATTTCAACTGGTTAAGATAGCATGATCCTCTCTAAAGGGAATCTATGGGAGGGGTCACCAATAGTGATGTGCGAACATGCTTAGATAATGTCTTATCCGAGCATGCTCCGGTGTTATTCGAGCATCTGGGCGTGCTTGTATATTATGTTCGGGTCCCTGTGGCTGTATGATTTGCGGCTGTTAGACAACCTCAACACGTGTGGATTGTCTGTTTGTTACGCAATCACGCAATGTGGTGAGGCTGTAACAGTTGCAAATCATTCAGCCCCGGGGGAACTGACCATAATATACGAACACGCCCAAGATACTCGGATAGACGTTATGCGAGCACGTTTGCCCATCACTAGTAGCAATTGTCACCTGCCATGGTTCTGGAAGGGATGGGCTGTACGGAGTTAACTTTGCTGGCCTCCTTTTGGTTTGGGGAGGGATATATTAACCTGCTCTCCTGTGGGGGGTTTGTCAGTGTTAGTTCTGTCCTCGGCTGAGCAGCTGACCTTGCTATACCTGTGTATACCATTTGTTCCCATGTGCTTGTCCCTCATTTTGTGTCTGCCCTCTGATTCTGTACCTCTGCTATTTCTCTGGTTCTGATCTCTGGCTTGCTCTCTGACTGCTCTCCTTGTCTGTGTCCTTGGTTAGTGTGTTCCTGTCTGGCTTTTCTGACTTCAGGTTGTATTTGACCATTCTTTAGTCTGTGCCCTTGTATACTGCGTTGCCCTCTGGCTATTGTACCTGGCTGGTCTGACCACTCTCTCTCTCCTTCTCCAACCACTCCCCCTGTCAGGGCCGGCTTCAGGTTTTTGAGGGCCCTGGGCGAAAGAGTCTCAGTGGGCCCCCCCTTTAACACATACCACGATTCATGATCGCATATAACACAGCCCACGTAGCATATAACACAGCCACGTAGCATATAACACAGCCACGTAGCATATAACACAGCCATGTAGTATATAACAGCCCACGTAGCATATAACAAAGCCACGTAGTATATAGCACAGCCCACGTTGCATATAACAGCCCATATAGTATATAGCACAGCCACATATTATATAACACAGCCCACGTAGCATATAGCACAGCCCACATAGTATATAACACGGCCCATGTAGTATATAGAACAGCCATGTAGTATATAGTACAGACATGTAGTATACAGCACAGCCCCCCTCCCCCCAAGAATGGCTCCATAGTCCAGTCCAGCACTCACTGTTATAGCAAAAAAAAACACTACTCACCTCTCAACGTGCCCGCGCTGCTCCCTGCTCTGGTCCCGGCTGCTGCTGCTGCACTGCCTGAAACACAGCGAGTGTGCGATGACATCATCGTGCACCCGCAGTGTCAGAGGCAGTGCGGGGAATGATGGGAGAGGGAGCATAATTTGCTTTGAACTTTACCGGCAGATGCCGGTATAGTTCAATGCAGCAGGGGAGTCGGCGCTGGCGGCAGGCGGGTCCCCCTGCCTCACAAGGGCCCCATAGTGGCTGCATGATGTGCCGCTAGCTGAAGGCCCCTGGGGGAGCGGGTGCTCTAGGTACTGGCAGCTGCCTGCCCCTAACGCCGGCCCTGAATGGGCTCCCCTGTCTTGCCAGGGCCCCGGCGCTTGCCCGGGTACGCCGGGTGCTGACGCCGGCCCTGCCCCCTGTGATCACATGTCTCAGGTCCTGTTAGTGCAGCTCGCTCTCTGCACCAGCTATACACTTCTATTAGTTACTGCTGTCTCCCCATTCTCCCCATTCACTCCCCCTACCATTCATTCCCTGGACACAATCTGTTTGTCCGTCACAACACACACCCTGTGTCATTACATCACCCCATTGACGCCATCTTTTAAGTACAACCTAAAACTGGTCTGGCTCTTTGCTACTGACAGCAATAATGCATTGGAAAAGTATATAAGCAGCAGATTGCGTTGTAAAGTTTCATAGCTGGACTAAAACAGGCATTAAAGCAGTTTAAGAAAAAAACATTTTTCTTCACACAAAGTTTTTTTTAGCATATTAATAAAGAGCACAAATATTGATATATTTCCAATCATAATAGAACGTGTATTGAAGTAAAGATTTTATTTTAAATGCAAAGCAAACATAAAGCTCAAAGTACACGGTGAAATTCTAATGGCATATCTCAACAAGGATCCCTGTTTGGATTCTCAGCGATCCAGGGTCGGGAAGGTTATAGGGTGCATTCATAGAGCCATGATTTCACATAATGGAAATATATTTGGATTCTACTGAAATCAATAATTACAATACTTGTAAAAAAAATGTCACCTACTGGGGCACTTGCCTTAAAGTGGGAAATGGCAAAAATCCAAAAACTACAAATTATTCATACGAATCCTTACTGAACATGTCCAAAGAGGCACTAGTTTCCAATAACCCCCGTCAGCCTGGTATAAAAACAAATAATATTCCTGCCCCCTCTAAATCTTTGTGCTTCTGTCAGTCAGACCTGAATTTGATAGTGGCACATATGAATTTGCAATCGGCAAGAGATCAACCAAAATGTTTTTTATCGTAGCTATTGAGGATCTCCACACAAAAAGTGAAAATACAGTTCATACCTTTGAAGTTTGTCGGCCGATGATGCTAAATGTCCCTGAATTTCTGGGGAGCATTTCCATCTAAGCCTCCTAGGTGCAGGGAGTTCACTCACAGAATCTGCTCTTACTAGTTTTTTCGGACTGTTTTTCCTGAAAAACGAAGAACAAACAGATTTAATGTGGATTAAACATTAGGATTCGTTTTTTATTTAACAGTGAAGAGTGGAGCACATCAGAGGCAGTTTCTTGTCTATGTAGGACAATTTCTGATTTGTATAAAGTTTGCAGATTCTGTGCTTACACCAACCATAGCCCTATTTTATGCCCATACAGACAGTACACTTTTTTGTGCAATACATTCTTTGCATTCGAGTTCTCTCGCTGCTGACCTTTGCTGATGCCTGCTTCTGCTATTCTCCGACACATCACATTTGCCTAGTCTTACATAGAGTTTGCATACAGCTCTTATTACCGTGCTGCCTGTCTTCTTGAATTGTCCAACTATGCTTTGTAACTTTTTACTTTTCAGTTTCATCTGGGAATATAGACATGTGTATAGGTTGTTGGACCTCTCGGTGCCTCCAAGAGCATGGGCCGACATACAGAAAAGTGCCCCTGTTCAAGAACAGTAAATGGGCCCTTTGAGGTCAAATAGCTCATCATAATGCACAATTCCACCAGGGGAAATATTAATAATTATGATAACCTTAACCCCTTTACCCCCAAGGGTGGTTTGCACGTTAATGACCGGGCCAATTTTTACAATTCTGACCACTGTCCCTTTATGAGGTTATAACTCTGGAACGCTTCAATGGATCCTGGTGATTCTGACATTGTTTTCTCGTGACATATTGTACTTCATGACAATGGTAAAAATTCTTTGATAGTACCTGCGTTTATTTGTGAAAAAAACGGAAATTTGGCGAAAATTATGAAAATTTCGCAATTTTCCAACTTTGAATTTTTATGCAATTAAATCACAGAGATATGTCACACAAAATACTTAATAAGTAACATTTCCCACATGTCTACTTTACATCAGCACAATTTTGGAACCAAAATTTTTTTTTGTTAGGGAGTTATAAGGGTTAAAAGTTGACCAGCAATTTCTCATTTCTACAACACCATTTTATTTTAGGGACCACATCTCATTTGAAGTCATTTTGAGGGGTCTATATGATAGAAAATACCCAAGTGTGACACCATTCTAAAAACTACACCCCTCAAGGTGCTCAAAACCATATTCAAGAAGTTTATTAACCCTTCTGGTGCTTCACAGGAATTTTTTGAATGTTTAAATAAAAATGAACATTTAACTTTTTTTCACAAAAAATTTAATTTAGCTCCAATTTGTTTTATTTTACCAAGGGTAACAGGAGAAAATGGACCCCAAACATTGTTGTACAATTTCTCCTGAGTATGCCAATACCCCACATGTGGGGGTAAACCACTGTTTGGGCGCATGGCAGAGCTCGGAAGCGAAGGAGTGCCATTTGACTTTTCAATGCAAAATTGACTGGAATTGAGATGGGACGCCATGTTTCGTTTGGAGAGCCCCTGATGTGGCTAAACATTGAAACCCCCCACAAGTGACACCATTTTGGAAAGTAGACCCCCTAAGTAACTTATCTAGAGGTGTGGTGAGCACTTTGACCCACCAAGTGCTTCACAGAAGTTTATAATGTTGAACCGTAAAAATAAAAAATCATATTTTTTCACAAAAATTATCTTTTCGCCCCCAATTTTTTATTTTCCCAAGGGTAAGAGAAGAAATTGGACCCCAAAAGTTGTTGTACAATTTGTCCTGAGTATGCTGATAGCCCATATGTGGGGGTAAACCACTGTTTGGGCGGATGGGAGAGCTCGGAAGGGAAGGAGCGCCGTTTGACTTTTCAATGCAAAATTGACAGGAATTGAGATGGGACGTCATGTTGCGTTTGAAGAGCCACTGATGTGCCTAAACATTGAAACCCCCCACAAGTGACACCATTTTGGAAAGTAGACCCCCTAAGGAACTTATCTAGAGGTGTGGTGAGCACTTTGACCCACCAAGTGCTTCACAGAAGTTTATAATGTAGAACCGTAAAAATAAAAAATCATATTTTTTCACAAAAATTATATTTTTGCCCCCAATTTTTTATTTTCCCAAGGGTAAGAGAAGAAATTGGACCCCAAAAGTTGTTGTACAATTTGTCCTGAGTACGCTGATACCCCATATGTGGGGGTAAACCACTGTTTGGGCGGATGGGAGAGCTCGGAAGGGAAGGAGCGCCGTTTGACTTTTCAAAGCAAAATTGACAGGAATTGAGATGGGACGCCATGTTGCGTTTGAAGAGCCACTGATGTGCCTAAACATTGAAACCCCCCACAAATGACACCATTTTGGAAAGTAGACCCCCTAAGGAACTTATCTAGAGGTGTGGTGAGCACTTTGACCCACCAAGTGCTTCACAGAAGTTTATAATGCAGAGCCGTAAAAATAAAACAAAATTTTTTTCCCACAAAAATTATTTTTTTAGCCCCCAGTTTTGTATTTTCCTGAGGGTAACAGGAGAAATTGGACCCCAAAATTTGTTGCCCAATTTGTCCTGAGTGCGATGATACACCATATGTGGGGGGAACCACTGTTTGGGCACATGGGAGGGCTCAGAAGGGAAGGAGTGCCATTTGAATGCAGACTTAGATGGAATGGTCTGCAGGTGTCACATTGCGTTTGCAGAGCCCCTAATGTACCTAAACAGTAGAAACCCCCCACAAGTGACACCATTTTGGAAAGTAGACCCCCTTAGGAACTTATCTAGATGTGTGCTGAGCGCTTTGACCCACCAAGGGCTTCACAGAAGTTTATAATGGAGAGCCGTAAAAATAAAACAAAAATTTTTTCCCACAAAAATTATTTTTTAGCCCCCAGTTTTGTATTTTCCCGAGGGTAAGAGGAGAAATTCGACCCCAAAAGTTGTTGTCCAATTTGTCCTGAGTACGCTGATACCCCGTATGTTGGGGGAAACCACCGTTTGAGCGCATGGCAGAGCTCGGAAGGGAAGGAGTGCCATTTGGAATGCAGACTTAGATGGAATGGTCTGCAGACGTCACATTGCGTTTGCAGAACCCCTAATGTACCTAAACAGTAGAAACCCCCCACAAGTGACCCCATATTGGAAACTAGACCCCCCAGGGAACTAATCTAGATGTGTTGTGAGAACTTTGAACCCCCAAGTGTTTCACTACAGTTTAACGCAGAGCCGTGAAAATAAAAAATCTTTTTTTTCCCACAAAAAATATGTTTTAGCCCCGAGTTTTGTATTTTCCCAAGGGTAACAGGAGAAATTGGACCCCAAAAGTTGTTGTCCTATTTGTCCTGAGTACGCTGATACCTCATATGTTGGGGTAAACCCCTGTTTGGGCACACGGGAGAGCTCGGAAGGGAAGAAGCACTGTTTAACTTTTTCAACGCAGAATTGGCTGGAATTGAGATCGGACGCCATGTCGCGTTTGGAGAGCCCCTGATGTGCCTAAACAGTGGAAACCCCCCAATTATAACTGAAACCCTAATCCAAACACATCCCTAACCCTAATCCCAACAGTAACCCTAACCACACCTCTAACCCTGACACACCCCTAACCCTAATCCCAACCCTATTCCCAACCGTAAATGTAATCTAAACCCTAACTGTAACTTTAGCCCCAACCCAAACTGTAGCCCTAGCCATAACCCTAGCCCTAATCCTAATCCTAACCCTAGCCCTAACCCTAGCCCTAACCCTAGCCCTAACCCTAGCCCTAACCCTAACCCTAGCCCTAACCCTAGCCCTAGCCCTAACCCTAGCCCTAACCCTAGCCCTAACCCTAGCCCTAGCCCTAGCCCTAGCCCTAACCCTAGCCCTAACCCTAGCCCTAACCCTAGCCCTAACCCTAACCCTAACCCTAGCCCTAACTCTAACCCTAGCCCTAATGGGAAAATGGAAATAAATACATTTTTTGAATTTTTCCCTAACTAAGGGGGTGATGAAGGGTGGTTTGATTTACTTTTATAGCGGGTTTTTTAGCTGATTTTTATGATTGGCAGCCGTCACACACTGAAAGACGCTTTTTATTGCAAAAAATTTTTTGCGTTACCACATTTTGAGAGCTATAATTGTTCTATATTTTGGTCCACAGAGTCATGTGAGGTCTTGTTTTTTGCGGGACGAGTTGACGTTTTTATTGGTAACATTTTCGGGCACGTGACATTTTTTGATCGCTTTTTATTCCGATTTTTGTGAGGCAGAATGACCAAAAACCAGCTATTCATGAATTTCTTTTGGGGGAGGCGTTTATACCGTTCCGCGTTTGGTAAAATTGATAAAGCAGTTTTATTCTTCGGGTCAGTACGATTACAGCGACACCTCATTTATATCGTTTTTTTATGTTTTGGCGCTTTTATACGATAAAAACTATTTTATAGAAAAAATAATTATTTTGGCATCGCTTTATTCTCAGGACTATAACTTTTTTATTTTTTTGCTGATGATGCTGTATGGCGGCTCGTTTTTTGCGGGACAAGATGATATTTTCAGCGGTACCATGGTTATTTATATCTGTCTTTTTGATCGCGTGTTATTCCACTTTTTGTTCGGCAGTATGATAATAAAGCGTTGTTTTTTGCCTCGTTTTTTTTTTTTCTTTTCTTACGGTGTTTACTGAAGGGGTTAACTAGTGGGCCAGTTTTATAGGTCGGGCCGTTACGGACGCGGCGATACTAAATATGTGTACTTTTATTGTTTTTTTTTTTAATTTAGATAAAGAAATGTATTTATGGGAATAATATTTTTTTTTTTTTCATTATTTTGGAATATTTTTTTTTACACATTTGAAATTTTTTTTTTTTACTTTTTTACTTTGTCCCAGGGGGGGACATCACAGATCAGTGATCTGACAGTTTGCACAGCACTCTGTCAGATCACTGATCTGACATGCAGCGCTGCAGCCTTCACAGTGCCTGCTCTGAGCAGGCGCTGTGAAGCCACCTCCCTCCCTGCAGGACCCGGATCCGCGGCCATCTTGGATCCGGGGCTGGAGGGAGCAGGGAGGGAGGTGAGACCCTCGCAGCAACGCGATCACACCGCGTTGCTGCGGGGGGCTCAGGGAAGCCCGCAGGGAGCCCCCTCCCTGCGGGAAGCTTCCCTGGACCGCCGGCACATCGCGATCATCTTTGATCGCGGTGTGCCAGGGGTTAATGTGCCGGGGCGGTCCGTGACCGCTCCTGGCACATAGTGCCGGATGTCAGCTGCGATAGGCAGCTGACACCCGGCCGCGATCGGCGGCGCTCCCCCCGTGAGCGCCGCCGATCGCACTGGACATACTATCCCGTCCATGGTCATAGGGGCCCACCCCACATGGACGGGATAGTACGTCCGATGTCAGAAAGGGGTTAATTGACCTAAAACAGGAAAGGTTTATTCTGATTTCATGTCAGATATTGAGAAAAACATGCATATGTGTCTTTTTATATAATGCATCTAAACTTCTGGTTTCAACTGTAGAAGATATGGTTATGTCAGCGAGTGCCCATATTCATATATACTGTATATGTCTACTATCTGTTGTGGATTAGTGATATGGCGACATTTGTACATTAATATTGTATCAAAAGACCAAACGTCACCAATAGAAAATCCCTCATTTTAAAAAGATTCTATTCCAGACAAAATCTTGTGCTTCTTCATTTAGTCGAACACGCAGAGTAAAATGTGTCTCCCATCGATGGCTATTAATCTGTGCACGGCGTACTCATTGTTGTGAGGACCACAGGATCCAGTTCAACATTATATCTATTCTTTAGCCTACAAAGGCTGCAAATTTCATCATGAGAATATTTATAATCCCGCTTATTCTGACAGACATTCGCTGGAGGGGAGAACATACAAGACTGCAATTTACAGCCAGTTGGTAATAAAGGATTTAATATTATAATTGCTCGTTAGTATTATGTGTCATGAATTTATGAGCAAGATATGGAGGTTTTATCTGACATAAGCTAGTTATCCTGCCGGGTAGGATGATGGGAGCTCAGTCATTTTATACAATAGGTCAAATTATAAATGTTATTGCAAGCAATGGTGTAACACTTTAGAAAACTATTAAATTCTACTAAGCTCATTATTTGTTATGTCAAAGATGGAATCATTTCTGCTTTAATGATATGGGGTTTTGGATGTGGTGGGGATTCAGCTGCTGCAAAAGCTTCTCATAACTGTTGTTATATTGATCATGTCACATGAAAAAACGCTATTAACCTTCAGATATGGAGTTAATCTGCAGGTTAATAGCGTTCTGAACCTGCCCGGCACCTGCACTTTGAGCCCCACTGTCGGTAGGAAATTACGGTAACTTTATTCACCCTGGCAGCGTTTGGCATTCAGTCACGGGGTTGGTGCCAGTGCGGGTTCAGTCACTGCTTTTTGTATAATGAGCAGCGGCTGTAAGTGCTCTCCCCTCACTGACTGAAAGCAGCTCTGCATTAGGGCCGGCTGTCAGTCAATGCTGGGGACGCGGTTACAGCTGCCGTTTTTTTATACACTGAGCGGTGACTCAACCCATGCCAATGCCTCCCCTAAGACTGAACGCCAAACACTACTGGCTGGAATAAAGTTAATTTACTCCCGACAGCGGGGCTCAGTGCGGGTGCTGAGAAGGCTCAGAACACCATTAACCCACAGATTAATTCCATATCTGAAGGTTAATAGCGTTTTTTTCACATGACAGGTTCTCTTTAATTTCAGTAGACACTGACCTATTATGCACTTGATTTTTATTGTCAACAAAAGACTAAAGTTTTCCTATTATCAGAATTATCGGTGCTTCCGCAAAACCCTAACAATCAGTGTTTTGAGATATGTCCATTGATAAAGATCTAATTAAAGGAACACGTTCAGGATATTCTCTCAGAATTCTCAGCGCTGGTATAAATAGACTACTACAAAATCCTTTTTCTTCTCGTACTTTACAGCAAAACTGCTGGTTTCAGTAATAAAATTGTAATGACAGATTCCATTTAAAGTACAATATTGTTGGAAAACCTTTTCATTTTATTTTACTATTGCAAAGGTGCAATTTTAGCAAGGTTGTGGGCAAGATTGGATTATACAGAGCTCAGCATTCAGAGAACTGCTAGATTTGCAGCAGATAAAGCAATAATTGTTTCAAACTGACAACAAGGAGCCCAGTAAGCGACACATCACTGGAATCAGAGTCTCTGTCCCTACTTTATGCTGGATGACAGCATGTAAATTTCTATGTAGCTGTCACACTCGTGTCAGGTAAGCCACCTGCCAGTCAGAGCATTACGATGATTATCAGAAAACAGTAAACTGAATTTTTGGTATATTTTTGGAGACTTTATAGATTCATATTTGGGTCTTTAAATATGTATTGTATCAAACACAAACCTTGTTAGAATTGTTACCACATTTTACTTAAGGTCAAGTTACTAAAAAAACTGCATGTGCAAAATAAGAGCACATTCTGAAAGTTTTAGCTTTTCTGGACCACTCCATGATTAGAAGATTGGTGACCAAGCTTTAGATTTTGTGGCCAAGTCCTGTAACAGTCGATGTAAGCCTGCTGGAGCCACTGAAGATGCAGAAACATCTGTTGTCAATCACTACTGTGACTTTAGGCAAAGTGGGGTATGCTACTAACACTATTGGGAAAGTAAAAGTGAGCCAATGTGTTACTTGGAAAATGGGGAGTAGGATTCAATACCTAGTGGAGTAGGAATGGGCACGCTGAATATCTCTAAGAGGAGAGAGCCCTGGATGGATGATGTGGCTGAGTGAGGGTGCAAGAGGGTGCAAGATTATCAATAGTGTATTATCATAATAGTGTACGCCATGATATCCTGCATGTAATGTCACTGCGGATGTAAAAAAGGATTCCCTGGGAATAGATAGCTTTAAATAACTGCACAAAATACAACTTGGGTTTTCACGTTTTGCTGCTTCAGGATTTTTAGAGCTTTTAGTCACATGTCTCTGAAAAAAAACGGCAGTACTCACCTCTTCTTATCAGGACAATCATTCTTCCAGATCACTCAAAAAGTCTGAAGGGGCTTCATCAGAGAAAAAACCTTACAAGAAGTGCAGGCATTGGAGTGCAGAGGACTGGGGTAAAGTTATTTTCTCCAATGAAGTCCCCTTCACATTTGGGGCATCAGGAAGAATGACCTGTGCAGAGAAGAAAAGGTGAGCGCTACCATGAGTCCTGTGTCATCCCAGCAGTAACAGGAAAATGGTGAGCCGAAAGTAACTCGGTCAAAGGAGAGCAGAAAGGAAACTCTGACACCAGAATGGGGTTTAAGCCACAACGCGTTTCAACGGAAGTACCGTCTTCATCAGGTGGATGTTTCTGTCCTCCTTCGGAGGTGTTCGGCTGGAGCTGCGGGGAAACTGTGCGCCCTCCCCTCGCTAGGGCCAGCGCTCCTAAAGAATCCGCCTTTTACTGACTTTGTTTTACATATCCCAACAGTAAAACATCCTGAGACCATTCCTATGTGGGGGTTTTTATCCACAGAGATGTCTCTCTCATAATTTTGCCTAAGATCACTAACATGAATACACATGGAATCTGTCACGGATCTCAGGGAGGATATCGTTATCATTCCCGCCGCTCACACTAATATACCAAAAAATACCGCCCACTCAGACTTGATGTGATACAAAAGTTTTCAACAAATTTATTGTCATAACAAAAAAGGTTGCCACAGGATAATATGAGCAGTACGTGTAAATCGAAGCCAAACCCAACGTTTCGACCCACCAGGGTCTTATTCATGGGGTTACTTGGTTTCCAGAAGTGCGTATCAAAATGGCAAGGAAGGAAAGCAGGGGGGCAATCCCTTTAATATAAATCCTGTTACTTTGTATTACTTTGCATAAGTCGTTGAGAGGACGTAGAAATCCTATTTTGTAGTAGAAAACCAGGAGAAATGGCCGTCACATCCGTGATGGGCCTGTGGTATCCTGGAAAACCTAAAAAGGCGACGTTCCAGTGCCCAGTAAGATGTAGTGTGCTATGTTGGGGGTAGATGGCGAATTTATAAGCTGCCTGAGGTAGAGTTGTATCACAATTGCTGGGTCTGTGGTGTCCTGGAGTAGCGGCACATCTGCGTCCAGTCCTAGCGTAAAGGGGGGTGGCGGGTCTACTTGCCCCCAATAGTATTGCTGGACTAAACGAGCTGGACCTGTGGTGTCCTGGAATAATGGCACATCCGTGCCAAGTTGGGTATGGTGCACTAGGATGACGGGGGATGGCGGATCTAGTAACCCCCACTGATATAGCTGCACCAGGCGTGCTTGACCTGCAATGTCCTGGACTTCATGAAAAGAGCGGTCCTCCTGTGCCATGCTCATGAAGTCCAGGACATTTCAGGTCAAGCACGCCGTCCGTCGCTGCAAAGTCTCCCAAACGCACAGGGCAAATCCGCTGCCACCAGGTCTGATTGCTTAATTAATAACGGGTCCGCAGCCAACCCAAATTAGTAGCATAATTCACTTCAGAGGATGTGACAGTACGCTATAGAGCAAGGAGAAACAAAGCTAGTAATTTTATATATTTTACTCTAAAAAGGTAGGCAGTGTTTACAGAAGGGTAAAATGATATTATAAACGAAGACAAGTATCGTATGTACAGTACAATTACAAATAGAATGGCATTAATGTTGAGAAAGCACTTACGGTTCCTTGTGTCATTTCATCTCATGGCAGACCATGTGGCTCGGGGGAAGGGCAACATATCAAGATGCATTACAGATGGGTCTCGCAGCTAGACCCTAGACAAAAGACTAGTGAAGGCTGATGTCTCACTCACTTATCTCCGTGCCCAAAACTGAGGCACTCCCTCTGTGGTGACCTCACTCAGTGGCTGAATTCTCCTCTTTCTTAGGGTTATGATAAGCCATTTCTATAAATAATTCGCTGTATGAACCTCGTAGAAAAACGACACAATGATCGTGATGCTCACCAAGTCATGGACGTTCCTTTAAGTATAAACACGGAGTAGATATATGACCCGCTTACGGAGAAATCCGTTCCTTGCATTTCGTTGGGTTTAGATCCTAGCGATTTCAGTGAGTTAAAGATTTCTCGGTGGACATTCTGAATATGTAACTTTTATATCTCTATCCCTAATCATAGTTATTAAGGTTGAAGGAAGACTATAAGTCCATCTAGTTCAACCCATAGCCTAACCTAACATGCCCTAACATGTTGATCCAGAGGAAGGCAAAAAAAACCCATGTGGCAAGAGTAAGCTCCACATTGGGGAAAAAAATTCCTTCCCGACTCCACATACGGCAATCAGACTAGTTCCCTGGATCAACGCCCTATCAAGGCATCTAGTGTATGTACCCTGTAACATTATACTTTTCCAGAAAGGTATCCAGTCCCCTCTTAAATTTAAGTAATGAATCACTCATTACAACATCATACGGCAGAGAGTTCCATAGTCTCACTGCTCTTACAGTAAAGAATCCGCATCTGTTATTATGCTTAAACCTTTTTTCCTCCAAACGCAGAGGATGCCCCCTTGTCCCGGTTTCAGGTCTATGAATAAAAAGATCATCAGAAAGGTCTTTGTACTGTCCCCTCATATATTTATACATTAACATAAGATCACCCCTTAGTCTTCGTTTTTCCAAACTAAATAGCCCCAAGTATAATAACCTATCTTGGTACTGCAGACCCCCCAGTCCTCTAATAACCTTGGTCGCTCTTCTCTGCACCCGCTCCAGTTCAGCTATGTCTTTCTTATACACCGGAGACCAGAACTGTGCACAGTATTCGAAGTGTGGTCGAACTAGTGACTTGTATAGAGGTAAAATTATGTTCTCCTCATGAGCATCTATGCCTCTTTTAATGCATCCCATTATTTTATTTGCCTTTGTAGCAGCTGCCTAACACTGGCCACTGAATATGAGTTTGTCATCCACCCATACACCCAGGTCTTTTTCATTGACGGTTTTGCCCAGAGTTTTAGAATTAAGCACATAATTATACATCTTATTACTTCTACCCAAGTGCATGACCTTACATTTATCCCCATTAAAGCTCATTTGCCATTTATCAGCCCAAGCTTCTATAAATCATCCTGTAATATAAAATTGTCCTCCTCTGTATTGATTACCCTGCAGGGTTTAGTGTCATCTGCAAATATTGAAATTCTACTCTGAATGCCCCCTACAAGGTCATTAATAAATATGTTAAAAAGAAGAGGGCCCAATACTGACCCCTGTGGTACCCCACTGCTAACCGCTACCCAGTCCGAGTGTGCTCCATTAATAAACACCCTTTGTTTCCTATCCCTGAGCCAGCTCTCAACCCACTTGCACATATTTTCCCCTATCCCCATTATTCTCATTTTATGTATCAACCTTTTGTGTGGCACCATATCAAAAGCTTTTGAAAAGTCCATATACACTACATCCACTGGGTTCCCTTGGTCCAATCCGGAACTTACCTCTTCATAGAAACTGATCAAATTAGTCTGACATGAACGGTCCCTAGTAAACCCGTGCTGATACTGGGTCATGAGGTTATTCCTCTTCAGATACTCCAGTATAGCATCCCTTAGAATGCCCTCCAGGATTTTACCCACAGTAGAGGTTAAGCTTACTGGCCTATAATTTCCGAGTTCAGTTTTTGTCCCCTTTTTGAATATTGGCACCACATTTGCTATTCGCCAGTCCTGTGGTACAGACCCTGTTATTATGGAGTCTTTAAAGATTAAAAATAATGGTCTATCAATGACTGTACTTAATTTCTGCAGTACTCGAGGGTGTATCCCATCCGGGCCCGGAGATTTGTCAATTTTAGTGATTTTTAGACGCCGCCGCACTTCCTGCTGGGTTAAGCAGGTTACATTCAATTGGGAATTTTTATCACTAGTCATTTTGTCTGCCATGGGATTTTCTTGTGTAAATACTGATGAAAAAAAGTCATTTAGCATATTGGCTTTTTCCTCATCCTCATCCACCATTTCACCCAGACTATTTTTAAGGGGGCCAACACTATCATTTTTTAGTTTCTTACTATTTATGTAGTTAAAGAATATTTAGGATTATTTTTACTCTCTCTGGCAATGAGTCTCTCTGTCTCAGTCTTTGCTGCCTTGATTTGCTTTTTACAGAATTTATTTAATTTTCTGTATTTATTTAATGCCTCATCACTACCTACTTCCTTTAATTCTCTAAATGCTTTCTTTTTGTCACTTATTGCGCCCCTTACAGCTCTATTTAGCCATATTGGTTTCCTCCTATTTCTAGTATGTTTATTCCTATACGGTATATACTGTGCACAGGTCCTATCCAGGATGCTAATAAACGTCTCCCATTTTCTTTGTGTATTTTTGTGTCTCAGGATATCGTCCCATTTAATTGCACCAAGATCCTCTCTCATCCGTTGGAAATTTGCCCTCCTGAAGTTTAGTGTCCTTGTAACCCCTCTATTACACATCTTTTTAAAGGATACATGAAAACTTATTATTTTGTGATCGCTATTTCCCAAGTGACCCCCAACCCTTATATTTGATATACGGTCTGGCCTGTTGGTTAATATTAGGTCTAGCAGTGCCCCCCTTCTTGTTGGGTCCTGAACCAGTTGTGAAAGGTAATTGTCTCTCATAGTTGTCAAAAACAGATTACCTTTGCTGGAACTGCAGGTTTCTGTTCCCCAATCTATTTCAGGGTAGTTGAAGTCCCCCATAATAATGACTTCTCCTTGAGTCGCAGCTTCATCTATTTGCTTTACGAGGATATTCTCCATTGCTTCCATTATTTTTGGAGATTTATAACAAACCCCTATCAGTAATTTATTATTTTTCCCCCTCCCCTTATCTCCACCCACAGGGATTCTAAATTTTCATTAAATTCACCTATATTATCACGCAGGATGGGTTTTAAGGACGATTTTACATATAGACACACCCCACCCCCTCGCTTATCTGTACGGTCATTTCTAAACAGGCTATAGCCCTGCAAGTTAACAGCCCATTCATATCTCTCATCCAGCCATGTCTCAGATATCCCCACCATGTCATAATTATGCTCCAACAACATTAGTTCTAATTTGTCCATTTTGTTGGCGAGGCTTCTGGCATTAGTATACATATATTTTATGTATCTCTCTGCACCTGTATTCTTTCTTAAATTATTAACTGTTCTAACTCCACCCCCCATGCCACCGCCACCCCCAACTTCCTTATTTGTGCCCAGGTCTCTATCTGCACTATCTTCCCCTCCTATAAAATGAATACCCTCCCCCCCAATTCCTAGTTTAAACACTCCTCCAACATTATAGCCATTTTCTTCCTAGTACAGCTGCACCCTCCCCATTGAAGTGCAGCCCGTCCCAGCATAGAACCTGTTGCCAACTGAGAAGTTGGCCCAGTTCTGCAGGAACCCAAACCCCTCCTTCCTACACCAATTCTTGAGCCACTTATTAACCTCCCCAATCTCCTGTTGCCTCTCTGGCGTGGCACGTGTTACAGGCAGTATTTCGGAAAATACCACTTTGGAGGTCCTTGCTTTCAGCTTGCAGCCTAATTCCCTGAAATCATCTTTAAGGACCTTCCACCTACCTCTAACTTTGTCATTTGTGCCAATGTGCACCATGACCGCTGGGTCCTCACCAGCCCCTCCCAGTAATCTGTCCACCCGATCAGCGATGTGTCGGACTCGAGCGCCAGGTAGGCAGCACACCGTTCGACGATCCCTGTCTTTGTGACAGATTGCCCTATCTGTTCCCCTAATAATTGAGTCCCCCACTACCAGCACCTGTCTGGCCTGCCCTGCTCTCCTATTTCCCTCCTTACTGGAGCAGTCACTCCTCCGGCTTTCAGAGGACATGCCTGGCTGCAGCAGTGCTACCCCTGTACTGGCACCCCTTTATCTGCCAACTTAGCAAACTTATTGGGGTGTTCTAGATCAGGACTAGCCTCCCTGGCACTCTTCCCTCTACCCCGCTTCCTAACTGTCACCCAGCTTGCTACTTCATCGTCCTGCAGCTCCATCCTACCATCCCCCGCCTCATCTATCCCATTGAGCGTCTGCTCCGTGAGCAGAAGACTCCTCTCCATATTGTCTATGGATCTCAGTGTTGCCAGCTGCACATTTAGATTCAGAATCTGGTTTTCCAAATGCACAACGTGCTCACATCTCGCACAGCAGTATGCACCCTCGATCGGCTGCTCAAGGACTGCATACATGTGGCAAGATGTGCACTAGATGGCATTAACAAGAGTGGAGCATATTTCCTAATGGGGTTTGCACCAGACAGAAAAGTTAAATAAAAAAAAAAATTAAAAATAAATACAAAGTATTAATAAAAAAAAAAAAAAAATAGACAGCAATTCAGTACTTCCTCCCTTGGAAACTCCCTGACTCCAAAGTCACTGAATCACAAGTCACACTTACCGCCGTTCACACTTACGCTCACCTCACACTCAGCTCGCTCACACTCGCTCTGCTGAAGATTGATAGATTTCTTTTTCTTTTTTCTCTTGTTCCCTTAACAGCAATCCACCTTGCTGTCCAAATTCACTTCCAAAAAGGAATCGGTGCCATTATACATAACTTTTCAAGAGCAAAGGAGTCCCATGCGGTTTGAAAGTTGCTGTACCAGTTGTAGCTGGTATCAGGCAGGAGGGGAGATGAGGGGTTTAAAATTACATGTATTGCATGTGAGGAGAGCTTTCTAGACAGTGTGAAAAGGGGGGTCTGTGGGGGAAAACCACAGCTGCTGCGTGTGTCACACTAGCAGAGAGATGCACCAGCTCAGTGTATATTTATGGCCGGGGTCACACTAGACCGTAATACGGACGAGTGCAATGCGATAAAAAATCGCATAGCACTCGTCCCAATGTTAATCAATGGGGCAGCTCCCATCATCCGATATTTTCTCGGCCGTATTCAGGATCCGAGTGAAATCGCAGCATGCTGCGATTGTCAGCGTTTCTCGGCCGAGAATCGCCAATGAAAGTCTATGGGGGTGAGAAAAAATAGCACAGCACACGGACCATCAGTGTGACTTGCGAGAAATTCTCAGGCATTGGGCAGGTGACAGGAAAGGCTCAGCCATTATTTGCTCATTTTGCAAGTGTGTGGGAAAATCTCACCATACGGATGCCATACGGATGTCACACGGATGTCACACGGATCATTTAATGCGAGAAAATCGCATCCTCGCACTGCACACGGATCATTGTTTTGGTAACATTTGTGCGATTCTCGTCCGTCAAAAACGGACCGTTTTTTTATATGTTGTGTGTGTCCCCGGCCTATGTCAGAGTCTAAACATCCACCAAGAGCAACCTCCTAACCATGCTGGAGCAATTCAGGGATGATCATTGCTTTTTCCACCATGACGGAGCACTATGTCACAAGTCAAAAATGATAACCAAATGGCTCGGTGAGCAAAGCATTGAAATTTTGGGTCTATGGCTCGCTGATCTCAATCTTTAAAAAGTGGATGGACAAACAACACAGAAATTGTGATAAACTCCAAGCAATTATTTAGACAAGTACGGGTTGTCATCAATCAGGATTAAGGCTCAGAAGCTGAAATAGGAGAGATATTGTATGAGAGATGTGCGACTGTCCTCACCTCCCGACATTCTCAGTTCTTTTTTCGATTAGTCTTGCTAATGCCATGAGGTGAGGAGATTCGTAGGTCTCCTGTCCTGAGGACACAGATTACTGACCTGGCTGATTGACTGGATTCTTGCAAGTCGATTTACCCATCTCTAAAAATAACTGATTATCTCTTATTTAAAATATTATACTAAAATATTTAAAATTGTGTTACAAGATATATAGATAGCATAAAATACTATCATGCCCCTTTATGCAAAGTAACTCCATGTTTCTGCAGCGCCCCAGAGTCCTGGTCGTTGCAGTAATGTTATTCTTCCACCAGGGGGAGTGATGTTACATCTGAAGGCAATGAAGGAGATCTTCTGTCCAGGTATCACAACCACAAAACACACTTCGCACTCCAGGCTGCCAAGGGGAGCCATGCGTCTATCTTTTAGGGCACTCGTCACAATTAGGTAAAACTGGTAGTCTGGACAGAAAGTCAGAACGAGGAGAGGAGAGCAGACGGAGGTCTGTGGGAAAACGAGGGTTCACGGAGCTGCGCCTGCCCCACATGCGGCAGTATCCAAAGAAAGAGACATTGAAAGGAATTGCGTTGCAGTGAGTGAGAAACGAAGTCATAGCAAAAGGAGAGGAACATCAGGGGGAGACCAGCTAGAAGCAGGCTGCCTCCTTCTGAAGTGCAGTATCGGTAGCCAGATCACCGAGGGAGTAAGGATCTCTATACTTTACTTCAGAGACTGGCAGGACAGTTGATTTCACGTTGGCTGACAGACCATATACCCAGGAGGCACAGTGGCAACTTTTGGGGGCTGGGGCGTCTCTAGGGTCCCTATAAAAAGCCTCAGGCCATCAGTCATACGGGTTTGTCCTATCCATCAGGGGGACAGAGAGGAAGAGACTTAACATCTACGATAGTTGTGAGGACCTCACCGAGAAACTCAGCAGGGAGGAACTACAACACTCAGGCGCTAGAGGAAGGCTACTGATTTCCACCTGGATAAGGGGACTCTGGATTTGCCTTCAGACCGGCGGGGCTCTGCCTACCCTGCGGTCCCTATCCTGGACTGTGGACGCTGAAGCTTTCAGTAAAGGTAAAGAGACTGCAACCTTGTGTCCTCGTTATTCACTGCGCCTTACATCATCCACCATCTACATTCCCTGGGGCCCTGGGGACATACTTCACCTGTGGGAAGGTATACCATCTAGCTGCCCTGCCATAACATCACCCCAGCGGACCCCTAAGCAGCGTCGGTCACCCTGACCGAATACCACAGGTGGCGTCACGAACATTATCCCTTTAAAGACCTTTCCCCCATTTTACAACGGACGTCCCCCTAGGGCCACGGACCGGGTCAGCCACCGTGATATCCCCACTGAGAACTGAAGGACCCGGTACCGAGTACCCCATAGCCCTGACATGGGGGTGATCCATTTCAGGCATACAGGCTTTTAAGTATTTAACTGGTGACATTTTCATTTGTCTTCTGTTAAATTGAAGGACCTTGATGAGCAGCAAGTGATGATTTACAGACATCATCTTGTAATATAACAAGTAATAAACTTATTAATGTAAAGCATTGCAGCACCATGCCATTCAATAAAAGTAAACAAAAAAAAAGCAATATCATCCGCTATGAAATACATGTTAAAGGGGTTATCTGCAAACTTATGAATCCCACAATCAGACGCACTATGTCCTACGGAGATTTTCTGGTTTCCTACCTGGGATCGGAGGGTATATATGAGTTATATATACTCCCGGACAGTGGTCACGGCCTCGCTTCCATACACATGGAGTGAGGCTGCGCACTCTAGTTGGCCACACCCACTGGCAGGCCTCCTCTCTAGAAGAGGCACGGCCTTGCCCATTGCAAGTGTATAAAACGAGGCCGTGCCCATTGGCCAGGTGTATGTATACCCTCCAGTACCGGGTCTGAAACTGGCACACTGCGTGCACTGGGGAGTTTCATAAGTCGGCAGTCACAAAAAGTTAATACAGACTTATTGATTTGGACTTTACAACCCCTTTAATGTTGCAGCAAAAATGTTTGCAACTGTAAAAATATAACAATCCTGTTACTTAACACTTGGGCTAATATTCCTAGTCTTTTGAACAGATCTTTATGAACAAAAGCAAATGTAAAACACATATCCTTAAGAAAAATTTAGTGTAAAGTATAGTATTATCTTCACTTCTAAAATAAAAGATAATGGACATAGTGTAAACTCACATATATTTGAGCAGGTGTTCAGTGCATTGCACAAGCACTATTCCATCAAAGGGTGAATGTTCACATATGGTTCCACAAACGCCATCTCTGCCCACAACAAACTAAAGAATGAGAAGAGAAAATAACAGTGAAATGCATTGTGGTAGCAAATCCCATAAAGCATCAGCGTGTTCTGTACCAATTCATAACAACCATTATTTTAGCTGCTTTTCTGATTTCTATTTGATTGCTGTGGGTCTGAAAAGCATAAGGAAATTATGGAATGTACAGTTGTGCTTAAAAGTTTACATACCCCAGCAGAATTTTTGCTTTCTTGGCCTTTTTTCAGAGAATATGAATGATAACACCACAACTTTTTCTCCACTCATGGTTGGTGGTTGGGTGAAGCCACTTATTGTCAAACTACTGTGTTTTCTCTTTTTAAATCATAATGACAACCCAAAACATCCAAATGACCCTGCCAAAAGTTCACATACCCCATTTCTTAATACCGTGTATTGCCCCTTTAACACCAATGACAGCTTGAAGTCTTTTATGGTAGTTGTGGATAAGGTTCTTTATTTTCTCAGATGGTAAAGCTTCCCACTCTTCTTTGCAAAAGCCTCCAGTTCCTGTAAATTCCTAGGCATTCCTAGCATGAACTGCGCGCTTGAGATCTCTCCAGAGAGGCTCAATGATATTGAGGTCAGGAGACTGAGATAGCCACTCCAGAACCTTCACTTTGTTTGTTTTGCTGTAGTCAATGACAGGTCGACTTGGCCTTGTTTTGGCCTTGTTGACCTCTCTCCAAATGTAACATCTATGGTTGTGGCCAAAAAGTTCAATTTTGGTCTCATCACTCCAAATTACCTTGTTCCAGAAGTTTTGAGGCTTGTCTCTGTGCTGTTTTGTGTATTGTAGGCGAGATACTTTGTGACATTTGCACGTTAATGGGTTTCTTCTGGCAACTCGACCATGCAGCGCATTTTTCTTCAAGTGCCTCCTTATTGAAACAGCCACACTGCTAGTTTTCAGAGAGTCCAGTATTTCAGCTGATTTTACTTGTGGGTTTTTCTTTGCATCCTGAACAATTTTCCTGGCAGTTGTTGATGACATTTTTGTTGGTCTACCTGACCATGGTTTTGTTTTTACAGAGCCTCTGATTTTCGATTTCTTAATCAGAGTTTGAATTACTACTACTACTGGCTGGCATTATCAATTCCTTGGATATCATTTTGTATCCCCTTCTTGTTTTACATAGTTCAACTATCTTTTTTGTAGATCCGTTTACAATTCTTTAGCTTTCCCCATGACTCACAATCCAGAAACATCAGTGGCTGGATGAAAGATGCCAGAGCCTGTCTGGATGCTAGAAACTCACTCTTTATATGCACACACACTGATCACAAGCAAACAGGTCACAGTCTACCTTTAGTAGCCATTCAAACCCATTTGTGTCAACTTCTGTGCATGTTATCAGGCCAGAATCACCAGGGTATGTAAACTTTTGATCAGGGTCATTTGAATGTTTTGCGTTGTTATTATGATTTAAAAAGAGAAAATACAGTAGTTTGACAATAAATGGCTTCACCCAACCATTATCCATGACTGGAGAAAAAGTTTTGGTGTTATCTATATATATAATCGTCTAAGGGGCACTTCTGTCTGTTTGTCTGTCTGTCTGTATGTCTGTCACTGAAATCCCAAGTCGCTGATTGGCCCTGCCCCTGTTGGATGTGTATGCCTTTTATCCTCAGCGCTTGCGCTTTTGTGTCTTTATTTTGGTTGCATTTATAGCAGCTGTACACCGTAGTTCACCCCTATGTTTTGCGCTTTGTTCTTATATACCTAGCATCTGCGCACCCATCTCCTTATCCTACCGTTTGTTGTAGTCACATCAGTGTGCTTAGTGCACACTGTGCATGCATATTCTTTTCCCCGACTAGCGCTAGAGCAGCGCCGCTACTTAATGCGCCTGCTGCTTTAACACCCGGCGCCTGCGCACTTATTTCCTGGCCATCATCTGCCCCCACTTCCGTCGGCTTGTGCGCGTTGCACATGCGGCCCGTACTGCGCTATAGCTGCAACGCAGCTCCTTCCTCTTCCGGGTAAATAGGTCAGCTCTCTCATAAATAGAGCGCTTTCCTCTTTCTCCCACACTTCATCCTTGCAGCGGCTGGGTCCGTATCCTTTCTATCCCCACTGACCAGGTAATTATATGCGGTCTCTTGTCTCTTATTCCATCCTCATTGTTCCTTGTGCGCTACTCACTGCAACCCTGTTTTTATTGTATCCTTTATAGTTCTTTCATTACCACCATACAGGTAATTTATACCTTTCACTTTCACAGATTGATGTGACTCCATATGTCTAGGATACTACCTCGGACACTATGGGTGTTGGACTGTTTCCTTTTTTCCTCCCTGGACCATGATACTTAGAGCTATCTCCTTTTTGTCCTCCCTATATGCTATACGGGGTTGATTTCATTTCCTGTGCCCATAAATGTGAAATGTTTATATTTTCCTACTGTATTTTTCTCCCCTCCCCCTCTCTCTTTCTTCTTTTTATTTAGGACTCGTTCTCACCCCATTTTTGTATAGAGCCTATGTGATTCATATGATATATGATTGTTTGGTTATGTATTCTCTTCTGTTCCATGCACAACTGGTCTGTGTGGAGATATGTTTATGAATATCTGTATTTAATTATTACTTATTATTTTTTAGATAAGTACCTTGACAAAGGCCTTTGGGGCCGAAACGTTGGCATCCTGTATGACTGGTTGTTACTTGAATAAATCAATTTTGATTCACTGATTCTCTGAGTTCTCGGATTAATCTATTTACATATACTACGTGGCTGCTATATACTACGTGGCTGTGCTATATACTACGTGGCTGTGCTATATACTACGTGGCTGTGTTATATACTACGTGGCTGTACTATATCCTGCACCCCAAACCCCCGACATCCAGCGCCCCGAACCCCCGACATCCTGCGACCAGTCAGCGACAGACGCAGTCCAGCCGCGAATTGACGCGGGATTTACACCACGCTTCGCTGATTGGTCGCGCCCGGCCGGCTGCGTCCAATCAGCGATATTGGCACGGGATTTAAACACCGCTTCAGTGATTGGTCGCGCATGGCCGGCTGCAACCAATCAGCAATATTGGCGCGGTATTTAATTACAGATTTGGTCATTGGTCATCCCCGGCCGGCCGTGACCAATCAGCGACCGGCGCAGTCCGGCCGCGAATTGGCGCCAGATTTGAACCACGCTTCGCTGATCGGCCAGCTGGGCGTGACCAATCAGTGATATTGGTGCAGAATTTAACACCCACTCACAGCGCGACGTACATACATACATACATATTCTAGAATACCCGATGCGTTAGAATTGGGCCACCATCTAGTCATTCATATTCTCTGAAAAAAGGCCAAGAAAGCAAAAATTCTGCCAGGGTATGTAAACTTTTGAGCACAACTGTACAAAATAGCCAAAATTAATTGCAGATCGACTGAGTCAAGGTGAGTTTCCAAAGGATGCCACCTGCCAAGAGATTCTGATTTGCTTTTGGTAATATTCTTCTGTTTTCTGCCAACCTAAAATTGTCTCCTAAATTTGGTCAAGATTCAAATGATGAATAAAATGCTATTTATTTGTGTATTTATTTATTTAATTACTTATTACTGTTTTGGGCCCAATTCCTTTTAGCCTAATTTCATTTTTTTATTCTTGATCATTTTCAAAATGTGTGAAAGTCTTGCAAGAAATATAGCCCATCATTTTCCACAATGAGCTGCTGAACAAATTGTGTGGGTTTGTGTCTCTCCCCAAGAGTGAAGATTGATGTTCTACAGTAATGGTATTTATGTCTTGTATATTAGGCTCAGTGTTTGAGGACGAAAAAACACATTCTAAATTAATACTGCTGTGTTTCACTGTCTCCTTTCTCACTGAGGTCCAATCATTGCTAATAAATGGTCCTTCAGAGATTGCAGAACATGTATTACTCTGTTTGCTGTCAGCTTGATTTTATGCTGTTTGTATGGTAAGACAGCGCAGTAATGAATAGCTTTGCACTTTAATATTACTAAATTACTTTCAGGTGATGAGAGATATAAAAAGGAAATTGTTTTTTTAATTTGCAGTATTGTAAGGATTTCCAAAATTTGTATAGATATCTTAATTATTATTATTATTTATTATTATAGCACCATTTGTTCCATGGCGCTTCACATGTAAAAAGGGATAAACATAAAAAACAATAAAATTAGTAAAGAAATTTTAAACAAAACAAGTCACGACTGGTACAGGAGGAGAGAGGACCCTGACCGTGAGGGCTCACAATCTACAAGGGATGGGTAAGGATACAGTAGGTGAGGGTAGAGCTGGTCGTGGCGTGGCTTGGTCATTCGGTGGTTACTACAGGTTGTAGGCTGGTCGGAAAAGGTAGGTCTTCAGGCTCTTTTTGAAGGTTGCCATGGTAGGCGAGTGTCTGATATGTTGTGGTAGAGAGTTCCAGAGTAGGGGTGGTACCCGTGAGAAATCTTGTATGTGATTGTGGGAAGAAGGGAGTAGAGAATGAGATCTTGTGAGGATCGGAGGTTGCGTGCAGTTAAGTACCGGGAGACAAGGTCACAGATGTATGGAGGAGACAGGTTGTGGATGGCTTTGTATGTCATGGTTAGAGTTTTGAACTGGAGTCTTTGTGTAATGGGGAGCCAGTGCAGGGATTGACAGAGGGGAGAGGCCAGGGAATGGCAGGGGGACTGGATTAGTCGAGCAGCAGAGTTTGGAATAGATAGGAGCGGTGCAAGAGTGTTAGAGCGGAGGCCACAGAGCAGGAGGTTGCAGTAGTGAAGGCGGGAGATGATGAGGGCATGGACTAGGGTTTTTGCAGATTCTTGGTTGAGGAAAGTACGGATCCATGAATTAGTTTTGAGTTGAAGTAGGCAGGAAGTGGAAAGGGCTTGGATTTGTGGTTTGAAGGAGAGATCAGTGTGAAAGTGGGCAGCCATTTACTATAATGGATAGGTTCATTGGGGGGTCGAGTGGGATTAGGGAAAGATTATGAGTCCTGTTTTGTCCATAAATTTTTTTTAGAAATCTAGCGGAGAAGAAAGATGAAATAACAGACAGACATTGCGGGATTCTGGTTAGTAGGGAGGTGATATATGGATATCTTAATGCTATTTGACGTACATATCTATCATAAGCTCATGTCACTTAGTGCCTCATGGCTGATATATCCATCATACTGATAGTATAGCACAGCTTCTGCACTGTTGGGTTACGCATAGTTCCTATTGTAAGTACTAGGATCAGCATTCTTGCCGACTCCAGCAGTTTAACCCTTCATACAATGCTGTGAGTAGTGACAGTAGCACATAAGAAGTTTGACAAAAGGAATGCACTTCCCCTGTCGGCTCATTGGAACCCATGCAGCGTAATCGCGAGGTGCCTACTGATTGCTATCGCAACCAGAGACATGACAAAGGCCTTCTGGCCTGCCATACACTGCAGCCTATCAGATCCCATTGGAGACGAGGCCTGACTAGCACCAACAGGATAGTGTAATCACAGCAATACAAAAGTAGTGTTTTGCTAATACCATCATAAGGGCTAATAAATAGGGTTGAGCGAAACGGGTCGTTCATTTTCAAAAGTCGCCGACTTTTGGCAAAGTCGGGTTTCATGAAACCCGATCCGACCCCTGTGCGGGGTCGGCCATGCGGTACGCGACTTTCGCGCCAAAGTCGCGTTTCAATGACGCGAAAAGCACCATTTCTCAGCCAATGAAGGTAAACGCAGAGTGTGGGCAGCGTGATGACATAGGTCCTGGTCCCCACCATCTTAGAGAAGGGCATTGCAGTGATTGGCTTGCTGTCTGCGGCGTCACAGGGGCTATAAAGGGGCGTTCCCGCCGACCGCCATGTTACTGCTGCTGATCTGAGCTTAGGGAGAGGTTGCTGCCGCTTCGTCAGAAGCAGGGATAGCGTTAGGCAGGGTCCATTAACCACCAAACCGCTTGTGCTGTAGCGATTTCCACTGCCCAACACCACCTTCGGTGTGCAGGGACAGTGGAAGCTACATTTTTTTTTTTTTTTCCCCTCAGCGCTGTAGCTCATTGGGCTGCCCTAGAAGGCTCCCTGATAGCTGCATTGCTGTGTGTACGCCGCTGTGCAAACCAACTGCTTTTTTCAAAGCACAAATCCTCTTGTTCCTTCCTTTCTGCACAGCTATCTTTTTTGTTTGTACACACTTTTTATTTAATTTGTGCATCAGTCCACTCCTTATTGCTGCCTGCCATACCTGGCTGAGATTACTGCAGGGAGATAGTAATTGAAGGACACTCCCTGTTTTTTTTTTTTTTTTGTGGGAGATTAAGATTGACATTTCTGCTAGAGTGCCATCCCTGTGTGTGCCATCTCTCAGTCAGTGGGCCATAGAAAGCCTATTTATTTTTTTGCTTGATTTTGGTTCTAAAATCTACCTGAAAAAATCACTACATCAATCAGTGGGAGAAAAATATTGGCCTCAGGGCTTGTGTGCCACTCCTGACTCCTGTGTGCATCATCACTCACTCAGTGGGCCATAGAAAGCCCATTTTTTTTTTTTTGCTTTATTTGGGTTCTAAATTCAACCTGAAAAAATCAATAAATCAATCAGTGGGAGATTAATATTGGCCTTTGGGCTTGTGTGCCAGTCCTAAGCGTGCCATCTCTCTCTCTCAGATAGTGGGCCATAGAAAGCCTATTTATTATTTTTTTTATTGGGTTTATAAATTTTCCATGGAACAAAAAAAAAAAAGTGGGAGATTAATATTGGCCTCTGGGCTTGTGTGCCAGTCCTGAGCGTGCCATCTCTCTCACAAATAGTGGGCCATAGAAAGCCTATTTATTTTTTTGCTTGATTTGGGTTCTAAAATCTACCTGAAAAAATCACTACATCAATCAGTGGGAGAAAAATATTGGCCTCAGGGCTTGTGTGCCACTCCTGACTCCTGTGTGCATCATCACTCACTCAGTGGGCCATAGAAAGCCCTTTTCTTTTTTTTTTGTGCTTTATTTGGGTTCTAAATTCTACCTGAAAAAATCAATAAATCAATCAGTGGGAGATTAATATTGGCCTTTGGGCTTGTGTGCCAGTCCTAAGCGTGCCATCTCTCTCTCAGATAGTGGGCCATAGAAAGCCTATTTATTATTTTTTTTATTGGGTTTATAAATTTTCCCTGGAACAAAAAAAAAAAAAGTGGGAGATTAATATTGGCCTCTGGGCTTGTGTGCCAGTCCTGAGCGTGCCATCTCTCTCACAAATAGTGGGCCATAGAAAGCCTATTTATTTATTTTTTTTTGGTTTTATAAATTCTCCCTGAAAAAAAAAAGGGACATTAATATTGGCCTTTGGGCTTGTGTGCCAGTCCTAAGCGTGCCATCTCTCTCTCTCTCTCAGATAGTGGGCCATAGAAAGCCTATTTATTATTTTTTTTATTGGGTTTATAAATTTTCCCTGGAACAAAAAAAAAAAAGTGGGAGATAAATATTGGCCCCTGGGCTTGTGTGCCACTCCTGACTCCTGTGTGCGTCATCTCTCACTCAGTGGGCCATAGAAAGCCTTTTTTTGTTTTATGTGTTTTCTAAATTCTCCCTGAAAAAATCATTTTATTTTATTTGGTTTCTAAATTCTTCCTGAAAAAATCATTTTATTCTATTATTTTTTTTTCCTAAAGTCTCCCTGAAAAAAAAAAAAAAACAAATCAGTGGGAGATTAATATTGCCCTTTCTGCTTGTGTGCCAGTCTTGACTCCTGGGTGTGCCATCTCTCTCTCTCTCTCCAATTGTGGGCCATAGAAAGCCTATTATTTTTTTAGCTTGATTTGGGTTCCAAAATCTACCTGAAAAAATCACTACATCAATCAGTGGGAGATAAATATTGGCCTCTGGGCTTGTGTGCCACTCCTGACTCCTGTGTGCGTCATCTCTCACTCAGTGGGCCATAGAAAGCCTTTTTTTGTTTTATTTGTTTTCTAAATTCTCCCTGAAAAAATCATTTTATTTTATTTGGTTTCTAAATTCTTCCTGAAAAAATAATTTTATTCTATTTTTTTTTTTCCTAAAGTCTCCCTGAAAAAAAAAAAAAAAACAAATCAGTGGGAGATTAATATTGCCCTTTCTGCTTGTGTGCCAGTCTTGACTCCTGGGTGTGCCATCTCTCTCTCTCTCTCCAATTGTGGGCCATAGAAAGCCTATTATTTTTTTAGCTTGATTTGGGTTCCAAAATCTACCTGAAAAAATCACTACATCAATCAGTGGGAGATAAATATTGGCCTCTGGGCTTGTGTGCCACTCCTGACTCCTGTGTGCGTCATCTCTCACTCAGTGGGCCATAGAAAGCCTTTTTTTGTTTTATTTGTTTTCTAAATTCTCCCTGAAAAAATAATTTTATTTTATTTGGTTTCTAAATTCTTCCTGAAAAAATCATTTTATTCTATTAGTTTTTTTCCTAAAGTCTCCCTGAAAAAAAAAAAATCAAATCAGTGGGAGATTAATATTGCCCTTTCTGCTTGTGTGCCAGTCTTGACTCCTGGGTGTGCCATCTCTCTCTCTCTCTCCAATTGTGGGCCATAGAAAGCCTATTATTTTTTTAGCTTGATTTGGGTTCCAAAATCTACCTGAAAAAATCACTTCATCAATCAGTGGGAGATAAATATTGGCCTCTGGGCTTGTGTGCCACTCCTGACTCCTGTGTGCGTCATCTCTCACTCAGTGGGCCATAGAAAGCCTTTTTTTGTTTTATTTGTTTTCTAAATTCTCCCTGAAAAAATCATTTTATTGTATTTGGTTTCTAAATTCTTCCTGAAAAAATCATTTTATTCTATTATTTTTTTTTCCTAAAGTCTCCCTGAAAAAAAAAAAAAATCAAATCAGTGGGAGATTAATATTTACATTTGTGCTTCAGTGACAGTCCTGCGTGTGTGGCATCTCTCTCATTTGTTGCCACCAACAACAGAGTGTGTAACATTGTGCCTGATTTTCGTTGTGGTCTCACTCACCTGTAAAGGGGTAGCTAAATCATACTGAAGTTATAGCTCACCGTGTAATTTGTGTGACAGCAACAAATACCGTTAGTTTGTTTACGTTTTTAAAACAATGAGGAAGTCTGGTGGATGAGGTCGTGGCCGGGGGCGTTCATTGTCAGCTGGTAATGAGGGTAGTGGTAGTGGTGGAGCATCAGCTGGTCGTGGGAAAAAAAATATTGCATCTAAGTCTGGAGCTGTGGAGCCAGGTTCGTCGTCTGGCTACACAAGGCCTCCAACGCTCCCTTTTCTGGGAGTAGGAAAACCGCTTTTAAAGCCGGAGCAGCAAGAGCAAGTTTTGGCTTATCTTGCTGATTCAGCCTCTAGCTCTTTTGCCTCCTCTCGTGAAACTGGTAAATGTAAAAGCAGCGCGTCGTTAGTGGATGTTCACGGTCAGGGACAAGTCGCTTCCTTGTCCTCTTCAGCAAAAACAACAACAGAGAAGAATGCAGCAGGCGACACAACGGGTTACTCCATGGAGCTCTTTACACATACCGTCCCTGGCTTTGAAAGTGAAGCAGTTAACAGTCCATGCCCATTACAAGTTGAATCTGACATGGAGTGCACTGATGCACAGCCATAGCCAGACTACTATGCTGGTCCTTTGACTCAGACCACAACATTGCCCTCGCAGGGTAATGATCAAGAATCAGACCCTGATGAGACTATGTTGCCCCATCACGAACGCTATACCACCGACCGACACGGTGACACAGACGAAGTTGCACACGAGCTACAAGAAGAGGTAATAGATGACCCAGTTCTTGACCCCGATTGGCAGCCATTGGGGGAACAGGGTGCAGGCGGCAGCAGTTCTGAAGCGGAGGAGGAGGGGCCGCAGCAGGCATCAACATCGCAACAGGTTCCATCTGCCGGGCCCGTATCTTGCCCAAAACGCGTGGCAAAGCCAAAACCTGTTGGAGGACAGCGTGGCCATCCGGTTAAAGCTCAGTCTGCAATGCCTGAAAAGGTATCCGATGCTAGAAAAAGTGCAGTCTGGCATTTTTTTAAACAACATCCAATTGATCAGCGCAAAGTCATCTGTCAAAAATGTTCAACTACCTTAAGCAGAGGACAGAATCTGAAAAGTCTCAATACAAGTTGCATGCATAGACATTTAACCACCATGCATTTGCAAGCCTGGACTAACTACCAAACGTCCCTTAATTTTGTAGCACCCTCGGCCAATGAAGCTAGTCAGCAACGCAACATCCCTTCCGGCAGTGTAGGGCCACCATTTTCCGCACCACCTGCAGTATCTGTGCAGGTTTCTTTGCCAGGCCAAAGCAGTCAGGGTCAGGGAATCACCAGTTTCGTAGTAGGAAACACTGCATCTAGGACACCGGCGGCAACAATACCATCTCCCACCGTCTCTCAGTCTGCCATGTCCACCGGCACCCCCGCTAGTTCCACGATCTCCAGCTCTCCAGTCCAGCTCACCCTACATGAGACTATGGTTAGAAAAAGGAAGTACTTAGCCTCGCATCCGCGTACACAGGGTTTGAACGCCCACATAGCTAGACTAATCTCGTTAGAGATGATGCCCTACCGGTTAGTTGAAAGCGAAGCTTTCAAAGCCCTGATGGACTACGCTGTACCACGCTACGAGCTACCCAGTCGACCCTTTTTTTCCAGAAAAGCCATCCCAGCCCTCCACCAGCATGTTAAAGAGCGCATCGTCCATGCACTCAGGCAATCTGTGAGCACAAAGGTGCACCTGACAACAGATGCATGGACCAGTAGGCATGGCCAGGGACGTTACGTGTCCATCACGGCACACTGGGTAAATGTGGTGGATGCAGGGTCCACAGGGGACAGCAAGTTTGGGACAGTTCTGCCTAGCCCACGGTCTAGGAAACAGTTGGCTGTAGCCGTTCGCACCCCCTCCTCCTCCTCTTCGTCCTCCTGCAGAAGCGAGAGCTCGTCCACAGACCGCAGTCGCACAACCACTCCATCCGCAGCTGCCACTGTTGCACACCAGGTCTCCCATTATGGGGCAGCTACTGGCAAACGTCAGCAGGCTGTATTAGCTATGAAGTGTTTGGGCGACAACAGACACACCGCGGAAGTTCTGTCCGAGTTCTTGCAGAAAGAAACGCAGTCGTGGCTGGGCACTGTAGATCTTGAGGCAGGCAAGGTAGTGAGTGATAACGGAAGGAATTTCATGGCTGCCATCTCCCTTTCCCAACTGAAACACATTCCTTGCCTGGCTCACACCTTAAACCTGGTGGTGCAGTGCTTCCTGAAAAGTTATCCGGGGTTATCCGACCTGCTCCTCAAAGTGCGTGGACTTTGCTCACATATCCGCCGTTCGCCCGTACACTCCAGCCGTATGCAGACCTATCAGCGTTCTTTGAACCTTCCCCAGCATCGCCTAATCATAGACGTTGCAACAAGGTGGAACTCAACACTGCACATGCTTCAGAGACTGTGCGAACAGAGGCGGGCTGTTATGTTTTTGTGGGAGGATACACATACACGGGCAGGCAGTAGGATGGCAGACATGGAGTTGTCAGGTGTGCAGTGGTCGAAGATTCAAGACATGTGTCAAGTCCTTCAGTGTTTTGAGGAATGCACACGGCTGGTTAGTGCAGACAACGCCATAATAAGCATGAGCATCCCCCTAATGCGTCTGCTGATGCAAAGTTTGACGCACATAAAGGATCAGGCGTCTGCAGCTGAGGAAGAGGAAAGCCTTGATGACAGTCAGCCATTGTCTGGCCAGGGCAGTGTACAGGACGAGTTAGCGGGCGAAGAGGAGGAGGAGGACGAGGAGGATGATGGGGATGATTATATTTGTAATGAGGAAGCTTTTCCGGGGCCACTGGAAATTGGTGGTGCAGCAAGGCTGGGTTCTGGTTTTTGGAGGGACACAAGTGACGTGGATTTGCCTGAAACTGCCCCTCAACCAAGCACAACCGGATATTTGAGAACTGGAACTTTGGCCCACATGGCGGATTATGCCTTACGTATCCTCAAAAGGGACACACGCATAACTAAAATGATGAACGATGACGATTACTGGTTGGCCTGCCTCCTTGATCCTCGCTATAAAGGCAAATTGCAAAATATAATGCCACATGAGAACTTGGAACTAATTTTAGCAACCAAACAATCAACTCTTGTTGACCGTTTGCTTCTGGCATTCCCTGCACACAGCGCCCGTGATCGTTCTCACACGAGCTGCAGGGGCCAGCAGACCAGAGGAGTTAGAGGGGCAGAAATCAGAAGTGGCGTTGGCCAGAGGGGTTTTCTGACCAGGTTGTGGAGTGATTTTGCTATGACCGCAGACAGGACAGGTACTGCAGCATCAATTCAAAGTGACAGGAGACAACATTTGTCCAGTATGGTTACAAACTATTTTTCATCCCTTATCGATGTTCTCCCTCAACCGTCATTCCCATTTGATTACTGGGCATCAAAATTAGACACCTGGCCAGAATTGGCAGAATATGCATTGCAGGAGCTTGCTTGCCCGGCAGCTAGTGCCCTATCAGAAAGAGTATTCAGTGCTGCAGGTTCAATACTAACAGAAAAAAGGACTCGTCTGGCTACCCAAAATGTAGATGATCTAACCTTCATTAAAATGAACCACAACTGGATTTCGAAATCTTTTGCCCCACCTTGCCCGGCTGACACCTAGCTTTCCTATGTAAAGGTCTTGCCTGTGGACTATTCTGAACGACTTTTCCAATCTCGTAATTTGCAGCACCTGATTGTCCAGCATCCGACATGTTAACACCTCCCTAAATGGCCAAAGTCCCCACACGGGGCCGTGGTATCGCCACTTGGCGCCAGCACCCGTGAGAGTACTGTTTGTCTGAAGAGGTGGGTGTGCCCGCTTTTGGTCGACGGCACTGCCACTAGGTCCCTCATAGTACAATAAAGTGACTGGCGGTGGTGGTGCGCACCCAACGTCAGACACACCGTTGTAATATGAGGGGCCCTGGGCCTGTACCGCCGGCCACAAGACAGTCCCCCCCCCAGGTCAAACAGTGCTCTACGACTTGCAAAATTTTCTCTCACAGCTCCACCAATGTTTAGTCTATGCGCTGACATCCTTCAATGCCTGGCACTGTCAATACCATTGTATTGACATTTTTCTTATGTTAGGCCTTCGAAGCCTGTCTGCGGTCCCTCCTTCCACTAGGCCTCCACTGACCTGTCTACTGCCGCCCGTGTTCCCCTGGAACCAATTTTAAATTGCCTACAGCCAGCCCAATTTATTATGTTAGGGCTTCGAAGCCTGTCTGCGGTCCCTCCTTCCACTAGGCCTCCACTGACCTGTCTACTGCTTTCCGTGTTCCCCTGGAACCAATTTTAAATTGCCTACAGCCAGCCCAATTTATTATGTTAGGGCTTCGAAGCCTGTCTGCGGTCCCTCCTTCCACTAGGCCTCCACTGACCTTTCTACTGCTGCCCGTGTTCTCCTGGAACCAATTTTAAATTGCCTACAGCCAGCCCAATTTATTATGTTAGGGCTTCGAAGCCTGTCTGCGGTCCCTCCTTCCACTAGGCCTCCACTGACCTGTCTACTGCTGCCCGTGTTCCCCTGGAACCAATTTTAAATTGCCTACAGCCAGCCCAATTTATTATGTTAGGGCTTCGAAGCCTGTCTGCGGTCCCTCCTTCCACTAGGCCTCCACTGACCTGTCTACTGCTGCCCGTGTTCCCCTGGAACCAATTTTAAATTGCCTACAGCCAGCCCAATTTATTATGTTAGGGCTTCGAAGCCTGTCTGCGGTCCCTCCTTCCACTAGGCCTCCACTGACCTGTCTACTGCTGCCCGTGTTCCCCTGGAACCAATTTTAAATTGCCTACAGCCAGCCCAATTTATTATGTTAGGGCTTCGAAGCCTGTCTGCGGTCCCTCCTTCCACTAGGCCTCCACTGACCTGTCTACTGCTGCCCGTGTTCCCCTGGAACCAATTTTAAATTGCCTACAGCCAGCCCAATTTATTATGTTAGGGCTTCGAAGCCTGTCTGCGGTCCCTCCTTCCACTAGGCCTCCACTGACCTGTCTACTGCTGCCCGTGTTCCCCTGGAACCAATTTTAAATTGCCTACAGCCAGCCCAATTTATTATGTTAGGGCTTCGAAGCCTTTTTGCGGTCCCTCCTTCCACTAGGCCTCCACTGACCTGTCTACTGCCGCCCGTGTTCCCCTGGAACCAATTTTAAATTGCCTACAGCCAGCCCAATTTATTATGTTAGGGCTTCGAAGCCTGTCTGCGGTCCCTCCTTCCACTAGGCCTCCACTGACCTGTCTACTGCTGCCCGTGTTCCCCTGGAACCAATTTTAAATTGCCTACAGCCAGCCCAATTTATTATGTTAGGGCTTCGAAGCCTGTCTGCGGTCCCTCCTTCCACTAGGCCTCCACTGACCTGTCTACTGCTGCCCGTGTTCCCCTGGAACCAATTTTAAATTGCCTACAGCCAGCCCAATTTATTATGTTAGGGCTTCGAAGCCTGTCTGCGGTCCCTCCTTCCACTAGGCCTCCACTGACCTGTCTACTGCTGCCCGTGTTCCCCTGGAACCAATTTTAAATTGCCTACAGCCAGCCCAATTTATTATGTTAGGGCTTCGAAGCCTGTCTGCGGTCCCTCCTTCCACTAGGCCTCCACTGACCTGTCTACTGCTGCCTGTGTTCCCCTGGAACCAATTTTAAATTGCCTACAGCCAGCCCAATTTATTATGTTAGGGCTTCGAAGCCTGTCTGCGGTCCCTCCTTCCACTAGGCCTCCACTGACCTGTCTACTGCCGCCCGTGTTCCCCTGGAACCAATTTTAAATTGCCTACAGCCAGCCCAATTTATTATGTTAGGGCTTCGAAGCCTGTCTGCGGTCCCTCCTTCCACTAGGCCTCCACTGACCTGTCTACTGCTGCCCGTGTTCCCCTGGAACCAATTTTAAATTGCCTACAGCCAGCCCAATTTATTATGTTAGGGCTTCGAAGCCTGTCTGCGGTCCCTCCTTCCACTAGGCCTCCACTGACCTGTCTACTGCTGCCCGTGTTCCCCTGGAACCAATTTTAAATTGCCTACAGCCAGCCCAATTTATTATGTTAGGGCTTCGAAGCCTTTTTGCGGTCCCTCCTTCCACTAGGCCTCCACTGACCTGTCTACTGCCGCCCGTGTTCCCCTGGAACCAATTTTAAATTGCCTACAGCCAGCCCAATTTATTATGTTAGGGCTTCGAAGCCTGTCTGCGGTCCCTCCTTCCACTAGGCCTCCACTGACCTGTCTACTGCCGCCCGTGTTCCCCTGGAACCAATTTTAAATTGCCTACAGCCAGCCCAATTTATTATGTTAGGGCTTCGAAGCCTGTCTGCGGTCCCTCCTTCCACTAGGCCTCCACTGACCTGTCTACTGCTGCCCGTGTTACCCTGGAACCAATTTTAAATTGCCTACAGCCAGCCCAATTTATTATGTTAGGGCTTCGAAGCCTGTCTGCGGTCCCTCCTTCCACTAGGCCTCCACTGACCTGTCTACTGCCGCCCGTGTTCCCCTGGAACCAATTTTAAATTGCCTACAGCCAGCCCAATTTATTATGTTAGGGCTTCGAAGCCTTTTTGCGGTCCCTCCTTCCACTAGGCCTCCACTGACCTGTCTACTGCCGCCCGTGTTCCCCTGGAACCAATTTTAAATTGCCTACAGCCAGCCCAATTTATTATGTTAGGGCTTCGAAGCCTGTCTGCGGTCCCTCCTTCCACTAGGCCTCCACTGACCTGTCTACTGCCGCCCGTGTTCCCCTGGAACCAATTTTAAATTGCCTACAGCCAGCCCAATTTATTATGTTAGGGCTTCGAAGCCTGTCTGCGGTCCCTCCTTCCACTAGGCCTCCACTGACCTGTCTACTGCTGCCCGTGTTCCCCTGGAACCAATTTTAAATTGCCTACAGCCAGCCCAATTTATTATGTTAGGGCTTCGAAGCCTGTCTGCGGTCCCTCCTTCCACTAGGCCTCCACTGACCTGTCTACTGCTGCCCGTGTACCCCTTGAACAGACATCAGAAAATATAAAAATAAGTATTTTGCTTATAAAAAAGAAAATACTGGAGAGATATCAAATGCAGACATTTTAACATTAAAAACAAACACATACAACAAAAATCTGGTACAGTACTAAAAATGGCCAGCAGCTACAATAACTTTCTCCTGCAAGTAGTTAACTGAAAGTTTTTTTCAATTTAAAACACAGATATGGCATCCACCGAGTGTTGTCCTGTCGCGTCTTCTTTATATTATTGCCAAGAAGATGCAAAACAATGAAAATAATAAAATCATTATTTACCAAAAAAATAGAGTAAGTCAAAACCACATTGCAAATAAACATTCATTACAAATAAAGAAGCAGGGCGCGTCCGAGGGTGAGTATATACCTCATAAGAATATAATCACCCTCGGACGCGCCCTGCTTCTTTCCGACAGCCTTCCTTCCTAAGAATCAGCCCTTCCGTGGTGTAGAGAGAGGGTTTGTTACACTCCAAGGTGTTCCCCAGGTTGCCTTTCCTGAGCTTCGATCTTCATGCTCTCGTTTAGTAGTTGTCGGAAAGTAGGCTGCATTAGGCCTACAAATTGGGTATGGGGTGGAGAGAGATGGTGTGTTACACTCCAAGGTGTTCCCCAGGTTTCCTTGCCATTGCTTCGGTCTTCCGACTCTCGTTTAGTAGTTGTAGAAAACTACACTGCATTAGGCCTACAAAATGGGTATCGGGTGGAGAGAGATGGTGTGTTACACTCCAAGGTGTTCCCCAGGTTGCCTTTCCTGAGCTTCGATCTTCCGGCTCTCGTTTAGTAGTTGTTGGAAACTACACTGCATTAGGCCTACAAATTGGGTATGGGGTGTAGAGAGATGGTGTGTTCCACTCCAAGGTGTTCTCCAGGTTGCCTTTCCTGAGCTTCGATCTTCCGGCTCTCGTTTAGTAGTTGTTGGAAACTACGCTGCATTAGGCCTACAAATTGGGTATGGGGTGTAGAGAGATGGTGTGTTCCACTCCAAGGTGTTCCCCAGGTTTCCTCGCCAATGCTTCGATCTTCATGCTCTCGTTTAGTAGTTGTTGGAAACTACGCTGCATTAGGCCTACAAATTGGGTATTGGGTGTAGAGAGATGGTGTGTTCCACTCCAAGGTGTTCTCCAGGTTGCCTTTCCTGAGCTTCGATCTTCCGGCTCTCGTTTAGTAGTTCTTGGAAACTACACTGCATTAGGCCTACAAATTGGGTATGGGGTGTAGAGAGATGGTGTGTTCCACTCCAAGGTGTTCTCCAGGTTGCCTTTCCTGAGCTTCGATCTTCCGGCTCTCGTTTAGTAGTTGTTGGAAACTACGCTGCATTAGGCCTACAAATTGGGTATGGGGTGTAGAGAGATGGTGTGTTCCACTCCAAGGTGTTCTCCAGGTTGCCTGTCCTGAGCTTCGATCTTCCGGCTCTCGTTTAGTAGTTCTTGGAAACTACACTGCATTAGGCCTACAAATTGGGTATGGGGTGTAGAGAGATGGTGTGTTCCACTCCAAGGTGTTCTCCAGGTTGCCTTTCCTGAGCTTCGATCTTCCGGCTCTCGTTTAGTAGTTGTTGGAAACTACGCTGCATTAGGCCTACAAATTGGGTATGGGGTGTAGAGAGATGGTGTGTTCCACTCCAAGGTGTTCCCCAGGTTTCCTCGCCAATGCTTCGATCTTCATGCTCTCGTTTAGTAGTTGTTGGAAACTACGCTGCATTAGGCCTACAAATTGGGTATGGGGTGTAGAGAGATGGTGTGTTCCACTCCAAGGTGTTCTCCAGGTTGCCTTTCCTGAGCTTCGATCTTCCGGCTCTCGTTTAGTAGTTGTTGGAAACTACGCTGCATTAGGCCTACAAATTGGGTATGGGGTGTAGAGAGATGGTGTGTTCCACTCCAAGGTGTTCCCCAGGTTTCCTCGCCAATGCTTCGATCTTCATGCTCTCGTTTAGTAGTTGTTGGAAACTACGCTGCATTAGGCCTACAAATTGGGTATGGGGTGTAGAGAGATGGTGTGTTCCACTCCAAGGTGTTCTCCAGGTTGCCTTTCCTGAGCTTCGATCTTCCGGCTCTCGTTTAGTAGTTCTTGGAAACTACACTGCATTAGGCCTACAAATTGGGTATGGGGTGTAGAGAGATGGTGTGTTCCACTCCAAGGTGTTCTCCAGGTTGCCTTTCCTGAGCTTCGATCTTCCGACTCTCGTTTAGTAGTTGTTGGAAACTACGCTGCATTAGGCCTACAAATTGGGTATGGGGTGTAGAGAGATGGTGTGTTCCACTCCAAGGTGTTCTCCAGGTTGCCTTTCCTGAGCTTCGATCTTCCGGCTCTCGTTTAGTAGTTGTTGGAAACTACACTGCATTAGGCCTACAAATTGGGTATGGGGTGTAGAGAGATGGTGTGTTCCACTCCAAGGTGTTCTCCAGGTTGCCTTTCCTGAGCTTCGATCTTCCGGCTCTCGTTTAGTAGTTGTTGGAAACTACACTGCATTAGGCCTACAAATTGGGTATGGGGTGTAGAGAGATGGTGTGTTCCACTCCAAGGTGTTCTCCAGGTTGCCTTTCCTGAGCTTCGATCTTCCGGCTCTCGTTTAGTAGTTCTTGGAAACTACACTGCATTAGGCCTACAAATTGGGTATGGGGTGTAGAGAGATGGTGTGTTCCACTCCAAGGTGTTCTCCAGGTTGCTTTTCCTGAACTTCTATCTTCAGGCTCTCATTAAATTGTGGTTAAACGGAACAACTGCATTTGGCGTACTAGTTGGTTTGGGGCCTACTATCGGTGTCTGCCACTCCTTGCTGTTCTCCTGGTTTCCTGTCCTGAAATTCCGTTTTCAGGCGCTCGTTAAGTAGTTGTTAATGTTAGACTGCATTTGGCCTACTAGTTGGGTTGAGGCCTACTATCGGTGTCTGCCACTCCTTGCTGTTCTCCTCCACTGAACAAAGCTGTGCCGCCTGTTTACTACGGTTGCCAATTTTGAACTGCATTTCGACTACTTACTGATTTGGGCCTACTCTCTGTGTCAGCCTCTCATTCCAGTTGTCCTCCACTGCAATGCCCCCTGGTTATTCCTGTGTTACCAATTTTGAACTGCATTTAGCCAACTTTATTCTTTGGGCCTATATCTGTGTTTCCTCCTCATCCTGCCCATTGCCCAGCCAGTGATAGATGAGTCTGCTGGTACATTGACCCATAACGCAACATTCCCCGTGCACGCTACACAACAACATTGTGACCCTGCTGAAAGTCAGGTTGCTCTTCCCGCATACCATACCACCTTACACGGGGACAAAGAGGAAGGTGCAGATGAAAGTGCAGGTTCCTTCATCAGGTGGGGGGAGGAATACTAGTTGGCGACGTCACTGGCACAGGGCCTCTCATAGTATGCAAAAGTGTTGCTGCCGGTGGGAGGCGCCCCCGCCGTGCAAACACACCGCTGTACTTTGAGGGGCCCTGTGCCAGTGCCAATGCCAACGAGTGGGCCCCCCCTGCTTGCTCAGGTTCACAGCACTTGCAAAGTTGAAATACTTACCTCTCCCTGCTCCACTGCCGTGACGTGGTCCAGATTTCCTGGGCCCACTAATTACTTGAACCAGCCCTACCCACCACAACTTTAGCCAAATGACCCCCAATTTCAAATGCCTTACAATTATTATAAGGTAAATTACGCTTGACAAGCTTCATTAAGAAGAATGGATGGTTTTGACATTAAAATGGGCACTCTAGGTGTTTTCCTGGCCCCCACTCACTGCCGACTATGCTGCCCCATTGACTTGCATTGGGTTTCGTGTTTCGCTCGATCCCGACTTTACGTCATAATCGGCCGATTTCACTCGACCCGACTTTTGAGATAGTCGGGTTTCGCGAAACCCGGCTCGACTCTAAAAAGGTCAAGGTCGCTCAACTCTACTAATAAATATTGTAATTAACCCTATCAAGACCTTGCCCTTTTTCGGTTTTGCATTTTCGTTTTTCGCTCCCCTCCTTCCCAGAGCCACAACTTTTTTATTTTTCAATCAATTTAGGTTCACTAAATGCTAAAACTGACCTGCCATTTTGATTCTCCAGATCATTATGAGAAGTGTTGAGCCACCGCCCTAGTGTTCGAGTTCGGTTCAGTTCATTGAACTGGAGCGTGTTCGACGAATGTTCGTCGAACGTTCGACGGACACCGTCGAACCCCATTGAAACCAATGGCAGGCAAACACATACAAGCACATTAGAAAACACATAGAAAACACTTTAAAAGGTGTCCAAAAGCTGACAAACTGCTCAGAAGACACAACAAACACATGGAAAAAAAAACTACATATAGTCATGCGAAAAGAAAAGAGGTGGAGGAGTAAAAGGAGGAGGAGACACAGATATAGGCATGTCATGCCCTTCTAAAATAAAGAAAGGCTGGAGTAAAAATCTAAAATCACCCTACCAACACCCAGACGTCGTGACAAAAAAAATTAAAAAAGAAATATCTTTATGTAGAATGGCGGCGGGTCCATTCAGAACACTTTCCTTAGAAGACGTAGTGGTACCCCCATTGAGAGTCGTGCCAAAAAAGGGACCCAATACATTCAGACTAATCCACCATTTGTCATATCCAAGGGGCAGGTCAGTAAACAACAACATCGACGCGGAACCAAGTACAGTACTATGTACTGTACCTCCTTTGACGAGGCAATCAAGCGGATCAAGATGTTGGGAAGGGGCACCCTAATGGCCAAAACAGACATTGAGGGGGCGTTCTGGTTACTACCTGTGTCTCCGAATAGTGTCCTCTCATTGGGCTGCTTCTGTGAAGGAGCATACTACATAGATCGCTGTTTGCCCATGGGGTGCTCCATATCCTGCTCACTATTTAGTTGCTTCCTCGAATGGGTCGTCATGGACGTTTCTAAGGCGGCACATATTATCCATTACCTCAACGACTTCTTATGCCTGGGCCCAAAAGATTTGCCACAGTGTGAATACACGTGGTAGTCCACCTGTGAGAAGGAGAGAGCTGGAGGGAGAGTGGACATCCCAGAGCCGAGGGGTTAGATTGAGAAAGGAAAAAGGCGGTGTAGCTTGCTTCATGGGTGGGGTACTCTGCTGAGTAGCACAAAATTCTACTAGGCCCAAAAGAATTTCCTGGGCTAGATGCCGTTAAAAAATAGTACTTAGGTAAACAGGCAGTGTAGCTTGCTTCATAGGTGGGGTACTCTGCTGAGTAGCACAAAATTCTACTAGGCCCAAAAGGATTTCCTGGGCTAGATGCCGTTAAAAAATAGTACTTAGGTGAACAGGCAGTGTAGCTTGCTTCATGGGTGGGGTACTCTGCTGAGTAGCAGAAATTGCTACTAGGCCCAAAAGGATTTCCTGGGCTAGATGCAGTTAAAAATTAGTAATTAGATAAACAGGCGGTGTAGCTTGCTTCATGGGTGGGGTACTCTGCTGAATAGCAGAAATTGCTACTAGGCCCAAAAGGATTTCCCGAGCCAGATGCCGTTAAAAAAATAGTACTTAGGTAAACAGGCGGTGTAGCTTGCTTCATGGGTGCGGTACTCTGCTGAGTAGCAGAAATTGCTACTAGGCCCAAAAGGATTTCCTGGGCTAGATGCTGTTAAAAAATAGTACTTAGGCAAACAGGCGGTGTAGCTTGCTTCATGGGTGGGGTACTCTGCTGAGTAGCAGAAATTGCTACTAGGCCCAAAAGGATTTCCTGGGCCAAATGCCGTTAAAAAATAGTACTTAGGTAAACAGGCGATGTAGCTTGCTTCATGGGTGGGGTACTCTGCTGAGTAGCAGAAATTGCTACTAGGCCCAAAAGGAATTCCTGGGCTAGATGCCGTTAAAAAATAGTACTTAGGCAAACAGGCGGTGTAGCTTGCTTCATGGGTGGGGTACTCTGCTGAGTAGCACAAAATTCTACGAGGTCCAAAAGGAGTTCCTGGGCTAAATGCCGTTAAAAATAGTACTTAGATAAACAGGCGTTGGGTGAGTGGGCTACTCTGCTGACTAGCAGACACTGAAGCTTTGGAGCAGACCTCTGAATCCCAGGCCATAGTATGAGTAAACAACTCTGCAGACGACCCTACCCACCTGGAATTGACGATGGCAACATCATGCAAAACACAGCAAGGGGACTCAGTAAAGAGTCTCCATTTTTACCAAAAATTCGGCCACAGACATCCTTTCAGTGGCATCAATTTCGCCAGAGTTTTTTAAAACGGTTGGTGAGGTGATTTTCAAAAATCATCAAGCTTTTAGTCTCTCCAGGATGACACAGGGGTAGAAAAGTCCTTGTGGATCCAGGATTTGTTCATCTTGATGAACGTTAGTTTGTCTACATTGTCACTGGACAGCCGCGTGCGCTTATCTGTCAGCACACCACCAGCAGCGCTGAACACACATTCAGAGAGAACGCTGGCTGCGGGGCACGACAAGATCTCCAAGGCGTGAGTGGTCAGCTCAGGCCATTTTTCAAAATTGGAAGCCCAAAATGAGCTAGGGTCCAGTTCCACAGTCATGGCATCGATGTTAACTTGGAGATACTCTTGTACCATCCTCTCTAGGCGTTGGCTGTGTATCAGACTTCTTGTCTCCTGTGGCCTTGCAAAGGATGGCCCCCAAAAAATCTTGAAACGATTGGAAAAAATTGCTGTTACCACCAGATACGATGTTACTGTTACGGTTTGAGTGATGACTTGATAGTCCCACGGTTGGCAAGTTAGAACTCAGAGATTCACTACGTGCACCACTGGTGTTATGTGGAAATGCAGATGTAAGATTCTGTAACAGTCTCTGCTGATATTCCTGCATGCGTGAATCCCTTTCTATGGCAGGAATTATTTCGCCAAATTCACTTTTGTACCGGGGATCTAAGAGTGTGGCAACCCAGTAGTTGGCATTACTTCAGATTCTTACAGTCCGAGGGTCATGTTGCAGGTAGTGCAGCAAGAAGGCACTCGTGTCTTGCGCATCCAGGAGGACCAAGTCCTTGTTGTCTTGGTGGTGGCGAGGTGAGAATCATGCTTCCTTCCTCTGCCCTCTCCCCCCAACCTCGCACAACAGAAATTTGATCAAGGTCTCCCTCATCTGATGAGTCTTCCATGCCGAGCGCCAGTTCGTCCTCCACTTCTTCCTCGGCTCCTGCACCTTCCTCAACAGTTTGGCTGCTACCATGCACTCTCGGTAATCCCTCTCCCCCAGCCTCCAATGCCAGCCGCCTTGGTGCTGCCGACCGTCTGGACCTTGGAGATATTATCCCTTCCGCATACGACTCCTCTTTTTCCTCCTCCTCCTCTTCCTCTTGTTCCACCACTCCAAATACTGTTTAAGGTGTGCTCCAGCATGTAAATCACCGGAATAGTCATGCTGATAATGGCATCGTCAGCACTAAACATCTTTGTCGCTATTTCAAAACTGTGCATAAGGGTGCATAGGTCCCTGATATGAGACCACTCCTGCAGCGTGATTTGCCCCACCTCTGGATCTCGTTGGCCCAGGCTATACATCATAACGTATTGCACTAGGGCTCGTCGGTACTGCCACAGTCGCTGCAACATGTGCAGAGTTGAATTCCACCGTGTTGGCACATCGCATTTCAGCCGGTGAACTGGCAGGCCCAATTACTTCTGTAGAGATGTAAGTTGTTGAGCTGCGAGATGCGAACGGCAGAAGTGAGCACACAGCGACCATGCCCTCTGCAGAAGCCCATCTAGTCCAGGATAGTTGTATAAAAATTGCTGGACAACCAGGTTCAAAACGTGAGCCATACAAGGCACGTGTGTGACATTGCCCCGGCGAAGGGTGGCACCCAGGTTTGCAGCATTGTCGCACACGGCCTTCCCTGGCTGCAACTTGAGTGGAGACAACCATTGATGGAACTCGTCTCCAGAGCTGACCACAACTCCTCAGCTGTGTGACTCACATTTCCCAGACATTTCAATGTAAACATCGCCTGATGCCGTTAAGCCCTTGTGACAGCATAGTAAGGAGGTGTGCAGGATTCCTTCTGCCCAGCTAGAACGCGGGTGGCATTACCAGACAGGCTTTGGGTGCAGGTGGAGGACCGAGAGGAGGTTGAGGAGGCAGTGGCGGAACTTCTAGATACAGAGGATCGACGAGCAACTCGTGGGGACGGCAAGTCTTGGACAGCAGCCCCTTCTCCTGATGTCACCATAGTTACCTAGTGCCCAGTCACCGACATGTAGCGCCCCTGTCCATGTCTACTCGTCCAAGTGTCTGTGGTGAAATGCACCCTGTCACACACAGTTTCTCAAGGAAGCGGTGATGTTGTGTGCGACATGCTTGTGTAGTGCAGGCACAGCTTTCTTTGAGAATTAGTGGTGACTGGACATCTGGTACTGGGGCACTGCGACGGACATAAGGTCTCGAAAATCCTCTGTGTCCACCAGGCGGAAAGGCAGCATTTCTGTAGCCAACAGCTTGCAGCTGGTGAAATTTAACCTCTTAGCTTTGTCATGGCTAGGAGGAAATGGACTTTTACTTGTCCATATCTGAGGGACTGAGGGCTGGCTGCCGTGTTTAGACGGAGTTGAGTAAGGTGTCCCCAGCAAACTGCTGGTCTGTGCGGAAGGTGCAGGCGGAGATGTTATATGCCTTGATCAAAATGTGGTCTCGATGTCGGAGAGCGCTCAACACCAGCAGGTGTTTCCACTTGCAAATGTCCTGACGATCTGCCACACTGGCTGTTGCAGGTAAAGAGGTTGTAGGTCTGCATCCAAAACCATGTGCGACTGCTGTCCCCACAGTCACAGAGGATGAAGAGGACGCAGATGCACTTGATGGGGCAGACGGTGGTTGACCCGGCACACTAGGCCACATTGTAGCACAGTGAGCACTGCAACTTATGCCTCATATCCATGTGACGGTTCATGCATGAAGTACTGAAGCTAGTCATTTTTTGGCCTCTACTGAGATGTTGGTGACAAATCTTACAGACAATATGAGTTGGGTCATCCTTTGCAATGTCAAACAATGGCCAGGCTATGCAAGGCTTAGAGCCCATGCGACCTGAAGAGCCACCATGACTTCTGCTCAGAGGGCAGTTGGGGCTGAGGATGCAGTTGTTGACGTGCTTCCAGTACTCCGTCTCTGTCCAGGAGGGCGCAACCTAACCCTGTTGTCAGACTCGTCACTAGCATCCTCTTCCACCTCCTCTGCTGACCTCATGGACTGGCAGACTGTGGGTTGACAGTAAGTGGGTTCTCCAACCTCATCATCATTATTCTGTTTTCTCACACCCGTCGTCCTCAGAGCCAACCTCTTCCTGCCCTGACCGAAAAGTCAAGTTTTCGTTCCAATCAGGTATCTCAGTCTCATCATCATCTTTCTCATTGTCTCCACCAACAGGAGATACAGTTTGGGAACGAGGGTCTACATTATGCTCAGAACCTTCTTCATCTGGGCCTGGATCCAACTCACAAAGATTCTGGGCATCAGTGCAGATCATTTCCTCACAGAAGCTCTGGAGCAGACCTCTGATTCCCAGGCTATAGTATGAGTAAACAGCTCTGCAGACTCAACCATCTGTGTTACCCCATACTCAGATGGGCGGCTGGAGACTTGGGAGCTGTGAGGAAGCAAGTGCGATTGGGGTGACAACTCTGAGGACTGGAGTAGTTGTGATGTTGAAGTTGACATGGAGGAGAGCCCACTTGAACGAGCACTTGATATCCATTCAAGCACCTGCTGTTTTTGTGCCTCATTTGGAATTTTTGGCGATGCTTGTAGCGATAGTCGTAAGAAAGAGATCATATCAGATTGTCCACGAAAAGAAGTAGACATCTTACTTTGGCTGGAAGATGGTCTTTCTTCTGCAGATGCTACTGTTGCTTTACCACCTACCCCATGGACACAACCTTTTTTTACCTTTCCAACCTGCCTATTCCCCTTTCCACCAGCAGCAGGTCTTTTGCCACTCATTTTGGTGCTTAACTAATTGGCAACTCTGTATCTTTGCTGGCACAAAAACCGATGGATAAAAACCGAGCAGAACTGAGAGGCCAAACTGTGGTACTAGGCCCAAAAGGATTTATTGGGTTAGATGCAGAAAAAATTTAGATACACAGGTGGTGTAGCTAGCTTCACAGGCGGGCTACTCCGCTGACGTGCAGACACTGCTACTAAGCCCAAAAAGATTTACTGGGTTAGATGCAGTGAAAATTTAGGTACACAGGCGTGCAGACACTGCTACTAAGCCCAAAACAATTTCCTGGGTTAGACATAGCTCCCAACCGTTCCTCATTCTGCGGGACTGTCATAATTTTCAGGCTTTGCCCCGCAGTCCCGCACGGTACTCTGCTTCTCCCGCAGACAGCAGGAGAAGCAGCCGACACGCCCCCTTGCATGAGGCCATGCCCCTTCCCCTGCAGTCTGTTTTTCTTCCAGTGTGCGCGGTACAGCTCAGAGGGAGAGAGAGGGGACATTTTTGAGGTACGTGTCACGGAGGGGGTGTGTGCCACACATTGATGTATCAGCTGATCATTCCTGTCAGCCGGTTATCCCTGCAGCCGCAGAGCCTTAAACCACATATTGGCTGCTCTGGGCGCACAGGACCTGTGATGAAGTCACAGGAAGGGTGGAGCAGGGGTCACATGATCGGGACCTCCATGGATTGCAGGACTTGGCTGTGGTGCTGGTTGCCAACTTGCCATGGTGCTGCTGGATGATGTAATTAAGCTACCTTGTGTGGGGTCAGGAGGTGTTTACAGTGTGGATGTAGCAGACAGTGTGTATGAGGTCAGGTGTATGGAGCAGTGCCGTGCGTGTATGAGGTGTATGAAGCGGACCCGTGTGTGTGAGGTGTATGGAGCAGAGCTGAATGTGTACAAGGTGTATGGAGCGGAGCTGAATGTGTATGAGGTGTGCGGAGCGGAGCCATGTGTGTATGAGGTGTATGGAGCGGAGCCATGTGTATGAGGTGTACGGAGCGGAGCCGCGTGTGTACGAGGTGTATGGAGCGGAGCGCATGTGTACGGAGCGGAGCCGTGTGTGCAAAGTGTACGGAGCGCAGCCACGTGTGTAGGAGTAGCTATGTGTGGCCACTATACGGTGCGAAGTATGATGTGTGGCCAATATACAATATTGAACATCATGTGTGGTCACTATACAGTATGGAGCATCATGTGCAGTCATTATACAGTATGGAGCATCATGTGCAGCCAATATACAGTATGGAGCATCATGTGCGGTCATTATACAGTATGGAACATCATGTGCAGTCATTATACAGTATGGAGCATCATGTGTGGCCATTATACAGTATGGAGCATCATGTGCGGTCATTATACAGTATGGAGTATCATGTGGGGCCATTATACAGTATGGAGCATCATGTGTGGTCATTATACAGTATGGAGCATCATGTGTGGTCATTATACAGTATGGAGCATCATGTGGGGCCATTATACAGTATGGAGCATTGTGGGCCATTATACAGTATGGAGCACTGTGTGGCCATTATACAGTATGGAGCACTGTGTGGCCATTATACAGTATTGAGCATCATGTGTGGCCATTATACAGTATGGAGCACTGTGTGGCCATATTTTTTGTTTATAATTATTCTTTATGAAACAGTGTGATCAGCAGTGCTAAATGGGTGCGGTTGGGACGTGGATATGGGTGTGTGTTATGAATCGGTGTGGTCAGAGGCGTGGTTAAACTTTGTCCCTCTTTCCCATCTTTAAAAGTTGGGAGGTATGGGTTAGATGCAGTAAAAATTTTGATACACAGGCGTGCAGACACTGCTCCTAGGCCCAAAACTATTTACTGGGTTAGATGCAGTAAAAATTTAGTTACACAGGCGGTGTAGCTAGCTTCACAGGCGGGCTACTCTGCTGATGTGCAGACACTGCTACTAAGCCCAAAAAGATTTACTGGGTTAGATGCAGTAAAAATTTAGATACACAGGCGGTGTAGTTAGCTTTACAGGCGGGCTACTCAGATGACTATCAGACAATGCTACTAGCCCAAAAGGATTGGCTGAGTTAGATTACACCAAATGCTGTGACAAACACTTGCACAGCACTGGCACAGACCTGCCTGGCAAAACACTAAGCTGCAGCAGTGAGGAAATGGTGGCGATGGGGAAAATGGCTGGTTCTTATAGGGCAAGGACATGTGACATACACAGCCAATGACACATGCCCTTGCTTGTGTGCATCACATGCACATTGCTGTGTGTGTGTGCACAGCTGATAGGCTGAGAGACTGCACCGCCCCACTGTAAATGCGGGAAAGAAAAAAAAAATGGAGAAAGGGCATTATTTCAGCACAGATCTATCCCCCGCCCACTATACTCTGAAACAGTCTATTAACAATGATAAACACTTTTAATGTGCAAATCAAGTTAGGCTTTTGGTGAACGAACAGTTATCGAGCAGAAACTCGAACAGCCGAATTTTAAGCAAATTGTTCGAGTTCGACGAACGACTCGAACACCGCCCAAAACAGCTTGAATTTGAAATTGGCGAACAGTTCGACTTGAACACCGCTCATCTCTAATTATCTACGATATAATTGTCTAAGGGTCACTGCCGTCTGTCTGTCTGTCCTTCTGTCTGTCACGGTTATTCATTCGCTGATTGGTCTCGGCAGCTGCCTGTCATGGCTGCCGCAACCAATCAGCGACAGGCACAGTCCGGAAGAAAATGGCCGCTCCTTACTCCCCGCAGTCAGTGCCTGTCACCCGCATACTCCCCTCTGGTCACCGCTAACACAGGTTTAATGCCGGCAGTAACGGATCGCGTTATGCCAAAGGTAATGCACTCCGTTACCGCTGCTATTAACCCTGTGTGTCCCCAACTTTTTACTATTGATGCTGCGTAAGCTGCGTAAAACGATCTAATGTTAAAAATAATAATAATAAAAAAAAACCTTATTCTCACCTTCCGCCGTCGCGTCCTCTTCTCAGCACTGCAAGCGGTAGGTTCCGCTTCCAAAGATGCTATGGGAGAAGGACCTTCCATGACGTCACGGTCATGTGACCGAGACGTCACGGTCATGTGACCGCGATGTCATGGAAGGTCCTGCGCTCATACCAATCCTGGGACTGGACACCGCACAACAAGCGCGGGAACTACAACGGGCTCTTCGGATGGTGAGTATGTTTCTTTTTTATTTTTTAACCTGTTACATATGTGACTGGGCAATATACTACGTGTCTGTGCTGTATACTACGTGACTGGGCAATATACTACGTGGCTCTGTGCTGTATACTACGTCGCTGTGCAATATACTACGTCGCTGTGCAATATACTACGTGGCTGGGCAATATACTACGTGGCTCTGTGCTGTATATTACGTGGCTGTGCAATATACTACGTGGCTGGGCAATATACTACGTGGCTCTGTGCTGTATATTACGTGGCTGGGCAATATACTACGTGACTGGGCAATATACTACGTGACTGTGCAATATACTATGTGGCTGGGCAATATACTATGTGGCTGGGCAATATTCTACGTGGCTGGGCAATATTCTACGTGGCTGGGCAATATTCTGCGTGGCTGGGCAATATACTACGTGACTGGGCAATATACTACGTGACTGGGCAATATACTATGTGACTGGGAAATATTCTGCGTAGCTGGCCAATATACTACGTGACTGGGCAATATACTACGTGGCTGGGCAATATACTACGTGGCTGGGCAATATACTACGTGGCTGAGCAATATAGTACGTGGCTGGGCAATATAGTACGTGGCTGGGCAATATTCTACGTGGCTGGGCAATATACTACGTGGCTGGCCAAAATAGTACGTGACTGGGCAATATAGTACGTGGCTGGGCAATATAGTACGTGGCTGGGCAATATGGTATGTGGCTGGGCAATATAGTACGTGGCTGGGCAATATAGTATGTGGCTGGGCAATATACTATGTGACTAGGCAATATACTACAAGGACATGCATATTCTAGCATACCCGATGCGTTAGAATTGGGCCACCATCTAGTGAGTTCATAAGCACCAAACATGTCTAGGTTATTTTTTATCTAAGTGGCAAAACAAATTCCAAACTTTGCTAAAAAAAAAAAAAAATTGTGCAATTTTCCAGTACCCGTAGCGTCTCCATTTTTCGTGATCTGGGGTCAGGTGAGGGCTTATTTTTTTTTATCACCCGTTATTACATTTTAATGTAATATGATGGTGACCAAAAAAACGCTAATTCTGGCGTTTAAATTTTTTTTCTCGCTACGCCATTTATTGATCAGGTTAATCCTTTTTTTGATAGATCGAGCGATTTTGAACACTGCGATACCAAATATGTGTAGGTTTGATTTTTTATTGTTTTATTTTGAATGGGGCGAAAGGGTGATTTAAATGATATCATTGCCTCCTGATGATCCGTTGAGGTGAAACGCGTTGAGGCGCATTAATCAGCATATACGATGAGTATAGATCCTCAGTCTCTGTTATCATTTATATATATGTAATATCAGCCATTAACTAGGGCTGATTATTGCTTTTTGTTTTTTTCTGCCTTACATTTATGAGATGGCTACCAGACGTGAGCTTAGTTAAACATTGTTTGGTAAATTAATAGATATAGGGTCTCCAAGCGTCTGCCACCGTTGAGTGGGGCGCCATATCCGCTGACAAGTAGGGCGCCAACCCCCACATTAGGTGAATGCTTGCGGAACCTTTTTGAGTCAGCCGACATTGTTTTTGAAGGTTGCATTTCACTCCAGTAATTATTTTTTTCAATGACTTCTTCAGTCTTTCTTCCATTTTGTGATGGTTGATTTATGCGAACAACATGCAGCTAGAAAGTTTTCTCTACTGAGAAAAAAAGTATCAGCAACATTTGTTGTGAGCCACAAATTTTGCTTGAACTGGTATCATGCACAGTTCCTCCATTAACCCCTTAGTGACAGAGCCAAATTTTTTAAAACTGACCAGTGTCACTTTATGTGTTAATAACTCAGGAATGCTTCGACATATCCCAGTGATTTTGAGATTGCATTTTTCATGGCACATTATATTTTATGATAATGGTAAATATACATCAATATGTTTTGTGTTTATTTTTAAAAACTATCAGAAATTTGACAAAAATGTAAAAAAATTAGCAATTTTCAAACTTTTAATGATTATCCCTTTAATCCAGATAGTCATACCACAGAAAAACATTAATAAATAACATTTCCGTCATGTCTGCTTTACATCAGCACCGCTTGTAAAAATTTTTTTTATTTTGTTAGCGTTTTAGGAGGTTTAAAAATGTAGGCGCAATTTTTCATTTTTTCATAGAAATTGACAATATTTAATTTTTTAACCCCTTACCGGCATCGGACGTACTATACCGTCCGATGCCGGCTCCCCTGCTTTGATGCAGGGCTCCGCGGTGAGCCCGCACCAAAGCCGGGACATGTCAGCTGTTTTGAACAGCTGACATGTGCCCGTAATAGGCGCGGTCAGAATCGCGATCTGCCCACACCTATTAACTAGTTAAATGCCGCTGTCAAACGCAGACAGCGGCATTTAACTACCGCTTCCGGCCGGGCGGCCGGAAATGACGTCATCGCCGACCCCCGTCACATGCCCGGGGGTCGGCGATGCGTCTCCATAGTAGCCATAGAGGTCCTTGAGACCTCTATGGTTACTGATTGCCCGTCGCTGTGAGCGCCATTCTGTGGTCGGCGCTCACAGCACACGTGCAATTCTGCTACATAGCAGCGATCAGCAGATCACTGCTATGTAGCAGAGCCGATCGTGCTGTGCCTGCTTCTAGCCTCCCATGGAGGCTATTGAAGCATGGCAAAAGTAAAAAAAAAAAGTTTAAAAAAATGTGAAAAAAATAAAAAAAACATAAAAGTTTAAATCACCCCCCTTTCGCCCCAATCAAAATAAATCAATAAAAAAAATATCAAATCTACGCATATTTGGTATCGCCGCGCTCAGAATTGCCCGATCTATCAAATAAAAAAAAGTATTAACCTGATCGCTAAACAGCGTAGCGGGAAAAAAACTCGAAACGCCAGAATTACGTTTTTTTGGTCGCCGCGACATTGCATTAAAATGCAATAACGGGCGATCAAAAGAACGTATCTGCACCGAAATGCTATAATTAAAAACGTCATCTCGGCACGCAAAAAATAAGCCCTCAACCGACCCCAGATCACGAAAAATGGAGACGCTACGAGTATCGGAAAATGGCGCAATTTTTTTTTTTTTTTTTTTTTTAGCAAAGTTTGGAATTTTTTTTCACCACTTAGATAAAAAATAACCTAGTCATGTTTGGTGTCTATGAACTCGTAATGACCTGGAGAATCATAATGGCAGGTCATTTTTAGCATTTAGTGAACCTAGCAAAAAAGCCAAACAAAAAACCAATGTGGGATTGCACTTTTTTTGCAATTTCACCGCACTTGGAATTTTTTTCCCGTTTTCTAGTACACGACATGCTAAAACCAATGATGTCGTTCAAAAGTACAACTCGTCCCGCAAAAAATAAGCCCTCACATGGCCAAATTGACGGAAAAATAAAAAAGTTATGGCTCTGGGAAGGAGGGGAGCGAAAAACGAACACGGAAAAACAAAAAATCCCCCGGTCATGAAGGGGTTAAGGGACCTATCCAGGCTTGAAGTGACTTTAGGGGTCCTATATATTGGAAACCCCCCAATAGTTATACTGTGGCACCCCAGGAGTCCGTTTTCCACAATGGCATTGCCTTCCTCATGGTGGGTGGGGGGGTGATGTCATGCCTGGGAGTAAGGAGGGATTCCCTTGGAAGGTAACACAAACATACAACACCTTCTTGACTCCAGACCAGAAGGGGGAGCTCTAAACTCGGTTTCAGAAGAACTTCACTATAAGTTCTGGTCTGGAGGCGGGGTTAGTCATTGTAGTGTGAGACAGTGAAAGGAGAGGAAGCAGGTCAGGAGAGTGACTGGGAATGGAGCTGTAACTGAGCTCTTCCCAGGATAAAGCGCAAAAGAAACTGGACACCGAACTAAAGGCCCAGCAACTAGAACCAGAGGGCAGGAGATTGCAGGTCTCCTGGCCCATCTAATACCTGGAGGCACCTCAGCAAGTCAGGAGCCTGGAGCTGACAGTGAGAAGACAATGCCCATGAAAGGCTCATGCTGTTAACCATACGGGTTAGGAGTAACAGATGCTGAGAGGAACTTGTGTAAAGCTTCAAGCAGCAAGGGACAGAGAATTCAGCTCAGAAGGAAGGCCTCCAAACCCACCTCGCTAAGTGCATCCCAAGTTACTCCCAGGCCACCCGGACCCCATCAACACCTGTAACCTGTGCCCCGGACTGAACCTGAAATTCATCAGTAAAAGCTAAAGGAGACTGAAAACCCTGTGTCCTCCAATTATTTCCTGCACCCTCAGTCCTGCACCCCACCAGCTATCATCCCTTACCAACTGCAGCGGTAGCACCGGGGACTAAGCTCTACCTGTGTGGAGCTATACCAACTCTGCTGCAACACCACCAGCCCCAGTGGTCCCCTTTAAGCAGCGTTGGCCATTCCTGGCCGAGTACCACAGGTGGCGTCGCAAACATTTCTCCATAGATTTTGTTTCCCACTATACTTCATCCCCTTTTATTAGACGCCCATGGCCATGGGTCACCACTTCCGTGACCACCCCTTTAAGTAACACCAGACCCCGCCCGAGTACCCCACGGTCCTATGGGTGCTCCAATCTCATTTTAAAAACAACACCCCCTGACATACTGAAAACTGCTGCCAGGTAGTTTATTAACCCTTCAGGTGCTTTTCAGGAATTAATACAAAGTGGCATGATAGGAATGAAAATGTGTATTTTTACCACCTAAATGTCACTAACTTCTAAACAGGCCACTATAGCCGACTGACTCTAAGGCCGTGAACTGACATGGCAAACATCAGGACCGCACAATCATGATCTCAGGGTGCCAATAGGGATAAATAGGAAGTCCCCACACACTTTTAACCATTTATATGATACTAGATTGTGGCCCGATTCTAACGCATCAGGTATTCTAGAATATGCATGTCCCCGTAGTATATGGACAATGATTATTCCAAAATTCGCGGCAGACTGTGCCCGTCGCTGATTGGTCGAGGCAACCTTTATGACATCATCGTCGCCATGGCAACCATTATGACATCTACGTCGATACTGTGCAGGTCGCTGAATCAGAAACGTGGGATTTCTACGTCCTTTATGACATCATCGTCGCTGTGCCCTTTGCTGATTGGTCGAGGCCTGACAGCCTCGACCAATCAGAGACGCGGGATTTCCAGGACAGACAGAAAGACAGACAGACAGACAGACGGAAAAACCCTTAGGCAATTATATATATAGATGGTCATTATTGACAGCAGCATCTAATGGGTTAAACAGATATGGACGGTGCCGACACTGATCATGGCTGATGCAGCAAGTTGTCAGCTATAGTGTACAGCCGACAGTTGGTGGATTGTCACCTGTATGGGGATGCTATTCTCTTATATCTCAAGTCAGTTAAAAGACATATTGACGGTCATTAAGGGGTTAAAATTTTCCTACTGGAACTCAATACAATTACAGTTGACTTTGGAAGCTCATGGCTTTTCTGATAGCAATCTTCCAGAATGAATGAATTTTTGGAACATTTTCATCAGTTCGGGCGGTCGAGGGATGTCGGGAATAAGGTTGAACAGCAACCAATCAACGACATTTCACTTCGTTTAAAATAGAAGAATCATAAAACTTATCCAAAGAATTACATTAGAGCGGGCACCATCCAATGTAAGGATATGGGATCACCTATTGCATACTCACATAAGATACAGCAAGTAGAGAAAAGATATGCAAAAAAATGTGATCACCAACACTTTAAGATACCAAGTAACACTTTATTTATTGAAAACATACAAAGCACATTAAAAACATTTAAAAGGCCTCCACCACATGAGTAGAGGTGGCGGGTCCACTCTACAATTTAGCATAAACAATATATTGCACAGAAAATACACTGATGGGCCATATATACTAACAATAGTCCATGACCACAATTGACACTCTTGTTAGGTCAGAATAACCGTACATGGTAATACAGGTGGATACACATATAGTAAATGCCAAGAAAAATACAAGCACACAAAGAGTAGTAAGAGATCTAGTTAAACAGCCCCATACGCCTCATAGGTTACAGCACACAAAACTTGTCTGAAGGAGGTGCTGGAAAATATATCAATGGTGAGCCAAAAGATTTTTAGCTATCCACTATCCGCTGTACCAATTTAATCTCATCACCTAAATTGTAGAGTGGACCCGCCACCTCTACTCAAAAGAGTAGTAAGAGATCTAGTTAAACAGCCCCATAAGCCTCATAGGTTGCAGCACACAAAACTTGTCTGAAGGAGGTGCTGGAAAATATATCAATGGTGAGCCAAAAGATTTTTAGCTATCCACTATCCGCTGTGCCAATTTAATCTCATCACCTAAATTGTAGAGTGGACCCGCCACCTCTACTCATGTGGTGGAGGCCTTTTAAATGTTTTTAATGTGCTTTGTGTGCTTTCAATAAATAAATTGTTACTTGGTATCTTATTGTGTTGGTGATCCCATTTTTTTGCATACCTTTTCTCTACTTGCTGAATCATAAAACTTGTTACTTAGCCATTTCTGCTGCTTTTTTCCTCAAAAATGTAAAAACACATATATAAATTGGATCATATTGACATGTATACTGTTATCTATCAGTATGTCAGAAGAAAAAAAAGAATTACTAGATTCTTATTAAAAAACAAAACAAAACAAAAAGTGATCAAAAAGTTTTATTTACCCCAAAATGGAACCAGTGAGAACAACTTGTCCTGCAAAAATTAATAGCTTCCACAACTCTTCTTATGGAAAAATGTTATGGGGTTTGGAATATTGCAAACCACCCATAATTATATTTTTAAATGTATTTTTGTTTGTAAGAGTATTAAAACATAAAAAAAACTAGATAAATTAACTGTTTTTACTATTGTATCAACCTACAGAATTTTGTTTCTATGTCAATTAAACTGAATAGTGAAGTGTTTTAAAGAATGAAAACAGATTTAGAATTGTTATTTCTTTTATGTCTTCAGCCTTCAAAAAAGTGTAACAAAAAGTGATTAAAAAGTTATATGTACCTGGAAATGGCACCACTGAAAAGAACATATTGTTATATGCAAAATTAAGCATTCACGCATCTCCATACAGAAAATTTAAAACTTATGATTCTCAAAATATGGCGACACAAAAACCAATTTTTTTTCAAGCAGTGTATTTATTGTACAAAAGCTGTAAATCATAAATAAAACTACATAAATTTGATATCTCCATAATTGTGTTGACCCACAAACTAAAGATAACTTATTTGTGCAGCACATGATTAGCGGAACATATAAGGCATCAAAATCAGCTGTGACAGATTCACTGGTGAAGTGATGGAGGGGAGATACGTATCACTGCACATAATGACGTCAGTGATGTGAAAGCAGAGTAGTTTCCTCCAGCCACACTACGTGTTGAGAGGATTAAATGAGAGTTATGTTATGGACGGCTTTAGTGGACCTCCATAGAGTGGTTGGGAGGGGTCCACCGTATTTCCACCTGCAGTGTTCTGACAGGATCTGTGTGATGTCAAGATCATGTGATCATTCACATTATGGAGGTGCAGCGTCCCAGAGTCTTGGTTGTTGCAGTAACGTCGCTCTTCCACCAGGGGGAGTGATGTTACATCTGATGGCACTAAAGAAGTTCACCATACCAGGTATCACAGCCACACACACACTTCACACTCCAGTCCACCAGGGGGAGCTAAGGGTTCTATCCACTAGGCCACTCCTCACGCAGGGTAAAACTGGTGGGTTGGTTAGGAAGTTAGTTAGTTCAAGTGAGTCGGAGGAGAGGAGAGTTCCTGGCTGGTGACCGACGAGGAAAGGTCTCCAGGTTGAGCTGGCTGGGGTGATCCCTGGTCAGATCCAGACTGAAGTCTGAGGAGGAGAGAAAGAAGGACACGGAGCTGCGCCTGCAACCCATGTGGCAGCATCCTAAGAAAGGACAAGAAAGGAATTGTGCTGTAGTGAGTGAGAAAAGAAGTTGTAGCAACAGGAGTGAAACATCAGTGGGAGACCAGCTAGAAGCAGGCTGCCTCCATCTGAAGCGCAGATCCGGTGGCCGGAACACCGAGGGAGTAATAGACTCTACGCTTTACTTCAGAGACCGGCAGGGCAGTCAATTCCAAGTTGGCTGTCCGACCTAAACACCTAAGCAGACACGGTGGCAATTGTGGTGGAGGGGCATCTCTAGGGTCCCTATAAAATAGCCTCAGGCCATCACCATCATACGAGTTTTTCCTATCCATCTGGGGGACAGAGAGAGAGAAGTAACAACAGTGAGGACCTTATGGTAGCTTATGCAAGTAGGGACCTACTACATTACTGTGCACAAGGGGAAGGCTACTGATTTCCACCTGGATAAGGGGTCTCTGGAATTGCCATCAGACCGGCCGGACCCTGCCTACCCTGTCATCTGGCAATCTGGACTGTGGATGCTGAAGCCTTCAGTAAAGGTAAAGAGACTGCACCCATTGTGTCCTCGTTATTTGCCGCGCCTTACATCACCCACCAACACCATCTACACTTCTGGGAAGCCCTGAGGAAATACTTCACCTATGGGAAGGTACACCATCTAGCTGCCATAACACCACCCTAGCGGACCCCTGAGCAGCGTCGGTCATTCTGACCGAATACCACAGGTGGCTTCACGAACACTACCGTTATCTACGAACTCTGCCTTTTATTGGGCGCCCCTCATAGGGCCACGGTCCGGGTCGGGCCACCATGACATCCTCGCTGAGGGAACTGAAGGACCCGGTACCGAGTACCCCATTGCCCTTACGTGGGGGCACTCCAGAGGAGTCACATGGTCTGGGCTTCAATGGATGCCTGCCAGAGCTTCTGGTGTTTCATTGGTTCCCTGGAGATAGAACACTCCAGGAAGTTGTGTGCTCAATCTGAACCGTGGATATTGCTGCCTCTGAGCGGGATCATCTCCGCTTGTAAAAAGGACTATGTTTTTTTTGTTTCATTGTTTTGCTGTTTTGCTCAGAGGGCCATGTTTACTTTCCCATCTTGGCTTATACTGCTACAAAAAAACAAGCCTTTTCTTAAAGAGACAGTGTTCCAGTTATACCTCTGTGTCCAGCCGAGTGGGCCGCTGTACCGCACAGCAAACGGAAATGCTGTTTGTTTTTATTTTTTTCTCTCTATAAAGAGTTAATAAAAGTTTGATAATAAGCTATGTGTACCCCAAAATGGTACTAATTAATAGCACAACTAACTCATCCTGAAAAAAACAAGCCCTTCTTCAGCCATGTTGATGAAAAAATAAAAATACTATGTCTCTTGGAATGTGACAATGAAAAATAGCTTTGTTGTCATGATTTTGACTCTGTCTCTGTCTTTTTGTTACTTTGTGTCGGGGCTGTCAGTCTGTGCTGGGTCTGTGCTGCAATTACCTGTGTTCATATTCCTTAATCAGGCTTCTACTTAAGCATGTTAGTTCCTTCCCCCAGTTTCAATACTTGCTGTTGCCTGTGGAACATTGATCCCTCTGTGCTCTGAGCCTGACCCTGCTTGACTTGATTCTCTTACCGGACTCAGTCCCTTTGCTTGTGACCTGACTTTGCTTGTGCCTGCTCCGTGCATCTGTTTGTCTCCCTGGCTTTCCTGACCTTGGCTCGTGTATTGGACTTTGTCTCTGACTACCCTTTGTTCTACTGTGCCATTTTCTGGACTTGACCTCAGATTCTTTGATCTCCCTTTACTTACAGTAAGTAGTATATATATATTTACTGCTGTGATTCGCGTCACATTACGATTGACCGTTAACATTTTTTCAGTTTCCCACCTATGGATCCGTTACATACTTTGTGTGATCAGGTGGCAAACATGACTCAGTGAGTCCAAGATTTAGTCTTGGAACAACACAAACTGGCTTCCTCTCATACTCAGTTACAGAGCCAGATTTCTGGTACTCTAACTGCCTCTCAGAATCCCTCTCCTCAGACCACTGTTATGACTCCTGTACCATCTGACGTCTCGTTCAGCCCCCCTGTACCTGCTATTGCACTCCCTGATGAGTTTTCAGGAGAAAAGGACCAGTTAAGAATTTTTAAAGAGTTGCAAATTATTGTTTTCCTTGCGCCCCCGGTAATCAGGGAATCAGTCACAGCACATGGGAATTATAATGTCACTTTTTTTGATGTTTTAGGACAGATCTATGACGAACCTGACAGGGTCAAGGTGGCAGAGACAACGATCATGAACCTAACACAGGGGAACCACACAGCAGAAGGCTATTGTACAGAGTTTCATCAGTGGTCTTCTGAGATCCTGTGGAATGAGGCAGCTCTCAGATGCCAATTCCTCAGGGGTCTTTCGGAGACTCTTAAGGATGCTCTGGCTCTACATAGTCCACCTGGTTGTTTGGTGGAGGCCATGACTCAGGCTATCTGCATGGATCGAAGGATGCAGGAGACGCGAGATGCAAAAAGTGGCTCCATTTTGTCCAACTGGCCCAGTTTGTGCACCTGAGGTGGAACTTATGGAGGTTGGTGCTGCCAGATGTAGGATTAAGGAGAAGGAGAAGCCAGCGGGAACTTGGACTCTGTCTCTATTGCGGCCAAGCTGGATATTTTTTAAAGGATTGCTTGGCACGACCTGCAGTAGACAAACCATTGGGAAAGACCTAAGTCTCAGTGATTGTTGAGGAGGTCACTCAAACTTATAGGTACCTGTCATGATCCAGACCGGGTTTTGTATTCTGTCTTTCTTTCCTGGTCTGATCATGTCAAGGTTAACTTTTCTCTCCCTCTTAATGACTTCAGCCTGGCTATTTCTCTTCACTGCATCCTGTAGGCGGTGTCAGTTAAAGTTCTGCCTACAGCATGAATAGCTGACTCTGTTACACCCTGACTTGTACTGCTGTTATTCCTGACTAGAACCGTGTCTGTGTTACAGTATACCTTGATCCCTGTCCTGTCTCTGTGTGTCCCCTTTGTGTCTGGACTTCTTGGTACTTGAACTCGGCTTGGACCCTAACCTGCTCTTGTCTCTTGTCTTTGGCATATCCGCTCCTGACCGTTACTAATCACCTGGTTTGTCTGAGTTTGCTCATTCCTTTGGTACTGTGCTACAGTCTTGGATTTTACCCGGCTTGTTTGACTTGTTTGCTGCCACCTGGTGGTAGCTTTGCTTCTGCACGGCAGGTCTGCTTCACCTGTTTGCATGACCTCTCTCCACTCTATTACCACTTAGCGGGGCTAGCTTCTACCTGCATTGTAGCAGCGTGATAGCACCCTTTTACTCCTCTGTTAAGGTGTTGTTGAATGCTGAACTTCTTTTTCAAGATCAGTGTCTGTTCACATTTGCCTTGCGCAGGCGTGTACTACGGAGGACATAGAATGAACTTCAATCCAATATTGCGGCCAGTATGCAGCCAGCGGGTAAGGAAAGGGTGAATCAAACACCAGAAAACTCTGCCCATATGACCGAAAACCGGTCCCGCCAAATTCAGGTGACAGGTTCCCATTAAATGTGTGCTATCATTTACAGTTTCATTTCCAAAAAGATGAAGAAATTAATCATTTGAAAATTAGTTGTTTTCTGCATGGCCTTGGCAAAGGATTCTGTAACATGTCTCTCATTTTAATGAGCTTTTTTATACACTGGCCAAGACTCTAGCAAGAAAAAGTCTGAAGGGATCACATCTGTTTACTTTAGTAAGTTTGTAGTTGAGAACAGATGGAAGTTGTTCTTTTCCAACACAAATTCCTAATGGTCCATTTGCTGAATGCGTGTTTATTCTGAAACATCTGCATATTCCCTCCTTCTTATTAGATATCTGAGCAAGGTCCGTAATGAATTGGTTGGCAAGATGAAACCACCTTATAGCCTTTTATAAATATATTTACAAAAATAACATGTATTCAGAAATAGAGGCATGAAATAACTTTCATTAATAATTTTTAAATGTAGGGGACAACTCTACAAATGCTAAAAAAAAAAAAATCAGTCAAGTGCTAATGCCCCTTTAGGTTATGCAGCACAAAATATGAGATTTGAAAATACCTGCATGGGCTTGTCATACCATCGATTGCCTCCATTTTTGTCGTACCCTCCACCATGAAGAAGCTGCAGTGCCCTATTGGCTTCATTAAGTTCTTCTCCTGTTGGTGCGTCCAGGCAGACTAGACATATACATCGCTCAATCATATCTAGAGAGTCACGGTTTGTGGAATCTGTGAAATACGGGATAGAAACAGAACTGAGCAAAGACTAAAGCAGATAAACAATGAAGCAAGTTCTAGCCCTATCTGCCCTTATGTTCCACCATGTTTAACTGTTGGTAATAGACATTTCAAAAAGGCTTTGATTTCTTTAGTGGCATAGTGGCATATATACTTCCTCCAAATATCTCAAATTTAGACTCAGTGAATGAAACCTTAGTCTACATGTCCGGTATCAATGTTAAACTGTGGATATTTTTAGCTTTTTGCCTATTATCTTTTGTTAGTAAAATGGAAGTTTTTATCATTTTTTGATTGGCATATTTTTGCTGCTGTTATCCATTACTCATGTAATTAGTCTGCAGCTGCTTCATTGCTATGGCACAGGTGGGGCATGCCGGTTCGGCATCACTCAATTCCACATATGTCCACAGGTTGTGTATGGTATTGATGCCCAGTTTCGTTCATTTCAGGGCTCATTCAGACATAAGACTATTTATTTGCATACAGGAAGAATCATTGAGTGAAACAGTGTTTTTGATCAGTGTTTGGTCATTGTTAGTTTTACCATCAGAGTTTGATCAGAGATTCATTAGTTTTTCTTGGATAAAAAAAGATGATGGTGGTTTATCAACCTTCTCATATCAAACAGTTCGTGAAAAACGATCAGTGCACGGATGGCATCCGACTGATGTTCGCTTTTATCACTGACCCATAGACTTACTTTGGTGAGTTGATTCGCTCAGCCTGCAAAAATAAACGGACATTTGAACAGCCCTATAGACTATAATAGGTTTGAATTCTATCAGTGAAAACCACGGATAGAACTTATTTGGGAAAAAATTATGTCTGAATGAGCCCTTACAATACGAGACACAACCCACGGACAGATGGGACACTTTCTGTAAGTAAGCAGCCATTTTTGTTATAGTTAGAAAACAAATATGACATTAAAGGGGTTGTCCAGCCTTAGGCTACAAGGCCTGTGATTCTTTGGTGTCGACGCCAGGAGCAAGAGGTCATGTGACCTCAAGTATGTGATTTGCTTACTTCCTGCCACATTCTGAAGAGACTGTATCCGGCCTCGCTCAATGCACTTGCCGTGTCCATCTAGTCGGCACATGACCGCATGTATGCAAATTACATACTTTCGGTCACACACCCGCCGGTCCTGGCATCAGCACTGAAGAATTCTCACAGCGCACATGTAAGGCGGCCAGGGTGGTAGTCGTGACAACGAGTTGTAGTGTTCCCACACCCTGGCACCCCACAAATTAAACATACTGTCCCTTTTGCTGTATGTGCAACGTGCGCAGCCGAACACTCACATTGATTGCTGGAGTCCCCTCAGCTCCTATCATTCTGGCCCCTGAGAATCAGGTTTCACAAAAAACTCCAGATGCAAAGTCCTTTCTTAACAGGTCAACTTTACTGGGTAACAGGACTGTCCAGCCTTAGGATACAAGGTCTGTGAGGATTCTTCGGTGCCGACGCAGGAGCAAGAGGTCATGTGACCTCAAATATCTGATTTGCTTACTTCCTGCCACATTCTGATGAGACTGAAAATGTTGGGTTTAGGAAGTAGAAGTGAAAAGCCGGCAATTGAATTACCGGCTTTTCTGCTATATCGCGCTGAAGTAAATATATATATATATATATATATATGTGTCTCAATGACATATATATATAACGAAACCCGACTTTGGAGTGAAGATCGCCGACCGCCGACCCGATCCCACAGTGGGATCGGGTCGGGTTTCACGAAACCCGACTTTGCCAAAAGTCGGCGACTTTTGAAATTGGCCGATCCGTTTCGCTCAACCCTACACTTCATATGGGTGGCATTTCTCTTTCCCATAATCCATCTCTCCTGAGCCTGTATTGTGGCTATAAATTTAGAAACATGCATCCCATAAGCAAAGCATCCCAAAAGATAAGCATCAAGATAAAGCAGTTATTCCATGGCAGTTAGTCAGGGCAGGAGTCAGGAAACTCACACTTTGTTGTTCCTTCTATCCATGTGCATTATTCCTCTCCTCTTATGTTCCCTTGCTATCCAAATTCACCGGTCCATCCCCCCTCCATCATGACTCATACACATCAGCCCTTCTCTCCTACCCTCTCCCATGAACTGCTCCCATGCACTTTTCACCTTCCTGAAAAACCTCAGCCTATCCTGCCCAAACACATTGCGCAAAAAGTTTATGACAATTCCAAAACTACTTGCTTTTTATCTTCCTACTCCTACTGATATCAGGGGACATCTCCCCCAACCCTGGTCCACCATCGCCCAACCTCAACCCCTACCCTACCTCACATCGAAACCTCACTAACCTTATTAATATTAGTTGCACTCCTTCATCTCCTTCTTTTAATTGTGCCCTTTGGAATCCACAGTCTGTATGTAGCAAGCTTCCCTTCCTACACAATTACTTTCTGAACAGCTCTCTTAATCTGTTGGCCCTCACAGAAACCTGCATTCAGGATTTTGACACTGTCTCTCCTGCTGCCATTTCCCATAGTGGCTTACAATTCTCACATTCCCCGAGACCCACAAACCGACATGGTAGTGGAGTCGGCATACTCCTGTCCCCACAATGCATTTTCCAGGTCATCCCTCCAGTTCCATCATTCTCATTCCCTTCTTTTGAGGTCCACACCATCAGGCTCTTCTGTTCCCTCTCCCTCAGAGTAGCAGTCATATATTGGCCCCCAGGCTCATCCACCCACTTATTGGACCATTTATCTGCCTGGCTGCCACACTTCATGTCCTCAGAACTACCAACCCTTATCCTGGGAGATTTCAACATACCTCTTAACAGCCCCACTTCCACATCTGAATCCCAGCTTCTATCAGTAACCACTTCTCTAGGCCTCTCATGGCTCTCAACCTCTGAAACACACAAAGACGCTAACACCCTTGACCTGGTGTTTTTCCAGCTCTGTTCAATCTCCTACCTAGATAACTCACCAATTTCCCTCTCTGACCACAACATTCTCTCCTTCACATTCACAATTTCTCGCCCACCCCAGCACACTCCTACCTACCACACATTCAGGAATCTACATGCTGTTAAAACTCATACACTTTCAGACTTTCTACACTCATCATTATCCCGAATCTCCACTTTTTCCTGTCCTGATCTGGCTGTACATCACTACAACGGCACTCTTAAAAGCACCCTTGGCCAAGTAGCTCCCCTCACCCTCAGTACCTCCAAACACAGATTAAAACAGGCCTTGCTCACATCGCAAACCAGATTTCTCCAGCGATACTGTAGGTGTGCTGAACGCTTATGGAGGAAAACTCGCACACCAGAAGACTTCATACACTTCAAATTTATGTTAAGAACCTATAATTCTGCCCTTCACCTCGCCAAACAGACCTACTTCACCACCCTGATCTCACTAGCCAACAACCTCTAGAAACTTTTTGACACCTTTCACTCCCTCCTCAGGCCAAAAGCACAAGCCCCTATCACAGACATTTGTGCTCATGACCTGGCCTCCCACTTTATAGAGAAAATAGATAATATCCGTCAGGAAATCCGCTCCCAGCCACCAAGTGCAGTGACTCCTATTCCTCCCCTGGCTCACTCTCCACATTCAATCCCATCACAGAAGAAGAAGACTCCAAGCTCCTCTCTTCTTGTTGTCCGACTACATGCACTACTGACCCCATTCCCTCACATCTCCTCCAGTCTCTCTCTCCAGTCATCACAACTCACCTAACTACAATCTTTAATCTCTCCCTCTCCTCTGGCATTTTCCCCTCCTCCTTCAAACACTCTATCATTACCCCATTACTAAAGAAACCCGCCCTTGACCCATCCTGCGCAAACAACTACAGACCAGTCGCCAATCTCCCCTTCATCTCTAAACTCTTGGAGTGCCTAGTGTACTCTCGCCTTACCGATTACCTCTCCACTCACTCCCTCCTAAACCCTTCATAGTTCAGTTTCCGCCCCCTACATTCGACAGAAACTACACTCATCAAAGTGACCAAAATGACAGCAAAATGTAATGGAGACCACTCTCTGCTCATTCTTCTCGACCTTTCTGCAGCTTTCCACATTGTTGACCACCCTCTCCTACTCTCTAGGCTCCAGTCACTAGGCATTAAGGACACTGTTCTCTCCTGGTTCTCTTCCTATCTTTCTGACCGCTTCTTCAGCATTCTGTTCGCTGGCTCCACTTCATTTCCTCTTCCTCTCACTGTTGGGTACCTCAGGGCTCAGTCCTTGGCCCCCTTCTCTTCTCCCTCTACACGGCCCCAATTGGACAGACCATCAGCAGATTTGGCTTTCAGTACCATCTTTATGCTTATGACACACAACTATACACGTCATCCCTGACCTTACCTCTGCTGTACTACAGAACGCCAGTGACTGTCTGCCCGCAGTCTCCAACATCATATGCAATCTCTATCTGAAACTCAACCTTTCCAAAACCTAACTTCTTCTACCACTGCCGTCTACTAACCACCCTAAATCTGACATTTCCCTCTCCATGGGTGGCACCATAATAATGCCCCGGCAGCATGCACACTGTCTGGGTGTTATGTATGACATATGTTAGCGATATATAAAAATAAAGACTATTATTTTATTATTAACGCTCCTCCTTACTCGACTTTCCCCTCTCCAGTCCATCCTTAATGCAGCAGCCAGGGTCATCCACCTGGCTAATCGTTACTCGGACGTGTCCGCTCTTTGCCAGTCGTTACACTGGCTGCCCATTCATTATAGGATCCAATTCAAAGTACTTGTTCTCACCCACAAAGCTCTCCACAGTGCAGCACCCCTTTACATCTCCTCCCTCATTTCTGTCTATCGGCCTAACCGACCACTGCGTTCTGCAAATGACTTTCGACTAACCTCTGCCCTAAACCGTACCTCCCACTCCCGACTACAAGACTTCTCCCGCATTGCGCCACCCCAAGAAATTCGAACCAGCCACAACTTGTACAGTTTCAGGCGCTCCCTCAAAGCACATTTATTCAGAGCAGCCTATCACGTTCCCTAATCAAAGTCATTTTAAGTGTAAAGGCCCTGTCACACATAGCGACGCTACAGCGATACCGACAACGATCCGGATCGCTGCAGCGTCGCTGTTTGGTCGCTGGAGAGCTGTCACACAGACCGCTCTCCAGCGACCAACGATCCCGAGGTCCCCGGTAACCAGGGTAAACATCGGGTAACTAAGCGCAGGGCCGCGCTTAGTAACCCGATGTTTACCCTGGTTACCATTGTTAAAGTAAAAAAAACAAACGCTACATACTTACCTACCGCTGTCTGTCCTCGGCGCTCTGCTTCTCTGGTCTGGCTGTGAGCACAGTGGCCGGAAAGCAGAGCGGTGACGTCACCGCTCTGCTTTCCGGCTGCCCGGCGCTCACAGCCAGACCAGAGAAGCAGAGCGCCGAGGACAGACAGCGGTAGGTAAGTATGTAGCGTTTGTTTTTTTTACTTTTAGGATGGTAACCAGGGTAAACATCGGGTTACTAAGCGCGGCCCTGCGCTTAGTTACCCGATGTTTACCCTGGTTACCAGCGAAGACATCGCTGAATCGGCGTCACACACGCCGATTCAGCGATGTCAGCGGGACCTCAACGATCAAAAAATGGCCCAGGACATTCCGAAACGACCAGCGATCTCACAGCAGGGGCCTGATCGCTGGTACGTGTCACACATAGCGAGATCGCTACTGAGATCGCTGTTGCGTCACAAAACTTGTGACTCAGCAGCGATCTCGCTAGCGATCTCGCTATGTGTGACGGGGCCTTTAGTGTGTGTGTAGCCCATTCACTATCTCCACCTATCCCCCACCCCCGAGGATGGCTGGACCTTCATTGTAAATACATCATTGTAAATACACACCTGTACTTTGTATCTCCCCCACCTCATTGTAGATTGTAAGCTCTCACGAGCAGGGTTGTTTCATTTTGCTTTGATTATTATATTATTGTTAACGCTGTTATTTATGACTGTTGCGTTTGAAACTGTTAAACTGTAAAGCGCTGCGGAATATGTTGACGCTATATAAATAAAGATTATTACTATTATTATTATTCCAAATATTTCTTTTTGTAGTAGGTGCTGGGAAATCAATATGCATATTTGTGTGTGTTACCCTTGATTGTAAAGCCTTGTACTTTATTGTTACTATATAAATTAAGGCTAGCATTATTGTAAATAATGGGACTTGGATATTTTGTTACAGCTATTGATCTGTGGTAGGGCTGTACTCTATGCCTATGAGCTACCTGTTGTGATTAATGTCTTACTTTAAGTATATTATGAATTGTCTTTATGTTTAGGGCTTGTGCACACGTTGCAGATTTGGAGCATTTTTGGTGCATTTTTGCCATGTAGCTTTGCTAGCAAAACCTGAAGCAATCCTAATACCAGCAAAGAGAATGATAAACCTGAAGTGTCATGGACATGGTGAGTATTTGTGACTGGCAGGTTTGGTGCAGAGCATAATCAGCATGTTATTTCTCTGTGCGTTTTCCCGCACAAAACAGGGATCACCAAAAAAAATAAACATTTCTTTATTAGAGAACACATACAATTTAAAAACACTTAAAATAGTCCACAACAAGAACTGAAAAAATCAGGATCCATAGTAAAGAGTATAATACTCGAGGACCCGTTAGCCTAATAAAGGGCAGTTAGAGTATCAAGCAATACCCTGGGATAAAGGGCATCAATGTGTAACTCTTATCAGATAGAAAAACATGCCCTATATACCATATATAGATGCTGCCAGCACAATAGCTGCACCATGCCACAGTGGGAGCAAAGTAATCTATGCAATATCAGCACCACAATGTGGCATGGTAAAATGAAAAACCATGAGAACATGATAAAGAAAGCACAAGGATATAGAAACATGATACTCAGCCCTGATCAGGTCCTACATTCACCCTTGTGTACAAACAATCCGGCTAAACGGGTCCATGGACCCACGCGTATCGACACCTGAAGAGTCTTCTACAAGGTACGTACTCTTTATTATGGATCCTGATTTTTTCAGTTCATGTTGTGGACTGTTTTGAGTGTTTTTAAATTGTATGTGTTCTCTAATAAAGAATTGTTTATTTTTTTGGTGATACCTGTTTTATGTGCTTATTCTTTCACCAATGACTTCACTCAAATCATTCAAAAACGCAGGCAAAAATGCGCCAAAAACATGCATTTTTCTACCTGTGTTTTTCCTGCGAGGAGCTGCATAAATTTCTGCATCCATTTAATCAACATGGGCACATAGAGCAAAAAAGCCAAATATTAAGGCTATCAACTGGAAAACACAATGACCACTTTTGTTGCTAAATTTAATGATAGTTTACTGTTGTGGTGTAGTTATATATATGAGATTCCTAAACTTTACATTAATGGGGTAGGTCATTTTTTGCTATAACTACAATATTGATCAGCTGGTAAATGTGGTAAATAAATAGACTATTGATCATTTAATAATTCCATGTCCTTAGTTCACTTATGCTCTGCTTTCTCATCATTCACCAATCTTAGCTTTATTTCGCTTGTTATGGCTTGTCATGTTAACAGATGAGCTCTGGCTTCGGTGTAAATCTCATAGAGTAATTTTACTAGCCCAGAGGAAAAGTTGGCTTTCACGCTACGATTATGTTTGGGTCAGTAATACATTTTGAAACCTTCATTGCAAACTTTACCTGTTCTGGTAAAGTCCTGTTGTGTGGACTATAAATGGGCCAGGGTAATTTTTCTGGATACTTGATTATCCTTTTCTTCGATTTTTTGTTGTTTGAAAAATATGGTCGAGTCCCCGCGGCTGCATGTCTCGGCTGTTCAGCAGCCACAACACATAGAGAGATTGCCTGTTTGCAGGTGCAGGGACTCAAGCAAATTATTCGAGCTTGCTGAAGTCACTCGGTTAGCACCCGAGCATGCTTGGATTATGCCATGTCTGAGTAAGTTCGCGCATCAGTACTCTCTATGTGATATAGCGCTGGAATCAGGACCTCTGCCTCTACGTAATGTTGTTCTCGGATGGGGTAGCAAAAACCTGGTGACAGATTCCCTTTAATGGATGGCTTATCTTTGAATTGGTCTATAAACTAAAGCTTACAGACCTGCTAAATGTCCAGGTTTATCTTTGGCATGTAGACATAGAAAGCATAATTTTGGAGCCATGATTGGTGAACAGACACAAAAATACTAACAAATATTTATTTTGATAGTAATTCAGTAGTATCTTTGTTTGATTAACCCCTTTCTGACATTGGACGTACTATTCCGTCCATGTGGGGTGGGCCCTAATTCCCAAGGACGGAATAGTACGTCCAGCGTGATCGGCCGTGCTCACGGGGGGAGCGTGGCCGATCGCAGCCGGGTGTCAGCTGCCTATCGCAGCTGACATCCGGCACTATGTGCCATGAGTGGTCACGGACCGCCCCCGGCACATTAACCCCTGGCACACCATGATCAAATATGATTGCGGTGTGCCGGCGGTATAGGGAAGAATCACGCAGGGAGAGGGCTCCCTGCGGGCCTCCCTGAGACCCCCGCAGCAACGCGATGTGATCGCGTTGCTGTGATGGTCTCTTACCTCCTCCTCCTCCTTGCAGGATCCAAGATGGCCGCGGCATCCGGGTCCTGCAGGGAGGTGGCTTCACTGCGCCTGCTCAGAGCAGATCTGACACAGTGCACAGCAAAGTGTCAGATCAGCAATCTTACACTATAACATGATGTTCCCCCCCTGGGGCAACGTTATAGTGTAAAAAAAAAAAATCCAATATGTAAAAAAAAAAAAAAAAAGAAAAAAAAAATTGTTCCAATAAATACATTCCTTTTTCTAAATAAAAAAAACAATAAAAGTACACATATTTAGTATCGCCGCATCCGTAACGACCCCACCTATAAAACTATATCACTAGTTAACCCCTTCAGTGAACACCGTAAAAAAAAAAAAATAACGAGGCAAAAAACAACGCTTTATTCTCATACCGCCAAACAAAAAGTGGAATAATACGCGATGAAAAAGACGGATATAAATAACCATGGTACCGCTGAAAACGTCATCTTTTCCTGCAAAAAACGCAGTTTGGTATTCATCTTTAATCTTTGTTAAAAATTCTTTGGTGTCCTGTATTCCCAAAAATGTTTTTAGGGTTAGTATGGTACAGTCAGTGTTAGACCTCTCCTGAGGTTTGGTAAATATCCTGGAGAGAGCATTAGCCTTGCCGTTTCTTGAACCAGGCCAATAAGAAATTATAAAATTAAACCTGGAGAAAAATAAGACCCAACATGTTTGTCTTGCAGACAACCTCTTAGGCCGGCGTCACACACAGCGTAAAACAATACGGTCCGTATATTACGGCCGTAATACGCTGAAAAGTCCCGAAAAAAGTGGTCCGTAGCTCCTCCGTAGGCAGGGTGTGTCAGCGGTTTTTGCGCATGGCATCCTCCGTATGTAATCCGTATGGCATCCGCACTGCGTGGTTTTCTCGCAGGCTAGCAAAACCAACATACCGCTATAGAAGTGATCCATGTGTCCCAAAAAGAAAAGAAAATATATATATACTGTATATATATATATATATATATATATATATATGTCAGTAGACACATATATTAGAGAGAAAAGCCGGTAATTCAGTGCGGTGTACAGTAAAATCACACTGACAGCTTACAGTAGAATAGGTAGAATAAATGTGTACACATAGAATAGGTATATATATATATATATGTCAGTGAGACACATATATGTATATATATTAATATTTATTCCAGCGCTAGACAGGTTGAAAGCCGGTAATTCAATTACCGGCTTTTTCCTTCTCCTTCCTAAAACCCGACATGATTTGAGACATGGTTTACATACAGTAAACCATGTCTTCTCTCCATTTTTTTTGCAGATTCCACACTACTAATGTCAGTAGTGTGTATCTGCAAAATTTGGCCGTTCTAGCTCTTAAAATAAAGGGTTAAATGGCGGAAAAAATTGGCGTGGGCTCCCGCGCAATTTTCTCCGCCAGAGTAGTGAAGCCAGTGACTGAGGGCAGATATTAATAGCCTGGAGAGGGTCCATGGTTATTGGCCCCCCCCTGGCTAAAAATATCTGCCCCCAGCCACCCCAGAAAAGGCACATCTGGAAGATGCGCCTATTCTGGCACTTGGCCACTCTCTTCCCATTCCCGTGTAGCGGTGGGATATGGGGTAATGAAGGGTTAATGCCACCTTGCTATTGTAAGGTGACATTAAGCCTAATTAATAATGGAGAGGCGTCAATTATGACACCTATCCATTATTAATCCAATTGTAGTGAAGGGTTAAATAAAACACAAACACATTATTTAAAATTATTTTAATGAAATAAAAACAATGGGTGTTGCAGTATTTTATTCAACGCCCAATCCAGTCACTGAAGACCCTCGTTCTGTGAGTAAAAAAACATAATAAATCAACAATATACTTACCCTCCGCAGATCTGTAACGTCCAACGATGTAAATCCTTCTGAAGGGGTTAAAACATTTTGCAGCAAGGAGCTGTGCTAATGCAGGCTGCTCCTCGCTGCAAAACCCCAGGGAATAAGGCTAAAAATAGATCAATGATCTATATTTAGCTTTATTTGCGGTGAGGCGCCCTCTGCTGGCTGTTCATAGATCGTGGGAAAGCCAGGGAGCTTTCTAGGTAATTTCCCACGATCTATGAACAGCCAGCAGAGGGCGCCTCACCGCAAATAAAGCTAAATATAGATCATTGATCTATTTTTAGCCTTATTCCCTGGGGTTTTGCAGCGAGGAGCAGCCTGCATTAGCACAGCTCCTTGCTGCAAAATGTTTTAACCCCTTCAGAAGGATTTACATCGTTGGACGTTACAGATCTGCGGAGGGTAAGTATATTGTTGGTTTATTATGTTTTTTTACTCACAGAACGAGGGTCTTCAGTGACTGGATTGGGCGTTGAATAAAATACTGCAACACCCATTGTTTTTATTTCATTAAAATAATTTTAAATAATGTGTTTGTGTTTTATTTAACCCTTCACTACAATTGGATTAATAATGGATAGGTGTCATAATTGACGCCTCTCCATTATTAATTAGGCTTAATGTCACCTTACAATAGCAAGGTGGCATTAACCCTTCATTACCCCATATCCCACCTCTACACGGGAATGGGAAGAGAGTGGCCAAGTGCCAGAATAGGCGCATCTTCCAGATGTGCCTTTTCTGGGGTGGCTGGGGGCAGATATTTTTAGCCAGGGGGGGGCCAATAACCATGGACCCTCTCCAGGCTATTAATATCTGCCCTCAGTCACTGGCTTTACTACTCTGGCGGAGAAAATTGCGCGGGAGCCCACGCCAATTTTTTCCGCCATTTAACCCTTTATTTTAAGAGCTAGAACGGCCAAATTTTGCAGATACACACTACTGACATTAGTAGTGTGGAATCTGCAAAAAAAATGGAGAGAAGACATGGTTTACTGTATGTAAACCATGTTTCAAATCATGTCGGGTTTTAGGAAGGAGAAGGAAAAAGCCGGTAATTGAATTACCGGCTTTCAAGCTGTCTAGCGCTGGAATAAATATTAATATATATACATATATGTGTCTCACTGACATATATATATATATATACCTATTCTATGTGTACACATTTATTCTACCTATTCTACTGTAAGCTGTCAGTGTGATTTTACTGTACACCGCACTGAATTACCGGCTTTTCTCTCTAACAGCGCTGCGTATTTCTCGCAAGTCACACTGCTTGTCCGTGTGTAATCCGTATTTTTCACGCTTCCATAGACTTTCATTGGCGTATTTCTTGCGCAGTACGGTGACAAACGCAGCATGCTGCGATTTTGTACGGCCGTAGAAAGCCGTATAATACTGATCAGTAAAATACGGCAGATAGGAGCAGGGGCATAGAGAATAATTGTGCCGTATTTTTTGCGAGTTTTACGGACGTAGATTCTGCGCTCTTACGTCCGTAAAACTCGCATGTGTGACGCCGGCCTTAGGCTGGTTTTACATTTGCATCTTTGTGCGTAGTGTTTGATCCACATAGATCTGCATGCATCATGCATACATATATTTAAATTGGTGTACGCATGTATATGCGTTTGCATGCGTTCGCATGTGTTTGCATATGCATGCGTCGTTTTGCGGTGTGCGGCGGGGCGTGGCGAACGCAACATGTTGTACTTTTGGAGGCGTCAAAAATCCATCAAATATGCACAGGCATGCGCATGTGGATGAGTGCGTCAAAAAATGTATCACTGTCTATGGGAACGCATTGGTACGCAAGGACATGCGTACGCATGCGTTCGATACACATGCATACTTCACAATGAGTAGGTCCAGGAAATGGTTTCATCCACCCCAAAACAAAGCTGTATATAAGGAATTGTAGAAACTGCAAGGCCATTACTTTCAAGACTCTGGATCTGACAACACTGGCTATGTAAGTATAGAACATTTGAAAATGTCTGTCTCTCTCATTGCTGTCTGTACTTTGTACTAATGTTTTTTCTGGTTCTGTTAGACTGGTTGTCTCCTGGTGCTGCCGCCTCTCCTGGTGCTGACGTCTCTCCTGGTGCTGCCATCTGTCCTGGTGCTGCTGTCTCTCCTGGTGCTGGTGTTTCTCATGGTGCTGCCGTCTCTCATGGTGCTGGTGTTTGTCCTGGTGCTGCCGTCCTGGTGAGGACAACACTGTAATGTCTATGCAAGTGTAATTTTTTTTTCTGTTCCTTTTAGACTGGTTTTCTCCTGGTCCTTCCGTCTCTCCTGGTGCTGGTGTCTCTCCTGGTGCTGCCGTTCATCCTGGTGCTGCCGCCCAGGTGAGGACAACACTGTCTATGTAAATATAGAAGCTTTGAAAATGTCTGTCTCTCAATTTTTTTTTTCTGTTCCTTTTAGACTGGTTGTCTCCTGGTCCTGCCGTCTGTCCTGGTGCTGCCGTCTGTCCTGGTGCTGCTGTCTCTCCTGGTGCTGCCATCTGTCCTGGTGCTGCTGTCTGTCCCTGTCCTGTGCTGACTGTTGTGCGGTTGGACTACTGCCTGTAATGTAAGTATTGGTGTCCATTGTTTTTTTATTTATTTTTTGCCTACATTGTGTTTAGCTCTTAGCAAGTTTAATTTTTCTTATCTGTTCTTTTCTGTAGTGTCTCACTTGACTGCTGCCTGCTCTTCAACCATGTCATCAAGTGAAGAAATGATTGCCTCCCAGGGTGGACATAACACCGATTATGTAATTACATTTGCTATACTGATTGGTATGTATTGGCTGGCGATACTATACCTGTGTTAAATCATGTAATTTCTTTACAGGTACCTTCCGCTGATGAAGAGCATGAGCAGTCGAGTGGAAATGATTCTTCCTAGGGTCATCGGGCTCATATGTCTCAGGAGGAAAGACGGGGTTTAATTATTCTTTTCATCAGAGTTGTAATTTAATTTTTTAAAATTTTTACTTAAAATTCTTTTGTTTTATTTGATCTATAGGTTCCACGGCGGGAAGAAGCCAACCAGGAAATTGACAACGATCAACTCATTAACCTTGTGCAAGAGCGAGTAACGTTGAGCGACCGCTCTCTAGGGGCTCCAGGAACACAATGACGGGAGGAAGGTATCCTTCTGCACTGTATTCCTCTGCCGCTGTAAAAGAAATAGTCCCTAGTCTCACTTTTGGCATTGCTGTACGAGAAATATTTCCCACGCAGCAATTGCCATAAAGTCAGACTTTGTCCTAAGGTAACCTCTCAGTGATGCACTGCAGGAGCTATTGTCTCCTGTCAGTGTGTCACTGAGGGTCCTATAGAGCAGTGACATCACCCGATGTCACTGTTCTATATGGGAGATCATCGTGGGACACTCGTTATTAATTGGACTACGGTGGACAGGTAGTATACGGTTTATTATTTTACGTTTTTTGCAGGCGCTGAAGTATGGTTAAATGAAGAATATTAAAATACTTTTTTCCTAATGTGTGTGTGTGTTTTATTAACCCTTTACTATTATTGGATTAATAATGGATAGGCGTCTTATTGACGCCTCTCCGTTATTAACCCGGCTTAATGTCACCTTACAATAGCAAGGTGACATTAACCCCTTATTACCCCATATCCCACTGCTACACGGGAATGGGAAGAGAGGGGCTAAGTGATGGAATTGGCGCATCTTGCAGATGCACCATTTCTGGGGCGGCTGCGGACTGGAATTTGTAGCCGGGGAGGGGGGGCAATATCCATGGCCCCTCTCTAGGCTATGAATATCAGCCCGCAGCTGTCTGCGTAGCCTTTCTGGCTATAAAATATAGGGGGACCCGACATCATTTTTTTGGGGGTCCCCCTATTTTAATAGCCAGTAAAGGCTACGCAGACATCTGCGGGCTGATATTCATAGCAGGCTACAAATATTGGCCCCCTGCCGTCGGCTTTCCCCCTCTGGCGCAGAAAATTGCGCGGGAGCCCACGCCGTTTTTTTCTATATTTTTTTTAATTCAACGCTCATTAAGGCCTCTTTCACACTTGCGTCGGTAAAATGATAAGGTAAAATGATAAGGGTGCCCATACTTATGCACCTGTCAAATTTTGTTTGAAAGCAGATTGCACATTTTCTGTTAGTACAATAAACCTCATTTCAAGGCAGAAATATTACTGTGTCCAACAGTTATTAGATATATGAAACTGAAATAGCTGTTGCAAAAAAAACAATTTTTTATAAAACATTAAGCTTAAGATTAATAGGGGTGCCCAGACTTTTTCATATAACTGTACCTCCGTACTTAGGCTTATTTATTTTCTCTGACATAGTATTTTGAAAATTGTTAGCTTACCTTTCATTAACACTTCTCTAGCCTGTGCCCATTCTGCTCTTCCATCTGATGTTAATAATCCGATTGGTGGAAGGCGCTCTTCTTCATTTTCTGCCAGTCTAACTATTTTCCTAAGCTGAGTGAATAGATCACCTTCATTTAGACGGCGGAAGTTAATAACAACATCCAAAACGAAAAACTGTTGGAACAAAGTTAAGTAAAGGCTAAATACATTTCTGTTCCAGATTGTTCCCTTTGCACAGTGACTAGATGTCTAATAAGTACAACTAGCAGTCTATGTTGGCAAGAATTGGTAAACTGATGAAAGGAAATATGAAGTCAGGATCTGACTACACAGGATTTGTTTGTTGCCTGTAACCAATACAAAGAAGAACAATCATAAGGCACTAACCGCGCTGACATAATGAACAATCACTGTGAGAGAGTAATAATCAAAGTGAAAGAAAATTGGCACTTAATTTTGCAGTGAGTGAATAAAACATTTTTAATGGCAATTAGGGATGAGTGAGTATATTCATTCTGATTCGGTACTCGGCAAGTAATGCGGTACTCGAATCCTAGCGAGTATTTCACTACTCGCCTCGCAGTATTCGTATCTCCCGCCCAGCATTAGCCAATCAAAGTAATGCTGCAGCCTTCTTGGTTGTTGGCGGAATTACTGTGATTGGCTGGCTACACAGCGTCATAGATGAGTCATCATAGTAGGCTATGAGTCATAGGCTCTATAAAAGCCCTGCCGGTGCCACTTTCTGCACATTGCATCCGGAACACAGTTAGTGCTAGCGTAGGGAGAGTGTGAGCAGCTGCTAGGGAGAGTTGTGCTTTTGGAAATCATCCAGAAATCGTCAAAGATTTCTGGATGATTTCGGGAAGAAATCGGGAAGAAAAACATTAGACTCGAACAAAGACGACCCAGGAAAACATACTCAGAAGGGAGGTAAGAACATTTCTAAAACAATCCACAGTGAGGAGATTGGAACAAAACAAAATCCTCTAAACTGCATGCTCGCAAACGCCAGAAGCCTGACAAACAAGATGGAAGAACTAGAAGCAGAAATATCTACAGGTAACTTTGACATAGTGGGAATAACCGAGACATGGTTAGATGAAAGCTATGACTGGGCAGTTAACTTACAGGGTTACAGTCTGTTTAGAAAGGATCGTAAAAATCGGAGAGGAGGAGGGGTTTGTCTCTATGTAAAGTCTTGTCTAAAGTCCACTTTAAGGGAGGATATTAGCGAAGGGAATGAGGATGTCGAGTCCATATGGGTTGAAATTCATGGAGGGAAAAATGGTAACAAAATTCTCATTGGGGTCTGTTACAAACCCCCAAATATAACAGAAAGCATGGAAAGTCTACTTCTAAAGCAGATAGATGAAGCTGCAACCCATAATGAGGTCCTGGTTATGGGGGACTTTAACTACCCGGATATTAACTGGGAAACAGAAACCTGTGAAACCCATAAAGGCAACAGGTTTCTGCTAATAACCAAGAAAAATTATCTTTCACAATTGGTGCAGAATCCAACCAGAGGAGCAGCACTTTTAGACCTAATACTATCTAATAGACCTGACAGAATAACAAATCTGCAGGTGGTTGGGCATTTAGGAAATAGCGACCACAATATTGTGCAGTTTCACCTGTCTTTCACTAGGGGGACTTGTCAGGGAGTCACAAAAACATTGAACTTTAGGAAGGCAAAGTTTGACCAGCTTAGAGATGCTCTTAATCTGGTAGACTGGGACAATATCCTCAGAAATGAGAATACAGATAATAAATGGGAAATGTTTAAGAACATCCTAAATAGGCAGTGTAAGCGGTTTATACCTTGTGGGAATAAAAGGACTAGAAATAGGAAAAACCCAATGTGGCTAAACAAAGAAGTAAGACAGGCAATTAACAGTAAAAAGAAAGCATTTGCACTACTAAAGCAGGATGGCACCATTGAAGCTCTAAAAAACTATAGGGAGAAAAATACTTTATCTAAAAAACTAATTAAAGCTGCCAAAAAGGAAACAGAGAAGCACATTGCTAAGGAGAGTAAAACTAATCCCAAACTGTTCTTCAACTATATCAATAGTAAAAGAATAAAAACTGAAAATGTAGGCCCCTTAAAAAATAGTGAGGAAAGAATGGTTGTAGATGACGAGGAAAAAGCTAACATATTAAACACCTTCTTCTCCACGGTATTCACGGTGGAAAATGAAATGCTAGGTGAAATCCCAAGAAACAATGAAAACCCTATATTAAGGGTCACCAATCTAACCCAAGAAGAGGTGCGAAACCGGCTAAATAAGATTAAAATAGATAAATCTCCGGGTCCGGATGGCATACACCCACGAGTACTAAGAGAACTAAGTAATGTAATAGATAAACCATTATTTCTTATTTTTAGTGACTCTATAGCGACAGGGTCTGTTCCGCAGGACTGGCGCATAGCAAATGTGGTGCCAATATTCAAAAAGGGCTCTAAAAGTGAACCTGGAAATTATAGGCCAGTAAGTCTAACCTCTATTGTTGGTAAAATATTTGAAGGGTTTCTGAGGGATGTTATTCTGGATTATCTCAATGAGAATAACTGTTTAACTCCATATCAGCATGGGTTTATGAGAAATCGCTCCTGTCAAACCAATCTAATCAGTTTTTATGAAGAGGTAAGCTATAAACTGGACCACGGTGAGTCATTGGACGTGGTATATCTCGATTTTTCCAAAGCGTTTGATACCGTGCCGCACAAGAGGTTGGTACACAAAATGAGAATGCTTGGTCTGGGGGAAAATGTGTGTAAATGGGTTAGTAACTGGCTTAGTGATAGAAAGCAGAGGGTGGTTATAAATGGTATAGTCTCTAACTGGGTCGCTGTGACCAGTGGGGTACCGCAGGGGTCAGTATTGGGACCTGTTCTCTTCAACATATTCATTAATGATCTGGTAGAAGGTTTACACAGTAAAATATCGATATTTGCAGATGATACAAAACTATGTAAAGCAGTTAATACAAGAGAAGATAGTATTCTGCTACAGATGGATCTGGATAAGTTGGAAACTTGGGCTGAAAGGTGGCAGATGAGGTTTAACAATGATAAATGTAAGGTTATACACATGGGAAGAGGGAATCAATATCACCATTACACACTGAACGGGAAACCACTGGGTAAATCTGACAGGGAGAAGGACTTGGGGATCCTAGTTAATGATAAACTTACCTGGAGCAGCCAGTGCCAGGCAGCAGCTGCCAAGGCAAACAGGATCATGGGGTGCATTAAAAGAGGTCTGGATACACATGATGAGAGCATTATACTGCCTCTGTACAAATCCCTAGTTAGACCGCACATGGAGTACTGTGTCCAGTTTTGGGCACCGGTGCTCAGGAAGGATATAATGGAACTAGAGAGAGTACAAAGGAGGGCAACAAAATTAATAAAGGGGATGGGAGAACTACAATACCCAGATAGATTAGCGAAATTAGGATTATTTAGTCTAGAAAAAAGACGACTGAGGGGCGATCTAATAACCATGTATAAGTATATAAGGGGACAATACAAATATCTCGCTGAGGATCTGTTTATACCAAGGAAGGTGACGGGCACAAGGGGGCATTCTTTGCGTCTGGAGGAGAGAAGGTTTTTCCACCAACATAGAAGAGGATTCTTTACTGTTAGGGCAGTGAGAATCTGGAATTGCTTGCCTGAGGAGGTGGTGATGGCGAACTCAGTCGAGGGGTTCAAGAGAGGCCTGGATGTCTTCCTGGAGCAGAACAATATTGTATCATACAATTATTAGGTTCTGTAGAAGGACGTAGATCTGGGTATTTATTATGATGGAATATAGGCTGAACTGGATGGACAAATGTCTTTTTTCGGCCTTACTAACTATGTTACTATGTTACTATGTTACTATGTCAAAAATAAACAAATTATTATGCAGATGACATTTTTCTCGGATTTTCCTAAATGGTCGGTGCAAATGACAGTCAGTCTAAGAAAAGTCATCACCCGTTAGAGTATACATCAAATTTTATTGAGGAAACCTCCCAATGATAACAGTATAATCTCCAAAATGAATAAAAACTCAAAATGCACTGTTCCAAATTATTAGGCACAGTAGAATTTCTAAACATTTGATATGTTTTAAAGAACTGAAAATGCTCATTTGTGTAATTTGCAGCATTAGGGGGTCACATTCACTGAACAAAAAAGCTATTTAGCTCACCGAATAGCACGCACGTTACTGCACAACTGACACGCAGCCATCACCGTTGTCTTCTGTGGTGACTGGCAAGCAAAATATTCGATGTTAAACTCAGGTGATTTTTTTTTTTACATTTCAGACAGTCCTCCTGTTTGTAAAACACAAAGCAGTACAAGGCTGCCGTGCTACCTTCCACAAAGCACGAACTGCTCCTTGTTCCACAATATCTGCACCTGAACATCTGCAGTTATGTCACAAAAACCCCAAATTCACAAAAAGCCTGTTGTGAAGGGACGAGGACATGGACGTGGGCGTGGGATTGTCAGTGATGCCCGACAAGGCACTGAGTCTGGGAGACAGAAGAAGGTTGATGCATCTATGTTCCTGGTGAAAATTCCCGGTCTTGAACGTAAAGCCAAGAAGAGCAAGAGCAGATACTGTCTTGGATGGCAGATAAGGCCTCAATGAAATTTTCTAGTAGCACCCCATCCTTCACGGCCACACAGTCTACTGTCGATACACAGAACGCTGGGTCATCCAATCCCCAACCTGTTCCTACTTCCTCCCCCCTCAGCAGTCACAGGAAACATTTGACCCCATGCTTGGCCACTCCGATGATCTGGTACTTATGATCCTTTGGTTGCCTCTGGCCTCTCAATGGGGATGGCCAAATATTTCAAAACCCACGAACAGAGAAAGCCACCTTCAGCCACAAACTGGAACATCACTTATCTTACCCACGCCATGTATAGCGGGTGTTACGATCGCTGCGCATACTTACCCGGCTTCTCACATCCCTCGGCGCACTCGCTCTCCTGTCCAGCGCCGCTCTGCTTCCTCCTTCGCCAGCTCTCGGCGTCCAGTCTCCCTGCGCATGCGCAGTCGCGTCTCCTCCGCCGCTGAGCCCTCTGGGAGGTCGCGACCCGGTGGCTCCGCCCCAACATGGCGGCGCCCATCGGGTATTTCTTCCCGGCGTCTCCCTAGGTAAGATGCCTTTGCTTTGTAGGTGCACTGTCTGCCGTCAGTGTCCCTATGTCCTAGGCTCCCTTTCGCCATTCCTGTTTCCCTGCTCAGTCTTCGCTTTGTTTCAGTGTTTTGTCCTGCCAAGTTCCGTGTTCCTGCTGTGTTCCACCAAGTTCCGTGTTCCTGCTGTGTTCCACCAAGTTCCGTGTTCCTGCCGTCTTCTGCCAAGTTCCGTGTTCCTGCTGTGTTCCACCAAGTTCCGTGTTCCTGCCGTCTTCTGCCAAGTTCCGTGTTCCTGCTGTGTTCCACCAAGTTCCGTGTTCCTGCTGTCTTCCACCAAGTTCCGTGTTCCTGCCGTCTTCTGCCAAGTTCTGTGTTCCCGCTGTATTCCACCAAGTTCCGTGTTTCTGCCGTCTCCTGCCAAGTTCCGTGTTCCTGCCGTCTCCTGCCAAGTTCCGTGTTCCTGCCGTCTCCTGCCAAGTCCTGTGGTCCAGCCTTGCCCATCATCGCCTGTGTTCCTGTCTTTATCAGTTAAGTCCTGTTTTCCTATTATTCCCCGTCATTCTAATAGCTCTGTAGTCTCTATCTTGGGTCGTCCCTTTGGCTCTAGCTGTTGTGTCTCCATTCCCCCGAGGTCCTGCTCCTAACGCTCCCTGTATAGGGGGTGACTCCATCTGGTCCGCTCGACCCCGGGGGCTCTAGAGTCACGACCCAGAGGGTCCACTCTTAGATTTCAGTTCGAATCCCTACAGCGGGCCCAACCTCAGTCATGGTTTCCACATCATCATATATGTCAAGTCTTCCCTCTTCCTCCTCCTCCTCTGCCTCCTCATCCTATGCTAAATTACCCTCCACATCACTCTCAAGTTGGAAACTGTGCAGCAGCACAGCAGCAAAGCAGCCACACATTCTGCTGAAGCTGATCTCTTTAGCTCAAACATCACACACTGCAGCAGAGCTGTGGCAAGGAATAAAACAACAGACCGATCAGTGGCTCTCCCCAATGCAACTCAAACCCGGTCTCGTCTGCAATAGTGGGTGTAACCTGGTGGCGCCATTAAAGCTCAGGAAGCTGGTACATGTGCCATGCATGGCTCACGAGCTGAACCTAGTGGTTCAGAAATTTATCAAAACATACCCTGACCTGCCATACCGACTTGAGAAGGTGCCCAATGTTTGTGCCCATTTCCTCCATTCCTCTACCGTTGTTGCTGATCTTGCAGCGCTTCAAAAGCAATTCAACTTGCCAAAGCACCGACTCATTTGTGACCTGCCAACACGGTGGAACTCAAAATATCATATGTTGGCAAGGATTAGTGAGCAGCAGAGGGCACTTTCTGAATACCAGCTTAAACATGCCCGTCAGACTGCGACTCAGCTAAAACACATAACAACTGTCGAGTGGGTGTGGATCGATGACATTTGTGAGGTGCTTGAGAACTTTGAGTACTGCACCAACCTTGTGAGCGGTGATCAGGCTATTATCATGCTATGTACGCTGAAAGAATTGCTGCATAATCTAAACAAGGAATCTTTGAGTGCCCATCAGCAGGGTATGGAGCAAGATTTCACACTGGGTGATCCTACCCAGCCCAGCCAATATCATGATGAGGCAAGATTGGGTGATGAAGATGAGGAGGGAGAGGACTTATTTTTACGTGGTACCAAGGGGACCCATGTCCCATCCTCAGCTTCAGGTCTGACCAGAATGGGTGGGCTGAAGAGGAGGAGGTGGAGTTGGAGGAGAGTCAGTGTGAGAAGAGGATGGGTATTGTTCCTTCTTCTGGGACCACAGAACATTTGCCTCAATCCAGCTTGGTACACATGGCACAGTTCATGTCTAATTGTCCCAAGACCCTCGCGTGATCCACATTTTCAACAGCAACCTATACTGGTTGGCCACCTTTCACGGCCCACGGTACAAGGACAAATTTCCTTCGCTACTGTTGCAGTCACCAAGGGGTTTCACAATTGAATCTATCAAGAGGGCCGTTGTCGATCATTTGATGACAACATCAGGCTCAGACACCGATGGTAGCAGAGGTACCAGCTCTTTGCAACAGCACGCATTAATGGGGAGAGACATGCCCAGCAGCTCCAAAAGAGGTGAGGAGAAAATGTTCACAAACTGTGCCATCTTCAATAAACTGGCTCATCAGCAAGGGCTATGTGGACCGGTAACAATGTCAAGGAGGCAGAAGTTGAACAACAAGATCAGCGAGTATCTAAGCGACCATACCTGCGTGCTTCCTGACGCTTCATTTCCATTTGGTTACTGGGCATCCAAGCTGCACAGTTGGCCAGACCTCTCCTTATATGCCATGGAGGTGCTGGCCTGCCCTGCTGCTAGTGTGGTGTCAGAGTGTGTTTTCAGTGCCGCTGGGCCGATCATCACAGATACACACACGGCTGACTACAGAGAATACAGACAGGCTGACTGTGATAAAATTTAATAAGGACTGGATTTCGCCACAGTTTTTAAGCCCTCCAGATGACATCATCCTAACCTAATATACATGTGTATCCCACTCTTGCTTCTGCCACACGTACCTCATGTAGAAACAGTGTTCTATTCATTATTTCCCATAGGAGGCAATTGTGATGAGACCTCTTTCCTGCATCAACCATGGTTTCATGCCCCTTGGGCTCATTTTTGGAAACACTATGTCTATGCCTGCACATTGGGCATTGGAACTACCGTGCTAGTAGTCTAGTTTCATAATTGTGTGGCTCTTGAGGCCTCCTTCCTGCGTCAACCATGATACAGACCCTTGGGCTCATTTTTGGAAGATACTGTGCCTGCACATTGTGCAGTGGCAGTGGAACAACAAGGACAGTAGTCCAACCTTTAGAATTGTGAACCCTTTGTGATGATGATGGGTGGCTTCTTCCTGCGTTAACCAACACAAAGCTTTATAACGCCTGCTTTTAAATAATCATGCACCAATTTCAGCCTTTTCTTCTGGCCCCCAGACTGCTTTGTAGGGTCCAGCATAAAATTACTTGCATTTCCCATTGACTTGCATTGGACTCGCTACTCGTTACGAATACCCGAGTATTAAGACCTACTTGTTACGAGTATAGCTAGTCCGAAAATTTCACTACTCGCTCATCCCTAATGGCACTCAAACACAAAATTTTAGGCCCTAATCCGGACCTTCGTTAAAAACTGATTGTGGAAGTATATGGGATCATATGCTCTATGAGAGCTATAAGATGACTAAGGACACACTCTCGCTGTGCTGTCACTTTGCATATGATCTCCTATACTGCAGCAATCAGTTTTTGACGAAGGTTCAGATTAGGAAAGAAATGTTAAAATTTTCTTTGAATTGCCATTAAAAAGTTTTTGTTCACTCACTTCAAAATTGAATGCTGAGTTTTTCTCGCTAGAAGGACTGGACCTTATTCGAGCACCACATTCTCCTCAATGGACTGTCGTATATTTCTATAGCGTACCAACCATAGACAGCATTATGGATTCCAAGAATCCTGCTTTCAGTCTAGGACCTTATCATTAAACATATATTGCAAGCAAAATATTAATTCCATGACCATAATCTGACAATCAAAGTGATCTAACACCAACTTACACTCCCTGACAGAAGTTATGTCGCTTATCCATGTTATGTAAATAAAAGCTTATAACCTCATGGTAAATTCATCCATTGGTTGTATAAATGATTCTTTTGAAAGCTGAGACCCTCCGATATGTGGTTTAGGTTAAGAAAATAAATTGGCATCAATGCAGAATATTGATCAGTTGATGGACACAGAATGGTTAGATTTTGGCAAGACAAAAGTTTTGTCGCCCACAGAAAGTAATGTAATATTCAAACAAATAATTAATTTAAAATACAAATATATGTTGCATAACATTGGTGAATGAAGTTGTGGTGCTATTAGAGTCATATTTAATATTTTGTGTGACTTCCATGAGCTTGAAGGACTGCATCCATGCGGTTCAACAATGACTCATACAATTTATTAACGAAGTCATCAGGACACAGAATCAGTTATGCCATGACTATTTATTTGTCTGTATATTTATATACCATACTATTAAAGTGGCAGGGTATAACCAATATGCAACAGTGGAAATTAAAGGGTGTTCCCAGTTATACTTGGAATGGGGTTAATAGTCCCCAAATTTGGCACTCTAAGTGTTAAGTAAACATATCCAAGTTACAGATGATTTTCATCAAAAGTTCCTTCTTTTGAAGCTAAATAAAAGACTGTTCAATTTGATAAATGTCACCACAAACCCTACTGGATACTATGAAAGAGTAGAGAAAAATATATCAGAATAGTAAAAACATTGAAAACGTAATTGTGTTTGTGGAATAGTCGCAGGTATAAAACATTACCTAGGTGAGCAGTATTTACTGTGACAACAGTACCGGTTATCGGGCCAGAGTACATGGTCACTCATGAAAGAACTCACCTGGTTGTTACATGCAACAATAATGTGCTCCGGCTCTGGCATGATACTACTTTCCTGAGCCACAAGAGTATCCTTTGTTGAGCCTGGAAGACGGTAAGAAGAAAATAGCCCATAGTATTGTTTCATACACATACGTTGTCCAGACAGCTGGCCTCGAGCAAGGTCTACAGGCAGATCATGCCTAAAACATTGAAAAAAAAGGATTGTTATTGTAATCCACAATGAAATAATGCTGTCCTGTAAATATATTTGACTGGGCAATGAACATGGAAGCCAAAGGACGACATATGCCAATGTAGTGTGAATGTCCTCTTATGGAAATAAAGGCAATCTATGGCGTTGCTGATGAGCACAATTGTAGAATGTTCATTACTATGCAAGGGTGTGTACAGAAGAACATGCTGCAGTTACAGTGACACCGCTATATACACCCAGCACTCCTCTCATGTGACTGCTGTTTACGAAGAGATTGAACTCTCCCTGCACTCACAGTTGGGAGGATCATGCTCCAAATTTGATATATGGAGTATTGCTCTTGTCAAATCACTCTTTAGAAGCTATTTTCTCTATGAAGGCAGCAAAACAGTATCATTGCCCCTACTACAAAATGTATACACGTTACATTTACAGTTAAAAAAAAGGTTACTTTCTAAGTGGGAATTATTCTTTCAACAATCAGCATAAATTAATAGTATAGGAAAATATAAGAAACACTGTAATATATCTTATCAGAGAATTGTGCTTTGTTCTCCACTTTTGAGCCACTTTCCTCATCCCATCTGCCCACTAAATTCAATATCAGCTCTGAAAAACAGCCCAACTCCATCTTCAACATAAGATAGACTGTCAGAACAGTGAGGTGACAGGCTATACATCCTATTTGATGTCTATGGAAAGGGGAGTGACACTGACAGATCCGTGCTATATTCCCTCAACCAAGTATTTTTTCCAGTCCTAGGGCTTGATTCCCAGCTACACTGCTCAGTACTGCTGTATAATTTCCTTTATGCCTCTGCTGCTTCTGGTTGTGGGCTACAAAAGGAGGAAAGAGCAGGAATCCTTTCTGTGTACAGCATGTGGGAGAAATCAGAGCAGTTAGTCAACTCCCACTAGCTAAGAAACATCTGAAAATTTGAAATAGGGGCTGTAGAGGGATACTGGTAAAAAAAATGCAGGATTCATGTGATAGACTGCAGATAAAAGGGATTCCAGCTCACTAGTCTTGCAGTATAACCCTCCTACATGTGCACAGGCACATGAGCTTGTCAGATGATAATGGTGAAAAGATATGTGGCACTGCATGAGTGGACTAAAATCTTCAAATATATTTCATTAACAAAAATATAGACAGGACAGCTCAGTTAGCGAAACCAATGGATTTATACCAGAAGGTCTTAACCGTGATCAACCATGACCTTCTGGTCAAAATGAATTTTCTTTTGCCGACTGAGCTGTCCTGTCTGTATTTACTGCATGTTCCAGAAATAAATTTGAAGATCTTAGTCCACTCACGGAGTGACGGTTATCTTTTCCTCATTAACAAGTAATATAATATCCAGATAGAGATAGGGTTATTGCTCAGATGACTTTAATATGTATGGGGCCTTAAACCCTTCACGCATGGTACCGCTGGAGGTGCATTCCCACAAACCGCTATACATGTACGGCGTGACGATTGCACGGGCTCACTCCCAGTGCCAGTGCGATCATCAGCGAGTATCAGCTCTGTATTACAGCTGACACGCTACAGCAATGCCAGCAATCCATGCTAGAGCCCATCATGGGCGTTTAACCACTCAGATGCTGCTGTCAATTGTGACAGCAATATAGATTGGCTAGCACAGCCAGGGAGGGAGCTCCCTCTCTGCTTTGGCACAACAAGATTGAGATTGCATTATGCCGATGGTCTCTGTGAGGAGCTGGCCTTGTTCTAAAGACTATTCAACCAATGGACATACAGCGGAATCCACAGCTCTAAGGGATGCAGACTTTTTCAGCAGAGGACACCAGTTACATCAATCTAATTGTTGTGTTCTATTAGAGATTTGCTTGCTCATCAGTTCAGCCAGTAAACAGAGGAACATGTGCAGGCTGGATCTTATGCATACATGAGGCCAGACATGAGAGTAGTAATCAAGGAAAGCAATCATTCCATTACTGGCAGTAAGTAATACAAAACTTAAAACATTCTCTCTCTCATTGTTTTGGCATTTGGCAAATATGAATAATTATGGTAAACCTAATTGACCTAAAACAGGAAAGGTTTATTCAAATTTCATGACAGATATTGAGAAAAACATGTATATGTGTCTTTTTATATAGTGCATGTAAACTTCTGGTTTCAACTATAGTTACATTCCGAGAGGTATGTAATTTCCAAAATGGGGTCACTTAAGGGGGAATTCTGCTCTTCTGGCACTTAAGGGCTCTGTATATGGAGTCTGCAAGCAAACTATTCTACGATAATTTGTTCTCCAAGTGTCAAATAGTGCTCCTTCTCTCCTGAGCCTCGCCATGTTGTAAAACAGTACTGTACAGTCACACCTGGGGTATTGCCACATTCAGGAAAATCGGAACTCCAATTCTTGCAGGAAAAATGCATTTTTTTTATTTTTATTGCTCAACATTATAAAAATGTATGAAGCAAATTGGGGTCACTCGTAGGGGTTTTGTCCTGTTTTGGCATATCAGGGTCTCTTCAAATGTGGCAAGACATCTGCTATCTCTTCCAGCCAATTTTGTGCTCCAAAGGTCAAATGGTTCTTCCCTTCCGAGCCCTGCCGTACACCCAAACAGTAGTTTCCCACCACAAATGGGGTATTGTTGTACTCAAGGGAAATTGTGTGGTCCATTTTCTCCTGTTACCTTTGTAAGATTCTGTGAAGAACCTGTAGGTTCAAGATGCTCATCACACCTCTAGATAAATTCCTTGAGGTGTGCAGTTTCCAAAATGTGGTCAGTGGAATTTCCACTGTTTAGTTACAGTGGGGAAAAAAGTTTGTAGTCAGCCACCAATTGTGCAAGTTCTTCCACTTAAAAAGATGAGGGAGGCCTGTAATTGACATCATAGATAGACCACAACTATGAGAGTCAAAATGAGAAAACAAATCCAGAAAATCATTTGTCTGGTTTATTTTGGCAAACTATGGTGGAAAATAAGTATTTGGTCACCTAAAAATATGCAAGATTTCTGGCTCTCACAGACCTGTAACTTCTTCTTCTTTAAGAGGCTCCTCTGTCCTCCACTCATTATCTGTAGTAATGGCACCTCTTTGAACTTGTACTCAGTATAAAAAACACCTGTCCACAACCTCAAACGGTCACACTCCAAACTCCGCCATGGTGAAGACCAAAGAGCTGTCAAAAGACATCAGAAACAAAATTGTAGCCCTGTTTCAGGCTGGGAAGACTGAATCTGCAATAAGCAAGCAGCTTAGTGTTAGGGCTAGCCAAATGCACCAAATAATTATAAGGATGGTATAAGGTGCGTTCGCAGCCCAGAGTCCACCGTGCAGAGATAGAACCTGCTGCTGAGTAATGACGGACTATAAGGCGGTATAATGTGGATAAACACACGGGTTAGCTTCACCCGGTATGAAGGAAGCGAACCCTGTTGCGTCACAGGGCCGCGGTACCGCACAAAGAGTGCAAGCAAAGAGTCACAGAACTGTGTCCCAAGACTCAGGGAAAGAATTCCTGTAGACCCCTTGCGCTCGACACCGCTACTGGGGTTAAAAAAAAAAGACAGCTGACAGCACATCAGAAAAAAAGATGCACGCTCCAAGTCCACAGACCCAATTGGATGTAGTAACTGCAAAATAAAATATGGAACAGCATCCAGTCCAGGTGAAAGATTGGAAAAAACTTTATTCCGCCACACAGTTTATACTAGCCCATGGCCGTGCGGCCATGCGAACCTTTTGTAGCGGAAGCTCTCCGGGACCTTCCAAGTGGTCCAATAGGAGCTGCTACAGGACCTGAGCATTTGACTCCCGATTTCCAATGAGAGGTCATCCCTTGGGCATGATCAGAAGAAGAAAAGCAGGACTTACTCCCAAGGACGCCTGCTCGCCGCTGATCAGTACTGGTTACAATGGCTGAGCCTGGAAGACAGCAGTAACCAGCTGCACAGTATCAGCTTGAGCCAGACGCTGGGACCGACGTCTCTGCTGAGCAGGCTCCACTACAGCTGGAGGAGAATGGGAGACATCAGCGGAGATGGTTTGAGATTCTCCCTGTGCAGCGGCGGGAACTCGACACTTAACACTTGGTGTGATGAAATAAACTGAGGGAGCAATAATAAGAAAATGGAAGACATACAAGACCACTGATAATCTCCCTCGATCTGGTGCTCCACACAAGATCTCACCCCGTGGGTTCAAAATGATCTCAAGAACGGCGAGCAAAAATCCCAGAACCACATGGGGGAACCTAGTGAACGACCTGCATAGAGCTGGGACCACCGTAACTAAAGCTACCATGAGTAACACACTACGCCGCCAGGGACTCAGATCCTGCAGTGGCAAATGTGTCCCCCAGCTTAAGCCAGTACATGTCCAAGCCCATCTGAAGTTTGTTTGAGAGCATTTGGAATATCCAGAAGAGTATTGGGAGAATGTCATATGGTCTGATTAAACTAAAGTGTAACTGTTTGGTAGAAACAAATCTCGTCGTGTTTGGAGGAGACAGAATGCTGAGTTGCATCCAAAGAACACCATACCTACTGTGGAGCATGGGGTAGCAAGATCATGCTTTGGGGCTGTTTCTCTGCAAATGGACCAGGACGACTGATCCGTGTACATGAAAGAATGAATGGGGCCATGTATCGTGAGATTTTGAGTGCAAATCTCCTTCCATCAGCAAGGCCATTGAAGATGAAACGTGGATGGGTCTTTCAGCATGATAATGATCCCAAGCACACCACCAGGGCAATGAAAGAGTGGCTTCGTAAGAAGCATATGAAGGTCCTGGAGTGGCCTAGCCAGTCTCCAGATCTCAACCCCATAGAAAACCTTTGGATGAAGTTACAAGTCCGTGTTGCCCAACGACAGGCCGAAAACATCACTGCTCTAGAGGAGATCTGCATGGAAGAATGGGCCAACCTACCACCAACAGTGTGTGCCAACCTTGTGAAGACTTAGAGAAAATGTTTGACCTCTGTATTGCCAACAAAGGATATATAACAAAATATTGAATTGAACTTTTGTTAATGACCAAATATTTATTTTCCACCATAATTTACAAAATAAATCTTGCCAAATCAGACAAGGTCATTTTCTCATTTTGACTCTCAGTTGTGGTCTACCTAAGATATCAATTACAGGCCTCTCTCATCTTTTTAAGTGGGAGAACTTGCATAATTAGTGGCTGACTAAAAACTTTTTCCCCCACTGTACATCAGGGCTCTGCAACCGCGACATGGTGTCCAATGGCGCTCTTTCCCTTCCGATTCCTGTTGTGCACCCAAACAGTAGTTTTCCACAAAATAACGAGTGTTTTCATACTCAGGAGAAATTACACAACAAATTTTATGGTCCATTTTCTCCTGTTATCCTTGTGAAAATTTAAAAATTTCGGGCTAAAGGAAAATTGTTTTGTGAAAAATTCAAATGTTTATTTTTTCCTTCCACATTGTTTTAATTCATGTGAAGCCCCTAAAGGGTTAATAATCTTCAATGTTGTTTTGAGCACTTTGAGGGGTGTAAATTTTAAAATGATATCCCTTTTGGATATTTTTTTTTATCACATAGGACATTCAAAGTCCCTTCAAATAGGATGTAATCCCTAAAATAAATGGTTATGTAAATTTTGATGGAAAAATCAGTAATTGCTGATAACATTTTAACCCTTCTAACTTACTTAAACAATATGTTTAAAAAATGATGCAGATATACAGTAGACATGTTGTAAATGTTACTTATTAACTATCTTGTGCAATATAACTATCTGGTTTAAGGGCATAAAAATATAAACTTTGAAAATTTCAACATTTTCAAAATTTTCGTCAAAATTTCCGATGTTTTCACACATGAATGTCAAAAATATTGACCTAAATTTACCAATAACATAAAATACAATGTATCACGAAAAAACATTCCCCGAATCAGTGGGAACCATTGAAGAATTCCAGAGATTTTATTGCTTCATAAATTGACATTGGTCAGAGTTGTAAAAATTAGCCTGGTCGGGGAGGTGAAAACAGGCTCTGGGGAAAGGGATTAACAGAGGTATTTTCTCAACAGACAGTACATAAGTAAGTGAGATATCTGATTACAGTTAAACTATTTTCATTAATATATTAGGGGTTTCTTGGCAGGCTAAAATGAATCAGTGGATGGTAAAGTTTTGATCCTTTAGCGTGATAATATTAATGCACATAAAACTTATGCTGTCCTGGAAGGCTCATCCATTTGCATCACTGCAATTCTCATTTTTTGTTTTCCACATGCTGTTATCACATAAATTACAATAGCCCTCCATCCTTCAGTTGTTGCCTTCCCATGGGGAACTGATCATCTGTCACATAGGCACATCAGGTGTCTTTCCACACCAGAGTGTTATTCCTTTCTACTGTAAAATTAGGGTTACTACCAATATTTACAGCATGACATATGAATATATTTATACTAATTGTCCAGCAATATATTTTCTTTGAATTTAGCCTTAGCCTTTTCTCTTTTTTTTAGCCTTACTGGGAATGTATCAGTAGGATCCACCCTCCTAAGCTGCCTATATGGGCATGTAGGTCATAGGAAGCTGAATAAAATGATACCTTAATATTTGCAATCATATGTTTTATTTTAGAGATAGCAATGTTATTCTTAATATGTAAATGAGCTGTGAAGATCTGTGTACCGTACTCTGATCTCCCAGAGAATCTGCTTTCAGAACTTATCATGAATGAAAGGGATTGTGACTAGTGTGAGACATGTAATGACTGACAGTCTGCTCTCCTCATCTATATGTGTTACCCTGGTAATGCCCCCTTTAATTCACAATATTCACAATAATCTCTGGAGGCAGATTCTCATGCAGATCAGGGTCCGGCCCATAGTCTTGAACATCTCATTTACATATTAAGAAAAACTTGGATTTCTCTGAAATAAGACATCAGATCACAGATCTCGAGGTATCATTTTCTTCAGCTTCCTATGACCTACATGCCCATATAGACGGCTTAGGAAGGTTCATTCTTTAAAGGCTTATTCTTGACTACATTGATGGCAAACTATTATAAAGTAATAAATTGTCTGCTGTGGTGCATTTTTGACAAGGTTACATATAGCTAGTGCCCTAGTGCAGCGCCCCAGAGATCTGGTCGTTGCAGTATGAGACTCTGCCACTAAGGGGAGTGATGGTACGTCTGATGGCACTGAAGGAATTCTACTGGCCAGGTATCACCAGCACACATTACACTTCACACTCCGGCCACTAGGGGGAGCAAAAGGCTTCATTTATTGGGCCACTCCTCACACTGGTAAAACTAGGGGTTGGATAGGAAGTTAGTCAGAAGCTGACTGGGTTGGATTCAGGCAACATCCCGTGTCAGGGGGTGTTGCAGGGAGAAGACACAGGGGGGTCCCTGTCAGGCGTGGGAACCTGGCAGGCACCTAGCGACCAGAATAGAACGTTACGGAACCGCGCCTGCACACCCCGCGGCGGTATCCTAAGAAAGAGACACGAAGCGAAGGATATTGTGGAACAGTGAGAAACGAGATCAAGTACAAAGGAGAGCCAGTAGGAGTCGTGCCGTGAGACCGAGGCAACATCCTACTGAGGCGCGTAGCCAGTGGCCGGAACACCGAGGGAGTAACTGACTCTACGCTTTACTTCAAACTCCGCAGGACAGTTAATTATAGGTTGGCTGTCTCACCTAAACACCTACGAAGACATAGGGGGCAACTGTGGGAGAGGGGTGTCTCTAGGATCCCGGAAGAACTCCAGGCCTTCCCGTCATACGGGTGCGTCCTAGCCTCGTTATTGACTGCACCTCACACCATCACCATTCACCTCACTGGGAAGCCCTGGGGACATACTTCACCTGTGGGAAGGTATACCATCCAGCTGCCATTCCATCACCCCAGCGGACCCTACAGCAGCGTCGGTCACCCTGACCGAACACCACAGGTGGCGTCACGAAACCCTGATAGACTGTACCACCTTTATTGGACGCCCCTTAGCAGGGTCGCGGACCGGGTCTAGCCACCGTGACAGCCTCAGAACCGAACCAGTGAGGCCCGGTACCCAGAACTCGTGGCCCTGTGTCTGGGGGCGCTCCAACTTGGCGTCACGAACAGGATCATACTTAAGCCTGAGAAGCAGGTCATGTGTGCCTTGGAACTGTGATTGAAACGTGTTCGGACTGTGATTTATTGCAAGGACTGTGTATTGCTGATTGTCGCATGATTCCCGCCAAAACCGCCGCCATTGCCGTGCCACGAGGAGCGCTGGAGAAGAAGGATGGCGTGTCATGGGAGGAGATCGAGAAAATGGCGTGAACAGCAGCATCCGCCCCCTCCAACTACGGCTGCCGGATGACGAGCTCAGGAGCCTCGTGTGTGTGCTGCCGCAGGGCCAGGAGAGGAGATGGCAACCAGCAAGTGCCTGAACGACGACGAAGTGACCCAGGATCACTGCATCCCAGCGGAGCTGGACCAGGGCTTACCTCCACAGGGGGATCTGTATCCCCTGGAATTGCCGGAGGAGGCATCGAACCACCCGACTCCAGGCGAGGGGTCGGCGACAGCGTAGAAATGGAAGTCGGAGCTGTGCAAGAAGATCGCACAGGCAGCGCCGTGGTCAGAGCCGCCGCAGACTCCAGCGTCCTTGTCAGCAGAGCCGATCGACAACGGTGGAACCACATCAGACGCAGGTACCAAAAGCGACCCTGCCCCGCCAACCGATCCAGCTCCGGTGACCGCTCCCCATCCCAGCTGTGACCAGCCTCCCGTTACCGAGATTGGGGTGACAACCCTGTACACCATGAAGGGGATACTGCCCCCGCTACCGATATCTATGGGCGAACCGTTAGACGTGAGTCCCGAGGGGGTGATCTTTGAATGGGATGTGCCCAAGATTCAGCCAGACGGGTCCAGACAGGAGGGCTCTTACGTTGTTGGGCTCACCTGGGAGCAGTGCAGACAATGCTTAGTTGCACAATGGGAAGACCGAGAACAAACGAAACAGACTGCCCAAAGAGTACCGAAATCTAAGACTAAACGTGGCAAAGGGGATCCGGTGACACGAGGGATAGTGTTAGCCTTTCACCCGAAGAGGGGTTGGGGCTTCATACTGGAGCCGGGACTGCCGACCGAAATCTTTGTTGCCAACTATAATGTGGAAACTCAGTCCCGTGGTGGGGCCCCTAATCGAAGCTTGTGCAGGGGGGCCATGTGACCTACACCCACCACCGGAGTGAGCAGGGGTGGTATGCCAAGAATGTCCAACGATATGAACCTACTGTGGCGCCCCCTACTGCCGCGACTGAGATTAATGACAGACGTTCCCTGGTATTTGACCTAGCGGATGCTAGCATTACTACCACCGTGCGTATCAGTACTCCTGCAGGATCTGCTATAAAAATTGACATCCATATCAAACCTGTTAATGACTTGACCACACTGGAGAGACAAACCCATCACGGTGATACGGCTTTGGACGAGAATTCGGATACAGACCTTCCCCGGTCAGGAAGTGTGCGTTTCCGACTGGTGCCATGCAACGCACCGTCGCAGCAATAAATCTCGAAATCCCGACAAATGTAAATAGTTAACTGTTTCCTGCTTTTGCTGCTTTAAACCCATCCAGGGTTATTTCTTAAAGGGATCCCTTTGTTGACCCGGGATCCCTATTGTTTTCATTCCTTTTTCTACTTTGCACAAGTTATCATTGTTTCAAAGACTGCCGGATCATGAACAGTGAATGATTCCAAAACTGTTTTGTATATAGTTTGCACCTTCTTAAAGGTGCTCCCTACTGGTTTTACATAGAAAGAAGACTTTGCGAAGAGATTGCTTTTGGACATGACGCAGAAGGTCTTGCTTTCCACGGACTTGCAGATGGAGAGAATCTGCACTACCTCATACCGGTATCCTAAGAAAGAGACACGAAGCGAAGGATATTGTGGAACAGTGAGAAACGAGATCAAGCACAAAGGAGAGCCAGTAGGAGTCATGCCGTGAGACCGAGGCAACATCCTACTGAGGTGCGTAGCCGGTGGCCGGAACACCGAGGGAGTAACTGACTCTATGCTTTACTTCAAACTCCACAGGACAGTTAAATATAGGTTGGCTGTCTCACCTAAATACCTACGAAGACATAGGGGGCAACTGTGGGAGAGGGGCGTCTCTAGGGTCCCAGAAGAACTCCAGGCCTTCCTGTCATACGGGTGCGTCCTAGCCATAACATACCTGGGGGACGTTGAACTAGAAACATCTGGAACGAATTAGAAAGAACGAACGAACGAGAACAGAAGTTGTGAGGACTATTCCGAATGCTCAGCAGGGTAGCACTACAACACACAGGCGCTATTGGTAGGCAACGATTTCCACCTGCAAAGGGAATTCTGGATGTGCCCATCGGACCGGCCGGTCTCAGATAGCCCTGTTAAACGTGCTCTGGATTGCGGATCCTGAAGTCTTCAGTAAAGAGGTAAAGAGACTGCAACCTTGTGTCCTCGTTATTGACTGCACCTCACACCATCACCATTCACCTCACTGGGAAGCCCTGGAGACATACTTCACCTGTGGGAAGGTATACCATGCAGCTGCAATTCCATCACCCCAGCGGACACCACAGCAGCGTCGGTCACCCTGACCGAACACCACAGGTGGCGTCACGAAACCCTGATAGACTGTACCACCTTTATTGGACGCCCCTTAGCAGGGTCATGGACCGGGTCTAGCCACCGTGACAGTATCAGAACCAAACCAGAGAGGCCCGTTACTGAGAACGCGTGGCCCTGTGTCTGGGGGCATTCCATAGACCACCCAAGGAACTTATCTAGATATGTGGTGAGCACTTTGAACCCCCAAGTTCTTCACAGAAGTTTACAACACAGAGCCGTGAAAATAAAAAAATAATTTTTCTTTCCTCAAAATGATGTTTTAGCAAGCAATTTTTTATTTTCACAAGGGTAACAGGAGAAATTGGACCCCAATAGTTGTTGCCCAGTTGTTTGGGCACATGTCGGGGCTCGGAAGGGAAGTAGTGATGCTTTGAAATGCAGACTTTGATGGAATGGTCTGCGGGCGTCACGCTGCATTTGCAGAGCCCCTGATGTGCCTAAACAGTAACCCCCCCCCACAAGTAACCCTATTTTGGAAACTAGACCCCCAAAGGAACTTGTCTAGATATGTGGTGAGCACTTTGAACCCCCAAGTGCTTCACAGAAGTTTATAACGCAGAGCTGTGAAAATAAAAAAATATTTTTTTTTCCTCAAAAATGATGTTTTAGCAAGCAGTTTTTTTATTTTCACAAGGGTAGCAGGAGAAATTGGACCCCAATAGTTGTTGCCCAGTTTGTCCCGAGTATGCTGGTACCCCATATGTGGGGGTAAACCACTGTTTTGGCGCATGTCGGGGCTCGGAAGGGAGGTTGCACCATTTGACTTTTTGAACGCAAGATTGGCTGGAATCAATGGAGGCGCAATGTTGCGTTTGGAGACCCCTGATGTGCCTAAACAGTGGAAACCCCTCAATTCTAACTCCAACACTAACCCCAACACACCCCTAACCCTAATCTTAACTCTAGCCATAACCCTAATCACAACCCTAACCCCAACACACCCCTAACCACAGCCCTAACCCCAACACACCCCTAACCATAATCCCAACCCTAACCATAATCCTAACCCTAATCCAAACCCTAACCACAACACACCCCTAACCATAACTCTAACCCCAACACACCCCTAACCATAACCCTAACCACAAGCCTAATCTTAACCCTATTTCCAACCCTAGCCCTAATTCCAACCCTAACTCTAATTCCAATCCTAACCCTAAGGCTATGTTGCGGATTCGTGTGAGATTTCTCCGCACCATTTTTGAAAAATCCGCGGGTAAAAGGCACTGCGTTTTACCTGCAGATTTACCGTGGACTTCCAGTGTTTTTTGTGCAGATTTCACTTGCGGATTCCTATTGAGGAACAGGTGTAAAACGCTGCGGAATCCGCACAAAGAATTGACATGCTGCGGAAAATACAACACAGCGTTCCCGCGCAGTATTTTCCGCACCATGGGCACAGCGGATTTGGTTTTCCATAGGTTTACATAGAACTGTAAAGCTGATGGCAGGGGGTGTTGCAGGGAGAAGACACAGGGGGGTCCCTGTCAGGCATGGGAACCTGGCAGGCACCTAGCGACCAGAATAGAACGTTACAGAACCGCGCCTGCACACCCCGCGGCGGTATCCTAAGAAAGAGACACGAAGCGAAGGATATTGTGGAACAGTGAGAAACGAGATCAAGCACAAAGGAGAGCCAGTAGGAGTCGTGCCGTGAGACCGAGGCAACATCCTACTGAGGTGCGTAGCCGGTGGCCGGAACACCAAGGGAGTAACTAACTCTATGCTTTACTTCATACTCCGCAGGACAGTTAATTATAGGTTGGCTGTCTCACCTAAATACCTACGAAGACATAGGGGGCAACTGTGGGAGAGGGGCGTCTCTAGGGTCCCAGGAGAACTCCAGGCCTTCCTGTCATACGGGTGCGTCCTAGCCATAACATACCTGGGGGACGCTGAACTAGAAACATCTGGAACGAATTAGAAAGAACGAACGAGAACAGAAGTTGTGAGGACTATTCCGAATGCTCAGCAGGGTAGCACTACAACACACAGGCGCTATTGGTAGGCAACGATTTCCACCTGCAAAGGGAATTCTGGATGTGCCCATCGGACCGGCCGGTCTCAGATAGCCCTGTTAAATGTGCTCTGGATTGCGGATCCTGAAGTCTTCAGTAAAGAGGTAAAGAGACTGCAACCTTGTGTCCTCGTTATTGACTGCACCTCACACCATCACCATTCACCTCACTGGGAAGCCCTGGAGACATACTTCACCTGTGGGAAGGTATACCATGCAGCTGCCATTCCATCACCCCAGCGGACCCCACAGCAGCGTTGGTCACCCTGACCGAACACCACAGGTGGCATCACGAAACCCTGATAGACTGTACCACCTTTATTGGACGCCCCTTAACAGGGTCGCGGACCAGGTCTAGCCACCGTGACAGCCTCAGAACCGAACCAGAGAGGCGCTGTACCGAGAACACGTGGCCCTGTGTCTGGGGGCGCTCCACTAGCATGGGTTGCCAGAACAAGGCAAGTATTTTGGCCCCCTAATCCATGGACTGTTAGCACTCTTTGGCCTCGTTCACACAAGCAATCATTCTCTCTTCAGAAAGAATAGGATCGATTATTGCAATGGCTCTCAGCATAAATTCTCATCAGAGTTTGAGCCAAATGTCAGCTTCCTGTGATCCGATTATCTTGCATGAGAGAATGGTATCATAGGTACTGGAAACTCAGTTTCTCCACCTTCTCCATTGTCAGTGTCGGCGTAAATCGGACTGCACTTGGATGACAAATCAAAGGGGGCAAACACTTTTTCACACAACTGTATATGGACCAGTTTGAATCCATTATCCCTCAAGCACAAATACAATATCCTAAGAAAATAATTATAGTAATTATAGTTTGTCCCTATGATGCGCTGCTTTGTAATGAAATCCAACAGTTTTTTTTCTAGCTCCTTTTCTTTCTCTCTTTACTCTCTCTCTATCACAGTTTCAACCTACAGTTTTAAATGCTGCACGTTACTAATGTTGTTCTGTGAGGTACCTTGCGATATGTTCTTGTTGGTATAGTTGTAAAGCATTTTATTCTGAATGTATGTGACACTCAGCCGGGGGCTGTGCCTTGGACTTTCTTTGTTTATAAATAAAATGATAATAATCAAATTGTTCTAAATTGTTAATTTTTTAAAATTACATTTGTGTTTTTTAACCCTGTAACAACCAGGGGTATTTTTGCATTTTGCATTTTCATTTCTTGCGCCCCTTCTTCCTACAACCATAACTTTTTAATTTTTTCGTCAAAAAGGCCATGTAAGTGATTGTTTTTTGCGGGACAAGTTGTACGTTTGAACAAAACCATTGATTTAACATATCGTGTACTGGATAATGGAAAAAAAAATCCAAGTGTGGTGAAATTGCAAAAAAGGTGCAATCTCACAGTTGTTGTTTTTTTTTACCATGTTCACTAAATGCTAAAACTGCCATTATGATTCTCCAGTTCATTACTAGTTCATAGACACCAAACATGTATATGTTCTATTTTATTTAAGTTGTGAAAAAAAATTCCAAGAAAAGTAAAAAAAAAATCCAACAAAAATTGCGTCATTTTCCGATACCCGTAGCGCCTCCATTTTTCGCAATCTCGGGTTGGGTTGGGGCTTATTTTTTTGTGTGCTGAGCTGACATTTTTAATTATTCCATTTTGGTGTAGATACGATCTTTTGATCACCGTTTCTGCATTTTAATGCAATGTTGTGGCAACCAAAAAAACATAATTCTGGCATTTCGACTTTTTTCTCGTTATGCCTTGATTAAACATGTCCATTTTGTCGCATTAGTTTCAGGAGTACCAACATTTCTGTCCAGACCTATTTCGTGAGTTTTATTTATTTTTTTAATTCTGTGGATCATGGTAGAAAAGCAATGTCTGACTTTCATTTGTTCATTTTTATAGATCTTTTATTTATTATTACTAGTGATGAGCGTGCGTATTCATTGCTTGGGTTTTCCCGAGCACGCTCGAGTGACCTCAGAGTATTTATGACTGCTCGGAGATTAAGTTTTCATCACGGCAGCTGAATGATTTACAGCTACTAGCCAGCCTGAGTACATGTGGGGGTTGCCTGGTTGCTAGGGAATCCCCATGTGCAATCAAGCTGTCTAGTAGCTGTAAATCATTCAGCTGCCATGATGAAAGCTAAATCTCCGAGCAGTCATAAATACTCGGAAACCACCCGAGTGTGCTCGGGTGAACCCGAGCAACAAGTACACTCGCTCATCATTAATTATTACTTTTGTCAGATTCAAGTTATTTCTGTGACCATTGTGAGTTTTTCTGTCATTAATCGAGAGGTACCAACAATTTTGACCATGTGTGAATCTGAGGATTCTGAGATCACAGATTGCAAATCTTCCACGTGTGTATATACGCTCCTCAATATTGAAATTGCAACACCTGGAAGGACAAGACGTAAAGTTATTCATATCAATGATGTAATAGATGTCTGCAAGATCGGCAAATCATGACATTTTCAATCTGTGGCATATGGGAGGGGCATAAAAGCCAGATTAAAATCAAACATTTTTCAGTCATATGAAACCTCGAATATTGGATCATGTCTGATGGGATTATTGTGCAATGCCTCCTGATCATTGACATTTCAGTAACTGTCACTTGTTACAAACCGAATCCTTAAACTGGGAGACCCTGGTTTATAACTTGAGCAGATTGGAACTCGCATAGGCTGACAGCGTCAAACTGGAATGACAAGAGTTGCACAGAGGTGAACCTCTGCTCAAACAGATCATCAGAATGGAAGAATGGCGCGTAGCGATCCATTCTATACTGTAAGTCAAATTGTACATGTTATACCAAGCCTAAGGGATCAAACAGTGTCTACACCTGACTGTCAAAAGGTGTTGGCATGACATTGGGTTTAGAGACATATGTTCAGCTACACGTGCTCCATTGACTTCACATCACCACTTTCAAGACCATCATGGTGCAGAACAAGGCGGCAATGAGAGCTGGAATAGAGGTCTAACCTCTTAAGCGATGAATCCTGATTTTTTTCTTGGACATAATGATAGCTGAAGATTGGTTTGGAGACCAGGAAGAGCTAATATCTCATCATTACATTAATTTGGTTATGGAATCAATGGTACAGCCATTTCTCCAAAGTGTCCCAGGAGCCATTTTTCAATATAACAATGCCATGCCAAATGTTGTTAATGCTACTTTGAGCAGCCTGTATTGTCTATATGTGCTCTAATGGCCTGCAGTGTCTCTGGACTTGTCTCCCATCGAGCACATCCTTGGTCATTGGTTGCCAATTGCAAAGGGAGCTGTCAGGAGCAGATCTCGATAATTTGTCCAAGGGCATTTAACGCGATAAACAATTCCTCAAACAACCATTAATAACCTCATTCATAGCATCCAAGGCTCTAAGTGCAAGGATTTCTCCATGTGGAGCTCATACTTGATGCTAAATAAATCAATGTGTTGAAGTTTTCTTTCTAGATTTCCAGTATTTGAATATCATTAACATAACTATCCATCCTGTGATTCAATCATTTGATAACTTTTCACTTACTTTTTGGTGTTGCAATTTCTATGTTGAGCCGTGTATATCCACAAGGGGGTTTTTCAGTAAATTAAAGATTTAAGTAAAAAATCTGTACAAAGTAAGTTACATTGCTTATTAATATCCTCCTGTTATTTCAGATGCCATCCTAGCCACTGCATTCTGGGGCCTGGCTGCCTTGTTTCGGGTTCTGTGCTCCACAATGTAGAATTTAGTGAAGGGACTGAGTTGACTGTTTATTTTGATAGCTAAACTGGCTCCATGCTCTGCTGGAGAATTGTACCAGCACCTAGCGCTGACAGGACTGTATCAGTAAGTTATCTATGTACGTAGAGATCATTTAGCTCCATTTTTAATTAGCTGGGAAACAACTGTATAACTATTATAAAACGTGTCTTTGAACAGCTAGCAAGTATTGGGGACTATACTGTAGTTATTGATCATCTCACATTTGAATACATTACTCAGGACTTTTATTATTTTTGTGTGTGGGGCTAAGAACTAACTGGCAGGTTGTCTGCAAGGTGACGATCTCTGCCAGCTCAGAAGGCAAATTCCCTGCTTCACTTCATCTCTCGTCATCAGAGCAGCTCTTTCTCTTCCAGGCTGCTATGTCGATGGGACGTCACTGCAGACATGACTCTAATTGACAGCTGGCTCCCTGCAGTTAGGCAGCGGGGAGCTGTCTGTCAATCGGCATGACATTGGCAGAGATATCTGATTATTAGAGAAGGACACTGCTGCTCTGTTAACGTGACATCAGGAAGTTGCTGAATAGTTGGCACCCATGACCGCTCTGTGCCAGCAGAGACTGGCACTGGGCAGAACAGGGAGATCGTTACTAACTTACTGTTAGTGCTTAGCCACAAGTGTAAAAATAATAAATGTCCCAGATAATCCCTTTAAAGGTAGCAAGTTTGCAATTTTTACATATTATGAATTTATTCACCTTATCGTTATCCAGTTTTGCACGTTTAGAAAAATCATTTTGAATCATTTTTTCAATATACTGATTGTCAAAAAAGTCTATGAAAGTTACTGCACTATATTTTCCTCTAGCACTCGAGTCGATACAGCTCACATTTTTGTTCATTTTTTCATGCAGTAAGAAGAATGTGAAATAAAAAGTCAATAAATGTAGTGAGTATTATTGTATGGCACAATTACATTAGCTATCTCGCTGCTGCTTCATTAATATTGGAATAACAAACTATAACTACAAAATGCATCTGTACTGCCAGGCTGTGAATTATACAAATAATGTGACTTACATGTCCAATAAAGTTTTGTAATCAAGCACTCCCGAGATGAGGTTAGCAGTAAACCTGTGATTAGACAGATAGAAAGTAATGTTATTTGTCAAACGACATGAACCTTTCCTATGTGAACATCTTCTTCCTCCATTCGATAGTGTATCCATTTACATTTTAAGACCCAAGTATTAAACATTGATTATGATTTGGAAAGCAGTAATAACAGAATGCTTTTACATCAAGTCCTGTTTGGTGCTGTTTTTGCATGGGTTTGCCTTTGACTTCAACAGGTAAAACCTTCTTTAACTAAGACTGTGGCCTCCTGATCACTAAGGCTAGCTTCACACTAGCGTTCGGCAGGGCTGGGGACGTAAGCCTTCTTCCTCCATGCCGTGCCTCTTCCTTCCTTCTGTTAAAGATAGGGTAAGCAGGATGCATGCAGACGTAGGCGGAGCTGAAGGAAGAGGCACAGCAGTGGGCGGGGCTTCACAGAGGAAGAAGGCTTTCGTCCACAGCCCTGCCGACCGTTAGTGTGAAACTAGCCTAACCCTTACAAAATCATGTGTATTACTACGTGTATTACTAGCATAGTATATTTTTTATTCAAATTTGTAGGACATCACCAAGAAAATTAGGAATCTGTCCTTATAGTTATTTTTCAGCTTTGTGTCTGGTTGGATGTAAACTTTTTGCTATTTTTAATACGTTTGCGTCCTTGCTGGCTCCTCTGTAGGATGAAGGAGTGAAAGTGAAGCCTTTATTTTTGTTCTAAAATTAAACAATTTTGTGATCACTTTATGCACTCTTTTTCTAGTTAAATAGATGGACACCATGATAGAAACTGAGCAGACCTCTTTATCAATGGGGTACATCTGGTGCCACTATGGGACTGATTAGTTAATTTCATCAGTTCAGTTATTCTGCCCCATACGAGTGACTGTCATCCTCCCTGGCAGTGCGCAATGAAGCCGGAGTGTACGTTCCCAGGCTTCATTGCACACTGCCAGGGGCACTGACAGTCACATCCTTGACGTGGGTGACATGCGTGAGATTGGCAAGCAACCGGTGTGATGCCACTCTTGCAAATCATGTTCCTCACACTCACAGGGGTATGATAACATAACTAGTCCTTGACTAGACACCCACTGATTTGCATCTCCCATGGCAAAATTAAATATACTATTTTATTGAAATGACTTAGACGGAAAACAAAAGAAAGAGGCTTGTTGGAATCAGTGTAAAAAGAGGGACAGAGACATGGAGATTGTGGGGCATGGCTAGCTGGTAGGTTCCCTTTAAAGGAAAGCTTTACTAAGGGGCATTTTCAGAAATAATATATATATTTTTTAAATCACTTTGTTCTGTGCATTATCCTTCTGTAGATAATGTACAGTCTGTTCTGCCACTATGGATAATGTATTAGGGAAGCCATTGCCTCCTGTTTTTCTTGGCAGCAAACTTGCTCTGATTAAAAATAGCATCTCCACATGAATTAATGGGGCTATTCCTACAATAGCATTCTCTATTTCAGAATGACCTGTTCTCAAATTCTTCGGTTAGAGCCCTAAATTCAGGCTGCTTAGTGCATTTCGTAAAGGCACAGGCATGAGGCTTCCCTTCCCATCACTATTGGACTCAAACTATACCTATAAAAGATGTATTTAATACTGTATGCAGTTTTATTGTGAAAACCGGTGACAGATTCGTCTTAAACTGAACCAGTCATTAGTTTTTTTCATATGTATGCGCAGTTATATTTTATGCTCGGCTCGCGGTGGGGCCTGTGTGAGCCAACGATGTCCCTGTGCAGGCGAAAAATTTGGTTCAGCTAAGTGGATGCAGCTGTATGTCAGCCGCATCAATCTAAGCTGTAGGACGGCGATTACCAGCGGAGACAAGGGACAGATGCCGCGGCAATGACCCTGATTGGACTGGATTTGTAGACAGTATGGAAGCAATTCAAAAGGTTTTTGGGGGATATACAGGGGGAGTCAAGGGATAAAATACAACTTTGTAGATTGCAGCACAGGCGCTGATGGAGGTGGTGGTATTTGTTCAGATACGGAAAAAACTGGCGACAGGTTCCTGTTAAGTAAGAATGCAAATAAAAGGTATCTCATTCTGACAATCAGTGGGGGCTTCATCACTTGTGCCCACATGGATTTAGAAGTTATTACCTATCTTGTGAATATTTAATAATTTCTTACAACCGGGACACCCCATTCAGCTGCCCGTTCTGCTGGCCTTGTCTTCTACACATCTAATTCTAAATGGATAAAGTTGAATTCAGTGCTTTTATTTGTATCTTTTATGAAACCAGGTAACATTTACGTGCTATAAGTAAGGATTTTGAGGGGTATTTTCAGTTCTCAACAAACCAAACAAGATTTTACATGTTTAATTTGTAGAAGTTTTGAAGACACTGCTATCCCTGTGCAATTCTGTGTGGACACAGGCATCTATTGTATCTGTGTGAGGAATGTATTTTACTACACCAACAGACGTCTACAGTAATGTTCATATTTTCAGATCTTTTGCATTTCTCACAGTTTACCTGCATGCTTTGTATATGTGATATGTAAACTACAAACACTATTACGTGCTGGAGCTTAGTGACAAGAAGAGAAGCTTTGAGAATTACATTACCTTAACTGATCATTGGCATCCTGGAAGTTGTGACGAGCAAATATCACTGCCGGACTGGAGTTAACTGGGAGCGGCAGACGATTATTTAAATACATGTCATCCAGCCAGTACTGGTGTATCTGAAAAAACAACATTAGTAGCAATCTTCTAGATACATTTTCTTTACCAACTAAAGAGGTACTATCTCCTCTCACAGAGATTATTGAGAGCGATAGTGTAATTAATATGTAGCAGGTTTAACCTAAAAAGCAATGCAATCAATGATGGGAAAAATAATAATTCAGAGACATTTTGCATACTACATTCTAAGTATGAGCAACATTACTGAGATAATGACTTTTGGGTTTTCATTGGCTGTAAGCCATAATCATCAACATTAACAGAAATAAACACTTAAAATAGATCACTCTGTAATAACTCTATATAATATATGAGTTTCACTTTTTGTATTGAAGAACTGAAATAAATTAACTATTTGATGATATTTTTAATTTTGTGAGAAGCACCTGTATGTTAGAAAATGCAGCGGAGATATAAGACTGTAATTTGTGACTGGAATCATTGAGCAATTTTAGCTGCAAGTAGATTGACCCTAAAATTTGTCATCATGCTAGGCTAGTCAGTGTAATGAATGTGGTTCATGTATTGTATAAGTGACACAAATTATGTCATAAAAGTAAACAGATAGGATTACTTCTAAGAAAAGGTTCCTATAAGCTCAAAATAAGTCAATTTTATGTTAAAGTTATCTTAAAGGGTATATCCGGGACATTAGAAAAATAAATGTGCCTGAGCACTAACAGACATGTAGTTGCTCATAGAGGCAACCATCTTCCTGTTGTACCCGGCGCCGGTCATTGACCTCTCCTGCTGGAGATTCTGCTGCTCCCTGTCAACAGAGCAACACTTTCTCTTCCTGTTGACAGGGCGTTACTACTGGTGGCATGCTGACTGACAGCTGGCTTCCCCCAATTAGGCAGCTGAGGGTGGGCCATCAATCAGCATTACACCAGTAGTTCCACCCTGTCAACAGGAAAAGAAACTGCCATTCTGTTGACGTGATGTCAGTGGACGTCTGTGACTGCTCTTTGCTGCCGGAGAACGGCGCCGTGCAAAACAGGCAGGTATGTAGCAACTACCTGCCTGTTAGTGCCTAGGCACATTTTTTTAAGCCCTGGATATGCCCTTTAAAGTTCTGCACTTTCCCTATACTGCCAGTCATCTACACTTCCAGCTTTGTGTTATTGACATGTACTGCAGTACTGGGGTGGTGGAAAAGAATCAGCAATAGAGGACCATAAAGTGCACCTATACTTTCACAAAAATCCTGTAGAAAAGCAGAGGACAAGTGATCCTCAACTCCCAAAACAAATTAGAACGTCTGCTGGTGCATATCCAAGCTAACATGTCCAGGGCCTATCCTGAAAAAAAGAGTGCACTACTGTCAAAAAATGTTTAGGGCAGAGTGCAGAACCTAGTCTAAACAACGATAATGCAAAAGGGGGAAAAAGACTAGACTAATGATGATGTGCACATCCTTATAATAACATTTCAAAAAACCTTTGCTTCACCTTGAACACAATAATTTTAAAAACATTTAAAATACAACATGTAACCCAATAACCATCACCTCCCTCAGGCGATTTAAATGGATCTACAAATAAGGCCCATACATGTGAGACATGCGCAGCTATAATAAGCCATGCCCATAACAAATGTAATATGTAGCATGACCTTCATAAATCATACCATGTCAATCATAACATATTGATGAAACAGAATAATAGACACAGAAAAATTATACATATACACATATGCATATACATACATATATAAGTACACACACGTGTGTCCCTAGACAGAGTTGGACCTTAATGGGTGCAAAAAATGACCAATATCTACTGGAAAAGATGTATATTCCCTGGGACAATACCAACAATGAACCAAATGCAATGAGAGGTATAAGACCTATTTATCCTATTTTACCCAGGAAAAACGCAAAGGCCAAAATTTCCAAAATATGAAGCCTGATATTTGAGACAGGGTCCTATAACAAGATAGCACTGTGAAGGCTTAAATAGCCATAAGATCCCAAATAGTTACCACGTGGTCACCGTGTAACCAGCTCTGCCCAGGCACAAATGGCCATGATTGAATCCAAATAGGTGAGATGTCCACTGAAAGAAAGAGGTGGGTGAGGAACGAGCCTGACGCGTATCGCTGCTAAAAGAGCAGCTTCGTCAGGGGAAGTGAGTGTAAGGGGAAATAAGCAGGTTTATATACATATCTTAAGCACATACCAATGTGTGGACGCAGACCGGACAGGTGAGAGCGGAACCCGATCAACTGAAGCTGACGAGCACATGGAGACGCAGTCTAACAAACCAGATGTAAGCGCCGTTGCTATGGTGAGCGTGGCGCATGCGCGTACATCACTGTTAGTGATGACGCGGGACAACATGCGTAGCACGTGCGCGCTGTCAAAAATAGGGGGGAGGGGGGAAGGAGTAAAAAAGAGAACGAAAAACGCTTGTGCTGGTGCCAGCTGCCAGCGGGTCTAGCAATGTGAGATCCGCTGTCATGTAAATATTAAAACGTGCATGGCCGAAGTCGCTAGCAATGAAAAAGAAAAAGGGGAAAAGAAAAAAGCTAAGCTTTTTCTAAGCTTCTCATGTTCCACCAAAGCCTGACACCAGTCTTATGAGCCTTTGTGAGGTCAGAGCATAACATCGAAAAACCTGAATCCTGTGCAGGGGTGTCTACCACTTGAAACAAATTGGATGGCTGTGCCATCCAAGCAGCCTCCCTAGCATCCCAATCCATCATGCGTCCACAACAATGCGTATGTGAATAAATAAACGAGTACAAAACTACAAATGAATCCACTTGACAACATCACGGTCGATGTGTGCAACCCTATAGAAACACCCCTGGAACGCAGGGCAAGCAACACAGGAAATAATGAAAAAAAAATAAAAAAAAGAGTGCACTACTGTCAAAAAATGTTTATGGCGGAGTGCAGAACCTAGTCTAAACAACAATAATGCAAAAGGGGAAAAAGAGAAAAAGCATGATAGTTCTTCATTATGTCTTTAATCTAGTTTATTGTTATGGTTATAATTATTTCTACCACTAGGGTCTGGCTCTATTTTGGGACAAATAACAATTTGGTTTATGCCCATATCATCTCTATAGGCTCTCTTTATGCCACATCTACTCTTGGGGGTTATTGCCATGTCCCACAGTATCCCCATTGGTATTTTTCTTCTCTTTTTCCTTTTCCCTTTTTTCTTTTTCTTTGATAGCGACTTCGGCCATGCACGCTTCAATATTTACATCTCACATTGCTAGACCTGCTGGCAGCTGGTACCAGCACAAGCGTTTTTTGTTCTCTTTTTTAGTCCTTTCCCCCCTCCCCCCTTTTTTTGACAGCACGCACACGCTACACATGTTGTTCCGCGTCATCACTAGCAGTAATGTACGCGCATGCGCCACGCTCACCATAGCAACGGCGCTTACATCTGGTTTTGGTAGACCGCGTCTCCATGTGCTCGTCAGCTTCAGGTGATCGGGTTCCGCTCTCACCTGTCCGGTCTGCGTCCACACATTGGTATGTGCTTAAGATATGTATATAAACCTGCTTATTTCCCCTTACTCTCACTTCACCTGAGGAAGCTGCTCTTTTAGCAGTGATATGCGTCGGGCTCGTTCCTCACCCACCTCTTTCTTTCATTAGGACATCGCATCTATTTGGATTCAATCATGGCCATTTGTGCCTGGGCAGAGCTGGTTACACGGTGACCACGTGGTAACTATTTGGGATCTTATGGCTATTTAAGCCTTCACAGTGCTATCTTGTTATAGGACCCTGTCTCAAATATCAGGCTTCATATTTTGGACATTTTTGCCTTTGCGTTTTTCCTGGGTAAAATAGGATAAATAGGTCTTATACCTCTCATTGCATTTGGTTCATTGTTGGTATTGTCCCAGGGAATATACATCTTTTCCGGTAGATATTGGTCATTTTTTGCACCCATTAAGGTCCAACTCTGTCTAGGGACACACGTGTGTGTACTTATATATGTATGTATATGCATATGTGTATATGTATAATTTTTCTGTGTCTATTATTCTGTTTCATCAATATGTTATGATTGACATGGTATGATTTATGAAGGTCATGCTACATATTACATTTGTTATGGGCATGGCTTATTATAGCTGCGTATGTCTCACATGTATGGGCCTTATTTGTAGATCCATTTAAATCGCCTGTGGGGGGTGATGGTTATTGGGTTACATGTTGTATTTTAAATGTTTTTAAAATTATTGTGTTCAAGGTGAAATAAAGGTTTTTTGAAATGTTATTATAAGAATGTGCACACCATCATTAGTCTAGTCTTTTTCTTTTTTTCCCCTTTTGCAGGACCTATCCTGATTCTCATAGTCTGCAACGAGCTACCCAGTCGGTGGTCGGTGGTTGGTTCCTCTTTATGAGCATTATACCCTCAGGAACTTTCTTTCCCTCATGCCCCAAGGTGCATTGCTTCTGCCAGTGTCCAGTAGCCTGCCGTGAATAGAAATCCCATCGTTCTGTTATGCCGTCATGCAGTGTCTGACAGACAGGAGAGCAGGAGTAGAAAGACAAAAACATGCGCTTGCTTCTTGTAATCTTTTCCATTGTGTCTGCTTTTAGAAAAAGATTCCATTTGACAACAGGAGGTGGACAGCAAGTTAAACAGAAGTTAGGCAGCTAGATGCTGGCGCTTTGGAGTTATTTTTTAGGGGTAGGATAACATTATTTTTAAATGGGTTGTCCACTACTCAAAAACCAGCACGGTGGCGCAGTGGTTAGCACTGCAGCCTTGCAGCGCTGGGGTCCTGGGTTCTAATCCCACTGAGGACAACATCTGCAAAGAGTTTGTATGTTCTCTCCGTGTTTGCCTGGGTTTCCTCCGGGCACTCTGGTTTCCTCCCACATTCCAAAGACATACTGATAGGGATTCAAGATTGTGAGCCCCAACGGGGACAGCGATGATAATGTGTGCAAAACTGTAAAGCGCTGCGGAATATGTTAGTGCTATATAAAAATAAAGATTATTATTATATTATTATTATTAAATCACGGTTTCCTCCCAGTAAAATAATGTATTATCTATAATAATGTCTATCTATATAATACATATCTAGTGTTATTTTATTTGACATATTCACACAACTAGTTTAATATATATGATCCTGTAATGACCATATGATTCATTCATCATTTGGTGTAGGCACAAGATTAAAGGCTCACCCAATTTTCAGTATTCTCTCGGTGCTCCTCCAGTTTTTGTTGCAGCATTTCCCCTGCACCACCAGACATCATAAATCTATCCGCAGTTGCTTTACTTTTTTTATACTGTTCCTCAGAGACCAAATGCTTCATGCATTTCAGATACATATCCATTGTTTGCTGCAGCGGTGGCACAGGCAACTTGGGTAAATCCTGAAAAAATCAGAATATTAATCATTGAATTGTTCTTATATGTTCCCATCAAGAAACAATGCTTACTGGAATTTCATATATTTAATACACTTTATCTATTATTTAGTTAGCCTCTGACTCTACAAATAGAAGTTCTTCTTATCAATGCCATATAGTAATGCACATGAGAAATAACACATTATGGGCCTAGTTTATTACATCTGGCACTTTGTCTACTGGAGTAAGATGCGTAAGATTTTTTTTAGGAGGTGTGTGCCTCTGTAGTGAGTTTGGCACATCTTTGAACTACTATATATCTCTGTCAGAAATGTATGCCAGCTTGGAACTTGAGCACATTTACCTCACTGGCGAAATTAGGATGAATTTGTGGGCCGTGCTTGGCCATGGCCTGTCCAACCCTATGTTCACTCGATTTTCTAAAAATTAACAGAGTTGGCTGATGCTGGTGCCAAAAGTCACAACATTTTCTGTGCAACTTTGAGTTGTACAAAGATTTTGCAACATTTAATGACTTGGTAAATTAGGGATATTGTAATCGCAAAGGTTTTGCCCATACGTTACTGCAGTTCGGTAGTGTCCATGACCTCCATAGTTTACAGAACTTACTTGGTATTGTGCCATTAGCATCTTTTCCACTTCTGAGGATACTGAGACAAAGTGATATAGGCTGTATGGGGCCCAATCATTCCCCTGTCTCATAACGGCCCACATACTGATTCCCCACTGCAATTTCCATTCTTCTTGATCGGTGCTGAAATTGAGCTTAAAGTCAGCAGTAACGATGGTGGAACGAGGGGAAATAGTCGTCCTCTAGGCACTTGTTTCTGGGCCTCAAGTCTGTTGCAGGAGCTATCATGGCAGCATTTCTGGCTTTTTATGTAATGCATATAGTAAAATCGTACTAAATTAAATCTCTAAAAAACAAAGAGTGGAACTTGTACTTTGATTTCAAATAAACTGACTGATGTCAGCAAATTTCTGGCTGAGAACACAGAAGAAATGTAGGACTGTAAGGCAGGACTCTGTGATAAATACTACTGCATGTAAACCAATAAAGAGGTTTTGCATTATACACTAACTCCTGATGTCTACCTATATGTTGTTTTATGGCAGTGTTTTGGACATTTTTATGTCATTTTTTTACATTTGTTTTTTAGTATTCCTGAATACTCAGTATAATGGAGTGCTAACATACAAAATATTGCTGATTCCTTTATGGGTCCCGGTGATCACATTGCCTCATTATTATAGATGAGTTATGTGGCAAATGTCTGGGCTTAATTAATCAGAAGTAACTGAATATCCACAATAACTTGAGGTTTAGAAAACCGTTTACATAGAGCCAGAAAAACCCTTGTGGAGTTCAGTGTTTGCTATGGCTTTGTAAATAAATGGCATTCTGATGCAGATTTATTCTTTATTTTTCATCCAAGTAATTTTGAGAGGTAAACTTTCTATGCATTGCTAATGCGTGCTGATTTTTACCAGTTGTCTTGATGTACTCCTCTGTAGAATTTGTAGACCTAGGTTTATTGGGACACATTACCATACCATCACGCTTTTACCCTCAGACTCCTACAACAAAACATGAATGGATGCTCATTTAAATGTTATTCTAGATTTGCTTCCTGTAAAAAAAAAATCATAATTTGGAAAATTCCAATTTTATTTACCCATCAACCTAAAGCCTCAATCAAACGTCAGTTTTGTGGTGTATGAGAAAAACGGACTCAGTTTCATCAGTAATTTTCATCAGAGTTTGATCACAGTGTCATCAGTTTTTTTGTGATGAGAAAACAAAGTTTCTTCCCCTTCTTCTATAGTGGAAAATGGACAGCATATGGATGGCATCCGAGTGCTGTATGCTTTTGTCACTGACCCGTAGACTTGCATTGCCGATTTTTTATTTAACCCCTTTCCTATCTTGGAGGAACTCAGTACATCATGGTTGGCTAGTATCGTATTTACTGACCTTAGGTTTACTGAGTACGTCCAAGTGATTTTGCATGCACAGAGGCTTCTCACAGAGGCGTGCAATTGCAGCATTTAGCTGGCTTGAAGAGGGATGGGGCCCCCTCGGCATTCCAATTGGCATCCCTGTGTTGTCATAGCGGGAGCCCAATCATTGCTATGGTGACCCGATGTCATCATGACAACATATGGGTCACCAGGCTGCGGCAAGCCCCTCAGACCATGCCCAGAGCACAGTCTTATGGGCTTGTGTCAGTGCTGATGACTACGAGCCATTGCAATGCTCGTGCACTGCAATGAATTATAACTGATTAGGCTGCTGAAAATGAAAGTCCCATAGGGAACAAAAGTAAAAACTAAAGTACAAAAAAATTTGTAAAAACATTTTTTTTTAAATAATCAAAAAATTATATTGTACTTTTTAGTGCAGCGGTATCCACGCTGTGTAGTTATGAGGCAGTGACCCAGCAAAGTTCAAAGTAAAATGTCTCTTTAATGTTCAACTCACAAAAAATGCACAGCACATGATATTCTCCGGATTGCAACCGATAAACACACCTATCCTCCTCCGAGACCGGTTGCCGTGGGCGATTGCACCGCCGTGTATGCTGTGGGTGCCAGACCTTTCAACTCCCTTGGCTGTTTAACTTAACTTGCCTGTGTTGCCTCACACAGGTGGAGTTCTGCAGAGCCTTCCGCTCTGCACATTGCAAACTCAAACTGACACTGACCCTGACACACCCAAAACGTTTACTTCATCATTTTTAACTGGAATATGTGACCAATGGATCACATGGAAAACCCGGCCGGGGGAGGAAACAGACTGCTACACTACCATCCTGTAGTCCAACTGCATTCCTCGAGGGCCGCAAACAGGTCATGTTTTCAGGATTTCCTTGTATTGCACAAGGTGCTGGAATAATTCTGTGCAGGTGATTAAATTATCACCTGTGCAATACAACGAAATCCTGAAAACATGACCTGTTTGCGGCCCTCGAGGAATGTAGTTTGACACCTCTCCTGTAGTCCATTTCAAAAATAAAAGCCCAGCAGGTTTTCTTAAATCTACCCTGGACAAATAGCTTGTCCAAGACCAATACTCACTTTTATTCTGCATTGCAATCATAGCTACGCCTGTGACTGAAATGCACTCCCATGGCCTCAATACGCCTCCGTGCGCATCAAAGGGGGGAACACACAGTGCCCCTCACATGTGACACCGGTCACTGCTTCACAACTGATAAATTTCTATTTTTATGTAAAATAAAAAAATAACAAGTTTGGTATCGCCGGGTTCATGATGACCCAACCCATAAAATTGTCCCACTATCTAACCTCTTTAGTGAACACCATAAAAAAAATTGGGGAAAAACCAAAAAAGTGGAATAGAACATGATCTAAAAGACAAATGGAAATACAAATGGTATCTCTAATAGCATCCTCTTGTCCCATGAAAAAATAAGCTGCCATACAGCATCATCAGTGGAAAAATAATAATTCTCAGAATACGTGATGCAAAAATAATGATTTATTCTATTATTTAATAGTTTTTACTGTGTAAAAGCACCAGAACATAAAAAACAATTTAAATGTGGTATCGTACTGACCCAAAGAACAAAGCTCCTTATCAGTTTTACCACATGCAAAATGACATAACGAAAAAACCCTAAAAACAATTCTTGCATTGGTGATTTTTGCTAATTCTGTTTCCCAAAAATCGAAATAAAAAGCGATAAAAAATGTTGTGACCAAAAATGGTACCAATAAAAAGTCTACTCGTCCTGCAAAAAATAAAAAGCTGTCACATGACTGGCAGAAATATGGACAAGTTATGGTTCTCAAAATATGGCGATACAAAAACTAGTTTTTGCAATAAAAAGCATCTTTTAGTGTGTGACAGCAGCCAAACATAAAAACCGATATAAATCTGGTATCGCTGTAATCGCACCGACCCGAGGAACGAAGTCATCTAATCACTTACACCACACCAGCAATGGAGTAAAAAATAAATAAACCAATTCTTCACCTGCTGTTGATTTTTTCATTCTGCCTCCCAAAGATCGCAGTGAGGCTCGGCTCACATTTATCCCGCGCACTGCGCTGAGCGCTTGCACCGGGGTTTCTGTGTAAAGCTCTGAAATATGTGATTCAAACGGAACTTCTGGTGGAAGATTCCTTATAATGAGGCAGATGGAAGCATTGTGGACACTGTTTGGCATATGATCTGGCGGTGTTCATCATTATAGTCGTGCATAAAAGTGCCATCAGTCACACTTTTGTGCACTTATGAAAAGAAGGACACCACTGAACAGAGGCCAGACGGAGTCTAGAGTACCTCAGCTGCTTCACTACAATGGATAGATCCCTCGGGATTTTCTTTTGAATCACATAATTTGGCGATTTAGATGGTAACCCCAAAGTTAGTGCCCAGTGTAGAGTGTCGGATAAATGTAATCCCAAATGTTACGTAAAATGTTCCTAACAAAAAGGCTCTGGAAAAGCGCTATGGCTCCGCGCACCCCAAAAGAAATCCTGTGAATTCTGCACTCCCAAATCTAAATGCTTTTCCCTTCTGAGTCCCAGTGTGCCTAAACCACATTCAGCATCTACATGTTTGACATTTCTGTAGCAATGACAGCCCACCTAATTTACAGGTGCTTGTCTCCAGAAGCATGAGCTTGGTATAAAGTACTGGTCAGTGGTCAGTACAACATACTAGTCACTATAAAGTACTGGTCACCACGGCGTACTGGTTAATACAATGACAGTTTGCAACTAACTCTGTAACACCTATGGAGTCAACATTGTCACTACACCTGTAGATAAATTCCCAAAGGGGTATAATTTCCAAAATCGGATCACTTGAGGGGAGAGTCTGCTCTTCTAGCACTTAGGGGCTCTGTATATGGAGTCCGCAAGCTATTCTAGGAAAATATGCGCTTCAGGAAGCAAATAGCACTCTGTTCCTCCCAAGTATTTCCATGTGGCTAAGTAGTACTGTACTGCCACATAAGGGATATTTCTACATTCAGCAGAAATTGTGGGACAAATTTTGGTGCCACTTTTACCCATTTTTCCTTGTGAAAATGTAAAATCTGTATCTAAAACAATTTTTTTGTGATAAAAATGTAATTATTTTTTTCTTCACAGCTCAATGATGGAAAATTCTCTGACACATCTGTGGTGTCAATATGATCACTGCACCCCTACATTAATTCAAGAGGTGTATTTTGTAAAATGGGTTCACTTATGAGGAGTTCTGCCATTCTGATACCTCCGTGGCACAGGTGGCAATATGATCACTGCACCCTAGATGAATTGATTGGGGAATGTAGTTTGTAAAATGAGGAAATATATGGGGGGTTTTCTGTTTCGGCACCTCAGAGGCTCTGTCAATGTGACATGGCATCCTCAAACCATTCCAGCAAAATCTGAACTCCAATATGGCGCTTCTTTCCTTCTAAACTTTGCATTGTGCCTCAAAAGTTGTTTTTGACCACATATAGGGTATTGCTGTTCTCAGGAATAATTAGGCAACACATTTTGCGGTCCATTATCTACTGCTATCCTTGTGAAAATGAAAAAAATGGGGCTAAAACAACAACAGTTTTGTGTGATTTTTTTTCTACATTTTCACAGATCAACATTGTAAAATTCTGTTAAGCACCTGGGGGTTCAAGGTGCTCACCACATGTCTAGATAATTTTATTCAAGGGTCTAGTTTCCAAAATGTGGTCACTTATGGGGGCTTCCCACTGTTTAGGCACACCAGGGGCTCTCCAAATACAACATGAAATCTGCATACAATTCTATCAAACTCTATGTTCCAAAACTTCACTCCTTCCTTTCTGAGCCCTGCATCCAAAGAGTAGTTTCCCCCCACATATGAGTTATCAGCATACTCAGGAGAAATTGCACAGCAAACTACATGGTGCAATTTCTCCTGTTACCCTTTTGAAAATGCAAAATTTGGGGCTAAAAAACATTTTTCTGATAAAAATATGATTTTTTTTCTATGGCTCAATGTTATAAACTTCTGTGAAGCACCTGGGGGTTAAATGTGCTCTCCCCACATCTAAGTAAGTTCCCTGAGTTTCCAAAGTGCTGTCACTTGTGGGGAGTTTACACTGTTTAGGCAGATCAGGGGCTCTCCAATCGCGACATGGTCTCTGCTAATTATTCTAGCAAATTTTGCTTTCAAAAAGTCAAATGATACTCTTTCCTTCCAAGCCCTGCTATGCTCCCAAACAGTAGTTTCCCTCAACATATTGAGTATCAGCTCACTCAGGAGAAGTTGCACAACAAACTAAAATTGTTTGGTGCAATTTCTCCTCTTACCCTTATGAAAATGCACAATGTTGGCTAAAAAACTTTTTTGTGGGATAAATGTGATTTTTTTATTTTCACAACTCAATGTTATAAACCTTTGCGAAGCACCTGGGGGTTCAAGTTGCTCACAACACTTCTATATAAGTTCCCTCAGGGGTCTAGTTTTCCAAATGGTGACACTTGTGGTGGGTTTCCACTGTTTAGGCACATCAGGGGCTCTCCAACGTGACCTGGCATCCGGAAATTATTCCAGCAAATTTTGCATTTAAAAAGTCAAATGGCGCCTCTTCCCTTAAAAGCCCTGCTGTATGCCCAGACAAAAGTTTTCCTCCACATATTGGGAAACAGTGTACTCAGGAGAAATTGCTCAACAAATTGTATTTTGCAGTTTCAACTATTTGGCTAGGTTCCCATTGCGTTAGGGCAATCCGTTAAGCGCATAGCGCTAACGTAATGTTAATTTTGTGGCCGCGTTCGCCGTCCCCACTAGCGCAGATCCCTGATCTGCGGTAGCGAGGGACGGACCTCGGACGCGCCTCGGACGCTGCAAGTGGCGTCCGAGGCGCGTCACAAAAGAACGGCACATCGCTAGCAATGCGCTACAGGCAGAGAGAACATTGCTGTCAATGGGTGCGCTAACGGACCCGTTGCATGGCGTTAATTGCGACATTTTCGCCATGCAACGCTGTCCATTAGCGCAAACCCATTAACGCAATGGGAACCTAGCCTTACCCTTGTGAAAATAAAAAAAATTTGCTCTCGTTAAAAATACATCAGGTGAGTGCAGTCTGATTGCATGCTCTAAATATCTCCATCGGATAAGACCCTATTGGCGCTTTTCTCTCCTACAGTGTTAATAAGTAGACATGTGGGCATATTATTTATGTTATTAACTATTTTGTGTGACATAACTCTCTGATTTATAAATACATTTTATTAAATTTGATTTATAATGATTTATTATAAAGTAAGAAATGGTCATCAAGACATTAGTTATGTAAGAATCTTTACAGTTACTATAAAGTAAGTTCTGTAAAGGTCAAAGCAGGGTGAATGAAGCTTTGTATGTGAAACTTTCATTAAGTTGCAGTGAGTTTCCTGACATTTTGGATTTTTGCCACTTATGGTGTTCAACTGTTGCTCCTTCCTTTTCTGCACAGAAAATGTTGTGCCTGTCCCAGTACAAAGCGTTCAGTCACTACTCTGGCTACTGGTTACTTAAAGAGCTAGTACGTGCCAATGACATCTGGCTTCAGCCATTGCCCAGCAAAAAGGTCTGTTTGCTTCCAGCTTGGATGGTATATTACTAATTTTAAAGGGGTTGTCAACTTTCTGGAGAATTCTTTTCTAAATGAAGTAGTCCCCTTTGTAAAATATTAAAACATATTCAGACCTCCCACACTGTCGCCATTGCAGCAATGTTAACACCAGCTCTGCTGAAGTTTGCGTGACTTTGTAATTCAACATGTAATTCCGGCATTCACTCAGCGGCCCCTATTGGACTTCTGTATTCTCATTTTTTCCCCTTTTGTCTGAATAAAATAAGAGTGCAGCAGCACAATAACCTCTGCTGATTGGGTGCAAGGCTCATGTAGCATTACAATCCCATATAATCACCAGCAGAACAGTGTCGATGTCACCGAAATGACACCGAATTGGCTGGCGAGTATGTATTTTTTTATTTTACAATGGGGACTACGTTGTCTAAAAAGAGGTTGTCTAGCTAATGGGAAATCCCTTTAAGTTTCTTACGCAGTGTGCATATTTAACTTTGTCCATTAGCTGTATCATGTGCAACTAGCACAGACTATTCTTGGCGTCTCGCATCTCAATACCCAGCACTGCCGGCACTCGGGACTGGAGTGTGCGGCTGCATAGAAATACATGCAGCCACACACTCTGGTCCCGAGTGCTGGCGACAGTGCTACGTATTGGGATGCGAGACTCGTGCGAGTTTCTCGCACGTGTGACTCAGGCCATACTCTGTAGCAATCTGCTACCAGGTTAAATTGTCTGACGCCGTCTGATCAGCAGTGATGCCTCATGTCCTTGCTGGAATATTACTTTAAGGCTCTAAAGACTTTTGTTATTAATGAGATAAGTTGGGGCCTTTCCCATACAGTTTTGTTTAACAACACATGGATTTGTGCGTACTGGAAGATACCAATGGTGTGAGCCAGAATCCTCCTACTAAATATATCTTGCATTGTATAGGATATATCAATCACAAAGAGCCCGAAGGTTGGCATTTAGCTTATTAAAATAATAATTTAGCTGCCTGAAGGCACCACTTTACATTATACAATTAGCTGTAGACTGCGGTATGTAAGTAGTAGTATAAGGAGTCATCACAGGCCGGAATATAATGCTGAGGATGCTATTTGTTTATTGGCCAGTGTGGATGGAGGAGATATTTATAAGCACAGAAAGGTACATTAAGTTGCGTATTTGTCTTCTATGTCCAGAATAAGTAATAGCATCATGGTGAGCTAAAGTATAAAAAGATGGGAACGGCATAAGTACTGTATAACTAGGATTGCGTGGAGACGTGGGTCATTTACATAATTGAATTAGCACCTGTTCTTTTGAGCATTTAATTTGTTAATCAATACCCACCATATTGTATAAAATTGCTATAACCAACACATTTGTTATATATTTTGCCTAAAGAAGTAGGATGCACTGCTCCGAAACGCATAGCAAATAAAAGTTTTTATAACCACAGCATAATGTGTTCCACAGTCCTCCGCCGTATAATGGACTCTACAGCACCCCACACACAGTATAATCTCCCCACAGTCTTACCATGTACAGTTGATGGTCCTCAAAGCTCCCCACACTTTATTTTGTTTCCACATCCCCCTAGACACAGTATTATGGCCTTACAGTACATCCGCACACAAATTGACATCCCAATACAAGAACACATTAATAAAAAAAAGAAAACGACTTACCTCTGCCCATTTTCCTGCTGCTCTGATCTCTGAAGTGTGTGGTATAAATCTCCAAAGATCAGGCACGATGCTGTAATGTCATCACGTCCGGCATTCTAGGACGCAGGGTTTAGAACCACAGGGAGAATGATAGAGCAGGGGGCTTCTTGTTCCATTATTGCTTGCACAGGCATAGTAGTTGGGTAGAATCGACCACTAAACAGATCTCACACAAAGTGAATCACAGCCACCAAATCCTATAATGCAACATCATTCGAATGCGAAGCTGCCCAAATACAACCACAATAGCTCTATGAATACTAACCCTATCCCGGACTTTAAAATCAGCCAGTAGCGTAGCTACCAGGGGGGAAAAGGGTGCGGCCACCCGGGACCCCTGCTCTGAGGGGGCCCACCCGATGCTACACTACTTCTAAGGGTATGTTTCCACGGTCGGTAAATGCTGCGGGTTTGACGCTGCGATCATCCGCAGTGTCAAACCTGCAACGACCAGATGTTACAGCATAGTGGAGGGGATTTCATGAAATCCTATTGCCACTATGTGTGCAGGGACACCTATGGCTTCCCTGCGTAAGCAGACATGCGGCGCGTCTTTCCAGACTGCAGCATGTCTATTTATCTTGCGGAAACGATCCTTCTCCGCAAGATAAATATCACTGTTCAATGTATAGGACGTGGTGATTGAACACATGCTGAATCATCAGCATTCAAAAGCCGGCAGCGCTTTGGACCGAGCGGACATGTGCTGCATCCAAAGTGCTGCCGGGTTCTGCCCGTGGGCAGAGCAGGGAGACACGATCTCCCTGCTCTGTGCTATGGGGCCCGAGAGCAGAGGGGAGGGGGCTGGGGGCTGTCCAGCACTGATACAGGGCCTCTCCAGTAACTTCAACTGTAAGGACCAAATGGGATGTGCTATGCCCTATGGACCAGGGGGATCCATTATGCTGTGAGGACCAAGGGGGATGCATTATACTGTGTGGATCAGGGGGGATGCATTATGCTGTGAGGACCAGGAGGATACATTATTCTGTGAGGACCATGGGGGATGCATTATACTGTGTGGACCACAGGGGGATGCATTATACTGTGTGGACCATGGCGGGATGCATTATGCTGTATGGGACATGGGAGGATGCATTGTACTGTATGGAGGAGTATGTGGGGCTATTAAAATATTTGAAGGGTTACGTGGGAGTCTTTAAACTGTATGCAAACTATTACAGTGTGAAAGTTTGTGCAGCGTACATCATACTGTGTGGGGGCAATATACAGTGTGCATAGGTGTGGGGCCATTATACTATATGGAGGGTGGTGTGGGAGTCACATACTTTTCCGGGACAGTTGAAGGGTGGCGTAGAGTAGCGTCATCATACTGTGTGTATGGAGGGTACTGTGGAGGAATTCATTATTTGGTATCTTAGTGCTTGCAGGGCGCTTTTGTTGACACCATACTTTACAAGTGCAATGAAAGGGAAATATACGGCTTCAGTAGGAGAAAAATTAGAGGGCACACAGTACTACACAGCAGGTGCAGTAATAGGGACACATATGGCAGAAGTTGCTCAGTATTGAGTTATCAGCAGGATAAGGAGGTTGTGGATAAATGGAGACGGTGAAGGAAATGTGAAAAGTCAGATGTGTCTTTGTTGTAATCTCTGGAGGCGAGTCCTGGCTGGAGATTTTGTAATGTTGGTCTGGGCCAGACGGGAAAAGTGAATGATTCCATCAGAAAGAACGTCAGCTATAAGTCACTATATATAACTGTGCTGTAGTCTTATATGCTCTGCAGGGCTGGTATCTACCACTGTCACCATATGGCAGGAATATCAATGTTTGTCCTTGTATGGAGATTTTTTTCAGTAACAGCGCAATGATCTGCTGAGGTTCTCCTACATCCACTCTTAGGGTGCGCCGCCATAGTTGTAATCTGTGTTACTTCGTCAGAAGTTTGGCTACCCTGAACCAAACCCCTAGCAAGCCTCTGAAATCAACTATTGGTCAATCTTTGGTCAATCTTTCATTATATCTTTCTGGCCAAAGAATGTTTCAGCAGTTAACCCCTTACGCTATGTGCCCACGTTGCAGAAATGCTGCGGAAATGTCTGCAGCATTTCCGCAACTCCCTGCCGTGGGTAAAATGCATGCGTAATTCACATGCGTTTTGCAAGCGTTTTTAGCTTGCAGAATGCTTGCGTTTCCCAAGAGATTTGAAGCATCGCTTGGAAAAGTGATTGACAGGTTGGTCACACTTGTCAAGCATAGTGTTTGAGTAAAGTGAGTGTTTCAATGCAATCCTATGGCTGCGAAATCGCCACGATTCCGCAGAAATAATGAACATGCTGCGGATTTTACCGCTATGCGATTCCGCAGCGGAAAAATCCGCAGCATGGGCACAGCAACTGCGGAATCCCATAGGATTGCATGGGAATGCGGTTGTTCAGTGTTTTTATACATGTCTGCTGAGGCAAAAAATGAGGCAAAAATGCATAAAAAATGCAACTTGGGCACACAGTCTTAGTGTCAGAGCTAATTTTAACCTTAATGACCAAGCCCCATCTTTCAAATCTGACCAGTGTCACTTTATGTGGAAATAACTCTAAAATGCTTCTATATATGCCGGTAATTCTGAGAGTTTTTTCATGACACATTGTACTTAATGTTAAGAGTAAATTCACGTTGTTAAGTTTTTCCTTTTTTTGTGAAAATTCATGAAATTTGATGAAAATGTAGAAAAATTAGCGATTTTCAAACTTTGAATGCTTTTATCCTTAAACCAGAAAGTCAAACCACACAAACTAGTTAATTAATAACATTCCCATAAGTCTATTTTATGTCAGCATCATTTTTCAAACATCCTTTTATTTCGTTACTATGTCATAAAGGTTAAAATTTTGCATCAATCTTTTTTAATGAAATTTACAAATCCAATTTTTAACAGACCTATTAAGTTTTGAAGAGACTTTTAGGGGCCTATGTATCGGAAAACTCCAGAAGTGATGCCATTTTATAAAAAACTGTACCCTTCAAATTATTCTAAACTGCTGTTAGGAAATTTGCTTATTCCTGTGGAACACCGGAAGGGTTAAGGAAAACTGCATTGAAAAAATTAATATAGGATTTTTCCGCCAAAAATGTTACTTTAACCTCAAAGTTTTAATGTACAGAAGGGATAATAGGAGAAAATGGACAGATCAATTGGTTGTGTACTGTTTGAACACATGGCAGGGATTGTTTGTGAAGGAAAGCTACTTGGGTTTTAGAATGCAGATTCCATCTGAATAGATTGTGGTCTTCATTAGCCCTTGAGGTGCCAGATCAGCAGAAACCCTGAGAAATGACTCCTGTCATGCCGCAGCTATGCAGGTGATGCACGCTCCACTAGATGGCAGTAGAGTGGAGGGAAGACTGCAACACTTGCCAGAGCAGACCAGCAGTGCTGCGGCAAGGTCACTACCAGGTGGCAACAGGGAAGTCAAACAAGTCGTGTCAAAACCAGGAGAGTAATGTAGTACAAAGGGGAAAATCAAAGCAGAATTACCAGGAGCAAAAGACAGAGAGAGGTCAGAGACAAAGCTGAGTCAAGTACAAAAGAGTCCAAACACAAAGGGAAAACACTGAGTCGGGATGGGGAAGAGGAATGAATAGACACGGGAACAGCCAGGAATCGCAGCAGGACAAATCAGGATATAACCAGAGTCAGCTACTCTTGCCTTAGGCAGAAGCTATAACTGACACCGCCTGCAGGATGCAGTGGAGCTAAATAGCAAACCTGAACCCAGAATGAGGCAGAGCAAAGTTAACCACTGACATGACCAGACCGGTAAAGGGGTAGACAGGACTCAAAACCCGGTCTGGATCAGGACAACGCCATACTGGAAACTTAACTGCTTAAGGTTTTCATCCAGGCATATACTGAGTATTTTGAGCTCACAGGTGCCTCACAGAATTTTATAACATTGGGATGTGGAAATATAACATTTTAGCAGTAAAAGTGTGATTTTTTTGTATTAGCTGCAAATTTGTAAGTTACACAAGGTTTAATAGGTGAAACTGGACCCCACAATTTCTCCAAGAGTGATGACCCATATGTCTGACTGTTTGGCCAACTGACTGCCACATGGCAGGACTGAGAAGGAAGGAAAGCTATTTGGCTTTTGAAGCACAGATTTTTTTTAGACTAATTTGGGGACGACATTTGTGGAGCCCAGAAGGTGACAGAACTTCAGAAAAAAGCACAAAGTTAACCTATTTTAGAAATTGCATATTTCAAGGATTTTTTCTACGGTTGCAGTGACTATTTTGACCCCACCCGATGCTTTCACTTTCTAACATCCACGTCATGTTTTATTCTGGAGAATTGCAAATATGCCATTTTAGCGCCCATACCTTGCGCCAAGCTTGTGCTTCTGGAGACACGCTCCCAGTTAATTGTTAAATGAGCTCTCCCAACTACAGTTATGTATCCAAAAGAGAGGACACCAAACTTGTGGTCATAAAAAAAGTCAGAGCATAGCAAAGTCATGAGCTTAAAAAAAACTTTATTTGACAAACATTTGGTTACAAGGTGGCACTGTAAAAGATGGGTTCGATTCGATTCCTATAAAGGAAGATGGCAAACGAGAGTGAGCACTGGTTTAGTAATGGGGTAGACCAGTAACAGTATGAATACAAAAAGAGGATAACGATAAAACAATATTATAGAACTCTACAAGTGGAAATCAAATGCCAAAGTATAGTGCGCTCGGCTGATGTATTTGATACAAATATACTATAGCACTCTACAAGCGGAAATCAAATGTTAAAATATAGTCAGTCATTCAACCCTTCAGCTCTATAAGCCAAATGCAGGAAAACACGTCAAACACTTAACCCTTCAAGTGTAAAAAGCCAGCCATAATATGATATTTGCATCATCTTTCCAAAGAAAGCTTTTCCAGAGCTGGATTGGCTTCTTTAGATGTTTTTTGGCAAAGCCTAATCTGGCCTTTCTATTTTTAAAGGCTGATTACTGGCTTGCATCTTGTGGTGAACCATCTGCATTTCCTCTCATGATATCTTTATGGTAAACAGATACTGAAACACTTCCTGGAGTGTGATCTTCACTCGAGCGTTTTTTTTTTTTGCAGATTGTGTCAAACTATTAATTTGGCCACTCCTAACATTTATGCTCTCTCTGTGATGGATTTCTTCTTTTTTTCAGCCTAGTGATGGTCTTTTTCTGTTGCATTGAGGGCTCTTTTGCCCTCATGTTGTGGGTTCACAGAAACATATTCCAAATGCAAAAGCTACACCTGGAATAATCTCCAGCTTATAGCTGGGTCTAACAGGGTACCATAACCTGGGGTCACCAGATGACGTTGGGGTGCAATAACAGCAAAACCAGTTATTGACACCCGCAATTAGGGTTGCAGCAGATGGTGGTGGAGGAGTTTTAACCACTTAAATGCTGCTTTCGTGATTGACAGTGGGATTTAAGTGGTTAATCATCCTCAGTCGGTTCCAAAACCAGTCGGGGTCGATGCTGCAGGGTGTCAGTTGTCATATACAGCTGCCACCCATTGGATTTTCGCCCACTAGGGGGGTGTGATACATTCAATACTTAGCGACTTGAAAAGCATCACTAAAAATTAAAGCCCCTTAAAGGCCATCGTGAAAAGGCATATCACCAGTCATTAAGGAGTAAACCCCTTACATGATGAAATTGTCATTTAACATAGATAGGATGATGTTTCGCTTTTACATATGAACTTAAAGTCGCAGTCAAAAGTTTTGAGACTGACGCAAATTTTGTAGCTTCATTATTTTTAGCTCTCTTAGTCAGATATTTATATGGTTACAGAAGTACAGTTATCAGCATTTGATGTGACACAAATATATTTAATTATATGTTAGTAATAGCACTGTGCATTAATGGGCAGCGTTGCCTTGTGTGTGGTCAAGGCTGGATTGGCCATCGAGGAAATATGACAAATGCACTGACCACACTGACTGCAACACATTTAGCAATATCTGCATCTGCAGAATGCTGGTCCAAAATTTGTGTCAGTCTCAAAACATTTGGCCACGACTGTTCAATAATATAGGCTGACTGCAGAAAAAGTGGTATGAATGATGTGACACTAATACGTTTATTTATATTTCAGTAATAGCACTTTGCTTTAATGGGCAGCACTTTCTTGACGTGTAGTTCAAATGCCGTGTTGTGTAGAAAAGCGGCACTAACTATTAACTATGTGACACTGTAGTTATTTGGTAACAGGGAGAGAAAGTTATACGACTGACACTATCTATGATGCAATAATCTTAATATATAATTACCTTGTAATGTCTTCACATCCTGTTCCGTCCAGGTGTGTCCGGATCCCAGAATTCCTCGTGGCGGAAGTTCACTGACCTCTATATTGGGACACCCAAGTGATGGTGTCTCAATATGGAATCTGCTGGTGGTACCAGAGTCTTGCACGGTACCACCAGAGGAACACACACACCACAAAAACACACACATATTCTGTACGCCGTACGCAGCACACACACACGCAAACACGCACTGTATATGCCGTACGCACCACACACACACACACACACACTGTATACGCCATATGCACCACACAAACACACATGCACGCTGTATATGCCACACGCAGCCTTTTGCGCAGTACCACCAGCGGAACACCATCGCAAACATGCCGCCGCTGGGATCAGCCGAATGATTCACTGACCGCCACCATCTTTGTACAGGAGGAGCGCATGCGCAGTTTTAATGTGACCGCAGCTATCTGTCTGCACAAAAATGGTGGCAGTCTGATTTACTGTGTCTGCGCGAATTCCGTGCAGGTGCAGTGAATCATTCAGCTGATTCCTGCTGCAGATGCGCAACATGTCTACAGGCAGAGGAAGCCGGTCACATTAAAGGGGTTTTCCCTTGAACAAATGTTCATTTTAAACATTGTCTGTGTCTGACCGTGTACGGAACATACCACATCTCCTGGGCAGAGGAGGAAGCAAAAGACAATACTGACATTACAGCAGGGGATCACAGAGGATTTCTTTTGTCAGGTAAAGTATTTTACTGACTGTTTTTAAACAATATTTTACCTCAAATGGGACAGCACATGAGGGGAGAACACAGCACAGGAAGGAGAGAGACAGCAAACAAGGGGGATAGTGCATGGGGTAGACAGGTCAAAGAAGAGAGCACAGATGGGAGAAGTCAGCACATGGGGAAAGAGAGAGTGGATAGGTGGGTGAGCACATGGGGGAGAGATTCTCAATGCTGCAAAGCCTGCCCCCATCGTGACATTACCGCCCTCCCGATGCATCGGGCCTCCATCTAGTATACTATAACTGTGCAACATTACTAGGGTGTAAAGATCTAAATAATTAAAAACAGCATCAAAGTGCTTTATTTAAAAGGAAAATATGCAGGGGCTGGATGGCAAATTTTGGTAGGGGGCAAGCACACAGCAGTGATTCATGAGAAGTGGCCCATCTTTATTATTTTCCTCTGGCTGCTTCATAAAGGGAGTGGAGGTTACAAGGCTTTAAAAAGATAAAGCCGAAGTAATGATGGGATAGTTGTGGTTAAATGCTGTCTACAGATGCATCTCACAAAATTAGAATATCATCAAAAAGTTAATTTGTTTCAGTTCATCAATACAAAAAGTGAAACTCTTATATTATATAGAGTAATTACAAACAGAGTGATCTATTTCAAGTGTTTATTTCAGTTAATGTTGATGATTATGGCTTACAGCCAGTGAAAACCCAAAAGTCATTATTTCAGTAAATTAGAATACTTTATAACACCAGCTTGAAAAATGATTTTAAAATCTGAAATGTTGGCCTACTGAAATGTATGTTCAGTAAATGCACTAAATACTTTGTTGGGGCTCCTTTTGCATCAATTACTGCATCGATGCAGCGTGGCATAGAGGCGATCCGCATGTGGCACTGCTGAGGTGTTATGGAAGCCCAGGTTGCTTTGATAGCAGCATTCAGCTTGTCTGCATTGTTGGGTCTGGAGTCTCATCTTCCTCCTGACAATTACTCTATAGATTCTATGTGGGGTTAAGGTCTGGTGAGTTTGCTGGCCAATCAAGCACAGTGATACTGTTGTTTATAAACCAGGTATTGGTATTTTGGCAGTGTGGACAGGTGCCAAGTCCTGCTGGAGAATGAAATTTCCTTCTCCAAAAAGCTTGTCGGCAGAGGGAAGTATGAAGTGCTCTAAAATTTTCAGGTAGATGGAGGCGCTGACTTTGCGCTTGATAAAAATCAGTGGACCTACACCAGCAGATGACATGGCTCCCCAAACCTTCACTGATTGTGGAAACTTCAATAGGCTGAAATTAATTCTGCTCAATATTATTATTAACATATTATAAATATTCTTTGATATCAATATTAATTCTATCACTTAATAATATGCAGAATTAAGCATGCTAGCACTTCTCCTATATACAGTATAAGTTCACAAACATAATCTACATACAGTATGAGCCCCTCACAGTCCCCCTATATACTATACAGTATGAGTACCCACACAGTATCCTATATACACTATGAGCCCCCACACAGTCCCCTATATCCTGTACCGTATGAGTACTCACAGTACCCTGTATACACTATGAGCCCAAATAGCAACCCTATATAGACCCCACACAGTATATCTATAATCAATATGAGCTCACACACAGTCCCCATATATTCAGTATGAGACCTCACATAGTAACCTATATACAGTATGAGCCCTCACATAGCCCTTTTATTTACAGTATGAACCTTCACACAGCCAACTTATGTACAGAATGAGGCCTCAAACAGCCCCCTATGTACATTATGAGCTCCCGCAGAGGCCCATACATACAGTATGAGCTCCCACACAGCTCCCCTACATATAGTATGAAATTCCACACAGCCCTCTGCATATAGTATGAGCCATCACATAGCCTCTCTATGTACATTATGAGCCCCCACACAGTCTCCCTCTATATAACATGAGCCCCCACACAATCCCGCTACATAGAGTATGAGTCCCACATAGCTCCCCTATAGACAATATGAACTCCCATCTAGTCCCCATATATACAGCATGAGCCCCCACACAGACACATATATACAACATATATAAAACATGAACCCCATACAATCCCTCTATACCTCTATATACATGAGCCTCCTCCCAGTCCCCTATATACAGTATCAGCCCCTACACAACCACCTATATACAGTATGAGCTCGCACACAGTCTCCATATATACTATGCAGCATGAGACCCCCACATAGCACCTTTATACAGTGTGAGCCCCCACATGTCACTCTATATTCAGCATGAGCCTTCACATAGCCTCTTCATATACCTTATGAGCCCCTAGATAACTTCCTTTATATAGTATGAACCCCCACACAGTCCCACTATATTAACCCCTTTCTGACCTCGGACGTACTATACCGTCCGAGGTCAGATCCCCTGCTTTGATGCAGGGCTCCGCGGTGAGCCCGCATCAAAGCCGGGACATGTCAGCTGTTTTGAACAGATGACATGTGCCCGTAATAGGCGCGGGCAGAATCGCGATCTGCCCGCACCTATTAACTAGTTAAATGCCGCTGTCAAACGCCGACAGCGGCATTTAACCACCGCTTCCAGCCGGGCGGCCGGAAATGACGTCATCGCCGACCCCCGTCACATGATCGGGGGTCGGCGATGCGTCTCCATTGTAACCATAGAGGTCCTAGAGACCTCTATGGTTACTGATCACCGGTGGCTGTGAGCGCCACCCTGTGGTTGGCGCTCACAGCACACCTCCATTTCTGCTACATAGAAGCGATCAGCAGATCGCTGCTATGTAGCAGAGGCGATCGAGTTGTGCCTGCTTCTAGCCTCCTATGGAGGCTATTGAAGCATGGCAAAAGTAAAAAAAAAAAGTTGAAAAAAATGTTAAAAAAATAAAAAAAATATAAAAGTTTAAATCACCCCCCTTTAGCCCCAATCAAAATAAATCAATAAAAAAAATATAAAATCTACGCATATTTGGTATCGCCGCACTCAGAATCGCCCGATCTATCAACTAAAAAAAAGCATTAACCTGATCGCTAAACAGCGTAGCGGGAAAAAAATTCAAAACGCCAGAATTACATTTTTTTTGGTCGCCGCGACATTGCATTAAAGGGCGATCAAAAGAACGTATCTGCACCAAATGCTATCATTAAAAACGTCATCTTGGCACGCAAAAAATAAGCCCTCAACCAACCCCAGATCACGAAAAATGGAGACGCTATGGGTATCGGAAAATGGCGCAATTTTTTTTTTTTAGCAAAGTTTGGAATTTTTTTTCACCACTTAGATAAAAAATAACCTAGTCATGTTAGGTGTCTATGAACTCGTACTGACCTGGAGAATCATAATGGCAGGTCAGTTTTAGCATTTAGTGAACCTAGCAAAAAAGCCAAACAAAAAACAAGTGTGGGATTGCACTTTTTTTGCAATTTCACCGCACTTGGAATTTTTTTCCCGTTTTCTAGTACATGACATGCTAAAACCAATGATGTCGTTCAAAAGTACAACTCGTCCCGCAAAAAATAAGCCCTCACATGGCCAAATTGACGGAAAAATAAAAAAGTTATGGCTCTGGGAAGGAGGGGAGGGAAAAACGAACACGGAAAAACAAAAAATCCCAAGGTCATGAAGGGGTTAAGTATGAGCCCACATAACCCCCTATATACAGGCACACATCCTAAACACATCCTGACTCTCTGCTCCGGTCTTCAATTTAATCTCTCCGCACAGCAGACACAAAGCAATGACGTCATTGCATTTTCTATGCAGTCGCACATGCTGATTGGTGGAAGAAGGAACTGGTGGCTCTGTCCTCCACCAATGTATTTACCACTATCTGTGAATCAGAGTGCAGTCCAAGGTCCAAAGCCAGGAGGGTTCGTCATAAGCAGAATGAAAAGACAAAAGCGTAGTCAGGTAAAGTTCCGAGGTCAGAGTACCGGGAGGATAACGGATCAGAGCTGAAGGGGTTAAACAGGCGGATGGTCAGAATGAAGTCCAAGGTCAGACAACAGATCAAGCATACAGAACTCAAGGCACACGAAAGCACAAACTTCACAGGCTGAATGTACGTCTTGTAAAGTTCTGGGAGACACAGCTCAGTTAAGAAGCATGGAAATTAACTGGAATTGTGAACACATGGAGAAAGCGGATGACTCACAGTCTCAGATTTGAGAGCTGAGCTGTCAATCAACACATTGACAGCTCAGCATACTCCTGTACCAGATTGGATGGCCAAGCTGTCAATCAAAAGTACCGACAGCTGCAGCACACCCCTATACCAGATTGGATGGCTGAGCTGTCAGTAACTGCATACCAGACACACTAAGGAGCGGAACCATGACACCTTTGGCTGTCTCGGTCCACGGGTCAGACTGGAACAACCTGAGATCTGGATATGGCCCGCATGCCACACTTTGCCCAAGTCTGGTATATGATATACTGTGACTGCAGACATGAAATGATTTCTGTTGTATCACATTATGTTATATACAAGTCATATATTAATCTGTACAGTGATGTGCTATACTATGTGCACATATGTGTAATAAAGCATTATGCCGTGCCTCAGAGCCTCCACTGACACAAGACACTAGATCCAGCCCTGCCCAGAACTCCTACCCTGGTCCCCTGCTGACTTAATCTCAAGCTCTTCTACAGTGAGGAATCAGTCCGGGCGTTTGCGCTGGTTTGTGAGATCAGAAAACACGATCATACACCATGGAGTATGAGGCGGGCATGTCTGCTGTGCTGGGATGGCTGGTCCAGCACTTGTACACGATTACAGTTATCTTCTCCCAGGCAGCAGAAGGCCGAGTGGCCCACAACTGCTACTGTGCGACTGGCTGGTAAATGCCAGATGTGTTACACAGCTTGCATCTTCTACTAACAGCAGCAACTGGAGCTTGCATCTGCTCCCCATCTCATAGAGGGTAACCAAATGGTTGTTATGGCACCTGGGAGCCTGCGCCCACGGCTTCTATCTTAGTCCTCCTATGAAGCTAAGCTCATTTTTGTGGTGGTTTACGAAGCACGGCTAAAGTTGCCTGGCAGACTTAAAACGTTTAAAAAATGTGTAAATAAATATGGTTAAAACAATTAAATCACTCCCATTTTCCATCTTTAATGATACAAATATAATGAAAACAATCATATTTAGTATCACCATATACAGTGGCATGTAAAACTTTGGGCACCCCTGGGCAAAATTACTGTTATTGTGAACAGTTAAGCAAGTTGAAGTTGAAAAGATTTCTAAAAGGCCTAAAGTTAAAGATGCATCTGCCATTTTCCTTTTTGTAATTTTTAAAATGTGTGTATATATACAGTGGGGCAAAAAAGTATTTAGTCAGTCAGCAGTAGTGCAAGTTCCACCACTTAAAAAGATGAGAGGCGTCTGTAATTTACATCATAGGTAGACCTCTACTACGGGAGACAAACTGAGAAAAAAAAATCCAGAAAATCACATTGTCTGTTTTTTTTAACATTTTATTTGCATATTATGGTGGAAAATAAGTATTTGGTCAGAAACAAAATTTCATCTCAATACTTTGTAATATATCCTTTGTTGGCAATGACAGAGGTCAAACGTTTTCTGTAAGTCTTCACAAGGTTGCCACACACTGTTGTTGGTATGTTGGCCCTTTCATCCATGCAGATCTCCTCTAGAGCAGTGATGTTTTTGGCTTTTCGCTTGGCAACACGGACTTTCAACTCCCTCCAAAGGTTTTCTATAGGGTTGAGATCTGGAGACTGGCTAGGCCACTCCAGGACCTTGAAATGCTTCTTACGAAGCCACTCCTTCGTTGCCCTGGCGGTGTGCTTTGGATCATTGTCATGTTGAAAGACCCAGCCACGTTTCATCTTCAATGCCCTTGCTGATGGAAGGAGGTTTGCACTCAAAATCTCATGATACATGGCCCCATTCATTCTTTCATGTACCCAGATCAGTCGTCCTGGCCCCTTTGCAGAGAAACAGCCCCAAAGCATGATGTTTCCACCACCATGCTTTACAGTAGGTATGGTGTTTGATGGATGCAACTCAGTATTCTTTTTCCTCCAAACACGACAAGTTGTGTTTCTACCAAACAGTTCCAGTTTGGTTTCATCAGACCATAGGACAATCTCCCAAAACTCCTCTGGATCATCCAAATGCTCTCTAGCAAACTTCAGACGGACCCGGACATGTACTGGCTTAAGCAGTGGGACACGTCTGGCACTGCAGGATCTGAGTCCATGGTGGCGTAGTGTGTTACTTATGGTAGGCCTTGTTACATTGGTCCCAGCTATCTGCAGTTCATTCACTAGGTCCCCCCGCGTGGTTCTGGGATTTTTGCTCACCGTTCTTGTGATCATTCTGAACCCACGGGGTGGGATTTTGCGTGGAGCCCCAGATCGAGGGAGATTATCAGTGGTCTTGTATGTCTTCCATTTTCTAATTATTGCTCCCACTGTTGATTTCTTCACTCCAAGCTGGTTGGCTATTGCAGATTCAGTCTTCCCAGCCTGGTGCAGGGCTACAATTTTGTTTCTGGTGTCCTTTGACAGCTCTTTGGTCTTCACCATAGTGGAGTTTGGAGTCAGACTGTTTGAGGGTGTGCACAGGTGTCTTTTTATACTGATAACAAGTTTAAACAGGTGCCATTACTACAGGTAATGAGTGGAGGAAAGAGGAGACTCTTAAAGAAGAAGTTACAGGTCTGTGAGAGCCAGAAATCTTGATTGTTTGTTTCTGACCAAATACTTATTTTCCACCATAATATGCAAAAAAAATGATAAAAAAACAGACAATGTGATTTTCTGGATTTTTTTTTCTCAGTTTGTCTCCCATAGTTGAGGTCTACCTATGATGTAAATTACAGACGCCTCTCATCTTTTTAAGTGGTGGAACTTGCACTATTGCTGACTGACTAAATACTTTTTTGCCCCACTGTGTATATATATATATATATATATATATATGTATATATATATATATATATATACATATATATATGTAGGGAGACATAAGCTCCCTACACTATGCGGATGATGCTGCCGCTCTATATAACACCACAATAGCCGCAGCTTTGGAATCTCTTGCCCCTCTCACACATACCAAAGCTCGCAAAATCAACAGACAGCCCTGGCACACCAGCCTGACCAAAGAACTGAGGCGAGCTTCCAGGGCTGCTGAGCGCAGATGGAAAAGATCCCACTCTAACGAGCACTTCATCACATTCAAACAGTCCCTCTCTACTTTCAAAACCACGCTTGCCACAGCAAAACAAACCTACTTCTCATCTCTCATATCCTCCTGTCTCACAACCCCAAACAGTTATTCAACACCTTCAATTCTCTCCTCCGCCCCCAGCACCTCCTCCCTCCCCACTCATCTCAGCTGAAGACTTTGCCTCATTTTTCAAGCAGAAGATTGAGAACATCAGAGACAGTTTTAGTAAACAACCCCCAGAACCCTTCCTCCCAACTACCCAGCCCTCCACCTCCAAAACCAACTTCTCCACCACTACAGAAGACGGACTCTCCACTCTACTCTCAAGATCGCATCTCACCACCTGTGCACTTGACCCACTCCCATTCCACTTCATCCCAAACCTCACCACAGTCTTCATCCCAACCCTAACCCATCTCTTCAACCTATCACTAACAACTGGCGTTTTCCCCTCAAGCTTTAAACATGCCTCAATCACACCTATCCTCAAAAAGTCCTCTCTTGACCCATCCTCTGTATCTAGCTATCGCCCTATATCACTTCTCCCCTTTTCCTCAAAACTACTGGAACAACATGTCCATCTTGAACTGTCCTCCCATCTATCTTCCTGCTCCTTCTTTGACCGCTTTCAATCAGGCTTCCGGTCACACCACTCCACTGAAACTGCCCTAACTAAGGTCACCAATGACCTATTAACCGCCAAGAGCAAGCAACACTACTCTATCCTCCTCCTCCTGGACCTGTCCTCTGCCTTTGACACAGTGAACCATTTCCTGCTGCTGCAGACCCTCTCATCCCTTGGCATCACAGACTTGGCCCTATCCTGGATCTCGTCATACCTAACTGACCAGACATTTAGCGTCTCCCACTCACATACCACCTCCTCATCTGTCGGAGTCCCACAAGGTTCAGTTCTAGGACCCCTGCTCTTCTCCATTTACACCTTTGGCCTGGGAGAGCTCATAGAATCTCACGGCTTTCAGTATCATCTCTATGCTGACGACACAGATATCCACATCTCTGGACCAGATATCACCTCCCTACTAACCAGAATCCATTAATGTCTGTCTGCTATTTCATCCTTCTTCTCCACTAGATTTCTAAAACTTAACATGGACAAAACAGAATTCATCATCTTTCCCCCATCTCACACGACCTCCCCAACGAACCTATCCATTACAGTAAACGGCTGCCCACTCTCCTCAGTCCCACAAGCACGCTGTCTTGGGGTAATCCTTGACACTGATCTCTCCTTCAAACCACATATCCAAACTTTTTCCACTTCCTGCCGCCTCCAACTCAAAATATTTCACGGATCCGTACACTCCTAAACCAAGAATCTGCAAAAACCCTAGTCCATGCCCTCATCATCTCCCGCCTCGACTACTGTAACCTCCTGCTCTGTGGCCTCCCCTCTAACACTCTTGCACCCCTTCAATCTATTCTAAACTCTGCTGCCCAACTAATCCACCTGTCCCCCCGCTATTCCCCGGCCTCTCCCCTCTGTCAATCCCTGCACTGGCTCCCCATCACCCAGAGACTCCAGTACAAAAGCCTAACCATGACATACAAAGCCATCCACAACCTGTCTCCTCCATACATCTGTGACCTCGTCTCCCGGTACTTTCCTGCATGCAACCTCTGATCCTCACAAGATCTCCTTCTCTACTCCCCTCTTATCTCCTCTTCCCACAATCGCATACAAGATTTCTCTCGCGCATCCCCCCTACTCTGGAACTCTCTACCACAACATATCAGACTCTCGCGTACCATCGAAACCTTCAAAAAGAACCTGAAGACCTACCTCTTCCGACAAGCCTACAACCTGCAGTAACCACGGATTGACCAAACCGCTGCACGACCAGCTCTATCCTCACCTACTGTATCCTCACCCATCCCTTGTAGATTGTGAGCCCTCGCGGGCAGGGTCCTCTCTCCTCCTGTACCAGTTGTGACTTGTATTGTTCAAGATTATTGTACTTGTTTTATTATGTATACCTCTCCTCACAATATATCATTTTGTTGTTCCTAAAATACAAAGGAAATGTGTCATCTTTAAATCTAGGCCTTTTAGAGATCATTTCACCTTCAACTTTCTTAACTGTTCACAATAAGGCTGCAGTCACACTAGCAGTATTTGGTCAGTATTTTACATCAGTATTTGTAAGCCAAAACCAGGAGTGGGTGATAAATGCAGAAGTGGTGCATATGTTATGTATGAAACATAAAATTAATTAACATGACAAATAAAATCTGAAAAGATGGAAAAAAATAAACTTTTTGATAGACACACTTTCCTAAAATAATACAATAACGTCACATGCACATGCTGAGTATTTGGTGAGGTTCTTTTTTTCACCACATACCAAAACTCCCCATCTAAGGCTGCTGTCACACTAGCAGTATTTGGTCAGTATTTTACATCAGTATTTGTAAGCCAAAACCAGGAGTGGAACAAATAGAGGAAAAGTATAATAGAAACATATGCACTTCTGCATTTATCACCCACTCCTGGTTTTGGCTTACAAATACTGATGTAAAATACTGACCAAATACTGCTAGCGTGACGGCAGCCTAAGGCCATGTTCACACTATGCGGTTTTTACTGCGGAACCGCGGCGATTTTGCCGCTGCGGGTCCGCAGCTGTTTTCCATGCAGGGTACAGTACAATGTACCCTATGGAAAACAGGAACCGCAGTGCACATGATGCGGAAAAACCCGAAAAAAAACGCGCAGAATTGCTGCGGAAAAAAAGAAGGACCATGTCACTTCTTTGTGCAGAATCGCAGCGATTCTGCACACATAGAAATGCATTGATCCGCTTACTTCCCGCATGGGGCTGTGCCCACCATGCGGGAAGTATTGCGGATAATGTGCGGGTTATACCCGGGGTGGAGGAGAGGAGACTCTCCTACAGGCCCCGGGAACCATATTTGTATTAAAAAAAAAGAATTAAAATAAAAAATAATGTTATACTCAATTTGGAAGTCTCAGCGCTGCACGTGGCCGTCCGGTCTCAGGTTTGCTATGCGACCAGGACCTTCGGTGACGTCGCGGTCACATGACCGTGACGTCACCGAAGGTCCTGGTCGCATAGCATCTTTGGAACCGGACCGCCGCCTGCAGCGCCGAGGAGATCGGGACGTCGGAGGGTGAGTATATCATGATTTTATTATTTTTAACATTACTATTGATGCTGCATATTGCTGCATATGCAGCATCAATAGTAGGGGTAAAATCCTGCAACGGAACCCGCAGGACAAACCGCGATAAATCTGCAGGGATAACCGCAGCGGGTTTGCCCTGCAGATTTAGCAAATCCGCTGCGGGAAAACCCGCAGTATAAAAAAGGAACGTGTGAATGTGGCCTAATAGTCTACATGGCTTGTATAAATGTAATCGTGCTGACCTGGGAAACCATTTTGCAAGTTAATTCTTACTGCACAATAAACAATGTAAAAATAAACTCCCCAAAACAATGTCATAATAAACATTTTTTTGCAATTTCACGACGCTTGGAATTTCTTTCTTGTTTTGCAGTGCATTTGGTAGTTAATTGGCTTGAATGCTAGAGTTTATTTGTTACTTATTAAATTCTATTGAAGCACCGGAAACAACGGTATACAGTACTCTAAACCTTTGATACGTTGCCATAATTTTTTGCTTATTTTGCTTGAAATTTTTTCCCTGCTTTTTGTCCTTTTTAGATACTGCTTTTTGTGTGTTTGTGATACCTCAATAGAGTACAGTACTCAATACAGTATACACAAAAACAAATCTAATGTAAATTTAACAGGTGAAACTAGGTGACTATTAAAATAACTATGTATATGAAAATACTATTATTGTCTTACCTCTTCCTCCTTGCTGCCTTTGCTTGCAGACTTTTCAGGTGTAGCTTCCTTTAATACAGGCATTTTATGCTATAAAAAAATTATGCTTTTCAAAGTAGTAAAATCTGTTGAAAAAATAAAATTCATAAATTAATAGGAAATAAATATTTAATTTTCACAATCAATTATAATAATTTTTTTTTTCATTAATTCTTTACTCATCAATGCTCTACTTTGTCTCCAGGACCATTGCCAGTTTGGGCAACTATATTTCTCCATGTTATGTCTGTGCATGCTCAGTTTGCAAGTGTGTCCTACAGCTGCTGTTTCTATCGTCCCTCTGCATTACCCAATTAGTTGTAGGAACAGGTAATGCAGAGGCCACAATAACTATAGGCTTCTAACTATTCTACCCGCTGTAGAAAGTGCACGTTGCTTGTAAGAAATGTAAAGCCACTTATAGTCTACAAATTAGCTCAAAAGCTGCCCAGTGGCTCAGTGGTTAGCTCTGGAGCTTTGCAGTGCTGGGGTCCAGGGTTCAAATCCCACCAAGGACAACATATGCAAGGAGTTTGTTTCTTCTCCCCGTATTTGTGTATGTTTCCTCCCACACCCCAAAGACATACTGATAGGGAATCTAGATTGTGATCCTCAACGGGGACAATGATGATGTCTGTAAAGTGCTGTGGCATTAATGGCGCTATATAAGTGAGTAATATAAATATATAAGCATAATTGTCTATTGATCATTGGGAACCATTTGTTAGACTCTGTTGTGATTTATGGGGAAATCATGTTGTAAACAATGAGAAAAAAGGGTCTGGAGGCCTAATTGCTAGAAAACAAAGCAATGTTTTAGTCATCCTTGTTCTTCGTAATGTCCTCTTTAGAAAAACCCACCATAAAACTGCGTCATGACAGCCAGCTAACAGTCTAAGTTTCAAGAATTGATTCTGCTTTTTCTATGAAGAATGCTACAAGTTGAGAATTAAGATCTACCAACTTATTTTCAGAGTTTGGTATAAAAAAATGAGGACTGTGAAGGTCTTTCAAAACTGTATTCTTTTGTATCTTTAGATAGCACAAGGTTCGCTCTGCAGTGAACAATTGATCAGCATTTTGCTGCACATTGAATATTTGCCTCCCTTCTTTTGCTTGCATACTTATTAGCCTATGAACATTTTCACGGGATCATTGTCTTAAATTTTCCTGGTATCTTATTCTCTGTTTTATAAGGATGTGCAAGACACTTAAATTATAAGGCTATGTGTGCACGTTGCGTATTTACTTGCAGAAATTTCTGCAATGTTTCTGTATCTCTTGGCAGAAAAACGCAGCTGAAAATACACATGCTTTTGATGTGTTTTTGCATGTGTTTTTTCAGGTGTTTTTGTAAATCCATAGAGCTAAATAAAGATATATTATTAAAAATAAAAACAGAATTGTGATGTAATTTCCTTGATCAACTTCTCCAGCCAGATACCCTTAATATAAAATAAAGACACATATGCACACACACGGTCACCAGCCTATGTAGGAGGATTAACATAATTAACCGACATATGCTGTAACAAAACAGCAACTGTCAGAAATCTGCATGAAATGCAATATCTGTTTATTTTTCATAACCAGCAGAGGGAAAGCTGACGGCTGAGGGCTGATGTAAATATTATGGGAAGGAGCCAATAGCCAAAGGTTATCAGGCTATTAATATCAGCTCACAGCTGTTTGCTTAGCCTTTACTGGCTAGTTTACAGGGAAGCCCCAGAAAAAAATTGAAATGGGGTCCCCCTACAAAATCGAACCAGCAAAGTGGCAAGTGGGCTTCATATTTGTGGGGTTGATGTCACCTTTGTATTTTCAGGTGACATCAAGCCCACAGGTTAGTAATAGAGAGGCATCTACAAGACACCTATCCATTACTTACCACATAGTGATATTGTATAAAACACAGACACCCAGAATAAAGTCCTTTATTTGAAATAATCACACAGACTCCTTTATTGAATCTAAATTTACCATTATTAATGAACGCCTAATCCCCAACAACCTCATCTCCTGCAAACAATAAAAAAATAATAAACCAACATTTAATACTATCCTGTCCAACGTAGTCCACTTATTACCGAGTGTCCCACGGCGATCCCACATGTAGAACAGTCACATTGGGAGATGTGACCGCTCTACCCAGCCGCTGGCGATACACTGACAGGAGGTAATCGCTCCCGCAGTGTATCACTGAGCCGCTGTGAGAGTTCTCCAAAGTTCATCAGCTCCGGTGCTCTCACTTACGACACTATCGCTGTGTGAGAACTTTCGTAAGTGAGAGCACCGGAGCTGATCAGCTGATGAATTTCGGTGAACTCTCATGGCTGCTCAGTGATACACTGCGGGAGCGATCACCTCCTGTCAGTGTATCGCCAGCAGCCAGGTAAGATCGACGTGGGACACTCGATATTAAATGGACTACGGCGGAAAGGTGAGTATTTGTTGGGTTATTATTTTTGATTGTTTGCAGGAGACACAGGCATCGAGGATTAGGCATTCGGTGAGTATGTATTTTGTATGTGAATATGTATGTAATGATGTAAATGTTTTGATTTTTTTGCAATTGAACACAGGCGCCGGATCATGAGACTATTCTTCCATCATTGGCTCATGCTGTCTCTGTTAAATGTGACAAAAGACATAGCCAGATGGGATTAGTAGTTCCATCAGGCGACGCCTGGGAACACACGTCGCATGTGTACACACACACAGACAGACACACACAGACACACAGACAGACACACACAGACCCACACAGACACATATTCTCCACCCACATACAGACACACGCACATATTCTCCGCCCACACACACAGCCACACACATATTCTCCGCTCACACACTCTTCCTCCTTCTGACATCATTTCCTTTGAAAATAGGTAGCATTTTTGGCAGTAAATCTGCAGCAAATACGCAAACCTTTTTACACCTGCATTTTTGCTGCACATTTGAATGACTCAATTGAAGTCAATGAGTCAAAAATGCTGCAGAAATACAAAAAGTATTGACATGCTGCAGAAAATAAAATGCAAATACGGAGGGAAATTTACTGATCATGTGCGCAACACTTCAGGATTGTCATTGTATTACCTTGCATAAGTATTCCATTGCATTTTTGGACCATTTGCGCGTGTAAAAACGCATCAAAAACACATCAAATCACATCGTGTGCACATAGCCTAAGAAGAAAGCGTTTTTCTTTACATGGCTTCTGCTTGTGATAGTGACCATCTTTATTTTCAGACCCTAAAGGTAGCCATACAGATTAATTAATGTCATCTGAACCTGATGATTTTAATGTGACCGACCAACCATCTACATATGTTTGGTGGTATCTCAGCAAAAATTTGGGGCGAGGGGAGAAACAGGTTGGATTTCATGCTGCTGCCTGAGGTGTCTACCTGAGGTTTATTCCCCTCTCCACATTCAGAGCCAACACGCTCATGGCTAAACATGAATGTGGAGGGAGTAAAAAATAACTGTTGGAAGAAAGCAAAGGAATTATTTATGCTGAGACTAAACTGGCCAATAATGACTAATTTTATTGACAGATAGTGGAAGACAATTTTTCCTTGATATTTTCTGGCCCTTCAGCTTATGTGGCAACTGCCTGATTATTGAATGTATTAGTCATAGATCCATTTACAGTTCTATCTACTAGTATTTTTTTTAATAATTTTGTCAATAGTAAGATAAAAATCAAAATCTGCAAAACGTTGTAAATGTCTATATAAAGAGCAGATGGTCGCAAAGAGTCCTAGTGGCCACATGTGTCCTATGTATTAAATTTTATTGCAACTCTTGACTACTCAACCCCTTGATAAATAAGTTACATGATCTAAGAAAGACCTGTCATTGGGTTAAAAGAGGCCAGCTTTTTGACTTATTTAATACCTGCTGCTCCTCTGAGTAAGGCTACGGTCACACATTCAGTATTTGGTCAGTATTTCATATCAGTATTTGTAAATCAAAACCAGGAGTGGGTGATAAATACAAGAAGTGGTGCATATGTTTCTATTATATTTTTACTCTGATTGTTCCACTCCTGATTTTGGCTTACAAATACTGATGTAAAATACTGGCCAAATACTGATAGTGTGACCGTAGCCTAATACAGATTTTGTTTTTACAAAATACACCATACGGATCCAGAACTTTGGGATCTATTTATTTTGTTCTAATTTTTATGGTCTTTAAAAGGAAGCGGTGCTCACACAGGGATAAGATAATGATGAGCAGCTTAGACACATTCCTAGAAAATCCTATGAGCAACTTTGGTAAAGGCCATAAAAATTAACACAAAAAAGACCCATATATCTCTGGATCCGTATGGTGGATTTTTAAAAATCAAAAAAGTATTTCTCAATGGAGAAGTGGAAATGAAAGTAGAGCAAGAACTGGCCTCTTTTTATCCGATGACAGGTCCTCTTCAAAAAGACATTTCAGGCTTGGTTTGCCGCATTGTCCCAAACTCTTTAAGGGTATGTTCACACGTTCCTGATTTCCATCCTTTTTTTTTCAGGACTGTTTTTTAAAAAACTGCAGCTCTTGGCAGAAAACGCAGGTCCTTTTTTTGGTCCTTTTTTTGTCCTTTTTTGATGCGTTTTTTGATCCTTTTTTTGATCCTTTTTTTATGCAGTTTTCTATGCAGAGTCTGTGTGTTTTCTAGGTTTGCCGCATTGTCCCAAACTCTTTAAGGGTATGTTCACACGTTCCTGATTTCCATCCTTTTTTTTTCAGGACTGTTTTTTAAAAAACTGCAGCTCTTGGCAGAAAACGCAGGTCCTTTTTTTGGTCCTTTTTTTGTCCTTTTTTGATGCGTTTTTTGATCCTTTTTTTGATCCTTTTTTTATGCAGTTTTCTATGCAGAGTCTGTGTGTTTTCTAGGAAGTTTTTTAGGGTTAAAATGGCTGAAAATACCCTAACCCTACCCCTAACCCTAACCCTACCCCTAACCCTAACCCTAACCCTACCCCTAACCCTACCCCTAACCCTACCCCTAACCCTACCCCTAACCCTAACCCTAACCCTAACCCCTACCCCTAACCCTATTCTAACCTTAATGGAAAAAAAAAATTCTTATTTTTTTTTTATTGTCCCTACCTATGGGAGTGACAAAGGGGGGGGGGGGTGTCATTTACTATTTTTTTTTATTTTGATCACTGAGATAGATTATATCTCAGTGATCAAAATGCACTTTGGAACGAATCTGCCGGCTGGCAGATTCGGCGGGCGCACTGCGCATGCGCCCGCCATTTTGCAAGATGGCGGCGCAAAGGGAGAAGACGGTCGGACGGACAGCGGGACGCCGGGTAAGTATAAGGGGGGGAGATTAGGGCACGGGGGGGGGGCATCGGAGCACTGGGGGGGCATCGGAGCACGGGGCGGTGGGATTGGAGCACGGGGGGGCGGGATCGGAGCACGGGGGGGCAGCCACACTCCGCCCACGCACTTCCGCCCGCTTCCCCGCACTTCCTGCTGCAGCGGTTCTGCACCACAAACCGCAGTAAAACCCGCAGATATTTTTTTCATCTGCGGGTTTTACTGCGGGTTTGACCTCACAATGGAGGTCAATGGGTGCAGAACCGCTGCGGCTCCGAAAAAAGAAGTGACATGGTACTTCTTTTTTCCCGCAGCTATTCAGCGCGGCTTTTCTTTTGATTTTCCGCATTGTGGGCACAGCAGTTCCTGTTTTCCATAGGGTACAATGTAATGTACCCTGCATGGAAAACAGCTGCGGACCCGCAGCGGGAAAATCGCGGCAATTCCGCATGAAAAAAAGGATCGTGTGAACATGGCCTAAGAGGATCTGCCATGTAATTTATAATATTTTAGGGTAATCATAGGCCATATGTTCTTTCATTGAGATGATTTTTTCTTAATATTATGATTGCGTTCCAATCGCATTTTGCATTACACAGCTTTATAAACAGAACAGTGAAACGCTACAAGGTGGCTTCACTTTGAATGCACTGAATGGCCATAATGTAGGGTCAATGTGCTGTTAACATTAGTGTCATGTTTCCTCCTCTCAATGTGTCTTGAAAGCAATGTGTGACAGCCCAGTAGTCCAATCTAGTGAAGGAGTGTGCTGGACTGCCGGTATTTTGCTAGACAGCTCAGCCGTCCAATCTGAGACTGGGAGGTGCTGAGCTTCTTTCAGGTATTCCCTGTTCTGAGTGATTACCCAGCTTAGCTAAGCTGTCAGTCCCAGATCTCTGCCAGTCATATTATTTACTCTGTGGTTTATATTGCCTTGTATTCTTGTGCTCTGCTTGTTGATCTGTTGCTGTCTGATGTTGGACCTCATTCTGATCATACATTTTCCTAGCCCTTTGCTCTGATCCGCTATCTTCTTGGCATCCTGACCTCGAACCATGACCTTACTGTGCCTTTATCTTTTCCCTTTAGTTCATGACGTGATCTCTTGGTATCTGACCTCGGAAAGTTTGACTACCCTGCCTCACGACTTGTCTGTGAGTAGTTTCTAGCATCATATTATTACTGTCTATATAATTTTTTTTCAACCACCAATGGATCCAGTTTGTAAACTCTGTGATCAGGTGGCGAATCTGACCCACATGGTCCAGGATCTGGCCAGGGAGTACCAGAAGCTAGAATTTTCACAGTCCCAGCTGCAGGGTCAGTTTTCTGGTACTATGGGTGCTTCCCAAAGCTCTAAGCTATTGACTGTAGTTTTGAATTCTGTACCTTCTGATATGCAATTGGTCTCTCCTGAACCAGTAGTAGCACTTCCTGATAAATTTTCACTGGATAAACAACATTTTAACGTATGCAATGAGAGCTGTACCCAGCTACTTAGCTAAGCTGTCAGTCCCAGATATCTGCCAGTCAAAGTATTTGCTCTGCGGTGCATATTGCTTTATATTACTGTGCTCTGTTTGTTGATCTATTGCTGCCTGACCTTGAACTTTGTTCTGACCACCCGTTTGCCTAGCCCCTTTGCTCTGATCCTGGTATACTGACCTCAGACTGTGACCTGACTACTCCTTTATCAGTCCCCTGTTATTTACGATGATCTCTCTTGGTATCTGACCCTGGAACGTTTGATTACCCTTCCTCACTGATTGTTTGTGATTAGTGACTAGTGCTAAGTGTGACAAACCTTGGCAACTAAGGTTGGGAGCCCAAGTTTTTATTGAAGTTTTCACTATGGTTGATTTTGGGATGACGGAGTAATAGCTGCTCAGTACTTGTGAAAAATGTGTTTACTGTTAAATGGAAGCCAGGTATTAGTGTGACTTCCACATGTCAGCTACCCTATTTATTGGATAGTTGACATCCCAATTAAAATTATAACATTGAGGTAGACTCAAATGTGAATATCCATTTTTAATTGGACTTATTGTCTGTTTTCACATCTGTATTGAACATTTGAAGTAACTTTACAAACACCTTGTGTTATAAATTTAAAGTGTAACCGTTATTTTAATTTCTATTTCACAAATCAATAATACACATGAAAGTAAGCAACTTTTAAATATATCTTATCAGAGAAATTTGCTTCTTTGGATTGATTTTTCATTCTGAATTCATGGGTAAAATCTGTTTTCAGTGAAGACAGATTTCCTTAGGCCCCTTTCGCATGTCAGTTTTTTGCCATCAGTCGAAATCCGTTGGATTTTGAAAAAACGGATCCATCGACTGATGCCATCGAATCCATTTTTTCTCATAGACTTGTATTAGTGATGGATGTGACAGATAGCCTCACGTTTCATCCATCGTTCGCCGGATCCATCGAAAATTGTCTGACAATGGACAAAGTAATGTTTTTTTTGTCCGTCGAAAAAACTGACAGCGACGAATCCGTCGCCGTCCGTCGTTTGCTAGAATGGAACCCTATATCGCCGGATCCATCAAATGACGGAATCCGGTGATGGATTCCATTTTTTTTAAATTGAGCATGCTCCAATATTTTTAAGTTCCAATTAGCCGGATCATATTGTCAGATCCTGCGAAAAACCGGATCCGTCGATCAGTTTTTCACAATCTGCAACGGATCCATTTTTTTCAAAATTCGATGGATTGAGACTGATTGCAAAAAACTGATGTGTGAAAGGGGCCTTATTTCTGAAATAAGGGCGGACAGTTAGTGCTTTGAAAATTCTGTGAGGGGAAGCGCTAGAGGCAGATACAGATATTCTGCTTCAAGTAATGAAATGACAATTACAGTTCTCCGTAATATTATTACCAACTGTGATTGATCTTCTATCTCACTAATGGCAAAATCTGCCTTCACTAAAAACAGATTTTACCCATGAACTGAGAATTTTAAGAATTAATGATGAGTCCAGGAGGAGAAAGAAGTGGATTTCTCTAATAAGATATATTACAATGTTTCTTATTTGTAAATTGTAAATTTGTAAATGTTCCATTTTATATCTGAATTAAAATTTGTTGAAAAGGTTTGTTTTATGACTGGATCCAAAATGGATTCTATGTAGAAAATCTAGTGAGACTTGGGGCCTTTCGCTGGTTCTATCATGAAAGCAGCTCCTGTTTATATGTCCTGCTCTCAGTACAGCTTTACTAGACCCAAGATGTCCATGTCATCAATGGACAGACATTTATCTAAATAGTCGTAATGTAATACTACTTTTTTTCCACCACTGCCATTTCAGATGATATGCCTTGTTGTCCACTGATTCTCCTGGCAAAATCAGCAAGTTGCCAATCAAGTAGTAGGCCGCAGCAACCTGCTACACACGCTACAACCTACAAGGGGTGGTCTCTAATGACCCTTTTATGCATTGCATCTTCATTATCTGTGATTTGACGTCTTATTTACTTGTTGGTTATGTCCCTAGCCTCATGTTTTTCCTTCTAATTATAAAGCATTTGTGGTTTTTGCATTGTGATGGTATTACTGCATTTCATTGAGGAAAAGACGGTAGCTACATCAATCAATTAAGGGCACACTATATAAAATGATAGAAATACTTCATTTTAAGTTTCAAGATAATAAAACTTGAGAGAATTATAAAATTCCTTTAAATGGAAGTATTGTATTGCTTTGTATGTGACAACCAGTAGTTCCATAGAGCCAGATTTACTGCAATGAATTTGCCTCAATTTGACACATTTTGGCAAAAATTTTGTCCTTGAAACACTGTATGCAAATCAAGAAAAAGGGGAGTGGCTAAACTAAACAAGGGTGTGGCTAAAATGTGACATTGTGCTTCGATTTGCACCATAAAAGTGTCATAAAGCAAGCCTATTGGTACACAATGTGCAATTTGACATAAGTATCTTAAAGATTTGCCAAAATTGTCATCCAGTATAAGATGCTGTATTTAGTTTGGTACATCTATAGACTTCATATGCCACGCTTGTACTAAATATCCGACGGGAGTAATAATTCTGCCTCACAGTGATTGATGAGTAATCATTTCCTTTAAATTCCTTTAACTAGTATTATTTTAAATTTTTGCTTTGTTTCATTTTCTTTTTTTTTTCTTAGGTAAAATATAAATGCCCCATCACACAATGGTTATCCATCGTGGGTGATATCACTAGTTGGGAATTTGCTGCTCCAAATGCAAAATTCGTTTGTCTCCAGTTTACTTTTCCTGTAATAATTCCATTGTGTCACAAACAAATGATCACTCGGAATGTCATTTTATTTCCATGACTGAGAACTATGCGGCCATAAACTGTGCTTCACACAGTCGACCAAATGAATAAGGGATGACTTCGGCTTCTTTATATGATACCACTCTTCATAAAACCAATAAATCTCAGGTTCTCAGTACCCCCCTAAAAATAATAAAGTGGAACTCGATTGGCACAAGTGATTTACGAACATGAAACATCCTCAGATACAATCAGCAGTAAGAAATATAACCCTACATGGCTCGACTACACAAGAGATGTAACAAGCAATGTACACCTTCATCCATTCCGATAACAGGATTGATCGTCACATTTATTACTGTCAGTAGAGTTTCCATCACCATGATTAACAATATTTGGGCATTTTAGTGGTAAAATCATAATTAAAGAGTGGTTTAAAAGTTAATTTACAAATATAACTGTGGATTTTAGATGCATTTATGGTTTGTGTGTATTCGGTTAATAGAAAAAATCGGAGTTGTGGAAAGAGCATTGACACCTGGCAGCTTGTACCGAACAAAAACACAATATTGTAGATCTCACACCCTTTTTATGTTTCTGATCATTCCAGATCTTCCTATATACTAGATTTTTCTAGTTAGTTGATATCTTGATTTCTTACTTTATGATAGTGGAAATACTGCAGAGCAATGCCTCGTACTAAATAGCAATGATTACCAGATAGGGTTGCTGATGAGATCTCACTGACTTCATTAATAATTTAGATAACCACAGAAAGCATCAATTGGCTACTTAGCATTCGAACCGAAAGGCTTTATCTGCAGATTAAATTCTGAGTCTATTAAACTGTTGGAGAAATTCTTTTTTAACTCTTAGAACTTTACTACTAAGCGTCAGAGTTCCACTTTCCTACACATTGCCCGCTGTATATTTTATACGTTTGCTGCATTTCTTCTAATTTAATTGAACTAACAGGATTTACTCTGAAGTGAAGGTTGGTTGGACATTAATATTTATTTGTCTAGCATTTATTGAAAGCTAAATGTATTGGAATTCTTCATCCACTAAAACGTTGTACATCTGCTTCCAGGTGCCAATTGTATTTAGTAGCCCATTCATTTCATTTAAAATACTATCAAGATGGTGGAGCTCCAGACAGTGAAAACTTTAAAAGCCTCATGGCGTAAACTGTTACAATAAAGGAATGTGAGTGCTTACCTCTGTTCTCAATTGATCCGTCTCAGAAAGTCTTCACAGAAACAGCAAGTAGCAGTGGACTGATAGTAGGGACAAGTGCTGTGGAGTGCCTGCAGGTGATGCCTATGCCGCTGTCCATGGTACTTCTAGGTTCCCCACCTGCTAGAAGATGGTGCAGCTGTCCATGGTACTAGTGCTATCCCCACCACAAGCGGGCGGTGACGCTGTCCATGGTACTAATCCTAACCCCACCACTAGAGCACAGTGTCACTATCCAGTAGCACTACATGTTCTGGACCAAGGAACTAGTGCAAGGGAAGATCTGCCCCCTACCACCTCTTCCTGCCCACCTTTGGTGTTCTTGCTGTATAACTCCTCCCTTCATTTTCCTATTCGTACGCATTTAAATTATTGGAGACAAAACCTACTTGAAGAACCTGCCTTCCTCCAGAGTGCAACTTCATCCAACCAAACAAATTTCCTTATTCACTTGATACGGTTTCGGGATGGACCGTGATACAACCCTACTGAATTAATACTTCTTAGACTTATTTATTAATGCTAGTATTAATTTAAAAAAAAACATTTTGAATTTCTTAAATAAATCCTTCACTTAATATATGGAAAGTAATCAACGAGCATCTTTAATACGGGAATTGGAAGCTGTGCTTAGTTTTGATGTTGTCCTTTTTAACCCTATGTATTGAGTAAGAGAAGACTAAGCTCTCTGACATTCATGTAAAAGTATCTGTTGGTCAATTTGCAGAGTTCCTTTACAAATTGTGTTGCTCTTTTGTAGAAATTTCTTATACTTTGTCTACAATTCCATTATGTTAATTGGGAAGTTTATCTGGAAAACTGTGATTTTTACAGACATGCTAACAGAATATGATAAAGTATCACAGGAACATTAATAAGGAAATTTAGTGTGACTTATCCGAAGCCCGACTTCTCTGTGACTTCTGAATTAAATCCATTCCAGCATTCGGACCCTCACTATTAGAAGTGGTCTGTGATCTATTGGATTGTGAGGAGTGTATGCGAGTGGGAATTTGATTAATGGGCTTCCTCTATACTTCTTGAGAGCCGTCATCTTCTCAGACGTTTGATGGACACTCTGTATTATGTATTTATTGATAGAAAAGCCCTGTTTTCTAAAGTAATCAGGAATTGGGAAGCAGGTCCATCAATCGGAAGAATAATGATGCTCTGAGCTAGAAATGTTTTCATGAAAGCAATATAGCTGGCCATGAGCTCAAGACTAGTATTTTTTCCTTGCTTTATATATCCACTTTTTCCATGGACGTTCACTGAATATGTATTTGACAAATTTTATTTTTCTCTATAATGTCATTGAATGATTTTCATTGTGCATTTCTGCCGTAAAATATGGGACTTTAGAGGATGATTCATGCAATTAATTCACAAACTAGATATTTACAATATTTAGCAACTTTATTTCCCTGAATATGCCACAGTATTATTTCATATAATTCTTTTTTTGTACAGATATACAGTATTTCACACAGAGTTGGCTTTAAAAATAGACAGTTAAACATTTTCACAATACTGCACCTAGTTTTCTTCTGGAGGGGAGGACATTTCTATCTAACATGATTTTGACATATCAATGGTTTCTAATGTTTTAGGTGAAAAAAAAAACTGACATAAGAAAGAATCTTACAGAAAGCATAGTGACATTGTGAAAATGAAAAGTACAAGTAATGAATTGCATGTTGGTACATAAACATATGGCTGATTCTTCTGTGTCCGCCCTACTATCATTTGCATAGAACTTTGTCTAGCTATACTCATAATCGGAGGATTCTTCATCGGACATGTATTTACCTGTTTGGGCTCCGTTGTAAGTGTCCATAGTATTGTCCTGTATGTGTTCACCTTTATGTAAGCCCTTGTTGGACTTTGCCCTGCGCTCTTCCATTTTAATGGTATCATACAAGCCCTTAGGTCCCTCATCAAGCAAGATGTTTCTTTCTGAGTGGGATGGCTTCATTTGGCACACGTTTCTGAGGAACAAGAGAGCGGGAGCGTATAGTACATTGGCAAGTCCCATGCCAAGGTTAAGCTGAGTGAAACCCATAGTGTGTACAATTTGGCTAGCAACTATAGGCCCAAGAGCATAAGCCACAGAGTAAGATATATCTGCAATAGCATAGACACTTCCATACACAGAGACATGGCGGAGATCTACAAGTAAGGCTAGAGTGGGTAATAGTGCAGTATCCACCAGGGCAATGCCAAAGCATAAACCACACAAGGGGATAATAAGCTGCTCAAAGCTTTTACAGGCTGGTACAGTGCAAGAACTGGCACCAATTATAACCAATCCTATAGCACCATAGAACCACTGGTATTGAGGGTAATTGGCTGCAAGCTTTACAGTGATGTAAACTCCTAGAACATGAGGGAAAAAAGCTGGCAGCCAAGTCAGACCCATTTGCCACTCAGAGGCTCCCATAGTTGTTTTCATCCAGGTTGCTATGGTGGGCTCCAAAAATGCCAAAGGAATGTTACAGGTGGTTAGCGCTCCAGCTACAACTGCGATATATGGGTCAATCATTAGTCTGTGGATGGGTGTGCCCACTGGCATGTTTTCTCTAGTCCGATTCGCAAAAGGTTTTATGACTACTAATAAGAGTATGCCATCAATGAGGGAAATGCAGGCTAATATGAGGAATGGCATTCTTTTACCCACAAACTGGTATAATATGCCTCCAAAAGGGGGGGCAACCAAACTCCCGAATGAGATAAATGCTAAGGCTATCCCCAAGGCTTTACTCCGCTCTGCTTCCTCTGTGTATTTGTCTGCGATCATAGCTATCCCAGAAGTATCTGCAAAGGCAGATCCCAACCCTTGGAGGCTTCTTGCCACAAAGAGTGTAGCATAATTTTCTGCAAAAGCAAATATAACAGTGGAAAAGAACATAACAATAAGTCCAATGAACAAAGGGATGTCATAGCCAACCCTGTCTATAAAAGTGCCACTCAAAGGGTTGACAAGCAACTGTAAAATAGCTTTGGAGGCAAACAGGACTCCTATTTTGATGTCTTCATTCTCTGTTGGGTACGTGGGTCTGATGATCGATTTATTTGAGTAAGATGAACTAGAATTTATTTCTCTAAAGTGTTTTTCGCTATGCAGCCTCATACTTTGTATATAGTCTGGGATGATTGGTACTATCACCATGTAAAGCATATTATCAAGAAAAAGTGCCACACAGACAATGAACAGGATGAGTCTCCTCAGGTGGTGGGCTTCTTTCATGGCTGAGCCTATTTGTTTAGTTCTTTCACCCATGGCATTGGATAGTTTCTCCACTGCAGACTTGGCAGTCCCTGGTGTATTTTCTGAAGCCATGTTTTCACTTCTCACTGCTAAAGCGCGATCAACAGAAAATCCAGGCACTCCTTTCTCACTTCGAACAACAAGTCTCAGGAGAGCAGCTTGGATCCTAGAGGGAGCATTCAGGAGATCTGATGGTCCATGAACAGGGCGTCACTCGAAAGAGCTGTAAGATAAAAAGGATATAAAGGCTTTTAGGTGTTCGTAATGTACATGAACGTGACTTTAAGCTGAGATAGATATTGGGGAAAGAATAGTTACATATTAGAACTACATAGGGAAAAAGTAAAGTGGAAGTCAGCTAAACACACAAGTTGAATGAAAGCTGAAAACTGAAAAGAGGGAATAGGCAGCTGTTCAGTTGACGCCTCATTTACAATAGAAATTACACATTTTTAGCTCCCGGTCATAGCCAAGCAATCACATCTGAAGGCATGGTAATACGTTGCTGTTTGGAACTAAAATCATGACAACCCCTTTTCTCCGTCCTAACATTCCCTTTTCTCATTTTCCTAAATTGAGATCCCTGCTTATGCAGATGTGCTGGGAAAGAGTGGAAGAAAACACTTACTTTGTGGTTTGCTTGTAAATCAATTGCCGTTCACGAGATGCATCCTCACAGCAGATTGTGAAAGCTGAGCAAGTGAGCAGATGAGTGCAGCCTCATCCATACAGGAGGAGATCTTAATTAGTGCTGGCTGCTGCGTCTTGATTTCAGCTTCATATCTTGCTGTGATTGAACCATTGGAGAGGTAGCCACTTCACCCAAGCAGCATCCATCCTTCCTTTTGTGATGCCATTGGCACAGATTGAGTTGCATGCTTCTTGATTCCTAGACTTTCTTTCCACTGAAGGCGGTGACGCACAGTTAGCTTTGGCCCCCAAGTGGCTACTTTGGGAGCGGCGTCTCCTTATGTTAATTTAACACATGGAAGAACCTTAACCAATTACTAAGAGCTGACCCTCCCCTTCCCCAGCATCACACATAGGAGAGGTAATCCCTTGCTCAAGACACTTTTTTTTTCTGTGCTGGAGAATACTTTCTTTGGCATGTAGAATTTTAACCATTTCTCTCCCTCACCACTGTCACTCATTCTGTATATATAAAAGCACAGTCTTTTTTTATCCTTCTGTCTTTCAACAAACTTTTTGCATCCAAACAGCAAAGATTTCGACTGTCGGAAAGTCCTTATGCAGTGAAAATTTTTTCATGCTGTAAGGAGTTAATAGTTTTTTTTAGAAGGAGTAAAAACCAATACAAATTGTTGTAGCATCCTCGCAAGAGGACAACAAAGCAAGGCATGTGAATAAAGAAATCGCCCGAGCAAACCTAATTGTGAAAAGGAAAGAATATGATTGTAGAGCCATTGTTAGTGATAGCGGATTAATCAGAGGGATAATTACCCAGCTGGGTGCTCAGATCTCCATACCAGGTCCACTGTCCTGCGCTACTAGCCTCAGGAGCCAGGCCGCCAAGCGCAGTGCGTTACATGGACATGTCACACTGGCACTTTGTACCGCTAGACACGTAAGGATCTCCGCAGGCGGTAGGAGCAAGATGTTTGCTCAAATCTTGCAGACAGAGGAACCCTGTCCTCATATCATAACCTGCTCCTTCTTCCACAAATATCTATTGCAGAAATGTCATTTGTGACACCCTTTCAAAGAGCAAGTTATCCAGCTCTCCCAGGTTCATGAAAGGCACATCTGCCTAGATATGGCACATTTTGGTGATGATGAAACAATGAAGGGAATTTATCTAGGTAGATTTAGCATTCAACGGGTTTCTATTACAGTTTCACCAGGATTGGTGCCCAGCTTTCCTGGGACCCTGAAAGGCAAATCTCCCTAGCTTTGTCATGATTTTGAGTGAAGAGAGGGATTTTCTAGGTAGATTTAATTTTCAGAAGATTTCTTGTGGTTCCTTGCCCAACTTTTCTAGGATCCTGAAAAGCAAGTCTGCCTAGACATGTTACAGCCTGCAGGGTTTATCAGCGCACCAGTAAGCAGATGTGTGCGGCTCACAGCTCTTCTTCTTACTGAATAGTTGAATGAGAGGGATGATAAATTCAGTTAAGTGTATATTTGTTTTATAGTATAATGGCAAGATGATCTGTGATCACCATCATTGCAGCTGTTACAGGGGTCGTCCCCTGCTTTACATTTCCCTTTCATGTGAACTGTCAAGGATAAATATCTTGTGTTTTCAGATCTTGCGGTATCCTTGTGATGGGTCAGTCACAAATGAACTGATGTAAAGAGGAGGCTCCCTGCTGTGAAAGAGTCAGCACCACAATGAGAGCCACTCAAATGTCATAATGGCTCTCACTGATCTTAACATTCGAGTGTTCAGCAGACAAAACCCCGCCAACCGAATAAAACTCTGCCATCTATCTATTATTATCCATTATCTATCTATCTATCTATCTATCTATCTATCTATCTATCTATCTATCTATCTATCTATCTCATATCTATATATTATATCTATATCTCTATGTATGTATAGCATATCTATCTATCTATCTATTTATCTATATATTTATCTATCTATCTAACTAGCCACTATTTATCTATCTATCTAGGCATTTTGAAAAAAAAATATGAAAAACTATTTTTGAGAAATATAATTCGTATTGAATATTTGTCTGTGTTTTCACATGGCCTAGATTCATGCACATGTGCTGCTGTCTGCTGTGTTCTTCTTTATCTGTACCAGTTCTTTGGTGGTGTGAACAGGTTCCTACAGACTTGTTCACTATGCAAGTAGCCAATGTGTTTTTGGTTCTATAATTGTTCTCTTGTTTCTACAAGACTGGGGAGTTCACCACTCCTCTGTGGGTCATTTGCATTGTAGCTGTTCCATCTCGCATGTTCTACATGGATATTTTCTCTCTGAACCCTGTTCATACAGGTACTATACCAATGATCAGGTTTTTAAATACATCAGATAGTGATTATATACATTAGACAGGACAGCTCTATTATGGGTATACCTTGGCGATTGGTGGAGCAGCTTAACATACTTTTTTTTGCAAAAAAAGTATTAACTAAATACCCTGTATTTTTTCATTTTTTGACTAGCACTTGCTTATTTACTGTTACATTTTTACCGAGTATTTTTGGACCTCTCTGTGCGCTTTTGTGTCTTCAAGTTCTTTGGTGGTGTGAACAGGTTTCTACAGACTTGTTCACTGTGCAAGTAGCCCATGTGTTTTTGGTTTTATCTGTATGATGCAGCTTGCAGCTTGCACATGTTCACATTAGGAGTGCTGGTTGTTTTTTTTTTCTCTATTTGATGTATGGATGCGGCTGCATCCTGACTGATCTTTGCACTCCTCCCATTGACCTTGCAGGTGGTGGTAATCAACTCTACCTGCCCATAAATTGTAGGTTTAGCCCAGAGTGACATGTTTTGTCCAGAGTTGTAAGCTGGTGGCCCAAAAGTGGCATGTATGGTAGAGTAGGACCCATCAGAGGGAGATCACCTTGCCGTGGTTGATGGGCACACATGAATTGGCCAATTTATGCGCTAAGAATCTTCATTTTATCTATAACTAAGTTTTATGAAAAAAAATTTTTTTAAATTTTTTTATGAAAAAATATTTTTGAGAAATATAATTCGTATTGAATATTTGTCTGTGTTTTCACATGGCCTAGATTGATGTACATGTGCTGCTGTGTTCTTCTCTATCTATCTATCTATCTATCTATCTATCTATCTATCTATCTATCTATCTATCTCATATCTATATATTATCTCTCTATTTATATCTCTATGTATGTATAACATATCTATCTATTATCTATATATTTATCTATCTATCTAACTAGCCATTATTTATCTGTCTGGGCATTATCTATCTATACACCTATCTATCTATCTATCTGTCTGTCTGTCTGTCTGTCTATCTATCTATCTATCTCACATATCTATCTATCTATCTATCTATGCATTATTTATCTATCTATCTATCTATCTATCTATCTATCTATCTATCTATCTGTCTATCTCATATCTATATATTATCTCTCTATATCTCTATGTATGTATAACATATCTATCTATCTATCTATCTATCTATCTATCTATCTATCTATCTATCTATCTATCATCTATATATTTATCTATCTATCTAACTAGCCATTATTTATCTATTTATGTAGGCATTATCTATCTATCTATCTATCTATCTATCTATCTATCTATCTATCTATCTATCTATCTATGTCACATATCTATCTATCTATCCATCCATTATCTATCTATCTATCTATCTATCTATCAATCTATCTATCTATCTACAGTGGGGCAAAAAAGTATTTAGTCAGTCAGCAATAGTGCAAGTTCCACCACTTAAAAAGATGAGAGGCGTCTGTAGACCTCAACTATGGGAGACAAACTGAGAAAAAAAAAATCCAGAAAATCACATTGTCTGTTTTTTTATCATTTTTTTTTGCATATTATGGTGGAAAATAAGTATTTGGTCAGAAACAAACAATCAAGATTTCTGGCTCTCACAGACCTGTAACTTCTTCTTTAAGAGTCTCCTCTTTCCTCCACTCATTACCTGTAGTAATGGCACCTGTTTAAACTTGTTATCAGTATAAAAAGACACCTGTGCACACCCTCAAACAGTCTGACTCCAAACTCCACTATGGTGAAGACCAAATAGCTGTCAAAGGACACCAGAAACAAAATTGTAGCCCTGCACCAGGCTGGGAAGACTGAATCTGCAATAGCCAACCAGCTTGGAGTGAAGAAATCAACAGTGGGAGCAATAATTAGAAAATGGAAGACATACAAGACCACTGATAATCTCCCTCGATCTGGGGCTCCACGCAAAATCCCACCCCGTGGGGTCAGAATGATCACAAGAACGGTGAGCAAAAATCCCAGAACCACGTGGGGGGACCTAGTGAATGAACTGCATAGAGCTGGGACCAATGTAACAAGGCCTACCATAAGTAACACACTACGCCACCATGGACTCAGATCCTGCAGTGCCAGACGTGTCCCACTGCTTAAGCCAGTACATGTCCGGGCCCGTCTGAAGTTTGCTAGAGAGCATTTGGATGATCCAGAGGAGTTTTGGGAGAATGTCCTATGGTCTGATGAAACCAAACTGGAACTGTTTGGTAGAAACACAACTTGTTGTGTTTGGAGGAAAAAGAATACTGAGTTGCATCCATCAAACACCATACCTACTGTAAAGCATGGTGGTGGAAACATCATGCTTTGGGGCTGTTTCTCTGCAAAGGGGCCAGGACGACTGATCCGGGTACATGAAAGAATGAATGGGGCCATGTATCGTGAGATTTTGAGTGCAAACCTCCTACCATCAGCAAGGGCATTGAAGATGAAATGTGGCTGGGTCTTTCAACATGACAATGATCCAAAGCACACCGCCAGGGCAACGAAGGAGTGGCTTCGTAAGAAGCATTTCAGCGTCATGGAGTGGCCTAGCCAGTCTCCAGATCTCAACCCTATAGAAAACCTTTGGAGGGAGTTGAAAGTCCGCGTTGCCAAGCGAAAAGCCAAAAACATCACTGCTCTAGAGGAGATCTGCATGGAGGAATGGACCAACATACCAACAACAGTGTGTGGCAACCTTGTGAAGACTTAGAGAAAACGTTTGACCTCTGTCATTGCCAACAAAGGATATATTACAAAGTATTGAGATGAAATTTTGTTTCTGACCAAATACTTATTTTCCACCATAATATGCAAATAAAATGTTAAAAAAACAGACAATGTGATTTTCTGGATTTTTTTCCTCAGTTTGTCTCCCATAGTTGAGGTCTACCTATGATGTAAATTACAGAAGCCTCTCATCTTTTTAAGTGGTCGAACTTGCACTATTGCTGACTGACTAAATACTTTTTTGCCCCACTGTATCTACAGTGGGGGAAATGAGTATTTGATCCCTTGCTGATTTTGTAAGTTTGCCCACTGAGAAAGACATGAACAATGCATAATTTTAAGGGTAGGTTAATCTTAACATTGAGAGATAGAATATCAAAAATAAACTCCAGAAACTCAAATTGTATACATTATCTAAATGTATTTGCATTTTTCAGTGAGAAATAAATATTTGATCCCTCTGGCAAACAAGACTTAATACTTGGTGGCAAAACCCTTGTTGGCAAGTACAGCAGTCAGATGTTTTTTGTAGTTGATGATTAGGTTTGTGCACATGTCAGGAGGAATTTTGGTCCACTCCTCTTTGCAGATCATCTCTAAATCTTCAACTCTCTCCATAAGTTTTCTATGGGATTAAGGTATGGAGACTGGCTAGGCCACTCCATAACCTTAATGTGCTTCTTTTCGAGCCACTCCTTTGTTGTCTTGGCTGTATGTTTTGGGTCATTGTCTTCTTGAAAGACCCAGCCACAACCCATTTTTAATGTCCTGGTGGAGGGAAGGAGGTTGTCACTGAGGATTTTATGGTACATAATAATAATATTAATCTTTATTTTTATATAGCGCTAACATATTCCGCAGTGCTTTCAGGTTGCACACATTATCGTTGCTGTCCCCGTTGGGGCTCACAATCTAAATTCCCTATCAGTATGTCTTTAGAATGTGGGAGGAAACCAGAGTACCCGGACGAAACCCACCCAAACACGGGAAGAACATACAAACTCCTTGCAGATGTTGTCCAAGGTGGGATTAGAACCCAGGACTCCAGCACTGCAAGGCTGCAGTGCTTCTATCTCTCAATGTTAAAATTAACCTACCCTTAAAACTATAGACTGTTCATGTTTGACCTCTTATATAATGGCAGCTGGCCCCCAAGTGACATGAGGCAGGAATGGCCAGAGATGGTAAACTCGGCAAGCACAAGTAGACACTGTTGATGAAGTGGCTGGCTGGCATGGCTGATAGACAGGCGGGTTGGCACAGCAGATAGGCATGCGGGGATGGCTGATAGACAGGCAGGTGGGCATAGCTGATAGACAGGCAGACAGGCATAATATAATAAATATGCCACTGCTATGTGCTGTGTCTGACCGTGCTGGGGCATGGTACCAAGGACAATATTGGCTGCTACTGCATTAGTCTGGTATATAGCTTCCTACATGCAGAGGTTTTGTTCCTGTAGCTATCAGCATATGCAAGATGTGGGTTGGGGTGAATGACCTTGAAAGTAGACAAAATATGTCTGTGATCACTAGTAGTAAAGAGACCTCCAGGACTTATTAAGGAAGGTGGAGGCCCTGATGTGACTATTGTAGAAAAGTCAGCCTCCTCTAACTACTAAGGAAATGGAAGGTTGGTGCTGTGACTACTGGCGAGGTGACGTTTTATAATGTAATTTTTGGGAAGATTGGGAACCATACTTTACCAACTGCGACTTCTGTGAGAGTAAGTGTTTACACACACTACATCTTTTTCTCCAAATTACAATGTGTTACATACCAGAAAGCTTTGTCTTTTTGTATGGATCATTAATGTTAGCTTCTGTTTTACTATCTGTATCCCAGCTATAAATATGACACTTGCTATAATCTGACAATGGATTTATAATCATGACATAAATGTTTTGGTTGTAGCACCTCTTGGGCAGCACGGTGGCGCAGTGGTTAGCACTGCAGCCTTGCAGTGCTGGGGTCTTGGGTTCTAATCCCACCCAGGACAACATCTGCAAAGAGTTTGTATGTTCTCTCCGTGTTTGCGTGGGTTTCCTCCGGGTTCTTAGGTTTCCTCCCACATTCCAAAGACATACTGATAGGGATTCTAGATTGTGATCCCCATCGGGGACAGTGATGATAATGTGTGCAAAACTGTAAAGCGCTGCGGAATATGTTAGCGCTATATAAAAATAAAGATTATTACAAATAAAGATTATTATTCAGTTCTGATCTAACTTCTCAAAATCCAAATTTGCTGCTTTAATTATTAATGACAAATGTGCTTAACGGGACCACTAAGATCCCCACAGCTGCCAGAATAGGCATTTGTATCCTTCTTAAAAACAAGCACTAAACACAATGCACGTACCTTGATGGATGCACGGCAGGCTGGCGGCATTTCGGCTTCACGGATACAGGTGCAGCACCCCAGATGGAAAAAAAGTATTTACCGTAGTCAGCCACCAATTGTGTAAGTTCTCCCACTTAAAAAGATGAAAGAGGCCTGTAATTGACATTATAGGTAGACCACAACTATGAGAGTCAAAATGAGAAACCAAATCCAGAAAATCACCTTGTCTGATTTGGCAAGATTTAGTTTGCAAATTATGGTGGAAAAAAGTATTTGGTCATTAACAAAAGTTCAACTCAATAGTTTGTTATATATCCTTTGATGGCAATGACAGTGGTCAAACTTTTTCTGTAAGTCTTCACAAGGTTGGCACACACTGTTGGTGGTATGTTGGCCTATTCCTCCATGCAGATCTCCTTTAGAGCAGTGATGTTTTTGGCCTGTCGCTGGGCAACACGGACTTTCAACTCCCTCCAAAGGTTTTCTATGCAGTTGAAACCTGAAGACTGGCTAGGCCACTCCAGGACCTTCATATACTTCATATGAAGCCACTCCTTCATTACCCTGGTGGTGTGCTTGGGATCATTATCATGCTGAAAGACCCATCCACGTTTCATCTTCAATGGCCTTGCTGATGGAAGGAGGTTTGCACTCAAAATATCACGATACATGGCCCCATTCATTCTTTCATGTACATGGATCAGTTGTCCTGGTCTCTTTCCAGAGAAACAGCCCCAAAGCATGATGTTGCCACCCCCATGCTTCACAGTAGGTATGGTGTTCTTTGGATTCAACTCAGCATTCTATCTCCTCCAAACACAAGTTTTGTTTCTACCAAACAGTTCTTCTTTGGTTTCATCAGACCATATGACATTCTCCCAATACTCTTCTGGATAATCCAAATGCTCTCTAGCAAACTTAAAATGGGCCCGTATATGTACTGGCTTAAGCAGGGGGACACGTCTGGCACTGCAGGATCTGAGTCCCTGGTGGCGTAGTGTGTTACTGATGGTAGACTTTGTTACGATGGTCCCAGCTCTATGCAAGTCATTCCACCCGTGTGGCTCTGGGATTTTTGCTCATTGTTATTGTGATCATTTTGACCCCATGGGGTAAGATCTTGCATGGAGCCCCAGATTGACGGAGATAATCAGTGGTCTTGCATGTCTTCCATTTTCTTATTATTGCTCCCACAGTTGATTTCATCACACCAAGTTGCTTGCCTATTGCACATTCAGTCTTCCCAGTCTGGTGCTAACACGGTACCAAGATATATATCTTTCCTGTATCAGCCTGGTGCAGGGCATCGATTTTGTTTCTGGTGTCCTTCGACAGCTCTTTGGTGTTCTCCATAGTGGAGTTTGGAGTGTGACTGTTTTAGGTTGTGGACAGGTGTCTTTCATACTGATAACAAGTTCAAACAGATGCCATTACTGCAGGTGATGAGTGGAGGACAAAGGAGCCTCTTAAGGAAGAAGTTACAGGTCTTTGAGAGCCAGAAATCTTGCATGTTTTTAGGTGACACAAAAAAACTAAAGGAAACCACTGAACATGGATAGCCAAAGGAAACAAATCATGGGGCACATATATGAATAAAAAATTGCCTTTATTACAAAGTGAATGGCGGATAGATGGCACAATGTGCAAGAGTGCCCGCACTATCGTGAGAGATAAAAGTAACAATAAAACATATATAAATAGTATAAACAAATGGGGACTACCAAAGAAAAAATGGGAGGGGGAGGGGGTGTTGTAAACCAGTTTAACAGATAAAACTGGACATTAAAATATATAAAGGTTCTATGAGAATTTGAATGACCTCATCATAGTAGAAAACAATTTCAATGCTACTGCCCAGAAATAAATCAATAGAGCCAAGCTGAAGCAGTTCCACAATATGTAAATGCAATGTAATAAGCCAAACGTACAAATGAAAAAGAAATTCTGAAAAAATATTAGATGACATTATCATAATGAAAAACAATTGACATGCTACTGCCCAACAATATGCCAACTGAGCCAGGCTGAAGTAGCTCAACAATAGTCCAGTGTGATATAACAGATTGAGCACACATGTGAAAAGATCCTCCCAAGGCAGACATAGTTAAAGTATCACTGCATAATGCACCCTTACAAGATACATGTGCATTGTATTTATCAATAATTACCTGGTGGTGATCTAGTGGTGGTCTCCTGTTCGAAGTGCGGAGCACACCCCAATGTGCATTTCGGAACTAAGTCCTTCATCATGTTTTTAGGTGGCCAAATACTTATTTTCCACCATAATTTGCAAAATAAACCTTGCCATATTAGACAAGGTTATTTTCTGGATTTGTTTTCTCATTTTGACCCTCATAGTTGTGGTCTACCTATGATGTCAATTACAGGCCTCTATCATCTTTTTAAGTGACAGAACTTGCACAATTGGTGGCTGACTAAATACTTTTTCCCCACGGTACAATGTCATCAGGAATCGAAGAAGAGAAGTGAAGGAGTGGCACTCTGATTTCTGGTAAAAAAAAAAATCTTGTTTATTTAATACATCAAGATTAAAATTGTGGAGGTGGGGGGGTTGGTTCTGTGGTGGACAACGGCCATTTCGCGTACTTCTTACACTTCAATGGGTCCAGGAGCAGTTGGGTTCATGCTCACCTGTCACTCCATTCTTTACCTGTGGGGCTGCTGAGCAAGCCAATTATACCACTCCTGCAATGCCATTAAGAATTAATAAATGGAATGCATTTCAGCATGTGTACTGTCTAATGGGGATAAAGTGCACCATTCCGGTGAACGATGAGGGTCCCAGCAGTCGAACCCCCAATCATCGAAAAGTTATCACCTTTCCTAAGACTTGGTGTTGATTTGTTCGAATTGGACAACTTAATATGTAGGATTGAGTTGAACTCTAATCACCTGAAATTTGTGGTTCCATGCAAATTCTAAATACACTGATTCATGAGGAGCTTAAAAAAAAGAAAAATATACCCAGCATCATTTCACACACTGCTGAAGACTCAGAGGGCTAATGGCATCAGGCGCAGATGCGCCGGCTTCCCCATAATGACCTGCAGCAATTATTTCACATGGTTTAGTGCAGTTAATCAGGAGGAAATATGGAGTTGAATTTTATATAACCCTGCAAGATAGAAAGTATTGAGACAGTGTGAGTGTCAGCAATATCCCTAATTTTTGATATGCTTAAGCAGTTCATAGCGACCTCTCCAGCCAGGTACGTGTGTATTGTTAGTAAACCAATTTTGGTTGATTTGGGAATTAGATGCAAGGTTATATTATTTTATGTTGGGGACGTCTGTCTCTCCATTCAGTTTATGTCACTGTAATCTGTCACACCCTATGCAAAGCTTTTTGCCCTTCCATAAGAAGGAGTGAAGAAATTTTAAATATAGAACAAGAGACTGAAACATAGAATGTAATCTTGGAAAATAAATTATCTTAAGAAGGTTTGTCATTCCAATGAAAAATGAAGTGAAATTGCTCCAAGGAAATATATTGGTTTGTAGTGAAGTGTGGAAAAAAAATGTAAATTAATACAATAGCGCTTAAAAGGACTAAGAGTGATTAGTACACCTAAGTACGACATTGTGGCCAATCAGGTGAGTGGAGGGACATGAGACCACGTGGGGTCCCATCAGTAATAGATCTTCTGGATGAAGTGCATTGATCTTAAAGGCCATTAATGTGCCAACTTTTCCATTGATCTTTTCCAGGAGAGGCTACAGAAATTGCTGGGGTAAAAAGTTAAAGAGAACTAGGTCATCTGTAAATGAGGAGAGTCTCAACTGTTCGCTACCATAGTGAATGCCCTTAAAACCTTGCCAAATGTTATCATGATTTAAAAATAGATCTGAGGCTGTCTCAACTTCTAGAATTGGTAAACCTGCAATATGCTTGTAAAAACAAGTAAGTTTACAATTTACCTCATAGTAAACATTCCATCCATTCTTAAGAATGGAGGGATTTTTAATTTTATAGTTTACTGCATGTTGCCTAGGTTACCAGCCACCTCTGCAGTCTATCAGAGTGGGCCGTCTCCTAAATAAGAAGTACAGCATTTACAAGCTATGTTCTTCAGCACTTGCAGATGCTGCTCTGAAAAATGTCAAAATCACTGGATCCAGAGAGCTTCAGAGCCATTGTGCTCCATAATAACTTCAGCGGAGTGCAGATTTTGTGGAGAGCGAAAAGTTCATACCTGTGTCTCAGGCTAATTGCTGTCCTGAACTATAAAACTTCAGGAACAAGGAGGCAAGCCGAAAGCTGGGAGGCAGAGGAGCAATGTGATCCAGAAGAAAGAAGTTTAGACAACTCCCTTAAGAGAAGTGAGGAAAGGTACATCGCTCGTAGCACCCTCGTTTAGGGCTATAGGCAGGGAGTTAATACCATGAACCCCTTAATAACCGCCAATACGACTTTTTACAGCAGTGTTTAAGGTTCCTTATTCTACAGCACTTCCTTTTTATGGCAATGAGAAATAAGGGACAAGCTCCCACCTTGACGTGCGAGGATTCAGCAGATGACAGCCATATACTATATTATACCAATCGTGGTTGTGTAACCCGCAAAATGACACTATCAATAGTGACAGCAGCATCTGGATGGCTTACTGAGAGAGGGGACTCCCTTTTTCATCTTATTGGCATCCCGATGATGTGATGGTGGCTGCAATAAAAATATAAGTTCAATAAAATTTGTAAAAATGTAAAAACTTATGTCACATATTGATCGGCATAAAGACAAAACTATTCTCGAACTGCTATATGTTTTATTTTTATTCTGCCTCCCAAACAATCAGAATAAGGCTATGTGCACACGTGCGGAATTGCCGCGGAAATTTCCGCTACTGTGCAGCGGGTAAAACGCATGCGATTTACAAGCGTAATTAGCTTGCTGAATGCTAGAATTTTCCAAGCGATCTATAGCATCACTTGGAAAACTGATTGACAGGTTGGTCACACTTGTCAAACGTAATGTTTGACAAGTGTGACCAACATTTTACTATTGATGCTGCCTATGAAGCATCAAATAGTAAAAAGATCTAATGTTAAAAATAATTAAAAAAATAATAAATTGTGATATTCTCACCTTCCAGCATCCCCGACAGTCTTCCCGCTCCTCACGATGCTCCCGTTCCCAATAATGCCTAGCGGCAATTACCTCAGATGGCATAGCGGTCTCACGAGACCCACGTCATCACAGGTCATTGCCGCAAAGCATCACTGGGAACGAAAGGATCACGAGGAGCGGGAACGCTGTGAGGGACACCGGAAGGTGAGAATATCACGTTTTATTATTTTAATTCTTTTCTTTTTTAACAATGGGCAGCACGGTGGCGCAGTGGTTAGCACAGCAGCCTTGCAGCGCTGGAGTCCAGGGTTCAAACCCCACCAAGGACAACATCTGCAAAGAGTTTGTATGTTCTCCCCGTGTTTGCGTGGGTTTCCTCCAGGTACTCCGGTTTCCTGCCACATTCCAAAGACATGCTGATAGGAAATTTAGATTGTGAGCCCCAGCGAGGACAGTGATGACAATGTGTGCAACCTGTAAAGCGCTGTGGAATATGTTAGCGCTATATAAAAATAAAGATTATTATTAACAATTATATGGTTCCCAGGGCCTGGAGGAGAGTCTCTTCTCCTCCACCCTGGGTATCAACCACACATAATCCGCTTACTTCCCGCATGGTGGCCAGAGCCACATGTGGAATGTAAGCGGATCAATGCATCCCCATGATTCCGCACAAGGAATGAACATGCTGCGTTTTTTTCCGCAATGCAATTCTGCCACGGAAAAAAACGTAACATGTGAACAAAAATTGCGGATTGCATTTTAATAATAGGATGCTTAATGTATGTGTTTTTTTTGCAGTTTTATGGCAGAGCAGAGTACTGCTGTGCGCAGGCACCAGGCCTCTCTGACCTTTCCAGGTGCCTGCGCACTGCAGTACTTTGCTCTGCCAGACAAAATACGCCCGCGCCGGAGCCACAGCGTGAAGACCAGAAGAGGATGTCCTCCTATGAAGATGGGAGGCCCCAGACTGTACTGCGATGCCCATCGGATCGGACCGCCTGCCCAGGTGAGTATAATCTAACCTCTTTTTCTCATATTTTAGGTTACATCGGGGGCTTATCTACAGCATTCCAGAATGCTGTAGATAAGCACCTGATGGAGGTGGGCTTAGCTCACCATCGATTTTGGGGGTGACAGGTTCCCTTTAATCCTGCATTAAGCAGGGGGCTGGACATGATGACCCTTGAGGTCCCTTCCAACTCTACCATTCTATGATTCTATGAAGCCATCAAAAATCCTAACAAAATAAAATGGTATTTGGAAAAAGACACTGACATAGAGTAGAAGTATGTAAATATTATTTATTATCTTTTCTATGTGTGGTATAATGATAAAATAAAATAAAAAATTAGAACATTTCTAATTTTCTAAATGTTCAGCATGTTGGGATAATTTCCATAAATAGAAACATCAACCCAAATTTGCCAGTAACATAAAGAGCAAAGTGTTCCGAAAAAAGATTCAGTGGGATATACAGAAGTATTCCAGAGTTATTATCACATAAATTGACAGATGTCAAATGTGAAAAATGGGGCTTGGTCACAAAGGCTAAAATTGACACCAGTTTTTGAATTTCCCCAAAAATGTAAAATAACTAATTAATTTCGTTCAACTTCACAATTGTGTTCCACTTGTTGATTCTTTACCAAAAATTTACATTTGGTATCTTTATGTTTGAAGCATGATATGTGGGAAAAGTTCCAGGGAGCTCAATACTTTCGCAAGGCGGTAATGGAAAATATGTTAAATTGTTGGTTATGGTAGCTGAAGTAAAATTTTCAGTGTCACCCTGAAATTGACATTTTCAGAGTGCTACAGTAAACATTTTTTCCACTTTAAATTTGTATTATTTTGGCATTTTACTAATTTATCGTAGCATTGATGTGAACAACAACTTTTAACATTTTTATTGATTTTACATATTCAATACATGTTATGTAGTACAAACTATTACAACTATGTTTTTAACTATTTTTTATCAAACATTAAAATTTATGCACCTTACCCAAACATAAAACATTTACACCCAATTAAAAACATAGTGCAACCCCTCCCCCCTACCTCCAGTGTAATCTATAAGTAGCAAATATAGGTAAACTGACTGAACAGCAATCTAGTCTGAACTGGTGCATAACCAAAAAAGACTTACATAGCAAAGAGATCAATGGCTGCACTCAACTGTATTAAAGCAAGGGAATGTGCGATACATGAAATGTGAATAGCATAATGGCTTGTGAAATCTATGAAAAAAACACATGAGATGCTTAGCACAAAATTTGGCCAAAAAATGTGAGCCCATCCACCATCGTCAAGGGAATCTCATGGATCGGATGAGTCCCTGACCTGTCTACCTAGTGTGAACTATAAGTAGTTCACGGACAAAAGAGTAAAATTGGTTTACAGTTAAACAACTATCTATTGGAGTGCTTTTTGGTAAACAATGTTTCTTGTTTCACCTTCAGGTGCATATATGAAAACATTTTTGGGGTTACCCACTCTAGAGCAGGCAACGTACAACTGTCCATGTAAAAAACACGGGCTCTTCAAATTAATGCCGCTTTCTTGTGCACCATGGTGCATTCATCCCAAACAATTACTTTGCAAGTTTGTAATACCTTAGCTTTCCCAGAACCCTTAGTGATATTACAGACAGGAGTTTCTGACAGCGCTAAATTAAAGGGCAATCCTAGTGCTGAATGAGCTGTGTGCCCTTCTTCTAAAAGCGTGGCCACAATCCCAGCCAAGGCAATGTCATAGTTTGAGTGAATTTGTGCAAGCAGCAAATTAGATTAAAAATGTTTTAGCAGTACCTCCTGATGCATCTAGCAAAAATAGTCCCCCATTTCCACTGGAAATCTGAGCCATAATTGCCATATAGGCCGATCTTTGGTCATCAACCAAAAGAAGCTTATTTTGTGCTAGATGGTGGCCCGATTCTAACGCATCGGGTATTCTAGAATATGCATGTCCACGTAGTATATTGCCCAACCACGTAGTATATTGCCCAGTCACGTAGTATATTGCCCAGTCACGTAGTATATTGCACAGCCATGTAGTATATTGCCCAGTCACGTAGTATATTGCCCAGTCACGTTGTATATTGCCCAGCGACGTAGTATATTGCCCAGCGACGTAGTATATTGCCCAGTCACGTAGTAAATTGGCCAGTCACGTAGTATATTGCCCAGACACGTAGGTATATAACACAGCCCACGCAGTATTTAGCAGTGTGTGCACCATATCCCTGTTAAAAAAATACTCACTCCTGGGATCCAGCAAAGCTGTGTGATGCGGCCACCATCTTCCGTTCCCAGGATGCATTGCGAACTTACCCAGATGACTTAGCGGTCTCGCGAGACCGCTAAGTCTTCTGGGTAAGTTCGCAATGCATCTCTGGGACGGAAGATGGCGGCCAGCGCAAGCGCATCGTCCTACGACGGAAGGTGAGAATAGCAGGTTTTTTGTTTTTTTAATTTTTTTAACATTACATCTTTTTACTATTGATGCTGCATAGGCAGCATCAATAGTAAAAACTTGGTCACACAGGGTTAATAGCAGCGGTTACGGAGTGTGTTACCCGTGGCATAACGCAGTCCGTTACCGCTGGCATTAACCCTGTGTGAGCGGTGACCGGAGGAGAGTATGGAGCGGGCGCTGACTGCGGGGAGTATGGAGCGGGGAGTATGGAGCGGGCGCCGGGGACACTGACTGCGGGGAGTATGGAACGGGCGCTGGGCACACTGACTGGGGGGAGTATGGAGCGGGCGCCGGGCACACTGACTGCGGGGAGTATGGAGCGGGCGCCGGGGACACTGACTGTGGGGAGTATGGAGCGGGCGCCAGGGACACTGATTGCATGGAGTATGGAGCGGGCGCCGGGGACACTGACTGCGGGGAGTATGGAGCGGGCGCTGGGGACACTGACTGCGGGGAGTATGGAGCGGGCGGCGGGCACTGTGACTGCAGGGGAGTAGGGGAGGGACTAATCGGACTGTGCCCATCGCTGATTGGTTGTGGCAGCCATGACAGGCAGCTGGTGAGACCAATCAGTGACTTAGATTCCATGACAGCCCGAGGCCGCGACCAATGAATATCCGTGACAGACAGACAGATAGACGGAAGTACGAAGTACCCCTTAGACAATTATATATATATAGATGACAAATTCTTTACATTTTTCCAAATCATAGCTTTTACTTTCAGAATATCTCTGTTCATAATATCAAAGTCTGGTTGAATTGATGCTGGTAAATCTAATTCTATTAAAGTTTTACTATTGATAGATATGCACCTTTCTTCTAACATCAAGAAGGCTTTGTTTAATATGTCAGGGGTGAAATTTAAGTCTAAGTGTGGATTAACTCTCCTTTGCACTCTAAGAATATCTTCACTAAAATATTCTTTGTATTTGTCCCAAAGCACACAGGGATTGGAAGGTTCGCAGGTTGTAATTATTATGGCGACAGGTCTCTTAGTTGAGGTGGAAAGTGAGTGAGAGATGCTTCCTGCATCCATGTCATGTCCCAGTGTTGATGATCTTCGATCAGACCACGCTTTTGGCATGCTTCCCTGTAAGTTTGACACAGCTCTCCATCAACTATTTTCAAATCTGTGAATGAAGTTGGCCCATAGACAATGTGAAGCAGTAATCGGAGGTAGTAACACTCTGCGTTGTTTGGATGCACTGTATACACACGTCCAAGAGCATCACTGGAACGTCCGTCCCATCCTGGGACCCTTGCACCCTGTTTCCTCTTGCAAAATACTTTTCTTGATTTATTCCATGTATAATATTTTGGAACATCTGAATATAATAAAGCCCTTGCAAATGAATCTGCTTTACATAAGAGAAAGAAAGCTGTCAATGTTGTATTTGGTTGTCGAGCAGCTCTTTCCTCTGCTTTTTTGGGAGTAAAAGAAACTCGTCCATTTTCAAGATGGACACTGAGATGAACTACAGTCGGATGTCTTTCATGGATGGGAAAATTTAGTAATCGCCACTCGGCTCATTACTACTTAAATACCTTCCCATATGATTGTTAGAGTAGGGATTTCTAACCTACTCAGGTGTTCTCTGTCTTAAGTACCCAGCGATGAAGCAATAATCAGAGAGACACACTGCTCGTTCTCTTTCCAAATAGTCTCTGTTTAATGGGGAGTTTAGGGTGTTGTTTTATAGTACAAGCTCAAAGGGAAATCAGGCATTACTCAATAATCTGACAGAAATATGAGTTATGTAATGGGTTGTCAAACACATCCTGGGATATGAGATAAATTACATGAGAAAATGTGGGGGTACTTCCCACATGTCAACGAGTTCTGGTTCAAAAGTTGAAGTTCTCAAGAGAATCTGGCTGAAGAAATAGAATTTTTAGGTGATTGCAGACCACATTGAAAACAATAACATGTCTGACAATTTCTGGGAATTGTAGGAACTGACCATTGGCCATAAGAATGTTGCATGTAGACAGATGATAACTGGAACATAGGCCGCTATTGCATGATACTATTTTCTTCTATTTTATTCAGAATAGAAATTAGACACTTCTTTAACATGATACAGCATAATCTCATCAGATGCACATTTTGGATTCTCTAGCTGGAAAACTGCCATATCACTGCCCTTGTTAACATATTTGCAAATGTATTTTCCGTATATACTCGAGTATAAGCCGACCCGAGTATAAGCCGACCCCCCTAATTTTGCCACAAAAAACTGGGAAAACTTATTGACTCGAGTATAAGCCTACGGTGGAAAATGCAGCAGCTACCGGTTAATGTCAAAAATAAAAATAGATACCAATAAAAGTAAAATTAATTGAGACATCAGTAGGTTAAGTGTTTTTGAATATCCATATCGAATCAGGAGCCCCATATAATGCTCCATACAGTTCATGATGGGCCCCATAAGATGCTCTATATAAAAATGTGCCACATATAATGCTCCATACATTTCATTATTGCTCCATATAAAGCTGTGCCCCATATACAATGCTCTGCACCGTTCATTATTGCCCCATAGCTGTGCCATATAGTGCTCTGCACCGTTCATTTTTGTCCCATAGCTGTGCCATATAGTGCTCTGCACCGTTCATTTTTGTCCCATAGCTGTGCCATATAGTGCTCTGCACCGTTCATTTTTGTCCCATAGCTGTGCCATATAGTGCTCTGCACCGTTCATTATTGCCCCATAGCTGTGCCATATAGTGCTCTGCACCGTTCATTTTTGTCCCATAGCTCTGCCATATAGTGCTCTGCACCGTTCATTTTTGTCCCATAGCTCTGCCATATAGTGCTCTGCACCGTTCATTTTTGTCCCATAGCTGTGCCATATAATGCTCTGCACCGTTCATTATTGCCCCATTGATGTACCATAGAAAGCTGTGCCATTGCTGCTGCTGCAATAAAAAAAATGCCATACTCACATCTCTTGCTTGCAGCTCCCAGCGTCCGGTCCCGGCGTCTCTCCGCACTGACTGATCAGCCAGAGGGCGCCGCGCACACTATATGCGTCATCCCGCCCTCTGACCTGAACAGTCAGAGTGGAGAGACGCCGGGAAGATGGAGCGGCGCCGGGAAGATGGAGCGGCACCCGGCGTGTGGAACGGGGATAGGTAAATATGACATACTTACCTGCTCCCGGCGTCCCGCTCCTTCCCCCGGACAGCTGGTCTTCGGTGCCGCAGCCTCTTCCTCTATCAGCGGTCACCGTTACCGCTGATTAGAGAAATTAATATGCGGCTCCACCCCTATGGGAGTGGACTCCATATTCATTTTTCTAATGAGCGGTCCCACGTGACCGCTGTACAAGGGAAGAGCTGCGGCACCCGAAGACAGTGTGACGGCAGGGGGAGCGTCAGGATCGCCGGGACTAGGTAAGTATGCCTCAGACCTCTCCCCCTCACCCACCGACCCTGCCACCCACCGTGACTCGAGTATAAGCCGAGAGGGGCACTTTCAGCCCAAAAATTTGGGCTGAAAATCTCGGCTTATACTCGAGTATATATGGTAATTGACTTAATTGACTTCTAAACATTTTTGAAAGCAGTGGAGAGTAAGGTACAACCCATCGATTATCTATTTCAATATCTGCGTTTTGTTTAACCATTTGTAATCTGATTGCTGCAGTATATCCTCCCTGTTCAGGTTTCCGTCTTCTGTAAAGAGGATAACCATCATCTCCTGTTTGTGTTTCTACAATCAAGTTGCGAGGATACTTATATACAGGATCTGCCTATAGGGGAGAGAGTGCTGTCTTATATACAGGATCTGCCTATAGGGGAGGGAGTGCTGCCTTATATACAGGATCTGCCTATAGGGGAGAGAGTGCTGCCTTATATACAGGATCTGCCTATAGTGGAGGGAGTGCTGCCTTATATACAGGATCTGCCTATAGGGGGGGAGTGCTGCCTTATATACAGGATCTGCCTATAGGGGTGAGGGCTGCCTTATATGCAGGATCTGCATATAGGGGGGAGTGCTGCCTTATATACAGGATCTGCCTATAGGGGGGAGTGCTGCCTTATTCTGCAGGATCTGCCTATGGGGGGTGTTGCCTTATACTACAGGGTCTGCCTATAGGACTGCTGCCTTGTGCTATATTGAGGACTATCTGGCACATAATACTATATGGCAGTTATCTATGGGGCCATCATACAGTGTGGGGATTACAGTGTTGGAGCCATCAAACAGTTTGAAGGCTACTTAGGGGTGAGTATACTGTGTGGGTGGTACTATACAGTTAGGGGGCATTATATCCAACTAGGGGTTGGATAGGAAGTTAGACAGAAGCTGACTGGGTTTTGTCCAGGCAACATCCCGTGGCAGGGGGTGTTGCGGGGAAGATTCAGGGGGGTCCCTGTCAGGTGTGGGAACCTGGCAGGTACCTAGCGACAAGGCAGAACATTACGGAACCGCGCCTGCACTACCTTGCGGCGGTATCTAAAGAAAGGACATGAAGCGAAGGATATTGTGGAAAGTGAGAAACGAGATCAAGCACAAAGGAGAGCCAGTAGGAGTCATGCCCGGAGAATGGCAACATCCTACTGAGGCGCGTAGCCGGTGCCCAGAACACCGAGGAAGTAACTGACTTTATGCCTTACTTCAAATACCGCAGGACAGTTAATTATAGGTTGGCTGTCTACGTTACATCACCTAAGCAGACATAGGGGGCAACCGTGGAGAGGGGCGTCTCTAGGGTTCCGGAAGAGCTCCGAGCCTACCCGTCAAACGGGTGCGTCCTAGCCATAACAAACCTGGGGACGGAGAATAGAAAGAACAAGAAAGAACTAGAAAGAACGAGAACAGAAGTTGTGAGGACTATCCCGAATGCTCAGCAGGGAAGCACTACAACACATAGGTGCTAGTGGTAGGCAACGATTTCCACCTGCAAAGGGAACTCTGGATGTGCCTTCGGACCGGCCGGTCTCAGACAGCCCTGTTAACTGTGCTTTGGATTGAGGATCCTGAAGTCACCAGTAAAGAGGTAAAGAGACTGCAACCCTGTGTCCTCGTTATTGTCTGCACCTTACACCATCACCATCTACACTACTGGGAAGCCCTGGGGACATACTTCACCTGTGGGAAGGTATACAATCTAGCTGCCATCACATCACCCCAGTGGACCCCAAGCAGCGTCGGTCACCCTGACCGAATACCACAGGTGGCGTCACGAAACCTTGACCAACTTGTTTTACCTTTTATTGGACGCCCCTTAGCAGGGTCACAGACCAGGTCCAGCCACCGTGACAACCCCAGAACTGAGCCAGAGAGGACCGGTACCGAGTAACCCATGGCCCTGCGTCTGGGGGCGCTCCAGACACATACACCAGCAGCGGCTCAGTATTGGGGTATCAGGTGTAGTAATAGGGACACATACGGCAGCAGGGGCTCAGTATTGGGGTATCAGCAGGATGAGGGGTTTGTGCAGGTTGGGAATAGTTGGTGATGGCTGGAATGTGAGAAGTGAAACGTATCTTTGTTGTTTTCTCTGCAGACGAGTTGTAGCTGGAAGAAATTGTCATGTTGGTCTGGGCCAGATGGAAAAGATGGGAAAAGTGACGATTCCATCATAAAGAACGTCAATGGTAAGTCATTATCTATAACTGTGCTGCGATCTCTTCCATGCTCAGAAGGGCTAGTATCTACCACTGACCATATGGCGGTAATATCCATGTTGGTCGTTATATAGAGATTATCTTCAGTAACAGCGCGTTCATCTGCTGAGGTTCTCCTCCACTATTAGGGGGCGTCATCGAGTTGTAATCAAGGTTACCTGGTTAGGGGCCCACTCAGAAGCTTCGCCCCCTCTGGAGCAAAACCCTAGCTACGCCTCTGGTGCAAATCATGTAGTGCCAGATAATTCTATCAAAAGCCTTCTCGGCGTCTGTTGACAGAATGGTTAGAGGAATTTAGCATGAGAATAGCAAGAAGGGTTTTTGTAGTGTTATCTTTTCCTTCCCTACCCCTTACGAAACCTACCTGGTCAGGTTGGATCAATGTTTCCAGGACAGTATTGATTCCAGAAGCTAGAATCTTAGCCCATAACTTCAGATCAGTCATTATCTATATTTTAATATGAAGAAATAAATAACAATTTTTACTTGAATTTCCTGCTGGATATATATCGTATTTTTTCCTGTGGACTGTGTGCTCCTACAGTACCTCCGTGCAGGAACAGATGAGAGGTGGCTGATTTCCAGGTGAGCTGACTACTTGTGTGTTTTTTTAAACAAGTCAGGACAACCATATATCTGAACATATGTCATGGCGTCCTGAGCATACTCAGGCATATGTCTGGGACTTCCATTAAATGTATTCAGTAAAATAAACATACGTCCAATGTCAGCCATGTTGCCATCATTAGCAACAGCATCCCTTAAATGAATTTATTCATCCAATCTAAGTTTTTGTTGGTTCAATCACATGTACAAAAGATGCTCACTTGAAATTGATGAAAAAGTTGCCTACATTGTAAAATGTGGATAGAAGACCCATGTCTGATCATTATTTGGTAGGCATAAAAGTCTATAGCTGATATTTTTTTATTGAGGCCTAGCAGTCTTGGGATCAGTCTGTGTTAGATTAAAGTTGTAGCCATCTTGGCCATTCCAAAATGAAATCGGATATTGCAGAGCATCATATGATCTATGTGTTTCTAGGTTTTTTCTAGGTTTACTAACTGATTGTGCTGATGGAAAAATCTTTGCAAATTCAACACAATCTATTTTTTTGTCTCAGGTATAGCTTTGTATAGGTATAGCTTCACAACATCTATCAGCTTGCATTTGTTCGTCTCCCCAAAAATACAGTTGTAAAAACTTTGAATCTTCATTTGCTAAAGGAATCATTGAGCCGATTTTGTGATATATTTGGCCCTGGACTTTCAGGCCATGTGCACACGTTCAGGTTTTTATCGCGTTTTTTCGCTATAAAAACTCATTAAAAACGCATACATTATGCATTCTATCATTTAGAAAGCATTCTGCATGTTTTGTGCACATGGATGCGTTTTTTTCCGTGAAAAAAACGCATTGTGGTAAAAAAATGAGCATGTTCATTATTTTTACGGATTTTCTGTGTTTTTCCCGCAATTCTATGCATTTGGGAAAAAAACGCACAAAAAACGCACAAAAAATGCGACAAAATCGCGGTAAAATCGCAGTAAAAATGCATGCGGATTTCTGGCAGAAATGCCTGTTTTTTGTCAAGAAAATATCTGCAAGAAATCCTGACGTGTGCACATACCCTCAGGCTATGTGCACACGTACAGATTTTTTCGCGTTTTCGCATTTTTTCGCGCTAAAAACGCTATAAAAACTCATTATAAATGCATGTATTATGCATTCTATCATTTAGAATGCATTCTGCATGTTTTGTGCACATGGATGCGTTTTTTTCTGCGAAAAAAACGCATTGTGGTAAAAAAATGAGCATGATCATTATTTTTGCAGATTTTCTGCGTTTTTCCCGCAATTCTATGCATTTGGGAAAAACGCACAAAAAACGCACAAAAAACGTGTCAAAACCGCGGTAAAATCACGGTAAAATCGCTGTAAAAACGCATGCGGATTTCTGGCAGAAATGTCCGATTTTTGTCAGGAAAACTTCTGCAAGAAATCCTGACGTGTGCACATACCCTCTCAAAGTTGGCATAAATACAGAGCAGCCCTCACACAGTATTACTATGACCTGAAGGAGCTCACATCTCAGTAATGAAAACTGCCTCACAAGCAGACTTGTCTAGTTGCCCATAGCAACCAATCAGAGCACAGCTTTCATTTTACCTCAGCAGCTTCAGTGATGAAAGCTCCCTTATAGTAAGCAATAATGACAATCTTACTATGAAGCATTTTTTGCCGAGCCAATATTGCTGCTCAGTAAAGTTCGTCCGTGTGCGTAGGGTGCATCCATCTGAGTATGTTTGCATGCGTGTGTGGTCCTTGCGTGTGTGTGTGGTGTGCATGTGGTATTTATGGGGTGGTGTTGTGGAATTTGTGGTGTGGTGTTTGTGTTGTGTGTGTCTAGAGTGGTCTGGTGTTTGTGTGGTGTGTTGTGGAGAGTTGTGGCATTTGTCTGGTGTTGTGCTTGTGGGTTGTGTATGTGTGCTGTCTGTGTGATGTTTGTATGATGTTTGTGAAATTTTTCTGTGCTGTGTGTGATGGTGCGGCCCCTTTAGCAGCGACTCTTTGGCGCCGTCGCTATAATCTGTCCCTGTCAGTCACAACTGTTGTTTTCCCCTCAGCACTTTTACTTTCACCTTCACATTTCTACATTATATGTATAGGGCCTAAATTCGGGGGCCCCAATCTCATGATGGGGGAATGATAGCGAGATTTAACGTGCGCAGTATTCTGCTCCTGTGGGTGGAGAGGGGGCGTGTCAAATTTCACCCAAATCGGGTGAGAACTGTGGATTTTTAGAGATTTTTAGTTTTATGTATATAGATAGTTGAATTAAAACTTATGTTTTACCTTAACCTTTAGCTAGGGTTTAGTTGCCATTCGGCAAATTGTAATTATAGTGTTTTGTACTAGCCACATATATATTTATGCATGTAAATTAGATCTCCTCTGAAGTCTCTTTTTTCTAAGCTAAACAAAGCCCAACTTTTCCAACCCCTCTTCATATCAGAGGCCTTCCATCTATATATATAATCGTCTAAGGGGCACTTCCGTCTGTTTTTCTGTCTGTGTCTCTGTTTGTCTGTCTGTCACGGAAATCCCAAGTCGCTGATTGGTCGCGGCCAATGGCCGTGACCAATCAGCGATGGGCACAGTCCGGCCGCGAAATGGCCGCTCCCTACTCCCCTGCAGGCAGTGTCCCCTCCTTACTCCCCTCCAGTCAGTGCCCGCCGCCCACATAGCGTTTTAGCAGTCCGTTAAACCGACTGCGTTACACCGCGGCATAACGCGGCCTATGCAGCATCAACAGGAAAAAGATATGATGGTAAAAATAATTAAAAAAAAAAAAATGCGAAACCGCTAAGTCATCTGGGTAATTTCACAATGCATCTCTGGGAATGGAAGCTGGCGGCAACCTCGCCACTCGCGCGCATCGGTGGACACCGGAGGGTGAGTATATAACTATTTTTTATTTTAATTCTTTTTTTTTTTTACAGAGATATGGTGCCCACACTGCTGTATACTTCGTGGGCTATGCTATATACTGCGTAAATGATATATACTACGTGGGCAGTGTTATATACTGTGCGGGCTGTGTTATTTACTGCATGGGCTGTGTTATATAATACGTGGCTGCAATATACTACGTGGCTGCTATATACCACGTGGCTGTGCTATATACTATGTGGCTGCTATATACTATATGGCTGCTATATACTATGAGGCTGTGATATATACTACGTGACTGTGCTATATACTACGCGGCTGTGCTATATACTATGTGGCTGTGCTATATACTACGTGGCTGCTATATAGTACTTGGCTGTGCTATATACTATGTGGCTGCTATATAATATGTGGCTGCTATATACTATGTGGCTGTGATACTGTATATACTATGTGGCTGCTAAATACTATGTGGCTGTTATATACTTTGTGGCTGTGCTATAAACTATGTGGCTGCTATATACTGCGTGGCTGCTATATACTATGTGACTGTGCCATATACTACGTGGCTGCTATATACTATGTGGCTGCTATATACTACGTGGCTGCTATATACTATATGGCTGCTATATTCTATGTGGCTGCTATATACTACGTGGCTGTGCTATATACTACGTGGCTGTGCTATATACTACGGGCTGTGCTATATACTATGTGGCTGCTATATACTACGTGGCTGTGCTATATACTACGTGTCTGTGCTATATACTACATGGCTGTGCTATATACTATGTGGCTGTGTTATATACTACGTGGCTGTACTATATCCAGCACCCCGAACCCCCGACATCCAGCACCCTGAAACCCCGAAATCCTGTGACCAATCAGCGACAGACGCAGTCCAGCCGCGAATTGACTCGGGATTTAAACCATGCTTCGCTGATTGGTTGCGCCCAGCCGGCCACAACCAATCATCGATATTGGCCTAAGGATAGGCCATCATTAAAAAGTAGTGGCCATCCCTTCTTTATAGTCATTCTAAATAAAGCTTTGGTTGGATTTAAGATGAGAGGGTTAAATATTTGGTGAAATAATGTTGTCCCTGATCACCGCAATGTGACTCTGTATTGTGCATTGATTAATCTGGTTTCAACACTTTAAAACCAGGTTGTTTAATATTAAAATCTTACGTTCCAATATAACGCAGCTATTTGGTCTCTGACTGCAGATTAATGTTATACAATGGAATAGCTGAGTAAGTACATCGGCTTCTTGGCTGTAACTTTATGAAGCACTTTATCTGATTAAAATATCTCTTTTAATCAGAGATATGGCAATTTCCTCTTTCTTAAATGGAACTGGGCTGGGTCATGTCTGGAAATCGCTGGAGTAGTTTTTCTTGTTCTTGTCTCTGGGGATCCAGATGTCATTTGTTACAGTTAAAGCTGAGCTGAATTATGCCTGTAAAATATTGCTAAATTAATTTAGGTGCTTCAATAAATCAAGAAATTGATCAGCTTATGCTGAAAGTCTGCGTCACTGCAGGGTCAGACTCTGCATAGACAGAACGGGCCATGCTTCTGGACTCTATAATTGGGGCCTGCTACTTCATTCCATGAATGAGGGTATTTTTTATTTAACAGGAGTAATAAAGGTTGAAGGAAGGTTTAATGGATACATTAATAATGAAAGCAAAATGTTCCAGATTCTTCTTTGTTTTGCAGACATTATTTTGCGACTCATGGAAGTTTATTAATATATTTAATGTTGATACAAATATGACAAGAATATATTAATTAAAAAAAGCATTAAAGGTGTTGTCCAGGACTTACATATTGGTGTCCTATTCATGGCATGGGTTATCAATATAATAGAATCATAGAATGGTAGTGTTGGAAGGGACCTCCTGGGTCATCTGGTCCAACCCCTGCACAAAGTAGGATTCAGTAAATCATACCAGACAGGTGTCTGTCCAGCCTCTGTTTGAAGACTTCCATGGAAGAAGAACTCAACACCACCTCTCGTGGCAGCCTGTTCCACTCATTGATCACCCTACCTGTCAAAATTTTTTTTCTAATATCTAGTCTGTGTCTCCTCCTATTCAGTTTCATCCCATTGCTTCTAGTCTTTCCGTGTGCAAATGAGAATAAAGATGATCCTTCTACAATGTGACAACCCTTGAGATATTTGTAGACAGCTATTAAGTCTCCTCTCAGTCTTCTTTTTTGCAAGCTAAACATTCCCAAATCATATAACCGTTCCTCATAGGACATGGTTTGCCGACCGGTCACCATTCTGGTCGCTCTTCCCTGAACTTGCTTGAGTTTGTTGATGTATTTTTTTAAAGTGTGGTGCCCAAAACTGGACACAGTATTCCAGATGAGGTCTGACAAAAGAGGAATAGAGGGCAATAATGACTTCACGTGATCTAGACTGTATGCTTCTGTTAATACATCCCAGAATTGCATTTGCCTTTTTTGCTGCGGCATCACACTGTTGACTCATGTTCAGTTTATGATCTATTAGTATACCCAAGTCTTTTTCACATGTGCTGTTGCTTAGCCCTATTCCTGCCATTCTGTATATATTTTTTCATTTTTTATTGCCCAGATGCAGTACTTTGCATTTTTCCTGTTAAAAGCCATTCTGTTAGTTGCTGCCCACTGCTCCAGTTTATTTATATACTTTTGAATCCTCTCTCTCTTCTCTATTATTAGCTATCCCTCCTAGCTTTGTGTCATCAGCAAATGTAATAAGTATACCCTCAATTCCTTCATCTAAATCATTGATAAAGAATCAAGATGTTGAACAATACAGGGCCCAGGACAGAACCCTGTGGTACCCCACTTGAGACATTCTTCCAACTGGATGAGCAGCCATTTACGACCACTCTTTGCCTTGTCCATTCCATACTTAGTCATTTTTTCAATAAGGATGGTGTAAGATACTTTGTCAAATGCTTTGCTGAAGTCAAGAAATACTATATCTTCAGCATTTTCCTGATCCACCCAGTCAGTGATATTGCCATAGAAGGAAATTAAGTTAGTCTGACATGACTTATTAGTTACAAAACCATTTTGACTCTGGTTAATCACTTCATTCTTATCCAGGTACTTACATACATGTTAATAATTTGTTCCAAGATCTTTCCTGGTATGGATATTAGACTCATCAGCCTATAGTTCCCTGGGTCCACCTTCTTCCCCTTTTTGAAGATAGGAACATTTACACTTCTCCAGTCTTCTGGGACTTCTCCTGTTCTCCAACAGTTTTCAAAAATTATGGAGAGTGGTTCAAAAATATCTTCTGATATCTCCTTCAGTGCTCTGGGGTGTAATTCATCTGGACTTGGATACTTGAATTCATTTATGTTAGCTAAGTGTTTCATCACTTTCTTTCTGTTTATAGATATCCTGGATTCTTCTATTCCCTTAACCCTGCTGTTCTGTTCGGTCTGGGGAGACCTATTTTGAACTTTGGTATTTTTTGGGGTGTTCAAGATGCGGTTCTGAAACTTGTGGTTGATTGATTAAATGAGGATGGGTCGGTCGGGCCACGGGTTTCAGAGCCGCATCTTGAATATTTTAAAGAATATTGAAGTTCAAGGTCGGTCATTTTTGACCAACAGAACAGCAGGGTTAATAGGACAGTGAAGATCAGTTGATGTTACATTTCCTTTCTGAGAGAAAACAGATGCAAAATAGGAATTTAAAAGTTCGGCCTTCTCAACATTCTTTCTTACCATTTCATCATTTTCAGCATGTAAAAATCCTGTAGCATCTTTGACTTTTCTTTTACTTTTTACATATCCCCAAAATCCTTTTTTATTGCTTTTTGATGTCTCTTCCAAGCCTTAATTCATTGTCAGCTTTAGATAATCTTATTCGTGCCCTGCAGGTTCTGCAGAATATCAGATCAATATCAACTAGCTCTTCCACAAATCAGCTGTTATCTGCTCCAGATGCCGGATGCAAACAAAGTCTAAAACTGGTCCGGCACGGCTCCATACACAGCCTAGTGGCTGCATTCAGGTACTGCAGATCAGCACTTATTCATCTGAATATTGCGGCCCCATCCATACAGCAGGCCACCGCCAGAGCAGATAACAGCTGATCGATGGCGGAGTGTGTGTCGGACTATCATTGATCTGATATTCATAACTAATTCCAGAGATTAGCCATCAATATGTTAGTCCTGCAAAATCATTTTTTCCCTCTGCTGCCTTATGAAGGTCTTTTTTTGTGGGACAAGTTGTAGTTGTAAGTGACACTAAGTAAAATAAAGAAAAAAATATCCAATTGGGATGGAATATTATATATAAAAAGACAACACAATTTTGCTGCTATATTTTAGGTTTTGTTTATTTTTCTGTAAAAATTACATGCTAAAGGGGTCTGCCACTTTCATCTGTTAGTGCAGTTTCCTCACACATTGAACAGCACTCCTGTCCACACAATGGCTGCTTGTGGTCATATGACCAGATTTGTCCATCATCCTGTTCGAACAGTAAAACACCTTACAGAAAAAGCTGCTTTCCTATTGGAAGATGCTGATGCAGGTCAGGTGGCTTGAAGTGCTGGTCAGTGTGTGAGGAAAACAACTGCACCAACAGGTCAGTATGGTTACGTGATACCAATTTGTATCACTTGTGTTTCACTACTCTGCTTAAACCTTTTTTTTTGTAAGTTTTTCTATTTTTGTTTAATGTTTCTTCATACAAGCTTTTATATGCAAAAAACCCTGATGTAATTGCACTGTTGTGTTTCTGTCAATCAATTAACGTTAGTCCCGCCTTCATAAATGGGTATTGTCGGATAGTGCTAGTAAATACAAGAAATTTTGCAATTTACTGCCTACTAAAATTTTCAGTGGTACTTGAGATAGTAACACTTTTCTTTTGATTACATCTTCTTGGCTTGGTGACCGACCACCTCAGACAGCAGTTAATGTACAGAAGTTACAAGCTCCTTTTTTATTGAACTTGTAAGCACGGTTTTGAAGTTGGTCAGGATTGCTAGAGCGCAATGTTGCCTCCTAATTATGGCCAGCTTTAGCATAATGCTTACAAGCCAGACAACAGTGGAGGATAGTCTCCAAGGCAACTAGGTTATAAACAAAAGTAAAGAAAAGTGTGAATATCTCAAGAATGGCAGTAAATTTTAATAAATGGTTAATTGCAGCACTAAACAACAATATCCATCTATGAACATGGAATTAACCCTTTAAATTATACAATTAATTTTGTACAGTAACTACGATAATGAAATGTATTTCTCACAGAATTATTAATCCCACAAATATTTTACAAGGGTGTACATGGCATTTTCAATGTATTTTCCATTGTCTTATAGAAAAAATGCTACAAAAATACTTTGACAAAAATCGCAAGTGTCAAACCTAAATTTGTGTAAAACAAGCTGCTCCCAGCGGTTCTATTTGTCAGCAAACTTCTTTAACCATTTCCACACTGGAGCATTTTTCATGACCAAGTACATTTTTGGGGTTTTTAAAACATGCAGTTCTGAGAAAATCTCTGTTTCATTTGCTTCAGATCTACCATTTCTCTAAATGCTGAGCTCTGTATAACCCCACCCATCCCACTGTTTGGCAGCTTTCTGTGTATACAGTTCATAGGCAGAAACATTTCAACGCAGCTGGAGCTTGAGGTGAGGCGGGGTGGACTGAGATCATTGGAGTCCCCAGTCGAGGACCTGGCAAAGGCTCAGGATCCAAAGCAAAACCCCAAGGTGGAGGTTGCACTGCAGGTCTCAAAACAGGATCCTGATTCCAAAGCGGAGGCGTCTGTGTCAGCGTGGCTGAGGTCCTGCGACTGGACGGAGCCACTGAAAGCTATGGTGGCAGCCCTGGTGGCGAGTACACCTCAGTCCCCGAGAGAGGTATCAGCCCAGGAAGCCCCCATCCTCCAAACACAGCAGTCCGTGGTAGAGACCCCAGCCCTGGACCCCACTAATGCCGGATGAGTGGTGAAGGTTATTCAGGGGAAGAAGGAGCAGGATCGGGTGCTGCAGCTCTATTGTATGAGGACAGGTCAGACCTTTACTGCTACAGTGTTCATTGCACTTAAATAGAAAAAGAAAAGAGGAACTGTTCTATATTAATGTGGGCAAAAGGCCCTGTGTTAACTGGGAACCCCGGTTTTGGCAAGGACGGCCAACGTTGTGTGTTCTTCCCTCCTCTCAGTCTGTTTTATGCACATTAGTGTATTCCCCTGCTGCATTTAGGGACTGTGAACCTCTTAAGTGTCTCAAACCTTCTCTGCTTTGATTTACTGTGCACAATGCCCTGTTGACTCTATCCCATCTTCCCATGAACTCTGCCTCCTGTTTTTCCATGAACGTTGCCCAAGGGACTGCGAGCTTGACACTAGGACAGCTTTGTGCAATTTAAAGGGACAGCTGTTCTCAATAGGGAGGGAGGCAAACGGACAACCCAAAGAATCAAGCCGAATCAGGACTGTTTGAACTGTACCAATGTCTTAAAGGACTGAGGAGAGACTTCCAATGACTGTGCTCACTGACTGATGAGCCATTGTTGTGTGGGCTTAAGGGCCATTGTTTTACAGTAAAACATGGACAAAGATGGACCATAGTTCTACAGTTGTAACCGAGAGGACCAACTAAAGTGCTGTGGAGGAGGACTTGGTAAGCACACAAGGACTGCTGGGCAGTTGTTATGTTGGCCTACTGACCCACAAACTAGAGTTTTTTTTATTCCGGGGTCAGTGTGTTCTCTGGCAATGGACACTATCCTGGCAAGAAGAGACTGACGGTTTTATGTGTTTATGCGCGTTTTATATGCTACGTATTGTCTTCCAGGTTTCAGAATGAAGGAGGACAACTATGTTCAAAGGGGGAGGAATGTAATAATGATGGACTGTTCTGTTGCATTTCTACCCGTGAAGAAAACAATAGCGCTATGTGTACAGTGTTATGCGGTTTCATTTATAGTATGAATAGTGATGTGTGTCTTTGATATTGTAGGCTGGTACTGTACAACCTATAAGAAGGGCAGCACGGTGGCGCAGTGGTTAGCACAGCAGCCTTGCAGCGCTGGGGTCCTGGGTTCGAATCCCACCCAGAACAACATCTGCAAAGAGTTTGTATGTTCTCTCCGTGTTTGCGTGGGTTTCCTCCCACATTCCAAAGACATACTGACAGGGATTCTAGATTGTGAGCCCCATCAGGGACAGCGATGATAATGTGTGCAAAACTGTAAAGCGCTGCGGAATATGTTAGCGCTATATAAAAATAAAGATTATTATTATTATTATTAACATAAGGTGTCAATGCATAATGTAAGTAGTGCATAGTACAGATAAAGCACAGGGATAGACCTGAAATAGTATAGTACTGTTCATACAGTTAAGTGGCTTAGCAATGGCATAGGACATAAGATAAGAACAATAGGTTTAGTTCAGGTGCAGTGGGCTGCTAAGGCCATCATGGGTTAATCATTTGAAGCAGTGGGAGGAAATACTGATTTCCCTTGCAGACATTCCTGCAACATCTCGAGCCAGGTAATATTGAGAGAGTCTGGTCTTCTGACAACTGAAGGTCGGTGGATGTGGAATCGTGTGAAGAGCAGGGGGCGGGTTCCAGGTGCACTGCTGAAGTGGACAGGACATTCCTAAGGCTGATTTAGTCAGTGGGCTTAGTGATAGTCCAGGATGAACACATGCTAGAGTTGAATATACATTTTACAAAGGAAGTATGCCATATCACGCTTACTACTCCCTGATGAACTTAAACTGACCACTAAACATTTTTTGTTGCAATGAATTTGGTGTAACCTGAATTACGTGCAGCAGTTCCTGAAGGTGGAGTCCTGGAGACAGCGGAGGCCTGCGGCCTACAAGTTAGTGTGAGCACCCCACACCTGACAGTACACTGGGAATGGGACACTGTTTTCCTGTAAAGTGCCAGAGCGTAACCGGACAGCAGCTCGGTCATGACTATCTCTCTCGGCTACTTTAAACATACATGACTGTACTAGCTCCAACTTGGTCAAACAAACAGCTCTTGTCCATAGCAAACACTGATACGTGGTGGTCTCTCCTGTGCAGACTCTTCTCAAAGAGTTCCCCAAACCAGCACTGATTGTGGAAACTTCACACAAGACCTCAAGCAGCTTGGATTGTCTGTCTCTCCACTCTTCCTCCAGACTATGGGACCTGATTTCCAATGTCTAGTGTGAGGTTTCCACAATCAGTGATGGTTTGGGGAGCGATGTCATCTGTTGATGTAGGTCCACTGTGTTTTATCAAGACCAAAGTCAGTGCAGCCATCTATCAGGAAATATTAGAGCATTTCATGCTTCCCTCTGCCGACAAGCTTTTTGGAGATGGAAATTTCATTCTCTAGCAGCCAGGACTTGGCACCTGTCCATACTGCCAAAACTACCAAATCCTGGTTTAAAAACAACAGTATCACTGTGCTTGATTGAAACTGGAGTCAACGTCTGTGACCGAACTGTAAGAATCCGCATAAAGGAAATGGGATTTACATTTAGAAAAGCTAAGTGAAAGCCATCATTAACACCTAAACAGAAAATAAACAAGGTTACAATGGGCTAAGGAAAAGCAATCGTGGACTGTGGATGACAGGATGAAAGTCATATTCAGTGATGAATCACAAATCTGCATTGGGCAAGGTGATGATGCTAGAACTTTTGTTTGGTGCCATTCCAATGAGATTTATAAAGATGACTGCCTGAAGAGAACATGCAAATTTCCACAGTCATTGATGATATGGGGCTGCATGTCAGGTAAAGGCACTGGGGAGATGGCTGTCATTACATCTTCAATAAATGCACAAGTTTATGTTGATATTTTGGACACTTTTCTAATCCCATCAATTGAAAAGATGTTTGTGGATGATGAAATGATTTTTCAAGATGATAATGCATCCTGCCATAGAGCAAAAATTGTGAAAACATTCCTTGAAAAAAGACACATAAGGTCAATGTCATGGCCTGCAAATAGTCCGGATCTCAATCCAATTGAAAATCTTTGGTGGAAGTTGAAGAAAATGGTCCATGACAAGGCTCCAACCTGCAAAGCTGATCTGGCAACAGCAATCAGAGAAAGTTGGAGCCAGTTTGATGAAGAGTACTGTTTGACACTCATTAAGTCCATGCCCCAGAGACTGCAAGCTGTTATAAAAGCCAGAAGTGGTGCAACAAAATACTAGTGATGTTTTGGAGTGTTTTTTGTTTTTTTGTTTGTTTGTTTTTCATGATTTCATAATTTTTTCCTTAGAATTGAGTGATTCCATAATTTTTCCCCTATGCTTGATTAAAAAAAGTAACCATTACTGACTATCACATTTTTTGTTCTTGATTTCTTTTAGTGTTTCTTAAAGCCAGAAAGTTGCCATTTGAAATGACTTTAGTTTTGTGCCATGTCTGTGATCTCCTTTTTTTCTACAAAATTAAACAACTGAATGAACATCCTCCAAGGACGGTGATTCCTTAATTTTTGCCAGGGGTTGTACAATGATGTCACAGCTGTGCTCACAGCAGCTCATTCACCAGTGGTTCTGAGCCTGGACACTCACATCTTGGCACCATCCAGGTTGAAAACTATTCATTGACAAGCTTAAAGGGACACTGTCACCTGAATTTGGAGGGAACAATCTTCAGCCATGGAGGCGGGGTTTTGGGGTTTTTGATTCACCCTTTCCTTACCCGCTGGCTGCATGCTGGCTGCAATATTGGATTGAAGTTCATTCTCTGTCCTCCGTAGTACATGCCTGCACAAGGAGGACAGAGAATGAACTTCAATCCAATATTGCAGCCAGCATGCAGCCAGCGGGTAAGGAAAGGGTGAATCAAAAACCCCAAAACCCCACCTCCATGGCTGAAGATTGTTCCCTCCAAATTCAGGTGACAGTGTCCCTTTAACAAACCCTGGATATGTTAATCACAATGCAGCGCTGAGCTCAGAGAGTTCACCGCAGTTCACTGTGAGAAATGAACTGCGGTGAACTCTCTGAGCTCAGCGTTGCACTGTGAGACTTTAATTAAATAAATAATTTTTTAAAATGAGGTTTATTAATAAAGAAGTGTCAGCCAGACACCCTCATTACCAAACCTGTTAGTAAAGAGTTAAATAAACATACATACACACAGAATCTAGAATATTAGCAAGCTTAGATTGTTCTTGTCAGTGAGCATGAGAAGAAAAATTGCACATAATTTAGACCATGCTAGTACCATCTGATTTTTACACACCAAAGTCCTTGAGAATCCAACATTTCATTTGCCGCATACAATAAAATCACAGCGTGACCCAACATAATAGAATAGATAAATTACATACAGTATATACACATAGAATAGATAGATATAAAGATGTCACATATTTAATTAGTACAGTTGGTGCGCAGCTTACTGTACATGCATTTACCGTATATAGTCGAGTTTAAGCCGAGATTTTCAGCCCATTTCTTTGGGCTGAAAGTCCTTCTCTCGGCTTATACTCGAGTCATACCCGGGGGTCGGCAGGGGAGGGGTGCGGGGGCTGTCTGTTGTGAATTCTGCTCTTGGGCTCCCTCCGGTGGTTATGAGTGGTAGTGCTGCTGTCTTTGGATGGCAGCATTTGTCAGGTGTGTCCACTTATTGCAATTTGGACTGGGTTATTTTAGTCTTGCTTGATCCTTTAGTCAGTGCCAGTTGTCCATTGTTTTTGGAGGATTCACATCCCTGACTGGTCTCTCCTGTTTGCTGTTCTTTTCATCAAAGATAAGTTCTGGCTTTGTTTTTGCTGTCCACATGCTGTGGGCCTTATAGTTCTGTGCATTTTCATGTTTTGTCTTGTCCAGCTTTGTCTGTGTAAGGATTTTTTGCAGCCAAGCTGTATCTCTGAAGATGCAGATATACCCTCCATGTCTTTAGTCAGATGTGGAGATTGTATTTTCTGTGGTGGATATTTTCTAGTGTTTTAATACTGACCGCATAGTACTCTGTCCTATTCTTTCTTTTTAGCTAGAAAGGCCTCCTTTGCTAAATCCTGATTTCAGTCTGCGTATGTCATTTCCCTCTCCTCTCACAGTCAATATTTGTGGGGGGCTGTCTATCCTTTGGGGATTTTCTCTGAGGCAAGATAGTTTTCCCGTTTCTATCTTTAGGGGACGTTAGTCCTTAGGCCGTGTCGAGGTGTCTAGGGAGCGTTAGGTACATCCCACGGCTACTTCTAGTTGAGGTGATAAGTTCAGGGTCTGTGGTCAGTACAGGTACCACCTTCTCCAGAGTACGTCACATGATGCTCCTAGGCCACCAGAACATAACAGCTGTCTAGTTATACTTACCTACTCCCGGCGCGGTCCCTGCAGTCCCTGCTTCTTCCACCGCTGCATCTTCTTCCTGTATTGAGCGGTCACATGGTACCGCTCCTTACAGTCATGAATATGCGGCTCCACCTCTCATAGAGGTGAAGCCGCATATTCATAACTGTAATGATCGGCAACTGTGATCGCTCAATGCAGGAAGAAGATGCAGCGGTGGAAGAAGCAGGGACGCGCAGGGACTGCGCCGGCAGTAGATAAGTATACGGGGAGCGCTGCGCAATATTTACCTGCTCCTCATTCCGGTGCGGCTCCGTCTCCAGTGTCCTCTGGCTGTGACGCTTAGGTCAGAGGGCGCGGTGACGTAGTCAGTGCGCGCCCACTGCTGGGCGTCAGTGCTGGAGACGGAGCCGCACGTGGAGCAGGTAAATATTGAAAGTGCCAGCGTCCTGAGCGAAGAGAGGTGAGTATGTGATTTTTTTTTTATTGCAGCAGCAGCAGCATTATATATGGCAAAGCTTTATATGGATCATTCATGGGGCAATAATCAACAGTATGGAGCATTATATGTGGCTTTATATGGAGCTTCTATGGGGCCATAATGAACGGTGCAGAGCATTATATATTGGGCACAGCTTTATATGGAGCATCTATGGGGCCATAATGAACGGTGCAGAGCATTATATATTGGACACAGCTTTATATGGAGCATCTATGGGGCCATAATGAACGGTGCAGAGCATTATATATTGGGCACAGCTTTATATGGAGCATCTATGGGGCCATAATGAACGGTGCAGAGCATTCTATATGGCACAGCTTTATATGGAGCATCTATGGGGCCATAATGAACGGTGCAGAGCACTATATAAGTGGCACAGCTTTATATGGAGCATCTATGGGGCAATAATGAACAGTATGGAGCATTATATGTGGCACAGCTTTATATGGAGCTTCTATGGGGCAATAATGAACAGTATGGAGCATTATATATGGAACAGCTTTATATGGGGCCATAATGAATAGTGCAGAGCATTATATGTGGCACAGCTTTATATGGAGCTTCTATGGGGCAATAATGAACAGTATGGAGCATTATATATGGCACAGCTTTATATGGGGCCATAATGAATGGTGCAGAGCATTATATGTGGCATAGCTTTATATGGAGCATCTATGGGGCAATAATGAACAGTATGGAGCATTATATGTGGCACAGCTTTATATGTAGCATCTATGAGGCCATAATGAATGGTGCAGAGCATTATATGTGGCACAGCTTTATATGGAGCATCTATGGGGCAATAATGAACGGTATGGAGCATCTATTTTTATTTTTGAAATTCACCGGTAGCTGCTGCATTTCCTACCCTAGGCTTATACTCGAGTCAATAAGTTTCCCAGTTTTTTGTGGCAAAGTTAGGGGGTCGGCTTATACTCGAGTCGGCTTATACTCGAGTATATACGGTAATTAATAAATGATTATTTTTCTGAAAAAAATGGTGTGGGCTCCCATGTAATTTTCATAACCAGCAGACGGAAAGCAGACAGCTGGGGCAGATGTTAATAGTCTGGGAAGAAGGTAATACCCACAGAGCTTCCCAGCCTATTTACATCAGCTCACAGCTATATACTAAGCCTTTTCTGGTTATTAAAATGGGGAACCCACAAAAAATTTATGTAAGGTACACCTATATTTAATAGTCAGCAAAGCCTAGGCAGAAATCTGGCGCTTAGCAACATAGTAACATAGTTATTAAGGTTGAAGAAAGACTTTAAGTCCATCTAGTTCAAGCCATAGCCTAACCTAACATGCCCTAACATGATGATCCAGAGGAAGGCAAAAAAAAACCATGTTGCAAAGAGTAAGCTCCACATTGGGGAAAAAAATTCCTTCCCGACTCCACATACGGCAATCAGAATAGTTCCCAGGATCAACACCCTATCAAGGAATCTAGTATATATAACCTGTAACATTATACTTTTCATGAAACTCATCCAGTCCCCTCTTAAATTTAAGTAATGAATCCCTCATTATAACATCATACGGCAGAGAGTTCCATAGTCTCACTGCTCTTACAGTAAAGAATTCACGTCTGTTATTATGCTTAAACCTTTTTTCCTCCAGACGTAGAGGATGCCCCCTTGACCCTGTCTCAGGTCTATGATTAAAAAGATCATCAGAAAGGTCTTTGTACTGTCCCCTCATACATTTATACATTAAAATAAGATCACCCCTTAGTCTCCGTTTTTCCAAACTAAATAGCCTTAAGTGTAATAACCTATCTTGGTATTGCAGACCCCCCAGTCCTCTAATAACCTTGGTCACTCTTCTCTGCACCCGCTCTAGTTCAGCTATGTCTTTCTTATATACCGGAGACCAGAACTGTACACAGTATTCTGAGTGTGGTTGCACTAGTGACTTGTACAGAGGTAAAATTATGTTCTCCTCATGAGCATCTATGCCTCTTTTAATGCATCCCATTATTTTATTTGCCTTTGTAGCAGCTGCCTGACACTGGCCACTAAATGTGAGTTTGTCATCCACCCATACACCCAGGTCTTTTTCATTGACAGTTTTGCCCAGAGTTTACATTACCTTACATTTGTCCCCATTTAAACTCATTTGCCATTTTCAGCCCAAGCTTCTAGTTTACATAAATCACCCTGTAATATAAAATTGTCCTCCTCTGTATTGATTACCCTGCAGAGTTTAGTGTCATCTGCAAATATTGAAGTTCTGCTCTGTATGCCCCCTACAAGGTCATTAATATATATGTTAAAAAGAAAAGGGCCCAATACTGACCCCTGTGGTACCCCACTGCTAACCGCGACCCAGTCCGAGTGTGCTCCATTAATAACCACCCTTTGTTTCCTATCCCTGAGCCAGCTCTTAACCCACTTACACATATTTTCCCCTATCCCCATTATTCTCATTTTATGTATCAACATTTTGTGTGGCACTGTATCAAAAGCTTTTGAAAAGTCCATATACACTACGTTCACTGGGTTCCCTTGGTCCAGTCCGTAACTTACCTCTTCATAGAAGCTGATCAGATTAGTCTGACATGAACGGTCCCTAGTAAACCCGTGCTGATACTGGGTCATGAGGTTATTCCTCTTCAGATACTCCAGTATAGCATCCCTTAGAATGCCCTCCAGGATTTTACCCACAGTAGAGGTTAAACTTACTGGCCTATAATTTCCGAGTTCAGTTTTTGTTCCCTTTTTAAATATTGGCACCACATTTGCTATACGCCAGTCCTGTGGTACAGACCCTGTTATTATGGAGTCTTTAAAGATTAAAAATAATGGTCTATCAATGACTGTACTTAATTCCTGCAGTACTCGGGGGTGTATCCCATCCGGGCCCGGAGATTTGTCAATTTTAGTGATTTTTAGACGCCGCCATACTTCCTGCTCGGTTAAGCAGGTGACATTTAATGGGGAATTTTTGTTATCACTGATCATATTGATTGCCATGGAATTTTCTTGTGTAAATAATGATGAAAAAAAAAGAAAGTAATTTGGCATACTGGCTTTTTCCTCATCCTCATCCATCATTTCACCCAGACTATTTTTAAGGGGGCCAACACTATCATTTTTTAGTTTCAAATTACTTATTAAAGAATATTTGGGGATTATTTTTACTCTCTCTGGCAATGAGTCTCTCTGTCTCAATCATTGCTGCCTTGATTTGCTTCTTACAGAATTTAATTTTCTGTATTTATTTTATGCCTCCTCACTACCTACTTCCTTTAATTCTCTAAATACTTTCTTTTTGTCACTTATTGCGCCCCTTACAGCTCTATTTAGCCATATTGGTTTCCTCCTATTTGTAGTATGTTTATTCCCATACGGTATATATTGTGCACAGGTCCTATCCAGGATGCTAATAAACGTCTCCCATTTTCTTTGTGTATTTTTATACCTCGCTCTTCCAACTTGCACTGTTGCGGTGGCAAGTGGGATGATAGTATTGGGGTTGATGTCACTGTTGTATTGTCAGGTGACTTCAAGCCCAAAGGTTAGTGATTTAGAGGTGTTTATAAGATGCCCCCATTACTAAACCCATAGTGATACTATAAAAAACACACATGCAGAATAAAGTCATTTAATTGAAATAATAACACAGACTCCTTTATTGAACCTAAATTAAACCATAATCACGTCATTCATAAATTTCACAGTTGGAAAATATTGTGAAAATTTCCCATGCTAGAGTTCATATGAGGTTATGCCACCAGGGGGCGCAGCACCGCAAGTCTAGGTAGCTATGTTCCCCTGCATTCCATTCATTCCCCAGTTTTTACTGCCAGGGGCAGCTGCATTGGCAGGCTCCTGGTTGTAAAATTATTTAACCCCTTCAGATGGATGTACATCGTGGGACATGACTGTACGGCGGACAGGTATGGGATACTGTTGTTTTTCTATTTTAACTTTTTTTCAGATGACAAGGGTCGTCATTTGGATTGAGCATATAATAAAGCTATTACAACACCATGTGTATTTATTTCATTAAAATACTTTTTTCCTAATGTGTGTGTTTTTTTAACCTTTTCCTACTATTGGATTAATAATGAATAGGTGTCTTATTGAAGAGCAAACGTAGATGACCGACAGCACTCCCTTATTCGGGCGCTCGTTCCATATCCAGGGAACCCACCTGGGTAACACGTCACAATCTGCACAAAGGAACAGCGCTCCACCGGGTGTATGAATCAAAAGAAATCCTTTATTCAGCCATTAAGCACAAGCGACGTTTCGACCATATGCTGGTCTTTTTCAAGCATACAAACATGGCTACCAGGCGGTCTTAAGTAGTGTGGACACCACGCAGGGAGCCAATCACCACCAAGTCCCGCCCATCTCATAGTATAAACTAAGTGTCTTATTGAATCCTCTCCATTATTAACCAGGCTTAATGTCTCCTTACATTAGCAATGTGACATTAACCCTTTATTACCCCATATCCCACTGCTACTCGGGAGTGGGAAGAGAGAGGCTAAGTGCCAGAATAGGCGCATCTTACAGATGCGCCTTTTCTGGGGTGGCTTGGGGCAGAGTTTTTAGCCGGGGGGGCCAATAACCATGGTTCCTTTCTAGGCTATTAATATCTGCCCTCAGTCACTGGCTCTCCCACTCTGGCGGAGAAAATTGCGCAGGAGTCCACGCCCGTTTTTTTCCATGATTTAACCCTTTATTTTAACACCTAGAGCTCCCAAATTTTGCACACATACACTACTAACATTACTATGTGTAGACATTTATTTTATCTATTCTATTCTAACCTGTCAGTGTTATTTTACTGTACACCGCACTGAATTACCGGCTTTTCTATAGAACACCGCTGCGTATTTCTCGCAAGTCACGAGCATGGTTCGTGTGTAATCTATATTTTTCTCGCCCCCATAGACTTTCATTGGCGGATTTTTTGCGCAATACGCTCACAAACGCAGCATGCTGAGATTTTCTCAGCCCGTAAAATACAGCAGAGAAATATACTGCAGATAGGAGCTGCCCCATAGAGAAACATTGGTCAGTGTGCAATGCGTTTTTTTGCTCCTCTCATACGTCCGTATTCCTCCCTAGTGTGACCTCGGCCTTAGAGATCACATAAATATTCACAGCCATTTAACACTGTATGGCTAAGAAATGGAAGCCTATAACATTTTTAAAAGCTTTTGTTCACTTTAAAAGATCCCAAAAATATTCACAAAGTAACAAAGTATGTCTGAGAAATTGAGCCCTACAAATTTTATAAATGCTTTTTAAAAGTTTTGGATCAAAATATATTCCCTTTTTTGAGCCTCAACAAAAAAATGCAGCTATATATTTGCCAAAGGACTGCACAGGCCTAATCCTTGACTACAGACTGGATTCTGTCACTCTTCCTGTTCCTGCTACTCTCTCCATTAGCCTAGAAGGGCTTATAGTATGATGACTCAGCTTCAGCACAATATCAACAGTACAGGCCTTTGATTCATTATACTGTACACACTGGCCTTGACAAGCACTTTCGCCCTCCAATATGAAATGTCACAGAGCTGTGCAATGTCGTCAGTGTGTCGAGCTTTGAGGCGCCTGTTATTTTATAACCTCTGATGATGTCACAAGGCCAGCCACTCACAGTAATGTCACAACCAAGATGGCTACGGCTTTACAGTGACTCAAAGGCAATCCCCACATGCATATTGGCTGCGTAACAAGATGCCAAAGATGCAGGGCGGGGATTTGAGTTTTACATCAAGCACCCCCATTACTCGCCGTGTAACGAGCACATTTGAGCACTGTGATACTTGAGTGATAGTCAAGTATCACGAAGCACGTTCACTTATTCCCAATCATTATCCATTTGTAGAAGCCATCCTCTTTACAACTGCAGCTTTTTTACAGATAGTGTTATGTTTGCATCAAGAATTTGTCGAAATTTCATTGAACCCATTCTTCCCTCTACCCGTTAAATGTTACCAGGGCCATTGGCTGCAACACTACCTCCCAGAGCATGATTGATCCACCCCCATTCTTAATGGTTAGTGAGATGTTCTTTTCCTGAAATTCTATGCCCTTTGGTTATTGTAGCCACAGAGTTCTATTTTAACCTCGTCTGTTCACAGGACTTGTTTCCAAAATACATCAGGCTTGTTTAGATGCTCTTTTGCATATTTCTGATGCTGAATGTAATGCTCGTTGCCAGACTGGGTGACACGAGCGAGGATTGTGGCCCCACTGTGCCACAAACCAGACTACCCTGGAGGGGTCGTAACTAAGCAGCTACCTTGGTGTTCACTGGAGCCTCTAGTGAGGTCAGGCTGGTGCAGCAGGTAGCTACCAGGTAACACTCCAGGGCGGTGTCTGGCTGTAGCAGCTGATTCCACTGAGGAATGGAACACATGTTACAGGTGCGAGCAAGTCTGGACAGGCATGCCTGGTACTCTGGCGGGCACGGCTGGCCCTCTGGCAGGCAGGCGGGCACAGCTGGCACTCTGGCAGGCAGGCGGGCACGGTTGGCACTCTGGCAGGAAGGCGGGCACGGTTGGCACTCTGGCAGGAAGGCGGCACGGCTGGCTGTTGTGAATTCTGTGGTCACAAGTGGTATTGCAGTCTCTGGGCGTCCTCCCTCAGGTGTTTTAGTGAGCTCGTTGGCTGCCTTGCTATTTAGCTCCACCTGAGTCTGTCTTCCTTGCTCCTTGTCAATGTTCCAGTGTTGGATCTGAGCTACTGCATCTTTCCTTGGGCCTGCTGCTCTGCTAGATAAGTGCTTCTAGTTTGTTTTCTGTTTTTTCTGTCCAGCTTGTTATTATCTTTTGCTGGAAGCTCTGAGAAGCAAAGGGGTGCACCGCCGTGCTGTTAGTTCGGCACGGTGGGTCTTTTTTGCCCCTTTGCGTGGTTTTCGTTTTAGGGTTTTTTGTAGACTGCATAGTTCTCTTTGCTATCCTCGCTCTGTCTAGAATATCGGGCCTCACTTTGCTGAATCTATTTCATTCCTACGTTTGTCTTTTCATCTTGCTAACAGTCATTATATGTGGGGGCTGCCTATTCCTTTGGGGTATTTCTCTGAGGTAAGTCAGGCTTGTATTTCTATCTTCAGGCTAGTCAGCTCCTCAGGCAGTGCCGAGTTGCATAGGTAGTGATAGGCGCAATCCACTGCTGCTTCCAGTTGTGTGAGGACAGTTCAGGTACTGCAGTCTACAGAGATTCCACGTCTCAGAGCTCGTCCTATTGTTTTGGGTTTTTGCCAGATCTCTGTATGTGCGCTGATTACTGCACGCTGTGTTGCCTGATTGCCAGCCATAACAGTACAAGGAGCCAATTCAATGATTTCCAATAGAGGGAAAAAAGAAATCCTGACATCATTTTTTTTTCTTAGCTCTGTCTTCAGTCTTTTTTTTCCCCTAGACATTAGAGTGCTTCAGGACACAGCTGTGGACATGGATATTCAGGCTCTGTGCTCCTCAATGGATAATCTCGTTGTAAATGTACAAAAGATTCAAGATACTATTGATCAGAAATCGATGCTAGAACCAAGAATTCCGATTCCTGATTTGTTTTTTGGTGACAGAACTAAGTTCCTGAGCTTCAGAAATAATTGTAAGCTATTTTTGGCCTTGAAACCTCATTCTTCTGGTAATCCTATTCAACAGGTTTTGATTATTATTTCTTTTTTGCGCGGCGACCCACAGGACTGGGCGTTTTCTCTTGCACCAGGAGATTCTGCATTGAGTAATATTGATGCATTTTTCCAGGCGCTGGGATTGCTTTACGATGAGCCTAATTCAGTGGATCAAGCTGAGAAAAATCTGCTGGCTTTATGCCAGGGTCAGGATGATGTAGAACTATATTGTCAGAAATTTAGAAAATGGTCAGTACTCACTCTGTGGAATGAATCTGCACTAGCGGCTTTGTTCAGAAAGGGTCTCTCTGAAGCTCTTAAGGATGTAATGGTGGGATTTCCTATGCCTGCTGGTTTGAATGAGTCTATGTCCTTGGCCATTCAGATCGGTCGTCGCTTGCGCGAGCGTAAATCTGTGCACCATCTGGCGGTATTGTCTGAGAGTAAGCCTGAGCCTATGCAGTGCAACAGGACTATGACTAAAGTAGAACGGCACGAACACAGACGTCTGAACAGACTGTGTTTCTATTGTGGTGATTCTACTCATGCTATTTCTAATTGTCCTAAACGCACTAGACGGTTCGATAGCTCTGCCGTTATTGGTACTGTACAGTCCAAATTCCTTTTGTCCATTACCTTAATGTGCTCTTTGTCATCATATTCTGTCATGGCGTTTGTGGATTCAGGCGCTGCCCTGAATCTGATGGATTTGGATTATGCTAAACATTGTGGAGAAGATTTTGGATTCTCGTGTCTCTAGACGGAAACTCCAGTATCTGGTCAAATGGAAGGGTTATGCTCAGGAAGATAATTCCTGGGTTTTTGCCTCTGATGTCCATGCCCCAGATCTTGTTCGTGCCTTTCATGTGGCTCATCCTGGTCGGCCTGGGGGTTCTGGTGAGGGTTCGGTGACCCCTCCTCAAGGGGGGGGTACTGTTGTGAATTCTGTGGTCACAAGTGGTATTGCAGTCTCTGGGCGTCCTCCCTCAGGTGTTTTAGTGAGCTCGTTGGCTGCCTTGCTATTTAGCTCCACCTGAGTCTGTCTTCCTTGCTCCTTGTCAATGTTCCAGTGTTGGATCTGAGCTACTGCATCTTTCCTTGGGCCTGCTGCTCTGCTAGATAAGTGCTTCTAGTTTGTTTTCTGTTTTTTCTGTCCAGCTTGTTATTATCTTTTGCTGGAAGCTCTGAGAAGCAAAGGGGTGCACCGCCGTGCTGTTAGTTCGGCACGGTGGGTCTTTTTTGCCCCTTTGCGTGGTTTTCGTTTTAGGGTTTTTTGTAGACTGCATAGTTCTCTTTGCTATCCTCGCTCTGTCTAGAATATCGGGCCTCACTTTGCTGAATCTATTTCATTCCTACGTTTGTCTTTTCATCTTGCTAACAGTCATTATATGTGGGGGCTGCCTATTCCTTTGGGGTATTTCTCTGAGGTAAGTCAGGCTTGTATTTCTATCTTCAGGCTAGTCAGCTCCTCAGGCAGTGCCGAGTTGCATAGGTAGTGATAGGCGCAATCCACTGCTGCTTCCAGTTGTGTGAGGACAGTTCAGGTACTGCAGTCTACAGAGATTCCACGTCTCAAAGCTCGTCCTATTGTTTTGGGTTTTTGCCAGATCTCTGTATGTGCGCTGATTACTGCACGCTGTGTTGCCTGATTGCCAGCCATAACAGCTGGCACTCTGGCAGGCAGGTGAGCACGGCTGGCACACTGGCAGGCAGACGGGCACGGAACACACTGGAGGAATCGGGATGGTAACAGGTAGGGCAGGCACACAGGCAGGTGTGAGTAGGATGATGGAGCAGGTAGGAATCAGTTCAGACTGGAGGGCAGAAACTGTTAGGAACCAGTTCAGAATGGAGGGACAAAGACACACGGTGCGGAGTGGGAGCAGAGCAAAGCTGCAGGATCCGGAGGGCAGGGCAGAGCCGCAGGAGGCAGGACGGGAGCAAAGCAGAGCCACAGAATGTGGTCAGCAGAGCCACAGAATGCAAGATGGGAGCAGAGCAAAGTCGTGGGATGTGAGATGAGAGCAGAGCAGAGACACAGGATGTGGGATGGGAGCAGAACAGAGCTGCAGGATGCAGAACGGGAGCAGAGCAGAGCCACAGGTTGCAGCAAGCACAGTAGAGCAGAATTGCAGGTTACGGCAAGCAGAGCAGAGCCGCAAAATGTGGCGAGCAGAGCAGAGTAGATCCGCAGGCTGCGGAACAGGAGCAGAGCCGCAGGGTGCAGAGAGTAGAGCCGCTGGGTGTGGCGAGTAGAGCAGAGCCGCTAGGTGCGGCAAGCAGAGCAGAGCTGCTGGGTGTGACAAGCAGAGCCGAGCAGAGCCACAGGATGCAGCAAGCAGAGGAGAGCAGAACCACAGGACGCGGAGATCAGAACAGAGCAGAGCAGCAGGAGAGGACACAAGGATGCACACAGGTGAGTAGGGAAGGCAACAGGCCCCTTTAATACATACCTCAATTCGTGATACACAGATACGGCAGAGAAATATAGGTATAGTAGAATGTCAAAGATTTCACTTACTTCTTACATTACATGAGTGACATCTATTGTAAATTCTACAATAGCTCAGAAACCGGACAGTATAGTCCTCCATACAGTATTATGGTCATCACATAGTGCTCCATACAGAATAATGAGCCCCACATATTACTCCATACAGAATAATGAGCCCCATTTAATGCTCCATACAGTATAATGAGCCACATATATTGCTCCATTCAGTACAATGGACCCAATATATTGCTCCCTACAGAATAATGAGCCCAATATATTGCTCCATTCATAATGGGCCCCATATAATACATAGTAACATAGTAACATAGTTAGTAAGGCCGAAAAAAGACATTTGTCCATCCAGTTCAGCCTATATTCCATCATAATAAATCCCCAGATCTACGTCCTTCTACAGAACCTAATTGTATGATACAATATTGTTCTGCTCCAGGAAGACATCCAGGCCTCTCTTGAACCCCTCGACTGAGTTCGCCATCACCACCTCCTCAGGCAAGCAATTCCAGATTCTCACTGCCCTAACAGTAAAGAATCCTCGTCTATGTTGGTGGAAAAACCTTCTCTCCTCCAGACGCAAAGAATGCCCCCTTGTGCCCGTCACCTTCCTTGATATAAACAGATCCTCAGCGAGATATTTGTATTGTCCCCTTATATACTTTTAAATGGTTATTAGATCGCCCCTCAGTCGTCTTTTTTCCAGACTAAATAATCCTAATTTCGCTAATCTATCTGGGTATTGTAGTTCTCCCATCCCCTTTATTAATTTTGTTGCCCTCCTTTGTACTCTCTCTAGTTCCATTATATCCTTCCTGAGCACCGGTGCCCAAAACTGGACACAGTACTCCATGTGCGGTCTAACTAGGGATTTGTACAGAGGCAGTATAATGCTCTCATCATGTGTATCCAGACCTCTTTTAATGCACCCCATGATCCTGTTTGCCTTGGCAGCTGCTGCCTGGCACTGGCTGCTCCAGGTAAGTTTATCATTAACTAGGATCCCCAAGTCCTTCTCCCTGTCAGATTTACCCAGTGGTTTCCCATTCAGTGTGTAATGGTGACATTGATTCCTTCTTCCCATGTGTATAACCTTACATTTATGATTGTTAAACCTCATCTGCCACCTTTCAGCCCAAGTTTCCAACTTATCCAGATCCATCTGTAGCAGAATGCTCCATACAGTATGTAATGGGCCCCATATGTTGCTCCACATACAGTGGGACCCATATATTGATGCATACAGTGGGGAAATAAAGTATTTAGTCAGCCACCAATTGTGCAAATTCTCTCACTTAAAAAGATGAGAGAGGCCTGTAAGTGACATCATAGGTAGACCACAACTATGAAAGTCAAAATTGAGAAAACAAATCTAAAAAAATCACCTTTTTTGCAAATTATGGTAGAAAAAAAGTATTTGGTCACCTTAAAACATGCAAGATTTCTGGCTCTCATATAGCTGGAACTTCTTCTTTAAGAGGCTCATCTGTCCTCCACTCATTACCTGTAGTAATGGCACCTGTTTGAACTTGTTATCAGTAAAAATGGCACCTATCCACAACCTCAAACAGTCACACTCCAAACTCCACTATGGTGAAGACCAAAGAGCTATCAAAGGACACTAGATACAAAATTGTAGCCCTGGAACTGGCTAGGAAGACTGAATCTGCAATAGGCAAGCAGCTTGAAATCAACTGTGGGTCAAAAATAAGAAAATAGAAGACATACAAGACCACTGATAATCTTCCTTGATATGGGACTCCACACAAGATCTCACCCTATGGGGTAAAAATGATCACAAGATCGGTGAGCAAAAATCCCAGAACCAAAAGGGGGACCTAGTGAATGACCTGCATAAAGCTGGGGCCACCGTAACAAAGGCTACCATCAGTAACATACTATGCCGCCAGGGACTCAGATCCTGCAGTGCCAGACGTGTCCCCCTACTTAAGCCAATACATATCCAGGCCCATCTGAAGTTTGCTAGAGAGTATTTGGATTATCCAGAAGAATATTGGAAGAATTTCATATGGTCTGATGAAACCAAAGTAGAACTGTTTGGTAGAAGCAAAACTCGTTGTGTTTGGAGGATACAGAATGCTGATTTGCATCCAAAAAAACACCATACCTACTGTGAAGCATGGGGGTGACAACATCAAGCTTTGCAGCTGTTTCTCTGCAAAGTGACCTGGACGACTGATCCATGTACATGAAAGACTGAATGGGGCCATGTGTCGTGAGATTTTGAGTGCAAACCTCCTTCCATCCTTGAGGGCAATGAAGATGAAATGTGGACGGGTCTTTCAGCATGATAATGATCCCAAGCACACTGCCAGGTCAAAGAAGGAGTGGCTTTGTAAGACACATATGAAGGTCCTGGAGTGGCCTAGCCAGTCTCCAGATCTCAACCCAATAGAAAACCTTTGCAAGGAGTTGAAAGTCCGTGTTCCCCAGCTACAGGTCCAAAACATCACTGCTCTAGAGGAGATCTGCATGGAGAAATGGGCCACCATTCCATCAATAGTGTGTGCCAACCTTGCAAAGATTTGCAGAAAATGTTTGACCTACTGTATGTCATTGCCAAGAAAGGATATACAGCTCTGGTAAAAATTAAGAGACCACCACATCAAAACCCTGTCATGGGCAGCCTAATCTCCAGACCTGAACCCCATTGAAAACCTCTGAATTGTAATCAAGAGGATGATGAATAGTCACAAGCCATCAAACAAAGAAGAACTGCTTACATTTTTGCGCCAGAAGCAGTGGGAAAGACTGGTGGAAAGCATGCCAAGACGCATGAAAGCTGTTATTAAAAATCCTGGTTATTTCACAAAATTTTGATTTCTGAACTCTTCCTGAGTTATAACATTAGTATTGTTGTTTCTATATGATTATGAACTTGTTTTCTTTGCATTATTTGAGGTCTGAAAGCACTGGCCTTTTTTTTAGTTTTGACTATTTTTCGATGTCAGAAAAAAATACAAAATTTATTGCTTGGAAATTTGGAGACATGTTATCAGAGGTTTATAGACTAAATGAACAATTTACATTTTACTCAAAAATATACCTACAAAGAGAAAAATCAGACAAACTGAAAATTTTGCAGTGGTCTCTTAATTTTTGCCAGAGCTATATAACAAAATATTGAGATGAACGTTGGTTAATGATCAAATACTTATTTTCCACCATAATTTGCAAAATACATTTTGCCAAATCAGACAAGGTGATATTCTGGAATTGTTTTCTCAATTTTGACTCTCATATTTGTGGTCTACTTATGATGTCAAATACAGGCCTCTCTAATCTTTTTAACTGAGAGAACTTGCACAATTGTTGGCTGACTATATACTTTTTTCTCCACTGTACATAATGGACCCCATATAATGCTTCATATGCTGGGCCCCATATATTGCTCCAGTATATGCTGGGCCCCATATAATGTCCCAGTATATAATGGGAGCCATATAATGCTCCAGTATGTGATGGGCCACATTATTGCTCCAGTATATGCTGGGCCCCATGTATTGCTCCAGTATATGATTGGCCCCATATAATGCCCCAGTATATGATGGAACCCATATAATGCTCCAGTATGTGATGGGCCCCATATAATGCTCCATTATATGCTGGGCCCCATATAATGCTCCAGTATATGATGGACCCTATGTAATACTTCAGTATATGATAGGCCCCATATAATGCTCCAGTATATGAAGGGCCCATATATGATGCTTTAGTATATTATGGGCCCCAATATAATGCTCCAAACATAAAAAAAATAAAATAATGAAATACTCACCTCTCCATGCTGGCCACTGCTCTCCTCCAGACTCCTCAGCATTGCCGTCTTCTGGCTCTCTGGACTGTGATTGTTCAAGTAGACTGCGCATTGTAGTGGCGTCATCACACTCTCTGACCTAAAACGTCACAGGAGTCAGGAGATGCTGAAGACACCGCAGCGGAGGAACGGGGAGAGGTAAGTATTGCAAGTACTGAGGCCCTGAGCAAGAGGGCGGGGGGCCCAGTCGCAGACGCTGGCAACAGGCCCCTATAGTGCACCTGTGTCCCTGACGGCGAGTGGGCCCCTGCCTGCTCTGCGCCTCGGCACTTGTCCTTGTGTGCTGGGTACTGACGCCGGCCCTGCTCTATGCAGATGACCTTCTAAGTTATATAGAAATGTTTTCTTGAATGTAGAAGTTTCTCTTTTTGCTCCATCAGCGCCTGCTCTTGTAAAACACTAAATAATCCTGAGGTATACGAGTAGCAAATGTTCTATTTCAACTCTCTTTTAATAGTGTGCTTAGAAGACAGCTCGTACTCTGACGGCTATACCCACTTTCTGGATTTATAATTTGTCAGCCTATTGATTTAGATTCTACAGATTTTTACATTTTTGACAATAATGATGATCTTTGTGTAAAGAGACAGACTTTAGTGTTGTAAAAATTGCCTCTGGCTGGCACATTATGAAGTCCTGCGCTATGTTAAGACGTTCTCTTCTTTGTCAGAGCTGAATGGGGACACTTGTTAGCAAGGTGTATTAAGCAGTGGAAACATCTTGATTGGTTTTAATGCACTACTTCTCTAAATGCTTCCATAGAATTTGCTGGATTTTTTTCCCTCCTTTTTTATTAATTCCAAAGAGCTCTTCAAAGCTTTTAGGACTATTTTCACTTTAGGATGAGTGCACACACGTGCAAATGAATAGAGTTGGTTAATCAGAGGGGTAGAAAATGAATAATTTGCTGTAAAATATCGACTCACCTTAATACGTAAAGCTAAATAATTCTATGTTCAGTGTCAGTGAATAAGGAATGTATCAAGTGCACACCTGGACTGTAAGGTCTCTCATAAATGAACTTTTTTTATACCTTGCTTTCATTTGAGCATATTTCATTATAGGAAATTTGTGGCGCAAAGAATATGGTAATTCATTCTTACTCAATGAGACTTTTATGAAGTGTCATTGCTGGGAATCAAGTAGCTAACAACGTTCCTGATGTCAGTTTTCATTTGCAGATGACTACAAATATGAGCAGGCATACCTTTACTGAAATCAGCTAGAGATTACAGAAACCTAAGGGTATGTGCACACGTAGATGGAACCTCTGCGGATTTTACCGCACCTGTTTTAAGAAATCTGCAGGTAAAAAGCAATGTGTTTTACCTGCGGATTTACTGTGGATTTACGACGGATTTTATGCGGTTTTTGTGCGGATTCCACCTGCGGTTTTACACCTGCGGTTTCCTACTATGGAGCAGGTGTAAACCGCTGCGGAATCCGCACAAAGAATTGACATGCTGCGGAATAAACAACGCTACGTTTTTTTTCTACAGCATGTGCCCTGCGGATTTGGTTTTCCATAGGTTTACATGGTACTGTAAACTCTAGGAAAACTCCTGTGAATCCGCAGCGTCAAAACCGCTGCGGATCCGCAGCAAAATATGCAACGAATGCACATACCCTAAGTGTGTAAGCTGACATCTCACACTCATGCTTTGCACCGCGGGATAGGGCTGCCAAAAATTCTTAACCCCTTTCTGACATATGACGTACAATCCCGTCGAGGTGGGGTGGGCCCATATGACCACCGACGGGATAGTATGTTATACGCGATCGGCCGCGCTCTCTGGGGGAGCGCGGCCGTTCGCGGCCGGGTGTCAGCTGCCTATCGCAGCTGACATCGGCACTATGTGCCAGGAGCGGTCACGGACATGATCGCAGTGTGCCGGCGGTACAGGGAAGCATTGCGCAGGGAGAGGGCTCCCTGCGGGCTTCCATGAGACCCCCGCAGCAACGCGATGTGATCGCATTGCTCCGAGGGTCTCCTACCTCCCTCCCTGCCGCAGGCCTGCAGCCAATATGGCCGTGGCATCCGGGTCCTGCAGGGAGGGAGGTGGCTTACCAAGTGCCTGCTCAGAGCAGGCGCTTGGTAAGCTTGCAGTGTTGTAAGTAAGATCGGTGAGTGCTGTGCAAACTGTCAGATCACCGATCTGTGATGTCCCCCCGGGACAAAGTAAAAATGTAAAAAAATTTTTTTCCAAATGTGTAAAAAAAAAAAAAAAAATCCTAAATAATGAAAAAAAAAATAAATATTATTCCCATAAATACATTTCTTTATCTAAATAAAAAAAAAACGATAAAAGTGCACATATATAGTATCGCTGCATCCGTAACGACCTGACCTATAAAACTGGCCCACTAGTTAACCCCATCAGTAAACACCGTAAGAAAAAAAAAAACGAGGCAAACACTTTATTATCATATCGCCGAACAAAAAGTGGAATAACACGCGATCAAAAAGACGGATATAAATAACCATGGTACAGCTGAAAACGTCATCTTGTCCTGCAAAAAACAAGCTGCCAAACAGCATCATCAGCAAAAAATTAAAAAAGTTATAGTCCTCAGAATAAAGCGATGCAAAAATAATTATTTTTTCTATAAAATAGTTTTTATCGTATAAAAGCGCCAAAACGTAAAAAAATGATATAAGTGAGGTATCGCTGTAATCGTACTGCCCTGAAGAATAAAATTGCTTTATCAATTTTACCAAACGCGGAACGGTATAAACGCCTCCCCCAAAAGAAATTCATGAATAGCTGGTTTTTGGTCATTCTGCCTCACAAAAATCGGAATAAAAAGCGATCAAAAAATGTCACGTGCCCGAAAATGTTACCAATTAAAATGTCAACTCGTCCCGCAAAAAACAAGACCTCACATGACTCTGTGGACCAAAATATGGAAAAATTATAGCTCTCAAAATGTGGTAATGCAAAAAATATTTTTTTGCAACAAAAAGCGTCTTTCAGTGTGTGACGGCTGCTAATCATAAAAATCCGCTAAAAAACCCGCTATAAAAGTAAATCAAACCCCCCTTCATCACCCCCTTAGTTAGGGAAAAATTAAAAAAATGTATTTATTTCCATTTTCCCATTAGGGATAGTGCTAGGGCTAGGGTTAGGGTTAGGGTTAGGGCTAGGGTTAGGGTTAGGGCTAGGGTTAGGGCTAGGGTTAGGGTTAGGGCTAGGGTTAGGGCTAGGGTTAGGGCTAGGGTTAGGGCTAGGATTAGGGTTGGGGTTGGGGCTAGGGTTAAGGCTACAGTTAGGGTTGGGGCTAAAGTTATGGTTAGGGTTTAGATTACATTTACGGTTGGGAATAGGGTTGGGATTAGGGTTAGGGGTGTGTCAGGGTTAGAGGTGTGGTTAGGGTTACTGTTGGGATTAGGGTTAGGGGTGTGTTTGGATTAGGGTTTCAGTTATAATTGGGGGGTTTCCACTGTTTAGGCACATCAAGGGCTCTCCAAACGCGACATGGCGTCCGATCTCAATTCCAGCCAATTCTGCGTTGAAAAAGTAAAACAGTGCTTCTTCCCTTCCGAGCTCTCCCGTGTGCCCAAACAGGGGTTTACGCCAACATATGGGGTATCAGCGTACTCAGGACAAATAGGACAACAACATTTGGGGTTCAATTTCTCCTGTTACCCTTTGGAAAATACAAAACTGGGGGCTAAAAGATAATTTTTGTGGGAAAAAAAGATTTTTTTATTTTCATGGCTCTGCGTTATAAACTGTAGTGAAACACTTGGGGGCTCAAAGTTCTCACAACACATCTAGATAAGTTCCCTGGGGGGTCTAGTTTCCAATATGGGGTCACTTGTGGGGGGTTTCTACTGTTTAGGTACATTAGGGGCTCTGCAAACACAATGTGACACCTGCAGACCATTCCATCTAAGTCTGCATTCCAAATGGCGCTCCTTCCCTTCCGAGCACTCCCATGCGCATAAACGGTGGTTCCCCCCACATATGGGGTATCAGCGCACTCAGGACAAATTGGACAACAAATTTTGGGGTCCAATTTCTCCTGCTACCCTCGGGAAAATACAAAACTGGGGGCTAAAAAATAATTTTTGTGGGAATAAATTTTTGTTTTATTTTTACGGCTCTGCATTATAAACTTCTGTGAAGCACTTAGTGGGTCAAAGTGCTCACCACACCTCTACATGAGTTCCTTAGGGGGTCTACTTTCCAAAATGGTGTCACTTGTGGGGGGTTTCAATGTTTAGGCACATCAGTGGCTCTCCAAACGCAACATGACGTCCCATCTCAATTCCTGTCAATTTTGCATTGAAAAGTCAAATGGCGCTCCTTCCCTTCAGAGCTCTCCCATGAGCCCAAACAGTGGTTTACCCCCACATATGGGGTATCAGCGTACTCAGGACAAATTGTGCAACAACTTTTGGGGTCCAATTTCTTCTCTTACCCTTGGGAAAATAAAAAATTTGGGGCAAAAATATAATTTTTGTGAAAAAATATGATTTTTTATTTTTATGGTCCTGCATTATAATCTTCTGTGAAGCACTTAGTGGGTCAAAGTGCTCACCACACCTCTGCATGAGTTCCTTAGGGGGTCTACTTTCCAAAATGGTGTCACTTGTGGGGGGTTTGAATGTTTAGGCACATCAGTGGCTCTCCAAACTCAACATGGCGTCCCATCTCAATTCCTGTCAATTTTGCATTGAAAAGTCAAACGGCGCTTCTTCCCTTCCGAGCTCTCCCATGCGCCCAAACAGTGGTTTACCCCCACATATGGGGTATCAGCGTACTCAGGACAAATTGTACAACAACTTTTGGTGTCCATATTCTCCTGTTACCCTTGGTAAAATAAAACAAATTGGAGCTGAAGTAAATTTTTTGTGAAAAAAAGTTAAATGTTCATTTTTATTTAAACATTCCAAAAATTCCTGTGAAGCACCAGAAGGGTTAATAAACTTCTTGAATATGGTTTTGAGCACCTTGAGGGGTGCAGTTTTTAGAATGGTGTCACACTTGGGTGTTTTCTATCATATAAACCCCTCAAAATGACTTCAAATGAGATGTGGTCCCTAAAAAAAATGGTGTTGTAAAAATGAGAAATTGCTGGTCAACTTTTAACCCTTATAACTCCCTAACAAAAAAAAATTGGGGTTCCAAAATTGTAAAGTAGACATGTGGGAAATGTTACTTATTAAGTATTTTGTGTGACATATCTCTGTGATTTAATTGCATAAAAATTCAAAGTTGGAAAATTGCGAAATTTTCAAAATTTTCGCCAAATTTCCATTTTTTCCACAAATAAACGCAGGTAATATCAAAGAAATTTTACCCCTATCATGAAGTACAATATGTCTCGAGAAAACCATGTCAGAATCACTGGGATCCGTTGAAGCGTTCCAGAGTTATAACCTCATAAAGGGACAGTGGTCAGAATTGTAAAAATTGGCCCGGTCATTAACGTGCAAACCACACTTGGGGGTAAAGGGGTTATAGGGGTTTTCCCATGCGCAAAAGTTCATTTTAATCAATAGATGGTGGAATAATAATAAGTTCCACAATTGGATGTGTTTAAATAAAATGTTCCTGTGCTGAGATAATCTTATAAATGTGCCCCTGCTGTGTACTGTGTAATGGCTGTGTCTGACCGTACAGGGACATGGTCTGATCATACCACAGCTCTTGGCCAGAGGAGGGCACAAAGGAGTATACAAAAAGGACAGCACGGGATCACAGATGATGATTTCTTTGAAGTTAAAAACATTGTTTAAAAACAGGCAGTGAAATGTTTTACCTCACAAAAAGAATCAACTGTGATCCTGTTCTGTAATGTCTACTCTTTTTCTTCTTTTCACCTGGCCAGTAGCTGTGGTATGATCAGCCCATGTTCCTCTATGGTCAGACACAGCCATAACACAGTACATGTTATTTAAACACATCCAATTGTGGAAATTATTATTATTCCAAGATCTATTGATTTAAATGTACTTTTGTTCATGAGAAAACCCCTTTAAGTCTTTTCCAGATAAACGGGGCTGAACAGCACAGCTCCTGCAGTTTTCAGTAGTGGATGTGGGTCACCCCCAGGGCAGTGGGGTACTCAGTACTGGGTCCGGTCACAAGGGGAATGTCACGGTGGCTGCGACCTGGTCCGTGGCCCTGGGCCTCAATGTTGAAGGGGAAAATGTTCAAAGTTTGTTGTGACGCCACCTGTGGTGTTCGGTCAGTAGTGGGACCAACGCTGCATTAAAGGGGTCCCCTGAGGGATGTTGCGGCAGCACAGATGTTACACTTCCCACAGGTGAAGTGAGGTCCCCTGGGGTCCTATGGTGTGTGGCCACAATAGTATGTGTTGTGAATTCTGTGGCAGAGCTCCCTCCTGTGGTCACAAGTGGTACTTCGGCTGATTCTCTCTATGAGCTTCCGTTGGTGGAGGAAAGTGGTACTATGGCTTCTGAGTTTCCTTCCTCAGGTGATGTGGTGAAGTTGTTAGGTGCTGCTCTATTTAACTCCACCTAGTGCTTTGATCCTGGCCTCCAGTCAATGTTCTAGTATAGGACTTGCTTCCTCCTGGATCGTTCCTGTGGCCTGCTGCTCTTTATAGCTAAGTTCCGCTTTTGTTATTTTTTGTTTGCTGTTTTTTTCTGTCCAGCTTGCTTGTTTTGTTTTTCTTGCTTGCTGGAAGCTCTGGGACGCAGAGGGTGTAACTCCGTGCCGTTAGTCGGTACGGAGGGGCTTTTTGCCCCCTTTGCGTGGTTATTTGTAGGGTTTTGTGTTGACCGCAAAGTTACCTTTCCTATCCTCGCTCTGTCCAGAAAGTCGGGCCTCACTTTGCTAAATCTATTTCATCTCTACGTTTGTCTTTTCATCTTATCTCACAGTCATTATATGTGGGGGCTGCCTTTTCCTTTGGGGTATTTCTCTGAGGCAAGGTAGGCTTATTTTCTATCTTCAGGCTAGCTAGTTTCTCAGGCTGTGCCGAGTTGCATAGGGAGCGTTAGGCGCAATCCACGGCTGCTTCTATTGTGGTTGGAGAGGATTAGGGATTGCGGTCAGCAGAGTTCCCACGTCTCAGAGCTCGTTCTATGTTTTGGGGCTTTTGTCAGGTCACTGTATGTGCTCTGACTTCTATGTCCATTGTGGTACTGAATTACCTAATCACAACAGTACTGGAGGCCAAAAGTACTAATGATTCTCAATAGAGGGAAAAAAGAAGTTCTGAGACCATTTTTTTTTCTCTGCACTGTGTTTTGCCTTTTTTTTCCCCTAGACATTTGGGTGGTTCAGGACACAGGTGTAGCGATGGACATTAAAGGTCTGTCTTCATGTGTGGATCAGCTCACGGCAAGAGTACAAAATATTCAAGACTTTGTGGTTCAGAATTCTATGTTAGAACCAAGAATTCCTATTCCTGATTTGTTTTTTGGAGATAGAACTAAATTTCTGAGTTTCAAAAATAATTGTAAACTATTTTTGGCTTTGAAACCTCGCTCCTCTGGTGACCCAGTTCAACAAGTTAGGATCGTTATTTCTTTTTTATGTGGCGACCCTCAGGACTGGGCATTTTCTCTCGCGCCAGGAGATCCTGCATTAAGTAATATTGATGCGTTTTTCCTGGCGCTCAGATTGCTGTACGATGAACCTGATTCAGTGGATCAGGCAGAGAAAAATTTGCTGGCTCAATGTCAGGGTCAGGATGAGATAGAGGTATATTGTCAGAAATTTAGAAAGTGGTCCGTACTCACTCAATGGAATGAAGGTGCGCTCGCAGCTATTTTCAGAAAGGGTCTCTCTGAAGCCCTTAAGGATGTCATGGTGGGATTTCCTATGCCTGCTGGTCTGAATGAGTCTATGTCTTTGGCCATTCAGATCGGTCGACGCTTGCGTGAGCGTAAATCTGTGCACCATTTGGCGGTATTATCTGAGCATAAACCTGAGCCTATGCAGTGCGATAGGACTTTGACCAGAGTTGAACGGCAAGAACACCGACATCAGAATGGGCTGTGTTTCTACTGTGGTGATTCCACTCATGCTATCTCTGATTGTCCTAAGCGCACTAAGCGGTTCGCTAGGTCTGCCACCATTGTACGGTACAGTCAAAGTTTCTTTTGTCCGTAACCTTGATCTGCTCTTTGTCATCTTATTCTGTCATGGCATTTGTGGATTCAGGCGCTGCCCTGAATTTGATGGACTTGGAGTATGCTAGGCGTTGTGGGTTTTTCTTGGAGCCCTTGCAGTGTCCTATTCCATTGAGAGGAATTGATGCTACACCTTTGGCCAAGAATAAGCCTCAGTACTGGACCCAGCTGACCATGTGCATGGCTCCTGCACATCAGGAGGTTATTCGCTTTCTGGTGTTGCATAATCTGCATGATGTGGTCGTGTTGGGGTTGCCATGGCTACAAGTCCATAATCCAGTATTAGATTGGAAATCCATGTCTGTGTCCAGCTGGGGTTGTCAGGGGGTACATGGTGATGTCCCATTTCTGTCTATTTCGTCATCCACCCCTTCTGAGGTCCCAGAGTTCTTGTCTGATTACCGGGATGTATATGATGAGCCCAAGTCCGATACCCTACCTCCGCATAGGGATTGTGATTGTGCTATCGATTTGATTCCTGGTAGTAAATTCCCAAAAGGTCGACTGTTTAATTTATCTGTGCCTGAGCACGCCGCTATGCGAAGTTACGTGAAGGAGTCCTTGGAGAAGGGCCATATTCGCCCGTCATCGTCGCCATTGGGAGCGGGTTTCTTTTTTTGTGGCCAAGAAGGATGGTTCACTGAGACCTTGTATAGATTACCGCCTTCTAAATAAGATCACGGTTAAATTTCAGTACCCCTTGCCGCTGTTATCTGATTTGTTTGCTCGGATTAAGGGGGCTAGTTGGTTCACCAAGATAGATCTTCGTGGTGCGTATAATCTAGTGCGTATTAAGCGAGGCGATGAATGGAAAACTGCATTTAATACGCCCGAGGGCCATTTTGAGTAACTAGTAATGCCATTCGGACTTGCCAATGCTCCATCAGTGTTTCAGTCCTTTATGCATGACATCTTCCGAGAGTACCTGGATAAATTCCTGATTGTATACTTGGATGATATTTTGGTCTTCTCGGATGATTGGGAGTCGCATGTGAAGCAGGTCAGAACGGTGTTTCAGGTCCTGCGTGCTAATTCTTTGTTTGTGAAGGGATCAAAGTGTCTCTTTGGTGTTCAGAAGGTTTCATTTTTGGGGTTCATTTTTTCCCCTTCTACTATCGAGATGGACCCTGTTAAGGTCCAAGCCATCCATGATTGGACTCAGCCGACATCTCTGAAAAGTCTGCAAAAGTTCCTGGGCTTTGCTAATTTTTATCGTCGCTTCATCTGCAATTTTTCTAGTATTGCTAAACCATTGACCGATTTGACCAAGAAGGATGCTGATGTGGTCAATTGGTCTTCTGCTGCTGTGGAAGCTTTTCAAGAGTTGAAGCGTCGTTTTACTTCTGCCCCTGTGTTGTGTCAACCAGATGTTTCGCTTCCATTCCAGGTCGAGGTTGATGCTTCTGAGATTGGAGCAGGGGCTGTTTTGTCGCAGAGAAGTTCTGGTTGCTCGGTGATGAAACCATGCGCCTTCTTTTCCAGGAAGTTTTCGCCTGCTGAGGGAAATTATGATGTTGGCAATCGAGAGTTGCTGGCCATGAAGTGGGCATTCGAGGAGTGGCGTCATTGGCTTGAAGGAGCTAAGCATCGCATGGTGGTCTTGACTGATCATAAGAACTTGACTTATCTCAAGTCTGCCAAGCGGTTGAATCCTAGACAGGCTCGTTGGTCGCTGTTTTTTGCCCGTTTTGACTTTGTGGTTTCGTTCCTTCCGGGCTCTAAAAATGTGAAGGCGGATGCCCTGTCTAGGAGTTTTGTGCCCGACTCTCCGGGTTTATCTGAGCCGGCGGGTATTCTCAAAGAGGGAGTAATTGTGTCTGCCATCTCCCCTGATTTGCGGCGGGTGCTGCAAAAATTTCAGGCTAATAAACCTGATCGTTGCCCAGCGGAGAAACTGTTTGTCCCTGATAGGTGGACGAATAAAGTTATCTCTGAGGTTCATTGTTCGGTGTTGGCTGGTCATCCTGGAATCTTTGGTACCAGAGAGTTATTGGCTAGATCCTTTTGGTGGCCATCTCTGTCGCGGGATGTGCGTTCTTTTGTGCAGTCCTGTGGGATTTGTGCTCGGGCTAAGCCCTGCTGTTCTCGTGCCAGTGGGTTGCTTTTGCCCTTGCCGGTCCCGAAGAGGCCTTGGACACATATCTCTATGGATTTTATTTCAGATCTTCCCGTCTCTCAAAAAATGTCAGTCATTTGGGTGGTTGGTGATCGCTTCTCTAAGATGGTCCATTTGGTACCCTTGTCTAAATTACCTTCCTCCTCTGATTTGGTGCCATTGTTCTTCCAGCATGTGGTTCGTTTACATGGCATTCCAGAGAATATCGTTTCTGACAGAGGTACCCAGTTTGTTTCGAGGTTTTGGCGAGCCTTTTATGCAAGGATGGGCATTGACTTGTCTTTTTCCTCGGCTTTCCATCCTCAGACTAATGGCCAGACCGAACGAACCAATCAGACCTTGGAAACATATCTGAGATGCTTTGTTTCTGCTGATCAGGATGACTAGGTGTCCTTTTTGCCTTTGGCTGAGTTCGCTCTTAATAATCGGGCCAGCTCGGCTACCTTGGTTTTGCCGTTTTTCTGCAACTCTGGGTTCCATCCTCGTTTCTCTTCAGGGCAGGTTGAGTCTTCAGACGGTCCTGGTGTGGATACTGTGGTGGACAGGTTGCAGCAGATTTGGACTCATGTAGTGGACAATTTGACCTTGTGCCAGGAGAAGGCTCAACGTTTCGCTAATCGCAGACGCTGTGTGGGTCCCCGACTTCGTGTTGGGGATTTGGTTTGGTTGTCTTCTCGTCATATTCCTATGAAGGTTTCCTGTCGTAAGTTTAAACCTCGTTTCATTGGTCCGTATAGGATTTCTGAGGTTCTTAATCCTGTGTCTTTTCGTTTGACCCTTCCTGATTCTTTCTCCATCCATAACGTATTCCATAGGTCATTGTTGCGGAGATACGTGGCACCTATGGTTCCATCTGTTGATCCTCCTGCCCCGGTTTTGGTGGAGGGGGAGTTGGAGTATATTGTGGAGAAGATTTTGGATTCTCGTGTTTCAAGACGGAAACTCCAGTATCTGGTTAAGTGGAAGGGTTATGCTCAGGAAGATAATTCCTGGGTCTTTGCCTCTGATGTCCATGCTCCCGATCTTGTTCGTGCCTTTCATATGGCTCATCCTGGTCGTCCTGGGGGCTCTGGTGAGGGTTCGGTGACCCCTCCTCAAGAGGGGGGTACTGTTGTGAATTCTGTGGCAGAGCTCCCTCCTGTGGTCACAAGTGGTACTTCGGCTGATTCTCTCTATGAGCTTCCGTTGGTGGAGGAGAGTGGTACTGCGGCTTCTGAGTTTCCTTCCTCAGGTGATGTGGTGAAGTCGTTAGGTGCTGCTCTATTTAACTCCACCTAGTGCTTTGATCCTGGCCTCCAGTCAATGTTCTAGTATAGGACTTGCTTCCTCCTGGATCGTTCCTGTGGCCTGCTGCTCTGCATAGCTAAGTTCCGCTTTTGTTATTTTTTGTTTGCTGTTTTTTTCTGTCCAGCTTGCTTGTTTTGTTTTCCTTGCTTGCTGGAAGCTCTGGGATGCAGAGGGTGTACCTCCGTGCCGTTAGTCGGTACGGAGGGGCTTTTTGCCCCCTTTGCGTGGTTATTTGTAGGGTTTTGTGTTGACCGCAAAGTTACCTTTCCTATCCTCGCTCTGTTCAGAAAGTCGGGCCTCACTTTGCTAAATCTATTTCATCTCTACGTTTGTCTTTTCATCTTATCTCACAGTCATTATATGTGGGGGCTGCCTTTTCCTTTGGGGTATTTCTCTGAGGCAAGGTAGGCTTATTTTCTATCTTCAGGCTAGCTAGTTTCTCAGGCTGTGCCGAGTTGCATAGGGAGCGTTAGGCGCAATCCACGGCTGCTTCTATTGTGGTTGGAGAGGATTAGGGATTGCGGTCAGCAGAGTTCCCACGTCTCAGAGCTCGTTCTATGTTTTTGGGTTTTTGTCAGGTCACTCTATGTGCTCTGACTTCTATGTCCATTGTGGTACTGAATTACCAAATCACAACAAGTATGTGCCGGTGAATAAATAGAGGAGACAAGTTGTAAGTCTTTACCTGGTTTACTGTAGGTTGCTGGCCACAGTCCAGAGTACCAGGCATGGATGATGGTGATCCGGCCAGCTCAGAGGCAATAGAGGGTTTTGCCACAGTCCAGGGTACCAGGCATGGATGATGGTGGTACGGCCAGCTCAGAGGCAATAGAGGGTTTTCTGTTATGATACGGTGGTCTAGGAGCAAAATGGAACGAGCTCTGAAGGAAGTGGTAACTGTTCTGACCGCAGTCCCTAAGCTCAACACAACACTAGAAGTAGCCGTGGAATGCTCCTAACTCTCCCTAGGCATCTCGTCACAGCCTAAGAGCTAACTACCCCTAAAGAAAGAAGCAGGAAAGCTATCTTGCCTCAGAGAAAATCCCCAAAGGATAGATTAGCCCCCCACAAATAATGACTGTGAGTGGAGAGGGAAAAGTCATACACAGAATGAAACCAGGATGAGCACAGGAGGCCAGTCTAGCTAAATAGATAGGACAGGATGGAATACTGTGCAGTCAGTATAAAACACTACAAAAATCCACGCAGAGTTTACAAAAAATATCCACACCTGACTAAAGGTGTGGAGGGCAAATCTGCCTCCCAGAGCTTCCAGCAAGACAGAATTAATTCACACTGATAAGCTGGACAAACATAGAAAGCACAGAATGGATAAGTCCACAATCTATGGACAGAAAAGAGCAAGCAAAAACTTAGCTTAGCTGAACTGGTCAGGATAACAGGGAACTCCAAAGAGATGTGAATCCAACCAGGAACCATTTACAAGTGGCACTGGCTGAAGAAAGAGCCAGGCCTAAATAGCCGAGCAGAAGAGATGATAAGTGGAGGCAGCTGATGACAGCTAACTCCAAGGAGCAGCCATACCACTAGAAACCACAAGAGGGAGCCCAAGAGCGGAATTCACAACAGTTTTCTTCTCCAGTAGAGGTCCGTGAGCCTTTCCAACTAGCGCCATTAAAGGTGAGGCCCATGCTGCCTGAAGCTTCCTACAGAGTCCTCCAGTTTTCCCACTGTCCTGAGACAGAAACCTGCATGCAGGGCCGGCTCCAGGTTTTTGAGGGCCCCGGGCGAAAGAGTCTCAGTGGGCCTCCCCTTTAACACAGCGCAGTATATAGCACAGCACGCGCACTATATAACACAGCACGCGTACTATATAACACAGCACGCACACTATATAACACAGCACGCGCACTATATAACACAGCACGCGCAGTATAGAGCACAGCCACATAGTATATAGCACAGCCACGTAGTATATAACACAGCCCATGGCCCCATGCAGTATACAGCACAGCCCAGTAGTATATAACACAGCCCATGTAGTATACAGCACAGCGCACGTAGTATAGCACAGCCCCGTGACGTTGTATATAACACAGCCAGCCATATATATACAGTAGTGAGTAGTCTATGACTACAACTACAAGTCCCACTCCCAGCATTGCTAACATACCAATACCATAGATAGCAGGCTGCATCCCTCCTGCCCCTGCAATGTATTGGGACCGAAGACTCACTCGCTGCTTCACGCGGCGCTGCTGCCGCCGTTGTGGACACAGGGTGCATGCACCGACCGTGCACCGTCCGCACCTGACTGCAGCTCATCTGCTTGGCGCTGCCGCTGGACCTATCCTGGACGGTGGAAGTGGAATTCTTCTCTGAGCTCTAGACACTCTCACCGACCGGAAGTGACACAGGACAGATGACCGCCGGCCCGGAAGTGACTCTTCGTATCCATGGTGACGGCGGAGGTGAGTATTGCAGCTGTGCAGCGCCTGCGAAACCCTCAGAGAGCTCTGTGCCGCCTGCTGCCAGGACGCCAGCGCGTGTTATGACCTGGTGGTCAGGACAATAATGGACCTGGTGGTTAAGAGCACACGGAATGACCTGATAGTTACTGATAATAAGGACGAGCTCTGGGACGTGGGAACTCTGCTGACCGCAATCCCTAAACCTATCAAACACACTAGAAATACCCGTGGATTGCGCCTAACGCTCCCTATGCAACTCGGCACAGCCTAAGAAACTAGCTAGCCCTGAAGATAGAAAAATAAAGCCTACCTTGCCTCAGAGAAATTCCCCAAAGGAAAAGGCAGCCCCCCACATATAATGACTGTGAGTAAAGATGAAAATACAAACACAGAGATGAAATAGATTTAGCAAAGTGAGGCCCGACTTACTGAACAGACCGAGGATAGGAAAGGTTACTTTGCGGCCAGCACAAAAACCTACAAAAAGACCACGCAGAGGGCGCAAAAAGACCCTCCGCACCGACTCACGGTGCGGAGGCGCTCCCTCTGCGTCCCAGAGCTTCCAGCAAGCAAGACAACAAATAAATAGCAAGCTGGACAGAAAAATAGCAAACCAAAGAAATACAAGCTGGAACTTAGCTTCTGATGGGAAGACAGGTCACAAGAACGATCCAGGAGTGAACAGACCAATACTGGAACATTGACAGGTGGCATGGAGCAAAGATCTAAGTGGAGTTAAATAGAGCAGCAGCTAACGAATTAACCTCGTCACCTGTGAAACTCAGAAACACCCACCAGAGGAAGTCCATGGACAGAACCAGCCGAAGTACCATTCATGACCACAGGAGGGAGCCCGACAACAGAATTCACAACAGGCGCGGCGGGGATGATGGATGTGCTCCGCCATGTAAGAGTCACACACAGCAGGGATGTATTCCGGCTGCGGGGCCCCCAGGAGCGCTGCGCATGAGTGTGTACAGACTCAGTACTTTTACGTTACTACCATAAATGGGCCCCCCCGTCTCGCCAGGGCCCCGGCACTTGCCCGGGTACGCCGGGTGCTGACGCTGGCCCTGCCTGCATGACAGGCAGCTTGAGCCTTTTTACAGGGACTCTAACATGCCCCGGGCTCCTCAGGTGCTGCTGCGTCTCAGGTGTGGTGCAGGCAGGTAACGTATAGTGTTGTGCCCTCCGGTTCTGCTCTGTGTCCTAGAGTCCCACAAAAGCCTCAGGCTCCCGGTTCCTGGTACAGCGCTTCAGCTCTGGGGGTGCCCTGCCACAGGTCCCCTCTGAGCTCTGAATGTGTTGCATGTGTGTGCCTTACCTGGTGAAGAGATCTCCATTGCCTCTGAGCATGACATTATCCTCCCCGAAGGAAAAGCAACATCACTGCAGCAACCGGTCACCTGGGGTGCTGCAGATGCTACACATGAAATGATCAGCTTCCATCTTTTCAGTGGTCCTGATGACATCCGAACGATGTAGGCATCGCTCCTGCAGCCTGCGCTGGATCCATGGAGATATCAGAAGTTGAATATACAGTACCTCTGTTTTGTGCTTTTAAAAACTTAATTGTCCTAGAATAAAAAAATGGACAGCATTTTGAAATCTTTTCAAAGTGAAGCTCCACGTTCTACTGGAAACACTTAAGATGGCTGTGCATACTGCTTACAGGAGCCTAGAAGACACACTATTATTATTTATTTATATAGCACCATTGATTCCATGGTGCTGTACATGAGAAGGGGTTACATACAAATTACAGATATCACTTACAATAAACAAACTAACAATGACAGACTGATGCAGAGGAGTGAGGACCCTGCCCTTGTGGGCTTACATTCTACAGAATACTACAAGAAGTCTGACTATATTTTGCAAAAGAATAAAAAAAATCCAGTGATTAAATATTTTGATTGAAGCCTGCATAAGTGAAACATTAACAGGGGACATTTCTCATTAAACAGGTTTAATATTCCTAATCATTGTCTGTTTTCCTTTACTTTAAATGGCCCCATTTCACTTCTAGCTTAGTAGTAGTGGTAGTCACCCACCTAGGACCTCTCTGTTTGCCCAATTAGTTAATGACCAATTACTTTTAATAAACAGGTTTTTTTATGATTTACAGTATATACTGCCATTGTAAATGTTTGCCATGCTAAATGGAATTCCAGAAAAATCCTTTTAAATGTTACATATCACCAGAAAAATACACAAAATAAATATAATTCCAGAAAACAAAGTTTATACAAGCTATTACAGTGAGAGGATCACATGCTAGTGAAACATTGGAGAACACATCATCAATACATCGCAATCATAATGTTATGGACGAGACACTTTAAATCATCCATCCATTTTGGCTCATCCAAAATCAATGTATGGTCTTCCTACCAGTTTAGGTACAAATTAATATGCATTGATACACATGGACAGGCCCATCACAGTTGCTCTCAACTGGTCTAATAAGTATTCTCTATCAATGAGTAACATATTGTATTCTTTTTTTCCTATGTTGGATGAGCTAGACCAAAAATTAATAAGTGTTAGGTAACACCATCATTTCCTAATCCCATTAAGACATTAACGCTCTCTCCGAGTCCATTAAAATCTGCATTTCTGAAGTCCAACCTTAAACCCTTAGCGACCAGAGGTATATTTGGTTTTGCATTTTGATTTTTTGCTTTCCTTTTTCCCAGAGCCATAACTTTTCAATTTTTGGTCAAAATGGCCAAGAGGGCTTACTTTTTGTGGGACGCGTTGCACTTTTGAATGATACCATTAGTTTTACCATATTGTGTACTAGAAAACACTATTTAGAGTTAGGACTCGTAAGCGTGAGGATCCATGACGGGGTTTCGAGCTTACGTATTTAGGCCAAAATATTAACTAATACCTCACATTTTTATATATGTTTTTTGCACTTTTTTCAGGGTGCAGTTTGGCCCATTTTGTCTTGTAAACTGTGGTGTCTGTTCACATGGGATGCATTTTGATAGCGCTGGGCAGCCCTCCTGATCGAATAGAAGGGTGAAACTACTAGGCTGTTAACCTGGATGCTGTGCATTGCCATAGTGTGAACAGCACCACATACAAGTCTTTATTGTGCATCAATATACCAAGCAACCACCCCCTCCATGAATTGGTAGGCTGTGAGCCGTTGCCTCATCGGTATTGTTGCACTTGTGTTACTGCCATCTTAACTATGTGGGTCTTCTGCATCATGTTAGTGCATTTGTTTGGAGGCCTGGGCACGTAAGGATCTCTGCCTTTTTGCTGTATTTTAGTACTGGAAAACGGGAAAAAAATTCCAAGTGCGGTGAAATTGCAAAAAAAGTGCAATCCCACATTTGTTTTTTGTTTGGCTTTTTTTATTAGGTTCACTAAATGCTAAAATTGACCTATCACTATGATTCTCCAGATCATTATGATTTCATAGACACCAAACATGTCTAGGTTCTTTTTTATTTAAGTGGTGAAAAAAAATTCCAAACTTTGCTAAAAAAAATAAAAAATTGTGCCATATTCCGATACCCATAGCGTCTCCATTTCCTCTTGGGTTAGGTGAGGGCTTATTTTTTGTGCGCTGAGCTGTCATTTTTAATTATACCATTTTGGTGCAGATACGTTCTTTTGATCGCCCGTTATTGCATTTTAATGCAATGTCATGGCGACCAAAAAAACGTAATTCTGGCGTTTTGACTTTTTTCTTGATACACCGTTTAGCGATCAGGTTAATCCTTTTTTTATTGGTATATCAGATGCTTCTGAAAGCGGCGATATCCAATATGTGTATGTTTTACTTTTTTATTGTTTTATTTTGAATGGGGGAAGAGGGGGTGATTTGAACTTTCATTTGTTTTTCTAAATATTTTTAAAAACTTTTTTTTTACCTTTGGCATGCTTCAATAGTCTCTCTGAGAGAATAGAAGGTGCCACAACCCGATAGCCTCTATGTAGTAGAATTACTCACTTGCTACGAGTGCCAACCACTGGTCGACGCTCACAGCAAGTGGGCAGTGACAACCATAGAGGTCTCCTGGAGACCTCTGGTTGCCATGCCAATGAGCTGGTGACCTGCAATCTCGTGATGGGAATCACCAGTGGCTGGATTTCCGGCTTGATGGCCGCAAGCGTGAGTTAAATGCTGCTGTTAGCATTTGACAGTGGCATTTAATGGGTTAATAGTGGCGGGTGGATCGTGATTCAACCCGCGGCTATTCTGGGCACATGTCAGCTGTTCAAAACTGTAACAACTGGCTTCATGGGGTGTTACATATCTACCTGTATTTCTCAGCATTTTGAACCCAATTAAATGGGCAATATTCAGGACCAATGTAACTTAGTGCAGCAGATGAAAGACATTATGCTTCACTTCGAAATCAAAAGATATCCAGCAATTGCATCAGCTTAATATTGGCAGCGATCAGAGACATCTGGCCAGAAGTCGTTTTCACAGAAGAATTGGTGCCAAAAACCAGGCCTTTGACATGGAAACTAGACCAAGCATGTCAGCTATGTACAAAAATATAGGAGCAGGGTTGCAGAAACATGGCAGCAAATGCTCTTGGCTAATATTAAAATTTTGGCTACATGGCCAGAAAACTCCCCAGATCTCGACCCAATTAAGAAACTGTGGTCCTTCTTCAAAAAGCAAGTGGACAAACAAAAACACATAAATTGTAATAAGCTTCAAGCAATGATTAGACAATAATAGGCTGTCATCATTTGTACAATAAGCTGTTATCCAGCTGCCAGGGTGAACGGCGGAACTCCAGAAAAATAAGGGTCAATGGTAAATATTGAGTCTTTACATCAACTTGATGCATTTGTCAGTATAAGTTTAAAAAATGATGAATTGCTGATAATTGTACTTTAGCAACTAAAGAAACATCTGACTAAAACTCCAGACCAGACTGTATGTTGTTCTTGTTACACTGAGGAGTTTGCATGGCCTAAATGTGCTACCTCCAGCATCTCCAAGCTTGTCTTGAATATAGCACATCTGGCAGGTAATTGGTCGGCAATTCCAAAGGGAGCTGCCAGCAGCAGATCATGATTATTTGCTCAAGTGCATTCAGTGTGGCAGAACATTCCTCAGACAACCATTAATGACCTCATTGTTAGCAGCTGAGGCTGTAAGAGCTAGGATTTCTGTGTTTGGAGCCCACATTCGGTATTGGATAAATATGGATGTTTTGAAAAATATATTTCCATTTTTCCATCAAATGCACATCATTGACATGTCTGTCCATCCTGTGAAGTCCATAAGTTCATAACTTCATGACTTTTCCTATTTGGGGCTGCAATTTCAGTTTAAATGTAGAGGAATATGTAAAATATATAGAATGTAAGTCCGCAAGGACAGGGTCCTCTCCCCTCTGTACCAGTCTGTCATTGTAAATTTGTTTACTGTAAACGATATCTATAATTCTGTATGTAACCCCTTTTCTTATGTACAGCACCATGGAATTAATGGTGCTATATAAATAATAATAATTATATATATAGTATATATACAGTATATATATACTCAGCATGTCAGTTCTGATAAAGTGACAAGTGAATGCCGATGCATATTTACAGTGGGTGGTTCAATTGTTGTTAATCGGATTTGTTGCTCTCTCTGTCAATAGATAAATTATAAAGTAATTCCCCCTCCTTAATGTCAGTGCCTGTTATTTTGGGATTTTTGGTAGGACTCCACTTTGAGGAACACATGCAAAGGCAATATTTCTGACTTTTCTTCTGCTTTCATATAGAATGTACTAAAATCCTTAGCAGCATGATTTACCCAGAACTCCTGTAAATCGTTTGAGAATTATGTTTACCTCACTTTACCTTCTTCTGTAAGCCCTTAATTGCCTGGAGGTTTCATTTTTTATGTTTCAATTCAGGGCTGTTCTTAAGTTTTTTAAAACATCTTCATTGTTTTGGTGGTGGAATTTAACATCACTTTCTTTGCGTTGAAGTTGGGGATTAACAAAAAAATATGAGCTTGCAGTTATTTTCTTTCCCTACTTTGTTGATAGCTATGGCACATTTAATTGAAATAGTGTTAAAGTCTTTGCTGACCTATTTAGCACCATTAATTTCCATAGTGCTTTTCTGACATCAGCATCATTATCCCCATTGTGACTCACAATAAAAATCACCAGTTTGTCTTCAAATTGTGGAAGGAATCCAGAGAACCCAAAGAAAAATCCACGCAAACACAGGGAGAAAATACAGCCTCCTTGCTGATGCTGTGCTTGGTGGGATTTGATATATATTTATTTTTTTAATTAGTGTAAGTGCTTTTGCACTTGGCAGGGCATTTTGTGTAGCCACATGCTGTTCCTGTAGAATCTCAATGAGAAGAATACAATATGTAAACTATCTGTGGGGATATGTTGCCACCGTCTGTTCACTTTGTCTAACTACATCAAAGCCTCCTTGAAGAAAAAGGTTTATGCTTAGATTTATAGTTTTGTCTTTCATTTTTCAAATTCTATAAATTTGGATATCACATTTTTTATGCACAGCATTGGACTGGAGCACCTTGGGCCCACCAGAGAAAATCATTCTTGGGACCCACTATGTAGCTACACAGAAATAAATACAAGACCACTTCAGACTCCCCCGGAAGTAGGCACTGAGCCAAAATGCAAGTTGGGGCAGCTGGCACCACAACTCACAGGTAACACCAGGCACTGATTCACTTTATTTTTTAATTTTTAATTTTGCTCAATACATCCTCCTAACTCTGTATACAGCTTTGTTACCTCTTTGTGTACTCTTCGGCCTTGATACACAGAATGCCCATGATTTTATCTCTTTGCACAATGCACATGCACTTTTGAGCAATTTACAATTTACTTACCCTGCCTAGTTGTCGCCGGTTTCTCTTGTGGTTCCATTTTTCTTGGCTTACTATTGTCATCATCCTACTACCTGATTCTATATATACAACTTAGTGTTGAGCGATACCTTCCGATATTGGGAAATATCGGTATCGGATTGGATCGGCCGATATCCAAAAAATATTGGATATCACCGATACCGATACCCGATACTAATACAAGTCAATGGGACATAAATATCGGAATTAAAATAAACCCTTTCTTTCCTTGTAGGTTAATTCTACATGAAGGAAAACAACTAAGAATAATGTAGGATGTATTGGGGAAGGTGGAGGAGACATTAAAGGCATAGAGGTTTAGCCCAATCAAATGGAATAGCAGGAATTAATTTTTTTCAAGACGTTCGGAGTTACAAAGATATTGACTATGTTAAGATTTTTTATATTTTGTCAGATATTTATGTTTCACTACTTTCATGCTCTTCACCTTCTTTTTTACTTCTCCCACACTTTCTTCTTCATCATCCTCAGCAGCAGCATCTTTTTCATCAACTTCACCTTCACCTTATTCATCTTCTTCTTCTTCACCTTCTTGCTATTATTCTTTTTCTTACATTCTTCATATTCTTTTTATTCAACTATTCTTCTTCTTCATATTCTGCTTCTTCATCTTCTTCACCTTCTTCATCATATTCTTATTTGTGACAGGCATTCCTGTAGCTGTTATATATATATAAAAGTTTGAAGATTACACCTTCCGTTCTGCCTGTCACAAAAGATTTACAACAGAATTTGTCCGCGTTCAGTTTGGCCTGCAGCAGCAGGTTTTTTCCAGGGGCACCACGAGGAGGAACGGACTCACCCTCATACACTGCTTAGTCTTCTTCTGCGGCGGATCTGCGGCGTCAGCTGATCCCTAAGCGCATGCCACGGCGATTAGGGGTCAGCTGACCCCGCTAGTCTGAAGAAGGTGGAAGGAGATGAGTGAGAGGTGAAGAAATGCACTGCGCATGCCCATGAATCCCAGCCCCGCAGTGTGAATAAATCAGAAGACACTGCGGGGCAGGATCTCGGGCAGTGCGGCAGCACAGGTGCAGTCAGCCTGACATCAAATGATGTCAGAAGATGGACAGCGCTATCTGCGCATGGCCAAGGGATAACATAACAGTGCAGGCTATGGCACAGATTCAAACAATGCTGAGGAGGCGGCGCCCGGCGCCAATGGGGTATGAATGACGGCTGTGCTGCGTTTCATTAAGAAGGAAAGTCCCGCCTTCGGGACGGTTTCACGGTATGAGGGGGCACATTTTATAAGTGGTAACTTCAGTGTGTGCAAGGAGCATAAGTAAAAGAGCCACCTTTTCCTTGTGCAGCATTAGTGCTGCACAAGGTGGCTGTTTTAGTTACAAACGCCGGGGGGGGACAGGTTCCCTTTAATTTCTGTAGTAGAGTGTGTGTGGAGGGAGCAGGAGAAATTGCCGGATACACAGCTGGGGATCAGCTGACATTACTGAACCCCAATAACACGGCAGCACGTGTTGACTGTGCAGACAGCACTTCCGAGCAGCAACTGGCGGTGTTGGAGCCCAGGGATTACAGGAGAAACAGAGAGTAGGCTGAGGACTAATTGGAGCAAGTTTAATATCTGAAGTAGTGTGCGTGTGGAGGTAGCAGGAGCAATTGCCGGACACACAGCAGGTGAGCAGCTGACGTTACTGAACCCCCTAACAGAGGAGCTAGTGTTTTTCTCTGTGCAGACGGCACTTCTGAGCAGCAACTGGCGGTGTTGGAGCCAAGGGTCAATCAGGGTGTAGGCCGAGGCCTAATTGGAGCAAGTTTAATATCTGTTGTAATGTGAATGTAGAGGGAGCAGGGGCAATTGCCAGACACACAGCAGGGGAGCAGCTGACGTTACTGAACCCTACTAAAACAGGAGCTAGTGTTTTTCTCTGTGCAAGCAGCACTTCTGAGCAGCAACTGGCAGTGTTGGAGCCCAGGGAATCCAGGAGAAGCAGAGTGTAGGCCGATACCTAATTGGAGCAAGTTTAATATCTGAAGTAGTGTGAGTGTGGAGATAGCAGGACAAATTGCTGGATACACAGCTGGGGATCAGCTGACGTTACTGAAACCCAAAAACATGACAGCAAGTGTTGACTGTGCAGACGGCACTTCTGAGCAGCAACTGGCGGTGTTGGAGCCCAGGGAATCCAGGAGAAGCAGAGTGTAGGCAGAGGCCTAATTTGAGCTAGTTTAATATCTGAAGTAGTGTGAGTGTGGAGGTAGCAGGAGCAATTGCTGGACACACAGCAGGTGAGCAGCTGACGTTACTGAACCCCCTAACACAGGAGCTAGTGTTTTTCTCTGTGCAGATGGCACTTCTGAGCAGCAACTGGTGGTGTTGTAGCCCAGGGTCAATCAGGGTGTAGGCCGAGGCCTAATTGGAGCAAGTTTAATATCTGAAGTAGTGTGAGTGTGGAGGTAGCAGGAGCAATTGCCGGACACACAGCAGGGGAGCAGCTGACGTTACTGAACCCCACTAAAACAGGAGCTAGTGTTTTTCTCTGTGCAGGCAGCACTTCTGAGCAGCAACTGGCTGTGTTGGAGCCCAGGGAATCCAGGAGAAGCAGAGTGTAGGCCGAGGCCTAATTGGAGCAAGTTTAATATCTGAAGTAGTGTGAGTGTGGAGGTAGCAGGACAAATTGCCGGATACACAGCTGGGTGCTATGACCTGGTGGTGAGGACAATAACGGACCTGGTGGTTAAGAGCACACGGAATGACCTGATAGTTACTAATAATACAGGACAAGCTCTGAGCCGTGGGAACTCTGCTGACCGCAATCCCTAAACCTATCACACACACTAGAAATAGCCGTGGAGCGCTCCTGACGCTCCCTAGGCGCCTCGTCACAGCCAAAGGAACTAGCTAGCCCTAAAGATAGAAAAATAAATCCTACCTTGCCTCAGAGAAATTCCCCAAAGGAACAGGCAGCCCCCCACATATAATGACTGTGAGTTAAGATGAAAATTACAAACACAGAGATGAAATAGATTTAGCAAAGTGAGGCCCGACTTACTGAACAGACAGAGGATAGGAAAGGTAACTTTGTGGTCAGCACAAAAAACTACAAAAAGACCACGCAGAGGGCGCAAAAAGACCCTCCGCACCGACTCACGGTGCGGAGGCGCTCCCTCTGCGTCCCAGAGCTTCCAGCAAGCAAGACAAAAATCAAAATAGCAAGCTGGACAGAAAAAATAGCAAACAGAGAAAAACAAGCAGGAACTTAGCTTCTGCTGGGAAGACAGGTCACAAGAACGATCCAGGAGCGAACTAGACCAATACTGGAACATTGACAGGTGGCATGGAGCAATGATCTAGGTGGAGTTAAATAGAGCAGCCAGCTAACGAATTAACCTCATCACCTGTGGAAGGAACCTCAGAAGCCGCAGCTCCACTCACAACCACCAGAGGAAGCCCATGGACAGAACCAACCGAAGTACCATTCATGACCACAGGAGGGAGCTTAACAACAGAATTCACAACAGTACCCCCCCTTGAGGAGGGGTCACCGAACCCTCACCAGAGCCCCCAGGCCGACCAGGACGAGCCAAATGAAAGGCACAAACCAGATCGGCAGCATGAACATCAGAGGCAAAGACCCAGGAATTATCTTCCTAACCATAACCCTTCCACTTGACCAGGTACTGGAGTTTCCGTCTCGAAATACGAGAATCCAAAATCTTCTCCACCACATCCTCCAACTCCCCCTCAACCAACAGCGGGGCAGGAGGATCAACGGATGGAACCACAGGCGCCACGTATCTCCGCAACAACGACATATGGAATACATTATGGATGGCAAAAGAAGCTGGAAGGGTCAAACGAAATGACACAGGATTGAGAACCTCAGAAATCTTATACGGACCAATGAAACGAGGCTTAAACTTAGGAGAGGAAACCTTCATAGGAACATAACGAGACAACAACCAAACTAAATCCCCAACACGAAGTCGGGGACCCACACAGCGCCGGCGGGTTAGCGAAACGTTGAGCCTTCTCCTGGGACAATGTCAAATTGTCTACCACATGAGTCCAAATCTGCTGCAACCTATCCACCACAGTATCCACACCAGGACAGTCTGAAGACTTAACCTGCCCTGAAGAGAAACGAGGATGGAAACCAGAATTGCAGAAAAACGGCGAAACCAAAGTAGCCGAGCTGGCCCGATTATTAAGGGCGAACTCAGCCAAAGGCAAAAAGGACACCCAATCATCCTGATCAGCAGAAACAAAGCATCTCAGATATGTTTCCAAAGTCTGATTAGTACGTTCGGTTTGGCCATTAGTCTGAGGATGGAAAGCCGAGGAAAAAGACAAATCAATGCCCATCCTAGCACAAAAGGATCGCCAAAACCTCGAAACAAACTGGGAACCTCTGTCCGAAACGATGTTCTCCGGAATGCCATGTAAACGAACCACATGCTGGAAAAACTACGGCACCAAATCAGAGGAGGAAGGCAATTTAGACAAGGGTACCAAATGGACCATCTTAGAGAAGCGGTCACAAACCACCCAAATGACCGACATCTTTTGAGAGACAGGGAGCTCCGAAATAAAATCCATAGAAATATGCGTCCAGGGCCTCTTCGGGACCGGCAAGGGCGAAAGCAACCCACTGGCACGAGAACAGCAGGGCTTAGCCTGAGCACAAGTCCCACAGGACTGCACAAAAGAACGCACATCCCGCAACAAAGACGGCCACCAAAAGGATCTAGCCACCAAATCTCTGGTACCAAAGATTCCAGGATGACCAGCCAACACCGAACAATGAACCTCAGAGATAACTCTACTAGTCCATTTATCAGGGACAAACAGTTTCTCCGCTGGGCAACTGTCAGGTCTATCAGCCTGAAATTTTTGCAGCACCCGCCGCAAATCAGAGGAGATGGCAGACAAAATTACCCCCTCTTTGAGAATACCCGCCGGCTGAGGAACACCCGGAGAGTCGGGCACAAAACTCCTTGACAGAGCATCAGCCTTCACATTCTTAGAGCCCGGAAGGTACGAAACCACAAAATCAAAACGAGAGAAAAATAGCGACCAACGAGCCTGTCTAGGATTCAACCGTTTGGCAGACTCGAGATAAGTCAAATTCTTGTGATCAGTCAAGACCACCACGCGATGCTTGGCTCCTTCAAGCCAATGACGCCACTCCTCGAATGCCCACTTCATGGCCAACAACTCTCGATTGCCAACATCATAATTGCGCTCAGCAGGCGAAAACTTTCTAGAAAAGAAGGCACATGGTTTCATCACCGAGCCCTCAGAACTTCTTTGCGACAAAACAGCTCCTGCTCCAATCTCTGAAGCATCAACCTCGACCTGAAACGGGAGTGAAACATCTGGCTGGCACAACACAGGGGCAGAAGAAAAACGATGCTTCAACTCCTGAAAAGCTTCCACAGCCGCAGAAGACCAATTGACCACATCAGCACCCTTCTTGGTCAAATCAGTCAACGGTTTAGCAACACTAGAAAAATTACTGATGAAGCGACGATAAAAATGAGCAAAGCCCAGGAACTTTTGCAGACTCTTCACAGATGTCGGCTGAGTCCAATCATAAATGGCCTGGACTTTAACAGGGTCCATCTCGATAGTAGAAGGGGAAAAAATGAAACCCAAAAATGAAACCTTCTGAACTCCAAAGAGACACTTAGACCCCTTCACTAGGGTTGAGCGAAACGGGTCGAACATTTTCAAAAGTCGCCGACTTTTCACAAAGTCGGGTTTCATGAAACCCGATCCGACCCCTGTGCGGGGTCGGCCATGCGGTACGCGACTTTCGCGCCAAAGTCGCGTTTCAATGACGCGAAAAGCGCCATTTCTCAGCCAATGAAGGTAAACGCAGAGTGTGGGCAGCGTGATGACATAGGTCCTGGTCCCCACCATCTTAGAGAAGGGCATTGCAGTGATTGGCTTGCTGTCCGCGGCGTCACAGGGGCTATAAAGGGGCGTTCCCGCCGACCGCCATGTTACTGCTGCTGATCTGAGCTTAGGGAGAGGTTGCTGCCGCTTCGTCAGAAGCAGGGATAGCGTTAGGCAGGGTCCATTAACCACCAAACCGCTTGTGCTGTTGCGATTTCCACAGCCCAACACCACCTTCGGTGTGCAGGGACAGTGGAAGCTACATTTTTTTTTTTCCTCAGCGCTGTAGCTCATTGGGCTGCCCTAGAAGGCTCCCTGATAGCTGCATTGCTGTGTGTACGCCGCTGTGCAAACCAACTGCTTTTTTCAAAGCACAAATCCTCTTGTTCCTTCCTTTCTGCACAGCTATCTTGTTTGTTTGTCCACACTTTTTATTTAATTTGTGCATCAGTCCACTCCTTATTGCTGCCTGCCATACCTGGCTGAGATTACTGCAGGGAGATAGTAATTGAAGGACAGTTCCTTTTATTTTTTTTTTATTTTTTTTTTTGTGGGAGATTAAGATTGGCATTTCTGCTAGAGTGCCATCCCTGTCTGTGTCATCTCTCACTCAGTGGGCCATAGAAAGCCTATTTATTTTTTTGGTTGATTTGGGTTCTAAAATCTACCTGAAAAAATCACTACATCAATCAGTGGGAGAAAAATATTGGCCTCAGGGCTTGTGTGCCACTCCTTACTCCTGTGTGTGCCATCTCTCACTCAGTGGGCCATAGAAAGCCTATTTATTTTTTTGCTTGATTTGGGTTCCAAAATCTACCTGAAAAAATCACAACATCAATCAGTGGGAGATTAATATTGGCCTCAGGGCTTGTGTGCCACTCCTGACTCCTGTGTGTGCCATCTCTCACTCAGTGGGCCATAGAAAGCCTATTAATTTTTTTGCTTGATTTGGGTTCTAAATTCTACCTGAAAAAATCAATAAATCAATCAGTGGGAGATTAATATTGGCCTTTGGGCTTGTGTGCCAGTCCTAAGCGTGCCATCTCTCTCTCTCAGATAGTGGGCCATAGAAAGCCTATTTATTATTTTTTTTATTGGGTTTATAAATTTTCCCTGGAAAAAAAAAAAAAAGTGGGAGATTAATATTGGCCTCTGGGCTTGTGTGCCAATCCTGAGCGTGCCATCTCTCTCACAAATAGTGGGCCATAGAAAGCCTATTTATTTTTTTGGTTGATTTGGGTTCTAAATTCTACCTGAAAAAAATCAATAAATCAATCAGTGGGAGATAAATATTGGCCTCTGGGCTTGTGTGCCACTCCTGACTCCTGTGTGCGTCCTCTCTCACTCAGTGGGCCCTAGAAAGCCTATTTTTTGTTTTATTTGTTTTCTAAATTCTCCCTGAAAAAATCATTTTATTTTATTTGGTTTCTAAATTATTCCTGAAAAAATCATTTTTTTTTAATTTTTTTTTTATAAAGTCTCCCTGAAAAAAAAAAAAAATCAAATCAGTGGGAGATTAATATTGCCCTTTCTGCTTGTGTGCCAGTCTTGACTCCTGGGTGTGCCATCTCTCTCTCTCCAATTGTGGGCCATAGAAAGCCTATTAATTTTTTTGCTTGATTTGGGTTCCAAAATCTACCTGAAAAAATCACTAAATCAATCAGTGGGAGAAAAATATTGGCCTCTGGGCTTGTGTGCCACTCCTGACTCCTGTGTGCGTCCTCTCTCACTCAGTGGGCCCTACAAAGCCTATTTTTTTTTAATTTGTTTTCTAAATTCTCCCTGAAACAATCGTTTTATTTTATTTGGTTTCTAAATTCTTCCTGAAAAATTCATTTTTTTGTATTTTTTTTTTCTAAAGTCTCCCTGGAAAAAAAAAAAAAATCAAATCAGTGGGAGATTAATATTGCCCTTTCTGCTTGTGTGCCAGTCTTGACTCCTGGGTGTGCCATCTCTCTCTCTCCAATTGTGGGCCATAGAAAGCCTATTAATTTTTTTGCTTGATTTGGGTTCCAAAATCTACCTGAAAAAATTACTAAATCAATCAGTGGGAGATAAATATTGGCCTCTGGGCTTGTGTGCCACTCCTGACTCCTGTGTGCGTCCTCTCTCACTCAGTGGGCCATAGAAAGCCTATTTTTTTTTTATTTGTTTTCTAAATTCTCCCTGAAACAATCATTTCATTTTATTTGGTTTATAAATTCTTCCTTAAAAAATCATTTTTTTTTATTATTTTTTTTTTTCTAAAGTCTTCCTTTTAAAAAAACAAAAACAAATCAGTGGGAGATTAATATTTACATTTGCGCTTCAGTGACAGTCCTGCGTGTGTGGCATCTCTCTCATTTGTTGCCACCAACAACAGAGTGTGTAACATTGTGCCTGATTTTCGTTGTGGTCTCACCCACCTGTAAAGGGGTAGCTAAATCATACTGAAGTTATAGCTCACCGTGTAAGTTGTGTGACAGCAACAAATACCGTTAGTTTGGTAACGTTTTTAAAACAATGAGGAAGTCTGGTGGAAGAGGTCGTGGCCGGGGGCGTTCATTGTCAGCTGGTAATGAGGGTAGTGGTAGTGGTGGAGCATCAGGTGGTCGTGGGAAAAAAAATATTACACCTAAGTCTGGAGCTGTGGAGCCAGGTTCGTCGTCTGGCTACACAAGGCCTCGAACGCTCCCTTTTCTGGGAGTAGGAAAACCGCTTTTAAAGCCGGAGCAGCAAGAGCAAGTTTTGGCTTATCTTGCTGACTCAGCCTCTAGCTCTTTTGCCTCCTCTCGTGAAACTGGTAAAAGTAAAAGCAGCGCGTCGTTAGTGGATGTTCACGGTCAGGGACAAGTCGCTTCCTTGTCCTCTTCAGCAAAAACAACAACAGAGAAGAATGCAGCAGGCGACACAACGGGTTACTCCATGGAGCTCTTTACACATACCGTCCCTGGCTTAGAAAGTGAAGCAGTTAACAGTCCATGCCCATTACAAGTTGAATCTGACATGGAGTGCACTGATGCACAGCCACAGCCAGACTACTATGCTGGTCCTTTGACTCAGACCACAACATTGCCCTCGCAGGGTGCTGATCAAGAATCAGACCCTGATGAGACTATGTTGCCCCATCACGAACGCTATACCACCGACCGACACGGTGACACAGACGAAGTTGCACACGAGCTACAAGAAGAGGTAATAGATGACCCAGTTCTTGACCCCGATTGGCAGCCATTGGGGGAACAGGGTGCAGGCGGCAGCAGTTCTGAAGCGGAGGAGGAGGGGCCGCAGCAGGCATCAACATCGAAACAGGTTCCATCTGCCGGGCCCGTATCTTGCCCAAAACGCGTGGCAAAGTCAAAACCTGTTGGAGGACAGCGTGGCCATCCGGTTAAAGCTCAGTCTGCAATGCCTGAAAAGGTATCCGATGCTAGAAAGAGTGCAGTCTGGCATTTTTTTAAACAACATCCAATTGATCAGCGCAAAGTCATCTGTCAAAAATGTTCAACTACCTTAAGCAGAGGGCAGAATCTGAAAAGTCTCAATACAAGTTGCATGCATAGACATTTAACCACCATGCATTTGCAAGCTTGGACTAACTACCAAACGTCCCTTAAGGTTGTAGCACCCTCGGCCAATGAAGCTAGTCATCAACGCAACATCCCTTCCGGCAGTGTAGGGCCACCATTTTCTGCACCACCTGCAGTATCTGTGCAGGTTTCTTTGCCAGGCCAAAGCAGTCAGGGTCAGGGAATCACCAGTTTCGTAGTAGGAAACACTGCATCTAGGGCACCGGCGGCAACAATACCATCTCCCACTGTCTCTCAGTCTGCCATGTCCACCGGCACCCCCGCTAGTTCCACGATCTCCAGCTCTCCAGTCCAGCTCACCCTACATGAGACTATGGTTAGAAAAAGGAAGTACTTAGCCTCGCATCCGCGTACACAGGGTTTGAACGCCCACATAGCTAGACTAATCTCGTTAGAGATGATGCCCTACCGGTTAGTTGAAAGCGAAGCTTTCAAAGCCCTGATGGACTACGCTGTACCACGCTACGAGCTACCCAGTCGACACTTTTTTTCCAGAAAAGCCATCCCAGCCCTCCACCAGCATGTTAAAGAGCGCATCGTCCATGCACTCAGGCAATCTGTGAGCACAAAGGTGCACCTGACAACAGATGCATGGACCAGTAGGCATGGCCAGGGACGTTACGTGTCCATCACGGCACACTGGGTAAATGTGGTGGATGCAGGGTCCACAGGGGACAGCAAGTTTGGGACAGTTCTGCCTAGCCCACGGTCTAGGAAACAGTTGGCTGTAGCCGTTCGCACCCCCTCCTCCTCCTCCTCGTCCTCCTGCAGAAGCGAGACCTCGTCCACAGACCGCAGTCGCACAACCACTCCATCAGCAGCTGCCACTGTTGCACACCAGGTCTCCCATTATGGGGCAGCTACTGGCAAACGTCAGCAGGCTGTATTGGCTATGAAGTGTTTGGGCGACAACAGACACACCGCTGAAGTTCTGTCCGAGTTCTTGCAGAAAGAAACGCAGTCGTGGCTGGGCACTGTAGATCTTGAGGCAGGCAAGGTAGTGAGTGATAACGGAAGGAATTTCATGGCTGCCATCTCCCTTTCCCAACTGAAACACATTCCTTGCCTGGCTCACACCTTAAACCTGGTGGTGCAGTGCTTCCTGAAAAGTTATCCGGGGTTATCCGACCTGCTCCTCAAAGTGCGTGGACTTTGCTCACATATCCGCCGTTCGCCCGTACACTCCAGCCGTATGCAGACCTATCAGCGTTCTTTGAACCTTCCCCAGCATTGCCTAATCATAGACGTTGCAACAAGGTGGAACTCAACACTGCACATGCTTCAGAGACTGTGTGAACAGAGGCGGGCTGTTATGTTTTTGTGGGAGGATACACATACACGGGCAGGCAGTAGGATGGCAGACATGGAGTTGTCAGGTGTGCAGTGGTCGAAGATTCAAGACATGTGTCAAGTCCTTCAGTGTTTTGAGGAATGCACACGGCTGGTTAGTGCAGACAACGCCATAATAAGCATGAGCATCCCCCTAATGCGTCTGCTGATGCAAAGTTTGACGCACATAAAGGATCAGGCGTCTGCAGCTGAGGAAGAGGAAAGCCTTGATGACAGTCAGCCATTGTCTGGCCAGGGCAGTGTACAGGACGAGGTAGCGGGCGAACAGGAGGAGGAGGACGAGGAGGATGATGGGGATGATTATATTTTTAATGAGGAAGCTTTTCCGGGGCCAGTGGAAATTGTTGGCGCGGCAAGGCCGGGTTCTGGTTTTTGGAGGGACACAAGTGACGTGGATTTGCCTGAAACTGCCCCTCAACCAAGCACAACCACAGATTTGAGAACTGGAACTTTGGGCCACATGGCGGATTATGCCTTACGTATCCTCAAAAGGGACACACGCATAACAAAAATGATGAACGATGACGATTACTGGTTGGCCTGCCTCCTTGATCCTCGCTATAAAGGCAAATTGCAAAATATAATGCCACATGAGAACTTGGAACTAATATTAGCAACCAAACAATCAACTCTTATTGACCGTTTGCTTCTGGCATTCCCTGCACACATCGCCCGTGATCGTTCTAACACGAGCTGCAGGGGCCAGCAGACCAGAGGTGTTAGAGGGGCAGAAATCAGAAGTGGCGTTGGCCAGAGGGGTTTTCTGACCAGGTTGTGGAGTGATTTTGCTATGACCGCAGACAGGACAGGTACTGCAGCATCAATTCAAAGTGACAGGAGACAACATTTGTCCAGTATGGTTACTAACTATTTTTCATCCCTTATCGACGTTCTCCCTCAACCGTCATTCCCATTTGATTACTGGGCATCAAAATTAGACACCTGGCCAGAATTGGCAGAATATGCATTGCAGGAGCTTGCTTGCCCGGCAGCTAGTGTCCTATCAGAAAGAGTATTCAGTGCTGCAGGTTCAATACTAACAGAAAAAAGGACTCGTCTGGCTACCCAAAATGTAGATGATCTAACCTTCATTAAAATGAACCACAACTGGATTTCGAAATCTTTTGCCCCACCTTGCCCGGCTGACACCTAGCTTTCCTATGTAAAGGTCTTAGCTGTGGACTATTCTGAACGACTTTTCCAATCTCGTAATTTGCAGCACCTGATTGTCCAGCATCCGACATGTTAACACCTCCCTAAATGGCCAAAGTCCCCACACGGGGCCGTGGTATCGCCACTTGGCGCCAGCACCCGTGAGAGTACTGTTTGTCTGAAGAGGTGGGTGTGCCCGCTTTTGGTCGACGGCACTGCCACTAGGTCCCTCATAGTACAATAAAGTGTCTGGCGGTGGTGGTGCGCACCCAACGTCAGACACACCGTTGTAATATGAGGGGCCCTGGGCCTGTACCGCCGGCCACAAGACAGTCCCCCCACCCAGGTCAAACAGTGCTCTACCACTTGCAAAATTTTCTCTCACAGCTCCACCAATGTTTAGTCTATGCGCTGACATCCTTCAATGCCTGGCACTGTCAATACCATTGTATTGACATTTTTCTTATGTTAGGCCTTCGAAGCCTGTCTGCGGTCACTCCTTCCACTAGGCCTCCACTGACCTGTCTACTGCTGCCCGTGTTCCCCTGGAACCAATTTTAAATTGCCTACAGCCAGCCCAATTTATTATGTTAGGGCTTCGAAGCCTGTCTGCGGTCCCTCCTTCCACTAGGCCTCCACTGACCTGTCTACTGCTGCCCGTGTTCCCCTGGAACCAATTTTAAATTGCCTACAGCCAGCCCAATTTATTATGTTAGGGCTTCGAAGCCTGTCTGCGGTCCCTCCTTCCACTAGGCCTCCACTGACCTGTCTACTGCTGCCCGTGTTCCCCTGGAACCAATTTTAAATTGCCTACAGCCAGCCCAATTTATTATGTTAGGGCTTCGAAGCCTGTCTGCGGTCCCTCCTTCCACTAGGCCTCCACTGACCTGTCTACTGCTGCCCGTGTTCCCCTGGAACCAATTTTAAATTGCCTACAGCCAGCCCAATTTATTATGTTAGGGCTTCGAAGCCTGTCTGCGGTCCCTCCTTCCACTAGGCCTCCACTGACCTGTCTACTGCTGCCCGTGTTCCCCTGGAACCAACATCAGAAAATATAAAAATAAGTATTTTGCTTATAAAAAAGAAAATACTGGAGAGATATCAAATGCAGACATTTTAACATTAAAAACAAACACATACAACAAAAATCTGGTACAGTACTAAAAATGGCCACCAGCTACAATAACTTTCTCCTGCAAGTAGTTAACTGAAAGTTTTTTTCAATTTAAAACACAGATAAGGCATCCACCGAGTGTTGCCCTGTCGCGTCTTCTTTATATTATTGCCAAGAAGATGCAAAACAATGAAAATAATAAAATCATTATTTACCAAAAAAATAGAGTAAGTCAAAACCACATTGCAAATAAACATTCATTACAAATAAAGAAGCAGGGCGCGTCCGAGGGTGAGTATATACCTAATAAGAATATAATCACCCTCGGACGCGCCCTGCTTCTTTCCGACAGCCTTCCTTCCTAAGAATCAGCCCTTCCGTGGTGTAGAGAGAGGGTGTGTTACACTCCAAGGTGTTCCCCAGGTTGCCTTTCCTGAGCTTCGATCTTCATGCTCTCGTTTAGTAGTTGTCGGAAAGTAGGCTGCATTAGGCCTACAAATTGGGTATGGGGTGGAGAGAGATGGTGTGTTACACTCCAAGGTGTTCCCCAGGTTTCCTTGCCATTGCTTCGGTCTTCCGACTCTCGTTTAGTAGTTGTAGAAAACTACACTGCATAGGGTGGGTGGGTATAGGGTGGAGAGAGATGGTGTGTTCCACTCCAAGGTGTTCTCCAGGTTTCCTAGCCATTGCTTCGATCTTCAGACTCTCGTTTAGTAGTTGTAGAAAACTACACTGCATTAGGCCTACAAAATGGGTATCGGGTGGAGAGAGATGGTGTGTTACACTCCAAGGTGTTCTCCAGGTTGCCTTTCCTGAGCTTCGATCTTCCGGCTCTCGTTTAGTAGTTGTTGGAAACTACGCTGCATTAGGCCTACAAATTGGGTATGGGGTGTAGAGAGATGGTGTGTTCCACTCCAAGGTGTTCCCCAGGTTGCCTTTCCTGAGCTTCGATCTTCCGGCTCTCGTTTAGTAGTTGTTGGAAACTACGCTGCATTAGGCCTACAAATTGGGTATGGGGTGTAGAGAGATGGTGTGTTCCACTCCAAGGTGTTCCCCAGGTTTCCTCGCCAATGCTTCGATCTTCATGCTCTCGTTTAGTAGTTGTTGGAAACTACACTGCATTAGGCCTACAAATTGGGTATGGGGTGTAGAGAGATGGTGTGTTCCACTCCAAGGTGTTCTCCAGGTTGCCTTTCCTGAGCTCCGATCTTCCGGCTCTCGTTTAGTAGTTGTTGGAAACTACGCTGCATTAGGTGTTATGTAGGCAATCCAGTGACACAGTGTGCCAGCAATCAGAGCACATACAGTGATCTGACAATATCCCAAAAACAATAGAACGAGCTCTGAGACGTGGAATCTCTGTAGACCGCAATACCTGAACCTATCCTAAACACAACTAAAGGCAGCTGTGGATTGCGCCTGACACTACCTATGCAACTCGGCACAGCCTGAGGAGCTGACTAGCCTGAAGATAGAAAAACAAGCCTGACTTGCCTCAGAGAAATACCCCAAAGGAAAAGGCAGCCCCCTACATATAATGACTGTTAGCAAGATGAAAAGACAAACGTAGGGACGAAATAGATTCGGCAAAGTGAGGCCCGATATTCTAGATAGAGCGAGGATAGCAAAGAGAACTTTGCAGTCTACAAAAAACCCTAAAGCAAAAAACCACGCAAAGGGGGCAAAAAGACCCACCGTGCCGAACTAACGGCACGGCGGTACACCCTTTGCGTCTCAGAGCTTCCAGCAAAACGAATAGACAAGCTGGACAGAAAAAGTAGCAACAAAAGCAAAGAAGCACTTATCTAAGCAGAGCAGCAGGCCACAGGAAAGATCCAGAAGCTCAGATCCAACACTGGAACATTGACAAGGAGCAAGGAAGACAGAATCAGGCGGAGTTAAATAACAAAGCAGCCAACGAGCTCACCAGAACACCTGAGGGAGGAAGCTCAGAAGCTGCAGTACCACTTGTGAACACAGGAGTGAATTCAGCAACAGAATTCACAACAATTAGGCCTACAAATTGGGTATGGGGTGGAGAGAGATGGTGTGTTACACTCCAAGGTGTTCCCCAGGTTTCCTTGCCATTGCTTCGGTCTTCCGACTCTCGTTTAGTAGTTGTAGAAAACTACACTGCATTAGGCCTACAACATGGGTATAGGGTGGAGAGAGATGGTGTGTTCCACTCCAAGGTGTTCTCCAGGTTGCCTTTCCAGAGCTTCGATCTTAATGCTCTCGTTTAGTAGTTGTTGGAAACTACACTGCATTAGGCCTCCAAATTGGCTATGGGGTGGAGAGAGATGGTGTGTTACACTCCAAGGTGTTCTCCAGGTTTCCTCGCCATTGCTTCGATCTTCAGACTCTCGTTTAGTAGTTGTAGAAAACTACACTGCATTAGGCCTACAAAATGGGTATCGGGTGGAGAGAGATGGTGTGTTCCACTCCAAGGTGTTCTCCAGGTTGCCTTTCCAGAGCTTCGATCTTAATGCTCTCGTTTAGTAGTGGTTGGAAACTACACTGCATTAGGCCTCCAAATTGGCTAGGGGTGGAGAGAGATGGTGTGTTACACTCCAAGGTGTTCTCCAGGTTTCCTCGCCATTGCTTCGATCTTCAGACTCTCGTTTAGTAGTTGTAGAAAACTACACTGCATTAGGCCTACAAAATGGGTATCGGGTGGAGAGAGATGGTGTGTTACACTCCAAGGTGTTCTCCAGGTTTCCTCGCCATTGCTTCGATCTTCAGACTCTCGTTTAGTAGTTGTAGAAAACTACACTGCATTAGGCCTACAAAATGGGTATCGGGTGGAGAGAGATGGTGTGTTACACTCCAAGGTGTTCCCCAGGTTTCCTTGCCATTGCTTCGGTCTTCCGACTCTCGTTTAGTAGTTGTAGAAAACTACACTGCATTAGGCCTACAACATGGGTATAGGGTGGAGAGAGATGGTGTGTTCCACTCCAAGGTGTTCTCCAGGTTGCCTTTCCAGAGCTTCGATCTTAATGCTCTCGTTTAGTAGTTGTAGAAAACTACACTGCATTAGGCCTCCAAATTGGCTATGGGGTGGAGAGAGATGGTGTGTTCCACTCCAAGGTGTTCTCCAGGTTGCCTTTCATGAGCTTCGATCTTCCGGCTCTCGTTTAGTAGTTGTTGGAAACTACACTGCATTAGGCCTACAAATTGGGTATGGGGTGTAGAGAGATGGTGTGTTCCACTCCAAGGTGTTCTCCAGGTTGCCTTTCCTGAGCTTCGATCTTCCGGCTCTCGTTTAGTAGTTGTTGGAAACTACGCTGCATTAGGCCTACAAATTGGGTATGCGGTGTAGAGAGATGGTGTGTTCCACTCCAAGGTGTTCCCCAGGTTTCCTCGCCAATGCTTCGATCTTCATGCTCTCGTTTAGTAGTTGTTGGAAACTACACTGCATTAGGCCTACAAATTGGGTATGGGGTGTAGAGAGATGGTGTGTTCCACTCCAAGGTGTTCTCCAGGTTGCCTTTCCTGAGCTTCGATCTTCCGGCTCTTGTTTAGTAGTTGTTGGAAACTACGCTGCATTAGGCCTACAAATTGGGTATGGGGTGTAGAGAGATGGTGTGTTACACTCCAAGGTGTTCTCCAGGTTGCCTTTCCTGAACTTCTATCTTCAGGCTCTCATTAAATTGTGGTTAAACGGAACAACTGCATTTGGCGTACTAGTTGGTTTGGGGCCTACTATCGGTGTCTGCCACTCCTTGCTGTTCTCCTGGTTTCCTGTCCTGAAATTCCATTTTCAGGCTCTCGTTAAGTAGTTGTTAATGTTAGACTGCATTTGGCCTACTAGTTGGGTTGGGGCCTACTATCGGTGTCTGCCACTCCTTGCTGTTCTCCTCTACTGAACAAAGCTGTGCCGCCTGTTTACTACGGTTGCCAATTTTGAACTGCATTTCGACTACTTACTGATTTGGGCCTACTCTCTGTGTCAGCCTCTCATTCCAGTTGTCCTCCACTGCAATGCCCCCTGGTTAGTCCTGTGTTACCAATTTTGAACTGCATTTAGCCAACTTTATTCTTTGGGCCTATATCTGTGTTTCCTCCTCATCCTGCCCATTGCCCAGCCAGTGATAGATGAGTCTGCTGGTACATTGACCCATAACGCAAAATTCCCCGTGCACGCTACACAGCAAGATTGTGACCCTGCTGAAAGTCAGGTTCCTCTTCCCGCATACCATACCACCTTACACGGGGACAAACAGGAAGGTGCAGATGAAAGTGCAGGTTCCTTCATCAGGTGGGGGGAGGAATACTAGTTGGCGACGTCACTGGCACAGGGCCTCTCATAGTACGCAAAAGTGTTGCTGCCGGTGGGAGGCGCCCCCGCCATGCAAACACACCGCTGTACTTTGAGGGGCCCTGTGCCAGTGCCAATGCCAACGAGTGGGCCCCCCCTGCTTGCTCAGGATCACAGCACTTGCAAAGTTGAAATACTTACCTCTCCCTGCTCCACTGCCGTGACGTGGTCCAGATTTCCTGGGCCCACTAATTACTTGAACCAGCCCTACCCACCACAACTTTAGCCAAATGACCCCCAATTTCAAATGCCTTCCAATTATTATAAGGTAAATTACGCTTGACAAGCTTCATTAAGAAGAATGGATGGTTTTGACATTAAAATGGGCACTCTAGGTGTTTTCCTGGCCCCCACTCACTGCCGACTATGCTGCCCCATTGACTTGCATTGGGTTTCGTGTTTCGGTCGATCCCGACTTTACGTCATAATCGGCCGATTTCACTTGACCCGACTTTTGAGATAGTCGGGTTTCGCGAAACCCGGCTCGACTCTAAAAAGGTCAAGGTCGTTCAACTCTACCCTTCACAAACAAAGAATTAGCACGAAGGACCTGGAACACCATTCTGACCTGCTTCACGTGAGACTCCCAATCATCCGAGAAGACCAAAATATCATCCAAATATACAATTAGGAATTTATCCAGGTACTTTCGGAAGATGTCATGCATAAAGGACTGAAATACTGATGGAGCATTGGAAAGCCCGAATGGCATAACCAGGTACTCAAAATGGCCCTCGGGCGTATTAAATGCTGTTTTCCATTCATCGCCCTGTTTAATACGCACAAGATTATACGCACCACGAAGATCTATCTTGGTGAACCAACTAGCCCCCTTAATCCGAGCAAATAAATCAGACAGCAGCGGCAAAGGGTACTGAAATTTGACCGTGATCTTATTAAGAAGGCGGTAATCAATACAAGGTCTCAAAGAACCATCCTTCTTGGCCACAAAAAAGAACCCTGCTCCCAATGGTGACGACGACGGGCGAATATGACCCTTCTCCAAGGATTCCTTTATATAACTCCGCATAGCGGCGTGTTCTGGCACAGATAAATTGAACAGTCGGCCCTTAGGAAACTTACTACCAGGAATCAAATTGTAAAACCAGAACACATGAGCTGCGCGCACAGTGAACAAGCCCGTAGAGACATGTTCACACCACCAAGAGACTTGAAAACACAAAAAAGCACAGTAAAACCAAAAACACTCTGTTGCAAAAAAATCACAGTGGACAGCAAGTGCTGGTAAAAAGATGGAAAAAAACAGGGTATTTGGTTGATACGTTTTTTGCAAAAAATGTATATTAAGCCGCTCTACCAAACGTCAAGGTATACCCGTATCAGAGCAGTCCTAGCTAATGTATGTAATCCCTATCTGATGTATTTAAAACCTGGTCATATGTACAATACCTGTATGAGCAGGATTCAGAAAAGGAATGTCCATGTGGACACGCTGGACAGAACGGCTCCTGTGCGCACAGCTCAAAAAAAGAGGGGTGGAGGCCTCCCCAGTCTTGTGGACACAAGAAAACAATAATGTAAAACCAGAACACATGAGCTGCGCGCACAGTGAACAAGCCCGTAGAGACATGTTCACACCACCAAGAGACTTGAAAACACAAAAAAGCACAGTAAAACCAAAAACACTCTGTTGCAAAAAAATCACAGTGGACAGCAAGTGCTGGTAAAATGATGGAAAAAACAGGGTATTTGGTTGATAGGTTTTTTGCAAAAAATGTATATTAAGCCGCTCTACCAAACGTCAAGGTATACCCGTATCAGAGCAGTCCTAGCTAATGTATGTAATCCCTATCTGATGTATTTAAAACCTGGTCATATGTACAATACCTGTATGAGCAGGATTCAGAAAAGGAATGTCCATGTGGACACGCTGGACAGAACGGCTCCTGTGCGCACAGCTCAAAAAAAGAGGGGTGGAGGCCTCCCCAGTCTTGTGGACACAAGAAAACAATAATGTAAAACCAGAACACATGAGCTGCGCGCACAGTGAACAAGCCCGTAGAGACATGTTCACACCACCAAGAGACTTGAAAACACAAAAAAGCACAGTAAAACCAAAAACACTCTGTTGCAAAAAAATCACAGTGGACAGCAAGTGCTGGTAAAAAGATGGAAAAAACAGGGTATTTGGTTGATACGTTTTTTGCAAAAAATGTATATTAAGCCGCTCTACCAAACGTCAAGGTATACCCGTATCAGAGCAGTCCTAGCTAATGTATGTAATCCCTATCTGATGTATTTAAAACCTGGTCATATGTACAATACCTGTATGAGCAGGATTCAGAAAAGGAATGTCCATGTGGACACGCTGGACAGAACGGCTCCTGTGCGCACAGCTCAAAAAAAGAGGGGTGGAGGCCTCCCCAGTCTTGTGGACACAAGAAAACAATAATGTAAAACCAGAACACATGAGCTGCGCGCACAGTGAACAAGCCCGTAGAGACATGTTCACACCACCAAGAGACTTGAAAACACAAAAAAGCACAGTAAAACCAAAAACACTCTGTTGCAAAAAAAATCACAGTGGACAGCAAGTGCTGGTAAAAAGATGGAAAAAACAGGGTATTTGGTTGATACGTTTTTTGCAAAAAATGTATATTAAGCCGCTCTACCAAACGTCAAGGTATACCCGTATCAGAGCAGTCCTAGCTAATGTATGTAATCCCTATCTGATGTATTTAAAACCTGGTCATATGTACAATACCTGTATGAGCAGGATTCAGAAAAGGAATGTCCATGTGGACACGCTGGACAGAACGGCTCCTGTGCGCACAGCTCAAAAAAAGAGGGGTGGAGGCCTCCCCAGTCTTGTGGACACAAGAAAACAATAATGTAAAACCAGAACACATGAGCTGCGCGCACAGTGAACAAGCCCGTAGAGACATGTTCACACCACCAAGAGACTTGAAAACACAAAAAAAAAGCACAGTAAAACCAAAAACACTCTGTTGCAAAAAAATCACAGTGGACAGCAAGTGCTGGTAAAAAGATGGAAAAAACAGGGTATTTGGTTGATACGTTTTTTGCAAAAAATGTATATTAAGCCGCTCTACCAAACGTCAAGGTATACCCGTATCAGAGCAGTCCTAGCTAATGTATGTAATCCCTATCTGATGTATTTAAAACCTGGTCATATGTACAATACCTGTATGAGCAGGATTCAGAAAAGGAATGTCCATGTGGACACGCTGGACAGAACGGCTCCTGTGCGCACAGCTCAAAAAAAGAGGGGTGGAGGCCTCCCCAGTCTTGTGGACACAAGAAAACAATAATGTAAAACCAGAACACATGAGCTGCGCGCACAGTGAACAAGCCCGTAGAGACATGTTCACACCACCAAGAGACTTGAAAACACAAAAAAGCACAGTAAAACCAAAAACACTCTGTTGCAAAAAAATCACAGTGGACAGCAAGTGCTGGTAAAAAGATGGAAAAAACAGGGTATTTGGTTGATACGTTTTTTGCAAAAAATGTATATTAAGCCGCTCTACCAAACGTCAAGGTATACCCGTATCAGAGCAGTCCTAGCTAATGTATGTAATCCCTATCTGATGTATTTAAAACCTGGTCATATGTACAATACCTGTATGAGCAGGATTCAGAAAAGGAATGTCCATGTGGACACGCTGGACAGAACGGCTCCTGTGCGCACAGCTCAAAAAAAGAGGGGTGGAGGCCTCCCCAGTCTTGTGGACACAAGAAAACAATAATGTAAAACCAGAACACATGAGCTGCGCGCACAGTGAACAAGCCCGTAGAGACATGTTCACACCACCAAGAGACTTGAAAACACAAAAAAGCACAGTAAAACCAAAAACACTCTGTTGCAAAAAAATCACAGTGGACAGCAAGTGCTGGTAAAAAGATGGAAAAAACAGGGTATTTGGTTGATACGTTTTTTGCAAAAAATGTATATTAAGCCGCTCTACCAAACGTCAAGGTATACCCGTATCAGAGCAGTCCTAGCTAATGTATGTAATCCCTATCTGATGTATTTAAAACCTGGTCATATGTACAATACCTGTATGAGCAGGATTCAGAAAAGGAATGTCCATGTGGACACGCTGGACAGAACGGCTCCTGTGCGCACAGCTCAAAAAAAGAGGGGTGGAGGCCTCCCCAGTCTTGTGGACACAAGAAAACAATAATGTAAAACCAGAACACATGAGCTGCGCGCACAGTGAACAAGCCCGTAGAGACATGTTCACACCACCAAGAGACTTGAAAACACAAAAAAGCACAGTAAAACCAAAAACACTCTGTTGCAAAAAAATCACAGTGGACAGCAAGTGCTGGTAAAAAGATGGAAAAAACAGGGTATTTGGTTGATACGTTTTTTGCAAAAAATGTATATTAAGCCGCTCTACCAAACGTCAAGGTATACCCGTATCAGAGCAGTCCTAGCTAATGTATGTAATCCCTATCTGATGTATTTAAAACCTGGTCATATGTACAATACCTGTATGAGCAGGATCCAGAAAAGGAATGTCCATGTGGACACGCTGGACAGAACGGCTCCTGTGCGCACAGCTCAAAAAAAGAGGGGTGGAGGCCTCCCCAGTCTTGTGGACACAAGAAAACAATAATGTAAAACCAGAACACATGAGCTGCGCGCACAGTGAACAAGCCCGTAGAGACATGTTCACACCACCAAGAGACTTGAAAACACAAAAAAAAAGCACAGTAAAACCAAAAACACTCTGTTGCAAAAAAATCACAGTGGACAGCAAGTGCTGGTAAAAAGATGGAAAAAACAGGGTATTTGGTTGATACGTTTTTAGCAAAAAATGTATATTAAGCCGCTCTACCAAACGTCAAGGTATACCCGTATCAGAGCAGTCCTAGCTAATGTATGTAATCCCTATCTGATGTATTTAAAACCTGGTCATATGTACAATACCTGTATGAGCAGAATTCAGAAAAGGAATGTCCATGTGGACACGCTGGACAGAACGGCTCCTGTGCGCACAGCTCAAAAAAAGAGGGGTGGAGGCCTCCCCAGTCTTGTGGACACAAGAAAACAATAATGTAAAACCAGAACACATGAGCTGCGCGCACAGTGAACAAGCCCGTAGAGACATGTTCACACCACCAAGAGACTTGAAAACACAAAAAAGCACAGTAAAACCAAAAACACTCTGTTGCAAAAAAATCACAGTGGACAGCAAGTGCTGGTAAAAAGATGGAAAAAACAGGGTATTTGGTTGATACGTTTTTAGCAAAAAATGTATATTAAGCCGCTCTACCAAACGTCAAGGTATACCCGTATCAGAGCAGTCCTAGCTAATGTATGTAATCCCTATCTGATGTATTTAAAACCTGGTCATATGTACAATACCTGTATGAGCAGGATTCAGAAAAGGAATGTCCATGTGGACACGCTGGACAGAACGGCTCCTGTGCGCACAGCTCAAAAAAAGAGGGGTGGAGGCCTCCCCAGTCTTGTGGACACAAGAAAACAATAATGTAAAACCAGAACACATGAGCTGCGCGCACAGTGAACAAGCCCGTAGAGACATGTTCACACCACCAAGAGACTTGAAAACACAAAAAAGCACAGTAAAACCAAAAACACTCTGTTGCAAAAAAATCACAGTGGACAGCAAGTGCTTTTTTGCAACAGAGTGTTTTTGGTTTTACTGTGCTTTTTTGTGTTTTCAAGTCTCTTGGTGGTGTGAACATGTCTCTACGGGCTTGTTCACTGTGCGCGCAGCTCATGTGTTCTGGTTTTACATTATTGTTTTCTTGTGTCCACAAGACTGGGGAGGCCTCCACCCCTCTTTTTTTGAGCTGTGCGCACAGGAGCCGTTCTGTCCAGCGTGTCCACATGGACATTCCTTTTCTGAATCCTGCTCATACAGGTATTGTACATATGACCAGGTTTTAAATACATCAGATAGGGATTACATACATTAGCTAGGACTGCTCTGATACGGGTATACCTTGACGTTTGGTAGAGCGGCTTAATATACATTTTTTGCAAAAAACGTATCAACCAAATACCCTGTTTTTTCCATCTTTTTACCAGCACTTGATGTCCACTGTGATTTTTTTGCAACAGAGTGTTTTTGGTTTTACTGTGCTTTTTTGTGTTTTCAAGTCTCTTGGTGGTGTGAACATGTCTCTACGGGCTTGTTCACTGTGCGCGCAGCTCATGTGTTCTGGTTTTACATTATTGTTTTCTTGTGTCCACAAGACTGGGGAGGCCTCCACCCCTCTTTTTTTGAGCTGTGCGCACAGGAGCCGTTCTGTCCAGCGTGTCCACATGGACATTCCTTTTCTGAATCCTGCTCATACAGGTATTGTACATATGACCAGGTTTTAAATACATCAGATAGGGATTACATACATTAGCTAGGACTGCTCTGATACGGGTATACCTTGACGTTTGGTAGAGCGGCTTAATATACATTTTTTGCAAAAAACGTATCAACCAAATACCCTGTTTTTTCCATCTTTTTACCAGCACTTGCTGTCCACTGTGATTTTTTTGCAACAGAGTGTTTTTGGTTTTACTGTGCTTTTTTGTGTTTTCAAGTCTCTTGGTGGTGTGAACATGTCTCTACGGGCTTGTTCACTGTGCGCGCAGCTCATGTGTTCTGGTTTTACATTATTGTTTTCTTGTGTCCACAAGACTGGGGAGGCCTCCACCCCTCTTTTTTTGAGCTGTGCGCACAGGAGCCGTTCTGTCCAGCGTGTCCACATGGACATTCCTTTTCTGAATCCTGCTCATACAGGTATTGTACATATGACCAGGTTTTAAATACATCAGATAGGGATTACATACATTAGCTAGGACTGCTCTGATACGGGTATACCTTGACGTTTGGTAGAGCGGCTTAATATACATTTTTTGCAAAAAACGTATCAACCAAATACCCTGTTTTTTCCATCTTTTTACCAGCACTTGCTGTCCACTGTGATTTTTTTGCAACAGAGTGTTTTTGGTTTTACTGTGCTTTTTTTTTGTGTTTTCAAGTCTCTTGGTGGTGTGAACATGTCTCTACGGGCTTGTTCACTGTGCGCGCAGCTCATGTGTTCTGGTTTTACATTATTGTTTTCTTGTGTCCACAAGACTGGGGAGGCCTCCACCCCTCTTTTTTTGAGCTGTGCGCACAGGAGCCGTTCTGTCCAGCGTGTCCACATGGACATTCCTTTTCTGAATCCTGCTCATACAGGTATTGTACATATGACCAGGTTTTAAATACATCAGATAGGGATTACATACATTAGCTAGGACTGCTCTGATACGGGTATACCTTGACGTTTGGTAGAGCGGCTTAATATACATTTTTTGCAAAAAACGTATCAACCAAATACCCTGTTTTTTCCATCTTTTTACCAGCACTTGCTGTCCACTGTGATTTTTTTGCAACAGAGTGTTTTTGGTTTTACTGTGCTTTTTTTTTGTGTTTTCAAGTCTCTTGGTGGTGTGAACATGTCTCTACGGGCTTGTTCACTGTGCGCGCAGCTCATGTGTTCTGGTTTTACATTATTGTTTTCTTGTGTCCACAAGACTGGGGAGGCCTCCACCCCTCTTTTTTTGAGCTGTGCGCACAGGAGCCGTTCTGTCCAGCGTGTCCACATGGACATTCCTTTTCTGAATCCTGCTCATACAGGTATTGTACATATGACCAGGTTTTAAATACATCAGATAGAGATTACATACATTAGCTAGGACTGCTCTGATACGGGTATACCTTGACGTTTGGTAGAGCGGCTTAATATACATTTTTTGCAAAAAACGTATCAACCAAATACCCTGTTTTTTCCATCTTTTTACCAGCACTTGCTGTCCACTGTGATTTTTTTGCAACAGAGTGTTTTTGGTTTTACTGTGCTTTTTTTTTGTGTTTTCAAGTCTCTTGGTGGTGTGAACATGTCTCTACGGGCTTGTTCACTGTGCGCGCAGCTCATGTGTTCTGGTTTTACATTATTGTTTTCTTGTGTCCACAAGACTGGGGAGGCCTCCACCCCTCTTTTTTTGAGCTGTGCGCACAGGAGCCGTTCTGTCCAGCGTGTCCACATGGACATTCCTTTTCTGAATCCTGCTCATACAGGTATTGTACATATGACCAGGTTTTAAATACATCAGATAGGGATTACATACATTAGCTAGGACTGCTCTGATACGGGTATACCTTGACGTTTGGTAGAGCGGCTTAATATACATTTTTTGCAAAAAACGTATCAACCAAATACCCTGTTTTTTCCATCTTTTTACCAGCACTTGCTGTCCACTGTGATTTTTTTGCAACAGAGTGTTTTTGGTTTTACTGTGCTTTTTTGTGTTTTCAAGTCTCTTGGTGGTGTGAACATGTCTCTACGGGCTTGTTCACTGTGCGCGCAGCTCATGTGTTCTGGTTTTACATTATTGTTTTCTTGTGTCCACAAGACTGGGGAGGCCTCCACCCCTCTTTTTTTGAGCTGTGCGCACAGGAGCCGTTCTGTCCAGCGTGTCCACATGGACATTCCTTTTCTGAATCCTGCTCATACAGGTATTGTACATATGACCAGGTTTTAAATACATCAGATAGGGATTACATACATTAGCTAGGACTGCTCTGATACGGGTATACCTTGACGTTTGGTAGAGCGGCTTAATATACATTTTTTGCAAAAAACGTATCAACCAAATACCCTGTTTTTTCCATCTTTTTACCAGCACTTGCTGTCCACTGTGATTTTTTTGCAACAGAGTGTTTTTGGTTTTACTGTGCTTTTTTTTTGTGTTTTCAAGTCTCTTGGTGGTGTGAACATGTCTCTACGGGCTTGTTCACTGTGCGCGCAGCTCATGTGTTCTGGTTTTACATTATTGTTTTCTTGTGTCCACAAGACTGGGGAGGCCTCCACCCCTCTTTTTTTGAGCTGTGCGCACAGGAGCCGTTCTGTCCAGCGTGTCCACATGGACATTCCTTTTCTGAATCCTGCTCATACAGGTATTGTACATATGACCAGGTTTTAAATACATCAGATAGGGATTACATACATTAGCTAGGACTGCTCTGATACGGGTATACCTTGACGTTTGGTAGAGCGGCTTAATATACATTTTTTGCAAAAAACGTATCAACCAAATACCCTGTTTTTTCCATCTTTTTACCAGCACTTGCTGTCCACTGTGATTTTTTTGCAACAGAGTGTTTTTGGTTTTACTGTGCTTTTTTTTTGTGTTTTCAAGTCTCTTGGTGGTGTGAACATGTCTCTACGGGCTTGTTCACTGTGCGCGCAGCTCATGTGTTCTGGTTTTACATTATTGTTTTCTTGTGTCCACAAGACTGGGGAGGCCTCCACCCCTCTTTTTTTGAGCTGTGCGCACAGGAGCCGTTCTGTCCAGCGTGTCCACATGGACATTCCTTTTCTGAATCCTGCTCATACAGGTATTGTACATATGACCAGGTTTTAAATACATCAGATAGAGATTACATACATTAGCTAGGACTGCTCTGATACGGGTATACCTTGACGTTTGGTAGAGCGGCTTAATATACATTTTTTGCAAAAAACGTATCAACCAAATACCCTGTTTTTTCCATCTTTTTACCAGCACTTGCTGTCCACTGTGATTTTTTTGCAACAGAGTGTTTTTGGTTTTACTGTGCTTTTTTTTTGTGTTTTCAAGTCTCTTGGTGGTGTGAACATGTCTCTACGGGCTTGTTCACTGTGCGCGCAGCTCATGTGTTCTGGTTTTACATTATTGTTTTCTTGTGTCCACAAGACTGGGGAGGCCTCCACCCCTCTTTTTTTGAGCTGTGCGCACAGGAGCCGTTCTGTCCAGCGTGTCCACATGGACATTCCTTTTCTGAATCCTGCTCATACAGGTATTGTACATATGACCAGGTTTTAAATACATCAGATAGGGATTACATACATTAGCTAGGACTGCTCTGATACGGGTATACCTTGACGTTTGGTAGAGCGGCTTAATATACATTTTTTGCAAAAAACGTATCAACCAAATACCCTGTTTTTTCCATCTTTTTACCAGCACTTGCTGTCCACTGTGATTTTTTTGCAACAGAGTGTTTTTGGTTTTACTGTGCTTTTTTGTGTTTTCAAGTCTCTTGGTGGTGTGAACATGTCTCTACGGGCTTGTTCACTGTGCGCGCAGCTCATGTGTTCTGGTTTTACATTATTGTTTTCTTGTGTCCACAAGACTGGGGAGGCCTCCACCCCTCTTTTTTTGAGCTGTGCGCACAGGAGCCGTTCTGTCCAGCGTGTCCACATGGACATTCCTTTTCTGAATCCTGCTCATACAGGTATTGTACATATGACCAGGTTTTAAATACATCAGATAGGGATTACATACATTAGCTAGGACTGCTCTGATACGGGTATACCTTGACGTTTGGTAGAGCGGCTTAATATACATTTTTTGCTAAAAACGTATCAACCATATACCCTGTTTTTTCCATCTTTTTACCAGCACTTGCTGTCCACTGTGATTTTTTTGCAACAGAGTGTTTTTGGTTTTACTGTGCTTTTTTGTGTTTTCAAGTCTCTTGGTGGTGTGAACATGTCTCTACGGGCTTGTTCACTGTGCGCGCAGCTCATGTGTTCTGGTTTTACATTATTGTTTTCTTGTGTCCACAAGACTGGGGAGGCCTCCACCCCTCTTTTTTTGAGCTGTGCGCACAGGAGCCGTTCTGTCCAGCGTGTCCACATGGACATTCCTTTTCTGAATCCTGCTCATACAGGTATTGTACATATGACCAGGTTTTAAATACATCAGATAGGGATTACATACATTAGCTAGGACTGCTCTGATACGGGTATACCTTGACGTTTGGTAGAGCGGCTTAATATACATTTTTTGCTAAAAACGTATCAACCATATACCCTGTTTTTTCCATCTTTTTACCAGCACTTGCTGTCCACTGTGATTTTTTTGCAACAGAGTGTTTTTGGTTTTACTGTGCTTTTTTGTGTTTTCAAGTCTCTTGGTGGTGTGAACATGTCTCTACGGGCTTGTTCACTGTGCGCGCAGCTCATGTGTTCTGGTTTTACATTATTGTTTTCTTGTGTCCACAAGACTGGGGAGGCCTCCACCCCTCTTTTTTTGAGCTGTGCGCACAGGAGCCGTTCTGTCCAGCGTGTCCACATGGACATTCCTTTTCTGAATCCTGCTCATACAGGTATTGTACATATGACCAGGTTTTAAATACATCAGATAGGGATTACATACATTAGCTAGGACTGCTCTGATACGGGTATACCTTGACGTTTGGTAGAGCGGCTTAATATACATTTTTTGCAAAAAACGTATCAACCAAATACCCTGTTTTTTCCATCTTTTTACCAGCACTTGCTGTCCACTGTGATTTTTTTGCAACAGAGTGTTTTTGGTTTTACTGTGCTTTTTTTTTGTGTTTTCAAGTCTCTTGGTGGTGTGAACATGTCTCTACGGGCTTGTTCACTGTGCGCGCAGCTCATGTGTTCTGGTTTTACATTATTGTTTTCTTGTGTCCACAAGACTGGGGAGGCCTCCACCCCTCTTTTTTTGAGCTGTGCGCACAGGAGCCGTTCTGTCCAGCGTGTCCACATGGACATTCCTTTTCTGAATCCTGCTCATACAGGTATTGTACATATGACCAGGTTTTAAATACATCAGATAGGGATTACATACATTAGCTAGGACTGCTCTGATACGGGTATACCTTGACGTTTGGTAGAGCGGCTTAATATACATTTTTTGCAAAAAACGTATCAACCAAATACCCTGTTTTTTCCATCTTTTTACCAGCACTTGCTGTCCACTGTGATTTTTTTGCAACAGAGTGTTTTTGGTTTTACTGTGCTTTTTTGTGTTTTCAAGTCTCTTGGTGGTGTGAACATGTCTCTACGGGCTTGTTCACTGTGCGCGCAGCTCATGTGTTCTGGTTTTACATTATTGTTTTCTTGTGTCCACAAGACTGGGAAGGCCTCCACCCCTCTTTTTTTGAGCTGTGCGCACAGGAGCCGTTCTGTCCAGCGTGTCCACATGGACATTCCTTTTCTGAATCCTGCTCATACAGGTATTGTACATATGACCAGGTTTTAAATACATCAGATAGGGATTACATACATTAGCTAGGACTGCTCTGATACGGGTATACCTTGACGTTTGGTAGAGCGGCTTAATATACATTTTTTGCAAAAAACGTATCAACCAAATACCCTGTTTTTTCCATCTTTTTACCAGCACTTGCTGTCCACTGTGATTTTTTTGCAACAGAGTGTTTTTGGTTTTACTGTGCTTTTTTGTGTTTTCAAGTCTCTTGGTGGTGTGAACATGTCTCTACGGGCTTGTTCACTGTGCGCGCAGCTCATGTGTTTTGGTTTTACATTATTGTTTTCTTGTGTCCACAAGACTGGGGAGGCCTCCACCCCTCTTTTTTTGAGCTGTGCGCACAGGAGCCGTTCTGTCCAGCGTGTCCACATGGACATTCCTTTTCTGAATCCTGCTCATACAGGTATTGTACATATGACCAGGTTTTAAATACATCAGATAGGGATTACATACATTAGCTAGGACTGCTCTGATACGGGTATACCTTGACGTTTGGCAGAGCGGCTTAATATACATTTTTTGCAAAAAACGTATCAACCAAATACCCTGTTTTTTCCATCTTTTTACCAGCACTTGCTGTCCACTGTGATTTTTTTGCAACAGAGTGTTTTTGGTTTTACTGTGCTTTTTTTTTGTGTTTTCAAGTCTCTTGGTGGTGTGAACATGTCTCTACGGGCTTGTTCACTGTGCGCGCAGCTCATGTGTTCTGGTTTTACTTTATTGTTTTCTTGTGTCCACAAGACTGGGGAGGCCTCCACCCCTCTTTTTTTGAGCTGTGCGCACAGGAGCCGTTCTGTCCAGCGTGTCCACATGGACATTCCTTTTCTGAATCCTGCTCATACAGGTATTGTACATATGACCAGGTTTTAAATACATCAGATAGGGATTACATACATTAGCTAGGACTGCTCTGATACGGGTATACCTTGACGTTTGGTAGAGCGGCTTAATATACATTTTTTGCAAAAAACGTATCAACCAAATACCCTGTTTTTTCCATCTTTTTACCAGCACTTGCTGTCCACTGTGATTTTTTTGCAACAGAGTGTTTTTGGTTTTACTGTGCTTTTTTGTGTTTTCAAGTCTCTTGGTGGTGTGAACATGTCTCTACGGGCTTGTTCACTGTGCGCGCAGCTCATGTGTTCTGGTTTTACATTATTGTTTTCTTGTGTCCACAAGACTGGGGAGGCCTCCACCCCTCTTTTTTTGAGCTGTGCGCACAGGAGCCGTTCTGTCCAGCGTGTCCACATGGACATTCCTTTTCTGAATCCTGCTCATACAGGTATTGTACATATGACCAGGTTTTAAATACATCAGATAGGGATTACATACATTAGCTAGGACTGCTCTGATACGGGTATACCTTGACGTTTGGTAGAGCGGCTTAATATACATTTTTTGCAAAAAACGTATCAACCAAATACTCTGTTTTTTCCATCTTTTTACCAGCACTTGCTGTCCACTGTGATTTTTTTGCAACAGAGTGTTTTTGGTTTTACTGTGCCTTTTTTTTGTGTTTTCAAGTCTCTTGGTGGTGTGAACATGTCTCTACGGGCTTGTTCACTGTGCGCGCAGCTCATGTGTTCTGGTTTTACATTATTGTTTTCTTGTGTCCACAAGACTGGGGAGGCCTCCACCCCTCTTTTTTTGAGCTGTGCGCACAGGAGCCGTTCTGTCCAGCGTGTCCACATGGACATTCCTTTTCTGAATCCTGCTCATACAGGTATTGTACATATGACCAGGTTTTAAATACATCAGATAGGGATTACATACATTAGCTAGGACTGCTCTGATACGGGTATACCTTGACGTTTGGTAGAGCGGCTTAATATACATTTTTTGCAAAAAACGTATCAACCAAATACCCTGTTTTTTCCATCTTTTTACCAGCACTTGCTGTCCACTGTGATTTTTTTGCAACAGAGTGTTTTTGGTTTTACTGTGCTTTTTTTTTGTGTTTTCAAGTCTCTTGGTGGTGTGAACATGTCTCTACGGGCTTGTTCACTGTGCGCGCAGCTCATGTGTTCTGGTTTTACATTATTGTTTTCTTGTGTCCACAAGACTGGGGAGGCCTCCACCCCTCTTTTTTTGAGCTGTGCGCACAGGAGCCGTTCTGTCCAGCGTGTCCACATGGACATTCCTTTTCTGAATCCTGCTCATACAGGTATTGTACATATGACCAGGTTTTAAATACATCAGATAGGGATTACATACATTAGCTAGGACTGCTCTGATACGGGTATACCTTGACGTTTGGTAGAGCGGCTTAATATACATTTTTTGCAAAAAACGTATCAACCAAATACCCTGTTTTTTCCATCTTTTTACCAGCACTTGCTGTCCACTGTGATTTTTTTGCAACAGAGTGTTTTTGGTTTTACTGTGCTTTTTTGTGTTTTCAGGAATCAAATTGATAGCACAATCGCAATCCCTATGAGGAGGTAGGGCACTGGATTTGGGCTCATCAAATACATCCCGGTAATCCGACAAAAACTCCGGGACTTCAGAAGGGGTGGATGACGAAATAGACAAAAATGGAACATCACCATGTACCCCCTGACAACCCCAGCTGGACACAGACATAGATTTCCAATCCAATACTGGATTATGGACCTGTAGCCATGGCAACCCCAAAACGACCACATCATGCAGATTATGCAACACCAAAAAGCGAATATCCTCCTGATGTGCAGGAGCCATGCACATGGTCAATTGGCTCCAGTACTGGAGCTTATTCTTGGCCAAAGGCGTAGCATCAATTCCTATCAATGGAATAGGATACTGCAAGGGCTCCAAGAAAAAACCACAGCGCCTAGCAAACTCCAAGTCCATCAAATTCAGGGCAGCGCCTGAATCCACAAATGCCATAACAGAATAGGATGACAAAGAGCAAATCAGAGTAATGGACAAAAGAAATTTCGACTGTACCGTACCAATGGTGGCAGACCTAGCGGAACGCTTAGTGCGCTTAGGACAATCGGAGATAGCATGAGTGGAATCACCACAGTAAAAACACAGCCCATTCTGACGTCTGTGTCCTTGCCGTTCAGCTCTGGTCAAAGTCCTATCACATTGCATAGGCTCAGGTCTATGCTCAGATAATACCGCCAAATGGTGCACAACTTTACGCTCACGCAAGCGTCGATTGATCTGAGTGGCCAAAGACATAGACTCATTCAGACCAGCAGGCATGGGCTTCAGAGAGACCCTTTCTGAAAATTGCTACCAGCGCACATTCATTCCACTGAGTGAGTACAGACCACTTCCTAAACTTCTGACAATATATCTCTACCTCATCCTGACCCTGACACAGAGCCAGCAAGATTTTCTCTGCCTGATCCACTCTATTTGGTTCATCATAAAGAAATCCAAGCGCCAGAAAAAACGCATCCACATCACGCAATGCCGGATCTCCTGGCGCAGGGGAAAATGCCCAGTCTTGAGGGTCGCCACATAACAAAGAAATAATGATTTTCACTTGTTGAACAGGGTCACCTGAGGAGCGAGGTGTCAAAGCAAGAAACAATTTACAATTATTTTTGAAATTCAGAAACTTAGATCTATCCCCAAAAAACAAATCAGGAATTGGAATCCTAGGCTCTGACATCAGATTCTGAACCACAAAATCTTGAATGTTTTGTACCCTTGCAGTGAGATTATCCATACAAGAGGACAGACCTTGAATGTCCATATCTACACCTGAATCCTGAACCACCCAGAGGTAAAGGGGAAAAGAGAGACAAAACACACTGCAAAGAAAAAAAAATTGTCTCAGAACTTCTCTTATCCCTCTATTGAGATGCATTAATACTTTTGGCCACCTGTACTGTTATGACCTGGTGGTGAGGACAATAATGGACCTGGTGGTTAAGAGCACACGGAATGACCTGATAGTTACTAATAATACAGGACAAGCTCTGAGACGTGGGAACTCTGCTGACCGCAATCCCTAAACCTATCACACACACTAGAAATAGCCGTGGAGCGCTCCTGATGCTCCCTAGGCGCCTCGTCACAGCCTAAGGAACTAGCTAGCCCTAAAGATAGAAACATAAAGCCTACCTTGCCTCAGAGAAATTCCCCAAAGGAACAGGCAGCCCCCCACATATAATGACTGTGAGTTAAGATGAAAATTACAAACACAGATATGAAATAGATTTAGCAAAGTGAGGCCCGACTTACTGAACAGACAGAGGATTGGAAAGGTAACTTTGCGGTCAGTACAAAAAACTACAAAAAGACCACGCAGAGGGCGCAAAAAGACCCTCCGCACCGACTCACGGTGCGGAGGCGCTCCCTCTGCGTCCCAGAGCTTCCAGCAAGCAAGACAAAAATCAAAATAGCAAGCTGGACAGAAAAAATAGCAAACAGAGAAAAACAAGCAGGAACTTAGCTTCTGCTGGGAAGACAGGTCACAAGAACGATCCAGGAGAGAACTAGACCAATACTGGAACATTGACAGGTGGCATGGAGCAATGATCTAGGTGGAGTTAAATAGAGCAGCCAGCTAATGAATTAACCTCGTCACCTGTGGAAGGAACCTCAGAAGCCGCAGCTCCACTCACAACCACCAGAGGAAGCCCATGGACAGAACCAGCCGAAGTACCATTCATGACCACAGGAGGGAGCTTAACAACAGAATTCACAACAGCTGGGGATCAGCTGACGTTACTGAAACCCAATAACATGGCAGCAAGTGTTGACTGTGCAAACGGCACTTCTGAGCAGCAACTGGCGGTGTTGGAGCCCAGGGAATCCAGGAGAAGCAGAGTGTAGGCAGAGGCCTAATTTGAGCTAATTTAATATCAGTTGTAGTGTGAGTGTGGATGGAGCAGGAGAAATTGCCGGATACACAGCTGGGGATCAGCTGACGTTACTGAAACCCTATAACACTGGCTCATGTGTTGACTGTGCAGATGACACTTCTGAGCAGCAACTGTCAGTGTTGGAGCCCAGAGATTACAGTTCAGGTCGTAGAAACATGAGCACAACAGGAGACCTGGATACTGTTGCCAACCAATTATTTAATCTGGAAGAGGACTGGCAAATTCCTGCGAGATCCAGGCCTTGTTCATTTTCAGAAAAGTAAGCCGGTCAATGTTATCAAAGGATAGTCGCAAGCGACGGCTTGTCAGTGCACCACCTGCGGCACTAAAGACGCGTTCCGATAATACACTAGCAGCAAGGCAAGCTAGCACCTCCAATGCATACTGGCTAAGCTCTGGCCATGTATCCAGCCTAGAGACCCAAAACTTGAAGAGGGAATATAAAAAAAAAAACACCTTGACGATGGTTGATGGGCTCACACTATTTGGCCAAATTCTGTGCTAAGCGTCTCAAAAAATGTTTTTCCTAATGTTCAAAAAGCAATTTTGCTATTCATATTTCATGTATTTCATATTTGACGTGTTTTGGCACGATGGAGTGCAACCTTTTTTTGTATATTGTATATGGAGGTAGCTGCTCCTGGTATGCACCTATTCACACTAGTTTGGATGTGGCAGTCTTTTTTCTATCATTTCTATGTTAGCTTATTGACTGCGCACTCCTCCCCTCACCATCTGGTTTTTAATTAGATCTATTCACACTTGGTTCCGGCTAACCCATATGTAGGCTTTGCTGAGAGAGGTGTCCATATTCACCCAAGCATGCAGACATTAGACTTCGGTAAGTGTTCACATTTGGACAGGGAGGTCAGTTACCCATCAGTTTTTTAATGAGACCACCTTGACGATGGTTGATGGGCTCACACTATTTGGCCAAATTCTGTGCTAAGCGTCTCAAAAAATTTTTTTCCTAATGTTCAAAAAGCAATTTTGCTATTCATATTTCATGTATTTCATATTTGACGTGTTTTGGCACGATAGAGTGCAACCTTTTTTTTGTATATTGTATATGGAGGTAGCTGCTCCTGGTATGCACCTATTCACACTAGTTTGGATGTGCCAGTCTTTTTTCTGTCATTGAAGGGGGAAGAGCCGTGTGGGAGTACACTGAGAGGGCAAGACATGTAGTCTGTCACCATCTGACAGAAACGTTGCCTCCTGCTGTCTGGAGCCATCTGTGATGGTGTAGACTTTTGTGGCGGGCACACAAAACTTTGCCACATTTGGGCCAAACTGGTCTTGCCCTGTGCTGAGGCACTGCTTCTGCTCCCTCTTTGTATAGAGCTTCCTCCACTGCCTCGACGCACTGAGCTGCTTTGTAAAGCACTAGCAGCACTGCTCTCGGTTGGACTGGAGAAGATGATGGAATGCATCAGTGTGTCTTGGTACTCCCGCTCCCGGTGATGCGCCCTCTGCTGGATGAACTCATATGAATTTGAGCCTGGGAACTTTTCAGATTATTTTCCCACACTCGAGTTCATATGAGTTCATCCAGCAGAGGGCGCATCACCGCGACTTGAGGTAACTACAGTACATTACCCTGCATTCCATTCATTTACCAAGTTTTACAGTCAGGAGCACAGCACAGCATTAGCAGAGCTCCTGGGTGTAAAAGGATTTAACCCCTTCAGATGGATTTACAGCGTGGGACAAGACTGTAACGACTGAAGGTATGGAATATTGTTGTTTGTTTTTTTAACTTTGTTTCATGTGACAAGAGTCTTCAGGTGGATTAAGAGTATAATAAAATATTAAAACACCATGTGTCTTTATTTCATTAAAATACTTTGTAATAATCTGTGTGTTTTATTAACCATTTCGTACTATTGGATTAATAATGGATAGGTGTCATAATGTCGCCTCTCCATTATTAACCTGGCTTAATGTCACCTTACAATAGCAAGGTGGCATTAACCCTTTATTACCCCATATCCCACCACTACACGGGAGTGGGAAGAGAGAGGCTAAGTGCCTGGGGTGGCTGGGGGCAGATGTTTTTAGCCAGGGGGGGGCCAATAACCATGGACCCTCTCCAGGCTATTAATATCTGCCCTCAGTCACTGGCTTTCTCACTCTGGCGGAGAAAATTGTGCGGGAGCCCATGCCAATTTCTTCCGCGATTTAACCCTTTAATTTATTAGCTAGAGACCCCAAATTTGACACAAAGACCCTTCATACATTACTATAGAGGAATATGTAATAAAAGAAGGGATATGAGATGGTTTACTGTATGTAAACCATGTCTCATATCCATCGGGTTTGTGAAGGAGATAGGAAAAGCCGGCAATTGAATTACCGGCTTTTCTGCTATCTAGCACTGAATTAAATATGTATATGTATATATATAAATATATATATATGTGTGTCTCACTGACATATATATATATATATATATATATATATATATATATATATATATATATACCTATACTATGTGTACACATTTATTCTACCTATTCTATTCTGTCATTGTTATTTTACTGTACACCGCGCTGGATTGCCGGCTTTTCCATAGAATACCGCTGCGTATTTCTCGCAAGTCACATGCATGGTCCGTGTGTAATCCGTAATTTTCTCGCCCCGTAGACATTTATTGGCGTATTTTTTGCGCAATACGCTGACAAATGCAGCATGCTGCGATTTTCTACGCCCATAACATACCGTATATTACGGATGCGTAATATATGTCAGATAGGAGCTGCTCCATAGAGAATCATTGGGCCGTGTGCAATGCGTATTTTCTGGACATATTTTCTGCGCTCATACGTCTGTAAAACTCGCTAGTGTGACGCCGGCCTAAGGGATGAAAATGAACCCTATAATTTGTTGTGCGATTTCTCATGAGTATGGTATTACCGTATATATGGTGAAAAACGGCTGTTTGGGGGCTCGGCAGGTCTCAAAAGGGAAGCAGCACCATTTGACTTTTTGAATGCAAAATTGTCTGGAATCGATAGCAGACTCCATGTTGTGTTTTCAGAGCCCCAGTTGTGCATAAACAGTGACAAACCCTCACAAGGATCCCCATTTTGAAAACTACATCGCTCAAGAAACTTGTCTAGAAGTGTGGTTAGCACCTTGAACCCACAGGTTCTTCACAGAATTTGGGGCCAATTTCTGTGGCCCCTTACCATTCTGAGAATACCAGGCAGACCCTTGCAGTCTGCTTCAGCTTGGCTGGTTGTAAGGGTATTTGCACACAATGCAGATTTGCCTGTGGAATTTTCTGGGCAGATTCTTCCTCCCTTGCCAGAAAACTCAGGTGCGGATTTGATGCATTTTTGATGTGTTTTTTTAATGCAGATTTGTATGCATTTTTGAAAGCTAAATAAAGATCTGTTATTGAACAAAAAAAAAGAATTGTGATTTAATTTCTGGTCCAACCTCCTCTTTAACAGTTGTCCAACCCACACTCCATTATACACACAGATAGACAGATAGATAGACAGATAGATAGATAGATATATCTATAAGTGCTTCTATAGATAGATAGATAGATCTATAGATAGATAGAGCTATAGATAGATCTATCTGTCAATCTATAGATCTATCTATCTATCTATCTATCTATCTATCTATCTGTCTGTCTATCTATAGATCTATCTATATAGATCTATGTATCTATAGATCTATTGATAGATATATCTATCGATAGATATATCTTTAGATAGATAGGCATATCTATAGACAGAAAAAGATCTGTGTTAGGCAGGGGTCACACTTTATGAGAAACACACACCAGTCTTGCACCTCAATACCTGGCACTGCCACCGGCGCTCAGACCAGCTGCATAGAAATACATGCAGCCTCACACTCTGGTCCCAAGTGCTGGCAGCAGTGCCAGGTATTGAGGTGGGAGACTCGTGTGAGACCCTGGCCTTAAACGCAATATCTGTTTAATAAAAAAAAAATAGAAAATAAAATTGCATGGGCTCCTGCGCAATTTTCAAGTTCAGAGTGGGAAAGCTGGCAACTGGGGGCTGATGTTTATAGCCTGGGAAGGGGGTAATACTCATGGATCTTCCCAGGCTATGAATATCAGCCCGCAGCAGTCTGCATTGCTTTTACTGGCTATTAAAATAGGGGGACCCCCCAAAAAATTATGTGTGGTCCCCCTATAATTTATAGCGAGAAGGGCTACGCAGACAGCTGCAGGATGATATTCATAGCCTAGAGAGGGGCCATGGATATTGCCCTTCCCCGGCAAAAAAAACCAGCTCCCAGCCACCCCAGAAATGGCGCATATCTTCCCACTGCCCTGTAGCGGTGGCATATAGGGTAATAAGGGGTTAATGTCTCCTTTGTATTGTAAGGTGACATCAAGCCTGGTTAGTAATGGAGAGGCGTCAATAAGACACCTACCCATTACTAATCATATTGTAGTGAAAGAGTAAAAAAAGCTTGAAAAAAGTATTTTAATATTCTTAATTTCACTATACTTACAACCACGTCTAATTCCCCGAAGCCATCGATCACCTGCAAAAAATAAAAAATAATAAAATAATAAACCAACCGTATATTCCCCATCCGACGCAGTCCTATTAATAACCAGTGTCCCATGATGATCTCCCATATAGAACAGTGACATCAGGTGATGTCACTGCTCTACAGGGCCTCCAGTGACACACTGACAGGAGACAATGGCTCCAGCATTGCATCACTGAAGAGGTTACTTGAGTTCATTGTCTCGCTTTACGGCAATGATGCGGAGGAATTTTCTCACATAGTGTTGCTGGGAGAGAATGAGCTTAGGTGACCTCTCTCCCGGCAGCTGCGGAGGGATATACATTACCCCCACTCTTAGTTAATCGTGGGGCCCCTGTAGAGCGCTAACATCACCCATGGGAGATCGTCATGGGATCTCGTTATTAACTGGGCTACGGCAGAAAGGTAAGTATAGGTTGGTTTATTAAATTATTTTTATTATAGGAGAAACGAGGGCTTCGGAGACTAGGTGATTGGTAAGTATGTACTCTATGCTATGTGTTGTATGTTATGTGTATGTCCTGTATGTTATATGTTGTATGTTCTGTATGTTTTCTTTTTTTACTACTGAACACAGCCATTGTCTGATGGGACTACTTTCCCATCATCGGCAATGCTGTCACTGTGAGCATTCATTGCCGGATGGTAGCAGTAATCCTATCAGACAATGGCTGCTTACACAGACCCGCACACACACAGGGACACACACACACTGACACACACACATACACGCACATAACTGCGCCCACACTCCGCCCACACACTACCTCCTACTGATCGGCAGCGTAGAGAATTGAACATGCTGCGGAAAAAAAAAAGCCTCAAATCTGCACATTTTTTTCAGCACCATGTGCACAACAAATGTCAATTTCACATAGAATAACATTGGCTGTGCACTACACTGCGGATTTGATACGAATCCGTGTGGCCCAAAATGCTGCGGAAACGCATCAAAATCTGCAATGTATGCACATAGACTAAAAAATGGAGGGATCCCATGCCATTTTTTAAAATTATTCATTTAGACAAGTTAAAAATGATGTGGGGATCCCTCTATTTGTGATAAACAGCCAAGATAACGCTGAAAGCTTAGGGCTGCAGCCCACATCTGTGAACTTTACTTGAGCTGGTTATCAAGAATAGAGGAGACCCCACACCATTTGTTTATATTATTAATTCATTAAAAACACATACAGTAAAATACATTTGCACTGCACTAAAGTTCAGGGTCCATTCTGGACACCTAGTGAGCGGTACCGGACCCCGAGCATGGACTTCACACAGGAAGTGTTTAGGTTGCGCCTAATAAAGCTTGCTAAAGGGCTGCTTTGTAGCCAAATTCCAAGCTTTGTGAGTGCTGGCACTTCCTTCTCAATCACAGCCATGACAAGTATTGGCATATCTGTGATTGGGCGGTGCAACACGTGAGCCACCTTGCATGAAGGCAGCACATTGGTTGCGACACCATTATCAGTGTTGTATGAGAGAGTAGATTGCAGTATAGCCTACTGCATACAGCCCCTATATTTCATTTTTACAGCCTGATTACAGCCTAGAACACAGTGAATATTCAGCTTTGGGTACAGTGCAATTTCAGCATTATGTATAGTGTCCATCTAGTTTTCTGCACAGTGTATTTCCAGCATTGTGTGGAGCGCCCCGTCAGGGCAGTTGGGTACTCGGTATCAGGTCTGGTGCTCACAGGGGGATGTCACGGTGGTTGAACCAGTCCATGGCCCTGGGACGTCCATGCAAAAGGGAAAGGTCTTTAAAGGGATAAAGTTTATGTTCATGACGCCACCTGTGGATCTTGGTCAGGGTGACCAACCCTGCTTTAAGGGGTCCGCTGGGGTGATGTAATGGCAGCTTGATGGTATACCTTCCCACAGGTGAAGTATATCCCCAGGGCTTCCCGGTGTATAAATGGTGAATGGTGAGTGGCACAGAGAAGAACAAAGACCCAGGGTTGCAGTCTCTTTACCTTTACTGAAGACTTCAGCATCCACTGTCCTGAGCACCAGACCACAGGGCAGGCATGGTCCGGCCGGTTTGGAGGCAAATCCAGAGTCCCCTTGTCCAGGTGGAGAATAAAAGCCTTTCCTCTAGCGCCGTGGTGATGTAGTCCCTTACTGCTAAGCCTCTCATAAGGACTGACTGACTTTCCCTACAGACTACCAGTTATATATATATGAAGACATAAAAGAGCACAGTGAGGTAAAAAATACTCTGCTGTAAAAAAATAATAGTAATAAGCAAGTGCTAGTCAGAGGATGGAAAACAAACAAACAGGGTATTTAGTTGATACTTTTTTTTGCAAAAAAATGTATACTAAGCTGCTCCACCAATCGCCAAGGTATACCCTTATTAGAGCAGTCCTATCTGATGTATTTAAAACCTGATAATCTGTATAGTACCTGTATAAGCAGGGTTCAGAGAAGGAATATCCATGTGGACGTGCAGGATGGAACAGCTTTAATGCAAATGACCCACAAGGAGTGTTGGACTCCCCAGTCTTGTAGAAACAAGAGAACAGTTATAGAACAGCAGAGTATTTTTGACCTCATTGTGCTCTTTTATGTCTTCAAGTTTCTTGGTGGTGTGTGAACAGGTTCCTACAGACTTGTTCAGTGTGCAAGTAGCCCATGTGTTTTGTTGTGAATTCCGCTCTTGGGCTCCCTCCGGTGGTTGTAAGTGGCACTTTTGTGAGTTCTGCTCTTGGGCTCCCTCCGGTGGTTTTAAGTGGAATGGCTGCTCCTTGGATTTAGCTGTCAGCAGCTGCTTCCACTGATTGTCTATTCTGCTTGGCTATTTAGCCTGGCTCTTTCCTTCAGCTTGTGCCACTTGTCTATGGTTCCTGGTTGGATTCACATCTCTTTGGATTTCCCTGTTATCCTGACCAGTTCAGCAAAGCTAAGTCCTTGCTTGCTCTTTTCTGTCCACAGGTTGTGGACTTATCCGTTCTGTGCTTTTTATGTTTGTCCAGCTTGTCAGTATGAATTAATTCAGTGATGCTGGAAGCTCTGGGAAACAGATTTACCCTCCACACCTTTAGTCAGGTGTGGAGATTTTTGTAAACTCTGTGTGGATTTTTTGTAGTGTTTTATACTGACCGCACAGTATTCCATCCTGTCCTATCTATCTAGCTAGACTGGCCTCCTGTGCTCATCCTGGTTTCATTCTGTGTATGTCTTTTCCCTCTCCACTCACAGTCATTACTTGTTGGGGGCTATCTATCCTTTGGGGATTTTCTCTGAGGCAAGATAGTTTTCCTGTTTCTATCTTTAGGGGTAGTTAGTTCTCAGGCTGTGACGAGGTGCCTAGGGAGTGTTAGGAGCATCCCACGGCTACTTCTAGTGTTGTGTTGAGCTTAGGGACTGCGGTTAGTACAGGTACCACTTCCTTCAGAGCTCGTCCCATGTTGCTCCTAAACCACCAGATCATAACAGTGTTTCCGGTTATATATATATGTGGAGTCACCTAGTAAATAGGATCAGAAGCTCCCCCTGGTGGCCTGGAGTGTGAAGTGTTGCATGTTTGTGGTACCTGGATGCAGTTATCCTTCCTTGCCTCTAAACGTAGCATCACTCTCCCCGGAAGGAAAGCAACACTACTGCGATGACCAGGATCCTGTGGCACCTCACTCCCCCCTGTTAAATACAGTACTCCCAAACTGGGAAAAAGAAAACAACAGTTACAAATTAAAAAAGACAACAATTTTAAAAATACAACAAACTTATAAAACAAATTTATATTATATAAAGTAGAGCTTCCCTTTATGGGAGGTGTGGACGATCGAACATTGCAAAACGTATTTACATTGTAGGCCTACTTTTAAGAACAATTTAATACAACAGTGCAACAACTAACTAGCTATGACGTACTACGACCCTCTCGGGTATACTATCTGTTAAGTGCAAAATCTTCATCAAGATGTGTAAAAGGGTATACGACCTAGTCAGGCAGTGTGGGTCCCCGACGCGCGTTTCGCGTGCCGCTTCTTCCTGGGGGATTTACCGTGAAAAAATCCCCCAGGAAGAAGCGGAACGCGAAACGCGCGTCGGGGATCCACACAGCATGTCTAGGTTGTATACCCTTTTACACTTGTACACATGTTGATTTAGATTAACTCAGACTGATTTCCTATGTCTATCTGTGGTTGCTGTTATTAATACTATGCTGGAGAAGTTTGCTCCATCTATCTGGTACATGCAATATATCTCAAAGCAACCTGTATGTTTATGTTGAAATCTATCTTTATTTGTGCCTGCTACAATTAAGATTACATTGAGGCGTTTGCCCTATTATAAATATATGACTTGTAGCAGACCTTAAATAAGCACTGAGCACTTTATTTTATGGAATCAGTTTTCTGATAGTTAAATATTTAGTACCCTTCTGGGAACATGCTTATATGAGGGCTGTAGGCCAAGATAAGCCACCTTTAAGTGCCTTCTACAATTAAAACTATATTGAGGTGTTTGCCCTGTTATAAATATGTGTAATATGATTTGTAGCGGTCAGCGGACCCTAAATCAGCACTGTGCACTTTACCTTATGGAACCAGTTTGCATTTTATATAATAAACAGTTACCTATATGCCTTATTGGAATCACACATAGCCTTGCTTTTTGATAGTTTAGGATCCTTTTGGGAACACGCCTATAGGAGGGTTATAGGCTAAGATAAGCCACTTTGAACATAGGGAGCTATACACTAAGGCACTACACGCATTTATATGAGACCTCGGTTTATATATGGGGTCTAGCTACATTGATGGCAATTTATGGTGACATTGTTAGAATATATATAAGGGTGTACTACACAGTCAGGCGGTCACATTGTGCACTAGTATCTTTATTTTTTAATTTGTTTGTACTTTTTTTTATTAAATTGTTGTTAATAAAATAATTGGAAATTTTATATTGGCATTTGCTCCCAGTTTTTTCGGCTTGGATTACTTTTAGAACAGCATCAAGGAAGCGAGGGACCCGTCATTTACCCCCAACATTGGTATTGGGCGGGCTACAAGGAGTGTATCCAGACCTGGAATCCTGCCGGGCCAAATGGGTTTTTCTTCAGGTCTCTGGAAGACAAAGCAGTTCTCACAACAACGTTAGAAGCAGTCTCTTGTCTTTAAAAGCTTTTTTTTGAAAACCAGTAGGAAGCACCTTTAAGAAGGTGTAAACTATTTACAAGCAAAGTCTTGATCATGCACAGTTCATGATTCACAGTTCTTTAAGCCAACTTGTGCAAAACATAGGATCCCTTAAAACAGGGGACCCCTTTAAGAAGAAACCCTGGTAGGGTTTGTGAACTTTTGAACAGTAAGTCATTTTAAATTTTCAGAAGATGAACTATTTACAGTCATTTTCAGATTTGTTTTACTGTAGCAGTTGCAAAGGCACCAGTCGGTATCTAAAACATCCTGGCCCGGAAAGATTTGTATCCAGATCGTCATCTGATGCTATATCAACGTCATGGGTTTGCCTTTCAAGTATGGTCAAGTCATTGGCTGCTATCAGAGTTTGCGTGACCTGAGTACGTACGTCAGCTATTGCATTTGCCACAGCAGTTGTCTCAGTGGTGGTGGTTATGCACAGTTGTAGTAGTGTTAGTTTGAGGAGATGCTGTCTCAGGGACTGGAGGGATGGCGCTGATGGTTTTAGTTTTGGCACCTGTGAGGATAATGTATAATATAAGTTTTAGTCTCTAATTGCCAGCACCTATAGGGTTTTCTTTTCAATGGGTGAAGAAGAGCTTTTATTGCTTCTTGCTACAAATTCCTGACTTTGAGCAACTTACTCCTCATGCCCTTCCCAAAAGAATTTTTCCGATCGCATGTGTCGGCTCAAATCTTCCTCCAGCAGAAACTGGTCTGATCTCCTTCTGTAAAGGCAAGAAGTCCTTTGTTCCATTATAGTGAGACATTGGGCCAATGGTTTAGGCTAGGAAAATAATACATCCAGTTTGTGAATCTCCATCAGCGGATCTATCGGCCACAGTAAGCGCGGGCTTCTAGTTCCAACAGGGACAGAATATGGATTTCTCTGGAACTATGCACCCCATCAAGCCCAAATTTAGTCTCATTAGAACGCCAATGTTAATACAAGATGAATGCTGGGTGTGTTATGATTCTGACATGTTCTGTAGCGGAGATAAAGGCATTAGACAAACTTGTGTTAAATTTAGTAAGGCTGAAGAGATAGGAGGGTCTGAGGAAACCAGCCCTGTTAGTGATGTCACAAGGCTGTGTTTATTTAAGTGACTCCACTTTACCCAGCCTTCAGAGTCTGTCTGAGTCTGACTTGAGGAGCCCTCACTGCCAGTCCTGATGCATTGGGACATTTGGGAGCTCCGCCCACTAGCCTGGTTTTGCCTGAAATGACCTGAACACATGTAAGTGTTAATTTTTCATTTAACCCCTGTTATTTTTATAATTACCTTGTACATATTTTCAATTGTCTCATATTATAACATCTTTTATACCTTTTTTTAAACACTGCCTTAATTTTAATGGAGTAAAATACATAAAATACTAGATTCGTTCTTCCTGTTTTAAAACGTACCCTAAGTCTTCTGAAGGAAATTACGCTACTGTTTTGGGATAGCTTCGGACCTGTTAATCGAAGCTGGTGGCAGCATACCATGTGCTGTTCCTTTGGGAGTCATTGTAGCGACTGCGGCGTTGATAATTATTGTTCCCGCCTGAGTGGGATTATTTATATCGCCTCGCTGCAGCGTGCCCAATAGCCAGTACATAACAGGCAGCCTTTCTGGCAACTAATTACCCTAGGTGCAGTACCTAGTCTGACCTGAGGGTGAGGGGGCTGCCAGAGAGCTGCAAGTTTTCAAGCAGAACTGTAAAGCGGGATATACATAAATCCCTGCAGCTCGTGGTATATTGAAGAGCAGTGGGATACCTAAAATAAGCCCCTGCTTTAAACTAAAGGGTCAATAGCCTTGTGTGTGTTTTTCATCATCTTGTAGCAGTGGAGGGATAACTAAGATAAGCCCCCTGCACATGTGATAGCCGTCTGGTGGCCTAAAGTCACCCCGAGCCGTGACGTATGGGGTGACGGTCATGGTGTGAATCGTGACATATTGGTGGCAGCGGTGGGATATCTTAGAGCATTAGTGATTTGGTTTGAGCAATCATTCCTCTCACTAAAAACTTGTAAAGTTCTTGCGAGGACTCTGAGCAAATAAGTTTGGAGAATGAACTCAGTGTTTATCAGTCCTGAGACAATTGTGTGTACTGGTAATTATCCCGTTCCCTGCTCTTTGTTTTTCTGTCCTATCTTTTATTTGGCAACCATGGTTGTGCTGGGAGAAACCTTTTATAAGCAGCAGACCAAAGACACCCTTATTGCCTTATGCAGGTCACAGCACATTGACTTTGCAGGCAAAAACAAAGCCCAACTGGTCTCAGATCTGGTGCAATGGGAAGCCGCTCTAGACCAAGCCAGGCCACAGAGCCCAGAGCAGAGGTCCAACCATTGAATGCCGGCCCTATTAGCAATCAGGGCGAATTGGACCCCCACCTGCTGGCGGTCTTAGAACTACTCCCCGCCAATGACCGTGATGAACGTCGGAAGCTGATCCAGCAATACCAGGAGAAAGCCGAGCGACATGCGGAGCGGGAGTACCAGCTGCAGTTAGCCCGACTGCAAATGCAGGGGTCATCCCAGTCCAGCCGTGAGCCCAGCAGCGCTCAGATACCGAAGCTCCGGCCCGAGCACTTTCCTGTGATGGAAAAGGATGGGGACTTGGACACTTTTCTGCGGGCCTTTGAGAAAGCCTGCAGACACTACGGGCTGCCTGGGGACCAATGGGCACAGTACCTGACCCCAGGGCTGAGAGGCAAAGCTCTGGAGGCGTTTGCTGCCCTCCCTCAAGAACAAGATGGTGACTATGAGGCCATCAAGCAGGCCCTGATAGCAACGTAACAACTTACACCTGAGGTTTTCCATAGAAAGTTCTGGAACCTCCAACGTGGCCCACACGACAGCTACGGTGATGTGGTGCATGGACTCAGGACCCACTTTAACCAGTGGATCCAAGGACTGTCAGTGACCACCTTTGAGCAGCTGGGAGACCTGATGATCAAAGACCAGTTCTTACATCTTTGCCCAGCTGAGGTGCGACAGTTCGTGATCGACAGAGAACCCAAAGACGTGACGAAAGCAGCGCAGATTGCCGATGCCTATGAAGCCAACCGTAGATCGGAAGTGCGGAAGCCAGTCGACACCAGCTGGTAAGCCTGCAACCAACGTCAGTACCCCTGCCAGCCAACACACCAGAGGTCCTGTCCCCGTGGCAAACAGCACCAGACCTACCACCGAACCTCGCCAGTGTTTCTTCTGCAAGCGGACTGGTCATATCAGTCCCTCGGAAGAAGGCACGTAGCCGAAACGCGCGTTGGGGTGGGTGGCATCGTGGTCCTGCAGGTAAACCCTCTCTTTACTTTGTTTGCACGTTCTCTTTGGACACAATTACCTTTGCTCGTATGGTACCTTATACACTGTGTAGTGATTTGAGCCACATATATATATATATATATATATACATGCTTGCCTTTTATAGGTAAGATACACAAGGCTATTTGTGATGTCCATTTATTCTATGTAATACGGTTCGCCTGGCAGTTACCACCTTGCCACCTTTTTTGGTGTGTCCCCTGTCTTTTCCCTGTGGTTCTCCTTTTGTTTTAATCTTTGACTCAATAAAATTGTTACTTTTTTAATATTTGGTTCTTTTGGCGCTTGTTTTCTTCTTTGGTTTCTCATATACATATGCACTGAACCCCATTATTTACATCCTGGCACCCCTTTATTGATTTTTTCAAGTGTGGGTGTTTTTGTTTGGTATTTATGATATATCAGTCCCCACTGTCCAGACAAGCAGAAGAACCCCCCAGCCAAGGCCCCAGGGCCTAACGCAGCAGTTCTTTTGGTGGGTGGGGTGGCAGGGAGGGTGTGTGACAACGTATAGCATGTCACTGTGGGAGGCCATGTTGCTACAGGCCTCAAGGACACCGGGGCTGAACGAACCCTCATCTGACCCGAACTGGCGGCCCCTGAAGAAATAATTCCAGGGAAAACCCTAACTGTCACTGGGATTGGGGGCATCAGCTGTCCCTTGCCAATGGCCCGGGTTTATATTGATTGGGGTGCCGGGAGCGGGGTGAAGGAAGTGGGGCTGTCTGAAAATTTGCCCACTGATGTTTTGTTGGGGACTGATTTGGGGAGGATGGTTGCATACTACGTTCCTGACACCCCTCCCCTATCTGCTAATGAGGGTAATGTTAACCTTGATGATGATGATGATAATGATGGTGGGAAATCGCATGTGTTACCTGACCATGCTTTATCTTGTAATGATGCATCTAATAACCATTTTTTCCCTAGGATTGATGGTGAAAATGTTGTACCTATGCCAACTGACCCTGATAATGCTTTTTCTGCAAAGGTTAATGTGTCCATAGGTACAGGCGTGCTCAGCCAGGTCGCTCTGCGGCGTGAGACGGCTGAGGAACCCCTAACAGGGGCAAGTGTCGGTGCTACAGGAAATGGGGAGATGCATGGGAACCGTGAGAAAGGTGATGCCATGAAATTGACCAGTGCCACCGAGGAAGGTAACTGGCCCATAAGTAGCACTGCCCCTGAAGTGTTGGGGGTAGATGGGGAGGTAGAGCCCATAGCAGCGGCGGCTGATAGGTCTGTAGAAATCCCCGGGGAGACAGCCTGCGTAGCTGCTGTCACCCGCAGACAGAGTGCCCAGAACGCAGATAACTGTCTGCCTTCCGGACCCTCCTCAGTCATTGCTGTAACTGAACCAGAGGTGAACCCAGGGCAGGTCCCAGAGGGTTCCCGTGGGGAAGGGACCCTGACGTCACTTCTGGCATCCTCTTGCCAGGAGTTTCAGGCCGCTCTGTGCACAGATGCGAGCTTAGAGAGTTTGAGACAACTCGCTGAGATGCCCACTTCCATGACTGATAAGGAGAGGGAGTTCTGGGAATGAGGAAGGTTATACCGGGAGACAGTACCTGGAGAATTGCAAAAGGAGTGGTTGAGGGAAAGACAGCTGGTCGTCCCGCAGCAATTCCGGGGTGAGTTGTTACGGATTGCCCATGAGATCCCACTAGCTGGACACTTGGGGATCAGCAAAACAAATGCCCGGCTGTCTCAACACTTCTATTGGCCTAAAATGGGGATAGATGTGTCAAGCTACTGCCGTTCCTGTGTCACCTGTCAAAGAGTGGGGAAGGTGGGGCCTGCTCTTAAAGCTCCCTTGATCCCTTTGCCAGTGATAGAGAAGCCTTTCCAGAGGATCACAATGGACATTGTGGGCCCGCTGGCCATCCCCAGCACCTCTGGAAAGCAATACATCCTTACTGTGGTAGTCCTACGCTACCCGGTACCCAGAGGCAGTAGCTCTGTCGTCAACTAGGGCAGATAAGGTGGCGGATGCCCTGTTGGCCATCTTTTCACGTGTAGGATTTCCCAGGGAGATGCTTACTGATCAAGGGACCCAATTCATGTCTCACCTAATGGAGGCTCTCTGTAAGAGAATGCAGGTGAAGCACCTGGTATCGAGTGTGTATTACCCACAGACCAATGGCTTGTGTGAACGCTTCAATGGTACCCTCAAACAGATGCTACGAATGCTGGTTGAGACCCAAGAGCGCGACTGGGAGCGGTACCACCCACATCTGCTATTCGCTTACCGAGAGGTTCTGCAGGTCTCAACGGGGTTCTCCCCCTTCGGTTGGTAAGGGAATCCTGGGAAGAGGAGCAAAACCCTTCTGAAGTTTCCATAGTGGAGTATGTCATGCGCTTCCGTGACAAGATGCAGACCTTGATGCAGTTGTTGCATGACAACATGATGCAGGCTCAGGCTGACCAGAATCACTGGTATGACCAGAACACCCGGGAGCAGACCTACCACGTGGGTCAAAAGGTGTGGGTGCTGGTCTCCGTGCCAACGGATAAGCTTCAGGCAGCCTGGGAGGGCCCGTACGAAGTCCACCAACAGCTCAACCCGGTCACCTACGTGGTCACGCTTGACCACGCCCGGGGTAGGCGAAAGGCCTTTCACGTCAACATGATGAAGGCTCCTCACGAATGTGAACCTTTCATCCTACCGGTCTGCAGCTTGCCCGAAGACGGGGAGGTAGACACCCTCTTGGACATGCTGGCCCAATCAAAGGCCGGTGGGTCCATTGAGGACATGGAGGTAAGCGCCTCACTAACCGAACCCCAGCGGCTGCAGTTGCAAACCACACTGGAACCCTTCTGGGTCGTGTTCTCCAACCGACCTGGGAGGACTGAGTTAGCAGTCCACGAAGTGGACACCGGGAATCACACCCCACTACGGCGAATCTCCGACCAGGTGCAGCAGGTTATGCGCCAGGAGATCAGTGAGATGTTACAGCTGGGGGTTATTCAACGGTCAAAGAGCACGTGGGCCTCACCTGTAGTTGTCGTGCCAAAGAAGGTCTGGACAACCCGGTTCTGCGTGGACTACAGGGGGCTCAACACCATCACAGCCTCTGACACGCTGCTTGAGAGGTTAGTTAGCGCAGATTACCTAACAATAGTGGATCTGAGTCGAGGATACTGGCAGATTCCCTGAGGCGCAGGAGAAGTCTGCCTTTATCACACCCTTTGGACTGTACGAGTCCACGGTCATGCCCTTCGGCATGAAGAATGCCCCAGCCACTTTCCAGCAGATGGTCAACCTCCTGCTTTAGGGACTGGAGAAGTATGCAGTGGCGTACTTGGATGACATTGCCATCTTCAGTTCCTCCTGGAAGGAACACCTGCAGCATCTCGAGGAGGTGCTCAGGCGAATTCACCGAGCAGGACTGACTATCAAGCCGGGAAAGTGCCAGATGGGCATGAGTGAGGTCCACTACCTGGGGCACCGGGTAGGCGGAGGCACCCTAAAGCCAGAGCCTGAGAAAGTGGGAGCAATCGTGCACTGGCCCACCCCCAGGACCAAGAAACAGGTGATGTCCTTCCTGGGCACTGCAGGGTACTATAGGCGCTTCGTACAGCACTATAGTAGCCTGGCAAAAACTTTGACCGACCACAACTCTCTGCATTGGCTAAACTCCATGTGTGGAACCAACGGCAGGTTGGTACGCTGAAGCCTTGCCCTTCAGCAGTTTGACTTCACCATTGAACACAAAATGGGCAGGGAGCATGGAAATGCAGATGGACTGTCCCGCCAGGGGGAACCTACTGAGGTGCGCATGGAGGCATAACGAGGGGTTCTGCCTCCGTAGCGCAGACCAAAAGGGGGAGGTGTCACGATATTGTATGAAATATAATATGATTTTGTAGCTTTGCCCTTCAGCCCATGCTGTGGGCTAAACCCCCCCCCCATTCTCTCTCTGGCTCCCTTTGTTTCTGAATGTGTGTGTAGAAGAGCTTTTATGGCTTCTTGCTGCATTCCTGGCTTTCAGCTCCCAAATCCCTCATGCCCCTCCTAAAGGAATTTTTACGATCGGTATAGATGCATAGACAGTTGTACCAGCTTAAACTGGTTGGATCTCCCTTGTAAAACATGAGGTTCTTTGTCCTAAGATTGCAAGATATTGGGCCAATGATTTAGGCTAGGAAAATACAAAGTACATATTGTTAATGTCGATCGGCGGATCTATCCACCACGGTAAACGCGGGCTTCTAGTTCCAACAGGGACCGAGTATGGATTTCTCTGGAACTATGCATCGCATCAAGCCCAAATTCGGTCTCATTAGAACGCTAATGTTAAAATAAGGTGAATGCTGGGTGTGTTATGATTCTGACATGTTCTGGACTGAAAATACACAAATTATAAAAATTGTTGGAGAAAACTAGAAGACTGAAGACAGAGGAGGGTCTGGGTAAACCAGCCCTGTTGGTGATGTCACGGGCTGAAGTTTATAATTTTCTGCCAGGCCCCAGCAGTTAGTTTTACCTGAGAAGCCCTGACTGCTAGCCCTGATGAACTGGGACATATGGTAACACCCCCCCCACTAGCCTGGTTGCCTGCAATGCTCTGAACACATGTAAGTGTTGATTTCTCATGTAATCCCTGTTTTTTTATAATTACCTTTGTACATAGTTTCAATTGTCTCATATTGTAACATCTTTTATACCTTTTCATAAACACTGCCTAATTTTAATGGAGTAAAATATTTAAAATACTAGATTCGTTCTTCCTGTTCTAAAACGTACCCTAAGTCTTCTGAAGGGAATTACGCTACTGTTTTGGGTTAGCTTCGGACCCATTTAATCAAAGCTGGTGTCAGCATACCGTGTGCTGGGTCTTTGGGTGTCGTTGTAGCAACTGCGGCATTGATAATTATTGTTCCTGCCTGAGCGGGAGTAGTTATATCGCCTCATTGCCCAATAGCCAGTACATAGCACGCCCCCTGAGGAAGCGGTAACTATTGAACGCGAAACGTGCGTTGGGGGTATTGACCAGGATCCAGACGGGACTTCCACTCTATTTTACATGGGTAATTAATTCCCTTTTATTTGCACTCTTTGCACATTGGTTCATGGCGATTATAGCAGCACTGATTTATGCGCTGATACTACTAATATATGCCGCCTGATACCGGTAGACACTTTTATGTGCACATGTGGGCAGCACATTTGCTGTATGTTCATTAGTTAACAACTATTTTTACTATTGTCCCGGACTGTGCTTTTAGGTCACTATTTGTATCAATGGATTTAGTCACAAATTTCTAACTTTCTTATATGGTAATACTATGTATGTGGAAATTATATGTTTTCAATAAACTTCATATTTTTGGTCTACTTTGCTGGCTATTTTTGACTCATGGTTCTCCTATCTTTATAAATTATAAGAATTGTTGGAGAAAACTAGAAGACTGAAGAGAGAGGAGGGTCTGGGTAAACCAGCCCTGTTGGTGATGTAACGGGCTGCGGTTTATAAGTTTCTACCAGGCCCCCAGCAGTTAGTTTTACCTGAGAAGCCCTGACTGCTATCCCTGATGAACTGGGACATATGGTAATGCCCCCCCCCACTAGCCTGGTTGCCTGCAATGCTCTGAACACATGTAAGTGTTGATTTCTCATGTAATCCCTGTTTTTTTTTATAATTACCTTTGTACATAGTTTCAATTGTCTCATATTGTAACATCTTTTATACCTTTTCATAAACACTGCCTAATTTTAATGGAGTAAAATATTTAAAATACTAGATTCGTTCTAGATTCCCTAATAGGAATATACTCACCCTCGGACGCGCCCTGGTTCTAACTGGCAGCCTTACTTCCTAAGAATGAGCGCGTGAAGGACCTTAGATGACGTCACGGCTTGTGATTGGTTGCGTGACCGCCCATGTGACCGCTCACGCGACCATTCACAAGCCGCGACGTCATCGAAGGTCCTTCACTTGCTCATTTTTAGGAACGCAGGCTGCCAGTTAGAACCAGGACGCGTCCGAGGGTGAGTATATCAATATTTTTTATTTTTATTCTTTATTTTACACTTAAATATGGATTCCGATACCGATTCCCGATATCGCAAACATATCGGAACTCGGTATCGGAATTCCGATACCAGATCAGAAGATCGCCGACCTCATGGCTGATCCCACACAGGGGTCGGGTCGGGTTTCATGAATCCCGACTTTGCCAAAAGTCGGCAACTTCTGAAAATGGCCGACCCGTTTCGCTCAACCCTAGTCCCAGGCATGTCAGAGATGGCTGGAAGCAGAAAACACCTTTACTCTGGAAGATGTTATACAGGCATTCCTTATAGAACAATTTCTTGCCAAGTGCCCCGCAGAGGTACAGGAATGGGTCAGAGAGCGCACGCCGGGCAACGTGGATAGAGCTGCAGCCTTGGCTGATGAAGCCCTTACTATCCGACCGCAATGGAGGAGGCTTCTGGACAATGAACCACGGCCTTCTCCCACACCCTGCCCCCCTCCAATTATATCTGCCCTTCCACCTAGTCGCAAGCTGATGACAATCACGCCTCACAATCCTGGGCCCTAACAGTTCTGACCACGACCTGGGGGTATCACAGAGAGGAGATGTTTTGGGTGTGGGCAAACTAGACATTTGCAGTCTGGCTGTCCCTCAAGAATTCGGAGGAAGCCCCACGCAGCCCCACCTCATCCAGTGCATCCTGTACACTCCATCCCGCATGAGGCAGAGCTACCACCACCCCCACCAGAGTGGATCACCGACCACAGCACCATAGATACTCCTCCTGGAATGCACGGACTCCGGCCTTTGTCCTTTAGCTACCCAGAGCAATGGCAGCGCCACCTGCAGGATGTCTTAATTGATGGATACAAAGTGTCAGGATTTAGAGACACCGGGGCATTCTTGACTTTTGCTGACCCCAGAGTGGTTCGACCCGAGGCAATTTACCAGTGTCCGGGAATTCCCATTGTCTTGGCGGGGAGTGCCCGCAAATATATACAGCGAGCTTCTGTGCGATTGGATTATGGTTGTGGAGAAAACTGTGTTGGATTGGAGTTATTGGAGGACTTCCTGCAGATATCCTCCTTAGGAACGACATTGGGGAGTTACAGTGCCAATTTGTGGGAGCAGTCACCCTACTACTGGCCCTTCAAGCACTACGTCATCCGGACCTCACCAGGGAGCAACCACCATGAACCGCATCAGTGTTGGTAAGCAATACATTTGCTGCTACTACATTGGGAGGGTCTTGGGATAGAGAGGAGTTTAGGAGAGAAATAGAGGGTGACACTACCTTAGCAGCCCTTAGGTTAAGGGCAGAAACTGGGCACGTGGGAGATAATGGGGATGGCTTCACTCGAGAAAACAGACTGTATTATCGTGTAACAAAGGTCAGTGACAGGGGCAACCCTGATACAACGACCTGGCAATTCATTGTCCCTCAGAAGTACAGGGCACAGCTACATCAACTGGCCCATGACATCCCATTGGCTGGGCATTAAGGGAAGAAAAGTACTGAAAACAGACTCACCCAAAGTTTTTGCTGCCCTGGCTTCTCGCAAGTCGGTAGCCCGTTATTGCTGCACCTGCGATGTGTGCCAGCGAATGCGGCAACCAGGAGGTCGACATAAGGTACCACTGCAATCCCTGCCCATAATTGAAGAACCATTTCAATGTGTAGCTGTTGACATCATAGGTCCTCTAGCCCACCCCAGCCGGTCAGGGAAAAAATATATTCTGACAGTGGTGGACTATGCCACTAGGTATCCTGAAGCTGTGGCCCTGTCCAGTATTACAGCAATAAAGGTAGCCAAGGCCCTTGTTACCATCATTACCCGGGAAGGGTTTCCTAGTGAAATATTATCGGATCAAGGCACTCAGTTCATGTCAGATCTGGTCCAGTCCCTATGGCATACCTGTGGTGTTCGAGTCATTCAGATCACCACTTACGACCCGCAGACCAACGGACTATGTGAACACTTTAATGGAACCCTAAAAAATATGCTGAGGGCTTTTGTTGAAGTTGAAAAAGACTGGGAAAAATACCTGCCACATCTCCTCTTCGGAGTCTTCGCCTATTGGGAGGTTCCCCAAGAGTCCACATGGTTCTCTCCCTTCGAAATACTGTTTAGCCGGAAGGTCCATGGACCTCTCACTCTTCTGAAAGAACATTTGGAGGGAGATATCTCAGACACCAGAATGCCCATCATTACCTTTGTTCTAGAGTTCAGAGACCGTCTTGCCCAGCTACCTTGGCTAAAGAACATCAGCGAATGGCCCAGTCCAGACAAAAAACCTGGTATGACCGTAATGCCAGGACCCGGGAATTCATGGAAGGACAACAAGTGCTCAAGATTATTGCTTCCCCTTCCAACAAGCTTCAAGCAGTGTGGGAAGGCCTTTATCAGGTTGTCAAGAAAATTAATGACACTGGACGCTAGTGGTCGATGACAGAAAACCATCCACATTAACATGCTGAAAGACTACCACGACCGATCTCTGCCTGTTCTAGCCGTCTGCCACCCCCCTAGTGATACCGCCGACGATGAGTATCTGCCTGATCTTCTCCAGGTTGCCCAAGTGGGAGGATCACTGGAACAAGTGCCCCTGGGCTCCCATTTATTGGATATACAAAAGGACGATATTTTTGCCGTACTAAGGCCGATGGCTGCTGCTTTCTCCTCAAAGCCGAAGAAGACTACTCTCACCAGCCACAATGTGGAACCCCATGGACAACACCCCATCCAGCAGGCTGCCTACCGGGTTCCAGAGGCTGTTCAAGGCTTGATAAAGAATGAACTGGAGGAGATGAGACAACTGGGAGTTGTTCAGCCATCTCACAGTTCTTAGGCCTTTCCTGTCTTCCTGGTCCCCAAGAAGGATGGTACAACATGATTCTGCATTGATTACAGATGATTAAATGATGCCACCAAGAGTGATGCTTACCCTATGCCCAGGATTGATGATCTATTGGATCGTCAGGCCTGTGCCCAATTTGTGACCATGTTAGACTTGAGCAAGGGGTACTGGCAGATACCCCTAACAGAGGACGCTCGAGAGCGCTCAGCCTTCATTACTCCATTTGGGCTTTTTGAATTCCTGGGAATGCCCTTTGGGATGAAAAATGCCCCTCTACTTTCCAGAGACTGGTAGATCAACTGTTACAACAATGTCAGGACTTTGCCTGTGCTTACTTACATGACATTGCTATTTTTAGCACCACCTGGGAGGAACATCTTAAACACTTGGGCATAGTGCTAGACTGTATCCTTGCTGCAGGACTGACCATTAGCCCTGATAAATGCCAAATAGAGATGGCTGAGGTGCAGTACCTCGGGCATAGAGTAGGGGGTGGGACCCTAAGGCCTGAGCCTGCCAAGGTGGAAGCTATTAGCAACTGGTGTAGACCCCAGACTAAAAAGCAGGTACTTGCATTTTTAGGAACTGCTGGTTACAATCAAAAATTTGTTTCTAACTTCAGTACCTTGGCTAAAACCCGACCTGATCCGCAAGAACATGCCTAGGAATGTGACGTGGACGACTGCATGCGAGGATGCCTTTTCAGCCTTAAAGATCGCCATAATCACTGCTCCTGTCTTGGCTGCCCTGATTATAAGCGCAGGTTCCTCGTGCAGACAGATGCATCCACCTTTGGGATTGGGGCAGTACTTAGCCAAGTGAATGCCTCCGGAGAAGAACATCCTGTTGCTTTTGCCAGTCGGAAACTACTGGATCGGCAAGTTGCCTATGCTGCTATTGAAAAGAAGTGCCTTGCCATCATATGGGCGCTAAAAAAATTGCAGCCATACTTGTATGGCAGAGACTTTACAATTGTTACATACCACAACCCCCTCACATGGCTGAACCGCGTATTAGGGGACAATGGAAGATTTCTTGCGGTGGAGCTTGTCCTTACAACCCTACAGCTTCTCCTTCCAATACAAGCCAACACCAGAATGCCAATGGACTGTCTCGACAAAAAGAACCATAGGCTCCCCAGGCCGACCTACCTCTGCCACTGTACAAGGAACTATAAACGATTGAGCAATGTGGACTAAAGTGAGCAGGCCAGAGGTCTTTGTAGGCCTCATGGCATGCTCTCTTATTATGAGGGGGGAGAGGTTGTGAAGGTGTGATATGTTATGTGGGTATCATTTTGTGTATATTTATATTTTACTGATTATCATGGTGTTCTCTTGTAGGATGAGTTATTTGACAATTGATGATTTGCTGTTATTTGCAATCTGATATTCTCCCCACAGTCCTGTACTGTTATTTCTCCACAGGGTCAGTGAATAATGTTGTTTGCTAATATGCTAATGACATATTGAACTAGCTTGCAGAAACAACGAGCCCCTGAGACCCACCCCCCTAACCTGTGAATTAGGATAGGGACTTGTAAATATCAAGGAGATGACACACAGGCAGTGCTGTGTGGAATGATGATGTGGACACAGTATATGAGAGAGAAAGAGGAGTATATGGACTATGTTATCCTCTGTCTGCTGGATTGTTGGACTTTTATCCTGTTACTGAACTGCAGTCGTGTTCTGGACTATTTTATCCTTTGTGTGGTGGATCGTATATGGACCTTTCGTATTTTTGCCTAAATAAAGGTCTTGGAATTGTTTACTACACTCTAGCTCTGTTGATTGTGTGATATCGGAGAAGGACCCGTGACATGTTATATGTTGTATGTTCTGTTATATGTTATATGTTGTATGTTGTATGTACTGTTATATGTTGTATGCTGTATGTACTGTTATATGTTGTATGTACTGTTATATGTTGTATCTTGTATGTTATATGCTGTATGTTGTATGTTCTGTTATATGTTGTATACTGTAAGTTATATATTATATGTTGTATGATGCATGTAATGTTGTATGTTGTATGTTATTGTTTTGTTTTTTTACATTCAACACATTAGCGGGATGATGGGACTACTACTGTCCCATCATTGGCTAATGTGTCAATCACTGTCATTGTAGCAGGCATAGCCCGATGGGACTTGTAGTCCCATCGGACGATGCCTGCACTGTTGTGAATTCTGTGGCAGAGCTCCCTCTTGTGGTCACAAGTGGTACTTCGGCTGATTCTCTCTGTGATCTTCTGTTGGTGGAGAAAAGTGGTACTGCGGCTTCTGAGTTTCCTTCCTCAGGTGATATGGTGAAGTCGTTAGGTGCTACCCTATTTAACTCCACCTGGTGCTTGGATCCTTGCTTCCAGGCAATGTTCTAGTGTTGGACCTGTTTCCTCCTGGAGTGTTCCTGTGGCCTGCTGATCTGCATAGCTAAGTTCCTCTTTGCTATTTGTTTGCTGTTTTTTCTATTCCAGCTTGTCAGTTTGTTTTTTTCTGCTGGCTGGAAGCTCTGGGACGCAGAGGGTGTACCTCCGTGCCGTTAGTTCGGTACGGAGGGTCTTTTTGCCCCCTTTGCGTGGATTTTGTAGGGTTTTGTGTTGACCGCAAAGTTGCCTTTTCTATCCTCGCTCTGTTCAGGAAGTTGGGCCTCACTTTGCTAAATCTATTTCATCTCTACGTTTGTCTTTTCATCTTACTCACAGTCATTATATGTGGGGGCTGCCTTTTCCTTTGGGGTATTTCTCTGAGGCAAGGTAGGCTTATTTTTCATCTTCAGGCTAGCTAGTTTCTCAGGCCGTGCCGAGTTGCATAGGTAGCGTTAGGCGCAATCCACGGCTGCCTCTAGTTGTGTTGGAGAGGATTAGGGATTGCGGTCAACAGAGTTCCCACGTCTCAGAGCTCGTTCTTATTTTTTGGGTTATTGCCAGGTCACTGTATGTGCACTGACCTCTATGTCCATTGTGGTTCTGAATTACCAGCCATAACACTGCACACACACAAAGACCCTTGAGAGCCCCGCTCAGACCCCCGGCAGCCCGTACAGACCCCCAACAGCATGCACAGACCCCCGAGAGGCCCGCACAGACCTCCGACAGTTCCGCACAGACCCTGCCCACACACACAGACACGCACAGTCTCCGCCCACACTCTGGCCACACACTTCCCTCCTCCCGATCAGCAGCGTTTCACCCGCAGCTAAACCACAATTTTTTTTTACATCTGCGGTTTTGCTGCGGATGTGCCTGACTCAATACAAGTCAATGGGTGCAGAAATGCTGCTGCAGATCTGCACAAAGAATTGACATGCTGAGGAAAAAACAACGCTGCGTTTCCGCGCATTTTTTTTGCAGCATGTGCACTGCGGATTTGATTTCCATAGGTTTACATAGTACTGTAAACCGCATGGGAAACTGCTGCAGATCCGCAGCGTCAAAAAAGCTGCGGATCCGCGGTAAAAACTGCAACGTGTGAACATGGCCTAAGTCTTCACAAGTTTGGCACACACTGTTTTTGGTATGTTGGCCCATTCCTCCATGCAGATCTCCTCTACAACAGTGATGTTTTGGGCCTCTCGCTGGGCAACATGGACTTTCAACTCCCTCCAAAGGTTTTCTATGGAGTTGAGAACTGGAGACTGGCTAGGCCACTCCAGGACCTTCATATGCTTCTTACAAAGCTACTCATTCGTTGCCCTGGCGGTGTGCTTGGCATCATTAGCATACTGAAAGACCCATCCAAGTTTCATTTTCAATGCCCTTGCTGATGGAAGGAGGTTTGCACTTAAAATCTCACGATACATGGCTTCATTCATTCTTTCATGTACACGGATCAGTCATCCTGGTCCCTTTGCACAGAAACAGCCCCAAAGCATGATGTTGCCACCTCCCTGTCTCCTCCAAACATGACGAGTTTTGTTTCTACCAAACAGTTCTACTTTGGTTTCATCAGAGCACATGACATTCTTCCAATACACTTCTGAATAATCCAAATGCTCTCTAGCAAACTTCAGACAGGCCTGGACATGTACTGGCTTAAGCAGGGGGACACGTCTGGCACTGCAGGATCTGAGTCCCTGGTGGCGTAGTGTGCTACCGATGGTAGCCTTTGTAATGGTGGTCCCAGGTCTATGCAGCTTATTCACTAGGTCCCCCCTGTTATTCTGGGATTTTTGCTCACCGTTCTTGTGATCATTTTGACCCCACTGGGTGAGATCTTGCATGGAGCCCCAGATCAAGGGAGATTATCAGTGGTCTTGTATGTCTTACATTTTCTTATTATTGCTCCCACAGTTGATTTCATCACACCAACTGCTTGCCTATTGCAGATTCAGTCTTCCTAGCCTGGTGTAGGGCTACAATTTTGTTTTTTGTGTCCTTCAACAGCTCTTTGGTCTTCACCATAGTGGATTTTGGAGTGTGACTGTTTGAGGTTGTGGACAGGTGTCTTTTATACTGATAACAAGTTCAAACAGGTGCCATAACTACAGGTAAAGAGTTTAGGACAGAGGAGCCTATTAAAGAAGAAGTGACAGGTCTGTGAATGCCAGAAATCTTGCATGTTTTTAGGTGACCAAATACTTATTTCCCACCATTATTTGCAAAATAAATCTTTCCAAATCAGACAAGGGGATTTTCTGGATTTATCTTCTCATTTAGACTCTCATAGTTGTGGTCTACCTATGATGTCAATTACAGGCCTCTCTCATCTTTTTAAGTGGGAGAACTTGCACAATTGGTGACTGACCAAATACTTTTTTCCCCACTGTGTATATTATATATATATATATATATATATATATATATTGTGATGCAGCGAGGTCCTTGCTGTGCAGTGAATAGGCAGTGACCCATATAAAGTTCAAATAAAGTCTTGTTTATTTTGTAGCATACGCACAAACCAAAAACATAAGCAACAAGTCCTTCAGTATGCAGCCGGGAAAAGTAAAGACAGTCCACAATCCGTTGCCGTGGACGTATTACACCACTGTGTACGCTGGGGTGTCAGGCTTTTAGGCTCTGCCTGGCCCGTGTTGCTCCACACGGAAGGAGCTCCTCATAAGCCTCCTGCTAGGTCTGACTCCCAGACCAGACTGACACACCCAAACTCTCTTGCAGGGTTTTTTTTTCTATCCTCCAGATTCTATGGCCATGGGCCACTATAAGATCTGGGCTGGAGGAAACGGACCGGTCCCACTACCATCCTGCAGTCCGTTTCAAATTAAAAGCCCATACCGGGTTTTCCTGAATAATTTCTGGGACAAATAACTTGACCCAGTTCACACTCACTTTTATTCTTCCCTGTGTCTCACAGGCAACCTGCTGTGAGCACAGGACACTCCAGCGGATCTAATATGCTTCTAAGCACATCCTGGGGGATACATAGCGACCCTCGCATATGACACCGGTCACTGCCTCACATACCCCCCCCTCTGTTCAGACTTGTGGGGTTGAACATTTGTCAGCATACATGGTGCCCGTGACAGGGCATCTGCATTTCCCTGTGATTTCCCAGCCCGATGTTCCACATAGAAGCTGAAATTTTGTAGGGACAAGAACTATCTGGTGACACGGGCATTCCTTTCCTTTTCATTTCTCATCCAGATGAGGGGTGAATGGTCCGTTACCAACCGAAACTGACGCCCGAGCAAATAGTAGCATAGGGACTCCAAGGCCCATTTGATCGCCAAGCACTCCTTCTCCACTACGCTATAATTTTTCCCTGCCGGGGTCAGTTTCCTGCTTAAATAGGTGACTGGATGCTCATCCCCGTTCACCTCTTGCGACAACACCGCTCCTAAGCCTACCTCTGAGGCATCGGTTTGCACAATAAAGGTTTTCTTGAAGTCGGGGCTGATGAGGACCGGCTGTCCACACAATGCCGACTTCAGAGACTGGAATGCTTCCTCTGCTTGAGGATTCCACTTGACCATCACCGTTTTCTTCCCTTTTAACAGGTCTGTTAGGGAAGCCGATTTACCAGAAAAATTGGATATAAATCGACGGTAATACCCAATGATGCCAAGGAATGCCCTCACTTGTTTGGTATTTAAGGGCTTGGGCCAGTTTTGAATGGCCTCAATTTTGTTCACTTGAGGTTTGATAACCCCCCGGCCGATCACATATCCTAAGTACCGGGCTTCCGTGAGACCTATCGTGCATTTCTTTGGGTTTGCTGTTAACCCTGCAGCTCTAAGAGACTCCAGCACTGCTTGTACCTGGGACAGATGGGTATCCCAGTCGGTACTAAAGATGACTATGTCATCCAAATAGGCTGACGCATAGTCTCTATGTGGCGCTAACACAATGTCCATCAGCCTCTGAAATGTGGCCGGAGCTCCATGTAACCCAAAAGGTAAGACAACGTATTGAAAGAGACCCTCTGGGGTTATAAAAGCAGTCTTTTCCTTCGCTGACTCTGTTAAGGGAACCTGCCAGTAACCTTTTGTGAGATCCAGCGTGGTGAAGTACTGGGCCTTCCCCAGTCTCTCAATTAGTTCGTCCACCCGTGGCATGGGATAGAGGTCAAATTTTGACACTTCATTTAACTTCCTAAAGTCATTACAGAAGCGTAATGACCCATCAGGTTTTGGTATTAGTACAATGGGGCTAGCCCACTCACTTCGGGACTCCTCAATGACTCCCAACTGAAGCATTTGCTTTAACTCGGCCGTGATGTCTTGCCTTCGGGCCTCTGGCACTCGGTACGGTTTCATCCGCACCTTTACCTGGGGCTCAGTGACAATGTCATGCTGAATCACTGAGGTTCGCCCCGGCAGCTCTGAGAATACATCCATATTCTGCTGTACCAAAGCTCGAGCCTCCCGCCGCTGCTGTTTTGTGAGGGCATCATTGACTTTTACCTCACAGCCGGCTGTGTCCTTTGCCAGGGCCAGAGGGACCTCCGATTGTATGACCGTAGTTGCATCTGTGACCAAACATTCTCGGTCCTTCCAGGCCTTTAGCAGGTTTACATGGTACAACTGCTCGGGTTTTCTTTTCCCGGGTTGGTACACTTTGTAATTCACTTCCCACTCCTTCCCCCGTATCTCATAAGGCCCTTGCCACTTGGCCATGAGTTTACTCTCCGGGGTGGGTACTAGTACCAACACCCGGTCTCCTTCTTTAAAGGTCCTGACCGTGGCCCTTTTATTATATGTATGGCTCTGAGCGGCCTGGGCATCCAACAGATGCCCCTTTACTATGGGTTGCACAACTGCAATCCGATCCTGCATACTTGCCACATACTCGATAATACTCTTATGTGGAGTGGGCTCCTGTTCCCATGTCTCTTTGGCTACATCCAGCAGTCCCCTCGGGTGCCTGCCATACAATAGCTCAAATGGGGAGAACCCTGTGGACGCCTGCGGTACCTCGCGTATGGCGAACATTAAATATGGCAATAACATATCCCAATCCTTCCCATCCTTGGCGACCACCTTTTTGAGCATGGCCTTGAGGGTCTTGTTAAACCTCTCGACCAACCCGTCGGTTTGTGGATGGTACACTGACGTACGCAACTGTTTAATTTGGAGCAATTTACATAGCTCCCTAGTCACTTTAGACATAAAAGGGCTTCCCTGATCTGTAAGGATCTCCTTGGGATGCCCAAGGCGACAAAACATGGCAAACAGTTCACGGGCTATTAGTTTAGCCGAAGTGTGCCGGATCGGTATCGCCTCTGGATACCGGGTGGCGTAGTCTACGACTACTAATATGTGCTGATGGCCCCGGGCGGATTTTACTATTGGTCCTACCAGATCCATCGCTATCCGCTCAAAGGGTACTTCTATGATGGGCAGAGGCACTAATGGACTCCGGTAGTTCGTGGTGGGTGAGGTTAGTTGACACTCAGGACATGTGTCACAGTACTTTGTAACCTCAGCATAGACACCAGGCCAAAAAAACCTCTGTAATATGCGCTCTAACGTCTTTTTGGCCCCCAAGTGCCCCCCCAACATGTGAGTGTGAGCCATGTCGAGCACCGCCCGACGATAGGGTTGGGGCACTACCAGTTGTTCCACCACCTCATCCCGGATTTTATCAACCCTGTACAGTAACTCCTGGTTGATCATCATCCGGGGAAAATCCTTTTCTGCACCAGGTTGTTGTGCCACCCCATTCACCTCGATTACTCTTTCCCTTGCCCGGGTCAGAGTGGGATCCTGGAGCTGGGCAGTCCCAAACTTACCAGGTGACACCTCCAGCTCAGGAATTGGTGGATTCTCTTCCACTTCTCCTGCCAACTAGGGGAAACCTATCGGGATTACACACTGTCCCTATCGTGGCGACCCCTACGGCAGGTGTCCCTGACTCGGGATTTTCGGGTTCTGCACCCGGAATGCTTTTTACCCTGAGAGGGTTAACTCTGGTCTCCCAGAGGGACCAGAACAACGGCAAGTCTCTACCTATCACAGTCCCATACGGAAGAGTCTTTACCACTCCCACCACATTTTTTATATCTCCACATGGGGTGGAGAATGTGACCTCCGCAGTCGGGTACTCTCGGAGGTCCCCATGTATGCACACTACCCCCACCTTTCGTACATTAGGACTGTCCCCAGCAACCAGGGACCCGTGTACCAGGGTCACCAAGCTCCCCGAGTCCAAGAGAGCATCCGTCTGGTACCCGTTAACGAGCACTCTGCACAGCTGAGGTTCAGTACCGGCAGGGTCTGTAGTGGCAATGCAGACTGGCTGGGCATACATAGACACGCGGCGGGTATACCCGCAGTCCATGGGTTCCGTTGTTAGGGGGCAATTAGCAACCACATGTCCAGGTTTTTGGCACAGCCAACACGTAATGACTGTGGCACGAGGTAACCTTGGAGCCAGTTTAGGGGACACAGGTCTGTGGTCACTCTCTTTCCGAGACAACCCCTCAGCACGGACTCGGTCTGGTTTTGTCCCAGTGGAGGGTCGTGGACTTTTCTCAGACTCCTGAGCTGGCAGAGCCTGACGTGACAGCCGAAGTGGAGCAGTGTCCCGTATAAAGTCCTGGGTGGCCTTATATCGCTCTATCAGACCTACAACCTGGTCTAGGGTACCCGGGTCCCCTTGACCCACCCAACGCTGTATGGCTGCTGGCAGAGCCCTCACCAGTCGGTCGACCACCACCCTCTCCACTATCTGACTTGTGGTTAAAGTCTCAGGATGGAGCCACCGTTTCACAAGCTGCAATAAGTCAAAAATCTGAGACCGGGCAGGTTGGGCTTCCACAAAAGTCCAAGAAAACACCCGTTGAGCTCTCACATAAGGCAAGGATCTCACCTTTTAGCTTGGAATAGTCCTGGGCATCCTCCCGACTGAGGTCAAAGTAGGCCTTTAGCGCATCACCCCTCAGGAACGGAGCCACAACTTCAGCCCACTGTGCTGCTGGCAGATTCTCCCGTTCTGCCGTGCGCTCATAGACGGCGAGGAAAGCTTCCATGTCATCTTCCGGACTCAATTTCCTCAAAGCGGAGCGGACCTTGTCTCGGGCATCGCGACGTTCCGGGGTCGGTGCTGGAGGTGCCTCACGCAGGGCTGTAATTTGCTGCAGCAACAGGTTATTAGTTTGTTGCTGTTGTTGCTGTGTGAGGACCAGCTGCCTCAGGATCTCCTCCATTTTGTCTGTAGGCCTGAGTTGCAATGTAGCAGGCTTAATAACAGACATGCAAATGGCGTTGGGGTATGCCTTAATTCACACTGCTCCGCATTCTCCAACCATATGTGATGCAGCGAGGTCCTTGCTGTGCAGTGAATAGGCAGTGACCCATATAAAGTTCAAATAAAGTCTTGTTTATTTTGTAGCATACTCACAAACCAAAAACATAAGCTTCAGTATGCAGCCGGGAAAAGTAAAGACAGTCCACAATCCGTTGCCATGGACATATTACACCACTGTGTACGCTGGGGTGTCAGGCTTTTAGGCTCTGCCTGGCCCGTGTTGCTCCACACGGAAGGAGCTCCTCATAAGCCTCCTGCTAGGTCTGACTCCCAGACCAGACTGACACACCCAAACTCTCTTGCAGGGTTTTTTTTTCTATCCTCCAGATTCTATGGCCATGGGCCACTATAAGATCTGGGCTGGAGGAAACGGACCGGCCCCACTACCATCCTGCAGTCCGTTTCAAAATAAAAGCCCATACCGGGTTTTCCTGAATAATTTCTGGGACAAATAACTTGACCCAGTTCACACTCACTTTTATTCTTCCCTGTGTCTCACAGGCAACCTGCTGTGAGCACAGGGCACTCCAGCGGATCTAATATGCTTCTAAGCACATCCTGGGGGATACATAGCGAACCTCGCATATGACACCGGTCACTGCCTCACAATATATATATATATATATATATAAAATTTATTTATTTGGCTAAAATACACAGTAAATGTGTCATCTTTAACTTGAGCCCTTTTGGAGATCATCTCATCTTCAACTTGCTTAGGCCTATTTCACACATCAGTTTTTTGCCGTCAGTCACAATCCGTTGGCTCGACTGATCGACGGATCCGTCGCAGATTGTGGAAAAACTGATGAGACGGATTTGTTTTTTCGATGGATCTGACTAGCGGATATGGCTAAATCGGAGCATGCTCAGTTAAAAAACTTAATCCGTCTCGGTGCCTATAGGCTTCCATTCGAGCATACGACGGATGGCAGCGGATCCGTACACAAAAAACTTTACTTTGTCCGTTGTCTCCGGCTATTACAAGTCTATGAGAAAAAAACGTATCCTACGGCATCAGTCGCCGGATTCGTTTTTTTCAAAATTCGACGGATTGTGACTGATAGCAAAAAACTCATGTGTGAAAGGGGCCTTAACTGTTCACAACAATAGTAATTTTGGCCAGGGGTGCCCAAACTTTTACATACCACTGTAAGTGCTCTTAGAACTTTGTGAACCAGTGCACTTTTCACTTTGAGCTTTGGCAGGTGTTTGTAGCCTGGGAAGTGGGTAATACCCATGGAGCTTCCCAGGCTATTCATATCAGCACACAGCTGTATGCATAGACTTTACTTGCTATTAAAATGGGGGACCCCCAAAAAATGATGCAGGGTTCCCCTATAATTAATAACCAGCAAAGGCTATGCAGACAGCTGTTGGCTGATATTAATAGCCTAGGAAGGGGGCATGGATACTGGCCAACCAGGCTAACAACATCAGCTCTCAGTCACCTCAGAAAAGGTGCATCTATAAGATGTGCCATTTCTGTCACTTAACCTTGGTCTTCCCACTTGCCCTGTAGCAGTGGCAAGTGGGGTGATAGTTGAGGAGGTTGATGTCACTTTTGTATTGTCAGGTGACATCAAGCCCAGAGGTAAGTAATGGACAGACATCAAAAAGATGCCCCCATTACTAACCCCATAGTCATATTGTATAAAAACAGACACCCAGAAAAAAAGTCCTTTTATTGAAAGAATGACAGACCCCTTTAATAAATCTTAATTAAACCATACTTATTGCATCGCCCATTCCACCAACACCATTGTCTTCTGCAAAACAATTAAAATAAAAAACAACAATATTCTTCACCATACCACAGAGAAGATGATAATCCATTTGTTCCACAGCGGGTCTAGCTCTGATACATCTAGATGACAGGCTGCATAGTTGCATGATGCGACCATATAGCCTACCATCCAGCATAAATACTGAGCAGCGTCTAATACCACTGCCCAGGGTCTCGTGGTTAACTCGTAGGACCTGTCTGAGGTCACAGCAGTTAGGTCCTGTTTAGAACACACCCTCAGTGACCAGAGGTAACCTCTTTGATGTCACTGCCTGTCAATGAGGCTGTGCTCACAGCAGCTCATTCACCAGTGGTTCTCAGTCTGGATGGTTGCATCTTGAAAAACAGCAGAAAAAATGCAGCACTGCCTCCTTGCCCAGGTCTTTGAGTGGCTGTCTAGTATTTTGCACCTGCGTTGCCAACATCTTTCTATATGGACTGGCTGCATCCTGTAGTGCATTTGTTCAAAGACCCAGGCAGGTAAGCATGTTGTTTGCATCTCATCTTGTGTACAGTAGTCTTCCTGCACCGTGGTGGTCCCCTGGCCATCGCTTCACATGGATTACAGTGTGGGACAGAACAACAGAGAGGTGAGGGATATGGTTTGTTTATGGTTTATTTTTCTTTGTTTTTTACAGGAGATGAGGGATTCAGGGGAATTAGGCGCTAGGTGAGTACACCTGTGTTTATTATTTTTAAATGAAAATGGAAAACTGTGTTTTTATTTCTAATAAAATACTTTTTTTTCTGGCTGCGTCTTTACTTACCATGTAACTGTAGGATTAGTAATGGATAGGTGTCTTATAGATGCATCTCCATTACTAACCCGTGGACTTGATTTCACCTGACAATACAAAGGTGACATCAACCCCACAAATATGAACCCCACTTGCCACCGCTACAGGTCAAGTGGGAAGAGTTGGGCAAAGCATCAGAATTGGCATATCTAATAGATGGCTGCTATTTTTAGGCTGGGGGATCATTATCCATGGCCCCTTACCAGTCTGAGAATACCAGCCCCCAGCTGTCTGCTTTGGCAAGGCTGGTTGTCAAAAATGGAGGGTATCCTACACCGTTTTTTATTATTTACTTAAATAATTAAAAAATACTAATTGGGAACCCCTCTATTCTTGAGAGCCAGACTTGCTGAAACTGACAGCTGAGGGTTGCAGCCCCCAACTGTGAGCTTTGCATGGCTGGTTATAAAAAATACAAGAGAAACCACAACTTTTTTTAAATTATTTATTTACAGCACAGGAGTCGGCTGATGAAAACTCTCATCAGCCACTCCTGCTCTCACTGTTATTTAAATAAATTAAAATTTCAAATGTGGCAGTCTCGTTAAATTAGAATTGTTTTATTCACGTAAATCAATCGCAATAGTTTCATGCAACATTTTGGTCTTACATACAGACCTTCCTCAGATGGATTGCTGTGGAATACATGTGACAAATAGACAGCGCAGGGTAATGAGAAACTTTCAAGGGAACTTCCCCATAACCCTGTGCTGCCTATTTGTCACATGTATTCTTCAGCAATCCATCTGAGGAACGTTTGTATGTAAGACCGAAACATTACATGGGATTGCTTTACCCAAATAAAAAAGATTCTAATTTAAAAAGGGTGCCAGATTTGACATGACCGTGTATGGCCAGTATGGCTCCTTCTTAGCCTCAAAACATCTCCCAAAAACCTCGCGTACACAAAACACTACACTTAAATGAAAACGAAACACAATAATTTCTTTGGTTAATTTTGGCCACAGCGGCCAGTTTAGTAACAAACAACAAACATTTACTTTAAGCATTAACATAATTTATGCAAAAATTCGAGGGGAGGGTTCTTGGAACCCACCGGGAAAAACATCTGGCTTAAAATATTTTGGCAAAACCAAAAAACAGAACTTGAACTCCTCAAATTACCCTCAGCCGTACCACCAGCTCGAGGGCACCATAATTCCCGTTTCGGGAAAATAACCACCACCAGCTCCCAGGGTAAAAACCCCGCCCAGAGCCTGTAACCAAAATGCCAGAACAACAAACCCGTTTAACTGTCCGGAATTTCCTTCAAATTCCGTCTCCGCTGAATCCGCATCAACTCCAAGAACCCCACACCCGCCACAAACTCACAGCCCTGAACACCTCAGGCTTGTGAGTGCCCCAACGCCACCACAGATCTCTCAATTCCCTCCTGTATCGACAGGGCCCACAAGTCAATGCCAATCTCATTCATGTGAACCCCGTCTTCTCTCCAATAATTACCAACACCCGCTTCCAAATCAAAATTCCAAACACTTATGCAGCGCCCCAGAGACCTGGTCGTTGCAGTATGGCACTCTGCCGCTAAGGGGAGTGGCGGTACGTCTGATGGCACTAAGGAGTTCTCCTGACCAGGTATCACCAGAACACATTACACTTCACACTCCGGCCACTAGGGAGAGAAAAAGGCTTTATTTATTGGGCCACTCCTCACACTGGTAAAACTAGGGGCTGGGGAGGAAGTTAGTCAGAAGCTGACTGGGTTGGATTCAGGCAACATCCCGTGGCAGGGGGTGTTGCTGGGAGAAGACACAGGGGGGGTCCCTGTCAGGCGTGGGAACCTGGCAGGTGCCTAGCGAACAGAACAGAACATAACGGAACCGCGCCTGCACACTCTGCGGCGGTATCCTAAGAAAGAGACACGAAGGGAAGGATATTGTGGAACAGTGTAAACGAGATCAAGCACAAAGAAGAGCCAGTAAGAGTCGTGCCGAGAGAGAGAGAGGCAACATCTTACTGAGGCGCGTAGTCGGTGGCCGGAACACCGCAGGTGTAGCTGATTTCAGGCCTTACTTCAAACTCCGCCGGACAGTTAATTATATGTTGGCTGTCTACCTTAAATTTCCTAAGAAGACATAGGGGGCAACATTGGGAGAAGGGCGTCTCTAGGGTCCCGGAAGACCTCCAAGCCTTCCCGTCATACGGGTGCGTCCTAGCCAAAACATACTGGGGGACGAGAAACTAGTAACATCTGGAACAAAAGAGAAAGAGAGAGCTGTAGAGAACGAACGAACGAGAACAGCAGTTGTGAGGACTATTCCGAATGCTCAGCAGGGTAGGACTACAACACACAGGCGCTAGTGGTAGGCAACGATTTCCATCTGCGAAGGAAACTCTGGATGTGCCCATCGGACCGGCCGGTCTCAGAGAACCCTGTTAAACGTACTCTGGATTGAGGATCCTGAAGCCTTCAGTAAAGAGGTAAAAAGACTGCAACCTTGTGTCCTCATTATTGCCTGCACCTCACACCATCACCATCCACCTTACTGGGAAGCCCTGGGGACATACTTCACCTGTGGAAAGTTATATCATCCAGCTGCCACTCCATCACCCCAGCGGACCCCACAGCAGCGTCGGTCACCCTGACCGAACACCACAGGTGGCGTCACGAACTCCTGACAGACTATACCCCCTTTACTGGACGCCCCTTAGCAGGGTCACGGACCAGGTCTAGCCACCGTGACAGCCTCAGCACCGAACCAGAGAGGCCCGGTACCGAGAACTCGTGGCCCTGTGTCTGGGGGCGATCCAACTTGGCGTCCCCGAACAGGATCGCACTTAAGCCTGAGAAGCAGGTCATGTGTGCATTGGAACTGTGATTGAAACATGTTGGACTGTGATTTATTGCAAAGACTGTGTACTGCTATTGCCGCAAGATTCCCGCCAAAACCGCCGCGCCACAAGGAGCGCAGGAGAAGAAGAAGGGTGTGGAAGTGGGCGTGAGTAAGCTGGAGAGCGTGAAAGATAATGGCCGCCCAGTCTAAGCATTGCTGTATCCTGAGGGCATGTCCGTCAGCGGCGGAGATCCGCCTTCTCATTCTCCATGGAGGGTGGAGACAATGGAGACGGGACTGCCCTCGAAAAAGAGACAAGGAAGCGACCCACATGGAGGACGCCATGGCTGACCGCTCAGACCCAGACTGTGGGGTCTAAGCAGAGGGCTACCCCAGCTACCCGGATGAGCATCACAGCCAGGGCCTCACATCTGGGGTCGGTCTCCTACAGGGTGAAATGGAGGATCTTGTGGAGCAGCTTCACCAGTGGCGGCTTGAGTCCGAGGCCTCGTGCAAAGAGGTACCCGCAGAGGAACTCCCGACTCTGGAACCTTCACCACCATTGGAGTCAGTCGCACCGGAGGAAGCCGCATCGACCGGTGAGTCTGCCGATCCCACCCCGGCCGCGGAGGACCTGCTGATAGGCCCGGTCGTGGCGCCCCCTCTCCCTCGGACCCATAAACTCCAGCGCCTTCCACAATGGGACCAACCCACGGGCATGGAGCACTTCCTCAAGGGCCCGATCTCGCCGCTTACCATGCCAGGCGAGGTCTACGCGGAGCGCACGGTGTGCCACTGGGTGAACCCGGGGTCGAACATTATGGGGTTCCCCGGGGTGCAGACACAGGAGGGAGAGATGGTGGAGGCCCTTAGCTGGGAGCAGTACCAGGCCCAGCTGGATTGGCGGTGGGAGGAGACGGAGAGACAGCACCAGGCCCAGTGAGAAGCCCATTACCGGCGAGACCTTGAAGTGAAGGATCGGGCCTGCAAGGACCGTACCATCCACCAGGCCCCGCGCAGGCAGGGCACCGTTGTTGAGTTCCAACATCCCGTGGCAGGGGGTGTTGTGGGGAGAAGACACAGGGGGGTCCCTGTCAGGCGTGGGAACCTGGCAGGTGCCTAGCGAACAGAACAGAACGTAACGAAACCGCGCCTGCACACCCTGCGGCGGTATCCTAAGAAAGAGACACGAAGGGAAGGATATTGTGGAACAGTGTAAACAAGATCAAGCACAAAGGAGAGCCAGTAAGAGTCGTGCCGAGAGAGAGAGGCAACATCTTACTGAGGCGTGTAGTCGGTAGCCGGAACACCGCAGGAGTAACTGACTTCAGGCCTTACTTCAAACTCCGCTGGACAGTTAATTATAGGATGGCTGTCTACCTTAAATTTCCTAAGAAGACATAGGGGGCAACATTGGGAGAGGGACGCCTCTAGGGTCCCGGAAGACCTCCAAGCCTTCCCGTCATACGGGTGCGTCCTAGCCAAAACATACTGGGGGACGAGAAACTAGTAACATCTGGAACAAAAGAGAAAGAAAGAGCTGTAGAGACCGAACGAACGAGAACAGCAGTTGTGAGGACTATTCCGAATGCTCAGCAGGGTAGGACTAAAACACACAGGCGCTAGTGGTAGGCAACGATTTCCATCTGCGAAGGAAACTCTGGATGTGCCCATCAGACCGGCCGGTCTCAGAGAGCCCTGTTAAACGTACTCTGGATTGAGGATCCTGAAGCCTACAGTAAAGAGGTAAAGAGACTGCAACCTTGTGTCCTCGTTATTGTCTGCACCTCACACCATCACCATCCACCTTACTGGGAAGCCCTGGGGACATACTTCACCTGTGGGAAGTTATACCATCCAGCTGCCACTCCATCACCCCAGCGGACCCCACAGCAGCGTCGGTCACCCTGACCGAACACCACAGGTGGCGTCACGAACTCCTGACAGACTATACCCCCTTTACTGGACGCCCCTTAGCAGGGTCACGGACCGGGTCTAGCCACCGTGACAGCCTCAGCACCGAACCAGAGAGGCCCGGTACCGAGAACTTGTGGCCCTGTGTCTGGGGGCAATCCACTTATACCCCCATTCCTGGATACAAACTTTGCTACCGCCCTGTTCAACTTCACTCAAGCCATATTGATCTCCTTAAAGGGACACTGTCACCTGAATTTGGAGGGAACAATCTTCAGCCATGGAGGCGGGGTTTTTGTGTGTTTGATTCACCCTTTCCTTACCCGCTGGCTGCATGCTGGCTGCAATATTGGATTGAAGTTCATTCGCTGTCCTCCGTAGTACATGCCTGCACAAGGTGCAATCTTGCCTTGCGCAGGCATGTACTATGGAGGACAGAGAATGAACTTCAATCCAATATTGCAGCCAGCATGCAGCCAGCGGGTAAGGAAAGGGTGAATCAAAAACACAAAAACCCCGCCTCCATGGCTGAAGATTGTTCCCTCCAAATTCAGGTGACAGTGTCCCTTTAAAGGATAGTGCCAACCTCCATTTCTTACGAGGAACAATGTCTGACCAGACCGTAAGCACCAGCGGGAATGCCGTCCATAACCGGAGAAAATCAAATCGAATGTCCCTTATCAAGTCTCTGACCGGTTTGGAGCCTAAGTCATTCCCACCCAAATGAACCACCACGATATCGGGTGCTCTATCCAAACGGGCAGCTCGTGAAAAATAAGAAATCACCCTGCTCCAAACCATCCCCCGAAAACCGAGCCACCGAAGAACAACTTGCTCTGTACTGAAACCCAACTGCCTACCGTCCGGCCTGGCGTCCGCCCGAAGCGCCCCCCAATAGACAAACGAATGTCCAAAAATCCAGACAAGGTATGGGTCCCGACCTGAAATATAACAACAACATTAACCATTAAATAAGGCCCATTACACTACACAGCTACTGCAATTAGTGCCGAACATAGGATAAATAACGGCCTGAGCTCCAGCGTCCGATCCGTTTGATCACCTCCGACCCCAGGCCAAGGCTATTAGCCAAGGCTATCAGCCTCTGATGCTGTCCTGATCCTGAACGAATGCGATCCAAACTCGTCCCACGAGAAACCCAAGGCCCTTAAACTTTTGTGAATTGCAATAAACTGAAAACGGGACAGGAAAACCCCATCTTGATGGCACAACAATGGGCCCGCCCGACCGTCCCACGAACTTTAAACACTGTTCCGGGCACATCAATGACCCAGCAACTCTGCCCAACACTACCCTTTTTCCCGCCCCGGCTTGATCCGTCTTGGAGCGCCGGATCCAAAACACAATACCACCAGTCCAAAAATCCACGTCCTGAGCCAATAAACCACCCGCACTAACTCTGCTATGGGCCACCAACTCCCCTATTCGTAAAGCCCAGAAAAAGGCCAAAGATAAAGCCAAGCGAAACAATACCATTTCAAAATGAGAGCAACAAATACCCTCCAATATGCCACCTAAACGTTCAAGGACATTAAACGATATAGGCCGGCGACCGTCAACACTTCTAATACCCCTCCAAAAACCTTTCAAAGCTTGCCGCACTAAAATTTTTTTTGTCATATCGACCGAGCCCTCTAGCTTGAAACCAAAAGCTAAGCCGGCCACAAATCTATTCACCTTATAGACCAGCCTGAATCTGCCACCCTACCAACCAAACACAAAAGGGCTAACAACTTGTCTTCCTCAGACCCTAACGCACCCCAGTGTAGCACCGAACTCTGCCAAATATTCCATGATGCTTCATATGCCGCCCAAGTCTGACTCGTAACTGAGGTCCGAATCAACCGTCCCGCTCCTCCATAGGAATCAGCCACAAGTGCGAAGGGCATACCGCTCCTGTTGCATCTGCTTCTGGTGCCAGCTCCCGGAAACATTCCCACTGTAAACGAGATAAGGCATCTGCTAGCGAATTTTGCACGCCAGGTACATGCACCACTGAAATCCATGCGTTGATTTCCAGACATCTTAAGACAAGTTCCCTCACCAACTTTATCACGGGAGGCGATGACGCCGACAGCGTGTTGATCACCGACACCACGCTCATGTTGTCGCAATGGAATCTAATTCTGCGGTTCGCAAACGCGTTGCCCTAAATTAAAACTGCCACCACAATGGGAAGCAACTCCAACAAAGCGAGTTTTTTTGTGAAACCGCTCTTATGCCAACCGTCCGGCCACGATCCATCGCTCCATCGGCCTGCGCAATATGCCGCGTAACCAATGCTGCCTGCTGCGTCCGTGTAAATCTCACAATTAAAATTATCCACCAACTGCTGCTGTATCAGAGAGCGACCATTATAGTGCACCAAAAAAACTCTGCCATACCAACTAATCATCCCTATGCTCTTGACTCAGTCGAATGAAATGATGCGGGGCCCGCACCCCCGCCGTCGCCCTGGACAACCTACGGCAAAAAATTTGTCCCATGGGCACAATCCTACATGCAAAATTCAAGCGACTAAGCAAAGACTGTAACTCTTTCAAAGTCACCTTTTTGAGCCTGACAACGCGACCGACCTCCTGCCTCAAGAACAACAGTTTTTCCTTTGGCAACCGACATTCCATTTTTTCCGAGTCTATCAGAATACCCAGAAAACTCAAAACCGTACAAGGGCCCTCGGTTTTTTCCTTGGCTAAGGGAACGCCAAAAAGCTCAGCCACCCATTCCATGGTGGTCACCGTATTTCTGCACATATTAGAGTCAGGGGACCTATAAACAAAAAATCATCCAAGTAATGAATGACGGACGGAACACCAGCCACCTCTCTGACCACCCATTCTAGAAAGGTACTAAACTTCTCGATCAATGAACATGAAATGGCAAAACCCATAGGCAGACATCTATCCAGATAAAACCGTAATTCCAAAAACATCCCAACAACGGAATACTGACCGGATGAATCGGAAGTAACCTAAAGGCCTACTCCACATCTGTCTTTGCCAACAAACCTCCCGTGCCATAACTGCGCACCCAGTGCACCGCCGTGCCGAATGACGTGTAAACCACGGAACATAACTCCAGCAAAATGCCATCATTAACAGACAACCCCTTCGGGTACGACAAATGTTGAATTAAACTAAATTTATTCGGTTCCTTTTTAGGGACCACCCCCAACGGAGAAGCAACCATACCTTCAACAGGTAAACATGGAAACGGACCAACCATTCTCCCTAACTCCACCTCCTTTTTTAACTTCTCACTGACCACCTCTGCATGTAACGCAGCCGACCTCAAATTCTTAACCGAAAACGGAACCACGTGGTCAGGGGGAGGAATGTGAAAACCGTCCGCAAAACCCTTACTAAGAACTCCCGCTGACTCTCGATCAGGGTACCTACTTAGAAAGGGGGCCATCTTTTGAAGCCTCACCGGCATCTCCCCCTTGACCGGCACCCACTGCCGGCTTACCTCTTGCTTTTTTAAAGCATTTAGAGGCCCCATGGTTACTTCCATTACAGTGGGAGCACACATGTTTGAACTTGCAGGTATTCCTGAATTTGCACTGGCCCTCGTTAAATTGCCAGCACGTTCCTGATTTTTCCTTTGCTCCCTGTGACCCCTGACCACTACTGCCGTGGCCTGCCTGCTGAGTGCCACTGCCTCCACTCCCGTGAAAGGACTGCCTGTACCTGACTGGCACCATCACTTTCAACCAAAGTCCTATGTCTTTCTGGTCCCAACGTATCTCAGGCCTGACCGCCTTTCTCTGATTAAACTTCTCATCATAACGTAACCAGGCCTGCCCTCCATAAGAACGCTGAGCTTCCCCAATTGCATCAAGATAACATAATAAGCAGGAACAATTTTCCGGAGACTTCTCACCTATTACACTCGCTAAGATTGCAAACGCTTGCAACCAATTAGCAAATGTCTGTGGGATAAGCCGCCACCTCCTCTTTTTCTCCTCCTCCTTCTTGCTGTCATCCCTTTTTCCCTTATCCAGATTAAACTTCACTAATGGGAGTAGGGAAAAAATCTCCACATAATCGTCGTGCCAAATTTTTTCTTTAACCTCCTTCTTCAAATGAGCCCCCAATGGCCCTTCAAAACAGATGTACACCTCACCCTTAGCCCTATCATCCAACTTTACTGTGTCCCCTTTAACTTTTTCTGTTTGCACAGATACGGACACACCTGACACAGACTGTGACTGATCAATCACTACCGGTCTACCTTGTTCAGGTATCAGCTGCGCCGCAACCCCAGCCCCCGGGATCCATGCCCCGACCGGTGATGCCACCACCTCTCTCGCTGCCCCGCTCTGCAATCTGCTCAAAAGTTGTGACACGTTAACCAAGACGTCTCGCAGCCCGGGCTCAGCCGACCCCCCGATACCACCTAAATCTGTTGCTCTCCCACCCGACGCGCGATTACCCCTAAACTCAGCTGCTAAAACCCCCATAAGCAACAAAGTAGACATTGATTGATACTCACCGAGCTGTGCAGGTGCTGTGTCCCTTCCAGCCGAACATCCCGAATCCCGACGTCCCCCATCGACCTCTGGATCGTTGTCAGAAAAAGAGTCTTCAGCGCCACCGCGCTGCTCCTGGCCTGCGCCCCTGGCCTCCACGTCACCAGGGGGGACCAGAGCGTCTGCCGTGCTTCGTCCGACCGACCTCATCCTGGATCTGGACCGCGCTTGCTCTGCAGGACATGGATCCCTGTCCGGCTCTCTACTACTATGTCTGCCAGGCAGTGGGGCCCCGCCGCACCTCCCCGTCTGGTGCACCTCTTCTGAGCCTCGCTGCCTGGACGACTCCTGTAACGCTGTGCCCGTCAGAATCCTTCTGCCCGTGCTCCTGCTAACAGGCCCTGATACAGCGTCCACGCTGCTGCTGTCTGCCGCTCTGCTGCCTCCGTTCCCGGTGTCTGCCGCTCCAGCCGTGCGCCTGCCTGGTCGCGCTGCAGCGGTGCCGCTCCTGGGCTCCGGTCTCCTTCCATCAGCGCCCTCAGGTCCTAGGTGAGGCCCGCTGAGGCACTGCAGGCCTCACTTACGGTGCGGCCCTCTCCAACGCTGCGCTCCTGGAACCTTGTGCCAGCCGGCCGGAGAGGAGGATTCCTGCCGAAGGGGGCACAGTTGGGGGACGCCGCACCGCTGCACCCGGCCTCCGCAGGGTCCCCGGAGGAGCTCCTAGGCCTGCGCCTGCCGCGCGTGCTCACCTCAGGTGAGAGTCTCTGCGGGGGCCTCGTCCGCCTGCCACACCTGCTGCTGGACTGCTGCGCTCCTGTGCTCCCAAGCAGAGAAGCAAGCTGCTCCTCCAGCCATCCTCCCCATCTGGACCTGGCCACATGCCTCAGGCACCCCACCAATGAATCCACCGACTCCATCTGATACCCGGTAAGCAGACAGCTATGGGGGGGTTGCTCCTCTCTTCTCACTAGCTTTTCCGGCGTAAAAGTGCCACTTTTCCCCCTATATACCCCACGCCCCCCACTAAAAACCCCTCCCTATGCTACCCTTCTACCCAATAATCTTACCCCGGCACCATTTTAAATAATGGCTATGTCCTGAGCACCTTTTTCCTCTGATCGCAGCTGCGTGCTCACGCTGCCTTTTGACATTGTGGGATGCGCGGCTCTGACCGGCGGGGATGATTTTGTGTTCGCCCTCCATGTAATAGTGTCCCTTGTCCTGGCTCCTCCTTATAATAATTGACCCCATCCTAGCCCCTTCAAAAAATAATACCCCTCATCTTGGGCTTTTCCAGTAATAATGCCCCAAATCCAGGGCCCCATGTTATAACAATGTCTCCCATCCTGGGTCCCTTCCTCATAAAATATCTACCATCAAGGGCCCCTTTATGGCACAGTGGCCCCCTTCATTGGCCCCTTTCATTTTTCTACAGCACGTTTTAAAAAGAAATAAGCAATTATTCTTACATTTCCCTGCTCCCATGACAAACAATGTCCTCATCTATAGTTGGCACAGAAACTGGCAGCTGAATTTAGCGTGCTGGCAAGGGCAGCACATGATGTCAATGCCATGTGCCACCCATCACGTCTGCTGCTGTCCTATGATTTGCCAGCAGCATGTATTGAAGTGCAGTGAGTCGGTGGGTCTCTATACCACAATATATTTCAGCTGAATGTGCATCCGATGGGTGAAATTGAAGTTGGCATGAATGGATCCCTCTCCTGAAAGTGCTCAGTTGCCGTTACACCCTCTGCAAATACAGTCCTTATGCCCCTGTTCTTCATGGCGAGCTCATAAATATTAACAATATCTAATGTGAGAGAAGCATTTAGTTGCTGAGAGGTTATCATGGGCTCCTTTGTGATGTCCCAGACTATGATATGACTTTCTCTCGGAGTGACCTTTGTTGGTTGACCATTCTGGGGAAGTTTAATAATGGTCTCTCCAATCTTAGGGTGGATTGATGGAGTCCTGTTTGGCTATGGTTTTCTAACCTTTTACAGCCTGATAAGCAACAACTATTCTTCTGTGGTCCTCAGTTATTATACTATAGGTTATTGTTTTCAGAATTTTTAGTGATAATGCTTTCTAAAACAATAATTGATCATTTTGTTGCATTTCGCTGTAAAAAAAGACCCTTAGTATTGTTTCAGCAAATCTCAGTGTTTTTCATTTCTTTTCTGCATGGGATTTTCACTCAGTCTTCATAACAAAAATAATTCTGATGTGCATACACTGGTGAGTTTCAATATTTTGTATGTGTACATTTGGTGATATACAGTTGCCCCATATGTCTTATCCTCCTTTTCTCTTGTGAGAACTCAGATATCACATCTGTGAACTACTTATAAGAATAGTATTGTGGCTAAACTGGGAAATCCAATAGAAACAATTGACTCTGGGATTATCCATGGCTATTAATAGCGGACACTTCCTGGATTAGTGCCGTTATCTGTGAATGAAATAGTGAAAACAATGTTCAAACTTTGCCAGTACTGGATGTGTTAAGAAATCTTCTCTCTGATCCTGTGACGCATTTTCCTCTGCATCATCTTTTGGTTTTACCAACACTTAATCACATTACGCTCAGTGGCTTTTACTTCCTTTATGTTTTGGCTGAAAAGAAAAACAGTAGCTAAGTGTCTGTATGTAATGTACAGTAGCTTCAGAATAATGGTTTTATTGTTGTTTTATTTGTGCTGCATCCCTTTGGTTATACATAAGCTAAAAGAGGTTATGCAGAGGTGTATCTATTATTTCCAGCACCCGGGGCAAGAATTCACTTTGGTGCCCCATCCCAAGCACATATGCGATTTGCACACTTAGGCCGGCGTCACACTTACCGTATGAAAAATCGGTCCGATTCTCTTGCTTGAGAATCGCAGCAATGTTCTAAGCATGGTGATCTGAATGTAATCCGTTTGCAATGCGTTGATGCGATTTCCTCACATCTAAGTATCTGTATGGCATCCGTATGACATGCATATGGCTTTAAATTTCCACTGATTTTCCCCATTGAATTTAATGGCTAAATGAGATGAAATGAGAAAAATGTGTGCGTATTTCTCGCAAGTCACATTGATGGTCCGTGTGGTGTCCGATTTTTTTTTCGCATCCATAGAATTGCATTGCCGAGACTCGGCCGATATAAGCGGAAAATCGCAGCATGCGGCAATTTCACTCGCACGCTGAATATATGCCCGAGAAAATAAAAAAAGATGTGAGCTGCCCCATAGATTATCAGCGGTCCGAGTACAATGCAAGTTTTTCTTGCATAGCCCTCGTCCATATTCAATGCTAGTGTGACTCCGGCCAAAACCTGAGAGAAGCAGAAAGAAAAGCTAGTTGTAACGTGACCATAAGGCCGGGGTCACACTAGCATAGAATATGGATGAGTGCTATGCAATGAAACATCGCATAGCACACGGACAACTGTTAATCTATGGGACAGCTCTTATCACCGTATGTTTTCTCGGACGTATTCAGCATGCGAGTGAAATTGCAGCATGCTGCAATTGTACACGCATATCGGCTGAGTCTCGCCAATGCAAGTCTATGGGTACAAGAAAAACTCGGACACCACACGGATCATCTGTGTGAGTTCCAACAAATACGCACACATTTTCCTCATTTCAGCCCACTGAGCCACTAAATTCAATGGGAAAAGTCCATGAGAAAAACAAAGCCATACGCATGTCACATGGACATCATACAGATGTCATACGGATACTTAGGTGCGAGAAAATCGCATCATTGCTTTGCAAATGCATTACACACGGATGACCATACGGAGAACACATGTGTGATTCTCGGCAGGGAGACTCGGACAGATTTCAATACGGTAAGTGTGACTTCAGCCTAAGTATAAAAATCACATATGAATGAAGTGGATGGAACTAGCAAGCAGAGCTGAATTCTGACAGTGAGTATATCACACGCTGTTATGATTGGCATGATACAGTGCTTCTTTTTTAACTAGAGAGCTTAACCAGGTTTGTGATGAAAATCTGCATTCATTCTAGGTGACTTCAGACTTTATGAATTCTCACAGTGCATGCACTAGGGGCCGATGTTTATAGCCTGGGAAGGAGTTAATACCCATTGATTTTTCCAGGATATGAATATCAGCCCGCAGCTGTATATTTAGCCTTTATTAGCTATTAAAGTAGCTATTTCACATTTCTACCTTTGGAACCTTTGGATCTCGAAATGTTTGGGACTTCTAGTGTTAAGGAAGGCCATCAGGCCATCAGGAAGGCCTCAAAATTTCGAAAGGATAGGATCCCTTGCTTCCCAGAGGGGGTTAATCCAACTCAAAGCCTCTCCTGCTACGTAGGACAGTAAGAGTCCCACCTTGGCCCAATCAGAGGGGAAATTGGAAGAATTCCATTCGAAGTACCCCAAGCATCGCTCCAGGAACTCCAGGCATTCCTTAGGATCCCCGTAGTACCTTGGCAGAGATGTTGGGCGGAGCTTTTCATAAGTCGCAAGTTGATTAAACACCTCACCTGAGGCTATGATTCGATCTGCTGTAGCGATAGATTTCTGAACTTGAAACATTTTTTTTCGGTTGCTCATACTGGCTAGAAGAAAGTTCATCTCGCCCTGAGAGCATAGGCCCATGAGACTAAGCGGGGACCATGGCCTGAGCAATCTGTAATGCTCACGCACTGACTGGTTGGTGCAAGCATGGGGGTGTGGCCCCACTGTGCCACAAACCAGACTACCCTGGTTTTTGAAATGTATTCTTTAGCCTTCTGATCGTGCACTCCGCCTCCTAGCCACAGGTGTTTTAATTACAGCAGGTCCAATACCCCTCCACAGAGAGAGAGAATTTTAGTCTAGGAAGAGGTTTCACATGTACCCATTCAGACGGAGACGTTTATTCTCAGCGAGGTAAGGCAAGTGTAGGACCTGGTACAAGAGAGATGCCGTAAAGGGGCTACCAGGTACACATACAATTGGCCATTTTTATGCGCTAAACGCTCTCATTTTTCATATTTCTAGTGCAGTAATGCAGTTCAAATTTCGTGTTTCAAGTTTGCATGTTCTAGCGCTGCAGTGTGCTGCCTTATTTACTTAGCTATATACGAGTTGGCGACTCTAGGTTCAGCACCTGTTCACACTTAGTCTACGTTGGATGTGCCGGTCAGGTTTTTGAAATGAACTGGCAGGAAGGTGGGCATGGCTGAGACACTGGCAGGTGGGCACGGCTGGCACTCTGGCAGAACAGGTACTGACTAGGTAGGGACCGGAATACAGGCAGGTATATGGAAACAGGTAGGGACCTGTTCAGACAGGAGGGTATACGGGAACAGGTAGGAACCTGACCCGTAGGTTGCAAAACAGAAGTAGAGCAGGACTGCAAGGAGCAGATGCAAAGCAGAACCACAGGAGGCGGAGATAAGAGCAGAAACGTAGGAGGCGGAGCTAAGAACAGAACCCCCTGAGGCGGAGCTAAGAACAGAACCACTGGAGGCAGAGCGAAAAGCAGAATTGGTGGGGCCAAGAGCAGAACCACTGGAGGCGGAGCCAAAGGCAGAACCGCTGGAGACATAGCCAAGAGCAGTACCACTGGAGATGGAACCAAGGGCAGAACCGCTGGAGGTTGAGCCAAGAACAGAACCTTTGGAGGCAGAGCCAAGAGCAGAACTGCTGGAGGTGGAGCCAAGAGCAAAACACTGGAGGCGGAGCCAAGAGCAGAACCGCTGGAGGTGGAGCCAAGAGCAGAACGGCGCAGTGCCATAGGTTGCAGCGAGCAGAGCAGAGAGGTGCAGAGCCTCAGGTTGCAACGAGCAGGGCAGAGAGGTGCAGAGCTACAGGTTGCAGCAAGCAGAGCAGAGAGGCGCAGAGCCACAGGTTGCAGTGAGCAGAGCAGAGAGAGGCAGAGCCACAGGTTGCGGTGGGCAGATCAGAGCCGCAAAGTGAGATGCAGAGCAGAAGAGAGCCACAGGTTGAGGGAAGCAGAGCAGGGAGGAATGGACACAAGGGAATGCACAGCATAGTGGGAAAGGCAACAGACATGAAAACAACAGAAACAGATGTAGATCAGTGTACAGACAGCGACAGGAACGGCGTAAGGCACAAAGACAAGGATTCAGACCAGGGTATAAAGCTCCACTGGGTGGCTGAGACAAGACACACAGGTTCAGGCCAGGGTACAATGCCCCGCTGGGCGGCTGAGACAGAACAGGACCTGGCAGCTCAGTAGCAAGACACTAACTGAGGGAGAAATTTGCTCAGGCATCCTCCAATGGGTGGGGATGCCTTAAGTATCAGAGGCCTCTTTGCAATTGGCCGGGGACACCTTAGGAAGGTGTACACATTCTCAATAAGAATCAGGAATTGTCAGCGCCACCCCCCTATGCACACAGCCAGGAAGTATGCAGAGAGCAGGCAGGAAACGTGAGGCACACAGCATGGAACCGGCAGAAGACAGCATGGCCCGGAGCAGTAAGTAAGTTGATGTATCAGGCAGGTGGGGGATTGGAGGCCATGCAGTGATGCCGTCAGGGTTATTACACAAGCTACAGCTGACAGCTTGGAGCTGGTATTCTCAGGCAGGTAAGGCACCATAGAAATTGTCCCCCCACAACCTAAAAATAGTAGCCTATAGCTGCCCAGAAAAGGAGCATGTATTCTTACACTTTGCTCGGTTCTTCCCACTTGCCCTGTGGCTGTGTCAAGTGAGGTTCATATTTATGGGCTCGATGTCACGTTTGTATTGTACGGTGACATCAAGACCACGGGATAGTAATGGTGAAGCGTCTATAAGACCCCACCCATTACTAATACTATAGTTGTATTGTAAATAAACACACAGCCAGAATAAAGTCGTTTATTTAAAAAAAAAAACATACTTTCACTTTTTATAGCTCTGAGCTCTGAGCGATCACCAGAAGAAATGAGAAATGAGAAACGTGAACACAGCGCGGCACCTTGAGACTTTTTCACATTGTGCTAGTGGTGATCTCACAGAGGTCACCATAGTTCAGGGGCCCATCTGGAAATGCAGTCTCATTGACCTGCCATAACCTAGATGATGTCACCGCTGGTCACTAATGCTGCGCTCTCAACAGCTCATTCCTCAGTGATTCTCAGATATCTTGGCACCACCTTGGTTGAAAACTGTTTATCCTCAGACATTGATTATGCATGGGACAGAATGACGGACTGGTGATGAATATGGTTGTTTTTTATTTTTATTTTTTTTACAGTAGACGTTGGCTACAGTGGAACTGGGCGTTAGGTAAATATAACTGTGTTTGTTATTTTTAAATAAAAAAGTAAAAGGGTGTTTTTTGTTTCAAATAAAGGACTTTATACTGGCTGTGTGTTTATTTACAATATAATCATAGGATTACTAATGGATAGATGCCTTATAGACTCGATGAAGCCTAACAATACAAAGGTGACATCAAGCCCACAAATATGAAACTCACTTGCCACTACCACAGGGCAAATGGGAAGACCTGGGCAAAGCACTAATGCACCTATTCTGGGCAGCTGTGGTCTGCTATTTTTAGGCTTGGGGCCAATATCTACGGCCCATTACCAGCCTGAGAATACCAGCCCCTAGCTGTCTGCTTTAGCCATTTTTTTAAATTATTTAATTAAATAATTTAAAAAAACGGCATGGGGACTCTCTATTCTTGATAACCAGCCTGGCTAACATGGACAGATGGGGTTGCAGCCTGCAGCTGTCAGCTTTGCTTGGCTGGTTATCAAAAATACAGCGAAACCTACTCCGTTTTTTTAATGATTTATTTAAGGCCCAGGCACCGGCTGATGTCCCCTTATTCCCTACCTATGCTGCCAAAATACCTTACAAAAGTGTCCTTTTTCGCCTGTCAATCAGGCTGGTCAGGTCAGATGGGCGTGGTCATTCTCCCCCACATCTTGCTTATGTTCCCGTTGGTGGCGTAGTGCTTCTCGCATGCGCAAGTGCCGAATGCACTGCGCAGCTGTAGAAAAAGAGCGCGCTCGCCGCTATTCAGCGGTTTCTCGGTGTGCGCGGCCATCTTCCTGAGGCCGCGCGTGTGCAGATGGAGTCTCCTGCTTCCCTGGGTTTCAGGAAAATGGCCGCGGGATGCCGCGCGTGCGCAGATGGACATCGCGGCTGCCATTTTCCTGAAGCCGAGTTCGAAGATGGCCGCGCCCACCGAGAAACCGCTGAATAGCGGCGAGCGCGCTCTTTTTCTACAGCTGCGCAGTGCATTCGGCACTTGCGCATGCGAGAAGCACTACGCCACCAACGGGAACATAAGCAAGATGTGGGGGAGAATGACCACGCCCATCTGACCTGACCAGCCTGATTGACAGGCGAAAAAGGACACTTTTGTAAGGTATTTCGGCAGCATAGGTAGGGAATCAGGGGACAAAAAATACCCTATTGTAAAGCACAGCTCAGGCCCTATTTAACAGTATTTTTATCTCCTACTGAAAAAACGGGGTGACAGGTTCCCTTTAAACCAAATACAGGCACCCTTGACGTAGTCAAACATTTAAGTGCACCTTCCCACTTACACGTTTTCCATTGCCTTTCTCTGGCAATATACTGTATATTGCCAGATCTGTCAATCCAAGAAGACAGGCAGAACTAGAGGGAAAACAAGAAGGTGGGAAGGTGAACTTAAATGTTTGGTCACAGCATAGGTGCAACTTGTGCCTGTATGTGGTTTGAACAGTCATTCTGTTCTGACAGACTACCTTTAAGTCAATACAGAAAGAAGTAGAATTATAATTTTACTGCAACCACCGCGCTAAACTCAGGCTGAAAAAAAAAAAAAATCAATATACTTACTTCTGTTATGGCTGTTTTTGTACTATATGGGGACCCTTATGGGTAAAGGGTTACACCTAATTACAGCAATTCACTGAAAGGAAAAATATACAGGAGGTCGGTATATTGATTGGGGCCGTACAAATAAATTACCAAAGATATTGGTTAAGTAAACTCACTGCTCTTATATGACCGTATAAGGTGTTCCTATGTGGGGTTAAGTGTTTCTCTTTCCACGGTGTGATAAACCAATGCTGGAAGGTAATATAAAATATACAAAAAATCGATATACTGATTTGACCGTATAAACCAAATGCTGATAAATAGATAAAGCAAAAATAGAGCCCTGACGAAGAGGGGAGTTACCCCTCGAAACTAGTTGGCAGCTTGTCTCTCTTGCGCTCCCGTCCCTGCTTTTTGTGACGTCACACTAGCTCCTCCCCCATCTCGGCACCGCGTCCTCAGCATTGCTTCCGGCCGGGGCACGCGAGGCGCTGGTGCTTCTCCTGCTACTCACTGGGACGTTACCGTCCAGGAACCTCAGCTTCAGGCACTGACCACACAACGTCTGCTGAGCTCATTGAGTGTTGCCACTGGCACCGCATTCAGAGGATCACTTTGCCATCTTCACTGCATGTTTTTTCCTAAGCAGGATTTGGTGAGTGCCAGTTGATTTCCATAGATACTGCTGCAACCTATGTGGTATTCAATAATCCAATGATTTAAGGTACCATTATTATTATTTGCTCTATTTTTGCTTTATCTATTTATCAGCATTTGGTTTACTACACCGTGGAAACAGTAACGATCAACCCCACACAATTACACTCCAGGTGCAGCCTATATGGTCTTATAAAAGGAGTAAGTGTATTCCACCAATATCGCTGATAATTCATTTATACGGTCAAATCAGTATATGGATTTTTTGTATATTTTATTTTACCTTCCAGCATTGGTTTATCACACCGTGGAAAGAGAAACACTTAACCCCACATAGGAACGCCTTATACGGTCTTATAAGAGCAGTGAGTTTACTTAACCAATATCTTTGGTAATTTATTTGTACGGCCCCAATCAATATACCGACCTCCTGTATATTTTTCCTTTCAGTGAATTGCTGTAATTAGGTGTAACCCTTTACCCATAAGGGTCCCCATATAGTACAAAAACAGCCATAACAGAAGTAAGTATATTGATTTTTTTTTTTTTCAGCCTGAGTTTAGCGCGGTGGTTGCAGTATTATTATTTAGTCGGCAACATTTTTATTTAACAGAGTCTTGCACAGAACCTGTTTTAAGCACCTGCGGCTTCTGGGGCTTCCACCTTATCTTTTCAGGTGATTTAGCGCCAGTGTATATACAATTTATATCTTTTTAGAATTATAATTTGTTCTTTTATATTTATTATTCTTTTTTAATCTACTTCTGGCTATGATCTAAAAAACTTCATTAAAACAAACAAGTGAAAGAAAAAATCTTTCCTTTATACTTGCCCTAGCTGTATAATTCACTTCGGACTTTGGCCTAAAAAATGACAACGACGTGTTAGAAAGCACCCTGGCGGTACATTGTCATTAAACTATTTTGACCGCCGTGTTTGAAACGCATCAAAAGTACATACAATGTTATCGTAAATAGCTGTGTTTTTGTGATACTTTATCTACAAGTTTTTGGAAGTGGAATATAAAATAGATGTGCTTGAACTGAAAAAAGTGACCAAAAAGTGCTTTGACAATGCACAAAAACTTCTTCATGATTTTTTTTTTACCTACTGAGAAGCCTATAGAAAAAATACCAGAACTAGACTGTCCCTGAAAATAGAGAAAAATAGCTATAGATCTAAACAACACCCCAAAAACGTGAAAAGAAAACTACAAAATAATGCACAATTCCTACAGGCTCTCAGGTTAAGGGCACATACCCATCACCATGATAGATCTAAATAACACCCCAAAAACGTGAAAAGAAAACTACAAAATAATGCACAATTCCTATTGACTCTCAGGATAAGGGCTCATACCCATCACCATGACAAAAAAAGGTCTGCTTTTGGTCCAGAAAAGTGAGACTAGTGACATGAAAGTGTCATGCGAGCTTCATGAGAGTACAAGCCGATTTTTAACACCTAGGATCCGATTTACATCTGATTTACATGCAAGTGTGATCCGATTGCAATGTGATTTTAACATGACATTCTACATAAAGTAATTCTATATGTAATTTATGCAAAGTTTTCTAGTTTTTTCACAGAGAGAGAGAGAAATTAGATAGATAGATAGATACAAAAAGATAGATATAAATATGTGAGATATATAATCAGTGCTTTGTGTGCGTAGTTTACTGTACATATATTTTTTTGTAAATAATTTCCTTTCGGAAAAAAGGTGTGGGATCCTCTGATATTTTATTAACAAGAAGAGGGGCAGAGGGAAAGTGAACAGCTGGGGGCCGATGTTTATAGCCTGGGAATGAGGTAATATCCATGTATCTTCCCAGGCTATTAATATCAGTCACAGCTGTATACTTAGCCTTTTCTGGTTATTAAAATGGGGACCTGCCAAAAAATGACGTAGTGTCCTCCTAAAATTAATAACCAGCAAAGGCTATGCAGACAGCTGCGGATTCAAATTTATAGCCTACGAAAGACCATGGATATTGACCCCCTCCAAGACTGAAAATATCAGCTCTCAGCAGATGCGCCAATTCTGGCACTTAGTCTCACCTGTGGCACCCCTAGGGGTATTTGCCACAAAAATAGTTACTGACAGTAAGTACAAATACTAAAATAGCAAGACTGCACTACCACCTCCGGCCAGAAGGGGGAGCTCCAGAGACTCCCCTTGATCCATTCTGGTCTGAGAGAAGAAATGGCAGTTGGGCTAAGGAGCTGAAAGTGAGAGGTCATACAGTTGAATCTCTAACAGCCCTGTGACTGTTACCAGGCCTAAATCACCGGCCTGAGGAGAAGAGGGATAGAGAAAAAGGACATTGTGAGAACCGGGTAGCATTAATCACTACCCAGAACAGGCGCAAAGACGGATACCGGATCCGTGGCTGTATTCATTATATATAATACAGCAACCGGAAAAACGTGAGGTGATATCAGCTTCACTAGGGTCGGATGCAGCAACAGACACAGAGTTCAGCGGTACTCCCAGAGGGGGTAAACCGATAAAAGGACTCGGGTTGCCCGTCGAACCAGGACCCGGAGGGGACAGATTGGGCCGGCAGCCAGTTCACATACAGCAGCAGGGCCACACAGAAATTGCGCACAATAAGAGGCGAAGACCCCGGCAGGGTCAAAGTAACTCAGAGTTCCCATACAGACTCCGGTGACAGGACTGGTTGTAAATCCTTTTATGTTAAAGTAAACTGGTTAAACGTTTCAGTGCCTCAGTCTTTCATTTGGACAATAGCCATCTATCCAGGATCGAGATCGTCACCGCTGGGAGAACCTGCTGCTGATCAAGTAAGTGCCTGTCCCCTCATGATACCCCTTACACTGTGCATTGCCTGAGGCCACAGCACCGGGTCAAGCCACCCGTGACATCCCCCTCAAGAGACAGACTCCATTGGTCCGGTGCTGGGTATGCCGGTCTCCTGGGCGTCACAATTGGCGTCACGAACAGGATCTAGCCAGCCCGTATACCGGGTATTGTGTGCCGTGATTGGAGCCCAAAACTGTGAAAACTGGGATGAAAAATCTTGAAAATTGACTTTATTAAAGAAAAATCCATTCCCCATTGAAAACTATTGAAAGTGACTTTTCCTCATTGGTTATAATGGAGTAAAGATGGCCGCCATCCCCTGAGGTAATCACTTCATAACCGTTAGGCACGAGACTGTTAATTGAGCTACGCCATCACCTGAGCCCCAGTCTAACTGAAAAACTTCAGAATCCGCCATTACAGAGCGCGGTGGGTGAGAGCAGCAGGGGGCGTGTCATTGTGGGCGGCACCAAGCTGAGCGCTCTGACATCAGAGCAAGGGGAAAATCGATCCTGCTGCACAGCGGAAAGAATCTACACTATCCTGACGGAAGCGGAGGACCGGAAGGGTCCGGATTAACTAAGGGGGCACAGTATGTCGCAGCACGGAGACGCCGCAGCACTCGGCAACGCTAATGCAGCTGAAAGACAGAGTGTCAATAGAGAGTCCGGCAGCGCAGCGGTGCAAGGAGTGGCGCCCATCATGCCGGTGCTGATGCCATATACCCCGGGTGGCCCATGGCTTCCAATGTATGAAGGTGAGCCTAATACCCTTGACGATTTCAGAGAAAAGATGCTGGCCCATTTTGACATGTTCCCTGTGGGTGAAGTTCAGCGTGTTAGTCTCCTGATGATGCAGTTAAGTGGCCATGCTAAGCGAGAAGTCACAGCATGGGCAGCTGATCTAAAAGGCACTGTTGAACGCATATTTGCTGGATTAAAAGCTACATTTGAAACCACGGCCAGCAGCAAAGCTAAAATACGATTCTTTAGTTGCAAACAAAAAGCTAATGAGGGCGTGAGAGACTTTGCCTTAAACCTGCAGGAAGCCCTTAAATCACACTGGCTGAACCCATTTTTAACACCGGAGCGGATAAACTGCTAAGAGATCAATTTATTGAGGGACTCTACACCCCTTCTCACCGGGGGCATGTGAGCATGCTTGTTTTTAAGAACCCTGAATTGACATTTGCCCAATTAAAGGAGAGCGCTATACGTCTCCAGCTGGCAGAGGCACCTCGGGATCAGGATCCTGCGCAACCCATGGCAGAGGCACCTCAACAACAGGGAGTGCCAGTGACATCAGCTATGTCTGGGGCCATTGCTAAGCCCCTGGGGCCCAGTACTAATGAGGCTCTTCAACAAAAGCTTGACTCTTTAGCTGATGTTGTTGCTTCAATGGCTAAAACCATGCAGGAGATGAGAGGACACAAGATGGAGTTGGCAAACTGTAGAGAGGATGTTCCATGGATGAGACCCCGGAGATACCCGACATGGAGAGGACGACCCCGCGACCGCTACCAACCGGATGGACAGCCCATTTGCCGCCGTTGCCAGCAGCCGGGCCACTTTGCACGAGATTGTGATTTAAACGGGAATCCCCTGGGAATGCGGGCCGCTTCGCAGGAATGAACTTTCAAGGCCCAACACCCTGGCACGACAGGTACATCGGAGGACGACCCATTATCCCTATCGTGCTGGACGGAATTCCCCTCAACGCTTTGCTGGACACAGGTTCCCAGATTTCATCTATACCGTATATCCTTTATAAGAGGTACTGGGCTGATGCAGATATTGATAAAGGGCCCTCTGATGTTGAACTAGATATATGGGCCAGTAATGGTAAGTTGGTACCGAAACTAGGATTCAGGGAGATGACCATAAAGATTGGTAAAGTAGAACTGAAGAAACAGGGTATAATTGTTGTTGATGTTGACCGGCGGAACTGTGAACCAACTGTATTGATAGGAATGAATGTGTTAGAGAACTGCTTTTCCAAAGTCATTTCTGTCTTACAGCAAATTGCTGAAACTGCCCAATCCTGCCAGCAGAGAGTTCTCCGGAGGGAAATAAAAGTATTGATGTTAAGGCAACAGGTAGAAGTTGCAGGTGGAGAAATCGGCAGTGTAAGGGTAAGTGATCCAACGTCTATTGTAATCCCACCAAAAACAGAAATGCTGGTATGGTGTAGAGCAGCCATTGGTACTAAGGGAGATTATCAAGCCTTAATAGAACCAGTGTACACCGACAGCAGGCCCACTATACTCACAGCACGAGGGATAGTCGAGGTACACCGGGGACGAGTGCCGGTACGACTTTTGAACTGTGGAGAGGAAGAGGTCACTTTGCCAAGGTATGCTACAATGGCAAAGCTATATACTGTTGACAACAATGCCATCACAACCATTGAGCCCTTAGAACCAACCTGTCAGGTGGAAGGCAATGGCTCAGATGGAGAAATGGAGGATTGGTGCCAACAGCTACACATGGGCATAAATTCAACACCTACCCATCAAAAACAAGGGGTGTATAGGCTAGTGACGGAATATGAACAAGTCTTCAGTAAACACCCATTGGACTTCGGACGGATAGAAGGGGTAGAACACACAATCCCCACAGATGACCATCCCCCAATAAAAGAAAGATATAGACCCATACCGCCCGCTCACTATCAATGTGCAAAAGATATGCTGAGGGAAATGAAACAGGCCGGGGTAATAAGAGACAGCTGTAGCCCCTGGGCGGCCCCTCTAGTGATTGTCAAAAAAAAGGACGGAACCATGAGAATGTGCGTAGACTACCGGAAGATTAATAACATCACCCATAAAGATGCCTACCCCTTGCCTAGGATAGAAGAGTCCTTAACTGCTTTGAAATCTGCTAATTATTTTTCCACCTTAGACTTAACAAGCGGGTATTGGCAAGTCCCTGTGGCTGAGAGAGATAAGGAAAAGACGGCATTCACCACACCAATGGGTCTATGTGAATTTAATCGCATGCCGTTCGGACTCTGCAACGCATCCGGTACCTTCCAGCGGCTGATGGAATGCTGCCTCGGACACAAGAACTTCGAGACCGTCCTCCTGTACCTAGATGATGTGATCGTCTACTCAAAGACTTACGAACAACACTTAATAGACCTGGCAGAAGTGTTCGAAGCCTTATCCAGGTATGGCATGAAAGTCAAGCCATCCAAATGTCACCTTCTCAAGCCAAAGGTACAGTACCTGGGACACATCGTGAGTTCGGAGGGAGTAGCACCAGATCCCGAGAAAATAAGCGCCATAAGGGATTGGCCAAGACCTACCAGCGCAAAAGAAGTGAGACAATTCCTGGGATTGGTGGGTTACTACCGCAGATTTATAAAAGGATTTACCAAGTTGGCAGCACCCTTGCAAGACACCTTGGTAGGGCAGACGAAGAAACCTTCAAACCGAAACCCTCCTTTTCAGTGGAACGACGAAAGGGAAGACTCCTTTGAACAACTAAAGAAGGCACTAACCGGAGAAGAGGTTCTGGCATACCCAGATTACCATAAACCTTTCATCCTCTACACCGATGCCAGTAATGTGGGACTAGGAGCGGTGCTGTCACAAAAGCAAGAAGGTCGGGAGAAAGTCATCGCCTTTGCAAGTAGAAAGCTCCGGCCTACTGAAAGAAATTCAGAAAATTACAGCTCCTTCAAATTGGAACTACTGGCAGTAGTTTGGGCTGTGACGGAGCGTTTCAAACACTATCTGGCCGCTGCAGAATTTATTGTCTATACTGACAACAATCCGTTGACCCACCTGGACACAGCCAAATTAGGTGCGTTAGAACAGCGATGGATAGCCCGGTTATCTAATTACAACTTCATAATCAAGTATCGAGCAGGTCGCAAGAATGGAAATGCCGATGCCCTATCCCGGATGCCACACTTGAGAGATGTAGAAGAGGAAACGGGGGAGCTTGAAGAAATTGAACTACCAGCCTTCCATCGTCCCAAGGCAAAACATCATCAGTCAAGTACCTATCAGAAACAACAAGAGGTGAATTTTAATCCGTTAGCACACCATAGATGGGCTGACACCCAAGACAGCAATCCGGCTGTGAAGTTGGTGAAGGAACTGTTGACTGAGCAAAGTGCATATCCCTATGAGGATGCCCCAGAAGAGACGCATCAACTCTGGAAAGAGAGAGGCAAAATGTTCCTGTATCAAGGGAAGCTCTGTAGAAGATACACCAATCCGAAAACACATGAATTGGTTTGGCAGATTATTGTGCCTAAACAAGATGTGAAGATGGTCCTCGAAGCTTACCATAATGGTGCTGGTCACTTCGGTTGGAAAAAGTTAGAAGTACTTCTAAGAGAAAGATTTTATTGGGTCGGGATGAGAAAATCAATCGAACAGTGGTGCAGAAATTGTGGCCCGTGTAACCTCAGAAGAAACGATCAAAAGAACCAAAGAGCACCACTGCAGCCCATAATCACCAAACAACCACTTGAACTTGTAGCCATGGACCACGTGAAGTTGACACCAAGCCGGTCCGGCTATGTCTATGCCTTGACCATCGTGGACCATTATTCACGTTTCTTGGTAGTAGTACCCGTAAAAGATCTGACAGCAAAAACAGCAGCCAAAGCGTTCCAAACGTACTTTTGTAGACCCCATGGATATCCGGAACAGGTTCTCACCGACCAAGGTACAGCCTTTGAATCAGAGATCTTCAGAGAATTCTGTAATATGTATGGTTGCAAAAAGATCCGGACGACGGCCTATCATCCACAAACAAACGGCTTATGCGAGAAGATGAACCATATTGTAATAGACCTACTAAAGACTTTACCTGAGACAGAAAGGAATCAATGGCCAGAGAAATTGCCTGACTTGGTGGATCTGTATAATCATGTCCCGGTGAGCTCCACCAACTGCACCCCAGCTTACCTTATGCGTGCAAGACCCGGCCAATTACCAATCGATCTAGAAATGGGAATTCTGAAACCAGACGCAGAAGTTCAAGACTCCAATTGGGATATCATACGGCAAAAGCAGTATCGCCAAGTGCAAGAGAGTGTGGAAAGAAGCCTTCAGCAAACTAGAGAAAGACAAGAGCGAACTTTCAACCAGAATGCTCTAGCGACCCCATTAAGACCGGGTGACCAAGTGCTCAAGAGAAATCGTCGAACCAATAAACTGGACAATCAGTGGGAAGCCGTACCCTACACAGTTTTACCAACAAGAGTGGATAATCCTAAAATGTGTCTCATTAGCAAAAACGGAGGCTTAACATCTGTACTAGTGTCAAGAGACAATCTTAAATTATGTCCGGAAGCATTGAAAGAGCCAGACGTTGTCCAGCCAGAACCAGAAGTTATTCAACCCATACAGGTTCAACCAGTAAAGGAAAAAGAAGAGGAAGTGTATCACACCTGTATAGGAAACTTTCCCAAAACCCTACTAACATACCATGGTGCAGTAGTGGTTCCCATGGTGGCCTTTTACCCAACACCGAACCCAATACCAGAAGTCCCAAGACAGGAAGAGGCTGACCCCGTACTACAGGAGGTTCCAGGCCAGGAAGAACAGATTCCTGGTCAGAGTAATCCCATTCACGGTGACCTTGCCAACTCCATAGTCGTGGAATTATCTTTAGCAGAGCGGGCAGATACTACATCCGCAGTAGACAGTAGTACACCACATGAAGAGACACCGCTATTACGTAGATCACAGCGTAGTACCCAGGGTCAATTACCGGCCAGGTATGCAGATTACCAACTATAAAGCTCATAATGTGAATTGTATATATGTTATGCCGTATATAGTTAAACAGAAAATGTAGTATAGTCATTGCTATCAGTCTGCAACGTTTAAGCCCAGTGCCTACAGAGACTTGTCTGTATGAACTTATTGCATATTCTTGAACTTTTTATCAGCCCGGAGGCACTAAATCAAAGCTCCGGAAAGACTGCTTTTTGAACTTTGCTTTTTGCTCTTTTTGAACTTTCTTTAGACTTTATATTGATAACTCCGTTGGAAAAATGGAACTAAATTCCTGGACACTAAGTACAGTGCCTTTCCTAATACCTTCAAGGATAGAACTGTATTAATGGACGCTATTTGAAGTGACTTTTTACAGAACTCTATTTTTGTTTCCTTGAGTGGTTTTTGTAACTTTTCATTTTTAAGACTCTGTACATATTAATTGTTATTTCAAAATGTTATTGTCCCACAGTCCCGGAGTACTGTTCTTAACTAAGGGGGAATGTGGCACCCCTAGGGGTATTTGCCACAAAAATAGTTACTGACAGTAAGTACAAATACTAAAATAGCAAGACTGCACTACCACCTCCGGCCAGAAGGGGGAGCTCCAGAGACTCCCCTTGATCCATTCTGGTCTGAGAGAAGAAATGGCAGTTGGGCTAAGGAGCTGAAAGTGAGAGGTCATACAGTTGAATCTCTAACAGCCCTGTGACTGTTACCAGGCCTAAATCACCGGCCTGAGGAGAAGAGGGATAGAGAAAAAGGACATTGTGAGAACCGGGTAGCATTAATCACTACCCAGAACAGGCGCAAAGACGGATACCGGATCCGTGGCTGTATTCATTATATATAATACAGCAACCGGAAAAACGTGAGGTGATATCAGCTTCACTAGGGTCGGATGCAGCAACAGACACAGAGTTCAGCGGTACTCCCAGAGGGGGTAAACCGATAAAAGGACTCGGGTTGCCCGTCGAACCAGGACCCGGAGGGGACAGATTGGGCCGGCAGCCAGTTCACATACAGCAGCAGGGCCACACAGAAATTGCGCACAATAAGAGGCGAAGACCCCGGCAGGGTCAAAGTAACTCAGAGTTCCCATACAGACTCCGGTGACAGGACTGGTTGTAAATCCTTTTATGTTAACCCCTTCAAGACCCAGCCTATTTTGACCTTAAAGACCTTGCCGTTTTTTGCAATTCTGACCAGTGTCCCTTTATGAGGTAATAACTCAGGAACGCTTCAACGGATCCTAGCGGTTCTGAGATTGTTTTTTCGTGACATATTGGGCTTCATGTTAGTGGTAAATTTAGGTCAATAAATTCTGCATTTATTTGTGATAAACACGGAAATTTGGCGAAAATTTTGAAAATTTCGCAATTTTCACATTTTGAATTTTTATTCTGTTAAACCAGAGAGATATGTGACACAAAATAGTTAATAAATAACATTTCCCACATGTTTACTTTACATCAGCACAATTTTGGAAACAAAATTTTTTTTTGTTAGGAAGTTATAAGGGTTAAAATTCGACCAGCGATTTGTCATTTTTACAACGAAATTTACAAAACCATTTTTTTTAGGGACCACCTCACATTTGAAGTCAGTTTGAGGGGTCTATATGGCTGAAAATACCCAAAAGTGACACCATTCTAAAAACTGCACCCCTCAAGGTACTCAAAACCACATTCAAGAAGTTTATTAACCCTTCAGGTGCTTCACAGCAGCAGAAGCAACATGGAAGGAAAAAATGAACATTTAACTTTTTAGTCACAAAAATTATCTTTTAGCAACAATTTTTTTATTTTCCCAATGGTAAAAGGAGAAACTGAACCACGAAAGTTGTTGTCCAATTTGTCCTGAGTACGCTGATACCTCATATGTGGGGGTAAACCACTGTTTTGGCGCACGGCAGGGCTTGGAAGGGAAGGAGCGCCATTTGACTTTTTGAATCAAAAATTGGCTCCACTCTTTAGCGGACACCATGTCACGTTTGGAGAGCCCCCGTGTGCCTAAAAATTGGAGCTCCCCCACAAGTGACCCCATTTTGGAAACTAGACGCCCCAAGGAACTTATCTAGATGCATAGTGAGCACTTTGAACCCCCAGGTGCTTCACAAATTGATCCGTAAAAATGAAAAAGTACTTTTTTTTCACAAAAAAATTCTTTTAGCCTCAATTTTTTCATTTTCACATGGGCAACAGGATAAAATGGATCCTAAAATGTGTTGGGCAATTTCTCCTGAGTACACCAATACCTCACATGTGGAGGTAAACCACTGTTTGGGCACATGGTAAGGCTCGGAAGGGAAGGAGCGCCATTTGACTTTTTGAATGAAAAATTATTTCCATCGTTAGCGGACACCATGTCGCGTTTGGATAGCTCCTGTGTGCCTAAACATTGGCGCTCCCCCACAAGTGACCCCATTTTGGAAACTAGACCCCCCAAGGAACTAATTTAGATGCCTAGTGAGCACTTTAAACCCTCAGGTGCTTCACAAATTGATCTGTAAAAATGAAAAAGTACTTTTTTTTCACAAAAAAATTCTTTTCGCCTCAATTTTTTCATTTTCACATGGGCAGTAGGATAAAATGGATCATAAAATTTGTTGGGCAATTTCTCCCGAGTACGCCGATACCTCATATGTGGGGGTAAACCACTGTTTGGGCACTCGGCAGGGCTCGGAAGAGAAGGCGCGCCATTTGACTTTTTGAATGGAAAATTAGCTCCAATTGTTAGCGGACACCATGTCGCGTTTGGAGAGCCCCTGTGTGCCTAAACATTGGAGCTCCCGCACAAGTGACCCCATTTTGGAAACTAGACCCCCCAAGGAACTTATCTAGATGCATATTGAGCACTTTAAACCCCCAGGTGCTTCACAGAAGTTTATAACGCAGAGCCATGAAAATAAAAAATAATTTTTCTTTCCTCAAAAATGATTTTTTAGCCTGGAATTTCCTATTTTGCCAAGGATAATAGGAGAAATTGGACCCCAAATATTGTTGTCCAGTTTGTCCTGAGTACGCTGATACCCCATATGTGGGGGTAAACCACTGTTTGGGCGCACGGCAGGGCTCGGAAGGGATGGCACGCCATTTGGCTTTTTAAATGGAAAATTAGCTCCAATCATTAGCGGACACCATGTCACGTTTGGAGAGCCCCTGTGTGCCTAAACATTGGAGATCCCCCAGAAATGACACCATTTTAGAAACTAGACCCCCAAAGGAACTAATCTAGATGTGTGGTGAGGACTTTGAACCCCCAAGTGCTTCACAGAAGTTTATAACGCAGAGCCATGAAAAAAAAAAAAAAAATTATTTTCTCAAAAATGATCTTTTAGCCTGCAATTTTTTATTTTCCCAAGGGTAACAGGAGAAATTTGACCCCAAAAGTTGTTGTCCAGTTTCTCCTGAGTACGCTGATACCCCATATGTGGGGGTAAATCACTGTTTGGGCACATGCCGGGGCTCGGAAGTGAAGTAGTGACGTTTTGAAATGCAGACTTTGATGGAATGCTCTGTGGGCGTCACGTTGCGTTTGCAGAGCCCCTGATGTGGCTTAACAGTAGAAACCCCCCACAAGTGACCCCATTTTGGAAACTAGACCCCCAAAGGAACTTATCTAGATGTGTGGTGAGCACTTTGAACCCCCAAGTGCTTCATAGAAGTTTATAATGCAGAGCCGTGAAAATAATAAATACGTTTTCTTTCCTCAAAAATAATTATTTAGCCCAGAGTTTTTTATTTTTCCCAAGGGTAACAGGAGAAATTTGACCCCAATATTTGTTGTCCAGTTTCTCCTGAGTACGGTGATACCCCATATGTGGGGGTAAACTACTGTTTGGGCACATGCCGGGGCTTGGAATTGAAGTAGTGACGTTTTGAAATGCAGACTTTGATGGAATGCTCTGCGGGCGTCACGTTGCGTTTGCAGAGCCCCTGATGTGCCTAAACAGTAGAAACCCCCCACAAGTGACCCCATTTTGGAAACTAGACCCTGAAAGGAACTTATCTAGATGTGTGGTGAGCACTTTGAACCCCCAAGTGCTTCATAGAAGTTTATAATGCAGAGCCGTGAAAATAATAAATACGTTTTCTTTCCTCAAAAATAATTATTTAGCCCAGAATTTTTTATTTTCCCAAGGGTTACAGGAGAAATTGGACCCCAAAAGTTGTTGTCCAGTTTCTCCTGAGTACGCTGATACCCCATATGTGGGGGTAAACCACTGTTTGGGCACACGTCGGGGCTCAGAAGGGAAGTAGTGACTTTTGAAATGCAGACTTTGATGGAATGGTCTGCGGGTGTCACGTTGCGTTTGCAGAGCCCCTGGTGTGCCTAAACAGTAGAAACCCCCCACAAGTGACCCCATTTTAGAAACTAGACCCCCCAAGGAACTTATCTAGATATGTGGTGAGCACTTTGAACCCCCAAGTGCTTCACAGACGTTTACAACACAGATCCGTGAAAATAAAAAATCATTTTTCTTTCCTCAAAAATTATGTTTTAGCAAGCATTTTTTTAGATTCACAAGGGTAACAGGAGAAATTGGACCCCAGTAATTGTTGCGCAGTTTGTCCTGAGTATGCTGGTACCCCATATGTGGGGGTAAACCACTGTTTGGGCACACGTCAGGGCTCGGAAGTGAGGGAGCACCATTTGACTTTTTGAATACGAGATTGGCTGGAATCAATGGTGGCGCCATGTTGCGTTTGGAGACCCCTGATGTGCCTAAACAGTGGTAACCCCTCAATTCTAACTCCAACACTAACCCCAACACACCCCTAACCCTAATCCCAACTGTAGCCATAATCCTAATCACAACCCTAACCCCAACACACCCCTAACCCCAACACTAACCCCAACACACCCCTAACCCCAACACTAACCCCAACACACCCCTAACCCTAACCACAACACTAATTCCAACCCTAACCCTAAGGCTATGTGCCCACGTTGCGGATTCGTGTGAGATATTTCCGCACCATTTTTGAAAAATCTGCGGGTAAAAGGCACTGTGTTTTACCTGCGGATTTTCTGCGGATTTCCAGTGTTTTTTGTGCGGATTTCACCTGCGGATTCCTATTGAGGAACAGGTGTAAAACGCTGCGGAATCCGCACAAAGAATTCACATGCTGCGGAAAATACAACGCAGCGTTCCCGCGCGGTATTTTCCGCATCACGGGCACAGCGGATTTGGTTTTTCATATGTTTACATGGTACTGTAAACCTGATGGAACACTGCTGCGAATCCGCAGCCAAATCCGCACCGTGTGCACATAGCCTAATTCTAAAGGTATGTGCACACGCTGCGGAAAACGCTGCGGATCCGCAGCAGTTTCCCATGAGTGTACAGTTCAATGTAAACCTATGGGAAACAAAAATCGCTGTACACATGCTGCGGAAAAACTGCACGGAAACGCAGCGGTTTACATTCCGCAGCATGTCACTTCTTTGTGCGGATTCCGCAGCGGTTTTACAACTGCTCCAATAGAAAATCGCAATTGTAAAACCGCAGTGAAATGCGCAGAAAAAAACGCGGTAAATCCGCCATAAATCCGCAGCGGTTTAGCACTGCGGATTTATCAAATCCGCAGCGGAAAAATCCGCAGAGGACCAGAATACGTGTGCACATTCCTAACCCTAACCCTACCCCTAACCCTACCCCTAACCCTAGCCCTAACCCTAACCCTACCCCTAACCCTACCCCTACCCCTAACCCTACCCCTACCCCTAACCCTAACCCTACCCCTAACCCTAACCCTATTCTAACATTAGTGGAAAAAAAAAAATTTCTTTATTTTTTTATTGTCCCTACCTATGGGGGTGACAAAGGGGGGGGGGTCATTTATTATTTTTTTTATTTTGATCACTGAGATAGATTATATCTCAGTGATCAAAATGCACTTTGGAACGAATCTGCCGGCCGGCAGATTCGGCGGGCGCACTGCACATGCGCCCGCCATTTTGGAAGATGGCGGCGCCCGGGAGAAGACGGACGGGACCACGGCTGGATCGGTAAGTATGATAGGGTGGGGGGGGACCACGGGGGGGGGGATCGGAGCACGGGGGGGGGAATCGGAGCGCGGGAGGGGTGGAACGGAGCGCGGGGGGCGTGGAACGGAGCACGGGGGGGCTGGAATGGAGCACGGGGGGGTGGAACGGAGCACGGGGGGGGGTGGATCGGAGTGCAGGGGGGGTGATTGGAGCACGGGGGGGTGATTGGAGCACGGGGGGAGCGGACACGAGCACGGGGGGGAGCGGAGCACAGGGCGGAGGGGAGCCGGAGCAGTGTACCGGCCAGATCGGGGGGGTGGGGGGGCGATCGGAGGGGTGGGGTGGGGGCACACTAGTATTTCCAGCCATGGCCGATGATATTTCAGCATCGGCCATGGCTGGATTGTAATATTTCACCCGTTATAATGGGTGAAATATTACAAATCGCTCTGATTGGCAGTTTCACTTTCAACAGCCAATCAGAGCGATCGTAGCCACGAGGGGGTGAAGCCACCCCCCCTGGGCTAAACTACCACTCCCCCTGTCCCTGCAGATCAGGTGAAATGGGAGTTAACCCTTTCACCCGATCTGCAGGGACGCGATCTTTCCATGACGCCGCATAGGCGTCATGGGTCGGATTGGCACCGACTTTCATGACGCCTACGTGGCGTCAAAGGTCGGGAAGGGGTTAAAGTAAACTGGTTAAACGTTTCAGTGCCTCAGTCTTTCATTTGGACAATAGCCATCTATCCAGGATCGAGATCGTCACCGCTGGGAGAACCTGCTGCTGATCAAGTAAGTGCCTGTCCCCTCATGATACCCCTTACACTGTGCATTGCCTGAGGCCACAGCACCGGGTCAAGCCACCCGTGACATCCCCCTCAAGAGACAGACTCCATTGGTCCGGTGCTGGGTATGCCCGTCTCCTGGGCGTCACACACCCTTTCCACTTTCCCTGGTGCAGTGGCAAGTGGGGTGATAGTTCTGGGGGTTGGATGTCATCTTTGTATAGTCAGGTGACATCAAACCCAGAGGTTAGTAATGGAGAGGCGTCCATGAGACGCCCCCCTTTACTAACCCCATAGTGATATTGCATGAAAAAAACAAAAAAAAATGCCCAGAATAAAGTCATTTGAAAGAATGAATCAGACTTCTTTAATGAATAAGAACTTTTTCCATGGCGCTCATGCTGATGTCAGTAAGTTAAACTGAGTTCATTGGCTGTGAACTCCCAAGACCTTTCTGATGGCACAGTGAGTGTGTGAACTTTATCACGCTCGTGATGGCATCAGTGAAGTGAAAGGAGTTCACCATGATGTACTTAGCTCAGCAAGCAGACATAGCTCAGTGTCTCTGCTGAATGGCAGACTGTATAGTAGCATCATGCAACAATACAGCCTGCCATCTAGATGTAGTAGAGCTAGACATGTCGTCAGACAAATGGATATTTATTATTGATGAGTGATGAGCGAGTATGCTCGTTACTCAGGTTTCTCCGAGCATGCTCAGGTGGTCTCCGAGTATTTCAGCGTGCTCGGAGATTTAGTTTATGTCGACGCAGCTGCATGATTTTGGCACGCTGAAATACTCGGAGACCACCTGAGCAAACTCGGAGAAACTTGAGTAACGAGCAAACTCACTCATTACAAATTATTATCTTCTTGGCAGACAGGTGAGGAATATGATTGGTTATTTTTTTAATTCTCTTACAGGCGACGTTGGCTTCAGTGGATTAGGCATAGACGTGAGTCTAGCTGGTTTGGTTAGTTTAGACTCATTAAAGGAGTCTGTGTCATCTGTCATGATCCCAATGGCAGGGGATCACAAAAGGACAAGCACAAAAACAAAACAAGCTCTAGGGTGATGGAACCTGAGCTGACCGCTATCCTGAACCTAAACACACAACTAGCAGTAGCCGGGGAACGTGCCTACGATGATTCCTAGACGTCTCGCGCCAGCCGAAGGATTAACTTCCCCTATAAGAAGAAACACAGACCTCACTTGCCTCCAGAGAAACACCCCACAGAAATAGCAGCCCCCCACATGTAATAACGGTGAAATGAGAGGAAAACACATACGTAGTTATGAAAATAGAATCAGCAAAAATGAGGCCCGCTAAAGCTAGATAGCAGAGGATACAAAAGTGAACTGCGCGGTCAGCGAAAAACCCTTCAAAAACCCATCCTGAAATTACTTGAACTCATGTGCCAACTCATGGAACATGAGGAGTAATTTCAGCCCACTAGAGCAACCAGCAGCAAGGAATCACATATCTGCAAGCTGGACTAAGACAAAAATTAAGCAAAACGTGGAACAGGAAAATAAAAACTTAGCTTGTCTTGAAGATAACAGATGCAGGGAGCAGAGGTAAAAAGACACGCTGATTACATTGACAGCCGGCGAGGAAATGACAAAAAAGCCAGGTTAAATAGGAAACTCCCATAACCTGATGGAAAAGGTGGACACCAGAGACCGCAGAGAACACAAGTCACCCAGTACCATCAGTAACCACCAGAGGGAGCCCAAAAACAGAACTCACAACAGTACCCCCCCCTTGAGGAGGGGTCACCGAACCCTCACGAGAACCACCAGGGCGACCAGGATGAGCCCTATGAAAAGCACGGACCAAATCGGCAGCATGAACATCAGAGGCAATCACCCAAGAATTATCCTCCTGACCATAACCCTTCCACTTGACCAAATACTGGAGTTTCCGTCTGGAAACACGAGAATCCAAGATCTTCTCCACAACATACTCCAATTCACCCTCCACCAGCACCGGAGCAGGAGGCTCAAGCGAAGGAACGACAGGTACCTCATACTTCCGCAACAACGACCGATGGAACACATTATGAATAGCAAACGATGCCGGGAGATCCAAACGAAACGACACAGGGTTAAGAATTTCCAAGATCCTATAGGGACCGATGAACCGAGGCTTGAACTTAGGAGAAGAGACCTTCATAGGAACAAAACGAGAAGACAACCACACCAAGTCCCCAACAAGAAGTCGAGGACCCACGCGGCGACGACGATTAGCAAACTGCTGAGCCCTCTCCTGGGACAACTTCAAATTGTCCACCACATGACTCCAAATCCGATGCAACCTATCCACCACCATGTCCACTCCAGGACAATCAGAAGGCTCCACCTGACCAGAGGAAAAACGAGGATGAAACCCCGAATTACAAAAGAAAGGAGAAACCAAGGTAGCAGAACTAGCCCGATTATTAAGGGCAAACTCGGCAAGCGGCAAAAAGGAAACCCAGTCATCTTGATCAGCAGAAACAAAACACCTTAAATAAGTATCTAAAGTCTGATTAGTTCGTTCCGTCTGGCCATTCGTCTGGGGATGGAATGCAGACGAAAAGGACAAATCAATGCCCATCTTAGCACAGAACGTCCGCCAAAATCTAGACACAAACTGGGATCCCCTGTCAGAAACGATGTTCTCCGGAATGCCATGCAAACGGACCACGTTTTGAAAAAACAGAGGGACCAACTCAGAGGAGGAAGGTAACTTAGGCAAGGGTACCAGATGAACCATCTTAGAAAAACGATCACACACAACCCATATGACGGACATTTTTTGAGAGACAGGGAGATCCGAAATAAAGTCCATGGAAATGTGCGTCCAAGGCCTCTTCGGGATAGGCAAAGGTAACAACAATCCACTGGCCCGAGAACAGCAAGGCTTAGCCCGAGTGCAAACTCCACAAGACTGCACGAAAGAACGCACATCCCTCGACAAGGAAGGCCACCAAAAAGACCTGGCCACCAAGTCTCTAGTACCAAATATTCCAGGATGACCTGCCAACACAGAAGAATGGACCTCGGAGATGACTCTACTGGTCCAATTATCCGGAACAAACAGTCTTTCCGGCGGACAACGATCAGGTTTATCCGCCTGAAACTCCTGCAAAGCACGTCGCAAGTCTGGGGAGACAGCCGGCAAAATCACCCCATCCCTAAGGATACCAGTGGGCTCAGAATTTCCAGGGGAGTCAGGCACAAAACTCCTAGAAAGAGCATCCGCCTTCACATTCTTTGAACCTGGCAGGTATGAAACCACAAAATTGAAACGGGAGAAAAACAGTGACCAACGAGCCTGTCTAGGATTCAGACGCTTGGCAGACACAAGGTACATCAGATTTTTGTGATCAGTCAAGACCACCACACGATGTCTAGCACCCTCAAGCCAATGACGCCACTCCTCAAATGCCCACTTCATGGCCAAAAGCTCCCGATTACCAACATCATAATTCCGTTCAGCGGGCAAAAATTTTCTAGAAAAGAACGCACATGGCTTCATCACTGAGCCATCGGAGCTTCTCTGTGACAAAACCGCCCCCGCTCCGATCTCGGAAGCATCAACCTCAACCTGAAAAGGAAGCGACGTATCTGGCTGACGCAACACAGGAGCAGAAGAAAACCGGCGCTTAAGTTCCTGAAAGGCCTCCACAGCCGCAGGAGACCAATCAGTAACATCAGCACCCTTTTTAGTCAAATCCGTCAAAGGCTTAACAACACTAGAAAAATTAGTTATGAAGCGACGATAAAAATTAGCAAAGCCCAAGAACTTCTGTAGACTCTTAAGAGATGTAGGCTGCGTCCAGTCACAAATAGCCTGAACTTTGACGGGATCCATCTCAATAGTAGAAGGGGAAAAAATATACCCCAAAAAAGAAATCTTCTGGACTCCAAAGAGACATTTAGAACCCTTTACAAACAAAGAATTGGCCCGCAGGACCTGAAACACCTTCCTGACCTGCTGAACATGAGACTCCCAGTCATCAGAAAAAACCAAAACATCATCCAAATACACGATAATAAATTTATCCAGATATTCACGAAAAATATCGTGCATAAAAGACTGGAAGACAGAAGGAGCATTAGAAAGTCCAAAAGGCATCACCAAATACTCGAAATGGCCCTCAGGCGTATTAAATGCGGTTTTCCACTCATCACCCTGCCTTATCCGCACAAGATTATACGCACCCCGAAGATCAATCTTAGTGAACCATTTAGCCCCCTTAATGCGAGCGAACAAATCAGTCAACAATGGCAAAGGATACTGATATTTGACTGTAATCTTATTCAAAAGACGATAATCTATGCAAGGCCTCAAGGAACCATCTTTTTTGGCCACAAAAAAAAACCTGCTCCCAAAGGGGACGAAGATGGACGAATATGTCCCTTTTCCAAGGACTCCTTAACATAATTCCGCATAGCAGTATGCTCTGGCACTGACAGATTGAACAAACGACCTTTAGGGAATTTACTGCCAGGAATCAAATCTATAGCACAATCGCAATCCCTGTGAGGAGAAAGCGAACTGAGCTTAGGCTCCTCAAAAACCTCCCGATAATCAGACAAAAATACCGGAACTTCAGAAGGAGTAGATGAAGCGATAGAAATCGGAGATGCATCATCATGAACCCCCTGACATCCCCAGCTTAACACAGACATTGTTTTCCAGTCCAGGACTGGGTTATGAGTTTGTAACCATGGCAGACCAAGCACTAAGACATCATGTAAATTATACAGTACCAGGAAGCGAATCACCTCCTGATGAATGGGAGTCATACGCATGGTCACTTGTGTCCAGTACTGAGGTTTATTCATAGCCAAAGGTGTAGAGTCAATTCCTTTCAAAGGAATAGGAACTTCCAGAGGTTCCAGACTAAACCCACAGCGATTGGCAAATGACCAATCCATAAGACTCAGGGCAGCGCCTGAATCCACATAAGCATCGACGGAAATGGATGATAATGAACAAATCAGCGTCACAGACAGAATGAACTTAGACTGTAAAGTACCAATGGCAACAGACTTATCAACCTTTTTTGTGCGTTTAGAGCATGCTGATATAACATGAGCTGAATCACCACAATAAAAACACAATCCATTTTTCCGCCTATAATTTTGCCGTTCACTTCTGGACTGAATTCTATCACATTGCATTATCTCAGGTGCCTGTTCAGAAGACACCGCCAAATGGTGCACAGGTTTGCGCTCCCGTAAACGCCGATCAATCTGAATAGCCATAGTCATGGACTCATTCAGACCTGTAGGCGCCGGGAACCCCACCATAACATCTTTAATGGCCTCAGAAAGGCCATCTCTGAATTTTGCAGCCAGAGCGCACTCATTCCACTGAGTAAGCACCGACCATTTCCGAAATTTCTGACAATATATTTCTGCTTCATCTTGCCCCTGAGAGAGAGCCAATAAAGCTTTTTCAGCCTGAATCTCTAGGTTGGGTTCCTCATAGAGCAAACCCAATGCCAGAAAAAACGCATCCACATTGAGCAACGCAGGATCCCCTGGTGCCAATGCAAATGCCCAATTCTGAGGGTCACCCCGCAGGAAAGATATAACAATCTTGACCTGCTGAGCAGGGTCTCCAGAGGAGCGAGATTTCAAGGAAAGAAACAACTTGCAATTGTTCCTAAAATTCAGAAAACTAGATCTATCTCCAGAAAAAAACTCTGGGACAGGAATTCTAGGTTCAGACATAGGCATATGTACAACAAAATCTTGTATATTTTGAACCTTAGCAGCAAGATTATTCAGGCTGGAAGCCAAACTCTGGACGTCCATGATAAACAGCTGAGGTCAGAGCCATTCAAGGATTAAGAGGAGGAAAAAAGCAGTCAAGCTGCAATTAAGGCTAGGCAGCAAACACTGAGGAGGGGAAAAAAACAAAAAAAACTTCCTCAGACTACTTTTCCTCCTACTTCAGCCAAAACGATGACCAATTTTTTCTGGCCGGCTGTACTGTCATGATCCCAATGGCAGGGGATCACAAAAGGACAAGCACAAAAACAAAACAAGCTCTAGGGTGATGGAACCTGAGCTGACTGCGATCCTGAACCTAAACACACAACTAGCAGTAGCCGGGGAACGTGCCTACGATGATTCCTAGACGTCTCGCGCCAGCCAAAGGATTAACTTCCCCTATAAGAAGAAACACAGACCTCACTTGCCTCCAGAGAAACACCCCACAGAAATAGCAGCCCCCCACATGTAATAACGGTGAAATGAGAGGAAAACACATACGTAGTTATGAAAATAGAATCAGCAAAAATGAGGCCCGCTAAAGCTAGATAGCAGAGGATACAAAAGTGAACTGCGCGGTCAGCGAAAAACCCTTCAAAAAACCATCCTGAAATTACTTGAACTCATGTGCCAACTCATGGAACATGAGGAGTAATTTCAGCCCACTAGAGCAACCAGCAGCAAGGAATCACATATCTGCAAGCTGGACTAAGACAAAAATTAAGCAAAACGTGGAACAGGAAAATAAAAACTTAGCTTGTCCTGAAGATAACAGATGCAGGGAGCAGAGGTAAAAAGACACGCTGATTACATTGACAGCCGGCGAGGAAATGACAAAAAAGCCAGGTTAAATAGGAAACTCCCATAACCTGATGGAACAGGTGGACACCAGAGACCGCAGAGAACACAAGTCACCCAGTACCATCAGTAACCACCAGAGGGAGCCCAAAAACAGAACTCACAACAGTCATCATTTCAATTAAAGGGCTCTATTCTGTGTGTGTGTGATATTTAAGCAGTATCACTATGGGGTTAGTAATGGGGGTGTCTTATAAAAGCATCACCACTACAAACGTCTGGGCTTGATGTCACCTGACAATACATTATAAATACAACTATCACGACACTTGCCACCACACCAGTGCAAGTGAGAAGAGCGAGGCTAAGTGCCAGAATTGGTGCATCTTATAGTTGCTCCATTTCTGGGGCAGCTTTGAGCTGATGCTTTTAGGCTGGGAGGAGGCCAATATCCATGGCCCCTTCCTAGGCTATTAGTATCAGTCCACAGCTGTATGCCTAGCCTTTGCTGCTGGCTGTTAATTATAGGGGACTCTATGTAATTTTACACTATACAGCAAGTATACAGTTGTGAGCTGATATTAGTAGCCTGGTAAGCTCCATTGGTATTACCCCCTTCCAAGGCTATACACATCTGCCCCAGTTGTCCACTTTCCCTCTGCTGGTTAATAAAATTTCAGGGGATCCAACACCATTTTTTTCAGAAAATCGTTTAGTAAGTTATAACATACATGTACAGTAGGCTACACAAGCAATCTACGAATTATAATTGTGACTGGCAACTTTATATCTGTCTGTTCTATGTGTATATGTCTATTCTATCTATTCTATTCTGTCGGGTCATGCTGTGATTTTACTGTATGCGGTAGATGAATTGCCAGCTTTTCAAAGGACATTGATGTGCAAAAACTGGATGGCACTCGAATGGGCCGAGTGCCGTGCAATTTTTTTCTCACATCCATTGACTTGCATTGGCCAGTCTCATCCAAAATACGAACACAATCTGAGCATGCTGTGATTTTTTTCTCAGCATTTTTTGCAGTTAAAAAATCTTGAAAAAAAAAAAACGGTGCGTGAAACAACCATGAGGCAAGATCTAAGAAATGATCTAAGCTCAATCAATCCCTTCCATGTTTTACTTTGAATAAATTGTTGTTGTCTCTCCCTGCTATTCAGTGGAAGTGGTTAATTTGTAAAAACCATTATCATCCCGACATGGTTTAGGATTTATCTGCGGCACAATCAATACAGATTCGAGATCAATGATAAACAATAGCTTTGTAGTTTATCTTTCATTTTTATTCACTCTGCACAATTATCAGTTTGATTGCTTGAAAGTAAATGAATCATGGCGATAATTAACCAGTGTGATTACATTCAGTTTTTTATGCAGTGTTTAGAGTCAAAAGCAAGTAGTGAATAGGATATAGAGGGCAATATATGGAAAATATATACAGTATATATTTTTTGTCTAAAACTAAATCAAAACATTGCATCAAAACAGTGTATAAAGGGCCAGGCTGCGGCAGAAGCTCAACCTGGCATTTGGAAACACAGAGACTAATGTTACTTCCCTTTCTTACCCATCCCCCGTGTTTGTCATGAGTGGGATCGCTAGTAAAAATATTAAACATTTTTTTTCCAGGAATCTAAATTGAATTCCTAGATGTACGCAAGTCTTTTTTCCCGATTATTTGGCCATTACGGGATGCCATTTTAGAAAGATGGTGCATTGCAGAATCAGCAAAATGCATGTATTAGGCTCAGTGCTGAACAGGTGGGTTTAGAAGCTGAGAGGCTTAAAGGAAGCAACAGGCTTGCAACCATAGTAATATGGACGGGAGAGCAACACTTGGGTATATGCCCTTCCACCACAAGCAGCATGTTGCTTCGATGCATGGGTGCCATGGGCATTGCTAGGGTCTTTAAAGACATTGGAAGTTCCACCTCAAAAATAGAAACAAAAATATACAGTATATCAAAGTCAATATAGCTATAAGATCATTTTAAGTGAATGGTCATAGAGAGCTAAATATTAAGTATAAAGTGAGTCCGTACTGGGCCCTGCTATAAAAGGGAGGTCAACATGACAGGGTTGAGGAGGAAAATTAAGCGAAATTGGAGGATTAAGAGCATAAAGGGTTGAAGTAGTACCAACTCTAATGCCAGTCACCCGTATACGGGGAAAAGGACTTTAGGAGAAGGGTATATCAGAGGGGTTCATATGGGGATGACTGTGAAGAAGGCCACCATTTTAGGCACATTCCTGAAGAAGAACAATCTCCATTAGTCATCACTCACTATCAAATTAGAATGGATTCTGTGCTCAAGCAGTTGATAAGAGCTGCTGAGGTCCTGGGATCTGATTGATTGCAGGCATCGGTCCAGAGCCTGCTCCAGGGGGTTAGGATTGACCAAACACTGTTGCCTCTCAAAGCTTACCGAAAACAGAAAACTAAGACTCCTGTGTGCTTAAGCTCTGAGGTAACCTCTCAGGTCCAGCGCATCATAAGGAGCCCCTCTAGGGACCATCCAGGTCAAGTAGCAGGCCGACCTGCTTCCTCCCACCATTCTCAGCCTGGGAGGAATTCTACAACATATCTGGGCCTATCGATGTCAATTGTGGTGCCCTGACAAGGAGCTGTAGGTTCCCCAGGCTCAGAGGTATCCACCTGGTGATGTGCACATGTCGGTGTGAGAAAGGTGGATGAAGAGCGGAGGTCACAGCCCGTGGTCTACCAGCAGCAAGAGTCGAGCTGGCAGTAATTATCTAGCCCCGCCCCCAACAGCCACAGCAGGATGCACTTATCTTCAGCACTGGTCCTGAGGGTTATCAGTGCCTGGAGATCGGGCAGCAGCTGGCCAGCTCCGCCCACAGCAATACTGAAGTCCTCGCTCCCATGACCTGAACCGCAGATCCCCAGCGCCAGTATGTATTCAGGCAGCATTGATGTGCTTGCATCGAGTCCCCCTCCAGGGATCATGGGCTCTACTAGAGCCCTTCCACAGCACCATATGATGGACCACCAGGTATCCAGATCTGCAGCTGCTGGGGACACAATACCCATGCAGTTAGGTGAGAACCTACTCACGAAAATATCGAGTTAGGTTTTTTCTGCGGGGGGATGGCAGAGGCATGGGTATATTGTTACAGGGGTTATGGTAATTAGCAGCGGTTTTCAGGACTGGGGAAGGTACAAGGAAGAGTATTACTGGCAGTTGCTTGGACGGACACATCGGGTTTGGGATTGGGGAATCGGGTGCCATGTGTTTTAGGCATAGGTCTTAGGGGTCATGAGACAGCTGAATTGTGATCGATCTGTGTTTATTTAAGAATCCGCTAGGACTATAGTCGTGGCCAGGGATGCTAGAGGGTCAGCGTCCAGGCCTTCCCCCACAGAGAAGCAAAGTCCATTAATCAGCATACCTACATATCCAGGTTCGGGTCCCACCGGCCACTTCCCAGGCGGCGATAGCCCCTGTTCGAGGTGATTCAAAATAACTGAGACACAGTCCATGGTAACTTGAACGTTTTTTTTTACTGACAACTTGGCACAATATATCCACAGATGACACATCATTACTGACACATCCATCTTGACATTCTTCCTCAGCTTTCCCTACTGTGCTGACACTTCCACATGACACGTATCGGGACCAGACAATCTTAGACTGCCTTACAGATTCTTCCTGGCCTAACCTTGCCATGGTGACAACTCCTTCTGCCTGCTTCGCCCCAGACTTGAAATCATCAGCAACCTGGTTTAGCTGCCTCTGGAACAGTATCCGGCTCGTCTGTACTACTACCGGCGAAACTACAGCATCCTTCTGTTCCTCTGCCCATCCGACTCCAGCCTTAAGAGCCTCCACTCAAGTGGTGAATCGCCACATATTGGCTGCTGTTCTAGTTCACTGTACCAATATCCAAAAGCTGTGGAAAACTGGGACTTTCACTGCATAAGGTTACGCAGCTGCTGTGGTGTCCTGGGCCTATAGCCCATGTGGACGGTTTGGGCATCCCTGACCCTCTGACTCTATCTCTTCCTGTGTCTAGCCTTACTACACAGCAGCCCTTCCTATTGTTAACCCTATGCTAACTCTTTCATCTAACTGTGAATTATGTGTACTAGGATGCCCCCCATCTAATGCCCAATCCAACACACTACACTTTCCATATACTTATATAGTATACAACAATATACATTTAACACTAATGGTAATACATGGGTTCATGTAGCAGTACCATCATTTATAGGCGGTAATCCATGGGTTTATGTAGCAGTACTGCAATATAACAGCAACATTATTCCACCCCCTTACATTTACAGTGGTGAATGCCGCTGGGGATGGCTGTTCAGCTTCAATGCTGTCAGAAGGAGAAAAGGAAAAAGACGGTATGATTACACTTGATGCCTCAGTTGAAGGGGAAGTCTACATGTGCTTTGAGGGGCCACTGGGGCCTCATTTAAAACAGGAAACAAGAGAAAAATTATAGGAAAATGTTGCCTTTGGAACGTTTTAATGCGGACAATTTAAAAAGGGACAACACTAAAAAAAGAGGTTGAAGAAAAAAGGAGGCACAGTTTAATCCCATGTACCTTCTCGATTTGGCTGCAGGCATTTGCCAATTTGTCTAGTGTGATAGGAGAAAAAGCACCCGAAAGTTGTTTGGCGCTGTCTTGCTATATGGATGCTATTGGGGAGGTATATAGGGTGTATAGGGGTCAAAGGTGTTTGCGTTATGACAAACAATTTAATCAGCGAAATGCAGTGTGGTCCAACATTCATTGGAATCATAAAGATATTGGTTTCTGATTCAAGGTGACTGCTCCAAATAGGTCAGGTCAGGGGAGCCAGTCTTCTCCAGGGAACACTGGGGGTTCAGGACTGTCAGGACACTCAGTGCCTATGCAAAAAGAATGGTGCTTCATATTTAATAAAGGAACCTTCAAGTTCAGAGCCAAGTGCAAATTCTAGCAAGAATGCTCCTCTTGTTGTGGGGGTCACAGTTCATCAAAATGCTTTAGGGGAGGAAAACAAAAAGAGGAAGATAGTTCTGAAAAAAGGAGTGACACTGGTATGGCTGGCAGAGTGTTAAGACTGGCGGAACGCACCAAGTATAAGATGAAATAATAATAGGTGCGTTCACAGTCCGGGGTCCACCGTGCAGGTGAAAACCTGCTGCTAGTAAATGGCAGCGCTATATGGTGGTGGAAGCAAACCCTGTTAAGTCACAGGACCGCAATACAGCACTAAAGAGCGCGAGCTAAAAGTCACCGAACTCAGTCCCAAGACTCGGGGTAGAAATCCGTTCAGACTAATAGCGCTCAACACCGCAACTGGGTGTATTAAGTAATAAATAGGAATATTTTTAGAGCAGCGAAGTGCAAACTGTGCCGTACTGGCAGACACCACCAAGCACCCAGACATGGGTTAGAAGCGCACTACTGGCGCGTGGCGCCGCACTGGCAGTCACAACAATGGACGCTGATTTGTGTATAACACATTGTGAGTATAGTCAGGCGCTAAATAGCAGCCATACACCTTACGCGAGCAGACATTCAATAGGGAGGGTTATTTAAAGGACGACTTGCACTCATCAACATACACACGCATACAATAGTACACTAGCGCATGGCCGTGTGGTCATGCGAAGCTTATATAGCTGCTGTACGTATAGGACCTTCCAAAAAAGGACCAATGGGAACCGCTGCAGCATCTGAGCATGTGACCCTCGATCTCCAACGGGAGATCTCACCCTGATCATGCTCAGAAGGAAAAAAGCAGGACTTAGTCCCAAAAGCGTCCGCTCGCCGCTGCCCAGCACTGGCTTTAATGGCAAAAGCTGGAAAAGCAACAGCAAGCCTAAGCACAGAGTGAGACTGAGCCAGACGCAAGGACCGATGTCTCCGCTGAGCAGGTTCCACTGCGGCAGGAGAAGAATGGGAGACCGCAGCAGAAACGGCCTGAGATTCCCCCTGTGCAGAAGCGGGAACTCGACCCCTAACACAGAGATGCAACATTTTCTAAATAGATACCCTGATAGGATGACAGCTGTGTTGTTAGAGAAGGCTTTTCATGATGGTTTTAAAATTCTGTTTGTTGATGAAAAAGTTAAGTTTTCGACAAAAAAAAATTAAATCAGTTTTACAATTTCGGGAGGTAGTGTCAGAAACATTAAACAAGGAGGTTTCTCCAGGACGAATGGATGGCCTGTTTTTGATCATTCACCATAAAAAAAATTTGAGTTTCACTGTTAAGAATTGTATCAAAAAAGGAATCAAATAAAGGTCGGTTAATTAGCCACTTATTTCTAAGGGGAACATTGGTGAAAGAAAACATAGTTCCAGAATTATGTTCAGTAGTATATACGTCATTTGATACAGCAGTTGAGTGGGTGCCGTCATTTGGAAAGGGGTCGTCGTTTGCAAGAACATACATTGAGGCGGCTTTCAGGCAGTTACCAGTGTACCCGGACAGTTTGTAACTGTTGGGTTTTTGGGAAGGGGGCTTCTTTGCTGACCACTGTCTTCCTATGGGGTGTTCCTTGTGCTATGCCTATTTTTAATCTTTTTGCAATCTTCTTGGAGTGGGATGTGAAGAATGTTTCTGGTGTAAAATCTTTTCTGTCAAAGCAGTGTGGCAAAGGGGAGCAGGTCCTCAAAGTGGATTTCGTTAGTGGCAGATTGGGGGGGACTCACTAGGTTCTAGACCCCCAAGTGGAATCTATTAAGAGTGCTGGGTAGTGGAGCCTCTGTATTAAGGGTTGTAAGGTTACACGGATAGTGAACTATGTTAAGAAAGCCAGGTGGTTAACAGGTCCTGGTGCTAAAATGGCTAAATCAGTGTTCCCCAACTCCAGTCCTCAAGAGCCACCAAGAGGTCATGTTTTCAGGATTTCCTTAGTATTGCCCAGGTGATCATTGCATTACCTGGAAAGACAAGAATTCCTTAACCCATGCAATGCTAAGGAAATCCTGAATACATGACCTGTTGGTGGCTCTTGAGGAAAGGAGTTGGGGAGCACTGGGCTAAATATTCAGCTTGTTATATACAAACTGCCTGTCACAGGTCAGTGATTTCAGGGACCATCCTCCAATTTTCATTTTCTGCAAAGTTGGCAGAGAACATGAGTTGAGTCATCCTTTGTGGTCTTAAAAAGGCCCAGGCTAGATAAACCTTGCTGCCCCTGTGCACTGCAGGCTTGCGACTGGTGCTGACCACAGCCAAAGTGGTGGTTGAGGATGCTGTGCTCTGTGTCTGTGCAGCAAACTGCAATATAACCTCCTTGTCATATTTCTCCTCTATCTCCTCTTCTGAGCTACTCAGATGTGTGCCTCTGAGCTCATACTAAGTAGGATCTACAATTTCATTGTCATCCTCTTTGTTCTCCCACTCCTCACCCTGATTCTCACCTTCCTCTTCTTCCTGCCCTGACAGCACAGTACAGTCCGCATGTGTCTCTGGTATCTCTGGAGTCTCATCAGTTTCACCTCCACCTAACGTCTCATGATGAGGGTCTGGATTCTGCTGCGACCAAACTTCATCCAGCCTCGGATCCAGCAGGAAAAAATTTGGGGCATCAAATCGAAAATGAATCCGAATGTGCTACTGTACGTTCGTGCCAAATTTGATATTGCCGAACGGTTTCTGAACATGTTCGCTCATCTCCAGTCATGTGTCCAAAAATAGTACCAATAAAATGTCAACTTGTGCTGCAAAAAACAAATATGGAAAAATTATAGCTTTCAAAATATGGCAAAAAAAAAGGTGTCTGTTAGTGTGTTACAGCAGCCAAACATAACCCAATGTAAACCTGGTATTGCTGTAATCTCACCAAACCGAAGAACAAAGTCATCTAATCCCTTATATTGCACCGGTATCAGCATAAAAAATAAATAAAATTAATTCTTCACCTGCTGTTGATTTGTTCCTTCTGTGCTCTGCACTGAGCGCTTACACCATAGTTACTGTGGGAATCTCTGAAATACGTGATTCAGACAGAACCCTCCACAGGTTGAATGAGGCACATGGAGGCACTGTGGATGCCATCTGGCATGTGATCGGGCGGTGTTCGTCTTTTTAGGAATACATAAAAGAGCGGTCCGCCACAGTTTTGTGCACTTCTCAAAAAAGAACATTGCTGAACAGACGTAACTTTGCTGCCTCATTGTAGTGAATGGATCCTTAGGGGTTTCATCCGAATCGCGTCACTTAGAGATTTTAATGGAAATTCCAAAGTAAGTGTTCAAAAGTAGAGCACAGGATAAATGTGATTCCAAACGTTAAGTGAGTACGTTCCAATTAAAAACTTCAACTCAGTATACATAAAACAGTATACATAAAAGTCCCCACTCCGTTCCGTCATCTGTCTATGGAAATATAACAGGCTTCCACGTTACAAACTATTCAAGAAAAATTTGAGCTCCAGGAGGCAATAGCGCTCTGTCCCTCCTGAGTCTAGTTATGTGGCTAAGGCTACTTTCACACTAGCGTTAACTGCAAACCGTCACAAAAACGTCTTTTTCCCGAAAAAACGGATGCGTCAAAAAACTGCAAAACGTATGCAACGCATACAGCATTTCGACGGATCCGTCGCAAATCCGATAAACGGTTCTTCTTTCTTTCTTTCTTCTTTATTTTTTTTTATATAGCGCTAACATATTCCGCAGCGCTTTACAGTTTTTGCACACATTATCATCACTGTCCCCGATTGGGCTCACAATCTAGAATTCCTATCAGTATGTCTTTGGAATGTGGGAGGAAACCGGAGTGCCCGGAGGAAACCCACGCAAACACGGAGAGAACATACAAACTCTTTGCAGATGTTGTCCTGGGTGGGATTAGAACCCAGGACCCCAGCGCTGCAAGGCTGTAGTGCTAACCACTGCGCCACCGTGCTGCCCAGGTGATCATTGCATTACCTGGAAAGACAAGAATTCCTTAACCCATGCAATGCTAAGGAAATCCTGAATACATGACCTGTTGGTGGCTCTTGAGGAAAGGAGTTGGGGAGCACTGGGCTAAATATTCAGCTTGTTATATACAAACTGCCTGTCACAGGTCAGTGATTTCAGGGTTCCGTTCAGGGTTCAACGGTTCCGTTGAAATGCTGGATGCGTTGCATACGTTGCATACGTTTTTACCATGCGTTGCATCCGTTTTTACGACGGATCCGTTTTTAAAATGGGAGGCACCCAAATTTGATTGGCTACTGGAAACTAAGGGAAATCTATATACTGACTGTATTTACAGCACATCTTTGAGGGTTTTAGTTTAGTGGCAAGGATGGATGGTGTAATTGGGAGGATTTCGAGTTTGGTTACTGAAGTTATATTTGAGACGAATCGCCTGGATATCATAGTGCGGGAGAAGGAGGCGGCAGCAGAAAGACGGAGGATGCAACGGAGAGTGCGACGATTCTGGATACATCCAATCAATGAGCTGCGGATGACCAGGGATGTCCAGTCCACTCTCTATCTGGAGTTGCGGTGCAACCCACAGAAATTCTACAATTATGTACGGATGAGAATGGAACATTTCGATTATTTGGTTGGAAAACTAGAGGAGGTCATCCAAAGGCAGGACACAAGGATGAGGCTTGCCATCACACCGGCGGAGCGGCTCCTGGTGACACTGCGGTAAGCATCTTTTTTTTATGTGATTGCTCATATTGAATGTTATTACATGCTGCAGAGAAAACTGCGCTGACACATTGCGCAGCATTTTCTGCAGCATGCAATTTCTGCAGCATGCAATTTTTTGGTTTGTTTGAGGCCATTCCACTGTTTTTTTTATTCTTGTGTCATTGCTCATATTGAATGTTATTACATGCTGCAGAAAAAACTGCGCTGACACATTGCGCAGCATTTTCTGCAGCATGTAATTTTATGGTTTGTTTGAGGCCATTCCACTGGTTTTTTTATTCTTGTGTCATTGCTCATATTGAATGTTATTACATGCTGCAGAAAAAAACTGCGCTGACACATTGCGCATCATTTTCTGCAGCATGTAATTTGTTGGTTTGTTTGAGGCCATCCCACTGCTTTTTTTTTCTTGTGTCATTGGTCATATTGAATGTTATTACATGCTGCAGAGAAAACTGCGCTGACACATTGCGCACCATTTTCTGCAGCATGTAATTTGTTGGGTTGTTTGAGGCCATTCCACTGCTTTTTTTGTTTGATGGTCTGTGCAATTTTTTTTTACATTTTTTTTTCTTTTCTGCAGCTTCCTAGCTACGGGTGAGTCTTTGACTTCACTCCATTTCCAATTCAGGCTGGGGATTTCCACTATTGGCGGAATTGTGAAGGACACATGTCGTGCGATTTGGGACACTTTACAGCCGGAGTATATCCCACAACCAACAATGGAAATCTGGTTGAGAAGTTCCGAACAATTTGAGACAATTTGCAATTTCTCAAATTGTGTTGGTGCAGTGGACGGCAAACACATTAGGATTGCTAAACTGGCAGGAACAGGATCAGAGTACTATAACTATAAAAAATACTTCTCCATTGTACTCATGGCTATTGCTGACGCCAACTGCCGATTCCTTGCTGTGGACATAGGAGCGTATGGCCGGTCCAACGACTCACAAGTGTTTAAAAACTCTGCAATGGGTCGCTGCCTGTATGGAGATACATACAATTTCACGCCAGCAAGACCGCTCCCAGGAACAAGTGAACCAGCCATGCCATATGTGTGTGTAGGTGATGAAGCCTTTCAACTGTCGCCGCACCTACTGAAACCATACAGCAGCCGTGAATTACACCGTACCAAGCGGGTTTTTAATTACCGTCTTACCAGAGCAAGAAGAGTGGTAGAGTGCTCTTTCGGTATATTCACGGCAAAGTGGAGAGTTCTGCTGACGGCAATAAAACTGGAAACAAAAACTGTAGACGATGTTGTCAAGGCATGTGTGGTGCTCCATAATTTTGTTATTTCAAAGGAGCCCGTTACCTTGGATGACGAAGAATTGGAGACAACCTTGTGGGATTACCGCAGTGCCTCTGTTCGCTCCACCAGATCTGTTACTATGATGAGGGACCAGTTTGCGGATTATTTTTTGTCACCTGTTGGGCGGATTCCATGGCAAGACATGATTGTGTGACATGTTTTTCTTGTCGTTTGGTGTTTGTCAAAATTGTGTTTGTAGCAACCCCAAAAAAAAAAAAAAACACAAAGTGTGGTTTGCTTGCTAATATAAAACCATTTTGTTATACCTTTAAAACGTCTGGTGTTTCTTTTCACTTAACCTTTAATAGTTACGTTAATGAATCAACACACACACAGTAGATTGTAAACCAGAAATATTTTTATTTCAAACCTTTTTTGTTTTTTTTTAATTTTCAAAACATTTTTTTTTTCTTGTAAAAATATATTATTTTGGAATAACAAGGAAAAAAATAAAACAGTTTACAGGTCTTGGTAGTGTCGGGTGGAGTAACTATGGGAGGAGGGGCTGGAAAGTTGGACCACATCGGTAGGTGGGATTGGGGAAACCCTACCTGTTTGTTCTGCAGAAGGGTGTTGTAAAGCAGGAGGCTGACCAGAGCCTGGTTTGGTAGTGGGACTGACGCTGATATTGTGGGGCATGATGTGGAAATGGTGACTGGGAGGTGTGGGGGTAGATTGGGGTTCGTTTATTACCTTGAGCAGAGCGTTATGGCAGCTATTCATTACCCGCATCTGCTGATCAAAAGAAAGCTTTTCCATGCTCCTGAGCATGGACTGAAAAAAAAGATTTGCTGGAGCTTGACTTACATCTAAATGCAGCCTATCCAAGCGACTGCTGATTTCATGGTGGTTTTCACTCATGCGTGATTGCACCATGCTGAAACCAGCAGTCACTTGTTCTCCCAAAATTTTAAAAGAATTTTGGAAGCCTTCATTTAGATGCAAGAACTCAGGAGCATAGCTCCTTTCCTGACCCCTCTGACGCTGCCGCCATGAACCTAACGGTGGTGTAGAGGTGGCAGGGTCAGAGGGGTGGGGTAAAGGGAACGCTATCTGTTGACCATCAGATGCGAGTAAGGAAGGCTGCGCTACAGTGCCTGAGGTGGATGAAGTGGAGGGGACAGAGGGGTCAGAGGTGTGGGGCCTACCGATGTGGTCCCCGGTGGCGGACTCAGGAGGGATCGCTCCAGAGGACGCAGAGAAAGATGCAGGCGCACGGTGGCTGGAGATGGTGCTGTGAAAGAAAAAACAAAAACAATTAATATATTGATATGGAAAAGCCCGTACTGAAACAAAAGTTTTGTGATTAGACAGGTTAACATGGTTATTACTGGAATGTTTAATACTTACACTCGACTCAGCATGGTTTGCCTCAGGAAGGAGAGGGCAGGGGCGTATCTATAGGTTATTTTTTTCCTTCCTGCTGAGCCACTCCGGGCCTGCATCTCCTGGTTAAACTCCCTCTTAAAGCGATCCCTCAGTGACCGCCACCGCTTCCTAACCTTGCTACCTGTGAAGACAGGAATGAAGAAAAAAAAAAACATTGTAAATGCAAGACATTACATTCAGCTCTAAACATCACTGAAAAGTGAATACTTACAAAGTTTGCTCTGCTGCTGTGGAAAAAGGTCCTCCCACCTCTGAAATATGTTCCGGCATACTTCCAACCAGAGCCGACGGGTGACACTGGTGTCAGCATGCCTGCGGTCAGCCATGTTCCACAGCGGCTCCCGCTCGCGAACCTCCTCGATGAGGGATTCAATCTCTATGGCCGGGGACACACACAACGTATAAAAAAACGGTCCGTTTTTGACGGACGAGAATCGCACAAATTTTTACAAAACAGTGATCCGAGTGCAGTGCGAGGATGCGATTTTCTCGCATCAAATGAGCCGTTTGACATCCGTGTGACATCCGTATGGCATCCGTATGGCGATAATTTCTCGCAGGCTTGCAAAATGGACATATAACGGTTTTTCCACCTGAAAACATTTAAATCATCACCAAGAACATTATTTAATGGCCCAAAACACAGGTGCCACCCACCAATCTATGCAGTAGAGTCCCTGCTTGTGTTGATGCACTTCGGATTGATGAGCAACATGTCTGATCGACTGACTTTCAACACCACAGAGCGTGTGCTTTTCAACTGGGTACTTTCCCAACGTTTTGGGCAGCCATACCCAGTTATTGTAGATCCGAGGAGGCGGAGACGGATGTGGGTACATCCACTTATCAAACAACGTATCAATAAAGGCAATTTCAGCCGTCTGTATGCTGCTCTGAGGACTAATCCGGACAAGTTCTTCAACTATTGTCGGACGAGGATTCAAACCTTTGACATTTTGTTGGAGATTTTGCGTCCAGGGATCACGAAGAAGGACACCAGGATGCGCAAATCTATTTCAGCTGAGGAGCGCCTTATCCTTACCTTGCGGTATGCCTTAATACTAATTGACCCAATATGTTACTAATTTTTTTGTCGATACCCCTTCTTCAAATTATATACTTAAATGGTTAAGTAACTTCAACATAATTTGTCCTTATTTTCTTAATGTAATTTTTTTAAAATATCAAAGCCATAGCATCTCTTTTTTTTTTAAATTAAAAAAAGTGTTTGATTGCCCGATATCACCCTGTATTGTGTTAATTTTATCTTTGATAAAAATATTATTTTGTCTTTTAGCTTCCTTGCCACTGGCCTATCATATGCGGCCCTGCATTTAGAGTTTTTATTGGGCAAATCTACAATTTTTGGGATTGTGCGGGATACATGCACGGAAATCTGGAGAAGACTCCATCAAGAGGTGATGCCTGAACCAAAAATTGCAGACTGGTTACGTATTGCTCAAGGATTTCAGGACACATGCCAGTTTCCGCACTGTATTGGGGCTCTTGACGGAAAGCACATCCGTGTGCGTAAGCCGCCAGGTTCAGGGACCCAATTCTATAATTATAAACAGTTTTTCTCTGTAGTGCTGTTGGCCCTAGTCGACAGCAACTACAGGTTTATAATTGTAGATATTGGGGCCTATGGGAGAACTGGAGACTCTAGAGTCTTCAGTTCTTCCATTATGGGTCGGCGGCTGCGCAACAATGAATTGGATCTCCCACCCCCAAGTCACATACCAGGTGCTAATTTGGATGCGGTGCCTTACATGATGGTAGCAGATGAGGCCTTTCAATTATCAAGGAACGTCATGAGACCCTATCCACGGAGAGGCCTGGACTACCGGCGCAGAATCTTTAATTAGCGTCTTTCCCGTGCCCGCCGTCTGGTCGAGTGTTCATTCGGCATTCTCAGTGCAAAATGGCGGGTCCTTCAGTCTGCAATCCAACTGAGTAAAGGCAATGTAAATGGTGTGATTAAAGCATGTGTTGTTCTTCACAACTTTACAAGAGACCATGATTGCCCATCATCTGCTGCAGATGACATTGATTATGCAAATACTGTCTTGACAACTACACGTGTTCGTCCTTCACGTCGTCAGCCCTCTGGCCTAAAAGTTCGTGATGTTTTAACAAATTTTTTTGTGTCACCAGAGGGATCTACGGTTTGGCAAGACAATGCTGTTTTGCCTTAATTTTTGTTTAGATTCTAAGTTAATAAATCACATAATTTCCTTCAGAAATTGGTGTAATATGTATCTGATGATGAAAAGATGTAAGTGTGTAAAGTTGACAAATCATGTATGTAGCTGGACCAAGACATAAGACTCTGTTTTCAGAACAAATTTTTACTGCTCTGCGCATATATATATGCATTCCCAAAACATATTTCAATTTTCATATGTAATTTAAACAAAACAAACAACACAGCTTTACATGCCATGGTCACAAAAAACTAAGGCCAACAAAAGGCCAAAATGACAGGCAAAATCTAACATACAAAACATTACAGGTTATGGTAGGTTGGGGGTGGTGATGGTGATGGCGGGTGTCCAGCATGTGCGGAACTTGGCCTGGGTGGTTGACCAACCACTCTGTCTACCTGTGTTATTGCAGATAGAAATTGCGGGTGTTGCTGCAAGCTGCGATCATGTGTATGACCTAACACTTGATGTGGAGGGTAGAAGGGCATTAGGCCTGGCTACTGGCTTGACCCATTTGTTCCGAACCCCCAATATGACCATGTCGAGCAGACACATGTTGGGACCAGCCTCCAAACATGTGTCTGTTCAAGTGGTCAGATTGGGGATGTGCTGCAAAATCATAAATACCCCTGTTTTGGCCTTGTTGTGTGGTTTGTGCAGGCTGTTGTTGTGGAGCTATAGGTTGCGGGGGTGGTGCTGACACAGTTTGTGATTGGTCCTGTGGAAGGTCTTGCACCGCCAGAAGGTTGGTAGATGACATTTGCCACCGTTCAAGATAATTAAAGATATTAGTTGGGTTGTTTGGGGGTGTTGCCGCATCTAGCAAAATTTGGATGCAACCTCTGGTCCGCAGCCTGAGCGAGCGGGGAATGGGACGTAAATAGCGGGCAAGACTGCGGAAGTAAGCTTCCTCCCCATCATCATTGGCAGCTCGGGACAAATAGTCCAACACCCCGGTATCAACTTGCCTCCTGGTGCCAATGTTCAAAGCCACCCTTCTGCGACGACCACGGTTTGGTCTGGTAGTAGGCTGTGGTGATGTATCCAGAGCCAATGTTGGACTGCTGCTCTGGCCTCCTTCATCAACCTCAGGATTTGCCTCCTGTGGAGCGGTAGACGCTGCTGCTGGTTGTGGTGGTGGGGGAGGGTGGTTGCTGCCTGTTGCTTGCCCAGATGGTCCAGCCAATTCTGCATCTTCAGCAACAGGGTCAATCAGCAACTCAGAGTCAGATCCAGTCTCTCTTTCAGTCAGATTTGACTCTGTTCTGTATTTCACAAAACATTATTTATCTTAAAAAATACATACATATTCACATCATAAAATGTGTTAAATATTTGTACACATGCATGCACTTACGGTCGTAACTCCATCACCGGGGCAAGAAAATTTAGACGGTCATAATAAAGGTATTTCCTTTTTTTGGGGGCTGCATCACCACTCCGCCCATGAACTTGACGCTCACGCCGGTATTGGTCCCAGCAACTCCGCCAGCGTCTATTTACATCATTGACTGCAAATATACAAAACATTTGAGATAAATATCACACACAAACAGTTACAGGCTTTGCAAAAACACATGGGCCCAGGAGGCTAGGGGGACATAAAATTCCTTTGGCCCTATATTAACGGACTATAGCTAAATTAATTTAAAGCCATATTTGTGTCTCTTGGGAATGTTTTGGCATCTTCAACCAAGAGCATGGATGATTTACTAACATCATAAGCAAAACACATATGATGCTTTCAGGCTTACATGAAAAAAAAAAAAAAAAAATTTTGAAGAATGGTACTTACATATTTCTTGCTGAACCTCTTGAGGTCGCTCATCAAAATCGGGGAACATGTGGCGACATATTGCCCTCCATGCTGCGTCTTTACGTGCACGGTCTGCATAATGTGCGTCGCGTTGGTCCCATAATTCAGGCCTATCATGGACCAGAGCAATGAGCATCTCCACATTAATATGCCTGGCCATGCTGCTACTACAGAACACTCCGTGGAGGCGTGCTTCCTGGTTTGCAATCCAGCGTGGGCCAGAAATTAGCATTCCAAAGCTTCCTGATAATGGATGATTCAATTTCCTGTCACCTGGAGAAGTCTTCCGTATTTCTCGCAATGCACACGCATGGTCCGTATGTAATCCGATGTTTTCTCGCACCCATAGACTTTCATTGGCGAGTCTCGCCCGAGATACGCTGACAATCGCAGCATGCTGCGATTTCACTCGGATCCTGAATACGGCCGAGAAAATATCGGATGATGGGAGTTGCACCATAGATTAACATTGGGGCGAGTGCTATGCGATTTGTTTTCGCATTGCACTCGTCCGTATTACGGTCTAGTGTGACCCCGGCCTATGTCAGAGTCTTCTGCGGGAGCACACTGTGAAGCCTGTGAGAAAATAAAAATATAAGAACAAAATAAAAATTAGTACACTGAAAAAAAACATTGACCAATCGAACCCCCCCCAAAAAAAGCAACTTACTGATGGCCGACCGCGGCGATGAGTCCGCCGACTCTGGGAGTGCCTGGGAGAACCTTCATGGTGTGCAGCAGCAGCAGCAGCAGGAGGAGACTGAAATAAAGGATAACAAAAAATTAGCTTGAATGTATGTATATGTTTTCTTGGTTCCGTTGTATCTGAAAATCTGTTTCATGTATGGTGCTGGTGTATGGTGTGAAGCAAATGATTCACAACTACTTACACTTGGTTCCTCCTCCACTTGTATATCTCCACCCGTCTCGGTCCCTTCTGACAGCTCCTCATCGGATTCTGTTTCCTGTTTAAACATAATAAATGCATGTAGTGAATAAAATTTATGAAAATAAAAAAAAAAAAATAAAAAAAAAAAATGGGCCATTAACTTACCGATACACGCTGTTGCTGTGGAGGAGGGCTGCCAGAAGAGGACATTGTGTTCCGGTAACCTGTGGACCTGGTGCTGTGGACCTGGTGCTGTGGACCTGGTGGCTGTGGACCTGGTGGGTCTGTAAGATAAAAGAAACTTGCAATCTGCTCTACACATTGAAGTAGCAGATTTGGGGTCTTCAAAACTTACTTTAAATATTTTGATGATGCGGTCCTGGTGGCTGTGGTCCTGGTGCCTGTTGACCTGGTGGCTGTGGACCTGGTGCTGTGGACCTGGTGGGTCTGTAAGATAAAAGAAACTTGCAATCTGCTCTACACATTGAAGTAGCAGATTTGGGGTCTTCAAAACTTACTTTAAATATTTTGATGATGCGGTCCTGGTGGCTGTGGTCCTGGTGCCTGTTGACCTGGTGGCTGTGGACCTGGTGCTGTGGACCTGGTGCTGTGGACCTGGTGGGTCTGTAAGATAAAAGAAACTTGCAATCTGCTCTACACATTGAAGTAGCAGATTTGGGGTCTTCAAAACTTACTTTAAATATTTTGATGATGCGGTCCTGGTGGCTGTGGTCCTGGTGCCTGTGGACCTGGTGGCTGTGGACCTGGTGGCTGTGGTCCCTACTCTATCTGCAATATAAAAAGTATAATGGATTTATAGTTAGACCACCCCAGAACTAGGTAATGTTCAGCAATAATCACCCTGTTAAATTGTGAAAAATAGGTGAACACCCAAACCCAAAAACAGGTGCACGTTATACCATTCTTTTCCATGTCCCAAAATAAAAAAAAAATGTAAAAATGTGAGACACCTTTAAAAATATTTTTAAGTTTAAAAAAAAAAAAAAAATTACCTCCCCCAAAAAACCTTTTAAAGGATAACCTTTAGTAAAAAATGAGCCCTCAACCAACTCTGTATTGCATGTGTAACCATTGGTGCATACACCGGTTTTAAATTTACCTTTATGAAATAATACTACGGACAATTTTTTAATAAACATTTTATTAATATTTTTTTTTTTTTAAATCACAATGGAGCAGAAATGCTCTTTATTTTAAATACAAGTACATCAACTGCGAATGGTTTCAACAGTAAATTAAAAAAATAAACCCTTTTTTTTAAAAAAAAGCACTAACACATTCTAACCAAAAGCTGCAGACCACTAGGCTTTGCAATAATACATCCGATTAAAAAAAAAAAAAATATTCACACATGCTGCACAAACCACTATACTAAAGGTACCGTCACACTGAACGATATCGCTAGCGATCCGTGACATTCCAGCGTCCTGGCTAGCGATATCGTTCAGTTTGACACACAGCAGCGATCAGAATCCTGCTGTGATGTCATTGGTCACTGCAGAAAGTCCAGCACTTTATTTCGTCACTGGACTTCCTGCAGACATCGCTGAATCGCCGTGTGTGACGCCAATTCAGCGATGTGTTCGCTGGTAACTAGGGTGAACATCGGGTTACTAAGCGCAGGTCCACGCTTAGTAACCCAATGTTTACCCTGGTTACCGGCATCGTTGGTCGCTGGAGAGCTGTCTGTGTAACAGCTCTCCAGCGACCAAACAGCGACGCTGCAGCGATCCGGATCGTTGTCGGTATCGATGCAGCGTCACTCAGTGTGACGGTACCTTTAGTAAATACATCAAAAATCAACATTAACCAATATGGCATTGACAAATGCACATGCAACCAACAAGACGCACACAAACATACCTGCAAGCAGAATCATAACGCAAGCATAACACATGAACAGGCGTAATATTGACGAAGGCATAATAAGGTGCAGGCACATGAACACATACATACAAAAGCTCACAGCAGTACAAAAATACACACACACACACACACACACACACACACAGCCATCAGTCCTCCGGCTGGAGCTTGATGTCTTCACAGTGGCAGGCCTCAGGGTGGATCTGGACTGTAGCAGGGCACTGGCTGTTGCAGGACGACGGCAGGCCTCAGGTTGGATTCAGGTTTTAAAAGCTCTTGCTGTAGTCAGTACGGCATACACAAATGCATACACACACACACACACACACACACACACCAATATACTCACAATGTTGGAGTGTGTCTGGTCCTTGCTGCCAGGCTGGGCTCTTGGTGTCCAGGCTGGGCTCTTGGTGTCTGGCTGGGCTCTTGGCGTCCGGCTGGCTGGAGGCTTCTTCTTGTCTCTGGGTCTTGCTGGCACATGTGGGGGTTGAAGGCCCAGACCAGGTTTATATAGATTTGGGGATGTCTGGCCATTTAGATAAAAAATCCTGTTTCTGAGCATGCTCAATAGAAAAAACGTATTGCAGCGCTGCATTGCGTCGTACGACGTGTCTCGACGCATCCGTCGCTCATAGACTATCATTGTAGCAAAAGACGTATGCCGACGGATGCGCCGAGACACGTTTTATTGTCGGAGCCAAAAAACGTTACAATCTACGTTTTTCCAGACGACGTGTCGCCTCTTTTCGCCGCATCCGCCGAAAGACGTATACCGACGAATGCCAATTCATCGCAATGCGTCGCCAATACAAGTCTATGGGGAAAAAACGCATGCAGCAAAATATTTTGCTGCATGCGTTTTTTCGGCAAAACGACGCATTTTAACGTATTGCAGTTAACGCTAGTGTGAAAGTAGCCTAAGCAGCACTCTACAGCCACATATGGAGTATTTCTACATTCAGCAGAGATTGTGGGACACGTTTTGGTGCTTTTTTTTTTACCCATTTCCCAGTATGAAAATGTAAAATATTGTGCTAAAACACAATTTGAGTGATATAAATGTAATTATTTTTTTCTTCACTGCAAAATGGTATAAAATTCTCTGACACAACTATAGTGTAAGGCCGGCTTCACACTTGCGAGTTTTACGGACGTAAGAGCGCAGAAACTACGTCCGTAAAACTCGCAAAAAATACGGCACAATTATTCTCTATGCCCCTGCTCCTATCTGCCGTATTTTACTGATCAGTATTATACGGCTTTCTACGGCCGTACAAAATCGCAGCATGCTGCGTTTGTCACCGTACTGCACAAGAAATACGCCAACGAAAGTCTATGGAAGCGTGAAAAATACGGATTACACACGGACAAGCAGTGTGACTTGCGAGAAATACGCAGCGCTGTTAGAGAGAAAAGCCGGCAATTCAGTGCGGTGTACAGTAAAATCACACTGACAGCTTCCAGTCCAATAGGTAGAATAAATGTGTACACATAGAATAGGTATATATATATATATATATATATATATATATATATATATGTCAGTGAGACACATATATGTATATATATTAATATTTATTCCAGCGCTATACAGCTTGAAAGCCGGTAATTCAATTACCGGCTTTTTCTTTCTCCTTCCTAAAACCCGACATGATTTGAGACATGGTTTACATACAGTAAACCATGTCTTCTCTCCATTTTTTTGCAGATTCCACACTACTAATGTCAGTAGTGTGTATCTGCAAAATTTGGCCGTTCTAGCTCTTAAAATAAAGGGTTAAATGGCGGAAAAATTTGGCGTGGGCTCCCGCGCAATTTTCTCCGCCAGAGTAGTAAAGCCAGTGACTGAGGGCAGATATTAATAGCCTGGAGAGGGTCCACGGTTATTGGCCCCCCCTGGCTAAAAATATCTGCCCCCAGCCACCCCAGAAAAGGCACATCTGGAAGATGCGCCTATTCTGGCACTTGGCCACTCTCTTCCCATTCCCGTGTAGCGGTGGGATATGGGGTAATGAAGGGTTAATGCCACCTTGCTATTGTAAGGTGACATTAAGCCTAATTAATAATGGAGAGGCGTCAATTATGACACCTATCCATTATTAATCCAATTGTAGTAAAGGGTTAAATAAAACACAAACACATTATTTAAAATTATTTTAATGAAATAAAAACAATGGTTGTTGGAGTATTTTATTCTACGCCCAATCCAGTCACTGAAGACCCTCGTTCCGTAAGTAAAAAAACATAATAAACCAACAATATCCTTACCCTCCGCAGATCTGTAACGTCCAACGATGTAAATCCTTCTGAAGGGGTTAAAACATTTTGCAGCAAGGAGTTCCGCTAATGCAGGCTGCTCCTTGCTGCAAAACCCCGGGGAATGAGGCTAAATATAGATCTATGATCTATATTTAGCTTCATTTGCGGTGAGGCGCCCTCTGCTGGCTGTTCATAGATCGTGGGAACTTTCCTAGAAAGCCTGGGAGATGGATTTACAACGTGGGACGTTACAGATCCTCGGAAGGTATGTATATTGTTGGTTTATTTTTTATTTGTTACAGAGCGAGGGTCTTCAGCAAGTGGATTGAGCGTACAATAAATTATTACAACAAACGGTGTGTTTATTTCATTAAAAGACTTTTTAATATTGTGTGTGTTTATTTTTAACTCTTTCATACAATTGTATTAATAATGGATAGGTGTCATAATTGACGCCTCTCCATTATTAATCTGGCTTAATGTCACCTTACAATAGCAAGGTGGCATTAACCCTTCATTACCCCATATCCAGCAGGAGGCGCATCACCGCGAATGAAGGTAACTATAGGTCATTGACCTACATTACCTTCATTCGCTGGGGTGTACAGCCATAAGCACAGCTGCATTAGCAGAGCTTGTGGCTGTAAAATATTTTAACCCCTTCAGATGGATTTACAACGTGGGACGTTACAGATCTACGGAAGGTATGGATATTGTTGGTTTATTATTTTTTATTTGTTACAGAGCGAGGGTCTTCAGCGATTGGATTGAGCGTACAATAAAATATGAAAACAACCTGTGTTTTTATTTCATTAAAATACATTTTAACCCCTATCTGACCTCGGACGGGATAGTACGTCCGAGGTCAGATCCCCTGCTTTGATGCAGGGCTCCGCGGTGAGCCCGCATCAAAGCCGGGACATGTCAGCTCTTTTGAACAGCTGACATGTGCCCGTAATAGGCGCGGGCAGAATTGCGATCTGCCCGCACCTATTAACTAGTTAAATGCCGCTGTCAAACGCAGACAGCGGCATATAACTACCGCTTCCGGCCAGGCGGCCGGAAATGACGTCATCGCCGACCCCCGTCACATGATCGGGGGTCGGCGATGCATCTGGATGGTAACCATAGAGGTCCTAGAGACCTCTATGGTTAATGATTACCGGTGGCTGTGAGCGCCACCCTGTGGTCGGGCGCTCACAGCACACCTCCATTTCTGCTACATAGCAGCGATCAGCAGATCGCTGCTATGTAGCAGAGCCGATCGCGTTGTGCCTGCTTCTAGCCTCCCATGGAGGCTATTGAAGCATGGCAAAAGTAAAAAAAAAAAGTAAAAAAAAATGTGAAAAAAATAAAAAAAATATAAAAGTTTAAATCACCCCCCTTTCGCCCCAATCAAAATAAATCAATTAAAAAAAAATCAAATCTACACATATTTGGTATCGCCGCACTCAGAATCGCCCGATCTATCAATTAAAAAAAGCATTAACCTGATCGCTAAACGGCGTAGCGAGAAAAAAATTCGAAACGCCAGAATTACGTTTTTTAGGTCGCCGCAACATTGCATTACAATGCAATAACGGGCGATCAAAAGAACGTATCTGCACCAAAATGCTTTCATTAAAAACATCATCTCGGCACGCAAAAAATAAGCCCTCAACCGATCTCAGATCACGAAAAATGGAGACGCTACGAGTATCAGAAAATGGCGCAATTTTTTTTTTTTTTTAGCAAAGTTTGGAATTTTTTTTCACCACTTAGATAAAAAATAACCTAGTCATGTTAGGTGTCTATGAACTCGTACTGACCTGGAGAATCATAATGGCAGGTCAGTTTTAGCATTTAGTGAACCTAGCAAAAAAGCCAAACAAAAAACAAGTGTGGGATTGCACTTTTTTTGCTATTTCACCGCACTTGGAATTTTTTCCTTGTTTTCTAGTACACGACATGCTAAAACCAATGATGTCGTTCAAAAGTACAACTCGTCCCGCAAAAAATAAGCCCTCACATGGCCAAATTGACGGAAAAATTAAAAAGTTATGGCTCTGGGAAGGAGGGGAGTGAAAAACGAACACGGAAAAATGAAAAATCCCAAGGTCATGAAGGGGTTAATAATGCGTGTGTGTTTTTTTAAAACTATTTAATGCAAATGGTTTAATAATGGATAGGTGTCAGAATTGACGCCTCTCCATTATTAATCTGTTTTAATGTCACCTTACAATAGCAAGGTGACATTAACCCTTCATTACCCCATATCCCACTGCTACACGGGAATGGGAAGAGAGTGGCCAAGTGCCAGAATAGGCGCATCTTACAGATGTGCCTTTTTTGGGGTGGCTGGGGCAGATGTTTTTAGCCAGGGGGGGCCAAAAACCGTGGACCCTCTCTAGGCTATTAATATCTGCCCTCAGTCACTGGCTTTACTACTCTGGCGGAGAAAATTGCGCGGAAGCCCACGCCAATTTTTTCAGTGATTTAACCCTTAAATTGCCTTTAACCCTTACATTTAATAGCTTTCAGCAATTTAAGGGTTAAATCTCTGAAAAAATTGGCATGGGCTCCCGCGCAATTTTCTCCGCCAGTGTAGTAAAGCCAGTGACTGAGGGCAGATATTAATAGCCTAGAGAGGGTCCACGGTTTTTGGCTCCCCCCTGGCTAAAAACGTCTGCCGCCAGCCACTCCAGAAAAGGCACATCTGGAAGATGCGCCTATTCTGGCACTTGGCCACTCTCTTCCCATTCCTGTGTAGTGGTGGGATATGGGGTAATGAAGGGTTAATGTCACCTTGCTATTGTAAGGTGACATTAAGCCAGATTAATAATGGAGAGGCGACAATTCTGACACCTATCCATTATTAATCCATTTGTATTAAATGGTTAAAAAAAACACACACGCATTATTATAAAGTATTTTAATGAAATAAAAACACAGGTTGTTTTAATATTTTATTGTACGCTCAATCCACTCACTGAGGACCCTCGCTCTGTAACAAATAAAAAATAAACCAACAATATCCATACCTTCCGTAGATCTGTAACGTCCCACGTTGTAAATCCATCTGAAGGGGTTACAATATTTTACAGCCACAAGCTCTGCTAATGCAGCTGTGCTTGTGGCTGCAAACCCCAGCGAATGAAGGTTATGTAGGTCAATGACCTATAGTTACCTTCATTCGCAGTGATGCGCCCCCTGCTGCATGTCCTCATATGACCTCGAGCCTGGGAACTTTTCCCACGTTCCAGGGACATCCAGCAGGGGGCGCATCACCGCGAATGAAGGTAACTACAGGTCATTGACCTACATTACCTTCATTCGCTGGGGTTTACAGCCACGAGCAGCGCTGCATTAGCAGAGCTCCTGGCTGTAAAATATTTTAACCCCTTCAGATGGATTTACAAAGTGGGACATTACAGATCTACGCAAGGTATGTATATTGTTGGTTTATTATTTTGTATTTGTTACAGAGCGAGGGTCTTCAGCGAGTGGATTGAGCGTACAATAAATTGTTACAGCAAACGGTGTGTTTATTTCATTAAAAGACTTTAATATTGTGTGTGTGTTTTTTTAACTCTTTCATACAATTGGATTAATAATGGATAGGTGTCAGAATTGACGCCTCTCCATTATTAATCTGGCTTAATGTCACCTTACAATAGCAAGGTGGCATTAAGCCTTCATTACCCCATATCCCACCACTACACGGGAATGGGAAGAGAGTGGCCAAGTGCCAGAATAGGCGCATCTTACAGATGTGCCTTTTCTGGGGTGGCTGGGGGCAGGTGTTTTTAGCCGGCAATAACCGTGGACCCTCTCCAGGCTATTAATATCTGCCCTCAGTCACTGGCTTTACTACTCTGGCGGAGAAAATTGCGCGGGAGCCCACGCCAATTTTTTCCGCCATTTAACCCTTAAATTTAAGAGCTAGAGCACTGAAATTTTGCACATACACACTACTAACATTAGTAGTGTGGAATATGCAAAAAAAAGGGGGATATGACATGGTTTACTGTATGTAAACCATGTCTCAAATCATGTCGGGTTTTGGCAGGAGAAATGAAAAGCCGGTAATTGAATTACCGGCTTTTCTGCTATATCGCGCTGAAGTTAATATAAATATATATTTATATATATGTCTGAATGACATATATTATATATATAAATATATATATAATGAAACCCGACTCTTAATTAGAGATTGCCGACCGCCGACCCGATCCCAGGGTGGGATCGGGTCGGGTTTCACGAAGCCTGACTTTGCTAAAAGTCGGCGACTTTTGAAAAGTGCCGATCTGTTTCGCTCAACCCTACTCGTGACTTGAGACGGTTTATAGGGACTCTAGCACGCCCCAGCCTCTAAGGGTGTCACCAAGCCTTCAGGTGTATATGGGGACAGATAACTTGCAATTCAGCTGTCCTGCCAGTCTCTGCTGTAAGTCGTAGAGTCCTTACAACCTTGGTGGTTCGGCTACAGGTTATCTGCGCTTCAGAGGGAGGCAGCCTGATCTTAGCTGGTCTCCCTTAATGTTACTCTCCTATGCTTTGCTGTCGTGCACACTCACTGAACAATGTTCAGCTTTCTGTATGTCTCTTTCCAGGAGCTGTAGTGCTTCAGACTACAGGCCCCTTCGGACCTTCTGACACTCTATGTCGGTCTGCTCTCTTCTGTGTCTCTCACTTTCTGAACTGAAACTGAACTCTTTCCCTCCAGATCAGAATGTATTTATGGAGGAGTTCACCTTAAACAGGTTTAGAGCTCCCTCTTCTGGCCTGGAGTGTGAACATGTTGTATGCATTGTGGTTACCTGATAAAATATCTTCCTTCATCGCTTCCAAACGTAACATCACTCTCCCAGTGAGGAAAGCAATGTCACGGTGAAAACCAGGACCTGGGGCGTCACACGTACACCAAAACAGTAGTTCTTCACCAGGTATGGGGTATTTGCGTACTCAGGAGAAACTGCACAACAAATTTTGGGTTCCAATTTCTCCTACTATACTTGTGAAAATAAAAAAAATTAGGGCTAAAAGAAAATTTTTGTGGGAAAAACGTGATTTTTTAAAATTTCACAACTCTATGTTTAAAACTTCTGTGAAGCACCTGGGGGTTCAAGGTGCTCAGCACACATCTGGGTAAAGGTACCTTCACACATAACGATATTGTTAACGATATCATTGCATTTTGTGACGTAGCAATGATATCGTTAATGAAATCGTTATGTGTGACAGCGACCAACGATCAGGCCCCTGCTGGGAGATCGTTGGTCGCTGAAGAAAGTCCAGAACTTTATTTAGTCGCTGGATCTCCCGCGGACATCGCTGGATCGGCGTGTGTGACACCGATCCAGCGATGTCTTCACTGGTAACCAGGGTAAACATCGGGTAACTAAGCGCAGGGCCGCGCTTAGTAACCCGATGTTTACCCTGGTTACCATCCTAAAAGTAAAAAAAACAAACACTACATACTTACCGCTGTCTGTCCCCCGGCGCTGTGCTCTGCACTCCTCCTGCACTGGCTGTGAGCGTCGGTCAGCCGGAAAGCAGAGCGGTGACGTCACCGCTCTGCTTTCCGGCCTCTGTGCTCACACAGACAGTACAGGAGGAGTGCAGAGAAGCAGAGCGCCGGGGACAGACAGCGGTAGGTAAGTATGTACTGTTTGTTTTTTTTACTTTTAGGATGGTAACCAGGGTAAACATCGGGTTACTAAGCGCGGCCCTGCGCTTAGTTACCCGATGCTTAGCCTGGTTACCGGCATCGTTGGTCGCTGGAGAGCGGTCTGTGTGACAGCTCTCCAGCGACCAAACAGCGACGCTGCAGCGATCCGGATCGTTGTCGGTATCGCTGCAGCGTCGCTTAATGTGAAGGGGCCTTAAGTTTTGTCATGTGTCTAGTTTAAAAAATGTTGTCACTTGTGGGGAGATTCCATTGTTTAGGCACATCGGGGGCTCTCCAAACATGACATGGCATCTGTTCAAGCAAAGTTTGCATTCAAAAAGCCAAATGGTGCTCATTCCATTCCAAGCCCTGCTGTGCACCCAAACATTAGTTTTCCTCCACATGTTGGCATCAGCATACTCAGGAGAAATTGCACAACAAATTATATAGTGCAATTTCTCACATTACCCTTATGAAAATTAAAAATTTGGGGCTAAAATAAAAAATTTTGCGGGAAAATTTAGATTTTTTTATTTTCCCATCTCAGTGTTATAAATTTCTGAGAAGAACCTGAGGGATCAAGGTGCTCACCACACATCTATATTAGTCCCTTGAGGAGTTTAGTTTGCAAAATGGTGTCAATTGTGGAAGGTTTCTCCCGTTTAGGAACATTGAAGGTTCTCGAAAACCGACATGTCACCCACTAATTTTGCAATAAAAAAATCAGCTCTTTCTCTTCCAATTATTAAACCAACAAAGAGGGGGCTTTAAATATAAACTCTGCCACAAAGGGTATATAGAGAGAAACCAAAAGAAAGTGGATTCTGATATGATTTGAATGATATATACTTCGTTTAGTCTCAGCCCTATCTGTGCATATATGTCTATTTCAATCAATGTAAAAGCTGTTGTATGCACTTAACTTTATCATTGGACTATTCTAGGTATTTAATTAATTATTACATACAACCTACAGTACAAGGACAATTTCTTGTTTACACTTAATCAGATTGTCTGTATTTATCTTTTTGTTTCGTATACCACTATTGTTAGACTGGCTGTTTGGCTTAATTTTGTTGTTGCTATACCTCCTGTGTGTACATGGCACTTGTGTGTCGTCTCTCAATTTATTGTTTGTGTCATTACTACCAAATATCCTATCATATATATTTTTTAACATTTTTCAATAATAAAAGTGTAGATTATTTTTATCCTGCTCTAGTTTCCACTTTCTTTTAGTTTCTCTCCTTCTCTTCCAAGCCCTGTAATGTGCCCAAATGGTGTTTTTTCCCCACATATGGAGTATCCGCATGCTCAGGAGCAATTACACGACACATTTTGAGGTCCTTTTTTCTGTTATTCTTGTTAAAATAAAAAAAATGGGGTCTAAAGTAAACTTTTTGTGAAAAAAACTTAAATGTTTATTGTTTCTTTCCACATTCTAAAAATTTCTGTGAAGCACGTGAAGAGTTAATTACGGTAACTTCTTGAATGTGGTTTTGAGCACCTTGAGGGGTGCATTTTTTAGAATGTTGTCATTTCTGGGTATTTTTTGCCATATAGATCCCTCACTTCAAATGTAATGTAGTCAAATGTAATTTTTTTTAAATTTTGTTGATAAAATTAGAAATTGTTGGTCAACTTTTAACACTTATAGCTATCTTACTAATTAAAAAAGTTTCAAAAATTGTGCTGATGTAAAGTAGATATGTGGGAAATATTATTTATTAGCTATTTTGCATGACATAACTCTCATTTAAGGGTATAAATATTAAAATGTTGAAAATTGCAACATTTTGAAACATTTTCGCCAAATTTTTGTTTTTACCAAACATAAATGCAAGTGATATAGAAGAAATCTTACCACTATTATGAAGTACAATATGCCACAAAAAAACAATCTCAGAATCAGTTGAACTCATTGAACAGTTCCAGAGTTATCAGCTCATAAAGTGACACTGGTCAGAATTGTAAAATTTGGCCTGGTCATGAAGGTGAAAACAGGCTTGGGGCTGAAGGAGTTAAAGGGAATGTGCCACATGGTTTAGGCCAGCTAATCTGAGAGCAGCTTAATGTACAGAAAGAGACCCTAATTCCAGTGATGTGTCACTTCCTGGGCTGCTTGTTGTAGTGTAGATAAAATCACTATTTTATTATCAGGACATTATTAATGGAGGATTAGTAAACCTGCTGCCAGGTAGTCATGCATATTCTGGAGCTCTGTATAATCCCACCCCAACCACTGATTGGCAGCTTTCTATACATTATGCATGTTCAAAAACATGCCAATCAGTGGTGGGGAAGGTAATTCTGAGCTCAGCATTCACAGAACTCCTAGATCTGCAACACAGAAAACAGTGATTGTATCAAAATGATGTCAAGCAGCCCAGTAAGTGACACATTGCTGGAATTAGAGTTTCTGCCCCTACATTATGCTGCTCTCAGATGGGGTAGCAAAAACCTGGTGACATATTCCCTTTTATTCATTTGCAAACACACAGGACAGATCCTGCACCCTTAGGCAAACTGATCACTAGAGTTGAGCGACTTTTACTTTTTTAGGATCGAGTTGGGTTTTGCGAAACCCGATTTTGTCAAAAGTCGGGTCAGGTGAAATCGGCCGATTATTTCGAAAAGTCAGAGGCCGACCGAAACACAAAACCCAATGCAAGTCAATGTGGAATCAAAGTTGGCAGTGAGTGGAGGACAGGAAAACGCCTACAGTGCCCATTTTAATGCCCAAAACATAAATTCTTATTTCTTAAGCTTGTCAATCTTAATTTACTTTATAATAATAGTTAGGCATTGAAAACAGGGGGTCATTTGGCTAAAGTTGTGGGGAGGTAGGGCTGGCTCAAGATTTTCGTCGGCCCAGGAAACGCGGAACACGTCACGGCGGTGGAGCAGGGAGAGGTAAGTATTTCAACTTTGCAAGAGCTGGGATCCTGAGCAAGCAGGGGGGCCCACTAGTTGGCACTTGGCACTGGCACAGGGCCCCTCATAGTACGGCGGTGTGTTTGATGGCGGGTGGCACCTCCCACTGTCACAGACACTTTTGCGTACTATGTGGGGCCCTGTGCCAGTGACATCGCCAATGAGTATGCCCCCCCCACCTGATGAAGGAACCTGCACTTTCATCTGCACCTTTCTCCTTGTCCCCGTGTAAGGTGGTACAGTATGCGGAAAGGGGAACCTGACTTTCAGCAGGGTCAAATTCTAGCTGTGTAGAGTGCAAGTGGAATATAGTGGTCTGGGTCAATGTACCAGTAGACTCATCTAGCAGTGGCTGGGCAATGGGCAGGATGAGGAGGAAACACAGATATAGGCCCAAATAATAAAGTAGGCTAAATGCAGTTCAAAATTGGTAACAGGACTAAACAGGCGGTATAGCTTTGTTCAGTGGAGGACAACTGTAATGAGCGACGCAGACACAGTTAGTAGGCCAAAAATAAAAAAGTAAGCTAAAAGCAGTTCAAAATTGGTAACAGGACTAAACAGGCGGCATTGCTTTGTTCAGTGGAGGACAACTGTAATGAGTGGCGCAGACACAGTTAGTAGGCCCAAAATAAAAAAGTAGGCTAAAAGCAGTTCAAAATTGGTAACAAGACTAAACAGGCGGCATTGCTTTGCTCAGTGGAGGACAACTGTAATGAGTGGCGCAGACACAGTTAGCAGGCCCAAAATATAAAAGTAGGCTAAAAGCAGTTCAAAATTGGTAACAAGACTAAACAGGCGGCATTGCTTTGTTCAGTGGACGACAACTGTAATGAGGGGCGCAGACACGGTTAGTAGGCCCAAATACAAAAGTAGGCTAAAAGCAGTTCAAAATTGGTAGCAGGACTAAACAGATGGCATAGCTAGGTACAGGGGTGGACTCCTTTGCTGAGTAGCAGACAGTGGTAGTAGGTGCAAAGTATTAACTGGTCAAAATGGAGGCCAGGGCCCCTGTATATTTTAATTATCATCTATCATTTCAACAAATTTTTAGTGGCAGTGCCATTGAAGGATTTAACAGCACAGACTGAACAGTGGTGGAGCAGGGAGAGGTAAGTTTTGCAAGTGGTAGAGCACTGTTCGAGCTGGGGGGGAACACGCTCTTGTGGGCGGCGGTACTGGCACAGGGCCCCTCATAATACGACGGTGTTTGAACACAGAAAAAATTGGAGTTCCATACACAGAGAAAGTTTATAAAAAGATTTTGTACATTTTATTAAGGATACCATAAATACATTTAAATAACAACAAATTGTAAAAAAGACATAAACCCTAGTAAGGAAACAAGTAAGTCCTCGGCATAGCCAGTGAATAAGTATGGACTACCAGCATGGTATTAGTATACACCGCTCTACAGTAATATTAGTTATATGGCACCCAATTCATGTAACATCAAAGTGTGTAAAAATAACTGAATGCCTGTGAACTAATGTGTACACCAGTGGCTGTCACAGTGACCTGCACACATATAAGAAAATGGAGCAGTGGTGGTGTATCTAGTGATGAAACATCTTACCCATGGTGGAGATAAGTCAGATGCCGAGGTACCGAGTCGACCCCCCTGATGCGCGTTTCGTGTATGTTTGATCACAAAGAGGGAATACATTCAATAGCAAGGTGACATTAACCCCTTATTACCCCATATCCTACCGCTACTCCGGAGTGGGAAGTGAGGGACTAAGTGCCGGAATTGGCGCATCTTACAGATGCGCCATTTCTGGGGCGGCTGCAGACTGGTATTTGTAGCCCCTCTCTAGGCTATGAATATCAGCCCACAGCTGTCTGCATAGCCTTTCTGGCTATAAAATATAGGGGGACCGCACGTCATTTTTTGGGGGGTCCCCCTATTTTAATAGCCAGTAAAGGCTGCTACGCAGACAGCTGCGGGCTGATATTCATAGCCTGGGACGGGCCATGGATATTACCCCCTTCCCAGGCTACAAATATTGGCCCCCAGCCGTCGGCTTTCCCACTCTGGTGCAGAAAAATGCGCCACTTTTTTCCCTTTTTTTCTTTGTGTTCTTTAACCCCTTTACCCCCAAGGGTGGTTTGCACGTTAATGACCAGGCCAATTTTTACACTTCTGACCACTGTCCCTTCATGAGGTTATAACCCTGGAACGCTTCAACGGATCCTAGTGATTCTGACAATGTTTTCTCATGACATATTGTACTTCATAATAGTGGTAAAAAAATGTTGATATTACCTGCGTTTATTTGTGAAAAAAACAGAAAATTTGGCAAAAATTTTGAAAATTTTGAAAATTTTCCAAATTTGAATTTTTATGCAATTAAATCACAGAGATATGTCACACAAAATACTTATTAGGTAACATTTCCCACATGTCTACTTTACATCAGCACAATTTTCGAACCAAATTTTTTTTTTGTTAGGGAGTTATAAGGGTTAAAAGTTGACCAGCAATTTCTCATTTTTACAACACCTTTTTTTTAGGGACCACATCTCATTTGAAGTCATTTTGAGGGGTCTATATAATAGAAAATACCAAAGTGTGACACCATTCTAAAAACTGCACCCCTTAAGGTGCTCAAAACAATATTCAAAAAGTTTATTAACCCTTCTGGTGCTTCACAGGAATTTTTGAAATGTTTAAATAAAAATGAACATTTAACTTTTTTTCACAAAAAAATTTACTTCAGCTCCAATTTGTTTTATTTCACCAAGGATAACAGGAGAAAATGGACCCCAAAAGTTGTTGTACAATTTGTCCTGAGTACACCGATACCCCACATATGGGGGTAAACCATTGTTTGGGTGCATGACAGAGCTCGGAAGCGAAGGAGTGCCATTTGACTTTTCAATGCAAAATTGACTGGAATCGAGATGGGACACCATGTTGCGTTTGAAGAGCCCCTGATATGCCTAAACATTGAAACCCCCCACAAGTGACACCATTTTGGAAAGTAGACCCCGTAAGGAACTTATCTAGAGGTGTGGTGAGCATTTTGACCCACCAAGTGCTTTACAGATGTTTATAATGCAGAACCGTAAAAATAAAAAATCATATTTTTTCACAAAAATTATTTTTTCACCCCCAATTTTTTATTTTTCCAAGAGTAAGAGAAGAAATTGGACCCCAAAAGTTGTTGTACAATTTGTCCTAAGTACGCTGATACCCCATATGTGGGGGTAAACCACTGTTTGGGCGCATGGGAGAGCTCGGAAGGGAAGAAGCGCCGTTTGACTTTTCAATGCAAAATTGACAGGAATTGAGATTGGACGCCATGTTGCGTTTGGAGAGCCACTGATGTGCCTAAACATTGAAACCCCCCACAAATGACACCATTTTGGAAAGTAGACCCCCTAAGGAACTTATCTAGATGTGTGGTAAGCACTTTGACCCACCAAGGGCTTCACAGAAGTTTATAATGCAGAGCCGTAAAAATAAAACAAAATTTTTTTCCCACAAAAATTATGTTTTAGCCCCCAGTTTTGTATTTTCCCGAGGGTAAGAGGAAAAATTTGACCCCAAACGTTGTTGTCCAATTTGTCCTGAGTGCGCTGATACCCCATATGTGGGGGGGAACCACCGTTTGGACGCATGGGAGGGCTCGGAAGGGAAGGGGCGCCATTTGGAATCCAGACTTAGATGGAATGGTCTGCAGGCTTCACATTGCGTTTGCAGAGCCTCTAATGTACCTAAATGGTAGAAACCCCCACAAGTGACACCATTTTGGAAAGTAGACCCCCTAAGGAACTCATCTAGATATGTTGTGAGAGCTTTGAACCCCCAAGTGTTTCACTACAGTTTAGAACGCAGAGCCATAAAAAAAAAACTTTCCCCCCAAATTTATTTTTTAGCCCCCAGTTTTGTATTTTCCCGAGGGTAAGAGGAAAAATTTGACCCCAAACGTTGTTGTCCAATTTGTCCTGAGTGCGCTGATACCTCATATGTGGGGGGGAACCACCGTTTGGACGCATGGGAGGGCTCGGAAGGGAAGGGGTGCCATTTGGAATGCAGACTTAGATGGAATGGTCTGCAGGCTTCACATTGCATTTGCAGAGCTTCTAATGTACCTAACCCTAACCCTAACTTTAGCCCCAACCCTAACTATAGCCTTAACCCTAGCCCCAACCCTAACCCTAGCCCTAACCCTAGCCCTAACCCTAGCCATAACCCTAACCCTAACCCTAGCCCTAACCCTAACCCTAGCCCTAACCCTAGCCCTAACCCTAACCCTAGCCCTAACCCTAACCCTAGCCTTAGCCCTAACCCTAACCCTAGCCCTAACCCTAGCCCTAACCCTAACCCCAGCCCTAATGGGAAAATGGAAATAAATACTTTTTTTAAATTTTTCCCTAACTAAGGGGGTGATGAAGGGGGGGGTTGATTTACTTTTATAGCGGGTTTCTTAGCGAATTTTTATGATTGGCAGATATTACACACTGAAAGACGCTTTTTATTGCAAAAAATATTTTTTGCGTTACCACATTTTGTGAGCTATAATTTTTCCATATTTTGGTCCACAGAGTCATGTGATGTCTTGTTTTTTGCAGGACGAGTTGACGTTTTTATTGGTAACATTTTCGGGCACGTGACATTTTTTGATCGCTTTTTATTCCGATTTTTGTGAGGCAGAATGACTAAAAACCAGCTATTCATGAATTTCTTTTGGGGGAGGCGTTTATACAGTTCCGCATTTGGTAAAATTGATAAAGTAGTTTTATTCTTCAGGTCAGTACGATTACAGTGATACCTCATTTATATCTTTTTTTTATGTTTTGGCGCTTTTATACGATAAAAACTATTTTATAAAAAAAATAATTATTTTTGCATCGCTTTATTCTCAGGACTATAACTTTTTTCTTTTTTTGCTGATGATGCTGTATGGCAGCTCATTTTTTGCGGGACAAGATGACGTTTTCAGCGGTACCATGGTTATTTATATCTGTCTTTTTGATCGCGTGTTATTTCACTTTTTGTTCGGCAGTATGATAATAAAGCGTTGTTTTTTGCCTCGTTTTTTTATTATTTCTTACGGTGTTTACTGAAGGGGTTAACTAGTGGGCCAGTTTTATAGGTCAGGTCGTTACGAATGCGGCGATACTAAACATGTGTACTTTTATTGTTTTTTTTTAAATTTAGATAAAGAAATGTATTCATGGGAATAATTTTTTTTTTCCATTATTTAGGAATTTTTTTTAATTTTTTTTTTTACACATTTGTAAATTTTTTTTCAACTTTTTTACTTTGTCCCGGGGGGACATCAAAGATCGTTGATCTGACAGTTTGCACAGCACTCTGTCAGATCAGCGATCTGAGTTAGAGCACTGCAGGCTTACCAAGCGCCTGCTCTGAGCAGGCACTTGGTAAGCCACCTCCCTCCCTGCAGGACCCGGATGCCGCGGCCATTTTGGATCTGGGCATGCTGCAGGGAGGGAGGTAAGGAGACCCTCGCAGCAATGTGATCACATCGTGTTGCTGCGGGGGTCTCAGGGAAGCAAGCAGGGAGCCCCCTCCCTGCGTGATGCTTCCTTGTACCGCCGGCACACCGCGATCATGTTTGATCGGATTTTTTTTTTTCAGAACTCGCTGGATTGTGCCTGACGGCAAAAACCTGATGTGTGAAATTAGCCAGATAGATATATGGATTGAAACATCTATGTATCTATATATCTATAGATGTTTATATCCATAGATACAGTAGGCAGATGTTGATTAATGAACATAAAGGAAAAAACGGGAAAAAAATGGTGTGGGCTCCCGTGCAATTTTATGCGCCAGAGGGGGAAAGCCGATGGCCAATATTTGTTGCCTGGGAAGGGGATAATATCCATGGCCCCTCCCAGGCTGTGAATATGCGCTAATTCCGGCACTTAGCCCCTCTCTTTCCACTCCCGAGTAGCGGTGGGATATGAGGTAATAAGGGGTTAATGTCACCTTGCTATTGTAAGGTGACATTAAGCCGGGTTAATAATGGAGAGGCGTGAATAAGACGCCTATCCATTATTAATCCTAGAGTAGTGAAAGGGTTAAAAACAAAATAAAGACACAGCCAGAAAAAAGGTATTTTATTATTCTTAATTTAACCATACTTACTAAATTTCACGCCTGCAAAAACGTAAAATAATAAACCGTATACTCCCTGTCCGACGCAGTTCAATTAATAACGAGTGTCCCACGACGATCCCCCATATAGAACAGTGACATCGGGTGATGTCACTGCTCTATAGGACCTCCAGTGACACACTCACAGGAGACAGTGGCTCCTGCATTGCATCACTGATAGGTTACTGTAGTTCACTGGTCTCATTTTATGGCAATTGCTGTGTGGGAACTTTCTCACACAGCAGTGCCAAAAGTGAGACTAGGGACTATTTTTTACAGTGGAGGAGGAATACAGTGCGGAAGGATACCTTCCTCCCGTCATTGTATTACTGGAGCCCCTAGAGAGCAGTCACATTAGCTGATGCTGCTCCTCTCCACGGGAGATCATCGTGGGACACTCGTGGATTTCTGTGGATCAGGGAGTATATTGTTTGCTTATTATTTTAATATTTTTACAGGTGACACTGGCTTCGGGGATCAAAGTGACAAGTGATGGTGAGAATGTACTCTATGTAATATGTACTGTATGTCTATATGTATGTATTGTATGTAATGTATGAATGTATTGTATGTAGTATGTATGTAGTATGTATGTAGTATGTATGTACAGTATCTTGTATGTATGTAGTATGATGTCTGTAGTATGTTGTATGTATGTTGTATGTATGTTGTATGTATGTAGTATATGTGTAGTATGTATGTTGTATGTATGTAGTATGTATGTAGTATGCTGTATGTATGTTGTATGTGTGTAGTATGTTGTATGCAGTATGTATGTAGTATGAATGTTGTATGTATGCAGTATGTTATACGTAGTATGTATGTAGCATGTATGTAGTATGTTGTATGTTTGTAGTAAGTATATATGTAGCATGCATGTAGTATGTTGTATATAGTATGTATGTTGTTGTGAACTCAGCTTTTGGGCTCCCTCCGGTGGTTGTACAGGGTAATGCAGTTGTGCCTGGACTGCAGGATTGGACAGGTGTATCTACTAATTGCAAAACTGTCTGGGGTATATAGCTTTGCAGGACTCTTTAGTCCCTGCCAGTTGTCCATTGTTTTTGGAGGATTCACTTCCCTGCTGGTCTCTCCAGTTTGCTGTGCTTTTCTACAAAGATAAGTCCTGGCTTTGTTTTTGCTGTCCACCTGCTGTGGACCTTATAGTTCTGTGCATATTCATGTTTTTGTCTTGTCCAGCTTTGTCTGTGAAGGATTTTTTGCAGCCAAGCTGTGTCTCTGGAGATGCAGATATACCCTCATACCCTCCATATCTTTAGTCAGATGTGGTGATTTGTATTTTCTTTGGTGGATATTTTCTAGTGTTTTAATACTGACCGCATAGTACTCTGTTCTTTTCTTTCTTTTTAGCTAGTATGGCCTCCTATGCTAAAATCTGATTTCATATCTGCATATGTTATTTCCCTCTCCTCTCACAGTCAATATTTGTGGGGGGCTATCTATCCTTTGGGGATTTTCTCTGAGGCAAGATAGGTTTCCTGTTTCTGTCTTTAGGGGTAGTTAGATCTTAGGCTTTGTCGAGGGGTCTAGGGAGTGTTAGGTACCCCCCACGGCTACTTCTAGTTGCGCTGCTAGGTTCAGGGTTTGCAGTCAGTACAGGGACCACCTTCTCCAGAGTCCGTCTCATGCAGCTCCTAGGCCACCAGATCATAACAGTATGTATGTTTTATGTAGTATGTATGTAGCATGCTGTGTAGTATGTATGTAGTATGTATGTAGTATGTTGTATGTAGTATGTAGTATGTATGTAGTATGTTGTATGTATGTATGCAGTATGTATGTATGTATGTTGTATGTATTATGTATGTAGTATGTATGCTGTATGTAGTATGTATGTAGTATGTTGTATGTAGTATGTATGTAGTATGTTGTATGTAGTATGCATGTTTGTGGTTTTTTTTGCATTCAACACATTAGCCGGATGATGGGACTACTACTGTCCCATCATTGGCTAATGTCTAATGTGTCAATCACTGTGATTGTAGCAGGCATAGCCCGATGGGACTTGTAGTCCCATCGGACGATGCCTGCTCACAGACACAAAGACCCCCGAGAGGCCCGCACAGACCCCTGAGAGGCCCGCACAGACCCCCGAGAGGCCCGCACAGAACCCCGAGAGGCCCGCACAGACCCCCGAGAGGCCCGCACACACCCCGCTCGCACACACAGACACAAAGTCTCCGCCAACACACCGCCCACACTCCATTATAGTGCATCATGACATCATTTCAGCAGCTAATCACAGCCATGCCATTAGTTAACATGCCTAACATGCATAACAGGATGTGCCCACACTTCTTAGGATTCCTCATTGGCTGAATAAAATCAAACTGGCTCATTGCATTATGGGAACTTCCGATTCCGGTGTTCAATATTCTAAAAGTATCGGAACTCAGTATCGGAACTCCGATACCGCAAATATTGGCCGATTCCCTATATTGCAGTATCGGAATGCTCAACAGTACTTCTGACTGCTGCACTATGAGCAGACAGTGACAAAGATCTCGGCTGCACTATGTAGAACACAGCAGTCAGATGACAAACTCATCAGCAGCGAGTGAGAATTCAAGAAAGCCGCGGCCTGCTGCACTGAATCAGCTACATCATGTCCCTGGCTCTCCTTCAACACTTCTCCCACTGGTCATCACTATCTGCTGTCCTGATGCTTCTGGCTCTCCTCCCACATGTCCTCTGTTCCCCTCAGCTCCACAAGTCCTGGTCTCTTCTTTAAGCCAGGAGCAGAGGCAGTGAATAGGCATCAGTTTCTTTCCCTTCTCATTCTCTTCTAACAGTGCAGAGTGCAGAAATTGTGATGAGTTTTGTCATCTGACTGCTGTGCTATGCCAAAGCAATGATCGAGATCACAGAGTTTGCTCACTGTCTGTGTATTGTGCAGCAGTCAGAGGACAAACTCATCACAACTGCTGCACTCAGAAGGCAATAAGCAAGTATGTTATAGACCGACATGTTAGACAGAGTTGCAAAGAGAGCTTTCCGCAGTTTAAAAAAGTGTCCATTAAAAAAAAAACTCACTATCATTATAATGAACATTACATTTTACATAGTTTTTCTAACCCTAACTAGGGTTATGATTACAACTACGGTTAGAATTAGAACTACTGTTAGGATTAGAACTAGGGTTATGATTAGAAATAGGGGTAGGATAACGACTAGGGTTAGGGTTAGAACTAGGGTTGGGATTCGGACTAGGATTAGGGTTATGATTTGGGCATAGTTAGTGTAATAGAAAATATTAATATCCATCATACAGCTCCAGTGAGGGGGGCATTTACCCCCCCTTCTCCTCTCTCACATAGAATCTCTCTAGAGGAACAAGAGCTTAAGGTACCATCACACATAACGATATCGTGAACGATATCGTTGCTTTTTGTGACGTAGCAATGATATCGTTAACAAAATCGTTATGTGTGACAGCGACCAACGATCAGGCCCCTGCTGGGAGATCGTTGGTCGCTGGGGAATGATCAGGACTTTATTTCGTCGCTGGATCACCCGCTGACATTGCTGAATCGGCGTGTGTGACGCCGATTCAGCGATGTCTTCACTGGTAACCCGGGTAAACATCGGGTTACTAAGCGCAGGGCCGCGCTTAGTAACCCGATGTTTACCCTTGTTACCATTGTAAAAGTAAAAAAAAAAAACACTACATACTTACATTCCTGTCACGTCCTTCAGCGTCAGCTTCCCTGCGTCCCCCAGTGTCAGCGCCGGCTGGCCGTAAAGCAGAGCACAGTGGTGACGTCACCGCTCTGCTTTCCGGCCAGCGCTTACACAGTGCAGGGAAGCTGAGGCTGGGGGACGTGACAGGAATGTAAGTATGTAGTATTTTTTTTTTTACATTTACAATGGTAACCAGGGTAAACATCGGGTTACTAAGCGCAGCCCTGCGCTTAATAACCCGATGTTTACCCTGGTTACCCGGGGACTTCGGCATCGTTGGTCGCTGGAGAGCTGTCTGTGTGACAGCTCTCCAGCGACCAAACAGCGACACTGCAGCGATCGGCATCGTTGTCTATATCGCTGCAGCGTCGCTTAATGTGACGGTACCTTTACACTCCTGAAGTAGAATTACACAGTTTAACATATGGGAAGTGATGAAATTACGTATGACTGAAAAGTGAGGAAACTAATTAAATCTCCCTTTGAAGCAAATGACCCCTGCAGGGCCAAGCAGGATGTGCTTTGTGAAGAAGAATGAGATTTATAGATTGGAGAGGTAGAGAAGCAGGAAGTCAACACTTGAGAGAACTTTTGTTCCATTTACACTTATTGTAGAATTAACAGCTAGACACTGAGGCATCGGTGGAAAGTTATGAATATTGGGGTTTGTATCAACCCTATATTTATGAGATATAGATTTTCGACGTTGTAGCATGGGTACGGATGTGACAAACTCACTCACTTTGCTGTCGGTTGACTAGAATCCCTTCAAATAAATAAGTGCCTGATATGATGCGAACCAGGTCATGTTTGATCTCTGGGTAAATGTAAAATCATGATAAAAAATCTGAACATAATATATCCCACCTGTGACCCCCAGAGGTGAAAATATCTTGGAAATTGGAAATCCCATAGTCTTCTGAAACTGAAGCCACATTCCAGGACCATCTCTGTTACTAGTCATCAAGAGGAGATGTGTGGGTGCAATTTAGGTGCTGATAAAAGGTCAAGGCAAATTATGATCTGGGTTCCATGTTGGAAGATGCATATCAGTGCATCCAGGATCCACATTTACGGACGTTTTCAATCGGATAACTTCCATCCACTAAGCTGAGCCATCTCTGTCACCTGTGTAGTAAGCTTCTTTTTTAATCCATTTTAATTTATGTAATGGTATATGCTGTATTGCTTTTTCCCCTTTGTAAAATCTTTTTAGACACTGCCTTGCGAAAGTATTCGGCCCCCTGGAACTTTTCAACCTTTTCCCACATATCATGGTTCAAACATAAAGATACGAAATGTAAATTTTTGGTGAAGAATCAACAACAAGTGGAACACAATTGTGAAGTTGAACAAAATTTATTGGTTATTAGGGTTGAGCGACTTTTACTTTTTTAAGATCGAGACGGGTTTCGCGAAACCCGACTTTCTCAAAAGTCGAGTCGAGTGAAATCGGCCGATTATCGCGAAAAGTCGGGGTTCGACCGAAACACGAAACCCGATGCAAGTCAATGGTAAAAATATTCTTTCTCTCTCTCTCCTCCGTCCCTGCACCGAAAAGCTGGTGTTACACATTGCAATTCGCTACTACAGCACACAAGCGATAAGATGGCGATAGGCACACCCCTAAGACCTATGTCATCACTCTGCCCACGCTCCTTCATTGGCTGAAAAAATGGCGCTAAACGCATCATACGAAACGCGACTTTGGCGTGAAGATCGCCGACCGCATGGCCGATCCCACACTAGGATCGGGTCGGGTTTCATGAAACCCAACTTTGCCGAAAGTCGGCGACTTTTGAATTTGTCCGATCCGTTTCGCTCAAGCCTATTGGTTATTTTAAATTTTTGCAGAAATTCAAAAACTGAAAAGTGAGGCGTGCAATATTATTTGGCCTCTTTACTTTCAGTGCAGCAAACTCACTCCAGAAGTTCATTGTGGATCTCTGAATTATCCAAAGTTGTCCTAAATGCCTATTGATAAATATAATCCAGCTGTGTGTAATCAAGTCTCCGTATAAATGCACCTGCTCTGTGATAGTCTCAGGGTTCTGTTTGAACCACAGAGAGCATCATGAAGACCAAGGAACACAACGGGCAGGTCCGTGATACTGTTGTGTAGAAGTTTAAAGCCAGATTTGGATACAAAATGATTTCTAAAACTTTATACATCCCAAGAAGCACTGCGCAAGCGATCATATACAAATGGAAGGAGTATCATACCATTGCAAATCTACCAAGACCCGGCCGTCCCTCTAAACTTTTAGCTCAAACAAGGGACCCATGATCACTCTGGATGAATTGAAGAGATCTACAGCTGAGGTGGGACTGTCTGTCCATAGGAAAACAATCAGTCGTAAACAGCACAAATCTAGCCTTTATAGAAGAGTGGCAATAAGAAAGCCATTTCTCAAATATATCTATAAAAAGTGTTGTTTAAAGTTTGCAACAAGCCCCCTGGGAGACACACCAAACATGTGGAAGAAGGTGCTCTGGTCAGATGAAACCAAAATTAAACTTTTTGGCAACAATGTCAAAAGATATGTTTGGCGTAAAGGCAACACAACTCATCACCCTGAACACACCATCCCTACTGTCAAACATGGTCATGGCAACATCATGGTTTGGGCCTGCTTTTCTTTAGCAGGGACAGGGAAAATGGTTAAAATTAATGCGAAGATGGATGGAGCCAAATACAGGACCATTCTTGAAGAAAATCTGTTGGAGTCTGCAAAAGACCTGAGACTGCGACGGAGATTTGTCTTCCAACAAGACAATGATCCCAAACATAAAGCAAAATCTGCAATGGAATCGTTCACAAATAAATGTATCCAGGTGTTAGAATGGCCAAGTCAAAGTCCAGACCTCATTCCAATCGAGAATCTGTGGAAAGAGCTGAAAACTTCTGTTCACAAACGATCTCCATCAAACCCCACTGAGCTCGAGCTGTTTGCCATAGAAGAATAGGCAAGAATTTCAGTTTCTCGATGTACAAAACTGATAGAGACATACCCCAAGCAACTTTGCAGCTGTAATCGCAGCAAAAGGTGGTGCAACAAAGTATTAAGTTATAGTGGGCAAATAATATTGCATGCCAGATGCCACACTTTTCAGTTTTCAAATTTCCACAAAAATTTAAAATAACCAATAAATTTCGTTCAGCTTCACAATTGTGTTACACTTGTTGTTGATTCCTCACCAAAAATTTACATTTATAATGTTTGAAGCATGATATGTGGGAAAAGGTTGAAAATTTCCAAGGAGCCGAATACTTTTGCAAGGCAGTGTAAATTAAACAGGATGTGTCTGATCATGTCTCACACACCATATGGCTATATAAAGTAGTAAAATGTTAAATTTACATTTCCTGGTGAATGCATTGCATACAATGATGAAAAGAAAAATGTTCCAAAAAGTAGCAAAAACAGTATATGTGAAATTGTCCCAAAGTGTGGAGGAGCATTTTTTTCTCTGTTTAATTTTGCCTTATATACAAGTTGTTATCATGGAAAGAATGTTTCTTCAGTCAGCCAGTCCGTAAAAGTGGTGCAATACTCTAACAACAGCAATCTGGGTTTTAGAGATGCTTCCAGGGATCTTCCAAATGCTGTTGCCATGCCATATCAGTGTTGTTTCCATTGATTAGAGCAATTTTTAGAGCCCTTCAGATCTCAGGTGGAGTTTGCTGGAAAAATGCTTGAATTTCCCATTTGCTTCCATTATACTTGTTGTCATGATCCGTTCTGGAGTTTAGTCCTGTCTGCTCTTTCTCTGGGTGGATCATGTCAAGGGTTATCTTTGATCTGCCTCATTCTGGGCTCGGGTTTGCTATTTAGATCCCAGGTATCCTGAGGGTGGTGTCAGCTATAGCTCTGTCTTTGGCGTGTTAACCTGACTCTGGAAGCCCTTGATTTGTCCTACTGTGAACCCTGACTTGTCCTGTGTCTGTTATCTCCCCCTACCTGCCCTTTCCCAGTGTCTCTCTCTTTGTGTGTAGTTCTGCTTGACTGTCTGGTTCTGATCTCCTGGCTTGGCTTTTTGACTCTGTTTCAGTTTGTCCCTATTGTACCGTATTTTGCCCGTCCTGGTTTACTGATCCCTTGCTACGTCCTGACTATCCATTCTGTCTAAATCCTTTTGTACTTTTGTGCTGTCTTGAGCTCAGACTTGGCTTTCCTGACCTCGCTCTCACCACTAGGTGGCATCTGTTCAGTTACTCTGTGTGTGCAGTCTGGCTTCCCTACCAAGCTCCCCCTGGTGGAGGTTGCACGGTACTGCACTGCAGCTGCATGACACTTGTTACTCAAGTCAAGCACCCAAGCATTACAATTTGCTCGACTCTAGTAAGGAGCACCCGAGAATTTTAATGCTTGCTCATCACTAGTTGTGACAATTAGGTGGGGCGGAGTCATCATCTTTAAAATCCCGTCCTGCAGCAACTAGCCATCATACCCTAATGAAGGGAAACCATGATCAACCCGAAATGCATAAGTTTTGGCCATTGGAAACCTCAGAACTCTGTTCCTTACCTAAATGATGTCACACACAGCTGATTCCTTCAGCCGCTTGATTACCATGAACGCTACCTGCTGGAGTGCCATGGTTTTAACATTTTCAAGGAAACCTTTTAGCATTAGGGTATGTTCCCACAGTCAGTAAACGCTGCGGGTTTGATGCTGTGTACATCAGAGAGGATAACGATAAGGTTGTAGATCCCACTTGGTGTCAAACCAGAGATACGTAGTTGAGTAGCTCAGCAGAAGAGGTTGAGCAGTAGGAAGATGATGAGGTTACATTGCTGCTTCCCACACTGACACGAAGTGATGCAACCATGACAAGCACTGCATCCTTGCCCCAGCTGTGGCTACACCAGTTGTGAGTGTGCAGTTCACAGGTGCAGCAAGGGTCACCTAGCCTAGGCTTTTTTTTAAGACAGCAAAGGATGATGCAACTCACGTTATCTGCCAAACTTGTAAAAAAACTCAGTAGAGACAAAAATGTAAATAATTTGACAACTACATGCATGAACCGGCACACGCACGATCCACATGCCCTAGTGTGGGAATCTCACTGCACTAAAATGTCGACTAGCTGGCTTCGCCCACCAAAGGCTGTCCTATAACCACATCTGCTACTTCTTCCTCCTCCATCACCATGCCAAATGTTCTCACACATATCTCCGGCCACAGAAACTCCATTTGTTTACTTTCTCAATCCACCATAACATTTTTGCCTGCAGCTCACTCACAGTCGAGCAGTTTGTCCTGTTCTCCATACTCCACCCTCTCAGCAAAGCAGTCAGCACTTGGTCTCACATTTGTGGTCACATAAAAGAATGTTACCTCATGTTACCTCCTACATAAGCCAAAGCTAAGAGTTTGAACTCCACTATCTCCAATCTGTTGGCCACAGAAATGCTGGAAATGCTGAAAGAAACAGATGGTTTCCAAAAGTTGATGGCTGTCGCAGCCCCCCAATACCAGTTACCATTACTTCTCTAATAAAGCTGTGCCTGCTCTACATCAACATGTTGCAGACAATATAACCTGTTCCCTGATTAAATCTGTCTGCCAGGGTGCATTTCATCACTGACACTTGCATGAGCAAACATGGGCAGGGGCATTACATCTCACTGACGGCACTGGGTGACTCTGGTGGCTGTGGGGGCAGGAGGTCAAGGGGCTGCTCCACAAGTCTTGGAATCCCCAAGACTTGTGGGACAAATCTTTGTATCTAACTCTTCCTACACTGCTTTTGGCTTCTCCTCCTCCTCTAGGGCCTTCACCAGTGCCCTCAAGCTCTCCCTTAATCAGACACGTGTTCCAACAGTGCAGATAGAATCTCCCCCACCTCGGTACTGAGCTGCCATGGCTCACCACAGCCAGGCAGTGTTCCAATTAATATGCCTTCGAGATCGCAGTCACACAGATCAAGAGTTGTGGACAGCTATCCAGGCTGAGCTGGGCTGGGTTCACATTTGCATATGTGTGCACAGCGTATACCTGCATACCGATCCGCATGCATCTTGCATACATATATTTAACATTGTTAGCATGTGGCACAAGGGGGCATTCTTTGCGTCTGGAGGAGAGAAGGTTTTTCCACCAACATAGAAGAGGATTCTTTACTGTTAGGGCAGTGAGAATCTGGAATTGCTTGCCTGAGGAGGTGGTGATGGCGAACTCAGTCGAGGGGTTCAAGAGAGGCCTGGATGTCTTCCTGGAGCAGAACAATATTGTATCATACAATTATTAGGTTCTGTAGAAGGACGTAGATCTGGGTATTTATTATAATGGAATATAGGCTGAACTGGATGGACAAATGTCTTTTTTCGGCCTTACTAACTATGTTACTATGTTACTATGTTACTATGTGTTCACATGCGGATGCGTAAGCATGCATCATTTTGGGGTGTGCAGTGAACGCAACATGTTGCATTTTTTGAGGCGTCAATTTAGCGCAGACATATGCATGCGGATGAGTCCGTCAAAAGAGCGCATTACTGTCTATGTGAATGCATTGGTACACAAGGACATGTGTATGCATGCGTTCGATGCGCTTGCGTATTTCGGACTGAGCATGTCCAGGACACGCCCATTGAGACATGCCCTCCAGGAAATATCGAACGCATGCGCATAATCAATGGAAACGCAGGCAAAAATCCATGCAAATGCAGTGGTTTTTTTGTATCCTGCTTAAGCTGATACGGATAAACAACACAGCATAACCATGTGTTTGAATGTGTTTTGGCATGTGTTTGAACATGCAGATGATACATTACATAGACGCTAATGTGAACTGAGCCTTAGAGCCATGGCTGTCTCCACTGAACCTGGAGCCAGGGAAGGCCGTGTGCAAAGCTGGGCAACCTCACACACGTGCCTTGCATGGGTCACATTCTGAACCTGGCGGTAGAGCAATTTTTCCACCTCTATCCCAGCCTGGATGTGATTCTAGAGAAAGCACAGTCGCTGTGTGCTCACTTCCGACGATCGCAGGTCATCAACTCGCATCACTTTAGAGGTCTTTCCGTCTACTGGATAACCATTTGATTTGCGATGGTCCGACAATGTGGAATTCCTCTCTTCACATGTTACAGTGACTGTGGCTGCAGCAATGAGTCCGGGTGCAGTATGTCCTTTTGCATAGCCTGGACCAATGCAGTACGAACATGGTGCAAAACACACTTGCAGTGTGGGCACAGATGAAGGACCTCTGCACCCTTCTGCACAGTTTTGCACAATTTGAAATGGCTACTTAGATGGCTAGCGCTGATGTTGCCATCATCACCATCACTATTCTGGTCATCTACATGCTGGAGTACACTTTGAATCAGGGGCGGACACTGACAGCTTGGGGCCCCTGTGCAAGAAATGTGTCTGTGGGCCCCTCTCCAAAGCTACATTATATATATATATATATATATATATATATATATATAGCCACACACATATACATGTATATATATTACATAGTCTCCTTTGTTATGTATATTGCCGTCCCTTATTATACAGTGCCCTCTCTTGTCATGTACAGTACCGTCCCTTACATATTGGATTATATAGAGCCCTGATTTTTTATTACATACTGTCCTGTCTTGTTAGCTGTATAATGCAATTATGGCTGATGGAGCATGGGAATGCTTCTTTTCTAATGGAGGAGCTGATGGACTGGTCGTCTGGTCACTGGCTCCTCCATCAGCAGTCATTTTACATCTAACAAGAGAGGGGACTATGTAATAAAAGAGGGCGCTGTGAATAACAAAAATAACAAGAATACACTATGTAAGAGACAGCACTGTACATAACAGCAGAGGAAGCTATAAAATATGGGACGGCATCATAAAATAATAAGCGAGTACGCTATATACTAAGGGACTGTGCTATATTCTTCCTCCACCTTCCCTGTTCCTAAATTCATTATAAATCCCCCTTCTTCCCATCCCAATCCCCACACCCATCTTGTCCTCTCCCCCACCCCAATCATTGCCCTTTTCACCAGCTCCATCATTGCCTTCCCCACCACTCCCATCATTGCCCTCTTCACCACCTCCATCATTGCTTTCTCCTCCACCACCCCCATTATTGTCCTTTCCACCACCACCATCATTGCCTTTTCCCCACACCTGGTGAAGTATATGCAGAAAGGACATTCTGTTAAAGGGACTCTGTCACCTGAATTTGGAGGGAACAATTTTCAGCCATAGAGGCGGGGTTATCGGGTGTTTGATTCACCCTTTCCTTACCCGCCGGCTGCATGCTGGCTGCAATATTGGATTGTCGTTCATTCTCTGTCCTCCATAGTACACGCCTGCGCAAGGCAAGATGTAGGTGCTTCCAACAGGAGTGGGGAGTAAGCCATTACCAGACACTGATGGTGGATTATCTCACAGGAGGAAGAGGATCAGTAGTTAACGTTCAAAGAGCCTGATCCTTTTCTCCACCTTTGGGGAGATTCGGGGGGTCCGATTATACATTAATTGCTCTCTTGGACCTGCAAGAATGATCAAATTGTGTTGAGCTCTGTAATGTGCACAGAGGCCATTAGTGTTAGTCGCATAGCTGGTCCATTGAGTCTCCATTGCCCAAGTTCCCAAATACACCAGGAGCTGCCATTGTTGGGGGTAGATAGACATGAGATAGATGGACAGATAGATATAGATAGACAGATGATAGATAATAGATATAGACAGATGATAGATAATAGCTAGTAGATAGATGATAGATAGATAATAGATAGATAATAGACAGAAAGATTGATAGATAGATGATAGATAGATAGAAGATAGATATGGGATAGATAGATAGATAGATAGATAGATAGATAGATAGATAATAGATATGAGATAGATAGGAGATACAGATAATAGATAGATGGATAGGTAACAGATAGATAGGAGATACATAGATAGGAGATAGATAGGAGATAGATAGGAGATACATAGATAATACATAGATAGGTAATAGATAGTAGATAGATAGATAGATAGGAGATAGATAATAGATGGATTATAGATATGGGATGGATAGATACAGATAAAGAGATAGTAAAATCCTATATATTTTGCATCCTAAGGTACCGTCACATTAAGCGACGCTGCAGCGATATAGATAACGATGTCGATCGCTGCAGCGTCGCTGTTTGGTCGCTGGAGAGCTGTCACACAGACAGCTCTCCAGCGACCAACGATGCCGAAGTCCCCGGGTAACCAGGGTAAACATCGGGTTACTAAGCGCAGGGCTGTGCTTAGTAACCCGATGTTTACCCTGGTTACCATTGTAAATGTAAAAAAAAACACTACATACTTACATTCCCGGTGTCTGGTCACGTCCCTCGCCTTCAGCTTCCCGCACTGACTGAGCGCCGGCCGTAAAGCACAGCGGTGACGTCACCGCTGTGCTCTGCTTTACGGCCAGCACTCACAGTCAGTGCAGGGAAGCTGAAGGCGAGGGACGTGACCAGACACCGGGAATGTAAGTATGTAGTGGTTTTTTTTTTACATTTACAATGGTAACCAGGGTAAACATCGGGTTACTAAGCGCGGCCCTGCGCTTAGTAACCCGATGTTTACCCTGGTTACCAGTGAAGACATCGCTGAATCGGCGTCACACACGCCGATTCAGCGATGTCAGCAGGTGACCCAGCGACAAAATAAAGTCCTGGACTTTCCCCAGCGACCAACGATCTCTCAGCAGGGGCCTGATCGTTGGTCGCTGTCACGCATAACGATTTTGTTAACGATATCGTTGCTACGTCACAAAAGCAACGATATCGTTAACGATATTGTTATGTGTGACTGTACCTTTAGGCTAGGTTCCCATTGCGTTAATGGGTTAACGCTAACGGACAGCGTTGCACGGCGAAAATGTCGCAATTAACGCCGCGCAACGGGTCCGTTAGCGTACCCATTGACAGCAATGTTATTTCTGCCTGTAGCGCATCGCTAGCGCGTGCCATTTTCGGCACGTGCTAGCGATGTGCCGTTCTCTTGTGACGGACCTCGGACGCTGCTTGCAGCGTCCGAGGCGCGTCCGAGGTCCGTCCCTCGCTACCGCAGATCGAGGATCTGCGCTAGCGGGGACGGCGAACGCGGACCAAAAAGAAACATTGCGTTAGCGCAATCCGCTAGAGCTATGCGCTTAACGGATTGCCCTAAAGCACTGGGAACCTAGCCTTATTCTCTGGTTCCATTGCTGTCATAGGAGTGCAGCAGGTGGCAGAGGGGATGGTCTGCAGTGGTCTGGACGACCCCCTGCACACAGCTCTCCTTGAGGACCTGCTGCCAGCCTCTTCCACAGCTGCTGGGTCTCCTAGAAGGAGCCTGGCCGTGCTGCATAGGACTGCTACAAAGCTTTGGCTGTAAAGTTTATCTGACAGCAATTTGTCCGTTCTTTGTTATTGCATGCTCAGTAAATGAATCCAGAGGGAGGAGCCCCCTTTTTCTCCTTACCTCCCCCCAGCACATTCTCCTGCTACTAATGTGACTTCACTGTCCTCCGATTCAGCACATGCAGAGCAAGAGCTTTGTCGCAGTTGAAGTGAAGTTGCAGATCTAGTCTGAACAGTCAGCAATCACGGGTGTTTAGTGTGCTGCAGAGCAGTGCGAGGGGAAGAAGAAGAGCTCACAGGGGGGAAGAAGACTGCACACACACACCTACCTCTCTGGGGATCACCGTCACTGGCAGCTTCCTCTCTCTGGCACAGCAACGCTGTGTGAGAGACAGGAAACGCGGGAAGGGAGCAGAAGGGATCGCTGCATCTCAGTCCGTTGCCATTTTCTTTTGCAGGCAGCGGAGCTTACCTCACATGAGGGCAATCTGGCCAGGGGCCCCTTGGAGCCTGGGGGCCAGATTGCCCTCATTATTAGCCGTTCTGCAGGGGCCCCCCTCCACCTCTGGGCGCCTGTGCAGCCGCACCAGCTGAACATGCGGTATGTCCGCCCCTGCTTTGAATAGTCTGTGTGAGAAGGTGGTGGCCCCAGAGGAAGAGGTGGAAGCATAGGAGGATGCAGAAGGGATAACAATATCTCAAATTTCTGAACTGTCATCGCACAGGCAGATGCCATGGGAGGATGGCTTACAGTGATCGATGAGGTCTCATGACACCAGACAAACTGTTAGAGAAGGTGCATGAGCCGAGGAACAAATGTAGGAGGATGAGGAGGAAAAGGTGGTGGATGCGCAACAATCAGGAGATGAAGAGGATAGCGATCCCCTCTCTGTTGTCCATGGTTGGTGGGAGAGGACAGAGGAAGCAACCTTGAGTATTACCCCTCCACCAACACACCATGGACTTGGACCTCATGGAAGCGCCCGACACATTAGCATATTCTTGCTGCACTATCTTTAACATGATGCCCGTATTATTAGGGATAGAACTAGAGCTGACAAGTGGGTTGCCACTCTGTTAGCTCTATGGTATGACAGTAAATTTAGTCAGATGCTCCCACTCTGGAAACGGATGCGCGCATTCTGGAGTATCGAAACAGGCATGTAGACAATATTAACAGTGGTTTTCCCCAAGACAGCAGTGAGGCACACCGTGTGCATTGCAGTTCAAGACGTGCAACCCTGGCAACGACATGGTGTCATCACAAAAATATTAGCAACAGCAGCAGTGTAAGTTGCATGTTCAATTTCTGTGAGACATTTTTTCACACATTTTCTAGACTACCTGTGCACCAGCAGAACAGAGTACAATTCTGATACATTGTGAACGACTGGAGAGGATGGTGCAGGGGGATTTGGAGCTCAATATCAATAACATCAGGGGGGTTGGACCCTTTTGCATTTAGGACTTCAAAATGGAGGAGTGGCCTGAGCTTGCCTGTCACGCCTTGGAGGTTTTATCATGCCCGGCAGCCAGCATTTTCTCAGAACGTGTCTTCAGCGCTACTGGTGGTATCCTGATGGATAATCGCATCTGGTTGTCCCGTGAAAGTGTAGATCGCCTAATTCTCATCAAAATGAACAAGTCATGGATCGTCATTGACTTTTGCACCCCAGACTAGGCGATGGTGTAATTTTGATCTCACATTATCGCAGTCTGTGCTACCTTTGCTGTGACTTCTGTGCCTGCTGTTGCTTTTGCTGCTGATGTTATAAACAATTTTTTGAAATGTAGAGACTCAAAGTTGGGTCTCCATCTGGTGGTTTGCCTGTGGTGGAAGGTGTTTCAGAGCCCTATTATAATATTTCTAGTGGTGTGTGACAGTAATTTTTTGAAATGTGGAGACTAGTGATGAGCGAATAGCATTGATCGCCGAGTATTTGTTAGTGCTCGGAGATTTAGTTTTCATCGCCTCAGCTTCATGATTTACAGCTGCTAGACAGGCTGAATACATTTGAGGAATGCTTGTTTGTTAGGGAATTCCCACATGTATTCAGGCTGTCCAACAGCCTTAAATCATGCAGCTGAGGCGATGAAAACTAAATCTCGGAGCACTAACAAATACTCCTAGATCACCCGAATATGCTCGGGGAGACCCGAGCAACAATGCTATTCGCTCATCACTATTGGAGACTCAAAGTTCGGTCACCATCTGGTGGGTTGCCTGCAGTGGAAGGTTTGCCAGGAGTTGATTATTCTGTTTTGCTCTGTGAAAATTGATGCCACTTTAGTGGTGACAATTATTTTTTGAAATGTGGAGCTTCAAAGTTGGGTCACCAACTTGGGTCACCGGAAATATCAGGACTTGTGAAATGCTACCTCGGATGATGAGGATTCGACCCCTGCACATAGTATGATTCTTTTACCATTTTTATTATTTTGTTCATATTGAATCGGAGCAAGGTTGCCAAATTCTGGAAGACTAAGTCTGCTACTTTCCAGCATCCAGGGATCACCAACCATATAAATTTGTCTGGGAACTATTACTAACATTACCTATCTAATGCATATTTTTATTGCTGTATTTGTACAGGTGTTTATTGTTACCAGTGTGTACTAATGTAACCATCTACCTCACTCTATTTGGCACAAGTGCCCTTTCTGCTGTTATTTCAAGGTTTAAATCATATCTTTTTCATTACTTTATATTAATACTAGATGGTGGCCCGATTCTAACGCATCGGGTATTCTAGAATATGCATGTCCACATAGTATATTGCCCAGCCACGTAGTATATTGCCCAGCCACGTAGTATATTGCCCAGTCACGTAGTATATTGCCCAGTCACGTAGTATATTGCCCAGCGACGTAGTATATTGCCCAGCGACGTAGTATATTGCCAAGCGACGTAGTATATTGCCCAGTCACGTAGTATATTGCCCAGCGACGTAGTATATTGTCCAGCGATGTAGTATATTGCCCAGCAACGTAGTATATTGCCCAGTCACGTAGTATATTGCACAGCGACATAGTATATTACCCAGTCACGTAGTATATTGCCCACATAGTCCAAAGAGAAACAAAAGACCAGCGCTCCATCCGGGTGTAATATTCCAAAGTGCAAACTTTATTGGGCCATGTTACAGCAACGTTTCGACCCGAAGGTCTTTGTCATGCTTGTAAAGACTTGGTCACACAGGGTTAATAGCAGCAGATATGGAGTGTCTGTGTCTGTGGATGGATACCATGCTTGGCATAGGTGGCTTTCCTTCATAGGATGCTGCCCTTCCCGTGATTGTTCCTTCCCGGGGAAAGGCCTGGCTATTCACTGCTTGCGTCGAGAAACACGTGATGGTGTCTCCGCAGCTTCTTTACATGCATCTGCATATTTCCCATAAGGGATGGGGGCAGTGTTCTGGAATCACTGCGTTGAGAAACACGTGATGGTGTCTCCGCGGTGTTGGATGTTTTGGTCTCCCCGAGGCTAATCATCTGTGCCTTTATGAATATTGTTACAGACAGACAGAAGGACAGACAGAAGTGACCCTTATTAGACAATTATATAGTAGATTTTAATATATGTTCTATTATGCATTTTCATTTCTATTTATTTTCATGTTGGACATAAGTCTATGTTCTTTTGCCTCTTTTCTTAGCTGTTTAGCATGATAGTATTTATTCATCTAGTTATCTATTCTTCTACGGGTGTCACACAGGACCCATTTCACTGTCCGCAGCATCCAGCTTATCCTATTGCTCCTCCCAACCCAATTTTTTTTTAGCTCTAGTGTCTTATACCTTTTCTAAGTTTAAATTGTTATTAGTAATTAACGTTCCCTGAAATAAACCTGTTTCTGTAAAGTTTACCTTCCAGTGGGCACATGACAGGCGGGGAATCCAGGATGTGGTAGGCACTGAAGTAGCGGCTTGTATAAGAATTAGCTCTCTCTATTATGTAAACCTTCATTTACAAAGAGCTGAGATTGTGCCTTTCATCCAGCATTAGCCAGCAGAAATCTCTGATGAACTCCTGACCTTGTAGCGAGCAATTAAGATAATTATAACAAAAAATGCAAAATAAGTTAATATATTAATCATTGGGATTATTATGTGCCTAGTATTTTATGTCTCCTTTAGCATCATGCGCTGACCGAGAAATATTTTATTTTCCTAAAGACAGTTGAATTACAACATTTATTGTTTTAAAGTAAAATATTTATGCCCCTATTCATCAAGCAACTTTCTGGTGTAAAACGATTTGAAATGTTAAATTTTTGTGCTACTCAAAATTGGGTAAAAAATTGAAACTCTAAGCATTTGATCTGCAGTTTCTTTTCAAAAGTTTTCAAGGTTTAATGAAAAGGAAGCGTGGCTGAGCACAGCTAACAAATTTATCATAATTTAATCCTAAAGTTTAGTTCCCTCGATGAGTATTTGGGGCATTTTTTCTGTTACGATTCTCTCTGTGTAAAAAACGCAGCATCTTACAACTCCAGCAAACTGTTTGGGATTTTACTAAATCTCAATCCCACTGTGCCAAGTGTGTAAGAAATGGAGATGTGGTTAATGTGTTTCTATTAGGCTAGGTTCCCATTGCGTTAGGGCAATCCGTTTAGCGCATAGCGCTAGCAGATTTTGCTAACGCAATGTATTTTTTTGGGTCGCGTTTAACGTCCCCGCTAGCGCAGATCCCCGATCTGCGAGAGCGGGGAACGGACCTCGGGTGCGCCTCAGACGCTGCAAGCAGCGTCCGAGGCGCATCACAAAAGAACGGCACATCGCTAGCGATGCGCGTTAACATTGCTGCCAGTGGGTGCGCTAACGGACGCGTTGCACGGCGTTAATTTCGCCGTGCCACGCTGTCCGTTAGCGCTGTCCCATTAACGCAATGGGAACCTAGCCTTAGGCCGGCGTCACACTAGCGTATTGCATCCGATGCAAGATCATCGGATGCGATATGCTAATGACCCTCGGCTCCTGCTCGCACCTGAGCAGGAGCCGAGTGTCATGCGTCTGTGCTCCGATTCTCTCGCACAGGGAGGATCAGAGCACAGCTGCGGAGGAGGCGGAGAAATGAATTTCTCCATCTCCTCTATTGCTGGGGTCCGCTTATAGCGCACATCACTTGGATGTTATCCGAGTGGTGTGCACTGTCTCACTCACACCCATAGGCTTATATGGGTGCGAGTAAGCCGAGAGTTTTCCTCGGTCCGAGACAATCGCAGCATGCTGCGATTGTCTCGGACCGAGGAAAACGGCCGACAAAAAGTCGGCTGCTGGGAGCTGCCCCATATGTTAACATTGGTCCGAGTGCAATGCGATTTTTTATCGCATTGCACTCGGCCGTTTTAAACGCCAGTGTGACGCCGGCCTTATACTTTTCCTCTCCTTGTTCTACTCTTAGTTTTGACTTAAAAGTACTGAGGTAAGAAATTCACCAAATACTCAACGTGTGCATGTGGCCTTAGGTCGGAGTCACACTACCGTACAATACAGCAGAGTGCTATGCGATAAAACATCCTATAGCACTTGGCTCAGTGTTACTCTATGGGGTAGCTAACATCTGTGAATATTTTCTCATGCTGAACTGGCATACAAGAACAATCTCAGCATGCTGCTATTGGCACCGAGACTCAGCCAAGTCTCAGCTCATTTGCACCCATGTAAGTCTATGGGTGCAAGTGATACAAAGCACAGCAATCGGATATCATGACAGCCCCTCTGCCTTTGGATTGGAGACCCCGCGGCATGACGCAGGGTCCTGATCATTGCCATGGTGACCCGATGTCGTCATGATGACATCCGGGTAACTAGAGCTAGGAAACATGTTGATTATGCGCAGTGCATGATCAGCAAGCTTCTCTGTCAGTGCAGAGCAGACAGTTTCTACAGCATGGGGATGTAAAAGTATACATATCTAGTATCGCTGCATCAGCAACAACCCGACCTATAAAATTGTCCCACGAGTTAACCCCTTTAGTGAACACCATAAAAAAATAAATAAAAAAAGGTAAAAAACCATGGTTACCGTATATACTCGAGTATAAGCCGACCCGAGTAAAAGCCTACCCCCCTAATTTTGCCACAAAAAACTGGGAAAACTTAATGACTCGAGTATAAGCCTAGGGTGGGAAATGCAGCAGCTACCAGTAAATGTCAAAAGTAAAAATAGATGCTAATAAAAGTAAAATTAATGGAGACATCAGTAGGTTAAGTGTTTTTGAATATCCATATTGAATCAGGAGCCCCATATAATGTTCCATAAAGTTTATGATGGCCCCATAAGATGCTCCATATTAAAATATACCCCATATAATCCTGCATAAAGGTTAATAATGGCCCCATAAGATGCTCCATAGACACATTTGCCCAATATAATGCTGCATAAATGTTGATTATGGCCCCATAAGGAGCTCCATAAAGATATTTGCCCCATATAGTGCTGCATAAACCTGGATTATGGCCCCATAAGATGCTCCATACAGACACTTGTCCCATATAATGCTCCACAAACGTTAATTATGGCCCCATAAGATGCTCCATAAAGATATTTGCCCCATATAGTGCTGCACAAACGTTAAGGCCCCATAAGATACTAAAAAAGAAGAGAATGTCCAGCTCCACCGAATCCGTAAAAAAGAGTTTTCTTTATTCACAAACTTTAAACATAGAGGATACAAACTTCAGCATGAACCATATGGGTAAAATCTCAACGCGTTTCTGGAGACTAAGCGCCCTTTAGTCATGATAATCATGTATCCTCTATGTTTAAAGTTTTGAATAAAGAAAACTCTTTTTTACAGATTCGATGGAGCTGGACATTCTCTTCTTTTTTGGACTTTATACGCTTGGACACAGCGGGTCCGTGCTCCTGAAGATTGGTTTATGCATCACAGGTGAGCTGGTTTATATTCCTACCCCCATAAGATACTCCATACAGACATTTGCTCCATATAATGCTGCACAAATGTTATGACCCCATAAGATGCTCTATACAGACACTTGCCCCGTTATAGTGCTGCACAAATGTTGATTATGGCCCCATACAGACCCTTGCTCCATTATAGAGCTGCACAAACGTTATGGCCTCATAAGATGCTCCATACAGACATATGCCCCATACAGTGCTGCACAAATGTTATGGCCCCATTGGATGCTCTATACAGACACTTGCCCCATATAGTGCTGCACAAATGTTATGGCCCCATAAGATGCTCTATACAGACACTTGCCCCATTATAGTGCTGCACAAACGTTATGGCCCCATAAGATGCTCTATACAGACACTTGCCCCATTATAGAGCTGCACAAACGTTATGGCCCCATAAGATGCTCCATACTGACTCTTTCCCCATTTGCTGTTGCCGCAATAAAAAAAAAAAATCACATACTCACCTCTCCATCGCTCAGGCCCCCAGCACTTTCAATATTCACCTGCTCCTCGTTCCGGCACCGCTCCACCTTCAGCGTCTTCTGCACTGACGTTCAGGCAGAGGGCACGCACTAACCACGTCATCGCGCCCTCTGACCTGAGCATCTCTGCAGAAGACGCTGAAGACGGAGCGGCGCCAGAACGAGGAGCAGGTGAATTTTGCACAGCACTGCGCTCCCTTCCCCGTTATACTCACCTGCTCCTGGTGCGGTCCCTTCACGTCCCTGCTTCCCTGGCGCTGCAGCTTCTTCCTGTATTGAGCGGTCACCGTTACCGCTCATTACAGTAATGAATATGCGGCTCCACCCCTATGGGAGGTGGAGCCGCATATTCATTACTGTAATGAGCAGTACCACGTGACCGCTCAGTACAGGAAGAAGCTGGGGCGCCGGGAACCCAGGGACGTGCAGGGACTGCTCCAGGTGACCCCTGGGTATGACTAGAGTATAAGCCGAGAGGGGGACTTTCAGCCCCAAAAAATGGGCTTTCACTCGAGTATATACGGTAATCATGATAACACCGAACAAAAAGTGGAAAAAAATGTGATCAAAAGGACAGATATAAACATGGTACTGCTGAAAACATCATCTAGTCCTTAAAAAAAAAATGCCGCCACACAGCTACAACAGCAAAAAAATAAAAAAAGTTATAGTTATAATAAAGCGATGCAAAAATAATTATTTTGTCTATAAAATAGTTTTTATTGTGTGAAAGTGCCAAGATCAGTAGCGTAGCAACTGGGAGGGTTGAGGGAGCTATCGCCCGGGCCCCACGCTCTGAGGGTGCCTACCCAGAGCTACACTACTGTAACTGTATTGGCATGCACCTCACGCCGATACAGTTACATTTGCGGCAGAACATGGAGACTCGATCTCCTTGCAATGCTGCCCAGCCAGTATGGAGCACCTGAGCAGGTAGGGGGGCCCGGTGCCAGCAGTGGGCCACTACCCGTCATCACAGGTTCAGCTGTATCGGCTGGATGCCGATACAGCTGACTGCATTGATGAGAGAAGGAGTGTTATGCTCTCTCTCCCATCATCCCCCTCTCAGCATCTGACGTCACCAATGTCGACACTGACAGGGGTCGCGATGACGTCACTATCTGGTGCCTGCGGTCCAGAGATGAGAGGCAGCTCGGAGCAATGGAGGAACCAGGAGGAGGAGAGGAGAGTATTTATTTATTCATTTTTTATGGGGGCTTATACTACAGAGTCTGCCTATGTGGGGATTCCTTATACTGCAGGATAAGTCTATGGAGGGCTTCCTTGTACTACAGAGTCTGCCTATGGGGGGCTTCCTTATGCTACAGAGTCTGCCTATGGGGCTTCCTTATGCTACAGAGTCTGCCTATGAAGGCTTCCTTATACTACAGATTCTGCCTATGGGGGCTGCCTTATACTTCAAAGTCTGCCTATGGGGGGCTGCCTTAGACTACCGAGTATGCCCATGGGGGCTGTCTTATAATACAGAGTTTGCCTATGGAGGGCTGTCTTATACTGCAGAGTCTGCCCTAGGGGGCTGCTTTATATTACAGAGTCTAACTATGGGGGACTGCTTTATACTACAGAGTCTGCCTATGGGGGGCTGCTTAATGCTACAGAGTCTGCCTTTGTGGGGCTTCTGTTGTGAATTCCGCTCTTGGGCTCCCTCCGGTGGTTGTGGTTGGCACTTTTGTGAGTTCTGCTCTTGGGCTCCCTCCGGTGGTTTTAAGTGGAATGGCTGCTCCTTGGATTTAGCAGTCAGCAGCTGCTTCCACTGATTGTCTATTCTGCTCGGCTATTTAGCCTGGCTCTTTCCTTCAGCTTGTGCCACTTGTCAATGGTTCCTGGTTGGATTCACATCTCTTTGGATTTCCCTGTTATCCTGACCAGTTCAGCAAAGCTAAGTCCTTGCTTGCTCTTTTCTGTCCACAGGTTGTGGACTTATCCATTCTGTGCTTTCTATGTTTGTCCAGCTTGTCAGTATGAATTAATTCTGTGTAGCTGGAAGCTCTGGGAAGCAGATTTACCCTCCACACCTTTAGTCAGGTGTGGAGATTTTTGTAAACTCTGTGTGGATTTTTTGTAGTGTTTTATACTGACCGCACAGTATTCCATCCTGTCCTATCTATCTAGCGAGACTGGCCTCCTGTGCTCATCCTGGTTTCATTCTGTGTATGTCTTTTCCCTCTCCACTTACAGTCATTACTTGTAGGGGGCTATCTATCCTTTGGGGATTTTCTCTGAGGCAAGATAGTTTTCCTGTTTCTATCTTTAGGGGTAGTTAGTTCTCAGGCTGTGACGAGGTGCCTAGGGAGTGTCAGGAGCATCCCACGGCTACTTCTAGTGTTGTGTTGAGCTTAGGGACTGCGGTCAGTACAGGTACCACTTCCTTCAGAGCTCGTCCCATGTTGCTCCTAAACCACCAGATCATAACAGGCTTCCTTACAATACAGAGAATGCCTATAGGGGCTGCATGACACTACAGGGTCTGCCTATGGGGGCGGCCTTATACTACAGTCTTCCTATGGGGGCATTCCTTATACTACAGAGTCTTCGTGTGGTTGCTGCTTTATACTACAGAGTCTGCTTATGGGGGCTGCCTTATACTACAGAGTCTGCCTATGGGGGAGATTCCTTATACTACAGAGTCGTCTTCCTAATAGGGGCTGCCTTATACTACAGAGTATGCCCATGGGGGCTGCCTTGTACTATAGAGTTTGCCTATGGGGGTTGCCTTGTGCTATAGAGTGTGCCTATGGGGGGCTGCTTTGTGCTATAGAGTCTGCCTATGGGGGGCTTCCTTATGCTATAGAGTCTGCCTATGGGTGCTGCCTTGTGATATAGTGTCTGCCTATGGGGGCTGCCTTATACTGCAGAGTCTGCCTACGGGGACTGCCTTATTATACTACAGAGTCTTCCTATTGGTGGGGCTTCCTTATACTGCAGAGTCTGCCTATAGGGGCTTCCTTATACTACAGAATCTGCCTATGGGGGCTTTCTTATACTACAGAATCTGCCTATGGGGGCTTTCTTATACTACAGAGTCTGCCTATGGGGGCTTCCTTATACTACAGAGTCTGCCTATGGGGGGCTGCCTTATACTACAGAGCCTGCCCTTGGGGGCTGCTTTATACTACAGAGTCTACCTATGGGGAGCTGCCTTATACTACAGAGTCTACTTATGGGGCTACCTTGTGCTATAGTGTCTGTCTATGGGGGCTACCTTGTGCTATAGAGTCTGCCTATGGGTGCTGCCTTGTGCTATAGAGTCTGCCTATGGGTCTGCCTTGTGCTATAGAGTTTGGCTATGGGGCTGCCATGTGCTATAGAGTATGCCTACAGGGGACTGCCTTATACTATACAGAGTCTGCCTGAGGGTGCTGCCTTGTGCTATACAGTCTGCCTTTGGGGGGGCTGCCTTATGCTATAGAGTCTGCCTATGGGGGCTGCCTTATGCTATAGAGTCTGCCTATGGGTGCTGCCTTATGATATAGTGTCTGCCTATGCTGGGCTACCTTATACTACAGAGTCTGCCTATGGGGCTGCCTTATACTACAGTACTACAGAGTCTGACTATGAGGGCTTCCTTATACTATGCAGTCTGCCTATGTGGGCTGCCTTATACTACAGAGTCTGCCTATGGGGGCTGCCTTATACCTAAGACTGTGCCTTTGAGGGCTGCCTTATGCTATAGAGTCTGCCTATGGGAGCTGCCTTATGCTATAGAGTCTGCCTAAGGGGGCTCGCCTAATGCTATAGAGTCTGCCTATGGGGGTGCATTATACAATATAGAATAGGCCTATGGGAAGTGCATTATATTATATGGAAGCCTATGGACTGTGCATTATACTATATTGTAGACTATTTGTTGCATTATAATTTATGGAGGCATTCTAGGGGGCCATCATACAGTGTGGAGATTACAGTGAGGGGGCCATCATACAGTGTTGGAGCCATCAAACAATTTGGGGACTACTAAGGGGTCAGTATACTGTGTGGGTGGTACTATACACTGAGGGGGCATTATACTGTGTTTAAGAGAGCATCATACTGTGTATAGGGGAGCTGTACAGAGGGGGAGACTCAGGACATTATAAATGTAAAGTGGGCACTTATTGGAACTCAGGTTACTAAGACTGTCAAAGGGGCACATAGAGGGTAATATTACTTTCTAGGGGGCAAAATATGGGCACTGCTTTCTAGGGCACTTGCACCCGGCATTACTATATTATAGAGGGGTGCTTTAAAATTTAGAAGGCACAGTGAATCACACAGCAGGTGCAGTAATAGGGACACATAAGGCAGCAGCGGCTTAGTATTGGGTTATCAGCAGGATGAGAAGTTTGTGCAGGTTGGGAACAGATGGTAATGGGGCTGGAATATGAGAAATAAAACGCGTCTTTGTTGTATTTTCTGCAGCCGAGTCGTGGCTGGAAGAACTTGTCATGTCGGTCTGGGTTAGATGGAAAAGACGGGAAAAGTGAACGATTCCATCAGAAACAACGTCAGCTGTAAGTCATTATCTGAAACTGTGCTGTGATCTCTTACATGTTCTGTAGGACTGGTATCTACCACTGACCATATGATGGTAATATCCATGTTGGTCATTATATAGAGATTATTTTCAGTAACAGCGCGGTCATCTGCTGAGGTTCTCCTCCACTATTAGGGTGCATCACTGAGTTGTAGTCAAGGTTACCTGGTTAGGGGCCCACTGAGAGGTTTCGTCCCCCCTGAATCGAAACCCTAGCTAGTTAGATATCGCTATAATCGTACTAACCCGAAGAATAAATCTTCCTTATCAATTTTGCCATGCACAAAACCGCATAAACCTCCCCCCCAAAAATTATTGAATTGCTGGTTTTTGTTTACTCTGCCTCCCAAAAACCGGAATAGAAAACAATAGCAAAAAAATCATGTGCCTGAAAATTGGACTGATAAAAACGTCAAGTTGTACTGCAAAAACAAGCTCTCACATGACTCTGTGGGCAAAAATATGGAAAAATTAAGGCTCTCAAAATATGGTGGTGCAAAATCTATTCTTTGTAATAAAAAATGTCTTTTAGTGTGTGACAGCAGCCAAATATAAAAACCTGATATAAATTTGATATCGCTGTAGTCACACCAATCCTAAGAATAAAGTCACCTATTCACTTATACCGCACGAGGAACAGCGTAAAAAATAAATAAAACCAATTCTTCATTCTGCTGTTGATTTTTTCATTCTACCTCCCAAAGACATTTATCCTGCAGTCTGAGCGCTTGCATTGGGGTTTCCATGTTAATCTCTGAAATACGTGATTCAGACGGAACCCCTGCTGGAAGATTCCTTATAATGAGGCAAATGGAGGCACTATGAACGCCGTCTGTTCTGTGATCCAGTGGAGAATGTATTTTTAGGATTGCATAAAAGTGCCGTTGACCTCAGTTTTGTTCACTTCTGTAAAGAAGGACACCACTGAACAAAGGCCAGATGGAGTCCAGAGTAACTCTGCTGCCTCATTATAATGAATCGATCCCTCAAGTGTTTCATCTGAATCATGTCACTCAGAGATTTAGATGAAAACTCAAAAGTAATTATGTCAACAACATAGATAGCCAGATAACTGTGATCCAAAATGTTATGCAAAATGTTCCCAATAGAAGCACGGGCTATGTATAACGTACTGGTGACTGCAACATTCTGGTCACTACAGCGTACAGGTCACTACAATGACAGTTTGCAATTTTCACTCAGCAACATTTACTTCTTCTTGTTTCTGGAAAATACCCATGGAGTCAAAATCGTCACTACACCTGTAGATAAATTCCGCAAGGGGTATAGTTTCAACAGTCGGATCACTTGAGAGGGGATTCTGCTTTCAAAGCAATTAGGGGCTCTGTATATGGAGTCCACAAACTGGTCTAGGAAAATCTGCGCTCCAGGAGGCAAATGGTGCTCCATTCCTCCCGAGTCTCTACAGATGGCTAAGCAGTGCTGTACAGCCACATATGGGGTATTGCCACATTCAGTAGAAATTGTGGGACACATTTTGGTGCTATTATTACCCACTTGTGTGAAAATATAAAATCTGGGGCTAAAACAAAATTTATGTTGGTAAATATATAGTTATTTTTTCTTCACTGCCCAATGGTATAAAATTATGTGACACACCCATGGTATCAATATGATCACTGAATCTCTAGATAAATTCATTAGGAGGTGTAATTTGTAAAATGGGGACACTTATCTGCTGTTCTGGCACCTCATGTGCTCTTCCAGTGAGTCATGGCACCTGCAAACTGTTAAGTTGAACAATATATATATATATATATATATATATATGTATGTTCACTCGTTGCCTACTCCTGGCCTAATGTATATTGATCAGGTGCACGAAAGAAATAAACAAATGACACACACCGTCAGATGTAAACTCTCCTTGATCAATCTATGGCTCAGCTCCAAGGCCTTTATTCAGTCAAGACACAAGGTTATATACCCCCTGTAAGGGGGCTCGGTTAGGCTACGTTCACATTGGCGTTCCGCCAATGTGCGTCGCTGTTGCGCCGGCGACGCAGCGGCGACGCAGCGGCGACGCGCCCCTATGTTTAACATAGGGGACGCGTGCGTTGTTTTGGTGGCGTTTTTGCCACGTGCGTCGTTTCCGATGCTAGCGTCGGATGCAAGAAAACGCTACATTGTAGCATTTTCTGTGCGTCCGATTTTCGTCAAAAACGACGCACGCGTCGCAAAACGCGCGCGTTTTTGCGCGCGTTTGCGCGCGTTTTTACGTGCGCCGCGCGTTGCGTCGCCGACGCAGGGCAGCGCAACGCTAGTGTGAACCTAGCCTTAGCTCTAGAATGGGAGTGATCGGATGCATTCCATTGGTTAGTGGGTTGGGCAATGAGCAAGTCCATGGGTGGATCCATGAGGTCATCAGGGTGGGTTGGTCCATGAGGTCATCAGGGTGGGCGTCACTGTGGGTGGATCCATGAGGTCATCAGGGTGGGCGTCATCTTGGATACCAGCCAGGCAGCCGCATGGTATGCTGAGACAGGAAATGGCAGCCATCTTTAGGGTCTCACTTTTAATCTAAAAAAGCTTGTAAGGTTAAACAATACATGCTATGTGTTGCTTCTCTCAATTGCTTAGGTCTTGAGGTTAATTAAGTATTTGATCTTATGGCTCTCCTCAACAAAACCATAACAGTAAAATCTGGTGCTCCTTGCCTTCTGAGCTTTTCACTGTTCCTGAAAAATATTTCCCGATTACATGTAAGGTATAGGCGCACTCAGGAAAAAATAGATCTTAGTTTGTTGTAAAAAAAATTCCTATTATGCCTTAGAAAATTTAAAAACTTGGGGCTAACACAACATTTTAGTGATAAAAAATGTAATTTATTCTTTCTTCACTGCTCAGTAGTATAAAATTCTGTGAGGCACATGTGGTGTCAATATGATCACTGCAACACTAGATTAATTCATTGGGGAGTCTAGTTTGTAAAAAGAGTTCACATATAGGGGGTTTCTGTTGTTCTGGCACCTAAGGGGCTCTGCCAATGTGACATGGCACCCTCAAACCATTCCAGCAAAATCTGAACTCCGATATGGCTCCTCTTCCCTTCTGAGTTTTGCACTGTGTCTCAAAAGTAGTATTCCTCCACATATGGGGTATCAACGTACTAAGGAGAAATTGCAAAACAAACTGCTAATGATTCCAGGAAATTTTACATTCAAAAAGTCAAATGACACTCCTTCCCTTTCGACCCCTGCCATGCGCCCAAACAGTAGTTTTCTCCCACATTTGGGGTGTTGGTGTACTTAGGAGATATTGCACCAAAAATCCTGTTACTCTTATGAAAATGCAAAATTTGGGGCTAAAATATCATTTTTGGGAGGAAAATGTGATTTTATTATTTTCACGGCTCAACTTTATAAACTTCTGTGAAGCCCCTGGGGGTTTAAGGTGCTCACCATGCATCAAAATACATTCCTTTGGGGGTCTAGTTTCCAAAATGGGGTCACTTGTGGGGGATTTTCACTGTTTAGGCACATTAGGGGCACTCCAAATCGGATATGATATCTGCTAAGAATTCCAGGAAACATTGAGCATCAGCGTACTCAGGAGAAATTGCACAACCAATTGTATGGTGCAATTTCTCTGGTTACTCTTGTGAAAATGCAATATTTTGTGCTAAAAACATACATATTTGTGTGGAAAATTTGATTTCTTTTATTTTTACGGCTCAACGTTCTAAACTTCTGTGAAGCACCTGAGGGTTCAATGTGCTCACCACACACCTAGATCAGTTCCCTGAGGCGTCAAATTTCCAAAATGGTGTCACTTGTGGGGGATTTTCCCTGTTTAGGCACATCAGGGGCTCTCCAAACAGCATCCGCCAATTGTTCCATTAAATTTTGCAGTCAAAAAGTCAAATGGCTCTCCTTCCCTTCCGAACTCTGCCGTGCGCCCTAACAGTAGTTTTCTCCCTCCTATGGGGTATCGGCAGGAGATATTACACAGCAAATTTTGGGGTCCTTTTTCCTGTTACCCTTGTTAAAATACAAAAATGGATCTGAATTAATATTAAATGTTAATTTAAAAAAAAAAATCCTGTCAAGCACCTAAAGGGTCAATAAACTTCTTAAAGGGACTCTGTCACCTGAATGTGGAGGGAACAATCTTCAGCCATAGGGGCGGGGTTTTCGGGTGTTTGATTCACCCTTTCCTTACCCGCTGGCTGCATGCTGGCTGCAATATTGGATTGAAGTTCATTCTCTGTCCTCCATAGTACACGCCTGCGCAAGGCAAGATTGCCTTGTAAAACCCCGCCCCTATGGCTGAAAATGGGTCCCTCCAAATTCAGGGGACAGAGTCCCTTTAAATGTGGTTTTGAGCACCTTGAGGGGTGCAGTATTTAGAATGGTGTCACTTTTGGATATCTTCTATCATATAGACCCCTCAAGGTGACTTCAAAATCAGCGATGATAATGTGTGCAAAACTGTGAAGCGCTGCGGAATATGTTAACGCTATATAAAAATAAAGATTATTATTATTATTATTATTAAATGTGATGTGGTGTGATGTGTTTTAACAGTTATAACTTCCTAACAAAAAGAAATTTAGTTCCAAAACTGTGCTGATGTAAAGTAGACATGTGAGAAATGTTATTTATGAACTATTTTGTGTGACATGTATCTGTCATTTAAGGGCATGAAAATTCAAAGTTAGAAAAATTCAAAATGTTCCAAATTGTAGCCAAATTTCCGTTTTTTTTTCACAAATAAATGCAAGTCATACCAAAGATATTTTACCACTATCATGAAGTACGGTAAAATATGTCACAAATAAACAGTCTCAGAGTCCCCAGGATCTGTTGAAGCATTCCAGACTTATTACCTCATAGTGACAGTGGTCAGAATTGTAAAAATTGGCCCGGTCTTTAACGTGCAAACCACCCTCTGTGGTAAAGGGGTTAATGCAATGTAAAAGAGAAAATTTTACTTTTTGTAACAAAAATTAAACTTTAGCTCCAAAATTTTTTTATTTTCAAAAGGGTAACAGAAGAAAATGGACCCAAAAATTTGATGTGCAATTTCTCATAAGCATACGAATACTCCTTTTGTGTGGGAAAACTACTGTTTGGATGCAAGGCAGGGCTCGTAAGGGAAGGAGCGCAATTTGACTTTTTGAAAGCAAAATTTGCTGCAATCATTAGCGGACGTCATGTCAAGTTGGGAGAACCCTTGACACGCCTAAACAGTGGAAAACACCCAAAAGTGATGTTATTTTGGAAACTAGATCCATCAAGGAATTTATTTATATGTATGGTGCGCACCTTGAACACCCAGGTGCTTCACAAAAGTTTACAACGTAGAGCTGTGAAAATAATTTAAAAAAAATCAAATTTTTCCCAGAAAAATGTTCTTTTAGCCCCACATTTTTTATTTTCACAAGGACAGGAAAGACAGATCAACACCTGGTCTAGAGGAAGACCTGGAGAGGCATACAGGCCACATTGTCTTGCATCCACTGTGAAATTTGGTGGAGGATCAGTGATGATCTGGGGATGCTTCAGCAAGGCTGGAATTGGGCAGGTTAATCTTTGTGAAAGACGTATGAATCAAGCCGCATACAAGGTTATCCTGGAAAAACAGTTGATTTCTTCTGCTCAGGCAATGGTCCCCAACTCTGAAGACAGTTTTTTCCAGCAGGACAATGCGCCATGCCAAACAGCTAGGTCAACCAAGTTGTGGATGAAGGACCATCAAATTCCTATCATGGCCAGCCCAATCTCCAGACCTGAACATCAACAGGAGATGGGACAACCCTGTGCATAATGGGATCTGACTTTTTTCAAGTGTGGAAATGTTGGACACTGTGCACAAGGGTGTGCATGACGGGGCAGTCCCTATCTCGGCAGCCATCAAAACGAGTGGGCTCCATGGCTGGGGGATGCCGCCCGGAGCCTGAGAAGCCAAGGAATAGAGAAGGCAGTCCCAAAAGTTTAATTTCCCTGAGCCCCTTCATATGGGCTGAAATGGATGGTCGAGACATCTGCTGTCTAGTTGATACCGGTTCCCAAGTGACCACGTTCTATGTCATCTAGAATGCCACCAGCGCTGGAGCACTATAACGTGTGGACCACCGAATCTCCTGGTGACATAGTGCGCCACCAGACCCGGGTCACTATCCTGCACACAACATTGGGGACCACTCAAAATATCGGAGGGATTCCACACCTGCCCATATGCATTATCCTAATATTCCAGATAACATTGAATTATTCTGAGGAAGGTCTATCTTGGACCGAAAACATTCAACTAATCAGTTCCATGTCTGCACATTAAATAAATTGAATTCTCTTTCCACAAATATTTGAGTGCCGAGTTATTCTGGACATTTTGTGTTTAAGGGTGGGATACCTTACTCAAGCACCAACAACTACTATTCCACAGAGTGCCGTGTTTATTTATTATATCAAGCAGCACAGCGATGTGTGGTTTGTGCCAGCGAATCTCCAGCCAGGCATGGTAGGGTGTGACAATGGCTGAAATCTGGTGGCAGCTCAGGGCCTAGGCAATCTCACTCACATCACATGTCTGGCACATGTGCTCAACTTGGTCATGCAGAGTTTTTTGAGGGACTATCTGGATCTTGATGCACTGCTGCACCAGGTCCGCATAGCGTGCGCTCACTTGCGGCGTTCCAGCATGGCAAGATCGCGCATTGCAGCTCTGCAGCGCCGATTCTGCCTTCCGGAACATCACATCATATGTGACCTACCCACCAGGTGGAATTCAACGTTACATATGCTGGAGAGGTTGTATGAGCAACAGGCAGCAGGAATGGAATACCAGCTACATCAGGCGCAAACAAGTCGGGCTGCGCTCCGTTCACACTTCTCCACCACTGAGTGGGCCTCTATGAGGGACATCTGCCACGTTTTGCGTGCCTTCGATGATTCCACGCTGATGGCAAGTGCAGATGATGCACTAGTCAGCATGACTATCCCCCTTATCTGCCTGCTTGAAAAAGCACTGCAAGCGCTAAGGGAGGAGGTTGTGGAAGAGGTGGAGGATGAGGAGTCACAAATGCCATCTGCTTCTGGACAGTCTGCGCAATGTGGTTCCTCACAAAGGTCTAGGCAGGGGACACTTTGTGAGGAGGATGAGGAGGAGTCAATGGAGGAGGAAGACATCTGCCCAGAGGAGGGAGGTACACAATGCTCTAGTAGTCAGTATGTAGACCGAGGGTGAGGTGATGCAGAGCAGGCAGAGGTGATGGCTCAAGCAGGGGACAGCGCTTCTTGGCCAGTTGGCAGTCTGCAGCACATGGTTGATTTCATGCTGCAGTGCCTGAAAAACGACCGCCGCATGCTCACATTCTCAACACGGCTGATTATTCGATGTACACCCTCCTAGATTCTCGCTATCGGGACAACTTACAAAGCCTCAGAATACTGTTGAACCGGGAGCGTAAAATGCGAGAGTACCAAGATGCACTGGTGCATTCCATCATGTTCTCCATTCCACCCGAAAGCAGTGCTGCTAGTGCTTTACAAAGCAGCTCAGTGCATCGAGGCAGTGGAGGAAGTTCTGCACAAAGAGGGAGCAGAAGCAGCGCCTCAGCACAAGGCAAGACCAGTATGGCCCAAATGTGGCAAAGTTTTGTGTCCCCGCCACAAATGTCTACACCATCACAGACGGCTCCAGTCAGCAGGAGGCAACGCTTCCATTAGATGGTAACAGACTACATGTTTTGCCCTCTCAGTGCATGACTCTTCCCCCTTCAAGTTTTGGGACTCTAAGCTGGATACATGGCCAGAGCTTAGCCATCATGCATTGGAGGTGCTGGCTTGCCCTTGTGCTAGTGTATTATCGGAACGCGTCTTTAGTGCCGCAGGTGGTGTACTAACAGACAGCCGCATGCGACTATCCTCCAATAACGTTGACCGGCTTATTTTTCTTGAAATGAACAAGGCCTGGATCTCTCAGGAATTTGCTAGTCCTCTTCCAGATTAAATAATTGGTTGGCAACAGTATCCAGGACTCCTGTTGTGTTCATGTTTCTCAAGAAAAATCCGGCACACTGATTCTCCAAGCAAAAATTAGATTTAATGTATTTCAAAATATTGACTGTTTCATTTCATATTTTGAAACAATCAATATTTTGAAATACTATAAATCTAATTTTTGCTTGGAGAATCAGTGTGCCGGATTTTTCTTGAGACTGTTTATACAATTTTTCCAGAGCACTTGTATCAGTAACAGTGAGCAACCCCTTGATTTATTCTGATATTAGTGTTCATGTTTCTACCACCTGAACTGTAATCCCTGGGCTCCAACACCACCAGTTGCTGCTCAGAAGTGCCGTCTGCACAGTCAACACATGCTCCAGTGTTATTGGGGTTCTGTAACGTCAGCTGATCCCCTGCTGTGTGTCCGGCAATTTCTCCTGCCCTGTCCACACTCACACTACTACAGATATTAAACTTGCTCCAATTAGGCCTCTGGCTACACTCTGTTTCTAGCATTGACCCTGGGCACCAACACTGCCAGTTGCTGCTCATAAGTGCCGTCTGCACAGTCAACACATGCTCCAGTGTTATTGGGGATCAGTAATGTCAGCTGATCCCCTGCTGGGTGTCCAGCAATTTTGCCTGCTCTGTCCACATTTACACTACTACAGATTTTAAACTTGCTCCAATTAGGCATCTGGCTACACTCTGTTTCTACTGTATTCCCTGGGCTCAAACACAGCCAGTTGCTGCTCAGAAGAGTCTTTGGCACGGGTACTCCTGCCCAGCCTGGTTACCATCTTGAATATGTCCCCCTGGGTTCCAGTAACGTCAGCTGGTTCCAGGTAGAGCCTTTGGCTTATGTGCCTCCTTCTTGGTATCTGAGTTCCATCAATGTCTGCTGTTCCTTGGTAGTTCTTTCTGGCACAGGTACCTCCTGCTTAGTAACCGTGTTCCAGTACCATCAGCTGGTCCTCGGTAGTTCCATTGGCTCTTGTACCTTCTGCTACCCATCCAGGTTCCAGTACCGTCAGCTGGTTCTTGGCAGTGTCTTTGGCTCTAGCACCTCCTGCTACCCATCCGGGTTTCAGTACTCTCAGCTGGTTCTTGGCAGTGTCTTTGGCACGGGCTGTTATGTTTGCTAATGACAGGTGTTATGAAGGCAATCCAGAAACACAGTGTGCTTAGCGATCAGAGCGCACACAGTGATCTGACAAATACCCAAAAATACAAGAACGAGCTCTGAGACGTGGAAACTCTGTAGACTGCACACCTGATCCTATCCTAAACACAACTAAAAGCGGCTGTGGATTGCGCCTAACAACTACCTAGGCAACTCGGCACAGCCTAAGAAACTAGCTAGCCTGAAGATAGAAAAATAGGCCTGACTTGCCCCAGAGAAATTCCCCAAAGGAAAAGGCAGCCCCCCACATATAATGACTGTGAGTAAGATGAAAAGACAAAACGTAGGGATGAAATAGATTCAGCAAAGTGGGGCCCGATATTCTAGGACAGAGCGAGGACAGTAAAGCGAACTTTGCAGTCTACAAAAAACCCTAAAGCAAAACCACGCAAAGGGGGCAAAAAAAACCCACCGTGCCGAACTAACGGCACGGCGGTACACCCTTTGCGTCTCAGAGCTTCCAGCAAAACAAAAGACAAGCTGGACAGAAAAAAAGCAACAAAAAAGCAAAAAGCACTTAGCTATACAGAGCAGCAGGTCACAGGAACAATCAGGAGAAGCTCAAATCCAACACTGAAACATAGACAAGGAGCAAGGATAGCAGCATCAGGCGGAGTTAAGTAATGAAGCAGTTAACGAGCTCACCAGAACACCTGAGGGAGGAAGCTCAGAAGCTGCAGTACCACTTGTGACCACAGGAGTGAATTCAGCCACAGAATTCACAACAGTACCCCCCCCTTGAGGAGGGGTCACCGAACCCTCACCAGAGCCCCCAGGCCGACCAGGATGAGCCGCATGAAAGGCACGAACAAGATCGGAAGCATGAACATCAGAGGCAAAAACCCAGGAATTATCTTCCTGAGCATAACCCTTCCATTTAACCAGATACTGGAGTTTCCGTCTAGAAACACGAGAATCCAAAATCTTCTCCACAATATACTCCAATTCCCCCTCCACCAAAACCGGGGCAGGAGGCTCAACAGATGGAACCATAGGTGCCACGTATCTCCGCAACAACGACCTATGGAATACATTATGTATGGAAAAGGAGTCTGGGAGGGTCAAACGAAAAGACACAGGATTGAGAACCTCAGAAATCCTATACGGACCAATAAAACAAGGTTTAAATTTAGGAGAGGAAACCTTCATAGGAATATGACGAGAAGATAACCAAACCAGATCCCCAACACGAAGTCGGGGACCCACACGGCGTCTGCGATTAGCGAAAAGTTGAGCTTTCTCCTGGGACAAGATCAAATTGTCCACTACCTGAGTCCAGATCTGCTGCAACCTATCCACCACAGAATCCACACCAGGACAGTCCGAAGACTCAACCTGTCCTGAAGAGAAACGAGGATGGAACCCAGAATTGCAAAAAAATGGAGAAACCAAGGTAGCCGAGCTGGCCCGATTATTAAGGGCGAACTCAGCCAACGGCAAAAAGGACACCCAATCATCCTGATCTGCAGAAACAAAACATCTCAGATATGTTTCCAAGGTCTGATTGGTTCGTTCGGTCTGGCCATTAGTCTGAGGATGGAAAGCCGAGGAAAAGGATAGGTCAATGCCCATCCTACCACAAAAGGCTCGCCAAAACCTTGAAACAAACTGGGAACCTCTGTCAGAAACAATATTCTCAGGAATGCCATGCAACCGAACCACATGCTGAAAGAACAAAGGTACCAAATCAGAGGAGGAAGGCAATTTAGCCAAGGGCACCAGATGGACCATTTTAGAAAAGCGATCACAGACCACCCAAATGACTGACATCTTTTGAGAAACGGGAAGGTCAGAAATGAAATCCACCGAAATATGTGTCCAAGGCCTCTTTGGGACCGGCAAGCGCAAAAGCAACCCACTGGCACGAGAACAGCAGGGCTTAGCCCTAGCACAAATCCCACAGGACTGCACAAAAGTACATACATCCCGTGACAGAGATGGCCACCAGAAGGATCTAGCCACTAACTCTCTGGTACCAAAGATTCCAGGATGACCAGCCAACACCGAACAATGAAGTTCAGAGATAAGTTTATTAGTCCACCTATCAGGGACGAACAGTTTCTCTGCTGGACAACGATCAGGTTTATTCGCCTGAAATTTTTGCAGCACCCGCCGCAAATCAGGGGAGATGGCAGACACAATGACTCCTTCCTTGAGGATACCCGCTGGCTCAGATAAACCCGGAGAGTCGGGCACAAAACTCCTAGACAGAGCATCCGCCTTCACATTTTTAGAGCCCGGAAGGTACGAAATCACAAAGTCGAAGCGGGCAAAAAATAACGACCAACGGGCCTGTCTAGGATTCAAGCGCTTGGCAGACTCGAGATAAGTCAAGTTCTTATGATCAGTCAATACCACCACGCGATGCTTAGCTCCTTCAAGCCAATGACGCCACTCCTCGAATGCCCACTTCATGGCCAGCAACTCTCGATTGCCCACATCATAATTACGCTCAGCGGGCGAAAACTTCCTGGAAAAGAAAGCACATGGTTTCATCACTGAGCAAGCAGAACCTCTCTGTGACAAAACCGCCCCTGCTCCAATCTCAGAAGCATCAACCTCGACCTGGAACGGAAGAGAAACATCTGGCTGACACAACACAGGGGCAGAACAAAAACGACGCTTCAACTCCTGAAAAGCTTCCACAGCAGCAGAAGACCAATTAACCAAATCAGCACCCTTCTTGGTCAAATCGGTCAATGGTTTGGCAATGCTAGAAAAATTACAGATGAAGCGACGATAAAAATTAGCAAAGCCCAGGAACTTTTGCAGACTTTTCAGAGATGTCGGCTGAATCCAATCCTGGATGGCTTGGACCTTAACTGGATCCATCTCGATAGTAGAAGGGGTAAAGATGAACCCCAAAAATGAAACTTTCTGCACACCGAAGAGACACTTTGATCCCTTCACAAACAAAGAGTTAGCATGCAGGACCTGGAAAACCATTCTGACCTCCTTCACATGAGACTCCCAATCATCTGAGAAGATCAAAATGTCATCCAAGTAAACAATCAGGAATTTATCCAGATACTCACGGAAGATGTCATGCATAAAAGACTGAAACACAGATGGAGCATTGGCAAGTCCGAACGGCATCACTAGATACTCAAAATTACCCTCGGGCGTATTGAATGCAGTTTTCCATTCATCTCCTTGCCTGATTCTCACCAGATTATACGCACCACGAAGATCTATCTAAAGGTACCGTCACACTAGACGATATCGCTAGCGATCCGTGACGTTGCAGCGTCCTCGCTAGCGATATCGTCCAGTGTGACAGGCAGCAGCGATCAGGCCCCTGCTGGGAGATCGCTGGTCGGGGAAGAAAGTCCAGAACTTTATTTCGTCGCTGGACTCCCCGTAGACATCGCTGAATCGGCGTGTGTGACACCGATTCAGCGATGTCTTTGCTGGTAACCAGGGTATACATCGGGTAACTAAGCGCAGGGCCGCGCTTAGTAACCCGATGTTTACCCTGGTTACCATCCTAAAAGTAAAAAAACAAACACTACATACTTACCTACCGCTGTCTGTCCTCCAGCGCTGTGCTCTGCTCTCCTCCTGCTCTGGCTGTGAGCGTCGGTCAGCCAGAAAGCAGAGCGGTGACGTCACCGCTCTGCTTTCTGGCTGCCCAGCGCTCACAGCCAGACCAGAGAAGCAGAGCGCCGAGGACAGACAGCGGTAGGTAAGTATGTAGCGTTTGTTTTTTTACTTTTTAGGATGGTAACCAGGGTAAACATCGGGTTACTAAGCGCGGCCCTGCGCTTAGTTACCCGATGTTTACCCTGGTTACCGGGGACCTCGGGATCGTTGGTCGCTGGAGAGCTGTCTGTGTGACAGCTCTCCAGCGACCAAACAGCGACGCTGCAGCGATCCGGATCGTTGTCGGTATCGCTGCAGCGTCGCTATGTGTGACGGTACCTTTAGTGAACCAACTAGCCCCCTTAATCCGAGCAAACAAGTCAGATAACAATGGCAAGGGATACTGAAATTTAACAGTGATCTTATTAAGAAGGCGGTAATCAATACATGGTCTCAGCGAACCATCCTTCTTGGCTACAAAGAAGAACCCTGCTCCCAGTGGTGATGACGATGGGCGAATATGTCCCTTCTCCAGGGATTCCTTCACATAACTGCGCATAGCGGCGTGTTCGAGCACGGATAAATTAAATAATCGACCTTTAGGGAATTTACTACCAGGAATCAAATTGATAGCACAATCACAATCCCTATGCGGAGGTAGAGCATCGGACTTGGGCTCTTCAAATACATCCTGATAATCAGACAAGAACTCTGGGACCTCAGAAGGGGTGGATGACGAAATCGACAAAAATGGAACATCACCATGTACCCCCTGACAACCCCAGCTGGATACCGACATGGAATTCCAATCCAATACTGGATTATGGGTTTGTAGCCATGGCAACCCCAACACGACCACATCATGCAGATTATGCAACACCAGAAAGCGAATAACTTCCTGATGTGCAGGAGCCATGCACATGGTCAGCTGGGCCCAGTATTGAGGTTTATTCTTGGCCAAAGGTGTAGCATCAATTCCTCTCAATGGAATAGGACACCGCAAAGGCTCCAAGAAAAACCCACAACGTTTAGCATAATCCAAATCCATCAGATTCAGGGCAGCACCCGAATCCACAAACGCCATGACAGAAAACGACGACAAAGAGCATATCAAGGTAATGGACAGAAGGAATTTGGACTGTACAGTACCAATGACGGCAGACCTAGCGGACCGCTTAGTGCGCTTAGGACAATCAGAAATAGCATGAGTGGAATCACCACAGTAGAAACATAGACCATTCAGACGTCTGTATTCCTGCCGTTCAACTCTAGTCATAGTCCTATCGCACTGCATAGGCTCAGGTTTAACCTCAGGCAGTACCGCCAAATGGTGCACAGATTTACGCTCGCGCAAGCGTCGACCGATCTGAATGGCCAAAGACAAAGACTCATTCAAACCAGCAGGCATAGGAAATCCCACCATGACATCCTTAAGAGCCTCAGAGAGACCCTTTCTGAACAAAGCTGCCAGCGCAGATTCATTCCACTGAGTGAGTACTGACCATTTCCTAAATTTCTGACAATATACTTCTATATCATCCTGACCCTGGCACAAAGCCAGCAAATTTTTCTCAGCCTGATCCACTGAATTAGGCTCATCGTACAGCAATCCGAGCGCCAGGAAAAACGCATCGACACTACTCAATGCAGGGTCTCCTGGCGCAAGAGAAAATGCCCAGTCTTGAGGGTCGCCGCGCAAAATAGAAATAATAATCAAAACCTGTTGAATAGGATTACCAGAAGAATGAGGTTTCAAGGCCAGAAATAGCTTACAATTATTTTTGAAACTTAGAAACTTAGTTCTATCTCCAAAAAACAAATCAGGAATAGGAATTCTTGGTTCTAACATAGATTTCTGATCAATAGTATCTTGAATTTTTTGTACATTTATAACGAGATTATCCATTGAAGAGCACAGACCCTGAATATCCATGTCCACACCTGTGTCCAGAATCACCCAAATGTCTAGGGGAAAAAAAAAGTGAACACAGAGCAGAAAAAAAAAAAAAAAAAAAATGATGTCAGAACTTTTTCTTTCCCTCTATTGAGAATCATTAGTTTGGGCTCCTTGTACTGTTATGTTTGCTAATGACAGGTGTTATGAAGGCAATCCAGAAACACAGTGTGCTTACCGATCAGAGCGCACACAGTGATCTGACAAATACCCAAAAATACAAGAACGAGCTCTGAGACGTTGAAACTCTGTAGACTGCACACCTGATCCTATCCTAAACACAACTAAAAGCGGCTGTGGATTGCGCCTAACAACTACCTAGGCAACTCGGCACAGCCTAAGAAACTAGCTAGCCTGAAGATAGAAAAATAGGCCTGACTTGCCCCAGAGAAATTCCCCAAAGGAAAAGGCAGCCCCCCACATATAATGACTGTGAGTAAGATGAAAAGACAAAACGTAGGGATGAAATAGATTCAGCAAAGTGGGGCCCGATATTCTAGGACAGAGCGAGGACAGTAAAGCGAACTTTGCAGTCTACAAAAAACCCTAAAGCAAAACCACGCAAAGGGGGCAAAAAAAAACCACCGTGCCGAACTAACGGCACGGCGGTACACCCTTTGTGTCTCAGAGCTTCCAGCAAAACAAAAGACAAGCTGGACAGAAAAAAAGCAACAAAAAAGCAAAAAGCACTTAGCGATACAGAGCAGCAGGTCACAGGAACAATCAGGAGAAGGTCAAATCCAACACTGAAACATAGACAAGGAGCAAGGATAGCAGCATCAGGCGGAGTTAAGTAATGAAGCAGTTAACGAGCTCACCAGAACACCTGAGGGAGGAAGCTCAGAAGCTGCAGTACCACTTGTGACCACAGGAGTGAATTCAGCCACAGAATTCACAACAACGGGCACTCCCTCCTGCCCAGTCTGATTCCAGCATGCCAGCTGTTTCCGGGTAATGTCAATGTCACTTTGACTCCAATGCGTTGTCCTGTCGTGTTGCGGTCGGGTTAGCCGACTCTATGGTGCCTGCAGTTTAGGTGCTTCCTATGTGGGCTGGGGGATCTGGCAATGAAGACTGGTTCCGTAGTGCCAATAGGACAAGCTCCCCCTGTAGGATTGTGGGTTTCGGTAACTCCAGACGGCTTGCAGCCTTGCAAAAAATTTTTTCATGTGTACCTTCTGCTGCCTATCTGAGTTCCAGTACCATTAGCTGGTTCTTTGGAAGTCAATCTTGAATATGTCCCACTGGGTTCCAGTAACATCAGCTGGTTCCAGGTAGAGCCTTTGGCTTAGGTGCCTCCTTCTCGGTATCCGAGTTCCACCAATGTCTGCTGGTCCTTGGTAGTGCTTTCTGGCACAGGTACCTACTGCTTAGTAACCGAGTTCCAGTACCATCAGCTGGTCCTCGGTAGTTTCAATGGCTCTTGTACCTTCTGCTACCCATCCGGGTTCCAGTACCATCAGCTGGTTCTCGGCAGTGTCTTTGGCACGGGTACTCCCTCCTGCCCAGCTTGGTTCCAGCATGCCAGCTGTTTCAGAGTAGTGTCAACGTCACTTTACCTCCAATACATTGTCCTGTCGTGTTGCAGTCGGGTTAGCCGACTCTATGGTGCCTGCAGTTTAGGTGCTTCCTATGTGGGCTGTGGGATCTGGCAATGAAGGCTGGTTCCATAGTGTCAATAGGACAAGCTCCCCTGTAGGACTGTGGGTTTCGGTAACTCCAGCCGGCTTGCGGCCTTGCAACTTTTTTTTCATGTGCACCTTCTGCTGCCTATCTGATTTCCAGTACCATTAGCTGATTCTTTGGAAGTCAATCTTGAATATGTCCCCCTGGGTTCCAGTAACGTCAGCTAGTTCCAGGCAGAGCCTTTGGCTTAGGTGCCTCCTTCTCAGTATCGTGTTCCACCAACGTCTGCTGATCCTTGGTAGTGCTTTCTGGCACAGGTACCTCCTGCTTAGTAACTGGGTTCCAGTACCATCAGCTGGTCCTCGGTAGATCCATTGGCTCTCGTACCTTCTGCTACCCATCCAGGTTCCAGTACCTTCAGTTGGTTCTCGGCAGTTCCTCAGCCTTCTTGTACCTTCTGCTTTATTTCCAAGTTCAAGCTCTTTTAAATGGTTTTTGGTAATCACTCTGGATCTCCCTGACGACGACCCTGAAGACAATGACCCTGAACACCACCCCGAAGAAGATGATGACCACGAAGATGACGACCCGGTAGATGACGACCCTGAAGACCACCCCGAAGAAGACAATGACCCCGAAGACGACGACCCTGTAGACGATGACCCTGAAGACCACCTCCAAGAAGACGACGACCCTGTAGACGACCCTGAAGACCACCCCGAAGAAGACGACGACCCCGAAGACTACAACCCTGAAAATCACCCCTAAGAAGACCAAGAAGATGACCCTGAAGAAGATGACCAAGAGGACAAAGATCAAGATGACAACCACCAAGATACAGAAGAACAAGAGACAGAGGACCAAGAAGCAGAAGAACAAGAAGCTGCAAAACAAAAAGCAGAAGAACATTAAGCATAAGACTAAAAATCAGAGCAAAAGATATTATCTAAATTATAAGCAGAAGAAGACTAAGCAGTGTATGGGGGTGAGTCTGTTCCTACTCGTGGTGCCCATGAAAATAACTGCTGCAGCAGGCAAAACTGAACGTGGACAAATCCTGCTGTAAATCTTTTGTGACAGGCAGAACGGAAGGTGTAATCTTCAAAACTTTTTTAATATGATTAAGAAGAAGAATATGAAGAAGATGAAGAAGTAGAATATGAAGAAGAAGAATAGTTGAATAAGAAGAATATGAAGAATGTAAAAAAAAGAATAATAGGAAGAAGGTGAAGAAGAAGATGATGAATAAGGTGAAGAAGAAGTTGAAGAAAAAGATGCTGCTGCTGAGGATGATGAAGGAGAAAGTGTGGGAGAAGTAAAAAGAAGGTGAAGAGAGCATGGAAGTAGTGAAACATAAATATCTGACAAAATATAAAAAGCTTAACATAGTCAATATCTTTGTAACTCCGAACGTCTTAAAAAAAAAATTTATTTCTACTATTCAATTTGATTGGGCTAAACCTCTATGCCTTTAATATCTCTTCCACCTCCCCAATACATTCTACATTATTCTTAGTTGTTTTCCTTCATGTAGAATTTACCTACAAGGAAAGTAAGGGTTTATTTTCATTCCGATATTTGTGTCCCATTGACTTGCATTGGTTTCCGGTATCGGAATCGCCGATATCCGATATTTTTTGGGTATTGGTCCGATCCAATCCGAACCGATATTTCCCGATATCGGAAGGTATCGCTCAACACATATTTGTAAGTGCCCATGGCTGAGCCGGACCGGCCAAAGACAGCGTTCATACTGCCCATGGGGTTGCTCGAATTCAACCGAATGCCCTTGGTCTTACCAACACGCCTGGAACCTTTCAGCTACTGATGGAGTGGTGTTTTGGAGACCTGAACTTTGAGGCTACCCTCATTTATCTGGACGACATCGTAGACTATGCAGCTACTTTTGAGGAGCATCTCCGACGGCTGGAGTAGGTGTTGAGTTGGCTGCAGAAGCATGGCCTGAAGTTGAAGCCTCAAAAATGCTACCTTTTCCGCAAGCAGATCGAATATCTGGGGCATGTTGTATCCACTGAAGGAGTGAGGTCTGCTCATGAGAAGATAGCAGCAGTCCAGGACTGGCCCACCCCAAAGACGATAAAGGAAGTTCGGACCTTTCTGGGGCTCACTGGATACTACCGAAGGGTCATAAAGAATTTCACTCGCATTGCCAATCCGTCGCTAGAGTTACTCAAAGGAGTGCCATCTGGTGTGAAGAATCAGAACATCTAGTGGGAAGGTGGACAGGAGGAGGCCCTTCGAGCTTTGAAGATGGCCCTGACAGAAGCCCTGATACTGGCCTATGCAATCTTCTCCCAGCCATTCATTCTGAACAACGACGCTTGCCTACATGGATTGGGGGCCTTGCTATCTCAAATGCAAGAGGGGAAAGAACGAGTGATTGCCTATGCAAGCCGATCCTTCCATGACTCTGAACGGAATCCCGATAACTACTGTTCCTTCAAGCTGGAGATACTGGTGCTTGGATGGGCGATGGCCAAAAAGTTGCATAAGTACCTGTCGGGTCCAAAGTTTTGATGCGAACTGATAACCCCTTGGCTCACCTGGAAAATGCCAAACTGGGAGCCCTGGAGCAAAGATGGGTTGCCCGTATGATGAATTATCAGTGCCAGATTGCGTATCGGAAGGCAGCGGAAAATACATATGCCAATGCTCTGTCCTGAGTGATTCATGAGCGGCCAATATGTAACCAGGACGAAGAGTTAGAGGCAGAAGAGATTACTAGCTTCCGGAACTTTGCAAGGTCATTGGCGACAACGCAGGGACAGATTGGCATCAGGATAACAGGTGATGGGATGATGTCGAGATGACTGGGTGCAGCCGCAGCTGGAAGATGAGGAACTGGCCCATCTGAGACAGTGGGTGGCATTGAAACGGCTCCCCAACCTTACTGAAAGAAGTGCTCTGTCCCCAGGGGCTCTGCAGATTCTTTGAAAATGGGAGAGGCTTCAATTAAGAGATGGTTTCCTGTATTGAAAAGTGTAGTTGGTGTGAGAACTGGGGGTCACCTGCTCCCAGAGTAGTGGATCTAAGTAGTGGCTATGGAAGTCCAAGAGAGAGGGGTACACTTTGGTCCAGAGAAGACGTTCCAGTGGTTGCAGAAGCTAGTATATCACCCCTGATTGAAGACTTCAGTAGAAGAGGCCTGCCAGCAATGTCGGAACTGTGAACTAGCCAAACCGCCAGAGCATAGAGCTCCCACACAGACCATTATAATGTCTGCCCCCTTAGAGTTGTTGATGATTGACTACTTGACCATGGGTCCAGCTCATCTCAGATATGAACATTGTCTGGTGATGATCAACCACTTTACCAAATTCACTGTGGTGAGTCCGGGATCAGACTGCTGAGTCAGCTGCACAAGCTATCTGTCAAGACTTCATCCAGGTGTATGGTTGCCCTAAGAGAATTCATTCTGATCAAGGTGATTGTTTCCAGGTCCAAGTGATGGAAGAGTAACATCAGCTGTACCGGATTGAGAAGTCAAGAATGACACCTTATCATCCACAAAGGAATGGAGCCTGTGAACCCTTCATCTGGATGCTGATCCAGATGTTGAGAACCTTGGAGGAAGATTGGAAAGCCCATTAACCTGAGTATGTGGCTGAATTGGTCTGGGTGTACAACAAACGGGTACACCACACAACGTATACACCTGGTATACTGTCCTATTTGGGTGGAGCGGATGAGAAATCACAGAGCTGTAGCTGGACCCAGAAGAAGACTACCCACGGATGGGGGTGTCTTCCTGGGTCCGAGAACATAGATACCGATTGCAGACTCTTCATTGGCTGGTACAGACTAAGTTCTGGGAGATGGAGCACCATGAAGCACAGCTCTTAAAGTAAGAGATCGAGTGCTGGTCCGAGACAAAAGGCTACGAGGCACGTTGGAATATCGATGGGAGAAAACTTCGTATTGAGTAAAATGCTGAATAAACATTGATGGTCCAGTGTATGAAGTTCAAACAGAAGGGGAGGAAGAGGCGCTTACTTGAACAGTCCACCGCAACATGTTGCCTCCTTGCCTATCATGAGACCCTGAATAGGAGAGAGCCAATCCCCAGTTAGGCATCTATTTCCACGACTCCTGATTATAATGAGGAAGAACCACTTGCGTCATCCTTAGACTTGAAGAGTTTACTGGCCGCCAGTCCAGGGGAAATATGTTACCTGAAACTTCAGGGATGGCTGCTCCATTGGAACTGAACATGTCACCATCTTCCACTATCCAACCAGACTCCACCACTCAACCTGACCTACACCGCACTGAACAAACGACCACTGAACTACCCCCTAATCATTATGAACAGGATCAGTTAATTTGGTAGCGGATTGGCCAAGAAATGGAAGAGTGCCAACGTCTACTAGAATAACTCTCGCCCTTGGAATGGTGAGCTAAAGGAGAGGGGGAGTGTAAGGAGGAAGACCGGACCACGTGTACCTGTACCAAACTGGGTCCGGAACTGCCGAGGTCGAGAAGAAGGCAAAAAGGCCTGTACAGGTTCCCTGACCCGGAAGCTAGGGGCGATGTTTAAAGTAAAAGTGCGCACGGTGTCGGGCAGTTTCCCGCTGGTGGTGACAGAGGCAAGGTGCATGCACAGTGTGCTCCATGGGGTGCGCAGCCGGGCTGCAACAACATGTGGCCGACCCAACACCAGGATGCTGCTGGAGCCCACCGCAGTAAGAGGGAGAGAGCCGGGAGCCCTGTTCAGCTAAGTGCCACATGTCAGACAGGGTAGAGTGCAGGACTATTTGCCGCTAAACTCCTTACCAGACATTGTCATGCTGCTTGACCTGGACTGTGACAGTACTGCGGCCTTGTTTGCATTGGCCGAAGCCACTGATGGACTAGGGGCTCAGTGGAAGGTACTGGAGATGGACTGCTGCCGCCAGAAGATGGAACACCGCTGCGTGCAGGACCTCACTTGAACAGCACCGCACCAGCCGTTGTTGGCACTACAGATTCCCAAGCATCATCTAAAGCAGAGGTCTCAAACTGCATTCCTCAAGGGCCGCAAACAGGTCATGTTTTCAGTAGGGTTGAGCGAAACGGATCGGATAAATTCCAAAATCGCCGACTTTCGGCAAAGTCGGGTTTCATGAAACCCGACCCCATCCTAGTGAGGGATCGGCCATGAGGTCGGTGATCTGCGCTCAAAAGTCGCGTTTCGTATGACGCTGTCAGCGCCATTTTTCAGCCAATGAAGGAGGACGCAGAGTGTGGGCAGCGTGATGACATAGGTCTCGGTCCCCACCATCTTAGAGAAGGGCATGACAGTGATTGGCTTGCTTTCTGCAGCTTCACAGGGGCTATAAAGGGGTGTGCCCGCCGGCCACCATCTTACTTCTGCCGATCTTAGTATAGGGAGAGGTTGCTGCAGCTTCATCAGAAGAAGGGATATATGGAGGGAAGATTAACCCCCAAACTGCTTGTGCTGTAGCGATTTCCACTGTCCAACACCACCATTTTTTTGCAGGGACAGTGGAGGCTATATTTTTGTGCATCAGCTCTGTAGCTTATTAGACTGCCTTATAAGGCTCCCTGATAGCTGCATTGCTGTTTCCACACTGCTGTGCAAACGAACTACTTTTTTAAAAGCAAAAATCCTGTTGCTCCTTTCTGCACAGTTATCTTGTTTATTTGTCCACACTTTTGTGTGCAGCAGTCCTTTTTATTGCTGCCATACATTTCCTGAGATCATTGTAGGGAGATTGAAATTGTACTACAGTCCTTGTATTTTTTCATATACAGTTAGGTCCACATATATTTGGACAGAGACAACATTTTTCTAATTTTGGTTATAGACATTACCACAATGAATTATAAACAATACAATTCAGATGCAGTTGAAATATCGACTTTCCGCTTTCATTTGAGGGTATCCACATTAAAATTGGATGAAGGGTTTAGGAGTTTACGCTCTTTAACATGTGCCACCCTGTTTTTAAAGGGACCAAAAGTAATTGGACAGATTCAATAATTTTAAGTAATATGTTCATTTTTAGTACTTGGTTGAAAACCCTTTGTTGGCAAAGACTGCCTGAAGTCTTGAACTCATGGACATCACCAGACCCTGTGTTTCCTCCTTTTTGATGCTCTGCCAGGCCTTCACTGCAGTGGTTTTCAGTTGCTGTTTGTTTGTGGGCCTTTTTGTCTGAAGTTTAGTCTTTAACAAGTGAAATGCATGCTCAATTGGGTTGAGATCAGGTGACTGACTTGGCCATTCAAGAATATTCCACTTCTTTGCTTTAATAAACTCCTGGGTTGCTTTGGCTTTATGTTTTGGGTCATTGTCCATCGGTAGTATAAAACGACGACCAATCAGTTTTGCTGCATTTAGCTGGATCTGAGCACACAGTATATCTCTGAATACCTCAGAATTCATTCGGCTGCTTCTGTCTTGTGTCACATCATCAATAAACACTAGTGACCCAGTGCCACTGGCAGCCATGCATGCCCAAGCCATCACACTGCCTCCGCCGTGTTTTACAGATGATGTGGTATGCTTTGGATCATGAGCTGTACCACGCCTTCGCCATACTTTTCTCTTTCCATCATTCTGGCAGAGGTTGATATTGGTTTCATCTGTCCAAAGAATGTTCTTCCAGAACTGTGCTGGCTTTTGTAGATGTTTATTAGCAAAGTCCAGTCTAGCCTTTTATTCTTGATGCTTATGAGTGGCTTGCACCATGCAGTGAACCCTCTGTATTTACTTTCATGCAGTCTTCTCTGTATGGTAAATTTGAATATTGATACGCCTACCTCCTGGAGAGTGTTGTTCACTTGGTTGGTGGTTGTGAAGGGGTTTCTCTTCACCATAGAGATTATTCTGTTATCATCCACCACTGTTGTTTTCCATGGGCACCCAGGTCTTTTTGCATTGATGAGTTCACCAGTGCTTTCTTTCTTTCTCAGGATGTCCCAAACTGTAGATTTTGCCACTCCTAATATTGTAGCAATTTCTTGGATGGGTTTTTTCGGTTTTCGCAGCTTAAGGATGGCTTGATTCACCTGCATGAAGAGCTCCTTTGACCGCATGTTTACTTCACAGCAAAACCTTCCAAATGTAAGCACCACACCTCAAATCAACTCCAGGCCTTTTATCAGCTTAATTGAGAATGACATAACAAAGGGTTTGCCCACACCTGTCCATGAAATAGCCTTGGAGCCGATTGTCCAATTACTTTTGGTCCCTTTAAAAATAGGGTGGCACATGTTAAGGAGCTGAAACTCCTAAACCCTTCATCCAAATTTAATGTGGATACCCTCAAAAGAAAGCTGATAGTCTGAACTTCAAATGCATCTGAATTTTTTTGTTTAAAATTCATTGTGGTAATGTCTATAACCAAAATTTGAAAAATGTTGTCTCTGTCCAAATATATGTGGACCTAACTGTATCTTCCAGCCACTTTCTGCCACTTACACTGTGTTGTTTTATGCACTGGGCCTGAGTTTGGTTCAGTCTCCCCCCAAAAAAGTGAGATTCAAATTCTCACAAAGTGGATATACTGCAGTCCTGTTAGTTTGCCGTATGTCAGCCAGCCACTTTCTGCCACTTAGATTGCGTTGTTATATACAGTGGGCCTGAGTTTTGGTTCAGTCTCCCCCCAAAAAAGTGAGATTCAAATTCTTGCAAAGTGGATATACTGCAGTCCTGTTAGTTTGCCGTATGCCAGCCAGACACTTTCTGCCACTTAGATTGCGTTGTTATATACAGTGGGCCTGAGTTTTGGTTCAGTCTCCCCCCAAAAAAGTGAGATTCAAATTCTCACAAAGTGGATATACTTCAGTCCTGTTAGTTTGTCGTATGCCAGCCAGCCACTTTCCGCCACTTAGATTGCATTGTTATATACACTGGGCCTGAGTTTTGATTCAGTCTCCCCCCAAAAAGTGAGATTCAAATTCTCCCAAAGTGGATATACTTCAGTCCTGTTAGTTTGTCGTATGTCAGCCAGCCACTTTCTGCCACTTAGGTTGCATTGTTATATACACTGGGCCTGAGTTTTGGTTCAGTCTCCCCCCAAAAAAGTGAGATTCAAATTCTTACAAAGTGGATATACTTCAGTCCTGTTAGTTTGTCGTATGTCAGCCAGCCACTTTCTGCCACTTACATTGTGTTGTTTTATACACTGGGCCTGAGTTTTGATTCAGTCTCCCCAAAAAAAGGGAGATTTAAATTCTCAACAAGTTTATATACACCTTCTACCTTGTTTTACAGTACCATATAACGGTTGTTATTTTGGTTAGATTTTCCAAAAAATGAGGAAATCTGGTGGAAGAGCTCATGGGCGGTGGTTGCCAGCTGGTACTGATGGTGGTGGTGGTGGTGGTGCATCTGGTGGTAGTGGCAAAAGCACAATAGCACCTAAGGCTGGAGGTGTTGAGCCAGCGTCATCATCTGGCTACACAAGGCCTCGAAGGCTCCCTTATCTGGGAGTAGGAAAACAGCTTTTAAAGCCGGATGACCTAACCTTCATTAAAATGAACCAATCTTGGATTTCAAATTACTTTGCCCCACCTTCCCCTGCTGATACGTAGCTTGCCGGAAAAATGTCTTGCTTTTGGCCTCCTCTTACTGGCTTCTCCAATTCCTCTATTTGCAGCTGCAGAATGTCCACCATAGGCCATTTTTATACCTCCCTAAATGGGCTGACTCCCCCCACAGGGCCGTGGTCACCACCTGGTGCAAGTAGAGTTGATAGAAACGGGTCGGCCAGATTCAGAAGTCGCCGACTTTTGGCAAAGTCGGGTTTCATGAAACCCGACCCCTGTGTGGGGTCGGCCATGAGGTCGGCGATCTTCTGACCTGGAATCGGAATTCCGATACCGAATTCCGATATGTTTAAGATATCGGGAATCGGTATCGGAATTCATATTTAAGTGTAAAATAAAGAATAAAAAAAAAAAAATATTGATATACTCACCCTCGGACGTGCCCTGGTTCTCACCGGCAACCTTCCTTCCTAAGAATGAGTGCCTGAAGGACCTTAGATGACATTGAGGCTTGTGATTGGTCGCATGACGCCCATGTGACCACTCACACAACCAATCACAAGCCACAACGTCATCAAAGGTCCTTCAGGCGCTCATTCTTAGGAAGGAAGGCTGCCGGTGAGAACCAGGGCGCGTCCGAGGGTAAGTATATCAATATTTTTTATTTTGATTCTTTATTTTACACTTAAATATGGATCCCAGGGCCTGAAGGAGAGTTTCCTTTCCTTCAGACCCTGGGAACCATTAGAAACCCAATGCACTGCATTGGGTTTCGTGTTTCGGCCGACCCCGACCCCGACTTTTCTATAGGATCGGCCGATTTCACTCGACCCAACTTTTGAAAAAGTCGGGTTTCGTGAAACCCGACCCGATCCTATAAAAAGAAAAGTTGCTCAACCCTAGGTGCAAGCACTCGTGCGAGTGCCGTTTGCCTGGACAAGTGGGTGGGCCCACTCTTGGGCGACAGCACTAGCACAGGGTCCCTCATAGTACAATGAAGTGTCTCTGATGGTGGTGGTGCACAACCAACATCAGACACACCATCGTTATATGAGGGGCCCTGTGCCAGCACCGCCGCCCACGAGAGAGTGTTCCCCCCAGCTCGAACAGTGCTCTACCACTTGCAATACTTACCTCTCCCTGCTCCACCACTGTGTAGTCTGTGCTGTTAAATCCTTTAATGACACTGCCAATACAAATTTGTTGAAATGATAGATGATAGTTAAAATATACAGGGGCCCTGGCCTCCATTTAGACCAGTTAATACTTTGCGCCTACTACCACTGTCTGCTACTCAGCAGAGGAGCCCACCCCTGTACCTAGCTATGCCACCTGTTTATTCCTGTTACCAATTTTGAACTGCATTTTGCCTACTTTATTATTTGGGCCTACTAACTGTGTCTGCCACTCATTACAGTTGTCCTCCACTGAACAAAGCATCGCCGCCCATTTAGTCCTGTTACCAATTTTGAACTGCATTTAGCCTACTTTATTAATTGGGTCTAATAACTGTGTCTGCCACTCATTACACTTGTCCTCCACTGAACAAAGCAATGCCGCCCGTTTAGTCCTGTTACCAATTTTGAACTGCATTTAGCCTACTTTATTATTTGGGCCTACTAACTGTGTCTGCCACTCATTACAGTTGTCCTCCACTGAACAAAGCAATGCCGCCTGTTTAGTCCTGTTACCAATTGTGAACCGAATTTAGCCTACTTTATTATTTGCAGTAAAGAATAGTAATAACGGTTCTAGGAGCGCTGGAAATGAGGCCAAAACAAGGATTTTAGTGTTGAACCACAACGCGTTTCAACGGTTAAACCGTCTTCATCAGGTAGAAGTTTATTAATGGAGAGCAGGAAGGGGTATTTAAACAAATAGCAACCAATCAAACTCACAGTCAGCAGGTCACATGATAAGAACAAGTCACATGATAAAATAGTAAGGTCACATGGTAAAAACACAATAGGAACAAAACTATGTATATATAAAAAAGATTAAATAAAGCCCCTAGACCTGATTAATATATAAAACATGGTAAAAAGCAGAAATAAGACAACATATAATAAAATGACACTATAAAAACACTATAAAAAACGATTAAAAACAGAGAAATCACTTGTTATCCCTTTCAATAGTAAGATTTAACCCTTCAGGCGCCAGAGTCCCCAACTTAAAAATCCAGAAACTTTCCCTATTAATCAAGCTCCCATACCGATCACATACATTTTCTGGTATAAAATCTATAATCGTTAGTTTAACCCCTTTACCCCCAAGGGTGGTTTGCACGTTAATGACCGGGCCAATTTTTACAATTCTGACCACTGTCCCTTTATGAGGTTATAACTCTGGAACGCTTCAATGGATCCTGGTGATTCTGACAATGTTTTCTCGTGACATATTGTACTTCATGACAATGGTAAAAATTATTTGATAGTACCTGCGTTTATTTGTGAAAAAAACGGAAATTTGGCGAAAATTATGAAAATTTCGCAATTTTCCAACTTTGAATTTTTATGCAATTAAATCACAGAGATATGTCACACAAAATACTTAATAAATAACATTTCCCACATGTCTACTTTACATCAGCACAATTTTGGAAACAAAATTTTTTTTTGTTAGGGAGTTATAAGGGCTAAAAGTTGACCAGCAATTTCTCATTTCTACAACACCATTTTATTTTAGGGACCACATCTCATTTGAAGTCATTTTGAGGGGTCTATATGATAGAAAATACCCAAGTGTGACACCATTCTAAAAACTACACCCCTCAAGGTGCTCAAAACCATATTCAAGAAGTTTATTAACCCTTCTGGTGCTTCACAGGAATTTTTTGAATGTTTAAATAAAAATGAACATTTAACTTTTTTTCACAAAAAATTTAATTCAGCTCCAATTTGTTTTATTTTACCAAGGGTAACAGGAGAAAATGGACCCCAAACATTGTTGTACAATTTGTCCTGAGTATGCCAATACCCCACATGTGGGGGTAAACCACTGTTTGGGCGCATGGCAGAGCTCGGAAGCGAAGGAGTGCCATTTGACTTTCAATGCAAAATTGACTGGAATTGAGATGGGACGCCATGTTTCGTTTGGAGAGCCCCTGATGTGGCTAAACATTGAAACCCCCCACAAGTGACACCATTTTGGAAAGTAGACCCCCTAAGGAACTTATCTAGAGGTGTGGTGAGCACTTTGACCCACCAAGTGCTTCACAGAAGTTTATAATGTAGAACCGTAAAAATAAAAAATCATATTTTTTCACAAAAATTATCTTTTTGCCCCCAATTTTTTATTTTCCCAAGGGTAAGAGAAGAAATTGGACCCCAAAAGTTGTTGTACAATTTGTCCTGAGTACGCTGATACCCCATATGTGGGGGTAAACCACTATTTGGGTGGATGGGAGAGCTCGGAAGGGAAGGAGCGCCGTTTGACTTTTCAAAGCAAAATTGACAGGAATTGAGATGGGACGCCATGTTGCGTTTGAAGAGCCACTGATGTGCCTAAACATTGAAACCCCCCACAAATGACACCATTTTGGAAAGTAGACCCCCTAAGGAACTTATCTAGAGGTGTGGTGAGCACTTTGACCCACCAAGTGCTTCACAGAAGTTTATAATGCAGAGCCGTAAAAATAAAACAAAATTTTTTTCCCACAAAAATTATTTTTTTAGCCCCCAGTTTTGTATTTTCCTGAGGGTAACAGGAGAAATTGGACCCCAAAATTTGTTGCCCAATTTGTCCTGAGTGCGATGATACACCATATGTGGGGGGAACCACTGTTTGGGCACATGGGAGGGCTCAGAAGGGAAGGAGTGCCATTTGAATGCAGACTTAGATGGAATGGTCTGCAGGTGTCACATTGCGTTTGCAGAGCCCCTAATGTACCTAAACAGTAGAAACCCCCCACAAGTGACACCATTTTGGAAAGTAGACCCCCTTAGGAACTTATCTAGATGTGTGCTGAGCGCTTTGACCCACCAAGGGCTTCACAGAAGTTTATAATGGAGAGCCGTAAAAATAAAACAAAAATTTTTTCCCACAAAAATTATTTTTTAGCCCCCAGTTTTGTATTTTCCCGAGGGTAACAGGAGAAATTCGACCCCACAATTTGTTGTCCAATTTGTCCTGAGTGCGCTGATACCCCGTATGTGGGGGGGAACCACTGTTTGGGCGCATGGGAGGGCTCGGAAGGGAAGGAGCTCCATTTGGAATGAGGACTTAGATGGAATGGTCTGCAGGTGTCACATTGCATTTGCAGAGCCCCTAATGTACCTAAACAGTAGAAACCTCCCACAAGTGACACCATTTTGGAAACTAGACCCCCTAAGGAACTCATCTAGATGTGTTGTGATAGCTTTGAACCCCCAAGTGTTTCACTACAGTTTGTAACGCAGAGCCGTGAAAATTAAAAAAAAAAATCTTTCCCCCCAAAATTATTTTTTAGCCCCCAGTTTTGTATTTTCCCGAGGGTAAGAGGAGAAATTCGACCCCAAAAGTTGTTGTCCAATTTGTCCTGAGTACGCTGATACCCCGTATGTTGGGGGAAACCACCGTTTGAGCGCATGGCAGAGCTCGGAAGGGAAGGAGCGCCATTTGGAATGCAGACTTAGATGGAATGGTCTGCAGACGTCACATTGCGTTTGCAGAACCCCTAATGTACCTAAACAGTAGAAACCCCCCACAAGTGACCCCATATTGGAAACTAGACCCCCCAGGGAACTAATCTAGATGTGTTGTGAGAACTTTGAACCCCCAAGTGTTTCACTACAGTTTATAACGCAGAGCCGTGAAAATAAAAAATCTTTTTTTTTCCCACAAAAAATATGTTTTAGCCCCGAGTTTTGTATTTTCCCAAGGGTAACAGGAGAAATTGGACCCCAAAAGTTGTTGTCCTATTTGTCCTGAGTACGCTGATACCCCATATGTTGGGGTAAACCCCTGTTTGGGCACACGGGAGAGCTCGGAAGGGAAGAAGCACTGTTTTACTTTTTCAACGCAGAATTGGCTGGAATTGAGATCGGACGCCATGTCGCGTTTGGAGAGCCCCTGATGTGCCTAAACAGTGGAAACCCCCCAATTATAACTGAAACCCTAATCCAAACACATCCCTAACCCTAATCCCAACAGTAACCCTAACCACACCTCTAACCCTGACACACCCCTAACCCTAATCCCAACCCTATTCCCAACCGTAAATGTAATCTAAACCCTAACTGTAACTTTAGCCCCAACCCAAACTGTAGCCCTAGCCCTAACCCTAGCCCTAACCCTAATCCTAACCCTAGCCCTAACCCTAGCCCTAACCCTAACCCTAACCCTAGCCCTAACCCTAGCCCTAACCCTAGCCCTAACCCTAGCCCTAACCCTAACCCTAACCCTAGCCCTAACCCTAACCCTAGCCCTAACCCTAACCCTAGCCCTAACCCTAGCCCTAACCCTAAGCCTAGCCCTAAACCTAACCCTAGCCCTAACCCTAGCCCTAACCCTAGCCCTAACCCTAGCCCTAGCCCTAGCCCTAGCCCTAACCCTAGCCCTAACTCTAACCCTAGCCCTAATGGGAAAATGGAAATAAATACATTTTTTTAATTTTTCCCTAACTAAGAGGGTGATGAAGGGGGGTTTGATTTACTTTTATAGCGGGTTTTTTAGCGGATTTTTATGATTGGCAGCCGTCACACACTGAAAGACGCTTTTTATTGCAAAAAATATTTTTTGCGTTACCACATTTTGAGAGCTATAATTTTTCTATATTTTGGTCCACAGAGTCATGTGAGGTCTTGTTTTTTGCGGGACGAGTTGTTGTTTTTATTGGTAACATTTTCGGGCACGTGACATTTTTTGATCGCTTTTTATTCCGATTTTTGTGAGGCAGAATGACCAAAAACCAGCTATTCATGAATTTCTTTTGGGGGAGGCGTTTATACCGTTCCGCGTTTGGTAAAATTGATGAAGCAGTTTTATTCTTCGGGTCAGTACGATTACAGCGATACCTCATTTATATCATTTTTTTATGTTTTGGCGCTTTTATACGATAAAAACTATTTTATAGAAAAAATAATTATTTTTGCATCACTTTATTCTCAGGACTATAACTTTTTTATTTTTTTGCTGATGATGCTGTATGGCGGCTAGTTTTTTGCGGGACAAGATGACGTTTTCAGCGGTACCATGGTTAGTTATATCTGTCTTTTTGATCGCGTGTTATTCCACTTTTTGTTCGGCGGTATGATAATAAAGCGTTGTTTTTTGCCTCGTTTTTTTTTTTTTTTCTTACGGTGTTTACTGAAGGGGTTAACTAGTGGGCCAGTTTTATAGGTCGGGCCGTTACGGACGCGGCGATACTAAATATGTGTACTTTTATTGTTTTTTTTTTTTTATTTAGATAAAGAAATATATTTATGGGAATAATATTTTTTTTTTTTTTTCATTATTTTGGAATATTTTTTTTCTATTTTTTTTACACATTTGAAATTTTTTTTTTTTACTTTTTTACTTTGTCCCAGGGGGGACATCACAGATCAGTGATCTGACAGTTTGCACAGCACTCTGTCAGATCACTGATCTGACATGCAGCGCTGCAGCCTTCACAGTGCCTGCTCTGAGCAGGCTCTGTGAAGCCACCTCCCTCCCTGCAGGACCCGGATCCGCGGCCATCTTGGATCCGGGGCTGGAGGGAGCAGGGAGGGAGGTGAGACCCTCGCAGCAACGCGATCACATCGCGTTGCTGCGGGGGGCTCAGGGAAGCCCGCAGGGAGCCCCCTCCCTGCGCGGTGCTTCCCTGTACCGCCGGCACATCGCGATCATCTTTGATCGCGGTGTGCCGGGGGTTAATGTGCCGGGGGCGGTCCGTGACCGCTCCTGGCACATAGTGCCGGATGTCAGCTGCGATAAACAGCTGACACCCGGCCGCGATCGGCGGCGCTCCCCCCGTGAGCGCTACCGATCGCATATGACGTACTATTGCGTCCTTGGGAAGTAAAGCCCACCCCATATGGACGCAATAGTACGTCTAATGGCAGAAAGGGGTTAAGAGAGTCTACATTTTTTTGGTGTTTGGTTAAATAATGCTTTGATAGGCTATGCAACATAAAACCATTCCTAATATTTTGGCGATGCTTGTTCAGTCTTGCGTGCATGGTCTGTATAGTCCGTCCAACATATTGGAGCCCACATCCGCATTCTATTAAATATACTACAAATGAGGATTGACAGTTAATATGGTAATTGATTCTGTAATTAATATTAGTAGTATTGAATGTGAACACCATTTCTGATGGAGTTACAACACAGACATTTTGCAGATCTGCAAGCAAAACAGCCGGGATTTTTTGTTAGCTGGGTCGCGGATGTGGCACTGGGGCTAATAATATTCTGGGGTGGGTAGGGATGTGACCTGAGAATATCGGGTCACCTTCCAATATGAACCAATATTTTTTCAAACGATTTTTATCGCCTCCATCACAGGGGATCGCACATTGAAACATTCCAGCAGCTCATCTTTAACCCCTTCACCCCCGGAGCTTTTTCCACTTTTTCATTTTCGTTTTTTGCTCCCCTCCTTCCCAGAGCCATAACTTTTTTGTTTTTCCGTCAATATGGCCATGTGAGGGCTTATTTTTTGCGGGACGAGATGTACTTTTGAAAGATACCATTGATTTTACCATGCCATGTAACAGAAAACGGGAAAAAAATTCCAAGTGTGATGAAATTGCAAAAAAAGTGCAATCTCACACTTGTTTTTTGTTTGGCTTTTTTGCTAGGTTCACTAAATGCTAAAACTAACCTGCCATTATGATTCTCCAGGTCATTACAAGTTCATAGACACCAAACATGTCTAGGTTATTTTTTATCTAAGTGGTGAAAAAAAATTCCAAATTTTGCTAAAAAAAAAAAAAAAAAATGCGCGATTTTCCGATACCCGTAGCGTCTCCAATTTTCGTGATCTGGGGTCAGGTGAGGGCTTATTTTTTGCGTGCCGAGCTGGCATTTTTAATGATACCATTTTGGTGTAGATACGTTCTTTTGATCGCCCGTTATTGAATTTTAATGCAATGTCGCGGCGACCAAAAAAACGTTATTTTGGCGTTTTGATTTTTTTTCTCGCTACGTCATTTAGCGGTCAGGTTAATCCTTTGTTTTTATTGATAGATCAGGCGATTCTGAACGCGGCGATACCAAATATGTGTATGTTTGATTTTTTTTTAATTGTTTTATTTTGATTGGGGCGAAAGGGGGGTGATTTGAACTTTTATATATTTTTTATTTTTTTTATATTTTTAATCACTTTTTTTTTAAATTTTGGCATGCTTCCACAGGAGGCTAGAAGCATGCATAACTCGATCGGCTCTGCTACATAGAGGTGAAGTACAGATCACCTCTATGTAGCAGAAATGCAGGGTTGCTTTGAACGCCGACCACAGGGTGGCGCTCAAAGCAATCGGCCATCAACAACCATAGAGGTCTCAAGAAGACCTCTGGTTGTTATGGCGATGCACTGCTGACCCCCGATCATGTGACGGGGGTCCGCAGTGCGAGCATTTCCGGCCGCGCGGCCGGGAGCGCTAGTTAAATGCCGCTGTCAGCGCTTGACGGCGGCATTTAACTAGTTAATGGGCGCGGGCGGATCGCGATTCCGCTCGCGCTCATTGCGCGCACATGTCAGCTGTACAAAACAGCTGACATGTCGCGGCTTTGAGGTGGGCTCACCGCCGGAGCCCACCTCAAAGCAGGGGATCTGCCAGCTGACGTACTATTCCGTCAGCTGGCAGAAAGGGGTTAAAGAAATTCGGTCATTACCTTTATTTAAAAAGAAAAATGGTAACCTTACTATACGTGAGAAAGCCGCCGTGAAATCCCTAAGGGAAAATGTGAATATTATTATCAAGAATGCTGACAAAGGGGGAGGAGTGGTGGCCATGGACAGAAACTGATATACTCAGGAGGGTTTTAGAATTTTAAATGATTGTGAATTCTATGTTAGATTGGACCAAGATATCTCCGCAATAACTTTTTCTGAGTACATTAATTTTATAAAAGGAGCTTATTCTTTGGGTCTTTTTAATAAGAAAGAATTCAGATTTCTTAATATCTCTCGCTACAGAATTCCATTTTTTTGTTTTTTTTCCAAGATACATAAGAATCCCACTAATCCCCCAGGTCGCCCCATTATCTCCGGTATTAACTCAATCACTAGCAACTTGTCTCACTTCGTAGATTTATTTTTGCAGAAATACAGTTATATGAAAAAGTTTGGGCATCCCTATTAATCTTAAGCTTAATGTTTTCTAAAAATTGTTTTTTTTTGCAACAGCTATTTCAGTTTCATATATCTAATAACTGTTGGACACAGTAATGTTTCTGCCTTGAAATGAAATTGTACTAACACAAAATGTGCAATCTGCAATCAAACAAATTTGACAGGTGCATAAGTATGGGCACCCTTATTATTTTCTTGTTTTAAATACTCCTACCTTCTTTTTACTGACTTACTAAAGCACTTTTTTTGATTTTCGAACCTCATTGAGCATTGAACTTCATAGCCAGGTGTATGCAACCGTGAGAAAAGCTACTTAAAGTGGCCACTTGCAAGTTGTTCTCCTGTTTGAATCTCCTCTGAAGAGTGGCATCATGGGCTCCTCAAAACCACTGTCTAATGATCTGAAAACAAAGATTATTCAACATAGTTGTTCAGGGGAAGGATACAAAAAGCTGTCTCAGAGATTTAACCTGTCAATTTCCACTGTGAGGAACATAGTAAGGAAATGGAAGAACACAGGTACAGTTCTTGTTAAGGCCAGAAGTGGCAGGCCAAGAAAAACATCAGAAAGCAGAGAAAAAGAATGGTGAGATCAGTCAAGGACAATTCTCAGACAACCTCCAGAGAGCTGCAGCATCAACTTGCTGCAGATGGTGTCACTGTGCATCGGTCAACTATACAATGCACTTTGCACAAGGAGAAGCTGTATGGGAGAGTGATGCAAAATAAGCCGTTTCTGCAAGCACGCCACAAACAGAGGCGGCTGAGGTATGCAAAAGCACATTTGGAGAAGCCAATTTCTTTTTGGAAGAAGGTCCTGTGGACTGATGAAACCAAGATTGAGTTGTTTGGTCATAAAAAAAGGCGTTATGCACGGCGGCCAAAAAACACAGCATTCCAAGAAAAACACTTGCTACCCACTGTAAAATTTGGTGGAGGTTTCATCATGCTTTGGGACTGTGTGGCCAATGCCGGCACCGGGAATCTTGTTAAAGTTGAGGGACGCATGGATTCCTCTCAGTATCAGCAGATTCTTGACAATAATGTTCATTAATTAGTGACAAAGTTGAAGTTACGCAGGGGATGGATCTTTCAGCAAGACAATGATCCAAAACACCGCTCCAAATCTACTCAGGCATTCATGCAGAGGAACAATTACACTGTTCTGGAATGGCCATCCCAGTCCCCAGACCTGAATATCATTGAAAATCTGTGGGATCATTTGAAGTGGGCTGTCCATGCTCGGGGACCATCAAACTTAACTGAACTGGAATTGTTTTGTAAAGAGGAATGGTCAAAAATACCTTCATCCAGGATCCAGGAACTAATTAAAAGCTACAGGAAGCAACTAGAGGCTGTTATTTTTGCAAAAGGAGGATCTACTAAATATTAATGTCACTTTTGTGTTTAGGTGCCCATACTTATGCACCTGTCAAATTTTGTTTGAATGCAGATTGCACATTTTCTGTTAGTACAATAAACCTCATTTCAAGGCAGAAACATTACTGTGTCCAACAGTTATTAGATATATGAAACTGAAATAGCTGTTGCCAAAAAAAAACAATTTTTAGAAAACATTAAGCTTAAGATTAATACGGGTGCCCAAACCTTTTCATATAACTGTATGTTGTTAGTCTTGGGTCATACTTTAAAGATTCATAGTAGTATATGTAAGTGGTGCACCCCTGCACTAATCAGAAAAGGAAAGAGTGCAAAACCTGGCCAGTAAATGAACAATAGAAACAAGAAAGAAAACAGACTAGGCCAATAACGGTATGCACAACCATAAATTATATAAACATAGCGATGAATAGCGATGCCTGAAGAGGACAAGAGACAAATGAAGGGGTGAGGCAGCAAGCCCCACGCGTATCGCTGCAAGCTGCAAGCGATACGCGTGGGGCTTGCTGCCTCACCCCTTCATTTGTCTCTTGTCCTCTTCAGGCATCGCTATTCATGCCACACTTTTGCTGACTATTGGTGCCACAGGTATACCGCTGGGACGTTATACTATGGTCTCACTGTGTGCCCATATTGAAAATCTAGGGATAGCATATTTTGCCTGTTTTCTTGCACTTTTGTGGGATATTTGCCACACACCTGGTTGTGGCTTGGAGTATTCTGAGTCCTATCAGGGTCATGAGGGACATATTTGTTTATGACATTATCACCGCCATATATGAGCATACTTATCCTGACATATGACCACATTATTACATAGGAGAAAATTACTATAATTATTTGCCATTTGGTATGCTGGGTTTGGCTCACTTTATTTTCTGAGTATATGTTATATTATGTTCCTGTATTTTTTCTGTGATCTGATAGAATATCCTGTGGACAAGAGACATTGTGTATGTATATATATTTATATTTTGTATTTATGTAGTAACATTCCTTCTATATGTTTGACCTATCTATGCCACATATGTTTAGGGGTGACGGTATATGGTCCTGTATCCAGACCTTTTTAATTGGTTTTATCTTGTACATGTCCTGTTTTGAGGTGTAATTAAAATTAAAATTGTTTGATATGTTTATATAATTTATGGTTGTGCATACCGTTATTGGCCTAGTCTGTTTTCTTTCTTGTTTCTACTTTAAAGATTCATCTGACTTAATTGATACTCTCCAGGCTTTCCCCCATGTCCTTAATTGTGTCCTCATAACAATGGATGTTCAAGCCCTCTACTCCAATATACCCTATGATCGGGGTGTAGAGTCGGTTGAACATTTCTTGTCTTTGGATGATCAAATGCCTGAACTGCAAATAACTTTTTTGTTAGATGCTATTAAATTTGTTCTACATAATAATATTTTCACTTTTGAGCATTTCTTCTATCGCCAGATAAAGGGCTGCGCGATGGGGACGAGATTCGCCCCTAGTTACGCAAATCTGTTTATGAGGGCTTTTGAGTCTGTCCTCATTGTGCAGTTCCGTCTGCCTACTAGTAAGCTTGTTTTTTATCGTCGCTTCATAGACGATCTCTTTTTAATTTGGACAGTCACTGAATTGGAAGCCCTTGAATTTGTTCACAGTCTCAACTCTAATTCTTGGGGTCTTACCTTCACAGCTAATTTCTCACGCTCCTCAATTCAATTTTTAGATCTAATGGTACATGTTGACACTGAAGGCTGTTTCTCCACCACTACACACTTTAAAAAGGTGGATGTGAATAGTTACTTGAATTTTAATAGTGGACACCTTCCCAAATGGATCCGTAGCATCCTGTATGGGCAGTATTGGCGCATAAGAAAAAATTGCACAAGAGACAAGGATTTTTTTGAAGAGGCCAAAGTCTTAGAGCAATGTTTTTTACAAAACGGCTTCCCTAAAAAACTGGTTCAAGACGGCCTTTCTAAAACAGGAATATTGTCCCAATATGAATGTATACAGAAAATTAAAAGTAAAACCAGTAGGGGTGATAAATCCATGACCTCTGAATTTGCCAAGTGGAGCTTGGTTACAACTTTTAATCAATCTCATGCTACTATCCAAAGACTTTTGAAAAAATATTGGTTCATATTGGAAGGTGACCCGATATTCTCAGGTCACATCCCTACCCACCCCAGAATAATTTATAGGCGGAATCGCACACTCCGCAACCTAGTTGCACCCAGCAATACAGTTATTAGCCCCAGTGCCACATCCGCAACCCAGCTAACAAAAAATCCCGTCTGTTTTGCTTGCAGATCTGCAAAATGTCTGTGTTGTAACTCCATCAGAAATGGTGTTAAAGAATTCACATCCAATACTACTAATATTAATTACAGAATCAACTACCATCTTAACTGTCAATCCTCATTTGTAGTATATTTAATAGAATGCAGATGCTGGCTCCAATATGTTGGACGGACTATACAGACCATGCACGCAAGACTGAACAAGCATCGCCAAAATATTAGGAATGGTTTTATGTTGCATAGCCTATCAAAGCAATTTTTATCCAAGCACCAAAAAAATTTAGACTCTCTTAAACTAATGATTATAGATTTTATACCAGAAAATGTATCTGATTGTTATGGGAGCTTGATTAATAGGGAAAGTTTCTGGATTTTTAAGTTGGGGACTCTGGCGCCTGAAGGGTTAAATCTTACTATTGAAAGGGATAACAAGTGATTTCTCTGTTTTTAATCATTTTATAGTGTTTTTATAGTGTCATTTTATTATATGTTGTCTTATTTCTGCTTTTTACCATGTTTTATATATTAATCAGGTCTTTTTTTATATATACATAGTTTTGTTCCTATTGTGTTTTTACCATGTGACTTTACTATTTTATCATGTGACTTGTTCTTATCATGTGACCTGCTGACTGTGAATTTGATTGGTTGCTATTTGTTTAAATACCTCTTCCTGCTCTCCTTTAATAAACTTCCACCTGATGAGGACGGTTTAACCGTTGAAACGCGTTGTGGTTCAACACTAAAATCCTTGTTTTGGTCTCATTTCCAGCGCTCCTAGGACCGTTATTACTATTCTTTACTGCATTTTGTATCCTCCTAGAAGGTTAACGGCTGGAGCTGCGGTGGATCTTTTGCTATCATTTTAACTGTGACCCTCACAGCGCTCCCTAGTGACCGCTTTCTTTTCCCTTGAATTTCATTACTTTATTATTTGGGCCTACTAACTGTGTATGCCACTCATTACAGTTGTCCTCCACCGAACAAAGCAATGCCGCCTGTTTAGTCCTGTTACCAATTTTGAACTGCATTTAGCCTACTATATTATTTGGGCCTATATCTGTGTTTCCTCCTCATCCTGCCCATTGCCCAGCCAGTGCTAGATGAGTCTGCTGGCACATTGACCCAGACCACTACATTTCCCTTGCACTCTACACAGCCAGAATCTGACCCTGCTGAAAGTCAGGTTCCCCTTCCCGCATACTATACCACCTTACACGGGGGCAAAGAGGAAGGTGCAGATGAAAGTGCAGGTTCCTTCATCAAGTGGGGTGGCTTACTCGTTGGCGACGTCACTGGCACAGGGCCCCTCATAGTACACAAAAGTGTCTCTGCCAGTGGGAGGCGCCACTCGCCATCAAACACACCGCCATACTATGAGGGGCCCTGTGCCAGTGCCAACGAGTGGGCCCCCCTGCTTGCTCAGGATCACAGCACTTGCAAAGTTGAAATACTTACCTCTCCCTGCTAGACCGCTGTGACATATTCCGCGTTTCCTGGGCCTACGAAAATCTTGAGCCAGCCCTACCCCCCACAACTTTAGCCAAATGACCCCCAGTTTTCAATGCCTAACTATTATTATAAAGTAAATTAAGATTGACAAGCTTAATTAATAAGAATTGATGTTTTTGGCATTAAAATGGGCACTGTAGGAGTTTTCATGTCCTCCACTCACTGCCGACTTTGATTCCCCATTGACTTGCATTGGGTTTCGTGTTTCAGTCGGCCCCCGACTTTTCACAATAATTGACCGATTTCACCCGACCCGACTTTTGACAAAGTCGGGTTTCTCAAAACCCGACTCGATCCGAAAAAAGTAAAAGTCGCTCAACTCTAGTTTTCAGGATTTCCTTGTACTGCACAGGTGATAATTTAATCACCTACACAGATAATGATTACAGCTCCTTGTGCAATGCTAAGGAAATCTTGAAATCACAGTATGGTTTGCGGCCCTCGAGGAATACAGTTTGAGACCCCTGATCTACAGCCTGAGAAATCTCTGACATGATAAGTGGTTGAAAGAACTGCCGTTATCTTGTTTATTGCTCATTAACTCCATATAATCTTTACAATTTAACTGTTTATTCCCTCATTTAACTGTTTGTCTCCCTGCGAGGAGTATCCCATTGTTAAATTTAAATTGCTAACCTTTGTTCTGTATCTCGTGCATCACTGCATTCCGCAACCTGCTTACATATATATATACTGGAACACATGGGCTACTTGCACAGTGAACAAGTCTGTATGATCATGTTCACACACCACCAAGAAACCTGAAGACACAAAAGAGAATAGTAAAACCAAAAACACTCAGTTTGAAAAAATGTTGCAGTAATCCGCAAGTGCTAGTAAAAGATGTAAAAAACAGGGTATTTGGTTGATACGTTTTTTGCAAAAAATGTATACTAAGCAGCTTAGTATACATTTTTTGCAAAAAACGTATCAACCAAATACCCTGTTTTTTACATCTTTTACTAGCACTTGCGGATTACTGCAACATTTTTTCAAACTGAGTGTTTTTGGTTTTACTATTCTCTTTTGTGTCTTCATATATATATACTGTATATATTCATCATTTGCATTTTGAAAATTACAAAAAAGAAAATAGGCTGATGCAAATCTTTGGGCAACCTTGGAGATTTGTGTGCTCAGATAATTTTGACCAAGGTTTCAGACCTTAATTGGCCTGTTGGTGTTATGGTTTGTTCAGTATCATTGTTCAGCATTGAGGTGATGCAAATTTCTAGCTTTGTAAATATCTTGCCTCCTCTAACCTTTTGCCAAAAAACATCAACCATGGGTTCTTCTAAGCAACTGCTAAGCACTCTGGAAATGAAAATAATGAAGACCCACAAAGCAGAAGAAGACTATAAGAAGATAGCAAAGCATTTTAAGTTGCCCTTTCCTCAGTTTGAAATGTAATTAAGAAATAGCAGTTAACAGGACCACTGGAGGTCAAGATAAGGTCTGGAAAACCAAGCAAAATTTCAGTGAGAGCTGATCGTAGGATTGCTAGATAGGCAAATCAGAACCCCCACTTGACTGCAAAAGACTTTCAGAAACATTTAGCAGACTCTGGAGTTATGGTACGTTGTTCTACTGTTCAGAGACACCTGTACAAATATAGCCTTCATGGAAGAGTAATAAGAAGAAAACCTCTCATTCTCCCTAATCAAAGTCATTTTATGTGTGTGTGTAGCCAACTCACTGTCTCTATCTACCCCTACTCCCTCAAGATGACTGGACCATCATTTTAAATACATACCTGTACTTTGTATCTCCCTGACCTCATTGTAGAGTGTAAGATGTCACGAACAGGGTCCTTTTATTTTGCTCTAATTATTCTATTATTGTTAACGTAGTTACTTATGACTGTTGTGTTTGAAACTGTTAAACTGTAAAGCGCTACGGAATATGTTGACGCTATATAAGTAAAGATTATTATTATTATTATTATTATTATTCATCCTCACCATAAAATTCAGCATCAGAAGTATGCAAAAGAACATCTAAACAAGCTTGATGCAATTTGGAAGCAAGTCCTGTGGAGCGATGAGGTTAAAATAGAACTCTTTGGCTAGAATGATCAAAGGTATGTGTGGAGAAAAAAAGGCACAGAATTTCTGGAAAAGAACATCTTGCTAACCATTAGGCATGGGGGTGAATCAATCATGCTACAGCCAATGGCACGGGGAACATTTCACAGGTAGGGGGAAGAGTTAGTTTTATGAAATTTCAACAAGTTCTTGATGCAAATATAGCACCATCGGTAAAAAGCTGAAGTTGGATAGAGGATGGCTTCTACAAATGGATAATAATCCTAAGCACACATCGAAATCCATAATAGACTACATCAAAAGGCCCAAGCTGAAGGTTTTACAATGACCTTCACAGTCTACAGATCAGAACATCATTGAAAATCTGTGGTTAGACCTCAAAATAGCACTGCGTACAAGATGACCCAGGAATCTCACAGAACTGGAAGAATTTTCCATGGAATAGGTGTAAATTCTCAAACAAGAATTGAAAGTGTCTTGGCATGCTACATAAAGCATTAACAAGCTAAGATACTTGCAAAAGGGGGTACTACTAGGTGCTAAATATGCAGGGTGCCCAAACTTTTGCATGGGCCCATTTTCCTTTATACAATTAAAATGTAAAAAATGTCAATATATAAGTATTAAGTATACAAGTAGTCACCTGCGCTGAAAAGATTTGCTTATGAGTAAAAAATGAAGATGAGAATAGGGAGATTTGACACCAGCACTAAGGAAAAAGGTGCTCAATTCCGGTAGTCAGGAAACAATATACTAACACTAATTGCACCTTATTCCATCGCTACACTTTAAATGCTTTGATAATAAGACAGTTTTGTATTTGCGTTCATACACTTACTGTATTTGCCCGTGATGATGTCTTACAGTAGCTAGGTGTGTTGGTCTTCTTCCGATAAATAATATGTGGTGGGTCTTCCCTGCAATGATCCTCCTCGCTGGTAACAGGAAGCTGGACTGAACCGCCGGCTTCAGGCGTGCCCCGGCCGGAAGCAACGCCGAAGCGGTGGTGGAGTATGAAAGGGGCATGGAAAAAATGTGACGTCACACAGCTAGATGGATGGGCACGTGAAGGATCCTCAAAATTAAAATACATCACAGCAGTAATAATATCCCTTAATTAGCCCATACAGTAATGTCATACATCATGGTATCTTCTTGTAATAATATCGTCCCATCCTGGGCTCATGTGTTTCATTCCTGGCCCCATGTGTTTTCATCCTACCCCATATGTTTTCCCATCCTGGCCACATATGTTTTCCATCCTGCCCCCATATGTATCCACTCTGCTCCCATATGTTCTCCAACCCTGGACCCATGTATCTCCATCCTGCCCCCATATGATCTCCCATCTTGGCACCATATGATCTCCAATCCTGCCCCATTATGTCTTCATCCTGCCCCCATATGAGCTCCCATTCTGCCCCAATATGTTTCCATACTGCACCCATATGTCCTCCCATCCTGCCCCTACATGTCCTCCCATCCTGCCCCAATATAATCTCCCATCCTGGCCCCATGTGTCTCCATCCTGTCCCCATATTGTAGCTTTCAGTACAAAAAAAATACAAATAAGTTTCTCCTTACAAGGCTATGTTCCAGTGCACCCTCTTCCTCATCCAATTGAGGCGCCGTGATGTCATACGCCAGCGATGTGCACTCCAGCCTCTGGTTGGCTGGTGGCTGTTAACTATTGCCCTGCAGGTAGGAGGTGGCACACTTTCAGTTACTGAGTAAACCCTGTCCCTGGAGCCCTGTGAGAAGAAACAAAAAGAGGGGGAGCCTCAGCCAGACCCCCCTCTTTTGCTTCTGCTCACTAGGACCCATATACCAGTAAGGGCAGTAATGCCCTGATGGCGGCTCTGGCGATGAGCACAGCAGTGTCAACTGCCATTCTCTAATAGGCCGGTGGTGTGTATAGCTATTTCATGCAGGAAGTTGATGGCTCTCTGCACCGAAATTCATTTCAGTAATATATTTCAGCTGAAAGTGCGTACTCTACCATTTGGAGGGAATGCGAAGGGAAAATACACTGTTTGAGCCTTTTTTTAGAAATGCAAATGCAAGCAGCAGAAACCCCCCACAAGTGACCCCATTTTGTAAACTTCACTGCATGTGGAAATGTCAAATCACTTAGGGGTATAGTATTTAGAATCCACAGGTGCTTCACAGAATTGTATAACATTGGATCATGGAAATATAATCTAATAAACTATGAAAATTTTCAACCAGAAAAAAGACAATATTCATCAGTGTGACATGCGCTTTTTACATCCATATGATATCCATGTGACAACGTTTTGCGATCCATGTTTTCAGACATCTACATTAAAAAATGCACATAATCAAACACAGCTACTAGAATTATAATAGAAATCTATCTGTAATAATCAGATGCCACGCAGATGTTCCGAGTGGGATCAGATTTTTTTTCTACAGATCCATTTACTTGAATGGGTGATTCTCATCTGATATTCGCAAAAAAAGTAGTGCATGTTGCGATTTTTTACTCACAGAGAAAAATAATTAATTTGAATAAGATGGCTCAGTATGCTGTCCGTGTACTATTCAATCAAAAATCATACAGCACATGTCCGATTTATAAACGTGAATGGATGAGCACTTAGAACATGTGCACACTTTGAGTATTTGGTCAGCATTTTACCTCAGTATTTGTAAGTGGAGCGCCCCGTCAGGGCAATGGATTACTCGGTACCGGGTCCTGCAGTTCACAGGGGGATGTCACAGTGGCTGACCCAGTCTGTGGCCCTGGGACGTCCGCATGAATGGGAAAGATCTTTACAGGGGAAAAGAGTTTATGTTCATGACGCCACCTGTGGTATTTGGTCAGGGTGACCGACGCTGCTTTAAGGTGTCCCCTGGGGTGATGTTATGGCAGCTAGATGGTATACCTTCCCACATGTGAAGTATGTCCCCAGGGCTTCCCGGTGTGTTGATGGTGGTGTGGTGAGAGGCGCAGAGAGAAACGAGGACACAAGGTTGCAGTCTCTATACCTTTTACTGAAAACTTCAGCATCCACAGTCCAGGGCACCAGATCACAGGGTAGGCAGAGTCCGGCCAGTTTGGAGGCAAGTCCCGAGTCCCCTTTGTTCAGTAGACTTCCTTTGTGCTGCGGTGGTATAGTCCCTTACTGCCTATGGCTTCACATGAGGGTCTCACAGATGTAGTGTTTCTCTCTCTCTGTCCTCCATATAGGATAGGACAAAACCCTTATGACTGGTGACTTGAGCCTGTTTATAGGGTCTCTTAGATAACCCGGCTCTGTGGATGTCATCGTGTCTCCTGGGTGTAGGTGCAGACAGGAAACCTGCAAGTAGCTGTCCTGACGGTCTCCGAAATAAGGCGTAGAGGATCTTACTCCCTCGGTGTTCCTGCTGCCGGGATTTTGCACCTCAGAAGGAGGCAGCATGAGTGGGGCTGGTCCCCTTCTGGTATCATCTCTTTTGCTTCAACTCCCTTCACGCTCGCTGCAATACAATTCTGCCTTTCAAAGTTTCTTTCTAGGAGCTGCAGCTCTGAGGGCATGCACTGCTCCGTTGACCCTCTGTCCTCCTCAGACTCTGGTCTGGAACTAACTGAGCTGAGCTTAGCCAGCAACTAACTAACTTTCCCTACAGACTACCAGTTATATATATATATATATATATATATATAGGGAGTGACCTAATAAATAGGAGCAGAAGCTCTCTCTGGTGGTCTGGAGTGTGAAATGTGTTGCATGTTTGTGATACCTGGATGCAGTTATCCTTCCTTGCCTCCAAGCGAAGCATCACTCTCCCCGAGAGGAAAGCAAAACCACTGTGACGACCAGGACCCTGGGGCGCAGCATAAGCCAAAACAATTAGTGGAACATTCAGATGAAAAGTATAATACAAACATGTAAACCACTTCTGCATTTTTAACTCTCTCCTGGTTTTGGCTTACATATACTGAGGTAAAAACTCACCAAATAATCAACATGTGCATGTCACCATACACTGATATAGCCTGAAGGCAAGGTCTAACAGGCCACCATACACCATGGTCATTATGATATTCGCAAATACATTTGTTGGGGAAATAAGGTTTAAAAATTGAATTTTCTTACGATAAACTGGTGAACTCACTGAGCTCAGCAGTACACTGTGAGACTTTTTCTCTGGTACTAGTGTTGATCTCACTGAGGTCACAGCAGTTCATTGGCTGAGCTTACAGCAAAGTGAGTTTGGAAATTAGCCTTATGGGTGCCTCTTCATTACTACCCCATGGGGGTTGATCTCTCCTGACATTACAAAGGTGCCATCAATCCCACAAATATAAACCTCACTTACCACTGCCACAGGGAAAGTGGAAAAAGCTGGGCAAATTCCCAGAATTGGTGACTTTCCTGGGGAGGCAACAGGCTGCTATTTTTAGGCTGGGGAATCACAGTATCCATGGACCCTTTCCAGCGTGAGAATTACAGCCCCAGTTGTCAGATTTAGCTTGGTTGGTTGTAAAAATGTGGTGGACCCCATGCTGTTTTTTTAAATTATTTATTTAAATATTTTTTAAAAAATGTCATGAGTATCCCTCTATACTTGATAACCAGCCATGATAAAGGTGAAAGCTGAGGGTTGTAGCTCGCAGCTGTCAGTTTTGCCAGTTATGCCATGCTGGTTATTAAAAATAGAGTGGAACCCCTGCAATTTAAAAAAAAATGTATTTATTTATAGTGCAGGCGCTGGCTGATGAGTACTCACATCAAACCTCTTACTCCACTTGCCATTGCACCAGGGCAAGTGGGAAGAGCCGATAAAGCACCAGAATTGGTGCATCTAACAGATGTGCCTTTGCTGGGGCAGCAGCATGCAGCTATTTTTAAGGCAGGGGAGGGCCAATATCCATTGCCTCTTCCTAGTCTGAGAATACCAGCCCACAGATTTCTGATTCAGCTTGACTGGTTGTCAAAAATGGGGGTACAATGTTAAATGTTTTTTTAAATTGTTTATTTAAATAATTTAATACTATGGCATGGAACCCCTTTATTTTTGATAATGAGCCCATATACAGCTGACAGCTGGTGGTTATAGCCCGCAGTTGTCAGCTTTACCACAGCTGGTTGTCAAAAAAATGTGAACCCGTGCCATTTAAGAAAAGAGTATTTTTTTTTCACAGGTCCTGATGAATACTGTCATCACCATACACCTGCTGTCACAGCTATCAGTGAGAGCAGGTGCAGGATGATGAGGGTAGTACTCTCATCAGCTGACACTTATGACCAGCGGTAAACTTATTACAGAAGGTCAGAGCTGCTGGCTCACAATAACGCATCATAATGCAATAATGCATGTTATCTGACTGTGTAAGAACCATGGCACTCTAACCGGCGGAAACAAACTTACTGACAATCAGAGGCACTGGTGTTTCTCAAGCTGTCATGCAGATGACAGCATAAACACCAGATATTCAGCCTGCCGAACCTAAACAGTAACACGGACTTCCTAAAGAACTCTATGTTTGGGGTCCGTGCCTGAACACTAGGTTTTCAGTACGTACCCGAATTTTAATGTTCGGGTTCTCCCATCACTACTTGCAAGCTTAACATCTATGTGGAAAGGGGGGGGGGGCATAAAAGATGAGACTAAATTGCTTGTCATGTAAGGTCCAGACATCAGTATTATAGGGTATTCCAATAGTGCTGCATGAACCAGTTACAAGCCAGTATCTGTACAAATACAAATGCAAAATGCTACTGAGTTAGTGGAAAGGAGAACATGGAATAGTTAGTTTTAATATTGAGGTGAGGTGAAAGGTTGATCTAAAGAAATATGCTTTTAGAGAACTCCTAAAACTGTGGATAATGGGAATTATCTGGATTGTCTGGGATAGTGCATTCCAGAAATCTGGTGCAGCATGAAAGATGTCCTGAAGATGGGAGTGGGAGGATTTAGATTATAGAGGATGTTAGTCTGAGGTCATTTGTGGAATGAAAAGGACAGGTGGGAGATGTAGGGCAGTGCAGAATTGTGGAGACCTTTGTGGGTAAAAAACGATAAGTTTGTATTTGACTCTATAGCAGATGGTCAACGAACGCAAAAACTCGTACAGAATGGCTGCACCAGTGTAGCAGTTGGACAGGAATATGATGCTGGCTGCTGCATTCAGGAAAGATTAGAGAGGGGAAGGTTTATTATGAGAGAGACCAATTAGAGAGGTGCTGTAGTCCAGGCAAGAATGACTCAGAGCAACAGTAAGTTTTTGTAAAGTTAAAGGGAAGAAAGAGCAAATGGATATAGGGACAGAGGAGGGAGTGAAAAGTGTCAGTTGTTTAGGATTGTTAGATAGTGAGGTGATTAGGTTGTTAAAATAGGACTGTTTGGAGAGATGAAGTGCAGAATTATATGTTTTAAGCATAAACTTATAATGGATTGAATCTTCATCCAAAAAAGATTTTCTCCACAGACATGTAGCACACCTAAAGCACTGCGGGAGAAAATGTGTTTGCTGTGTGTGTTAGGGTTGCCACCATCTGTGCTGAGGTGTTCTATGTGTATGGGGTGCAGCTTAATCGAGGGCACTTTTCTGTTTTTTATTATGTTATTTCACAGCTGAATACATGAGAGGGAGGAGATTGGGCCAGTGATCAATGGACATGGCCGCGAGAAGAAAATTTATGACAAATTGAAAAGACGAGCCCAGAAATATTTGAGAATAGAGGTGAACTCCAAGGTAAGGTATATCAGTGTCATATCGCACCTTCCCTTGCTGTTTTGGCCAAAGTGGATTTCATGAAGGTGACCAAGGAGGAAACTACCGTTGAAAGCAAATCATAGAAAAGCAAGTCTAGAATTTGCCAACATGCATATTGACATGCTACTAAACATCTGGGAGAATGTCCTTTGAAGACACTGCTTTTTTGGCAGGCCACATCAGATGTTCACAGATGTAAAAATAAAGCCTACAAAAGAACTTTGCACCTACTGTGAAACAAACAGGATCGGTTATGTTTTGGCGCTGCTTTGGTGCATCTGGTCTTGAATCTGTGCATGGTATAATGAAGTCTCAATACTATCAAGTCAATCTGGAGAGAAATGTGCTACCTACTGTAAGAAATCTTGGCCTGAGTCAAGATTATGGATTCTCCAACAGGTTAATGACCCCAAAAAACACAAAGCTGAAATCATCCAAGAATGGCTAAGAGCAAAGCACTTGAATATTCTAAAGTGGCTTTTATGATCTCTGATCTAAACACTATTGAACATCTTTAGAAGGAGCTGAAACATGCAGTCTGGAGATAGCAACTTCACACCTGAGGCAGCTGGAGTAGTTTGTTTATGAGGAGTGGGTCAAATTATGTGACTAGGTGCAGAGAAGTCAAATCGCGAGTTAGGCTTGAGTCACACTAAATGTATAAAAACTCAGTTCAATTCTCACTGTCAAGAGTCTCAGGAGTGTAATGCAAGTGTCATGCGAGTATCTTGTGAGTACAATCCGATTGTTCACACCTAGTATCCGATTTACATCCGAATGCAGTGCAATTGCTATCCAATTGCAATGCGATTTTAACATGAGCTTTTACATAGAGCAATTCTCCATGTCATTTACACATCGTTTTCAAAGGAAATATTCTTCAAAACAGAAAAATAGATAGATTGATAGATACACTACCGCTCATAAGTTTAGGGTCACCCAGATAAATTTGTGTTTTCCATGAAAACTCGTACTTTTATTAATCAAATGAGTTGCCAAACGAATTGAAAATCTAGTCCAGACATTGACAAGGTTCAAAAAAAGATTTTTTATTTGAAATAATATTTTCTCCTTCAAACTTTGCTTTCATCAAAGAATGCTCCATTTGCACCAATTACAGCATTACAGACCTTTGGCATTCTAGCAGTTAATTTGCTGAGGTAATCTGAAGAAATTTCACCCCATGCTTCCAGAAGCCCTTCCCACGCGTTGGTTTGGCTTGATGGGCACTTTTTACATACCATACAGTCAAGCTGCTCCAACAACAGCTCAATGGAGTTGAGGTCTGGTGACTGAGCTGGCCTCTCCATTACAGATAGAATACCAGCTGCCTGCTTCTTCCCTAAATAGTTCTTGCATAATTTTGAGGTGTGCTTTGGGTCATTGTCCTGGAATGGTGTTGCAAAATGGAGTGATAGCCTTACTTATTCAAAATCCCTTTTACCTTGTACAAATCTCCCACTTTAACAGCACCAAAGCAACCCCAGACCATCACATTACCTCCACCATGCTTGACAGATGGCATAAGACACTCTTCCAGCATCTTTTCAGTTGTTCTGCATCTCACAAAGGTTCTTCGGTGTGATCCAAACACCTCAGACTTGGATTTGTCTGTCCATAACGCATTTTTCCAATCTTCCTATGTCCAATGTCTGTGTTATTTTGCCCATGTTAATCTTTTCCTTTTATTAGCCAGTCTCAGATATGGCTTTTTCTTTGCCACTGTGCCCTGAAGGCCAGTGTCCCATAGTCACGTCTTCACTGTAGACTTTGACACTGGCGTTTTGCGTGTACTATTTAATGAAGCTGCCAGTTGAGGACCTGTGAGGCGTCAATTTCTCAAACTAAAGACTCTAATGTATTTGTCTTGTTGCTAAGTTGTGCGGTGGGGCCTCCCACTTCTCTTTCTACTTTGGTTATAGCCTGTTTGTGCTCTCCTCTGAAAAGAGTAGTACACACCGATGTAGGAAATCTTCAGTTTCTTGGCAATTTCTTGCATGGAATTGCCTTCATTTCTAAGAACAAGAATAGATTGTCGAGTTTCACATGAAAGTTCTTTTTTTCTGGCCATTTTAATAGTTTAATTAAACAAACAAATGTAATGCTCCAGATTCTCATCTAGCTCAAAGAAAGATCAAGATTATAGGTGCTCTAATCAGCCAAACTGTTTTCAGCTGTGCTGACATACTTGCACAAGGGTTTTCAAGGGTATTCTAACCATCCACTAGCTTTCTTATACAGTTAGCAAACGCAAAGTACCATAACAACACTGGAGTGATGGTTGATGGAAATGGGCCTCTATACACCTATGAAGATATTGCATTTCAAACCAGACTTTTGCAGCTAAAATAGTCTTTTACCACATTAACAATGCATAGAGTGTATTTCAGAATCATTTAATGTTAACTTCATTGAAAAAAACTGTGCTTTTCTTTCAAAAATAAGGAAATTTCTAAGTGACCCTAAACTTTTGAACAGTAGTATACATAGATAGAATACTCGCAAAAGCCGGCAATTCATCTGCCACGTACAGTAAAGTCACAGTGTGACAGGTTAGAATAGAATAGATAGAATAGATATATACACATAGAATATATAGATATACAGATGTCAGTCACATGCACATAGATATGTATATACAGTACATTACATAGATAGATAGATGGAAGAAAAGCCGACAATTCAGCAGCCATGTACTGTAAAATCACAGCACAAGCCAGCAGCATAGAATAGATGAATTACATACAGTATATACACATAGAATAGATATACAGATGTCAGTGACATATACAATTAATATAGTGCTTGTCCAGTTTACTTTCTGTATTTAATTAGTGTAAGATTATTTTTCTGAAAAAAATGGTGTGGGCTGCCGTGTAATTTTCGTAACCAGTGGAGGGGAAGCATAAGACTGGGGGCTAATGTTTATAGCCTGGGAAGGGGATAATACCAATGGCGATTCCCAGGCTATTTACATCAACTCACAATTGTATACTTAGCCTTTACTAGCTATTAACCCCTTCATGACCTTGGGATTTTTCGTTTTTCCGTATTCGTTTTTCACTCCCCTCCTTCCCAGAGCCATAACTTTTTTATTTTTCCGTCAATTTGGCCATGTGAGGGCTTATTTTTTATGGGACGAGCTGTACTTTTGAACGACATCATTGGTTTTAGCATGTCGTGTACTAGAAAACGGGAAAAAAATTCCAAGTGCGGTGAAATTGCAAAAAAGTGCTATCCCACACTTGTTTTTTGTTTGGCTTTTTTGCTAGGTTCACTAAATGCTAAAACTGACCTGCCATTATGATTCTCCAGGTCAGTACGAGTTTACAGACACCTATCATGACTAGGTTATTTTTTATCTAAGTGGTGAAAAAAAATTCCAAACTTTGCTAAAAAAAAAAAAAAAATTGCGCCATTTTCCGATACTCGTAGCGTCTACATTTTTCGTGATCTGGGGTCGGTTGAGGGCTTATTTTTTGCGTGCCAAGATGACATTTTTAATGATAGTATTTTGGTGCAGATACGTTCTTTTGATCGCCCGTTATTGCATTTTAATGCAATGTCGCGGCGACCTAAAAAACGTAATTCTGGCGTTTCGAATTTTTTTCTCGCTACGCCGTTTAGCGATCAGGTTAATGCTTTTTTTAATTGATAGATCGGGCGATTCTGAGCGCGGCGATACCAAATACGTGTAGATTTGATTTTTTTTTATTGATTTATTTTGATTGGGGCGAAAGGGGGGTGATTTAAACTTATTTTTTTTTATTTTTTTCACAATTTTTTTAACTTTTTTTTTTTTACTTTTGCCATGCTTCAATAGCCTCCATGGGAGGCTAGAAGCAGGCACAACTCGATCGCCTCTGCTACATAGCAGCGATCTGCTGATTGCTGCTATGTAGCAGAAATGGAGGTGTGCTGTGAGCGCCGAACACAGGGTGGCGCTCACAGCCACCGGTGATCAGTAACTATAGAGGTCTCTAGGACCTCTATGGTTACCATCCTGATGCATTGCCGACCCCCGATCATGTGACGGGGGTCAACGATGACGTCATTTCCGGCCACCCGGCCGGAAGCGGTAGTTAAATGCCGCTGTCTGCGTTTGACAGCGGCATTTAACTAGTTAATAGGTGCGAGCAGATCGCGATTCTGCCCGCGCCTATTAAGGGCACATGTCAGCTGTTCAAAACAGCTGACATGTCCCGGTTTTGATGCGGGCTCACCGCGGAGCCTTGCATCAAAGCAGGGGATCTGACCTCGGACGTACTATCCCGTCCGAGGTCAGAAAGGGGTTAAAATGGGGGACCATAATAAAAATGGTGTAGGGTCCCCCTTTAATTAATAACCAGCAAAGGCTATGCAGACAGCTGTAAGCAGATATTGATAGCCTAGGAAGGGGTCATGGATACTGCCCCAGGTTAAAAAATCAGCTCTCAGCTGCCATAGAAAAGGCTCATCTCTAATATGTGATCTTATAGTATGTGACTGCTGAATCACTGTCTTTTCTTCTGTCAATCTATCTATGTAAAATATATACATACAGTGGGTACGTAAAGTATTCAGACCTCTTTTCACTCTTTGCTTCATTGCAGCCATTTGATAAATTCACAAAAGTTCATTTTTTTCTCATTAATGTAAGGTACCTTCACACATAACGATATTGTTAACGATATCGTTGCTTTTTGTGACGTAGCAACGATATCGTTAAGGAAATCGTTATGTGTGACAGCGACCAACGATCAGGCCCCTGCTGTGCCATCGTTGGTCGCTGAACAAAGTCCAGAACTTTATTTCGTCGCTGGATCTCCCGTGGCCATCGCTGGATCGGCGTGTGTGACACCGATCCAGCGATGTCTTCACTGGTAACCAGGGTAAACATCGGGTAACTAAGTGCAGGGCCGTGCTTAGTAACCCGATGTTTACCCTGGTTACCATCCTAAAAGTAAAAAAAACAAACAGTACATACTTACCTACCGCTGTCTGTCCCCGGCGCTGTGCTCTGCACTCCTCCTGTACTGGCTGTGAGCGTCGGTCAGCCGGAAAGCAGAGCGGTGACGTCACCGCTCTGCTTTCCGGCCGCTGTGCTCACAGCCAGTACAGGAGGAGTGCAGAGAAGCAGAGCGCCGGGGACAGACAGCGGTAGGTAAGTATGTAGTGTTTGTTTTTTTTACTTTTAGGATGGTAACCAGGGTAAACATCGGGTTACTAAGCGCGGCCCTGCGCTTAGTTACCCGATGTTTACCCTGGTTACCGGCATCGTTGGTCACTGGAGAGCGGTCTGTGTGACAGCTCTCCAGCGACCAAACAGCGATGCTGCAGCGATCCGGATCGTTGTCGGTATCGCTGCAGCGTCGCTTAATGTGAAGGGGACTGTACACTCTGCACCCCATCTTGAATTAAAAGAAACAGAAATGTAGAAATTTATGCAAATTTATTAAAAAAGAACTGAAATATCACATGGTCATAAGTATTCAGACCCTTTGCTCAGACACTCATATTTAAGTCACATGCTGTCCACTTTCTTGTGAGCTTCCTTCAGATGCTTCAACTCCTTCATTGGAGTCCAGCTGTGTTTAATTAAACTGATAGGACTTGATTTGGAAAGGCACACACCTGTCTATATAAGACCTCACAGCTCATAGTGCATGTCAGACCAAATGAGAATCATGAGGTCAAAGGAACTGGCCAAGGAGCTCAGAGACAGAATTGTGGCAAGGCACAGATCCGACCAAGTTTACAAAAGAATTTCTGCAGTACTCAAGGTTCCTAAGTGCACAGTGACCTCCAAAATCCTAAAATGGAAGAAGTTTGGAACCTCCAGAAGTCTTCCTAGACCTGGCCATCCAGCCAAACTGAGCAATCATGAGAGCAGAGCTTTGGTGAGAGAGGTAAAGAAGAACCCCAAGATCACTGTGGCTGAGCTCCAGAAAAGCAGTAGGGAGATGGGAGACAGTTCCACAAAGTCAACTATCACTGTAGAGCTCCACCAGCCAGGCCTTAATGGCAGAGTGGTCCGACGGAAGCCTCTCCTCAGTGCAAGACATATGAAAGCCGGCATAGAGTTTGCTAAAAAACACATGAAGGACTCCCAGACTATGAGAAATAAGATTCTTTGGTCTGATGAGATGAAGATAGACCTTTTTGGTGATAATTCTAATCGGTATGTGTGGAGAAAACCAGGCACTGCTCATCACCTGCCCAATACAATCCCAACAGTGAAACATAGTGGTGACAGCATAATGCTATATGGGTGTTTTTCAGCTGCAGGGACAGGATGACTGGTTGCTATTGAAGGAAACATGAATGAAGCCAAGTACAGAGATATCTTGGATGAAAACCTCTTCCAGAGTGCTCTGGACCTCAGACTTGGCTAAAGATTCACCTTCCAACAAGACAATGACCCTAAGCACAAAGCTAAAATAACAAAGGGCTGGCTTCAGAGCAACTCTGTAACCATTCTTGACTAGCCCAGCCAGAGCCCTGACCTAAACCCAATTGTGCATCTCTGGAGAGACCTGAAAATGGCTGTCCACCAACATTCACCACCCAACCTGACAGGACTGGAGAGGGTCTGCAAGGAAGAATGGCAGAGGATCCCCAAATCCAGGTGTGAAAAACTTGTTGCATCATTTCCAAGAAGACTCATGGCTGTACTAGCTCAAAGGGGTGATTCTACTCAATACTGGGCAAAGGGTCTGAATTCTTATGACCATGTGATATTTCAGTTTTTCTTTTTTAATACATTTGCAAAATTGACTACATTTCTGTTTTTTTTTCAATCAAGATGGGGTGCAGTGTGAACATTAATGAGAAAAAAAGAACTTTTTTGAATTTACTAAATGGCTGCAATGAAACAAAGAGTGAAAAATTTAAAGGGGTCTGAATACTTTCTGTACCCACTGTATATATACTGTACAGTATGTGTGTGTCTCTGACATCTATATATTTATATATTCTGTATGTATATATCTATTCTATCTGTTCTATTCTAAGCTGTCACTCTGTGATTTTACCGTATGTAGCAGATGAGTTGCCTGCTTTTCAAAGGGCATCGGTGCATAAATATCGGACAGCACTCACATGGTCCGAGTGCTATGCGATTTTTTTCTCGCACTTATAGGCTTGCATTGGTGTGTCTCGGCTGAGTCTTGCTGCCAATTGCAGCCTGCTGTGATTTTACACCCACGTTGAATATACCTGAGAAAAAAATGCTGAAGTGAGCTGGCCCATAGATTAACACTGGGCCGAGTGCTATGCGATGTTTTCTCCCACAGAACTTGGCCATATGACTCCGGCCTTACAGAAATTATTTGTTTGCAGGTTGTACAACAAAATGCCAAGTTAAGATTACCATAATTTTTGCCTAGGCCATTTCATTAGTTGTTCTTTTATTTTTGTGTGGAAATACAATTCAAAGCAAAGTTTGATCTTCCTTAGTTGATATTCAGTAAATGTAAAAGTTATTTCATTTACCAATGTTTTTTTTTTTATTTTACCAGTAGGGTAACAACACACACACACACATATACAGTGCCTACAAGTAGTATTCAACCCCCTGCAGATTTAGCAGGTTTAATAAGATGCAAATACGTTAGAGCCTTCAAACTTCAAACAAGAGCAGGATTTATTAACAGATGCATAAATCTTACAAAGCAAAAAGTTTTGTTGCTCAGTTAAATTTTTATAAATTTTAAACATAAAAGTGTGGGTCAATTATTATTCAACCCCTAGGTTTAATATTTTGTGGAATAACCTTTGTTTGCAATTACAGCTAATAATCGTCTTTTATAAGACCTGATCAGGCCGGCACAGGTCTCTGGAGTTATCTTGGCCCACTCCTCCATGCAGATCTTCTCCAAGTTATCTAGGTTCTTTGGGTGTCTCATGTGGACTTTAATCTTGAGCTCCTTCCACAAGTTTTCAATTGGGTTAAGGTCAGGAGACTGACTAGGCCACTGCAACACCTTGATTTTTTGCCTCTTGAACCAGGCCTTGGTTTTCTTGGCTGTGTGCTTTGGGTCGTTGTCTTGTTGGAAGATGAAATGACGACCCATCTTAAGATCCTTGATGGAGGAGCGGAGGTTCTTGGCCAAAATCTCCAGGTAGGCCGTGCTATCCATCTTCCCATGGATGCGGACCAGATGGCCAGGCCCCTTGGCTGAGAAACAGCCCCACAGCATGATGCTGCCACCACCATGCTTGACTGTAGGGATGGTATTCTTGGGGTCGTATGCAGTGCCATCCAGTCTCCAAACATCACGTGTGTGGATGGCACCAAAGATCTCGATCTTGGTCTCATCAGACCAGAGAACCTTGAACCAGTCAGTCTCAGAGTCCTCCAAGTGATCATGAGCAAACTTTAGACGAGCCTTGACATGACGCTTTGAAAGTAAAGGTACCTTACGGGCTCGTCTGGAACGGAGACCATTGCGGTGGAGTACGTTACTTATGGTATTGACTGAAACCAATGTCCCCACTGCCATGAGATCTTCCCGGAGCTCCTTCCTTGTTGTCCTTGGGTTAGCCTTGACTCTTCGGATAAGCCTGGCCTCGGCACGGGAGGAAACTTTCAAAGGCTGTCCAGGCCGTGGAAGGCTAACAGTAGTTCCATAAGCCTTCCACTTCCGGATGATGCTCCCAACAGTGGAGACAGGTAGGCCCAACTCCTTGGAAAGGGTTTTGTACCCCTTGCCAGCCTTGTGACCCTCCACGATCTTGTCTCTGATGGCCTTGGAATGCTCCTTTTTTTTTTGAAGCTCATTGTTCTTTGTGCCTGAACTACTTCTTAATACTTTAGGGGAACCAAACAGAATTCTGGTGGGTTGAGGGGTTGAATAATAAATGACCCTCTGAAAAGACTTTTCACAATTTAAAAAAAAAATAAACAAAGAAATAACATTCTTTTTTGCTGCAGTGCATTTCACACTTCCAGGCTGATCTACAGTCCAAATGTCACAATGCCAAGTTAATTCCAAATGTGTAAACCTGCTAAATCTGCAGGGGGTTGAATACTACTTGTAGGCACTGTATATATATATATATATATATATATATATATAATTATATATATATAAATATGTATGTATATATATATATATAGTACATACAAAGTGTGTATATATCTAAAAAGCCATAATGATTTTTTCTCTTTTCATTATACAATAGCTAACCTATATTAGATAGACGTGGCATTGTTGTGTCTTTTCTGGCTGAAGGCACATTACAGTCATGTCATGATAAAACTTATTTCAAACAACTATAAGATTTTTGGTATGGTATCAGAGCTCTTGCAGTTTTAAACTTTCTTCTGTATATGGTGGTATGTATATGTTATTTTAATTGAAACATACATTTTTAGTTAGTGCCGTTTATGTCAGCGCCATTGCAAATTATTGTTAAAAATGAAGTCTTTGCCACTAATTGGATCTTTAGAAAGTCTATAAAAGAATTAACCTATGAAGAGTAAGGCGGGTCTAGAATCCTGTGAGCACACTGAGAGCAGCCAGCTGCACACAGCACATGGCTCCATACACAACAATCCATTGTTCACAGCATGTGTGATACAGTAAGGGCATCATCCAAGACCATAAGAGGCAAGCTGTGCTCTGATCCTCTTTATAGCCATGTAATGGGATTTCACAAGCATGTGGGATACAAGAAAAAAAACACAATAGCTTCATTTTTATTGCTATTCCTAATCCAGTTTTACATCACTTTAAAGTTCTGATATAATGATTTGAACAACACCCATTGTTATATACTTATTCATTTTTTAAATAGAAGAGGACACTTTAGCTCAAAATATTGGAACAAATAGTTTTTGAAAATTGCGCCATATCTGCCAGCGCTCCCATTAGTTTTTAGCAAAATAAAGCATTACCATTTGATGGAGTTGATCAATTTTCATTCTTAGACCTCATTCAGATTACTGTGTTTCATGTACATGTTCTATCCATGGTTTGCATATAGAGAACACCTTCTGTACCTAATGTAGACTGTGGGCTGTACAGAAATCAGAGACATGTCTGTTTTTCTATTAGCATAAGATCTCGTGCCTACGACCATATTTTCTGTCAAAGTGCTAGCCGTCAAAAAGTCGGATTGCATTCAGACCAATGTTACTCAATGAGGCAGTGCAGATTAATGATTTTTTTCACTGACTGAATCTGTATGTGAAATAAATTGCAGCATGCACTAGTTTCTTCTGAAAATCAGACGAGACTCAACTCAAGTCTATGGGTGCGAGAAAAAAATTGGATGCAGTAGGGAGCCACAGTTTAGTATCCGATTTTTACAGAAACATTGCAATTCTGTAAATTAGCAAACTGTAGATAGTCTAATAAGATATTAATAGCTGCTGATTTAAGAAAAGATTGCATACAGACTGCACATAGATTGCACATGAATGTAAGTGAGAAAAAATTGTCCCACTTTTCTGGATGAAGCGGTGAACTATTCTTTTATATGGTCATGTGAACCTACCCTTACTGATGAAAATCGCCCTGAGGGCAGTCCCACACGTCCAGATAATTCCGGTACCATGTCCGTGTGCCTATGCATTTCTGTGGCACATCAGTGTGGCACACGTGCGGCACACGTGTGCTGCCCATGTGCCCACTGGGTACCACACGCACCGTGCAGGAGATAGCGCTAAAGTTTAGCGCTGTCCCCTGCATTTGGTGCTGAAGCCCCATTCATATCTTCCCTGCAACAGCAGTTGCTGTAGAGAAGATATGAATATTCCTTTTTTTTTTGTTTCTCGTGTTTAAAATAAAGCTCCATGTCCCCACCCCCCTCCCACCCCCTGTGAGCCCGCCCGCCCGCTGTTCTTAAAATACTCACCCGGCTCGCTCCCTCGTTGGCGCTGCCTCCTGTCCTGGCCGCACCTTCTACTGTATGAGCGGTCACGTGGGACTGCTCATTTACAGTAATGAATATGCGGCTCCACCCCTATGGGAGGTGGAGCCGCATATTTATGACTGTAATCGGCGGCCCCACATGACCGCTCATACAGTAGAAGGTGCGGCCATGGCAGGAAGCAGCGCCAGCCAGCGAGGGAGTCGGGTGAGTATTTTAAGAACAGCGGGTGGGCGCACAGGAAGTGGGAGGGGGGTGGGGACATGGAGCTTTATTTTAAACACGAGAAACAAAAAAAATGGATTATTCATATCTTCTCTACAGCAAACGCTGCTGCAGGGAAGATATGAATGGCGGCTTCAGCACCAGTGGGGGGGACAGCGCTTACTGTAGCGCTGTCTCCTGCACGGCACACGGACTGCACACGGACAACGTCCGTGTGCGGTACGTGTTTTATATGGACCCATTGACTTTAATGGGTCCGTGTAATCCGTGCGCTCCCACGAACACTGACTTGTCTCCGTGTTTGGCACACGGAGACACGGTCCACAAAAAATCAATGACATCTGCACAGATGCATTGATTTTAATGTGTGAGGAAACTTTCACCTCACGTACTGGAGCCACTGATGTGTGAAACCGGCCTTAGAATCTATGGGTCTGTGAAGGTCAAGAAAAGCACTCAGATGGCATAACTGGATATTCTGTGTGATAAACCAGGGTCACACTAGCGTTTTGCATCCGATGCGAGAGCATCGGATGCAATATGCTAATGATACTCGGCTCCTGCTCGCACAGGGAGGATCGGAGCACAGCTGCGGAGGAGGCGGAGAAACGAATTTCTCCATCTCCTCCATTGCTGGGGTCCGCTTATAGCGCACATCACTCGGATGATATCCGAGTGGTGTGCGCTGTCTCACTCGCACCCATAGGCTTATATGGGTGCCAGTGAGCCGAGAGTTTTCCTCGGTCAGAGACAATCGCAGCATGCTGCGATTGTCTCGGACCGAGGAAAACGGCCAACAAAAAGTCGGCTGGTGGGAGCTGCCCCATATGGTAACATTGGTCCGAGTGCAATGCGATTTTTTTTATCGCATTGCACTCGGCCGTATTACGGTCTAGTGTGACCCCGGCAATAAAGAGAGGCTACAGGAATTAACCCCAGAAGAACAGACCCAGACAAACAATGACATCCCATTTCAACAGATTGTTTGTGGATGTCTTTTTTCCTAAATAGGGAGGTCTACCCACCCGTACTATTGACTTACCCTGGCATTAAGCCTCTCTTTTTTATTATTATTTTTTCATTAAAGATTTGTATGTATAGTAGGTGGGTCTTTTTTAGTGTTGTGTAACTTCTTGTAGTCAGTGGGGTCCTCTCTCCTATAGAGTTTAAGCTCTCATGTTCAATAGGGTTCTCTCTCTCTCCTATAGAGTGTAAGCTCTTATGTTCAGCTGGTCCTATCTCTCTTCTGTATAGTGTAAGCTCTTATAGTCAGTTGGGTTCTCTATCTATCTATCTATCTATCTATCTATCTATCTATCTATCTATCTATCTATCTATCTATCTATCTATCTATCTATCTATCTATCTATCTCTCTCTCTCTCTCTCTCCTGTAGTGTGTAAGCTAATAGTTTAGCAAGTCTCCTCTCTCCTGTAGAATATAAACTCTTATTATCAGTGGGGTCCTCACTCTCACCTGTACATAGTAAACTTTTATGAACAACAGGGTCCTCTCTCTCTCCTGTACAGTGTAAACTCTTAGGGTATGTGCACACGTTCAGGTTACGTCAGGATTTCTTGCAGAAATTTCCTGACAAAAACCGGACATTTCTGCCAGAAATCTGCATGCGTTTTTTTCACTTTTTTTCCGCGTTTTTATGCAGTTTTTGCGCGTTTTTTGTGCGTTTTTTTTTGTGTTTTTTTCCAATGCATAGAATAGCGGGAAAAATGCAAAAAAACCCGCAAAATTAATGAACATGCTGCTTTTTTTACCGCAATGCGGAAAAAAATGCATCATGTGCACAAAAATTGCAGAATGCATTCTAAATGACAGTAAGCATATGTCTACATTTTTAATGCATTTTTATAGTGTTTTTATTGTGAAAAAACGCAGAAAAAAATGCGAAAGAACCCGAACGTGTGCACATACCATCTTGGTTAGCTGGGTCCTCTCTCTCTTCTGCAGCATGTAAGCTCCTATTATCAACTGGGTCCTCTCTTTCTATTCTGTAGAGCAGTGTTCCTCAACTCCGGTCCTCAAGAGCCACAAACAGGTCAAGTTTTCAGGATTTCCTTAGTTGCACAGGTGATTGAATGCTTGCCTGTCCAGGTGATAATTGCAGTTGGGGAACACAGCTGTAGAGTGTAAGTTCTTATGGTAAGCAGGGTCTGTTCTCATATAGAGTGTAATTTCCTATGGTAAGTAGTGTCATCTCTCATGTAGAGTGTAATTTCTTATGGTCATCTGGTTCCTCTCTCATGCAGAGTGTAAGCTCTTATGGTCAGCTGGGTTCTCTCTCTCTGCAGTACAGTGTATGCTCTTATGGTCAGCAGGGTCCACTCTCGCTCATGTAAAGCGTGAGCTCTTATAGTCAGTGGGGTCCTCTTGCTCTATCCTGTAGAGGGTAAGCTCTTAGTGAGCTGAGTCCTCTCTCTCTCTCTGCTGTAGAGTTTACGCTCTTATGTTCCGCTGGGTCCTCTCTCTCTCTCTGCTGTAGAGTGTAAGTGTAAGGGGGTCATAAAAACGGTCTTGTGTCCCAAACACGTCCCAGTTAATTGTTAAAATAGGAGAAGCCAACTGTGGATAAGATAGAAGGTTTTCCTGTTCCTAGTCAGTAGGGGCCATAGAGCCCCATCAAGGCAGTCAGCTCCATAATGTTATAAGCAAAGAGCCCAGCCATCTGGGGCCAGGGGGACAGAAGTGCAGCAGAATAAGTAAGTAGGTCGCTCCAAGATGTGGCAGCTTTCTATATGGGCAGATGCCTTCATGTCTGGGGTGAAACGGACAAGGGAACACTTGAGCGTCGTGAAGCTGAACAGGGAGGATGCTGCAGTACCGGTCGAGATGGGACAAACCGGGTAAAAACTAAAAGGACATAGGGAAGAGCACAGGGAAAGTGAAGGATGTGAACGGTGCAGAACTCTGTGTTGATGCTGTAACAGCTGTGTACGTGCAGCGATTGAAATAGAGTAAAGTTCTACATTTAAAGTTGGAATTGGACACGGTCTCTTTATGTGCCAGATCAAAGGAAGGAGTGTCTCTGTGTCTAAGGGAGGGCTTGGAGAACCAGGCAAGTGAGACAGTGGGACTGTATATATGTGATGTGGGTGGCCAGGGCACGCTAAAGCAGACACCTATGCGGGCCATGACTATGGCCCTGGCCATCACTCACATCTCCACAGATCCACTCATCTCTAGTCAGCGTCAGTTTTTATAGTCAGTGTTTCATTGTTGTTTATCACATACGAATAAATAAATTACAAAGCCTCTCTTAATCCTCTTTAGCCTCACTCTGACCCTGGGTGGACTTTTTATAGCCTCCATCTGGGAATTTCATTTGTCAATGATACTTTCGCCCTTGGCTGAGTGTGTTGACCCCTGATTGTGTTTTGTGCTGCTGCTTGGCCCCTACAATCCGTTTTGTCTAGTCCCTTGGTACCCTTACGCTATCCCGTGCTCTGACCCCAGCCTGATCTGGTTTACGTCCCTGTCTGTGCCCCTTGGTAGCTCTGTCCTTTAGTTACCTTTCTAGCAGTCTTCCTTCAGCTCCTAGCTCTCTGAAGGTTAGGCCACTCGCCCCAAGCAGTCTGGTGCTTCAGGTCCTGTCAGGCCTGAAGCAATCTCTCTCCAGTCTCGATTGCCCCACATTCCTGGCAGCCTGAGGCTCACTCCGGCTCCCGTCTTCCCGGGAGATTGCATCAGTGAGTGTTACTTACAACTCGTCCCGTGATATGGGAGAGTCACATCCCAAGAACCAAGGGATAATTTTTAAGAGTGAGGCGAAATTTTTCCAATGTTAATGATTTCCAATGACAGAGCTCTGACTTGAATGGAAGGTTTAGAAGGAGAGGATATCTAGAATATGTCATCAATGAGCCATATCACCATGCACTCTCTAGGGACAGGAGGTCCCTCTTACCACCACAATCGTAACAAGAAATTGATGACATCATAGACTTACAGGGACATATGACAATCAAACTGATAAAGTCTTGGGAATTTTGAGAAGGTTCTGGGGGTGCTCAGGGCAGACCTGGACATTAACAAATTCATTGCACCAGTACTATCTGTCACCTTCAAGAAGAGTAAATCCCTAAGAGACCATTTGGTCCATAGCCACTTTACCTCCCCAGAGTCTCTGGGCACGTGACTTGATAGAAAACCAGTTGGCACATTTATCTTTTGGCTGGAGTCTGTAGCCCTTGGTGGGCTCAATGAGCAGCTTAGCTTTGTTAGTTTTCCTTGATCCTCTTTTTGTCCACTATAGTATGGTCCTTGTATAACGAAGCATGTAGTCTGTAGTATATAGGCCCTTGGGCTCTGCTTTGATTTTACGTTGATGAATAGCAAACACCTTTCTATCTTTGTCTTATATATATATTGCCGCGTCCTTATGTTTGGGTGATCTCACAGTTATGCATATAACCCCCTTTTCATATGTGTACTCTTGGGACCTTAATCGGTTAGATGACATTAACCTATTGTGTTTATTTCTATGGTGGATATTGTTCCCACTGGCTCTTATATGGAACAAATGTGGCTGAGTCCCTTCTGTACAGGAATACTTTTTTGCCTACACATACTCCAGGTAGCGTGACCCGCATTCGTTCTTCTGTATGGAACACATGACACAGAACGATTGTGGTTAAATCCATGCAGGAAGATCTCTATACCTGCACATATCTCCATCTCCCTTGTGTGCTTCTGGTAATGTGACCCGCAGTCAGTGGGCCATGTGAAGAGTGCATCTGTGTTCCACTGTGCTCGGCTTACAATAATATCCCTGTGTTTGACCCCCGTGATGACTAAGGGGGTATGTATACTCATGTATGTTAGGGGCCCGGGTTTGAGGGCAATCAACAGAAAGGGGGATGGGCCCTACCCAGAAACAGTAAGCCTCTCGGGTGATATACAGCTCTGGCAAAAATTAAGAAACCACTGCAAAATGTTCAGTTTGTCTGATTTTTCTCTTTATAGGTATATATTTTAGTTAAATGTAAATTGTTCATTTATTCTATAAACTTCTGACAACATGTCTCCGAATTTCCAAGCAATAAATTTTGTATTATTTTTCTGAAAAAGAGAAATGGTCAAAATTAAAAAAAACAGTGCTTTCAGACCTCATATAATGCAAAGAAAACACGTTCAAAATCATTTAGATGTTTTAACTCAGGAAGAGTTCAGAAATCAATATTTTGTGGATTAACCATGATTTTTAATCACAGCTTTCATGCGACTGGGCATGCATTCCACTCGTCTTTCACACTGCTTCTGCCGCAAAAATTAAAAAAGTTCTTTTTTGTTTGATGGCTTGTGACTATTGATCATCCTCTTGATTACAATGCAGAGGTTTTCAGTAGGGTTCAGGTCTGGAGATTGGGCTGCCCATGACAGGGTTTTGATGAGATGGTCTCTTAATTTTTGCCAGAGCTGTATGTGTGGAACAATGAGTGCGTTCCTGACCAGCATGTCATGAGTTCCATTGAGATAATGTCTTGGTGTGGAAAAGCTTTCTCCACTCATATAGATCCTCTGATGAACCTGGATCGCCCCCAGACACAGGGCCATGCGTTTCGGTACCGGGCCTCTCTCTGGTTCGGTTCTGAGGCTGTCACGGTGGCTAAACCCGGTCCGTGACCCTGCTAAGGGGCGTCCAATGAAAGTAGTATTGCAGTCTGTCAGGGGTTCGTGACGCCACTTGTGGTGTTCGTTCAGGGTGACTGACGCTGCTATGGGGTCCACTGGGGTGATGGAATGGCAGCTGGATGGTATACCTTCCCACAGGTGAAGTATATCCCCAGGGCTTCCCAGTAAGGTGGATGGTGATGGTGTGAGGTACAGTCAATAATGAGGACACAAGGTTGCAGTCTCTTTACCTCTTTACTGAAGGCTTCAAGATCCTCTATCCAGAGTACGTTTAACAGGGCTCTCAGAGACCGGCCGGTCCGATGGGCACATCCAGAGTTTCCTTCACAGATGGAAATCGTTGCCTACCACTAGCGCCTGTGTGTTGTAGTCCTATCCTGCTGAGCATTCGGAATAGTCCTCACAACTGCTGTTCTCGTTCGTTCATTCTCTACAGCTCTCTCTCGTTCTTTGGTTCCAGATGTTACTAGTTTCCAACAACCCCCAGGTATGTTATGGCTAGGACGCCACCCGTATGACGGGAAGGCTTGGAGGTCTTCCGGGACCCTAGAGACGCCCCTCTCCCAATGTTGCCCCCTATGTCTTCGTAGGTGTAGAAGGTAGACAGCCAACCTATGACTGACTGTCCAGCGGAGTTTGAAGTAAGGCCTGAAGTCAGTTACTCCTACGGTGTTCCGGCCACCGACTACGCACCTCAGTAAGATGTTGCCTTTCTCTCTCTCGGCACGACTCTTACTGGCTCTCCTTTGTGCTTGATCTCGTTTACACGGTTCCACAATATCCTTCCCTTCATGTCTCTTTCTTAGGATACCGCCGCAGGGTGTGCAGGCGCAGTTCCGTCACGTTCTGTTCTGTTTGCTAGGCACCTGCCAGGTTCCCACGCCCAACAGGGGCCCCCCTGTGCCTTCTCCCTGCAACACCCCCTGCCACTGGATGTTGCCTGGTTCCAACCCAGTCAGCTTCTGACTAACTTCCTCCCCAGCCCCTAGTTTTACCAGTGTGAGGAGTGGCCCAATAAATAAAGCCTTTTTCTCCCCCTAGTGGCCGGAGTGTGAAGTGTAATGTGTTCTGGTGATACCTGGTCAGGAGAACTCCTTAGTGCCATCAGACGTACTGCTGCTCCCCTCAGCAGCAGAGCGCCATACTGCAGCGACCAGGTCTCTGGGGCGCTGCAAACCCCTATCATTAGAGGGGGGAAACATGTAGGGATGGGAATTGGACCATAATATGAGGATGAGTACTTTTAATATTCTCAGATATGCTTTTTTGTAGGCTATCATTACTAGGGTTAAGCGACTTTTAGTTTTTTAGGGTCGAGTCGGGTTTCGCGAAACCCGACTATCTCAAAAGTCGAGTAAAATCGGCCGATTATCGCAAAATGTCGGGGATCGACCGAAACACGAATCCCAAAGCAAGTCAATGGGGAAGCATAGTCGGCAGTGAGTGTAGGCCAGGAAAACACATACAGTGCCCATTTTAATGGCCAAAACATCCATTCTTGGTACTGAAGCTTGTCAATCTTAATTTACCTTATAATAATAGTTAGGCATTGGACATTGGGGGTAATTTAGCTAAATTTGTGGGGGGTATGGCTGGGTCAAGTATTTAGTGGGCCCAGGAAACGTGGACCATGTCACGGCAGTGGAGCAGGGAGAGGTAAGTATTTCAACTTTGCAAGTGCTGTGATCCAGAGCAAGCATGGGGGGCCCACTCATTCGCATTGCCACTGGCACAGGGCCCTTCAAAGTACGGCGGTGTGTTTGCACGGCGGGGATGCCTCCCACCGGCAGTGACACTTTTGCGTACTATGAGGGGCCCTGTGCCAGTGGCAATGCGAACGAGTGGGCCCCCCCACCTGATGAAGGAACCTGCACTTTCATCTGCACCTTCCTATTTGTCCCCGTGTAAGGTGGTATAGTATGCGGGAAGGGGAACCTCACTTTCAGCAGGGTCAGAATCTGGCTGTGTAGCGTGCAAGGGGAATGTAGCGGTCTGGGTCAATGTACCAGCAGTGTCATCTAGCAGTGGCTGGGCAATGGGCAGGATGAGGAGGAAACACAGATCTAGGCCCAAATAATAAACTAGGCTAAATGCATTTCAAAATTGGTAACAGGACTAACCAGGTGGCATTGCTTTGTTCAGTGGAGGACAACTGTAATGAGAGGCTGACACAGAGAGTAGGCCCAAATCAGTAAGTAGTCTAAATGCAGTTCAAAATTGGCAACAGTAGTAAACAGGCGGCACAGCTTTGTTCAGTGGAGGAGAACAGCAAGGAGCAAGGAGCGGCAGACACCGTTAGTAGGCCCCAACCCAACTAGTAGGCCAAATGCAGTGTAACATTAACAACTACTTAACGAGAGCCTGAAAAAGGAAGTTCAGGACAGGAAACCAGGAGAACAGCACGGAGCGGCATACACAGTTAATAGGCCCCAACTACACTAATAGGCCAAATGCAGTGTAATATTAACAACTAGTTAACGAGAGCCTGAAGATCGAAGTTCAGGACAGGAAACCAGGAGAACAGCAAGGAGCGGCAGACACCGTTAGTAGGCCCCAACGCAACTAAAGAATACCAAAAAAAAGATGGACATCAGAGCTAAAAGATAACAATTTATTGAAAAAACTAGGGAATAAAAAATACAACAATAAGAATAAGAGTAAAAAGACACAATGAAAAAAGAGAGGCAACACTAGTGCCACACACGGATACTGTAGGTGGATAGTACAAAAATATAGATGTATAAAAGTCAATACCAAACTATCTATAGGAGCGGATCATAAATATAATGTATAGGTAACGTATCTTTATACATATATATGTGGCGTGGTTTAATACTCAAAAAGTGAAAGGTTGTTCCATAAAAAAGTACCTATACATAATGGTAACCACACCAATAGAAAAACTCCAAGATAATATCAAATGAAGGAGGGTTCAGGAATAAAGGAATAAAGTGCTAAATGCAGTCATTGCTTAAATGCAGTCCAAATATCACAAGATACCCAATATGACTAATTAGTAATTGTGCATAGCCACACAGATCCTGGGAAGTCCCATATACTAATATGTACATACACTCAGGGCTGCACATGCATGGTAATACAGATGGGTAGGAGATATAGGGAAAACAAATAAGGAGGCGAACCAACCTGCTGCCGTGCGTGGAAAGAGGGGCCCCGACGCGCGTTTCGCATCTGTTGCTTCCTCGAGGGGCGCTAATGTAAGGGGGATAGAGGTCTCCTTATATATGAGGCGTGAAGTCTCTCAATGGCAATGGCGGCGCCTGCCCAGGCACAGCGATCACCGGAAGCGGCAGAGTCAGCGTCCGACGTCACACAGCCGCGCCCCGCACTGACACGTCAGTGGAAGGAGTCATATGTGCGACGCTGCAGGGACGCGTATCCATGGCAACCGGGTCACGCCGGCCAGGAGAGGCGCACGCCGCTGAGAGGAGAATAGGACGCCGATTACAACGCAAGCAAACTGGAAGTGTACGTTAAGTGCCAGCAGTAACAAGGTGCACATACCTGACCGGTGAAGTGAGGTGACAAGGAGTGAGTAAAGTGCGCAAAATGATACCAGATTACAGCTGAAAATAAGGAGAAAAAGTATGAAATAAGTATATATATGTATATGTGAAACTGTCTGCAATTAAATACAGATTAAACAATAACATGTAAAGGAGACATAGGGAAGAGGGATCATGAAAAACATTTTTCTTCAGATCCCATACATACATGTGGCAGTGTATATATAATAAAATATAATATATGTGATACGTGGAGATGTAAGGACTAATAAATAAGGGGAAGAGAGAGATTAACCATCAGACTAATGGATGAATGGACTAAGATAAAATTTAAAAAAAAAAAAAAAAAATTTAAAGAAAGTGATAAATAAAAAATAATAAAAAATAAATGCAGAACAGTAATGCATGTGAAAAGTTCAAAAAAATAAGACAAAAAAGATATGCACAATAAAGTTCCCTTATATATAAGTGCACAGACAATGATTGCGAACACATCAAATTTATGGGATGCAGAGAATGCAGCTCAATAAAAAGACAAGATACTACAAGAGTGAAAAAAATTCAATAATCACCGAGAAACTGCATTCTAATTATATTAGTCGTAAAAAATCAGTAGACTGCAATTCTTGACTTCCAGGCTTGTGTTGAAGAAGTCTGATCACGCGTCCTGAGATCATAAGGGATAAAGAAGGAAGGTAAGGAGACGAATGAGGTCTGTTAAATAGATAAAAAAGAAAATATACAACCCAACTAGTAGGCCAAATGCAGTGTAATATTAACAACTACTTAACGAGAGCCTGAAAATGGAAGTTCAGGACAGGAAACCAGGAGAACAGCAAGGAGCGGCAGACACCGTTAGTAGGCCCCAACCCAACTAGTAGGCCAAATGCAGTGTAATATTAACAACTACTTAACGAGAGCCTGAAAATGGAAGTTCAAGACAGGAAACCAGGAGAACAGCAAGGAGCGGCAGACACCATTAGTAGGCCCCAACCCAACTAATAGGCCAAATGCAGTGTAATCTTAACAACTACTTAACGAGAGCCTGAAAATGGAAGTTCAGGACAGGAAACCAGGAGAACAGCAAGGAGCGGCAGACACCGTTAGTAGGCCCCAACCCAACTAGTAGGCCAAATGCAGATGTTCCATTTAACAACTATTTAACAAGAGCCTGAAGATAGAAGCTCAGGAAAGGCAACCAGGAGAACACCTTGGAGTGGCAGACACCGTCTCTACAACCCAGACCCAACTTGTAGGCCAAATGCAGTGTTGTTTCAACACCTACTTAACAAGAGCTACAAGATAGAAGCTATCGAGAGTCAACCTGGAGAACACCTTGGAGCGGCAGACACCGTCTCTACAACCCAGACCCAACTTGTAGGCCAAATGCAGTGTTGTTTCAACAACTACTTAACAAGAGCTTCAAGATAGAAGCTAGGGAGAGGCAACCAGGAGAACACCTTGGAGCGGCAGACACCGTCTCTACAACCCAGACCCAACTTGTAGGCCTAATGCAGTGTTGTTTCAACAACTACATAACAAGAGCTTCAAGATAGAAGCGAGGGAGAGGCAACATAGAGAACACCTTGGAGCAGAAGACTTCGTTTGTAGACCACAACGAAACTTGTGGCCCCAATGCAGTTTTATAATTCCGACAGGCTGAAAACCAGACAATTGTGTTTTTTGTTTTTTTTTAGAGGAGGACAGCTGTATTAAGTGGTGCAGACAGACACTGCTAGTAGGCCTTACACCACAAAGCTGGCTCACTGCAGGTTGAAAAAAGGTTACATGGGTACACGGTCGGCATTGGTGTGCTCAGTGGAGGACAATTTGAAGGAGGGACCACAGACAGACTTAGTAGGCCTAAAATAAAAAAAATTAGGCTCAATGAAGTTTGAATTATCTTGCAGGGGTACACAGGCAGCATTTGTGTGGTCAGTGGAGGACAATTTGAAGGAGGGAACACAGACAGACTTTGTAGGCCTAAAATTAAAAAAAATATGCTCAAAGCAGCTTCGATTATGTGGCAGGGGTACACAGGCAGCATTGGTGTGGTCAGCAGAGGACGATTGGAAGGAGCGTCTGACACAGTTAGTACTCCCAAAAAAGAAATAGATGTTAATGTCTCGCAAAACAACAAAACAAAAAAAAAGGGTGGCATACTTAGGTACAGGGGTGGGCTCCTCTGCTGAGTTTCAGACATAGTAATTTGGCGCTAAGTATTTACTGGTGTCAATATAGGACACTGACCCTGACTATTTTAATTAGCATCATACATGTCAACAAATTGGTATTGTCAGTGCCAGGCATTGAAGGATGTCAGCGCATAGACTAAACATTGGTGGAGCTGTGAGAGATAATTTTGCAAGTGGTAAAGCACTGTTTGAGCTGGGGGGAACTCTCTTGTGGCCAGCGGTACAGGCCCAGGGCCCCTCATGTTACAACGGTGTGTCTGACGTTGGGTGCGCTGTTGTGAATTCTGTGGTCAAGCTCCCTCCTGTGGTCATGAGTGGTACTTCGGCTGGTTCTGTCTATGAGCTTCCGCTGGTGGATGTGAGTGAGGCTGTGGCTTCTGAGTTTCCTTCCTCAGGTGACGAGGTTAAGTCGTTAGGTGCTGCTCCATTTAACTCCACCTAGTTCTTTGTTCCTGGCCTCCAGTCAATGTTCCAGTATTGGTCTGGCTCTCTCCTGGATCGTTCTTGTGGCCTGTCTGCCCTGCATAAGCTAAGTTCTGCTTGTGTTACTTTTGTTTGCTATATTTTCTGTCCAGCTTGCTATATTGGTTTTTCTTGCTTGCTGGAAGCTCTGAGACGCAGAGGGAACACCTCCGTACCGTTAGTCGGTGCGGAGGGTCTTTTTGCCCCTCTGCGTGGTTGTTTGTAGGTTTTTGTGTTGACCGCAAAGCTATCTTTCCTATCCTCGGTCTATTCAGTAAGTTGGGCCTCACTTTGCTAAATCTATTTCATCTCTGTGTTTGTATTTTCATCTTACTCACAGTCATTATATGTGGGGGGCTGCCTTTTCCTTTGGGGAATTTCTCTGAGGCAAGGTAGGCTTATTTTTCTATCTTCAGGGCTAGTTAGTTTCTCAGGCTGTGCCGAGTTGCATAGGGAGCGTTAGGCGCAATCCACGGCTACCTCTAGTGTGGTATGATAGGATTAGGGATTGCGGTCAGCAGAGTTCCCACGTCTCAGAGCTCGTCCTATGTTAGTAACTATCAGGTCACTTTGTGTGCTCTTAACCACTAGGTCCATTGTGGTTCTGAATCACCTGTTCATAACAGTACTGGAGGCCCAAAGTACTAATGCTTCTCAATAGAGGGAAAAGAGAAGTTCTGAGACCATTTTTTTTTTCTCTTTGCACTGTGTTTTGTCTTTCTTTTCCCCTTTACATCAGGGTGGTTCAGAACACAGGTGTAGACATGGACATTCAAGGTCTGTCCTCTTTGATGGATAATCTCGCTATAAGTGTTCAGAACATTCAAGATTTATTGGTTCAGAATCCTATGTTAGAACCTAATATTCCTATTCCTGAGTTATTTTCTGGAGATAGAGCTAAGTTTCTGAATTTCAAAAATAATTGTAAACTATTTCTGGCTTTGAAACCCCGCTCCTCTGGTGACCCAGTTCAACAAGTAAAGATCATTATTTCTTTATTACGTGGCGACCCTCAAGACTGGGCATTTTCCCTTGCGCCAGGGGATCCGGCATTGCGTGATGTTGATGCGTTTTTCCTGGCGCTTGGATTGCTTTATGATGAACCTAATTCAGTGGATCAGGCAGAGAAAATCTTGCTGGCTCTGTGTCAGGGTCAGGATGAGGTAGAGATATATTGTCAGAAATTTAGGAAGTGGTCTGTGCTCACTCAATGGAATGAATGTGCTCTGGCAGCAATTTTCAGAAAGGGTCTCTCTGAAGCCCTTAAGGATGTCATGGTGGGATTTCCTATGCCTGCTGGTCTGAATGAGTCTATGTCTTTGGCCATTCAGATCGATCGACGCTTGCGTGAGCGTAATACTGTGCACCATTTGGCGGAATTATCTGAGCATAAACCTGAGCCTATGCAATGCAATAGGACTTTGACCAGAGCTGAACGGCAAGAACACAGATGACGGAATGGGCTGTGTTTTTACTGTGGTGATTCCACTCATGCTATCTCCGATTGTCCTAAGTGCACTAAGCGGTTCGCTAGCTCTGCCACCATTGGTACGGTACAGTCGAAATTTCTTTTGTCCATTACTTTGATCTGCTCTTTGTCATCCTATTCTGTCATGGCATTTGAGGATTCAGGCGCTGCCCTGAATTTGATGGACTTGGAGTTTGCTAGGCGCTGTGGGTTTTTCTTGAAGCCCTTGCAGTATCCTATTCCATTGAGAGGAATTGATGCTACGCCTTTGGCCAAGAATAAGCCTCAGTACTGGACCCAGCTGACTATGTGCATGGCTCCTGCGCATCAAGAGGATATTCGCTTTTTGGTGTTGCATACTCTGCATGATGTGGTCGTGTTGGGGCTGCCATGGCTACAAGTTCATAACCCAGTATTGGATTGGAAATCAATGTCTGTGTCCAGTTGGGGTTGTCAGGGGGTACATGGTGATGTTCCATTTCTGTCTCTTTCATCATCCACCCCTTCTGAGGTCCCAGAGTTCTTGTCGGATTACCGGGATGTATTTGATGAGCCCAAGTCCAGTGCCCTACCTCTGCATAGGGATTGTGATTGCGCTATCGATTTGATTCCTGGTAGTAAGTTTCCTAAAGGTCGACTGTTTAATTTGTCTGTGCCTGAGCACGCCGCTATGCGGAGTTACGTACAGGAATCCTTGGAGAAGGGTCATATTCACCCCTCGTCGTCGCCATTGGGAGCAGGGTTCTTTTTTGTGGCCAAGAAGGATGGTTCGCTGAGACCTTGTATTGATTACCGCCTTCTAAATAAAATCACGGTCAAATTTCAGTACCCCTTGCCGCTTCTGTCTGATTTGTTTGCTCGGATTAAGGGGGCTAGTTGGTTCACCAAGATAGATCTTCGTGGTGCGTATAATCTTGTGCGCATTAAACAGGGCGATGAATGGAAAACAGCATTTAATACGCCCGAGGGCCATTTTGAGTACCTGGTTATGCCATTCGGGCTTTCTAATGCTCCATCAGTGTTTCAGTCCTTTATGCATGACATCTTCCGAGAGTACCTGGATAAATTCCTGATTGTATACTTGGATAATATTTTGGTCTTCTCGGATGATTGGGAGTCTCACGTGAGGCAGGTCAGAATGGTGTTCCAGGTCCTGCGTGCGAATTCTTTGTTTGTGAAGGGGTCAAAGTGTCTCTTTGGTGTTCAGAAGGTTTCATTTTTGGGTTTCATTTTTTCCCTTTCTACTATAGAGATGGACCCTGTTAAAGTTCAGGCCATTTATGATTGGACTCAGCCGACATCTCTGAAGAGTCTGCAAAAGTTCCTGGGCTTTGCTAATTTTTATCGTCGCTTCATCAATAATTTTTCTAGTATTGCTAAACCGTTGACTGATTTAACCAAGAAGGGTGCTGATGTAGTCAATTGGTCTTCTGCTGCTGTGGAAGCTTTTCAAGAGTTGAAGCGTCGTTTTTCTTCTGCCCCTGTGTTGTGTCAACCAGATGTTTTGCTCCCGTTCCAGGACGAGGTTGATGCTTCTGAGATTGGAGCAGGGGCTGTTTTGTCGCAAAGAAGTTCTGATGGCTCGGTGATGAAACCATGCGCCTTCTTTTCCAGGAAGTTTTCACCTGCTGAGCGTAATTATGATGTTGGCAATCGAGAGTTGCTGGCCATGAAGTGGGCATTCGAGGAGTGGCGTCATTGGCTTGAAGGAGCTAAGCATCGCGTGGTGGTCTTGACTGATCATAAGAACTTGACTTATCTCGAGTCTGCCAAACGGTTGAATCCTAGACAGGCTCGTTGGTTGCTGTTTTTCTCCCGTTTTGACTTTGTGGTTTCGTACCTTCCGGGCTCTAAAAATGTGAAGGCAGAAGCCCTGTCTAGGAGTTTTGTGCCCGACTCTCCGGGTTTGTCTGAGCCGGCGGGTGTTCTCAAGGAGGGGGTAATTTTGTCTGCCATCTCCCCTGATTTGCGGCGGGTGCTGCAAAAATTTCAGGCTAATAGACCTGACCGTTGCCCAGCGGAGAAACTGTTTGTCCCTGATAAATGGACGAGTAGAGTTATCTCTGAGGTTCATGGTTCGGTGTTGGCTGGTCATCCTGGAATCTTTGGTACCAGAGATTTGGTGGCTAGATCCTTTTGGTGGCCGTCTCTGTCGCGGGATGTGCGTTCATTTGTGCAGTCCTGTGCGATTTGTGCTCGGGCTAAGCCCTGCTGTTCTCGTGCCAGTGGATTGCTTTTGCCCTTGCCAGTCCCGAAGAGGCCCTGGACACATATCTCTATGGATTTTATTTCGGATCTCCCCGTCTCTCAAAAAATGTCGGTCATTTGGGTTGTTTGTGATCGCTTCTCGAAGATGGTCCATTTTTTACCCTTGTCTAAATTGCCTTCCTCCTCTGATTTGGTACCATTGTTCTTCCAGCATGTGGTTCGTTTACATGGCATTCCGGAGAACATCGTTTCTGACAGAGGTTCCCAGTTTGTTTCGAGGTTTTGGTGAGCCTTTTGTGCTAGGATGGGCATTGATTTGTCTTTTTCCTCGGCTTTCCATCCTCAGACAAATGGCCAGACTGAACGAACCAATCAGACCTTGGAAACATATCTGAGATGTTTTGTTTCTGCCGATCAGGATGATTGGGTGTCTTTTTTGCCTTTGGCTGAGTTCGCCCTTAATAATCGGGCCAGCTCGGCCACTTTGGTTTCGCCGTTTTTCTGCAATTCTGGTTTCCATCCTCGTTTCTCTTCAGGACAGGTTGAGTCTTCTGACTGTCCTGGTGTGGATACTGTGGTGGATAGGTTGCAGCAGATTTGGACTCATGTGGTGGACAATTTGACATTGTCTCAGGAGAAGGCTCAACGTTTCGCTAACCGCAGGCGCTGTGTGGGTCCCCGACTTCGTGTTGGGGATTTGGTTTGGTTGTCATCTCGTTATATTCCTATGAAAGTTTCCTCTCCTAAGTTTAAGCCTCGTTTCATTGGTCCGTATAGGATTTCTGAGGTTCTTAATCCTGTGTCTTTTCGTTTGACCCTTCCAGCTTCTTTTGCCATCCATAACGTATTCCATAGGTAATTGTTGCGGAGATACGTGGCACCGGTGGTTCCATCCGTTGATCCTCCTGCCCCGGTTTTGGTTGAGGGGGAGTTGGAGTATATAGTGGAGAAGATTTTGGATTCTCGTATTTCGAGACGGAAACTTCAGTACCTGGTTAAGTGGAAGGGTTATGGTCAGGAAGATAATTCCTGGGTCTTTGCCTCTGATGTTCATGCTGCCGATCTGGTTCGTGCCTTTCATTTGGCCCATCCTGGTCGGCCTGGGGGCTCTGGTGAGGGTTCGGTGACCCCTCCTCAAGGGGGGGTACTGTTGTGAATTCTGTGGTCAAGCTCCCTCCTGTGGTCATGAGTGGTACTTCGGCTGGTTCTGTCTATGAGCTTCCGCTGGTGGATGTGAGTGAGGCTGCGGCTTCTGAGTTTCCTTCCTCAGGTGACGAGGTTAAGTCGTTAGGTGCTGCTCCATTTAACTCCACCTAGTTCTTTGTTCCTGGCCTCCAGTCAATGTTCCAGTATTGGTCTGGCTCTCTCCTGGATCGTTCTTGTGGCCTGTCTGCCCTGCATAAGCTAAGTTCTGCTTGTGTTACTTTTGTTTGCTATATTTTCTGTCCAGCTTGCTATATTGGTTTTTCTTGCTTGCTGGAAGGTCTGAGACGCAGAGGGAGCACCTCCGTACCGTTAGTCGGTGCGGAGGGTCTTTTTGCCCCTCTGCGTGGTTGTTTGTAGGTTTTTGTGTTGACCGCAAAGCTATCTTTCCTATCCTCGGTCTATTCAGTAAGTCGGGCCTCACTTTGCTACATCTATTTCATCTCTGTGTTTGTATTTTCATCTTACTCACAGTCATTATATGTGGGGGGCTGCCTTTTCCTTTGGGGAATTTCTCTGAGGCAAGGTAGGCTTATTTTTCCATCTTCAGGGCTAGTTAGTTTCTCAGGCTGTGCCGAGTTGCATAGGGAGCGTTAGGCGCAATCCACGGCTACCTCTAGTGTGGTATGATAGGATTAGGGATTGCGGTCAGCAGAGTTCCCACGTCTCAGAGCTCGTCCTATGTTAGTAACTATCAGGTCACTTTGTGTGCTCTTAACCACCAGGTCCATTGTGGTTCTGAATCACCTGTTCATAACAGTGCGCGCCACCACCGCCAGAGACACTTTATTGTACTATGAGGGACCCAGTGGCAGTGCCGTCGACCAAAAGCGGGCACTTGCGCCAAGTGGCGAGACCACGGCCCCGTGGGCGGAGTTAGCCCATTTAGGGAGGTGTAAACATGTCGTATGCTGGACAAACAGCTGCTGAAAATTAAGAGATTGGAACAGTCAGTAAGACCAGTCCACAAGCAAGACCTTTTTATAGGAAAGCTAGGTGTCAGGCAGGGAAAGGTGGGGCAAAATAATTAGAAATCCATGAGTGGTTCATTTTAATGAAGGTTAGATCATCAACATTTTGGGTAGCCAGACGAGTCCTTTTTTCGGTCAATATTGAACCAGCAGCACTGAATACTCTTTCTGATAGCACACTAGCTGCTGGGCAGAACAGCAAGGAGCGGCAGACACCGTTAGTAGGCCCCAACCCAACTAGTAGGCCAAATGCAGTGTAATATTAACAACTACTTAACGAGAGCCTGAAAATGGAAGTTCAGGACAGGAAACCAGGAGAACAGCAAGGAGTGGCATACACCGTTAGTAGGCCTCAACCCAACTAGTAGGCCAAATGCAGATGTTCCATTTAACAACTATTTAACAAGAGCCTGAAGATAGAAGCTCAGGAAAGGCAACCAGGAGAACACCTTGGAGCAGAAGACACTGTTAGTAGGCCCCAACCAAACTAGTAGCCCCACTGCAGTTTTAAAAACCTGATAAATGCAGGTCATTTTTTTAAAGAGGACAGCTGTATTTAGTGGCGCAGCCAGACACTGCTAGTAGGCCTTACACCACAAAGTTGGCTCGACGCAAGTTTAAAAAAGGTTATATGGGTACACGGTCTGCATTGGTGGGCTCAGTGGAGGACAATTGGAAGGAGGGACCGCAGAAAGACTTAGTAGGCCTAAAATAAAAAAAGGAGGCTCTATGCACTTTTAAATAGGTTCCAGGGGTACACACGCAGCATTGGTGTGGTCAGTGGAGGACTATTGGAAGGAGGGACCACAGACAGACTTAGTAGGCCTAAAATAACAAAATAGGCTCTATGCACTTTTAAATAGGTTACAGGGGTACACACGCAGCATTGGTGTGGTCAGTGGAGGACTATTGGAAGGAGGGACCACAGACAGACTTAGTAGACCTAAAATAACAAAATAGGCTCTATGCAGCTTCGATTATGTGGCAACCTGGAGAACAACTTGGAGCTGGAGACACCGTCTCTACAACCCAGACCCAACTTGTGGGCCTAATGCAGTGTTGTTACAACAACTACTTAACAAGAGCTTCAAGATAGAAGCCAGGGAGAGGGAACTTGGAGAACACCTTGGTGCGGGAGACACCTTCTCTAGAACCCAGACCCAACTTGTGGGCCAAATGCAGTGTTGTTTCAACACCTACTTAACAAGAGCTACAAGATAGAAGCTATCTAGAGTCAACCTGGAGCGGAAGACTTCGTTACTTCGTTTGTAGACCACAACGAAACTTGTGGCCCCAATGCCGTTTTATAATTCCGACAGGCTGAAAACCAGACAACTGTGTTTTTTTTTTTAGAGGAGGACAGCTGTATTAAGTGGTGCAGACAGACACTGCTAGTAGGCCTTACACCACAAAGCTGGCTCACTGCAGGTTGAAAAAAGGTTACATGGGTACACGGTCGGCATTGGTGTGCTCAGTGGAGGACAATTTGAAGGAGGGACCACAGACAGACTTAGTAGGCCTAAAATAAAAAAATTAGGCTCAATGCAGTTTGAATTATCTTGCAGGGGTACACAGGCAGCATTCGTGTGGTCAGCGGAGGACAATTTGAAGGAGGGAACACAGACAGACTTTGTAGGCCTAAAATTAAAAAAAATAGGCTCAAAGCAACTTCGATTATGTGGCAGGGGTACACAGGCAGCATTGGTGTGGTCAGCGGAGGACGATTGGAAGGAGTGTCTGACACAGTTAGTACTCCCAAAAAAGAAATAGATGTTAATGTCTCGCAAAACAACAAAACCAAAAAAAAGGGTGGCATACTTAGGTACAGGGGTGGGCTCCTCTGCTGAGTTTCAGACATAGTAATTTGGCGCTAAGTATTTACTGGTGTCAATATAGGACACTGACCCTGACTATTTTAACTAGCATCATACATGTCAACAAATTGGTATTGTCAGTGCCAGGCATTGAAGGATGTCAGCGCATAGACTAAACATTGGTGGAGCTGTGAGAGATAATTTTGCAAGTGGTAAAGCACTATTTGAGCTGGGGGGGGGACTCTCTTGTGGCCAGCGGTACAGGCCCAGGGCCCCTCATGTTACAACGGTGTGTCTGATGTTGGGTGCGCGCCACCACCGTCAGAGACACTTTATTGTACTATGAGGGACCCAGTGGCAGTGCCGTCGACCAAAAGCGGGCACTTGCGCCGGGTGGCGAGACCACGGCCTCGTGGGGGGAGTTAGCCCATTTAGGGAGGTGTAAACATGTCGTATGCTGGACAAACAGCTGCTGAAAATTAAGAGATTGGAACAGTCAGTAAGACCAGTCCACAAGCAAGACCTTTTTATAGGAAAGCTAGGTGTCAGCCAGGAAAGGTGGGGCAAAATAATTAGAAATCCATGAGTGGTTCATTTTAATGAAGGTTAGATCATCAACATTTTGGGTAGCCAGACGAGTCCTTTTTTCGGTCAATATTGAACCAGCAGCACTGAATACTCTTTCTGATAGCACACTAGCTGCTGGGCAAGCAAGCTCCTGCAATGCATATTCTGCCAATTCAGGCCTGGTGTCTATTTTGGATGCCCAGTAATCAAATGGGAATGACGGTTGAAAGAGAACATCGATAAGGGATGAAAAATAGTTAGTAACCATACTGGACAAATGTTGTCTCCTGTCACTTTGAATTGATGCTGCAGTACCTGTCCTGTCTGCGGTCATTGCGAAATCACTCCACAACCTGGTCAGAAAACCCCTCTGTCCAACGCCACTTCTGATTTGGGCACCTCTAACACCTCTGCCCTGTTGCCCCCTGCAGCTCGTGTGAGAACCATCACTGGCGCTGTGTGCTGGGAATGCCTGAATCAAACGGTCTACAAGAGTTGCTTGTTTGGTTGCTAATATTTGTTCGAGGTTCTCATGTGGCATGATATTTTGCAATTTGCCTTTATAGCGAGGATCAAGGAGGCAGGCCAACCAGTAATCGTCATCGGTCATCATTTTAATAATGCGTGGGTCCCTTTTTAGGATATGTAAGGCATAATCCGCAATGTGGGCCAAAGTTCCAGTTGTCAAATCTGCGCTTGTGCTGGGTTGAGGGGCAGTTTCTGGCAAATCTACGTCACTTGTCTCCCTCAAAAAGCCTGAACCCGGCCTAGCAACGCCAACACAGTTTCTATTGGCCCTGGAGAAGCTTCCTCATTCAAAAAATACTCATCCCCATCATCCTCCTCGTCCTCGTCCTCTTCGCCCGCTACCTCGTCCCGTAGACTGCCCTGACAAGACAATGGCTGACTGTCATCAAGGCTTCCCTCGTCCTCGGCTGCAGACGCCTGCTCCTTTATGTGCGTCAAACTTTGCATCGGCAGATGCATTAGGGGATGCTCATGCTTATTATGGTGTTGTGTGCACTAACCAGCCGTGTGCATTCCTCAAAACACTGAAGGACTTGACACAGGTCTTGTACCTTCGACCACTGCACACCTGACAACTCCATGTCTGCCATCCAACTGCCTGCCCGTGTATGTGTATCCTCCCACAAATACATAACAGCACGCCTCTGTTCGCACAGTCTCTGAAGCATGTGCAGTGTGGAGTTCCACCTTGTTGCAACATCGATGATTAGGCGATGCTGGGGAAGGTTCAAAGACCGCTGATGGTTCTGCATACGGCTGGAGTGCACGGGCGAACGGCGGATATGCGAGCAAAGTCTGCGCACTTTGAGGAGCCGGTCGGGTAACCCCGGATAACTTTTCAGGAAGCACTGCACCACCAGGTTTAAGGTGTGAGCCAGGCAAGGAATGTGTTTCAGTTGTGAAGGGCTATGGCAGCCATAAAATTCCTTCCGTTATCACTCACTACCTTGCCTGCCTCAAGATGTACAGTGCCCAGCCATGACTGAGTTTCTTGCTGCAAGAACTCGGACAGAACTTCCGCGGTGTGTCTGTTATCTCCCAAACACTTCATTGCCAATACAGCCTGCTGACGCTTGCCACTAGCTGTCCCATAATGGGACACCTTGTGTGCAACAGTGGCAGCTGTGGATGAAGTGCTCGTGTGACTGCGGTCTGTGGATGAGTTCTCATTTCTGCAGGAGGACGAGAAGGAGGAGGAGGGGGGCCAACGTCTACAGCCAACTGTTTCCTAGACCGTGGGCTAGGCAGAACTGTCCCAATATTGCTGTCCCCTGTGGACCCTGCATCCACTACATTAACCCAGTGTGCCGTGATGGACACGTAACGTCCCTGGCCATGCCTACTGGTCTATGCATCTGTTGTCAGGTGCACCTTTGTACTCACAGATTGCCTGAGTGCATGGACGATGCGGTCTTTTACATGCTGGTGGAGGGCTGGGATGGCTTTTCTCGAAAAGAAGTGTCGACTGGGTAGCTCGTAGCATGGTACAGCGTAGTCCATCAGGGCTTTGGAAGCTTCGCCTTCAACTAACCGGTAGGGCATCATCTCTAACGAGATTAGTCTAGCAATGTGGGCGTTCAAACCCTGTGTACGCGGATGCGAGGATGAGTACTTCCTTTTCCTAACGAGAGTCTCATGTAGGGTGAGCTGGACTGGAGAGCTGCAGATCGTAGAACTAGCGGGGGTGCCGGTGGACATGGCAGACTGAGAGAGGGTTGGAGATGGTATTTTTGCTGGTGCCCTACATGCAGTGTTTCCTACCACGAACCTGGTGATTCCCTGACTGCTTTGGCCTGGCGACGAAACCTGCACATTTACTGCAGGTGGTGCGCGAAATGGTGGGCTTACAGTGAGGGAAGGGATGTAGCGTTGCTGACTAGCTTCATTGGCCGAGGGTGCTACAACCTTAAGGGACGTTTGGTAGTTAGTCCAGGCTTGCAAATGCATGGTGGTTAAATGTCTACGCATGCAACTTGTATTTAGACTTTTAAGATTCTGACCTCTGCTTAAGGTAGTTGAACATTTTTGACAGATGACTTTGCGCTGATCATTTGGATGTTGTTTAAAAAAATGCCAGACTGCACTCTTTCTACTATCGGATACCTTTTCAGGCATTGCAGACTGAGCTTCTTTAACCGGATGGCCACGCTGTCCTACAACTGGTTTGGTTTTGCCACACGTTTTTGGCCAGATACGGGCCTGGCAGATGGAACCTGTTGCGATGTTGATGCCTGCTGCGGCTCCTCCTCCTCCGCTTCAGAGCTACTGCCGCCTGCACCCTGTTTCCCCAATGGCTGCCAATCGGGGTCAACAATTGGGTCATCTATGACCTCCTCTTTTATCTCATGTGCAGCTTCGTCTGTGTCACCGCGTAAGCCGGTGGTATAGCGTTCGTGACGGGGCACCATAGTCTCATCAGGGTCAGATTCTGGATCAGCACACTGCGAGGGCAATGATCTGGTCTGAGTCAAAGGAACAGCATAGTAATCTGGCTGTGGCTGTGCATCTGTGCACTCCATGTCCGAATCAACTTGTAATGGGCATGGCCTGTTAACTATTTCACTTTCTAACCCAGGAACGGTATGTGTAAAGAGCTCCATGGAGTAACTCATTGTGTCGCCTGACGCATCCTTCTCTGTTGTTCTTGGTGAAGAAGACAAGGAAGCAACTTGTCCCTGACCGTGAACATCCACTAACGACGCGCTGCTTTTACATTTAGCAGTTTCAGAAGAGGAGGCGAAAGAGCTAGAGGCAGAGTCAGCAAGGAAAGCCAAAACTTGTTCTTGCTGCTCCGGCTTTAAAAGCAGTTTTCCTACTCCCAGAAAAGGGAGCGTTCGAGGCCTTGTGTAGCCAGACGACGAAGCTGGCTCAACAACTCGAGACTTAGGTGCTATATTGCTTTTCCCACGACCACCTGATGCTCCACCACCACTACCATCATTACCAGCTGGCAATGACCGCCCACGGCCACGACCTCTTCCACCAGACTTCCTCATTATTTGAAAAACGTAACTAAACTAATGGTATTTGTTACTGTAAAACCAGTTACAAGGTGAACTCAAACTTCTGTTGGATTTATATATCCCTTTATAGGTGGGTGAGACTGCAGGGAAAATCAGGCCCAATGTATAACAGTACACAGCTTCAGTGGCAGACAGATACAGTGGGGCAAAAAAGTATTTAGTCAGTCAGCAATAGTGCAAGTTCCACCACTTAAAAAGATGAGAGGCGTCTGTAATTTACATCATAGGTAGACCTCAACTATGGGAGACAAACTGAGAAAAAAAAATCCAGAAAATCACATTGTCTGTTTTTTTTATCATTTTTTTTGCATATTATGGTGGAAAATAAGTATTTGGTCAGAAACAAACAATCAAGATTTCTGGCTCTCACAGACCTGTAACTTCTTCTTTAAGAGTCTCCTCTTTCCTCCACTCATTACCTGTAGTAATGGCACCTGTTTAAACTTGTTGTCAGTATAAAAAGACACCTGTGCACACCCTCAAACAGTCTGACTCCAAACTCCACTATGGTGAAGACCAAAGAGCTGTCAAAGGACACCATAAACAAAATTGTAGCCCTGCACCAGGCTGGGAAGACTGAATCTGCAATAGCCAACCAGCTTGGAGTGAAGAAATCAACAGTGGGAGCAATAATTAGAAAATGGAGGACATACAAGACCACTGATAATCTCCCTCGATCTGGGGCTCCACGCAAAATCCCACCCCGTGGGGTCAGAATGATCACAAGAACGGTGAGCAAAAGTCCCAGAACCATGCGGGGGGACCTAGTGAATGAACTGCAGAGAGCTGGGACCAATGTAACAAGGCCTACCATAAGTAACACACTACGCCACCATGGACTCAGATCCTGCAGTGCCAGACGTGTCCCACTGCTTAAGCCAGTACATGTCCAGGCCCTTCTGAAGTTTGCTAGAGAGCATTTGGATGATCCAGAGGAGTTTTGGGAGAATGTCCTATGGTCTGATGAAACCAAACTGGAAGTGTTTGGTAGAATCACAACTTGTCGATTTTGGAGGAAAAAGAATACTGAGTTGCATCCATCAAACACCATACCTACTGTAAAGCATGGTGGTGGAAACATCATGCTTTGGGGCTGTTTCTCTGCAAAGGGGCCAGGACGACTGATCCGGGTACATGAAAAAATGAATGGGGCCATGTATCGTGAGATTTTGAGTACAAACCTTCTTCCATCAGCAAGGGCATTGAAGATGAAACGTGGCTGGGTCTTTCAACATGACAATGATCCAAAGCACACCGCCAGGGCAACGAAGGAGTGGCTTCGTAAGAAGCATTTCAAGGTCCTGGAGTGGCCTAGCAAGTCTCCAGATCTCAACCCTATAGAAAACCTTTGGAGGGAGTTGAAAGTCTGTGTTGCCAAGCGAAAAGCCAAAAACATCACTGCTCTAGAGGAGATCTGCATGGAGGAATGGGCCAACATACCAACAACAGTGTGTGGCAACCTTGTGAAGACTTACAGAAAACGTTTAACCTCTGTCATTGCCAACAAAGGATATATTACAAAGTATTGAGATGAAATTTTGTTTCTGACCAAATACTTATTTTCCACCATAATATGCAAATAAAATGTTAAAAAAACAGACAATGTGATTTTCTGGATTTTTTTTTCTCAGTTTGTCTCCCATAGTTGAGGTCTACCTATGATGTAAATTACAGACGCCTCTCAACTTTTTAAGTGGTGGAACTTGCACTATTGCTGACTGACTAAATACTTTTTTGCCCCACTGTATGCCACTAACAGGACTGATGCAGATGCACGCACTACCATTAAAAATCTCCCCCTTTTTATTTTTTCAGGGAGAATATTGAAGAAATGTGGCCCACTCTTATACAGTATATGTTCTGTGGCATAAAATGAAAGACAGATGCCACAGACAGGACAGGCACTGAGGCAGAAATGCCAATCTTAATCTCCCACTATTTTTTTTTCCTGGGAGAATTGTCAAAAAATCTGGCCCAGTGTTACACACTAGGTTTTATGTGGCACAAAATGAGAGACAGATGGCACACACAGGACTGGCACTGAGGCAGAAATGCCAATCTTAATCTCCTACTATTTTTTTTGGGGGGGGAGAATTGTCAAAAAATCTGGCCCAGTGTTACACACTAGGTTTTCTGTGGCACAAAATGAGAGACAGATGCCACACACAGGACTGGCTCTGAGGCAGAAATGCCAATCTTAATCTCCCACTTGTTTTACTTTATTGTGGGAGAATTGTCAAGAAATCAGGCCCAGTGTTACACACTAGGTTTTCTGTGGCACAAAATGAGAGACAGATGCCACACACAGGACTGGCACTGAGGCAGAAATGCCAATCTTAATCTCCCACTTGTTTTACTTTATTGTGGGAGAATTGTCAAGAAATCAGACCCAGTGTTACACGCTAGGTTTTATGTGGCACAAAATGAGAGACAGATGGCACAGACAGGACTGGCACTGAGGCAGAAATGCCAATCTTAATCTCCCACTATTTTTTTTTCCTGGGAGAATTGTCAAAAAATCTGGCCCAGTATTACACACTAGGTTTTCTGTGGCACAAAATGAGAGACAGATGCCACACACAGCACTGGCACTGCGGCAGAATTGCCAATCTTAATCTCCCACTATTTTTTTTATTTATGGGAGAATTGGAAGAAATCAGGCCCACTGTCAGACTGTATGTTTTCTGTGCCAGAAAATGAGACACAGATGCCACACACAGGACTGCCACTGATGCAGATTTGCTAATTTTAATCTGCACCTTTTTTTTTTTTTCTTCAGGGAGACTAGTAGATAAATCTGGGCCACTGTATTAGAGTATATTTTCTGTGGCAGAAAGTGGATTGAAGAGATATAGCAAAAAAAAAAAAAAAAGGAACTGTACTACAATTACTATCTCCCTGCAGCAATCTCAGCAAAGTATGGCAGGCAGCAATAACAAGGAGTGGACTGCTGCACAAAAAAGTCAAAAGTGTGGACAAACAAACAAGATAGCTGTGCAGAAAGGAAGGAGCAACAGGATTTGTGCTTTGAAAAAAGCAGTTGGTTTGCACAGCGGCGTACAAACAGCAATGCAGCTATCAGGGAGCCTTCTAGGGCAGCCCAATGAGCTACAGCGCTGAGGGAAAAAAAATGTAGCCTCCACTGTCCTTCCAAACAAAAGGTGGTGTTGGACAGTGGAAATCGCTACAGCACAAGCAGTTTGTGGGTTAATGCACCCTGCCTAAAGCTATCCCTGCTTCTGACGAAGCGGCAGCAACCTCTCCCTATGCTCAGATCAGCAGCAGTAAGATGGCGGTCGGGGGGAACGCCCCTTTATAGCCCCTGTGACGCCGCAGAAATCAAGCCAACCACTGCCATGCCCTTCTCTAAGATGGTGGGGACCAGGAACTATGTCATCACGATGCCCATACTCTGTGTCCACCTTCATTGGCTTAGAAATGGCGCTGAACGCGTCATCGAAACACGACTTTGGCGCGAAGGTCGCCGACCGCATGGCCGACCCCACACAGGGATCGGGTCGGGTTTCATGAAACCCGACTTTGCCAAAAGTCGGCGACTTATGAAAATGACCGATCCATTTCGCTCAACTCTAATCATTACCTTTTATCCTGATGTTCCTAATTGTATATGACCCATATGGTGACTTGTTATTGTGACAAGGTCACTGGCACAGTGTATGAGGTGAGATATGTGTCACTGTGCATAGTGGCGTCAGTGATGTAAATCCAGGATATTTTTCCTCCAGCACACTATGTGTTGAGATGGTTAAAGGGAACCTGTCACCTGAATTTGGCGGGACTGGTTTTGGGTCATATGGGCGGAGTTTTTGGGTGTTGATTCACCCTTTCCTTACCCGCTGGCTGCATGCTGGCCGCAATATTGGATTGAAGTTCATTCTCTGTCCTCCGTAGTACACGCCTGCGCAAGGCAGCCGTTTACTGTAATGGAGAGGTTCGTTGGGGGTTCGCGTGAGATGGGGGAAAGACAATGAATTCTGTTTTGCCCATGTTAAGTGTTAGAAATCTAGCGGAGAAGAAGGATGAAATAGCGGATAGACATTGAGGGATTCTGGTTAGTAGGGTTGTGATATCTGGTCCAGAGATGTGGATCAGTGTGTCATCAGCATAGAGATGATACTGAAAACTGTGAGATTCTATGATCTGTCCCAGGCCAAAAATGGAGAAGAGCAGGGGCCCTAGAACTGAACCTTGCGGGACTCCAACAGATAGGTAGCGAGGTGAGGAGGTGGTGTGTTAATGGGAGACGCTGAATGTTCGGTCAGTTAGGTATGACGAGATCCAGGATAGGGCCAAGTCTGTGATGTCAAGGGATGAGAGAGTCTGTAGTAATAGGAAATGGTCCACTGTGTCAAAGGCAGAGGACAGGTCCAGCAGGAGGAGGATAGAGTAGTGTCGCTTGCTCTTGGCGGTTAACAGGTCATTGGTGACGTTAGCTAGGGCAGTTTCAGTGGAGGGGTGTGAACGGAAACCTGATTGTAAGTGGTCGAAAAGGGTGCAGAAAGATAGATGGGAGGACAGTTCAAGATGGACGTGTTGTTCCAGTAGTTTTGAGGCATAGGGGAGAAGTGATATAGGGCGATAGCTAGATACAGAGGATGGGTCAAGAGAGGGCTTTTTGAGGATAAGTGTGATTGAGGCATGTTTAAAGCTTGAGGGGAAAACACCAGTTATTAGTGATAGGTTGAAGAGATGGGTTAGAGTTGGGATGAAGACTGTAGCGAGGTTTGGGATGAAGTGGGAAGGGATCGGGTCAAGTGCACAGGTGGTGAGAGGTGATCTTGAGAGTAGAGTGGGGAGTCGATCTTCTGTAATAGCGGAGAAGTTGGTTTTGGAGGTGGAGGGCTGGGTAGTTGGGAGCAAGGACTCTGGAGGTTGTCAACTAAAACTGTCTTTGATGTTCTAAATCTTCTGCTTGAAAAATGAGGAAAAGTCTTCAGCTGAGATGAGTGGGGAGGGAGGAGGTGCTGGGGGATGGAGGAGAGAGTTGAATGTGTTGAATAACTGTTTAGGGTTGTGAAACAGGGATGATATGAGAGATGAGAAGTAGGTTTGTTTAGCTGTGGCGAGTGTGATCTTGAAAGTAGTGAGGGACTGTTTGAATGCGATAAAGTGCTCGATGGAGTGGGATCTTTTCCATCTCCGCTCTGCAGCACTGGAAGCTCGCCTCACTTCTTTGGTCAGGCTGGTGTGCCAGGGCTTTCTGTTGATTTTGCGAGCTTTGGGATGTGTGAGAAGGGCAAGAGATTCCAAAGCTGCAGCTATTGTGGTGTTATATAGAGCAGCAGCATCATCCGCATTGTGTAGGGAACTTACGTCTGCGAAAGGGAGGAGGGATTCAGAGAGTGAATGTAGATCAAGGTGTTAAAGATTTCTGCGAGGCTGTGCAAGTTTGTGGAGTGGAAATTGTAGACAAGGAGTGGAGAGGGAAGAGAATGTGAGTAGAGGTTGTTGAGAAATCCCTCAGGAAACCAGACATTGCTACTTGCCCATACTGGGATACCCAAAACGGGGTGGGCTAACCACGGAGGCTTGCTAAACCCACAAATGAGGAGTGTCACTATTCTGCTGATAGGTCCCTTAAGGTTGTTATTAAGAACATGGTCTATTGGCAGTGTCACAATTCTGGACACATAGTCACCTGGTGTCATATATCCGCTGAACCTATAGACTGCAGCCTGTTGTGAATTCTGTGGCAGAGCTCCCTCCTGTGGTCACAAGTGGTACTTCGGCTGATTCTCTCTGTGAGCTTCTGTTGGTGGAGGGAAGTGGTACTGCGGCTTCTGAGTTTCCTCCCTCAGGTGATCTGGTGAGGTCGTTAGGTGCTTCTCTACTTAACTCCACCTAATGCTTTGATCCTGGCTTCCTGTCAATGTTCCAGTGTTGGACTTGCTTTTCCCTGGATCATTCCTGTGGCCTGCTGCTCTGCATAGCTAAGTTCTTCTTTGCTATTTGTTTGCTATTTTTTCTGTCCAGCTTGTCTAATTTGTTGCTGGAAGCTCTGGGACGCAAAGGGTGTACCTCCGTGCCGTTAGTTCGGTACGGAGGGTCTTTTTGCCCCCTTTGCGTGGTTTTCTTTAGGGTTTTGTGTAGACCGCAAAGTTACCTTTTCTATCCTCGATCTGTTAAGAAAGTCGGGCCTCACTTTGCTGAATCTATTTCATCTCTACGTTTGTCTTTTCATCTTAACTCACAGTCATTATATGTGGGGGGCTGCCTTTTCCTTTGGGGTATTTCTCTGAGGCAAGGTAGGCTTATTTTCTATCTTCAGGCTAGTTAGTTTCTCAGGCTGTGCCGAGTTGCATAGGCAGAGTTAGGCGCAATCCACGGCTGTCTCTAGTGTTGTTTGGAGAGGATTAGGGATTGCGGTCTGCAGAGTTCCCACGTCTCAGAGCTCGTTCTATGATTTTAGGTTATTGTCAGATCACTGTATGTGCTCTGACCGCTATGTCCATTGTAGTACTGAATTGCCTTTCATAACAGTACAGGAAGCCAAAAGTACTAATGATTCTCAATAGAGGGAAAAAAGAAGTTCTGAGACCATTTTTTTTCTCTGCACTGTGTTTTGCCTTTTTTTTCCCCTAGAAATTTTTGGTGGTTCAGTACACAGGTGTAGCGATGGACATTAGAAGTCTGTCTTCATTTGTGGATCAGCTCTCGGCAAGAGTACAAAAGATTCAAGACACTATTGATCAGAAAGCTATGTTGGAACCAAGAATTCCAATTCCTGATTTGTTTTTTGGAGATAGAACTAAGTTTCTGAGTTTCAAAAATAATTGTAAATTATTTCTGGCCTTGAAACCTCGCTCCTCTGGTGATCCAGTTCAACAGGTTTTGATTGTTATTTCTTTTTTGCGCGGCGACCCTCAGGACTGGGCATTTTCTCTTGCGCCAGGAGATCCTGCATTGAGTAATATCGATGCATTTTTCCTGGCGCTCGGATTGCTGTACGATGAACCTAATTCAGTGGATCAGGCAGAGAAAAATTTGCTGGCTCTTTGTCAGGGTCAGGATGAGATAGAGGTATATTGTCAGAAATTTAGAAAGTGGTCCGTGCTCACTCAATGGAATGAATCTGCGCAGGCAGCTATGTTCAGAAAGGGTCTCTCTGAAGCCCTTAAGGATGTCATGGTGGGATTTCCTATGCCTGCTGGTTTGAATGAGTCTATGTCTTTGGCCATTCAGATCGGTCGACGCTTGCGTGAGCGTAAATCTGTGCACCATTTGGCGGTATTACCTGAGCTTAAACCTGAGCCTATGCAGTGCGATAGGACTTTGACCAGTTAATTTAAAGGCAAGAACACAGACGTCTGAATGGGCTGTGTTTCTACTGTGGTGATTCCACTCATGCTATCTCTGATTGTCCTAAGCGCACTAAGCGGTTCGCTAGGTCTGCCACCATTGGTACGGTACAGTCAAAATTTCTTCTGTCCGTTACCTTGATCTGCTCTTTGTCATCGTATTCTGTCATGGCATTTGTGGATTCAGGCGCTGCCCTGAATTTGATGGACTTGGAGTATGCTAAGCGTTGTGGGTTTCTCTTAGAGCCCTTGCAGTGCCCTATTCCATTGAGAGGAATTGATGCCACGCCTTTGGCCAAGAATAAGCCTCAATACTGGACCCAGCTGACCATGTGCATGGCTCCTGCACATCAGGAGGTTATTCGCTTTCTGGTGTTGCATAATCTGCATGATGTGGTCGTGTTGGGGTTGCCATGGCTACAAGCCCATAATCCAGTATTAGATTGGAAATCCATGTCGGTGTCCAGCTGGGGTTGTCAGGGGGTACATGGTGATGTTCCATTTCTGTCAATTTCGTCATCCACCCCTTCTGAGGTTCCAGAGTTCTTGTCTGATTACCGGGATGTATTTGATGAGCCCAAGTCCGATGCCCTACCTCCGCATAGGGATTGTGATTGTGCTATCAATTTGATTCCTGGTAGTAAATTCCCAAAAGGTCAACTGTTCAATTTATCCGTGCCTGAGCACGCCGCTATGCGCAGTTATGTGAAGGAATCCCTGGAGAAGGGGCATATTCACCCGTCATCGTCACCATTAGGAGCAGGGTTCTTTTTTGTAGCCAAGAAGGATGGTTCGCTGAGACCTTGTATAGATTACCGCCTTCTAAATAAGATCACGGTTAAATTTCAGTACCCCTTGCCATTGTTATCTGATTTGTTTGCTCGGATTAAGGGGGCTAGTTGGCTCACCAAGATAGATCTTCGTGGTGCGTATAATCTGGTGCGAATCAGGCGAGGAGATGAATGGAAAACTGCATTTAATACGCCGAGGGTCATTTTGAGTATCTAGTGATGCCATTCGGACTTGCCAATGCTCCATCAGTGTTTCAGTCCTTTATGCATGACATCTTCCGAGAGTACCTGGATAAATTCCTGATTGTGTACTTGGATGACATTTTGATCTTCTCGGATGATTGGGAGTCTCATGTGAAGCAGGTCAGAACAGTTTTTCAGGTCCTGCGTGCTAATTCTTTGTTTGTGAAGGGATCAAAGTGTCTCTTTGGTGTGCAGAAGGTTTCATTTTTGGGGTTCATCTTGTCCCCTTCTACTATCGAGATGGATCCTGTTAAGGTCCAAGCCATCCATGATTGGACTCAGCCGACATCTCTGAAAAGTCTGCAAAAGTTCCTGGGCTTTGCTAATTTTTATCGTCGCTTCATCTGCAATTTTTCTAGTATTGCCAAACCATTGACCGATTTGACCAAGAAGGGTGTTGATTTGGTCAATTGGTCTTCTGCTGCTGTGGAAGCTTTTCAAGACTTGAAGCGTCGTTTTTCTTCTGCCCCTGTGTTGTGTCAACCAGATGTTTCTCTTCCGTTCCAGGTCGAGGTTGATGCTTCTGAGATTGGAGCAGGGGCTGTTTTGTCGCAGAGAGGTTCTGATTGCTCAGTGATGAAACCATGCGCTTTTTTTTCCAGGAAGTTTTCACCTGCTGAGCGAAATTATGATGTGGGCAACCGAGAGTTGCTGGCCATGAAGTGGGCATTCGAGGAGTGGCGTCATTGGCTTGAAGGAGCTAAGCATCGCGTGGTGGTATTGACTGATCATAAGAACTTGACTTATCTTGAGCCTGCTAAGCGGTTGAATCCTAGACAGGGTCGTTGGTCGATGTTTTTTGCCCGTTTTGACTTTGTGATTTCGTACCTTCCGGGCTCTAAAAATGTGAAGGTGGATGCTCTGTCTAGGAGTTTTGTGCCCGACTCTCCGGGTTTGTCTGAGCCGGCGAGTATCCTCAAGGAAGGAGTAATTGTGTCTGCCATCTCCCCTGATTTGCGGCGGGTGCTGCAAAAATTTCAGGCTAATAAACCTGATCGTTGTCCAGCGGAGAGACTGTTTGTCCCTGATAGGTGGACCAATAAAGTTATCTCTGAGGTTCATTGTTCGGTGTTGGCTGGTCATCCTGGAATCTTTGGTACCAGAGAGTTGGTGGCTAGATCCTTTTGGTGACCGTCTCTGTCGCTGGATGTGCGTGTTTTTGTGCAGTCCTGTGGGATTTGTGCTCGGGCTAAGCCCTGCTGTTCTCGTGCCAGTGGGTTGCTTTTGCCCTTGCCGGTCCCGAAGAGGCCTTGGACACATATCTCTATGGATTTTATTTCTGATCTTACCGTTTCTCAAAAGATGTCAGTCATTTGGGTGGTCTGTGATCGCTTTTCTAAGATGGTCCATCTGGTACCCTTGTCTAAATTGCCTTCCTCCTCTGATTTGGTGCCATTATTTTTCCAGCATGTGGTTCGTTTACATGGCATTCCAGAGAATATCGTTTCTGACAGAGGTTCCCAGTTTGTTTCAAGGTTTTGGCGAGCTTTTTGTGGTAGGATGGGCATTGACTTGTCTTTTTCCTCGGCTTTCCATCCTCAGACTAATGGCCAGACCGAACGAACCAATCAGACCTTGGAAACATATCTGAGATGCTTTGTTTCTGCCGATCAGGATGACTGGGTGTCCTTTTTGCCTTTGGCTGAGTTCGCCCTTAATAATCGGGCCAGCTCGGCTACCTTGGTTTCGCCATTTTTCTGCAATTCTGGGTTCCATCCTCGTTTCTCTTCAGGACAGGTTGAGTCTTCGGACTGTCCTGGTGTGGATACTGTGGTGGACAGGTTGCAGCAGATTTGGACTCATGTAGTGGACAATTTGACCTTGTCCCAGGAGAAGGCTCAACGTTTCGCTAATCGCAGACGCCGTGTGGGTCCCCGACTTCGTGTTGGGGATCTGGTTTGGTTATCTTCTCGTCATATTCCTATGAAGGTTTCCTCTCCTAAGTTTAAACCTCGTTTCATTGGTCCGTATAGGATTTCTGAGGTTCTTAATCCTGTGTCTTTTCGTCTGACCCTTCCAGATTCTTTTTCCATACATAACGTATTCCATAGGTCATTGTTGCGGAGATACGTGGCACCTATGGTTCCATCTGTTGATCCTCCTGCCCCGGTTTTGGTGGAGGGGGAATTGGAGTATATTGTGGAGAAGATTTTGGATTCTCGTGTTTCTAGACGGAAACTCCAGTATCTGGTTAAATGGAAGGGTTATGCTCAGGAAGATAATTCCTGGGTTTTTGCCTCTGATGTCCATGCTCCCGATCTTGTTCGTGCCTTTCATGTGGCTCATCCTGGTCGGCCTGGGGGCTCTGGTGAGGGTTCGGTGACCCCTCCTCAAGGGGGGGGTACTGTTGTGAATTCTGTGGCAGAGCTCCCTCCTGTGGTCACAAGTGGTACTTCGGCTGATTCTCTCTGTGAGCTTCTGTTGGTGGAGGGAAGTGGTACTGCGGCTTCTGAGTTTCCTCCCTCAGGTGATCTGGTGAGGTCGTTAGGTGCTTCTCTACTTAACTCCACCTAATGCTTTGATCCTGGCTTCCTGTCAATGTTCCAGTGTTGGACTTGCTTTTCCCTGGATCATTCCTGTGGCCTGCTGCTCTGCATAGCTAAGTTCTTCTTTGCTATTTGTTTGCTATTTTTTCTGTCCAGCTTGTCTAATTTGTTGCTGGAAGCTCTGGGACGCAAAGGGTGTACCTCCGTGCCGTTAGTTCGGTACGGAGGGTCTTTTTGCCCCCTTTGCATGGTTTTCTTTAGGGTTTTGTGTAGACTGCAAAGCTACCTTTTCTATCCTCGATCTGTTAAGAAAGTCGGGCCTCACTTTGCTGAATCTATTTCATCTCTACGTTTGTCTTTTCATCTTAACTCACAGTCATTATATGTGGGGGGCTGCCTTTTCCTTTGGGGTATTTCTCTGAGGCAAGGTAGGCTTATTTTCTATCTTCAGGCTAGTTAGTTTCTCAGGCTGTGCCGAGTTGCATAGGCAGAGTTAGGCGCAATCCACGGCTGCCTCTAGTGTTGTTTGGAGAGGATTAGTGATTGCGGTCTGCAGAGTTCCCACGTCTCAGAGCTCGTTCTATGATTTTGGGTTATTGTCAGATCACTGTATGTGCTCTGACCGCTATGTCCATTGTAGTACTGAATTGCCTTTCATAACAGCAGCCTATGCAGGCGCTGCTCCTATTGTGCCTTTCTAGCCTGCAGTGTAGACTGACAACCCGGCAAGGGGCCGCAGTCATTTACCGTGTCCGTCAATGAGGTAATGGTTCTTGGACTTTTGGACTCTGGAAGGCTAGTGACTATAATCAGTGCTACACTGCCCAGCCAGTTAATCCCTAACAAGTTTGTGGGCATCTGCTGTATACATGAAGACACCAAAGACTACTCTGTAGTCATAGTAACCATGGGAACAGACTGTGGTAATAAGTCCCATGAGGTCGGGGTAGTAAAAGACTTAATTCATCCTGTCATATTTGATTTTTCGATTTTTCACTATTTTGGAACTGGTGGCAAAATGGGGCTGTACAGAATGTATGTAACAAAAGCCAGGTCCCTCTGGAAGAGGCTCTGTCAAAAGTAAAAACGGAGGAGTTTCCCCTATGTGTCCTCACTGGAGAGGATGACAAAATGGTGACACAGGAGCCCATCTTCCCTGAGCTAGAAGTACCTGAATAGAACTTTGGGACTGTTCAACTTAGAGATTTTACATTGATGGGGGCATTTGATAATGTTACTGTATGTAATGGGGTTGCTTTAGAGATGGGGGCTTCAATTTTCATTTACTTTGCAGTCAATGGAGATTGGTTGTATCCGGTGACCAAACTGAGGGGAGGTGAGATAGTGAAGCAGCTGTTAGTTCCTGGTCCCTACTGGCAGAGGATTTTAGACATGGCCCATTCGCATGTTTTGGGTGGACATCTGGACGTGGAGAAAACATCGGAGAGAGTAATGCGGAGATTCTATTGGCTAGGATGTTACCGAGAGATCCTAAATTATTTAGGTCCTGCCCCACCTGTCAGATAATCGCTCCTATTTCTCACTTCTGAAGCCCATTAGTTCCGTTGCCGGTGAAGGAGGTCCCTTTGAAAGGATTGCCATGGTAGGTCCCCTAGTTAAATTTGCATATGGCCATCAGCGCATCCTAGTGTTCATGGACTACGTGACTTGGTACCCGGTAGCACTGCCACTGAGGAACTCTTCGGCTAAGAGAATCGCCCGGGATATTGTCCATATCTTTGCTTTGACCGGCTAGCCTAAGGACCAGGGTACCCCCTTTATGAGCAAAGTGATGAGGGAGCTTTGTAGAGTTCTCCAGATTGCCCAGCTTCTATCCTCTCTTTACCATCCACAGACTGATGGCCTGGTGGAGTGCTTCAATAAGACCTTGAAGGCCATACTGAAGAGGGTTATTGAGAAGGAAGGTCAAAATTTGGACTATCTGCTTCAATTTCTGCTATTTTCCATCAGAGAAGTTCCACAAGCCTCCACTGGCTTCTCTCCGTTTGAGCCCCTCTATGGTCTACATCAGCGAAGGCTCCTGGACATCGCCAAGGAAACTTGAGAAGCCACACTAGGTATCATTGAGCATGTTGCTCAGTTACAGGAGAGGGTGGCTCATGTGATGCCTATTGCAAAGGAACATCTCCTCAAGGTACAGGAGGCACAGGCCAGGGTATACAACCGGTCAGCGAGGTTAAGGAAATTCCAGTCTGGGGACTGCATGCTAGTGTTTATCCCCATAGTGCAAGTTCCTGGCCTGACATATATGAGGTCATGGAAAGACTAGGTGACGTGAATTACAAGGTACACCTGCCAGGTCACAGGAAGCCGCACCAGGTATACCATGTGAATTTGGTCAAACCACTGTGAGACCAGGAATCGCTGGAAGCTCCTAGCCTGGAAGCCTGTTCCAAAGCCAAGATAGAAGACTGATGCAGCAGAACCTTGACTTTTTCTTGGAGTTGCCAGGGCGCGCACAGGTAGTTCAACATGACATGTTAGCAGATCCGCATATAAGGGTAAACCTCAAGTCCTATAGAATCCCCAAAGCATGCCAGGAGATAATATCAAAGGAAGTGAAGAGAATGCTGAACCCCCGGGGTTATAGAGGAGTCAAAAAGTGGATGGTCGAGTCCCAATGTCCTCGTGCCAAATTGGTGAGTGGCGCTTTTGTAACGACTAGAGCAGGCTTAATGAGGTATCCAGTTTTGATGCATATCCGATGCCTCACTTGGATGAACTCATTGAGCGACTGGTGCCCACAAGGTAAATCACAACCCAAACCTGATGAAGGGCTACTGGCACGTCACCATGTCCCAGAACGCCAAGGAGAAGACGGCCTTCTCGGCATCAGATGGGTGTTTTCAGTGCACCAGAATGAATGCCCTTCAGACTGCAGGGGGCTCCAGCTACCTTCCAGATGTTGATGGATCAAATCTTGGCTCCACATAAGAAATGTGCCGCAGCCTGCCTTGATGAATTGTCATTTTCAGCCCTGACTGGAGTTCTCATCTGCCAAAGGTACAGGCAATCCTGGATGCATTGAAAAAAAGCTGAATTAATTGTAAATCCAAAGAAGTGTGCCATAGGGAAGGAAGAGGCCAGGTACTTAGGCTACATGATCGGGAGAAGCAAAAACAACCCACAATTAAATAATATCAAGGCAATTCAGAAGTGGCCGCAATTGTCTCCAAGAAGCAAGTGAGGGCATTTCTTGAAATTGTGTGGCGATTTATCCCAAATTTTGCTATAATTGCCGCACCATTAACAGAGCTCCTTAACCCTGCTGTTCTGTTGGTCAAAAATGACCGACTTTGAACTTCAATATTCTTTAAAATATTCAAGATGCGGCTCTGAAACCTGTGGCCGACCGACCCATCCTCATTTAAGTCAATCAACCACAAGTTTCAGAACCGCAAGGCACCAAGCCGATGATGGTGAAATGGACTCCTGAAACAGAGGTGGCATTTCAGGAACTGAAGCGAGCTCTGTGCAAGCATCCGGTTCTGGGTGCACCAGACTTCAGAAAAAAATTTGTGGTCCAGAAAGATGCTCCAGAAGTCGGGTTAGGAGCCGTGATGTCTCAGGAAATAAATGTAGAAGAGCATACCATCCTGTATTTGAGCTGGAAATTCTCTTTTTGCCATAAAAACAACGCAATTGCTGAGATGGAGTGCTTAGCCATAAAATGGTCTGTGGACACAATAAAGTAGAACCTTCCAGGCCGTAGGTTTAAAATAGTGTCAGACCATGCCCTTCTGAGATGGTTAAGAGAGAAGTAGGGTAAGAACGCCCAGGTGACCAGGTGGTTGTTAGCCCTTCAAGATTTCAGTTTCCACGTAGAGCATAGGTTAGGAAAGTTACATGGTAACACGGATGCTCTCTCCTGAATTCCCTGTTTGTTGCCTGAAGGTGCCAAAAACCCCAGCTTTGAGCAGAGGGGGGAATATGTGATAGGGTCACTGGCACAGTGTAAGAGGGTAGATATGTGTCACTGGGCATAATGGCGTCAGTGATGTGAAGCCAGGATATTTTTCCTCCAGCACACTACGTGTTGAGAAGGTTAAATGAACCCTTTGCTACTCACGCCATGCTAGTACACCTCTGTGGGAGGTGAGTTTGTGCCCAGAGCAGTACAAGTATGGTGCCGTGATCGTGCAGCCTCAAAACTGTCCCACTACTTAACCCCTTCAGTGCACACCTTAAAAAAATAAATAAAAAACGAGGCAAAAAACAATGCTTTATCATCATACCATCAAACAAAAAGTGCAATAAAACATGATAAAAAAAAGGATGTAAATAAAAATGGTATCAGTGAAAACGTCATCTTGTCCCGCAAAAAACAAGCCACTACACAACTCAATCAGCAGAAAAATAAAAAAAGTTATAGCTCTCAGCATAAAGCGCTGCAAAAATGATTATTTTTTCTATAAAATAGTTTTTATTGTTTAAAAGCGCCAAAACATAAAAAAAGATATAAATGAGGTATCGCTATAATTGTACTGAGACAAAGAATAAAGCAGTCTTATCAATTTTACCACATGTGATGTGAAATGGTATACAAAAAGAAAGCAATTCCCGAATTTCTGGTTTATGTTCATTCTGTCTCCCAAAAATCAGAATAGAAAGCAATCAAAAAATGTCATGTGCCCGAAAATGGTACCAATAGAAACATCAGCTAGTCCCGCAAAAAAACAAGCCCTCATGTGACTTTGTCTGCTGAAATCTGAAAAAGTTATAGCTTTCAAAATATGATGATGCAGAAACTGTTTTTTGCAATAAAAAGCGTCTTGTAGTGTGTGACAGAAGCCAAACATAAAATCCCGATATAAATCTGGTATTGCTGTAATCTCACCGACCCGAACAATACAGTTGCCTAATCAATTATACCACATGAGGAATGGCGTAAAAAAATAAATAAAACCAATTCTTCACCTGCTGTTGATTTTTTCATTCTGCCTCCCAAAGATTGTAGTAAGGCTGGGCTTACATTTATCCTGTGCTCTGCGCTGAGTGCTTACATCGGGGTTTCCATGTAAATCTCTGAAATATGTGATTCAGACAGAACCCCTGGTGGAACATTTCCTATAATGAGGCAGATGGAAGCACTTTGGGTGCCATAAGACCTCTGACCCGGCAGTGTCCATCTTTTTAGGATTGCATAAAAGTGCCGTCGGCCACAGTTTTGGGCACTTCTGAAAAAAAGGACACCGTGGAACAGAGGCCAGATGGACTCCAGAGTAACTCTGCTGCCTCACTATAGTGAATGGATATATCTGGGATTTCATATGAATCACGTCACTCAGAGACTTACATCAAAACCCCGAAGAACAGTAAGTTCTCAGGGTACAATGCTGGATAATTATGATCCCAAACTTTATGTAAAATTTTCCCAATAAAAGCTTCAAATCAATCCACAAAAAAGCAAGTCCCCACTCAGATCTGTCATCAGTCAAAGGGGGTTTCCACGTTACTGGTACACAAAGACTCTGGAAAGTGAAATGGCTCCTCACTCGCCAAAAGAAATTCAGCAAATTCTCCGCACCCAAATCCAAATGCCCCCCCTTCTTAGCCCCAGTGATCCTTAACAATACTTAGCGCCCACATGTTTGGCATTTCTGTAGTGATAAGAGTGGATCGCCCTCCAAGGGCCGTGGGGTACTCGGTACTGGGTCCGATGTTCACTGGGGGATGTCACGGTGGCTGACCTGGTGCGTGGCCCTGGGACGTCCGTGTAAAAGGGAAAGGTCTTTAAAGGGATAGACTTTATGTTTGTGACACCACCTCTAGTATTCGGTCAGGGTGACCGACACTGCTTTAAGGGGTCTGCTGGGGTGATGTTATGGCAGCTAGATAGCACACCTTCCCACAGGTAAAGTATGTCCCCAGGGCTTCCCAGTGTGTAGATGACGGTATGGTGAGAGGCGCAGAGAGGAACGAGGACACAAGGTTGCAGTCTCTTTACCTTTACTGAAGACTTCAGCATCCACAGTCCAGGGCACCAGATCACAGGGCAGGCAGAGTCCAGCCGGTTTGGAGGCAAGTCCAGAGTTCCCTTGTCCAGGTGGAAATCAGTAATTTTCCCTTGCGCTGCGGTGGTGTAGTCCCTTACTGCCTATGGCTTCACATAAGGGTCTCACAGATGTGGTGTTTCGCTCTCTCTGTCACCCATATAGGATAGGACAAAACCCGTATTACTGGTGACTTGAGACTGTTTATAAGCTCTCTTAGATAACTCGACTCTTTAGGTGTCACCATGCCTCCTGGGTGTATGTGCGGACAGGTAACCTGCAATTAGCTGTCCTGTCGGTCTCTGAAATAAGGCGTAGAGGTCCTTACTCCCTTGGTGTTCTGGCTACCGGGATTCTGCACCTCAGAAGGAGGCAGCCTGAGCGGGGCTGGTCCCCTTCTGGTATCCTCTCCTTTGCTTCAACTTCCTTCACGCTCGCTGCAATACAATTTGGCCTTTTAAAGTCTCTTTCAGGGAGATGCAGCTCTGAGGGCATGCACAGGTCCGTTGACCCTCTGTCCTCCTCTGACTACTGTCTGGAACTTTCTTCTAACTTTTCCTACAGACTACCAGTTATATATATATGTGGGGAGTGACCTAATAAATAGGAGCAAAACCTCCCCCTGGTGGCCTGGAGTGTGAATGTGTTGCATGTTTGTGATACCTCGATGCAGTTATCCTTCCTTGCCTCCAAACGAAGCATCACTCTCCCCAAGAGGAAAGCAATACCATTGTTACCCCCAGGACCCTGGGGCTCCACAAGAGCCCGACTAATTCATTGGTGCATGCCTCCAGAAGCATGAGCTGGGCATAATGTACTGGTCACTGCAGCGTACTGGTCACTACAATGTCAGTTTGCAATTTTCACTCAGCAATATCCACTGATGCCTGTTTCTACAAAACACCCATGGATTCAAAATCATCACTAAGGTTGAGCGAAACGGATCGGACAAATTAAAAAATCGACGACTTTTGGCAAAGTCGAGTTTCATGAAACCCGACCCGATCCTAGTGTGGGATCAGCCATTAGGTCGGCGATCTTCGCGCCAATATCTTGTTTCGTATGATGCTTTCAGCGCAATTTTTCAAGCCAATGAAGGAGGACGCAGAGTGTGGGCAGCGTGATGACATAGGTCTCAGTCCCCACCATCTTAGAAAAGGGCATTACAGTGATTGGTTTGCTTTCTGCGGCGTCACAGGGACTAATAAAGGGGCGTGCACGCCGACCGACATCTTACTTTTGCCGATCATAGCATAGGGAGAGGTTGCCGCAGCTGCATCAGAAGAAGGGATATAGCTAGGGAGGGAAGATAAAGCCCCGAAACTGCTTGTGCTGTAGCGATTTCCACTGTCCAACACCACCATTTGTTTTCAGGGACAGTGGAGGCTATATTTTTGTGCATCAGCTCTGTAGCTTATTAGGCTGCCTCATAAGGCTCCCTGATAGCTGCATTGCTATTTGCACGCCGCTGTGCAAACGAACTGCTTTTTTAAAAGCAAAAATCCTGTTGCTCCTTTCTGCACTGTTATCTTGTTTATTTGTCCACACTTTTGCGTGCAGCAGTCCTTTTTATTGCTGCCATACTTTTCCTGAGATCATTGTAGGGAGATTGAAATTGTACTACAGTCCTTGTATTTTTTCATATATCTTCCAGCCACTTTCTGCCACGTAGATTGCGTTGTTTTATACACTGGGCCTGAGTTTTGAGTCAGTCTCCCCCCCAAAAAAGGGGAGATTCAAATTCTCACAAAGTGGATCTACTGCAGTCCTGTTAGTTTGGTGTATGTCAGCCAGCCACTTTCTGCCACTTAGATTGCGTTGTTACATACACTTGGCCTGAGTTTTGGGTCAATCTCCCCCCAAAAAAGGGAGTTTCAAATTCTCACAAAGTGGATCTACTGCAGTCCTGTTAGTTTGGTGTATGTCAGCCTGCCACTTTCTGCCACTTAGATTGCGTTGTTTAATACACTGGGCTTGAGTTTTGGGTCAGTCTCCCCCAAAAAAAGGGAAATTCAAATTCTCAACAAGTTTATAAACACCTTCTACCTTGTTTTACAGTACTATATAACAGTTGTTATTTTGGTTAGATTTTCCAAAAAATGAGGAAGTCTCGTGGAAGAGCCCATGGGCGGTGGTTGCCAGCTGGTACTGATGGTGGTGGTGGTGGTGCATCTGGTGGTAGTGGCAAAAGCACAATAGCACCTAAGGCTCGAGGTGTTGAGCCAGCATCATCGTCTGGCTACACAAGGCCTCGAAGGCTCCCTTTTCTGGGAGTAGGAAAATAGCTTTTAAAGCCGGAGCAGCAGGAAAAAGTTTTGGCTTTCATTGCTAACTCAGCCTCTAGCTCTTTCACCTCCTCTTCAGAAAGTTCCAAATATAAAAGCAGCGAGTCATCAGTGGCTGCTCCCATTCAGGAAAAAGACGTTTCCATGTGTCCTTCACCCAAACCAAAAGTGAAGGATGCATCAGGCGACAATACAGGTTACTCCATGGAGCTCTTTAAACATACCGTGCCTGGGTTAGAACGGGAAATTATTAACTGCCCATTACAAGATGAATCGGACATGGAGTGCACTGATGCACAGTCACACCTAGATTATAATGCTGTTCCATTGACTCAGATCACTACATTGCCCTCGCAGTGTACTGAGCCAGAATCTGACCCTGATGAGACTATGGTGCCCCGTCCCAAACGCTATAGCACCTTACACGGTGACACAGAAGAAGGTGCACATGACATTGAAGAGGAGGTGATAGATGACCCAGTTGTTGACCCAGATTGGCAGCCATTGAGAGAAGAGGGTGCCGCTGCCAATAGCTCTGAAGCGGACGAGGATGATCCGCAGCAGCCATCTACATCGCAACAGCTGTCATCTAGCAGGCCTGTATCAGGCCAAAAATGTTTGTCAAAAACAAAAACAGTTTTAGGACAGCGTGGCCATCCGGTGAAAGTAGCACAGCGTGCAATGCCTGAAAACGTATTCCATAGTAGAAAGAGTGCAGTGTGGCAATTTTTTAACCAAGATCCGAATGATCAGTCAAAAGATATCTGTAAGAAATGCTCAAAGACCTGTAGCAGAGGGAAGAATCTTCAAAATTTAAATACAACGCGCATGCTTAGACATTTAACCAGCATGCACTTGCAAGCCTGGACTAACTACCAAACGTCCCGTACCGTTGGTGCACCTGCTCAGAATGAAGGTAGTCAGCAACGCTACATTGCTTCCCTCACTGTAAGCCCACCACTAGGACACCACCAGCAGCAAATGTGGAGGTATCGTTGCAAGGCCAAAACAGTCAGGGAATCACAAGATTATTGGTAGGAAACACTGTATGTAGGCCAACATCGAGAATACCATCACCAACCATCTCTCAATCCGCCATGTCCACCACCACCACCACCACCACCACCACCACCGCTAGTTCCACCATATGCACCTCTCCAGTCCAGCTCACCCTACAAGAGACTCTCATTAGGAAAAGAAAGTACTCATCCTCTCATCCGCGTACACAGGGTTTGAACGCCCACATTGCTAGACTAATCTCGTTAGAGATGATGCCCTACCGGTTGGTTGAAAGTGAAGCTTTCAAAGCCCTTATGGCCTATGCATTACCCCGCTATGACCTACCCAGTCGACACTTCTTTGCGAGAAAAGCCATCCCAGCCCTCCACCAGCATGTCAAAGACTGCATTGTCCATGCACTGAGGCAATCAGTCAATAGAAAGATGCACCTCCCAACAGATGCATGGACCAGTAGGCATGGGACATTACGTGTCCATCACAGCACACTGGGTTAATGTGGTGGATGCAGGGTCCACAGGGGACAGCCATAGTGGGACAGTTCTGCCTAGTCCACGGTCTAGGAAACAGTTGACTGTAGGCGTTCGAAACCCCTTCTTCTCCTTAGAAGCGAAAGCTCGTACACAGAGCGCAGTCGCACGAACACTCCATCCGCAGCTGCCAGTGTTGCACACAAGGTGTCCCATTATCGAACAGCTAGTGGTAAGCGTCAGCAGGCTGTGTTATAAATTAAATGTTTGGGCGACAACAGACACACCGTGGAAGTATTGGCTGAGTACTTGCAGCAACAAACTCAGTCATGGCTGGGCAGTGTGTTGTGAATTCTGTGGTCGGGCTCCCTCCTGTGGTCATGAATGGTACTTCGGCTGGTTCTGTCCATGGACTTCCTCTGGTGGGTGTTTCTGAGTTTCACAGGTGACGAGGTTAATTCGTTAGCTGCTGCTCTATTTAACTCCACTTAGATCTTTGCTCCATGCCACCTGTCAATGTTCCAGTATTGGTCTAGTTCACTCCTGGATCGTTCTTGTGACCTGTCTTCCCATCAGAAGCTAAGTTCCAGCTTGTATTTCTTTGGTTTGCTATTTTTTCTGTCCAGCTTGCTATTTATTTGTTGTCTTGCTTGCTGGAAGCTCTGGGACGCAGAGGGAGCGCCTCCGCACCGTGAGTCGGTGCGGAGGGTCTTTTTGCGCCCTCCGCGTGGTCTTTTTGTAGGTTTTTGTGCTGACCGCAAAGTAACCTTTCCTATCCTCGGTCTGTTCAGTAAGTCGGGCCTCACTTTGCTAGATCTATTTCATCTCTGTGTTTGTATTTTCATCTTTACTCACAGTCATTATATGTGGGGGGCTGCCTTTTTCTTTGGGGAATTTCTCTGAGGCAAGGTAGGCTTTATTTTTCTATCTTCAGGGCTAGCTAGTTTCTTAGGCTGTGCCGAGTTGCATAGGGAGCGTTAGGCGCAATCCACGGCTATTTTTAGTGTGTTTGATAGGTTTAGGGATTGCGGTCAGCAGAGTTCCCACGTCCCAGAGCTCGTCCTTATTATCAGTAACTATCAGGTCATTCCGTGTGCTCTTAACCACCAGGTCCATTATTGTCCTGACCACCAGGTCATAACAGCAGTGTACATCTTGAGGCAGGCAAGGTAGTCAGAGATAACGGAAGGAATTTTATGGCTGCCATAGCCCTTTCAGAACTTAAACACATACCTTGCCTGGCTCACACCTTGAACCTGGTGGTGCAGTGCTTCCTCAAAAATTATCCGGAGTTACCAGCCCTGCTCCTGAAGGTGCGAAGACTTTACTCGCACATCCGCCGGTCGCCCGTACACTCCAGACGTATGCTGAACCATCAGCGATCGCTGAATCTTCCCCAATACCGCCTAATAATCGACGTTGCAACAAGGTGGAACTCCACACTGCACATGGTTCAGAGGCTGTGTGAATAGAGACATGCTGTGATTAACTTGTGGAAGGATACACATACACGGACAGGCAGTTGGATGGCAGATATGGAGTTGTCTGGTGTGCAGTGGTCGAAGCTCCAAGACCTCTGTCAAGTCCTTCAGAGTTTTGAGAAATGCACACGGCTGGTAAGTGCAGATGACGCCATCATAAGCATAAGCATCCCACTAATGCGTCTGCTGATGCAAAGTTTGACGCACATTAAAGAGCTGGCGTCCGCAGCCGAGGAGGAGGGAAGCCTTATTGACAGTAAGCCTTTGTCTGCTGATGGGGATGAATATTTATGGGAGGATGATGCTTCTCAGGGGACAATAGAAACTGGTGGCATTGCAAGGTCAGGTACAGGGTTTTTGCGGGACACAAGTAATATTGATTTGCAAGAAAGTGCTCCTCAACCCAGCACAAGCAGTGAATTGACACCTGGAACATTGGCCCACATGGCTGAGTATGCCTTGCGTATCCTAAAAAGGGACCCCCGCATTATCAAAATGATGACCGATGACGATTACTGGTTGGCCTGCCTCCTGGATCCACGATATAAAGGAAAATTACAAAATATCATGCCACATGAGAACATTGAGCAAATATTGACTACCAAACAAGCAACTATTGTAGACAGTTTGGTTCAGGCATTCCCAGCACACAGTGGCGGTGATGGTTCTCATATGAGCCGTAGGGGGCCACATGGCAGAGGTGTTAGAGGTGCACAAATCCGAAGTGGCGTTGGACAGAGGGGTTTTATGACCAGGTTGTTGAGTGATTTCACAATGACCGCTGACACGACAGGTAGTGCTGCATCGATTCAAAGTGACAGGAGACAGCATTTGTCCAGTATGGTTACGAACTACTTTTCCTCCCTTATCGATGTTCTCCCTCACAGGTCATTGCCCTTTGATTACTGGGCATCTAAAATAGACACCTGGCCTGAATTGGCAGAATATGCATTACAGGAACTAGCTTGCCCTGCTTCTAGTGTGCTATCCGATAGAGTCTTCAGTGCTGCTGGTTCAATACTGACCGAAAAAAGGAAACGTCTGGCTATCCAGAATGTTGATGATCTAACCTTCATTAAAATGAACCAATCATGGATATCAAATTATTTTGCCCCACCTTCTCCTGCTGACATGTAGCTTGCCTGAAAAATGTCTTGCTTTTGGCCTCCTCTTACTGACTTCTCCAATTCCGCCATTTGCAGCTGCTGAATGTCCACCATAGGCCATTTTTATACCTCCTAAAATGGGCTGACCCCCCCCACAGGGCCGTGGTCACCACCTGGTGCAAGCACCCGTGCGAGTGCCGTTTGCCTGGACAGGTGGGTGCGCCCACTCTTGGGCGACGGCACTGGCACAGGGTCCCTCATAGTACAATGAAGTGTCTCTGACGGTGGTGGTGCACAACCAATGTCAGACACACCATCGTACTATGAGGGGCCCTGTGCCAGTACCGCCACCCACGAGAGAGTGTTCTTCCCAGCTTGAACAGTGCTCTATCACTTGCAATACTTACCTCTCCCTGCTCCACCACTGTGTAGTCTGTGCTGTTAAATCCTTCAATGGCACTGCCAATACAAAGTTGTTGAAATGATAGATGATAGTTAAAATATACAGGGGCCCTGGCCTCCATTTAGACCAGTTAATAATTTGTGCCTACTACCACTGTCTGCTACTCAGCAGAGCAGCCCACCCCAGTACCTAGCTATGCCGCCTGTTTAGTCCTGTTACCAATTTTGAACTGCTTTTAGACTACTTTTATATTTTGGGCCTACTACCTGTGTCTGCGCCACTCATTACAATTGTCCTCCACTTAACAAAGCTATGACACCTGTTTAGTCCTGTTACCAATTTTGAACTGAATTTAGCCTACTTTTTTATTTTGGGCCTACTAACTGTGTCTGCGCCACTCGTTACAATTGTCCTCCACTGAGCAAAGCAATGCCGCCTGTTTAGACCTGTTACCAATTTTGAACTGCATTTAGCCTACTTTTTTATTTTGGGCCTACTAACTGTGTCTGCGCCACTCATTACAATTGTCCTCCACTGAACAAAGCTATGCCACCTGTTTAGTCCAGTTACCAATTTTGAACTGCTTTTAGCCTACTTTTTTATTTTGGCCTATATCTGTGTTTCCTCCTCATCCTGCCCATTGCCCAATCACTGCTAGATGAGTCTGCTGGTACATTGACCCAGACCACTACATTCCCCTTGCACTCTACACAGCCAGAATCTGACCCTGCTGAAAGTCAGGTTCCCCTTCGCGCATACTATGCCACCTTACACGCGACAAAGAGGAAGGTGCAGATGAAAGTGCAGGTTCCTTCATCAGGTGGGGGAGCTTACTCGATGGCACTGGCACAGGGCCCCTCATAGTATGCAAAAGTGTCTCTGGCAGTGGGAGGCACCACCCGCCTTCAAACACACCGCCATACTATGAGGGGCCCTGTGCCAGTGCCAACTAGTGCCCCCCACTTCTTGCTCAGGATCACAGCACTTGTAAAGTTGAAATACTTACCTCTCCCTGCTCCATCGCCGTGATGTATTCCGCCCGTTTCCTGGGCCCACAAAAATCTTGAGCCAACCCTACCCCCCACAACTTTAGCCAAATGACCCCCTGTTTTCAATGCCTGTTATTATAAAGTAAATTAAGATTGACAAGCTTAAGAAATAAGAATTGATGTTTTTTGGCATTAAAATGGGCACTGTAGGTGTTTTCCTGTCCTCAACTCACTGCCGACTTTGATTCCCCTTTGACTTGCATTGGGTTTCGTATTTCGGTCGGCCACCAACTTTTCGAACTAATCGGCCGATTTCACCCGACCCGACTGTGTTTCGTGAAACCCGACTCGATCCTAAAAAAGTAAAAGTCGCTCAACTCTAATCATCACTACATCTGTAAATAAATTCCCAAACGGTTATAATTCCCAAAAAGGGTCACTTGAGGGGAGATTCTGCTTTGCTAGCACTTAAGGGCTCTTTGTATGGAATTCACAATCTAGTCTAGGAAAATCTGCATTTCAGGAGGCAAATAGCGCTGTGTCCCTCCCGAGTCAATCTGTATGGCAAAGTAGTACTGGACATCCACATATGGGGTATTTCTACATTCAGAAGAAATTGTGAGAAAAATTCTGGTGCCATTTTTACCCATTTGCCATTGTGAAAATGTAGAACTTGGGGCTAACACAATCTTGGTGGTAACAATTTTAATAATTTTTTCTTCACTTCTCAATGGTAAAAAAGTTGTGGTGTCACTATAATCACTCAACCCCTAGATGAATTCATTGAGAAGTTTAATTGGTTAAATGGGGTCACTTATGGGGGTTCTGCTGTTCTGGCACCTCAGGGGCTCTGTCAATGTAACATGGCACCCTCAAACAAGGGCAGCAAAATCTGCACTGTAATATGGCGCTACTTCCCTTCTTAGCTTTGCACCGTGACTCAAAAGTAGCTTTGACCACATATGGGGTATCAGTGAACTCAGGAGACAGTGCTCAACAAACTTTGGGGTCCATTTTCACTTTTTGCCCGTGAAAATACAAAATTTGTATCTAAAAAGATTTTTGTGACAAAAATGTGATTTGTTTTGCATTTTCTTGGCTTAAAGTTATAAGCTTCTGTAAAGCACCTGCCAAGCCTTCCAATCCCTGCCGTGGGCCCAAACAGTACTATTCCCCCACATCTGGGATATCGGCGTAGTCAGGAGACAGAACAAACTTATGGAGCAATTTCTACTGTTACCCTTATGAAAATGCAAAATATGGAGTTAAAAAACATTTATTTGGGAAATATGTGATTTTTTTATTTCTACTGCTCTACGCTATAAACTTCTGTGAATCACCTGTGGGCTCAAGGTGCTCAATGCACATCTACATAAGTTTCATAAGGGTTTCCACTGTTTAGGCACATCAGGGGCTCTTCAAACGCGACATGGCATCCACTAATTATTCCATCAAATTTTGCATTCAAAAAGTCAAATGGCACTTCTTCCCTTCCGAGCCCTGCCGTGCGCCCAAACAGTAGTATTTCCCCATATATGGGGTATCATCGTACTCAGGAGAAATTGCATAACAAATTGTGTTTAGCAATTTCTCCTGTTACCCTTATGAAAATGCAAAATATGGAGCTAAAATACATTTATTTGTTAAAAATGTGATTTTATTTTATTTCCACGGCTTTATGCTATAAACTTATGTGAAAAAGTACCTGTGGGTTCAACGTGCTTAATACACATCTAGATAAGTTCAATAAGGGGTCTAGCTTCTAAAATGATGTAATTTGTGGGGGTTTCCACTGTTTAGGCACATCAGGGGCTCTTCAAATGCAATATAGTGTCCGCTAATTATTCCATCAAATTTTGCATTCAAAAAGTCAAATGGCACTGCTTCCCTTTTGAGCCCTGCCGTGTGCCCAAACAGTAGATTTCCCCCACATATGCGGTAACAGCATGCTCAGGAGAAATCGCTCAACAAAATGTATGGTCCTTTTTCTCCTGTTACCCTTGCAAAAGTAAAAAAAAAATACGTCTAAAGGAAAATTGCTGTGAAGCACCTGAAGGGTTAATAAACTTCTTAAATGTGTTTTTGATTACCTTGGGGTGTGCAGTCTTTAGAATGGTGTCATTTTTGGGTATTTTATGTGATATAGGTCCCCCAAAGTCACTTCAAGTGTGAGGTGGTCCCTAAAAAAATGGTTTTGTAAACTTTGTTGTAAAAATGAGATATCTCTGGTCAACTTTAACCCTTATACCATCCTAACAAAAAAAAAATTATGTTTCAAAAATTGTGCTGATGAAAAGTAGACATGTGGGAAATGTTATTTATTAACTATTTTGTGATATGACTCTCTGATTTAAGGGCATTAAAATTAAAATTTTGAAAATTGTGAAATTTTAAAAAATTTTGCCAAATTTCCATTTTTTTTACAAATATACGCAAGTCATATTGAAGAAATTTTACCGCTATCATAAAGTACAAAGTGTCATGAGAAAATATTCTCAGAATCACCGGGATCCGTTGAAGAGCTCCAGAGTTATTACCTGGCGTGCGGGTAAAATCGCAGCATACTGCGATTGTACGTGTATATCATCCGAGACTCGCCAATGCAAGCCTATGGGTGTGAGAAAAACTCGGACGCCACACAGACCATCCATCTAGCTTGCAACAAATACGCACACATTTTCCTCATTTCAGCCCATTTAGCAATTAAATTCAATGGAGAAAAACAGTGAGAAATGAAAAGCCATACGCATGTGATACGGATGCCATAAGGATACATAGGTGCGAGAAAATCGCATTATCGCATTGCAAATGCATTACACACGGTAGACCATATGGAGAACACTTGTGCAACTCTCGGCAGGGAGACTCGGACCGATGTTTCATACCTTAAGTGTGACCTTAGCCTAACAATAATGATGGAGAGAGAAGTCGGTCAGGGACAGCATCGAACTAGTCTTGTCTTTTTCTATTAATAACAATATGTCTCATGTGACAGCAGAATAACTACCTTTTCAATATACTTAACCCCTTCATGACGGGGTCAATTTATATTTTGGCGTTTCCATATTTTCTTGCCCTTCTTCCCAATGCCATAACTCTTTTGAATGACACCATTCATTTTACCACATAGTGTACTGGAAAATGGGGAAATAAAATTTACAAGTAGAGAGTAATTGTGAACCCCCCCACCGCCACAATTTTGATATTGTTCTTTGGAAATTGTTTACACAGCATACTTTTTCTGGTAAAAATGACCTTCCAATATTATTCTACTCATCAGTATGATTATTGAAATACCAAATATGTCCATTTTTTACTATTTTAGTTGTGAAAAAAATCTGAAGTTTGCAAAAAAAATTGGGGGGGTTAATTTGACATTTTCTGAGACCCGATTTTTTTTGAACAGTTTAATTTTTTGCTGTGGGAAACAACATTTTTATTGATACCATTTTGGAATGTATATGACATTTTGATCGCTAGTTACAGCATTTTTTTGTGGAATTGCAGATACCAAAAAATTTAATTTTGGTGTTGGTGAATATTTTGTTTATGGTGTTTTGATAAATCGGACATTTCTCATAGCAAAGATACAAAAAATGTGTATTTAAGTTTTTTAAATTAGTTTATTCTCAATGGGTGAAAAGGGGATCATTTGAACTCTTATGTTTTTAATTTTTTTCATATTTTTGAAAACATTTATTTTTACTTTTCACAGCTTTTAATAGTTCACTTAGGGGGCTTAAAGCTGCGATTCGTCTGATAGCTTGTGCTATGTACAGCAATGCCGCAAAATAGTTGTATATAACAGAAATCTCTTTTGAAGCCCGGCCACAGGCAAAATTTCAAAGGAGCTCAATAATGACAAGCACAGAGGTTTTCAACAGACACCGGGCTGTCATAGCCACCCATCGGCGACACGTGATCACATCACAGGTGCGCCAATGGGCGTATGGAATGACACAGACGGGTGAGTTTTAATTGCTGCTGTCAGAGTTTGACAGTGGCATTTAACAGGTTAACAATTGTGGACAGAGCTCTGCTCCACCTGAGCTTCTTAGAGAGGAGTCCTGGCTGTAACACACAGCCATACACCAGTTTCCGACTTGCACTGTATATGTATGGACAAAGACATGAAGCGGTCAGAAGCCCCGAGGTCAGAAGCCCCGCTTTGATGCAGGGCTCCGCGGTGAGCCCGCACCAAAGCCGGGACATGTCAGCTGTTTCGCCCCAATCAAAATAAATCCATAAAAACAATATCAAATCTACACATATTTGGTATTGCCGTGCTCAGAATCACCCCATCTATCAATTTAAAAAAAGCATTAACCTGATCGCTAAACAGTGTAGCGGGAAAAAAATTTGAAATGCCAGAATTACGTTTTTTTGGTCGCCACGACATTGCATTAAAATGCAATAACGGGCGATCAAAAGAATGTATCTGCACCGAAATCATTAAAAACGTCATCTCGGCACGCAAAAAATAAGCCCTCAACCGACCCCAGATCACGAAAAATGGAGACGCTACGAGTATCAGAAAATGGCGCATTTTTTTTTTTTTCTTTTTTAGCAAAGTTTGGAATTTTTTTCACCACTTAGATAAAAAATAACCTAGTCATGTTAGGTGTCTATGAACTTGTAATGACCTGGAGAATCAATGGCAGGTCAGTTTTAGCATTTAGTGAACCTAGCTTTTTTGCTAACAAAAAACAAGTGTGGGACTGCACTTTTTTTGCAATTTCACCGCACTTGGAATTTTTTTCCCGTTTTCTAGTACACGACATGCTAAAACCAATGATGTCGTTCAAAAGTACAACTCATCCCGCAAAAAATAAGCCCTCACATGGCCAAATTGACAGAAAAATAAAAAGTTATGGCTCTGGGAAGGAGGGGAGCGAATAACGAACACGGAAAAACAAAAAATCCCAAGGTCATGAAGGGGTTAAAGGGGTTTATAAGTAGTTAAAATGTGCTTATTTTTCTAAAGTGTCCCAGGAGCTGTTTATCAACACAACAATGCCAGGCAACATCTTGCTCTTCCCACTGAGAGGAGCCTGCATACTATCATGGCCTACAGTGTCTCATAGGAGCACATCTGGGATGTCATTGGGCTGCAATTGCTAGCAGTGGATAACAACAATTTGCCCAAATGCATTAAGTGTACATAAAATTCTTCACATAACCTCACTGATAGCAAACAAGATATGTAATTATGGAGATTATTGTGTGTGGCTCTCATACTGAATAAACTCATATTGAATAAATCGAGATGTTTTGAATATTTTATTTCCACTTTTTTATATCAGTAATAATAATAATAATCTTTATTTATATAGCGCCAACATAGTCTGCAGCGCTTTACAGTTTAACAGCTACGAACACAACAGTCATAAGTAACAATGTTAACAATACAATAACTAAAGCAACACAAGACGACCCTGCTCGTGAGAGCTTACAATCTACAATGAGGTGGGGAAATACAAAGCACAGGAGTGTATCTACAATGATGTATTTACAATGATGGTCCAGCCATCTTCAGGTAGTGAGGGATAAATGGAAGTAGTGAATGGGCTACACACAAACAAAATAACTGATTAGGGAACATGATAGGCCGCTCTGAACAAATGTGTTTTGAGAGCGCCTAAAACTATGCAAATTGTGGATGGTAGAGATGTTCTTTAGGTGTAAGCGGCATGAGCGGGCAAGAGATTGTATATGGGATGTGAAAGAGAGATCGGAGTCAAACATAACACCCAGACAGCGTGCCTGCTGCCGGGGTGTTATTATGGTGCCACCCACGGAGAGGGAAACATCAGGTTTAGGGAGGTTAGTAGATGTTGGGAGCAAAAGAAGTTCAGTTTTGGAGAGGTTGAGTTTGAGATAGAGAACGGACATGATGTCGGAGACTGCGGACAGACAGTCAGTGGTGTTCTGTAGTACAGCAGGAAAAAGGCCAGGGGACGACGTGTATAGTTGTGTGTCGTCGGCATAAAGATGGTACTGAAAGCCAAATCTGCTGATGGTCTGTCCAATTGGGGCCGTGTAGAGGGAGAAGAAAAGGGGGCCAAGGACAGAGCCCTGGGGTACCCTGACAGTGAGAGGGAGAGGAGATGAAGTGGAGACAGAGAACAGAACACTGAAGTGTGGTCAGAAAGATAGGAGGAGAACCAGGAGAGAGCAGTGTCCTTAATTCCAAGTGACTGGAGCATAGAGAGTAGGAGAGGGTGGTCAACAGTGTCGAAAGCTGCAGAGAGATCGAGAAGAATGAGCAGAGAGTGGTCACCGTTACATTTTGCTGTCAGAAGGTCATTGGTCACTTTGATGAGTGCAGTTTCTGTCGAGTGTAGGGGGCAGAAGCTGGACTGTGAAGGGTCTAGGAGGGAGTGAATGGAGAGGTAACGGGTAAGGCGGGAGTAGACTAGGCGCTCCAAGGGTTTAGAGATGAAGGGAAGGTTGGAGACCGGTCTGTAGTTATTTGTGCAGGATGGGTCGAGAGCGTGTTTCTTTAGTAACGGAGTAATGATAGAGTGTTTGAAGGAGGATGGGAAAATGCCTAAGGAGAGTGAGAGATTAAAGATTGTAGTTAGGTGAGTAATGACGACTGGAGAGAGAGACTGGAGGAGATGAGAGGGAATGGGGTCGGTAGTGCCACTCCCCCCATATCAGTAACATTTATCTATTCTGGGTTTTCTGTCATTAAATGAAGGGTACCAAAAATTTTGACCATATGTGTAGATGTTAGTGACATATACAATTAGTACAGTGTGTGCAGCTTTCTGTACATGTATTTAATTAATAAAAGATTATTTTTCTGAAAAAAAATGGCGTAGGCCTCTGCGTATTTTCTTAATCATCAGAGGGAAAGCCGCTTGCTGGAGGCTGATCTTTATGGCCAGGGATGGTATGGCCAGGGATGGGGGTAATACCGATGATGCTTCCCAGTATATTATTATCAGATGCACCATTGGTGGCACTTAGCCAGGGTGCATTTCACCACAGACACTTGGACGAGTAAGCATGGCCAAGGACGTTACATCTCAATGGCTGGGCACTGGGTGACTCTGGTGGCTGTGGGAACAGGCACTGCTCCACAAGTCTTTGAATCCCCAAGGCTTGCAGGACAAACCTCTACATTTAGCACTTCCTCCACTGCTTCTGTCTCCTCCTCTATCTCCTCTAGGGCCTCCACCTGTGCCCTCAACCTCTGCCTTAACAGACAAGCGTTCCAACAGTGCAGAGCGAATCCCCACCAGCCTCTGTACTGCACAGCCAGGGCTCACCGCAGTTAGGCAGTATTAAAATTGATATGCCTTGGTGATCTCCGTCATACAGCTGAAGAGTTGTGGACAGCTCTCTAGGCTGAGTTTCATCAATGACTTTCTCCGCTGAAACTGCATTCAGGGAAGGCCATGTCCAATTATGGTGTGAACCTGGTGGCGGCCCAACAGTGCTTTCTACACCACTTTACTCACCTGGGTGACCTGCTCCAGATAGCAAATAAGCTGTGTGCTCATTTCCACCATTCGCACCCCTCTGGTCATCGACTTGCATTGATACAGAGGTCTTGGTCTATGCCAGTTAACAGGCTGATATGCAATGTGCCGACACAGTGGAATTCCACTCTGCACATGTTGCAGCGACTGTGGCAGCCACAACGAACCCTAACGTAGTATGTCATGCCGTATAGTTTTGGCCATTTCAGTACGGGCGTGGTGCATATCAGGTTTACAGAGTAGGCACATATTAAGAACCTCTGCACCCTTCCACACAGTTTTGAAATGGCTACTGATGGTCAGCGCTGACGACACCGTCATCAGTATCACTATTCCAGTCATCTGTATGCTGAAGCAGACTTTGAATTGCCTGCGGGAGGAGATGGTGGTTGAAGAAAAAGAGGAGGAGCAGATGAGGATGCGGAAGGGACAACATTGTCTCTAAGGTCAATGTGAATACTTTTCTGCCCAATGATGACAGAAGTATTCTGGGAGTGATACCTTTATTGGCTAACCAGAAAATATGTTTGCAAGCTTTCAGAGCACAGAGGCTCCTTCTTCAGGCAAGATTACATCTCTAAGGTCAAGACTGTCATCACACAGGCAGATGCCAAGGGAGAGTGGAGTATTGCGATCAAAGGGGGCTGGTGATAACAGACAAATGGTGAAGGTGCAACATCCGAGGAACAAATGGAGGAGGAAGAGGTGATGTGCGAGCAACTGTCAGATGAAAAGGATAATCTTCCCATCTCTATTCATGGTTGGTGAGAGGGGACAGATGAAAAGAGCCTAATTGTTACCTAACCACCGATACAGCATGGGCTTGGACCTCATGGTAGAGCCCGACATATGAGTGTCTTCTTGCTGCAACATGATCCCCATATAGTTATGATTAGGAATAGTGTTGAGCATTCCGATACCGCAAGTATCGGGTATCGGCCGATATTTGCGGTATAGGAATTCCGATACCGAGTTCCGATATTTTTGTGATATCGGGAATCGGTATCGGGATTAAGATTCATGTTTAAAATAAAGAATAAAAATAAAAAATATTGATATACTTACCCTCGGACGCACCCTGGTTGTCACCGCTGCAACCGCCTTGCTTCCCTTCCTAAGAATGAGCGCGTTAATGACCTTCGATGACGTCGCGGCTTGTGATTGGTCGCGTTAGCATCATGTGACCGCTCACACGACCAATCACAAGCCGCGACGTCATTGAATGTCATTAACGCGCTATTTCCTAAGAATGAGCGCGTTAAGGACCTTCGATGACGTCGCGGCTTGTGATTGGTCGCGAGAGCGGTCACATGACGCTACCGTGACCAATCACAAGCCGCGACGTCATTGAAGGTCCTTAATGCGCTCATTCTTAGGAAGGGAATCATGGCGGTTGCAGCAGTGACAACCAGGGCGCGTCCGAGGGTAAGTATATCAATATTTTTTATTTTTATTCTTTATTTTACACATGAATATGGATCCCAGGGCCTGAAGGAGAGTTTCCTCTCCTTCAGACCCTGGGAACCATAGAGGAATACCTTCCAATATTTGTGTCCCATTGACTTGTATTGGTATTGGATATCGGTATCGGTGATATCCGATATTTTTCGGATATCGGCCGATACCATCCGATACCGATACTTTCAAATATCGGACGGTATCGCTCAACACTAATTAGGAATAATGCTGACTATTGGGTTGCCACTCTGTTAGATCCACATTATAAAACCAAATTTTGCCAGATGATTCCCACCCTAGAAAGGGACCCGCAAATGCTGGAGTATCGAAACACGCTTTTACACAACCTTAAGAGAGCTTTTCCCCAAGACAGCAGTGAAGCACACAGTTTGCATCGCAGCTCTAGATTTCCAACCTCCGGAACGTCAATTCATCAATGCCAAAACATTAGCAACAGCAGCAGTGGTGGAATTGGAAGAACAATTTCTGTGAGTCCTTAGACACTTTTTTTAGATTCTGGTAATAGAGGAGGAAAGGAAAAAAGCACATAGATCTAAATGTAAATGTATAATAAGGTCATAGGTGAATATAGGTGGCACTCACCTTTTATAAATCTTGATATCTTGCATATAGGTCACTTGGGACCATTAGATGTTCAAAGGTGGATTTCTTCTGTGGTCGGTATGCTGCAAATCCCTGGTAGCTAGTATGTCACTCAGACCAAGAAACCATAGGAGTGTTATCCAATAAACTTTATACCAGGCTATTTGCGCTCCTGTGGGTATAGGATCCAAGGCTTCTTATTATCCAAAAAAGGTTTTTATTATTTCTCAAGAAAAAGTATATACAATGCGTTTCGACAGTATAAATGTCTTCCTCAGGTATATTGTCATAAGTGTTCCAAAATAGTGGATAGCTTTATAGGAAGTAGTATTATGCTAAATAGGGTGTGGACCACTAAAATTAGTTCCTGACACAAACACACTAGCGATCGTTATCCAGACTGAACATTGAAATATTCACTCATCTCTAGTCTTTAGGGAACCTTCCACCTCAGGCTTGATCATGGACCTAAGGCTTGCAGCAAAGTCTGGTTTTTCATCCATGATAGTTTTTGTATGCACTGTGAACAGAGACTCTTCTGCCAGTCCACTGCTAGCGGGGTTTTACATAGTGCACATTCTCTTCCTCTTTGTGCTATCTTTTCTAGACTCCTAGTTATTTTATCATAGAAAATGACATTATTAAAAATGGTAACATTCACCATCATCACTCACCACATGCTGTCAATTTAAGGGTACCAGATTTCGAGGTATTTCAGGGATACATATGACATCCCTCCTGGATACCGAGGAGTCCTGTGACTTTCCACTCCTTTGACTGGGAAGGCTGCCACTCCTGCCACTTGGACAGCTGCTTCTTTTACTAAGTCCACGCTGATGGTGAGCTGCTGATGGTAGTGGCAGCTGCTGCGGTGATGACTACTGCTGCTTTCATCTCTGATCTTCCATGATGGAGTGAGCTCAACATAAACACTCTTCTGTGGTTATCCCCCCATTTTTAAGTGAGATCCACTGCGCTCCTCTCAGTTCTGCCTTCTCTGGTCCAGTATTCACCTCTCCCCCCAAATTCGCCCAAGCCAGGACACACTGAGTCCTCACGCATCCCAGCTGGCGTCTCACCGATGGCACTGTCATCTTGTTTCCGGCGCTCTCTCTCTGTCATCACTTGGGCACTCCAACTCTCAGCTTGCCTTGTGCCCATGATGTCAGTGGAGCGCTCTCCCAGAAGAGTGACTCAGCCTCGTAGTCTAAGAGAAAGAAGACAGAGGGGGAAGAGGGCGTGGTGGATCCAAGACATACACAGATCTTTAATACACAAATAGGTCCTTTTCAAAGTGGTAATACTATTACAATAGGTGCCCACTTCCAAATTCAAAGATAAATATTACAAAACATCCTGTGTAAAGGTACCACCCAAGGATAAAGAAGTGGATTAAAGCAAAAAAAAAAAAATAATTTTTATTATATCAATTACATGTTAAAATGCAATGATAAAACTATAAGAAAGGTGCAGAAATGGAAAAGAGGGACTTTAGGACTCAAACAATAGTAAAAATTGCTGTCTAACAAGGTGACATGATCAGATCTCAAACTCAAAGTAACCACATAAAAGTTCTATCAGTGAGCCTAAAAAGATCGTTAGCTACATGCTATGAACACACCGTTTTTTATATACCAAGCTTTTACCAAGTAAATAGCTTATGTATTAAAACATGTGTGTTAATTTGCAGAGGTCAAGATGCACACATAAAATATAATTGACCAAATCGGTACCTCTAATCAATAAATTGTGCATCAAAGCCTGTGCAAAGTAATGCACACCATCCTACATGTCTCTTATAGGTAGACAAATACTGTCATGTTGTTACCAACCATGCGTGAATTAAGTTATTTAATCAAACCCAGTGACCCAATGCTAAGGGAAAATCATGGCACGTTTACGTGGGTCCTAGCAGCATGACAAGGTTCAATGAGTCTGGTCCCTCTGCCCCTTCTCGCATGTTTCGCTCAGCTTCTCAGGGGAGGGGGGTGTCTGGGCAGAGGGTGCCAGTGGTTTAAATGTATGCCAAATCAAATGAACACAGTGCCTATAGGTCACATGGCCGCACACCCCCAGGCCGTCTTCGGCGCATGCGCTTGGCTGTGCAGCGCTCTAAATAAAAGGACATAAAAGCACGGTCACAGTGAAATACCCACAATCCCTCCAACCAGTCAGGTGGTGGAGGATATGAGGATATGTGTTCAAGACCATGCTCAATATGTCACAAGCATGCCCATGCCCGAGCATGCGCACTCACTCCGCACAGTGAGAGTAACCACAGACAGGCATAACGCGGTTGATAAGGAAAGTACAGTGTTTTGAAAGTGAACAGGATGCATGCAGTTCAAATGAGTGGGCAGGGGCCGTAAGGAAAAGCAAGAAAAAATAGAAACATGATAATGTGGCTGTATAGAAAATGAATAATAAACAAATGACTGAGATTAGTGAAGCAACAAAGTTTGTAAATGGAATCAAGTGCAATTAAATACAACAAATAAATTACAATAATAAAGGGACTAAGTGACAAATATAAGTGAATTGCTACATGTGCAAAATTACTCTACACATGGAAATAGGTGTATGTTTGTGATCACTAATGTTTGCGATGACTAATATTAAAGTGGCGAGAGTGCAAAGAATGGATAAATTTCACTATGTGCATAGTGTTAATACATAGTTGTATATTGGAAGTCAATAATATTATCATCAATAAAGTGCCAAGGTGTAAAGATAAGAGAATCCCATCAATGAGTATAATGGAATCCAAAATCAAATATATAAAGCGACCCAAAAATACTGCATCATATTGCAGCCTTATTAATTATTAGACCGGGATCACACATACGCGAGATACGGACGATTCTCACAGGTGAAAACCCAGCTCTGGTGCCGGCACTCCGGAGCGGAGCGTGCAGCTCCATGTATTGCTGTGCGCCTGGACGCTCCGCTCCGGAGTGCCGGCACCAGAGCTGGGTTTTCACCTGCAAGACTTGGCCGTATCTCATGTATGTGTGATCCCGGCCTTAAGATGAAAAAAAGAGCAATAAAAACTTAATCTACAAATAACACAATGGCTATTATGAGTAAAATCTCAACTAGAGTTCATAGTACAGAGAATGGAAACATTGGGATAAACATTTTCAATTGCAGGATCCGAAAAAAGCATCCTCGAAAGTGTTCATGAAAAGTTGGTCCATAGATCAAAGGATCCTAGCATGATCAATCAGAATGGACCTTCAACTTCCGGCATAATGCATCCAGTCATGCAAGCATGGAAGAAGTATCAAAAATTAGTGATGAGTGAGTGTACTTGTACTGTGTTTGTAACTACTCGGAGATTTAGTTTTTGTTGAATCAGCTGCATAATTTACGGCTACTAGCCAGCCTGAGTACATGTGGGAGTTGCCTGGTTGCTAGGGAATCCCCACATGTATTCAAGCTGTCTATCAGCCGTAAATCATGCAGCTGAGGCAATGAAAACTAAATCCCCGAGCACTAACAAATACTCGGAGATCACCCGAGCAACGAGTATACTCGCTCATCACTAATCAAAATCCATTGTCACTACTCAAACCGGCATTCCGCTCACAAAAGAAAATAAAGAAAAAAGGTAAGTATTTGTTAAGAAGACAAACTAAAATGATAAAATGTTTAGACTATGTGCCCACGTAGCAGAAAGTATTTTCCTGATGAAATCCGGACTCCTTTCGCAGGAAATCGACTTGCGTTTTTTTTGCGTTTTTAACGTGGTTTTTTTTTCGCTTTTTTTGTGGATTTTTATTGTTTTTTTTCCAATGGTCCAAATACAATTCTATAGTGACAAAACCACCGATTTTCTGCAAAATTAATGAACATGCTGCGTTTTTTTCCGTAATTGTGCAGGCATATACTACGGAGGACAGAGGATGAACTTCAATCCAATATTGCAGCCAGCATGCAGCCAGCGCGTAAGGAAAGGGTGAATCAAACACCCGAAAACCCCACCTCTATGGCTGAAAATTGTTCCCTCCAAATTCAGGTGACAGAGTCCCTTTAATTCACGGCTCGTCAAGCCGATTTACACTTTGTTGCATGGGAATGTGGCATGATAAATCACTCCCTTTTGTTGAGAATCTTACAGTATATGCTTGCGGTTCTCGAATCTTCTTGAGCCATCATGATTTTTTAATGTACTGGCTTTCACCAGGTTGGCACACACCTTACAAAGGCCACAAGGTAAAAAACCATATTTGTCACAATTTTGGAACCACAGTGGTGCTGCCTTCCTCTCGGGGAGGGTAATGCCATGTCTGGAGACAGGAGGGATCCCGTTGGCATGTAATCTCACATACAGCACTTTCTGACTCCAGGCAAGACGGGGGAGCTCTTAACCAGGATTCAGGGGAGCTTCCCCAGCTTAAAGTATTCTTTTCTGGAGGAGGAGTGAGTTCAGTCTGGAGAGACAGTGGAAGTGAGAGGAATGAGAGCAGACAGTGGGGCCATGCAGCCACGGGTGAGCTGCAGCTCCAGGAAGATAACCTGAAGGGTTGCATGTCAGTGAGCATCTGAGAAAAGAAGCACAGAAGCAGGAAAGGGCTTAGAGGGAAACTGTGAAGGGGCACCCTCTGAGCCGAAGTGCAGGAACCGGGCACCAGGAGCCTGAGGCTGTGTTGTACTCCAGGTCGCACGGCAGAACCGGAGGGCATATGACTTTAAGTAATTTGACTGCACCCACACCTGAAGGTGCAGCAGTACACTAGGTGCCTGGGTCGTGATATAGACAATATAAATAGGCTCACACTGCCAACTCTATGGGTATCTGTCATAGGACAGTAGAGAGAGGAGTTTGCCAGCAAGTTACAGGCAGCAGAGACCTCGCATACAAGGGAGAGTAGGAAGGCTTACGGACCTCACCTGGGAGAGGGATCTACCTTTGTCTCCAGGCGGGCCGGTCCATATCGTCACTTGTTCCTGGTATTATGGACTGCGGCTGCTTACAACCAGTAAACCAGGTAAAGACTGTACAACTCTGTGTCCACCATTTATTTGCCTGCACACACCATCTCTGCCCAGCACACCAGGAGCCCTGGGGACCCCGCTTCACCTGTGGGAAGCGTCACCATCTATGCTGCAGTAAAATCGCCCCAGAGGACCCCTTTAAGCAGCGTCGGTCCCCTCTGACAGAGAACCACAGGTGGCGTCACGAACACAAGCTTTATTAAACCCTTTAAATACCTTTCCCCTTTTACTTGAGCGCCCAGGGCCACGGACCGGGTCGCTGCCACCGTGACCACCTCTTTAATTGCGACTGGACCCGGTACCGAGTATCCCCAATGCCCTGGTGGGCGACTCAATCACATCTATTTGGGTCATAATGGCTGTGAACTAAACAATCTCACAATTTCCGAGAGCATCTTGCTCCAATAGATGGAAAGGGGTCAAGAATTCTTTTGAGAATTGGATCTGTGAATAAAACACTCCAATGTTTTTTAAGAATGTGTGTTAAGTCTTGCCATTGATTGTGGTACTTGGTAATAAATTTCACCTGCATTGGAAACCTCTCTTAGGCTAGGTTCACATTAGCATTTCTGTGCATAGCGTATCATCTGCACGCACAAACGCATGATAAAACACAAGCAAATGCATGGTTATGCAGCGTTTTTTATCTGCATCAGCTTACGCATGATGGCGAAAAAATGCTGCGTGTGCATGCGTTTGTATATGTTTTTGTATGCGTTTGCATTGTTTATGCGCATGCATTCAATAGGACAATGGTTTTCCAGGAGAATTTCTTTGACACAAGACACACAAAGTGGGTGTATCTCATGGGATTTTTATATATAGACACACTGCACAGATGAAATCCTCATCTTTTGATGGTGTATTCAGCTGCAAGATGAATCTTAGCATAAAGAGCCTCAATATGAATCTGGATTTGCCATTAAAGATTGCTCTTGCTTTTGCTGTGGCTTGTGAGGAAGAAAGGAGAAGAGAAAGATGGAGAAGACGTCATCGTCACTATTGGCAACACCCCATTGTTGAAGTCTGAGAGAGCTGTGGAGCCTGCCACTATTGTACACTGAGCTTTGTGAAAACCCGCAAAAATTTTCCGACTACATGAGAATGTCGGAACAGAGCTTTGAGGAATTGCTGCTACGTGTCCGAGGATCCATCACCAGGCAGGACACACAGCTACATAGAGTAATTCCTGCTGAGGAATGTCTATTGGTGACTCTAAGGTACGTAATTTTGAAAAAGAAACAACTGTCATTAATATTATTTTTGTAAACGCAATGTCCTGATTTTTTCCCCATTTTCTTTTCCACAGATTCCTGCCTACCGGAGAGACCTTAAGATCTCTACATTTTTAATATCGGATGGGAGTGTCCAACATTTCTGGGATTGTTGGAGACACCTGCCATGCATTTTCTGACGTTCTGCATGCAGAATTCCTACCCCAACCAACAACTGAACTCTGGATGAAAAATGCAGAAAAATTCAATTAAATTTGTAATTTTCCAAACTGTGTGGGGGCTGTGGACGGCAAACACATTCTGATTTGAAAACCTACTGGAAGTGGATCCGAGTACTTCAATTATAATAAATACCTTTCCATTGTTCTTATAGCGATTGCAGATGGTGAGTGTCGATTTGTCGCTGTTGACGTTGTCTTATTTGGATGAGGAAATGACTCGCAGACTTGCAAAAACTCTGACATGGGACAACGTTTGTATGGCCATGATTTTAATTTTCCAACTCACAACCTCTTCTGAGCACTGAAGGACTGCCAATGACGTTTGTTGTGGTTGGGGATGAGGCATTTCAAATGTGTGCCAACCTCATAAAACCCTACTCGAGTAGGGACTTGATCCACACAAAAAGGATTTTCAACTACCGACTGACAAGGGCATGAAGAACTGTGGAGTGTGCCTTTGGTTTGCTGGCATCTAAATGGCTCATTTTGGGTACAGCTATCAATCTTAAAATTAAGAGAGGTTGTGAAAGTGTGTGTTGTTCTGCATAATTACATTCTGGCAAAAGAGCGACCTGACTTAGAACTTGAGGGATCTGTTAATACCACATTGCAGGATTACCAAGCTCACTCTCTGAGGACTACAGTGGAAGTTGTCCAAATGAGGGATAAATTTGCTGCCCACTTTGTTTTAGATATTGGACATGTGGCATGGCAAGATGAAATGGTTTAAGCCGCTAAGTAAAATGCATGTTATGTACCTGTACTGTTTGCTGACTATAATACTAACACCTTGACTGTAACTTTATTAATAAACACCTTGACTGTAACACCCGTTAATACTTCACTCAACAAAACACACATGTTTAAATAAAGAGATAAAGAAAACACAAGGAGACATGTATTGTTAAACAAAATAATTTTTACTAAAAAAATAAAAACAACTGGAACTTTAACAAACAAATAAATATATAAAAAAGACAATACTGTGATTTACTTTTGGTGTCTGCGGGAGGGAAATACATTGTGGACATGGAGGGTGTCGGGCATTGCAGGTAGGCTAGGAGTGGTTGCGGAAGTTGTTACAGGGGAAGTGGCAGTTAATTGGGGGATTGGGTCAGACTTATTGGGGGAAGAGGACACATTAAGAGTGGAAAACAAGTTGGAAGGGATTTACACATTACAAGGGAGAGAACTAAGGGAAGGTGTGGACAAACTTGAAAATAAAGACACATTTGGAGGTGAGGGTACAGGAGCTGGGTAATGCCTCTTTACTTTTCGCTTCCTCGCTTGTCTTTTGATGCTTACTCGGCCTTTTGGTTCCTGGTGCTGTGTGGTGGGAGTGGAAGGCTGGGCTGTTGAAGACTGGGCTGCTGCACTCAGCTGCATCGTGGGAGGGGAAGGCTGGGCTGCTGCACTCGGCTGCATGGTGTAGCTGGGTACTGTTGGAACATTCCTAATATCCAGCGGTGGTGGTGGTGAATGATAAGTCACTTGGTGAGCTGATTGATATCCAAGTCCTTGTGATGTTGGGAAAGGTGCTGGCGGATTCTGCCACTGATGCTGTGCTTGAGATTGTTGCCCTGTAGGGAATGAAGTTTGTGCCTGCTGCTGATATTGGGACCACTGCATGGTCTTAGTGTAAGCATCCTGACAGGCCTTCATAACATACTGATGGAGGTCAGGACTAAGGTTTTCCATCACGTCCGTTCTATAGCAGAAAAATAATGTCACGCCGGTCAATAAAGGTCGACTTCCAGGCTGTCAAAGTGTCTGTGGACTTCATGGAAAACTGTGTTCACCTGGGGGAACTCACTATCCAGTCTTTCTACAACCAACTTCATCCCATCCTGGAAGATTGAACCTAAGTGAACAAACTCGGGCATGACTGTCCTGTCCTCTCCCACGCTCTCTGCCGCTGGCGAGCAGACCCAAGTAAAGTAGTGGCAAAGGGCTGGGAGAGGGGAAATCCAGATGGACCGGCTTCCTGTTCCCCAGCCTGTGAAGCTTGCCTGGTTGCTCCATCACTAGTGGATGATTGGGATTGTGCCTGTTCATTGGCTGGTCGATTAGGGGCCGCTCCAACAGAGGACAATTCAGGTTGTGTGGTGCTGCGTGGAAAATAAATGAAAAACATTAGTTAAAAAAATTAAAAGTTTAAATAATAGTAAGACAACACAAAAGATACTCACGTTCACTGAGCTACCGCAGGCTTCAGAAAAGAAAGCTGATGATGGTACTTATATTTTCAGATTTTTCGAGCAGCACCACTTCAAACCCGTATCTCCTTTCTGATGTCCTTATTGAAACCATCCTTCATCGAACGTCAACAAACGTTTATTCTCTTCACTGTGAATGGGGAAAAAAAGGAAAAAATTAATTGTAAAACAATGCATCTACATTAACAGGTTCACTGCCGCGTCAGACCACATTGCAATACTTACGAAAATCCTTTCTGGAATGTGGCGTGGCACGGTCCCAATCAGCCAGCAGCGATGCTTCCATTTCTTCCCAGAGTCGTCGGATCAAGGCTGAGTCGGAATGATTCCGATCACGAGGGTCCCACAACGCTGCTCGCTCTTACACAGCTTGAATAAGTAGGTCGTTATCCATGTCACGCTGTCCTTCCTCATCTTGTGGAACCTACAGATGAAATACAAAAAAAGAATTTATAAGTAAAACTGAAAAAAAAAAAAATCATAACTCTGATAAAGGCTACTTACACCCCATCTTTCCTCCTCAGCAACTTGAGGCCGACCACCCTGGGAGAAATTATTTCCACTCGAATGCTCCTGCTCTTCCACACTGGAAGGTACCTGTAAAGAAAATACATTATTTACCACATGTATAGTATTGCTAGTTAATACATACCAATCAGTAAATCAAATGTGATTACATAATCCGTGTCATGTCTACTTTCGGAAGCTTTAGTGGAGGACATGGTGGAATAGTGTGTCCTAGAAGTGTGAAGATTACAGTACAATTAAAACCTGAATTGAGCCTGAAGGGAACTGAATGTAACTGGCCAGTCACTGTAAACAATGTTTCTGTTTGTTTTCACTTTCACCCCTATAATCCTTCACTTTATGCTACCTCCACTAATCCCCACACCAAGTAAGGAACTGGTAATCTCCTCTTCAGTCCTCTCCATCCATCTCACCTCCTCCTCAGAACTGTTCCTTAACCTACAATCCTCTGCCTCCAAACACAGGCAGGCCCCTTATGCCCTCTCCTCCTCCCACCTGCTAACACTTTCTCTGCTCCTTCTCACTGCTGGTAATATCTCTCCAAATCCTGGTCCTCCTCACCACATTCCCATAGTCAATTCTACCTCCCATCCATGCTCTATCACAAACTTCCGTAACCTCTCTAACCTTATACCCATTCACCCAGCCCCCGCTTCCCCAGTCCCACTAACAGGAGCTCTGTGAAATGCTTGCTCTGTCTGCAACAAGCTTTTCTACATCCATGATCTTTTTGTTACTACCAAACTTTCCTTCCTCGCCATCACCGAAACTTGGCTCACCCCTTCTGACACAGCCTACCCTGCTGCACTCTCTTACGGTGGCTTTCACCTTTCTCACACACCCGCCCCAGCAGCAAACATGGTGGAGGAGTTGGTTTTCTCCTGCCAGATAACTGCTCCTTCACCCCAATCTCACTGCCACCCTCTGTTACCCTCCCTTCCCTTGAGGTTCACTCTGTGCGCATCTACTCCCCCTCCAACCTCCAACTAGCTGTCATTTACCAACCCCAGGGTCAGCCACCACCTGGCTACTCCATTTCCTTTCCGCGGACATCCCCACTATCATCATGGGTGACTTCAACATCCCCATTGACACTTCCCTCTCAGCTGCCACTAAACTTCTATCTCTCACTACCTCCTTCGGCCTCACTCAATGGTCTTCTGCAGCCACTCACAAAGATGGTCACACACTGGACCTCATCTTCACCCGCATCTGCTCCCTATCTAATCTCTCCAACTCACCTCTTCCTCTCTATGAGCACAACTTTCTCAAATTCTCTTCCCTCTCCACTCCATGTCTACAATCTCCACCCCACAAACTTTCACACCCTCGCAGGAATCTTAAACATCTTGACCTACATTCATTCTCTGAACCCCTCCTCCTTCTCACAGATATAAGTTCCTTACACAATGCGGATGACGCTGCCGCTCTATATAACACCACAATAGCTGTAGTTTTGGAATCTGCTGCCCCACTTACACATACCAAAGCTCGCAAAATCAACAGACAGCCCTGGCACACCAGCCTGACCAAAGAATTGAGGTGAGCTTCCAGGGCTGCTGAGCGCAGATGGAAAAGATCCCACTCCAATGAGCACTTCATCGCATTCAAACAGTCCCTTACTACTTTCAAGACCACACTCGCCACAGCTAAACAAACCTACTTCTCATCGCTCATATCCTCCCTGTCTGACAACCCTAAACAGTTATTCAACACCTTCAATTCTCTCCTCCGTCCCCCAGCACCTCCTCCCTCCCCACTTATCTCAACGGAAGACTTTGCCTCATTTTTAAAGCAGAAGATTGATAACATCAAAGACAGTTTTGGTCAACAACCCCCAGAGCCCTTCCTCCCTACTTCCCAGCCCTCAGCCTCCAAAACCAACTTCTCCACCATTACAGAAGATCAACTCTCCACTCTACTCTCAAAATTGCATCTCACCACCTGTGCACTTGACCCGCTCCCATCCCACTTCATCCCAAACCTCAACACAGTCTTCATCCCAACCCTAACCCATCTCTTCAACCTATCACTAACAACTGGTGTTTTCCCCTCAAGCTTTAAAAATGCCTCCATCACACCTATCCTCAAAAAGCCTTCTCTTGACCCATCCTCTGTATCTAGCTATCGTCCTATATCACTTCTCCCCTATGCCTCCAAACTACTGGAACAACACGTCTACCTTGAACTGTCCTCCCATCTCTCTTCTTGCTCCCTCTTTGACCACTTACAATCTGGCTTTTGGTCACACCATTCCACTGAAACTGCCCTAACTAAGGTCACCAATGACCTCTTAACCACTAAGAGCAAGCGACACTACTCTGTCCTCCTCCTCCTGGACCTGTCGGCTGACTTTGACACAGTGGACCATTCCCTATTATTACAGACCCTCTCATCCCTTGGCATCACAGACTTGGCCCTATCCTGGATCTCACAGACCGGACATTCAGCGTCTTCCACTCACACACCACCTCCTCACTTCGCCCACTATCTGTCCGAGTCCCACAAGGTTCAGTCCTAGGGCCCCTGCTCTTCTCCATATACACCTTTGGCCTGGGACAGCTCATAGAATCTCATGGCTTTCAGTATCACCTCTATGCTGATGACACACAGATCTACATCTCTGGACCAGATATCACCTCCCTACTAACCAGAATCCCTCAATGTCTGTCCACTATTTCATCCTTCTTCTCCGCTAGATTTCTGAAACTTAACATGGACAAAACAGAATTCATCATCTTTCCCCCATCTCACGCGACCCCCCCAATGATCCTATCCATTACAGTAAATGGCTGCCCACTCTCCCCAGTCCCACAAGCTCGCTGCCTCGGGGTAATCCTTGATGCTGATATCTCCTTCAAACCACATATCCAAGCCCTTTCCACTTCCTGCTGACTTCAACTCAAAAATATTTCACGAATCCGTACATTCCTCAAACAAGAATCTGCAAAAACCCTAGTGCATGCCCTCATCATCTCTTGCCTTGACTACTGTAACCTCCTGCTATGTGGCCTCCCCTCGAACACTCTCGCACCCCTCCAATCTATTCTAAACTCTGCTGCCCAACTAATCCACCAGTCCCCCCACTATTCTCTGGCCTCTTCCCTCTGTCAATCCCTTCACTGGCTCCCCATTGTCCAGAGACTCCAGTACAAAACCCTAACCATGACGTACAAAGCCATCCACAACCTGTCTCCTCCATACATCTGTGACCTCGTCTCCCGGTAGTTACCTACACGCAACCTCCAATCCTCACAAGATCTCCTTCTCTACTCCCCTCTTATCTCCTCTTCCCACAATCGTATACAAGATTTCTCTCGCGTATCACCCCTACTCTGGAACCTTCTACCACAACACATCAGACTCTCGCCTACCATTGAAACCTTCAAAAAGAGCCTGAAGACCCACCTCTTCTGACAAGCCTACAACCTGCAGTAACCACCGATCGACCAAACCGCTGCATGACCAGCTCTATCCTCGCCTACTGTATTCTCACCCATCCCTTGTAGATTGTGAGCCTTCGCGGACAGGGTCCTCTCTCCTCCTGTACCAGTTATGACTTGTATTGTTTAAGAATATAGTACTTGTTTTTATTATGTATACCCCTCCTCACATGTAAAGCGCCATGGAATAAATGGCGCTACAACAATAAATAATAATAATAATAATAATAAAATAATAGTAATAATAATAGAAGGCAGCAGTCAAGTGAAACACTAGAGAAAAGAACAGATAAGAAAAATTTTACTTGTTAAGAGCCAAACGCAATGTAGTCGCCCAAAAAAGAACAATGGACACCAATACTTACATTACAGGCTGTAGTCCAACAGCACAGCAGTCAGGCAGCACCAGGAAGGCAGCACCAATCAAGTAACACCAGGAAGGCAGCACCAGTCAAGCAGCACCAGTCAGGCAGCAACAGGAAGGCAGCACCAGGAAGGCAGCACCCGTTAGGCAGCACCAGGAAGGCAGCAGCAGTCAGGCAGCACCCGGAAGGCAGCACCAGGATGGCAGCACTAGGAAGGCAGCAGCAGTCAGGCAGCACCAGTATGGCAGCACCAGGACAGCAGCAGCAGAGTGGCAGCACCAGGATTGCAGCACCAAGACCAGAGAAGCAAACAGTAACATAAAGAAATTAGTATAGAGTACAGACTGCAAAGGCAAACAGACATTTTCAAAGCGTCTATACTTACATCCAAAGTCTTGTGCTTGCATCCAGAGTCTTGAGAGTAATGAAATTGCTATGTCCTCAGCTCCTTTTATACCCCTTTGTTTTAGGAGTGACTGAAACCAGTTCCTGGACATGTTCAGTCTGAAGTAAGCATGCGTATTGAACGCATGCGTACACATGTCCTTGCATACCAATGCATTCCCATAGACAGTAATGCGTTTTTTAAGCACTCATCCGCATGCGCATGATTGTGCAATATTTGATGAGTCAAAAATGCAACATGTTGCGTTCACCGCACTCCGCGAAGCGACGCATGTGTACGCATCCACATGCAAGTGAACGTAAACGCATGTCCCTGCATATACCATGTTAAAGATATGTATGTATGACGCTTGCGGATCTATGCGGATCAACCACTGCACGCACAGATACGCAAATGTGAACCCGGCCTTAGACGTACCATAGCACGTGCACCTATGATTGCGTTCCCCTATGGCCAGAGCACCTATCATCATCAGAGCACAGCTACCCCTCACCTCACACGTCCCCGGAAGAAGCGATTAGCGAAATGGCGCCCGTCGGGTGTGGGGGAAGCACAGCTCGGCCACACCGCCCCTTGCAAAGCATTACCAGCTACATGGCCCATTCCATCACGACCATCCAGGTAATTAATAAACTACAACTTCAATATATGGGCAATTTTAGCCATATACTGTGATGCTATAGCAAGAGTTGGTTTAAATAGGAAACCTTTTTCAGTCAATTTTAATTACCCATTGTGGTGGGAACTGGATATAATGCACATACATGTCAATTTCACCTGCATTTGGTATATCCTGCTGTATTAAGTAATGCAGTTTTTACACCACGTGTTTACTCTATATTGTAGCTCTATTATAATAATTCCTTACTGTTCAAGTTTACTTAACCTAACTATCATCCACTTGGATTATCACTATCTCATTAGTAGAGCTATATAGTACATCATAGCGGTTGTTAAACAGCTTATTGAGATATATATATATATACTCTTGGTCCCGGCATATAAATCTGTGGTATCGTGCTGTACCTTTCCCTCCTCTTTTTGGAGGATCATCAGCCCTGTCATTTTTTACCCTAATCTATTACTGCTTTTATTATTGATTAATAAAGTGTTTTTTTAATCTCACATTTTGAGTTGGAATCGCTTCTTGTCTAGTGGAAATACCACAACAGACTAATTTGAAGCATATGTTTTGAAGTGTCTAGCGAACATTAAATCTTTGGACACAGAATTCATGAGAATATTTACGGTCTCTTTTACGGCGGTGCCCTAGAATATGTTGTCATTCCAGATGTTTTGTCTAGTGACCTGTTTTTTTCCAGCTTTTAACCCAGTTTTGAGCTATAAGCTGTTAGAGCAGATAGTCTGCAGTTTTCTGACTAATCCAATGAGATACATGTGACAGATCTTTTGCTAAATGATGTGTTGAGTTTTCCCTCTTACTAGAATATTTATCAATGAATTAAGAGTAGTGAATCAATTCGGCATATTTTACTAATTATTATGCTGTTCAAATATAGTAATTATTTTATCGTACATTCAGATTTTTTTCTGCTACTCTGAAAACCCAAAGCTTTAGGTGACAGGTAAAAATGAGCAAACTTGTTCGGAAAACAATTGGCAATTTCAAATTTGTCACGAACATTGCACATTTGGATTTGCGTTCTCATAAAATCATTGAGTTTCTATTAAGGCTTTTGTTAGGACTCTGGCTAGAATAGTGCTGCTGTATGAGGAGGGGGTAGGGAGATATTTTTGATATGGGGAGGGGGTAGGGAGAGTGGCGACCTGTACCATTTTTTTCAGTTATCTTAATGTGTGGATATTCTTGCAACCAAGCAGGGCGTAGAAACTATCCACAACATTCAGACATAAGGGCTTCTGTCAATGGCTGCTGAAGTCACATGTCCCTCTCCATATAAAAAGTGGACATGTTGTTTTTGCACCATTTTGTCAGTGTACCAGTGCAGAGGGGCTGCTCCTGCTGCCACTGCAAGTAGTCAGATTAGATAGATAGGATCCTGTGTGAAATTGACCTCCCAGCGTCTAAATCCTTTTCGCTAATAGTGTGGGCCAGACAGGAGTCCACATTTCAGAATCTAAATCCTTTCTGCTAATAATGGGGGCATACCCTAGGCCACATTTCAGAGCCTAAATTGTTTGTGCTAATAGTTTGAGCCAAGATCAGGCCACATTTCAGAATCTATATCATTTGTGCTAATAGTGTGGGCCAGCCAGGAGTCCACATTTCCGAATCTAAATCATTTCTGCTAATTGTTTGTGCCATACACAGGCCACATTTCATAATCTAAATTGTTTATGGTAATAGTGTGGGCTAGACACCAGATCACATTTCAGAATCTAAATGTTTTTTGCGAATAGTATGGCCCATACACCAGGACACATTTCATAATCTAAATCGTTTGTGCTAGTAGTGTGGACCAGACACCAGGCCACATTTCAGAATCTAAATCCTTTCTGCTAATAGTACAGTATGTGCCATACACCAGTAAACATTTCAGAATATAAATCATTTGTGGTAATAGTGTGAATCTAAAACTTTTCTGTTAATAATTTCTAAATCTCAGCCAATAAATAATGATTGTTAATTTAGTGACAGGTAACTGGTCTGGGCCTAGGGTTGTGAAGCAGCTGGTTAAAAGAGGGGAAGGGTACATCCAACATAAGTGGGAAAAAGTGAGGATGTGGTGGAAGAGGGAATAGGCTTGGTGTTCAAGATGTACGTGGGTTAGGTGGTAATGTTACTGAAAGTTCAACTGAACAAACATTGTCTTGTCCTATCTTAAGACAACTGACAACATCTGTTACTGTATGGGCTACTCATCTCTGTTTGGCAGCCACACAGCAGTACGCCTTGTAAATGAGAGCCAGAAAGAACATGTGCTTCTGTGTATGGCAAGTGCTACATCAAGTGGCCTCTCCTCCTCTTCCTCCACCTTAACATCACACATAGTACAATCCTCAGTGGTGGCACCCCAATTACCCTTGTTTCTCCCTGTGTCACAACTCTCCAACCGCCCAACTGCCCAATTGACTGTGGGGAACCACAGATCAGATAGGCGAGTCTGCAGAGCTATACACCTGTTGTTCCTTGGGCACCAGGAGTTTACAGAATCGAGAGAATAAAAGCATCTGCACCGATGCCCCAATTTTTTTTAGTTGGATACCTGGCCAAACGAAGTCGGGTCCGAGCAGAATTCAAACCCTCATCACCAGTAGGAGAACAGAGAGGTTGACAATGAGGTTGTAGATCTCACCTGGTGTGAACCCAGAGGCACGCAACTGAGTAGCGCAGCAGAGGAGGAGGAATATGATGAAGTTACGTTCTGGATTGCTGCACACACAGAGAGATGCAACCACAACAAGCTCTACATCCTCAGCCACAATTCTAGCTGCGGCTAGCAGCGGTCACGGGTCTGCAGTATGCAGGTGCAACAAGAGTTGAGGAGCCTTGGCCTTTTTTGAGACTGCAAAAAATAACCCAGCTCACGTTCTCCACCAACTTTTCAAAAAATGACTCAGCAGAGGCAAAAATTGCAATAGGTTGTCTGCTGCATTGATGAGCCATCACATGCGCGATCAACATGCCTTAGTGTGGGAATCTCACTGAGCTAAAATGCAGACTAGCTGACCTCTCCAACTACTGGCTGTCCCATCATGCACATCTGCTGCTTCTCTCTCGGTCACTGTGGCAAGTGTTCTCAAACAAGTCTCCGGCTGCAGAACCTCCACATGTTTACGACTTACAGTCGGGGTGAGTGAGAGCCCATCAGCTGTTACGGAAGAGGAGATGTCTCCTGTTTTTGTTTCACTGTGCACACCAGATCTTTCTACCACAACACCTCCACCTGCACCTCACTCACAGTCAAGCAGTTTGTCGTGTTCACCCTACTCCTCCTTCTCCAAGCACAGCAGCCAGTTATCGGTCCCGCAGTTGTAGTCACGTAAAATAATCTTTCCTACACATGCCAAAGCTAGGGGCTTGAACTCCACCATCTCCAATCTGTTAGTCACAGAAATAGTCACAGGCATTTTCGCCTGGTGGATACAGACAGTTTCCGAAAGTTGATAGCTGCCGTAGACCTCCAGTACCAGTTGCCCAGTCACCATTACTTCTCTAAGAAAGCTGTGCCTATGCTACACCACCATGTTTCAGACAACATCACTCGTTCCTTGAAAAAATCTATGTCTGCCAGGGTGCATTTCACCACCGACACCTGGATGAGCATAACTGGGCAGGGGCATTTCATCTCGCTGACTGGGCACTGGGTGACGCTGGTTGCTGTGGGGGCAGGTGGTCAAGGGGCTACTCCACAAGTCTTGGAATCCCCAGGGCATACTGGAGAACTCTCAGCATCTAACAGTTCCTCCACTATTTCTGGCTTCTCCATCTCCTCTAGGATCTCGAGCTGTGCCCTCAACCTCTCCCTTAATCAGACAGGTGTTCCAACAGTGCAAAGATAATCCCCAACACCTTTGTACTGCACACCCGGGCTCACCGCAATCAGGCAGTGTTTAAATTAATATGTCTTGGAGTTTGCAGTCACAGAGCTCAAGAGTTGTGGACAGCTATCCAGGCTGAGTTTGAGCAATGGCTGTCTCCAGTGACACTGGAGCAAGGTAAGGCCATGTGCAATAATGGTGCGAAACTGGTGGGGGCCATACGTCAGGGCAACCTCTCACACGTGCCTTGCATGGCTCACAACCTCAAACTGGTGGTACAGCAATTCACCATCACTATTCTGGCCTGGATGTGCTCCTGCAGAAAGCATGGATGCTTTGTGCTTTCTTCTGCCTTTCTCACCTTTCAGGTCATCGACTAGGTTCACATTAGCGTTTCTGTGCACAGCGTATCATCTGCATGTGCAAACTCATGCCAAAACGCATGCAAATACATGCTTACACCTCTACATAATCTTATGCATGATTCAAAAGAAACCACAGCGTATGCATGTGTTTAAATGCGTTTTGGAATGCATTTGCATTGTTTATATGCATGGTGGAGGTGGTGACATAATTTTCTGGACATGCGCAGTCTGAAGTGCGCATGCGTTATCGAACGCATAGATATGCATATCCTTGCGTACCAATGCGTTCCCATAGACAGTAATGCGTTTTTTTACGCAATCATCCGCATGCGCATGATTGTGCAATATCTGACGGCTCATAAAATGCAGCATGCTGCGTTCGCCAGACACCGCCGCACACCGCAAAACGACTCATGCGTATGCATCCACATGCGAACGCTTGCAAAAGCATATCCCTGCGTACACTATGTTAAAAATATGTATGCATGACGCATGCAGATGTATGCGGATCATAAGCTGCGCACAGAAACGCTAATTTGAACCCAGCTTTACAAAGCTACAAACGTCTTTCGGCCTACTGGTTAACCATTTGATATGTGATATGCCGACACAATGGAATTTCACTCTGCAGATGTTGCAGCACCTTATGGCAATAGTGACGAGCCCTAGTGCAGTATTTCATTTTGCATAACCTGGGCCAACACAATATGGACATGGAGCAAATCAGGCTTGTGGATTGTGCGCATATGAAGCACCTTTACACCCTTTTGCACAGTTATGAAATGGCTTCGAAGATGAGTAGCACTGATGATGCCATAATGAGCATCACTATTCCGGTCATCCACATGCTGGAGCACACTTTGAACAGTCTGATTGAGGAGGTGGTTGTTCCAGAGGAAGAGGTGGAAACAGAGGAGGATGCAAAAGGAATAATCTCTAAGTTCTGGACAGTCGTCGCCCAGGTGGGTGCCATGTAAGGATGGATTGCAACGATCAAAGGTGGCTCATACGAACAGAGAAACTGTTAGTAAAGGTGCAAGAGGAACAAATGGAGGAATACGAGGAGGAAGAGGTGCAACAGTCAGGAGATGAAGTGGATAATGATCCTCTCTCTTTTGTCCACGATTTGCGGGAGGGGAAGGAGGAAACAAGCTTGAGTGTTACCTCACCAACAACACACCATGGACTTAGACCTCATGGAAGAGCCTGAACATAAGCACTTTCTTCCTGCACTATCTTCAACATGATGACCCTCTTGTTAGGGTTAGAAATAGTGCATACAACTGGGTTGCCAATCTGTTAGATCCCTGGTACAAGAGTAAATTTTGCCAGATGCTTCCCTTCCTGGAAAGAGACCCACATATGCTGGATTATCAAAACATGCTTGCAGACAATCTTAAGAGTGGTTTTCCCCAAGACAGCAGTGAGGTACACAATGTTCATCACAGTTATAGACTTACATCCTTGGAAATGTCGAGTCGTCAACACAAAAATATTAGCAGTAGAAGCAGTGTAAGGCCACATGCACACATTGAGTATTTGATGAGTTTTTTTATCTTAGTATTTGTAAGGCAAAACAAGGAGTGGAACAGTTAGAGGAAAACCATAATAGAAACATTTGCACCACTTCTGCATTTTTCACCCACTCCTGGTTTTGGCTTACAAATACTAGGGTAAAAAACTCACCAAATACTGAATGTGTGCATGTGGCCTAAGTGGCAAAATCAATTTCTGTGAGTCATTTTGACACATTTTTTTAGACCAGTTGGTGCACCAACAGAACAGAGTGCAAGTATGACACTTTGTGAATGACTGGAGAGAAGGAGAGGATGGTGCAGGAATATCACAAGCTCAATATCAATGCCATCAGGGGGATTTGAGCCCTTTTGCATTTTTATATTTAAAACTGGAAGAGTGGCCTGAGCTCACCTGTCACGCCTGGCAGCCAGCATTCTCTCAGAAAGTGTTTTCAGTGCTGCTGGTGGAATAGTTAAGGATGAGTGAATCCAGCTGTCCCAGAAAATGTAGAGTACCTAACTTTCATCAAGATGAACAAGTCATGGATCTCTAATGACTTTTGCCTTCCAGTCGCAGACTGGACAGAAGAGACAATGTTTAGTTTTTAGTGTGCTGCTTTGATCTCGCATTATTGCTGTCCGTGACACCTTTTTCGTGGCTTCTGTGCCTGCTGTTGCAACTACTGCTGATGTTACAAACAATTTTTTGATTTGTGGAGACTCCAAGTTGGATCTTACCTGTAGTTACTAGGGTTGAGCGAAACGGATCGGACAAATTCAAAAATCGCCGACTTTCGGCAAAGTCGAGTTTCGTGAAACCCGACCTGATCCTAGTGTGGGATCTGCCATGAGGTCAGTGATCTTCGCGGCAAAGTCGGGTTTCGTATGATGCTTTCAGCGCCATTTCTCATCCAATGAAGGAGGACGCAGAGTGTGGGCAGCGTGATGACATAGGTCTCGGTCCCCACCATCTTGGAGAAGGGCATTACAGTGATTGGCTTGCTTTCTGCGGCATCACAGGGGCTATAAAGGTGCGTGCACGCCTACTGCCATCTTATTTCTGCCAATCTTAGCATAGGGAGAGGTTGCTGCAGCTTCATCAGAAGAAGGGATATAGTTAAGGAGGGAAGATTAACCCCGAAACTGCTTGTGCTGTAGCGATTTCCACTGTCCAACACCACCTTTTCTTTGCAGGGACAGTGGAGTTTATTTTTTTGTGCACCAGCTCTGTAGCTTATTTGGCTACCCTATAAGGGTCCCTGATAGCTGCATTGCTGTTTGTACGCCGCTGTGCAAATCAACTGCTTTTTTAAAAGCAAAAATCCTGTTGCTCCTTTCTGCACAGTTCTCTTGTTTCTTTGTCCACACTTTTGTGTGCAGCAGTCCTTTTTATTGCTGCCATACTTGTCCTGAGATCATTATAGGGAGATTGAAATTGTACTACAGCCCTTGGATTTTTTGATATATCTTCCAGCCACGTTCTGCCACTTACATTGTGTAGTGTAATACACTGGGCCTGAGTTTTGTTGCAGTCTCCCCCCCCCAAAAAAGGGAGATTTAAATTGGCACTAAGTGGATCTACGTCACAGTTCTGTTAGTTTGTTGTACATCTTCCAGCCACATTCTGCCATTTACATTGTGTATTGTAATACACTGGGCCTGAGTTTTGTTGCAGTCTCCCCCCCAAAAAAGGGAGATTGAAATTGGCACTAAGTGGATCTACGTCACAGTTCTGTTAGTTTGTCGTACATCTTCCAGCCACGTTCTGTCAATTACATTGTGTATTATAATACACAATGGAGACATCAAGGAGAGCAGACGTGTCTGTCTGCTCTCTGCTGGATGAGGACAATAAGGCGCCGTGCTAGTGGCAGCCCATTGCAGCAGCAATAGTTTTGTTTTGTTTTAGTTTTGTTTTGTTTTATTTTGTTTTGTTCTACTTTATTTTATTTTGGAATTATTTTTGTTATGTGTGAACCTTTTTCTTTCTGAACCTCAGCTTTTTGGTACTCCTAAGGAATTTTCTTTTCCCCAATACCTTCTCCTTCTGAACTTGGATCCGCTGGAATGCTTCCCTTGGATTTATGCTGAACCCTTGGATTTATGCTGAACCCTTGGATTTCCCCTTGGCTGGTTGCTTCTGAACCTGGGATACTCTGATTTGTTTCCCCTGGATGCATACTGCTACCCACAGCTTTCTGGATGTATGCTTCTGATCCTTGGCTCCCCTGGAAGGTTTCCCTTGGATGTTTGCTGCTACCCGCAGCTATCTGGATTTACAGTGCATTTGTGATCACCTTGCAACCTAGGACTGGTATTATACGCACCTACTGCCAGGCGGCCACTACCTGTCTGGGAATTGGCACAGCTATGTCTGGAGGAGTGCACTGTATACCTCCCTACACGGACAGGCTTAGTGCAACTAACATGGGCAAGGTTTGATTGATGTCCCTAAGTCTGTTCATAAACGTGTTGCTTACTCAAGGGTCCGACTTCTGGAGCTGCGCAGGCTAATGCCTTCTCCTGCGGTGGGTAGACCATGTGTCCCGTGTGAGGTAAGGCGACCCTACAGAGGCTGCAGAGCGGGCAAAAAACTTAAGGCAAGGCGAAGACGGTTTAAACCTGTAGTTCCGTCCATCATCATGGGGAATGTTCAATCACTGGGTAATAAGTCGGATGAACTGCTGGCATTAATACGGACCCAGAGGGAATACAAAGAATGCAGTTTGATATCTTTTACTGAAACATGGTTACGTGGCGAGATCCCGGACTCAAGTGTTTCAGTACCAGGATTTCACATGGTCCGGGCGGATAGAGACACTATGAAGAGCGGCAAAAAAAAGGGTGGTGGAGTTATACTCTACATAAACAATGGTTGGTGCAATCAGGGGCATGTGACTGTAAGGGAGCGCCATTGTTGTCCGAACATTGAATTGCTAGCTGTTGGCCTCAGACCTTACTATATTCCTAGAGAATTCTCGCTTGTTATTGCAATAGTGTTGTACATACCACCAACTGCAAACCATGAGGCTGCAGGTGAAGTGCTGTCAGGAGTCATTGCCCGGCTCCAGATGAAACACCCCAACTCGCTTACTGTAATCTCTGGGGATTTTAACCGGGCTAAAATGTCTACTGCCTTACCTAAATTCTATCAATTTGTTAAATGTACAACACGTGACAAAATTACGTTGGACTTACTCTATGCGAATGTCAAGAATGCTTATTCATCGTCTACCCTGCCGCCCTTGGGGAAGTCTGATCACAATCTTGTACTATTGTCACCAGTCTACCAACCTGTTGTAAGAAAACAGCCGGCTACCTTTAAATCAGTTAGAATGTGGAATCCAACAAATGAACAGGCTTTGCAGGATTGCTTTCATCTTACAGACTGGGATGTGCTGCTTGGGACAATGGACGAGTATACAAATGTTAATGAAGTGGTTGGTAGAGTGACTGACTACATTAACTTCTGCACTGATATGTTGGTGCCGACTAAAAAGATTAGGTGTTTTGCAAACAACAAGCCATGGATAACAAAGGAATTGAAGCATTTGCTCAACAGGAAAAAAAAGGCATTTAAACTGGGTGACAAAGAGGAAATTAAAATGATACAGCATGAATTGAAGCATAAAATAAAGGAGGCCCAGGAAGCCTTCAGAATTAAACTTGAAAAGAAACTGTCCCACAATAATACCAGAGAGGTTTGGGCAGGAATGAAATTACTGACTGGGCTTAAGCTGAGGCTTGAAAATGATCCAGGAACAATGGACAAGGCTAATGAGATGAATGAGTACTTCAACAGGTTCAGCAGTACATGTGTAATGCAAACTGATAGTGGATGGGAACTGGGTGCAAATTCTGCAACATCGATATTGGAGGATGAGCAGACCTATTTTAGAGTATCCGAAAATGATGTGAGGAGGCAGTTTAAGTCACTTAACATTGGTAAAGCTGCAGGACCAGATGGACTCAGCTCACGTGTCCTTAAAGTGTGTGCAGACCAGCTGTGTACTGTCTTTACGCGCCTATTTAATGGAAGTCTACAAACACAGAGGGTACCGGTGTTATGGAAAACTTCCAGTCTGGTGCCCGTACCCAAGACGACTTCTCCTGCAACCCTAAATGACTATCGTCCTGTAGCCTTAACATCTCATGCTATGAAGGCCTTGGAAAGATTAGTGCTTGCTCACTTAAGACCGAGGGTCAATGCTTTTATTGATCCCCTTCAGTTTGCTTACCGACATAGATTGGGGGTGGATGATGCTATCCTTTCTCTGTTACATAGGGTACATTCATTTCTGGAGATTGATGGAACCACGGTGCGAGCGATGTTCTTCGATTTCTCGAGTGCATTTAACTCCCTGCAGCCACTTTTACTACACAAAAAGATGACTGATATGAAGGTGGAGGAGGGGATGAGAAATTGGATAACTGACTACCTATCAGATCGGCCACAGTTTGTACAGATGGGAGCAGTGGTGTCAAGCAGATTATTGAGCAGTGTAGGTGCCCCCCAGGGAACAGTGCTTGCGCCCTTTCTATTCACACTGTATACTTCAGACTTTCAGTTTAAATCTGAACTTTGCCATCTTCAAAAATTTTCGGATGACTCTGTGGTTGTGGGATGCATTAGGGGAGATCAGGGGGATGAGGAATATAGAAGGGTGGTGTCGAATTTCGTGGATTGGTGCAATGGTAACTATCTGCAGCTAAATGTTAAGAAAACCAAGGAGTTGGTGGCCAACTATAGCAGGATAAAGTTGGAATGCTTACCGATCACTATTGCTGGTCAGGAGGTCGAGCAGGTGGAGAGTTACAAATATTTGGGGGTCCATTTGGATAGCAAACTGGACTGGAGATGCCACTCAGAGTTTGTCTACAAGAAGGGGATGAGCAGACTGTATTTCCTAAGGAAACTGAGGTCTTTTAATGTGTGTAGCAAAATGTTAGAAATGTTCTACCAATCTGTGGTGGCAAGTGCCATCTTTTTTGCAATCACGTGCTGGGGTAGTAGTGTGCGGGCCTCTGATGCTAATAAGCTGAATAAGATTATTAAGAAGGCAAGTTCTGCTGTGGGCTGCAATCTGGACTCTTTTGGGGAGGTAGTGGAGAAAAGAACTCTGAGAAAGTGTATGACAATTATGAACAATAATGCACATCCATTATATGAACTATTCATGAGACAGAAGAGCACCTTCAGCAACCGGCTAATACTTCTGAGGTGTAAGAAGGAAAAATATAGGAAATCGTTTGTGCCAACTGCCATGGGAATGTACAACAATAACATTAGGGTTAAACCACCAAGGTGAATGTCTACTTATTTCTCTACATTTCAGTTCACTCGTTGTGTATGTCCTATTCTAATGTATAATGTTCTTCTGTCAACAAACTGTCATGTCAACTATGGAATTCCTTTATGATTTTTATGATTTAAGTTGTGCTGCTGTGATACCATAATTTCCCACGGGATCAATAAAGTGTATCGTATCGTATCGTATCGTAATACACTGGGCCTGAGTTTTGTTGCAGTCTCCCTTCAAAAAAGGAAGACTTAAATTGGCACTAAGTAGATCTACGTCACAGTTCTGTTAGTTTGTCGTACATCTTCCAGCCACGTTCTGCCATTTACATTGTGTATTATAATACACTGGGCCTGAGTTTTGTTGCAGTCTCCCCCAAATAAAAGGGAGATTTAAATTGGCACTAAGTGGATCTACATCACAGTTCTGTTAGTTTGTCGTACATCTTCCAGCCACGTTCTGCCACTTACATTGTGTATTGTAATACACTGGGCCTGAGTTTTGCTGCAGTCTCCCCCAAATTAAAGGGAGATTTAAATTGGCACTAAGTGGATCTACGTCACAGTTTTGTTAGTTTGTTGTACATCTTCCAGCCACATTCTGCCACTTACATTGTGTAGTGTAATACACTGGGCCTGAGTTTTGTTGCAGTCTCCCCCCCAAAAAAGGGAGATTTAAATTACAACTAAGTGGATCTACATCACAGTTCTGTTAGTTTGTCGTACAGAGTGTTGAGCGATACCTTCCGATACTCAAAGGTATCGGTATCGGATGGGATCGGCCGATATCCAAAAAATATCGGATATCGCCGATACCGATACCCGATACCAATGTAAGTCAATGGGACTCAAGTATCGGAAGCTATTCTGGATGGTTCCCAGGGTCTGAAGGAGAGGAAACTCTCCTTCAGGCCCTGGGATCCATAGTCATGTAAAAAATAAAGAATAAAAATAAAAAATATGGATATACTCACCCCTCTGACGGACCCTGGCTCTCAGCGCTGCAAGCGTCTGCCTCCGTTGCTAAGAATGCAGTGAGTGAAGGACCTTTGATGATGTCGCGGTCAGGTGACCGGTCACCTGACCGCTCACGTGACCGCGACGTCATGGAATGTCCTTCACTCACTGCATTCTTAGGAACGGAGGCTGCCGTTTGCACCGATGAGAGCCAGGGTTCGTCGGAGGGGTGAGTATATCCATATTTTTTAGTTTTATTCTTCATTTTTTACATAAATATGGATCCCGGGCCTGAAGGAGAGTTAACTCTCCTTCAGACCATGGGAACCATACGCACCGCACACGCCGAAGATGACTGGGAACACTTCCGATTCCGATTTCCCATATCGCAAAAATATCGGAACTCGGTATCGGAATTGTGATACAGCAAATGTCGGCCGATACCCGATATTTGCAGTATCGGAATGCTCAACAATAGTGGTACATCTTCCAGCCACGTTCTGTCACTTACATTGTGTAGTTAATACACTGGGCCTGAGTTTTATTGCAGTCTCCCCCAAATAAAAGGGAGATTTAATTTGGCACTAAGTGGATCTACGTCACAGTTCTGTTAGTTTGTTGTACATCTTCCAGCCACGTTCTGCCACTTACCTTGTGTAGTGTAATACACTGGGCCTGAGTTTTGTTGCAGTCTCCCCCAAATAAAATGGAGATTTAAATTGGCACTAAGTGGATCTACGTCACAGTTCTGTTAGTTTGTCGTACATCTTCCAGCCACGTTCTGCCACTTACATTGTGTAGTGTAATACACTACGCCTGAGTTTTGTTGCAGTCTCCCCCACTAAAAAAGGGAGATTTAAATTTTCCGCAAGTTTATATACACCTTCTACCTTGTTTCACAGTACCATATAACGGTTGTTTTTTTGGATAAATTTTTCCAAAAATGAGGAAGTCTGGTGGAAGAGGCCGTGGGCAGGTGTTGCCAGCTGGTATTGATGGTGGTGTTGGTGGTGGAGCATCTGGAGATAGTGGGAAAAGCAAAATAGCACCAAAGGCTCGAGGTGTTGAGCCAGTGTCATCGTCTGGATACAACAGGCATCAAAGGCTCCCTTATCTGGGAGTAGGAAAACAGGTTTTAAAGCCGGAGCAGCAGGAAAAAGTTTTGGCTTTCCTTGCTGACTCAGCCTCTAGCTCTTTCACCTCCTCTTCAGAAGGTTCGAAATCTAAAAGCAGCGAGTCGTCAGTGGATACTCCCGGTCAGGAACAAGTCACTTCCTTGTGTCCTTCACCCAAACCAAAAGTGAAGGATGCGGCAGGCGAAACTACAGTTTACTCCATGGAGCTCTTTACACATACCGTGCCTGGGTTAGAGAGTGAAATTGTTAAAAGCCCATTACAAGATGAATCGGACATGGAGTGCACAGATGCACAGCCACAGCTAGATTATTATGCTGTTTCATTGACTCAGATCACTACATTGCCCTCGCAGTGTACTGAGCCAGAATCTGACCCTGATGAGACTATGGTGCCCCGTCACGAACGCTATAGCACCTTACACTGTGACACAGAGGAAGGTGCACATGACATTGAAGAGGAGATGATAGATGACCCATTTGTTGACCCACATTGGCAGCCATTGGGGGAAGAGGGTGCCGCTGCCAGTAGCTCAGAAGTGGAGGAGGATGATCCGCAGCAGCCATCTACATCGCAACAGCTTTTCATCTGGCAGGCCCGTATCTGGCCAAAAATGTTTGTCAAATCCAAAAACAGTTTTAGGACACCGTGGCCATCCGGTGAGAGTAGCACAGCGTGCAATGCCTGAAAAGGTAATCCATAGTAGGAAGAGTGCAGTGTGGGCATTTTTTAACCAAGATCCGAATGCTCAGTGCAAAGTTATCTGTAAGAAATGCTCAAAGACCTTTAGCTGAGGGAAGAATCTCCCAAATTAAAATACAACGTGCATGCGTAGACATTTAATCAGCATGCACTTGCAAGCCTGGGCTAACTACCAAACGTCCAGTACCATTGGTGCACCTGCTCAGAATGAAGGTAGTCAGCAACGCTACATTGCTTCCCTCACTGAGGCAATCAGTCAGTAGAAAGGTGCACCTCCCAACAGATGCATGGACCAGTAGGCATGGCCAGGGACGTTACGTGTCCATCACGGCACACTGGGTTAAAGGTGGTGGATGCAGGGTCCACAGGGGACAGCAATATTGGGACAGTTCTGCCATGCCCACGGTCTAGGAAACAGTTGGCTGTAGGCGTTCGCCCCCCCTCCTCCTCGTCCTCCTGCAGAAGCGAGAGCTCGTCCACAGACCGCAGTCGCACGAGCACTCCATCCGCAGCTGCCACTGTTGCACACGAGGTGTCCCATTATGGGACAGCTAGTGGCAAGCGTCAGCAGTCTGTATTGGCAATGAAGTGTTTGGGCGACAACAGACACACCGCGGAAGTTCTGTCCGAGTTCTTGCAGAAAGAAACTCAGTCATGGCTGGGCACTGTACATCTGTTGTGAATTCTGTGGCTGAATTCACTCCTGTGGTCACAAGTGGTACTGCAGCTTCTGAGCTTCCTCCCTCAGGTGTTCTGGTGAGCTCGTTAACTGCTTCATTACTTAACTCCGCCTGATGCTGCTATCCTTGCTCCTTGTCAATGTTTCAGTGTTGGATCTGAGCTTCTCCTGATTGTTCCTGTGACCTGCTGCTCTGTATAGCTAAGTGCTTTTTGCTTTTTTTGTTGCTTTTTTTCTGTCCAGCTTGTCTTTTGTTTTGCTGGAAGCTCTGAGACGCAAAGGGTGTACCGCCGTGCCGTTAGTTCGGCACGGTGGGTTTTTTTTGCCCCCTTTGCGTGGTTTTGCTTTAGGGTTTTTTGTAGACTGCAAAGTTCGCTTTACTGTCCTCGCTCTGTCCTAGAATATCGGGCCCCACTTTGCTGAATCTATTTCATCCCTACGTTTTGTCTTTTCATCTTACTCACAGTCATTATATGTGGGGGGCTGCCTTTTCCTTTGGGGAATTTCTCTGGGGCAAGTCAGGCCTATTTTTCTATCTTCAGGCTAGCTAGTTTCTTAGGCTGTGCCGAGTTGCCTAGGTAGTTGTTAGGCGCAATCCACAGCCGCTTTTAGTTGTGTTTAGGATAGGATCAGGTGTGCAGTCTACAGAGTTTCCACGTCTCAGAGCTCGTTCTTGTATTTTTGGGTATTTGTCAGATCACTGTGTGCGCTCTGATCGCTAAGCACACTGTGTTTCTGGATTGCCTTCATAACACCTGTCATTAGCAAACATAACAGTACAAGGAGCCAAACTAATGATTCTCAATAGAGGGAAAGAAAAAGTTCTGACATCATTTTTTTTTTTTTTTCTGCTCTGTGTTCACTTTTTTTTTTCCCCTAGACATTTGGGTGATTCTGGACACAGGTGTGGACATGGATATTCAGGGTCTGTGCTCTTCAATGGATAATCTCGTTATAAATGTACAAAAAATTCAAGATACTATTGATCAGAAATCTATGTTAGAACCAAGAATTCCTATTCCTGATTTGTTTTTTGGAGATAGAACTAAGTTTCTAAGTTTCAAAAATAATTGTAAGCTATTTCTGGCCTTGAAACCTCATTCTTCTGGTAATCCTATTCAACAGGTTTTGATTATTATTTCTTTTTTGCGCTGCGACCCTCAAGACTGGGCATTTTCTCTTGCGCCAGGAGACCCTGCATTGAGTAGTGTCGATGCGTTTTTCCTGGCGCTCGGATTGCTGTACGATGAGCCTAATTCAGTGGATCAGGCTGAGAAAAATTTGCTGGCTTTGTGCCAGGGTCAGGATGATATAGAAGTATATTGTCAGAAATTTAGGAAATGGTCAGTACTCACTCAGTGGAATGAATCTGCGCTGGCAGCTTTGTTCAGAAAGGGTCTCTCTGAGGCTCTTAAGGATGTCATGGTGGGATTTCCTATGCCTGCTGGTTTGAATGAGTCTTTGTCTTTGGCCATTCAGATCAGTCGACGCTTGCGCGAGCGTAAATCTGTGCACCATTTGGCGGTACTGCCTGAGGTTAAACCTGAGCCTATGCAGTGCGATAGGACTATGACTAGAGTTGAACGGCAGGAATACAGACGTCTGAATGGTCTGTGTTTCTACTGTGGTGATTCCACTCATGCTATTTCTGATTGTCCTAAGCGCACTAGGCGGTCCGCTAGGTCTGCCGTCATTGGTACTGTACAGTCCAAATTCCTTCTGTCCATTACCTTGATATGCTCTTTGTCGTCGTTTTCTGTCATGGCGTTTGTGGATTCGGGCGCTGCCCTGAATCTGATGGATTTGGATTATGCTAAACGTTGTGGGTTTTTCTTGGAGCCTTTGCGGTGTCCTATTCCATTGAGAGGAATTGATGCTACACCTTTGGCCAAGAATAAACCTCAATACTGGGCCCAGCTGACCATGTGCATGGCTCCTGCACATCAGGAAGTTATTCGCTTTCTGGTGTTGCATAATCTGCATGATGTGGTCGTGTTTGGGTTGCCATGGCTACAAACCCATAATCCAGTATTGGATTGGAATTCCATGTCGGTATCCAGCTGGGGTTGTCAGGGGGTACATGGTGATGTTCCATTTTTGTCGATTTCGTCATCCACCCCTTCTGAGGTCCCAGAGTTCTTGTCTGATTATCAGGATGTATTTGAAGAGCCCAAGTCCGATGCTCTACCTCCGCATAGGGATTGTGATTGTGCTATCAATTTGATTCCTGGTAGTAAATTCCCTAAAGGTCGATTATTTAATTTATCCGTGCCCGAACACGCCGCTATGCGCAGTTATGTGAAGGAATCCCTGGAGAAGGGACATATTCGCCCATCGTCATCACCACTGGGAGCAGGGTTCTTCTTTGTAGCCAAGAAGGATGGTTCGCTGAGACCGTGTATTGATTACCGCCTTCTTAATAAGATCACTGTTAAATTTCAGTATCCCTTGCCATTGTTATCTGACTTGTTTGCTCGGATTAAGGGGGCTAGTTGGTTCACTAAGATAGATCTTCGTGGTGCGTATAATCTGGTGAGAATCAGGCAAGAGATGAATGGAAAACTGCATTCAATACGCCCGAGGGTCATTTTGAGTATCTAGTGATGCCGTTCGGACTTGCCAATGCTCCATCTGTGTTTCAGTCTTTTATGCATGACATCTTCCGTGAGTATCTGGATAAATTCCTGATTGTTTACTTGGATGACATTTTGATCTTCTCAGATGATTGGGAGTCTCATGTGAAGCAGGTCAGAATGGTTTTTCAGGTCCTGCGTGCTAACTGTTTGTTTGTGAAGGGATCAAAGTGTCTCTTCGGTGTGCAGAAAGTTTCATTTTTGGGGTTCATCTTTACCCCTTCTACTATCGAGATGGATCCAGTTAAGGTCCAAGCCATCCAGGATTGGATTCAGCCGACATCTCTGAAAAGTCTGCAAAAGTTCCTGGGCTTTGCTAATTTTTATCGTCGCTTCATCTGTAATTTTTCTAGCATTGCCAAACCATTGACCGATTTGACCAAAAAGGGTGCTGATTTGGTTAATTGGTCTTCTGCTGCTGTGGAAGCTTTTCAGGAGTTGAAGCGTCGTTTTTGTTCTGCCCCTGTGTTGTGTCAGCCAGATGTTTCTCTTCCGTTCCAGGTCGAGGTTGATGCTTCTGAGATTGGAGCAGGGGCGGTTTTGTCACAGAGAGGTTCTGATTGCTCAGTGATGAAACCATGTGCTTTCTTTTCCAGGAAGTTTTCGCCCGCTGAGCGTAATTATGATGTGGGCAATCGAGAGTTGCTGGCCATGAAGTGGGCATTCGAGGAGTGGCGTCATTGGCTTGAAGGAACTAAGCATCGCGTGGTGGTATTGACTGATCATAAGAACTTGACTTATCTCGAGTCTGCCAAGCGCTTGAATCCTAGACAGGCCCGTTGGTCGTTATTTTTTGCCCGCTTCGACTTTGTGATTTCGTAACTTCCGGGCTCTAAAAATGTGAAGGCGGATGCTCTGTCTAGGAGTTTTGTGCCCGACTCTCCGGGTTTATCTGAGCCAGCGGGTATCCTCAAGGAAGGAGTCATTGTGTCTGCCATCTCCCCTGATTTGCGGCGGGTGCTGCAAAAATTTCAGGCGAATAAACCTGATCGTTGTCCAGCAGAGAAACTGTTCGTCCCTGATAGGTGGACTAATAAACTTATCTCTGAACTTCATTGTTCGGTGTTGGCTGGTCATCCTGGAATCTTTGGTACCAGAGAGTTAGTGGCTAGATCCTTCTGGTGGCCATCTCTGTCACGGGATGTACGTACTTTTGTGCAGTCCTGTGGGATTTGTGCTAGGGCTAAGCCCTGCTGTTCTCGTGCCAGTGGGTTGCTTTTGCCCTTGCCGGTCCCAAAGAGGCCTTGGACTCATATTTCGATGGATTTCATTTCTGACCTTCCCGTTTCTCAAAAGATGTCAGTCATTTGGGTGGTCTGTGATCGCTTTTCTAAAATGGTCCATCTGGTGCCCTTGGCTAAATTGCCTTCCTCCTCTGATTTGGTACCTTTGTTCTTTCAGCATGTGGTTCGGTTGCATGGCATTCCTGAGAATATTGTTTCTGACAGAGGTTCCCAGTTTGTTTCAAGGTTTTGGCGAGCCTTTTGTGGTAGGATGGGCATTGACCTATCCTTTTCCTCGGCTTTCCATCCTCAGACTAATGGCCAGACCGAACGAACCAATCAGACCTTGGAAACATATCTGAGATGTTTTGTTTCTGCAGACCAGGATGATTGGGTGTCCTTTTTGCCGTTGGCTGAGTTCGTCCTTAATAATCGGGCCAGCTCGGCTACCTTGGTTTCTCCATTTTTTTGCAATTCTGGGTTCCATCCTCGTTTCTCTTCAGGACAGGTTGAGTCTTCGGACTGTCCTGGTGTGGATTCTGTGGTGGATAGGTTGCAGCAGATCTGGACTCAGGTAGTGGACAATTTGATCTTGTCCCAGGAGAAAGCTCAACTTTTCGCTAATCGCAGACGCCGTGTGGGTCCCCGACTTCGTGTTGGGGATCTGGTTTGGTTATCTTCTCGTCATATTCCTATGAAGGTTTCCTCTCCTAAATTTAAACCTCGTTTTATTGGTCCGTATAGGATTTCTGAGGTTCTCAATCCTGTGTCTTTTCGTTTGACCCTCCCAGACTCCTTTTCCATACATAATGTATTCCATAGGTCGTTGTTGCGGAGATACGTGGCACCTATGGTTCCATCTGTTGAGCCTCCTGCCCCGGTTTTGGTGGAGGGGGAATTGGAGTATATTGTGGAGAAGATTTTGGATTCTCGTGTTTCTAGACGGAAACTCCAGTATCTGGTTAAATGGAAGGGTTATGCTCAGGAAGATAATTCCTGGGTTTTTGCCTCTGATGTTCATGCTTCCGATCTTGTTCGTGCCTTTCATGCGGCTCATCCTGGTCGGCCTGGGGGCTCTGGTGAGGGTTCGGTGACCCCTCCTCAAGGGGGGGGTACTGTTGTGAATTCTGTGGTCACAAGTGGTACTGCAGCTTCTGAGCTTCCTCCCTCAGGTGTTCTGGTGAGCTCGTTAACTGCTTCATTACTTAACTCCGCCTGATGCTGCTATCCTTGCTCCTTGTCAATGTTTCAGTGTTGGATCTGAGCTTCTCCTGATTGTTCCTGTGACCTGCTGCTCTGTATAGCTAAGTGCTTTTTGCTTTTTTTGTTGCTTTTTTTCTGTCCAGCTTGTCTTTTGTTTTGCTGGAAGCTCTGAGACGCAAAGGGTGTACCGCCGTGCCGTTAGTTCGGCACGGTGGGTTTTTTTTGCCCCCTTTGCGTGGTTTTGCTTTAGGGTTTTTTGTAGACTGCAAAGTTCGCTTTACTGTCCTCGCTCTGTCCTAGAATATCGGGCCCCACTTTGCTGAATCTATTTCATCCCTACGTTTTGTCTTTTCATCTTACTCACAGTCATTATATGTGGGGGGCTGCCTTTTCCTTTGGGGAATTTCTCTGGGGCAAGTCAGGCCTATTTTTCTATCTTCAGGCTAGCTAGTTTCTTAGGCTGTGCCGAGTTGCCTAGGTAGTTGTTAGGCGCAATCCACAGCCGCTTTTAGTTGTGTTTAGGATAGGATCAGGTGTGCAGTCTACAGAGTTTCCACGTCTCAGAGCTCGTTCTTGTATTTTTGGGTATTTGTCAGATCACTGTGTGCGCTCTGATCGCTAAGCACACTGTGTTTCTGGATTGCCTTCATAACACCTGTCATTAGCAAACATAACAACATCTTGAGGCAGGCAAGGTAGTGAGTGATAACGGAAGGAATTTTATGGCTGCCATAGCCCTTTCACAACTGAAACACATTCCTTGCCTGGCTCACACCTTAAACCTGGTGGTGCAGTGCTTCCTGAAAAGTTATCCGGGGTTACCCGACCTGCTCCTCCAAGTGCGCAGACTTTGCTCGCATATCTGCCGTTCGCCCGTGCACTCCATCCGTATGCAGAACCATCAGCGGTCTTTGAACCTTCCCCAGCATCGCCTAATCATTGATGTTGCAACAAAGTGGAACTCCACACTGCACATGCTTCAGAGACTGTGCGAACAGAGGCGTGCTGTTATGTATTTGTGGGAGGATACACAAACACGGGCAGGCAGTTGGATGGCAGACATGGAGTTGTCAGGTGTGCAGTGGTCGAAGGTACAAGACCTGTGTCAAGTCCTTCAGTGTTTTGAGGAATGCACACGGCTGGTTAGTGCACACAACACCATAATAAGCATGAGCATCCCCTAATGCATCTGCTGATGCAAAGTTTGACGCACATAAAGGAGCAGGTGTCTGCAGCCGAGGAAGAGGGAAGCCTTGATGACAGTCAGCCATTGTCTGGTCAGGGCAGTCTACAGGACGAGGTAGCGGGTGAAGAGGAGGAGGATGAGGGGGATGATGGGGATGAGTATTTTTTGAATGAGGAAGCTTCTTCGGGGCCAATAGCAACTGGTGGCATTGCAAGGCCGGGTTCAGGTTTTTTGAGGGAGACAAGTGACGTAGATTTGCCTGAAACTGCCCCTCAACCCAGCACAACCGCAGATTTGACAACTGGAACTTTGGCCAACATGGCAGATTATGCCTTACGTATCCTCAAAAGGGACCCACGCATTATTAAAATGATGACGGATGACGATTACTGGTTGGCCTGCCTCCTTGATCCTCGCTATAAAGGCAAATTGCAAAATATCATGCCACATGAGAACCTTGAACAAATATTAGCAACCAAACAAGCAACTCTTGTAGACCGTTTGATTCAGGCATTCCCAGCACAGCGCCGGTGATGGTTCTCTCACGAGCTGCAGGGGGCAACAGGGCAGAGGTGTTAGAGTTGCACAAATCAGAAGTGGCGTTGGACAGAGGGGTTTTCTGACCAGGGTGTGGAGTGATTTCGCAATGACCGCAGACAGGACAGGTACTGCAGCATCAATTCAAAGTGACAGGAGACAACATTTGTCCAGTATTGTTACTAACTATTTTTCATCCCTTATCGATGTTCTCCCTCAACCATCATTCCCATTTGATTACTGGGCATCCAAAATAGACAACTGGCCTGAATTGGCATCATATGCATTGCAGGAGCTTGCTTGCCCAGCAGCTAGTGTGCTATCAGAAAGTGTATTCAGTGCTGCTGGTTCAATATTGACCGAAAAAAGGAATCGTCTGGCTATCCAAAATGTTGATGATCTAACCTTCATTAAAATGAACCACTCATGGATTTCTAATTATTTTGCCCCACCTTTCCCGGCTGACACCTAGCTTTCCTATAAAAAGCTCTTGCTTGTGGACTGGTCTTACTGACTGTTCTAATCTCTTTATTTGCAGCAGCTGTTTGTCCAGCATACGACATGTTTACGCCTCCCTAAATGGGCTAACTCCCCCCACGGGGCCGTGGTCTCGCCACTTGGCGCAAGCACCCGTGAGAGTGCCGTTTGTCTGAAGAGGTGGGTGTGCCTGCTTTTGGTCGATGGCACGGCCACTGGGTCCCTCATAGTACAATAAATTGTCTCTGGCGGTGGTGGAGCGCACTTAACGTCAGACACACCGTTGTAACATGAGGGGCCTTGGGCCTGTACCGCCGGCCACAAGAGAGTTCCCCCCCAGCTCAAACGGTGCTCTACCACTTGCAAAATTATCTCTCACAGCTCCAACAATGTTTAGTCTATGCGCTGACATCCTTCAATGCCTGGCACTGACAATACCAATTTGTTGACATGTATGATGCTAGTTAAAATAGTCAAGGTCAGTGTCCTATATTGACACCAGTAAATACTTAGCGCCAAATTACAATGTCTGAAACTCAGCAGAGGAGCCCACCCCTCTACCTAAGTATGCCACCCTTTTGTTTTTTGGTTTTGTTGTTTTGCGAGACATTAACATCTATTTATTTTTTGGGAGTACTAACTGTGTCAGACACTCCTTCCAATCGTCCTCCGCTGACCACACCAATGCTGCCTGTGTACCCCTGCCACATAATCGAAGGTGCTTTGAGCCTATTTTTTTTAATTTTAAGCCTACTAAGTGTGTCTGCGGTCCCTCCTACCATTTGTCCTCCGCTGAGCACACCAATGCCGACCGTGTACCCATGTAACCTTTTTTCAACCTGCAGTGAGCCAGCTTTGTGGTGTAAGGCCTACTAGCAGTGTCTGTCTGCGCCACTTAATACAGGTGTCCTCCTCTAAAAGAAAAAAAAAAAAAAAAGGCTGGTTTTCAGCCTGTCAGAATTATAAAACTGCATTGGGGCCACAAGTTTCGTTGTGGTCTACAAACTGAGTCTTCCACTCCAAGGTATTCTCCTGATTGCCTTTACTGAGATTCTATCTTCAGGCTCTTGTTAAATAGTTTTTTAATCAAAAACTGCAGTGGGGCTACTTGTTTGTTTGGGGCCTACTAACAGTGTCTGCCGCTCCAAGGTGTTCTCCTGGTTGCCTTTCCAGAGCTTCAATCTTCAGGCTCTCGTTAAATAGTTTTTTAATCGAACAACAGCAGTGGGGCTACTAGTTTGGTTGGGGCCTACTAACGGTGTCTGCCGCTCCAAGGTGTTCTCCTGGTTGTCTTTCCTGAGCTTCTATCTTCAGGCTCTTGTTAAATAGTTGTTAAATGGAACAACTGCATTTGGCCTACTAGTTGGGTTGGGGCCTACTAACGGTGTCTGCCGCTCCTTGCTGTTCTCCTGGTTTCCTGTCCTGAAATTCCATTTTCAGGCTCTCCTTAAGTAGTTGTTAATATTACACTGAATTTGGCCTACTAGTGTGGTTGGGGCCTACTAACGGTGTATGCCGCTCCGTGCTGTTCTCATGGTTTCTTGTCCTGAAATTCCATTTTCAGGCTCTCGTTAAGTAGTTTTTGAAACAACACTGCATTAGGCCTACAAGTTGGGTCTTGGTTGTAGAGACGGTGTCTGCCGCTCCAAATTGTTCTCCAGGTTGCCTCTCCCTAGCTTCTATCTTGAAGCTCTCGTTAAGTAGTTGTTGAAACAACACTGCATTAGGCCTACAAGTTGGGTCTGGGTTGTAGAGATGGTGTCTGCCGCTCCAAGGTGTTCTCCAGGTTGCCTCTCCCTAGCTTCTATCTTGAAGCTCTCATTAAGTAGTTGTTTAAACAACACTGCATTTGGCCTACAAGTTGGGTCTGGGTTGTAGAGACGGTGTCTGCCGCTCCAAGGTGTTCTCCAGGTTGCCTCTCCCTAGCTTCTATCTTGAAGCTCTCATTAAGTAGTTGTTGAAACAACACTGCATTAGGCCTACAAGTTGGGTCTGGGTTGTAGAGACGGTGTCTGCCGCTCCAAGATGTTCTCCAGGTTGCCTCTCCCTAGCTTCTATCTTGAAGCTCTCATTAAGTAGTTGTTGAAACAACACTGCATTAGGCCTACAAGTTGGGTCTTGGTTGTAGAGACGGTGTCTGCCGCTCCAAGGTGTTCTCCAGGTTGCCTCTCCATAGCTTCTATCTTGAAGCTCTCATAAAGTAGTTGTTGAAACAACACTGCATTAGGCCTACAAGTTGGGTCTGGGTTGTAGAGACGGTGTCTGCCGCTCCAAGGTGTTCTCCAGGTTGCCTCTCCCTAGCTTCTATCTTGAAGCTCTCATTAAGTAGTTGTTGAAACAACACTGCATTAGGCCTACAAGTTGGGTCTGGGTTGTAGAGACGGTGTCTGCCGCTCCAAGGTGTTCTCCAGGTTGCCTCTCCCTTGCTTCTATCTTGAAGCTCTTGTTAAGTAGTTGTAGAAACAACACTGCATTAGGCCTACAAGTTGGGTCTGGGTTCTACAAACGGTGTCTTCCGCTCCAAGGTGTTCTCCAGGTTGCCTTTCCCTAGCTTCTATCTTCAGGCTCTCGTTAAATTGTTTTTAATATAACACTGCATTTGGCCTACTTGTTTTGTTGACCCTACTAACGGTGTCTGCCGCTCCTTGATGTAGAGTTGAGCGACCTTGACCTTTTTAGAGTCGAGCCGGGTTTCGCGAAACCCGACTATCTCAAAAGTCGGGTCGAGTGAAATCGGCCGATTATGACGTAAAGTCGGGATCGACCGAAACACGAAACCCAATGCAAGTCAATGGGGCAGCATAGTCGGCAGTGAGTGGGGGCCAGGAAAACACCTAGAGTGCCCATTTTAATGTCAAAACCATCCATTCTTCTTAATGAAGCTTGTCAAGCGTAATTTACCTTATAATAATTGTAAGGCATTTGAAATTGGGGGTCATTTGGCTAAAGTTGTGGTGGGTAGGGCTGGTTCAAGTAATTAGTGGGCCCAGGAAATCTGGACCACGTCACGGCAGTGGAGCAGGGAGAGGTAAGTATTTCAACTTTGCAAGTGCTGTGAACCTGAGCAAGCAGGGGGGGCCCACTCGTTGGCATTGGCACTGGCACAGGGCCCCTCAAAGTACAGCGGTGTGTTTGCACGGCGGGGGCGCCTCCCACCGGCAGCAACACTTTTGCGTACTATGAGAGGCCCTGTGCCAGTGACGTCGCCAACTAGTATTCCTCCCCCCACCTGATGAAGGAACCTGCACTTTCATCTGCACCTTCCTCTTTGTCCCCGTGTAAGGTGGTATGGTATGCGGGAAGAGCAACCTGACTTTCAGCAGGGTCACTTGTTGTGTAGCGTGCACGGGGAATGTTGCGTTATGGGTCAATGTACCATCAGACTCATCTATCACTGGCTGGGCAATGGGCAGGATGAGGAGGAAACACAGATATAGGCCCAAAGAATAAAGTTGGCTAAATGCAGTTCAAAATTGGTAACACAGGAATAACCAGGGGGCATTGCAGTGGAGGACAACTGGAATGAGAGGCTGACACAGAGAGTAGGCCCAAATCAGTAAGTAGTCGAAATGCAGTTCAAAATTGGCAACCGTAGTAAACAGGCGGCACAGCTTTGTTCAGTGGAGGAGAACAGCAAGGAGTGGCAGACACCGATAGTAGGCCCCAACCCAACTACTAGGCCAAATGCAGTCTAACATTAACAACTACTTAACGAGCGCCTGAAAACGGAATTTCAGGACAGGAAACCAGGAGAACAGCAAGGAGTGGCAGACACCGATAGTAGGCCCCAAACCAACTAGTACGCCAAATGCAGTTGTTCCGTTTAACCACAATTTAATGAGAGCCTGAAGATAGAAGTTCAGGAAAGGCAACCTGGAGAACACCTTGGAGTGGAACACACCATCTCTCTACACCCCATACCCAATTTGTAGGCCTAATGCAGTGTAGTTTCCAACAACTACTAAACGAGAGCCGGAAGATCGAAACTCAGGAAAGGCAACCTGGAGAACACCTTGGAGTGGAACACACCATCTCTCTACACCCCATACCCAATTTGTAGGCCTAATGCAGCGTAGTTTCCAACAACTACTAAACGAGAGCCGGAAGATCGAAGCTCAGGAAAGGCAACCTGGAGAACACCTTGGAGTGGAACACACCATCTCTCTACACCCCATACCCAATTTGTAGGCCTAATGCAGCGTAGTTTCCAACAACTACTAAACGAGAGCCGGAAGATCGAAGCTCAGGAAAGGCAACCTGGAGAACACCTTGGAGTGGAACACACCATCTCTCTACACCCCATACCCAATTTGTAGGCCTAATGCAGTGTAGTTTCCAACAACTACTAAACGAGAGCCGGAAGATCGAAGCTCAGGAAAGGCAACCTGGAGAACACCTTGGAGTGGAACACACCATCTCTCTACACCCCATACCCAATTTGTAGGCCTAATGCAGCGTAGTTTCCAACAACTACTAAACGAGAGCCGGAAGATCGAAGCTCAGGAAAGGCAACCTGGAGAACACCTTGGAGTGGAACACACCATCTCTCTACACCCCATACCCAATTTGTAGGCCTAATGCAGTGTAGTTTCCAAGAACTACTAAACGAGAGCCGGAAGATCGAAGCTCAGGAAAGGCAACCTGGAGAACACCTTGGAGTGGAACACACCATCTCTCTACACCCCATACCCAATTTGTAGGCCTAATGCAGCGTAGTTTCCAACAACTACTAAACGAGAGCATGAAGATCGAAGCATTGGCGAGGAAACCTGGGGAACACCTTGGAGTGGAACACACCATCTCTCTACACCCCATACCCAATTTGTAGGCCTAATGCAGCGTAGTTTCCAACAACTACTAAACGAGAGCCGGAAGATCGAAGCTCAGGAAAGGCAACCTGGAGAACACCTTGGAGTGGAACACACCATCTCTCTACACCCCATACCCAATTTGTAGGCCTAATGCAGTGTAGTTTCCAAGAACTACTAAACGAGAGCCGGAAGATCGAAGCTCAGGAAAGGCAACCTGGAGAACACCTTGGAGTGGAACACACCATCTCTCTACACCCCATACCCAATTTGTAGGCCTAATGCAGCGTAGTTTCCAACAACTACTAAACGAGAGCCGAAAGATCGAAGCTCGGGAAAGGCAACCTGGAGAACACCTTGGAGTGGAACACACCATCTCTCTACACCCCATACCCAATTTGTAGGCCTAATGCAGTGTAGTTTCCAAGAACTACTAAACGAGAGCCGGAAGATCGAAGCTCAGGAAAGGCAACCTGGAGAACACCTTGGAGTGGAACACACCATCTCTCTACACCCCATACCCAATTTGTAGGCCTAATGCAGTGTAGTTTCCAACAACTACTAAACGAGAGCCGGAAGATCGAAGCTCAGGAAAGGCAACCTGGAGAACACCTTGGAGTGGAACACACCATCTCTCTACACCCCATACCCAACTTGTAGGCCTAATGCAGCGTAGTTTCCAACAACTACTAAACGAGAGCCGGAAGATCGAAGCTCAGGAAAGGCAACCTGGAGAACACCTTGGAGTGGAACACACCATCTCTCTACACCCCATACCCAATTTGTAGGCCTAATGCAGCGTAGTTTCCAACAACTACTAAACGAGAGCCGAAAGATCGAAGCTCGGGAAAGGCAACCTGGAGAACACCTTGGAGTGGAACACACCATCTCTCTACACCCCATACCCAATTTGTAGGCCTAATGCAGTGTAGTTTCCAAGAAATACTAAACGAGAGCCGGAAGATCGAAGCTCAGGAAAGGCAACCTGGAGAACACCTTGGAGTGGAACACACCATCTCTCTACACCCCATACCCAATTTGTAGGCCTAATGCAGTGTAGTTTCCAACAACTACTAAACGAGAGCCGGAAGATCGAAGCTCAGGAAAGGCAACCTGGAGAACACCTTGGAGTGGAAGACACCATCTCTCTACACCCCATACCCAACTTGTAGGCCTAATGCAGCGTAGTTTCCAACAACTACTAAACGAGAGCCGGAAGATCGAAGCTCAGGAAAGGCAACCTGGAGAACACCTTGGAGTGGAACACACCATCTCTCTACACCCCATACCCAATTTGTAGGCCTAATGCAGTGTAGTTTCCAAGAACTACTAAACGAGAGCCGGAAGATCGAAGCTCAGGAAAGGCAACCTGGAGAACACCTTGGAGTGGAACACACCATCTCTCTACACCCCATACCCAATTTTTAGGCCTAATGCAGTGTAGTTTCCAACAACTACTAAACGAGAGCTGGAAGATCGAAGCTCAGGAAAGGCAACCTGGGGAACACCTTGGAGTGTAACACACCATCTCTCTACACCCCATACCCAATTTTTAGGCCTAATGCAGTGTAGTTTCCAACAACTACTAAACGAGAGCTGGAAGATCGAAGCTCAGGAAAGGCAACCTGGGGAACACCTTGGAGTGTAACAAACCCTCTCTCTACACCACGGAAGGGCTGATTCTTAGGAAGGAAGGCTGTCGGAAAGAAGCAGGGCGCGTCCGAGGGTGATTATATTCTTATTAGGTATATACTCACCCTCGGACGCGCCCTGCTTCTTTATTTGTAATGAATGTTTATTTGCAATGTGGTTTTGACTTACTCTATTTTTTTGGTAAATAATGATTTTATTATTTTCATTGTTTTGCATCTTCTTGGCAATAATATAAAGAAGACGCGACAGGACAACACTCGGTGGATGCCATATCTGTGTTTTAAATTGAAAAAAACTTTCAGTTAACTACTTGCAGGAGAAAGTTATTGTAGCTGGTGGCCATTTTTAGTACTGTACCAGATTTTTGTTGTATGTGTTTGTTTTTAATGTTAAAATGTCTGCATTTGATATCTCTCCAGTATTTTCTTTTTTATAAGCAAAATACTTATTTTTATATTTTCTGATGTTGGTTCAAGGGGTACACGGGCAGCAGTAGACAGGTCAGTGGAGGCCTAGTGGAAGGAGGGACCGCAGACAGGCTTCGAAGCCCTAACATAATAAATTGGGCTGGCTGTAGGCAATTTAAAATTGGTTCCAGGGGAACACGGGCAGCAGTAGACAGGTCAGTGGAGGCCTAGTGGAAGGAGGGACCGCAGACAGGCTTGGAAGCCCTAACATAATAAATTGGGCTGGCTGTAGGCAATTTAAATCTGGTTCCAGGGGAACACGGGCAGCAGTAGACAGGTCAGTGGAGGCCTAGTGGAAGGAGGGACCGCAGACAGGCTTCGAAGCCCTAACATAATAAATTGGGCTGACTGTAGGCAATTTAAAATTGGTTCCAGGGGAACACGGGCAGCAGTAGACAGGTCAGTGGAGGCCTAGTGGAAGGAGGGACCGCAGTCAGGCTTCGAAGCCCTAACATAATAAATTGGGCTGGCTGTAGGCAATTTAAAATTGGTTCCAGGGGAACACGGGCGGCAGTAGACAGGTCAGTGGAGGCCTAGTGGAAGGAGGGACCGCAGACAGGCTTCGAAGCCCTAACATAATAAATTGGGCTGGCTGTAGGCAATTTAAAATTGGTTCCAGGGGAACACGGGCAGCAGTAGACAGGTCAGTGGAGGCCTAGTGGAAGGAGGGACTGCAGACAGGCTTCGAAGGCCTAACATAAGAAAAATGTCAATACAATGGTATTGACAGTGCCAGGCATTGAAGGATGTCAGTGCATAGACTAAACATTGGTGGAGCTGTGAGAGAAAATTTTGCAAGTCGTAGAGCACTGTTTGACCTGGGGGGGGGACTGTCTTGTGGCCGGCGGTACAGGCCCAGGGCCCCTCATATTACAACGGTGTGTCTGACGTTGGGTGCGCACCACCACCGCCAGACACTTTATTGTACTATGAGGGACCTAGTGGCAGTGCCGTCGACCAAAAGCGGGCACACCCACCTCTTCAGACAAACAGTACTCTCACGGGTGCTGGCGCCAAGTGGCGATACCACGGCCCCGTGTGGGGACTTTGGCCATTTAGGGAGGTGTTAACATGTCGGATGCTGGACAATCAGGTGCTGCAAATTACGAGATTGGAAAAGTCGTTCAGAATAGTCCACAGGCAAGACCTTTACATAGGAAAGCTAGGTGTCAGCCGGGCAAGGTGGGGCAAAAGATTTCGAAATCCAGTTGTGGTTCATTTTAATGAAGGTTAGATCATCTACATTCTGGGTAGCCAGACGAGTCCTTTTTTCTGTTAGTATTGAACCTGCAGCACTGAATACTCTTTCTGATTGGACACTAGCTGCCGGGCAAGCAAGCTCCTGCAATGCATATTCTGCCAATTCTGGCCAGGTGTCTAATTTTGATGCCCAGTAATCAAATGGGAATGACGGTTGAGGGAGAACATCGATAAGGGATGAAAAATAGTTTGTAACCATACTGGACAAATGTTGTCTCCTGTCACTTTGAATTGATGCTGCAGTACCTGTCCTGTCTGTGGTCATAGCAAAATCACTCCACAACCTGGTCAGAAAACCCCTCTGGCCAACGCCACTTCTGATTTCTGCCCCTCTAACTCCTCTGGTCTGCTGGCCCCTGCAGCTCGTGTTAGAACGATCACGGGCGCTGTGTGCAGGGAATGCCAGAAGCAAACGGTCAACAAGAGTTGATTGTTTGGTTGCTAATATTAGTTCCAAGTTCTCATATGGCATTATATTTTGCAATTTGCCTTTATAGCGAGGATCAAGGAGGCAGGCCAACCAGTAATCGTCATCGTTCATCATTTTAGTTATGCGTGTGTCCCTTTTGAGGATACGTAAGGCATAATCCGCCATATGGGCCAAAGTTCCAGTTCTCAAATCTCCGGTTGTGCTTGGTTGAGGGGCAGTTTCAGGCAAATCCACGTCACTTGTGTCCCTCCAAAAACCAGAACCCGGCCTTGCCGCGCCACCAATTTCCAGTGGCCCCGGAAAAGCTTCCTCATTACAAATATAATCATCCCCATCATCCTCCTCGTCCTCCTCCTCCTCTTCGCCCGCTAACTCGTCCTGTACACTGCCCTGGCCAGACAATGGCTGACTGTCATCAAGGCTTTCCTCTTCCTCAGCTGCAGACGCCTGATCCTTTATGTGCGTCAAACTTTGCATCAGCAGACGCATTAGGGGGATGCTCATGCTTATTATGGCGTTGTCTGCACTAACCAGCCGTGTGCATTCCTCAAAACACTGAAGGACTTGACACATGTCTTGAATCTTCGACCACTGCACACCTGACAACTCCATGTCTGCCATCCTACTGCCTGCCCGTGTATGTGTATCCTCCCACAAAAACATAACAGCCCGCCTCTGTTCGCACAGTCTCTGAAGCATGTGCAGTGTTGAGTTCCACCTTGTTGCAACGTCTATGATTAGGCGATGCTGGGGAAGGTTCAAAGAACGCTGATAGGTCTGCATACGGCTGGAGTGTACGGGCGAACGGCGGATATGTGAGCAAAGTCCACGCACTTTGAGGAGCAGGTCGGATAACCCCGGATAACTTTTCAGGAAGCACTGCACCACCAGGTTTAAGGTGTGAGCCAGGCAAGGAATGTGTTTCAGTTGGGAAAGGGAGATGGCAGCCATGAAATTCCTTCCATTATCACTCACTACCTTGCCTGCCTCAAGATCAACAGTGCCCAGCCACGACTGCGTTTCTTTCTGCAAGAACTCGGACAGAACTTCCGCGGTGTGTCTGTTGTCGCCCAAACACTTCATAGCCAATACAGCCTGCTGACGTTTGCCAGTAGCTGCCCCATAATGGGAGACCTGGTGTGCAACAGTGGCAGCTGCGGATGGAGTGGTTGTGCGACTGCGGTCTGTGGACGAGCTCTCGCTTCTGCAGGAGGACGAAGAGGAGGAGGAGGGGGTGCGAACGGCTACAGCCAACTGTTTCCTAGACCGTGGGCTAGGCAGAACTGTCCCAAACTTGCTGTCCCCTGTGGACCCTGCATCCACCACATTTACCCAGTGTGCCGTGATGGACACGTAACGTCCCTGGCCATGCCTACTGGTCCATGCATCTGTTGTCAGGTGCACCTTTGTGCTCACAGATTGCCTGAGTGCATGGACGATGCGCTCTTTAACATGCTGGTGGAGGGCTGGGATGGCTTTTCTGGAAAAAAAGTGTCGACTGGGTAGCTCGTAGCGTGGTACAGCGTAGTCCATCAGGGCTTTGAAAGCTTCGCTTTCAACTAACCGGTAGGGCATCATCTCTAACGAGATTAGTCTAGCTATGTGGGCGTTCAAACCCTGTGTACGCGGATGCGAGGCTAAGTACTTCCTTTTTCTAACCATAGTCTCATGTAGGGTGAGCTGGACTGGAGAGCTGGAGATCGTGGAACTAGCGGGGGTGCCGGTGGACATGGCAGACTGAGAGACGGTGGGAGATGGTATTGTTGCCGCCGGTGTCCTAGATGCAGTGTTTCCTACTACGAAACTGGTGATTCCCTGACCCTGACTGCTTTGGCCTGGCAAAGAAACCTGCACAGATACTGCAGGTGGTGCGGAAAATGGTGGCCCTACACTGCCAGAAGGGATGTTGCGTTGCTGACTAACTTCATTGGCCGAGGGTGCTACAACCCTAAGGGACGTTTGGTAGTTAGTCCAGGCTTGCAAATGCATGGTGGTTAAATGTCTATGCATGCAACTTGTATTGAGACTTTTCAGATTCTGTCCTCTGCTTAAGGTAGTTGAACATTTTTGACAGATGACTTTGCGCTGATCAATTGGATGTTGTTTAAAAAAAATGCCAGACTGCACTCTTTCTAGCATCGGATACCTTTTCAGGCATTGCAGACTGAGCTTTAACCGGATGGCCACGCTGTCCTCCAACAGGTTTTGGCTTTGCCACGCGTTTTGGGCAAGATACGGGCCCGGCAGATGGAACCTGTTGCGATGTTGATGCCTGCTGCGGCCCCTCCTCCTCCGCTTCAGAACTGCTGCCGCCTGCACCCTGTTCCCCCAATGGCTGCCAATCGGGGTCAAGAACTGGGTCATCTATTACCTCTTCTTGTAGCTCGTGTGCAACTTCGTCTGTGTCACCGTGTCGGTCGGTGGTATAGCGTTCGTGATGGGGCAACATAGTCTCATCAGGGTCTGATTCTTGATCATTACCCTGCGAGGGCAATGTTGTGGTCTGAGTCAAAGGACCAGCATAGTAGTCTGGCTGTGGCTGTGCATCAGTGCACTCCATGTCAGATTCAACTTGTAATGGGCATGGACTGTTAACTGCTTCACTTTCTAAGCCAGGGACGGTATGTGTAAAGAGCTCCATGGAGTAACCCGTTGTGTCGCCTGCTGCATTCTTCTCTGTTGTTGTTTTTGCTGAAGAGGACAAGGAAGCAACTTGTCCCTGACCGTGAACATCCACTAACGACGCGCTGCTTTGACATTTACCAGTTTCACGAGAGGAGGCAAAAGAGCTAGAGGCTGAGTCAGCAAGATAAGCCAAAACTTGCTCTTGCTGCTCCGGCTTTAAAAGCGGTTTTCCTACTCCCAGAAAAGGGAGCGTTCGAGGCCTTGTGTAGCCAGACGACGAACCTGGCTCCACAGCTCCAGACTTAGGTGCAATATTTTTTTTCCCACGACCAGCTGATGTTCCACCACTACCACTACCCTCATTACCAGCTGACAATGAACGCCCCCGGCCACGACCTTTTCCACCAGACTTCCTCATTGTTTTAAAAACGTAAACAAACTAACGGTATTTGTTGCTGTCACACAAATTACACGGTGAGCTATAACTTCAGTATGATTTAGCTACCCCTTTACAGGTGAGTGAGACCACAACAAAAATCAGGCACAATGTTACACACTCTGTTGTTGGTGGCAACAAATGAGAGAGATGCCACACACGCAGGACTGTCACTGAAGCACAAATGTAAATATTAATCTCCCACTGATTTGATTTTTTTTTTTTTAGGGAGACTTTAGGAAAAAAAAATAATAGAATAAAATGATTTTTTCAGGAAGAATTTAGAAACCAAATACAATAAAATGATTTTTTCAGGGAGAATTTAGAAAACAAATAAAACAAAAAAAGGCTTTCTATGGCCCACTGAGTGAGAGATGACGCACACAGGAGTCAGGAGTGGCACACAAGCCCAGAGGCCAATATTTATCTCCCACTGATTGATGTAGTGATTTTTTCAGGTACATTTTGGAACCCAAATCAAGCTAAAAAAATAATAGGCTTTCTATGGCCCACAATTGGAGAGAGAGAGAGAGATGGCACACCCAGGAGTCAAGACTGGCACACAAGCAGAAAGGGCAATATTAATCTCCCACTGATTTGATTTTTTTTTTTTTCAGGGAGACTTTAGGAAAAAAACTAATAGAATAAAATGATTTTTTCAGGAAGAATTTAGAAACCAAATAAAATAAAATGATTTTTTCAGGGAGAATTTAGAAAACAAATAAAACAAAAAAAAGGCTTTCTATGGCCCACTGAGTGAGAGATGACGCACACAGGAGTCAGGAGTGGCACACAAGCCCAGAGGCCAATATTTATCTCCCACTGATTGATGTAGTGATTTTTTCAGGTAGATTTTGGAACCCAAATCAAGCTAAAAAAATAATAGGCTTTCTATGGCCCACAATTGGAGAGAGAGAGAGATGGCACACCCAGGAGTCAAGACTGGCACACAAGCAGAAAGGGCAATATTAATCTCCCACTGATTTTTTTTTTTTTTTTCAGGGAGACTTTAGGAAAAAAAAATAATAGAATAAAATGATTTTTTCAGGAAGAATTTAGAAACCAAATAAAATAAAATGATTTTTTCAGGGAGAATTTAGAAAACAAATAAAACAAAAAAAGGCTTTCTATGGCCCACTGAGTGAGAGATGACGCACACAGGAGTCAGGAGTGGCACACAAGCCCAGAGGCCAATATTTATCTCCCACTGATTGATGTAGTGATTTTTTCAGGTAGATTTTGGAACCCAAATCAAGCTAAAAAAAATAATAGGCTTTCTATGGCCCACAATTGGAGAGAGAGAGAGAGATGGCACACCCAGGAGTCAAGACTGGCACACAAGCAGAAAGGGCAATATTAATCTCCCACTGATTTGTTTTTTTTTTTTTTTTCAGGGAGACTTTAGGAAAAAAAAATAATAGAATAAAATGATTTTTTCAGGAAGAATTTAGAAACCAAATAAAATAAAATGATTTTTTCAGGGAGAATTTAGAAAACAAATAAAACAAAAAAAGGCTTTCTATGGCCCACTGAGTGAGAGATGACGCACACAGGAGTCAGGAGTGGCACACAAGCCCAGAGGCCAATATTTATCTCCCACTGATTGATGTAGTGATTTTTTCAAGTAGATTTTGGAACCCAAATCAAGCTAAAAAAATAATAGGCTTTCCATGGCCCACAATTGGAGAGAGAGAGAGAGATGGCACACCCAGGAGTCAAGACTGGCACACAAGCAGAAAGGGCAATATTAATCTCCCACTGATTTGATTTTTTTTTTATTGTCAGGGAGACTTTAGGAAAAAAACTAATAGAATAAAATGATTTTTTCAGGAAGAATTTAGAAACCAAATAAAATAATATGATTTTTTCAGGGAGAATTTAGAAAACAAATAAAACAAAAAAAGGCTTTCTATGGCCCACTGAGTGAGAGATGATGCACACAGGATTCAGGAGTGGCACACAAGCCCAGAGGCCAATATTTATCTCCCACTGATTGATGTAGTGATTTTTTCAGGTAGATTTTGGAACCCAAATCAAGCTAAAAAAATAATAGGCTTTCTATGGCCCACAATTGGAGAGAGAGAGAGAGATGGCACACCCAGGAGTCAAGACTGGCACACAAGCAGAAAGGGCAATATTAATCTCCCACTGATTTGTTTGTTTGTTTTTTTTCAGGGAGACTTTAGGAAAAAAAAATAATAGAATAATATGATTTTTTCAGGAAGAATTTAGAAACCAAATAAAATAAAATGATTTTTTCAGGGAGAATTTAGAAAACAAATAAAACAAAAAAAGGCTTTCTATGGCCCACTGAGTGAGAGATGACGCACACAGGAGTCAGGAGTGGCACACAAGCCCAGAGGCCAATATTTATCTCCCACTGATTGATGTAGTGATTTTTTCAGGTAGATTTTGGAACCCAAATCAAGCTAAAAAAATAATAGGCTTTCTATGGCCCACAATTGGAGAGAGAGAGAGAGAGAGAGATGGCACACCCAGGAGTCAAGACTGGCACACAAGCAGAAAGGGCAATATTAATCTCCCACTGATTTTTTTTTTTTTTTTTTTTTCAGGGAGACTTTAGGAAAAAAAAATAATAGAATAAAATGATTTTTTCAGGAAGAATTTAGAAACCAAATAAAATAAAATGATTTTTTCAGGGAGAATTTAGAAAACACATAAAACAAAAAAAGGCTTTCTATGGCCCACTGAGTGAGAGATGACGCACACAGGAGTCAGGAGTGGCACACAAGCCCAGGGGCCAATATTTATCTCCCACTTTTTTTTTTTTGTTCCAGGGAAAATTTATAAACCCAATAAAAAAAATAATAAATAGGCTTTCTATGGCCCAATATCTGAGAGAGAGAGAGAGAGATGGCACGCTTAGGACTGGCACACAAGCCCAAAGGCCAATATTAATCTCCCTTTTTTTTTTCAGGGAGAATTTATAAAACCAAAAAAAAAAAAATAAATAGGCTTTCTATGGCCCACTATTTGTGAGAGAGATGGCACGCTCAGGACTGGCACACAAGCCCAGAGGCCAATATTAATCTCCCACTTTTTTTTTTTTGTTCCAGGGAAAATTTATAAACCCAATAAAAAAAATAATAAATAGGCTTTCTATGGCCCACTATCTGAGAGAGAGAGATGGCACGCTTAGGACTGGCACACAAGCCCAAAGGCCAATATTAATCTCCCACTGATTGATTTATTGATTTTTTCAGGTTGAATTTAAAACCCAAATAAAGCAAAAAAAAAAAAATGGGCTTTCTATGGCCCACTGAGTGAGTGATGATGCACACAGGAGTCAGGAGTGGCACACAAGCCCTGAGGCCAATATTTTTCTCCCACTGATTGATGTAGTGATTTTTTCAGGTAGATTTTAGAACCCAAATCAAGCAAAAAAATAAATAGGCTTTCTATGGCCCACTGACTGAGAGATGGCACACACAGGGATGGCACTCTAGCAGAAATGTCAATCTTAATCTCCTACAAAAAAAAACAAAAAAAAAAACAGGGAGTGTCCTTCAATTACTATCTCCCTGCAGTAATCTCAGCCAGGTATGGCAGGCAGCAATAAGGAGTGGACTGATGCACAAATTAAATAAAAAGTGTGTACAAACAAAAAAGATAGCTGTGCAGAAAGGAAGGAACAAGAGGATTTGTGCTTTGAAAAAAGCAGTTGGTTTGCACAGCGGCGTACACACAGCAATGCAGCTATCAGGGAGCCTTCTAGGGCAGCCCAATGAGCTACAGCGCTGAGGGGAAAAAAAAAAAAAATGTAGCTTCCACTGTCCCTGCACACCGAAGGTGGTGTTAGGCAGTGGAAATCGCTACAGCACAAGCGGTTTGGTGGTTAATGGACCCTGCCTAACGCTATCCCTGCTTCTGACGAAGTGGCAGCAACCTCTCCCTAAGCTCAGATCAGCAGCAGTAACATGGCGGTCGGCGGGAACGCCCCTTTATAGCCCCTGTGACGCCGCAGACAGCAAGCCAATCACTGCAATGCCCTTCTCTAAGATGGTGGGGACCAGGACCTATGTCATCACGCTGCCCACACTCTGCGTTTACCTTCATTGGCTGAGAAATGGCGCTTTTCACGTCATTGAAACGCGACTTTGGTGCGAAAGTCGCGTACCGCATGGCCGACCCCGCACAGGGGTCGGATCGGGTTTCATGAAACCCGACTTTGCCAAAAGTCGGCGACTTTTGAAAATGAACGACCCGTTTCGCTCAACCCTACCTTGATGTTCTCCTACACTGAACAAACCAGTGCCGCCTGTTTACTTCTGTTACCAATTTTGAACTGCATTTAGCCTACTTACTGATTTGGGCCTACCCACTGTGTCAGCCTCTCATTACAGTTGTACTCCACTAAACAAAGCAATGCCCCCTGGTTAGTCCTGTTACCAATTTTGAACTGCATTTAGCCCACTTTATTATTTGGGCCTATATCTGTGTTTCCTCCTCATCCTGCCCATTGCCCAGCCAGTGATAGATGAGTCTGCTGGTACATTGACCCATAACGCAACATTCCCCGTGCACGCTACACAGCAAGATTGTGACCCTGCTGAAAGTCAGGTTACCCTTCCCGCATACCATAACACCTTACACGGGGACAAAGAGGAAGGTGCAGATGAAAGTGCAGGTTCCTTCATCAGGTGTGGGGGGGAACAGGCACTGGCACATGGCTTTTCATAGAATGCAAAAGTGTCCCTGCCGGTGGGAGGCGCCCCCGCCGTGCAAACACACCGCCGTACTTTGATGGGCCCTGTGCCAGTGCCAATGCCAACGAGTGGGCCCCCCCCCTGCTTGCTCAGGATCACAGCACTTGCAAAGTTGAAATACTTACCTCTCCCTGCTCAACTGCCGTGACGTGGTCCAGATTTCCTGGGCCCACTAAATGCTTGAACCAGTCCTAACCCCCACAACTTTAGCCAAATGACCCCCAATTTCCAATGCCTTACTATTATTATAAGGTAAATTAAGATTGACAAGCTTCAGTAACAAGAATGTATGTTTTTGCCATTAAAATGGGCACTGTACTTGTTTTCCTGGCCTCCACTCACTGCCGACTATGCTCCCCCATTGACTTGCATTGGGTTTCGTGTTTCGGTCGATCCCCGACTTTTCGCGATAATCGGCCGATTTCACTCGACTCGACTTTTGAGATAGTCGGGTTTTGCGAAACCCGACTCGACCCTAAAAAACTAAAAGTCGCTCAACCCTAGTCTTTACATCCAATAATCCTTTTTCTTCATACATTAATTGGTATGGCAGATACATCGACGATACGTTGATTGTGTGGTCGGGCGATGTATCTGCCATACCGATTTATCGATTACATTAAAACTATAATATAAAATTTACTTTTGTTCATGACAAATCTATTATTTCCTTTCTTGATTTGGAGTTGACCGGTATTCCTGAGCAATTTATATCTACGAGAACGTATACCAAACCCATCTCTGGTAATACAATTTTGCGTGCCAATAGTAGCCATCCCAGGCACACAATAAAATCAATCCCAGTGGGTGAATTTACTAGGCTTAAACACAATTGTAATAATAACGATCAGCTCAACAATGACTTAATTGGGTCTTGTAAGACAGGGGTCCCCAACTCCAGTCCTCAAGGCCCACCAACAGGTCATGTTTTCAGGATTTCCTTTGCATTGCACAGGTGATGCAATTATTACCTGGGCAAGACAAAGGAAATCCTGAAAACATGACATGTTGGTGGGCCTTGAGGACTGGAGTTGGGGACCCCTGTTGTAAGAAATTTCATGACAGGGGGTATCCAAATTGGATGCTGAATCTGGCTTATAATATTGTCTCAAAGAAAAATCAGAGTGATCTTATTTCATCACATGGGAATTGCAGACCGCATAGGCAAACAAAAGAATATTCCAGCAAGCCATTTGTATGCTTGCAGTACAGTCCTCAATTTAATGCTATCAAAGCCATTATTAATAAATCACTACCTATATTATATGAAGACCCCACTTTAGCCAAAATATTAGGTGGAGGTTGTAAAATTGTGGCAAGACGTGCACCAACACTAGTTTATTCGTTTCTCAAAACAATAGCAGATCAGGGACTTGGTTAGACTGCAAAGGCAGTTACAAATGCGGTACCGTTAATTGCACCACATGCAAACGAATGGTTATTACCAAAGTGTTTCATGATTTCAATAATGTTAATTCTTTCAACATTCATGAATTCATTAATTGTAATACCAGATACGTTGTCTACAAAATTGATTGTAACCTTTGTCACAAATCTTACATAGGTTGCACTACCAGGAAATTAAAGACACGTATTACTGAACACTTGTATGATATTTCAAACACTAGGAATACTAATCTCAATGTTTCCTCTGCAGCAAAACATTTTATAGAAATACATGCACGAAATATTAGTTCCTTAATGGTTACTGGTATTGAAAGGGTAAAAAAACCTCCCCGTGGCGGCGATCTTGGCAGAGCTTTACTCACAAGTGAAGCATATTGGATTTTTAACCTGGGGACTAGATTTCCTGATGGGTTGAACAAACGTAATGAAATTATGTTTCACTATTGAGCCATTTTTTTCATGATATACAGTGGGGCAAAAAAGTATTTAGTCAGTCAGCAATAGTGCAAGTTCCACCACTTAAAAAGATGAGAGGCATCTGTAATTTACATCATAGGTAGACCTCAACTATGGGAGACAAACTGAGAAAAAAAAATCCAGAAAATCACATTGTCTGTTTTTTTAACATTTTATTTGCATATTATGGTGGAAAATAAGTATTTGGTCAGAAACAAAATTTCATCTCAATACTTTGTAATATATCCTTTGTTGGCAATGACAGAGGTCAAACGTTTTCTGTAAGTCTTCCCAAGGTTGCCACACACTGTTGTTGGTATGTTGGCCCATTCCTCCATGCAGATCTCCTCTAGAGCAGTGATGTTTTTGGCTTTTCGCTTGGCAACACGGACTTTCAACTCCCTCCAAAGGTTTTCTATAGGGTTGAGATCTGGAGACTGGCTAGGCCACTCCAGGACCTTGAAATGCTTCTTACGAAGCCACTCCTTCGTTGCCCTGGCGGTGTGCTTTGGATCATTGTCATGTTGAAAGACCCAGCCACGTTTCATCTTCAATGCCCTTGCTGATGGAGGAGGTTTGCACTCAAAATCTCACGATACATGGCCCCATTCATTCTTTCATGTACCCGGATCAGTCGTCCTGGCCCCTTTGCAGAGAAACAGCCCCAAAGCATGATGTTTCCACCACCATGCTTTACAGTAGGTATGGTGTTTGATGGATGCAACTCAGTATTCTTTTTCCTCCAAACACGACAAGTTGTGTTTCTACCAAACAGTTCCAGTTTGGTTTCATCAGACCATAGGACATTCTCCCAAAACTCCTCTGGATCATCCAAATGCTCTCTAGCAAACTTCAGACAGGCCCGGACATGTACTGGCTTAAGCAGTGGGACACGTCTGGCACTGCAGGATCTGAGTCCATGGTGGCGTAGTGTGTTACTTATGGTAGGCCTTGTTACATTGGTCCCAGCTCTCTGCAGTTCATTCACTAGGTCCCCCCGCGTGGTTCTGGGATTTTTGCTCACCGTTCTTGTGATCATTCTGACCCCACGGGGTGGGATTTTGCGTGGAGCCACAGATCGAGGGAGATTATCAGTAGTCTTGTATGTCTTCCATTTTCTAATTATTGCTCCCACTGTTGATTTCTTCACTCCAAGCTGTTTGGCTATTGCAGATTCAGTCTTCCCAGCCTGGTGCAGGGCTACAATTTTGTTTCTGGTGTCCTTTGACAGCTCTATGGTCTTCACCATAGTGGAGTTTGGAGTCAGACTGTTTGAGGGTGTGCACAGGTGTCTTTTTATACTGATAACAAGTTTAAACAGGTGCCATTACTACAGGTAATGAGTGGAGGAAGGAGGAGACTCTTAAAGAAGAAGTTACAGGTCTGTGAGAGCCAGAAATCTTGATTGTTTGTTTCTGACCAAATACTTATTTTCCACCATAATATGCAAATAAAATGTTAAAAAAAGAGACAATGTGATTTTCTGGATTTTTTTTTCTCAGTTTGTCTCCCATAGTTGAGGTCTACCTATGATGTAAATTACAGACGCCTCTCATCTTTTTAAGTGGTGGAACTTGCACTATTGCTGACTGACTAAATACTTTTTTGCCCCACTGTATATGTATTATATTTATGTTATTATTTTATTTCATGTTTTCTTGTATTTATTCTGTATTTCTTTGGTTATTAATGAATCTTATTCAGATACGCTATGTGCAATAGGACCTTAGAACATGTGACCTTCTGGGAGCTGCTAGATTGGCAGAGAGATTCCATTTATTCCCATTGGAATCCTGGTAGTTGAGCTTTGACAAAGACCTTTCCGGTCGAAATGCATTGCCGTACTCACTCAGGTCATGGTGTTGTCTGTATGGAGCATTAGATTATGTTTTAATGTTTTCATTAAAGTTTTTTCATTTTACTTACCTGGAGCTGGAACATTTTTTGTTCTTTCTACATCTTGAGGCAGGCAAGGTAGTCAGTGATGACGGAAGGAATTTTATGGCTGCCATAGCCCTTTCACAACTGAAACACATTCCTTGCCTGGCTCACACCTTGAACCTGGTGGTGCAGTGCTTCCTGAAAAGTTATCTGGGGTTACCCGACCTGCTCCTGAAGGTACGCAGACTTTGCTCGTACATCCGCCGTTCGCCCGTACACTCCAGCCGTATGCAGAAACATCAGCGATCTTTGAAGCTTCCCCAGCACCGCCTAATAATCGACGTTGCAACAAGGTGGAACTCCACACTGCACATGCTTCAGAGGCTGTGCAAACATAGGCGTGCTGTTACGTATTTGTGGGAGGATGCACATACACGGGCAGGCAGTTAAATGGCAGACATGGAGTTGTCAGGTGTGCAGTGGTCGAAGCTACAAGCCCTGTGTCAAGTCCTTCAGTGTTTTGAGGAATGACACAGCTGGTAAGTGCAGACGACGCCATCATAAGCATGAGCATCCCACTAATGCGTCTGCTGATGCAAAGTTTGATGCACATCAAGGAGCAGGCGTCTGCAGCCGAGGAGGAGGCAAGCCTTGATGACAGTCAGCCATTGTCTGGTCAGGGAACTCTCCTGGACGAGGTGGCGGACAAAAAGGAGGAGGAGGATGATGGGGATGAATATTTATGGGAGGAGGATGCTTCTCAGGGGGCAATAGAATCTGGTGGCATTGCAAGGTTAGGTACAGGGTTTTTGCGGGTCACAAGTGATGTTGATTTGCAAGAAAGTGCTCCTCAACCCAGCACAAGCAGTGAATTGACAAATGGAACATTGGCCCACATGGCAGAGTATGCCTTGCGCATCCTAAAATGGGACCCCCGCATTATTAAAATGATGACCGTTGACGATTACTGGTTGGCCTGCCTCCTGGATCCACGATACAAAGGAAAATTACAAAATATCATGCCACATGAGAACCTTGAGCAACTATCGGCTACCAAACAAGCAACTGTTGTAGACCATTTGGTTCAGGCATTCCCAGCACACAGAGGCGGTGATGGTTCACACAAGAGCTGCATCTAAAGCCATTGGTCCTTCAGGAATGTCCTGTAGGTGCTCAGGCTCTGTGGCAGCCTCTCATTGGTCCAGCTAGGAAGGTCCTGTACGTGCTGCAACTATTTAAGGCTCGCATGGCCATGCGCTAGTATCTTTCTATGTTATGTGCTTTGCGCCAGTGTGGTCATGTAAGAGTGTGTTCAGGGACCCGGCTGAAATAAGCCCCTAGAATGCTGGCACCTCCGGTGAGGAGATTGTGTTTGTGTGTATTCAGGGACCTGGCTGAAATAAGCCCCTAGAATGCTGGCACCTCCGGCGAGGAGTTTTGTGTGCATGCATGACCACTGACTGCTCTCAGTTGGGTAGTTAGCCTGTGCCTCTGTGAAGTCTAACAGGGCGAAGTGCTTTGCTTTCACGGTTACTCTGTGAAATAACAGAGCTAGTTCATACTGCCATATGGTTCCTCCGTTTGTTAGCAGCAGATACTCCTGCATGGTGGACCCTGGGCTGCGAATGCACCAATAACAATAAAACATCTATATTTGCTTGGTGCATTCCGCTAGCCCTAACAGAATACTAGCGCCAGGGTCTGGCTAGTAAATGGCGGACATTCAGCCATCCTTGCGGTTAGGGTTGAGCGAAACGGATCGGTCAATTTCATAAGTCGCCGACTTTCGGCAAAGTCGGGTTTCGGGAAACCCGGGCCGATCCCAGTATGGGATCGGCCACACGGTCGGTGATCTTCGCGCCAAAGTCGCGTTTCATATGACGCGTTCAGCGCCATTTCTCAGCCAATGAAGGTGGATGCAGAGTGTGGGCAGCGTGATGACATAGGTCTCAGTCCCCACCATCTTAGAGAAGGGCATTACAGTGATTGGCTTGCTTTCTGCGGCGTCACAGGGGCTATAAAGGGGCGTGCACGCCGACCGCCATCTTACTTCTGCCAATCTGAGCATAGGGAGAGGTTGCTGTAGCTTCGTCTGAAGCAACGATATTGTTAGGAAGGGAATATTAACCCCCTAACTGCTTGTGCTGTAGCGATTTCCACTGTCCAACACCACCTTTTCTTTGCAGGGACAGTGGAGGCTAGATTTCTGTGCATCAGCTCTGTAGCTTATAAGGCTCCCTGATAGCTGCATTGCTGTTTGTTTGCCGCTGTGCAAACCAACTGCTTTTTTCAAAGCAAAAATCCTGTTGCTCCTTCTTTTCTGCACAGTTCTCTTGTTTCTTTGTCCACACTCTTGTGTGCAGCAGTCCTTTTTATTGCTGCCATACTTATCCTTTGATCATTGTAGGGAGATTGAAATTCTACTAAAGCCCTTGTATTTTTTTATATATCTGCCAACCACTTTCTGGCACTCAAACTGTGTAGTGTAATACAGTGGGCCTGATTTTTTCCTGCATTCTCCCACACATAAAAAAGGGAGATTTATATTGCCACTGAGTGCATCTGCATCAGTCCTGTTTGTGGCATCTGTCATCCACTTTCTGACACTCAAACTGTGTAGTGTAATACAGTGGGCCTGATTTTTTCCTGCATTCTCCCACACATAAAAAAGGGAGATTTATATTGCCACTGAGTGCATCTGTGTCAGTCCTGTTTGTGGCACCTGTCATCCACTTTCTGCCACTCAAACTGTGTAGTGTAATACAGTGTGCCTGATTTTTTCCTGCATTCTCCCACACATAAAAAAGGGAGATTTATATTGCCACTGAGTGCATCTGCGTCAGTCCTGTTTGTGGCATCTGCCATCTACTTTCTGCCACTCAAACTGTGTAGTGCAGGGGTGGGCAATTAATTTTGCCATGGGGCCGCATGAGAAATTTGGATGGTTTCAGAGGGCCGGACTAATATAATTAACTCATTTTTACCCAATACTGTTATCTTTTCATAAACAGTTTGTCACTTGTGCCCCCATAGTGACAAATCAGGACAGTATGGGGGCACAAGTGACAAATCAGGACAGTATGGGCCCCATACTGTCCTGATTTGTCACTTGTGCCCCCATACTGTCTTGATTTGTCACTTGTGCCCCCATAGTGACAAATCAGGACAGTATGGGGGCACAAGTGCTGCTGGTTCAATACTGACCGAAAAAAGGAGTTGTCTGGCTACCCAAAATGTTAATGATCTAACCTTCATTAAAATGAACTAATCATGGATTTCTAATTATTTTGCCCCACCTTTCCGGGCTGACACCTAGCTTTCCTTTAAAAAGTTCTTGCTTTTGGACTGGTCTTACTGATTGTTCCAATTTCTCCATTTGCAGCTGCTGTATGTCCAGCATATGACATTTTTACACCTCCCTAAATGCGCTGACTCCCGTGGTCTCGCCACTTGGCGCAAGCACCCGTGAGAGTGCCGTTTGTCTGAAGAGGTGGGTGTGCCCACTTTTGGGCGACGTCAATGGCACAGGGTCCCTCATAGTACAATGAAGTGTCTCTGGCGGTGGTGGTGCGCACCCAACGTCAGACACACCGTTGTAACATGAGGGGCCATAGCCAGTACCGCCGGCCACGAGAGAGTGCCCCCCCAAGCTCAAACAGTGCTCTACCACTTGCAAAATTATATCTCACTGCTCCACCACTGTTTAGTATATGTTGTTAAATCCTTCAATGGCACTGCCAATACCAATTTGTTGACATATATGATGCTAGTAAAAATATTCAGGGGCCCTGTCCTACATTTACACCAGTTAATACTTTGCACCAAATACCACTGTCTGCAAGTCAGCAGAGGAGCCAACCCCTGTACCTAGGTATGCCACCTGTTTATTTGTTAAATTTTTTTTTGTCAGACATTAACCTCAATTTATTATTTTGGCCTACTAACTGTGTCAAACACTCCTTCCAATTGTCCTCTGCTGACCACACCAATGCTGCCTGTGTACCCCTGGAACCTATTTAAAAGTGCATAGAGCCTACTTTTTTTATTTTAGGCCTAGTAAGTCTGTCTGCGGTTCCTCCTTCCAATTGTCCTCCGCTGACCACACCAATGCTGCCCGTGTACCCCTGTAACCTTTTTTAAACTGCTTTGAGTGAACTTTTTGGTTTAAGGCCTACTACCTGTGTCTATCTGCACCACTCAATACAGCTGTCCTCCTCTTAAAAAAGCTGAGCTTCAATTGTCAGGTTTTCAGCCTATCGGAAGTTGAAAACTGCATTGGGACTACTAGTTTGGTTGGGGCCTACTAACGGTGTCTGCCGCTCCTTGGTGTTCTCCTGGTTTTTTTTCATTAGCTTCAATCTTCAGGCTTTCGTCCTATGTTTTTTAAAATATTAAACTGCATTTGGCCTACTAGTTTGGTTGGGGCCTACTAACGGTGTCTGCCGCTCCTAGGTGTTCTCCTGGTTTACTTTACTGAGCTTCAATCTTCAGGCTTTCGTTAAGTAGTTTTAATATTGAATTGCATTTGGCCTACTACTATGGTTGGGACCTACTAACGGTGTCTGCCGCTCCTAGGTGTTCTCCTGGTTTACTTTCCCGAGCTTCAATCTTCAGGCTTTCGTTAAGTAGTTTTAATATTGAACTGTATTTGGCCTACTAGTTTGGTCGGGGCCTACTAACGGTGTCTGCCGCTCCAAGGTTTTCTCCTGGTTTCCTTTCTAGAGCTTCTATCTTCAGGCTTTCATTAAGTAGTTTTAATATTACACTGCATTTGGCCTACTAGTTTGGTTGGGGCCTACTAACGGTGTCTGCCGCTCCAAGGTGTTCTCCTTGTTTAATTTCCAGAGCTTCTTTTCTTCAGGCTTTCATTAAGTAGTTTTTAGATTACACTGCATTTGGCCTACTAACGGTGTCTGCTGCTCCAAGGTGTTCTCCTGGTTTTCTTGCCTTAGCTTCAATCTTCAGGCTTTCATTAAGTAGTTTTAATATTACACTGCATTTGCCCTACTAGTTTTGTTGGGGCCTACTAACGGTGTCTGCCACTCGTAGGTGTTCTCCTGGTTTCCTTTACTGAGCTTCTATCTTCAGTAGTGTTGAGCGATACCGTCCGATACTTGAAAGTATCGGTATCGGATAGTATCGGCCGATACCCGAAAAATATCGGATATCGCCGATACCGATATCCGATACCAATACAAGTCAATGGGATACCAAGTATCGGAATGTATCCTGATGGTTCCCAGGGTCTGAAGGAGAGGAAACTCTCCTTCAGGCCCTGGGATCCATAGTGAGGTATAAAATAAAGCATTAAAATAAAAAATATTGATATGCTCACCTCTCCGGCGGCCCCTGGACATCACGCTGGTAACCGGCCGGCTTCTTTGTTTAAAATGAGCGCCTTTAGGACCTGCGAATGACGTCGCGGCTTCTGATTGGTCGCGTGGCGGTCACATGGGCGGCACGCGACCAATCAGAAGCCGCGACGTCATTCTCAGGTCCTAAAGGCGCTCATTTTAAACAAAGAAGCCGGCCGTTTACCAGCGTGATGTCCAGGGGCCGCCGGAGAGGTGAGCATATCAATATTTTTTATTTTAATTCTTTATTTTACACATCCCTATTGATCCGATACCGATACCCGATACCACAAAAGTATCGGATCTCGGTATCGGAATTCCGATACCGCAAGTATCGGCCGATACCCGATACTTGCGGTATCGGAATGCTCAACACTAATCTTCAGGTTTTCATTAAGTAGTTTTAATAATATAAAGTATGTGGCCTACTAGTTTGGTTGGGGCCTACTAACGGTGTCTGCTGCTCCAAGGTGTTCTCCTGGTTTACTTGCCTTAGCTTCAATCTTCAGGCTTTCATTAAGTAGTTTTAATATTACAATGCATTTGCCCTACTAGTTTTGTTGGGGCCTACTAACGGTGTCTGCCGCTCCTAGGTGTTCTCCTGGTTTCTATCTTCAGGCTTTCAGTAAGTAGTTTTAATAATATAAAGCATGTGGCCTACTAGTTTGGTTGGGGCCTATTAACGGTGTCTGCCGCTCCAAGGTTTTCTCCTGGTTTCCTTTCCAGAGTTTCTATCTTCAGGCTTTCATTAAGTAGTTTTAATATTACACTGCATTTGGCCTACTAGTTTGGTTGGGGCCTACTAACGGTGTCTGCCACTCCAAGGTTTTCTCCTGGTTTCCTTTCCTGAGCTTCTATCTTCAGGCTTTCATTAAGTAATTTTAATATTACACTGCGTTTGGCCTACTAGTTTGGTTGGGGCCTACTAACGGTGTCTGCCGCTCCTTGCTGTTCTCCTCCACTGAACAAAGCAGTGCCGTCTGTTTACTACTGTTACCAATTTTGAACTGCATTTAGCCTACTTACTGATTTGGGCCTACTCACTGTGTCAGTCTCTCATTACAGTTGTCCTCCACTGAACAAAGCAATGCCGCCTGGTTAGTCCTGTTACCAATTTTGAAATGCATTTAGCCCACTTTATTATTGGGCCTATATCTATGATTCCTCCTCATCCTGCCCATTGCCCAGTCAGTGCTAGATGAGTCTGCTGGTACATTGACCCAGACCACTACATTCCCCTTGCATGCTACACGGCCAGAATCTGACCCTGCTGAAAGTCAAGTTCCCCTTCCCGCATACTATACCACCTTACACGGGGACAAAGATGAAAGTTCAGATGAAAGTGCAGGTTCCTTCATCAGGTGGGGGAAAATACTCAATGGCGACATCACTGGCACAGGGCCCCTGTTATGAATAGGTAATTCAGAACCACAATGGACCTTGAAGTTCAGAGCACACAAAGTGACCTGACAATAACCAAAAAACATAGTACGAGCTCTGAGACGTGGAAACTCTGCTGACCGCAATCCCTAATCCTATCACACCACACTAGAGGTAGCCGTGGATTGCGCCTAACGCTCCCTATGCAACTCGGCACAGCCTGAGAAACTAACTAGCCCTGAAGATAGAAAAATAAGCCTACCTTGCCTCAGAGAAATTCCCCAAAGGAAAAGGCAGCCCCCCACATATAATGACTGTGAGTAAGATGAAAATACAAACACAGAGATGAAATAGATTTAGCAAAGTGAGGCCCGATTTACTGAATAGACCGAGGATAGGAAAGATAGCTTTGCGGTCAACACAAAACCCTACCAACAACCACGCAGAGGGGCAAAAAGACCCTCCGCACCGACTAACGGTACGGAGGTGCTCCCTCTGCGTCTCAGAGCTTCCAGCAAGCAAGAAAAACCAAAATAGCAAGCTGGACAGAAAATATAGCAAACAAAAGTAACACAAGCAGAACTCAGCTTATGCTGGGAGACAGGCCACAGGAACGATCCAGGAGGAAGCAAGACCAATACTAGAACATTGACTGTAGGCCAGGATCAAAGCACAAGGTGGAGTTAAATAGAGCAGCAACTAACGACTTAACCTCATCACCTGAGGAAGGAAACTCAGAAGCCGCAGTACCACTCACATCCACCAACGGAAGCCCATAGACAGAATCAGCCGAAGTACCACTTGTGACCACAGGAGGGAGCTCGACCACAGAATTCACAACAGTACCCCCCCTTGAGGAGGGGTCACCGAACCCTCACCAGAGCCCCCAGGCCGACCAGGATGAGCCATATGAAAGCCACGAACAAGATCGGCAGCATGGACATCAGAGGCAAAGACCCAGGAATTATCTTCCTGACCATAACCCTTCCACTTAACCAGATACTGGAGTTTCCGTCTCGAAACACGAGAATCCAAAATCTTCTCCACTATATACTCCAACTCCCCCTCCACCAAAACCGGGGCAGGAGGATCAACAGATGGAACCATAGGTGCCACGTATCTCCGCAACAATGACCTATGGAATACGTTAGGGATGGAAAAAGAATCTGGAAGGGTCAAACGAAAAGACACAGGATTAAGAACCTCAGAAATCCTATACGGACCAATGAAACGAGGCTTAAACTTAGGAGAGGAAACCTTCATAGGAATATAACGAGATGACAACCAAACCAAATCCCCAACACGAAGTCAGGGACCCACACAGCGTCTGCGATTAGCGAAACGTTGAGCCTTCTCCTGGGACAAATTGGTCAAATTGTCCACTACATGAGTCCAAATCCGCTGCAACCTGTCCACCACAGTATCCACACCAGGACAGTCCGAAGACTCAACCTGCCCTGAAGAGAAACGAGGATGGAACCCAGAATTGCAGAAAAACGGCGAAACCAAGGTAGCCGAGCTGGCCCGATTATTAAGGGCGAACTCAGACAACGGCAAAAAGGACACCCAATCATCCTGATCAGCAGAAACAAAACATCTCAGATATGTTTCCAAGGTCTGATTGGTTCGTTCAGTCTGGCCATTTGTCTGAGGATGGAAAGCCGAGAAAAAAGACAAATCAATGCCCATCCTAGCACAAAAGGCTCGCCAAAACCTCGAAACAAACTGGGAACCTCTGTCAGAAACGATGTTCTCTGGAATGCCATGTAAACGAACCACATGCTGGAAGAACAATGGCACCAAATCAGAGGAGGAAGGTAATTTAGACAAGGGTACCAAATGGACCATCTTAGAAAAGCGATCACAAACTACCCAAATGACCGACATTTTTTGAGAGACGGGGAGATCCGAAATAAAATCCATAGAGATATGTGTCCAAGGCCTCTTCGGGACCGGCAAGGGCAAAAGCAACCCACTGGCACGAGAACAGCAGGGCTTAGCCCAAGCACAAATCCCACAGGACTGCACAAAAGAACGCACATCCCGTGACAGAGACGGCCACCAAAAGGATCTAGCCACTAAATCTCTGGTACCAAAGATTCCAGGATGACCAGCCAACACCGAACAATGAACCTCAGAGATAACTTTATTCGTCCACCTATCAGGGACACACAGTTTCTCCGCTGGGCAACGATCAGGTTTATTAGCCTGAAATTTTTGCAGCACCCGCCGCAAATCAGGGGAGATGGCAGACAGAATTACTCCCTCTTTGAGAATACCCGCCGGCTCAGGCAAACACGGAGAGTCGGGCACAAAACTCCTAGACAGGGCATCCGCCTTCACATTTTTAGAGCCCGGAAGGTACGAAACCACAAAGTCAAAATGGGAGAAAAACAGCGACCAACGAGCCTGTCTAGGATTCAACCGTTTGGCAGACTCGAGATAAGTCAAGTTCTTGTGATCAGTCAAGACCACCACGCGATGCTTAGCTCCTTCAAGCCAATGACGCCACTCCTCGAATGCCCACTTCATGGCCAGCAACTCTCGATTGCCAACATCATAATTTCGCTCAGCAGGCGAAAACTTCCTGGAAAAGAAGGCACATGGCTTCATCACCGAGCAATCAGAACCTCTTTGCGACAAAACAGCCCCTGCTCCAATCTCAGAAGCATCAACCTCGACCTGGAACTGGAGCGAAACATCTGGCTGGCACAACACAGGGGCAGAAGAAAATACGACGCTTCAACTCTTGAAAAGCTTCCACAGCAGCAGAAGACCAATTGACCACATCAGCACCCTTCTTGGTCAAATCGGTCAATGGTTTAGCAATACTAGAAAAATTACAGATGAAGCGACGATAAAAATTAGCAAAGCCAAGGAACTTTTGCAGACTCTTCAGAGATGTCGGCTGAGTCCAATCATAAATGGCCTGGACCTTAACAGGGTCCATCTCGATAGTAGAAGGGGAAAAAATGAACCCCCAAAATGAAACCTTCTGAACACCAAAGAGACACTTTGATCCCTTCACAAACAAAGAATTAGCACGCAGGACCTGGAACACCATTCTGACCTGCTTCACATGAGACTCCCAATCATCCGAGAAGACCAAAATATCATCCAAGTATACAATCAGGAATTTATCCAGGTACTCTCGGAAGATGTCATGCATAAAGGACTGAAATACTGATGGAGTATTGGCAAGTCCGAATGGCATAACTAGGTACTCAAAATGGCCCTCGGGCGTATTAAATGCAGTTTTCCATTCATCGCCCCATTTAATACGCACAAAATTATATGCACCACGAAGATCTATCTTGGTGAACCAACTAGCCCCCTTAATCCGAGCAAACAAATCAGATAGCAGCGGCAAGGGGTACTGAAATTTGACCGTGATTTTATTTAGAAGGCGGTATCGGAGATAGCATGAGTGGAATCACCACAGTAGAAACACAGCCCATTCTGACGTCTGTGTTCTTGCCTTTCAGCTCTGGTTAAAGTCCTATCGCACTGCATAGGCTCAGGTTTATGCTCAGATAATACCGCCAAATGGTGCACAGATTTACGCTCACGCAAGCGTCGACCGATCTAAATGGCCAAAGACATAGACTCATTCAGACCAGCAGGCATAGGAAATCCCACCATGACATCCTTAAGGGCTTCAGAGAGACCCTTTCTGAAAATAGCTGCCAGCGCACATTCATTCCATTGAGTGAGCACGGACCACTTTCTAAACTTCTGACAATAAATCTCTATCTTATCCTGACCCTGACACAGAGCCAGCAAATTTTTCTCTGCCTGATCCACTGAATTAGGTTCATCGTACAGTAATCCGAGCACCAGAAAAAACGCATCAATATTACATACTGTAGGATCTCCTGGCGCAAGGGAAAATGCCCAGTCTTGAGGGTCGCCACGTAATAAAGAAATAATGATCTTAACTTGTTGAACTGGGTCACCAGAGGAGCGAGGTTTCAACGCCAGAAACAGTTTGCAATTATTTTTGAAACTCAGAAATTTAGCTCTATCTCCAGAAAACAAATCAGGAATAGGAATTCTTGGTTCTAACATAGAATTCTGAGCCACAAAGTCTTGAATATTTTGTACTCTTGCAGTGAGATGATCCACACATGAAGACAGACCTTTAATGTCCATCACTACACCTGTGTCCTGAACCACCCAAATGTCTAGGGGAAAAAAAAGGCAAAACACAGTGCAAAGAAAAAAAAAATGGTCTCAGAACTTCTTTTTTCCCTCTATTGAGAAGCATAGTACTTTAGGCCTCCAGTACTGTTATGAATAGGTAATTCAGAACCACAATGGACCTTGAAGTTCAGAGCACACAAAGTGACCTGACAATAACCAAAAAACATAGTACGAGCTCTGAGACGTGGAAACTCTGCTGACCGCAATCCTTAATCCTATCACACCAAACTAGAGGTAGCCGTGGATTGCGCCTAACGCTCCCTATGCAACTCGGCACAGCCTGAGAAACTAACTAGCCCTGAAGATAGAAAAATAAGCCTACCTTGCCTCAGAGAAATTCCCCAAAGGAAAAGGCAGCCCCCCACATATAATGACTGTGAGTAAGATGAAAATACAAACACAGAGATGAAATAGATTTAGCAAAGTGAGGCCCGACTTACTGAATAGACCGAGGATAGGAAAGATAGCTTTGCGGTCAACACAAAACCCTACCAACAACCACGCAGAGGGGCAAAAAGACCCTCCGCACCGGCTAACAGTACGGAGGTGCTCCCTCTGCGTCTCAGAGCTTCCAGCAAGCAAGAAAAACCAAAATAGCAAGCTGGACAGAAAATATAGCAAACAAAAGTAACACAAGCAGAACTTAGCTTATGCTGGGAGACAGGCCACAGGAACGATCCAGGAGGAAGCAAGACCAATACTAGAACATTGACTGGAGGCCAGGATCAAAGCACTAGGTGGAGTTAAATAGAGCAGCAACTAACGACTTAACCTCATCACCTGAGGAAGGAAACTCAGAAGCCGCAGTACCACTCACATCCACCAACGGAAGCCCATAGACAGAATCAGCCGAAGTACCACTTGTGACCACAGGAGGGAGCTCGACCACAGAATTCACAACAGGCCCCTCATAGTATGCAAAAGTGTCGCTGCTGGAGGGAGGCGCCACCACCATGCAAACACACCGCCGTATTTTGAGGGGCCCTGTGCCAGTGCTAATGCGATCGAGTGGGCCCCCCTGCTTGCTCAGGATCACAGCACTTGCAAAATTAATATACTTACCTCTCCCTGCTCCACTGCCGTGACATGGTCCACGTTTCCTGGGCCCACTAAATACTTGAACCAGCCATACCCCCCACAACTTTAGCCAAATGACCCCCAATTTCCAATGCCTAACTATTATTATAAGGTAAATTAAGATTGACAAGCTTCAGTAACAAGAATGGATGTTTTTGCCTTTAAAATGGGCACTGTAGGTGTTTTCCTGGCCTCCACTCACTGCCGACTATGCTTCCCCATTGACTTGCATTGGGTTTCTTGTTTCGATCGATCCCTGACTTTTCGCGATAATCGCCGTTTGCCTGGACAGGTGGGTGTACCCACTCTTGGGCGACGGCGCTGGCACAGGGTCCCTCATAGTACAATGAAGTGTCTCTGATGGTGGTGGTGCACAACCAACGTCAGACAAACCGTCGTAATATGAGGGGCCCTGTGCCAGTACCGCCGCCCATGAGAGAGTGTTCCCCCCCAGCTCGAACAGTGCTCTAACACTTGCAAAACTCACCTCTCCCTGCTCCACCACTGTGTAGTCTGTGCTGTTAAATCCTTCAAAGGCACTGCCAATACAAATTTGTTGAAATGATAGATGATGGTAAAAATATACAGGGGCCCTGGCCTCCATTTAGACCAGTTAATACTTTGCGCCAACTTCCACTGTCTACTACTCAGCAGAGGAGCCCACCCCTGTACCTAGCTATGCCACCAGTTTATTTATGAACTTTTTTTTGGCTGACATTTAGCCCACTTTATTATTTTGCCTACTAACTGTGTCAGCCACTTATTACAGTTGTCCTCCACTGAACAAAGCAATACCGCCTGTGTACTCCCCTTACCTATTTTGAACTGCATTTAGCCTATATTTTTATTTTAGGACTACTAAGTCTGTCTGAGCCACTTATTACAGTTGTTCTCCTCTGAACAAAGCAATGCCGCCTGTGTACTCCTGTAACCAATTTTGACCTGCATTTAGCCTACTTTTTTATTTTAGGCCTACTAAGTCTGTCTGAGGAACTCGTTACAATTGTCCTCCACTGAACAAAGCAATGCCGCCTGTTTAGTCCTGTTACCAATTTTGAACTGCTTTTAGCTTACTTTTTCATTTTGGGCCTATATCTGTGTTTCCTCCTCATCCTGCCCATTGCCCAGCCACTGCTAGATGAGTCTGCCCGTACATTGACCCAGACCACTACATTCCCCTTGCACTCTACACTGTCAGAATCTGACCCTGCTGAAAGTCAGGTTCCCCTTCCCACATACTATACCACCTTACACTGGGACAAATAGGAAGGTGCAGATGAAAGTGCAGGTTCCTTCATCAGGTGGGGGGGCATACTCGTTGGCACTGGCACAGGGCTCCTCATAGTATGCAAAAGTGTCTCTGGCAGTGGGAGGCGCCGCCCGCCGTCAAACACACCGCCGTACTATGAGGGGCCCTGTGCCAGTGCCAACTAGTGGGCCCCCCTTGCTTGCTCAGGATCACAGCACTTGCAAAGTTGAAATATTTACCTCTCCCTGCTCCACCGCCGTGATGTATTCCGCGTTTCCTGGGCCCACGAAAATCTTGAGCCAGCCCTACCCCCCCACAACTTTAGCCAAATGAGCCTAACTATTATTATAAAGTAAACTAAGATTGACAAGCTTAAGAAATAAGAATTGATGTTTTTGGCATTAAAATGGACACTGTAGGTGTTTTCCTGGCCTCCACTTACAGCCGACTTTGATTCCTCATTGACTTGCATTGGGTTTCGTGTTCGGTCGGCCCCCGACTTTTCAAAATAATCGGCCGATTTCACCCGACCCGACTTTTGAGAAAGTCGGGTTTCGTGAAACCCGAAATGATCCTAAAAAAGTAAAAGTCGCTCAACTCTAGTGGCATAGTACAACGCAAAATCAAGACTGTACACAGTTGCCCCTTTTTATTGTACCTGCAGATTTTACTGAATCAGGAAGTTTGGACTGTATTAAACAAAAGTGTCACTTCCACAGGATGTCTGGAGACACTGCACACTACAGGTTGACTTAATATTGGCCGCATCATTTCTTACTGTCCGTTAAAGCAAGGTGAATACTCCACAGTAAATTAATTTGATTTGTTATCAGTTTCATTTTTTTCAATTTTTTGTCCCGTAAGAAACTGCCAAATTCCTCCTCTGTAGTTCTCATTTCCAAGTCCATAAATATAGGCATTCACTGCTGGAGACATTTTCGCCAATAGAGCAGGCATCTGTGAAGAGACAGGTGTATACATTTAATCAGAATGAGCAAGTGAATTTAATCTTTACATGTGTTAACATTAATCACATAATTCCACCACTAGTTAACTGCTATTATCTGCAAATTATTGACTTGGTAAACTTATAACAGAAAGCAAAAGTCCACGTTGGCTCCATATAATGAATATTGAGAAGAGTTGTAATTTATAGCAATTCTATCAATTGTCTCAGGTAATGGAAGTAGTAGTTTAGCTACTGTAGTGTGGTTCTTGTGGCTCTAATGACAACCTTCAATGGCCACATCACTCGACCATCATCAATGGTGCCTGCTCTGAGCTGCACTTTGATCTTTCTGAATTCAACCCTTTCACGCCAAGGCCAAATTCCAGTTTTTCATTTACGGTAAGTGTTTTTCCTCCCCTTCTTCCAATAGCCATAACTTTTTGATATTTCTATCCACATAACCATATGAGGGCTTATTGCTTTTGCAGGACAAGTTGTACTTTTGTAAGGCACCATGCATTTTATTAGGTAATACACTGGAAATCAGGAAAAAATTCTAAGTACGTTGAAATTGCAAAAAAGTAGAATTGCTCAATTGTTTTTTTTTTTAATCATATTCACTATACCTTAAAACTGACTGGGCAATATGATTTTCCTATTATGCAGATACCAAACATGTATATCTATTGTTTTTTTATTTTAATGGTGAAAAATTTTGAGGAAATTTGTATAAAAAAAATGTCACTTGTGTCACAGTTTTCCAAGACCCGTAACCTTTCTCAATTTTGGGCTGTGTGAGGGCTTGTTTTTTATACCACAAACTTTTTTTTTAGTGATACCATTTTGGGGTAGATGTATTGATGGCCTAATATTGTATTTTATTGAAATGCTGCTGTGGCCAAACAAATGTAATTCTGGTGTTTTGATTTATCTGATCATTACACCATTTACTTATCGGATTAATTAATTTTATAGACAGATAGGACTTTTACGAATGCGGCGATACCAAATATGTGTAAAAATTGTAAAAAAGAAACCCAGCACCAAATCCCAAAAGAGCTGTCACTTGACTATACCTCCTGAGAAAGTACAAAAACACTGGTCAAAAGAGGAACTCGGTGCACACCAGGAGAAAGGTTAAACATACCATATATACTCGAGTATAAGACGAGATTTTCAGCCCAAATTTTTGGGCTGAAAGTGCCCCTCTCGGCATATACTCAAATCACGGTGGGTGGCAGGGTCGGCGGGTGAGGGGGAGAGGGCGCTGAGGCATACTTACCTAGTCCCGGCGATCCTGATGCTCCCCCTGCCGTCCCACGGTCTTCGCGTGCTGCAGCTCTTCCCCTCTTCAGCGGTCACGTGGGACCGCTCATTAGAAAAATGAATATGGACTCCACTCCCATAGGGGTGGAGCCGCATATTCATTTCTCTAATCAGCGGTAACGGTGACCGCTGATAGAGGAAGAGGCTGCGGCACCGAAGACCAGCTGTCCGGGGGAAGGAGCGGGACGCCGGGAGCAGGTAAGTATCGCATATTTACCTATCCCCGTTCCACACGCCGGGCGTGGCTCCATCTACCCGGCGCCGCTCCATCTTCCCGGCGTCTCTCCGCTCTGACTGTGCAGGTCAGAGGGCGCAATGACGCATATAGTGTGCGCGCCGCCCTCTGCCTGATCAGTCAGTGCAGAGAGACGCCAGGATGGGACGCTGAGGAGCTGCAAGCAAGAGAGGTGAGTATGGCTTTTATTTTTTTTTATTGCAGCAGCAATGGCACAGCTTTCTATGGCACAGCTATGGGGCAATAATGAACGGTGCAGAGCACTATATGGCACAGCTATGGGGCAATAATGAACGGTGCAGAGCACTATATGGCACAGCTATGGGGCAATAATGAACGGTGCAGAGCCACTATATGGCACAGCTATGGGGCAATAATGAACGGTGCAGAGCACTATATGGCACAGCTATGGGGCAATAATGAACGGTGCAGAGCACTATATGGCACAGCTATGGGGCAATAATGAATGGTGCAGAGCACTATATGGCAGAGCTATGGGACAAAAATGAACTGTGCAGAGCACTATATGGCGCAGCTATGGGACAATAATGAACGGTGCAGAGCACTATATGGCACAGCTATGGGACAAAAATGAACGGTGCAGAGCACTATATGGCAGAGCTATGGGACAAAAATGAACGGTGCAGAGCACTATATGGCACATCTATGGGACAAAAATGAATGGTGCAGAGCACTATATGGCACAGCTATGGGGCAATAATGAACGGTGCAGAGCACTATATGGCACAGCTATGGGGCAATAATGAACGGTGCAGAGCACTATATGGCACATATAGTTACATAGTTACATAGTTACATAGTTATTAAGGTTGAAGGAAGACTATAAGTCCATCTAGTTCAACCCATAGCCTAACCTAACATGCCCTAACATGTTGATCCAGAGGAAGGCAAAAAAAAACCATGTGGCAAAGAGTAAGCTCCACATTGGGGAAAAAAATTCCTTCCCGACTCCACATACGGCAATCAGCCTAGTTCCCTGGATCAACGCCTAATCAAGGAATTTAGTGTATATACCCTGTAACATTATACTTTTCCAGAAAGGTATCCAGTCCCCTCTTAAATTTAAGTAATGAATCACTCATTACAACATCATATGGCAGAGAGTTCCATAGTCTCACTGCTCTTACAGTAAAGAATCCGCGTCTGTTATTATGCTTAAACCTTTTTTCCTCCAAACGCAGAGGATGCCCCCTTGTCCCTGTTTCAGGTCTATGATTAAAAAGATCATCAGAAAGGTCTTTGTACTGTCCCCTCATATATTTATACATTAAAATAAGATCACCCCTTAGTCTTCGTTTTTCCAAACTAAATAGCCCCAAGTGTAATGACCTATCTTGGTATTGCAGACCCCCCAGTCCTCTAATAACCTTGGTCGCTCTTCTCTGCACCCGCTCTAGTTCAGCTATGTCTTTCTTATACACCGGAGACCAGAACTGTGCACAGTATTCTAAGTGTGGTCGAACTAGTGACTTGTATAGAGGTAAAATTATGTTCTCCTCATGAGCATCTATACCTCTTTTAATGCATCCCATTATTTTATTTGCCTTTGTAGCAGCTGCCTGACACTGGCCACTGAATATGAGTTTGTCATCCACCCATACACCCAGGTCTTTTTCATTGACGGTTTTGCACAGAGTTTTAGAATTAAGCACATAATAATACATCTTATTACTTCTACCCAAGTGCATGACCTTACATTTATCCCCATTAAAGCTCATTTGCCATTTATCAGCCCAAACTTCTAGTTTACATAAATCATCCTGTAATATAAAATTGTCCTCCTCTGTATTAATTACCCTGCAGAGTTTAGTGTCATCTGCAAATATTGAAATTCTACTCTGAATGCCCCCTACAAGGTCATTAATAAATATGTTAAAAAGAAGAGGGCACAGCTATGGGGCAATAATGAACGGTGCAGAGCATTGTATATGGGGCACAGCTTTATATGGAGCATCTATGGGGCAATAATGAACTGTATGGAGCATTATATGTGGCACATTTTTATATAGAGCATATTATGGGGCCCATTATAAACTGTATGGAGCATTATATGGGGCTCCTGATTCAATATGGATATTCAAAAACACTTAACCTACTGATGTCTCAATTAATTTTACTTTTATTGGTATCTATTTATATTTTTTACATTTACCGGTAGCTGCTCCATTTCCCACCCTAGGCTTATACTCGAGTCAATAAGTTTTCCCAGTTTTTTGTGGCAAAATTAGAGGGTCGGCTTATACTCGGGTCGGCTTATACTCGAGTATATACGGTATGTCCAGAATAAGCAAAAAAATGTGGCACTCACCATCTGTGTAAAAAATTCACATCCTTAAAACATTGCATCAAGAGAATGGTTTTGATGCTTCATTAGGCCATCATGTCTCATGAAGTGTCCAAACCATTCTCTCTCTGCAATGTTTTAAGGATATGAAATAAAATAATTTTTACACAGATGGTGAGTGCCTCATGTTTTGCTTATTCTGGCCAAATGTGTATTGTTTAATTGCTTAATTTTAATGGGATGCGTGTAATTTTGGGAGTATGATTTGAACTTTTAGCTTTATTACTTTTTTCACAATTTTGAAAAATTTCCTTCACTTTGAACTGTATTCAGCAGCACTGTTAAGTATATAAAAAATCACAGTCACAGTATGAACGCCAGCTAACAGTATGAATCCTTTTTTCCCTGCATGAGTCATCTATATATCCATAGAACTACAATTCTAGGTCACTGCAAATTCCCTGGCAGCCCAGCTCCACCCTCTAATTAAAGGTACCGTCACATTTAGCGACGCTGCAGCGATCTAGACAACGATCCCGATCGCTGCAGCGTCGCTGTGTGGTCGCTGGAGAGCTGTCACACAGACAGCTCTCCAGCGACCAACTATGCGAAGTCCCCTGGTAACCAGGGTAAACATCGGGTTACTAAGCGCAGGGCCGCGCTTAGTAACCCAATGTTTACCCTGGTTACCATTGTAAATGTTAAAAAAACCAAACACTACATACTTACATTCCGGTGTCTGGTCACGTCCCTCACCTTCAGCTTCCCGCACTGACTGAGCGCCGGCCGTAAAGCACAGCGGTGACGTCACCGCTGTGCTTTGCTTCACGGCCGGCCGGCCGGCGCTCCCAGTCAGTGTGGGAAGCTGAAGGCGAGGGACGTGACCAGACACCGGGAATGTAAGTATGTAGTGTTTTTTTTTTTACATTTACAATGGTAACCAGGGTAAACATCGGGTTACTAAGCGCAGGGCCGCGCTTAGTAACCCGATGTTTACCCTGGTTACCAGTGAAGATATCGCTGAATCGGCGTCACACACGCCGATTCAGCGATGTCAGCAGGAGATCCAGCGACGAAATAAAGTCCTGGACTTTCCCCGACGACCAACGACATCACAGCAGGGGCCTGATCATTGGTCGCTGTCACTCATAACGATTTCGTTAACGATATTGTTGCTACATCACAAAAAGCAACAATATCGTTAACGATATCGTTAACGATATCGTTATGTGTGACGGTACCTTAACTCCTGACCAGCTGCTCCACTCCTCACCCCTTCCAGGGATTTTGCAGTGATGTAGTAGAATTGTAGCTCTGATTATGACTCATGCAGGGAAAATAGACTTCCTTTTTCTACATAGAGCTTAGAATGATTAAGCTAGTCTGTTTTTGATTGCACAGTGTCTTGGACCTAATGGAAAATAGAAGAATTAACTCAGTAAACTGGGTAGAAAGGCAAAATGAGCAACTGTAAGTACACAGTGCGACACAGTGCTGTATAATATGATGATAATATATTAAAAGGATAAAAAAGGAACTGATTTAAAAACAGTTGATGTTGAAGAGGATTGTGTGCTCTCTGATTATGATGCTTCTGTTAATCTTCATTGCCATGTGCACGCCACCTCCTGCAGGATTATCATTGGTAAAAAATGTCTTCTAAATAATACATTTTAAAATAATATTGCCGATTCTTGTTTTGCTCTTGACCCTACTGTATTTCTCTGGCCAAACTTCTGCAATAAATGGTTATAGATAAAGACAATATGAGAACAACATGATGTAGAGAAAGAGACCCTGTATCACTTAGTTTACTGGATGCAGAAGTTGTGACACAGAGTTCTTAGATGTAGCAGAACTCAAAAAACTAACCTGGTGACACCTCTGCGTAGCAGCTTTCTGAGCACACTGTACATTGACAGTATGATACTAATCAGTGGTGAGGGCAGAGTTGAACCAGGATGCACCTAGTCTGCAGTGATAATCTCCAGCTAATAAAACACTCATTACATAGAAGCAACAACACACACAGCCTTATTAGTCATACATCACTGAAAACCACACTGCTCGAAAAAAGAAAGGGAACACTAAAATCTCATATCCTAGATATCACTGAATGAAATATTCCTGTTGTAAATCTTTATTCATTACATAGTGGAATGTGTTGAGAACAAGAAAACCTAAAAATGATCAATGTAAACCACAACTAATATCCCACAGAGGTTTAGAGTTGGAATGATGCTCAAAATCAAAGTGGAAAAGGAAGTTACAAGCTGACCCAACTTCAGTGGAAATGCCTCAAGACAAGGAAATGATGCTTAGCAGTGTGTGTGGCCTCCACGTGCCTGTATAATCTCCCTACAATGTCTGGGCATGCTCCTGATGATGGTCTCCTGAGGGATCTCCTCCCAAACCTGGACAAAAGCATCCAACAACTCCTGGACAGTCTGTGGTGCAATGTGACATTGTTGGATCGTGCAAGACATGATGTCCCATATGTGTTCAATTGAATTCAGGTCTGGGGAACGCGTGGGCCAGTCTATAGCTTCAATGCCTTCATCTTGCAGGAACTGCTGACACACTCCCGCCAGGTCTGGCATTGTTCTGCATTAGGAGGAACCCAGGGCCAACCGCACCAGCATATGGTTTCACAAGAGGTCTGAAGATCTCACATCGGTACATAATGGCAGTCAGGCTACCTATGGTGAGCACATGAAGGGCTGTGCGGCCCTCCAAAGAAATGCCACCCCACACCATTAGTGACCCAGTGCCAAACTGGTCACACTGAAGGATGTTGCAGGGAGCAGATCCTTCTCCATGGCATCTCCAGACTCTGTCACGTCTGTCACATGTGCTCAGAGTGAACCTGCTTTCATCTGTGAAGAGCACATGGCGCCATTGGCGAATTTGCCAATCCTGGTGTTCTGTGGCAAATGCTAAGCATCCTGCACGGTGTTGGACTGTGAGCACAACCCCCATCTGTGGACATCGGGCATTCAGACCATCCTCATGGAGTCCGTTTCTAACCGTTTGTGCAGACACATGCACTTTATGGCCTGCCGGAGGTTATTTTGCAGGGCTCTGGCAGTGCTCCTCCTGTTCCTCCTTGCACAAAGGCTGAGGTAGGGGTCCTGCTTCTGGGTTGTTGCCCTACTATGGCCTCCTCCACGTCTCCTGGTGTACTGGTCTTTCTCCTGGTAGTGCCTCCAGCCTCAGGACACTACGCTGACAGACACATCAAACTTTCTTGCCACAGCTCGCATTGATGTGCCATCCTGGATGAGCTGCACTACCTGAGCCACTGTTGTGGGTTGTAGATTCCGTCTCATGCTACCACGAGTGTGAAAGCACAAACATTCAAAAATGACAAAATATCAGCCAGAAAGCATTGGTACTGAGATGTGGTCTGTGGTCCCCACCTGCAGAACCACTCCTTCATTGAGTGTGGCTTGATAATTGCTAATAATTTCCATCTGTTGTCCATTCCATTTGCACAACAGCATGTGAAATTGATTGTCAAACAGTGTTGCTTTCTAAGTGGACAGTTTGATTTAACATAAGTTTGATTTACTTAGAGTAATATTCTGTTGCTTAAGTGTTCCCTTTAATTTTTTGAGCAGTGTATGTTTCAAGCCCCTACCTCATGCTGCTCTCAGGCTGCATAGCAAAAATCTGCTGACATATTCCCTTTACCTGTTGGAAATACCTCCACCCTAATATTTTGTGTTTGTGTGGTGAGCACGGGGGATTTAAATAAAACCCCATGGTTGGAAAAGGAACCCTCTTTAAAGCGTCCCATTTGAGATGAATGAACAGATTCGATACAAATTCAACTTGTGGCAAATTTTCTGAAACTTGCAGAAGATTGCATCAGCCACAGACAGTTTACTTGACTTAGGGACAACCGCGCAGCCACCCTCATAATACTTTGCAACTATAACATCAAATAATATAGTGCATGTATAAAAGCCTAGGCAGGGAACGCAGCAATGATTTTACGGTGATTTAGAATATTAAGCAGACATAAGCGCTCATAGATTTGCAGTAGAGGTAAAAGAGAAAGGCATAAAATATTGGAAAAATACTCCACAAAGTAATGTGTTGTTAAATTGCAGTAACTTACCAGTACCAATAAACTCCTAAAAAAAAACTTTTATTTTAAATGCATTAAAAGCAGAAAAAATCCCTCCGAGATAAAAAAAAAAAAAACTACAGAGAAGTGCGCATCACTAGAAAAACACAATGCCAAAAAACAAATATTAATGGTAATAATAGAGCTGTAAAAGTGTATAAAGATGGACAGGGGCAAACCATATGTGCCTAGATATCTCTAGAATCATTCGTGGCATGGTTCAATATGCAGTAGGTAGTGAAACCTTTAAAGGGAACCTGTCACCCCGTTTTTTGAGATTGAGCTATAAATACTGTTAAATAGGGCCTGCGCTGTGTGTTCCTATAGTGTATGTAGTGTACCCCGATTCCCCATGTATGCTGAGAAATAACTTACCAAAGTCGCCGTTTTCGGCTGTCAATCAGGCTGGTCAGGTCGGGAGGGCGTGGTGACATCGCTGGTTCTTCCTCAGCTTTACGTTGGTGGCGTAGTGGCGTAGTGGTGAAGACACAGCGCGCGATCTGCGCTGTCATCCCTTTCGTCGGTGGGGGCGGCCATCTTCCTGGGGCCGCGCGTGCGCAGATCGAGTGCTCTGCTGCACGGGGCTTCAGGAAAATGGCCGCGGGATGCCGCGCGTGCGCATTAGAGATCGCGGCGGCCATTTTCCCAAAGCCGAGATGCAAACTCGGCTTTGGGAAAATGGCCGCCGCGATCTCTAATGCGCACGCGCGGCATCCCGCGGCCATTTTCCTGAAGCCCCGTGCAGCAGAGCACTCGATCTGCGCACGCGCGGCCCCAGGAAGATGGCCGCCCCCACCGACGAAAGGGATGACAGCGCAGATCGCGCGCTGTGTCTTCACCACTACGCCACTACGCCACCAACGTAAAGCTGAGGAAGAACCAGCGATGTCACCACGCCCTCCCGACCTGACCAGCCTGATTGACAGGCGAAAACGGCGACTTTGGTAAGTTATTTCTCAGCATACATGGGGAATCGGGGTACACTACATACACTATAGGAACACACAGCGCAGGCCCTATTTAACAGTATTTATAGCTCAATCTCAAAAAACGGGGTGACAGGTTCCCTTTAAGGATTTAGTAACTAATAGTGGCAAAACCAAAAAGAAAAGGAAAGGACAAGATTTTCAGATATACCTGGTGATACCAATGTGTCAGTCAGATCTATCAAGACTGGTAGCGTAGTAGGAGTACCTTATATCTCTAAAACTCCTGGTTACAGTGAAACTCTATAATAGGCAAATAAGACCTAGCCCAAACACCATATTGCATAGAATACCCAATAAAATAAACTGCAAGTGACATTGATGACTTTTTGAGTGCTGGATTATCGTGTTTCATTGCTGGAATGTCACTGCCTTCATGAGGTTTTCCGTGGTCTTGTAGGTGCTGATGTCATAGATTAAATAGCAGGCAAAAGTAGTGCAGGGATAGTAAAAAGTTGGAGCGCTCTTCTGACCAGTGACAGGTGCTCAAAACCTAGAGTCCAGCAGTGCCTGGAGTGAGGCTTCGGTACTTGAGGACCTGTGTGACGTCCGCAGTCACATAATTATCATGTGATCAGGTATGATGCACAGAAAGGACCACAAATCCAATGCGTTTGAGAAATCTAAGGGTTTCCTTACATAGTAACATAGTTAGCAAGGCCGAAAAAAGACATTTACCCATCCAGTTCAGCCTATATTCCGTCAGAATAAATCCCCAGATCTACCTCCTTCTAAAGAACCTAATAACTGTAAGATACATTATTACACTCCAGGAAGACATCCAGGCCTCGCTTGAACCCCTCGACTGAGTTCACCATCACCACCTTCTCAGGCAAGGAATTTCAGGTTCTCACTGCCCTAACAGTAAAGAATTCTCTTCTATGTTGGTGGAAAAGCCTTCTCTCCTCCAGACGCAGAGAATTCCCCTTTGTGACCATCACCTTCCTTGGTATAAACATATCCTCGGAGAGATATTTGTATTCTCCCCTTATATACTTATATAGGGTTATTAGATCGGCCCTCAGTTGTCTTTCTTCTAGACTAAATAATCCCCTTTATTAATTTTGTTGCTCTCCTTTGTACTCACTCTAGTTCCATTATATCCTTCCTGAGCACCTGTGCCCAAAACTGTACACAGTACTCCATGTGCGGTCTAACCAGAGATTTGTACAGAGGCAGTATAATGCTCTCATCATGTGTATCCAGACCTCTTCTAATGCACCCCATGATCCCGTTTGCCTTGACATTTTATCATTAACTAGGATCCCCAAGTCCTTCTCCATGTCAGATTTACCCAGTGGTTTCCTGTTTAGTGTGTAATGATGGTACTGATTCCTTCTTCCCATGTGTATAACCTTATATTTATCATTGTTAAACCGAATCTGCCACCTTTCGGCCTAAGTTTCCAACTTATCCCAGATCAATCTGTAGCAGAATACTATCTTCTCTTGTATTGACTTATTAACATAGTTTTGTATCATCTGCAAATATCACTATTTTACTGTGTAAACCTTCTATCCGATTGTTAAGAAATATGTTGAAGAGAATAGGTCCCAACACCGACCCCTGCGGTACCCCACTGGTCAAAGCAACCCATTTAGAGAATATACCATTTATAACTACCCTCTGCTTTCTATGACTAAGCCAGTTACTTACCCATTTACACACATTTTCCCCCAGACCCAGCATTCTCATTTTGTATACCAACCTCTTCTGTGACACGGTATCAAACGCTTTGGAAAAATGAAGATATACCACATCGGTTCACTTTAAGAGCCCTTTTTGAATATTGGTACCACACTTGCTATTCGCCAGTCCTGTGGAACAGACCCCATCGCTATAGAGTCCCTAAATATAAGAAATAATGGTGTGTCTATTACATTACTTAGTTCTCTTAGTACTCGTGGGTGTATGCCATCCGGACCCGGACATTTCTCTATTTTAATCTTATTTAGCTGGTTTCGCACGTCTTCTTGAGTTAGATTGTTGACACTTAATATAGAGTATTTCACCTAACATTTTATTTTCCACCATGAATACAGTGGAGAAGGTGTTTAATATATTAGCTTTTTCTTTGTCATCTACAACCATTCTTTCCTCACAATTTTTTAAGGGGCCTACAGTTTCACTTTTGATTCTTTTACTATTGATATAGTTGAACAGTTTGGGATCAGTTTTACTCTCCTTAGCAATGTGCTCCTCTGTTTCATTTTTAGCAGCTTTAATTAGTTTTTTAAATAAATTATTTTTTCTCCCTATAGTTTTTTCGAGCTTGAACTGTGCCATCCTGCTTCTTCAGGGATGGTCCTTTGTTCGCCATGGTGAGTTTAAATACCCTTGATGATCTTCAGCTGTTAGTTTTCAAAGGGCAAAAAAGTTCCATTATTTAGACCTCTTGGTCTCAAGGTGTCCAACTTCCTGCCCAGAAAAAAAACACTTAGCTCTTGCTTAAAAAATTCAATTTGTTTTTTTGTGTATATGGGGATCACACACTGTCGGGGCAATCAAATTACCCAAATTTTTAAATATAAATTTAAGGTGATTTGACAATTTTTCCCCAATGATCTTGTCATCTTTTAAAATATCACAGTGTTTGACAATTTGTTTTAGGATATATATGCTTGAATTATACTGGGTAATGATTTGGACAACCTCAGTATCTTTCTTTATCTGATTCGTCTCTTTGACGTTAAAAAAGTTTCAACCTGGGGATTTGTTCTACGTTACTATTAGCTTCAACAAGGAGTTTTTGATCATATCTCTCTAGGATGATACCCGCTTATGAGTGGGCAACTCATACAGGCAGATGATGTACATGCGCCCAATGAAAAACTAATTACCATGTTTTAAAGACTATAAAATGCACCACACCATAACACGCAACCCAAATTTTGAGGAGAAAAATAGGAAAAAAAAAGTATGTGTCAAATGGGGGTCCCTTCTTATAGTCCGAATTTAGCCTACCGGAGGGGCAGAGGTGATGGGTCTCAGGAAGCAAGGTTGCTGCTGCAGGAAGCCGGGTGCAGGCAGGAGCAGGCCCTGGGCTAGGAAGTGGCGGTGTCCCGGTGGTGGGCTTCAAGAAAATGTTGCCGTTGCCGGCAGGAGCAGAGTTAGTTTGCCAATTTTCCTCACTCGTGAATATTACACAACTCAACTGTGAGTGGTATTATTGAAAAGCAGAAGTGTTTAGGAACCGCTGAAACTTAGCAAAAAAAGTAGTAGACAATATATAGGTCCAGAATTAGGTTGCCAAGTTTTTAGGTTCATTGTGCATAAAAGTTGCCAATACTCTGGTGACTAAATAACTGCAGACTTTCAAATCACATCAGGCATTACCATTAGGGTTGAGCGACTTTTCATTTTTTGAGGTCGAGTCGGGTTTCGCGAAACCCGACTTTCTCAAATGTCGGGTCGAGTGAAATCGGCCGATCTTATTGAAAGTCGGGGTCGGGGATCGGCCGAAACCAGAAACACAATGCAAAGTCAATGGGAATTTTTTTTTAAATATATTTGCTTCAGCAAATAATTCAATTGCCGGCTTTTCATTTCTCCTGCCTAAACCCGACATGATATGAGACATGGTTTACATATAGTAAACCATGTCATATTCCCATTTTTTTTTGCATATTACACACTACTAATGTTAGTAGTGTGTATGTGCAAAATTTTGGCACTCTAGCTATTAAATTTAAGGGTTAAATCGCGGAAAAAATTGGCGTGGGCTCCCGCGCAATTTTCTCCACCAGAGTAGTAAAGCCAGTGACTGAGGGCAGATATTAATAGCCTGGAGAGGGTCCATGGTTATTGGCCCCCCCCTGGCTAAAAACATCTGCCCCCAACCACCCCAGAAAAGGCACATCTGGAAGATGCGCCTATTCTGGCACTTGGCCACTCTTTTCCCATTCCCATGTAGCAGTGGGATATGGGGTAATGAAGGGTTAATGTGACCTTGCTATTGTAAGGTGACATTAAGCCAGATTAATAATTGAGAGGCGTCAATTCTGACACCTATCCATTATTAATCCAATTGCATGAAAGGGCTAAAAACACACACACACATTATTAAAAAGTATTTTAATGAAATAAACACACAGGTTGTTTTAATATTTTATTGCTCTCTCAATCCACCTGAAGACCCTCGTTCTGTAACAAATTAAAAATAATAAACCAACAATATCCATACCTTCCGTTGATCTGTAACGTCCCACGCTGTAAATCCATCTGAAGGGGTTAAAATATTTTACAGGCAGGAGCTCTGCTATAATGCAGCTGTGCTCGTGCCTGTAAAACCCCAGCGAATGAAGGTAATGTAGGTCAATGACCTGTAGTTACCTTCATTCGTGGTGATGCACCCTCTGCTGGATGTCCTCATATGACCTGGAGCCTGGGAGCTTTTGAGGACATCCAGTAGAGGGCGCATCACCGCGACTGAAGGTAACTATAGGTCATTGACCTACATTACCTTCATTCCCCGAGGTTTTACAGGCACGAGCACAGCTGCATTATAGCAGAGCTCCTGCCTGTAAAATATTTTAACCCCTTCAGATGGATTTACATCGTGGGACGTGACAGATCATCGGAAGGTATGTATATTGTTGTTTTTTTATTTTTCCTTTGTTACAGAGCGAGGGTCTTCAGGTGGATTGAGAGTACAATAAAATATTACAACAACCTGTGTGTTTATTTCATTAAAATACTTTTTAATAATGTGTGTGTGTTTTTTTAACCCTTTCATACAATTGGATTAATAATGGATAGATGTCAGAATTGACGCCTCTCCGTTATTAATCTGGCTTAATGTCACCTTACAATAGCAAGGTGACATTAACCCTTCATTACCCCATATCCCACCGCTACACGGGAATGGGAAGAGAGTGGCCAAGTGCCAGAATAGGTGTATCTTACAGATGTGCCTTTTCTGGGGTGGCTGGGGGCAGATGTTTTTAGCCAGGGGGGGGGGGGGGCAAAAACCGTGGACCCTCTCCAGGCTATTAATATCTGCCCTCAGTGTTAAGGACTGGCGGAACGCACCAAGTATAGATGGTAAGAAACTAGGTGCGTTCGCAGTCCGAGGTCCACCGTGCAGGTAAAAGACCCTGCAGCTAGCAAGACGGACAATATGGCGGTACACTAAAGGATACACGCGTGGGTTAAACCTCACCCAGCGTGAAGAAAGCGATCCTGTTAATTCACAGGACCGCAGTACCGCACTAGTGCGCGAGCAAGTGGTCAGCGGACTTAACCCCAGAAGGGATTGGAGCCCGATTAGACCCTTGCTGGCGTAACACCGCAACTGGGTGTGTAGAGTACCTTAAGAAATATAAGTGCACAAGAGTGCGAGCGGTGCCGCACTAACGGACGCCACTAACCACCCAGACTCGGGTATGGAAAGCGCAAGGCAGGCGCACGGCGCCGTACTGGCAGGCACAGCTACAGGACGCTGAGATGTGTGTTTAGTGCTGTAGGCTAAGTCGGGCGCTAGGTAGCAGCCATACACCTTCCGCGAACAGACATTCAATAGGGTAGGGGTTTCCAAGGACGACTTGCACTCACAACATACACACATAAGCAATTGTTTGACAATACTAGCGCATGGCCGTGCGGTCATGCGCAGTTTAAATAGCAGCAGCACAGGAAGTGGCCACAGCACTTTTGCCCTTCTAGGACCTGCCAAGAGGACCAATGGAATGTGCTGCAGAGCCTGAGCACATGACCCTCGATCTCCAACGGGAGACCTTACGCTGGGCATGCTCAGTACATGCAGACAAGGACTTAGTCCCAGAGAAGTCCGCTCGCTGCCGACCAGCACTGACTTTAATGGCAGAGACTGGAGAAGCAGCACTAACTCTCAGAACAGAGTGAGAATGAGCAAGACGCTGGGACCGACGTCCTTGCTGAGCAGGCTCCACTGCGGCTGGACAAGAATGGGAGACCGCAGCGGAAGTGGCTCGAGATTCCCCCTGTGCAGAAGCGGGAACTTGACCCCTAACACTCAGTCACTGGCTTTACCACTCTGGCGGAGAAAATTGCGCGGGAGCCCACGCCAATTTTTTCCGCAATTTAACCCTTAAATTTAATTGCTAGAGCGCCGAAATTTTGCACATACACACTACTAACATTAGTAGTGTAATATATGCAAAAAAAGGGGGATATGACATGGTTTACTGTATGTAAACCATGTCTCATATCATGTCGGGTTTAGGCAGGAGAAAAGAAAAGCCGGCAATTGAGTTACCGGCTTTTCAACATTATCGCGCTGAAGTAAATATATATATATATATATATATATATATATATATATATATATATATAAACGAAACCCGACTTTGGAGTAAAGATCGCTGACCGCTGACCCGATCCCACAGTGAATCCCACGAAACCCGACTTTGCTAAAAGTCGACGACTTTTGAAAATTGCCGATCTGTTTCGCTCAACCCTAATTACCATCAGAACAAAAAACTGTACCAGGATCTTCAGGGGACATCTCTAATGTCATCTAATTAGTCTTATAGATGGATTTTCACATGGTATGTTTTAACTTGTTACTAGCCAAATCATGGAATACGCAGTGGAGTAAAGAGGCACCAATGTTTTAATCTACAAATATTGGTATGGATGGCTGTCTATATGCAACTCCTTATAGGATTTATCTGGGTGGTGCACAGCTCAGTTATAGCATAAATTCAAAAAGTAGGAATAGAAATGCTTCACTCACCTATATCCTTCAAATTAAAAGTCCTTTATTCCACACACATTGTCTTGTTGGTGAACCTTCAGCCAGTTCCTTTGACCTCCTGATTCTCATTTGGTCTGACATGCACTATGAGCTGTGAGGTCTTATATAGACAGGTGTGTGCCTTTACAAATCAAGTCCTAACAGTTTAATTAAACACAGCTGGACTCCAATGAAGGAGTAGAACCATCTCATGGAGGATCACAAGGAAATGGACACTATGTGACTTAAATATGAGTGCCTGAGCAAAGGGTCTGAATACTTATGACTTTGTGATATTTCAGTTTTTCTCATTTAATAAATTTGCAAATATTTCTACATTTCTGTTTTTTTCAGTCAAGAAGGGATGCAGTGTACGTTAATGAGAATTTTTTTTTTTACTTTTTTTGAATTTACCAAATGGCTGCAATGAAACAAATAGTGAAAAATGTAAAGGGGTCTGAATACTTTCCATACCCATTATTTGAACTCGTAATGACCTGGAAAATCATAATGGCAGGCCTGTTTTAGCATTTAATGAACATGGTAAATAAAAATCAATTGTGGAACTGCACTTTTTTTGCAATTTTTCCCCACTTGTTTTCTCTTTTTCCAGTACATCATGTAGTAAATCCAATGGTTTTGCTCAATGGAACAGCTTATCCTGCAAAAAACAGGTTACAAGTCCATCTCAAGAGATCTTGATGTTAATTTGTCCACAGTGCACGACATAATGAATATGCGTGCAATCCATGGCACTAAAGCTAATCTCCCTGGATATGGACACCAGAAAAAAATTGATGAAAGGTTGAAATGCAGGCTAGTCAGGATGATGAATAAGGAGCCCCAGTCAAGTTCCAAAGAGATTCAAGCTGTCCTGCAGGCTCATAGTGCATCAGTGTCAGTGCAAACTATCCAATGACATTTGAATAAAATGCTATGATAGATGACTCAGAAGGACCCAACTGCTCACACAGAGACATAAAAAACCTAGACTGCAGTTTGCCAGAATGTACGTGAGTAAACCAACATCTTTTTGGGAAAGTGTCTTTTGGCCAAATGATACCAAGATAGAGCTTTTTGATAAAGCACATAATTCTACTGTTTACCAAAAATGGAATGAAGCCTACAAAGAAAAGAACACAGTGCCTACAGTCAAAAATGGTGGAGGTTTGGGGTTGTTTTACTGCCCTTGGCACTGGGTGCCTTAACAATGTGCAGGACATCATGAAATCTGAAGATTACCAAAGGATTTTGGGTCACAATGTAGTACCCAGTGTCAAAAAGCTGTGCTTGCATCCAAGGTCATGAGTCTTCCATCAGGACAATGACCCCAAACATACTTCAAGCAGTACCCAGAAATGGATGGAAACAAAGCACTGGAGAATTCTGAAGTGGCCAGCAATGAGTCCAGATCTAAATCCTATTGAACACCTGTGGAGAGATCTTAACCCCTTCATGACCGGGGGATTTTTCATTTTTCCATGTTCGTTTTTCGCTCCCCTCCTTCCCAGAGCCATAACTTTTTTATTTTTGCGTCAATTTGGCCATGTGAGAGCTTATTTTTTGCGGGACGAGTTGTACTTTTGAACGACATCATTGGTTTTAGCATGTCGTGTACTAGAAAACGGGAAAAAAATTCCAAGTGCGGTGAAATTGCAAAAAAAGTGCAATCCCACATTGGTTTTTTGTTTGGCTTTTTTGCTAGGTTCACTAAATGCTAAAAATGAGCTGCCATTATGATTCTCCAGGTCAGTACGAGTTCATAGACACCATACATGACTAGGTTATTTTTTATCTAAGTGGTGAAAAAAAATTCCAAACTTTGCTAAAAAAAAAAAAAAAAAATTGCGACATTTTCCGATACTCGTAGCGTCTCCATTTTTCATGATCTGGGGTCGGTTGAGGGCTTATTTTTTGCGTGCCGAGATGACGTTTTTAATGATAGCATTTCGGTGCAGATACGTTCTTTTGTAATTCTGGCGTTTCAAATTTTTTTCCCGCTACGCTGTTTAGCGATCAGGTTAATACTTTTTTTTAATTGATAGATTGGACGATTCTGAGCGCGGCGATACCAAATATGCGTAGATTTGATTTTTTTTATTGATTTATTTTGATTGGGGCGAAAGGGGGGTGATTTAAACTTTTATATTTTTTTTATTTTTTTCACATTTTTTTAAACTTTTTTTAACTTTTGCCATGCTTCAATAGCCTCCATGGGAGTCTAGAAGCAGGCACAACTCGATCGCCTCTGCTACATAGCAGCGATCTGCTGATCGCTGCTATATAGCAGAAATGGAGGCGTGCTGTGAGCGCCGACCACAGGGTGGCGCTCACAGCCACCGGCGATCAGTAACCATAGAGGTCTCTGGGACCTCTATGGTTACAATATACAAGCATCGCCGACCCCCGATCATGTGACGGGGGTCGGCGATGACGTCATTTCCGGCCGCCCGGCCGGAAGCGGTAGTTAAATGCCGCTGTCTGCGTTTGACAGCGGCATTTAACTAGTTAATAGGTGCGGGCAGATCACGATTCTGCCCGCGCCTATTACGGGCACATGTCAGCTGTTCAAAACAGCTGACATGTCCCGGCTTTGATGCGGGCTCACCGCGGAGCCCTGCATCAAAGCAGGGGAGCCAGCATCGGACGGTATAGTACGTCTGATGCCAGTAAGGGGTTAAAATTGTTGTTGGGAGAAGGCACCCTTCAATTATGACAGACCTGGAGCAGTTTACAAAAGAAGAGGGGTCCAAAATTCCAGTTGATAGGTGTAAGAGGTTTGTTGATGGTTATTTGGAAGCAATTGATTGCAGTTATTTATTCCAAAGGTTGGGCAAACAAATAAGTTGAGAATGCCAACAATTTTGTCCGGCCCATTTTGCGGGTTTTGCGTGAAATTATGTCAAATTCGCCTTTTTGTTCAGTTTTTTTTTGTGTTCTTCCAATACACACGAAGGAACTTTTGGCCATGACTGTACTGTATATTCCAAATTTGGGTGAGATTAATCCAATTGTTTGTCTGTAAATTAATATTTACTTTTGCTTTTTATTGTGAATATCTAGAAAATAAGCGCTGATTAATCTGTGAGGCAAATTTGGGGCAGATTGATCCTGTTTTTGGCTGTAAATTAATATTTGTGTTCCATTTTTTTTAAGAATATCTTGAGAAAGGTCGATCTGATAAATGTTTTCTGATTCTGATATATACATAATGGTGATAAATGTTTTGTTATGAGAGATTATTAGATTCTAATATTTTTTATACATTTGAAATTCAATAATTTGTGTAATTGATTGTACTTATGGCATGCATACAGGCTTCATCTACTTTGATGTTTAATTTAGTGATGCTTGAGGAAGCATCAGCTGAGGCTAACCTCTCTTCTATCTATGATGTAATAAAGAATTCCTCTGGTTCTTCATCACTGTTGAGTGCAGTGGCTGTATACTTTATACTGCAAGATATTCCTTCATTTTTTGCTCAGTGCAGTGAAACCTAAACCATAGCTACAGTCCCTATATTTTCAGGACCAGTACCGTATAACCAATAATTGGAAAGGTATTTTAGATCTTCTGTAGAATAATGTAATGTATTATTGTCTTGTATTTGTGTCATCAAGAGACAAATGTACAATTATTCAGTGATGCAGCAATAAGGGACATGAAGATATCAGCTTTTCTTTGTAGGGTACAGGTTAAAACCATTCTAAAAACTATGAGTGCTCTTCAAATGGTTAATAATAATTGTATACATAGGAGAAAAATCAGTTTCCGGCACTTTTAATAAAGCCTTCTGGATGGTTCACTGCCCTCATATCTGGTGGTTAATGTTATTGAAAGCATATGGTATAAAATAAAGGGTGGGCCATTTATATGGATACACCTGGGTGGGCCATTTATAAAGTTGCATCCAAAATGGCCAATTTCAAAATGCCCACCATGGTCACCACCAATCTTGAAAAGTTTTCCCCCTCCCATATAATAATATGCCACAAACTGGAAGTTGTTATCACCAACCATTCCCATTTTATTTAGGTGTATCCATATACCTGGCCCACCCAGGTGTATCCATATAAATGGCCCACCCTGTACATTTACTACTTCCATTGACTATGCTATAATGGTCCACTTTTATAGACAAAGAATATTGCTGCGTTTACACATCAGCATTTCATGCTCCATTTCCAGACTGCAATTTTGTAAATTTCATATACGCTTATGAGGCGTAGTTGGTCAGTAAATGAGAATCTGCACACAGGCTATGAAATGCGGATGTGTGAAGCTTCATACGTACAGTTATTCACTCACCATGCGTAGTTTTGGAGAAAGGATGGTTGCATCTTGAACGATAGCATAAAGACATAGCAGTGAATAGGGCCCCCAGCAGATCATCAGTGATTTTACAGGTATGCTGGTGTTCATCTAAGGAAATAATATACAATTATTAAATCTGTGTCCTTTTTGAACAATAATTTGCTGTATTTTCCCACAAAACTGAATTCCTAATAGGCATTATGGCCTAAAACTATCTTATGTCTATTGGATAAATAATTAATCTTTTTCTTTTTTTTTTGAGGTCTTTTAAAATTTATAATTGTGCCATGTAAAAATATGGTTAATTAATTGTCTTTAAGAGGACATTTCTGTGTATTTTAGTAAATTCTTTGATTTTTCACAGTAAATACAATTCTGGTGTTTCTTTTCTTTGAACCTTTTCACTCACAGTGATGAGATTTAGGCACAAGTATCACTGTCAGTAGCATAGCTACCTGGAGGGCAGAGGGAGACATCGCCCCAGGCCCAGCGCTCTGAGAGGACCCACCCAGAGCTACCCTACTGTAACTGTATTGGTGTGCGCAGTGCATCGATAGTTATATTCCGCAGAAGAGCAGGGAGAATCGAACTCCCTGATCTGCTGCCCGGCACCTATGGGGCCCCTGAGCAGGTGGGGGGGGGGTTCGCTGCCAGCATTGGGCCCCCTGCCTGTCAACACAGGTTCAGCTGTATCAGCTGGATCCCGATACAGCTGACCGCATTGATGAGAGAGGGAACGTTATGCTTCTTATCCCATCATCCCCGTGTCAGCATCGGCATCAGTGACATCAGCAAAAGGACGTCACTACCTGGTGCCCGCAGTCCAGAGATGAGCAGGCGCTCTGAGCAGCGGAGGGACCAGGAAAAAGAGAGGCGAGTACTTACTTATTTTTTATGGAGGCTGCCTTATACTACAGAGTATGCCTATGGGGGGCTGCCTTATGGTAAAATGTCAGCTTATGGGGGCTGCCTTATACTATAGAGTCTTCCTTTGGGGGGCTTCATTATACTACAGAGTCTGCCTATGGGGGCTGCCTTATAATACAGATTCTGCCTATGGGGGTTCTGTTGTGAATTCTGTGGCTGAATTCACTCCTGTGGTCACAAGTGGTACTGCAGCTTCTGAGCTTCCTCCCTCAGGTGTTCTGGTGAGCTCGTTGGCTGCTTTGTTATTTAACTCCACCTGATTCTGTCTTCCTTGCTCCTTGTCAATGTTCCAGTGTTGGACCTGAGCTTCTGGATCTTTCCTGTGGCCTGCTGCTCTGCTTAGATAAGTGTTTCTTTGCTTTTGTTGCTACTTTTTCTGTCCAGCTTGTCTATTCGTTTTTGCTGGAAGCTCTGAGACGCAAAGGGTGCACCGCCGTGCCGTTAGTTCGGCACGGTGGGTCTTTTTGCCCCCTTTGCGTGGTTTTTTGCTTTAGGGTTTTTTGTAGACTGCAAAGTTCTCTTTGCTATCCTCGCTCTATCTAGAATATCGGGCCTCACTTTGCTGAATCTATTTCATCCCTACGTTTGTCTTTTCATCTTGCTAACAGTCATTATATGTGGGGGGCTGCCTTTTCCTTTGGGGTATTTCTCTGAGGCAAGTCAGGCTTGTTTTTCTATCTTCAGGCTAGTCAGCTCCTCAGGCTGTGCCGAGTTGCATAGGTAGTGACAGGCGCAATCCACAGCTGCCTTTAGTTGTGTTTAGGATAGGTTCAGGTATTGCGGTCTACAGAGATTCCTCGTCTCAGAGCTCGTTCTATTGTTTTTGGGTTATTATCACACTGTATGTGCTCTGATTGCTGGCACACTGTGTCACTGGATTGCCTACATAACAGTACAAGGAGCCACCCACATCTAATGATTCTCAATAGAGGGAAAAAAGAAGTTCTGACATCATTTTTTTTTCTCAGCTCTGTGTTCAGTCTTTTTTTTCCCTAGACATTTGGGTGTTTCAGGACACAGGTGTGGACATGGATATTCAGGGTCTGTGCTCTTCAATGGATAATCTCGTTACAAATGTACAAAGGATTCAAGATACTATTGATCAGAAATCTATGTTAGAACCAAGAATTCCTTCTGTCCATTACCTTGATATGCTCTTTGTCATCGTATTCTGTCATGGCGTTTGTGGATTCAGGCGCTGCCCTGAATCTGATGGATTTGGATTATGCTAAACGTTGTGGGTTTTTCTTGGAGCCTTTGCGGTGTCCTATTCCGTTGAGAGGAATTGATGCTACACCTTTGGCCAAGAATAAACCTCAGTACTGGACCCAGCTGACCATGTGCATGGCTCCTGCACATAAGGAAGTTATTCGCTTTCTGGTGCTACATAATCTGCATGATGTGGTCGTGTTGGGGTTGCCATGGCTGCAAACCCATAATCCAGTATTGGATTGGAACTCTATGTCGGTATCCAGCTGGGGTTGTCAGGGGGTACATGGTGATGTTCCATTTTTGTCTATTTCATCATCCACTCCTTCTGAGGTCCCAGAGTTCTTGTCTGATTATCAGGATGTATTTGAAGAGCCCAAGTCCGATGCCCTACCTCCGCATAGGGATTGTGATTGTGCTATCAATTTGATTCCTGGTAGTAAATTCCCTAAAGGTCGATTATTTAATTTATCTGTGCCTGAACACTCCGCTATGCGCAGTTATGTGAAGGAATCCCTGGAGAAGGGACATATTCGCCCATCGTCATCACCACTGGGAGCAGGGTTCTTTTTTGTAGCCAAGAAGGATGGTTCACTGAGACCATGTATTGATTACCGCCTTCTTAATAAGATCACTGTTAAATTTCAGTATCCCTTGCCATTGTTATCTGACTTGTTTGCTCGGATTAAGGGGGCTAGTTGGTTCACTAAGATAGATCTTCGTGGTGCGTATAATCTGGTGAGAATCAGGCAAGGAGATGAATGGAAAACTGCATTTAATACGCCCGAGGGTCATTTTGAGTATCTAGTGATGCCGTTCGGACTTGCCAATGCTCCATCTGTGTTTCAGTCTTTTATGCATGACATCTTCCGTGAGTATCTGGATAAATTCCTGATTGTTTACTTGGATGACATTTTGATCTTCTCAGATGATTGGGACTCTCATGTGAAGCAGGTCAGAATGGTTTTCCAGGTCCTGCGTGCTAATTCTTTGTTTGTGAAGGGATCAAAGTGTCTCTTCGGTGTGCAGAAAGTTTCATTTTTGGGGTTCATCTTTTCCCCTTCTACTATCGAGATGGATCCGGTTAAGGTCCAAGCCATCCAGGATTGGACTCAGCCGACATCTCTGAAAAGTCTGCAAAAATTCCTGGGCTTTGCTAATTTTTATCGTCGCTTCATCTGTAATTTTTCTAGCATTGCCAAACCATTGACCGATTTGACCAAGAAGGGTGCTGATTTGGTTAATTGGTCTTCTGCTGCTGTGGAAGCTTTTCAGGAGTTGAAGCATCGTTTTTGTTCTGCCCCTGTGTTGTGTCAACCAGATGTTTCTCTTCCCTTCCAGGTCGAGGTTGATGCTTCTGAGATTGGAGCAGGGGCGGTTTTGTCACAGAGAGGTTCTGGTTGCTCAGTGTTGAAACCATGTGCTTTCTTTTCCAGGAAGTTTTCGGCTGCTGAGCGTAATTATGATGTGGGCAACCGAGAGTTGCTGGCCATGAAGTGGGCATTCGAGGAATGGCGTCATTGGCTTGAAGGAGCTAAGCATCGCGTGGTGGTATTGACTGACCATAAGAACCTTACTTATCTCGAGTCTGCCAAGCGCTTGAATCCTAGACAGGCCCGTTGGTCGTTATTTTTTGCCCGCTTCGATTTTGTGATTTCGTACCTTCCGGGCTCTAAAAATGTGAAGGCGGATGCTCTGTCTAGGAGTTTTGTGCCCGACTCTCCGGGTTCATCTGAGCCGGCGAGTATCCTCAAGGAAGGAGTCATTGTGTCTGCCATCTCCCCTGATTTGCGGCGAGTGTTGCAAAAATTTCAGGCGAATAAACCTGATCGTTGTCCGGCGGAGAAACTGTTCGTCCCTGATAGGTGGACTACTAAAGTTATCTCTGAACTTCATTGTTCGGTGTTGGCTGGTCATCCTGGAATATTTGGTACCAGAGAGTTAGTGGCTAGATCCTTCTGGTGGCCATCTCTGTCACGGGATGTACGTACTTTTGTGCAGTCCTGTGGGATTTGTGCTAGGGCTAAGCCCTGCTGTTCACGTGCCAGTGGGTTGCTTTTGCCCTTGCCGGTCCCAAAGAGGCCTTGGACACATATTTCGATGGATTTTATTTCTGACCTTCCCGTTTCTCAAAAGATGTCAGTCATTTGGGTGGTCTGTGATCGCTTTTCTAAAATGGTCCATCTGGTGCCCTTGGTTAAATTGCCTTCCTCCTCTGATTTGGTGCCTTTGTTCTTCCAGCATGTGGTTCGTTTGCATGGCATTCCTGAGAATATTGTTTCTGACAGAGGTTCCCAGTTTGTTTCGAGGTCTTGGCGAGCCTTTTGTGGCAGGATGGGCATTGACCTGTCTTTTTCCTCGGCTTTCCATCCTCAGACTAATGGCCAGACCGAACGAACCAATCAGACCTTGGAGACATATCTGAGATGTTTTGTTTCTGCAGACCAGGATGATTGGGTGTCCTTTTTGCCGTTGGCTGAGTTCGCCCTTAATAATCGGGCCAGCTCGGCTACCTTGGTCTCTCCATTTTTCTGCAATTCTGGGTTCCATCCTCGTTTCTCTTCAGGACAGGTTGAGTCTTCGGACTGTCCTGGTGTGGATTCTGTGGTGGACAGGTTGCAGCAGATCTGGACTCAGGTAGTGGACAATTTGGCCTTGTCCCAGGAGAAGGCTCAACTTTTCGCTAATCGCAGATGCCGTGTGGGTTCCCGACTTCGTGTTGGGGATCTGGTTTGGTTATCTTCTCGTCATATTCCTATGAAGGTTTCCTCTCCTAAATTTAAACCTCGTTTTATTGGTCCGTATAGGATTTCTGAGATTCTCAATCCTGTGTCTTTTCGTCTGACCCTCCCAGACTCCTTTTCCATACATAATGTATTCCATAGGTCGTTGTTGCGGAGATACGTGGCACCTATGGTTCCATCTGTTGAACCTCCTGCCCCGGTTTTGGTGGAGGGGGAATTGGAGTATATTGTGGAGAAAATTTTGGATTCTCGTGTTTCTAGACGGAAACTCCAGTATCTGGTTAAATGGAAGGGTTATGCTCAGGAAGATAATTCCTGGGTTTTTGCCTCTGATGTCCATGCTCCAGATCTTGTTCGTGCCTTTCATGTGGCTCATCCTGGTCGGCCTGGGGGCTCTGGTGAGGGTTCGGTGACCCCTCCTCAAGGGGGGGGTACTGTTGTGAATTCTGTGGCTGAATTCACTCCTGTGGTCACAAGTGGTACTGCAGCTTCTGAGCTTCCTCCCTCAGGTGTTCTGGTGAGCTCGTTGGCTGCTTTGTTATTTAACTCCACCTGATTCTGTCTTCCTTGCTCCTTGTCAATGTTCCAGTGTTGGACCTGAGCTTCTGGATCTTTCCTGTGGCCTGCTGCTCTGCTTAGATAAGTGTTTCTTTGCTTTTGTTGCTACTTTTTCTGTCCAGCTTGTCTATTCGTTTTTGCTGGAAGCTCTGAGACGCAAAGGGTGCACCGCCGTGCCGTTAGTTCGGCACGGTGGGTCTTTTTGCCCCCTTTGCGTGGTTTTTTGCTTTAAGGTTTTTTGTAATATAACAGCAAGGACAGTACTTCCAATAACCAATAATTCCCAGTCTAGCAGCGGGTTAAAGGGTAAATATAAAACTTAACTTTTACTTAGATCCTTATAAAACTCACAAACAGAAACAAAAAGTGAAACACAAGTGCCAGTGTTTTTAAAAAGCCGAGAACGACCACAAAAAACACACAACAAACTACAGGTAAAAACCAAATACAACGATGTTTATAGATCACTCATATGTTTAGGGCATTGTTACCCATATGGTGCTACAACAATAGATGAGCAAGCTCAGCAGGTAGTAGAAGGCGGGCCGCACCCCAACCTTTTAGATGCCCCTCTCACAGAGTTTCCGGGACTTTGATGCGGATCATGCCATACTATCCATTAATCCCGGCAGAGGTCTATGTCTCCCTGAGGGCATCGCTGAGAGCATTGGTCCCACAGGATGAGTATAAAATAGAACGCTGCTAATATATGTATCCACGCATAGATACCCATTGAACATATGCCTATATGTATCTATTTTTTTGAGGCATATATGTATTCTGGTACTATTGGTGGGTTTGAATCTAAAAGGTTGGGGTGCGGCCCGCCTTCTACTACCTGCTGAGCTTGCTCATCTATTGTTGTAGCACCATATGGGTAACAATGCCCTAAACATATGAGTGATCTATAAACATCGTTGTATTTGGTTTTTACCTGTAGTTTGTTGTGTGTTTTTTGTGGTCGTTCTCGGCTTTTTAAAAACACTGGCACTTGTGTTTCACTTTTTGTTTCTGTTTGTGAGTTTTATAAGGATCTAAGTAAAAGTTAAGTTTTATATTTACCCTTTAACCCGCTGCTAGACTGATTAAGGTTTTTTGTAGACTGCAAAGTTCTCTTTGCTATCCTCGCTCTATCTAGAATATCGGGCCTCACTTTGCTGAATCTATTTCATCCCTATGTTTGTCTTTTCATCTTGCTAACAGTCATTATATGTGGGGGGCTGCCTTTTCCTTTGGGGTATTTCTCTGAAGCAAGTCAGGCTTGTTTTTCTATCTTCAGGCTAGTCAGCTCCTCAGGCTGTGCTGAGTTGCATAGGTAGTGACAGGCGCAATCCACAGCTGCCTTTAGTTGTGTTTAGGATAGGTTCAGGTATTGCGGTCTACAGAGATTCCACGTCTCAGAGCTCGTTCTATTGTTTTTGGGTTATTATCAAATCACTGTATGTGCTCTGATTGCTGGCACACTGTGTCACTGGATTGCCTACATAACAGGGTTCCTTATATTACAAAGTCTGCCTATGGTGGCTGCCTTATACTACAGAGTCTGCCTATGGGGGCTGCCTTATACTACAGAGTCTGCCTATGGGGGGATTCCTTATACTACAGAGTCTGTCTATGGGGGGCTGCCATATACTACAGAGTCTGCCTATGGGGGGCTTCCTTATACTGCAGAGTATGCCTAATGGGGCTGCCTTATACTATAGAGAGTCTGCCTATGGGTGCTGCCTTGTGCTATAGAGTCTGCCTATGGTGGCTGTCTTATGCTATATAGTCTGCCTATGGGGGCTGCCTTTTACTGCAGAGTTTGCCTATGGGGGCTGCCTTATGCTAAAGAGTCTGCCTATGGGGTGCATTATACAATCTAGAGTAGGCCTATGGGGAGTGCATTATACTATATGGAGGCCTATGAGGAGTGCATTTTACTATATTGAGGACTATCTGGTGCAGTATACTATATGGAGGCTATCTAGGGGGGCATCATACAGTGTGGAGATTACAGTGAGAGGGCCATCATACAGTGCTGGAGCCAAACAGTTTGGGAGCTACTAAGGGGTCAGTATATTGTGTGGGTGATACTATACAGTGAGGGGGCATTATAGTGTGTCTAAGAGAGCATCATACTGTGTATAGGGGAGTTGTACAGGGGGAGACCCAGGACATTTTTAAATGTAAAGTGGGCACTTATTGTTGTAGGGGAACTCAGGTTACTGTGATTGTCAAAGGGGCACACAGAGGGCAAAATTCTTAAATGTTCTGTAGGACTGGTATCTACCACTGACCATATGGCGGTAATATCCATGTTAGTCTTTATATAGTGATTATTTTCAGTAACATCCCTTTCACCTGCTGCCGGTTCTCCTACATCCACCATGAGAGTGTGTCACCGAGTTGTAATCAAGGTTACCTGGATAGGGGCCCACTGAGAAGTTTCGCCCCCCCCTGAACTGAAATTCTATCTACGCCTTTGACACTGTTTTATATTCATGGCCATTTGCTGTGAATGTGTGGCTTTTCTAAACATCCTGCTATCCACATTCTTATTTTACGCAAGCAGCAAGCCAGTTAGCAAAGTTTTGTGCAGACCTCAAAGAAAGTTCATTGTGAGCAGTTAGAAGCTACATTCAAAGTGTAATCCAAAAGAACAAGTTATATAAATGTTCTTGCTGTTACATCAGCCTAAATTCAACCACTAAAAACTTAAATACTGAAACAGCTCTTTGTGTTCACTTAATACAGAGCAGGGATTATCTTTTGATTTTCCAACAAGCTTATTACAAATCAGTCCTAAGAATGTAGGGTCTCAGAGCGTGAGAGACCACATTACCTTCACTGGGCCACTTTTCTTTAGCTTCTGGTATATGGACTGGTAAGCAGTGGTCATTATAAAAAGAGGAATCAAATACTCAAAAAGTGCCAGGGGGAGAAGGAAGGACATGAAGTTTCTAGGGGAAAAACAGAATGTTTAAAAAACGGTTAGTACACTTGATTTTTTTAGGTTTATTTGGGTAGATTTTTTCTTAAATTCTTACTTTATTGCTGTGTGATCTATGCCAGTTAAAAGGGTTGTTCACTACAAGGACAATCCCTTCTTGATTTGAATGTTTGACCCTATGAAAAGAAAAAAGCTTATACTCCTCTCCTGTGCCAATGCCGTTCCAGCGGTGTCAGCACTCACATTCCTAGGGCTCACATGCAGTTGGTAAATGTGATCCCTGTGCCCAATCAGCACTGGTGTCACTGTCCCGCCTATGGACGTATACGTTACCAAGAGGAAGTGAGAATTGCAGCAGGCAATTCGTTCACTTCCTCTTAATTACTAATACAAACCGTTCTCTTCCTCTTAATTAGTAATACATCCAAAAGTGGGGACAGTGATGCCAGTGCTGATTGGGCACAGGGTTCATGTGTCATAACAACTGCACGGTAGCCCCGGGAACATGAGTGCCAACACCGGTGGAATGGCACTGGCACAGAAGGCTAAGTTTTTTTATTTTCATGGGGGCAAATATTCAGATTGAGGAGGGGTTGTCTTAGTAGTGTACAACCCCTTTAAGTCAACCTGCTCTAATATCTATACCCCTTATGCCATGAATGTAATATGTCTGCAAATCATGGCCTTACTATGGATCTTATCAGTCAAAATAATGGCACCATAGCTCATCATTATTATTTTATTTGTAGTTTGCATTGGTAAGTGTTGCCCTCTCCCCGATTCAATCTATCTTTTTCAGAAAGGTCTCATTCTGAGCTAAGCCTGGCTTCCTTGTCTGTGGAGATGGTGATAGCGAACTCAGTCGAGGGGTTCAAGAGAGGCCTGGATGTCCTCCTGGATCATAACAATATTGTATCCTACAGTTATTAGGTTCTTTAGAAGGACGTAGATCTGGGGATTTATTCTGAAGGAGTATTGGCTGAACTGGATGGATAAATGTATTTTTCGGCCTTGTTAACTATGTTACTATGTTACTATGTTCCTATCTCTTCCAGATTTCATTTGAGGCCTGTCTGGACACAAGGTGAGGTGAGTCATTAGCGTTATGGAGTAATGTTATAGAAGGGAGTCCTCCACTTGTAACACACATCTGTGACCTACAGGGAAGCCAGTATCATATCTTCTTTGTAGAAATGGCTTCTTCCATGCATTAAATAGCTGGCACCTTATGATATCTAAGGGCTCATCCAGATGTTGTGCAAATTGGTCCAAGCACAGACCATTAATGCACGGACTGCCCGCAGCTCTCCCTAATATTTACATATACTGTATATAAATAAAACTCTCACGCTTGGGTCAGAAGAGCTGTGGCCAGTCTGTGCATTGTGGTCCGAGATCATCTGCATGAGCACTAACATACTATACAGAAAGGAGAGGAATCCCTGGTTGTTTCTTCTGCTAACAGCTGCTGTTTCTGCAGTTGACCAATATGCGGGGAACTGTCATCTTGTAAGGAGTTGTCTAGTGTTAGTGAGGACTAGGATCCATTACATCGGTTCAATAGTGATGCAGATGTAGTTTAGTGTAAAAAAATTTAAAATGTTTTACCTGTCAGCTTTTGAGTAGTCCAGTGTGCAGCATGTTCTTAAAGGTTCATAGTCATATTCACCCCATCCAAACAGAGGCATCACAGACCAGAAAGCAGCAAACCCCCAGGCAAACAACACCACCGAAATTGATGTGCTCCAATGTAACTTGCTACCTGAAATGGTTTTTACTGAGTTATACATTGAGTTACTAGGGCTATTTTGTTGACATACATAATCATCACATAGTACTGGATGGGAAAAGATTTGTTATAATGTATGTGATCCTATTAGCTTTTACACTTACGAGTGCAGTACTGGTGATAACGGTCCCATGCTATGGCAGCACAGGAACTGATACTTGATAGAGCAGCAACAAAACCCTGGAATCCATGAACTTGGCAACCTTCTGACCCATAGGGCCAATACCTGTAAAGTTAAATAAAAGTAGTAATCCATGCACTGCTTTCTTTTGCCAATGGTAGCATAATTAAGTATTATTCAAATTATTAAGGAGACAGTATAAGGCTGTGTTCACACATTGTGTTTGTCCTGTTAAAAATGTTGTAACTCTTTGGTAGCAAACAAATTAGAATTTTATTTTCAAAACACCAAAATTAAATGATTCACGGCAGTTGAGACAATAAAGGTACCGTCACACTCAGCAACTTTGCAAAGAGAACGACAACAATCCGTGACGTTGCAGCGTCCTGGATAGTGATCTCGTTGTGATTGACACGCAGCAGCGATCTGGATCCCGCTGTGCCATCGCTGGTCGAAGCTAGAAGTCCAGAACTTTATTTCGTCGCCAGGTCAGCGTGTATCGTCATGTTTGACATCAAAAGCAACGATGCCAGCAACGAGCATAGGGCCCCTAGATGTGTGTCGGATCGGTACACTCCGGCTGTTTGACATGGAGCTAGCAACCAGTGAGAACGATAAGTGAGTCGCCGTTACATCACTGGATCGCTCCTGCATCGTTCTGGAGTTGCTGTGTTTGACGTCTCTACAGCGACCTAAACAGCGACGCTGCAGCGATCTAGTTTAGGTCGGCTCGTTGTCTATATCGCTGCAGCGTCGCTGAGTGTGACGGTACCTTTAGGTATTCCAATGGTATAAGGTAACGTTTCGACCCACTGGGTATTTATCAAACCTTACTCATAGTAGAAAGGCAAGGAGAGGAAATATTTCATGAGAGGTGCTGGAGTCCCATTAGGGGCTACTTGTATGCTGCATCTGGAGACTATGGTGGTGTCTCCTTGCCTTTCTAGTATGAGTAAGGTTTGATAAAGATACAGTGGATTGAAATGTTACCTTATACCATTGGAATACCTTATTGTCTCAACTGCGGTGAATCATTTAATTTTGGTGTTTTGAAAATAAAATTCTAAATTGTTTGCAACTTAAAGGAACTCTGAGTGTGACTGTTTATCCTTGGGATTACATTTTGTGGAATAACTCCACATTCAGTCAGCACCACCGTAGCAAGAGTGCACGTCTTTTTCTTTTCTACTTTGGTTGCGGCTAGAAAAAAAAAAGCAACACAACTGGTGGCAGGGGGCATATGATTACTCTGTTGATCCAAACTGAGCACTCTACCTGTGTAGAAGAGAGAAATGGGCTGCAAGTGCTGCTGAAGCGCCAGGTCCGGAATTGCTGGGGTCGAACCTCCTGTTGCTGGAGGGAATGAGATTGCAGATGGAGCGAGCCTGAAACCAGGGTGAATGGGGCATAGCCAGGGTGAGTGGGTTATAAGGGGTTGCACGGGAACTGAAAGGGGCTTCTCACCAAAATGCTGAGCAGGTGCGGATCGCTGCTGGAGAGAGGAGAGCGATAGGCCGCAACATGCAGATTCAAAGTGAGCGCGGTAGAGACTCACCAATATCAGCAGGTGTGCAGAGATTTGCGCGCCGGGCAGAGCATTACAGTACAGACGTCGAGGTACCGACTGGCACACAGAGAGACACGCGCATTGTGGTGCAGACATTCAGGGGACGGTGGCTGCTCAGAGAGACACGCATCGAGTGAAATCTTGCAGAGAGCTTCACTCTTATGCTCCACAGTTAAATGGACTAGTGGCTCAGCAGGCAAGACCGGCGACCGCCCGCTCCTGCCAGAAGCAAGATCGTGTGTTGTGCGGTGACACCTCAAGGCGCTTCACCAGCCTTTGCCGGCATCCCATCACTTGTCAGACCTCCAGAGAGTGACGGACAGCAGAGCTACAAGTTTAACCTGATAACAAAAGACTGTTTAGTTAAATAATCATTGCTGTTGAACAATTAAATAATAGTTAACCCCTGCTCTGCTCTTCTGCGTCACTGCATCCAAGCACCTGTGTGTTACATTTGGTGTAGTCAGCAGGATGCAGTCCTTAGACGCAGACACTGCAGACCAGTCCAATATGAGTACTTCCAGATCCAGTTTACCATTGGGGCAATGCTTAGTAATCTCCCAAAGTTCACGGAAAACAATATGATGTTGTGGGATCGGACCGAAAGGATCAAGAGAATGCTGCGGATGCACCCCATGGCCCCTGCGCTGCAGGCAGAGATAGCATTCATGACCCTGGATGGTGAGACCCGGTATTCCAGTAATGTTCTGCCCTCCACATGAGCAGGATACATTGGGGAAGGTGGTACAGGTTTTGGAGGAGATGCATGGGGATCCTACTGACGTTGGAGAGTTGTGCATGTGTTTATTTGGTCATGTTCAGTGAGAAGGGGAGACAGTGATGCAATATATCAATGCGTTGCAGGAGGTGCATGCACACATTACAAAGAGGGAAGATGTAGGAACCATGGGAGTAGGGCCTCCTGATAGAATTTTGAGGGATCAATTTGTGTCAGGTCTTAGGGACACGCCACTTAAACAGGCATTGCGAGAACGTTTGTGTGCTATCCTACGTATGACCTTCATAGAGGTGGGGGCAGAGGCGCGCGTAGGAAAGCAGGAAAAGGGGGTGGTCCTTATTACAAGTGAAGTACCTACCCTTCCTGCAGCAGAGCCAGAGAGATCCGGAATGAGATACAAGAGATGCGGAGTAAATGGTCCAGTTTTAGGAGAGACCCTGTTCCAGCTCAAGTTCCACTGAGAGGAGCCCCCTCAACCAGAGACAGAAGTGATGCAGGATCTCACCTTTCTGCCCAACCTGGTGCCAAAGGGGGTCTAATGTGCTTCAACTGTGGCAAGACAGGACACTATGCTCGAAGCTATGCGAGCCAGAGATGGCCCCCACCAAGGCAGCCATTAAACTAGAGGGCTCTGTGACTGAGGAACACAGTCTAGAGCAGGGAAGACAACAAAAGGGAGAAGGAAGTCCTGAGAACATATTTTCTACAAGCCCTACGGCCTGGGCCGAGGTGAATGTGCGAGCTGTTCACTGCTTAATCGACACTGGATCTCGAGTGACTACTCTGCCCGAAGCCTAATTCAGATGACACTTCCCAGAATTCTCGCAGCCAGAGCGGGGACCAGTAATAAGATTGACAGCGGCCAATCAATTGCCCATTCCAGTCGCAAGAGTGGTCTGGATGTAGATTAGAGTGTGGGGTAAGAATGTAGACTACAAAAGGGTCGTATTGGTCACAGGAGATGTCGGTCGTGGACCCATAATGACTCTTGGAATGAATGTGCTGAGGGAGATGGGATAACTTTTTATTAATGAGCCCCAAGAACCTTTCTTGAACCAATGGAGAACACTAATCCCTCAATGGAAGGTGTTTCAGAAATTGATCCAAACAGCTCAAGCCCAGGAGATGTCAGGAGAAGGAAAAGTCTTGGGGAAAGTGATGGTTCTGGTGGCTGCAAAAATTAACCTACCGCCCGGCCAGACAGTGCTCACATTGCCAGTAAGAGCTTGCACTCCCCTGGAGGGAGTGGTAGTACAAGTAGAGCCAACAGCAATAGATCAAATACCCCCTGGGTTACTCTTCGCTTGGACATTAGCCACAGTTCCAGACAGCAACGTTGCAGTACGGTGTGTCAACCTATGGACCGAAATTCTCACCCTTCTACCCAAGAGTGAAGTGGCCCAGATCTTGGGAATGCCGGAGAAGCTAATGCCTTCCGAAGTAGTTCAACTGGCTGTTGTGCGAGGGGATCCATAGACTGGCAACAGGAAGGAGGGTCATAGAATCTTAGAGTGAATGCGGGTAGAATTGATGGGACTATTACCTCCACAAGTTCAGCAAGTGGAGAATGTGCTACAGCACTATCAGGAGATTTTTGCCCGCCATGAAGAGGACTTCAGTTGCAGCCAGACTGTCACTCTTGAAATTCCTACGGGGAGTGCTGCTCCAATCTGAGAAAGATATCACCAAATACCTTCCCAGATATATAAGGAAGTGAATGAAATGCTGGCTTACATGTTGCAATGTGGAGTAATACGAGAAAGTCAGTCCATGGGCAGCCCCCATTGTGCTAGTCCGAAAAAAAGATGGGACCTTACGTTTCTGCATCGATTATAGGTGGCTGAATGCCTGCACAGTGCAAGACTATTATCCATTGCCTTTGGGACAAGCAAAGTACTTTTCCACCCTTAATCTGGCCTGCGAGAGCTGGCAGGTGCCAATGGCTGAACACGACTGGCCATAAACAGCATTTGTATTGCCCATGGGGCTGGTCGAGTTCAACCACATGCCCTTTGCCTGACTAACGCCCCAGGGATGTTTCACCATTCGATGGAGAGATATCTAGGGACTTGAATTTTGAGGCTACCTTGATTTATCTTGATGACATCATCGTCTACGCAACTACCTTTGAGGAGCACCTTCAGTGGCTCAAGCAAGTGTTGAGTCAGCTACAGTGCCATGGCCTAAAGGTGAAGTCACAGAAATGCCATCTCTTCCACAAGGAGATTGAATATTTGGGACATAGTGTGTCCAGTGAAGGAGTATGACCTGCACATGAGAAAGTGGCGGTGGTACAAGAATGGCCCAATGCTACAACGTTGAAAGATGTACGGGGCTTTCCTGGAGCTTACTGGGTACTACTGAAGATTTGTGAAAAATTTCACCCATATAGCAAAAACCTTGCTGGAACTGTTAAAGGGAGTGCCGGCCGGCTTAAAGAAGTGAGCCATCCAGTGGGGAAAGAAGAAGAATTTGGAGGTTTGAAAATGGCCCTGACCGAGGCCCTCATATTCGCCTATGACGATTTTTCACAGCCATTCATCCTTTGCACCGACGGAAGTCTACACAGACTGGGAGCAGTCCTGTCACAGGTTCAAGGAGAGAAAGAATGGGTGATGGCCTATGTGAGCCGGTCCCTGCATCACTCAGGGCGAAACCTAGACAACTATAGCTCCTTCAAGTTGGAGCTGCTGGCCCTGGTATGGGCCATGACTGAGAATTTCGCAGAGTACATGTCCAGATCAGAGGTTCTGGTGAGGACAGATAATCCCTTAGTCCACCTGCAGAATGCAAAACTAGAGAACAACGGTGGGTGGCCCACATGGTGAAGCATCGGTTAAAGATTGTATACTGGGCCAAGGCCATGAACGCTCATGCCGACGATTATAGAAACTTGATTCCAGCTCACCCAGTTGCTCTATGCTCATCCACCTGGGGCTCAGACACCGGCCTTTCCTCGGTCTCACATAAAGGAAAATAGAAAAAATTGGAGTCTGGCTCAAAAAGACTAGATTTTCCTTTTCTTTTTATTTTAAAAAAGAAAATATAGCACATACAAAATAAAAATTTACATGGTCGACATGACCCAGTCGAGGTGTTTTGACGGCCCTAGGCAGTCTTACTCATGACAAAAGAAAAGTTGTGAGTCAAGAGAAAGACTGCCTAGTGCAGTTGAAACGCGTCGACTGTGTCATGTCGACCATGTAATTTTTTTTTGTAAGCACTATATTTTCTTTTGAAAAATAAAAAAAAGGAAAACCAAGTCCTGTTGAGCTGAACTCCAATGTTTTCCATTTTACTCATGCTGGAAGAATTACACCATTTGTACCGGATTGGGAAGTCCATACTTACTCCTTATCACCCTCAAGCGAATGGAGCCTGTGAATGCTTCAATCGAACATTGATCGAGACGTTACGCACTTTGGAAGGAGATGGGAAGATACGGTGGACTGAGTTTGTTGCAGAACTGGTGTGGGTGTATAATAACAGAGTGCACAGCACAACAGGGTTCACGCCTTATACCTTGTTGTTCAGGCTACTCTTGGGTTAAGGAACACCGGCATTGATTGCAGACTCTCCGTCGACTGGTGCAGATGAAATTTTAGGAACTCAAGCACCATGAGGCAACTCTGAAACTCTGGTGTCACGCTGCAGCACTGCAGGTAAATGCAAACTCCACTAGATGGCAGCAGAGTGGAGAGAGGGCTGAAATCCTGCTCAGAGCAGACCAGCAGAATTGCAGCAAGGCTACCATCAGGTGGCAGCAGAATAGTCATACAAGCTGGGTCGATACCAGAGAGTAGCATAGTAACAAGGTGAATCCCAAAAACAGAGTCTGAGGAGTGCCAAAAGGTCAGTATCGGTCTGTCGCAGAAGTACCAGAAGGAAGAGACAGAATCAGGTCAGTGCCAAAGCAGAGTTGAGTACCAGGGAATCCAAACACACAGGGACACACAGAGTTGGGGCGGGAAGAGAGGCATGAACAGTCAGAGGCAAAGATAGCTAAATGCAATATGACAAATCAGGGTCTCACCAGAGCCCGCTACACATGCTGTAGGCAGGAAATATAAGTGGCACTGCCTGCAGGATGCAGTGCAGAGAAATAGCAGCCTGACACCAGAATGAGGCAGAGAAAGTTAACCCCTGTTATCACCAGACCGGGAAAGGAGAGACAAGACCTAAAACTCGGTCTGGATCATGACACTGGGGATCAAGTTTTGGTCCAGAATAAGTGGCCCCGGGGAAAATTGGAAATCCTGTGGAAGTTAACTCCACACCGAGTGACACGATGGGTTGACCCCGATGGGCCGGTGTATGATGCTCAGTCTGAACAGGAAGGAGGAACACCCACTAGAATAGTCAATCGTAGCATGTTACGGCCCTGCTTGTCCAAAGAACCCAAAACTGGAGAAGAGTTGCCAACAACAAGTGAGGTGCCCCCAGCTCCGGTTTCTAACTTAGATGGAGAAGAGGGACTGTCCGCTTTGCCCCCAGACCCCAATGATTTGGAACCTACCACTCCCAGGGAGATGAACACTGAACCACCGATGCTGGAATTCGCTAAAGTGCAGACCCACTGGATCAGAGTAGCCCTCTACTGCCATGACTCAGCCAGAATCAGAGCGAACCACAGCTGCAGTGTCTCCCGTCTGCTACGAGAAAGATCAGTTTATTTGGCAAAAAATTATCCAAGAAAATGAGAATTGTGAACGTCTGGTGAAAGAGCTCGCCCGTTGAATGGCAAGCTAAAGGAAGGCGTGGGTGCAGAAGGGAAGACCGGGCTGCAAGTGCGTCTGAAGCACCAGGTCCAGAACTGCTGGGGCCGAACCTCCTGTTGCTGGAGGGAATGAGATGAAGGGGACATAGCCAGGGTGAGTGGGTTAAAAGGGGTTGCTCGGTAACTGAAGGGGACTTTACACCAGAGCTCTGAGCAGATGTGGACCGCTGCTGGATCGAGGAGTGAGAAAGGCCGCAGTGCGCAGATTCAGAGTGGGCACGTTACAGACTCACCAATATCAGCGGGTGTGCAGGGAGATGCACACTGGGCACAGCATTGCAGTACAGATGTCTAGGCATCGGCTGGCATACAGAGAGATGCGTGCCGAGCACAGCATTGTGGTGCAGACATTCAGGTGAAGGCGGCTGCTCAGAGAGACAGAGAGATACGCACCAAGTGAAATCTTGCAGAGAGCTTCACTCTTCTGCTCCGCAGTTAAATGGGCTAGGGGCTCTGAGGGCAAAAAACGGTGACAGCTCACTGCTGCCAGAAGCGAGACTGTGTTGAGCGGGGACACCTCAAGACACTGCACCGGCTTCTGTCAGTATCTCATCACCTGTCAGACCTCCAGAAAGTGAAGTACAGTGGAGCTCCGATAAGTTTAACCTGATAATAAAAGACGGGTCTAGTTAAACAACCGTTACACAGTTTATTTTGCATCCCTTTTCCCCTGTTATCTCTCTGCGAAGAGTTCATTGCTGTTGAACAATTAAATAGTTAACCCCTGCTCTGCGCTTCTGTGTCACTGCATCCAAGCACCTGTTGTTACACCTGCATAGGAGAAATGCAAGAACAATGAAGCTGGCCAGATCAAGGGATTCGGACAGTTTCAGAGCAGAACTTGCAGTCTGGAAATCACAGAGTCTTCTATTCTAGTGGTGCACGCTTTTCAGGTTGGGGTCACACCAGCGTATAGCATTTAATGTGAGCGCATCAAATGTGATCTACTAATGATACTCAGCTTAAACTCTGCTGTGATTGTGAACCGAGTGTCAGTGCCCTGTGCTCCAATTCTCTCGCATGAGTGAATCGCAGCACAGGTATGGAGGGGACAGAGAAAGTCATTGTATAGGTGAGTGTGATCTGCCGAATCGGCATTACAACATAATCACAGATCTGAACTGCCCCATGAAAAACACTGGACAGAGTGCTATGCGATGTTTTATCTCATAGCACACAGCTGTGTTATACGCTTATGTGACTCCGGCCTTACCTAAATAATCAGCGACTCTGGGACCTAAGAAACAAGTTGTACACTATAGAAATAAAAATCCCTCTGTTCTTGACAGCATAGAGGATTTTTAATAAGTGGTGAAATGCAAACTTGATTGTTTTAACCATCATTTTGCAATTTTAACCATTCACAAAGAACTCAAAAGAGACAAGCCCTTTAAAGGGAGTGTAGGATGGAAAGGCATTTTCATCAGCCCTATAAGGAATGAATGGAGCAGTGGTTGGGCAGATGCACTAATCCATTATGCAATAAGGAGAAAAGTGTCTCATTGGGGATAAACTGTCTATCGCACGGATCCCAGTAGTCAGACCTCCACTTATCAGTAAGTTATAATTTAGCCTCTGGATAGTTGATAATTTTTTTCCCCTAGATAACTCCTTTAAGTGAGAATAACACTTGCAGTTAAATTATGACATTCTATGTCAATTTTAGGTCGCATTTAAATGATTGCATTACAGCTACAAATTAAACATAGCATAAAAAGTAAACTTTGTACTTGAAAAGATCTCACAGTATACAACATACATAATTACCCGCCATCGTGAGAAAGTTCTCATGCAGCGAGAATTGACATCACTAAGGTCACCAGGATTCATCGGCAATGAAATCTGGTGACCTTTCTCATGTCAGCGCTAGACACTACAGGTGTGTAATCATGCTTCTGTCTCAGCATGTTCTGGCTGGCTTGCTAAGTGGTCACATCATGCCACCATTCAACAAACTACTCAGATGTAGCAGAGTTGGAGTCCTTCGTGGGACAGTACACATACGGATTTTATGTGGACAGGTAAGCAATATAGTGGATTATTATTTTTTATTTACACAGTAATAAATGGGAAAAAGAGTGGGAGTATTTATTTAAAATAAAGGACTTTGTGTGCTTCTTTCAAATAAAGGATTTTATTCTGTGTGTGTCTTTATTACATTTTACTATGGGGTTAGTAATGGGGGTGTCTTATAGACACCTCTCCATTACTAACTTTTGGGCTTGATGTCAGCTGACAATACAAAGCTGACATGGACCCAAATACCTTTACCCCTCTTGCCACCACACCAGGGCAAGTGGGAAGAGCGAAGGCTAAGTGCCAGAATTCACACATCTAAAGGATGCCCCATTTCTGGGGTGGCTGAGGGACGATTTTCTTAGTCTGGGAGGGGGCCAATATCCATTGCTCTTTCCTAGCTTTTAATATCAGTCCACAGCTGTCTTCCTGGCTTTTGCTGCTTATTAATTATAGGAGGGACCCAATGTCATTTTTTGGGAGGGTCACCCCTTGTTAATGACCAGGAAAGGCTAAGTAAACAAGTAGACCACTGTGAGCTGATATTAATTAAATAGGAAACTCCTTGTGTATTACCCCCTTCCCAGACTATAAACATCAGCCCACAGCTGTTGACTTTTCCTTAGCTCGTTAATAAAAATTAGGTGGACCCCATGCCATTTTTTTCTTTAATGTATAAATTAGGAGCAGAATACATCTATCTATCTATCTGTCTATATATCTATCAATTGTTTTATTAGTTAGTAAACTAGCTTGTCATGACCTAGAGAATTACTGTATGTAAAATTTGACGTTAAAAACATATTGCATACAGATATGGTTAGTAGGTGAGAAAAATCACATTGTACTTGCATGACACTCATCTTACTTTTCAGAAACAACATCAGACTGATTTTATTTATGCTGATGAATGTGAGCTCATGTGAAGACAATTGCCTGCACCGGGAATTTTTAGGGGCTTCATATCAAAAGGGGCGAATACTTATGCACATGCCTTTTTTTTATTTTGTCCCATAAATTAATTTTCTGCCTGTCTTTTTCTCACTTCAATTCACCAACTGAAACTATTTAGTGCTCATGCATCACATACAAGTTGGATTGCAAAAATATTTAAACACCAATTGTAATGTAAAAAATGTTCAGTATTTGGTCAGTATTTTACATCATTATTTGTAAACCAAAATAAAGAGAGGAACAATGAAAGGAAAAATACGATAGAAAGTCATCACCACGTCTGTATTTGTCACCCACTCCTGATTTTGGCTTACAAATACTCATGTAAAATATTGATGCAAAATACTGAACGTGTGAACGTGGCCTTATAGTGTGAGCTGGTGCCTTTAGGATAATGTTATTAGCACTCAATATATGGCAGTAAATATTTGTTGGGTCTGCAATTTCCAAAAGGAATAGACATTATCAGCTCTGATTGAAGTTGAAGGGTCAGTAAGCATAAACCTTTAGAATGAAATGGTTCGATAGTAATTTTATACAATTTTATGTTTTCTGTGCAATGCAAGAACTTGCTGAGAATTTAGCATTATGTTCCCACATTGCATTTCAGCTAAAAAAAATGCTGCGGCAACATCTGCAATAAATATTGCCCCAGATATGATTGTAAAAGCGGTGCAGGTAGGCCGAACATGTCTCCTTTGGAAAAGGTGAAATACATCAGGAGGATAAAATGACATTTCATATCCTCAGTACAGGTGAGTTTATGCTATGGATAGTTTTTATAGTGGGTGCATCAGATTTCTTTACAATGCTGTTAAAGTAAAATGTTTTCACTAATTGGAATCGTTTTATCAGCAATCTCTATCCAGAAGGAGGTTTGCCACAATGTAACACAGATATGGATACTGCTTTGTAGCTTTTTTAATTGCCCAAGAGCCAATACACAAAATTTATACCTAAAATCTATGCCTGCATTACATTAATGGTGAATGTGTTACCTTAAGAAACTGGAAAAGGCAGCTACAAAGGCATTAATACACAGTCCAGTGTCAGCCACTGCCAGGCTTATTATAAGCAGGTTGTTTGGTGTCCTGAGCTCTCTGATTTTGTAGAAAGAAAGGATTGTCAGACCGTTTAGAATGAAGCCAAGCAGAGCTGTAAGAAAAAATCCGCCTTCATCACCAAAGGTTGCATTGAAATAATGATCAAGCCACAACTAGGTCACATACATGACAGCAGTTATTGTTATCATTGTCAAAGGGTTTGATTGCTGCCTGTTGCGCCCACCACCATGTCTGACAAGGTACTGATCAGCATAAGGGTATGTGCACACGTATTCTTGGCCACTGCGGATTTTTCCGCAGCAGATTTGATAAATCTGCAGGGCAAAAACGCTGCATTTTTGCTGCAGATTAATTGCGGATTTACTGGGGTTTTTCTGCGGTTTTCACTGCGGTTTTACAACTGCAGTTTTCCATAGGGGCAGCGGTAAAACCGCTGCGGAATCCGCAGAAAGAAGTGACATGCTGCGGAATGTAAACCGCTGCGTTTCCGCATGTTTTTTTTCCGCATCATGTGCACAGCGTTTTTGGTTTCCCATAGGTTTACATTGAACTGTAAACTCATGGGAAACTGCTGCAGATCCACAGCAAAATCCACATCGTGTGCACATACCCTAAGGGCTCGTGCAGACCGTATTTTCATTCAAAGTGTGATCCGACAAAATCTCGGATTGCAGTCGGACCAATGTTCTTTTACGGGTCTGTGCACATGTCCGATCTTTTCCTTCGAGTCAGTCTGAGGAAAAAATTGCAGCATTCATAATTGGCATCCAATATTCGGATCGCACTTGGCCATACAAGTCAATGAGTCTGTGGAAAACATCGGACTGCACTGGGATCACATCTGCGTGGGGTGTGATTTTCACAGACAGACAAAATGGAGAATTTTTTTCTTTCATCTTCTCCACATCTGAGAAAATCAGATCACACGGTGATCACACTTGGATGAGAAAATATATGACCCTGCAACCCTAGTCGAAGGATTCATACGGACGTTCATACATATCGGTCCGAGCATGGACCACAATACAAAAACTGGCCATGGCTCCCCCAGGACGAGCCTAACATCCTTGTAGATATACATGAAGCTGTCAGATTGGGACAGCTGCGACCAATTTGCATAGACGTCTGCATGAGCCTTTAATCCCAGCTCCTCCAATAAATTCCAGATAAGGGCTTGTTCACAAGTCGTGTTTGTGATGCTTTTTTATTCAGTGCGCTTTTTTGCAAATAAAAAATTCAGCAATTTGCAGTTGCAGCAAAATTAATGAGAGTTCTAAAATCCCATTCATATGCTGTGTTATTTTTTTTTTTGCATTTTTGAGCTGTGGTGCATTTTTTTTAAACAGCAGTATGTCAATTATTACAGAATTTTTGCTCTGTCTTTATTACCCATTCAATTGAAGGCATAACAAATTGCTTAAAACATGCACTTAAAGGGGTTGTCCCACAAGCAAAGTACATTTTAATAAGTAGATATTGGATTATAAATGGGTTATTGGATGTACTGAGTAATGGCTGTGTCTGACTGTGCAGTAACATGGTCTGATCATAACACAGGGGGAGAAAGCAAAAGAGTGTACAGACACTTGTACAGACACTTGGAATTGCTTGCCTGAGGAGGTGGTGATGGCAAACTCAGTCGAGGGGTTCAAGAGAGGCCTGGATGTCTTCCTGGAGCAGAACAATATTGTATCATACAATTATTAGGTTCTGTAGAAGGACGTAGATCTGGGGATTTATTATGATGGAATATAGGCTGAACTGGATGGACAAATGTCTTTTTTCGGCCTTACTATGTTACTATGTTACTATGACATTACAGAATGGGATCACAGCTGCTGCTTTCTGTGAGATAAAACATTTCCTTACCTGTTTATAAACTTGTTTTATCTCACAGAAAGAATCAGCTGTGATCCTGTGCTGTAATGCCTGTATACTCTTTTGCTTCCTCCCCTGCCCAGGAGCTGTGATATGATCAGACCATGTTCCTGTACGGTCAGACACGGCCATTACACAGTACACAGCAGGGGCATTTATAAGATTATCTCAACATATCCAAAGTCATATACTGTAGATAGAGTAAGATAATTTCCATTATTTGTTATTTCATGCAACAGATCTTATAGATACCTCTCAATCATCAGAAAGAAGCAAGTAGGCTATTGACACAAGTGATCATACCGGTGTCAATACATTTGCAAGAAAGAGGAAAATGCAGAATGCTGCTGTCTCTGAATCACGTCTATAATTTCTTTACCATTTAGCTGCTGACACGTTCATGTTACTTGCAGATTATGCCAATATTATATGTGAATTCACTTGTCTTTTGCTTTATCTATATAATGCGTTTGTCCTTATGTAATTATTTATATCGTATGAAATGGTTTTTGCTCTGCATGAAGTCCGTTTGCAGCGTTACATCGCCTACTGCAAGGTAAGGATTATACAACCAGAGACATATTTCCCATCATTTGAGATGTGTGTTGCACATCTGATTTTTCCTACTATTAATGTGATATAAGGAGTCCAAGGGATTCAAGTTTTTACTTTTGATGCCTTGCTGTGCTGAGATGATCACAGAAACATGACCCTTATCTTGCTGATTTTAATGGTAAATAAAAACTGAGTCCACTATGATATTAAAATCTTACCTTCGACCAGGAGAATTGTTCCAATGCCAAATACTTCAATCTCGGAGAAACCTTCAGGAAGCGGGTAAGATGTAACCATGTTTGCAAAATTGTGCTAACACCCTGGTGAACTGTCTGCTGCTTTCCCTTCGCACAGGCGCACACTAGAAAGGCTTCCTTTTAAAGGGTCTGTTTGTCATGAAGCATCAGACAGGTCGTTATGTAAGATCTTTTTGATTCTTAGTAGTTATGTCTGAAACAAGCCAATCCCCAGAAGAATTTCCTAATGATGTGAATGAAAGCTGGATTGCTCTCTTTGCAGTGCTCCCCCCGATTCTACCTTTCCTAAATCCTATTTACATACCATGGTAAATAGGCTGCATTCATAGGTCTGAGAACAAGGGGTTTGTGATTATGAAAACTGGCTTGTGAACTACCACAGGCTAGAAAAGCTGAATCCTCTGTGTGGTGCCTAATTGGCAAAGATATATAACAATGGAGGGAATGTTGTTAAACCAACACTCAACATTTTTACAGCCTGAGCTCAGCAACTCCATGCACAATAATGTATCGCTGCTTCAGAGTAAAAAAAAAAAAAAAAAACTAACATCAATTTTATTCCAAAAATTATATTAATAATACAGTGAAATGCCTATATGAACCTACAGACAACAGGGCCAGTGTAAAAGAAAATTTAGGAAAAAATGTAGGCAAAAAACAGCATTTAAATACAATACCTACAAAGGATGACTGGATTAAACTTTATTAACTCAAAAGGATAAAATCACAGTTATATAAAAAGGAAAAATACATCATGAAAGAAAGTCCAAAGAAGGTACAGAATGATAATATGTGCTAATGGTATAATTTAGAATACATGAATAATGCACTTAGTAATGAAAAAATGTCACAGTATACTATGTATCCACATTTATAATGGTTGAAGGTAGGTAAGGCATTAAAACAAATACAGCCGTGAACAATAAATTTAAATGTAGGTAAGTAGAAATAAAATTAACTTAAATAAGTCATTTATACAGTATTAATGTGGAAAATCAGTAAAATACAGAGATTTCTCTAAAGTGATGGTAACATGAATAAACAAAGTGCTGCTGGATGTGACAATTTGGATGAACCATGAAGCCCACTCTGTGCTCCAGAGAGCCGGAAGCAAATGCGATGGCAGAGCGGGTGGCAACAGCATCCACTCAGCATTCAGATCTGTGGGATGCAAAATTGAGCACATAATCACACTAACAAAACAGAGGATCCCCTAGGCATGGACAGACTGTGCATGGAATGCAAGTTCTTTAAAATAAAAGACAAGGGAAAGAAATGGATATCTATATGAAGTATGACTAGAAAATATAGCTGGCAACTATGTAGTCTTGTGTAATAAATCCATATAAGTAGGACTATATGTAAAAAGAGCTGGACAGTTGATAATGAATAGCAGAAAAAGAAAGGAGAGAAAACTCAACCAAAAAGCCCAGATAACTCAAATAGTGTTAAATATCGTAAATCTTTATTAACAACCAAGTGATTACATGGGATTGCAGAAAAATACCGTGCAAACTAGAAAAACATTATTTAAAATGACCACCAATACATATTTTTACTGACCTCACATATCAGGCAATAGCATCCCCTGCCTGGCGAAAATTCAGCTGCAGTTGACTATGCACTATAGCTGACACCTGGCTGTATCAGTCTTGATTGGTTTTGGCACCAACCATGACTTTTTAACCCTTTAGATCAGTGTTTCTCAACTCCAGTCCTCAAGACCCCACAGCAGGTCATGTTTTCTGGATTTCCTTAGTATTGCACAGGTGAAAATGTCATCACCTGCTCAAGCATTAATTCCACCGCCTATGCAATACTAAGGAAATCCTGAAAACATGACCTGTTTTGGGGTCTTGAGGACTGGAGTTGAGAAACACTGCTTTAGATGCTGCTAACAGTAACTATGGAATCTAAATGGTTAACAGAGTGTGGGGGTTCCCTCTTTAACCCCATCAGCACCCTGAGATTTTGATAATGTGGTCTTGATGTTTGCCATGGCAATTCATGGACAAATAGCGGCTTTAGAGTCTGCTGTTCAGAAGTTAGCAACATTTAGGTGGTAAAAATAAAATTTTTCCTTCCTGTCATGCCACTTTGTATTAATTCCTGAAAAACTCCCAAATGGTTAATAACCTGCCTGACAGCAGTTTTAAATTAATTGAGGGGGCGCTGTTTTTATAGTGATCTCATTTTTGGGGACTCTACAACATACAGGTCCTCCAAAGTCACTTCAAAACTGAATAGGTGTTAGGGCTAGCGGAACGCACCAAATAATAAGACTGATAGTGTACGGTGCGTTCGTAGCCCGGGGTCCACCGTGCAGAGATGGAACCTGCTGCTGAGTAATGACGGACTATATGGCGGTACTCATAAGTATACTCGCGTGGGTTAAACTTCACCCAACGTGAAGGAAGCGATCCTGTTGCGTCACAGGGTCGCGGTACCGCACATAGAAGGCGAGCAAGCAGTCAGCGAACTTAACCCCAACTAGGATTGAAGTCCGATTAGACCCTTGCAGGCACAACACCGCAACAGGGTGTGTTAGGCAACTCTTATAATTAGAGCACCGAAGTGCGAACTGTGCCGTGCTGGCAGGCACCACTAAGCACCCAGACGTGGGTCAGGAAGCGCACTGCTGGCGCGTGGCGCCACACTGGCGGTCACAGCAATAGACGCTGATACGTGTGTGACACGTTGAGTGATTTGTCGGGCGCTAGATAGCAGCCATACTCCATACGCGAACAGTCATACAATAGGGTAGGGGTATTTAATGAACGACTTGCACTCACAACAAACACACGTATTCAATTGTACACTAGCGCATGGCCGTGCGGTCATGCGCAGTTTATATAATTGTAGGACAGGAAGTGGCCACAGAAACTTTGCCCTTCCAAGACCTGCCAAGAGGACCAATGGAATGCGCTGCAGAGCCAGAGCACATGACCCTCGATCTCCAACAGGAGATCTTGCTCTGGGCATGCTCAGTGTGCGCAAACAAGGACTTAGTCCCAGGGAAGTCCGCGCGCCGCTGACCAGCACTGACTTTTATGGCAGGAGCTGAAGAAGCAGCAGTAACTCTCTGTACAGAGTGAGAGCGAGCAAGACACTGGGAGCGACGTCCCTGCTGAGCAGATTCCACTGCGGCTGGAGGAGAATGGGAGACCGCAGCGGAGACGGATCGAGATTCCCCCTGTGCAGCAGAGGAAACTCGACTCCTAACAATAGGTCCCTAAAAAAGTACGTTTTGTAAATTTCCTTGAAAAAATGAAAAATTGCTGCTACAATTTTAAAACTTCTAAAATCATAACAGTCAGGACTAGAGTTGAGCTAAATGGGTCGGCCAGATTCAGAAGTTGCCGACTTTTGGCAAAGTCGGGTTTCATGAAACCCGACCCGACCCCTGTGTGGGGTCGGCCATGAGGTCGGCGATCTTCTGATCTGGAATCGGAATTCCGATACCGAGTTCCGATATGTTTAAGATATCGGGAATCAGTATCGGAATTCATATTTAAGTGTAAAATAAAGAATAAAAATAAAAAAATATTGATATACTCACCCTCGGACGCGCCCTGGTTCTCACCGGCAGCCTTCCTTCCTAAGAATGAGCGCCTGAAGGGCCTTCGATGACGTCGCGGCTTGTGATTGGTTGCGTGAGCGGTCACATGGGCGGTCACGCGACCAATCACAAGCCGCGACATCATCTAAGGTCCTTCAGGCGCTAATTCTTAGGAAGGTAGCGTCCGAGGGCGCGTCCGAGGGTGAGTATATTCCTAATTGGTATATACTCACCCTCGGACGCGCCCTGGTTCTAACCCGCAGCCTTCCTTCCTAAGAATCAGCGCCTGAAAGACCTTAGATGACGTCACGGCTTGTGATTGGTCGTGTGACGCCCATGTGACCGCTCACGCGACCAATCACAAGCCGCGACGTCATTGAAGGTCCTTCAGGCGCTCATTTTTAGGAAGGAAGGCTGCCGGTGAGAACCAGGACGCGTCCGAGGGTAAGTATATCAATATTTTTTATTTTGATTCTTTATTTTACACTTAAATATGGATCCCAGGGCCTGAAGCAGAGTTTCCTCTCCTTCAGACCCTGGGAACCATTAGAAACCCAATGCACTGCATTGGGTTTCGTGTTTCGGCCAACCCCGACCCCGACTTTTCTATAGGATCGGCCGATTTCACTCGACCCGACTTTTGAAAAAGTCGGGTTTCGTGAAACCCGACCCGATCCTATAAAAAGAAAAGTCGCTCAACCCTATTCAGGACTATGTTTTCGTACTACTTGCCACTGCAAGAGACCAAGCTGTATTACCATTAACAAAATCCCCCCAATGAATGGAGGGGGAAACGCGTTGGAAGGCTATTACTAAGAACCTTGTGTTATTTAAATGAGTTTTGCTTTTTACTTACTTAGTTACAGCAGGGTTTTTGCTCATTTTGTTTCTTGTAGGTTTTGTATGCTTTATGGCCAATGTGAACAAGCTCAATTTTTTTATTTTTTCTTTGTATTTTTGCATTCTGTGAAAGCCCTCTCCTGAGCTGGAAATTACATTAAAAGGCTTCCCCAGACTGGTGTCCACAGGTCGAGACCTAGTCCTTTTGTCTGCCCTTATTCACACACTGAGGTCATCTCTGACACATGGTAAGGTTTTTAATATTAGACAGCATAGGACTGTCCCGATCAGGGTCACCTTGTCGACGGTGGGATGGCTTTTTTACTATTTTGGATAAAAAACAGCATTACTAAGAACTCTGTTATTTAAATGCACTTTTGCTTTTTACTTATTTAGTTACGGCAGGGTTTACGCTCATTTTGTTTCTTGTAGGTTTTGTATTATTGTATTAGCGTTCCAGTTCCTGTATATGTATATGTGTATATATATATATATATATATATATATATACATATATATATATATATATATATACATATGTATATATATATATATATATACATATATATATATATATATATATATATACCGTATTTTCCGCTTTGTAAGACGCACTTTATTTCCCCCAAATTTGGGGGGGAAATGGGGGTGCGTCTTACAAAGCGGATATACCGCTTACCGTTACAGGCTGGGATGAGGGGGTGTCCGCTGCTGCCCGCCTCCCGCCACCGCTATCGCCCGCCACCGCTGCCGCGGTTGTCCGCTGCTGCCCGCTGCTGTCCTGGGAGATCCTGGAAACTCCGGTGCTGCGTGGGGCTCTGGCGAAATTTTGTGAAAGACCAGAGCCCCCAGGCAGTTCGTCCATGCATTCCTGTATGACTGACTTTGGGAAAATGGCCGCCGGAATCTCGAGAGATGAGATCTCAGCGCTGAGATCTCATCTCTCGAGATTCCGGCGGCCATTTTCGCGGAGTTAGTTCCAGTATGACTGACTTCGGGAAAATGGCCGCCGGAATCTCGGGAGATGAGATTTCAGCGCTGAAATCTCACCTCTCGAGATTCCGGTGGCCATTTTCCCGGAGTCAGTCATACAGGAACGCATGGACGAATTGCAGGGGGGCTCTGGTCTTTCACAAAATGTCGCCGGAGCCCCCCGCAGCCCCGGAGACAGCCCTGCAGCCCCCGAGACAGCCCTGCAGCCCCCGAGACAGCCCTGCAGCCCCCGAGACAGCCTTGCAGCCCCGGAGACAGCCCTGCAGCCCCGGAGACAGCCCTGCAGCACAGGAGCCCCCCTGCAGACCCCCTCATCCCAGCCTGCCGCACAGGAGCCCCCCTGCAGACCCCCTCATCCCAGCCTGCAGCAATGCTCCACTCCTGCCTCCAGCACCGACCCTGGGACCCTGATCCGCTGCAGCCACAACCCCTGGTGAGTAATAAGACGCATGGATTATAAGACACCCCACCAATTTATTAAAAAAAGTTTTTTTCCCTACTTTTCTCCTCAAATTTTGGGGTGCGTCTTATAATCCGGAGCGTCTTACAAAGCGAAAAATACGGTATATATATATATATATATATATATATATACAGTACAGACCAAAAGTTTGGACACACCTTCTCGTTTAAAGATTTTTCTGTATTTTCATGACTATGAAAATTGTAACTTCACACTGAAGGCATCAAAACTATGAATTAACACATGTGGAATTATATACTTAACAAAAAGTGTGAAACAACTGAAAATATGTCTTATATTCTAGGTTCTTCAAAGTAGCCACCTTTAGCTTTGATGACTGCTTTGCACACTCTTGGCATTCTCTTGATGAGCTTCAAGAGGTAGTCACCGGGAGTGGTCTTCCAACAATTTTGAAGGAGTTCCCAGAGATGCTTTGCACTTATTGGCCCTTTTGCCTTCACTCTGTGGTCCAGCTCACCCCAAACCATCTCGATTGGGTTCAGTTCTGGTGACTGTGGAGGCCAGGTCAGCTGATAGTCCTACTGAATAAACTGTTTGAATTTGTATTATGGCAAGAAAAAAGCAGAATATATGCATGGTTCCTTTTCTCTTTTTGGAACCTAGAATTTAAGACATATTTTCAGTTGTTTCACACTGTTAAATATTTTTTGTATTAATTATTAGTAGCTGGGTCCGACGGTAATAGTTAATATTGGAACCTGATAGAGGTGCACTGAAAGTCTCTCCCTTCAATAACAAACATTTTAGGTGGGAAGAACTCTGCCTTTTTGAGTTACACACCTGTTGGAAATGCGGTCCAGCACAAATATCAAGAGGACCTGTTTGGACCCGGGACATCTAGAGATTAAAGCCTTTCATATGAGAACTATATTAATACATTGCATAACTTACTAAGATTAATTCATCATACAACACTTTTTACAGCTGGACGACCTTAATCTTTAGTTAGGTATTCAGGATGTCTTCCATCTGTTAATCGTTTTCACAGACTTTACTTACTTTTAAAATTCATGTGCACATTTTAAGTATTTGTTGCAGACTTTTCTGCATCAAAAATATGTCTTGTGCTTTTTTCCATTTACCCCTTGAGGAAGCAACATATTTTATATGTGAAATGCCTACTGGGGATCATATGTTAGATGACTATACCTGGTGCTAGCTATTATGGGAAAGAAACCTGATTGCCATAACATACTGTACAAGCATATGCACTCGTTGGGGATTGGATTATCGTTTGACCATTGTGTCTTTTATTGATAATAGTGTTAATGTCCCCTATATTTGGCCTTTATTTTGTCTATGGATTCGTTATTTACTAACAATTTGGCTGTAGAACTATGCGGAATATTGTAGACAATAGTCAATTTTGTTACATAGATATTATGGTATTGCAATTTGAGCTCTGTAATTCTATCTGACCATTGTGCCTATTATTTGTCTATATTCTCTATGCACCTACTAAACCTTTTTCTACACGAATTTTGGGTGCCAATGTACTGGTATTGGTCATTTGATATATCCTGTTATTTTACACATTTCTGTTTCCGAAAAATGATTTAGCTGTGAACGTTATTTGACTGAATAACCCATTTATTGAAACTAAATACCGTATATACTTGAGTATAAGCCGACCCGAGTATAAGCCGAGACCCCTAATTTTGCCACAAAAATCTGGGAAAACTTAATGACTCGAGTATAAGCCTAGGGTGGGAAATGCAGCAGCTACTGGTAAATTTCAAAAATAAAAATAGATACCAATAAAAGTAAAATTAATTGAGACATCAGTAAGTTAAGTGTTTTTGAATATCCATATTGAATCAGGAGCCCCATATAATGCTCCGTACAGTTCATGATGGGCCCCATAAGATGCTCCATATTAAAATATGCCCCATATAATGCTGCACAAATGTTGTTTATGACCCCATAAGATGCTCCATAGACACATTTGCCCCATATAATGCTCCACAAATGCTGATTATGACCCCATAAGATGCTCCATAGAGATATTTGCCCCATATAATGCTGCACATGGCCCCATAGAGATCTTTTCCCCATATATGCTCCATACAAATATTTGCTCCATATAATGCTGTACATGGCCCCACACAGATATGTGCCCCATATAATGCTGCACATGGCCCCATAGAGATCTTTTCCCCATATAATGCAGCACATGGCCCCATAAGATGCTCCATACAAATATTTGCTCCATATAATGCTGTACATGGCCCCATACAGATATTTGCCCCATATAATGCTATACATGGCCCCATAGAGATATTTGCCCAATATAATGCTGCACATGGCCCCATAAGATACTTCATACAGATATTTGCCCCATATAATGCTGCACATGGCCCCATACAGATATTTGACCCATATAATGCTGCACATGGCCCCATAGAGATATTTGCCCCATATAATGCTGCACATGGCCCCATACAGATATTTGCCCCATATAATTCTGCACATGGCCCCATAAAATGCTCCATGCAGACATTTGCCCCATATGCTATTGCTGCGATTAAAAAAAATGACATACTCAACTCTCATGCCCCCTGCACTTGCTATATTCGCCGGTCCGCGTTCCACAGATGGCCACCGCTATGTCTTCCCTGTCCTGTGCACTGACGCTCAGACAGAGGGTGGCGCGCACACATATCGCGTCACCGCGTCCTCTGACCTGAGCATCACTGCAGAGGACAGGGAAGATACAGCGGTGGCTGTCGGTGGAACGGGGAAAAGGTGAATATCGCGCACTGCGTTATACTCACCTGCTCCTGGCGCGATGCAGTCCCTGGTTCTCTGGGTGCCGGCAGCTTCTTCCTGCATTGAGCGGTCACATGGTACCGCTCATTACAGTAATGAATATGCGGCTCTACCCCTATGGGAGTAGAGTCGGCTCCATATTCATTACTGTAATGAGTGGTACCACGTGACCGCTCACTACAGGAAGAAGCTGCTGGCACCCGGAGAACCAGGGACGTGCAGGGACCGCACCAGGAGCAGGTGAGTATGATTAGACAGCTGTTGCTCCCCCTCCCCTCCCAACCCCTGGGTATGACTTGAATATAAGCCGAGAGGGGCAATTTCAGCCTAAAGAAATGGGCTGAAATTCTCAGCTTATACTCGGGTATATACGGTATGTATCTGTTGGAGTTGCTGTTTCACGTTAAGTATTTGCTGCAGACTATTCTGCATAAAAAATGTGTCTTCCGGCAGGAAAAACGCTACATAAAAGTGCATGTTTTGCATGTTTTTCACATATTTTTTTTCAATTGATTAAAATTGATGCAAAAACTCTGAAAGAATAGATATGCTGCAAATTATAATCGGCTTCAAATCTTCAGGGAAAAAAAAGCAGCATGCACATGACATTTCATAAATCTTATTCACTTTGCTTGGAGAGTGAAATGATGCAGTTTTTGCTGCAAAAACGCAGCATGGGAACATACCTTATTCTGCATGGTGGAGCTTTGGAAATTAGTGGGTTACAGAGCTGATTGTAGAAAAATATCTCATCAGATTTGTAAAAAAAAAGTGTTTAAGAGGCAGATTTAGATCTCAGAGAAGATGCTAACTCATGTATAACATGAAAAATATCTTTATAGTTAGTCTCAGAATATTTACACCAATTCCAGTGTCTTCTCTTTTTTAATCACATTATTAATTAAATTGCAATTATCAGTAGCTTTTAAGTTAGGTTAAAGGTCCTTGTTAAAGGACTTATAAAGGCAATAATTTTAGAACATAATTTAGTGTTGCATCCATTTTGAGGATCTAGACTAGAGATGAGCGACATTGTTTGGAAAACATTTGCCAATCTCAAATGCAGCATGAACATAGCTCATTTGGATTTGAGTAGCATTTTTCATCAAAATCGGCTAAATTCAGGCGCAGTTTGGTAAATGATCGCGTTTCGCGTTTCCACTCATACTTTTGTTACTACTTTAGCTAGGATAGTCAAAATTGTTTGGGCTAGTGACGTAATCACGAGAGCAATACATCCTCTGCCACAACTGTGGCTATAGCCAGCACCGGTCCCAAGTCTGCAGTTTGCAGAGGCGGCAAGCCTTGCCTGGACCTTTTTTGACATCACAAAGGATGACCCAACTCACGTTATCTGCCAACTTTGCAAGCGACTCAGTTGAGGCAAATATTGCAATAATTTGACTGCTACATGCATGAACATGTGCGATCAGCATGCCTTAATCTGGGAATCACATTGCACTAAAATGCAGACTAGCGGGCCTTGTCAACCACTGGCAGTCCCATCAACCACATCTGCTGCTTCTTCCTCCTCGGTCACCGTGGCAAGTGTTCTCACACAGGTCTCCGGCCGTAGAACTCATGCCGTAGAACTCATACTTGTTTACCTCTACAATGTGGGTGTGTGAGAGCCCATCAGCGGTTATGGAAGTGCAGATTCCTGCTGTTTTTGTTTCACTTAGTTTACCACATCTTCCTCCATCCACCATAACATTTCCGCATGCACCTCACTCACAGTCCAGCAGTTTATCCTATTCACCCTACTACACACTGTCTCAGCACAGCAGCCAGCCCTCGGTCTTGCAGTTGTGGTCACGCAAAAAATGTTTCCTCCTACACATGCCAAATCTGAGAGCTTGAACTCAACATCTCTAATCTGTTGGCCATGGAAATTCTGCATTTCTGTCTTGTGGCTACAGATGGTTTCCAAACGTTGATGTCTGTTGCAGTCCCCTTGTAGCAGCTGCCCAGTCAGCATTATTACTTCTCTAAGAAAGTTGTGGTGCCTGAGCTACACGAACATGATGCAGACAACATCATCTTTTCAATGAAAAAATCTATCTCTGACAGGGTGCATTTCACAACTGCCCCCTTAGACGCACACATGGACAGGAACGCTACATCTTGCTTACTGAGCACTGGATGACTCTGGTGGCTGTGGGGAAAGGCAGTCAAGGGGCTGTGCTATAAGCCTTGGAATCCCCAAGACTTGTGGGACAAACATCTGTATCTAACACTTCCTCCACTGATCCTGGCTCTTCCACCTCCTCTAGCACCCCCACCTGTGTCCTCAACCAGTCCCTTAATGAGACAAGAGTTTCAACAGTGCGGAGAGAATCCCTCCCCACCTCTGTACAGTGCAGCCAGGGATCACCATAATCAGGCAGTGTTTAAATTAATATGCCTTAGAGATCAAAGTCACACAGCTCAAGAGCTGTGGACACAGTATCCAGGCCAAGTTTGAGCAATGGCTGTCTCCACTGAACCTGGAGTCAGGGAAGACCATGTGCGATAATAATGCAAACCTGGTGGCGGCCGTACATTGGGGCAACCTCACACACGTGCCTTGCATGGCTCACGTCCTCAACCTGGTTGTACAGCAATTTCTCCTCCACTATCACAGCCTGGATGTGACACGCCCACTAGGGCCGTGGGGTTCTCCGAGTCGGACAGTTCTTTGGGGTAGTGATGGGCCGTGGCTTGGCTCAGTGGCCCTGGCTGTGCCGTAAAATGATTTAACGTGATGCCACCTGTGGTGTTTGGCAACAGATGGCCGATGCTGCTAAAGGAGACCACTGGGGCTGATGGTGACGCAGCTGGGATGGTTCTGCTCCCCACAGGTGGAGCTGCGCCCCAAGGCTACCAGTTCCAATTTTGTCAGGCTTCGTGTACCTTGTGGTGCAAGACACAGAGCGCAAGAGATCACTGAAGGACACAAGGGCTGTAGTTTTCTTTTCCTTTACTTGATGGTTGATAGCACAGACCGGGGTACTGGTAACAGATCATAAAGGAGAGCTGTGCAGCCTGGATGCAATTTTTGGATACACCTGGCCAGGTAGGTACGGAGGCCTTCTTTCTGCGCTATCCTCCCTTTTTTATTTGCTGTCTAACAGCTCACCCTCCTGCTGCTGTCTCTCTCTGTTTTAAAAACAAACCGTTGCCCGCATGGCAGCCAGCTCGAGCTTATCACAGGTGCCGCTTCTTTTTTGTCAGCTCCAGGCTCTGGTATGCTGCTATGCCGACGGGTATTAGATCGGGCCAGGAGACCTGCAGTCCCCTGCCCTCCGGATTTAACTTCTGGGACTTCAGTACCCACGCAACCACGGACTCTGGTATCCGATTCCTAGCACTCAGCTCTGGGGTGAATTTAATCACAGCTCCACTCCCCAGGTTCTGCTCTACTTCTCTCCTACAGACACCAGGTAACAGGATCCCTCCTTGCTTCCAGGCATGACATTACTCCCTGTAAGGAGGCAATGCCACTGTGGCAATCGGACTCATGAGGTGCCATATTCCCCCCTAGTGAAATTCAGTACTCTCGGACTGAGGAAACAAATAATAAACAAATTAAACAGTGAACAATCATAACTATTTACAAAATTTCAAAAATAACAATTACAAAAACCAAAGCTCCAAAATAGTCCTGGTGATGACTAGACCATGCATCATTGTCCATTGTTCGTTCCTGAGCCAAATTGATAACTATATACAAGTATCGTCTTGGTCACGATTCCAGTGACACAGTCGTCCATTAAATCAAGTAAAATAGGATTGCTCAAGAGTTGTTAGAGTCTCTGTAGGCTCATATGCTTAATGGTTAAGTACTTACATTACATATTTCCATATCTTATTTACACAATCTACTTACATGCGCAACCTTACGGGGATATGACCTAGGGTACTATGGGTAGACCTTCGTAGCATTGGAACTGGTGTAGTGCGCTCTCTATTGGCTGCACTACGGGTGACTATACGTGGCACGAGTATACCTGATGTTCTACAACCACTGATGCTCACCGTGGGCATGACAGATTTGCCGGTGGCAGGGGGTGGATTTTCTTGCTCTGCTTCTGGTGTGGCATCTGCTGCTTGAGCCCGCTGCTCTTCAGGCTGGTCTTGAGTCGCATCTCTTTCTGGCACTACTAGCTGGGGAAAGGTAAAAACGGACACGACTATGGCCTGGTTCACCCTTGTCCAATTTGGAGGGAACTCGCCGAGTACTGTGTTGATCTTTTCTTCCACCTCTTCCACTGGCTGAGGAACGTCTTGGTCTGCAATCCTCTCCTTTAGTTGGTCAGGACATTTTTTTAGATGATCTCTCGACACTGCCGTTGAGGTTTCTCCTACATCTTTGGTGTTATCAAAATCTGAAGGTAAAACGGTGTATGGCTCAGCTTCCCACTGGTCATCTAGTTCGTGAACTCGTATCTTCCTTTTGAGTACCTGTTCTCCAGGTGACAAGGGAACTGCAGAGGTGTGCTGATTATAATTTCTTTCCTGCCTCTATCTTGCCTGGGACAAACTTTTCTCTGCACCTTGTGATATTGCTGCTGCCGCTCCGTATCCCAGTCTGTATCTGGTGATGTTGTCTGAGGTGTTAAAACTTCCATGTCCAAGTCAATGGGTAACTTGCCAGGTCTTTCCCTCATCAGGTAGGTGGGTGTACAATTAGTGGAGTTCACCGGGATGTGTTTATATAAGTTTACCAAATCCAGTAACTTCTCTGGCCACAGGCTACGCTCTTCCAGGGGCAGAGTCTGCAACACGTCTATTACTACCTGGTTCATTTTCTCATATAACCCATTGGTCTGGGGATGGTACTGCATGGTTCATATTTTCGTGCAGCTGTACAGGTTACAGAACTCCTGGAAAACTTCTGCTTCAAAGGCTGGGCCTTGGTCGGTAAGCACTTGTTCAGGGTATCCGTGCGGGCGACAAAAGTGTTGTTGAAATGCTTGGGCTGCTGTCATCGCCGTCAGATCCTTTGCTGACACTACTACCAGGAACCAGGAGTAGTGGTCTTCTATGGTGAGGGCGTAGACATAGCCTGACTGGCTTGGGGCCAGCTTCACGTGGTCCAAGGCTACCAGCTCAAGCGGATGTTTGGTGACTATGGGCTAAAGGGGAGCCCTCTGGCTATCATGGTCTTTTCATCTCAGGTTGCATGGACCACATTCTTGATGCCAATTCTCGATTGATTTCCTCATGCCAACCCAGTAGAATCACTCAAGCAGCAGGACTTCCAACTTCTTCCACCCGAAGTGTCCTGCTCCATCATGTTACGCTTCTAAAAACATTGGCGTATCCTGCTTCGGGACTTCCACCTGCCAGACCACTTCATATGTTCGGGAGTTGACACTTCTCCAACACAGCTTCCCCTCATAGATGAACAGCTTGCCCTTCTCCTTCCACAACTGTTGGGTCTCTTGTGGAGCATCTGGACCAGGGTGCGAATCAGCTTGTGTCAGCAATTTCTTTACTCGGTGGACTGCCGGATCGCTGTTCTGCGCTTCTGCCCATCCAAGGTGGGGCAATGGGTTAATTGTTGCCTCTTGCACGGCATAGTGCTTGTCTCGCATGCAGTGGCAGCACTGGGCCACACGGGGCTGGTAACTTGAATTCTTCGAGTTACTCTGGGTCTTCTCCCACATCCGGCAAGCGCATCAGCATTAGTGTTTTTATGCCCCACCCGGTATTTGATGATAAACTCATAGTTGGGCAGCCGAGCCATCCATCGCTGCTTCAAGGCACCTAACCTTCGCCGTTTCAAGGTGGGTCAGTGATTTATTATCTGTATAAATGATAAATTTTGCTGAAACCAGGTAGTGCTTGAATCGCTCCTTTACTGCCCAGATTATGGTGAGAAACTCCATTTTAAAGGAACTATAGTTGTCGGCGTTATGGTTGAGCGACTTTTACTTTTTTAGGATCGAGTCGGGTTTTGCGAAACCCGACTATCTCAAAAGTCAAGTCGAGTGAAATCGGCCGATTATCGCGAAAGGTCGGGGATGGACCGAAACACGAAACCCAATGCAAGTCAATGGGGAAGCATAGTCGGCAGTGAGTGGAGGCCAGGAAAACACCTACAGTGCCCATTTAAATGGCAAAAAACATCCATTCTTGGTACTGAAGCTTGTCAATCTTAATTTACCCTATAATAATAGTTAGGCATTGGACATTGGGGGTCATTTGGCTAAAGTTGTGGGGGGTATGGCTGGTTCAAGTATTTAGTTGGCCCAAGAAATGTGGACCACGTCACGGCAGTGGAGCAGGGAGAGGTAAGTATTTCAACTTTGCAAGTGCTGTGATCCTGAGCAAGCAGGGGGGGCCCACTCATTCGCATTGGCACTGGCACAGGGCCCCTCAAAGTACGGCGTTGTGTTTTCACGGCGGGGGTGCCTCCCACCGGCAGCGACACTTTTGCGTACTATGTGGGGCCCTGTGCCAGTGACGTTGCCAACGAGTATTCCCCCCACCTGATGAAGGAGCCTACACTTTCATCTGCACCTTCCTCTTTGTCCCCGTGTAAGGTGATATAGTATGCGGAAAGGGGAACCTCACTTTCAGCAGGGTCAGATTCTGGCTGTGTAGCGTGCAAGGGGAATGTAGCGGTCTGGGTCAATGTACCAGCAGCGTCATCTAGCACTGGCTGGGCAATGGGCAGGATGAGGAGGAAACACAGATATAGGCCCAAATAATAAAGTGGGCTAAATGCATTTCAAAATTGGTAACAGGACTAACCAGGCGGCATTGCTTTGTTCAGTGGAGGACAACTGTAATGAGAGGCTGACACAGTGAGTTGGCCCAAATCAGTAAGTAGTCTAAATGCAGTTCAAAATTGGTAACAGTAGTAAACAGGCGGCACTGCTTAGTTCAATGGAGAACAGCAAGGAGCGGCAGACACTGTTAGTAGGCCCCAACCAAACTAGTAGGCCAAATGCAGTGTTATATTAAAAACTACTTAATGAGAGCCTGAAGATAGAAGCTCAGGAAAGGAAACCAGGAGAACACCTTGGAGCAACAGACACCGTTAGTAGGACCCAACCAAACTAGTAGGCCAAATGCAGTGTTATATTAAAAACTACTTAATGAGAGCCTGAAGATTGAATCTCAGGAAAGGAAACCAGGAGAAACCCTTGGAGCGGCAGACACCGTTAGTAGGCTCCAGCCAAACTAGTAGGCCAAATGCAGTGTTATATTAAAAACTACTTAATGAGAGCTTGAAGATTGAAGCTCAGGACAGTAAACCCGGAGAACACCTTGGAGCGGCAGACACCTTTAGGAGGCCCCAACCAAACTAGTAGGCCAAATGCAGCGTTATATTAAAAATTACTTAATGAGAGCCTGAAGATTGAAGTTCAGTACAGGAAACCAGGAGAAAACCTTGGAGCGGCAGACACCGTTAGTAGGCCCCAACCAAACTAGAAGGCCAAATGCAGTGTTATATTAAAAACTACTTAATGAGAGCCTGAAAATTGAAGCTCTGGACAGTAAACTTGGAGAACACCTTGAAGCGGCAGACACCGTTAGTAGGCCCCAACCAAACTAGTAGGCCAAATGCAGTGTTATATTAAAAACTACTTAATGAGAGCCTGAAGATTGAAGCTCAGGACAGGAAACCAGGAGAAAACATTGGAGCAGCAGACATCGTTAGTATGCCCCAACCAAACTAGTAGGCCAAATGCAGTGTTATATTAAAAACTACTTAATGAGAGCCTGAAGATTGAAGCTCAGGACAGTAAACCTGGAGAACACCTTGGAGCGGCATACACCGTTTGTAGAACCCAACCAAACTTGTAGCCCCAATGCAATTTTCAAATTCCGATAGGCTGAAAACCTGACAATTGCAGCTCAGCTTTTTAAGAGGAGGACAGCTGTATTGAGTGGCGCAGACACTGGTAGTAGGCCTTACACCACAAAGTTGGCTCAATGCAGTTTAAAAAAGGTTACAGGGGTACACGGGAAGCATTGGTGTGGTCAGCGGAGGACAATTGGCAGGAAGGACCGCAGACAGACTTACTAGACCTAAAATAAAAAAGTAGGCTCGATGCAGATCTAAATAGGTTCCAGGGGTACACAGGCAGCATTGGCGTGGTCAGTGGAGGACAATTGGGAGGAGGGATCGCAGACAGACTTACTAGGCCTAAAATAAAAAAGTGGGCTCGATGCATATCTAAATAGGTTCCAGGGGTACACAGGCAGCATTAGCATGGTCAGTGGAGGACAATTGGCAGGAGAGATCGCAGACAGACTTACTAGGCCTAAAATAAAGAAGTAGGCTCGATGCAGATCTAAATAGGTTCCAGGGGTACACAGGCAGCATTGGCGTGGTCAGTAGAGGACAATTGGCAGGAGGGACCGCAGACAGACTTACTAGGCCTAAAATAAAAAAGTGGGCTCGATGCAGATCTAAATATGTTCCAGGGGTACACAGGCAGCATTGGCGTGGTCAGTGGAGGACAATTGGCAGGAGGGACCGCAAACAGACTTACTAGGCCTAAAATAAAAAAAGTAGGCTCGATGCAGATCTAAATAGGTTCCAGGGGTACACAGGCAGCATTGGCGTGGTCAGTAGAGGACAATTGGCAGGAGGGACCGCAGTCAGACTTACTAGGCCTAAAATAAAAAAGTGGGCTCGATGCAGATCTAAATAGGTTCCAGGGGTACACAGGCAGCATTGGTGTGGTCAGCGGTGTTGTGAATTCAGCTTTTGGGCTCCCTCCGGTGGTTGTACAGGGTAATGCAGTTGTGCCTGGACTGCAGGAGTGGACAGGTGTATCTACTAATTGCAAAACTGACTGGGGTATATAGCTTTGCTGGATCCTTTAGTCAGTGCCAGTTGTCCATTGTTCTTGAAGGATTCACTTCCCTGCTGGTCTCTCCAGTTTGCTGTGTTTTTCTACAAAGATAAGTCCTGGCTTTGTTTTTGCTGTCCACCTGCAGTGGACCTTATAGTTCTGTGCATTTTTATGTTTTTGTTTTGTCCAGCTTGGTCTGTGAAGGATTTTTTGCAGCCTAGCTATTTCTCTGGAGATGCAGATATATCCCCATGTCTTTAGTCAGATGTGGTGATCCGTATTTTCTGCGGTGGATATTTTCTAGTGTTTTTATACTGACCGCATAGTACTCTGTTCTATTCTTTCTTTTTAGCTAGTATGGCCTTCTATGCTAAAATCTGATTTCATATCTGTGTATGTTATTTCCCTCTCCTCTCACAGTCAATATTTGTAGGGGGCTATCTATCCTTTGGGGATTTTCTCTGAGGCAAGATAGGTTTCCTGTTTCTGTCTTTAGGGGTTGTTAGATCTTAGGCTGTGCCGAGGGGTCTAGGGAGTGTTAGGTACCCCCCACGGCTACTTTTAGTTGCGCTGCTAGGTTCAGGGTTTGCGGTCAGTACAGGTACCACCTTCTCCAGAGTACGTCTCATGCTGCTCCAAGGCCACCAGATCATAACAAGCGGAGGACAATTGGAAGGAGTGTCTGACACAGGTAGTAGTCCAAAATAATAAATATATGTTTATGTCTGGCAAAAAAACAAATTAACAAATAAACAGGTGGCATACCTAGGTACAGGGGTGGGCTCCTCTGCTGACTTGCAGACAGTGGTATTTGGCGCAAAGTATTAACTGGCGTAAATGTAGTTCAGGGCCCCTGAATATTTTTGCTAGCATCATACATGTCAAGAAATTGGTATTGGCAGTGCCATTGAAAGATTTAACTGCATAGACTAAACAGTGGTGGAGCAGTGAGAGATAATTTTGCAAGTGGTAGAGCACTGTTTGAGCTTGGGGGGGACACTCTCTCGTGGCCGGCGGTACTGGCCCAGGGCCCCTCATGCTACAACAGTGTGTCTGACGTTGGGTGCACACCACCACTGCCAGAGACACTTCCTTGTACTATGGGGGACCCTGTGCCAGTGCCGTCGCCCAAAAGTGGGCACACCCACCTCTTCAGAGAAACGGCACTCTCACGGGTGCTTGCGCCAAGTGGTGACCACGGCCCCGTGGGGGGAGTCAGCCCATTTAGGGAGGTGTAAAAATGTTGTATGCTGGACATACAGCAGCTGCAAATGGAGAAATTGGAACACTCAGTAAGACCAGTCCAAAAGCAAGACCTTATACAGAAAAGCTAGGTGTCAGCTGGGAGAGGTGGGGCAAAATAATTAGAAATCCATGATTGGTTCATTTTAATGAAGGTTAGATCATCAACATTTTGGGTAGGCAGACGACTCCTTCTTTTGGTCAGTATTGAACCAGCAGCACGGAATACTCTTTCTGGTAGCACACTAGCTGCTGGGCAAGCAAGCTCCTGCAATTCATATTCTGCCAATTCAGGCCAGGTGTCTATTTTGGATGCCCAGTAATCAAATGGGAATGACGGGTGAGGGAGAACATCGATAAGGGAGGAAAAATAGTTAGTAACCATACTGGACAAATGTTGTCTCCTGCCACTTTGAATTGATGCTGCAGTACCTGTCCTGTCTGTGGTCATTGCAAAATCACTCCACAAACTGGTCAGAAAACCCCTCTGTGCAACGCCACTTCTGATTTGTGCACCTCTAACACCTCTGTCATGTTGCCCCTTGCAGCTCGTGTGAGAACCATCAGCGCCGCTGTGTGCTGGGAATGCCTGAACCAAACAGTCTACAAGAGTTGCTTGTTTGGTAGCCAATATTTGCTCAAGGTTCTCATGTGGCATGATATTTTGCAATTTCCCTTTGTAGCGTGGATCCAGGAGGCAGGCCAACCAATATTCGTCATCTGTCATCATTTTTATAATGCGTGGGTCCCTTTTTAGGATGCTCAAGGCATAATCCGCCATGTGGGCCAATGTTCCAGGTGTCAATTCACTGCTTGTGCTGGGTTGTGGAGCACTTTCTGGCAAATCAACGTCACTTGTCTCCCTCAAAAACCCTGAACCTGACCTTGCAACGCCACCAGTTTCTATTGCCCCCTGACAAGATTTCTCATCCAAAAAATATTCATCCTCATCATCCTCCTCGTCCTCGGCTGCAGACGCCTGCTCCTTTATGTGCGTCAAACTTTGCATCAGCAGACGCATTAGGGGGATGCTCATGGCGTCATCTGCACTAACCAGGCGTGTGCATTCCTCAAAACATTGAAGGACTTGACACAGGTCTTGTAGCTTCGACCACTGCACACCTGACAACTCCATGTCTGCCATCCAACTGCCTGCCCGTGTATGTGTATCCTCCCACAAATACATAACATCACGCCTCTGTTCGCACAGCCTCTGAAACATGTGCAGTGTGGAGTTCCACCTTGTTGCAACGTCGATTATTAGGCGGTGCTGGGGAAGCTTCAAAGATCGCTGATGGTTCTGCATACGGTTGGAGTGTACGGTCGAACGGCGGATGTGCGAGCAAAGTCTGCACACCTTCAGGAGCAGGTCAGGTAACCCCGGATAACTTTTCAGGAAGCACTGCACCACCAGGTTCAAGGTGTGAGCCAGGCAAGGAATATGTTTTAGTTGTGAAAGGGCTATGGCAGCCATAAAATTCCTTCCGTTATCACTGACTACCTTGCCTGCTTCAAGATGTACACTGCCCAGCCATGACTGAGTTTCTTGCTTCAAGAACTCGGACAGAACTTCCGCGGTGTGTCTGTTGTCGCCCAAACACTTCATTCCCAACACAGCCTACTGACGCTTGCCACTAGCTGTTCTATAATGGGACACCTCGTGTTCAACATTGGCAGCTGCGGATGGAGCGGTTGTGCGACTGCGGTCTGTGGACAAGCTCTCGCTTCTGCTGGAGGATGAGGAGGAGGAGGAGGGGGGCGAACGCCTACAGCCAACCGTTTCCTAGACCGTGGGCTAGGCAGAACTATCCCAATATGGCTGTCCCCTGTGGACCCTGCATCCACCACATTAACCCAGTGTGCCGTGATGGACATGTAACGTCCCTGGCCGTGCCTACTGGTCCATGCATCTGTTGTGAGGTGCACCTTTCTACTGACAGATTGCCTGAGTGCATGGACAATGCGGTCTTTTACATGCTGGTGGAGGGCTGGGATGGCTTTTCTCACAAAGAAGTGTCGACTGGGTATGTTGTAGCGTGGTACTGCGTAGTCGGTAGGGCATCATCTCTAGCGAGATAAGTCTAGCAATGTGGGCATTCAAACCCTGTGTATGCAGATGAGAGGATGAGTACTTCCTTTTCCTAACGAGAGTCTCTTGTAGGGTGAGCTGGACTGGAAAGCTGCATATGGTGGAACTAGCGGGGGTGTTGGTGGACATGGCAGACTGAGAGAGGGTTGGTGATGGTATTCTTGCTGTTGGCCTACATACAGTGTTTCCTACCAAGAACCTGGTGATTCCCTGACTGCTTTGGCCTTGCGACGATACCGCCACATTTGCTGCAGGTGGTGTGGTAAACGGTGTGCTTACAGTGAGGGAAGGAATGTAGCGTTGCTGACTAACTTCATTGTGAGCGGGTACAACAACGTTACAGGACGTTTGGTAGTTAGTCCAGGCTTGCAAGTGCATGGTGGTTAAATGTCTACGCATGCAAGTTGTATTTAGATTTTTCACATTCTGAACTCTGCTAAAGGTCCTTGAGCATTTCTTACAGATGACTTTGCACTGATCATTCGGATCTTGGTTAAAAAATGGCCAGACTGCACTCTTCCTACTATCGAATACCTTTTCAGGCATTGCACACTAAGCTACTTTAACCGGATGGCCACGCTGTCCTACAACTGTTTTTGGTTTTGACACACGTTTTTGCCCAGATACGGGCCTGCCAGATGAAAGCTGTTGCGATGTTGATGCCTGCTGCAGCTCCTCCTCCTCCGCTTCAGAGCTACTGCCGGCAGCACCCTGTTCCCCCAATGGCTGCGAATCGGGGTCAACAACTGTGTCATCTATCACCTCCTCTTCTATGTCCTGTGCACCTTCCTCTGTGTCACCGTGTAAGCCAGTGCTATAGCGTTCGGGACGGGGCACCATAGTCTCATCAGGGTCAGATTCTGGCTCAGTACACTGTAAGGACAATGTTGTGATATGACTCAATGGAACAGCATAATAATCTAGCTGTGGCTGTGCATCTGTGCACTCCATGTCCGATTCATCTTGTAATGGGCATGGCCTGTTACCAATTTCCCTTTCTAACCCAGGCACGATATGTGTAAAGAGCTCCATGGAGTAACCTGTTGTGTCGCCTAACGCATCCTTCTCTGTTGTTCTGGATGAAGGACACAAGGAAGCAACTTGTTCCTGACCGGGAGCATCCACTGACGACGCACTGCTTTTAAATTTTGCACTTTCCGATGAGGAGGCGAAAGAGCTAGAGGCAGAATCAGCAAGGAAAGCGAAAACTTGTTCCTGCTGCTCCAGCTTTAAAAGCGGTTTTCCTACTCCCGGAAAAGGGAGCGTTCGAGGCTTTGTGTAGCCAGACAATGACGCTGGCTCAACAACTCGAGACTTAAGTGCTATATTGCTTTTCCCATGACCACCTGATGCTCCACCACCACTACCATCATTACCAGCTGGCAATGACCGACCACGGCCACGACCTCTTCCACCAGACTTCCTCATTCTTAGAAAAATGTAACCAAACTAACTTGTTGTGAGTTTAAATCTCCCTTTATAGGTGTGTGAGACAGCAGGAAAAAATCAGGCCCACTGTATTACACTACAGTTTGAGTGGCAGAAAGTGGATAACAGATGCCACAAACAGGACTGACGCAGATGCACTCAGTGGCAATACAAATCTCCCTTTTTTATGTGTGGGAGACAGCAGGAAAAAATCAGGCCCACTGTATTACACAACAGTTTGAGTGGCAGAAAGTGGATGACAGATGCCACAAACAGGACTGACGCAGATGCACTCAGTGGCAATACAAATCTCCCTTTTTTATGTGTGGGAGACAGCAGTAAAAAATCAGGCCCACTGTATTAAACAACAGTTTGAGTGGCAGAAAGTGGATGACAGATGCCACAAACAGGACTGACGCAGATGCACTCAGTGGCAATACAAATCTCCCTTTTTTATGTGTGGGAGACAGCAGCAAAAAATCAGGCCCACTGTATTACACAACAGTTTGAGTGGCAGAAAGTGGATGACAGATGCCACAAACAGGACTGACGCAGATGCACTCAGTGGCAATACAAATCTCCCTTTTTTATGTGTGGGAGACAGCAGCAAAAAATCAGGCCCACTGTATTACACAACAGTTTGAGTGGCAGAAAGTGGATGACAGATGCCACAAACAGGACTGACGCAGATGCACAGTGGCAATACAAATCTCCCTTTTTGATGTGTGGGAGAATGCAGGAAAAAATCAGGCCCACTGTATTACACAACAGTTTGAGTGGCAGAAAGTGGATGACAGATATATCAAAAAATACAAAGGCTGTAGTCGAATTTCAATCTCCCTACAATGATCAAAGGACAAGTATGGCAGCAATAAAAAGGACTGCTGCACACAAGAGTGCGGACAAAGAAACAAGAGAACTGTGCAGAAAAGAAGGAGCAACAGGATTTTTGCTTTGAAAAAAGCAGTTGGTTTGCACAGCGGTGTACAAACAGCAATGCAGCTTATCAGGGAGCCTTAGAATGCAGCCTAATAAGCTACAGAGCTGATGCACCAAAAAAAAACCTCCACTGTCCCTGCAAAGAAAAGGTGGTGTTAGACAGTGGAAATCGCTACAGCACAAGCGGTTTGGAGGTTAAAATTCCCTTCCTAACAATATCCCTGCTTCAGACGAAGCTACAGCAACCTCTCCCTATGCTCAGATTGGCAGAAGTAAGATGGCGGTCGGCGTGCACGCCTTTTTATAGCCCCTGTGACGCCGCAGAAAGCAAGTGAATCACTGTAATGCCCTTCTCTAAGATGGTGGGGACTGAGACCTATGTCATCACGCTGCCCACACTCTGCATCCACCTTCATTGGCTGAGAAATGGCGCTTAACGCGTCATATGAAACACGACTTTGGCGCGAAGATCGCCAAGCGCGTGGCCGATCCCACACTGGGATCGGCCCAGGTTTCACAAAGCCCGACTTTGCAGAAAGTCTGCGACTTATGAAATTGACCGATCCGTTTTGCTCAACCCTACTTTGGGATGATTCAGATGAAGCCTCTGAGGGATTTATGCACTATAATAAGGCAGATGAGTTACTCTAGACTCCGTCTGGCCTATGTTCAGCGGTGTCCTTCTTTTCAGAAGTGCACAAAACTGTGGACGACAGCACGTTTATGCATGACTAAAATGACGGCACCGCCGGCTCATAGGCCAGAACACATCCACAGTGCCTCCATTGAATGTTTTGCTGCTGTGACACACTAAAAGCCGCTTTTTTTTCAAAAACTAGTTTTTGCATCATCATATTTAGACAGCTAGAATTTTTACATATTCCGACTGACAAAGTCATGTGGGTTTGTTTTTTGTGGGACATTTTAGGGCACATGACAACAGTTTTTGATCGCTTTTTATTCCGATTTTTGGGAGGCAGAATGAACAAAAAACAGCAATTTAGGAATTGTTGTTTTTTATTTATTTCTGTAGTTCCGCATGTGACAAAATTGATAAGGCAGCTTTATTCTTTGGGTCAGTACGATTACAGAGATACCACATTTATATTGTTTATTTATGTTTTGGAGCTTTTACAGAATAAAAACTACTTTATGGAAATAATAATTATTTTTGCTCTGAGCATGATCAAGCAACTTTCTTAACTCTGGTATCCCGAATGTCATAACAACATTGGGTCACCATGGCAATAATTGGGAACCTGCAATGATGTTGTGCGGTCTCCGATCCAAGGGCAGAGGGGCTTTTGGAGCACCACCAAGGGCTGTGGGGTACTCAGATCCGGGCCCTTCTTCTGTACTCAGTGGGGATGTCATGGTGGCTGACCCGGTCCGTGGCCCTTGGGAGGTCCGTTGATGAAATGGGGAAAGGTCTTTAAAGGGATAGTGTTCGTGACGCCACCTGTGGTATTCGGTCAGGGTGACCGACGCTGCATAGTGGTCCGCTGGGGTGATGTTATGGCAGCTAGATGGTATACCTTCCCACAGGTGAAGTATGTCCCCAGGGCTTCCCAGAGTGTAGATGGTGGATGGTAGATGATGTAAGGCACAGTGAATAACGAGGACACAAGGTTGCAGTCTATTTACCTTTACTGAAGGCTTCAGCATCCACAGTCCAGAGTAGGGACCACAGGGTAGGCAGAGTCCGGCCGGTCTGAAGGCAAATCCAGAGTCCCCTTATCCAGGTGGAATTCAATAGCCTTCCTCTAGCGCCTGGGCATTGTATTACCTCCCTGCTGAGCAAATCGGTAAGGTCCTCACAAGTATTGTAGATGTTAAGTCTCTTCTCTCTGTCCCCCTGACGGATAGGACAAACCCGTATGACTGGCGGCCTGAGGCTTTTTACAGGGACCCTAGTGACGCTCCGGCCTCCACAAGTTGCCACCCTGCCTCCTGAGTAAATGGTCAGGCAGCTAACGTGGATTAACTGTCCTGCCAGTCTCTGAAGTAAAGCATAGAGATCCTTACTCCCTCGGCGTTCTAGCTACTGGCACTGCGCTTCAGAAGGAGGCAGACTGCTACTAGCTGGTCTCCCTCTGATAATCTTCTCCTTTTGCTATGACTTCGTTGCTCACTCACTGCAACACAATTCCTTTCATTTCCTTTCCTAGGATGCTGCCGCATGGGGTGCAGGTGCAGCTCCGTGTACCTTCCTCTTCCACAGGCCGCAGTCTGGAGCTGGCTGGAACCCACTCCAACCAGCCTCTGCCAAACTCGGTCGGAACTCACTGACTATCTCCTTCTCCCTCTAGTCAGCTTCTGTCTGAACTCACTTCCTAACCAACCCACCAGTTTTACCTAAGTGTGAGGAGTACCCTAGTAGATAGAAGCATGGCTCCCATTGGAGGACTGGAGTGTGAAGTGTGTTTTGTGGTTGTGATACCTGGACAGAAGATCTCCTTCATTGCCTTCATACGTAACATCACTCCCCCTGGTGGAAGAATAACTGTTCTGTCTCCGCCATCTAATATTGTTACCCTGATTATCTGTTTGCGTAATTACAGGTTTCTCAGTATGGATGTTCATATCTTTATTTGTTTTTAGTGCTTTGGCTCCCTCTAGCGGTCAGAGTTATGTTGACAGTTCAATCTTCTGTGTTTGTATTATCCATGTCTGATTCTCCTCCTCCTTTGCAATGCATTATGGTAGCTCAGCCTCCATTTCCCTCCATTTTTCCTTTCACTTTCTTCAGTTTGCCTTCAAGGAAAGACGCTTCACTTCATCCCCCTTGTGATTGCATTGCCGGTATGTCTTTATGCTTTCCGTAGATATTTCTGCTCCATTTAAGCCTAGCCTAGCCAGTTGTACTCCCAGTTTAGTCACTAGCTTTCTAAATGTTATGCATAATGTCTATCATGTGTATTATGTATCTATTCTATACCATGCACTGATTCTATGTATATCATTGTTCACAGTTTCACCGCATCAATATACCACTACGTTTAATAAAGCACAGACTCAACCACAGTCTCCTTATTGGACCCCGGTATAGCGGTTTAGCTGACTGTATAGCTACGTATGAGCCTGCCTCAGCTAGTGAGGACAGAACAGTGAAACAGCAGCCATCCAACTAGTGGGATTCAAGTCACCGGCTACACAGAGACTGAATACAGCTGCAGCAATCTCTGCACAGCCAAGCACTTTCCCAAGACACCATGTCTCACAAATCACATAGGACTAGATCTGTTACTTCCGTCTCCTCAAAGACAGCATCCATCAGCAGCGCGGTCGCCATTGCCCGCGCAAATGCTGAAGCCGCCAAAATACGAGCGAGCTTTGCTGACCAAGAGATGCAACTTAAATTAGAAAAAGCACGCCTAGATGACGAAGAGAGAAGGTTGCGCTTAGAGAGAGACGAGCAAGAGAGAAGGTCACGCTTAGAGAGAGCCGACCAAGAGAGAAGAATGCAGTTAGAGAGAGCCGACCAAGAGAGAAGAATGCAGTTAGAGAGAGCCGACCAAGAGAGAAGAACGCAGTTAGAGAAGACACGTGTGGATGCCGCCTTAGGCTAGGTTCACACTACGTTAGTGCAGTCCGTTCAACATATCCGTTAAACGGACTGCACTAACGCAAGTGCCGGCGCTTGCACAGCGCTAGCGCAGATGGAGCTTCTGCTAGCTCCATCTGCGCTAGCGGCATGCTAGCAGTGACGGGCACAGAAACGCTGCAAGCGGCGTCTCGGGTCCGTCACTCAAATGACGGCACATCGCTAGCGCATGCCCATTATGGGCGTGCGCTAGCGATGCGCTCGCCATTGCTTGTAATGGTGGCGTTAACGGACTACGCTACACCGCGTTATGCTGCGGTGTAACGTAGTCCGTTAAACGGGTTCACACAACACAGTGTGAACCCAGCCTTAGAAAGCCTAGCAGCAAAAAGAGAAGCTGCCGCAGCCCTCGCCGAAGCAGAATCGCTAGAAGCTGCGCAAAATCCCAAGCTACATAGCCAAAGCAGTATGTCGAGTCTGGAGTTTCCACTGCAAGACTCACCACAATGCACATCTCAGTATGTTAATGACCTTCCTGATCCAAACTATAACCCTGAACCAGTACCAAAACCAGAATACGATACCTCCAGCGAAGTGAGCGAGAGTCGTCACAAGGCTCAGCTCCAGGACAGAAACAAACTCGAAAACATGAGGCAAAACAACTCTGCTAATGACTACCTTGCCCCTCATCAGGTAACCAACGTGGATCACCCTGCTGACACACCGTACATCAGGCCGAAGCAATACGATACCGGCTGGCGCCACCATGAGGACACTAACAGGTACGAACGCACCTCACATCACTATCAGGGCGACCCATCACCAGTATACTCTGCTGACCACCGGTTCACGACAGAATTTGCCAAGTTCTTCACACGACGTGAACTGGTTGCCAAGGGACTCATGAAATTCACTGACCGAGCTGAAGGTTACAGAGCTTGGAAAGCTTCCTTTCAAAAAGTCATTAGAGACTTAGGGCTACAACACAGGGAAGAGATAGACCTGTTAGTCAAAAACCTGGGAGAAGAGTCAGTCAAACACGCAGTAAGGATCAGAGACATTAATATAAACCGCCCTGAGACTGGCCTCAAAGAGATCTGGAAAAGGCTGGATGAGTGTTACGGCTCAGCAGAAGTAATAGAAAGAGCCTTGTTCAAAAGAATTGATGACTTTCCTAAAATATCTAACAAAGGTCTCCAGAAACTTAGAGAACTAAGCGACCTGCTGAAGGAAGTCCAAGTTGCCAAATATGAGGACGACCTACAGGGACTTGCATTTCTCGACACAGCCAGAGGTGTTAATCCTATAGTCCAGAAGTTGCCCTACAATCTACAGGAGAGGTGGCTCACACATGGTTCCATGTACAAATACAAACACAGCGTTCCATTCCCTCCCTTCTACGTTTTTGTAGACTTCATACACCAACAAGCGAGAATTAGAAACGATCCCAGCTTTGACTTTGCAATGCCATATGCCACACCATCACCACCTGCAAATCCACGCAGAACATCTGTGGCAGTACACAAGACTTATGTTTCTTCAGGCTCTAATTACAGGTCTGCTGGCTGCTCCCAATCAGAGACAAAGGTGCAGGACCCTGACAAGCAGTGCCCACTTCATCAGAAGCCTCATCCTCTCCTGAAATGCAAAGCCTTCAGAGGAAAATCTATGCCAGATCGCAGAAGCTTCCTGAAAGAAAACGGTATCTGCTACAAGTGCTGCTCGTCCACAGCTCATCTCGCCAAGGATTGCAAGGTCAGTGTAAAATGCACAGAATGTGGCACCACAGATCATAACACTGCTCTACACCCTGGCCCAGCTCCATGGAGTACACAAAACACGCCAGCTGACAGTGAGCATGGCGGGGAGGAAAGGAACACTGATACAGCTACGCCAGAGATCACTTCACAATGCACCGAGGTCTGCAAAGGGACAATAGACAGTAGGTCCTGTTCAAAAATATGCCTCGTCAAAGTATACCCGAAGGGCCATAGAGACCAAGCTGTAAGACTGTATGCTATCTTGGATGATCAAAGTAATAGATCCCTGGCTAGATCAACGTTCTTTGACCTATTCAACATCAAAGGGCCAAGCACTCCCTACTCCTTAAAGACGTGTGCAGGTACTGTGACAACAGCAGGCAGGAAAGCTACTGACTACCAGATCGAGTCTTTAGATGGACAATTCTGCCTACCGCTACCTACGATCATCGAATGTAACCAGATCCCAGACAACAGATCTGAAATCCCTACACCAGATGTAGCAATCCATCACGCTCACTTAAAACGAATAGCACACCTTATACCGGAACTCGACCATCAGGCCCAGATAATTCTGCTGTTGGGGAGAGATATCCTGCAGGTTCATAAAGTGAGACGTCATATCAATGGACTCCACAATGCTCCCTATGCCCAAAGGCTAGACCTAGGATGGGTCATAATTGGCAATGTATGCTTGGAACGCATGCACGCCCCATCTTCTGTGACAAGCATGCTGACAAATACATTGGAGAAAGGACGTCCATCTCTGTTTCAACCTTGTAACAATGAGTTCCATGTCAGGGAACTGCCACACAGCATCCAACTACATGATCATTTAATAGACTTTACTCACGACAGTAGTATAGTGTCGGGAAGCTATGAGGATCAGTTAGGGTGCACAGTCTTCCAGAGAACTAAGCAGGACAACCAAGTGGCAATGTCGGTAGAAGACAAGTTGTTCTTAGAGATAATGGACAAGGGACTCGTTAAAGATAAGACCAACAGCTGGGTCGCACCTCTTCCCTTCAAAACCCACAGACCACGTCTACCGAACAACAGAAATCAGGCATTACAACGTTTCTCCTCTCTCAAACGTAATCTGCAAAAAAAAACAGAGATGAAAATCACTTTTTCTCCTTCATGTCAAAGATTTTTGAAAACTGTCACGCAGAACTAGCTCCCACTCTCAAAGACTCTGAAGAATGCTGGTTCCTACCCATGTTCGGAGTTTACTACCCCAAAAAACCAGGCCAGATCAGAGTCGTGTTTGATTCCAGTGCTAAATTTAATGATGTCTCCTTGAATGACGTTCTACTGACAGGACCAGACCTCAATAACAAACTATTGGGTGTACTTATGCGCTTCCGTAAGGATTCCATTGCCGTTATCGCTGACATCCAGCAAATGTTCCATTGTTTCCTTGTGAGAGAGAGAGACAGGAACTTCCTAAGATTCTTCTGGTACAGAGACAATGATCCTACTAAAGAAGTCACAGAGTATCGCATGAGAGTGCACATCTTTGGCAACAGTCCTTCACCTGCAGTCGCCATTTACAGACTCAAAAGGTCGGCTCAGGAAGGAGAAGCAGAATATGGAGCAGATGTCAGACAATTCATAGAAAAGGACTTTTATGTCGACGACTGTCTAAAAGCCATGCCTTCAAATGAGACTGCCATCAGTCTTCTCAGGAGAGCCCAGGACATGCTTGCCTGATCGAACCTTAGGCTTCATAAAATAGCCTCAAACAGCCAAGAATTCATGGAAGCGTTCCCTTCTCAGGACCTATGTAATGGTCTCAGAGACCTGGACCTGGGGTCAGACCCCGCACCAATGCAACGCAGCCTCGGGCTTCTCTGGAATCTACAATCAGACACTTTCACCTTTCAGGTCAGCCAGGAAGAAAGGCCTTTCACACGTAGAGGCGTCCTGTCTACCATCAACAGTCTGTACGATCCCTTGGGTTTCGCAGCTCCTGTTACTATACAAGGCAAGGCCCTACTAAGAGACTTAACTAGGGAAACATCTGACTGGGATGCACCTCTGCCACCTGACAAGAGGATCCAGTGGGAAGAGTGGAAGAACTCGTTAGCGGCACTCTCCAACCTGCATGTGCCAAGACCATACACCCCTGTGCCATCTACTGAGATACAGAGCCAAAGACTGTACGTATTTGCAGATGCTTCTGTCAAAGCAATTGCCGCTGTTGCCTACCTCAAAACTGTAGACTCTAAATGTCAGTGCCACATTGGTTTTGTCATGGGAAAGGCCAAACTCGCACCACAACCAGAGCACACTATACCCAGGTTAGAGCTTTGTGCCGCAGTCTTAGCCGTTGAGTTAGCGGAGTTCATCGCATCCGAAATGGATATCGACCTGACACAGGCCAAGCTCTACTCAGACAGCAAAGTAGTCCTGGGATATATCCACAATGAAACCAGGCAATTCTACATTTATGTCAATAACAGAGTGCTACGAATCAGGAGATCAGTTCATCCAAAGCAGTGGCATTACATACCCACAGATCAGAATCCCGCAGATCATGCAACTAGAGCTAGTTGACGCAAGTCGACTAGGAAACACAACGTGGCTCTCTGGACTAAAACTATTGTACATTGAGGAATGTTTTCCAGATACCTTTGAACTAGTAGGAGAGGACTCAGATGCTGAAATCCGCCCTCAGGTGTCTACCCTTCATACAGTGACCTCTGTTATCCAGCTTGGATCTTGCAGGTTCGACAGATTCTCAAGTTGGAAGTCACTTACTCGAGCCATTACCTGCCTGACTCATATAGCTCGCTCATTCAGGACCACCAGAACTTGTGGCACAGAAAAATGTAAAGGTTGGCATCTTTGTAAAAATACCTACGCTACCTCCGACTTAGAGTTCTCTAGAAATCACATCATCCTCACTGTTCAAAGAGAAACCTACTTTGCAGAAATCCAATGTCTTATTAACAAAGCTCCAATACCAGTGAGCAGCATATTGAGAAAACTCGACCCATTCATCGACAACAGCGGCCTACTGAGAGTAGGAGGCCGACTCAAAGAAGCTGAGATGGAGTTTGTGGAGAAATTCCCTCTTATACTTCCCGGAAAATGTCACGTTGCCTACCGAATCGTACAACATTACCACAATCTGGTCAAGCACCAAGGAAGACTATTTACAGAAGGAGCAGCGAGGCTTACCCACGAAAGCCTAATCACCTTCATGGCTGAAGCTTCAGCTATAATCAATGCAAGACCCCTGGTTCCAGTTCCTAACGACCCTGAGGAGCCCTTGTTATTGACTCCATCTACTTTACTTACCCAGAAAACGGGACTGTCCAGTACCCCTCCAGGAGGATTCGACGCTAAGGACCTCTACAAGCGCCAATGGAGACAGGTACAAAGTCTTGCAAATACTTTCTGGGACAGGTGGCGCAAACAATATTTGTCTACCCTGCAGCCACGGACGAAGTGGCAATCTACTAAACCTAATCTGAACATAGGTGACCTTGTTCTTGTGAAAGACTGTCAAATTCATCGGAACCAGTGGCCACTTGGCCTAGTTACCGCAACGTTCCCGAGTAAGGATGGCAACGTCCGCAAAGTTGAGCTAAGGATGACCAAAGGGAAGACATTTTCCAGACCGGTATCTGAACTGGTCCTATTGTTGCCTTCGGAAGAAAGGAGTAGTGACATCCGTTGATGCCAGACGGGGAGTGTTCTGTCTCCGCCATCTAATATTGTTACCCTGATTATCTGTTTGCGTAATTACAGGTTTCTCAGTATGGATGTTCATATCTTTATTTGTTTTTAGTGCTTTGGCTCCCTCTAGCGGTCAGAGTTATGTTGACAGTTCAATCTTCTGTGTTTGTATTATCCATGTCTGATTCTCCTCCTCCTTTGCAATGCATTATGGTAGCTCAGCCTTCATTTCCCTCCATTTTTCCTTTCACTTTCTTCAGTTTGCCTTCAAGGAAAGACGCTTCACTTCATCCCCCTTGCGATTGCATTGCCGGTATGTCTTTATGCTTTCCGTAGATATTTCTGCTCCATATTAGCCTAGCCTAGCCAGTTGTACTCCCAGTTTAGTCACTAGCTTTCTAAATGTTATGCATAATGTCTATCATGTGTATTATGTATCTATTCTATACCATGCACTGATTCTATGTATATCATTGTTCACAGTTTCACCGCATCAATATACCACTACGTTTAATAAAGCACAGACTCAACCACAGTCTCCTTATTGGACCCCGGTATAGCGGTTTAGCTGACTGTATAGCTACGTATGAGCCTGCCTCAGCTAGTGAGGACAGAACAACAACAGTACTGCAACGAACCAGGACTCTGGGGCGCTGCACTTTCTTGCTCTGCATGCTCTTGAAATGCTGCAATCAAGTTCATTCTCAGCATTTAGGGTGTTAAAGTGCCAGGAGCACTGCTGGACCAGTCCTGGCACTAAGTGCTGGGTGTCAGCTGTCAGAATCAGCTGACACCTGGCGATGATCGGGCATGCACAGTGTCTGTGCGCACAATCGCCTAGACGTATCCATACATCCAAGTTCGATAAGTACCAGGCCACCTGGACGTATGGATACATCTAAGGTCGAAAGGTGTTAAAGATAGGGGCCAGGATGGGGGATATTATTAAAAGAAGGGGACAGCTGGGGGATAATTTTGAAAGATAGGGACCAGAATGAGGGATATTATTACAGAATGGAGACTATAATGAAGGTCATTATTAAAGAGTAGAGGCCAGGATGGGGGACATCATTAAAGGATGGGGGTCAGGATGAGGAACATTAATAAAGAGGGACCAGGATGGGGGATATTATTACAGGATAACCGATATTATTACAGAGTGGAGACCATGATGAAAGTCATTTTTACATGGTAGAGGCCAGGATGGGGGACATTATTAAATGAGAGGGGCCATGATGGGGGACATTATTAAACGATGGGGGCCAGGAAGGGGATATTATTAAACCCTTAATAAGCTCTCTCCTCATATAGCAGACAATGGTTATATGAAATATCCAGAACCTGTCTTTAACAGATGGGGCCAAAGATAAGCTCTGGCAGTGGCTGTTAACTATTTAAATGCCAGCATTTAAACGAAACTCCTAACTCTGTTCATGCTTACCTGTTCCCATCGGTGCCCTGTGACAATGGGCTACAAAAGCAGTTGCTAGCTTAGCCCTCCTCTGAAAAGAGACCGAGATTTACCCTATAAATTGCAATACTGCAGAATTCCAGTATATAGTACAAGCGATTGAATGATCACAGGTACTGGTCCCCTGAGATGACAACATTGCAGGACAGATAGTATTCTTACAGGATGGAGACCAGGATAATGTACATTATGTACATTATTACATGATGGAGGCCAGGATGGGAAGCATTATTACAGGATAGGAGACATTATTATAGGATAGAGGCAAGGACGGGGGCCAGAATGATAAAAAAAACATACATTATTACATTATTAGGTTATGGTAGCAAGGGTCATAATAACTGTATTGTGTCAATTGCAGGACATTATTATTAATGAATAGGGTCAATTAGGGGGAATCATTACTCCACAATGGAGGACATTAATAATGTTCCCCATTGTGGCTTGTACATTATCAATTATGGAGCCACAAATTGTAACATTCCCACTGTATCTAGATATAATAGGTGGATGTGATTACTGTATGGGGGAGTGGGCAGAAATGGTGTGTGTTATTACTGTATGGTTCCCATCAGGAAAGGGGTAATATTGTGATAGTTGACCACAAAGGCTGACATTACTACTGTGTTGGGACACAAAGAGGAATTTTACTATTGCATCGAGACTACAAAAAAGGACATATGCATTAATTTTGTATGGCAGTCACAGAGGGGGTCATTTCTACTGTGAGGGGTTCACAAAGGGATACATCACTATTGTAATATATAGTTTTTTAGGTTTTTTTTGTGGATACTCTCTCAATGAGAGGGACAAAATGGAGTTACTGTTACCGTGCAGGGCACCAGGGCGGTAATATTACAATTCTCTTCTTTATCTGGTGCAGTGTAGAAGTGGGGTGGATGAGTTTTGAGTTTTGCTGTAGAAGTGATCAGAAGGGTTGAGCAAAACGGGTCGTTCATTTTCAAAAGTCGCCGACTTTTGGCAAAGTCGGGTTTCATGAAACCCGATCCGACCCCTGTGCGGGGTCGGCCATGCGGTACGCGACTTTCGCGCCAAAGTCGCGTTTCAATGACGCGAAAAGCGCCATTTCTCAGCCAATGAAGGTAAACGCAGAGTGTGGGCAGCGTGATGACATAGGTCCTGGTCCCCACCATCTTAGAGAAGGGCATTGCAGTGATTGGCTTGCTGTCTGCGGCGTCACAGGGGCTATAAAGGGGCGTTCCCGCCGACCGCCATGTTACTGCTGCTGATCTGAGCATAGGGAGAGGTTGCTGCCGCTTCGTCAGAAGCAGGGATAGCGTTAGGCAGGGTCCATTAACCACCAAACCGCTTGTGCTGTAGCGATTTCCACTGCCCAACACCACGTTCGGTGTGCAGGGACAGTGGAAGCTACATTTTTTTTTTTTCCCCTCAGCGCTGTAGCTCATTGGGCTGCCCTAGAAGGCTCCCTGATAGCTGCATTGCTGTGTGTACGCCGCTGTGCAAACCAACTGCTTTTTTCAAAGCACAAATCCTCTTGTTCCTTCCTTTCTGCACAGCTATCTTTTTTGTTTGTACACACTTTTTATTTAATTTGTGCATCAGTCCACTCCTTATTGCTGCCTGCCATACCTGGCTGAGATTACTGCAGGGAGATAGTAATTGTTGGACACTCCCTGTTTTTTTTTTTTTTTTGTGGGAGATTAAGATTGACATTTCTGCTAGAGTGCCATCCCTGTGTGTGCCATCTCTCACTCAGTGGGCCATAGAAAGCCTATTTATTTTTTTGCTTGATTTGGGTTCTAAAATCTACCTGAAAAAATCACTACATCAATCAGTGGGAGAAAAATATTGGCCTCAGGGCTTGTGTGCCACTCCTGACTCCTGTGTGCATCATCACTCACTCAGTGGGCCATAGAAAGCCCATTTTTTTTTTTTTTTGCTTTATTTGGGTTCTAAATTCTAACTGAAAAAATCAATAAATCAATCAGTGGGAGATTAATATTGGCCTTTGGGCTTGTGTGCCAGTCCTAAGCGTGCCATCTCTCTCTCTCAGATAGTGGGCCATAGAAAGCCTATTTATTATTTTTTTTATTGGGTTTATAAATTTTCCCTGGAACAAAAAAAAAAAAGTGGGAGATTAATATTGGCCTCTGGGCTTGTGTGCCAGTCCTGAGCGTGCCATCTCTCTCACAAATAGTGGGCCATAGAAAGCCTATTTATTTATTTTTTTTTGGTTTTATAAATTCTCCCTGAAAAAAAAAAGGGAGATTAATATTGGCCTTTGGGCTTGTGTGCCAGTCCTAAGCGTGCCATCTCTCTCTCTCAGATAGTGGGCCATAGAAAGCCTATTTATTATTTTTTTTTATTGGGTTTATAAATTTTCCCTGGAACAAAAAAAAAAAAGTGGGAGATTAATATTGGCCTCTGGGCTTGTGTGCCAGTCCTGAGCGTGCCATCTCTCTCACAAATAGTGGGCCATAGAAAGCCTATTTATTTTTTTTTTTTGGTTTTATAAATTCTCCCTGAAAAAAAAAAGGGAGATTAATATTGGCCTTTGGGCTTGTGTGCCAGTCCTAAGCGTGCCATCTCTCTCTCTCAGATAGTGGGCCATAGAAAGCCTATTTATTTATTTTTTTATTGGGTTTATAAATTTTCCCTGAAAAAAAAAAAAAAAGTGGGAGATTAATATTGGCCTCTGGGCTTGTGTGCCAGTCCTGAGCGTGCCATCTCTCTCACAAATAGTGGGCCATAGAAAGCCTATTTATGTTTTTGGTTGATTTGGGTTCTAAATTCTACCTGAAAAAATCAATAAATCAATCAGTGGGAGATAAATATTGGCCTCTGGGCTTGTGTGCCACTCCTGACTCCTGTGTGCGTCATCTCTCACTCAGTGGGCCATAGAAAGCCTTTTTTTGTTTTATTTGTTTTCTAAATTCTCCCTGAAAAAATCATTTTATTTTATTTGGTTTCTAAATTCTTCCTGAAAAAAATCATTTTATTCTATTATTTTTTTTTCCTAAAGTCTCCCTGAAAAAAAAAAAAAAACAAATCAGTGGGAGATTAATATTGCCCTTTCTGCTTGTGTGCCAGTCTTGACTCCTGGGTGTGCCATCTCTCTCTCTCTCTCCAATTGTGGGCCATAGAAAGCCTATTATTTTTTTAGCTTGATTTGGGTTCCAAAATCTACCTGAAAAAATCACTACATCAATCAGTGGGAGATAAATATTGGCCTCTGGGCTTGTGTGCCACTCCTGACTCCTGTGTGCGTCATCTCTCACTCAGTGGGCCATAGAAAGCCTTTTTTTGTTTTATTTGTTTTCTAAATTCTCCCTGAAAAAATCATTTTATTTTATTTGGTTTCTAAATTCTTCCTGAAAAAATCATTTTATTCTATTATTTTTTTTTCCTAAAGTCTCCCTGAAAAAAAAAAAAAAAAAAATCAGTGGGAGATTAATATTGCCCTTTCTGCTTGTGTGCCAGTTTTAACTCCTGGGTGTGCCATCTCTCTCTCTCTCTCTCCAATTATGGGCCATAGAAAGCCTATTATTTTTTTAGCTTGATTTGGGTTCCAAAATCTACCTGAAAAAATCACTACATCAATCAGTGGGAGATAAATATTGGCCTCTGGGCTTGTGTGCCACTCCTGACTCCTGTGTGCGTCATCTCTCACTCAGTGGGCCATAGAAAGCCTTTTTTTGTTTTATTTGTTTTCTAAATTCTCCCTGAAAAAATCATTTTATTTTATTTGGTTTCTAAATTCTTCCTGAAAAAATCATTTTATTCTATTATTTTTTTTTCCTAAAGTCTCCCTGAAAAAAAAAAAAAAAAAAAAATCAGTGGGAGATTAATATTGCCCTTTCTGCTTGTGTGCCAGTCTTGACTCCTGGGTGTGCCATCTCTCTCTCTCTCTCCAATTGTGGGCCATAGAAAGCCTATTATTTTTTTAGCTTGATTTGGGTTCCAAAATCTACCTGAAAAAATCACTACATCAATCAGTGGGAGATAAATATTGGCCTCTGGGCTTGTGTGCCACTCCTGACTCCTGTGTGCGTCATCTCTCACTCAGTGGGCCATAGAAAGCCTTTTTTTGTTTTATTTGTTTTCTAAATTCTCCCTGAAAAAATCATTTTATTTTATTTGGTTTCTAAATTCTTCCTGAAAAAATCATTTTATTCTATTATTTTTTTTTCCTAAAGTCTCCCTGAAAAAAAAAAAAAAAAAATCAGTGGGAGATTAATATTGCCCTTTCTGCTTGTGTGCCAGTCTTGACTCCTGGGTGTGCCATCTCTCTCTCTCTCTCCAATTGTGGGCCATAGAAAGCCTAATATTTTTTTAGCTTGATTTGGGTTCCAAAATCTACCTGAAAAAATCACTACATCAATCAGTGGGAGATAAATATTGGCCTCTGGGCTTGTGTGCCACTCCTGACTCCTGTGTGCGTCATCTCTCACTCAGTGGGCCATAGAAAGCCTTTTTTTGTTTTATTTGTTTTCTAAATTCTCCCTGAAAAAATCATTTTATTTTATTTGGTTTCTAAATTCTTCCTGAAAAAATCATTTTATTCTATTATTTTTTTTTCCTAAAGTCTCCCTGAAAAAAAAAAAAACAAATCAGTGGGAGATTAATATTGCCCTTTCTGCTTGTGTGCCAGTCTTGACTCCTGGGTGTGCCATCTCTCTCTCTCTCTCTCCAATTGTGGGCCATAGAAAGCCTATTATTTTTTTAGCTTGATTTGGGTTCCAAAATCTACCTGAAAAAATCACTACATCAATCAGTGGGAGATAAATATTGGCCTCTGGGCTTGTGTGCCACTCCTGACTCCTGTGTGCGTCATCTCTCACTCAGTGGGCCATAGAAAGCCTTTTTTTGTTTTATTTGTTTTCTAAATTCTCCCTGAAAAAATCATTTTATTTTATTTGGTTTCTAAATTCTTCCTGAAAAAATCATTTTATTCTATTATTTTTTTTTCCTAAAGTCTCCCTGAAAAAAAAAAAAAAAAAAAATCAGTGAGAGATTAATATTTACATTTGTGCTTCAGTGACAGTCCAGCGTGTGTGGCATCTCTCTCATTTGTTGCCACCAACAACAGAGTGTGTAACATTGTGCCTGATTTTCGTTGTGGTCTCACTCACCTGTAAAGGGGTAGCTAAATCATACTGAAGTTATAGCTCACCGTGTAAGTTGTGTGACAGCAACAAATACCGTTAGTTTGTTTACGTTTTTAAAACAATGAGGAAGTCTTGTGGAAGAGGTCGTGGCCGGGGGCGTTCATTGTCAAAGCCAAAACCTGTTGGAGGACAGCGTGGCCATCCGGTTAAAGCTCAGTCTGCAATGCCTGAAAAGGTATCCGATGCTAGAAAGAGTGCAGTCTGGCATTTTTTTAAACAACATCCAATTGATCAGCGCAAAGTCATCTGTCAAAAATGTTCAACTACCTTAAGCAGAGGACAGAATCTGAAAAGTCTCAATACAAGTTGCATGCATAGACATTTAACCACCATGCATTTGCAAGCCTGGACTAACTACCAAACGTCCCTTAAGGTTGTAGCACCCTCGGCCAATGAAGCTAGTCAGCAACGCAATATCCCTTCCGGCAGTGTAGGGCCACCATTTTCCGCACCACCTGCAGTATCTGTGCAGGTTTCTTTGCCAGGCCAAAGCAGTCAGGGTCAGGGAATCACCAGTTTCGTAGTAGGAAACACTGCATCTAGGGCACCGGCGGCAACAATACCATCTCCCACCGTCTCTCAGTCTGCCATGTCCACCGGCACCCCCGCTAGTTCCACGATCTCCAGCTCTCCAGTCCAGCTCACCCTACATGAGACTATGGTTAGAAAAAGGAAGTACTTAGCCTCGCATCCGCGTACACAGGGTTTGAACGCCCACATAGCTAGACTAATCTCGTTAGAGATGATGCCCTACCGGTTAGTTGAAAGCGAAGCTTTCAAAGCCCTGATGGACTACGCTGTACCACGCTACGAGCTACCCAGTCGACACTTTTTTTCCAGAAAAGCCATCCCAGCCCTCCACCAGCATGTTAAAGAGCGCATCGTCCATGCACTCAGGCAATCTGTGAGCACAAAGGTGCACCTGACAACAGATGCATGGACCAGTAGGCATGGCCAGGGACGTTACTTGTCCATCACGGCACACTGGGTGAATGTTGTGGATGCAGGGTCCACAGGGGACAGCAAGTTTGGGACAGTTCTGCCTAGCCCACGGTCTAGGAAACAGTTGGCTGTAGCCGTTCGCACCCCCTCCTCCTCCTCTTCGTCCTCCTGCAGAAGCGAGAGCTCGTCCACAGACCGCAGTCGCACAACCACTCCATCCGCAGCTGCCACTGTTGCACACCAGGTCTCCCATTATGGGGCAGCTACTGGCAAACGTCAGCAGGCTATATTGGCTATGAAGTGTTTGGGCGACAACAGACACACCGCGGAAGTTCTGTCCGAGTTCTTGCAGAAAGAAACGCAGTCGTGGCTGGGCACTGTAGATCTTGAGGCAGGCAAGGTAGTGAGTGATAACGGAAGGAATTTCATGGCTGCCATCTCCCTTTCCCAACTGAAACACATTCCTTAATAAAACCATCCCACAATGGCCAGCAGAGTACTTGGTCCTATACACATCCTAATAGTACTGTGTTAACGCAACAAGACCAAGATAAACATATAGTATAGGACACTCCAAAAATACATAAAGACACTACAGAACATACGGAGTCTAAGTCCCATTAATCCAAAATGCAAATATAAATCTTTATTAGTAAAACCGTAAATTACATAACAGAATACATAAAGACATAAATAATAAATTGTAACAGACATATAATATTCGAACAAGGAACCAAAAAATAGCACTGAAAACAGTCCCTGCTAGGCGGCAACCCCTATAGATCCCTGTTAATTGTAAATTCATAAAGTGCCAGTAGTGCAACAAATCAGGGTGAAAAACACCATATGAACCCATCAGACTAGTACTCAATCCGTTAGCCTCCACTTTTGGGAACCTACGTGCCAGGTGCGGCAGTTGTCATATTGAATCAGGCTCAGTGTCTCTTACCCATGGGACAGGAGTATACGGGTCACCGCCGCGGCCCCAACGCGCGTTTCGCGTCGGCTTCGTCAGGGGGCAGACTGTTTTTCACCCTGATTTGTTGCACTACTGGCACTTTATGAATTTACAATTAACAGGGATCTATAGGGGTTGCCGCCTAGCAGGGACTGTTCGAATATTATATGTCTGTTACAATTTATTATTTATGTCTTTATGTATTCTGTTATGTAATTTACGGTTTTACTAATAAAGATTTATATTTGTATTTTGGATTAATGGGACTTAGACTCCGTATGTTCTGTAGTGTCTTTATGAAACACATTCCTTGCCTGGCTCACACCTTAAACCTGGTGGTGCAGTGCTTCCTGAAAAGTTATCCGGGGTTATCCGACCTGCTCCTCAAAGTGCGTGGACTTTGCTCACATATCCGCCGTTCGCCCGTACACTCCAGCCATATGCAGACCTATCAGCGTTCTTTGAACCTTCCCCAGCATCGCCTAATCATAGACGTTGCAACAAGGTGGAACTCAACACTGCACATGCTTCAGAGACTGTGCGAACAGAGGCGGGCTGTTATGTTTTTGTGGGAGGATACACATACACGGGCAGGCAGTAGGATGGCAGACATGGAGTTGTCAGGTGTGCAGTGGTCGAAGATTCAAGACATGTGTCAAGTCCTTCAGTGTTTTGAGGAATGCACACGGCTGGTTAGTGCAGACAACGCCATAATAAGCATGAGCATCCCCCTAATGCGTCTGCTGATGCAAAGTTTGACGCACATAAAGGATCAGGCGTCTGCAGCTGAGGAAGAGGAAAGCCTTGATGACAGTCAGCCATTGTCTGGCCAGGGCAGTGTACAGGACGAGTTAGCGGGCGAAGAGGAGGAGGAGGACGAGGAGGATGATGGGGATGATTATATTTTTAATGAGGAAGCTTTTCCGGGGCCACTGGAAATTGGTGGCGCGGCAAGGCCGGGTTCTGGTTTTTGGAGGGACACAAGTGACGTGGATTTGCCTGAAACTGCCCCTCAACCAAGCACAACCGCAGATTTGAGAACTGGAACTTTGGCCCACATGGCGGATTATGCCTTACGTATCCTCAAAAGGGACACACGCATAACTAAAATGATGAACGATGACGATTACTGGTTGGCCTGCCTCCTTGATCCTCGCTATAAAGGCAAATTGCAAAATATAATGCCACATGAGAACTTGGAACTAATATTAGCAACCAAACAATCAACTCTTGTTGACCGTTTGCTTCTGGCATTCCCTGCACACAGCGCCCGTGATCGTTCTCACACGAGCTGCAGGGGCCAGCAGACCAGAGGAGTTAGAGGGGCAGAAATCAGAAGTGGCGTTGGCCAGAGGGGTTTTCTGACCAGGTTGTGGAGTGATATTGCTATGACCGCAGACAGGACAGGTACTGCAGCATCAATTCAAAGTGACAGGAGACAACATTTGTCCAGTATGGTTACAAACTATTTTTCATCCCTTATCGATGTTCTCCCTCAACCGTCATTCTCATTTGATTACTGGGCATCCAAATTAGACACCTGGCCAGAATTGGCAGAATATGCATTGCAGGAGCTTGCTTGCCCGGCAGCTAGTGTCCTATCAGAAAGAGTATTCAGTGCTGCAGGTTCAATACTAACAGAAAAAAGGACTCATCTGGCTACCCAAAATGTAGATGATCTAACCTTCATTAAAATGAACCACAACTGGATTTCGAAATCTTTTGCCCCACCTTGCCCGGCTGACACCTAGCTTTCCTATGAAAAGGTCTTGCCTGTGGACTATTCTGAATGCCTTTTCCAATCTCGTAATTTTCTGCACCTGATTGTCCAGCATACGACATGTTTACACCTCACTAAATGGCCAAACTCCCCACACGGGGCCGTGGTATCGACACTTGGCGACAGCACCCGTGAGAGTGCTGTTTGTCTGAAGAGGTGGGTGTGCCTGCTTTTGGTCGACGGCACTGCCACTGGGTCCCTCCTAGTACAATAAAGTGTCTCTGGCGGTGGTGGTGCGCACCCAACGTCAGACACACCGTTGTAATATGAGGGGCCCTGGGCCTGTACCGCCGGCCACAAGACAGTTCCCCCCCCCCCAGCTCAAACAGTGCTCTACCACTTGCAAAATTATCTCACAGCTCCACCAATGTTTAGTCTATGCGCTGACATCCTTCAATGCCTGCCACTGACAATACCATTGTATTGACATTTTTGTTATGTTAGGCCTTCGAAGCCTGTCTGCAGTCACTCCTTCCACTATGCCTCCACTGACCACACCACTGCTGCCCGTGTACCCCTGGAACCAATTTAAAATTGCCTACAGCCAGCCCAATTTTTTTATTTTAGGCCTTCGAGGCCTGTCTGCGGTCACTCCTTCCACTAGGCCTCCACTGACCACACCACTGCTGCCCGTGTACCCCTGGAACCAATTTAAAATTGCCTACAGCCATGTGTTATTATTTTAGGCCTTCGATGCCTGTCTGCGGTCACTCCTTCCACTAGGCCTCCACTGACCACACCACTGCTGCCCGTGTTCCCCTGGAACCAATTTAAAATTGCCTACAGCCAGCCCAATTTTTTTTATTTTAGGCCTTCGATGCCTGTCTGCGGTCCATTCTTTCTACTACTACTACACTGACCAGGCCACTGCTGCCCGTGTACCCCTGGAACCAATTTAAAATTGCCTACAGCCATGTGTTATTATTTTAGGCCTTCGATGCCTGTCTGCGGTCACTCCTTCCACTAGGCCTCCACTGACCACACCACTGCTGCCCGTGTACCCCTGGAACCAATTTAAAATTGCCTACAGCCATGTGTTATTATTTTAGGCCTTCGATGCCTGTCTGCGGTCACTCCTTCCACTAGGCCTCCACTGACCACACCACTGCTGCCTGTGTACCCCTGGAACCAATTTAAAATTGCCTACAGCCATGTGTTATTATTTTATGCCTTCGATGCCTGTCTGCGGTCACTCCTTCCACTATGCCTCCACTGACCACACCACTGCTGCCCGTGTACCCCTGGAACCAATTTAAAATTGCCTACAGCCATGTGTTATTATTTTAGGCCTTCGATGCCTGTCTGCGGTCACTCCTTCCACTAGGCCTCCACTGACCACACCACTGCTGCCCGTGTACCCCTGGAACCAATTTAAAATTGCCTACAGCCATGTGTTATTATTTTAGGCCTTCGATGCCTGTCTGCGGTCACTCCTTCCACTAGGCCTCCACTGACCACACCACTGCTGCCCGTGTACCCCTGGAACCAATTTAAAATTGCCTACAGCCATGTGTTATTATTTTAGGCCTTCGATGCCTGTCTGCGGTCACTCCTTACAATATGCCTCCACTGACCACACCACTGCTGCCCGTGTACCCCTGGAACCAATTTAAAATTGCCTACAGCCAGCCCAATTTTTTTATTTTAGGCCTTCGATGCCTGTCTGCGGTCCGTTCTTTCTACTACTACTACACTGACCAGGCCACTGCTGCCCGTGTTCCCCTGGAACCAATTTAAAATTGCCAACAGCAATGTGTTATTATGTTAGGCCTTCGATGCCTGTTTGCGGTCACTCCTTCCAATAGTTCTCCACTGACCAGACCAATGCTGGCCGTGTACCCCTGGAACCCAGCTGAAAGTGCATGTAGCCTCCTTTTTTTCTTTGTTTTATATTTAGAAAGCCCAGATGAACTACGCTGTGCAACGGTTCAAGCTACCCAGTCGACATTTCTTTTGCGAGAAAAGCCATCCCAGCCCTCCACCGGCATGAAAAAGTCTGCATTGTCATAGCACTCAGGCAATCAAACAGTAGAAAGGTGCACCTGACAAGAGACGCATGGACCAGTAGGCATGTCCACAAAAAGTTACGTGTCCATTACGGCGCACTGGGTTAATGTGTTGGATGCATGGTCCACAGGGGACAGCCTACAAAGTCTGTCTGCAGTCCCTAATTCCAATTTTCCTCCGCTGACCACACCACTGCTGCCCGTGTACCCCTGGAACCAATTTTACAGTGTCTACAGCCTAATTTTGTTATGTTAGGCCTACTACGCCTGTCTGCGGTCCCTCCTTCCAATACTCGTCCACTGACCACACCACTGCTGCCCGTGGACCCCTGGAACCTATTTTTAATTGCATTGAGCATCCTTTTTTTAATAGTAGGCGTACAAAGTCTGTCTGCGGTCCACTATTGAAATTGTCCTCCACTGCCCAGAGCACTGCTGCTTGTGTACCCCTGTAACTTTTTTAAGCTGCAGTGAGCCACATTTTTGGGTTAAGTCCTACTACCTGTGTCTGTCTGCGCCACTCAATTCAGCTGTGTTCCTTTGAAAAAAGCTGAGCGTCAATAGTCTTGTTTTCAGCCTCTAGGAATTTTAAAACTGCATTGGGGGTACAACTTTGGTAGGGCCTACTAACGGTGTCTGCCTCCCCAAGGTGTGCCCCAGGTTTCCTCGCCATTGCTTCGATCTTAATGCTCTCGTTTAGTAGTTGTTGGAAACTACACTGCATTAGGCCTACAAATTGGGTATGGGGTGTAGAGAGATGGTGTGTTCCACTCCAAGGTGTTCTCCAGGTTACCTTTCCTGAGCTCCGATCTTCCGGCTCTCGTTTAGTAGTTCTTGGAAACTACACTGCATTAGGCCTACAAATTGGGTATGGGGTGTAGAGAGATGGTGTGTTCCACTCCAAGGTGTTCTCCAGGTTGCCTTTCCTGAGCTCCGATCTTCCGGCTCTCGTTTAGTAGTTCTTGGAAACTACACTGCATTAGGCCTACAAATTGGGTATGGGGTGTAGAGAGATGGTGTGTTCCACTCCAAGGTGTTCTCCAGGTTGCCTTTCCTGAGCTTCGATCTTCCGGCTCTCATTTAGTAGTTCTTGGAAACTACACTGCATTAGGCCTACAAATTGGGTATGGGGTGTAGAGAGATGGTGTGTTCCACTCCAAGGTGTTCTCCAGGTTGCCTTTCCTGAGCTTCGATCTTCCGGCTCTCGTTTAGTAGTTCTTGGAAACTACACTGCATTAGGCCTACAAATTGGGTATGGGGTGTAGAGAGATGGTGTGTTCCACTCCAAGGTGTTCTCCAGGTTGCCTTTCCTGAGCTTCGATCTTCCGGCTCTCGTTTAGTAGTTGTTGGAAACTACGCTGCATTAGGCCTACAAATTGGGTATGGGGTGTAGAGAGATGGTGTGTTCCACTCCAAGGTGTTCCCCAGGTTTCCTCGCCAATGCTTCGATCTTCATGCTCTCGTTTAGTAGTTGTTGGAAACTACGCTGCATTAGGCCTACAAATTGGGTATGGGGTGTAGAGAGATGGTGTGTTCCACTCCAAGGTGTTCTCCAGGTTGCCTTTCCTGAGCTTCGATCTTCCGGCTCTCGTTTAGTAATTCTTGGAAACTACACTGCATTAGGCCTACAAATTGGGTATGGGGTGTAGAGAGATGGTGTGTTCCACTCCAAGGTGTTCTCCAGGTTGCCTTTCCTGAACTTCGATCTTCCGGCTCTCGTTTAGTAGTTCTTGGAAACTACACTGCATTAGGCCTACAAATTGGGTATGGGGTGTAGAGAGATGGTGTGTTCCACTCCAAGGTGTTCTCCAGGTTGCCTTTCCTGAGATTCGATCTTCCGGCTCTCGTTTAGTAGTTCTTGGAAACTACACTGCATTAGGCCTACAAATTGGGTATGGGGTGTAGAGAGATGGTGTGTTCCACTCCAAGGTGTTCTCCAGGTTGCCTTTCCTGAGCTTCGATCTTCCGGCTCTCGTTTAGTAGTTCTTGGAAACTACACTGCATTAGGCCTACAAATTGGGTATGGGGTGTAGAGAGATGGTGTGTTCCACTCCAAGGTGTTCTCCAGGTTGCCTTTCCTGAGCTTCGATCTTCCGGCTCTCGTTTAGTAGTTGTTGGAAACTACGCTGCATTAGGCCTACAAATTGGGTATGGGGTGTAGAGAGATGGTGTGTTCCACTCCAAGGTGTTCCCCAGGTTTCCTCGCCAATGCTTCGATCTTCATGCTCTCGTTTAGTAGTTGTTGGAAACTACGCTGCATTAGGCCTACAAATTGGGTATGGGGTGTAGAGAGATGGTGTGTTCCACTCCAAGGTGTTCTCCAGGTTGCCTTTCCTGAGCTTCGATCTTCCGGCTCTCGTTTAGTAATTCTTGGAAACTACACTGCATTAGGCCTACAAATTGGGTATGGGGTGTAGAGAGATGGTGTGTTCCACTCCAAGGTGTTCTCCAGGTTGCCTTTCCTGAGCTTCGATCTTCCGGCTCTCGTTTAGTAGTTCTTGGAAACTACACTGCATTAGGCCTACAAATTGGGTATGGGGTGTAGAGAGATGGTGTGTTCCACTCCAAGGTGTTCTCCAGGTTGCCTTTCCTGAGCTTCGATCTTCCGGCTCTCGTTTAGTAGTTGTTGGAAACTACGCTGCATTAGGCCTACAAATTGGGTATGGGGTGTAGAGAGATGGTGTGTTCCACTCCAAGGTGTTCCCCAGGTTTCCTCGCCAATGCTTCGATCTTCATGCTCTCGTTTAGTAGTTGTTGGAAACTACGCTGCATTAGGCCTACAAATTGGGTATGGGGTGTAGAGAGATGGTGTGTTCCACTCCAAGGTGTTCTCCAGGTTGCCTTTCCTGAGCTTCGATCTTCCGGCTCTCGTTTAGTAGTTCTTGGAAACTACACTGCATTAGGCCTACAAATTGGGTATGGGGTGTAGAGAGATGGTGTGTTCCACTCCAAGGTGTTCTCCAGGTTGCCTTTCCTGAGCTTCGAACTTCCGGCTCTCGTTTAGTAGTTGTTGGAAACTACACTGCATTAGGCCTACAAATTGGGTATGGGGTGTAGAGAGATGGTGTGTTCCACTCCAAGGTGTTCTCCAGGTTGCCTTTCCTGAGCTTCGATCTTCCGGCTCTCGTTTAGTAGTTCTTGGAAACTACACTGCATTAGGCCTACAAATTGGGTATGGGGTGTAGAGAGATGGTGTGTTCCACTCCAAGGTGTTCTCCAGGTTGCCTTTCCTGAGCTTCGATCTTCCGGCTCTCGTTTAGTAGTTCTTGGAAACTACACTGCATTAGGCCTACAAATTGGGTATGGGGTGTAGAGAGATGGTGTGTTCCACTCCAAGGTGTTCTCCAGGTTGCCTTTCCTGAGCTTCGATCTTCCGGCTCTCGTTTAGTAGTTGTTGGAAACTACGCTGCATTAGGCCTACAAATTGGGTATGGGGTGTAGAGAGATGGTGTGTTCCACTCCAAGGTGTTCCCCAGGTTTCCTCGCCAATGCTTCGATCTTCATGCTCTCGTTTAGTAGTTGTTGGAAACTACGCTGCATTAGGCCTACAAATTGGGTATGGGGTGTAGAGAGATGGTGTGTTCCACTCCAAGGTGTTCTCCAGGTTGCCTTTCCTGAGCTTCGATCTTCCGGCTCTCGTTTAGTAATTCTTGGAAACTACACTGCATTAGGCCTACAAATTGGGTATGGGGTGTAGAGAGATGGTGTGTTCCACTCCAAGGTGTTCTCCAGGTTGCCTTTCCTGAACTTCGATCTTCCGGCTCTCGTTTAGTAGTTCTTGGAAACTACACTGCATTAGGCCTACAAATTGGGTATGGGGTGTAGAGAGATGGTGTGTTCCACTCCAAGGTGTTCTCCAGGTTGCCTTTCCTGAGATTCGATCTTCCGGCTCTCGTTTAGTAGTTCTTGGAAACTACACTGCATTAGGCCTACAAATTGGGTATGGGGTGTAGAGAGATGGTGTGTTCCACTCCAAGGTGTTCTCCAGGTTGCCTTTCCTGAGCTTCGATCTTCCGGCTCTCGTTTAGTAGTTCTTGGAAACTACACTGCATTAGGCCTACAAATTGGGTATGGGGTGTAGAGAGATGGTGTGTTCCACTCCAAGGTGTTCTCCAGGTTGCCTTTCCTGAGCTTCGATCTTCCGGCTCTCGTTTAGTAGTTGTTGGAAACTACGCTGCATTAGGCCTACAAATTGGGTATGGGGTGTAGAGAGATGGTGTGTTCCACTCCAAGGTGTTCCCCAGGTTTCCTCGCCAATGCTTCGATCTTCATGCTCTCGTTTAGTAGTTGTTGGAAACTACGCTGCATTAGGCCTACAAATTGGGTATGGGGTGTAGAGAGATGGTGTGTTCCACTCCAAGGTGTTCTCCAGGTTGCCTTTCCTGAGCTTCGATCTTCCGGCTCTCGTTTAGTAATTCTTGGAAACTACACTGCATTAGGCCTACAAATTGGGTATGGGGTGTAGAGAGATGGTGTGTTCCACTCCAAGGTGTTCTCCAGGTTGCCTTTCCTGAGCTTCGATCTTCCGGCTCTCGTTTAGTAGTTCTTGGAAACTACACTGCATTAGGCCTACAAATTGGGTATGGGGTGTAGAGAGATGGTGTGTTCCACTCCAAGGTGTTCTCCAGGTTGCCTTTCCTGAGCTTCGATCTTCCGGCTCTCGTTTAGTAGTTGTTGGAAACTACGCTGCATTAGGCCTACAAATTGGGTATGGGGTGTAGAGAGATGGTGTGTTCCACTCCAAGGTGTTCCCCAGGTTTCCTCGCCAATGCTTCGATCTTCATGCTCTCGTTTAGTAGTTGTTGGAAACTACGCTGCATTAGGCCTACAAATTGGGTATGGGGTGTAGAGAGATGGTGTGTTCCACTCCAAGGTGTTCTCCAGGTTGCCTTTCCTGAGCTTCGATCTTCCGGCTCTCGTTTAGTAGTTCTTGGAAACTACACTGCATTAGGCCTACAAATTGGGTATGGGGTGTAGAGAGATGGTGTGTTCCACTCCAAGGTGTTCTCCAGGTTGCCTTTCCTGAGCTTCGAACTTCCGGCTCTCGTTTAGTAGTTGTTGGAAACTACACTGCATTAGGCCTACAAATTGGGTATGGGGTGTAGAGAGATGGTGTGTTCCACTCCAAGGTGTTCTCCAGGTTGCCTTTCCTGAGCTTCGATCTTCCGGCTCTCGTTTAGTAGTTCTTGGAAACTACACTGCATTAGGCCTACAAATTGGGTATGGGGTGTAGAGAGATGGTGTGTTCCACTCCAAGGTGTTCTCCAGGTTGCCTTTCCTGAGCTTCGATCTTCCGGCTCTCGTTTAGTAGTTCTTGGAAACTACACTGCATTAGGCCTACAAATTGGGTATGGGGTGTAGAGAGATGGTGTGTTCCACTCCAAGGTGTTCTCCAGGTTGCCTTTCCTGAGCTTCGATCTTCCGGCTCTCGTTTAGTAGTTCTTGGAAACTACACTGCATTAGGCCTACAAATTGGGTATGAGGTGTAGAGAGATGGTGTGTTCCACTCCAAGGTGTTCTCCAGGTTGCCTTTCCTGAGCTTCGATCTTCCGGCTCTCGTTTAGTAGTTGTTGGAAACTACGCTGCATTAGGCCTACAAATTGGGTATGGGGTGTAGAGAGATGGTGTGTTCCACTCCAAGGTGTTCCCCAGGTTTCCTCGCCAATGCTTCGATCTTCATGCTCTCGTTTAGTAGTTGTTGGAAACTACGCTGCATTAGGCCTACAAATTGGGTATGGGGTGTAGAGAGATGGTGTGTTCCACTCCAAGGTATTCTCCAGGTTGCCTTTCCTGAGCTTTGATCTTCCGGCTCTCGTTTAGTAATTCTTGGAAACTACACTGCATTAGGCCTACAAATTGGGTATGGGGTGTAGAGAGATGGTGTGTTCCACTCCAAGGTGTTCTCCAGGTTGCCTTTCCTGAACTTCGATCTTCCGGCTCTCGTTTAGTAGTTCTTGGAAACTACACTGCATTAGGCCTACAAATTGGGTATGGGGTGTAGAGAGATGGTGTGTTCCACTCCAAGGTGTTCTCCAGGTTGCCTTTCCTGAGCTTCGATCTTCCGGCTCTCGCTTAGTAGTTTTTGGAAACTACACTGCATTAGGCCTACAAATTGGGTATGGGGTGTAGAGAGATGGTGTGTTCCACTCCAAGGTGTTCTCCAGGTTGCCTTTCCTGAGCTTCGATCTTCCGGCTCTCGTTTAGTAGTTGTTGGAAACTACGCTGCATTAGGCCTACAAATTGGGTATGGGGTGTAGAGAGATGGTGTGTTCCACTCCAAGGTGTTCCCCAGGTTTCCTCGCCAATGCTTCGATCTTCATGCTCTCGTTTAGTAGTTGTTAGAAACTACGCTGCATTAGGCCTACAAATTGGGTATGGGGTGTAGAGAGATGGTGTGTTCCACTCCAAGGTGTTCTCCAGGTTGCCTTTCCTGAGCTTCGATCTTCCGGCTCTCGTTTAGTAATTCTTGGAAACTACACTGCATTAGGCCTACAAATTGGGTATGGGGTGTAGAGAGATGGTGTGTTCCACTCCAAGGTGTTCTCCAGGTTGCCTTTCCTGAGCTTCGATCTTCCGGCTCTCGTTTAGTAGTTCTTGGAAACTACACTGCATTAGGCCTACAAATTGGGTATGGGGTGTAGAGAGATGGTGTGTTCCACTCCAAGGTGTTCTCCAGGTTGCCTTTCCTGAGCTTCGATCTTCCGGCTCTCGTTTAGTAGTTGTTGGAAACTACGCTGCACTAAGGCCTACAAATTGGGTATGGGGTGTAGAGAGATGGTGTGTTCCACTCCAAGGTGTTCCCCAGGTTTCCTCGCCAATGCTTCGATCTTCATGCTCTCGTTTAGTAGTTGTTGGAAACTACGCTGCATTAGGCCTACAAATTGGGTATGGGGTGTAGAGAGATGGTGTGTTCCACTCCAAGGTGTTCTCCAGGTTGCCTTTCCTGAGCTTCGATCTTCCGGCTCTCGTTTAGTAGTTCTTGGAAACTACGCTGCATTAGGGCTACAAATTGGGTATGGGGTGTAGAGAGATGGTGTGTTCCACTCCAAGGCGTTCCCCAGGTTTCCTCGCCAATGCTTCGATCTTCATGCTCTCGTTTAGTAGTTGTTGGAAACTACGCTGCATTAGGCCTACAAATTGGGTATGGGGTGTAGAGAGATGGTGTGTTCCACTTCAAGGTGTTCTCCAGATTGCCTTTCCTGAGCTTCGATCTTCCGGCTCTCGTTTAGTAGTTCTTGGAAACTACACTGCATTAGGCCTACAAATTGGGTATGGGGTGTAGAGAGATGGTGTGTTCCACTCCAAGGTGTTCTCCAGGTTGCCTTTCCTGAGCTTCGATCTTCCGGCTCTCGTTTAGTAGTTGTTGGAAACTACGCTGCATTAGGCCTACAAATTGGGTATGGGGTGTAGAGAGATGGTGTGTTCCACTCCAAGGTGTTCCCCAGGTTTCCTTGCCAATGCTTCGATCTTCATGCTCTCGTTTAGTAGTTGTTGGAAACTACGCTGCATTAGGCCTACAAATTGGGTATGGGGTGTAGAGAGATGGTGTGTTCCACTCCAAGGTGTTCTCCAGGTTGCCTTTCCTGAGCTTCGATCTTCCGGCTCTCGTTTAGTAGTTCTTGGAAACTACACTGCATTAGGCCTACAAATTGGGTATGGGGTGTAGAGAGATGGTGTGTTCCACTCCAAGGTGTTTTCCAGGTTGCCTTTCCTGAGCTTCGAACTTCCGGCTCTCGTTTAGTAGTTGTTGGAAACTACACTGCATTAGGCCTACAAATTGGGTATGGGGTGTAGAGAGATGGTGTGTTCCACTCCAAGGTGTTCTCCAGGTTGCCTTTCCTGAGCTTCGATCTTCCGGCTCTCGTTTAGTAGTTCTTGGAAACTACACTGCATTAGGCCTACAAATTGGGTATGGGGTGTAGAGAGATGGTGTGTTCCACTCCAAGGTGTTCTCCAGGTTGCCTTTCCTGAGCTTCGATCTTCCGGCTCTCGTTTAGTAGTTCTTGGAAACTACACTGCATTAGGCCTACAAATTGGGTATGGGGTGTAGAGAGATGGTGTGTTCCACTCCAAGGTGTTCTCCAGGTTGCCTTTCCTGAGCTTCGATCTTCCGGCTCTCGTTTAGTAGTTCTTGGAAACTACACTGCATTACGCGTACAAATTGGGTATGGGGTGTAGAGAGATGGTGTGTTCCACTCCAAGGTGTTCTCCAGGTTGCCTTTCCTGAGCTTCGATCTTCCGGCTCTCGTTTAGTAGTTGTTGGAAACTACACTGCATTAGGCCTACAAATTGGGTATGGGGTGTAGAGAGATGGTGTGTTCCACTCCAAGGTGTTCTCCAGGTTGCCTTTCCTGAGCTTCGATCTTCCGGCTCTCGTTTAGTAGTTGTTGGAAACTACACTGCATTAGGCCTACAAATTGGGTATGGGGTGTAGAGAGATGGTGTGTTCCACTCCAATGTGTTCTCCAGGTTGCCTTTCCTGAGCTTCGATCTTCCGGCTCTCGTTTAGTAGTTCTTGGAAACTACACTGCATTAGGCCTACAAATTGGGTATGGGGTGTAGAGAGATGGTGTGTTCCACTCCAAGGTGTTCTCCAGGTTGCCTTTCCTGAGCTTCGATCTTCCGGCTCTCGTTTAGTAGTTGTTGGAAACTACGCTGCATTAGGCCTACAAATTGGGTATGGGGTGTAGAGAGATGGTGTGTTCCACTCCAAGGTGTTCTCCAGGTTGCCTTTCCTGAGCTTCGATCTTCCGGCTCTCGTTTAGTAGTTCTTGGAAACTACACCGCATTAGGCCTACAAATTGGGTATGGGGTGTAGAGAGATGGTGTGTTCCACTCCAAGGTGTTCTCCAGGTTGCCTTTCCTGAGCTTCGAACTTCCGGCTCTCGTTTAGTAGTTGTTGGAAACTACACTGCATTAGGCCTACAAATTGGGTATGGGGTGTAGAGAGATGGTGTGTTCCACTCCAAGGTGTTCTCCAGGTTGCCTTTCCTGAGCTTCGATCTTCCGGCTCTCGTTTAGTAGTTCTTGGAAACTACACTGCATTAGGCCTACAAATTGGGTATGGGGTGTAGAGAGATGGTGTGTTCCACTCCAAGGTGTTCTCCAGGTTGCCTTTCCTGAGCTTCGATCTTCCGGCTCTCGTTTAGTAGTTCTTGGAAACTACACTGCATTAGGCCTACAAATTGGGTATGGGGTGTAGAGAGATGGTGTGTTCCACTCCAAGGTGTTCTCCAGGTTGCCTTTCCTGAGCTTCGATCTTCCGGCTCTCGTTTAGTAGTTCTTGGAAACTACACCGCATTAGGCCTACAAATTGGGTATGGGGTGTAGAGAGATGGTGTGTTCCACTCCAAGGTGTTCTCCAGGTTGCCTTTCCTGAGCTTCGAACTTCCGGCTCTCGTTTAGTAGTTGTTGGAAACTACACTGCATTAGGCCTACAAATTGGGTATGGGGTGTAGAGAGATGGTGTGTTCCACTCCAAGGTGTTCTCCAGGTTGCCTTTCCTGAGCTTCGATCTTCCGGCTCTCGTTTAGTAGTTCTTGGAAACTACACTGCATTAGGCCTACAAATTGGGTATGGGGTGTAGAGAGATGGTGTGTTCCACTCCAAGGTGTTCTCCAGGTTGCCTTTCCTGAGCTTCGATCTTCCGGCTCTCGTTTAGTAGTTCTTGGAAACTACACTGCATTAGGCCTACAAATTGGGTATGGGGTGTAGAGAGATGGTGTGTTCCACTCCAAGGTGTTCTCCAGGTTGCCTTTCCTGAGCTTCGATCTTCCGGCTCTCGTTTAGTAGTTGTTGGAAACTACACTGCATTAGGCCTACAAATTGGGTATGGGGTGTAAAGAGATGGTGTGTTCCACTCCAAGGTGTTCTCCAGGTTGCCTTTCCTGAGCTTCGATCTTCCGGCTCTCGTTTAGTAGTTCTTGGAAACTACACTGCATTAGGCCTACAAATTGGGTATGGGGTGTAGAGAGATGGTGTGTTCCACTCCAAGGTGTTCTCCAGGTTGCCTTCCCTGAGCTTCGATCTTCCGGCTCTCGTTTAGTAGTTGTTGGAAACTACACTGCATTAGGCCTACAAATTGGGTATGGGGTGTAGAGAGATGGTGTGTTCCACTCCAAGGTGTTCTCCAGGTTGCCTTTCCTGAGCTTCGATCTTCCGGCTCTCGTTTAGTAGTTGTTGGAAACTACACTGCATTAGGCCTACAAATTGGGTATGGGGTGTAGAGAGATGGTGTGTTCCACTCCAAGGTGTTCTCCAGGTTGCCTTTCCTGAGCTTCGATCTTCCGGCTCTCGTTTAGTAGTTCTTGGAAACTACACTGCATTAGGCCTACAAATTGGGTATGGGGTGTAGAGAGATGGTGTGTTCCACTCCAAGGTGTTCTCCAGGTTGCCTTTCCTGAGCTTCGATCTTCCGGCTCTCGTTTAGTAGTTGTTGGAAACTACGCTGCATTAGGCCTACAAATTGGGTATGGGGTGTAGAGAGATGGTGTGTTCCACTCCAAGGTGTTCTACAGGTTGCCTTTCCTGAACTTCTATCTGCAGGCTCTCATTAAATTGTGGTTAAACGGAACAACTGCATTTGGCGTACTAGTTGGTTTGGGGCCTACTATCGGTGTCTGCCACTCCTTGCTGTTCTCCTGGTTTCCTGTCCTGAAATTCCATTTTCAGGCTCTCGTTAAGTAGTTGTTAATGTTAGACTGCATTTGGCCTACTAGTTGGGTTGGGGCCTACTATCGGTGTCTGCCACTCCTTGCTGTTCTCCTCCACTGAACAAAGCTGTGCCGCCTGTTTACTACGGTTGCCAATTTTGAACTGCATTTCGACTACTTACTGATTTGGGCCTACTCTCTGTGTCAGCCTCTCATTCCAGTTGTCCTCCACTGCAATGCCCCCTGGTTAGTCCTGTGTTACCAATTTTGAACTGCATTTAGCCAACTTTATTCTTTGGGCCTATATCTGTGTTTCCTCCTCATCCTGCCCATTGCCCAGCCAGTGATAGATGAGTCTGCTGGTACATTGACCCATAACGCAACATTCCCCGTGCACGCTACACAGCAAGATTGTGACCCTGCTGAAAGTCAGGTTCCTCTTCCCGCATACCATACCACCTTACACGGGGACAAAGAGGAAGGTGCAGATGAAAGTGCAGGGTCCTTCATCAGGTGGGGGGAGGAATACTAGTTGGCGACGTCACTGGCACAGGGCCTCTCATAGTACGCAAAAGTGTTGCTGCCGGTGGGAGGCGCCCCCGCCGTGCAAACACACCGCTGTACTTTGAGGGGCCCTGTGCCAGTGCCAATGCCAACGAGTGGGCCCCCCCTGCTTGCTCAGGATCACAGCACTTGCAAAGTTGAAATACTTACCTCTCCCTGCTCCACTGCCGTGACGTGGTCCAGATTTACTGGGCCCACTAATTACTTGAACCAGCCCTACCCCCCACAACTTTAGCCAAATGACCCCCAATTTCAAATGCCTTCCAATTATTATAAGGTAAATTACGATTGACAAGCTTCTTTAACAAGAATGGATGTTTTTGCCATTAAAATGGGCAGTGTAGGTGTTTTCCTGGCCTCCACTCACTGCCGACTATGCTCCCCCATTGACTTGCATTGGGTTTCGTGTTTCGGGCGATACCCGACTTTTCGCGATAATCGGCCGATTCCACTCGACTCGACTTCTAAGATAGTCGGGTTTCGCGAAACACGGCTCGACTCTAAAAAGGTCAAGGTCGCTCAACCCTAGTGATCAGTCATAGATGTCTTACTTTCTGCCAAGACGAGTCCCAGCTGGAAGAAGTCATTGTGGTCTGTACTAGATGAAGAAGAAAACTGAAAATGAATGACTTCATTTGGATTTTTTACAAATAAGTCACTGGATTTTCCTATACTATATGTACTTACACTATGTACAGAGCTCCTGTGTATAATGTCACTGGTGGTGATAGTAGTTTTACTGTGGTTTTTGATAATGATAATTATCGTCATAGTATTCAGTTACTTTATGCTGGTAATATGTGATCTGGATACAGCGTGTTATTATTGGTATTTTGGTCTTGATATAGCGATAATATATGCTCATTGTGTAGTGGAATGTCCCCCTTTAAGTGGATTATTATTGCTGTAATGGTTTTAGTGGACTTGTTCACTAACTGTGTGACTACTATTTACAAGTATTACAGTACTTAAAAAATGATTTTATTACTTTGTTTTTCTAAGATTTTCTAATATTTCATCTGTAGTCATGAACACGTCTTCTTAGAATCTAGAATGCTACAGGGGCCCATACATCTGACCAACATGCTGGTTGGTGGGAGCTGAGGTCCAAATTTTACACCAAGCCCTATAGGATTCTAGGAACCACTGAGATACTGCATGTGTTTTTTCACAGATTATTATCAACAATAGCAACAATGGTAACCTTTTAATATTTTTACAGCTTTCGATAAAACAACAGATACAACAAGAAATTGTAGTGACTCTAAAATTCAGATAATTCTTTTGTGTAGATATCTCATCTGTAATGTGCATAGCACTGTGGCATTCTCATGTAACAGCTTAGATAGACGCTGTCCTATAAGCTTAGATAGACGCTTTCCTATGACATTCCAGGAAGCAATAGGCAGCGACAGGAAAATAACCAAGTCCTCTCACTAATCCCCTATCCTATTTTATCAGATGGACTGAGCTGCAGCTAAAGCATCAGTCTCCGACTGGAAGCTGAAGGCACTCAACAAAATGTGACCAGGTGCCACCTGCAAATATCTCTGGGTTCCCCAAGGTGCTCCTCATGGTTAGTTCACCATGTGTGTCTCTTTGGTCATCTTTGGTTGCCTGGTGTTTGGAAGCCTTCCTTTCTTTTGCTTGTCCTGTCCATCTCAGTGCAGCTGTACATTTCACTCACTCAGTGATGGATCTAAATCAAGGTATGTCACCCCATGTCTTCTGCTCACTTATCTATCCAATATGTAGCTACTTGCTTCTAACCTGTGCAGATATTGCTTGTATGCTGTTTTTTATTTTCCTTATTCAGTTTGTCCTTCCACTTCCTGTGGCCAAAGGATTAACTTCTGAGCAGTTTGTAATCTGATTTCAAAGAAAGCATTGGATGCCTTCTATAGCACATAGAGACTGTGTATTTATATCATGGGTATCTGGAATAATGCGGACAGTATTACAAATGAACAGTAAATGAAATATGTTACTACCTGTATTCAACAAGTGATTAAGAATTGTAATTTTAGATAACTATGTTACATATATTCTTCATTCCCATATTTATTTTATTTACGGAAATATTCCTAGCTGTCTAGCATGATGTATAGGGCTCATGTACACACGTATGTGCCTGTATGTGGAGTTTAGAGCCTCACAGCTTCCATGCAGTGCCATAGCGTTTTTCCCTTAGAAGCATACACGCTAAATGACTACATTTGCAGCATGGAGTTCGGTGGAAAAAGATAATTTTGTTGTTCAATTTGTTAAATTTTTATGTAAATGCAAAATTATAGGAATAAAGAGGTACAATAACAACAAAACATTTGTATTGCTCTTTTCTCACCATGGACTCCATGCTAGGGCCGAGGGCCATAGTATTGACAAGTGAATGAGTGCATATTGTATTTTATAAATGATGCCTCTTATCATTAAGAAATAGAATAATTACAAATTTGGGCAGAAATTATTGGGGCTCTGCTGATTTTTTTACAAATTTTTTATTCCTGAATAAACAAATCAGTTGCAGTACGTAACATTCAAAGGCCGCACAATTTTTCTTTTTAATTTATGGCAGACAAAAGGGCAGAGGTTATAACCACAGTCGTAGTGAATGACATATTTTTTAATGCAAATATAACAGAAAGCTTTTTACTTTGTGCTGATGTTTTCCATATGTTTATATCTAATCGTATGGACACATACTGTAATTATCTGGGGAAAACATAGAAAATCAGTTCTGACAATGATTTTATGTATACAATGCATTATTATACTGCTATGGCTCCACTTATGGCCGTGTACAATATAATGTATGTCTCAATTTAGAGCATATTTAGTGTTTAGATAAGTCTGAATTATAAAGTGTGTTGTAATGCTAGCAAGAACAATGGGGGAATGGGTTAAGAACCCTGGTCTGTGACGGAATCCATGCCGCTTTGATTGATTGTTCCTCTGATTATTTTGTGGTCCAGTGATTTTTTTTTACACATACTATTTTCATTAAAAATGTGGGCATGGCTGATTTCAAAGAAACAGTCCTGTATCTGTAATTTAGCTTGGTCGGTAAATGCTGGATATTCCACAAGACTCCACACTATGCTAGGGTCATTGGGTTTGTTGTACCTATTTGTATTAGGGGTACACCAAACAACTATTAATTCAATCAAAAGGTGCTTTACTGCAAGTGAAAACAAGTCACCGGTCCATTTACTGTAATTACTGTGGGGACGGCAGGAGCGAAGGTCACTGCGGCTCAGGCGGCCAATAATTGTAATTGCTGTTAGCCCATCTGCATTATGGTTTATGGCTGTTTTGGCCTTGATCCCAACAACATGTAGCGTACTTGATTCTGATTGCATTATACTACAGAAAATAAAGTGTGATATCAGGTATCATCTGCGTAAAGTGTCTGAAATAATAAGGGATATAAGAGATAAAAGGGATAATAAATATATGCATTATCTTTAATTTTATTCCTTCTAAGGCCGGTAACATAAGGGATAGTTGGCGGAACCAAGCAAGATATTTTGCCCCAAATCTCTATGTACAAGATGACTGCATTTGATAAAAAGTAGATCTTGATTACAGAAGTAGATTTTCCAGCATGTTGCTAAGTCTCCTTGCGATGACACATTCCTCATATTTTGTACTAGAAATGAGTAGAATTGCGTAAAGGCGTACACGAGCACTTCTTAGAGAGTCCAGGTGTTGGATTTACTAGCACTGCATATGGAGTTTAGGCATCAGGAATACCAACACTGAATGGTGAGGCCAGACATTGTGCCCACCAGCACTTCATAGCCAGTCTGCGTGTAGAGCCTAACAGAGCTGCATAGCCAACTCAGGCATTGAGTATACCAGCATTGCATAGTCAGTCCAGGTATATGGTCTATCAGCTCTGCATGTAGATTCCAGGTGTTGGGTTTACTAGCACTATATAGAGCGTTTAGGAATTATGAATACCAATAATGACTAGTGAGGCTAGGCATTGTGCCCACCAGTACTGCGTATCCAGTCTGGGCATGAAGTCCACCAGAACTGCATAAGGAGCCCAGGTGCTAGGTTTACTATAAATTATACCACTACTACATTGAAAGTTTTGAGTTTTATGGTGCATTTACCAACTGAGATTTCTGGACTGGTTGCAGGTCTCCTGACCCTTACTCACCAGAGTCAGGAATGTCTATAAGTCTGTTGAGTACATGGACAGTACATGTATTCAACAGCCTCTAGGACATATGGAATTGGTTCGAGGACATATGAAGTTGGTCTTAGACATATATTTTACTAACCATGATAATAATCTTTATTTTTATATAGTGCTAACATATTCTGCAGTGCTTTACAGTTTGCACACATTATCATCACTGTCCCCGATGGGGCTCACAATCTAAATTCTCTATCCATATGTCTTTGGAATGTGGGAGGAAACCAGAGTGCCCGGAGGAAACCCACGCAAACACGGAGAGAACATATAAACTCTTTGCAGATGTTGTCCTGGGTGGGATTAGAACCCAGGACCCCAGCGCTGCAAGGCTGCTGTGCTAACCACTGAGCCACCGTGATATATCTATCTTGCTACGGACACATTTCCTGTTAATATATTTCTGGTCATTGTCTCTTCCATATATTTCTTGTAAAAGCTGTATCTTATAGCTGTATCCTTTTGGAAATTCACTCCCTCGATGCTCATTAGATGCAGTAACTTTTGTGATTGCACATGGTCTCCATACATCTGCAGATTGTGCACGTGTTTATAAAACCCATTCAGATGTATGGACTCTGTAAAAAAATACTTGTGCATTATGGAGATTTATGGAAGGCAATGGCAGTCACAGAAATGTGTGCAGCCGACCTAAGCTGTGTAAATGAGCAAAATGATTACCATTAAAAATGTTATTCTTTGCTGACAAATGTGATCACATCTACAAATAAAACAATTTCCTTTGCATACTATTCAAATATTTCTTATGAAAATAAGTTTTTATTTGGCAAATTCTAGGTGTAATTCACCAGCTCCATGGAAATGGAGTGGGGAAATGGGCTCAAGGCGTCACTTTGCGTTAGCCAAAGTTTTAGATACTGGGCTGGGTCTGCAAAGTGAAATCTTTCACGGTGAGTTGTCCTTGAGGTGACAACAAGTTTTTGGTACAGTACAGAACTACAAAAAATAAAAGACATGGTGAGTCCAGTAGGAAGTCCTACTCAGTGATTGACTGCTATCTCTGCATAAATACCCAAGCAGGTAAGATTGTCAATCATTGAATATGATCTCCTAAGTTATAATTAGAAAGCTCTAATTCTTTAAGGCAGTAAAAAATAAATATACAAGTGCATCTCACAAAATTCATCAAAAATTTTAATTTATTTCAGTTTTTCAATACAAAAAGTGAAATTCATATATTATATAGAGTCATTACAAACAGAGTGATTTATTTCAACTGTTTATTTCTGCTAATGTTGATGATTATGCCTTACAGCCAAACAAAACCCAAAAGTCGTTATCTCAGTAAATTAGAATAATTAACAAAAAACACCAGGAAAGGCTTCCTAAGTGTTTAAAAAGGTCCCTTAGGGTACCGTCACACAGTGCAATTTTCATCGCTACAACGGTACGATCCGTGACGCTCCAGCATCGTAACAATATCGCTCCAGCGTCGTAGACTGCTGTCACACTTTGCAATCTACGACGCTGGAGCGATAATTTCATGACGTATGTGCGATGTAGAAGCCGTTGGTTACTATGCGCCCATCGTATACGATATATGTTACACCATGCGATCATGCCGCCACAGCGGGACACTAGACGACGAAAGAAAGTTTCAAACGATCTGCTACGACGTACGATTCTCAGCGGGGTCCCTGATCGCAGGAGCGTGTCAGACACTGCGATATCGTAACTATATCGCTCGAACGTCACGAATCGTGCCGTCGTAGCGATCAAAATTGCACTGTGTGACGGTACCCTAAGTCTGTTTCAGTAGTCTCCAAAATCATGGGGAAGACTGCTGACTTGACAGATGTCCAGAAGGCAGTCATTGACACACTCCACAAGGAGGGTAAGCCGCAAAAAAGGTCATTGCTTCAAGAGTCACCACACACAGACATATCCAGGATATGGGCTACGAATGTCACATTCCTTGTGTCAAGCCACTCATGACAAATGAACAACACCAGAAGCATCTGACCTGGGCCAAGGAGGAAATAAATTAACTTTTTGATGATATTCTACTTTTGTGATAAGCACTTGTATCTCATAAGTAATGGAGAATAGCAATGAAGAACAAAGATTCATAAAAGGTCTTTAAACATACAGTATGTTATAAATTGGCATTTTCTAGAAATATTTATATGTCCCCCCTTACAAATATGAAGGACTGAAAGAAATCAGATTTTTTATCATTGCTTTACAAATCTATATATAAAATATAATCTGCAGTTATTACTTGTACATACTGTATAACATTTCAGCTTTTCAGGTAGTAAATGCATGTGAATTTCAAAAATCTTTCCCAATATCATCACACTCTTTTTCAGATCATCCCCATCTTCTTTAACATCTTTACTGTGCCCCCTTTAAACCTACTGTACACTGCATTATCTACTCAGAATAAGCCCTCTGGTTCCAGTTCAGTTTCAGGAAATATTAGTGATTCTCTGGATATTTGCCAACTTTTCGTTTGCGATATCGGTTCTGCCCTTTTTCAGGGAACCTTCCAAATTTTCCAAGGAGAAAGGACAAGGTTAGATTACTAATAGACAGCAGATTATATAATTTTTTATAGAAAAAATGCCTATAGTCCACTAACATCTAGCAAGGATACCACAATTATCTGAATTCTCCACAAATCCTTGCCATATACAAGTAGCAGAAAGTCCCATGTGTAAAGGGAGTACACAGTGTAGATATATCATAAGAATATGTTGTTCAGGCAATTCCCTAGTACAATAATGTACATTTGTCTATTACGTACATCCTCTTTTGTTCTCTCTTATTTTTTGTGCATTTATTTTTTGTGCATTTTTGTAAAGAAAGCTATAACCTTTATTAGAATAATCAGATAAAGGGACATTATGATTGGTTTTTATAGGTAAAGGTGGGTTCATTTGTATGTATTTTTTACTGTAGTTAGGTTTAAAAATAGCTCTTTGACTAATAATCTTGGAAACAACTCATGCCAATGATACGGCTCAGCATGAGCACCAAGTGACAAGACCTGTGGCCAATTTAGTTACGTATGCAGATGACCAAATTGGATTAGATCCATCCGATAAGCACATGGACCTGCACTAGGACTTCTTACGGCTTTTAACGTTGTGTCAGAATACTCATCCGGAAGTTTATTTCAGGACTTCAGTGCTTTGCTCTCATTTCGCAGTTTTGACATACATTTTTTTAGATTTTAATAATAATAATAATATAATAAATAATATAATAAATAGATTTTAAATGAAATGTCTGTATACATATATACATTACCCCATAATGAGTGGCAGACACCTTGCTCCTATCAGTCGCAATGCCCCTTCTTGAACATCAGTTACAATCCCCTAGCCCTATATATAGAATAACCCATCGGTAATTCCCATTCTGATGATCAGATGTATGCTGCCATCTTTTGTCACTGGGTTCTTTCTGTGTAGTCGGTTGAAGTCATCACTGGGGCTAATCCATTTGGAGTCTTGGAATGTCAATAAAAATGTGCCAAAGGGCTTGATGCAGCATAATATTTGTACTTTTGATATTTAGATATGGAAGTAATAAGGCAATTACTGTATATTGTAGACTTAAAGGGAACCTGTCACCCCCCAGGCATTTGTAACTAAAAGAGCCACCTTGTGCAGCACTAATGCTGCATTTGGACAAGGTGGCTCTTTAAGTTATGCTCGTTGCACACGCTGAAATAAACACTTATAAAATGTGTCCCCTCATACCGTGAAATTGCCAGGGAGGCGGGTCTTTCCCCCCTAATGAGACGCAGCACAGCCATCAGTCATACCGCCTTGGCGCAAGGCGCCGCTTCCTCAGCGTTGCTTGAACCTGCGCTGTTATGTTATCCCTTGGACATGTGCAGTTAGCGCCGCCCATCTTCTGACATCATTTGAAGTGAGGCTGACTGCGCCTGTGCGGCCGCGCTGCCTGAGATCCCTCATTTCTATCTGCTCCTCACGTGTTAACCTCTGCGACACGTCAATGGCTGTAAACAAAGAGTAACTTGTAAATAACTCATGAAAGAATAGAGTTACATTAAAATCAAGCACACCATTGTTTTTCTTGTGAAATTCTCAATAAGTTTGATGTGTCACATGACCCTCTTCCCATTGGAAAAAATAAAAAAAATAAAGTTGTATCCAAATGGCTGACTTCAAAATGGACGCCATGGTCACCACCCATCTTCAAAAGTTTTCTCCCTCCCATATACTAATGTGCCACAAACAGGAAGCTGATATCACCAACCATTCCCATTGTATTTAGGTGTATCCATATACATGGCCTACCTTAGAGCAATTTTGTATCTCCATGATTTTGCTGCAGAAAAGCACAAAGGTGCAATCATCATGGTTATTTTTTCATTATAAATGGGTGTAAATACATCGATAAATAAGCCACAAAATTCTAGTTTATGAAATTAAGGACACCTCTCAGCTAAAAAAAATATTCATTCCTTTCTGGGATTACCATGGCTGTGATCTGTATGTCAGCAGATATGTTGGTAAATTTTCAAAAAAGTTTTCAATTTTAGACTTACACATTTTAGGTTTCCTGATTCTTCTTTTCTGCTTTGAGACTTACTATATACAGTATGAACATTCCAGTATTCCTTCTAACTCCATATATTCGTAGTCATTTTGCCATGTCTTGATTATCCTTACTTTTTTAAATCTTCCGAGGAGTAGGTGTAGTTGCTTGTTGATGCCCTCCTCTGGCCTATCCTGTTGCCTCCCTCCAGCCCTTTCTATTTCTCTTTTCTAACATTATTTATTTGAGTGCTTTAGAGTGCTTCTAGGCCTTTTCCCTGGGTGGTATATTTCTTCAGATTCAGTACTGAAAATTAGCAATGAAATACAATACAATGCACGTGAAATGGATCTAGAAAAACCTCATACATGATAGATTTTAAAATCTGTAGTACGGTCTGTTTTGTAGCAGATGTAATCTCCTCTGTTGTGAGAGTTGAAATCCACTGCAAATCCATTGTAAAATCACGTGGATGTACTGCAGATTGTGAAAGGGTTAGTTGCGGGCAATGTCAGCAGTGTAGGTTCCCGGCCTTATAAATTAAGGCTTTGTATGTATACATGCACTTTGTGTGTTTTTTCTACACGAATTTCACTGTCATCACTATTTTTTAATTTATTCTCTTCGTCCCTACTTCTCCCAATTTGTTAAACATTTCACTACTTGGCCTCAGGTCACTATTTCTACTCGTCCTGCAATTCTCCTCTAGCTCTGGTCCCTATTTTAAAACCCCTCTAGTCTTTGGCCTAACTTGTGTTACCTTTTGTACTTGAACTATCATTTACTGGGTTACTTGATATAATATTCTGGTTGTAATGGTTTATGGGTCACTATGATGCAGTTTCCTTTTTTCATGTGCCAAGTTATCATAAAGTGTCGCTAAGTAATGAAATTTAAATATTATTTATGACTTTTTACCTTTTTGTTAAATGATTAGTATTTTAAAGAGGTTTCATATCATAATTATAACCAAATGCCCTATTAATACTATAGTTTAGCCCTATTAATACTAATAGATCTCATACTGTAGATTAAGTCCCCACCTTTATTTTGTACTAAGATATTAGTTGGATATTAGTTTTAAAACTTGTAGGTCAAACTTAAGGTACCTTCACATTAAGCGACGCTGCAGCGATCCCGACAACGATCCGGATCGCTGCAGCGTCGCTGTTTGGTCGCTGGAGAGCTGTCACACAGACCGCTCTCCAGCGACCAACGATGCCGGTAACCAGGGTAAACATCGGGTAACTAAGCGCAGGGCCGCGCTTAGTAACCCGATGTTTACCCTGGTTGCCATCCTAAAAGTAAAAAAAAACAAACAGTACATACTTACCTACCGCTGTCTGTCCCCGGCGCTGTGCTCTGCTCTCCTCCTGTACTGACTGTGAGCACAGCGGCCGGAAAGCAGAGCGGTGACGTCACCGCTCTGCTTTCCGGCTGACCGACGCTCACAGACAGTACAGGAGTGCAGAGCACAGCGCTGGAGGACAGAGAGCGGTAGGTAAGTATGTAGTGTTTGTTTTTTTTTACTTTTAGGATGGTAACCAGGGTAAACATCGGGTTACTAAGCGCGGCCCTGCGCTTAGTTACCCGATGTTTACCCTGGTTACCAGTGAAGACATCGCTGGATCGGTGTCCCACACGCCGATCCAGCGATGTCAGCAGGAGTCCAGCGACGAAATAAAGTTCTGGACTTTCTTCAGCGACCAACGATCTCTCAGCAGGGGCCTGATCGTTGGTCGCTGTCACACATAACGATTTCATTAACGATATCGTTGCTACGTCACAAAAAGCAACGATATCGTTAACAATATCGTTATGTGTGAACGTACCTTTACTCTTGGTTTTAACTCCTTAGTGACCGAGCCAAATTTTTTAAATCTGACCAGTGCCTCTTTATGTGATAATACCTCTGGAATACTTCAACGGATCCCATTGATTTTGAGACTGTTTTTTCATCACACATTGTACTTTATGAGAGTGGTAAAATTATGTTGATATGTTCTGCTTTTATTTATAAAAATATTAGAAATTTTACAAAAATTAAAACATTAGTGCAATTTTCAAATTGTGAATGATTATCCCTATAATCCAGATCGTCATACCACACAAAAACATTAATAAATAACATTTCTCTCATGTCTGCTTTACATCGGCACCATTTATAAAATGTTATTTTATTTTGTTAGCATTTTAGAAGGTTTAACAATGTAGCAGTCATTTTTTTTTTCAAGGAAATTGACAAAACAATTTTTTTTAGGGACCAATTCAGTTTTGAATTGACTTTGGGGGTCCGATATATCAGAAACCCCCCAAAAGGATGCCATTTTAAAAACAGAACCACTCAACGTATTCAAAATAGCTTTCAAGTTGTTTATTAACCTTTCAGGGGCTTTTCAGGAATTAATGCAAAGTGGCATAAGAGGAATAAAGAAATGTATTTTTACCATCTAAATACTAATAACTTCTGAATAGGTGCCAATGGGGATAAAGAGAAAGCCCCCACACTCTGTTAGCCATCTAGATGCTGTAGTTATTATTGACAGCAGCATTTAAGGGGTTAAACAACTATATTCGGTAACATCACTGATCGTGGCTGATGCAGCAAGTTGTCAGCTATAGTGCACAGCCAACAGCTGCTCGATAGTCATCCGTCAGGGGATGCTAGTCTCTTATATCAAAGGTTAGCAAAAAGACGAATTGGTGGTGAGTAAGGGGTTAAACATGGGATGCTTGCTTACCTTTTTAAGCTATTATACAAAATATTTGATCATGCAAATTCATATTTCAGCATGTCACCAACTCTGATAATGCTGCTTTTAATACCTGGGAATAAAATAATATTAATAAGAATTGGCATCTACTACATATCAATGTCACACGTGTAGTGCGTGTCTGGCTAGCAGCCCAATGTCATGCAAGCACCTTCTGATGGTTTGTGTAGATACTGTTTGACACATTAGGCTTGGTATGTGACATTTCACTTGTAGTACAGAATGGATCAATCGTGGAACCAGTGGAATGGCCATTTCTCCAAAGTGTCCCAGGAGCAATCTTTCAACACCACAGCATTAGGTTGCATGTTGCTAGTTTTACTGTGAGCAGCCTATGTGGCCTAAAAGTACTGTCAAAGTTAAATCATCTGGACTTGTTTCCATAGAGCACATCTGGGATGTCATTGGTCAGCAATTGCAAAAATCACTGCCAGAAGCAGATCTTGATAAATTGAACAAGTGTGGCACATCATTCCTCAGACTGCCAATAATAACCTCCTTGATAGCAGTCAAGGCATGTATGCAGGTGCATCTCTGCACATAGAGCTCATACTTGATATTGAATAAATATGTAAATTTTGAATTTGATTTCCTTGTGATGCAATTTCAATTTTGAGGAGTGTATTTACAGCATATTCTTTAAGATGGGGAACAGATTGCCCACCGGCATCAGGGGCTTATCTACAGCTTTCTGTAATGCTGAAGATAAGCCCCTGGTGTATCCTGAAAGATGACAAAAAGAGGTTAAATTATACTCACCCAGATTATACTCACCGATGCGGTCCGGTCCGGGTGTCGCAGTCCGGTCCGGGGCATCGCAGTCCGGTCCGGGGCCCCCCATCTTGTTACGATGACGTCCTCTTCTTATCTTCATGCTGTGGCTCCGGCGCAAGCGTACTTTTTCTGCCCTGTTGAGGGCAGAGCAAAGTACTGCAGTGCGCAGGTGCCGGGAAAGGTCAGAGAGGCCCGGCGCCTGCGCACTGCAGTACTTTGCTCTGCCCTCAACAGGGCAGACAAAGTACGCCTGCGCCGGAGCTGCAACATGAAGACAAGAAGAGGACGTCCTCCTATGAAGATAGGAGGCCCCGGACCGGACCACGATGCCCATCGGACCCGGACCGCAGCAGGACCGTCCCTGGGTGAGTATAATCTAACCTCTTTTTCTCATCTTTCAGGTTACATCGGGGGCTTATCTACAGCATTACAGAATGCTGTAGATAAGCCCCTGATGCCGATGGGCTTAGCTCATCTTCGATATTGGGGGTGACAGGTTCCCTTTAAGGTATGTTCTTATTCAAAATGCTCTATAATTTTTTTTCCTATAAGAAAAAAAATGAGATCATTTTGAGTTTCTTTTTATCGTCTTAAATTTCAAAAATTAACAAAAAAATCATGAAACCGGTATGCTTAGGCAAGGTAAAGTACATGTTTATTATGAAGATGGGGAGAATCTCTTATTTCAAGTCTTTTCATATTTGTATAAAATTCATGAAGACAAAACCCTAGTAATAAAACTTAACTTTTATTAGATAAATTGAAAAATCCTTTTATAGGACTACAAATCCAAAACATTGTCAAAATAGAGGCAACAAGAAAGTGGCAAAAGTGATCATATTACATGACATATATGCAATAAATGAATGTACTGTCTACATGCACGATATAAGTACATTTATAAAGACAAAAACTACAAGGTAAGCCACTATAGGAAGGAGGGCACTATCTGTGAACAAGAAATAAGTATATATGTAGAAACATGACCTGAATGTAGATGCTAAACAGATACAGATATAGGCAGGGGGCAACTGGTAAAATATCAGGATAGAAAAAAATTTATGTGAACAAGGAGGAATCTCTAGTTTATCTAGCTCTGATTGACTTATCCCTACTAATAAGACCTTGCCTGACTATGGAAGTTTGCTCCCTAGATGACTAGTGGGGCCCCCACTCAACTGTGCCTATAATATCTCTGTTAGAGCCCTCACTGCAGCAATATACACTATGGAATTTAACAAATGTAATAAAGAGTCACCCACTAGGCCTTGCAGTATTAATAAATATGCAGCAAATTCACCATGATAGTGCACATATAGAATAGCACAGCAAAATGATAACACATAGAGTACTAAGACTCAGTAGCTCTTATATGACTAGAAGGCTAAATCAAGAATTTTATCCTGCATATATAAAAAGGTCCCCAAAAGACTTATCTTTAGTTTTCTCAACATTCTAACACTTTTCTCCCTTTAGATATTGGGGTCATCAAGCAAAAGATGCAATCTTGCTTAAGGTGCAGTATGTGGGATTGCAGCTAGTATACTACCATGTTATCCCTTCAGTGGCTGGTTCATAGCACGGGAGTGCAGCCGGTATGGTGACAAATTCTCCCTTGAACTTTTGGTTCACAGTGTTTTTTTTTTTATTTTATAGCTGCTTTGCAGAATCAATAATAAAGGAAAGACAAAAAGGTATTGCATGCTCTGCTAGTTTTTTATGTAATGATGTACCGCCAATGTCCATTAAACAACAGACAGAGCACAGCTCAGATCCAGTGCTACATAGTACAGCTACGTCAACTGTATAGTGGCCATGGCCAGGTACTGCACATCTATGGTGCAGTGCATATGCAGTACCTGGGTACGGCCACTATGCAGCTGACAGAGCTGTGCACTTCTGGCTGACACCTGAAAGAGCTGATGGACAGGGATGCAAAGTGTAACACCTTCACCAATCAAATATTGATAACTGTGACAAGACTGCATTTATTCAGCCATTGTTCATATGAGCCTGAATGTTGACTCTTAAATTGATGTTTGTTGCAGTTTATTGTGTTAATATCCTTGTAGGACAGGTACACAGGGTAATGGAACAATTGATGTTTGCTAATATGTTGATTATCCATTCTATCAGCCAATGCAACTTGTTGACCTGTAAACATTAAAGGACAAGCAGTGCAGATTGAGAGATGAGAGATGACATCATCACCTTCCTCTTGACCTGTGGATGATGTCCTGAAACAGTTGTGAACTATAACGGGGAGATCTGCCTCTGTTCCCAGAAAGATGCTACATAACAGTAGCCAAGGTACCATGGTCCCAGCTGGAGGAATACAGATCTGCTCCATTGAGCATCCCTGAACCCTCAAATATGTTTGGAGAATCCAGGTTGGGACAATCAGTTCACCTGGCCACATACCTCATTGGACTCTGTCAGCTTCCTAAGCTTGTCGTTTTCTCCTCTCTTGCTGGGACTGTACTATATGCTATTGTCTGTTGGTTGTTCAATTAAGTATTTCCACACTGTTTTACCCACACCCTGTGTTGTCTCAGTAGTTTTCTACCCATGGAAAAGGAATGCAGGTGTTCAGTGGGATAAGCTCTGGTCCATGCGGGCTTTCTAAAGACTGCCGGGCGAGCTGATGAGAGCACCCACTGACCTTCATTTCTCCACAATGATCCTAAGGATAGGTCATCAATGGAAAAGTCCCAGACAATGCCTTTAACTGTAATTGGATTTGTTTCACTTGACAAAATCTCCATGATAGTAGTAACCTTTTATATTATCATAATTCTATTTTTCATGGTCAATTGTCAACAAGAAACCAACTTCCATACCACGTTTCTTAGCTTCAAAGACTTTGCTTACAATCTGCCAATTTGATGACTCAGATTTATTCTTTTTTTGCATTGACCATATTTTTTTTTTTTCATTTTACAGGGAAGTACTTTGCAATGACCCCGAGATGACCTTGACACCAGTGAATATTCCTACAGACACTTTTAAACTTCGTATAGAAAAGACCTCTATCAGGCGTATTCAAGGAGAAGCTTTCCAAAAACTCTCTAACCTTGAGTTTCTTTGGATGCCCTATAATTCAGTATTTAGCTTGAGTTTGGTGACATTGCGAGGACTCCGTAAACTTCAAGAACTTAGATTGGATGGAAATGTTCTCACATCTTTTGCTTGGGATTCTCTTGCCAGCACACCCAAACTAAGGCTGCTTGACTTGCACAATAATGAGCTATCTTCTATACCTAAAGATGCAGCTCGCTACATGAAAAATATAACCTACCTAGATTTGTCCAGCAATAAACTCCTGACGCTTCCTCAAGAACTTATTGCTTCTTGGCTAAATCTACATTCTGGATCATATTTTTCAAATGATCATTCCACTCTAATTCTCGGTAAGTAGCAGCAATAAAATTTATGCTAAAGACAGTTTGTAACATTTTATAGTACAAATGAAATACCTTAATGACCACTGATATGCTCTTTTACAGCAGTTCTTATTCCTCACTGCTGTGCTTTTACGGAGCTGAGGATTAGGTCAGTCTTAGCGGGTGTCAGCTCATATTACAGGTGACATCCTGCTGCATTGGCTACAGTGTAGCAAGTAATGATGAAAGCAATATGGAAATGCAAAGCCAAATAATTTTTTTCTAAAAAAAACTGTGTGCAAAAGTAACTACACAAAAAAACAATATAAATCAGATATCACTGTAATCCAAAGAATAAAGTTGGCATATCACTTTTACCACATGGTAATTGGATTAAAAATATAACAAAAATAATTCTTCAATTGCTGTTTTTTGATTTTAATAGCTGAAAACAAATCATAATTGAAAGTAATAAAAATATGTAATGTACCCTAAAATGGTACAAATAAAAACTCATGGCACAAAAAACAAGCTCTCATAGAGCTCTGTCTGCAAAAGAAATATAAAGTTCTCTTAAAATAGGCTAGTGCAAACACAATTTATTTTTCTTAAAGTGAGTTTAGCATGTAAAAGTAGCAAAACATTAAAAACAACATTATAAATCTGGTATCAGGGAAAGGCCAGAAGAATAAAGTTGTCTTAAAATAGTTTTTATATGCTTAATGGGGCAAAAAATATAAAAAATAAAATTCCTCAACTTCTGTTTATTTTTTGATTCTGCCTCCCAAAAGTCAAAATAGGACTCGGTTCACAGTTCACATTTATCCTGTGCAGTAAGCTGAACATTTACATCAGGGTTTAAATATAAATCCACAGAAAACATGATTCAGATTCAGCCCCTGACAGAACTAGTCATAAAATGAAGCAGGCAAAGTTATTTTGGACTCCATCTGGACTCTTTTTCAACTTTATCATAAAGTGTCGTGAACTACAGTTACACGAATACTCAAAAAGACAGGACACCGCAGGAGGCCAGACAGAACCCAAAGTTACTCCTTTTGTCTCACTATAATCAATGGTACTTTTGAAGCAGGGCTGCGACTAGGTGTTTTGGTGCCCTAGGCAGATTAAGTAAATAGCGCCCTCGTCCCCCAAGCAAAGGAATAGGTCATAGACTAATATAACAAGACACTAAATCCACCGTCCCATGGGTAAGGTAGCAAGCTTCAATGACCACATCCACTAGAATAGTTACATTTTTCAATTTCAAAGTCAGATATAGAATCGATCATTATTTGCTGACCATTCGCACAATACGAGGGACACAGTGATATTCTTCTCTTACATCCTATATTTTAAATGTTAGACTGAAAGGCAGTCATGGAAACTAATATAGCTTAACTATAATGGGGGCCAATTGGTTTCAATTAAGGTGTTCAACATTTGGCATATAGCCCAATGGAAACTAAACAAATTGCATCATAGCGAAAGTGATGCATATGGTGGTTTTTATCGTCCATCATGCAACAAATACCGCTAGCAACAAAACTGATTGTTGGTGGTTTTGGGATCGTATTCATGTACTGATGGTAGTACTGATGATATACTCATGGAGTAATGATGACTTTGGAAATGTACTCATCACCTTAACTATCACCAGTAAATAAATATGAAAACCATAATCATCATCAGTACATAAATAGAACACCATTAATAGTACATGAATCTAACATCAGAAACATCATCAGTAAATAAATACATCAACAGAACCACCAGAGTACATGAATATGTCAATAGAACCACCATCAGTACTTGAATATGTTGCCAGAATCACACTCGGTATGTTAACCCCTTTCCGACATTGAGCGTAATAGCTCGCCAATGTCGAACTCCCTCCCTTTGATGTGGGCTCCAGCGCTGAGCCTACAGCTTTCCCGGCACATGTCAGCTGTTTTGGACAGCTGACATGTTCCTCTAACAGCCACAGGTGGAATTGTGAACCACCCTGCGGCTGTTAACTAGTTACATGCAGCTGTCAAACTCAGGCAATTAACATGCGCTTCTGGCAAGCACGCCGGACATCTCGCTCATCAGCGCCTGTGTTACATGACCGCGGGTCACCTATGGGTTGGGATTACAACCAGAGGTTTCCAGCAGACCTCTATGGTTGTCACTGCCAGATTGCTATGAGCGCGGCGGTCCGGTGGTCGGCAGTCATAGCAAGTAAGTAGTTATGTTACATACAGGCAATCTGATTATCGCCTCTCTGTAGCAGAGCTGATCAGCCACAACACACCAGGCAGTATATCCACCACAGCCCCCTATCCAGTACGATCACCACAGCCTAATTTTCAGTATGATGTCCCAACATCCCAAGCATAATGTCCGCCACAGCTCCTAATATAATGTCCTTCATATCATGTCCCACACAGCCCCTCATATCTTGTCCCCCTGCAGTCCCTCATATGATGTCCCCCTATATATCATCTTATCAGGTTCCACACAGCCCCTCATATCAGGTCCCCCCGCTATTCCTCATATCATGTTCACCCGCAGCCCCTCATATCATGTCCACCTGCATTCCCTCATATCAGGTCCCCTCACTGCCCCTCTTGTCATGTCCACCCAGAGCCCCTCACATCAGGGCCCCCTACAGACTCTCATATTATGTCCCACACAGCTTTCATATTAGGTGCCCCACAGCCCCTTTTGTAATGTTCCTCACTTAATGTCCAAGTAGCATAAAAAAAGAAAAAAGAAGCTTATACTCACTGAATCTGTGTATACTGTGGCCGTCATCTCCTCTTCTGTGAAGCACAGCAGTGGACACTGGACAGCTCGATAATGTCATTGCATCATGCCAGCCAGCATCCCCTGCTTATGCCATCCCCAACAGTGCGAAAACCAGAAGAGGTCTGCATTCTACTGTAATTCCCAGCAGAACAGGGGGCTGATTACAGCTACTCTGCGCCTGTGCTGGTAGCACTAACAGCAACTGTATTTTCGTTTCACAGACACAAATACAATTGAGTGAAGAGGAGGAATAACAGTCACTTTTGAGGTGTTGGATGTATAGGCCAACCAAATTCACTTCAAAAGTGAATTTGATTGCTAAAAAAGATTTTCTAAATTTCCTTGAAAAATTTAAATTTCCTGCTAAACTTTTAAACCTTCTAACATAAAAATGATTCCAATGTAAAGTATATATAGCACAAATGTTTTTATTAAAGCAAGCAATGGAAAACCACTCTCACTGTAATGACTTAAAAAATAGTGATATACTGTGTATAAATGAATAAGCTATGTAATGCACATACAAGAGTATCTAAGGTTAAGCTAGTTTGTGGTGACAGAGATCTGAGCTCACCTATAATTATAGGTGAATCCTGACTACTTCCATGTAAGGGGTATAACACAGGTGTCCAATGATAGGAGATGGAAGCTGGAAGACGCACTGATGTAAATTACCGTATATACTCGAGTATAAGCCGACCCGAGTATAAGCCGACCCCCCTAATTTTGCCACAAAAAACTGGGAAAACTTATTGACTCGAGTATAAGCCTAGGGTAGAAAATGCAGCAGCTACCGGTGAATTTCAAAAATAAAAATAGATGCTCCATACCGTTCATTATGGCCCCATAGATGCTCCACATAAAGCTGTGCCACATATAATGCTCTGCACCGTTCATTATGGCCCCATAGATGCTCCATATAAAACTGTGCCATATAGAATGCTCTGCACCGTTCATTATGGCCCCCATAGATGCTCCATATAAAACTGTGCCATATAGAATGCTCTGCACCGTTCATTATGGCCCCATAGATGCTCCACATAAAGCTGTGCCATATGGAATGCTCTGCACCGTTTATATGGAGCATCTATGGGGCCATAATGAAGCTGTGCCATATAGAATGCTCTGCACCGTTCATTATGACCCCATAGATGCTACACATAAAGCTGTGCCATATGGAATGCTCTGCACCATTCATTATGGCCCCATAGATGCTCCACATAAAGCTGTGCCCCATATAGAATGCTCTGCACTGTTCATTATAGCCCCATAGATGCTCCATATAAAGCTGTGCCATATATAATGCTCTGCATCGTTCATTATTGCCCCATAGATGCTCCATATAAAGCTGTGCCATATATAATGCTCTGCATCGTTCATTATTGCCCCATAGATGCTCCATATAAAGCTGTGCCATATATAATGCTCTGCACCATTCATTATTGGCCCATAGATGCTTCATATAAAGCTGTCCAATATATAATGCTGCTGCAATTAAAAATAATCACATACACACCTCTCTTGCTCAGGACACCGACGCTTTCAATATTTACCTGCTCCTCATGCGGCTCCGTCTCCAGCACTGACGCTCAGCAGAGGGCGCGCACTGACTAGGTCACCGCGCCCTCCGACCTGAGCGTCACTGCCAGAGGACGCTGGAGACGGAGCCACACCAGAACGAGAGCAAGTAAATATCGCGCAGCGCTCCCCTCCCCGTATACTTACCTACTCCTGGCACGGTCCCTGCTTCTTCCAGTGCTGCATCTTCTTCCTGTATTGAGCGGTCACAGTTACCGCTCATTTTCAGTCATGAATATGCGGCTCCACCTCTATGGGAGGTGGAGCCGCATATTCATGACTGTTATGAGCGGTACCATATGACCGCTCAATACAGGAAGAAGATGCAGCACTGGAAGAAGCAGGGACGCGCAGGGACCGCACCGGAGCAGGTAAGTATAACTAGACAGCCCCCGCTCCCCCTCCCCTGCCGACCCCTGGGTATGACTCGAGTATAAGCCGAGAGGGGGACTTTCAGCCCCAAAAAATGGGCTGAAAATCTCGGCTTATACTCGAGTATATATGGTAAGCGTTTCTAGCAATGTACCAAATACGTCAGTCGCCAAAAATAAAGTCTATCATGAGTGCACTCTGTGGCATAGAACCAGGAGGCCCCGGCTGGTGGCATTCCTGGTAACCTCACATGTCTTTCTGGATCCGGCATGTGATATCATTGACTCAATGGTAGGGTGGCCTAAAAGAGGTAAAACATTAATGTGTTTGAGAAAACTCCTCTTTCATTCATCACGGCATCTGACAAACTAAAAAAGGGTTTTCATCATATACTCAGACGAAGTAAGAGAGTTTTTTTCCTAAATGCATTTGTGTTGTGCATCTTCCAGGCCACGGTACAGTTGAATTAGTGATGTCACACGTCAGATCCAGGAAGGCATATGTCTTTACCAGGAATGCCACGATCCAGGACCTCCTGGTTCCATTCCACAGTGCATTCTCATGGCAGACTTTGTTTTTGGTGTCGGAACTATTTGGCACATTGCTAGGAATGCTTCAAATATGCCACAATAGTTCATCTTCTATTTTCCATCTCCGATCATTAGACATCTGTGGAATACTAATAACTGACAAGGAGTCAGGATTCTCCTCTAATTATATAAGTAAACACAAATTGCTGATCCTCACTTACTAGTTTAACCCCTTACCGACATCGGCTAATAGTACGCTGATGTCGGTATCCCTCCCTTTGTTGTGGGCTCCCGCGGTGAGCCCACATCTTTCTCGGGACATGTCAGCTGTTATGTGCCCTCATAGCCGCGGGTGGAATTGCGATCCACCCATGGCTATTAACTAGTTAAATGTCGCTGTCAAATGCTGACAGCGACATTTAAATGGTGCTTTCGGCAATCGTGCCAGAGATACGCACAGCGGTGACATGCGTCACATGATCGCAGGTCACCGGTGTTTCAGCATGACAACCCTAGGTCTCTTGAAGACTTCTATGGTTGTCACTGCCGGATTGCTGTGCGTGTCATCCAGTGGTCGGCGCTCATTACAAGTCAGCAATTCTATGTAGCAGAGGCGATTGGGAAATGGCAGTTTCAAGTCTCCTATAGATACTATTGAAGCATGTCAGAAGTTAAAAAAAAAGTTTTTAAAAATATAAAAAAAAAAAAAATCTAAAAGTTCAAATCACTCACCTTTCACCTCATTCAAAGTAAAACAATAAAAATAAAATCAAACCTACACATATTTGTTATCACCGCATCCAGAATTGCCCTATCTATCAATAAAAACGGAATAACCTGATTGTTAAAGAGCATAGCGAGAAAAAAAGCCAAAACGCCAAAATTATGGTTTTTGGTCGCCGTGACATTGCATTAAAATGCAATAACGGGAGATCAAAAGATCATATCTGCACCACAATGTTATCATTAAAAACGTCAGCTCAGCACGCAAAAATTATGGTCTCACCTAACCTGAGATCATGAAAAATGGAGACGCTACGGGAATCGGAAAATGGTGCAATTTTTTTTTTTAACAAAGTTTGGAATTTTTTTCACCACCTAGATAAAAAAGAACCTAGACATGTTTGGTGTCTATGAACTTATAATGACCTGGAGAATCATAATGACAGCTCAGTTTTAGCATTCGGTGAACCTAGTAAAAAAAGCCAAACAGAAAACAAGTGTGGGATTGCACTTTTTTTGCAATTTCACTGCACTTGGAATTTTTTTCCCATTTTCTAGTACACAACATGGTAAAACCAATGATGTCGTTCAAAATTACAACTTGTTCTGCAAAAAACAAGTCCTCACATATTTAGAACAAATTGAAAAAGTTAGGCTCTGGGAAGGAGGGGAGCGAAAAACGAAAACGCAAAACCGAAAAAAGCTTCGGGGCGTTAAGGGGTTAACGTTGGATACTCTTGTATGTGCATTACTTACCATATTCTTGTATACACTGTAAATTATTTTTAGGTCATTTAACCATGAGTGCATTCTTTCATTTTTTTTTTAATGATTTTTGGTGTCTTTGGCACAGGACCACTTGTTTGATTACCTGCAACTGCTGTAATATAGTTGTGGCATTTATATTTATTATTTATTTCAGCATGAGTGTACATTTATTTAAAATTATTTTTATTAAAGGGAATCGATCACTAGGTTTTTGCTACCTCATCTTAGAACAGCATGATGTAGGCAAAGAGACCATGAATCCAACGATGCATCACTTAGGGTATGTTTCCACGTTCAGGAAATGCTGCGTGTTTGACACTGCATAAAGCCGCAGCATCAAACACGCAGCGTCCAGATGTTACAGCATAGTGGAGGGGATTTCATGAAATCCCGTCTCCACTATGCATTAAAAGACGCATGCGGCGGACCCGCGGAAACGGACATACGGCGTGTCTTTTAAGAACGCAGCATGTCCTTACAATGCTGAAACAACGCAAGGACAACGCTGGTGACCTGCCTGTGACCCCAGGTGCAGATTTAGTCAGGATTTTACCTGAGTAAAGTCCTGTCCAAATCCTGATGCAATCCTGAACGTGGACACATACCCTTAGTTTACTGGGGGCATTGGTTTTCACGCAGAGTTTTTACATTTAGCATTACAGCAGAGCTGAGAAAGTTGAACCCGCCCACACCAGGCTCTGTATGTACACTGCCTATTGACAGTGAGCTACTTATCACAGGAGGGGGCAGAGTTGGGTTAGCAAGAGCATACTGTTGTAGCTGCTATGTTACAGGCAATGATAATGTCCTGAGGATGAAACCTTCATTGCAAGTAAAATAAAACAGCAAACAGCCTGACAAGGCACAGAAATATTACAGCTGAAATTGCTTATGTAATGAATTGCATATTGGCATAGTGATTTCCCCAAACGTCAGTGTGCAGAGGGCTTTCTAGTTTCGCACTCCATATTTATTGGTATGAACACTTGACTCTTTGCTGTTGTGTACTTATTTGGGCCTCTAACCAATGTGCAATTCTTCACATGTAACTGATGTAGATTTTTTCCATCTTTTTGGTGTATATATTGTGCTCCTTACAATCTGAACCCTAGCCATCCGTTACATGCTCATTTAGGTTTGTTTTATGGAATTGTTATGATAGAGTATCTAATAAAATTACAATTTTACCCTGATAGTATTCAGTGCCTGTTTTTGAGTGTACAAATTCTCAAGTTCATAACACTACATAAGATATTAATTAATAAGAAACGTTTGTGATTCAGTCATGAAAAAGATGTAAAACCATTGCTGCAAACAAAATTGTCCTTTGATTTTCAGGTCTGCAGGACAACCCTTGGTTGTGTGATTGCAGTCTGTATGAAATGGTTCATTTTCTCAACTTCCCATCTCCATCGGTAGCTTTCATAGAGCCTCGCCTAAAGTGCTATTCACCACGCAGCCTTGCTGGAGTACCATTCAATCAAGTGGAGTTGAGGAAATGTCAGAGTCCGGTAATTCAGACTTCTGTGGCAAAGCTCACGACAATGATTGGCAGCACAGTCTTACTACGATGTGGCACCATAGGTATCCCAATCCCAGAACTGAGCTGGAGAAGAACTGATGGGAATCAAATTAATGGAACAGGTACGAATCTTTACCAACTGCCTTGTCTTCTTTTTATGATGCTCGTGACTTCCAATAGACTCATAATAAATATTATTTCAAAATACTTCTACATCTGCATTGATCTAAATGATCAATTAAAAGTGAATACACTATTAGTAAAATGATAAAGCCCCTTAATAAAGCTCAGAAAATCCAATGCCTAGATAAAAGATAAGTCAATTACCTAGCCGGGTTGCTCGCTCTGTTAGTTGTGGTGGTAGCCGAGGAGTTAGTGGCATTCTATGGCAGGACAAATCTAGAATTGCTAGTCAGACAAGATGGATGGACCTCGGGACATTTCCACACTGAGTCAACTTTCAGCTGAGTGAGGAATGGGGATGTCAATAATAATGATTATCGTGGCATGTAAACGTTGGGGTATCCTGATCAAAATAAATAATCAAATGAAAGATGAAATGATCTCTAAAAGGCCTAAAGTTAAAGGTGACACATTCCTTTGTCTTTTCAGGCAAAATATATATGTACATTTTTTTTATCTTTTACATTTTAAAAATTATAAAAAGTAAAATGGCCAATGCAAAAGTTTCGGCACCCTGCATGGTTAGTGCAAAGTGCACACACTTTTGAAAGTATCACAGCTTGCACACGCTTTTTGTAGCAATCCAAGAGTCTTTCAATTCTTGTTTGAGGGATTTTCATCCATTATTTCTTGGACAGTTCTGTGGTAATTTCCTGAAGAAGAAGCCATAGGCTTTGAAATAGTAACATAGTAACATAGTAACATAGTTAGTAAGGCCGAAAAAAGACATTTGTCCATCCAGTTCAGCCTATATTCCATCATAATAAATCCCCAGATCTACGTCCTTCTACAGAACCTAATAATTGTATGATACAATATTGTTCTGCTCCAGGAAGACATCCAGGCCTCTCTTGAACCCCTCGACTGAGTTCGCCATCACCACCTCCTCAGGCAAGCAATTCCAGATTCTCACTGCCCTAACAGTAAAGAATCCTCTTCTATGTTGGTGGAAAAACCTTCTCTCCTCCAGACGCAAAGAATGCCCCCTTGTGCCCGTCACCTTCCTTGGTATAAACAGATCCTCAGCGAGATATTTGTATTGTCCCCTTATATACTTATACATGGTTATTAGATCGCCCCTCAGTCGTCTTTTTTCAAGACTAAATAATCCTAATTTCGCTAATCTATCTGGGTATTGTAGTTCTCCCATCCCCTTTATTAATTTTGTTGCCCTCCTTTGTACTCTCTCTAGTTCTATTATATCCTTCCTGAGCACCGGTGCCCAAAACTGCGTAACTAGGGATTTGTACAGAGGCAGTATAATGCTCTCATCATGTGTATCCAGACCTCTTTTAATGCACCCCATGATCCTGTTTGCCTTGGCAGCTGCTGCCTGGCACTGGCTGCTCCAGGTAAGTTTATCATTAACTAGGATCCCCAAGTCCTTCTCCCTGTCAGATTTACCCAGTGGTTTCCCGTTCAGTGTGTAATGGTGATATTGATTCCTTCTTCCCATGTGTATAACCTTACATTTATCATTGTTAAACCTCATCTGCCACCTTTCAGCCCAAGTTTCCAACTTATCCAGATCCATCTGTAGCAGAATACTATCTTCTCTTGTATTAACTGCTTTACATAGTTTTGTATCATCTGCAAATATCGATATTTTACTGTGTAAACCTTCTACCAGATCATTAATGAATATGTTGAAGAGAACAGGTCCCAATACCGACCCCTGCGGTACCCCACTGGTCACAGCGACCCAGTTAGAGACTATACCATTTATAACCACCCTCTGCTTTCTATCACTAAGCCAGTTACTAACCCATTTACACACATTTTGCCCCAGACCAAGCATTCTCATTTTGTGTACCAACCTCTCGTGCGGCACGGTATCAAACGCTTTGGAAAAATCGAGATATACCACGTCCAATGACTCACCGTGGTCCAGCCTATAGCTTACCTCTTCATAAAAACTGATTAGATTGGTTTGACAGGAGCGATTTCTCATAAACCCATGCTGATATGGAGTTAAACAGTTATTCTCATTGAGATAATCCAGAATAACATCCCTCAGAAACCCTTCAAATATTTTACCAACAATAGAGGTTAGACTTACTGGCCTATAATTTCCAGGTTCACTTTTAGAGCCCTTTTTGAATATTGGCACCACATTTGCTATGCGCCAGTCCTGCGGAACAGACCCCGTCACTATAGAGTCCCTAAAAATAAGAAATAATGGTTTATCTATTACATTACTTAGTTCTCTTAGTACTCGTGGGTGTATGCCATCCGGACCCAGAGACTTATCTATTTTAATCTTATTTAGCCAGTTTCGCACCTCTTCTTGGGTTAGATTGGTGACCCTTAATATAGGGTTTTCATTGTTTCTTGGGATTTCACCTAGCATTTCATTTTCCACCATGAATACCGTGGAGAAGAAGGTGTTTAATATGTTAGCTTTTTCCTCGTCATCTACAACCATTCTTTCCTCACTATTTTTTAAGGGGCCTACATTTTCAGTTTTTATTCTTTTACTATTGATATAGTTGAAGAACAGTTTGGGATTAGTTTTACTCTCCTTAGCAATGTGCTTCTCTGTTTCCTTTTTGGCAGCTTTAATTAGTTTTTTAGATAAAGTATTTTTCTCCCTATAGTTTTTTAGAGCTTCAATGGTGCCATCCTGCTTTAGTAGTGCAAATGCTTTCTTTTTACTGTTAATTGCCTGTCTTACTTCTTTGTTTAGCCACATTGGGTTTTTCCTATTTCTAGTCCTTTTATTCCCACAAGGTATAAACCGCTTACACTGCCTATTTAGGATGTTCTTAAACATTTCCCATTTATTATCTGTATTCTTAATTCTGAGGATATTGTCCCAGTCTACCAGATTAAGGGCATCTCTACAATATTGTGGTCGCTATTTCCTAGATGCCCGACCAGCTGCAGATTTGTTATTCCGTCAGGTCTATTAGATAGTATTAGGTCTAAAAGTGCTGCTCCTCTGGTTGGATTCTGCACCAATTGTGAAAGATAATTCTACACCAATTGTGAAAATACGCTGAATAAACTGAATAAACTCATCGGAGTGTATTACAACTATATCTGCATTTGTTTTGCCACAGCAGTGTGGATATCATCCACACACATTTATTATTACGTCTTTGATTCCATTTCAAACAGAGGAAAGAACAACTTGGAAATCCTTTGCTATCTTCTTATGGCCTTCACCTGCTTTGTGAACCTTCACCATTTTCATTTTCAGAGTGCTAGGCAGCTGCTTAAAAGAACCTATGGCTGCTGTTTTTTGGCACAAGCTTAGAGTAGTTTGGGGCTTTATAAAGCTGGGAAATTTGTATCACTTGGTCTTTCCTAACATTGATAGTGAACAAGCCATAACCCTAACAGGCTAATTAAGGTCTGAAATCTAGGTCAAACTTATCTGATCACACAAATCTTTAAGAGTGCCCAAAAGTTTGCATCGGTCCATTTTGCTGTTTGTCATTTTAAAAATGTAAAACATTACAATATATACTAGTTGGCCCGTGCAAAATTGTTGCACATTGGTTGTTGGGGGCGCAGGCAATTTCAGGAAAATCAAGCTGGTCAAATGTAAATGTATTTAATGAGATGATGAACACAGAGAGGTATGTGTCTCACTGACTGACTGATCCCCCAACATTAAACATAATGGTATTTTACTTACTGATCAGAAGGGGTCTGATTGTCAGGACCTTGCAAAAGAACAGGGGTAGCAGCATTTTTTCCCCTCCACAGCAGTTCTGCCATCTATCTGCAGTGTAGGGAAGTGCAACACAGCCCTATGTATGTGAACGGAGCAGCCCCCTGTACAGCAGTGCCACTTTGACAGTAAAAATGATGAAGGAGAATTGACCCCATAATTGAGCATATTTACACCATTGTATAATAATTGGGAATATCCCTTTAAAAAAAAGTAATATCTGCAGATTATTTTACCTTTTTTTCCCCTACGGTTGGATTTTTTTTTTCAATTTTTGCAAGGTTGTTTCCACCAATCTCTCCCATCGGGAAACAATGTACAGTCTGAGTTATGTCAGCGCTGCAGTTTTTTTTCTTGTAACCAGAGGTGACTCCAGGTCACCAATAAGCTGCAACCTTAGAAGGAAGATAGACTTTTCAATGACTGTCCAATAATACAGAAAATCTGATGGCTCAGAACCTGTCCGGTCCATTTTAGGCTGCATTCATTGATATCTTCAGATTTAAAGCTGAAGTCTTAAACAGGTAAAGTTTTACTTTGATTCTACTTCCACAAATGTAGCAAATATATTATATGTACCGGCCTGAAATCGGCTGGGCAAGGAGTTTGGCAAGCTGGAAAGCTCCCAAGGCAAATGTTAGGATTTGTTTCAGCTTTTTGGTATTGTGCTTTGGGGTAGTGTGGTGCCACCTGCAGGTCATTTTTCCTTACTGCAGTTTTATGAAAAATAATGTTTAAAATGTATTTTATGATAATATCGTGGATGTGTGGTTTGTTTGGCTATTTTCTTGCTGAAGGGGGCAAGTTTACCTTTCAAATGTTGTATCATTTGTGTGTGGGTGCAGTCTGAACGGAGATACAAAGTAATCACCGAAAAAGAGTGTTTTGAAATAATATTGAAGGATTGTTTGGGCTCAAATACAAAGGATGTGTTTTAGCTTTAACTTAAGACCTTTTAAGGATCATTTCATTTTCAACTTGTTCAACTATATAGAATAGCAATAACTTTGACCAGGGGTGGCCAAACATTTACATGCCACTGTATGTGGTGGACATGGCATGTTAAACAGAGAAGGGTGCCAAGAAGGTTCTGTCATCAAAGAACGAGTGTGGAACGAGGTCAGCAATATGAGCAAGGCTCAAGTTGTCATCCTGCCCCTTCTCCTTTTGTTTGCATTTGTGGTAATCAGGCCATATCCTTAAGTATACACCTGGTCAGTTACATCATAATCCACAATTACTATTATACTCTGTTACATAAGCAAATATCTATCTCTGCTTGTATAAAATAAGATGATATTTCCAATTATCTGCCTGTGTGCCAACGCAATCAGTATCTAGTCAAGTTAGTGGTGATGCAGTCACTGCTGAATCACTTAGTAAACTTCTCTGACTTTTGAGAAATTATGACATGAGCTAAGCCTTACTGGAAGATACACATACAGGAAAGATATATATATTTGCACCGTGTTAGCCTGAGTAGTCTGGAAAGCTTAAGTGAACATCATGATTCAGTCCTGGCTGGACATCCTGCTAGTAAAGCCACCACAGATCTTTGTACTCATTGTTTTTGGTGATCTAGGGTGCACCAGGATGTTTGGAAATGCATCCCCCTGAGGAAGCTACTGCCTAGCCCTAGCAAAATGGGCATCAGAGACAAAGCACAGGAGTGCTAGCCTATTTTTGTACATGGGTGATGACCACCTTATTTGTTTTACCTAGACAAGTCTTTGCCAGTCCACTAGACTCTCCAGTGCTGTAATTACATGTCACGGCTGACCTTGCTCTTTCTGTCTTAGTATAGACTCGCATGTGGATATGCAGCAATACATTGAATTTACTTTTATCTTGATACGATATATTGCTGCTGTCCACTTTGATTGCCTCAATTAGATGACATATATACAAACATTATTACTTTGGGCTTTGTCACCTTGACTATGAGGGTATGTTTCCACAATCAGGAAACATAGCATAGTAAACAAGCGCCGCCCCCTTTGTACACACGGTGATTCCACCTGTGTTCATTGAGCACATATGGAATCACCGCATCCTATCCATAAAGTGGGTTATTTATCTTGCGGACATGGAGCGTCTCCGCAAGATAAATAGACATGCTGCAGTCTAGAAAGACGCGCCGCATGTGCATAAATGCAGGGCCGCCGGGTAATCGAGACGGGATTTCATAAAATCCCCTCCACTATGCTGTAACATCTGAACGCTGCAGATTGGATGCTGCGGCTGTACGCAGCGTCCAATCTGCAGCAAATCCTGAAGGAATACGCCACGTGGAAAGATACCCTTAAAGAGATGGCTATAAAACTTTTATTACTATGTGGACATTGACCCAGGGCTACTTGCATGCATAGCACTGCTTGCATTATCCACATTGGTTCTAATGTCACTGGTCTCACTTATGTTACTTTTTTGCTCATATTTTGTCAACGTACTTGTGAATGTATAATCTGTTTTTAGCATTTTTTCTAATAAAATGTAAATGGTTTTATCACGATATAGCATGGCTCATTGTTCTCATTATATTTGATATTTGATTGAGTTGCTGTGAAGACATATCATATGGGTATTTGTTGCATAAATACTGTATGCATAAACCATCACGAAGTTGATTAGGAGTATTTTCTTTATGTTTGGAAATATGTAGCTGCCTGCAGCACTTGTGCGCATTCCCACATACTCGTCCTTCTCAGGCTCTTCAACTTTTGGCGATTCCCTGTATATCATGGGCTGATTTATCTGTAGATTTCATCACTGATCTACCTGTAACAGAAGGGAACTTTGTAAAATTGGTGGTGAATAGATTCAGCAAGATGGCTGTTGTGCAGGTAGGTATGGCAGACGGCACAACATGCACAAACAATGGGATTGAATAAGGAGATTAAGACCCTAACAGTAGAATGTGAGGGATGGGGCATATCCTGACTCCAACCTGTGCCTTCATAGCCATCACGTGCCTAGTCCCTCATTGTCACCTCACTATTCCCTGGCTAGTGCACTGGCCAGCAAGGAGGCTAGCCTCACCACTGCAGATGATGTCAATACAGAAGAAGTGACTAACACAACAGACAAGGAAAGAGAAGCGATACTTAGCTACTGCCTCTGCTGCAAAGCTCCAAACAGCAGAGGATACAGCCCCAGGAACCCAAACTCCACAGAAGCAGCATCTACACAGCTGGCACTAGAGAGCAAACTCCAGGCTGATCTTCATAAAATAACTCTATTACCAACAGTCAGCTGATGCATCTTGTGGCTATTTAAAGGATGGTGGGAGTAGTCACCACCCACATCAGCTGACCAGCAACAAAACAGCTGCCAGCAAGGAAACTGACATTAACCCTTGCTGGCCCAAAAGGAAAAAAACATTAAAACTACAGCAGAACCAGGCCTATCATGAATCCAAAAATGAATCGTGCAAATGGCTCATTTTATTGTGCTACCTGCTTTTTAAAAAGGCTAAAACTTTGGTGAAAATTTTTATTAAAGAAATTGTGAAATTATGTGATTCTACAGGTCCTTCTCAAAAATTAGCATATAGTGTTAAATTTCATTATTTACCATAATGTAATGATTACAATTAAACTTTCATATATTATAGATTCATTATCCACCAACTGAAATTTGTCAGGTCTTTTATTGTTTTAATACTGATGATTTTGGCATACAACTCCTGATAACCCAAAAAACCTGTCTCAATAAATTAGCATATTTCACCCATCCAATCAAATAAAAGTGTTTTTTAATAACAAACAAAAAACCAACAAATAATAATGTTCAGTTATGCACACAATACTTGGTTGGGAATCCTTTGGCAGAAATGACTGCTTCAATGCGGCGTGGCATGGAGGCAATCAGCCTGTGACACTGCTGAGATGTTATGGAGGCCCAGGATGCTTCAATAGCGGCCTTAAGCTCATCCAGAGTGTTGGGTCTTGCGTCTCTCAACTTTCTCTTCACAATATCCCACAGATTCTCTATGGGGTTCAGGTCAGGAGAGTTGGCAGGCCAATTGAGCACAGTAATACCATGGTCAGTAAACCATTTACCAGTGGTTTTGGCACTGTGAGCAGGTGCCAGGTCATGCTGAAAAATGAAATCTTCATCTCCATAAAGCATTTCAGCCGATGGAAGCATGAAGTGCTCCAAAATCTCCTGATAGCTAGCTGCATTGACCCTGCCCTTGATGAAACACAGTGGACCAACACCAGCAGCTGACATGGCACCCCACACCATCACTGACTGTCGGTACTTGACACTGGACTTCAGGCATTTTGGAATTTCCTTCTCCCCAGTCTTCCTCCAGACTCTGGCACCTTGATTTCCGAATGACATGCAAAATTTGCTTTCATCAGAAAAAAGTACTTGGGACCACTTAGCAACAGTCCAGTGCTGCTTCTCTGTAGCTCAAAAGTGGCTTTACCTGGGGAATGCGGCACCTGTAGCCCATTTCCTGCACACGCCTGTGCACGGTGGCTCTGGATGTTTCCACACCAGACTCAGTCCACTGCTTCCTCAGGTTCCCCAAGGTCTGGAATCGGTCCTTCTCCACAATCTTCCTCAGGGTCCGGTCTCCTCTTCTCGTTGTACAGCGTTTTCTGCCACATTGTTTCCTTCCAACAGACTTACCATTGAGGTGCCTTGATACAGCACTCTGGGAACAGCCTATTTGTTGAGAAATTTCTTTCTGGGTCTTACCCTCTTGCTTGAGGGTGTCAATGATGGCCTTCTTGACATCTGTCAGGTCGCTAGTCTTACCCATGATGGGGGTTTTGAGTAATGAACCAGGCAGGGAGTTTATAAAAGCCTCAGGTATCTTTTGCATGTGTTTAGAGTTAATTAGTTGATTCAGAAGATTAGGGTAATAGGTCGTTTAGAGAACCTTTTCTTGATATGCTAATTTATTGAGACAGGTTTTTTGGGTTATCAGGAGTTGTATGCCAAAATCATCAGTATTAAAACAATAAAAGACCTGACAAATTTCAGTTGGTGGATAATGAATCTATAATATATGAAAGTTTAATTGTAATCATTACATTATGGTAAATAATGAAATTTAACACTATATGCTAATTTTTTGAGAAGGACCTGTATATGATTTTTTTTCCAACCGGGGGGTTCAATTTATTTCCACAATTTGGAAAGTGTTTTGTGCTTGCTTAGGCTGCTTTCAAACTAGCGTTTTTTCAATCCGTCACAATGCGTCGGCATGACATATCGACGGATGCGCCAAAAATAGTGAAAAAGGATGCAACGCATCCAGTAATTCGACGGACCCGCTAGACGGTTCCATCAAAAAACTGGATCCGTTGCATCCATCTTGTCAGTTTTTACCTTCCGTTTCATCTGTTTTTTTGACGGATCCATTTTCCATGCCTAAAAAAAATGGGAGTCTACCAAATGTGATTGGCTACTGGAAAATAGGGAAACCTATATATTGACTGTTTTTACACCCCATCTTTGACAGGGTTTAGGCTAGGTTCACATTGCATTAACAGCAGCCCGTTCAACACATGCGTTAATGGGCTGCTGTTAACGCAAGTGCCAATATACTAGCAGATGCTCTATCTGCGCTAGCAATGACGGACCCGGAAACGCTGCAGCCCGCGTCCCAGGGTCCTTCACTCAATGATGGCACATCGCGATGCGTCCGACATTGGACTAAATGGTGGAGTTGACGGACTACATTACACCGCGTTATGCCGCGGTGTAATGTAGTCTGTCTAACAGACAACAAAAAAGGAATGTGAACCTGGCCTAAGAGAAAGTGGCAGAGATGGAAGGAGTGCTTGTGAAGATTGTGACCATATGTTCTGATGTTATTTTTGAGACCAATAAGCTGGCAATAATAGTTCGGGAGAAGGAGGCAGCAGCAAGAGAGAGGATTCTTCAACAGTGACGTCGCCTATGGATACATCCAATAAACGCCCAGCGAATGACCTGGGGCGTGTATTCAACTCTCTTCATGGAGTTGCGGCAGAAACTGGATAAATTCTTTAATTATATTCGGATGAGACAGGAACACTTTGATGTTTTGTTGGAACTTGTTGGGGATGTCATCCAAAGGCAGGATCTCACCGGCGGAATGGCTGATGGTGACATTGCGGTTTCCATGTGCGACCATTTCGCCGATTATTTCACCTGAAGGCAGAGTTCCATGGCAAGATGACATAGTTTGAGATGTTTCTTTGGTGTCTCTGTCAATAATGTTTCTGTATGAAGTTTTATGATTTTATTGGCACCAAGTTTTACTTACTACCTTAAATTTTGGTATGTTTTATAATAAACCACACATGTTATACCTTGTCAACGTGTGTTATGCTTTTGCACCTTTTTTTTCTTACCACACTTAAATGAAGACACTTAACCCCTTTCTGCTATTAGACGTCCTATTCCATCCATGTGGGGTGGGCACTACTTCCCAAGGACGGAATAGTACGTCCAGCGCGATCAGCTGCGCTCACGGGGTGAGAGCGGCTGATCGCGGCTGGGTGTCAGCTGACTATCACAGCTGACATCTGGCACTATGTGCCAGGAGCAGTCACGGACCGCCCCCGGCACATTAACACCCAGCACACTGCGATCAAACATGATCGCAGTGTTTCGGCGGTATAGGGAAGTATCGCGCAGGGAGGGGGCTCCCTGCGTGCTTCCCTGAGACCCTCGGAGCAACGCAATGTGATCACGTTGCTGCGAGGGTCTCTTACCTCCTCCTCCCTGCAGGCCAGGATCCAAAATTGCTGCGGGGCTGCATCCGGGTCCTGCAGGGAGGTGGCTTACCAGCGCCTGGTCAGAGCAAGAGCTGGTAAGCTACCCTGCTGTGCCTGTGTGATCGCTGATCTGACACAGTGCACAGCAAAGTGTCAGATCAGCGATCTGTCAATAAAATGTGATGCCCCCCCTGGTGCAAAGTAAAACAGTAAAAAAAAATCTTTACATGTGTGAAAAAAAAAACCTAAATAAATAATAATAAAAAAAAATATTATTCCAATAAATACATTCCTTTATCTAAATAAAAAAATAAAAGTACACATATTTAGTATCGCAGCGTCCGTAACGACCCATCCTATAAAACTGTCCCACTAGATAGCCCCTTCAGTGAACACCGTAAAAAAAAACAAGGCAAAAAACAACGCTTTATTATCATACTGCCGAACAAAAAGTGGAATAACACGCGATCAAAATGACGGATATAAATAATAACCATGGTACCGCTGAAAACGTCATCTTGTACCGCAAAAAACAACCTGCCATACAGCATCATCAGCAAAAAAATAAAAAAGTTATAGTCCTCAGAATAAAGCAATGCAAAAATAATTATTTTTTCTATAAAATAGTTTTTATCGTATAAAAGCGCCAAAACATAAAAAACTGATATAAATGAGGTATTGCTGTAATCGTACTGACCCGAAGAATAAAATATATATTTTACGAAATGCGGAACGGTATAAACGCCCCCCCTTCCCAAAAGAATTCATGAATAGCTGGTTTTTGGTCATTCTGCCTCACAAAAATCGGAATAAAAGCGATCAAAAAATGTCACATGCCCGAAAATGTTACCAATAAAAACGTCAACTCGTCCCGCAAAAAACAAGACCTCAAATGACTCTGTGGACCAAAATATGGAAAAATAAGAGCTCTCAAAATGTGGTAAAACAAAAAATATTTTTTGCAATAAAAAGCGTCTTTTAGTGTGTGACGGCTGCCAGTCATAAAAATCCGGTAAAAAAAAACGCTATAAAATTAAATCAAACCCCCCTTCATCACCCCCTTAGTTAGGGAAAAATAAAAAAAAATAATTTTTTTTTATTTATTTCCATTTTCCCACTAGGGTTAGGGCTAGGGTTACGGCTAGGGTTAGGGCTAAGGTTAGGGTTAGGGCCAGATTTAGGGTAAGGGGTGGGGCTAGGGTTAGGGTTAGGGCAACAATTAGGGTTGGGGCTAAAGGTAGGGTTTGTATTTGGATTACATTTACGGTTGGGAATAGGTTTGGGATTAGGGTTAGGGGTGTGTTAGGGTTAGGGGTGTGGTTAGGGTTACCATTGAGATTAGGGTTAGGGGTGTGTTTGGATTAGGGTTTCCATTATAATTGGGGGTTTCCACTGTTTAGGCACATCAGGGGCTCTCCGAATGCGACATGGCATCCGATTTCAATTCCAGCCAATTCTGCGTTGAAAAAGTAAAACTGTGCTCCTTCCCTTCCGAGCTCTCCCGTGCGCCCAAACAGGGGTTTACCCCAACATATGGGGTATCAGCGTATTCAGGTCACATTGGACAACAACTTTTGGGGTCCAATTTCTCCTCTTACCCTTGGGAAAATACAAAACTGGGGGCTAAAAAATAATTTTTATGGAAAAAAAAAGATTTTTTATTTTCACGGCTCTGCGTTATAAACTGTAGTGAAACACTTGGGGGTTCAAAGTTCTCACAATACATCTAGATAAGTTCCTTGGGGGGTCTAGTTTCCAATATGGGGTCACTTGTCGGGGTTTATACTGTTTAGTTACATCAGGGGCTCTGCAAATGCAACGTGAGTGACGCCTGCAGACCAATCCATCCAAGTCTGCATTCCAAATGGCGCTCCTTCCCTTCTGAGCTCTGCCATGCACCCAAACGGTGGTACTCCCCCCACATATTGGGTATCATCATACTCAGGACAAATTGGACAACAACTTTTGTGGTCCAATTTCTTCTCTTACTCTTGGGAAAATACAAAACTGGGGGCTAAAAAATAATTTTTGTGGAAAAAAAAAGGATTTTTTATTTTCACGGCTCTGCGTTATAAACTGTAGTGAAACACTTGGGGCTTCAAAGTTCTCACAACACATCTAGATAAGCTCCTTGGGGCGTCTAGTTTCCAATATGGGGGTCACTTGTGGGGGGTTTCTACTGTTTAGGTACATTAGGGGCTCTGCAAATGCAATGTGACGCCTGCAGACCATTCCATCTAAGTTTGCATTCCAAATGGCGCTCCTTCCCTTCCGAGCTCTCCAATGCGCCCAAACGGTGGTTCCCCCCATATATGGAGTATCAGCATACTCAGGACAAATTGGACAACAACTTTTGGGGTCCAATTTCTTCTCTTACCCTTGGGAAAATAAAAAATTTGGGGCGAAAAGATCATTTTTGTGAAAAAAATATGATTTTTTATTTTTACGGCTCTGCATTATAAACTTCTATGAATCACTTAATTGGTCAAAATGCTCACCACACATCTAGATAAGTTCCTTAGGGGGGTCTACTTTCCAAAATGGTGTCACTTGTTGGGGGTTTCAATGTTTAGGCACATCAGGGGCTCTCCAAACGCAACATGGCGTCCCATCTCAATTCCAGTCAATTTTGCATTGAAAAGTCAAATGTCGCTCCTTCCCTTCCGAGCTCTGCCATGCGCCCAAACAGTGGTTTACCCCCACATATGGGGTATCAACATACTCAGGACAAATTGTACAACAACTTTTGGGGTCCATTTTCTCCTGTTACCTTTGGAAAAAAATAAAACAAATTGGAGCTGAAATACATTTTTTGTGAAAAAAGTTAAATGTTCATTTTTATTTAAACATTCCAAAAATTCCTGTGAAACACCTGAAGGGTTAGTAAACTTCTTGAATGTGGTTTTGAGCACCTTGAGGGGTGCAGTTTTTAGTTTGGGGGGTGCAGTTTTTAGAATGGTGTCACACTTGGTAATTTTCTATCATATAGACCCCTAAAAATGACTTCAAATGAGATGTGGTCCCTAACAATGGTGTTGTAAAAATGAGAAATTGCTGGTCAACTTTTAACCCTTATAACACACTAACAAAAAAAAAAAATTACTTCCAAAATTGTGCTGCTGTAAAGTAGACATGTGGGAAATGTTATTTATTAAGTATTTTGTGTGACATATCTCTGTGATTTAATTGCATAAAAATAAAAAATTAGAAAATTGCTAAATTTTAAAAATTTTCGCCATATTTCCGTTTTTTTCATAAATAGTCGCAAGTAATATCAAAGAAATTTTACCACTATCATGAAGTACAATATGTCACGAGAAAACAGTGTCAGAATCACCGGGATCCGTTGAAGCATTCCAGAGTTATAACCTCTTAAAAGGACAGTGGTCAGAATTAACGTGCAAACCGCCCTTGGGGGTAAAGGGGTTAACAATAAAATAGTTTTTAAATAAAACCAAATTTTATTTTACATATTTTTATTAAACACTTTTTTTTATCCTTTTTTGGTAAAACACATTTTTTAAAATCCTTTTTGGGTTACACACTTTTTAACCCTTTTTGGGTTAAACAAAATATTTTTACAAATGTTTATTACACAAATTTTACAGTTCATAAATCTGTAAATTGTGGGGTGGAGATACTAACGGAGGGGCTGGAAGGTTGGACCACGTCGATAGTGAGGGAAAGCCTACTGGATTGGGGTTGATATGAACTGGAAGTGGGGAAAAAAACATGAGGCTGAGCATAGAGGTCAGGTTGGACAGGGGGTGGTGTTGGTGTAGATGGCAAAGTAAATGGGGAAGGAAAATTTGACAGGGAAGGAAATACTGGGGAGGACGTTTGATATTGGGCCTAGGTTGGGATTTGGGCCTGGGTTGGGACTTGGGCCTGGGTTGGGACTTGGGCCTGTGTTGGTAATTGGGCCTGTTTTGGGGATTGGGCCTGTGTTGGGAATTGGGCTGGAAATTGGGCCTGGGCTGGGAATTGGCCCTTGGCTGGGAAATGACAATTGACTTGGAAAGGGATGCTAGGAGATGCAGTGGCTGTGTGGGGAGGTGTGGGAGTTGGAAGGGCTTGGGTGATGATCTCGACTAGAGCAGCATGGCAGCCTTGCATTATCTGCATCTGCTGGTCAAGTGTTAGCTTTTCCATGCTCCTGAGCATTGATTGGAAAAAAAAAGGTTATTTGGAGATTCCCTGGCATCTGAATGCATCCTATCCAAGCGAAAGCTGTGTTCACTGATGCGTGTTTGCACCATGTTGAACCCAGCAGCCACTTGCTCTCCCAAAAGCTTGAAAGAGCTCTGGAAGGATGCAATCAGATGCAAGAACTCAGGAGCATAACTCCTTTCCTGACCCCTCTGTCACTGCCGCCCCGAACCTAATGGTGGTCTAGAGGTGGCAGGATCAGAGGGGTGGGGTAAAGGGAACGCTAAATCATCACCAGCAGCTTCAAGTAACAAAGGCTGTGATGATGCTCCAGCGCGGAGGTTGAAGTGGGTGGGGCAGAGGTACCGGAAGGGCCAGATGAAGGATCAGAGGGGTGGGATCTAGCGACATGGCCCACGGTGGCGGACTCCTGTGGGATCGCTCCAGAGGGGTCTAAGGTAGAAGCAGGCTCCCGAGTGCTGCAGAAGGTGCTGTGAAATAATAAAAAAAAATTAATATATTGATAGGAAAAAGCCCTGCCTGAAACAAAAAAAAGTTAGACAGGTAAACATGGTTAATTATTCAATGGGCTGTTGAATATTTACCTTCTTCTCAGCATTGTCTCCCGGAGGAAGGACAGGGCACAGCTGTATTTATAGCATGGCCTTCTTCGTCCTCTTGAGCCACTCGGGGCCTGCATCTCCTGGTTAAACTCCCTCTTGAAGCGATCCCTGAGTGAGCGACACCGCTTCATAACCCTTTCACCTGGAAAGAGAAGAACGAAGAAAAAAATGGGTTAAGTACAACACATTCTGACCTGCTCCAGAAATTACTGAAATGTGGCTACTTACAGTTAGGTCCATATATATTTGGACAGAGGCAACATTTTTCTAATTTTGGTTCTAGACATTACCACAATGAATTTTAAACAAAACAATTCAGATGCAGTTGAAATTCAGACTTTCAGCTTTCATTTGAGGGTATCCACAATAAAATTGGATGAAGGGGTTAGGAGTTTCAGCTCCTTAACATGTGTCACACTGTTTTTAAAGGGACCAATAGTAATTGGACAATTGACTCCAAGGCTATTTCATGGACAGGTGTGGGCAATCCCTTCGTTATGGCATTCTCAATTAAGCAGATAAAAGGCCTGGAGTTGATTTGAGGTGTGGTGCTTGCATTTGAAAGGTTTTGCAGTGAAGTAAACATGCGGTCAAAGGAGCTCTCCATGCAGGTGAAGCAAGCCATCCTTAAGCTGCAAAAACAGAAAAAAAACATCCGAGAAATTGCTACAATATTAGGAGTGGCAAAATCTACAGTTTGGTACATCCTGAGAAAGAAAGAAAGCACTGGTGAACTCATCAATGCAAAAAGACCTGGGTGCCCATGGAAGACAACAGTGGTGGATGATTGCAGAATAATCTCCATGGTGAAGAGAAACCCCTTCACAACAGCCAACCAAGTGAACTACACTCTCCAAGAGGTAGGCGTATCAATATCCAAATCTACCATAAAGAGAAGACTGCATGAAAGTAAATACAGAGGATTCACTGCACGGTGCAAGCCACTCATAAGCATCCAGAATAAAAAGGCTAGATTGGACTTTGCTAAAAAACATCTAAAAATGCCAGCACAGTTCTGGAAGAACATTCTTTGGACAGATGAAACCAAGATCAACCTCTACCAGAATGATGGAAAGAGAAAAGTATGGTGAAGGCGTGGTACAGCTCATGATCAAAAGCATACCACATCTTCTGTAAAACATGGCGGAGGCAGTGTAATGGCTTGAGCATGCATGGCTGCCAGTGGCACTGGGTCACTAGTGTTTATTGATGATGTGACACAGGACAGAAGCAGCCGAATGAATTCTGAGGTATTCAGAGACATACTGTGTGCTCAGATCCAGCCAAATGCAGCCAAACTGATTGGTCGACGTTTCGAACTACAGATGGACAATGACCCAAAACATAAAGCCAAATCAACCCAGGAGTTTATTAAAGCAAAGAAGTGGAATATTCTTGAATGGCCAAGTCAGTCACCTGATCTCAACCCAATTGAGCATGCATTTCACTTGTTAAAGACTAAACTTCAGACAGAAAGGCCCACAAATAAACAGCAACTGAAAACCACCACAGTGAAGGCCTGGCAGAGCATTAAAAAGGAGGAAACACAGTGTCTGGTGATGTCCATGAGTTCAAGCCTTCAGGCAGTCATTGCCAACAAAGGGTTTTCAACCAAGTACTAGAAATGAACATTTTATTTAAAATTATTTAATCTGTCCAATTACTTTTGGTCCCTTTAAAAACAGGGTGGCACATGTTAAGGAGCTGAAACTCCTAAACCCTTCATCCAATTTTATTCTGGATACCCTCAAATGAAAGCTGAAAGGCTGAACTTCAACTGCATCTGAATTGTTTTGTTTAAAATTCATTGTGGTAATGTCTATAACCAAAATTAGAAAAATGTTGTCTCTGTCCAAATATATATGGACCTAACTGTATGTTCTCAAGTCTGATGCCTTGGGTCAAGGTCCTCCCAGTTGCCTACAACGTTGTTACATACTTCCTCCCAGAGCCGACGTGTGACAAACGTATCTGCATGCCTGTGGTCAGCCATATTCCACAGCGGCCCCCGCTCAGCTGCCTCCTCGATGAGGCAGTCCACATCAAGTCCGCTGTCATCATCTGAGTCGGGAGCACGCTGTGAAGACTGTGAAAGAGCAAAAAAAAATTAGCACACTGAAACACAAAAGTACCAAGAGAAAAATAAAAAAAACCTCACTACTGGCTGACCTCTGCGGCGATTACAACGCCGACTCTGGGAGCTGCTGGGAGGACCTTCAAGGGGGGGGGCTGGAATGGGCAGAGCTAGATGAAAGCCCCCCATGATTGCGTTGCCATGGGAGGGTTTTTTCCCATATTATGTTTTGAGTTTAGTGAGGGGGATTGGCTGGGGGAAAAATGGGGGAGGAGCTGGGTGGCTGGGTATCACTGGTTAGGGGAAAAAGTGCGGGAAGAAGTGCAGTCACGAGGAGGAAGGCAGCAGAGAAAGCCGACCCACCCTCCCTTTGTTTTCAGGGGCATCGATTAGGGCGGTTGTTTAGGGTATTTAATGCGATTAGTTAGTGGGTGAGGTTGGTGTTTTTTGATAATTTTACGAGTTCTCATTGTCACAGTGGCAAGTGTGGCGGGGGGCGGGGTTCTTGGAGTTGGTGATGTTTATTGGAGGAAGGTCAATTAAAAAGGATGGGGGTGGATCTGGCTTGTGGTTACGCGCTCTGGACGGGGATTGTCCTCGGGAGCTTTCGGGTTTTTGGTCTGCCCTGAAAAAAGGTTACATGGTGCCCTCAAGCTGGTGGTCACGGCTGAGGGTAAAAAGTGTTGGTTTTTGCCTATATATATATATATATATATATATATATATATATATATATATATATATATATATATATATAATGCCAGATCTTTTAGCTCCAAGAACCCTCCCCCTCAGGTTTTCAGATAATTCTGTATGTTATAATGTTTTTAATTGTTGTTTGTTAATAAACTGGCCGCTGTGGCCAAAAATTTCCAAAGAATTTAATGTGTCATGTCTTTTTGCATATTTAGCATGAGACGGGGTGGCAGAATTTGGTCTGGGGGTGGGGGGGGCGGGGGAAATGTTCCATATGGGCTATACGCAGTCATGTGCAGCAGATTAAGAAAAATGAAAAATAATTATGTTGGATGTAGGTGTATGTTGTATGTGTACTGTGATGTATGATGATCTGTTTTGTATGTGTTGGGTGCACTGTGATGTGTGAAGCGACTGATTCGGCACAACTTACACTCTGTACGCCCGCTCCTTGCGTTTCTCCACCCATCTCGTCTCCTTGTGAGAGGCCCTCAGCTGCTTCAGCTTCCTGTGAAAACATAATGCATATAGTGTTTAACAGAAATTTTAACACCAAAAACAATTTTTTTTTTAAATTACCTCACTACGCAGACGCTGTGGAGGAGGGCTCCCAGAAGAAGACATTTTCTGCTGGCTCGGTCTCTGGTGTATCTGTAAGCATAAAGACAGCTGTAGGCTACTATACAAATTTAATTTGAAGCTTTGTGGTCTTTCATACTTACATCAGGAAAGTGGCTTGCTGGCTCGGTCCCTGCTGGCTCGGTCCCTGTTGGCTCGGTCCCTGCTGGCTTGGTCCCTGGTGTATCTGTAAGCATAAAGACAGTTGCAAGCTACTATACCAATTGAATTTGAAGCTTTGTGGTCTTTAATACTTACATCAGGAAAGTGGCTTGCTGGCTCGGTCCCTGCTAGCTCGGTCCCTTGTAGCAGTGGTCCCTGGTGGATCTGTAAATATCAAGAATTTATACTTAGACCCACCCCCAAACTAGCTAATGTTAAAGATTTAATAACCACCCTGCTCAAATGATCTGAGCAATGTTCATGCAGGCCAACAACCAAAGTTTTGAGAAACAACCCCAAAAACAAATATAACCAAGGCACACCAGTCTGAGCTGGATTACCTACTTCAATAGTATGTGCAAGCTGTAAAACCATTTCCTCCCCACCCCAAAAAAAAAAAAAAAAAATAATATCCTCATGTAAAACTGAAATGTCTAAACACCAGTTGAAAATGATTTTAAAAGATCCCTTTAAAAATTACTTCAAAAACACATGCACACGCACGAAAGCACACAAGCGCACGCATAACGCATACACACACACAAAAGCAACCAAACGCACGCACAATGCATGCACACGCACAAAAGCACCCAAACGCACAACGTATGCACATGCACAAAAGCACACAGGTGCACACAAACACACAGATGCAAACATGCACAAAAGCACCCAAATGCATGCACAATGCATGCACATGCATGAAAGCACACAGGCGCACGCAAACACACACAGATGCACACATGCACAAAAGTACCCAGACACATGCACAACGCATGCACATGCACGAAAGCACACAGGCGCATGCAAACACACAGAGATGCACATGCACAAAAGCACACAGGCGGACACAAACACACAGACGCACACACACAGAGACGCTCGCAAAAATGGCAGTACTCACACTGGCTGGCAGGCCTCTAGCTGGACACTGGCTGGCTTCTTGCTGCACACTGCCAGGCCTCCTGCTGGTTGCTGGATACAGGTTTTATATATAGCTGTACATTGGCAGACCTCAGGCTTGATTCTGGCTGGTGGATGGCTGCTGGATGGCTGCTGGCTGGCAGGCCTCTTTCACACTTCTGTCTTTTTGAATCCTTTGCAATCCGTCATTTAGGGGAAAAAACGGATCCTGCAAATGTGCTCGCAGGATGCGTTTTTGCCCATAAACTTGTATTAGCAACGGATCGTGATGGATTGCCACATGGCGCGTCCGTCGTGCGACGGATCCGTCATGTTTTGGTGGACCGTCGTCACAAAAAATTTCAATGTAACTTTTTTTGTGTGTCGCGTCCGCCATTTTTGACTGTGCATGTGCGGCCAAAACTCTGCCCCCTTCTCCCCGGACTGCAGAATGGGCAGCGGATGCGTCAAAAAACTGCATCCGCTGCCCACGTCGTGCAGAAATGTCACAACGTCTGTCGGTACGTTTGCCCGACGCATTGCGACAGACCCGTACCGACGGAAATGTGAAAGAGGCCTTATTTTCCTCAAGTTGAGTTCACTGTGAATAACCATTGTCATGAATCTACTGGCAAGTCCCCGCTCTTTGAGCCATACGGTTTTCAATCTCAATTTTGCTTCTTCAATAGGAATCGCTCTTCAGGAGCACCTGAGGATTAATCTTTTCTTCACCCATTACATCAGTGTGGCAAGGGGTTCTTAATATTTTGAGAAAGATGGGGTCCAAATATAAGAGTATTGGTAATTGGAGACATTTGGTGGGCCGGGACCTGTGTGTTGGTGATTTGGTGTGGTTGTCCTCAAAGACTATTAAGTTAAAGGTCCCTTCTTTAAAACTGAGACCCAGGTTCATCGGCCCCTATGAAATAGTTGCCGTCGTTAATCTTGTAATGCTTCGCCTTGCTCTGCCACCCACTTTTAAGACTCATAATGTGTTTCACAAATCACTTCTCAAAAAATAAATTGCTTCCTCTGAAAAATCTCTACCACCACTTCCTTGAGCTCTGTAATGCAACTACAGCCTTTTTACTGTCCAAGTGACCTAAACTTTTAATGTAGCAAGGTGTATATGGATGGAAAAACTATCTCTTGTACTATTTTGAATGTGAAGAAGGAATGCTTTCTCAAATAGGATTGAAAAAGATATACCTTTTTGGGATGCACAACAGGTTTGATATTCGCATAATTATTATGCAACATCAAATTATATTTATCAAGCAGTCGAAAAATTATTCCTTTATTTAGGAAGAACAATCCATCTGTTTTCAAGGGGTGATGAAGCAATGGCTTGGCACCAAGGTTATCCAAAAATGAACTCTATTTTCTGAGCGGTTTCATTTTTGAGAATCCTCAAGAAAGAAAGTTTCTCAGCATCAATACTGTCTAGCACTGTAAATCACAGTGGGCAGCTAGAAGATCTGTAGCTTGCAAGGCTGTGCAGTTTATTAATTATGTGTTTACATAAAATCTATAACAATTAACCCCTTAATGACCGCCGATACGCCTTTTAACGGCGGCCGCTAAGGGTACTTAAACCACAGCGCCCCCCAGAGTCGGATTTTCTCTGGGCTCTCGGCTGCCGGGGGTAGCCGAGACCCCAGAGAACATGATTCGGGGTTTTTTTTACCGACCCCGCATTTGCGATCGCCGGTAATTAACCGTTTACCGGCGATCGCAAAAAAAAAAAAAAACGCGATTTCTTTTTAATTTCTCTGTCCTCCGATGTGATCGCACATCAGAGGGCAGAGAAGTGGGGTCCCGATAGCCCCCCAATACTTACCTATCTCCCCCGGTGCTCCTCGTGGCTCCCGATGGGCGCTGGCATCTTCAAAATGGCAGGCGCATGCGCAGTGTGCCCGCCGGCCGGCACCGGGAGAATCTGTGGGGTCTCGGCTGCCGGGGGTAGCCGAGACCCCAAAGAACATGATCGGGGTTGGTTTTACCGACCCCTGTTTTGCGATCACTGGTAATTAACTGTTTACCGGCGAACGCAAATAAAAAAAAAGCAAAGTGTAATTCTCTGTCCTTTGATGTGATCGCACATCAGAGGACAGAGAAATAGGGGGATTCGGGGACGCTATCATACTCACCGGTGTCCCTGGGTCCTCCAGCTGCTCCTCCTGGCTGCCGGGGAATAGAAAATGGTGGGCGCATGCGCAGTGCGCCCGCCATCTATCGCCATCTGCCGGCCAGCAGGAGAAGAGCAGTTGGGGCTAAAATTAGGGTTAGGGTTAGGGCTAGGGTTAGGGTTAGGGCTAGGGTTTGGGCTAAATTTAGGGTTAGGGTTGGGGCTAAATTTAGGGTTAGGGTTGGAGCTAAATTTAGGGTTAGGCTTCTTTCACACTTATGTCGGTACGGGGCAAAGCGTCGGCCCGACATACCGACGCACGTTGTGAAAATTGTGCACAACGTGGGCAGCGGATGTAGTTTTTCAACGCATCCGCTGCCAAATCTATGTCCTGGGGAGGAGGGGGCGGAGTTACGGCCACGACGTACAAAAAAACATTACATTGAACGTTTTTTGTGCCAATGGTCCGCCAAAACACAACTGATCCAGTGCACGATGGACGCGACGTGTGGCCATCCGTCACGATCCGTCGGTAATACAAGTCTATGGGCAAAAAACGCATTCTGCGGGCACATTTGCAGGATCCGTTTTTTGTCCAAAACGATGGATTGCAACGGATGCCAAGCGACGCAAGTGTGAAAGTAGCCTTAGGGCTAGGGCTAGGGTTGGGGTTAAAGTTAGGGTTAGAATTGGGATTAGGGTTTGGATTAGGGTTAGGGTTGGCATTAGGGTTACGCTTGGGATTAGGGTTAGGTTTGGGATTAGGGTTAAGGTTAGGGTTGTGATTAGGGGTGTATTGGGATTAGGGTTAGGTTTGAGGTTAGGGTTGAGATTAGGATTAGGGGTGTGTTGGATTTAGGGTTTTGATTAGGGTTATGGTTAGGGTTGACATTAGGGTTGTTTTGGGGTAAGGGTTGTGATTATCGTTAGGGTTAGTGATTAGGATTATGGATCGGGTTGGGATTAGGGTTAAGTGTGTGTTGGGGTTAGGGTTGGAGCTAGAATTGGGGGGTTTCCACTGTTTAGGTACATCAGGAGGTCTCCAAACACGACAGCCAATTTTGCGCTCAAAAAGTCAAATGGTGCTCCCTCCCTTCTGAGCTCTGCTGTGCGCCCAAACAGTGGGTTACCCCCACATATGGGGCATCAGCGTACTCGGGATAAATTGGACAACAAATTTAGTGGTCCAATTTCTCCTGTTATCCTTGTGAAAATAAAAACTTGGGGGCTACAAAATCTTTTTGTGGAAAAAAAAATATTTTTTTATTTTCACGACTCGCATTCTAAACTTCTGTGAAGCACTTGGGGATTCAAAGTTGTCACCACACATCTAGATAAGTTCCTTAAGGGGTCTAGTTTACAAAATGGTGTCACTTTTGGAGGGTTTCCACTGTTTAGGCACATCAGGGGCTCTCCAAACTTGACATGGCGTCCGATCTCAATTCCAGCCAATTCTACATTGAAAAAGTAAAACGGCACTCCTTCTCTTCCAAGCTCTGTGGTGCGCCCAAACAGTGGTTTACCCCCACATATTGGGCATCGACGTACTCAGGAGAAATTGCTCTACAACTTTTGTGGTCTAATTTCTCCTGTTAGCCTTGTGAAAATAAAAATTTGGGGGCAAAAAGATCATTTTTGTAGAAAAAATGTGATTTTTTATTTTCACGGCTCAACGTTATAAACTTCTGTGAAGCACATGGGGGTTCAAAGTGCTCACCACACATCTAGATAAGTTCCTTAAGGGGTCTAGTTTACAAAATGGTGTCACTTGTGGGGGGTTTCCACTGTTTAGGCACATCAGGGGCTCTCCAAACGCGACATGGTGTCCAATCTCAATTCCAGACAATTCTACATTGAAAAAGTAAAATAGCACTCCTTCTCTTCCAAGCTCTGCGGTGCACCCAAACAGTGGTTTACCCCCACATATGGGGTATTGGCGTATTTAGGAGAAATCGCACAACAACTTTTGTGGTCTAATTTCTCCTGTTACCCTTGTGAAAATAAGAATTTGTGGGCGAAAAAATCATTTTTGTGTAAACAAATGCGATTTTTTATTTTCACGGCTCTACGTTATAAACTTCTGTGAAGCTCTTGGGGGTTCAAAGTGCTCACCACACATCTAGATAAGTTCCTTATGGGGTCTAGTTTACAAAATGGTGTCACTTGTGGGGGGTTTCCACTGTTTAGGCACATCAGGGGCTCTCTAAACGTGACATGGCGTCCGATCTCAATTCCAGCCAATTCTGCATTGAAAAAGTCAAACGGTGCTCCTTCACTTCCAAGTTCTGCGGTGCACCCAAACAGTGGTTTACCCTCACATATGGGTTATTGTCGTATTCAGGAGAAATTGCTTAACAAAATTTATGGTTACATTTCTGTTTTTACACTTGTGAAAATAAAAAAAATGGTTCTGAATTAAAATGTTTGCAAAAAAAAGTTAAATGTTCATTTTTTTCCTTCCACATTGTTTCAGTTCCTGTGAAGCACGTAAAGGGTTAATAAACTTCTTGAATGTGGTTTTGAGCACCTTGAGGGGTGTAGTTTTTAGAATGGTGTCACACTTTGTTATTTTCTATCATATAGACCCCTCAAAATGACTTCAAATGTGATGTGGTCCCTAAAAAAAAAGGTGTTGTAAAAATGAGAAATTGCTGGTCAACTTTTAACCCTTATAACTCCCTAACAAAAAAAATTTTGTTTCCAAAATTGTGCTGATGTAAAGTAGACATGTATAAAATGTTATTTATTAACTATTTTTCGTGACATATCTCTCTGATTTAAGGGCATAAAAATACAAAGTTTGAAAATTGCAAAATTGTAAAAATTTTCGCCATATTTCCGTTTTTTTCATAAATAATCGCAAGTAATATCGAAGAAATGTTACCACTAGCATGAAGTACAATATGTCACGAAAAAACAAGCTCAGAATCAGCGGGATCCGTTGAAGCGTTCCAGAGTTATAACCTCATAAAATGACAGTGGTCAGAATTGCAAAAATTGGCTCGGTCATTAAAGGGACACTGTCACCTGGATTTGTAGGGAACAATCTTCAGCCATGGAGGCGGGGTTTTGGGGTTTTTGATTCACCCTTTCCTTACCCGCTGGCTGCATGCTGGCTGCAATATTGGATTGAAGTTCATTCTCTGTCCTCCGTAGTACATGCCTGCACAAGGCAATCTTGCTTTGCGCAGGCGTGTACTATGGAGGACAGAGAATGAACTTCAATCCAATATTGCAGCCAGCATGCAGCCAGCGGGTAAGGAAAGGGTGAATCAAAAACCCCAAAACCCCGCCTCCATGGCTGAAGATTGTTCCCTCCAAATCCAGGTGACAGTGTCCCTTTAAGTACCAAATTGGCTCTGTCACTAAGGGGTTAAATACGTTTGCTGTTTAATTTTGCACATGAATATTGGATAGTTAGATAGATGCCCTTGCTCTGCCACCCATTTTTAAGATTCATAATGTGTTTCACCGATCACTTTTCAAAAAATAAATTTGTTTCCTCTGAACCATCTCCACCACCACCTTCCTCAGTCATTGTTGATGGGAATCTGGAATTACAGATAGCGAAAGCACATTTGCATAACAATTCACATTCCTATTTCCGTCTCAACATCCATAATAATAATTTGAAATTGATATATAAAGCTCTTGTTTTCTTTTGTTTTTCAGTGCATCAAGAAATTTCAAGTGACGGTATGAGTTGGTCCATGCTCAACTTACCTACTGTTACCTACAAAGATTCTGGTGAATATATCTGTAAAGCTAGAAATAACCTGGGAATGGCAGAAGCCTTCATTTCAGTTTTAGTCACTGACTCCAACACAACTGATGAGCCAAATGACAGTGGTAAGTAGCCAATGTAAGTAATGTGTTGCTATAGCATTTTCTATCTCATTCTAAATTTCCCAATTTAACCCCTTACCTACCAGGTGATTTTCTTTTTTTTTCCCTTTAGTTTTTTCCTCCCCTTTTCCCAAAAGCTATACTTTTTAATTTTTCATCCCACATAGTTGTATGAGAGCTTGTTTATTTGCATCACAAGTTGTAATATTGAAAAATGTCTTTCATTTTGCCATACAGTGCAATGAAATTTTTCAAAAATGCAATTCAGCAGTTTTTGAGTTTCGTTTACACATAATTCATTTTGCTCTAAAAGTGACCTGGCATTATGATTTTTCACGTCAGTATGATTGCAGGGATGACAACCTTTCATAGTTTTTTTTTTATTTAAATGGTGAAAAAAATGGAAATTTGTAAAAAAAAAAAAAAAAAAAAAAATTCACTTCTGTCACCATTTTCAGAAAGCCAAAGCATTTTTACTTTTCCATCAATGGAACTGTAGGAGAGCTTTTTTTGAAGTGAGCTGATGTTTTTATTGACATAAATTGGGGTAGATATGATTTGCGTTTACTGATCGGGTTATTTAATTTTATAGATTTGATAGATTTGCATAGATTGACCTTTTACGGAGGCAGCAAGGCCTCATGTTTGTTTATATATATATTTTTTCCTTTTTGAATCGGGAAAAGGTAGGGTGATGTGAATTTTTATACTTTTTTTTAGTTCTATGTTTTTTTTTATAAACTTTTTTCTACTTTATTTTTTTAGTCTATTTATGGGATTTGAACCTGTGATCATAAAATCACTTATAGTACATACGAAAATACCACAATATTGAATTATATAGTAACATTTATTGTCTCCTATCCCCGTGAGACTAGCAGGGACCTCACCGAGGTCACCGCAGTTCAACCCAGCTGGGAACTCAGCCTCATTGACCTTTGGTAATACTCCCATCAGCCGCTTCTGCTTTCACTGTTATTAGTGACAGCAGTTATCCACTGATGGGGAGGAAGTCCCATCAGCTGACACCAGTAACCAGAGGTAAACTTTATACTTCCAATAATAGATGCGCCCTCACGCTGTCTTTTGACAGTGTGGAAACGGCAGATGTCTGACTGGCGTGAAGGATTTCACTGCCGATTAGAAGCGGTGTTTGCCGCACTGTCATACACATGACAGCATGGCATACACTGGATGTTCAGGCCCACCATTCAAGTTAATGGGGTCTGGGTTCAGGTCCAGATACTGTTCTGGTACCCGTACCTGAAAATTTTGTAACTTTTCAGCTGGACTTCAACATCTAGGTATACGCCCATCTCTATTAGGAACAATCCTGCTTGGGTGCACCTTGTCGTGGTGGGATGACTTTTCCTTTTTTTGTGAAAACAGTATTAGTTAGTGCCGTATTTTTCGGATAATAAGGCACTCCGGAATATAAGACGCACCCCAAATTTTGAGGAGAAAAATAGGAATTTTTTTAATAAACTAGTGTTGCTTCTTATAATGCATGTGCTTATTGCTTACCGGGGGTGGTGGCTGCTGTGAAGCAGGGTCCCAGGGTCACTGCTGGTGGAGGCAGGAGTGGGATGATGCTGCAGGCTCCATCTGCACATGCGCCGCCCCCCGACGGCCATTTATCCAAAGTCCACCACACAGAAAGCCATGGAACTGCGGGGGCTCTGGCCTTTCACAAAATGTCAGACACAGCACAGTAGCAGCACCGGACACAGTGCAGCAGCAGCATCGGACACAGCGCAGCAGCATCAGACACCCGTAGCAGCAACACCGGACACCAGCAGCGGCGCGCCTATAAGGTATATCCGCATTATAAGATGCACCCCTATTTTCCCCCCAAATTTTGGGGGAAAAAAGTGTGTCTTAGAATCCGAAAAACATGGTACCCTATTTTTTTAGACATAATTTTGCTCCTTATTTCTTACTGTAGAGTATCTATAAATTACTTTTATTCTCTATTTTATACTAGTACATCATATGTTAGGAAGTACTTAGAGATTTTCTACCCATTTCTTATAATATATACTCTCTCCCCAACTTCTCTGTCCTGCTGGCCTCATTCTACTTTGCTATCTTCTCTTTTGGATTTGGCAAGGAACTTTTCTATTTTTTTTATATCACACTTGAGCCATACAGTTTTTTTTATAACAATGGGGTAGGCAGCCCATTTAATGCATATTTGTCACTATAAATGGACAAAGACACACAAACAGCACAATTGCATGAATACTACTACACATACATCTAGTATTTTGCAGATTATAAGACGCACCAGACCTTAAGATGGACCACAAATTTTGGTTAGGAAAATAGGATTTTTTTTAATAAAATGGTCATGCGTCTTATAGTTCGCTTACCAGAGGGCGGTGACTGGGGTGGAGTGGGGTCCTTGAAGGCAGGGTCGCTGCTGCAGGGAGCAGGTGGTGGTGGCATGCTGTGGGCCCCGGGCTAGAAGGATGGGGTGCTCTGTGGTGTGAGGCTGAGGCGTGCTCCGGGCTTTCAGAAAATACTGAGGGGCGGAGTCCCCTCATTTCCCATCAATTTCATTGGATTTTGGGAAAGTAGTCACCAAGGGCGGCGTAGCACAGATTGGAGCTTCCTGCATTAGAGACTCTGCCTCTTCAGTCCCCGCTCCACGCAGCCACCCCCTTTCCCCCCCCCCCAATTTTTTTTTGCGGGGAAGTGTGTCTTGTAATCCAAAAAATATGGTAGTTAGATTACTGTAAACATTGAAAGTAGTCACCAAAAAGTTTCTACAAAAATGCTAATGCATTCAAAACAAATTCTGGGACCATCCTGGGAATAACAGTTTGAAGACGGTTATAAAGTAATATCTTAAACTTCATTAAACAACAATTATTGAAATATATTTAGACAGTGCAAACTTAGACTAGACAGTTTTAATATGTGACACATTTATTTAATCTAACCTATACTATTAGGCTACTTTCTCAAAATGAGCTTTTGGTGAGTTATTGATGTTGAAAATTTTCTGCACCTATTAAAGCTATGTGCACTTTTTTTCATCAAGTTTTTTGAGTACTTTTTTTACATGCATTTTTATCTTTATTTTTACATGCATGCATATGTGCACCTAAAGAAGGCTGTATGCAGTCATAATACATAGTGTTTTTTAATATAAAGTATTTTTTACACGTAACTTTTGTTTTATTTGCATTTATCGGATCCATTTGCCTTTTTATCTCGCTGGGTGTGTTTTTTTCACTTCATCTAGCAGGGCCTAGAGTAGGATTTAAGGCAGTGTTCCCCAAGTCTGGTCCTCAAGAGCCACCAACAGGTCATGTTTTCAGTATTTCCTTAGTATTGCACAGGTGATAATTGCATCACCTGCACAGGCAATAATTCCATCACCTGTGCCATACTAAGGAAATCCTGAAAACATGACCTGTCGGTGGCTCTTGAGGACCGGACTTGGGGAACACTGATTTAAGGGGAAGTGTACACAGAGGTGTATGCTACTCGTCCAATGTTCCTGATTTATGAAGAGGCATATACCTGTTCATGAATCAGGGCTGTCTGACTTCAGCATGTCTCACCAAAACCAGAGTGAACAATTCTGGTCTTGATGAATTGAGCCTATAGTGTCTGGACTGGAGGCAGAATGTTATACAGCAAAAAGGGCTGAACAGATCATTTAATAGTTTTGCAGTATAAATGTTGCTCTTTTTGTGGTTAGGAGGCATGTTGGTGGCCTTAGTTAGTCATGTGCTTTTATATATGTGCATTGAAAGATAGCTGTCAACTGCTAATTATTACTCAACTTACAAAAAATTTTTCCCGCAGACCTACTGCATATATCAATCATTTCCTTATCTCCTCCTGATTAATGCCATGAGGTCTGCAGATAGGACTGGACAGCATGACAGGTTCCTATAAAAGTACAGGGTGGGCCATTTATATGGGTACAACTGTGTGCGCCATTGATAAATTTGCATTAACAAATGGCTGACTTCAGAATGGCCGCCATGGTCACTCACCACTAGTGTTGAGCGATACCTTCCGATATCGGAAAGTATCGGTATCGGATTGGATCGGCCGATATTCAAAAAATATCGGATATCGCCGATACCGATACCCGATCCCAATGCAAGTCAATGGGACCAAAATATCGGAATTAAAATAAACCCTTTCTTTCCTTGTAGGTTCATTCTACATGAAGGAAAACAACTAAGAATAATGCAGGATGTATTTGGGGAGGTGGCGGAGACATTAAAGTCATAGAGGTTTAGCCCAATCAAATAGAATAGCATTTTTTTTTTTTTAAAGACGTTCGGAGTGACAAAGATATTGACTATGTAATTTTTTTTTTTATTTTGTCAGATATTGATGTTTCACTATTCCACGCCCTTCCCCTTCTCTTTTTTTTACTTTTCCCACACTTTCATCTTCTTCATCATCAGCATCTTTGACATCAACTTCTTCACCTTATTCATCTTCTTCTTCATCTTCTACCTATTTTATTTTTTTGATTACATTCTTCATATTAATTTTATTCAACTATTATTATTCTTCCTATTCTACTTCTTCATCATATTCTCATTTGTCACAGGCATTCCCGTAGTTGTTATCTATAAAAGTTTGAAGAGTACACCTTCCGTTCTGCCAGTCACAAAAGTTACATTTGTCCGCGTTCAGTTTGGCCTGCAGCATCAGGCTTTATCCAGGGGCACCACGAGGAGGAACGGACTCACCCCCATACACTGCTTAGACTTCTTCTGCATATAATTTAGATAATATCTTTTGCTCTGATATTAAGTGTTATGCTTAATGTTCTTCTGCTCTTTGTTCTGCAGCCTCTTGTTCTTCTGCTTCTCGGTCTTCCATGTCGTCGTCTCCAGGGTCGTCGTCTCCAGGGTCGTCGTCTCCGCCGTCGTCGTCTCCGCCGTCGTCGTCGTCATCGGGGTGGTCTTCCGGGTCGTCGACTTTAGGGTCTTCAACTTGGAAATGTAGCAGAAGGTACAAGAAGGCTGAGAAACTGCCAAGAACCAACTGATGGAACTGGAACTCGGATGGCTACCCGAAGGTTCAAGAGCCTATGGAACTACCGAGGACCAGCTGACGTTACTGGAACCCGAGTACTAAGCAGGAGGTAACCGTGCTAAAAAGCACTACCAAGGACCGCCTGACGTTGGCGGAACTCGGATACCCAGAAGGAGGCACCTAAGCCAAAGGCTCTGCCCGGAACCAGCTGACGTTACTGGAACCAGGATGGGGAGCAGAAGGTACAAGAGCAAAAGACACTGCCGAGAACCAGCTGACGGTGCTGGAACCAGGTGGTGGACCCGAAGGCCCACAGGAGAGGAGAGAACAGCTAGGCCGCGAGGCAGCCGCAGTTACCGATCCCCAACAGTCCTACAGGGGGAGCTTGACCTACTGGCACTACAGAACCAGCCTTGACTACCAATTCATGCAGCCCACATAGGAAGCTCCTAAACTGGAGGCACCCTGGAGTTGGCTAACCCGACCGCAACACGACGGGGCAAGCATAGGCGTCTCAGTGAGCTTGACACTACCCAGAAACAGCTGACGGTGCTGGTACCAGGCTTGGCACGAGGGAGTACCTGTGACAAAAACACTGCCGAGAACCAGCTGGCGATGCTGGAACCCGGATGCGTTGCCCCAGTGTGCAAGAGCCAATGGCACGACCGAGGGCCAGCTGACGGTGCTGGAACCCGGTTACTAAGCTGTAGGTGCCCGCGCTTAAAAGCACTACCAAGGACCGCCTGGCGTTGGCGGAACTTGGATACCCAGGAGGAGGCACCTAAGCCAAAGGTTCGGCCCGGAACCAGCTGACGGTGCTGGAACCAGGTGGTAGACCCGAAGGCCCACAGGAGAGGAGAGAACAGCTAGGCCGCGATGCAGCCGCAGTTACCGAACCCCAACAGTCCTACAGGGGGAGCTTGGCCTACTGGCACTACAGAACCAGCCTTGACTACCAATTCACGCAGCCCACATAGGAAGCTCCTAAACTGGAGGCACCCTGGAGTTGGCTAACCCGACCGCAACACGACGGGGCAAGCATAGGCGTCTCAGTGAGCTTGACACTACCCAGAAACAGCTGACGGTGCTGGAACCAGGCTTGGCACGAGGGAGTACCTGTGACAAAAACACTGCCGAGAACCAGCTGGCGGTGCTGGAACCCGGATGCGTTGCCCCAGTGTGCAAGAGCCAATGGCACGACCGAGGACCAGCTGACAGTGCTGGAACCCGGTTACTAAGCTGTAGGTGCCCACGCTTAAAAGCACTACCAAGGACCGCCTGGCGTTGGTGGAACTCGGATACCCAGGAGGAGGCACCTAAGCCAAAGGCTCGGCCCGGAACCAGCTGATGGTGCTGGAACCAGGTGGTGGACCCGAAGGCCCACAGGAGAGGAGAGAACAGCTTGGCCGCGATGCAGCCGCAGTTACCGAACCCCAACAGTCCTACAGGGGGAGCTTGGCCTACTGGCACTACAGAACCAGCCTTGACTACCAATTCACGCAGCCCACATAGGAAGCTCCTAAACTGGAGGCACCCTCGAGTTGGCTAACCCGACCGCAACACGACGTGGCAAGCATAGGCGTCTCAGTGAGCTTGACACTACCCAGAAACAGCTGACGGTGCTGGTACCAGGCTTGGCACGAGGGAGTACCTGTGACAAAAACACTGCCGAGAACCAGCTGGCGGTGCTGGAACCCGGATGCGTTGCCCCAGTGTGCAAGAGCCAATGGCACGACCGAGGACCAGCTGACGGTGCTGGAACCCGGTTACTAAGCTGTAGGTGCCCGCGCTTAAAAGCACTACCAAGGACCGCCTGGCGTTGGCGGAACTCGGATACCCAGGAGGAGGCACCTAAGCCAAAGGCTCGGCCCGGAACCAGCTGACGGTGCTGGAACCAGGTGGTGGACCCGAAGGCCCACAGGAGAGGAGAGAATAGCTAGGCCGCGAGGCAGCCGCAGTTACCGAACCCCAACAGTCCTACAGGGGGAGCTTGGCCTACTGGCACTACAGAACCAGCCTTGACTACCAATTCACACAGCCCACATAGGAAGCTCCTAAACTGGAGGCACCCTGGAGTTGGCTAACCCGACCGCAACACGACGGGGCAAGCATAGGCGTCTCAGTGAGCTTTACACTACCCGGAAACAGCTGACGGTGCTGGAACCAGGATGCGTTGCCTATTAAAGATTGTCTTCCTACAGCCCCAACTAGCGGTGTTGGAGCAAAGGGTAAGCAGGGGGAGCAGAGTGTAGGCCGAAGCCTGCACTGGAGTCAGCTTTGTGTCTGCGTTGCGTTTGCAGGACACTTTGCCGGCTACACAGTGGGGGAACAGCTGGCGTTGCTGAACCCCACTGACACAATGGCGGGTGTTTTTCTCTGTGCAGCTAGCACTTCCGGGCCCAAAAACTAGCGGTGGTAGAGCCCAGGGGCAGCAGGAGGAGGAGAGGAGCATAGTGTAGGCCGAAGCCTAGTTGAACCAATTTCAAAGGTAACCTTTAACCCCCCCTCAGGTGTTACAAAGTACAAGAGCCACACCTTGTGCAGCATTAATGCTGCACAAGTGAAAGGTTGCTCTATTAATTTGTCTACTTGCACACGCTGAATGAAAGACGTACACAATTTAGCCCATTCTACAGTCAAACTGTAGTGGAGGCGTGACTTGTATTTTTAAGGAGACGCAGCACAGGTGTCCCAAATAACGCCTTGGTGCTTGGTGCAGCTTCCTGAGCGTTGTTATTTGCTGTACAGGAGTCTGCGCTCTTGTGTTATCCCTTGGCAATGCCCTGTTAGCGCTGCCCATCTTATGACCTCATTTCATGTTGGCCGGTGCTGTTAACGATGGCCATAAATCCCAGACCCACAGTGACTTTTCATAAAGTCACACTGCGGTGCTGGGATTCGTGGCCTTGAGCAGTAAATATTTTCGCCGCTCACACACGTCCTTACACCTGCTTCAGACTGGGCGGCCTCTGCTGATCCCTTTTCACATGCCGCGGCCATGAGGCCGCACAGTCTGAAGAAGGCGGAAGGAGATGAGTGACGACAGGCGAACATATGCACTGCTCGTGCCCATAAACCACACCCTCACTGACAACATAAATAAGACACCGAGGGGCGTTGTTTCTAGCAGGGCGGACGCACAGGCGCAGCCAGCTAACCAATGATGTCAGAAGACGGGAAGCGCTACCAAGGGGGGTGCTGCATATCATTAGAAAGGAAAGTCACACCTCAGGGACAGTGTAATGGTCTCAATGAGACACATTTTGTACGTGTTGAGTTCCACGTGGGCAAGGGGAAAAAGTCAGCCACATTGTACAAATGCAGCAGTACTGCTGAACAAGGTAGCTGTTATACATAGAAACACCTGGGGGTGGGGGGCAGGCTCACTTCAATTTCAGTTCATTTGCCTGCGTGGCGTTTGCAGGTCACGTTGCCGGCTACACAGCAGGGGAACAGCTGGCGGTGCTGAACCCCACTAACACATTGGCTGGTGTTTTTCTCTGTGCAGCTAGCACTTCCAGGCTACAACTGGCGGTGTTATGAGCCCAGGGTCAGCAGGCGGAGGAGAGGAGTAGAGTGTAGGCCGAAGCCTGCACTGGTGGCAGCTTTTGGTCAGTTGTGCCAGCGTGGCTTGTGCTGGACACTATGCCGGCTACACAGCAGGGGAACAACTGGCGTTGCTGAACCCCACAAACACATTGGCTGGTGTTTTTCTCTGTGCAGCTAGCACTTCCAGGCTACAACTGGCGGTGTGATAGCCCAGGGGCAGCAGGAGGAGGAGAGGAGCAGAGTGCAGGCTGAAGCCTAGTAGAACCAATTTCAAAGGTTACCTTTAAATCCCCTCAGGTGTTGCAAGGTACAAGAGCCACACCTTGTGCAGCATTAATGCTGACCAAGTAAAAGGTTGCTCTATTAATCTAGCTCCTTGCACACGCAGAATAAAACACCTACACTATTTAGCCCCTTATACTGTCAAACAGTAGTGGAGGCGTGACTTGTCTTTTTAAGGAGACGCAGCACAGGTGTCAAAATTTACACCTAGGTGCTGGGCGCAGATTCCTAAGTGTTGTTATTTGCTGTACAGGAGTCTGCGCTCTTGTTATCCCTTGGCCATGCGCTGTGAGCTATGCCTGTCTTCTCACCTCATTTCATGTTGGCCGGTGCAGTTAGCGATGGCCATGAAACCCAGACCCGCAGTGTCTTTTCTTTAAGTCACACTACGGGGCTGGGATTCTTGACCTTGCGCAGTAAATTTTGTCGCCTGTCACTCATGTCCTTACACCTGCATCAGACTGGGCGGCCTCATCTGATCCCTTCTCGCATGCCGCGGCCATGAGGCCGCACAGTCTGAAGAAGGCGGAAGGAGATGAGTAAAGACAGGCGAAGATATCCACAGCTCATGCCCATCAATCACACCCTCGCAGTCAAAATAAGTAAGACAACGAGGAGCGTGGTTTCAGGCACGGCGGACGCACAGGCGCAGCCAGCCAACCAATGATGTCAGAAGATGGGCAGTGCTACCAAGGGGGGTGCTGTGTGTCATTAAAAAGGAAAGTCACACCTCAGGGACATTGTAATGGTCTGTAATGAGACACATTTTGTACGTGTTTAATTAAACGTGGGCAAGGAAAAAAAGACAGCCACCTTGTACAAATGCAGCAGTACTGCTGTACAAGGTGGCTGTTATACATAGAAACACCTTGGGGGTGGGTGGCAGGCTCCCTTCAATTTCAGTTCATGTGCCTGCGTGGCGTTTGCAGGTCACGTTGCCGGCTACACAGCAGGGGAACAGCTGGCGTTGCTGAACCCCACTGACACATTGGCGGGTGTTTTTCTCTGTGCAGCTAGCACTTCCGGGCCCAAAACTAGCGGTGTTAGAGCCCAGGGTCAGCAGGAGGAGGAGAGGAGCAGAGTGTAGGCCGAAGCCTGCACTGGTGGCAGCTTTTGTTCTGTTGTGCCAGCGTGGCTTGTGCTGGACACGTTGCTGACGACACAGCAGGGGAACAGCTGGCGGTGCTGAACCCCACTGACACATTGGCAGGTGTTTTTCTCTGTGCAGCTAGCACTTCTGGGCAAAAACTGGCGGTGTTAGAGCCCAGGGTCAGCAGGAGGAGGCGAGGAGCAGAGTGTAGGCCGAAGTCTAGTTGAACCAATTTCAAAGGTTACCTTTAACCCCCCCTCAGGAGTTACAAAGTACAAGAGCCACACCTTGTGCAGCATTAATGCTGCACAAGTGAAAGGTTGCTCTATTAATTTGTCTACTTGCACACGCTGAATGAAAGACGTACACAATTTAGCCCATTCTACAGTCAAACTGTAGTGGAGGCGTGATTTGTCTTTTTAAGGAGACGCAGCACAGGTGTCCCAAATAACACCTTGGTGCATGGGCGCAGCTTCCTGACCGTTGTTATTTGCTGTACAGAAGTCTGCGCTCTTGTTATCCCTTGGCCATGCGCTGTTAGTGCTGCCTGTCTTCTGACCTCATTTCATGTCGGCCGTTGCGGTGAGCGATGGACATGAATCCCAGACCAACAGTGTGTTTTCAAAAATTCACACTGCGTGGCTGGGATTCATGGCCTTGTGCAGTAAATATGTTTGCCGCTCACACATGTCCTTACACCTGCTTCAGACTGGGCGGCCTCATCTGATCCCTTATCGCATGCCGCGGCCATGAGGCCGCCCAGTCTGAAGAAGGCGGAAGGAGATGAGTGAACACAGGCGAACATATGCACTGCACATGCCCATCAATCACACCCTCGCAGCGAAAATATAGGAGACAACAAGGGGGGTTGTGTCGGGCAGGGCGGAGGCACAGGCACAGGCAGCCAACCAATGATGTCGAAAGACGGACAGCGCTATCAAGGGTGGTGCTGCGTATCATTAGAAAGGAAAGTCACACCTCAGGGACAGTGGAATGGTCTCAATGAGACACATTTAGTACGTGTTTAATTCACCGTGGGCAACGAGAAAAAGTCTGCCTCCTTGTACAAATGCAGCAGTACTGCTGTACAAGGTGGCTGTTATACATAGAAACACCTGGGGGGGTGGGGGCTGGTTCCCTTTAATTTCAGTTCAGGTGCCTGCATGGCGTTTGCAGGACACGTTGCCAGCTACACAGCAGGGGAACAGCTGGCGGTGCTGAACCCAACTAACACATTGGCTGGTGTTTTTCTCTGTGCAGCTAGCAGTTCCGGGCAAAAACTGGCGGTGTTAGAGCCCAGGGTCAGCAGGAGGAGGAGAGGAGCAGAGTGTAGGCCGAAGCCTGCACTGGTGGCAGCTTTTGGTCTGTTGTGCCAGCGTGGCTTGTGCTGGACACGATGCCGGCTACACAGCAGGGGAACAGCTGGCGGTGCTGAACCCAACTAACACATTGGCTGGTGTTTTTCTCTGTGCAGCTAGCAGTTCCGGGCAAAAACTGGCGGTGTTAGAGCCCAGGGTCAGCAGGAGGAGGAGAGGAGCAGAGTGTAGGCCGAAGCCTGCACTGGTGGCAGCTTTTGGTCTGTTGTGCCAGCGTGGCTTGTGCTGGACACGATGCCGGCTACACAGCACGGGAACAGCTGGCGGTGCTGAACCCCACTGACACAATGGTGAGTGTTTTTCTCTGTGCAGCCAGCACTTCCGGGCCCCAACTGTTGTAGTTAGAGCCCAGGGTCTGCAGGAGGAGCAGAGTTTAGGCCGAAGCCTAATTGAACCAATTTCAAAGGTAACCTTTAACCCACCCTCAGGTGTTACAATGTTGAAGAGCCACACCTTGTGCAGCAGTAAAGCTACACAAGTTAAAGGTTGCTCTTTAAGTTTTGCTCATTGCACACGCAGAATGAAAGACGTACACAATTTAGCCCATTGAACAGTAGAATTGTATTGGAGGCGTGACTTGTCTTTTTAATGAGACGCAGCACAGGTGCACATACATAATGCCTTGGTGCTGGGCGCAGCCTCCTGAGCGTTGTTATTTGCTGTACAGGAGTCTGCGCTATTGTGATCCCTTGGCCATGCGCTGTGATCGCTGCCTGTCTTCTCACCTCATTTCATGTTGGCCGGTGCGGTTAGCAATGGCCATGAAACCCAGACCCGCAGTGTGTTTTCAAAAATTCACACTGCGTGGCTGGGATTCGTGTCCTTGTGCATTAAATATGTTTGCCGCTCACACATGTCCTTACACCTGCTTCAGACTGTGCGGCCTCAGCTGATCCCTTATCGCCTACCACGGCCATGAGGCCGCACAGTCTGAAGAAGGCGGAAGGAGATGAGTTAACATAGGCGAACATATGCACTGCACATGCCCATCAATCACACCCTCACAGCGAAAATATATAACACAACGAGGGGGGTTGTGTCAGGCAGGGCGGACGCACAGGCACAGGCAGCCAACCAATGATGTCAGAAGACGGGCAGCGCTACCAAGGGTGGTGCTGCGTACCATTAGAAAGGAAAGTCACACCTCAGGGACAGTGGAATGGTCTCAATGAGACACATTTTGTACGTGTTGAGTTCCACGTGGGCAAGGAGAAAAAGTCAGCCACCTTGTACAAATGCAGCATTACTGCTGTACAAGGTGGCTGTTATACATAGAAACACCTTGGGGTGGGTGGCAGGGTCCCTTTCATTTCAGTTCATGTGCCTGCGTGGCGTTTGCAGGTCACGTTGCCGGCTACACAGCAGGGGAACAGCTGGCGGTGCTGAACCCCACTAACACATTGGCTGGTGTTTTTCTCTGTGCAGCTAGCAGTTCAGGGCAAAAACTGGTGGTGTTAGAGCCCAGGGTCAGCAGGAGGAGGAGAGGAACAGAGTGTAGGCCGAAGCCTGCACTGGTGGCAGCTTTTGTTCGATTGTGCCAGCGTGGCTTGTGCTGGACACGTTGCCGACTACAAAGCAGGGGAACAGCTGGCGGTGCTGAACCCCACTGACACATCAGCTTGTGTTTTTTCTGTGTAGACAACACTTCCAGGTGGCAACTGACAGTGTTGAAACCCAGGGAATCAATGAGGAGCAGAGTGTAGGCCGAAGCCTGCAGTGCAGCAAGTTGAAAGGGAACCTTTAACCCCCCCCCCCCCAGGCATTTGTTGCTGAAAGAGCCATCTTGTACAGCAGTAATACTGCACATGGAAAATGGTGGCTACTAAAATTATGCTCCTTGCAAACGCTGAAGTACACACTCATATAATGTGTCCCCTCACACCGTCAAACCGTCACGGAAGTGGGACTTTCCTTTGTAATATGACACAGCACAGCTGTCATTCCAACCCCCTTGGTGCCGTGCGCCACCTCCTCAACGTTGTTTGGTTCTGTCACGGAGCCCGCGCTGTAATTTTATCCCTTGGCCATGTACAGTTAGCAGTGCCCGTCTTCTGACATCATTTAGGTGTCAGGCTGGCAGTGCCTGTGCGTCAAAGCTGCCCGAGATACAACCTCGCAGTGTCATCTAATGTAATCCCACTGCGGGCCAGGGATCCATGGGCATGCGAAGTGCATATCATTGCCTCTCACTCACCACCTTCCTGCTTCTTCAGACTGTGAGGCGTCACGGCCGTGGCATGCTATTAGGGATCAGCTGACGCCGCCTAGTCTGAAGAAGCGTGAAGAAGGGGAGTGAGAGGCAAGTATATGCACTGCGCATGGCCATGGATACCAGGCCCACTGTGGGATCACATTAGACGACACTGCGAGGTGGCGTTTTGGGCAGCGTGGACGCACAGGCGCAGCCAGGACGACAACAAATGATGTCAGAGGACGGGCAGCGCAAACTGTGCATGGCCAAGGGATAACATAACAGCGCAGGGTCCATGACGGAATCAAACAACGCTAAGGAGGCAGCGCACGGTGCCAAGGGGGTAGGAATGATGGCTGTGCTGCGTCACATTACAAAGGAAAGTCCCACCTCCGGGACAGTTGGACGGTGTGAGGGGACACATTACATGAGTGTGTAGTTCAGCGTTTCCAAGGAGCATAATTTCAAGAGCGACCTTTTCCTTGTGCAGTATTAGTGCTGCACAAGGTGGCTCTTTCAGTAACAAACGCCTGGGGGGGGGGGACAGGTCCCCTTACATGATAGTTGTGCCAGCGTGGCGGTCGCATGACACGTTGCCGGATACACAGCTGGGGATCAGCTGACATTACTGAACCCCAATAACAGAGGAGCGACTGTGACTGTGCAGACAGCACTTCCAGGCACCAACTGGCAGTGTTAGAGCCCAGGGACAGCAGGAGGAGCAGATTGGAGGTATTGCCGCACACACAGCTGGGGATCAGCTGACGTTACTGAACCCCAATAACAGAGGAGCGACTGTTGACTGTGCAGACAGCACTTCCAGGCACCAACTGGCGGTGTTAGAGCCCAGGGACAGCAGGAGGAGCAGAGGAACAGAGTGTAGGCCGAAGCCTGATTGGAGCACGTTGAAAGGGAACCTTTAACCCCCCCCAAGACGTTTGTAGCTGAAAGAGCCATCTTGTGCAGACCTAAGGATGCAAAAGGAAAAGGTTGCTCTTTTAATTATGCTCCTTGCAAATACAGAAGTAAACACAAAAATTGTGTCACGTAATACCGTAAAACCGTCCCGGAGGTGGGAATTTCCTTCGTAATGGGACGCAGCACGATGTCATTCCTATCCCCTTGGTGCCTTGCGCTGCCTCCTCAGCGTTGTTTTAAGCTGTCACGGAGCCTGCGCTGTTCTGTTATCCCTTGGCCATGCCCAATTAGCGCTGCCTGTCTTCTGACATAATTTGGTGTCAGGCTGTCAGTGCCTGTGCGTTCACGCTGCTCCAGATCTCACCTCGCAGTGTCGTCTAATGTAATCCCACTGCGGGCCTTGGATCCATGGGCATGCACAGTGCATATCCTCGACTCTCACTCCCCTCCTTCCCTCTTCTTCAGACTGTGCGGTGTCACGGCCGTGGCATGCTATTAGGGATCAGCTGACGGCACACAGTCTAAAGAAGGCGGAGGGAGATGGGCGAGAGCCCGAGGTGAAGATATGCACTGCGCATGCCCATGGATCCCAGGCTCGCAGTGTGATTCAATTAGAAGACACTGCGAGGCGGGTTCTCGGGCAGCGCGGGTGCACAGGCGCAGCCATCCTGACACCAAATTATGTCAGAAGACAGGCAGCGCAAACTGGCCATGGCCAAGGGATAACAGAACAGCGCAGGCTCCGTGACAGCTTAAAACAACGCTGAGGAGGCAGCGCATGGCACCAAGGGGGTAGGAATGACGGTTGTGCTGCGTCACATTATGAAGGAAAGTCCCAGCTCCGGGATGGTATAACGGTATCAGTGAACACATTTTATAAGTGTTAAGTTCTGCGTGTGCAAGGAGCTAAACTAAAAGAGCTACCTTTTCCTTGTGCAACATTACTGCTGCACAAGATGGATCTTTCAGTAACAAACGCCAAGGGGGGGGACAGGTTCCATTACATTTAGGTTGTTGTGCCAGCGTGGCGGTCGCAGGACACATTGCCGGCTACACAGCTGTGGATCAGCTGACGTTACTGAAACCCAATAACACTGGGTCGTATGTTTTGACTGTGCAGCCTGCACTTCTGAGCCGCAACTGGCGGTGTTGGAGCCCAGGAATAGCAGTTCAGGTGGTAGAAAGATGAACGCATGAGGAGACCTGGATGACACCCAATTACTTAATCAGGCAGAGGAGTGGCAAATTCCTGCGAGATCCAGGCCTGATTCATTTTCAGGAAAGTAAGCCGGTCAACGTTATCGGAGGATAGTCGCATGCGACGGTCTGTTAGTACACCACCTGCGGCACTAAAGACACGTTCCGATAAGACACTAGCCGCAGGGCAAGCCAGCACCTCCAATGCATCCTGGCTTAGCTCTGGCCATGTATCCAGCTTAGAGACCCAAAACTTGAACGGGGAAGAGCCGTGTGGGAGTACACTAAGAGGGCAAGCCATGTAGTCTGTCACCATCTGACGGAACCGTTGCCTCCTGCTGACTGGAGCCGCCGGTGATGGTGTAGACATTTGGGGCGGGCAAACAAAAGGTTTCCACAGTTGTGCCATACTGGGCTTGCCTTGGGCAGAGGAACTGCTTCTGCTCCCTCTTTGTGCAGAGCCTCCTCCTCCACTGCCTCGACGCACTGAGCTGCTTTGTAAAGCACTAGCAGCACTCTTCTCAGTTGGACTGGAGAAGATTATGGAATTCACCAGTGTGTCGTTGTACTCCCGCATTTTACGCTCCCGTGTCAACGCCGGGATGAGGTTTTGGACATTGTCACGGTAGCGAGGATCGAGGAGGGCGTACACCCAATAATCAGGCACGTTGAGAATGTGGTCGATGCGGTGGTCGTTTCTCAGGCACTGCAACATGAAATCAATCATGTGCTGCAGACTGCCAACTGGCCCAGAAACGCTGTCCCCTGCTTGAGACATGATCTCTGCCCGCTCTTCATCACTCCACCCTCACTGTACACACTGACCACTGGACAATGGTGTAACTGCCTCCTCTGGACGTAGCTCTTCCTCGTCCATTGACTCCTCCTCATCCTCCTCACAAAGGGTCCCCTGCCGACCCCTTTGTGAGGAACCACGTGGCGCTGACTGCCCAGAAGCTGATGGAAAAGGTGACTCCTCATCCTCCACCTCTTCCACATCATCCCTTATCCCTTGCAGGGTTTCTTGAAGCAAGCAGATAAGGGGGACAGTCATGCTGACTAGTGCATCATCTGCACTTGCCATCCGCGTGGAATAATCGAAAGGACGCAAAACCTGGCAGACGTCCTTCATAGTGGCCCACTCTGTGGTTGTGAACTCTGAGCGGCGCTGACTGCGACTTTTTTGCGCCTGATGCAGCTGATACTCCATTACTGCTTGCTGCTGCTCACACAAACGCTCCAACATATGTAACGTGGAATTCCACCTGGTAGGTAGGTCACATATGATGCGCTGTTCAGGAAGGCGAAACCGACGCTGCAGAGCAGCAATGCGGGATCTTGCCAAGCTGGAACGCCGCAAGTCAGCACACTCTAGGCGGGCCTTGTGCAGAAGTGCATCAAGATCCGGATAGTCCCTCAGAAAACTCTGCACAACCAAATTGAGCACATGTGCCAGACATGGGATGTGAGTGAGGTTGCCAGGGCCTAAAGCTGCCACCAGATTTCGGCCATTGTCACACACTACCATGCTTGGCTGGAGATTCGCTGGCACAAACCACACATCGCTCTCCTGCTTTAGGGCATTCCAGAGCTCCTGCGCTGTGTGGCTTCGATTCCCCAAAGAAACTAGTTTCAAGACGGCCTGCTGACGTTTGGCCACGGCTGTGCTCATGTCGGTCATAGGTAAACGTTCACGGGTCCATGTGGAGGTGGACTGTGACGGATCCTGCAGCGATGAATCTGAGGAACTGGTGTAAGAGGAGGAGTCGATGCGTACAGACTGGATTCCTGCAATCCTTGGAGTGGGAAGAACACGTCCTGCGCCACTCGCACGGTCTGTACCCGGCTCACCAACATTAACCCAATGGGCAGTGATGGAAAGGTATCGCCCCTGTCCATGTTGACTGGTCCACGCATCGGTGGTGAGGTGGACCTTGCTACTGATGGCGTTCAGTAGCGCGTGTTTTATGTGTCCCTCCACATGCTTGTGCAGGGCAGGGACAGCTTGCCTGCTGAAGTAAAAGCGGCTGGGCACCTTGTACTGTGGGACTGCCAATGCCATCAAGTCACGGAAGCTGTCATTCTCCACCAGCCTGAATGAGAGCATTTCCAGCGACAGAAGTTTGGCAATGCCTGCATTCAGAGCCTGTGCTCGGGGGTGGTTTGCCGAGAATGCCCGCCTTTTCTCCCATGCCTGTACTACCGATGGCTGTAGACTAGGCTGGGAGTGTGAGGATGACTGGGAATGTGGTGCTGTGGGTGGAATTACACTAGGTCCCTGGACAACAGTGCCAGAGGTTCTTCCATGGCGATCCAAGGAGGAAGCCGAACCAGCTGTGCGTGAGTTGGAGGAAGAAGCAACACGAGCTGAAGAGGTGGTAGCTGCCGCTGTTGGTTGTCCTAGGTCTTCAGTGTTTTTGGAACTCCACCGCATGCCTGGTCCGCACATGTTTCCACATATTTGTGGTATTGAGGTTGCTGACACTTTTACCTCTTTTTACTTTCTGATGACACAGCTTGCATTTGACAAAACAAATGTCATCTGCAACTGTGTCAAAAAAGGACCAGGCACTGCAAGTCTTGGGAGCACCCTTTTTGGCTTTTGAAAGAGACAGGCTCCTAACTGGTGCCAAAGTGGAGGCTACAGGCTCCGCAGTCTTCCCCCTCCCTCTCCCTCTTTGGCCCGTTAGGGGAATCTCTTCCTCTGAGCTGCTCCCACCACCTTCCTGTTCCTCACGCCACGATGGGTCAAGGACCTCATCATCTCCACTACCCTCTGCCACCAACTGCTCCTCCTGGGTAGTCTCGGCAGCACAGTACGCACCAGAAAGCGGCACCTGAGTTTCATCATCAGATGCGTACTGCGCTGTGGTCACCGCAGGCACTGACCCACCCGCCTCTTCAGAGTCAGAGAGACAAAGCTGTTGGGCGTCACTGCACACTGCCTCTTCTTCCATTTCTCCAATACTGCTTGGCTGGCCCCCTGTTTCCAAGCCAAGAGATTCAGAGAACAGAAGTAGAGACGGCTCCTGTCCTGGGCTCTCTGACTGCCTGGCCAATTTGGCAGGTGGTGAAGAGACAGATGGCTGCTCTCCAGTGGTCTGTGCCTGAGAGGATGTGGCACTCATTGAAGTCGATGCGTTAGCTGCCATTCATCCGACAACGGCTTCAATTTGATCTTCACGCAGCAGCGGTGCACGGCGCTCTCCGACAAAGCTGCGCATGAAGGACTGTTCCCTGCTGAAACTGGGTGATGATGAGTCACCGGTGCCCGCAGCAGGCACAGAATCACCACGTCCTCTCCCTGCTCCTCTCCCTGCTCCACGCCCACGCCCACGACCCTTACTCCCTGCCCTCTTCATCTTGGTTGACAGATAAAGATAAGCGGAAAAGTACTAAGGCGTTAGTGTGCTTATTCCTGAAATGCTCCTCCTAACAGGTGTAAGAAACACTAATGTTGTAAAGTGTGGACTAGACTTTATTATTGATAAAATGTGGCCTACACAAGTGTTAAGTGGTGTTTGGTGAACTTTACTTTTTTTTTGGTGCAGATCGGGCTACAGAGCGAGTTTAACTCACACGGAGACCGTGCAGACAGCCGTAAACGGCGCTGCAAGGCCCAAAAACCCTCCTCTAGGTTATCCTATCTAGTGTTTTTCCACTATTTTGCTGGAGACGGGTGGAAAGACACTAATAGGAAATTGTTTACAAAATTTTCAACAGGCTGCACTAGTTGAAAAAAAAGGATAAGTTATTGAACGGTATGAGGCAGTGACAAACCCTGAGCTGAATACAACGGGCTGTGGCTGCACACAGACTACAGGGCAAGCTGCGCTCACACGGAGACCGTGCAGACAGCCGTAAACGGCGCTGCAAGGCCCAAAAGCCCTCCTCTAGGTTATCCTATCTAGTGTTTTTCCACTATTTAGCTGGAGACGGGTGGAAAGACACTAATAGGAATTTTTTAAATAATTTTTAAACAGGCTGCACTAGTTGAAAAAAAGGACAAGTTATTGAACGGTATTAGGCAGTGACAAACCCTGAGCGGAATACAACGGGCTGTGGCTGCACACAGACTACAGGGCGAGCTGCGCTCACATGGAGACCGTGCAGACAGCCGTAAACGGCGCTGCAAGGCCCAAAAACCCCCCTCTAGGTTATCCTATCTAGTGTTTTTCCACTATTTGGCTGGAGATGGGTGGAAAGACACTAATAGGAAATTTTAGAAAAAATGTGCAGCAGGCTGCACTATGAGCAAAAAAGGACAATGGATAGAACTGTGTGAGGCAGTGTGAACCCCCCCTGAGCTGAATACAACCTGGTATATGGCTGCACACAGACTACAGAGTGAGATGCACACACACATACACAGAGACCTTGCAGAACGCTGTTAAAACAGCGCTGCAAGGCAAGAGCAAGGTGAACTGAACAGTGAACACAGCGTTTGCTAAATTAGCCTTGGAAAAGCAAAATAAAGCAATTAGCTATCTCAACTGGCCCTCAGTTAGAACACAGCGTCCTGTCCCTAACTGAAATCACAGCAGAGTGAGCGCAAAATGGCGGCAGCGTTTTTTTATAGTGCAGAGTGACATCATTTCAGCAGCCAATCACAGCCTTGCCAGTACTTACATGCCCACCATGCTAAACAGGATGTGCCCACACTTCCATTCATTCCTCATTGGCTGCTGCGTTCAGTTTGAATTCTGGGAACTTCCGATTCCGGTATCCGATACGCGGGAAGTATCGGAATTCGGTATCGGAATTCCGATACCGCAAGTATCAGCCGATACCCGATACTTGCGGTATCAGAATGCTCAACACTACTCACCACCCATCTTGAAAAGTTTTCCCCCTCCCATATACTAATGTGCCACAAACAGGAAGTTGATATCACCAACCATTCCCATTTTATTTATGCATATCCTTATACATGGCCCAACCAGGTGTATCCATATAAATGGCCCACCCTGTAGATTGCCATACCTTACATAATACACCCATTGTATAAACCATAAAAAACAAACATTGCCATTAAAATAGTGACCCAATGAGGAGTTTTACATTTACTTATAATGCATATAGCCACCAAGTGTTAATTATATCACAGTTATGTGTTATGGACCTGGTGGTTAGGAGCACCCGGAACGACCTGATGGTTAAACGCACACAGGACAAGCTCTGGGAAGTGGGAGCTCTGCTGACCGCAATCCCTAATCCTATCACACAACTAGAAATAGCCGTGGAGCGTACCTAACACGACCTAGACGCCTCTTCACAGCCTAAGAGCTAACTAGCCCTAAAGATAGAAAATAAAGCCTACCTTGCCTCAGAGAAATTCCCCAAAGGAAAAGGCAGACCCCCACATATATTGACTGTGAGTTTAAGATGAAAGTCACAAACACAGAAATGAAACAGGTTTCAGCAAAGGGAGGCCAGACTTACTAAACAGACTGAGGATAGGAAAGGCATCTTTGCGGTCAGCACAAAAAACTACAAAAAGACCACGCAGAGTATGCAAAAAGACCTCCGCACCGACTCACGGTGCGGAGGTGCCACTCTGCATCCCAGAGCTTCCAGCTAGCAAGGAAAAATCATGATAGCCAGCTGAACAAGGAAACAATGAACAAATAATTAACTAGCAGGGACTTAGCTTCTGCTGGAGTAGACAGGTCACCAGAAAGATCCAAGAGCGAACTGAACCAGTACAAGAACATTGCTAGCTGGCATGGAGTAATGATCTGAGCGGAGTTAAATAGAGCAGCCAGCCAAAGAATAACCTACGTCACCTGTGGAAGGAACCTCAGAAGTAGCAGCTCCACTCACAGCCACCAGAGGGAGTCCATGGACAGAACTCGCCGAAGTACCATTCATGACCACAGGAGGGAGTTCGATAACAGAATTCACAACAGCTATGATCCCATATGCTCGAACACTATTCTCACTGCCAGTTCTCTGCAGAGTGATTCATTTTTCACTAGAAAGCACCCAACAGAAAGAGCGTTCTGTCCGTCTTGCAATATTTTTAGCTACGTTCGAAATATTGTAATTTTTATCATCTATACATTGAATAGAATGCAATATAAGATGGTGGGCCACACTTTTATAACCTGTTATTATAATGTTGGTTATATGGATAATGTAATGTTCTATAGACAGAAGAGTCAAAACTGGAAATCTCTGGCTTCGATCATATGGCTGCAATGTCCGCTTGGTGTTCTGCTTCCTCATGTCACAAGTTTCTTACTTTTGACAAACTGTTCAGCTGTGCATGTGGCAAGATGATGAAAGACAAGGCCTATCCAAATATCTGAAGGGGTTTTCCGGTACGTTTTGTTGATGGCCTATCCTTAGGATAAGTCATCAATATCATCAATATCAGATTGGTCGGGGTGCTACACCTGACACCCTCACCGTCAGTTGTTCTTGGTGCTGTCGGTCACTAGATGTCAGCTGGAGAGTGGAACTACACAGCTCCGTCAACTTGACCGCGTATGGCCAATAAAGGATCCATTCCGTAAAGCATCCCCCACCCCCAACTACCTTGCCCCTCTTAACCCCTCCATCTATTACCCAGGAAAACACACCACCACGTTAATTTCTTTTTGGATAATTTGGCCACAGCGGCCATTTTATTAACAAACAAATACATAAATAACAACATGTAAACAGTAAATATATAAAACCTCGAGGGGGGGGCTCTTGGAGCTAAAAAATCTGGCTCATAATAGGCAGATAGCCTACCCAAAATTTTTACAAAAAACACGTATTTACCCTCAGCCGTAACCACCAGCTCGAGGGCACCATGTAACCCATTTCGGGCAAACCAACCACAAAGCTCCCGAGGTAAACACCCCGTCCAGAGCCCGTACCAAAAGCCAGATCAACCCTATCAGCATCATCACCAACTCCAAGAACCCCACCCCCCGCCAACGCCACTGTGACAATAATACAGAATGCTTGCCTTCAATAAATCAACAGAAAAGAAATATAAATCAAAAGACCCCTTTTTTTTTTTTTTTTTTTTTTTTTTACCTTAAGAATTGACGAACTCGCCGATCTTGCCTAAAGCTACGTTGCCTCATAGAACCGCTAAAACAGGGAGGGTGGGAGGGACTCACTTCGCCCGTCTAAGGTAACTGATCTCCCCTTTTCCCGCACTTTCCCAAGCCCCCACCTCCCTTTTTGCATAAATCCCCACCCCAAATCCTACTCTTCCAATCCCCGGGCTCCTTTACTCAATAACACCTTTATTTTTTAAAAGAAAACCTACTGCACTGCTCCCATGGCAACGCAGTCATGTGGGGGCCTCCTTTTAGCTGCGCCCCATACAGCCCCCCCTCTGGATAACGGCTTCAGTTGGAAACTGCTGATCCACCCATATTGAAACCCTTTAAAGTTCATTTCCCTTTGGCAAGAGTATGATAGTGATACCTGAAATAAGCCATTAAATAATAGGTTTCTATTTTTTTCCTAAGTTAAGCTTTATGCTGTAGGAACAAAATATAATGTAGGGAGTCATTTTACCAGGTGACATTTCATGCACCTCTGCAGTGGATCTCAAAAGTGAGCAGCTGCACGGCAAACTAAGATCAGAAGATGCTTCAGAATTTTTGACCACAGTGTCCATCACGTATATGAAGCGCGATGTCTATATTGTGACAACACAGGGAGGACATGCGTTGTCACAATCTATGTTAGAGCCCATCACATATAGTTTCTCCCTGAACCAGAGGGTCTTTTTAGCAGCCTGCTGAAAGATTGGCATCAACTTGGAGAAGGCAAGAAAGTCCAGTTAGGATGTAAGCAATCTCATTCTTTGATGATAGTCATATTTTTTAAAATCTATATTTTGGTGGTGAATATGTTTAAATACTTCTGCTTTGTTATCTGTATTGATATTTCCCATGATTATCTGCTTTTTTTCAGGAAAATATCAGTCTACAGAAGAGAACATTGGAATGCAAAAATTTAAAGTCGGTGGTAATAGACTGCAGGAAAGCGAGCTACAGAATATAAATCCTAATTCTGTTATGAAACCAGACATCAAGGATCCAGGCAATATCATGCTCAGTTCTCCAACAAAAGAACCGGTGACAGAAAGGATGGTTAGAGGGGTTAAAGTTATAGGTGATACTGACCACAGTGCATCTCTTGCTTGGAAAGCTCCTCTTGCCAAAAATGTAACAGTATTCAGTGTTCTCTACGCAATCTTTGGAGAGCGAGAAATGCGCAGGATCAATGTAGAGCCTGGAAAAACCAAAATTACCATAGATGGTCTAATGCCCAAAACAAAATATATTGCATGCGTTTGTGTGAAAGGTCTTGTACCTAAAAAAGAGCAATGCATCATTTTTTCCACTGATGAAGCTGTCAGTGCTGGTGGCACGCAGAAACTAATTAATGTTGTGGTGATCAGTGTAGCCTGTGTCATTGCTGTCCCTTTAACCTTGACGGTCTGCTGTGGAGCTTTGAAAAGAAGATTCAAAAAGGGGCTAGGTCGGAAATCTAAAGACATACAAGACTCCTATGTGACATTTGAAAGCCTTGCACCCAATTCCAAAGCAAAGGGCACGGAAGGAGAATATTTGACTCGACATAATCTAGATGAATCAAATAGGTTGCTGTCTGCACGGTCCAGTGTGGATTCTGAAGCAATTCCAAAGCCAGAAAGCCAGCCCAATGAGTTTTTTTGCTGATATGAAATGACTAACATTGATTGCCACTTACATATATGAAATGTTTTCACATACAGAAGAGTATATCCACCATGTGCCGGAAGCATGAAGAAAATAATTTCTATAAATGATGTGGGCTGCATCAATGAACTAATGAAAGTAGCTTGAGTGAAGAGACAAAATACGAGATTGCATTGCATTTGGTATTAGCAGCTAAAGAATGCAAAGAAAATTGTAGGTACAGTGATCAACAAATTAGAAAACTCTTCAGAAAGTAAAGGGAAAATATAAAAAATGATCCCTTGCATTGTCTGTTGCCCTCTGAGATTCTCACTGTTTCTGACCTAAAAGTGATTTTTTATTATTAAGGTTTATAGTACCTGGAATGTTTGAGTGTCAGCAATGTGTGATTGGCAGGTCTGCAGACTTTTGTGCTATGCCAGTTGATTTACATACTACACAGTGCTGCAATGGCTGGGTATAAAATAAGTAACCTGGTTTCCTATAATGGAGCATGGTCATAACATTTTCTTAATAATCTGAAAAGGTACTGTATAATAAGCTGACCACTACTAGCACTGTTAAAATACAGTCATGCTTTTAGGGAAAATGGACTGCTTCATTTTCTTTGTTTATCTTCATTTTTTGTGTTTTGTGTGCACAATCTAATAATTTTTGGTGTTTTACAAATATCAATAAATTTTGATATCAATATTATGTTGTGTATATTGTTCCTAAACTATGGTAAATGTGTTCATTATTTGCTTACCTTGTTATTTAATATGTTATAATTAATGCACAACATAAATTCTAGGCATATAAACATTTAAATTCTGGAAATTAGCTAAAAAGAAAAACATGCAAAATAAAAACCAAAATCAAATACCGTACATGTTTTTGGATGGAATTTGCACATGCAATTCTCCAGTAGTGAATTGAAACAAGGGCAGGGAATTGGTTTAGGGGTAGTATAAAGGAACCTATTTTCAGATGGAAAAAATAACAGATTTATATCGGTTTTTAATGTATGTTTGGCTGCTGTTACACACTAAAAGACACTTTTTTTGCAGCAAGTTTTTGCCTCACTATATTTTGAGATCTATAATTTTTCCATATTTCGTCCGACAGAGTCATGTCATGGCATGTTTTTTGTGGGTCGAGCTGACGTTTTTATTGGTACCATTTTCGAGCACATGACATTTTTTGATCGCTTTCTATTCTGATTTTTGGGAGACAGAAAGATCAAACACCAGGAATTCAGGAATTTTTTTTTTTAATGACATTCCGTGTGTAGTAAAATTAATAAGGCAGCTTTATTCTTCAGGTCAGTACAAATACAGTGATGCCACATTTATACTTTTTTTTTACGTTTTGCCACTTTTTCACAATAAAAACTATTTTATAGAAAAAATAATTGTTTTTGCATCGCTTTATTCTGAAAGCTATATCTTTTTTATTTTTCTACTGCTGAAGCTTTATGGCAGCTTGTTTTTTGCGGGACAAGATGACGTTTTCATCGCTACCATTGTAATTTTGATATGATTTTTTGATCGCGTTTTATTCTACTTTTTGTTTGGCAGCATGATGAAAAAGCAAAGGTTTATGCTGTGTTTTTTTTCTTATGGTGTACACCGAAGGAGGGAACAAGTGTGACCATTTTATAGGTTGGCTTATTCTGGACGCGGCGATACCAAATATGTGTACTTTTTTGCATATATATATATATATATATATATATATATATATATATGTATATATATATATACATATATATATATATATATATATATATATTTATTTATTGGTTTAATATTTTTTCTTTGTGATAGTGTGACGGCAGCCTTACAAACACAATCAGTATTTGGTCAGTATTTTACATCAGTATTTGTGAGCCAAAACCAGGAGTGGGTGATAAATGCAGAAGTGGTGCATATGTTTCTATTATACTTTTCCTCTAATTGTTCCACTCCTGGTTTTGGCTTACAAATACTGATGTAAAATACTGACCAAATACTGATAGTGTGATGTCAGCCTAACTCTGCTGTTGCAGTGTGTCAGCAAGGCAATCTAAAAAAAATCATAATTTTCTATTGGTAAATAAGTAGGTAAATAAATAGGGTATCTGTTACTTAGCAGTTGTGTGATTGGCGCAAAGCCTGCAGAGATACGCAAATGTGACTGTTCACCTGTAATTTACATCAGTCTGCTGTTGCCGTTTATAATAAAGCTAACATCTGAAAAAAATAGCCACACATTGCTAGATACAGTGAATTTCTACATAAAAACTTTGTGACAGTAGTTGTGAAAAATAAAGCCAGCATTTTTTGGTTTCAAAAGCATAACGCATTCAAGATGAGAAAGGGTGACGGTAAGGGACGTGGATGTGGTAGTGCCCCCCAAGGCCATGTGACAGATCCGTATTTCACTGTATCTCATTCTAGCTTCCTGTCAATATTTGGTCAGCACGCAACACCACTAACAAACCCAGATAAGTGCGAGGATGTTGTGGGATGGATGGCTGACAAAGGCTCCAGTGTTTTGACAAGCAGCACCACGAAGTCTTCCACACAGTCCAGTCTCAGTAGCTAATAGGCTAGACCTCTGAATCCTCAACCTGGTCCTGCTTCCTCCTACCGTCAAGAGTCCCAAGAGACATACAATTGCATCTCCCAAAATAAGAATATAATCAAATAGTTAATTTATTTCACGTCTTCACCTCAAAAAGTGAAACTCGTATATAGAGTAATGACAAACAGAGCGATCTATTTCAAGTGTTTATTTCCGTTAATGTTGATGATTATGGCTTACAGCTAATAGAAACCCAAAAGTCATAATCTCAGTAAATTAGAATACTTTAATACACCAACTTGAAAAAATGATTTTAAAATCCGAAATGTTGGCCTACTAAAATGTAAGTTCAGTAAATGCACTCAATACTTGGTTGGGGCTCCATTTGCATCAATTACTGCATCAATGTGGTGTGGTATGGAGGCGATCAGCCTGTGGTACTGCTCTCTCTAACAACTGCTAAGGCTATGTGCACACGTTGTGGATTAGGCTTAGGAATTTCTGGTGCGGATTCTGCCTCTCCTGGCAGAAAACGCACCTGCAGATTTGTCGCGTTTTTTGTGCGGTTCCGCAGCTTTTTTGGGGCGTTTTTGCTGCGGTTTTCTTGCAGATTTGCTGCGTTTTTTACCCCTGCGGTTTTCTATAATGGAATGGGTACAAAAACACTGCAGATTCACAAAAAAGAAGTGACATGCTACTTCTTTTAAACCGCAGCGTTTCCGCAGCGAATTTTCCGCAAAGTGTGCACAGCATTTTTTTTTCTCATTGATTTACATTGTACTGTAAATCAATTACGGATCTGCAGCGTTTCTGCACTGCAAAAAATGCTGCGGATCTGCAGAGAATGCGCAACGTGTGCACATACCCTAAATGTTTTATGAAGTCTCCATCATGGCCTCTTTCAGTGTGTATGATACAGACCCCTTGGGGTAATTTTTGGTAACCTTTGTACATTGTGCAAAGGTCAAATTTGTATTCTTAATTTTGATATATTCCATTAATATAATTTATTATTGTGTTGCCTTTCTTACGGCCTCTTTAAGTGTGTATCTGGTAGCCTGATGTTGATTTTTGGTTCTGCACTTGGAATTTTTGGAACATGAATGCAGTAATATGTGCCACACAATTCTTCAGGTTTCAGCCTTACACAAAATAATAATATGAGTAATGAAAAATGCTCTAAAAATATGCTGCTAGTTTGAAAATCTTACTCATACATCCCTTTATAAAGGGAAATTTGACATAACACCTCTGTTAGTATACACCATATAGTAGCAGCACTCCAGAACGGCTGGGTACAAAATATGTGTCTGACAATGAAACCATTGGCCCTTCCCCTGTGTTATGCTCTTCACAATCAGCTATCCAGGAAGGAGGCACTGCTGCTTCCTGTCCACAACCAGCAGTTGCACAAACTCAACAGTCAGCAACCACGTCCAGTTCGTTGTCCCAGGGCAACGTTCAGTTGCCCCTTGTCAGCATATATGTCTGTTCACAAATTGTTAGTTAGAAACAGCATACATATTCTTTAGAAATGTACATTGTCCAGTGCTGGACAAAGGCCATTGCTGACTTTTCCAGGATCCTAAATGAGACTTCTGACTCTTCATTAAACTGTTGCTTCCCTAAATTTGGCTCCTTACAAAAAAAGGTGGTGGGGTATTGGCCAGTTTCTATACATTTTAAGCACGTCTAAGAGACTTGGTTAATACGCTCCGCAGACATATTCAGGCCGCAGCTTTACACATATTGGAACATGGTCATTGCCACACTAAGGCCTTTACCTGAGCTTTATAGCACTGCCTGTCACCTGAGTAATACACTCTACAGACCTCGACACACTCTGGGACATATCCTGTAATTACTCCATTGTTGCTCATAACCATGCAAAAGATACATTCTGCCTGGTTTGGTAGTTTCCAGAAGATGTGTGTAGGCTTGTGCAGATAGGTCAAGGCGTTCCTGTCTCTTTCCCTTGGGGAGGCTGTTTCCATGTAAAATTAGGCTTGCACATGCACACTCGCTTGCATACACTGTATTCAGAATTTTATTCTAATCCATTTGGTATCTGATAGAATCATGTTTGAAATGCCATTGTAAATGGAATATGTCTTCCACTATCTTGCTAACTATTTGGCATGAGGGAGGGACCTCCCAAATGTAGAACTGAGAGCCCTAAAAAAATGTTAAATAAAAAAGTAAAGCTAAAAACACTCCATGTGAACACATGCTAAAGGGGAGGTATAATTTTTTTAAATAAAAAATTGCGTTATATACATGTAACTATGAAGGAAAAAATGTTTCTTAGCATTTTTCCCTTTTAAAAAAAAATTTGGTTAGGTTTGGTAGGTCTTTTTAAAAATCAGTAAAAATCGAGCAATAGTCTGACAACATTATTCCCAGATAACATATGTAAGTAAGAAAGGCATGCAGGCATCTTCCTCATGCTGTTACCATTTAGTTTTAGCTCTTTCCCATCCATTTCAGCTTTTTTCTCATGCCACCAGATCTGTATGTTGGGTCCAGCAGAAAAATATTAGGCTTTCCCATTGACTTGCATTAGATTCGTTATTAGAATACGAATCCATGGATACAAGGATATTAGAAATTATTTGTGCCGATTTTCCCAAATCCGAATATTTCACTATTCGAGTTCATCACTATGGAGTTCACTTTTTGTTATTACATCTTGTTAATGTGAAAAAATGGGGCTAATGCAACATTTTAGAGGTACAACTTAAATGTATTTTTTTTTTCATTCCATGTAAAGTGACACTGGTTAGATTTTTAAAATTTTGGCTGATCACTAATGTCAAAATTAGCTCGGTTACTACAGGGTAAAGCCATATCATGACACAATGTGACTTTAACTTAAAAGACTAAGACCATGGTCACTAGAGATTGGCAAATTTATTCTACTCAAATTTGATAAAACTCTGTATTTTCCAGGATGCAGATTGTTTTGGAGTTTGCTCTGTGCAAATTAAGCAAAATGATTGTACAGGGCTGGCAAAAAATAAAAAAAATAAAAAACAAATTCCTCACTGTTCACCTCTTCGGGCATCTCTGCTGCTTGCTCTGCCCTATATGGTTCTTGATGCCTCTTCTTACCAACGCCGCATACTGGGCGGACTTCCAGCCAAGAATAGGCCCGGCACGTCACTGCCCATGGTTAGAGTGTGTCATAAGATCATGGCACACATCATGACTTCACGATATTGCTGCAATTTTCCAATGCATGTGTGCAGGGACATCCAACATCCTGTGCCTAGTCAAGGCCGAAAACTCTGGCCTAGAGTGTGCATCATTAGGTCACATTGCAAGTCGTGATGTCAGCAGACCTAATAAGGAACATTAAATTTGTGGAGAATAAATTCACTGGGAAACGGTTTCCCAGATAAAATCAACATAATTTGTTGAAATTGAATCTTGCCAGATTAGCTCATCTCTGGTCACCTCATTGATAATTTTCAGTACAGATTCTGCACTAAAATAAAAATCATTTAAAGGTAAAGTTAAAATAATTTAAGCAGGTAAAACAATAATGATTTTGGAATATTGAAAGTGATCACGAAATCCACTGAAAAGTGAATCTGTAGAATATTATTGCTCATTATTAAAAGCTGTCGATGAAAAGTAATTCATGTTGATTATCAGATCTGTATCCCATCAATGGCTACCAACACTAAGCCACAGATCATGACAGAATAATTGGTAATTTGCCTTTTTAACTCATGACATTGCCCTCTTAGAAAACAACCCTCTCAAATGAATCCATAAATGACCAGTTTCTCATCAGTCTGAAATCAGCAATCTATTGGATTTGCAGAATCCCATTTTCAGTCTTAAGAAACATTGAGCTGGACAGGAAGGTAGGAAATTATAAAATCTGCAACATGTGTTCTATGTTTTAGGCTTCTTCCTGGGTGCAATCATAGTTTTCTGGAATAGTATTTTAGAAATCATACTTTTCAACAGCCTCAGTCAGCAGGAGATCTTTTGGTCTATGAATTTCAAATGAGTCAGTCTTTTAAAACTTATTTTTTGTAAGATGAATGAAGTTGAAACTTTTCTGCTAATGAAATCTTTAGTGGTTGAAATAAAGACTATTATCAAGATATGGTGGCAGCAGATGGAGGGAGTGTTAAGGTGACAGATACCATTCAGAGGTAGTAGGACACAATTACTCTCAGGATATCAGTTTCACTCTATTGCTAGTGCAAGGTATCCAAAATGAAAAGGGAATGAGACTGAGAAAGTAACTGGCACTAGAAACTCCAACACCCCATGAGCCATTTGTCTTCCTCCTTATGTTACAATAGCAGCGAATGCATGCCTAATTAGCCATGAATATCAATTATCCTTTTGGTGAATTGCACAAGCTAGCACAACACAAAGCCATTGAGATATGGTAATTTTTACTCTTTTATTGCATTCTAATGGTCCTGCCACACTGATGTACACCATCAATATCCTTAGGCATTAACAGGCCCAGACATTGCATTGTCTTATTAAGACCTTCCAGACTTAACAGACATGTGATCCTGAATTCTTACATCTACCGATATCGATCAATCCATGATGATTATCAATATCTATCTATCTATCTATCTATCTATCTATCTATCTATCTATCATCTATCAATCAATCAATCTATCTATGTGTCTAGTTTCACAGATTAGGATAAATAGTATTGCAGTGTAAGATTATTTTACTGGAAAGCTGAAAACATGAAATTCCTACTTTTTGAAAGTTTTAAAATGTAAGCACACATTGAAAATAACTTACGTATTACTCAGATTTCGGATCTTGTTTTACTACAAAAGTCTAAAGTTTATCTTTGGTAATTTCCCTGTATATATGATATTGGAATTCTATATCAGGACAGACTATAATGTCTGCTGCTCCATTGGTGTTCTCTTTGGCTCTCACAGAACAGTTTTAACCATTATGAAGAGTGAATCCAAGTAGAGAAGGTTACATTTTTCTTTATAATGTTGTAACTGTAGTATTTGCTCCCTGTGTTTTCCTAAAATTTGCAAAAATAGGCCCTTCTGGATACCATCATGAGAATTTGATTGATGAATGCACAGGGTACAGAAGATTTGCTATTGCTATGAGCAGAACCAAAGATGTATATTTCAGAATTTATGAAGTCATGACATTCAAGGGGTAACTTTTCTCCTTGCAGAGAGTGACATATTTAGCATGCCGAGATGAGGAGACTTAAAGCTGCAGTGTTCCTCTGGGAAATATGCAAATTGTCTCTTCAGAGAGGAAGAAAACTAGGACTCTTGTGCCATCTATAAGAAGTAGCAATCCTAAAAGTCAATGTCAACACTTTAACGACCCTTGTAACATGACTTAGCATAAAAGCCAAAACCAGAATATCAATTTGCAGACACTATGCTTCAGGGTACTACCCCTCATCAGTGCAAAGAGTGAGATCTGGTTTGGCTGTGTGAGAGGCATCTGACCGGTATCCAAGAGGTAACATTTCTCCTTGCAGAGAGTGACATATTAAGCATGCCAAGATGAGGAGACTTAAAGCCGCAATGCTCCTCTGGGAAATATGCAAATTGTCTCTTCAGAGAGGAAGAAAACTAGAACTCAAGTGCCACCTATAGGAAGTAGCAATCCTAAAAGTCAATGTTGACCCTTTAATGAGCCTTGTCACATAACGAGGGGCAGTATCCCGAAACACAGTGTCTGCAAATTGAGATTCTGATTTTGGCTTTTATCCCAAGTCATGTGACAAGGCTCGTTAAAGGGTTGACATTGACTGTTAGGATTGCTACTTCCTATAGGTGGCACTAGAGTTCTAGTTTTCTTCCTATCTGAAGAGACAATTTGCATAAGGGCATGTTACAAATCTCAGGGAAAGGGCAGCATTGGTTTTAGGCTATGGTTACTTTGTGACTTTGGCCAAAGTTCTCTATGTATCGCATTATAAGTGAGTGTAGTAACACTAGGAGCCTGAGTGCACTACAATTGCAACAAGCAAGTTGAAAACAGAATCTCATGTGGTTGGACTTTTTTGTGAATTGCTTGTACTGTTCTCCCAACAGGTATTGTCGCCAAAGTTGATGTGTAGCCCTAGCCTTATAAATGCTTCCAGCTGGGCTGGGCTGTTGGCGATGTCTTCTATCAGTGATTTAAAAGTAACGCAGAAGACATGGCAGGAGATCTTGTTGGCATCATTAGATTTCTCAGACATGAGACGTGTGCTATGGCAGTAACATATCATTTTAAGAGTATATTTGTATGTATTTTCCACAAGTTCTCTGCAGCAGAATCCGCACACGCAACATTCATATTGCACTTCAGATTTGTCACTGATGTTACCCTTTGTTTTGCAATGAATTGACATACTGCAGATATTAACCTCTCTGCATGTCAGTCTCTGTTCACATTTGCTGACTTCTCATTCACAGAGCTGGTAATTACACTTTAGATTTTCCACTTGTTCGTGTGGGTAATCTGCAGCAAATATGCAACTATACCTGCATGGATATGCAGAATATCTGCAAAGTATCGGCTAAGTACAGTAGATGAAATTACAACAAATCTCATCAGCATGTTGTGGAATTTTTTTTGTGGCAATTGACATTAGGTGCTGATTTTAAAATGTGTAGGATGACAGTTCTTTGTGTGGAATTTAGCATGGATCTCACCCTTTCCAATGGAAATCTGCAAATCTGTTGGTCAAATCTACAACATAATCTAATACAAAAAACACCCGTAACATGCACTGATTATACTGAAGGCATGCATTGAAAAATCCACACTAAATCTGCAACATGTGAACTTACCCTTAAATTTTTATTGCATATTATTAGAGGCCAGGAACAAGATTTACTCTGCCCTGTCTCGGTGACCAGTCCCGTCCTTTGCGCCAACCAGATAAAGGCAGTCTTCACTTCTGTGCCTGGCATCACCAACCCAGTATCATGATCGCCTCTGGTGTTTACTAGGTCACACAATGTCATGATGTCACAAGGCCTAGTAAACACCAGAGATGCACAGGATGCCGATCTGAGGACGACAGCTACAGAAGTACATCCCTGGAGAACTTGACTGAATGCCGGATCAAGACAGACAAAATCTTTTTGCTTAATTCTACATATTATTCTTACAAGGCTTATAGTCATTTCTAAAATGTGACCAAACTACAAAATAGAAAATATAGAATGGGCTTGCTGTAATATATAAATTCATTGCATTTTACTATTTATCCTCCGTTGCAAGTGCAATCAACTATGTAATTATTTATATATTTGTCATAACAACTATAATAGGAAAGAAAGAAAATGTTTTGGAAATTCACGATCCTAGTGCAACATTCATACTATGAAAATGTGGATTTCTGTAAATTTCATCATACTGGGTACTATACACCCAGCACCTTTTTATTTTAATCAAAGAAAGAGATATTTTAAAAAATCACAACTTTGGAGAATGGTAAGAGTTAAGCACAGGTTCATATGTAAAATTTCCATATCTAAGCAGGTATAATACAATGTGCGCACAAGTAGATAGTGTCTTTTGTACTTCTCTATGCCTCTTCTCCTTTTCTATGGCTTTTCTCCTTTGTTAAAATTGTGGCAAGCTCCAGTGAATGCAGAATTATGACTGTTTCCAAAATCTGTCTGGGCACTGAAAGGTTTGGTACTAGGGATCCTTCACAGGGATTTTGTGTGCCAGGGTGAAGACCTTAGCCCGTGGCGTTGCCTGGCTCATGAGAACGTACTGATAGTATTGTAAACAGTTCTGGCGTTCAAGTATAACTATATGATCGATATAAGCAATGAATAATAAACATTAAATACCACCATATCGCACCAATAGTCAATTCACAATGTCAGGTTCATATCTGGAAATCACAAGGGTTACTTCTCAGACTTTTGGCTTTCTGGTAAATTTCGACAAAATCCTTATATCGAGGGGCACATCCCAGCCAGGCATTCCCAAAATGTTCACTGCCAGTGAAAAGAAAATCACCAGCTCCTTTTTTGACTCTGCATTGCAACAAAGTTCGAAGGAATCCAGTCCATGTACCAGAGCGATCATCCAGCTGGAAAACACTGTTTCTTTGTCTATAGACTTTTAAAGCAGCGATGTCCACTTGCGAAATCTGGTTTTCCCGGTCATGGGTAACACTTATTATTGAGCCTCTTACCACTGACGGATTAAAACAAAAATATAATATCAATAAGAACATAAAGTTGTAATAGATTTAATACTAATTAAGATGCTTTTAGATGCTTATTTTTCCATTTCTTATTACAGAATTAGAAGTTTTAGCTTCCGCGTACCCAGGGGCACAGCTCTACTCTACATCAGATACATCTAGGCTTTCCACATGGGGAAAATTCCTTATCTCTTAATTTACACATACTGAGCCTTCGCGTGCAGGGTCCTCTCTCCTCCTGTACCAGTTATGACTTGTATTGTTTAAGATTATTCAACTTGTTTTTATTATGTATACCCCTCCTCACATGTAAAGCGCCATGGAATAAATGGCGCTATAATAATAATAATAACCAAGTTAAACTACCCTTGTGACACTTACATGCCATGCACAACATGCCTAATGTTTGTTTGTAATGCTGCCCTAGAAACACATACATGGACAAAATGGAGAAAAAATTGTAGCATTTTTAAGGTTTTGTACAAATGTTGCATTTTTGTCACGTTTTCTTCTGTACGAATTTGGCATAGAAAATACTCAGCATTTTGCAATGTCAGCAAACAGAATGAAATTTCTAAAATCTCATGTTCACTTTGCTTATTTTTTTCTTGAAGATTTGCAGCAGATTTAAATCTGCAGCATGTTAATTCTTGCAGCGTTTTTTTGCAGCATATTTCAATGATATTAATGAGTGGGGAAAAATACGCAGCAAAAATGTATGTCAAAAATGCAACAAAAATGTGCATATTTTACACATTGTTTATCCTGCCATCGCATTAGGATTTATAGCAGAACTTTCTGCTGCAAAACATGAACGTGGGCACATACCTTAACCCTAATATTCTCTGATGAAATAGTTCTATACTGTCACGTTCTTCTCTCAGGCTTATTTTTTTTAATACAAACAGTACCAGAGAATATTTTCTAACTTCATGTGATTTGTAATCTAACCTTGCACAATTTTCTTTTTCATAATGAAAAACCAAATTGGAGTTCTCACAGTATCTCTTTGTATAATATGAAACACCGTAAAAAAACAACCTATTTCCTGTTTTTGAAGCAGAAGATTTTTCTCAATTTTCTGATATATTATGAAATTGGTTGGATTAAGTGAAACTAAAACTCATTTCTCCCGTTGACTACATCTTCATTTCTTAACAAAGAGGTTACTTTAAACACTGCGGGGCTTCTGGAGGCTAATTTAGTTTCTGGACATTTATGTGATTTGGATAAGTGATGTACTAAGTGTATTAAATCAAGACCAGCAACACCAGCATTTTGTGTTTAAGGATTTCTCATAAGGAAAGTAATACTGTTGTCGGAATTGTTCTGAAAGATGCAAATTGTCTGCATTGTTCCCCTTCCGCAGTTAGCAGTCAGTAAAAATGTATATTATTCCTTCCAAATTGTACATTGGTTCAGCATTTTAGTAAGTTCGTGCATGTGGATAGCAATTGACTGTCTCTTCTAATTTCATGCCTTCGTTGTATGATCAGTGGGGTTCACGTCAGCTCCTTGATTATTTGGCAGGACACAGTACCATACAATGATGTGGGACAATGCCTGATCCTGCAGCTCTTACCCAATCAAGGAAAATGGGCTGAGCTGAGCAGTTCATTCTTTTCCAGATATTTTAGGGTCCTAGAAGTTTTCTCACAGATTAATTGAAAATAATCACAAAATACAATACATTAACTACCTAAACAATGACTTTAGTTTCGGCTGCATGGCTAAATTATAATCACAATGTGACTTTAATAATTAACTGTAAGAAAAAACTAGCAAAGTGATCAGCACTACATTCGTATATACATTGTGGGGAATGCAATGTAAGTAGAATTTGAGAATTATGATGCTTAGAAGGCTAGGACGCTTACCAAAGTCACTTGTGCAAACAGCCATGAGAAGGTCGCCATCATCACAAGGTTGACAAGCATCTAGACAGAAAATGAAATGTAATCACGTCTAACCAAATATCTCAGCACAGTGAATCTGGAGTAGTATATCAATATCTCAATCCTCGGCTAGGGAAGAACAGAAAAAAAAACTTGGGGTGCTTCATAGTGCAGTTCTTATGGTAGTATGCTTTTCTAGAAGATATATACTACTACAAACTTTAAGGCTAACTACTGCTGTTCCCATGCACATGGATTAGCCATCTCATAGGAATATATTTAAAAAAAATAAATAAAGAAGTAAAAACTGGGAAAAAAAGTAGAGAATCGGCCCAGAGTATAGCTCAACACTTTTATTGGATCAACAAAATCAAATGACCAGGTAGCACTTTTCTCCCATCCATTTTTTACTTTTTTTAAAAATAAAATTCTCATCTGTCACTATTAAAACAAGTCACTCAACGGTGACCAAAACAAACCACTGTTCCCCTATAATAAAGATCAGTTTAATAATTTGTCACCTCAACAAAAAAGAGTAATAATAACGAAAAATACACAAAATACAAATGCACCTCTCTTTTACATAAAAGCGATTAGTTTAGGTGAAAGGAAAAATGCATTCTGCAATAACAAACTAGCGCATTCACAGTAATGAGGATACTAAAATAAATGACAAACGCATGCTCAATCTAATCACCTACACACGTTTGCAATTATTTTTTTTTTAGTCTAAGTTCTACTTGATAACATAAAGCTAGAATCTTACCTTCCACTAACGCAAACTTTTGAAATATAGGTCCTGAAGATTGGCTGTTGAGAAGCTCATACTGAAACCCTGCAGTCCTCCTGTTCAGATCCTCATGTGGACTGGCCTGTAAGAACAGAGCTACTCTATGAGAACTGTCCATGCCAAAGCAATGCACCTTCCGTGATCCATCTATCTCACTAATTAGCAGGTGTAGCTCTCGTCTCCTCTCAACATAAAGGTTAGCGCCTTGGAATGGTGAACGAGGCTTTATGCAGACAGTGTTATGCTTGCTGTTGATAATGTTGGGTTCAAAAATGATGCGCAAGGCCCGAGCTGGGTACATCCATTCCAATGAACCCTCTGTACAGCGCAGGTGAACTTGTTCCACAGCTCGTGAGCGAGATTCCCAACTAAGACCACTACAAAATGAATTAAATATATTAAATGATTGAAAATACGTTCATTAATTATAATATAAAGGTGATTAGTTACTTGATTCTGTTTAATTTAATTGATTTCCTTCCAATATTCACAGTCAACAGCATGCAGTCACTTGCAATGAGAATTTCTATCCGAAAGCACCATCAATTGAAGTGATTTTCCAAAATATTATGAGTTGCTTCCACAGATTCTCTAAATATATTGTGTATAGGGTCATTTGTGGTACGTGTGCACTTATTGATCAATATAGTTGGAGTTTTGCTAGGCATGATGAAAAATTCCCTGAAGTATGACCAGCCTAATGGGCCTTTACATGGGGTGATGATCACCCAAAGGTATGTACGACTGCTCATTCCTGATTTCCAATTGCCCAAAGTGAAAGATGCAGCAACTGACAAAATATGTATTGGCCACATAATCTACCCCTTTATGTGAGCTTAAAAATGGTGACTGATCACCTGTAAATCGAGAACCTGCTGCCAACAATTATGTAAGTGTATGGCATAAGGGGGAACATTCATTTGTGCAAACCATCAACTCAATCATTGTTCCATCTACCTGAAAGTAAAAGAGCATCAATCAACTCATATAACATCCATCACTCATTTCTGGTCATTTATTGGCCCCAATGACAGAACCTTTAGGCATACTTATTTTAGCAGTTGCTAGCCCCATAATTGGCTTTACAATTCTACAATTCTAGTTTGTTCATTTTAGAACAATACCAATTCTACACACAGGATCAAATAACTAAGTCATATTCACAATGACACTTAGGTCAGCTTTCCTGAGAGTGATAACGTTCTGCTGCTCAGCAGAATCCTTATCCTGGCCTAAGTAATCTCTTATCACCAGAATACAGTACAAATTGCACAATGTAATGACAGGAAACATCACAATCAATTGTTGCTAGATTTGACATCCTCGGACCAGTTCTAGATCTGTAGTCTATGCACCCGTGTAAGAAGTGTTCATTTCTAAAAGCTATAAATTGCCAAACTACACACAGTAAAATATTATTATAAATTAACACATTTGCTTGTAGGCCTGATTATAAACAATGCAAAATAAAATGTAGAGAAAATAATGAAATAGCTTATGTGCTCATAAATAGATACTATACAGTATATTGAGTGGGCAGAGAAGCATTTCATACATACAGTACTTTCTGTCTTGTCAGACTTCTCATGAGTGGATTAATAAAATGTCAAGTATTTGTATATGAAAAATTGTACATACCTTCCCTTCCAGCTACAGAAGTCCCCAGCCATGCACCACATTCCCCTGCTGGATAATTGGGCTGATAGGAGCAGGGCCAGCAGTCTCCATGACTTCTGCATGTTGTTCCCCCACTGTGTTATCTGCTGAATAGTCAAGACACAACTATGTGGATACATCTGTCTGCTGACAGACCGCCTTGTAAGTACCCTCATTAGAAACCACTCTCCATTCATTGTGCCGAATAAAATTGAAACAGACTATATGGTAGATCTTTTTTATGTTGCTCCTATATTCATTGTCTGTCTACATTACGATACCGTACATTGTAAAATATTTTTTATCATAACATGAGTGCCAACTATTTAGTATAGAACAATTTATTTTATTGCATGAGTTGACTATTTTTACTTATAAAATATCCTGTATGCAAAAGTGATTGCCATACCTTTTACCTTTTACCCTTCAGGACCAGGACACTATTCATCTTCAAGGCCACACAAATTTTTTAGATTTTTCAACTCGCCCTTCAGGCGGTATAGAACTAACTTTTCTTTTAAATCTATGTAGCAATATGTATTTTTTTGCAAGTCATGTTGTATTCTAATTTTTTCAACAAAATTTTCAAAACCATTTTTTAGGGCCCACATCACGTTACAAGTGACTTTGAGGGGGTCTATGCGACAGAAAATACTCAAAAGTGACCACATTCTAAAAACTACACCCCTCAAGGTGCTCAAAACCACATGAAGAAATGTATTAACCCTTCATGTGCTTCACAGGAATTAGTGGAAGGTGGAAAGAAAAAAAAATAACATTTAACTTTTTTTCACAAAAAATTTACTTTAGACCCAAAATTATATATTAGCCCCAGGTTTTACATTTTCACAAAGAGAAATGGGTAAAAATGGCACAAAAAAAGTGTCTCACAATTTCTGCTGAATGTAGAAATACCCCATATGCTTAGCCATACTGCAACAATTGGGAGGGATGGAGTGCTATTTGCCTCCTAGAGCCCAGATTTTTCAAAAATAGTTTGCGGAATCCATATACAGAGCAGCTAAGTGCTAGAAGAGGAGAATTCCCCTTCAAGTGACCCTATTTTGAAAATTACACCCCTTTTGAAATTTATCTACAGGTGTAGTGACGATTTTGACTCCATGTGTGTTTTCCAGAAACAATCCGCAGTGGATGTTACTCAGTAAATTGCAAACTACAAGTAGTGCCCAGTAAGTTGTAGTGACCAGTACGTTGTAGTGACCAGTATGTTATGGCCAGTTGTGCTTCAGGAGACATGTACCCATAAATTAAGCGGGCTCTCATCACTACAGAAATGCCAAACATGTGGATGCTAAATGTGGTTTAGGCACTCTGGGGCTCAGAACAGAAGAGGGCATTTAGATTTGGGAGTGCAGAATTCACTTGATTTCTTTTGGGGTGCGAGGAGCTTTCGTGCTACCAGTAACATGGGAGCCCCATATATTTTGATTGACAGGTGACGGACATGAGTGTAGACTTGCTATTTTTCTGGATTGAGTTGAAGCTTTTTTAGGGACATTTTACATATCGTTTGGGATCACATTCATCCATTGCTCTATGCTGAGCACTAACTTTGTGGTTTCCATCTAAATATCCGAGTGACATGATTCAAGTGAAACCTCAGAGGGGTCCATTTACTATAATGAGGAAGCAGAGATAGTCTGGAATCTGTTTGGCCTGTGTTCAGCAGTTTCCTTCTTTTCAGAAGTGCACAAAACTGTGGCGGACCTCGTTTTTATGCACGCCTAAAAAGACGGACACCGCCAGATCACAGGCCAGACAGCGTCCACACTGCTCTCTTGTGCCTCATTATAGGGAATCTTCCACAAGCCGGCTCCATCTGAAACATGTATTTCAGAGATTTACACAGAAACCTTGGTGTAAGCGTTCAGCGCAGAGGGCAGGATAAATGTGAGTCAAACTTTACTGTGATCTTTGGAAGGCAGAATGAAAAAATAATTTTGTTCTTCGGGTCGGTGCGATTACTGCGATACCAGATTTATATCGGTGTTTTATATTTGGCTGCTGTCAAACACTTAAAAACGCTTTTTATTGCAGAAACTAGTTTTTGCATCCTTAGGCTGTGTGCACACGATGCAGATTTGGTGCAGAATTTTCTACATAAAATCTGCACTAAATCTGCATCTCCTGGCAGAATCCGCAGGTGCGTTTTTTATGCGTTTTTTGTGCGTTTTTGATGTGTTTTTTTATGCGTTTTTTATGCGTTTTTTTACCAATGGATTTCTATTATGGAGGGTGCAGAAATGCTGCAGAACTGCACAAAAGAAGTGACATGCACTTCTTTGAAATCTGCAGCGTTTCTGCGCGGATTTTTCTGCACCATGTGCACAGCTTTTTATTTTCACATTGATTTACATTGTACTGTAAATCACAGTGCAGTTCTGCAACGTTTCTGCTGCAGAAAAATCTGCTGCAGTTCTGCACTAAATCTGCATCGTCTGCACATACCCTTATAGTTTGAGAGCTATAATTTTTTCACATTTTTGCCGACAGAGAAGGCTTGTTTTTTGCAGGACGAGTTGACGTTTTTATTGGTACCATTTTGGTCGCATACTGTTTTTTGATAGCTTCTTATTCTGATTTTTGGGAGGCAAAATGAACAAAGAACAGCAATTCAGGAAATTTTTTATGTCATTCTACGTGCGATAACATTATGTTTTCGTGCTTTTACACAGTAAAAACTATTTTAAAGAAAAAATAATTATTTTTGCATTGCTTCATTCTGAGAGCTATAACTTTTTTCATTTTCCATTGATAGAGCTGTTCGGTGGATTGTTTTTTGCAGGAAAAGATGCCGTTTTCAGCTATACCATTTTTATTTACATTTGTCTTTTTTATCGCGTTTTATTCTACTTTTTCTTTGGCAATATGATGAAAAAGCATCTTTGACCTGTTTTTTTTTTTTTACGGCGTTTACTGAGGTTAACTAGTAGGACAGTTTTATGGGGTAGGTCTTCCTGAATGTAGCGATACTAAAAATGTTAACTTTTTTGTTAATTTTCGTTTTTTTCCTTTTTTAATGTTTTTACTATGTTCCACGATGGGACTTTCACTTTCAGTAGCCTTATCGTTGTTATAATCCACGCATTGCAGTGACTTAACTGTCAGCACTGCACTGACACAATCCCCTTAGGCCATGCTCTGCACATGGTCTGAGGGGCTTGCCGTAGCTTGGTGACCCAGATGTCATCATGATGACACCGGGTGATCATGGCAACTATTGGGTCCCCGTGATGATGTTGCGGGGGCGCAAATTGTAGTACAGAAGGAGCCCCCTGAGCATTATACTCACCTCACTACTCACTTCTCTAGCCCCTCTACACTTCACTAGACTGGTGATGATGATGTGTGAAGGAGCCAGAGAAATGATCTGTAATTTGAGTATAAGTGTTTTTTTTTTTAATTTTTAACATTTTGGTTACTCTTTATGGTCCAGCAAAATGATGTTCAGTGGCCACTGTCTTGCTCAATCCACGTGAAAGCTAATTAAAATCTCTTTTTGGCAAATGTGGATTTTTGTAATATTTGAGTGGAATTCAATTCCACTCAAATATATTTGCTTATCTCTACTTGTAATGCCCTTTCTAAACAATTTACAAGCCACTATTTTACTGTGGAAAATGCTCAAGGAACTTGACAAGTTCTAAAGAGTGGACATCGCTGCAAACCCCTGCAAACTCACCCCCAGGTGACGTTGTGCAATGCACAGAGAAATTGTAAAAAGAACCCTAAGGGCTACAGCTCAGATTCTAAAGTCAAAGACAGTACTATTAGAAAAAGACTGAACAAGTGTGTCTTATTTGGAAGGGTTACATAGCTAAAGTTTGCAAATTTGCATCAGATCAAACTACAAGACTTTTAAAATCACCTTTGGGCAAGTAAGATTAGTAAGAAATTTACAAAAAATTTTTTGCAGAGGCCATATCACATCTGTAGTGACTTTGAGGGGCCTATATAACAGAAAATACCCAAAAGTGACACCATTTTATAAACTGCACTCTTCAAAGTCCTCAAAATCACATTCCATAAGGAATTAAAACAATGTGGAAGGAAAAAATGAAAATTGTCTTTTTCCTTTAAAATTGTTGATTTAGCCCCAAATGTTGCATTTTCACAAAGGTAGCAGGAGAAAATATTTTGTTGTGCAATTTCTCCACCATATGTGGTGGAAAACTACTGTTTGGACATTTTTGTGTTTTTTCTTTGTATTATTGCATTCTGTGCAAGCCGGGGTTTTTGAGCTGGAGATTGTATATAAGGCTCCCCCAGACTGGTGTTCCACTGCTTTTTACTTCGTTACAGCAGGGTTTTTTGCTCATTTTTTCTTTTATAGGTTTTATATGGTTTATGGCCAATGTGAACATGCGTTTATGTGCTGCATCTGTACCAATTTAAGTTAAGCTCAATTTTTGTGTTTTTTCTTTGTATTATTGCATTCTGTGCAAGCTGGGGTGAGGCCTCTCTTTTTCTGAGCTGGAGATTGTATATAAGGCTCCCCCAGACTGGTGTTCCACTGGTTGGGCCCAGTCCTTTTGTCTGCCCTTATTCACACTGAGGTCAACATTGACACATGGTAAGGTTTTAAATATTAGACAGTGTAGGACTGTCCCAATCAGAGTTACCTTGTCGTGGTGGGATAGCTTCTATGCTATTTTTGATCAAAAACAGTATTACTAAAAACTCTGTGTTATTTAGATGCACTTTTTGCTTTTTACTAAGGCCGGTTTCACATTTGCGGTTGTGTCCACAGCGTTTCTTCCGCAAATATCCGCATGCATTGTGTATTCCTATATTTAACATTAGGGACGCATGCGTCTGCGATCGTTTGCTTTTGGCCGTGCTTGACGATGCATGCATCATTTCGTCGTCTGCGGTTTTGCGTGGAAATGCTACATGTAGTAATTTTTAGAGGCATCAATTTGCCGCCTATAAACGTATGCGGACGATTGTGTAAGGGATGCGCTAAAAATGCATTGCTGTCTATGTGAATGCATGCGTTCACAAGCACATGTGTTTGCTTGCGTTTGTGAACGCATGCGTTGCACCAGAGAAAAACATGTCTAGACACTGATAAGCCACCTCCCACATACAAGGGGATAAAGGGAGATAGTGGACATTTGCAGGTCCCTACTCAGCAGACAGCCAAGCAGAGCAGACAGACCACAGCAGACAGCCAAGCAGAGCATACAGACCACAGCACCTTTGAGAAAACAAGCCTCTGAACAATGTGAGTATATCCTAGACAATGCCTTTATTTTCTATTTTCTGTCTCTATATGTCCTAATTTCTGCCATTTCTTTCTTTCTGCATGCATCAGAATGTCTTCTTCTTCTGATGAGGAGCAACGTCCTGGGCCTTTTGAAGTAGAACATGTCAGTGAAGTGAGTACTCGCCTCCTCAGATTGGTAAGTATTCACTGTCACATCTACACATATGACAATTTTTGTTTTTCATTTTTTTAGAGCACTTCCTCTACTGTGGCAAAGACTGGGCAGGAGCAGCGGAGTCACGGTCGGGTGGCAAGGCGGCAGCGTGTACGTATACAAGGCTGACTGTTTACTGTATCCTCACTGTAGTATTCTTTAATCTTTCTTTCTGTACTTTACTCTTTCTTTACAATTCTCTTCTGGACTCCTTTTGTATCTTGACTTTTCTCAATCATGCCATTTCTCAGCCTCTATTTTCTTTCTTTTCCTTATGTAAATGTATCCAACATTAATGTCTTTATTTAATTTTTAGGTTCCAGAACGGGATGAAGACCTCATAGAAAATGACCTCCTCATCTCCCTGGTCCAGGAGCGAGTCCCGTTGTGGGACACCCGGGTTCCACTGCACTCGAACAACATGACAGTCTGTCACCTATGGAATGAGGTGGCCAAAGCGATGTGGGAAGGCGGGGACAACACCCCGACTCGGGTCTGAAATGCATTTGGTAAGTATTGCACTGTATTGGCATTGGTGGACCTTGAATGTTGGGGAGCGGTTGTGGCCGTGGAAAATTAAAATTTTTGCCATACACACGGCGTCCCATATCAGAGTTCTTAAAAGTCTGGGAATCGTTGCCACGGCCAAAAGCTCCAATGTCCATGGCAATGAAGCGACAGTCCGCATCGGCTATTGCCATGAGCACAACAGAAAAATATTTTTTTTAATTGAAGTACTCCGATCCTGTTCTGGCTGGTTTGGTAATGCGGATGTGCTTTCCATCAACCTCTTCCAAACAGTTGGGGAAATCACACACACTCCAGAATTTTTCCACAATTTCAAGCCACATGTCCAAGGTGGGTAGGGATATAAACTCATCCCGGAGTACATTCCACAAAGCCCGGCAGGTGTCCACAACTATTCCGGACATGGTGGATATTCCAAGTCGGTATTGGAAGTGGAGGGATGATAAACTCTCTCTGGGTGCCAGAAAGCTGTAAGAAAAAAAAAACTACAATCTATTCTATTTATGGTGTGGTTATGCTAAAGACAGAAAGGAAAATACCCAAAAAATACATGTCAGAACACCCAAAATTTGGACTGTCATTGGTTTGGATTTGGAAAGTACCTTAATGTAACCAGCACATGTTCCTCTGGTGCAATCGCTCTACAGAGCTGGTTGTCCTGTCTCCATATGGTTCCTTGGACACGAGCAAGCAAATCCTGGAATGAGTCTTGTGACATCCTTGTATATTCATGGAATTTCTCCGGGTTGGCATTAAGCTCGCCATACAGCATGTGATAGGATCCACGGCTCTCACATAGTTCGATAATGGGGTGTCTCCAAAACATCTACGCCGTGTCCTTCTCAGTCTTTCTCGATTTCTGTCTTGCTCCCAAGCAAACGCACAGACAAGAAACAGCTTGATGCTTAAATCCAGGTTGAAATAAAAGCTCTCCATGTGGAGATCCATTATGACACAGCATACAGGAGCAAAATCTGAAGATTTCAGCTGTTCAAGGGTCTATATATAGCGATCCAATAATACACGCCCTCTGTAGTCCCATTGGCACTGTCTGGTTATCTAGATTTTTCTCCTGTAAAATTTTTCATCCTGTGCACCAAAAATGCAAACGCAGGAAAAAACGCATTGAGAAGCGTGAAAATGCAGCTTTTTTTATCGCATGCGTTCCCGCATGCGTCTAAAAAACACCATGTTTGGAAGTGTTACTATGCGTTTTTTCCTGCACTTGCGGATGCGGATTAAACGCTGCGGATTCTAACACAAATGTGAAACTAGCCTTAGTTACAGCAGGGTTTTTTGCTCACATTTTTCTCTTGTAGGTTTTATACGTTTTATGGTCAATGTGAACATGCGTTTATGTGCTGCATGTGTACCAACTTAAGTCAAGTTCAATTTTTGTGTTTTTACTGTTTGGGCATAGAGGGCTTGGAATGGAAGGAGCACCATTTGACTTTTGAAGCCCAAAATTGGCTGGAATATATAGAAGACACCATGTTGGGTTTGCAGAGCCCCTGATGTGTCAAAACAGTGTAAACTCTCCTCAAGTGACCCCATTTTGGAAACTACACTCATTAGTAAAACTTCTCTACAAGTGTGGTGAACACATTGTGCACACAGATGATTCACAGAATTTTATAAAGTTGAGCAGTGAAAATTAAAAAAATGTATTTATCAAAAATGTTTTTTCCCCAAATATTCATTTTTACAAAGGTAACAGGAATAAATAGAAATTAAATTTGTTGTTCAATTTCTCCTGAGTACGTTGATACCCCATATATTTGGACACACGGCAAGGTTCAGATGGGAAGGAGCGCCATTTGACTATTGTAGCACAAAGTTAGCTGGAATAGATATCAGACGCTATCTTGTGTTTGCCTAACCAGCAGAAACCCCCACAAATTACCCCATTTTGGAAACTATACCTCTTGAGGAATTCATCCTGGCATGTAGTGAGCATTTTTAACTCTCATGCAGTTCACAGAATTGCATAACATTGGGCTGAGTCAATGGAAAATTACCATTTTTTCCACTAAAAATGTTGCTTTAGCCCCAAGTTTTTAATTTTCAAAAGGGGTAATAGGAGAAAATGCCGGTATGTGACCGTGGACAGCCTGTATCAGTAGACATGTCACCTATAAGAACCCTAACCCTAAGGTGCCATATTTGATCTGTCAAGCGCTTTGGAGAACTATAACTCACAACATATCCTGCAGCTCCTGTAGCATGCTGGGAGTTATAGTTCACCACAGTAGTGATAGTGCTTTAATTTTTCTTTACTTTTAGTCCAAATTACCATCACGTCTGTGGCCACGCTAGACATGAAGTACCGTAGGTGGTCTCCCATCCAGATCACAAGCTGCAGTGACATTACTACAGTAAATAAAGAGGCAAGGCCACAGGAACTGCACTGTGTACACAGTTCTGTGCTAGCCCGGCCTCTGTATTCTGTATGATGTCACTGCAGCATGTAACCAGCTTGGAGAACCCCTACTTCCTGTCTAGCATAGTGTGGCAACAGACGTCCATAGCTTCATCACTGGCGTCTCGCGGTCCACTGCCGGAGGCCTCTCTTCACCGCCAGCGGCCCCAATCCACCACTGGTGGCTCCCGCTTCTCCACCGGTGGCCCCAATGCACCACTGGTGGCTACTGCTTCACCGCTGGTGGTAGAATAATTAGCACTTTTGCAAATCTACTTGGCATACACAGGACATATGCAGGACATCTGTCAGTGAACCATTGAACTCCCGAGTGGACTACATAATTTCTGGAAAATACGGCCTGCAGTTTTGCTAATTGCTAATATGGCTAGAAGAAGTGCGCTAAAGCCTGACAATATTCTTGTTATTTTGCATTCTATATATTCTATAAATTCCAGTTACAACAATACCAGGAGCAAGAAACTCTAAAATTTAACAAAAACAAGCCAGGAGTCAAAATGACTCCGCTCGGTAGTTCTAGAGGGGTGACCAGTCCGGTAGTCCTAGTGCTAAACAAGTGCTGTGTATACAATAGTAGGAAGCCCTGACAGCATTTGCTCTTCCGTAACTAGCGGTAATCTGATCATTGAGTGCAGGGAGGGAGTAAGAGCTGCTGGGCCCTAGAAGTCTCTGATGGCTCTGCTATGTAGCCAGGAGGCTGAATTTCCCATGTAACTGGGGCTAATATACCAGCCTCAGTTACAGGGACAAAAGATTAAAAAAAGTATTTCAATGTACAAATCCCTTGAAAGTTTCTTATGCCTTTTTAGGTGCACAATGTAAGAAATAAATATAAAATGAAATAATAAAAAGCAATATATAAATGTTACAAAAGCCACGGCCAATCCAAATCGCTGTTAATAGCCAGGACCACATGTCAAACAGTTCTTCATATAATAAGATGTAAGTGCTTTCCCATGTGGTCCACCATTGTGTTACTCTGTTTTTTATCAAGTATTTTGTTTTTTTACTTGGATTATTTCAATAAAGGCTATGGTTTTATGAGACTTCAGTGCACTTTTTTTTCTTGTTGATAAGTGAAATAATAACAGCCTGTACTCACCCCCAATGCTGGCGCCATTCTCGTCTCCTGGAAATCACAGGACTTTATGTCACGTGAATTCTACACCAAATCAGTGGCCACAAATGAGATCCTTCATTCTCACTTCCTTTGGCGGTAACTGATATTGGGAGGAAGCCAGAGTGCGGCAGCAGTGCTCTTTTTGAAATGCTTCACTTTCTTTTTTGATTTTTTATCCTTTAAAGAAATGTAGTTTAGCATATTTTTTTAATTACAGTATAATAATATACTTATTTTTGTCAGTATATTTTGTGTGTGCATAAGAATATCTGCAGTCACCTGTGAAGGCATACCAATTTTACAAGATACAGGTGCATCTCAGAAAATTAGAATATCATCAAAAAGTTTATTTCAGTTCTTCAATAAAAAAAAGTGAAACTCATATATTAGATAGAGTCATTACAAATATAGTCATTACAAATATAGTGTTCATTTCTGTTATTGGTGATGATTATGGCTTACAGCCAATGAAAACCCAAAAGCCATTATCTCAGTAAATTAGAATACCTTATACCACCAGCTTGAAAAAATTATTTTAATATCCGAAATGTTGGCCTATTGAAATGTATGTTCAGTAAATACACTCAATACTTGGTCGGGGCTCCTTTTGCATCAATTACTGCATCAATGTGGTGCTGCATGGAGGTGATCAGTCTGTGGCACTGCTGAGGTGTTATGGAAGCCCAGGTTGCTTTGATAGCAACCTTCAGCTCATCTGCATTGTTGGGTCTGGTTCTCTCATCTTCCTCTTGACAATACCCCATAGATTCTCTATGGGGTTAAGGTCAGAGGAGTTTTCAGGCCAATCAAGCACAGTGATACTGTTATTTTTAAACCAGGTGTTAGGGGTCGAGTTCCCGCCTCTGCACAGGGGGAATCTCGGGCCATCTCCGCTGCAGTCTCCCATTCTTCTCCTGCCGCAGTGGAGCCTGCTCAGCGGAGACGTCAGTCCCAGCATCTTGCTCAGTCCCACTCTGTACAAAGAGTTACTGCTGCTTTTCCTGCTTCTGCCATTGAAGTCAGTGCTGGGCAGCGGCGAGCAGACGCTTCTGGGACTAAGTCCTGCTTTTCTCGTTTTGAGCATGCCCTGAGTAAGATCTCTCAGTGGAGATCGAGGGTCACATGGTCAGATACGGCACCTAAGTCCATTGGTCCTTTCAGGAAGATCCTGTAGGTGCTAGGACGAAGTCCTGCTTTGCACAAACTGAGCATGCCCAGAGCAAGATCTCTCAGTGGAGATTTAGGGTCACATGCTCCGGTATTGCAGTCTCTCATTGGTCCTTCTAGGAAAGTCTTTTACTTGCTGCAGCTATATAAGGCTTGCATGGCCGCACGGCCATGCGCTAGTATCAAATGTGTTTTGGCTTATGCCAGTGGATACGATACCACTCTGTTCTTATGTGGTGTGAAGCTGTTAGCATTGGGACTGTACACTCAGGCAGGCAGCTAGCGTCAGGGGGGGCAATTAGCCTTGGCTTAGCATCTGGTTCCTTCATGTGTGCAGTTAGCACAGAAGAGTTCCAGAGCAAGCATAACCCTAGATAGGGTATTAGTTTTGTGTACAGCGCGACTCTGTGAGGCAACAGAGTTCGCTACCAGTTCACAAGGGGTGAAGCTTAACCCACGTGTGAGCTCAGAGTCCATCCGCCATTACTTAGCAACAGATATCTCTGCACGGTGGACCCCGGGCTACGAACGCACCTTGTAGCTACCTACCTATTACTCGGTGCATTCCGCTAGCCCTAACACCAGGTATTGGTACTTTTGGCAGTGTGGATATGTGACAAGTACTGCTGGAGAATGAAATTTCCATCTCAAAAAGCTTGTCAGCAGAGGGAAGCATGAAGTGCTCTAAAACTTCCTGTTAAATGGCTGCGCTGATTTTGGTCTTGATAGAACACAGTGTACTTACACCAGCAGATGACATAGCTCCCCAAAACATTACTGAAAGACTGTACAAATTTCAATGAGACCTGAGTAATAATAATAAAATTAGCAGATGCCTCCATTTAGAAATTTAGTACAGTTTTTCTGATTCTCTATGTCTTTCTGGGCACTTTGTCTCTGATTTATTGGTTATAGAATGTATATGCTATACAATTGATTTTGCCTACTTACCCTGAACACCAGGATTCAGTACGGTCAGGAGGTAGAGCTATAGATGAATGGGAACACCATTTGTGCAGGACTGTAGGGTGCCAACATCCGCTGTAAGGAAGGACCAATTTAGTACCATGCTAGGCTGAGATTTAGTCTGACATTGAGCTTAAGAAATCAGTCTTTTCACATCTGGATATTATACAACCAATCTAAGAGCAGTTTTTTGGGGGGGAAAATATCCCTATAAATGGAAGATGGTAGCCTTTTTAAGGTCTTTTGGTGTTTGTTTGAGATCTGCACATATCACTTTATTTGGTTAATAATGCTGGTGTGATATATCATGTGATACATTGATTTTTCCCCCTCCCCAAGATAAGGTTTTTTAGGGCCAGAAGGGATAGCTTTTGGTGAGCGGGGATGCCATATGCACAGGCCTCTAGGGTGCCAACCTCCGTGGCAAGGAAGGGTGTATATATTTATATAGGGTTAGAGACAATTTTCTCCCTTGGATATTCTAGTTGGATTATCATGTATTGGTATGTTTCTAACAATATTTTAAATATAAAGAAATAATAAAGGGTATATTTTAGTGTAGTTTGTAAGTACAGTTTATTTCTGTGATAGTTAATTCCTTAGCCTCTACCAATTTATATCTAATATATAATTGCCTAGAATACTACTTCCTGCAATTTGTGCCAACTTCCGTGGCTTTGTCCGGAGCTAATGTCCGGAGCTAATGTCCGGAGCTAATGTCCGGAGCTAATGTCCGGAGATTAATTGCCTAGAATACTACTTCCTGCAATTTGTGCCAATTTCCGTGGCTTTGTCCGGAGCTAATGTCCGGAGCTAATGTCCGGAGCTAATGTCCGGAGATAAGTGACATCAACAGTGTCCAGTGTCTGATTGGTTGCCGCCTGCTGCGAGCGACCAATCAGAAACGTGCCGTACTGTGACACACTCCGCCCGCCATTTTGGTGTGATTTTTGAATTTTTACCTCACAGCAAGTTTCTACTGCGTGGAGGCGGGCCCAGTGACGTTGCTCTTCAAGCTCCTGCCGAATTTCGTCAAAAAAATGATAATACCATTTGCCAAAACTATATATATTTAGTTGTGAAGTGGTTCAGTGACATTTTCACACCAATTTTGAACTTTTGTCAAGAGCTGGTGAGTGCAGCCATTTTTTGTTCTTTCTTACTATTATTTATTAATTGTATTATTCTTACATTTGAATAAATAAAGTATATATGGATTCTAGACTCCCGATTCTTTAGAATCGGGCTGCCATCTAGTAAATTAATAAGGTGATATTCTGTGCTGCAACAACACTTGAACTCAGTAAAGATAAACTTAAAGGATTCGATTAAATTTCAACAAATTCTTGATGCAAACATAACACCATCTATAAAAAAGCTAAAGTTGAAAAGCTGATGGCTTCTACAAATTGATATTGATCCTAAACACACATCAAAATCCACAATAGACTACATCAAATGGCACAAGCTGAAAGTTTTACAATGGCCCTTATAGTCCCTTGATCTGAACATCATTGAAAATCTGTGACTAGTCCTCAAAACAACACCATACAAGAAAATAACCAGTACCATCAAAAACAATTCACTGAAAATGTACCAACTTTTTAAATAATATATCCAACATTAAAACATAATACTAATATTATACCCTGGAAAACAGTCTTTCCATAAAAATTATTCCAAAAATCGACCCACAAAAACAACAACAACAAAATAAAGATATTGTATATTGTCTGTATTTTAATAAGGGGAGGGGAAGAATTTTCACCCTATTATTGTACTAGTCACCCCCTTCCTACCAGCAGAGGTTGGCACCCTAGACCTGCACAGTGGCGCCCCCACACATCGACGGCTGTTCCTCCCTTTCCCTAGAAAACCCTAATCATATAGTAGGGTGATAAGGGAACAAATATGGTACCATATAATTGATTTGTATTTTGCCCTATTTCTGATATATTATATGGTACGTGAACTACCGTATATCTGATAAGGCAGTACATCAAGAAATTCCAAGGTCATTTATATATCCGTTTATATTTTCAATAGGCTTTTTCTGGGTCAAGTCAGGTCAATACCCTGCCTTATATTATCATCTTCACTTTCTGGGAGACAGCCAAAGGAGACAGACATCAAGAAATCAATAGCGTATTCGGTGCATATTAATTAATCCATGCTCCATAAAAAGAGATCATATAGGCATATATATAAATTCTGGCCCACGATCCCAACATATTCAAAAAAGTAGCTTAGGAACCAATGCTATTACCTACTTAGGCTACGTTCACATTTGCGGTTTGCGCCGCAGCGTCGCCGCCGAAACAAAACGCATGCGTCGTGCGGCCCTATCTTTAACATTGGCGCCGCATGGGGCCGCATGTGCATGCGTTGTGTTGCGTTTTGTTGCGTTTTACGCCGCATGCGGCGTTAGGGCGCACCTGTCTGGGAGCGGCAAATGCAACATGTTGCATTTTTCGGGCGGCGCCGACCTTTTAAAATACGCATGCGTCGTGTTTGCGTCGTGTTTGCGTCGTCGATGCGCCTTTTTCCCCATTGACTTGTATTGACAACGCAGACGACGCAAGTACTTGCGTCGTGGTGCGTTGTACGACGCATGCGTTTCCCAATAAAAAATGCAAAACATTGTCTAGACTTTGTCTAGACACAAAAAAAAACATATATATATAAAAGAAAAAGGGGTTTGCCATTGTCTTTCACAAGTCATCACACAAGACAAGACTGAGAGGAAAATCTGCTTTCCAAACTTGTAAGTATATTTTTCTCTTTGCATATTTTGTATTCTGTGTTTTATTTCTTGATTTTTATTTAATTTGTGCAATGTTTGGTCTGTGCTATTTTACGGTTATGGGATGTAGGCCCCTTAAAAAATAGTGAGGAAAGAATGGTTGTAGATGACGAGGAAAAAGCTAACATATTAAACACCTTCTTCTCCACGGTATTCACGGTGGAAAATGAAATGCTAGGTGAAATCCCAAGAAACAATGAAAACCCTATATTAAGGGTCACCAATCTAACCCAAGAAGAGGTGCGAAACCGGCTAAATAAGATTAAAATAGATAAATCTCCGGGTCCGGATGGCATACACCCACGAGTACTAAGAGAACTAAGTAATGTAATAGATAAACCATTATTTCTTATTTTTAGTGACTCTATAGCGACAGGGTCTGTTCCGCAGGACTGGCGCATAGCAAATGTGGTGCCAATATTCAAAAAGGGCTCTAAAAGTGAACCTGGAAATTATAGGCCAGTAAGTCTAACCTCTATTGTTGGTAAAATATTTGAAGGGTTTCTGAGGGATGTTATTCTGGATTATCTCAATGAGAATAACTGTTTAACTCCATATCAGCATGGGTTTATGAGAAATCGCTCCTGTCAAACCAATCTAATCAGTTTTTATGAAGAGGTAAGCTATAGACTGGACCACGGTGAGTCATTGGACGTGGTATATCTCGATTTTTCCAAAGCGTTTGATACAGTGCCGCACAAGAGGTTGGTACACAAAATGAGAATGCTTGGTCTGGGGGAAAATGTGTGTAAATGGGTTAGTAACTGGCTTAGTGATAGAAAGCAGAGGGTGGTTATAAATGGTATAGTCTCTAACTGGGTCGCTGTGACCAGTGGGGTACCGCAGGGGTCAGTATTGGGACCTGTTCTCTTCAACATATTCATTAATGATCTGGTAGAAGGTTTACACAGTAAAATATCGATATTTGCAGATGATACAAAACTATGTAAAGCAGTTAATACAAGAGAAGATAGTATTCTGCTACAGATGGATCTGGATAAGTTGGAAACTTGGGCTGAAAGGTGGCAGATGAGGTTTAACAATGATAAATGTAAGGTTATACACATGGGAAGAGGGAATCAATATCACCATTACACACTGAACGGGAAACCACTGGGTAAATCTGACAGGGAGAAGGACTTGGGGATCCTAGTTAATGATAAACTTACCTGGAGCAGCCAGTGCCAGGCAGCAGCTGCCAAGGCAAACAGGATCATGGGGTGCATTAAAAGAGGTCTGGATACACATGATGAGAGCATTATACTGCCTCTGTACAAATCCCTAGTTAGACCGCACATGGAGTACTGTGTCCAGTTTTGGGCACCGGTGCTCAGGAAGGATATAATGGAACTAGAGAGAGTACAAAGGAGGGCAACAAAATTAATAAAGGGGATGGGAGAACTACAATACCCAGATAGATTAGCGAAATTAGGATTATTTAGTCTAGAAAAAAGACGACTGAAGGGCGATCTAATAACCATGTATAAGTATATAAGGGGACAATACAAATATCTCGCTGAGGATCTGTTTATACCAAGGAAGGTGACGGGCACAAGGGGGCATTCTTTGCGTCTGGAGGAGAGAAGGTTTTTCCACCAACATAGAAGAGGATTCTTTACTGTTAGGGCAGTGAGAATCTGGAATTGCTTGCCTGAGGAGGTGGTGATGGCGAACTCAGTCGAGGGGTTCAAGAGAGGCCTGGATGTCTTCCTGGAGCAGAACAATATTGTATCATACAATTAGGTTCTGTAGAAGGACGTAGATCTGGGGATTTATTATGACGGAATATAGGCTGAACTGGATGGACAAATGTCTTTTTTCGGCCTTACTAACTATGTTACTATGTTACTATGTTATTGAAAAATTGTTTTTCTGGTTCTGATGTTCTTCTGGCGTTATATGATGGCGTTTATTGTCTTTGGCCTTGCTTGTTTTTTACCTTGGTTTTGGATTGGTTTTGTGTTGTTCTGGTGTCATGTGGTTGTTCAATGTCTTTATTTTGGCTAATTTTTTCTTGTAAAATTTCTGGTGCATGTTTTTCTGGTTTCTATTGTTGGTGGTAACTGTGTGGCATTTTCTTGGCTCATGTCTTGCTGTGTTTTTATTATGCTGTTGGCTTTATTTTTTCTTTCCTTGAGTGTCTTTTCTTGCTGGTGGGGGGGCTACATTTATGATGTCTCATTTGTATTGTATAGTTCCGTGCTGCTATGCCATTCTAGTTTCAATTGTACTTTTCCTTTTTTTAAAAAAAATCTCTGATGGTTTTACGTCGTTTTCCGTATGGCATATATCTTCCTTCATTGACTGCATTGTCAAGTGTGTAGTATAATGGATTTTTTTTTTTTTTTGGTGGGGCCCTTTTTTTTAATTTCATGTGTTTTCTTTTCTATTTGACTATGGTTTATCTTTGGGTTGCTGTATATTTTTACAGCGGTTGTCCCGTAATGTTTATTGCTTATTATCTAGAATGGTATTTATTGCCTTTTTCTGATGTCTTTCTGTGGTTAGATGTCACCAGATGGTGTTGTTTTGGATCATGTCTTATTGTAATTGTAAAGTATGGCGTTCATTAGTTTGCTATTTCATTGTGTTTTTTTTTGCCTGTCAGGTTTTTTTTGTAAGTTTTTATATGTAAAAATTTGGACATAGGTGTCTATTTTTGCTTAATTTTGTTTGGGTCTATTCTTGTATAGTTTCTTCTATTGTCTTCTCTTGCAATGTATGGCGTTGTGGTGTCGCTTTTTGAGTTTGCATTGTCCTATCAGTCAACAGTCAATTGTGGTTCTTTTAATTTTTTGGGCCTATTTTATTGTATGTGGCATTGTTAGCTTTGGATGTGATTTTTTTTTTCATTTTTTCATTGCAGAACAAACTTGCAAGAATGGCGAGTGATTCAGAACATAGCCAATCGGCGCAGGGGAGTGCGGTGAGTAATTATGTCCATTTGCTTACTATTCGCTGTCATTTGTAGCATTGACAATAATTTTTTTATACAATTTTTACAGGCTTCTTCAAGTGAGGGGGAGCGAGGTCGTGGCCAAGGTGTGGCGTCAGGCCGGCGAGTGAGTATTTTTTTTTTTTAATTTTTGTTTTTTTTTGAGTAGCATCCTGCTGTGCGGAACATTACATTTGAGTAGCATCCTGCTTTCACTAGGGATGTTTAGTAAGCTTACATTATAACTTTTCAGGGCAGCAAGTATTGGGGGAAGGTAACAAAGTTGAAACTTCCAGCACAAAAACATTCCAAAATACAGGTGTAGAAACCATCAATATACATATATCAAATGGCAAAGGATAGGGCCAAGGTACATATCATGACAGGTGCTGGTGGCTGTTAATATTTGCATATTTGTAACCTTTTTGTTTTCTAATTTTTCTAGGTTTCACAACGGGACCAAGGAGATGCAGTAATTGACGTTGAGCTCCTGATCTCCAGCATCCAGGAGCGTGGCCCGTTGTGGGACAGCCGTGACTCCCGGCACATGGACCAGGTGGTGTTGAGGCGTTTGTGGGTAGAGGTGGCAAAGTCACTGTGGGATGGCTTTGAAATTGCTCCAGCCAAGGACAAAGCCAACTTTGGTGAGTATTGCTGATACGCCGTGCTGATATGCTGCTATGACCCATCTTTCCAGGATAAACACAACCGTGTGTGATGCGATCAACGCCTAAAGTTTGCATCGCACACGGTTGTTTTATCATTTTAAAATGCTAAATATGTAACCTTTTTTTTTTCTTTGCATTCACAGTTAAAAAGTTGAGGATCAGATGGCGATCCATGAAGGACCGTTTCAATAAGGGGATCCGGGCTGAGGAGGAGCGATCGAAGAGTGGTGCTGCTGCGGCCAAGTCTGTGCCATACAAATACAGCAAGGCTTTACAGTTCTTAAGACCGGTACTTGGCCGCCGACAGTAAGTATTTTGTCCACATACCATATTGCACAGCCACATTACATTGCCCAGCCACATAGCCTACTGCACAGCCACATAGTACATTGCCCAGCCACGTACATTGTGCATCCACATAGTATATTGCCAGGCCACTATATCGCAGCCACATAGTACACGTTCTAGCCACGTATCCACATAGTATATTTCCCAGGCACATAGTGTATTGGCCATCCATGTAGTCAGCGTAACATATTGGCCATCCACGTAACTTTTTCCCTAGTGAAATGGTATATAGGCCATTAGTAATTTTTTGGGTTAAGCGTGAGTCCTTGTAGTCCATGACAGGTTACGTTCTGAGTCAGGGTAGTTCTGATCGCAGGAATAATGATGAAGTCTCGATCACATGATCCTAACGTCATGGCCGTTCCTGCGATCAGATCAGCAAAGTCACTGTGTATTTTTTTTTTTTTTAAATTTGTATCTTGATGTTAAATTTTATACTATTTTTGCGGCATAGGCAGCGTCAAGAAAGAGTTTTTGAAACAAACATTTTTTTTTACCCATTACAGTGGTATGCGGTCAAAAGGCTTTGGCAGCGGGAATGAACATTTATTTTCTGCCGTTGGTATGTCCATGATTGTTATCGTCAGCCATAACGGTCAGCTGGCGATAACAATCAGCAATTTATTATAGGCCACACAGACTGAGAGACAGAGGATTTGTATTGTTGTGTAATGTAATGTTAATATTATTACAGGAGTTGGCGTATGGGATAGGTTATTAATTGAAGACTAATTTTTCCCTTATCTTTTCACAGGACACACAGCAGCACCCTCGAGAGAGCTCGCCCCGCAGGAGCGGACCTTCATGAATCGCCATCTGACCCATCACAGCCCTCCCACAGCGACAGCAGGCTTGCACCGCCATCTGGAGAACCGGCAGCCGGTACATCAGGTGTTCCCCTGCCCGAGGCCTCTGGCGCACCTTCGTTCGGGAATTCCCGACAGCGCCAGCGGGCCTCGGACAGGCCAGCCGTGCCCGAATTTTTGCATTTGAGCACGGTTTTCCAGAACTGTTTCAAGGCGTTGAGCGATAAAATGGACACTCGTCTGTCCAATATCGACCGGCGCCTTGAAACTATGGAATCCGAGCTCTCGAGTCCGGCCAAACATTTTTTTTAGTACCATTGCTAAGGGCATGGTGGAACACCTTACGCTGGAACTCCAGATTTCGGTGATGCAGGCCTGCAACACTACCTACGTGAGGGCTCTACAGCAGGCTCGGGTCATGCAGTCAGCGACAATGCCTGTAGTGCCGTCGCTGGCAAGCATGACTCCGACTCCTGCTGGAGAGCCACTCCAGCCACCCCACGGTGGTCCACGTGCCGAGCGACGCCACCACAGGCACCATAGCATTGTGCCGCCGACTCCTGCTCCTGCCAGGCCCTCATCCTCCCGTAGGCATCATTCTGGGGGAGCTGCCGCGGGAGAGAAAAAAAGAAAAAAAAGAAAGAGGACACACACTGAGGCACACACTGAGGCTCTGGCTGCTCCAGTACAGACACCAAGTGCGCGTCGGGGCTCTAGCCGCAGCAGGAGCAGCCAGGGCCAACCAAGAAAAGCGCAAAGGCTTGTGTTGCCTCCTCCCTCCCCTACAGAGGTGGTGGTTTCTTCCCCAGTATACCCTGCGGAGGGTTTGGACCTGCCATCGAGCCTCCTGGACTATAGGACATCATCCTCCGCTTCATCATCATCCTCCTGTTCATCATCATCCTCCCCTTCCTCTCCCCATTCCAAACAAGACACATACCATTCCCCCATGGTGGCAGAGGTTGAAACCCCCTAAGTTTATTTCCCCCTTTTTTTTCTGTTTCCCCCCAATAAAAAAGTTTGGTTTAAAAAAACAATATTTGTTCTTATTTTCCAGAATATTTCTCGGCAAGTCACACCGTGTGCTGTCTACACATATTTTGTGCTTCAAACACCTCATATATGCAATGTCAGACACTATTTTTACAATTGTTAGTTTGCCTTTTTTTGGGTGTCTCTCATTGCTGTATGAGGTGTTCACAAACACTAAAGTGTATGAGGTGTTCACACTTAACAATGCAGCAGCGAAACAGACAATGATGCAGATCACTGCAGCGTCGCTGTTTGGTCACTGGAGAGCTGTCACACAGACAGCTCTCCAGCGAACAACGATGCAGAGGTCCCCGGGTAACCAGGGTAAACATCAGGTTGCTAAGCGCAGGGCCACGCTTCCGATATTTACCCTGGTTACCATTGTAAAACATCGCTGTTATCGTTGCTTTTGCTGTCAAACACAAAGATACACGGCGATCAGACAAACAAATAAATATGTTATGGTATGGTATAAAAATGTTATTTGAATCGGTATAAAATTAGAAAAAATTTTTATTAACAACATTTTAAAAACAACGGGTTCCAGTTTTTTATAGGCACATTAAATTTGTGAAGTATAGGTAGATGCCAAATTTGACATATACCAAACCAACCTAAACGGAACATTTATTGCACATTTACTGGAGAATTAGTTTATTTTCATATAATATTTTTAGCACAGTCACAGTAGAGGTATTTATTGGTGTAGTTAAAATCAGAAGACAGTCCAACAGTAACATTACTACACCATTTGATCTTGCCATGACACACGGCCAACATCTGACACAAAATAGGCCGCAAAACGATCCCGCATCTGCGCAATTTCCACACTTGTCCTCAGAGGATGATCATGGTAATCGGGCAATGGGTTGGCTATGGGTTCATCGAGTTCCATATTCAGTCTCTCTTTGGCCATAATGAAATTGTGGAGAACCACACAAGCCTTCACCACCTCATCCACTGTTTCAATTTTAAGATTAATGGCGGATCCTAATTTGGAGACAAGGATGCCAAAGGCGCATTCCACAGTCCTTCTGGCCCTGGACAGTCTGTAATTGAAAACCCTTTTTGTATGGTCCAAGCCCCGACTGGAGTAGGGTTTCAATAGGTTGGCAGACATTTGGAATGCCTTATCCCCAACCACAACAAATGGCATCGCAGGGCCTTCGGTGTGGGGAAGAGGTTGTGGCTGTGGGAAATTAAAATTGTTGCCATATAATTTTTGGCCCATATCCGACTCTTTAAATGTGCGTGAGTCATTTGCACGCCCAAACGCACCAATGTCCATTGCGAGAAAACGGCAGTCCGCACCGGCAATTGCCATGAGCACAGTTGAAAAGTATTTTTTGTAATTGTAGAAAAGGGATCCACTTTTCGCAGGCTTGGTAATCCGAATGTGCTTTCCATCCACTGCGCCAATACAGTTTGGAAAAGAACACACTTGTCAAATTTCTGTGCATTGGCCTCCCAGATTTCGCTTGTAGGGACGGGTAAAAATTCCTCCCGGAGATTATCCCACAATGCGCGGCATGTCTCAGCTATAATTCCGGAAAGAGTGGAGACTCCAATCCGGAATTGAAAATGAAGTGATCTCAAGGTCTCTCCGGTAGCCAGGAAACTGCCAAGAAGATAAAGAAATTTACATTAAAGTACATTGTAATTTATAACAGTACATTGACCATACCAAACCCAAAAAAAAAAAAAAAAAAAAATGAAATGCATACCACAGTCATTCAAACAGCTACGTACCGTAGAGTCACCAGCAGCCGTTCCTCTGCGGAAATAGCTCTCCGGAGCTGCGTGTCCTGCCTGCTAATGGATCCTTCCACCCGACGCAGAAGATAGCGGAAGCTGTCCTGAGACATCCTGGTATATTCGAAATATTTCTCCAGGTTGTCATTCAGTTCGCCAAACAAGCAATGGTATGCTCCATGGCTCTCCCGGACTTCCACGATAGGGTGTATCCAAAAGCGGCGACGACTCCATCTCCGTTTTTCCCTTTCCCTTTGATTAAAACAGGCAACAGCATAGGCATGAGCCAAGGCAAATTCCATCTCCATATCCATGTAGATACTGTCCATGGGACGCTCCATCATGAATACCAGCAAAATGGGAGGAATTCATCTCTGCCAGGGTATATACACATTTTACATAACACCAACCCTCTTCTAGCCATTGGTGGTCCTTATCTATTGTGTAGACACTTTTTTTTGGGGGGGGAGATGAAGAATGACTCACTGCACAAAAAACGCATGCGTCGAAAAACGTTGTGCATGCGTTTTGCTGCGTTTTTGTTTGCGTTGTGCGTTGCGGCGACGACGCTGCGGCGCACACCGCAAATGTGAACGTAGACTTAAGTCCTGCCAAAGAGGAAGACAGGCGGAAGGTCTATAGGGTATTGTCTGAATCTTAGACAGTTAAACGATGAAAATTCAATGTCTACGGCCATCTGTTACCCTGTCACAGAGAAATGTTTAGCCATATCACTAGGGAATCTTCAATAAAATGCATTGGAAAAAGAAATGTAAGATCCAATCTGCAGCATGTGAAAATGTAAAGTGAATATATACGAGCTCTCAAAATGCTGCATTAACAGTTTTACTGCTGGAAATCTTACTAGATAACTCAATATTAACCCCATGATCACAATATCAGTGTATGGTGCAACTCTTTAGATCGAGGGGGGACATATTGTTGGCGAAACCTGTGAGGCTGCACAAGGTCCCAAGAGGGAAGTGGGCCAATTTCCACCTCCAAATCATGTGGAATTATCAATTGTGATGATCTATTGAACTTCAAAGGGCCCATATATAGTTCTTGCACAGGAGTTTTAGACATTACATTGCAGTATTTGTGGAAGCTTTATGTAGTGTTATTTAGATCAGAGGTCCCCAACTCCAGTCCTCAAGGCCCACCAACAGGTCATGTTTTCAGGATTTCCTTTGCATTGCACAGGTGATGCAATTATTACCTGGGCAAGACTAAGGAAATCCTGAAAACATGACATGTTGGTGGGCCTTGAGGACTGGAGTTGGGGACCTCTGATTTAGATAATGTATCTTATTTGGACTCTTTGAGGGAAATTTACTAGGCTAAATGAGTTGGAATCCTGGCATATTATTTCTTTTTTTAATCTTGCATGTTTAATAAGAGCTTTAGACATTTATTTCTGCCTCACTCCATGACTTTACTGTAAAGGAGCATAGCTATGATGGAAACGATGTGGCTTATGATATAAATGCAAATTTCTGCAAAAAACAAACTAGCTAATATGTATTTAAAGTTGGACTACACATTGTAAAGATGCACCAGATTTATCAAATGGCTTCATCCACTGTAACAAATTGGCTACTTTTTAAGACTATCAAGTTTACTTTTGTACTGTCTATAATTTTTTCCAGCATATCTATATGGTATTTGTATTATATGTTATTATTTTGATATTAAATTGTAGTATTTCATGGGCTACATAATGCAGCATTATTAAGACACTACAGTATATGCAGTATTGTTTAGGTGTGACACATTATTTGGACAGCAAATCTAAACATTTGTGGATTGTATTAAACTTGATATAAAGATTTTATTTATACAGTCGTGCTTGAAAGTTTGTGAACACCAGCATTTTTCATATTTTGCATAAATGTTACCTAAAATTACATCAGTCCTAACAGTAGATAAACAGAAACAAATAAAACAAAGTAAAAAATATTAGACTTTGTCATCTTTTTTATTGAGAAAAATAATTCAGTATCACATATGTGTGAGTGGCAAAAGTATGTGATTCTTTGCCTTAAGTATATAATGTGACCTCCTTCTGCCGCAATAATAGCATCTAAATGTTTCTGGTGATGGTGATTAGCCCTGTATATCGGCTTAGAGACATTTTCATCCTTATTAAAAAGTTTCACTTGTATTATGTTGAGGGGTTTTCCCCATGAATTGCTTGCTTCAGGTCCTTCCACAACATTTTTATAGGTTTAAGGTCTGGAATTTGACTTGGCCAATCCCAAACTTTATGTCTATACCTCTGTATCCATTTTTGTTGTTGAACGACTTGCATATATTGAGTGGTTGTCTTGCTGCATGATCAAAATACTGTTGAAAAGCAAGTCATAGACAGATATCCTCACATCTTCCTTAACCTCTTTCTGACATCAGGCATAATAGTACGCCGATGTCGGACTCCCTCCCTTTCATGTGGGCTCTGGCGGTGAGCCCACATCTTTCTCAGCACATGTCAGCTGTTTTGAACAGTTGACATGAGCCCAGAACAGCCGCGGGTGGAATCGCAACCTACCCGTGGTTATTACCGGTTAAATGTCGCTGTCAAACTCTGACAGCAGCATTTAACATGCGCTTCTGGCAATCACGCTGGAAATCCGACCAACAGTGATCCTCATGTCACGTGATCGCGGTTCACCAATGGGTTGGCATGACAACCAGATGTCTCCTGCAGATTTCTATGGTTGTCACTGCTGGATTGCTATGTGCGCTGCCCGGTGAGTAATGCTGCTACATACAGGCAATCTGATCATCGCCTGTATGTAGCAGAGGCGATTGGATAAGTGCAGCTTCTAGTCTTCCATGGAGACTATTGAAGCATTCAAAAAGTAAAAAAAAGGTTTTTTTAAAAATAAAAAAAATAAAAAAATATAAAAGTTCAAATCAGCCTCTTTCTCCCCATTCAAAATAAAAAAATAAAATAATGAAACATGCACATATTTGCTATCACCATGTTCAGAATCGCCCGATCTATCAATAAAAAAAGAATTAACCTGATCGCTAAACGGCGTAGCAAAAAAAAAGGCAAAACACCAGAATTACGGTTTTTGGTTAAAATGCAATAATGGGCGATCAAAAGATCGTATCTGCACCAAAATGGTATGATTAAAAACGTCAGCTCGGCACTCAAAAAATAAGCCCTCACCCAACCCAAGATCATGAAAAATGGAGATGCTATGGGTATCAGTGCATTACACTGCTGTGTACAAAATATTTAATCTCTAATGGAAATAAATAATCTTCTCCTAATTAATATCAGAGAGAACAAATGATGCCATACACAACACAATCCCCTATACCAAGATTAATAATACACCATACAGGGAAGAAATACCACCACATCATGACCAGACCACATAGTGGCCGAATAATAATACATACAAGGGACAAATACCTCCACATCATGACCAGACCGCATATTACCACCACATAGTGACCAAATAATATAACATATTAACAGCATATAGGGACCAAATAATACCACATTCAAGGAGAAATACTTCCACACCATGACCGGACCACACAGTGACCGAATAATATCACATACAGGGAACAAATACACCACATCATGATCAGACCATAAAGTGACTGAATAATATGACATATTACTAACATATAGGGAAGAACTAATACCACATACAAGTAGAAATACTGCCATGCCGTGACCAGACCACAAATTACCACCACATAGTAACTGAATACTACAATTCTGATTATGAATACAAACCACAATAGTAACAACACTGTTATTACCACTAGTGATATTATACACAATACCTCTGTATATAGTGTGAGTGTACAGGTAATAAAGGGACTACCAGTGACATTATATACAGGAGGTCTGTATATAGCATATAGTGTAAAGGTAATACAGGGATCGCCAGTGACATTATACACAGGACATCTGTATATAGAGTCAGGGTACAGATAATACAAGGATCACCAGTGACATTATACACAGAAGCTCTGTATATAGTGTCAGTGTACAGGTAATACAGGGACTACCAGTGACATTATGCACAGTAGCTCTGTATATAGCATATAGTGTACAGATAATACAGGGATCACCAGTGACATTATACAAAGAAGATCTGTATATAGTTTCAGGGTACAGATAATACAGGGATCACTAGTGACATTATACACAGGAGCTCTGTACACAGTATACAGTATATAGTGTAAGTGTACAAGTAACACACTGACTCACCGGTGATGTTTGTAGTTGAAGTCTTTCATCTTCATCCAGTGCAGACCGTCATCACTTCTTCCAGCAAGAACTCATCTCTGCAGAAAATAACAGTTATCTATAGCTGATCGCTTACAGAGCACATTCCCCACTATTTTCTCCAACTTCTACACTATATCAGATGAAGAAAAAAAGGCATAGCGCCACCCTGCACAGTAGCAGGACCCCCTTTTGTTCTCCCCATGGAAAACAGTAACCTGAAAAGTAAATTACTGCAGTAATAATGTCCCCGGATTGGCCCCTACAGTAATTATTTCCCCACATGCCACCATAAACCAATAAAGTATGTTCCATATCCTGACCTCAGTACAGTAATTATGTCACCCATTTATTTAATGTCCCCATCCTGGACCCCAATGTCCACTTTAATAAGTAAGGTTCCTATCCTGGGCCCCTTCCAGTAATGATGTCCTCTTCCTGGACCCCTGTGTCCACTTTAATCACGTCCCCTATGTCTGCTCCTATGGCCACTACTTTGCCCAATAACCTTCTTTGGCTCCCCAGCATCCTCTTGTGGCTTCATATTTGGTGTGGTCGTTAAAATGACTGCCGACTGCAGCTGTGACAGGCCGCTCTGCTCTGTGACAGGCCACGTGCTGACATCACATAGCAGTAACATTGAAAGGCCACCGGCCTATCAAAGGCTGCAGGAGTCATTTAACAAAACTGCTATGTAATGTTGATGCATGGCCTGTCACAGAGCAGAGCGCCCTGTCACAGCAGCAGCCGATATTCATCTTGTTGGGCGTTTTCAACCAGGGTCAGCTCTAAGTTTTCGTGGGCCTCGGGTGACAGCGTATCCATGGGCCTCTTTAACACGTGCCACGATTCCTGATGCACAGATAGAAAATACAGATATAGTACAATATATGGGCACCACATAGTCCGCCATACAGTATTATAGGCACCACATATTCCGCCATACAGTATTATGGGCAACAAAATAGTCCGCAATACAGTATTATGGGCACCACATAATCTGCCACACAGTATTATGGGCACCACATAGTCTGCCATACAGTATCATTTGCAACCACATAGTCCTCCATACAGTATTATGGGCACCACATAGTCCGCCATAAATTATTATGGGCACCACATAGTCCACCATACAGTATTATAGGCACCACATAGGCCACCATACAGTATTATGGGCAACCAAATAGTCCATCATACAGTATTATGGGCACCTCATAGTCCACCTTACAGTATTATGGGCACCTCATAGTCTGCCATACAGTATTATTGTCAACCAAATAGTCTGCCATACAGTATTATGGGCACCACATAGTCCACCATACAGTATTATAGGCACCACATAGGCCACCATACAGTATTATGGGCAACCAAATAGTCCACCTTACAGTATTATGGGCACCTCATAGTCTGCCATACAGTATTATTGTCAACCAAATAGTCTGCCATACAGTATTATGGGCAACCAAATAGTCCGCCATACAGTATTATGGGCACCTCATAGTCCGCTATACAGTATTATGGGCAACCACATAGTCCACCATACAGTATTATGAGCAACCACAAAGTCCGCCATACAGTATTATGGGCAACCACATAGTCCGCCATACAGTATTATGGGCAACCACTAGTGATGAGCGAGTGTGCCGTTACTCGGGTTTTCCCGAGCATGCTTGGGTGATCTCCGTGTATTTGGGAATGCTCTGAGATTTAGTTAGCATCACCTCAGCTGCTTGATTTGTTGCTGCTAGACAGCCTGAACACATGCAGGGATTGCCTGTTTGTTAGGAAATCACCACAGACAGGCTGAGCATGCAGTGATGATGTCATCGCACCCTCTGCCCTGAGACATCGCAGAGTCAGAGGCCGCTGAAGACACTGCAGATGCCGGAAAGAGGAGAGGTGAGTATTAGAAGGGGGGGCCCGATGCCAGCACTGGCACTGGGTTCCCCCTACTCACGGACCCCATGCTGTGTCTCCCCCGTTCACCAAGGGCCCCCAGCGCTTACTCAGGTTCGCCGGGTGGTGCCGCGGGCTCTGGTCCTGGCGATGGGTCGGGACTGCGTGCAAGCGCCCACGCGTGCCTCTACCTCCTTTTAAAGGGCCCGCATCCCTAATTTTTTTTCTTCTTCCTCCTCTCTGGGGCCCAGGGGCCCACCGGCATTTCCCCGGTGTCCAGGTGGGTCAGTCCGACCTTGACTGGGTGTATGGGGGGACAACAAACTCACATTAAGTGGCCAGTGTCAGGTAGCTGCTGCAAAGGCAAATAATATTTTGGGATGCGTTAAAAGAGGCATAGATGCTCATGAGGAGAACATAATTTTACCTTTATACAAGTCATTAGTTCAACCACACTTAAAATGCTGTGCACAGTTCTGGTCTCCTACACATAAGAAAGACATAGCTGAACTGGAGTGGGTGCAGAGCAGAGCGACCAAGGTTATTAGAGGACTGGGGGGTCTGCAATACCAAGATAGGTTATTACACTTGGGGCTATTTAGTTTGGAAAAATGAAGGCTAAGGGGTGATCTTATTTTAATGTATAAATATATGAGGGGACAGTACAAAGACCTTTTACGTCTGGAGGAAAGAAGGTTTAAGCATAATAACAGACGCGGATTCTTTACTGTAAGAGCAGTGAGACTATGGAACTCTCTGCCGTATGATGTTATAATGAGTGATTCATTACTTAAATTTAAGAGGCGACTGGATACCTTTCTTGAAAAGTATAATATTACAGGTTATATATACAAGATTCCTTGATAGGGTGTTGATACAGGGAACTAGTCTGATTGCCGTGTGTGGAGTCGGGAAGGAATTTTCTTCCCAATGTGGAGCTTACTCTTTGCCACGTTTTTTTTTGCCTTCCTCTGGATCAACATGTTAGGGCATGTTAGGTTAGGCTATGGGTTGAACTAGATGAACTTAAAGTCTTCCTTCAACCTTAGAAATTATGTTACTGGGAAAGTTCTCAATTTGGAAATAAAAGTCTAAGGTGTTTCAGCAGTTTTGGGTTCATTTTGAATGAATCTATCATATAAATACTGCTACAGATCCATGGCATTGGCTCCCATCAAAAAGCTTATTTTTAGGTTGGCAACATATAAGAATTAAAAAGAAAACATGAGCAAAAGGGTATTCAATTTGTGATTAACTTCATAATGGTGCCAATTTCTGCCAATTCCGCTTTTGCATTTTCAGTCCCCAGCCCCTTCTTCCCAGACTTATAACTCTTTTTTGTCATTCTAGACATATTAGGGCTTGCTTTTGCAGGACAAGTTGTACTTTTGAATGACACCATTCATCTTACCATATTGTGTACTGGAAAATGGGAAATACATTCCAAGTGTGAAACAATTGTGCAAAAACATAATTCTGACATTATTTTTGGGGAATTGTTTTTACAATGTATATTTTGTGGTATAAATGACCTATTTTATTGATAACATTTTGGGATAGATATGACACTATTATTGCATGCTACAGCATTTTTTGCGGAATTTCAGCGACAAAATAACTTACGGTAATTTGGTAATTTTTGATTTTTTTTTAGTTTACAGTGTTTACAGATCGGGTTAATTAATTTTTTATTTTGGTAGATTGGACTGTTCTGAATGTACCATATATGTGTATTTTTTTTTACATTTTTATTTTTAATTGGGAAAAAGGAGGTGATTTGAACTTTATTTTTTTTTTTCATATTTTTTAAAACATTTCAATTTTTATAGAATAATCTGTTATGCTCTTCTGTGAAAAATCAGAACAATGAAGAAAACTTTCTTTAACCATTTTTTAACCATTAAAGAAGATGCCAATAACAGCATCAATTTTAATTTCCAATAATTTCTGCTAGAAATCTGTTTGTTTGATCTGAGCATTTTGTAGACTATTTTTATTGGGTCGTTTACCTGAAATCTTATTCTTTATGGAAGGATGAGGATAGGAATATTGATGACGTCTGCATCTCGGCAAAAAAGCAGAGAAAAAATGCGGTATGTGCTAGTGCTGTAATATGCTTCCGATTTTGTGCACCAAATATGCTGCATAAAATACCCAGCAAAAACGCATTGTGTGAACATAGCCTTATGTTGTCCACTGCACTGGACAGACTTTAGAGGCTCAATTAGTAGATGTAGGAGCTTTTGTGTGTTTTCTTTCTTACCAGCCTATACAGTGGCATATATTGAAGACTCGAAATCAAACTTGTATTCTCTGCAGTGTACACAAGAGGGAAGCAGAGATTTCTGCACATGTCCTACTTTTCGTTGTCTAATCCCAGGAGAGCTATGGAGAGACTTTAACCTTTTTCTTATTTGTGGGTATTTTCAGCTTCGATGCCCAAACAAATGTGAACATAGCATTTGTGCTGCCGAGGTAAAAAGTGAAAATCATATCCTCCCTCCACCTGAAATTTTGAATGGGTGGCTAATATTATCCACGGATATTCGACTTTATGAGAAATCAGATTATTAAAAAAGATTTTTAGATGTAACACTTAAGTGTAATACCTGCAGCAAAAAGCCATATCTACCTACCCCCATGCACTATATTAGACTCACTCACTACAGACTTGTATCTGCCTATTCAGCATCATGAGTGTGTAACTCAGACGAGTGCTAGGTGATGTTTTATTGGATAGCACTCATCCCAATGTTATACTATGTGGCAATGCAGATCTGCTATTTTTTCTCATGCCATTTCGGCATCAGAAAAAAAATTGCAGCATTCTGTGATTGGCTCTAGAATTCAGATCACGCGCACTCATACAAGTCTATGGGTGTGTGTGAAACATCGGACTGCACTCGAGTGCACCAAGTGGAGCCTGACATCTATGGACTAAGGCTGGTTTCACACGAGCGTTTGAGTACGCAGCGTAGGCCTGCGTACTTCTTTCTTTAAGATCCGGATAGATCCGCATGCGCCTTGCGTACCTATATTTAACATTGGGTATGCAGGGACAAGCATTGTATGCGTCATTTTGACGTGCCCGCCAAACGCAACATGTTGCGCCCCCATGCGTTTGGTGGGCATGTCAAAACAACGCACGGAGATGCATGCTAATTTTTTCTAGCTGGTGTTATAAAGTATTTTCAAGCTCATTTTTTCAAGCTGGAGTTATAAAGTATTCTATTTTACTGAGATAATGACTTTTGGGTTTTCATTGGCTTTAAGCCATAATCATCAACATTAACAGAAATAAACACTTGAAATAGATCACACTGTTTGTAACGACTCTATCTACTATATGAGTTTCACTTTTTTGTATCGTATCGAAAAGCTGAAATAAAATAACTTTTTGATGATATTCTAATTTTGTGAGATGCACCTGTGTGTAAATCACTTACAGATTTGGAGGATGGATGATTATAAACTTACTAGATGGTGACCCGATTCTAACGCATCGGGTATTCTAGAATATGTATGTATGTATGTATATATATAGCAGCCACATAGTATATAGCACAGGCCACGTAGTATATAGGAGCCACATAGTATATTGCACAGGCCACATAGTATATAGGAGCCACGTAGTATATAGCAGCCACGCAGTATATAACACAGCCACGTAGTTTATAACACAGCCCATGTAATGTATAGCACAGGCCACACAGTATATAACACAGGCCACGCAGTATATAACACAGGCCACGCAGTATATAACACTGTGCACGTAGTATATAACAGCCCACATAGTATTTAACACAGGCCACGCAGTATATAACACAGGCCACGTAGTGTATAGTAGCCATGCAGTGTATAACACTGCCCACGTAGTATATAACACAGGCCACGCAGTATATAACACTGCCCACATAGTATATAATACTGCCCACGTAATATATAGCACAGTCCACATAGTATATAACACTACCCACGTAGTATATAACACTGCCCACGTAATATATAGCACAGCCCACGTAGTATATAACACAGACCATGTAGTATATAACACTGCCCACGTAGTATATAACACAGCCCATGTAGTATATAACACTGTCCACGTAGTATATAACACTGCCCACATAATATATAGCACAGCCCACATAGTATATAACACAGCCCACGCAGTATATAGCACTGCCTACGTAGTATATAACACTGCCCATGTAATATATAGCACAGCTCACGTAGTATATAACACAGGTCACACAGTATATAACACTGGCCACTGGTAGTATATAGCAGCCACGCAGTATATAAAACAGCCCACATAATATATAGCAGTGTGAGCACCATATCCCTGATAATAATAAAAATAAAAAATACAGTTGTGGCCAAAAGTATTGACACCCCTGCAATTCTGTCAGATAATACTCAGTTTCTTCCTGAAAATGATTGCAATCACAAATTCTTTGGTATTATTATTTTCATTTAATTTGTCTTAAATGAAAAAACACAAGGAGAATGAAGCAAAAAGCAAAACATTGATCATTTTGCACAAAACTCCAAAAATGGGCCAGACAAAAGTATTGGCACCCTCAGCCTAATACTTGGTTGCACAACCTTCAGCCAACATAATTGCGACCAACCGCTTCCGGTAACCATCAATGAGTTTCTTACAATGCTCTGCTGGAATTTTAGACCATTCTTCTTTGGCAAACTGCTCCAGGTCTCTGATATTTGAAGGGTGCCTTCTCCAAACGGCCATTTTTAGATCTCTCCACAGGTGTTCTATGAGATTCAGGTCTGGACTCATTGCTGGCCACCTTGAAAGTCTCCAGTGTTTTCTCTCATACCATTTTCTAGTCCTTTTTGAAGTGTGTTTTGGGTCATTGTCCTGCTGGAAGACCCATGACCTCTGAGGGAGACCCAGCTTTCTCACACTGGGCCCTACATTATGCTGCAAAATTTGTTGGTCGTCTTCAGACTTCATAATGCCTTGCACACGGTCAAGCAGTCCAGTGCCAGAGGCAGCAAAGCAACCCCACAACATGAGGGAACCTCCGCCATGTTTGACTGTAGGGACCGTGTTCTTTTCTTTGAATGCCTCTTTTTTTCTCCTGTAAACTCTATGTTGATGCCTTTGCCCAAAAAGCTCTACTTTTGTCTCATCTGACCAGAGAACATTCTTCCAAAACGTTTTAGGCTTTTTCAGGTAAGTTTTGACAAACTCCAGCCTATCTTTTTTATGTCTCAGGGTAAGAAGTGGGGTCTTCCTGGGTCTCCTACCATACAGTCCCTTTTCATTCAGACGCCGACGGATAGTACGGGTTGACACTGTTGTACCCTCGGACTGCAGGGCAGCTTGAACTTGTTTGGATGTTAGTCGAGGTTCTTTATCCAACATCCGCACAATCTTACATTGAAATCTCTTGTCAATTTTTCTTTTCCGTCCACATCTCGGGAGGTTAGCCACAGTGCCATGGGCTTTAAACTTCTTGATGACACTGCGCACGGTAGACACAGGAACATTCAGGTCTTTGGAGATGGACTTGTAGCCTTGAGATTGCTCATGCCTCCTCACAATTTGGTTTCTCAAGTCCTCAGACAGTTATTTGGTCTTCTTTCTTTTCTCCATGCTCAATGTGGTACGCACAAGGACACAGGGCAGAGGTTGAGGCAACTTTAATCCATGTCAACTGGCTGCAAGTGTGATTTAGTTATTGCCAACACCTGTTAGGTGCCACAGGTAAGTTACAGGTGCTGTTAATTACACAAATTAGAGAAGCATCACATGATTTTTTGAACAGTGCCAATATTTTTGTCCACCCCCTTTTTTATGTTTGGTGTGGAATTATATCCAATTTGGCTTTAGGACAATTCTTTTTGTGGTTTTTCATTTAAGACAAATTAAATGAAGATAATAATACCAAATAATTTGTGTTTGCAATCATTTTCAGGAAGAAACTGAGTATTATCTGACAGAATTGCAGGGGTGTCAATACTTTTGGCCACAACTGTAGTTACATACTCACCCTCTGTCTTCCAGCGAAGCTGTCCCGATGCCCGAGCGGTTGCCGCCAGCTTCCGTTTCCAGAGATGCATTGCAAAATTACCCAGATGACTTAGCAGTCTCGCGAGACCGCTAAGTCTTCTGGGTAATTTCGCAATGCATCTCTGGAAACGGAAGCTGGCGGCAGCCGCGCGCGCATCGGCGGACAACGGAAGGTGAGAATAGCAGGTTTTTTGTTTTTTTAATATTTTTTAACATTAGATCTTTTTACTATTGATGCTGCATAGGCAGCATCAATATTAAAAAGTTGGTCACACAGGGTTAATAGCAGCGTTAACGGAGTGCGTTACCTGCGGCATAATGCGGTCTGTTAATGCTGCCATTAACCCTGTGTGAGCGCTAACTGGAAGGGGGTATGGAGTGGGCGCCTGGTGGGCACTGACTGGATGGAAGTAGGGAGGGACTAATTCTCAGCCAGAATGTGCCTGTCGCTGATGGGTCGGGGCCTGGCGGCCTCGACCAATCAGCACGCGGGATTTCCGGGACATACAGACAGAAGTACCCCTTAGTCAATTATATATGTAGATATGCAAGGTGGTGGGGGCAAAAAATAATTATATTTTTTACACAACTATTAATAAATATTAATAATTAATTAAATTAGTGATATAACCATGTCTCCTCCTGTAAGCTCTGCCCCTTTTGCAAGAAGTAGATCACAGAGAAGATTGGAGGAGTAGCTGAAACCAGCTGTACCGAGAAGAGTGCAAAGAGCCTAGAGAAGAGGCACCTCATGAGAAATTAGTTTACAGAGAACATATTGGAAGCACTGAAGGATGACCCACTTAACAATGATCTGAGTGATGTAGTCATACAGGAGCTATAGCTAAAAGAGGAGTAACAATGTAGCCAGTGAGCATCTGAAGGCTTAAGGCCCCTTATAATAATAATCTTTATTTTTATATAGCGCTAACATATTCCGCAGCGCTTTACATTTTGCACACATTATCATCACTGTCCCCGATGGGGCTCACAATCTAAATTCCCTATCAGTATGTCTTTGGAATGTGGGAGGAAACCGGAGTGCCCGGAGGAAACCCACGCAAACACGGAGAGAACATACAAACTCTTTGCAGATGTTGTCCTTGGCGGGGTTTGAACCCAGGACTCCAGCGCTGCAAGGCTGCAGTGCTAACCACTGAGCCACCGTGCTGCCCCTTCACATTAAGCGACGCTGCAGCGATACTGACAACGATCCGGATCGCTGCAGCGTCTGTTATGGCTGGCAATCAGGCAACACAGCGTGCAGTAATCAGCGCACATACAGAGATCTGGCAATAACCAAAAACAATAGGACGAGCTCTGAGACGTGGAATCTCTGTAGACTGCAGTACCTGATCTATCCTCACACAACTATAAGCAGCAGTGGATTGCACCTATCACTACCTATGCAACTCGGCACTGCCTGAGGAGCTGACTAGCCTGAAGATAGAAATACAAGCCTGACTTACCTCAGAGAAATACCCCAAAGGAATAGGCAGCCCCCCACATATAATGACTGTTAGCAAGATGAAAAGACAAACGTAGGAATGAAATAGATTCAGCAAAGTGAGGCCCGATATTCTAGACAGAGCGAGGATAGCAAAGAGAACTATGCAGTCTACAAAAAACCCTAAAACGAAAACCACGCAAAGGGGCAAAAAGACCCACCGTGCCGAACTAACAGCACGGCGGTGCACCCCTTTGCTTCTCAGAGCTTCCAGCAAAAGTTAATAGCAAGCTGGACAGAAAAAACAGAAAACAAACTAGAAGCACTTATCTAGCAGAGCAGCAGGCCCAAGGAAAGATGCAGTAGCTCAGATCCAACACTGGAACATTGACAAGGAGCAAGGAAGACAGACTCAGGTGGAGCTAAATAGCAAGGCAGCCAACGAGCTCACTAAAACACCTGAGGGAGGAAGCCCAGAGACTGCAATGCCACTTGTGACCACAGAAGTGAACTCAGCCACAGAATTCACAACAGTACCCCCCCCTTGAGGAGGGGTCACCGAACCCTCACCAGAACCCCTAGGCCGACCAGGATGAGCCACATGAAAGGCACGAACAAGATCTGGGGCATGGACATCAGAGGCAAAAACCCAGGAATTATCTTCCTGAGCATAACCCTTCCATTTGACCAGATACTGGAGTTTCCGTCTAGAGACACGAGAATCCAAAATCTTCTCCACAATATACTCCAATTCCCCCTCCACCAAAACAGGGGCAGGGGGCTCCACAGATGGAACCATAGGTGCCACGTATCTCCTCAACAACGACCTATGGAATACATTATGTATGGAAAAGGAGTCTGGGAGGGTCAGACGAAAAGACACCGGATTGAGAATCTCATAAATCCTATACGGACCAATAAAACGAGGTTTAAATTTAGGAGAGGAAACCTTCATAGGAATATGACGAGAAGATAACCAAACCAGATCCCCAACACGAAGTCGGGGTCCCACACGGCGTCTGCGATTAGCGAAAAGCTGAGCCTTCTCCTGGGACAAGGTCAAATTGTCCACTACCTGAGTCCAGATCTGCTGCAACCTGTCCACCACAGAATCCACACCAGGACAGTCCGAAGACTCAACCTGTCCTGAAGAGAAACGAGGATGGAACCCAGAATTGCAGAAAAATGGAGAGACCAAGGTAGCCGAGCTGGCCCGATTATTAAGGGCGAACTCAGCCAACGGCAAAAATGACACCCAATCATCCTGGTCAGCGGAAACAAAACATCTCAGATATGTTTCCAAGGTCTGATTGGTTCGTTCGGTCTGGCCATTAGTCTGAGGATGGAAGGCCGAGGAGAAAGATAGGTCAATGCCCATCCTACCACAAAAGGCTCGCCAGAACCTCGAGACAAACTGGGAACCTCTGTCAGAAACAATATTCTCAGGAATGCCATGTAAACGAACCACATGCTGGAAGAACAAAGGCACCAAATCAGAGGAGGAAGGCAATTTAACCAAGGGCACCAGATGGACCATTTTAGAAAAGCGATCACAGACCACCCAAATGACCGACATTTTTTGAGAAACGGGAAGGTCAGAAATGAAATCCATCGAAATATGTGTCCAAGGCCTCTTCGGGACCGGCAAGGGCAAAAGCAACCCACTGGCACGTGAACAGCAGGGCTTAGCCCTAGCACAAATTCCACAGGACTGCACAAAAGCACGCACATCCCGTGACAGAGATGGCCACCAGAAGGATCTAGCAACCAACTCCCTGGTACCAAAGATTCCTGGATGACCGGCCAGCACCGAACAATGAAGTTCAGAGATAACTTTACTAGTCCACCTATCAGGGACGAACAGTTTCTCGGCCGGACAACGATCAGGTTTATTAGCCTGAAATTTCTGCAACACTCTCCGCAAATCAGGGGAGATGGCAGACACAATGACTCCTTCCTTGAGGATACTCGCCGGCTCAGATAACCCCGGAGAGTCGGGCACAAAACTCCTAGGCAGAGCATCCGCCTTCACATTTTTAGAGCCCGGAAGGTATGAAATCACAAAATCAAAACGAGCAAAAAATAACGACCAACGGGCCTGTCTAGGATTCAAGCGCTTGGCAGACTCAAGATAAGTAAGGTTCTTATGATCAGTCAATACCACCACGCGATGCTTAGCACCCTCAAGCCAATGACGCCACTCCTCGAATGCCCACTTCATGGCCAGCAACTCTCGGTTGCCCACATCATAATTACGCTCAGCAGCAGAAAATTTCCTGGAAAAGAAAGCACATGGTTTGAACACTGAGCAACCAGAACCTCTCTGTGACAAAACCGCCCCTGCACCAATCTCAGAAGCATCAACCTCGACCTGGAACGGAAGAGAAACATCAGGTTGACACAACACAGGGGCACAGCAAAAACGACGCTTCAACTCCTGAAAAGCTTCCACGGCAGCAGAAGACCAATTAACCAAATCAGCACCCTTCTTGGTCAAATCGGTCAATGGTCTGGCAATGCTAGAAAAATTACAGATGAAGCGACGATAAAAATTAGCAAAGCCCAGGAATTTCTGCAGACTTTTTAGAGATGTCGGCTGAGTCCAATCCTGGATGGCCTGAACCTTAACCGGATCCATCTCGATAGTAGAAGGGGAAAAGATGAACCCCAAAAATGAAACTTTCTGCACACCGAAGAGACACTTTGATCCCTTCACGAACAAGGAATTAGCACGCAGTACCTGGAAAACCATTCTGACTTGCTTCACATGAGACTCCCAATCATCTGAGAAGATCAAAATGTCATCCAAGTAAACAATCAGGAATTTATCCAGATACTCACGGAAAATGTCATGCATAAAAGACTGAAAAACAGATGGAGCATTGGCAAGTCCGAACGGCATCACCAGATACTCAAAATGACCCTCGGGCGTATTAAATGCCGTTTTCCATTCATCTCCCTGCCTGATTCTCACCAGATTATACGCACCACGAAGATCAATCTTAGTAAACCAACTAGCCCCCTTAATCCGAGCAAACAAGTCAGAAATCAATGGCAAGGGATACTGAAACTTAACAGTGATCTTATTAAGAAGGCGGTAATCAATACACGGTCTTAGCGAACCATCCTTCTTGGCTACAAAAAAGAACCCTGCTCCCAATGGTGACGACGATGGGCGAATATGTCCCTTCTCCAGGGACTCCTTCACATAACTGCGCATAGCGGTGTGTTCAGGTACGGACAAATTAAATAAACGACCCTTAGGGAATTTACTACCAGGAATCAAATCGATAGCACAATCACAATTCCTATGCGGAGGTAGGGCATCAGACTTGGACTCTTCAAATACATCCTGAAAGTCAGACAAGAACTCTGGGATGTCAGAAGGAATGGATGACGAAATAGACAAAAATGGAACATCACCATGTACTCCCTGACAACCCCAGCTGGTTACCGACATAGAGTTCCAATCCAATACTGGATTATGGGTTTGTAGCCATGGCAACCCCAACACGACCACATCATGCAAATTATGCAGTACCAGAAAGCGAATAACTTCCTGATGTGCAGGAGCCATGCACATGGTCAGCTGGGCCCAGTACTGAGGCTTATTCTTGGCCAAAGGTGTAGCATCAATTCCTCTCAACGGAATAGGACACCGCAAAGGCTCCAAGAAAAATCCACAACGTTTAGCATAATCCAAATCCATCAGATTCAGGGCAGCGCCTGAATCCACAAACGCCATGACAGAATACGATGACAAAGAGCACATTAAGGTAATGGACAAAAGGAATTTGGACTGTACAGTACCAATAACGGCAGAGCTATCGAACCGCCTAGTGCGTTTAGGACAATTAGAAATAGCATGAGTAGAATCACCACAATAGAAACACAGTCTGTTCAGACGTCTGTGTTCTTGCCGTTCTACTTTAGTCATAGTCCTGTCGCACTGCATAGGCTCAGGTTTACTCTCAGACAATACCGCCAGATGGTGCACAGATTTACGCTCGCGCAAGCGACGACCGATCTGAATGGCCAAGGACATAGACTCATTCAAACCAGCAGGCATAGGAAATCCCACCATTACATCCTTAAGAGCTTCAGAGAGACCCTTTCTGAACAAAGCCGCTAGTGCAGATTCATTCCACAGAGTGAGTACTGACCACTTCCTAAATTTCTGACAATATACTTCTACATCATCCTGACCCTGGCATAAAGCCAGCAGATTTTTCTCAGCCTGATCCACTGAATTAGGCTCATCGTAAAGCAATCCCAGCGCCTGGAAAAATGCATCAACATTACTCAATGCAGAATCTCCTGGTGCAAGAGAAAACGCCCAGTCCTGTGGGTCGCCGCACAAAAAAGAAATAATAATCAAAACCTGTTGAATAGGATTACCAGAAGAATGAGGTTTCAAGGCCAAAAATAGCTTACAATTATTTCTGAAGCTCAGGAACTTAGTTCTGTCACCAAAAAACAAATCAGGAATCGGAATTCTTGGTTCTAGCATCGATTTCTGATCAATAGTATCTTGAATCTTTTGTACATTTACAACGAGATTATCCATTGAGGAGCACAGAGCCTGAATATCCATGTCCACAGCTGTGTCCTGAAGCACTCTAATGTCTAGGGGGAAAAAAAGACTGAAGACAGAGCTAAGAAAAAAAAATGATGTCAGGATTTCTTTTTTCCCTCTATTGGGAATCATTGGTGTGGCTCCTTGTACTGTTCCGGCTGGCAATCAGGCAACACAGCGTGCAGTAATCAGCGCACATACAGAGATCTGGCAATAACCAAAAACAATAGGACGAGCTCTGAGACGTGGAATCTCTGTAGACTGCAGTACCTGATCTATCCTCACACAACTATAAGCAGCAGTGGATTGCGCCTATCACTACCTATGCAACTCGGCACTGCCTGAGGAGCTGACTAGCCTGAAGATAGAAATACAAGCCTGACTTACCTCAGAGAAATACCCCAAAGGAATAGGCAGCCCCCCACATATAATGACTGTTAGCAAGATGAAAAGACAAACGTAGGAATGAAATAGATTCAGCAAAGTGAGGCCCGATATTCTAGACAGAGCGAGGATAGCAAAGAGAACTATGCAGTCTACAAAAAACCCTAAAACGAAAACCACGCAAAGGGGCAAAAAGACCCACCGTGCCGAACTAACAGCACGGCGGTGCACCCCTTTGCTTCTCAGAGCTTCCAGCAAAAGTTAATAGCAAGCTGGACAGAAAAAACAGAAAACAAACTAGAAGCACTTATCTAGCAGAGCAGCAGGCCCAAGGAAAGATGCAGTAGCTCAGATCCAACACTGGAACATTGACAAGGAGCAAGGAAGACAGACTCAGGTGGAGCTAAATAGCAAGGCAGCCAACGAGCTCACCAAAACACCTGAGGGAGGAAGCCCAGAGACTGCAATACCACTTGTGACCACAGAAGTGAACTCAGCCACAGAATTCACAACAAGCGTCGCTGTTTGGTCGCTGGAGAGCTGTCACACAGACCGCTCTCCAGCGACCAACGATGCCGGTAACCAGGGTAAACATCGGGTAACTAAGCGCAGGGCCGCGCTTAGTAACCCGATGTTTACCCTGGTTACCATCCTAAAAGTAAAAAAAACAAACAGTACATACTTACCTAACGCTGTCTGTCCCCGGCGCTCTGCTCTGCACTCCTCCTGTACTGTCTGTGTGAGCACAGCGGCCGGAAAGCAGAGCGGTGACGTCACCGCTCTGCTTCCCGGCTGACCGACGCTCACAGCCAGTACAGGAGGAGTGCAGAGCAGAGCGCCGGGGACAGACAGCGGTAGGTAAGTATGTACTGTTTGTTTTTTTTACTTTTAGGATGGTAACCAGGGTAAACATCGGGTTACTAAGCGCGGCCCTGCGCTTAGTTACCCGATGTTTACCCTGGTTACCAGTGAAGACATCGCTGGATCGGTGTCACACATGCCGATCCAGCGATGTCCACGGGAGATCCAGCGACGAAATAAAGTTCTGGACTTTCTTCAGCGACCAACGATCTCCCAGCAGGGGCCTGATCGTTGGTCGCTGTCACACATAACGATTTTATTAACGATATCGTTGCTACGTCACAAAAAGCAACGATATCGTTAACAATATCGTTATGTGTGAAGGTACCTTTAGTTGAGTTACTTTAGAATAGATGTGTACATAAGGATTAAGCACAGTGGGAAGAGGAAAAACACATCAGAGTGGGCCCTTAACCTAGGTAATAGTAATGAGTGAATGTGTTTGGATAACATCTTATCCTCCAAGCTCACTCAGGAGTTATCCAAGCACCTGGGTGTGCTCGTACATAATGTTCGAGTCTCAGAGATTGACAGTGGCATTTAACTAGCTAATATCCGTGAGTGGATCATGATTCCACCTGCAGCTGTTGCGGACACATGTCAACTGCATAGATCAGCTGTCATGTGCCCAGAAAGGTGCAGGCTTAGAGCTGGAGCCCGCACCAAAAAGAGGGAGTCCGATGTGGGCAGGGGTTGAGCCATATTAATACATTTTTCCATATTTTATTTTTTCATGGTGCTGGAATTTTTTCCTTAGTTTTTTGTCTTCATGCTGGGGACACTGGCCCAGTTCATTCCATGCATCATCTTTTGGATCATCCAATTCTGTGCTCTTCCTTGGTGAGCTGATAAGTTCTTTTTATCCATTTTGTATAAAGAAGCTTGACTGCAGTTTGCCAAAATGTAGGTGATTAAACCAAAATCCTACTTTAAAAGCATCGTGTAGACAGCGTCTGTGTGAGAGAGGGGGGAGAGGGAAAATTTGGAGCTTGACACGCTGAGACATATATAATAAGACGATGCAATTGAATATAGCTGGTGGGTGCCGTATCTGCTGGTGATTTCAGCCAAAGTGAGGAAGAAGGAAGGGATCCTATGACTAAGGGTGCTGTAGTGCACTAGAAATGCGTCAGGCAGAGAGTCTCTTTCTCTCTTTTTTAAAATTGTTTTTTAAAATGTTCAAATAAAATTGAAAATTTACTTAAACTGGATGGATGTGCTGGAATCTCCCTTCCTTCTTTCCCATCTTGTAGACAGATGACACCAAAATGGGGCTTTCTGGTTAAGTACATAATTCTACTGTTTTCTGAAAACGGAATGAGACCTACAGCACCTTCAATCAAATATGATGGGGGTTCAAAGATGTTTTGGGGTTGTTTTCCAGAATTCCAGTTGAGAGGTGCAAGAAGCTTGTTGATGGTTATAGAAAGCAATTGATTGCAATTATTTATTCCAAAAGGTTTGCAGCCTGTGAGGCAGTGACAGGTGTTATAGGCAAGGGTTGCTATGTGTCCCCCAGGATGTGCATAGAGGCGTATTAAGACCGCTGGAGTGCATTGCAGTCACAGATATAGGTGTGATTGCAGTGCAAAATAAAAGTTTGGTCTTGTGCAAGCTGGTTGCCCAAGGCAGATTTAAGAAAACCCGGCATGGGCTTTTATTTTTGGAGTAAACTACAGGATGGTAGTGGGGCTATTCGCTCCCTCCAGGCCGGGTCTTACAAGTGGCCCATGGCCACAGATTCCATTTAAAAACCCTGCAGCAAAAGGTTGGGTGGGTCAGTCTTGGTCTGCAAACTGCCGAGCAGGTGGCTCTGCAAGGCTCAGCCTGTGTAAAGTAGCATGGAGCCAAGCGAGGCCAAAAGGCCTGACACCATTCTTAATGACACAGCAGTGCGGTCGCCCATGGCAACCGGTCTCTGATATGGACTGTCTTGATTCCCCGCTGCAGTCTGGAGGATACTATTTGTTTTCCGTTTGTAAGTACGTTGGACATTAATGACACTTTGTTTTGAACTTTCCTGTAGAGTTGAGTGACTTTTACTTTTTTCGGATCGAGTCGGGTTTCGCAAAACCCGACTTTGTCAAAAGTCGGGTCAGGTGAAATCTGCCAATTATTGCGAAAAGTCGGGGGCCGACTGAAACAAGAAACCCAATGCAAGTCAATGGGGAATAAAAGTCGGCAGTGAGTGGAGTACAGGAAAACGCCTACAGTGCCCATTTTAATGCCAAAAACATCAATTCTTATTACTTAAGCTTGTCAATATTATTTTACTTTATAATAATAGTTAGGCATTGAAAACTGGGGGTCATTTGGCTAAAGTTGTGGGGGGTAGGGCTGGCTCAAGATTTTTGTGGGCCCAGGAAACACGGAATACGTCACAGCGGTGTAGCAGGGAGAGGTAAGTATTTCAACTTTGCAAGTGCTGTGATCCTGAGCAAGCAGGGGGGGCCCACTAGTTGGCACTGGCACAGGGCCCCTCATAGTACGGTGGTTTGTTTGATGACAGGTGGTGCCTCCCACTGGCAGAGACACTTTTGCGTATTATGAGGGGCCCTGTGCCAGTGACGTCGCCAATGAGTATGCCCCCCCACCTGATGAAGGAACCTGCACTTTCATCTGCACCTTCCGCTTTGTCCCCGTGTAAGGTGGTATAGTATGTGGGAAGAGGAACCTGACTTTCAGCAGGGTCAGATTCTGGCTGTGTAGAGTGCAAGGGGAATGTAGTGGTCTGGGTCAAGGTACCAGCAGACTCATCAAGCAGTGGCTGGGCAATGGGCAGGATAAGGTGGAAACACAGATATAGGCCCAAATAATAAAGTAGGCTAAATGCAGTTCAAAATTGGTAACAGGACTAAACAGGCGGCATTGCTTTGTTCAGTGGAGGAAAACTGTAATGAGTGGCAGACACAGTTAGTAGGCCCAAATAATAAAGTGGGCTAAATGTCTGCCAAAAAATTGTTCATAAATAAACAGGCGACATTGCTTTGCTCAGTGTCGGAAAATTGTGACGAGTAGCAGACTAAGTTAGTAGGCCCAAATAATAAAGTGGGCTAAATGTCTGCCAAAAAATTATTCATAAATAAACAGGTGGCATAGCTAGGTACAGGGGTGGGCTCCTCTGCTGAGTAGCAGACAGTGGTAGTAGGCGCAAAGTATTAACTGGTCTAAATGGAGGGGAGGGCCCCTATATATTTTAACTATCATCATTTCAACAAATTTGTATTGGCAGTGCCAATGAAGGATTTAACAGCACAGACTACACTGGTGGAGCAGGGAGAGGTAAGTATTGCAAGTGGTAGAGCACTGTTCGAGCTGGGGGGGAACACTCTCTCGTGGGCGGCTTTATTGGCATAGTGCTCCTCATATTACGACGGTGTGTCTGACGTTGGTTGTGCACCACCACCGTCAGAGACACTTCATTCTACTATGAGGGACCTTGTGCCAGTGCCATCGCCCAAGAGTGGGCCCACCCACCTGTCCAGGCAAACGGCACTCGCACTGGTGCTTGCGCCAGGTGGTGACCACGGCCCCGTGGGGGGAGTCAGCCCATTTAGGGAGGTATAAAAATGGCCTATGGTGAACATTCAGCAGCTGCAAATGGAGGAATTGGAGAAGTCAGTAAGAGGAGGCCAAAAGCAAGACATTTTTCAGGCAAGCTACGTGTCAGCAGGAGAAGGTGGGACAAAATAATTTGAAATCCATGATTGGTTAATTTTAATGAAGGTTAGATCATCAACATTCTGGGTAGCCAGACGTGTCCTTTTTTCGGTCAGTATTGAACCAGCAGCACTGAAGACTCTTTCTGATAGCACACTAGAAGCAGGGCAAGCGAGCTCCTGTAATGCATATTCTGCCAATGCAGGCCAGGTGTCTATTTTAGATGCCCAGTAATCAAAGGGGAATGACCTGTGAGGCAGAACATTGATAAGGGAGGAAAAGTAGTTCGTAACCATACTGGACAAATGCTATCTCCTGTCACTTTGAATCGATGCAGCACTACCTGTCGTGTCAGCGGTCATTGCGAAATCACTCCACAACCTGGTCATACAACCCCTCTGTCCAACGCCACTTCGGACTTGTGCACCTCTAACACCTCTACCATGTTGCCCCCTACATCTCATGTGAGAACCATCACCGCCGCTGTGTGCTGGGAATGCCTGAACCAAACGGTCTACAAGAGTTGCTTGTTTGGTAGCCAATATTTTTTCAAGGTTCTCATGTAGCATGATATTTTGTAATGTTCCTTTATATCATGGATCCAGGAGGCAGGCCAACCAGTAATCGTCATCGGTCATCATTTTGATAATGCGGGGGTCCCTTTTTAGGATACGCAAGGCATACTCAGCCACGTGGGCCAATGTTCCAGGTGTCAATTCACTGCTTGTGCTGCGTTGAGGAGCACTTTCTTGCAAATCAACATCACTTGTGTCCTGCAAAAACCCTGTACCTGACCTTGCAACGCCACCAGTTTCTATTGCCCCCTGTGAAGCCTCCTCCCATAAATATCCCTTTTTTTTGGGGGGGGGGGGAGACTGAACCACTACTTAGGCCCAGTGTATATAACAACGCAATCTAAGTGGTAGAAAGTGGCTGGCTGATATTCGACAAACTAATAGGACAGAAGTATATCCACTTTGTGAGAATTTGAATCTATCTCTTTTTTTTGGAGACTGAACCACAACTTAGGCCCAGTGTATATAACAATGCAATCTAAGTGGCAGAAAGTGGCTGGCTGATATCCGACAAACTAACAGGGCAGAAGTATATGCACTTTTGTGAGAATTTGAATCTCCCTTTTTTTTGGGAGACTGAACCACAACTTAGGCCCAGCGTATATAACAACGCAATCTAAGTGGCAAAAAGTGGCTGGCTGATATATGACAAAATGGGGGGGTCCCTTTTTAGGATGCACAAGGCATACTCAGCCATGTGGGACAATGTTCCAGGTGTCAATTCACTGCTTGTGCTGGGTTGAGGAGCACTTTCTTGCAAATCAACATCACTTGTGTCCCGCTAAAACCCTGTACCTGACCTTGCAACGCCACTAGTTTCTATTGCCCTCTGTGAAGCCTCCTCCCATAAATATCCTTTTTTGGGGGGGAGACTGAACCACTACTTTGGCCCAGTGTATATAACAACGCAATCTAAGTGGCAGAAAGTGGCTGGCTGATATATGACAAACTAACAGGACAGAAGTATATCCACTTTGTGAGAATTTGAATCTCCCTTTTTTGGGGGGAGACGAACCACTACTTAGGCCCAGTGTATATAACAACGCAATCTAAGTGGCAGAAAGTGGCTGGAAGATATATGAAAAAATACAAGAACTGTAGTAAAATTTAAAACCCCCTACAATTATCTCAGGAAAAGTATGGCAGCAATAAAAAGGACTGCTGCACACAAAAGTGTGGACATATAAACAAGAGAACTGTGCAGAAAGGAGCAACAGGATTTTTGCTTTTAAAAAAGCAGTTGGTTTGCACAGAGGCGTGCAAACAGCAATGCAGCTATCAGGGAGCCTTATAAGACAGCCTAATAAGCTACAGAGCTGATGCACAAAAATATAGCCTCCAGTGTCCCTGCAAACAAATGGTGGTTTGGATAGTGGAAATCGCTACAGCACAAGCAGTTTCGGGGCTTAATCTTCCCTCCCTAACTATATCCCTTCTTCTGATGAAGCTGCGGCAACCTCTCCCTATGCTACGATCGGCAGAAGTAAGATGGCGGTCGGCGTGCACGCCCCTTTATAGCCCCTGTGACACCGCAGAAAGCAATCCAATGACTGTCATGCCCTTCTCTAACATGGTGGGGACTGAGACCTTTGTCATCACACTGCCCACACTCTGCGTCCTCCTTCATTGGCTGAAAAATGGCGCTGAAAGCGTCATACGAAACGCGACTTTGGCACGAAGATCGCCGACCTCATGGCCGATCCCACACTAGGATCGGGTCGGGTTTCATGAAACCCGACTTTGCCAAAAAACGGCGATTTTTGAATTTGTCCGATCCGTTTCGCTCAACCCTAGTTCTTACCATTAGTTGACATATAAACTGTTATAGTGGCTCGCTGTCCTAATGACACAGGCTTGGTACTTTCAGCACATTTGAGCGTGAATTTGTATCGATGGCATATTTCTCAAAGACAAATACACATGTTTTAATAAAGGAGTTTTTTATTCAACAATCATTTTTACACACTTTTTTCTCTGGATGGTTGGTTCTTTTTATTGTTTAGTCATAGATTTGTTACATACATGGTCTGTTTATTTGTATTGTATTTAATCAGTGTTTGTGATGTTTTTGCTTCATGAACTTTGACTTGTCATGTGCTGGGTTTGACGTTTTTTTTTTTTTTAAGAGAGAGAGATATAAGAACGTACAGACCTGACAATCCGCTTGTAAGGTTTTGTCCAGAGGAAGAAGTCCTGTATCACCTCGAAATGCCTTGACTATATTACCTGTTTTGAAATAAAGCTTTGAAGAATATCGTCTGCATCCATCTATATCACCAGCGCAGATTTGGACACATACACCTGGATGCACCATTATCCTCAGTTTCTGGACCCATGTCCTGCAGCAGCTGATCCATGCTTTTTACATGTTGCTTAGTTGCAACAAAACGTACTTCTCCCCGGTGCACCCCATGTTTTTAACCAGTTAAGACCCGATTGGCGCTTTTGTTGTTCTCCAGATTTCCTGCTTCCATGTTGGTGCTAAACTGAGCCATGTGTTTGTGCCAACTCTGAGTTGGCGCATCCCTGCAGACATATGGACTGTGAATGTGATACATAATTTTGGTTTGCTTTCCTCTTTTGCTTAAAGGGCCGTGATTACTTTACTTCACCATGGTTTATTCTGCATATACATAATGTACCAGTGAAGGACTTAAAAAGACAGTCTTCCTGTGTCTACCTCCGTGTACAGCTGTGTGAGCCGATCTACCACAACATGCAGTGGTGGACACAGACAGCTTGGGGCCCCTGTGCAGGAAATGTGTCTGGGCCCCCCTCCTTTTAAGGCGACAAAGCTAAGGGACTGTGCTATACATAAGTGAGTACACTTTACACTAAGGGACTGTGTTAGTCATAATAATTGATAATAGTGTCTTCCTCCACCTCCCCCTGTTCTTAAACCCATTATAAATCCCCCACATCCCATTATTGCCCTCTTCACTACCTCCATTATTGCTTTCTCCCCCACCACCCCATATCATTGCCCATTCCACCACCTCCATCATTGCCTCCTCCCCACCACCCCATCATTGTCCTTTCCACTGCCACCACCATCATTTCCTCCTGCCCCACACCCCTATCATTGCCCTCTCCATCAACCCAATCATTGCCTTTGGCCCCATCACCCCCATCATTGCCCACTCCTCCACCTACACACACATACAGCACCATTCACCTCTCTGCACACACAGCACCATTCACCTCTCTGCACACACACACACCTCACCTCTGCTCGCACGATATCCTGAAGCAGCACCATCGCCAGCAGCTTCCTGTCTCGCACAACCACTGTGCTGAATGATAATGTCATTCAGCCACTGCTGTGTGACTGGACGCGTGTACAGGAAGCAGGATGGATCCATTCCCTGCAGCTCCGCTCCGCTGCCTTTTTCTCTTGCAGGCAGCGGAGCTGCAATCCCATGATGGCAATCTGGCCAGGGGCCCCCCCCCGGAGGCAGATAAACTGGCGAGTTTGCCCTCATTATTAGCCACCCTGCAGGCAGGGCCATTTTTAGGCAAAGCGGGGCCCTAGGCAAAGTTTAAAATGGGGGCCCAAATGCATCACACAGAAGCATTTCGGTTCTATTTACATTCCCTGAGTTCAGGCCGCTAAAGGAGTGTGATCGACAATATTGAAATCGTTTCCCAGCCTCTTTCTTCCATTTGAGAAAGAATGATGGGAACAGAATGATCACTACTAGATCATTAACAGATCACCATGCAGTATCATGTTGCCAACAGCACATCTACAGTTTACACCGGCGATGTGCTGCTGAGAACAATGATTTCTGTTCCGGCATAAACTATCCAATCACTCGATGAATAGGCAGCATTTTACTTTAGTATAATACACCCCATAGTCCTCAATATATTATAATGTGCACCACAGTCCTCCATATTGTAAAATGCACACCGCATAGTCCTCCATATAATATAATGTGCCCTATAGTCCTCCATATAGTATAATGTGCCCTATAAACCTCCATATAGTATAATACACTCCCCATAGTCCTCCATATAGTATAATGCACTCCTCACAGTCCTTCATATATTAAAATACACTGCTCAGTCCTCCACATAATATAATACACTCATAGTGCTCCATATAGTATAATGCACCGCCATAGTCATCCATGTAGTACAATTCACTTCCCATAGTATAATGCACCTCACAGTTCTTCATATAGTATAATGTATTCCCTATAGTCCTCGATACAGCATAATGCAGCCGCCATATAGTATAATGCAGCCACCTCATAGAGCATAATGCAGCCACCCCACAGATTATGATGTAACCCCCATAGAATATAATCTATAATATAACGCTGGGAGCGTCACTCTGTCCGAAGCCTTTATAGACTGCGCAGGTGCAAGCGCCGGCGCAGTTTGGCCCACACAGAGTGACGCTCCCAGGAGATCGCGGTATGCGTAAGCACTGAACGCATACCGCGATCTCCACCGGAGAGTCAGGGACCGCCAGGAGGGTAAGTATATTCACCTTTCCCCGTTCCAGCGCTGCATGCGGCTCCGTCTCCCGACTCCTCTGCTGTGACAGTTCAGAGGGCGCGATGACACGCTTAATGCGCGCCGATGCCGCCCTCTGACTTACCAGTCACAGGCAAAGGAGCCGGAGTGTGTCTTCAAGAAAATGGCGCCGGAAAGCGTGGACTGCGCAGGCTCCGATTCCTGCTGCCGGAATCGGCGCCTGCGCAGTCCGCGCTTTCCGGGGCCATTTTCTTGAAGACACACTCCGGCTCCACTGCAGGTGTGTCTTCAAGAAAATGGCGCCGGAAAGCGCGGACTGCGCAGGCGCCGATTCCTGCTGCCGGAATCGGCGCCTGCGCAGTCTGCGCTTTCCGGCGCCATTTTCTTGAAGACACACCTGCAGTGGAGCCGGACGATAGGTGAGTATGCTATTTTTTTTTTTTTATATGGCAGCAGCATACGGGGACATACACACTGGAGCGTCTTATGGGGGGCATATAATACAATAGTGGCGCAGGATGGGAGCAGCACATGACAGAACGGGGGCAGGATGGCAGCAGCACATGACAGAACGGGCGCAGGATGGCAGCAGCACATGACAGAACGGGCGCAGGATGGCAGCAGCACATGACAGAACGGGCGCAGGATGGCAGCAGCACATGACAGAACGGGCGCAGGATGGCAGCAGCACATGACAGAACGGGCGCAGGATGGGAGCAGCACATGACAGAACGGGCGCAGAATGTCAGCAGCACATGACAGAACGGGCGCAGGATGGGAGCAGCACATGACAGAACAGGGGAGCAGGATGGGAGCAGCACATGACAGAACGGGCGCAGGATGGCAGCAGCACATGACAGAACGGGCGCAGGATGGCAGCAGCACATGACAGAACGGGCGCAGGATGGCAGCAGCACATGACAGAACGGGCGCAGGATGGGAGCAGCACATGACAGAACAGGGGAGCAGGATGGGAGCAGCACATGACAGAACGGGGGCGCAGGATGGGAGCAGCACTTGACAGAACGGGGGCACAGGATGGGAGAAGCACATGACAGAACGGGGGCGCAGGATGGGTGCAGCACATGACAGGATGGGAGCAGCAAATGACAGAATGGAGGCGCAGGATGGGAGTAGCACATGACAGAACGGGTGCAGGATGGCAGCAGCACATGACAGAACGGGCGCAGGATGACAGCAGCACATGACAGAATGGGTGCAGGATGGGAGCAGCACATGACAGAACGGGCGCAGGATGGCAGCAGCACATGACAGAACGGGCGCAGGATGGCAGCAGCCAATGACAGAATGGGCGCAGGATGGGAGCAGCACATGACAGAACGGGCGCAGGATGTCAGCAGCACATGACAGAACGGGCGCAGGATGGGAGCAGCACATGACAGAACAGGGGAGCAGGATGGGAGCAGCACATGACAGAACGGGCGCAGGATGGCAGCAGCACATGACAGAACGGGCACAGGATGGCAGCAGCACATGACAGAACGGGCGCAGGATGGCAGCAGCACATGACAGAACGGGCGCAGGATGGGAGCAGCACATGACAGAACAGGGGAGCAGGATGGGAGCAGCACATGACAGAACGGGGGCGCAGGATGGGAGCAGCACTTAACAGAACGGGGGCGCAGGATGGGAGCAGCACATGACAGAACGGGGGCGCAGGATGGGTGCAGCACATGACAGGATGGGAGCAGCAAATGACAGAATGGAGGCGCAGGATGGGAGCAGCACATGACACAAAGGGCGCAGGATGGCAGCAGCACATGACAGAACGGGCGCAGGATGGCAGCAGCACATGATAGAATGGGTGCAGGATGGGAGCAGCACATGACAGAACGGGCGCAGGATGGCAGCAGCACATGACAGAATGGGCGCAGGATGGGAGCAGCACATGACAGAACAGGGGAGCAGGATGGGAGCAGCACATGACAGAACGGGGGCGCAGGATGGGAGCAGCACATGACAGAACGGTGGCGCAGGATGGGAACAGCACATGACAGAACGGGGGCGCAGGATGGGAGCAGCACATGACAGGATGGGAGCAGCAAATGACAGAATGGAGGCGCAGGATGGGAGCAGCACATGACAGAACGGGGGCGCAGGATGGGAGCAGCACATGACAGAACGGGGGCGCAGGATGGGAGCAGCACATGACAGGATGGGGATGCAGGATGGAGCAGCACATAACAGAATGGGGGCGCAGGATGGAGCAGCACATACCAGGATGGAGACCATAAACCAATATAAATGCTCGCCACCCGGGCGTAGAACGGGTTCAATAGCTAGTATATAATAATAATGCAGACCCCCTCATAGAGTGTGATGCAATCACCGCTCATAGAATATAAATATAATACAGCCCTCCATAGAATATAATACAGCCCACCACCCCATAGAATATAATGTAGCCCCATCAAAGTATGATACAATCCTCCCTCATAAAATCTAATACAGCCCCCCATAAAATATAATGTAGCCCCCCATAGAATATAATACAGCCCACCTCCCCATAGTATATAATGTAGCCCCCATAGAATATAATGCAGTCCTCCATAGTATATAACACAGCCTTCCTCATAGAATACAATGCACCCCATAGTATATAACACAGCCTCCCCATAGAATATAACATATAATGTACCCCCCATAGTATACAACACAGCCCGCATAGTATAGAGCACAGCCCGCATAGTATACAGCACTGCCCGCATAGTATACAGCACTGCCCGCAGAGTATAAAGTGCAGCCTCATAGTATACAGCCCAGCCTCGTAGTATACAGCACTGCCCATGTAGTATAAAGCAAAGCCTCATAGTAAACAGCGCATCCTCAGTATACGGCGCAGCCTCATAGTATGCAGCACTGCCCGCATAGTATACAGCACTGCCCACGTAGTATACAGCACAGCCTCATAGTAAACAGCAGTGCCTCATAGTATACAGCACTGCCCACGTAGTATACAGCACAGCCTCATAGTAAACAGCAGTGCCTCATGGTATACAGCACACAGCCTCATGGTATACAGCGCAGCCTCATGGTATACAGCACACAGCCCCATGGTATACAGCACACTGCCTCATGGTCTACAGCACACAGCCTCATGGAATACAGAACACAGCCTCATGGTATACAGTACACTGCCTCATGGTATACAGCACACAGCCTCATAGTATACAGCACACAGCCTCATAGTATACAGCACACAGCCTCATGGTATACAGCACACAGCCTCATGGTATACAGCACACTGCCTCATGGTATACAGCACACTGCCTCACGGTATACAGAACACAGCCTCATATTATACAGCACACAGCCTCATAGTATTACAGCGCACAGCCTCATAGTATACAGCGCACAGCATCATAGCATACAGCACACAACCTCATGGTATACAGCACACAGCCTCATGGTATACAGCACACAGCCTCATAGTATACTGCGCACAGCCTCATAGTATACAGTGCACAGCCTCATAGTTTACAGTGCACAGCCTCATAGTATGCAGCGCACAGCTTCATAGTATACAGCGCACAGCCTCACAGTATACAGCACACAACCTCATGGTATACAGCACACAGCCTCATGGTATACAGCACATAGCCTCATGGTATACAGCACACAGCCTCATAGTATACAGCACACAACCTCATGGTATACAGCACACAGCCTCATGGTATACAGCACATAGCCTCATAGTATACAGCGCACAGCCTCATAGTATACCGCACACAGCCTCATCATGGTATACAGCACTGCCTCATTGTATACAGCACACAGCCTCATGGTATGCAGCACACTGCCTCATAGTATACAGCGCACAGCCTCATGGTATACAGCGCACAGCCTCATAGTATACAGCGCACAGCCTCATAGTATACAGCACACAACCTCATGGTATACAGCGCACAGCCTCATAGTATACAGCACACAACCTCATGGTATACAGCGCACAGCCTCATAGTATACAGCACACAGCCTCATAGTATACAGCACACAACCTCATGGTATACAGCGCACAGCCTCATAGTATACAGCACACAGCCTCATAGTATACAGCACACAACCTCATGGTATACAGCGCACAGCCTCATAGTATACAGCGCACAGCCTCATGGTATACAGCGTAGCTCCCCCCCAGAATGGCCCCACAGTCCAGTATTCACGGTTATAGTTAAAAAGAAAACAACACACTCCTCACCTCTCTTTGTGCCCGCGCTGCTTCCAGTTCCTGCTCCTGTCGGCACACAGTGAGTGCGCGGCAGTGTCTGTCAGAGGCAGAGCGGGGAATGATGGGAGAGGGAGCGTCAGGTGACGCTCTCTCCTTCATCATTGCTTTGAACTGTACCAGCAGATTCCGGTATAGTTCAATGCGGCGGGGGAGTCGGCGCTGGTGGCAGGCGGGCCCCCTGCCTCACAGGGGCCCCATAGCAGCTGTGTGATGTGCCGCTACCTGGGGGCCCCTGGGGGAGCGGGAGCCTAGTCAGCTGCCTGCCCCTAACATGGGCCCTGCCTGCAGGGGCCACCTGGAGCCTCCGAGCCCCGGTGCAGCTGCACAGGCTGAACCAGCAGTATGTCCGCCCATGCCAACAAGTATATATGTATAGATATACAGTATATCAAAAAATAGAGGCAGCATACCAAATAAGTGAAAATCACGTGCTAATTAATTGCCAATATGGTGACATTTCTGTCCAGAGATGTGGAACAAAACTTTGGCATAGGGGCAATTATATAGCACGTGATTTTAACTTATTTGGGGTGCTGCCTCTATTTTATGATATATTTACAAGGAGTGGGATGTTGCTGGGAGGCCCTGCACCCCTACTACTGCTGGTGCTGCTTTTTGTTCTTTCTTCTAGATATACAGTATATACACAATAAAACAATTTAACAACCTCTTGATCCTGGTGACAAGACATCCTGTTTCCTTTTGTTAACATTGATGAGTTTTTTGAAGCGAAAATGCAGCAACTACGCAACAAATCTGCAATCATTTTTAGACCTGCATTTTTGTAGTGTTTTTGACTGACTTCATTGAAGTGAATTGGTAAAAAAAGCTGCAAAAACTCTGAAAGAATTGACATGCTGCAAATCTGAATCTGTACCAAATCTGCAAATCACAAATATGAGACTTCAGGATTCTTATATCACTTTGATAGCATTAGGAAACCCTTCAGGCTTTGTGACAAATTTGAACAGAAAAAATATGTTGAAAATGTTAAAAAAAATGCAATGTGTGCTCAGCCTTAGTGTCAAATGTCCGCAATGTTGATTAGGACAGGGTTTATGGGGTATATCCCTTGTGTGAAAGGTGCTTGTCACAACAAGAACAACTGTTGCAGATATTTCTCAAAATGTAAACCAACAAATATTAGAAAATGGTCTGCCCTTGATGTGGTATATGTCAGTATGCCTAAGAGCGGCTATGGTCAGTTGGAGCATTGAGGTCATTGCTCACCACAGAGAAACAACTTATCTCATGGAATGGGATCATTGCATTATCAAGCACAGGAATCAGAACATACAGGTCCTTCTCAAAAAATTAGCATATAGTGTTAAATTTCATTATTTACCATAATGTAATGATTACAATTAAACTTTCATATATTATAGATTCATTATCCACCAACTGAAATTTGTCAGGTCTTTTATTGTTTTAATACTGATGATTTTGGCATACAACTCCTGATAACCCAAAAAAACTGTCTCAATAAATTAGCATATTTCACCCATCCAATCAAATAAAAGTGTTTTTTAATAACAAACAAAAAAACTATCAAATAATAATGTTCAGTTATGCACTCAATACTTGGTCGGGAATCCTTTGGCAGAAATGACTGCTTCAATGCGGCGTGGCATGGAGGCAATCAGCCTGTGACACTGCTGAGATGTTATGGAGGCCCAGGATGCTTCAATAGCGGCCTTAAGCTCATCCAGAGTGTTGGGTCTTGCGTCTCTCAACTTTCTCTTCACAATATCCCACAGATTCTCTATGGGGTTCAGGTCAGGAGAGTTGGCAGGCCAATTGAGCACAGTAATACCATGGTCAGTAAACCATTTACCAGTGGTTTTGGCACTGTGAGCAGGTGCCAGGTCGTGCTGAAAAATGAAATCTTCATCTCCATAAAGCATTTCAGCCGATGGAAGCATGAAGTGCTCCAAAATCTCCTGACCAACACCAGCAGGTGACATGGCCCCCACACCATCACTGACTGTGGGTACTTGACACTGGACTTCAGGCATTTTGGCATTTCCTTCTCCCCAGTCTTCCTCCAGACTCTGGCACCTTGATTTCCGAATGACATGCAAAATTTGCTTTCATCAGAAAAAAGTACTTGGGACCACTTAGCAACAGTCCAGTGCTGCTTCTCTGTAGCCCAGGTCAGGCGCCTCTGCCGCTGTTTATGGTTCAAAAGTGGCTTTACCTGGGGAATGCGGCACCTGTAGCCCATTTCCTGCACACGCCTGTGCACGATGGCTCTGGATGTTTCCACACCAGACTCAGTCCACTGCTTCCTCAGGTTCCCCAAGGTCTGGAATCGGTCCTTCTCCACAATCTTCCTCAGGGTCTGGTCTCCTCTTCTCGTTGTACAGCGTTTTCTGCCACATTGTTTCCTTCCAACAGACTTACCATTGAGGTGCCTTGATACAGCACTCTGGGAACAGCCTATTTGTTGAGAAATTTCTTTGTGGGTCTTACCCTCTTGCTTGAGGGTGTCAATGATGGCCTTCTTGACATCTGTCAGGTCGCTAGTCTTACCCATGATGGGGGTTTTGAGTAATGAACCAGGCAGGGAGTTTATAAAAGCCTCAGGTATCTTTTGCATGTGTTTAGAGTTAATTAGTTGATTCAGAAGATTAGGGTAATAGGTCGTTTAGAGAACCTTTTCTTGATATGCTAATTTATTGAGACAGGTTTTTTGGGTTATCAGGAGTTGTATGCCAAAATCATCAGTATTAAAATAATAAAAGACCTGACAAATTTCAGTTGGTGGATAATGAATCTATAATATATGAAAGTTTAATTGTAATCATTACATTATGGTAAATAATGAAATTTAACACTATATGCTAATTTTTTGAGAAGGACCTGTATATGTTGAGATCTATAAAACGTGCTTCTCTTTATTATTATGCATGAAATCCCAGAATATTGTATTTTTTCTTTACATTGAAATAAGATGGCTATCCTGCGGGAAACTGTTAAACTGTCTTTTGGAATTTAGATAAGAACCTATTATTTTGAAGAGGAACAAAAAAGTGAACATGATGTTATTTTTTGAGAATGAAATTTGTGTTTCGAAATTGTGTGTTTTGTGCGATATTTTTAACAAAATTTATATTTTAAATCTGCAATTTCAGTGGTGCCATACCAAGATTTTTAACCTTGAAGGGAATCTGTCACAAGGTTTTATTCTACCTCATCTGAAAGCAACATGATATGGGGCAGAGACACTTATTCCAATGATATATTACTTAGCTTACTGGGTGCAGTAGTTGTGACTCAGCTGACCCCACCCACACCACAGCTTTCTGTGTACATTGTCTATTGACAATGAGCTGCATAGCAGAGGAGAGGGTGTGGTAAGACCAGGGCTCAGGTGCATTGCTTTCCAGGCAGTGATAATCTTACTGATCAACAATAATTGTATGAAAACAGCTCACAGCCTAAGTGACACATCCATGAAATCTGTATCTCAGCTGCTAGATTATAGTGTCCTCAAAAACTTGCTCACAGATCCCTTTAAATGCATATCCAAGGACAACATCTGCACGGAGTTTGTATGTTCTTCCCGTGTTTGTGTGGGTTTCCTCCGGGTTCTCCGGTTTCCTCCCACATACCGAAGACATACTGATAGGGAATTTAGATTGTGAGCCCCATCAGGGACAGTGATGATAATGTGTTCAAACTGTAAAGCACTGCGAAATATGTTAGCACTATATAAAAATAAAGATTATTATTATTTCCATATTAAGAAGGGGATAGGGGATTACTTATTGATCGGTGGCTGATTGACTGCTGGGATCCCCACAAATCCCAGTAATGGTGAAACATTATTTTCCGATGAAATCACCTCTATATTCATTCTCTATGGGACTGCTGGGGATAGCATAGTACAGCACTGTCTTTTCCAGACAGTCCCATAGAGTACGAATTGAGTAGTGGTGCGCTTGTTCGGCCACTTCTTCATTCAGATGCAGTGTTTTAGAGATCCATTCTCGGCATTGTCAGGGTTCCAAGCATTGGCTCTCTCACCGGTCAGCAATTTTCATCCTTGGATTTGTTATAACTTCTAAAGATCTGAATGGCTATTTAATGGAAAATGTCTGGAGTCTGATCTGTAACTTGCATAACAAAGTCAACTCCCATGGAGTTATAATTTTAGGTTTTTATCTCATGAGCCATCTTGCAAAATGAAGGCGTATTAAAGATCACAATTCTCCATTACATAACCAAAAATATCATGTCTAAGTGTAAAACTGAAACTTCACTTTAAATTTGAGTTAATGACTTCATCAGCCGCTTGCTCTAATTGAAAGGAGATTAATGTTAATCGGATTTACTACTTGGAGCCTGTCTGCTAGTCTCCCAGAATAAGAAAATAGTTTTTACCCAAGAAAGAATATGGATGCAGCTTGGCACCTCATTGTTTTGCTGCTTTTCTTCTCTGAATTTGGCTTGGTGTCTATGTCTTGTGTAACCGGATGTTCTTGTTCGAATGACACTTTTGGGCGGTAAGTAATAGATGTGTTGACATTTTGATAAAGTAATAACATAGGGATAATGGAAAGCGATATCCATTATTTTTAACTGAACTAAAAGAAAATTGGAATACAAGTGCACAGATATACTGTTAATCAACACGTATTGTATGTCTGTTAGTCCTATATTAATGGTGAGTGTAGAGATGGCACTTATTATTATTATTATTATTATTGGGGGCTCATTGAAGAAAGCTATAGTAAAACAAATTGCGTTAGAGTTGTAAAAGCATAAAATATATAACTGTGATTAAACAGGAGCCTATGTATATTCAGGCACATGTAAACTAGTTACAACATCTTCTCTTACATGTTGTCTTTTATTCTGTTGTCGGTTTTATAGGAGTCTTCTTTGCATGTCTTCATCTCTACATAAAATACCAGATGACATTCCTCCAGATATTCGAAAAGTAAGAATAGAAAAATGTCACCTCACCGAACTTTCTCGGGGATTGTTTGGTGGGGTTAGCTCATTAGAATACCTCTGGCTTAATTTTAATAACATTACTCTAATGCATATGAAAAGCTTGGAAGACCTTAAAAATCTAAAGGAACTAAGACTACAAGGAAACAAATTACGATCAGTACCATGGACTGCATTTCAAGACACTCCTGCTTTAAAGATACTAGACCTCAAGCACAACAGGTTGGATGTTCTCCCAGAGCATGCAATGAAGTTTCTGACCCATCTGACCTACTTAGACTTATCCTTCAATCAGCTTACAATTATCTCTAAAGATGTTTTTTCAAACTGGCCCTTGTATCAAAAAGCACATGCAGTAGAGAGGACTGAAATAACTACCAATGTAGTTTTGGCCTTACATGACAACCCTTGGATGTGTGATTGTCGTCTTAAAGGCTTTGTCAATTTTGTGAAAACAGTCAGCCCACCTTTTATATTGATGAATTCATACTTGATATGTGCTAGCCCAAATTCTAAAGCTGGCAAGTTCTTTCATGAGCTGGAGTTAAAAAGCTGTTTAAAGCCAACCACCAACTCATTAATGTCCAACATCACTGTACAGGTCGGGTTGAATGTTACATTGGTGTGTTTCATAACAGCAAGTCCTTCACCATTAATATTATGGACCTATGGATTAAAAGCCTCTAACATCAAAGCATATAATGGTAAGTTCAAATAAATACATACATATCTGCCCCCGTTAGGGTGATTGTTGGTCAAGTGCCCATTATAATCAATACTTCCCTTAAAAAAACAATGATTGAAGAATGTATATGTATGTAATACATAGGAGGGGTGAGGAAAGGAGATGATAGAAGAGCTGCAGTAGCTGGAGGACCTTAGTGCACATAAGTGATAAGGTTATCATCTATACTTAAATGGAGAAGTGCACGTGTGGAGTAAATATTGATGGCAAATTTATTATTAGTAAGAATTGATTGGTGGGGTTAAAGGAGAAGAATGGGGACAGTGGTCAACTACATGATCGATTGTGGCTTATGATATGTGTGGAAACCACAATGTCATGGAGTGAAGACAGCCCTAAAAAGGGAATCTGTCAGGAGTAGAGATGAGCAAGCATTAAAATGCTCGGGTGCTCGCTACTCGAACAGGGCAATTTCTAACGCTCTGATGCTCATTTTGAGTAATGACAATAATCAGAATCTATGGAAAATCAGAGCATTTTTCCAGTAGACTCTACAAGGAAGTCTGGGGGCAGTGAAAATGTTGCAATAGATGGATAAAGTGCTGAATGGAAGGAGAACAGCATGGGGGAAAACCCCTGGAAGCATGTCTAATTCCAATATGTCTGCTGAGAACAATAATGTCACAGTTTTAGTCCACTTTAAGGTCTGACAATAAAATATTCAAAACTGGCAAAAAATTGGAGTTTACAGGAAAAAAAAGAGTTAAGAAACATTTTATTCCTAAATAATAACTTGTGTATAGGGCAAAATTGAAAAGGGATTAAAAAATATATAATGTAAGAACACCAAAATTAATTTCTTTATTAAAAAATAGGAGATTTCAGTGTAATTTATGATGGAAGCAAGAACTGCCACAACTCAGATACACCCTGTATTAGACACAAATGAGGGCCTCATACACACTATCTTCAAATTGCAATGTAGTGGTACTCCTAGACTCATAAAGGCTATGCACTTCCCCAAAAAATTACAAGCAGAGTCATCCATCCACCTTTGAGGGCAACAACTGTAGTGCCTCATTCAAATAATGTGAACAGTGCAGTTGTGTTACTGCTACACTTATAAAAGATCTGCCAATAATTACAAGCAGGGTCATCCATACACCCTTGAAGGCACCTACTGGATTACCTGAAAACAAAATTAAGGAAGTGTAGTTGTGATACTTCTACACTCATAAAGGCCTAACAAAAAAGTGCAAAGCCAGGAAAAAATTATAAGTAGGGTCATCCCGTCATCCATAGACCATAGAAGGCAACAACTCGTGGGCCTCATTCAAATATTGAGCATTAAAAACATTTTATGGGTTGCTTTCATCTGGGGTTGTGGAAAAGTCTGGTCTAATCCATGCTTTTTTCATTGTCATCAAAGAGAGACTGTCAGCACTTTCTGCTGACAGGAGAAAGCTCCTGTCTGTTATGACCCCCACCCCCTGTGTTACGAAAAACTTAATCAGACAAGATGCTAGCAGCAGGGCAGCACAACACCTCCTAACCCAATATCTGAAGTTCACAGAGGAATTAGAGAGTATGCTAGTTTTGCAGGTATTACTTGCCTATCTTTAAAATCTTTTCCCTCCTTGTCAAAAATAAGGCATTGACGTTGGAGCTGGTTTTCTACAACTGGCCTCTGCTGTTCACAAAGCATTGCTAGCATGTGCAGTGTGGAGTTCAAGTTGTGATAACGTCGCACACTAGTTGGTGATCTGTTGTGAATTCTGTGGCAGAGTTCACTCCTGTGGTCACAAGTGGTACTTCGGCTGATTCTCTCTGGGAGCTTCCGTTTGTGGAGGAAAGTGGTACTGCAGCTTCTGAGGTTCCTCCCTCAGGTGACCTGGTGAGGTCGTTAGCTGCTTCTCTACTTAACTCCACCTGATGCTTTGATCCATGCTTCCTGTCAATGTTCCAGTGGTGGACTTGTGTTTCTCTGGATCATTCCTGTGGCCTGCTGCTCTGCATAGCTAAGTGCTTCTTTGCTATTTGTTGCTATTTTTTCTGTCCAGCTTGTCTATTTGTTTTGCTGGAAGCTCTGGGACGCAAAGGGTGTACCTCCGTGCCGTTAGTTCGGTACGGAGGGTCTTTTTGCCCCCTTTGCGTGGTTTTCTTTAGGGTTTTGTGTAGACCGCAAAGTTATCTTTCTTATCCTCGTTCTGTCTAGAATATCGGGCCTCACTTTGCTGAATCTATTTCATCCCTACGTTTGTCTTTTCATCTTACTCACAGTCATTATATGTGGGGGCTGCCTTTTCCTTTGGGGTATTTCTCTGAGGCAAGGTAGGCTTATTTTTCTATCTTCAGGCTAGTTAGTTTCTCAGGCTGTGCCGAGTTGCATAGGGAGCGTTAGGCGCAATCCACAGCTGCCTCTAGTTGTGTTTGGAGAGGATCAGGAATTGCGGTTTACAGAGTTTCCACGTCTCAGAGCTCGTTCTATTATTTTTGGGTTATTGTCAGATCACTGTATGTGCTCTGATCGCTATGTACATTGTGTTACTGAATTGTCTATCACAACAGTACAGGAAGCCCAAGTACTAATGATTCTCAATAGAGGGAAAAAAGAAGTTCTGAGACCATTTTTTTTCCTTTGCACTGTGATTTGTCTTTTTTTTCCCCTAGACATTTGGGTGGTTCAGGACACAGGTGTTACAATGGACATTAAAGGTCTGTCTTCATGTGTAGATCAGCTCACGGCAAGAGTTCAAGATATTCAAAATTTTGTGGTTCAGAATTCTTTGTTAGAACCGAGAATTCCTATTCCAGATTTGTTTTTTTGGAGATAGAACTAAATTTCTGAGTTTCAAGAATAATTGTAAACTGTTTCTGGCTTTGAAACCTCGCTCCTCTGGTGACCCAGCGCAACAGGTTAGGATCGTCATTTCTTTTTTGCGTGGCGACCCTCAGGACTGGGCATTTTCTCTTGCGTCAGGAGATCCTGAATTGAGTGATATCGATGCGTTTTTCCTGGCGCTTGGATTGCTGTACGATGAGCCTAATTCAGTAGATCAGGCAGAAAAAAATTTGCTGGCTCTTTGTCAGGCTCAGGATGAGATAGAGCTATATTGCCAGAAATTTAGAAAATGGTCTGTGCTCACTCAATGGAATGAATCTGCGCTTGCAGCCATTTTCAGAAAGGGTCTCTCTGAAGCCATTAAGGATGTCATGGTGGGATTTCCTATGCCCGCTGGTTTGAATGAGTCTATGTCTTTGGCCATTCAGATCGGTCGACGCTTGCGTGAGCGTAAATCTGTGCACCATTTGGCGGTATTACCTGAGATTAAACCTGAGCCTACGTAGTGCGATAGGACTATGACCAGAGTTGAACGGCAAGAACACAGACGTCTGACTTGGCTGTGTTTCTACTGTGGTGATTCCACTCATGCTATCTCTGATTGTCCTAAGCGCACTAAGCGGTTCGCTAGGTCTGCCACCATTGGTACTGTACAGTCAAAATTTCTTCTGTCCATTACCTTGATATGCTCCTTGTCGTCGTATTCTGTCATGGCGTTTGTGGATTCAGGCGCTGCCCTGAATTTGATGGACTTGGATTATGCTAAACGTTGTGGGTTTTTATTGGAGCCCTTGCAGTGTCCTATTCCATTGAGAGGAATTGATGCTACACCTTTGGCCAAGAATAAGCCTCAATACTGGACCCAGCTGACCATGTGCATGGCTCCTGCACATCAGGAGGTTATTCGCTTTCTGGTGTTGCATAATCTGCATGATGTGGTCGTGTTGGGGTTGCCATGGCTACAAGCCCATAATCCAGTATTGGATTGGAATTCCATGTTGGTGTCCAGCTGGGGTTGTCAGGGGGTACATGGTGATGTTCCATTTCTGTCAATTTCGTCATCCACCCCTTCTGAGGTTCCAGAGTTCTTGTCTGATTACCGGGATGTATTTGATGAGCCCAAGTCCGATGCCCTGCCTCCGCATAGGGATTGTGATTGTGCTATCAATTTGATTCCTGGTAGTAAATTCCCAAAAGGTCGACTGTTTAATTTATCCGTGCCTGAGCACACCGCTATGCGCAGTTATGTGAAGGAATCCCTGGAGAAGGGGCATATTCGCCCGTCATCGTCGCCATTAGGAGCAGGGTTCTTTTTTGTAGCCAAGAAGGATGGTTCGCTGAGACCGTGTATAGATTACCGCCTTCTTAATAAGATCACTGTTAAATTTCAGTACCCCTTGCCATTGTTATCTGATTTGTTTGCTCGGATTAAGGGGGCTAGTTGGTTCACTAAGATAGATCTTCGTGGTGCGTATAATCTGATGAGAATCAGGCAAGGCGATGAATGGAAAACTGCATTTAATACGCCCGAGGGTCATTTTGAGTATCTAGTGATGCCGTTCGGACTTGCCAATGCTCCATCAGTGTTTCAGTCCTTTATGCATGACATCTTCCGAGAGTACCTGGATAAATTCCTGATTGTGTACTTGGATGACATTTTGATCTTCTCGGATGATTGGGAGTCTCATGTGAAGCAGGTCAGAACGGTTTTTCAGGTCCTGCGTGCTAATTCTTTGTTTGTGAAGGGATCAAAGTATCTCTTTGGTGTGCAGAAGGTTTCATTTTTGGGGTTCATCTTTTCCCCTTCTACTATCGAGATGGATCCGGTTAAGGTCCAAGCCATCCATGATTGGACGCAGCCGACATCTCTGAAAAGTCTGCAAAAGTTCCTGGGCTTTGCTAATTTTTATCGTCGCTTCATCTGCAATTTTTCTAGTGTTGCCAAACCATTGACCGATTTGACCAAGAAGGGTGCTGATTTGGTCAATTGGTCTTCTGCTGCTGTGGAAGCTTTTCAAGAGTTGAAGCGTCGTTTTTCTTCTGCCCCTGTGTTGTGTCAACCAGATGTTTCTCTTCCGTTCCAGGTCGAGGTTGATGCTTCTGAGATTGGAGCAGGTGCTGTTTTGTCACAGAGAGGTTCTGGTTGCTCAGTGATGAAACCATGCGCTTTCTTTTCCAGGAAGTTTTCGCCTGCTGAGCGAAATTATGATGTGGGCAACCGAGAGTTGCTGGCCATGAAGTGGGCATTCGAGGAGTGGCATCATTGGCTTGAAGGAGCTAAGCATCGCGTGGTGGTATTGACTGATCATAAGAACTTGACTTATCTCGAGTCTGCCAAGCGCTTGAATCCTAGACAAGCTCGTTGGTCGTTGTTTTTTGCCCGTTTTGACTTTGTGATTTCGTACCTTCCGGGCTCTAAAAATGTGAAGGCGGATGCTCTGTCTAGGAGTTTTGTGCCCGACTCTCCGGGTTTATCTGAGCCGGCGGGTATCCTCAAGGAAGGAGTCATTGTGTCTGCCATCTCCCCTGATTTGCGGTGGGTGCTGAAAAAATTTCAGGCTAATAAACCTGATCGTTGCCCAGCGGAGAAACTGTTTGTCCCTGATAGGTGGACGAATAGAGTTATCTCTGAACTTCATTGTTCGGTGTTGGCTGGTCATCCTGGAATCTTTGGTACCAGAGAGTTAGTGGCTAGATCCTTTTGGTGGCCCTCTCTGTCGCGGGATGTGCGTACTTTTGTGCAGTCCTGTGGGATTTGAGCTCGGGCTAAGCCCTGCTGTTCTCGTGCCAGTGGGTTGCTTTTGCCCTTGCCGGTCCCGAAGAGGCCTTGGACACATATCTCTATGGATTTTATTTCTGACCTTCCCGTTTCTCAAAAGATGTCAGTCATTTGGGTGGTCTGTGATCGCTTTTCTAAGATGGCCCATCTGGTACCCTTGTCTACATTGCCTTCCTCCTCTGATTTGGTGCCTTTGTTCTTCCAGCATGTGGTTCGTTTGCATGGCATTCCAGAGAATATTGTTTCTGACAGAGGTTCCCAGTTTGTTTCGAGGTTTTGGCGAGCCTTTTGTGGTAGGATGGGCACTGACTTGTCTTTTTCCTCGGCTTTCCATCCTCATCCTCAGACTAATGGCCAGACCGAACGAACCAATCAGACCTTGGAAACATATCTGAGATGCTTTGTTTCTGCTGATCAGGATGACTGGGTGTCCTTTTTGCCTTTGGCTGAGTTCGCCCTTAATAATCGGGCCAGCTCGGCTACCTTGGTTTCGCCGTTTTTCTGCAATTCTGGGTTCCATCCTCGTTTCTCTTCAGGACAGGTTGAGTCTTCGGACTGTCCTGGTGTGGATACTGTGGTGGACAGGTGGCAGCAGATTTGGACTCAGGTAGTGGACAATTTGACCTTGTCCCAGGAGAAGGCTCAACTTTTCGCTAATCGCAGACGCCGTGTGGGTCCTCGACTTCGTGTTGGGGATCTGGTTTGGTTATCTTCTCGTCATATTCCTAAGAAGGTTTCCTCTCCTAAGTTTAAACCTCGTTTTATTGGTCCGTATAGGATTTATGAGGTTCTTAATCCTGTGTCTTTTCGTCTGACCCTTCCAGATTCTTTTTCCATACATAACATATTCCATAGGTCATTGTTGCGGAGATACGTGGCACCTATGGTCCCATCTGTTGAGCCTGCTGCCCCGGTTTTGGTGGAGGGGGAATTGGAGTATATTGTGGAGAAGATTTTGGATTCTCGTGTTTCAAGACGGAAACTCCAGTATCTGGTTAAATGGAAGGGTTATGCTCAGGAAGATAATTCCTGGGTTTTTGCCTCTGATGTCCATGCTCCCGATCTTGTTCGTGCCTTTCATTCATCCTGGTCGGCCTGGGGGCTCTGGTGAGGGTTCGGTGACCCCTCCTCAAGGAGGGTGTACTGTTGTGAATTCTGTGGCAGAGTTCACTCCTGTGGTCACAAGTGGTACTTCGGCTGATTCTCTCTGGGAGCTTCCGTTTGTGGAGGAAAGTGGTACTGCAGCTTCTGAGGTTCCTCCCTCAGGTGATCTGGTGAGGTCGTTAGCTGCTTCTCTACTTAACTCCACCTGATGCTTTGATCCATGCTTCCTGTCAATGTTCCAGTGTTGGACTTGTGTTTCTCTGGATCATTTCTGTGGCCTGCTGCTCTGCATAGCTAAGTGCTTCTTTTCTATTTGTTGCCATTTTTTCTGTCCAGCTTGTCTATTTGTTTTGCTGGAAGCTCTGGGACGCAAAGGGTGTACCTCCGTGCCGTTAGTTCGGTACGGAGGGTCTTTTTGCCCCCTTTGCGTGGTTTTCTTTAGGGTTTTGTGTAGACCGCAAAGTTATCTTTCCTATCCTCGTTCTGTCTAGAATATCGGGCCTCACTTTGCTGAATCTATTTCATCCCTACGTTTGTCTTTTCATCTTACTCACAGTCATTATATGTGGGGGGCTGCCTTTTCCTTTGGGGTATTTCTCTGAGGCAAGGTAGGCTTATTTTTCTATCTTCAGGCTAGTTAGTTTCTCAGGCTGTGCCGAGTTGCATAGGGAGCGTTAGGCGCAATCCACAGCTGCCTCTAGTTGTGTTTGGAGAGGATCAGGAATTGCGGTTTACAGAGTTTCCACGTCTCAGAGCTCGTTCTATTATTTTTAGGTTATTGTCAGATCACTGTATGTGCTCTGATCGCTATGTACATTGTGTTACTGAATTGTCTATCACAACAGTGATCTAACACTTACATGCGCTGCTGCAGCAGTGCCAGAGCAGTTGTAGCTGACTTGCAGAAATGGGCGCTGACCTTGAACAGAATGTCTGGCAAATATGGGTAGGTTTTCATAAACCGCATGAGCATGTGGGCCAAGCATGGTATGTGTGTGAGCCTGCCAAGCTTCACAGCCAACTAATAGCTGTACCATAGTGTACAGTTTGTCTTCTAGATGAATTAGCTTCAGCAGAGCCTGTTGCCGCTTTGCTAAGGAAGTGCTGCAGAGCTTCCAGCTGATGTGTGCTCTAAGATAGCATGTCTGAGATGAAGGATGAGGAAGAGCAGGAGGGTGTGCAGTAACTGGTGTAGGAGGTGCAGGAAACCCTAATAGAAGTAAGACCACCTCTCCTCAGCGTTGGCTGCATATGTGCCTTGCCAGGCCATCACAATAGTCATCCAGTGTGCTGTCAGTGAAATGCAGTGTCCCTGGCTACAAGCGCTTGTCCACGTGTTGGTTGTTAAGTGGACAATCACGGTAACCATGTTGGTAAAGACACTCTTGATGTTCCCGGACACATGCTGGTACAAGGTGGGAATGCCACACTGGGAGAAATAGAGGCGGCTGGAGATCGAGTACCAAGGGACCAAATTTATACTCCTGTAGCAGGTCAATTTTGTTTTTTTATTTCAAATCAATGAAATTGCACACAAACCAAGTTCTACAGTGTATATAAAAATAGTCAATTATTGAATAACCATATTTGTATACGTTTAGAAGGTTAATTTGAGAATCTGGAATTGCTTGCCTGAGGAGGTGGTGATGGCGAACTCAGTCGAGGGGTTCAAGAGAGGCCTGGATGTCTTCCTGGAGCAGAACAATATTGTATCATACAATTATTAGGTTCTGTAGAAGGACGTAGATCTGGGTATTTATTATGATGGAATATAGGCTGAACTGGATGGACAAATGTCTTTTTTCGGCCTTACTAACTATGTTACTATGTTAATTTTGGTTCTTATTTAAAAACAATGAAATTTCACACAAAGCATGAAAGTATAAATGACAATAGACAATTTTTTCAACAAAGATATTTTGTAAACTCTACCAGGCCAAGCGGTTTTAAAAAATTTGAACCCACTGTCATTTTACACAAAGCATGTAAAACTGTATACTTGAATAATTGAATCCATAAAAAGTTTTTAAATTTTTTCTTTTAGCTTTATATACCACCGTAATGTAACAAGAACCACGTTACATTGCATGGATGACTCATTAAATACATGGAAAATGTTGGTACTTTTTTTTGGAGCATTATATACCACTGAAATTTAACACAAAGCAAGTAGTACTGTATGGATGAGTAATTGTATCCAGACAAATTTTTAAATGCTTTTTTGGAGTGTTATATACCATTAACATTTTACAGAATGCACCGAATACTGTATGGATGACTAATTGTATCTAGAAATTTTTTTCAATGCTTTTTTGGATTGTTATATACCACCGTAATATATCAGAAAGCATCTAATACTTTATGGATGACTAACTGAATACAAGCAACTTTTTCAACACTTTTTTGGAGTGCTATATATCACTTGATGCTTTTCACCAAATTGGCTCATCAGAAAACCTGGTAAGTTGATACTCATTCAAAATGTCAACTTAGAGAAGCTGGATACAGAACATAGTAAAGCTGAACATAGTCATAGTGTCCATCTTATCTGTGTTCTATGTCCAGCTTCTCTAAGTTGACAGCCAATAAATATATGGGGATTGCCTGACAGTCACTCTAATGCTGTAGCCATCTTGGTGGTGGCATTACTGTGAATGGCTGGCCGCATAGCGTCATCATGTCTATATAAGACCCATGATGCTATGCTCATCACACTGTACCCCGGAAACATGCAGAGCAGGGAGAGATGCTGGTGAAATAGGGACAGAATTGTAGCTGCATATTAGCCAGGGATTCAGCCATATTTACATTTCTTTCAAGTACAAAACAGACCTTCCTAGGACTAATGATAATCAATATTCATACTGCTGTTACCAGCACTTAGGGAGAGATTGTGCTGATGGGATCATATAGGACAGGATAGGGTGAATTGCACGTCCTTTATGCTGCAGCCTGCAACACATACAAAAGCCCCTTTTCAGGGCTAATAATATTATTTCTTCACTTAATCCTGCAAACTGTTCGGAGAAAGGAAATATTATACACCATTTTTACTGTGAGAATTGTGCATCCAAAGCATACTGCCAGACATGGTAAGATCTCAATAACATCGCTATATTGCTCGTAACCCGTCCATCTGAGGTACGTACTTTTCCTGCAATAGTAATACAGCAATTTTTTTAATAAGTGAAATTTGCCTCATAACACACAAAAAATTGATTGTTAGAAATAGCATTGTTATTTTGTGCAGTCTAAAGGTCCATCTCAACATCTCAGCACAACTACAAGCTTAACCGCCACCAGCATGCTCATGCACATAACAGCAAAGCACCCAAGTAGTTGGGCTGAACGCAAGGATCCAGAAACATTGTCCAAGGGTGATACCACTGCCTATTTCCCTGTTCTACATGTATGCTAATCCCCTGTCCATGATGCAGGCAAAGATGCCTCCCACCCTGTTATTGCACACTTGCCATCACCGTCAGCAACTACGTCCATGTCCTTGTCCCAGTGCAGCGTTCAGTTGTCCCTACCCCAGTCTTTGGAACGCAAGCTTAACTATGCAGCCACCCATCCATGGGCTACAATATTAAACCACCCCATTTCCAGACTACTTACCCTGGAAATGTTGCCGTTTAGGCTTGTGGAGACTGAAGCTTTCTGCAAACTCATGGCGGTGGCCATTTCTCAGTAGTCAGTCCCCAGCCACCACTATTTCTCCTTGTGTACCATCGCCGTCTTACAAAAGCATGTGCCCCATAACATCAGCTGTGCCCTGACCAATGCTGTTAATGGGAAGGTCCACTTAACCACGGACGCCTGGACAAGTGCTTGTGGCCAAGGACACTACAATTGCCTGATGGCACACTGGGTGAATATTGTGGAAGCCTGGGCAAAGTCAGATCCTGGGACGAATCATGTGCTACTGATACCGAGCTTTGTAGGCCATGGTTTAATCAGGGTTGCCTGCACTTCATCCTTAGCCTCCATCTCTGGAACATCAACATCAGTCGTGAGTAGTGTTGAGCATTCCGATACCGCAAGTATCGGGTATCGGCCGATACTTGCGGTATCGGAATTCCGATCAGAATCAGAATCAGAAGCCGCGACGTCATTCCTCAGATAAATTCCTAGAATGAGCGCCTTTAGGACCTGTGGAATGACGTCGCGGCTTCTGATTGGTCGCGTGGCGGTCACATGGGTGGCACGCGACCAATCAGAAGCCGCGACGTCATTCCGCAGGTCCTAAAGGCGCTCATTTTGAACAAAGAAGCCTGCCGGACGCCGGTTCCTCGCGGTGATGTTCCAGGGGACGCCGGAGAGGTGAATATAACAATATTTTTTATTTTAATTCTTTATTTTACACCTCACTATGGATCCCAGGGCCTGAAGGAGAGTTTCCTCTCCTTCAGACCCTGGGATCCATCAGGATACCTTCCGATACTTGGTGTCCCATTGACATTGCATTGGTATCGGATATCGGTATCGGCGATATCCGATATTTTTTGGGTATCGGCCGATACTATCCGATACCGATACTTTCAAGTATCAGACGGTATCGCTCAACACTAGTCGTGAGCTGGAAGCACTGCAGCACTGCCTCGGTCAAGCAGCAGGCTCTGCTAAACCTAATCTGCTTGGTAGACAAACTACATGCTACTTCAGAGTTGAAAAGTCTAACAGACCAGAATGAACTGTGGTTCTTGTCCATGAACCTACAGCCAGGCATGGTAGTTTGTGACAATGGCTGTAACCTGATGGTGGCTTTGAAGCTTGGCAACCTCCCACATGTAGTATGTCTGGCCAATGTGCTCAACTTAGTGGTTCATCGGTTTCTCAAGACCTATCTAATTATGTCTGAGCTACTTCTGAAAGTGTGCCGCATGTGTGCCCATTTCCGCAAGTCAGCTGCCGCCTCCCTGTCAGTGTTGCCACAGCGTTTCTCAGCTCACCGACTGGTATGCGATGTTACCACACATTGGAACTTAATGTTACATATGTGGGCAAGGCTTTGTAAATTAAAGAGGAGGCTTTGCAAGTGGAGCAAGTTGAGATGGTGCAAGAAACTATACTGGGTGATGCCACACAGCCCAGACTCATCTCATCTTCTCAACGTGGTTTGGATTATAATGAGGAGGAGGAGGAGGAACAGGAGCTGGTTGCCTCTGCTACAGATGGTACTACCCACACCACCTTTACCCCATATGTTCAGCATGGATGGCATGAAGACGAGGAAGACAATGAGGATGAGAACATGGACAATCATTCTCTTTGTGTGGACAGGGAAGTCTTGGCTGTTGTCAGTCTGGCACACATTGCTGAGTTTATGTTCCTTGGACAATCAAGGAGTGGAGATGAGAGACGCACACCCCAGACCAGATGCAGCAGAGGCAAACGAACACTCTCAAAGGTCTGGGACAGTTTTCTCAGACCCTCCCAGCGTTCAGGGCTGGGGTACTTTGACAAGGAGGGAAATGTTTTGGAAGATCCTGAAGGAGTACCTTGATAACCTTATCATTGTCCTCCATGATCGCTCTGTGGCTTACAACTGTTGGATATCCAAGCTAGACATGTGGCGTGAACTGTCTCTCTATGTCTCTATGTTTTGGAGGTCTTGGCCTGCCCTGCTGCTAGTGTTTTGTCAATGCAGGTTTTTAGTGCCACTGGGGGTATTATAAATGATTGGCACATTTGACTGCCAACTGAAAATGTTGGCAGGCTGACTCTTATCAAAATGAACAGGGGCTGGATTGGGCCAGACTTCTGCACACAACGGGTGACAGCAGCAGAGCATAAACTCAAATCCACTGTTCTTTTTCTAGTTCATGTATATATATATATATATATATATATATATATATATATGTATAGCTGTTATGGTTGAGCATAGTTATTAAGAATGGGATTGGCTGAGTACTAGAAAGCTCCTTTAAGTAATACATTTTGCACATTTAATTGCAGCTGTGCTGTTTCCTTTAATAGAATGTGAAGGGTTTTATATAATGCAGTCTATTAACAATTGACAAACATTTTTAACATTTACCGGTATATTTAATACTTTTTACTATTTCCACAGTGTCCACCACTGCAATAGATGAAGAAACTATAAAATCGGAGTTGGTGATCCCAGTAGTGCACCTTGCAGATGCTGGAGTCTATAACTGTGTAGCCAAAAATTTCCTGGGCAACTCTACTTCTTCAGTTATTGTACATGTCCAGTCTCCAAGGCCAGGAGATCCCTCAATGTTTCCATCATACGCTTTTAGTCCATCATTGCCTTCCGATGAGAATGTGTACATTGATGTGAGAATCGCCAAACAGACTGTTTACGGAATATCTTTAGAATGGTTCGCCGTGACAGAGAATCCCAGTGAAACATGGTATACCATTTATTTTGGAAAATATGATGACAAGGAAAAAGAGGTCATAAATATTGGTCCTGGAATTTATACATATTCTGTAAATGATTTGCTTCCAACAACTAAATATGAAGTTTGTATTACATTAAAAAGTCAAAGACCTAGGAAAGGACAATGCATTGTGTTCATGACAGGCAGTGACATCAGTGAACTAGAACAGAGGGAAAAACTTATCCATATAATTGTTATTGTATGTGCTATGGTATTAGCAGTTCCCGCTGGTATGTACGCATGCACCACAGAGACCAGACTTAACTGTATTGAGAAATGCTTAGGTATTTGTCGGAAAAGGCATAAAGTCCAGAAAAATTTAAAGAAGAATAACACCAAAGAGAGCACTTTTGACAGCTTGCAGGCCAGCAGTGAAGAAGGGCTGTGCCAGAGAGAAGTCACTGAAGAAAACCGGAGGCGAAGATGTTCAGAAGAAAAGCTTAATAAGCCTAAAACAGAGAGCAAAAACCCAGCAGAACTGTACTAAAACAGTGTTTCTTCTTGCCTAATTAATAGACTTTGTGGAGGAAGCGCAAATAAACATTTTAATTGGGCACATGCCTGAAAATTGGAGTGAAAGATGCGCTACTGAAACGCTGATATTTGTAATAGATCAATTATAATGAAGGGAAACTTTGTATCAAGTTTTCACACCAGAACTGACTTCCAAATTATCAGTATTTCCCACTTTCCGTTTGTAGCTATCTGAACAGTGAAACTACATTTACTTACTGAATCACAAGTTTTTGTTTTGCAAAATGTGCCCAACAATATAGCAGTGGTTGTGAGTTTCAATCCAACGAGTCAAATTAAATATGAAATCATTTACATAATACAATTACAGTGTGTTCCAGATGTAAAGATGGCCTCAGACATGAGATGAAATGTTATAGATTCATTTTAATGACTATAGTAAATTTTAACTAAATATTACTGCCACTGCTCAGACCTGATACAGCTGTAAGCATTAATCTACACCTGACATGTGACGTATATATATGTCACATGTTAGCTACTTGTGCATAGAGCAGGATCAGGGCCTGAGCCTGCTTGTTACATAACAGGTACTGACTGTATTATGCAGCTGACATCCATCTGTAACTTTTGAAATCAGTTTTAGCATATGGTCAAATTGTTGTCAATTGTGAATGCAGCATCTAAGTGCTCAAATAGTGGGGTGATTTGTAATTGCACAACACAATTGCAAGGTTCGGCATATATTTTAAGACTATTTTTCTCTTCTTGCAATTTCCTTCTTATTCTCTATTTTGCCTTCTAGTTTAGGTCACTGCTATGCATTTTCATTCATGAGTCACCCACACAGAAGTCACCACAAGAAGTTCTATTTCTAACCTATAAAGAAGTTCTATCTCTAACATGTCAATCTATACAATCTATGCAAAATATATACTTGCTTAAAGCACCCCTCCAACATTTTTTTTTACTTACTATTCACTGTGTTTAGTTGTATCCAATGTGACATCAGTCCTGATCCTAGATCTTGTGCAACTTCTGACTGACCAAAAGTCAGAGGTAACGACCATGAACTCTCAGTGTAAGTCTATGAGAGCCTTGTTCTGGCCTCCTTGTGGTTCTAATAGACGTACATTGAGAAGTAACCTTTGGCTCGCCCAGAAAACACTGGAGCAATCAGGTAGATCACAACCTACAGAAGAATACAGCAGCTGGTGAGTATGTATTATTAGTGACAGGGAACTTATATTAGTGATTAGGGTAGGTCAAATAGCTTCGGATAACTCCTTATCTGAATAGCAATAGAGCTTCCCGAATAGGTGCATTGGTAACTTAGATATCTGGAGCGCTGCCGATAATCAGCTGTTCGGCGCTGCAGCTGCATGTGTTGCGGCAGTTTCACAGTCACAACATATGCATGGAGAGCCTGTTTGTTGGGTTCTCCATGCATGTGTTGTGACTGTCACATATCCGCGACACATGCAGCTGCGGAGCTGAACAGCTAATTATTGGGAGCGCTCCAGATATCTAGGTTACCAATGCAACTATACAGTAAGCATTATAGCTATTCAGATAAGCTCTAATTCGAAGCTACTCGATTATCTCTATTAGTGATACTACTCCGATGGTGAAAGAAGAAAAAAAACAAGCAGACACAATTTTTGCATTACAATCTGCAAATGTTTTCTAAGTTTTTATTGTCTTAATTTTGCAACCCGCAGACAAATCTTGCTTGTTTGATGGGGAGGAAGGTCTAGTTACCCTAAAGGAAACCTGTCAGCAGAAATAATGCTGCTAACCTTGTAGATATGTGATTAATCTGCAGGTTAACAGGGTTATAATGCTGTCTGGTGCCTGCACATAGCCGAATACAGTGGGGAGAAAGGATCTTTATTCTCCCCTCCAGCATTCAGTATTCAGTTATGGGGGAGGTGTCAACGACCGTTCTGTATAGTCAGAGCACGACTGAACGGTCGCTGTAACCGAGCCCCTTGGTCCCTGACTGACAGTGAGCCGCAATGTAGAGCCAGTGTCAGTCAGGGCCGGGGCACGGTTTCAGCGGCCGGTCTGTATACTCAGAACGTGGCTGAACAGGCGGTGCCCTGTCCCTATGACTGAATAACAAATGCTGGCGGGGACAATAAAGATCATTAACCCGATATCTGCAGGTTAACAGTGTTTTTCCTGGTCTTAGGTTCCCTTGAAGTACTTTAGTAATATCTTTACTTACAGTAGTTAAATACTGTATTTTTCAATTAAGTTTCAGGCATTTGAAAGTAAAAAGGTATGAAAATTGTCTGCATATTTAAGAGTTCATTATTTTCCTTGTAGCCATGTGCTGTATTATTAATAACCTGAACCTATTGTTATACTAGCAACCATACATGACAAATGCCATGTTTAGACTCTGACTGTGGTGTGGGCTTTTTTTCCCCACAAATTTTAAAAATCATGGCTTAGGCATTGCGGTTTTGCCATTATTTTAAAATAGCACAGCAAAAGACACTAAACTGCTGCAATGTGTGAACACGGTGTAAAAAATATTGTACCTCCTCAATTTTCTGTAACAAAATGTAGTGCTTTTGCTTCTTTTGTGATTGTTTGCTTTTGCAGTGCATCTGCATGCCTATATCACTTTGTACGTGTAACGGGGGCCAGAGTGGTTGCCGTACCGAGGGATTGCTGCTGCTTCCTCATCACACCCCGACACTCCGCTACAGAAATATCATGTCCATTTTGTGGTGTGCTATGTGTGTCAGGTTGTTCACCCACCTGTGAGTCAGCACACAGGGCTATAATCCGTCGCAGACACACCCAAATGTTATTAAAGTCCAGATTCATTTTCAGTAAAACTTTACTCAATTCATGCATAGTCATAACAGACTTAATCCAAAAATCTTCAAAAGACATAAGAACTTTTCCTCCTGCACTTTCCCTGGTCTTTTCTTTCAGCTTATCTTCTAGCACCGTGGCTTCCAGACCCGCAGTCCCCTGGGAATTCCAGCTTTCTGATACTAGGTGCTCCCCGTTCACTTTCCCCTTCCTGGGCAAAAAATCAGGTTGCCTCTGCAATTCCTGTTCGGACCATAAGTCCCGGACGTCACGGGAGGTAACCATAGACAAGCCACCAATCCTACCAGACTGCCTCGCTTTTCACATGCTTTAAGATCTAACATCTCCAGACCTGCTTCCCTCAGTGCTTCTTCTGTCTCTTTCAACTGTAACTCACCACACAACTACTACCACTCCTTCTAGAACAATTCCTCTCACTCTGCTTTAGCTCCTCCCACTACCTGAAAATTACCTCAGGAAGGCCCTCTCTCTGCCACTGCTCTGGCTCCCCCCCTTCTCAACTGTCACTACTCTGACTGAAACCAGTTTTCAACACAATCTAATCTCCTACTCTACAGTGCCCCCTTAACACTAAGGCTTCTTTCAAAATGTTGAAATGACGGATCCTGTGCAGATTGTAAAAAATGGTTGCACTGGGCCCATTTTTCTGATGGACCCGTCGAGGCTATGTGCACCTGTTGTGTATGCGCACAACACAACCCAGGTTAAAAATAATAAAAAAATAAAACATTGTAATATTCTTACCTTCCCGCGCCCCGCGCAGCATTACCGATGCTCGCGATGCTCCCAGCAGCTGGCGTTCCCAGTAATGCCTTGCGTGCAATGACCTCTGATGACGTCGCTATCTCGCGAGACCGCGACATCATCGAGTCATTTCGCAATGCATCACTGGGAACGCTAGCTGCCGGAAGCATTGCGCGCATCAGGAAGTCTGCGCGGGACGCTGGAAGGTAAGAATATCGCAATTTTTTTTTTTAACATTATATCTTGTTACTATTGATGCTGCATAGGCAGCATCAATAGTAAAAAGAGAGAGAGAGTGAGCGAAAGAGAATTTCCCTGACTGGAAATTCTTCCACGCATGCTCAGTTTCAAAAGACGGAACCCGTCCCTGGATTCCTGCTTTTGACAGTCAGCGACGGATCCTGCGTCCAATTATAGCCAATGATGGGCAGCGCTGGAACCGTCGCTGAGTGATTTTCCGACGTACAGAAAAAACGTTCCTCTGAACGTTTTCTCTGCCCGACGGACAGCAATTTTCCGATGGATTCATTGCACGACGGATTAAACGGATGGCCATTCATCACAATCCGATGCTAAGGCTACTTTCACACTAACGTCGTACTTGTCCCGTCGCAGTGCATCGGGCCGACGTACCGACGCATACTGTGGAAGCGCCGCACAACGGGAGCAGCGGATGCATTTTTCCTGCGCATCCGCTGCTCCATTCTGAGTTGCGGGGAGGTGGGGGCGTTTTTTTGTTCGGACGGTCCGCCACAACACGACACAACCGTCGCACGACGGTTGCGACGTGTGGCAATGCGCCACAATGCGTCACTAATGTTAGTCTATGGTGAAAAACCGCATCCTGCAGACAACTTTGCAGGATGCGTTTTTTTACCCAAAACGACACATTGCGACATATCCCAAACGACGCTAGTGTGAAAGTAGCCTAATATAAGTCTATGGGAAAAAACAGGATCCAACAGAAAAATTTGCTGAAACCTGTTTTTTCAAAAATCGACGAATTTCGGCGGGAGCTCAAAGACGGAAATGTGAAAGAGGCATAACCCACAACTACACTGCCATAACCCTCACCAATGCTGACCTACCACTGCCACTGACTGTCCCTATTCCTGTCCCTAACACACAGATATCAGAACAGTGTCAGCCATTATCATATTAATCAGTGTCAACTATCATAAACTACACAGGGCACAGAGCAAATACAAAACATATCCGGTTTCATTAGGTAGGCATGCACAGGAATGCAGGGCTCAAACCAGCCGCGTGCATACCCCCCTACATATGGATCTGCTGACTGCTTTTAATTAGAGTAGAAACCAGATGGAAGCCTTGTTGTTTGCAGATGGGATTACACCATTTTATTAAAATGTTCTAGGAACATCATAATTATATGTATAGTAAATATAGAAATAACACAACTTTCATATGTATAAAATATATAACAGTAATGCAAAATTCAAATGTAAGGTTTACATATTTCTTGCATCTTTTATGATTGCTTACTCTCTATCCTTGGTTGGACAACCTCACGCAATCCTTCTTTAAAGAGTTAGAAAGAGATGTCAGATTTACTCTAAAATCTTCTGAGTGTTTCTTGCCTACTCTCAGTAAATAGAGCCAATTCAAATTTGTATAGATAGGCAATGCTTGAAGACAACAGAGATAAAAGGGCCGCTGCTCAAGAACAGTATACGGTGCGCCTTCCAGTCCAATAGCTTATAGTAATGCACAATTCTACCAGTTTTGGTGGTGGAAATGCCACACCCCTACCTCCTGGGCCCGTGTGGTTGCACAGGCTGCACCAATGATATGCCAAACAAACAATATTCCGAACTGAGTGGCACCAGGTAACTAGCAATCTTCACAGGCTATAGAACATATGGGACCGGCTTTCCATCAGACTTAAAACACAACAATTGATGCATCCATGCAGAACAATAGAGTTACACACTATGTAAGCATAAAAGATGTGGCACTCACCCCAAGATTGCTGAAAAACAATGTCCTTTAATTCGCTTTATGCTGCATTAGACATCTGTGGAGAGGCGGCAGGTAAAAGTGAGGGGTGCAGGGACAGGAGACGGGACGACGGCCGTTTCGCACAAATGTGCTTCCATGGGTCCTGGACCCAAAATATGACCTTCGATGACCGGTCACCTGAGCGCTCACGTGACTGCGACGTCATCGAAGGTCCTTCACTTTCTGCATTCTTAGGAACGGAGGCAGATGCTAGCAGCGCTGAGAGCCAGGGTCCGTCGGAGGAGTGAGTATATCCATATTTTTTATTTTTATTCTTTATTTTTTACATGAATATGGATCCCAGGGCCTGAAGGAGAGTCTCCTCTCCTCCAGACCCTGGGAACCACACGCCGTATAAGATGACTGGGCGTATAAAATGACCCCCGTCTTACACGGTGGGCATATCCCAAATTCCATATTTTATATGTCCAGTTGTCTTATACACCAGAAAATACGGTACTTATTTTCCCCACTGTAACAGTAATTTTGACCAAGGGTACCGAAGCTTCTATATGCCACTGTAAATGAAAAAGCAAATTTACCCCTGGAGTTGCCCTTTAATCCTAAATTACAGATGTAAACCAGTAGTGCAGAGGACTGACACTTAATTCATATGAAAAATTTCATGGGCATATTTTTCTAATGAAAAATTCTAGATATGTCCCTTCTTACATCTTCTTTTGGATCGAGATAAACAGAAATAAATGTATTTGTGGCTTTACAAATTTGCATTTATTTTTCTCATAACACCAGAGTAATGGAACAGCCTTTTTTTTTTTAAAAGCAAGTCAGCTCGTGCCAATCTAGCAATATTTTGAGTCAAGGTGAAATGTAAGGAGAATACATCTGTAGATTGTCACATTAGACATCAGAAAATGTCACAGGTACTGCAAAGGAAAATACCTGGAAAATCTGAATGAATAGACAGCAACATGGCACATGAGATTTAGTGCTGATAAATGTAAGGCAACACTATTTGTGCCCCAAAATATGATAAACCTGCAACATCAAAGGATTCAGGAAATGGGAAAACTAAAAAACTAAAAATAAAAGCAGGTATAAGAAAAGATTGTGAAATCCAATTTTATTTCTTTGCATTAATAAGGTGCAAATTTTGATTGCAGTGATTTTCAGGTGCCTGAAATATCATTTACCCCGTCCAGCCTGTCATTGGTCTTGAATATACCCAATATGAAGCTAGAAGAGTAAGACAATGTGGGGGCAGCTACTGGCATAGAAAAGGGGGAGAAGAATTATAAAAACATACACTAGGGAATATGCAAGTATAATCATGCAGCCTTGTAATTTCAGAATGAGACCTCGAGATCAGACTACAGAATCAAGACAGATCGCATTTAATCTAGTAAACAGATATAAACAGGCTATAACAGGCGTGAAAGAAACCTCTCTGTGCCAGAAAGAAAAAATATTTGAACACATTAATCACTCCTGTTCATTCTGGAAGAACATAACATTTTTAATTTAAGAAAATGCTTTACACAAGGATTTCCCAACAAAAGTACTATAATTATGTGATGTAAAGAAAAAATTTTTTTTGAAGATCTTTGATGTGTACATTAATACCGATTTGTCATTCCCTCAGAAATTTACATTTATTCACTAGTGTTGAATAAATCAATTAGTATATTAGGTTACGCATGAATCAAAATATTTAAAGTTTAACGAAACTTTAAAATGTTTTCATGTACTGTAGCTGCTTTCAATTAAACAAGATTGGTGAAGGTCATGATCCCGAGACCAGCACCAACTGCTTGAACCAAGGAACAGAAGAACTCAGCGTTTGCTCAAACACATGCAGAGCAGTGTAGAGGCTCAAAAGAAAGTTTCTGGTCTGTACATCAAAAATCACAAAGACAGAACATATGCTGAGCACTTCTGCCTCTGGTTTGAGCATTCTCTGAGCTAAGACTACCACTGATCAACAGTACTTGACAGGGGTAACTTTGCATGAAAAAAGCCTGAAAAGTTTTGTTACAATTTAAAGTTTTATATTACATGAGGATTAGAGCATTTATGAAATTTCATTCAAAACTAAAGTAAAAGTGTGGACTTCATCCCTCATCCTGGAACTGAGCCAAATTTTATGCTTTGTAGCTTGTGATCCACGCCTCTTTGTCAGCCCTATAGGTCTTCCTTTCCCTCACTTATTGGCAAGCATTGCTTCTGCCATTGTCCAATAATTTGCCATCCTAAAACTTCACAAACATCTATCACCAATCTGGGGCTGATTGGTGATTTTTCTCCTCTAAATAGTAACAAAACCACTTAGAAGGGTTCTTATTGATCACCAATAGGGCTCGACATTCTAGCAAAAATTGGGCTAGAAATTCCATGTTGTGGAAACCCATTATACAGAGTGAGTGTCATGATCTGGGTCGGAGTTTGCTTTCTGCTTCTCCTTCTACAGGCTGGCCATGGTTGGGTTAACTATTTCTGCCTCTCTTTGGTTTAGGGGTGGTTATTTCTTGGTGCTCTTGCTGGCAGCTCGTGTAAGTGATAGTTTTGGGCTTTGGCTTGAGCTGCTGATCCTTTTGCCTCTGACTTCTCATACCTGTGTCTGACCTGTCCCCTGTACCTGACTTAGTGTTACTCTAGTGTGTATTCCCCATCATGTATCCATCAGTTTGGAGGGTATTCTGGGGTACCTGAAGGACTTTGAGTCTTCTCGGAAAAAGAGGCTAAGGCTTTACACCACACCACCCATTTGATTGTACTATAGACCTGGTTTCTGATGTTAAATTGCCCAAAGCCCGTTTATACAATCTATCTGGTGCTGAGAGAGCTGCCATGAACGACTACATCTCCAAGAGTCTTCGTAAAGGGCACATTCACCCCTTTGTGTTCCCTGTAGCGCCTGGGTTCTTTTTTGTTAAAAAAAAAGGTGGTGGTCTGCGCCCATGCCTCGATTTCCGAGAGCTAAATAAGATTACTGTGAGGAACACCTATCCTCCCCAGCTTATCCCTGATTTGTACAACCAACTGTCTGGGGCCAAGTGGTTTTCTAAATTAGACCTCCAAGGGGCATACAATCTAATCCGAATATGTGAGGGGGATGAGTGGAAAACTGCTTTTCTCACCTCAGAGGGACTGTTTGACAATTTGGTTATGCCTTTCAGTCTGACTAATGCGCCAGCAGTTTTCCAGAATTTTATCAACCATATCTTCTCTGACTTCAATGGGCGCTTTATGGTAGTCTATCTCGATGATATTCTGGTGTACTCAGCAGGTTGCAGGATCACATAGGTCATCTTCGTGCGGTTCCTCAAAGGCTCCAGGAGGATATTTTTGCTAAGCGCGAGAAATGTTTATTTGTTGTTCAGGAATTGTCATTTCTGGGGTTTATCTTGTCTGCTGAGGGGTTTTGTATAGCCCCTTGAAAGGTTCAGGCCATTGTTGATTGGATGCAACCTAAAGATCTCAAGGCTCTCTAGCGTTTCTTGGGATTTGCAAATTATTATCAAACATTTTATAAGGGGTTTTTCACAAATTGTCAAATCCCTCACAGACTTAACAGTCAGAAAGGGTCTGATGTTAAGAATTGGCTGGCTCCTGCTGTAGTGGCCTTTTCAGCGTTAAAAAATGTTTCATGTCTGCCCCTGTTTTGATTCAATGAGATCCGTCTGAACCATTTATTGTAGAGGTGGACGCCTCGGAGGTGGGGGTGGGGCCGCTGTTGTCCCAGGGGCCTGCCACTCTAACCAACTTAAGATCCTGTGCTTTCTTCTCTAGGAAACTCTCTCCCGCAGAAAGGAATTATGATGTGGGGAACCGAGAACTCTTGGCCATTAAATTGGCTTTCGAAGAATGGAGGCATTTTTTGGAGGGGGCTGTCCATAGAATCACGGTAATTTCAGACCATAAGAATCTGGCTTATATTGTGTCGGCCAAAAGACTGACTCAGAGACAGGCGAGATGGTCACATTTTTCTCTTGGCTTCAGTTCTCTATCACCTTTCGTCCAGGTGCTAAAAACATTAAGGCCGATGCCTTATCTCGTAGTCTGGACCCAATGTCACCTCCTGAACCTCCTTCCTCCCTTATTCAGCATGGTGTGGTGGTGGCGGCTGGGGTTTCCTCAGTGTTGGAGAAAGAGATTTGTGAGGCCCAGTCTCTTGTTCCTTTGTCTATGCTTGTGGGTAAGCTCTTTGTGCCCATTCAACTTCGTCTCAGGGTTCTCTGGGATTTCCATGATTATTTTTGAGTGGGTGACCTGGGATAGCGGCCACCCGTAAAGCGGTCGCTAGGTTATTTTGTTGGTCCTCATTGGCCTCGGATGTGGATAGGTTTGTGTCCTCCTGTTTTGTATGTGTCCGTGCTAATCGGCCGGCCGGGAAATTGGTACCATTGCCAATTTTTGATAGACCATGGACCCATCTGTTCATGGATTTTATCACCGATCTTCCTCCTTCTAATGGCAAAACTGTCATATGGGTAGTGGTGGACAGATTTGGTAAGCAGGCACATTTTTTGCCTTTGTCGGGTTTGCCTAATGCTGAGACACTTGCTAAATTGTTTGTGGAACATGTGGTGCGGTTGCATGGTGTGCCTTTGAATGTGGTTTTGGAAAGAGTAGTGCAGCAGGATTTTTGTAAAAGGTTGGGTATCTATTTGACCTTTTCATCTGCTTACCATCCTGAGACTAATGGTCAGACAGAGAGGACCAAACATTCTCTGGAACAAATTTTGCTATTTGGACGATTGGTGTTCCTCTTTGCCTGTGGCTGAGTTTGCTTTTAATAATCACATTAATCAGTCCACAGGTACCTCCTCTTTCTTCTGTAACTGTGGCTTTCATCCTCATTTTGGGGAATTTTCCCGACTGGATTTGGGATGTCTTGGGGCTGATTTTACGGTTCAACGGTTGGGGGAGGTGTGGCAGGAGGTTTAGAGGAATATTGGTAGGTCTCATGGTAAATATAAATTCTTGCTGACAAAATTCAATCTGTAGGGTCTGTATTATGGGTTAGGGATAAGGTATTATTGTCTACCCGAAATAAAAAGCTCAAGATTCCTTCAGCTAAGTTGGGGCTTAAATTCTTTGGCCCTTACGAGATTATGGGGGTGGTCAACCCGGTTTCCTTACGTTTACGTCTTCCTCAGTCTTTCCGGATTCCCAACGTGTTCCATAAAGCTCTTTTAAAACTGTTGGGTTCTTCCTCAAGGGGGTCTCATTCTCCTCCACCACCGGTGTTGGGGGAAGGCCAGAATTAATTTGATAAGAACAAATATACACAATTAGTGCATACACACCCGCGCAATGTCCTACGTTGCTTTTAAGTAATCACACAACCAATATGACATTTACCTGCTCGATGAAGTATGTTGGATGATTTTGATAGTGGCACAAATCAAATCAGGGATAATATAAATGTATTTACTAAAAGAAAAAAGTGAGGATATATATTAGATATGAATACTAAAATAATCTGTATAGGAACGCTACAATATTTACACACATTGATAGCGTTGTTCTGCAATCAAGAGCTGGATTGCTCGAATTCAGGGCACTTGTTTTTTTTACAAAAAATGTAATCTGAAATAAAAGAAAACTTCTATATACTCCTTAATAAAAATAGCATAATTTTCCCGTTATATGGTTTAAGGGTTAATAGATACCTGTACTTAGCATGAGATAGTGCACATTTCCCAGATCATGGGCTGCTTCATGTAGTTCAATGGGTTAATGTGGAATACACAGAGCTTAAGACAGCGCTATAGGGATGACTCAGAAAACAGTCTGGCATGCGGCACAGCTGCTGATCGCTGTTTAGTGCTAGTACACTGTGGCTAGATAACGTAGTATGGAATGCAGGAGTCTCAGTCGGCGCTGAGGAAGCAGTCAAGCAGACGGTGAAACTATATGAAATAGAGCTACTTAGCTGAAAGGTTGCTGCTTCCTCCTTGTTCCTTTCGGTAGTTGTATGTGGGAGTCTTCAGCACACGCTGTCCCGGCCGGTGACAGACGTGTGCATAGCTCAGAGATGAACGCCGGGAATTGAGAAGGACCTGCAGGAAGACCTTCGGTATCTGGGTAACTGAGTCACATGATCACCAGTCACGTGATGCTTCTCTCTCGAGGTACGGAGCATGGTGGGAGCCAATAACCTACGCGTTTCGGAATTTCTACGGATTCCTTCCTCAGGGTTGGCTCCCCCTGCGCTGGTCATCCTTAAATACATATGTTCTGATTGGCATAATTTATTCAAACCCAAAAAGCTCCACCTCATTATTCAGACCCTTTGGTCTTAAAGTGTCCAATTCAAAAATCATACGGGTTTCTTCTCGTGACATGCGCTTGATAAAGTCACCATTCCGCCAGTCTTTTTGCACCACTTTGATGCCTGTTATTTTTACTACAAGGGTGGATCCTTTATGGTGCTTTGAAAAGTGTCTGGACAAAGGATGTGAATCATATTTATTCCGGATATTGCGTAAATGTTCATTGATCCGTTTGTATAGGGGCCATTTTGTGCGACCCACATACTGTTTTTTACGCGGGCATTCAAGCACGTGGATTACCCCTTGAGTTGTACACGTTATAAAGTCTGTAATGTCAACTTGTGTACCGTCATGGGATAGTACGTATTTCTGTTTATTTGGGGCTACTGATTTGTACATTTTACATTTCTTGCATGGAAAAAAACCGTTTAGTATCTGATTGAATGGTCCCTTTTTATTATTTTGCCGTTTAGGATTTTTTACCGTTGGTGCAATTGTTAGGCCCAGATTCCGTGCTTTTCTAAAAACAAATTTGGGTCGTGTTGACAGTTTATCTCCGATGATTTTATCATCTTTTAGGAGGTCCCAGTGTTTGTTAACAATCTTTTTTAACAGTCTGGTGTTAGAATTATATTGAGTGATAATTGGGATGGCAATCTGATTCTGATGTTTAAGGAAGGGTCCATTCTCCGTCTCAGTCTTATCACATAAAAAATCTGCCCTAGGTGTCTCCTGAACATTATCCCTTGCTTCTACCAGAAGTTGGTGGTCATAGCCTTTATTTAAGAATTTTTTTATTAAAACATCTGTTTCCCTAGTATAATCCAGGGATCTAGTACAGTTATGATGTGACCTGACAAATTGACTGCGGGGCACATTCAATAGCCATGTTGGAAGATGGCAACTGCTTACTGATATGAAACTATTGGAGTCCGTTGGTTTTGTATATGTGCATGTTTGAATGCGGTCTTCTGAGATAAAAATGTTGAGATCTAAAAAATGTACATTCTTTCTACTTGTTGTGGCTGTGAACTCAAGGTAAAAATCATTTTTATTAATATCATTTAAAAACTGGTGTAGAGAGTCATCATCACCCTCCCAAATAAAAAAGACATCATCAATAAAACGAAGCCACAGGGCCAGACCCGCGCCCAGCTCGCCATTTCGATAAATGTGGGTGGACTCCCATCTCCCCACATACAGATTTGCGTAGCTGGGCGCGAATCTGGTCCCCATGGCTGTACCCCGCTGCTGGGTGTAGTAGTGCTCTCCATATTTAAAATAATTGTGCGTAAGAATAAGAAGAGCACATTCCTGAATAAAATCTACCTTTTCGGGAGAAAGGGATTGTGACGTGTTTAAGAAGTTACCCAAAGCTTCCATACCTCTATCATGTTGGATTACTGTATACAGTGATGTAATGTCAAGAGTCCCCATGATGTAATTATTTTTCCATTGCAATTTATCCAGCACTTGTAGAATGTGTTTGCTGTCTTTGAGGTATGCTGGTAGGGAGGGCACTAATTTCTGTAGGAAACTGTCTACATAATGGAATAAGTTAATTTGAGGTGGAACGGATTGTGGACCCCTGCATGGTCTGTCGTTCCCTCCAGTACCTTATTCATTGGAGGGGTTATGGTTATGAGCACCGGTCCTGGGTTCCGACACAGTCGGTCCATGCAGATCCATTGGTCCAGGCCTTTCACACGCGCTATCCTGGGAAACCTGGGGGACCGGTGGCCCCCCTTGAGAGGAGGGTACTGTCATGATCCAGGTCGGAGTTTGCCTTCTGCTTCTCCTCCTCCGGCCTCATCATGGCGGTATTAACTATTTCTGCCTCTCTTTGTCTTGAGCTGCTGATCCTTGATACCCCAGTGTTCCTTTTGCCTCTGACTTCCTGTACCTGTGTCTGACCTGTCGCCTGTACCTGACTTAGTGTTACCCTGGTGTGTATTCCCCTCCGTGTACGGCTCGGCTTGAACTCTGACTTCATCTCCTGTCTCCCATGTTTGTTACCACACGCTCAACTGGCACTGACCTACTGGCCTAACTCTGATTTTGTTCTTTGTTTCACGTCTCTAGTACCTATACTCTAGTCTGGTTATGACCTCCGCCTTGTATTTGACCATGAGTTTTGTTTTCCCCTTTAAACATTACACTTACTGACCATTACTGACTTGGCTCATTTGGACCCCTCTCTATCACCACCTGGTGGTGCGGAGCAGCCTGCACTGTGCGACCTCTCTTCTCTCACTAACAACCCCTGGTGGAGTCTGCATCACAGTGAGATCCCTCAACCTCGCACAAAATCTAGAGAGAACTTGTTATTTGCATTAACCACGAACTGCCACGTACTTAAAGGGAAGGTGCCGCGCTTTAATATTGTAAAAAAAAAAAAAAAAACCTCTTTAATTCCTTATTTTTATAAGTTATTTTCAAGTGCATAGTATTTATTGTTTTTTTTTAATTCATTTTTTTTTCTGCCACTGGGCGCCGCCATTTTGATTTGCAGGACTGTAAGTGTAGCTGCACGACACTTACAGTCTGCACATATGGCTGCCCTGGCCATAGACATCTGTAGTCAGACGCCGACCCTATCTATAATACTGTAGCCGCATTAGCTGTGAACTGGGCATGCCCAATTCACAGTTGTGGGCGTGTCTAGGTGCCATTCAATTGTAGCCCAGGGCTTTACCTGCTATTGTTCCGACCTGTAACCGGAAGTGAAGGGCATTCACCTCAGATCCTGTGAAGTGATAACAGACCGGAGGAGCAGAGCTGCCAGCTGTGAGGATTTTAGAAGAAGACATACAGCGGCGAGACCAGGACAGAGCGAGCAGGCTGAACATTGGGGACGGTCACTCGGTAAGACTGAATGTAGCAGCATCAGGGCTGCGGCGGTGAATGGCTGAGCATGAATGTTCACTGCACAGGGAAAAACTATAAGATGGAGGAGTGAATTGGAGGCTGACAGAGAGAGTATGGGGCAGAGCTGGAGAATGTGAGCAGAGCCAGAGCTTGTGTATAGTACATGGGAGCAAAGCCAGAGCTTGTGTATAGTGATTAGGTGCTGAGCCTCAGCAGGAGTATGGTGAACGGGAGCAGAGCCTGAGATAGGGTATGGTCTATGTGAGCAGAGCTGTAATATGGTGAATAGGAGCAGAGCTGGGATATAGTTAATGGGAGCAGAAATGTGTTATGGTGAATAGGAGCAGAGCTGTGTTATGGTGAATAGGAGCAGAGCTATGTTATGGTGAATAGGAGCAGAGCTGTGGTATGGTGAATAGGAGCAGAGCTGTGTTATGGTGAATAGGAGCAGAGGCGGGGTATAGTAAATGGGAGCAGAGCTGTGGTTTGGTGAATAGGAGCAGAGCTGTGGTTTGGTGAATAGGAGCAGAGCTGTGGTTTGGTGAATAGGAGCAGAGCTGTGTTATTGTGAATAGGAGCAGAGCTGTGTTATGGTGAATAGGAGCAGAGCTGTGTTATGGTGAATAGGAGCAGAGCTGTGTTATGGTGAATAGGAGCAGAGCTGTGTTATGGTGAATAGGAGCAGAGCTGTGGTTTGGTGAATAGGAGCAGAGCTGTGGTATGGTGAATAGGAGCAGAGGCGGGGTATGGTGAATAGGAGCAGAGCCGGGGTATAGTAAATGGGAGCAGAGCTGTGGTTTGGTGAATAGGAGCAGAGCTGTGGTTTGGTGAATAGGAGCAGAGCTGTGGTTTGGTGAATAGGAGCAGAGCTGTGTTATTGTGAATAGGAGCAGAGCTGTGTTATGGTGAATAGGAGCAGAGCTGTGGTATGGTGAATAGGAGCAGAGCTGTGTTATGGTGAATAGGAGCAGAGCCAGGGTATGGTGAATAGGGGCAGAGCTGTGTTATGGTGAATAGGAGCAGAGCCAGGGTATGGTGAATAGGAGCAGAGCTGTGTTATGGTGAATAGGAGCAGAGCTGTGTTATGGTGAATAGGAGCAGAGCTGTGGTTTGGTGAATAGGAGCAGGGCTGTGGTTTGGTGAATAGGAGCAGAGCTGTGGTTTGGTGAATAGGAGCAGAGCTATGGTTTGGTGAATAGGAGCAGAGCTGTGGTTTGGTGAATAGGAGCAGAGCTGTGTTATGGTGAATAGAAGCAGAGCTGTGTTATGGTGAATAGGAGCAGAGCTGTGTTATGGTGAATAGGAGCAGAGCTGTGTTATGGTGAATAGGAGCAGAGCTGTGGTATGGTGAATAGGAGCAGAGCTGTGTTATTGTGAATAGGAGCAGAGCCAGGGTATGGTGAATAGGAGCAGAGCTGTGTTATGGTGAATAGGAGCAGAGCCAGGGTATGGTGAATAGGAGCAGAGCTGTGTTATGGTGAATAGGAGCAGAGCTGTGTTATGGTGAATAGGAGCAGAGCTGTGTTATGGTGAATAGGAGCAGAGCTGTGGTTTGGTGAATAGGAGCAGGGCTGTGGTTTGGTGAATAGGAGCACAGCTGTGGTTTGGTGAATAGGAGCAGAGCTATGGTTTGGTGAATAGGAGCAGAGCTGTGTTATGGTGAATAGGAGCAGAGCTGTGTTATGGTGAATAGGAGCAGAGCTGTGTTATGGTGAATAGGAGCAGAGCTGTGTTATGGTGAATAGGAGCAGAGCTGTGTTATGGTGAATAGGAGCAGAGCTGTGGTATGGTGAATAGGAGCAGAGCTGTGTTATGGTGAATAGGAGCAGAGCCAGGGTATGGTGAATAGGAGCAGAGCCGTGTTATGGTGAATAGGAGCAGAGCTGTGTTATGGTGAATAGGAGCAGAGCTGTGTTATGGTGAATGGGAGCAGAGCCGTGGTATGGTGAATGGGAGCAGAGCTGTGGTATGGTGAATGGGAGCAGAGCTGTGGTATGGTGAATGGGAGCAGAGCTGTGGTATGGTGAATGGGAGCAGAGCTGTGGTATAGTGAATGGGAGCAGAGCTGTGGTGTGGTGAATGGGGCAGAGCTGGGGTATGGTCAATGGGAGCAGAGTTGCGGTAAGGTGAATGGGAGCAGAACTGTGGTATGGTGAATGGGAGCAGAGCTGTGATATGGTGAATGGGAGCAGAGCTGTGGTATAGTGAATGGGAGCAGAGCTGTGGTATGGTGAATGGGGCAGAGCTGGGGCATGGTCAATGGGAGCAGAGTTGCGGTAAGGTGAATGGGAGCAGAGTCAGACTTGTTCACTTCCGGTATTACAGGTCCTGTGGAGCGACAGCACACAAGGTTCAACATTACGGACCGGATGAGCAGAGCTGCCAGCGGTGAAGCCAGGAGCTAGTGGCCTAAACACAGCAGCGGTGAGGAGAGAAGTGTGATGGTCGGTGACATGTTGGCTAAGAGGAGGCGCACTTGTTTACCACTGATCTATTTGCATTGCCAAACATTGTTGGGGTCTAAAATAGACAAGATGTTGTATATGTAGTAACTAGTGATGAGCGAATATACTCGTTGCTCTGGTGGTCTCCGAGTATTTCAACTGCTCGGAGATTTAGTTTTCGTCGCCGCTGCAAGTGAATGATTTATGGCTGTTAGCCAGCCTGAGAACATGTAGGGATTCCCTAGCAACCAGGCAACCCCCACATGTACTCCGGCTGGCTACTAGCTGTAAATCAAACAGCGGAGTCAACAAAAACTAAATCTCCGAGCAGTCACAAATACTCGGAGACCACCCGAGCGTGCTCAGGAAAACCAGAGCAACGAGTATACTCACTCATCTCTAGTAGTAACCTATGTCTTTTATCTTTGTCTTTTTTATGTATGATCATGTCAATAAATATAAATGTTGTTTTTTTTCTGTGTGAATTAATAAAAATGAAAATTCTTCATTTTCTATTCTCCCTTTTTCATGTTGTCCATACATTGTATCTGAATGCTCATTACTGTGATTGCAAACAAGACACATGTACTTCTGTGGTGTAATCTATTGTTATACCCCCTTCACACCTCCATATCTCCTGGACTTGTTGCCTGTTTTCACACCTCCTGGAGATATGTTCACCCATACAGGTCCTTCTCAAAAAATTAGCATATAGTGTTAAATTTCATTATTTACCATAATGTAATGATTACAATTAAACTTTCATATATTATAGATTCATTATCCACCAACTGAAATTTGTCAGGTCTTTTATTGTTTTAATACTGATGATTTTGGCATACAACTCCTGATAACCCAAAAAACCTGTCTCAATAAATTAGCATATCAAGAAAAGGTTCTCTAAACGACCTATTACCCTAATCTTCTGAATCAACTAATTAACTCTAAACACATGCAAAAGATACCTGAGGCTTTTATAAACTCCCTGCCTGGTTCATTACTCAAAACCCCCATCATGGGTAAGACTAGCGACCTGACAGATGTCAAGAAGGCCATCATTGACACCCTCAAGCAAGAGGGTAAGACCCAGAAAGAAATTTCTCAACAAATAGGCTGTTCCCAGAGTGCCGTATCAAGGCACCTCAATGGTAAGTCTGTTGGAAGGAAACAATGTGGCAGAAAACGCTGTACAACGAGAAGAGGAGACCGGACCCTGAGGAAGATTGTGGAGAAGGACCGATTCCAGACCTTGGGGAACCTGAGGAAGCAGTGGACTGAGTCTGGTGTGGAAACATCCAGAGCCACCGTGCACAGGCGTGTGCAGGAAATGGGCTACAGGTGCCGCATTCCCCAGGTAAAGCCACTTTTGAGCTACAGAGAAGCAGCACTGGACTGTTGCTAAGTGGTCCCAAGTACTTTTTTCTGATGAAAGCAAATTTTGCATGTCATTCGGAAATCAAGGTGCCAGAGTCTGGAGGAAGACTGGGGAGAAGGAAATGCCAAAATGCCTGAAGTCCAGTGTCAAGTACCCACAGTCAGTGATGGTGTGGGGTGCCATGTCAGCTGCTGGTGTTGGTCCACTGTGTTTCATCAAGGGCAGGGTCAATGCAGCTAGCCATCAGGAGATTTTGGAGCACTTCATGCTTCCATCGGCTGAAATGCTTTATGGAGATGAAGATTTCATTTTTCAGCATGACCTGGCACCTGCTCACAGTGCCAAAACCACTGGTAAGTGGTTTACTGACCATGGTATTACTGTGCTCAATTGGCCTGCCAACTCTCCTGACCTGAACCCCATAGAGAATCTGTGGGATATTGTGAAGAGAAAGTTGAGAGACGCAAGACCCAACACTCTGGATGAGCTTAAGGCCGCTATTGAAGCATCCTGGGCCTCCATAACATCTCAGCAGTGTCACAGGCTGATTGCCTCCATGCCACGCCGCATTGAAGCAGTCATTTCTGCCAAAGGATTCCCGACCAAGTATTGAGTGCATAACTGAACATTATTATTTGATGGTTTTTTTGTTTGTTATTAAAAAACACTTTTATTTGATTGGATGGGTGAAATATGCTAATTTATTGAGACAGGTTTTTTGGGTTATCAGGAGTTGTATGCCAAAATCATCAGTATTAAAACAATAAAAGACCTGACAAATTTCAGTTGGTGGATAATGAATCTAAAATATATGAAAGTTTAATTGTAATCATTACATTATGGTAAATAATGAAATTTAACACTATATGCTAATTTTTTGAAAAGGACCTGTATGTTCACAACAGAGATCTTTACACCTCAACAAACATGTCTATGTGAGTAAGGCTGCTCTCACTCTGGCATGATTTCAAATACATGTCCATCTGTTTTGAAACGGATGCCCATGGATCTGTTATGACTAGTGTTGAGCATTCCGATACCGCAAGTATCGGGTATCGGCCGATACTTGCGGTATCGGAATTCCGATACCGAATTCCTATACTTCCCACGTATCGGATAAAGGAATCGGAAGTTCCCGAAATTCAAACAGCACGCAGCAGCCAATGAGGAATGAATTGAAGTGTGGGCATATCCTGTTTAGCATGGTGGGCATGTAACTACTGGCAAGGCTGTGATTGGATGCTGAAATGATGTCACTCAGCACTATAAAAAAACGCTGCCGCCATTTTGCGCTCACTCTGCTGTGATTTCAGTTAGGGACAGGACGCTGTGTTCTAACTGAGGGCCAGTTGAGATAGCTGATTGCTTTATTTTCCTTTCCAAAGGCTAATTTAGCAAAACGCTGTGTGTTCTTCACTGTTCACCTTGCTCTTGCCTTGCAGCGCTGTTTTAACAGCGTTCTGCAAGGTCTCTGTGTGTGTGTGTGTGTGTGTGTGTGTGTGTGTGTGCAGCTCACTCTATAGTCTGTGTGCAGCCATATACCCGGTTGTATTCAGCTCAGGGGGGTTCACGCTGCCTCACACAGTTGTCCTTTTTTGCTCATAGTGCAGCCTGCTGCACATTTTTTCTCAAATTTCCTATTAGTGTTTTTCCACCCGTCTCCAGCTAAATTGTGGAAAAACACTACATAGGATAACCTAGAGGGGGGTTTTTGGGCCTTGCAGTGCCGTTTACGGCTGTCTGCACGGTCTCGGTGTGAGCGCAGCTCACCCTGTAGTCTGTGTGCAGCCATAGCCGGTTGGATTCAGCTCAGGGTTCGTTACTGCCTCATACCTTGAAAAAAATTTTCCTTTTTTTCAAATATAGCAGCCTGTTTAAAATTTTAAAAAAAATTTCCTATTAGTGTTTTTCTACCCGTCTCCAGCTAAATAGTGGAAAAACACTACATAGGATAACCTAGAGGGGGGTTTTTGGGCCTTGCAGCGCCGTTTACGGCTGTCTGCACGGTCTCGGTGTGAGCGCAGCTCGCCCTGTAGTCTGTGTGCAGCCATAGCCGGTTGGATTCAGCTCAGGGTTCGTTACTGCCTCATACCTTGAAAAAAATTTTCCTTTTTTTCAAATAGAGCAGCCTGTTTAAAATTTTAAAAAAATTTCCTATTAGTGTTTTTCCACCCGTCTCCAGCTAAATAGTGGAAAAACACTACATAGGATAACCTAGAGGAGGGTTTTTGGGCCTTGCAGCGCCGTTTACGGCTGTCTGCACGGTCTCGGTGTGAGCGCAGCTCGCCCTGTAGTCTGTGTGCAGCCATAGCCGGTTGGATTCAGCTCAGGGTTCGTTACTGCCTCATACCTTGAAAAAAAAATTCCTTTTTTTCAAATAGAGCAGCCTGTTTAAAATTTTTTAAAAAATTTCCTATTAGTGTTTTTCCACCCGTCTCCAGCTAAATTGTGGAAAAACACTACATAGGATAACCTAGAGGGGGGTTTTTGGGCCTTGCAGTGCCGTTAACGGCTGTCTGCACGGTCTCGGTGTGAGTGCAGCTCACCCTGTAGTCTGTGTGCAGCCATAGCCGGTTGGATTCAGCTAAGGGTTCGTTACTGCCTCATACCTTGAAAAATTTTTTCCTGTTTTTCAAATATAGCAGCCTGTTTAAAATTTTAAAAAATATTTCCTATTAGTGTTTTTCTACCCGTCTCCAGCTAAATAGTGGAAAAACACTACATAGGATAACCTAGAGGGGGGTTTTTGGGCCTTGCAGCGCCGTTTACGGCTGTCTGCACGGTCTCAGTGTGAGCGCAGCTCGCCCTGTAGTCTGTGTGCAGCCATAGCCGGTTGGATTCAGCTCAGGGTTCGTTACTGCCTCATACCTTGAAAAAAAATTTCCATTTTTTCAAATAGAGCAACCTGTTTAAAATTTTTAAAAAAAATTCCTATTAGTGTTTTTCCACCCGTCTCCAGCTAAATAGTGGAAAAACACTACATAGGATAACCTAGAGGAGGGTTTTTGGGCCTTGCAGCGCAGTTTACGGCTGTCTGCACGGTCTCGGTGTGAGCGCAGCTCGCCCTGTAGTCTGTGTGCAGCCATAGCCGGTTGGATTCAGCTCAGGGTTCGTTACTGCCTCATACCTTTAAAAAAAAATACCTTTTTTTCAAATAGAGCAGCCTGTTTAAAATTTTTAAAAAAATTTCCTATTAGTGTTTTTCCACCCGTCTCCAGCTAAATAGTGGAAAAACACTACATAGGATAACCTAGAGGAGGGTTTTTGGGCCTTGCAGCGCCGTTTACGGCTGTCTGCACGGTCTCGGTGTGAGCGCAGCTCGCCCTGTAGTCTGTGTGCAGCCATAGCCGGTTGGATTCAGCTCAGGGTTCGTTACTGCCTCATATCTTGAAAAAAATTTTCCTTTTTTTCAAATAGAGCAGCCTGTTTAAAATTAAAAAAAAAAATTCCTATTAGTGTTTTTCCACCCGTCTCCAGCTAAATAGTGGAAAAACACTACATAGGATAACCTAGAGGAGGGTTTTTGGGCCTTGCAGCGCCGTTTACGGCTGTCTGCACGGTCTCGGTGTGAGCGCAGCTCGCCCTGTAGTCTGTGTGCAGGCATAGCCGGTTGGATTCAGCTCAGGGTTCGTTACTGCCTCATATCTTGAAAAATTTTTCCTTTTTTTCAAATAGAGCATCCTGTTTAAAATTTAAAAAAAAATTTCCTATTAGTGTTTTTCCACCCGTCTCCAGCTAAATAGTGGAAAACCACTACATAGGATAACCTAGAGGAGGGTTTTTGGGCCTTGTAGCGCCGTTTACGGCTGTCTGCACGGTCCCCGTGTGAGTTAAACTTGCTCTGTAGTCCGATTTGCAGAAAAAAAAAAAAGTAAAGTTCACCAAACACCACTTAACACTTGTGTAGGCCACATTTGAAAAATAATAAAGTTTAGTCCACACTTTACAACATTAGTGTTTCTTACACCTGTTAGGAGGAGCATTTCAGGAATAAGCACACTAAGGCCTTAGTACTTTTCTGCTTATCTTTATCTGTCAACCAAGATGGCAGGGAGTAAGGCACGTGGGCGTGGGCGCGGAGCAGGGAGAGGACGTGGTGATTCTGTGCCTGCTGCGGCCACCGGTGACTCGTCGTCACTCAGTTTCAGCAGGGAACAGTCCTTCATGCGCAGCTTTGTCGGAGAGCGCCGTGCACCGCTGCTGCGTGAAGATCAAATTGAAGCCGTTGTCGGGTGGATGGCAGCTAACGCCTCGGCATCGACTTCAGTTAGTGCCACATGCTCTCAGGCACAGAGCACTGGAGAGCAGCCATCTGTCTCTTCACCACCTGCCAAATTGGCCAGGCAGTCAGAGAGCCCAGGACAGGAGCCGTCTCTACTTCTGTTCTCTGAATCTCTTGGCTTGGAAACAGGGGGCCAGCCAAGCAGCATTGGATAAATGGAAGAAGAGGCAGTGTGCAGTGATGCCCAACAGCTTTGCCTCTCTGACTCTGAAGAGGCTGGTGGGCCAGTGCCTGCGGTGACCACAGCGCAGTACGCATCTGATGATGAAACTCAGGTGCCGCTTTCTGTTGCGTACTGTGCTGCCGAGACTACCCAGGAGGAGCAGTTGGTGGCAGAGGGTAGTGGAGATGATGAGGTCCTTGACCCATCGTGGCGTGAGGAACAGGAAGGTGGTGGGAGCAGCTCAGAGGAAGAGATTCCCCTTACGGGCCAAAGAGGGAGAGGGAGGGGGAAGACTTCGGAGCCTGTAGCCTCCATTTTTGCACCCGTTAGGAGCCTGTCTCTTTCCAAAGCCAAAAAGGGTGCTCCCAAGACTTGCAGTGCCTGGTCCTTTTTTGACACAGTTGCAGATGACATTTGTTTTGTCAAATGCAAGCTGTGTCATCAGAAAGTCAAAAGAGGTAAAAGTGTCAGCAACCTCAATACCACAAATATGTGGAAACATGTGCGGACCAGGCACGCGGTGGAGTTACAGAAACACAGTGAAGACGTAGGCCAACCAACAGCGGCAGCTACCACCTCTTCATCTCGTGTTGCCTCTTCCTCCACTGTTGTCCAGAGACCTAGTGTAATTCCACCCACAGCACCACCTTCCCAGTCATCCTCACACTCCCAGTCTACTCTACAGCCATCGGTAGTACAGGCATGGGAGAAAAGGCGGGCATTCTCGGCCAACCACCCCCGAGCACAGGCTCTGAATGCAGGCATTGCCAAACTGTTGTCCCTGGAAATGCTCTTATTCAGGCTGGTGGAGACTGACAGCTTCCGTGACTTGATGGCATTGGCAGTCCCACAGTACAAGGTGCCCAGCCGCTTTTACTTCAGCAGGCAAGCTGTCCCTGCCCTGCACAGGCATGTTGAGGGAAACATAAAACATGCGCTACTGAACGCCGTCAGTAGCAAGGTCCACCTCACCACCGATGCGTGGACCAGTCAGCATGGACAGGGGCGATACGTTTCCCTCACTGCCCATTGGGTTAATGTTGTTGAGCCAGGTACAGATCGTGCGAGTGGCGCAGGACGTGTCCTGCCCACTCCAAGGATTGCAGGAATCCAGTCTGTACGCATTGACTCCTCCTCATACACAAGTTCCTCAGAATCATCTCTGCAGGAGCCGTCACAGTCCACCTCCCGTGAACGTTTACCTATGACCGACATGAGCACAGCCGTGGCCAAACGTCAGCAGGCCGTCTTGAAACTAGTTTCATTGGGGAATCGAAGCCACACAGCGCAGGAGCTCTGGAATGCCATCAAGCAGGAGAGCGATGTGTGGTTACTGCCAGCGAATCTCCAGCCAGGCATGGTAGTGTGTGACAATGGCCGAAATCTGGTGGCAGGTTTGACCCTTGGCAACCTCACTCACATCCCATGTCTGGCACATGTGCTCAATTTGGTTGTAAAGAGTTTTCTGAGGGACTATCCGGATCTTGATGCACTGCTGCACAAGGTCCGCCTAGAGTGTGCTCACTTGCGGCGTTCCAGCTTGGCAAGATCCCGCATTGCTGCTCTGCAGCGCCGATTCCGCCTTCCGGAACACTGCATCATATGTGACCTACCTACCAGGTGGAATTCCACGTTACATATGTTGGAGCGGTTGTGTGAGCAGCAGCAAGCAGTTATGGAGTACCAGCTGCATCAGGCGCAAAGAAGTCGCAGTCAGCGCCGATCAGACTTCACAACCACAGAGTGGGCCACTATGAAGGACGTCTGCCTGGTTTTGCGTCCTTTTGATTATTCCACGCGGATGGCAAGTGCAGATGATGCACTAGTCAGCATGACTGTCCCCCTTATCTGCCTGCTTCAGCAAACTTTGCAAGGGTTAAGGGATGATGTTGTGGAAGAGGTGGAGGATGAGGAGTCACCTTTTCCATCAGCTTCTGGAGAGTCAGCGCCACGTGGTTCCTCACAAAGGGGTACGCAGGGGCCACTTTGTGAGGAGGATGAGGAGGAGTCAATGGAGGAGGAAGATCTCCGTCCAGAGGAGGGAGCGACACAATTGTCCAGTGGTCAGTGTGTACAGCGAGGGTGGGGTGATGACGAGCGGGCAGAGATCATGTCTCAAGCAGGGGACAGCGTTTCTGGGCCAGTTGGCAGTCTGCAGCACATGGTGGATTTCATGCTGCAGTACCTGAGAAACGACCGCCGCATCGACCACATTCTCAACATGCCTGATTATTGGGTGTTCACCCTCCTCTATCCTCGCTACCGGGACAACGTCCAAAACCTCATCCCAGCGTTGACCCGGGAGCGTAAAATGCGGGAGTACCACGACACACTGGTGAATTCCATCATCTTCTCCAGTCCAACTGAGAGGAGTGCTGCTAGTGCTTTACAAAGCAGCTCAGTGCGTCGAGGCAGTGGGGGAGGCTCTGCCCAAAGAGGGAGCAGAAGCAGTGCCTCTGCCCAAGGCAAGCCCAGTATGGCACAACTGTGGCAAACTTTTGTGTGCCCGCCCCAAATGTCTACACCATCACCGGCGGCTCCAGTCAGCAGGAGGTAACGGTTCCGTCAGATGGTGACAGACTACATGGCTTGCCCTCTTACTGTACTCCCAGACGGCTCTTCCCCGTTCAAGTTTTGGGTCTCTAAGCTGGATACATGGCCAGAGCTAAGCCAGTGTGCATTGGAGGTGCTGGCTTGCCCTGCGGCTAGTGTCTTATCGGAACGTATCTTTAGTGCCGCAGGTGGTGTACTAACAGACCGTCGCATGCGACTATCCTCCGATAACGTTGACCGGCTTACTTTCCTGAAAATGAACCAGGCCTGGATCTCGCAGGAATTTGCCACTCCTCTGCCTGATTAAGTAATTGGGTGTCATCCAGGTCTCCTGCTGTGTTCATCTTTCTACCACCTGAACTGCTATTCCTGGACTCCAACACCGCCAGTTGCGGCTCAGAAGTGCAGGCTGCACAGTAAAAACATACGACCCAGTGTTATTGGGTTTCAGTAACGTCAGCTGATCCCCAGCTGTGTAGCCGGCAATGTGTCCTGCGACCGCCACGCTGGCACAACTTCCTAAATGGAAGGGAACCTGTCCCCCCACCCCCGTCGTTTGTTACTGAAAGAGCCACCTTGTGCAGCAGTAATGCTGCACAAGGAAAAGGTAGCTCTTTTAGTTTAGCTCCTTGCACACGCAGAACTTAACACTTATAAAATGTGTTCACTGATGCCGTTATACTGTCCCGGAGCTGGGACTTTCCTTCGTAATGTGACGCAGCACAGCCGTCATTCCTACCCCCTTGCTGCCATGCGCTGCCTCCTCAGCGTTGTTTTAAGCTGTCACGGAGCCTGCGCTGTTCTGTTATCCCTTGGCCATGCCCTATTTGCGCTGCCTGTCTTCTGACATAATTTGGTGTCAGGCTGGCTGCGCCTGTGCGGCCACGCTGCCCGAGATCCCGCCTCGCAGTGTCTTCTGATTGAATCACACTGCGGCATTGAAGATCCATGGGCATGCGCAGTGCATATCTTCCCCTTGGGCTCTCGCTCATCTCCCTCCGCCTTCTTTAGACTGTGCGCCGTCAGCTGATCCCTAATAGCATGCCACGGCCGTGACACTGCACAGTCTGAAGAAGAGGGAAAGAGGGGAGTGAGAGTCGAGGATATGCACTGTGCATGCCCATGGATCCAAGGCCCGCAGTGGGATTACGTTAGATGACACTGCGAGGTGGGATCTGGAGCAGCGTGGACGCACAGGCACTGACAGCCTGACACCAAATTATGTCAGAAGACAGGCAGCGCTAATTGGGCATGTCCAAGGGATAACAGAACAGCGCAGGCTCCGTGACAGCTTAAAACAACGCTGAGGAGGCAGCGCACGGCACCAAGGGGATAGGAATGACAGCTGTGCTGCGCCCCATTACGAAGGAAATTCGCACCTCCGGGACGGTTTAACGGTATAAGGGGACACATTTTTAGTGTTTACTTCTGTGTTTGCAAGGAGCATAATTAAAAGAGCAACCTTTTCCTTTTGCATCTTGCTGCACAAGATGGCTCTTTCAGCTACAAACGTCTTGGGGGGGGGGTTAAAGGTTCCCTTTCAACTTGCTCCAATCAGGCTTCGGCCTACACTCTGTTCCTCTGCTCCTCCTGCTGTCCCTGGGCTCTAACACCGCCAGTTGGTGCCTGGAAGTGCTGTCTGCACAGTCAACAGTCGCTCCTCTGTTATTGGGGTTCAGTAACGTCAGCTGATCCCCAGCTGTGTGTGCGGCAATACCTCCAATCTGCTCCTCCTGCTGTCCCTGGGCTCTAACACCGCCAGTTGGTGCCTGGAAGTGCTGTCTGGACAGTCAACAGTCCCTCCTCTGTTATTGGGGTTCAGTAACGTCAGCTGATCCCCAGCTGTGTGTGCGGCAATTCCTCCAATCTGCTCCTTCTGCTCTCCCTGGGCTCTAACACCGCCAGTTGGTGCCTGGAAGTGCTGTCTGCACAGTCAACAGTCCCTCCTCTGTTATTGGGGTTCAGTAACGTCAGCTGATCCCCAGCTGTGTGTGCGGCAATTCCTCCAATCTGCTCCTCCTGCTCTCCCTGGGCTCTAACACCGCCAGTTGGTGCCTGGAAGTGCTGTCTGCACAGTCAACAGTCCCTCCTCTGTTATTGGGGTTCAGTAACGTCAGCTGATCCCCAGCTGTGTGTGCGGCAATTCCTCCAATCTGCTCCTCCTGCTCTCCCTGGGCTCTAACACCGCCAGTTGGTGCCTGGAAGTGCTGTCTGCACAGTCAACAGTCCCTCCTCTGTTATTGGGGTTCAGTAATGTCAGCTGATCCCCAGCTGTGTGTGCGGCAATACCTCCAATCTGCTCCTCCTGCTCTCCCTGGGCTCTAACACCGCCAGTTGGTGCCTGGAAGTGCTGTCTGCACAGTCAACAGTCGCTCCTCTGTTATTGGGGTTCAGTAACGTCAGCTGATCCCCAGCTGTGTATCCGGCAACGTGTCATGCGACCGCCACGCTGGCACAACTAAAATGTAAGGGGACCTGTCCCCCTCCCCCCTAGGCGTTTGTTACTGAAAGAGCCACCTTGTGCAGCACTAATACTGCACAAGGAAAAGGTCGCTCTTGAAAGTATGCTCCTTGCAAACGCTGAAGTACACACTCATGTAATGTGTCCCCTCACACCGTCCAACCGTCCTGGAGGTGGGACTTTCCTTTGTAATGTGACGCAGCACAGCCGTCATTGCTACCCCCTTGGCACCGTGCGCTGGCTCCTTAGCGTTGTTTGATTCCGTCATGGACCCTGCGCTGTTATGTTATCCCTTGGCCATGCACAGTTTGTGCTGCCCGTCCTCTGACATCATTTGTTGTCGTCCTGGCTGCGCCTGTGCGTCCACGCTGCCCGAAATCCCACCTCGCAGTGTTGTCTAATGTGATCCCACAGTGGGCCTGGTATCCATGGCCATGCGTAGTGCATATACTAGCCTCTCACTCCCCTTCTTCACGCTTCTTCAGACTAGGCGGCGTCAGCTGATCCCTTATAGCATGCCACGGCCGTGACGCCGCACAGTCTGAAGAAGCAGGAAGGAGGTGAGTGAGAGGCGATGATATGCACTGCGCATGCCCATGGATCCCTGGCCCGCAGTGGGATTACATTAGATGACACTGCAAGGTTGGATCTCGGGCAGCTTGGACGCACAGGCACTGCCAGCCTGACACCTAAATGATGTCAGAAGACGGGCACCGCTAACTGTGCATGGCCAAGGGATAACATTACAGCGCGGGCTCCGTGACAGAACCAAACAACGTTGAGGAGGTGGCGCACGGCACCAAGGGGGTTGGAATGACGGCTGTGCTGTGTCACATTACAAAGGAAAGTCCCACTTCCGGGACGGTTTGACGGTATGAGGGGACACATTATATGAGTGTGTACTTCAGCGTTTGCAAGGAGCATAATTTTCGGAGCCACCATTTTCCATGTGCAGTATTACTGCTGTACAAGATGGCTCTTTCAGCAACAAATGCCTGGGGGGGGGGGGGTTAAAGGTTCCTTTTCAACTTGCTCCACTGCAGGCTTCGGCCTACACTCTGCTCCTCTTTGATTCCCTGGGTTTCAACACTGTCAGTTGCCACCTGGAAGTGTTGTCTACACAGGAAAAAACACTAGCTGATGTGTCAGTGGGGTTCAGCAACGCCAGCTGTTCCCCTGCTGTGTAGTCGGCAACGTGTCCAGCACAAGCCACGCTGGCACAACAGACCAAAAGCTGCCACCAGTGCAGGCTTCGGCCTACACTCTGCTCCTCTCCTCCTCCTGCTGACCCTGGGCTCTAACACCGCCAGTTGTAGCCTGGAAGTGCTAGCTGCACAGAGAAAAACACCCGCCAATGTGTCAGTGGGGTTCAGCACCGCCAGCTGTTCCCCTGCTGTGTAGCCGGCAACGTGACCTGCAAACGCCACGCAGGCACATGAACTGAAATTGAAGGAAGCCTGCCCCCCACCCCCAGGTGTTTCTATGTATAACAGCCACCTTGTACAGCAGTAATGCTGCATTTGTAGAAGGTGGCTGACTTTTTCTCCTTGCCCACGTGGAACTCAACACGTACAAAATGTGTCTCAGTAGAGACCATTACATTGTCCCTGAGGTGTGACTTTCCTTTTCAATGACACGCAGCACCCCCCTTGGTAGCGCTGCCCGTCTTCTGACATCATTGGTTGGCTGGCTGTGCCTGTGCGTCCGCCCTGCCCAACACAACGCCCCTCGTTGTCTCATTTATTTTGACAGCGAGGGTGTGCTTGATGGGCACAAGCAGTGCATATATTCGCCTGTCTTCACTCCCCTCCTTCCGCCTTCTTCAGACTATGCGGCCTCATGGCCGCGGCATGCGATAAGGGATCAGCTGAGGCCGCACAGTCTGAAGCAGGTGTAAGGACATGAGTGAGCGGCGAACATATTTACTGCACAAGGCCAGGAATTCCAGACGCGCAGTGTGAATTTTAGAAATCACACTGTGGGTGTGGGATTCATGGCCATCGCTAAGCGCACCGGCCAACATGAAATGAGGTCAGAAGACGGGCAGCGCTCACAGGGCATTGCCAAGGGATAAGACAAGAGCGCAGACTCCTGTACAGCAAATAACAACGCTCAGGAAGCAGCGCCCAGCACAAAGGCGTTATTTTTCGACACCTGTGCTGCGTGTCATTAAAAAGACAAGTCACGCCTCCACTACAGTTCTACTGTACACTGGGCTAAATTGTGTACGTGTTTTATTCAGAGTGTGCAATGAGAAAAATTCATAGAGCAACCATTGACTTGTGCAGCATTAATGCTGTACAAGGTGTGGCTCTTGTACTTTGTAACACCTGAGGGGGGGTAAAGGTGACCTTTGAAATTGGTTCTACTAGGCTTCGGCCTTCACTCTGCTCCTCCTGCTGACCCTGGGCTCTAACACCGCCAGTCTGAGCCCGGACATGCTAGCTGCACAGAGAAAAACACCAGCCAATGTGTTAGTGGGGTTCAGCAGCGTCAGCTGTTCCCCTGCTGTGTAGCCGGCATCGTGTCCAGCACAAGTCACGCTGGCACAACAGACCAAAAGCTGCCACCAGTGCAGGCTTCGGCCTACACTCTGCTCCTCTCCTCCTCCTGCTGACCCTGGGCTCTAACACCGCAAGTTTTTGCCCGGACATGCTAGCTGCACAGAGAAAAACACCAGCCAATGTGTTAGTGGGGTTCAGCAGCGTCAGCTGTTCCCCTGTTGTGTAGCCGGCATCGTGTCCAGCACAAGCCACGCTGGCACAACAGACCAAAAGCTGCCACCAGTGCAGGCTTCGGCCTACACTCTGCTCCTCTCCTCCTCCTGCTGACCCTGGGCTCTAACACCGCCAGTTTTTGCCCGGACATGCTAGCTGCACAGAGAAAAACACCAGCCAATGTGTTAGTGGGGTTCAGCACCGCCAGCTGTTCCCCTGCTGTGTAGCCGGCAACGTGACCTGCAAACGCCACGCAGGCACATGAACTGAAATTGAAGGAAGCCTGCCCCCCACCCCCAGGTGTTTCTATGTATAACAGCCACCTTGTACAGCAGTAATGCTGCATTTGTAGAAGGTGGCTGACTTTTTCTCCTTGCCCACGTGGAACTCAACACGTACAAAATGTGTCTCAGTAGAGACCATTACATTGTCCCTGAGGTGTGACTTTCCTTTTCAATGACACGCAGCACCCCCCTTGGTAGCGCTGCCCGTCTTCTGACATCATTGGTTGGCTGGCTGTGCCTGTGCGTCCGCCCTGCCCAACACAACGCCCCTCGTTGTCTCATTTATTTTGACAGCGAGGGTGTGCTTGATGGGCACAAGCAGTGCATATATTCGCCTGTCTTCACTCCCCTCCTTCCGCCTTCTTCAGACTATGCGGCCTCATGGCCGCGGCATGCGATAAGGGATCAGCTGAGGCCGCACAGTCTGAAGCAGGTGTAAGGACATGAGTGAGCGGCGAACATATTTACTGCACAAGGCCAGGAATTCCAGACCCGCAGTGTGAATTTTAGAAATCACACTGTGGGTGTGGGATTCATGGCCATCGCTAAGCGCACCGGCCAACATGAAATGAGGTCAGAAGACGGGCAGCGCTCACAGGGCATTGCCAAGGGATAAGACAAGAGCGCAGACTCCTGTACAGCAAATAACAACGCTCAGGAAGCAGCGCCCAGCACAAAGGCGTTATTTTTCGACACCTGTGCTGCGTGTCATTAAAAACACAAGTCACGCCTTCACTACAGTTCTACTGTACACTGGGCTAAATTGTGTACGTGTTTTATTCAGCGTGTGCAATGAGAAAAATTCATAGAGCAACCATTGACTTGTGCAGCATTAATGCTGTACAAGGTGTGGCTCTTGTACTTTGTAACACCTGAGGGGGGGTAAAGGTGACCTTTGAAATTGGTTCTACTAGGCTTCGGCCTTCACTCTGCTCCTCCTGCTGACCCTGGGCTCTAACACCGCCAGTCTGAGCCCGGACATGCTAGCTGCACAGAGAAAAACACCAGCCAATGTGTTAGTGGGGTTCAGCAGCGTCAGCTGTTCCCCTGCTGTGTAGCCGGCATCGTGTCCAGCACAAGTCACGCTGGCACAACAGACCAAAAGCTGCCACCAGTGCAGGCTTCGGCCTACACTCTGCTCCTCTCCTCCTCCTGCTGACCCTGGGCTCTAACACCGCCAGTTTTTGCCCGGACATGCTAGCTGCACAGAGAAAAACACCAGCCAATGTGTTAGTGGGGTTCAGCAGCGTCAGCTGTTCCCCTGTTGTGTAGCCGGCATCGTGTCCAGCACAAGCCACGCTGGCACAACAGACCAAAAGCTGCCACCAGTGCAGGCTTCGGCCTACACTCTGCTCCTCTCCTCCTCCTGCTGACCCTGGGCTCTAACACCGCCAGTTTTTGCCCGGACATGCTAGCTGCACAGAGAAAAACACCAGCCAATGTGTTAGTGGGGTTCAGCACCGCCAGCTGTTCCCCTGCTGTGTAGCCGGCAACGTGACCTGCAAACGCCACGCAGGCACATGAACTGAAATTGAAGGAAGCCTGCCCCCCACCCCCAGGTGTTTCTATGTATAACAGCCACCTTGTACAGCAGTAATGCTGCATTTGTAGAAGGTGGCTGACTTTTTCTCCTTGCCCACGTGGAACTCAACACGTACAAAATGTGTCTCAGTAGAGACCATTACATTGTCCCTGAGGTGTGACTTTCCTTTTCAATGACACGCAGCACCCCCCTTGGTAGCGCTGCCCGTCTTCTGACATCATTGGTTGGCTGGCTGTGCCTGTGCGTCCGCCCTGCCCAACACAACGCCCCTCGTTGTCTCATTTATTTTGACAGCGAGGGTGTGCTTGATGGGCACAAGCAGTGCATATATTCGCCTGTCTTCACTGCCCTCCTTCCGCCTTCTTCAGACTATGCGGCCTCATGGCCGCGGCATGCGATAAGGGATCAGCTGAGGCCGCACAGTCTGAAGCAGGTGTAAGGACATGAGTGAGCGGCGAACATATTTACTGCACAAGGCCAGGAATTCCAGACCCGCAGTGTGAATTTTAGAAATCACACTGTGGGTGTGGGATTCATGGCCATCGCTAAGCGCACCGGCCAACATGAAATGAGGTCAGAAGACGGGCAGCGCTCACAGGGCATTGCCAAGGGATAAGACAAGAGCGCAGACTCCTGTACAGCAAATAACAACGCTCAGGAAGCAGCGCCCAGCACAAAGGCGTTATTTTTCGACACCTGTGCTGCGTGTCATTAAAAACACAAGTCACGCCTTCACTACAGTTCTACTGTACACTGGGCTAAATTGTGTACGTGTTTTATTCAGCGTGTGCAATGAGAAAAATTCATAGAGCAACCATTGACTTGTGCAGCATTAATGCTGTACAAGGTGTGGCTCTTGTACTTTGTAACACCTGAGGGGGGGTAAAGGTGACCTTTGAAATTGGTTCTACTAGGCTTCGGCCTTCACTCTGCTCCTCCTGCTGACCCTGGGCTCTAACACCACCAGTTTGAGCCCAGACATGCTAGCTGCACAGAGAAAAACACCAGCCAATGTGTTAGTGGGGTTCAGCAGCGTCAGCTGTTCCCCTGCTGTGTAGCCGGCATCGTGTTCAGCACAAGTCACGCTGGCACAACAGACCAAAAGCTGCCACCAGTGCAGGCTTCGGCCTACACTCTGCTCCTCTCCATCTCCTGCTGACCCTGTGCTCTAACACCGCCAGTTTTTGCCCGGACATGCTAGCTGCACAGAGAAAAACACCAGCCAATGTGTTAGTGGGGTTCAGCAGCGTCAGCTGTTCCCCTGCTGTGTAGCCGGCATCGTGTCCAGCACAAGTCACGCTGGCACAACAGACCAAAAGCTGCCACCAGTGCAGGCTTCGGCCTACACTCTGCTCCTCTCCTCCTCCTGCTGACCCTGGGCTCTAACACCGCCAGTTTTTGCCCGGACATGCTAGCTGCACAGAGAAAAACACCAGCCAATGTGTTAGTGGGGTTCAGCAACGCCAGCTGTTCCCCTGCTGTGTAGCCGGCAACGTGACCTGCAAACGCCACGCAGGCACCTGAACTGAAATTAAAGGGACCCTGGCCCCCACCCCCAGGTATTTTTATGTATAACAGCCACCTTGTACAGCAGTAATGCTGCATTTGTACAAGGTGGCTGACTTTTTCTCCTTGCCCACGTGGAACTCAACACGTACAAAATGTGTCTCAGTAGAGTCCATTACATTGTCCCTGAGGTGTGACTTTCCTTTTTAATGACACGCAGCACCCCCCTTGGTAGCGCTGCCCGTCTTCTGACATCATTGGTTGGTTGCCTGTGCCTGTGCGTCCGCCCTGCCCAACACAATGCCCCTCGTTGTCTCATTTATTTTGACAGCGAGGGTGTGATTGATGGGCATGTGCACTGCATATGTTTGCCTGTTTTAACTTATCTCCTTCCGCCTTCTTCAGACTGTGCGGCCTCATGGCCGCGGCGTGCGATAAGGGATCAGCTGAGGCTGCACAGTCTGAGGCAGGTGTAAGGACATGAGCGAGCGGCGAACATATTTACTGCACAAGGCCAGGAATTCAAGACCCGCAGTGTGCATTTTAGAAAACACACTGTGGCTCTGGGATTCATGGCCATCGCTAACCGCAACGGCCAACATGAAATGAGGTCAGAAGATTGGCAGCGCTCACAGTCACAGGGCGTTGCCAAGGGATAACACAAGAGCGCAGACTCCTGTACAGCAAATAACAACGCTCAGGAAGCAGCGCCCAGCACAAAGGCGTTATTTTTCGACACCTGTGCTGCGTGTCATTAAAAAGACAAGTCACGCCTACGATACAGTTCTACTGTACAATGGGCAAAATAGTGTACGTCTTTCATTCTGCGTGTGCAATGAGCAAAATGTAAAGAGCAACCTTTCACTTGTGTAGCATTACTGTTGCACAAGATGTGGCTCTTCTAAATTTAAACACCTGAGGGTGGGTTAAAGGTGACCTTTGAAATTGGTTCAATTAGGCTGCGGCCTACACTCTGCTCCTCTCCTCCTCCTGCTGACCCTGGGCTCTAACACCGCCAGTTGGGGCCCGGACGTGCTAGCTGCACAGAGAAAAACACCAGCCAATGTGTCAGTGGGGTTCAGCTACGCCAGCTGTTCCCCCGCTGTGTAGCCAGCAACGTGTCCTGCAAACGCAACGCAGACGCAAAGCTGCCTCCAGTGCAGGCATCGGCCTACACTCTGCTCCCCCTGCTTACCCTTTGCTCCAACACCGCTAGTTGTGGCTTTAGGAAGACAATCTTGAATAGGCAACGGATCCGGGTTCCAGCACCGTCAGCTGGTTCTCGCCAGTGTTTTTGTCACGGGTACTCCCTCGTGCCCAGCCTGGTTCCAGCACCGTCAGCTGTTTCCGGGTACTGTCAAACTCACTGAGACACCTATGCGTTGCCCCGTCGTGTTGCGGTCGGGTTAGCCAACTCCAGGGTGCCTCCAGTTTAGGAGCTTCCTATGTGGGCTGCGTGAACTGGTAGTCAAGGCTGGTTCTGTAGTGCCAGTAGGCCCAGCTCCCCCTGTAGGACTGTTGGGGTTCGGTAACTGCGGCCTAGCTGTTCTCTCCTCTCCTGTGGGCCTTCGGGTCCACCACCTGGTTCCAGCACCGTCAGCTGGTTCCGGGCCGAGCCTTTGGCTTAGGTGCCTCCTCCTGGGTATCCGAGTTCCGCCATCGCCAGGCGGTCCTTGGTAGTGCTTTTAAGCGCGGGCACCTACAGCTTAGTAACCGGGTTCCAGCACCGTCAGCTGGTCCTCGGTCGTGCCATTGGCTCTTGCACACTGGGGCAACGCATCTGGGTTCCAGCACCGCCAGCTGGTTCCCGGCAGTGTTTTTGTCACGGGTACTCCCTCATGCCCAGCCTGGTTCCAGCACCGTCAGCTGTTTCCGGGTACTGTCAAACTCACTGAGACACGTATGCATTGCCCCGTCGTGTTGCGGTCGGGTTAGCCAACTCCAGGGTGCCTCCAGTTTAGGAGCTTCCTATGTGGGCTGCGTGAATTGGCAGTCAAGGCTGGTTCTGTAGTGCCAGTAGGCCAAGCTCCCCCTGTAGGACTGTTGGGGTTCGGTAACTGCGGCTGCCTCGCGGCCTAGCTGTTCTCTCCTGTGGACCTTCGGGTCCACCACCTGGTTCCAGCACCGTCAGCTGATTCTTGGCAGTGTCTTTTGCTCTTGTACCTTCTGCTCCCCATCCTGGTTCCAGTACCGTCAGCTGTTTCCGGGCAGAGCCTTTGGCTTAGGTGCCTCCTTCTGGGTATCCGAGTTCCACCAACGTCAGGTGGTCCTTGGTAGTGCTTTCAGGCACGGGTACCTCCTGCTTAGTAACCGGGTTCCAGTATCGTCAGCTGGACCTCGGTATTTCCATTGGCTCTTGGACCTTCGGCTACCCATCCGGGTTCCAGTACCGTCAGCTGGTTCTCGGCAGTGTCTTTTGCTCTTGTACCTTCTGCTCCCCATCCTGGTTCCAGTAACGTCAGCTGGTTCCGGGCAGAGCCTTTGGCTTAGGTGCCTCCTTCTGGGTATCCAAGTTCCGCCAACGTCAGGCGGTCCTTGGTAGTGCTTTTTAGCACGGGTACCTCCTGCTTAGTAACTGGGTTCCAGTAACGTCAGCTGGTCCTCAGTAGTTCCATTGGCTCTTGGACCTTCGGGTAGCCAGCCGAGTTCCAGTTCCATCAGCTGGTTCTCGGCATTTTCTCAGCCTTCTTGTACCTTCTGCTACGTTTTCAAGTTGAAGACCCTAAAGACGACATCACGGAAGACCACCCCTAAGATGACGACGACGACCCTGGAGATGACGACCCTGAAGACCACCCCGATGACGACGACGGCGGAGACGACGGCGGCGGAGATGACGACGGCGGAGACGACGACGGCGGAGACGACGACCCTGGAGACGACGACATGGAAGACCGAGAAGCAGAAGAACAAGAGGCTGCAGAACAAAGAGCAGAAGAACATTAAGCATAACACTTAATATCAGAGCAAAAGATATGTAAATTCTATGCAGAAGAAGACTAAGCAGTGTATGGGGGTGAGTCCGTTCCTCCTCGTGGTGCCCCTGGATAAAGCCTGATGCTGCAGGCCAAACTGAACGCGGACAAATGTAACTTTTGTGACTGGCAGAACGGAAGGTGTAATCTTCAAACTTTTATAGATAACAACTACGGGAATGCCTGTCACAAATGTGAATATGATGTAAAAGTAGAATAGGAAGAATAATAATAGTTGGATAAAATGAATATGAAGAATGTAATTAAAAAAAAAAAAAAATTAGAAGAAGATGAATAAGGTGAAGAAGTTGATGTCAAAGATGCTGATGATGATGAAGATGAAAGTGTGGGAAAATTAAAAAAAAAAAAAAAGGGGGAAGGGCGTGGAATAGTGAAACATCAATATCTGACAAAATAAAAAAAAAATTTACATAGTCAATATCTTTGTCACTCCGAACATCTTTAAAAAAAAAAAAAAAAACATGCTATTCTATTTGATTGGGCTAAACCTCTATGACTTTAATGTCTCCGCCACCTCCCCAAATACATCCTGCATTATTCTTAGTTGTTTTCCTTCATGTAGAATGAACCTACAAGGAAAGAAAGGGTTTATTTTAATTCCGATATTTTGGTCCCATTGACTTGCATTGGGATCGGATATCGGTATCGGCGATATCCGATATTTTTTGAATATCGGCCGATCCAATCCGATACCGATACTTTCCGATATCGGAAGGTATCGCTCAACACTAGTTATGACCTCCCATGCTGTGCTATGGGCACGGATTGGTCCGTGTGTCTCCGTTTTGTCAAGGATCCATTGGTGTCCGCAATTTTCATGTACCCAGAAACGTAAACTGTTCTCTTTCTGGGCTTTCTCGAAAATCACGGACACACATGGATCCATGTCTGTCTGTAAGAAATTAACATGGAGCTCTATGGTGGACGGATCCCTGAAAACCAACGAATATGTGAAACAGATCCGTAGCTGTACTGAGCATGCTCAGAAGCAAGGTAGGGATAGGGATTAGGGATTAGTGATGAGAGAGTAGCATTGTTGCCCGGGTGATCTCCGAGTATTTGTGACTTCCTGAGATTTAGTTTTCCTCGCCTCAGCTACATGATTTACGGCTTCTGGACAGCCTGAATACATGTGGGAATTCCCTAACAGGCATTCCTCACATGTATTCCATCTGGCTAGAAGCCGTAAATCATGCAGCTGAGGCGATGAAAACTAATTCTCTGAGGACATCCAAATACTCGGAGACCACCCGAGCAACTAGTATACTCGCTCATCACTAATAGTGATCTCTGGTATGTCGGCTAAGAGGAGGCGCACGTCATGTCAGCTAAGAGGAAACGTACATCATGTCGGCTAAGAGGAGGTGCACGTCATGTCAGCTAAGAGGAAACGCACATCATGTCGGCTAAGAGGAGATGCACGTCATGTCAGCTATGAGGAGGCGCACGTCATGTCAGCTAAGAGGAGGCGCACGTCATGTCAGCTAAGAGGAGGCGCACGTCATGTCAGCTAAGAGGAGGCGCACGTCATGTCAGCTAAGAGGAAACGCACATCATGTCGGCTAAGAGGAGGCGCACCTCATGTCAGCTAAGAGGAAACGCACATCATGTCGGCTAAGAGGAGGCGCACGTCATGTCAGCTAAGAGGAAACGCACATCATGTCGGCTAAGAGGAGATGCACGTCATGTCAGCTATGAGGAGGCGCACGTCATGTCAGCTAAGAGGAGGCGCACGTCATGTCAGCTAAGAGGAGGGGCACGTCATGTCAGCTAAGAGGAGGCGCACGTCATGTCAGCTAAGAGGAGGCGCACGTCATGTCAGCTAAGAGGAGGGGCACGTCATGTCGGCTAAGAGGAGGCGCACGTCATGTCAGCTAAGAGGAGGCGCACGTCATGTCAGCTAAGAGGAAACGCACATCATGTCGGCTAAGAGGAGGCGCACGTCATGTCAGCTAAGAGGAGGCACACATGTCAGCTAAGAGGAGGCACACATGTCAGCTAAGAGGAGGCACACATGTCAGCTAAGAGGAGGTGCACGTCATGTCAGCTAAGAGGAGGCACACATGTCAGCTAAGAGGAAGCGCACCTCATGTCAGCTAAGAGGAGGCATACGTCATATCGGCTAAGAGGAGGGGAACGTCATGTCGGCTGTAACACTGGCAGTATTGTGTGATCTATATGGCGGTACTATGTGAGAACACTGGCAGTATTATGTGCAGTATTATGTGTGATCTATATGGCGGTATTATGTGAGAACACTGGCAGTATTATGTGTGATCTATATGGTGGTATGTGAGCACTGGCAGTATTTATTGTGTGATCTATATGGCGGTATTATGTGAGAACACTATGGCAGTATTATGTGTGATCTATATGGCGGTATTATGTGAGAACACTGGCAGCATTATGTGTGGGGTCTCATTTTTATCGTTACTGTATGGCTACATTTCTTTCCCAGCGTCACCCCGGACTGCGCCTGTCGCCTCGCTTTCACACATTGCCAGGACAGGATGGGGAAGACAGGATCTGAGGAGGGGAAAGGGGACTGTATGCAAAGTCTGGATCAGACCAGGCCATCAATCCACAGAAATGTTTCCTGGATTTCTGTGGAGCAGACGGTCCATCCATGTGTATAAAAGACAGTGCCCTATGTACAATCCCTGGCTGCTCCGCGCACCAAACAGGGGGCCCCTATAGACCAGCACACTGCTCTCCTGAAATACTCTGTGCTGCTGTCACCCTGCTCCCTCCACCACATATCTCCCAGAATCCTTGCTGCCTGCCATCCTCGGTGACTGTCTACTTGTCAGTATAAGGCTGCTTTCACACTAGCGTCGGTACGGGCCCGTCGCAGTGCGTCGGGCCGACGTACCGACGCATGCTGTGAAAAATGTCCGACGTGGGCAGCGGAGGCAGTCTTACGACACTTCCGCTACCCCATTGTTAGGTCTGGGGAGGACGGGGCGGAGTTTCGGCCGTGCATGGGCGATCGAAAATGGCAGATTCGACGCACAAACAAACGTTACATGTAACTTTTTTTGTGGCGGCGGTCCAACAAAACATGACGCAACCATCGCACGACAGTTGTGACGTGTGGCAATACGTCGCAATGCGTCGGTAATGTTAGTCTATGGGGAAAAAACACATCCTGTAGACAACTTTGGATGTGTTTTTTCTCCTGAACGACGCATTGCAATGTACAGCCAACAACGCTAGTGTGAAAGTAGCCTAAGGCTGCCGTCCACTAGCAGTATTTGGTCAGTATTTTACCTCAGTATTTCTCAGCCAAAACCAGGAGTGGGTGATAAATACAGAAGTGTATATGTTTCTATTATACTTTTCCTCTATTTGTTCCACTCCTGGTTTTGGCTTACAAATACTGAGGTAAAATACTGACCAAATACTGATAGTGTGACGGCAGCCATACTCTGCAGTCACCAACAAAATGGCTGCTCACTGGGTTCCTGAATATCATCCTCTCTAATCCCTTAGCAAACACCCAGAAGGGGAGGAGAGGAGACGTCACACAAGTCAGCAGACTCCGCACATAATTACTGCAGTGCTGTAATGTGAGCTATTTGTACACTAGGTTTTTCTGAAATTTCAGCAGCTGCTCCCCCTAGTGTTGAAAAGTGGAAATTCCAAAACTTTTTAAATTATTTTTCATATTTTACTAAATTATAAACAAATGATAATATTTTTTTAAGAAAATGTAATCATTAATTCTTTACATTTTTACAATTTCTGAAGAAAATTTTTTTTTGATGGCACCTTCCCTTTAACTAAACTGTTATTGAATAATATTGTTAGCACAGCGGTTACTGTTTAGTAGTACTAGTAGCACACGTAACAGCTTTGACTTAATAAAAAGAGTGAAATTTTCACTGCAAGAGAGGCTACTGAAGATTATGGCATCTCACAACAAAAGTTTGGACCCAACTTTTGTTATAAAGTTATGACCCATTGGAAGACATTAAAGATCTGTACTTTCAGAGTAATTTGGTTACTACATTATATTTAAAATAAACACTTAAATTTACAAACCTTGCAATAAGGCTTAAATGCATTAGCAAGCAATAACAGATATAAATAGAAAAATGCAATTCAATAAAATCATATTGAATTTTTATTTAACGTATACACACATGAAAAATGTTGAAAACGTAGAAGAAATGAGACACCATAGGTAAAAATAGAAAAAGGGGGCATCTTCAAAACAGAGATTAATCCCTAGTAGGAATCTTGCTATCATATATGTAAGTAAGGGTAACAAGCAAACTATAAGTAAGTAAATTATATAGGAAGTAAGGCAATCCATAATATTATATCTAAGTAGGTCTCCTATATAAAGCAAGTACAAAAGTGATATCAATAATTACATAGAATGGTAATTAGGAAGTTCCACCACATCCCATGCGCATTTCGCAAGGAATGCTTCTTGAAAAGGGTGGGTATTTTCCATTCTATGTAAATATTGATTTCATTTTTCTGTTTTTTGTTTTTTTAACCATTGTCTGTGTGTGTAAATATTAAATAAAAATTAATTTTTATTTTATGGGCTTGCATTTTTCTATTTATTGGTGTTAGTACTTTACATTTAGACAAATCATCATTCTGGCGATGCCCACTGTTGATAGGTAATTTTTGAAGTCTGCCTCTCAGTTTGGCAAACACTATTATGAAGTTGATGAAAAATATAAAGAGACACATTAAAAATGTTTTCAGAAAGTTTATTAAGTTGTATTGTTAAAAATAAGACATAGGAACAAAATTTCACAGTACATCCAAACCAATTATGCTATTGAATTAAAAAATGCTTTAATCTGCAAGGAAAAAAATAGACAGATTTAACAGTAAAACTTTGATCTATCTTTTAACGTAATTCCAGTATGCATTTCCCAGAATTTCCGATGGAAAAATGCAGCTAAAGTCACAGCTAGAAGCATGGTCAGTAAATGAGAAGTGCATTTTTTTGAAGAACAAAAGGTATTGAAGTGCTGAAGCAACATTTTTATGCATTTTGTAATCTCAGGTGTTGTTATACCATTCCAAAACTATAATCTCATCGTCGAAAACCCCAAACTCCTGTCTCACATTGTTCAGTCATAGACCATAAGAAAATGTTCAATTCCAGAAGAACAGTCTCATGTTGTCTGACAATGATCAAACATAGAAATCAAATCATCAGCACTTTCTAAAATCCATACAGCTATTTCATAAGAAGGTGTGAAGCTTTAGAAAACCCAATCTATTTTGATAGTACTGTGATCTGCTGTAGATCGTACTGTTTTGCCTACACATGAAGCTGCATGTTTGGAAATGTGTTTCTTTTACTTCAGCAATTCTTTATTTTAAATTATATGTTCAAAATTAACTCAAAATTGAACACCTATAGCTTGCAAATATTTTTAGATTTCTAGAAAAAATGCAACATGTTATAAGCTTCCGCATAAATCAGAAGAAATGCATCAGTGTCTGCTGTAAAGAAACACTTAAAGTGGATTTAACATTATTTTGACATTTAATTGCTAGAATGAGCCATCATTTGCTTGTCAGACTGATGGGATCCCCATTATTCTTAGGGTACGGGCACTAATTTGCTTGAATGAGCACTATGCTGTCCAGTAAGTCCTATAGGGAGTTTTACAGTGCAGGAGGACTTTTTTCCATTTGATGTCTGGATTGGTGCTCATAATGTTATGCCATATTCCACTCATATCATAATACACCTTAAAGTGGCAAAAAGTCAATGTAACAAAGCAAAAGTCAAGAAACATGGCCAAAAATGAATACTCTGTGCTATGATAAATTTGGAACATTCAAAAAAATGCACAATGGCTAATGGAAAGACCACCTAGAAGGCAAACAAGCTCAGTACAGAAAAGAAATTATCAAGAAATGTCCTAGAATTGAGCTCAGTTTTGTGTATTATAATACAAGTTGTAGATTATGAACAATACAATACAAGTAATGAAACAATATTCAACATTTTTATTGAGTCAACTTAGCATATCTGTAAATTTATTTAAATTATAAAGTCTTTCTCAATAGAAAAAAAATCATGGCTATAAAGGGATGTCTACAAGGGAATTAACAAGAGCAGAAAAAACTTGACAATGAGTTATATGCGGATTCGTCATGTTAGCTGAAGACATGCTGGAGAGATCATGTAGAATGTGGACAGCACGTTAGTCTTTGAGCAGATTCCATGTTGATTTTTCCTCTAGAGTGTGCATGAGACTTCGAATTTGGGATCATGATCACATTAGTAAATACTAAAAAAAGACACTTAATAATGATTTACGTTTTTCTATATACACCCTGTTAAAAAAACCAAGGATAAGCATGTAAACAATGTGGTTAGCAACAGTGAAACTATGTCCAGTGGCCATGTAGTCACTTCATCCAGTTACTTCTTACTTAGGTTATGTGAATCTTGGAAGTAAAAGCATTTTTAATGGGATTTGGGAGAAGTAGAGATGGGAGCCATTAGTGCCCCTCCAAATGTATCTATCTGTTTAATTATTGAATTAAAAAAATGCATATTTCCTGTAAACCCCTTTAAGTATTCTCAAAAAGCCAAACCTTTCCAAAAATCTGATTTTATGACACCCATCTATTTCTATCTAGAGTTTAACAACTTTATTTACACCAATACCAGAAGAAATTGTTAAGCAGATGGAAGCAGTTATTTTACATGGGGCTTAAAAATCATATTTACACTTTTGTTTCTGTTGGTTTAATAAGTTTTAGGTGGCTGTTAGATTAAAATTAATTCATTATATATGCATTTGTTTGCTTTGATAGATGTTTTGCAATCAGTAAAACCAAACGTTAACTATTTTTGCAAAAAGTTTAGAGAAATGAAAACACGTTAAGTACTGTTATCGTATAAAGCTATAATATACTCTTATTGAATATTTGCATGTATAACCAAATTTCCCACTATTTACATTTTTCTATATTAAATGTGTATCTTTAAAGTCTTCATTTATATTTCTGAACATATTTTACAGAACCCATAATTTACAGCATGTGTAGAAACCTTTATTTGACTTTCTGGCAAAACACCTTAAATTAATAAACAGAGACGTAAAAGAGTAGAAGGTGTTCAATAACTAACACAATGTAGCAGTGAAAAGCCTGACAAAATTAAATTAAATTTATTGACCATTAGTCATATAGGCTGTTTAGGGCTCAAAGATCTAGCAGTACCATAGTTTAATGCATGAGTTGCATATTTAGAGCCAAGAATGACCAGGAAAGTCCTTCCCAAAGCTTCATCTCACAAGATCCCTCTATTGGACCAGAGATATATAACTCATGCATACTGTCATAACATGGTCATGTCCACAGAGCCTTAATGGGAATCTGTTTGCATTTCATCACAACCCAAATTACTTATATACGCATGTAGCCCTTTCAGAGAAAAGTCCAGCAATACCTTTACATTGAAAGAAGGAATATAAACCAGCTCACCCGTGATGCATAAGCCAAATTTCGGGAGCACGGACCCGCTGTGTCCAGGCATGTAGAATCCAAAAGAAGAAAATGTCCAGCTTCACCGAATCCGTGAAAAAAAGTTTTCTTTATTCACAAACTTAAACATGGAGGATACAAACTTCAGCACAAACCATATGGGTAAGAATCTCAATGCGTTTCTGGAGACTAAGCTCCCTTAATCATGATTGGACATTTTCTTCTCTTGAATACCTTTACATGACAAGTCTGTTATTGAGAAATCAGCATGCGAATGGGTATGGAAATGAGACTGAAGAACTATTTCTATATCTGAAGTTTTTGTCACCTCAGCTCTATTCCCTGACTAGCGTTGCCCCCTCCTACTTGGCTGATGATTCCTTTTCTTGAATTTGCACAGCATAGAGGTTGTCAGTCATGCAGGAGAAGGCAGAAAGATTCTGTAGGAGGAACTAAGAACACAAATATGATGAAACCCTAATGGAGGAGGGTAAAATAATAATCAGTTGTGCTCACCTTGAATACTTGGGTGAGACACAACTGTTATGGAGGTTTTTCCCATCAGCTGCAACATGGCTGGAGGAAGGATTCAATTAGATAATTTTACCAAACAAAAAGAGGTTTTAAAAGTGGCTGTACTGCTGGAAAAGGAAAAAATATCTTGCTGCGGTAATTGTGAAGGTTCTTTATTGCACTATGCATTTCAGCACCGTATCAGCAGCTTTATCAAGTAACAAAAACAACAAGTGACACTTATAGATACATTGAGACATTTAAAGTCCAAAATAGGCAGCAAAAAGCTAGGGTTGCACCTACTTAGGGGTTGAGATTTAATTTAAAAAAAGAGGGCAGAGAAACAGAGGAGTGTGCAAAGTAAAAAGAAAAACTAGATTGTGATGTAAAACCACATAAGAAAGATAGGCATTTGTAAAGAAAACTAGACATTAGAAATAGAGGAAAATTAAGTAAGCAGGCGGTCATGCTTGGCGGGGAATAGAGCTGGAGTGACAGCTTCAGGTCTACAATATGTCTTCAGGCTCATTTGCTCAAACATCAATTTCTCTGTCATAGAGATGCAGGACCGGCCATGTAATGGTATTGAAAGAGTGACATGCACTAATAAATAGTTTGGGTGTAAAATCCTGCTACCCCTTTGAAGTTTGGAAGCTACTAAATGGACATCTCACCATGACAGGTAAAACAGAACAAGTTAAGTATGGAAATTTTTAGTATAGTGTGCATAAAATCGTATATGAACGCACGTATACCCCTCAATATTTGCATTTTATACATCTTTACATGTCATGTCAGATTACTTCATGGCTTTTAGACATTACACACTGCACATAGATCCATTGTGTAACTTAATGTTGGGTTTCATTCACATTTATGGGTTACAGTGGGATAAACTAATAAAAACATTTTGAGTTTCCAGAACTTTTCTTCTCCAGCATCAGTTTCAGTTCAGATACAAGGGCAGTGCTCACACTTGGATTTCTCTCCTTCATCTGCTGATCAATAATCTTGGGAGTAAGGGACCCTGACACAGTAGGTAGTCTCCATTCTGTCCTACTGGCTTTTGGTGCTACGTGAGGAGGTGGAGGGGGAGAGGGAGCATTTGGTGGAAAATTAGTAAACTGACTGTTGTTGTTTCCATTCTCATTTTCAATATCTGCTTCCACATCTTCCACAGTGAACTTCTCAGCAGAACCCGTGGACTTCTTAAACTTCAACCATTCAGTCCTAATTGTTCTTGCAGCATGGTCTGGTCTTCTCCTTCTAATTACCCTCCTCATGGGCATAACTTTATTAGACTTTTTGTTGCGCCAGAACATGGCTGAAGATATTAACAGTGTAATGACCACCATAACTGCCATGACACCAGCTAGCACCCCTAAGGCTTTCATGGGGTTATCTTTACTTTGCATCAAAAAGGCAGCCACAGGCCCCTTGTGAAGAAGAGTCTGTAAAAGAGTACAAAGATAACATGTGACATACATACTGTCCTACCTGTATGTCTGCCACTTGACCATACAGCAAACTTCTTTTTCTATAGTTATGTGCTTATCTTTCAGCATTCTGAACTGTTTATGGTCATAACACTCATGTAGGGTTAACGGACAAGATTCTTCTAATTCTAACACAATTCCTGGATGTAACACTACAGCTAACACATGCTGACAAGGCATTTAGTATGTTACTACAAGAATACCTTTGTTTTCTTGTACTCTTTTACAGACAAGAAAATTCTGTAATGAAATATCACTAACATATATGAATGCAGACCAAGTTTAGTTGAGGTCATTTGGCATCTTGGAGGCACATAAAAACTGGTTCACTTAATTAAAGGCCTGCTTTGGTGGTCCCCTTGTAATTTTTTTGACCCTGCCTCTAGGATGGATTTTTGCTTTTTTCACACTTTTCCAGTACATGATGGTGGAAATCACTATAGTTATAGAAATGCTGGAGAGGACTGTACTCAAGCAAATTCCAAATATCATCCACGGCCGTTTTCTGAGACCCAAAACATAGGACTTTACCCTTGATTTGATCTGGAAATGGCAAACATGAAAATATGTAATGTGGGGAATGGAAGACTTGTTGGAAAAAAGGAAACAAGGTAACATTGATTTGCAAGTAACATAGAATGAGATTAAGAGTCCAGCGGCTAAAATAAACTTTAGCTGTTAGCACACTGACTGCTTGAAATGGAAATAGGTGATGAGCAAACTGCGAAAATGGAAGAATAGCCCTGACCATGTTGGCCTAGTACTAGTTAGATATATATTGCTAGCCTTTCTGTGAAACAGCTGCCTAGTTCTAAATGTTTCAGATATAGATATATTAGAAATGACTATCATTTGTCATATTGTTTCTTTTTGTTGTCTAGGTTTTAATCTATATATGAACAGTACTTTAAATTTCCCTCACACAAAAATTCCTATAACTATGCACAAATGATAATAATAATAATAATAATAATAATAATAATAATAATAATAATAATAATAACTTTATACAAAAACTAAGCATAATTTTGTGGTATGAAAGAATGGAAGGAAGATATAAATGTAGCACAGTTTACTGTTTTAATGTAGCAAAATTGAATTCTTTATATTGCACAATGTTTTGCAATATCAAGGCTCATCTTCACAACCTACTGAATTTTGATAAAGGTCAACTATGGCTAAAGATGAGTTAATCGATTTGTAGGAACCTGGTTAAGCAGTTGTGTCAGTAACTTGTTGCCACTGGACCAAGCCCTGAAAACCATCTCCTACCTGCTGAAATTCCTCTTCTGATTTGTAGGTCAGGTGCAGCATCATTGATGTGACATGAAGCACATACATAACATCAAACCAGGCCTACCAATTGGAGGGGAACCAGGGATCACAGCATGTAAGAAGAGGTTTGCAGGGCTGTCCACTGACCACTGACTTGCTGAACTCTAACTACATCATCATATTATTTATTTACTTCACAATTATTTGCTGATTAAAATGATTACATTTCAGTGTATGGATCATAACTGCAAATCTCCAAAATAGTCATAGAATTAAAAAAGATCTGTCAGTGTTCCTGACCTGGCTTTTATAGTCAATACTTGTATTTCCCCAAGCCGTTTCTGTGTTTCAGTGCCTTGAAAAACTATGCATATCTTATGAACATTTTCATATTTTTTTCATATTTAATGATGGTTTACTAATTATTTTAAAAATACAAATCTGAAACTTGTGAAGTTCACTTGTATTCAGCCCCCTATAGTCTGATACCCCTCCCTAAATAAAATTGTGAGTGACCAATTGTCTCCTGAAGTCACATAATTAGTAAATTGAATCCACCCATATGTCATTTATTCTCAGTGAAACTACAATTGTTCTGTGAAGGCTTAAGAGGTTTGCTTGACAAAAGCAAAGGAATACATCAGACAGGTCAGGAATATAGTTGTGGAGAAGAGTATTATAAAAAATAGCCGACGCCCTGAACAGCTCACAGAGAACTGTTCAATCCAAAATCCAAAAAAGAAAGGAATTTGGCACAACTGAAAACCTATCAAGACATGGCCGTCCACCTAAACTGACATCTCAAGCAAAGGAGCACTAATTAGTGAAGCAGCCAAGAGCCCTTTGTCAATATGAGCTGCAGAGATCCATAGGCCAGGTGGGAGTATTTGTCCACAGGACAACTACACTGCTCAAAAAAATAAAGTGAACACTTAAAAAACAGAATATAACTCCAAGTAAATCAAACTTCTGTGAAATCAAACTGTCCACTTAGGAAGCAACACTGTTTGACAATCAATTTCACATCCTGTTGTGTAAATGGAATAGACAACAGATGGAAATTATTGGCAATTATCAAGACACACTGAATAAAGGAGTGGTTGTGCAGGTGGGGACCACAGACCACATCTCAGTACTAATGCTTTCTGCCTGATATTTTGGTCACTTTTGAATGCTGGTTGTGCTTTCACACTCGTGGTAGCATGAGACAGACTCTACAACCCACACAAATGGCTCAGGTAGTGCAGCTCATCAAGGATGGCACATCAATGCGGGCGGTGGCAAGAAGGTTTTCAGTGTCTGTCAGCGTAGTGTCCAGAGGCTGGAGGCGCTACCAGTAAACAGGCCAGTACACCAAGAGACGTGGAGAGGGCTGTAGGAGGGCAACAACCCAGCAGCAGGACCACTATCTCAGCCTTTGTGCAAGGAGGAAGAGGAGGAGCACTGCCAGAGCCCTGAAAAATGACCTCCAGCAGGCCACAAATGCGCATGTGTCTGCACTAACAGTTAGAAACCGACTCCATGAGGATGGTCTGAGGGCCTAGCATCCGCAGATGGGGGTTGTGCTCACTGCACAACACTGTGCAGAATGCTTAGCATTTGCACAAGAACACCAGGATTGACAAATTTGCCACTGGCGTCTTGTGCTCTTCACAGATGAAAGCAGGTTCACACTGATCACATGTGACAGACTTGATAGAGTCTGGAAATGCCGCAGAGTGCAATCTGCTGCCTGCAACATCCTTCGGCATGACCGGTTTTGCAGTGGGTCAGTAATGTTGTGGGGTGGCATTTCTTTGGAGGGCCTACAGCCCTCCATGTGCTCACCAGAGGTAGCCTGACTGCTATTAGGTACCGAGATGAGATCCTCAGACCCATTGTGAGACCATATGCTGGTGCGGTTGGCCCTGGGTTCCTCCTAATGCAGGACAATGGCAGACCTCATGTGGCTGGAGTGTTTCAGCAGTTCCTGCAAGATGAAGGCATTGAAGCTATTGACTGGCCCACCCATTCCCCAGACCTAAATCCGATTGAACACATCTGGGACATCATGCCTCGAACCATATACCAACGTCACATTGCACCACAGACTGACCAGGAGTTGGCGAATGCTTTAGTCCACGTCAGTGAGGAGATCCCTCAGGAGGCAATCCGCCATCTCATTAGGAGCATGCCGAGGCATTGTAGGGAGGTCATACTGGCACGTGGAGGCCACACACACTACTGAGCATCATTTTCTTGTCTTGAGGCATTTCCACTGAAGTTGGATCAGCCTGTAACTTCATTTTCCACTTTGATTTTGAGCATCATTCCAACTCCAGACCTCCGTGGGATATTAGTTGTGATTTACATTGATAATTTTTAGGTTTTATTGTTCTCAACAAATTCCACTATTTAATAGATAAAGATTTACAACTAGAATATTTCATTCAGTGATGTCTAGGATTTGGGATTTTAGTCTTCACTTTATTTTTTGAGCAGTGTATTATTTGAATACTCCATAAATCTGGCCTTTATGAAAGAGTGGCAAGATGAAAGACATTTTTGAAAGCAAGACATAAGAAATCCTGTTTTCAGTTAGCAAAAAGCCATAAAGGGGAAACAGCTAGCATGTGGAAGATAGTGTTGTGGTTTAATGAGAACAAAGTGAAACTTTTTTGGCCAAAATGCAAAACACTATGTGTGGCGGAAAATTAACGCTGCATTTCACCTAAAAATACCATCACCACCGTCAAACATAGTGGTGGCAGCATCATGATGTGGTGATGTGTTTCTCCCCCATATGTCCTTCCCTGGGGTCAGATTCTGGCAGATGGGTTAATGATACCAGTCTGAAGCTCTACAGCCTATAAAGGACCATTTGAGTCATTTTGAAGTCCCCTGATGAACCCCCAGGGAAGGACATGTGGAGGAGAAACGCATCGGGACAGAGAGGGCTGATGTATTGGAACATCTACTTTGAAAGGGACCGGCTGAGAAGCTATAAAGCTAAGTGTATAATTTTATGATTCTGCATTACATCTGCATATTCAGCACTTGATGAGCTATGACTTTTGCATTACAGTTGCACATTCAGCACTTTAAAAATGGGGTATCCGTTATGCATAATATGGGTAAGAGAATATCTCTCTGGCATAATGATGATGTAGAGGGTGGTCCATAGTTAATTAATAATCTTTTTTGTGATACCTAGCAGGGCAGCTCAGACAGAGTTAACCCCCCTTTTGTTCTTTCTTTTTTCCTCCTGGCTTCATAGTCTGATTGTGGATTTTTTTTCCACTGCAGTCTTTATTTATGCATATTGATGTCAGATACCAGATTGATGTGGAGCAGGAGGGTAGAATTTGAGAGATATATTGGCGCATAGCCATAGATTAGTGCTGAATTAGTGTGTATGTATATATATATATATATATATATATATATATATATATATACAATTATTGTGGATCTTATTGATCTATGAGTAATTGTGTTCTGTGTCTGTGATTGGGAGAAACGCAGGGATTGTCCAGGGACTGAAGGGACAGCCATCATGGAGCGGGGGCGCCACATCGCATAATAGGGTGCCAACTTCGGCTGACAGGAAGGATATCCGATTTTAGGGCCAATTAGGGATTGGAAGGTATACAGTATTCTGCACGTTTTTGAATTTTTGAATTTTTGATATCACTTTTCTGCATTTTTTGTTACTTTTGCGGTATACCTTTTGGATATAGGCTGTTACCTTTAGTCCGGGGTTGAGAATCCCTGGAGGGATGTTCAATTTTACTGATTGTGGGTATTGTCCGTGATTATTAATAAAGATTAATGATTTCAGGGGTAGTTTTTTTGTTTTGTTTTGGTAGTATTTTTGGTATACTCCCCTATAGTGTATTGTTTGGACAGTTGTTCTCTTGGAACATGACTATAGAAAAGCCAAAAACTGGCTATGATGCTATGGGAATAATTCATAAATGTCTCAGAATTTTGAGGAATAACAGTGAAAGTGCAGAATATATTTTTCAAAAATACTATTCTATATGAAATTTAAATATTTGCTCAAAATAAGAACATTTAATCTGCTTGCTGTCACCACTAGAGTTGAGCGACCTTGACCTTTTTAGAGTCGAGCCGGGTTTTGCGAAACCCGACTATGTCCAAAGTCGGGTCGAGTGAAATCGGCCGATTATGACGTAAAGTCGGGATCGACCGAAACACGAAACCCAATGCAAGTCAATGGGGCAGCATAGTCGGCAGTGAGTGGGGGCCAGGAAAACACCTAGAGTACCCATTTTAATGTCAAAACCATCCATTCTTCTTAATGAAGCTTGTCAAGCGTAATTTACCTTATAATAATTGGAAGGCATTTGAAATTGGGGGTCATTTGGCTAAAGTTGTGGGGGGTAGGGCTGGTTCAAGTAATTAGTGGGCCCAGGAAATCTGGACCACGTCACGGCAGTGGAGCAGGGAGAGGTAAGTATTTCAACTTTGCAAGTGCTGTGAACCTGAGCAAGCAGGGGGGGCCCACTCGTTGGCATTGGCACTGGCACAGGGCCCCTCAAAGTACAGCGGTGTGTTTGCACGGCGGGGGCGCCTCCCACCGGCAGCAACACTTTTGCGTACTATGAGAGGCCCTGTGCCAGTGACGTCGCCAACTAGTATTCCTCCCCCCACCTGATGAAGGAACCTGCACTTTCATCTGCACCTTCCTCTTTGTCCCCGTGTAAGGTGGTATGGTATGCGGGAAGAGCAACCTGACTTTCAGCAGGGTCACAATGTTGTTGTGTAGCGTGCACGGGGAATGTTGCGTTATGGGTCAATGTACCAGCAGACTCATCTATCACTGGCTGGGCAATGGGCACGATGAAGTGGAAACACAGATATAGGCCCAAAGAAGAAAGTGGGCTAAATGCAGTTCAAAATTGGTAACACAGGAATAACCAGGGGGCATTGCAGTGGAGGACAACTGGAATGAGAGGCTGACACAGAGAGTAGGGCCAAATCAGTAAGTAGTCGAAATGCAGTTCAAAATTGGCAACCGTAGTAAACAGGCGGCACAGCTTTGTTCAGTGGAGGAGAACAGCAAGGAGTGGCAAACACCGATAGTAGGCCCCAACCCAACTAGTAGGCCAAATGCAGTCTAACATTAACAACTACTTAACGAGAGGCTGAAAATGGAATTTCAGGACAGGAAACCAGGAGAACAGCAAGGAGTGGCAGACACCGATAGTAGGCCCCAAACCAACTAGTACGCCAAATGCAGTTGTTCCATTTAACCACAATTTAATGAGAGCCTGAAGATAGAAGCTCAGGAAAGGCAACCTGGGGAACACCTTGGAGTGTAACACACCATCTCTCTCCACCCCATACCCATTTTGTAGGCCTAATGCTGTGTACTTTTCTACAACTACTAAACGAGAGTCGGAAGACCGAAGCAATGGCAAGGAAACCTGGGGAACACCTTGGAGTGTAACACACCATCTCTCTCCACCCCATACCCAATTTGTAGGCCTAATGCAGCCTACTTTCCGACACCTACTAAACGAGAGCATGAAGATCGAAGTTCAGGAAAGGCAACCTGGGGAACACCTTGGAGTGTAACACACCATCTCTCTCCACCCCATACCCATTTTTTAGGCCTAATGCAGTGTACTTTTCTACAACTACTAAACGAGAGTCGGAAGACCGAAGCAATGGCAAGGAAACCTGGGGAACACCTTGGAGTGTAACACACCATCTCTCTCCACCCCATTCCCCATTTTTTAGGCCTAATGCAGCCTACTTTCCGACACCTACTAAACGAGAGCATGAAGATCGAAGCTCAGGAAAGGCAACCTGGGGAACACCTTGGAGTGTAACACACCATCTCTCTCCACCCCATACCCATTTTGTAGGCCTAATGCTGTGTACTTTTCTACAACTACTAAACGAGAGTCGGAAGACCGAAGCAATGGCAAGGAAACCTGGGGAACACCTTGGAGTGTAACACACCATCTCTCTCCACCCCATACCCAATTTGTAGGCCTAATGCAGCCTACTTTCCGACACCTACTAAACGAGAGCATGAAGATCGAAGTTCAGGAAAGGCAACCTGGGGAACACCTTGGAGTGTAACACACCATCTCTCTCCACCCCATACCCATTTTTTAGGCCTAATGCAGTGTACTTTTCTACAACTACTAAACGAGAGTCGGAAGACCGAAGCAATGGCAAGGAAACCTGGGGAACACCTTGGAGTGTAACACACCATCTCTCTCCACCCCATTCCCCATTTTTTAGGCCTAATGCAGCCTACTTTCCGACACCTACTAAACGAGAGCATGAAGATCGAAGCTCAGGAAAGGCAACCTGGGGAACACCTTGGAGTGTAACACACCATCTCTCTCCACCCCATACCCATTTTGTAGGCCTAATGCTGTGTACTTTTCTACAACTACTAAACGAGAGTCGGAAGACCGAAGCAATGGCAAGGAAACCTGGGGAACACCTTGGAGTGTAACACACCATCTCTCTCCACCCCATACCCAATTTGTAGGCCTAATGCAGCCTACTTTCCGACACCTACTAAACGAGAGCATGAAGATCGAAGCTCAGGAAAGGCAACCTGGGGAACACCTTGGAGTGTAACACACCATCTCTCTCCACCCCATACCCAATTTGTAGGCCTAATGCAGCCTACTTTCCGACACCTACTAAACGAGAGCATGAAGATCGAAGCTCAGGAAAGGCAACCTGGGGAACACCTTGGAGTGTAACACACCATCTCTCTCCACCCCATACCCATTTTTTAGGCCTAATGCAGTGTACTTTTCTACAACTACTAAACGAGAGTCGGAAGACCGAAGCAATGGCAAGGAAACCTGGGGAACACCTTGGAGTGTAACACACCCTCTCTCTCCACCCCATTCCCCATTTTTTAGGCCTAATGCAGCCTACTTTCCGACACCTACTAAACGAGAGCATGAAGATCGAAGCTCAGGAAAGGCAACCTGGGGAACACCTTGGAGTGTAACACACCATCTCTCTCCACCCCATACCCATTTTGTAGGCCTAATGCAGCGTACTTTTCTACAACTACTAAACGAGAGCATGAAGATCGAAGCTCAGGAAAGGCAACCTGGGGAACACCTTGGAGTGTAACACACCATCTCTCTCCACCCCATACCCATTTTGTAGGCCTAATGCAGCGTACTTTTCTACAACTACTAAACGAGAGCATGAAGATCGAAGCTCAGGAAAGGCAACCTGGTGAAAACCTTGGAGTGTAACACAACCTGTCTCTACACCCCATACCAAATTTGTAGGCCTAATGCAGCGTAGTTTCCACCAACTACTAAACGAGAGCCGGAAGATCGAAGCTCATGAAAGGCAACCCGGGGAACACCTTGGAGTGTAACACAACCTCTCTCTACACCACGAAAGGGCTGATTCTTAGGAAGGAAGGCTGTTGTAAATAAGCATTGCGCGTCCGAGGGTGATTATATTCTTATTCGGTATCTACTCACCCTCGGACGCGCCATGCTTCTTGATTTGTAATTAATGTTTATTTGCAATGTGCTTTTGACTTACTCAATTATTTTTTTAATTATTGATTTTATTAAATTAATAGTTTAACATCTTATTGGAAATAATTTAAAGGAGACGCGACAGGACAACACTCGGTGGATGCCATATCTGTGTTAACAACTCCAAAAAACTTTCAGTTAACTTCTTGCAGGAGAAAGAAATTGTAGCTGTTGGACCTTTGTAGTACAGTTCCAGATATTTGTTGTGTGTTTGTTTTGATTGTTAAAATGTCTGCATTTGAGATCTCAACACGATCTTATTTTTTATAATCAAATTAATTTTTTAAATATTTTATTAGGTTGGTTCAAGGGGTACACGGGCCGCAGTAGACAGGTCAGTGGAGGCCTAGTGGAAGGAGGGACCGCAGATGCGCCACTGTTTCACCCATACACAATTAGTAGGCCTAATGCAGCGTAGTTTCCAACAGCTACTAAACGAGAGCCGGAAGATCGAAGCTCAGGAAAGGCAACCTGGGGAACACCTTGGAGTGTAACACAACCTCTCTCTACACCACGGAAGGGCTGATTCTTAGGAAGGAAGGCTGTTTTAAATAAGCATTGCGCGTCTGAGGGTGATTATATTCTTATTCGGTATCTACTCACCCTCGGACGCGCCATGCTTCTTGATTTGTAATTAATGTTTATTTGCAATGTGCTTTTGACTTACTCAATTAATTTTTTAATTATTGATTTTATTAAATTAATAGTTTAACATCTTATTGGAAATAATTTAAAGGAGACGCGACAGGACAACACTCGGTGGATGCCATATCTGTGTTAACAACTCCAAAAAACTTTCAGTTAACTTCTTGCAGGAGAAAGAAATTGTAGCTGTTGGACCTTTGTAGTACAGTTCCAGATATTTGTTGTGTGTTTGTTTTGATTGTTAAAATGTCTGCATTTGAGATCTCAACACGATCTTATTTTTTATAATCAAATTAATTTTTTAAATATTTTATTAGGTTGGTTCAAGGGGTACACGGGCCACAGTAGACAGGTCAGTGGAGGCCTAGTGGAAGGAGTGACGGCAGACAGGCATCAAAGGCCTAACATTGGGCTGGCTGTAGGCAAGTTAAAATTGGTTCCAGGGGAACACGGCCATCAGTGGCCTGGTCAGTGTAGTTGTAGTTGAAAGAACGGGACGCAGACAGGCTTCGAAGGCCTAACATAATAACATAGGGCTGGCTGTAGGCAAGTTAAAATTGGTTCCAGGGGAACACGGCCATCAGTGGCCTGGTCAGTGTAGTTGTAGTTGAAAGAACGGGACGCAGACAGGCTTCGAAGGCCTAACATAACAAACTTGGGCTGGCTGTAGGCACTTTTAAATTTGTTCCAGGGGTACATGGGCAGCAGTGTATGGTCAGTGGAAGTCTAGTGGAAGGAGTGACCGCAGACAGGCTTCCAAGGCCTAACATAACAAACTTGGGCTGGCTGTAGGCACTTTTAAATTGGTTCCAGGGGTACACGGGCAGCAGTGGTCTGGTCAGTGGAAGTCTAGTGGAAGGAGTGACCGCAGACAGGCTTCCAAGGCCTAACATAACAAACTTGGGCTGGCTGTAGGCACTTTTAAATTGGTTCCAGGGGTACACGGGCAGCAGTGGTCTGGTCTGTGGAAGTCTAGTGGAAGGAGTGACCGCAGACAGGCTTCGAAGGCCTAACATAACAAACTTGGGCTGGCTGTAGGCACTTTTAAATTGGTTCCAGGGGTACACGGGCAGCAGTGGTCTGGTCAGTGGAAGTCTAGTGGAAGGAGTGACCGCAGACAGGCTTCCAAGGCCTAACATAACAAACTTGGGCTGGCTGTAGGCACTTTTAAATTGGTTCCAGGGGTACATGGGCAGCAGTGGTCTGGTCAGTGGAAGTCTAGTGGAAGGAGTGACCGCAGACAGGCTTCCAAGGCCTAACATAACAAACTTGGGCTGGCTGTAGGCACTTTTAAATTGGTTCCAGGGGTACACGGGCAGCAGTGGTCTGGTCAGTGGAAGTCTAGTGGAAGGAGTGACCGCAGACAGGCTTCCAAGGCCTAACATAACAAACTTGGGCTGGCTGTAGGCACTTTTAAATTGGTTCCAGGGGTACACGGGCAGCAGTGGTCTGGTCTGTGGAAGTCTAGTGGAAGGAGTGACCGCAGACAGGCTTCGAAGGCCTAACATAACAAACTTGGGCTGGCTGTAGGCACTTTTAAATTGGTTCCAGGGGTACACGGGCAGCAGTGGTCTGGTCAGTGGAAGTCTAGTGGAAGGAGTGACCGCAGACAGGCTTCCAAGGCCTAACATAACAAACTTGGGCTGGCTGTAGGCACTTTTAAATTGGTTCCAGGGGTACATGGGCAGCAGTGGTCTGGTCAGTGGAAGTCTAGTGGAAGGAGTGACCGCAGACAGGCTTCCAAGGCCTAACATAACAAACTTGGGCTGGCTGTAGGCACTTTTAAATTGGTTCCAGGGGTACACGGGCAGCAGTGGTCTGGTCAGTGGAAGTCTAGTGGAAGGAGTGACCGCAGACAGGCTTCCAAGGCCTAACATAACAAACTTGGGCTGGCTGTAGGCACTTTTAAATTGGTTCCAGGGGTACACGGGCAGCAGTGGTCTGGTCTGTGGAAGTCTAGTGGAAGGAGTGACCGCAGACAGGCTTCGAAGGCCTAACATAACAAACTTGGGCTGGCTGTAGGCACTTTTAAATTGGTTCCAGGGGTACACGGGCAGCATTGGTCTGGTCAGTGGAAGTCTAGTGGAAGGAGTGACCGCAGACAGGCTTCGAAGGCCTAACATAACAAACTTGGGCTGGCTGTAGGCACTTTTAAATTGGTTCCAGGGGTACACGGGCAGCAGTGGTCTGGTCAGTGGAAGTCTAGTGGAAGGAGTGACCGCAGACAGGCTTCCAAGGCCTAACATAACAAACTTGGGCTGGCTGTAGGCACTTTTAAATTGGTTCCAGGGGTACACGGGCAGCAGTGGTCTGGTCAGTGGAAGTCTAGTGGAAGGAGTGACCGCAGACAGGCTTCGAAGGCCTAACATAACAAACTTGGGCTGGCTGTAGGCACTTTTAAATTGGTTCCAGGGGTACACGAGCAGCAGTGGTCTGGTCTGTGGAAGTCTAGTGGAAGGAGTGACGGCAGACAGTCTTCGAAGGCCTAACATAACAAAATTGGGCTGACTGTAGGCACTTTTAAATTGGTTCCAGGGTAACACGGCCAGCAGTGGCCTGGTCAGTGTAGTAGTTGTAGAAAGAAGGGACCGCAGACAGGCTTCGAAGGCCTAACATAACAAAAATGTCAAAACAATGGTATTGTCAGTGCCAGGCATTGAAGGATGTCAGCGCCTAGACTACACATTGGTGAAGCTGTGAGAGATAATTTTGCTAGTGGTAGAGCACTGTTTGAGCTGGGGGGGGGAACTGTCTTGTGTCCGGCGGTACAGGCACAGGGCCCCTCATATTACAACGGTGTGTCTGACGTTGGGTGCGCACCACCACCGCCAGAGACACTTTATTGTACTATGAGGGACCCAGTGGCAGTGCCGTCGACCAAAAGCGGCCACACCCACCTCTTCAGACAAACAGCACTCTCAAGGGTCCAAGCGCAAAGTGGCGATAGCACGGCCCCGTGTGGGGAGTTTGGCCATTTCGTGAGGTGGAAACATGTCGTATGCTGGACAATCAGGTGAAGAAAATTACGAGATTGGAAAAGTCATTCAGAATAGTCCACAGGCAAGACCTTTTCATAGGAAAGCTAGGTGTCAGCCGGGCAGGGTGGGGCAAAAGATTTTGAAATCCAGTTGTGGTTCATTTTAATGAAGGTTAGATCATCTACATTTTGGGTAGCCAGACGAGTCCTTTTTTCTGTTAGTATTGAACCTGCAGCACTGAATACTCTTTCTGATAGGACACTAGCTGCCGGGCAAGCAAGCTCCTGCAATGCATATTCTGCCAATTCTGGCCAGGTGTCTAATTTGGATGCCCAGTAATCAAATGGGAATGACGGTTGAGGGAGAACGTCGATAAGGGATGAAAAATAGTTTGTAACCATACTGGACAAATGTTGTCTCCTGTCACTTTGAATTGATGCTGCAGTACCTGTCCTGTCTGCGGTCATAGAAAAATCACTCCACAACCTGGTCAGAAAACCCCTCTGGCCAACGCCACTTCTGATTTCTGCCCCTCTAACACCTCTGGTCTGCTGGCCCCTGGAGCTCGTGTGAGAACGATCACGGGCGCTGTGTGCAGGGAATGCCAGAAGCAAACGGTCAACAAGAGTTGATTGTTTTGTTGCTAATATTAGTTCCAAGTTCTCATGTGGCATAATATTTTGCAATTTGCCTTTATAGCGAGGATCAAGGAGGCAGGCCAACCAGTAATCGTCATCGTTCATCATTTTTGTAATGCGTGTGTCCCTTTTGAGGATACGCAAGGCATAATCCGCCATGTGGGCCAAAGTTCCCGTTGTCAAATCTGCGGTTGTGCTTGGTTGAGGGGCAGTTGCAGGCAAATCTACGTCACTTGTGTCCCTCAAAAAACCAGAACCCGGCCTTGCCACGCCACCAATTTCCCGTGCCCCCGGGAAAGCTTCCTCATTAAAAATATACTCATCCCCATCATCCTCCTCATCCTCCACCTCCTCTTCGCCCGGTACCTCGTCATGTACACTGCCCTGACCAGACAATCGCTGACTGTCATCAAGGCTTTCCTCTTCCTCTGGTGCAGACGCCTGATCCTTTATGTGCGTCAAACTTTGCATCAGCAGACGCATTAGGGGGATGCTCATGCTTATTATGGCGTTGTCTGCACTAACCAGCCGTGTGCATTCCTCAAAACACTGAAGGACTTGACACATGTCTTGAATCTTCGACCACTGCACACCTGACAACTCCATGTCTGCCATCCTACTGCCTGCCCGTGTATGTGTATCCTCCCACAAAAACATAACAGCCCGCCTCTGTTCGCACAGTCTCTGAAGCATGTGCAGTGTTGAGTTCCACCTTGTTGCAACGTCTATGATTAGGCGATGCTGGGGAAGGTTCAAAGAACGCTGATAGGTCTGCATACGGCTGGAGTGTACAGGCGAACGGCGGATATGTGCGCAAAGTCCACGCACTTTGAGGAGCAGGTCGGATAACCCCGGATAACTTTTCAGGAAGCACTGCACCACCAGGTTTAAGGTGTGAGCCAGGCAAGGAATGTGTTTCAGTTGGGAAAGGGAGATGGCAGCCATGAAATTCCTTCCGTTATCACTCACTACCTTGCCTGCCTCAAGATCTACAGTGCCCAGCCACGACTGCGTTTCTTGCTGCAAGAACTCGGACAGAACTTCCGCGGTGTGTCTATTGTCGCCCAAACACTTCATAGCCAATACAGCCTGCTGACGTATGCCAGTAGCTGCCCCATAATGGGAGACCTGGTGTGCAACAGTGGCAGGTGCGGATGGAGTGTTTGTGCGACTGCGGTCTGTGGACGAGCTCTTGCTTCTGCAGGAGGACGAGGAGGAGGAGGAGGAGGAGGGGGTGCGAACGGCTACAGACAACTGTTTACTAGACCGTGGGCTAGGCAGAACTGTCCCAAACTTGCTGTCCCCTGTGGACCCTGAATCCACCACATTTACCCAGTGTGCCGTGATGGACACGTAACGTCCCTGGCCATGCCTACTGGTCCATGCATCTGTTGTCAGGTGCACCTTTGTGCTCACAGATTGCCTGAGTGCATGGACGATGCGCTCTTTAACATGCTGGTGGAGGGCTGGGATGGCTTTTCTGGAAAAAAAGTGTCGACTGGGTAGCTCGTAGCGTGGTACAGCGTAGTCCATCAGGTCTTTGAAAGCTTCGCTTTCAACTAACCGGTAGGGCATCATCTCTAACGAGATTAGTCTAGCTATGTGGGCGTTCAAACCCTGTGTACGCGGATGCGAGGCTAAGTATTTCCTTTTTCTAACCATAGTCTCATGTAGGGTGAGCTGGACTGGAGAGCTGGAGATCGTGGAACTAGCGGGGGTGCCGGTGGACATGGCAGACTGAGAGACGGTGGGAGATGGTATTGTTGCCGCCGGTGCCCTAGATGCAGTGTTTCCTACTACGAAACTGGTGATTCCCTGACCCTGACTGCTTTGGCCTGGCAAAGATACCTGCACAGATACAGCAGGTGGTGCGCTAAATGGTGGTCCTACACTGCCGGAAGGGATGTTGCGTTGATGACTAGCTTCATTGGCCGAGGGTGCAACAACCTTAAGGGACGTTTGGTAGTTAGTCCAAGCTTTCAAATGCATGGTGGTTAAATGTCTATGCATGCAACTAGTATTGAGACTTTTCAGATTCTGACCTCTGCTTAAGGAAGTAGAACATTTTTGACAGATGACTTTGCGCTGATCAATTGGATGTTGTTTAAAAAAATGCCAGACTGCACTCTTTCTAGCATCGGATACCTTTTCAGGCATTGCAGACTGAGCTTTAACCGGATGGCCACGCTGTCCTCCACCAGGTTTTGGCTTTGCCACGCGTTTTGGGCAAGATACGGGCCCGGCAGATGGAACCTGTGGCGATGTTGATGCCTGCTGCGGCCCCTCCTCCTCCTCTGCTTCAGAACTGCTGCCGCCTGCACCCTGTTCCCCCAATGGCTGCCAATCGGGGTCAAGAACTGGGTCATCTAATAACTCTTCTTGTACCTCCTGCGCAACTTCGTCTGTGTCACCGTGTCGTTCGGTGGTATAGCGTTCGTGATGGGGCAACATAGTCTCATCAGGGTCTGATTCTTGATCAGCACCCTGCGAGGGCAATGTTGTGGTCTGAGTCAAAGGACCAGCATAGTAGTCTGGCTGTGGCTGTGCGTCAGTGCACTCCATGTCAGATTCAATTTGTAATGGTCATGGACTGTTAACTGCTTCACTTTCTAAGCCAGGGACGGTATGTGTAAAGAGCTCCATGGAGTAACCCGTTGTGTCGCCTGCTGCATTCTTCTCTGTTGTTGTTTTTGCTGAAGAGGACAAGGAAGTGACTTGTCCCTGACCGTGAACATCCACTAACGACGCGCTGCTTTTACTTTTACCAGTTTCACGAGAGGAGGCAAAAGAGCTAGAGGCTGAGTCAGCAAGATAAGCCAAAACTTGCTCTTGCTGCTCCGGCTTTAAAAGCGGTTTTCCTAATCCCAGAAAAGGGAGCGTTCGAGGCCTTGTGTAGCCGGACGACGAACCTGGCTCCACAGCTCCAGACTTAGGTGCAATATTTTTTTCCCCACGACCACCTGATGCTCCACCACTACCACTACCCTCATTACCAGCTGACAATGAACGCCCCCGGCCACGACCTCTTCCACTAGACTTCCTCATTGTTTTAAAAACGTAACCAAACTAACGTTATTTGTTGCAGTCACACAACTTACACGGTGAGCTATAACTTCAGTATGATTTAGCTACCCCTTTACAGGTTGGTGAGACCACAGCGAAAATCAGGCCCAATGTTACACACTCTTTTTTTGGTGGCTGCAAATTAGAGAGATGCCCCACACGCAGGACTGTCACTGAAGCACAAATGTTAATATTAATGTCACACTATTATTTTTTTTTTTTTATTATTTTTTTCAGGAACACTTTAGAAACCCCCCAAAAAAAAAAAAATAGATTTTTGCAGGGAGAATTTAGAAAACAAATGTAACAAACTATATGCTTTCTATGGGCCACTGAGTGAGAGATGACGCACACAGGAATCAGGAGTGGCACACAAGCCCAGAGGCCAATATTTTTCTACCAATGATTGATGGAGTTATTTTCTCTGGTAGATTTTGGAACCCAAATCAAGGAAAAAAAATATAGGCTTTCTATGGACCACAATTGGAGAGAGAGAGAGAGAGAGAGAGAGAGAGATGGCACACCCAGGAGTCAAGACTGGCACACAAGCAGAAAGGCCAATATTAATCTCCCATTTTTTTGGGGGGTTTGTTTTTTTTTTATTTTTTTATTTTTTTTTCAGGGAGACTTTAGAAAAAAAAATAATAAAAAAAATATGATTTTATCAGGAAGAATTTAGAAACCAAATAAAATAAAATGATTTTTTCAGGGAGAATTTAGAAAACAAATAAAACCAAAAATAGGCGTTCTATGGCCCACTGACTGAGAGAGAGAGAGAGATGGAACGCTTAGTACTGGCACACAAGCCCAAAGGGCAATATTAATCTCCCTTTTTTTCTCAGGGAGAATTTCTAAAACCCAAAAAAAAAAAAAAATAGGCTTTCTATGGCCCACTATTTGTGAGAGAGATGGGACGCTCAGGACTGGCACAGATGGCACGCTCAGGACTGGCACAGAAGCCCAGAGGCCAATATTAATCTCCCTTTTTTTCTGGGAGAATTTATAAAACCAAAAAAATATTTAAATAGGCTTTCTATGGCCCACTATTTGTGAGAGAGATGGCACGCTCAGGACTGGCACAGATGGCACGCTCACAACTGGCACACAAGCCCAGAGGCCAATATTAATCTCCCTTTTTTCAGGGAAAATTTATAAAACCAAAAAAAAAATTAAATAGGCTTTCTATGGCCCACTATTTGTGAGAGAGATGGCACGCTCAGGACTGGCACAGATGGCACGCTCACAACTGGCACACAAGCCCAGAGGCCAATATTAATCTCCCTTTTTTCAGGGAAAATTTATAAAACAAAAAAAAAAATTAAATAGGCTTTCTATGGCCCACTATTTGTGAGAGAGATGGCACGCTCAGGACTGGCACAGATGGCACGCTCACAACTGGCACACAACCCCAGAGGCCAATATTAATCTCCCTTTTTTTCAGGGAGAATTTATAAAACCAAAAAAAAAAATTAAATAGGCTTTCTATGGCCCACTATTTGTGAGAGAGATGGCACGCTCAGGGCTGGCACAGATGGCACGCTCACAACTGGCACACAAGCCCAGAGGCCAATATTAATCTCCCTTTTTTCAGGGAAAATTTATAAAACCAAAAAAAAAATTAAATAGGCTTTCTATGGCCCACTATTTGTGAGAGAGATGGCACGCTCAGGACTGGCACAGATGGCACGCTCACAACTGGCACACAAGCCCAGAGGCCAATATTAATCTCCCTTTTTTTCAGGGAGAATTTATAAAACCAAAAAAAAAATTAAATAGGCTTTCTATGGCCCACTATTTGTGAGAGAGATGGCACGCTCAGGGCTGGCACAGATGGCACGCTCAGGACTGGCACACAAGCCCAGAGGCCAATATTAATCTCCCTTTTTTTCAGGGAGAATTTATAAAACCCAAAAAAAAATAAAATAGGCTTTCTATGGCCCACTATTTGTGAGAGAGATGGCACACTCAGGACTGGCACACAAGCCCAAAGGCCAATATTAATCTCCCACTGTATTTTTATCAGGGAGAATTTATACACCCCACAAAAAAAAATACAGAAAAATGAAAAGGCTTTCTATGGCCCACTATGTGAGAGAGATGGCACACACAGGGATGGCACTCTAGCAGAAATGCCAAATTGCCAATCTTAATCTCCCACCAAAAAAAAAAAAAAAAAAAAAAACAGGGAATGTCCTACAATTACTATCTCCCTGCCTGCAGTAATCTCAGCCAGGTATGGCAGGCAGCTACTATCTCCCTGCCTGCAGTAATCTCAGCCAGGTATGGCAGGCAGCAATAAGGAGTGGACTGATGCACAAATGAAATAAAAAGTGTGGACAAACAAAAAAGATAGCTGTGCAGAAAGGAAGGAACAAGAGGATTTGTGCTTTGAAAAAAGCAGTTGGTTTGCACAGCGGCGTACACACAGCAATGCAGCTATCAGGGAGCCTTCTAGGGCAGCCCAATGAGCTACAGCGCTGAGGGGAAAAAAAAAAAAAAACTTCCACTGTCCCTGCACACCGAGGGTGGTGTTGGACAGTGCAAATCGCTGCAGCACAAGCGGTTTTGTGGTTAATGGACCCTGCCTAACGCTATCCCTGCTTCTGACAAAGCGGCAGCAACCTCTCCCTAAGCTCAGATCAGCAGCAGTAAGATGGCGGTCGGCGGGAACGCCTCTTTATAGCCCCTGTGACGTCGCAGACAGCAAGCCAATCACTGCAATGCCCTTCTCTAAGATGGTGGGGACCAGGACCTATGTCATCACGCTGCCCACACTCTGCGTTTACCTTCATTGGCTGAGAAATGGCGCTTTTCGCGTCATTGAAACGCGACTTTGGCGCGAAAGTCGCGTACCGCATGGCCGACCCCGCACAGGGGTCGGATCGGGTTTCATGAAACCCCGACTTAGCCAAAAGTCGGCGACTTTTGAAAATGTTCGACCCGTTTCGCTCAACCCTAGTCACCACTAGGAAGGTCTAACTGCATACAACCTAATAATAAATCTGATGTCATTAAAATCCTAAATTTTTAGTAATGACACCTAACTTGTTACACTAAAAGAAAATCTGTCACTGGTTTTTGCTACCTAATCTGATAGTAGCATATTATAAAGACAAAGACCCTGATTCCAGTGATGTACCACTTACTGAGCTGCATGGTGCAGTTTTGATAAAATCACAGTTTTATTAGCAAGAGATTAACAAAAGAGGACTACTAAAGCTGCTGATATCTGAAAGCAGCATAATGTTGGGGCAAAGACCCTGACTCCAGTTACAGTGCCTACAAGTAGTATTCAACCCCCTGCAGATTTAGCAGGTTTAATAAGATGCAAATAAGTTAGAGCCTTCAAACTTCAAACAAGAGCAGGATTTATTAACAGATGCATAAATCTTACAAACCAAAAAGTTTTGTTGCTCAGTTAAATTTTTATAAATTTTAAACATAAAAGTGTGGGTCAATTATTATTCAACCCCTAGGTTTAATATTTTGCGAAATAACCTTTGTTTGCAATTACAGCTAATAATCATTTTTTATAAGACCTGATCAGGCCGGCACAGGTCTCTGGAGTTATCTTGGCCCACTCCTCCATGCAGATCTTCTCCAAGTTATCTAGGTTCTTTGGGTGTCTCATGTGGACTTTAATCTTGAGCTCCTTCCACAAGTTTTCAACTGGGTTAAGGTCAGGAGACTGACTAGGCCACTGCAACACCTTGATTTTTTGCCTCTTGAACCAGGCCTTGGTTTTACTTGGCTGTGTGCTTTGGGCCGTTGTCTTGTTGGAAGATGAAATGACGACCCATCTTAAGATCCTTGATGGAGGAGCGGAGGTTCTTGGCCAAAATCTCCAGAAAGGCCGTGCTATCCATCTTCCCATGGATGCGGACCAGATGGCCAGGCCCCTTGGCTGAGAAACAGCCCCACAGCATGATGCTGCCACCACCATGCTTGACTGTAGGGATGGTATTCTTGGGGTCGTATGCAGTGCCATCCAGTCTCCAAACGTCACGTGTGTGGTTGGCACCAAAGATCTCGATCTTGGTCTCATCAGACCAGAGAACCTTGAACCAGTCAGTCTCAGAGTCCTCCAAGTGATCATGAGCAAACTGTAGACGAGCCTTGACATGACGCTTTGAAAGTAAAGGTACCTTACGGGCTCGTCTGGAACGGAGACCATTGCGGTGGAGTACGTTACTTATGGTATTGACTGAAACCAGTGTCCCCACTGCCATGAGATCTTCCCGGAGCTCCTTCCTTGTTGTCCTTGGGTTAGCCTTGACTCTTCGGACAAGCCTGGCCTCGGCACGGGAGGAAACTTTCAAAGGCTGTCCAGGCCGTGGAAGGCTAACAGTAGTTCCATAAGCCTTCCACTTCCGGATGATGCTCCCAACAGTGGAGACAGGTAGGCCCAACTCCTTGGAAAGGGTTTTGTACCCCTTGCCAGCCTTGCGACCCTCCACGATCTTGTCTCTGATGGCCTTGGAATGCTCCTTTGTCTTTCCCATGTTGACCAAGTATGAGTGCTGTTCACAAGTTTGGGGAGGGTCTTAAATAGTCAGAAAAGGCTGGAAAAAGAGATAATTAATCCAAACATGTGAAGCTCATTGTTCTTTGTGCCTGAACTACTTCTTAATACTTTAGGGGAACCAAACAGAATTCTGGTGGGTTGAGGGGTTGAATAATAAATGACCCTCTGAAAAGACTTTTCACAATTTTTTTTAAAAATAAACAAAGAAATAACATTTTTTTTTGCTGCAGTGCATTTCACACTTCCAGGCTGATCTACAGTCCAAATGTCACAATGCCAAGTTAATTCCAAATGTGTAAACCTGCTAAATCTGCAGGGGGTTGAATACTACTTGTAACATAGTAACATAGTAACATAGTTAGTAAGGCCGAAAAAAGACATTTGTCCATCCAGTTCAGCCTATATTCCATCATAATAAATACCCAGATCTACGTCCTTCTACAGAACCTAATAATTGTATGATACAATATTGTTCTGCTCCAGGAAGACATCCAGGCCTCTCTTGAACCCCTCGACTGAGTTCGCCATCACCACCTCCTCAGGCAAGCAATTCCAGATTCTCACTGCCCTAACAGTAAAGAATCCTCTTCTATGTTGGTGGAAAAACCTTCTCTCCTCCAGACGCAAAGAATGCCCCCTTGTGCCAGTCACCTTCCTTGGTATAAACAGATCCTCAGCGAGATATTTGTATTGTCCCCTTATATACTTATACATGGTTATTAGATCGCCCCTCAGTCGTCTTTTTTCTAGACTAAATAATCCTAATTTCGCTAATCTATCTGGGTATTGTAGTTCTCCCATCCCCTTTATTAATTTTGTTGCCCTCCTTTGTACTCTCTCTAGTTCCATTATATCCTTCCTGAGCACCGGTGCCCAAAACTGGACACAGTACTCCATGTGCGGTCTAACTAGGGATTTGTACAGAGGCAGTATAATGCTCTCATCATGTGTATCCAGACCTCTTTTAATGCACCCCATGATCCTGTTTGCCTTGGCAGCTGCTGCCTGGCACTGGCTGCTCCAGGTAAGTTTATCATTAACTAGGATCCCCAAGTCCTTCTCCCTGTCAGATTTACCCAGTGGTTTCCCGTTCAGTGTGTAATGGTGATATTGATTCCCTCTTCCCATGTGTATAACCTTACATTTATGTAGGCACTGTATGTGTCATTTAATGAGCTGTTTGCTGTAATTTTGATAAAATCCCTGTTTTAACCAATTCAGATCTAGCAGTTCTCTGCATACTGAGCTCTGTATAACCCCGCCCACACAACTGATTGGCAGCTTTCTGTGTAGACTGTGCATAGTGAAGAGCTACCAATCAGTGGGTAGTGGTTATTAGATACCAATTTAATAAATATGCTTGACAACATGGCCGCAGGTTCAGTAGTCCTCTTGTGATAACCTAAAAACCTGATGACAGATTCACTTTAAAAGTGTTGTCTAAAGGTTTAGTGATACAAATCTATAACTCACTAGTGCACCTGGTTTCACAAGTGGTGACAGATCCTGGCAGCTCAGCTTGTGTTTCAGATGTCATCAGTACTGTATGTGAAGGGGTGGGCTGATTGACACATTTTATTGGCTAAGTCAGTGGGAGATGTTCTGTTTTTGAATTTTCCCTTCCTCCAAGAGCCATAACGTTATTATTTTTCGGTCCACATAGCTATATAAGGGCTTGCTTTTTGTGGGATGAGTTGTAGTTTTGTAGACCCCATTCCTTGTCCTGATCAATTCACTGGCAATCAGGAAAACTATTCCATGTGCAGTGAACCAGAACAAAAGGAGCAATTGTGCAGTTATTTGTTTATTTCCTGCAATCATTATGTGGGAAAAATAACCTGGCAATATATTACATAAGTAATACATTACACTAAGTAAGTAAGTACATTACACTTAGAGAGATACCAAACTTGTATATGTTTTTTCTTTAGTGATGAAAACAAAATTCGGAAAATCTTTAAAAAAAAAAAAAAAAAGCTTGTGTCCAATAATTGGTCGATTGAGCCGTGTGAAAACTCCCTTTTTCTGCCCTAAGTTGACATTTTTATTGATCCAATTTTGGGGTGGATACCATGGATGATCTCTTCAGCAGCGCTAAGGCGGCCAAAAAACCCAAAGTTCTGATGTGTAGATTTTTTTTCTCCTAATTATGACATTTACTAAACTCACCCAAAGCCCATCATGGGAATATAAGCTTAGGGAACTTAATCCTGCGATCATCATCTCACTTGTACTAAATCACATTCTCCTATGAATGCATAGAAACACTGTAATGATAGGCCCTGGATCTAATGAATCCCTGCTTCCATAGCAACTCATTGGCACAGATAAAAGCACCACCCACTGCTGTTAGAAGCAGAAGCATGGCTGAATAATACAGACCTTATCATCTGCTGCCAATAATGCAGGCTTAGCTTTTGAATACCTAATGGACCAAAATATAAAGGGCTCTCCCATATCATAAATCACAAAAACCTATTGAAACACTGGGGCCATACGTAAAAAAACAAATTATTATTGAATACATTTCAAAGTATAAAAAAAAGTTAATAAAGAGTGTGTTAGGAGTCGAGTTTCCTCTGCTGCACAGGGGGAATCTCGATCTGTCTCCGCTGCGGTCTCCCATTCTCCTCCAGCCGCAGTGGAGTCTGCTCAGCAGGGACGTCGATCCCAGCGTCTCGCTTAGTCTGACTCTGTGCGAAGAGTTGCTGCTGCTTCTCCAGTCTCTGCCATTAAAGTCAGTGCTGGTCAGCAGCCAGCGGACTTCTCTGGGACTAAGTCCTTGTCTGCACGTAATGAGCATGCCCAGGGTAAGATCTCCCGTTGGAGATCGAGGGTCATGTGCTCAGGCTCTGCAGCACATTCCATTGGTCCTCTTGGCAGGTCTTGGAAGGGCAAAAGTGCTGTAGCCACTTCCTGTGCTGCAACTATATAAACTGCCATGACCGCACGGCCATGCGCTAGTATTGTCTTGTAAATATGTGTGTGTGTTGTGAGTGAAAGTCGCTCTTTAAATTACCCTCCCTATTGAATGTCTGTTCGCGGAAGGTGTATGTTTGCTAATCTAGCGCCTGACTTATCCAACAGCACGAAACACACATTACAGCGTCCTCTTGCTGTGTCTGCCTGTACGGCACCGTGTGCTTGCCTTGCATTTCCATACACAAGCCAGTGTGGTTGGTGGCGTCCGTCAGTGCGGCACTGCTCGCACTCCTGTGCATTTATTTATACTTAGTTTCCTTACACACCCAGTTGTGGTGTAGTGCCAGCGAGGGTCTAATCGGACTTCAATCCCAGTTGGGGTTAAGTACGCTGACTACTCGCTCGCGCTTTAGGTGTGGTGCCGCAATCCTGTGACGCAGCAGGATTGCTCCCTTCACGCTGGGTGAGGTTGAACCCACGTGTATATAATTTAGTGTACCGCCATATAGTCTGTATTTACTAGCAGCAGGTTTTCACCTGCACGGTGGATCCCGTACTGCGAACGCATCTATATCACCTTTCTTGGTGCGTTCCGCCAGTCCTAACAGAATACTAGCGCCAGGGTCTGGCTAGTAAATGATGGACGATCAGCGTTCACAGCGGTACATCCGGCAGCTGGAGGGAAGGTTGGCGGCTCTTGAGTGTTCAACTTCAGCTGTGGATGTCACTGCTGTCGCTGTTCAGGCTGCTAGTGTTGCTGCAGCCACCTTGTCCACTGCCGCTCCTGTCCCGACTCTAACTCGCCTCCCGCTTCCAGAGAAATTCTCTGGTGACAGTAAGTCTTGTAGGGGTTTCGTGAGTCAGTGCTCTATCCATCTCGAGCTTCTGGCCTCTCGTTTCCCTACAGAGCGGGCTAAGGTGGGATTTATAGTGTCTCTTCTGTCGGACAGAGCGTTGCAGTGGGCTACGCCGCTATGGGAGCGTAGCGATCATGTGGTGCAGAGTGCTCCGTTGTTTCTGAGCACTCTGAAACAGGTCTTTTTAGGACCTCGTGTCACCCATGATACGGCGCTCCAATTGTTGGCATTGACTCAGGGCTCGTCCTTGGTCAGTCATTTTGCCGTCCACTTCCGCACCTTAGCATCTGAGTTGGAGTGGTCGGATAAAGCCCTCATTCCTATATTTTGGAGAGGGCTGGCTGACCACGTTAAGGACGCCCTGGCGACTAGGGAGATTCCCGCCACACTGGAGGAATTAATTACTCTATCCACTCGTATTGATCTCCGTTTTCACGAGCGGAGGTTAGAGCGAGCCCAGTGTAGGCAGAGGTTTCGGCTGGCTCCCACCTTCGCCAAACCTTTGGAATCTCCAGACCAGGCTCCTGAGCCCCATGAGCCTGTGGTAGAGTCTCGAGCAGGATCTAAGTCCCGGACTGCTCGTGCACTCCAGATTTGTCATCTTTGCCAACAGTCTGGACATCTTGCCTCCAGATGTCTCCAGCGGTCGAGGAAACGTCAGCATCTATTGGTAGTTGGTGGAGGTGCACTAGACATGGCGACGTTTGCCTCCAAATTGTCCTTTAAGGGGACAATAACATTGGGCTCATCCTCTCACTCGGTGGAACTCTGCGTGGATTCTGGGGCGGAGGGCAATTTTATGTCTTCAGCCTTCGCCCAACGTCACGCAATTCCTCTGGTCATGCTATCTCAACCAGTAACGGTACGAGTGGTGAATGGGTCGACACTGCCCACACAGATTACACATCAAACTATCCCTTTTACTCTGTCCATGTCACCATCTCATCAGGAGATTATATCTCTACTCGTCATTCCTGAGGGAATTGATGAGGTTCTCTTGGGGATACCTTGGTTACGGTACCACTCTCCTCACATCGAGTGGTCCTCAGGCAGAATTCTGGGATGGGGTGAATCTTGTGGGAACAGGTGTCATCGAGAGTGCGTTCAGGTTACTACTACAGAGGTACCCGCAGATCTCTCCTCTCTCCCCAAGCAATATTGGTCTTATGCAGACGTATTCTCCAAAAAGGCAGCGGAGACTCTTCCGCCCCATTGCCCCTATGACTGTCCTATTGATCTCTTGCCTGGTGCTGAGCCTCCCCGGGGTCGAGTCTATCCATTATCTCTCCCGGAAACGGAGGCAATGTCTCAGTACATACAAGAGAATCTGGCAAGAGGGTTCATCAGGAAGTCAGTGTCACCTGCTGGGGCAGGGTTCTTTTTCGTGCAGAAGAAGAATGGAGAACTACGTCCATGCATAGACTACAGGGGTCTTAATGCTATCACAGTTAAGAACAAGTACCCTTTGCCGTTGATATCTGAGCTTTTCGATAGGCTTCGGGGAGCTAGAGTGTTTACTAAACTAGATCTGCGGGGTGCTTATAACCTGATTCGCATCCGTGAGGGGGATGAGTGGAAAACGGCATTTAACACCAGAGATGGGCACTATGAGTATCTGGTGATGCCCTTCGGGCTCTGTAATGCACCTGCCGTTTTCCAAGACTTTGTCAACGACATCTTCCGGGATATGCTTTCCACCTCGGTTGTAGTCTATCTGGATGATATTCTCATCTTTTCTCCAGATATTGACTCCCACCGGAGAGATGTTGGCAGAGTCTTCGACCTCCTACGGGCAAACTCTCTTTATGCAAAGTTGGAGAAGTGTGTGTTTGAGCAGGAGTCCTTACCTTTCCTGGGCTATATCATCTCCGCCCAGGGATTGGCTATGGATCCTGCCAAACTACAGGCTGTGATGGACTGGCAAGAGCCCTATTCTCTTAAAGCGGTGCAGCGCTTTATGGGGTTCATAAACTATTACCGCCAGTTCATTCCCCACTTCTCAACTCTGGTAGCTCCCTTGGTAGCCCTCACCAAGAAGGGAGCGAATCCCAAATTGTGGTCGGAAGAGGTCTCCAAGGCCTTCACTTCTATTAAGTCCCACTTTGCTAGTGCTCCCATCTTACATCGTCCCGATGTGGATAAGCCATTCCTACTGGAGGTGGATGCCTCGTCCGTTGGTGCTGGAGCAGTCCTCTACCAAAAGGATGCTCAAGGTCGGAAGCATCCATGCTTCTTCTTCTCCAAGACCTCCACGCCAGCGGAGAGGAACTACTCCATCGGGGACAGGGAGTTGCTAGCAATGAAGTTGGCCTTTTCGGAGTGGAGACACCTTCTGGAAGGTGCGCGGTTTCCCTTCCAAGTTTACACGGACCACAAAAATTTGGTCTATTTGCAGACAGCCCAGCGACTAAATTCTCGCCAGGCCAGATGGTCCCTGTTCTTCTCTCGGTTCCACTTTTCCCTTCATTTTCTCGCCGGGGAGAAGAATATCCGTGCTGACGCTCTCTCTCGCTCCCTTATGTCAACTGAGGAGGAGAAAGAGGAGCCTCGGCTTATTGTCCCTTCCGAGAGCCTGAGAACCGTGGCGCCGGTTTCGCTAGAGTCTGTGCCTCCGGGCAAGACTTTTGTGCCCATTAATTTGCGACCGGAGGTTCTCTCTTGGGCTCATTCGTCCAGGGTGGGTGGACACTTTGGGACAAAGAGGACATCTGAGCTACTGGCGAGGACGTACTGGTGGCCGCGTATGGTCCGGGATGTCAGGAATTATGTTCTGGCGTGTGTCTCCTGCGCCAAAAATAAATCTCCGCGTCAAAGGCCAGCTGGTTTGCTCTATCCCTTGCCGGTGGCAGATAGGCCCTGGGAGATGGTCGGGATGGACTTTGTTGTGGGTTTGCCCAAGTCTCGCGGCTGTACCATCATTTGGGTCATCACCGATCATTTCTCAAAAATGGTGCATTTGGTGCCGCTGCCGCGGTTACCTTCTGCACGGGCCTTGGCAGCGTTGTTCATTAGACATATCTTCCGCCTGCATGGTATGCCAGACAAAATTGTCAGTGACCAGGGTCCCCAGTTTGCGTCTCGGTTCTGGAGAGAGCTCTGTCGTCTTCTCAGTATTGAGTTGAATCTCTCTTCCGCTTATCATCCCGAGACGAATGGGTTGGTAGAGAGGGCCAACCAGACCTTGGTCTCATACCTGTGACATTTTGTTTCAGCCAGGCAGGATGACTGGGCATCCTTGCTATCATGGGCAGAGTTTGCACTGAACAACGCCGTAGCCGACTCCACTGGACAAACCCCATTCCTCCTCAACTATGGTCAGCATCCACGGGTACCTGTGCCTATGCCCGTGTCTTCCGCCGACTCCAGGGTGGCAGACTGGGCTGTGGAGGCACGGGATATTTGGGACCGCACTCAGGATGCCATTCGGGCCTCTAAGGAGAGAATGAGGTCCTCCGCCGATGCTCATCGGCGCCCCGCTCCGACCTTTGCTCCTGGCGACTTGGTGTGGCTCTCCGCCCGTAATATCAGGCTGCGGGTTGAGTCCACTAAATTTGCTCCTCACTACTTGGGCCCATTCAAGGTCCTCGAGCAGGTTAATCCTGTGGTCTATCGTTTGGCCCTTCCGCCACGCCTGGGTATCACCGACACCTTTCATGTGTCCGTCTTGAAACCCGTGTATATGTCCCGGTTTTCCGAGTCATCTGCTGGGACATCGGGTTCGTCTACGGACGATTATGAGGTGAACGCTATTTTGGGGTGCAAGGTGGTGCGTGGTGAAAAATTTTATTTGGTAGACTGGAAAGGTTATGGCCCCGAGGACAGGTCCTGGGAGCCTGTTGAGCACATTCGGGCTCCGCAGCTCATTGCTGCCTTCGAACGTAGCGAGGCCCAGGGAGGGGGGGGCCCTAGGAGGGGGGGTAATGTTAGGAGTCGAGTTTCCTCTGCTGCACAGGGGGAATCTCGATCCGTCTCCGCTGCGGTCTCCCATTCTCCTCCAGCCGCAGTGGAGTCTGCTCAGCAGGGACGTCGATCCCAGCGTCTCGCTCAGTCTGACTCCGTGCAAAGAGTTGCTGCTGCTTCTCCAGTCTCTGCCATTAAAGTCAGTGCTGGTCAGCAGCCAGCGGACTTCTCTGGGACTAAGTCCTTGTCTGCACGTACTGAGCATGCCCAGGGTAAGATCTCCCGTTGGAGATCGAGGGTCATGTGCTCAGGCTCTGCAGCACATTCCATTGGTCCTCTTGGCAGGTCTTGGAAGGGCAAAAGTGCTGTAGCCACTTCCTGTGCTGCAACTATATAAACTGTGCATGACCGCACGGCCATGCGCTAGTATTGTCTTGTAAATATGTGTGTGTGTTGTGAGTGAAAGTCGCTCTTTAAATAACCCTCCCTATTGAATGTCTGTTCGCGGAAGGTGTATGTTTGCTAATCTAGCGCCCAACTTATCCAACAGCACGAAACACACATTACAGCGTCCTCTTGCTGTGTCTGCCTGTACGGCACCGTGCGCTTGCCTTGCGCTTTCCATACACAAGCCAGTGTGGTTGGTGGCGTCCGTCAGTGCGGCATTACTCGCACTCCTGTGCATTTATTTATACTTAGTTTCCTTACACACCCAGTTGTGGTGTAGTGCCAGCGAGGGTCTAATCGGACTTCAATCCCAGTTGGGGTTAAGTACGCTGACTACTCGCTCGCGCTTTAGGTGCGGTGCCGCGATCCTGTGACGCAGCAGGATTGCTCCCTTCACGCTGGGTGAGGTTGAACCCACGTGTATATAATATAGTGTACCGCCATATAGTCTGTATTTACTAGCAGCAGGTTTTCACCTGCACGGTGGACCCCGGACTGCGAACGCATCTATATCACCTTTCTTGGTGCGTTCCGCCAGTCCTAACAGAGTGTATCAGACATAGGCAAAGCCACTCAAAGGCCTCCCTTGGAGGAAGCTGTCAGCGAAACGCACGTCAGGTGTGCTCATTTGGCTGCCACACCGGTCTATTTTTCGTCCCTTTACCTTCTACTGTGTTACTTCAATTTAGGTTTACAGCTCTCATGTAGTCCAACTCAGGATTGTGTGTATTCTTCTCCAATCTTAGGATTTACAATGGCAAGATTCTCTATTTGAGTGATTCACTTTGATATTATGGCTTGCCTTTCCGGATCAGTGGTCACATTCCTGTGACTAATGCACAACATTCTTTTCACAAGTTTTTGTCATACCCTTACTTAATATTCTACTGCATCCAATTATTTCTTGGTAGGATTCTGTTCCGCTGTGTATTTGTTCAACTTTGATGCATACTTCTGAAGATTGACTACTTACTGCTATACATAATATTTTGCATATGGTATTTTAAGGTGTGCATTCATTCACTATTACTCATTGACTCTTGTTGGCTATAATTGGAGGTCTTTGGGTGGCTTTGCCTAAGTCCAATACTCTCTTTTTAAACTTAACTTTTTTATATGCTTTGAAATGTGTTCAATAAAAATTTGTATTTAATGTATGGTTCATAGTCCTGTGTTTCTATAGGTTTTTGATGCATAGCTTTTAAGCCGGATTCAAAGAACGGGTTGAAACCAGGAAATCAGCTAAGTGCTAATACAAACATATTAGTAAGTATATGAATTTATATCAGACATTGAAACAATCTTTTTTTCTGAAGTGGGCAACACCCTCCGAAACAAGCGGAATAAATTAAATTGAAAAACAGAGGTAAAAAAAAGCTGGAGTAGATTAACAGAAAATAACTTCTGATAGATTAAGCTTCTGTATTTTCTCTTAATTGCCCTTAGAGGCATGGATATTTAGTTACTGAACACTTTGGTTACTGAAATGTTTGTAATGACAATATTGGTAATAAATCTCGATAATTAGTGTTACTGAGGTCCTGATATATGTTAGAGATATAAAAGGTGTATCTACCATAGAGGCAGTGTCAATTAAATTATACAGCTTACAGGAAATCCCGGATGCCCACACAAATAAGGAAAATCATCCAAAATGTTCACCATTAAAAACATTTATCCTAAATCTTGGAATTGATTGCTTGAGATCTTTTACCCTACTAAGATGACACATTAAACAAATTGTCTTTTGTAGTCAAAAAGTAAAATAAATTCAATAAATGTTTGCGCAAAAACCATGTTGTTTCGAATTGGAATTTAGATTATGGATATAGAATATAAGGGGAAAAACCATTGCTCATATATGAAATGCCATGTATGAGAGCAGAGTGGATCCTCCTCTTACATCTGACAAGCTTGGCTTGTTTAAACATTGTACGGTTGACAAAAATTTTAAATGGCTAGAATTTATCGCTAACCCTGCAAAGAGCTCTCCCAGACATTGGTTGCCTGATGATAATAGTTGAGCGCAGGTGTTAAAGCAGCCCAATATGTAGGAATCAAAGTGCCAGTCCAATATGTACTGTAGTTTTCTTATTAAACCACTTTCAGTATACTTAACACCTATGAAAATGGTAAAGCAAAATAATCTATTCTGTACAAAATTGACTATTTTTCCAGATGATATCAGATGTCCCCATTTGATCCCATCACAGAAGAAGTCTCCAGGTTCCTCTCTTCTTCTCGTCTGACTACATGCACTACTAACCCCATTCCCTCACACCTCCTCCAGTCTCTCTCTCCAGTTGTCACAATTCACCTAACTACAATCTTTAATCTCTCCCTCTCCTCAGGCATTTTCCCATCCTCCTTCAAACACTCTATCATTACTCCATTATTAAAGAAACCCGCTCTCGACCCATCCTGCACAAATAACTACAGACCAGTCTCCAATCTCCTCTTCATCTCTGTAAACTCTTGGAGCGCCTGGTCTACTCCTACCTTTCCCGTTACCTCTCCACTCACTCCCTCCTAGACCCTTCACAGTCCGGCTTCCACCCCTACATTTGACAGAAACTGCACTCATCAAAGTGACCAATGACCTTCTACAGAAAATGTAATGGTGACCACTCTCTGCTCATTCTTCTCAACCTTTCTGCAGCTTTCGACACTGTTGACCACCGTCTCCTCTCTAGCCTCCAGTTATTAGGCATTAAGGACACTGCCCTCTCCTGGTTCTCTTCCTGCCTTTCTGACCGCTCCTTCAGTGTTTTTTTTGCTGGCTCGACTTCATCTCTTCCTCCTCTCGCTGTCTGGGTACCTCAAGGCTCAGTCCTTGGCCCCCTTCTCTTCTCTCTCTACACAGCCCCAATTGGGCAGACCATCACCAAATGTGGCTTTCAGTACCATCTTTACGCTGATGACACACAACTATACACGTCATCCCCTGACCTTACCCCCGCAGTACTACAGAACACCAGTGACTGTCTGTCCACTGTCTCCAACATCATTTCCGCTCTCTATCTGAAACCCAACCTCTCCAAAACTGAAGTTCTTCTGCTCACACCATCTACTAACCTCCCTAAATCTTACATTTCCCTCTCCGTGGGTGGCACCATAATAACACCTCGGCAGAAGGCACGCTGACTGGGTGTTATGTTTGACTCCAATCTCTTCTTCACATCCCATATACAATCTCTTGCCCACTCTCACCACTTACACCTAAAAAACATCTCTAGAATCTGCCCTTTTTTCACCTTGGAAACAACAAAAACCCTCACTGTCACCTTGATCCACTCTCGCCTGGACTACTGCAATGCTCTATTAATTGGCCTCCATGTTACTCGGCGTTCTCCTCTCCAGTCCATCCTTAATGCAGCAGCCAGGGTTGTCCATCTAATCGGTATTCAGACTTGTCTGCTCTTCGCCAGTCATTACACTGGCTGCCCATTAATTATACAATCCAATTCAAAATACTTGTTCTCTCCAACAAAGCTCTCCACAGTGCGGCACCCCCCTTACATCTTCTCCCTCATTTCTGTCTATTAGCCTAACCGACCACTGCGCTCTGCAAATGACTTTTGACTAACCTCTGCACTAATCGCTACCTCCCACTCCCAACTCCAAGACTTCAAGATATTAGGACTAGTGATGAGCGAATATACTCGTTACTCGAGATTTCTCGAGCATGTTCAGGGGTCCTCCAAGTATTTTTTAGTGCTCGGAGTTTTAGTTTTTCTTGCCGCAGCTGAATGATTTACATCTGATAGCCAGCATAAGTACATGTGGGGGTTGTCTGGTTGCTAGGGTATCCCCACATGTACTTATGCTGGCTATCAGATGTAAATCATTCAGCTGCGGCAAGAAAAACTAAAACTCCGAGCACTAAAAAATACTCGGAGGACCCCCAAACATGCTCGAGAAATCTTGAGTAACGGGTATGCAGCGCCCCAGGGTCCTGGTCGTTGCAGTAATACCATTCTCTTCTAGGGGGGAATGGTGTTATGTTTGGAGGCAGTAAAGGAGATCTCTTTATCAGGTAATACAATGCATGCAACATGTTCACACTCCAGACCAGAAGGGGGAGCTCTAAGCCTGTTTAAGGTGAACTATAAGAACATCCTGATCTGGAGGGAAAGGGTTCAGTTCCTGTCAGGAAGACAGAGAAAGAGGAGCTCTGTGGCATGACGTGCTACAACTCCTGGGAAGAGACATAGAAGAACATATCGCAGCAAGCGTGAAGGAAAGCAGAGCAAAAGAGAGAGATATCAGAGGGAGATCAGCCAGGAGCAGGCTGCTTCCTTCTCAGGCGCAGAAATTCGGTAGCCAGAATACCGAGGGAGTAAGGATCTCTATGCATTACTTCAGAGACTGGCAGGACAGCTAATTGCAAGTTACCTGTCCGCACCTACACCCAGGAGGCACGGTGGCACCGCTCAGAGGCCGGCGTGTGCTAGTGTCCCTACAAACAGCCTCAAGCCACCAATCATACGGATTTTGTCCTATCCATCCAGGGGACAGAGAGAGACATAACATCTGTAACATCTTCAACAGTTGTGAGGACCTTATGAGAAGTTTAGCAGTAAGGGACTACAACACCCAGGTGCTAGAGGAAGGCTACTGATTTCCACCTGGATAAGGGGACTCTGGATTTGCCTTCAAATCGGCTGGACTCTGCCTGACCTGTGATCTGGTGCTCTGGACTGTGGATGCTGAAGCCTTCAGTAAAAAGATAAAGAGACTGCAACCTTGTGTCCTCGTTTTTCACTGCGCCTTACACCATCCACCATCTACACACTGGGAAGCCCTGGGGACATACTTCACCTGTGGGAAGGTATACCATCTAGCTGCCATAACATCACCCCAGTGGACCCCTAAGCAGCGTTGGTCACCCTGACCGAATACCACAGGTGGCGTCACAAACATTTCCCCTTTAAAGACCTTTCCCCCTTTAATAATCAGTTTTTATGAAGAGGTAAGCTATAGGCTGGACCACGGTGAGTCATTGGACGTGGTATATCTCGATTTTTCCAAAGCGTTTGATACCGTGCCGCACAAGAGGTTGGTACACAAAATGAGAATGCTTGGTCTGGGGGAAAATGTGTGTAAATGGGTTAGTAACTGGCTTAGTGATAGAAAGCAGAGGGTGGTTATAAATGGTATAGTCTCTAACTGGGTCGCTGTGACCAGTGGGGTAACGCAGGGGTCAGTATTGGGACCTGTTCTCTTCAACATATTCATTAATGATCTGGTAGAAGGTTTACACAGTAAAATATCGATATTTGCAGATGATACAAAACTATGTAAAGCAGTTAATACAAGAGAAGATAGTATTCTGCTACAGATGGATCTGGATAAGTTGGAAACTTGGGCTGAAAGGTGGCAGATGAGGTTTAACAATGATAAATGTAAGGTTATACACATGGGAAGAAGGAATCAATATCACCATTACACACTGAATGGGAAACCACTGGGTAAATCTGACAGGGAGAAGGACTTGGGGATCCTAGTTAATGATAAACTTACCTGGAGCAGCCAGTGCCAGGCAGCAGCTGCCAAGGCAAACAGGATCATGGGGTGCATTAAAAGAGGTCTGGATACACATGATGAGAGCATTATACTGCCTCTGTACAAATCCCTAGTTAGACCGCACATGGAGTACTGTGTCCAGTTTTGGGCACCGGTGCTCATGAAGGATATAATGGAACTAGAGAGAGTACAAAGGAGGGCAACAAAATTAATAAAGGGGATGGGAGAACTACAATACCCAGATAGATTAGCGAAATTAGGATTATTTAGTCTAGAAAAAAGACGACTGAGGGGCGATCTAATAACCATGTATAAGTATATAAGGGGAAAATACAAATATCTCGCTGAGGATCTGTTTATACCAAGGAAGGTGAGGGGCACAAGGGGGCATTCTTTGCGTCTGGAGGAGAGAAGGTTTTTCCACCAACATAGAAGAGGATTCTTTACTGTTAGGGCAGTGAGAATCTGGAATTGCTTGCCTGAGGAGGTGGTGATGGCGAACTCAGTCGAGGGGTTCAAGAGAGGCCTGGATGTCTTCCTGGAGCAGAACAATATTGTATCATACAATTATTAGGTTCTGTAGAAGGACGTAGATCTGGGGATTTATTATGATGGAATATAGGCTGAACTGGATGGACAAATGTCTTTTTTCGGCCTTACTAACTATGTTACTATGTTACTATGTTAATACGGACATCCCTAGGGCCATGGACCGGGTCAGCCACCGTGACATTCCCCTTGAGAACCGAAGGACCACTGCCCTACGGGGGCGCTCCAAGTATATTCTCTCATCACTAATTAGGACCATCCACAATTTGCTTAGTTTTAGGTGCTCCCTCAAAACACATTTGTTCAGAGCAGCCTATCATGTTCCCTAATCAAAGTCATTTTATGTGTAAGTGTGTGTGTGTGTAGCCCATTCACTACTTCCATCTATCCCCCACCCCCTGAAGATGGATGGTCCATCATTGTAAATACACACCTCTACCTTGTATCTCCCCCACCTCATTGTAGATTGTAAGCTCTCACGAGCAGGGTCGTCTTATTTTGCTTTAATTATTGTGTTACTAAGGCTGTTACTTATGACTGTTGGGTTTGAAACTGTTAGGGTATGTGCACACATCAGGATTTTCTAGCAGAAATTTTCTGACAAAAACCGGACATTTCTGCAAGAAATCCGCATGTGTTTTGTTAGCGTTTTTGACGCGTTTTTGGTGCGTTTTTGGTGCGTTTTTTCCCAAATGCATAGAATAGCAGGAAAAACGCAGAAAATCCGCAAAATGAATGAACATGCTGCTTTTTTTACCGCAATGCGTTTTTTTGCGGAATATAACGCATTATGTGCACAAAAATTGCAGAATGTATTCTAAATGATAGGATGCATATGTCTGCAGTTTGTAATGCGTTTTTATTGCGAAAAAACGTGAAAAAACGCGAAAAAACCTGAACGTGTGCACATACCCTTAATCTGTAAAGCGCTGCGGAATATGTTGGCACTATATAAAGATTATTATTATTATTATTAGATGTGCTGTAACCACAATAATACTAATTCATTTTTTAAGCACAAACATAATTTCCCACAATTAACATTTATCACCTATATATAGAATACGTCATAAATGTTTGATTGTAAGGCCCCTTCCCACTGTGATCCACATGATTACTGTGATTGTGGGTTCTGAGCCTGATGCAAATATGCCATGGGGGGGGGGGGATTGACTGGAGCACCACTGAAACTTGTGCACTCCTTTTTCATTTGGAGTACATGAGACTGAAAAAGATAGCTGAGGGCTTTGCTGTTTTCTGTCAGCCCCAAGGACATTAAATGGTGGGACAAGAGGTTTGTTTGGTTACTGTTCCTTTCATGTTCTTCCTCACTGCAATTGTGCTGTGTGAGGAAAGTGGGGCTTGAGACATCTATTCTGTAGTTAGATAAATGTCAGTTATAGAAAACTAGCTATTGAACCCGTTCTACGCCCGGGTGGCGAGCATTTATATTGGTATATGGTCCCCGTCCTGTCATGTGCTGCTCCATCCTGCGTCCCCATCCTGTCATGTGCTGCACCCATCCTGCGTCCCCATCCTGTCATGTGCTGCACCCATCCTGCGTCCCCATCCTGTCATGTGCTGCACCCATCCTGCGTCCCAATCCTGTCATGTGCTGCACCCATCCTGCGTCCCCATCCTGTCATGTGCTGCACCCATCCTGCACCCCCATCCTGTCATGTGCTGCACCCATCCTGCGTCCCCATCCTGGTATGTGCTCTACCCATCCTGCGTCCCCATCCTGCGTCCCATCCTGTCATGTGCTGCACCCATCCTGCGTCCCCATCCTGTCATGTGCTGCACCCATCCTGCGTCCCCATCCTGTCATGTGCTGCACCCATCCTGCGTCCCCATCCTGTCATGTGCTGCACCCATCCTGCGTCCCCATCCTGTTATGTGCTGCACCCATCCTGCGTCCCCATCCTGTCATGTGCTGCACCCATCCTGCGTCCCCATCCTGTCATGTGCTGCACCCATCCTGCATCCCCATCCTGTCATGTGCTGCACCCATCCTGTGCCCCCATCCTGTCATGTGCTGCACCCATCCTGCGTCCCCATCCTGGTATGTGCTGCACCCATCCTGCGTCCCCATCCTGCGTCCCCATCCTGTCATGTGCTGCACCCATCCTGCGTCCCCATCCTGGTATGTGCTGCACCCATCCTGCGTCCTCATCCTGGTATGTGCTGCACCCATCCTGCGTCCTCATCCTGCGTCCCCATCCTGTCATGTGCTGCACCCATCCTGCGTCCCCATCCTGTTATGTGCTGCACCCATCCTGCGTCCCCATCCTGTCATGTGCTGCACCCATCCTGCGTCCCCATCCTGTCATGTGCTGCTCCATCCTGCGTCCCCATCCTGTCATGTGCTGCACCCATCCTGCGTCCCCATCCTGTCATGTGCTGCACCCATCCTGCGTCCCCATCCTGTCATGTGCTGCACCCATCCTGCGTCCCAATCCTGTCATGTGCTGCACCCATCCTGCGTCCCCATCCTGTCATGTGCTGCACCCATCCTGCACCCCCATCCTGTCATGTGCTGCACCCATCCTGCGTCCCCATCCTGGTATGTGCTCTACCCATCCTGCGTCCCCATCCTGCGTCCCATCCTGTCATGTGCTGCACCCATCCTGCGTCCCCATCCTGTTATGTGCTGCACCCATCCTGCGTCCCCATCCTGTCATGTGCTGCACCCATCCTGCGTCCCCATCCTGTCATGTGCTGCACCCATCCTGCGTCCCCATCCTGTCATGTGCTGCACCCATCCTGCATCCCCATCCTGTCATGTGCTGCACCCATCCTGTGCCCCCATCCTGTCATGTGCTGCACCCATCCTGCGTCCCCATCCTGGTATGTGCTGCACCCATCCTGCGTCCCCATCCTGCGTCCCCATCCTGTCATGTGCTGCACCCATCCTGCGTCCCCATCCTGGTATGTGCTGCACCCATCCTGCGTCCTCATCCTGCGTCCCCATCCTGTCATGTGCTGCACCCATCCTGCGTCCCCATCCTGTCATGTGCTGCACCCATCCTGCGCCCCCATCCTGTCATGTGCTGCACCCATCCTGCGCCCCCATCCTGTTATGTGCTGCACCCATCCTGCGTCCCCATCCTGTCATGTGCTGCACCCATCCTGCATCCCCATCCTGTCATGTGCTGCACCCATCCTGCGCCCCCATCCTGTCATGTGCTGCACCCATCCTGCGTCCCCATCCTGTCATGTGCTGCACCCATCCTGCGTCCCCATCCTGTCATGTGCTGCACCCATCCTGCGTCCCCATCCTGTCATGTGCTGCACCCATCCTGCATCCCCATCCTGTCATGTGCTGCACCCATCCTGCGCCCCCATCCTGTCATGTGCTGCACCCATCCTGGGTCGCCATCCTGTCATGTGCTGCACCCATCCTGCGTCCCCATCCTGTCATGTGCTGCACCCATCCTGCGTCCCCATCCTGTCATGTGCTGCACCCATCCTGCGTCCCCATCCTGTCATGTGCTGCACCCATCCTGAGTCCCCATCCTGGTATGTGCTGCACCCATCCTGCGTCCCCATCCTGTCATGTGCTGCACCCATCCGGGGGCCTGAGCAGGCGGGGACACCGGCGCGCTGTGGGGGTCAGGTGCCGGTATCGCCGCCAGCTCAGGCCCCCCAGCACTTACTATATTCACCTGTCCTGCGTTCCACCGCTGGGCGCCACCATCTTCCCGGTCTCCTGGCTGTGACTGTTCAGTCAGAGGGCGGCGCCGGCGCACATTAAGCGCGCCATCGCGCCCTCTGAACTGAAGGTCACAGGCCGAAGACCGGGAAGATGGCGGCGCTCAGCGGTGGAACGCAGGACAGGTGAATATGGCCGATACTCACCCTCCTGGCGGTCCCTGCTTCTCTGTTGGAGATCGCGGTGTGCGTTCAGTGTGAACGCATACCGCGATCTCCTGGGAGCGTCACTCTGTGAGGCCCAGACTGCCCCGGCGCTTGCGCCTGCGCAGTCTATAAAGGCTTCGGACAGAGTGACGCTCCCAGCGTTATATTATAGATGCCCTTTGACACATAAAATAAAATAACTATAAACCTGTTCAATAGCATTACAGTTGTATTGTACACGCAATGGTGAATGAACAGTTGTGAACCCTTATGAACTTTCCATATTTCTACATAAATTTGACATAAACCTACACCACATTTTCACACAAGTCCTAAAAGTAGATGAAGAGAATCAAATCAAGCAAACAGGTAAAACAAATAGGTAAAACATATAACACTATGACCTTTTTTATTAAGAAATTATCTGATAGTGGCAAAAGTATTTGAATTTTTTAGATCAACAAATAATTTGAAGGTGAAATTAGAGTCTGGTGTTTTTAACCCCTTTACGCCCAAGGGTGGTTTGCACGTTAATGACCGGGCCAATTTTTACAATTCTGACCACTGTCCATTTATGAGGTTATTACTATGGAATGCTTCAATGGATCCCGGTGATTCTGACTTTGTTTTCTCATGACGTATTGTACTCCATGACAGTGGTAAAATTTCTTTCTTATTACCTGAGTTTATTTGTGAAAAAAACGGAAATTTGGCAAAAATGTTGAAAATTTTGCAATTTTCCAACTTTGAATTTTTATGCAATTAAATCACAGAGATATGTCTCACAAAATACTTAATAAGTAACATTTCCCACATGTCTACTTTACATCAGCACAATTTTGGAAACAAATTTTTTTTGTTAGGGAGTTATAAGGGTTAAAAGTTGACCAGCAATTTCTCATTTTTACAACACCATTTTTTTTTAGGGACCACATGTTATTTGAAGTCATTTTGAGGGGTCTATATGATAGAAAATAACCAAGTGTGACACCATTCTAAAAACTGCACCCCTCTAGGTGCTTAAAACCACATTCAAGAAGTTTATTAACCCTTCAGGTGTTTCACAGGAATTTTTGGAATGTTTAAATAAAAATGAACATTTAACTTTTTTTTCACAAAAAATTTACTTCAGCACCAATTTGTTTTATTTTACCAAGGATAACAGGAGAAAATGGACCCCAAAAAGTTGTTGCACAATTTGTCCTTAGTACTCCGATACCCTATATGTGGGGGTAAACCACTGTTTGTGCGCATGGCAGAACTCGGAAGCGAAGGAGCGCCATTTGACTTTTCAATGCAAAATTGACTGGAATTGAGATGGGACCGCATGTTGCGTTTGGAGAGCCCCTGATGTGCCTAAACATTGAAACCCCCCACAAATGACACCATTTTGGAAAGTAGACCCCCTAAGGAACTTATCTAGATGTATGGTGAGCACTTTGACCCATTAAGTGATTCACAGAAGTTTATAATGCAGAGCCGTAAAAATAAAAAATCATATTTTTTCACAAAAATGATATTTTGACCCCAATTTTTTAGTTTCCCAAGGGTAAGAGAAGAAATTGGACTCCAAAACTTGTTGCACAATTTGTCCTGAGTACGCTGATACCCAATATGTGGGGGTAAACCACTGTATGTGCGCATGGCAGAATTCGGAAGCGAAGGAGCACGGTTTGACTTTTCAATGCAAAATTGACAGGAATTGAGATGGGACGCCATGTTGTGTTTGGAGAGCCACTGATGTGCCTAAACATTGAAACCCCCCACAAGTGACACCATTTTGGAAAGTAGACCCCCTATGGAACTTATCTAGATGTATGGTGAGCACTTTGACCCACCAAGTGCTTCACAGAAGTTTATAATGCAGAGCCATAAAAATAAAAAATCATATTTTTTCACAAAAATGATTTTTCACCCCCAATTTTTTATTTTCCCAAGGTTAAGAGAAGAAATTGGACCCCAAAAGTTGTTGCACAATATGTCCTGAGTATGCTGATACCCCATATGTGGGGGTAAACCACTGTTTGGGCGCATGGCAGAGCTCGGAAAGGAAGGAGCGCCATTTGACTTTTTAATACAAAAATGACTGGAATTGAGATGGGGCGCCATCTTGCATTTAGAGAGCCACTGATGTGCCTAAACATTGAAACCCCCCACAAGTGACACCATTTTGGAAAGTAGACCCCCTAACAAACTCAAATAGATGTGTTGTGAGAGCTTTGAACCCCCAAGTGTTTCACTACAGTTTATAACGCAGAGCAGTGAAAATAAATTGGACCCCAAAAGTTGTTGTCCAATGTGTCCTGAGTACGCTGATACCCCATATGTGGTGGGAACCACCGTTTGGGCACATGGCAGAGCTCGGAAGGGAAGGAGCGTCATTTGGAATGCAGACTTAGATGGATTGGTCTGCAGGCGTCACATTGCGTTTGCAGAGCCCCTAATGTACCTAAACAGTAGAAACCCCCCACAAGTGACCCCATATTGGAAACTAGACCCCCGAAGGAACTTATCTAGATGTGTTGTAAGAACTTTGAACCCCCAAGTGTTTCACTACAGTTTATAATGCAGAGCCGTGAAAATAAAAAATCTTTTTTTGTCCACAAAAATTATTTTTTAGCCCCCAGTTTTGTATTTTTCCAAGGATAACAGGAGAAATTGGACCCCTAAAGTTGTTGTCCAATGTGTCCTGAGTACGCTGATACCCCATATGTTGGGGTAAACCCCTGTTTGGGCGCACGGGAGAGCTTGGAAGGGAAGGAGCATTGTTTTACTTTTTCAATGCAGAATTGGCTGGAATCAAGATCGGATGCCATGCCGCGTTTGGAGAGCCCCTGATGTGCCTAAACAGTGGAAACCCCCCAATTATAACTGAAACCCCAATCCAAACACATATCTAACCCTTATCCCAACGGTAACCCTAACTACACCCCTAACTAGACACACCCCTAACTCTAATCCCAACCCTATTCCCAACCGTAAATGTAATCCAAACACTAACCCTAACTTTAGCCCCAACCATATCCCTAAATTTAGCCCCAACCCTAACTGTAGCCTTAACCCTAGCCCCAACCCTAGCCCTAACCCTAGCCCTAACTTTATCCCTAACCCTAGCCCTAGCTCGAACCCTAGCCCTAACCCTAGCCCTAACCCTAACCCTAACCCTACTGGGAAAATGGAAATAAATACATTTTTTTAATTTTTTAATTTTTCCCTAACTAAGGGGGTGATGAAGGGGGGTTTGGTGTACTTTGATAGCGTTTTTTTACCAGATTTTTATCATTGGCAGCTGACACACACTGAAAGACGCTTTTTATTGCAAAAAATATTTTTTGCATTACCACATTTTGAGAGCTATAATTTTTCCATATTTTGGTCCACAGAGTCATGTGAGGTCTTGTTTTTTGCGGGATGAGTTGACGTTTTTATTGGTGACATTTTCGGGCATCTGACAATTTTAATCACTTTTTATTCCGATTTTTGTGAGGCAGAATGACCAAAAACCAGCTATTCATGAATTTCTTTTAGGGGAGGCATTTATACTGTTCCGTGTTTGGTAAAATGGATAAAGCAGTTTTATTCTTTGGGTCAGTATGATTACAGCGATACCTCATTTATATTTTTTTTATGTTTTGACGCTTTTATACGATAAAAACTATTTTATAGAAAAAATAATTATTTTTGCATCGCTTTATTCTGAGGAATATAACTTTTTTATTTTTTTGCTGATGATGCTGTATGGTGGATCGTTTTTTGCGCGACAAGATTATGTTTTCTGCGGACCTGCTGCAGGGATGAAGGAGGTAGGAGACCCTCCCTGCGCGATGCTTCCCTATATCGCCAGAACAATGCGATCATGTTTGATCGCAGTGTGCCGGGGGTTAATGTGCCGGAAGCGGTCCGTGACCATTCCTGGCACATAGTGCCAGATGTCAGCTGCGATAGTCAGCTGACACCCGGCCGTGATCGGCCGCACTCCCTGTTATGACCTGGTGGTTAGGAGCACCTGGAATGACCTGATAGTTAAACCTCATACAGGACGAGCTCTGGGATGTGGGAACTCTGCTGACCGCAAGCCCTAATCCTATCACACACACTAGAAATAGCCGTGGAGCGCTCCTGACCAGACCTAGGCGCCTCGTCACAGCCTAAGAACTATCTAGCCCTAGAGATAGAAAATAAAGCCTACCTTGCCTCAGAGAAATTCCCCAAAGGTAAAGGAAGCCCCCCACATATATTGACTGTGAGTAAAGATGAAAGTCACAAACGCAGAAATGAAACAAGTTTCAGCAAAGAGAGGCCAGACTTACTAAATAGACAGAGGATAGGAAAGGTAACTTTGTGATCAGCACAAAAACCTACAAAAGACCACGCAGAGTGTGCAAAAAAGACCTCCGCACCGACTCACGGTGCGGAGGGACCACTCTGCATCCCAGAGCTTCCAGCTAGCAAGACAAAATCATAATAACCAACTGGACAAGAAAACAGTGAACAAATAATGACTATCAGGAACTTAGCTTCTGCAGGAGAAGGCAGGTCACCAGAGAGATCCAGGAGCGAACTGAACAAATGCAAAAACATTGACAGCTGGCATGGAGTAACGATCAGAGAGGAGTTAAATAGAGCAGCCAACCAAAGGATAAACCACGTCACCTGTGTAAGGAACCTCAGAAGCCGCAGCTTCACTCATAGCCACCAGAGGGAGCCCATAGACAGAACTCGCCGAAGTACCATTCACGACCACAGGAGGGAGCTCGACAACAGAATTCACAACTGTACGCCCCCCTTGAGGAGGGGTCACCGAACCCTCACCAGAGCCCCCAGGCCGATCAGGATGAGCCAAATGAAAGGCACGAACTAGATCGGCAGCATGAACATCAGAGGCAAAAACCCAGGAATTATCTTCCTGACCATAACCCTTCCACTTGACCAGGTACTGAAGTTTCCGTCTCGAAACACGAGAATCCAAAATCTTCTCCACCACATACTCCAACTCCCCCCCAACCAACACCGGGGCAGGGGGATCAACGGAGGGAACCACAGGAGCCACGTATCTCCTCAACAACGACCTATGGAACACATTATGGATGGCAAAAGAAGCTGGAAAGTCCAAACGAAATGACACAGGATTAAGAACTTCAGAAATCTTATAAGGCCCAATGAAACGAGGCTTAAACTTAGGAGAGGAAACCTTCATAGGAACGTGACGAGAAAACAACCAAACCAAATCCCCAACACGAAGTCGGGGACCAACACAACGCCGGCGGTTAGCGAAACGTTGAGCCTTCTCCTGGGACAATGTCAAATTGTCCACCACATGAGTCCAAATCCGCTGCAACCTGTCCACCACCGCATCCACACCAGGACAGTCCGAAGGCTCAACCTGCCCTGAAGAGAAACGAGGATGGAAACCAGAATTACAGAAAAAAGGAGAAACTAAAGAAGCCGAGCTGGCCCGATTATTGAGGGCGAACTCAGCCAAAGGCAAGAAGGACACCCAATCATCCTGATCAGCAGAAAAAAAAGCATCTCAGATATGTCTCCAAAGTCTGATTAGTTCGTTCGGTTTGGCCATTAGTCTGAGGATGGAAAGCCGAAGAAAAAGACAAATCAATGACCATCTTAGCACAAAAGGACCGCCAAAACCTCGAAACAAACTGGGAACCTCTGTCCGAGACGATGTTCTCTGGAATGCCATGCAAACGAACCACATGCTGGAAAAACAATGGCACCAAATCAGAGGAGGAAGGCAATTTAGATAAGGGTACCAAAAGGACCATCTTAGAGAAGCAATCACAAACCACCCAAATGACCGACATCCTTTGAGAAACAGGGAGATCTGAAATAAAATCCATGGAAATATGCGTCCAGGGCCTCTTCGGAATCGGCAAGGGCAAAAGCAACCCACTGGCACGAGAACAGCAGGGCTTAGCCCGAGCACAAGTCCCACAGGACTGCACAAAAGAACACACATCCCGTGACAGAGAAGGCCACCAAAAGGATCTAGCCACCAAATCTCTGGTACCAAAGATTCCAGGATGACCAGCCAACACTGAACAATGAATCTCAGAGATAACTCTACTAGTCCATATATCAGGGACAAACAGTTTCTCCGTAGGACAACGGTCAGGTCTATCAGCCTGAAACTTTTGCAGCACACGCCGCAAATCAGGGGAAATGGCAGGCAAAATTACCCCTTCTTTAAGAATACCCGCCGGCTCCGGAACAACCGGAGAGTCAGGCACAAAACTCCTTGACAGGGCGTCAGCCTTCACATTCTTAGATCCCGGAAGGTATGAAACCACAAAATCAAAACGGGAGAAAAAGAGCGACCATCGAGCCTGTCTAGGATTCAACCATTTGGCAGACTCGAGATAAGTTAAATTCTTGTGATCCGTCAAGACCACAACGCGATGTTTGGCTCCTTCAAGCCAATGTCGCCACTCCTCGAATGCCCACTTCATGGCCAACAACTCCCGATTGCCCACATCATAATTGCGCTCAGCAGGCGAGAATTTTCTAGAAAAGAAGGCAAAGGGTTTCATCACCGAGCCATCAGAACTTCTTTGCGACAAAACAGCCCCTGCTCCAATTTCAGAAGCATCAACCTCAACCTGAAAAGGGAGCGAAACATCTGGCTGGCACAACACAGGGGCAGAAGCAAAACGTCGCTTCAACTCCTGAAAAGCCTCTACAGCCGCAGAGGACTAATTGACCACATCAGCACCTTTCTTGGTCAAATCAGTCAACGGTTTAGCAACACTGGAAAAATTAGCGATGAAGCGACGATAAAAATTAGCAAAGCCCAGGAACTTCTGCAAGCTCTTCACAGATGTCGGCTGAGTCCAATCGTAAATGGCCTGAACTTTAACAGGGTCCATCTCGATAGTAGAAGGGGAAAAAATGAAACCCAAAAATGAAACCTTCTGAACTCCAAAGAGACACTTTGACCCCTTCACAAACAAGGAATTCGCACGAAGGACCTGGAACACCATTCTGACCTGCTTCACATGAGACTCCCAATCATCCGAAAAGAACAAAATGTCATCCAAATATACAATCATGAATCTATCCAGGTACTCTCGGAAGATGTCATGCATAAAGGACTGAAACACAGATGGAGCATTAGAAAGCCCGAATGGCATAACCAGGTACTCAAAATGGCCCTCGGGCGTATTAAATGCCGTTTTCCATTCATCACCCTGTTTAATTCGCACAAGATTATACGCACCACGCAGATCTATCTTGGTGAACCAACTAGCCCCCTTAATCCGAGCAAATAAATCAGACAGCAGCGGCAAAGGATACTGAAATTTGACTGTGATCTTATTAAGGAGGCAGTAATCAATACAAGGTCTCAAAGAACCATCCTTCTTGGCCACAAAAAAGAACCCTGCTCCCAATGGTGACGACGACGGACGAATATGACCCTTCTCCAAGGATTCCTTTATATAACTTCGCATAGCGGCGTGCTCTGGCACAGATAAATTAAACAGACGGCCCTTAGGGAACTTACTACCAGGAATCAAATTAATAGCACAGTCGCAATCCCTATGAGGAGGTAGGGCACCGGATTTAGGCTCCTCAAATACATCCCGGTAATCTGATAAAAACTCAGGGACTTCAGAAGGAGTGGAAGGCGAAATTGACAGCAATGGAACATCACCATGTACCCCCTGACAACCCCAGCCGGACACAGACATAGATTTCCAATCCAACACTGGATTATGGACCTGTAGCCATGGCAACCCCAAAACGACCACATCATGCAGATTATGCAACACCAAAAAGCGAATATCCTCCTGATGTGCAGGAGCCATGCACATGGTCAATTGAGTCCAGTACTGAGGCTTATTCTTGGCCAAAGGCGTAGCATCAATTCCTCTCAATGGAATAGGATGCTGCAAGGGCTCCAAGAAAAAACCACAACGCCTGGCAAACTCCAGGTCCATCAAATTCAGGGCAGCGCCTGAATCCACAAATGCCATTACAGAATAGGACGACAGAGAGCAAATCAGAGTAACGGACAAAAGAAATTTAGACTGTACCGTACCAATGGTGGCAGACCTAGCGAACCGCTTAGTGCGCTTAGGACAATCAGAGATAGCATGAGTGGATTCACCACAGTAAAAACACAGCCCATTCCGACGTCTGTGTTCTTGCCTTTCAGCTCTGGTCAAAGTCCTATCACACTGCATAGGCTCAGGCCTATGCTCAGAGAACATCGCCAGATGGTGCACAGCTTTGCGCTCACGCATGCGCCGATCGATCTGAATGGCCAAAGACATAGACTCATTCAGACCAGCAGGCGTGGGAAATCCCACCATGACATCCTTAAGGGCTTCAGAAAGACCCTTTCTGAAAATTGCTGCCAGGGCACATTCATTCCACTGAGTAAGCACAGACCACTTTCTAAACTTCTGACAGTACACCTACGCTTCATCCTGACCCTGACACAAAGCCTGCAAAATTTTCTCTGCCTGATCCACTGAATTTGGTTCATCATAAAGCAATCCAAGCGCCAGAAAAAACGCATCAACATCACGCAATGCAGGATCTCCTGGCGCAAGGGAAAATGCCCAGTCTTGAGGGTCACCACGCAACAAAGAAATAATGATTTTTACTTGTTGAGCGGGGTCACCAGAGGAGCGGGGTTTCAAAGCTAGAAACAGTTTACAATTATTTTTGAAATTCAAGAACCTAGATCTATCCCCAGAAAATAAGTCAGGAATAGGAATTCTAGGCTCTAACATAGGATTCTGAACCACAAAATCTTAAATGTTTTGTACCCTTGCAGTGAGATGATCCACACAAGAGGTCAGACCTTGAATGTCCATAGCTACACCTGTGTCCTGAACCACCCAAAGGTCTAGGGGAAAAGAAAAACAAAACACAGTGCAAAGAAAAAAAATGGTCTCAGAAGTTCTCTTATCCCTCTATTGAGATGCATTAATACTTTTGGCCAGCTGTACTGTTATGACCTGGTGGTTAGGAGCACCTGGAATGACCTGATAGTTAAACCTCATACAGGACGAGCTCTGGGATGTGGGAACTCTGCTGACCGCAAGCCCTAATCCTATCACACACACTAGAAATAGCCGTGGAGCGCTCCTGACCAGATCTAGGCGCCTCGTCACAGCCTAAGAACTATCTAGCCCTAGAGATAGAAAATAAAGCCTACCTTGCCTCAGAGAAATTCCCCAAAGGTAAAGGAAGCCCCCCACATATATTGACTGTGAGTAAAGATGAAAGTCACAAACGCAGAAATGAAACAAGTTTCAGCAAAGAGAGGCCAGACTTACTAAATAGACAGAGGATAGGAAAGGTAACTTTGTGATCAGCACAAAAACCTACAAAAGACCACGCAGAGTGTGCAAAAAAGACCTCCGCACCGACTCACGGTGCGGAGGGACCACTCTGCATCCCAGAGCTTCCAGCTAGCAAGACAAAATCATAATAACCAACTGGACAAGAAAACAGTGAACAAATAATGACTATCAGGAACTTAGCTTCTGCAGGAGAAGGCAGGTCACCAGAGAGATCCAGGAGCGAACTGAACAAATGCAAAAACATTGACAGCTGGCATGGAGTAACGATCAGAGAGGAGTTAAATAGAGCAGCCAACCAAAGGATAAACCACGTCACCTGTGTAAGGAACCTCAGAAGCCACAGCCTCACTCATAGCCACCAGAGGGAGCCCATAGACAGAACTCACCGAAGTACCATTCACGACCAAAGGAGGGAGCTCGACAACAGAATTCACAACAACTCCCCCCGTGAGTGCGGCCGATCGCATATGATGTACTATCCCGTCGGTGGTCATACGGGCCCACCCCACCTCGACGGGATAGTACGTCAGATGTCAGAAAGGGGTTAATCAACAGCATGGCAATCAGGTGTTAGTGGGCCACCTGTTTTATTTAAAGAAGAGAGATCTACAGGGTGGGCCATTTATATGGATACAACTAAATAAAATGGGAATGTTTGGTAATATCAACCTCATGCTTGTGGCACATTAGTATATGGGAGGGGGAAAACTTTTTAAGATGGGTGGTGACCATGGCGACCATTTTAAAGTCAGCCATTTTGGATCCAACTTTATTTTTTCCAATCGGAAGAGGGTCATGTGACACATCAAACTTATTGAGAATTTCACAAGAAAAACAATTGTGTGCTTGGTTTTAATGTAAATGTATTCTTTCATGAGTAGTGTTGAGCATTCCGATACCGCAAGTATCGGGTATCGGCCGATACTTGCGGTATCGGAATTCCGATACCGAGATCCGATACTTTTGTGGTATCGGGTATCGGTATCGGATCCATAGGGATGTGTAAAATAAAGAATTAAAATAAAAAAATATTGATATATTCACCTCTCCGGCGGCCCCTGGACATCACTCTGGTAACCGGCCGGCTTCTATGTTTAAAATGAGCGCCTTTAGGACCTGAGAATGATGTCGCGGCTTCTGATTGGTCGCGTGCCGCCCATGTGACCGCCACGCGACCAATCAGAAGCCGCGACGTCATTCTCATTCACTAAACTCCTAATTCTAGGAATTGAGGACCTGCGAATGACGTCGCGGCTTCTGATTGGTCGCGTGGCGGTCACATGAGCGGCACGCGACCAATCAGAAGCCGCAACATCATTCGCAGGTCCTAAAGGCGCTCATTTTAAACAAAGAAGCCGGCCGGTTACCAGCGTGATGTCCAGGGGCCGCCGGAGAGGTGAATATATCAATATTTTTTATTTTAATTCTTTATTTTACACCTCACTATGGATCCCAGGGCCTGAAGGAGAGTTTCCTCTCCTTCAGACCCTGGGAACCATCAGGATACATTCCGAAACTTGATGTCCCATTGACTTGTATTGGTATCGGATATCGGTATCGGCGATATCCGATATTTTTCGTGTATCGGCCGATACTATCCGATACCGATACTTTCAAGTATCGGACGGTATTGCTCAACACTATTCATGAGTTATTTACAAGTTTATGACCACTTATAAAATGTGTTCAAAGTGCTGCCGATTGTGTTGGATTGTCAATGCAACCCTCTTCTCCCACTCTTGACAATGCTAGCAATCACAGGCTAGTCTGGTCTTCACTACACATGTTTTTGTAAGTGTAACATTTTTTATGCCCATTGGGCTGGGAAAGATTACAAAATCATGTCTAAAGAACATGGACTTCACAATCAAATAGACTGTGCACAAATGAAGGGAATTCAAGAACACTATTACCCTCCCAGGAGTGGTCGTCCAACAAAAAAATCACTACAAGAGCAGGTCATAGTATTTCTAAGCAACAAAAGGAATCTATAATTTTAGCTAATGTTAACGTTCATGATCTCATCCTTGAGGGATACTGAACAACAATGTTGTGCATTGCAGGATTGCAAGGAGAAAGCCACAGTCCTCTAAAAACAACATTGCTGCCCATCTGCAGTTGCTATATTACCTGGACAAGCCAGAAGGCTATGGTAAAAATGTTTTAAGAATGGAAAACACCAAAATAGCTTTTTGGTTTAAATTAGGAGGAACATTTGTTTGGAGAAACAAACAAAGAAAGCCACTGCATTACAGCATAACACCTCATACCATCTAAATACAGTGAAAGTAGTATAATGGTTTGGTCTTGTTTTGCTGGATCTGGTCTAGGACAGTTGGCCACCAATGATGAAACAATGAATTCTGAATTGTATTAGATATGAAGATATCAACCACTGAGGACTCTCAATTCTAAATATTTTTGAATTGTATTAGAAAATTCAAAAGGAATATTTGATGTTATCTGTCCATGAGATGAATCTTAAGAGAATAGAGGTCATGGAAACCAAAATACACAAATCCTTCTTCAAAAACATGGTTAAAAAGTAACTGTGATTTTTATTTCAAAAATCAATAGTACACATGAAATTAAGCAACCGTCATCAACTATCTCAGTAATGAGAAAGTCTGTCTGAATACAGAATTTACCTGTATATTGAGAATTTTGATAATGAATAGTCCTGGCAGAAAAAGAAGCAGATATAACACACAGTTGCTTATTCTAATGCCAACTACTGATTTATTAAATAAAAATTAAAACAGCAGTTACTTTTAAAGAAGAGTAGAGTTAATGTTTTGGAATGGCCAAGTCAAAGTCCTGACCTTAATCCTACAGAAATATTATGGAAGGCCCTGAAGTGAGAAGGTTATGGCAAAAACCCACCAACACAATAGATTTGAAGTAGTTTTTCAGGGAGAAATTAGCTTAAATTCTTCCAAGCCAATGTGCAGGATTAATCAACACTTAGTGCAAACTTTTAGATCCAATTATTGCTGCACATGGACTCACACAAGATGTTGAAAGCAACAGTTCACATACTATTGCCTCTCTCTGACTTGTAATATTGGATAATTTTCTTTGAAAAAAAGACAGTCTAATATTTTTACCCATTTATATGATTTGATTCTCTTTATCTACTTTTAAGGCTTGTGAGAAAAATTGATGCAGTTTTAGATCAGTTACTCAGACATGGAAAATTCAGAAAGGTTCACAAATAGTCAAGCATGACTCTGTATATATGTGTATGAATGTATGTATGTACAGTACATAGATAAATCTACTATATAATTGTCTAAGGGTCACCTCCGTCTGTCTGTCTTTCTGTCTGTCTGTCTGTCATGGATATTTATTGGTCGCGGCCTCTGTCTGTCATGGAAATCCAAGTCGCTGATTGGTCGTGACAAAACGCCCACGAACTTTGCCATGACCAATCAGCGACAGCCAGAGTCTGGCAGCGAAATGGCCGCTGCTTTACTGCCCTGCAGTCAGCGCTGAGCAGTCACACAGGGTTAATGCCAGAGTTAACGGACCGCGGTGTAATGCCCTATGTTAACGCAGCTATTAACCCTGTGTGACCAACTTTTTACTATTGATGCTGTGTATGCAGCATCAATTGTAAAACGATCTAATGTTAAAAATAATAATAATAATAATAATAATAATAATAAAAAAAGGTTATTCTCACCCTTTGACGTCGCCTGCTGCCAACGGCAGTGCAAGCGGCAGATTCCGGTGCCAAGGATGCTATGCGAAAAAGACCTGCCATGACGTCACGGTCATGTGAACACGACGTCATCACAGGTCCTGCGCTCATACCAACCCTGGGACCGGAAGCTACGGCGTGCACCACACACAGGCGCCAGGACTTCAAGCGGCCCTCGGAAGGTAAGTATATGTTTATCTTTTATTTTAAGTCTTTTTTAACCACGCATATAGTGCCCACATTGCTATATACTACGTGGGCTGTGTTACATTCTGCGTGGGCTCTGTTATGTACTACATCTCTATGCTATATACTATGTCGCTGGGCAATATACAATGTGACTGTGCAATATACAACGTGACTGTCCAATATACTACGTGCTCTGTGCTATATACTACACAGCTGTGCAATATACTATGTGGCTGTGTCGGTTCTGTTATATACTACGTCGACTGTGCAATATACTACGTGGCTCTGTTATATACTACAGTCATGGTCAAAAGTATTGACACCCCTGCAATTCTGTCAGATAATAATAATTTTCTTCCTGAAAATGATTACAAACACAAATTATTTGGTATTATTATCTTCATTTATTTTGTCTTAAATGAAAAAATACAAAAGAGAAAGAAGCAAAAAGCAAAACATTGATCATTTCACACAAAACTCCAAAAATGGGCCAGACAAAAGTATTGGTCAGCTAATACTTGGTTGCACAACCTTTAGCCAAAATAACTGCGACCAACTGCTTCCGGTAACCATCAATGAGTTTCTTACAATGCTCTACTGGAATTTTAGACCATTCTTCTTTGGCAAACTGCTCCAGGTCCCTGATATTTGAAGGGTGCCTTCTCCAAACTGCCATTTTTAGATCTTTCCACAGGTGTTCTATGAGATTCAGGTCTGGACTCATTGCTGGCCACCTTAGAAGTCTCCAGTGCTTTCTCTCAAACCATTTTCTAGTGCTTTTTGAAGTGTGTTTTGGGTCATTGTCCTGCTGGAAGACCCATGACCTCTGAGGGAGACCCAGCTTTCTCACACTGGGCCCTACATTATGCTGCAAAATTTGCTGGTAGTCTTCAGACTTCATAATGCCATGCACACAGTTAAGCAGTCCAGTGCCAGAGGCAGCAAAGCAACCCCAAAACATCAGGGAACCTCCGCCATGTTTGACTGTTGGGACCGTGTTCTTTTCTTTGAATGCCTTTTTTTCTCCTGTAAACTCTATGTTGATGCCTTTGCCCGAAAAGCTCTACTTTTGTCTCATCTGACCAGAGAACATTCTTCCAAAACGTTTTAGGCTTTTTTAGGTAAGTTTTGGCAAACTCCAACCTGGCTTTTTTATGTCTTGGGGTAAGAAGTGGGGTCTTCCTGGGTCTCCTACCATACAGTCCCTTTTCATTCAGACGCCGACGGATAGTGCGGTTTGACACTGTTGTACCCTTGGACTGCAGGGCAGCTTGAACTTGTTTGGATGTTAGTCGAGGTTCTGTATCCAACATCCACACAATCTTGCGTTGAGATCTCTTGTCAAATTTTCTTTTCTGTGCACATCTAGGGAGGTTAGCCAGAGTGCCATGGGCTTTAAAGTTCTTGATGACACTGCGCACGGTAGACACAGGAACATTCAGGTTTTTGGAGATGGACTTGTAGCCTTGAGATTGCTCATGCCTCCTCACAATTTGGTTTCTCAAGTCCTCAGACAGTTCTTTGGTCTTCTTTCTTTTCTCCATGCTCAATGTGGTACACACAAGGACACAGGACAGAGGTTGAGTCAACTTTAATCCATGTCAACTGGCTGCAAGTGTGATTTAGTTATTGCCAACACCTGTTAGGTGCCACAGGTAAGTTACAGGTGCTGTTAATTACACAAATTAGAGAAGCATCACATGATTTTTCGAACAGTGCCAATACTTTTTGTCCACCCCCTTTTTTATGTTTGGTGTAGAATTATATCTAATTTGGCTTTAGGACAATTCTTTTTGTGTTTTTTCATTTAAAACAAATTAAATGAAGATAATAATAACAAAGAATTTGTGTTTGCAATCATTTTCAGGAAGAAACTAAGTATTATCTGACAGAATTGCAGGGGTGTCAATACTTTTGGCCATGACTGTACGTGGCAGTGCAATATACTACGATATATGACGTGGCTATGTTATATACTACGTGGCTCTGCTATATACTACGTGGCTGACCGATATACTACATGTCTGTGCAATACACTACGTAGCTGTGCAATACACTACGTGGCTAAGTTATATACTATGTGGCTGTGTTATATATGTAAGAGGGTGAACTGTAGTCCCACTGAGAGGGCACTAGGACCCTGTGGTTTTTGCCTGTTGCAGCAGAGGACAGACCTCCCAGAGACAATGTGTGCTGCGGCGTGGGGTCTAGTGTCTCGAGTGTAAAGTGAAAGTAGGAAGTGAGAGCTGAGAGAGAAAAGGCGGGAAGAAAAGGAGAAGCTGCTGTGAGATCTTAAAAAGAGACTGTGTGGATTTACTGCAAGTGTTTTTGGAGGAAAAGAAGCTTTTGAGAGACTTTTTGTTGCTAACGTTCCCCTGGAGAAGAGCTAACCTTTTGTTTAACTCTGTGAGAGACTTGTGTTGCTAACGTTTCCTGGAGAGGAGCTAACCCTTTATCTAAGAAAAGACGGAGACTTTGCTAAGAACCCAGTACGAATTTGGAAGTCTGTGGATTCCCTGTGCATTGAGTGGAGGAACAAGTCTGGACAGACTGCTGATACAGAGACGGACGGATTGTCGTGGAACCATTCCTAGGAGCTACAGAAGCAGAGACTACATCGTGAGACCACTAACTAAGTCCCCGGCGTTTGGGCTCGGCATCGGCCGACAAGACAAGAGGAGCTTGCTGTAACTTATTGGCGCTGAAGATATGAACTGGCTACAGCCTCTGCGGATTCCTGCCTGAGAGGAAATCCATCTCAGGATACGGTACCATAGTTATAGATACCCGGGTATCTCTGCTCAGAGTGTTAAATTGTTACTTTGTGTATCTTATATTAGAGTTGTGTAAGTTATACTCAATATGCCATTCCAGGGGCTCCCTTAATAACACTACATTCAATTTACACTTGTTCCTGTTTTTAGTTGCCTGTTAGGTAAATTTCTTACTAGTCTGTTGTAGTACACAGTTCTCAGGAGACCTTTGAGTGGCACAGTGATTTCAGCTGCTGCTGAATTAGTGTATCTTTGGGGTGCATCTGCCTTAATATTCTCCATATTACCTTGATTAATTTGCCTTTGAGTAAATACCGTTGGAGATTTCTGCCTTGGTCTTGGTTTGTGACTCACTGGATCTTATTCGGACCTCTGGTCATTACATTTTTGGCGTAGTCGGCAGGATCCAGTGTTTGTCATGGACGAGGGCGAGGGTGGAAATGACCCCGCTGTATCCGCATCCTCCTCGGGGGTTGGGGTTCCCCTGGCAGCCGCTGCGACTCCGGGAGGGTATGTGCCTGTAGGAGCTTTACTTCAGCACATGCCGAAATATGATGGGCGCAATATGGCGTTGCAAGATTGGGCTGAGAGAATCCGGAGTATTCTGCGCATGTGTAATTTGACCCCCGCGTTACGCGCTGAGCTGGCATTAAATGCACTGGAGGGTGATATTAGGCGTATGGTGATGGTGCGCCCAGAATCAGAGAGGGATACATTAGAAAAGATTTTGGAACTGTTAGAGGGGAGTTTGGGGGGCCGAGCGCGTGTGGCCCAGCTTCGGTCCCTATTCTTTAATCGTCCCCAGAGAGAGTGTGAGTCCCTGATGCAGTACTCTAATATTTTACAAGAGATGTTGAATGAGATGCAGCGACTAGACCCGGGGGCCATGGGGGCGTTCCGGGAGGTAGACCGCTTGCTCCGGGACCAATTCATCACCGGTTTAGCCCATAGACTTCTCCGGGACAAACTGTTGGAAATTGCCCGGGTTGCACCAGAGTTATCTTTCTGGCAGATTTACCGAGCTGCAGTGGAAAGGGAAGAGAAATCAGCCTATGTTCCCGAGGGGTCAGTGAACAGTGCCCAGCTGGAGGAAGGTGTGTCATCAGGGTCGGGGGGAGAGGGGCTTGTAAGCGTGGTACAAGCTTTGCGTGCTGAGGTGAAGGAGTTGAAGCTGAAATTGTCTCAACTGACAGTTGATCCCGCCTCTACCACCTCACTGGAACCTCCTGCCCCACCCCCTGGAACGGTGACACCGCAAATGGCCAGGTCGTCCTATCAGAATGAGTCAAGCCCTCGCCCACGAGGAACAATCACCTGCTGGAAGTGTGGCCGCCAGGGACACATCTCGCGTTACTGCCGGGCGCTTACAGCCCCAGAAACCCCGTCGCCGGCTTTAAACTTCCGGCCGCTGCCATGAGAGGGCAAGCAGCAGCGGCCCCACCCACACAAAGCCCTCGACGGAATGAACAAGATTTGTTTGCATGTAGTCCAGTGATAGAAGCAGAGTTTGAAGGGCGGAAGATGAGGTGCTTGGTTGACACGGGATCCGAATGTACTATAATGCCTCTAGAAGTATATGAGAGATACTTCAGTCGACTAGTGATTCCAGAGGATGGCCGAGTGATATGACTGACCGCCGCAAATAATGGTCAATTGTCAGTCAAAGGGATCGTGTGGATGCAACTAAAAATGTTTGGTCAAGAGCTGGGACAGAAAGGGGTAGTACTGGTGGATCACCCCCCTAGAAGAGGGATGGAAGTGACGCTCGGAATGAACGTGCTGCGAGATTTGAATCACCAGATGTATGCCAGTGAAGGACCCCGATACTGGGCCCGTGCGACAAGACACCGACCCACACAGAGAATTCTACACCGTCTAGTGCTGAGTTGCGACTTGCTGAAAAGTGCGGTCCCAGGTGGCCGGGTGGGCCGGGCCCGAGTGACTTCGAGGGCCCCGATCCTGCTGGGACCCAGACAAGAGGAACTCTTAATGCTGCCTGTGGGAGCTGCACAGAGATTGAATGGGCTTGAAGTGCTACTTGAGCCCGCCCGAGAGGGTTCCTCATTTGCCAAGGTACATGTGGCCCGGTCTTTGGCGATTGTGAAGAATGGACGAGTGCCGGTCCGATGCATCAATGTTTTAGATGAAGCTGTTGCAATTCCCGCTGGGACCATACTGGCTGAACTGTTCGTGCCGGCAGAGAAGGTGCCGGAAAATGCAGGGTTCGAATTGCGACCAGACCAACAGTCATCCTGGACATTCGCGGTCGAGGTAGGCCGGACTGAACCTCCTACGGAGGAATGGAATGTTCATGTGATCATGGAGCAGATGGGAGTGGATCGGGAGAAGCTGACCCCCGTGCAGTTGGAGCAGTTGGAGAGAGTTTTGTGGGAACATCAAGAGACATTTTCCCGACATGGAGAGGACTTCGGGTGTACCCAGACGATTGAGCATGAGATTCCAACGGGGGATACTCCACCCATTAGAGAAAGATATCGTCAAATTCCTCCGGCGCTCTATCAAGAGGTGAAGAGCATGGTGGCCAGTATGCTGGACAACCAAGTGATCCGAGAGAGCCGGAGTCCCTGGGCAGCCCCTGTAGTCTTGGTCCGCAAGAAGGATGGGACACTCCGATTTTGTGTGGACTATCGGAAATTGAATGCCCACACCGTACGGGACGCATATCCTTTACCCCGTATTGAAGAATCCCTGTCGGCCCTGGGTCGGGCCAAGTATTTCTCAACGTTGGATTTGGCAAGCGGGTACTGGCAGGTCCCAATGGCTGAAAAAGATCGGGCCAAGACGGCGTTTGTCTTGCCAATGGGGCTCTTTGAGTTCAACCGGATGCCCTTTGGCCTCGCTACCGCCCCAGGAACCTTCCAACGCCTGATGGAACATTGCTTGGGCGATCTAAATTTTGAATCAGTCCTGATATATCTAGACGACATTGTGGTGTTCGGAACCTCATTTGAAGATCATCTGGAGAAGCTGCGTCAAGTTCTCCGGCGGCTCAAGAGCTACGGCCTGAAAATAAAGCCAAAAAAATGTCAACTGTTACGAAACCAGATTGAATATTTGGGGCATCTGGTGACCCCGGACGGGGTACTACCTTTAGCCAGTAAGATTAAGGCGGTACAAGAGTGGCCACCTCCTTGTGACCTGCGAGAAGTGTGGGCCTTCCTGGGCCTAGCAGGATACTATTGGCGGTTTGTGCCTAAATTCTCACAAGTGGTGAGTCACTTGAATGAACTTTTGAGAGGGACAACGCTGGGTCCTCGAAATCGCCCCATTCCATGGGGGCCCCTACAGAAAAAGGCATTTGATGGAGTGAAAACCGCCCTAACGAGTGCCCCATTGCTGGCCTACGCCCGGTTTGACACCCCTTTTTTGTTGTATACTGATGGTAGTCTTCATGGGTTGGGGGCAGTACTAGCACAGGTGCAGGATGGCCGAGAACGAGTGATTTCTTATGGCAGCAGATCTTTAAGAGACTCCGAGCGAAATCCGGCTAACTACAGCTCATTCCGGCTGGAATTGCTGGCCCTGGTGTGGGCAATGACAGAACGCTTCGCCGAGTATCTAACAGGGGCTGAGGTGCTAGTCATGACAGATAACAACCCGCTAGCTCACTTAGAGAATGCAAAACTGGGGGCGTTGGAGCAGCGGTGGGTCGCCAGACTGGCCAAGTTCAATTACCGCATTAAATTTCGCTCTGGTCGAGAGAACGGCAATGCAGATGCATTGTCAAGGGTGCCCCTTGGGTCATCCGGGGAAGATGTTGACGAACAACTTGAGGATACTGAAACTCCAGCTTTGGGGCAGATACCTATCTTCCAAAGTGTGGTACACTCAAGTGGGGTGGCCACCGGGATGCCCTGTGTCCTGGGTAAAACACCCTCAGATTGGACAAGAGTCCAGGATGAGTGTCCGGACATTGCACTTGTGCGCCGTTGGGTACAAAACAAGGCCTGGCCCAGTGCAGAGGACAAGGCTCAGTTGTCCATGGAAGGAATGAAACTCCTTCGACAATGGGATAAATTGTGTGTGGAGCAAGGTCTTTTGTATCGTAAGGTGTACCTGCCATCGGAGCTGCAGCATCGGTACCAACTGATAATTCCTGTGGGGATGGGGCCAGTGGTCGCTCAAGAGGCGCATGAGAAGGGGGCCCATTTTGGAAGTGAAAAGACACTTCAGTGGTTGCAGCGAGTCCTCTACTGCCCTGAGTTGGGAGGGATGGTGGCCGACGCGTGTCGGCAGTGCCGAATTTGTGGGCTCAACAAAAGCCCTGAGCAGCGGGCTCCCACACAGTCTATTAAGACTTCAGCTCCACTGGAGCTACTCATGATTGACTACGTGTTGATAGGGTACTCTACGTCAGGGTACTCCTATTGCCTGGTGATGACAGATCACTTTACCAAGTATGCTGTAGCGGTGCCGACAAGAGATCAGACGGCCAAGTCGGCGGCTGAGGCAGTGTGCCGACATTTCTTCCAAGTGTTCGGGTGTCCGCAGAGAATACATTCAGATCAAGGGGCCTGCTTTCAGGGGACGCTGATGAAAGAGTTGCACCAGCTCTATGGTATCGAGCAGTCGAGAACAATGCCTTACCACCCTCAGGGTAACGGGGCGTGTGAGCATTTTAATCGGACCCTGTTGCAAATGTTGAGGTCCTTAGAGAGTCAGCAACAGACATGCTGGCCTGAGTATCTCCCCGAATTGATGTGGGCTTACAATAACAGGGTGCACAGTACTACTGGTTACTCACCACACATGTTGATGTTTGGTAGACCTGGCCGAGACATTGAGGATTTGAACATGCGAGATTCCTCCTCCGCCCCCCTTCGGACTGCATCCGAGTGGGTACGAGAGCATCGGCGGCGGTTGAGGGTGGTGCATCAGGTGGTGGGCGACCGCCTTCGACAGGTGGTCCATAAGGACACGCGACCTGTACAAACAGAGCTGTTCTCTCTGGGGGACAGAGTGTTGGTGAGGACAAAACGACGGTCAGGAAAGCTGAGTGACCGATGGGAGGCGATACCGTATCTGATAAAAAAACAGGTGAACCCTGAGATTCCAGTGTACGAGGTCGAACCGGTGGGGACAGGGGGGCCAACCCGTAATTTGCATCGTAACATGTTACAACGGTGCTGGTTTGAAGATTCGGCGCCTACCCCCCTAGAGCCAGAGGCCATGTTCCAAGGGGCGGAAGCTCTGAATGATCTTGAGTTTGATGGTGTGCTTACTCCTGCGCCTGCTTATTTGCCCCCTGTGACCGATCTGGCCTCGGGTGATGAGAATGTTGGGGATATGGAGGATGTTGTTGAGGAGAGTGCATCAGGTCAACTGCTTGGTCCTGACGCTGTATCACAGGACATCGAGCCGCAGGAGGAGACAACTCCACTTACGCCCACTAACACGACCACGGAAGAGACTCTAGCTCCCTCTAAGGTCGCACCTGTTGATGTAGGACTCAGGAGAATTACACGATCTACGGCAGGAATACCGCCTCAGCGATATGCTCAAGATGAATTTGAGTGGGAAGGTATGTCGAGGACGCCAACCTCTAGTGGGGTGGCATGTAAGAGGGTGAACTGTAGTCCCACTGAGAGGGCACTAGGACCCTGTGGTTTTTGCCTGTTGCAGCAGAGGACAGACCTCCCAGAGACAATGTGTGCTGCGGGGTGGGGTCTAGTGTCTCGAGTGTAAAGTGAAAGTAGGAAGTGAGAGCTGAGAGAGAAAAGGCGGGAAGAAAAGGAGAAGCTGCTGTGAGATCTTAAAAAGAGACTGTGTGGATTTACTGCAAGTGTTTTTGGAGGAAAAGAAGCTTTTGAGAGACTTTTTGTTGCTAACGTTCCCCTGGAGAAGAGCTAACCTTTTGTTTAACTCTGTGAGAGACTTGTGTTGCTAACGTTTCCTGGAGAGGAGCTAACCCTTTATCTAAGAAAAGACGGAGACTTTGCTAAGAACCCAGTACGAATTTGGAAGTCTGTGGATTCCCTGTGCATTGAGTGGAGGAACAAGTCTGGACAGAGTGCTGATACAGAGACGGACGGATTGTCGTGGAACCATTCCTAGGAGCTACAGAAGCAGAGACTACATCGTGAGACCACTAACTAAGTCCCCGGCGTTTGGGCTCGGCATCGGCCGACAAGACAAGAGGAGCTTGCTGTAACTTATTGGCGCTGAAGATATGAACTGGCTACAGCCTCTGCGGATTCCTGCCTGAGAGGAAATCCATCTCAGGATACGGTACCATAGTTATAGATACCCGGGTATCTCTGCTCAGAGTGTTAAATTGTTACTTTAGAGGTGTATCTTATATTAGAGTTGTGTAAGTTATACTCAATGTGCCATTCCAGGGGCTCCCTTAATAACACTACATTCAATTTACACTTGTTCCTGTTTTTAGTTGCCTGTTAGGTAAATTTCTTACTAGTCTGTTGTAGTACACAGTTCTCAGGAGACCTTTGAGTGGCACAGTGATTTCAGCTGCTGCTGAATTAGTGTATCTTTGGGGTGCATCTGCCTTAATATTCTCCATATTACCTTGATTAATTTGCCTTTGAGTAAATACCGTTGGAGATTTCTGCCTTGGTCTTGGTTTGTGACTCACTGGATCTTATTCGGACCTCTGGTCATTACATATACTATGTAGCTCTGCTATATACTATGTACGCTGTGTTACATACTACGTAGCTCTGTTATATACTACGTCAGTTGTGTTATATACTACGTCACTGTGCAATATAGTACGTAGCCTGTGCTATATACTACATACATAGATTTCCCGATACGTTAGAATCGGGCCACCATCTAGTATATATATATATATATATACCGTGTTTCCCCGATAGTAAGACACCCCCGAAAGTAAGACGTAGTGGGGGTTTTAGCGGGGTCGGCTAATGTAAGACGTACCCCGAAAGTAAGACGTAGTAAATACCGTAGTGCTGAGTAGTGTCGGGGTCGGCCGAAACTCGATGGTTCCCAGGGTCTGAAGGAGAGGAAACTCTCCTTCAGGCTCTGCGATCCTTATTTAAGTGTAAAATAAAGAATTAAAATAAAAAATATCGCTATACTTACCCTCTGACGCGCCCTGGTACTAACCGGGAACCTTCCTTCCTTCGAATCAGCGCTTCCAGGACCTGCGGTGACGTCGCGGTGACGTCGCGGCTTCTGATTGGTCGCGCGAGCGGTCACATGGGCGGTTGCGCGACCAATCACAAGCCGCGACGTCACCGCGACGTCACCACAGGTCCTGGAAGCGCTGATTCGAACGAAAGAAGGTTCCCGGTTAGTACCAGGGCGCGTCAGAGGGTAAGTATAGCGATATTTTTTATTTTAATTCTTTATTTTACACTTAAATATGGATCGCAGGGCCTGAAGGAGAGTTTCCTCTCCTTCAGATCCTGGGAACCATCCAGGGATACCTTTCGATACTTGTGTCCCATTGACTTGTATTGGTATCGGTATCGGCGATATCCGATATTTTTCGGGTATCGGCCGATACTATCCGATACCGATACTTTCAAGTATCGGACGGTATCGCTCAACACTAGCACGGTAGTAAACTGTACGTTGGGAAAAAAAACGCAACGTTTTTTTTTCCAATGTAAGACATACCCCAAAAGTAAGACATAGTGGGACTTTTGAGTGGTAAAATAATGTAAGACACTGTCTTACTTTCGGGGAAACACGGTATATATATATATGTATACAAACACACAACATCATTACCAAACATATATTACTATCCGAGACTCACCTCTTCAGTAACATCGATCTTGACCACTGCAGTGGTACTAAATGATGGAGAGCCTTTGTCTTTTGCCTGTACAACCACAGACCACTTGCAGTTTTTGTTACGGGTTATATTCTGTATAACATCCAAAGACCTAATATAGGACTTGAGCTTTATCTCACCGGTGTTTTGGTCTATATCAAATACGTTATCAGGATCAGCTTGCATAATGGAATAATTTACAACATTGTTTGGCTCTTCCGCATCCTGGTCTGTTGCCTAAAAAGAATATTGTTTTTAGTGGTGAAGATATTAAAAAAAATGTTTTGATATATATCTTGATGACCATCTTCACATTATTTCATGATATAGCTAATGCCTGAGAATTGAACAAAATTACATTTTTTGCACACTTCTCCTGACTGATAACTTTTCACCAATGAGATACCTTTGTTTTGTTGTAAGTAGTGATAAGTGAATACATTCGGCACTTTTCTTTACTTGATCGACTAATGCAGTATTCGGGCTATTCATTACTCGGCGAGTAATTTGGTATTCGGCTCGGTATATTCGAGTGACCTGCCCAGCACATTTGGCACTTTATTTGTAGCCAATGAACATGCTGGGCTAACTTGCCAATCACAATAATGCCGGCACCATCTTTGGTGTGGCATTACTGTGATTGGCTGGACTTCCAACATCATAGGGACTATTGAAAGGCTGCCGGTGCCATCTTGCACACATTGCAGCCGGAAACAGCTTAGGGAGAGCATAGTTTGAGCATATGGAAAGTAAAGGTACCTTCACACATAACGATATTGTTAACGATATCGTTGCTATTTGTGACGTAGCAACGATATCGTTAATGAAATCGTTATGTGTGACAGCGACCAACGACCAGGCCCCTGCTGGGAGATCGTTGGTCGCTGAACAAAGTCCAGAACTTTATTTCGTCGCTGGACTCCCTGAAGACATTGCTGGATCGGCGTGTGTGACACCGATCCAGCGATGTCTTCACTGGTAACCAGGGTAAACATCGGGTAACTAAGCGCAGGGCCGCGCTTAGTAACCCAATGTTTACCCTGGTTACCATCCTAAAAGTAAAAAAAAACAAACACTAGATACTTACCTACCGCTGTCTGTCCTCCAGCGCTGTGCTCTGCACTCCTCCTGTACTGTCTGTGAGCCGGAAAGCAGAGCGGTGACGTCACCGCTCTGCTTTCCGGCTCACAGACAGTACAGAAGGAGAGCAGAGAAGCAGAGCGCAGCGCTGGAGGACAGACAGCGGTAGGTAAGTATCTAGTGTTTGTTTTTTTTTACTTTTAGCATGGTATCCAGGGTAAACATCGGGCTACTAAGTGCGGCCCTGCGCTTAGTTACCCGATGTTTACCCTGGTTACCGGCATCGTTGGTCGCTGGAGAGCGGTCTGTGTGACAGCTCTCCAGCGACCAAACAGCGACGCTGCAGCGATCCGGATCGTTGTCGGTATCGCTGCAGCGTCGCTTAATGTGAAGGGGCCTTTAGAGTAGTGTAGGCAGAGTGATAGGAGTTTATACTGAGCGTTTATTCATTCCAAAAAGCTCTTTTAAGAGTTAAAAACTGTCAAGATTACGTTTTTTTGTTTGTTAGGTGGGGATTTAGTAGTGAGAGATTTAACAGCAGGGAGGGAGTGTGGGTGAAAGGCAGAACATTGGTATTCTGATCATTGCAATTATATGCTGCAGCTCTCTGCTATTTTCCACTTAAAATACCTAATATTTGTCTAGCAGTTGTGCGACTTGCGAAATACAGGTAGAGATAATCGTACATGACAATTTAGCAGGAGCAATAATCTTCATTACTCCACATTTGCAGTGTTATAGAAAGCTGACTGACAAAAAATCTTAATTTTCTATTGTTCTAAAAAATAGTGTATCTTTATCTAGCAGGTATGCGTCTGGCACAATACGGGTACGGATAATCGTACGTCACAATTTAGCAGGGGCAATAATCATCATTACTTCACATTTGCAGTGCTAAAGCAAGCCAATTAAAAAAAAAATTAATTAGCTTTGTTCTAAAAAAAAGCGTATCTGTATCTAGCAGTTGTGTGTCTGGCGCAAAGAGGGTACAGATAAGCTTACGTGACAATTTAGCAGGGGCAATTAACTTCATTACTCCACATTTGCAGTATGTCAGCAAGGGAATCAATAAGGAGTGCAAGTTTCACCATTGCACAATGTGCAAAGTTTTCACAAAGTACAAAACATTAGCCTCGTGGGGTATACATACATGACCACTAAGTACTTGTTGCAAAAGCATGAGGTGGAGGTGATTTCATGAACAAAATGGGTTTGGATGGTAATAGATGGATGTTAACCCCTTTACCCCCAAGGGTGGTTTGCACCAGGCCAATTTTTACAATTCTGACCACTGTCCCTTTATGAGGTTATAACTCCGAAACGCTTCAACGGATCCTGGTGATTCTGACATTATTTTCTCGAGACATATTGTACTTCATGATAGTGGTAAAATTTCTTTGATAGTACCTGCGTTTATTTGTGAAAAAAACGGAAATTTGGCGAAAATTTTGAAAATTTCGCAATTTTCAAACTTTGAATTTTTATGCAATTAAATCACAGAGATATGTCACACAAAATACTTAATAAGTAACATTTCCCACACGTCTCCTTTACATCAGCATAATTTTGGAACCAATTTTTTTTTTGTTAGGGAGTTATAAGGGTTAAAAGTTGACCAGCAATTTCTCATTTTTACAACACCATTTTTTTTTAGGGACCACGTCTCATTTGAAGTCATTTTGAGGGGTCTATATGGTAGAAAATGCCCAAGTGTGACACCATTCTAAAAACTGCACCCCTCAAGGTGCTCAAAACCACATTCAAGAAGTTTATTAACCCTTCAGGTGTTTAATAGGAATTTTTGGAATGTTTAAATAAAAATGAACATTTAACTTTTTTACACAAAAAATTTACTTCAGCTCCAATTTGTTTTATTTTACCAAGGGTAACAGGAGAAATTGGACCCAAAAAGTTGTTGTCCAATTTGTCCTGAGTACGCTGATACCCCATATGTGGCAGTAAACCACTGTTTGGGCGCATGGGAGAGCTCGGAAGGGAAGGAGCGCTATTTGACTTTTCAATGCAAAATTGACAGGAATTGAGATGGGACGCCATGTTGCGTTTGGAGAGCCACTGATGTGCCTAAACATTGAAACCCCCCACAAGTGACACCATTTTGGAAAGTAGACCCCCTAAGGAACTTATCTGGATGTGTGGTGAGCACTTTGACCCACCAAGTGCTTCACAGAAGTTTATAATGCAGAACCGTAAAAATAAAAAATCATATTTTTTCACAAAAATTATATTTTTGCCCCCAATTTTTTATTTTTCCAAGGGTAAGAGAAGAAATTGGACCTCAAAAGTTGTTGTCCAATTTGTCCTGGATACGCTGATACCCCATATGTGGCAGTAAACCACTGTTTGGGCGCATGGGAGAGCTCGGAAGGGAAGGAGCGCAGTTTGACTTTTCAATGCAAAATTGACAGAAATTGAGATGGGACGTCATGTTGCGTTTGGAGAGCCACTGATGTGCCTAAACATTGAAACCCCCCACAAGTGACACCATTTTGGAAAGTAGACCCCCTAAGGAACTTATCTAGAGGTGTGGTGAGCACTTTGACCCACCAAGTGCTTCACAGAAGTTTATAATGCAGAACCGTAAAAATAAAAAATCATATTTTTTCATAAAAATTATATTTTTGCCCCCAATTTTTTATTTTTCCAAGGGTAAGAGAAGAAATTGGACCTCAAAAGTTGTTGTCCAATTTGTCCCGAGTACGCTGATACCCCATATGTGGCAGTAAACCACTGTTTGGGCGCATGGGAGAGCTCGGAAGGGAAGGAGCGCCGTTTGACTTTTCAATGCAAAATTGACAGGAATTGAGATGGGACGCCATGTTGCGTTTGGAGAGCCACTGATGTGCCTAAACATTGAAACCCCCCACAAGTGACACCATTTTGGAAAGTAGACCCCCTAAGGAACTTATCTGGATGTGTGGTGAGCACTTTGACCCACCAAGGGCTTCACAGAAGTTTATAATGCAGAGCCATAAAAATAAAACAAAATTTTTTTCCCACAAAAATTATTTTTTAGCCCCCAGTTTTGTATTTTCCCTAGGGTAACAGGAGAAATTGGACCCCAAAAGTTGTTGTCCAATTTGTCCTAAGTACGCTGATACCCCATATGTGGGGGGGAACCACCGTTTGGGCGCATGGGAGGGTTCGGAAGGGAAGGAGCGCCATTTGGAATGCAGACTTAGATGGAATGGTCTGCAGGCGTCACATTGCGTTTGCAGAGCCCCTAATGTACCTAAACAGTAGAAACCCCCCACAAGTGACACCATTTTGGAAAGTAGACCCCCTAAGGAACTCATCTTGATGTGTTGTGAGAGCTTTGAACCCCCAAGTATTTCACTACAGTTTATAACGCAGAGCCATGCAAATAAAAAATATTTTTTTTTCCACAAAAATTATATTTTAGCCCCCAGTTTTGTATTTTTCCAAGGTTATCAGGAGAAATTGGACCCTAAATGTTGTTGTCCATTTTGTCCTGAGTACGCTGATACCCGATATGTGGGGGGGAACCACCGTTTGGGCGCATGGGAGGGCTCGGAAGGGAAGGAGCATCATTTGGAATGCAGACTTAGATGGATTGGTCTGCAGGCGTCACATTGCGTTTGCAGAGCCCCTAATGTACCTAAACAGTAGAAACCCCCCACAAGTGACCCCATATTGGAAACTAGACCCCTCAATGAACTTATCTAGATGTGTTGTGAGAACTTTGAACCCCCAAGTGTTTCACTACAGTTTATAACGCAGAGCCGTGAAAATAAAAAATCTTTTTGTTTTCCCACAAAAATGATTTTTTAGCCCCCAGTTTTGTATTTTCCCAAGGGTAACAGGAGAAATTGGTCCACAAAAGTTGTTGTCCAATTTGTCCTGAGTACGCTGATACCCCATATGTTGGGGTAAACCCCTGTTTGGGCACACAGGAGAGCTCAGAAGGGAAGGAGCACTGTTTTACTTTTTCAACGCAGAATTGGCTGGAATTGAGATCGGACGCCATGTCGTGTTTGGAGAGCCCCTGATGTGCCGAAACAGTGGAAACCCCCCAATTATAACTGAAACCCTAATCTAAACACACCCCTAACCCTAATTCCAACGGTAACCCTAACCACACCTCTAACCCTGACACACCCCTAACCCTAATCCCAACCCTATTCCCAACTGTAAATGTAATCTAAACCCTAACCCTAACTTTAGCCCCAACCCTAACTGTAGCCCCAACCCTAACCCTAACCCTAGCCCTAACCCTAGCCCTAACCCTAGCCCTAACCCTAACCCTAGCCCTAACCCTAGCCCTAACCCTAGCCCTAACCCTAGCCCTAACCCTAGCCCTCACCCTAACCCTAGCCCTAACCCTAGCCCTAACCCTAGCCTAGCCCTAACCCTAGCCCTAACCCTAGCCCTAACCCTAGCCCTAGCCCTAACCCTAACCCTAGCCCTAGCCCTAACCCTAGCCCTAACCCTAGCCCTAACCCTAGCCCTAGCCCTAACCCTAGCCCTAACCCTAGCCCTAATGGGAAAATGGAAATAAATACATTTTTTTTTATTTTTCCCTAACTAAGGGGGTGATGAAGGGGGGTTTGATTTACTTTTATAGCGAGTTTTTTTGCGGATTTTTATGATTGGCAGCCGTCACACACTGAAAGACCCTTTTTATTGCAAAAAATATTTTTTGCAATACCACATTTTGAGAGCTATAATTTTTCCATATTTTGGTCCACAGAGTCATGTGAGGTCTTGTTTTTTGCGGGACGAGTTGACGTTTTTATTGAAAACATTTTTGGGCACGTGACATTTTTTGATCGCTTTTTATTCCGATTTTTGTGAGGAAGAATGACCAAAAGCCAGCTATTCATGAATTTCTATTGGGGGAGGCGTTTATACCGTTCCGCGTTTGGTAAAATTGATAAATCAGTTTTATTCTTCGGGTCAGTACGATTACAGAGATACCTCATTTATATCATTTTTTTATGGTTTGGCGCTTTTATGCGATAAAAACTATTTTACAGAAAAAAAAATTATTTTTGCATCGCTTTATTCTCAGGACTATAACTTTTTTATTTTTTTGCTGATGATGCTGTATGGCAGCTCTTTTTTTGCGGGACAATATGACGCTTTCAGCGGTACCATTGTTATTTATATCTGTCCTTTTGATCACGTGTCATTCCACTTTTTGTTCGGCGGTATGATAATAAAGCGTTGTTTTTTGCCTCGTTTTTTTTTTTTTGAGTGTTTACTGAAGGGGTTAACTAGTGGGAGTTTTATAGGTCGGGTCGTTACGGACGCGGCGATACTAAATATGTGTACTTTTATTGTTTTTTTTTTTTATTTAGATGAAGAAATGTATTTATGGGAATAATATTTTTTTTTTTTTCATTATTTTGGAATATTTTTTTTTATTTTTTTTACACATTTGGAAATTTTTTTTTTAACTTTTTTACTTTGTCCCAGGGGGGGACATCACAGATCAGTGATCTGACAGTTTGCACAACACTCTGTCAGATCACTGATCTGACATGCAGCGCTGCAGGCTTCACAGTGCCTGCTCTGAGCAGGCTCTGTGAAGCCACCTCCCTCCCTGCAGGACCCGGATCCGCGGCCATCTTGGATCCGGGGCTGGAGGGAGCAGGGAGGGAGGTGAGACCCTCGCAGCAACGCGATCACATCGCGTTGCTCCGGGAGTCTTAGGGAAGCCCGCAGGGAGCCCCCTCCCTGCGCGGTGCTTCCCTGCACCGCCGGCACATCGCGATCATCTTTGGTCGCGGTGTGCCAGGGGTTAATGTGCCGGGGGCGGTCCGTGACCGCTCCTGGCACATAGTGCCGGATGTCAGCTGCGATAAGCAGCTGACACCCGGCCGCGATCGGCCGCGCTCCCCCCGTGAGCGCGGCCGATCGGCTATGATGTACTATCCCGTCCAGGGTCAGATAAGCCCAGGGCACCTCGACGGGATAGTACGTCTAAGGTCACAGAGGAGTTAAGACAACTTCCCAGCAAAAACATGGGGGCTGCTTCTACATTACATTGCTGTCAACCGTCGGAGGAAATCCAGCCTTTTTTCAAATTTAGAAAAGTCAGCATCTTCCATTGACAGGCGTGTGCACCTACCCGTTATGATGACACCAGCCAAACCCACTCAGACAACACACTGGCAGCAGGGCATGGCAGTACCTCCAAGGTGTAGGAGAGTTCTGGACAAATGTGGAGCTTGGACAACCAATAGTTAAAGGGCACTGAAGATTAATGAAGGACACTGGTATGGTCACTTAAGTAGTCCTTCATCATCTTGGTCAACTTCTCCATCCTCATTACAGTTACACCCACAGATAGCCCTTGCTGATGTGACGGCCTCATGAAAATGTGTCAGTTGGTGGACATTTACCCCCGAGTTGCACCTGGAGTGCGTTGCCCTCCCCTGTAATTGTTGTGGGTGAAAAAAACTGTATCTCTGCCAGCAGTGTTATCTGAGGGTAATCTTTTTAGCAAGTTTTCCACAACAGCCCTCTGGAATACATGCACTGAAAATGGCACGCCTGCCTCCGACATGAGAAAAGCAAATTTCTCCTTGTACCGTGCGTCAAGAAAGGTGAATGGCCAGTATTTCATGTTGGACAAATGTGTTTCATGCAAGGGTCTTGAGAAAGCATTTGGGCATGAACTCTGCCGTGTGTGGCAGACTACAAAGAGTTAAACATTCCGTGTCCTCACCAGGAAGAACACTAACCATCCTCTACTCTTCACGATGCATGGCCTCCTGCTCTTTCTCCTCTTCAGGTCATCCATGCTGGACAGGCATGAAACTGAGATTGTGAGTCCCTTCTGTAGCACAGACCAAAACCTACTGTTCCTCTTCATCCTCCTCCTCTCCTGTACTTTGTCATCACCCAATGTGGCCTCAAAGTATTGTGTGAGGCTGGGTTGTGTGGTATCAGCCACAGTAAAATCTTGCTCCATAGCCATGTAAGGGTTTATTGGTGTCAAGTCATGCCCTGCATTCCTTCCTAGTATAACGGGTACGTTATACGTGTAAGATATTTTATTATGTGATGATGTATGTATAATGTATAGTTATTAGTGATGAGCGAGCACTAACATGCTTGGGTGCTCGTTGCTTGGGTCGAGCAAATTGGAATACTCGGATGCTCGGACAGAACAACAAGCCCAATGTAAGTCTATGGGAGACCCAAGCATTTTTACCGCGATCCCCCCAGGGGTCCTTTTAAGGTCTGAAAACATCTGAAAATAATGGAAACACAGCTCAAATAACACAGGAACATCAAGAGGATGCCCCTGGAAACATTTCTGACTCCTAGGTCACAGTTGTAAAGAATGTTGTCAGAGTTTCGTGCCATTTTTACAGGTGCACCAAAAAACATACAAAAATGAAACCAAAATGGATGCTGCTATGAAATATGTTAAGGTACATCCTTTCCAGGCTAATGACTTGTATATAATAAAATAATTAACCCCAAATCAAACTGTTCCTCCACGAATTGGACTATGTTCACACGCAGCGTTTTTTATGCGTTTTTCAACTTTAACATTGCTTTCAACATTGCTGCATTGAATTCAAGGCCTGCCCTGCTAACAAGTCATATGCACCCCAAGAAGCCTTTGAACCCAGGTACTGGATGGCCGCAGGAAAACCCACTTCACATTCTTCAGTTGGTACTGCCATACTGTTTCCTTATGCATTGAATGCAAGGGCCGCCTTGACCCAAATTTGCACGCACCCCAATCCCCCCTTGGAAGAAACATGGAAGAGAGCCTCATAAAAAAACTGTCACATTACAAAGGATTGTGGCTCCTAGACTCGTAATGCCCATACACTAAGTGTATGGGCTGACAAACATTTTCACCTGGGGGGTACACATCAACATACTCTGTAAATATTTTATTACGGGCATCATAAACACCCTTGCAAAAAACTAGAGTGGCTGTAGCAGCACCAAACACGTTACCCCTGGTGATCTAGTGGCAGTCAATGATGAGACGTGGAGGAAGGCCTCATTAAAAATTAGGCCTAATTTAAAGAAATGGGTCTCCTAGACTTGAAATGCCCATACACTAAGTGTATTAGCTGACAAACAATTCCCCTTGGGGGGTCATTTTTTTGAAAAAAATTGTTTACGGGCATCATAAATAGTGTTGAGCGATGCCTTCCGATATTTGAAAGTATCGGTATCGGATGGTATCGGCTGATACCGGCAAAATATCGGATCTCGCCGATACTGATACCCGATACCAATACAAGTCAATGGGACACAAATATCGGAATGTATCCTCGATGGTTCCCAGGGTCTGAAGGAGAGGAAACTCTCCTTCAGGCCCTAGGATCCATATTAATGTAAAAAATAAAGAATAAAAATAGAAAATATGGCTATCCTCACCCCTCTGAAGAACCCTGGTTGTCACCGCTGCAAGCGTCCGCCTCCGTTATTAAAAGGTATAGTGTGCTTCTCCCTATTAATTATATTTTTGCACTCAGTGGTGTGACTTTTCTTGCCGGACTTTTCCTGCAGCTACATTTGGTGTCTCAACAGATCTCTTTGCTGACACCAGTACACATTCTCTGGTTGGATTTTATTTAAAGGCATAGTGTGCTTCTCCCTATCAATTATATTTTGCACCATGTGGTGGTACTTTTCCTGCAGCCCCATTTGGTAATTCAGCAGACTTTCTGCTGACACCAGTATATATCTTCTGGCTGGATTGTTTATTTAAGGCTATATGTACCGCCATTCTGTGTACCTTTGTTCCTTTGCAATTTTGCACAATTCCACTTAGCACTTTATTTCATATAACTGTGTGTGACTGATGCTTGAATTATTGCTTATTTGCATGTTTTTTCACTATGCACTTTCTATATATAATCATTGATATTGTCACGTTGCACTTTAGTTTGTTTCTAATATACTATTTTTGGAATTTCATTCCATTTTTTTAGTCCTTTTTCCCCTTTTTCGTTGCTTTTCATTATTAGTCACTATATTTTTTGGTATTATATTTAATAATTTTTTTTTGGGGGGGGGTATTTTATGTGTGTATTGCTATATACCGTATAATCTTTTATTTTTAGAGGTTGCTCCTACCTTTAGACATATAAATATATTTTTGGGTCAGTCCTTACCATCTTCCTTTTTTATTTTATATATATATATATATATATATATATATATATATATACATTGTTTTTATATTATTAGTCTATAACTTTTTTTGTCCTGTTGTGCGCACAAATTATGATTTAAAAATACATATATTTGCCAACCATACATAATAAAGGCATTTTATACCTACCCTTTGCTTGGTGTCCTATCTGGTACTGATCTATACTTGGGTTTTGGTTGCCCCTGTCCCTTGTTAGTGGTTTTGTCCACATTTTTTCCACAGAGCACTAGTCACTTATATAGAATCATATTAGTGTTTATTGCTGATTATGGCACGGGTATAAGTATACAGTGTTGTGGTATTCTGTGGACGCGTCTAATCTGGACAAGTAACTGGAAGTATTATCCGCTATCCAACCAACCTTTTCACACTGCTCTGGCTTCAATGGTGCTGTCTTGCTAGCTTCTCCCCTAGGACTTCGGACACTAAGGTCCAGCGAGAAGATGTGGAGGTTTTTTCGTGGCCCAATTTTAACTTGCCCACGGCTTCGACATGCACCATCACCAACATGTCCACTCCCCCGTCCCTTGCCATGCGCCATGCCCATTGTAAATGGACTAGAATATTTTACACATTCACTACAAGTGGCTGAATTGGTTGCAAACTTGTATGTGGTATGTGTACAGGAAAACCACACTTTAATTTATCTGGACTGTAATTAAAAATGTTTTTTGGGTTATCAAATTGGTGTCAATAAGTAGGGAAAGAGACAGAAAAAACACTAGAATATATAGGCCTAAAACGGCCAAATTCTTAGTACAGATAGTTGAGGCCTGTCACGTAAATACCACACAGCCAAATATGTGGCTTGTACTTTTTATTTTTTTAATCAAAAATAGAGCTGTATATAAGTAGAGTAACAGACAGGAAAAAACTGGACTTACGGCCTAAAATGCCCAAACTTGGAGCACGTAGATATATGAGGCCTGTCATGGAAATACCACACTGCCAAATATTTGACCTTTATTTTTCACTTTTCTAAATGCAAAATAGTGCTGTGTATAAGTAGAGTAACAGACAGGAAAAAAAATGGAATTTAGGCCTAAAATGCCTTGTGTGCTCAAATGTTTGGGCATCAGTGCACTCAACTTCCTCATGACGCTCTTTAATGGTGCACGTTGAAAGGCCTGACAAATTACGAGGGAGCATAAAACGTTCCTTAGAGTGGCCAGCGTTGGGGTCATATTTCTCCTGTGACTCTTGATGGTGGAAGGAGGACCAGGTTGAGGATTCAGAAGCTCAACCTCTTGGCTACTGAGACTGGACTGTGTGGAAGACTTTGTGGTGCTGCTTGTCAACACACTGGAGCCTTTGTCTGCCATACAACCTACAACATTGTGGCAATTGTCTAGGTTCATCAGTGGTGGACCATGCTGACCACATTTTGACAGGAAGCTAAAACGAGATTCAGGGACCTCCAGATTTGTAACACGGGCTTGGCGGACACCACCACATCCATATCCCTTAACGTCACCCTTTCTCATATTGAATGCTTGATGCATATGAAACATTTCTAATGTCTAAGGTGTTATGTACAAATTCAGTATATCTAGCAATGTGTGGCATTTTTTTTAAGAAAGTAGCTTTATTACACATGGCAATAGCAGACGCAAGAAAATTAGAGATAGTCAAGTTTACATAACTCTTCAGGCTTTGCGCCAGTTGCACAACTGATAGATAAAGATACACTGTTCATTAAACCAATAGAACATGTGTAGGCTTGTGTAGATTGGTCAATGGCTGTCTCTTTATCTTGAGGAGGCTGATTCCAAGTAAAATGAGGCTTGTACATGTTCCTGACATGGGTTTCAGGCATGAAAGACTGACCACAATACAGGTCCTCGCTTGCATACACTGTATTCACAATTTAATTCTAATGTTTCTGGCTTTTGGTCATACAGCTCCCTCAACTCCTGTATTATATTCACCTTATAACGACTTCAACCACTATGACAGTTGTTCCATTGGCATCAATCTTGCCTTGCGCAGGCGTGTACTACGGAGGACATAGAATGAACTTCAATCCAATATTGCGTCCAGCATGCAGCCAGCAGGTAAGGAAAGGGTGAATCAAACACCCGAAAACTCATGACCAAAAACCGATCCCGCCAAATTCAGGTGACAGGTTCCCTTTAACTTCTTAAAGGGGCTGTCTGGTCCAAAACGACTCTGTGTGACTGCAGATTATGATTTTCCCCAGCACATGCACTTACATTTCATCTAAATCTACAAAATATGTAATTCAAATAAACCCCCCCAAAGCATTCACTACTGATGCAACAATGATATGTTGGACTTTTGTACAGCAGTATCCAGCAATTCAGAGATGCACAAAACTATGGTTGACCGTGCTATTACTCTCGCCTAAAATGACAGGCACTGATGTATTGTAGGTCAGCCATAGTCCACAGTGTTCCCTTCTGCCTCATTATAGGGAATGTTTTACCGGGGGTTCCGTCAGATTTACACTGAAACTTTGATGCAATTGCTCAGCATAGACAGCAGGATAAATCTGAGCTGAGCCTTAGGCCGGCGTCACACACAGCGTAAAACAATACGGTCCGTATATTACGGCCGTAATACGCTGAAAAGTCCCGAAAAAAGTGGTCCGTAGCTCCTCCGTAGGCAGGGTGTGTCAGCGTTTTTTGCGCATGGCATCCTCCGTATGTAATCCGTATGGCATCCGTACTGCGTGGTTTTCTCGCAGGCTAGCAAAACCAACATACCGCTATAGAAGTGATCCATGTGTCCCAAAAAGAAAAGAAAATATATATATACTGTCTATATATATATATATATATATATATATGTGTCAGTAGACACATATATTAGAGAGAAAAGCCGGTAATTCAGTGCGGTGTACAGTAAAATCACACTGACAGCTTACAGTAGAATAGGTAGAATAAATGTGTACACATAGAATAGGTATATATATATATATATATGTCAGTGAGACACATATATGTATATATATTAATATTTATTCCAGCGCTAGACAGCTTGAAAGCCGGTAATTCAATTACCGGCTTTTTCCTTCTCCTTCCTAAAACCCGACATGATTTGAGACATGGTTTACATACAGTAAACCATGTCTTCTCTCCATTTTTTTTGCAGATTCCACACTACTAATGTCAGTAGTGTGTATCTGCAAAATTTGGCCGTTCTAGCTCTTAAAATAAAGGGTTAAATGGCGGAAAAAATTGGCGTGGGCTCCCGCGCAATTTTCTCCGCCAGAGTAGTAAAGCCAGTGACTGAGGGCAGATATTAATAGCCTGGAGAGGGTCCATGGTTATTGGCCCCCCCCTGGCTAAAAATATCTGCCCCCAGCCACCCCAGAAAAGGCACATCTGGAAGATGCGCCTATTCTGGCACTTGGCCACTCTCTTCCCATTCCCGTGTAGCGGTGGGATATGGGGTAATGAAGGGTTAATGCCACCTTGCTATTGTAAGGTGACATTAAGCCTAATTAATAATGGAGAGGCGTCAATTATGACACCTATCCATTATTAATCCAATACAAGTAAAGGGTTAAATAAAACACAAACACATTTTTTAAAATTATTTTAATGAAATAAAAACAATGGTTGTTGCAGTATTTTATTCAACGCCCAATCCAGTCACTGAAGACCCTCGTTCTGTGAGTAAAAAAACATAATAAACCAACAATATACTTACCCTCCGCAGATCTGTAACGTCCAACGATGTAAAACCTTCTGAAGGGGTTAAAACATTTTGCAGCAAGGAGCTGTGCTAATGCACGCTGCTCCTCCCTGCAAAACCCCAGGGAATGAGGCTAAAAATAGATCAATGATCTATATTTAGCTTCATTTGCGGTGAGGCGCCCTCTGCTGGCTGTTCATAGATCGTGGGAAATTACCTAGAAAGCTCCCTGGCTTTCTAGGTAATTTCCCACGATCTATGAACAGCCAGCAGAGGGCGCCTCACCGCAAATGATGCTAAATATAGATCATTGATCTATTTTTAGCCTCATTCCCTGGGGTTTTGCAGCGAGGAGCAGCGTGCATTAGCACAGCTCCTTGCTGCAAAATGTTTTAACCCCTTCAGAAGGATTTACATCGTTGGACGTTACAGATCTGCGGAGGGTAAGTATATTGTTGGTTTATTATGTTTTTTTACTCACAGAACGAGGGTCTTCAGTGACTGGATTGGGCGTTGAATAAAATACTGCAACAACCATTGTTTTTATTTCATTAAAATAATTTTAAAAAATGTGTTTGTGTTTTATTTAACCCTTTACTAGTATTGGATTAATAATGGATAGGTGTCATAATTGACGCCTCTCCATTATTAATTAGGCTTAATGTCACCTTACAATAGCAAGGTGGCATTAACCCTTCATTACCCCATATCCCACCGCTACACGGGAATGGGAAGAGAGTGGCCAAGTGCCAGAATAGGCGCATCTTCCAGATGTGCCTTTTCTGGGGTGGCTGGGGGCAGATATTTTTAGCCAGGGGGGGGCCAATAACCATGGACCCTCTCCAGGCTATTAATATCTGCCCTCAGTCACTGGCTTTACTACTCTGGCGGAGAAAATTGCGCGGGAGCCCACGCCAATTTTTTCCGCCATTTAACCCTTTATTTTAAGAGCTAGAACGGCCAAATTTTGCAGATACACACTACTGACATTAGTAGTGTGGAATCTGCAAAAAAAATGGAGAGAAGACATGGTTTACTGTATGTAAACCATGTCTCAAATCATGTCGGGTTTTAGGAAGGAGAAGGAAAAAGCCGGTAATTGAATTACCGGCTTTCAAGCTGTCTAGCGCTGGAATAAATATTAATATATATACATATATGTGTCTCACTGACATATATATATATATATATACCTATTCTATGTGTACACATTTATTCTACCTATTCTACTGTAAGCTGTCAGTGTGATTTTACTGTACACCGCACTGAATTACCGGCTTTTCTCTCTAACAGCGCTGCGTATTTCTCGCAAGTCACACTGCTTGTCCGTGTGTAATCCGTATTTTTCACGCTTCCATAGACTTTCATTGGCATATTTCTTGCGCAGTACGGTGACAAACGCAGCATGCTGCGATTTTGTACGGCCGTAGAAAGCCGTATAATACTGATCAGTAAAATACGGCAAATAGGAGCAGGGGCATAGAGAATAATTGTGCCGTATTTTTTGCGAGTTTTACGGACGTAGATTCTGCGCTCTTACGTCCGTAAAACTCGCATGTGTGACGGCGGCCTTAGGCTATGTGCCCACGTTGCAGAATGTCTGTAGAATTTTCATGAGCAAAACTGGACTCCCTGCACAGGAAAACACTCTTGCATTTTTTTTTCTCACGTTTGTTGTGCTTTTTTTGCATTTTTTTCCGGAGCTTCCCAATGCAATAATATTGCGGCAAAACCACGAAAAATCTGCAAAATTAATGAACTGCGATCTTTAGGAGGCAAAATATACAAATCAACAGCAGGCAAAGAATTAGTTTTTATTTTTTATGCCATTCCTTGTGTGATATAAATAGTAAGATGGCTTTATTTTTCAAGTTAGTGCGATTATCAGATTTATATCTTTTTCATGTTTGGCTATTATCACACATTAAATTTTTTTTTTTTTTTTTTTACAAAAAAAGGTTTTGCAATGCCATATTTTTTTTGGCTGCAATTTTTCTATATTTTTACTGACAGTCATGTGAGAGCTTGTTTTTTGTGCAATGAGTTGGTGTTTTTATTGATACCATGTTTGGGCATATAATATTTTTGATCGCTTTTAATTCCAATTTTTTTGAGGAAAAATTAACAAAAAACAGCAAATCACAGATTGTTTTGTGGGTTTTTCTTAATGCCATTCACTATGTCATAAAAGTGTTAAGACAGATTTATTCTTTGGGTCAGTACAATTACAATGGTCAGCACAATTTATATCATTTTGATTATGTTTTGTCGCTTCTACACAATACAAACTAATTTATAGAAAAAATAAACTAATTTATAGAAAAAATATTCAATAATTTTTAAATTGCTGCATTCTGAAAGGTATAGCTTTTTATTTTTCCACTGATGAAGCTCTCTGGCGGCTTGTTTTTTGTGGGAGTCCCCAGCAGTATGATGAACAACCATAGTTTTTTGCTATGTTATTTATCCCTTTTTTATGGTATTCACTTGTGTGACAGTTTTACATGTTGTGTTGTTCTGGACTCGGCAAATATTTGTTCTTTATTAGTTGTTATATAAAAATGTGTATTTATTGGTATAATATCTTTTGTTCTTCGGTTAGTGTTTTTTTTTGTTTGTTTTTTAAATACATTTTTTCCATCTTTATCTTAACTTTTTTACTTAGTGTCTCTATGGGACTTTAACATGTATTACTTTGATCACTGGTTTCATGCATTGCAATACAGATGCACGGCAATGCATGAGGCCTATGTAATTATATAGGCAGAATGTCTACTTAACCTATGGATGGGTTTAACAGGCCCCCAAACCTGGCACACGAGGAGGTCATTGTTTGACTTTGGGTGCCATGACAACCATTAGTTCCCTGGCACACCAGGAGGTCATTGTTTGACTTTAGGTGCAATGACAACCATTGGTTCCCTGTGACTTTCAGTCTGACAGCGGTGAGAAAGGAAGAACCCTCTGTTACAACCTTCAAAATGCCAGGATCACAATTGATAGTGGCATCCTGAGGACTAAATCAATCAGGGGTAGTGTGGGCACAGGCACTGAATGTTACCTAAGGAGCTCATCTGTCAGCTAAGCCGAGCTCCCTGAAGTGATCATGCAAATAACTGCAGATGTTTCAGCACTTCCTGACGTCGGTTAGTTAGATTTACTGACCAATCACAGTGATCAGAGATTGGGGACCGCTGAAATGGGTCCCTGCATCTCTAGCCATCTCTACCATCAGCTGTGTGTGACTTCTGCTGTCCCAGAGTTGTCACTCTTTATTTTCACACAGTGACAGCTAAACTACATGAGGACTTCATCCTCAGGAATGTTTACTGGCTGCAAAATCATTACCCATATTTCCTGACCCCTTTCACTCTGTACTTGTCTGTCATTACTATGTTTTTTTGCTTTTTTTTCTTCTTCCTGCATGTTTCTCACCTTGATTCGTTGATGCTAACACACATTTGGCTTTATCTCTCCATTTGGGTCTGACTATTTCCTATTTGTATTTTCTCTTCTGACTTCTAATTTTCCCCTCTTGTGTCTGTGATCAGTCTCCCTGCTGCCCCTCCCTCCTGATCACACTTGGCCTATTTCATGTGCACTTAGGTTGTAATAAATGCTGAGTCCCAGGTCTGTCTGACTGTGGTCTGGCTCTATAAGTATGGCTGTTTATGTATACAGCAGAAATATGCCAGAAATGAAACAGAAAGGAACAGAAGGTACAACTAACCCCTGTTGTTATATGTTCTACATTTCTTTCTCTTCCTCCACACTTAATCTCACCATGCCAACATATGCCCTAATAGTTTGGGCTCCTGTACTCCTCACTTTCCTTCGCTATCCGCATACCCCAGCACCATCAAACCAAATAGTAAGCTCCTTCCCTCCTTCCTTCTTGCCGCCTCCCCACCTGACCTCCTCTGCAGACTTCCTCCTCAACATCACATCTCTCCTACTAAAGCATAAAACAAGCCGCCCACTCTCCTCCCACCAGCTCTCCCTCTTGCTGATTCTCCTCACTGCTGGTGACATATCTCCCAATCCTGGATCCCCACAGCTCATACCTCCCATTATTACCCCCTTTCTATCGCTCCCAACCCAATACAAAAACTCAAAATCTCACGCACGCACTTCAAATCCGTGCTATTGGCGTCCACCACCCTGCTCCCTCTTTCTGGATCACTCTGGAATGCCTTCTCCATTTGCAATAAACTCCATGTGATTCACGACCTCTTTACCTCTCATAATTTTTCCTTCCTGGGCCTCATCGAAACATGGCTGACACCCTCCGACACAGCCTCCCCTGCTGCGGCCTCCACTTCAAACACATTCCTCACCCTGGCAACAGACATGGTGGAGGAGTGGATCTTCTCCTTTCTTCCAACTGTACCTTTAACCCAATCCCACCTCTTTCCTCCCTTATCTTCCCCTCTTTTGAAGTCCACTCTGTCCGCATCTACTCTCCCTGCAACCTCCAAGTGACTGTCGTATGCCAATATCCAGGCCTGACCACTGCCTTCATTGACCAGTTCTCCACCTGGCTTCTTAACTTTCTTTCTGCTGACATTCTCACTATCATCATGGGTGACTTTAACATCCCCATTGACACCCACCAGTCAGCAGCTTCCAAACTCCTGTGGCTTACTTTATCTTTCAGACTTACTCCATTGTCCTCCTCAGCCACCTACACAGACGGACATACATTAGACCTAGTCTTCCCCTGTCTCTGCTCCCTATCTAACTTCACAACCTCCCCTCTCCCTTTATCTGACCACCATCTATTCACGTTCTCATCACTGTCTTCCCCATCTGTCACCCATGTCCACCAATTGCACACCCCGACTGAAACCTCGCACATCTAGACACTCGCACACTCTCTGACTCTATTCTACCACTGTCCTCCATATCTTCACTCCACAACACAGATACTGCCGCTAGTTTCCACATTGCCACTCTTGCATCAGCCATCAACTTGGTTGCCGCTGTCATGCATAGCAGAGTGCGACTAATCAATAGACAACCCTGGCACAATAACATCACTAAAAAGCTCTGGCAAGTATCCAGAATTGCCGAGCGGCTTTGGAAGAAATCACATTCGCAAGATGACTTCACTGCAGTCAAACAAGAACCACTCACATTCACATCAACTGTCACCTCTGCTAAACAGGCCTACTTTACATCGCTCTTATCTTCCTTATCCCACAACCCCAAACAGTTGTTCAACACTTTTAACTCCCTCCTCTGCCCACCACTGCCCCCTCTGACTTCCCTAATCTCTGCGGAGGACTTTGCCACGCACTTCAAAAATAAGATAGCCCAAACAAGGCAAGTCTTTGTTGTCCAACCACAACCCCTTTGTATACCAGACCAATGCCCTAACCCCATAACTTCCCTCTCCAAAATCACTGAAAAAGAGATTGCTCATCTTCTCGCTAAATCGCACCTCACCACTTGTGCACTTGACCCCATCCCATCCCACCTCCTCCCCAACCTCACCACCATGCTTATCCCATCTCTAACCCATCTCTTCCATCTATCACTAACTTCTGGTACCTTCCCCTCTGCTTTTAAGCATGCCATAATCACACCTATCCTCAAAGAGCCATCCCTTGACCTGAGCGCTATGTCCAGCTATCGCCCTATATATTTGCTCCCATTTGATTCCAAACTCCTTGAGCAGCACGTCCATGTTGAACTTTCTTCTCACTTTGCATCTAACTCGTTCTTCGACAACCTACAATTTGGCTTCCGTCCCCACCAATTCACTGAGACTACCCTGACCAAACTTCTCTATACTCCTCCTTCTAGACCTGTCCTTTGCCTTCGACATAGTTGACCACTGCCTCCTACTACAGATCCTTTCTTCCTTTGGTGTAAAAGACCTTGCCCTATCCTCGATCTCTTCATTCCTTACCAACCGCACATTTAGCGTTTCCTACTCCCACACTACCGCCTCATCTTGCCCTCCCTCTGTTGGTGTCCCTCAAGGCGCTGTCCTAGCACCCCTACTCTTCTCAATCTAAACCCTTGGCCTGGGACAACTCATAAAGTCCTATGGCTTCCAGTATCATTTATATACTGATGACACTCAGATCTACCTCTCTGCCCCAGATGTCACCTCTCCGCTGTCCAGAATCCCAGAGTGTCTATCAGCCATATCATCCTTATTGTCCCCTCACTTCCTCAAGCTCAATGTGAACAAATCTGAACTAATTATCTTTCCTCCATCTTGCATATCTTCCCTACCTGATCTATCTATCACAATAAATGAAACCACACTTCCCTCTGTCCTGTAAATCCATTGCCTTGGAATAACCCTTGACTCTACCCTGTCCTTCAAACCGCACATCCAAGCTCTCGCCACATCCTGTCACCTCCAGCTCAAAAATATTTCCAGTGTCCGTCCTTTCTTCAACCCTCACTCTACCAAAATGCTTGTGCATGCCCTAATCATCTCCCTCTTCGACTACTGCAACATCCTTCTCTGTGGCCAACCTTCTAACACTCTCACACCCTGCCAGTCCATCCTTAACTCTGTTGCCTGACTAATTAATCTCTCTCTTCGCTGCACTCCTGCTTCTCCTCTTTGCAATTTTCTTTACAGGCTACCAATTTCCCAGCATATTCAGTTTAAACTACTAACATTGACCTACAAAGCCATCCATAACCTTTCTCCTCCGTATATTTCCGAACTAATCTCCCAATAATTTCCCTCATGTAATCTCTGTTTCTCCCGAGACCTCCTTCACTCCTCCACACTTATTCGATCATCACCCAGTCACCTCCAAGATTTCTCCCGAATATCCCCCACCCTCTGTAATTCTGTGCCCCAACACGTCCGGTTATCCATCACATGTGGATCCTTCAGACGGAACCTGAAAACCCATCTTTTCAAAAAAGCTTACAACCTGTAATGACCATGAATCCACCTCAACACCATCGGAGCTGCTACAACCCCTGACCTACTGTCTCCTTCCCCATAAACATTTTGTTTCTATCCATAAGGGTAACCTCACTAATTTTGCATGTTGTGCCATAGAAAAGGTCAGTTGTCCCAGAGGAGGATCAACATTTATTGATGAGGGGAGCTTATTGGATATTGTGCCTGGATACGAAATTCCCCAAGGAAATGAATTATAAAACGATTTGTTTTATATCTATTGATTCTATTAACCATTCAACTTTCAGTCCTCATTTGTTTTGTGTTACAGCTGTTGCATTTCATTAATCAATCCTTTATCTTTGCTCTGATTGGTGCTTGTTCCTTATTTATATCTGTCTGTATGTTCTCACTATATCCTATGACTAAGGGCGTATCGTTGCGCCAGAAACGCGTCAGGTTGTTTTTATTATTTAATTTTTAATCATGTCCAAATAAACTTTTTTTTTAACTTTTTAACTGGTCGGTGTGCCGGAAACATATCCTTTCCTTTTCCTATGTTTGCTGAATGCACCAGCAAGATCGGCACCCACCAGACAAATGCTAGCAAACTCCCTTGGTTTCCAGCTGAATACTACTCACGTGGAGACTTTCCATCTTCCCTGCCTCATGTCCTTAGATATTGGCTATGTCCTATAGCTATTTTACTTAAGCACTTCATGCCCTTTATTTAGTTCATGCTTTTAGCGTGCTGCTATTTTGACACCCTATGCATTGTGTTCATAACATATACTTTGCCTGTTTTTACACGACACAGTGTCATTTACCCTTGTCTTACTATAACTTTATATACGACTTCACTTACTGTATTTTGATAATATGCATGTTACCATATAACAATGTTTTTTTTAACTCTATCTAAACATGGTTTTTGCACCTGCAGTGCCTTGCGAAAGTATTCGGCCCCCCGGCACTTTTCAACCTTTTGCCACATATCATGCTTCAAACATAAAGGTACCAAATGTACATTTTTGGTGAAGAAACAACAACAAGTGGAACACAATTGTGAAGTTTAAACAAAATGTATTAGCTATTTACATTTTTTGTGGAAATTCAAAAACTGAAATGTGGGGTGTGCAATATTATTCGGCCCCTTTATTTTCAGTGCAGCAAACTCACTACAGAAGTTCACTATGGATCTCTGAATGATCCAATGTTGTCCTAAATGCCTAATGATGATAAATATAATCCACCTGTGTGTAATCAAGTCTCCGTATAAATGCACCTGCTCTGTGATAGTCTCAGGGTTCTGTTTGAAGCACAGAGAGCATCCTGAAGACCAAGGAACACAACAGGCAGGTCCAAGATACTGTTGTGGAGAAGTTTAAAGCCGTATTTGGATACAAAATGATTTCCAAAACTTTAAACATTCCAAGGAGCACTGTGCAAGCGATCATATTGAAATGGAAGGAGTATCATAACACTGAAAATCTACCAAGACCCGGCCGTCCCTCTAAACTTTCATCTCAAACAAGGAGAAGACTGGTCAGACATGTAGCCTAAAGGCCCATGATCACTCTGGATGAACTGCAGAGATCTACAGCTGAGGTGGGACAGTCTGTCCAAAGGACAACAATTAGTTATACACTGCACAAATCTGGCCTTTATGGACGAGTGGCAAGAAGAAAGCCAGTTCTCAAAGATATCCATAAAATGTGTTGTTTAAAGTTTGCAACAAGCCACGTGGGAGACACACCAAACATGTGGAAGAAGGTGCTCGGGTCAGATGAAACCAAAATTGAACTTTTTGGCAACAATGCCAAAAGATATGTTTGGTGTAAAGGCAACACAGCTCATCACCCTGAACACACCATCCCCACTGTCAAACATTGTGGTGGCAACATCATGTCTTGGGCCTGCTTTTCTTCAGCAGGGACAGGGAAGATGGTTCAAATTGATGGGAAGATGGATGGAGCAAGCCAAATACAGGACCATTCTTGAAAAAAACCTTTTGGAGTCTGCAAAAGACCTGAGACTGGGTCAGAGAATTGTCTTCCAACAAGACAATGATCCCAAACATAAAGCAAAATCTACAATGGAATGGTTCACAAATAAATGTATCCAGGTGTTAGAATAGCCAAGTCAAAGTCCACACCTCAATCCAATCGAGAATCTGTGGAAAGAGCTGAAAACTGCTGTTCACAAACGATCTCCATCAAACTTCACTGAGCTCGAGCTGTTTGCCAAGGAAGAATGGGTAAGAATTTCAGTCTCTCGATGTACAAAACTAATTAAGACATACCCCAAGCGACCTGCAGCTGTAATTGCAGCAAAAGGTGGCGCAACAAAGTATTAAGTTAAAGGGGCTGAATAATATTGCACGCCCCACATTTCTGTTTTTGAATTTCCACAAACATTTAAAATAATAAATTTCATTCAACTTCACAATTGTGTTCCACTTGTTGTTGATTCTTCACCAAATATTTACATTTGAAATCTTTATCTTTGAAGAATGATATGTGAGAAAAGGTTGAAAAGTGCCAGGGGGCCGAAAACTTTCGCAAGGCACTGGAGGTAAATGTTATCTTATGGTACCTAGGGATTTTTCTGTATATTGTTATTTATATTGGCTTACTAAACTATTGGCTAATATTTTTCCAATCTTTTGATGAACAGATAATGTTATTTACACAAACCACTTTTATATACTAATTGGGAGACCCATTATCTGTTTTTTTTCAGGAATTTATTGATCTAGTTTATCAATTTTTCATCTTTATTCTGATTGGTATGTTGTTTTAGCAGATCTTCTTTCATGTACAGTACAGACCAAAAGTTTGGACACACCTTCTCATTTAAAGATTTTTCTGTATTTTCATGACCATGAAAATTGTACATTCACACTGAAGGCATCAAAACTATGAATTAACACATGTGGAATTATATACTTAACAAAAAAGTGTGAAACAACTGAAATTATGTCTTATATTATTGGTTCTTGAAAGTAGCCACCTTTTGCTTTTATGACTGGTTTGCACACTCTTGGCATTCTCTTGATGAGGTCTTCCAACAATCTTGAAGGAGTTCCCAGAGATGCTTACCACTTGTTGTCCCTTTTGCCTTCACTCTGTGGTCCAGCTCACCCCAAACCATCTCGATTGGGTTCAGGTCTGGTGACTGTGGAGGCCAAGTCATCTGGCATAGCACCCCATCACTCTTCTTCTTGGTCAAATAGCCCTTACATGGCATGGAGGTGTGTTTGGGGTCATTGTCCTGTTGAAAAATAAATGATGGTCCAACTAAACGCAAACCGGATGGAATAGCATGCCGCTGCAAGATGCTGTGGTAGCCATGCTGGTTCAGTATGCCTTCAATTTTGAATAAATCCCCAACAGTGTCACCAGAAAAGCACCCCCACACCATCACACCTCCTCCTCCATGCTTCACCGTGGCAACCAGGCATGTAGAGTCCATCCGTTCACCTTTTCTGCGTCGCACAAAGACACGGTGGTTGGAACCAAAGATTTCAAATTTGGATTCATCAGACCAAAGCACAGATTTCCACTGGTCTAATGTCCATTCCTTGTGTTCTTTAGCCCAAACAAGTCTCTTCTGCTTGTTGCCTGTCCTTAGCAGTGGTTTCCTAGCAGCTACTTTACCATGAAGGCCTGCTGCACAAAGTCTCCTCTTAACAGTTGTTGTAGAGATGTGTCTGCTGCTAGAACTCTGTGTGACATTGACCTGGTGGCACACCTGTGAATTAAAAACCAGTCCCGGTGACTACCTCTTGAAGCTCATTAAGAGAATACCAAGAGTGTGCAAAGCAGTCATCAAAGCAAAAGGTGGCTACTTTGAAGAACCTAGAATATAAGACATAAATTACAGTTGTTTCACACTTTTTTGTTAAGTATATAATTCCACATGTGTTAATTCATAGTTTTGATGCCTTCAGTGTGAATGTACAATTTTCATATTCATGAAAATACAGAAAAATCTTTAAATGAGGTGTGTCCAAACTTTTGGTCTGTACTGTATATGTATATTGTTTTTTGATAATTACTTAAAGTTTATTATTATATGTAAATTATTTATCCCGTATATGCATTTTTATATGACCAATGTTTTAACTATCACTAACACTAATTAACACTATTATATTGATTTCATAGGCATTGTTTGCAGTTGTACATTTTTGATGCCTAAGCCTGCACACATACAAATGTGATGCTAGCCCAATACTATTTTCTCCTCCAACACAGAGATTGTACAGAAAGAGTCGAGGAAGCAGAGCTAGCTCTGTAGTTTTTAAACTTCTTTTTTTCAGTGAAAATCCTGAATAAAAATACTATATCCTCCAGCTCAGAGCCACCACCTCTGCACATTGTCCTAGGCATTGAACAGATAGAGTAGAAATGGCTTTGTCAAACAAGAGACAATGCAATGCCATGCAGTAGCATTCTTTATGAATAAGAGTTACACAACACCCAAAACTAGGGCAGTTCTATAAAAAAATGCTTACCTCTATTTTTACTGGGCTGCCAATAACCATAGTCCTTTCTTGAATATTCTCATTAAACTCTGGGCAATGGTCGTTAATGTCTAAAACAGTAACAAAGACTTCAGCTAAGCTATATTTTCCTTCCGTGTCTTCAGCTTTGACATAAAAGTTATACTTTGAGTTTTCCTCAGCATCCAGGATGGCCCAAGGTTGGGTGTAAATAATTCCAGTTGAAGGATGAATAAGAAAGCTGCAGGACAAAATATAGACTATTTATTTAATCTGTCAATTGTGATTTCTAGAAGTAATGTAAATCTAATATAGCAATTTATCAGCATTGTTTTGATCAGGCAGAGACAACATACTTTAGAAGTATGTAGCGGTAATATCTGACTGCGTTCGAGCATAACTAAGAATTTTTCTACAATAATAGCATATTATATCAACTCATCATCACTAGTGATGAGCGAATATACTCGTTACTCGAGATTTCTCGAGAATGCTCGGGGGTCCTCCAAGTATTTTTTAGTGCTCGGAAATTTAGTTTTTTATTGCCGCAGCTGAATGTTTTACATCTATTAGCCAGCATAAGTACATGTGGGGGTTGCCTGGTTGATAGGGAATCCCCACATGTAATCAAGCTGGCTAACAGATGTAAATCATTCAGCTGCAGCCCTAAAAACTAAAACTCTGAACACTAAATTATACCCGGAGGACAGGCTTGAGAAATCTCGAGTAACGAGTATATTCGCTCATCACTAATCAGCACATTTCAGAACTTTTTTCTGTAAAATGGACCTGGAAATTCTTTTAAAGAAAAAAATCTTTGGTAAGGTCGTTCTTTTACGCCAGGATTTAATTTGTGGCTGATTTGATTATCATTTAAGGAGTTCTCCAGGCCATATAACATAATAGTGATAGAGTATAACATTGGGAATCCTAAGAGTGTGTAGGAATAAAGCAATAAGAAAAGCAGGACAGAAAGCTATTATTACACATCCTTCCACATACCATGTACAGGACACAGCTAGCATGTGGTAAAATGTGTACCAATAGCTTTCTCTTCTACTTCTCTTATTGTTTCATTCATACACATTCTATCTGATTTAATCCAGGAACCATGGGGTGTGGAGGACGCCATGTGTGTAAGCAATGGATACGAGTCGGTTCTCATAAATTACTTGTGGAGTTTATTCACAAGGAAAACATGGAATATGCTCTGAGTAAACCGGACAGCATAAAGCTTTGTTCTCATGAAGGTAAGACCTCTTACATTTCTGACTGTGCTTAACCCCTTCATGACCGGGGGATTTTTCGTTTTTCCGTGTTCGTTTTTCGCTCCCCTCCTTCCCAGAGCCATAACTTTTTTATTTTTCTGTCAATTTGGCCATGTGAGGGCTTATTTTTTGCGGGACGAGTTGTACTTTTGAACGACATCATTGGTTTTAGCATGTCGTGTACTAGAAAACGGGAAAAAAATTCCAAGTGCGGTGAAATTGCAAAAAAAGTGCAATCCCACATTGGTTTTTTGTTTGGCTTTTTTGCTAGGTTCACTAAATGCTAAAAATGACCTGCCATTATGATTCTCCAGGTCATTACGAGTTCATAGACACCAAACATGACTAGGTTATTTTATATCTAAGTGGTGAAAAAAAATTCCAAACTTTGCTAAAATAAAAAAAAAAAAATTGCGCCATTTTCCGATACTCGTAGCGTCTCCATTTTTCGTGATCTGGGGTTGGTTGAGGGCTTATTTTTTGCGTGCCGAGATGACGTTTTTAATGATAGCATTTCGGTGCAGATACGTTCTTTTGATCGCCCGTTATTGCATTTTAATGCAATGTCGCGGCGACCAAAAAAACGTAATTCTGGCGTTTCGAGTTTTTTTCCCGCTACGCTGTTTAGCGATCAGGTTAATACTTTTTTTTATTTGATAGATCGGGCAATTCTGAGCGCGGCGATACCAAATATGCGTAGATTTGATATTTTTTTTATTGATTTATTTTGATTGGGGCGAAAGGGGGGTGATTTAAACTTTTATGTTTTTTTTATTTTTTTCACATTTTTTTAAACTTTTTTTTTTAACTTTTGCCATGCTTCAATAGCCTCCATGGGAGGCTAGAAGCAGGCACAGCACGATCGGCTCTGCTACATAGCAGCGATCTGCTGATCGCTGCTATGTAGCAGAATTGCACGTGTGCTGTGAGCGCCGACCACAGGGTGGCGCTCACAGCGACGGGCAATCAGTAACCATAGAGGTCTCAAGGACCTCTATGGCTACAATGGAGACGCATCGCCGACCCCCGGCCATGTGACGGGGGTCGGCGATGACGTCATTTCCGGCCGCCCGGCCGGAAGCGGTAGTTAAATGCCGCTGTCTGCGTTTGACAGCGGCATTTAACTAGTTAATAGGTGCGGGCAGATCGCGATTCTGCCCGCGCCTATTACGGGCACATGTCAGCTGTTCAAAACAGCTGACATGTCCCGGCTTTGGTGCGGGCTCACCGCGGAGCCCTGCATCAAAGCAGGGGAGCCGGCATCGGACGGTATAGTACGTCCGATGCCGGTAAGGGGTTAAAGACATGCTGATGGACTGTCCACGATAAGTGGAGAAGGATGATCAAAAGCCTATCACATCTGGTTAATTAAGAAGGGGGAGCAATGTGATGACACAATATTTAATCTTAACCCCTTCAAGTCGCGGCTCTTTTTCGTTTTTGCGTTTTCATTTTTCACTTCCCTCCTTCCCAGAGCCATAACTTTTTTATTTTTCCGTCAATATGGTCATGTGAGGGCTTATTTTTTGCGGGACAAGATGTACTTTTGAACAACACCATTGGTTTTACCATGTCTTTTACTAGAAAACGGGAGAAAAATTCCAAGTGCGGTGAAATTGCAAAAAAAAGTGCAATCCCACACTTTTTTTTGTTTGACTTTTATGCTAGGTTCATTAAATGCTAAAACTAACCTGCCATTGTGATTCTCTAGTTCATTACGAGTTCATAGACATCTAACATGTCTAGGTTATTTTTTATCCAAATGGTGAAAAAAATTCAAAACTTTGCTTAAAAAAAAAAAAAAAAAAAAGTGCCGTTTTCCGATACCCGAAGCGTCTCTATTTTTCGTGATCTGGGGTCGGGTGAGGGCTTATTTTTTGTGTGCCGAGCTGACGTTTTTAATGATACCATTCTTTTGATCGCCCGTTATTGCATTTTAATGCAATGTCATGGCGACAAAAAAAAACGTAATTCTGGCGTTTCGGATTTTTTTCCTCGCTACGCTGTTTAGCTATCAGGTTAATGCTTTTTTTATTGATAGATCAGGCTAATCTGAATGCGGCTATACCAAATACGTGTAGGTTTTTTGTTTTTTTTTAATTGTTTTATTTAGGATGGGGTAAAAGGGGGGTGATTTAAACTTTTATATTTTTTATATTTTTTCATATTTTTAAAAACATTTTTTTTTTACTTGTGCCATGCTTCAATAGCCTCCATGGGAGGCTAGAAGCTGGCATAGCCTGATCGGCTCTGCTTCAGATCGCTGCTGTGTAGCTGAAATGCAGGTGTGCTGTGAGCGCCGACCACAGGGGGTGCTCACAGCAGGCCGGCATCAGTAACCATAGAGGTCTCAAGGACCTCTATGGTTACCATCCTGAATGCATCGCCGACCCCCGATCATGTGACGGGGGTCGGCGATGACATCATTTCCGGCCGCCCGGCTGGAAGCGCCGGTTAAATGCCGCTGTCTGCGATTTCACCCGCCGCTATTGCGCGCACATGTCAGCTGTACAAAACAGCTGGCATGTCGCGACTTTGATGTGGGCTCACCGCCGGAGCCCACATCAAAGGGGGTGACACGGCATGCGCAGTAATAGTACGGCGCATGTCGTGAAAGGGTTTAATTATCTAGGCGTATGTTTCAGTTGGTCAAGAACCATAGACTTTTGTCATATGAGTCTTAAACCTTGATTTTTGATGTTTTTTAATGGCTGTCTCTTATATCAGCTCCTACAGCTTAATGTCTGTTATCTTTTAGGCCGCCGTCACACTTGCGAGTTTTACGGACGTATGAGTGCAGAAAATACGTCCGTAAAACTCGCAAAACAAACGGCACAATTATTCTCTATGCCCCTGCTTCTATCAGCCGTATTTTACTGATCCGCATTATACGGCTTTCTACGGCCGTAGAAAATCGCAGCATGCTGCGTTTGTCACCGTACTGCGCAAGAAATACGCCAATGAAAGTCTATGGAAGCCTGAAAAATACGGATCACACACGGACCAGCAGTGTGACTTGCGAGAAATACGCAGCGGTGTTACAGAGAAAAGCCGGTAATTCATTGCGGTGTACAGTAAAATCACACTGACAGCTTACAGAAGAATAGGTAGAATAAATGAGTACACATAGAATAGGTATATATATATATATATATGTCAGTGAGACACATATATGTATATATATTAATATTTCTTCCAGCGCGAAATAGCTTTAAAGCCGGTAATTCAATTACCGGCTTTAGCTCTCTCCTTCCTAAACCCGACATGATATGAGACATGGTTTACATACAGTAAACCATCTCATATCCCCCTTTTTTTGCATATTCCACACTACTAATGTTAGTAGTGTATATATGCAAAATTTGGCCGTTCTATCTACTAAATTAAAGGGTTAAATGGCGGAAAAAATTGGCGTGGGCTCCCGCGCAATTTTCTCCGCCAGAGTAGTAAAGCCAGTGACTGAGGGCAGATATTAATAGCCTGGAGAGGGTCCACTGTTATTGCCCCCCCTGGCTAAAAACACCTGCCCCCAGCCACCCCAGAAAAGGCACATCTGGAAGATGCGCCTATTCTGGCACTTGGCCACTCTCTTCCCATTCCCGTGTAGCGGTGGGATATGGGGTAATGAAGGGTTAATGCCACCTTGCTATTGTAAGGTGACATTAAGCCAAATTAATAATGGAGAGGCGTCAATTATCACACCTATCCATTATTAATCCAATACTAGTAAAGGGTTAAAAAAAATACACAAACACATTATTAAAAACTATTCTAATGAAATAAAAACAAAGGTTGTTGTAATATTTTATTCAACGCCCAATCCAATCACTGAAGACCCTCGTTCTGTAACAAAAAAAACATAATAAACCAACAATATCCATACCTTCCGCAGATCTGTAAAGTCCAACGATGTAAATCCATCTGAAGGGGTTAAAATATTTTGCAGCCACGAGCTTTGCTAATGCAACATTTTTCGTGGCTGCAAAACCCTGGGGAATGAAGGTAAAGTAGGTCATTGACCTATATTTACCTGCATTTGCGGTGAGGCGCCCTCTGCTGGTTGTCCTCATATGAACTCGAGCCTGGGAGCTTTCTAGGAAAATTCCCATGATCTAGGGACAGCCAGCAGAGAGCGCCTCACCGCAAATGAAGGTAAATATAGGTCATTGACCTACATTACCTTCATTCCCCGGGGTTTTGCAGCCACGAACAATGTTGCATTAGCAAAGCTCGTGGCTGCAAAATATTTTAACCCCTTCAGATAGATTTACATCGTTGGACTTTACAGATCTGCGGAAGGTATGGATATTGTTGGTTTATTATGTTTTTTTTTGTTACAGAACGAGGGTCTTCAGTGATTGGATTGGGCGTTGAATAAAATATTACAACAACCTTTGTTTTTATTTCATTAAAATAATTTTTAATAATGTGTTTGTGTATTTTTTTAACCCTTTACTAGTATTGGATTAATAATGGATAGGTGTCATAATTGACGCCTCTCCATTATTAATTTGGCTTAATGTCACCTTACAATAGCAAGGTGGCATTAACCCTTCATTACCCCATATCCCACCGCTACACGGGAATGGGAAGAGAGTGGTCAAGTGTCAGAATAGGCACATCTTCCAGATGTGCCTTTTCTGGGGTGGCTGGGGGCAGGTGTTTTTAGCCAGGGTGGGGCCAATAACCATGGACCCTCTCCAGGCTATTAATATCTGCCCTCAGTCACTGGCTTTACTACTCTGGCGGAGAAAATTGCGCGGGAGCCCACGCCAATTTTTTTCCGCCATTTAACCCTTTAATTTAGTAGATAGAACGGCCAAATTTTGCATATATACAGTCATGGCCAGAAGTTTTGAGAATTACACCAAAATTATATTTTCACATGATCTGCTGCCCTCTGGTTTTTATTAGTGTTTGTCTGATGTTTATATCACATACAGAAATATAATTGCAATCATATTATGAGTACCACTAGGTTATATTGGCAGTTAGAATGAGTTAATGCAGCAAGTCAATATTTGCAGTGTTGACCCTTCTTCTTCAAGACCTCTGCAGTTCTCCCTGGCATGCTCTCAATCAACTTCTGGACCAAATCCTGACTGATAGCAGTCCATTCTTGCATAATCAATGCTTGCATTTTGCCAGAATTTGTTGTTTTTTGTTTGTCCACCCGTCTCTTGATGATTGACCACAAGTTCTCAATGGGATTAAGATCTGGGGAGTTTCCAGGCCATGGACCCAAAATCTCTATGTTTTGTTCCATTAGCCATTTAGTTATCACCTTTGCTTTATGGCAAGGTGCTCCATCATGCTGGAAAAGGCATTGTTGGGCGCCAAACTGCTCTTGGACGGTTGGGAGAAGTTGCTCTTGGAGGACATTCTGGTACCATTCTTTATTCATGGCTGTGTTTTAGGCAAGACTGTGAGTGAGCCGATTCCCTTGGCTGAGAAGCAACCCCACACATGAATGGTTTCAGGATGCTTTACAGTTGGCATGAGACAAGACTGGTGGTAGTGCTCACCTCTTCTTCTCCGAATAAGCTGTTTTCCAGATGTCCCAAACAATCGAAAAGGGGATTCATCAGAGAAAATGACTTTGCCCCAGTCCTCAGCAGTCCACTCCCTGTACCTTTTGCAGAATATCAGTCGGTCCCTGATGTTTTTTCTGGAGAGAAGTGGCTTCTTTGCTGCCCTCCTTGAAACCAGGCCTTGCTCAAAGAGTCTCCGCCTCACAGTGCGTGCAAAAGCACTCACATCAGCCTGCTGCCATTCCTGAGCAAGCTCGGCACTGCTGGTAGTCCGATCCCGCAGCTGAAACAGTTTTAAGATACGGTCCTGGCGCTTGCTGGTCTTTCTTGGGCGCCCTGGAGCCTTTTTGACAACAATGGAAGCTCTCTCCTTGAAGTTCTTGATGATGCGATAGATTGTTGACTGAGGTGCAATCTTTGTAGCTGCGATACTCTTCCCTGTTAGGCCATTTTTGTGCAGTGCAATGATGGCTGCACGTGTTTCTTTAGAGATGACCATGGTTAACTGAAGAGAAACAATGATACCAAGCACCAGCTTCCTTTTAAAGTGTCCAGTGATGTCATTCTTACTTAATCATGACTGATTGATCGCCAGCCCTGTCCTCATCAACACCCACACCTGTGTTAATGGATCAATCACTAAAACGATGTTAGCTGCTCCTTTTAAGGCAGGACTGCAATGATGTTGAAATGTGTTTTGGGGGTTAAAGTTCATTTTCTGGGCAAATATTGACTTTGCAAGTACAGTAATTGCTGTTAAGCTGATCACTCTGACTTTCAGGAGTATATGCAAATTGCCATTAGAAAAAATGAAGCAGTAGACTTTGGAAAAATTAATATTTGTCTCATTCTCAAAACTTTTGGCCATGACTGTACACTACTAACATTAGTAGTGTGGAATATGCAAAAAAAAGGGGGATATGACATGGTTTACTGTATGTAAACCATGTCTCAAATCATGTCGGGTTTAGGAAGGAGATAGCAAAAGCCGGTAATTGAATTACCGGCTTTAAAGCTATCTCGCGCTGGAAGAAATATTAATATATATATGTGTCTACTGACATATATATATATATATATATATATATATATATATAGACAGTATATATATATATATATATATATTTTTTTTTTTTTTGGTGACACATGGATCCCTTCTATAGCGGTATGTTGGTTTTGCAAGCCTGCGAGAAAAACACGCAGTACGGATGCCATACGGATTACATACGGAGGATGCCATGCGCAAAAAACGCTGACGCACCCTGCCTACGGAGGAGCTACGGACCACTATTTTGGGGACTTTTCAGTGTATTACGGCCGTAATATACGGACCGTATTGTTTTACGCTGTGTGTGACGCCGGCCTTAAAGACAGGGATGCAGGGTCATTGAACAATTGACATTTGATAATAAGTTAATTAACCTTTGTGTGGGACTTTGTGGTATGTTGACTTTGAAAACAGAGAATGGAAAACTATGTAAGTTGATAAAATACTCAAACAATGAGAGTTAAACTCATCCCAACACTCCCCTGACCTCCAAGTGATGATCTGAAACACAAATGTTGGTATAGAAAAGGATTTCTATTATTCGGCAAGGAGAACTAAAGACTAGGGTTGAGCGAAACGGATCGGACAAATTCAAATATCGCCGACTTTCGGCAAAGTAGGGTTTCATGAAACCCAACCCGATCCTAGTGTGGGATCGGCCATGAGGTCAGCGATCTGCGCGCAAAAGTTGCATTTCGTATGACGCATTCAGCGCCATTTTTCAGCCAATGAAGGAGGAGGAGTGTGGGCAGCGTGATGACATAGGTCTTGGTCCCCATCATCTTAGAGAAGGGCATGACAGTGATTGGCTTGCTTTCTGCGGCGTCACAGGGGCTATAAAGGGGCATGCACGCCGACCGCCATCTTACTTCTGCCGATTGTAGCATAGGGAGAGGTTGCTGCAGCTTCATCAGAAGAAGGGATATAGTTAGGGAGGGAAGATTAACCCCCAAACTGCTTGAGCTGTAGCGATCTCCACTGTCCAATACCACCTTTTCTTTGCAGGGACAATGGAGGCTATATTTTTGTGCATCATCTCTGTAGCTTATTAGGCTGCCTTATAAGGCTCCCTGATAGCTGCATTGCTGTTTGCACGCTGCTGTGCAAACCAACTGTTCTTTTAAAAGCAAAAATCCTGTTGCTCCTTTCTGCACAGTTATCTTGTTTATTTGACCACACTTTTGTGTGCAGCAGTCCTTTTTATTGCTGCCATACTTTTCCTGAGATCATTGTAGGGAAATTGCAATTGTACTACAGCCCTTGTATTTTTTCATATATCTTCCAGCCACTTTCTGCCACTTACCTTGTGTTGTTTTATACACTGGGCCTGAGTATTGGTTAAGTCTCCCCCCAAAAAAGTGAGATTCAAATTCTAACAAAGTGAATATACTTCAGTCCTGTTAGTTTGTCGTATGTCAGCCAGCCACTTTCTGCCACTTAGATTGCATTGTTATATACACTGGGCCTGAATTTTGGTTCAGTCTCCTCAAAAAAAGGGAGATTCAAATTATCATAAAGTGGGTATACTTCAGTCCTGTTAGTTTGTCGTATATCAGCCAGCCACTTTCTGCCACTTAGATTGCGTTGTTTTATACACTGGGCCTGAGTTTTGGTTCAGTCTCCCCCAAAAAAGTGAGATTCAAATTCTCACAAAGTGGATATACTTCAGTCCTGTTAGTTTGTCGTATGTCAGCCAGCCACTCTCTGCCACTTAGGCCGGCTTCACACTTGCGAGTTTTACGGACGTAAGAGCGCAGAAACTACGTCCGTAAAACTCGCAAAAAATACGGCACAATTATTCTCTATGCCTCTGCTCCTATCTGCCGTATTTTACTGATCAGTATTATACGGCTTTCTACGGCCGTACAAAATCGCAGCATGCTGCGTTTGTCACCGTACTGCGCAAGAAATACGCCAATGAAAGTCTATGGAAGCGTGAAAAATACGGATTACACACGGACAAGCAGTGTGACTTGCGAGAAATACGCAGCGCTGTTAGAGAGAAAAGCCGGCAATTCAGTGCGGTGTACAGAAATATCACACTGACAGCTTACAGTAGAATAGGTAGAATTAATGTCTACACATAGAATAGGTATATATATATATATATGTCAGTGAGACACATATATGTATATATATTAATATTTTTTCCAGCGCTATACAGCTTGAAAGCCGGTAATTCAATTACCGGCTTTTTCTTTCTCCTTCCTAAAACCCGACATGATTTGAGACATGGTTTACATACAGTAAACCATGTCTTCTCTCCATTTTTTTTGCAGATTCCACACTACTAATGTCAGTAGTGTGTATCTGCAAAATTTGGCCGTTCTAGCTCTTAAAATAAAGGGTTAAATGGCGGAAAAAATTGGCGTGGGCTCCCGCGTAATTTTCTCCGCCAGAGTAGTAAAGCCAGTGACTGAGGGCAGATATTAATAGCCTGGAGAGGGTCCATGGTTATTGGCCCCCCCCTGGCTAAAAATATCTGCCCCCAGCCACCCCAGAAAAGGCACATCTGGAAGATGCGCCTATTCTGGCACTTGGCCACTCTCTTCCCATTCCCGTGTAGCGGTGGGATATGGGGTAATGAAGGGTTAATGCCACCTTGCTATTGTAAGGTGACATTAAACCTAATTAATAATGGAGAGGCGTCAATTTTGACACCTATCCATTATTAATCCAATTGTAGTAAAGGGTTAAATAAAAGACAAACACAATATTTAAAATTATTTTAATGAAATAAAAACAATGGTTGTTGGAGTATTTTATTCTACGCCCAATCCAGTCACTGAAGACCCTCGTTCTGTGAAAGAAAAAACATAATAAACCAACAATATACTTACCCTCCGCAGATCTGTAACGTCCAACGATGTAAATCCTTCTGAAGGGGTTAAAACAGTTTGCAGCAAGGAGCTTTGCTAATGCAATGCTACTCCTCGCTGCAAAACCCCGGAGAATGAGTCTAAATATAGATCAATGAGCTATATTTAGCTTCATTTGCGGTGAGGCGCCCTCTGCTGGCTGTTCATAGATTGTGGGAACTTACCTAGAAAGCTCCCAGGCTTTCTAGGTAATTTCCCACGATCTATGAACAGCCAGCAGAGGGCGCCTCACCGCAAATGAAGCTAAATATAGCTCATTGATCTATATTTAGACTCATTCTCCGGGGTTTTGCAGCGAGGAGTAGCATTGCATTAGCAAAGCTCCTTGCTGCAAACTGTTTTAACCCCTTCAGAAGGATTTACATCGTTGGACGTTACAGATCTGCGGAGGGTAAGTATATTGTTGGTTTATTATGTTTTTTCTTTCACAGAACGAGGGTCTTCAGTGACTGGATTGGGCGTAGAATAAAATACTCCAACAACCATTGTTTTTATTTCATTAAAATAATTTTAAATATTGTGTTTGTCTTTTATTTAACCCTTTACTACAATTGGATTAATAATGGATAGGTGTCAAAATTGACGCCTCTCCATTATTAATTAGGCTTAATGTCACCTTACAATAGCAAGGTGGCATTAACCCTTCATTACCCCATATCCCACCGCTACACGGGAATGGGAAGAGAGTGGCCAAGTGCCAGAATAGGCACATCTTCCAGATGTGCCTGTTCTGGGGTGGCTGGGGGCAGGTGTTTTTAGCCAGGGGGGGGCCAATAACCATGGACCCTCTCCAGGCTATTAATATCTGCCCTCAGTCACTGGCTTTACTACTCTGGCGGAGAAAATTGCGCGGGAGCCCATACCAATTTTTTCCGCCATTTAACCCTTTATTTTAAGAGCTAGAACGGCCAAATTTTGCAGATACACACTACTGACATTAGTAGTGTGGAATCTGCAAAAAAAATGGAGAGAAGACATGGTTTACTGTATGTAAACCATGTCTCAAATCATGTCGGGTTTTAGGAAGGAGAAAGAAAAAGCCGGTAATTGAATTACCGGCTTTCAAGCTGTATAGCGCTGGAATAAATATTAATATATATACATATATGTGTCTACTGACATATATATATATATATATATATATATATATATAGACAGTATATATATATATTTTTTTTTTTTTTCTTTTTGGGACACATGGATCATTTCTATAGCGGTATGTCGGTTTTGCAAGCCTGCGAGAAAACCACGCAGTACGGATGCCATACGGATTACATACGGAGGATGCCATGCGCAAAAAACGCTGACACACCCTGCCTACGGAGGAGCTACGGACCACTATTTTCGGGACATTTCAGCGTATTACGGCCGTAATATACGGACCGTATTTTCATACGCTGAGTGTGAAGCCGGCCTTAGATTGCGTTGTTATATACACTGGGCCTGAGTTTTGGTTCAGTCTCCCAAAAAAAGGGGAGATTCAAATTATCACAAAGTGGATATACTTCAGTCCTGTTAGTTTGTCGTATATCAGCCAGCCACTTTCTGCCACTTACATTGTGTTGTTTTATGCACAGGGCCTGAGTTTTGGTTCAGTCTCCCCTCAAAAAAAGTGAGATTCATATTCTCACAAAGTGGATATACTTCAGTCCTGTTAGTTTGTCGTATATCAGCCAGCCACTTTCTGCCACTTACATTTTGTTGTTTTATGCACAGGGCCTGAGTTTTGGTTCAGTCTCCCCCCCCCCCCAAAAAAAAAAGTGAGATTCAAATTCTCACAAAGTGGATATACTTCAGTCCTGTTAGTTTGTCATATATCAGCCAGCCACTTTCTGCCACTTACATTGTGTTGTTTTATGCACAGAGCCTGAGTTTTCATTCAGTCTCCCAAAAAAAGGGAGATTTAAATTCTCAACAAGTTTATATACACCTTCTACCTTGTTTTACAGTACCACGTGTGGCTACCCAGAATGTTGATGATCTAACCTTCATTAAAATGAACCAATCATGGATTTTGAATTATTTTGCCCCACCTTCCCCTGCTGACACGTAGCTTGCCTGAAAAATGTCTTGCTTTTGGCCTCCTCTTACTGAAGTCTCCAATTTCTCGATTTGCAGCTGCTGAATGTCCACCATAGGCCATTTTTATACCTCCCTAAATGGACTGATTCCCCCCACAGGGCCGTGGTCACCACCTGGCGCAAGCACCCGTGCGAGTGCATCTTGCCTGGACAGGTGAGTGGGCCCACTCTTGGGCGACGGCACTGGCACAGGGTCCCTCATAGTACAATGAAGTGTCTCTGACAGTGGTGGTACACAACCAATGTCAGACACACCGTCGTAATATGAGGGGCCCTGTGCCAGTACCGCCGCCCATGAGAGTGTTCCCCCCAGCTCGAACAGTGCTCTACCACTTGCAATACTTACCTCGCCCTGCTCCACCACTGTTTAGTCTGTGCTGTTAAATCCTTCAATGGCACTGCCAACACAAATTTGTTGAAATGATAGATGATAGTTAAAATATACAGGGGCCCGGACCCCATTTAGACCATCCCTGTACCTAGCTATGCCACCTGTTTATTTATGAACAAATTTTTTGGCAGACATTTAGCACACTTTATTATTTGGGCCTACTAACTGTGTCTGCCACTCATTACAGTTGTCCTCCTTGTCCGCCACTGAACAAAGCAATGCCACCTGTTTAGTCCTGTTACCAATTTTAAACTGCATTTAGCCTACTTTATTATTTGGGCCTACTAACTGTGTCTGCCACTCATTACAGTTGTCCTCCACTGAACAAAGCAATGCCACCTGTTTAGTACTGTTACCAATTTTGAACTGCATTTAGCCTACTTTATTATTTGGGCCTACTAACTGTGTCTGCCACTCATTACAGTTGTCCTCCTCCACTGAACAAACCAATGCCGCCTGTGTACTCCTGCTACCAATTTTGAACTGCATTTAGCCTACTTACTTATTTGGGCATAGTAACTGTGTCAGCCACTCCTTACATTTGTCCTCCACTGAGCAAAGCAATGCCGCCTGTGTACTCCTGTTACCAATTTTGAACTGCATTTAGCCTACTTTTTTATTTTATGCCTACTAAGTCTGTTTGCGCCACTCTTTACAGTTGTCCTCCTCCACTGAGCAAAGCAATGCCGCCTGTGTACTCCTGTTACCAATTTTGAACTGCATTTAGCCTACTTTTTTATTTTAGGCCTACTAAGTCTGTCTGCGCCACTCATTACAGTTGTCTTCCTCCACTAAACAAAGCAATGCCGCCTGTGTACTCCTGTTACTAATTTATTACTGCATTTAGCCTACTTTTTTATTTTGGGCCTACTAAGTCTGTCTGCACCACTCAATACAGTTGTCCTCCACTGAACAAAGCAATGCCGCCTTTGTACTCCTGTTACCAATTTTGAACTGCTTTTAGCCTACTTTTTTATTTTGGGCCTATATCTGTGTTTCCTCCTCATCCTGCCCATTGCCCAGCCACTGCTAGATGAGTCTGTACATTGACCCAGACCACTACATTCCCCTTGCACTTTACACAGCCAGAATCTGACCCTGCTGAAAGTCAGGTTCCCTTTGCCGCATACTATACCACCTTACACGGGGACAAAAAGGAAGGTGCAGATGAAAGTGCAGGTTCCTTCATCAGGTGGGGGGCATCCTCGTTGGCACTGGCACAGGGCCCCTCACAGTACACAAAAGTGTCTTTGGCAGTGGGAGGCGCCACCCGCCGTCAAACACACCGCCGTACTATGAGGGGCCCTGTGCCAGTGCCAACTAGTGGGCCCCCCTGCTTGCTCAGGATCACAGCACTTGCAAAGTTGAAATACTTACCGCTCCCTGCTCCACCACCGTGACGTATTCCGCATTTCCTGGGCCCACGAAAATCTTGAGCTAGCCCTACGCCCCCACAACTTTAGCTAAATGACCCCCTGTTTTCAATGCCTAACTATTATTATAAAGTAAATTAAGATTGACAAGCTTCAGTAATACAAATTGATGTTTTTGGCATTAAATGGGCACTGTAGGTGTTTTCCTGTCCTCCACTCACTGCCGACTTTGATTCCCCATTGACTTGCATTGGGTTTCGTGTTTCAGTCGGCCCCCGACTTTTCGCAATAATCAGCTGATTTCACCCGACCCGACTTTTGACAAAGTTGGGTTTCGCGAAACCCGACTCGATCCTAAAAAGTAAAAGTCGCTCAACTCTAGTGATGACTTTTATTAGACTGACTGTCATTTGCACCGACCATTTAGGAAAATCCGAGAAAAATGTCATTTGCATAATAATTTGGAACATGGTGTATATATTTATCTATTTTATATGTATTTACTGTATGTAATCCATCTCTTCTATCCTTTCGGTTCCCGCAGTGATTTTACAGAAGCTGGTAGATGAATTACCATCTTTTCTTCTTTTCTGCTATCTTTCTGTGCAATATAAATACATATATATATATATATATATGTATATATATATATAGACATATAGATATATAGACATATAGATATATAGACATATATACAGTTTGGGCCAGAAATATTTGGACAGTGACACAAGTTTTGTTATTTTAGCTGTTTACAAAAACATGTTCAGAAATACAATTATACAGTTAGGGCCAGAAATATTTGGACAGTGACACAATTTTCGCGAGTTGGGCTCTGCATGCCACCACATTGGATTTGAAATGAAACCTCTACAACAGAATTCAAGTGCAGATTGTAACGTTTAATTTGAAGGGTTGAACAAAAATATCTGATAGAAAATGTAGGAATTGTACACATTTCTTTACAAACACTCCACATTTTAGGAGGTCAAAAGTAATTGGACAAATAAACATAACCCAAACAAAATATTTTTATTTTCAATATTTTGTTGCAAATCCTTTGGAGGCAATCACTGCCTTAAGTCTGGAACCCATGGACATCACCAAACGCTGGGTTTCCTCCTTCTTAATGCTTTGCCAGGCCTTTACAGCCGCAGCCTTCAGGTCTTGCTTGTTTGTGGGTCTTTCCGTCTTAAGTCTGGATTTGAGCAAGTGAAATGCATGCTCAATTGGGTTTAGATCTGGAGATTGACTTGGCCATTGCAGAATGTTCCACTTTTTGGCACTCATGAACTCCTGGGTAGCTTTGGCTGCATGCTTGGGGTCATTGTCCATCTGTACTATGAAGCGCCGTCCAATCAACTTTGCAGCATTTGGCTGAATCTGGGCTGAAAGTATATCCCGGTACACTTCAGAATTCATCCGGCTACTCTTGTCTGCTCTTATGTCATCAATAAACACAAGTGACCCAGTGCCATTGAAAGCCATGTATGCCCATGCCATCACGTTGCCTCCACCATGTTTTACAGAGGATGTGGTGTGCCTTGGATCATGTGCCGTTCCCTTTCTTCTCCAAACTTTTTTCTTCCCATCATTCTGGTACAGGTTGATCTTTGTCTCATCTATCCATAGAATACTTTTCCAGAACTGAGCTGGCTTCTTGAGGTGTTTTTCTGCAAATTTAACTCTGGCCTGTCTATTTTTGTTATTGATGAATGGTTTGCATCTAGATGTGAACCCTTTGTATTTACTGTCATGGAGTTTTCTCTTTACTGTTGACTTAGAGACAGATACACCTACTTCACTGAGAGTGTTCTGGACTTCAGTTGATGTTGTGAACGGGTTCTTCTTCACCAAATTAAGTATGCGGCGATCATCCACCACTGTTGTCATCCGTGGACGCCCAGGCCTTTTTGAGTTCCCAAGCTCACCAGTCAATTCCTTTTTTCTCAGAATGTACCCAACTGTTGATTTTGCTACTCCAAGCATGTCTGCTATCTCTCTGATGGATTTTTTCTTTTTTTTCAGCCTCAGGATGTTCTGCTTCACCTCAATTGAGAGTTCCTTTGACCGCATGTTGTCTGCTCACAGCAACAGCTTCCAAATGCAAAACCACACACCTGGAATCCACCCCTGACCTTTTAACTACTTCATTGATTACAGGTTAACGAGGGAGACGCCTTCAGAGTTAATTGCAGCCCTTAGAGTCCATTGTCCAATTACTTTTGGTCCCTTGAAAAAGGGGACGCTATGCATTACAGAGCTATGATTCCTAAACCCTTTCTCCGATTTGGATGTGGAAACTATCATATTGCAGCTGGGAGTGTGCACTTTCAGCCCATATTATATATATATAATTGTATTTCTGAACATGTTTTTGTAAACAGCTAAAATAACAAAACTTGTGTCACTGTCCAAATATTTCTGGCCCTAACTGTATATATAATATGGGCTGAAAGTGCACACTCCCAGCTGCAATATGATAGTTTCTACATCCAAATCGGAGAAAGGGTTTAGGAATCATAGCTCTGTAATGCATAGCGTCCTCTTTTTCAAGGGACCAAAAGTAATTGGACAATGGACTCTAAGGGCTGCAATTAACTCTGAAGGCGTCTACCTCGTTAACCTGTAATCAATGAAGTAGTTAAAAGGTCAGGTGTGGATTCCAGGTGTGTGGTTTTGCATTTGGAAGCTGTTGCTGTGAGCAGGCAACATGCGGTCAAAGGAACTCTCAATTGAGGTGAAGCAGAACATCCTGAGGCTGAAGAAAAAGAAAAAAACCATCAGAGAGATAGCAGACATGCTTGGAGTAGCAAAATCAACAGTTGGGTACATTCTGAGAAAAAAGGAATTGACTGGTGAGCTTGGGAACTCAAAAAGGCCTGGGCGTCCACGGATGACAACAATGGTGGATGATCGCCGCATACTTAATTTGGTGAAGAAGAACCCGTTCACAACATCAACTGAAGTCCAGAACACTCTCAGTGAAGTAGGTGTATCTGTCTCTAAGTCAACAGTATAGAGAAGACTCCATGACAGTAAATACAAAGGGTTCACATCTAGATGCAAACCATTCATCAATAACAAAAATAGACAGGCCAGAGTTAAATTTGCAGAAAAACACCTCAAGAAGCCAGCTCAGTTCTGGAAAAGTATTCTATGGACAGATGAGACAAAGATCAACCTGTACCAGAATGATGGGAAGAAAAAAGTTTGGAGAAGAAAGGGAACGGCACATGATCCAAGGCACATCACATCCTCTGTAAAACATGGTGGAGGCAACGTGATGGCATGGGCATGCATGGCTTTCAATGGCACTGGGTCACTTGTGTTTATTGATGACATAAGAGCAGACAAGAGTAGCCGGATGAATTCTGAAGTGTACCGGGATATACTTTCAGCCCAGATTCAGCCAAATGCTGCAAAGTTGATTGGACGGCGCTTCATAGTACAGATGGACAATGACCCCAAGCATACAGCCAAAGCTACCCAGGAGTTCATGAGTGCCAAAAAGTGGAACATTCTGCAATGGCCAAGTCAATCTCCAGATCTAAACCCAATTGAGCATGCATTTCACTTGCTCAAATCCAGACTTAAGACGGAAAGACCCACAAACAAGCAAGACCTGAAGGCTGCGGCTGTAAAGGCCTGGCAAAGCATTAAGAAGGAGGAAACCCAGCGTTTGGTGATGTCCATGGGTTCCAGACTTAAGGCAGTGATTGCCTCCAAAGGATTTGCAACAAAATATTGAAAATAAAAATATTTTGTTTGGGTTATGTTTATTTGTCCAATTACTTTTGACCTCCTAAAATGTGGAGTGTTTGTAAAGAAATGTGTACAATTCCTACATTTTTTATCAGATATTTTTGTTCAACCCTTCAAATTAAACGTTACAATCTGCACTTGAATTCTGTTGTAGAGGTTTCATTTCAAATCCAATGTGGCGGCATGCAGAGCCCAAATCGCGAAAATTGTGTCACTGTCCAAATATTTCTGGCCCTAACTGTATATATATATATATATATATATATATATACTAGCTGAAGACCCCGGCGTTGCCTGGGCATAGTAAATATCTGTGGTTAGTTATAGCACCTCACTTCTCTTATTTTCCCATAACGCCTCTCATTTTCCCCCTCACATCTCTCATTTTCTCCTTTACACCTCTCATTTTCCCCCTCACTCCTCTTATTTTCCCCCTTACTCCTATCATGCCCCCCTAACACTTGTCATTTCGACCTCACATGTGTCATTTTCTGATCACTCCACTATTTTCCCTCACTCCTCTCATTTTGCACTCACACCTTTTCATTTTCACCTCACACCCCTCATTTTCACCTCACACATCTCATTTTCCCCTCAGTATATACATGTTTGTCATCTCTCTTATATATAGTATACACCTGTATGCCATCTCCTGTATATAGTATATACCTGTATGTCATCTCCTCCTGTATATTGTATATACCTATGTGTCATCTCCTCCTGTATATAGTATATACCTGTATGTCATCTCTTCTGTATATACTATATACCTGTATGTCATCTCCTCCTATATATAGTATATACCTGTATGTCATCTCCTGTATATAGTATATACCTGTATGTCATCTCCCCTGTATATATTATATACTTGCTGTATGTCATCTCCTCTTCTATATAACTATGTCATCTCCTCTTTTATATAGTATATACCTGTATGTCATCTCCTCCTATATATAGTATATACGTGTGTCATCTCCTCCTGTATATAGTATCTATCTGTAAGTCATCTTCTCCTGTATATAGTATATACCTGTGTGTCATCTGCTCCTGTATATAGTATATTTCTGTGTGTCATCTCCTCTTGTATATAGTATGTACCTGTATGTCATCTCCTCCTGTATATAGTATATACCTGTGTGTCATCTCCTGTATATACCTGTGTGTCATCTCCTGTATATAGTATATACGTGTGTCATCTCCCCTGTATATAGTAAATACCTGTGTGTCATCTCCTTCTTTATATAGTATATACCTGTGTGTCATCTCCTCCTGTATATAGTATATATCTGTGTGTCATCTCCTCCTGTATATAGTATGTACCTGTATGTCATCTCCTCCTGTATATAGTATATGCCTGTGTGTCATCTCCTCCTGTATATAGTATATACCTGTGTGTCATCTCTCCTGTATATAGTATATATCTGTGTGTCATCTCCCCTGTATATACACTGCGTGCAGAATTATTAGGCAAGTTGTTTTTTGGATCACATGATACTTTTTATACATGTTGTCCTACTCCAGGCTGTTCAGGCTTGAGAGCCATCTACAAATTAAGTAAATCAGGTGATGTGCATCTCTGTAATGAGGAGGGGTGTTGTCTAATGACATCAAAACCCTATATAAGGTGTGCTTAATTATTAGGCAACTTCCTTTCCATTGGCAAAATGGGTCAGAAGAGAGATTTGATGGGCCAGAGGCTGGATCAGTAAAGGGTAGAGAGCTCCACTCCAACTCAGATGCCAGCAAGGTGGAGGTGGGCTGGTATCATCAAAGATGAACTTGTGGGACCTTTTCGGGTTGAGGATGGAGTGAAGCTCAACTCCCAGACTTACTGCCAGTTTCTGGAAGACTTCTTCAAGCAGTGGTACAGGAAGAAGTCGGTATCGTCCAATAAAACATGATTTTCATGCAGGACAATGCTCCTCAGATGCCTCCAACTACTCCACAGCGTGGCTGGCCAGTAAAGGTCTCAAATAAGAAAAAATAATGACATGGCCCCCTTGTTCACCTGATCTGAAACCCTTAGAGAACCTGTGGGGGAGGGAAAACAGTACACCTCTTGGAACAGTGTCTGGGAGGCTGTGGTGGCTGCTGCACGCAATGTTGATCGTAAACAGATCAAGCAACTGACAGAATCTATGGATGGAAGGCTGCTGAGTGTCATCATAAAGAAAGGTGGCTATATTGGTCACTAGTTTTTTGGAGTTTTGTTTTTGTATGTTAGAAATCTTTATTTCTAAATTTTGTGTTGTTATATTCGTTTACCTGGTGAAAATAAACAAGTGAGATGGGAATATATTTGGTTTTTATTAAGTTGCCTAATAATTCTGAACAGTAATAGTTACCTGCACAAATAGATATCCTCCTAAGATAGCCAACTCTAAAAAAAACCCACTCCAAGTTCCAAAAATATTAAGCTTTGATATTTACGAGTCTTTTGGGTTGATTGAGAACATATTTGATGATCAATAATAAAAATAATCCTCTAAAATACAACTTGCCTAATAATTCTGCACGCAGTGCAGTATATATCGGTGTGTCATCTCCTCCTGTATTAGACCGCATTCACACGTTATTTGCTCAGTATTTTTACCTCAGTATTTGTAAGCTAAATTGGCAGCCTGATAAATCCCCAGCCAACAGGAAGCCCTCCCCCAGGCAGTACATACAGTATTAGCGCACACATACACATAATAGACAGGTCATGTGACTGACAGCTGCCGTATTTCCTATATGGTACATTTGTTGCTCTTGTAGTTTGTCTGCTTATTAATCAGATTTTTATTTTTGAAGGATAATACCAGACTTGTGTGTGTTTTAGGGCGAGTTTCATGTGTCAAGTTGTGTGTGTTGAGTTGCATGTGGCGACATGCATGTAGCGACTTTTGTGAGATGAGTTTTGTGTGGCGACATGCGTGTAGCAACTTTTTGTGTGTCGAGTTGCATGTGACAGGTTAGTGTAGCAAGTTGTGTGCAGCAAGTTTTGCGCGTGGCGAGTTTTATGTTTGGTGCGTTTTGAGTATGTGCAAGTTTTGTGTGAGGCAACTTTTGCATGTGTTGCAACTTTTGTGCATGTGGCAATTTTTCCGCGTGTGCAAGTTTTGCGTGCGGCGTGTTTTCCATGAGGTGAGTTTTGCACGTGTGGCGAGTTTTGCGTGAGCCTAGTTTTGCATGTGGTGAGTTTTGCGCATGGCAAGTTTTGAGCGGCGACTTTTGTGTTTCGACTTTTATGTGGCGAGGTTGGTGTATGTGTGGTGAAATGTGTGCTGAGGGTGGTATATGTGTTCAAGCACGTGGTAGTGTGTGGCGCATTTTGTGTGTGTGTTCATATCCCTGTGTGTGGTGAGTATCCCATGTCGGGGCCCCACCTTAGCAACTGTATAGTATATACACTTTGGCGCCATCGCTCTCACTCTTTAAGTCCCCCTTGTTCACATCTGGCAGCTGTTAATTTGCCTCCAACACTTTTCCTTTCACTTTTTCCCATTATGTAGATATGGGGAAAATTGTTTAGTGAATTGGAACGCGCGGGGTTAAAATTTTGCCTCACAACATAGCCTATGACGCTCTCGGGGTCCAGACTTGTGACTGTGCAAAATTTTGTGGCTGTAGCTGCGATGGTGCAGATGCCTATCCCGGATATACACACATACACACACACACATTCAGCTTCAGAAGTAACAAGGAACAGGAAAACAGACAGATGTCTGTAGAAAAGCCGCGGAGACACCATCACGTGTTTCTCAACGCAAGTGTGGAGTAGGAAACTGGCTATTAGGAGCAGTGCTCCCATCTCTTATGGGAAATATGCAAATGCATGTAGAAAAGCCGCGGAGACACCATCACGTGTTTCTCAACACAAGCAATAAATAGCTAGGTCTTTCACTGGGAAGGAACAACCATGGGAAGGGCAGCATCCAAAAAGGAAAACCACCTATGCCAAAACATGGTATCCATCCACAGACAGCTGTTTCGGGGTATTTGCCCCTCATCAGTGTGGAGTAGGAAACTGGCTATTAGGAGTAGTGCCTAGTAAAAGGACTATAAACATAAGGATGAATGACCTCGGGAAGATCAAAACATCCAACACCGCAGAGACACCATCACGTGTTTCTCAACACAGTGATCCAGAACACTGCTTCCATCTCTTATGGGAAATACGCAAATGAATGTAGAAAAGCCACGGAGACACCATCACGTGTTTCTCAACGCAAGCAATAAATAGCCAGGTCTTTCACCGGGAAGGAACAACCACGGGAAGGGCAGCATCCAAAAAGGAAAACCACCTATGCCAAAACATGGTATCCATCCACAGACAGCTGTTTCAGGGTATTTGCCCCTCATCAGTGTGGAATAGGAAACTGGCTATTAGGAGCAGTGACTAGTAAAAGGACTATAAACATAAGGATGAATGACCTCAGGGAGACCAAAACACCCAACACCGCGGAGACACCATCACGTGTTTCTCAATGCAGTGATCCTGAACAACATTTTTTCCTTTTTGGATGCTGCCCTTCCTGTGGTTGTTCCTTCCCGGTGAAAGACCTGGTGTCAGTACTCCGGGTTTTCCAAGTCACCTTGTGAATAATTTTGCCCTTTGTTAAGATGGAGTTTGCTGTTTTTGTCTGCCCTACTTCCTGTTTGTTTGCTTAAAACCCGGGTCAGGTGTCAGCCTCTTTGCTGAAGTATTCTGCTTCCGTTTACCCTTCAGCTCAGCTGCTTGTTCTACTGTGCTTCTACCCGTGGCTCTGGACATTCTCTGCCTATGTAAGTTACACTCTCAGTCTGTTGGCTTTGGACTTAACCCTTGGTTCACTCCTCCTGGTAAGAACTCTGTTTTGGAACTGTGTTTTTGGAACTTAGTTGCTGGACAGTGTTGTGCTGCTTAATCCTTCATTTACTCCCCCCGGTGGGAGCTACTGGAAATTACACAAGTATAATACTTTATGTGAACTTGTTCTGGACTTACCCGTGTTTATGCCACAACTGAGATCAACTTGAGAACTTGTTTCTGGACTTACCCGTGTTCATGCCACACCTAGGATTAACCTGAGGACTTGTTCTGGACTTCCCTGTTTTTACTACATACCTGGATTTGACTCTTTCTGCACCAACAGTGTTTTGGATCTGCACCACGTCACCCGTCACACTCACCTTGCCAATGACTCTGCTCTAAGAACTCTTCTGATTTTCTGTATATGGTTAAGGGACTTGTTTTATTGCGGGTTATCAGTACATTGTTTTGAGTGTTATTGCTGTGGTACAAATACACTATTTGCACTAAAGAAACCCGTCTCTGTCTGTTCATTGCCCCGTGCTACCAGAATCCTAGAGTTCCTACAATAGTATTACAGGATACTCCAGCCTAAAAAGGATTCTGCTGGGGCAATGACAAAGACACGGGTAGATACTGGCTTGGGCAAATCTTATGGTTGAAAGTCGCAATGTCCGTCTAAATAATTTTGATGATTTTCTGGCAGCTATGGTGCAAAAGTTTGATGATCCCAACCGCCGTGCCTCCGCTGAAAAATCATTGCTTTCCTTACGCCAGGGGAAACGTTCAGTCATAGAATATGTTACTGAATTTAAGAGGTTAGTAGTGGATACCAACTGGGATAACAATGCTTGATTGCCAATTTTTAGGAAAGGGTTGTCCAGTACAATCAAGGATGAGCTAGCTCGCTCAGAGTCTCCACAGGAGTTTGAGTTATTTCTACAACATTACGTGCGTATTGATATCTGCCTACCTGAACGCAGACAAGAGAAATGGGCGGCTGTAAATCGCATCACTAATTTTACTCTTCCATCTAGGGAAACTACCAGCAAGAACCCGCGGGAAGCAGAGGAGGTGCCTATGCAAGTGGACTCACTACAAAAACGTGAGAGTAACGAACGCCGTGAATATCGTTTTCATGAGCGCCTATGCTTTTACTGCGGTCAATCGGATCATTTCCTTATTAATTGTCCTAAATGTCCCAGGCGACCTAACAAAGTGTTGGCGGCAGTAGGGGATTATGACAATACAGACACTGAGTCAGAAGTTTCTGAGACCAGTTTACATCTAGATGCTGTGGTTCCCCTAACAGTGATGTCGACTTCCCCTAAAGATCAAGGGGAGAAGTACTCACATTGTTCTCTTCCTATTCAGATTCTGTGGGAGGGACAGTGGATACCAAGTTCTGCTATGATAGACTCTGGAGCAAGTGGAAATTTCATGGATTCTTGTTTTGCCAGGGAACATGGTATTAAAACTCAGCTAAGAGCCTCACAAGTCACCATGGAAACGGTGGATGGTTCTTCATTAGTTTCAGGGCCAGTAGAGCGGGAGACGGTGCTTCTGAAGTGTAAGATGGAACCAGACCATCAGGAAACCCTATCATTCATGTTAATATCTTCTCATTTTCCTGTAATTTTATAAATTCCCTGGTTACGGTCACAGAATCCAAACATCAATTGGGAAACCAAGGAGATATCCTTCCTTCTGAAGTGTAGTCCTACCATCAGTCCAACGGTAACAGCTCCAGTTACCCAGAATTTGGAGGAAACGAAACAGGTATCTACTCTCCCTCTGGTTTACCAGGAATTCTCGGACATTTGTGACAATAGGAAGGTAGACCAACTCCCTCCACATAGACCATATGACTGCCCTATAGAGCTGCTTCCTGGGGCAGCAATTCCTTTCGGCCATGTTAACCCGTTGGCAGCTCCAGAATTAAAGACATTACGAGAATACATAGATGAAAATTTAGTCAAGGTGTTTATCCGACCATCTTCTTCACCAGCAGGAGCTCCCATATTCTTTGTAAAGAAGAAAGATGGCACTCTAAGACATTGTATTGTCTACTGGGAGCTAAACAAGGTAACCATCCGTAACAGGTACCCGTTGCCGTTAATTCCTGAATTGTTGGAGAGAGTTCGCCAAGTCAAAATATTCACCAAATTAGATCTTCGTAGGGCATATAATTTACTCCGTATACATCCCGGAGATGAATGGAAGACAGCTTTCAGATGTCGGTATGGACATTTTGAATATTTAGTGATGCCATTCGGACTCTGTAATGCTCCTGCTGCTTTCCAACACTTAGCCAACAATATTTTCAGGGATTTACTGGATCATTATGTAGTAATTTACCTGTATGACATCTTGATTTTCTCTGATTCACTACAGGAACATCAGGAACATGTCAAGACCGTGCTCAGACATTTGAGAGATAATCATTTGTACATCAAACTCAAAAAGTGTGAATTTCATTGCTCCAAAATTCAATTTTTAGGCTGTTATTTCTCCCGGGGATTGAATATGGAGTCCAGCAAGATCCAGGCAATCATAGATTGGCCGGTACCAGGAAACGTTAAAGAGGTACAATGATTCATTGGTTTTGCTAACTTTTATAGACGTTTTATTCGGAATTTGTCAGAAAGTGTCCGTCCCATCACTCTTCTCACTAAGAAGGGGAAGAAGTTTGTATGGTCTTCACAAGCCCAGGAAGCCTTTGATCGCCTAAAGGTTTGTTTTACCACGGCTCCGATATTGACCCATCCGGATCCTGCACTGCCTTTTGTTATGGAGGTGGATACTTCTGACTGTGCACTGGGAGCAATCCTCTCACAACGAACCGGAGATAAAGGTTTGCTGCACCCGTGTGCCTTCTTTTCTCACAGGTTATCATCTGCTGAACTGAACTATGATATTGCAGATAAGGAACTTTTGGCAATGATTTCCGCCTTTAAGGAATGGAGACACCATTTGCAGGGAGCAACTCAACAGGTAGTAGTGCTCACAGATCACCATAATTTGGAATTCCTTAAGTCCGCCAGATGTCTTTCTCCTCGACAAGCTAGATGGAGTTTGTTCCTGAACCAGTTGGATTTTATCATCTCGTACCGCCCAGGTTCACGTAATGGGAAAGCTGATGCACTATGATGAATCCACACGATGGACTCCATGCCTGGGACCCCGTCTGTTAGGAGTCGAGTTTCCTCTGCTGCACAGGGGGAATCTCAATCCGTGTCTGCTGCGGTCTCCCATTCGGTATCGGCCGCAGTGGGCTCTGCTCAGCGGAGACGTCGCTCCCAGCGTCTCGCTGGGGCTGATTCGGTGCATAGGGTCACTACTGCCTTTTCTGGCTTTCCTATGGTACCCTGCACTGATCTGCGGCGAGCGAGCCTCTCTGGGACTAAGTCCTTGTTTACTCACACTGAGCATGTCCAGGGCAGGGTCTCCCATTGGAGGTCGAGGGCCACATGTTCGGTCACATGCTCAGGTGCTGCAGTACATTCCATTGGTCCTTCTGGAAGGTCCTGAAAGGGCAAAACATGCTCAGGTGCTGCAGCACTTTCCATTGGTCCTTCTGGAAGGTCCTGAAAGGGCAAAAGCTTCAGTAGCAGCTTCCTGTGCTGCAACTATATAAACTGCGCATGACCGCACGGCCATGCGCTAGTATTGTCTTATGTTATGTGCTTTGCGCCAGTGTGGTCACATGTATGTGTGTTCAGGGACCCGGCTGAAATAAGCCCCTAGAATGCTGGCTCCTCCGGCGAGGAGATTGAGTCTGAGTGTATTCAGGGACCCGGCTGAAATAAGCCCCTAGAATGCTGGCTCCTCCGGCGAGGAGTTTTGTGTGTTTGTGTGACCACTGACTGCTCTCTGTTTGGGCAGTTAGCCTGTGCCTCTGTGGAGTCTAACAGGGCACAGTGCTTTCCTTTCACGGCTACTCAGTGAATTAACTGAGTTAGTCTATACCGCCATATAGCTCCGCCGTTTGCTAACAGCAGGTACTCCTGCACGGTGGACCCCGGGCTGCGAACGCACCAATATCAATAAACATCTCTATTTACTCGGTACGTTCCGCTAGCCTTAACACCGTCTAAGACCATCTTGTCTGATGCCAATTTCATAGGGTTGCTCCAGGACTGGGAATTGTGGGAGGAGATCAAGCTGGCCTATGATGGTGATGTATTTATTGCTGCCCTGCCTGACAATGTGAATCTTGTCTTTCAGAATGGTGTATGGCTTAGAGATCGGTGTATTTATGTCCCTGAGGTTGTGAGACTTCGAATTCTAAAATTGGTCCATGACTCCATATTGGCTGGTCATCAGGGGGAACAGAAAACGCAGGAATTTTTAAGTCGTTTTTTTCTGGTGGTCTACCTGCTTGAAGGATGTGAATGACTATGTCCACTCTTGTGAGGTTTGTGCCTGGTACAAAGTTCCTCGTGTTTCACCTACTGGCCTTCTTAAGCCACTTCCCGTACCATCTCGCCCTTGGAGGTCTATTTAGATGGACTTTATTGTGGAGTTACCCACCTCTGGCGGTAAAAATACTATTTTGGTGGTAGTGGACCGTGTAACGAAGGCTGCTCATTTTATTCCTTGCACAGGTCTTCCCTCAGCTACAGAGACAGTGGATCTGGTTATCCAGAACGATTTCCGGCTGCATGGGGTACCAGATGAGATCATCTCTGACCGGGGAATACAATTTACCTCTAGGTTTTGGAAAGGATTTTATTCTGTGCTCCACATTAATGTTTGCTTGTCTTCTGCATACCATCCTCACACCAATGGGCAGACCAAACGGATCACTCAAACCTTGGAGCAATATCTACGCTGTTACGTCGGTCATTTGCAGGATGATTGGCTGAAGCTACTTCCGTTAGCGGAATTTTCGTATAACAACTCACAGAGCAGTTCCACGAAGGAAACACCTTTTTTTGCCAATCTGGGATATCATCCAAATATTTTGCCTAGGTCTCCGGTTGTTACTTCGGTACCGGCAGTGCAAGACAGAGTGGCGGTGTTGCAACGCAATCTTGAAGCTTTGAAAGACTCCCTGACCGCAGCACAGAAGCGTTACAAGAAGTCGGCAGATAGATTTCGGAAACTGGCACCTATGTATAAGGTAGGAGACTCGGTTTGGTTGTCCACCAAGAATCTAAGATTGGGTGTTCCTTTGCAGAAACTGGGACAGAAGTTCATCGGACCATTCAAAATCACTGGGATTGTGAGCTCTGCTGCTTGTCGGCTGAAGCTGCCACGAACTCTAAAGGTACACCCAGTATTTTCTGGGTGTACCTCTTAACACATTTCAGGGACGTATCGTACCTCCTTCTCCACCAGTGTTGGTTGATGGCGAAAAATAATTTGTGGCACAGGACATTATCGATTCAAGGCTTCATAGGAACCGGCTTCAGTATCTAGTTAGATGGCAGGGTTACTCTCCTGAAAACGATTCTTGGGAATCAGTAAGTAACATCAATGCTCCCCTGAAGGTTGCTCAATTTCATCGTAGATACCCAGACAAGCCTGGTCCAGGATCGTCCTGAGGCCTTTTCTAGGAGGGGAGTAATGTCAGTATTCCGGGTTTTCCAAGTCACCTTGTTAATAATTTTGCCCTTTGCTAAGATGGAGTTTGCTGTTTTTGTCTGCCCTACTTCCTGTTCGCTTGTTTGCTGGATAGTGTTTTGCTGCTTAATCCTTCATTTACTCCCCCCGGTGGGAGCTACTGGAAATTACACCAGTATAATACTTTAATGTGAACTTGTTCTGGACTTACCAGTGTTTATGCCACAACTGAGATCAACTTGAGAACTTGTTTCTGGACTTACCCGTGTTCATGCCACACCTGGGATTAACCTGAGGACTTGTTCTGGACTTCCCTGTGTTTACTACATACCTGGATTTGACTCTTTCTGCAACAACAGTGTTTTGGATCTGCACCACGTCACCCGCCACACTCACCTTGCTGAGGACTCTGTTCTAAGAAGTCTTCAGATTTTCTGTATATGGTTAAGGGACTTGTTTTATTGTGGGTTATCAGTATATTGTTTTGAGTGTTATTGCTGTGGTACAAATACACTATTTGCACTAAAGAAACCCGTCTCTGTCTGTTCATTGCCACACGCTACCAGAATCCTAGAGTTCCTACAATAGTATTACACCTGACTATATGTTGCTTGCATTGAGAAACACGTGATGGTGTCTCCGCGGCTTTTCTACATGCATTTGCATATTTCCCATAAGGGATGGGAGCAGTGTTCTGGATCACTGCGTTGAGAAACAAGTGATGGTGTCTCCGCGGTGTTGGATGTTTTGATCTCCCCGAGGTCATTCATCCTTATGTTTATAACAGACATATGTCAGCTGTGAAAATTCAGAAAGGAAGCGTGTGACACCGGCATGAGTGTAGAAGCATTAATTAAAGGAAACCTGTCACCCCCAAAATGGAAGATGAGCCAAGCTCACCAGCATCAGGGGCTTATATACAGCATTCTGTAATGCTGTAGATAAGCACCTGATGTATCCTGAAAGATAAGAAAAAGAGGTTAGATTATACTCACCTGGGTGGGAGGTCCAATCCGATGGGCATCGCGGTCCGGTCCTGGGCCTCCCATCTTCTTATGATGATGTCCTCTTCTTGTCTTCACGCTGCGGCTCCCGATGCAGGCGCACTTTGCCTGCCCTGTTGAGGGCAGTGTAAAGTACTGCAGTGCGCAGGCTCCAGGCCTCTCTGACCTTTCCCAGTGCCTGCGCACTGCAGTACTTTGCTCTGCCCTTAACAGGGCAGACAAAGTAAACCTGCGCCGGAGCCGCAGTGTGAAGACAAGAAGAAGACGCCATAGTAAGAAGATGGGAGGCCCCGGACCGGACCTCGACGCCCATCGGACTGGACCGCAGCGGGACCGCCCCTAGGTGAGTATAATCTAACCTCTTTTTCTCATCTTTCAGGATACATGTGGGGCTTAGCTACAGCATTCCAGAATGCTGTAGATAAGCCCCTGATGCCGGTGGGCTTAGCTCAACTTACATTTTGGGGGTGACAAGTTCCCTTCAAAATGAAGTATCTGCTTAGAGCCATAGCTAAACTATTCCTTCATTCAGGCAAATGCAAATTTCACAAACAATGCACTGAATCTATGTAATCTGGCCAAAGAAAAGTAGCATGTCGGTGCTTCCCTAGCCCCTAATGGCTTTTGTATGTGCTGTCATCAGCTCTAATGACATGTTATATCATTTTAGTTAGTAAAGGTGCATGTAGGTCATGTCACTAAGTAAAATGTCTGGATTAAATTGTGAATAGAAAAAGGCACTACGTGACTATGTCTGTTTTTTCAAAATCTTTTGTTCTCATATAATTATTTTCACTTACATTTTTAATTAGTCTTAATGATTTTTTTTTACAATGGTCAAGGTTTGAAGTAATAAGAGTCTTCATATAAGATTACAAATTTTGTATTGCCAACTGTGCCAATATAACTACATGAGTGAGTATTATTATTATTTTGGAGATTTATGTAAAACACTGTTTAGAGAATTAGTTGAATATACTTTTTGGAATTTCTGAAATTTTCAGATACTTCATTGCCCTACTGACTTCCTGTGCACGCTAAATTACATTAACACAATGTTCAATGTCGAACGAAAAACACAGCAGGTCTATATTTAGTTTTGCCACCTTTAAAAAGTGAGAAAATCAGAATAAATTGCCACAATTATTTGCTCTTCTTTTCCATGTATGCCGTTGGAGCAGCTGTCATATTCGGTTATCGGCATTCCAGCTGCGTACACAGTCCTCCCCCCACTCTGATCCAATTAACAGCTTGTTCCAAGGTTTTAGTGAGAAAATAAATTTCAGTCACCAGTGAATAGCAGTGTGGTACACGTGCTAGTAAGAAAACCAAACCTTGTTTTAATGATTATGATTTACTCTTTATAGGGCAGGGATATGAAATTTTAGCATGTTTAAATGATTTAACAAATACTTTTGCCACTGAAGAGCACTGCTATGCAGGCATGATCAATGCGGTCCACATGTTTCCTCTGTGTGACCGCAGATTTCCACTGTTTCTTTAAGGCTACGTGTACACGTTCAGGATTTTTCGCGCTTTTTTTGCATTTTTTCTGCCGTTTTCCACTGAAAATTGCTAAAAAAAGCATACATAAACATCCCACCATTTTTAATGCATTCCGCAAATTTTGTGCACATGCTGCGTTTTTTTCCACAAAAGAAACACTTTGCGGTATGTTCATTAACTTTGCTCATTTTTCGCGTTTTTGCCGCTATATTATTGCATTGGGAAGCTCTGGAAAAAAATGCAGAAAATTAAAAAAAAAACACGCAAAAACCACGATAAGAACGCAAAAATAACGTATGCGGATTTCCTGCAGAAAAAGTCTGGTTTTCTTCAGGAAAATTCTGCAGACTTTTCTGAACATGTGCACATAGCCTTAAAGAAAACCAACCATAAAGCTCATGCTGCATTAACTGTAGAGAGTATGGGTTAAATAATTTGAATCAATATACTGAATTATCCATATGCAAGTGATAGGTGATAATTTGCTGATTGCTGGAGTCTTATGCTATCTGACAATTCCATAAATAATGAATGAAGCAGTGGTGTACATTTACAACTGGTGCTCCATGTATATAGGCACAGAAGAGCCCCATTCTTGAGAACAGTGGGGTTACCATCAGTGGGACCCAAACAATTAGAAAGTTATCTCCTATCCCATGATACAGACCTTTATAATATCCCCTATCAGGATATAAACCCATTACAGACCAATTCAAAAAAGATGATCAGCTAAGTTTAATTTTGAATCACTGCCATATTTTCACCCCTTAGCGAAAGCGCAAATTGTTTTTAAAACCTGACCAGTGTCACTTTATGTGTTAATAACTCTAGAATGCTTCAACATATCCCATTGATTTTGAGATTGTTTCTTCGTGACAATATCATATTTTATGTTAATGGTAAATTTAGGCAGATATATTTTTAATTGATTTATAAAAATATCAGAAATTTGACAACTTCAAAACATTTGCAATTTTCAAACTCTTAATGATTATCCCTTTAATCCAGATAGTCACAGCACACAAAAACATTAACCCCTTAAGCCCCAAGGGTGGTTTACACGTTAATGACCGGGACAATTTTTACAATTCTGACCAATGTCCCTTTATGAGGTTATAACTCTGGAATGCTTCAACGGATCTTGGCGATTCTGACAATGTTTTCTCGCGACATATTGTACTTCATGATAGTGGTAAAATTTCTTCAATATAACTTGCGTTTATTTGTGAAAAAAATGGAAATTTGGCGAAAATTTTGAACATTTCGCAATTTTCCAACTTTTCATTTTTATGCAATTAAATCACAGAGATATGTCACACAAAATAATTAATAACTAACATTTCCCACATGTCTACTTTACATCAGCACAGATTGGAACCCAAATTTTTTTTGTTAGGGAGTTATAAGGGTTAAAAGTTGACCAGCAATTTCTCATTTTTACAACACCAATATTTTTTAGGGACCACATCATATTTGAAGTCATTTTGAGGGGTCTATATGATAAAAAATAAGCAAGTGTGACACCATTCTAAAAACTGCATCCTCAACGTGCTCAAAACCACATTCAAGAAGTTTATTAACCCTTCAGGTGTTTTACAGGAATTTTTGGAATGTTTAAAAAAAAAAATAACATTTACCTTTTTTTCACAAAGAATTTACTTCAGCTCCAATTTGTTTTATTTTACCAAGGGTAACAGAAGAAAATGGACCACAAAAGTTATTTTACAATTTGTTCTGAGTACGCTGATACCCCATATGTGGGAGAGCCCCTGATGTGCCTAAACATTGAAACGCCCCACAAGTGACACCATTTTGGAAAGTAGACCCCCTAATGAACTTATCTAGATGTGTGGTGAGCACTTTAACCCACCAAGTGCTTCACAGAAGTTTATACTGCAGAGTCGAAAAATAAAAAAATCATATTTTTTCACAAATATGATTTTTTGCCCCCAATTATTTATTTTCCTAAGGGTAAGAGAAGAAATTGGACCCCAAAAGTTGTTGTGCCATTTGTTCTGAGTATGCCGATACCCCACATGTGGGGGTAAACCACTGTTTGGGCGAATGGCAGAGCTCGGAAGGGAAGTTGCGCCATTTGGAATGCAGACTTAGATGGATTGGTCTGCAGTAGGGTTGAGCGACTTTTACTTTTATAGGATCGGGTCGGGTTTCACGAAACCCGACTTTCTCAAAAGTCGGGTCGAGTGAAATCGGCCGATCCTATAGAAAAGTCGGGGTCCATATTTAAGTGTAAAATAAAGAATTAAAGTAAAAAATATTGCTATATTTACCCTCTGACACACCCTGGTACTAACCGGCAGCCTTCCTTCCTTAGAATCAGCTCGTGAAGGACCTTAGATGACGTCGCGGCTTGTGATTGGTCGCGCGACCGCCCATGTGACCGCTCACGCGACCAATCACTCCAACCCTAACCCTAACTTTAGCCCAAATCTTAACCCTAACTTTAGCCCCAACCCTAACCCTAACTTTAGCCCCAACCCTAACTGTAGCTCTAACCCGAACTTTAGCTCCAACCATAACCCTAACTTTAGCCCTAACCTGAACTTTAGCCCCAACCCTAACCCTAACTTTAGCCCCAGCCTTAACCCTAACTTTAGCCCCAGCCCTAACTGTAGCCCTAACCTTAACTTTAGCCCCAACCCTAACCCTTACGTTAGCCCCAGCCCTAACCCTAACTTTAGCCCCAGCCCTAACCCTAACTGTAGCCCTAACCCTAGCCCCAACCCTAACCCTAGCCCCAACCCTTGCCCTAACCCTAACCCTTGCCCTAACCCTAGCCCTAACCCTATCCCTAACGCTAGCCCTAACCCTGAGAAAATGGAAATAAATAAGTTTTTTAATTTTTTATGCTTCCCTAACTAAGGGGGTGATGAAGGGGGGTTTGATTTACTTCTATAGTGGTTTTTTTAGCGGATTTTTATGATTGGCAGCTGTCACAAACTTAAAGACACTTTTTATTACAAAAAATATTTTTGCGTTACCACATTTTGAGACCTATAATTTTTCCATATTTTGGTCCACAGAGTCATGTGAGGTCGTGTTTTTTGCGAGACGAGTTGACGTTTTTATTGGTAACATTTTCGGGCACATGACATTTTTTGATCGCTTTTTATTCCGATTTTTGGAGGCAGAATGACCAAATACCAGCTATTCATGAATTTCTTTTGGGGGGCGTTTATACCATTCCACATTTGGTAAAATGGATAAAGCAGTTTTATTCTACAGGTCAGTACAATTACAGCGATACCTCATTTACATCTTTTTTTATGTTTTGGCACTTTTATACGATAAAAACTATTTTATAGCAAAAACTAATTATTTTTGCATCGCTTTATTCTGAGGACTGTAACTTTTTTATTTTTTCACTGATGATGATGTATGGTGGCTCATTTTACTCATAGTTACTTTCAGGTAGTTCATTAACCCTTCTGGTGCTTTTCAGAAAATAATGGAAATTGGCATGACAGGAATGAAAAAGTTTATTTTTACCACCTAAATTTTGATAACTTCTGAATAGGCTGCAATAGCCGGCAGACTTTAACCCCTTAGTGACAGAGCCCGTGTGGTACTTGGACAAGCCAATTTTAACAATTCTGACCACTGTCAATTTATGAGGTTATAGCTCTGGAACGCTTAAACATATTCCACTGATTCTGAGAATGTTTTTTCGATACATATAGTACTTCATGTAAGTGGTAAAATTTTGCAATTTTCAAACTTTTAATTTTTGTACACTTAAATCAGAGTGTGGTGTCACACAAAATAGTTAATAAATAACATTTCCCACATGTCTACTTTACATCAGCTCAATTTTGAAACATCATTTTTTTTGTTAGGCTGTTACAAGGGTTAAAAGTTGACCAGCAATTTCTCATTTTTCCAACAAAATTTACGAAACCATTTTTTTAGGGAACACCTTAAATTTGAAATGAGTTTTGGGGGTCAATATAACAGAAAATATCCAAAAATGACACCATTCTAAAAAAAATGCACTCCTCAAGGTGCACAAAACCACATTAAGGAAGTTTATTAACCCTTCATTTGCTTCACAAGAGCTAAAAAAAAATGTAGGAGGAAAAAATGAACATTTTATTTTTTTCACAAAAAATTTACTTTGGAACCAATTGTTTTTATTTTCACAAGAGTATCAGGGAAAATGGACCAGAAACATTTGTTGTGCAATTTCTCCTGAGTATGTTGATGCCCCATATGTGGGGAAAAGCCACTGTTTGGGTGCATGACAGAGCTCAGAACGGAGGGAGCACCATTTGACTTTTTTAACACAGAATTGGCTGGAATCAATTGCGGCGCCATGTCACGTTTAGAGACTCCCTGATGTACCTAAACAGAGGAACGCCCCAATTCTAACTCTAACCCTATCCCCAACACACCCCTAATATTAATCCCAACCCTAACCGTAACCACAAGCCTAACTCTAACACACCAATAACCATAATCCCAACCCTAACCAAAATCCCAACCATAACCACAACCCTAACTTTATCCCAACCCTAACTTTAGTCCAACCTTAACTTTAGCCCCAACCCAAACATTATCCCAACTCTAATATTATCCCAACTCTAATATTAGCCCAACCCTAACATTAGCCCAACCCTAACTTTAGCCCAACCCTAACCCTAACCCTAGCCCAACCCTAACCCTAGCCCAAACCTAACCCTAACTTTAGCCTAACCCTAATCCTAACTTTAGCCCAACCCTAACCCTAACTTTAGCCCAACTCACGTTAGCCCAATTCACTTTAGCCCATTTCACTTTAGCCCATCTCTAACACTAAGATGCAAAAGTGGAAATAAATGCATTTTTTTAATTGTATTATTTTTACTTAATTAGAGGGGTGATAAAGGGGGTTTGATTTTCAATTTTTTTTATTTTGATCACTGTGATAGGGTCTATTACAATGATCAATATGACCCAATAGGAAAAATGTTTTATTATTGCAGGGTGCCAGCCAGCAGATATCAGCGGGCGCACTGCACATGCACCCACCATTTTCTCCTGGAAGAGGACAGTGGCGACCTGCTGGACTCCACGGGGGGTTGCAGGGACACCAGAGGTACCGAGGGTGATAGGGGGACCCTATTTCTCTCTTCTCTGATGTGGGATCACATCAGAGGAGTGAGAAATTCAATGGAAAATCTGACTTTTTTTGCAATCGCCATTATACCGGCGATTGCAACACTATGGTTGGTAAAAACTGACCCAAATCACGTTCTATACGGTCTCAGCTACCCCCGGAGAATTTCTGACTCTGGGGGGCGCTATACACTTATTTCTCACCGCCATTAAAAGGCGTATCGGCAGTCGTTAAGGGGTTAAGGCCGTTATTAGGTGATGAACTGTCATGGTAAACATCAGGACCACACAATCAAGATCTCAGGGTGCAGATGGGATTAAATAGGATGCCCCCCATTCTGTTAACCATCTAGATACCTTAGTCACAAATGACAGCAGCATTTAAGGGATTAAACGACCATAGTCAATGACAACACTGTTTGTGACTGATGCAGAAAGTTGTGAACCATAGTGTACATCTAACAGCTACAGGATTGTCACCCATCAGGGAATGCTAGTCTCTTATGTCGCATGTCAGTAAAAAAAAGGTATCGATGGTCACTAAGGGGTGAAAGAAAACATAGATTTAAGGCAAAAGTCCAGCTCTGTATATAAATATGGAAAGACTTAATGCTAATTTTATATTTTCTCTCCACAAAGTCAATTATGGTCTTTGGACCTGAAGCACAGAGTCATGCTGCCACATCAAAATAGTGCAAATATACTGCACTTACTGGAAAAACAGAAAAACCCGTACAAAGTCCAGTTATAAACTATATACACATAGAACATAATTTCAGCACATAAAATTAAGACTTTATTGTAAAGTACTTCCGCAACTCCTTTCTGACATCCGCAGTATATATGCGGCACAACTAGGAAGTGGATTAATGTAACAGGCTCAGGACATGCACCACATGGCCAATGCCATCTATGCTACACAGTCATCATCTGATTCTAACGATAGCAACTAGAGCTAGAAAGTGAACCTCCTAAATACCTCTGTTAATTTCTGACAGCTGCATTTAAAAGGCACGGCCCCTAGATCATGCTATTCTGGGGCCCATTTCCTTTTCAATGCAATCATGGGGTGCGGGTGGGTTGTCATGGCAGCCATGAGCCTGCTGAATGCATCCATGGCTTCCATGTGGCTACTTCTGTGAAGCCAACCACTGGCTGGATTTCATAGGAAACCATTTTAGCCAAATAATACAATACTATATTACAGTATTTAGAACAAGGGATTTTACCATATAGTGTACTGGAAAAAAGGAAAAAGTTTGGTGAAATTGCAAAAAAATTGCAATTCCACAATTATTATTATTTTTTCATTTACCATGTTCACTATGTGGTAAAACAGAACTGGCATATGATTACCCAAGTCAGTATTAGTATGTAGATACCAAACGTGTATAGTCTAGTTCTTTTTTTAGTTAAGTGATAAAAAAAATTAAAATATGTAAGAAAAAAAACAAATTTGCTTATGTTGCCATTTTCTGAGACCCCAAGCAGTTTAATTTTTTTTAGGATGTAGGGCTAGGTGATGGCTTATTTTTGGGGCTCTGAAATGCAATTTTTATTGATATAATTTTTCAGTAGATACAATGTTTTGATCATCTTTTACTGCTAAAATAATAATTTTTCTTATTGGGATTTTTTTTAGCTAAATGTTTCTTATTTTCTAGTACAATGTACCATAAAATAAATAGTATCATTCAAAACTAAAATTTTACATGCAAATAACTAGCGTTCCAGCTCCTGAAAGGAATATAAAACATTACTTTATTAGAAAATCCTTAAAAACACATCTGGTGAATCAAAAGGTAGGAAAACAGAAAGCACTATTGGTCTCCTTTTTTCAAAGCTCAATGGGAAAGTTCTCTCAGCAACCCTAAATATTCTAGCTAATCAATGGAAGTGGGATATTAGGAACATACTGTATGGTGAATGGATAATGAATTAAATCCGGAAATAAAATAAAAAAAAATTATTTGATAATATTAAAATACAGCTGCTAGACAAAGATATGGGTGAATTACCGGAGGAAGAGTGCCTGAAACAACTGAACCCATTTCGAACATGTGTGTTTGAAATGCGTTCAGTTCTTTTAGGCACTCTTCCTCCGGTAATTCACCGGTATCTTTGTCTAGCAGCTATATTTTAATATTATCAAATAAAGATTTTTTATTTCATTTCCGGAGCTTGATACCTCTTTTTTTTCTTTGTGCAAGACTACAGTGTCAGACAGAGACATTTATCCATGCTCGGATCCTGCCACAAGCATAGAGGATCTTCCAGGGGTGAGCTGAATTTCTCTTGTATTTCCAATAATGAATTAAAACCAAAAACACAATATAAAACATAAAATAATACAGTCATACAAATAACATAAAAAAAACACTTAATGGAGTGTAAATATACATAAAAGTTATAAGGATACATAATTTAGTTGCACAAATTAAAATCGTCAAGAATCCTAAAACCAAAATTAAAAATCCATAAGGCTTCCCTACTTAACAATCTCCTGATATTCCTCCTCTTGGTGGCCTGTCAATTCTTCCAATGCCAAAGGCTTGTGATAAACCTCTGCCTGAAACAGTGTTATAGCTGTGTGCATTACCTCACATCACTACGAAAGATTCTGGTTAATTTTCACCCTCATGCTATTTTAGCCTACCTCCCTATATTGAGTGGTGGACATACAACATAACATTAAAACGAGGGACATTAAAAAGACATATAGCAGAAAGGTGAGGGAGAGACTGAATTGACCGGGAATGGAGGGCTATGCATTTCGATCTTGTACACCCTTAGTCCTGACTAAAGGACTAAGGGCGTAAAAGCTCGAAAAATGTAGACCTGTGCTCCTGGTCGCTCCAGTTTCCCCTCCCCTGTTTGTGATTTATGCCTTTTCAATGTCCTTTGTTATATAATGTCACAATAAAAGTTATGTTTTAATACGCTAATTCGCAAGTTGTGGATGCTGGATTTCTTTCGTCTTTCTGCTCCCCTTGTATCATTTATGTTGCAAATAATATTTCTTATCAAATCAAAAATAGTTGTGGGCCATAAAAAACACAGATGTTTGGATAATGAATGGATGCAAAACTTCAGTATACCGACTAGATTTTTTTTAGATGAGAAATGAGTGCTTCAATGGCAATACCCTGCGGTATGTATGTATACAGTGAGACACCATCACAACTGATCAATGTACAACCGTCAAACCACTGTCTCCTGGTCATTTGTTCCAAAACAACCCCAGTATCTCTAATGTAACCTGAACATTTTTGCACCATGGGCTGTAATAGAGAATCCAGCCAGTCACCTAAATGCTCATTAGCAGAGCCAATACCTGTGTTAATGGATCTCTCATTGGAGGTGGATTAGTCTACCTAAGGTAAAAGTTTGTGCCATTACTGGCACATATATAGAGCTGAGGTAATGACTTTATGTACCTTGGGAAGGGCATGCAATGTTGGAATAATCGGGAGCTCTGCAATCAAATAGTCAACCTGTTGTTTGGAAAAATGCCTGATAAAAAACCATCATGAATGAATTCTACAGCTAGTTTAGAAAAACTTTCAGTTAGATTGTAAGAAAGTTTAGTATAGGTAGTAGAATTGCCAATTGCCTATAAATGTCAGCACTCATAATAACCGCCATTCCACTTTTGTCTAACATTTTTGTAATAATATCCAGCATATGTGCTAGTTCATACAAGGTATTTCTCAATGGTGTACTGAGATTGGAACCAGACGAGATCACAGACATGCAATTATGTAAATTTTTCAAATCCTTTTCAATAAAATCTTGGAAATGGTCCATATATTCCGAATGGAATTGTTTGGAATAAAAATGAGGATTTTTGGTTTTTCATTTAAAGTTTGTAGCTTGATTAATGTCTTTGCGAATATTATCAGTGCCATATTTCTCTAAACACAAAATTGCAAGTTGCCAATGAAAGTCAAAATTATGAGATTACACAGATCAGTTTGACACATTATCAACATCACCCGCTTCAGTCCAAAAATGTTTCTTAACGGTAAGAATACGTATAAGGCAATTAATGTCCAAAATAGTGGAAAAAAGTCAAAATCCTTTGAAGGGACAAAATTATGTCCATAGGATAAGAGTTTTAACCTGATGAGGTGTTAAAGTCCGAGACGATAGGTTGAGAACATTGCTCGTGTCTAGTAAATTTAAGTTTTTCTTTGACATGTTTTCATGCTTGGAGTTTTTTCTGTGTTTTCTGCCACCTCGTCTTGCACATTTTTTGATGGTTTGTATTTAGTAGGTTCATGGGAGTGTTAACTACTGGCATCAAATTTCATTTTTAAGTATCACACGATCTTTTACGCTGCAGTGATGAACTGGCTTTTTTCTTTTTTTTGCATAAAATTTTATCAAATGCCCTAACTTGTGACACGTTCTGAACTACTTGACTTCTTTATCACAGCAGAATGGCCTTCATTTTATTTAACCTCTTAAAAAGTACCTATGACCAATCTGTTGGCAAACTTTTTATTAAGCAGCCCCAGATTGGTGATTGACATCCCACAACCTGAATCTGACCTGCGATCCGGAGGTGTCTGTGTTTTTATTAGGAGTGCACAAAAGAGCCACAGTTTTCTGCACCTCGGAAAAATAGGACACTGCTGAACAGAGGTCAGTCGAAGTCCAAAGTTTCTCTGCTGCCTCATTATAGTGAGTGGATCCCACGGGGGTTTCATCTGAATTGCATCACTCGAAGATTTAAAGGGAAACCCTGGTGTAAATGCTCAATACAGAGCTTTGGATAAATGTGATCCAAATTGTTACGTAAAATGTTCCCAATGAAATCTTCAACTTAATTAAAAAAAAGAAAGTCCCCACTCATATCCATGTTCTGTTAGAAATATAGGGGCTTCCATGTTACTGGTAGCATAAAGTCTCTGGAAAAGTGAAATGGCCCTTGCCCCCAAAAGAAATTCAGCAAATTCTGTGCTCTCAAATCCAAATCTCCCTTTCCTTCTGAGACCCACTGTGTACCTAAACCACATATTGCGACCACATGTTTGGCATTTATGTAGCGATAAGAGCCCATCTAATTTACAAGTGCATGAGCTGGACACAATATACTGGTCACTACAATGTACTGGTCACTGCAATATACTGGTCACTGCAATGACCGTTTCCAATTTTCACTCAGCAACATGCACTGCTACTTGTTTCTGGAAAACTCTCGTGGAGTCACAATTGTCACTACATCTGTAGATAAATTCCCAAAGGGGTATAATTTCCAAAATGGGTTCACTCTTCGGGCACTTAGGGGCTCTGTATATAGAGTCTACAAACTATTATAGAAAATTCTGTGCTCCATGATTCCTCATGTATAACAGTACTCCTGGTAGCCCCCCCCCCCCTACGTAAGTAAAGGGAATATAGGGGAGGTCACATGGCCACACAGACTATGCAGAGAAATGTGATATATTATATGGTTCATGAGGGGTTAAGTTTTAACTGGTGTTTACAGTTGCTGGGCAGAATTTAAATCTGGCCTTAGTCAGTTGTGTTGGTGCCCTTTTAACGGCTGTCAATTGGTTGTCAGCGCGTTGCTGGGCTGTCGCCGGGGTTATATATTGTCAGGTGCTGGCAGATTTCATTCAGTCAGTGGTAACCACTGAAGAAAAGAAGATCCCTGTCAGGATGGATAATCTTCTTCAGCAGATTATAGCAAGAGCTGGGGAAGAAGATGGCGCCGAGTGGTTGAAAAGCTGCCTCGCAATAAGGCCTCTTACCGCAGCTACAGAAGATGTCCCTCCACCTCCGGTCGCGAGCGTGCTTCCACAACCTCTGAGCCCACCTCCGGTGTCATCACCGAGCTCTCGCAGCGGCGGCAGGAAGAGGAAGCCCCGGACTGCTTACTCCCCATCCGCAGCAGATTCTCCGGTCAGCCGCTGGCAAGCGGCGCCAAGCAGGAAGTCCCACCGGCCACTATATCGGAAGTCTCGCAGTCCATCGTGAGACCCCCAAGGCATCAGGAGGAGCAGCCGGAGACGTCATCAGGGGTTGCCGACTGGGCTGGTGAGCCGCGCGGCCGTAGCAGAGCCGCAAGAATGGCGCCAGTTTTGAATCTCTGGTCCTCTCCTTCAGCGGCTGCAGGTGCTCCGTTACCTCCTCCTCCCTCAAGAAGCTTCCCAACTCAATCCGTGGATACAGAGATCCTGCCTTCAACTGTCACGCAGGTGTGCTCGCCTAACACGGAGGGCTGGAGCGCAGGCTGCGCATCGGCGATACAACTCGAGGATAGAAGCTCTGGAAGGGGTGAGAACACTAATACACATGTATCTGTATGTCATTCTGACCTAAAGCACATTTTACAGAATGTGCTTTCGGATGTTTTGAGTGGTATCCGTCCTTTAGCTCCCCCTTCTATTCCATCAGTAGATCTTACTTCAGGTGTTCCTATTAACACTTTCAAGGAAGCCTTGACATGTGAATTATCCCCTCTTGGCTTCCATCTGAGCTCTGCTATGAAGGAGCTTATATGGAACAACCATTATGTAGATTTGTTTTCTTTGCTTCCCCGCAGAGAGCAGCTGAGTAAATCAGATAAGAAAGATGACAAGCCTGATCCTGAGGATGCCAAGCGCTCATTTAAATCTTTCCATAATTGCATTCAGGCGTTTTCTATTTACTCAGCAGTTCTTGGTGAAAAATCCCCACAGTTGTGTAGCAAGCTGTTTCAGCATATGGATATCATTCTTGAGGCGTACCGCAACTTTGGTGGAGTTGCTTGGCTCCATTACGATGAAGCTTTCCACCAAAAATTAGCAGTGCACCCAGAGGTCCGCTGGGGTTGTAAAGACGTCGGCTTGTGGCTAAACTTAATGCTCCCGCAAAGACATTTTTCTAGCAGATTATCAGCCACTTCCGTCCCTAAAAAAGGTTTTTGTTTTGCCTTCAATGAGTCCAATTGTAAATGGAGTTCTAATTGTCGGTTTCGTCACGAGTGCTCCTTTTGCGGGAATGCACACCCCGCTTTTAAATGTTTCAAAAAGCAATCAGCTCAGTCCCTATAAAAAGATGCTAACAGAAAGAGCTCAGACCCCGGTGAGGGTGGAAAGAATGGTTTCGTGGCTAAATCATTACCCAGATCAAGTGATCAGTAGTTTACTTTTTAATGTTTTTTTCTTGAGTTTTTTCATTCCTCCTTTTGAAGGATCTGGCTGCCATATTGTTAAAAATTTACGTTCAGTTGCCATGTATCCAGAGGTAGTTCGAGAGAAAATACTGAGCGAACTTGAACTGGGTAGGGTATCTGGTCCTTTTTCATCTCCACCGTTTTCTAATTTTCTAATTTCTCCGCTAGGCGTCGTTCCAAAGAAAGATCCGGGCTCCTTTCGGCTTATTCACCACCTGTCCTTTCCTATTGGGTCTTCCTTGAATGATCAGGTGGATAGTTCAACCTGTTCGGTCTCCTACTCGTCCTTTGATAAGGCAATTGACATTCTTAGGCAGTTCGGGCAGGATGCTCTAATGGCGAAGTCTGATATTAAATCCGCTTTTCGGCTCCTCCCGGTTCATCCGGATGGCTTCTCTTCTTTGGGTTTTCATTTCCTCTATTGTTTTTTCTTCGATAAATGCCTGCCCATGGGTTTTTCTTTGTCCTGTTTTTATTTTGAACATTTTTCCTCATTTTTACATTGGGTTTTAGAATCAAATTCCCCTGGGGTGGGTATCTTACATTATTTGGACGATTTTCTTTTTGTTGGTCCTTCATCCTCTTCTGATTGTCTTCTTACCTTGAATACTTTTATTGAGATGTGTAGTTGCTTTGGTGTTCCCATTGCACACGAAAAAACTGTTTTTCCCTCCAGGATAATAAAGTTTTTAGGTATTACTTTAGATTCTCATGCCTGGAATGTAGTCTTCCCGATGAGAAGGTTTCTAAACTTCGTTCTGCCTTATCTGACTTTCTTTCCAAGCCAAAATCTACTCTTAAAGAATTGCAGTCTTTATTAGGCCTACTAAATTTTGCCTTAAGAACAATTCCTATTGGCCGTGCTTTTTCTCGCCGCCTCTATGATGCGACGAAAGGTGTTTCATCTCCCAAATCCCACATCAAAATCGGTGCTGCTTTGAAGGAAGATGCCAGAATTTGGCTGTCTTTCCTTTCGGATTACAATGGTAAATCCTGTTGGCAAAGCTCTTTCACTTCCTCGGATTCCTTTCCTTTTGTTGTTTCTGTTCAGAGTTCCCTTGGTTGTGGAATTTTATTTTCTTCACACTGGATTTCACAGCACTGGCCTAATTCTTAGGTTTCTGGCGGCGTTACCAAAAATTTGATGGTTCTGGAACTTTTTTCCATTTTTCTGTGTATCTCTACATGGGATTCTTTTATGCAAAACGCTAGGATTGTCATTTTATCTCTTGACCCAGGAGTAATTTTTTCCATTAACTCTTTGTCATCCAAGAATAAATGGGCTGCGGGTATTTTGAGACAGCTGGTTTTAGTGTGTCTTAAATTTAACATTTGGTTGAAGGCGAGTTCTGGCAGAAGCAAATTTTATGCTTCAACCGATGCTTTGTGTGAACGTCACTGGTCATTTTTTCATTTACAGGTACCGGAGGCAGATCCAGAAGAGACTCTTTGCCCCCACGCAATTTGGGATGTGATTTCAATCTAATCCCACATTTTATAAAAGAATCTCTGTCCATTAGATCATGGGCCAGCTACTCGGCCGCATGGTTCACTTGACTAAATTTTTGTAATGTTCACTCTTTTAACCCTAGAGTGGCTGATCCAATTTCTGGTTTAAAATTTGCTGAGTCTTTAGTTGTCAGAGGTTTATCTTATTCTGCTGTAACCAAACATTTAGCGGGTGTTTCATTTTTTCTCAGACTTTCTGGAGAGCTGTCTCTGTCTTCACTGTTTCCTATCAAGCAGTTTTTAAAAGGTTTTAGAAAGTGCACTTTTCAACCTGACGCTAGACGTCCGATTTCTCTGCCCTTGCTAAAGGATTTATGTTCGGCTCTAAGCCGGATTTGCATAAACTCAGACAAATTTCTATTATTTCATGCGGCATTTTGTTTAGCCTTTTTTGGGGCCCTTAGAATAGGGGAATTAGTATCTGCAAAGAAATCTCATCCTTCCGGTTTGTTATTGTCCGATCTGAAATTGTTTGATGGTTTTTTCCTGCTATCTATTAGGAGGTCCAAGACCGATCAGTTGGCCAGGGGAACCACTTTTAAAATTGTCTCCTTCCCTGATCCTTCCATCTGCCCAGTTTTGAATATTAGTTGTTGGTTATGTGCTAGATCAACCTCAGAAGGTCCTTTGTTTATACATAAAGATGGCTCGCCAGCCATGGTTTTCCAATTTAATTTCATTTTGAAAAGCTCCTTGAGAGTGTTAGGCAAAGATCATCTCAAAATCTCCTCTCACTCTTTTAGGATTGGAGCCGCTACTGAGGCCTCTAGGGCCGGCCTTTCCGATTCCCAAATTAAACAAGTTGGTAGATGGGAATCGGGGAGGTTTAAACTATATGTTCGACATGACCTGTATGAATACTAATTGTTGATTTATTTTTAGGTCCATCCATAGTGTGGATAATCAGCCACTCTTTTGTTTTTTGGGCTCAGAAGTGAGCGGCTCAACGGTCGTATACAGAGAATTTGTCCTTCGATCTCTCTTTGGTTCAAATATTTTGGCATGGTGTTCGCGGACTGAGATGGTATAACCTGGTTTTAGAGTTTAAATTTTTTTTAAGTTGTTTCCTTTTCCCGATGTGGTTGTTTTTCACGTGGGTGGCAATGATCTCGGAAGGTTGAGAACCTTCGATCTACTCGCAAGTATGTGAGCCGATATTGTTAATCTCCGGCAATCTTTTCCCTATTCGGGTTTCATATTTTCCCGAGATCGTTCCTAGGTTGGCGTGGAAGACAACCGATTCCGGTTTCATGGAAAAAATTCGGAAAAGAGTGAATTGGAATATGGAAAAAATTTTACCGATGGTTAACGTTTTTTCTTATAGGCACATCGACCTTGAAGGTTTTTTACCTAGTCTCTACCGGCAAGATATGATTCATTTATCAAACATTGGTTTGGATATTTTTAATTTGAATCTTCAGAGCATGGTGGAAAAATCGCTGTGTGGTTTGGAGGGGGCCTCAACTCGCTGAGTTGAGGCTTGTGGGAAAATCGCCCAGTCTCTGGGTGGATGGATTTTTGTATATTTGAGTGTTTGGTCATATTCTGATTAAGTTATTTGGTAATGGACTGTTATTTATTAACTAGATTGTGGCCCGATTCGGGTATTCTAGAATATAAATGTCCCCGTAGTATATGGACAATGATGATTCCAGAATTCGCGGCAGACTGTGCCCGTCGCTGATTGGTCGAGGCAACCTTTATGAAATCATCGTCACCATGGCAACCATTATGACATATACGCCGATACTGTGCCCGTCGCTGATTGATCAAGGCGAATTCGCGGCAGACTGTGCCCATCGCTGATTGGTCGAGGCAACCTTTATGACATCATTGTCGCCATGCTGTGCCCGTCGCTGGCGGCCTCAACCAATCAGAGACGCGGGATTTCCAGGACAGACAGACAGAAAAACCCTTAGACAATTATATATATAGATGAGTTACCCAAAATAAGCATCACAGCCTTATTTTTCCACCAAAAGCTTTGTCGTGTCCTTTTATTTATGTATGAATGAGGCTTGTGTGGCCATGGTAGCCCCCCCCCCTACATAAGTAAAGGGAATATAGGGGGGTCACATGGCCACACAGACTATGCAGAGAAATGTGATATATTATATGGTTCATGAGGGGTTAAGTTTTAACTGATGTTTACAGTTGCTGGGCAGAATTTAAATCTGGCCTTAGTCAGTTGTGTTGGCGCCCTTTTAACGGCTGTCAATTGGTTGTCAGCGCGTTGCTGGGCTGTCGCCGGGGTTATATATTGTCAGGTGCTGGCAGATTTCATTCAGTCAGTGGTAACCACTGAAGAAAAGAAGATCCCTGTCAGGATGGATATCCTTCTTCAGCAGATTATAGCAAGAGCTGGGGAAGAAGATGGCGCCGAGTGGCTGTCAGCGTGTTGCTGGGCTGTCGCCGGGGTTATATATTGTCAGGTGCTGGCAGATTTTATTCAGTCTGTGGTAACCACTGAAGAAAAGAAGATCCCACCCTCCCTCCCCTATTTTATTCCTTGTCGTGATGTTTATATTGTGGGAAAATTGCCCAGTATCTGGGTGGATGGATTTTTGGATATTGGAGTGTTTGGTCATATTCTGATTAAGTTATTTGGTAATGGACTGTTATTTATTAATGAGTTACCCAAAATAAACATCACGGCCTTATTTTTCCACCAAAAGCTTTGTCGTGTCCTTTTATTTATGTATGAATGAGGCTTGTGTGGCCATGAGCCATACAGCATGACACGGGAGGAACGCAGCGCTACTTGCCAATTGCACTCTGTCACTCCCATGTCTCGTCATATGGCTAAGCAGTATTCTACAGACACATTTGGAATATTTCTATATTCAGCAGAAATTGTGGGACATATTTTGGTGCCAATTTTATCCATTTCCTACTGGGAAATATGGGGGTAAAACAACATTTTGGTGGTAAAAATGTAATTATTTTTTTCTTCACAGCCCAATGGTCTAAAATTCTGTGACCCACCTTTGGTGTCAATATGATCATTGCAACGCCAGATGAATTAATTGAAATGTGTAATTTGTAAAACAGGGTCTCTTTTGGGTGGTGTTGCTTCTCTGGCACCTCGGGGGCTCTACCAATGTGACATGGCACCCTCAAACCAGACCAGGAAAATGCAAACTCCAAAATGGAGCTTCTTCCCCTGAGCTTTGCACTGTACCTCAAAAGAAGTTTCTGACCACATATGTAGTATTGGCACACTCAGAAGAAACTGCACAATAAATTTTGGGGTCCAGTTTCTCCTATCCTTGTGAAAATAAAAAAACTGGAGCTAAAATAGCATTTTTGCGGGAAAATTTTTTTTTTATTTTCACTGCTCTCTGTTATAAACTTCTGAGAAGAAAGTGGGGGCTCAAGGTGCTCACCATATTAGATACATTCCTTGGAGCATCTAGATTCCAAAATGGAGTCACTTGTGGGGATTTTGCACTGTTTAGACATGTCAGGGGCTCTCAATACAAGACATGACACAAGCCGACCATTCCATCAAGGTCTGCGATCCAAAACCTCATTCCTTTTGCTAACCTTGCCGGGAACCTAAACAGTATTTTACTCCCACATACAGTGCCTACAAGTAGTATTCAACCCCCTGCAGATTTAGCAGGTTTAATAAGATGCAAATAAGTTAGAGCCTTCAAACTTCAAACAGCAGGATTTATTAACAGATGCATAAATCTTACAAACCAAAAAGTTTTGTTGCTCAGTTAAATTTTTATAAATTTTAAACATAAAAGTGTGGGTCAATTATTATTCAACCCCTAGGTTTAATATTTTGTGGAATAACCTTTGTTTGCAATTACAGCTAATAATCGTCTTTTATAAGACCTGATCAGGCCGGCACAGGTCTCTGGAGTTATCTTGGCCCACTCCTCCATGCAGATCTTCTCCAAGTTATCTAGGTTCTTTGGGTGTCTCATGTGGACTTTAATCTTGAGCTCCTTCCACAAGTTTTCAATTGGGTTAAGGTCAGGAGACTGACTAGGCCACTGCAACACCTTGATTTTTTGCCTCTTGAACCAGGCCTTGGTTTTCTTGGCTGTGTGCTTTGGGTCGTTGTCTTGTTGGAAGATGAAATGATGACCCATCTTAAGATCCTTGATGGAGGAGCAGAGGTTCTTGGCCAAAATCTCCAGGTAGGCCGTGCTATCCATCTTCCCATGGATGCGGACCAGATGGCCAGGCCCCTTGGCTGAGAAACAGCCCCACAGCATGATGCTGCCACCACCATGCTTGACTGAAGGGATGGTATTCTTGGGGTCGTATGCAGTGCCATCCAGTCTCCAAACGTCACGTGTGTGGTTGGCACCAAAGATCTCGATCTTGGTCTCATCAGACCAGAGAACCTTGAACCAGTCAGTCTCAGAGTCCTCCAAGGGATCATGAGCAAGCTGTAGACGAGCCTTGACATGACGCTTTGAAAGTAAAGGTACCTTACGGGCTCGTCTGGAACGGAGACCATTGCGGTGGAGTACGTTACTTATGGTATTGACTGAAACCAATGTCCCCACTGCCATGAGATCTTCCCGGAGCTCCTTCCTTGTTGTCCTTGGGTTAGCCTTGACTCTTCGGACAAGCCTGGCCTCGGCACGGGAGGAAACTTTCAAAGGCTGTCCAGGCCGTGGAAGGCTAACAGTAGTTCCATAAGCCTTCCACTTCCGGATGATGCTCCCCACAGTGGAGACAGGTAGGCCCAACTCCTTGGAAAGGGTTTTGTACCCCTTGCCAGCCTTGTGACCCTTCACGATCTTGTCTCTGATGGCCTTGGAATGCTCCTTTGTCTTTCCCATGTTGACCATGTATGAGTGCTGTTCACAAGTTTGGGGAGGGTCTTAAATAGTCAGAAAAGGCTGGAAAAAGAGATAATTAATTCAAACACGTGAAGCTCATTGTTCTTTGTGCCTGAACTACTTCTTAATACTTTAGGGGAACCAAACAGAATTCTGGTGGGTTGAGGGGTTGAATAATAAATGACCCTCTGAAAAGACTTTTCACAATTTAAAAAAAAAATAAACAAAGAAATAACATTCTTTTTTGCTGCAGTGCATTTCACACTTCCAGGCTGATCTACAGTCTAAATTTCACAATGCCAAGTTAATTCCAAATGTGTAAACCTGCTAAGTCTGCAGGGGTTGAATACTACTTGTAGGCACTGTATGTGGTATCTGAGTACTCATGAGAAATCGCACAACAAATTTTATTCTAAAATTTCTCTTGTTACCCTTGTAAACATTTTTTGTGGGGAAATTTTGATATTTTATTTTCATGGCTTAATGTTATAAACTTCTTTAAATACCTGGAGGTTCAAGGTGCTCATCACACATCTAGATAAGTTCCCAAAGCCGTTTTGTTTCCAAAATGGTGTCAATTGGGGGGTTTCAACTGTTTAGGCACATCATGAGTTCTCCAAATGCGACATGGGGTCAGCTAATTAATCCAGAAAATTTTACATAAAAAAAGTCAAATGGCGTTCCTTCCTTTCCGAGCCCTGCCGTGTGCCTAAACAGTGTTTTTTCCCACATATGAGGTATCAGCATGCTCAGGAGAAATTGCAGTACAAATTTTCTGGTACTTTTTTTATTGTTACCTTTGCAAAAATAAAAAAAAATGGGTCTAAAGTAACATTTTTGTACAAAAAGATAAATGTAAGTTTTTTCCTTCCACATTCCAAAAATTCCTGTGAAGCAAATGAAGGGTTAATAAACTTCTTAAATGTAGTTTTGAGCATCTTGAGGGGTGCAGTTTAGAATGGTGTCTCTTTGGAGTATTTTCTGTCATATAGGCCCCTCAAAGTCACTTCAAATGAATGTGGTCCCTAAAAAAATGGTTTTGTAAATTTTGCTGGAAAAGTGAGAAATTGCTGTTCAAATTTTAACCCTTATAAGTTCCTATATAACAAAGCATATTTCAAAAATTGTGCTAATGTAAAGTAGACATGTTGGAAATGTTATTTATTAAATATTTTGAGCGAGATAATGCTCTGATTTAAGGGCATAAAATCAAAAGTTTTGAAAAATGCCAAATTTTCTCATTTTTTTCAAAATTTACATTGTTTTCACATATAAACGCTCGTTTTTTCAGTGAAATGTTACCACTATCATGAGGTACAATATGTCATGAAAAAACATGATAAGAATTAGTGGGATCTGTTGCAAAGTTCCAGAGTTATTACCACATCAAGTGACACTGGTCAGAATTGTAAAGTTTGGCACAGTCATGAAGGTGAAAACAGACTCAGAGTGAAGGGGTTAAAGCTTCACTACAAGGCTAAAAAATAAGTAGTGCTTTGCTTTAAGCCTGAAATCTAGATGAACAAGCACTTAAAAATGTTGTTAAAGATTGAACATACTCACTGCAATACCAAAATGACTTGCATATGTTCAGTATTTTTGAGGGTTTTTTAGCAGTTACAGCTAAGAAAAAATGACCTAACTTATTTCAGTTTATAGATACAGTTAAAGAAAAAGATATCAACAGAAAAGACACTGCAAAAATGTCCAAAAAGACACCAAAGAAGATGCTAGAAAACACTGTTACCATTTTCCTATGTAAATATAAGGATATGCTGCCCACGTTTCCCCCTTGAAGAGACACGATCTTTGTTGAAATGTGTTGTGATTATGAATAATGTCTTGTGTCTTGTGTAAATATTGTGTCATTTGAAATGTAATATGTTCTTATGCAATGTTTAGTAATTTGTAGCTCTTATTCATTCTAGTCTGGACTATTGTAACGCTCTAGTAATCGGTCTCCCTCATACTAAACTTTCTCCTCTCCAATCTGTCTTGAATGCTGCAGCCAAGATCATATTCCTCATAGACTGCTACACAGATGCTTCTACCCTGTGCCAGTCATTGCACTGGCTTCCTATCCACTCCAGAGTTCAATATAAACTGATCACTCTCACCCACAAAGCACTCCACTACATTTTCTCCCTTGTCTCAGTCTACCACCCTTCCAGTGTCATTGGTTCTGCTACTGACCTAAGAATAACATCCTCGATAATCCAAACCTCCCACTCCCGTCTCAAAGACATCTCGCGTGCTGCACCAATTCTTTGGAATGAACTACACAGGACAATTCGATTAATCCCCAATGCCTACAGTTTTAAACATGCCATAAAAATGTATTTCTTCAGACTGGCCTATCGCCTAAACATAGTTATCTAACTATCCATGTGCTACCCATTCAAAATTTTCTTCAAAACAGTGCCCTTGTATCATCTGTCCTCACACCCTTCATGCAATTGATAGCCCTCTGTGTCTGTACTTTTACACATACTGGATGGTTACCAGTTCATGCAGCATTACATGAACACCCTATTTATTACATTGATGGCTGGACCGTACAATGAAAGCAATTGTTACCATGCACCTTTCATGTCTCCCCTATTTCCTCATAGATTGTATGTTTGCAAGCAGGACCCTCACTCTTGGTATCTGTTAATTTATGTGATTATTGTTATTCTGTAATGTCTTTTATTGTCTGTACAAGTCCCCTCTAAAATGTAAAGTGCTGCGGAATATGTTAATGCTATAGAAATAAAATTATTATTATAGTCTTATGGTGTATAAGATAGGTATTATAGCAATAGATAGTTGACTGTAGCTTAGGTAATGACATTAGGTTGAAATAGTGTTAATGTTTGGAACTAGCCCATAAATGGTAGGCACTTAGTGTTAGGGCAAGTGACTGCTTCCTGTAAATCAGGAGTTGGAGTTTAGAGTGTAGTGTTAGCAGTGCTTCCGTTGGGATGATCCACAGTAAAAGGTGACTTAAGGACACAGATAGCAAGATCCTAAAGAAGCAGTAACTGATTAGTCACAGTGGCCTTCCGGAGGAGGCATCCATGGAAAGGACCCCAAGTCCCGAACCCCCAAACTTGCATCTCTGAAGGTAAAGGACCTAAACAAGCCTGAGTTTGTGGGACTGGTGGGGATCCCAAGTGGAAGATCCAGGGCACCAGTAGTGGAAAAATAGAACTGCTGAGCGGGTTGAGAGACTTGTTCATCAGTACTATGGCATTAAGGCTGGGTTGCGGCAATGTAGGATGAAACAGTGAGTCTGTAGAGGCCTGGAGTAGAACTACAGAGGATGGATACGGAGTGAGGGAGAATTCTTTATGCCTTTTAGGAAACAACCATAAGACTTTGTACCTGCTATCCCTTGTATATATCCTTTGTCAAGTTATTGTTCTTTAAAGACTCTATATTTGAATAACAGTCTCCTTTATTGAACTCTCGAACCCTATGGTTCTGGCCATCCTTCACCACCGGCTACATGAAGCCTGAATGGGTGTGGTGCTCTCACAGTACAAGTCCACACACTCAGCCTGGACCCACTGTCATGTAGCATGCTGGGGTGTAAAAGGAGACGAATGCTTTCTGCCTAGCCCCGTGCTACACCTGAACCTGTTTCAAAAACTCTGTAGGTACGCTAGCATCTAAAATACATTACATGTGAAAAACCTTGGAGAGCAAATGTTGCTGCTTTTTAAAGATGGAATAATGATGATTTTTTTTACATTTACATCCATTGGAGTTTCGTGTTTCTTTTCTATTTTATATTACGTGTGTTGTGGCTGATGATACTTGGTTGTTTAGCTAACAATTACATTTAGCAGCACAAAACAAGTGTTCACGATGTCATAAGTCACATGGTATATAAGAATAAACACGTGCACAACCGTTAGAGAGGTGCCAGAATAGGTTCCAATACAATGAGTAATAGCAAAAAACTCAGCACTCAGACTTAACTTAATCAGATAAAAGTTTCGGTCCTATAGCCGGTGTAACGGGGTCTACCAAGCTGGGGTACCTCTTTCAGTACCACCTCGTGTTTCAGGAGGTCCACTCTGCTTTTGCTGGATTCTGAATGAAGGACGCTGGCAGGAATTTCTTGATTACATGAGAGCATATAAAAGCTGACTGCTTCTCCACGTATTTACAGTCTAAGAACACCCTTTATTTACAGCACACAGAATATATAACACAGATACACAGGGCAGGCCAATAGAAAAATAGCAGGCCAGACATACATTACAATAGCCGCAAGGGGCCGGAGCCTGCCGATATTTACTGTGGGAATTACAAAGGTGGGGGGAGGTCAGAAAGAGAATATCTTGTTCAGGGGTGCAGCCTGTGGACTGATGCATTTCACAAGGAAACTATTATACATACATATACTGCATAACATTCTTGGTGCTGGGGGGTTCTGTAACAGCCGGACCTTCATCAGTCACAATATTTGATCATGAACGGAAGCTAGTGGACCCAAAAGATTGCGGGTTTTCATTAAGGTCATAGATATAGGTGAACACAGCCAGTGTCTCAGGGGGATGAATCCGGCGGTATTGCCGGACTTGCGGTGGATACCCCGTTCTCCACTGAGCAGAACACACAAGCTCTATACCAAAAGAGGCAATACCGCCGGATTCATCCCCCTGAGACACTGGCTGTGTCCACCTACAGCTATGACCTTAATGAAAACCCACAATCTTTGGGGTCCACTAGCTTCCATTCACAATCAAATATTGTGACTGATGAAGGTCCGGCTATAGGACCGAAACGTTTCTTCTGTTATTTACCGTGGACACGATTAAATCACTTTATCTGATTAAGTTAAGTCTGATTGCCGAGTTTTTTTGCTATAAATCATGTGATGTGATTAATTTTGCATGATGTAATTAATCATATGATATAAACAATTGTGCATGTTGTCATACATCATATAGTGTTGATATGCACGTATGGAGTCACAAATCTCATATTGTAAATTGGTAAGTATGACTATGTAATAAATCACATGGTGTAAACAAGTACGCATGTTGTTATATATCACAGTGTGTGAACAAGAACTTATGGAATCACAAATTACATGGTGGAATGAAGCAAGTATGCAGTTATAATTTGCATGGTGTGAATGAGTACGTATGATGTCTTACATTGCATGGTGTAAACCTGTGTAGTCCAAGCGATTATTCCATTTGTTACTACACACTTCTGTACCCTGTCTATTGTAACCAATTAAACCAAACTGTTTGCAGCCCATATACGCCATGTTAGAAGCATGTTCTGAAATAAAAATTACAACATGCACAAATACCAAATAATTATCACAAGTCATGTATGTCAATCTTGAACAAGAGTTTCATTTCAAATTATCAATGGCTAATAGTTTTGTCATTAGTCCACAAATTTAATAAATACGCTTTCATTATAAACATTTTTAATTGCGTGTAGACAGATTTCATCATGTGAATTGATGACAATCAAATCTTTTCTTGCATTTAAATCTTGGGGATAGCCAATGTCGAAAGCAAAAATCCATAAGGGTTCCCAATGAAACAGTTGTGGTCACTACATTTCACTAATCAAGAAACCTTGTACATATTGCCATGCACACAAAAAAATGTAGCATATTGTAATTTACAGTATGAAGGCAAGATCTTAAATGGCATAATTTAAGTTTGAATTTAGACATCAGTAATTTATATCGTACACAAAAAGTTGTACAAGTTTCATCAATGATTTTGATCAGAATTTTATCACAGTTTGCTCAGAGAGGCAGTTTTTACCATCACAGTTCCATCAGTTTTTCTCAGAACAAAAAAAAACTTAAAAGAAACTTCTCAAGCTTCTACAATTAGTCAGTGAAAAATAGATAGTACAGGGTTGAGATGCAAATGTGGTCGTTTTTTTTCGTGGACCTATAAACTTGCATTGACGAGTTTGATTTGAGACTCATCAAAATCGGACATGTCTCCATGATTTTGCGTGGACTTTTTATTCTTCCAAAATATATGAACATGTAAACAGCTCCATAGACTATAATAGGTACGAGTTCAATCTAATTTAAACATGGGTAGAACTCGCATATGAAAAACCGATGTCTGAATGAGCCCTAATATGAAGGTAAATTGCACAAACTTTACATTTGCTGTGACTACACTTATAGAAGCCGACACATGTAATACAAGATTGTTTCTCTAAATTCAATTCAATGAAAAGCCTTACGGATAAGGCAGAACCCAGTTGATGGTCCTCTAGACATCACTCATGTAACTAACATATTTTTAAGATCATTGTCAGACAGAAAGGATAGGCAAATATTGTTATCTCTTTATTTACAAGAAATCGTCTACTATATATTGAGACAAAATAGGCCTTCATGAGGGAATGTCACACTGGTCCAACTCCACGTTTTATGGTGTGGGGTGGCATAATGTGCTGGAGCCAGACCCCTTTAGTCCCCATTTCAAGTATGCTAACTGCTTGGCGTTACATTGATTTTGTCATGGAACCAATACTACAGCCGTTTTTCCAATGTGTCATAGGAGCCATTTTCATCACAATAATGTTAAGGAGAGTATTTAGGACCTGTTTTCTCCTTCCTTAAAAAGAACCTGTCATTACATTAATGCAACCTGAACCACATGCAGCATGAATAAGTGCCTGATTGCACTATTGCAGCCGTGTATGTTTTACTTTGTAATTCTGTGTCATTTCAAAGGAAGCATACTTTGAAAAGTTGGCCGAAAGCTGTAAGGAGAGGCATAACCAGTCTGAGGAAGACCCTGGGTGGCTTTTTCTTGCCCTGCATACATACATGGGAGAGACATGTCAGTCAATTAGAGTGGGATGAAGAAAAACCATGTGAGGACAGCATCTGACTCGTCTGGTCTCTCCTTATAGTCCTCAACTGGTTTTTCAAGGTATGTTTACTTTGAAATGATGCAGCATTTTAGAGTCAAACATACCTGGCTGCAGTAGTGGAGACATGTTCTGATTCATGCTGTCTGTGGTTCAACATATGCAAACATGTAGCAAATTCTCTAGATGCAGCACATATTCTGCTGTGGAATCTCACCCCAAATTACAATAGGTATGTGGGCCACACAACATGTGCTCATTCGTTTTATTTGTACTGCCTTAGTTTAGGAAGACTATGAAGTCTCGCTTGTCAGTCCCTCCAACTGTAAGATCCCTAAAATCTTTAAAAGGAAACCTGACAAAGGGATTTACCCCTATAAAGTAAAAGAAGCACTTTATAAGCCTTTTTTAATGTTTTAATCATGTCTTTGTTACAAGTAGCTGTTAAGTGCAATCAGTGAAAAGCCATTGTTCAATCGAGGCACTTAGTTACCCGGAGTAGTGGTGGAGCGCTGTCGCACGCAGTGGTACAAGTAAAATGCAGGGATGAGTGAGGGGTCCGTGCTTCCAGACTAGTACATGTATACAAAGCACTGGGATAAAATTTTAGTTTTTCACAGACTGCAACAACAATTACTGGCAATAGAGGCATGATTAAAACTGTTAATATAAGTCTGATAAAGTGCTCCTGTTATATTATAGGGCTTAACCCCTTCACAGGCTTTTTCCTCTAATCTAATAATGTTCTTGTATGAAGCAGGTTTGTGCCATTAATGTATAATGGAGTGTGATTAAAGCCCACAACCAACCAAGTGCCAGAGATTTATAGCACTTGGTCAATATCAGGCTACCGTAATTAACCCATAATTGCTTTTATACAAAGATGCAGTAGGTGTATGTAAATATAAAAAAGAAATGTAGTAATTATTCATGCATTTGTCATGTATTTTTCCATTAATTTTCTTTATTTCCCTGAGAAGCCTCTTTACTAGGGTTGAGCGACCTTCACTTTTATAGGATCGGGTCGAGTTTCACGAAACCCGACTTTTGGAAAAGTCGGGTCGAGTGAAATCGGCCGATCCTATAAAAAAGTCGGGGTCGGGGTCGGCCGAAACTCGAAACCCAATGCAGTACATTGGGTTTCCATGGTTCCCAGAGTCTGAAGGAGCGGAAACTCTCCTTCAGGCCCTGGGATCCATATTTAAGTGTAAAATATAGAATTAAAATAAAAAATATTGCAATACTTACCCTCTGACGCGCCCTGGTACTAACCGGCAGCCTTCCTCCTTCGAATCCGCGCTTCTAGGACCTTGCCGTGACGTCGCGGTGACGTCGCGGCTTGTGATTGGCCGCGCGGCCGCCCATGTGACCGCTCGCGCGGCCAATCACAAGCCGCGACGTCACCCGCGACGTCACCGAAGGTCCTGGAAGGGCTGATTCTTAGGAAGGAAGGCTGTCGGAAGGAAGCAGGGCGCTTCCGAGGGTGAGTATATTCCTATTAGGTATATACTCACCCTCGGAAGCGCCCTGCTTCCTTCCGACAGCCTTCCTTCCTAAGAATCAGCCCTTGCAGGACCTTCGGTGACGTCGCGGGTGACGTCGCGGCTTGTGATTGGCCGCGCGAGCGGTCACATGGGCGGCCGCGCGGCCAATCACAAGCCGCGACGTCACCGCGACGTCACGGCAAGGTCCTAGAAGCGCGGATTCGAAGGAGGAAGGCTGCCGGTTAGTACCAGGGCGCGTCAGAGGGTAAGTATTGCAATATTTTTTATTTTAATTCTATATTTTACACTTTAATCTGAATTCCGATACCAATTCCCGATATCTTAAACATATCGGGAATCGGGATCGGAATTCCGATTCCAGATTCAAAAGATCGCCGACTTCATGGCCGACCCCCCACTGGGGTCGGGTCGGGTTTCATGAAACCCGACCTTGCCAAAAGTCGGCGACTTTTGAACAATTTCGACCCGTTTCGCTCAACCCTACTCTTTACCATTTCACCATGCATAAGTTTAAAGGCGATTTTACTTACGGATCAGATCCAGCACCATAAATTGAATACTTGATTTCACCCCAAAGTCCTGAGTCCAGGTCAGTAGCCTATAACAAACACATGAGAACTGTTGGTCATTGCAAATATTATTCTGATCATGTAAATATCAAATTTCAATAAACATTGATTTTTCTGGTCTAGAATGCTCAGTTCAAATGCCCAACTTGGTAATTCTGAGTTAATATTGTCTGGGTTTTTTATTTAAGTAATCAGGGAGGGATTCAGCTACAAATTCTAGCTCTCACTTTGGAAGGCAAGGCAAAAATGTCATTATTGAGATTACCTATTGGAAGGTAGGAATCCTACAAGTTAATGTCGACCCTTTAACGAGCCTTGTCACATGACTTAGGATAATAGCCAAACAAGAATCTCAATTTGCAGACACTGTGTTTCGGGGTACTGCCACTCCTTAGTGCAAAGTGGAGATCTGGTTTCGCTGTGTGAGAGGCATCCGACCGATATCCAAGAAGTATCGTTTCTCCTTGCGGAGATTGACATGCTAAGCATGCCAAGATGAGGAGACTTAAAGCCACAATGCTCCTCTGGCAAATATGCTAATTATGCAAATTGACAAATTATCTCTTCAGAGAGGAAGAGAACTAGAACTCTAGTGCCACCTATTGGAAGGTAGCAATCCTACAAGTCAATGTCGGCCTTTAACGAGCCTTGTCACATGACTTGGGATAATAGTCAAACCAGAATTTCAATTTGCAGACACTGTGTTTTGGGATACTGTCAGTCGCCTCTAACACAGCCAAACCAGATCTCCACTTTGCACTGACGAGGGGCAGTACCCCGAAACACAGTGTCTGCAAATTGAGATCCAAGACCATCTTCACATGCATAAGGTATCAGCTCGCTGGGTCCCCCAGCTGCTCACACCTTTCCAGAAGCAGGAACAAGTTGAATGCACTCAGGCTCTATTAACGATGTGGCATGGAATACAGGAGGACTTTTTCAACACAGGATCACAGAGGATAAAAGCTGAGACTAAAGTCCAGTTAATGCAATGGAAGCATCATGACTCACCGCCTCCAAAGAAGGCATACACCCAACCCTCGGCAGTCAAGCTCATGCTCACAGTATTTTGGGACCAGTACAGAGTAGTATTGATGGATTTCCTAGCAAAGGATACTGTGATCACTGGGGCATACTATGCTTCACAGCTGCAGAAATTGCAGAAGTCCATCAAAACCAAGAGACGTGGCTTTCTCACCAAAGGTGTCCACCTTCTACAGGGCAATGCACCAGTTCACAACTCACATGTTGCCCAAATGGAAGCATGCTCCTATGGCTTTGAAATTCTACTGCATCCCCCTTATTCACATGATCTTGCACCATCAGACTTCCACCTCTTTCCAACAATGAAGTTATTTTTGAAGGGCAAGTATTTTCCTGATGATGAGACTTTGATTTCCGAAGTCACAACGTGGCTTTTAGAGCAACCTGTTGACTTCTACAGGCGAGGTGTTTACAGTTGCTTAAAGAGATTGGAGAAGTGTGTGTCCCTAGGTGGCACCTATGTAGGGAAGGGCTAATAAATGTGCCAAGTTTTATTGCTCTCAGTCTACAGGAAGTGGGTCAGGGGAAATCTATATATTTAATTGTCTAAGGGTTTTTCTGTCTGTCTGTCCTGGAAATCCCGTGTCTCTGATTGGTCGAGGCCACCAGGCCTCGACCAATCAGCAACGGGCACAGCATGGCGACGATGATGTCATAAAGGTTGCCTCGACCAATCAGCGACGGGCACAGTCTGCCGCGAATTCGCCTCGACCAATCAGCGACGGGCACAGTATCGACGTAGACGTCATAATGGTTGCCATGGCGACAATGATGTCATAAAGGTTGCCTCGACCAATCAGCGATGGGCACAGCGACGATGATGTTATAAAGGACGTAGACATCCCGCGTCTCTGATTGGTCGAGGCAGCCAGGCCTCGACCAATCATCAACGAGCACAGTATCGACGTAGATGTCATAATGGTTGCCATGGCGACGATGATGTCATAAAGGTTGCCTCGACCAATCAGCGACGGGCACAGTCTGCCGCGAATTCTGGAATCATCACTGTCCATATACTACGGGGACATGCATATTCTAGAATACCCGATGCGTTAGAATCGGGCCACAATCTAGTCTTTAATAAATGCCCCTCATACCTACAATACTCCATTTCCTTAAAAAAGTACTTCCATCCTCTTAATATATTGCAGTCATCATATTATGTAGAACGGTGTACTTACAATTGCTTATTTTGCCCTTCTACTCAATTAATTCTTCTGTTTTCTATTAGGTCTATTACATCATGCGATTAAAATCTGACTAGCTGAATCCTTCTAAATGCTGTGTAAAAACAGGAGGACAGTTTTGCATGTATGAGCGCAGCATCAAGGTCAGGAGTAGAGTTGAGCAAATTTGTTCTGATTCAGTTGCCGAATCTGAATTTGCCATATTTGTGCAATATTGGTACCCTGTTTGTGCCGAATGTATGTTTGATGATCGGTTCCAAACATATTTGGTAACTGCTACTCCCATTGACTCTAATGAAGTACGACTGTGTTCAACGAATATTGCAAAAACAATATTCACTGCCGATCGTATTCGGAACCGAATCCGGATAAATTTGCTCAACACTAGTCAGGAATTGAAAAGGGGGATGAGGCATGCAGGGAAAAGAGATTTCAGGTTAATGAATAAAGCTTGGAAGGATTCACCTAGTCTGATGATGTCATAGGCCTTAATGGAAAAGAGAAGAAATACAGTTGTGCTCAAAAGTTTACATTCCCCAACAGAATTTTTGCTTTCTTGGCCTTTTTTCAGAGAATATGAATGATAACACCAAAACTTTTTCTCCACTCATGGTAAGTGGTTGGGTGAAGCCATTTATTGTCAAACTACTGTGTTTTCTTTTTTTAACTCATAATGACAACCCAAAACATCCAAATGACCCTGGTCAAAAGTTCACATACCCTGGTGATTTTGACCTGATAACAGGCACAGAAGTTGACACATATGGGTTTGCATGGCTACTAAAGGTAACCTCCTCACCTTTGACCTGTTTGCTTGTAATCAGTGTGTGTGTTGAGTGAGTTTCTGGGATCCAGACAGACTCTTGTGTCTTTCATCCAGCCACTGATGTTTCTGGATTGTGAGTCATGGGGAAAGCAAAAGAATTGTCAATGGATCTACAGGAAAAGGTAGTTGAACAGTATAAAACAGGAAAGGGATGAACTGTGATTAACAAATGGAAAATCAGGGACTTTGTAAAAACAAAACCATGGTCAGGTAGACCAAAAAAAAATTTGTACACAACTACCATAAAAAATTGTTCATCAGCTGAAATACTGGACTCAATAAAAACTAGCAGTGTGGCTGTTTCACGATGCAAAATAAGGAGGTACTTGAAGAAAAATAGGCTGTAGGATCGTGTCACCAGAAGAAAGCCATTACTGCGCAAATGCCATAAAGTATCTCACCTACAATATGTAAAACAGCACAGAGACAAGCCTCAAAACTTTTGAAGCAAGGTAATTTGGAGTGATGAGAACAAAATTGAACTTTTTGGCCACAACCATAAACCTTACATTTGGAGAGAGGTCAACAAGGCCTATGATGAAAGGAACACCATTCCTACTGTAAAGCATGGAGGTGGATCGCTGATATTTTGAGGATGTGTGAGCTACAAAGGCACATGAAACTTGGTTAAAGTTGAAGGAAAGATGAATGCAGCATGTTATCAGCAAATACTGGAGGCAAATTCACAATCATAAGCCCGGAAGCTGCGCATGGGATGTACTTGGACGTTCCAACATGACAACGATCCAAAACACAAGGTCAAGTCGACCTGTCATTGGCTACAGCAGAACAAAGTGAAAGTTCTGTAGTGGCCATCTCAGTCTCCTGACCTCAATATCATCGAGCCATTCTGGGGAGATTTCAAGCTCGCAGTTCATGCTAGACAGCCAAGTAATTTACAGGAACTGGAGGACGTTTGCAAAGAAGAGTGGACAGCTTTACCATCTGAGAAAATGAAGAACCTCATCCACAACTACCACAAAAGTCTTCAAGCTGTCATTGATGTCAGAGAGTGCAATACATGGTATTAAGAAATGGGGAATGTGATCTTTTGATCAGGATAATTTGAATGTTTGGGGTTGTCATTATGATTTTAAAAGAGAAAACACAGTAGTTTGACTATAAATAACTTCGCCCAACCACTAACCATGACTGGAGGAAAGGTTTTGGTGTTCTAAAAATAATCTTTATTTTTATATAGTGCTAACATATTCCGCAGCGCTTTACAGTTTACACACATCATCATCGCTTTCCCAGACGAGGCTCACAATCTACAGTCCCTATCAGTATGTCTTTGGAATGTGGGAGGAAACCATAGTACCCAGAGGAAACCCACAGAAACACCGGGAGAACATACAAACTCCTTGCAAATGTTGTCCTTGGTGGGATTTGAACTCCGGACTCAAGCACTGCAGTGCTAACCACTGAGCCATTGTTATCATTCATATTCTCTGAAAAAAGGCCAAGAAAGCAAAAATTCTGCCGGGGTATGTAAACTTTTGAGCACAACTGTAGATGGATAAACAAACTATTGTTAGTTCAAAGTGCTATATAATATGATGATTGCAATATATTAAAAAAATAAAAACTTTGATGGGAGTGTTTCTTTAATAAAATACTGATATCTTCCCTCCCTACATATAGAGTGAGTTCACACAATCAGGCTTTTGGGCACAAAAAAAAAAAAGAATATATTTGCATATTGAAACTGTATTCCTTTCTTTTTCAGGGCTACCATAGGAAAAAAATCCACTTTCGAAACACATTGTCATTAAAAATTGTGAGCTACATTTCTGGTCTCTCCCACACTTATGTTTTATTTATAAAGCTAGTTTCTTTCTTTTTTACAGACTTTAGCTGGGGCTATTAACATGATGACGTTTACATTAGACTTTTGCATGATCTGCACAAGTAGAACAGGTGAGTATATTTACACCCCATTTGCATTGTTTATTGAGTTGCAACCTATTGTTAACTTTGTGGATTTCTTTGTATTGTAGCATTTGAATGGAGAACCTTCAATCTTTAAAGAAAAGCTGTCAGTACGACTTATGCGACTAAATCAGGGCATGCTGCTATACTGTATGACATAATTTAAAAAAGGCATGCTTAGAACTGTCAGCATTAGTAGGAATGAGGAAAAAGAGCTGAGTGCTGCTCCTTCCAGTCATCTGAGTGGTGCTGCTGTGGGAACAAGTCACACTCACCTGGCTGCCTAACATGCCCACTCTGTTTTGACATCCAACACAGCTTCACTTGCTAGGAGGGACATCAGTCAAAGCAGAATTGGTGAGCTAACAGTGAGAAGACATTAAATTGTCCCTGATGCAGTACTGCCTAGATGTTTAAAGGGAAATTTTATGATCATTTGATCTCCATTGTACTAATACTGGCAATTTACTCAGTGATATGTTAACCGGTGTATTAGCATACAATGTTTACTGCATTTCAACAATTGTCAATAATACTGTGCAGTCGATTATAAGACACTTTGTAATGCATCTTATAAGTGACGTAAACTTCTTTCTCCATTTATGAGTAACTTCTCTCCCACTCCCAAAGTCATTATTCACTCTGAAACCAAGGTGAAATCAAAGTAAGACAGACTGCCCCCTTACTGAAGTACCAGGCTATAGCTCCCATTTATACCAATGGAAAGAATGAGAGGGAGGAGTGATGAGCTCTCGGAACAATGAGAGTTTAGGTACACACAGGCAAATTAAGCTTCAGCTTGTATCAAATGTATTGCTGCCATCTCTTGATGTGTGTGCACTTTGCATAGGAGACATCATAAGAGCTGGTCTCTACCCATTAGGTCAGAGAAATCTAAACATCAAAGACAGAGCCTGCATAGGAGAAAACTGTTTAAATTATTTTAGTATGCTAGATACACTTTCAGTATAGTATAATGGTGAATCCTGCTAAATCCCTTTAATTTCAGAGTACTGTTTCAGGTTTGTTACCACTTACCACTGATGCAGGGCAATATGTATTGTGGTAGAACGACTCAATCAGCTGTACATGAACACTGTCTCTTTAAGATCTACCTTGGTTTATTTTTTGCTTCAGCTTGGTTTATGCAGCACATAATAAACTCAGCCCTCTGGGCAAAAATAGCAAAACAAAACAAAGTGGTATCACACAGCACAGTCCTTGTGGTGGCGAGGATCAGTCCGCTCAGGGCTAGCAAGACCCTTGGATCAGGTTTAAGCACAAATACACACATCTCTCTTGACCCGCTCCCATCCCACCTCATCCCAAACCTCACCACAGTTTTCATCCCAACCCTAACCCATCTCTTCAACCTATCACTAACAACTGGTGTTTTCCCATCAAGCTTTAAACATGCCTACATCACAACTATCCTCAAAAAGCCCTATCTTGACCCATCCTCTGTATCTAACTGTCGCCCTATATCACTTCTCCCTTATGCCTCCAAACTACTGGAACAACACGTTTACCTTGAACTGTCCTCCCATCTCTCTTCTTGCTCCCTCTTTGACCACTTACAATCTGGCTTCCGGTCACACCATTCCACTGAAACTGCCCTAACTAAGGTCAGCAATGACCTCTTAACCGCAAAGAGCAAGCGACACTACTCTGTCCTCCTCCTCCTCGACCTGTCGGCTGCCTTTGATACAGTGGACCATTCCCTATTATTACATTCCCTTGGCATCACAGACTTGGCCCTATCCTGGATCTCATCATACCTAACAGACCGGACATTCAGCGTCTCCCACTCACACACCTCCTCCTCACCTTGCCCCCTATCTGTCGGAGTCCCACAAGGTTCAGTCCTTGGGCCCCTGCTCTTCTCCATTTACATCTTTGGCCTGGGACAGCTCATAGAATCTCATGGCTTTCAGTATCACCTCTATGCTGATGACACACAGATCTACATCTCTGGACCAGATATCACCTCCCTACTAACCAGAATCCCTCAATGTCTGTCCACTATTTCATCCTTCTTCTCCAGTAGATTTCTGAAACTTAACATGGACAAAACAGAATTCATCATCTTTCCCCATCTCACGCGACCCCCCCAACGAACCTATCCATTACAGTAAATGGCTGCGCACTCACCCCAGTCCCACAAGCTCGCTGCCTCGGGGTAATCCTTGACGCTGATCTCTCCTTCAAACCACATATCCAAGCCCTTTCCACTTCCTGCCGACTTCAACTCAAAAATATTTCACAAATCCGTTCATTCCTCAACCATGAATCTGCAAAACCCTAGTCCATGCCCTCATCATCTCTCACCTTGACTACTGCAACCTCCTGCTCTGTGGCCTCCCCTCTAACACTCTCGCACCCCTCCAATCTATTCTAAACTCTGCTGCCCAACTAATACATCTGTCCCCCCGCTATTCCTTGGCCTCTCCCCTCTGTCAATCCCTTCACTGGCTCCCCATTGCCCAGAGACTCCACTACAAAACCCTAACCATGACATACAAAGCCATCCACAACCTGACTCCTCCATACATCTGTGACCTCGTCTCCCGGTACTTACCTACACGCAACCTCCGATCCTCACAAGATCTCCTTCTCTACTCCCCTCTTATCTCCTCTTCCCACAATCTTATACAAGATTTCTCTGGCGTATCACCCCTACTCTGCAACCCTCTACCACAACACATCAGACTCTCGCCTACCATCGAAACCTTCAAAAAGAACCTGAAGACCCACCTCTTCCGACAAGCCTACAACCTGCAGTAACCACCGATCGACCAAACTGCTGCATGACCAGCTCTATCCTCACCTACTGTATTCTCACCCATCCCTTGTAGATTGTGAGCCTTCGCGGGCAGGGTCCTCACTCCTCCTGTACCAGTTAGGACTTGTATTATTTAAGATTATTGTACTTGTTTTTATTATGTATACCCCTCCTCACATGTAAAGCGCCATGGAATAAATGGCACTATAACAATAAATAATAATAATAATAATTAATAATAATCTCTCTGGAGTGTTCCTCTCCAGACACAAAACACCCACTGCCTCTGGAGGCCAGCTATTTAAGCCCCAGACCGCACCCTGAGGTGGAGATAAGGTGGACAACTTCCCACCCACTCTATTATTGTCCACAAAAAATTCAACAGCATATTCAACAGGAAACAATTTCATTACAATTCAGAGGTGCTCAGCAATGGTAAATGGTAAAAGCAGAACAAAAGTGCTCTCATACTTATTATTATTTATATAGCACTATTGATTCCATGGTGTTGTACATGAGAAGGGGTTACATACAAATTACAGATATTGCTTACAGTAAGCAAACTAACAATTACAGACTGATACAGAGGGGCGAGGACCCTGCCCTTGCGGGCTTACATTCTAGAAGATGGTGTGGATGGAGACAGTAGATTGAGGGTTGCAGGAGCTCTGGTGTTGGTGAGGCAGTAGCTTCGGTAGTGGTGAGGAGGCAGCAGGGTCAGTTCAGGCAGTAGGCTTTCCTGAAGAGGTCGGTTTTCAGATTCCGTCAGAAGGATCCAAATGTGGTTGATAGTCGGACGTGTTGGGGCAAAGAATTCCAGAGGATGGGGGATATTCGGGAGAAGTTTTGGAGGCGGTTAGGTGAGGTGCGAATAAGTGTGGAGGAGAGATGGACGTCTTGGGAGGACCGGAGATTACGTGAGGGAAGATATCAGGAGATTAGTTCAGAGATATATGGAGGAGACAGGTTATGGATGGCTTTGTAGGTCAGTATTAGTAATTTGAACTGGATACGCTGAGGGAATGGGAGCCGGTGAAGGGATCTGCAGAGGGGGGAAGCGGAGGAGTAGTGAGGAGAGATATGAATTAGTCAGGCAGCAGAGTTAAGGGGAGTGCAAGGGTGTTAGCAGGGAGGCCACAGAAAAAGATGTTGCAGTAGTCAAGGCAGGAGATGATGAGGGCATGCACAAGAATTTTAGTAAATTGATGGTTGAGGAAAGGACGGATTCTGGAGATATTTTTGAGCTGGAGGCGACAGGAGGTGGAAAGAGCTTGGATGTGTGGTTTGAAGGACAGGGCAGAGTCGAGGGTTACTATGAGGCAGCAGACTTTTGGTACGGGGAAAAGCATGATGTCCTTTAATGCGATGGATAGGTCAGGTAAGGAAGATCTATGAGATGGAGGAAAGATGATGAGTTCAGACTTGTCCACATTCAGTTTGAGGAAGCGAGAGGAGAAGGAGGATATGGCTGATAGACACTCCGGGATTCTGGACAGCAGGGAGGTGACGTCTGGGCCAGAAAGGTAGATCTGAGTGTCATCAGCATAAAGGTAGTACTGAAATTCATGAGACTTTATGAATTGTCCCAGGCCGAGTGTATAGATTGCGAAGAGTAGGGTCCTAAAACAGAGCTTTGGGGGACTCCAACAGAGAGAGGGTGGGATGAGGAGGCAGTGTGAGAGTGAGAGACGCTGAATGTGCAGATGGAAAGGTATGAGGAGATCTAGGATAGGGTGAGGTCTTTAATGCCAAAGGAGGAGAGGATCTGTAGTAGGAGGCAGTGGCCAACTGTGTCGAAAGCAGAGGACAGGTCTAGAAGGAGGAGTACAGAGTATTGTCCGTTAGCTTTGGCTGTAAGTAGGTCATTAGTGATTTTGGTCAGGACTGTCTCAGTTGAGTGATGGGGCGGAAACCAGATTGCAGATTATCAAAGAGCAAGTTAGATGAGAGGTGGGAGGAATGTTCAGCATGGACGTGCTGCTCCAGGAGTTTGGAAGAGAATGGGAGCAGCTGTATTGGGCGATAGCTGGACATAGCTGTTGGATCGAGGGTTGGCTGTTGTGAATTCAGCTTTTGGGCTCCCTCCGGTGGTTGTAGAGGGTAATGCAGTTGTGCCTGGATTGCAGGATTGGACAGGTGTATCTACTAATTGCAAAACTGACTGGGGTATATAGCTTTGCAGGACTCTTTAGTCCCTGCCAGTTGTCCATTGTTTTTGGAGGATTCACTTCCCTGCTGGTCTCTCCAGTTTGCTGTGCTTTTCTACAAAGATAAGTCCTGGCTTTGTTTTTGCTGTCCACCTGCTGTGGACCTTATAGTTCTGTGCATATTCATGTTTTTGTCTTGTCCAGCTTTGTCTGTGAAGGATTTTTTGCAGCCAAGCTGTGTCTCTGGAGATGCAGATATACCTCCCATGTCTTTAGTCAGATGTGGTGTTCCGTATTTTCTGTGGTGGATATTTTCTAGTGTTTTTATACTGACCGCATAGTACTCTGTTCTATTCTTTCTTTTTAGCTAGTATGGCCTCCTATGCTAAAATCTGATTTCATATCTGCGTGTTATTTCCCTCTCCTCTCACAGTCAATATTTGTGGGGGGCTATCTATCCTTTGGGGATTTTCCCTGAGGCAAGATAGGTTTCCGGTTTCTGTCTTTAGGGGAAGTTAGATCTTAGGCTGTGCCGAGGGGTCTAGGAAGTGTTAGGTACCCCCCACGGCTACTTCTAGTTGCGCTGCTAGGTTCAGGGTTTGCGGTCAGTACAGGGACCACCTTCTGCAGAGTCCATCTCATGCTGCTCCTAGGCCACCAGATCATAACAGTACAACTGGCCAACAATGAGTTAATTGCATCTCAGAAGAAGGGAGGGAAGCTTTTGAGCCATTTTTTTTCCTTAGCCTGTTTGGTATTATCCTCCCTCTTTATCTCTGGGTGGCTACGGAATCTAGTATTAACATGAATGTTCAGGAGTTAGTTTCTCGGGTGGATCAGCTTGCTGCTAGGGTACAGGGTATTTCAGATTTTATTGTTCAGACTCCTGCCTTAGAACCTGAGATTCCCACTCCTGATTTATTCTTTGGTGACAGATCCAAATTTTTGAGTTTCAAAAATAACTGTAAACTGTTTTTTGCATTAAGACCCCGGTCTTCTGGTGATCCTATTCAGCAGGTTAAAATCATCATATCTCTGCTGCATGGTGACCCACAGGATTGGGCATTTTCCCTGGAAACTGGCAATCCTGCTTTGCTTAATGTTGATTCGTTCTTTCAGGCATTGGGGTTGTTGTATGATGAGCCTAATTCTGTGGATCAGGCTGAGAAAATCTTGTTGGCCCTGTGTCAAGGTCAAGAAGCGGCAGAATCGTATTGCCAGAAATTTAGAAAATGGTCTGTACTGACTAAATGGAATGAGGATGCCTTGGCGGCAATTTTCAGAAAGGGTCTTTCTGAATCCGTTAAAGATGTTATGGTGGGGTTCCCCATGCCTGCTGGTCTGAGTGATTCTATGTCTCTGGCCATTCAGATTGATCGGCGCTTGCGCGAGCGCAGAGTTGTGCACACTGTGGCGTTGTCCTCTGAGCGGAGCCCTGAGCCTATGCAGTGTGATAGGATTTTGTCTAGAGCTGAACGTCAAACATTCAGGCGTCAGAATAGGTTGTGTTTTTACTGTGGCGATTCTGCTCATGTTATTTCTGATTGCCCTAAGCGTACAAAGAGAATCGCTAGTTCTGTTGCCATCAGTACTATACAACCTAAATTTCTGTTATCTGTGACCTTGATCTGCTCATTATCATCATTTTCTGTCAGGGCATTTGTGGATTCAGGCGCCGATCTGAACTTAATGGACTTAGAATTTGCCAGACGTTGTGGTTTTCCCTTGCAACCTTTGCAGAACCCTATTCCTTTGAGGGGCATTGATGCTACACCGTTGGCTAAAAATAACCTCAGTTTTGGACACAGCTGACCATGCGCATGGCACAAGCCCATCAGGAAGATTGTCGTTTTCTGGTGTTGCATAATTTGCATGATGATATTGTGCTGGGTTTTCCATGGTTGCAGCTACATAATCCGGTGTTAGATTGGAAATCCATGTCTGTGACTAGTTGGGGTTGTCAGGGGGTTCATGATCAGGTTCCTTTGATGTCAATTTCCTCTTCCCCCCCTTCTGAAATTCCTGAGTTTTTGTCAGACTTCCAGGATGTATTCGATGAGCCCAAATCCAGTTCCCTTCCACTGCATAGGGACTGTGATTGTGCTATTGACTTGATTCCAGGTTGTAAGTTCCCTAGGGGCCGACTTTTCAACCTGTCTGTGCCTGAACATACCGCCATGCGGAGCTATATTAAGGAGTCTTTGGAGAAAGGGCATATTTGGCCATCTTCTTCACCGTTGGGAGCGGGGTTCTTTTTTGTTGCCAAGAAGGATGGCTCCTTGAGACCCTGTATTGATTATCGCCTCTTGAATAAGATCACGGTCAAATTTCAATACCCCTTGCCTTTGCTTACTGATTTGTTTGCTAGGATTAAGGGGGCTAGCTGGTTTACTAAGATTGACCTTCGAGGGGCATATAATCTTATTCGTATCAAGCAGGGTGACGAATGGAAAACTGCATTTAATACGCCCGAAGGCCATTTTGAATACCTTGTGATGCCATTGGGACTCTCTAATGCCCCATCTGTGTTCCAATCCTTCATGCATGATATCTTTCGGAGTTATCTTGATAAATTCATGGTTGTATATTTGGATGATATTTTGATTTTTTCCAATGGTTGGGAGTCTCATGTGAAACAGGTCAGGATGGTATTTCAGATCCTCTGTAATAATGCTTTATTTGTGAAGGGGTCAAAGTGCCTCTTTGGAGTGCAGAAGGTTTCTTTTTTGGGTTTCATTTTTTCTCCCTCATCTATAGAAATGGATCCCGTTAAGGTTCAGGCCATTCATGATTGGATTCAGTCCACATCTGTGAAGAGCCTTCAGAAATTCTTGGGCTTTGCTAATTTTTATCGTCGTTTCATTGCCAACTTCTCCAGTGTGGTTAAACCTCTGACCGATTTGACCAAGAAAGGCGCTGATTTGACGAATTGGTCCTCCGCGGCTGTTTCTGCCTTTCAGGAGCTTAAACGATGATTTACTTCTGCCCCTGTGTTGCGTCAGCCAGATGTTTCTCTTCCATTTCAGGTTGAGGTTGACGCGCCTGAGATTGGGGCAGGGGCCGTTTTGTCTCAGAGGAATTCTGATGGTTCCTTGATGAAACTGTGTGACTTCTTTTCTCGGAAGTTTTCGCCTGCGGAATGCAATTATGATGTCGGCAATCGGGAGTTGTTGGCTATGAAGTAGGCATTTGAGGAGTGGTGACATTGGCTTGAGGGGGCCAAGCACCGTATTGTGGTCCTGACCGATCATAAGAATCTGATTTACCTCGAGTCTGCCAAACGGCTGAATCCTAGACAGGCTCGATGGTCCGTGTTTTTCTCCCGTTTTGATTTTGTGGTCTCGTACATTCCTGGTACTAAGAATGTTAAGGCGGATGCCCTCTCTAGGAGTTTTTTTCCTGATTCCCCTGGGGTTCTTGAGCCGGTCGGCATTTTGAAGGAAGGGGTGATTCTTCAGGAATTTCAGTCTAATAAACCTGACCGCTGTCCTGTGGGGAAACTGTTTGTTCCTGATAGATGGACTAGTAAAGTGATTTCTGAGGTTCATTGTTCTGTGTTGGCTGGCCATCCTGGGATTTTTAGTACCAGAGATTTGGTTGGTAGGTCCTTTTGGTGGCCTTCTTTGTCGCGGGATGTGCGTTCTTTTGTGCAGTCCTGTGGGATTTGTGCGCGGGCTAAGCCTTGCTGTTCCCGCGCTAGTGGGTTGCTTTTGCCATTACCGGTCCCCGAGAGGCCCTGGACACATATTTCTATGGATTTTGTTTCCGATCTTCCTGTTTCCCAAAGAATGTCGGTTATCTGGGTTGTCTGTGACCGATTATCTAAGATGGTTCATTTGGTGCCTTTGCCTAAATTGCCTTCTTCCTCTGATTTGGTTCCATTGATTTTTCAGCATGTGGTACGTTTGCATGGTATTCCGGAGAATATTGTGTCCGACAGAGGTTCCCAGTTTGTTTCTAGGTTTTAGCGGGCCTTTTGTGCCAAGCTGGGCATTGATTTGTCTTTTTCTTCTGCATTTCATCCTCAGACAAATGGCCAGACTGAGCGAACTAATCAGACCTTGGAGACCTATTTGAGATGCTTTCTGTCTGCTGATCAGGATGATTGGGTGGCTTTTTTGCCATTGGCCGAGTTTGCCCTTAATAATCGGGCTAGTTCGGCTACTTTGGTTTCGCCTTTTTTTAGTAATTTGGGTTTTCATCCTCGTTTTTCTTCTGGGCAGGTTGAGCCTTCTGACCTTCCTGGTGTGGATTCTGTGGTCGACAGGTTGCAGCAGATTTGGGCTTATGTGGTGGACAATTTGGTGCTGTCTCAGGAGGAGGCTCAACGTTTTGCTAATCGTCGTCGGTGTGTTGGTTCCCGGCTTGGGGTTGGGGATCTGGTTTGGTTATCTTCCCGTCATGTTCCTATGAAGGTTTCTTCCCCTAAGTTTAAGCCTCGATTTATTGGTCCTTATATTACTTCTGAGTTGATTAATCCGGTGTCCTTTCGCCTGGCGCTTCCGGCCTCTTTTGCTATTCATAATGTCTTCCATAGATCTTTGTTGCGGAAATATGTGGAGCCCGTTGTTCCCTCTGTTGATCCTCCGGCCCCTGTATTGGTCGATGGGGAGTTGGAATATGTTGTTGAGATTTTGGATTCTCGTTTTTCGAGGCGGAAGCTTCAGTACCTTGTCAAGTGGAAGGGTTATGGCCAGGAGGACAATTCTTGGGTTTCTGCCTCTGATGTCCATGCCGTTGATTTGGCTCGTGCCTTTCATCGGGCTCATCCTGATCAGCCTGGGTGCTCTGGTGAGGGTTCGGTGACCCCTCCTCAAGGGGGGGGTACTGTTGTGAATTCAGCTTTTGGGCTCCCTCCGGTGGTTGTAGAGGGTAATGCAGTTGTGCCTAGATTGCAGCATTGGACAGGTGTATCTACTAATTGCAAAACTGACTGGGGTATATAGCTTTGCAGGACTCTTTAGTCCCTGCCAGTTGTACATTGTTTTTGGAGGATTCACTTCCCTGCTGGTCTCTCCAGTTTGCTGTGCTTTTCTACAAAGATAAGTCCTGGCTTTGTTTTTGCTGTCCACTTGCTGTGGACCTTATAGTTCTGTGCATATTCATGTTTTTGTCTTGTCCAGCTTTGTCTGTGAAGGATTTTTTGCAGCCAAGCTGTGTCTCTGGAGATGCAGATATACCCCCCATGTCTTTAGTCAGATGTGGTGTTCCGTATTTTCTGTGGTGGATATTTTCTAGTGTTTTTATACTGACCGCATAGTACTCTGTTCTATTCTTTCTTTTTTGCTATTATGGCCTCCTAAGCTAAAATCTGATTACATATCTGCGTATGTTATTTCCCTCTCCTCTCACAGTCAATATTTGTGGGGGGCTATCTATCCTTTGGGGATTTTCTTTGAGGCAAGATAGGTTTCCTGTTTCTGTCTTTAGGGGAAGTTAAATCTTAGGCTGTGCCGAGGGGTCTAGGGAGTGTTAGGTACCCCCCACGGCTACTTCTAGTTGGGCTGCTAGGTTCAGGGTTTGCGGTCAGTACAGGGACCACCTTCTCCAGAGTCCGTCTCATGCTGCTCCTAGGCCACCAGATCATAACAGTTGGCTTTTTAAGTATAGTCGTGATTGTGGCATGTTTGAAAGCAAAAGGGAAGGTGCCAGAAGTTAGTGATAGGTTGAAGAGCTGGGTTAGGGATGAGATAAGAGTGGTGGTGAAGTTGGGGAGTAGGTGGAATGGGGTCAAGCGCACAGTTGGTGAGGTGCGATTTGGAGAGGAGATAATTAAGTGATGTTGGATACGGACGATATGGAGTTTGGACATTGGTCTGGTATACAAAGGGTTTGTGGTGGTTGAACAATGAAGACTTGCCTTGTTTGGTAGCTCTTATTTTTAAAGTATGTGGCAAAGTCCTCAGCAGAGATGAGGTAGGTTGGAGGAGGCAGTGGGGAGCAGAGGAGGGAGTTAAATGTTTTGAATAACTGTTTGGGGTTGTAGGATAGGGAAGATACAAGGGTTGTGAAGTAGGCCTGTTTAGCAAAGGCGAGAGCAGATTTGAAAGCGAGTGTTGCCTGTTTGAATGCAGTGAAGTCATCTTGCTAATGTGTTTTCTTCCAATGCTGCTCTGCAACCCTGGACACTTGCCGGAGCTTTTTAGTGGTGTTATTGTGCCAGGGTTGTCTATTGATACGTCCCGCTCTGCCATTAACGAGAGGGGCAACTGTGTCAATAGTGGATGTGAGAGTGGCATTGTAGAAAGCAGTGGCATTGTCTGTGTCGTGGAGTGAGGATGTGGATGCCAGTGGTAAGATAGAGTCAGAGAGTGTGTAGGTGTCTAGGGGTGCAAGGTTTCTGCAGGGGTGTGCATGTTGCTGGACATGGGGACCGGTGAGGAGGACAGGGATGAGAAGGTGAGCAAATGGTGGTCGGATAGAGGGAGAGGGGAGGTGGTGAAGATAGATAGAGAGCAGAGACGGGTGAAGACAAGGTCTAGTGCATGTCCGTCTGTGTGGGTGGCTGCGGAGGACCACTGAGTAAGTCCAAAAGATGAAGTAAGGGACAGAAGTTTGGAGGCTGTTGACTGAAGAGTGTCAGTGGGGATGTTGAAGTCACCCACGATGATGGTGGGAATGTCAACAGAGAGAAAGTGAAGAAGCCAGGTGGAGAATTGGTCAATAAAGGCAGTGACTGGGCTTGGAGGATGGTATATGATGGCTACTTGGAGGTTGAAGGGAGAGTAGATGCTGACAGAGTGGACTTCAAAAGAGGGGAGGATAAGGAAGGGTAGAGGTGTGGTTGGGTTAAAGGTGCAGTTTGAAGAATGGAGAAGACCCACTCCTCCACCATGTCTGTTGCCGGTGCGAGGGGTGTGGGTGAAGTGGAGGCCGCTGTAACATAGGACAGCAGGTTAGGCTGTGTCAGAGGGTGTTAGCCATGTTTTTGTGAGGCTGAGGAAGGCAAGATTGTGAGAGAGAAAAAGGTCATGAATCACATGAAGGTTATTGCAGATTGAGTGGGCATTCCAGAGTGCTCCAGAGAGAGGGAGCAGGGGGGTGGGCGTCAGGGGCATGGGTTTTATGTTGGAAAGATTGCTGTTGTTCATATTAGATTGGGAGCGGTAGGAGGGGATAGTAATGGGAGGTATGAGCTGTGGGGGTCCAGGGTTGGGAGATATGTCGCCAGCAGTGAGAAGCAGAGAAAAGGAGCGCAGGTGGGAGGAGAGTGGCCAAAATGTTTTATGTTTTATTAGGACAGATTTGAGGTTGAGGAGCAGCTCAGGAGAGGAGGACAGGTGGGGAGGAAAGAGGAAAGGGGAGATGATTATTTGGTAGAAGGTGCTGGGGTTTGTGGATAGCGAAGAATAGTGAGGATTAGTGGAGCAAACACTGTAAGGGCATATGTAAACATGATGAAGGAGTAAGATGGGTTAAAAGAAAAGTTAGGTCCAAGTAATAAGAAGTGCTTATTCAGCAGACATACCCAAAAAAGACAGATACATAGAGTGGGGTCCTGACTCCTGCCATGAGTAACTGCCATTGAAATAACTGCGGCGTCTCTATGCTTAGCCGCGTGATGTTTTGCTGCAGGGATGTGCGTGCCTGACCTCACATGCGTGCACCCCTTGAGATGCTACTAAGTTTATAGGACTGAGTAAAGGATCAGGTGAGAGGGATTGTGGGACCTGATTGGGGATAAATTAGCAATTGGCCAACACCCCAGCGGAGGTTACATGATCAAAGGCACTGGGCCTGACTGCAACCATATGCTCTAACACCTTGCACAAGATAATATCTCCTGTGACCCCAGCATGGATGTACAGCAGTAAGTATTTAATACAATACAACAAATGAATTTAGAAAACATTCAGCAGGCACATTAAAAGAATTGTTGCAGGATGATAGGCAGCAGTTGACAGGAAGCAGAGATTGTACCATTAAAAGAATTCTTGCAGGATGATAGGCAGCAGTTGACATACAGAAAGATGAACTGTGGCACTCAGTAGTATGTAAAAATTATTTTATTCCAAAAGCATTAAAATACAGCTGGTCCTGTTTTCTTCCTGATCCTGTTTCTTGTATAAGATGTTAAATGGCTATTGTCTGTGCGTTATGAGTATCACACATGACTTCCTGCTGTATTTTGCTTTTCTGACATCGGAAACCTATTTCAGTTAACAGAAGCAGCATACACAAAAATCTCATGTAAAATAAAATTAGATAAAATTTATATTTATCAGTTCATACTATGCTTTAACACCTAGTGCATGGAAAACTTTGTGCTAACATGACAAAGCTCTTTGGGGTTTTTTTCATAGCACTTCACCCTGCCATGTATCTGGGGGAGTAATAATTGTCATTGCAAAAAGTGTGTAACTCAGCCCAAGGAAATGAGGAGCCCATTAGGGCCATCACTATGTTCAACTGGAGGTGAGTTTTCAGACGCACCCCCAATTGAAGTCTATTGCAGATCAGAGAACCACTGGCTCCCTGCTTCTCACTTACTCCACAGCAATGGGCCTATCAAAGATCAGCAGCTGCAGAACACACTGGCGGAATGACATCCAACAACGCGATGCAGTGAAATATAATTGAATCACCTAAAGTCAGGTCCAGTTTTACACAAAATGGAGCCCTGGGCAAAAGTTTAAAGTGGGGCCCCACATGCGCTGAGTTCAAGCCAAGCAAGCGTGATCGACAATATTGAAGTCGTTCAACGCTTTGTTCCTGGCCTCTTTACTCTGCCTGAGGAAGGATGATGAGTACAGATAGTCCTCGATACAGTATAATGCAGGTCCCATATAGTACATATAGTAAAATGCACTGACCATGGTTCTTAATAGAGTATAATGCAGCCCCCCACAAACACACAATATAATGCAGCCTCACCACACACAGTATAATGCAGCACCCCCACACACAGCATTCTGCAGACTTCTACACACAGTATAGTGCAGCCCCCCATGCACAGTATAGTGCGGCCCCCACAAACCGTATGGTGCAGCCCCCACACACAGTATAGTGCAGTCCTCCAACACACAGTGTAATGCAGCCCCCACTCAGTATAATGGAGTCTCCCACTCACAGTATAATGCAGCCCTCCAGTCACCGTATACTGCAGCCCACACACACACACACAGTATAGTGCAATCCCCCTACACACAGTATAGTGCAGCCCCCACACACAGTATAATGCAGCCCCCCCACACACACAGTATAGTGCAGTCCCTTCACACACAGAGTAGTGCAGCCCCCACACACAGTATAATGCAGCCATACACATACACAATATAGTGCAGTCCCCACACACGCACAGTATAATGCAGCCCCCACTCACAGTATAATGCAGCCCCCCCACACATACAGTATTGTGCAGTCCCCCACACAGTGTATAGCAGCCCCCACATACACACAGTATAGTACAGTCCTCCCACACACAGTATAATGCAGCCCTTACACACAGTATAGTGCAGTCCCCATACACAGTATAGTGCAGCCCAAACACACAGAATAATGCAGCCCCCTCACACACAGTATGATGGAGCCCCCCACTCACAGTAAAATGCAGCCCCCCACACAAAGTATAATGAAGCCCTCACATAAAGAGTATATTGCAGTCCCCCACATGCCTTATAATGCAGCCTCGACACACAGTATAGTGCAGCCCCCACATACATACAGTATAGTGCAGCCCCCCACATACAGTATAGTGCAGCCCCCCACACACAGTATAATGCAGCAATCGAAACACATAGTATAGTGCAGTGTCCCCACATGCAGTATAGTGAAGCCCCCACACAAACACAGTATAGTGCAGCCCCCACACACAGTATAATGCAGCAATGTGGGGATGACACCAGGCCCCTCTTACTGCCCTCATAGTGGCCATGTTGTAACACCATTGGCTGGGGGCCCCTGGAGGAAAGTGGGCCCCAGATGGCTGCCTGGTCTGCCTGCCCTAACGCTGGCCTTGCCTAAAATCTTGGTGTGCTCTGCAGCTGTGGCTCTTTGATTGTCATGAAGAATTGTTAAGGAGATGATATAAAAATAATATATGGCATATGAAGATATATTAAAATCAAGATTATATTACAAATGGACGCTTTGCTGAATATATATATTAGAATTGCAGTTTCATGTGCTCTGATTTGTCTGTATTACAAGCCACATTCTTACAGTCTTATCACCAGGTTACATCAACCTCCATATGGACTATAAAATGAATGTATAATCCATTAAGCGTATTAAGAGTAAATAACTGTGTTTTTATTAAACAGAGAATGACCTTTAGTATCCCCTATAAAAACCAAAAGATCGATATAATGCGTGGAACACGATAGCAATAAAGATAATTACATAGAACATGCGTAATCAACAATGACTTGCAATAATTATAGCTGAAAAACAAATGAATTTCTTTATAAATACTGTACTGATTCGACCAATAAATCCGAATTCATTTGAGGCACAGCTGCTGTCTTGTGTGTTTTCTCCGTGCACATTAAATATCTCTCTGAGATACGATTTGGCCACAGACAATTAAGACGGGTCACACCTAGTGGTGACAGAATCAACAGTTGGCGCCCAATGTGGGGTCTGGACGATATCCAGATGACCACAGCCACACACGTCTCCCCCAGGATGGGCATTATCAGTGGGAAGAGTCTGCAGCTCTGAAAGCAGGTTAGAAAATATATCATCTTACCTACCATCTGTTTTCACGTCCAGGCTGGATTGAGATAATTGGCTGTTATCTCTGGGCAATAATTGACCACAGTTAAAAGTCCTGAGTCTACCAACGGTCAGATATATGCATTTTCTTAATTGTTTGTGTAATTGTGTGTCTTGTCCAGTCAATCCAGAGGGTGTGTCTGGTGTCTAGCCATAAAGCCATACCATAGTGCGCAAGGGCTGTCAGAACAATACAGAGACGGTGATCTTTTAACACCAAGCATTTGCACTGGTTCCGATCTTAAATGGTTGAAGAACCAAATATCATAGCTACTCACATTCGGCCACCCACCTTATGGTCAGTGTCCGGGGTTTGGTAATGTGACTAGTAAGATATATCCGAAGGATTGTGGCATTTATTTCACCCCTCTGCTTGCACACAAGTTGCAAAGGAATCACAAAACTACGGTCCGAACCTTGGCTGTCTTAGTGACAGAAGAAGTAAACTAGAATACCCCGGCATATCAGGAAAAGGATAACTGTCTTGGCTGAAAAAGGGAAAGTGTTAACTGTTTCAATACTGTCTACTGTGGTCTAATGTCTTGCCCTGATTGTGTACAAACTTTAGTACTCGGCATCTCAGAACACGGTTGGCGCATTGTTAAAGTACTAGACACACCCGTCCCCAGATCACAAACTGGTTATACTGCGTTTTTAATTGAATATCCTGAATTTAAAGTGTTTAGATTAAACATACATACTAGGATAACGTAGAGGGTGCACCACTATACCGTATCGAGTCTAATAGGCTGTATCACAACACACACGCAACACCCTTCAGGTGCATCCGCAATTATGGCAGCCCAAAAGTTTATGAAATTTTGGAAAATAAGGAAGTCCATTGGTTGGGAATCAAACTGTAACATGGGTACCAGCAGGTCTAAAACCAGAGAGAGAAGGCAAACACTATGTTAAAAAGCAAAAGTTCTCCTGAAACTCACTGGGTCTAAAAATCGGGGGAGGGGGGCAGGGGTGGCTTGATGAAGCAGAATGGAGAAGCATGTTGTCTAGCAAGAAAGAGCTCTTATGAGATAATGTGCTAAAAGACGCTGAAGCATGTATAGAAGGGCAAAAGGAATTAAAAGACATATGTGGGTTCAAGAATGTAATTCTGTGACTGGTGAATATGTTTACCGACCACCTCCAACAAAATGGCTCTGGCGTTGGTAGCTACACCCACATCGCCCAGACCTCATCCCATATTCCCCAGAGGGGTGGACATGTGCAGTCTGCCAGAACCCAGATTGGAGGGACACGAGTGCTGTTTGTGGGGCACCACGCCCAAACAATCCTACCTCCTTATATTCAGTCCTTAATGCAGATGGCACACCCTGTGTCCTGGCAGCCATTTTAAGTCAGGCCACACCTACACCGGCAGCCATCTTAGGAAAGGGCACACCTCACTCACTGGTGACGAAGATGAGGAAGATGAAGGAGTTATTATGGAGGTGGAAGTAGAATCCTGCCCCACTGTACCCACACCCTCATTAGAGAACCCAAGCATCAGTACAACAAAACAGGTACACACCATGCAAAGAAGATCTGCCCTTCTTCAGTGATAATACCCCAAGCAAAATGGAGTCCATGAGTGGAGATGACTCAGAAGCTAAGCATTGGAGCAGGGACAGGTGAGAGTTTTAGATTTAGTTTTTTTTCCAATAGTGTGAGTAGCATTGTGTGACTTTATAGAAGGACATTATTAGGGAATGGGGCCACATTAAGTGACATTATTAGGGTAGAAGAGCCACAAAGAGGGAGATTATTAAAGCATGGTGACCCCATAAGGAACATTATTAAAACATTTAATTTATTTATTTTACTCTAAAAAGTTTGACTATTTAATGTCATAATATATTCTAATTTCTAACACACTTTTAAGGAAAAAGTCCCTATTGTTCCCTTACTGCACTACATACCTTCTGTTTGATGATGCTTTCTTTGAGAGCACCCAGTGCATGCCAGGATACTCAAATCACCAGGGAGAAGAGGCTGTGGTCACTGCCGTAGCCTTTGCGGGTTTCCTAAAACAATGCTTCATCCGTGAATTCCATTTCAGGGGATAGGCTAATCGCTGCTCTACTGACCATGTGTCTGTCAACAGTTCATACATATGCTCAGTAGGATTTTGTCATTGTGCAATATTTTTTTAATACAAAAGATATAGAGTGCTCTCAGTGAGAGAAACAAAATAGGAATCTTGTGGGTATGATACCTTTTTATGGCTAAAAAAAAATAGTAAATGATGTTACAAAGCAAGCTTTCGAGACTGCTTACGTCTCTTCATCAGGTTGATAAAGCAAGATATTTATGGAAACCCAATTATATACAGTAGAGAACATAAGCATGGTGTGATACATAGATATTTAAATAAACAAACACTGAGCTTAAAGAGAGAATCCTTAATTAGGTAAGGTTAGACAAGTGGTGTTAAAAGTTTATGGACCCATATGCATGTGAGATCAAAGGGCTGGTGGTGCCTTCATTTTTTTGGAGGAAATTACTCAGATTTGGTAGTGGGCCATAAATCCTCCTTACAAATTGAGTCCCGTGTGAACAGAATCAAAGATGGTAATTAATTTGTATTCCCAGACCCTGCAATGTTTCTGTGATTTGAAATTGCCTTTCAAAATGACAACTTTCATATTGTCTATGTTGTGTCTTGGACCACAGAAATGTTTGGCCACAAGCAATTGTTTTTTTTTGTCTGTAATTATATGACAATGAGACTTCATCCTTGCTCTCAGTCTCTGTCCTGTTTCTCCAACATAGAGGCTTCCCACAGAACATATATTGCATAGAATTAAATACACCACATTGGAAGACGAACATGTGTTTGTGCCGAGGATCTTATAGTCCTGCTGTGTGTTGGGGATTTGGATCTTGTCGTTAGTCTCTATATGAGTGCAGGTTTTGCATCTCCTCCCATTGCAATCACCTCTTGGTGATTCTGAGGGCATTGAACTTCAGATCATGATGTTTCTTAAATTAGGAGGTTGTCTGTAACATAGCAAGGGGGGTCTTTGAATAATATTTTTAACCGGTCATCCTTGTGTAGGATATGGTGAAGTTTCTTAGCTGTTTTTCTCAGTATTACAAACTGTGGGTTGTAGGTCACTACCAGAGGTACACAATGATTTTCCTCTTTTTTTCTGTATTGAAGTACTTGACTTCTAGGGATCCTTATGGCCCTAATGATGGGATTATCAATAGAGGTGGGATGATAACCTTGATTTAAAAATTACATTTTAAGCTGGGTTAGGTGTTCATCCCTGTCCTTAGGGCTGGAACAAATACAGTTATATCTGAGGGCCTGGCTGTAGACAATAGACTTTTTAACCCTTTTACCCCCAAGGGTGGTTTGCACGTTAATGACCGGGCCAATTTTTACAATTCTGACCACTGTCCCTTTATGAGGTTATAACTCTGGAACACTTCAACGGATCCCAGTGAATCTGACACTGTTTTCTCGTGACATATTGTACTTCATGACAATGGTAAAAATTCTTTGATAGTACCTGCGTTTATTTGTGAAAAAAATGGAAATTTGGCGAAAATTATGAAAATTTCGCAATTTTCCAACTTTGAATTTTTATGCAATTAAATCACAGAGATATGTCACACAAAATACTTAATAAGTAACATTTCCCACATGTCTACTTTACATCAGCACAATTTTGGAACCAAAATTTTTTTTTGTTAGGGAGTTATAAGGGTGAAAAGTTGACCAGCAATTTCTCATTTCTACAACACCATTTTTTTTTAGGGACCACATCTCATTTGAAGTCATTTTGAGGGGTCTATATGATAGAAAATACCCAAGTGTGACACCATTCTAAAAACTACACCCCTCAAGGTGCTCAAAACCACATTCAAGAAGTTTATTAACCCTTCTGGTGCTTCACAGGAATTTTTTGAATGCTTAAATAAAAATGAACATTTAACTTTTTTTCACAAAAAATTTAATTCAGCTCCAATTTGTTTTATTTTACCAAGGGTAACAGGAGAAAATGGACCCCAAACATTCTTGTACAATTTGTCCTGAGCATGGGAGTACCCCATATGTGGGGGTAAACCACAGCTCGGAAGCGAAGGAGCGCCATTTGACTTTTCAATGCAAAATTGACTGGAATTGAGATGGGACGCCATGTTTCGTTTGGAGAGCCCCTGATGTGCCTAAACATTGAAACCCCCCACAAGTGACACCATTTTGGAAAGTAGACCCCCTAAGGAACTTATCTAGTGGTGTGGTGAGCACTTTGACCCACCAAGTGCTTCACAGAAGTTTATAATGTAGAACCGTAAAAATAAAAAATCATATTTTTTCACAAAAATTATCTTTTCGCCCCCAATTTTTTATTTTTCCAAGGGTAAGAGAAGAAATTGGACCCCAAAAGTTGTTGTACAATTTGTCCTGAGTACGCTCATACCCCATATGTGGAGGTAAACCACTGTTTGGGCGGATGGGAGAGCTCGGAAAGGAAGCAGCGCCGTTTGACTGTTCAATGCAAAATTGACAGGAATTGAGATGAGACGCCATGTTGCGTTTGCAGAGCCCCTAATGTACCTAAATAGTAGAAACCCCTCACAAGTGACACCATTTTGGAAAGTAGACCCCCTTAGGAACTGATCTAGATGTGTGGTGAGCGCTTTGACCCACCAAGGGCTTCACAGAAGTTTATAATGGAGAGCCGTAAAAATAAAACAAAAATTTTTTCCCACAAAAATTATTTTTTAGCCCCCAGTTTTGTATTTTCCCGAGGGTAACAGGAGAAATTGGACCCCAAAATTTGTTGTCCAATTTGTCCTGAGTGCGCTGATACCCCATATGTGGGGGGAAACCACTGTTTGGGCACATGGGAGGGCTCGGAAGGGAAGGAGTGCCATTTGAATGCAGACTTAGATGGAATGGTCTGCAGGTGTCACATTGCGTTTGCAGAGCCCCTAATGTACCTAAACAGTAGAAACCCCCCACAAGTGACACCATTTTGGAAAGTAGACCCCCCTAAGGAACTTATCTAGATGTTTGGTGAGCGCTTTGACCCACCAAGGGCTTCACAGAAGTTTATAATGGAGAGCCGTAAAAATAAAACAAAATTTTTTTCCCCAAAAAATTATTTTTTAGCCCCCAGTTTTGTATTTTCCCAAGGGTAAGAGGAGAAATTCGACCCCAAAAGTTGTTGTCCAATTTGTCCTGAGTACGCTGATACCCCATATGTTGGGGGGAACCACCGTTTGGGCGCATGGGAGGGCTCGGAAGGGAAGGAGTGCCATTTGGAATGCAGACTTAGATGGAATGGTCTGCAGGCGTCACATTGCGTTTGCAGAACCCCTAATGTACCTAAACAGTAGAAACCCCCCACAAGTGACCCCATATTGGAAACTAGACCCCCCAGGGAACTTATCTAGATGTGTTGTGAGAACTTTGAACCCCCAAGTGTTTCAATACAGTTTATAACGCAGAGCCGTAAAAATAAAAAATCTTTTTTTCCCACAAAAATTATCTTTTAGCCCCCAGTTTTGTATTTTCCCAAGGGTAACAGGAGAAATTGGACCCCAACAGTTGTCCTATTTGTCCTGAGTACGCTGATACCCCATATGTTGGGGTAAACCCCTGTTTGGGCACACGGGAGAGCTCGGAAGGGAAGAAGCACTGTTTTACTTTTTCAACGCAGAATTGGCTGGAATTGAGATCGGATGCCATGTCGCTTTTGGAGAGCCCCTGATGTGCCTAAACAGTGGAAACCCCCCAATTATAACTGAAACCCTAATCCAAACACTCCCCTAACCCTAATTCCAACGGTAACCCTAACCACACCTCTAACCCTGACACACCCCTAACCCTAATCCCAACCCTATTCCCAACTGTAAATGTAATCTAAACCCTATCTGTAACTTTAGCCCAAACCCAAACTGTAGCCCTAGCCCTAACCCTAGCCCTATCCTTAGCCCTAACCCTAGCCCTAGCCCTAACCCTAGCCCTATCCCTAGCCCTAACCCTAGCCCTAACCCTAACCCTAGCCCTAACCCTAGTCCTAACCCTAACCCTAGCCCTACCCCTAGCCCTAACCCTAGCCCTAACCCTAACCCTAGCCCTAACCCTAACCCTAGCCCTAACCCTAGCCCTAACCCTAGCCCTAGCCCTAATGGGAAAATGGAATTTTTCCCTAACTAAGGGGGTGATGAAGGGGGGTTTGATTTACTTTTATAGTGGTTTTTTAGCGGATTTTTATGATTGGCAGCCGTCACACACTGAAAGACGCTTTTTATTGCAAAAAATATTTTTTGCGTTACCACAGTTTGAGAGCTATAATTTTTCCATATTTTGGTCCACAGAGTCATGTGAGGTCTTGTTTTATGCGGGACGAGTTGACGTTTTTATTGGTAACATTTTCGGGCACGTGACATTTTTTGATCGTTTTTTATTCCGATTTTTGTGAGGCAGAATGACCAAAAAACAGCTATTCATGAAATTCTTTTGGGGGAGGCGTTTATACCGTTCCGCGTTTGGTAAAATTGATAAAGCAGTTTTATTCTTCGGGTCAGTACGATTACAGCGACACCTCATTTATATCATTTTTTTATGTTTTGGCGCTTTTGTACGATAAAAACTATTTTATAGAAAAAATAATTATTTTGGCATCGCTTTATTCTCAGGACTAAAACTTTTTTATTTTTTTGCTGATGATGCTGTATGGCGGCTCATTTTTTGCGGGATAAGATGATGCTTTCAGTGGTACCATGGTTATTTATACCTATCTTTTTGATCGCGTGTTATTCCACTTTTTGTTCGGCGGTATGATAATAAAGCGTTGTTTTTTGCCTCGTTTTTTTTTTTTTTTCTTACGGTGTTTACTGAAGGGGTTAACTAGTGGGCCAGTTTTATAGGTTGGGCCGTTATGGACGCGGCGATACTAAATATATGTACTTTTATTGTTTTTTTTATTTATTTAGATAAAGAAATGTATTTATGGGAATAATATTTTTTTTTTTCATTATATAGGAATATTTTTTTTTTTTTTTTTTTTTTGCACATTTGGAACATTTTTTTTTAACTTTTTTACTTTGTCCCAGGGGGGGACATCACAGATCGATGATCTGACAGTTTGCACAGCACTCTGTCAGATCACCGATTTGATAGCAGTGCAGGCTGCTTCACAGTGCCTGCTCTGAGCAGGCTCTGTGAAGCCACCTCCCTCCCTGCAGGACCCGGATCCGCGGCCATCTTGGATCCGGGTCTGGAGCAGGCAGGGAGGGAGGTAAGACTCTCGCAGCGTTGCTGCAGGGGGCTCAGGGAAGCCCGCAGGGAGCCCCCTCCCTCCGCGATGCTTCCCTGCACCGCCGGCACATCGCGATCATCTTTGATCGCGGTGTTCCAGGGGTTAATGTGCCGGGGGCGGTCCGTGACCGCTCTTGGCACATAGTGCCGGATGTCAGCTGCGACAGGCAGCTGACACCCGGCCGCGATCGGCCGCGCTCCCCCCGTGAGCGCCGCCGATCGCGCTGGACGTACTATCCCGTCCGTGGTCATAGGGGCCCACCCCACCTCGACGGGATAGTACGTCCGATGTCAGAAAGGGGTTAATGGGTTTAGAAAGGAAGCTGTCTCATCTGAGTTATGTGGGACGGTCAAAAGGTTTCCGATACACTGATGTTTAATACACAGTGACAGTAGACTCCCTTTCTGCTCTCATGAGAACTGACAACCATGCAAGAGAGAGTGTATCAGTGCACATTGTAAGGAGATAACACAGTAAGCAGAGACCAGCAAAGGTGACTTCACTTCTTGCAGCATTATCCTTACAATTTTCTCTTGCTGGCTCCTCACTTCTCATTGGGACAGTTGAGTTAGCACACTGTACCTGTAAATTAAAAATAATATTGCACAGTGATAATATCCTACTGAGTATACACTGGGAAAATTTTGCAAGTTTTCCCACCTACAGTCCCCGACAGAAGTTATGTCGCTTATGCATGTTATGTAAATAAAAGCTTATAACCTGACGTTAAATTCATTCATTGGTTGTATAAATTATTCTTTTGAAAGCTGAAACCCTCCGAGATGTGGTTTAGGTTAAGAAAATAAATTGGCATCAATGCAGAAATATTGATCAGTTAATGGACACATAATGGTCAGATTTTGGTAAGACAAAAGTTTTGTTGCCTGGTCATATAATGCACCCAATCCTAGTTTACATACTCACCTGTGCTCAGTAAATGAACCGGTTAATTCGTGTGTGTGTGTCTGTGTGTGTGTGTGTGTGTGTGTGTGTGTATAAAAAGAAACCCAGCACCCCAGACTTTCACTTGAACTGCAACTTGAGCCCTGATAACATGCCAAAAATCCACCCTGCGACTAAAGCCTGGATTATCAAGAGGCTGAAGACCAGATCCACTGCAGAGGTGGCTGGCACCTTTAATGTGTCTCAGCATCAAGTACAAAGAATTAAAAAAAGATTTGAAGAGACTGGAGATGTGTTTGACAAGCCCAGGTCCAGCAGACCCCGCAAGACAACTGCTCAGGAGAAAGGTCTGTTGGTTAGAAAATCCAAAGCCAGCCCCTCTTCCACTGCAGCAGAGCTCCAACAAGCCTGGTCACCTCAAGTCCCTGTGTCAACTAGAACAGTATGTAGGATTCTGTCTTGAAATGGCCTCCATGGTCGAATCAGTGCCCAGAAGCCAGCACTAAACAAAAAACAACGTGTGGTATTTGAAAAGTCCCACAGCATGCTAAACAGATGGATGCTGGAAAAGTGGCAGAAGGTGGATTTCTCTGATTAATCTTCAGTTGAATTACACCACAGCCACCACAAATACTGCAGGAGACCTACTGGAGCCTGTATGGATTCAAAATACACCCAAAAAACAGTTACATTTGGTGGTGAAAAGATCATGGTCTGGTATTACATTCTGTATGGGGGTGTGCGAAACATATGCAAGGTGGAAGGCAATATCAATAGCCTAAAATATCAAGAAGTATTAGCTACCTCTTATATTCCAAATCATAAAAAGGGTCAAATTCTGCAGCAGGATGGTGCTCCATCTCATACATCTATCTCTAAAACAAAGTTCCTCCAGGCAAAAAAGATCACGGTGCTCAAGGACTGGCCAGCTCAGTCACCAGACATGAGCATCATTGAGCATGTTTGCAGTAGGATGAAAGAGGAAACTTGGAAGACAAAACCAAAGAATCTAGATGAACTCTGGGATGCATGTAAGACTGCATTCTTTGCTATTCCTGGTGACTTACTTAATAAATTGTATGAATCATTGTTGAACTGCATGGATGCAGTCCTTCAAGCTCATGGAAGTCACACAAAATATTAAATATAATATTACTACTATTACCCTGGATGGAGGAAAGGAAGTTTTACTACAACACCAATATTTCTAATTATACCCATGGCCTGCTGGGGTATGTGATGGAGTGACCGGCTTTGTGCTCCGTCACAACTGTTAACAGTATGGGTGTCTTGAGAACATTGATTTTGTTAACAACATAGCACACAAGGCAGCCTATGACCAGACCAGCCCTTCTGGCATTTGCCAGAATTGCCAAATGGCCAGTCCGGCCCTGTGAGAGCCTGTATGTGTAATTAAAGTAATCAGAACTTCTTCCTATTTCCTGACAGAAGGCATTATTAAGCCTTCTGTGGTAGTAATCTGTGTTCTGGCGATGTTGTGGTTATAGCTGTCTCATATATGTGATATTATTGGTATATTGGTATAGCTGGTTTTGTTAAGTTACAGGATGGTGCTTATATTCAGATATTATGTATTGGTAATATACCGTCATGGGTTGTACGTTCTCACTCTGGGTTCTCTGCTTTCCTCCCACACTCAATAGACATACTGATAGGTAATTTAGATTGTGACCCCCATTGGGGACAGCAATGATAATGTATGTAAAGCTGTGGATTATGATGGCGCTATATAAGCAAAGCATAATAAATAATAAGTGGAGTGGCGATATTATTTTGCTCTTGTATGTGATATCATTGGTCTTGGTATAGTGGACATTGCTGACTAATATTTAATAATATTTGTTTTTGGTAGCTATTTTATTATATAGAATTATTACTCAGAAAATTATCTTATTGTCATGTTTTGCTATCAGATTTATATATTGTATTTGTATTTTTTATATGGTTTTTATATTGGGATAGCAGAGACTCTATATATGCCTCTGGGATCCCACATCTGAGCAACATGCTTGTATTGGGGGGCCCAAGGCCCAAATTTTGCTCTGATGCCCTTAGGGCTCGTGTTATCTTTGCAATTATCTGCTGATTTTAACCCTTTAACGACCAGAGGTATTTTTTGTTTTGCATTTTAGTTTTTTGCTCCCCTTCTTCCCAGAGCCATAACTTTTTTATTTTTTGGTCAATATGTTGTAAGTTGTACTTTTGAACAATACCATTGGTTTTACCATGTCTTGTACTACAAAACAGGAAAGATATTCCAAGTGAGGTGAAATTGCAAAAAAGTGCAATCCCACACTTGTTTTGTGTTTGGCTTTTTTATTAGGTTCACTAAATGCCAAAACTGACCGGCCAAAATGATTCTCCAGGTCATTTCAAGTTCATAGACACCAAAGATGTCTAGGTTCTTTTTTATCTAAGTGGTGAAAAAAATTCCAAACTTTGTTAAAAAAAAAAATTGTGCCATTTTCCGATACCCGTAGCATCTCCATTTTTCGTGGTCTCGGGTTGGGTGAGGGCTTATTTTTTGCGCTCCAGCCTGACGTTTTTAATGTTACCATGTTGGTTCAGATATGATCTTTTGATCGCCCGTTATTGCATTTTAATGCAATGTTGCAGCGACCAACAAAATTCTGGTGTTTTGACTTTTTTTCTCGCTACGCCATATAGCAATCAGGTTAATCCTTTTTTTTTTTATTGATAGATCGGGCGATACTGAATGTGGCGATGCCAAACATGTGTAGGTTTGATTTTTTTATTGCTTTATTTTGAATGGGGTGAAAGGGGGATAATTTGAACTTTTATATTTTTCTATTTTTTTTCTATTTGAAAAAACTTTTTTTTACTTTTCGCATGCTTCAATAGTCTCCATGGGAGACTAGAAGCTGCCACAACTCAATCGGCTCTGCTGCATAATCATGATCAGATCGCCTCTATGTAGTAGAATTAAGAATTACTCACTTGCTATGAGTGCCAATCACCGGGCGGCGCTCACAGCAAGCTGGCAGTGACAACCATAGAGGTCTCCAGGAGACCTCTGGCTGTCATGCCACTGAACCAGTGACCCACAATTGCTTGATGGGGGTCATCGGTGGGCAGATTTCTGGCCTGATGGCTGGAAGCGCGAGTTAAATGCCGCTGTCAACATTTGACAGTGGCATTTAATGGGATAATAGCCATAGGTGGATAGCAATTCCACCAACGGATGTTTCGGGCACATGTCAGCTGTTCAAAACAGCTGACAAGTATCTGGAAAAATGTAGGCTCACCGATGGAGGCCACATCAAACGAAGGGAGTCTGACATCTGCCTAAATGTACGCCCGATATCGGAAAGGGGATAAAAGCTAATTTAATACTAAGAGTTGTTCAATATTTCAAGTTTCAGTTTAGCATAATTATATAATGGAAAATAGACACATCTACATTAATAATAGCAAGGTATAAGAAGTGACATTGTCCAGACAGGACCACTAAAAGGATTTGTGTCTTATGGCTCAAGGATTAAGAAGCATATCCTCTAATCTGCGATAACAACATTGGATGGAGCGCAAGATTAAATCATTATTGCTCTATGTAAAGCCACACTCATTTTACTATTTCCAAATAAGCCACATTGAAAGTCAGTTATCGCTGAGGAAAACATGTATACAGACTCCACAAAGACCTCCAGAAAGATGCTTCTGCTGGTGTGTAATGTGTAGTAATAACATTCTATAAAAACGTGTAGAAGGTAGAAAGGGGAAAGTAGGTCATGTGTCTGACCTGAAAATCTGAGCAGGAGCCCTATAGCTGGTAAATTAACATGACCACTTCTACTATATAATTGTCTAAGGGTCACTTCCGTCTGTCCTTCTGTCTGTCACGGATATTCATTGGTCGCGGCCTCTGTCTGTCATGGAAATCCAAGTTGCCGATTGGTCATGGCAAAACGCCCACGACCATTGCCACGACCAATCAGCAACGGGCATAGTCCGGCGGCAAAATGGCCGCTCCTTTCTCCCTGCAGTCAGTGCCCGCTCCATACTCCCCTCCAGTCAGCCCTCACACAGGGATAATGGCAGCGTTAATAGACCACGTTATGCCATGGAGTAACGCACTCCATTAAAGCAGCTATTAACCCTGTGTGACCAACATTTTACTATTGATGCTGTGTATGCAGCATCAATAGTAAAAAGATCTAATGTTACAAATAATAATAATAATAAAAAAAAGGTTATTCTCACCCTCCGATGTCCGAGCTGTCCTCGGCAGTGCAAGCGTCAGGTTCCGGTGCTAAGGATGCTATGCAAGAAGGACCTGCCATGATGTCACGGTCATGTGACCGCGACGTCATCACAGGTCCTGCGCTCATACCAATCCTGGGACCGGAAGCTGCCGCATGCACCGCACACAGGCGCCAGGACTACAAGGGGCTTTCGGAATGTGAGTATATGTTTATTTTTTATTTTAAGTCTTTTTAACCACGCATATAGTGCCCACATTGCTATATACTACGTGGGCTGTGTTATATACTACATGGCTGCTATGTACTATGTGGGCAGTGTTATATACTATGTGGGCAATGTGATATACTGCGTGGGCTGCATTATATACTACATGTCTGCTATATACTATGTAGGCAGTGTTATATACTGTGTGGGCGGCGTTATATACTGCATGGCTGCTATATACTACGTGGCCAGTGTTATATACTATGTGGGCAATGTTATATACTGCATGGGCTGTGCTATATATACTGTTTGGGCTGTGCTATATACTGCATGGCCACTGTTATATACTGCGTGGCCTGTATTAATGCATCTGGTGTTCAAGAATATGTTGTGGCCTGTGCTATATTCTATGTGGCTGCTATATACATATTCTAGAATACCTGATGCGTTAGAATTGGGCCACCATTTAGTAATTTATATACTAGCAACATGTCTCTGAAGTTCCAAGCAATACATTTTGTATTTATTTTCTGAAATGAGAAATGGTCAAAATAACGAAAAAATGCATTGCTTGCCGACCTCAAATAATGCAAAAAAAAAAAAAAACAAGTTCATAATCATTTAGAAACAACAATACTAATGTTTTAACTCAGGAAGAGTTCAGAAATCAAAATTTTGTGGAATAATCACGATATTTTAATCCCAGCTTTCATGCGTCTTGGCATGCTTTCCACCAGTCTTTCACACTGCTTTTGTGTGACCTTATGCCACTCCTGGTACAAACATTTAAGCAGCTCTTCTTTGTTTGATGGCTTGTTACTATCCATCTTCATCTTGATTACATTCCAGATGTTTTCAATGGGGTTCAGGTCTGGAGATTGGGCTGGCCATGACAGGGATTTGATGTGATGTTCCTTCATCCACACCTTGATTGACCTAGCTGTGTGGCATGGCACATTGTCCTGCTGGAAAAAACAGTCCTTCCAGAGTTGGGGAACATTGATTGAGCAGAAGGAATCAACTGTTTTTCCAGGATAACCTTGTATGCGGCTTGATTTACATGTCCTTCGCAAAAAACAACCTGCCCAATTCCAGCCTTGCTGAAGCATCCCCAGATCATCAGCGGTCCTCCACCAAATTTCACAGTGGGTGCAAGACACGGTGGCTTTTACGCCTCTCCAGGTCTCCATATAACCATTAGACGACCAGGGGTTGATCTGTAATTCTCTAGAAATTCCTTTATTTACAAATCAGACAGAATACAAGAGAAACCCCAACATTTTTGGTCCACCAGGTCTTTGTTCTCTATATTATTCTGTCCTTGAGGTAAGAAGGGAAGTGTGAGTATGCTCTGGGCGATGCTTCTATATGGCATTTGACAAAATACCACCACAAGCAAAGTTCAGGTGGACTGAAACATTGGTGTCCCAAAAGTATTTTTTCAAATTTGTTCCCAACTATGGTGCTTACTAAGTTTATGTTTCATGAGTTATGCTGCACAAAAACTGTTGAGCAATTACAATGATTTACTAAAAGTGCCCGGAAAAAGTATTCATATACAGTGAACTTTTACACATTTGTTCACGTTACATCCTAAATGTATTTTATTTGGATTTTATGTGATGCCCAACACTGAGTAGCAAGTATTTTTGAAATGTAAACAAAATTATACATGGTTTTCTAAATATTTTAAAGATATAAATCTGAAAATTGTGATGGGTCAAAAAGTATGGCTATCCAATAGTCATCTCTTTGCTGGAATGCTTATGGGATGACATGCATACCATAATCATAAAGCAAAAAGCATCTGATGTTCACCAGCAAGACCAAGGGCCGCATTTTTCACTTTCATCAACCCAGTTGCAATGGTTGGTTGTCATGGCCTGCATTAGCATTTTCCCTCTGACTGTCAGCTTCATCAGCTGCTTGTGCCAACTTAATACTTCCGTGAACATCAACCTGCTGTTGCTGCCCCTCCTCCTCCACATCCTGCTGAATGTAGCATGGTTGCTGAGTTTCAAATCTGGATTAGTTTTCTACTGTGGAGCTTCGACCAACCCAAAAAGTCATTAACAATTTTTGCTCTTTGTGCCCTGCACTGAGGGGCTCAAGGTGCTACAAGGGAGCTTCAAGTGATCTAAAGGCTACCAGAAATGAATGGAAAGAAAGCGTTGGAGAGTTCAGAAGTGGCCAGCTATGAGTCCATATCTAAATCCCATTGAAGACATGTGGAGAGATCTTAAAATTGCTGTTGGGAGAAGGCAGTCTTCAAATATGAGAGGTCTGGAGCAGTTTGCAGAAGAAGAGTGGTCCAAAATTCCAGTTGAGAGGTGATAGAAGCTAGTTGATTGTGAAAGGAAGAGACTGATTGCAGTTATTCACTCCAAAGGGTGTGCAACCAATTATTAAGTTAAGGGTGACAATTTTGTCTGGCCTTTTTTTGAGTTTTGTGTGAAATTTTCCTTGTTTTCTCTGTTTTTTTGTGCTGCTCCAGTACACACAAAGGAAAGAAACATGTGTATAACAAAACATTTGTAATTGCAATAATTTTCTGGGAGAAATACTTTATTTTATGGAACAATTTCAAGGGTACCAACACTTTTGGCTATGACTGTACATTAACAAAGTTTGCAAATCAGCCTCATAAGGTCTAAGATATGCTGTCCAAAATGTATGCAATTTGAACTGGGAAATCTGGTGAAAGATCTGCTTTAAAGAAGCACTCCTCCCATCAAAGTTTTTGTCCTCTTAACTTATAGCAGTCATCATATTACAATTGCTCATTTTGCAATTCTACCCAGTTAATTCTTCTGTTTTTCATTAAGTGTATGACATCGCATGATTAAAAACTGACTACCAGAATCCTAGACTCTATGTAGAAACATGAGATCAATTTTCTCTACACAAGTCATGAATCACTGAAAAAGTCCTTGGCAGGGGGAGGATGAAGTAACTGCATCATGAGTTGGAGAGGGTAGCAAGTCATGTAGGGACAAATACTTCCTGTTTCTACATAGAGCAGAGGAACGAGAATAATTAACTGGGTAGAAAGGCAAAACGAGTAATTGAAAATACATAGTGCTATATAATATGATGATTGCAATGTATTAAAAAGATCAAACTTTGATGGGGGTGATTCTTTAAGTAGACAATGTTCTCTCTAAACTTTGTCAATTGTGAAGGACAGTTAGGGTCTTGAGTGCTGTTTCTTCCAAACCAGGCAATACAAAACAGTAGCAAATAAATATTACTTCATAGTACCAAATAATTAGATATCCCTGGGGATTTTATCCCTGGTGGTCTAGAGAAGTAAAAGGATTTATCTCATATAGTATGTGGTTAGCAGGTTACTTACTTCTACAGGCTTCAGTGCTATCTCAGCTGTAAAAGAGGTTGCATTAAAAGAGGGTGCATTAAAAGAGGTCTGGATACACATGATGAGAGCATTATACTGCCTCTGTACAAATCCCTAGTTAGACCGCACATGGAGTACTGTGTCCAGTTTTGGGCACCGGTGCTCAGGAAGGATATAATGGAACTAGAGAGAGTACAAAGGAGGGCAACAAAATTAATAAAGGGGATGGGAGAACTACAATACCCAGATAGATTAGCGAAATTAGGATTATTTAGTCTAGAAAAAAGACGACTGAGGGGCGATCTAATAACCATGTATAAGTATATAAGGGGACAATACAAATATCTCGCTGAGGATCTGTTTATACCAAGGAAGGTGACGGGCACAAGGGGGCATTCTTTGCGTCTGGAGGAGAGAAGGTTTTTCCACCAACATAGAAGAGGATTCTTTACTGTTAGGGCAGTGAGAATCTGGAATTGCTTGCCTGAGGAGGTGGTGATGGCGAACTCAGTCGAGGGGTTCAAGAGAGGCCTGGATGTCTTCCTGGAGCAGAACAATATTATATCATACAATTATTAGGTTCTGTAGAAGGACGTAGATCTGGGTATTTATTATGATGGAATATAGGCTGAACTGGATGGAGAAATGTCTTTTTTCGGCCTTACTAACTATGTTACTATGTTACTATGTTACTATGTAACAGAAGTCCAAACACTGACAAGTCAACTTCCTGTTCTTTCTGTGCGCTGATCATAAGGATCGGGGCAGAGAGGTTACAGAGACAACTGTGCAGCTGTATTTCAGAAACCACATAGTCCTCCCTGTGATTCATTAGAACTCAGCCTGATCTCTGTCTGAGGAGAGTTCAGGAAATCTGTACAGGAACAGATTTTCCATGAGCAGTTTGTAAGTTACATGACTATGCTTCTGAACAGGTTGAAGTGGACAGTGCAAAGTGACACAGCGTAATGGCGTGATAGACTGTCTTATACCTGCATCAGAAGCCAACAAGCGTAGTGTGAGTGTTGACTTGGGTTTTAGTGCATTTTATTGTATGATGGAAATTGTGAAAGTGCATAGAATGTTATAGGTACTGAAGCTGCTGTGTTGGTACTGTATTGGTAATGCCTAGTAAAATCTGGTAAACATCTCAGGGGTAGGGAAAGTGTAGAAAATAGACTAGTACTTAGGTAGTGATAGGGAAGTTAGGATAGATAAAGCAGTGGTGGGCCTTATTAGTGTAAAGTGATAGGAATAGTGAAGAATACAGTTACATGTTTGGGACCAGCTTAGCATGGGAGGGTGTTAGGTCAAGTAAAAAGGGAATCACTTCCTGGTTTTGTTAGTTACAAAGAGTTAGAGAAAATAAGAGGTTCGTGACAAGTAGAAGTTCAAGGTGTAGTGGGCTGGAGGCTCATACAGTACATATCATTCTAGCAGCATGAGATCATACCCAATTTCCTATGGACATTCCTAGAATATCTGGGGCCTACAGCCTGAACTAAGCACTGAGGAGTTTGTCTTAATCGCTTCCATACATAGTTATTAAGGTTGAAGGAAGACTTTAAGTCCATCTAGTTTAACCCATAGCCTAAACTAACATGCCCTAACATGTTGATCCAGAGGAAGGCAAAAAAAAACCAATGTGGCAAATAGTAAGCTCCACTTTGGGGAAAAAAATTTCTTCCCGACTCCACATATGGCAATCAGACTAGTTCCCTGGATCAACGCCCTATCAAGGAATCTAGTATATATACCCTGCAACATTATACTTAGAAAGGTATCCAATCCCCTCTTATATTTAAGTAATGAATCACTCATTACAACATCATATGGCAGAGAGTTCCATAGTCTCACTGCTCTTACAGTAAAGAACCCATGACTGTTATTATGCCTAAACCTTCTTTCCTCCAGACGTAGAGGATGCCCCCTTGTCCCTGTCATAGGTCTATGATTAAAAAGATCATCAGAAAGGTCTTTGTACTATCCCCTCATATATTTATACTTTAAAATAAGATCACCCCTTAGTCTTCGTTTTTCCAAACTAAATAGCCCCAAGTGTAATAACCTATCTTGGTATTGCAGACCCCCCAGTCCTCGAATAACCTTGGTCGCTCTTCTCTGCACCCGCTCCAGTTCAGCTATGTCTTTCTTATACACCGGAGACCAGAACTGTGCACAGTATTCTAAGTGTGGTCGAACTAGTGACTTGTATAGAGGTAAAATTATATTCTCCTCATGTGCATTTATGCCTCTTTTAATGCATCCCATTATTTTATTTGCCTTTGTAGCAGCTGCCTGACACTGGCCACTGAACATGAGTTTGTCATCCACCCATACTCCCAGGTCTTTTTCATTGACGGTTTTGCCCAGAGATTTAGAATTAAGTGCATAGTTATACATCTTATTACTTCTACCCAAGTGCATGACTTTACATTTATCCCCATTAAAGCTCATTTGCCATTTATCAGCCCAAGCTTCTAGTTTACATAAATCATCCTGTAATTTAAAATTGTCCTCCTCTGTATTGATTACCCTGCAGAGTTTAGTGTCATCTGCAAATATTGAAATTCTGCTCTGAATGCCCTCTACAAGGTCATTAATAAATATGTAGAGAGAAAGCCGGCCATTGAACCATGACAGGGAGATGTAATGGATCTAGAGAGTATTGCGGGTATGGACAAGAAATCCCTGGGGTTGACAACAGGATCAAGCATAGGGATAGTCCAAGCTGAAGATAAGCAAAGGCTTTAAATGTACTGTGTTGATGGACATTGAGCTGAAGGGTGTTGTGCCCAATATTGCATGTTAAAGAATGATGTCATTTTAATTGAAGTTGTTAAAGCAAACAGAGTGTCTCCTGATGTATGTGCCTGATCCAGGAGCTAAGGACCTAGTTGCAATGAAGGCCTCTGGCCTACAAGTGAGTACAAGGCAAATTTCACAGCACAACATATATAGAATGAGACACTGTTTGTTCGTGGGATGCCAGGGAGTGGAGAAGCTATAGGAAAAAAATTGAGACACAAAGCGCAAAATACATAGTAACATAGTAACATAGTTAGTAAGGCCGAAAAAAGACATTTGTCCATCCAGTTCAGCCTATATTCCATCATAATAAATACCCAGATCTACGTCCTTCTACAGAACCTAATAATTGTATGATACAATATTGTTCTGCTCCAGGAAGACATCCAGGCCTCTCTTGAACCCCTCGACTGAGTTTGCCATCACCACCTCCTCAGGCAAGCAATTCCAGATTCTCACTGCCCTAACAGTAAAGAATCCTCTTCTATGTTGGTGGAAAAACCTTCTCTCCTCCAGACGCAAAGAATGCCCCCTTGTGCCCGTCACCTTCCTTGGTATAAACAGGTCCTCAGCGAGATATTTGTATTGTCCCCTTATATACTTATACATGGTTATTAGATCGCCCCTCAGTCGTCTTTTTTCTAGACAAAATAATCCTAATTTCGCTAATCTATCTGGGTATTGTAGTTCTCCCATCTCCTTTATTAATTTTGTTGCCCTCCTTTGTACTCTCTCTAGTTCCATTATATCCTTCCTGAGCACCGGTGCCCAAAACTGGACACAGTACTCCATGTGCGGTCTAACTAGGGATTTGTACAGAGGCAGTATAATGCTCTCATCATGTGTATCCAGACCTCTTTTAATGCACCCCATGATCCTGTTTGCCTTGGCAGCTGCTGCCTGGCACTGGCTGCTCCAGGTAAGTTTATCATTAACTAGGATCCCCAAGTCCTTCTCCCTGTCAGATTTACCCAGTGGTTTCCCGTTCAGTGTGTAATGGTGATATTGATTCCCTCTTCCCATGTGTATAACCTTACATTTATCATTGTTAAACCTCATCTGCCACCTTTCAGCCCAAGTTTCCAACTTATCCAGATCCATCTGTAGCAGAATACTATCTTCTCTTGTATTAACTGCTTTACATAGTTTTGTATCATCTGCAAATATCGATATTTTACTGTGTAAACCTTCTACCAGATCATTAATGAATATGTTGAAGAGAACAGGTCCCAATACTGACCCCTGCGGTACCCCACTGGTCACAGCGACCCAGTTAGAGACTATACCATTTATAACCACCCTCTGCTTTCTATCACTAAGCCAGTTACTAACCCATTTACACACAATTTCCCCCAGACCAAGCATTCTCATTTTGTGTACCAACCTCTTGTGCGGCACGGTATCAAACGCTTTGGAAAAATCGAGATATACCACGTCCAATGACTCACCGTGGTCCAGCCTATAGCTTACCTCTTCATAAAAACTGATTAGATTGGTTTGACAGGAGCGATTTCTCATAAACCCATGCTGATATGGAGTTAAACAGTTATTCTCATTGAGATAATCAAGAATAACATCCCTCAGAAACCCTTCAAATATTTTACCAACAATAGAGGTTAGACTTACTGGCCTATAATTTCCAGGTTCACTTTTAGAGCCCTTTTTGAATATTGGCACCACATTTGCTATGCGCCAGTCCTGCGGAACAGACCCTGTCGCTATAGAGTCACTAAAAATAAGAAATAATGGTTTATCTATTACATTACTTAGTTCTCTTAGTACTCGTGGGTGTATGCCATCCGGACCCGGAGATTTATCTATTTTAATCGTATTTAGCCGGTTTCGCACCTCTTCTTGGGTTAGATTGGTGACCCTTAATATAGGGTTTTCATTGTTTCTTGGGATTTCACCTAGCATTTCATTTTCCACCGTGAATACCGTGGAGAAGAAGGTGTTTAATATGTTAGCTTTTTCCTCGTCATCTACAACCATTCTTTCCTCACTATTTTTTAAGGGGCCTACATTTTCAGTTTTTATTCTTTTACTATTGATATAGTTGAAGAACAGTTTGGGATTAGTTTTACTCTCCTTAGCAATGTGCTTCTCTGTTTCCTTTTTGGCAGCTTTAATTAGTTTTTTAGATAAAGTATTTTTCTCCCTATAGTTTTTTAGAGCTTCAATGGTGCCATCCTGCTTTAATAGGGTCTTATCCTCTAGATAACCAAGACAGCTTTCTTAGAATTGCTCACCTGATATTGTTGAATGAAAAGCATGTAGCGATTTTGGCTGCTGCAGATCCACAAGCCGATCAACGGCCGTATAACAATATAAACTGTGCAGGAGGTGTCGGTTAAATCCGCGCTGCCTTAATGATGAAGTTCCAAGGATAATGAATTTAAAAGGTGGTTTATTCAACGCGTTTCAAGGTCAATGCGACCTCTTCTTCAGGAAATTCCACATACATGTTGTATGTGGAATTTCCTGAAGAAGAGGTCGCACTGACCTTGAAACGCGTTGAATAAACCACCTTTTAAATTCATTATCCTTGGAACTTCATCATTAAGGCAGCGCGGATTTAACCCACACCTCCTGCACAGGGAGTGGAGAAGCAGCAGCTCGCTCACGGCAACTGCCCTGGTACCTTACACTGCACAAACAGCCATTGCAGCTATTGAAATCAATACAGATGTAGACAGAAATGCAGTTTCTCCATCAGAACTGCATTGTAACAGAATTAATAAGAGCACTTACTGTTGCAGCCACAACATTTGAGCCCCCAGGGGAGTTTTCTGGTATTCTGGCGACATAGTACTCCGAGGAAAACCTTGGGACATTGTCATTGATATCAAGAAGGTTGATGGTTATGTCAGCTGTTGAACTGAATTTTTCTGGTGTGTTGACCTCAATGGCAAGAAGCTAGAAGACAAAGGAATATGTAAAGTAAGCTTAGCTAAAAGAATAAGAAGAAATAATATTATATAGTGGAAAAGATCGATACTCATGAACAATGCAGTGAGCAGTTCACAGGTGTCTAAACACAAAATCCGTAATAGAAATAGTTTAGACAAAATATTGTATCAAGCAAATTATTTGTATGATTGAGGACCACATAAGGAGGACTTACAAATACAGACATCTTTGATAATTCTGACCAAACGTATGACCAAGAGAAAGGAAGTGGTTTTATAACATGCATTGCATGTCTCACACACATTATATATTATACAAAACAAAACAATAATGAAGGGCACTAAGCAGCAGATGAGCTCCAATTTTCCAACATTATCTCTATAAAAGCCTGAATGTATCTGTGGCTGCTAAAATAAACCACAAAGCATTCGGAAAAACAATAAAACTTGTGTGCCATTTACATCTCAAGATTACTGTATGTTTGACATAGCATATAGCCCTATGAGACTTGCACTGAACACTTTTAGATGTGCCGCTAACAACTAAATGCGTGTTTCCAAAGACAGCATAAGTTCTAATTCTGTCACTACCAATCCCTCTGGTTGCAGTGGATATTTATTTTTTGCATAAACTCAACATCCATAACTAGACATAAGGAGAAAACAACATAATTGAAAATATTCCTGGAAAACCATTTAAAGGAATGAGAAACTGATTATTTTTTTGAGAAAAATTTGAGTGCTTGCCTTCATCATTGGCCAACCTAAACTATTGCACCATCCATATTTGTGGTTTTTCATCTAACACTCTTGTGTCCCTCAAGTCTGCTTCCCAGACTCTCCTTTCGCTCTGTTACTCCTCTGCCTGCTCCTGCCAATCCCTTCACTGTCTACTCTTTGTCCAGAGATTATAGTTAAAAAGGCTGTTCTTAACCTATGTCCTCTAACCTAGCTCCTACATGCAATCAGCCTTACTGGGAAGACATCTTTTTTTTGCTTTCCTCTTGCCTGCACCCCACACAATTTCTGCCATGCATTCCCCACATTCTGGAATTTGTTTCTGTAACACCCCAGGGTCCTGGTTGTTACAGTGGCATTGCTTTCCTTATGGGGAGAGTGATGTCATGCTTGGAAGCGAAGGAAGATGTCTTTCACCAGGTAAACACAAAGCATACAACATGTTCCCACTCCAGGCCAGAAGGGGGAGCTCTAAACCTGGATTAAGGGGTGTAACGGGGTCTACCAAGCTGGGGTACCTCTCTCAGTACCACCCGGCGTTTCAGGAGGTCCACTCTGCTTTGGTTGGAGTCTGAATGAAGGACGCTGACTGGAATTGCTTGGCTACATGGACGCATAGAAAAGATCACTGCTTCTCCACGTATTTCCAGTCTGACAAAACTTTACTCACAGGACACAGAATATATCACACAGATACAGAGGGATGGCCAATACAAAAGCAGCAGGCCAGACATACATTACAATAGCCGCAGGTGGCCGGAGCCTGCCGATATTTACTGTGAGAATTACAAAGGTGAGGGGAGGACAAAAGTGGAATATCGTGTCCCCTCTGCCCAGGGGCGCAGCCTGTGGGCTGATGTATTATGGACATGCATCTCACATGGAACCTATTATACATACATATAACTGCACAACATATTCTGGGTGCTGAGTGGTTCCGTAACACGTAACAAGGGGAACTTCCCTATTGATACATTCTGGTCTGGAGGGAAAGTTAGTTGGTGAGAGGACAGTGAAGCAGGAAGATGTGCTAAGTGGGAGCTCCCTATCAGAGGGGGCTAGAGAGAGAGAGAGATTGCCAGAAGGGAGCTTGTTGAGGAACATGAGCTAGGCGGAACTGGTAAGAAAGGAGTATAGCTGAGCAGACGTGGGAGTCTGCAGCTCCTGGCAGCAAGAGAGATAAAGGACTGAGGGGCTGTGCAGCCACGAGAAAGAGCTGCAGCTCCTGGACAGAGACAACACAGAAAGACGAACAGATTTGTAGTGAGCATGCAGGAGAGCAAAGCACAGCACAGGTGAGTGACAACTGAGGAGATCAGCTGTGATTGGGCAACCTCAATGAAAAGCGCAGATACCAGTAGCCAGAAGACCGAGGTTGTAAGGGACTCCAAGACTTACAGCAGAAACTGGCAGGACAGCTGGACTACATGTAACCTGTCCACCCTAATACCCAGGAGACACAGTGGCATATAGAACCCGGGTCTTGATAGAGACCCTGTAAAAAGGCTCGAGCCACCTGTCATACGGGTTTGTGTCTCACCTTTAAGAAGGACAGAGAGAACTGTGAGGACCTTGCCAGAAGCCATAGGCAGTAAGGGACTACAACACCAAAGCGCTGGTAGGAAGGCTTTCATCTACACCTGGTAAACGGGACTCTAAACTGGCTTCTAAGCTGGCCGGACCCTGCCTGTACCCGTGATCTGGTGCCCTGGACTGTGGCTGCCTGAAGTCTTCAGTAAACCAGGTAAAGAGACTGCAAACCTGTGTCCTCCGTTCTTTACTGCACCACTCACCATCCTCATCTATACACCGGGAGCCCTGGGGACCTACTTCACCTGTGAGAAGTTATACCATCTAGCTGCCATAACATCACCCCAGCGGACCCCTTTAAGCAGCGTCAGTCCCCTCTGACGGAATACCACAGGTGGTGTTACGAACACAAACTTTATTAAAGCCTTAAAAGACCTTTCCCCTTTATTTGGGCGCCCAGGGCCACGGACCAGGTTGCAGACACCGTGACATCCCCTTTAAGTACCGGACAAGGTACCGAGTACCCCTCGGCCCTGGCAGATGACTCACTTCCTCGACAAGTCAGACATTTCCCCAGCTTTGAATGAAACCCATCTCTTCAGAAAAGTGTAAAATGCTACATGAAACTTGCGGCTACTGGACTGAACTTCTACCTTTCCCTAGTGCCTAATTTCACCTTCCCTTGTAGACTGGAACCATTTGTGGTCAGGATATTCTATCCTTATGTACCAGTTTGCTACTCAGTCAGATTCATGGCACTATACACTGGTTATGCACTGATATATAGTGTATTATGTACGGAAAACTGTTATCACCATTTTCATATGTATGACATACTGGAATAAATAACATTATTAAAGAAATAATAATCTTAATAAGTAATCTTGCATAATTACAAAAATATTTTAAAAAATAGCTTAAACATACCTTAAAAGTTAACAAATGAAACTTCTCATAGTCTATTCCTGCAGAGTTTTCCACAATTATTGTCACTTGAGCTTCATTTAATACTGTTTGCGGCACCACTCGAAACATTCCGCCAGGTCCAACCAAACGCAAGTTGAACTTGGCATTTGCACCCTGTAATTTGTAAAAATAATATATATATATATATATAAATATATAAAATTACATACATGTTCCACTGTGACCTCCCTAACCTTGTCTCTTGGCTCAGACATGTGTGCCATGATATTACGGTACCAGTTAAAAAAGTAAAAAAAAATGGGAATGTCTGTGGTGATGTTTTGGCTCCTAATGATTTGAAGTGATCTCAGCCTTTCAAGGCTTTTGTTAGCATGTAGGGGATACTGTACTGAATGTGTATTGTGTGAAAATATACAACAGTTCTTATCCAAATTCAACTTCATTCAGTTTGGAGAGCACAAGTGTATAAAAAAATGATAAAAAATATAAACCTGATCTGAATCATTGACAGTGATTTTAAGGCCCCTCAGTATCTCTCCTTCTGGGGGATGTTCATACATCGTAAGCTCAAATCGGTTCTGGGGTCCATTTTCCCCATAAAATGTTGGAGGGTGATTATTTAGATCAACAACTCTTATAGTAACAACTGTATAGGCTTGACCCACAACATCACCAACAGTAGTGAGCTCTGACACCTAAGAAAAAAAAAAAGTAGATCAGTATTTATACATTTAATTGACTTTAGATTACTGAAAGGCAAATCGATGGGTTACAGTGTAAAAACAATGGCAACCTTGTGGTGCACACAGTTTGTGAATGAGTGGAGAAGACAATGGTGACCTGGAATTCAAAGCAAAGCCAATGGCAATGTGGATGCTAACATATAAATGCAAAATTATGCAATAGATCACACAAAGCAAATCAACTTTTTGCCCTCAGAATTGCATGTTGCAAGTTTTACTTTTAATTTAGCATAGTGAGCTTAAAATTTGGTGAGATTATATTCTTTCATGAGCAGCAGACTGCTCTGCTGCACCACTGCAGCTGCTCAGCTGACACCGGGTGGGCACCCCAGACTCAAGGGCCCCATAACATCTGCGTAGAGTGCCGCTATTAGTGACATGCCACTAGCTGGGGGCCCCTGGAGCAGGGCCCTAGGCAGCTGCCAACCCTGTATGCCAGCAGATGTCTGTGCGTGGTTCTTCAGTCGGCCAGTCCGACCCTGTTCATGAGGCACCAACAGTGAGGGAGACATTTCTTTATAGCACCTAGATGATAGATCTGTGTGCTCAGATCTGTCATGATTTGAAGTTAACTGATTAATTCACCTGATGTGCCATTTTGGCGATTCATTGGACCACATAATTCAATGAGTGATAGAAATACAATTTAGGAGGTCATTTTTCTTATCTTCTGCTTGGAGCTTAAACTTCATACTAAACTACATATAGAGCTTTGCTATTTATCATCCATATTAAAAGATGCCTCTTGTTCATAATGTAACCCTGCTAAAGGAAGACATAGCTACTCCTAAATGGTTCATTTGAGTCTCTTACCACAAATACATTAAACTCTCCTCAGCCGCACTGAGAAGTCTGTGACAGAACTCTCAGTTGCTGCATATTCTAATGTGTTTCTCCCCCTAATGTTCCATAATACACATGAATCCATATGTTTAAACACATACGTGAAAAACCAGTACCAGTGTCCTCAGTGATTTCCGTCAGTGTGTCATCATGTGTCATCAGTGTTTTTCCAGTATGTAAAAAGAAAGAAATTACATAGCTTTTCCTATACTCTGCAATGTTAAACGCAGACAGAACATGGATGGCACAAGGATGCCAACCGTAAGCTGCGCGTGTTTTTCACTTACTCAAAGACTTGTATTGACTCTTCTCATCCATGCTGATGGAAAAAAATGGACATGTCTCCATGTTTTTTGCATGGACACATGGTCCATGTTTTGCAGCATAGCACCATAGGTTATAATAGCTACATGTGTTGCCCGTGAAAAAAACAGATGCCACACATACTGGAAACACGGACTCGTGAAGGAGGCCTTGTGTTGCTTTTTATCTTCTGTAACTATATTTAGCATTAAGTGAGACTGTAGCATGGAAAGTCTAAATCTATGTTTACACATTACATTTTTGCTGCTGGTGTTCCACAGTGTAAAGGTACCTTCACACATAACGATATCGTTAACGATATCGTTGCTTTTGGTGACGTTGCAACGATATCGTTAAGGAAATCGTTATGTGTGACAGCGACCAACGATCAGGCCCCTGCTGGGAGATCGTTGGTCGCTGAGGAAAGTCCAGAACTTTATTTCATCGCTGGATCTCCCGTGGACATCGCTGGATCGGCGTGTGTGACACCGATCCAGCGATGTCTTCACTGGTAACCAGGGTAAACATCGGGTAACTAAGCGCAGGGCCGCGCTTAGTAACCCGATGTTTACCCTGGTTACCATCCTAAAAGTAAAAAAAAACAAACACTACATACTTACCTACCGCTGTCTGTCCTCCAGCGCTGTGCTCTGCACTCCTCCTGCACTGGCTGTGAGCGTCGGTCAGCCGGAAAGCAGAGCGGTGACGTCACCGCTCTGCTTTCCGGCCGCTGTGCTCACAGTCAGTGCAGGAGGAGTGCAGAGCACAGCGCTGGAGGACAGACAGCGGTAGGTAAGTATGTAGCGTTTGTTTTTTTTTTACTTTTAGGATGGTAACCAGGGTAAACATCGGGTTACTAAGCGCGGCCCTGCGCTTAGTTACCCGATGCTTACCCTGGTTACCGGCATCGTTGGTCGCTGGAGAGCGGTCTGTGTGACAGCTCTCCAGCGACCAAACAGCGACGCTGCAGCGATCCGGATCGTTGTCGGTATCGCTGCAGCGTCGCTTAATGTGAAGGGGCCTTAAGGCTAGGTTCACATTGTGTTAGTGCAATCCATTTTAATGGAATGCGCTAATGCAATGTACAAAAAGGATTGCGTTTAGCGATCCCGCTAGCGCAGATGCCTGATCTGCGCTAGCGAGAACGGACCCAAAAACGCTGCAAGCAGTGTTCGAGGTCCATCAGAAAATAATGGGACATCACTAACGCATGCCAAAAATGGCATACGTTAGCGATGCGTTAGATACATTGCGGTCAATGGGTGCGCTAACCGATCCGTTAGATAGAGTTATTTGCGCCATGTAACGGATTCCGTCAGCGGACACCCACTAATGCAATGTGAACCTAGCCTAACACATTACCAACTATGTAATTAAAGCTTCAATGATAGCTGCTTCTAATTGGTTATCTTGCAAGTGGAGGAGCTAGCTGCTTGTGAAAGGTTATTGTGCTAGAGGACATAGTTGCTTGTAAAGGGTTAATCGGTAAGAGGAGGACAAATGTTTGCAAAGGGATAATTTGCAGTAGTAGGACATCACTGCTTCTAAAGGGGTTAATGTGAGTCTACTAATATAAATGCACAGAGCCAGTTGCAGGCACACCATACTAGGCCTCCTTCACACCACAGTGTTTCCAGTACATGTGGTGACAGTTTTCACACGTACTGAAGACACTTACATCAATCATGATCTATGGGGCTGCACACATGTCAATGTGTCCCTGTGACCCACATGTGGACATGTCCATTTTTTCCAGCAGCATGGATGTCAATACATCCCGCACTTGTGCACACAGATGACATACAGTGTGACATACTTGCGCACCATCCGAGTGACACCTGCTGGAATAGAATGCAGATTAGAAATGACAGATGTTTAGGTGTTAGATGCGCAAAGATATAGATAGATCTGGTATACACATCAGCTAGAAAGATATCCATGAAATATATAAATTAGAGCCATGAGTGTGTAGCTTACTGCACTTGTATTTAGCAAATAAATTAATGAAATAAATGATGTGGGTTCCTCTCTATGTATGATAACCCGCAAAGGTAAAGCAGACATCTGAAGGCTTATATTATCAGGCTGGGGAGGTCCATTGATATTGGGCCCTTCCCTGTCTAAAAATAACAGCCTGCAGCTGCCCCAGAGTTGGCACATCCTTTAGATGCAGCAATTCTGGTGCTTTGCCCTTCTCTTCCCAATTGCCCTGGTGCGGAGAGAATCGTGATAATGGTAGTTCGGGTTGATGACAGCTGTTATTTGACACAAATAACAGATGCTATTAAGCCATGGGGTTAGTAATGGAGAGGTGTCTATCAGACACCCTCATTACTAACCCAGTAATAAAAAAAAAACCACAAAAAATACTGTATTTGAAAAAAGTATCCCCTACACTATGCTTGGTTCACCACTTTATTATAAAAAAAAATAATCTCACACATGTCTGTTGTAATCCTGTCGATTTGAAGTAGTCCAGAAATGGATACCTGAAAAACATAAAACTAGAGAAATCAATACAAGAGACAGTCCCTCATTCATCAATTTGTTAGCAGAAATGTTCCCTCGAAGCTCCTATGTAGCCCACGTTCCCCAAATTTGAGTAAGGCGCTTGTGAATAGCAGTAAAGATACAGCTATTTACAGATGCTGGGTACTGACGACAATGCTCATCGACATCGAAGGCTCATGCTGCGCTTAGCGAGGTCAGCCGCTCTGATGAGCGCCTGTGAAGAGCAGTAACTTTACTGCTTTTCACGGACCCCGGAGCCGGATTCGGGGAACGTGGACTACATCGGAGCTTCATGGGAACATTTCTGCTAATAGATTAGTGAACAAGGGATTGTCTCTAGTGTTTATGTCTCTCGTTTTAGGACTTTCAGATATCCATTTCTGGCCTACATCAGATTTCCAGGATTACAGTGGACCTACGTGGAATTTTTTTCTAATAAAGTGGTGAGCCATGGATAGTTTGGGGAGTCTTTATTCAAAAAAGTATTTGTGTGTGTGTTTTCGATTTCTGGGTTAGTAATGGAAGTGCTTACAGATACCTGTTCATTACTAACCCCAGGGCTTGATGGCAGCTGAAATTTTTGACAAATCATAGCTGACATCAACCCCAACTACCATTACCCCTATTGCCACCACACCAGGACAATCGGGAAGAGCTGAGCAAACCACCACAACTGGTGCATCTAATGGATGCACCAATTCTGGGCAGTTGAGGGCTTTATTTTAGGCTGGGAAGAGTGCAATAACCATGTACCTTCCCAGCCTGATAATATCAGCCTGCAGCTGTCTGCTTTACCTTTGCCAGTAATTACAAATAGGGTGAACCCCAAGTCATTTATTTATTAGCTAAATATAACTACAGTAAACTATACATGCACAGCACTAATTATATATCTCACGAATATCTCTCCCTATCTTTGCACATCTTTAACACCTAAATATCTGTCATTTTTATTCTGGATTCTATTCCGTTATGTGTCACATGGATGGTGCACAGGGATGACACAGGGATGACACACAGACACAGACAGCACCAGTAATGTTTTTTCCATTACTGGAAATATCCATACATGTGAAAGGGGCATTAAGAAGGCAATACTATGATTTAGCTCTGTATCTGCTATTTCTAACCTACTCTTTCTCCTGCTGCTGCATAATACACATGAATCTTTCCTACATTGTGGCAGATATAACTACACTCACCAACAAGTAAGATCACAGCTCAGATCTCTCCTGTGTTTAAATGACGCACATTTACAGTTTCTTCCATCACAGTTGCATCTCCAAGCTCAGAAGCAGAGAGTGTCAGAAAGCTGTGAAATAGTGATACTTGCTGCCACTCTAGAGCCAGATCTAGTCAACTCTAAATTCCCTTTATTAAAGTACTAGAAGTTTCATCACTAAATTAGAGAGTTTTTATTTTATTTTTATTTTCTTAATTATATACATTATTGTGCAAAAGTTTTAGGCAGGTGTGTAAAAGTGCTGCAAAGTAAGAAGGCTTTAAAAATAGAAGTGAGAACAGTTTAGTTTTATCAAGTACCAAAATCTGAAGAAAATGATCAAAAGAGAAGCCCAAATCCATATTTTGTGTGATCAATCTTAGCTCTCAAAACAGCATCGAATCTTATAAACATGATGAAAATAATTCAAAATGCCATCAGACGCCTTCCTGATTGTATTGTATGATACATAAGTATTTACCTGTATTTCTCAGTGTTGAGGACACTATTAACCTTGACCAAATTACAAATTCCATTTGCTGCAATGCTGCCCCAAACAATCAGCGTTGGACTCGGATGCCAAAAGCCCACCAGTAAGGCTGGGGTCACACTAAACGTATGGAAAATCTGTCCGAGTCTCCTTGCACAAGTCGCACAAGTGTTCTCCGTATGGTTATCCGTGTGCAATGCGTTTGCAGTGCGATGATGCGATTTTCTCTCACCTATGTATCCGTATGACATCTGTATGGCTTTACATTTCTCACTGCTTTTCCCCATTCCCCGATGTTTTCTCACATAGCACTCGTCCGTATTCTACGGTAGTGTGACTCCGGCCTAACATTGACTCTCTGGGGCTCACTGTTCGGCTACTTGCAAATATTACATTATGCTCATTCACAAATTGACCTATGCTTGTATAAAATAATGAACTGGGTAGTTTGTTAAACAAGTGATTTGTGCCAACTACATCTCATATAGTAGGAGCGGGGACCCATCATGAGATTCACCTGTTTTTCTGTGGGCCCTTCCATACTCATTATTTTACCACTCTCCATCCAGACAAACTGCCTTCTGGCCAAATATTTCACTTATTGACTCAGTCCAGAGTCACTTGTTTCAATATGGATTGTATGGTTTTTGTCCCAAATTCTTCAATTAAAACCACTTGTAGCCTGACTTCTCTGAGCAGTAGGTGAGTGTAGGTGAGTCACAATGGTTGCTGACAGTTCTGAGTTGATGGCACTGCTGGACATTTTCCAATTTCAAAGAGAAGTAAATGTGATGTGTCATTCACCTATCCGCTATGTCTCCTTGGCCACCATTGTGTCTGCAATTCTCAACATTACCCAATTCTTGGTGTCCTCGATGATGAGAAATATAAGCAGATACTTTATCCATCACACAGTACCATCAGAGAGGCACCTGACTGGATCAACATTTGTTCTGCACAGTGAGTACCATTAATCCCTTTACCCCCAAGCCTGTGTGTATTTTGGTCAATTTAGATGGGTCTTCAGGCAGCAATAGGAACATTTCTCACTCAAAGTTCTGTTAGAAGCTGTTGTAGACAGCAGTTCGGGTCCTTCATTGTCCAACACGACATCTGTGAGTCACGTGTCACAATACCACATCACATCCCCGGGACCGCGAGTGCTGACAAGGCAGAAACAGCGTCGGCACAGAAGATGAGTATAGGCTTTATTATTTTATTGGGGCCGAACATTTAGTTTAAGAGGGGGTTGTCCTAGTAATGGACAACCCCTTTAACAAGGATTTTGTAACATTTAGAAATTTTTGAACAATGATGTATTTAATATTCATGACAATCTATCAGCAGGTGTATGCTATATATTCTGAGAGCAACATGATGCATGGAGTGAGACCCTGAATCCAGGCATGTGTCACTTACTGGGCTGCTTGTGGTAGTTTCAATAAAATCAGTGTTTTATTAGAAGGAGATTATCACTAAAAGACTTGTTCTCTTATTCCATGCAGTTCCCCCCCCACGCTGCAGAACTCTGCCATTACTACTGATTAGCAGCTTAGCACAGGGTACATAGAAAATTGACAATCAGTGCTGTATGTGTGGTTGTACAGAGCTCAGCATTCAGAGAACTGCTAGATCTGCCGCAAGGAAAACATTAATTTTCATCAAACTACACCAAGTTGACCAGTAAGTGACACATCACTGATATCAGTGTCTCTGCCTATACATTATGCTGCTTTCCGACTAAATAGCCAAAATCTGGTGACAGATTCCTGTTAAATGGATTATTCTGATTTTCTTAAAGGACCAAGAAATTAGCATTCAAAATGAAGAAATCTAAAAAGAAAATTAAAACCGGTATTGGATCATTTGCTTACAAACTGTTTAAGACTCAGAAGCATTACTACCTGCAAGGGTAAAACTGATGGGGAAACTGTTAAAGGAAATGAAGAGGCAGATACTTTGATACCAGGGATGTGTTACTTGCTGGGCTGATTAGTGTTGTTTTCATAAAATCTCTGTTTTATCAGCATGGGAATATCACTAGAGGGCTACGTGGCCTGTTGCCATAGTCCTGCCATGCCTCCACCAGTGATTGAAAGTTTTCTGGTTATGAACACAAAAAGCTGCCAAACAATGTTGTAGGTCAAAAAAGAGCTCAGCATTCAGAGAACCGCTAGATCTGCAGCAGTAAAGCATTTCTTAATTGCTGCTACGATTAAAGCAAGTGATACATTGCTGGAATCTGGGTCTCTACCCCTACATTATTCTGCTCTCAGTAGGGTTAGAAAAAACTTAATGACACCCTAAGCTATATCAAGCCTAAAAGGAAAAAACCTCTGTCAAAACCAGGGACCTTTGTCAGGTCCCCAGAGACCATGGAACCATTGTTATTGGCACCCCACAAAAATCCTCTCATTTTATGAAACCCCTTAGTAAAAGACGTGCTCAATCGCAACGTCTAAGAGTGGTGGGAAATATGATTTTAGAGATTGTTTTCGGAGGTTGGCTGTATATTACACCATCTGCTGATGGTATGGGTACAGCTTTTGTGCCCATGCCATCCATTTGACATTATAAAGCATTGAAGTTAGAACACCAAAATTAGGAGCTAATTTTTAATTAAAATACAATGCAGTCTATGTACCTGGATCTTCAACTCATACACCTCTTTCTTCAGTTCACTGGGATTTTTAATGACAGTGACAGCACCAGTAACATTGTTAATGTCAAAAGCTCCATCAGATCCTGTTAAAAATGGCAAAATGTGCTTGGTCATTACACTATTCTTTAGTTATAAATATTGGACTTTTTTCAGTATTGTTGTGGTGGTTAGCAAATCTCCATTATTGTTAATAGGAAGAAACCTGCCCATCAGCAGCAGAGGTCAGTGGAGAAACATACAAAATAATGAAAACAGTGGACCCCTGACTATCACAGCATGCAACATAGCGCAAAGGGGTTATGCGGGATAATTGGTTTTATTCATTACAAAAAGAGTGATGCATTTCACGTGTTTATTTCTGTTAATGTTGGTGATTATGGCTTACAGCTGATGAAAACCCAAAAGTCATTATCTCAGTAAATTAGAATACTTTATAACACCAGCTTGAAAAAATGATTTTAAAATTCAAAATGTTGGCCTACTGAAATGTATGTTCAGTAAATGCACTCAATACTTGGTCGGGCTCCTTCTGCATCAATTACTGCATCAATGCGCCGTGGCATGGAGGTGATCAGCCTGTGGCACTGCTGAGGTGTTATGGAAGCCCAGGTTGCTTTGATTACTCATCTGCATTGTTTGGTCTGGTGTCTCATCTTCCTCTTGTCAATACCCCATAGATTCTCTGTCTTATTAACAGAACAAACACATGAATTAGATCACTCTCTTTGTAATGACTCTATATAAGATTCACTTTTTGTATTGAAGAACTGAAATAAGTTAACTTTTTGATGATATTGTATTGTTGTGAGAAGCATCTGTATGTCCTCCATGATGCTTTCCTAAAGGTGTTCCTTTATTGCTGTATGACAATAGCTGCAACTATTAATTATTGCTTACCATCCAAAAGAGAATATTGAATACTGTTGGGATTTCCTCTGTCTCCATCAAAAGCAATCACAGAGATTATTTCTGATCCCTAAGAAAACAATAAATATTGTTTTAGGTATTAAAATCAGATTTATATTTACTCATCGACATATATGTACCTGAAGATACAGTTCACATTGGGATTATTTGGATTAATAAAAGTTCACATTGCACTGAATATTATTTACATCTGGGTGAAGGGAATACTTTACCAGTATAGTGTCCTCATAGACATAACCATAGTATGGCGTTCCAACAAACACTGGTGGTGAGTCTTGTACATCTTCCACATTAATGGTCACTGTAGTACTTGATGTAAATGCTTGGTACTTGCCACGTAGTTTCCCACCGCCATCCTTCAATAATCATTATATATACATATGTGTTAATGTTGTTCAAAGAAGAGACCATTATAATATAACCTTACATGGCATGAAAAGTGGGATCCCGTAACAATCTGTGAAACATAGTGCTTGGCAATAACGCTGTGCTGAAATTGGCTTGTTCACTGAACCTAAATTCACCTCTAATTTTGCTACACCAGGATAGTATGCAATTTTATAGGAAGACAATTAACCTACAAATGTAATTTGCACTGAGAGAAAAAGAAGCAGCAACACTTAGCTAAATTCTTAAGGCAGCAACATTATATATGCAAATGAAACCCAAAAATCACATCTACATAAAGGGAGAGCATGCTGTAAGGCAACAACATAAACAGACGTATAGCCCATCACTGATTAAAAACTCATCACTAAAGTATAGCCAATTTCTGATGAATAGCCCACCACTGATGTATAGTCCACGATTGATGTATAGCCCACCATTGATGTATAGCCCACCACTGAAGTATAGCCCACCACTGAAGCATAGACCATCACTGATGTATGGCCCATCACTGACAAAAAAATTCATGACTGAAGCATAGCACATGACTAAAGTACGTAGAGTTCATCACTGAAGTATAACCCATCACTAATGCATAGCTCATCACTGATGCATAGCCCTTCACTGAAGCGTAGCTCACCACAGATGCATGGCCCATCCCTGATGCATATCCCATCCTTGAAGTATAGACTATCACTGAAGTATAGTCCATCACAGTCCATTATTGAAGTACAGCCTATCACTGAAGAAAAGCCCATCACTGATGCATAACCCATTACTGAAGTATAGTCCATCATTGAAGTATAGCCCATCACTAAAGTATAACCCATCTCTGAAGTATAACCCATCACTGAAGTATAGCCCATCATTAAAGTATAACCCCATCACTGAAGTATAGCCCATTACTGAAGTATATATCATTACTGAAGTATAACCCATCACTGAAATATAACCCATCACAGACGTATAGCTCATCACTGAAGTATAGCCCATCACTGAAGTATAACCCATCACTGAAGTATAGCCCATGACTGAAGTATAACCCATCATTGAAGTATAACCCATCACTGAAGTATAACCCATCACTGAAGTATAGCCCATCACTGAAGTATAGCCCATCACTAAAGTATAACACATCACTGAAGTATAACCTATCACTGAAATATAAACCCATCACTGAAGTATAACTCATCACTGAAGTATACCCCTCACTGAAGTATAACCAATCACTGAAGTATAACCCATCACCGAAGCATAACCCATCACTGAAGTATAACTCATCACTGAAGAATAGCCCATCACTGAAGTATAACCCATCACTGAAGTATAGCCCATCACTGAAGTATAGCCCATCACTAAAGTATAACACATCACTGAAGTATAACCTATCACTGAAATATAAACCCATCACTGAAGTATAACTCATCACTGAAGTATACCCCTCACTGAAGTATAACCAATCACTGAAGTATAACCCATCACTGAAGCATAACCCATCACTGAAGTATAACTCATCACTGAAGAATAGCCCATCACTGAAGTATAACCCATAACTGAAGTATAGCCCATCACTGAAGTATAACCCATCACTGAAGTATAACTCATCACTGAATTATACCCATCACTGAAGTATTACCCATCACTGAAGTATAGCCCATCACTGAAGTATAACTCATCACTGAAGTATACCCATCACTGAATTAAAACCCATCACTGAAGCATAACCCATCACTGAAGTATAACTCATCACTGAAGTATAACCCATCACTGAAGTAAAGCCCATCACTGAAGTATAACCCATCATTGAAGAATAACCCATCACCGAAGTATAGCCCATCACTGAAGCATAACCCATCACTGGAGTATAGCCCATCACTCAAGCATAACCCATCACTGAAGTATAGCTCATCACTGAAGTATAACCTATCACTGAAGTATAACCCATCACTGAAATATAATCTATTACTGAAGTATAGCCCATCACTGAAGTATAACCCATCACTGAAGTATAGCCTATCACTGAAGTATAGCCTATCACTGAAGTATAGCCCATGACTGAAGTATAACTCATCAATGAAGTATAGCCCACCACTGAAGTATAACCCACCACTGAAGTATAACCCTTCACTGAAGTATAGCCCATCACTGAAGTATAGCCCATCACTGAAGTATAACCCATCATTGAAGTATAACCCATCACTTAAATATAAACCCATCACACTAGTATAGCCCATCACTAGTGTTGAGCATTCCGATACCGCAAGTATCGGGTATCGGCCGATATTCGCGGTATCGGAATTCTGATACCGAGTTTCGATACTTTCAGTATATCAGATACCGGAATCGGAAGTTCCCATAAGGCAAAGTCCCGGTTTTATTTAATTCAGCCAATGAGGAATGATTACAAGTGTGGGCACATCCTGTTCTGCATGGTGGCCATGTAACTACTGGCATGGCTGTGATTGGCTGCTGAAATGATGTCATGATGCCCTATAAAAGTCGTCGCTGCCATTTTGGGTTCACTCTGCTGTGAATTCAGTTAGGGACAGGATGCTGTGTTCTGACTGAGGGCCAGTTTAGAGATAGCAATTTGCTTCATTGTGCTTTACCCAGGCTAATTTAGCAACCGCTGTGTGAGAACCTTGCTTTTGCCTTGCAGCGCTGTTCACAGCTGTCTGCAAGGTCTCTGTGTGTGTGAGTGCAGTTCACTCTGTAGTCTGTCCACAGCCACAGCCGGTCATGGTCAGCTCAGGGTGCGTCACTGCCTCATACTGCTCAATCCATTGCCCTTTTTTGCAATTAGTGCAGCCTGCTGCAAATTTTTCAAATTTATCCTATTAGTGGCTTTCCCTCCGTATCCTGCTAGATTGTAGAAAAACACTATATAGGATTACATAGAGGAGCTTGTTTTGGCCTTGCAGCACCGTTCACGGCTGTCTGCATGGTCTGTCTGTGTGTGCAGCTCGCTCTGTAGTCTGTCCTACCGCCACAGCTGGTTGTTGTCAGCTCAGGGTGCGTCACTGCCTCATACCGTTCCATTGTCCGTTTGTCAATTAGTCCAGCCTGATGCACATTTTTTCAAATTTATCCTTTTAGTGGCTTTCCCTACGTATCCAGCTAGATTGTGGAAAAACACTGTATAGGATTACATAGAGGAGCTTGTTTTGGCCTTGCAGCGCCGCTCACGGCTGTCTGCACGGTCTGTCTGTGAGTGCAGCTCACTCTGTAGTGTCTGTTCTGCAAAAAAAAATAAAATAAAGTTCACCAAACACACCACTTGACCCATCATGGTGTGAGGTACAGGAAGGTGGTGGGAGCAGCTCTGAGGAAGAGACTCCCCGAACGGCTGGGAGAGGGAGGTGGAAGACTGCGGTGCCTGTAGCCTCCACTTCAGCACCCATTAGGAGCATGCCTCTTCCAAAGCCAAAACGGGCGCTCCGAAGACTTGCAGTGCCTGGTCCTTTTTTGACACAGTTGCAGATGACATTTGCTTTGTCAAATGCAAGCTGTGTCATCAGAAAATCAAACGAGGGAAAAATGTCAGCAACCTCAATACCACAAATATGTGGACCAAGCACGCGGTGAAGTTCCAAAAACACACTGAAGACCTAGGCCAACCTACAGCAGCACCTACCACCTCTTCAGCTCGTGTTGGAGCCTCTTTCTCCAGCTCACACACTGCTGGTTCGGCTTCCTCACAGGATCGCCATGGAAGAACCTCTGGCACCGTTGTCCAAAGACCCACTGTAATTCCACCCACAGCAACACGTTCCCAGTCATCCTCACACTCCCAGCCCAGTCTACAGCCATCGGTAGCACAGGCATAGGAGAAAAGGCGGCCATTCTCGGCAAACCACCCACGAGCACAGGCTCTGAATGCTGGCATTGCAAAACTACTGTCCCTTGAAATGCTGTCATTCAGGCTGGTGGAGACTGACAGCTTCCGTAACTTGATGGCATTGGCAGTCCCACAATACAATGTGCCTAGCCGCTTTTATTTCAGCAGGCAAGCCATCCCTGCCCTGCAAAAGCATGTGGAGGGAATCATTAAACATGCGCTACTAAACACCGTCAGTAGCAAGGTCCACCTCACCATTGATGCGTGGACCAGTCACCATGGACAGGGACGACACCTTTCCCTCACTGCCCATTGGGTTAATGTTGTGGAGCCGAGTACAGATCGTGAGAGTGGCGCTCTATGTGTTCTGCCAACTCCAAAGATTGCAGGAATCCAGTCTGTGCACATTGACTCCTCCTCATACTCCAGTTCCTCAGAATCATCGCTGCAGGAGCCGTCACGATCCACCTCCACATGGACCCGTGAATGCTTACCTGATCTGACCGATATGAACACAGCCGTGGCCAAACGTCAACAGGCCGTATTGAAATTAATTTCTTTGGGGAATCGAAGCCACACAGCGCAGGAGCTCTGGAATGCCATCAAGCAGGAGAGCGACGTGTGGTTTGTTCCAGCGAATCTCCAGCCAGGCATGGTAGTGTGTGACAATGGCCGAAATCTGGTGGCAGCTCTGGGCCTAGGCAATCTCACTCACATCCCATGTCTGGCACATGTGCTCAACTTGGTCGTTCAGAGTTTTTTGATGGACTATCCAGATCTTGATGCACTGCTGCACAATGTCCGCCTAGAGTGTGCTCACTTGCGGCGTTCCAGCATGGCAAGATCGTGCATAGCAACTCTGCAGCTCCGATTCCGCCTTCCGGAACATCGCATCATATGTGACCTACCCACCAAGTGGATTTCAACGTTACATATGTTGGAGCGGTTGTGTGAGCAGCAGCCAGCAGTAATTGGGTACCAGCTGCATCAGGCGCAAAGAAGTCGCAGTGCGCACCGTTCAGACTTCACAACCACTGAGTGGGCCACTATGAAGGACGTCTGCCAGGTGTTGCGTGCCTTCGATGATTCCACGCGGATGGCGGGTGCAGATGATGCACTAGTCAGCATGACTGTACCCCTTATCTGCCTGCTTGAAAGAACACTGCAAGCGCTAAGGGATGAGGTGGAAGAGGTGGAGGATGAGGAGGTAGAAATGCCATCTGCTTCTGGACAGTCTGCGCCACGTGGCTCCACACAAAGCCTTGGCAGGAGACACTTTGTGAGGAGGATGAGGAGGAGTCAATGGAGGAGGAAGAGATCAGTCCAGAGGAGGGAGTTACACAAATCTCCAGTAGTCAGTATGTAGAGCGAGGCTGGGGTGACAGCGTTTCTTGGCCAGTTGGCAGTCTGCAGCACATGGTTGATTTCATGCTGCAGTGCCTGAGAAACGACCGCCGCATCGCCCACATTCTTACCACGGCTGATTATTGAGTGTACACCCTCCTAGATCCGCGCTACCGCTTACAAACCTTCATAACACCGTTGCAGCAGGAGCGTAAACTGCGGGAGTACCAAGACAAACTGGTGCAGTCCATCATCTTCACCAGTCCAATCGAGAGAAGTGCTGCTACTGCTTTACAAAGCAGCTCAGTGCATCGAGGCAGTGGAGGAAGCTCTGCACAAACAGGGAGCAGAAGCATTGCCTCAGCCCAAGGCAAGACCAGTCTGGCCCAACAGTGGCAAAGTTTTGTGTGCCCGCCACAAATGTCTACACAATCACAGACGGGTGCACTCAGTAGGAGGTCACGTTTCCATCAGATGGTGACAGACTACATGTCTTGCCCTCTCAGCGTACTCCCAGACGGCTCTTCCCCCTTCAAGTTTTGGGTCTCTAAGCTGGATACATGGCCAGAGCTAAGCCAGTATGCATTGGAGGTGCTGGCTTGCCCTGCTGCTAGTGTATTATTGGAACGTGTCTATAGTGCCGCAGGTGGTGTACTAACAGACCGTCGCATGCGACTATCCTCCGATAACGTCGACCGGCTTACTTTTCTGAAAATGAACAAGGCCTGGATCTCGCAGGAATTTGCCACTCCTCCACCAGATTAAATACTTGGTTGGCAACAGGATCCAGGTCTCCTGTTGTGTTCATGTTTTTACCACCTGAACTTTAATCCCTGGCATCCAACACTGCCAGGTGCTGCTTAGAAGTGCCGGCCGCACAGTCAACACCTGACCCAGTGTTATTGGGGTTCAGTAATGCCAGCTGCTTCCCTGCTGTGTATCCGGCAATGTGTCCAGCGACCGCCACGCTGGCACAACAACAGACATTGACCTGCCTCCATTCTGCGCCTCCATGATTCCCCGGGCTCCAATACCGGCAGTTGGTGCCCGGAAGTGCTGGCTGCACAGAGAAAAACACTCGCTCATGTGTCAGTGGGGTTCAGTAACGCCAGCTGTTCCCCTGCTGTGTATCCGGCAATGTGTCCAGCGACCGCCACGCTGGCACAACAACAGACATTAACCTGCCTCCATTCTGCTCCTCCATGATTCCCCGGGCTCCAATACCACCAGTTGGTGCCTGGAAGTGCTTGCTGCACAGAAAAAAGCACTCGCTCATGTGTCAGTGGGGTTCAGTAATGCCAGCTGTTCCCCTGCTGTGTATCTGGCAATGTGTCCAGCGACAGCCACGCTGGCACAACAACAGACATTAACCTGCCTCCATTCTACTCCTCCATGATTCCCCGGGCTCCAATACCGCCAGTTGGTGCCCAGAAGTGCTGGCTGCACAGAGAAAAACACTCGCTCATGTGTCAGTGGGGTTTAGTACTGCCAGCTGTTCCCCTGCTGTGTATCCAGCAATGGCCTATACTCTGCTCCTCATGCTGACCCTGGGCACTTACTCCACCAGTTCATGCTCGGAAGTGCTGTCTGCACAGTCAACACTTGCTGCCGTGTTATTGGGGTTCAGTAACATCAGCTGATCCCCAGCTGTGTGTGCGGCAATGTGTCATGCAACCACCACGCTGGCACAACATCAGATATTAAACTGACTCCAGTGCAGGTTTCGGCCTACACTCTGTTCCTCCTGCTGTCCCTGGGCACTTACACCGCCAGTTCGTGCTCGAAAGTGCTGTCTGCACAGTTAACAGCTGCTCCTCTGTTATTGGGGTTCAGTAACGTCAGCTGATTCCCAGCTGTGTGTGCGGCAATGTGCCATGCGACCGCCACGCTGGCACAGCATCAGATATTAAACTGCCTCCAGTGCAGGCTTCGGCATACACTCTGCTCCTCATGCTGACCCTGGGCACTTACTCCACCAGTTCATGCTCGGAAGTGCTGTCTGCACAGTCAACACTTGCTGCCGTGTTATTGAGGTTCAGTAACGTTAGCTGATCCCCAGCTGTGTGTGCAGCAATGTGTCATGCAACCAACATGCTGGCACAACATCAGATATTAAACTGCCTCCAATGCAGGCTTCGGCCTACACTCTGCTCCTCCTGCTGTCCTTGGGCACTTACACCGCCAGTTCGTGCTTGGAAATGCTGTCTGCACAGTTATCAGCTGCTCCTCTGTTATTGGGGTTCAGTAACGTCAGCTGATCCCCAGCTGTGTGTGCGGCAATTATTACAGTCAGTTTCTAGCTATGACCCTGGGCTCCAACACTGCCAGTTGCTGCTCAGAAGTGTCTTTGGCACGGGTACTCCCTCCTGCCCAGTCTGGTTCCAGCACGCCTGCTGTTTCCGGGTAGTGTCAAGGTCACTTAGACTCCAAAATGTTGCCCTGTCGTGTTGCAGTCGGGTTAACCGACTCCATGGCGCCAGCAGTTTAGGTGCTTCCTATGTGGGCTGCGGGAAGTGGCAATCAAGGCTGGTTCTGTAGTGCCAATAGGACAAGCTCCCCCTGTAGGACTGTGGTTTTTCGTAACTGCGGCTGGCTCACGGCCTAGCTATTGTTTCTTTTCCTGTGGACCTTCTGCTGCCTATCTGAGTTCCAGCACCGTTAGCTGGTTCTAGGGAAGACAATCTTGACTAGTTCCCCCTACTTCCAGCACCGTCAGCTGGTTCTGAGCAGAGCCTTTGGCCTAGGTGCCTCCTTCTGGGTATCCGAGTTCCACCAACGTCAGGTGGTCCTTGATGGTGCTTTCAGGCACGGTACCTCCTGCTTAGTAATCAAGTTCCAGTACCGTCAGCTGGTCATCGGTCGTGCCATTGGCTCTTGCACCTTGGGCAATGCATCCGGGTTCCAGTACCGTCAGCTGGTTCTTGGCTGTGTCATTGGCACGGATACTCCCTCCTGCCCAGCCTGGTTCCAGCACACCTGCTGTTTCCGGGAAGTGTCAAGGTCACTTAGACTCCAAAACGTTGTCCTGTCGTGTTGCGGTCGGGTTAGCCGACTCCATGGTGCCTGCAGTTTAGGTGCTTCCTATGTGGGCTACAGGAAGTGGCAATCAAGGCTGGTTCTGTAGTGCCAATAGGACAAGCTCCCCTTGTAGGACTGTGGTTTTTCGATAACTGCGGCTGGCTCACGGCCTAGCTATTGTTTCTTTTCCTGTGGACCTTCTGCTGCCTATCTGAGTTTCAGCACCGTTAGGTGGTTCTTGGGAAGACAATCTTGACTAGGTCCCCCTGGTTCCAGCACCGTCAGCTGGTTCTGGGCAGAGCCTTTGGCTTAGGTGCCTCCTTCTGGGTATTCGAGTTCCACCAACGTCAGGTGGTCCTTGGTAGTGCTTTCAGGCACGGTACCTCCTGCTTAGTAACCGGGTTCCAGTACCGTCAGCTGGTCCTCGGTCATGCCATTGGCTCTTCTACCTTTGGGTAGCCATCCGGGTTCCAATACCGTCAGCTGGTTCTCGGCAGTGTCTTTTGCTCTTCTGCCTTCTGCTCCCCATCCTGGTTCCAGCACCGTCAGCTGGTTCCGGGCAGAGCCTTTGGCTTAGGTGCCTCCTTCTGGGTATCCGAGTTCCACCAACGTCAGGTGGTCCTTGGTAGTGCTTTCAGGCACGGGTACCTCCTGCTTAGTAACCGAGTTCCAGTACCGTCAGCTGGTCCTTGGTCGTGCCATTGGCTCTTCTACCTTCAGGTAGCCATCCGGGTTCCAGTACCATCAGCTGGTTCTCGGCAGTGTCTTTTGCTCTTCTGCCTTCTGCTCCCCATCCTGGTTCCAGCACCGTCAGCTGGTACCGGGCAGAGCCTTTGGCTTAGGTGCCTCCTTCTGGGTATCCAAGTTCCACCAACGTCAGGTGGTCCTTGGTTCTGCTTTCTTGCACGGGTACCTCCTGCTTAGTAACCAGGTTCCAGTAACGTAAGCTGGTCCTCGGTTGTTCCATTGGCTCTTGTTGTACCTTCGGCTAGCCATCCGGGTTCCAGTACCATCAGCTTGTTCTCGGCATGGTCTTTTGCTCTTGTACCTTCTGCTACATTTCCAAGTTCAAGACCCTAAAGATGATGACCCTGAAGACCGAGAAGCAGAAGAACAAGAAGTTGCAGAACAAAAAGCAGAAGAACGTTAAGCATAAGACTAAAAATCGGAGCAAAAAATATTATCTAAATTATAAGCAGAAGAAGATTAAGCAGTGTATGGGGGTGAGTCCGTTCCTCCTCGTGGTGCCCCTGGAAAATACCTGCTGCTGCAGGCAAAACTGAATGCGGACAAATACTGTTGCAAATCTTTTGTGACAGGCAGAACGGAAGGTGTAATCTTCAAATTTTTATAGATAACAACTACAGGAATGGCTGTCACAAATAACAATATTATGAAGAAGAAGAATATGAAGAACATGAAGATGTAGAATATGAAGAAGAATAAGAGTTGAATAAGAAGAATATGGAGAATTTTTACAAAAAGAATAATAGGAAGAAGGTGAATAAGAAGATGAATAAGGTGAAGAAGATGTTGATGAAAAAGATGCTGCTGCTGAGGATGATGAAGAGGAAAGTGTGGGAGAAGTAAAAAAAAAAGGTGCAGAGAATGGAAGTAGTGAAACATAAATATGTGACAAAATATAAAAAATCTAAACATAGTTAATATCTTTGTAACTCCGAACGTCTTAAAAAAAAAATAATTCCTGTTCTTCCATTTCATTTGGGCTAAACCTCTATGCCTTTAATGTCTCCTCCACCTCCCCCAATCTACGTTATTCTTTGTTGTTTTCCTTCATGTGGAATTAACCACAAGGAAAGAAAGGGTTTATTTCAATTCCGATATTTTTGTCCCATTGACTTGCATTGGTATCGGGTATCGGTATCGGCGATATCCGATATTTTTTCGATATCGGCCGATCCAATCCGATACCGATGCTTCCGAATATCGGAAAGTATCGCTCAACACTAGCTACCAGTCTTTGAAGCTTGGATCTCTGTGGAGATATATGATTTCAAAACATACAATACAACACCTCCTCCATTCTTGTTAATCCTGTTTATAAGAGATAAGTTGTGGCATTCAAGGTTTGTATTTCAAGCATGTGTATTATCCCACCATGTTTCTGTGATGCCTATGACATCATATCTTCTTCCTGTGCTAGAAGCTCCAATTCTCCTTATTTGTTTCCCATGCTATGTGCATTTGTATAGACACATTTTATTTTGTAGTTTGCTTCTCTTGCTCCTCTATTTTCATTCAGAATTTGTTGTTTTTGCTTGTCATTTCCACTTCTAATAGCAGAATTCATTAGCTGTATATTTCTTCATGGCTATATATTTCCCATCCCATATTGCTTTAGTTTAAAGCTCTCCTGATGAGTATAGAAAGGCGTCTACCAAAAATGTGTTTTCCTATTTTCATAAGATGCAACCCATCTCTAGCATGGAGTCCTTTATACAGGTATTACACTCCATGATCAAAAAACATTGACATAGCCAGTTGTTCACCTGTAGAATCCTGTTCAATCTCCTTGGTCTATGTCCATCCACTGGGAGGATGGATGAGAAGATGACCTGCGCTGCCAATTCCTTCACTTTCTCACCTAGGTCTTCAAAGTCACCGCCTATAGTTTCCAGGTCCTTTCTTGCTTTGTGATTTGTTCCTACGTGCATCAATGGACATGCTTAGTTGTATTTAGCACCGAAGAGTCTTGATACCTGATAAGACACATCTTTGATTTAGGCACCTGGAAGATAGCACACTGCTCGTGAAGTAATGTCCTGAGAGCCCCTGGTAGCAGTTCTTCAGCAGTTTGGGTGCTGACTGCCTCCTCATTCTCCTGCTTCTTGGGGTCACAAGCATCCAATATTCTTCTGCAGGTACATTGAAAGGTGCTTATTTTCAAACATTCTGAATACTGTTTTCTACTCTGTTATTATCTTCTGCAGGAACACAGAAAAGTTCTTCTCTTGGAACATTCTGCTCTGTCAAGGAAATCATCTTCTTTGATGAGCTTCAGTATAGCTATTTTCTCTTGAAGGCTTTGCACCTTTTCTTCTTACTGTCACAAGCTTGCATTTCTGGCACGTAAAGTTTGTCTTTTCCTCTGGCAATTCTGTAAACATATAGCACACAGTGTAAAATTCCATATCCTTTTCCATATTTAACAAAACAAGTTTCTGTGGAATGACTGTAAATATTTGCCCTCCTAGCGGCATGCGGTTTGGCGATTCCCTTCGAGCAGCTCTATCCTGCTACAACCAAAGATCCTTCAGACTCGTGGCAACTCTTCATTCTTCCCAGAATGCAACAGAAATATGCAAATTATTTCCCACAAGCTTCAATATCTAGTTTATATAGTGGGATTTCAGCTTATTTCTGCTCAATATTAAATGATATAATTACTATTTAATAATATTTATAAATAATATGTTAATATTAACATTGATTAGAATTAATTTAAGCCTATTGGTTCAGCCTTGCATAGCAGTCATGTTCTCTCATGTGGCAACACGGCAAAATTAGCAGGTTCGCGCCAAAGCCTGTTTTTCCTTTCCAGACTAGGCCAATTTTTACAATTCTGACCAGTGTTACTTTATGTGGTAATAACTCTGGAAAGTTTCAAATGTTCCAGTGATTCTGAGACTTTTTTTCACATGTTGTACTTCATGGTAGTGGTAAATTTAGGTTGATATTTTTGCGCTTGTGAAAATATCAAAAGTTTGGTGAAACATTTCGCAATTTTAAAACTTTCAATTTTTACGCTCTTAAACCAGATAGTTACATCACAGAAAATTGCTTAATAAATAACATTTACCACATGTCTACTTTGCATCATCATCATTTTTCAAACATAATTTTTTGTTAGGAAGTTAGAAGGGTTAAAAGTTATCAGCAATTTTTCATTTTTCCCACAAACTTTACAAAACCCTTTTTTTGGGGAGGACCACATCACATTTGAAGTAACTTTGAGGGGCCTAAGTAACAGAAAATACCCCAAAATGACACCATGTTAAATATTGCACCCCTCATAGTGCTAAAAACCACACTCAAAAAGTTTATTAACACTTCAGGTACTTCACAGGAATTAAAGCAATATTTAAGGAAAAAATGAATATATCACTTTTTCCCACAAAAATGTAACTTTAGCCCCATAATTTGCATTATCACAAGGGTAACAGTAGAAAATGGACCATATAATTTGTTCTACAATATGTTGGAAAAGTAATGTTTGCATGCACGACAGAGCTTGGAAGGGAAGGAGCACCATTTGACTTTTGAAATGCAAAACTGACTGCAATAGATAGTGGACGTCATGTCACGTTAGCAGATGATGTGCCTGATGTGCCTAAAGAGTGAAACCCCCCTACAAATGGCCCCATTTTGCAAACTACACCCCTCAAGGAATTCAGACGTGTGGTAAGAACCTTCAACCCACAGGCACTTCAAAGAATTGTATAACCTTGAGCCCCCCCAAGTGACCCTGTTTTGGACACTACACCACTCAAGGAAATTATCTAGTGGTGTGGTGTGCATCTTGAACTACAAGTGCATCACAGAAATGTATAACTTTGAGTAGTAAAACAAATATCACACTTTGGGCACACGTCTAATAAGGGACAGAATGCCATTTTGGCTAGAATAGGTTGCAAACGCATTTGAAGAACCCCTGATATGCCAAAATAGCAGAAACCCCCACAAGTGACCCAATTTTGGAAACTACACCTCTCAAGGAATTCATTTAAGGGATTAGTGAGTATTTTTAACCTTCAAGTAATTCACAGAATTGTATAACTTTGGGGTGAGTAAATGGGCAGTACAATTGCAATTTCTCCAAGTATGGCAATATCCCATATGTGGTGAAAAACTACTTTTGAGGCATAATGGAAAGCTCAGAAGGGAAAAGGTGCCATATTGGATCTCAATAAATTCATCTGGGGGTGCTGTGAGCATATTTATACCTCTTGTGCCTCAGGATTTTATACCATTGGGCACTGAAGAAAGAATAATAACTTTTATAAGGGCTAATAGGAAAAAATGAACCTCGCAGTTTATTGTGCAATTTCACCTGAGTTTGCCAATACCCTACATGTAATCGGGAAATACTTTTCAGACTCAATGGAAAGCACAGAATGGAAGGAGAGCCATATTGTAGTGCAGATTTAGCTGGTATCATTTGCAGGTGCCTTGACTGACAGGGGCGAACATACTGCCAGTGCAGCTGCACAGGGGCTCCAGAGGAAAGGGGGCCCAGACTACACCTAAAACTTTATGATTAAATCATAGATCCAGCAACAGCATGAACACTACGTGGAGAGGAAGGGGGCTGTACCTAAATCATTTGCAGATAGAGGGGGTGGGTTTCTCTGCTGCATTCTGCAAAAGACACTGGATGATGCCCCTTCCTCTCCTCTTGCTGATGCAGCTAGAATTGTGATACAGGAGACAAGATTCAGAAGACTGTAGGAAAAAACTCAAACTGATTCTCACAGTTACATTATGTGTGCGACTCCTTATGTCCATCTGCATGGCACACAGGGGTGAGGGGTAGGCTTGAGCGAAACGGATCGGACAAATTCAAAAGTCGCCGACTTTTGGCAAAGTCAGGTTTCATGAAACCCGACCCGATCCTAGTGTGGGATCGGCCATGCGGTCGGCGATCTTCGCGCCAAAGTCGCGTTTCATATTTCATATTTTTTCAGCCAATGAAGGAGCGTGGGCAGAGTGATGACATAGGTCTTATGGGCGTGGACGCCTATCGCCATCTTCTCGCTTGTGCGCTGTAGCGATTTGCAATGTGTAACACCAGCTTTTCTGGAGAGAGAGAGAGAGAGAGAGAGAGAGAGAGAGAGAGAAAAGAAAAAAAAACAAGATAGATTTCCCATTGACTTTGCATTGGGTTTTGTGTTTCGGTCGATCCCCGACTTTTTGCCATAATCGGCCGATTTCACTCGACTCGACTTTTGAGATAGTCGGGTTTCGCAAAACCCGACTCGACCCTAAAAAAGTAAAAGTCGCTCAACCCTAGTGAGGGGTGCTCTCTGTGGCATGATACCAGTCCTCACAGCACAGCATGAATGCTGTCATTTTGATCTGCATGAGGTGGGTGAGGGGGGATTGCTAGGGAGGGAGAGACAATAGAGTTTAGTGTCTGTGTGTGCATTGTCCATAGCCACTATAAAGGTACCGTCACACTTAGCGACGCTGCAGCGATACCGACAACGATCCGGATTGCTGCAGCGTCGCTGTTTGGTCGCTGGAGAGCTGTCACACAGACAGCTCTCCAGCGACCAACGATGCTGGTAACCAGGGTAAACATCGGGTAACTAAGCGCAGGGCCGCGCTTAGTAACCCGATGTTTACCCTGGTTACCATCCTAAAAGTAAAAAAAAACAAACACTACATACTTACCTACAGCCGTCTGTCCTCCAGCGCTGTGCTCTGCACTCCTCCTGTACTGGCTGTGAGCACAGCGGCCGGAAAGCAGAGCGGTGCCGTCACCGCTCTGCTTTCCGGCTGACCGACGCTCACAGCCAGAGCAGGAGGAGTGCAGAGCACAGCGCTGGAGGACAGACGGCTGTAGGTAAGTATGTAGTGTTTGTTTTTTTTTACTTTTAGGATGGTAACCAGGGTAAACATCGGGTTACTAAGCGCGGCCCTGCGCTTAGTTACCCGATGTTTACCCTGGTTACCAGTGAAGACATCGCTGAATCGGTGTCACACACGCCGATTCAGCGATGTGTGCGGGGAGTCCAGCGACGAAATAAAGTTCTGGACTTTCTTCCCCGACCAGCGACAGCACAGCAGGGGCCTGATCGCTGCTGCCTGTCACACTGGACGATATCGCTAGCGAGGACGCTGCAACGTCACGGATCGCTAGCGATATCGTCTAGTGTGACGGTACCTTAAGACATCTATAGAGGGCCTCTTGTAAAGTTCAAAGACCTGCACAAAAGGATATTGGGGTCTCATCCTCTGTCAGCCAGTCGTTGACTTTGCTTTATAAGAACATCTTTGGTGGGCTGACAGGGGAGGAAGAAAAAGTGTCTTCTGTACCAATGAATCACATCTTGGAGAGGAAGCTGAAAAGAGGACTATGGACAAGTCTGACAATTACAGTCTCGTGTGAAAAATATGTAAGAATTTTAACAAAATAAAACTTAATTTATGTTAATGGGGTTGTTCACTACTTGGACACCACCTTCTCAATCTGATTATTTGCCACCAGTAAGATAACAACACCTCTGCTCATCTCCAGTGCCGGTGCTGTTCCAGCAGTGTCGTCACTCGCACTCCCAGGACGTGAGATTATGTCATGCGATCCCTGCGGCCAATCAGCTCTGGTTTCCTCTTGATGTCTGCTTTGTCTGAAGGAAGGTATAGTGAAGCCAGCGCTGATTGGCCGCAGCAATTGTGATACATAATGTCACGTCAGCCCTGGGAAAGCGAGTGACGACACTGCTTGAACAGTGATGCACTAGAGATGAGTATCAGGCAGGGGTCACATGGCAGTAGATTTTAATGTGACAGAAAAAGGCTGATTATGCTATTGTCACTCAGAACAAACTCTGTCAGAGGGTGCTCTGAGTGTCACCTTAGTGTGATCCGATAATCTAGTGTGAGAGAATCGGATCACAGGTGTGCAGAAGACGGTGAACATAATATCTCCATCTTCGTCATTGCTTATGTCTGCGGTAATCGGAATGACAATGTTTCACATGCACTAATCGATGTGTATAGGTGCGCGTGATCTGAATATCGGAGCCAATCTCACCATGCTTCGATTTTTTCTCATGCTGAATCGGCATAACAAAAAAGTGCTGGTCAGCACTGCCCATAGTACAACACTGGTCCGAGTACTATCCAATAAAACGTAAGATTGTTATTTTACTAAGGGAACATGTTGGATGACACAAGGTTATCCGAGTGATGGACAACCACTTAAAATAACATTTTGTCAGCAGTGGTCGCCTGACAGAAGAGCCAGTCATGTCCGCAAATTGCAGCTGTGACAGGTTCTGTGTGCATGGCAAAAAAGTACAATGGCTGACTGCAATTGACATGCACTAGTTGGCTTTATAAAACAGACCAGACTATTACATGCTGCAATTTTTTTCACACAGATCATCAATACGTATGAAAAATTGCATGATGACTGATTCTACATGCTGCTCAAGCTCAACGGACAGTACATGATACACAATCATCTGAATGAGCCATAAAATGTCCAGCTCATGGGCCCTTCACTGTCAGTGTCTGTCCCTGGCTCCTGTGGTGCCAGAACAGCAGAACCCTTCCTTAAATGAACACATTTTACAAACTACACCTCTCAATAAATTCATCTACAGAAGAAGTGATCATTTTGACACCACGGGCGTGTCCCAGACATTTACACCATTGAGCAGTGAAGAAAAGAAAAATGATTACATTTTTACCACAAGAGCAGTGCTTTAGCCCCAGATTTTACATTTTCACATGGGAAAATGAGTAGACATTTATTTACCATTGGTGTTCAGGGAAAAGGGACCAAAACATCAGAAGACACATGTCTGCAGTCTGTCTGTGAGTTTTCTCAAACCAACATATCATAGAAAAATTAGTTGTAGGTGCAGAAAATTGGGAAGGAGTGGGAGACAAGTAAAGAGGGGTGCTGATTAGGGTTGAGCGACTTTTACTTTTATAGGATCGGGTCGGGTTTCACAAAACCCGACTTTTTCAAAAGTCGGGTCGAGTGAAATCGGCCGATCCTATAAAAAAAGTCGGGGTCGGGGTCGGCCGAAACTCGAAACCCAATGCAGTGCATTGGGTTTCCAATGGTTCCCAGGGTCTGAAGGAGAGGAAACTCTCCTTCAGGCCCTGGGATCCATATTTAAGTGTAAAATAAAGAATTAAAATAAAAAATATTGCTATACTCACCCTCGGACGCGCCCTGGTACTAACCGGCAGCCTTCCTTCCTTAGAATCAGCGCGTGAAGGGCCTTAGATGACGTCGCGGCTTGTGATTGGTCGCGCGACCGCCCATGTGACCGCTCGCGCGACCAATTACAAGCCGCGACGTCACCGAAGGTCCTTCAAGAGCTGATTCTTAGGAAGGAAGGCTGCCGGAAAGAAGCAGGGCGCGTCCGAGGGTGAGTATATTCCTATTAGGTATATTAGGTATATACTCACCCTCGGACGCGCCCTGCTTCTTTCCGGCAGCCTTCCTTCCTAAGAATCAGCGCTTGAAGGACCTTTGGTGACGTCGCGGCTTGTGATTGGTCGCGCGAGCGGTCACATGGGCGGTCGCGCGACCAATCACAAGCCGCGACGTCATCTAAGGCCCTTCACGCGCTGATTCTAAGGAAGGAAGGCTGCCGGTTAGTACCAGGGCGCGTCCGAGGGTGAGTATAGCAATATTTTTTATTTTAATTCTTTATTTTACACTTAAATATGGATTCCTACACCGATTTCCGATATTGCAAACATATCGGAACTCGGGATCGGAATTCCGATACCAGATTCAGAAGATCGCCGACCTCATGGCCGACCCCACACAGGGGTCGGGTCGGGTTTCATGAAACCCGACTTTGCCAAAAGTCGGCGACTTCTGAAAATGGCCGACCCGTTTCGCTCAACCCTTGTGCTGATGAGGCACGTCTTAAGTCAGGCACCAGAGCCTTCACTTTCATTCCTTGTACTGTGCACTGCTTATAATAAACACTATAAAAAAAACACTTGTTTACACATTCAAAATACCAAACAACACCAATTATTTTACTCATGATTTTGTTTTGAGAATGCCACGGTTGACACCCCCTACCATGTGCCAGACTATATCGTCTTTTGTGCCTTTTTGTCTCTTAAACTGAATTTACATTGTATTTCCAGTCAACATTTTCACATGGAAAGCTTCTGGTGCACACATCCTATGCAGCCAAAGACCCCTTTTTTCCCCATGAAGGCCAAAATTTTGTTCAGAAAATTGCATATTGTCCTTTTTTATACAGTGGGCCACTTGTATTCCATATGCATTGTGCATAGCTATACAGTTGCATTTGTTGGGGAATACCTTCAATGTATACACCAAACACCATGTGAATAATCAAGTTAATAAAACAAAGGACCTACCTTGGCTAAGACTGTGACAAAATGAGTTCTTGTTTTTTCAAAGTCCAATGACACCCCGGCTTTGATACGAAGAACACCGCTATGACGATCCACTGTGAATTTGGCGCTATGTGAGTTCTGAAAATAAAGGTGTTATGAGTGTCATAAATTATCTTTTTTTAGAGTGTTATATATGCTTAGGACACTGCTGATGAAAATAACTCTATATACTCACTGCTTCACTTACAGTAACAATAATTTTTAAACTTCCTTTCTGCTTGTTAACATTTTTGCATGGTAAGAAAAGAAACCTATTGGGACATCAGAAAAGACTTAATAAAATGTAATTAATACTATGGGTATAATGCCTAATATGAACGTAGATCACATTTCTCTAGAAGAGCCACTGTAAAATAAGCCCAAAAACAGTTGCATCACTAGAACTAAGTATTCGGGAAGCAACCAGTTTCTGAGTGACCACCACTTTTAACTGCATCCTGCATCCACAGTGTGCAACATTGCTCTGCAGGATGCACACAGTGCGCGCTTCAACACTGTGAAGGAGCACATAGGGAAGACTACTACTCTTGGAGCACTAGGTAGTTTCTTCTACCGCATAGTACACTATTATGGTGTGAAACAAGAAGTGGAAAACACAATAAAGAAGCCCCATTTTCCCTAAGACTTTGCATTTGTGTAGGTACTATTGTGTGCGTTAATATACTCATCTTCTATCACCTTCTTCGGGATACAGCGCCACTCCACTCTTCAGAATGTTCAGGTCACACAGTGCTCTGTGCGACCCAAAAGTGGCTTTCCAAAAAAAGCCTATGGGGCGTCAGAACACAGCTCCATAGACTTACATTGTAAAAGAGACTTCTGGCTCACACATAGAGAATAGAGTGACTTGAAGAGTCTGAAGAGTGGTGATGTCACGGAGTAGATGAGTGGAAAGATGCTGGATAATACAGAAGATGGTAGCATACGACTCCGGTTGTATCTTCTTTGGACCCTCTGGAACCAGCCCGGGAAAGATTGAAAATGAGGTGAGGATAAGCAACACTCTCTAGAAACAGCAGAGATGGGAGGGTTGGAATTTAGTGCAGCGGAATACAGACGAATTCTTGAAACTGCCCGGTTGTATATCTGTGATCTGACATAACATAGTCACCGAGCCTCCGGTAAGGTTACAAATGAAACCATACCATGTGACGAAGGCCCGGAGACAAGCTGTCATGAAGGAGGTGACAAAATCCTCTAGCTAAGAGTCATTGAGGAGTTGAGGAGTGAGTCGGCTAATCCATTGTACTAATTCCAAAGTTGGACAGATCATTACGGTTTTGTAATGATTTCTGGAAAGTTAATAAAGTGTCAAAATTTGACCTGTATCAAGGCAGGATGATGAAGATAAAACAAGGGTAGACATTTTAGCAAGACTATGATCCCAATCACAAAGCCAAGGAATCTCAATTGGATTCAGAAAAAGAAAATAAAACTGTTAGAATGACCCAGCCAATCACCTGACCCGAATCCGAAAATGTATGGAAGAAAATAAAGATCAGAGTTAGTAGAAGGAGCCCACAGAACCTTCAAATTTGGAAGAGTGTGTGGAAGAATGGGCATTTAATCACATGATGTATATTTCATCATGCTCTCTGCATTCTCCCCATTAATACTCCTGCCAAGTGTGACCTGCATTTGGTTCTACTAGTGATGGTGCTGTGTTGTGAATTCTGTGGCTGAATTCACTCCTGTGGTCACAAGTGGTACTGCAGCTTCTGAGCTTCCTCCCTCAGGTGTTCTGGTGAGCTCGTTAACTGCTTCATTACTTAACTCCGCCTGATGCTGCTATCCTTGCTCCTTGTCAATGTTTCAGTGTTGGATCTGAGCTTCTCCTGATTGTTCCTGTGACCTGTTGCTCTGTATAGCTAAGTGCTTTTTGCTTTTTTGTTGCTTTTTTTCTGTCCAGCTTGTCTTTTGTTTTGCTGGAAGCTCTGAGACGCAAAGGGTGTACCGCCGTGCCGTTAGTTCGGCACGGTGGTTTTTTTTTTGCCCCCTTTGCGTGGTTTTGCTTTAGGGTTTTTTGTAGACTGCAAAGTTCGCTTTACTGTCCTCGCTCTGTCCTAGAATATCGGGCCCCACTTTGCTGAATCTATTTCATCCCTACGTTTTGTCTTTTCATCTTACTCACAGTCATTATATGTGGGGGGCTGCCTTTTCCTTTGGGGAATTTCTCTGGGGCAAGTCAGGCCTATTTTTCTATCTTCAGGCTAGCTAGTTTCTTAGGCTGTGCCGAGTTGCCTAGGTAGTTGTTAGGCGCAATCCACAGCCGCTTTTAGTTGTGTTTAGGATAGGATCAGGTGTGCAGTCTACAGAGTTTCCACGTCTCAGAGCTCGTTCTTGTATTTTTGGGTATTTGTCAGATCACTGTGTGCGCTCTGATCGCTAAGCACACTGTGTTTCTGGATTGCCTTCATAACACCTGTCATTAGCAAACATAACAGTACAAGGAGCCTAACTAATGATTCTCAATAGAGGGAAAGAAAAAGTTCTGACATCATTTTTTTTTTTCTGCTCTGTGTTCACTTTTTTTTTTCCCCCCTAGACATTTGGGTGATTCTGGACACAGGTGTGGACATGGATATTCAGGGTCTGTGCTCTTCAATGGATAATCTCGTTATAAATGTACAAAAAATTCAAGATACTATTGATCAGAAATCTATGTTAGAACCAAGAATTCCTATTCCTGATTTGTTTTTTGGAGATAGAACTAAGTTTCTAAGTTTCAAAAATAATTGTAAGTTATTTCTGGCCTTGAAACCTCATTCTTCTGGTAATCCTATTCAACAGGTTTTGATTATTATTTCTTTTTTGCGCAGCGACCCTCAAGACTGGGCATTTTCTCTTGCGCCAGGAGACCCTGCATTGAGTAGTGTCGATGTGTTTTTCCTGGCGCTCGGATTGCTGTACGATGAGCCTAATTCAGTGGATCAGGCTGAGAAAAATTTGCTGGCTTTGTGCCAGGGTCAGGATGATATAGAAGTATATTGTCAGAAATTTAGGAAATGGTCAGTACTCACTCAGTGGAATGAATCTGCGCTGGCAGCTTTGTTCAGAAACGGTCTCTCTGAGGCTCTTAAGGATGTCATGGTGGGATTTCCTATGCCTGCTGGTTTGAATGAGTCTTTGTCTTTGGCCATTCAGATCGGTCGACGCTTGCGCGAGCGTAAATCTGTGCACCATTTGGCGGTACTGCCTGAGGTTAAACCTGAGCCTATGCAGTGCGATAGGACTATGACTAGAGTTGAACGGCAGGAATACAGACGTCTGAATGGTCTGTGTTTCTACTGTGGTGATTCCACTCATGCTATTTCTGATTGTCCTAAGCGCACTAAGCGGTCCGCTAGGTCTGCCGTCATTGGTACTGTACAGTCCAAATTCCTTCTGTCCATTACCTTGATATGATCTTTGTCGTCGTTTTCTGTCATGGCGTTTGTGGATTCGGGCGCTGCCCTGAATCTGACGGATTTGGATTATGCTAAACGTTGTGGGTTTTTCTTGGAGCCTTTGCGGTGTCCTATTCCATTGAGAGGAATTGATGCTACACCTTTGGCCAAGAATAAACCTCAATACTGGGCCCAGCTGACCATGTGCATGGCTCCTGCACATCAGGAAGTTATTCGCTTTCTGGTGTTGCATAATCTGCATGATGTGGTCGTGTTGGGGTTGCCATGGCTACAAACCCATAATCCAGTATTGGATTGGAATTCCATGTCGGTATCCAGCTGGGGTTGTCAGGGGGTACATGGTGATGTTCCATTTTTGTCGATTTCGTCATCCACCCCTTCTGAGGTCCCAGAGTTCTTGTCTGATTATCAGGATGTATTTGAAGAGCCCAAGTCCGATGCTCTACCTCCGCATAGGGATTGTGATTGTGCTATCAATTTGATTCCTGGTAGTAAATTCCCTAAAGGTCGATTATTTAATTTATCCGTGCCCGAACACGCCGCTATGCGCAGTTATGTGAAGGAATCCCTGGAGAAGGGACATATTCGCCCATCGTCATCACCACTGGGAGCAGGGTTCTTCTTTGTAGCCAAGAAGGATGGTTCGCTGAGACCGTGTATTGATTACCGCCTTCTTAATAAGATCACTGTTAAATTTCAGTATCCCTTGCCATTGTTATCTGACTTGTTTGCTCAGATTAAGGGGGCTAGTTGGTTCACTAAGATAGATCTTCATGGTGCGTATAATCTGGTGAGAATCAGGCAAGGAGATGAATGGAAAACTGCATTCAATACGCCCGAGGGTCATTTTGAGTATCTAGTGATGCCGTTCGGACTTGCCAATGCTCCATCTGTGTTTCAGTCTTTTATGCATGACATCTTCCGTGAGTATCTGGATAAATTCCTGATTGTTTACTTGGATGACATTTTGATCTTCTCAGATGATTGGGAGTCTCATGTGAAGCAGGTCAGAATGGTTTTTCAGGTCCTGCGTGCTAACTCTTTGTTTGTGAAGGGATCAAAGTGTCTCTTCGGTGTGCAGAAAGTTTCATTTTTGGGGTTCATCTTTACCCCTTCTACTATCGAGATGGATCCAGTTAAGGTCCAAGCCATCCAGGATTGGATTCAGCCGACATCTCTGAAAAGTCTGCAAAAGTTCCTGGGCTTTGCTAATTTTTATCGTTGCTTCATCTGTAATTTTTCTAGCATTGCCAAACCATTGACCGATTTGACCAAGAAGGGTGCTGATTTGGTTAAATGGTCTTCTGCTGCTGTGGAAGCTTTTTAGGAGTTGAAGCGTCGTTTTTGTTCTGCCCCTGTGTTGTGTCAGCCAGATGTTTCTCTTCCGTTCCAGGTCGAGGTTGATGCTTCTGAGATTGGAGCAGGGGCGGTTTTGTCACAGAGAGGTTCTGATTGCTCAGTGATGAAACCATGTGCTTTCTTTTCCAGGAAGTTTTCGCCCGCTGAGCGTAATTATGATGTGGGCAATCGAGAGTTGCTGGCCATGAAGTGGGCATTCGAGGAGTGGCGTCATTGGCTTGAAGGAGCTAAGCATCGCGTGGTGGTATTGACTGATCATAAGAACTTGACTTATCTCGAGTCTGCCAAGCGCTTGAATCCTAGACAGGCCCGTTGGTCGTTATTTTTTGCCCGCTTCAACTTTGTGATTTCGTACCTTCCGGGCTCTAAAAATGTGAAGGCGGATGCTCTGTCTAGGAGTTTTGTGCCCGACTCTCCGGGTTTATCTGAGCCAGCGGGTATCCTCAAGGAAGGAGTCATTGTGTCTGCCATCTCCCCTGATTTGCGGCGGGTGCTGCAAAAATTTCAGGCGAATAAACCTGATCGTTGTCCAGCAGAGAAACTGTTCGTCCCTGATAGGTGGACTAATAAACTTATCTCTGAACTTCATTGTTCGGTGTTGGCTGGTCATCCTGGAATCTTTGGTACCAGAGAGTTAGCGGCTAGATCCTTCTGGTGGCCATCTCTGTCACGGGATGTACGTACTTTTGTGCAGTCCTGTGGGATTTGTGCTAGGGCTAAGCCCTGCTGTTCTCGTGCCAGTGGGTTGCTTTTGCCCTTGCCGGTCCCAAAGAGGCCTTGGACACATATTTCGATGGATTTCATTTCTGACCTTCCCGTTTCTCAAAAGATGTCAGTCATTTGGGTGGTCTGTGATCGCTTTTCTAAAATGGTCCATCTGGTGCCCTTGGCTAAATTGCCTTCCTCCTCTGATTTGGTACCTTTGTTCTTTCAGCATGTGGTTCGGTTGCATGGCATTCCTGAGAATATTGTTTCTGACAGAGGTTCCCAGTTTGTTTCAAGGTTTTGGCGAGCCTTTTGTGGTAGGATGGGCATTGACCTATCCTTTTCCTCGGCTTTCCATCCTCAGACTAATGGCCAGACCGAACGAACCAATCAGACCTTGGAAACATATCTGAGATGTTTTGTTTCTGCAGACCAGGATGATTGGGTGTCCTTTTTGCCGTTGGCTGAGTTCGCCCTTAATAATCGGGCCAGCTCGGCTACCTTGGTTTCTCCATTTTTTTTGCAATTCTGGGTTCCATCCTCGTTTCTCTTCAGGACAGGTTGAGTCTTCGGACTGTCCTGGTGTGGATTCTGTGGTGGATAGGTTGCAGCAGATCTGGACTCAGGTAGTGGACAATTTGATCAGGAGAAAGCTCAACTTTTCGCTAATCGCAGACGCCGTGTGGGTCCCCGACTTCGTGTTGGGAATCTGGTTTGGTTATCTTCTCGTCATATTCCTATGAAGGTTTCCTCTCCTAAATTTAAACCTCGTTTTATTGGTCCGTATAGGATTTCTGAGGTTCTCAATCCTGTGTCTTTTCGTTTGACCCTCCCAGACTCCTTTTCCATACATAATGTATTCCATAGGTCGTTGTTGCGGAGATACGTGGCACCTATGGTTCCATCTGTTGAGCCTCCTGCCCCGGTTTTGGTGGAGGGGGAATTGGAGTATATTGTGGAGAAGATTTTGGATTCTCGTGTTTCTAGACGGAAACTCCAGTATCTGGTTAAATGGAAGGGTTATGCTCAGGAAGATAATTCCTGGGTTTTTGCCTCTGATGTTCATGCTTCCGATCTTGTTCGTGCCTTTCATGCGGCTCATCCTGGTCGGCCTGGGGGCTCTGGTGAGGGTTCGGTGACCCCTCCTCAATGGGGGGGTACTGTTGTGAATTCTGTGGCTGAATTCACTCCTGTGGTCACAAGTGGTACTGCAGCTTCTGAGCTTCCTCCCTCAGGTGTTCTGGTGAGCTCGTTAACTGCTTCATTACTTAACTCCGCCTGATGCTGCTATCCTTGCTCCTTGTCAATGTTTCAGTGTTGGATCTGAGCTTCTTCTGATTGTTCCTGTGACCTGCTGCTCTGTATAGCTAAGTGCTTTTTGCTTTTTTGTTGCTTTTTTTCTGTCCAGCTTGTCTTTTGTTTTGCTGGAAGCTCTGAGACGCAAAGGGTGTACCGCAGTGCCGTTAGTTCGGCACGGTGGGTTTTTTTTTGCCCCCTTTGCGTGGTTTTGCTTTAGGGTTTTTTGTAGACTGCAAAGTTCGCTTTACTGTCCTCGCTCTGTCCTAGAATATCGGGCCCCACTTTGCTGAATCTATTTCATCCCTACGTTTTGTCTTTTCATCTTACTCACAGTCATTATATGTGGGGGGCTGCCTTTTCCTTTGGGGAATTTCTCTGGGGCAAGTCAGGCCTATTTTTCTATCTTCAGGCTAGCTAGTTTCTTAGGCTGTGCCGAGTTGCCTAGGTAGTTGTTAGGTGCAATCCACAGCCGCTTTTAGTTGTGTTTAGGATAGGATCAGGTGTGCAGTCTACAGAGTTTCCACGTCTCAGAGCTCGTTCTTGTATTTTTGGGTATTTGTCAGATCACTGTGTGCGCTCTGATCGCTAAGCACACTGTGTTTCTGGATTGCCTTCATAACACCTGTCATTAGCAAACATAACAGTGCTGCTAGCAGTGAAGGTCGTGTTAGGGGCCGTGCTAGGGGCTCCCACATTTTTAACATGGCATGAAGATATTTTTTCTCACTCTACCACATCTTGGTATCACTTTTTCATGTAATGTATAGTACATTTTGACAATTATCACAAGTCTATATTTTGGATCAACAAAATGTACCACACTTGTCCAATCTTTGAAAAATATGAAATCAACCAAAAATTTTAGGCATGTTACACTTGATGACCAAAGAAGCTACTGTCTTTTAATTAGGTGTGATGTGTATGTTCCTTCAATATGACAACTTAAACAGGCATTTCCAAACAGACCTGCACCATTAAATGATTTTAAAATTTAGTGTAATAATTTATTTTCAGATTTTTGGTTAAAGCAGATTTCCGCCTGCCCAAAAAACTATAGTTGAGGAGTGTATAACTGCCAGACTGGCATAGTAAAGCACATATAAAACAAGTAAAATGTTTGTATAATGTTTTTAAATTAAAATAAAAGAAACCAAAAACTATCATCTTACCACCACCCCATCAAAAAGCTGTAAAAGAATGTTACATTAGTTGGAACTTGGTAGGTTCACCCATGGAAATAAATTTCCATGAATAAACAGTAATATTGTTGTACCACAAACACTTTTCAGGCTGGACAAAAAAAAGTTGAAAGCCTTGTTTGATATTATATACAGTACAGACCAAAAGTTTGGACACACCTTCTCATTTAAAGATTTTCCAGTAATTTCATGACTGTGAAAATTGTAAATTCACACTGAAGACATCAAAACTATGAATTAACACATGTGGATTTATATACGGTACTTAACAAAAAAGTGTGAAACAACTGAAAATATGTCTATCCTAGGTTCTTCAAAGTAGCCACCTTTTGCTTTGATGACTGCTTTGCACACTCTTGGCATTCTCTTCATGAGCTTCAAGAGGTAGTCACCGGAAATGGTTTTCACTTCACAGGTGTGCCCTGTCAGGTTTAATAAGTGGGATTTCATGCCTTATAGATGGGGTTGGGACCATCAGTTGTGTTGAGCAGAAGTCTGGTGGATACACAGCTGATAGTCCTACTGAGTAGACTGTTAGAATTTGTATTATGGCAAGAAAAAAGCAGCTAAGTAAAGAAAACTGAATGGCCATCATTAATTTAAGAAATGAAGGTCAGTCAGTCAGAAAATTTGAGAAAACTTTGAAAGTGTCCCCAAGTGCAGTGGCAAAAACCATCAAGCGCTACAAAGAAACTGGCTCACATGAGGACCGCCCCAGGAAAGGAGTCACCTCTGCTTCTGAGGATAAGTTTATCTAAGTCACCAGCCTCAGAAATCGCAGGTTAACAGCAGCTCAGATTAGAGACCAGGTCAATGCCACGCAGAGTTCTAGCAGCAGGCACATCTCTACAACAACTGTTAATAGAAGACTTTGTGCAGCAGGCCTTCATGGTAAAATAGCTGCTAGGAAACCACTGCTAAGGACAGGCAACAAGCAGAAGAGACTTGTTTGGGCTAAAGAACACAAGTAATGGACATTAGACCAGTGGAAATCTGTGGTTTGGTCTGATAAGTCCAAATTTGGCATCTTTGGTTCCAACCACCGTGTCTTTGTGACTTTGCGACGCAGAAAAGGTGAATGGATGCACTCTACATGCTTGGTTCCCACCGTGAAGCATGGAGAAGGAGGTGTGATGGTGTGGGGGTGCTTTGCTGGTGACACTGTTGGGGATTTATTCAAAATTGAAGGCATATTGAACCAGCATGACTACCACAGTACCTTGCAGCGGCATGCTATTCCATCCGGTTTGCATTTAGTTGGACCATCATTTATTTTTCAACAGGACAATGACCCCAAACAAAACTCCAGGCTGTGTAAGGGCTATTTGACCAAGAAGGAGAGTGATGGGGTGCTACGCCAGATGACCTGGCCTCCACAGTCACCAGACCTGAACCCAATCTAGATGGTTTGGGGTGAGCTGGACCGCAGGCAAAAGGGCCAACAAGTGCTAAGCATCTCTGGGAACTCCTTCAAGACTGTTGGAAGACCATTTCCGGTGACTACCACTTGAAGCTCATCAAGAGAATGCCAAGAGTGTGCAAAGCAGTCATCAAAGCAAAAGGTGGCTACTTTGGAGAACCTAGAAAATAAGACATATTTTCAGTTGTTTCACACTTTTTTGTTAAGTATATAATTCCACATGTGTTAATTCATAGTTTTGATGCCTTCAGTGTGAATTTACAATTTTCATAGTCATGAAAATACAGAAAAATCTTTAAATGAGAAGGTGTGTCCAAACTTTTGGTCTGTACTGTATATTATAAGTTGTATATTTAAACTGCCCTCTTTGTTTGTCGTGGGTGACAAAAGAAAAATGTGCTATTAATCGTTATAGGAAGTAGAATAAAATGATATCCTAATTTCTATGATTCGATGTCTTATTCCAGAGAAGCACACCTTTTTCCTTAAAATGTAAATGAGGTGTTAAGATCCATTGCCCGGATGTAAATCTTCCTGAGAATCTGCATCCAGAGCTTATTTTAAATTAAAAGGGGCATTACCAGTGTAATACTTGTAATGACTGATGGTCTCCTCTCCTGATCTCATTGTAGGGTTGAGTGTAATGATTCGAACTACCACAGTACAGCAGAGATGAACTCTGTCTTATTACAAACACATCTACAGCTGCAGCTCTCCTTGCATAGTGCCGCCAGCTCTGCTGTAGAGCAGTGCCTGACAAGAGCAGCCAGTGTTGGAAATAGGAGTATAGATGAGCTGACTTTTTTTTTGCGAATCTCATTAATCAAATTGCAAATTATTCTGAATATTGTTCTGAATATTCTAAAACTGGAGAATTTCAGGACATTTGATTTGATTTTAATTTGCAGCACATTGATTTGCTCCTCTCTAACAAATTATATTCTCACACAGTGCAATACTGTTTTCATTGTTTCTCTCCGGTACCCCTCAACACACAGTACAATGTCTTCACAGGCTCCCTTACATGCATAGTCTGATGCTGACAAACTACATTCACCCACAGACAGAATGATTACCTCACATTACATTCCTCCTTACACAGTATTATGTCTCTCAGCAGTACATTCCCACACTCACCGTATGATGACCCAACATCACCCCACACAGATTATGATGTTGTCACGGTCTGTTCCTCACTCCTATTTCCCCACACAGTTTCACGCTCTCTAGAAACTACATTCCCCCCCACACAGTATGATGCCACAATGTACGTTCCCTAATGCAAAGTATGGTTCTCTGCTTATCACAGAGTATGATGTCCCTGCAGTCCAATAAATTCTCCGCTCAAAAGTATAATTCCACCACAGTCTCCCTTACCAAGTATGATGCCTGCACAGTACATTTCACCACAAACAGTGTGATAGCCTAAGTCCTACCACCACACAAGCATAACAATGGCTATCTAACACAACCTTGCTCCTGTGTTACTGGCCTCATATGCTGCCAGCCTAGGTAATGCCTGAAAATCTACCTAGACATCCAGGTTGTGTAACATTTTCAGGTTACATGGCTGGCAGGTCAGTGCAGGACTTTTAAACTTTACATAGACAGAATAGTTATGCCAGGATCTATCTGTTTCCCTTCTCCACCATTGTATTTCATTGTGTCTGTGATCTGAGGAAACAGGTGAAGTTGAAGCTGGAAAATAATCCCTATGTCCCATGACAGTGGGACAGCTCACCAAATTCAGGACTGTCCCACTGGATCCAGGACAGTTGAGAGGTATGCTATTATTAAAGGGAACCTGTCACCCCCAAAATCGAAGATGAGCTAAGCCCACCGGCATGCCCCCGATGTAACCTGAAAGATGAGAAAAAGAGGTTAGATTATACTCACCCAGGGGCGGTTCCGCTGCTGTCCGGTCCGATGGGCGTCACGGTTTGGTCCGGAGCCTCCCATCTTCTTATGATGATGTCCTGTTGAGGGAATACTGCAGTGCGCAGGCCCCGGGAAAGGTCAGAGAGGCCCAGCGCCTGTGCACTGCAGTACTTTGCTCTACCCTTAACAGGGCAGACAAAGTACGCCTGCGCCGCAGCCGCAGTGTGAATACAAGAAGAGGACGTGATCGTAAGAAGATGGGAGGCCCCGGACCGGACCACGATGCCCATCGGATCGGACCGCCCACGGGTGAGTATAATCTAACCTCTTTTTCTCATCTTTCAGGATACATAGGGGGCTTATCTACAGCATTACAGAATGCTGTAGATAAGCCCCTGATACTGGTGGGCTTAGCTCATCTTTGATTTTGGGGATGACAGTTTCCCTTTAAATAAGTAGTGTTTCTGTTTGGTGGGAAAATTATTTTGGGGCAGGCTGAAACAGTATTGAAAGAATGCCAGTCTCTACAATGACTACAAATCTAACCAACAAAAAGTAGTATAATTAGGCATCCCTATAGGAGTAGGTATGTTATTATTTTTGTGGACATTGTAGCACAAGATGCAGCTATTGTATAACTAAAAACTATAAGTGCAAGAAGAGAAAGCAAACACAGGAAAAAAAGCAATTGGGTGTCATGTCCACCTAACAAGCCTAAATATTGGAACACCTTGTCAAGATAGGAAAAAACATAAAGTACAGTAGAGAACTCAAGATCAATGTAGAATATAATTTCATGTTATAGCATTGACGCAAAGGGGTTGTACAAAGATTGAAAGTTATCCCCTATCCATGAGATAGGGAATAAGTTCCTGATTGCATGAGGTTCAATAACAAGGCCCCCTACTGATCCTGAAAATGAGGATTGGAGCAGTTGGCGAGCATGCGCACCTTTCCTATTGGGTATGTCTAACAGCTGTAGAGCACAGTGCTTGGCCATCTCCTGCTGTCCCATTGAGAATGAATAGAGTAGAGATGTTATTGCAGCACCCCAGAGTCCTGGTCGTTGCAGTAATGTTGCTCTGCCACTAAGGGGAGTGATGTTATGTCTGATTGCACTAAAGGAGTTCACCTGACCAGGTATCACAAGCACACTTCACACTCCGGCCACCAGGGGGAGCAAAAGGCACTATGTATTAGGCCACTCCTCACACTGGTAAAACTGGGGGTCGGATAGGAAGTTAGAACAGTACGCAGCCTGAGAGAGCTCCAGGGAGGACCTGTCAGGGGTGGGTTCCTGACAGGGGCCTAGCAGAAAGGATAGAGAGTGACGGAATCGCGCCTGCACTACCTTGCGGCGGTATCCCAAGGAAGGACAGGAAGAGAAGGATATTGTGGAAAAGTGAGAAACGAGATCAAAGCACAAAGGAGAGCCAGTAGGAGTTGTGCCCCGAGAACGGCAACATCCTACTGAGGCACATAGCCGGTGACCGGAACACCGAGGGAGTAACTGACTTCAAGCATTACTTCAAATACCGCAGGACAGTTGATTATAGGTTGGCTGTCTACGATACATCACCTAAGAAGACGTAGGGGGCAAGTGTGGAGAGGGGCGTCTCTAGGGTCCCAGAATAGCTCCGAGCCTTCCCGTCAAACGGGTGCATCCTATCCAGATAAACTTGGGGGACAGAGAGAGAGAGAGAAAGAACGAACATGAGAGTTGTGAGGACTATCCTGAATGCTCAGCAGGGAAGAACTACAACACACAGGCGATAGTGGTAGGCACTGATTTCCACCTGCAAAGGGAACTCTGGATGTGCCTTCGGACCGGCCGGTCTCAGACAGCCGAGTTAACAGTGCTCTGGATTGAGGATCCCGAAGTCTTCAGTAAAAGGTAAAGAGACTGCAACCCTGTGTCCTCGTTATTAACTGCGCCTCACACCATGGCCACCTATACTACTGGGAAGCCCTGGGGACACACTTCACCTGTGGGAAGGTATACCATCTAGCTGCCATTCCATCACCCCAGCGGACCCCTAAGCAGCGTCGGTCACCCTGACCGAACACCACAGGTGGCGTCACGAACCCTTGACAAACTATCATCACCCCTTTCATTGGACGCCCCTTAGCAGGGTCACGGACCGGGTCCAGCCACCATGATAACCCCAGCACCGAGACAGAGAGGACCGGTACCGAGAACCTGTGGCCCTGTGTCTGGGGGCACACCATTATCACCTGCATAATGGATAGGAGATGAGTTCCAAACTTGGTACAACCACTTTAATAAAAAGGACTTTCTAATTTTACCTAAAAAAGCAACTTTCTACATTTACTGCACAGGTTGAGGCAGACATTATTTTACAATTATTTTACAATTATTTTAAACGTCTGGAGGAAAATGGCAAGTATGAAACAAATAACAGGCAAACATTTAGAGATATAAAGATATGTAATTTTATACCTGTTGATTGTTTTTTGTTATTTAGAGTAGCATAAAAAATAAAATTGAATTTGCAAATATTGATGTAATTTAGATTTCCATTGTTTATTCATTTTGTGTTTTTTAAGTTAATAAAAAATTATTAACACTTCTATTTCTGAAAACATCCTTACTTTGCAGCATTTTTTTTCACACGCACACAAATTGTATATATAGATGAATACACACTTCCTCTCTGAACAGACAATTTGCATATTTCCCAGAGGAGCATTGCAAGGCTTAAAAGTCTCCTCACCTTGGCATGTCAAGTTGAACATGCCAGTCTATGCAGGGAGAATCATTACCTCTTACACACTGTGACATCTTAACCATCTTCCTTTTGTTTTAAATTTGAAGCTACAAGGCGTTTGGATATTTCAGATAGTAACTAATCATATTCTACTGCATATTACAAGAAACAAATTACTAACTGACCAAAAATATCAACTTACAAATTATGTTTGCAGTAAATAATAAAACTATCCAGAACTTGTCTAAGATATTTTTCTGTTTTTTTTTTTAAGGTAAACATGTGTTTTACAACAGTTACATATAAAATGTGCATATAAACACACAAAATATCAAACAGGAAATATATTTTATGTAAAAAAAAATTAAGTACCTGCACTAAATACGTAATACTTCCACCAGACCCTGTGTCTTTGTCTACTGCCTCTACTTGGAAAATGCTGCTGCCAGAAGGAGTGTCCTAGAAAACACAACATACATGTAATCACTGTGGGAATAATACAATTTAATTGCTCTGATTTTCCATTTCCTTTTGATTCCAGCCACTTTCAGCACGCCCTTCACCGCCTCTTTTTAAATACCATGGAATCATAATAACTGTGGTTCAAATTTCTTATTAACCCCTTATTGACGCTGTGAATTTAAATTTTTGTGCTTTTGTTTTTTCCACCACGTCACCATTAGTGATCAATAAGGGGATAACTTATATACTGTACTGTATATAATCGAGTAGAAGCCAACCCAAGTATAAGCCGAGGCACCTACTTTTGCCACGGAAAACTGGGTAAGCTTATTGACTCGCATATAAGCCAGGTATGCATTGTCCCCCTCATCCTCGTTTGTGGCTCCCCCTGTCCCGTCCTGCTATGCATGGCTCCCCCTGTCCTGTCTTGGTATGTGGCTCCCCCTGTCCTGTCCTGCTATGTGTGGCTCCCCCTGTCCTGGTATGTGGCTCTCCCTGCCCTGTTCTGGTATGTGGCTCCCCCTGTCCTATAATGGTATGTGTGGCTCCCCTGTTGTATGCATGGCTCCCCCGATCCAGCATTGCTCAGCTCCCCCAGTCCATATGGCTCGGCTCCCTTGTCCTCCATGGCTCAGCTCCCCCGTCCCCCATGGCTCGGCTCCCCCATTCCCCTGGTTGTATGCATGGCTCACATTGCCCCCCTCCCCATCATAGTCACCCTCCTTGCGCCTGCATCTCCCTTATCCCGGCACCGGTGTCTCTCCTCTTCTCAGCGGTCACATGGTACCGCTCGTTAAGGTAATGAATATGCGCTCCATGCACATGGGAGTGGAGACCCGTTCATATTCATTACCTTAATGAGCGGTACCACGTGACTGCTGAGCTGAGCAGAGCCACCGGCGCCGGGATAAGGGAAATACAGGGAAGAAGATGCAGAGATGGAGGGTGAGTATGATGTCTTCTGTTAGCCGGCGCCGCACCCCCTCCACCGCCAGCGTTCTGGACAATTGACTTGTGTATAAGCTTAGGGGGGTATTTTCAGCACAAAAAGTTGTGCTGAAAATCTCGGATTATACACAAGTATATACAGTACTACAGTAGTTCATCCCCTTTAACCCCTTCAAGACCCAGCCTATTTTGACCGTAAAGACCTTGCCGTTTTTTGCAATTCTGACCAGTGTCCCTTTATGAGGTAATAACTCAGGAACGCTTCAACGGATCCTAGCGGTTCTGAGATTGTTTTTTCGTGACATATTGGGCTTCATGTTAGTGGTAAATTTAGGTCAATCAATTCTGCATTTATTTGTGATAACCACGGAAATTTGGCGAAAATTTTGAAAATTTCGCAATTTTCACATTTTGAATTTTTATTCTGTTAAACCAGAGAGATATGTGACACAAAATAGTTAATAAATAACATTTCCCACATGTTTACTTTACATCAGCACAATTTTGGAAACAAAATTTTTTTTTGTTAGGAAGTTATAAGGGTTAAAATTCGACCAGCGATTTGTCATTTTTACAACGAAATTTACAAAACCATTTTTTTTAGGGACCACCTCACATTTGAAGTCAGTTTGAGGGGTCTATATGGCTGAAAATACCCAAAAGTGACACCATTCTAAAAACTGCACCCCTCAAGGTACTCAAAACCACATTCAAGAAGTTTATTAACCCTTCAGGTGCTTCACAGCAGCAGAAGCAACATGGAAGGAAAAAATTAACATTTAACTTTTTAGTCACAAAAATTATCTTTTAGCAACAATTTTTTTATTTTCCCAAAGGTAAAAGGAGAAACTGAACCACGAAAGTTGTTGTCCAATTTGTCCTGAGTACGCTGATACCTCATATGTGGGGGTAAACCACTGTTTTGGCGCACGGCAGGGCTTGGAAGGGAAGGAGCGCCATTTGACTTTTTGAATCAAAAATTGGCTCCACTCTTTAGCGGACACCATGTCACGTTTGGAGAGCCCCCGTGTGCCTAAAAATTGGAGCTCCCCCACAAGTGACCCCATTTTGGAAACTAGACGCCCTAAGGAACTTATCTGGATGTGTGGTGAGCACTTTGACCCACCAAGGGCTTCACAGAAGTTTATAATGCAGAGCCATAAAAATAAAACAAAATTTTTGAACCCCCAGGTGCTTCACAAATTGATCCGTAAAAATGAAAAAGTACTTTTTTTTCACAAAAAAATTCTTTTAGCCTCAATTTTTTCATTTTCACATGGGCAACAGGATAAAATGGATCCTAAAATGTGTTGGGCAATTTCTCCTGAGTACACCAATACCTCACATGTGGAGGTAAACCACTGTTTGGGCACATGGTAAGGCTCGGAAGGGAAGGAGCGCCATTTGACTTTTTTAATGAAAAATTATTTCCATCGTTAGCGGACACCATGTCGCGTTTGGATAGCTCCTGTGTGCCTAAACATTGGCGCTCCCCCAGAAGTGACCCCATTTTGGAAACTAGACCCCCCAAGGAACTAATTTAGATGCCTAGTGAGCACTTTAAACCCTCAGGTGCTTCACAAATTGATCTGTAAAAATGAAAAAGTAATTTTTTTTCACAAAAAAATTCTTTTCGCCTCAATTTTTTCATTTTCACATGGGCAGTAGGATAAAATGGATCATAAAATTTGTTGGGCAATTTCTCCCGAGTACGCCGATACCTCATATGTGGGGGTAAACCACTGTTTGGGCACTCAGCAGGGCTCGGAAGAGAAGGCGCGCCATTTGACTTTTTGAATGGAAAATTAGCTCCAATTGTTAGCGGACACCATGTCGCGTTTGGAGAGCCCCTGTGTGCCTAAACATTGGAGCTCCCCCACAAGTGACCCCATTTTGGAAACTAGACCCCCCAAGGAACTTATCTAGATGCATATTGAGCACTTTAAACCCCCAGGTGCTTCACAGAAGTTTATAACGCAGAGCCATGAAAATAAAAAATAATTTTTCTTTCCTCAAAAATGATTTTTTAGCCTGGAATTTCCTATTTTGCCAAGGATAATAGGAGAAATTGGACCCTAAATATTGTTGTCCAGTTTGTCCTGAGTACGCTGATACCCCATATGTGGGGGTAAACCACTGTTTGGGCGCACGTCGGGGCTCAGAAGGGAAGTAGTGACTTTTGAAATGCAGACTTTGATGGAATGGTCTGCGGGTGTCACGTTGCGTTTGCAGAGCCCCTGGTGTGCCTAAACAGTAGAAACCCCCCACAAGTGACCCCATTTTAGAAACTAGACCCCCCAAGGAACTTATCTAGATATGTGGTGAGCACTTTGAACCCCCAAGTGCTTCACAGACGTTTACAACGCAGAGCCGTGAAAATAAAAAATCATTTTTCTTTCCTCAAAAATTATGTTTTAGCAAGCATTTTTTTAGATTCACAAGGGTAACAGGAGAAATTGGACCCCAGTAATTGTTGCGCAGTTTGTCCTGAGTATGCAGGTACCCCATATGTGGGGGTAAACCACTGTTTGGGCACACGTCAGGGCTCGGAAGTGAGGGAGCACCATTTGACTTTTTGAATACGAGATTGGCTGGAATCAATGGTGGCGCCATGTTGCGTTTGGAGACCCCTGATGTGCCTAAACAGTGGTAACCCCTCAATTCTAACTCCAACACTAACCCCAACACACCCCTAACCCTAATCCCAACTGTAGCCATAATCCTAATCACAACCCTAACCCCAACACACCCCTAACCACAACACTAACCCCAACACACCCCTAACCCTAACCACAACCCTAATTCCAACCCTAACCCTAAGGCTATGTGCCCACGTTGCGGATTCGTGTGAGATATTTCCGCACCATTTTTGAAAAATCTGCGGGTAAAAGGCACTGTGTTTTACCTGCGGATTTTCCGCGGATTTCCAGTGTTTTTTGTGCGGATTTCACCTGCGGATTCCTATTGAGGAACAGGTGTAAAACGCTGCGGAATCCGCACAAAGAATTGACATGCTGCGGAAAATACAACGCAGCGTTCCCGCGCGGTATTTTCCGCACCATGGGCACAGCGGATTTGGTTTTTCATATGTTTACATGGTACTGTAAACCTGATGGAACACTGCTGCGAATCCGCAGCCAAATCCGCACCGTGTGCACATAGCCTAATTCTAAAGGTATGTGCACACGCTGCGGAAAACGCTGCGGATCCGCAGCAGTTTCCCATGAGTGTACAGTTCAATGTAAACCTATGGGAAACAAAAATCGCTGTACACATGCTGCGGAAAAACTGCACGGAAACGCAGCGGTTTACATTCCGCAGCATGTCACTTCTTTGTGCGGATTCCGCAGCGGTTTTACAACTGCTCCAATAGAAAATCGCAATTGTAAAACCGCAGTGAAATGCGCAGAAAAAAACGCGGTAAATCCGCCATAAATCCGCAGCAGTTTAGCACTGCGGATTTATCAAATCCGCAGCGGAAAAATCCGCAGAGGACCAGAATACGTGTGCACATTCCTAACCCTAACCCTAGCCCTAACCCTAGCCCTAACCCTAGCCCTAACCCTACCCCTAACCCTACCCCTAACCCTAACCCTACCCCTAGCCCTACCCCTAACCCTACCCCTAACCCTACCCCTAACCCTACCCCTAACCCTAACCCTACCCCTAACCCTATTCTAACATTAGTGGAAAAAAAAAAATGTCTTTATTTTTTTATTGTCCCTACCTGTGGGGGTGACAAAGGGGGGGGGGTCATTTATTATTTTTTTTATTTTGATCACTGAGATAGATCATATCTCAGTGATCAAAATGCACTTTGGAACGAATCTGCCGGCCGGCAGATTCGGCGGGCGCACTGCGCATGCGCCCGCCATTTTGGAAGATGGCGGCGCCCGGGAGAAGACGGACGGGACCACGGCTGGATCGGTAAGTATGATAGGGTGGAGGGGATTACGGGGGGGGGGATCGGAGCACGGGGGGGGGTAATCGGAGTGCGGGAGGGGTGGAACGGAGCGCGGGGGGCGTGGAACGGAGCACGGGGGGGCTGGAACGGAGCACGGGGGGGTGGAACGGAGCACGGGGGGGTGGATCGGAGTGCAGGGGGGGTGATTGAAGCACGGGGGGGTGATTGGAGCACGGGGGGAGCGGACACGAGCACGGGGGGGAGCGGAGCACTGGACGGAGGGGAGCCGGAGCAGTGTACCGGCCAGATCGGGGGGGTGGGGGGGGCGATCGGAGGGGTGGGGTGGGGGCACACTAGTATTTCCAGCCATGGCCGATGATATTTCAGCATCGGCCATGGCTGGATTGTAATATTTCACCCATTATAATGGGTGAAATATTACAAATCGCTCTGATTGGCAGTTTCACTTTCAACAGCCAATCAGAGCGATCGTAGCCACGAGGGGGTGAAGCCACCCCCCCTGGGCTAAACTACCACTCCCCCTGTCCCTGCAGATCGGGTGAAATGGGAGTTAACCCTTTCACCCGATCTGCAGGGACGCGATCTTTCCATGACGCCGCATAGGCGTCATGGGTCGGAATGGCACCGACTTTCATGACGCCTACGTGGCGTCATGGGTCGGGAAGGGGTTAAGGAAAATTGACAAAGTCTATTGATAGACCATGAAAACACACTCCCTTATTGTTCTAGGAACAGCTTTTAGTTTGAATATTTCCTACACATTCATAGACACTGAAATCTGATTAAAAAACGTAGTTTCAGCCCACCAAGAAACCTATGAAAGGAGTTTAACTGTACCTCAAGAACAGTCACAATGTAAGGTGTGTTGAGAAACTCTGGGCTCTCATCATTGGCATCTGTCACCAGAACTCGGACTCTCTCAGACACCTGTAACAAGTTCAGAAAAATAGAGCACAACATCATTTCAGTGTTTTCAGCTTTTATGGTCTCTGTAGCTTTGATCACTAATATTTTGTAGATATCCTAAGGGTTTAAAGTGGAGCTGTCATCTGAGTGACTTGTCCTATTTAAAGTCAGCATATCCCAAGGTGTGATCTCCTAATAGCCCAAATAGCACATAATGCACAATTTAGATAATTGGAACTATCACAGAATACAGATGGCTCAGACTGCTGCATTAATGTGGGGACATTACCCAAATGTCCTCTTTGCAGTGATTAAATGGTGAGCTAAAGCTAATATTACCATGCAATGCATAAGAACTATTCCCATGCAGGGCATACAGAACAACACTGTAGATTCATTAACCCCTTCACCCTGGGGCAATTTTCCTTCTTTGCATTTGTGTTTTGCTCCTGCTCCTGTTCTTCCCAGAGTCATAACTTTTTTATTTTCCATCAATATGGGCATATAAGGGCTTTTTTTGTGGGACGAGTTGTAATTTTGAATATCGCCATTGGTTTTACAGGTGCATATCACAAAATTAGAATATCATCAAAAAGTTAATTTATTTCAGTTCTTTAATACAAAAAGTGAAACTCACATATTATATAGAGTCATTACAAACAGAGTGATCTATTTCAAGTGTTCATTTCTGTTAATGTTGATGATTATGGATTACAGCCAATGAAAACCCAAAAGCATCATCTCAGTAAATTAGAATACTTTATAACCCCAGCTTAAAAAAATGATTTTAAAATTCGAAATGTTGGCCTACTGAAATATATGTTCAGCAAATGCACTCAATACTTGGTCGGGGCTCCATTTGCGTCAATTACTACATCAATGCTGTGTGGCATGGAGGCGATCAGTCTGTGGCACTGCTGAGGTGTTATGGAAGCCCAGGTTGCTTTGATAGCAGCCTTCAGCTCATCTGCATTGTTGGGTCTGGTGTCTCATCTTCCTCTTGACAATACACCGTAGATTCTCTATGAGGTTAAGGTCAGGTGAGTTTGCTGGCCAATCAAGCACAATGGACCTACACTAGCAGATGACATGGCTCCCAAAACCATCATTGATTGTGGATACTTCACAATAGACCTTGGAAATCAAGGTCCCAGAGTCTGGAGGATGAGTGGAGAGGACACAATCCAAGCTGCTTGAGGTCTAGTGTGAAGTTTCCACAATCAGTGATAGTTTGGGGGCCATGTAATCTGCTGGTGTAGGTACACTGTGTTTTATCAAGACTAAAGTCAGAGCAGGCATATACAAGGAAATTTAAGAACACTTCATGCTTCCCTCTGCTGACAATCTTTTTGGATATGGAGATTTCACTTTCCATTAGGACTTGGCACCTGTCCACACTGCCAAAAGTACCAATACCTGGTTTAAAAACAACAGTATCACTGTGCTTGATTGGCCAGCAAACTCACCTGACTTTTACCCCATAGAGAATCTATGGGATATTGTCAAGAGGACTCCAGACCCCACAATGCAGAGGAGCTGAAGGCTGCTATAAAAGCAACCTGGACTTCCATAACACTTCAGCAATGCAACAGACTGATCGCCTCCATGCCATGCCGCATTGATGCAGTAATTGATGCCAAAGGAGCCCCGACCAAGTATTGAGTGCATTTATTGAATATACATTTCAGTAGGCCAACATTGCGGATTTTAAAATCATTTTTTCTTTTTAAATATTTTTATTGAAATTTTGCATAAGAAATGGTAGGGGATAAAGGGAAGGGAAGATGGGGAAGGGGTTAACATTGGAGAAAGGAAAAAAAAAAAAAAAAGGGTGAGGGAAAAGGGAATCAATATAATTAGAGAACCAAATATCAATCTCGAATAGACAAGAAAAAAAAGACATTAAATATGATCTTTTGAATAGAATATACTACAATGTTTCTTATGCAATGCATTGGAAAGAGATATAAAGTGACAATCTTTATCCACTTTGCATGACTACAAGAGATTTACTCTTTACAAAACTTGTCATTCCAAATCTTCCATTTTTTCAGATATTTTCTAATACCATTGGTGTTGGCAGCAAATCTCCATTCTAATGCACTATGCTGATAGATTTTATCCAGAATATCTGTAAAGCTGGGTGAATCTGATTTTTTCCACCAGAGTGCAATTGTACTTTTGACTACTAGAAATATATGTATTAGGATGTATTTGACCTGAGGATCAATTCCTTCCATGTCCAGAGAAAGGAGAGCCCTCTGGGGAGTAATCACAAAATTTTTAACAAATAAATTAATATGAAATGAAACTTTTGACCATAGAGGTTTTATTTTCGGGCAGCCCCAAAAAAGATGAAAAAGATTTCCTTGATATCCGCACTTCCTCCAGCACAAAGGAGAGTGATCGTGATATATATGCGCAAGTCTAATTGGTGTGTAGTACCAACGTGTGATCACCTTGAAGTAGGACTCCTGTAGAGCCATTGAAATGGTAGACATGTATGTATCCTTAATGGCCTTGTCCCATTGCTCAACTTGTAAAGAAATGTTGAGGTCTGATTCCCATTTTTTCATGTATATATTTTTAAAACAAGAGGTATCTCTATTGAAGTGACTGTAGAGGTTATTTAGACTCCATATATGTTTGTTCTTTACACTACACAGTAATGAAGAAAGAATTTCTAAATTTAATGGTTGGCTAGTCAGTAGTGTTGTGTTATGGCCGGCAATCAGGCAACACAGCGTGCAGTAATCAGCGCACATACAGAGATCTGGCAATAACCAAAAACAATAGGACGAGCTCTGACACGTGGAATCTCTGTAGACTGCAGTACCTGATCTATCCTCACACAACTATAAGCAGCAGTGGATTGCGCCTATCACTACCTATGCAACTCGACACTGCCTGAGGAGCTGACTAGCCTGAAGATAGAAATACAAGCCTGACTTACCTCAGAGAAATACCCCAAAGGAATAGGCAGCCCCCCACATATAATGACTGTTAGCAAGATGAAAAGACAAACGTAGGAATGAAATAGATTCAGCAAAGTGAGGCCCGATATTCTAGACAGAGCGAGGATAGCAAAGAGAACTATGCAGTCTACAAAAAACCCTAAAACGAAAACCACGCAAAGGGGCAAAAAGACCCACCGTGCCGAACTAACAGCACGGCGGAGCACCCCTTTGCTTCTCAGAGCTTCCAGCAAAAGTTAATAGCAAGCTGGACAGAAAAAACAGAAAACAAACTAGAAGCACTTATCTAGCAGAGCAGCAGGCCCAAGGAAAGATGCAGTAGCTCAGATCCAACACTGGAACATTGACAAGGAGCAAGGAAGACAGACTCAGGTGGAGCTAAATAGCAAGGCAGCCAACGAGCTCACCAAAACACCTGAGGGAGGAAGCCCAGAGACTGCAATACCACTTGTGACCACAGAAGTGAACTCAGCCACAGAATTCACAACAGTGTTGAGCGATACCGTCCGATACTTGAAAGTATCGGTATCGGATAGTATCGGCCGATACCCGAAAAATATCGGATATCGCCGATACCGATATCCGATACCAATACAAGTCAATGGGACATCAAGTATTGGAAGGTATTCTCATGGTTCCCAGGGTCTGAAGGAGAGGAAACTCTCCTTCAGGCCCTGGGATCCATAGGGAGGTGTAAAATAAAGAATAAAAATAAAAAATATTGATATATTTACCTCTCCGGCGGCCCCTGAACTCAGCGCGGGTAACCGGCAGGCTTCGTTGTTCAAAATCAGCGCTTTTAGGACCTGAGAATCACGTCCCGGCTTCTGATTGGTCGCGGGCCGCCCATGTGACCGTGGCCGCGACCAATCACAAGCCGCGACGTCACCGCAAGCTATTGACGCGCTCATTTTTAAAAATGAGCGCGTTAATGGCTTTGAAAGACATAGCGGCTTGTGATTGGTCGCGTGGCCGCGACCAATCACAAGCCGCGACGTCACCGCAAGCTATTGACGCGCTCATTTTTAAAAATGAGCGCGTTAATGGCTTTGAAAGACATAGCGGCTTGTGATTGGTCGCGTGGCCGCGACAAATCACAAGCCGCGACGTCACCGCAAGCTATTGACGCGCTCATTTTTAAAAATGAGCGCGTCAATAGCTTGCGGTGACGTTGCGGCTTGTGATTGGTCGCGGCCACGCGACCAATCACAAGCCGCTATGTCTTTCAAAGCCATTAACGCGCTCATTTTTAAAAATGAGCGCGTCAATAGCTTGCGGTGACGTCGCGGCTTGTGATTGGTCGCGTGGCGGTCACATGGGCGGCCTGCGACCAATCAGAAGCCGGGACGTGATTCTCAGGTCCTAAAAGCGCTGATTTTGAACAACGAAGCCTGCCGGTTACCCGCGCTGAGTCCAGGGGCCGCCGGAGAGGTAAATATATCAATATTTTTTATTTTTATTCTTTATTTTACAGATCCCTATGTATCCGATACCGATACCCGATATCACAAAAGTATCGGATCTCGGTATCGGAATTCCGATACCGCAAGTATCGGCCGATACCCGATACTTGCGGTATCGGAATGCTCAACACTACTAGTCAGTAATTTCTGTATATGCTCTTTCAGGGTTAAAAAGAATATTAATTCAGATGAGGGTAAGTTAAATTTAGTCTTAATTTCGCTAAAGGTGAGAAAATTCCTCCCGTTATAGATATGTCCAACTTTTTTAATGCCTGATTTGGCCCAAATTTCTGAAAGTGGAAGATCATATATCAATGCCAATAGATGAAGAGGAAATTTCATAATTTGCTCTGATTTGTCAAAAATTTTTCTTGGAGGTTTAAGAAGAGTTTTCCAACACACATCGGGTAACTAAGCGCAGGGCCGCGCTTAGTAACCCGATGTTTACCCTGGTTACCATCCTAAAAGTAAAAAAAACAAACAGTACATACTTACCTACAGCCGTCTGTCCTCCAGCGCTGTGCTCTGCACTCTTCCTGTACTGGCTGTGAGCGTCGGTCAGCCGGAAAGCAGAGCGGTGACGTCACCGCTCTGCTTTCCGGCCGCTGTGCTCACAGCCAGTACAGGAGGAGAGCAGAGCACAGCGCTGGAGGACAGACGGCTGTAGGTAAGTATGTACTGTTTGTTTTTTTTACTTTTAGGATGGTAACCAGGGTAAACATCGGGTTACTAAGCGCGGCCCTGCGCTTAGTTACCCGATGTTTACCCTGGTTACCGGCATCGTTGGTCGCTGGAGAGCTGTCTGTGTGACAGCTCTCCAGCGACCAAACAGCGACGCTGCAGCGATCCGGATCGTTGTCGGTATCGCTGCAGCGTCGCTAAGTGTGACGGTACCTTAAGTCAAATGGAGCTGCCGGAACTACTTTCTACCTCAGGTGAGAATGCTGTTAAGCTGTGCAGTATTCCAGCCGGGTTTTACTGGTAAATCTCGGTTGTGCCACCTCTAATCTTTCAGATATATGTGTCAAAATGACAGGATGATAAATCTAAGTTGTCCACTGAGTGAAAACTAGGTGCACTGGTCATCAATTTAATTATATCCTACAGTCAAAAAATATATGAAGTGGGTATCCCTCCGCCTTTACACCATAGGGAAGAATGCTGTTTCAGTGCACAAGAGACCCAAATAAAAAGAAATCTCAGCAATATGGGCACCCAAATGACCAGGGATAACTGTCCAATTGGCTCTTAGGTGGAAAATGCAAGCACTGACCTTAAAGTTGAATTCTGGTGTGAGAAAAAAAAATAAAAATAGGTAAAGGTATCCCTCCGCTTTTCAAATGTTGTCTCTGGTTTTATCTCCTACATTCTATGAAGTAAAAATTCTTGATTGAAAGCATTTTTTGACAGTAAAATGTTCCAATTCTGTTGTAGAGGGATAATAACTCAATAAAAATTATAAATAAATGCCTCTTGTGGATTTTTTTCGTCGCTTTTTGGGTTCTTTAGTGGGAGCTCAGAGCTCTTACCTCCTACATCGCCAGAGCTCAGGCCACGCCCCCTCTTAAAATCATTTTTTCAAGCTGGTGTTATAAAGTATCATAATTTACTGCGACAATGACTTTTGAGTTTTCATTAGCTGTAAGCCATAATCCTTAACAGAAATAAATACTTGAAATACAGTAGATCACTTTGTAATGACTATATCTAATATACGAGTTTCATTTTTTGTATTGCAGAATTGAAATACATTTGTAATGACTCTATCTAATATAGGAGTTTCACTTTTTGTATTGCAGAATTGAAATAAATTAACATTTTGATGATATTCTAATTTGGTGAGATTCACCTGTACCATATTTTCTACTGGAAAAAAAGAAAAAAAAATCAAAGTGCAGTGACATTGCAAAAAAAAAGTGCAATTCCACAATTGTTTTCTTTTGTTTTTTACCATGTTCACCAAATGGTAAAACTGACCTACCATTATGATTCTTCAGGTCATTACAAGATTGTATGTACCAAACATGTATAGGTTCTTTTTTATTTAATTGGTAAAAAAAATTCCAGAGATTATGTTAAGTATTTTTTGCTGTTGTTCTCTGACTTGCTATTTTGCCTACTATTGTCCATGTTGGTTTTGTACTTTTGTTTCAGTTGCTGCCTCTATTATACTTTGCATTAATATATGTCTTGAGGACATTGTGCATTTAGCATACTGTACATACGAGATATGGGATATATCTTTTTCCCGTCTTCTTGTCCTTCATTAGATTTGATTCTGTTGAATCTTGCCCATATATTATTCCACCTAGCTCTTTTGCTCTTTTATGTTTATGTTTACATAAACTCTACTTTATATGCTCCACAATCCTGTTCTGGGACCATTAGCAACCATATCATAGGTTGTTTTGGCTTGTGGTTCTGGGGAGCCATGTTTGGTTTTCTTTTATAAAATGCTTTTCATTTGTTTGCTTCTCATATGTTCATCATACTTTTATAAAACGTCTCTTGTTTGGTCGTCCCTGTTTTGCATACCTCTTTCTTGTACTTCCATGCGCTGTACATTTACATCGTATGTCATGAAATGGTTGAAGCTTATCTTTTTGTTTTATTTTATCATAAAAGGTAACATCACGTTTCGGATGTGCAAGATGTTCCGAATTCACAAACAGGAATAGGGCTGTTCTGGCTTCAGAAAGGCATTGCACAGCCGAAACATGATGTTGTCTTTTAACATGAAATGAATAAAATTTAAAGGAATTATGCAGGACTTAAGGTATTTTTTCCTATGTGACTTAGAACTTACAACCAGGAAGTTGAAAACTAGCTGCCTGTTTTGCCCTGTGATGATCTCTTGCGGCTCAGCAGAAACTGTCCTGCTTAATTTCACCGCACGTTAACAGAGCAGCTCCTTCTCTTACGCTCTGCTCTGTCAATTGGGCATCACTGCCAACGTCATGCTGATTGATAGCTGGCTCCTTGCAGTTAGGCTGCTGCCAATCAGCATCACCTCATCAGTGACGTACCGACAACCGAGCAGAGCAGTTGAGAAGATGCTGCTCTGTCAACGTCATCGAAAGAAGTAGAATCGGCGTAACCTCTCTGTGATGGCATAAATCATTGACTGGTAGAACAGGCAGGTAGTTAGCAAGTTCTTAACCCCACAGGAAAAAATAACCATTGTCTCTGATAATCCCTTTAAGCGTTATGGCCTTTCTGGTGCTTTATATCTTGTCTTACATGTGAAAGTTTGGAGCAGGGATGAATCGTTACATTACATCTGAAGGAAGGCAACACTGAATAAGAATTTTACTTGATTTCAACTCCATAGATTCTAATTATAAGCTTAAATAAAACTATCATACAGTGCTCAAATGTCATTATCCTCTATTCCACTATATAGTAGAAATAAACCTCCACCCAGATTCCAAACACTGCTATACAGTACATACTGTACATACTACCTCATATGACTGCATCACAAGTCATGAAGGGGTTAAACACTCCGGAAATTGTACATAGTAAATCCTTATGCTTGCCCATTTTTACTGTTTCTAAATATCTGTTACAAGAACTGACAGTACACTTGCTTTTCAATATATCCCACCTCATCATAGGTGCGAATGTACCAAGTTTTGGCTGCAGAGATTAAGTCACATCAACAGCTCAGATCACTGCTGCAACCAATCACTGAACTCAGCAGCTCTGCAGCAATTACAGGCTGCAGCTTTGACATCAATAATGATAAATAAATGAAGAAAATATGGCCTTAAATATAACAATATGTCTATCAAAACTTTATTGTTACTATGATAAATTAATGTACTAGCAAAAGTGTATTTATTGTTTCCTTGTTTGCATTGTATTTATGGCTGATAACAAGGTCAGCTGGTTTATGAAGACTAGTATAAAATAATAATGGTGTCCAGTTGTATTTGTGGGAATGTTTATACCTATAATCAGCATGTCCGAGAGCAAATACATTGTATACTTGAATATAATTAGTGAAGCCTTACTCATCTACAAGAGTTCACTAAACTGATTCTACTCAGTCAAATACTGGCTGGTGTCCCATTTACCCTGAAGAATTTGCCAATATTATAGAGGGCATTTGTGAGTCTTTGAAATAGCTGTAACCTCTTCAAATCAGCTGGCAGTGCCTGCCCTACGAGGGTTTATAAAAGGAGTTGTCAAGGACTTACATATTGTTGACCTATCTGTAGACAAGCGGGAGATAAACTGCAGTTCTTGTCAGTGGCCGCTAAACCATGTATGGAGCTACAGTGATCTGCTCCATGCTTTGTTTATTTCTGGCTGCTACTGGAGCATACTGTGACATGTAATAGTTTGGCCACCCCTGATCAAAATTACTGTTATTGTAAACAGCTAAGCAAGTTGAAGATGAAATTATCTCTAAAAGGCTTCACAATGGACAGTGGAAGTGGGAATGCAACAGTTTTGAACATAAAGTTCCACTTCCAACTGTAACTTAAGCAATGAGGAAAAAGGTACCTGAAAGTTTGGGAAACCTCCTTGATAGTTACCCAGACTTAGGTGTTTCCCGGCACCTTGGGGATCAGAGGACAGGAGGGACAGTCCTTTTTCCAGTGTCCCAGACTACTGCAGTAGAAGCAAAGATTCCTTTCCCTTCGACGTCTCCTCTTTTCTCTTGACAGTGGTGGTCCCCACCTCCATGGGCTCAGAATGTGGTGTAATGTTGAAATTACTCGGGAATAGAGGAACTTCCCTCTGTATAACACCCCTCTCCCACAGCCTACGATCCCTCTGGATGGCCTGAGTTTTAGCCTCCAAGGAGTGAGAAGGTGGATGGAGAGCCAGAGTGTCCTTCAGATGATCAGAAAGTCCTCTCTGGAACTGGCACCTGAGCGCAGAGTGGTCTCTGGACACCTCCGGGGACTATCGTCTAAACTCCGAGCAATACCACTTGGCTGAGAGCTTTAAATGAGCAAGGCCCATGGTAGTGTCCTCTGCCACCCTGACACGGTCCAGTTTGTCACAGATAAATCCAAAAGCCTCAAGAAACCTATCCACAGACATCCGTTAAGGGGCAGTAGGGGCAGCGAGAAATCCCAAGATTGGAAACCCTCCCTGAGTAGGGAGATAATTATCCCCACCCGCTGACTCTCATCCCCCGATGATCGAGGTCTGAGTGAAAATAATAATTTGCAACTCTCCTTGAACGCACAAAATGTATCCTTCTCATCAGAAAAGGTGACAGGAAGCTTAACAGAGTGTTCAGGGGAGTGTAAAGAGACATCTATGGAATCACCAGGCTTACTGGCAACATGAGAGGTGGTGCCCTGCACAGCCTTGAAAGTCTCAGTCAATTCTTTCTGTAATTGAGTTTGAGACGTGGCCAGAGCCCTGTGTTCCAAGATAATTCCCGCATCATCTGCATCAAACTGGACACTAGATCCGCTAGATTATGGATCAGATCCATGACGAGAGAGAAAAAATTAAATGCCCCTTTTAATTGCTAGGGTCAATTATAATGTAATGCTGCCGTAACGCAGTATGCACAGTCTCCACCAGGGGGAGCTGGTGGAGGAAGAAAGGTTGCGCTCACAGTGTAGCATCACTGTGCGGCAGTGCAGACGCCACAAGGTGACAAGATCGTGGTCAGACAAGCGAAGTCACTAACGGTCAGGAAACGCAGTACCAGAAGAAACAGCAACAAATATGGTCAGATGCAAGCCAGAGAAGCCAGACAGGAACCGAAATGCCAGAGACATGAGACAGACAAACTAGTCAGAGGTCAAGCCAAGTCAGATACCAGGAGGTCAGAGCACGGGGAACAAACACGAAGTCAAGCTGGGTAACAGGAGTGGGAAAGTACGAGGTGTGAGCAAACGGGCAGAAGACAAATCAGGGAGTAATGGGATCAGCCACTCAAGCCTGGGCAGAAACTATAACTCACACTGCCTGCAGACAGCAGCGGGCAGAAATAGCCAAAGAGATCCCAAAACGAGGCAGAGGAAAGTTAACCCCTGCATGACCAGATGGAGGACAGCATAGCAAGAAACAAACTCCGGCCTGGATCATGATAGTGGTTTCAACTGCCTGTGGGTGCTCAAATGTTTTTGCATCAGTGCAATCCATCTCCTCATGACCTTCGTTAATGCTGCACATTGACTGGCCTGAAAAATTATAAGGGAACATAAACAGTTCCTCGGAGTGGCCAGCGTTGAAGTCATATGTCTCCTGGGACTCTTGATAGGGGGAGGAAGGAGGATCAGGATGAGGATTGTGAGGCCCAGCCACTTGGTCACTGACACTGGACCGTATGGAAGACTTGGTGGTGCTACTTGTCAACACACTGGAGCCTTTGTCTGCCATCCAACCCACAACATCCTCACACTTGTCTGGGTTCGTTAGTGGCGTAGCACGCTGACCAAATTTTGACAGGAAGCTAGAATGAGATACAGTCACCTTCTGATCTTTCACATGGCCTTGGCGGACACCACCACATTCATGTCCACATTCCTTAACTTCTCTCTTTCCCATATTGAATGCATTATGAAAGAAAAATTTCCTGGCTTTATTTTTCACAAGTACCTTCACAGAGGTGGTATGTACAAATTCCCTGTATCTAGCAATGTGTGAGTATTTTTTTCAGATATCAGCTTTATTGCACACGGCAACAGCAGGCTCATGAAAATTACAGGTGAATAGGTTTTCTATATCACCTTTCTGACACATGGCAACAGCAGAGTAAGGAAAGTTATTGGCATTGTTCAATTGTGATGTTTGCGCATCTCTACAGGCTTTGCAGAAGTGGCACAACTGCTAAATAAATATACGCTATTAATTTAACCAATAGAAAATTAGTATTTTTTATATTGCCTTTCTGGCACATGGCAATAGCAGAGTAAGAAAAATTATTGGCACTGGTAAATTGTGACGTTTGCGCATCTCTGCAGGCTTTGCAGAAGTCGCACAACTGCATGAGAAAACATAAATGCCTGCCTTTCCCTTGTATTAAATCTCTCCCAATGCTATCTCCACCTAACAGTGAACTAATCTTTACTCTCAATAGCTCTTAAAAGAGCTTTTTGTAATCACAAACTCTTCCTATATGCTGCTTTCACTCTCCCTATGCTCACACTATGCTCACACTACGCAGAACAGAAAGAGGTTTTCTTCTGATGACTCTTCCATAAACGTCATATTTGTGCATGTGTCTCTGAACAGTAGAACAAGATACCACAACTCTATAGTTTGCTTAATCTTTCTTAAGGCTTTTTTCAGTCAAGCAGTGGTTCTGATTTGCCTCTCTAGCAATCCTACAAGCAGCTCTAATTGAAATGTTGTTTGGTCTTCCAGATCGTATCTTGACCATGGTTGTTCCCATTTCTTAATTACATTTCTAACAGAGGAAATGGCTACTTCAAAACACTTTGCTATCTTCTTATAGCCTTCACCTGCTTTGTGGCTGTTCACCATTTTCTTTTTCAGAGTGCTAGGCAGCTGCTTAGAAGAACCCAAGGCTGCTGTTTTTTTTGTCACAAGGTTAGAGGGGGCTGGGTTTTTATGAAGCTTGGAAATTTGCTCATGATGATAGTCAGCAAGCCATAACCCTAACAGGCTAATTAAGGATTGAAACCTTGGTCACAGTTATCTGAGCAGAGCGTTCCGAGGTTCGACAAACTTTTTGCATTGACCCATTTTCTTTTTTGTAATTTTTAAAATGAAAAAACAAAGACAATGTATTTTCATTTTGCTTAAAATACAAAGGAAATGTGTTGTATTTAACCTTAGGCCAAGTTCACACAGTGCGTTTTTTACCGCGGAACCGCGGCGGTTTTGCCGCTGCGGTTCCGCAGCTGTTTTCCATGCAGGGTACAGTACACTGTACCCTATGGAAAACAGGACACACTGTGCACATGGTCCGGAAATTGTAAAAAAAAAGACGCGCTGAATTGCTCCCGGAAAAAAGAAGGAGCATGTCAATTCTTCTTCCTGAACCGCAGCGGTTCTGCACCCATAGACCTCCATTGTGAGGTCAAAATCGCAGTAAAACCCGCAGATCAAAAATATATCTGCGGGTTTTATTGCGATTTGATGTGCAGAACTGCTGCAGCAGGAAGTGCGGGGGAGCGGGCGGAAGTGCGTGGGCGGAGTGTGGCTGCCCCCCCGTGCTCCGATCCCGCCCCCCCGTGCTCCGATGCCCCCCCCCCGTGCTCCGATGCCCCCCCCAGTGCTCCGAGGCCCCCCCGTGCCCTAATCTCCCCCCCTTATACTTACCCGGCGTCCCGGTGTCCGTCCGGCCGTCTTCTCCCTGGGCGCCGCCATCTTGCAAAATGGCGGGCGCATGCGCAGTGCGCCCGCCGAATCTGCCGGCCGGCAGATTCGCTCCAAAGTGCATTTTGATCACTGAGATATAACCGATCTCAGTGATCAAAATAAAAAAATAGTAAATGACACCCCCCCACTTTGTCACCCCCATTGGTAGAGACAATAAAAAAAATTAAGAATTTTTTTTTTTTTTTTTTTCACTAAGGTTAGAATAGGGTTAGGGTTAGGGGTAGGGTTAGGGGTAGGGTTAGGGTTAGGGGTAGGGGTAGGGTTAGGGTTAGGGTTAGGGGTAGGGTTAGGGGTAGGGTTAGGGTTAGGGTTAGGGGTAGGGTTAGGGGTAGGGTTAGGGGTAGGGTTAGGGGTAGGGTTAGGTATTTTCAGCCATTTTAGCCCTAAAAAGCTTCCTAGGAAACACACAGTAAAAAAAGGATAAAAAAACGCATCAAAAAACGCATCAAAAAACGCATCAAAAACGCATCAAAAACGGACAAAAAAAGGACCTGCGTTTTCTGCCAAGAGCTGCAGTTTTTTTAAAAAAACTGTCCTGAAAAAAAAAGGATGGAAATCCTGAACGTGTGAACATACCCTTAAACCTTTTAGAGATCCGTTAATCTTCAACTTGCTTATCTGTTCACAATTACAGTAATTTTGACCAGGGGTGCCAAAACTTTTACATGCCACTGTATATCAGCTAATAGGTGGGTGTATTGAGTGTCACACCAGCACCAATCCCATACTGATGACTTATTTTACAATTATGATTGTACACCCAGGACAATCCTTTTAACATCAGAGGGAATGTGATTGAGAGGTTGGCTCTGAGACATACTGATTAGATGCATAGTTCTAAAGATTTAAAGGGCATTTGCTCCCTAAATGCTAAATTAATCAAGTTCCTAAATAGTATTCATTACAAAATGTCAGAAAATTTTCATGTGTTAAAGACTAAATAATTATTTTACAGATCTAATGCTGAGATCACATTAGAGTATTGGGTGCGATATGCTAATGACGCTTGGCTGTGAGCGTGAGGTGAGTGTCATTTTATTGTTATCTGATCCTCTTGCATGCAAGAATTGGATTACAAGTGAGGAAAAGAAGGAGATATTAGTCAGATGACATCCGAATGCAGTCCGATGTTTTGCACGCACACACTGATTTGAATAGGTGCCCGCCGTCTGAGATATGCTGCCAATCGCGGCATGCTCTGCCTCATTAAATAACACTGGTCAGAGTGCAGTAAGGGATCTTCTCACATTGCACTCTTCCGCATTATCTGCCAGTGTGACTGAGCCCTTACGGAGCTGCTGCTTCCAAAGTAGATCTGAGAGCAAAACACTTCTGGTTATTGTTCTGGTAAATCCTTTATAGCCAGTGTGCCAGGCAGTCAGAGATGTGGCACGTTTCACGTCATGGACAGTATGTGTTCACATCATGTTCCTTCATGGAAAAGGTCTGGATGCATACACTAAACATTTACATAAGGTCTCACGTAAAATATACCAAAAGAGTTTCATTCATTATGTGGAGTAGCATGGTAGACTGTTCTGTTCCATACAGTGGTGTACCCAGTGGTACTATTTATGCCAAAAATCTGTATGGGGCACTATACATGGCAATCAGTGGCGTAGGAAGGGGGGTGCGGGGGGGCGGTCCGCCCCGGGCGGCACAATGCGGGGGGCGGCCGGCGCTGCAGGAGAAGAAAAAAAAAAAAAAAAAGACGCCCCTTTAAATCTTCGGGCGGCGCCGTCCGCCGCCACGACCAGGGCCAGCTCCCCCCACCACCGGACCCCGCCCCCTGCTCTATACTCACCTCTCCTGGTTCCTGCGGCGCCGGCAGCTACAGCGTCCTCTGACTCTGCGACGTCTCAGAGCAGAGGGCGCGATGACGTCACTACTGTGCGCGCCGCTCTGCCTCTCTGTCCTGAGCGTCGCAGAGCCGGAGAGACGCTGACTGCATCGGACCTGCGCTAGGAACGGGAGAGGTGAGGATTTTACTTTTTTTTTTTTTCTTTATGTCTGACTGTCTGGGGCTGGGGCAATGCTGGACACACTGGGGCAATACTGGAGACCATGGGGCAGATTGCTGGACACACTGGGGCAATACTGGAGACCATGGGGCAGATTGCTGGACACACTGGGGCAATACAGGAGACCATGTGGCAGAATGCTGGACACACTGGGGCAATACAGGAGACCATGGGGCAGATTGCTGGACACACTGGGGCAATACTGGAGACCATGGGGCAGAATGCTGGACACACTGGGGCAATACAGGAGACCATGTGGCAGAATGCTGGACACACTGGGGCAATACAGGAGACCATGGGGCAGATTGCTGGACACACTGGGGCAATACAGGAGACCATGGGGCAGATTGCTGGACACACTGGGGGCAGTGCTGGACATACTGGGGCAGATTTCTGGACACACTGGGGGTAATATGCTGGACACACTGGGGCAGATTGCTGGACAACATGGGGGTAATATGCTGGACACACTGGGGCAGATTGCTGGACAACATGGGGGTAATATGCTGGACACACTGGGGGCAGGACTTGAGGCATGGGCAGAATGTAGATACGGGGCATGATTGGAGACACGGGGCAGGATTGGACTTTTTTTTTTTTCTTTATGTCTGACTGTCTGGGGCTGGGGCAATGCTGGACACACTGGGGCAATACAGGAGACTATGGGGCAGATTGCTGGACACACTGGGGCAATACTGGAGACCATGGGGCAGATTGCTGGACACACTGGGGCAATACAGGAGACCATGTGGCAGAATGCTGGACACACTGGGGCAATACAGGAGACCATGGGGCAGATTGCTGGACACACTGGGGCAATACTGGAGACCATGGGGCAGAATGCTGGACACACTGGGGCAATACAGGAGACCATGTGGCAGAATGCTGGACACACTGGGGCAATACAGGAGACCATGGGGCAGATTGCTGGACACACTGGGGCAATACTGGAGACCATGGGGCAGAATGCTGGACACACTGGGGCAATACAGGAGACCATGTGGCAGAATGCTGGACACACTGGGGCAATACAGGAGACCATGGGGCAGATTGCTGGACACACTGGGGCAATACAGGAGACCATGTGGCAGAATGCTGGACACACTGGGGCAATACAGGAGACCATGGGGCAGATTGCTGGACACACTGGGGGCAGTGCTGGACATACTGGGGCAGATTGCTGGACACACTGGGGCAATACAGGAGACCATGGGGCAGATTGCTGGACACACTGGGGGCAGTGCTGGACATACTGGGGCAGATTTCTGGACACACTGGGGGTAATATGCTGGACACACTGGGGCAGATTGCTGGACAACATGGGGGTAATATGCTGGACACACTGGGGCAGATTGCTGGACAACATGGGGGTAATATGCTGGACACACTGGGGGCAGGACTTGAGGCATGGGCAGAATGTAGATACGGGGCATGATTGGAGACACGGGGCAGGATTGGATCATGGGGCAGGACGGATACGATGGAGGCTGGTGGGGCAGGATGTGGAGATCATATGGGGTAGAATGGATACTCATGAGGGCAGGATGCGAGAACATATGGCTGGAGCCAGGAATGAGAAACGGGGCCAGGGTGGGGAATATTATTACCATAGGGGCTAATTAAGGGATATTATTACTGCAGTGATGTATTTATTTTATTTTTTGAGTATACTGTTTTAAATGGGGGGGCGGTCCTGTTACTGTGCAGAGTGACACTATATCACCTTTTTTTCTTCATGTGATGTAATGTAGAAGTTGTGAAAAATTAAGTAATGTGTTCTGCAAGCGGAGCTCGAGATAACTGTGTTATTTCCTGCAGAAACGAGTCCTGGCTGGAAGGAATGATGGCGGTCTGTGCTGGATGAAAGATGAAGGACTTCACCTAGAGACGTCACTGGTGAGTCAGTGTTACCTATACACTGACACTATACACTGTATACTATATACAGCGGTCCTGTGTACAATGTCACCAGTGATCACTGTATTACCTCTACACAGACACTGCATACTAAGTACAGATCTCCTGTGAATACTGGCACTTATGGTGATAGTATTGTGGGTTTTTTTTTATTACTGATCAGTATTGTAGTATTCAGTCACTATGTGGTGGTAATATGTGGTCTGGAAATGGTGTTGTGGTATTTGTCCCTTGTATGTAGTATTATTCGGTCACTATGTGGCCTGGTCATGGTGTGGTGGTATTAAGTCACAGGTGTGGCATGTGGGGGTGACACCATTAGGCCCAGTTTAAGTTCTACAAAACAGGAAAACCGTTTTTGGTAACCTTTGTGTGTATTGAGCCGGGGGGGGGGGGGCGCCAAACTCGGGAACAGCCCCGGGCGGCAAAAGCTCTAGCTACGCCTCTGATGGCAATATTCCATATGATACACTCAGTATTTTGTGGAACAATTCGCTACAGAATACAATCAGTATGATACTTTGTAATTAGCAGTGTCATACTCTGGGTTTTCATTATGGCACATTATTGCAGCTCTTGACTGGGCAGCACAGCAGACACATTATTTGGAAAACCAGAAGCATGGGCAGCACGGTGGTTAGCACAGCAGCCCTGCAGCGCTGGAGTCCTGGGTTCAAACCCCACATCTGCAAAGAGTTTGTATGTTCTCTCTGTGTTTGCGTGGGTTTCCTCTGGGTACTCTGGTTTCCTCCCACATTCCAAAGACATACTGATAGGGAATGTAGATTGTGAGCCCCATCGGGGACAGTGATGATAATGTGTGCAAAATGTAAAGCGCTATATAAAAATAAAGATTATTATTATTATTATTATACTAATAGGGAACAGCTGGAAAGAGGTGGCAGCACTAGAAGAAGTAGAGGCAACCATGAGTATAAACAGACATAGGGTCCAATACATCAAATCTTTTTGTTCACTTTTCTGGTGTAAAAACACTTGGAAAATTGCATAATTTTGACACAACGAGGCTACGCTTAAAAGAAGATGTGACTTGGCATTCTCGTGCCATTTTCACTTGGGCTGGACATGATACTCAAGCAGGGAATGGAGTCGGATTTATGGCACTGCCAACACAGAGGTGTACGCTAAGGCCATATGTCCAATTCTCCTGATTCATGAAGATAGGTAAACTTCTTCATTAATCCAGGTCGTATGACTCTAGCTCATCTCCTCATCAAGAGCAGTGTGAAAAACACTGATCTTGATACATTGGGCTCTTACGGTTTAGTGCATGTCAGTGGTAAATGTGGCCCTGTACACAAACACCATCTGTGTAGGGATAGAAAGATATGAGAACTTTTACAGAATCTGCAGGGAAAAGAGGGAGAGAAATCTGAAGGAGGCCTGTATTTATTAATGAGACAGACTCTTCAAAATTTGTTAAAGCGAATCTGTCATCAGGATTTTGCTAAGTAAACTACAGGCATTGTCATGTTGGCATTGTTATACTGATTAAAATGATACCTTGGGTGAAGAATTCCATCTTGTGGTTGTTGTGTAATCATTGTTACAAGTTTTCAGCTAATGAAATGCCCATGCTCCAAGGCAGGATGGTAGGCAGATCTTATCTTCCTGCTCTAAGCCAGAGAAGTCAAGGAAACACCTGCCCACAAGCCACCCCGAAGCACAAACAGTCTCTCTGTCTCTATGATGAGGAACATGTTTGTTCTTCGGGGAGGCCTGTGGGCAGGTCTTTCCTTGTTTTATCTGGCTTAAGCAGAAAGATAAGACTCTGCCTACAGTGCCGGCCTGGAGCATTAACTGAAAACTTCTAACACCGATTACACAAGAACCACAAGATGGATTTCATCACCCGAGGAATCATTTTGCTCAGTGTAATAACGCCAACATGACAATGCCTATAGTTTACTGATGACAGGTTCGCTTTAAGTATGAAAGTAGAAGCAAGTTGCATTATGCATACCAGGGTGAAAGCGGATGATTAAAGATTGAAATTTATTGCAACATGTTTAACTCAACATAACAAATACAATATATAAATAATTTATATTTTGTCAGATGTTCACAGCCATTAAAATCAAGATAATGCAGCTATTCTGACTTAAATTTTCCAAGTAATTACACCAGCCTACGCAGGTTAGCGATATCTATTAAGTAATCTATGCCGTTTGTGTTGTGAAGTCTTTTGAAAGATCCATTTTAGGTTTATTCCACAGTATCCAAGTGGGTACATTTCATGTATACTTGTGTTAATAAACAAGCTGACATTTGTATCAGTCACTAACGAGAATACAAACAAGTCGAGACAATAGTTTTTTTTAATGCATAATGCAATAAAAATACCATTTTAGTAGCTTAGAATAAAGGAGGTTAAGATTGTACTTGTGAATGATTTTTCTGGCTTTTATTAAGTAGCACTTCCCATTCATATCTATCCAGAAGGATTTCTGCTATAAGTAGTTTTTTGCTGTAAGTTACACCACTGTCTTTTGCAAATTATAGCGAATCTGTCAGGCTAAAGCTGCTAAATTTGTGAGTAACTCAGTGATGTAAATGTAAATACATTTAAACTGGTACAAATTGCATGATGCTCATCCCCCACTTATTCTTAGACTTATTAATACATTACCCTTACCTTGTTTATTCCATCTGAAATGCTGACAATTGCCTCAATCTCATCTTGTTTCTGTAAATTACAAAAATAATTTATGACAATAAAACTTTAGGGAATATATTTTACTTCTATGTAACACTGAATGTGGATAAAACCTATGAAATTTTACGACTGAAAAGACACAGTCATATATACAATATATGTCAGAAATTTACCTCCCGGTCTAGTTCCTCAATCACAGTGACATTTCCACGGATAGAGTCAATGGAAAAGTAGCGTTTTGATCCAGGTTCAAAGGTTAGACCATATATGACTGGGTGGCCTTCAGGATCTGTGCCATTCAGCGTGTAGATGTATGTACCTGCATAGAAAAAGTGACATGTCACCAAGCAGGCAAATAGCCAACATAAGGTTACATTTACACCTTTAGCTAATTAATATTAGTAGGAATTACAACAAAGGTCAGACATGCACTTGCCCGGCAGTAATTTAAGGTTTACACAGTTTTTTCCGATGAAGCTAACGTTAAATTATTCTGAAATACACTATATACATTGTTAATGTGGTAAATTACTATTTTATCTGCAAATGTCTGGTTTGTAATACAATATCTTCATAGGTGTATAGAGGCCCATTTCCATCAATCATCACTCCAGTGTTCTTATGGGACTTTGTGTTTGCTAACTGTGTAAGAAGGCTAATGGATAGTAAGAATACCCTTGAAAACCCTTGTGCAAGTATGCTAGCACAGCTGAAAACAGTTTGGCTGAATAGAGAACCTATACACCTGACATTCCTTTGATCTACTAAAAACACAACCTCAAACCTTATGCAGAGGCTCGACGATAAATTACAATGAGATATTATGTAATAAAAGTTCAATTTTTATTTTAAACATTCAGAAATGTATAGTTCAAACTCAGGAACATACAAAGAGTGCAGGAGCATTGGGACATGAATAATGGAATGTACAGGAAAAATTGCATCTAATACATACAAATATAAAGAAAAAGCACTAAAAATGCAAAAACAATATGAAAAAAATGTATTTTGATACTTTTCAGATAAACTGCATAGTGCATATTGCAAGTATTAAAATTTGTTCATAAGTTGTGCATGGTCTTTTAACCTAAATGTAATAAGTGCTATTAAACAAATAAAAAAATGAAGCTCATGTGAAGCTCGTAATATTAGAAAAAGTGCAGTACCTGAAAAGTGCTGAGTGTAAAAGTGTCCCTGCTATCTAACGCTCTCACCCCGACAGCGCCATTTCCCTTCATGCTTCTTCCATGGAACACGCCCCCAAGGAAGAAGCACGAAGGGAAATGGCGCTGTCGGGGTGAGAGCGTTAGATAGCAGGGACACTTTTGCACTCAGCACTTTTCAGGTACTGCACTTTTTCTAATATTACGAGCTTCACATGAGCTTCATTTTTTTATTTGTTTAATAGCACTTATTACATTTAGGTTAAAAGCCCATGCACAACTTATGCACAAATTTTAATACTTGCAATATGCACTATGCACTTTATCTGGAAAGTATCAAAATTATTATTTTTTTCATATTGTTTTTGCACTTTTAGTGCTTTTCCTTATATTTGTATGCATTTTTTCCTGTACATTCCATTATTCATGTCCCAATGCTCCTGCACTCTTTGTATGTTCCTGAGCTTTAGCTATACATTTCTGAATGTTTAAAATAAAAATTGAACTTTTATTACATAATATCTCATTGCAATTTATCATCAAGCCTCTGCATAAGGTTTGAGGTTGTGTTTGCAGTTATAAACGATAGACGTTTTTGCTTACAAATTTTGGACTGTGTCGACTTCCTTTGAGCTAGTTGAGAATCTGGAGCATAACATTTGTTGGTTCCACTAAACTCTCAAAATGGCCAGAAACAAAGAACTTGACAGTCTATTCTTGTTCTTAGAAATGAAGGCTATTCTATGCGAGAAATTGCCAAGACACTGAAGATTTCCACCAAGGGTTTGTACTACTCCCTTCAGAGGAGAGCACAAACAGGTTCTAAGCAGAGTAGAAAGAGAAGTGGGTGGCCCCGCTGCACAACTGAGCAACAAGACAAGTACATTAGAATCTGTAGTCTGAGAAATTAACTCCTCACAGGTCCTCAACTGGCAGCTTCTTTAAATAGTGCACTCAAAACGCCAGTGTCAAAGTCTACAGTGAAGAGGCGACTCCAGGATGCTGGCCTTCAGGGCAGAGTGTAAAAGAAAAAGCTATATCTGAGACTGGCTAATAAAAGGAAAAGATTAATATGGGCAAAAGACCACAGACATTGGACAGAGGAAGAGTGGACAAAAGTGTTATGGACAGACAAATCCAAGTTTGAGGTGTTTGGATCACACAGAAGAACCTTTGTGAGATGCAGAACAACTGAAAAGATGCTGGAAGAGAGCCTGACGCCATTTGTCAAGCATGGTGGAGGTAATGCAATGGTCTGGGGTTGCTTTGGTGCTGGTAAAGTGGGAGATTTGTACAAGGTAAAAGGGATTTTGAATAAGGAAGGCTATCACTCCATTTTGCACCGCCATGCCATACCCTGTGGACAGCGCTTGATTGGAGCCAATTTCATCCTACAACAGGACAATGACCCAAAGCACACCTCCAAATGATGTAAGAACTATTTAGGGAAGAAGCAGGCAGCTGGTATTCTATCTGTAATGGAGTGGCCAGCGCAGTCACCAGATCTCAACCCCATTGAGCTATTGTGGGAGAAGCTTGACCGTATGGTACGAAAAAAGTGCCCATCAAGCCAAACCAACTTGTGGGAGGGGCTTCTGGAAGCATGGGGGGAAATTTCTCCTGATTACCTCAGCAAATTAACTGCTAGAATGCCAAACGTCTGCAAATGCTGTAATTGCTGCAAAGGGAGCATTCTTTGATGAAAGCAAAGTTTGAAGGAGAATATTATTATTTCAAATAAAAATCATTTTTAGAACCTTGTCAATGTCTGGACTAGATTTTAAATTCATTTGGCAACTCATTTGATTAATAAAGTATGTGTTTTCAAGGAAAATACAAAATTGTCTTGGAGACCCTAAACTTTTCAACGGTAGTGCATGTGAATGTTCTCTTTCCCAGGCATCCTTAACATATAGACACATATTGCTACAGGTCTAATGTGCTAGTAGGTAAATTCAGACCTGATTTACACCTGCCATCATTTTACACCTGCCATCTTTCCTGTTCAGGAAGTCTTCTATTTCTATTTGCACACATGTGGTAGACAGCCACTGATCTCCCGGCACGGATGGTCTCAGGTTTATTTTGGTGAGCAAAGTTTTCTTTTCCCTTTTCCCCTTTTCTATATCTTTTTACTCCATTTGGAACACATCAATTCTAGCTGTAAGAGCTCGCTCCCATTACCAATTAAATTGGACAAATGCAACCCAACTACTCATCGGATTACATTCGTACCAATTTAATCCTATGCTTGTGTTCACAATTGAGTTTTTTCCTGCTCCGATTGCGATTGGACTGAACAAAAAAACTTGCAGCATGCTGCAATTCCATACAAAATTCGAATTGCACGTAACCATATTAGTGAATGGGTGCATGTCAAAATAGAAAACAGATCTGAAGCCAGAAATCTAAGCCAAAACAGCTAACATAAGTAAATCTCTTAAAATACCTTTTAGGCTGTCCCTGATATCCCTATTCCATCCTATATTGGAAAGAAAAGGCAGGAAATAAGATAGATGAACAGGTGCTGAATGCTAAAACCCCAAATAAGACTGCAACATCTGTCATCCTTATGTTATTTTTGATAACCACCAAACCAAAAACAATTAATCAAAGAGGGGTAATCCTCTGGGTGGGCGCACAGGGGGAGGGAGGCGGGAGCTGACTGGGAACTTTATTTTAAACACACACAAAAAAAACACCTGATTTTTCATTCCTTCTCTCCAGCAAGCGCTGCTGGGAAGAAGGAATGAATTCTGGATTCAGCACCCAAAGCAGGGGACAGCGCTTAACTCTAGCGCTGTCTCCTGCACGGTGCGTGTGGTACCCAGTCGGCACACGGACAGCACGTGGACAGCATCCGTGTGCGGTACGTGTTTACACGGACCCTTTGACTTTAATGGGTCCGTGTGATACGTGCGCTCCCACAAACACCGACATGTCTCCGTGTTTTTCAAACGGACACACGGTCTGTGAAAACACGCTGACATGTGCAGAGACACATTGATTTTAATGTATCTACGTGAGTCAGTGTCTCCGGTACGTGAGGAAACTGTCACCTGACAAACTGGAGCCACTGACGTGTGAAACCGGCCTAATAACTGTGTCTGCAGGAACATGGTCTGATCATACCACGGCTCCTGGGCAGGGGAGGATGCAAAAGAGGATACAGACATTACAGCATGTAATCACAGATGACTCTTTGCGTGCAGTAAAACATTTCACTGCCTGTCTTTAAACAATGATTTACCTCAAATAATAAATCAGGTGTGATCTCTGCTCTCATGCCTGTATCCTCTCTTTTGTGTTCTCCCCTGCCCAGGAGCTGTGGTATGATCAGACCATGCTCCTGTACAATCTGGCACGGCCATTACACAGTACACGGCTGTGGCACATTTATAAGATTATCTCAGCATAAGGACATTTTATTTAAACACATCCAGTTGTGGAAAAAACTTTACGGCTATGTGCACACGTCGGAATTGCCGTGGAAATTTTTTTAGTGTGCGAGTGAAATCGCAGCATGCTGCGATTGTCACCGACACTCGGCCGAGTCTCGGCTCACTCGCACCTATATAAGCCTATGGGTGCGAGTGAGACAACGCACATCACTCAGATATCATCCGAGTGATGTGAGTTATACGCTGACCCCGGCAATGGAGGAGATGGAGAAATTAGTTTCTCCGCCTCCTCCACAGCTGTGCTCCGATCCTCCCTGTGCGAGAGGCTCGAAGCACAGACACATGACACTCGGCTCCCACTCGCAGCAGAGCAGAAGCCGAGGGTCACTAGCATATCACATCCACTGCTCTCGCATCGGATGCAATACGGTAGTGTGGCTCCAGCCTTATGGTGCAAAAAATACGGTAATATAAGAACTATAATGGGAGCCGTTTGGTTTCAATTAAAGTGTGCAGCATGTGGTGGATACCCCAATGGAAACTATACAGACCCCATTATAAATAAAGAGATAAGGATACGTATGATTGTTTTTAAAGAAGCACTCCTTCTCCTCCTCCTATCAAAATTGATAGCCTCTTAATATATTGGAATCATCATATTATATAGCACAGTGTACTTACAATTAATCATTTTGCCTTTATACCCACCTAATTATTCCCTTTTCCATTAGGTCTATGATATCACATGAAGAATAACTGACTATCGGAATCCTTCTAAGTCAGGCCCATGTACATTTGTATTTCATGAACTTAAAACTCCCAATAGGTCCTTAACAAGTATAAAGAGATGCTGTGAGTTTCAGTCATTACCCGACCATACAGGAACCACAGTACTGATGATGAGAAGTAGTGAGTATCAACAAGTAAACATTTATATTCAGGTACTTTATGGATGACCTCTTCTCTCTTCTCTTCTTATTCCCTCTTCTACAGCACATCCCGACATTGTGCACTTAAAAATGAGAGCGTTATTAAAATGCCCTCTGCATAAAAATATCTGTCCATACTATTCCCTAAATAAGCCTCCTATGGTATATGACCTCCACATTGCCTGCCTTAATCCTTTAACCTCATGAGCTTTTTTCGCTTTCGTTTTTCGCTCCCCTTCTTTCCAGAGCCATAACTTTTTATTTTTCCATCAATATGGCCATGTGAGGGCTTATTTTTTCCAAACAATACTATTGGTTTTACCATGTCATGTACTCGAAAACGGGAAAAAAATTCCAAGTGCGGAGAAATTGCAAAAAGGTTCAATCCCACACTTGTTTTTTTATTGGCTTTTTTGCTAGGTTCAGTAAATGCTAAAACTGATCTGCCAATATGATTCTCCAGGTCATTACGAGTTCATCGACACCAAAGATGTATAGGTTCTCTTTTATCTAAGTGGTTAAACTAAATTCCAAAATTTGCTAAAAAAAAAAATTCTGTTACCTGTAGAAAATTTTTCGTGATCTCGGGTTGGGTGAGGGCTTATTTCTTTGCGCGCTGAGCTGACATTTTTAATGATACCAATTTTGTGTAGATACGTTCTTTTGATCACCCGTTATTGCATTTTAGTGCAATGTCGCAAAAAAATTCTGGCGTTTTGATTTTTTTTCTCGCCACGCCGTTTAGCGCCGTTTAGGGTAGAAGGTGCCATAACTCGATCGCCTCTGCTAAATAGAGGTGATGCACATATCACCTCTATGTAGCTGAATTACAGCATTGCTATGAGCGCCAACCACAGGGTGGCGCTCATAGCAATCCATTATCAACATCCATAGAGGTCTCGAGGAGACCTGTGGCTGTGATGGCAATGCACCGATGTCTCTCGATCATTTGACGGGGGTCAGTAGTGCGTGTAATTCCGGCCCGGTGGCCGGAAGCTATTCTTATATTGCCCTGTCAGCGTTTAACAGCGGCATTTAACTAATTAATAGGCGTGAGTGGATCGCGATTCCACTGGCGCCTATTGCGGGCACATCAGCTGTTAAAAGCAGCTGACACATCGTGGCTTTGAGGTGGGCTCGCCGCCAGAGCCCATCTCAAAGCAGGGGATACTGCCAGCTGATGAAATAGTATGTCAGCTGGCAGAAAGGGGTTAATCAGCTACACCCACCACATTGTCTATTATTATCAGCTATCACTGCTACACCTTCCATTCTTATGAACCACGACTTTTAGCATGGCTGTTCCCACTCTAATTTTCCTTTACACTCATTATATCTCCACACTGCCCCCCCCCCCCCCAGCATTATCCATTCTGGGCCCCTTTTCACACTGTGCCCTCATACTGCCCACCATGTTGTCATCAAAAAACTGTATGCCTCCACACTGTATGATGGTGATCATAGTTGTCCATACATTGTGATATCCACTACATCCCCAAATATATACAATGATGTATACCCAATGAACTCCATTCACCTCACTGACATTAGCACGAGCGCCATGGGAATGTTCTCACACTCGCACTGACATCAGTGAGGTGAACGAAGTTCATTGGGTATGAACTCCGCACAACTTACTCGAGTCACCACGTAGCATTGAGCTGTGCTAGCATGCACAGCTTACTGCCTCTGCTGGCTGGCATGCTGAATGCTCACATCATTACTTGAATTTTTTCTAAAATATGCAGAGTAAAATACTCACCAAAAATTCATCCTGGAAATGTAGCCTAAGGCTATGTTCACATGTTCAGCATTTTACATCAGTATTGGTAAACTAAAACCAGGAGTGGGTGAGAAATACAGAAGTGGTGACGTGTTTCTATTATACTTTTCCTCTGATTTTCACACTCCTGGTTTTGACTTACAAATACTGATGTAAAATACTAACCAAATACTGGACATGTTAATATGGCCTTAAAGGTCTAATACACACAAAACTTTTTTTTCTCCTAAAAAACGATTCAAAGAGATTTGTAAAATATTGCAGAACTTTAATGGCAGGCACAACAAAACATTAGGCATTAGCAGAAATATATGGCAGATGAGGTTTAACAATGATAAATGTAAGGTTATACACATGGGAAGAGGGAATCAATATCACCATTACACACTGAATGGGAAACCACTGGGTAAATCTGACAGTGAGAAGGACTTGGGGATCCTAGTTAATGATAAACTTACCTGGAGCAGCCAGTGCCAGGCAGCAGCTGCCAAGGCAAACAGGATCATGGGGTGCATTAAAAGAGGTCTGGATACACATGATGAGAGCATTATACTGCCTCTGTACAAATCCCTAGTTAGACCGCACATGGAGTACTGTGTCCAGTTTTGGGCACCGGTGCTCAGGAAGGATATAATGGAACTAGAGAGAGTACAAAGGAGGGCAACAAAATTAATAAAGGGGATGGGAGAACTACAATACCCAGATAGATTAGCGAAATTAGGATTATTTAGTCTAGAAAAAAGACGACTGAGGGGCGATCTAATAACCATGTATAAGTATATAAGGGGACAATACAAATATCTCGCTGAGGATCTGTTTATACCAAGGAAGGTGACGGGCACAAGGGGGCATTCTTTGCGTCTGGAGGAGAGAAGGTTTTTCCACCAACATAGAAGAGGATTCTTTACTGTTAGGGCAGTGAGAATCTGGAATTGCTTGCCTGAGGAGGTGGTGATGGCGAACTCAGTCGGGGGGTTCAAGAGAGGCCTGGATGTCTTCCTGGAGCAGAACAATATTGTATCATACAATTAGGTTCTGTAGAAGGACGTAGATCTGGGGATTTATTATGATGGAATATAGGCTGAACTGGATGGACAAATGTCTTTTTTCGGCCTTACTAACTATGTTACTATGTTACTATATATATATATATATATATATACAGTGGGGCAAAAAAGTATTTAGTCAGTCAGCAATAGTGCAAGTTCCACCACTTAAAAAGATGAGAAGCGTCTGTAATTTACATCATAGGTAGACCTCAACTACGGGAGACAAACTGAGAAAAAAAAATCCAGAAAATCACATTGTCTGTTTTTTTTAACAATTTATTTGCATATTATGGTGGAAAATAAGTATTTGGTCAGAAACAAGCAATCAAGATTTCAGGCTCTCACAGACCTGTAACTTCTTCTTTAAGAGTCTCCTCTTTCCTCCACTCATTACCTGTAGTAATGGCACCTGTTTAAACTTGTTATCAGTATAAAAAGACACCTGTGCACACCCTCAAACAGTCTGACTCCAAACTCCACTATGGTGAAGACCAAGGAGCTGTCAAAGGACACCAGAAACAAAAGTGTAGCCCTGCACCAGGCTGGGAAGACTGAATCTGCAATAGCCAACCAGCTTGGAGTGAAGAAATCAACAGTGGGAGAAATAATTAGAAAATGGAAGACATACAAGACCACTGATAATCTACCTCGATCTGGGGCTCCATGCAAAATCCCACCCCGTGGGGTCAGAATGATCACAAGAACGGTGAGCAAAAATCCCAGAACCACGCGGGGGGACCTAGTGAATGAACTGCAGAGAGCTGGGACCAATGTAACAAGGCCTACCATAAGTAACACACTATGCCACCATGGACTCAGATCCTGCAGTGCCAGACGTGTCCCACTGCTTAAGCCAGTACATGTCTGGGCCCGTCTGAAGTTTGCTAGAGAGCATTTGGATGATCCAGAGGAGTTTTGGGAGAATGTCCTATGGTCTGATGAAACCAAACTGGAACTGTTTGGTAGAAACACAACTTGTCGTGTTTGGAGGAAAAAGAATACTGAGTTGCATCCATCAAACACCATACCTACTGTAAAGCATGGTGGTGGAAACATCATGCTTTGGGGCTGTTTCTCTGCAAAGGGGCCAGGACGACTGATTCGGGTACATGAAAGAATGAATGGGGCCATGTATCGTGAGATTTTGAGTGCAAACCTCCTTCCATCAGCAAGGGCATTGAAGATGAAACGTGGCTGGGTCTTTCAACATGACAATGATCCAAAGCACACCGCCAGGGCAACGAAGGAGTGGCTTCGTAAGAAGCATTTCAAGGTCCTGGAGTGGCCTAGCCAGTCTCCAGATCTCAACCCTATAGAAAACCTTTGGAGGGAGTTGAAAGTCCGTGTTGCCAAGCGAAAAGCCAAAAACATCACTGCTCTAGAGGAGATCTGCATGGAGGAATGGGCCAACATACCAACAACAGTGTGTGGCAACCTTGTGAAGACTTACAGAAAACGTTTGACCTCTGTCATTGCCAACAAAGGATATATTACAAAGTATTGAGATGAAATTTTGTTTCTGACCAAATACTTATTTTCCACCATAATATGCAAATAAAATGTTAAAAAAACAGACAATGTGATTTTCTAGATGTTTTTCTCAGTTTGTCTCCCATAGTTGAGGTCTACCTATGATGTAAATTACAGACGCCTCTCATCTTTTTAAGTGGTGGAACTTGCACTATTGCTGACTGACTAAATACTTTTTTGCCCCACTGTATATATATATATATGTATATATATATATATATATATATATATATATATATATCCATCTCAATTAAAAAAAAAAGCCTAGAAAATAATTAACATTAGTGATGAGCAAGTGTGCTCGTCACTGTTCGTTATTTTCTCGAACTTCAGTGTGCTCAAGATTTTCGTTACTCTTTGGAGTAATTTTGATTGCTCGCAAGCAAGCTCGAGTCCCCGCCCCGCATGTTTGCCACTTGTTAAACAGCCAATGCACATGCGTCGATTGCCTGCCAGTCACTGTAATGCCATAGCCATCTTGGTTGTGGCATTACTGTAATTAGCTGGCTGCATAGTGTTATCGTGTCTATATAAGACCCATGACGCCATGCTCGGCACAGTGTACCAGCGGAAATAGGCAGAGCAGAGAGAGATGCTGCGCTGCTGATCTAGGGACAGAGTTTTAGCTGCTTATAGGCAGGGATTAGACACCATTAAGGGTATGTGCATAAGTTGCAGATTTGCCTGTGGAATTTTCTGCGCAGATTCTGCATCTCTTGGCAGAAAAAGCCGTTAAAAATCTGTGCATTTTTATGCGGATTTTCATGCATTTTTTCATGCAGATTTGTATGCGTTTTTGTAAGCTAAATAAAGATCTGTTATTTCCCCCCAAAAAAAGATTTGTGATGTCATTTCTTTGTCCAACCTCTTCTTTTACATACTCAACTGAATACCATATCATCACATACCATGTTATTATTATTATTATTATTTATTATTATAGCGCCATTTATTCCATGGCGCTTTACATGTGAGGAGGGGTATGCATAATAAAACAAGTACAATAATCTTTAACAATACAAGTCACAACTGGTACAGGAGGAGAGAGGACCCTGCCCGCGAGGGCTCACATATAATGTACACAAAACAAATATAAGTGAATATCTATAGATAGATAGCTATATCTATAGATAGATACAGTATACCTATAGATAGATAGATAATACCAAGGCTGATGTTTAGTAATGAACATAATAAAATGGTACATAAAGAGATAAATAAAGACACACACAAAATCTGCATTAAACGCAATATGTGTTTAATTTTAAAAAAAGGGAAAAAAATGGCTTGGGCTCCCGCGCAATTTTCCAAACCAGAGAGGAAAATCCGGTGACTGGGAGATGATGATTATAGCCCGGGAAAGGGATAATACCCATTGAGCTTCCCAGGCAATTAATATCAGCTCACAGCTGTATAATTAGCCTTTACTCACTACTAAAACAGGGGAGCTCCCCCAAAAATTACGTTGGGTCCCCCTATAATTAATACCAGAAAAAGGCCATGCAGTCAGCTGCGGGCTGATATTAATAGCCTAGGAAGGGACCATGTATATTGGCCCCCGGCTACAAACAACAGCTCTCAGCTACCCCAAAAATGGTGCATCTCCTAGATGCACCAATTCGAGCACTTAACTTCTCCCTTTCCACTGTCCTGTGGAGGTGGCACATGGGGTAATAGTTGGGGGTTGATGTCACCTTTGTATTGTAAGGTGACATCAAGCCTGGCTTAGTAATGGAGAAGGGCCTATAAGACACCTAAGACACCTATCCATTACTAATCCTATAGTTGTTAAGGGGTTAAATAAAGACACAGCCAGAATAAAGTATTTTAATGAAATAAAACACAACACATTTTCCCATCTTTACTATACAACTAATTCATGCGATGCCCTCGATCACCAGCAAAAAAAGATAATATAATAAACCAACACAAATACTCCCTATTCCGATGTAATCCATTTAATAATGAGTGTCCCATAATGATCTATCCTATTGAGCAATCACATTGGGAGACGTGACTGCTCTATAGGCCTCCCGCGATACACTGACAGGAGTTAATGGCTCCTGGAGTGCATCACTAAAGAGGTCACCAGAGTACGTGCTCTCACTTTATGGTATCACTGCATGAGAATTTTCACACACAGCATTGATGGTGACAGCATGAACTCAGGTGACCTCTCTCCCAGCGGCAAAGGCATACACCGTGGAGGATTACCTCCTGTCAGTACATCATCGGCGGTCCTGCAGAACAGTGACATCTCCCGATGTCACTGTTCTACACGGGAGTTAGTCATGGGACACTTGTTATTAAAAGGACCACGGTGGAAAGGTAAGTATAGGTTGGTTATTTTTTTATTTTTGTTACAGGAGAACGAGGGTGTCGGGGGCTAGGTGTTTGGTGAGTATGTACTTTATGTTGTATGTTGCATGTTTTTGTTTTTTTTTACTATATAACACATGCCTCATCTGATGGAACTAGTGCCCCTTCATCAGCTCATACTGTCACTGTTATATGTGACAGCATTCATAGCTGGATGGGAGCAGTAGTCCCATCAGACGATGCCTGCCTACACAGACTCGCACACACAGAGAGACACACGCAGACATATACAGACACCTTCACAGAGACAAACACAGACACGCAAATACCCGCACACACAGGGACACACGTAGACACATGCACACACACACAGAGAAAGACCCACACACACACAGGGATACATGCAGACACACACAAACCCTCACACACACACATACACTCATACCCCCGCAGATAGACGTGCACATACTGTAGTCTCCGCCCACACACAGTCTCCGCCCACACACTCTTTCTCCCCCCTATCTGCAGGATTTCTCGCACACAACTTTTTGTGGATCTGCTGCATTTCTGCATCCATTGAATCATTCAAATACGCAGCAAAACCGCAGGTGTGAAAAGATTTGCGGTTGCTGGATTTGACTGACTCAATGGAAGTTAATGGGTGCAGAAACACTGCAGATTCGCAAAAAGAATTGACATGCTGTGGAAAATAAAACACTGCAAATTCACGTGTATTTTTTTGCAGCAAGTGCACACCAATTCTCAATTTCACATTGACTAACATTAATTATGCACTTCACTGTGAATTTGATGCATTTCCACCGCATCCAAAAATGCTGCGGATCCGCATCAAAATCCGCAACGTGTTGACACAGCCTAATATTTCTGTCAACTGCAACAACAGCCCTTATTAGGGCTAATTATAGTCAATATTCATACTGGTGTTAGCAGCACTTACACTCCCTGACAGAAGTTATGCCGCTTATCCATGTTATGTATATAAAAGCTAATAACCTGACGTTAAATTCATCCATTGGTTGTATAAATTATTCTTTTGAAAGCTGAAACCCTCCGAAATGTGGTTTAGGTTAAGAAAATAAATTGACATCGATACAGAAATATTGATCAGTTAATGGACACAGAATGGTCAGATTTTGGCAAGACAAAAGTTTTTTCGCCCACAGAAAGTAATGTGATATTCAAACAAATAATTAACTTAAAATACAAATATATGTTGCATAACATTGGTGAATGAAGTTGTGGTGCTGTTAGAGTTATATTTAATATTTTGTGTGACTTCCATGAGCTTGAAGGACTGCATTCTTGCGGTTCAACAATGATTCATACAACTTATTAATGAAGACATCAGGAACAGCAAAGAACGCAGTCTTACATGCCTCCCAGAGTTCATCTAGATTCTTTGGTTTTGTCTTCCAAGCTTCCTCTTTCATCCTACCCCAAACATGCTCAATGATGTTCATGTCTGGGCTGGCCAGTCCTTGAGCACCTTGATCTTTTTTGCTTGGATGAACTTTGTTGTAGAGATGGATTTATGAGATGGAGGACCATCCCGCTGCAGAATTTGACCCCTTTTATGATTTGGAATATAAGAGGTAGCTAATACTTCTTGATATTTTAGGCTATTGATATTGCCTTCCACCTTGCAAATGTTTCGCACACCCCCATACTGAATGTAAGCCCAGACCAAGATCTTTCCACTACCAAATGTAACTGTTTTCTGGGTGTATTTTGGATCCATACGGGCTCCAGTAAGTCTCCTGCAGTATTTGCGGCGGCTGTGGTGTAATTCTACTGAAGATTCATCAGAAAAATCCATGTTTTGCCACTGTTCCAGCGTCCATCTGTTTAGCAGGCTGTGGGACTTTGCAAATGCCACACTTTTTTATTTGCCTTTTGTTTAGTGCTGGCTTCTAGGCACTGATTCGACCATGGAGGCCATTTCGAGACAGAATCCTATAAACTGTTCTAGTTGACACAAAGACTTGAGGTGACCAGGCCTGTTGGAGCTCTGCTGCAGTGGAAGAGGGGCTTGCTTTGAATTTTCTAAACAACAAACTTTCCTCCTGAGCAGTTGTCTTGTGGGATCTGCCGGACCTGGGCTTGTCAAACACATCTCCAGTCTCTTCAAATCTTTTTTGAATTCTTTGTACTTGACTCTGGGACACATTAAAGGTGTCAGCCACCTCTGCAGTGGATCTGGTCTTCAGCCTCTTGATAATCCAGGCTTTAGTCGCAAGGTGGATTTTTGGCATGTTGTCAGAGCTCAAGTTGCAGTTCAAGTGAAGGTCTGGGGTGCTGGGTTTCTTTTTATACACACACTAATTAACCGATCATTTACTGAGCACAGGTGAGGATGTAAACTAGGATTGGGTGCATTATATGACCAGGCGACAAAACTTTTGTCTTGCCAAAATCTGACCATTCTGTGTCCATTAACTGATCAATATTTCTGCATTGATGCCAATTTATTTTCTTCACCTAAACCACATTTCGAAGGGTTCCAGCTTTCAAAAGAATAATTTATACAACCAATGGATGAATTTACCGTCAGGTTATAAGCTTTTATTTACATAACATGGATAAGCAACATAACTTCTGTCAGGGATTGTGCTGAAGGGATAGTATAGGACAGGATAGGCTTAATTGTATTTCCTTTCTTCTTCAACTTATACCAAAGCCCTTCTCAGGGCTAATAATATTCTTTTTGCTCTTAATTCTGAAAATTGTTCTGAGCAAAGAAATATTACATGTCATTTATACTGCCCCAGTTGTGCTTTAAAATCATAGAGCTAGACTTTGTTTTTTAGCAATAGCATTGCTATTTTACTACTACAGTGTAACAAGTCTATCTAAGGTGTGCACATTTTCCTGCAATAATAATCCTTCAAAGCTTTTCAGCAGAGAAATATTATACAGCATTTATACTGCACCAGTTGTGCATCAAAAACATACAGCCAGACTTGGTTGTTTAGCAAAAGCATCGCTATATTGCTACTGCAGTGCTATATTGCTACTGAAGTCCATCTGAGGTAGGTAAATTTTCCTCTGATACTAATTCTGCAAAGTTTTCTTAACAGGGATATATCATACTTAATTTAAAATGGGCAAGGTGCATGGTAAGGGAGAGGGAAATGGAGGTAATGCTGATGGTGAGCGCAGAGGCCAAAGCAATTACTGTCACAAGAAGTGATGATGATGATACACTATTGGCAACAACTGATATTGTTAAGTCAGCAAGTCAGGAGGAAGAGCATGGTGGTGAAGTGGAAGATGAGATGGTAGACGATGAAGTTACTGACCCAACCTGGGAAGGTGACATGCAGTGCAAGGATAGCATCACAGAGTGGGAGGTATCCACTGCAGCACAATAGGCAGAAAGAGGTAGTGCAGTGGGGTGCCAAAGGCACAAGGCGGGCAACTGTTTCCAAGAGCACCAACACAGGTGAAGTTGCCAGGCCAAGAGTTAGGTGTTTCCGAGCCTGGAGTTTTTTTAAAGACAGTCCAGTCAACCCAAAAAAAGGCCATTTGCAACAGCTGCCATGCTCAACATCAGCAGGGGTAGCAAAACTGTTGTGAATTCTGTGGTCAAGCTCCCTCCTGTGGTCATGAGTGGTACTTCGGCTGGTTCTGTCTATGAGCTTCCTCTGGTGGATGTGAGTGGGGCTGCGGCTTCTGAGTTTCCTTCCTCAGGTGACGGGGTTAAGTCGTTAGGTGCTGCTCTATTTAACTCCACCTAGTTCTTTGTTCCTGGCCTCCAGTCAATGTTCCAGTATTGGTCTTGCTTTCTCCTGGATCGTTCTTGTGGCCTGCCTGCCCTGCATAAGCTAAGTTCTGCTTGTGTTATTTTTGTTTGCTATTTTTTCTGTCTAGCTTGCTATATTGGTTTGTCTTGCTGGCTGGAAGCTCTGGGACGCAGAGGAAGCACCTCCGTACCGTTAGTTGGTGCGGAGGGTCTTTTTGCGCCCTCTGCGTGGTTGTTTATAGGTTTTTGTGCTGACCGTAAAGCTATCTTTCCTGTCCTCGGTCTATTTAGTAAGTCGGGCCTCACTTTGCTAAAATCTATTTCATCTCTGTGTTTGTGTTTTCATCTTTGCTCACAGTCATTATATGTGGGGGGCTGCCTTTTCCTTTGGGGAATTTCTCTGAGGCAAGGTAGGCTTATTTTTCTATCTTCAGGGCTAGCTAGTTTCTCAGGCTGTGCCGAGTTGCATAGGGAGCGTTAGGAGCAATCCACGGCTACCTCTAGTGTGGTTTGATAGGATTAGGGATTGCGGTCAGCAGAGTTCCCACGTCTCAGAGCTCGTCCTATGTGATTAGCAACTATCAGGTCATTTTCTGCGCTCGTAACCACCAGGTCCATTGTGGTTCTGAATCACCTGTTCATAACACAAAACTACCAGCCTGACCACCATCAGCATGCTTAGGCACATAACTGAAAAGAACTTGACTAGTTGGATTGAACGCCAGGTTCCAGAAACAGTGTCTGCGGGTGACACCACTGACTCTTCCCCTTTTCTATGTGCATGGCAATCCCCTGTCCATGATAGAGGCAAAGATTCCTTCCACCCTGCACCTCTCTTTGCACACTTGCAACCACCACCAGGAACCACGTCCTTGTCCCAGTGCAGTATTCAGTTGTCCCTACCACAGTACTTGGAATGCAAGCATAAATACACAGCCACCCACGGGCACAATACTAAATTGATACATTTCCAGACTGTTTGCCCTTGAAATGTTCCAATTTAAACTTGTGGATACCAAAGCTTTTGACATCCTAATAGCGACTGTACCTCAATACTCGGTCCACAGCTGCTACTATTTCACCCAGTGTGCCATCCCCGCATTACACAAGTACGTGTCCTATAACATCGGCCATTCCCTGACCAACGCTGTTACTGGGAAGGTCCACTTAACCTTGAACACATGGAGAAGTACTTGTGGCCAGGGACGTTACATTTCCCTGATGGCACACTGGGTGAAAATTGTGGAAGTGGGAGCCTAGTTGGATCCTGGTTCAATCATGGTTTCCCCCACCTTCTACAGCAGTTCCTGCACCTCCTCCTAACCCAGCATCTCTGAAATGTCAACATCAATAACAAGCTGGAAGCACTTCATAGGCCAAGTAGCAAGAGGCTCTGCTAAGGCTACGTTCACATTAGCGTTGCGCGCCGCTGCGTCGGCGACGCAACGCACGACGCACAAAAAAACACGCGCAAACGCACGCAAAAACGCTGCGTTTTGTGACGCGTGCGTCGTTTTTTGACGAAAATCGGACGCACGAAAAATGCAACTTGTTGCATTTTCTTGCGTCCGACGCTAGCGTCGGAAACGACGCACGTGTCGGAAAACGCAACAAAAAAAACGCACGCTTCCCCCATGTTAAACATAGGGGCGCGTCGCCGCTGCATCGCCGCTGCGTCGCCGACGCAACAGCGACGCACATTAGCGGAACGCTAATGTGAATGTAGCCTAAAGCTAATCTGCTTAGGCGACAAACTTCACACCACTGCAGAGTTGTTGAAAGAACTAACAGACCAGACTGATCTGTGGCGCTCACTCCTGAACCTACAACCAGGTATGGTCGTTTGTGACTCTGAACCTTGGCAACTTCACACATGTACCATGCCTGGCCCATGTGCTCAACGTAGTTGTTCGGCAGTTTCTCAAAACCTACCCAGATATGCCTGAGATACTTGTGAAAGTAGGCCACGTGTGTGCCTATTTCCATGAGTTAGCTACAGCTACCCCTGCCCAGGCAGTACTGCAGCAGAATTTGCAACTTCCAGCTCAACAACTGATGTGCAATGTCACTACGCATTGGTACTCAACACTAAATATGTTGGCAAGGCTTTGTGAGCAGCAGAGGGCAGTAGTTGAATACTAGCTACAACATGCCCATCGATATTCCTGTGAGCCTCTGCAATCATTCCGCTTCACTGTCTACTGAAACGCTCGATGCTCACAATTAAAGAGGTGGCTTACACAGTATGATGCTGCACAGCCCAGCCTCATCTCATCTTCTCAATGCAGATTGGGTGATAATGAGGAGAAGAAAGAGAAGGAGCAAGAGCTGGTTGCCTGCGCTACAGATGGTACTGCTCACACCACCTTCAGTGTGGATGACCTGAAGATGAGAAGGAGAAGGAGAACCAGGTGAAGGGGGAGGACGAGGTGGAGGGAGAGACGGACAGTCAACCTCTTGGTGGGGAAAGAGAAGTCTTGGGTGTTGGCAGTTTGGCATACATGGCTGAGTTTATGTTCTGCTGCCTTTCCCGTGACCCTTTCATTGTATGCATTTTGGCCAACACTAATTACTGATCGGTCACCCTTCTAAACCCACGCTGCAAGGTGAACTTTACATCTCGCCTTTCAGTGAAGAATTATTAAAAAAAATTGCCATCTGATAATGCTGGTGGCAGAGGTCACAGTTCCTTAAACAACCAAGGAATAGAGAAAAAAGAGGTACACAACGGATGCAGCAGAGGCAAGGGAGCACTATCAAAGGTCTATGACAGACCCTCCCATCTCCCAGGCCTTGAAGCGTGGGGTACTCTGACAACTAGGGAAACATTTTGGAAGATGCTGAAAGAGTACCTTGTCAACCATACCAGCATTCTCTGTGATTCGTCTGTGCCTTACATCAATGACATATCCATGTGGCATAAACAGTCTTTCTACGCCTTGGAGGTCCTGGCCTAGACTGCAGTTAGTGTTTTATCAGAGCGGGTTTTTAGTGCCAATGGGGGTATTATAAATAATAGGTGCATATGCCTGTCAACAGATAATGCTAACAGGCTGACTCTTATCAAAATGGACAAGGGCTGGATTGGCCCAGACTTCTCAACACCACTGGATGACAGCAGCAGAACATAAACTCAAATCCAGTGGGTTTTTTTCTGGTCTATTCCCATGTACCCCTTCACACCCAAACATGAGTATATACTTGAGAATTTCATTTTTGTGTGTCATCCTCCTCCTTCTCCACCTCCATCATCATATCAACAGGGTGATCACGCTACCCTCACCGTAAATTTTTTAACGGTGTTTATGATGTCAACATTAAGAATTTTGAGAGGTCTACCTCTAACATTCTTTGATATGTATGCATACCCCCAGGGATAACTGTTTTTCAACCCATGCATTTAATGCATGCGTATTACCAGTCTAGGATACCCACTCCTTAATAATGGGGAAAAAAAAGTTTTTTGAGGCCCTCCACTATGTCTTTTCAAAGGGGTATTGGAGTGTCTCCTAGTTTTTGGCATCCCTTGTACTTAGTGAATACACTTTACCAGTCTAGGAGACTCACTCCTTAGTAATGAGAAAAACTGCTTGTCTGAGGCTCCATCTTCTAGATGAGGAAATATTTTTGGAAAGCAAAAGAGCCAGTATATGATCCAGTGCCATGTTGCCGGCTGTCTGGTGGTCATCACATAAGGGGTTCTCACACTGCATACAAGCATCCAAGATTTCCCAGCCGGGACAGGAGACATAGCACAGTAAGTATAGAATATCTTGGCCTCCTTCATATCAGGCTGAGAAGATGCAAAACGCACCACTATATTCCATAGCAGGGTTGATTAAATAACAGTCCTTGATGCTGCTACCTTAAACTAAAGGCGTTTTTCAGGGTAATTCAAATATATTCTATTCTCTAATAATACCGCTCTTATCTGAAATTTGTATAGGGTGAGCTGTTGCAGTAGGGATAACGTACTACAGGCATCTAGTCAGGAATTATTGCCTTAGAAATTATAATCCTTGCTGCTGCAACCTAAAAAAATGCCAACGTAAAATCGGTTCTATTCTCTTTTAACACTTCTGTTAGCTGCGTTTAGTGTAGAGATAGGTGCTAGGTATCATCTGCTGGAAGTGGGTGTTCATTCTGGTTACATACATCTTTTCCACAACCTGTAACTTAATTGCTTTTTTTCCATGCACTCATTGACAGATTGATAATTTTTACAGTAATCTATAATCAGAAATTCATCAAAGCTGGCAGGGTTGCTTGAGCGCCTTCAGAGTTTGCTGCTGCCACGTACAAGAAAAAATGCTTTCAGGGCCGATATCCCTTGTATATTCTGCAATAATACCGCTCTTATCTGCAATTCTTCTAGGGTGAGCTGTCGCAGTAGGAATAGCGTATGACAGGCATCCAGACAGGGATTATTGCTTATAAATGCTAATCCTTGCTGCTGCTTTTTTCCATACACTCATCGACAGATTTGTGTTTTTTTGCAGTGATCTGTACTCAAAAATTTTATAAAGAAGGCAATATTAACTGATTTTATATGTCCATTTGCAGTTTCTCTGTAGCATCTGTATGTAGGAGGTTATTGTGGAAGACTTTAGCCTTCTGTAGCTGGTATTACACTTCTGAACTCTTGAGTGCTTTGTTTCCATCCATTTCTGGGTGCTTCTTAAAGTATTTTTGGGGTCATTGTCCTGCTGGAAGACCCATGGCCTAGGATGCAAACCCAGCTCTCTGACACTGGGCACTACATTGTGACCCAAAATCCTTTTGGGAATCTTCACATTTCATGATGCCTTGCACGCACAGTGCATGAGGCACCAAAACAACAATAAAATATCTTTGAACATCCACCATATTTGACTAACTACTGTGTTCTTTTATTTGTAGGTCTCATTCCATATACAGTGAACAGTAGAATGATGTGCTGTTACATCCTCGCTTCCACCGCAGATCCCTGCCTTCTCTTGCACTCACCTGTCTTCGGCGCCTCGGCGCGCCTCCTTTGCTGCAGGTTCCTGTCCGGCATCTTCTCGTCTGCGTGCGCACCCAGACTCTGCTTCTCACCGGCTGTACGCACACACCCGGTTCAGCGCTGCGCGCGTACATCTCTGAGAGTGTCCCTGCCGCTCTATTCTCTCCTCTCTATCCCTTGGAGGACTCCAACCCGGAAGTCCTCACAGCACTTTCCTTATTAGTCCGCCTCTTCCTCCAAACCTCGCCTTGTGTTCATTTGTGCTAGCAACTGACTTTGGCCGCACTATTGTCCAGTGTCTCATTTACCTGACCTTGTGCTTCTTTCTCTATTTCCCTAGGTCCAGTCCTAGTTCTTCATCCAGTCAATCTCCACGTTGTCCTGCCTGCTTGTCCGTTTGCACTACACCGTCCTTGCTTCACTCTCCAGCCTGACCTCCATTATCTTCCGGTTCGTGCTTCACTCTTACTCTGTATACCCTCCTGGTTCCTACTTCTAGCCCTTTCACCCTGCCTCCCAGCTGCCGTGGCGATAGTCTCTCACGGGTCTGCCCCTAACGCTCCCTGTATAGGGGGCAGTTCCATCTGGTTAGCTCGCCCATGGGAGGATCGTTGTCACGGTCCAGTGGGTCCACCCCTTTCATTCCTTTTTTACGTCTTCGTCATTGTCACAGTAGTCACATGTGCATTACCAAAAAGCTCTATCTTGGTCTCATCCATCCACAAAATGCCTGCTTGCCATCTAAAAATAGTGGGGTCCGCCTGCTGGCCCCCTATACATTTTGAGGGCCACCTGCCTATTGCGATTTTAGCTCTGTTTCCATCAATGTGAGCAATTTTTAGACCCCAAACAGACCTCCAAGAGGGGGAGGGGTCACTGTAAAATTGCTCAAGCTTCCCATTGATTCTCATTATACTCATTACTTGGGTCAAGCACCCTAGCATTACAATTTTCTCGACTCTAGTACCTGAGCATTTCAGTGCTCGCTTATCACTAAATAACATTAATTTGCTTGTCCTTTTCCTTTTACCAAATCTAAATACATTCAAAATGGCTGTACGCTACAGATTTAGTAACCCCAGTGACTTGATCAAAAGTACACTGTTACCTAAATACAGAAGTGAAGCCCTGGAGTTGGATATCAGCAGCTGGAAGGGAGGGTTTGTACTCAGGAGACACCCTGTCAGCCTGACACTGTACCTCCACACCCTCCTCTGTCATGAATGCAAAGCTGCCTGTGACAATACAGGAAGAGGAGGAGGATGTGTTGTGCTACCACAGAGGAGAAAGGGCCGTCACCTCCTTCACGTCTCCCCATGGCCTTACTACCCCATGGTATTACTAATCCCCACACACCTGCCCCCACAGACACCCTTCCTCTGGCCCAGGACCCACCTCCTTCCATCGCATACTTTCCCTCAATGATGTTGTGCAGTATCTCAGGCTCAGCACTTAGATGCATGGAGCCCTGCTACAGATTGCCGGAAGAGGAGATCCAAGGAGCCAAGAGGAGGAGCTGAAGAGGAAACCACTCTATGCAGGGCTGCATTAGTCAAGAAACGGGAGCAGACAGAGGGATAAATGGTGTCAGTGACTGACACTGCTTTACTGTGTGCCTGCACCACTGTCATCAATGTACTGAATGTCTGCAGCTGGAAGAAAGTGCCGGGCGGCCGCAGGCATTCAGCCATGTAATTTTTTTCCCCTCTCCGAAGTGGGCCCCATTTGGGGAGGCAGGAGGCAGTGCCCTTTGCAGTTGCCGACCCCTCGTCCCGGCCCTGCCTGCGGTGCATGGGTGTCACACCCTGCTCTTCTTCCATCATATCTCGTGGTCATCTCTTATGCTCTCTCCTACCTTCCATTCCCCCGCTTCGTCTATGCCCTCTCTCAGTCCCAGATACACACAGATGCATACATAGAAGTAATATGTTTTTCTATTTTAACATATTTGTATATCACATCTACAAAATTGGTTCGAACTTCAAAGATTACTTAAAAAATGTACATACTGTATCTGTCAGAATAAACAGTTCACGGTATGTGGCATCAACACATTTTGTTTCATTCTAAGCTCGAAGGCAGCAGGATGTACGAGTGCTTAACTGAACAGATTTGCCTAAAGGTCATGACACCATATTGTGTACATGAGATTCTGCCAACGCACATAACCTGAGGTGACAATTTCCAATGTATCTGTTCCATGTACAAAACAGTCTGTAGTTATATAGGAACAATGGACACAAGTACAGGTACATAACAGTATGCCACGGTCCAGTCACATTAGCAGTATTTGTTCAGTATTTTACCTCAGTATCTGTAATCCAAAACCAGCAGTGGAACAATTAGAGGAATAGTATAATAGAAACATATGCACCACTTCTGTATATATCACTCACTCATTGGTTTGATTTACAAATACCGAGGTGAAAAAACTCACCAAATACTGAATGTGTGCACATGGCCTTAAAGAGCAATTTCAGCGAGAAAATTAACTTATTTCCTCACAGGAGCTACCGGATTTTGGTTATGGGGCACTGATTGACTACAGTCACCGCTAATAGCACCACTCACTATACTGTGACTTGACAGCACTTTGATAGCTCACCATATACAGCATATGTACTGTCAAAGAATTCTTCTTCTCAGATGAAATAATTTTCTATTGATAGCCACACTTTAAGTGTGGCGGCCGGGCAGAATTTTAACGTTATTTACCTGCAGATTATCCCTATATCTGCAGTAAAATAGCATTTTCCAATGTTACAGGTTCCCTTTAAAAAGAATCTGTCAGCAGGTTGTTATGAAGTCTGAGAGCAGCATAATGTAGGAGCAGAGACCCTGATTACAGCAATGTGTCTCTTACTGGGCAGTGTGCTGTAGCTTCAATACAGTGAGTGTTTTATTAGCAGGAGATTATCACTGTAGGACCAGGTCTCACATGCATGGCAGTCTGGCTAATGTGTGTAACCCTGCCCCCATCACTGATTAGCAGCTTGTTGACAACACACACAGTACCTCGCAGTCTATCAATCAGTGGTGTGGGCGAGGTTATAGACAGAGCAGTATTATGAGCACTGCTTTATCTATAACAGAGAAAATAAGGATTCTAGCAAAACAGTACTAAGCAGTTCAGTAAGTTATATATTGCTGGAATCAGGGTCTCAGTCGCTACATCATGCTGTTCTTGGATTATATAACAAAAACATTCCCTTTAAAGGGGTTTTACATATACATTACCTTATGATGAGCAAAACATGGTCCACAAGAACCGATATAGTAGTCATATTCTATAAAATTGATCTATGTTGGGTAAGCTGAAATAATTTCAAAACTTATATCTTTCTTAACAACATTCCAGCAAGACCTGTAAACACTGTAAAATTGCTGATATTCAAAATATACAGAACACCTAGAATACTAATTACAAAACACATGCATTGTCTTTTAGGTCCTGTACTTGATATATCACTTGTTCCTTTACAAAATTAGCTGCAAACTAAATATGTTGATACCAAACATTAGAAGCGAATGAATAACAAAAAAAAAGAACTAACATTACTGTTGGCAGCCTCATGCAAAGGTTCCCATAAATGCTTTAAAAAATTAAAAAACTAAATGCTTGCATGCACACAGAAGCCTGGTGGTATATTTATCTATTGGTTAAACTGAATCAGTCATAAAGAAAATATCATTTTCCAAGAGCCACCATGATAATCTGCAGGTAAATACTGTTTTAAATCCATGTAGTAGTCTAACTGGATTTTAGCTGCTGGGAAAAAATCTACTATATAATTGTCTAAGGGTCACTTCCACCTTTCTGTCCTGTCTGTCCTTCTGTCTGTCATGGATATTCATTGGTCGCGGCCTCTGTCTGTCAAGGAAATCCAAGTTGCTGATTGGTCGCGGCAAAACAGCCACGACCAATCAGCGACGGGTACAGTCCGGAAGAAAATGGCCACTCCTTACTCTCCGCAGTCACTGCCCGGCGCCCGCATACTCCCCTCCAGCCACCGCTAACACAGGGTTAACACAGGGTTAATGCCAGCGGTAACGGACCGCGTTATGCCGCGGATAAACGCACTCCGTTACCGCCGGTATTAACCCTGTGTGTCCCCAACCTTTTACTATTGATGCTCCCTATGCGGCATCAATAGTAAAAAAAATGTCATGTTAAAAATAATAAAAAAACAAAAAACCTGCTATACTCACCCTCCGTTGTCCGCTGAGCCACGCGCGGCCTCCTCCATCTTCCGTTCCCATAGATGCATTGCAAAATTACCCAGAATACTTAGCGGTCTCGCTGGGTAATTTCGCAATGCATCCTCGGAACGGAAGATGGCGGCAGCCATGCCCGTATCACTGGAGCTTCGGTGGATCCCGCTGGAGGGTGAGTATATAACTATTTTTTATTTTAATTATTTTTTTAACAGGGATATGGTGCCCACACTGCTGTATACTACGTGGGCTGTGTTACATACCACGTGGCTCTGTGCTGTATACTACATAGGCAGTGTTATATACTATGTGGTCTGTGTGATATACTCAGTGGGCTGTGCTATAAACTGTGTGGGCTGTGCTATATACTACATGACTGGGCAGTATACTACGTGGCACTATGCTGTATACTATGTAGCTGGGCAATATACTACATGTCTGTGCTGTATACTACGTGGCTCTGTGCTGCATACTACATCACTGTGCAATATACTACGTCGCTGGCCAATCTACTACGTGACTGGGCAATATACTACGTGGGCTGTGCAATATACTACGTGTTTGTGCTGTATACTACGTCGCTGTGCAATATACTACTGTACGTGACTTGGCAATATACTACGTGGCTGGGCAAAATACTACGTTACTGGGCAATATACTACGTGGCTGGACAATATACTACGTGACTGGGCAATATACTACGTGGCTGGGCAATATACTACTGTACGTGACTTGGCAATATACTACGTGGCTGGGCAATATACTACGTTACTGGGCAATATACTACGTGGCTGTGCAATATACTACGTGTTTGTGCTGTATACTACGTCGCTGTGCAATATACTACTGTACGTGACTTGGTAATATACTACGTGGCTGGGCAATATACTACGTTACTGGGCAATATGCTACGTGGCTGGACAATATACTACGTGTTTGTGCTGTATACTATGTCGCTGTGCAATATACTACTGTACGTGACTTGGCAATATACTACGTGGCTGGGCAATATACTACGTTACTGGGCAATATACTACGTGGCTGGACAATATACTACGTGACTGGGCAACATACTACGTGGCTGGGCAATATACTACTGTACGTGACTTGGCAATATACTACGTGGCTGGGCAATATACTACGTTACTGGGCAATATACTACATGGCTGGACAATATACTACGTGACTAGGCAATATACTACGTGGCTGGGCAATATACTACGTGGCTGGGCAATATACTACGTTACTGGGCAATATACTACGTGGCTGGACAATATACTACGTGACTGGGCAATATACTACGTGGCTGGGCAATATACTACTGTACGTGACTTGGCAATATACTACGTGGCTGGGCAATATACTACGTTACTGGGCAATATACTACGTGGCTGTGCAATATACTACGTGTTTGTGCTGTATACTACGTCGCTGTGCAATATACTACTGTACGTGACTTGGTAATATACTACGTGGCTGGGCAATATACTACGTTACTGGGCAATATGCTACGTGGCTGGACAATATACTACGTGTTTGTGCTGTATACTATGTCGCTGTGCAATATACTACTGTACGTGACTTGGCAATATACTACGTGGCTGGGCAATATACTACGTTACTGGGCAATATACTACGTGGCTGGACAATATACTACGTGACTGGGCAACATACTACGTGGCTGGGCAATATACTACTGTACGTGACTTGGCAATATACTACGTGGCTGGGCAATATACTACGTTACTGGGCAATATACTACATGGCTGGACAATATACTACGTGACTAGGCAATATACTACGTGGCTGGGCAATATACTACGTGGCTGGGCAATATACTACGTTACTGGGCAATATACTACATGGCTGGGTAATATACTACGTGGCTGGGCAATATACTACGTGGCTGGGTAATATACTACGTGACTGGGCAATATACTACGTTACTGGGCAATATACTACATGGCTGGGCAATATACTACGTGGCTGGGCAATATACTACGTGGCTGGGTAATATACTACATGACTGGGCAATATACTACGTGACTGGGCAATATACTACGTGGCTGGGCAATGTACTACGTGGCTGGGCAAAATACTACGTGACTGGGCAATATACTATGTTGCTGGGCAATATACTACGTGACTGGGCAATATACTACGTGACTGGGCAATATACTACGTAGCTGGGCAATATACTACGTGGACATGCATATTCTAGAATACCCGATGCGTTAGAATCGGGCCACCATCCAGTAAATCATATTCTCCCTGCAGCTGCTTGCTTCAGTTAATGGGAATCTGTCAGTAAGATCAAACCCCCAAACCGCATATTTGGGCAAGTAGGTCTTTGAGATGTAAATCCATTGTCACCTTTCTAGCTTCTATCTGCTTTCCAGGATAATTAGCGTTTTAATTAACATGCAAATAGGATGTTAAGTAGTGAGGAACTTATCAGGTAAAATTCAAATTTGCCATCATGACTTCAGGACAAATGCAACCTTGTGCCTTGTATGTGCAGAAAAGTACTGTGTCTCATCATAGCCAGAAGTCCCAGCTCAATGTGAAGCCACAAGTGTAAGCGCAAGTGGCGGTTATCAGAAAATGTGATGAGGAGGTTTAATTAATATTTTTTCAGAATTACCTAGGAATACATGGCACAGAGTACATTTGTACTTTATTCATTGCAGTCCCCATTTTGGAGTTCACATTTTTTCCACTACCATTTCTGCCACTGAGTGCACACGTGCAACGAACATTGATTTGCTCTTGTCATGGAAGGCATCATTGAGTGGCCTGCACATGTCTGTGTTTTTGGCCAACTTTTGGTGTTTGGTTACATGTGAAGCTGTGTGTTAGTGTCAGCAGTGAGGTGGCCAGCACCAGACATATTCTCTTGTACGCTCGCCACAATATGCAGCAGCATGAATTTAGTGATAATGGGTCTACACCACCATATCCCTTGAAGAAGCATAATGTGAAACATATATCCAAGGGGACACCAGGGCCGGAAACTCACATAGGTAAGAAGTGCATGGGTTCTGTGCCATAATACTAAGCTATTGAAATGAATAGTGATTAAGGCATGATATGGGTATATACAGTATATATACAGGGTGGGCCATGTATATGGATGCACGTAAATAAAATGGGAATGGTTGGTGATATCAACTTCCTGTTTGATAAGAAAGAGAGGGGGCACCACAGATTCCAAGGGATCCAACCAGGTCTATATAATATGAACCATTTCAAAAAAGAAGAGAAAGAAATAGACCAAAAATCGGGGATCACCGGAGGCACGGATCAAGTAAAAAAAGGGCAAATTTTATTCAAAAGTGTATAAACGGACACAGAAAACCACATAGAGCACACATTAAAAACATTTAAAACATTGGTCATCCATGTGACCTATACATGGTACACTTAGGCCCAAAATAGAGCCATCCCCCTGTATGAACCAACTCCCCAGTATCAATAGATGACAAATATAAAGAAAATCCTAACTATTACCGAGTGTGATGTCTATGTGAACAGCACCTTATTTTATCATACAAAAAATATATTGAAAAAGAGAGCTAAATGGCAAGTACACAAATAGTCATATAGCTACCACATTCAGCATATGTCATAATGACTTGTAAGGAGATCCACAATGCCTAAATGCACCATGTTAGGCCGCCGTCACACATGCGAGTTTTACGGACGTAAGAGCGCAGAATCTACGTCCGTAAAACTCGCAAAAAATACGGCACAATTATTCTCTATGCCCCTGCTCCTATTTGCCGTATTTTACTGATCAGTATTATACGGCTTTCTACGGCCGTACAAAATCGCAGCATGCTGCGTTTGTCACCGTACTGCGCAAGAAATACGCCAATGAAAGTCTATGGAAGCGTGAAAAATACGGATTACACACGGACAAGCAGTGTGACTTGCGAGAAATACGCAGCGATGTTAGAGAGAAAAGCCGGTAATTCAGTGCGGTGTACAGTAAAATCACACTGACAGCTTACAGTAGAATAGGTAGAATAAATGTGTACACATAGAATAGGTATATATATATATATATGTCAGTGAGACACATATATGTATATATATTAATATTTATTCCAGCGCTAGACAGCTTGAAAGCCGGTAATTCAATTACCGGCTTTTTCCTTCTCCTTCCTAAAACCCGACATGATTTGAGACATGGTTTACATACAGTAAACCATGTCTTCTCTCCATTTTTTTTGCAGATTCCACACTACTAATGTCAGTAGTGTGTATCTGCAAAATTTGGCCATTCTAGCTCTTAAAATAAAAGGTTAAATGGCGGAAAAAATTGGCGTGGGCTCCCGCGCAATTTTCTCCGCCAGAGTAGTAAAGCCAGTGACTGAGGGCAGATATTAATAGCCTGGAGAGGGTCCACGGTTATTGGCCCCCCCCTGGCTAAAAATATCTGCCCCCAGCCACCCCAGAAAAGGCACATCTGGAAGATGCGCCTATTCTGGCACTTGGCCACTCTCTTCCCATTCCCGTGTAGCGGTGGGATATGGGGTAATGAAGGGTTAATGCCACCTTGCTATTGTAAGGTGACATTAAGCCTAATTAATAATGGAGAGGCGTCAATTATGACACCTATCCATTATTAATCCAATACTAGTAAAGGGTTAAATAAAACACAAACACATTTTGTACAATTATTTTAATGAAATAAAAACAATGGTTGTTGCAGTATTTTATTCAACACCCAATCCAGTCACTGAAGACCCTCGTTCTGTGAGTAAAAAAACATAATAAACCAACAATATACTTACCCTCCGCAGATCTGTAACGTCCAACGATGTAAATCCTTCTGAAGGGGTTAAAACATTTTGCAGCAAGGAGCTGTGCTAATGCAGGCTGCTCCTCGCTGCAAAACCCCAGGGAATGAGGCTAAAAATAGATCAATGATCTATAGTTAGCTTCATTTGCGGTGAGGCGCCCTCTGCTGGCTGTTCATAGATCGTGGGAAATTACCTAGAAAGCTCCCTGGAGTCATCTAGACATGAACCCCAATTGCCATAGAAATGAATAAAGATACATATGGAGGTGCAGATAACCAGCCCAGCTGAGGGCACAATCAGGTTCAAAGACTAATAAATCTATTAGCAGAGTAAGTACGAGACTCAATGTGCCAAAGCTGCAGAGACTCCCATGCTGAAGAGGCATGCACACAGTTACCAAAGCCTCTGGGGCTAGATGACCAAAGCTCAATCACGGCATGTAAAATAGAGCCAAGGGCTGCTGGACACACTCAGGACCACCTGGGGAGTGGAGACAGGGGGTACGCTGACCCAACTTCCTGTTTGTGGCACATTAGTATATGAGAGGGGGAAAACTTCAAAATGGGTGGTGACCATGGTGGCCATTTTGGATCAAACTTTATTTTTTCAATGGGAAAAAGGTAATGTTCCACATCAAACTTATTGAAAATTTCACAAGAAAAACAATGTGTGCTTGGGTTTAATGAAACTTTATTCTTTTATTAGTTATTCATGAGTTCATCCTTGTTTACAGTAATTGACATGTCGCAGAGGTTAACACGTGAGGAGCGGATAGAAATTGTGTTGATGTCTGATGAACGCAGTACCCGGGTCATTGCAGCAAAACAAAAATTTGAACAGGACCCTCAGTTTACACAGAACATTATTTTCAGTGATGAGGCAAACTTTTTTGGGTGGGCCATTTTTATGGATACACCAAAATAAAATGGGAATGGTGACAGTTATCTTGCGTAGGGTGTCTTGCATTGAAATCTGCTGCAATGACACGGGGAATGCATTCACCAGACATCAACACAATTTCTATCCGCTCCTCATGTGCTAACCTCTGCGACATATTAATTGCTGTAAACAAAGAGAAACTTGTAAATAACTCATGAAAGAATAAAGTTATGTTAAAACCAAGCACACCATTGTTTTTCTTGTGAAATTCTCAATAAGTTTGATGTGTCACATGACCCTCTTCCCATTGGAAAAAAACAAAGTTGGATCCAAAATGGCCGACTTCAGAATGGCCACCATGGTCACCACTCATCTTGAAAAGTTTTCCCCCTCCTATATACTAATGACCTACAAACAGGAAAGTGATATCACCAACCATTCCTATTTTATTTAGGTGCATCCATATACGTGGCCCACCCTGTAGATTCTGCCTGTGGGTTTGATCCCAGTGTTCTTGTCATAATTGCTCAAGTCGTATCCTACTTAAAAAGCTTAGGCATTGTATTCTCTGTTGAGTTGTCCATTTACAGTCAAATGGGTGGAGTGAACCGTCACTGTTCAACACGCACTGAAGTCACTCCCCTCTGCTACTTGATTGACAGCTTCTGTGTGGAGCAGGATGCCATTCAGGGATCAGATGGACTGTTCATAACGTGCGCGCTCATCATGTACTGAGCACTGGCTGCCTACAACCCTCCAGTGTGGTCACAATGATTAGTAGAAAGCGGCTGCAGTAGATCTTCTAGTTAGACAGACACATATATTTAAAATGATTTTTGCCTGCAGATTACCCTATGGCTGCAGTAATTGATTACTATTTTTAGTGACAGGTTTCCTTTAAATGTTACTGGAAATTAGTAATAAAGTCAAAAATGTTTAAAAAAAAAAGCACCATGAGTTGCCAAACAGTAAATTAGTTTCATTTTTGCTTGATTTTTCTTAATAATATCATTATCTTTAAATAAATTTACAGGGCATCTAATATAGTTTGCCCCACCTGAAGACAAAATATCAATATCAATTCGGTGGGTCCCTGTATTATTTGCCTCCACCACCAAAGCTAATAACTGCTAATAGGATAGGTCAACAAAACTAGACGCCCAGGTAACCCCTTTCATTTTTATATTTAATCTATTTAGACAGATTAAATATTAAAAAAGCATTCTTATCTTAAACATTTATCCACAGGATATGTCATAAATCCCTAATAGGTGAAAGTCCTTGACCAGAACTTTATGGGGATCCCGAAACCCTGTTTGCTATTCTTGCAGCCACAGTCCCCTCCCCCCCAAAAAGTCAATACTTATAAAGATAATTTAAAAAAAATTGCAATTCATAAGCCAAAAACATTTTTTTCACACAAGTAACATACAATATATAACTGGGTACAAACATCTGACAACAGTAACAGGTAGAAAAAAAAGAGTGAAAATACGACCATTGGCTCAATGTTTGTTATGAATCACGTGCGACACATTACACAACGGTTGCAGTACCGTAAGTGTCGACAAGCTTCCGCTATCACAGCATCACACATTGTCAAGTGCATTCACTTTAGATGATGAACACAAAACGAGAAAATAGTGAAAACGCTGCACTGACCGACTGGCGTGTCCTCAGACAGGCTCAAGAGAGCCATGTTCCCATTGGTGCTTCCAGGTCCATTGTCGAAAAAGTAGGGGGCATAATTGGTTTGCACTGCAAAATACAGAAATGTCCATTATCTACTGGTATGGTTTAGAAAATGCAAACATTTTTGACTCTCTATAAAGACAGATATGTCAGAAAATGATATTTGTGGTAAATGAAGGATTGGCTGCTCGGTCCTAATGTTTACAGGGCTGCCTTAGTCTGAATGGGTCTATAAATACTATAAATTATAGTGCATAAATATATACACAAAGTATATATAACACGAGCAGCGAACACATAACACAGCACTACAGGTGGCCCTTGTACATATCAAATATCTTCATGTTTTCAAGTAATAAATTCGATGTCCCTTAAAGCTGCAATAAGCCATTTTGAGCCTGTCCGACAGATAGTGCATCAGACCAGAAAGCTCACGTCACATTGAATAGCTGAGAATTAAGTCCCATTATGTATTAACAGCGTTGCTTTTTAACACTTCGTCTATGTAATTCCTTTGAGGTGAAAATGATTTAACCCTTCTTGTGCCATTCTAAAAAAAAAAAAACTATATTTCTGAGCAAATACTAAGTGGAAAGGCTTAAAGAAAATTTGCGCAGAAAAAACTAGAAAACATTGGCTATTTTGCTATGTCGGCATGTATAAACATTAGTAATGATGAAACAGAGTATCAATGGAATTAAAACTGACTTCAGAAACAATTACCTATAACCCCCCAAAATAAAGTGACCCACAGAATAGGCCCTTCAGTTCTAAGAGGCTAAATCCCCTCCCTGTGCAGGGTTCGTAAAGACGGATTAGCCTCGCTCTTCTGTGAGCGTCTCAGCTTTTCTATTACATGTTGGATAGAAGGTAATTTCACTTACCTGCCAGGCAAACATAAAGCAGAGACAGGATAGAAGATGCTGTAAAGTGCCAGACATACTTCATCGCCAACGGCACAACTGTCACTTTCTTTCCTTGAATTCCTATAATTTTATTTTAACGCTCTGCAGTGGTTAGTGCCATTCAGGACAATGTAAGGACTCTCTATGCAAGGGGAGGTAACAGATGCCAGGATGCTAATCCGATGACACGTCTTATTTTTCTCCTGCCTACTATCTAATTAGACCAATTAACGAGCGAGGAGCTGAGGGAATTCTTTCTTTTTATTTAAGTAAAGAAACCCAATTGAGTATGTGTATAAAAATTATGATTTTCCGATGGGATCCTAAAACCCCTATAGGACTAGAAGTCCCTACATTTCCCTATTTTTGCTTTACTATATTCTGGTGTTTTTCTGCTGTGGTTTAGGCTGAAATGATGACAACCTATACAAACACCGTTACAACTTTTACCCATCGCAGAAATTTCTGCATTGATGAGCCTGACTACTATTGGGCCGCAGGATTTATAGCTGCATATTTGTAAGTGTGAAATGACAAAAAATGCTTTAAAAGCAATGTGGCTGCTGGATGTATTACAAAACTAGAGTCTTGGCAAACTTGGCTATGAGGCTCAGATCCAGAATGAAAAAAAGAATACTTGGGAGCTATTGGCTCCTAACTTGAAATATTTAAGAGCCAAATGTTCACAAATTTTAATATTTACTATGCAGTCAAAAGCATTGGGACACTTACAAAGGCATACAGAGAATTCATGGGCAGTCAACACTCATAGGTGAGGTCACAGAATAGCATAACTCCCGACCGGGCAATATTCTGTTTTTGCACTTTCTTTTTTCCTCCCCTTCTTCCAAGAGGCATAACTTTTAGATTTTTCTGTTGAAATAGCCAAATGAGGGCTTGAGTTTTGTATGACAAGTTGTGCAATTGAGTGTCATTCTCTCCTTTATCATGTGATGTACTGGAAAGTGGGAAAAAATTGCAAGTGTGGTGAAATAGTGAAAAAAGTGCAATTCTGCAACAGTTTTGGGGGGGCGGGGGTTTCTATTACTGCTTTCAATATGACCAATCGATCTACAGATCAGTATGATTTCAGCTATACCAAACATGCATACTTTTTTTGTTATTGAAGTGGCAAAAAAAATTGGAAATTTGTCAAAAAAACAAAAATGGTGTTTTCAACTTTAGGTCGATGAGGCTGTGTGAGGGCTTGTTATCTCCACCCCGAGATAATATTTTTATTCATACCAGTTTGAGGCAGATACAATGTTTTATTGCCTCTTGTTACTTTTTTTTAGCTGTTGCTATGGCTGAAAAAAATTAAATTCTGGTGTTTTGATTTTTTTCTCATTACATCATTTACCAATCAAGTTAATTAATTTTATGTTTTTTCATAGTTAGGACTTTTACAGACATGGAGATACCAAATATGTGTATTTTTTGTGAACTTGTACTTGTGATCATCCAATGATTTTTGCTATATACAGCAATATCACAGTATTGCTGTATATTGCAAAATCACTGTCTCCCATGAATGCCATCATGACAGACACAGTGCTCCACAGGACTCTCCACATGCACATTATGATGACACCACAGTATCCCCTGCAAAGTATGATTCCACTATAGTGCCCACGACAAAGTTTGATGTCCCCAGCTACCCCACACACACTATGAAGATACGGAGAGACCCCAACACAATATGATGCCCCAAATGCCCCCACACTGTATGTTAACCTCCACAGCCCGCACATGCATTTGGGTGGGTCCCACACTCCGTTGACACAACATGGTGGCCCCCACAGCCATATATACAGCATGGTGGCCGCACAGTCTCACAACACAGTATGATGGCCCTCACAACTCTCCACTCAGTATAATGTTCCCCACAGTCCTACAAACAGTATGATGTCCCCTACAGCCCTCCCACACATTATAATGACTATCAGAGCCCCCTACACAGAATTATGAATCCCAAAAAGCATGATCACCCTGCACAATATAATTACCCACAGCTCACACACAACATGATATTCCCCCCAGTTTCCCCACATGTAGTTGATGGCCCCCAATGTTCTCCATAATTTATGATTCTCTGCAGTGTGTGGTCTTAAGTCCTGCACAGTGAACATGATGTAGTGACTCTATCACAGCGCTGAGACTTAAAGCTCATATGCATAATGGAAATGATGGAACAGGGATCTGATGGCTCCCTGTTCTATGATTGCATTGAACTGTATCTGCATCCAGGTTGCAAATACAGTTGAAAATGTGATGCTGGACATAGGTGCAGGGGCGGACTGGGCCGGGTGGCAGGAATGCATATGACCCCCAGGCCGGTGACTAAGCAGCTGCACGGGGCCGCTGGAGGACTGGCAGTGATTATAACACATAGCGCACCTGTAGTGCGTGGTCGCGTCATCCTCCCAGCCTCCCCGACATGCAGGCTGCAGCAGTATGTGATGAGCAGGCTCCTGTGCGGCACTGCCACTCTGAGGGAGACAGCGCAGCCAGCAGCAATCAAGATGAAAGGTCAGCATACCGGCCTGTGTGTGCGCGTGGAGCTCCCAGGGAGAGAGAAGCCCCAGCTCCTCCTGCTCTTAACTGCTATCCTGGCAGAGAAGGAGAGACCGGGGGAGGTGTCGGGACAGTACAGTGCTGTGAACAGGAGAAAACAGAGCTGCACATGGACATCAGCCGCCCCTCACCACAGAGGAGAGTGTGTGATGTGTGTATGAGGTATCTGGTGTGTGTGATGCTGTGTGTGTGAGAGCTGCATGCGTGTGTGATGCTTGTTTGTGATGCTTGTGTGTGTGTGATGCTGCGAGTGTGTGAGAGCTGCCTGTGTGTGATGGTGTGTGAGAGCTGCGTAAGTGTGAGATCTGTGTGTGTGTGATGCTGCGCGTGCGTGATGCTGCGCTTGTGATGCATTTGTGTGAAGCGTGATGCTGCATGTGTGAGAGCTGCGTGTTTTATGCTGCGCGTGTATGTGAGCTGCGTGTGTGTGAGAGCTGCGTGTGTGTGAGAGCTGCGTGTGTGTGATGCTGTGCGTGTGAGATTTGTGTGTGATGCGTGTGTGAGAGCTGCGTGTGTGTGAAGCTGCGTGTATGTGAGCTGCGTGAGTGTGATGCTTGTGTGTGAGCTGCATGTGTCTGTGGGCTGCGTGTGTGTGTGAGCTGCATGTGTGTGTGATGCGTGTGTTTGAACTGTGTGTGTGAGCTGCGTGTGTGTGAGCTTAGTGTGTGTGAACTGTGTGTGTCATTATACAGTGGGGCTGGGTGAGTCATTATACAGTGGGGCTGTGTGTGTCATTCTACAGTGGGGCTGTGCGTGTCATTATACAGTGGGGCTGTGCGTGTCATTATACAGTGGGGCTGTGTTTGTATCATTATACAGTGGGGCTATGTGTGTGTCATTATACAGTGGGGCTATGTGTGTGTCATTATACAGTGGGGCTGTGCATGTGTGTGTCATTATACAGTGAGGCTGTACGTGTGTCATTATATAGTGGGGCTGTGTGTGTCATTATACATTGGGGCTGTGCGTGTCATTATACAATGGGGCTATGTTTGTGTCATTATACAGTGGGGTTATGTGTGTGTCATTATACAGTGGGGCTGTGCATGTGTGTGTCATACAGTGAGGCTGTGCATGTGTGTGTCATTATACAGTGGGGCTGTGCGTGTGTGTGTGTCATTATACAGTGGGGCTGTGCGTGTGTGTGTGTCATTATACAGTGAGGCCGTGTTTGTCATTATACAGTGAGGCTTTGCGTATGTGTGTGTGTCATTATAGAGTGGGGCTGTGTGTGTGTCATTATACAGTGGGGCTGTGTGTGTGTCATTATAAAGTGGGGCTGTGCATGTGTGTGTCATACAGTGAGGCTGTGCGTGTGTGTGTGTCATACAGTGAGGCTGTGCGTATGTGTGTTTGTCATTATACAGTGGATATACAGTAGGATTGTGTGTGTGTCATTATACAGTGGGGCTGTGTGTGTGTCATTATACAGTGGGGCTGTGCGTGTCATACTGTGGGGCTGTGCGTTTGTGTGTCATTATACAGTGGGGTTGAGCGTGTGTCAGTCATTGGTTGTATTCACTCTGTGTCATTCTATGTGGCTGCAGACTTGTGCTTCTCACATTGCTCACAGTGCTATGGTTATTCGGCGGGTGTGTGGCTGCAAGTTTGTGATTTGCATACATGCGGTCACATGCTGACTAGTAGTGTTGAGCATTCCGATACCGCAAGTATCGGGTATCGGCCGATATTTGCGGTATCGGAATTCCGATACCGAGTTCCGATATGTTTGGGATATCGGGAATCGGTATCGGGATTAAGATTCATGTGTAAAATAAAGAATAAAAAATAAAAAATATTGATATACTTACCCTCGGACGCGCCCTGGTTGTCACCGCTGCAACCGCCATGCTTCCGTTCCTAAGAATGAGCGCGTTAAGGACTTTCGATGAGGTCGCGGCTTGTGATTGGTCTCTGAGCGGTCATGTGACCGCTCACGCGACCAATCACAAGCCGCGACATCATCGAAGGTCCTTAACGCGCTCATTCTTAGAAAGGGAACCATGGCGGTTGCAGCGGTGACAACCAGGGCGCGTCCGAGGGTAAGTATATCAATATTTTTTTATTTTTATTCTTTATTTTACACATGAATATGGATCCCAGGGCCTGAAGGAGAGTTTCCTCTCCTTCAGACCCTGGGAACCATAGAGGATACCTTCCCATTGACTTGTATTGGTATCGGATATCGGTATCGACGATATCCGATATTTTTCAGATATCGGCCGATACCATCCGATACCGATACTTTCAAATATTGGACGGTATCGCTCAACACTACTGACTAGACTTGAGAGAGAACAAACCACACTTAGCTGTATGTAAGTCTGGCAGAGGTCTGGGAGAAACAGCTCAGTTAAGTAGCCTGGCAATCACCTGGGATAATTAACACCTGGAGACAGTTAACGCCCCCCAGTCTCAGGTTGGACAGCCGAGTGCACACCACTGAACATGACTGGATGACTGAGATGTCAATAAAAGCACCGACATCTTAAGCACAACCCTGTACCAGATTGGTCAGCTGAGCTATCAGTAACTATATCTTAGACACACTGAGGTGTGGAACCATGACAGTTACTCCTCAAAGATTGCCTGGGCAGGGGAGTTGTGCCTCTGCAATCCGTAGCAAGAGCAGGTTGTAATACACAGCTGAAGTCTTGCTGCAGCTAGTTCTGAGCTCAGCATGTTAACCCCTAAGAGGCATATGAGGATAATAAAGAGGACAATATGGGTTTCTGCCTGGGATCCAGGGCTTCGGGGGGGCCCGAGGTCAATTTGCCCTCATTATAATGGTGTGTGCGCCAACATTATAATGGTGCATATTTACAGCCACAGAGCTTTCCTGAAGCTCCACTGCTGGCAATAGAGAATAATAGAGCAGCTACAGGACAGCTCCTGTGGCCTTTTCTGTGATGTGCCTAAGCTGGTGCTAGCGCAATGACGTCATTGTGCTAGCATGTACGCACGGGCCACAAGAAAAAGTGCAGACACAGGGGATTGTATGGAGAGGTAAATATTGAAAACTGTTTATTTTTCAAGAAAATAAATGAAAAGGGGGTGAGAGAGAGGAAAGTGTAATGAATTGAGGGTGGCAGTGGAAGAGAGAAAAATATATTAGAATGAATTGATGGGATAGTAGAGAGGACATTACATAATTAATTGGGTGAAGGGAGTCTTGTAAGTAAAAAGAGTTGGTGGGAGCTGGAGATGAACAGTAGGGGGGCATTGAGGACACATGACAGAGAGTGACTGGTAATGAATTGGAGGAAAGAGTACAGTGGCAAATTAAGTTATATAAGTATTGGGTTGGCAGCAGGGACTAATTATATGGCATAGCATAGCAAATCAGGAGGAGCCATCACAGCTTATATAAATTCTGAGGCAGCCATTTAAAAGTGATTTATGAAATAAGAGCTTGTCAGAACTTCACAGAAAGAGAAAGACCTAAAAGGTTGGTCAGATATCTCAGACAGTAGTGTGCTGCACAACTGCAGCACTAAGGGTACATGTCCACGTTCAGGATAGCCAGCGCTTTGGACGGAGCGGAAAACTCGCTCCGCCCAAAGCTCCGCCCCTTCGTAGACTCGATGATGCCGGATGTGTTCATTTCACAGATCCGGAATCATCGCACCCCATACATAGGGCCCTGTGTTTTATCTTGCGGCGGCGCAGCGTCGCCACAAGGTAAACGGACATGCTGCGATCTAAAAAGAAGCGCCGCATGTCCGAAATCGCAGGGCCGCCGGATGCAGGTTATGACGCATAGTGGAGACGGGATTTCATAAAATCCCCTCAACTATGCTGTAACATCTGGACGCTGCGTGTTTGACACTGTGACTCAACACAGCGTCAAACACGCAGCGTTTCCTGAACGTGGAAACATACCCTAAAGAAGATGAGAGCAGTAGTCTGTGATTAAGGCTGGAGTCACACTAGAGAGGAATACAGATGAGTGCTAGGAGAGAAAAAAGTGTTTTTTTATCATTTGTTACAGGAGATCGAAGGCTTCGTTTGGAATGGCAGAAGAATAAAGATGGCAAAACTGTTTGGTCTTTCATTTCATTAAAATACTTTATTCTGCATGTGTGTGTGTTTATTTAACCCTTTACAAACTTTAGGATTAGTAATTGGATAGGTGTTTACATTGTTTAATGTCACCTTACAATACGAAGGTGACATTAACCCCTTATTACCCCATATGCCACCCCTACAGTTCAGTGGGAAGAGAGAGGCTAAGTGCCAGAATTGGCGCCTCTTACAGAAGCACCTTTTCTGGGGTGGCTGGGGGCAGATGTTTTTAGCCAGGGGTGGCAAATAACCATGGTCACTCTCCAGGCTATTAATATCTGTCCTCAGTTACTGGCTTTCCCTCTCTGGCGCAGAAAATTTGCGGGAGCCCACGCCAGTTTTTTCTGTGAATACATTCTTTTATTAAATACATACAGGTCCCAAATTTTACACACACATACACAGTATTAGTCACTGACATATATAAATGTAACTGTTCTGCAATGGTTTACTGTATGTAAACCATGTTTCCTATCCTGTCGGCTTCTGCAATGATTTTGCAGAAAACAAAAAAAGAATTATCGGTTATTCTGCTATCTATCTCTCTATGAATTATAAAGATATATATATGTGTGTCACTGATATATATATATATATATATATATATATATACTGCTCAAAAAAATAAAGGGAACAATAAAATAACACATCCTAGATTTGAATGAATGAAATATTCTCATTGAATACTTTGTTCTGTACAAAGTTGAATGTGCTGTCAACAAAATCACAGAAAAATCATCAATGGAAATAAAATTTATTAACTAATGGAGGCCTGGATTTGGAGTCACACACAAAATCAAAGTAGAAAATTGCAAATTGCAGGCTGATCCAACTTCAGTGGAAATGCCTCAAGACAAGGAAATGATGGTCATTAGTGTGAGTGGCCTTCACGTGCCTGTGTGACCTCCCTACAACGCCTGGGCATGCTCCTGATGAGGCGGCGGATAGTCTCCTGAGGGATCTCCTCCCAGACCTGGACTAAAGCATCCACCGACTCCTGGACAGTCTGTGGGGCAACGTGACGTTGGTGGATGGTACGAGACATGATGTCCCAGATGTGTTAAATCAGATTCAGGTCTGGGGAACGGGCGGACCAGTCCATAGCTTCATTGCCTTCATCTTGCAGAAAATGCTGACACACTCCAGCCACATGATGTCTGGCATTGTCCTGCATTAGGAGGAACCCAGGGCCAACCGCAACAGCATATGGTCTCATAAAGGGTCTGAGGATCTCATCTTGGTACCTAATGGCAGTCAAGCTACCTCTGGCGAGCACATGGAGGGCTGTGCAGCCCTCCAAAGAAATGCCACTCCACACCATTACTGACCCACTGCCAAACCGGTCATGCTGAGGGATGTTGCAGGCAGCAGATCACTCTCCACAGCATCTCCAGACTCTTTCATGTCTGTCACATGTGCTCAGTGTGAACCTGCTTTCAACTGTGAAGAGCACAGGGTGCCAGTGGCGAACTTGCCAATCCTGGTGTTCTGTGGCAAATGCCAAGCATCCTGCAGGGTGTTGGGCTGTGAGCACAACCCCCATCTGTGGACGTCGGGCACTCAGACCATCCTTATGGAATCAGTTTCTAATCGTTTGTGCAGACACATGCACATTTGTGGCCTGCTGGAAGTCATTTTGCAGAGCTCTGGCAGTACTCCTCCTGTTTCTCCTTGCACAAAGGCTTAGGTAGTGGTCCTGCTGCTGGGTTGTTGCCCTCCTATGGCCCCCGGCCTGTTTCCTGGTAGCGCTTCCAGCCACTGGACACTATGCTGACAGACACAGTAAACCTTCTTGCCACAACTCGCCTTCATGTGCCATCCTGGATGAGCTGCACTACCTGAGCCACTTGTGTGGGTTGTAGAGTCCGTCTCATGCTACCACGAGTATGAAAGCACAACCAACATTCAAAAGTAACCAAAACATCAGCCAGAAAGCATTGGTACTGAGATGTGGTCTGTGGTCTCTACCTGCAGAACCACTCCTTTATTGAGTGTGTCTTGATAATTGACAGTTTGATTTCACTGAAGTTTGAATTACTTGGAGTTATATTCTGTTGTCTAAGTGTTCCCTTTATTTTTTGAGCTGTGTATATGCACCTATTTTAGGTGCATATATCTGTTCGCATTTACTGTACAATTGTACTGTTTCTGGTCAATATGACCCGACCTATTAAAATGTTGATTTTTGCTACTGTGTTTTATTTGAATACCTATTTCATTATTAAACTGTATGTGAACACATGCTATACAAGAGATATACGAGTCAAATAATTGCCACGAGTACTACTAGCAAAATATATTTATTAGATTTTCACTGAAAATCATACATATCATATATGGTAGAAAATAGATAAAAGGATGTGACTGCATCCACAGGTGCAAAAAGTCCAGGTATAGCCGACAAAAACACAATAAGTTACAATGCATACATAATATTGAGGTATACAAAAATGCAAATAGCCCATGTGTGTGGCAGACAAAACATCAAGGTGGGTGTTATCTACACATAGTAATCCTGATAATGCCCATGTAACTGCCACACATTAAGTATACATAGACCGCATTATATAAACAGCTAGTTAGCAAAGTAAAGAGTTAATTACCCATAGTTTGTGTCCTGTCTGGCTCCTGGATGAACCCCAACGCGCGTTTCGCGTGTATGTGTTGCCGCTTCCTCAGGGGGCGTGGCTAACTAGGGATCCCGGTCGCATATAAATAGTGCTCAAGTCCGGTCACATGACGTGACGATAACACCATAGTGCGCATGCGTGAATCATATGAGAGCGTCATCACCGCATAACCAGCCCCCATCCTGACGAGCAGATCCCAGTCACGTGAGTGGGTTGGCGCCACGCCCACACCGTACGACAAATGGATCGCCGCCAGGAACAGAGACAGGCAGCGGTATACAGCACTCCCCCAGTATATAATATACTTCAGGTTTGAAGGTGCATACATAAAAAATGTCACGATACTACGTGACATCAAGTGCAATATTGTTTATCTAAATGTCTAAAAGGCAAACACCAATTGCCATGTAATGTGTGTATATAAAGTGATAAGTGCATAAAGTGAACTAAGTGTCTACCATATAAGATATGATCAGATGATGCACATAATTTTAATTATAGTTACATACACAAAAATAGATAATAAACAAAGAAAAAAAAGGGGGAAAGGAAGAAAAATAACATGACTAAAACTACTAAAGTCACGCGCAGACTATATCAATGCTAAATATGACGTCAGACGGAGATACGCGCATACGAGAACATGTGCGTGACATAATGGCGGCTAAGAATGAAACAGATATGGCTAAATTGAAAACCGTACCACGCCATTTTAGATTATTCCACAATTGCGACCCTAAATCTTTTATGGCACGGGGCATTGACCATGTTCAATGTGGCATTAGAGGTGGCGATGTTAAGCGCATTTTGGCACAACGTGAATGCCGCTGGATTTCTATGGTGGGCACTATGACACCCATGGGCCTCAATGAGACACATGGGTTCTCATCCTTTCTTTGATTTATTATCCTTTGTGTGTTGGATTTTCTTGCCTGTCCCTGCTATGTACCATCAGTGTTTTAATTAGGTTCCTTTGTTTATATTGTAGTGTGTTTATGCTTCTGTCACGCGTATACGATCTTGCGATATTGAAAGAGGAGAGTTTCTGGCCGAAGGGGAACATCTGGCATTTCCAACTACTTTGAAACTGAAGATGGATAATTACTTAAGATGGATCATTATGGCGGCATGGTCATATGGGCGGAGTTTTCGGGTGTTTGATTCACCCTTTCCTTACCTGCTGGCTGCATGCTGGCCGAAATATTGGATTGAAGTTCATTCTCTGTCTTCCATAGTACACGCCTGCGCAAGGTAAGATTACTTTGCGCAGGCATGTACTACAGAGGACAGAGAATGAACTTCAATCCAATATTTCGGCCAGCATGCAGCCAGCAGGTAAGGAAAGGGTGAATCAAACACCCGAAAACTCCGCCCATATGACCCAAAACCAGTCCCGCCAAATTCAGGTGACAGGTTCCCTTTAAGATGGATCATTATGGCGGCATGGTGTAATATATTGTATACAGTTTATCTTTTCTTGGTTATTTGGATATATAATTGCTGGATTGGATATGCAGATTAACATACAAATAGATGAGTAATGTTTCCCCTTTTTTTCAGTATCTCCGTCTGACGTCATATTTAGCATTGATATAGTCTGCGCGTGACTTTAGTAGTTTTAGTCATGTTATTTTTCTTCCTTTCCCCCTTTTTTTTCTTTGTTTATTATCTATTTTTGTGTATGTAACTATAATTAAAATTATGTGCATCATCTGATCATATCTTATATGGTAGACACTTAGTTCACTTTATGCACTTATCACTTTATATACACACATTACATGGCAATTGGTGTTTGCCTTTTAGACATTTAGATAAACAATATTGCACTTTATGTCACGTAGTATCGTGACATTTTTTATGTATGCACCTTCAAACCTGAAGTATATTATATACTGGGGGAGTGCTGTATACCGCTGCCTGTCTCTGTTCCTGGCGGCGATCCATTTGTCGTACGGTGTGGGCGTGGCGCCAACCCACTCACGTGACTGGGATCTGCTCGTCAGGATGGGGGCTGGTTATGCGGTGATGACGCTCTCATATGATTCACGCATGCGCACTACGGTGTTATCGTCACGTCATGTGACCGGACTTGAGCACTATTTATATGCGACCGGGATCCCTAGTTAGCCACGCCCCCTGAGGAAGCGGCAACACATACACGCGAAACGCGCGTTTGGGTTCATCCAGGAGCCAGACAGGACACAAACTATGGGTAATTAACTCTTTACTTTGCTAACTAGCTGTTTATAGAATGCGGTCTATGTATACTTAATGTGTGGCAGTTACATGGGCATTATCAGGATTACTATGTGTAGATAACACCCACCTTGATGTTTTGTCTGCCACACACATGGGCTATTTGCATTTTTGTATACCTCAATATTATGTATGCATTGTAACTTATTGTGTTTTTGTCGGCTATACCTGGACTTTTTGCACCTGTGAATGCAGTCACATCCTTTTATCTATTTTCTACCATATATGATATGTATGATTTTCAGTGAAAATCTAATAAATATATTTTGCTAGTAGTACTCATGGCAATTTTTTGACTCGTATATCTCTTGTATAGCATTAATATTGAGTCGCTTTGTATATATTACTTACTGACGCCTATGTATATATATGCTTACTTCTGTATATTTTTTACAGCAACCAAAGTCAGTCTTAATATGGATTATAAGGCCCGTGAACAAACGTGGCTTACACAGCTGAATGATGTATTTTGTGACGACCCAGGTGCATCCCTGATGGGTAATGGTAGGGATAAGCAGGAAATTTTTAGACAACTTAAGGATCATCTAAATAAGCGCCTTAGAATATGGTGGAATCGGGCATTTTTGAATAAATATTTGGAGAAGGGTCTTATACCTAGAGGACTCAGGATACAAGTGTTCCCCTCATTTGAGGTGGATGATGCCTCCTTCAGGCAAAAATGGGAAGATCTAGCCACAGGATGCTCCAGAGGGTTTATGGAACTCTTAATTAATGATAATCAGATGAACCTGGAGATCCTGGATAAAAAGATTGAAGAACTCCAAAGTAGACTGAAACAAGACCTTCCTAGTGACACACTAGCCCAGTTTAACTTGGAGTTGGAAAATGAATTTGTGAAGTGGGAAAAGAGTATTTGTGAGAATAAGTCCAGGAAATTCCAAAGGGATACTGGTGATCTGCAATCCAATACCATTTATAGATGGAATAGGAGAGGAAATCGATCGAGGGGATCCTCCCGTGCCAGATCTGCCTCTACTGTCTCCATTGCATCCAGTGAAGAGTCTAGTAAAAACCAGCCTAGGTTTTACGATTTACGTAACTCAGGCCTTAATCGTGAAAGGAGCAGTGTGAAACGGAAAAATTTTCAAACTAATCAACAAAGCAAAAAAGACAAAAAAAACCTTGAGGTAATCAATCTTTCTCATCATGTCCTTTCTGAGGATCAATTAGATGTGTTTCAGAGGGGTTTAACATTCTCCCCTACTAATAAATTTGATCTATTCACAGCTACCAAGGACTTACACTTATTCTCAAGGAAATTGATTCTCAAGAAGTTATTTGAAAGGGGCGGTCTTGAACCAAAAAATAATGATGACATGGAAAGAGAGGCATTGATGGCATTGGAGGATCTCCTGGATGAACAGTCACCCCATGCGGTAAGCACATTTCCACCTGAATGCAGACCCAGATCTACCACATTTCCCCCCTTGTCTCTGTGCCCGGCTGTAGAAATTTTTACTAAGATGGTTGTCCAGGACTTTCAAAAGATATCCACTAAACGTAAGCATGATAACCTTACGGCCAAACAGAGAGCAGCCCTTGAACAACTCAAGAGCTTTGATGATGTAGTCATAAAGCCAGCAGACAAGGGGGGAATGTGGTTCTCTGGCCCACTACTCTATATGAGAAGGAGGCATCTAAACATCTCAGAGATAAAGAGACCTATAGGAAACTGGACTTCAATCCAGTTAAAAAATTCTCTCTTGAATTGGAGGGTATCTTAAATGAAGCTCATGACATGGGTATTATTCCCAAACGCGTTCTGGATGGTTTGCTCACTAGGTCCCCTAGGATTCCAACGCTCTACTTAATCCCTAAGATCCACAAGAATCCCATTGATCCGCCGGGTCGTCCGATTGTCTCTGGCATGGGGGGTTTGAGTGACCCCATATGCAAATTTGTGGACTATTATTTGAAACCGTTGGTTGAGTCGCTCCCCTCCTATGTCAGGGACACATCGGACGTTCTCCGCCGGATCAATGGGATACAACTCGAGGATGACATGTGCCTTGTCACTGCTGATATACAATCCCTTTATACTTGTATTGGCCATGATGATGGCTTGGAGGCGGTCCGCTTTTTTCTGGCTGCTAGTAGTTGGGATGGTGCCATTTGTGAGCTGGTCATGCAATTGTTAACGTTCATATTGACTAAGAACTTTTTTGTTTTCAAGGACATCTTTTACCTTCAACAGCGTGGCACTGCCATGGGCGCGGCCTGTGCGCCCTCTTTCGCCAATCTCTTCCTGGGATTTTGGGAGCGGGAGATTTTTGGCGGAGGGGGGCCGCAGGCCGTGGACCGTGTGCAGTGCTGGCTGCGTTACATTGATGACCTGTTCATTATATGGCAGGGGCCCGAGGATGCATTACATGAATTCATGCAGCAATTAAACAACAACATGCTTAATATTAAATTGACCTATCAGATGAGTAAGACCGAGGTGGACTTCCTGGACATCAAAATTGAGGTGGATGACCTACGTTATTTACAGACTGATGTCTTCAGGAAGTCTACGTCGGTCAACTCTCTGTTGCATGCTAATTCGGGCCACCCAGCTAGTACCATCTCAGCCATCCCGGTGGGTCAACACCTTAGGATGAAGCGGATCTGCTCCTCAGCCACGAAATTTGAGGCCCAAGCATTAGATCTGAAAAATAGGTTTAAAGTAAGGGGATATAGTAACAGGAGCATTAAAAGAGGATACTTGAGAGCTAAATATACACCCCGAGACCAATTATTATGTTCCAGAGGTGATTCCAGCGATAGAGGGCCTTCTAACCAAGATACGGTGCGCTTCATCTCCACCTTTAATGGGGAATGGGCCACGATGAGAACTTGCCTTCAGAGACATTGGGGCATACTCACCAGTGATCCATTGCTATCTAAGTACCTCAGGGAATATCCCTCAATGACTGCCAGGAGGAGCAAAAATTTAAAAGATCAATTGGTATCTAGCCACTATGCTCCCAGATCTAATGGACCTAGTTTTGGCTCACGTGGACCAGTGAGGGGATGTTTCCCGTGTGGAAATTGTATTTCATGCCCCAACATTAGTCGCATTGCGACCTTTGATTCGGCTGATGGTGGAAAAACTTTCACCATCAATCACCACATAACTTGCAACACCACACAAGTTGTTTACTATGCAGTATGTGGTTGTCCGAAAATATATATCGGTCTCACTTCTCGCCGCCTGGGCACGCGCATACGAGAACATGTGCGTGACATAATGGCGGCTAAGAATGAAACAGATATGGCTAAATTGAAAACCGTACCACGCCATTTTAGATTATTCCACAATTGCGACCCTAAATCTTTTATGGCACGGGGCATTGACCATGTTCAATGTGGCATTAGAGGTGGCGATGTTAAGCGCATTTTGGCACAACGTGAATGCCGCTGGATTTCTATGGTGGGCACTATGACACCCATGGGCCTCAATGAGACACATGGGTTCTCATCCTTTCTTTGATTTATTATCCTTTGTGTGTTGGATTTTCTTGCCTGTCCCTGCTATGTACCATCAGTGTTTTAATTAGGTTCCTTTGTTTATATTGTAGTGTGTTTATGCTTCTGTCACGCGTATACGATCTTGCGATATTGAAAGAGGAGAGTTTCTGGCCGAAGGGGAACATCTGGCATTTCCAACTACTTTGAAACTGAAGATGGATAATTACTTAAGATGGATCATTATGGCGGCATGGTGTAATATATTGTATACAGTTTATCTTTTCTTGGTTATTTGAATATATATAATTGCTGGATTGGATATGCAGATTAACATATAAATAGATGAGTAATGTTTCCCCTTTTTTTCAGTATCTCCGTCTGACGTCATATTTAGCATTGATATAGTCTGCGCGTGACTTTAGTAGTTTTAGTCATGTTATTTTTCTTCCTTTCCCCCTTTTTTTTCTTTGTTTATTATCTATTTTTGTGTATGTAACTATAACTAAAATTATGTGCATCATCTGATCATATCTTATATGGTAGACACTTAGTTCACTTTATGCACTTATCACTTTATATACACACATTACATGGCAATTGGTGTTTGCCTTTTAGACATTTAGATAAACAATATTGCACTTGATGTCACGTAGTATCGTGACATTTTTTATGTATGCACCTTCAAACCTGAAGTATATTATATACTGGGGGAGTGCTGTATACCGCTGCCTGTCTCTGTTCCTGGCGGCGATCCATTTGTCGTACGGTGTGGGCGTGGCACCAACCCACTCACGTGACTGGGATCTGCTCGTCAGGATGGGGGCTGGTTATGCGGTGATGACGCTCTCATATGATTCACGCATGCGCACTACGGTGTTATCGTCACGTCATGTGACCGGACTTGAGCACTATTTATATGCGACCGGGATCCCTAGTTAGCCACGCCCCCTGAGGAAGCGGCAACACATACACGCGAAACGCGCGTTGGGGTTCATCCAGGAGCCAGACAGGACACAAACTATGGGTAATTAACTCTTTACTTTGCTAACTAGCTGTTTATATAATGCGGTCTATGTATACTTAATGTGTGGCAGTTACATGGGCATTATCAGGATTACTATGTGTAGATAACACCCACCTTGATGTTTTGTCTGCCACACACATGGGCTATTTGCATTTTTGTATACCTCAATATTATGTATGCATTGTAACTTATTGTGTTTTTGTCGGCTATACCTGGACTTTTTGCACCTGTGGATGCAGTCAAATCCTTTTTTCTTTTTTCTACCTCATATGATATGTATGATTTTCAGTGAAAATCTAATAAATATATTTTGCTAGTAGTACTCATGGCAATTATTTGACTCGTATATCTCTTGTATAGCATTAATATTGAGTCGCTTTGTATATATTACTTACTGACGCCTATGTATATGTATGTGAACACAGTTGATCACAAACAAATCAAAAATGAAATTAAATCTTAATTTTTATTTATTTTTGTCAAAAAAAGGTTTCACGGACTGTTTGCAATTATGTTCGATTTATAGCGTTCTGCACATAAATAAACGAGCTTTAGAATTCTATTACTATAATAACATTAAATCTAACTACCGTATATACTCGAGTATAAGCTGAGATTTTCAGCCCAAATATTTGGGCTGAAAGTGCCCCTCTCGGCTTATACTCGAGTCAAGGTGGGTGGCAGGGTCGGCGGGTGACGGGGTGAGGGCGCTGAGGCATACCTACCTGCTTCCAGCGATCCTGGCGCTCCCTCTGCCGTCCCACAGTTTTTGGTGCTGCAGTTCTTCCACTGTTCAGCGGTCACGTGGGACCGCTCATTAGAGAAATGAATAAGCGGCTCCACCCCTATGGGTGACCGCTGATAGAGGAAGAGGCTGCGGCACCGAAGACCAGCTGTACGGTGGAAGGAGCCGAACGCCGGGACCAGGTAAGTATCGCATATTTACCTGTCCCCGTTCCAGCCGCCGGGCGCCGCTCCATCTTCCCGGCGTCGCTCCATCTTCCCGGCGTCTATCCGCACTGACTGTGCAGGTCAGAGGGCGCGATGACGCATATAGTGTGCGCGGCGCCCTCTGCCTGATCAGTCAGAGCGGAGAGACGTCGGGACCGGACGCTGGGAGCTGCAAGCAAGAAAGGTGAGTATGGCGTTTTTTTTTTTTTATAGCAGCAGCAGCAATGGCACAGATATATGTGGAGCATCTATGGGGAAATATGAACGGTGCAGAGCACTATATGGGGCACAGCTATGGGGAAATATGAACGGTGCAGAGCACTATATGGGGCACAGCTATGAGGAAATATGAATGGTGCAGAGCACTATATGGCAGCTATGGGGCAATAGTGAACGGTGCAGAGCACTATATGGCACAGCTACGGGGAAATATGAATGGTGCAGAGCACTATATGGCAGAGCTATGGGGAAATATGAATGGTGCAGAGCACTATATGGGACACAGCTATGGGGAAATATGAACGGTGCAGAGCACTATATGGCACAGCTATGGGGCAATATGAACGGTGCAGAGTAGGGTTGAGCGAAACGGGTCGGCAATTTTCAGAAGTCGCCGACTTTTTGCAAAGTCGGGTTTCATGAAACCCGACCCGACCCCTGTGTGGGGTCGGCCAGGAAGTCGGCGATCTTCTGAATCTGGAATCGGAATTCCAATACCGATTCCCGATATGTTTAAGATATCGGGAATTGGTATCGGAATTCAGATTTAAGTGTAAAATAAAGAATTAAAATAAAAAATATCGCCATACTTACCCTCTGACGCGCCCTGGTACTAACCGGGAACCTTCCTTCCTTCGAATCAGCCTTCCAGGACCTTGCGGCGACGTCGCGGTGACGTCGCGGCTTGTGATTGGTCGCGCGGCCGCCCATGTGACCACTCGCGCGACCAATCACAAGCCGCGACGCCACCGTGACGTCACCGAAGGTCCTGGAAGGGCTGATTCTTAGGAAGGAAGGCTGCCGGAAAGAAGCAGGGAGCGTCCGAGGGTGAGTATATACCTAATAGGAATATACTCACCCTCGGATGCGCCCTGCTTCTTTCCGGCAGCCTTCCTTCCTAAGAATCAGCCCTTCCAGGACCTTCGGTGACGTCGTGGTGACGCCGCGGCTTGTGATTGGTCGCGCGAGCGGTCACATGGGCGGCCGCAAGACCAATCACAAGCGGCGACGTCACCGCGACGTCGCCGCAAGGTCCTGGAAGGCTGATTCGAACGAAGGAAGGTTCCTGGTTAGTACCAGGGCGCGTCAGAGGGTAAGTATGGCGATATTTTTTATTTTAATTCTTTATTTTACACTTAAATATGGATCCCAGGGCCTGAAGGAGAGTTTCCGCTCCTTCAGACCCTGGGAACCATTGGAAACCCAATGCACTGCATTGGGTTTCGAGTTTCGGCTGACCCCGACCCCGACTTTTTTATAGGATCGGCCGATTTCACTCGACCCGACTTTTGAAAAAGTCGGGTTTCGTGAAACCTGACCCGATCCTATAAAAGTAAAGGTCGCTCAACCCTAGTGCAGAGCACTATATGGCACAGCTATGGGGAAATATGAACGGTGCAGAGCACTATATGGCACAGCTATGGGGCAATAATGAACGGTGCAGAGCACTATATGGCACAGCTTTGGGGCCAGAATGATCTATTTTTATTTTTGAAATTCACCGGTAAATGCTGCATTTCCACCCTAGGCTTATACTCGAGTCAATAAGTTTTCCCAGTTTTTTGTGGCAAAATTAGGGGGGTCGGCTTATACTCGGGTCGGCTTATACTTGAGTATATACGGGTAATATAACTTTGTTTTAACATATTTTAGAAAACAACACATGAAAAATAATAAAAACTTTAGTTTTTCTTTTTATCACTAAAAAGGTTGAACAGGTTCATGCATTTTTAAAATGAACACAATAATAAAACACATGTCATTTACATAGATATTTTGCACACCCAGCACATGACAGATTTGTTTTATTGTCACAAGAAGATGGAAAAAAGCTACATCTCTCCTTTTTTTGGATGGTAGCTGTGCTGATGGAGGCCATGGAGTCTCTTTCTTGAGCATGCTGCTGGGCACTCTTCACTATGGCTGCTGCTCCTTCACTTCTGGGGTTTACTGAGAGCACAGCATCATTCACCAGTGGTGACATCATCGAGGCCGGGCTGAACTGCGGTGACCTCAGGACTGAGGGAAAATGCCGGTGATGATGTCACCACTGGGGAATGATGCTGCACTCTCAGCAGCTCAGCTGTGAGCTTTAGCAAGGCTGGTTATCAAAAATGGGGGGCCCCACATCTTTTTTTAATTATTTCTTTAAATAATTAAGAAAACAGCATAGTGACCCCTCTAATCTTGATAACCAACCTTGCAGAAGTTGACAGCTGAAGGTTGCAGCCCCCATCTGTGAGTTTTGTCTGGTTGGTTCAAGAAAATAGGGGGGAACCCACGTCAGGTTTGTCATTCATTTGTTTCCTTAGATCGCAGCCAGCGGTTGTGGTATACCCCTATCATCCGCACCTACTGTAACTGTTATTAGCGGCAGCAGGTGTCGGGTGATGGAGGTATGGGGGTAAGAGTCCCAAAAGCCCCCACCTGCTGTTGTTCGGACTTTAATATAATGCTCATCATTCTCCTCTGCTCACCAGCAGAGCAGGGGAGAATGATGAGAGCTGGCTTCAGCACCAGCCACCGGGGAACAGCGCTTATTGTAGTGCTTCTTCCCAGGTGGCTGTCCGTGTGGTACTGATGCGGCACACGGGTGGCACACGGTTGCCACACTTGTGCCACAAGTAGTACACACGGACACACAGACACGTGGACAAGGATATCTCCGGTACCATTTTTTTCTGGTACCGGAAATAAACGGATGTGTGAAACCGGGCTTAAGGTCCTAGTAGAGAAAGGTCACATACATCTTAACATATACAAAAAACAGCTATATTCTTTTCTTTCTATATTTGCAATCATAGCTGCTTGCATCTGTGAACACTTGCATTATTCTGTTAGGAGGTGCTGGTCAGTATTTAGTCTTTTGTAACTATCTAGCATTTTTGCCACAGAATTTTTGAGAAGGGAATTAAATTTTATTGAAAAAATGGAAAAAAAGGTAGATATTTAACTCTCCATGTGTGTTTTTTTGCACACAACTATTTAATTGGTCAAATTTGATTTAACTGTAGAAAAAAGACATGAACTAAACATCCCAAAAAAAATTCATACATAGATTTAATGGCTGCTAAGCCAAAATTTACAAAACTGAAGATGAGGTTCTTAATTTAATGTTGTGATCAGATTGTATGAAGCCCACTACCATGTCATTGTGAACATCTTGGTGGATCCCTAACTACCGCCAAAGCGACAGCACACCAGCGCTACCTAACATATGACACAGCAAAGGATTTGGGAGATGTTAGCAGCATCAAAATCACCACATCACAGGGACCAACAGTAGTATTACAAAAGTCTAGTATTACAAATAGCCTTCTTTGCTTCCAGAAAGCACACTGTATTATTGTGGAGGAATTTGAAGGCATTATGGAATATTTGGCTTATCTCAGTAACAGATAGATTGTGATACCTCTAACAGCGACACAGTCAGTTTGAGTAAGTGTTCTGTGCCGAAGGATCTGCCTTATAAAAAATGATGAGAGTGAGGGAAAATTTCTGGACCATTTTTAATAGAAAAAAAAAATTAAATGTCTGTCAGTGCACTGTGTTATTAAGTCTATTACTTACTACCAGGTTACAATCTTACCTAGTGAGGTCACTGACATTACTCTGTTTGCCTTAAAGAGTTTGAAAGTGGTTGGATACAGTTCTAGGACACCTCAGAGTGTTAAACAAATCTTCAGAGACAATTTGACCACCTACAATTCAATTCAAAGTTTGGGAAAGATTGACCAAAGTTGGTGACCTTGAATTTGAAAAGATTTGATAATCTCTAGTTTAGATATCAGGTCTGCAGTACTCAAACTGAAAATCAAAAATGTTTTTCTATTCAAGGGGTGATCCATACAGTCAACACCTCTCAACGTTTTCAATAGCAAATGTCTGAAATTAATTCATTCAACCAAAATGACAGGGAATAAAGTGACCAAAGGCAGGCGGAGTGGTCGGGGAATCATAGACAGATGAGAAGGTCCAGCGCACACAGACAGGAAGTAGAAGGTGTAGCGCAGAGTCCAGCCCCTGTGCACCAAAATCTATTTATCAGAAAACCTCAAATGATGATGACAGATGAGAAACAAAGCGGATTTCTTCGGCAAAGGTATCAATTTAATCACTATTACAACATACTGTAGTTACCATCATATCTTTACTTTATACTACAAAATCATACTGAAAGAAGGTTCTCTTTAACAGCATAATATTTTGAGCAATGTAAGTTAATGTATAGGCAAGGTCTTAGAGGATAATTATTCAATCATAGCCTGTCAGTTTATCATGGGAGTTGGCCCCAAAATATGTTCAATAAATACTAGCTACAAAAAGTGTAGTGGTGCATCCCACATACGTTCTTGAGCAGCATTTCAGAGTAAAGCATACATGTGTGCAATAACAGAGCAGTTTTCTTTGATTCATGATGCTCATGTTTCGGCAGCACGAAACTAGCTGAGAGGTTCTTCGAGCACAAAATCACTGTTGAAATGAAACATCGGAGATTAGTACAACTATCTGCCTACCTGCTTTGCATATATCTTCATTCCCTCTTCATTTATTTGCATTTCTGGCTTTATAGGAGCTTGAGAAGTGCACAGATAGTTGCAAAACCATAGGTAGGGAGGTGCGCTAATTTTACTGCTCAACCACACTAATGGTGCATGAGTGCCTCTATTGGTTTTGTTCTTATAGACTTCCTTTAACTCCTTAACATTTTTCAAAAAGAACATATCCAGTCCATGAACTGCAGCACTTCCCAGGACTATCATCCAAAGATTATATTTTGAGTATCTTTTATTTATTTACTAGGAAGAGATACAATGCGTTTCGGATACAATATCCTTCTTCAGGTACATAAAAACACAATACAAATCCTACTAGTAAAAATTCAACCCCTTAACATTTTTGTCACAGTTCACTGCAGATTGGGCTCAGAAATGGAAAATTAAAAAAATGAAAAATATTTAAACGGTACATTAAATGTTAAAAAAAATCAAACTCCAGAATTGCAGTTTTCCAGTTGCCACACTTCTTTAAAAAATGCAATAGAAAGCGAGCAAAATATTGTGCTGTAAACTAGTATTACAAGGTTCTGAATTTTAACCTCTAAAATGAGTGGTTAATGGAGGAATTGTGTTTTTTTTTTCATCATTTGCCATCATTTTCATTTTTTTACAATATTTTTGTATAATATAGGGTAAAATTAATAGCGTTATAAAAAGCTACAAAGGAAGCCCTAATTCGGCTCTATCGATGGGAAAATAAAAAAAACATATGGCTCTTGGAAAAAGGGTAGAAAAAAACAAAATAGAAAAAAAACAAAATATGTTGGGGACCTAAAAGAATTAAGCAAAATTGTTAAATGATTAATACTGCAAAAATGTACAGTGGAATCTACATGAAAAGTTAACATCTACTGATATGTTTAGACACAGCAGATTTCCTTCCGAAATATCTGCAACTGTCTCTTTCATGTAAACTGCACCTTACAAAAAATGCATGCGTGTTACAGAAGCAAAACGTATGCTGTAATAACAATTTCATTTCTATAGCACCAACATATTCCACAGCACTTTACAATGAAGCGAGGACTTATCCAGACAATAAAGACATCACAAAGTAACACATAGTTCATCAGTTACAGGAGGAGTGAGCGTCCTGCTCCCAAGCTTATGTCTGTCTGCCACATATCCTATAAATATAACTATAGGTGTGGCTGTACCGGTAACAGAAGAGAGAGAATACTTCGGCACTCAACTTTTACTAATAAATTTACTGCATGGTCTTCCAAGTTGAGTGCCGAAGTATTCTCTGTATTCTATTAAAGACTATGTCCTACTTCTGAGCATCGCAAAGACTTTCCAGCAGTTGAGCACACCTTTCACTTCCTATGTACAGGTAATAGCACACAATAATCCAATGTGCCAGTGCTGAGAAACTAAGCTTTGTCGCCACATGCATATAAGCCTGGAGGTGCATTGCCGTCATGTTAATGTCTTCAGGTTACAGGTAATGGAAAGTACTTGCAAGCAGCATAATACAAAGAATAGCAGGTTTACCTTTCTTTCGTCCCGCTACATTTAGCCCAACTTGGGTCTCTCCCTAAGGTGGCTAGCATGTATGTATCGCTTGCTCACCGAGCCCCACTCCATACAGCCAACCAATTCCAGCCCTGTGCTGATGAGGGCCTAAAGCCCGAAACACGTGTCCACAGGTAGGAATTGGTTGGCTGTGTAAATTTAGAAACTAATCCGCAGCATTGCACGCTTGGCGATTCCAAGCGCTGTGGATTAGACAGGGGTGGAAAGAGATGATTTGCATAGCTCCGCCTACTGCAAAGGATTCTGGGTAAACCTGCTATTCTTTGTATTATGCTGCTTGCAAGTACTTTCCGTTTCAGGAAAGCATCCACTATGTATTTCCTTTAAGTAGAGGGCTTTTCGGTCTCTTTCGTCCCGCTACATTTAGCCCAACTTGGGTCTCTCCCTAAGGTGGCTAGCATGTATGTATCGCTTGCTCACCGAGCCCCACTCCATACAGCCAACCAATTCCAGCCCTGTGCTGATGAGGGCCTAAAGCCCGAAACACGTGTCCACAGGTAGGAATTGGTTGGCTGTGTAAATTTAGAAACTAATCCGCAGCATTGCACGCTTGGCGATTCCAAGCGCTGTGGATTAGACAGGGGTGGAAAGAGATGATTTGCATAGCTCCGCCTACTGCAAAGGATTCTGGGTAAACCTGCTATTCTTTGTATTATGCTGCTTGCAAGTACTTTCCGTTTCAGGAAAGCATCCACTATGTATTTCCTTTAAGTAGAGGGCTTTTCGGTCTCTTTCGTCCCGCTACATTTAGCCCAACTTGGGTCTCTCCCTAAGGTGGCTAGCATGTATGTATCGCTTGCTCACCGAGCCCCACTCCATACAGCCAACCAATTCCAGCCCTGTGCTGATGAGGGCCTAAAGCCCGAAACACGTGTCCACAGGTAGGAATTGGTTGGCTGTGTAAATTTAGAAACTAATCCGCAGCATTGCACGCTTGGCGATTCCAAGCGCTGTGGATTAGACAGGGGTGGAAAGAGATGATTTGCATAGCTCCGCCTACTGCAAAGGATTCTGGGTAAACCTGCTATTCTTTGTATTATGCTGCTTGCAAGTACTTTCCGTTTCAGGAAAGCATCCACTATGGTTACAGGTAAAGCTTTTCTATGCAATAAACCATGTAACTGTGTGAGCGACACATATTCAGGACAAGTTTTCTACCTCCAAGTATAAACCAGAATATTGCCATTTACTAGCAACATACAGACACCTAGAAATATTCCAATATTCCAATTACTACAGCTGATTGATTGAGTGTCAGCGCACATGCTCCACTGCTTCTCTATTCAATCTCCTCCATGCTATGGATATTAAGGGAAGAAAGACCAAGGGACTAAGCGACAGCTCAGAGACCCAATTCTGTGGATAGATGATAATTGTGATTAATGGGAAAACTTCTTTAACCAGTCATTTACCTCTGTTTCCTGACCAGGCACATTTTCAGGTTTATACATTCTGTTTAAAAAGTTATAAAACATTTTCTAGTTTGAGTATTTAAAGGAATTTTTGCATCTTTTTTCGTTCAACATGTGACTTCATTTTTATGTGCTCTCATATTCTCTCTTTTCTTTACTGATGTAGAGCGATAATAGTAAAAAATCGCTGTTACTAGCCTCGCTCTTGTAAAAAAACTTGAACGATTTTTAAAAACATTTGCTACAGTATAGAGAAAACATTTTTAAATGTATCTCAGTGGTCTTATTTCCTTTACTGTTCCACCAATATCGCTTTTGGTGGAAAAGTAAAGGTAATAGGACCACTAACATACAAGGTTTTTCTTTACAAGGACAGGGCTAGCAATAGAGATTTAGATTAAGGGTATGTGCACATGTTGCAGGTTTTGCTGCGGATCCACAGCAGATTGGCCGCTGCGGATTCGCAGCAGTTTTCCCTTAGTTTACAGTACCATGTAAACCTATGGAAAACAAAATCCGCAGTGCACATGCTGTGGAAAAAACACGTGGAAACGTAGTGTTGTTTATTCTGCAGCATGTCAATTCTTTGTGTGGATTCCGCAGCGGTTTACACCTGCTCCATAATAGGAAACCGCAGGTTTAAAACAACAGGTGGAATCCGCACAAAATCTGCAAAAAAATTGTGCTAAATCCACGGTAATTCCGCAGGAAATCCGCAGCGCGGTTTACCTGTGGATTTACCAAAATCAGTCTGGAAGAATCCGCAGAGTAATCCGCAGCGTGTGCACATACCCATATACTAGCCCCAGTTGCAGTGGAAGTGCAGTCTCCTGGTTACATAGTAGAGCTGTCTGTGTCTCCTGCAACCTAGCAGCTCCTGTTCCCTCTCTATACACATTGATTACATGACCACTGTGTATGGAGCAGCCTCAGCGCTCTTTATCACTGTATACACAATGCTTCTTTAGTGGGAGGCAGAATGCTTCAATAGTGACAGTAACATTGGGGAGCATCACAGAGGAAGTGTGCTCCCTCTGTTCTTCCATTGGCACAATGCAATGCGATTGTGTTGTGTTGATGGTCTCCATGGTGACGCCGGCCTGCAAGATGGCTGTGGAGTCCTTCAGGGTCCTGTAGGAAAGGTGGCCTGTGAGCACCTACTAAAAGCAGGAGCTGACACACTTCCTCCTATGACGGAGATCCCTAAGTTTTAATTATCTGGCCTGGATTTTTTTTACAGCAAAATTGTGTCAATAACTAGGCTAATAGATAAATAGAACCCGGCACTCAACTTGAGTCAAACTGGTGGTATTTTATTTCGTAGTACGAAAAACGTTTCGGCCTGGTCTGGCTTTCGTCAGTTACTACAATATTATAAAGGAAAGGAATGATACATACATCCGTGACTACATCTGTAAATACATCCGTAAGTACATGCAGTGTGAAATAAATCAATTAACCAAACAGAAAAAAGAAAAAACAGAATAAACAACAAAAGTATATACAATGTGTCAATTGGTCATGATATGGCGATGTGAAAATCAAATATTGGTAGGAGCCATCTAGTATATCCCAGCCCTCCCAGATGGTGAGTAGAATGTGAAGAGCAAGATAACACCAACCGTACCGTACTAAGAAGAGTTTAGGAGAACCCCTCAGGAAATGCTACTGTAAGCGAGGTAAATCGCAGGGAAATCCCTGCAGGTAAAAGAAAAGGGCCTATAATATGGGTTACCAGCGAAAATCTGCTGTAGTAAAACAGTGCCAGAGGTGTAAGGGGCCCCACTAAGTGTTAATACCTTAGGAGATGTCTGTCTCCGATCAATGCCGCGGCTGCGGGCTGTGGAGGAAGAGGGGGTGATGTCAGCGTACATGCAGAATGGCATACTGGCCAGGCAATGTGTGATGCTAAGCGACGACATCGCCCCTAAAAGCGGGGGCTGAGAGGAGGGTAAGGCGGTTACCTGTGGTAGAGGAGGGTCAGGACGCGGTGTCCACCGCTGTCAAGGAGGATGCCCGAGTGAAGGGACGCCAGTGCGGCGTTCCTTATGTGCGCGCCCGCCAAACCGGATGTGACGTACCCGGAAGTGACCGTTTGTTGTGGCCTGTGATGGACAGGAGAGAGCCGGCCAATCGTATGACTCCCCTGTGGGGGGGGCGGGACAAAACGAGGTATGCACTGTGTTTACAAAACAGATGAGCGACCTCAGCTAGTATGGACACGGTGATGGTGGTGCTGAAAAGGTGGGGGTGATGGTAGTTCATATCCTAAGAGCTGTGACCCCGTGGATTGGCAGGAGAGTCCTGGTGGTTCAATACAGACGGCTCTAGGAAGACATAAATATATTAGAGACATAGACATGATGAGAGTACAATGATGATTAAATGAAGTCATGATAAGTATACAGTTGTTGCAATTAGCACCCTAGATAGAAAGTACATATAAATACATAAATACCCACTAGAAATATTCTGAGGTGAGAGCCCATAAGATAGAAACGGCCCCGTGGGATTTAAGTAAAGGAGACAAGGTCGTAGTCCCTATTCAGACCTTTGGGGTGTTGGGTATCCAAAGTATGGATCCAGAAAGCCTCCCTGCGTTTTAGGGAGGCTAATCTATCACCCCCCCGTCTGGGCGCTGGGACCTGCTCAATTACTTGAAACATGAGCTGGGAAATGTTGTGGCCTTTAGATATAAAATGTTGTGGAATGGGTAGGAGCGTGTTGCCACACCTAATCGTGGACTTATGCTTAGAGATCCGTTCCCGAATGGACCGGGTTGTCTCTCCCACATAGAGCATGCCACAGGGGCATTTGATGAGGTAAACCACATAGGCCGAGTCGCAGTTAAAGTAGTTCTTAATAGAAAAGGCCCTACCAGAACGTGGATGGTGAAATGAGCTGCCCTTGAGAACATTATTGCATTGGGTGCAGTGGAGACAGGGGAAGGTGCCGAGACGGGGATTCTGAAGGAACCGTTGGATGGGTGCCCTTTTGTCTGGTCCTATATCAGCTCTTACCAGTGTATTCCTTAAGTTACGTGGTCTCCTAAAGCACGGTAGAAAAGGTTCTCTGAACTCTGGTATGTCTGGATGGGCAGTACTGAGTAGATGCCAGTGTTGGCGTATATTTTTATGGTGGATATATGCAAAAGAGTGGAAGGAATGGACGAATGGAATACGATTCTTTGACTTCGATCTGTTGTTTGGGCCGGATGTCCGAGATTCTTGAAGGAACGAGCTAGGGTAACCTCGTGCCTGAAACTTGGCTTCCATTTCTGATACTCTCTGTGATCGTAACTCATTATCCGAGACTATGTGGGTTACCCGTTGTATTTGGGATTTAGGAATTGCTTTTTTGATGGCGTGGGGGTGTAAACTGTCAAAATGCAATAGGCTGTTCCGGTCGGTGTTCTTTATGTGGATATCGGTGCTTAATCTGCCAGTGTGGTCTTTAATGACCATAGTGTCCAGAAAATTCATTCTGTGTAGGTCATGAGTCATGGTAAAGGAGATACCAGGCCAAGCAGTGTTAAGAAAATCCACAAAGGACCGGAAGGACTCCAACGTGCCGCCCCAGACGCAAAAAATATCGTCTATGTAGCGTTTCCAGAGTAAAACGTTCTCTCTGAAACGCAAGTCAGGGTAGATGACACTCTCTTCGAAATCCGCCATATAGCAATTGGCGTAGGGGGGCGCCACGTTGGAGCCCATAGCGGTCCCCCGTATCTGTAAGTAATATTGGTCCTGGAACAAGAAGTGATTTGAATCCAGAACCAGTGTGAGTAATTCCACCACCAAGTCGATTTGTAACTTGTGTGTTCCTGTGGTTGATAGGAGTTTCTTAATGGAATTGATACCTTCCCCATGTGGGATGGAAGTGTATAAATCTTTTACGTCCAGTGATGCCAATATGGCGTCAGCTGGTACTCTATCCAGGTCCCGTATTATGCCCAGGAAGGCCCCTGTATTCAGCAAGAATGATCTGGTGGACTGGATATGTGGGGTTAGAATTTTTTCTAGGAAAATAGCTATTGGGGACAATATAGAGTTAGTGGCTGCCACTATTGGTCGTCCAGGGGGATGTTCAAGGTTCTTATGGATTTTAGGAAGTGTGTAAAAAACCGGGGTAACCGGATGTTCATTGGTGAGGTAATTGCAAGTTTTGAGGTCTTGGACCCCTAGCGTCGTGTATTCCTGTAATATGCCCGAGATTCTACTTCTAATGGTATGGATGGGGTTGGAATCCAATCTCTGGTATATGGTGGTATTGTCCAGCTGTCTCCTGATTTCTTTTAAGTAATCACTCTTATCCATGATCACAATGGCGCCCCCCTTGTCTGCTGGTTTAATTATTATGCTGGAGTCAGATTGAAGTGATTGTAGCGACTGGCGTTCACTTGCCGTTAAATTAGGGGGATAGTAAAGGTGTCCCATTTCAACCTCCCCCCGAAGTGACTGGAAAGAATTCTGGATGAACATTATAAATGTCTCTAGGGCGTGAGAGCCCCGTGGGGGTCTGAATGGGCTCTTATTGCGTAAACCTAAACTTTCTGCTGATAGAAGTTGAGGCGCTACGGGGGGTCGTAGAGTGTGTACCATGTTGTTCTGTGGATCAGAAAAATAGACTTTTAACCGTAAGGACCTGAAGAACCTTTGTAGGTCCATGTCCAGGTCGAAGGTCCGATAGCGGTAGGTGGGACAGAAGGAGAGCCCTTTCTGTAGGACGCTGCAGTCCGATGGGCCCAGGGTTCTGGAGGAAATGTTCACAATTAGAGACTCAGTACCTGAGAACGTGTGATCCATGTGAGGTCTGTGTCTCTGCCGAAATCTCTGGCTCCTCCGCGTCCTCTTTTTCTGCCTCGTTGGGTGCGTGGACCTAAAAAACGGGACGTGCTGGGAATGGAAGAGCTCCTGTCTTGCTCCGATCCTGAAGTGGAGTAGTCCGTGGAGGAGCAGTGTCCAGTTCTTACGTTGGAGCGAGAGGAGGAGTAGTTGTCCTGCCATCTGTACACCCTTTTGGCCTCGTAGTCCTCGGTGTCTCGGGCGAATTTCAATCGCTTCCTGTTCTCGATATCTCTACGGTGTTGTTCAGTCTTCGTCTTGATTTCCGATTTCAGTTGGTTCAGCTCCTCTGGGGTACCTGTGAATGAAAGCTGGATCTCAATAGCCTTGACCCGTTCTGAGCTGGCCTCGATCTCTTTTTGTAAGTGTTCTATGGTGAGAGTGATTAGATCTAGGGAGCACTTATTTAAAATGTGTTCAAATTTAGTGCAGTATTCCGGAGAATCCCGGAAAGGTGTGGGGCGTAGTGGAACCCTCAGGCCCCTCAGAATGCGTTGTATCCGTAGGTACTCGGACAGCGTGGCGCAGTGGAGTTCAATGTTAATATGGTGCCTTACTTCTCGTTCCAGATCTCGTCCCCTCGTCTCACGGGGTGCAGTTTTGAGAAAGTCACAAGGATATACAGAGTGGGATAGGATACTAGTGGTCTCCTCTACATTGTAGGAGAAGGTATTGGTGGACATGACCAGGTGTGCGTGCCAACACGTATGGGAATAGGTACAGAGAATCAAAAGACGTGGGCACAGCTACTTAGGTGCACGGGTAGGTTCCCAAGCCCTATACATATAGATAAATAGAACCCGGCACTCAACTTGAGTCAAACTGGTGGTATTTTATTTCGTAGTACGAAAAACGTTTCGGCCTGGTCTGGCCTTCGTCAGTTACTACAATATTATAAAGAAAAGGAATGATACATACATCCGTGACTACATCTGTAAATACATCCGTAAGTACATGCAGTGTGAAATAAATCAATTAACCAAACAGAAAAAAGAAAAAACAGAATAAACAACAAAAGTATATACAATGTGTCAATTGGTCATGATATGGCGATGTGAAAATCAAATATTGGTAGGAGCCATCTAGTATATCCCAGCCCTCCCAGATGGTGAGTAGAATGTGAAGAGCAAGATAACACCAACCGTACCGTACTAAGAAGAGTTTAGGAGAACCCCTCAGGAAATGCTACTGTAAGCGAGGTAAATCGCAGGGAAATCCCTGCAGGTAAAAGAAAAGGGCCTATAATATGGGTTACCAGCGAAAATCTGCTGTAGTAAAACAGTGCCAGAGGTGTAAGGGGCCCCACTAAGTGTTAATACCTTAGGAGATGTCTGTCTCCGATCAATGCCGCCTGTCTCCGATCAAGCGGTCACTTCCGGGTATGTCACATCCGGTTTGGCGGGCGCGCACATAAGGAACGCCGCACTGGCGTCCCTTCACTCGGGCATCCTCCTTGACAGCGGTGGACACCGCGTCCTGACCCGCCTCTACCACAGGTAACCGCCTTACCCTCCTCTCAGCCCCCGCTTTTAGGGGCGATGTCGTCGCTTAGCATCACACATTGCCTGGCCAGTATGCCATTCTGCATGTACGCTGACATCACCCCCTCTTCCTCCACAGCCCGCAGCCGCGGCATTGATCGCAGACAGACATCTCCTAAATATAAATAAAGATTATTATTATTATTAAGGTATTAACACTTAGTGGGGCCCCTTACACCTCTGGCACTGTTTTACTACAGCAGATTTTCGCTGGTAACCCATATTATAGGCCCTTTTCTTTTACCTGCAGGGATTTCCCTGCGATTTACCTCGCTTACAGTAGCATTTCCTCAGCGGTTCTCCTAAACTCTTCTTAGTACGGTACGGTTGGTGTTATCTTGCTCTTCACATTCTACTCACCATCTGGGAGGGCTGGGATATACTAGATGGCTCCTACCAATATTTGATTTTCACATCGCCATATCATGACCAATTGACACATTGTATATACTTTTGTTGTTTATTCTGTTTTTTCTTTTTTCTGTTTGGTTAATTGATTTATTTCACACTGCATGTACTTACGGATGTATTTACAGATGTAGTCACGGATGTATGTATCATTCCTTTCCTTTATAATATTGTAGTAACTGACGAAGGCCAGACCAGGCCGAAACGTTTTTCGTACTACGAAATAAAATACCACCAGTTTGACTCAAGTTGAGTGCCGGGTTCTATTTATCTATATGTATACGGCTTGGAAACCTACCCGTGCACCTAAGTAGCTGTGCCCACGTCTTTTGATTCTCAATAACTAGGCTAAGACACAGCAACAACAGTTCAGTTGAGCCCAAAAAATGCCCCAATTTTTAGCCCACAGATAGATAAGGCCTGTGACGGAGATATCAGACTTTAAATTATCTGGCCTGTATTTTTTTAAAGCAAAATTTTGTCAAAAAGTAGGCTAAGACACAGCAAAAATATTCAACGGAGCCCTGAAATGGCACAATTTTGAGCACAATGATAGGCGATCCGTGTGGAGGACAAAACACAGTGTAAAATATCTGCCCTGTAGGTAAAGATTTTTTTAAACCAACTGGTCTCAAGAACTTGTAGAAGACACTCCCAAATTTTTTTTTATAGTACCACAAAAATGGCAGAATTTTATGCGCACTCAGATGTGATCACTGTGACGGCCAAAACATCTGTTTAAAATAGCTGTATTTTAATGCTGTACTATGGAAAGGATCTGGCTGTATTCTGCAGTGCCAACAAACAAATGGGGAAAAAAAATGTGTGCTCCGGATTGCTTTTAAATTTTAATAATCAGGATTAAGACATGCAAAAAACTTGTACCTGGCCACTAGTACCTGGGGCTATGTATATAGGGTCAATATCTGTAATAGGCAGCAGCAGCAGACAGTAATGGAATGGACCCTCTTGCTGTATGCAATAAAGTATGCCACATACACTGCCTGCCTATCTATCACTGATATCTATGTACCCCATAATTAGTCCTTAGAAGGACTGTTGGTTTAGCTTGATTTGTGGATTCAACAATGGTATACCCACACTGATATCCCACCTATTCTGTCCCTGCAGCAACTTTCCCTAAGGCCGGTTTCACACGTCCAGATAATTCCAGTACCGTATAAAATCGGTACTGGAGTTATCCGTGTCCGTGTGTCCGTGTGCTCACGTGGCACATCAGTGTGGCACACGTGCAGCACACGTGTGCTGCCCGTGTGCCCACTGGGTACCACACGCACCGTGCAGGAGACAGCGCTAAAGACACATAGATCTTTATTTAAAACACTATTATTCATATTTTCTCTGCAGCAAACGCTGCTGCAGGGAAGATATGAATCGCGGATTCAGCACCAGTGGAGGGGACAGCGCTTAATGTAGCGCTGTCCCCTGCACGGCACATGGACTTCACACAGACAACGTCCGTGTGCGGTACGTGTTTTACACGGACCCATTGACTTTAATGGGTCCGTGTAATTCGTGCGCTCCCACGAACACTGACATGTCTCCGTGTTTGGCACACAGAGACACGGTCCGCAAAAAATCACTGACATCTGAACAGATGAAGTGATTTTTATGTGTCTACGTGTGTCAGTGTCTCCGGTACGTGAGGAAACTGTCACCTCACGTACCAGAGACACTGACGTGTGAAACCGGCCTAAACTGGTGATTCTGAAGCTGACTGGGATGAGCAGGGCGGCCCCAGGTCTGATATAGACCTGATAACGCTGTGCGGCCAGCCCAGCACTGTAATGCCACAACCAACATGGCTGCGGCATTACAGTGCGTGGCAGACAATCGCTGCATATTGATTGGCACTCTAAAGAGCGCCAAACATGCAGGGCGGGGATGCGAGGACCTGCCGAGCAATCCCGTAAATGTTTGGCGCTCGCCTAGCATCGCGAGCACTGAGATGCTCTGGCGAGTACCGAGCATTACCGAGCATACTTGCTCATCACTAATCAGTAATGCCGCATTCGAAACGGCCCAACTTATAAAACTGTCCCACTAGTTAACCACTTCAATGAACACCATAAAAAAAAATAAACAATGCAAAAAACTATGTGTTATCATCATACCGCTGAACAAACAGTGCAATGAAAAGCGATCAAAAAGACGAATGTAAATAAAAATGGTACAGCTGAAAAGAACATATAGTCCCGCAAAAAATAGTTACCATAAGGCTCTATCAGAGGAAAAATAAAAGTTATAGCTTTTAGCTTAAAGCAATACAAAAATAATTATGTTTTCTCCAAAAATAGTTTATACTGTGTAAAAGTGCCAACACATAAAAAAAGATATAAATTATCAATTTTACCATGTGGAAAGGTATAAAAAAAGAAACCCCCCCAAAACAAAAAAAAAACTTGAATTGCTGGTTTTTGTTCATTCTACCTCAGAATAGAAAGCGAATAAAAAAATGGTGCTAATAAAAACGTCAACTCGTCCTGCAATAAAGAAGCTGTCACATGATTGTGTCGGCTGAAATATGGAAAAATTATAGCTGTATAAATATGGCTTTGTTTTGCATAATTTTATGCAAGGTATTTAGACAATGTGGGTATCTGGTATATGTGTCTCATAAATATGGCAATGCAAAAACTAAGTTTTTGCAATAAAAAGCATCCTTTACTGTGTGACAGCTGTCAAACACAAAAACTTGATATAAATCTAGATGGCTGTAATCGCACTGGCCCAAAGAAATAAGTAATTGAGTCACTTACACCGCACGAGGAAAGGGCATAAAAACTAAATAAAACCAATTCTTCACCTACTGTTGATTTGTTCATTCTGCCTCCCAAATATCGCAGTAAGGCTCACATTTATCCTGCTCTCTATGCTGAGCACTTACACTGGGGTTTCCATTTAATTGTCTGAAAAACGTGATTCAGAAGGAAGGAAGATTCCCTATAATTAAGTAGATGAAGGCACCATGGACACCGTCTGACCTGTAATCTGTTTGTGTCCATCTTTTTAGGCAAGCATAAAAGTGCGGTCTACCACAGTTTTGTGCACTTTAAAAAAAAAGGACAATGTTGAACAGAGACCAGAAAGAGTCAAGAGTAACTCTGCTGTCTCATTATAGTGAATGGATCCATCGGGGCTTCATCTGTCACGTCACTCGGAGATTTAGACAGAAACATCAAAGTAAGTGCTCAGCATAGAGCATCGGATAAATGTGATCCCAAACGCTATGTAAAATGTTCCTAACAAAAGCTTCAAATTAATCCACAAAAAAAGCAAGTCCAAACTCAAGTCCATCATTTGTCAATAGAAATATAGGCGGCTTCCACGTTACTGTAAGTACAGAGGCTCTGGAAAAACTAAATGGTTCCTCGCCCCTCAAAAGAAATTCAGCAAACTCTGTGCTCTCCAATCCAAATGTCCACCTCCCTTTTGAGCCGCAGTGTGTTTAAACCACATCTATCGCCCGCATGTTTGGCATTTCTGTAGTGTTGAAAGCCGGCCTAATTTACGGGTGGTGTCTCCAGAAGCATGAGCTGGTCATAATGTACTGGTCACTACAATGTACTGGTCACTTCATCACACTGGTCACTACAAGGGAAGTTTGCAATTATCACCCAGCAACATCCATTACTGCTTATTTCTGGAAAACATCCATGGAATCAAAATCGTCGCTGCACCTGTAGATAAATTACCAAAGGGGTATAATTTCCAAAATGGTGCCACTGGGGGGGGGGGATTCTGCTTTCCTACAATTTAGGGGTTCTGTATATGAAGTCCACAAACTATTCTAGGAAAATCTGCGCTCCAGGAGGCAAATAGCTCTTTGTTCCTCCCGAGTCTCACTATATGGCAAAGCAGTACTGTTCAGCTATATATATTGTATTTCTACATTCAGCATACATTGTGGGACAAATATTGGTGCCATTTTTACCCATTTCCCAGTATGAAAATATAAAATTTGAGGCTAACACACAATCTTGGTGGTAAAAATGTAAATTTTTGTTTCTTCTCTGCCCAATAGTATAAAATTCTGTGACACACCTATGGTGTCAATATGATCACTGCACCCCTAGATGAATTCGTTGAGAGGTACAGTTTGGAAAATGGGGTTGCTTATGGGGGGTTCTGCTGATATGGCACCTCAGGTGCTCAGCCAATGTGACATGGCACCCTCAAACCAGTGCATCAAAATCTTGACTGTAATATGGTGCTCCTTCCCTCTTTTTGCAGTGTGCCTGATAGTATTTCCCGATTACATGTAGTGTATTAGCTCACTCTGCAAAAAATGGACTTCAGTTTGTTGTAAAAATGTATCCTATTAGCCCTTAGAAAAATTAAAAACTTGGGTCTAAAACAATATTTTAGTAATAACAATGTTATTTATTCTTTCTTCACCGTTCAATTGTTTAAAATTTTGTCAGGCACGTGGTGTCAATTTTATCACTGCACCCCTAGATGAATTCACTGGGGGTGTAGTTTGTAAAATGAGTTCACATATGGGGGATTTCTGTTGCTCTGGCACCTCAAGGCACTTCTTCCCTTCTGAGCTGTGCACTGTGCCTCAAAAATAGTTTTTCCCAACATATGGGGTATAGGCATACTCAAGCGAAATTGTGCAACAAATTGTATGCTTAAAATTCTCCCGTTAACCTTGTAAGAGCATTCTATACAAGCTGTGAGGGCTGCACTGAAAGGCAAACTAGCTTCATCATGCTCTGAGCATGATCAAGCAAATTTGCTAGCTCTGGTGACCAGGATGTTGTCATGACGACATTGGGTCACAATGGCAATGATCGAGACCCCGCAATGACGATGCGTGGTCTCCAATCCAAGAGCAGTGGGGCTTTCTTCCCTCTGCCTGCTCTTGAAATGCTGTGATCGAGTTCATTCACAGCATTTAGGGGGTTAAAATGCCAGGAGCAGTGCGGGACTGTACGCAAAATCACCTGGATGTGTCTATACGTCCCAAGTCGGTAAGTACCAGGAAACAGGGTCATGTGGATACGGCTAATGTCGGAAAGGGGTTACAAACAAAAATAATTCTGATCACCAAAAAATCTTAACCTTTAATCCATGTAGCACCAAGGGAGCAGGGAAAGAAAAGTGCACTTTAAGAGTACTTTGCCTGACCCTAACACATCCGGAAGAAAATCAAGAAAGGTGAAAGCCTTTTAGCCTCTATTTATTCCTACTCCTATATAGAGGTCAAGTGTGAACTGCCTGGAGGACTATCATGACCAGTCCGAGGACCTATACAGTATTTTCCAGCGTACTTGAATTCAAGCACGGTCCTTTAAAAATAGACCTTTGAACAGTATCTATACTAAAAATAGAAGCACATGTGATTTTACTGAACCTAATGCTGCCTTTACTGGCTAGTGCTGAAGTAGCCAGTTATCACTTATATTGACTTTGTGATTATTTTAAGATGATTTGAATAAGACTACATTCACACATCTGCGTAATACATCTTATTTCAGTCCGTTTTTGTCTTGGATAACACACTGACCCATAGAGTTTAATTGAGCGATAAACTCATCAGTTTTAAAAATTGGCCCATATCAATAGCCCATGAGACTCTGAGCATGACCATTTTGAGGTTTCAACTCGGCTATTTAAGTCTAAGACAGATAGAAGATAGACATTGTAATTAAGAGTTCAATCCATTTTTTACTAACATTTTTAAGAGTCAATGAATAAAAATTGTAAGGTCTGGGTCACACTAGCATATAACATGGACGAGTGCTATGTGAGAAAACATTGCATAGCACTTGGACCAGTGTTAATCTATGGGGCAGATCACATCTACGATTATTTTCTTATACCGAATCGGCATGCGAGAACAATCGCAGCTTGCTGCAATTGGCGCCGAGTCTCGGCTCACTCACACCCATATAAGTCTATGGGTGCGAGTGACACAGCGCACATTACTTGGATATCATCCGAGCTCTTTGCAATATTCGACGACACCAGCAATGGAGATTGAGAAATTACTTTCTCCGCCTCCTCTGCAGCTGTGCGAGAGGCTCAGAGCACAGTAGCATGACACTCGGCTCCCGCTCATAGCAGAGTAGGAGCCGAGAGTCATTAGCATATTGCTTACCATACGCTGGTATGACCCCAGCCTAAGGCAGACTAATTGTTCAATGAAAAAAAAACAGTTGAGATACAAAGTGAAGCAACTAGGATCACACATAAGAATAAAAAAAATGCTGTATTTCTTTTGGATGGTAACACTCATACAATTGCGTGAATGTAGCCTAAAACAAGCAAAAAAGATGACAACCTGGAAACAAAATGTGAATTATTATAATTTAAGGAGAGTGAAATCCTTTTAAGTACTGCTAAGTGGTTAGAAATGCTGCTGAAGCAGTGGAGCTTTCATAAGAGTGACATTTATTTTCTATTACAGTTTTCTAATTGACTGGAGAATCTAGTCAAGAAGCATCGGAATGATGCTTTAGGCCGGAGTCACACTCAACGTATAAAAAATTGGTCCAATTTTGATGTCCGGGAATTGCACAAATGTTCTCCGTTTGGTGATCCGTGTGTAATCCATTTGCAATGCAATGATGCGACTTCCTCGCATCTAGTATCCATATGACATCGGTATGCAATCCGTATTAGCTGGGGGGCCCAATATCCATGGTCCCTTCCTATGCTATTAATATCAGCCCGCAGCTGTCTGCCTAGCCTTTGCTGGTTATTAATTATAGGGGGACCCCACATCATTTTTTGGGGGTCCCCTATTTTAATAGCGCTTACTGCATGTGTTGGGGGACACTTGCTTGGCAATGGCATTAAAGCACACCGGCACGTTTTTCTCACACAAACAGTCTATCCGGTTTATTTCCAGAGCATAAACCGCACCAGGAACAGTTCATTATACATTACGGAACATAATAACCACCGACAGTCTGTTTAATGGCAGATACTTCTCTGCCGTTATTATAACCCCCTTTCTGGAGTTAGCTTCCTGGAGCTCCTGCTCCACACACTGACCTCCTGTGAGTCCTCTCTCTTGGGCCACACTCGGCGTATGAAAATATGGTCCATTTTTTACGGCCGTAATACGCAGAAATGTTCCCAAAATAGTGATCCGTATGTCATCCGTAGGCAGGGTGTGTCAGCGTATTTTGCGCATGTCATCCTCCGTATGTAATCCGTAAGGCATCCGTACTGCGAGATTTTCTCGCAGGCTTGCAAAACGGACATAAAATGGATCCATGGGCTCAAATATTCGTTAAAACATATATACTGTCTATATATATATACAGTTAGGTCCATATATATTTGGACAGAGACAACATTTTTCTAATTTTGGTTATAGACATTACCACAATGAATTTTAAACAAAACAATTCAGATGCAGTTGAAGTTCAGACTTTCAGCTTTCATTTGAGGGTATCCACATTAAAATTGGATGAAGGGTTTAGGAGTTTCAGCTCCTTAACATGTGCCACCCTGTTTTTAAAGGGACCTAAAGTAATTGGACAATTGACTCCAAGGCTATTTCATGGACAGGTGTGGGCAATCCCTTCATTATGTCATTCTCAATTAAGCAGATAAAAGGCCTGGAGTTGATTTGAGGTGTGATGCTTGCATTTGGAAGGTTTTGCTGTGAAGTAAACATGCGGTCAAAGGAGCTCTCCATGCAGGTGAAACAAGCCATCTTAAAGCTGCAAAAACAGAAAAAAACCATCCGAGAAATTGCTACAATATTAGGAGTGGCAAAATCTACAGTTTGGTTCATCCTGAGAAAGAAAGAAAGCACTGGTGAACTCATCAATGCAAAAAGACCTGGGCGCCCACAGAAGACAACAGTGGTGGATGATCGCAGAGAAACCCCTTCACAACAGCCAACCAAGTGAACAACACTCTCCAGGAGGTCGGCGTATCAATATCCAAATCTACCATAAAGAGAAGACTGCATGAAAGTAAATACAGAGGGTTCACTGCACGGTGCAAGCCACTCATAAGCATCAAGAATAAAAAGGCTAGACTGAACTTTACAAAAAAACATCTAAAAAAGCCAGCACAGTTCTGGAAGAACATTCTTTGGACAGATGAAACCAAGATCAACCTCTACCAGAATGATGGAAAGAGAGAAGTATGGCGAAGGCGTGGTACAGCTCATGATCCAAAGCATACCACATCATCTGTAAAACACGGCAGAGGCAGTGTGATGGCTTAGGCATGCATGGCTGCCAGTGGCACTGGGTCACTAGTGTTTATTGATGATGTGACACAGGACAGAAGCAGCCGAATGAATTCTGAGGTATTCAGAGACATACTGTGTGTATATAAATAGCAAAAAGGAAACCTAAAATATAATGTTTAATAAATACTAATTAAAAAACTATACGACACAACAATACATATAATGACAAACTCGTGTATTGACCAACAGGTCAATCAGACAGGGAACTGATAAACAGTCCAAAGAGAAAAGATCAGTAGTCAATTTGGAACCCTACACAACCTTCAGGGCCTATTATCATAGTATGCACCCAGTCCAGTAAAGCAGAGGAAACCAACAATACAAATATATGCTACTGTGAGAGAAATATAACTTGAGGTTCTATATGAGGTGAACAGGGAAAATACCGCTATCCATCACCAATAAGAAACCTTCAAATACATGGGGATACACATAGAACTATTGGAACAATCTCACCCAAATGTGATGCTGCAGCATATTGAAATGTGTTCCCCATGTCAAGATAAGGGTCCTATGGATCAGGTTCCGACCATCTAGGATCCGTTGGACTCCCGGACCACTTCCTGCGTTAAAGACCACCTCTCTACGCGTTTCATCTCAGGGAAGAATCCTCAGGGGACACGGCAGTCAGTACGTGGTCAGGATTTGATGGAGTGCTCAACCGAGACAAAAAACTTCCAGGGAGCCTGCTCAGATCCAGCCAAATGCAGCCAAACTGATTGGTCGTTGTTTCATACTACAGATGGACCATGACCCAAAACATAAAGCCAAAGCAACCCAGGAGTTTATTAAAGCAAAGAAGTGGAATATTCTTGAATGGCCAAGTCAGTCACCTGATCTCAACACAATTGAGCATGCATTTCACTTGTTAAAGACTAAACTTCAGACAGAAAGGACCACAAACAAACAGCAACTGAAAACCACCGCAGTGAAGGCCTGGCAGAGCATCAAAAAGGAGGAAACACAGCGTCTGGTGATGTCCATGAGTCCAAGACTTCAGGCAGTCATTGCCCACAAAGGGTTTTCAACCAAGTACTAAAAATGAACATTTTATTTAAAATTATTGAATCTGTCCAATTACTTTTGGTCCCTTTAAAAACAGGGTGGCACATGTTAAGGAGCTGAAACTCCTAAACCCTTCATCCAATTTTAATGTGGATACCCTCAAATGAAAGCTGAAAGTCTGAACTTCAACTGCATCTGAATTGTTTTGCTTAAAATTCATTGTGGTAATGTCTATAACCAAAATTAGAAAAATGTTGTCTCTGTCCAAATATATATGGACCTAACTGTATATATATATATATATATATATATATATATATACATACAGTACAGACCAAAAGTTTGGACACACCTTCTCATTTAATGATTTTTCTGTATTTTCATGACTATGAAAATTGTAGATTCACACTGAAGGCATCAAAACTATGAATTAACACATGTGGAATTATATACTTAAAGGGAACCTGTCACCCCGTTTTTTCAGTATGAGATAAAAATACCGTTAAATAGGGCCTGAGCTGTGCTTTACAATAGGGTATTTTTTGTCCCCTGATTCCCCACCTATGCTGCTGAAATACCTTACAAAAGTCGCCATTTTCCTAAAGCCCTGGGAAGCAGGATACTCCATCTGCGCACGCGCGGCCTCAGGAAGATGGCCGCGCCCACCTATAAACCGCTGAATAGGGCAGATCGCGCTCTTTTTCTACAGCTGCGCAGTGCATTCGGCACTTGCGCATGCGAGAAGCACTACGCCACCAACGGGAAGATAAGCAAGATGTAGGGGAGAAACAGCACTGTGACCACGCCCTTTTGACCAGACCAGCCTGATTGACAGGCAAAAACGGCGACTTTTGTAAGGTATTTCGGCAGCATAGGTGGGAAATCAGGGGACAAAAAATACCCTATTGTAAAGCACAGCTCAAGCCCTATTTTACGGTATTTTTATCTCATACTGAAAAAAACGGGGTGACAGGTTCCCTTTAACAAAAAAGTGTGGAACAACTGAAAATATGTCTTATATTGTAGGTTCTTCAAAGTAGCCACCTTTTGCTTTGATGACTGCTTTGCACACTCTTGGCATTCTCTTGATGAGCTTCAAGAGGCAGTCACCGAGAATGGTTCTCACTTCACAGGTGTGGCCTGTCAGGTTTAATAAGTGGGATTTCTTGCCTTATTAATGGAGTTGGGACCATCAGTTGTGTTGTGCAGATGTCTGGTGGATACACAGCTGATAGTCCTACTGAATAGACTGTTAGAATTTGTATTATAGCAAGAAAAAAGCAGCTAAGTAAAGAAAAATGAGTGGCCATCATTACTTTAAGAAATTAAAGTCAGTCAGTATGAAAAATTTTGAAAAGTTTGAAAGTGTCCCCAAGTGCAGTTGCAAAAACCATAAAGTGCTACAAAGAAACTGGCTCACATGAGGACAGCCCCAGGAAAGGAAGAACAAGAGTCATCTCTGCTTCTAAGGATAAGTTTATCTGAGTCACCAGCCTCAGAAATCGCAGGTTAACAGCAGCTCAGATTAAAGACCAGGTCAATGCCACACAGAGGTCTAGCAGCAGACACATATCTACAACAACTGTTAAGAGGAGACTTTGTGCAGCAGGCCTTCATGGTAAAATAGCTGCTAGGAAGCCACTGCTAAGGACAGGCAACAAGCAGAAGAGACTTGTTTGGGCTAAAGAACACAAGGAATGGACATTAGACCAGAGGAAATCTGTGCTTTGGTCTGATGAGTTCAAATTTGAGATCTTTGGTTCCATCCACCGTGTCTTTGTGCGATGCAGAAAAGGTTAACTGATGGACTCTACATGCCTGGTTCCCACCGTGAAGCATGGAGGAGGAGGTGTGATGGTGTGGGGGTGCTTTGCTGGTGACACTGTTGGGGATTTATTAAAAATTGAAGGCATAATGAACCAGCATGGCTACCACAGCATCTTGCAGCGGCATGCTATTCCATCCGGTTTGTGCTTAGTTGGACCATCATTTATTTTTCAACAGGACAATGACCCCAAACACACCTCCAGGCTGTGTAAGGGTTATTTGACCAAGAAGGAGAGTGATGGGGTGCTACTCCAGATGACCTGGCCTCCACAGTCACCAGGGGTGAGCTGGACCACAAAGTGAAGGCAAAAGGGCCAACAAGTGCTAAGCATCTCTGGGAACTCCTTCAAGATTATTGGAAGACCATTTCTGGTGACTACCTCTTGAAGCTCATCAAGAGAATGCCAAGAGTGTGCAAAGCAGTCATCAAAGCAAAAGGTGGCTACTTTGAAGAACCTAGAATATAAGACATATTTTCAGTTGTTTCACACTTTTTTGTTAAGTATATAATTCCACATGTGTTAATTCATAGTTTTGATGCCTTCAGTATGAATTTACAATTTTCATAGTCATAAAAATACAGAAAAATCTTTAAATGAGAAGGTGTGTCCAAACTTTTGGTCTGTACTGTATGTCAGTGAGACATATATATATATTTATATTTCATACAGCACTAGATAGCAGAAAAGCCGGTAATTCAATTGCCGGCTTTTGCTATCTCCTTCCCAAACCCAACATGATATGAGACATGGTTTACATACAGTAAACCATCTCATAGCCCTTCTTTTATTACATATTCCTCTTTAGTAATGTTAGAAGTGTCTTGGTGTCAAATATGGGGGCTGTAGCTATTAAATTAAAGGGTTAAATTCCGGACAAAATTGGCGTGGGCTCCCGCGTGATTTTCTCCGCCAGAGTGGGAAAGGCAGTGACTGAGGTCAAATATTATTGTTGAGTTTTACCCAAAGTATTGTACCTGTTTTACCCAAAGTATTGTACCTGGTGGAGTTTTACCCACAGTATTGTACCTGTTTTACCCAAAGTATTGTACCTGTTTTACCCAATGTATTGTACCTGGTTGGGTTTTACCCAAAGTATTGTACCTGTTTTACCCAAAGTATTGTACCTGGTTGGGTTTTACCCAAAGTATTGTACCTGTTTTACCCAAAATATTGTACCTTGTTTTACCCAAAGTATTTAACCTTATAATTAAATAAATGAAAGACAAAACATTTTTAAACATAAAAATATTTTTGTATTTACAACTTTTATATAACATTTATAAATTCATGCAGTGTGGGGTGGAGATAATACTGGAGGGGCTGTCAGATTGGACCACTTCAACAGTGGGAGTGTGGAGAGAGGATTGTGGTGGTGACGGATCAGAAGGTAAAATAGAAGGTGAAAGGGTGGAGAAGGAAAGAGAACAGGTGGAAATAAAACCAGAAGTAGTGTGAGTAATTTGGAAGGTTTGAGGGGTGGACTGGAGGGAGTGGGAAGCAGAAGAGGTGGTGGGTGGAGAAGAGGGTTGGGTTTGGGGCATGATGGGTATGGAAGGAGACTGGTAGTAATGGGCAGGGAGTAGAGATTGGGCAGGAGGTGGAGGCACAGATGATGTGGTTGGGAACTGGTATGGGGCAGGATGCTGGTACAGGAAAGGAAGTTGGTAAGGGGCCGGAAGCTGGTACGGGGCAGGAAGCTGGTATTGTATAGGAGAGGGAGGAGGGACAGTGGTTGGAGGGGGGGCAGGTGCAGGAGGAACTACCATGGCGGGTGGAAGGGTTTGGGAGCTAACATGCAATAGGGCAAACTGGCAGGCTTGCATTACATGCATCTGCTGGTCAGGAGATAGCTTGTCTATGCCCTCAACTACTGCCTGGAAAAATGAGTGATTTGGCGATTTACTTGCATCTGAATACATCCTATCCAGATGCTTGCGCAACTCAAGAATACTGTTGTTGAGGAAGTTAAATCCTGCTGTTATTTGCTCCGACAACAGTTTGAGTGAGTTCTGAAATGATGCATTAAGATGCAAGAACTCGGGTGCATAGCTCTTTTCCTGACCCCTCTGGCACTGCCGCCCAGAACCAACAGGTGTTCTAGAGGTGGCAGCAGTGTCAGAGGGATGGGGTAAAGGAAAAGCTACATCCTCACCAGCAGCTTCATGTAACAAAGTCTGCCATGAAGCTCCAGCCCTGGTGGATGGGACCGAGGGACCAGATGTGAGGGAAGGCTTTGAAGGGGCAGATGGGTCGGGTCTGTCAAAATGGCCCCCAGTGGCAGACTCCTGTGGGATCTATTCAGAAGTGTACAACTCTGCATGCTCCCGAGTGCTGCAGATGGTGCTGTGGAGCAAAGAAAAAAAAAATTTAATTAATATATTGTTATTGCTTGGCCCTGGCTGAAACCCCCAAAAAAAGGTTACACATGTAAACATTTTTACTTAGTAAATGGGGTGGGGAATATTTACCTTCTGCTTACCTTCTCAACCGGAGGAAAGACAGGGCTCAAGCATATTTGTATTTGCTCCTGTGTCATCCCGATCCACTTGGAGCCTGCATCTCCTTGTTGAACTTCTTCTTGTGACCGCCACCACTTGATAACTCTTTCCCCTGTAAAGTGAAAGCACAAATTGGTTAGTATACAACACATTGCATCCAGCAACATAACTGAACTGTGAATACTTACGCATTTGATTCTGGGCATACTTCCTCCCAGAGCCGACGGGTCAAACCAAGATCAGTGTGGCGGTGGTCCCCCATATTCCACAGCGGCTCCCGCTCTAGGATAAGATCGATGAGGAGGTCGATATCTAGATCAGCCTCCTCACCGTAAGAGTCCAGCGCACGCTGTGAAGTCTGTTAAAAAAGACAAAAAACAAAAACTTTAGACTCAAATCATCAACATGAAGTGAAAAAAATAAAAAAGGTACTTACTCAATGGCAACCGCCCTGACCCTCACGCCGATGACCCTGGGAGGCGCTTTGAGGACCTCTAGATCGAGCCCCAGAATCGGAAGACTAAAAAAAAAAAAAACATTATGTGCTTGGATGTAGGCTTATGTGTTGTGTGTACTGTGATGTCTGTAATGATCTGTTTTTACGTGTTGTGTGTACTGTGATGTCTGTGATGATATGGTTCTGCGATGCATGTAAGAAACTTACCCAATATGTCCCTGCTCCGGGTATTTCTCCACCCCGTCCGTCTCCTTCTGGAAGCACCTCTAATGCTGCAGCTTCCTGTTATACAAAAATTATACATGATATATTATATATAATATGGGAACATCACTAAAAAGAAAAAAAATATATATTTGTTTACCTCACAGCGCTGACAACACGGGGGAGGGCTCCCAGAAGAAGACATGCTGTGGCTGGCTGCTGGCCTGGTAAGCTCTGGCTCGCTGCTGGCCTGGTAGGCTGTGGCTAGCTGCTGGCAGGCTGTGGCTGGCTGGCCTGGGGCAGGTTTAAGCTCTGCTGTCAGGTTTAAGCTCTGGTGCCAGGTTTAAGCTCTGGCGGCAGGTCTGTGTCTTGCTTGCTGGCTTGCTGGTAAATGGATGAGTGAAGCCCTACCTGGCAGGCTTTATATCACTTTCCTAATTGGGGGCTGGCCAATTGTATCAGAGAATGCGCAGTTAAAAAAACGGAATCCGGCGCCGGATTCCATCATGTGACCCATCCGGCGCCCATAGGCTTCCATTCTAGGAAACGCCGAATAGCGCCAGGTCCAAGGCGCTTTCCGTTTTTTCGCTCAAGACTAAAATCTTTACTTTGTCTATTTTTTCCCGCCACCGGATAAACAATTTTTGATGGATCTGGTGAACAACAGATGAAACATGAGGACATCCGTCGCAATCCATCGCTAATACAAATCTATGAGAAAAAATCTGATCCGGCGGCATCATTCGCCGGATTCGTTTTTTCCAAAATTCGCCGGAATGAGCCTGACGGCAAAAAACTGATGTGTGTAAGCAGCCTAACACAAAACAGCAGAAAAGAACTGTGTCTTCTTGCAAACACATTTTTTGCTCTCTTGAGTTCTGCTGTATTGTAACAATATTGCAACCCTGTCTGCCTGTGAGATGGAAGCTGAAGCTGAGAGGAATCTGTAGATTTGTCAGTCAGGCCTCCTTCACACATGATGGCTGGAATTTTACTACTGGAAAAAACAGCACATTTGAGATCCGTGGTCTGTGTGCCATCCAAGTATAAGTATGTGACATCCGTGTGTCTGTGTTCTGTTCATGTTCATGTGTCTGTGTGCTGTCATTGTGCTGTCAGTGTGACATGTATGGAATGAAATGCAGCATAGAAATTAAAGAGTATAATGTACTAAAGATGTTCAAAGATAGAGATAGTGATGAGGAACATGCTAGATAGACAGAAAGATAGATGGAGCTTCAGTGACTGGATGAAACCTCTATGACGTTACTGAGGCTGTGCTCACAGCAGTTCAGTCACTGGTGGTTCTCAGCCTAGACGGTCGCATCTTGGCACCATCTAGGTTGAAAACTGCTTATTCCTCAGGCATGGATTATGGTGTGGGACAGAACGACGGACAGGTGAGGGATATTGTTGTTTTTTATTATTGGTGATGTCAAGCCCACTTGCCACCGCTACAGTGCAAGTGGGAAGAGCCTGGCAAAAAAACAGAATTGGCACATCTAATAGATACACCTTATCTGGGCAGCTGTGGGCTGCTATTTTAAGACTGGGGAGTAATATCCACGGCCCATTAACAGCCTGAAAATACCAGACAACAGCTATCTGCTTTGGCAAGGCTGGTTTTCAAAAATAGGCGGAACCCCAAGCCGTTTTTTTATATTATTTAAATAAGCAAAAAATACAGCATGGGGACCCCTCTATTCTTGTTAACCAGCTTTGCTGAAGCTGACAGCTGAGGGTTGCAGCCCCCCATCTGTGAGTTTTGTCTGGCGTTATATCAAAACTATGGGGGAAGCCATGCCAGTTTTTTTTTATTATTTATTTTTTAAAAAATCATCTCATTAGCTGCTCCTGCTCTCACTGTTATTAGTGGCAGGGGGAATCCACGCCGTTTTCAGTGAGATCAAAAGAGCAGAGAGCGGCCATTACACATCACACTGGTAACTCCTCCTTCATGCAAAATAAACTCTGGAGGCAGAGTTATCATACGGACAATGTTTTCATTGCCTGGAAGAAGTCATTTATATAAAGTGATAAAAGATGATTTCTCAACAACATGGCATCTGATATGAGGCATACAAGTTGGACATTTTTTAGCAGTCAATCACTTGTATTCCCATATTATTAGTTTAGATAGGTCAAATGTGGTGACAGATTCCCTTTATTTTAGTGTAGACAGTTGCACAAAATATATTTTTGCAAACTTATTGATTTATCAATCTGGAGAAAATCAAGATAATTCTAGTATGTAAATGAGTTGACAAGTGCTTTGAGGGTGGTCCAAGTCTCGGCAAGTGCTCCGATTTCTGACCTTGATAAATGGTTGCAACATTGTGTCACTGTGACTGCAATCTTGTACATGTACCCTGTGGTCTTGGCACATACATAACACACTTTGGTTTGCTCTATATTATCTGTGGCAGCCCAATTATGTGTTAAAATATCTTAATGTTCCCTCTTCAGAACTGTAGATCTATGATGTGATCCTCCTTTCTCTTTGTGTTTTATTTTCCCTGTTATATAACATGTTATAACACTTTTTAGCAAAATTGATATCTGTCTAAATATAAGTTTTTACTGAAGTGTGAGAACTGGTTTATGGTAGGAATTGAAGGTAGAGATATCATACCGGTTATCAGATATAAAGGACTGTGGTTTCCATGGCAACATAGTTGTTCTAAAAAGGAAGCCAGTATAAAACTTTCCTGCTAAAGATAACACAAAAAGTGTAGACTTTTATCCCCTGCTACCCAATCTTTCACACTTTCCAGAAATGAATAAATTAACAGTCCTCTAGTCATCCAATTAAAATGGTATAATGAGCAACTATAAATGACTGCTGAGTAATTCACTCAAATGTTAAAAAAAATGCACATCTTGTCATAGTGTGACTGTCATGCTGGTGCATCATACGTAAGCAAAAGAAATGGGCTGTTGCTGAAATCTGCGCATACTGAAATTAACTGATGGCAGACTGAAAGTTCTCTACAACTGCTACAATAAATTTTAACTGGCCCTTTGCGTTCTTACAAAAAAGCAATTATTTTCAGAAACGATGTACAGGCTGCAACATTCACGGATTGGCTGCAATGGTAACGTGATACAGTCATGAGAAGCAGTGTTACGGATATTGAATATGTTTGTTTTCTTAGAAGACTAGGGGTCCATCAATATTTATCGGGATACTGCTGGAGAACAGGGGCTAAACAATCATGGTCGTAGATAGCACGACCATGAATAGGTCAGTGCAAAGCTAGCCCCTGTTTCAGCTGGATCTGCGTCCGAGGCACATTCAGCTGAAATGTATTGTGGCACAGAGACCCACGAGCTTAATACAGTGCAATACATGCTGCTGACTAATTAGAGGACAGCAGCTGATGTCAGCATGATTTTTACAGGCCATTCATTGCAGTGACATCATGCACCTGTGAGGGAGAGCCAGGGCCATTGTCGTGGCTGAGGTTAGAGGCCTTTGCGCTCCCTGGCCTCTCGTCACATGCAAAGAACATTGTTCTATGAGGGTACTTGCCTCTCTGTTTTCCGTACTCTCCGGGTCTCTTCTGATCTGCTGCAGACCCTTTTCGTACGATTGCACACAAATTGAGACACAGTTTTGCTTTAACTTCAAACACAAAACTTTATCTGCTTCTGTTCGCAGCACATCCTTCTCAGTTACATCTATAGCATCAGGTTCCAAACAGTCCACATCCTCCACTTTCCCTGCTTCTCCTCTTATGGCCTTCAGTACGTGCCCGGGTCGCATCACCTCTCGCAATAATGCAGCGTCCGCCCTGTACACATTCACTGTGCTTGGGGAGTTCCCTCAGCCGTTTTGCACTGGATCTGAGGGCATCAGCCCATGCTATAAGTTGCCACATTATGCAGCCACCTGCGTCCCCATACTGTCCTGGTCCTGCTTTCAGCCTTCATTTCAACACTGCTGTAAGCCCGCTGCTCAGCTATACTTCTGGCCCAGTGGGCCCTGGATGTCTGGGTCCTGCACCTTAATGTTGCGGAGCTACTGGGTAGATTGGCTCTGGAACCCTTCCAAGCTGCCTCGGCATCCTAGCCGCTACTGACTAACTAGGAAACTGTTACTACCTTACCCCAGCTAGCTTCGCTTATGGTTAACTATTTACACCACTTATTCTAATTATGGGCCCCATCTAGTGGGCCAAACAGGGCACTATACTTTCCCTATGCTCTTCATTACATATAAGCAATACATAGATATATACATAACTTATATATGAAGAGGGGAAAGTATCACATGGTCCCAGTATACCCCTTACACACCATCCATGGAGGGCACAATAAAGTCTGTTGCAAGCCTCTGAGCTGACTACGTAAGAGGATGCTGCACATTGTAGGAGTAAAGAAAGGTGAGAAAAATTATTTGTTTTTTAAATGTGTTGGAAAAGAGAGGCAGAACAAAGAACATTATTACTGGAAGGGTCCCAGGATGCAAAACATTATTATAGAAAGGTTCCCAATACATGGGACATTATAAGAAGAAGGGGTCAAGGATGGAGGACATAACAAGAGTGATGGGTAACATTATACTCAAATGGGTCTCAGGATGGAGGGACATTATTGCAGCAAGGAACCCAGGATAGGGGACATTGTTACGGCAAAGGGCCCAGGATGAACAATATTATTACAGAAAGGTGCCAGGATGAGGACATTTTTAATGGGAAGTGGCCAAAATGGGGGACCTTATTACAGAAAGGAGCTCAGGAGGAATGTTCTTATTTTCAATGATGTTCAGATTAGGGGACTGTGAGAGCCATTGTAAAACCTTCAACTTTTGCCTTTTGAGGTAATCTATTGTCGATTTTGACGTGTGTTTAGGATCATTATGCATTTGTATAAGCCATCCTCTTTTCAACTTTTCAACTTTTTTAGAGATGCTGTTATGTTTGCTAAGAATTGTTGTTATTAAGATTTTTTTATAATTTCATTGAATCCATTCTTCTCTTTACCAGTCGAATGTTCCATGTGCAATTGGCAGTGACACAATCTCAAAGCATGATTAATCCACCCCCATGCCTAATGGCTAGCGAGATGTTCTCTTCCTGAAATTCTGTGCCCTTTTTTCTTCACACATACCTTTGATCATTGTGGTCAAAAAGTTTTATTTTAACCTTATAGGTCCAAAGGACTTGTTTCCAAAATGCTTCAGGCTTTTATTAGGTTTTTTTTTTGCATACTGATGCTGAATTTTATGGTGAGGACGCAGGAGAGGTTTTCTTCTGATGACTCTTCCTTGAAAGCCATATTTGTGAAGTATGCTTTGCCCAACTGCAGAGGACGCAGGAGAGGTTTTCTTCTGATGACTCTTCCTTGAAAGCCATATTTGTGAAGTATGCTTTGCCCAACTGCAGGCAAAGCCGAAAAGCATTAGTGCGCATGTGCCAGCGCACTATGTCTCGGTAGTATTTCGCTGGTGTGCCGACGCATGCGCACTAATGCTTTTCGGCTTTGCCCGCAGTTGGGCAAAGCATACTGCACGTGCGCAAGGAAAGATTGCCTTGCGCAAGCGTGTACTACGGAGGACAGAGAATGAACTTCAATCCAATATTGCGGCCAGCATGCAGCCAGCGGGTAAGGAAAGGGTGAATCAAACACCCGAAATCTCCGCCCATATGGCCGAAAACCGGTCCCGCCAAATTCCGGTGACAGGTTACCTTTAAGGCCTGAAACCTTGGTCAAAGTTGTCTGCACATACAAATCTCCAAGGGTGCCCAAATTTTTGCATCTGACTATTTTCCTTTTTGCAATTTTTAAAATAGAAAAACATGACTTTTTTTTGCCTAAAATACAAAAGAAATGTGTAATATTTAACTTTAAGCCTTTTAGAGATCATTGCATGTTCAACTTGCTTAACTGATCACAATAACAGTAATTTTGACCAGTGGTGTCCAAACTTTTACATGCTACTGTATGTCTTTATAGGATCAAGAATGCTATAAGGGCCCATACATCTGAACAACATGCTGGTGGGGACCAGGTCCATATTTTTCACCAGGGTCCATCAGACCCCAGTTATACCACTGATGGAGAACCTCTTTAAGACGAAGGCTCATAATGCATAAACATTGACAATGCTCTGCTGACTCAAGTAATGCAGAATTTCATGTTTTCTTGCATTAACATTAGCACAAAAAACTGTGCCAAGGACTTTACGCCTTTGATTGCCATGGCCAAGCAGCTGCATGCAAGTCTTATATCACAAGTACAATGCCAAGTGTCCGATGGAGTGGTGTTAAGCAAGGCACTAGATTCTACAGCAGTGGAACCATTGTCTATGGATTGACAAAATCATGCTTTCCTATCTGCCAATATTATGAGTTTGAGAATGAAAGGAGATCATTACCTGCCTGACTACATTGTGCCAACTGTAAAGTTTGTTAGAGCTGGAATAATGAAATGGGATTTTATTTCTGGAGTTGTCCTAAACCAACTGAAGGGAAATATGTTTTAAAATATTTCATTTGGGATTTAGAATGGGATATTTTACACAAAAACAAAAAAAAATTGTATATGGTTATTACCAACTGACATTATTCACTATGTAATCTCATTTCAAAAATCTTATCCCACTTTTAAGCTATGTGAACACGTTCTGGATTTTTCATGTTTTTTCACGGTTTTTCGGCAGTTTTCTTTAAGCAAAAACGCTTAAAAAAATGCATACATTAAGCATCCCATCAATGTAATGCATTCTGCAATTTTTGTGCCCATGCTGTTTTTTTCAGCAAAAAAAACGCAGCATGTTCATTAGTTTAGGGGATTTTTCGTGGATTTGCCGCTATATTATTGCATTGTGAACCTCCGGAAAAATCAGTGAAAAATCCGCAAAAAAACGTGCAAAAAAAATGCTAAAAAAACACGAGCGGATTTCCTGCAAAACTGGTCCAGATTTGCTCGGGAAAATTCTGCAAACTTTCCTGAACATGGGCACATAACCTTACATTGTTTTTTATCAAAAATGTTGTAATGAGCTTTATTACACAATACCCTACACTTTATCTATTGCATCTTTAAATATGTTTTGCTTTATTTCACAGTACTTACTGTGATGTTTTGTTTGAAAGGAATCTCGAGCAAGGTGTCAGAGGAGGTTGGGGCTACACTCACTGCTTTTATCTCTGCTTCCTGATGACCTCTTCTTTCACAGACCCTACCGCGGTGGCATAGATAAGGGCAGGGAGTCAACGCTGCGCTCACATCTGTCACAGCGTCTATGAGGGTCCAGAAGGTCTTTAGAGGGGGCAGCGATGCAAGAAACTAGTGAGTAAGCGGACCCTGTTACCTTGTGTTCCAGGTGGGCTGATAGACGCTGTGGGGAGTGAGTGGAGCCCCAGCTTTTTGTGACGTCAAGCCTCAAGCTCCTCTCAAATGAAATGTTACAGGAAATATAGTAAAAAAAACACCACATTTAGTGATTAGGTATATAGAGAGAAGTGTAGGATATTTTGTAATGCAGCTCAATAGAAAAGTGATTAGGTGGTAAAGATAGCTAGAAAATACATTTTAGTTGCCAGACCACCCCTTTAAGAGGTTTGCGTAGTTGTCATGTGACTGCTCATATGTGATTTGAACATTTACAGGCATGTGACAACTAGCTGCTCTTTCTAATTCTTTCAGTGTTCAGTGAAAAACTCCAAATCCTGCTTCAGTGAGAGAAACAGGGAGAGATGCTAGTTTGCACGGAACAGTATGAATGAAAATCGCATGAGTGGTCATGTGATTACTGCTGGAATTGCCAAGCAGAGCCGAATCCTGACAGTGAGAATATTGCAGGCTATTAGGATTTGGCATGCTACTGTGCTTATTTTTATAATTAAAAAGGTTGTCCACTACTTTAATATTGATGACTTATACTTAGGATAGGTCATCAATGTCTGATTAGCTGGGCTCCGACACCTGGCACCCCTGTGATCAGCTGTTCCCAGTGGTGATGGTGGCTGCTTGCCAAAACTGTTTAATTGTGGAGCTGCGCTATCTTCTGACAGTTTCCGCAACAAGGTACTGCAAAAATACAGCATCATAACCACCTTCAGTACAAGAGTTCAGCATATGGAGCACCATCAGAACAGAAATACATTACCAAGCATAGTACAGCAGCAATTGCAATGCCAGGTCAGCTCCATATAAAATTGCTTGAATCTACACATCCCACTAAGTCCTTAGCAATGGTAAGGAGATGCTGAGAGAGAGTTGCTATCAATTAGCTATCAACAGACTGTTAACCATGCAGGAATCACAGTACTGATGATACTCAGGCACCATCACGTATAAACATTTACATCCAGGTAGCTTATAAATGACATCTGATTGGAGTTGTTCTCTTTTTTTTCCTTTTCCATCTAGCCCAGACGGACACCATGATGCCTTTTCACATCCACAGTTTACCTCTGAAAAACTCCATCTTCTCTAGTCTTCTGCAGCACATTCTAGCACGGTGCATTAAAAATAACAGTATGATTATAGTGCTCCTGAATAAAAAATATCTGCACTATGTTGTGCTATCTGCACAATATATGACCTCACACTCTCTTTATTATGGTACAAGTCCATCACACTGCCCTCTCCTATAAAATTTTGGCTTCAAAATTTCCGCCCTTATTAGCCATAACCGTCAAGCTGTCCCTTATATTTAGTGAATCCACCACACTGTCCCCTTTCTATAATTTGCTCCATATTTGCATTTTTCCCTCACACTTCCCTATACTGCCAGAGTCTGTTTATTGAGCCCCCTCCTCAAAATTGCATACTTTCCTCTACTTACTGTGTTCTCACACTGTCTCCCTATGCGATCCCTTCTCTATACTGCCCCACATATTACCCAATCTCTATCCTGTGACCCACTCCACTTTTACCTCCTTTCATGCATTTCTACCCGTTGTTGACACCTCGCAATGCCTCCTTGATGTACCTCTCACATTTCTCCTACCACGCTGTCTCCTCACATTTTTCTCCCTCCAAACTGCCCCTCAGACTTTCTTCTCTCATGCTGTCCTCTCACACAATTCACCCCATACTGTCCCCTCACAATTTTTGTCCTTATAGTGTCCCCCCATACTGTCCTCTCACACGTTTTCTCCAATCATACTGTTACCTCACATTTTTCTCCACTTCATACTCTTCCGCACACATTTCTTTAACCAATACTGTTCTCTACACTTTTCCCCGCTATACTATCATCTCACACTTTTCTTCCCTATTCTGTATATTCACAGTTTTTCTCATCTGTACTGTTTCTCTACACTTCCACCCACTATACTGTCTCTTCACACTTTTTTCATCCCATTCTGTCTTCTCACACTTTTCTCCCTCTCATGCTGTCCCTTCACACTTTTTTCCACCAAACTGTCACATTGTTTTTTCCCAACAATGATAGTTTCAATTGTCTTACTGAACATTTCTTTGGTATTAAGATGACTATGTGTAGTATTTTTTCATCATGGTATCTCTTATATTATTATATTGTATCAGGATACTTAATCGCAGATCATTGCTTGAGGTGATAAAGGTACCTTAATACCCCAAATCTGCATTCCTGCATTTTTTTCACATAAGCTTGATATTTGGACATTACAACAGTCCATGTAATAAGAATGACTTTTCTTTGTTACATTAAGGGCAGTGTCTTAAATAATATGCAGGTGCAATTGTGTATGGAAGATAAAATTCATAAGTGGTCTTTTGGATAATCCAGAACTACTTCTCGCCATAGTTGATTTATCATTGTTTTCTGCAACTTTCCACAATCTACTTGAATTTTAGTTGTCATTTCTCCATCAGTTAGTACTGTCTCCCTTTTCTTAATGTAATCCTCAGTTTTTGACAAGAATTTTTGTTCCCTAAGTCTTTGATGTACTCATGAAAGAAAATCATATCTTGACTTTGATATCAAATGTTTCTATTTTTTTCACCTTATCAATGTTTTAGCTACTGTAGTTTATGCACTGAACATATTGTAAATACTAGTTTGCCAGCAACTCATATATATCAGTATCTTTTTGTCACATTAGCAAATAATTTACTTCCCAATTCAACATATTTCCCAGTGTTAGAGATAAGCAGATCTTTTTAAATTCAAATTCACTAGTTTTACTGAAGTTTCTAAAAAATGTGATTTGGGGTGAATAAATACAACCTGAATCTCAATGCTGCAAAGACTCTAATTGCTCAGAAAATACAGTACTCTGACATCTTCTCGGAGTGAGATCTAGTTTAGTTGGGTGAGAGGCATCTGACCGGGATCAAAGGAATAAAATTTCTCCTTGCAGAGAGTGACAAGTCAAGCCTGACATGCCTAGGTGAGGAGACTTTGAAGCCCCAATGCTCCTCTGGAAAATATGCAAATTATCACTTCAGAAAGCAAGAGGACTAGAACTCTAGTGTCACCTATGGGAAGTATAGATCACTATAATCTTCTTCTTGATGAAGAGACTAGTGATGAGTGAACATGCTCGCCACTGCTCGTTACTCGCCCGAGTATCACTATGCTCGGTGTACTCGGCGAGCATCGAGCATTTCTGGGATTATTCGGCGGTAACTGGTGTCTCCACCCAGCATTTTTGGCGGACTTTAGAGACCCAATCACGCTGCAGGGATTGTCTGCCAGGCCATGAAATGCTGCAGCCATCTTTTTTTAATGTTAATGTAGGTCTGTAACTCTTAAATCCACAACTCCTGAGAAACCAACAGTCCTTTTTAGGGCTAATTTGTGGGTCCCGATATTGCAGCGCTAGGTAGGCAGGGCCCAGCATATCTACATCAGTGCAAGGCCTGCAGGCACTGTATGTGCGTACATTGCTCCCACTGCATGCCTCCCAATGCTCCATAACTGCCTGCTGCTGCCGCGGCTTCTTTACTATATCCCTAGCTCCTTTTTTTTTTCACAAAAACTCACCCCCCAAAAAAATACACAGTATGTTCTGTCAGACTGAGGCCTGTTTAAAAATCATAGTTTGTCAGGCATACGTAGCATAGTTGTGTGTGCTAACCTTGTGCCACTTTTTTTGGGGTGTTTTAAATTCACCAAAAAAGGCCTCATACTGTATATCTACGTGCTCCAAGTTTTGGCATTTTAGGCCATTTTGATACTGTTTTTGCTGTCTGTTACTCTAATTATATACAGCACTATTTGGCTTTTAAAAAAACAACAGGCCACATATTTGCCAGTGTGACAGCCCTCATATCTGCGTGCTCCAAGTTTGGGCATTGTAGGCCGGAGTACCACTTTTTTTGCTGTCTGTTAGTCTAATTATATACAGCACTATTTTGCATAAAAAATATAAAGGCCACATATTTGTCAGTGTGATATTTCCGTGTTAGCCCTAATATATCTGCGTGTTCCAAGTTTGGGCATTGTACACCGGTTGTCACGCTCACGCCTTGACTGGTGGGCGTGAGCTCGGGGGGTTTGTGGCCCCACTGTGCCACAAACCAGACTACCCTGGAAGGGCGTGACTATGACAGCTGCCTGGGTTTTCACTGGAGCCTCTGATGGTGAGGTCAGGTTTGTGCAGCAGGCAGCTGCCAGGTGTTACTCCAGGGTGGTGTCTGGCTGTGGCTGCTGATCCCACTTGGGAGACAGGAGCACCAGGATTGGTGCGGGCATCAGGCAGGACTGGCAGAAGAGCACGGCTGGAACTCAGACGAGAAGGCTGGCACGGCTGAGACACAGGGCTGGCAGAGACACGGCAGAGAACACAGGGCTGGCAGAGACACGGCAGAGAACAGAGGGCTGGCAGAGATGGCAGGAACACAGGATTGGAAGGCAGGGCAGGAACGGCAGGACTGGCAGGAACACAGGATTGGAAGGCACGGCAGAGAACACAGGACTGGTTGATGTGGTATATGAAGGAACAGATAGGGACCTGTTCACACTGGAGGTGCAGGTACGGATATGTAGTATGGGGGAACAGATAGGGGCCTGTTCACACAGGTGGTACAGGAAAGGAAACAAGCAGAAAGGAATGAGGTATGAAGGAACAGGTAGGGACCTGTTCACACAGGAGATGCAGGTATGGAAACAAGCCAGAAGGGAAGGAGAATGAAGGGACAGGTTGGGACCTGTTCACACAGGAAGAGAAGTGCAAGGCTGCAGATATGAGCAGAAGAGCAGCAAGAGATAGCGTAGCAAGAAAAGCTAAGCAGAGCAGAACCGCAAGGAATGCGGAGAGGAGCTGCAGCAAGAGGTCTCTGCAGAAGCTAGGCAGAGCGGAGCCACAAGGAATGTGGAGAGGATCTGCAGCAAGAGGTTTCTGCAGCAACGGGAGCAGAGTAGAGTAGAATGGAGCAGAACCGCAGGAGTGCGGAGCAGAGGTAAAACCACAAAGGTACAGAGCAGGCAGAGCCGCAAGAGTGCAGAGTGTAAGCAGACTGAGAACACAAGGAAAGACACAGCAGGGAAGGAAGCCACAGACAAGGAGACTGAGATAAGACCAAGTTCAGACAAGGAAAAGGAACAAGACAAGAAACAAGGACAAAGACACAGAGACCAGGATATTCTGCCTCCTGGAGGGCGGACAACAAGATCAAGGCAATAGCACAGAGAAAAGCCTCCAGAGAGGGAGTAACTCAGAGCAAGGCCTGGCAAAATCAGAAGCAAGACACAAACTGAGCTAACACATTGCACAGGCCCAGTCCACAGGGTGGAGCTGCACTATATACTGGAGGCCTCTTGGTAATTGGTCAGGAACAGATTAGACAGATGCACCTGATTCCTATAAGAACCAGAGAGTTCAGGCGCCGCCCCTCTATACACACAGCCATGAAGCATGCAGAGAGCAGAGACACAGAACATGGAGCTGGCATGAAACAGAAACCACATCATGACCTGGAGCAGTGGGTAAGATAGTGTGAGAGATACAAGGCCATGCCGTGATGCCAGCAGAGTTGTTACACCGGTGGACCACATTTTTTGCTGTCTGTTACTGTAATTATATATGGTACTATTTAGCATAAAAAATATAAAAAGGCCACATATTTGCAGTGTGATATTTCCGTGACAGCCCTCATATATCTGCGTGCTCCAAGTTTGGGCATTGTAGGCCGGTGGACCACTTTTTTTGCTGTCTCTTACTCTACTTATATACAGCATTCTTTGGCATTAAAAAAATACAGGCCACATATTTGGCAGTGTGTTATCCCTGTCAGACGTTTGATGTAGTTGTGGCCTACAAATTGTGGAAATTCAGGTCTACATTCAGCTTTATTTGCTGTCTGTTACTCTATTCGGTACACTATTTTAGTTTAAAAAATTTAAAAATACAGGCCACATATCGAACAGTGTGGTATCTCGTTAAAAATACTTCTCTTTCAAGTTGTTATGTCTGCTTCATGACTGTGTTAATTGCTCCAACTACTACTACCACCATCATCATCTTCTGCATAGAGGCAGTCACTGCGCACATAGAAAGTCTAAGGAGCAGAGTGTGAACGCTTGGGCGGTGTTGTATTCTGTCTCTGTATTACGAAGGCATTTTCTCCCACCAATAAAAGCGGTACTGCCAGAAAGCGAGGAGCCATGTTCACAGTTACCGCCAGAGAACGAGGCACCGTGTGCTCCATGACCGTGAGTACAGCAGACGTTCGCAGTAGAGAGAGACAGTTCATGCTCCGTGTTCAGCTTTGCAAAACAATAATGAAAGGGCACAGAGGAATGACAGAGGACGTTGGTTTGGTCAGAAAGGTACTCCCTCAGCATTTTCCCAAACAAAGCACTCCTTGTGAGAGTCCCCCACGCCTCAGGTCGAGGGCAATAGAAGGGTCTGAGAAAACTCTCCCCGAACATTGTCAGTGTTCCACTGCCTCTGCTGGATTGGAGTTGTGTCTCTCTCATCTGAACTCCTTGCTTGGCCAACAAACTGTGACCTCTTCTGCCAGCGTTTTCAGATGAGAATGTTTTTAGTAATTTAGCAAGAAGGACCCAATGGTCCTCCAACATTGTAGTACACCTGTCTGCCTCTGGAATAAGAGATATAAAGTTCTCCTTGTAGCGTGGGTGTAGAATTGTCAACAATTTGTATTGCCTGTCACCTAAAATTTTGAGCAAAGGAAAAAGAGAAAAGCACTACTGCAAAAAGAATTACACGCCATCCAATAATAGGAAACAATTATAAAAATATAACAGGCTGATTTTATTTGCACTTCAAAAACACCACAAACAGTTAAAACATAACTAAAAAATATATACAAACACCATCCAATACACACAAGTAATAGAGACCATAACTTAGTATAATAATGTAACCCAAATACAACTCAGTGGCTCATGAGGTAGTGCGCAAAAAATCCCTAATTGGACAACACCATAAATAGCCCATTAAAGCACATGGAGCAACCATATTCAGAAAAACAAATAAAAGGCAAAAAGTGGTTGTCCAATGTGGTATAGAACTAACAAGCCAACTAGCAGGCAAGGGTCACCTGTACATAATAATACTACTGGGTCTCACGAATATGAGCGGAAGAAACCCCCTAATAGGAATACAACCTGGTGAAGCGATGCCCCACGCGTATCGCCTGACAAACCAGGCTTTGTCAGGGAAGATGTAAACAAAGGTGTCTGACAGCCATAAATACCGTGAGCATAATAGCTCATGAGAGACCGGTGTGGGTGAGCAACAGCAAACCAGAAGGGGACCGCTCCACCGAGGGAGCCACGCATGGGCAGAAGTACCCAATGCCAACGCCAGATGAGACGCAGGAATCCAGGGCGCATGCGCAGAATGGAGGCGTCGGCCAAGAAAGCCACATATGGGCATAGAGGCCTGAGAAAGAGCGCCTGCGCTGTTAAGGCGTGAATATAACAAGAGCATATACATAGGAGCCCCGCAAGGTGCCAGGTGCAAACCAGAAACCCGGAGCATCATAGGGCGGGACTGCAACTGGGGCGCCCCTAACAGATGTGCCAACAGTAATAATAGGAAAATAATATGGTATAAGGGGCACTGCAAAGTGCCTTGCGAGCGAATGAAAGCACACCATTAGGCAATTGGTATAGCACCTAAATGGAAGAATCAGGAACCCATATGTATATATGCCAACATATAATGAAACAGTGGCAGTATGGTGCGGAGAGCACTAGAGAGAAGTGCCCTATAAGTGGTGTGAGCATGTTGTTGTGCAAATCACACATGTAATGCGAACAACTCATCCAGCCAAAAGGCAGAGACATCCAGATGTATAGAGGCTGCATAAACACCTAAAGGTACCGTCACACTTAGCGACGCTGCAGCGATACCGACAACGATCCGGATCGCTGCAGCGTCGCTGTTTGGTCGCTGGAGAGCTGTCACACAGACCGCTCTCCAGCGACCAACGATGCCGGTAACCAGGGTAAACATCGGGTTACTAAGCGCAGGGCCGCGCTTAGTAATCCGATGTTTACCCTGGTTACCATCGTTAAAGTAAAAAAAACAACCACTACATACTTACCTACCGCTGTCTGTCCCCGGCGCTGGGCTTCTCTGCTCTGGCTGTGAGCGCCGGGCAGCCGGAAAGCAGAGCGGTGATGTCACCGCTCTGCTTTCCGGCCGCTGTGCTCACAGCCAGAGCAGAGAAGCAGAGCGCCGGGGACAGACAGCGGTAGGTAAGTATGTAGTGGTTGTTTTTTTTACTTTAACGATGGTAACCAGGGTAAACATCGGGTTACTAAGCGCGGCCCTGTGCTTAGTAACCCGATGTTTACCCTGGTTACCAGCGAAGACATCGCTGAATCGGTGTCACACACGCCGATTCAGCGATGTCTGCGGGAGATCCAGCGACAAAATAAAGTTCTGGCCTTTCTTCCCCGACCAGTGACATCACAGCAGGGGCCTGATCGCTGCTGCCTGTCACACTGGACGATATCGCTAGCCAGGACGCTGCAACGTCACGGATCGCTAGCGATATCGTCCAGTGTGACGGTACCTTAACAAACCATCCAATACATCCCCCGGGGGCACTCATACATACAATCATGCAGGCCCATATGCACACAAACGTGAACAAAAGGAGGTGGTAGGAGGTACTGAGACTTTTCCATAATGTTAGAAAAATGACTTTATTATAAAGACAAACATAATAAATATTAAATATTATATAAATCTATAGCCAATTATTATTATCATTATTATTATTTATTGTTATAGCGCCATTTATTCCATGGCGCTTTACATGTAAGGAGGGGTATACATAATAAAAACAAGTACAATAATCTTAAACAATGCAAGTCATAACTGGTACAGGAGGAGAGAGGACCCTGCCTGCGAAGGCTCACAATCTACAAGGGATGGGTGAGAATACAGTTGGCGAGGGTAGAGCTGGTCATGCAGTGGTTTGGTCAATCGGTGGTTACTGCAGGTTATAGGCTTGTCGGAAGAGGTGGGTCTTCAGGCTCTTTTTGAAGGTTTCGATGGTAGGTGAGAGTCTGATATGTTGTGGTAGAGAGCTCAAGGGTAGGGGTGATACGCGAGAGAAATCTTGTATGCGATTGTGGGAAGAGGAGATAAGAGGGGAGTAGAGAAGGAGATCTTGTGAGGATCGGAGGTTGCGTGCAGGAAAGTACCGGGAGACGAGGTCACAGATGTATGGGGGAGACAGTTTGTGGATGGCTTTGTATGTCATGGTTAGGGTTTTGTACTGGAGTCTCTGGGCAATGGGAGCCAGTGAAGGGATTGACAGAGGGGAGAAGCTGGGGAATAGCGGGGGGACAGGTGGATTAGTCGGGCAGCAGAGTTTAGAATAGATTGGAGGGGTGCAAGAGTGTTCGAGGGGAGGCCACAGAGCAGGAGGTTGCAGTAGTCAAGGCGAGAGATGATGAGGGCATGGACTAGGGTTTTGGCACCAATGAATAACAAGATTATAGCATCAAATAGTATGGGTTACTATACCGCACAAAGTAGCAGCACCTACACACCTTTCAGTTCCGGTGACCAATACTACTTAAACTTGCTGCTGGCATTTTGTAATATGTTCCCTGAGGAAGGAGAGTGTCCGAAACGTATGTTGGGGTGAGTGCACAGATCCAGGGAACACCCACACCTGTGCAGCTCGTAAGGTAATGCCTACTTTTTCAGCTATGTACATATGTACATGTACCTTCGTGGTTAAGTATTTTCAGCTAATTATGCTGCCCTTTGTTTTTTTGCACTTGCTGTTTATTGACTACCTGTGGTTTGAAACATCAGGCAGACATGTCTATTACCACCTTCTCTGTTGGACTGTTTCTCGTGACGGGGAGTGACCAATTCACTATTGTCTAAGGGGAGCAAGGTGATAGGTGGTACCTTTTTACAGTGGTTGCACTACATGTGCACCATTTTTAGGCCTGTATTATTTTCTGTCCTATTTATTGTCTAAATTAAGTATTTTCATATTATGATATTTATTGACTATTTTGGTCATTTTTTTCTGGCTTTTTTGCCCCCCTGACCAGTAGGTATTGGTAGAACTAGTGGATTACCTGGTAAAACCACCCATATTGGGATATCCTGATTATAACTTACCATTAGTTCTTCATTGTGACACTTCTCAAGTTGGACTGGGAGCTGCCCTGTATCAGCTGTTGTGAATTCTGCTTTTGGGTTCCCTCCAGTGGTTGTAGGTGGTAATGCAGTTGTCCCTGAGTTGCAGTCCTGGTCAGGTGTTTCTGCTGATTGCAGTTCTTACTGGGGTATTTAGGTGTGCAGGATTCATTAGTCCTTGCCAGTTGTCCATGGTTCTGGGAGGTTTTGGATCTTTGTCTGGTTCCTCCTGCCTTGCTGCCAATTCAGCAAAGATAAGTGTCTGTTTTTTGTTTCTGTGGCACACATGCTGTGTGCTTAATAATTCTGTGCTATTCATTTGTTTTATCTTGTCCAGCTTAGACTGTGTCAGTGTTTTCTCAGTCTTGTTGGATTATCTGGAGTTGCAGATATACGCTCCACATCTTTAGTTAGATGGTGGAGATTTTTGTATTTTCTGCTCTGGATATTTTTGGAAGGATTTTAATACTGACCGCTTAGTATTCTTTCCTATCCTTTCCTATTTTAGCTAGAGTGGCCTCTTTTGCTAAATCCTGTTTCCTGCCTGCGTGTGTCTTTTCCTCTACTACTCACAGTCAAAATTTGTGGGGGCTGCCTATCCTTTGGGGTTCTGCTCTGAGGCAAGGTAGAATTCCTATTTCCATTTTTAGGGGTATTTAGTCCTCCGGCTGTGTCGAGGTGTCTAGGATTTGTTAGGCACACCCCACGGCTACTTCTAGTTGCGGTGTTAAGTTCAGGATTTGCAGTCAGTACAGTTTACACCAACTCCAGAGAAAGTTCCATGCGGCTCCAAGGTCACCAGATCATAACAGTACAATGGGCCCTGTGACAAAACACTCTGGGATCACCTTTGCTGGGGTCAAAGGACACGTGGTTTGTGCATTGAATCTGAGGCGTACAGCAGGTTTCTGAGCAGGCTGACCTCAGGTCAGATTTATTAACGTGAAAGCAACACAAAAAACAAAACATAAAAATAAATCCTAGCCTGTCCGGCACTAACTAAACAAATACGTTGCTATCTCAACAACTGGGGGGCTTCTCCCACCCAGCTAACATCACACAGATCTTGAGCAGAGCTCTTCACTCACGTTTGTCTCACACAGGCAGGCAATCTGTGTGCCCCAGGCAGACACTGGAAACACCCAGCTGGTCATCTTTTATTCCTGCAACCATTAACCCATTAGCACCCTGAAGATACTGAGTGGCCTAATTCACATAGGACAAACACCTGGGCGAGATATATCTGCCTCCAACTACCACACCAGCATGAGTCTTACATACAGGTCCTTCTCAAAAAATTAGCATATAGTGTTAAATTTCATTATTTACCATAATGTAATGATTACAATTAAACTTTCATATATTATAGATTCATTATCCACCAACTGAAATTTGTCAGGTCCTTTATTGTTTTAATACTGATGATTTTGGCATACAACTCCTGATAACCCAAAAAACCTGTCTCAATAAATTAGCATATTTCACCCATCCAATCAAATAAAAGTGTTTTTTAATAACAAACAAAAAAACCATCAAATAATAATGTTCAGTTATGCACTCAATACTTGGTCGGGAATCCTTTTGCAGAAATGACTGCTTCAATGCGGCGTGGCATGGAGGCAATCAGCCTGTGACACTGCTGAGATGTTATGGAGGCCCAGGATGCTTCAATAGCGGCCTTAAGCTCATCCAGAGTGTTGGGTCTTGCGTCTCTCAACTTTCTCTTCACAATATCCCACAGATTCTCTATGGGGTTCAGGTCAGGAGAGTTGGCAGGCCAATTGAGCACAGTAATACCATGGTCAGTAAACCATTTACCAGTGGTTTTGGCACTGTGAGCAGGTGCCAGGTCGTGCTGAAAAATGAAATCTTCATCTCCATAAAGCATTTCAGCCGATGGAAGCATGAAGTGCTCCAAAATCTCCTGATAGCTAGCTGCATTGACCCTGCCCTTGATGAAACACAGTGGACCAACACCAGCAGCTGACATGGCACCCCACACCATCACTGACTGTGGGTACTTGACACTGGACTTCAGGCATTTTGGCATTTCCTTCTCCCCAGTCTTCCTCCAGACTCTGGCACCTTGATTTCCGAATGACATGCAAAATTTGCTTTCATCAGAAAAAAGTACTTGGGACCACTTAGCAACAGTCCAGTGCTGCTTCTCTGTAGCCCATTTCCTGCACACGCCTGTGCACGGTGGCTCTGGATGTTTCCACACCAGACTCAGTCCACTGCTTCCTCAGGTTCCCCAAGGTCTGGAATCGGTCCTTCTCCACAATCTTCCTCAGGGTCCGGTCTCCTCTTCTCGTTGTACAGCGTTTTCTGCCACATTGTTTCCTTCCAACAGACTTACCATTGAGGTGCCTTGATACAGCACTCTGGGAACAGCCTATTTGTTGAGAAATTTCTTTCTGGGTGTTACCCTCTTGCTTGAGGGTGTCAATGATGGCCTTCTTGACATCTGTCAGGTCACTAGTCTAAAGGTACTGTCACACTAGACGATATCGCTAGCGATCCGTGACGTTGCAGCGTCCTCGCTAGCGATATCGTCCAGTGTGACAGGCAGCAGCGATCAGGCCCCTGCTGGGAGATCGCTGGTCGGGGAAGAAAGTCCAGAACTTTATTTCGTCGCTGGACTCCCCGCAGACATCGCTGAATCGGCGTGTGTGACACCGATTCAGCGATGTCTTCACTGGTAACCAGGGTAAACATCGGGTAACTAAGCGCAGGGCCGCGCTTAGTAACCCGCTGTTTACCCTGGTTACCAGCGTAAAAAAACAAACAGTACATACTTACATTCAGCTGTCTGTCCCTTGCCGTCTGGTTCCTGCCTTGACTGCTTGCCATAAAGTGAAAGCAGAGCACAGCCACAGCGGTGAGTCACCGCTGTGTGACTCACCGCTGTGCTGTGCTTTCACTTTCACTTTACGGCAAAGAGTCAGTGCAGGAACCAGACGGCAAGGGACAGACAGCTGAATGTAAGTATGTACTGTTTGTTTTTTTACGCTGGTAACCAGGGTAAACATCGGGTTACTAAGCACGGCCCTGCGCTTAGTTACCCGATGTTTACCCTGGTTACCGGGGACCTCGGGATCGTTGGTCGCTGGAGAGCTGTCTGTGTGACAGCTCTCCAGCGACCAAACAGCGACGCTGCAGCGATCCGGATCGTTGTCGGTATCGCTGCAGCGTCGCTAAGTGTGACGGTACCTTTACTCATGATGGGGGTTTTGAGTAATGAACCAGGCAGGGAGTTTATAAAAGCCTCAGGTATCTTTTGCATGTGTTTAGAGTTAATTAGTTGATTCAGAAGATTAGGGTAATAGGTCGTTTAGAGAACCTTTTCTTGATATGCTAATTTATTGAGACAGGTTTTTTGGGTTATCAGGAGTTGTATGCCAAAATCATCAGTATTAAAACAATAAAAGACCTGACAAATTTCAGTTGGTGGATAATGAATCTATAATATATGAAAGTTTAATTGTAATCATTACATTATGGTAAATAATGAAATTTAACACTATATGCTAATTTTTTGAGAAGGACCTGTATCCCCCCCCCCCCTTGCTCAGACCACTCCGGTCGAGCAAGAACACTTTTGAAACAGTGCACTCGGGATAGGGCATCGGCGTTCCCCATCTGCACCCCAGGTCGGTGCTCCACCGTAAAAGAGTAAGCCTGCAGGGCAAGGAACCACCGGGTTACCCGACTATTACGGTCCTTGTGGAGGTGCATCCACTTGAGAGGGGCATGGTCTGTGACCAGCCTAAACTTCCTACCAGCCAGGTAATACTTGAGGGAGTCGAGAGCCCATTTAATGGCTAGGCACTCTTTTTCAACCACCGCATACCTCTGCTCATGTACATTCAGTTTCCGACTGAGATAGGGGACCGGGTGTTCGACTCCGTCCCTCACCTGGGAAAGTACAGCTCCGACACCAGTATCAGAGGCATCAGTTTGTACCACAAACTCGCTGCTGAAATCAGGAGTCACTAGTACAGGCTGAGAGCACAAAGCCCGTTTCAGGCTGTGGAAGGCCTCTTCAGCAGCTGAGGTCCATTTTACCATGACGGAACCCTTCCCCTTGGTAAGATCCATCAAGGGAGTAGCCAATGCTGCAAAATTGGGTATGAACCGTTGATAATAGCCGGCAATCCCCAGGAAAGCCTGCACTTGTTTCTTGTTCACTGGTTGTGGCCAGCCCTGAATTGCCTGTATTTTGTCGATCTGGGGTTTAACCACTCCTCGGCCAATCACGTAGCCCAAGTATCGGGCTTCTTCAAGCCCGATGTGGCATTTCTTGGGGTTTGCCGTTAAACCTGCATCTCGCAGGTCATCAATCACCGCTTGTACCTTCTGGAGATGAGTTTCCCAGTCCATGCTGTAAATTACGATGTCATCCAGGTAGGCAGAAGCGTACTGTCTGTGAGGCCTCAAGACTCGATCCATCAATCTCTGGAACGTTGCGGGAGCTCCGTGAAGTCCAAACGGCATATAGACATACTGGAACAGACCTTCCGGTGTAGCAAATGCCGTCTTCTCTCTGGCCGCCTCGGCCAGAGGAATCTGCCAGTACCCCTTTGTTAAATCCAGGGTCGTAATGTATCGGGCTTTACCAAGCCGGTCGATCAACTCATCGACCCGGGGCATAGGGTACGCATCAAATTTAGAAACTGCATTCAGTTTCCTAAAGTCATTACAAAACCGGATGGAGCCATCCGGTTTAGGTATCAACACAATTGGACTGGACCAGGCGCTGTGTGACTCCTCAATGACTCCTAAGTCCAACATTGCCATCACTTCCCGGGAGACGGCTTCACGGCGGGCTTCCGGAATCCGGTAGGGCTTCACATGAACAGTGACGCCAGGCTCTGTGACAATCTCATGTTTCACCAACTTAGTCCGGCCAGGTTTTTTGGAGAAAAACTGTCGGTTCTGTAACAAAAATTGCTTGACCTCAGATTTTTGTCGTTCTGAGAGAGTCTCAGCAACCTGTACCTCTGGTACAGTAGGAGAACAAACCGGACGGGGCAGATCCGCCGTTAGGGCAGAGCGGTCTTTCCAGGATTTTATCAGATTCACATGATAAATCTGTTCCGGTTTTCTCTTACCCGGCTGGTACACTTTATAGTTCACTTCACCAACTCTTTCTCGGACCTCAAATGGGCCCTGCCATTTCGCCAGGAATTTACTATCCACCGTAGGGATTAGGACCAACACCCTATCGCCGGGTGCAAATGTACGGACCTTAGCGCCTCTATCATAACTTTGCCTCTGGGCTCCCTGGGCCTGTAACATATGGTCCCTAACAATGGGCATGACAGCGGCAATACGATCCTGCATTTGTGTTACATGGTCGATCACCGTTTTAAAGGGAGTGACTTGACCTTCCCAGGTTTCTTTTGCGACGTCCAGCAGTCCCCGGGGACGACGGGCGTACAACAGTTCGAAAGGCGAAAACCCTGTGGAAGACTGGGGAACTTCCCTAATGGCAAACAGCAAATAGGGTAACAAGTAATCCCAGTTCTTCCCATCTTTGTCTATCGCCTTCCGGAGCATCTGTTTTAAGGTTTTGTTGAAGCGCTCAACCAGGCCATCTGTTTGAGGGTGATAGACAGACGTACGCAACGGGTCTATTTGTAAGAGCCTGCAGAGCTCCTTCATTACCCTCGACATAAAGGGAGTCCCCTGGTCGGTGAGTATCTGTTTTGGAATTCCCACCCGACTAAACACTTGTACCAATTCCTTGGCGATCGTCTTGGTAGCTGTGTTACGCAAAGGGACGGCTTCCGGGTAACGAGTGGCATAGTCCATGATGACGAGGATATGTTGGTGCCCACGTGCGGATCGGGGAAGGGGCCCAACCAAATCCATCCCAATTCTCTCAAAAGGGACCCCGATGATAGGAAGGGGTACCAAAGTGCTACGGAACTGAGATTTAGGGGCCGCGATTTGGCACTCTGGACAGTACTCACAATAGTTACGCACATCACAATGTATTCCAGGCCACACAAAACAATGCAATATCCTTTCTGTGGTTTTCTGTACCCCCAGATGTCCCCCCATTATATGTCCGTGGGCCAAATCCAGTACCTTCCGCCGATAAGGTTTGGGTACCACTAACCGTTGTACTGTGTCTTCCCCTTTTTTCTCTACCTGGTAGAGCAAATCATTTTCAAGAACCATATACGGGTACGCTAGCCTAGTGTCAGGTTCTACGGGTACCCCATCTATCATTTTTACATTTTTCCTAGCCGGAGTTAGGGTAGGATCTTTCATTTGCTCGCTGTGGAAGTCATCCACCTGGACTCCCAAATCTGGCAGGCAGGGTGCCGTATGGCTGTCTGCCTCCGCCTCTCGCTGAGGTTCCTCAGTTTCCTCTGTTTCCCCCGCCATGACGGAGAAGGGGTACTGAAGGTTAGATTCACCAACCTCCCCAGCAACATCTTCCTGTGGGGTCTCCTCTAGGGACTCGGGACCTCCAGATGGCATGGGAGAAGATTCATGGGTACAGCTACCGTGAAGGAGCAACTGATTCTCCCACAACTGCCAGAAATAGGGAAAATCCCTGCCCAGGATTACATCCTGTAACAATGCGGGGACGAGTCCCACTTTGTGCTGCACTGACCCATAGGGAGTAGAAATCCATATGACCGCTGTTAAGTACGAGCGGGTGTCACCATGCACACACGTCACAGAAAACTTGTCAGACGGACCAGATGGAAGTGCCACCAGACTAGCTTTCACCAGAGTCACCACACTTCCAGAGTCTAGTAATGCCACAACATTTTTCCCATCAACAGATAATTCACACAGGTGTTTCACTGTATCATTCTGACCCGCATTCACACTCACTAGCTGTGTAACCAAAGACATGCGTTTTCTAGAGTCTATAACGTCGCACTGCATGGGTTCAGTGGTAACAGGACAGTTCGCAGAAACATGACCCTTCTCATGGCAGCGGAAACACCTAACAGGTCCCCTACTGAGACCACCGTCCAATACTCTTGGTCTCGTAGTGCGAGCAGTCCCGGACTCCTCCCCCACAGTTTTAAGCGATTTTCCTTCACCCGTGGTCCCTGGAACAGTCTTACCGGTTCCACGAGGAGGAGGCACAGACCGGGGGCTGGCGGTGTCGTCGGGAAGTCCTTCTGCCACGGAATAACGCTCGACCAACTCCACAAGTTGATCCGCTGTCGTGGGATTTCCTTGGCTTACCCACCTTTTCAGCGCTGGGGGTAGTACTCTCAGGTTCTTGTCCAGGACAACCCACTGGATTATTTCGGGTATTGTCAGTACCTCGGGTTGCAGCCATTTCTTTGTCAAGTAGATCAGGTCGAACATCTGAGACCGCGCCGGTTTATCTTGCTGGTATGTCCACTGATGTACCCTCTGTGCACGGACAGCCGTCGTCACACCCAGCCGGGCCAGGATCTCAGCTTTCAGCTTCTCAAAGTCCTGAGCGACCTCCGGGTCCAAATCATGGTAAGCTTTTTGGGCCTCGCCGGAGAGAAACGGGGCAATCAAATCGGCCCATCGTGCCTTCGGCCACTTCTCTCTCAATGCCGTCCGCTCAAACGTTGTCAGGTATGCCTCGACGTCATCTTCTGCAGTCAGCTTTTGCCAGTATCGATTCACATGGATCCTTCTGGACTCTGCTTCCGGGTCAGCGTCAGGCATGCTCACCAGGCGCTGCGCCACCTGTTGGAGAAGTTGGCGGTCTGCAACCGTCATGTCCACTAACTCCTTCAGCTGTGCGGCCATCAAGCGATTAGCTTCGTGCTGTGCGGCAGTGACCTGCTGCTGTACGGCAGTGGACTGTACTAAGGCTTTCACCACGTCTTCCATGCTGTCGCCTGTGCCACGGTATGCCCGCGTTCTCCACCACAATGTGACAAAACACTCTGGGATCGCCTTTGCTGGGGTCAAAGGACACGTGGTTTGTGCATTGAATCTGAGGCGTACAGCAGGTTTCTGAGCAGGCTGACCTCAGGTCAGATTTATTAACGTGAAAGCAACACAAAAAAGAAAACATAAAAATAAATCCTAGCCTGTCCGGCACTAACTAAACAAATATGTTGCTATCTCAACAACTGGGGGGCTTCTCCAACCAGCTAACATCACACAGATCTTGAGCAGAGCTCTTCACTCACGTTTGTCTCACACAGGCAGGCAATCTGTGTGCCCCAGGCAGACACTGGAAACACCCAGCTGGTCATCTTTTATTCCTGCAACCATTAACCCATTAGCACCCTGAAGATACTGAGTGGCCTAATTCACATAGGACAAACACCTGGGCGAGATATATCTGCCTCCAACTACCACACCAGCATGAGTCTTACAGCCCATAATGAGTTAAATGTATCTCAGAAGAAGGGAAGAAAGGTGTTGAGCCATTTTTTTTTCCGCACTCTGTTTTGTCTTCTCTTCCCTCTTTTTCTCTGGGTGGCTGGGAGTCTCATGTGCAACAGGTCAGGATGGTATTTCAGATCCTTCGTGACAATGCTTTGTTTGTGAAGGGGTCTAAGTGTCTCTTTGGGGTGCAGAAGGTTTCTTTTTTGGGCTTCATTTTTTCTCCCTCATCTATGGAGATGGATCCGGTTAAGGTTCAGGCCATTCATGATTGGATTCAACCCACATCCGTGAAGAGCCTTCAGAAATTTTGGGGTTTTGCAAATTTTTATCGCCGTTTCATTGCTAACTTCTCTAGCGTAGTTAAACCCTTGACCGATTTGACGAAGAAAGGCGCTGATGTGGCGAATTGGTCCTCTGCGGCTGTCGCTGCCTTTCAGGAGCTTAAACGCCGATTTACTTCTGCTCCGGTGTTGCGCCAACCAGATGTTTCTCTTCCGTTTCAGGTTGAGATTGACGCTTCTGAGATTGGGGCAGGGGCCGTTTTGTCTCAGAGGGATCCTGTTGGTTCCTTGATGAAACCGTGTGCCTTCTTTTCCCGTAAGTTTTCGCCTGCTGAACGCAATTATGATGTCGGCAATCGGGAGTTGTTGGCTATGAAGTGGGCGTTTGAGGAGTGGCGACATTGGCTTGAGGGAGCTAAGCACCGTATTGTGGTCTTGACCGATCATAAGAATCTGATTTACCTCGAGTCTGCCAAACGGCTGAATCCTAGACAGGCTCGATGGTCCTTGTTTTTTCCCATTTTGATTTCATAGTTTCGTATCTTCCAGGTTCTAAGAATATTAACCCTGCTGTTCTGTTGGTCAAAAATGACCGACTTTGAACTTCAATATTCTTTAAAATATTCAAGATGCGGCTCTGAAACCCGTGGCCGACCGACCCATCCTCATTTAAGTCAATCAACCACAAGTTTCAGAACCGCATCTTGAACACCCCAAAAAATACCAAAGTTCAAAATAGGTCTCCCCAGACCGAACAGAACAGCAGGGTTAAGGCTGATGCCCTCTCTAGGAGTTTTTTGCCTGATTCTCCTGAGGTCCTTGATCCGGTCGGCATTCTGAAAGAAGGGGTGGTCCTTTCTGCCATTTCCCCTGATTTACGACGGGTTCTTCAGGAATTTCAGGCTGACAGACATGACCGCTGTTCAGTGGGGAAACTGCTTGTTCCTGACAGATGGACTAATAGAGTGATTTCTGAGGTTCACTGTTCTGTGTTGGCTGGTCATCCTGGTATTTTTGGTACCAGAGATTTGGTAGGTAGGTCCTTTTGGTGGCCTTCTTTGTCACGTGATGTGCGTTCTTTTGTGCAGTCCTGTGGGACTTGTGCGCGGGTCAAGCCTTGTTGTTCCCGTGCTAGTGGGTTGCTTTTGCCATTGCCAGTCCCTGAGAGGCCCTGGACGCATATTTCTATGGATTTTATTTCTGATCTACCGGTTTCCCAGAAGATGTCTGTTATCTGTTGTTTGTGATCGGTTCTCTAAGATGGTTCATTTGGTGCCTTTGCCTAAATTCCATTCCTCTTCAGATTTGGTTCCTTTGTTTTTTCAGCATGTGGTTCGTCTGCATGGTATTCCGGAGAATATTGTGTCCGACAGAGGTTCCCAGTTTGTTTCTAGGTTTTGGTGGGCCTTTTGTGCCAAGCTGGGCATTGATTTGTCTTTTTCTTCTGCATTTCATCCTCAGACAAATGGCCAGACTGAGTGAACTAATCAGACTTTGGAGACTTATTTGTGTCTGCTGATCAGGATGATTGGGTGGCCTTCTTGCCATTTGCCGAGTTTGCCCTAAATAATCGGGCTAGTTCGGCTACTTTGGTTTCGCCTTTCTTTTGTAATTTTGGTTTTCAGCCTCGTTTTTCTTCTGGGCAGGTTGAGCCTTCTGACTGTCCTGGTGTGGATTCTGTGGTTGACAGGTTGCAGCAGATTTGGGCTCATGTGGTGGACAATTTGGTGTTGTCTCAGGAGGAGGCTCAACGTTTTGCTAACCGTCGTCGGTGTGTTGGTTCCCGCCTTCGGGTTGGGGATCTGGTCTGGTTGTCTTCCCGTCATGTTCCTATGAAGGTTTCTTCCCCTAAGTTTAAGCCTCAGTTTATTGGTCCTTATAGGATTTCTGAGATTATTAATCCGGTGTCTTTTCGATTGGCACTTCCGGCTTCTTTTGCTATCCATAATGTCTTCCATAGATCTTTATTGCGGAAATATGTGGTGCCCGTTGTTCCCTCTGTTGATCCTCCGGCCCCTGTGTTGGTTGATGGGGAGTTGGAGTATGTGGTTGAGAAGATTTTGGATTCTCGTTTTTTGAGGCGGAGGCTTCAGTACCTTGTCAAATGGAAGGGTTATGGCCAGGAGGATAATTCTTGGGTTTTTGCCTCTGATGTCCATGCTGCTGATTTGGTCCGTGCCTTTCATCTGGCTCGTCCTGATCGTCCTCGGGGCCCTGGTGAGGGTTCGGTGACCCCTCCACAAGGGGGGGTACTATTGTGAATTCTGCTTTTGGGTTCCCTCCAGTGGTTGTAGGTGGTAATGCAATTGTCCCTGAGTTGCAGTCCTGGTCAGGTGTTTCTGCTGATTGCAGTTCTGACTGGGGTATTTAGGTGTGCAGGATTCATTAGTGCTTGCCAGTTGTCCATGGTTCTGGGAGGTTTTGGATCTTTGTCTCGTTCCTCCTGCCTTGCTGCCAATTCAGCAAAGATAAGTGTCTGTTTTTTGTTTCTGTGGCACACATGCTGTATGGTTAATAATTCTGTTCTATTCATTTGTTTTCTCTTGTCCAGCTTAGACTGACCGCTTAGTATTCTGTCCTATACTTTCCTATTTTAGCTAGAGTGGCCTCTTTTGCTAAATCCTGTTTCCTGCCTGCGTGTGTCTTTTCCTCTACTACTCACAGTCAATATTTGTGGGGGGCTGCCTATCCTTTGGAGTTCTGCTCAGAGGCAAGGTAGAATTCCTATTTCCATCTTTAGGGGTATTTAGTCCTCCGGCTGTGTCGAGGTGTCTAGGATTTGTTAGGCACACCCCACGGCTAATTCTAGTTGCGGTGTTAAGTTCAGGATTTGCGGTCAGTACAGTTTACACCAACTCCAGAGAAAGTTCCATGCGGCTCCAAGGTCACCGGATCATAACAATCAGCATCAAGATGGGAAATTGAGAGTCATCGGTTACAGTTCCAGAACATTGACAAACGCTAAGAGAAATTACCATCTACATTCTGGAAAATTGGAGTTCCTGGCATTGAAATGGGCTATCTGTGAAGGATTTAGAGATAATCTCTATTACAACACAGAGTTTAAGGTTTACATGGACAGTAACCCCTTGAACTATGTTCTCACTACAGCCAAACAGAATGCAACAGGTCAGAGATGGGTAGCTGAGCTAGCTGACTTTAATTTCAGTATTAAGTACAGGCCAGAGAAATGCAAGGTGGATGCTGACGGATTGTCGAGAATGCCACTAGAGCCTGAGGAGTTCATGCAAGAATGCTCAGAGTAAGTCAGTCTGGAAGCTATTGAGAGCACTACCCACGCAGTACAAGCTCATCAAGAGGACGATACACCATTGTGGTGTCCATTGACAGTGGAAACCACTGTAAAAGCGAAAGAACAAGGTCACTCCATGGCTATTCAACAACTACCAAGAACAATCCCTAGAGCACAACAGGAAGATCAGATAATTGGCAGAGATATTGAGAGGTACGTGACCAGGGAGTGTGGGTGTCTGAAAGATAAACATCCCAACACATCAACCCGGGCACCTATGTGCAACATCCAGACTACGTATCCATTTTAGATGGTCTCAATAGACTTTTTACATCTTGAGACGTGCAAGGGAGGTTACGAATACATCTTAGTTGTGATGGACCATTTTACTCGATTTGCTCAAGCATATGCCACCACTAATAAATCAGGTCGAACAGCAGCAGAAAAGATCTTCAATGATTTTGCTTAGAAGTTTGGGTTCCCTACGAGGTTACACCACAACCAAGGAAGAGAATTTGAGAACCAGCTCTTTGCCAAATTAGGAAAGTACTGTAGATTTCAGAGATCCCATACAACACCTTATCACCCATAAGGTAATGGACAATTGGAACGTTTTAACCGGACACTATTGTCAATGCTGCGCACTTTAAGAGCTGACAAAAAGAAAGATTGGAAGAGTTATCTGTCAAAAGTAGTACAGTACATGCCATATAACTGTACAAAGAGCGAAGCAACGGGTTACTCACCTTTCTTCCTATTGTATGGATGATGTCCAAGACTGCCAATTAACATCATGTTCGACACTCCAGTGTCAGAGACTTACAAAATGTATCCGAAGTACATTTGGAAATGAAAGGAACAGATGATAGAGGCATACAACATAGCCTCCAAAGTGGCTACCCAAAGGCAGAGCAAGAGTAAAGAGAAGGTTTATCCGAAACGCGTGTCGGGAGGGCTGGGGACGCCAGGACTCATCGTCCAGCATTCACCCTTACATGGTATGTTATCAGTTTCATGCTCTGAATGTCTTGCGACTCCCTTTCTATCCCCACTGTTTGGTTACATTATATATAGGAGTGTTAGTCGTTCTGGATTGAGCATTGTATTATGTCTGACTTTGACTGCTGGACTGTGGGTGCCATACTGTCCCCCTTCCGTGCTATTACAGCTGTGTTGCCGATTTTAGCCTCTTACTGTCACTTTTGACCTTTTGTACTTGTATCCAAATAAAAGTTTGTATTTGCATTACTTTTGGACTGCTACACCATTTTCCTTGTGGTATTATAGTATTTTTGGTGTGTCCTGCACATTCTATAAACTTGGCTTCTATCTAATATGGTGCTATGATGTTGTTTCATCTTCTAAGAAGCCATGCATGTTTTCCATGTTTCTATCTAAAGAACTGCTAAGGCCTAGTGTGAGGGAGAGCTGGTTGGATATATACTAAACGTTCCAGCTGAAGAGATGCTGTTTGTTTTAATTGTTTATTTCTTACAGGAGTCCTACAAGTAAAAGGTCGTAAAAATAGTTTGTTATTAATGTTTATGAATGTTATGCCAATATGTATATTAAGTGACATGACTCCAACCACTGTCTTAGAATTGGACAGATTGATCTATTGAGGCAAATGTCGAGGATGACATTCAAAAAAGAGGGAAGAGTGTGACAAGCAGAAATAGTGCTAACTGCTGTTGCTTCAAAAGCATCCAGCAAATAGAGGGGTTAACACAGTCACAGGAGACAGGGAGTGGTTAGCAGAGCCCCAGGGGGATTGTGGAAACCTTGTTTACTGTTCTGGCAGCAGCCAAAGGGATGAGTAGTATGTTTCTGTGATCTGTCTCACAAAATTTCAGGCAAGTGAATCATAGGGATACATGATTCCATTACAGAGTGAAGTTGGGCTACCCTATACTGCTAGTTGAGGAAGTCTAACAGGAGCAGGAAGATAAGGACTGGAAGTAGTTGTGTTGCAGGGATAATCCCTCTCCGCAAATCCCCCTCCCTCCTCCATTACACTGTGCTAGAAGGAATGCTGTGTACTGCTGTGATTTTGTAAAGAGTCTTGATGTGTGCTGAACTGTGCTATCAAAAGAGACTGTTAGTCAATGTGCCTCTAAGAAGTAGCTGTACTGTTTATGAAGCTTGTGCTTAAGAGACTTGAATTGTTCTGAATGTGCTGACATTAAACTACACTGTTCATGCTCATGAGGGCTCTAATAATTGTATCTGTGTGAGCAAGTGGATCCATCTTGTGCCTGAAGAAGCTGCAGTAAAAGGTCGCCCTGAGTAACGGTTCCCCCAGAGTTCCAAAGAATTCATGAGATCTGTCCCACCCCTATCTGAACATAGCGGCATACACGTAACAATAAAGTACTGCATATAAATAGTTTCTGAACAGGCCAGAGAAGTTGGACCATTCCAAAATAGCACCCATTCAACTCCAGGTCATATAACCAAAGGCCTCTTTGTGTCTAGGGCTAGAAAAGTAAGTCATGCTACCGCATTTCACCTGGCCACAATGTCCTGTAGTGTCATAACTGTACTTAGCTCACAGAAAAATCCCCAAAAAGCGACTTCCAAAAATACCATAAAAAATAACCTTTATTTCAAATGTTAAAACCATATGTGTGCACTTGACAAAACCATCACCAATGGATACAAGCGTTCTACAGGAAAGGCCGGGACAGTGCCAAGCCCTACGCTTTCTAGGTGCACCCTACCTGCCTGCGGAGGTTGGCACCCTGTTATCCTACGCCGTGGTGCCCCCGCTCCTTGACGTCTCTCCCTGCTATCCCTATAATACCCTACCAAGACAGGGAAAGAAATTCTCACATATACAATGTGTGGATATGGATAACTTGGAAAGATATGGGCATGTCAGTATTACTATCTAGCTAGAACTAGGGTTCTCAACTGACTTGGTGATCTGTGTCCCTTATTCCTCATAAATAAAATTCTAGCCAGAAAAAACAAGGCAAGTACAAATGCTTATCAAAGATAGGACTAAATACACACGTAACCTTGGTTTGTTTTACATATATATTAGGGTCTCAGGGTGCTGTTATGACAATAGAGAGGTGTATATGCTGTGATATCCAGGCGTACCCCATACAACCTTCTAGTACCAGACTGCAGCATTAATATTATGAGTGCCTAAAGCAGCCACATACTGTCCTATTAATTGATGCCATAATTATTTTTTATGACCCCAGTATAAACCAGATCACTAAACCACATCATGTCCTATGCAAACATCACATCCCTTTAGACTCAACGCGTTTCTCCCCTTCCGATTTTAAGAGGTTCATCAGGAGTACATCCAGATAACAAAGGGTTACTTAGCTTGTGTATAATTTCAGCATGTCAGCAATGTAGATAGCTGCACCACCGGGCCGATCTCCTATCCTTGTAGCGCTTACAGACAAGTGCTAAACCTTGTGCATTATATGGGCTCTAAATCATCACTGTGCTCATATCACCTGGATAACTAGGACGCCTTCCCCACTTCCGGCGCCTCTCGGTCGATACCTCTGACGTGTATACCACATAACTGTACTTACGGTATTTTAATTACTGTGGAGCATCCCTTCACAAAGTCTATTTGGTGTGGACTCACTAGTCTTGTCAAGTTACATTGCCATTGCAGAACTCATTTCCTAGTCTGTCAGATTCTGATGTTATTTGATACTACTTTTATCACTGTAATTACATTTTTGGTCTATCATTATTCTATTTAATGTCACTCCAACTGTACTGAGGATGGAAGTTCCAATGATTCTAGAAATCTCTGCCCTTCCCTTAAATTATCAGTTCCATGCCTATATAGTTGCCATAAAAATTCTCTTTTAGCTGTTCGTGATCTTTTTGAAATTCTCCATGTACAACTCTTAGATTTCCTATCTCTATGGAGGGTGTATGACCTTTTGTCAGATCTTCCAGTGAGGACCATGACTTGTTTCTTAATGGAAAGAATTCCTATCTTTTATAGTTTCCTTTCATTCACTCTATTCTGTCTAACCACAAAGGAAAATCAGACTTGGCTTTAAAAAAAATTTTTAAGCTGTAATGGGGTGGTAGCAAGGTAATCTGTATAAAAAATGTTTTTCACTTTTTTCCTTGCTACTGAATATTCTTTTGTTATTTTGGTAGTAAGACATATAGCTAGGGTTGAGCGACCTTTACTTTTATAGGATCGGGTCGGGTTTCACGAAACCCGACTTTCTCAAAAGTCGGGTCGAGTGAAATCGGCCGATCCTATAAAAAAGTCGGGGTCGGGGTCGGCCGAAACCCGAAACCCAATGCATTGCAATGGGTTACTATGGTTCCCAGGGTCTGAAGGAGAGGAAACTCTCCTTCAGGCCCTGGGATCCATATTTAAGTGTAAAAGAAATAATTAAAATAAAAAATATTGCTATACTCACCCTCTGACGCGCCCTGGTACTAACCGGCAGTCTTCCTTCCTTAGAATCAGCGCTTGAAAGACCTTTGGTGACGTCGCGGCTTGTGATTGGTCGCGTGAGCGGTCACATGGGCGGTCGCGCGACCAATCACAAGCCGCGACGTCACCGAAGGTCTTTCAAGCGCTGATTCTAAGGAAGGAAGACTGCCGGTTAGTACTAGGGCGCGTCAGAGGGTGAGTATAGCAATATTTTTTATTTTAATTCTTTCTTTTACACTTAAATATGGATTCCGATATCGATTTCCGATATTGCAAACATATCGGAACTCGGTATCGGAATTCCGATACCAGATTCAGAAGATCGCCGACCTCATGGCCGACCCCACACAGGGGTCGGGTCGGGTTTCATGAAACCCGACCTTGCCAAAAGTCGGCGACTTCTGAAAATGGCCGACCCATTTTGCTCAACCCTACATATAGCGCAAGAACTTATCTAAGAACTGCTTTAACTGCATCCCAAAATACATGTGGGGTGTCCTTGTATCAGGCCTTATAACTTAGCATTCCAGCCACCAACTTGACATCTCGGTTGTTCTCTTCAGTCACTAAATAAGCAGGGAAACTCCAAATAATATCAGTTCCTTTCTTTAAAGTGTAAGGCACTGTTAATGCATGGGTGCATGATCCATAATCCTTACATTTTGTATGCATGTTTCTACTATTTGGTGTAGCAGGGACAGAGTGGTCAGAATGTAATTCATTTGTGACCATGCTGCCTGCATATGTAAATAGTGAGTTTATTTTCTTTGTATTTAATGAATGCATTTCCACATATCATGTAGACGTATTTACTAACAAGGGAGATAGTGCCTTGTCACGCTGCCTTTCTGGGATAATATCTGTTATTAACTATCTCCTGCTGATGATAGTTCTGTATTGTGATCATCTTCCTCTATTATCTGATTTCTCTGTGTTGTAATTTCAGTACCTCCAGCTGTTGAAAAAGTATCTTATTACCATCACCACGTAATGCCATCATTCAGTCTTCTTTCTCATCGCAGGCACAGTGCAACCTGTGCCACCAAAGTATCTACTCTATTATTCATCTACCCATCCATCCAGGTAATTATTTCTTCCATGCTCTTGCTAATGGAGGAAACAAAGCACAAAAATGACAGCAAAACTCTAAGACTTTGGTGTGGAACACTGTAGAACACTCAAGATAACATCTAGTCAAGTCAGGGTGTGGTAAAAAGAAATGTATTGTGGACAGATTAAAAAATGACAGCAACATGTTTTAGCCACCCTCTATGATCTTCATCAAGCTTATACAAAAAGATACATTCTACGTCCTAAATACTTTCTGCATTGGAAGTATACATTTACATAATTTTTGACAAACACATTGCCTCCTCTGGGCCATAACCTCACCAGTTCTCCAGATATTGTACAGAGCCTCTTACCATGAAAATCCAGGATTCTCTGCACCTCATACTCCAAATTACCTTTAGCTATCATAGGGGAAGAGGATCTCTGACTGGCTGAACCAGGGAGCGTTATGACTTAGGCTACGTGCACACTTGCGTACCGGGGCTTTGCGGATGGCTGCATACTTCCTCCCTGAAGTTCCGACCCACTTCTGCTTAGGTCCACCTACTTCTGCATGCGTCCTGCGTACCTGTCTTTAACATTGGGTATGCAGGACATGCGGATGTATGCTGATGTATGCGGATGCGTCATTTTGACGCACCCACCGACCGCACGGGAATGCAACTTGAAAAAGCAGTGTGTCAGCAGTTCCTGCAAGATGAAGGCATTGAAGCTATGGACTGGCCCACCCATTCCCCAGACCTGAATCCGATTTAACACATCTGGGACATCATGTCTCGCACCATCCACCAATGTCACATTGCACCACAGACTGTCCAGGAGTTGGCAGATGCTTTAGTCCAGGTCTGGGAGGAGATCCCTCAGGAGACCATCGGCTGCCTCATTAGGAACATGCCCAGGTATTGTAGGGAGGTCATACTGGCACATGGGGGCAACACACAACCAACTAAACATCATTTCCTTGCCTTGAGGCATTTCCACTGACGTTGGATCAGGCTGTAATTTGATTTTCCACTTTGATTTTGAGTATCATTCCAAATCCAGACCTCCATGGGATATTCATTTTGATTTACATTGATCATTTTAATGTTTTATTGTTCTCAACACATTTCACTATGGTAATGAATAAAGATTTGCAACTGAAATATTTCATTCAGTGATATCTAGGATGTGGTCATTTAGTGTTCCCTTTATTTTTGTGAGCAGTGTATGTTTCAAAAATTTTGCTAATGTGAAGTAGACATGTGGGAAATGTTATGTATTAACTATTTTGTGTGACATAACTTTCTGATTTAAGGGTATACTAATTAAAATTTGAAAATTGCAAAATTTTCTCGATTTTTGTCAAATTTCAATTTTTTTCCACAAATAAAAGCAAGTCATATCAAATACATTTTACAACTATAAAGATGTACACTATGTCATGAAAAAGCATTCTCAGAATCAGTGGGATCTGTTGAAGCATTCCAGAGTTATAACTAGAGATAAGTGAATATCTGTGGCTCCCTCCATGTTTGGCAAGATATAGCGCTTACCGAATAAGCTGCATCAGGGACCCGGCTAACTGGAGCACTCCCGTAATCAGCTGTTCCGAACCACAGTTGCATGTGTCGCGGCTGTGTGACAGGCACATCACATTCATGAAGAGTCTGTTTGTTGGGCTCTCCATGCATGTATAGTGCCTCTCACACAGCCACGACACATACAGCTGTGGCTCAGAACAGCTGATTATCGGAGCACTCTAGTTAGCTGAGTTCCCAATGCAATTTATTCAGTAAGCACTATAGTTTGCCAAATAAGGATAGACCCGAAGATATTCGTTCATCTCTAGTTATAACTACAAAGAGTGACACTTGTCAGAATTGTAAAATTTTGCTTGGTCATTAAGGTCAAAATTGGCTCAGTCACTAAGGGGTTTATGGACTCCTGATATTGATTATTTGTTTGGCATCGCAGACAGTGACAAAACAACTGACACTGCTTACAGAACCTGTCAACCACCACTCAGATAACAGTCTTTCCTTCTGAGGGTAGGCAGTCAGTAATGAATTTAATTTAGAGGTGAGTCCAATGTCTACTAGGGGTGGCTAGTGGTTGGAGAAAACTAGTGGGACGGATGTGGGGCATCTTGACTCAGGCACAAGTTTCACAAGCTTGCAAATACTCCCTACAGTCTTTAACTATGGTTGGTCACCAAAAATCCCTGGTTACCAGTCAGATGGTATTGTTAAATCCAGGGTGACTTGCAAGCACAGAATCATGAGACTCCTGAACAATACGTAGGCAAAACTGAGTAGTGTCAGGGACTTGTTCTTGGGATCTACACATCTCTTCAACAAGATCTAAGGAAACAGAAGACATTATTCACAGCTAGAATAAGAAATGGTTCAGAGCTCTCAAACTCAGACAGTCAGAAACTTTGAGAAAGTGCATTAGCTTTTATGCTCTTAGTATCAGGTCTGACTGTCACAACAAATTCAAATCTAGAAAAGAACAAAGTCCATCTAGCTTGCCTAGGGTTGAGTTTTTTAGCAGTTTCACAATAAGTCAGATGTTTGTGTTCCATGATAACAGTGACTTTTTGTTTGACACCTTTGATGAAGTGGCGCCATTCCTCGAAGGCCAACTTGGTTGCCAACAATTCACTATTGTTGATGTCATAATTGCTCTTGGCAGCTGAAATACCTTGTGAAAAGAAGGCACACGGACAAATTGAGTTAGCGATAACACAGCTGCAACGCCAAACTCAGAGGCATCTACGCTCACAATAAAAGATTGTGTTGAACCAATATCTAGTCAGATTCAAAATGTTCCTCATGCTTTCAATTAACCACATTTGCCTCCTTCTTAGTCAAGTCAGTTTATAAATTTAGTAGTTAGCAAACCCAAGGAAACAATTGCAGGCCTCCAGAGACTTGGTTTGCACACACTCCTTAATGGGTTGGCCCTTAGAGAGGTCACAAGCCTTTAGCAGACAAAATATCCCTTAGGAAGTTTAATTTTTGCAGTAAAAAAATTACATTTTTCAAGTTTAGCAAATCAAAATTGTCTCTGCATCTTTGGAGCCAACAGCTCCCATGAGAAATATAGTTAATTTTCTTCTGTGTGACGCATTTTCAGTACGGGCAGCTTCATAACGTGATTAACCTGTAGATTAACTCTATATCTGCAGATTAACAACGTTATCTGACCTAACAGATTCACTTTAATATGCTCCTTGATAGCATGCATAGATGTGATTGTACATGTATTTCATACTCTATACTGAATAAATTGAGATTTTTTAAAAATGGTACCATTTGCATATCACTAAGGCCGGTTTCACATTTGCGGTTGTGTCCGCAGCGTTTCATCCGCAGTAATCCGCATGCGTTGTGTATTCCTATATTTAGCATTATAAACGCAAGTGTCTGCGTTTGATTGCGTTTGGCCACGTTTGATGATGCATGCGTCGTTTCGTCATCTGCGGTTTGGCACGGTGAACGCTACATTTGGTAATTTTAGAGTCGTCAGTTTGCCGACTAGAAAGTATGCGATTGTTTGCGGAAGAAATGCATCAAAAAAACGCATTGCTCTCTATGTGAATGCATGTTGCCGCAAGCACATGCGTTTGCTTTAGTTCGTGAACGGATGCGTTCAACCAGAGGAAAAAATTTCTAGACACTGATTAGCCACCCCCCACAAACAAGGTGATAAAGGGAGGGAGTGGACAGTTGCAGGTCACTACACAGCAGACTGGGAAGCAGACCACACAGAGGAAAGCAACAAGGAGGGAAAAAGACTCTGAACAATGTGAGTATATCCTAGCCAATGCCTGTATTTTCTATTTTCTGTCTCTACATGTCCTAATATCTTCCATTTCTTTCTGCATGCATGCATCAGAATGTCTTCTTTTTCTGATGAGGAGCAACATCCTGGGCCTTCTGAAGCCGAACATGTCAGTGAAGTGAGTATTCACCTCCTCAGATTGGTAAGTATTCACTGTCACATCAACACATATGACAATTTTTTTTTCCCTTTTTTAGAGTTCTTCTTTTACTGCGGCAGAGGCTGGGCAGGAGCAGCGGACTCACAGTCGATTGGCAAGGCGGCAGCGTGTACGTATACAAGGCTGACTGTTTCCTGTATCCTCACTTTAGTACTCTTGAATCTTCCTTTCTTTACTTTACTCTTTCTATACATTTGTCTTCTGCACTCCTTTTGTATCTTGACTTTCCTTATTCATGCGATTTCTCATCCTCTGTTTTCTTTCTTTTCCTTATGTTAATGTATCCAACATTAATGTCTTTATTTATTTTTTAGGTTCCAGAACGGGATGAAGACCTAATAGAAAATGACCTCCTCATCTCCCTGGTCCAGGAGCGAGTCCGGTTGTGGGACATGCGGGTTCCACAGCACTCGGACAATGAGGTGGCCAAAGCGATGTGGGATGGCTGGGACAACGCCCCTACTCGTGTCCGAAGTGCATTTTGTAAGTATTTCAATGCAGTGTGAAGCAGCAGTGACCTTGGCCGTGCTCACACAACTGTGTGTGATGAGAGAAACTCTCAGGAGTTTCTCTCATCACACACAGTTGTGTGAGCATGGCCAAAAGTACTTTGTGTAACCATAATTTTTTGTTTTTTCAACCGTGCAGAAAGTGAAAACACGTTGGCGTTCGATGAAGGACCGCTTCAACAAGGACCTGCGTCAAGAGAGCCGTGTTCCCAGTGGTTCAGGAGCAAGGATCCGAAAGTACAAATACCATCGCGTGCTGGCATTTTTAAGACTGGTCCTTGCCCAGAGAACGTAACTATTTATCTCGTGCAATTGGTTGTGTTGTATTGCCATAAACTGTATGTTTCTATTCTACAGGAGTTGGTGTCTGGTTAATTTTTGGCATGAATGTTTTTTTCTTTTTTCTCAGCACATGGAGCAGTACTGTTGGCCCAGGTTCTGGAGCGGTCCTTCATCAGACAGCCACGGACCCATCCCAGCCATCCAGCAGCGCTGCAGCAAGTGGGCCTGCCACACTACCTGGAGACCAGGAAGCTGTTCCATCAGGTGTTCCCCTTTCCCAGTCCTCTGTCTCTGCCCCCTTTTTTTTGGGCTCCTCCTGGCAGCGGCAGAGGGCATCAGACTAGTCCCTCATGCCCGAGTTTTTGCACTTGAGCTCGGTTTTTCATGAAGGACTCAAGGCTTTGGGTGACCGAATGGATATTTCCCTTAGCCACATGAATACACGTATCCAGGAGGTCACCAAAAGCCTTGACCAAGTAAAAGCTGATCTCCAGAGGCCAGCACATCATTTCTTTAACCAAATTGAGCAGGGCATGTCGGAACACCTTACTCCTGATCTCCAGCTTAGTGTCATGCAGGCCTGCAATGCTGCTTACGTGCAGGCTATGCAGCAGAGTCGGTACTTTCAGCAGACAGTGTTGGCATATCCACCTGTGCCCTCACTGTCACGATTTACCTCAATGTCGACCTCTGCTGCATACCACTGCACGGCCACCTCTATTTCTAGCACTGCCGGAAACCAGTACAGCACCACCACCATGCCGAGTGCTGTAGGACAGCCCACCGCCACCACTATGACAACCGCTGCTCCTGCTTGGACCTCTTCCACTGACACCACGATGCAGCAGCAGGACCCTGGCATGGCCTTCCGTACCGCTTCCACCACGATGCAGCAGCAGGACCCTGGCATGGCCTTCCGTACCGCCTCCACCACGATGCAGCAGCAGGACCCTGGCATGGCCTTCTGTACCGCCTCCACCACGATGCAGCAGCAGGACCCTGGCATGGCCTTCCGCTCTACAAGCGCTATGGACTCTGGTATGGCTGCACGCTCTACAAGCACTATGGACTCTGGCATGGCTGCATGCTCTACGAGCACTGTGGACTCTGGCATGGCTGCACACTCTAAGAGCACTATGGACTCTGGCATGGCTGCATGCTCTACAAGCACTATGGACTCTGGCATGGCTGCACGCTCTACGAGCACTGTGGACTCTGGCAAGGCTGCACGTTCTACGAGCACTATGGACGCTGGCATGGCTGCACGCTCTACGAGCACTATGGACTCTGGCATGGCTACACGCTCTACGAGAACTATGGACTCTGGCATGGCTGCATGCTCTACAAGCACTATGGACTCTGGCACAGTGCAGCCGGATCCTGACGGGTCATCAACCATGACCATGCCATGACATATGAGCCCACCGAGGCTTACCAGAACCCGGCGATCCCAGAAAGGGGAAAAAAACAACAACGGACTCTTAGTATTCCTCCCCCTCACCTCCCAGTGTGTCTGTTATGTCAGGTTTGTCTCACCCTTCCAGTGCGTCTCAGGTCTCTTATGTGTCAAGCCCTATCCCCGAACTACCAGACCCCACAAGTTTCATTGCCCCTTCTCCTGCCACCCCTGCGTCGTCCACACTTAGCCAGGCCTCACTGCTTCACACCCCCCGGTTACATCACTCTACCCCAAGTAGGCGCAGTTAAATAAATATTTTTGTTGTTAAAAAATAAATACAAGTTTTTTGCCCCCAATTATGTTTGGTTTATTGTGTCTTTCGCCGCCGGCAACACACACCGTGCGCCAAATAAAACACTGCGCCGCACACTTTATTTTTTGGCCACATCATAGCTCCAGTAGTTAGCAAGTACAAGACTTTGTGTGTCTTTAGTATAGAGCTATGAGGTGGACCAAAAAATGTATACTTTTATTTTCTCCTTAATCTCTTCATTCTGCTTAGTCTGTGACTAGTGTTGCAGACTGAAGAGAAAATGGTGGCAATACAATGAAAAACTATACTCTACAGGTCTGGTGTCCAAAAACTCATTAGTTGGGACGCCTCACCTGGTGAGTAGAGAAGTGCATTGTATAGCCTCCTTTTTCTCTTCTGTGTACATAATCTATTTCACACAAACTGAAGGGACGATGTCGGTGATACATGGCATATCTATGCTCACCTGCACATGTGTCAGAAATAGTTAATTCATGAGGCTGTTATATGTGCATCATGAATTCGTTATTTCTGACACCTGACTTGATGAGTATAGATCTGTTTTGTATGACAGCCATTGTCTCTTCAGTCTGTGTCCAATGGATACTGCATAGCAGAACAGAATCCAGAATCAGGACGCAATGACGTCAACAACCTTATCACTAAAACAATATGGCTGCCATCACACTAGCAGTATGTGGTCAGTATTTTATAATAGTATATTTGTAAGCTAAAACAAGGAGGGGAGGAAAAGTATAATATTAGCTTATCTAGCACCTCAGCCTTTATCACCCACTCCTGGTTTAGGATTACAAATACTGATAATAAATATAGACCAAATACTGCTAGTGTGAGGACAACCTCGGTTTATAGAGGAAATACATATGTGACACGGTCAAGATACCAAAAAAGTTTATTAACGAGAAACATTAGTAACATGTAAGAAAATAAATGGTACAGATAAAATAACAACAGGACATTTACACAACATTGTCCTGCCATGACACACGTCCAATATCCGAATCAAAAAAGGCAGCAAATTGGTCCCGCATGTGGCCAACTTCAGCTGTTGACCGCAGTGGGTGATGCTGGTAAACGGGCAGTGGGTGTGCAACTGGTTCATCCAGTTCAATGTTGGGCCACTCCTTAGCCATAATGTAATTGTGCAGAACCACACAAGCTTTGACCACCTCATCGACTGTCTCCATGTTTAGATTTATGGCTGATGCAAGAATGCACCATTTTGAGACTAGAATCCCAAAGGTACACTCTACAGTTCTTCGTGCCCTGGTCAGTCTGTAGTTAAAGACCCTTTTTGTGTGGTTCAAGTCACGACTGGAATATGGCTTCAGTAGGTTTTCGCACATCTGAAAGGCCTCATCCCCAACCATAACAAATGGCATCTGTGGACCTTGAGTGTTGGGGAGAGGTTGTGGCCGTGGAAAATTAAAATTTTTGCCATACACACGATGGCCCATGTCCGAGTTCTTGAAAGTCTGGGAATCGTTGCCACGGCCAAAAGCTCCAATGTCCACGGCGATTAAACGACAGTCCGCATCGGCTATTGCGATGTGCACAACAGAAAAATATTTTTTATAGTTGAAGTACTCCGATCCTGTTCTGGCAGGTTTGATAATGCGGATGTGCTTTCCATCCACTGCTCCCAAACAGTTGGGGAAATCACACACACTCCAGAATTTTTCCACAATTCCAATCCACATGTCCAAGGTGGGTAGGGGTATAAACTCATCCCGGAGTACATTCCACAAAGCCCGGCAGGTGTCCGCAACTATTCCCGACAGGGTGGATATTCCAAGCCAGTATTGGAAATAGAGGGATGATAAACTCTCTCCGGTTGCCAGAAATCTGGAAGAAAATAAATAATAAAGAAAAATTACAATCAATTCTATCGATGCGTTCCTGCATGCGTCAAAAAAACGCCGCGTTTGTACGCTTTTCTATGGGATTTTTCCTGCACTTGCGGATGCGGATTAAATGCTGCGAATTCTAACGCAAATGTGAAACTAGCCTAACATGTCTGTTAATCATGTGATTTTCCTTCCTGGTGTTGCAATTTTAATGTTCAGGAGCTGTTGTTTGCAGTGGTCACAAGATGCCCCAGCTGTAGGAATATTCACAGAGTAGCATCATTGCCAAGGTGCATGAGTGTAGTTTTGTGTTATTTGCTACTGAAATAAACTAATCAAACAATACCAATTTAAATATTTTTACATACCAAATATACTCAAGTATAAGTTGACCCGAGTATAAGCCGACCCCCTTAATTTTGCCACAAAAAACTGGGAAAACTTAATGACTCGAGTATAAGGCTAGGGTGGAAAATGCTGCAGCTACTGGTAACTGTCAAAAATACAAATAGATACCAATAAAAGTAAAATTAATTGAGACATCAGTAGGTTAAGTGTTTTTGAATATCCATATTGAATCAGGAGCCCCATATTATGCTCCATACAGTTCATCATGGGCCCCATAAGATGCTCCATACAAAATACGTCCCATATAATGCTCCATATAGTTTATGATGGGCCCCATAAGATGCTCCATATTAAAATATGCCCCATATAATGCTGCACAAATGCGGATTATGGCCCCATAAGATGCTCCATACAGACATTTGTCCCATATAATGCTGCACAAACGTTGATTATGGCCCCATAAGATGCTCTATTAAGATATTTGCCCCATAAAATGCTCCACAAATGTTGATAATGGCCCCATAAGATGCTCCATAAAGATATTTGCCCCATATAAAGCTGCACAAACACTGATTATGCCCCATAAGATGCTCCATGTAGACATTTGCCCCATATAAAGCTGCACAAACATTGATTATGCCCGATAAGATGCTCCATGTAGACATTTGCCCCATATAAAGCTGCAAACATTGATTATGCCCCTTAAGATGCTCCACGTAGACATTTGCCCCATATGATGTTGCTGCGATAAAAAAATAAAAAAAATAACATACTCACCTCTCATCGCTCAGGCCCCCGGCACTTGCTATATTCACCTGCTCCCCGTTCCACCACCGCCGGCCACCGCTGCATCTTCCCCATCCTCTGCACTGACTGTTCAGGCAGAGAGCGGCGTGCACACTAATCGCGTCCTCTGACCTGAGCTTCAGTGCAGAGGACGGGGAAGACGTAGCGGTGGCTGGCGGTGGTGGAACGGGGAGGTGAATATCGCGCACTGCGTTATACTCACCTGCTCCTGACGCAGTCCCTGGTTCTCCAGCCCAGGCAGCTTCTTCCTGTACTGAACGGTCATATGGTACCGCTCATTACAGTAATGAATATGTGGCTCCATGCCTATGGGAGTGGAGTCGGATCCATATTCATTACTGTAATGAGTGGTACCATGTGACCGCTCACTACAGGAAGAAGCTGCCGGCGCCGGGGAACCAGGGACACCACTTCAGGAGCAGGTGAGTATGATTACACAGCTGCTGCTCCCCCTCCCCTGCCGACTCCTGGGTATGACTTGAGTATAAGCCGAGAGAGGCAATTTCAGCCTAAAAAAAATGGGCTGAAATTCTTAGCTTATACGCGAGTATATACGGTAAGTAATATAACGTGTAGTTTCACCAAATAAAAAATACATACTTTTAATGACTATTACAGTCTGAGAATTAATCAGCCCCGATTATGAAAAGCATTTCAGTACTTTATAGAGCACCTCTGTTATTATGACCTGCTGGAAGCTTGATACATAGCTAAATACCAGCATCCAGCTGCATTTCTGAGGATGGAAAATATGACTGCCTTGCACAAGCAATAGAAAAGAGAGAAAACACAATGAATGTTCATAGAGATAAAGTTGGAAGCATAGTTCGCAAGTTCAAAGATAAAAGTTTTCCCACATAGAACATTTTAATCAATAGATCTTGAAATAATAATAAGTTCAACAATTTGTTGTGTTTTAAAAAATGTTCCTGTGCTGAGATAATCTTATAAATGTGCCCCTACTGTGTACTTTGTAATGGCTGTGTCTGATTGTGCAGAGCTGATTCAGTTCATGGTTGGCACATACCACAGCTCCTGGCCAGGGGAGAAAGGAAAAGTCACTTATGATAAATGAGTATACAGACAAAACAGCAGGAGCTCGCAGCAGTTTCTTTCCCAGGTTACACATTTCCCTATCTGTTACATCACATGAGTGTTTCTGCCATGTCTCCAATCCTAAATCAAGCCAGTGACGTAGGAGCTCTAGTGGACACTCAGCTTATATGTAGCAGACTTGATTTATGATGAGCACATTGGACTGATGATGTGGCAGAAACACTCACTCCTGTGTTAAAACAGACAGGCAGGAAAAGTCGAAGACAGATACCAAACTATAGACCAGTATAGACCCTAATGCACAGGAAAAGTCATCTCCAATTTGCTAAAACCTTTATAAATAGTGAACAAAAGTTTTGGGATTCAGTTCTGTGTTGCAGAGCAATAAAGCAAACATTTTTCAGATTTATGGATTAGTGGTATGTATGGAGGAGGAAGAGCAAAGCGTGCACTGAAAAGAACACTCCGTCAATAGTGAAGTATGGCAGTGGCTCGGTGATGCTCTTGGGCTGCTTGGCTTCTCTGCCCTTGGAAACTTGCAGTGTGTACAGGGGAATATGTTTTCAATCAAGTCACTAGGAGAGAGTGTCATGCTTTCTGTGAGAAAGCTAAAGGTTGGGTATCAGACCATGCAACATGACAGAGATACCAAGCATACCTCAAAGTCCACCATGAATTGTTTTCATAATTATGAATGAACTTACTCAGTCGTCCGGCTTGAACCCAATAAAAAATCTTTGGTGGAATTTGAACAAGGTGATTGCAACCCACAAGAATTTAAGTGAACTGGATTTCATCATGCATGAATAAAGGGCCAAGATTCCTCAAAACTGCAGGCAAAAGTTTCTATTTCATTTTAAATCATACAATGTGATTTTCTAGATTTAAAACTTGATATATATATATATATATATATATATATATATATAGTACAGACCAAAAGTTTGGACACATCTTCTCATTTAAAGATTTTTCTGTATTTTCATGACTATGAAAGTTGTACATTCACGCTGAAGGCATCAAAACTATGAATTAACACATGTGGAATTATATACTTAACAAAAAAGTGTGAAACAACTGAAAATATGTCTTATATTCTAGGTTCTTCAAAGTAGCCACCTTTTGCTTTGATGACTGCTTTGCACACTCTTGGCATTCTCTTGATGAGTTTCAAGAGGTAGTCACCGGGAATGGTCTTCCAACAATCTTGAAGGAGTTCCCAGAGATGCTTAGCACTTTTTGGCCCTTTTGCCTTCACTCTGCGGTCCAGCTTACCCCAAACCATCTCAATTGGGTTCAGGTCTGGTGACTGTGGAGGCCAGGTCATCTGGCGTAGCACCCCATCACTCTCCTTCGTGGTCAAATAGCCCTTACACAGCCTGGAGGTGTATTTGGGATCATTGTCCTGTTGAAAAATAAATGATGGTCCAACTAAACACAAACCGGATGGAATAGCATGCTGCTGCAAGATGCTGTGATAGCCATGCTGGTTCAGTATGCCTTCAATTTTGAATAAATCCCCAACAGTGTCACCAGCAAAGCACCCCCACACCATCACACCTCCTCCATGCTTCACGGTGGGAACCAGGCATGTAGAGTCCATCTGTTCACCTTTTCTGCATCACACAACTCATCAGACCAAAGCACAGATTTACACTGGTCTAATGTCCATTCCTTGTGTTCTTTAGCCCAAACAAGTCTCTTCTACATGTTGCCTGTCCTTAGCAGTGGTTTCCTAGCAGATATTTTACCATGAAGGTCGGCTACACAAAGACTCCGCTTCACAGTTGTTGTAGAGATGTGTCTGCTGCTAGAACTCGGTGTGGCATTGACCTGGTCTCTAATCTGAGCTGCTGTTAACCTGTGATTTCTGAGGCTGGTGGCTCGGATAAACTTATCCTCAGAAGCAGAGGTTTTCCTTTTCTGGGGCGGTCCTCATGTGAGCCAGTTTCTTTGTAGCGCTTGATGGTTTTTGCAACTGTACTTGGGGACACTTTCAAAGTTTTCCCAATTTTTCGGACTGACTGACATTCATTTCTTAAAGCAATGATGGCCATTCGTTTTTCTTTACTGAGCTGCTTTTTTCTTGCCATAATACAAATTCTAGCAGTCTATTCAGTAGGACTATCAGCTGTGTGTCCACCAGACTTCTGCACAACACAACTGATGGTCCCAACCACATTTATAAGGCAAGAAATCCCACTTATTAAATCTGACAGGGCACACCTGTGAAGTGAGAACCATTCCCGGTGACTACCTCTTGAAGCTCATCAAGAGAATGCCAAGAGTGTGCAAAGCAGTCATCAAAGCAAAAGGTAGCTACTTTGAAGAACCTAGAATATAAGACATATTTCCAGCTGTTTCACACTATTTTGTTAAGTATATAATTCCACATGTGTTAATTCATACTTCTGATGCCTTCAGTGTGAATGTACAATTTTCATAGTCATGAAAATACAGAAAAATCTATAAATGATAAGGTGTTTACAAACATTTGGTCTGTACTGTATATATATATATATACTAGCTGAAGAGCCCGGCGTTGCCTGGGCATAGTAAATATCTGTGGTTAGTTATAGCACCTCACTTGTCTTATTTTCCCATCACGCCTCTCATTTTCCCAATCACATCTTTCATTTTCCCCCTCACACCTCTCATTCCCCCCTAACACTTGTCATTTCAACCTCACATCTGTCATTTTCTGATCACTCCACTATTTTTCCTCACTCCTCTCATTTAGCACTCACACCTTTTCATTTTCACCTCACACCTCAGTATATACATGTTTTTCATCTCCCTTATATATAGTATACATCTGTATGTCATCTCCTGTATATAGTATATACCTGTATGTCATTTCCCCTGTATATAGTATATACCTGCTGTGTGTCATCTCCCCTATATATAGTATATACCTGAATGTCATCTCCTTCTATATATAGTATATACCTGTATGTCATCTCTTCCTGTATATAGTATATACCTGTGTGTCATCTCCCCTGTATATAGTATATATCTGTGTGTCATCTCCTCCTATATATAGTATATACCTGCATGTCATCTTCTATATATAGCATATACCTGTATGTCATCTCCTCCTGTATATAGTATATACCTGTAGGTCATCTGCTCCTGTATATAGTATATACCTGTGTGTCATCTCCTCCTGTATATAGTATATACCTGTATGTCATCTCCTCCTGTATATATATGTACCTGTATGTCATCTCCTCCTCTATATAGTATATACCTGTGTGTCATCTCTCCTGTATATAGTATATATCTGTGTGTCATCTCCCCTGTATATAGTATATACCTGTGTGTGATCTCCTCCTGTATTAGACCTCGTTCACACATTATTTGCTCAGTATTTTTACGTCAGTATTTGTAAGCTAAATTGGCAGCCTGATAAATCCCCAGCCAACAGGAAGCCCTCCCCCTGGCAGTATATATTAGCTCACACATACACATAATAGACAGGTCATGTGACTGACAGCTGCCGCATTTCCTATATGGTACATTTGTTGTAATTTGTCTGCTTATTAATTAGATTTTTATTTTTGAAGGATAATACCAGACTTGTGTGTGTTTTAGGGCGAGTTTCGTTTGTCAAGTTGTGTGTGTTGAGTTGCGTGTGGCGACATGCATGTAGCGACTTTTGTGAGATGAGTTTTGTGTGGCAACATGCGTGTAGCAACTTTTTGTGTGTCGAGTTGCATGTGACAGGTTAGTGTAGCAAGTTGTGTGCAGCAAGTTTTGGGCATGGCGAGTTTTATGTGTGGTGCCTTTTGAGTATGTGAAAGTTTTGTGTGAGGCAACTTTTGCATGTGTTGCAACTTTTGTGCATGTGACAATTTTTCCGCGTGTGCAAGTTATGCGTGTGGCGAGTTTTCCATGAGGTGAGTTTTGCACTTGTGGCGAGTTTTGCAAGAGGCAATTTTTTGCATGTGGCGAGTTCTGCGCGTGGCGAGTTTTGAGTGGCGACTTTTGTGTTTTGACTTTTATGTGGCGAGGTTGGTGTATTTGTGGTGAAATGTGTGCTAAGGGTAATATGTGTTCAAGCATGTGGTAGTGTGTGGCGCATTTTGTGTGTGTGTTCATATCCCCGTGTGTGGTGAGTATCCCATGTCGGGGCCCCACCTTAGCAACTGTACGGTATATACTCTTTGGCGCCATCGCTCTCATTCTTTAAGTCCCCCTTGTTCACATCTGGCAGCTGTCAATTTGCCTCCTACCCTTTTCCTTTCATTTTTTCGCATTATGTAGATAGGAGCAAAATTGTTTGGTGAATTGGAAAGCGCGGGGTTAAAATTTCACCTCACAACATAGCCTATGACGCTCTCGGGGTCCAGACGTGTGACTGTGCAAAATTTTGTGGCTGTAGCTGCGACGCCTCCAACACTTTTCCTTTCACTTTTTCCCCATTATGTAGATAGGGGCAAAATTGTTTGGTGAATTGGAAAGCACGGGGTTAAAATTTCACCTCACAACATAGCCTATGACGCTCTCAGGGTCCAGACGTGTGACTGTGCAAAATTTTGTAGCTGTAGCTGCGACGCCTCCAACACTTTTCCTTTCACTTTTTCCCCCATTATGTAGATAGGGGCAAAATTGTTTGGTGAATTGGAACACGCGGGGTTAAAATTTCGCCTTACAACATAGCCTATGACGCTCTCGGGGTCCAGATGTGTGACTGTGCAAAATTTTGTGGCTGTTGCTGCGACGCCTCCAACACTTTTCCTTTCACTTTTTTCCCCATTATGTAGATAGGGGCAAAATTGTTTGGTGAATTGGAACGCGCGGGGTTAAAATTTCGCCTCACAACATAGCCTATGACGCTCTCGGGGTCCAGACGTGTGACTGTGCAAAATTTTGTGGCTGTAGCTGCGACGGTGCAGATGCCAATCCCGGACATACACACATACACACACACACACACACATTCAGCTTTATATTATATATATATATATATATATATATATATATATATATATATGATAATGTAAAGTCTGTACCACTAACACTAGGTTAATTAGACAGTTTTAATTTGACTGAATTTTGGGTCTGGGATTTAGGAGCAACCAAAAGTTGGATGAGTTTGGAGTTCCTATGTGGAGTTGGGATCGCCCACTGTGCTCTGGCCATTTGTTTTGATATTGTATTTAATTATATGGTATATTCATTATATTGCTGCCCTTAGTAATGCAATATTGAGACATATTTTGAAATATTATGGGATAATACTAGGGTTTAATTAATTTACCTATTTGTAGTGGTTTTTGACTGCCTTAGAGCGTGACGTAAAGGTTTATATGTATGATGTGCATGTTAGTACTTTTAGCATTAAATTATATACACTGCTCAAAAAAATAAAGGGAACAATTAAACAACAGAATATAACTCCAGGTAAATCAAACTTCTGTGAAATCAAACTGTCCACTTAGGAAGCAACACTGTTGACAACCAATTTCACATGCTGTTGTGCAAATGGAATAGAAAACAGATGGAAATTATTGGCAATTATCAAGATACACTCAATAAAGGAGTGGTTCTGCAGGTAGAGACCACAGACCACATCTCAGTACCAATGCTTTCTGGCTGATGTTTTGGTCACTTTTGAATGTTGGTTGTGCTTTCACACTTGTGGTGGCATGAGACGGACTCTACAACCCACACAAGTGTCTCAGGTAGTGCAGCTCATTCAGAATGGCAGATCAATGCGTGCTGTGGCAAGAAGCATGTCAGCAGTTCCTGCAAGATGAAAGCATTGAAGCTATGGACTGACCCGCCCATTCTCCAGACCTGAATCCCATTGAGCACATCTGGGACATCATGCCTCGCACCATCCACTAACGTCACATTGCACCACAGACTGTCCAAGAGTTGGCGGATGCTTCAGTCCAGGTCTGGGAGAAGATCATTCAGGAGACCATCCGCCACTTCATCAGGAGCATGCCCAGGCATTGTAGGGAGGTCACACAGGCTTGTGGATGACACATACACTAATGAGCATCATTTCCTTGTCTTGAGGCATTTCCACTGAAGTTGGATCAGCCTGTAACTTCATTTTCCACTTTGATTTTGAGCATCATTCCAACTCCAGACCTCCGTGGGATATTAGTTGTGATTATGTTGATAATTTTTAGGCTTTATTGTTCTCAACTAGTGTTGAGCGATACCGTCCGATACTTGAAAGTATCGGTATCGGATAGTATCGGCCGATACCCGAAAAATATCGGATATCGCCGATACCGATATCCGATACCAATACAAGTCAATGGGACATCAAGTATCGGAAGGTATTCTCATGGTTCCCAGGGTCTGAAGGAGAGGAAACTCTCCTTCAGGCCCTGGGATCCATAGGGATGTGTAAAATAAAGAATTAAAATAAAAAATATTGATATGCTCACCTCTCCGGCGGCCCCTGGACATCACGCTGCTAACCGGGAGGCTTCTTTGTTTAAAATGCGTGCCTTTAGGACCTGCGAATGACGTCCCAGCTTCTGATTGGTCGCGTGCCGCCCATGTGACCGGCACGCGACCAATCAGAAGCCGAGACGTCATTCGCAGGTCCTCAATTCCTAGAATTAGGAGTTTTTGTGATTGAGAATGACGTCGCGGCTTCTGATTGGTCGCGTGCCGGTCACATGGGTCACATACGTCATAGCGATTGGCCGTGCTCACGGGGGGAGAGCGGCCGATCGCGGCCGGGTGTCAGCTGACATCCGGCACTATGTGCCAGGAGCGGTCACAGACCGCTCCTGGCACATTAACCCCCGGCACACCGCGATCAAACATGATCGCGGTGTGCCGGCGGTACAGGGAAGCATCGCGCAGGGAGGGGGCTCCCTGCGTGCTTCCCTGAGACGATCGGTACAAGGTGATGTGCTCACCTTGTACCGAGCGTCTTCTCCCTGCAGGCCCCGGATCCAAAATGGCCGCGGGGCTGCATCCGGGTCCTGCAGGGAGGACTTCCGGGTCGACTGCAGGTGCTGGTAAGCCTGCAGCGATGTGAGTGAGATCGCCGATCTTACAGAGTGCTGTGCAAACTGTAAGATCGGCGATCAGTGATGTCCCCCCCTGGGACAAAGTAAAAAAGTTAAAAAAAAAAATTTCCACATGTGTAAAAAAAAAAAAAATTACTAAATAAATTCAAAAAATATATATATATTATTCCCATAAATACATTTCTTTATCTAAAAAACAAACAAACAATGAAAGTACACATATTTAGTATCGCTGCGTCCGTAACGACCCAACCTATAAAACTGTCCCACTAGTTAACCCCTTCAGTGAACACCGTAAGAAAAAAAAAAAACGAGCCAAAAAACAACGCTTTATTATCATACCGCCGAACAAAAAGTGGAATAACACGCGATCAAAAAGACGGCTGTAAATAACCATGGTACCGCTGAAAGCGACATCTTGTCCCGCAAAAAACGAGCCGCCACAAAGCATAATAAGCAAAAAAATAAAAAAGGTATAGTCCTGAGAATAAAGCGATGCAAAAATAATTATTTTTTCTATAAAATAGCTTTTACCGTATAAAAGCGCCAAAACATAAAAAAAATGATATAAATGAGATTTCGCTTTAATCGTACTGACCCGAAGAATAAAACTGCTTTATCAATTTTGCCAAACGTGGAACAGTATAAACGCCTTCCCCAAAAGAAATTCATGAATAGCTGGTTTTTGGTCATTCTGCCTCACAAAAATCGGAATAAAAAGTGATCAAAAATTGTCACATGTCCAAAAATGTTACCAATAAAAACGTCATCTTGTCCCGCAAAAAACAAGACCTCAGATGACTCTGTGGACCAAAATATGGAAAAATTATAGGTCTCAAAATGTGGAGACGCAAAAACTTTTTTGCTATAAAAAAGCGTCTTTTAGTGTGTGACAGCTGCCAATCATAAAAATCCGATATAAAAAGCGCTATAAAAGTAAATCAAACCCCCTTCATCCCCCCCTTAGTTAGGGAAAAATAATAAAATTAAAAAAATGTATTTATTTCCATTTTCCCATCAGGGTTAGGGCTAGGGTTAGGGCTAGGGTTAGGGCTAGGGTTAGGGCTAGGGTTGGGGCTAGGGTTAGGGCTAGGGTTGGGGCTAGGGTTGGGGCTGGGGTTGGGGCTAGGGTTAGGGCTAGGGTTAGGGTTAGGGCTAGGGTTGGGGCTAGGGTTAGGGTTGGGGTTAGGGTTGGAGCTAAAGTTAGGGTTAGGGTTGGGACTAAAGTTAGGGTTAGGGTTGGGGCTAAAGTTAGGGTTAGGGTTGGGGCTAAAGTTAGGGTTAGGGTTTGGATTACATTTACGGTTGGAGATAGAGTTGGGATTAGGGTTAGGGGTGTGTCTAGGGTACAGGTGTGGTTAGGGTTACCATTGGGATTAGGGTTAGGGGTGTGTTTGGATTAGGGTTTCAGTTATAATTGGGGGGTTTCCACTGTTTAGGCACGTCAGGGGCTCTCCAAACGCGACATGGCGTCCGATCTCAATTCCAGCCAATTCTGCGTTGAAAAAGTAAAACAGTGCTCCTTCCATTCCGAGCTCTCCCGTGCACCCAAACAGGGGTTTACCCCAACATTTGGGGTATCAGCGTACTCAGGACAAATTGAACAACAACTTTTGGGGTCTAATTTCTCCTGTTGCCCTTGGGAAAATACAAAACTGGGGGCTAAAATATAATTTTTGTGGGAAAAAAAAAGATTTTTTATTTTCACGGCTCTGCATTATAAACTGCAGTGAAACACTTGGGGGCTCAAAGTTCTCACAACACATCTAGATGAGTTCCTTTGGGGGTCTAGTTTCCAATATGGGGTCACTTGTGGGGGGTTTCTACTGTTTAGGTACATTAGGGGCTCTGCAAACGCAATGTGACGCCTGCAGACCATTCCATCTAAGTCTGCATTCCAAATGGCGCTCCTTCCCTTCCGAGCCCTCCCATGCGCCCAAACGGTGGTTCCCCCCACATATGGGGTATCAGCGCACTCAGGACAAATTGGACAACAACTTTTGGGGTCCAATTTCTCCTGTTAACCTCGGGAAAATACAAAACTGGGGGTTAAAAAATAATTTTGGGGGGAAATTTTTTCTTTTTTATTTTCACGGCTCTGCATTATAAACTGTAGTGAAACACTTGGGGGCTCAAAGCTCTCAGAACACATCTAGATAAGTTCCTTGGGGGGTCTAGTTTCCAATATGGGGTCACTTGTGGGGGTTTCTACTGTTTAGGTACATTAGGGGCTCTGCAAATGCAATGTGACGCCTGCAGACCATTCCATCTAAGTCTGCATTCCAAATGGCGCTCCTTCCCTTTCCGAGCCCTACTATGCACCCAAACGGTGGTTCCCCCCAACATATGGGGTATCAGCGCACTCAGGACAAATTGGACAACAACGTTTGGGGTCCAATTTCTCCTGTTACCCTCGGAAAAATACAAAACTGGGGGTTAAAAAATAATTTTTGTGGGAAAATTTTTTTGTTTTATTTTTACGGCTCTGCATTATAAACTTCTGTGAAGCCCTTGGTGGGTCAAAGTGCGCACCACACATCTAGATACGTTCCTTAGGGGCTTAACTTTCCAAAATGGTGTCACTTGTGGGGGGTTTCAATGTTTAGGCACATCAGTGGCTCTCCAAACGCAACATGGCATCTGTTAGGGGTCAATTTCCCGCTTCTGCACAGGGGGAATCTCGAACCACCTCTGCTGCGGTCTCCCATTCTTATCCAGCCGCAGTGGAGTCTGCTCAGCAAAGACATCGGTCCCAGCGTCTTGCTCATTCTCACTCTGTTCTGAGAGTTACTGCTGCTTCTCCAGTCTCTGCCATTAAAGTCAGTGCTGGTCAGCAGCGAGCGGACTTCTCTGGGACTAAGTCCTTGTCTGCACGTACTGAGCATGCCCAGGGTAAGATCTCCCGTTGGAGATCGAGGGTCATGTGCTCAGGCTCTGCAGCACATTCCATTGGTCCTCTTGGCAGGTCTTGGAAGGGCAAAAGTGCTGTAGCCATTTCCTGTGCTGCAACTATATAAACTGCGCTTGACCGCACGGCCATGCGCTAGTATTGTCTTACAATTGTTAATGTGTGTATGTTGTGAGTGCAAGTCGTCCTTGGATACCCCTACCCTATTGAATGTCTGTTTGCGGAAGGTGTATGGTTGCTATCTAGCGCCCGACTTATCCTACAGCACGAATCACACATTACAGCGTCCAGTTGCTGTGACCGCCAGTACGGCGCCGTGCACTTCCTCTATGCTTTCCTTACCCAAGCCTGGGTGGTTAGTGGCGTTCGTCAGTGCGGCACCGCATGCACTCTTGTGCCTTAATATTGTTATTCTGTTTCCTTACACACCCAGTTGCGGTGTTGTGCCAGCAAGGGTCTAATCGGACTTCAATCCAAGTTGGGGTTGAGTTCGCTGACTACTTGCTCGCGCTTTAGGTGCGGTACAGCGGTCCTGTGACTTAACAGGATTGCTTCTTTCACGCTGGGTGAGGTTTAACCCACGCGTGTATACTTTAGTGTACCGCCATATAGTCTGCTAATAGCAGCAGGTTTTCACCTGCACGGTGGACCCCGGACTGCGAACGCATCTATATCATCTGTTTTGGTGCGTTCCGCCAGTCCTAACATAATACTAGCGCCAGGGTCTGGCTAGTAAAATGGCGGACGACCAGCGTTTACAGAGGTACATCCAGCAGCTGGAGGGAAGGTTGGCGGCTCTTGAGCGTACAACCTCAGCTGTGGATGTCACTGCTGTAGCTGTGCAGGCTGCAAGTGTAGCCGCAGCCAGTTTGTCCGCTGCCACCCCTGCTCCGACTTTATCCCGTCTCCCGCTTCCTGACAAGTTTGCTGGCGACAGTAAACATTGTCGCGGATTCGTGAGCCAGTGCTCTATACATCTTGAGCTCCTGGCGTCACGTTTTCCTACGGAGCGGGCGAGAGTGGGATTTATCCTATCTCTCTCGTCTGGCAGGGCATTGGAGTGGGCAACGCCACTCTGGGAGCGAGATGATCGCGTGGTACAGAGTGCTCCTCTCTTCTTGGACACTCTGAAGCAGGTCTTTTTAGGACCTCGGGTTACCCACGACACCGCACTCCAATTGTTGTCTATTACACAGGGTACATCCGTGGTCAGCCAGTTTGCCATCCAGTTCCGGACTCTAGCTTCAGAGTTAGAGTGGCCAGACAAAGTTCTTATTCCGGTGTTCTGGAGGGGACTGACAGACCATGTGAAGGACGCCTTGGCCACTAGGGAGATACCGGCCACACTGGAGGAACGTATTTCTGTGTCTACCCGCATCGACCTCCGTTTTCACGAGCGGAGGTTGGAGCGGACCCAGTGTAGGCAGAGGTTTCGGCTGGCTCCAACTTTCGCCAGACCTCTGGAATCCTCTGTCTTGGCGTCAGATTCCCATGAGGCCATGGAGGTTTCTCGAGCGGGACCTAAATCTCTAGCCGCTCGAGTACCCGTGGTTTGTAATAACTGTCAACAACATGGACATTACGCCAATAAATGTCCGCGGCGGTCGGGAAACGATCGCGTCTAGTAACCATTGGGGGAGGTTCACTAGACACAGCAGCATTCTCCTCCAAACTGTCCTTTAAAGGGACAATCCTGTTAGGCTCCTCCACTCTAACAGTCGAGCTTTGAGTGGATTCAGGAGCAGAGGGAAACTTCATGTCCTCTGCTTTTGCTACACGTCATGCTATACCACTAGTCATGCTCGCCAAACCAATAACGGTTAGAGTTGTGAATGGGGCGACACTCCCACTGCAAATCACACACCAGACAGTTCCGTTCTCGCTGTCCATATCTCCTTCCCACCAGGAGATTATTTCCCTTCTTGTCCTTCCTGAGGGAATGGATGAGATTTTGCTCGGAATACCCTGGCTCCGTTTCCACTCCCCACATATTGAGTGGTCCTCAGGGAGAATATTGGGTTGGAGTAAGTCTTGTTTGGGCAGGTGTGTGAGTGAGTGTGTACAGGTCTCTACTACCGAGGTACCCGCAGATCTTTCATCACTTCCCAGGTATTATTGGTGTTATGCAGACGTGTTCTCTAAAAAGGCTGCTGAGACTCTACCGCCCCATCGCCCTTACGACTGTCCTATCGACCTCTTGCCTGGAGCCGAACCTCCTCGGGGAAGGGTATATCCCCTCTCTCTCCCTGAGACGGAGGCTATGTCTCAATACATTCAGGAGAATTTGGCAAGAGGGTTTATAAGGAAGTCAGTGTCTCCAGCAGGGGCGGGATTCTTCTTCGTGCAAAAGAAGAACGGGGAGTTACGTCCTTGCATCGATTACAGGGGTCTCAATGCTATCACTATTAAGAACAAATACCCGTTGCCCCTGATATCGGAGCTCTTTGACAGATTAAGGGGAGCTAAAATATTCACCAAATTAGATCTGCGGGGTGCCTACAATCTGATTCGCATCCGTGAGGGGGACGAGTGGAAAACGGCTTTCAATACCAGGGATGGGCACTATGAGTACCTGGTGATGCCTTTCGGGCTCTGTAATGCCCCAGCCGTTTTTCAGGACTTTGTCAATGATATCTTCCGGGATATGCTTTCTACCTCGGTCGTAGTCTATCTGGATGATATTCTCATCTTCTCTCCAGATATTGACTCCCACCGGAGAGATGTTGGCAGAGTCTTCGAACTCTTACGGGCGAATTCCTTATATGCAAAGTTGGAGAAGTGTGTGTTTGAGCAGGAGTCCTTGCCTTTCCTGGGCTATATCATCTCGGCCCAGGGATTGGCTATGGATCCTGCCAAACTACAAGCAGTGATGGACTGTCAGGAACCTCATTCTCTTAAAGCGGTGCAGCGCTTTATGAGGTTCATAAATTACTATCACCAGTTCATTCCCCACTTCTCAACTTTGGTAGCTCCCTTGGTATCCCTCACCAAAAAGGGAGCGAATCTCAAATCGTGGTCCGAAGGGGTCTCCAAGGCCTTCACTTCTATAAAGTCCCATTTTGCTAGCGCTCCCATCTTACATCGTCCCGATGTGGGTAAGCCATTCCTTTTGGAAGTGGATGCCTCATCCGTTGGTGCTGGAGCAGTCCTCTATCAAAAGGATGCTCAGGGTCGGAAGCACCCATGCTTCTTTTTCTCAAAGACCTTCACACCAGCGGAGAGAAATTACTCCATCGGGGATAGGGAGTTGCTGGCAATGAAGTTGGCCTTTTCGGAGTGGAGACATCTTTTGGAAGGTGCTCGGTTCCCTTTCCAAGTTTTCACGGATCACAAGAATTTGGTCTATTTACAAACAGCCCAGCGGCTGAATTCTTGTCAGGCCAGATGGTCCTTGTTTTTCTCCCAGTTCCACTTTACCCTACATTATCTCGCCGGGGAGAAGAACATTCGTGCTGACGCTCTCTCTCTCGCTCCTTCGTTTCAGCTGAGGAGGAGGAGGACGAGCCTCGGCTCATTGTCCCTTCGGAGAGTCTGAGAACTGTAGCTCCGGTTTCGCTAGAGTCTGTGCCTCCGGGCAAGACTTTTGTTCCCATCAATTTGCGTCCGGAGGTTCTCTCTTGGGCTCATTCGTCCAGAGTGGGTGGACACTTTGGGGCAAAAAGGACATCTGAGTTACTGGCGAGAATGTACTGGTGGCCACATACGGTTCGTGACGTCGGAGACTACGTTCAGGCATGTGTCTCTTGTGCCAAGAATAAGTCTTCCCGACAACGGCCAGCTGGTTTGTTATACCCTCTGCCGCTGGCAGACAGGCCCTGGGAGATGGTCGGGATGGATTTTGTTGTGGGTCTGCCCAAGTCTCGTGGCTGTACCATTATTTGGGTAATCACCGACCATTTTTCTAAAATTGTGCATTTGGTGCCGCTTCCTCGGTTACCTTCTGCACGGGCCTTGGCAGCGTTGTTTGTCAAACACATCTTTCGTCTTCACGGTATGCCAGACAAAATTGTCAGTGACCGAGGTCCCCAGTTCGCGTCTCGGTTCTGGAGAGAGCTTTGTCGTCTTCTCAGTATCGAGTTGAATCTCTCTTCGGCTTATCATCCCGAGACGAATGGGTTGGTAGAGAGAGCCAACCAGACCTTGGTCACATATCTGCGACATTTTGTTTCTGCTAAGCAGGATGACTGGGCATCTTTGCTACCGTGGGCGGAGTTTGCTCTTAACAATGCTGGCGCTGATTCCACTGGACAGACTCCATTCCTCCTTAACTATGGTCAGCATCCGCGGGTACCTGTGCCCATGCCCGTGTCTTCCGCCGATTCCAGGGTGGCAGACTGGGCTGTGGAGGCACGGGACATTTGGGATCGCACTCAGGATGCCATTCAGGCTTCCAAGGAGAGAATGAGGTTCTCCGCCGACGCACATCGGCGCCCCGCTCCAACCTTTGCTCCTGGCAACTTAGTGTGGCTCTCCGCCCGTAACATCAGGCTGCGAGTTGAGTCTACCAAGTTTGCACCTCGCTACTTAGGTCCTTTTAAGGTCCTCGAACAGGTTAATCCTGTGGTTTACCGTTTGGCCCTTCCTCCACGCCTAGGTATCACCGACAACTTTCATGTGTCCCTCCTTAAGCCCGTCTACATGTCCCGGTTTTCTGAGTCATCTACTGGGACGTCGGGTTCGTCTACGGACGATTACGAGGTGAACGCTATCTTGGGGTACAAGGTGGTTCGTGGCAAAAAAATTTATTTGGTGGACTGGAGGGGTTACGGTCCTGAGGATAGATCCTGGGAGCCTGCTGAGCACATTCGGGCTCCGCAGCTCATTGCTGCCTTCGAACGTAGCGAGGCCCGAGGGGGGGTAATGTTAGGGGTCGAGTTCCCACTTCTGCACAGGGGGAATCTCGAACCACCTCCGCTGCGGTCTCCCATTCTTATCCGGCCGCAGTGGAGTCTGCTCAGCAAAGACGTCGGTCCCAGCATCTTGCTCATTCTCACTCTGTTCTGAGAGTTACTGCTGCTTCTCCAGTCTCTGCCATTAAAGTCAGTGCTGGTCAGCAGCGAGCGGACTTCTCTGGGACTAAGTCCTTGTCTGCACGTACTGAGCATGCCCAGGGTAAGATCTCCCGTTGGAGATCGAGGGTCATGTGCTCAGGCTCTGCAGCACATTCCATTGGTCCTCTTGGCAGGTCTTGGAAGGGCAAAAGTGCTGTAGCCACTTCCTGTGCTGCAACTATATAAACTGCGCATGACTGCACGGCCATGCGCTAGTATTGTCTTACAATTCTCATCAAAGGATAATAAAAGAAGCGGCACTCACCAGTTTGCTGAAAAAAGTGTCTTTAATGCAGCCTTAATCCATGCTTACAGGCTATTCAGACACGTTGCAGGTGATTGTGAGGGTGCGGGGAGTGAAGGAGGACGACGGCCGTTTCGTGCAATCAGCACGTGGACATGGACCCGTCGAAGTGCTGATTGCACGAAACGGCCGTCGTCCTCCTTCACTCCCCGCACCCTCACAATCACCTGCAACGTGTCTGAATAGCCTGTAAGCATGGATGAAGGCTGCATTAAAGACACTTTTTTCAGCAAACTGGTGAGTGCCGCTTCTTTTATTATCCTTTGATGAGATATGAAGATTACTGTTACTTATTGAGCAGAGCACCGTATCCAGTAGCTTTATCTGGAAAACGCAATGGGTATATATCGGTGAAATAAGCAAAGGGGCATAGAACCAGAAGGCGAGCCCTGGTGCTGTTCCAATCTTTATGATTGTCTTACAATTGTTAATGTGTGTATGTTGTGAGTGCAAGTCGTCCTTGGATACCCCTACCCTATTGAATGTCTGTTCGCGGAAGGTGTATGGTTGCTATCTAGCGCCCGACTTATCCTACAGCACGAATCACACATTACAGCGTCCAGTTGCTGTGACCGCCAGTACGGCGCCGTGCACTTCCTCTGTGCTTTCCTTACCCAAGCCTGGGTGGTTAGTGGCGTTCGTCAGTGCGGCACCGCATGCACTCTTGTGCCTTAATATTGTTATTCTGTTTCCTTACACACCCAGTTGCGGTGTTGTGCCAGCAAGGGTCTAATCGGACTTCAATCCAAGTTGGGGTTGAGTTCGCTGACTACCTGCTCGCACTTTAGGTGCGGTACCGCGGTCCTGTGACTTAACAGGATTGCTTCTTTCACGCTGGGTGAGGTTTAACCCACGCGTGTATACTTTAGTGTACCGCCATATAGTCTGCTAATTGCTAGCAGCAGGTTTTCACCTGCACGGTGGACCCCGGACTGCGAACGCATCTATATCATCTGTCTTGGTGCGTTCCGCCAGTCCTAACAGCATCTTATCTCAATTCCAGTCAATTTTGCATTGAAAATTTAAACGGCGCTCCTTCCCTTCCGAGCTCTCCCATGCGCCCAAACAGTGGTTTACTCCCACATATGGGGTATCATCGTACTCAGGACAAATTGTACAACAACTTTTGTGGTCCAATTTCTTCTCTTACCATTGGGAAAATAAAAAATTGGGGGCAAAAAGATAATTTTTGTGAAAAAAAATGATTTTTTATTTTTACGGTTCTGCATTATAAACTTCTGTGAAGCACTTGGTGGGTCAAAGTGCTCACCACACCTCTAGATAAGTTCCTTAGGGGGTCTACTTTCCAAAATGGTGTCACTTGTGGGGGGTTTCAATGTTTAGGCACATCAGTGGCTCTCCAAACGCAACATGGCATCCCATCTCAATTCCAGTCAATTTTGCATTGAAAAGTCAAATGGCGCTCCTTCGCTTCCGAGCCCTGTCATGCGCCCAAACAGTGGTTTACCTCCACGTATGGTGTATCGGCGTACTCAGGACAAATTGGACAACAATGTTTGGGTTCCATTTTCTCCTGTTACCCTTGGTAAAATAAAACAAATTGGAGCTGAAGTAAATTTTTTGTGAAAAAAAGTTAAATGTTAATTTTTATTTAAACATTCCAAAAATTCCTGTGAAACACCTGAAGGGTTAATAAACTTCTTGAATGTGGTTTTTAGCACCTTGAGATGTGCAGTTTTTAGAATGGTGTCACACTTGGGTATTTTCTATCATATAGACCCCTCAAAATGACTTCAAATGAGATGTGGTCGCTAAAATAAAATGGTGTTGTAAAAATGAGAACATGCTGGTCAACTTTTAACCCTTATAACTCCCTAACAAAAAAAAAATTTTGGTTCCAAAATTGTGCTGATGTAAAGTAGACATGTGGGAAATGTTACTTATTAAGTATTTTGTCTGACATATCTCTGTGATTTAATTGCATAAAAATTCGGAAAATTGAGAAATTTTCAAAATTTTCGCCAAATTTCTGTTTTTTTTTTCACAAATAAACGCAGGTAATATCAAATAAATTTTACCACTGTCATGAAGTACAATATGTCACGAGAAAACAATGTCAGAATCACTGGGATCCGTTGAAGTGATCCAGAGTTATAACCTCATAAAGGGACAGTGGTCAGAATTGTAAAAATTGGCCCGGTTCTTAACGTGCAAACCACCCTTGGAGGTAAAGGGGTTAAACAAGCATGCAAGCATGCTCATCTGATCCAAGAATTAGTGGTGAATCTAGGGGCTGGGTGAGGGTTAGCGGTCAGACAAACTTTGTTCCTGGTTCTATGGATTTCTGCAAACAGATATACTGATGAATTACTAATATTTGTCAGGAGGTCACTAAGTTAATAGGTTAATAGTTTAAGTAACTATTTGCTAAACAGATTTTACTTTGTTGCCTGGCAGACAGGCGAGTGTAGACTAAACACTAAAAAGTGAATCTTCACCTTCAAATTATGACTTTAATTTGGAAGGTATATTCTGTATATTCGTGAGAAGAAGCTCCACGACCTGCCTGGACAGGTTTACAATCATCTATGGATCCATATTAGTCTTGAAGAATAAACAGACAGCAAGTCTGAGCTTGTGATTTGGGATTCCCAGACTGTGGCACAAAAGCTGCTGATATACTAGATTTTAGCGCCCTCTATAGTAAACTGAGTTGAACAACATTTTTTGTCTACATATTAAAAAGCATATCCAGGCATAAAAAAGCATGTATTCCATGGCCTTGATCTAACAGTCCCTCTAAACCTTACATATCTGGGGTTTCTTACATTGATTGCCAGCATTCAGCAGCCAAAGTCAGGAGTGAATCGTAAAGTTCACAGTGTACACTGTGGAAAATCTTTGGCAGATTTCTGTACTAAAAACTTTAGGCCTCTCTGATCACCTCCTCTTTATCATATACAGTTGGCTGAATTTGCTTTGTTATTTTCTCTTTTTCTATGGGTTGATGTCAATTTTATTTACAGTCTTTGTTACTATATTTTTCTACCATTCATAGTTTTTCTATCTTGACTAATATCACTGTTGCCACGACACACCTCTAGCGTTTTTTATTTTCTTATTCTCTCATTATAAAAAAAACAGCAAAACGAGGCAGACATGCTTACCTGCCTAGGCCTCTAAACAAATGCACTATCAGGATGCAGTGGACCCATGTGGTTAGATGGAGACTACACAGGTGCAGCATAACCGATGAGGCAGCCACTCTCAACCTACCAAACTAATGGAGGGGGTGGCTGCTTGGCACATTGCTGCACATAAAAGACTTGTATGTGGCGCTGTTCACACAATGGAGATGCACAGCATCCAGGTAAGCCTAGTAGTGACACCCTTCTATTAGATCAGGCGGGCCTGCCCAGCGCTATCCAAATGCACCCCATGTGAACAGACACCACAGTTTACAAGACAAAAATGGGCCCAACTGCACCCCGAAAAAAAGTGCAAAAAACACAAAAAAAATTATTAAATTTTTTTTTTGTGTGAGGTATTAGTTTATACTTTGGCCAAAATACGCAAGCTCGTAACGAGCTTGCGTATTTTGGCCAAAGTATAAACTAATACCTCACAAAAAAAATTTTATATATTTTTTTTGTGTTTTTTGCACTTTTTTTCGGGGTGCAGTTGGGCCCATTTTTGTCTTGTAAACTGTGGTGTCTGTTCACATGGGGTGCATTTGGATAGCGCTGGGCAGGCCCGCCTGATCTAATAGAAGGGTGTCACTACTAGGCTTACCTGGATGCTGTGCATCTCCATTGTGTGAACAGCGCCACATACAAGTCTTTTATGTGCAGCAATGTGCCAAGCAGCCACCCCCTCCATTAGTTTGGTAGGTTGAGAGTGGCTGCCTCATCGGTTATGCTGCACCTGTATAGTCTCCATCTAACCACATGGGTCCACTGCATCCTGATAGTGCATTTGTTTAGAGGCCTAGGCAGGTAAGCATGTCTGCCTCGTTTTGCTGTTTTTTTCTATTTTTGGAGGATCTTTGAATCCTCTTCTTGTGCTCTTGCTTATTCTCTCATTATCATTTTTTAGGCTGCGAAACATCATATTTATTTCATTCCAATTCTTGATATTTTTTAAAATTCTTTTATATCATCATTATTGGGGGTATTTTTTTTTATATTTTTGTGTATTACAACGACGTATCTGTACCCTTTATTTTCGTTTTAGAACATGGTCTATTCTTGCTCAATTTCTTGGACTGAGACATGTATTCACATACACCTTTGTTTTTTTTTAATCGCTGTGTTATATTTGTTTTATAATAAAGTTTTATTTTTGCATTCAGTTTTTGTTTTCCACGGATATCAGTATTAGGCCGGGATCACACATGCGAGAAATACGGCCGAGTCTCGCATGCCAATACCCGGCATTGCCGCCGTCACTCTGGAGCGGAGCGTGTGGCGCATAGCAATACATAGAGCCGCAGACTCTGGTCCTGAGTGACGGCGGCAATGCCGGGGATTAACGTGCGAGACTCGGCCTTATTTCTCGCATGTGTGATCCCGGCCTTAAGGTTCTATTCATATGTTTAGCCATTTTGGATGATCCGCTTTTGGAATAAAGAAATAATTAATCTATTGCATCAGTTATGCAAATGGCGCCAATGTGGCTCCTTTATCTGGGGGTCTGTTTACTACCTGTTGTAACAATAGGGAAAAGCAGATTTTTTTCTGCCAGTTTTAAAAAAATAGGTCTCAGACGAACCTCAAAGTAATCGAATAATCAATGGCCCCCTCTGATTCCATTTGCATAACCATGCAACAGATCACTTATTCATTTTGTCTATTCCTAAATTTGAACAGACAAACAGAATGTCCAAAGCGACATGTGTATAAAGCTTCACCTCTACATCGGATGTGCAGTAACATCATGGAAGCAGGTCAAGATTCTTCAATGCCATAAAGTAACGATGAACACAGAAATGTGCGTTATAAGCGATTGTTCTATTCTATATTCCATTTTTGAGATGGAATTATAGGATTATAGTTGCTACAGCAGATGACACTTCACTGGAACCGCCCTGTCAAATATCCCTAAACTACAGAAGGGGAAGACTAGAAAGACCTCAATGGTGAAATTGCGTAGCACTTGAATTCCTTGCTTAGCATTACGTGTCTGAGCGTTCAAGCCAGCCTAGCTCTAGAGTCACAGGATATGGTATCCACACTACTGCTTTTATATTTTGTCTGTTTTTTTTATGTGCCTATAGAAAAAAAAAATATACCGTGTATATATTTTTAGGGGTTTATTTCACTAACCAGAGTACAGTGCTTACATTATATTTAGAACTATACAGATGGTAAATCTATCTGTAAGAAGATTAGCTTTGTGGTAATCCCTCTCTTACTTCATGCATAGAGGTAAAAGCATCCACTGGATGAATCAAAACATACATGACACTCCGAAACAGAGATAAAATGACACAGACATGGGGGACAAATGTAAACAGCAGCTTCCCACCTACAGATACATAGAAGTCAAGTCAAAATGTCACTGATCATCCTAGGTCTAATATTGGATCCTTTCATATCCACTCCGCAGTTGCAGCACCTCCAAACCCTTATCCTTGAGCTCAAGATGGTACAGTATTAAAGGGAACCAGTCACCTTCAGAAATGCTATATGCTTCCCAAATATTGTGGCAAGCTGCAGGTAAACAGTGTTAGAATCATGAATAGTGTTGAGCGATACCTTCCGATATTTGAAAGTATCGGTATCGGATGGTATCGGCCGATACCGGCAAAATATCGGATCTCGCCGATACCGATACCCGATACCAATATAAATCAATGGGACACAAATATCGGAATGTATCCTCGATGGTTCCCAGGGTCTGAAGGAGAGGAAACTCTCCTTCAGGCCCTAGGATCCATATTAATGTAAAAAATAAAGAATAAAAATATGGCTATACTCACCCCTCCGAAGGACCCTGGCTGTCACCGCTGCGAGCATCCGCCTCCATTCCTGAGAATTGCAGAGAGTGAAGGACCTTCGATGACGTCGCGGTTAGGTGACCGGTCAACCGACCGCTCACATGACCGCTCACCTGACCACGACGTCATCGAAGGTCCTTCACTCACTACATTCTCAGGAACGGAGGCGGACGCTTGCAGCGGTGACAGCCAGGGTTCTTCGGAGGGGTGAGTATAGCCATATTTTTTATTTTTATTCTTTATTTTTTACATTAATATGGATCCCAGGGCCTGAAGGAGAGTTTCCCCTCCTCCAGACCCTTGGAACCATACGCACCGCACACTTCGATACCGATTTCCGATATCACAAAAATATCGGAACTCGGTATCGGAATTCCGATACAGCAAGTATCGGCCGATACCCGACACTTGCAGTATCGGAATGCTCAACACTAATCATGAAACCTATATAATCTCACAGAGTAGATAATGGAGGGCACACATATGATCTCATCTGACACTGTATAAATCATGGAGATTAGAGAAAAATCAGAAGGCGTAAATAATTAATTTATATAGTAAAATACTTTATTAGTATAATATCAAAAATTGTAAGCAAATATGGAAAATATATGAGACCTGAAAAAGACATACAAAGACAGAAACAGCCGGGCTGTGTGGGGAAATTTGCCCTTGGAGACCCACAGGTTCGGGGTCTATGCACACGAGATATGGTTAAATATATTGTGAGGCACTGACCGGTGTAATATGCGAGGGTCGCTACGTGTCCCCCAGGATGCGCACAGAAGCGTATTGAGGCCGTATGAGTGCATTGCAGTCAGAGGCATAGCTTTGATTACAATGCAAAATAAAAGTAAGTGTTGGTCTTGGGCAAGTTATCTGTCCAAGGCAAATTTAGGAAAACCTGCCATGGTTTTTTTTTTTAAATGGACTATAGGATGGTAGTGGGGTGGTGCATGTGATAAAAACCAACAAAATTGCTTACACAGTAATTTGGATATGTACCTTTAAGGGGTTAATAGGTCCAGTAGTACGTGCGCCCCGACACCCGTTTCGGAGCGAGTCCTTTGTCAGGGGGTACGTACACTGTCCTACAAGGCCATATTTATACCAATGGTAATTACCGCTAATGTACGGCGTCCGGGTGTATGCGGCGCGTGCGCCGCCAGGAGGTCCCGGAAGTCCGTGACGTCCTCGTCATGTGATTAGACGCACGGTATTATGGTCCGGCGTTGCCTAGATCACACAGACGCGGTGAGTCAGGACTACAAGACACAAGCGGCGCATGCGCACAACCAAGGACCCGACATTAGACGGAAGGAAGCAGGTAAAGATGCAGATGGTAATTAAACAATTTCATAGAGAAACGTGATCATGGAATATAGAATATATAGAAGATGCATAATTATACAGGCGCAAATATAGTAAATATACGATCTGGACCAAAAATATATATACTGAAAGCAAAAAAGAGATATATGTAGAAAATAATAATAAATAATGAATAATAAGTAATAATAAATAATTATGAAAAATGCTATATACATAATGGTTGCTCATAAAAATTAATAATGATGAATAAATACATAATTAATAAATACATATAAGTAGTGAGATAAAATGATTATATGTAAATATAAATGCTGGCATACTATATATCTCTATACACACACGTAATATAAGCAAACCATACAAAAATAAATGAAAAATAAATCTTGCAGAAATAATAATATGAAAATGTAACAAAAATAATACAAAAATAATACAAAAAATAATAAAAAATAAAATAAAATAAAAAATAAATAATAGAAAATATAATTTTAAGTAAATAAGAATAGAAATAAAAATAATAAGAATAAAAATAAAAATAATAAATAATAAAAATAAAAATAAAAAATTTTGATCAGGGTCATTTGGATGTTTTGTGTTGTCATTATGATTTAAAAAGAGAAAACACAGTAGTTTGACAATAAATGGCTTCACCTAACCACTAACCATGACTGGAGAAAAAGTTATGGTGTTACTATTCATATTAGGATACTTTCACACTAGCGTTTTCTGCAATCCGTCACAATGCGATTTACTGTATATTAGATGAGTGCATATGTATACCCTCCATTATCTACTCTGTGAAATTATTTATATAGGTTTCATGTTACCACACTCTGCTAGTGTTTAAGAAGTTGCACCCTTTATATTGGCGGTTGTATATGTTTTAGTGTTAGAATCGTTTCTGGCTGCCTTCTTGGGGCAGTGGCTACAGCTAGAAATGAATTTTTATTCTCCCAGCAGCCTCTTGCTTTCAGTCATCAGGGCAGTGCAGGGATCAATTACAGTCACCACTCACTGTACTGTGAGTGCAGTGTAATCACTCTCCGGGAAACTGATTGGCAGCTCTCTCTCTCTCTTCACCCAGAACAGGATCAAAATTCTGTGTTGGGCAATTCGGTTTTAATAAAAAAATTCAGCCATTGATGTTTGAATTTTCCTGGACGTCCTAAGGCAGCACATAATGAGTTAATACTTTACCTGTAGCTGGAAACAGAAGATATGTTAATAAGCAATTTTAACTAATTAATCATAAGTAATTGACAATTCTCTTATCGTACACAATAAAGGAAGTAAATCTCTCACACACCACATATTTTTCTTTCTTCTTGAAGGAAAAAGAAGATCACATCATATTATGGCAAGTTCTGTATAGTTGTTAAAAAAGTCACTCTGGTCCTACAGTGTGTGTATTCCTCCCTGTTTACAAGAGGGATTCTCTTGTCCCTCAAACTAGAAGTAGAAGACTGGCCTGACTGTATACAATTATCCGATGCCCCTCAGTCAAAAAATAGATTTTTTTTAATTGTGCTTAGGTGGTTTGTACGATATTGGTGGTTCAGGGTGCTGCATCCCCCATTACGTGCCTCCTTCTGCTGTCTTGTTACAACTACTGACCTGATCTTTTTCTTCAGGAGTAGGCAGCAGGAATCTTGCATGTGCCCAACAGAGTGCGAGCAGGATGAAAGACAGGTAATTTGCTCGTGCACCCAGCGTATGGCCCGATGAGCACTTCTAGAGGCACACGTCCTGTTCTAATTCCTGCTGGTGCCTGCATCACCAATGTCAGAGTGGCATCCTATTTAAAGCATCACTACTTGATACTCAATGTGCTCTTGGCAGGCGGCGATTCCCTCTGCTTACATAGATGTCTGCTCCTCAAAAAAGGAAAAGAAGACCTCTGGTTGTTATGGCAATGCACCGCTGACCCCCAATCATGTGACGGGGGTCAGCGGTGCGAGCACTTCCAGCCGCGTGGACGGGAGCGCTAGTTATATGCCGCTGTCAGCGCTTGACGGTGGCATTTAACTAGTTAATGGGTGCGGGCGGATTGCGATTCCGCTCGCGCTCATTGCACGCACATGTCAGCTGTACAAAATAGCTGACATGTCGCGGCTTTGAGGTGGGCTCACCACCGGAGCCCACCTCAAAGCAGGGGATCTTCCAGCTGACGTACTATTCCGTCAGCTGGCAGAAAGGGGTTAAAGGGACTCTGTCACCTGAATTTGGCGGGCTATGTAAATGCGCTGTGTCCGGTCAGATGGGCGGTGTTTCTACTTTTTTTCTGCACCCCATCCTTCCCAGCTGTCCGCAGTATTTTCCGGAATTGGAGTAGTTGTCCTCCATAGTTCACGCATGCGGTATGCAATCTTGTCTCGCGCATGCTCAGTAATGCTTTTTGGCTTTGCCCGCAGATGGGCAAAGCATACTGCGAGTGCGCGAGACAAGATTGCATTGCGCTCGCGAGAACTATAGAGGACACCTACTCCAATTCCGGAAAATATTGCGGACAGCGGGGAAGGATAGAGTGGAGGAAAAAAGAAAAACAACCATCGGACTGGACACAGGGCATTTACATAGCCCGCCAAATTCATGTGACAGATTCCCTTTAAGCTTCCATGTTTCTCAGCTGGTTTAGGAATCTGTTGTCTTTCAGGAATTTCAAGGTTCTGCTTAAAAAAAGGCCAAGGAAGCAGCATAAAAGAGCTACTTCAGATACTTCTATGGACTTTTCTATGGAGGACCTGTACTTGCTGCACATTGAGTCTGCACCATCCGATATTAAAGTTGTTAAAAAGGCAGTGGAATCCAACACAAAGATCACAAGACAAAGAAGCAAATATTGTTTTATTTTCCTCCAGTAAATTTCAGGCTTTTTTCAGTATACTCCATACTGAAGGAGTGTCTGCAGAATGAATGTACAAAACCAGAGCAAAAGCTGGACCAAAGAGTCAGGTTCAGGGATAAAGACATGCAAGACAACACCAAAACTTTTTCTCCACTCATGGTTAATGGTTGGGTGAAGCCATTTATTGTCAAACTATTGTGTTTTATCTTTTTAAATCATAATGACAACACAAAACATCCAAATGGCCCTGATCAAAAGTTCACATACCCCATTTCTTAATACCGTTTATTGCCCCCTCTAACTTCAATGACAGCTTGAAGTCTTTTGTGGTAGTTGTGGATGAGGTTCATAATTTTCTCAGATGGAGCCCTTACCCTTCAGTGGAGAGTGTTGTGCGTGAGCTGGCAGATCTGCAGACATATTGCTGTGAATTGCAGATGCAGATAGCAGTAGAGAAAGACAAATTAATACATTTTACATTATCTACTCATAATAAGGAACATCTAATGATCATACAAAAAGGTTTCCTCAAACACCCTCTATCCCACCATTTCAGAGAATTCCACTATAAGGCAATTCAGAATATCCGGCTCTCTGGTACTCAAAAAGTCCACCAAAATCCAAGAAGGGGGGGATTATGTTAAAGCAATGTCCAGGGTGGAATTCAAATGGATTTTCACCCTAGACTGCCTAGCTCCAAAAGGTCTCAACCATGATTTTGAAATATATGCTTTCAAATAAACATCTCAAGTCCACTATCCCACATATGGGACATTGAGCTGGTTTCTTGAGACGTTAAAATATTTGTTTAATCACTTTTAATACTCCTTGAAATTCTTGACTATTACCCTAATAGGAAAAAAGCAAATGTTCCAGGTTCATACGAATAAAATGCAAATTTTTATTGAAAAAATATTAAAAGGTGCATACTCCACGGATCTCACAATAGCCCCTGGAGGAGAGTGACGCGTTTCGACTGCTAGCGCAGTCTTTATCCAAGCTAATATATCCTAAAGCGCACACCGGCATATAAGGTACCATACACCAATCAAAGGAAAATGAACAAATCACATGATCCAAAGGTCCTAAAAGGTAAAGAAAATCACATACAAATAGACAAATAAAATGGAAATAATATAAACTAAAAAGAAAAACTAAATATACTTAACATAATTGTATTACTTGCTGTAGACAGATGTTAATAATGGAACATTATCTCATTTTTTCGATTTAAGCCATCAGGAAAACGTGTGCCCAGAACAAAAATCCAATAAGCTTCCCGTGTTAGTAGGAGTCTATGGATATCTCCACCCCTATGAAGTTTTTTTATTTTTTCCAGACCCATTACACAGAAAGATGAAATGTCCCATGCATGATAATCAATAAAATGCTTGGCAGCAGATGAAATGTTACGATTTGTGTTTCTTACATTAGAGATGTCATTTAAATGTTCCGTAATGCGGTTTTTCAATTTACGCACAGTGCAACCTATGTAAGATTTCTCACATGCAATGCAGTCAATATTATATACAACGCTCCGAATGTTGCAATTAATAAAGTCCTGTACATGTAAAGAATTAGTGTGGTTATAGTTGTGAAAGGACTTAGTAGTAACCAATTTGTTGTGTTACATTTGAAGCTGCCTTTGCACTTTAACCATGTAGATTGTGGTTTATCTGAAATAAAAATACTGGGAGAAAGAATATTCCCTAGGGTAGGTGCCTTTCTAGCAACAATGTTACAGCCATTATGTAGTATTCTAGCAAGAATCGGATCCTCATATAAAATCGGTAAGGACTTTTGAATTATATTTTTAATGGTGTTAAATTGCGGGCTGTATTGCAAACATACAAAGGGTTTTTCTCCATATGGCCTATTATTGATTTTAGCTGGAACCTTGTTGCTGGGAGATGGTTTGATTAAAGCTTTATGTTTTTTCTTAGACACAATATTGAGAGCACGATTCAGCATCCAATTAGGGTAACTGCGTTGTTTGAATTTGGTGCATGATTTAGCCAGATCTTGTTGAAGCGCAGTCTCATCATTGCAGTTACACTTCAATCTTATAAATTCTCCTACCGGAATTGACTGAACAGTGTGCTTTGGGTGACTGCTGTTTGCGTGAAGAATGGTATTCCCTGCCAATGGTTTAGAAAAGGTCCGGGTAGCAATTGATTAGCTACTCCCATAAGTTCTAAATCTAAGAAAGTGATTTTAGAAATTTCATGTACAAAAGTGAATTTAATATTATATTCATTATTGTTAATGTAATTGACAAAATCCTGTATGACTGACACATCACCCTTCCAGATAATAAGCGTGTCGTCAATATATCTCCCGCACCATGAAATAAAGGGCATAAATTTATTAGAAATAGTGTACAAAAAATAAAATTCCCAAAAGGCCATGACCAAATTGGCTAAAGATGGTGAAAACTTAGCACCCATCGCCACACCCGTGTGCTGCAAATAATAATTCCGATTAAAGGAGAAAAAATTGTGAGTCAACAGAAAAAATGTGACCTGAAGAATATAGTCAATTAAATCCTGAGAGTAGCCACTGTACTTCGTTAAATGAAATTGTAAGGCTTCCAATGCTATACTATGAGGTATGCAAGTATATAGAGAGACCACATCACAACTAAGCCAAGAGAAATCAAATGACCACTCTTTCTGTGATAAAATATCCAAAATATCTCTAGTATCCTTAATATGGCCTGGCACTCTAAGAACCAGTGGTTGCAACAATGAATCCAGCCACTGTCCCATAAGTTCATTAGTTGAACCAATACTGGATACAATTGGGCGCATGGGTGGAAAAATGCTATTTTTATGGATCTTAGGTAATCCATATAAAATAGATGTAAATGGATGCGAAACTCTAAGGAAGTCACTCTGTTTCTTTGAGATAACACTTAGGGAAAATCCTTCATCAATAATATTGTCCAATTTATTTTTAAACTCAATGGTAGGATCTTGTCCCAATTTCTTGTAAGTCATCTCATCAGATAATAAATTCAAGATTGCTTTTTCATATTGCACAGAGTCCAACACGACTACTATCCCTCCTTTATCACTCATTTTTATAACTATGTCTTTCATTTCTTGGATTTCTTGGATAATATTTTTTTGTTGTTTAGTCATGTTATGAGAGACACAGCTGGTTTTGTAAACTTCAGGTTTTTTAGCTCCCGCTCAAGAACCTCTTGGAATTTATTCATACATTCAACCCTGGATTGAATAGGGTAAAAGAAACAGTTCCTCAATTTCAGCTGATCCGATTGACACAGTCCTGAGACACAATGTTGTGGTCCTGTAACTCCTGTAAAGATAATAGAGCAACCTGTTCATGGAAATCCATTGAGTGGAACTCATTGACTATCTTATTCTGTGATTCTTGAACTTGACTAATCAAAAGATCTTCAGACCAGAAATGTTTTTAACCCCTGTCTGACATCTGACGTACTATCCCGTCGAGGTGGGGTGGGCCCGTATGCCCACCAACGGGATAGTACGTCATGCAAGATAGGCCGTGCTCACGGGGGGAGCACAGCTGATCGCGGCCGGGTGTCAGCTGCCTATCGCAGCTGACATCCGGCACTATGTGCCAGGATCGGTCACGGACCATCCCCCGGCACATTAACCCCCGGCACACCGTGATCAAACATGATCGCGGTGTGCCGGCGGTACAGGGAAACATCGCGCAGGGAGGGGGCTCCCTGCGGGCTTCCCTGAGACCCCCGCAGCAATGCGATGTGATCGCGTTGCTGCGAGGGTCTCCTTACCTCCCTCCCTGCAGCAGGTCCGGATCCAAAATGGCCGCGGCATCCGGGTCCTGCAGGGAGGGAGGTGGCTTACCAAGTGCCTGCTCAGAGCAGGCGCTTAATAAGCCTGCAGTTCTGTAAGGCGGATCGCTGATCTGATAGAGTGCTGTGCAAACTGTCAGATCAACGATCTGTGATGTCCCCCCCGGGACAAAGTAAAAAAGTTTAAAAAAAATTTCCAAATGTGTAAAAAAAAAAAAAAAAAAAATTCCTAAATAATGAAAAAAAATCTACATATTATTCCCATAAATACATTTCTTTATCTAAATAAAAAAAAAACAATAAAAGTACACATATTTAGTATTGCCGCGTCCGTAACGACCCGACCTATAAAACTGGCCCACTAGTTAACCCCTTCAGTAAACACCGTAAGAAAGAAAAAAACGAACGCTTTATTATCATACCACCGAACAAAAAGTGGAATAACACGCGATCAAAAAGACAGATATAAATAAACATGGTACCACTGAAAACGTCATCTTGTCCCGCAAAAACGAGCCACCATGCAGTATCATCAGCAAAAAAATAAAAAAAGTTATAGTCCTGAGGATAAAGCGAAGCAAAAATAATTATTTTTTCTATAAAATAGTTTTTATCGTATAAAAGCGCCAAAACATAAAAAAAGATATAAATGAGGTATCGCTGTAATCGTACTGACCTGAAGAATAAAACTGCTTTATCAATTTTACCAAAAGCGGAACGGTATAAACGCCTCCCCCAAAAGAAATTCATGAATAGCTGGTTTTTGGTCATTCTGCCTCACAAAAATCGGAATAAAAAGCGATCAAAAAAATGTCACATGCCCAAAAATGTTACCAATAAAAACGTCAACTCGTCCCGCAAAAGACAAGACCTCACATGACTCTGTGGACCAAAATATGGAAAAATTATAGCTCTCAAAATGTGGTAATGCAAAAAATATTTTTTGCAATTAAAAGCGTCTTTCAGTGTGTGACGGCTGCCAACCATAAAAATCCGCTAAAAAACCCGCTATAAAAGTAAATCAAACCCCCCTTCATCACCCCCTTAGTTAGGGAAAAATTAAAAAAAAATGTATTTATTTCCATTTTCCCATTAGGGCTAGGGTTAGGGCTAGGGTTATTGTTAGGGCTAGGGTTAGGGCTAGGGTTAGGGTTAGGGTTAGGGCTAGGGTTAAAGTTGGGGCTAGGGTTAAGGCTACAGTTAGGGTTGGGGCTAAAGTTACGGTTAGGGTTTAGATTACATTTACGGTTGGGAATAGGGTTGGGATTAGGGTTAGGGGTGTGTCAGAGTTAGAGGTGTGGTTAGGGTTACTGCTGGGATTAGGGTTAGGGGTGTGTTTGGATTAGGGTTTCAGTTATAATTGGGGGGTTTCTGTTATGATACGGTGGTCTCGGAGCAACATGGAACGTGCTCTGAAGGAAGTGGTAACTGTACTGACCGCAGTCCCTAAGCTCAACACAACACTAGAAGTAGCCGTGGAATGCTCCTAACTCTCCCTAGGCATCTCGTCACAGCCTAAGAGCTAACTACCCCTAAAGAAAGAAGCAGGAAAGCTACCTTGCCTCAGAGAAAATCCCCAAAGGACAGATTAGCCCCCCACAAATAATGACTGTGAGTGGAGAGGGAAAAGACATACACAGAATGAAACCAGGATGAGCACAGGAGGCCAGTCTAGCTAAATAGATAGGACAGGATGGAATACTGTGCGGTCAGTATAAAACACTACAAAAATCTACGCAGAGTTTACAAAAAAATCTCCACACCTGACTAAAGGTACCGTCACACTAGACGATATCGCTAGCGATCCGTGACGTTGCAGCATCCTCGCTAGCGATATCGTCCAGTGTGACAGGCAGCAGCGATCAGGCCCCTGCTGTGCTGTCGCTGGTCGGGGAAGAAAGTCCAGAACTTTATTTGGTCGCAGGACTCCCCGCAGACATCGCTGAATCGGCGTGTGTGACACCGATTCAGCGATGTCTTCACTGGTAACCAGGGTAAACATCGGGTAACTAAGCGCAGGGCCGTTCTTAGTAACCCGATGTTTACCCTGGTTACCATCCTAAAAGTAAAAAAAAACAAACAGTACATACTTACCTACAGCCGTCAGTCCTCCAGCGCTGTGCTCTGCTCTCCTCCTGTACTGGATGTGAGCGTCGGTCAGCCGGAAAGCAGAGCGGTGACGTCACCGCTCTGCTTTCCGGCCGCTGTGCTCAAAGCCAGTACAGGAGGAGAGCAGAGCACAGCGCTGGAGGACAGACGGCTGTAGGTAAGTATGTACTGTTTGTTTTTTTTTACTTTTAGGATGGTAACCAGGGTAAACATCGGGTTACTAAGCGCGGCCCTGCGCTTAGTTACCCGATGTTTACCCTGGTTACCGGCATCGTTGGTCGCTGGAGAGCGGTCTGTGTGACAGCTCTCCAGCGACCAAACAGCGACGCTGCAGCGATCCGGATCGTTGTCGGTATCGCTGCAGCGTCGCTAAGTGTGACGGTACCTTAAAGGTGTGGAGGGCAAATCTGCCTCCCAGAGCTTCCAGCAAGACAGAATTAATTCACACTGATAAGCTGGACAAACATAGAAAGCACAGAATGGGTAAGTCCACAATCTATGGACAGAAAAGAGCAAGCAAAAACTTAGCTTTGCTGAACTGGTCAGGATAACAGGGAACTCCAAAGAGATGTGAATCCAACCAGGAACCATTTACAAGTGGCACTGGCTGAAGAAAGAGCCAGGCGTAAATAGCCGAGCTGAAGAGACGATAAGTGGATGCAGCTGATGACAGCTAACTCCAAGGAGCAGCCATACCACTAGAAACCACAAGAGGGAGCCCAAGAGCAGAACTCACAATAGTGCCACTTACAACCACCGGAGGGAGCCCAAGAGCGGAATTCATAACAGTACCCCCCCCCCTTGAGGAGGGGTCACCGAACCCTCACCAGAGCCCCCAGGTCGATCAGGACGAGCCAAGTGAAAAGCATGAACCTAATCGGTGGCATGGACATCGGAGGCAACAACCCAAGAATTATCCTCCTGGCCATAACCCTTCCACTTGACAAGATACTGAAGCCTCCGCCTCGAAAAACGAGAATCCAAAATTTTCTCAACCTCATATTCCAACTCTACCTCAACCAACACCGGGGCAGGAGGGTCAACCGAGGGAACAACGGGCACCACATATCTCTGCAACAAAGATCTATGGAAAACATTATGAATGGCAAAAGAGGCTGGAAGAGCCAAACGAAAAGACACAGGATTGATAATTTCAGAAATTTTATAAGGACCAATAAACCGAGGCATAAACTTAGGAGAAGAAACCTTCATATGAACATGACGAGAAGACAACCAAACCAAATCCCCCACACGTAGCCGGGGACCAACACACCGACGGCGGTTAGCAAAACGTTGAGCCCTTTCCTGAGACAATGTCAAATTGTCCACCAAATGAGTCCAAATCTGCTGCAGCCTGTCCACCACAGAATCAACACCAGGACAATCAGAAGGCTCAACCTACCCAGAAGAAAAACGATCATGAAAACCAAAATTACAAAAGAAAGGTGAAACCAAAGTAGCCGAACTAGCCCGATTATTAAGGGCGAACTCGGCCAACGGCAAGAAAGACACCCAATCATCCTGATCAGCAGACACAAAGCATCTCAAATAGGTCTCCAAGGTCTGATTAGTTTGCTCAGTTTGGCCATTAGTCTGAGGATGAAACGCCGAAGAAAAAGACAAATCAATGCCCATCCTAGCACAAAAGGCCCGCCAAAATCTAGAGACAAACTGAGAACCTCTGTCAGACACAATATTCTCCAGAATGCCATGCAAACGAACCACATGCTGAAAAAATAATGGAACCAGATCTGAGGAGGAAGGCAACTTAGGCAAAGGTATCAGATGGACCATTTTAGAGAACCGGTCACAAACAACCCAGATAACAGACATCGTCTGGGAAACAGGAAGATCTGAAATAAAATCCATGGAAATATGTGTCCAGGGCCTCTCAGGGACCGGCAGAGGCAAAAGCAACCCACTAGCGCGGGAACAGCAAGGCTTGGCCCAGGCGCAAGTCCCACAGGACTGCGCAAAAGCACGCACATCGTGCGACAAGGAAGGCCACCAAAAGGACCTAGCAACCAAATCTCTGGTACCAAAAATCCCAGGATGACCAGCCAACACTGAACAATGAACCTCAGAAATAACCTTACTTGTCCATCTATCAGGAACAAACAGCTTCCCCACTGGACAGCGGTCAGGCCTATCAGCCTGAAATTCCTGAAGCACCCGCCGCAAATCAGGGGAGATAGCAGAAAGAATCACCCCCTCCTTAAGAATGCCAACCGTCTCAAGGACTCCAGGAGAATCAGGCGAAAAACTCCTAGAGAGGGCATCAGCCTTAACATTCTTAGATCCCGGAAGATATGAGACCACAAAATCAAAACGGGAGAACAACAGGGACCATCGAGCCTGTCTATGATTCAGCCGCTTGGCCGACTCGAGGTAAATCAGATTCTTATGATCGGTCAGGACCACAACACAGTGTTTAGCTCCCTCAAGCCTATGTCGCCACTCCTCAAACGCCCACTTCTGTTGTGAATTCTGTTATCGAACTCCCTCCTGTGGTCATGAATGGTACTTCGGCGAGTACTGTCCATGGACTCCCTCTGGTGGCTGTGAGTGGAGCTGCTGCTTCTGAGGTTCCTTCCACAGGTGACGTAGTTTATTCTTTGGCTGGCTGCTCTATTTAACTCCACTCAGATCGTTACTCCATGCCAGCTGTCAATGTTCTTGTACTGGTTCAGTTCGCTCTTGGATCTGTCGGGTGTCCTGTCTACTCCAGCAGAAGCTAAGTCCCTGCTAGTTTATTATTTGTTCTTTGTTTTCTTGTCCAGCTTTGCTATCATGATTTTGCTTTGCTAGCTGGAAGCTCTGGGATGCAGAGTGGTACCTCCGCACCGTGAGTCGGTGCGGAGGTCTTTTTTCACACTCTGCGTGGTCTTTTTGTAGTTTTTTGTGCTTACCGCAAAGTTACCTATCCTATCCTCTGTCTGTTTAGTAAGTCTGGCCTCCCTTTGCTGAAACCTGTTTCATTTCTGTGTTTGTGACTTTCATCTTAACTCACAGTCAATATATATGGGGGGCTGCCATTTTCTTTGGGGAATTTCTCTGAGGCAAGGTAGGCTTTATTTTCTATCTCTAGGCTAGTTAGCTCTTAGGCTGTGAAGAGGCGTCTAGGGAGTGTCAGGAACGCTCCACGGCTATTTCTAGTGTGTGTGATAGGATTAGGGGTTGCGGTCAGCAGAGCTCCCACTTCCCAGAGCTTGTCCTTTGTTGGTTTAACCATCAGGTCTTTTCGGGTGCTCCTAACCACCAGGTCATAACACACTTCATAGCCAACAACTCCCAATTTCCGACATCATAATTGCGTTTCGCAGGCGAAAACTTTCTGGATAAAAAAGCACACGGTTTCATCAAAGAGCCATCAAACTCCCTCTGAGACAAAACGGCCCCTGCCCCAATCTCAGAAGCGTCAACCTCAACCCGAAAAGGAAGAGAAACATCCGGCTGACGCAACACAGGGGCAGAAGTAAATCGGCGTTTAAGCTCCTGAAAGGCCTCAACAGCCTCAGAGGACCAATTCGTCACATCAGCGCCTTTCTTCGTCAAATCAGTAAGGGGCTTAACCACACTGGAAAAGTTGGCAATGAAACAGCGATAGAAATTAGCAAAGCCCAAAAATTTTTGAAGACCCTTCACAGATGTGGGTTGGATCCAGTCATGAATAGCTTGGACCTTAACAGGATCCATTTCTATAGACGAGGGAGAAAAAATAAAACCCAAAAAAGAGACCTTCTGAACTCCGAATAGGCACTTAGACCCCTTCACAAATAAAGCATTATCATGAAGGATCTGGAACACCATCCTGACCTGCTTCACATGAGACTCCCAATCATCGGAAAAAATCAAAATATCATCCAAATACACGACCATGAATTTATCAAGATAATTGCGGAAAATATCATGCATGAAAGACTGGAACACAGATGGAGTATTAGAGAGCCCAAATGGCATTACAAGGTATTCAAAATGGCCTTCGGGCGTATTAAATGCAGTTTTTCATTCGTCACCCTGTTTAATACGAACAAGATTATATGCCCCTCGGAGGTCAATCTTAGTAAACCAACTAGCCCCCTTAATCTGAGCAAACAAATCAGTAAGCAAAGGCAAGGGGTATTGGAATTTGACCGTAATCTTATTAAGAAGACGATAATCAATACAGGGTCTCAAGGAACCATCCTTCTTAGCAACAAAAAAGAAACCCGCTCCCAATGGTGACGAAGAGGGCCGAATATGCCCCTTCTCCAAAGACTCCTTAACATAACTCCGCATGGCGGCATGCTCTGGCGCAGACAGATTGAAAAGTCGGCCCTTAGGGAACTTGCAACCAGGAATCAAGTTAATAGCACAAACACAGTCCCTGTGCGAGGAAGGGAACTGGACTTGGGCTCATCAAATACATCCTGGAAATCTGACAAAAACTCAGGGACCTCAGAAGAGGGGGAAGAGGAAATTGACATCAAAGGAACGTCACTATGTACTCCTCGACAACCCCAACTAGTCACCGACATAGTTTTCCAATCCAGCACCGGATTATGTTCCTGTAGCCATGGAAATCCCAGTACAACAACATCATGCAGGTTATGCAACACCAGAAAACGGCAATCTTCCTGATGTGCAGGAGCCATGTACATAGTCATCTGTGTCCAGTACTGAGGTTTATCCTTGGCCAAGGGTGTAGCATCAATACCCCTCAAAGGAATAGGGCTCTGCAAAGGCTGCAAGGAAAAACCACAGCGCCTGGCAAATTCTAAGTCCACTAAGTTCAGGGCAGCGCCTGAATCCACAAATGCCATGACAGAAAAGGACGACAATGAGAAAATCAGGGTCACAGGTAAGAGAGATTTAGGCTGTATAGTACTAATGGTAACAGACCTAGCGACTCTCTTAGTACGCTTAGGGCAATCAGAGATAACATGAGCCGAATCACCACAGTAAAAACACAGCCTATTCGGACGTCTGAATTCCTGCCGTTCTATTCTAGTCAAAATCCTATCACATTGCATAGGTTCAGGACTTTGCTCAGAGGATACTGCCATATGGTGCACAGCTTTGCGCTTGCGCAGACGCCGATCAATCTGAATGGCTAGAGACATAGATTCGCTCAAACCGGCAGGCGTAGGAAAGCCCACCATAACATCTTTAAGGGTTTCAGAAAGACCTTTTCTGAAAATAGCAGCCAGAGCCTCTTCATTCCATTTAGTGAGCACAGACCATTTTCTAAATTTCTGGCAGTATAACTCTGCCGCTTCCTGACCTTGACACAAGGCCAACAGGGTTTTTTCTGCATGATCCACAGAATTAGGTTCGTCATACAATAATCCGAGCGCTTGAAAAAATGCATCTACATTCAATAATGCCGGATCCCCTGTTTCAAGAGAAAAAGCCCAGTCTTGAGGGTCACCACGCAGCAAGGATATGATGATTTTTACTTGCTGAATGGGATCACCAGAAGAACGGGATTTCAAAGCAAAAAACAATTTGCAGTTATTTTTAAAGTTCAAAAACTTGGATCTGTCCCCAAAAAACAAATCAGGAGTAGGAATTCTAGGCTCTAAAGCCGGAGTCTGGACAACATAGTCCTGGCTACTCTGTACGCAGTGGATAGCACAGCAGCCTTGCAGCGCTGGAGTCCTGGGTTCAAGCCCCACTAAGGACAACATCTGCAAAGAGTTTGTATGTTCTCTCTGTGTTTGCGTGGGTTTCCTCCGGGTACTCCGGTTTCCTCCCACATTCCAAAGACATACTGATAGGGAATTTAGATTGTGAGCCCTATCGGGGACAGTGATGATAATGTGTGCAACCTGTAAAGCGCTGTGGAATATGCTAGCGCTATATAAAAATAAAGATTATTATTATTACTCTTGCAGCAAGTTGATCCACACGAGAAAAAAAAAACCTGAACATCCATGCCAAAGCATATATCCTGAACCACCCAGATATCAAGAGGAAAAAAAAAGACAAACCAGAGCACAGAAAAAAAAAATGGTTCAGAACTTTCTTTTCCTTCTTTTGAGATGCATTTAATTCATTTTTGGCCACTTGTACTGTTATGATACGGTGGTCTAGGAGCAACATGGAATGAGCTCTGAAGGAAGTGGTAACTGTACTGACCGCAGTCCCTAAGCTAAACACAACACTAGAAGTAGCCGTGGAATGCTCCTAACTCTCCCTAGGCATTTCGTCACAGCCTAAGAGCTAACTACCCCTAAAGAAAGAAGCAGGAAAGCTACCTTGCCTCAGAGAAAATCCCCAAAGGACAGATTAGCCCCCCACAAATAATGACTGTGAGTGGAGAGGGAAAAGACATACACAGAATGAAACCAGGATGAGCACAGGAGGCCAGTCTAGCTAAATAGATAAGACAGGATGGAATACTGTGCGGTCAGTATAAAACACTACAAAAATCCACGCAGAGTTTAAAAAAAATATCCACACCTGACTAAAGGTGTGGAGGGCAAATCTGCCTCCCAGAGCTTCCAACAAGACAGAATTAATTCACACTAATAAGCTGGACAAACATAGAAAGCACAGAATGGAGAAGTCCACAATCTATGGACAGAAAAGAGCAAGCAAAAACTTAGCTTTGCTGAACTGGTCAGGATAACAAGGAACTCCAAAGAGATGTGAATCCAACCAGAAACCATTTACAAGTGGCACTGGCTGAAGAAAGAGCCAGGCCTAAATAGCCGAGCAGAAGAGGCGATAAGTGGAGGCAGCTGATGACAGCTAACTCCAAGGAGCAGCCACACCACTAGAAACCACAAGAGGGAGCCCAAAAGCAGAACTCACAAAAGTGCCACTTACAACCACTGGAGGGAGCCCAAGAGCGGAATTCACAACAGGTTTCCACTGTTTAGGCACATCAGGGCCTCTCCAAACGCTACATGGCGTCCGATCTCAATTCCAGCCAACTCTGTGTTGAAAAAGTAAAACAGTGCTCCTTCCTTTCCGAGCTCTCCCGTGTGCCCAAACAGGGGTTTACCCCAACATTTGGGGTATCAGCATACTCAGGATAAAAAGGACAACAACTTTTGGGGTCCAATTTCTCCTGTTACCCTTGGGAAAATACAAAATTGGGGGCTAAAAAATAATTTTTGTGGGTAAAAAAAGGATTTTTTTATTTTCACGGCTCTGCGTTATAAACTGTAGTGAAACACTTGGGGGCTCAAAGTTCTCACAACACATCTAGATCAGTTCCTTGGAGGGTCTAGTTTCCAATATGAGGTCACTTGTGGGGGTTTCTCCTGTTTAGGTACATTAGGGGCTCTGCAAACGCAATGTGACGCCTGCAGAGCATTCCATCTAAGTCTGCATTCCAAATGGCGCTCCTTCCCTTCGGAGCCCTCCCATGCACCCAAACGGTGGTTCCTCCCCACATATGGGGTATCAGCATACTCAGGACAAATTGGACAATAACTCTTGGGGTCGAATTTCTCCTCTTACCCTCGGGAAAATACAAAACTGGGGGTTAAAAAATAATTTTGGGGGAAAGTTTTTTTTTATTTTCACGGCTCTGCGTTATAAACTGTAGTGAAACACTTGGGGGTTCAAAGCTCTCACAACACATCTAGATGAGTTCCTTAGGGGTCTACTTTCCAAAATGGTATCACTTGTGGGGGGTTTCTACTGTTTAGGTACATTAGGGGCTCTGCAAACGCAATGACGCCTGCAGACAATTCCATCTGAGTCTGCATTCCAAATGGCGCTCCTTCTCATCCGAGCCCTCCCATAAGTCCAAACGGTGGTTCCCCCCCACATATGGGGTATCAGCGCACTCAGGACAAATTGGACAACAACTTTTGGGGTCCAATTTCTCCTCTTACCCTCGGGAAAATACAAAACTGGGGGCTAAAATTAATTTTTGTGGGAAAAAATTTTTGTTTTATTTTTACGGCTCTGCATTAAAAATTCTGTGAAGCCCTTGGTGGGTCAAAGCGCTCACCACACATCTAGATAAGTTCCTTAGGGGGTCTACTTTCCAAAATGGTGTCACTTGTGGGGGGTTTCTACTGTTTAGGTACATTAGGGGCTCTGCAAACGCAATGTGACCCCTGCAGACCACTCCATTTAAGTCTGCATTCCAAATGGCGCTCCTTCCCTTCCGAGCCCTCCCATGCGCCCAAACAGTGGTTCCCCCCACATATGGAGTATCAGCCTACTCAGGAAAAATTGCACAACAAATTTTGGGGTCCAATTTCTCCTGTTACCCTCGGGAAAATACAGAACTGGGGGCTAAAAAATAATTTTTGTGGGAAAAAATTTTTGTTTTATTTTTACGGCTCTGCATTATAAACTTCTGTGAAGCCCTTGGTTGGTTAAAGCGCTCACCACACATCTAGATAAGTTCCTTAGGGGGTCTACTTTCCAAAATGGTGTCACTTGTGGGGGTTTCAATGTTTAGGCACATCAGTGGCTCTCCAAACGCAACATGGCATCCCATCTCAATTCCTGTCAATTTTGCATTGAAAAGTCAAACGGCGCTCCTTCCTTTTTGAGCTCTCCCATGCACCCAAACAGTGGTTTACCCCCACATATGGGGTATCAGCGTACTCAGGACAAATTGTACAACACCTTTTGGGGTCCAATTTCTTCTCTTACTCTTGGGAACATAAAAAATTGGGGGCAAAAATATAATTTTTGTGAAAAAATATGATTTTTTATTTTTACGGTTCTGCATTATAAACTTCTGTAAAGCACTTGGTGGGTCAAAGTGCTCACCACACCTCTAGATAAGTTCCTTAGGGGTCTACTTTCCAAAATGGTGTCACTTGTGGGGGGTTTCAATGTTTAGGCACATCAGTGGCTCTCCAAACTCAACATGGTGTCCCATCTCGATTCCAGTAAATTTTGCATTGAAAAATCAAATGGCGCTCCTTCACTTCCGAGCTCTGTCATGCGCCCAAACAGTGGTTTACCCCCACATATGGGGTATCGGTGTACTCAGGACAAATTGTACAACAACTTTTGGTGTCCATTTTCTCCTGTTACCCTTGGTAAAATAAAACAAATTGGAGCTGAAGTAATTTTTTTGTGAAAAAAAGTTAAATGTTCATTTTTATTTAAACATTCCAAAAATTCCTGTGAAGCACCAGAAGGGTTAATAAACTTCTTAAATATGGTTTTGAGCACCTTGAGTGGTGCATTTTTTAGAATGGTGTCACACTTGGGTATTTTCTATCATATAGACCCCTCAAAATGACTTCAAATGAGATGTGGTCCCTAAAAAAAATGGTGTTGTAAAAATGAGAAATTGCTTGTCAATTTTAACCCTTATAATTCCCTAACAAAAAAAAATTTTGGTTCGAAAATTGTGGTGATGTAAAGTAGACATGTGGGAAATGTTACTTATTAAGTATTTTGTGTGATATATCTCTGTGATTTAATTGCATAAAAATTCAAAGTTGGAAAATTGCGAAATTTTCAAAATTTTCGCCAAATTTCTGTTTTTTTCACAAATAAACAGGTAATATCAAAGAAATTTTACCACTATCATGAAGTACAATATGTCATGAGAAAACTTTGTCAGGATCACTGGGATCCGTTGAAGCGTTCCAGAGTTATAACCTCATGGAGGGACAATGGTCAGAATTGTAAAAATTGGCCCGGTCATTAACGTGCAAACCACCCTTGGGGGTAAAGGGGTTAATTGTTAGAATCCTAACAAATGTATTAATGTCAAGTATGGTGGAAAAAAGATTAAAATCATGATCTGGGGCAAAATTCAACCCATAAGATGGCACTTTTAATTGTTCCATTGAGAAACTGCGAGAGGATAAATTTAACACTTTATGAGGTTCTATTTCTGTTTGTATTTCTTGTGGCGTGTCTGCATGCCATAAATGTTTTCTATGTTTCCGGCCACCACGCCTTTTACGTTTTTTGGCTTGTAGCCCTCTTTGCTGGAACTGCAGCTGGCAGATTCATTAGATGAAATATCTGATGTGTTAAAGCCAAAATCACCAGAATCACTGTCTTGAGAGTTAAAGCTGACAGACCGCTTATTATGTTTTCTCTTATAATTTGTATGTTTCAAGATGGAACTGGGTGTTTTGGTAAGGGAAGAATCCCACTCATGCCAGTTGTAAATTTTGTTGTTCGCATAATCATCCAGATCTCGCTGGAATTTGCGTTTTTTTCTCTGCATGATGTCGTCTTCCAATTTAGTTAAATCCTCTTGCGTTTTTTTGTATGTGGTATTTTCATCAAGTGCGATATTATATGAGCTCAAAGTTGTTTTAAAATTGTCAATGTCTTTCTGAATGTCTGATAATTTGAGTTCCTCATATTTAATGATTAATCGCATTAAGTTTAATGAACAGGTGCTCAAGATGGAGTTCCACTCATTAGAAAAAAATTCTCCAAAGTTAATAGTCGATTTCTTTTTAATTCTCAACCCTCTGGGGATCATATCTTTGGAAACATAATTTTGTAGTGTGGTAAGATCCCACCAAGTCTTGGTTTCTGGTATTAAAGTCTTTTGTAGCTGTGTTAAGGTGTTCACGTTATCTGAAGATTCTTCTTTATTGCTCAATACACCAGAAAAAACCTGAGCGGCTTTTTGCATTCGGTTCCTATTAGCCTCTGCCATGATACAGCAAAAAATTTAAAATTTAAAATAGAAACTTGAGGATAGGCGTAAACCTCCCTAATAAAGTGGGGTAGTGAGTCCGAATATGGAGTAGCACTATATGTGGTGCAAACCAGGTGCACGGCAATCAAGACAATGGAGGAAAAAGGAAAAGCAAAGCCAGCTCACCGGTTCTCAGAAGCATGGAACTCCGTCTTGAAAGGTAATGGATCCATAGGAAAAAGCAAATGTTCCAGCTTCATACGAATAAAATGCAAATTTTTATTGAAAAAATATTAAAAGGTGCATACTCCACGGATCTCACAATAGCCCCGGGAGGAGAGTGACGCGTTTCGACTGCTAGCGCAGTCTTTATCCAAGGTACCATGCACCAATCAAAGGAAAATGAACAAATCACATGATCCAAAGGTCCTAAAAGGTAAGGGCAACCACATACAAATAGACAAATAAAATGGAAATAATATAAACTAAAAAGAAAAACTAAATATACTTAACATAATTGTATTACTTGCTGTAGTTAGACAGACATTAATAATGGAACATTATCTCATTTTTTCGATTTAAGCCGTCAGGAAAACGTGTGCCCAGAACAAAAATCCAGTAAGCTTCCCTGTTGTGAATTCTGTGGCAGAGCTGTTGTGAATTCTGTGGCTGAATTCACTCCTGTGGTCACAAGTGGTACTGCAGCTTCTGAGCTTCCTCCCTCAGGTGTTCTGGTGAGCTCGTTAACTGCTTCATTACTTAACTCCGCCTGATGCTGCTATCCTTGCTCCTTGTCAATGTTTCAGTGTTGGATCTGAGCTTCTCCTGATTGTTCCTGTGACCTGCTGCTCTGTATAGCTAAGTGCTTTTTGCTTTTTTGTTGCTTTTTTTCTGTCCAGCTTGTCTTTTGTTTTGCTGGAAGCTCTGAGACGCAAAGGGTGTACCGCCGTGCCGTTAGTTCGGCACGGTGGGTTTTTTTTGCCCCCTTTGCGTGGTTTTGCTTTAGGGTTTTTTGTAGACTGCAAAGTTCGCTTTACTGTCCTCGCTCTGTCCTAGAATATCGGGCCCCACTTTGCTGAATCTATTTCATCCCTACGTTTTGTCTTTTCATCTTACTCACAGTCATTATATGTGGGGGGCTGCCTTTTCCTTTGGGAATTTCTCTGGGGCAAGTCAGGCCTATTTTTCTATCTTCAGGCTAGCTAGTTTCTTAGGCTGTGCCGAGTTGCCTAGGTAGTTGTTAGGCGCAATCCACAGCCGCTTTTAGTTGTGTTTAGGATAGGATCAAGTGTGCAATCTACAGAGTTTCCACATCTCAGAGCTCGTTCTTGTATTTTTGGGTATTTGTCAGATCACTGTGTGCGCTCTGATCGCTATGCACACTGTGTTTCTGGATTGCCTTCATAACACCTGTCATTAGCAAACATAACAGTACAAGGAGCCAAACTAATGATTCTCAATAGAGGGAAAGAAAAAGTTGTGTTCACTTTTTTTTTTTCCCCTAGACATTTGGGTGATTCTGGACACAGGTGTGGACATGGATATTCAGGGTCTGTGCTCTTCAATGGATAATCTCGTTATAAATGTACAAAAAATTCAAGATACTATTGATCAGAAATCTATGTTAGAACCAAGAATTCCTATTCCTGATTTGTTTTTTGGAGATAGAACTAAGTTTCTAAGTTTCAAAAATAATTGTAAGCTATTTCTGGCCTTGAAACCTCATTCTTCTGGTAATCCTATTCAACAGGTTTTGATTATTATTTCTTTTTTGCGCGGCGACCCTCAAGACTGGGCATTTTCTCTTGCGCCAGGAGACCCTGCATTGAGTAGTGTCGATGCGTTTTTCCTGGCGCTCGGATTGCTGTACGATGAGCCTAATTCAGTGGATCAGGCTGAGAAAAATTTGCTGGCTTTGTGCCAGGGTCAGGATGATATAGAAGTATATTGTCAGAAATTTAGGAAATGGTCAGTACTCACTCAGTGGAATGAATCTGCGCTGGCAGCTTTGTTCAGAAAGGGTCTCTCGGAGGCTCTTAAGGATGTCATGGTGGGATTTCCTATGCCTGCTGGTTTGAATGAGTCTTTGTCTTTGGCCATTCAGATCGGTCGACGCTTGCGCGAGCGTAAATCTGTGCACCATTTGGCGGTACTGCCTGAGGTTAAACCTGAGCCTATGCAGTGCGATAGGACTATGACTAGAGTTGAACGGCAGGAATACAGACGTCTGAATGGTCTGTGTTTCTACTGTGGTGATTCCACTCATGCTATTTCTGATTGTCCTAAGCGCACTAAGCGGTCCGCTAGGTCTGCCGTCATTGGTACTGTACAGTCCAAATTCCTTCTGTCCATTACCTTGATATGCTCTTTGTCGTCGTTTTCTGTCATGGCGTTTGTGGATTCGGGCGCTGCCCTGAATCTGATGGATTTGGATTATGCTAAACGTTGTGGGTTTTTCTTGGAGCCTTTGCGGTGTCCTATTCCATTGAGAGGAATTGATGCTACACCTTTGGCCAAGAATAAACCTCAATACTGGGCCCAGCTGACCATGTGCATGGCTCCTGCACATCAGGAAGTTATTCGCTTTCTGGTGTTGCATAATCTGCATGATGTGGTCGTGTTGGGGTTGCCATGGCTACAAACCCATAATCCAGTATTGGATTGGAATTCCATGTCGGTATCCAGCTGGGGTTGTCAGGGGGTACATGGTGATGTTCCATTTTTGTCGATTTCATCATCCACCCCTTCTGAGGTCCCAGAGTTCTTGTCTGATTATCAGGATGTATTTGAAGAGCCCAAGTCCGATGCTCTACCTCCGCATAGGGATTGTCATTGTGCTATCAATTTGATTCCTGGTAGTAAATTCCCTAAAGGTCGATTATTTAATTTATCTGTGCCCGAACACGCCGCTATGCGCAGTTATGTGAAGGAATCCCTGGAGAAGGGACATATTCGCCCATCGTCATCACCACTGGGAGCAGGGTTCTTCTTTGTAGCCAAGAAGGATGGTTCGCTGAGACCGTGTATTGATTACCGCCTTCTTAATAAGATCACTGTTAAATTTCAGTATCCCTTGCTATTGTTATCTGACTTGTTTGCTCGGATTAAGGGGGCTAGTTGGTTCACTAAGATAGATCTTCGTGGTGCGTATAATCTGGTGAGAATCAGGCAAGGAGATGAATGGAAAACTGCATTCAATACGCCCGAGGGTCATTTTGAGTATCTAGTGATGCCGTTCGGACTTGCCAATGCTCCATCTGTGTTTCAGTCTTTTATGCATGACATCTTCCGTGAGTATCTGGATAAATTCCTGATTGTTTACTTGGATGACATTTTGATCTTCTCAGATGATTGGGAGTCTCATGTGAAGCAGGTCAGAATGGTTTTTCAGGTCCTGCGTGCTAACTCTTTGTTTGTGAAGGGATCAAAGTGTCTCTTCGGTGTACAGAAAGTTTCATTTTTGGGGTTCATCTTTACCCCTTCTACTATCGAGATGGATCCAGTTAAGGTCCAAGCCATCCAGGATTGGATTCAGCCGACATCTCTGAAAAGTCTGCAAAAGTTCCTGGGCTTTGCTAATTTTTATCGTCGCTTCATCTGTAATTTTTCTAGCATTGCCAAACCATTGACCGATTTGACCAAGAAGGGTGCTGATTTGGTTAATTGGTCTTCTGCTGCTGTGGAAGCTTTTCAGGAGTTGAAGCGTCGTTTTTGTTCTGCCCCTGTGTTGTGTCAGCCAGATGTTTCTCTTCCGTTCCAGGTCGAGGTTGATGCTTCTGAGATTGGAGCAGGGGCGGTTTTGTCACAGAGAGGTTCTGATTGCTCAGTGATGAAACCATGTGCTTTCTTTTCCAGGAAGTTTTCGCCCGCTGAGCGTAATTATGATGTGGGCAATCGAGAGTTGCTGGCCATGAAGTGGGCATTCGAGGAGTGGCGTCATTGGCTTGAAGGAGCTAAGCATCGCGTGGTGGTATTGACTGATCATAAGAACTTGACTTATCTCGAGTTGACCAAGCGCTTGAATCCTAGACAGGCCCGTTGGTCGTTATTTTTTGCCCGCTTCGACTTTGTGATTTCGTACCTTCCGGGCTCTAAAAATGTGAAGGCGGATGCTCTGTCTAGGAGTTTTGTGCCCGACTCTCCGGGTTTATCTGAGCCAGCGGGTATCCTCAAGGAAGGAGTCATTGTGTCTGCCATCTCCCCTGATTTGCGGCGGGTGCTGCAAAAATTTCAGGCGAATAAACCTGATCGTTGTCCAGCAGAGAAACTGTTCATCCCTGATAGGTGGACTAATAAACTTATCTCTGAACTTCATTGTTCGGTGTTGGCTGGTCATCCTGGAATCTTTGGTACCAGAGAGTTAGTGGCTAGATCCTTCTGGTGGCCATCTCTGTCACGGGATGTACGTACTTTTGTGTAGTCCTGTGGGATTTGTGCTAGGGCTAAGCCCTGCTGTTCTCGTGCCAGTGGGTTGCTTTTGCCCTTGCCGGTCCCAAAGAGGCCTTGGACACATATTTCGATGGATTTCATTTCTGACCTTCCCGTTTCTCAAAAGATGTCAGTCATTTGGGTGGTCTGTGATCGCTTTTCTAAAATGGTCCATCTGGTGCCCTTGGCTAAATTGCCTTCCTCCTCTGATTTGGTACCTTTGTTCTTTCAGCATGTGGTTCGGTTGCATGGCATTCCTGAGAATATTGTTTCTGACAGAGGTTCCCAGTTTGTTTCAAGGTTTTGGCGAGCCTTTTGTGGTAGGATGGGCATTGACCTATCCTTTTCCTCGGCTTTCCATCCTCAGACTAATGGCCAGACCGAACGAACCAATCAGACCTTGGAAACATATCTGAGATGTTTTGTTTCTGCAGACCAGGATGATTGGGTGTCCTTTTTGCCGTTGGCTGAGTTCGCCCTTAATAATCGGGCCAGCTCGGCTACCTTGGTTTCTCCATTTTTTTGCAATTCTGGGTTCCATCCTCGTTTCTCTTCAGGACAGGTTGAGTCTTCGGACTGTCCTGGTGTGGATTCTGTGGTGGATAGGTTGCAGTAGATCTGGACTCAGGTAGTGGACAATTTGATCTTGTCCCAGGAGAAAGCTCAACTTTTCGCTAATCGCAGACGCCGTGTGGGTCCCCGACTTCGTGTTGGGGATCTGGTTTGGTTATCTTCTCGTCATATTCCTATGAAGGTTTCCTCTCCTAAATTTAAACCTCGTTTTATTGGTCCGTATAGGATTTCTGAGGTTCTCAATCCTGTGTCTTTTCGTTTGACCCTCCCAGACTCCTTTTCCATACATAATGTATTCCATAGGTCGTTGTTGCGGAGATACGTGGCACCTATGGTTCCATCTGTTGAGCCTCCTGCCCCGGTTTTGGTGGAGAGGGAATTGGAGTATATTGTGGAGAAGATTTTGGATTCTCGTGTTTCTAGACGGAAACTCCAGTATCTGGTTAAATGGAAGGGTTATGCTCAGGAAGATAATTCCTGGGTTTTTGCCTCTGATGTTCATGCTTCCGATCTTGTTCGTGCCTTTCATGCGGCTCATCCTGGTCGGCCTGGGGGCTCTGGTGAGGGTTCGGTGACCCCTCCTCAAGGGGGGGGTACTGTTGTGAATTCTGTGGCTGAATTCACTCCTGTGGTCACAAGTGGTACTGCAGCTTCTGAGCTTCCTCCCTCAGGTGTTCTGGTGAGCTCGTTAACTGCTTCATTACTCAACTCCGCCTGATGCTGCTATCCTTGCTCCTTGTCAATGTTTCAGTGTTGGATCTGAGCTTCTCCTGATTGTTCCTGTGACCTGCTGCTCTGTATAGCTAAGTGCTTTTTGCTTTTTTGTTGCTTTTTTTCTGTCCAGCTTGTCTTTTGTTTTGCTGGAAGCTCTGAGACGCAAAGGGTGTACCGCCGTGCCGTTAGTTCGGCACGGTGGGTTTTTTTTTGCCCCCTTTGCGTGGTTTTGCTTTAGGGTTTTTTGTAGACTGCAAAGTTCGCTTTACTGTCCTCGCTCTGTCCTAGAATATCGGGCCCCACTTTGCTGAATCTATTTCATCCCTACGTTTTGTCTTTTCATCTTACTCACAGTCATTATATGTGGGGGGCTGCCTTTTCCTTTGGGAATTTCTCTGGGGCAAGTCAGGCCTATTTTTCTATCTTCAGGCTAGCTAGTTTCTTAGGCTGTGCCGAGTTGCCTAGGTAGTTGTTAGGCGCAATCCACAGCCGCTTTTAGTTGTGTTTAGGATAGGATCAGGTGTGCAGTCTACAGAGTTTCCACGTCTCAGAGCTCGTTCTTGTATTTTGGGGTATTTGTCAGATCACTGTGTGCGCTCTGATCGCTATGCACACTGTGTTTCTGGATTGCCTTCATAACACCTGTCATTAGCAAACATAACACAGAGCTCCCTCCTGTGGTCACAAGTGGTACTTCGGCTGATTCTCTCTGGGAGCTTCCGTTTGTGGAGGAAACTGGTACTGCTGCTTCTGAGTTTCCTCCCTCAGGTGATCTGGTGAGGTAGTTAGGTGCTTCTCTACTTAACCCTACCTAATGCTTTGATTCATGCTTCCTGTCAATGTTCCAGTGTTGGACTTGTGTTTCTCTGTATCATTCCTGTGGCCTGCTGCTCTGCATAGCTAAGTGCTTCTTTGCTATTTGTTGCTATTTTTTCTGTCCAGCTTGTCTATTTGTTTTGCTGGAAGCTCTGGGACGCAAAGGGTGTACCTCCGTGCCGTTAGTTCGGTACGGAGGGTCTTTTTGCCCCTTTGCATGGTTTTCTTTAGGGTTTTGTGTAGACCGCAAAGTTACCTTTCCTATCCTCGTTCTGTCTAGAATATCGGGCCTCACTTTGCTGAATCTATTTCATCCCTACGTTTGTCTTTTCATCTTACTCACAGTCATTATATGTGGGGGGCTGCCTTTTCCTTTGGGGTATTTCTCTGAGGCAAGGTAGGCTTATTTTTTCTATCTTCAGGCTAGTTAGTTTCTCAGGCTGTGCCGAGTTGCATAGGTAGCGTTAGGCGCAATCCATGGCTGCCTCTAGTTGTGTCTGGAGAGGATCAGGGATTGCGGTCTGCAGAGTTCCCACGTCTCAGAGCTCGTTCTATTATTTTGGGTTATTGTCAGATCACTGTATGTGCTCTGACCTCCATGTCCATTGTGATACTGAATTGCCTTTCAGAACACTTCCCGTGTTAGTAGGAGTCTATGGATATCTCCACCCCGATGAGGTTTTTTTTATTTTTTCCAGACCCATTACACAGAAAGATGAAGTGTCCCGTGCATGATAATCAATAAAATGCTTGGCAGCAGATGAAATGTTACGATTTGTGTTTCTTACATTAGAGATGTCATTTAAATGTTCCGTAATGCGGTTTTTCAATTTACGCACAGTGCAACCTATTAGATTTCTCACATGCAATGCAGTCAATTTTATATACAACGCTCCGAATGTTGCAATTAATAAAGTCCTGTACATAAAAAGAATTAGTGTGGTTATAGTTGTGAAAGGACTTAGTAGTAACCAAATGTTTGCATATGGAACGATTTGTTGTGTTACATTTGAAGCTGCCTTTGCACTTTAACCATGTAGATTGCGGTTTATTTGAAGTAAAAATACTGGTAGAAAGAATATTCCCTAGGGTAGGTGCCTTTCTAGCAACAATGTTACAGCCATTATGTAGGATTCTAGCAAGAATCGGATCCTCATATAAAATCGGTAAGGACTTTTGAATTATATTTTTAATGGTGTTAAATTGCGGGCTGTATTGCAAACATACAAAGGGTTTTTCTCCATACTGCCTATTATTGATTTTAGCTGGGACCTTGTTGCTGGGAGATGGTTTGATTAAAGCTTTATTTTTTTTCTTAGACACAATATTGAGAGCACGATTCAGCATCCAATTAGGGTAACCGCGTTGTTTGAATTTGGTGCATGATTTGGCCAGATCTTGTTGAAGCGCAGTCTCATCATTGCAGTTACGCTTCAATCTTATAAATTCTCCTACCGGAATTGACTGAACAGTGTGCTTTGGGTGACTGCTGTTTGCGTGAAGAATGGTATTCCCTGCCAATGGTTTAGAAAAGGTCCGGGTAGCAATTAATTGATTAGCTTACAAGAAATTGGGACAAGATCCTACCAGTTTAAAAATAAATTGGACAATATTATTGATGAAGGATTTTCCCTAGGTGTTATCTCAAAGAAACAGAGTGACTTCCTTAGAGATTCCCATCCAGTTACACCTATTTTATATGGATTACCTAAGATCCATAAAAACAGCATTTTTCCACCCATGTTCCGTGCTTCTGAGAACCGGTGAGCTAGCTTTGCTTTTCCTATTACCTTAACAAACAACCCTCCTTCCCCCTTCACACCCCTCCCCCATCACAAATTTTCCTATCTTAATCTAATTAGGGAAATTGCTTTTTTAAAAATAATTTTTAAAATAATTTTTTAATTGATTCCTTGAAAATCTTTAAAAAAGGTTTTATCCAAGCAACACCCGAGTGGTGTCTCTTATCATCTTTTTATGGGTTATATCGTACCTGGCTGTTCTTGTCTCACTGTTCTTGGTTTTAAAGGTTAATGTAGCAATAAAAGGATTTTTTAAATGTTATTGTCATAGATGCGCAGTATCAGCCTTTTTATATCATTTATCGCTGCATCACACCTTTGGCTTACTCTATTTAAACATAAAAGACTGGAGGTTCATTCTAGGCATTTTAAAGTTTATTGCAGGCAATGAGTGGGTTAATCGGCATACTCCCTACGTTATATATAGGCAGCTAACTGGATACAGGATCACCCTGAGGAAGAAGGCAGCTCTGCCTTTGAAACATGTTGATCAGTTTCCTGGCTCTTGTGCTGCCCCGTAGTTAGTGTGACATGAGTGTGACATGCTCAGGGAGCTTTCTGGTTTTACTTTCACTTTCACAGGCATCCAGGGAAAGCGGCCAGCCTGAGCTTAACCTGGCTCTGTCTGATTAATTGCTATCCTGCTCTACTGCTATCTGCAATTCACAGCAATATATCTGCAGATCTGCCAGCTCACACAGGACACTCTCCACTGAAAGGTAAGGGCTCCACTGCCTGTCTTACTGTAAAGGGGATCTGTGTGCTAGTAGTGTTGTTACCATCTGGAGCTAGAAATTAATTTATTTACTGGACAGCTACTAGATTACTATATACATTTTTTGTCTATCGAATTTACTTAGCTTGTTTTTTTTTTGCCATTCTCTCTTGGAGTGCCATCTGGGGCTAGTATTTGTCTTACTGCACGGCTACCAGTCTGTATATATTCTTTGTTCATTGGACCCACTTAGTTTGCTCTGTGATATTCTCCCCTGGAGCACGGTCAGTCTATTTAATACTTGTCTATTTTTCTATAAGGGTGACACCTAGCCCTTACTGACCTTAGCAGCTGAGGGGATTCTAGTGGTGGTTTTCTGTTGCATGGTCAGGTAGCGCTTGTGTGTTTTTGTATTTACGTTTTTTTCTCTGCCTTTTCAACCTTCAGGTCTTTTTGGTCCACAACTAGAAGACATACTCAAGTCTTTGAGTGAGGGTAAGGGATTCTCTTTTGCGTAACCTAAGAGAATGTTTAAGTCATTTCATTCTTAAAGAAGAAAGTCCCCCAGACTTAGAAGAATATATGAAGAAAGGAGGCAATCAGGGGCAAAATCAGACTACCTCTGCAAAGAATACATCAGCCTTCCATAAAGCCTCACAATTATGATGTTAGACTTCAGCTACCTACAGGAGGAAGATTATCCAGTTTTTCTCCAACTTAGTTACCTCCTCAGACCTTTGGGTCTTGTCAGTAGCGAGGAGGAGGTATTCACTAGAACTAAAGATTTATCCTGCAAATCCTTTCCTATTAAATCATGGCAAGAATCCAGTGGACTGGCTTCTGATACAAGACTTCCAAAAAGTGGCTCTGAAAAACATTTGAGTTCAACAAGAAGGGTCATGAGTCTATTCCCATTTTTCCAGTTCCCAAACCAGGCGGGAAATGATGTTTGGTTATAAATTTAGCCTTTTTAACTTCCTTAATACCCGGAGGAGGTGCAGGAATTTCTGGCAAGTACTGGTTGTATTTTTGTTTTTGCGTTTCCGTTTTTGCTGCCCTTCTTCCCAAAGCCATAACTTTTTTATTTTTCTGTCAAAATGGCCATGTGAGGGTTTGTTTTTTTGCAGGACGAGTTGTCCTTTTGAATGACACCATTGGTTTTAACATATCAAGTACTGGAAAATGGGAAAAAAATTCCAAGTGCGGTGAAATTGCAAAAAAAGTGTAATCCCACAGTTGTTTTTTTTTATCATGTTCACTAAATGCTAAAACTGACCTGCAATTATGATTCTCCAGGTCATTACAAGTTCATAGACACTAAACTTGTCTATGATCTTTTCTATCTAAGTGGTGAAAAAAATTCCAAACTTTGTTAAAAAAAAATTGTGCTATCTTCCGATACCTGTAGCATCTCCATTTTTTGTGATCTGGGGTGTTAGGTGTCGAGTTCCCGCCGCTGCACAGGGGTAATCTCGAACCACCTCTGCTGCGGTCTCTCATTCTCCTCCGGCCGCAGTAGAGCCTGCTCAGCAGAGACGTTGGTCCCAGCACCTGGCTCGGACAGATACTGCACGTTTGGTTACTGCTGGCCTTCCAGGTTCAGCCATTATAACCAGTACTGTTCAGTGGTGAGCAGGCGCTCCTGGGACTAAGTCCTGCTTTTCTCCTTCTGAGCATGCCCAAGGGAAGACCTCTCATTGGAGGCCAGGGGTCACACACTCAGGCCCTGCAGCAGCTCCTATTGGTCCACTAGGAAGGTCCTGGAGAGCTACAGCTATAAAAGGTTCGCATGGCCGCAGTATAAACCTGTTATTGTGTGTGTGTGTGGTTGTATGCCTGTTCAGGTTATTACTCCTTAATCATTCCCATTACTAGTGATGTTGAATGCTCGCGAATGTTGGCGTTAACTAGCGCCTGACAGGGCTAATCTACACACAAGAGCATGATCTGTACTGCGTCTAACCAGCAGTGACCGCCAGTGCAGCGCTGTACGCACTCTGTGCAGCTATCTTCAATTACTACATATACAAAAAAAGAAAAAAAGCCAGCTCACCATTTCCAGCATAGCACGGAACCAGGTCCTGATGAGATGCGAATTCATAGAAAAAACTAAAATGTTCCAGCTCCAAGTAAGTAAAATGGAAAAACTTTAATAAGACAATTTAAAAACATGATATTCCAATGCTCCATACAGACAACACCATGACCTAAGTGAGTTCGGCAACGCGTTTCGATCGTAAAGGTCTTTGCCAAAGCACAACTACCAAGATTCCAATGAGATTAAATGGAATCTCTCTGCCAATCTGGCAGCTTCAAAGAGGTCACATGTTCTAAGGTCCTATAGGACATAGTATATCAGAAAGGAATTGATTAATAAACAAAGAAAATGCAAAAAACAACATATACAAATAATAACATAAATATAATACAAAAATATCATACAAAAATATCATGAAAGACATATCTCAGTAGTGAAACATAATTTCATTACGTTTATTCAACCCATCGGGAAATCTAGTCCCTAGGTTAAAAATCCAGTATGCTTCACGTGTGAGTAAAGCTCTGCCGAGATCGCCGCCACGAGGAGGTTTTTTCACTCTTTCAATACCGGTAATTGTTAAAGAACTAGTGTTTCTTGCATGCACATCTATAAAATGTTTTGCTGCAGAAGACACATTGCGATTAATATTCCTAGTATTGGAAATGTCATACAAATGTTCCGTAAAACGTGTCTTCAATTTTCTGGTAGGGCAACCTATATAAGATTTATGACAAAGGTTGCAATCAATTTTATAGACAACATATTTTGTATTGCAGTTGATAAAATCATCGATGTGAAAAGAATTGACATTATTGAAATCATAGAAAATTTTGGTGACAGCCATGTGTTTGCACGTAGTGCAATTAACAGTATTGCATTTATAACTGCCCTTACAGTCCAGCCAAGTTCCTGATCTATTATTATTCTGTGAGACAAATAAACTCAGAGACAATATATTACCAAGAGTTGGTGCTCGTCTTGCCACAATATTATAACCTCCATCCAATATTTTCGCTAAGATGGGATCTTCATATAATATGGGTATTGATTTATTAATAATAGCTTTGATAGCATTAAATTGAGGACTGTATTGCAGGCACACAAATGGCTTGCTCGAAAATTCTTTCTTTTGCCTACATGATTTATGACCCCCTTGAGGTGAAATAAGGTCTTTTTGATTTTTATTTGAAACAATATTATAAGCTCGATTCAGCATCCAATTTGGATACCCCCTGTCATGAAATTTCTTACAAGACCCAATTAAATCCTTATTAAGCTGGTCGTTGTTATTGCAATTTCGTTTAAGTCTGATGAATTCACCTACTGGAATTGATTTTATTGTGTGCCTGTGATGGCTACTGATAGCATGCAAAATTGTATTACCAGAGATGGGTTTGGTGTAAGTTCTAGTGGAAATAAATTGCTCAGGAATACCGGTCAACTCTAAATGAAGAAAAGAAATAATAGATTTATGATGAACAAAAGTAAATTTTATGTCGCAATTATTAGAATTAATGTAATCAATAAACATCGGTATGGCAGATACATCGCCCGACCAAACAATTAGCGTATCGTCGATGTATCTGCCATACCAATTAAAATATGAAGAAAAAGGATTAGTGGATGTAAACAGAAAAAAATATTCCCATAAAGCCATGACTAGATTAGCTAACGAAGGTGAAAATTTAGCACCCATGGCTACACCAGTATGCTGTAAATAAAATTTACAATCAAAGGAGAAAAAATTATGTGTCAAACGAAATGAAGTCACTTGCAAAATATAATTTATTAAATCATATAAATAAGAACTGTAACGATCCAAATGAAATTGCAAGGCTTGTATGGCTACATTAAATGGTATACATGTATAAAGTGATGTAGCATCACAACTGAGCCAACTAAATTCAGAAGACCATTTTTTGAATGATAAAGAACCCAATACGTCCTTGGTATCTTTTATGAGACCCGGAATCCTAAGAACAAGGGGCTGCAATACAGAGTCGAGCCACGGACCCAAATGTTCATTAATAGATCCGATGCTCAAAATTATAGGTCGCATAGGGGGAAAACCGCTTTTCTTGTGAGTCTTAGGAAGACCATGTAATATAGGCATGACAGGATGCGGTACTTGTAAAAATTCGGCTTGTTTTTCTGAAAAAATGTCTAAAGAAACACCTTCCATGATTATGCCATCTGCCTCCTTTTTAAATGAAACAGTGGGATCAGATAACAATTCCTGATATATATTAACATCAGATAATAGCTCTAAAATGCCGTTCTTATAATCTTCAGAGTCCATAATGACAATTAGTCCACTCTTGTCACTCATTTTTATAACAATATCCCTCGTGTTTTTAATATCTTCAATAGCTTGCCTGTGTTTGCTGGATAAATTGCCGGTCTTTTTGTTAGTAGACACATTATATTTTAAATTTTTAAGTTCACGTTCAATAATTTCTTGGAATTTACTCATGCAATCAGGTATTGTATGAACTGGATAGAAGAAAGGATTCTTTATTTTGAAGTTATCGGAATGGTGGATCAAATAATCAGGCACTTCATTGCTATGTTGCAATTCTTGTAATGTTAAGAGGGAAATCTGTTCATGAAAATCCAGAGCCCTGAATTCATTGACTCGAATCTCCTCGGAATTGCTTTCAACAGAATTGTCATCAGTCCAAAAATGTTTTTTGATGGTAAGGTTACGAACAAATTTATTCAAGTCCAAAATGATGGAAAATAAATGTAAATTATTATCAGGAACAAAATTGAGTCCATACGATAAAACCTCCAATTGATCTTGTGAAAATACCTTAGATGACAAATTTAATACGTTGTCTGTATTAGTTATCAAGTGGTTTTCTTGCGGCGTGTTACCATGCCAGAACTGTTTTCTGTGCTTGCGCCTGCCGCGCCTTTTGCATTTTTTGTCTTGTTAAAATGCTTGGCTGAACCACCATTGATAGATTCATTAGTAGAGGAATCAGACATGCTGGGATTGTTATCACCAGAATCACCCTTGTGTGAGCTGAAACTCACATAACGTCTATTATGTTTTTTCCTATAATAGGTATTTCTTAAAATAGACCTTGGTGTTGTGGTGGAGGGATTATCATCGTTCCAATCATAGATTTTATTAGAAGAGTAGTCCTCCAAATCACGTTGGAATTTGCGTTTTTTTCGGGACATTATTTCCTCCTCCAATTTATTAATATCTTCTTGTGTTTTTTTGAACGATGTATTATCCTCTATAACTGTGACATGTATATTTAAATTTAATTTGGTAGCATCAATCTCCTTTTGTATGTCTGATAATTTTAATTCCTCATACTTGATGATCAGCCGCATCAAATTAAGTGAACAAGCAGAGGAATCAGAAAAAACTTGTGCGGCTTTTTGAAGGCGATTTTTGGCAAAGTCAGACATGATATAAAAATTGCTGATGACTGCGGTAGATGTTTAACTCCCTCAAAAATGACAGGGTGGTGTGTCATAAAAATTAGGAGCAAGGAAAATGGGTGCACGGCAATCAATTGGAACATATACAAAAAAAAAGAAAAAAAGCCAGCTCACCATTTCCAGCAGAGCACGGAACCAGGTCCTGATGAGATGCGAATTCATAGAAAAAACGAAAATGTTCCAGCTCCAAGTAAATAAAATGGAAAAACTTTAATAAGAAAATTTAAAAACATGATATTCCAATGCTCCATACAGACAACACCATGACCTGTGTGAGTTCGGCAACACGTTTCGATCGTAAAGGTCTTTGTCAAAGCACAACTACCAAGATTCCAATGGGAATAAATGGAATCTTTCTGCCAATCTGGCAGCTTCAAAGAGGTCACATGTTCTAAGGTCCTATAGGACATAGTATATCAGAAAGGAATTGATTAATAAAGAAAATGCAAAAAAACAACATATACAAATAACATAAATATAATACAAAAATATCATACAAAAATATCATGAAAGACATATCTCAGTAGTGAAACATAATTTCATTACGTTTATTCAACCCATTGGGAAATCTAGTCCTAGGTTAAAAATCCAGTATGCTTCACGTGTGAGTAAAGCTCTGCCGAGATCGCCGCCACGAGGAGGTTTTTTCACTCTTTCAATACCGGTAATTGTTAAAGAACTAGTGTTTCTTGCATGCACATCTATAAAATGTTTTGCTGCAGAAGACACATTGCGATTAATATTCCTAGTATTGGAAATGTCATACAAATGTTCCGTAAAAGGTGTCTTCAATTTTCTGGTAGTGCAACCTATATAAGATTTATGACAAAGGTTGCAATCAATTTTATAGACAACATATTTTGTATTGCAGTTGATAAAATCATGGATGTGAAAAGAATTGACATTATTGAAATCACAGAAAATTTTGGTGACAGCCATGTGTTTGCACGTAGTGCAATTAATGGTACCGCATTTATAACTGCCCTTACCTTCCAGCCAAGTTCCTGATCTATTATTATTCTGTGAGACAAATAAACTCGGAGACAATATATTACCTGCGACTGCTGCAGGCATATGTCAGCTGTATATATCAGCTGACATGTGCCCGGAAAGGTGCGGGCTCAGCGCCGTAGCCCGCACCAAAAAGGGGGAGTCCCACATCAGCGTACTATTATGCCCAATGTTGGAAAAAGGTTAAACAGTTGTCTAGGAAGAAACATTTTCAAAATGGAAACTATCCGGTCTGTGATATTGATTCTCCAAGATGACTTCCTGGCAACCATAGATTTTCAGGAAGCATACTTGAACATACCAATTCTGACAGCCCATCGCAAGTTTCTTTCGTTCACCATTCAGATGGGGTCTTGAATATTCCATTTCCAATTTACCTGTCTTCCATTTGGTCTGGCAGCAACTCCAAGAGTTTTTGTCAGTGGTGTTTGTCTTAGCTAGAGTTGAGAGACTTTTACTGTTTTAGGATCGAGTCGAGTTTCGCGAAATCCAACTTTCTCAAAAGTCGGGTTGGGTGAACTCGGACTATTGTGAAAAGTCGGGGGCCGACCGAAACACGAAACCCAATGCAAGTCAATGGGGAATCAAAGTTGGCAGTGAGTGGAGGACAGGAAAACACCTACAGTGCCCATTTTAATGCCAAAAACATCAATTCGTATTACTGAAGCTGGCTCAAGATTTTCGTGGGCCCAGGAAATGCGGAATATGTCACGGTGGTGGAGCAGGGAGAGGTAAATATTTCAACTTTGCAAGTGCTGCGATCCTGAGCAAGCAGGGGGGGCACTAGTTGGCAGTGGCACAGGGCCCCTCATAGTACGACAGTGTATTTGACGGCGGGTGGCACCTCCCACTGATGAAGGAACCTGCACTTTCATCTGCACCTTCCTCTTTATCCCTGTGTAAGTTGGTATAGTATGCGGGAAGGGGAACCTGACTTTCAGCAGGGTCAGATTCTGGCTGTGCAGAATGCAAGGGGAATGTAGTGGTCTGGGTCAATGTACCAGCAGACTCATCTAGCAGTGGCTGGGCAATGGGCAGGATGAGGAAACACAGATATAGGCCCAAAATGAAAAAGTAGGCTAAAAGCAGTTCAAAATTGGTAACAGGAGTACACAGGCGGCATAGCTTTGGTCAGCGGAGGACAACTGTAATTAGAGGTTGACACAGTTACTAGGCCCAAATAAGTAAGTAGGCTAAATGCAGTTCAAAATTGGTAACAGGACTAAAAAGGCGGCATTGCTTTGTTCAGCGGAGGACCACTGCAATGAGAGGCTGACACAGTTACTATGCCCAAATAAGTAAGTAGACTAAATGCAGTTCAAAATTGGTAACAGGAGTACACAGGCGGCATTGCTTTGTTCAGTGGAGGACAACTATAATAAGTAGCTCAGACAGACTTAGTAGGCCTAAATTGAAAAAGTAGGCTAAATGCAGTTCAAAATTGGTAACAGGAGTACACAGGCGGCACAGCTTTGGTCAGCGGAGGACAACTGTAGTGAGAGGCTGACACAGTTACTAGGCCCAAATAAGTAAGTAGGCTAAATGCAGTTCAAAATTGGTAACAGGAGTACACAGGTGGCATAGCTTTGTTCAGCGGAGAACAACTGTAATGATAGGCTGACTATTTTTGCGTGAATTTCCTTCTTCTTGCACACGGGGAAAAAGAAGAGCTTCGCTAAACATCAATTGTGCAAGTTTTCAGGAATTCCACTATAAAACTTCAAGTCACAAAGATCTCACAGAACCTATGAGTAAGGAGACTAACAGGTGCCAGATGGATTGACAAGTAGTAGGAGTACTACAAGTGCCGGACGTCCTGAAGACAGACGTGCTGAGACCAGAGCCCAGCGTTGTCCAGCAAAGGAACTACAAGCTGAGATATTTCAAGGTAAGAAAAATGGATTTAATTAATAGGTATTCTAAGTCAAGTTCGCTGGAATTTTTATCACTAGGTGAAAAGTCTAAAACCTTAGAAATGTTCTGGCTGAGTTTATTTGCAGAATGCAAGATAGCAAATCTAAAAGATAGATTCTAAGCTAATTTACAAAAAAAAAAAAGAGTAATTGAAAAATATTTTACATTTGGTTGACGTATTTCATAAGTTTGCTTCAGAGAAATCTAAAAATTACCGTGTAAAAATAGTATCTGTTGATAGTAATGATGTTCCCAAGATTGACTGTAATGTGGAGAGTGAACAAGATGTGATACACGTGTTTGTAATGGCCACTCAAGGTGACCTTTCATGATGAAAAACAAGATGGAGGAAACGTAGAAGACATGACAGATGTACAAGGGCTACTAAAAATAGAAGACGACTCGGAAGCCCAACTCGAAACTAAATCTAGGAAAATCTTGTTAAAATTATGGAAACTCATTCCTGCATATGATGACAAAATACATGTGTGCAGAAATTCAGAGATATTTGAGAGTTTTGCTGATAAGTTTGATTTGACTAATGAGGAGAAAAATCAATTGTTTAAAACGTGGCTTCCAGTAACTTTTTCCAGAAGGTTCTCTATTAAAAATGCAGAATGATGAGTTCCATGAAGAAATGACTGATATAGAAAGATTAAAAATTTTGATATTCTGTGAATTGAAAGAAAATTATGTAGATATTGATATTCTTCTAAAATTAAGGATTGGCCGGAAAGAATGTACTTTTACATTCATGTCCATATTTGAAAGGTTGTACAAAACTGTCATTACAAATTTCAATAAACAATCAATGATAAATTGTTTTGTAAACAAATTTGGATTCCTAAATTCCGCATCTCGTGTTATTGCATCACAAAGATTCTTTATTTGAATGTGCGCAATCCCTTGATTTTTCTCGAAAACATGAGAATCTTGAAAGGAAAATAAATCATACTAAGGTTTTGAAAACAGACATAATTAAATCTTATCAGAAGCCAAAATTAAAATCTCCAAAACTGACCCAAAATCACATCTATGAAGTACGAAGAAAATTACATATTTGTTATAAGCCCTATCAAATGATTCAGGAGTCCTCTAAAGAAGTTGCTCTGAAAGGGTTAAAAGCTGAAGCTTCAGATCTCTTTGTAAAGATGGCAGAAATTGACAGACAGAAACATGTGAGCATGGGGGATGAGCTGAACTCTCCATTATCGCAGCTCTTCAAAGATTCCATAGGTCTAAAAATGACAATTTTAAATAGAGCTTTTCAACAAATTATCGACAGAGTGTTGAGATTTGGTTTAGAAATTGGCTAAAAATGTAATTATATTATATGATGTGTAAATGAGTTATACAATGTATTATTTATTATGTAATTATTTTAAACAGTATAATTCTGCAGTTATATATTCATATAGTATACAGTAAATACTGTAGCATATTTGTACAAGTAGAGATTATATTAACTATTTTTATATGTATAGTGAAATAATTAAAATTTACTCTAGTAATAATATTTAGAACTACATTATATACGTATAAGCGACCGAGCCAAATTTTTGAAATCTGACCAGTGTCACTTTATGTGGTAATAACTCTGCAACGCTTCAACAAATCCCAGTGATTTTGAGATTGTTTTTTCGTGACACATTATACTTTATGATAATGGTAAATTTTGTTCAACATTTTTTGTGTTTATTTATAAAAAATATCAAAAATTTGAGAAAAATGTTAAAAAATAGCAATTTTCTAAATTTGAATGATTATCCCTTTAATCCAGATAGTCATACAACAGCAAACCATTAATAAATAACATTTCCCACATGTCTGCTTTACATCAGCACCATTTGTAAAATGTTATTTTATTTTGTTAGCATTTTAGGAGGTTTAAAAATGTAGCAGCAATTTTTCATTTTTTCAAAGAAATTTACAAAATTTATTTTTTTAGGGACTTATCCATGTTTGAAGTGACTTTAGGGGTCCCATATATTGGGAAACCCACAAACGTGATACCATTTTAAAAACAGCACCCCTAAACATATTGAAAACTGCTGTCAGGTAGTTTATTAACCCTTCAGGTGCTTTACAGGAATTAATGCAAAGTGGTATGACAGAAATGAAAATGTGTATTTTTACCACCTAAGTGTTGCTAACTTCTAAACAGATTACTACAGCCGTCAGACTCTAAGGCCGCTATTTGGTCATGAATGGCCATGGCAAACATCAGGACCATAAAATCATGATCTGAGGGCACCAATTGTGACAAAGAAGAAGCCCCCACACTCTGTTAACCATTTATAATGATGTAGTCACTATTGACAGCAGCATCTAAGGGGTTAAACAGATTTAGATGGTGCAAATACTGATCGTGGCTGGTACAGCAAGTTGTCAGCTATAGTGTACAACCGACAGATGCTGAATTGTCATCTGTATGGGGAGGCTATTCTCTTATATCTCAGGTCAGTTAAAAGACGTATTGGCGGTCATTAAGGGGTTAAAGATATACATCTGTATAACATTTAAATTGTTTTCTTTCTGTATGAATTTGATAAATTCTTTTATTTCTCCTTAGAATTTTCATTTCAAAGCAGGAATTGAACAAAAAAAACCTCTTACATGGATTTATGTCTTTATTTACACAGGAAGTTATAACAACTGCATGATTTTATATATTTAACACTTAAAAGAAAAAGACATAACTAACAATCTAAAATTTGTGTACTGTAATTTTTTTCCTGTAACAATCTAAAACTTGTTTTTTTTCCTTTGCATGGTAATAATATATATTTACTGCATGGCATGTCACAGCAGGTGTTTCAGTTTAAAGCTGGCAACCTTAGTAAGAACTTTTGAAGCCCCTCAGCCTTTACAAGTCAAATGGATTCAGTTGTAGGCCCTGTACCAAATATATGGTTAGAACTATGGCTCAAGTTCCTATTAGTTTTTCTATTTATAAAATGTTTTACAAAGTGTTAGGTAATGTGTATTTGGGGAATATTCAAAGAAATATTAAAGGTATTAAATTTAATAGTTTACAATTGATAATTAGGATACAATATTTTCGGTTAATATACATGTATTCTTATTCTATGTATGTGAAATATGTAGTTTCAACTTCTATGTGTGTCACAGTCTGAGTGATAGATGACAGATGAGCGTATGAGCAGCTGCTAATGTGAAGTTAACCTAAGAATGAATAACGTGGAATGTGTAGGTACAGTCATTTAGAATAATTTTTACAAATGATAATTTTATGGTTACATAGATGGGTACACATCTTCAAACAAATATATGGCACAAGCTAATATGAGTTATTAAATTAGTTATTTTTCATTTTTAGTTTTTGCGCATCATGTCCCGGAACACAGCAAAATACTTCCGGGACATAATGCGCCAGCGCATGCGCACTAATGCTTTTCGGCTTTGCCCGCAGTTGGGCAAAGCATACTGCGCGTGCGCAAGGCAAGATTGCCTTGCGCACGCATGTTCTACGGAGGAAGGCGAATCAACTTCAAGACAATATTGCGGCCAGCGTGAAAGGAAGGGGTGAATAAAAGACCCGAAAACACCGCCCATCGGACTGAAAAAAGGGCCCGCCAAATTCAGGTGACAGGTTTAAGGGAATGTGTTACTGAGACATAACCTCTGCATTTAGCATCAACATAGGCCTTATTTTTATTCTAATTTTTATTTTTCATTTTTAATTTTTCTTATTTAATTTTTCTTAATTTTTTATCTAAAAAAAATCAATATTTAATAAAGTAATGTCTAGTACAAGAATATTTCATCATTAAATATAGTGATCATAAGGTTTCATTAAAAGAGAAATGTTTCAATTCTGAGTTAAATACGATTCTTTCACCTTCATTCATATATATTCTTATTTTGGTTCATGGCTACACATTCTTACATATTATTGGTCTAATAAATATAATTTATTAATAAAGTTTTGGAAATAAAGATTGAAACACTTGTTACATAAAAAGACACACTGACATCTATGGGTTCAAATAAGAAATTACACCTATCACTTAAAAATGTTCTATCATATGAAGAATATGGTTAATAATGTATTATCATTTATTTTATTTTCCCAAATATGAATTTCATATTAATATTCTGATAATTATATGGATATTAATGATTGCTATGGTATGCTGTGATATTATAAGTGATGTAAATTACTAGATTTGGTATAGAATAGGGAATGAAAACTTCAATCAAGATACTGAAGTTACGTTAATAAACTTTTCATATTTCTAAATTCAATTGATTCTTAAAAGTTGAAAGAAGAAAAAGCCGATATCCAGAAGTTCTACAAGGTAACAATGCTATGATTTCTGAGTAATAATAAACTGTCAATTACAATTCATGTCACCACTGACAACCACAATTGGAGAGGACGATGATCCTATGATGCTAAGATGAACTGTGTTAATACGTTTTATTATGTTCCAGTGGTTTCCTATCACCTATAAGACTTCCATGAAAGCTGGTGAACAATCAGGCAATTGTCAGGACAACCCTGACATGTGTCTTGAGCATTAACCCCTTCATGACCTTGGGATTTTCCGTTTTTCAATGTTCGTTTTTCGCTCCCCTCCTTCCCAGAGCCATAACTTTTTTATTTTTCCGTCAATTTGGCCATGTGAGGGCTTATTTTTTGCGGGACGAGTTGTATTTTGAACGACATCATTGGTTTTACCATGTCGTGTACTAGAAAACGGGAAAAAAATTCCAAGTGCGGTGAAATTGCAAAAAAAAGTGCAATCCCACACTCGGTTTTTGCTTGGCTTTTTTGCTAGGTCCACCAAATACTAAAACTAACTAGACATTATGATTCTCCAGGTCATTACGAGTTCAAAGACACCTAACATGACTAGGTTATTTTTTATCTAAGTGGTGAAAAAAAATTCCAAACTTTGCTAAAAAAAAAAAAATAAATTGTGCCATTTTCCGTTACTCGTAGAGTCTCCATTTTTCGTGATCTGGGGTCGGGTGAGGGCTTATTTTTTGCATGCCAAGCTGGCGTTTTTAATGATAGCATTTTGGTGCAGATACGTTCTTTTGATTGCCCGTTATTGCATTTTAAATCAATGTTGCGGCGACCAAAAAAACGTAATTCTGGCGTTTCTAATTTTTTTCTCGCTACGCCGTTCAGCGATCAGGTTCATGCTTTTTTTGATAGACCAGGCGATTCTGAACGCGGCGATACCAAATGTGTAAGTTCGATTTTTTTTTTTATTGATTTATTTTGAATGGAGCGAAAGGGGGGTGATTTAAACTTTTATATATTTTTTTCACATTTTTTTTAACTTTTGCCATGCTTCAATAGCCTCCATCGGAGGCTAGAAGCTGGCACATGATCGCCTCTGCTACATAGCAGCGATCTGATGTTCGCTGCTATGTATCAGAAATGCAGGTGTGCTGTGAGCGCCGACCACAGGGTGGCGCTCACAGCTACCGGCGATCAGTAACCATAGAGGTCTCAAGGACCTCTATGGTTACTATTCAGAAGCATCGCCGACCTCCGATCATGTGACGGGGGTAGGCGATGCGATCATTTCCAGCCGCCCAGCCGGAAGCGGTAGTTAAATGCCGCTGTCTGCGTTTGACAGCGGCATTTAACTAGTTAATAGGCGCGGGCAGATCGCGATTCTGCCCGCGCCTATTACGGGCACATGTCAGCTGTTCAAAACAGCTGACATGTCCCGGTTTTGATGCGGGCTCACCGCCGGAGCCCTGCATCAAAGGGGATCTGACCTCGGACGTACTATCCCGGCCAAGGTCAGAAAGGGGTTAAGGACTGATTATGGTGCTATGTTTAGCAAGGAAGAGTCAATTTAACCCTTGCTGTGCTGACCAAAGACGCCACACCTGTTCCAAGACCAGTGCGGATGAAATGGAAGGATTCCAGATGATTTCCAAGGCAAGCCAATGAAAGTCCATGTCTAAGGTGACATTGCGCAGATATTAAAACTACATTTCATCTATGAATTTTGTTTCCTTATCAACATTTGAATTTATGGAGCTTGATTGATACAGGACACACAGTCTCTACAAAATCTACATGCTATCATCTATTTCAAAAGAATTATAATAAAGGTTGTTTTAAAAGAACCAAGAAGACATCAAGATGAAGACCAGATGACATCAGATGATGATTGAACCTGAGATGCTTCAATTATGTATAGGGAAGTATAATGAATATTGAATATATATGAATATTAGTCACGGCTTACCATAACATGAATTTACATATCATTGTTATTGAGTACATATAACAATATTATTAACATTAAATTATTTTGCCACAGAAGAAAGATCTTATTAATATATTTACTTTGAGGGTTCCAATCCGTCTGTCACCCTCAAAAGGGGGAATTGTTAAATAATTATTGAATTATTCTTATTCTCAATTCTGTATTGAGCACATTGCCTCTCGCTGACTTTACAAAAAGCTATTTCTGTATATGTAGCTCAGAGTATAAGTCAACACCATATAGAGAGAACACGTGGTCAATGGGACACATTTATAATCACAGCTCGTTGGACGAGGGGAGGCTTGTAACGAGGGGGTCACCTCCTGTCTTCACCATCATTCTCCATGGACGTCAGACAAGTCACAGAAGGAACAACTGGTAGCCATGATTCTACTCCATGAAAGAAAGAGGACTTCTACTCCATCTCAGAAACGATGAGGAACAAACGCTGATAGGAACAAATGGACAATCTGTTTGTAACGATTTCATCTATTTTTATGTTTTGCTGCATTGTGGTTTTTCTGTGGACAATTCAATAAACCACTACATTTTTTATGAAAATATCATGACATTTCTTCTTTAAGAGTAATGCACCTGGTAAATAGTCCTGATTACATAAATGTGCAAAATAAGCATATTTAACAATTAGAAACCTAATCTGTAATACATACCTTAGGAATCCACAAGATCCACCACTTGCAGTAAATGTCACTCCACTAGAGTAGCTTCTGCATCTTGGGCTATTAGCACAGGTTCCAATAGAAGACATCTGTAGAGCTGCCACCTGGTCATCTGCATCCAACTTTTGTTAAACATTACAGATGAGACATTTCTGCTACAGGGGGTTCAGACTTCACCCTTCGGCAGAAGAGTGCTGAGCAAGCGACTGGTTCCTGTTCCGCATCTTAAAATTTTTGATTATTGCTTTACAAATGCCATTATGTGGAAAGGCCAAAGGACGTCCAGGAAAGTGTAAAATTTGCTTACCTGAATTTTCGTTTCATGGAGTTCATAAGCAGCACAGACTTCACTCACTTATTGATTAAACTACTTATTGCTGCATGAACATACATAGTGTGAGGATTTTACTCCCTTTATTGTGTAGGACACGGGAGAGGCCTATAACCTGTGGTAAAGTATTATGTGCTGCCTACGGATTCCAGGAGATAAAAATTTCAGGTGAGCCAATTTTACACTTGTTTTACGTCATTCATTGGGCAGTTACCTGCCAACTTTATTCTGCAGGTATCATTATGGCAATGCCAATTTCTTTTTTTATGGCAAAAGAGATACATAGGTTTTTTATGTAGCAAAATGTAGTTTTCATTGGAACCATGTTAAAAGTATGACTTTTGATCAAGTGATTCTATTTTTTAATATATTTTATTACGAAGTCACTGTAAACAATAAATGATAAATGTTTGAACACTCAAATTTTCATGAGCACGGCAATACCAAATATTTTTTTATTTATGAAACAAAGGTCCATTTGTTTTCAAGTTTTGCAACTATTTTTTTATTGTTTTCCTGGATCACTTGAACCCACATCAAGACTTCCACAATACATGCAATACTATTTGTGACAATCTCTTTTGAAAGCCAGCTACAGGTAGAGCTTCATAGGAGTGCTAACGTGAAACAAGGGAGCTAGAAGGCCAGGGCACCACCATTGTGCATAATTGGCTTGACATAGAAAAATGAATTACTTTTAGTTAAATTAGTAAATTCAATTAAATAAATTGCTGTGAGTTTAAGGCTAGTTTCACATTTGCGGTTAGGTCCGCAGCATATCGTCCGCAAGCGCAAAAGCATGCAAAAACGCATGCAAATGTCTGATAACGCAGCGTTTTTTATCTGCATCAGCTTACATATGATGGTAAAAAAAATGCATTTGCATGCGTTTTTACATGCGTTTGCGCTTTTTATGCGCATGTGTTTGATATTTCCAGGAGGGTGTGTCTTTAATGGGCATGTCTAAATCAGTTCCTGGACATGCACAGTCCGAAGTACGCAAGCGCATCAAACGCATGCGTACGCAGACATGTGTACGCATGCCTTCCCATAGACAGTAATGCGTTTTTTTGCCACATTCCTTGCGCTAACAACCGCATACGTTTCTAGGCAGCAAATTGACGCCTCTAAAATTACATGTAGAGTTTACCGCGCCAAGCCGCAGACAACGAAACGACGCATGCGTCGTCAAATGCAGCAAACCGCAACCAATCGCAGACACCTGTGTCCCTAATGTTAAAGATAGGAATACACGATGCATGCGGAAAATTGCGGCACAAACGCTGCGGACACAACCGCAAATGTGAAACCAGCCTAAGTGTACAATATTTAATCCTTCAAACCATGTTGAAGAGTTTGTATCAAGTTTGGAACAGGGATACATTCTGGATCACTGGGACTGAAACCTCTGGGATGGCCAAACAATTCCCAAGAAACAGGTATCTGAAGATCCCCATGTGACTGGAGCAGTGGTCGATCATGCACATCTCCACCTCATTCTTAATGGGAGTGTCAGCGATCAGGCAAGCTCTGCACTCATATCTCCAGCGGTCCTATATAGAATGGAGCAGAAGTGCGCATGATTGACCACCAATCCACTTTTCAGAGCACCAAATATGTGAATCAGAGCGGGGCCAGTGGTCAACCCAACAGAGATCAGCAAGTTATACCCCATTTTGACGATAGGGGATTACTTCTAAAGTTGGTAAAACCTCTATAAGTACTTGACCAAGCGCCCCATAAAACTACTCACTTCTACATAGAAGGATGAATTTGCAATTTCATTTGGCTTCCGGCGTTTAAAAAGTGCTGTATCTGTTGTAGACTTCAGGATGTCTCCTTATTAATAACTCCACTTCACAAGATAAGACCAAGCCCCAGAGCGAAGTGTCTCAAATCTTAGTTTATTTACACAAAATGCTCTAATACCATAGAGAAACTAACAGTTTGCTTGCTGGCACAAAACACTGCACTACTTATAATTGTCAGCTTTACAGTAACTCACCATTACAATTGGCTCCAAGCAAATAATGCCTGAAGTGTGATGGCTGTGCCAAGGTAGCCCCCTCCCTCTTAACCATCTACAGTGGCATGTGAACGTTTGGGCACCCCTGGTCAAAATTACTATTATTGTGGACAGTTAAGCAAGTTGAAGCTAAAATGATCTCAAAAAGGGGCTAAAGTTAAATATGACACAATTCCTTTGTATTTTAGGCAAAAAAACGAATGGCCCTCAGTCTCCTGATCTGAACACCACTGACAATCTGTGGCTAGATCTAAAAATAAACTAAAGGAGAAAGAAATGTGTAATTAAAATTTAACTTTTATTTCATATGAATTAAAAAAATATCTATTTTTATACATCCAGTGCGGATGTATATTGGATCACAAGTTGGTATTGATTGTGACCCACAAATTCCTGGTAGTGGTAAATGTGGAAATATTAATCAAAATAAATAGGAATTCTAGACTAGTGTCCCTTATAGGTATCAGTCTAAGTCCCATGTTTAATAAATTAAGTTTTAAAACCAGGGGTAAGAGCAGGTATTAATGGTTGTTATACACATGACTTTATATGGAATATGTGTCAGACACAAAGTCAATGTGTACTAAACCTCATTTAATAGCAGGCGGCTACTTATAATTGTAGCACTAGGATTTGCTGTCACCATTAGACAGCGATTGTGAGAAATGATCGTTTTTATCTATAGCCTGTTACACGTGTGGGCTCAAAGATGTGTCTCAAGCAGTGCGGCTGGCAAGGTCGCCTGTTGGAAGCTGCTGACAACTGTTTAAGTGTGCGGGAGTGATGTCAGGCTGGTGTAAATATATATATATATATATATATATATATATATATTTTTTTTACAAGAGTACTTCAAAAGGCGCAAGTTATAGGTTTTAGAATGGCCCTCACAGTCCCCTGATCTGAACATCACTGACAATCTGTGGCTAAGTCTCAAAATAGCAGAGGATGCAAGACGACCCAGGAATCTCACAGAACTGGAAGAATTTTCCAAGGAAGAATAAATGAAAATCCCACAAATCAAAAATTGAAAGACTCTTGACTGGCTACAAAAATTGTTTATCAGCTGTGATACTCACAAAAGTGTGTGCTATTACTAGGTACTAACAATGCATCAGCACATTTTCCTTTTTGCCTAAAATACAAAGTAAATGTCATCTTTAACTTTAGATCTTTTAGAGATAATTTCATCTTTAACTCTTGACAACAGTAAATTTTGACCAGGGGCACCCAAGCTTTTACATTCCATTGTAGATGCCGCAGTCACTATCTATGCACCGCTAGCACTGACCCTGGTAGTTACAACAGTATTAGTAGTAGGAAACAATTGCTACCCGCTGCTGATGGTGCATGTTCAGCTCGCTTATCAAGCACGTTCTGTAAAGAAACAGCATTTTGCATTATCTCCCAGTGCAATAAATATAAGACACAGGGAGGGAAGGGGTTATAAAATATCATTGCCCTGACAAGCACTGGACAGCAGCAGCTAAACCCCACACTCAGAGGTGAGCTGTACATATTCGTATCCTCGCTGAGGTCAGCGAGTAGGTGCAGCGGTCTTATACAGCACATTGCTCCAGGGAAATTAAGACCAAAGTGAATACTGGATCGCTAGCACTAGACTGGCATAGGAATTAAAATTTGGGCAATGTCGGATTTTTTTTTTGTCCTCTAAAATCTTTTGCTTCTGTCACCTTTATTGTAATGTGAAGCCACATGTAGAATTCTTAGAAGCTTATAGCAATTTATGGTTGTTCATCTCCTTACACAAGACTCCCCACCCACATACAAACAGGATAGTTTACACAGCAATTAATAAATATTCCTTTCATGTCATCCTCCATGTTGTGATTGTGCCCAGAGCTCCACCGGTGCAGCATATATTTACACTCAAAAGTCTAAGACGTGTGTATAAAAAGGTGGAGGGACTGTAAAACACAGATTAATTCCAGGTGACTACCATCATTGATTTCTTCCTGTAGATTTTAAAAGAGTTCCTGTAGTGGCCCGAGCATAAAATGATGGGGAAGTTTTAATTAGTCATGAACTTTCCCACTGTTCCTCTGGTAATGATGTGAAAAATTCCCAGGACCGCTGCAGCCATTCATCAGCCTCAGCAGTGACGTTTGCATGCACAGTCTGCGACACTGCAGTCAGAGATTGATGCCATCTGCAGTCAATGCAGAAACATCATCCAAAAGGCTGTAGTACATGGCAAACCTTCATGATATGGAATGCATCAGGCTGCTGGAAGCATTTCTGGGAAAACGAGCCATCTCAGATGTTAAAAGTAACGGGATCAGAGTTAAAGGGGTATTCCAATCTCCAAGATCCTATCCCAATGTGTAGCAGGTGTAATATTAATATTAGAAAATACTTCCAATTAGAAATGTAGTATAGTTCTTCAGATTCACTTTTGCACTGCAGCAGCGTAGGTATCCATGGTTCAACCACTAATAGCTGCCTGACTCATTGTCATTATGAGTTGCCGTAACCATGGATACTTAAGCTACTGCAATGCCTGCACATGGAGTATGCGACACAGCGAATCTGAAGAACTATAGTACATTTCTAATTGGCTGTATTTACTAATATTAATACTACACCTAGTTCATATTGGGATAGGATCTTGGGAGATGGGAATAGCCCTGAAAAGCAGAGTCTTGCGGTTGCAACCCAATACCAGTTGTATAGTAAAGCTGGCACCTACAACATGGCTCCTGAGCCTGGCCATCCAGCACCATAACATAGAATGGTAAGGGAAACAACTGCCCCCCATTCCATAGTTACAGCACAATATGTCATTGTTTTATGACCAGGTTAGCAGTCAGTAGAAATAAATCACTCTAGTAGAAGCAATAAAGATTTAATCATTGTATACACAGAAAAAAAATTGCTAAATCATATAGCAAACACTAAATGCGCTTTACACTTCACCTAAATTTACCTTATATAGTTAATATTTCATCATCAAAAAACAAAAAAACCACAAGGAACAATTTTAAATAAATTCTAGCTCGTTTCACACATTGTTCTTGCAGGAAAGACGCGGAGTTTTGCGGACTTGTTTTTTCCTAACTCCTCGGGACTGAAGGGAGATAATAAAATGCTATTTTCTGAGGTTTACATAAACGCTCTATTTTTGCTTCAGTAAATATTCTTTAAATATATGACATGAATTCATTGAATTTTGCAGCACACAGGTAATTGCACACAAATCTTCTCACCTCCGCCCCCCCTGCATTCATGGAAGGCTTTCTTGAAGATGTACTGTTTTACTATGCAATTTTATTTCAGAATATGAAATCATTTTTCCTTGCATCCCGCGCTATTTGTTACTGCTGAGGAGATGAATGGTTCCATAGCATTCTTTGTTCCAATCCTAAATTATTCTTATGAATTGTGTTTATTCAGAGTAAATGCTTTTAGAACAGATTCAATCAACTCGATTCTGGCTTAGTTGCAGAGATAAACGTACTCGTGCTGATGATGTATATATTAGCATATATTTATGGTCCAGCAGATAAGTAAAGTGCTCTGGGCAATCAATACAAGATAATGAGAGCCGCACAGATTTATTTTTTCCTTCCGCCCCCTCCGCCAGCCAGCATCATGGCCACACGGATAAAGATGTTCAGAGTGTCAGTGTAAATTCCCATGCACCTGCAAAAGAAAGTGAGAAATACATCGGATTAACGGTTTTTATCATATGTAACATTTACAGTATACCCAATAAATATTGGATTACTGGGCAGAGAACGATCCATCTATATTACTATGGCTAATTTGTTTTTGGAGGGAAAAAAAAAACCAAAAAAAACATTAACCCCTTCACAACATGGCCAATTTCAGTTTTTGCATCTTCGAATTTCCCTTCCCTTCTTTAACCCCTTAATGACCCCAGTTTTTTTCAGTTTTGTGTTTTCGTTTTTTGCTCCTCTTCTTCCCAAAGCCATAACTTTTTTATTTTTCCATCAATATGGCCATGTGAGGGCTTATTTTTTTGCAGGACAAGTTGTGCTTTTGATTTGACACCATTGGTTTTAGCATGCCGTGTACTAGAAAACAGAGAAAAAAAATTCAAAGTGCGATGAAATTGCAAAAAAGTGCAATCCCACACTTGTTTTCTGTTTGGCTTCTTAGCTAGGTTCACTAAATGCTAAATAAAAAGAGCAAGAAAAAAAAAAAAGACTCTGCAAACAGGGCGCACACCCAAAAAATACTATACAGTTACAAAAGTACAAAAATTTATTGAGAGCAAGACAAAACACAATCGAAATAAAAACATGTTAAAATACAACTAACACACCACTGGTCCCATAGTGAATAATCATATAAAGACGGCCCAAACAACAATAATGTATAACACAAGGCAAAAATACACCACTCATAAGATGTTAATAAGACACCAAGAATACTACACATATATGGGTGAGGTATGGCTAAATTCTTATATAGACAAGGTATAACAATATTTATATAAACAAATCAAATCTGGGCGTTCCCAGAAAACCATATCATAAATAAAGTGCCCCTATATAAATAAAGAGGCTAATGCTAGCTCTGGGGCCCCAATAAGCCTATTAGAAACAATGAGAGGTGAGTGTAGTACTCCCAAAGAAACAAGTATAGAAAGGAGCATCCGCTAATAAGGAAGCAGTGCTACCAGAACGGTAGAAAAACGAGCCTATTAAGCAATATAGGAGACATATGGGAATACATGCACCCACATGTGCCGATGGAATAAAGGCCTAAAGCACAAAAATAGGCCCAAGAGCCAAGATATATCTCCCAGTTAGGTTGTCCAAAAGTCAAAAGATCAGGAAAAAGGGAAGATAGTCCCGGGACCCAGAAGGTGTGGGGAGAGCCCCACGCTTATCGCTGCTGGACGCAGCTTCGTCAGGGGAAGTTGCTTTTTTCTTTTAATGTTCAACAATGTGGGTTTCATGGATTTTCCTTTTGTTTGTGGCTGATTCATCGATTGTGATATTTTTTTTATTTTTTTCGTCAACACTTTTTGCACAAACGTACTGCATACATTATCCCCCACAGTGGATTAATGTATTTCTGATTTTTATGCGCAAATTATGTGATATTTCTACATAAGTTGCGACATTTTAATACAAAAAAAAAAAAATGCAAAAATAAGAGACAAAAATAGAGAAATTTTACATTGTAATAAACATATAAACCATGTATTCCATTTTAAAGAAATTTACAGAGCGAAAAAATAAAATAGAAATTTTGCTGTCATTAAAGTAGTAAACAAGTAAAGAAAAGCTATTTAAAAAAATCTTGCAAATAATGAATGAAACGCTTAGTCTTTTCTTTACAGGCATCTTATGTTTTCAGTACATTCCTAGGCATGACTTCTAAAATATGAACCTGGAAAAAACCCCTTTTTATATGTTCTCACAAAAGTTTGAAAAGCAAACTGGGAACGAGAGATCTTCCAATGACTTGCTGATAACTCTCATCTATAATATAACGCTGGGAGCGTCACTCTGTCCGAAGCCTTAATAGACTGCACAGGCGCGACGCTCCCAGCGTTACATTATAGATGCCGCCGAGAGCAGGGGGTCGGGAGTATGGGGAGATGCCGCCGAGAGCAGGGGGTCGGGAGCACGGGGGCGCCGTATGTGCGCCCGGCACAGAAAGTTTTTACTTACGCCAGTTCCGGCGCCATTGTCTTTCTCCTCCTGGTGCCGGAATCGGCGCCTGCGCAGTACGCGCTTTCCGGCGCCATTTTATTGAAGACACACTGCAGTGTCTTCAATAAAATGGCGCCGGAAAGCGCGTACTGCGCAGGCGCCGAGTCCGGCACCAGGAGAAGCAAGACAATGGCGCCAGAACTGGCGTAAGTAACAAATTGCTGTGCCATGAGGCTGTGGCACTTCAAGCCACAGCCATTTGTAACTTACGGCATTTCCGCCGCCATTCTCTTTCTCCTCCTGGTGCCGGAATCGGCGCCTGCGCAGTACGCGCTTTCCGGCAGTGTCTTCAATAAAATGGCGCCGGAAAGCGCGTACTGCGCAGGCGCCGATTCCTGCTGCCGGAATCGGCGCCTGCGCAGTCCGCGCTTTCCGGTGCCATTTTCTTGAAGACACACCTGCAGTGGAGCCGGACGATAGGGGAGTATGGTATTTTTTTTTTTTTTTTATATGGCAGCAGCATACGGGGGCATATAATACAATAGTGGCGCAGGATGGCAGCAGCACATGACAGAACGGGCGCAGGATGGCAGCAGCACATGACAGAACGGGCGCAGGATGGCAGCAGGATGGGAGCAGCACATGACAGAACGGGGGCGCAGGATGGGAGCAGCGCATGACAGAACGGGCGCAGGATGGGAGCAGCACATGACAGAACGGGCGCAGGATGGCAGCAGCGCATGACAGAACGGGCGCAGGATGGCAGCAGCACATGACAGAACGGGGGCGCAGGATGGGAGCAGCACATGACAGAACGGGCGCAGGATGGCAGCAGCACATGACAGAACGGGCGCAGGATGGCAGCAGCACATGACAGAACGGGCGCAGGATGGCAGCAGCACATGACAGAACGGGCGCAGGATGGCAGCAGCACATGACAGAACGGGCGCAGGATGGCAGCAGCACATGACAGAACGGGCGCAGGATGGCAGCAGCACATGACAGAACGGGCGCAGGATGGCAGCAGCACATGACAGAACGGGCGCAGGATGGCAGCAGCACATGACAGAACGGGCGCAGGATGGCAGCAGCACATGACAGAACGGGCGCAGGATGGCAGCAGCACATGACAGAACGGGCGCAGGATGGCAGCAGCACATGACAGAACGGGCGCAGGATGGCAGCAGCACATGACAGAACGGGCGCAGGATGGCAGCAGCACATGACAGAACGGGCGCAGGATGGCAGCAGCACATGACAGAACGGGCGCAGGATGGCAGCAGCACATGATGGAGACCATATACCAATATAAATGCTCGCCACCCGGGCGTAGAACGGGTTCAATAGCTAGTCATATATATTGGAGTTCTGCACTAGTTTTAGTCACTTAAGCATCAAGCAGACAAACAAGGATGCAGGACTCAAGATGTCCATGGTCAACCAATACTTTAAAGAGGACTGGTCACCAGGCCAAAAGTGCCCACGTTTTGCTCTTATTCTCTTATTTTATTCTCATCGTTCCTTTTGAGTATTCTTAATATCTGCTATGCGCTTCCAGAGAAGATAGATTTACCAAAGGAACGTAGCTCACAGGATTCTCTGAGGCATGACTTTACGCTGCCCTGCATTATTACCCTGGGAGCAACATCCCTATGGTAAAGACAACAAAAAGGGGCACCAAGTAAAGATTCTCATGTCTGGGAAAAAAAATGTAGGGAGGCCTAATACTCAGGGGAGCAGTGGGAATAAAACAAGCAAAAGCTGGCCTGGTAACAGGAACTATTTTGTAGAGACAAATCAGAATATAGGTTTGACTAAATAGCATTTTATAGACTGCAGATCCATATGGCTATTGGCAAACACTTTTTTTTCATTTATGTTCATGTTTAAAAATGGAGTGCAAGTCTTTACTTACGCATTTATTGGGTCATATTTCACCATCCCATACATAGGAGTGGTCTCGGCACGTTTTATCACTTTCTGTGTATCATATAGAAGGAACATTCCAAAAAGAACTAAACCTCCGTACACAGCGACTGAATAAAGACCGGCACCAAGAACAGTTGTGGGAGGAAGGAATGCACTACCTAAAAAAAAAAAAAGAAAGAAAAATGCTTTTAATGATGGGCCATCATTTTTTTTTTCCACACAGTGAATGACCAATTTAACACATAAGGATCGTATATTGTAACAGATGAGAGAGCACAGGGAATTACACAGAATTATGAAGATCATAAAACTACGTACCAATGGAGGAAACGAGAACCAGGCCCAAACCGATACCCAACGGAGCTCCCATGTTTAGGAACTTTTCACTTGGAGCACACATAGCTACAGTGGAGAGACCACCTACAATACCCGCTGTGTACCAAGCAGCTTTGATAAGGAGAGGACCGCCAAGTAAGGTTAATGGGGCAACCACTGCTCCCATAACTCCTGCAGGAAACAATGTACAGCAAAGGTGAGCTCAGCATTTGCAATAAATTATAAACTACGAAAATAGTCGTGGCCAAATGTTAAAGGGAACCTGTCACCCCCAAAATCGACGGTGAGCTAAGCCCACCTGCATCAAGGGCTTATCTACAGCATTCTGGAATGCTGTAGATAAGCCCCCGATGTATCCTAAAAGATGAGAAAAAGAGGTTAGATTATACTCACCTGGGCAGGCGGTCCGATCCGATGGGCGTTGCAATCCTGGACCTCCCATCTTCATAGGAGGACGTCCTCTTCTTGTCTTCACACTGCGGCTCCGGCGCAGGCGTACTTTGTCCTCCCTGTTGAAGGCAGAGCAAAGTACTGCAGTGCGCCGGGAAAGGTCAGAGAGGCCCAGGGCCTGCGCACTGCAGTACTTTGCTCTGACCTCAACAGGGCAGGCAAAGTACGCCTGTGCTGGAGCAAAGACCAGAAGAGGACGTCATCTGATGAAGATGGGAGGTGCCGGACGGACAGCAACACCAATCGGACCGGACCAGCAGCGGGACCGCCCCTGGGTGAGTATAACATCTTTTTCTCATCTTTTAGGATACATCGGGGGGTTTATCTACAGCATTCCAGAATGCTGTAGATAAGACCCTGATGCTGGTGGGCTTACCTCACCCTCGATTTTGGGGGCGACAGGTTCCCTTTAACCCCTTCAAGACCCAGCCTATTTTGACCTTAAAGACCTTGCCGTTTTTTGCAATTCTGACCAGTGTCCCTTTATGAGGTAATAACTCAGGAACGCTTCAACGGATCCTAGCGGTTCTGAGATTGTTTTTTCGTGACATATTGGGCTTCATGTTAGTGGTAAATTTAGGTCAATAAATTCTGCGTTTATTTGTGATAAACACGGAAATTTGGCGAAAATTTTGAAAATTTCGCAATTTTCACATTTTGAATTTTTATTCTGTTAAACCAGAGAGATATGTGACACAAAATAGTTAATAAATAACATTTCCCACATGTTTACTTTACATCAGCACAATTTTGGAAACAAAATTTTTTTTTGTTAGGAAGTTATAAGGGTTAAAATTCGACCAGCGATTTGTCATTTTTACAACGAAATTTACAAAACCATTTTTTTTAGGGACCACCTCACATTTGAAGTCAGTTTGAGGGGTCTATATGGCTGAAAATACCCAAAAGTGACACCATTCTAAAAACTGCACCCCTCAAGGTACTCAAAACCACATTCAAGAAGTTTATTAACCCTTCAGGTGCTTCACAGCAGCAGAAGCAACATGGAAGGAAAAAATGAACATTTAACTTTTTAGTCACAAAAATTATCTTTTAGCAACAATTTTTTTATTTTCCCAATGGTAAAAGGAGAAACTGAACCATGAAAGTTGTTGTCCAATTTGTCCTGAGTACGCTGATACCTCATATGTGGGGGTAAACCACTGTTTTGGCGCATGGCAGGGCTTGGAAGGGAAGGAGCGCCATTTGACTTTTTGAATCAAAAATTGGCTCCACTCTTTAGCGGACACCATGTCACGTTTGGAGAGCCCCCGTGTGCCTATAAATTGGAGCTCCCCCACAAGTGACCCCATTTTGGAAACTAGACGCCCCAAGGAACTTATCTAGATGCATAGTGAGCACTTTGAACCCCCAGGTGCTTCACAAATTGATCCGTAAAAATGAAAAAGTACTTTTTTTTCACAAAAAAATTCTTTTAGCCTCAATTTTTTCATTTTCACGTGGGCAGTAGGATAAAATGGATCATAAAATTTGTTGGGCAATTTCTCCCGAGTACGCCGATACCTCATATGTGGGGGTAAACCACTGTTTGGGCACTCGGCAGGGCTCGGAAGAGAAGGCGCGCCATTTGACTTTTTGAATGGAAAATTAGCTCCAATTGTTAGCGGACACCATGTCGCGTTTGGAGAGCCCCTGTGTGCCTAAACATTGGAGCTCCCGCACAAGTGACCCCATTTTGGAAACTAGACCCCCCAAGGAACTTATCTAGATGCATATTGAGCACTTTAAACCCCCAGGTGCTTCACAGAAGTTTATAACGCAGAGCCATGAAAATAAAAAATAATTTTTCTTTCCTCAAAAATGATTTTTTAGCCTGGAATTTCCTATTTTGCCAAGGATAATAGGAGAAATTGGACCCCAAATATTGTTGTCCAGTTTGTCCTGAGTACGCTGATACCCCATATGTGGGGGTAAACCACTGTTTGGGCGCACGGCAGGGCTCGGAAGGGATGGCACGCCATTTGGCTTTTTAAATGGAAAATTAGCTCCAATCATTAGCGGACACCATGTCACGTTTGGAGAGCCCCTGTGTGCCTAAACATTGGAGATCCCCCAGAAATGACACCATTTTAGAAACTAGACCCCCAAAGGAACTAATCTAGATGTGTGGTGAGGACTTTGAACCCCCAAGTGCTTCACAGAAGTTTATAACGCAGAGCCATGAAAATAAAAAAAAAAATTATTTTCTCAAAAATGATCTTTTAGCCTGCAATTTTTTATTTTCCCAAGGGTAACAGGAGAAATTTGACCCCAAAAGTTGTTTTCCAGTTTCTCCTGAGTACGCTGATACCCCATATGTGGGGGTAAATCACTGTTTGGGCACATGCCGGGGCTCGGAAGTGAAGTAGTGACGTTTTGAAATGCAGACTTTGATGGAATGCTCTGTGGGCGTCACGTTGCGTTTGCAGAGCCCCTGATGTGGCTTAACAGTAGAAACCCCCCACAAGTGACCCCATTTTGGAAACTAGACCCCCAAAGGAACTTATCTAGATGTGTGGTGAGCACTTTGAACCCCCAAGTGCTTCATAGAAGTTTATAATGCAGAGCCGTGAAAATAATAAATACGTTTTCTTTCCTCAAAAATAATTATTTAGCCCAGAATTTTTTAATTTTCCCAAGGGTAACAGGAGAAATTTGACCCCAATATTTGTTGTCCAGTTTCTCCTGAGTACGGTGATACCCCATATGTGGGGGTAAACTACTGTTTGGGCACATGCCGGGGCTTGGAATTGAAGTAGTGACGTTTTGAAATGCAGACTTTGATGGAATGCTCTGCGGGCGTCACGTTGCGTTTGCAGAGCCCCTGATGTGCCTAAACAGTAGAAACCCCCCACAAGTGACCCCATTTTGGAAACTAGACCCTGAAAGGAACTTATCTAGATGTGTGATGAGCACTTTGAACCCCCAAGTGCTTCATAGAAGTTTATAATGCAGAGCCGTGAAAATAATAAATACGTTTTCTTTCCTCAAAAATAATTATTTAGCCCAGAATATTTTATTTTCCCAAGGGTTACAGGAGAAATTGGACCCCAAAAGTTGTTGTCCAGTTTCTCCTGAGTACGCTGATACCCCATATGTGGGGGTAAACCACTGTTTGGGCACACGTCGGGGCTCAGAAGGGAAGTAGTCACTTTTGAAATGCAGACTTTGATGGAATGGTCTGCGGGTGTCACGTTGCGTTTGCAGAGCCCCTGGTGTGCCTAAACAGTAGAAACCCCCCACAAGTGACCCCATTTTAGAAACTAGACCCCCCAAGGAACTTATCTAGATATGTGGTGAGCACTTTGAACCTCCAAGTGCTTCACAGACGTTTACAACGCAGAGCCGTGAAAATAAAAAATCATTTTTCTTTCCTCAAAAATTATGTTTTAGCAAGCATTTTTTTATTTTCACAAGGGTAACAGGAGAAATTGGACCCCAGTAATTGTTGCGCAGTTTGTCCTGAGTATGCTGGTACCCCATATGTGGGGGTAAACCACTGTTTGGGCACACGTCAGGGCTCGGAAGTGAGGGAGCACCATTTGACTTTTTGAATACGAGATTGGCTGGAATCAATGGTGGCGCCATGTTGCGTTTGGAGACCCCTGATGTGCCTAAACAGTGGTAACCCCTCAATTCTAACTCCAACACTAACCCCAACACACCCCTAACCCTAATCCCAACTGTAGCCATAACCCTAATCACAACCCTAACCCCAACACACCCCTAACCACAACACTAACCCCAACACACCCCTAACCCTAACCACAACCCTAATTCCAACCCTAACCCTAAGGCTATGTGCCCACGTTGCGGATTCGTGTGAGATATTTCCGCACCATTTTTGAAAAATCTGCGGGTAAAAGGCACTGCGTTTTACCTGCGGATTTTCCGCGGATTTCCAGTGTTTTTTGTGCGGATTTCACCTGCGGATTCCTATTGAGGAACAGGTGTAAAACGCTGCGGAATCCGCACAAAGAATTGACATGCTGCGGAAAATACAACGCAGCGTTCCCGCGCGGTATTTTCCGCACCATGGGCACAGCGGATTTGGTTTTTCATATGTTTACATGGTACTGTAAACCTGATGGAACACTGCTGCGAATCCGCAGCCAAATCCGCACCGTGTGCACATAGCCTAATTCTAAAGGTATGTGCACACGCTGCGGAAAACGCTGCGGATCCGCAGCAGTTTCCCATGAGTGTACAGTTCAATGTAAACCTACGGGAAACAAAAATCGCTGTACACATGCTGCGGAAAAACTGCACGGAAACGCAGCGGTTTACATTCCGCAGCATGTCACTTCTTTGTGCGGATTCCGCAGCGGTTTTACAACTGCTCCAATAGAAAATCGCAATTGTAAAACCGCAGTGAAATGCGCAGAAAAAAACGCGGTAAATCCGCCATAAATCCGCAGCGGTTTAGCACTGCGGATTTATCAAATCCGCAGCGGAAAAATCCGCAGAGGACCAGAATACGTGTGCACATTCCTAACCCTAACCCTAGCCCTAACCCTAGCCCTACCCCTAACCCTAACCCTACCCCTAACCCTAACCCTACCCCTACCCCTAACCCTAACCCTACCCCTAACCCTAACCCTACCCCTACCCCTATTCTAACATTAGTGGGAAAAAAAAAATTTCTTTATTTTTTTATTGTCCCTACCTATGGGGGTGACAAAGGGGGGGGGTCATTTATTATTTTTTTTATTTTGATCACTGAGATAGATTATATCTCAGTGATCAAAATGCACTTTGGAACGAATCTGCCGGCCGGCAGATTCGGCGGGCGCACTGCGCATGCGCCCGCCATTTTGGAAGATGGCGGCGCCCGGGAGAAGACGGACGGGACCCCGGCTGGATCGGTAAGTATGATAGGGTGGGGGGGGACCACGGGGGGGGGGATCGGAGCACGGGGGGGGGAATCGGAGCGCGGGAGGGGTGGAACGGAGCGCGGGGGGCGTGGAACGGAGCACGGGGGGGCTGGAACGGAGCACGGGGGGGTGGAACGGAGCACGGGGGGGGGGTGGATCGGAGTGCAGGGGGGGTGATTGGAGCACGGGGGGGTGATTGGAGCACGGGGCGAGCGGACACGAGCACGGGGGGGAGCGGAGCACAGGGCGGAGGGGAGCCGGAGCAGTGTACCGGCCAGATCGGGGGGGTGGGGGGGCGATCGGAGGGGTGGGGTGGGGGCACACTAGTATTTCCAGCCATGGCCGATGATATTTCAGCATCGGCCATGGCTGGATTGTAATATTTCACCCGTTATAATGGGTGAAATATTACAAATCGCTCTGATTGGCAGTTTCACTTTCAACAGCCAATCAGAGCGATCGTAGCCACGAGGGGGTGAAGCCACCCCCCCTGGGCTAAACTACCACTCCCCCTGTCCCTGCAGATCGGGTGAAATGGGAGTTAACCCTTTCACCCGGCCTGCAGGGACGCGATCTTTCCATGACGCCGCATAGGCGTCATGGGTCGGAATGGCACCGACTTTCATGACGCCTACGTGGCGTCATGGGTCGGGAAGGGGTTAAGGCTTAATTCAACTATAAAACCACAGGTAATTGGGAACTATAAAAAGCATTGTTCCCATCCTGTACATGATGAAAAGAGGACTTATACCAATTCCATTTAACCCCATTAGCCCCCCAAGCCTGTTTGCACCTTCCCAACCAGATCAAATTTTACAATTCTGACCAGTGTCACTTTATGCGATAACTCTGGAACGCTTCAACGGATCCCACCAATTCTGAGCCTTTTGGTGACATTTTGCACTTTATGACAGTGGTAAAATTTGTTCAACATGACTTGCGTTTATTTGTGAAAAAAAAATGAAATTTGGCGAAAAGTTTGCAAATTTTTTAACTTTTAATTGTTATTCCCTTAAAGCAGGGGTGGGGAACCTCAGGCCCCATTGCCATTTATGGCTCTCAATGACCTTTTATCAGGCCCCAGAGCTGATTCTCAGGGACCACATTCTTGGGCAGGGAGGTGCATTTTGATTACTATCAGCTCATTAATTTCTTCTTGCTGTTAGCACACACATGCAGTGTTCACTACTGAACATTGAAGGGCATGCAATGAAAGATTACATCCTGAAACTAGTGCCAGAGTCAGGATGTACTTTGTGGGTGGAGTTTGTACGGCCCCCGAAGGATGGTATAAATATCCAAATGGCCATTCGCAGAAAAAAAAAAAGGATTCCCCACCCCTGCCTTAAATCGAAGAGTTATGCCACACAAAATAGTTAATAAATAACATTTCCCACATGTCGACTTTACATCAGCAATTTTTTAGTTAGGAAGCTTTAAGCGTTAAAAAGTTGACCATCGACTTCTCATTTTCAAACTAAATTTTTCCTTTTTACACCCGAAGTGACTTTGGAGGGGCCCATGACTGAAAATACCCAAAAGTGACAGCATTCTAAATACTACACCTCTCACAGTGCTCCCACCAGTCAAAAAGTTTATTGACCCTTCAGGTGCTTCACATGAATATTTGGAATGTGGAAGGGAAAAAAAATAAAATTAACATTTCACTTTTTTGTCACAATTTTTTTTACTTTAGACCAATTTATTTTATTTTTTTTCCATTTTCGCAACGGTAACAGGTAAAAGTGGACCCCAAAATTTGTTGTGCAATTTTTGCGGAGCACACCGATACTCCATATGTGGGGGAAAACTACTGTTTGGGTGCACAGCAGGGCTTGGAAGGGAAGGAACACCGACTGACTTTTTAAAGGGAACCTGTCACCTGAATTTGGCGGGACTGGTTTTGGGTCATATGGGCGGAGTTTTCAGGTGTTTGATTCACCCTTTCCTTACCCGCTGGCTGCATGCTGGCTGCAATATTGGGATTGAAGTTCATTCTCTGTCCTCCATAGTACACGCCTGCACAAGGCAAGATTGCTTTGCGCAGGCGTGTACTATGGAGGACAGAGAATGAACTTCAATCCAATATTGCAGCCAGCGGGTAAGGAAAGGGTGAATCAAACACCCGAAAACTCCGCCCATATGACCCAAAACCAGTCCCGCCAAATTCAGGTGACAGAGTCCCTTTAAATGCTAAATTTGCCTGAACAGTTGAAACCCCCCCACAATTGACAACATTTTGGAAGCTAGACAGCTCAGGGAATGTATATAGATGTGTGGTGAACACCTTGAACACCCAGCTGTTTCACACAAGTTTATAACAATGAGCCGTGGGGGGGGAAAGGGGGACAACACACCTTTTTTCACACACAAAAAGAAGAAAAAAAAAAAATAAAAAAAATTAGCCCCAATTCTCCCCCCCCCCCCCCCCCCCCCAAGGATAGTAGGAGAAAATGGATTCCAAAATTTGGTGTGCAATTTTTTCCCAAGTACGCAAATACCCCATATGCAGTCAAAAAACTCTCAGAAGGGATGAGGTGCCATATTGGAGTTCACATTTTGCCGGACTGGTTTGAGAGTGCTATATCACATTGACAGAGCCACTGAGGTGCCAGAACAGCAAAATACCCCCATAACAGACCCCATTTTACAAGCTACACCTCTCAATGAATTCATCTAGTGGTGCAGTGATCATATTTACACCACAGGTGTGTCACAGAATTTTTACCACCAACATTCTGTTTTAGCCCCAGATTTTACATTTCCACACTAAGAAATGGGCAAAAAAATGGCACCAAAACTTGTCCCACAACTTCTGCTGAAAGTAGATGCACCCATATGTGGCTGTACAGTACTGCTTAGCCATTCAGCAAGACTCTGGAGGACAGAGCACTATTTACAAATAGCGATCCTTCCCTCCCGAGTCTCGCCGTATGGCTAAAGTACTGTTATGCAGGAGGCATCATGGAGCACGGAATTTTCTATAATAGTTTGCGACTCTATATACAAAGCCCCTAAGTGCTAGAAGAGCAGAAACCCCCCCTCAAGTGACCCCATTTTGGAAATCATCCCTTTGGGAATTTTTCCACATGTGTTGTTGTGGCGATTTTGACTTCATGGGTGTTTTCCAGAAACAAGCATCAGTCGATGTTGGTGAGTGAAAATTGAAAACTATCATTGTAGTGCCCGTACATTGTGCCCAGCTCATGCATCCTTAAATTAGGCTGGCTCTCACAGAAATGCCAAACATGTGGACACTAATTGCAGTTTAGGCACACTGCGGGGCTCAGAAGGGAAGGGGCATTTGGAAGCCATTGCAAAACGTGCGTCGGGTGTGGTGGGTCCCCAGTCGTCATCTTTGAGTTATAGTAGCCATCATCATGTACTCTTACTGTTTGATACTTTATATGTATACATGGTTTCTGCATGTTAGGCTGATGGCTTTGCATCTGGTTGGTAGTTCTTTTACCTTTGGCAACTTTGCATTTACAACCGAATCTAAATCTTAATGCAACACCATTGGATCTATGCAAACATATTTTTGTTTTTTCACATCAGGTGTTTTCAATCCTTCTATATGTGCAATATGACTAAGATTATTGTATTATCTTTGTTCTTTGTTTATAATATATGCATTAGTGTACATGTGAATACAGTTAACGTAAAACCTGTTGAGTACTTGTTTACATGTATTTACATACTACCTGTGTGTACCCACCACTTTCCTGTTTACCTGTGGTGCTCTCTCTTTTGTACTCTGTTTTTAATATATTTAATAAACTTTATATATTTTAATCATTTACATTCTGGCCTTTTGTAAAGTTAGTTATTTATTTTGGTGTCTTAGCCTGCATGACTAGTACAAACAACTACTAGTTGGTGAAATTCTACATGCAGGGCAGACATTCTTACAGAGCTGCTTTATAAAGATGGGGACAAGTACTGATAACACAGTAAGGCCGGGATCACACTTGTGAGTGCAATGCGAGAAACACGCGCGTGTCTCTCGTATCAATACCCAGCACTGCCGCCGGCACTCAGGACCAGAGCATTCAGCTGCATAGAAATACATGCAGCGTAACGCTCAGGTCCCGAGTGCCGGCGGCAGTGCTGGGTATTGATGCGCGAGTTTCTTGCATTGCACTCGCAAGTATGACCCCGGCCTAATATATTGATTCAATGGGAAACTAATAACAGGAACTCTTCACCCATCTGCTTACCTGAATGCAACATCCAAGCCAGATGCTTAGCTCCAGGACTCTGATCGTATGGTATTGATCTAACCAGCATGCCTGCGCCTATCATAGCTGCAAATGTTGCACCAATGGCCTAAAAAAGAAATGCACACGATTGGTGAACTGATAAGCGTATATTTACACATCTGCAACATTTATATGCATAAAATCCTTTACGAATGAACCAATATTTCCTGCAATGTGGTTCTTTCCTAGAAAATAACTCTCAAAAGTAATTATCTGAAGATAAAAATGTCTGGCTGACAAGTCAGCGGCCCCAAGCAATATCAATGGGGCATAAATTGTTCCATGGTTCATGTGCTGATCACACTGCTCAGTGCCTTATACCTGTGATACGGAGGCAGCACGACTCCTTGCTCTATAATATGTATGTATATGTATGAGGATTAGGTGCAGGATTATATTCATACACTGGATACATCCCTCCTCTGGAGCACAGTCCAAAATGTATGATAGTATGGACTACCTAAGAGAAATATGGACTGTGTGGACACCCTAAATGTGGAATATTATGTACTTTTCACAACTTTGTCAGCATCAGTGCACAATTCACATTACAACTAGTAAGTATCTCACTGCCAATAATGTAGGTGCATCAGGTACAGAAGTACATCTATATATATATATATAATTGTCTAAGGGTCACTTCAGTCTGTCCTTCTGTCACGGTTATTCGTTCACTGATTGGTCTCGGCAGCTGCCTGTCATGGCTGCTGCGACCAATCAGCGACGGCCACAGTCCGATTAGTCCCTCCCCTACACTCACTGCCCGGCGCCTGCTCCGTAATCCCCTCCACTCACACAGGGTTAATGGCAGCGGTAACGGCCCGTGGTGTAACGCACTCCGTTACCGCTATTAACCCTGTGTCTCACCAACTATTTACTATTGATGCTGCTTATGCAGCATCAATAGTAAAAATAGGTCATGTTAAAAATAACAAAAAAAAAAAAAAACTGCTATACTCACCCTCCGCCGCCTTTCCCGCTCCTCGCCACGCTCCCCGGACCGCTCCATTGCAAGTGGCAGCTTCCGCTCCCGTCCCAGCACTGGTGTGCGACAAGGACCTGCCGTGACGTCACGGTCATGTGACCGCGACGTCATCATAGGTCCTGCGCACACCAGCCCTGGGACCGCAAGCTGCCGCTTGCAATGGAGAGGTCCCGGGAGCGTGGCGAGGAGCGAGAAAGGCGGCGGATGGTGGAATAGCAGGACTTCAACGGGCCTTCGGAAGATGAGTATATGTTTATTTATTATTTTTTTTAAGTCTCTATACTACGTGGCTCTGTGCTGTATACTCCGTCGCTGTGCAATATACTACTTGGCTCTGTGCTGGCCAATATACTACGTGGCCGGGCAATATACTACGCGGCCGGGCAATATACTACAATACCCGATGCGTTAGAATCGGGCCACCATCTAGTTTAGTAATAGATAAAGTATGGAAAGCCAACTCACCAGCCAGGATCCTCTCATCATAAGGCTCATAAGCGCAGGAGACCTACTGACAGCAACGGCGGACAGGGCAGTGAGGCCAATGCTGCCTGCAAAGTACATGTACGTGGATCTTATTCTATCTTTCACATACTCCGGCCAAACACTGGAAGACAATGCTTTCATTAGTACGGCATACTACACACATTTTATAGTCAGGGTTGGCTTTAAGAACCATTTACCAGTGAAGTATAACGTAGAAAACTATATACAAATTCATTGCTTTATGTACATCACACTGACTTCCGAGCAGTCAGGGTGGAATCTATGTTTTGGGTGTAGGTTTTGCACAGAATACGGAGCTGTTTTCTCAACACAGAAAATCTTAACACGTCTTATGTAACATCATTAACCCCTTCATGACCCAGCCTATTTTGACCTTAAAGACCTTGCCGTTTTTTGCAATTCTGACCAGTGTCCCTTTATGAGGTAATAACTCAGGAACGCTTCAACGGATCCTAGCGGTTCTGAGATTGTTTTTTCGTGACATATTGGGCTTCATGTTAGTGGTAAATTTAGGTCAATAAATTCTGCGTTTATTTGTGATAAAAACGGAAATTTGGCGAAAATTTTGAAAATTTCGCAATTTTCACATTTTGAATTTTTATTCTGTTAAACCAGAGAGTTATGTGACACAAAATAGTTAATAAATAACATTTCCCACATGTTTACTTTACATCAGCACAATTTTGGAAACAAAATTTTTTTTTGTTAGGAAGTTATAAGGGTTAAAATTTGACCAGCGATTTCTCATTTTTACAACGAAATTTACAAAACCATTTTTTTAGGGACCACCTCACATTTGAAGTCAGTTTGAGGGGTCTATATGGCTGAAAATACCCAAAAGTGACACCATTCTAAAAACTGCACCCCTCAAGGTACTCAAAACCACATTCAAGAAGTTTATTAACCCTTCAGGTGCTTCACAGCAGCAGAAGCAACATGGAAGGAAAAAATGAACATTTAACTTTTTAGTCACAAAAATTATCTTTTAGCAACAATTTTTTTATTTTCCCAATGGTAAAAGGAGAAACTGAACAACGAAAGTTGTTGTCCAATTAGTCCTGAGTACGCTGATACCTCATATGTGGGGGTAAACCACTGTTTGGGCGCACGGCAGGGCTTGGAAGGGAAGGAGCGCCATTTGACTTTTTGAATCAAAAATTGGCTCCACTCTTTAGCGGACACCATGTCACGTTTGGAGAGCCCCCGTGTGCCTAAAAATTGGAGCTCCCCCACAAGTGACCCCATTTTGGAAACTAGACGCCCCAAGGAACTTATCTAGATGCATAGTGAGCACTTTGAACCCCCAGGTGCTTCACAAATTGATCCGTAAAAATGAAAAATAGGGATTTTTGGTTACTCACCGTAAAATCCTTTTCTCCAAGACGCTCATTGGGGGACACAGGACTGCGGGTGTATGCTTCTGCCGCCGGGAGGCTGACACTAAGTAAACTTAAAAAAAAAATTAGCTCCTCCTCCATCGTATACACCCTGACACTGGCTACCAGAGACTCCAGTTTGGTGCAAAAAGCAGTAGGAGAACAAAAGAAAACACAAAAAATAATATAACAGCATAAATACAGAAACTTTATGTCTAGAAAAGATCCTACTGACTAATGTAATCAGATATAACCAAAGCAGCCATAAGGCTACCAGGGAGGGCGCTGTGTCCCCCAATGAGCGTCTTGGAGAAAAGGATTTTACGGTGAGTAACCAAAAATCCCTATTTCTCCTTCGCCTCATTGGGGGACACAGGACTGTGGGATGTCCTAAAGCAGTCCCTGGGTGGGAAAAACCACTCACCAGAAAAAGACATCCAGATAATGTTTGTCTATACATGCGCCACTGCCGCTTGAAGAATTCTTCTACCCAGACTTGCATCTGCAGAGGTCTGGGAATGGACATTATAATGTTTGACAAATGTATGCAGACTAGACCAGGTCGCAGCCTTGCAAACCTGTTCTGCTGAGGCCTGGTGCCGAACGGCCCAGGAAGCCCCCACTGCTCTAGTCGAATGAGCCTTGATTCCGGCCGGAACCGTCATGCCCATGGAGCGATAAGCCTCCTGAATGGTCGCCCTTATCCATCTGGCCAGGGTAGATTTTGAAGCCGCGCATCCCTTCCTGCGACCCTGCGGAAGGACAAACAGAGCATCCGTCTGGCGAAAGGGGGCCGTACGGGAAACGTACCTCCTCAGAGCCCTCACCAGATCCAACGTATGGAGAGCCTTTTCTACACGGTGCGTAGGTGCCGGACAAAAAGAGGGCAGAACAATATCTTCATTAATGTGAAATGATGAAACAACCTTCGGCAAAAAGGATGGAGCTGGTCTGAGCACCACCTTGTCCTGATGAAATCGCAAAAAAGGAGGACGACAAGAAAGAGCTGCCAGCTCCGATACCCGTCTTATGGACGTTATGGCCACTAAAAATACAACTTTCCAAGAGAGAAACATCAAAGAAACCTATTGAAGAGGCTCAAAAGGAAAAAACCCTATGGGCCCGTTTAGACCGCTTAAATGAGACCTTATGATCAGAGGAAGAGACGAGCTCGTCTTCTATCCCCAAAGACTGATTGACAGCTTCAATTAGGCTGTCTACTGACTCCTGAAACCCAGGTTTATCAAAATTATGAGACCCTTCTGACTCGTAGTCAGTCTCAACTTCACCGCTTTCTGCAGGGGAAGGAGAGCGAGATACGGAACTCCAGGATGCGGAAGCACCTGAGTGCCTGGGAGACGCTTTGCGAATTCGCTTTCCATGCGTCTGTCGAGTGAGAGCGCGCCCCCTGCAGGCCGCAGACTCCTGAGACCCCGAGGCCCTCTCTGAGACAGGCGGATTACCGGTCCCGACCGCCGGGGTCTGCAGTGATTTAATCGCTTCAGTAAGGGACGCCATGGATTGTGACAAGGACGTGACCCATTCCGGAGGAGCTACCACAGCATCTGGCTGAGGGACCGGAGCTGGAGAGACTACTGGAGGACTGGCAGGGGGGGGGGCTCCTGGACATGTTCAGGGTCACAGGCCTCACAGAGGCGATTACTTTGGGCGTGCGGAAAAAGGGCACTACAAGATACACAACTGGTAAAAAGAACCGTGTGATTCTTAACCCTTCTAGACATAATGATCCGTAATGCTATACCCAGGGCCAGAGACTGGGAAAAAGGGAATGCTTCAGCCAGATGGATCCGATGGACCGAGATGGATCCTCAAAGCATGATGCTGAGCCCAAAAGCGCTGTCTTATATGCATAGCAGGCCTTAGGGGGGAGGGACCGCCAAACGATGCTGCGGCCTGGAGCAGGCCCGAAGCCGGGGCCTCAATTTTTCCCCCCTTAGAGCGAGGAGAGCCGGAACCGGAAGTGACTCGCCGGAAGGGGCGGAGCCCCACAGCGCGGTCCGATGGCCGGAAGTCCCAGCTCCAGGAAGCTGCTCCACGCCCGAAGCGGCCAGGCAGAGCCGATGCCTCTGGGGGGACAGCGGCGCTGATCCTAACGCCGCGCGCCGCCGGACCATGCAGCAGCGTAGCTGCGCCACAGCGTCGCTCGACATAACGCCACAGCGCCGGACAACGCCGCAGCGCCACAGATCCAACGCCCCAGCGCCGGATCACGCCGCAGCGCAGCAGTCCCAACGCAGACCATGCACTCCCGGAGGACACAGCCGCCGGACCCCGCAGGTAATGCCAGGAGCCCCCCCATCATACCGCACTATCGAGGGGTAGAACCAATGACGGTGCAGGAACCCTATCTCCATTATCCCCAGGATAAGGAGAGGGACCGTCCACCACCCCAGCTAACACCGCAGGGGTGTAGAATTCAGGGGGGAACACACGGACATCTTATGGGCACCTGTACAGCCTGGAGTCTAGGTACCTCAGGGTGGTCAGGGCTAAGTCCGGTGAAGAATCCCACGTCGCGGGGAAGGATACGTGGAGAAAATCGCACGTACTTGCCCGTTGATGGTTTGGGGAGATCGGACCCTCAAAAAGGTCCGTCGCCCCTTCAATCCAAAGATGTTGAAAAAAATCGGGTCCATCGATCCAGGACCCAGAGATGTGCCTCCTTGAGACACTAAGCATGAACTGGAGTCTCTGGTAGCCAGTGTCAGGGTGTATACGATGGAGGAGGAGCTAATTTTTTTTTTAAGTTTACTTAGTGTCAGCCTCCTGGCGGCAGAAGCATACACCCGCAGTCCTGTGTCCCCCAATGAGGCGAAGGAGAAAGTACTTTTTTTTTCACAAAAAAATTCTTTTAGCCTCAATTTTTTCATTTTCACATTGGCAACAGGATAAAATGGATCCTAAAATGTGTTGGGCAATTTCTCCTGAGTACACCAATACCTCACATGTGGGGGTAAACCACTGTTTGGGCACATGGTAAGGCTCGGAAGGGAAGGAGCGCCATTTGACTTTTTGAATGAAAAATTATTTCCATCGTTAGCGGACACCATGTCGCGTTTGGATAGCTCCTGTGTGCCTAAACATTGGCGCTCCCCCACAAGAGACCCCATTTTGGAAACTAGACCCCCCAAGGAACTTATTTAGATGCATATTGAGCACTTTAAACCCCCAGGTGCTTCACAGAAGTTTATAACGCAGAGCCATGAAAATAAAAAATAATTTTTCTTTCCTCAAAAATGATTTTTTAGCCTGGAATTTCCTATTTTGCCAAGGATAATAGGAGAAATTGGACCCCAAATATTGTTGTCCAGTTTGTCCTGAGTACGCTGATACCCCATATGTGGGGGTAAACCACTGTTTGGGCGCACGGCAGGGCTCGGAAGGGATGGCACGCCATTTGGCTTTTTAAATGGAAAATTAGCTCCAATCATTAGCGGACACCATGTCACGTTTGCAGAGCCCCTGTGTGCCTAAACATTGGAGATCCCCCAGAAATGACCCCATTTTGGAAACTAGACCCCCAAAGGAACTAATCTAGATGTGTGGTGAGGACTTTGAACCCCCAAGTGCTTCACAGAAGTTTATAACGCAGAGCCATGAAAATAAAAAAAAAAAAATTATTTTCTCAAAAATGATCTTTTAGCCTGCAATTTTTTATTTTCCCAAGGGTAACAGGAGAAATTTGACCCCAAAAGTTGTTGTCCAGTTTCTCCTGAGTACGCTGATACCCCATATGTGGGGGTAAACCACTGTTTGGGCACATGCCGAGGCTCGGAAGTGAAGTAGTGACGTTTTGAAATGCAGACTTTGATGGAATGCTCTGTGGGCGTCACGTTGCGTTTGCAGAGCCCCTGATGTGGCTTAACAGTAGAAACCCCCCACAAGTGACCCCATTTTGGAAACTAGACCCCAAAAGGAACTTATCTAGATGTGTGGTGAGCACTTTGAACCCCCAAGCGCTTCATAGAAGTTTATAATGCAGAGCCGTGAAAATAATAAATACGTTTTCTTTCCTCAAAAATTATTTAGCCCAGAATTTTTTATTTTCCCAAGGGTTACAGGAGAAATTGGACCCCAAAAGTTGTTGTCCAGTTTCTCCTGAGTACGCTGATACCCCATGAGTGGGGGTAAACCACTGTTTGGGCACACGTCGGGGCTCAGAAGGGAAGTAGTGACTTTTGAAATGCAGACTTTGATGGAATGGTCTGCGGGTGTCACGTTGCGTTTGCAGAGCCCCTGGTGTGCCTAAACAGTAGAAACCCCCACAAGTGACCCCATTTTAGAAACTAGACCCCCTAAGGAACTTATCTAGATATGTGGTGAGCACTTTGAACCCCCAAGTGCTTCACAGACGTTTACAACGCAGAGCCGTGAAAATAAAAAATCATTTTTCTTTCCTCAAAAATGATGTTTTAGCAAGCATTTTTTTAGATTCACAAGGGTAACAGGAGAAATTGGACCCTAGTAATTGTTGCGCAGTTTGTCCTGAGTATGCTGGTACCCCATATGTGGGGGTAAACCACTGTTTGGGCACACGTCAGGGCTCGGAAGTGAGGGAGCACCATTTGACTTTTTGAATACAAGATTGGCTGGAATCAATGGTGGCGCCATGTTGCGTTTGGAGACCCCTGATGTGCCTAAACAGTGGTAACCCCTCAATTCTAACTCCAACACTAACCCTAACACACCCCTAACCCTAATCCCAACTGTAGCCATAACCCTGATCACAACCCTAACCCCAACACACCCCTAACCCTAATCACAACCCTAATTCCAACCCTAACCCTAAGGCTATGTGCCCACGTTGCGGATTCGTGTGAGATATTTCCGCACCATTTTTGAAAAATCCGCGGGTAAAAGGCACTGCGTTTTACCTGCGGATTTCCAGTGTTTTTTGTGCGGATTTCACCTGCGGATTCCTATTGAGGAACACGGGGGGGGGGGAATCGGAGCGCGGGAGGGGTGGAACGGAGCACGGGGGGGTGGAACGGAGCACCGGGGGGGGGGGGGGGGTGGATCGGAGTGCAGGGGGGGTGATTGGAGCACGGGGGGAGCGGACAAGAGCACGGGGGGGGAGCGGAGCACTGGACGGAGGGGAGCTGGAGCAGTGTACAGGCCAGATCGGGGGGCTGGGGGGGCGATCGGTGGGGTGGGGTGGGGTGGGGGCACATTAGTATTTCCAGCCATGGCCGATGATATTTCAGCATCGGCCATGGCTGGATTGTAATATTTCACCAGTTATAATAGGTGAAATATTACAAAATCGCTCTGATTGGCAGTTTTACTTTCAACAGCCAATCAGAGCGATTGTAGCCACGAGGGGGTGAAGCCACCCCCCCTGGGCTAAACTACCACTCCCCCTGTCCCTGCAGATCGGGTGAAATGGGAGTTAACCCTTTCACCCGATCTGCAGGGACGCGATCTTTCCATGACGCCACATAGGCGTCATGGGTCGGATTGGCACCGACTTTCATGACGCCTACGTGGCGTCATGGGTCGGGAAGGGGTTAAGTCAGCTCAGATAAATGATAATCATTGCAGCCCATTGAATCTTACAGAAGTAGAAGATTATGGGCAGTAATGGATCTGAAAACCTCAAACACATCAGGAAAAGCTCAGAAAACAACTAAAACAACACTTAAAAGCTCAAAAAGTGCCAGAGAAAAGGAGTTTCCTGAAGCGTTTTACGCTTGAAAAATAAACTGTTTTGGCCACCTGAAAAATCTTGTGTACCCCAAGGCTACGTTCACACATTGCATTTTTACAGCCTTTTTTTTCTGCAGACTGATCACTTAGCAGTAATGAAGCTGCTTTAAATAAAAAAAAAAAAATAAAAAAAAAAAATAAAAAACAACATGATCCAGAATTAAAAATTGCAACCAGGAAAAAAAAAAACAAAAATAAGCTTGTACGTACATGAGATTTCTTGAATCACATTGGTTTTGCTAGTACGTACATACTGTATATACACACACATATCAGTACTACCGAAACCAATGAGATTATGTATATTAACAAAAAAAAAAAAAAAACTGCTGTTGCTTTTTTTATTTTACTACTTATTTTTCTGTCAATGGCCCTGTATGAAGAATTTTTTACTACATGGAAAGCTGATATTTTATTGACACCATTTAGGGGTACCATGAAATGTTTTTTTTTTATTGTGTTTTTTTGGGAGGGATCACAAGCAAAAAAAAACCCAAACAAACACTAATTTAGGCATTTAGATTAATTTCTCTTTATGGCATTTACCATAAAAACGAATTAATTTCATAGATCAGATTTTTATATGCATAAAAATATAAATAATTCTTATTTCTTTATTTTTTAACTGGAAAATGTAAGGGAAGGTGAATTCAAGCCTTTACATTTATTTTTTTTATATATTTTTTTTTAAATATAAATGAAAAAAAAGTGACTTTACTTTATCATTTAGCACTTCTTTGAAATCCGCAGCAATTCCGCACAGCTTTTTTTCCCCCATTGAATAACATTGTACTGTACATCACAGTGCGGATCTGCAGCGTTTCTGCACGGAAAAATCCGTCCGCAGCAAATCCGCATCGTGTGCACATAGCCTTAATAGTTCCAAGTTTAAAACATAAAAGACACCTAAAACTGTTGTACACTGGGAATGCAACACTTAAATACTGCTGGCAAAGATTGAGAGCAGCATTTAAAGGGAATCTGTCAGTAAGTTCTTTGCTGCCTCATCTGAGAGCAGCATAATGTAGGAAAAGAGACCCTGATTCCAACGATGTGCCACTTAATTTACTGGTGCAGTAGTTGTGATACAATTAATGTTTTTAGATATAGCAGAGCTCAGAAAGCTAACTAGCCCACACCACATCCTTCTGTGTACGTGTACACTGTCTATTGACAGTAAGCTTCTACTCAGTGCTTGGGACATATTTGGACCAGGATGCACACAAGCTGTAGTCCTGTAGTGTTATCCTCCTGCTGATAAAACACACATTGTATTGAAACAACAGCATACAGCCTTATAAGTAGCACATAGCTGGAATCAGTGCCTCAGCTCATACCTTCTGCTGCCCTCGGATTAAATAGCAAAAGGTTGATGACAGATTCCCTTTTAGCAGTAGAAGAATTGATCAGAGCCAGCTCAGGTTGCTGCTGTTACAGCCAGTTTGGAGCAGGCTCAGCTCCTGGGCCTGCTCCATACACCTACAACTGAAGTACTATTACATCACACATCAAGAAACAGTTAAACACTCGACTGTTTGGGGTACAATATAGCCAAATTTGTTGCGGATACATATACATTGTCACACAAATAATAGAAATTCTCTTACATGGCCTTCTCAATGGCACCAATTTCATTAGACATCCCCAATCCATAATAACACAGTGCTCCCAAACCAACCACAGCACTTCCGGCCACAATTAGTCTTCCCGTTGCATCAACTGAAGCAAAGAAAAAAAAAGAAGATATTAATATTGTATTGCTAAAAAAAATTATTATTAATATTGTATTGCCATGTATTGGGTGGTAATTTTGGATAATGTCAAGATTACCTAAAATCCCTAAGGCTACGTTCACATGCACTCTGAAAGCAGGATTTTTTACTGCCAAATGTCTGTTCTGTGTTGTATTTTGGGTGCGGATCACACATGAACTTTGTCTACTGTAAGGGCTCAGCTCACCTGCGAGAAACTCCGATGAGTCTCACAATACCCGACACTGCTCCCCGCACACAGGAGCGGAGCGTGCGGCTGCATGTAAACCTACGCGGCCGCACGCTTCGATCTGAGCGCCGGGTATTAACATGCGAGACTCATCTGAGTTTCTCGCACTTGAGTATGAGCCCTAAAATGTTAAATAAAGGTAGTTTCAGTCACCAAAACTGTTGGAAAAATAAATAAAAGAAAAACACACTGAAAACGCTGCATTTGTGCACTCATTTCTTTCTAAGGGTATGTTTCCATGTTCAGGAAACGCGTTTTTGACGCAGTGTCAAACACACAGCGTCCAGATGTTACAACATAGTGGAAATCCCGTCTCCATTATGCAGTAAAAGACGCATGCGGCAGACCCGCGAAAGATGCACATGCGGCGCATCTTTTAAGAACGCAGCATGTCCTTACAATGCTGAAACAACGCAAGGACAGCGCAGGTGACCTGCCAGTGACCTCAGGTGCAGATTTGGTCAGGATTTTACCTGCATAAGATTCTGACCAAATCCTGAACGTGGAAACATACCCCTAAGGGTACCGTCACACAGTGCCATTTCGATCGCTACAACGGTACGATTCGTGACGTTCCAGCGATATCGTTACGATATCGCTGTGTCAGACACGCAGCAGCGATCCTGCTGAGAATCGTACATCGTAGCAGATCGTTTAGAACTTTCTTTCGTCGCTGGATCTCCCGCTGGCATCGCTAGATCGGTGTGTGTGACACCCATCTAGCGATGCGATCTAGCGATGCGTTCGCTTGTAACCAGGGTAAACATCGGGTTACTAAGCGCAGGGCCGCGCTTAGTAACCCGATGTTTACCCTGGTTACAAGCGTAAAACTAAAAAAAAAACAAACAGCACATACTTACATTCTGGTGTCCGTCAGGTCCCTTGCCGTCTGCTTCCCGCACTCAGTGACTGCCGGCCGTAAAGTGAAAGCAGAGCACAGCTTTCACTTTCACTTTACGGCCGGCAGTCAGTGAGTGCGGGAAGCAGACGGCAAGGGACCTGACGGACACCAGAATGTAAGTATGTGCTGTTTGTTTTTTTTTACGCTGGTAACCAGGGTAAACATCGGGTTACTAAGCGCGGTCTTGCGCTTAGTAACCCGATGTTTACCCTGGTTACCCGGGGACCTCGGCATCGTTGGTCGCTGGAGAGCTGTCTGTGTGACAGCTCCCCAGTGACCACACTACGATTTACCTACGATCACGGCCAGGTCATATCGCTGGTCGTGATCGTAGGTAAATCGTATAGTGTGACGGTACCCTTCGGGTAAAAAATGCTGCAATAACATTGAAAGAATTGACAAGCCGCAGGTTTCAAAAACTATACAGTTGTCAAATTCAGTCAGGGAAAATAAAAAGCTTTTGCTTGCACTATAAAATGCAGCTTACACAAAAAAAATAATGACAAAAAGAAAAAGAAAACGTAGCAAAAACGCTATATGTGAACACAGCCTGAGCCATACGTATAATACTTACAACGTGCAGCTGTTCCCATGGAAGGTTCAAATGCGGCTTCTTTAATTTCTTCTCGTGCCGTCTTTGCGCGACGAATGCCAAATCTAGTTTTCGTGGAATAGCCCTGTTTTAGTCAAATATACAATGAGAAATCACAAGAAGAACGTTGCATATCTACATACATTTCAGCATAAGGTTATGTGCAGACGTTCAGGATTTGAAGCAGAGATTTCTGCACTACTTTGGCAGGAAAAACGCTGAATGAAATATGTGCATTCTTTGCGGATTCTTCCCCTTTCAATATGGGTGGAATCGGCAGCAAAAACGCTGAAAGAATTGACCTGCTGCTGATTAAACCTGCTGCCAATCTGCAAGGAAAACATAAGCAACGTGTGCACGAGACTTCAGGATTCTAGATAACTTTCCTAGCACTAGGAAATCCTTCAGGTTTTGAGACAAAACTGCACAGAAGATACGCAACATGTGCACAGACCCCAACGAATAGACTTACTAATTTCAGAGAAAACTAGAACATAAAACCTAGTCAAGAGTAACTTATGGCCTCCCTGGCCCTAATGTGTGTGACAACATAGGTTTTATAGAAACCGTGAATGAAGTAAAGGGGGAAAAAAAGCCCATGCATAGCCATGGTTATCAGACCTATCCTGCCCGTATGTCCTATCCAGGTATGAGCTACTACTCAGGTACCCTCCATTAAGGCACGATGCCCATGATCTGGAATTAGAGTGTATGTTCACTGTGTCCAAATTGCCTTCTTCTGAAAGCAGGTAAAGCTGAATGTGTTCACTGCACCGTGTGGATTTATCGGATCCAACACATTTCTATTGCTGTAATAGAAAATTGACATGCTGCAGTCTGGAGAGACGCACTGCATGTCAGTGTCCGCAGGTGACTATGCATGCATAGTGGACATGGGATTTCTAGAAATATTATCCACCATGCTGTCACAGTTGACCACTGCTATTTAATGCTGCATAAATACACAACGTCAAAACCACAGCAGCTCCTGATTGTTGGCACACTCCCTTAGGGCTCCTTTCCACTTGCGAGAAACACATCCGTGTCTCGCATGTGAAAACCAAGCTCTGGCACCGGCACTCCAGAGCGGAGCGTGCAGCCGCATAGCAACACACGGAGCTGAACGCTCCGCTCCCAAGTGCCGGCGCCAGAGCTTGGTTTTCACATGCAAGACACGGACGTGTTTCTCGCAAGTGGAAAGGAGCCCTTAGGGTCAGAATGGAGAGTTAATAAGATTTTCACACTGAGTTTTTTTTTTGTTTTTTTTTTTTTAAATGTGCCAGATAATTTCGATTTATTTCAATGGGAAACCTAGACTGCTCTTTATAAAGAGAGGTTCTTTGGGAGTTTTTCTAACAAGGTTTTGAAGACCTCACAAATAGGGGGTGGGGTGGGAGAAGGGATATTGTTTCTCTAATGTTGATTTCTTCCCAAGGTTGACACTGTCAAGTCAAAAAGCTATGTGGGGGGGGCGGGCTCAGATGAAGAGGAAAAAAAAAACTGCATCAGATCTGAAAACCTCACAAAAAAACCTCAATGGATTTGTAAACTTAAAAAAAAACAAACAAACAAACAAAAAAAAAAAAACACTGTGTGGACATTACATCAGAGGCTTGTTACATTTTTTTTTCTCACTGTAGCATTATAGTGTAGACTGGGATACAAAGTTAAAACACTGTTCACACAATGACCAAAATAAGACGCATTTTAAATGCATACAATTTTCTTAAATTAAATCGGCAAAACCGTACAGCGTCAGTCTTTGCAAAGTGAGGGTACAGCACCATGCGTGAAATGAGCACCGTACAGCCCATCCTGGTTATGGCGTGAGCTGCAGACCTCTGCTGCAGTAACTGGTGGCAGGATGATAGCCGACTATTAGGAATCTCGTTTAAGTTCTAATTCCCATCTCAACAATGCTCCTAGAGTGACTTAATGGGGGGGGAGTCCACAACTGGACAACCTCTCCAGGGATCATTACCTGCTGTTCGTTTTTAAAACCAAGAGAGGTTCCCAACAGGAGGAACCTTCTCTTAAAAGTCATGGCCATATAAAGCCACCGTGAGCAGTCCTGGAGAAGGGCCACGATTAGTTACCTGGTTAGGCTGTGAAGGCCACTGGTGAGTTTTTATAGTGGTATTTCGCAAAGCCGGGGAAGGCTGGATCAGCGCTGGGCGGACGAGCGTGGGGACGCTCCTCAGGCAGGCTAGCCTCGTGGCAAACATCTTGTGCTGCGGTGTGTAGAGGCTTTACAAGATGAACCTGTCAGTGACACAGATGGAAACATTTAAAACATACATTCACAATGTCATCATACATGGCAAGAGCAATATGCATTATTGTAGGTGGAAAAATGGATGTCGAGAAACCATTCAATGTTGTTGCAGAGATGTGGCGCGCACAAAGTATGCTGCATCAGTGTCATCACTGGTACAAGGGTGTGGAGGTACCGCAAACTCAGCTGGGTTCACATTGAATTAATGCAGTCCGTTAACGCTGCCATTAACCCCTATTATCGGGCGCATCGCCAATGCATGCCATCGCTAGCGATGTGCCGTCATTCAGTGACGGAGCCTCGGACGCAGGCTGCATGGTCTGAGGCTCCGTCAGAGGCAGGCAGGCACACAGACAGGCACACAGAGGCAGGCAGGCACAGAGGCAGGCAGACACACAGAGGCAGACACAGAATCAGGCAGGCAGACGCACACGGACAGACACGCAGTCATACACACACAGGCCGGCAGGCACACAGACGCAGGCAGACACAGAAGCAGGCAGGCACACAGACGCAGGCAGGCACACATACACGCAGACAGCGCAGCTGCAGTTATATTCAGTCTTTCATGTATCTGGAGGAATAATTGGCTTTTTCCGTGTGAGGGTTTTGCTCCCACTAGTGAGGGCAGCGCGGCTAAATACCTGTTGTGGGCAGACATATATCTGTATACAGCAGCGTGTACACACACATACGGGGAGCACAGCTAGTGTGTGTATGACACGTATACCCATAAGTCACACACCCCCGGTATCACCAGGTCACTCACCGCCGGCCCCGCAGCTCTGTCTGCAGCACACACGCAGTTACCTCTGATGTAAGCGCTCAGTAACTTTCCCGAACCTTCCCCGCGGCTGTCGTCACCGCGCAGAGCACACCGGGTAATGAAGTTCTAGACGTCCTGTTACGGCCGCGATGATATGAGATAAACTACAATTCCCATGAGTCCCATAAGTCGTACGTACGCTCGAAACGTTAAGGTCACGCTGATCATAAGACGGTTACGTAGTCCGCCCTTTTGAGCAGAGGTTGCGTCTAGAGCGGAGTTGATTTATTGAGGACCTCCCTGACAGCGGAGCTCGGTGCTGAGGAGACGAGGATGGAGGTGCTGGACGGCTCAGCACTGAGGCCACTATGGAGTAGATTCCAGGAGCTCCTCACACATTGTATTCTATTGGCCTCATCTGGATTCTTAATGCTTTTTTAGAGAATACTCAAATTTTTGATGGAGCAAACATCCACATTGATACATTATTATTTTTATGTATTTTTATACAGCAATTTTTTTTCCTGCGCTGATTGTTCACCTTTGCCAGAATGTGACTTTTCCCATGTGTTCACCTGTCCTGCCCGCACTAGCGACATTTTGAAGAGTGGGCGGAGCTTTGTGGGGAGAGGCCTTAGGCCCGTTTCACACTTCCGTCTCTTTTCCCGTCACAATGCGTCATTTTGTGAAAAAAACGGATCCAGCAAATGCTTCTGCTGGATCCGTTTTTTTCTCATAGATTATATTAGCGACGGATTGTTTCGGATGGTCTTCCGTTTCAGCCGTCGTGCACTGGATCCGGCGTAAAATCTCTGTCCGTCGGGCGGAGACAACGCACAAAGGAACGTTTTTTGTGCACGTCGGAAAATTGCTCAGCGACGCATCCTGCACCGTCCGTCATTGGCTATAATGGAAGCCTATGGGCGCAGGATCCGTCGCTGACCGTCAAAAGCAGGAATCCAGCGATGGGTTCCGTCTTTTGAAACTGAGCACGAGAGGAAGAATTTCCAGTTAGAGAAATTCTCGCTCGCTCGCTCGCTCTCTCTTTTACTATTGATGCTGCCTCTGCAGCATCAATAGTAAAAAAGATATATTAAAAACAATAAAAAATCTTGATATTCTTACCTTCCGGCGTCCCTTGCAACCTTCCCGATGCTCGTGACGCTCGCGATGCTCCCGTTCCCAGTAATGCATCGCGGAAATGACCCCAGATGACGTAGCGGTGTCGCGAGCATCGGGAAGGCTGCAGGTGATGCAGGAAGGTAAAAATAACACTTTATTTTTTTTTAAATTATTTTAAATTTTATTTTATTATTTTGTGTTGTGTATGCGTTTTCACAGCGGAAAACCGCTGCGAAGATGCATACACAACAGGTGCACATAGCCTCGACGGGTCAATCAAAAAAACGGACCCAGTGCACCCATTTTTTACAATCTGCACAGGATCCGTCTTTTCTACATTTTGACGGATACTGTACAGATTGTAAAAATGGAAGTGTGAATGAAGCCGAAGGCCTCTTTCACACTTCCATTTTTTACAATCAGTCACAATCCGTCAAAATGTTGAAAAGACGGATCCTGTGCAGATTGTAAAAACGGATGCACTGGGTCCATTTTTTTGACGGATCCGTAGCGTTTTCCAAGCGATCTGTAGCATCGCTTGGAAAACTGATTGACAGGTTGGTCACACTTGTCAAACATAGTGTTTGACAAGTGCGACCAACTTTTTACTATTGATGCTGCCTATGCAGCATCAATAGTAAAAAGATAATGTTAAAAAAGAAAATCTTGATATCCTCACCTTCCGGCGGCCCCCGCAGCCTTCCCGATGCTCCTGTTCCCAGTAATGCCTTGTGAAATGACCCGATGACGTAGCAGTCTCGCAAGACCACTACATCATCACAGGTCATTCTCGCAATGTATTACTGGAAACAGGAGCATCGGGAAGGCTGCGAGGGACACCGGAAGGTAAGATTATCAAGATTTTTTATTATTTTTAACATATCTTTTTACTATTGATGCGCATAGGCAGCATCAATAGTAAAAAGAGAGAGCGAGAGAGAATTTCCCTGACTGGAACTTCTTCCACGCATGCTCAGTTTCAAAAGACGGCATCCGTCGCTGGATTCCTGCTTTTGACACACAGCGACGGATCCTGCATCTATAGGCTTCCATTATAGCCAATGATGGATGGTGCAGGATCCGTCGCTGTGCGATTTTCCGACGTTCACAAAAAACATTTCTATGTGCGTTGTCTCCGCCCGACGGACAGCGATTTTACGACGGATCCAGTGCATGGCAGATGAAACGGAAGGCCATCCGTCACTAATACAAGTCTATGAGAAAAAAACGGATCCAGCAAAAACATTTGCTGGATCCATTTTTTCAGAAAACGACGCATTGTGACGGAAAAAAAAAAGACGGAAGTGTGAAAGAGGCCTAAGGCCTCTTTCACACTTCCGTCGGTACGGGTCCATCGCAATGCGTCGGGCCGACGGACGTGAATTTTGCACGACGTGGGCAGTGGATGCAGTTTTTCGACGCATCCGCTGCCCAGTCTGCAGTCTGAGGAGGAGGGGGCGGAGTTTCGGCAGCGCATGTGTGGTCGAAAAATGGCGGACGCGACAGACAAAAAAACCATTACATTGAACTTTTTTTGTGACGACGGTCCGCCAAAACACGACGGATCCGTCGCACGACGGACGCGATGTGTGGCAATCCGTCGCTAATAAGTTTTTGGGCAAAAAACGCATCCTGTGAGCACATTTGCAGGATCCATTTTTTGCCCTAAACGATGGATTGCGACGGATTGCAAAAAACACTAGTGTGAAAGTAGCCTAAAAGACCTCAACCGACAGACATCATAAAGGAGTGCAGCCGACAGTAATCATAAAAGAGCGCAGCTGACAGACATCATAAGTTACAGCACATAAGTAACAAATTATTACAGAAATGAAATGTCTGGTGTCACTGGAGAACATTTCTGTTGTAATTTATGCAGCTTTTGTAATGTAAATTATGATGAATGTGCCTAAACAGTTGAAACCCCTCACAAGTGGCCTCAGTTTGGAAACTAGATCCCTCAGGGAACTTATCTAGATTTGTGGTGAGCACCTTGAACCTCCATATGCTTCACAGAAGTTTGTAACTTGAGCCGTGAAAATAAAAAATCACATTTTTTCCACAGAAATGTTCCTTTAGCCCCAATTTTTTATGTTCACAAGGGTAACAGGAGAAATTGCACCATAGAGTTTGTTGTGAAATTTCTCCTGAACACGCTGATGCCCCATATGTGGAGGAAATCTACTGTTTGGGTGTACAAAAAGACTTGGAAGGTAAAGAGAACTATTTGACTTTTTGAATGCAAAATTTTCTGGAATCAGTAGACGCCAGTTTGGAGAGCCGTTGCTGTTCCTATAGAGTGGAAACTCCTCACAAAAGACCTCATTTTAGAAACTAGACCCCTCAAGGAACTTGGCTTCATATAAGTTCATAACGTTGAGCTGCGAAAATAAAACAAAAAAAAATAAATTTTCCCCACAAAAATGTTTTTAGCCCCAATTTTTTTTAATTTTCACAAGGGTAACCCCAAAATGTGTTTGGAATTTCTCCTGAGTACAACAATACCTCATAAGTATGGAGTGACGTTTAGGAACGCAGATTATGATAGATGCTCTGCTGGTGTCATGTGGCGTTTGGAGAGCCCCTGATGTACCTAAACAGTGGAAACCTCTCACAAATGGCAACATTTTGGAAACTAGACCCCTCAGGGATTTTGTCTAGATGTGTGGTGAGCACCTTGAACCCTAGGTGCTTCACAGAAGTTAATAATGCTGAGCCATAAAAATAAAAAAAATCAAATTTTTCCCACAAAAATGTTCTTTTAGGCTATGTTCACACGTTCCTGATTTCCCTCCTTTTTTTTCAGGACTAAAAACCGCAGCTCTTGGCAGAAAACGCAGGTCCTTTTTTTGGTGCGTTTTTTGGTGCGTGTTTTGGTGCGTTTTTTGATGCATTTTTTGATGCGTTTTCTATGCAGAGTCTGTGTGTTTTCTAGGAAGTTTTTTAGGGTTAAAATGGCTGAAAATACCCTAACCCTACCCCTAACCCTAACCCTACCCCTAACCCTAACCCTATTCTAACCTTAGTGAAAAAAAAAAAAAAAAATTCTTAATTTTTTTATTGTCCCTACCTATGGGGGTGACAAAGGGTAAGGTCATTTACTATTTTTTTTATTTTGATCACTGAGATAGGTTATATCTCAGTGATCAAAATGCACTTTGGAACGAATCTGCCGCCACTGCGCATGCGCCCGCCATTTTGCAAAATGGCGGCGCCCAGGGAGAAGACGGCCGGACGGACACCGGGAGGCCGGGTAAGTATAAGGGGGGGAGATGAGGGTACGGGGGGCGTCGGAGCATGGGGGGGTGGCATCGGAGCACGGGGGGGTGGCATCGGAGCATGGGGGGGTGGCATCGGGGCACGGGGGGGGCAGCCACACTACAGCGGTTCTGCACCACAAACCGCAGAAAACCCGCAGATATTTTTTTCATCTGCGGGTTTTACTGCGGGTTTGACCTCACAATGGAGGTCAATGGGTGCAGAACCGCTGCAGTTCCGCAAAAAGAAGTGACATGGTACTTCTTTTTTACCGCGGCTATTCAGCGCGGCTTTTTTCGCGATTTTCCGCAATGTGGGCACAGCAGTTCCTGTTTTCCATAGGGTACATTGTAATGTACCCTGCATGGAAAACAGCTGCGGACCCGCAGCGGGAAAATCGCGGCGATTCCGCATGAAAAAAAGGATGGTGTGAACATGGCCTTAGCCTCAAATGTTTTATTTTCTCAGGTTTAGAGAGAAAATGGACCCCAAAATGTGTTGTACAATATCTCCTCTAAGTACAGCAATACCCCATATGTGGTCGAAAACTACTTTTGAGGCACCGTTAATAAGAAACAAGTACTGGACGCAGCAGTAGATATACATCCAACTAAAATAAATCAATGTACGAGTTATGTAATAAGTGGTATACATCTGCTGAGTGGATGAATGGTGGACCATTTGGAAGATTAGTGGAACCCAAGAAAAGAAAAGCCGAACATGTGGTAAAAAAACAATATGGGACAAGAAAGTACGGTATATAAAGATAAAATACCTTTATTGACAAAGTGGTAAAGGGTAGCACTGCACCATAAAATATCAAAAAAATATAAATATAATAAAATATATTAAAAGGCCAACTCCAGGGTAACCGATAGATTTAATGTACTGTATAATGAATCAATTTAAATATATACCATAAAGTGCTATGTGCTACAATGTGCACACAAATATGACCCTGTGTATATATCTATAATATAACGCTGGGAGCGTCACTCTGTCCGAAGCCTCTATAGACTGCGCAAGCGCAAGCGCCGGCGCAGTCTGGGCCTCAGAGCGACGCTCCCGGGAGATCGCGGTGTGCGTTCACACTGAACACACACCGCGATCTCCACCGCAGAAGCAGGGACCGCCAGGAGGGTGAGTATCGGCCTATATTCACCTGTCCCCGTTCCATCGCTGAGCGGCGCCATCTTCCCGGTCTTCGGTCTGTGGCCTTCAGTTCAGAGGGCGCGATGACGCGCTTAATGCGTGCCGGCGCCGCCCTCTGACTGAACAGTCACAGCCAGGAGACCGGGAAGATGGCGGCGCTCAGCGATGGAACGCAGGACAGGTGAGTATAGTAAGTGCTGAGGGGGCCTGAGCTGGCGGCGATACCGGCACCTGACCCCCACAGCGCGCCGGTGTCCCCGCCTGCTCAGGCCCCCCAGCACTCGGCGCCGAGCGGGTCAGAGGCAGTATGGGGACGCAGGATGGAGCAGCACATAAGGATGGGGACGCAGGATGGAGCAGCACATAAGGATGGGGACGCAGGATGGAGCAGGACATAAGGATGGGGACGCAGGATGGAGCAGGACATAAGGATGGGGACGCAGGATGGAGCAGCACATAAGGATGGGGACGCAGGATGGAGCAGCACATAACAGTATGGGGACGCAGGATGGAGCAGGACATAAGGATGGGGACGCAGGATGGAGCAGCACATAAGGATGGGGACGCAGGATGGAGCAGCACATAAGGATGGGGACGCAGGATGGAGCAGCACATAAGGATGGGGACGCAGGATGGAGCAGCACATAAGGATGGGGACGCAGGATGGAGCAGCACATAAGGATGGGGACGCAGGATGGAGCAGCACATAAGGATGGGGACGCAGGATGCAGCAGCACATAAGGATGGGGACGCAGGATGGAGCAGCACATAAGGATGGGGACGCAGGATGGAGCAGCACATAAGGATGGGGACGCAGGATGCAGCAGCACATAAGGATGGGGACGCAGGATGGAGCAGCACATAAGGATGGGGACGCAGGATGGAGCAGGACATAAGGATGGGGACGCAGGATGGAGCAGCACATAAGGATGGGGACGCAGGTTGCAGCAGCACATAAGGATGGGGACGCAGGATGGAGCAGCACATAAGGATGGGGACGCAGGATGGAGCAGGACATAAGGATGGGGACGCAGGATGGAGCAGCACATAAGGATGGGGACGCAGGATGCAGCAGCACATAAGGATGGGGACGCAGGATGGAGCAGCACATAAGGATGGGGACGCAGGATGGAGCAGGACATAAGGATGGGGACGCAGGATGGAGCAGCACATAAGGATGGGGACGCAGGATGCAGCAGCACATAAGGATGGGGACGCAGGATGGAGCAGCACATAAGGATGGGGACGCAGGATGGAGCAGGACATAAGGATGGGGACGCAGGATGGAGCAGCACATAAGGATGGGGACGCAGGATGGAGCAGCACATAAGGATGGGGACGCAGGATGGAGCAGAACATAAGGATGGGGACGCAGGATGGAGCAGCACATAAGGATGGGGACGCAGGGTGGAGCAGCACATAAGGATGGGGACGCAGGATGGAGCAGCACATAACAGTATGGGGACGCAGGATGGAGCAGGACATAAGGATGGGGACGCAGGATGGAGCAGCACATAAGGATGGGGACGCAGGAGGGTGAGTATCGGCCTATATTCACCTGTCCCCGTTCCATCGCTGAGCGGCGCCATCTTCCCGGTCTTCGGTCTGTGGCCTTCAGTTCAGAGGGCGCGATGACGCGCTTAATGCACGCCGGCGCCGCCCTCTGACTGAACAGTCACAGCCAGGAGACCGGGAAGATGGCGGCGCTCAGCGATGGAACGCAGGACAGGTGAGTATAGTAAGTGCTGGGGGGGCCTGAGCTGGCGGCGATACCGGCACCTGACCCCCACAGCGCGCCGGTGTCCCCGCCTGCTCAGGCCCCCCAGCACTCGGCGCCGAGCGGGTCAGAGGCAGTATGGGGACGCAGGATGGAGCAGCACATAAGGATGGGGACGCAGGATGGAGCAGCACATAAGGATGGGGACGCAGGATGGAGCAGCACATAACAGTATGGGGACGCAGGATGGAGCAGGACATAAGGATGGGGACGCAGGATGGAGCAGCACATAAGGATGGGGACGCAGGATGGAGCAGCACATAAGGATGGGGACGCAGGATGGAGCAGCACATAAGGATGGGGACGCAGGATGGAGCAGCACATAAGGATGGGGACGCAGGATGGAGCAGCACATAAGGATGGGGACGCAGGATGGAGCAGCACATAAGGATGGGGACGCAGGATGGAGCAGCACATAAGGATGGGGACGCAGGATGCAGCAGCACATAAGGATGGGGACACAGGATGGAGCAGCACATAAGGATGGGGACGCAGGATGGAGCAGCACATAAGGATGGGGACGCAGGATGCAGCAGCACATAAGGATGGGGACGCAGGATGGAGCAGCACATAAGGATGGGGACGCAGGATGGAGCAGGACATATGAATGGGGACGCAGGATGGAGCAGCACATAAGGATGGGGACGCAGGTTGCAGCAGCACATAAGGATGGGGACGCAGGATGGAGCAGCACATAAGGATGGGGACGCAGGATGGAGCAGGACATAAGGATGGGGACGCAGGATGGAGCAGCACATAAGGATGGGGACGCAGGATGCAGCAGCACATAAGGATGGGGACGCAGGATGGAGCAGCACATAAGGATGGGGACGCAGGATGGAGCAGGACATAAGGATGGGGACGCAGGATGGAGCAGCACATAAGGATGGGGACGCAGGATGCAGCAGCACATAAGGATGGGGACGCAGGATGGAGCAGCACATAAGGATGGGGACGCAGGATGGAGCAGGACATAAGGATGGGGACGCAGGATGGAGCAGCACATAAGGATGGGGAAGCAGGATGGAGCAGCACATAAGGATGGGGACGCAGGATGGAGCAGAACATAAGGATGGGGACGCAGGATGGAGCAGCACATAAGGATGGGGACGCAGGATGGAGCAGCACATAAGGATGGGGACGCAGGATGGAGCAGCACATAACAGTATGGGGACGCAGGATGGAGCAGGACATAAGGATGGGGACGCAGGATGGAGCAGCACATAAGGATGGGGACGCAGGATGGAGCAGCACATAAGGATGGGGACGCAGGATGGAGCAGCACATAAGGATGGGGACGCAGGATGGAGCAGCACATAAGGATGGGGACGCAGGATGGAGCAGGACATAAGGATGGGGACGCAGGATGGAGCAGGACATAAGGATGGGGACGCAGGATGGAGCAGCACATAAGGATGGGGACGCAGGATGGAGCAGCACATAACAGTATGGGGACGCAGGATGGAGCAGGACATAAGGATGGGGACGCAGGATGGAGCAGCACATAAGGATGGGGACGCAGGATGGAGCAGCACATAAGGATGGGGACGCAGGATGGAGCAGCACATAAGGATGGGGACGCAGGATGGAGCAGCACATAAGGATGGGGACGCAGGATGGAGCAGCACATAAGGATGGGGACGCAGGATGGAGCAGCACATAAGGATGGGGACGCAGGATGGAGCAGCACATAAGGATGGGGACGCAGGATGCAGCAGCACATAAGGATGGGGACGCAGGATGGAGCAGCACATAAGGATGGGGACGCAGGATGGAGCAGCACATAAGGATGGGGACGCAGGATGCAGCAGCACATAAGGATGGGGACGCAGGATGGAGCAGCACATAAGGATGGGGACGCAGGATGGAGCAGGACATAAGGATGGGGACGCAGGATGGGAGCAGCGCATCACAGGATGGGAGCAGCGCATGACAGGATGGGGACGCAGGATGGGAGCAGCGCATGACAGGATGGGGTCGCAGGATGGGAGCAGCGCATGACAGGAAAGGGAACGCAGGATGGAGCAGCGCATGACAGGATGGGAACGCAGGATGGAGCAGCACATGACAGGATGGGGACGCAGGATGGAGCAGCGCATGACAGGATGGGGACGCAGGATGGAGCAGCACATGACAGGATGGGGACGCAGGATGGAGCAGCACATACCATGATGGAGACAATATACCAATATAAATGCTCGCCACCCGGGCGTAGAACGGGTTCAATAGCTAGTATATATATAGCAGCAACTAGTGCTGTGCCCCAAGAAAATATAGTAGCTCAGGAATGGATAAAAAAGTTTATTTTTATAAATAATTGAAAGGAGCAAAATACTCAAAAAGTGCAAAAATAGATGATTATGTGGAAAAATCAGCCATAGATAGCGAAGTTAATACAGTAATGTAGTAAATAAGGTTTAAAGGGAACCTGTCACCTGAATTTGGCGGGACTGGTTTTGGGTCATATGGGCGGAGTTTTCGGGTGTTTGATTCACCCTTTCCTTACCCGCTGGCTGCATGCTGGCTGCAATATTGGATTGAAGTTCATTCTCCGTCCTCCATAGTACATGCCTGCACAAGGCAAGATTGCTTTGCGCAGGCGTGTACTATGGAGGACAGAGAATGAACTTCAATCCAATATTGCAGCCAGCATGCAGCCAGCGGGTAAGGAAAGGGTGAATCAAACACCTGAAAACTCCGCCCATATGACCCAAAACCAGTCCCGCCAAATTCAGGTGACAGAGTCCCTTTAATCATAATAGGGCTGAAATCAATAGTGATAAGCGTAGGTAGGGTGAGACCAAACTGTTGGTAAGTATAGTTCAAAAAGGACCAGAATAGCAATGACGGTGTAAACAATTCCTGTAGAGCTAAGGCTGCAGTGAATCTGGGGCACAATGACATAATGGAGAGAAGATGAATGTTACCTGGATAGATGATGGCTCTGGTGCGGTGCACACATCGACGCGCATTTTGGACTGTGTCCGCCAGGGGATGTCGTTCGCATTGAACCTGGGGTTTAAAAAGCTGGGGACCAAGATGCCAATAGGTGGAGGCTGGAGGAGATCGACGACGCATGCGTGCCAGGAGGTCCTGGAAGCAGCCGGCCGCCGTGTCATGTGTCTGATGATTCCGAGTCATGTCATGGGGATTCAGCGTCCTGGAGGCATGGAGACACGGGGGGCGGAGGCAACCCATGGCGCAGGCAGACGCATGCATACAGCTGCGGTCAGTGCCTGTCAGCGTTTGATTCAGAATGATAGATACAGCCAAGAATGAAGGCACACCTGTAAGGTATCTAAGATGGATATTATGTGCTCGGGAAGCACAGTGCAAAGCTCAGAAAGGAAGAAGCACCATATTGGAGTTCAGATTTTGCTGGACTGGTTTGATAGTGCGGTCACGTTGACAGAGCCCCCGAGGTGCCAGAACAGCAGAACCCCTCACAAGTAACCCATGTTGCTGAGTGTAAATTGCAAGCTGCCATTGTATTTCCCAGTACTTTGCAGTCAGCAGTACGCTATGGTGCCCAGCTCATGCTTCTGGACACACGCACCTGTAAATTAGTCGGTCTCTCATGGCTACAGAAATGCCAAACATGTGGATGCTAAATGTGGTTTAGGTACACTGTGGGGCTGAGATGGGAGGGGGGCATTTGGATTTGGGAGTGCAGAATTTGCTGAATTTCTTTTGGGGGACAGGTAGCCATAGCGCTTTCCTGAGCGTTTGTAACACCAGTACCATGGAAGCCCCCTATATTTCCGTTATAAGTGATTAGACGACTTTATTCTTCGGGTTGGTGCAATTACAGCGATACCAGATTTATATTGTTTTTTATGTTTGGCTGCTGTCACACACTAAAAAACGTTTTTTATTGTAAAAACAAGTTTTTGCATCCCCATATTTTGATAGCTATAATTTTTCCATATTTCAGCTGACAGAGTCATGTGACTTGCCATGTGGGCTTGTTTTTTGTGGGGCGAGTTGATGTTTTTATGTTTTTACTGATACCATTTTCGGGCACATGACATTTTTTGATCAATCTCTATTCTGATTTTTGGGAGGTCAAATGAATAAAAAATGGCAATTCAGGAATTTTTGTTGGGGGGGAGTAGGGAGGGGGTTAATGCCATTCCGCGTGTGGTAGAATTGTTTTGGCACTTTTACACGCTCCAGCCTGGCCCAAATAGGTTCTGGGCAGTAGCACAAACATCAAAGTGGCAAATAGACAATTCTCCTAGATTTGAATAAGTAACTGGTGTTTCTAAGGGGTTAAATAACTTTGTGCCACTGATCTCACAGCTCCATTACACAGATATTGATGCCCCACATCAAATTCAGGTCACTTCAGCCTGGCCTAAATTGGTTCTGGGCAACAAAACTGGCATCAAAATGGGCCAATTTTTACATATTTGAATAAGTAATGTGTTTTTAAGGGGTTAAATTACTTTATGCCACTGATCTCACAGCCCTATTACACAGATAGTGATACACCGCATCAAATTCAGGTCACCCCATCTTGGCCCAAATTAGTTATAGGTATCAGAACTAGCATCAAAGTAGGCAAGTAGCCAATTCTCCCAGATTTGAATAGGTAACTGGTGTTTTACGGGGTTAAATGACTTTAGGTCACTGATATCACACAAACATTATATAGATAGTGATGCCACATGTCAAATTCAGGTCACTCCAGCCTGGCCAAAATTGGTTCTAGGCATCAAAATTGGCATCAAAGTGGGCAATTAGCAATTTTTGCCTGATTTGAATGACTGGTGTTTTGAAGGGGTTGAATGACTTTGGGTCACTGATTTCACACGAACAGTACATAGATAGTAATCCAGAGGATAAACACTCAGAGTCTCATATAATTTGCAAAAAAAGGATTTATTTCAATCACCAAATAAAGAAAATTGCTTCACCGCAGTAGAGAAATGCAAATTATTTGATAAGGTAACATTTCGACCATGTCACTGGTCTTTATCAAACCTTATTGGAGAAGAAAAGAATAGATGAATAAATATAATAGAGATATATACAAAAAGAAAATATATATACAGGAAAATAAGACAAAATTATATAATGGTGCTGTACAATTATATATACACAGTATACATGATAAATCAGACGTAGAGAGGATCCCATACAAATAAATCCTTAGACTCAAAGAAATAATCTGGTATTATGCAAATAATTCATGACACAGTATAAATAATGAGATGGAGACTATTCTGAATCATACATGGGTCCAGTGTCCAAAAAGGTACTGATATAGCGTGCTGGAACACTATTGTGGACGTAAAAGCGCTGGCACATGAAGAGCAGTACATAGATAGTGACACCCCAGGTCACTCCAGCCTTGCCCAAATGGGGTCTGGGCATCAACACTAGCACCAAAGTGGGTAAATAACAAATTTTCACTTATTTGAATAAGTTACTGTTGTGTCTAAGGGGTTAAATGACTTTAGGCCACAGTTCTTACTCCACCATTGCACAGATAGTGATGCTGTGCATCAAATCCAGGTCACTCTAGCCTGAACAAAATGGGTTCTGGGAATCAGAACTGGCATCAAAGTGTGTAAGTAGCCAGTGTTTACATATTTGAATTAGTAGCTAGTGCTTTTAAGGGGTAAAATGACTTTAAGCCACCGATATCACACACCCATTACACGAATATTGATGATATGCATCAAATTCACATCAGTCCAGCCTGGCCCAAATGGGTTCTGGGCATCAGAACTGTCATCAAAGTGGGCAAATAGCTAATTTTTACAGATTGGAATAAGTATTTGAAAGGGTTAAATGACTTTGAGGCACTGATCTCATACCACCATTACATAGACAGTGATTTACCACATCTAATTCAGGTCACTCCAGCTTGGCCCAAATCTGAGAAAGTCTGACAGAGTTTGATCGGAGCGACATTAGCATAAATGGCCTGATTCCCTAGCATGAGAGAACTGATCGGGGTGGGAGTGAGACCTTTCACTGACAAGTATAATGCATTGTAGTACTAGTGCATTGCATTGGATTATACCAGTCATCAGAGTAATAAAATTTAAAGTTCCATACAGGGACTAAATAAATAAATAAAGGTAAAAACATATTGTAAAAAATATTTCCAAAAAATATGGCAACAAAAATTAAAAAATTAGAAAAAAAGGTAACATGCAGTTGCTTCTCACAAAATTAGAATATCCTCAAAAAGTTAATTTATTTCGGTTCTTCAATACAAAAAGTGAAACTCATATAATATACAGAGTCATTACAGAGTGATCTATTACAAGTGTTTATTTCTGTTAATGTTGATGATTATGGCAATGAAAACCCAAAAGTCATTATCTCAGTAAATTAGAATACTTTATAACAGCTTGAAAAATGATTTTAAAGCCTGAAATGTTGGCCTACTGAAATGTATATTCAGTAAATGCACTTAGTACTTTGTCGGGGCTCCTTTTGCATCAATTACTGCATCAATGCAGCGTGGCATGGAGGCGATCAGCCTATGGCACTGCTGAGGTGTTATGGAAGCCCAGGCTGCTTTGATAGCAGCCTTCAGCTCGTCCGCATTGTTTGGTCTGGTGTCTCTCATCTTCCTCTTGACAATACTCCATAGACTCTCTAAGGGTTAAGGTCAGGCGAGTTTGCTGGCCAATCAAGCACAGTAATACTGTTGTTTTTAAACCAGGTATTGGTATTTTGGCAGTGTGGACAGGTGCCAAGTCCTGCTGGAGAATGAAATGTCCATCTCCAAAAAGCTTGCCGGAAGAGGGAAGCATAAAGTGCTCTAAAATTTCCTGGTAAAGGACTGTGCTGACTTTGGTCTTGATAAAACACAGTGGACCTACACAGGGGCGGATTATCAGAGGGTCAATATGGGCGGTAGCCCAGGGCCCAGTGGTGTGAGGGGGCCCTGGGCTGCTGCACAGATTGACCCTCTGCTAATCCGCCCGAGTGTGACTGTGAATGCCCGCCGGCATTTATGTGCCCCCGGACCCGGTGGGCAGAGAGAGGGGGCCCGCATCGGGACCCTTCTTATCTGCTCACCGGGCCCCTTCCGGCGCTGCATCGGTTTCCTATTGACGTGCGGGCGCGCGCCCGCACGTCAATAGTTAACAACAGCCGCCAGCCAATTGGAGGCTGGCAGCTGAAGTCGGCCGCAGCGCAAACGTCGCCAGCGTCTGACGTCATTGTCAGTCGCCGGTGAGTGTGCGCTGCTGGAGGGAGCTCGCCGCCTGGAGCGCTGGTCAGGTGAGGAGACTCTGTTTGGTTTTTTTTTGTTTTGTTTTTTGATAACCTAACGGTGGACACACTGGGGGCAATGCTGGAGGACACACTGGGGCAATGCTGGAGACACTGGGGCAATGCTGGAGACACTGGGGCAGATTGTTGGACACACTGGGGGCAATGCTGGAGGACACACTGGGGCAGATGATTGCTGGAGACACTGGGGCAATGCTGGAGACACTGGGGCAGATTGATGGACACACTGGGGCAATGCTGGAGGACACACTGGGGCAGATTGCTGGAGACACTGGGGCAAGGCTGAAGACACTGGGGCAATGCTGGAGACACTGGGGCAATGCTGGAGACACTGGGGCAGATTGCTGGACACACTGGGGCAATGCTGGAGGACACACTGGGGCAGATGATTGCTGGAGACACTGGGGCAATGCTGGAGACACTGGGGCAATGCTGGAGACATTGGGGCAGATTGCTGGACACACTGGGGCAATGATGGAGGACACACTGGGGCAGATTGCTGGAGACACTGGAACAATGCTGGAGACACTGGGGCAATGCTGGAGACACTGGGGCAAAGCTAGAGACACTGGGGCAGATTGCTGTACACACTGGGGCAATGCTGGAGGACACACTGGGGCACATTGCTGGAGACACTGGGGCAATGCTGGAGACACTGGGGCAGATTGATGGACACACTGGGGCAATGCTGGATGACACACTGGGGCAGATTGCTGGAGACACTGGGGCAATGGTGGAGACACTGGGGCAATGCTGGAGACACTGGGGCAATGCTGGAGACACTGGGGCAGACTACTGGACACACTGGGGCAATGCTGGAGGACACACTGGGGCAGATGATTGCTGGAGACACTGGAGCAATGCTGGAGGACACACTGGGGTAGATTGCTGGAGACACTGGGGCAAGGCTGAAGACACTGGGGCAATGCTGGAGACACTGGGGCAATGCTGGAGACACTGGGGCAGATTGCTGGACACACTGGGGGCAATGCTGGAGGACACACTGGGGCAGATGATTGCTGGAGACACTGGGGCAATGCTGGAGACACTGGGGCAATGCTGGAGACATTGGGGCAGATTGCTGGACACACTGGGGCAATGATGGAGGACACACTGGGGCAGAATGCTGGAGACACTGGAACAATGCTGGAGACACTGGGGCAATGCTAGAGACACTGGGGCAAAGCTGGATACACTGGGGCAGATTGCTGTACACACTGGGGCAATGCTCGAGGACACAGTGGGGCAGATGTTATGATTAGGCAATTCAGTACCACAGTGAACATAGAGGTCAGAGCACATACAGTGATCTGACAATAATCCAAAAACATAGAATGAGCTCTGAGACGTGGGAACTCTGACCGCAATCCCTGATCCTCTCCAAACAACACTAGAGGCAGCCGTGGATTGCGCCTAACTCTACCTATGCAACTCGGCACAGCCTGAGAAACTAGCTAGCCTGAAGATAGAAAATAAGCCTACCTTGCCTCAGAGAAATACCCCAAAGGAAAAGGCAGCCCCCCACATATAATGACTGTGAGTTAAGATGAAAAGACAAACGTAGAGATGAAATAGATTTAGCAAAGTGAGGCCCGACTTACTGAACAGAGCGAGGATAGGAAAGGTAACTTTGCGGTCAACACAAAACCCTAAAAACCACGCAAAGGGGGCAAAAGGACCCTCCGTACCAAACTAACGGCACGGAGGTACACCCTCTGCGTCCCAGAGCTTCCAGCAAAAAAAATAGATAAGCTGGACAGAAGAAAAGCAAACAAAATAGCAAAGGAAAACTTAGCTATGCAGAGCAGCAGGCCACAGGAACGATCCAGGAGGAAAACAAGTCCAATACTGGAACATAGACAGGAAGCCAGGATCAAAGCACTAGGTGGAGTTAAGTAGAGCAGCACCTAACGACCTCACCACATCACCTGAGGGAGGAAACTCAGAAGCCGCAGTACCACTTCCCTCCACCAACGGAAGCTCACAGAGAGAATCAGCCGAAGTACCAATTGTGACCACAGGAGGGAGCTCTGCCACAGAATTCACAACAGTACCCCCCCCTTGAGGAGTGGTCACCGAACCCTCACCAGAGCCCCCAGGCCGACCAGGATGAGCCACATGAAAGGCACGAACAAGATCGGGAGCATGGACATCAGAGGCAAAGACCCAGGAATTATCTTCCTGAGCATAACCCTTCCACTTAACCAGATACTGGAGTTTCCATCTTGAAACACGAGAATCCAAAATCTTCTCCACAATATACTCCAACTCCCCCTCCACCAAAACCGGGGCAGGAGGGTCAACAGATGGAACCATAGGTGCCACGTATCTCCGCAACAATGACCTATGGAACACGTTATGTATGGAAAAAGAATCTGGAAGGGTCAGACGAAAAGACACAGGATTAAGAACCTCAGAAATCCTATATGGACCAATGAAACGAGGTTTAAACTTAGGAGAGGAAACCTTCATAGGAATATGACGAGAAGATAACCAAACCAGATCCCCAACACGAAGTCGGGGACCCACACAGCGTCTGCGATTAGCAAAACGTTGAGCCTTCTCCTGGGACAAGGTCAAATTGTCCACTACCTGAGTCCAAATCTGCTGCAACCTGTCCACCACAGTATCCACACCAGGACAGTCCGAAGACTCAACCTGTCCTGACGAGAAACGAGGATGGAACCCAGAGTTGCAGAAAAATGGCGAAACCAAGGTAGCCGAGCTGGCCCGATTATTAAGGGCGAACTCAGCCAAAGGCAAAAAGGACACCCAGTCATCCTGATCAGCAGAAACAAAACATCTCAGATATGTTTCCAAGGTCTGATTGGTTCGTTCGGTCTGGCCATTAGTCTGAGGATGGAAAGCCGAGGAAAAAGACAAGTCAATGCCCATCCTACCACAAAAAGCTCGCCAAAACCTCGAAACAAACTGGGAACCTCTGTCAGAAACGATATTCTCTGGAATGCCATGTAAACGAACCACATGCTGGAAGAACAATGGCACCAAATCAGAGGAGGAAGGCAATTTAGACAAGGGTACCAAATGGACCATCTTAGAAAAGCGATCACAGACCACCCAAATGACTGACATCTTTTGAGAAACGGGAAGATCTGAAATAAAATCCATAGAGATATGTGTCCAAGGCCTCTTCGGGACTGGCAAGGGCAAAAGCAACCCACTGGCACGAGAACAGCAGGGCTTAGCCCGAGCACAAATCCCACAGGACTGCACAAAAGTACGCACATCCCGCGACAGAGATGGGCACCAACTCTCTGGTACCAAAGATTCCAGGATGACCAGCCAAGACCGAACAATGAACATCAGAGATAACTTTATTCGTCCACCTATCAGGGACAAACAGTTTCTCCGCTGGACAACGATCAGGTTTATTAGCCTGAAATTTTTGCAGCACTCGCCGCAAATCAGGGGAGATGGCAGACACAATTACTCCTTCCTTGAGGATACCCGCCGGCTCAGACAAACCCGGAGAGTCGGGCACAAAACTCCTAGACAGAGCATCCGCCTTCACATTTTTAGAGCCCGGAAGGTACGAAATCACAAAGTCAAAACGGGCAAAAAACAGCGACCAACGAGCCTGTCTAGGATTCAACCGCTTGGCAGACTCGAGATAAGTCAAGTTCTTATGATCAGTCAATACCACCACGCGATGCTTAGCTCCTTCAAGCCAATGACGCCACTCCTCGAATGCCCACTTCATGGCCAGCAACTCTCGGTTGCCCACATCATAATTTCGCTCAGCAGGCGAAAACTTCCTGGAAAAGAAGGCGCACGGTTTCATCACTGAGCAATCAGAACCTCTCTGCGACAAAACAGCCCCTGCTCCAATCTCAGATGCATCAACCTCGACCTGGAACGGAAGCGAAACATCTGGTTGACACAACACAGGGGCAGAAGAAAAACGACGCTTCAACTCTTGAAAAGCTTCCACAGCAGCAAAAGACCAATTGACCACATCAGCACCCTTCTTGGTCAAATCGGTCAATGGTTTAGCAATACTAGAAAAATTGCAGATGAAGCGACGATAAAAATTAGCAAAGCCCAGGAACTTTTGCAGACTTTTCAGAGATGTCGGCTGAGTCCAAACATGGATGGCTTGGACCTTAACAGGGTCCATCTCGATAGTAGAAGGGGAAAAGATGAACCCCAAAAATGAAACCTTCTGCACACCAAAGAGACACTTTGATCCCTTCACAAACAAAGAATTAGCACGCAGGACCTGAAAAAACGTTCTGACCTGCTTCACATGAGACTCCCAATCATCCAAGAAGATCAAAATGTCATCCAAGTACACAATCAGGAATTTATCCAGGTACTCTCGGAAGATGTCATGCATAAAGGACTGAAACACTGATGGAGCATTGGCAAGTCCGAATGGCATTACTAGATACTCAAAATGACCCTCGGGCGTATTAAATGCAGTTTTCCATTCATCGCCTCGCTTAATTCGCACAAGATTATACGCACCACGAAGATCTATCTTGGTGAACCAACTAGCCCCCTTAATCCGAGCAAACAAATCAGACAACAACGGCAAGGGGTACTGAAATTTAACCGTGATCTTATTTAGAAGGCGGTAATCTATACAAGGTCTCAGCGAACCATCCTTCTTGGCTACAAAAAAGAACCCTGCTCCTAATGGCGACGATGACAGGCGAATATGCCCCTTCTCCAGGGACTCCTTCACATAACTGCGCATAGCGGCGTGCTCAGGCACAGATAAATTAAACAATCGGCCTTTTGGGAACTTACTACCAGGAATCAAATTGATAGCACAATCACAATCCCTATGCGGAGGTAGGGCATCGGACTTGGGCTCATCAAATACATCCCGGTAATCAGACAAGAACTCTGGAACTTCAGAAGGGGTGGATGACGAAATTGACAGAAATGGAACATCACCATGTACCCCCTGACAACCCCAGCTGGACACCGACATGGATTTCCAATCTAATACTGGATTATGGACTTGTAGCCATGGCAACCCCAACACGACCACATCATGCAGATTATGCAACACCAGAAAGCGAATAACCTCCTGATGTGCAGGAGCCATGCACATGGTCAGCTGGGTCCAGTACTGAGGCTTATTCTTGGCCAAAGGCGTAGCATCAATTCCTCTCAATGGAATAGGACACTGCAAGGGCTCCAGAAAAAACCCACAACGCTTAGCATACTCCAAGTCCATCAAATTCAGGGCAGCGCCTGAATCCACAAATGCCATGACAGAATACGATGACAAAGAACAGATCAAGGTAACGGACAGAAGAAATTTTGACTGTACTGTACCAATGGTGGCAAACCTAGCGAACCGCTTAGTGCGCTTAGGACAATCAGAGATAGCATGAGTGGAATCACCACAGTAGAAACACAGCCCATTCAGACGTCTGTGTTCTTGCCGTTCAACTCTGGTCAAAGTCCTATCGCACTGCATAGGCTCAGGTTTAAGCTCAGGTAATACCGCCAAATGGTGCACAGATTTACGCTCACGCAAGCGTCGACCAATCTGAATGGCCAAAGACATAGACTCATTCAAACCAGCAGGCATAGGAAATCCCACCATGACATCCTTAAGGGCTTCAGAGAGACCCTTTCTGAACATAGCTGCCAGCGCAGATTCATTCCATAGAGTGAGCACGGACCACTTTCTAAATTTCTGACAATATAACTCTATCTCATCCTGACCCTGACAAAGAGCCAGCAAATTTTTTTCTGCCTGATCCACTGAATTAGGTTCATCGTACAGCAATCCGAGCGCCAGGAAAAACGCATCGATATTACTTAATGCAGGATCTCCTGGCGCAAGAGAAAATGCCCAGTCCTGAGGGTCGCCACGCAAAAAAGAAATAATGATCAAAACCTGTTGAACTGGATCACCAGAGGAGCGAGGTTTCAAGGCCAGAAATAGTTTACAATTATTTTTGAAACTCAGAAACTTAGTTCTATCACCAAAAAACAAATCAGGAATAGGAATTCTTGGTTCTAACATAGATTTCTGATCAATAGTGTCTTGAATCTTTTGTACTCTTGCCGAGAGCTGATCCACACATGAAGACAGACTTCTAATGTCCATTGCTACACCTGTGTCCTGAACCACCCAAATGTCTAGGGGAAAAAAAAGGCAAAACACAGTGCAGAGAAAAAAAAATGGTCTCAGAACTTCTTCTTTCCCTCTATTGAGAATCATTAGTACTTTTGGCTTCCTGTACTGTTATGATTAGGCAATTCAGTACCACAGTGAACATAGAGGTCAGAGCACATACAGTGATCTGACAATAATCCAAAAACATAGAACGAGCTCTGAGACGTGGGAACTCTGTTGACCGCAATCCCTGATCCTCTCCAAACAACACTAGAGGCAGCCGTGGATTGCGCCTAACTCTACCTATGCAACTCGGCACAGCCTGAGAAACTAGCTAGCCTGAAGATAGAAAATAAGCCTACCTTGCCTCAGAGAAATACCCCAAAGGAAAAGGCAGCCCCCCACATATAATGACTGTGAGTTAAGATGAAAAGACAAACGTAGAGATGAAATAGATTTAGCAAAGTGAGGCCCGACTTACTGAACAGAGCGAGGATAGGAAAGGTAACTTTGCGGTCAACACAAAACCCTAAAAACCACGCAAAGGGGGCAAAAAGACCCTCCGTACCGAACTAACGGCACGGAGGTACACCCTCTGCGTCCCAGAGCTTCCAGCAAAAAAAATAGATAAGCTGGACAGAAGAAAAGCAAACAAAATAGCAAAGGAAAACTTAGCTATGCAGAGCAGCAGGCCACAGGAACGATCCAGGAGGAAAACAAGTCCAATACTGGAACATAGACAGGAAGCCAGGATCAAAGCACTAGGTGGAGTTAAGTAGAGCAGCACCTAACGACCTCACCACATTACCTGAGGGAGGAAACTCAGAAGCCGCAGTACCACTTCCCTCCACCAACGGAAGCTCACAGAGAGAATCAGGCGAAGTACCACTTGTGACCACAGGAGGGAGCTCTGCCACAGAATTCACAACAGGCAGATTGCTGGATACACTGGGGCAATGCTGGAAACACTGGGGCAGATTGATGGACACACTGGGGCAATGCTGGAGGACACACTGGGGCAGATTGCTGGAGACACTGGGGCAATGCTGGAGACACTGGGGCAATGCAGGAGACACTGGGGCAGACTACTGGACACACTGGGGCAATGCTGGAGAACACATGGGCAGATGATTGCTGGAGACACTGGAGCAATGCTGGAGACACTGGGGCGATGCTGGAGACACTGGGGTAATGCTGGAGACACTGGAGCAATGCTCGAGACATTGGGGCAGATTGCTGGACACACTGACAGCAATGCTGGACATATTGGGGCAGATTGCTGGACACATTGGGGGTAATATGCTGGAGATACTGGGGCAGATTGCTGGACACTGGGGCAGATTGCTGGACACACTGGGGGCAATGCTGGATACTCTGGGGCAATATGCTGGACATACTGGGGCAGATTGTTGAACACACTGTCTGGGGGCAATTGTTATGACCTGGTGGTCAGGACAATAATGGACCTGGTGGATAAGAGCACACGGAATGACCTGATAGTTACTGATAATATAGGACGAGCTCTGGGACGTGGGAACTCTGCTGACCGCAATCCCTAATCCTATCAACCACACTAAAAATAGCCGTGGATTGCGCCTAACGCTCCCTATGCAACTCGGCACAGCCTAAGAAACTAGCTAGCCCTGAAGATAGAAAAATAAAGCCTACCTTGCCTCAGAGAAATTCCCCAAAGGAAAAGGCAGCCCCCCACATATAACGACTGTGAGTAAAGATGAAAATACAAACACAGAGATGAAATAGATTTAGCAAAGTGAGGCCCGACTTACTGAACAGACCGAGGATAGGAAAGGTTACTTTGCGGTCAGCACAAAAACCTACAAAAAGACCACGCAGAGGGGGCAAAAAGACCCTCCGCACCGACTCACGGTGCGGAGGCGCTCCCTCTGCGTCCCAGAGCTTCCAGCAAGCAAGAACAATCGAAATAGCAAGCTGGACAGAAAAATAGCAAACCAGAGAAAAACAAGCAGTCACTTAGCTTCTGCTGGGAAGACAGGTCACAAGAACGATCCAGGAGTGAACTAGACCAATACTGGAACATTGACAGGTGGCCTGGAGCAAAGATCTAAGTGGAGTTAAATAGAGCAGCCAGCTAACGAATTAACCTCGTCACCTGAGGAAGGAAACTCAGAAACACCCACAGCCACCAGAGAAAGTTCATGGACAGAACCAGCCGAAGTACCATTCATGACCACAGGAGGGAGCCCGACAACAGAACTCACAACAGGCAATGCTGGATACACTGGGGAAATGCTAAATACACTGGGGCAATGCTGGATACACTGGGGCAATGCTGGAGACACTGGGGCAATGCTGGACACACTGGGGCAGATTGCTGGACACACTATGGGCAGTGCTGGACAATTGGACATACTGGGGCAGATTGCTGGACACACTGGGGGCAATGCTGGACATACTGGGGCAGATTGCTGGACACACTGGTGGTAATATGCTGGACACACTGGGGCAGATTGCTGGACACACTGGGGCAATGCTGGACACACTGGGGCAATATGCTGGACATACTGGGGCAGATTGCTGGACACACTGGGGGTAATATGCTGGACACACTGGGGCAGATTGCTGGACACACTGGGGCAGATTGTTGGACACACTGTCTGGGGGTAATGCTGGACACACTGGGGCAGATTGCTGGACACACTGGGGGCAATATGCTGGAGTCAGACATTGGGGCAGATTGCTGGAGACATTGTCTGGGGGCAATGCTGGACACACTGGGGCAGATTGCTGGACACTGGGGCAATATGCTGGACATACTGGGGCAGATTGCTGGACACTGGGGCAACATGCTGGACACACTGGGGACGTATTTGGACACACTGGGGGCAGGACTGGAGGCATGGGCAGAATGTAGACACGGGGCATGATTGGAGACACGGGCAGAATGAAAGACATGGGGCAGGATTGGATCATGGGGCAGGATGGATACGATGGAGACAGATGGGGCAGGATGGGGAGATCATATGGTGTAGAATGGATACTCATGAGTGCAGGATGGGAGAACATATGGCTGGAGCCAGGAATGAGACACACGGGGCCTGTTATGTTTGCTAATGACAGGTGTTATGAAGGCAATCCAGAAACACAGTGTGCTTAGCGATCAGAGCGCACACAGTGATCTGACAAATACCCAAAAATACAAGAACGAGCTCTGAGACGTGGAAACTCTGTAGACTGCACACCTGATCCTATCCTAAACACAACTAAAAGCGGCTGTGGATTGCGCCTAACAACTACCTAGGCAACTCGGCACAGCCTAAGAAGCTAGCTAGCCTGAAGATAGAAAAATAGGCCTGACTTGCCCCAGAGAAATTCCCCAAAGGAAAAGGCAGCCCCCCACATATAATGACTGTGAGTAAGATGAAAAGACAAAACGTAGGGATGAAATAGATTCAGCAAAGTGGGGCCCGATATTCTAGGACAGAGCGAGGACAGTAAAGCGAACTTTGCAGTCTACAAAAAACCCTAAAGCAAAACCACGCAAAGGGGGCAAAAAAAAACCACCGTGCCGAACTAACGGCACGGCGGTACACCCTTTGCGTCTCAGAGCTTCCAGCAAAACAAAAGACAAGCTGGACAGAAAAAAAGCAACAAAAAGCACTTAGCTATACAGAGCAGCAGGTCACAGGAACAATCAGGAGAAGCTCAGATCCAACACTGAAACATTGACAAGGAGCAAGGATAGCAGCATCAGGCGGAGTTAAGTAATGAAGCAGTCAACGAGCCCACCAGAACACCCAAGGGAGGAAGCCCAGAAGCTGCAGTACCACTTGTGACCACAGGAGTGAATTCAGCCACAGAATTCACAACAGGGGCCAGGGTGGGGAATATTATTACCATAGGGGCTAATTAAGGGATATTATTACTGCAGTGATTTATTTATTTTATTTTTTGAGTATACTGTTTTAAATGGGGGGCGGTCCTGTTACTGTGCAGAGTGACACTATATCGCCTTTTTTCCTTCATGTGGTGTAATGTAGAAGTTGTGAAAAATTAAGTAATGTGTTCTGCAAGTGGAGCTCGAGATAACTGTGGTATTTCCTGCAGAAATGAGTCCTGGCTGGAAGAAATGATGGCGGTCTGTGCTGGATGAAAGATGAAGGACTTCACCTAGAGACATCACTGGTGAGTCAGTGTTACCTATAGACTGACACTAAAGACTGTATACTATATACAGAGGTCCTGTGTACAATGTCACCAGTGATCACTGTATTACCTATACATTATATACAGAGCTCCTCTGTATAATACCACCAGTGATCTCTGTATTACCTCTATACAGACACTGCATACTAAATACAGATCTCCTGTGAATACTGGCACTTATGGTGATAGTATTGTGTTTTTTGTTTTTTTTATTACTGATCAGTATTGTAGTATTCAGTCACTATGTGGTGGTAATATGTGGTCTGGAAATGGTGTTGTGGTATTTGTCCCTTGTATGTGCTATTTGGTCACCAAGTGGTGGTAATATGTGGTCTTGACATGGTGCGGTGGTATTTGTTCCTTGTATGTGATATTATTGGCCAAAATATACCTAAATTGTATTGCAGATTTTAACAAATATTTAATAGGTTACAGTAGAGTAGGGCCCGGCCATTTTTCTGGAATAATCTGGTTCGGGTATATCATGACCCCCGTCACATGACCCCCATCACATGACCGGGTGGGCCCACAGTGTCTGAACAGCCCGGGGCCCTGGCTACCCTTAATCCACCCCTGGACCTACACCAGCAGATGACATGGCTCCCCAAACCATCACTGGTTGTGAAACTTCACACTAGTCCTCAAGCAGCTTGGATTGTGTGCCTCTTTTCTCTTCCTCCAGACTCTGGGACCTCAATTTCCAAATGAAATGCAAAATTTACTTTCATCTGAAAACAATACTTGGTCCAGAGAGCAACAGTCCAGTTCTTTTTCTCCTTGGCCCAGGTAACACACTTCTTGCATTGTCTATTGGTCATGAGTGTCTTGACACAAGGAATGCAACACTAGTAGTCCATTTCCTGGACATGTTTGTGTGTGTTGGCTCTTGAAGCTATGACTCCAGCAGCAGTCCACTCCTTGTGAATCCCTCCCAAATTTTTGAATGGCCTTTTCTTATCAATCCTTTCAAGGCTGCAGTTATCCTTGTTGCTTGTGCACCTTTTTCTACCACACTTTTTCCTTCCACTAAGCTCCATTAATATACTTGGATACAGCACTCTGTGAACAGACAGTTTCTTTAACAGTGACCTTTTGTGGCTTACCCTCCCTGTGGAGTGTGTCAGCGACTTCCTTCTGGACATCTGTCAAGTCAGCATCTTCCTCATGATTGTGGACCCTACTGAAACAGACTAAGGGACCTTTTTAAACACTTATTAAGCCTTTACAGGTGTTTTTTTGCTAATTATTCTAATTTAATGTGATAATGACTTTTGTGTTTTCATTGTCTTTAAATCATCATCATTTAGAGAAATAAACATTTGAAATAGATCACTCTGTTGACAAGCCACAAAGCTTCTGGGGGAATGTCCTATGGACAAATGAGACAAAAATTGAATTTTTTGGTAAGGCACATCAGCTTTATGTTCACAGATGGAAAAATGAAGCATATCAAGATAAGAAGACTGTTCCTACTGTGAAACATGGAGGAGGTTCTGTTATGTTTTGGGGCTGCTTTGCTGCCTCTGGCACAGGGTGTCTAGAATCTGTGCAGGGTACAATGAAATCTCAAGACTATCAAGGGATTCTAGAGAGAAATGTGCTGCCCCGTGTCAGAAACCTTGGTCTCAGTCGCAGGTCATGGGTCTTGCAACAGGATAGTGACCCAAAACACACACAGCTAAAAACACTCAAGGTTGGCTAAGAGGAAAACATTGGATTATTCTAATTTATTGAACACAGTAATGACACTAAAATACTATAAATATATACAGTTAAGTCCATATATATTTGGACAGAGACAACATTTTTCTAATTTTGGCTATAGATATTACCACAATGAATTTTAAACAAAACAATTCAGATGCAGTTGAAGTTCAGACTTTCAGCTTTCATTTGAGGGTATCCACATTAAAATTGGATGAAGGGTTTAGGAGTTTCAGCTCCTTAACATGTGCCACCCTGTTTTTAAAGGGACCAAAAGTAATTGGAAAGATTAAATCATTTTAAATAAAATGTTCATTTCTAGTACTTGGTTGAAAACCCTTTGTTGGCAATGACTGCCTGAAGTCTTGAACTCATGGACATCACTAGATGCTGTGTTTCCTCCTTTTTGATGCTCTGCCAGGCCTTCACTGTGGTGGTTTTCAGTTGCTGTTTGTTTGTGGGCCTTTCTGTCTGAAGTTTAGTCTTTAACAAGTGAAATGCTGCTCGATTGGGTTGAGATCAGGTGACTGACTTCACCATTCAATAATATTCCACTTCTTTGCTTTAATAAACTCCTGGGTTGCTTTGGCTTTATGTTTTGGGTCATTGTCCATCTGTAGTATGAAATGACGACCAATCAGTTTGGCTGGATCTGAGCACACAGTATGGCTCTGAATACATCAAAATTCATTCGGCTGCTTCTGTCCTGTGTCACATCATCAACAAACACTAGTGACCCAGTGCCACTGGCAGCCATGCATGCCCAAGCCATCACACTGCCTCCGCCGTGTTTTACAGATGATGTGGTATGCTTTTGATCATGAGCTGTACCACGCCTTCGCCATACTTTTCTCTTTCCATCATTCTGGTAGAGGTTGATCTTGGTTTCATCTGTCCAAAAGAATGTTCTTCCAGAACTGTGCTGGCTTTTTTAGATGTTTTTTAGCAAAGTCCAGTCTAGCTTTTTTATTCTTGATGATTGTGAGTGGCTTGCACCGTGCAGTGAACCCTCTGTATTTACTTTCATGCAGTCTTCTCTTTATGGTAGATTTGGATATTGATACGCCTACCTCCTGGAGAGTGTTGGTCACTTGGTTGGCTGTTGTGTAGGGGTTTCTCTTCACCATGGAGATTATTCTGTGATCATCCACCACTGTTGTCTTCCGTGGGCGCTCAGGTCTTTTTGCATTGATGAGTTCACCAGTGCTTTCTTTCTTTCTCAAAATGTACCAAACTGTAGATTTTGCCACTCCTAATATTGTAGCAATTTCTCAGATGGGTTTTTTCTGTTTTCGCAGCTTAAAGGGAACCTGTCACCCCGTTTTTTGAGATTGAGATATAAATACTGTTAAATAGGGCCTGCGCTGTGTGTTACTATAGTGTATGTAGTGTATCCTGATTCCCCATGTATGCTGAGAAATAACTTACCAAAGTCGCCGTTTTCGCCTGTCAATCAGGCTGGTCAGGTCGGGAGGGCGTGTTCACAGCGCTGGTTCTTCCTCAGCTTTACGTTGGTGGCGTAGTGGTGTCCGCATGTTGAGGTGACTAATCCCCTGTGGCACGTGAACAAGCAGCGCGCGATCTGCGCTGTCATCCCTTTCGTCGGTGGGGGCGGCCATCTTCCTGGGGCCGCGCGTGCGCAGATCGAGTGCTCTGCTGCACGGGGCTTCAGGAAAATGGCCGCGGGATGCCGCGCGTGCGCATTAGAGATCGCGGCGGCCATTTTCCCAAAGCCAAGATGCAAACTCGAAGAACAATGAGCTTCACATGTTTGAATTAATTATCTCTTTTTCCAGCCTTTTCTGACTATTTAAGACCCTCCCCAAACTTGTGAACAGCACTCATACATGGTCAACATGGGAAAGACAAAGGAGCATTCCAAGGCCATCAGAGACAAGATCGTGGAGGGTCACAAGGCTGGCAAGGGGTACAAAACCCTTTCCAAGGAGTTGGGCCTACCTGTCTCCACTGTTGGGAGCATCATCCGCAAGTGGAAGGCTTATGGAACTACTGTTAGCCTTCCACGGCCTGGACAGCCTTTGAAAGTTTCCTCCCGTGCCGAGGCCAGGCTTGTCCGAAGAGTCAAGGCTAACCCAAGGACAACAAGGAAGGAGCTCTGGGAAGATCTCATGGCAGTGGGGACATTGGTTTCAGTCAATACCATAAGGAGCGTACTCCACCGCAATGGTCTCCGTTCCAGACGAGCCCGTAAGGTACCTTTACTTTCAAAGCGTCATGTCAAGGCTCATCTACAGTTTGCTCATGATCACTTGGAGGACTCTGAGACTGACTGGTTCAAGGTTCTCTGGTCTGATGAGACCAAGATCGAGATCTTTGGTGCCAACCACACACGTGACGTTTGGAGACTGGATGGCACTGCATACGACCCCAAGAATACCATCCCCACAGTCAAGCATGGTGGTGGCAGCATCATGCTGTGGGGCTGTTTCTCAGCCAAGGGGCCTGGCCATCTGGTCCGCATCCATGGGAAGATGGATAGCACGGCCTACCTGGAGATTTTGGCCAAGAACCTCTGCTCCTCCATCAAGGATCTTAAGATGGGTCGTCAGTTCATCTTCCAACAAGACAACGACCCAAAGCACACAGCCAAGAAAACCAAGGCCTGGTTCAAGAGGCAAAAAATCAAGGTGTTGCAGTGGCCTAGTCAGTCTCCTGACCTTAGCCCAATTGAAAACTTGTGGAAGGAGCTCAAGATTAAAGTCCACATGAGACACCCAAAGAACTTAGATAACTTGGAGAAGATCTGCATGGAGTAGTGGGCCAAGATAACTCCAGAGACCTGTGCCGGCCTGATCAGGTCTTATAAAAGACGATTATTAGCTGTAATTGCAAACAAAGGTTATTCCACAAAATATTAAACCTAGGGGTTGAATAATAATTGACCCACACTTTTATGTTTAAAATTTATAAAAATTTAACTGAGCAACAAAACTTTTTGGTTCGTAAGATTTATGCATCTGTTAATAAATCCTGCTCTTGTTTGAAGTTTGAAGGCTCTAACTTATTTGCATCTTATTAAACCTGCTAAATCTGCAGGGGGTTGAATACTACTTGTAGGCACTGTATATATATATATATATATATATATATATGTATGTGTATATATATATATATATATATATATATAAATCTCCAGTACTTTTTTTTTAAATATAAATATTATAATCCAATTATACCAAGATATCAAAGAGTCACCACATGTGCCAGAAGTGTAGTGAATTCACTACAAAAGACTAAAATTGTACTCTAATCATAAACTGGATCAGAAGTACCAATGACAGGGAATATTTTAAAATACATATATTTTATTTCATAGCAATAGTGAAACCAATAAAATATACAAAGAATAAAATCATATAAATATGTATATATAATATATTACATGTGCACGTATCAAGAAGTATATCAAAACATCAAATTAATACATGAGGCAGGTCAATTTGTACTATATATTATACCCCTTTGGACTAAATAAGTATAAAAAAGAGAGACCGTGTAATGCACTTGGCACAAAATGTGATCACATTAAGAAATCATTATAATAAACTGTCATATAAGGTGCCTATAACCTTTAAACCAAGTGAAAGTAAATCAAAGGCTCAAAAAAGTGCATAGTGTGCAAGTTAAAGTGCTATATGCGGATATTATCAAAGGCCACTTACTTATAAATATGGGGGATTTTGTTTCAGGACCGCCAAGTACTTGATAACGTGCACCCCGACGCACGTTTCAGAATCACAGTTCCTGACCCCCTGACGAAGGGGCACTTGTTGGCCCTTTTGCCTTCATTCTGTGGTCCAGCTTACCCCAAACCATCTCGATTGGGTTCAGGTCTGGTGACTGTGGAGGCCAGGTCATCTGGCGTAGCACCCCATCACTCTCCTTCTTGGTCAAATAGCCCTTACACAGCCTGGAGGTGTGTTTGGGTCATTGTCCTGTTGAAAAATAAATGATGGTCGAACTAAACGCAAACTGGATGGAATAGCATGCCGCTGCAAGATGCTATGGTACCCATGCTGGTTCAGAATGCCTTCAATTTTGAATAAATCCCCAATAGTGTCACCAGCAAAGCACCCCCACACCATCTCACCTCCTCCTCCATGCTTCACGGTAGGAACCAGGCATGTAGAGTCCATCTGTTCACCTTTTCTGTGTCGCACAAAGACACGGTGGTTGGAACCAAAGATCTCAAATTTAGACTCATCAGACCAAAGCACAGATTTCCACTGGTCTAATGTCCATTCCTTGTGTTCTTTAGCCCAAACAAGTCTCTTCTGCTTGTTGCCTGTCCTTAGCAGTGGTTTCTTAGCTGCTATTTTACCATGAAGGCCTGCTGCACAAAATCTCCTCTTAACAGTTGTTGTAGAGATGTGTCTGCTGCTAGAACTCTGTGTGGCATTGACCTGGTCTCTAATCTGAGCTGCTGTTAACCTGCGATTTCTGAGGCTGGTAACTCGGATAAACTTATCCTCAGAAGCAGAGGTGACTCTTTGTCTTCCTTTCCTGGAGCGGTCCTCATGTGAGCCAGTTTCTTTGTAGAGCTTGATGGTTTTTGCCACTGCACTTGGGGACACTTTCAAAGTTTTACCAATTTTTCAGACTGACAGACCTTCATTTCTTAAAGTAATGATGGCCACTCGTTTTTCATTACTTAGCTGCTTTTTACTTGCCATAATACAAATTCTAACAGTCTATTCAGTAGGACTATCAGCTGTGTATCTACCAGACTTCTGCACAACACAACTGATGGTCCAAACCCCATTTATAAGGCAAGAAATCCCACTTATTACACCTGACAGGGCACACCTGTGAAGTGAAAACCATTCCCGGTGACTACATCTTGAAGCTCATCAAGAGAATGCCAAGAGAGTGCAAAGCATTCATCAAAGCAAAAGGTGGCTGCTTTGAAGAATCTAGTATATAAGACATAATTTCAGTTGTATCACACTTTTTTGTTAAGTATATAATTCCACATGTGTTAATTCATAGTTTTTATGCCTTCAGTGTGAATGTACAATTTTCATAGTTATGAAAATACAGAAACATCTTTAAATGAGAAGTGTGTCCAAACTTTTGGTCTGTACTGTATATATTTATATGATTTTATTCTTTGTATATTTTATTGGTTTCTCTATTGCTATGAAATAAAATATATGAATTTTAAAATATTCCCTGTCATTGGTACTTCTGGTCCAGTCTATGATTAGAGCATGGTTTTATTGGACTATTCTGAAGTGGCCTTCTATGAACCCTGACCTAAATCCTATTGAGCATCCTTGGAAAAAGCTGAAACATGCTGTGTGGAAAAGGCAACCTTCAAACTCGAGACAACTGGAGCAGTTTGCTCTTGAGGAGTGGAACAAAATACCTGTTGAGAGGTGCAGAAGTATCATTGACAGTTACAGGAATCGTTTGATTGCAGTGATTGCCTCAAAAGGTTGTGCAACAAAATATTAAGTTAAGGGTACCATCATTTTTGTTCTGGCCTATTTCATGAGTTATATTTTTTTTAGAAAATTTTGTGGAAGCATGGTTGAAAAGCAATGTCTGACTTTCATGTGTTCATTTTCACAGATTTATTTATTAGTACTTTTGTCAGATTAAAGTTATTTCTGTTAACATTGTGGGTTTTTCTGTCATTAAATGAGTGGTACCAACAATTTTGATCGCGTGTGTATATCTGAGAGCACTGTGACATAAGATATAATGACTGATGGATGAAATGTCATCACTTTATTTGAAGACACTGTGGTTGACACACTAATCCGCGGAGCGGTATGATTGTCATTATCTTTGAGGGCACTATATCTCTCTTTTTTTTGAGACTGCAATATATTTGGTCTCTAATAACAGTTTGTGATACACCAAATGCTGTGTTAACCAGCAGATATCAAGAAGAGGGTTAACCAAGTTTGCAAAGATAACAGCAATAGATCAGAGAGTGGTAAACTCCAATCAGAATGTGAACACATTCCTGTCTTAATTCTCAGGCACAAGGGCCTTTCCAAGTGGGCTCTAAAAGGCCTTGGCAGAGGATTTCACTGAGGGTTGTCATTTGTAAAGGTACCTTCACACATAACGATATTGTTAACGATATCGTTGCTTTTTGTGACGTAGCAACGATATCGTTAATAAAATCGTTATGTGTGACAGCGACCAACGATCAGGCCCCTGCTGGGAGATCGTTGGTCGCTGAAGAAAGTCCAGAACTTTATTTCGTCGCTGGATCTCCCGTGGACATCGCTGGATCGGCGTGTGTGACACCGATCCAGCGATGTCTTCACTGGTAACCAGGGTAAACATCGGGTAACTAAGCGCAGGGCCGCGCTTAGTAACCCGATGTTTACCCTGGTTACCATCCTAAAAGTAAAAAAAACAAACAGTACATACTTACCTACCGCTGTCTGTCCCCGGCACTGTGCTCTGCACTCCTCCTGTACTGGCTGTGAGCGTCGGTCAGCCGGAAAGCAGAGCGGTGACGTCACCGCTCTGCTTTCCGGCCGCTGTGCTCACACAGACAGTACAGGAGGAGTGCAGAGCACAGCGCTGGAGGACAGACAGCGGTAGGTAAGTATGTACTGTTTTTTTTTTACTTTTAGGATGGTAACCAGGGTAAACATCGGGTTACTAAGTGCGGCCCTGCGCTTAGTTACCCGATGTTTACCCTGGTTACCGGCATCGTTGGTCGCTGGAGAGCGGTCTGTGTGACAGCTCTCCAGCGACCAAACAGCGACGCTGCAGCGATCCGGATCGTTGTCGGTATCGCTGCAGCGTCGCTTAATGTGAAGGGGCCTTAAGACCCAACGTGGAGCATAACAATGGGTGGTGGCCAAAGGGGAAGCGAGCAGAGCTTGGCTCAGTAGACGAGACAGGTGCATAACAGTCCAAAAGCTCTGCGTGAATATGCCCTATGATAGTGGCACTTTAATTCTTTATTTTTGTAAGCTATTATTTAGTTAGTGTGTTTGTTTTATTCACATTTGGAAATTTTGGGACTATTTTTCAGATCATCTTTAGCTAGTTTACACATTTTGTTCTGACACCTCTACCTAAAATACATGTAAGCCATTCAAGGTGGGAACTGTAGTGAACTAACATTGCGTCTGCTGCTAGTATTACTTGAGAAGCAGACCAGAAGATGCAGAAGTGTGAAGTGTAATTGTGTTTTGAATGTATTATTTGTGCTATATGGTTCTAAGTTGTTACTTACAGTTTCTGGGTAGTGATGACCGAGTGTACTCGTTGCTCGGGTTTTCCCGGGCACGCTCGGGTGGTCTCCTAGTATTTGTTAGTGTTTGGAGATTTAGTTTTCATCACCGCAGCTGAATGATTTACAGCTACTCCCCAGCCTGAGTACATGTGGGGGTTGCCTGGTTTCTAGGGAATCCCCACATGTAATCAAGCAGGCTAGGAGCTGTAAATCATTCAGCTGCGGCGATGAAAACTAAATCTCCGAGCAGTCACAAATACTCGAGGTCACCCAAGCGTGCCGGAGAAAACCCAAGCAACGAGTATACTCGTTCATCCCTATTTCTGGGTTTCTGGTCCAGACAACCTTTTCAGGCTGCCCAGTAAGAACAAAGCAGCAGCCGACAGCACTTCAAAAATACGGATGCACGTTCAGAGTCCAATAAACCCAATTGGAAAATACATGCTAAAAATGAAAGAGAACAGCATCCAGTCCAGGTGAAAAAAATAAAAGTCGATCTTTATTTTGCCATAATGCAATGTTTCAACAGTTAAGGACTTTTTCAAGCAGTATGTTTAACTGTGAAACACTGCAGTATTTCAGAGAAAAACATAGTTTAATAGATGCCGGAGACTGAGCTGCAGACAGGACTAGTTGGATAGGCGGTTCCCTGGCTGTTTCTTCCCGCCCTCCCTGAGGTGATAGGTGTCTACTTATGGACACATGCAGAGAGAGAGAGACCTGTCAATCCAGGGCCCTGGTGGCAGTTAAACTATGATTTTATCTGAAAAATACTATTGTTTCAGAGTTAGATATATATGTCTGAAATCATGCAACCAGTGCCTGATACATGCTGTCTGTATCAGCTGTCAGGTTCCCTTTAAGTTTAGAAAAAAAATTGTTTTTTTTTGCAAAATCGCCCAGTCCTATTTATTGGAAAACGGGCATAGGGGCTGGTAGTCCGTCTCCACGCTGCAACCAATATGACAGATTTGTCATATTGGTTGCAGATACCCATTTGAATTATTTACTTTTGTGCTTTTCAAACTATTTCATGTGATATTTATATTTAATAATTTTATATATATATATATTTATATATATATATACACACTTTAAAGACGGTTCTCTTGACTCCAATTTTTCAAATTTTGCCTATTTATTGGATAAGTATATTCAGTGGATAAAGTGCCCCACAGCCCACCTGAAAGGGATTGAGGCTGTATGGGGATGAACAACAACCAGTCATCAATATCCACCAAATGGAGCAAGGACATGCCAGGGAATGCCCGCCTCTAGATTACACTGGCCTTATAAACTATGTGGCAAGTGTACTCTTTTATTGCTCCTATTAGCCATTAGCAGAATAAGTATGTGCGCCATTTTGGCTAATACTAAAGCAGACTTGTCCTAATATGTCATGATGCTGTCCTTTTCCTAGAGCAGCAAAGTCTGATGGCAGATCTAATTCATGCCATACATTTTTTGAATTTGTGTTAAATGACATCAGATCTGATGGGTGGAAAAGTGCGGTATGCAGTACTGTTCTTTGCATCGAAAGAATGGATACCACAAGGGAACCCAATTGCCATTATGTCATATGATCTGTTGGGAGCAGGTGCTAGAGGTTATCAATGAAAATCACAAAACAGATGGAAACTGAGCCTAAACCACTAGTGTGATGGCAGCACCTTATACCGTATAACAGGGTAGTCTCAACCCCCTTCTTTCTGGATTTAAGTGTTGTTCATAGTCTATTTTTCTCCATACAATAGATTCCATAATACGCTACTGCTGCATACAAACATCATGTGGCAGGTGACAAAACCTGCTACAACTCAGTATCACCTAATGGGAAAACTCATTCATCCATTGCTATGACAAGTCTGCTATTTCCTTGCAGCTCCACTTTTAACACTTGAGGCATCTACTCTCGATGAATACCATTCATGCATGGTAATATGTATGGATTTTCTCTACCCTAAGGAGGTATTACCTGAAGCTCTTCGACCACAATGCAAAATATGTAACCAGCCCCCAATTTACCATGTGCTAGTTATAATCCCTTTGTCTTATTATGTGATAGTAGTGCCTTATGGATCAGGCCTTAGGTGTGCCTGATATTATTATTTTTATTTACTATTATAGCGCCATTTATTCCATGGCGCTTTACATGTGAGGAAGGGTATACATAATAAAACAAGTACAATAATCTTGAACAATACAAGTCACAACTGGTACAGGAGGAGAGAGGACCCTGCCCGCGAGGGCTCACAATCTACAAGGGATGGGTGAGGATACAGTAGGTGAGGATAGAGCTGGTAGTGCAGTGGTTTGGTCGATCGGTGGTTACTGCAGGTTGTAGGCTTGACAGAAGAGGTAGGTCTTCAGGTTCTTTTTGAAGGTTTCGATGGTAGGTGAAAGTCTGATATGTTGTGGTAGAAAGTTCCAGAATAGGGGTGATGCGCGAGAGAAATCTTGTATGCGATTGTGGGAAGAGGAGATAAGAGGGGAGTAGAGAAGGAGGTCTTGTGAGGATCAGAGGTTGTGTGCAGGAAAGTACCGGGAGACAAGGTCACAGATGTATGGAGGAGACAGATTGTGGATGGCTTTGTATGTCATGGTTAGGCTTTTGTACTGGAGTCTCTGGGTGATGGGGAGCCAGTGAAGGGATTGACAGAGGGGAGAGGCCGGGGAATAGCAGGGGGACAGGTGGATTAGTCGGGCAGCTGAGTTTAGAATAGATTGGAGGGGTGCGAGAGTGTTTTAGGGGAGGCCACAGAGCAGGAGGTGTTTGCAGATTCTTGGTTTAGGAATGTACGGATCCGTGAAATGTTTTTGAGTTGAAGGCGGCAGAGAGTGGAAAGGTCTTGGATATGCGGTTTGAAGGAGAGATCAGTGTCAATTATTACCCCAAGACAGCGAGCTTTTGGGACTGGGGAGAGTGAGCAGCCGTTTACTGCAATGGATAGGTTCGTTGGGGGGGTCGCGTGAGATGGGGGAAAGACAATGAATTCTGTTTTGTCCATGTTAAGTTTTAGAAATCTAGCGGAGAAGAAGGATGAAATAGCGGATAGACATTGAGGGATTCTGGTTAGTAGGGTGGTGATATCTAGTCCAGAGATGTAGATCTGTGTGTCATCAGCATAGAGATGATACTGTAAACCGTGAGATTCTATGAGCTGTCCCAGGGCAAAAGTGTAAATGGAGAAGAGCAGGGGCCCTAGAACTGAACCTTGCGGGACTCTGGTAGATAGGGGGTGAGGTGAGGAGGTGGTGTGTGAGTGGGAGACGCTGAATGTCCGGTCAGTTAGGTATGACGAGATCCAGGATAGGGCCAAGTCTGTGATGCCAAGGAATGAGAGGGTCTGTAGTAATAGGGAATGGTCCACTGTGTCAAGGGCAGAGGACAGGTCCAGGAGGAGGAGGATAGAGTAGTGTCGCTTGCTCTTGGAGGTTAATAGGTCATTGGTGACCTTAGTTACTGTCTCTGATGTTCTCAATCTTCTGCACCCCCCCATTGCTGAGCCTCTCCTCTCTTTTAGTTATATGCTTATTTACCATAATTACATATAATAAAAATAATACCTTTTCAGACTAAATCTAAAATACCTTTTATTTTTAGGAATAATTTGCCAATGAATGGAACAGATAACAACATCTGAATATATCGCTGCTGCAGTTATCAGGATCATTGCAATTGATGGAATTACTGTCCCTATGAAAGCAAATGAGGAATCCACTGATCTCGATGGAAATGACCTGGAAATGATACTATGATGATTTCTATAACGAGAAAAAAATACATTATCACACATCTATGGATTCAACATAGCAAAAATGAAACTTGAAACTAAAAACAAATTCTAATATTTTCATGCATTAAGTTCAGGTAGCCTTGATCCAGTTCCTTAATTTGTTCCAGACATACCAACCATTGAGAAGACGAAGAAGAGGGTTTACAGGTGTTTTTGAGTTCTTCCTGTTCTTGGCCATTCATACTTAGTGATGTCTTGGCTACAGCAAATAGTAGATTACAGAGAGACCAGAAAGCCACGTTGGAGAGGATACTTTTTACAGCTTTGAAACTAATGTAAATTTGATGTAAGTGCAGATCTCTTACCTGGACTGAGACACAAAAGATGTTTTCCCCGTTGCAGCCATACTGGTCATTCCCTTCCAGAAGCTTTAAGATATGATAGTGCTAAAAGGGCTTTTCCATGTTTTTCATGAACATCTGCAGTCACTCTGTGACACACTGTGATGATTCTCTCATGGTAGCGAGACTGAGCAGTTATGTGACTGAAAGTATGCAATAATTAGTAGTATGTAGTAGTATGCGTAATTCCTGTCACATTCCGACTAGATGTGCATGGCCTTGCTCAATGTCAATCAAAGTGAGTTGAGTGAGGCTGTGCTTGTTTAGTTGGGATGTGACCACGCATATGCAAATCGCATATTTGCAGTCAGATGACCTCTCGGTCACCCTGCCATCATGTGACGTGAGGATTCACAAGTCTGCAGTTAGTTAGTTATGAAAGTCATAATGAACCTGGACAACTAATTTAACTTTGAGAAGATCCCTGCATAATATACAGTACTCCGAAAAGACAAAAATAGGAAGAAGCACTCACCACAGTCAAATCCAATATTATCTTTTATTCATCATACCTGGTCACAAGATGAAACATAGAAACAAGACAACAGCTGTTTCAGGTATTAATCACGCTTCTCCTGGCTGCTTCTTGTGGCCAGAAGAAGCGCCATTACAAGTGGAACAGCTGTTGTGTAACTTATAGTATAGTTTTTCTTTATTCTTTAAAATAGAAATCATTGGCAGGCAAATCCAAATGTTTAGGGATGTATTTCCATACATTTGCACAATACAAGATTAAAGTGAAAAAACAATATAAAAAGGTGTCAATGCCCGAAAAACCTGGCATAAAACTAGAATTAACGTCATTGACATTACTAACATTCATCCATTGTTTTGTATGCCATTCTCGATACATATAGTATTTAAAAGTCATTATTAAGACTTCTTAAAGGTTTGTATTTTTTTTACTACTTTGTGATGTTCATTCAATAAAGTTTCTATTTTTTACTGCAAAATCTTGCAGCCTTAGTGGCAAGTAAATACCATTTTCAACATATTTGACAGTCTAATTGTAAGTTCGGCTGCAGGGAAGAAATGAAGTTATATTTCTCCCACAGCCACTCGCTTCCAGTCATTGGGGCAACGCAGGGGGCTGTGGTCAGTAAGCGCTCAGTACCAAATGAGCATGCTGTGGTCACCGTGGCTGGCATCCTGCTTTGCAGTGGGTGTGCTGTGTGCCATGTCAGTTAAGGAGTAGGTGGAGTGATTACAGCGCCCCCAGTGTGTACTGAGCACTGACTGCCCACTGTCCCTTGAGCTGCCCTGATCATGGGTAGCCAGAGGCTATGGGGAAAACTTAATTTTCCCCCTACAGCCGCACTTACAATTAGATTGTTTAAAATGGTATGTACCTTGTAGATTGCCACTATGGCTGCCAGTAAAAAGCTGATAAGTTCCTGGATCTTGATTTTTACAGAGGGTATCCTAGAAGTAGTAAATTTGAACTTTTTTTCCTATATTATCAAGGGAATCAGCATAAATTTTGCATGTTTATCCTCAAATTGCTCCCAGTTCACCTAAAGGTTATAGGGACCAGGTAGAGCTTCATTTTATAAAATGGCAATAAAACAAAAGTGTTTGTGACTTATTAGAAAGCAGAGATAAAGTTACAATTCCAGTATTGACCTTGATGTAAGATTTTCTTTTCCTAGAGAAGAAACAACCTCATAGATAGACTTTAACATCTCTGGAGTGATGTCTCTTGAAAATACTTAAAAAAAAACCAGTGTTGCTTTTCTACTCAGTGGCAAAGCTGAGATTATGTCTACTAATAACTATTCCCAACTAATTTTTAATTTAGATAATTCTTACAGAATGTTATTACCGAAAGCAGGTTTTCTCCAAAGGCTGTTGCAGATACGCGGCCTAAGCCGAGCGACAAATAGCTGATAATGGCTTAAGCGCCGAAGCCTTTGTCAAGCATAACAATAATCATTATAATGCTGGTGTACTATTTCCATGGGACACAGCTAATATGAGGAATTAGAAAAATATCTTCACAGTATGGAGTAACATTCACTGCTTACACGTGACCACATCCGTTCCCGCACAGGGAGAAATTATGCATAACTATCGATGCCCTTACTATCGTTGGCCAGGACAGCCAAAGTTCCAGCAAAAAATAATGGAATTAAAAGTTAGCATAGGGAGAGGTGGATAAAATAAAATATTTATAACATGTATATTTTTTACATTTTTTGACAATTTTTTCAACAGTAACAAACACGAAGAGTGGTTCTCTGATATATTGTGTTGTCCATTGTTGAATGAATCGTTTTCTTGGCTGCCTAGGTTGTATGATAAATAGTTTGTTCTTTAACCCCTCACCACTGAAGCTGTTCTTCACCTTCCTCACAAAGTCTCATTTTTCAATTCTGGCATGTATCACTTTATATGGTAATAACTTTGGAAAGCTTCTTCCTATCTCAGTGATTATACAGATTCTTTTTATTCTAGACACATTTTACTTCACGTTAAAGGTGAAATTATGTCAATAGCATTTGCGAAAATATGACAAAAATTTTGTAAAATAATCAATTTTCAAACTTTCAATTTGTGTGCCTTTAATATCACACAAAACAGTTAATAAAAACATTTCTCATATGTCGACTTTACAACTGCATAGTTTTTGAGAGCCCTTTTATTTTGTCAGAATGTTGGAAGGGTTAAAAGTTTTGCAGCAATTTTCCCTTTTTCAACAAAATCAATTTTTTTCAGACCTAATGATTTTGAATGGCGTAAGAAACCCCCCAAAAGTGATACCTTAAAGTGTTCAAAACCACATTCAGCATGTTTTGTTAACTCTTCAGGTGCTGCACAGAAATTAATACAAAGTAGAATGAAAAAATAGCATTTTTTCAGCTAAAATATTGCTTTAACTTCAACATTTTCATTCTCACAACCTATAATTATAGTGCTTTTGTAAAAAGCACTATATTGTTATTCCCCCGTAGACAACTTATTATTATTATTATTATTATTATTCAGTCCGCGATTAATGCGGCCCGAACCGCTGCACGCACAGACTCCAGTGAGGTGTCATTTCGAAGCCAGCGTTCCCAAGAGGTGTGCTAAGTATTTTTCGTGTCGATCGGATTTGTAGTTTTGGCGCAATTTGCGTTTTTCCCCTGTTTGGAATGCAATTTCTCTATGGGTAAATTTTCCTATAAGCTTATAATGGGCTGATTTCTGAGGCAATTTCAAACTAACTGCCAACTGCCACCTGGCTGATTAGCTCACTGCTATGTGCAGTCAGATGCAGTTACTATGACAACGCCTACGAACTCTACATGACCCCACCAGGACACAGTTTTGCCAGATAATATCAGCTCTTAAAGTGACCCGCACACCAAATCTGACCCTGAGGTGCCCAGTGCACCCCCGGTCCCGTGTGTGAAAAGTAAGTGCACCCCCGTTCCTGGTGTGAAAAGTAAGTGCACCCCGGTCCCATGTGTGTGAAAAGTAAGTGCACCCCCAGTCCCTTGTGTGAAAAGTAAGTGCACCCCGATCCCGTTTGTGAAAAGTAAGTGCACCCCCAGTCCCGTGGGTGAAAATTAAGTGCACCCCAGTCCCGTGTGTGAAAAGTAAGTGCACCCCCGGTCCTGAGTGTGAAAAGTAAGCGCACCCCAGGTCCCGTAAGTGAAAAGTAAGTGCACCCTCGGTCCCGTGGGTGAAAAGTAAGTGCATCCCTGGTCCCGGGTGTGAAAAGTAAGTGCACCCCCGGTCCCGTGGTTGAAAAGTAAGTGCACCCCCGGTCCCGTGGGTGAAAAGTAAGTGCACCCCCGGTCCCGTGAGTGAAAAGTAAGTGCACCCCTGGTCCCGTGTGTGAAAAGTAAGTGCACCCCCGTTCCTGGTGTGAAAAGTAAGTGCACCCCCGGTCCCTTGTGTGAAAAGTAAGTGCACCCCGGTCCCATGTGTGTGAAAAGTAAGTGCACCCCGATCCCGTTTGTGAAAAGTAAGTGCACCCCTGGTCCCGTGGGTGAAAAGTAAGTGCACCCAGGTCCCGTGTGTGAAAAAGTAAGTGTGCCCCCGCCCACCAAATCGGACCCAGAGTGACCCCGCCCACCAAAACGGACCCAGAGTGACCCCGCCCACCAAATCGGACCCAGAGTGACCCCGCCCACCAAATCGGACCCAGAGTGACCCCGCCCACCAAATCGGACCCAGAGTGACCCCGCCCACCAAATCGGACCCAGAGTGACCCCGCCCACCAAATCGGACCCTGTGGGGCCCCGTCCACCAAATCGGACCCTGAGGGACCCCTTCTACCAAATCGGACCCTGAGGGACCCCGTCCACCAAATCGGACCCTGAGGGACCCCCCGTCCACCAAATCTGACCCAGAGTGACCCCGCCCACCAAATCAGACCCAGAGTGACCCCGCCCACCAAATCGGACCCAGAGTGACCCCGCCCACCAAATCGGACCCAGAGTGACCCCGCCCACCAAATCGGACCCAGAGTGACCCCGCCCACCAAATCGGACCCAGAGTGACCCCGCCCACCAAATCGGACCCTGTGGGGCCCCGTCCACCAAATCGGACCCTGAGGGACCCCTTCTACCAAATCGGACCCTGAGGGACCCCGTCCACCAAATTGGACCCTGAGGGACCCCGTCCACCAAATCGGACCCTGAGGGGCACCGTCCACCAAATCGGACCCTGAGGGGTCCCGCCCACCAAATTGGACCCTGAGGGGCCCCGCCCACCAAATCAGCACCTGAAGGGCACCCAAGTGTGAAAGTCTTGCAGGGGTAGCCCGGGCACCATTCCAAAGCACTATCTGTAGTTCCTTCAGGAAATACCCATCTAGTTATTATAGTGCTTTTGTAAAAAGCACTATATTGTTATTCCACCGTAGTCAACTTATTCTTCTTCTTATTATTATTCAGTCCGCAATTAATGCGGCCCGAACCGCTGCACGCACAGACTCCAGTGAGGTGTCATTTCGAAGCCAGCGTTCCTGGCAGGTGTGCTAAGTATTTTTCGTGTTGATCGGATTTGTAGTTTTGGCGCAATTTGCGTTTGAAAATGTTGTCTCAATGCATTTCAATAGGGAAATCTTGCCATAAGCTTATAATGGCAGTTATTTTGAAATTGCCTCAGAAATCAGCCCAACTGCCACCTGGCTGATTAGCTCATTGATATGCGAAGTCAGACCCAGTTACTATGCCAACGCCTATGAACTCTACATGACCCCACTAGGACACAGGTTTGTCAGATAATATCAGCTCTTAAAGTGACCCGCGCACCAAATCGGACCCTGAGGTGCCAGCCCACCAAATTGTTACCTGAGGTGTCCAGCCCACCAAATAGGAGGCCGAGGGGCCCCAACCACCACATCGGAGGCCGAGGGGACCCAACCACCACATCGGAGGCCGAGGGGCCCCGACCTCCAAATCGGAGGCCGAGGGGCCCCGACCTCCAAATCGGACCCTGAGGGGCCCCGACCACCAAATCGGACCCTGAGGGGCCCCGACCACCAAATCGGACCCTGAGGTGCCCCGACCTCCAAATCGGACCCTGAGGGGCCCCGACCTCCAAATCGGACCCTGAGGGGCCCCGACCTCCAAATCGGACCCTGAGGGGCCCCGACCTCCAAATCGGACCCTGAGGGGCCCCGACCTCCAAATCGGACCCTGAGGGGCCCCGACCACCAAATCGGACCCTGAGGGGCCCCGACCACCAAATCGGACCCTGAGGGGCCCCGACCACCAAATCGGACCCTGAGGGGCCCCGACCACCAAATCGGACCCTGAGGGGCCCCGACCACCAAATCGGACCCTGAGGGGCCCCGACCACCAAATCGGACCCTGAGGGGCCCCGACCACCAAATCGGACCCTGAGGGGCCCCGACCACCAAATCGGACCCTGAGGGGCACCGACCACCAAATCGGACCCTGAGGGGCCCCGACCTCCAAATCGGACCCTGAGGGGCCCCGACCTCCAAATCGGACCCTGAGGGGCCCCGACCACCAAATCGGACCCTGAGGGGCCCCGACCACCAAATCGGACCCTGAGGGGCCCCGACCACCAAATCGGACCCTGAGGGGCCCCGACCACCAAATCGGACCCTGAGGGGCCCCGACCACCAAATCGGACCCTGAGGGGCCCCGACCACCAAATCGGACCCTGAGGGGCCCCGACCACCAAATCGGACCCAGAGTGGTCCCGTCTACCAAATCGGACACAGAGTGGCCCCGCCCACCAAATCATCCCCTGAGGGGCCCCGCCCACCAAACCAGCGCCTGAAGGGCACCCAAGTGTGAAAGTCTTGCAGGGGCAGCCCGGGCACCATTACAAAGCACTATCTGTAGTTCCTTCAGGAAATACCCATCTAGTTATAGTGCTTTGGGACAAAGCACTATATTGTTATTCCACCGTAGTCAACTTATTCTTCTTCTTATTATTATTCAGTCCGCAATTAATGCGGCCCGAACCGCTGCACGCACAGACTCCAGTGAGGTGTCATTTCGAAGCCAGCGTTCCTGGCAGGTGTGCTAAGTATTTTTCGTGTCGATCGGAATTGTAGTTTTGGCGCAATTGGCGTTTGAAAATTTCGTCTCAATGCATTTCAATGGGAAATTGTTCCAACAATAAGGGATAATGGCTGATTTCTGAGGCAATTTCAAAATAACTGCCAACTGCCACCTGGCTGATTAGCTCATTGCGATGTGCAGTCAGACCCAGTTACTATGCCAACGCCTACGAACTCTACATGACCCCACCAGGACACAGTTTTGCCAGATAATATCAGCTCTTAAAGTGACCCGCGCACCAAATTGGCACCTGAGGTGCGCAGCCCACCAAATCGGACCCGAGTGGCCCCGCCCACCAAATCGGACCCCGAGTGGCCCCGCCCGCCAAATCGGACCCAGAGTGACCCCGCCCGCCAAATCGGACCCAGAGTGACCCCGCCCACCAAATGTGACCCAGAGTGAACCCGCCCACCAAATGTGACCCAGAGTGACCCCGCCCACCAAATGTGACCCAGAGTGACCCCGCCCACCAAATGTGACCCAGAGTGACCCCGCCCACCAAATGTGACCCAGAGTGACCCCGCCCACCAAATGTGACCCAGAGTGACCCCACCCACCAAATGTGACCCAGAGTGACCCCGCCCACCAAATGTGACCCAGAGTGACCCCGCCCACCAAATGTGACCCAGAGTGACCCCGCCCACCAAATGTGACCCAGAGTGACCCCGCCCACCAAATGTGACCCAGAGTGACCCCGCCCACCAAATGTGACCCAGAGTGACCCCGCCCACCAAATGTGACCCAGAGTGACCCCGCCCACCAAATGTGACCCCGCCCACCAAATGTGACCCCGCCCACCAAATGTGACCCCGCCCACCAAATGTGACCCAGAGTGACCCCGCCCACCAAATGTGACCCAGAGTGACCCCGCCCACCAAATGTGACCCAGAGTGATCTCGCCCACCAAATGTGACCCAGAGTGACCCCGCCCACCAAATGTGACCCAGAGTGACCCCGCCCACCAAATGTGACCCAGAGTGACCCCGCCCACCAAATGTGACCCAGAGTGACCCCGCCCACCAAATGTGACCCAGAGTGACCCCGCCCACCAAATGTGACCCAGAGTGACCCCGCCCACCAAATGTGACCCAGAGTGACCCCGCCCACCAAATGTGACCCAGAGTGACCCCGCCCACCAAATGTGACCCAGAGTGACCCCGCCCACCAAATGTGACCCAGAGTGACCCCGCCCACCAAATGTGACCCAGAGTGACCCCGCCCACCAAATGTGACCCCGCCCACCAAATGTGACCCAGAGTGACCCCGCCCACCAAATGTGACCCAGAGTGACCCCGCCCACCAAATGTGACCCAGAGTGAACCCGCCCACCAAATGTGACCCAGAGTGACCCCGCCCACCAAATGTGACCCAGAGTGAACCCGCCCACCAAATGTGATCCAGAGTGACCCCGCCCACCAAATGTGACCCAGAGTGACCCCGCCCACCAAATCGGACCTAGAGTGGCCCCGCCCACCAAATGTGACCCAGAGTGACCCCGCCCACCAAATGTGACCCAGAGTGACCCCGCCCACCAAATGTGACCCAGAGTGACCCCGCCCACCAAATGTGACCCAGAGTGACCCCGCCCACCAAATGTGACCCAGAGTGACCCCGCCCACCAAATGTGACCCAGAGTGACCCCGCCCACCAAATGTGACCCAAAGTGACCCCGCCCACCAAATGTGACCCCGCCCACCAAATGTGACCCAGAGTGACCCCGCCCACCAAATGTGACCCAGAGTGACCCCGCCCACCAAATGTGACCCAGAGTGACCCCGCCCACCAAATGTGACCCAGAATGACCCCGCCCACCAAATGTGACCCAGAGTGACCCCGCCCACCAAATGTGACCTAGAGTGACCCCGCCCACCAAATGTGACCCAGAGTGACCCCGCCCACCAAATGTGACCCAGAGTGACCCCGCCCACCAAATGTGACCCAGAGTGACCCCGCCCACCAAATGTGACCCAGAGTGACCCCGCCCACCAAATGTGACCCAGAGTGACCCCGCCCACCAAATGTGACCCAGAGTGACCCCGCTCACCAAATGTGACCCAGAGTGACCCCGCCCACCAAATGTGACCCAGAGTGACCCCGCCCACCAAATGTGACCCAGAGTGACCCCGCCCACCAAATGTGACCCCGCCCACCAAATGTGACCCCGCCCACCAAATGTGACCCCGAGTGGCCCCGCCCACTAAATCGGACCCAGAGTTACCCTGCCCACCAAATCGGACCCAGAGTTACCCTGCCCACCAAATCGGACCATGAGGGGCCCCGCCCAACAAATCGGACCCTGAGGGGCCCCGACCACCAAATCGGACCCTGAGGTGCCCCGCCCACCAAATCGGACCCTGAGGGGCCCCGCCCACCAAATCAGCACCTGAAGGGCACCCAAGTGTGAAAGTCTTGCAGGGGTAACCCGGGCACCATTCCAAAGCACTATCTGTAGTTCCTTCAGGAAATACCCATCTAGTTATAGTGCTTTTGTAAAAAGCACTATATTGTTATTCCCCCGTAGACAACTTATTATAGTGCTTTGAAAAAGCACTGTATTGTTATTCCACCGTCGTCAACTTATTCTTCTTCTTATTATTATTCAGTCCGCAATTAATGCGGCCCGAACCGCTGCACGCACAGACTCCAGTGAGGTGTCATTTCGAAGCCAGCGTTCCTGGCAGGTGTGCTAAGTATTTTTCGTGTCGATCGGATTTGTAGTTTTGGCGCAATTGGCGTTTGAAAATTTTGTCTCAATGCATTTCAATGGGTAAATTGTTCCAATAAGGTATTTCTGATTTCTGAGGCAATTTAAAAATAACTGCCAACTGCCACCTGGCTGATTAGCTCAGTGCTATGTGCAGTCACACCCAGTTACCATGCCAACGCCTACGAACTCTACATGACCCCACCAGGACACAGTTTTGCCAGATAATATCAACTCTTAAAGTGACCCGCACACCAAATTGGACTGAGGTGCCCAGCCCACCAAATCGGACCCTGAGGGGCCCCGACCACCAAATCGGACCCTGAGGGGCCCCGACCACCAAATCGGACCCTGAGGGGCCCCGACCACCAAATCGGACCCTGAGGGGCCCCGACCACCAAATCGGACCCTGAGGGGCCCCGACCACCAAATCGGACCCTGAGGGGCACCGACCACCAAATCGGACCCTGAGGGGCCCCGACCACCAAATCGGACCCTGAGGGGCCCCGACCACCAAATCGGACCATGAGGGGCCCCGACCACCAAATCGGACCCTGAGGGGCCCCGACCACCAAATCGGACCCTGAGGGGCCCCGACCACCAAATCGGACCCTGAGGGGCCCCGACCTCCAAATCGGACCCTGAGGGGCCCCGACCACCAAATCGGACCCTGAGGGGCCCCGACCTCCAAATCGGACCCTGAGGGGCCCCGACCACCAAATCGGACCCTGAGGGGCCCCAACCACCAAATCGGACCCTGAGGGGCCCCGACCACCAAATCGGACCCTGAGGGGCCCCGACCACCAAATCGGACCCTGAGGGGCCCCGACCACCAAATCGGACCCTGAGGGGCCCCGACCACCAAATCGGACCCTGAGGGGCCCCGACCACCAAATCGGACCCTGAGGGGCCCCGACCACCAAATCGGATCCTGAGGGGCCCCGACCACCAAATCGGACCCTGAGGGGCCCCGACCACCAAATCGGACCCTGAGGGGCCCCGACCACCAAATCGGACCCTGAGGGGCCCCGACCACCAAATCGGACCCTGAGGGGCCCCGACCTCCAAATCGGACCCTGAGGGGCCCCGACCACCAAATCGGACCCTGAGGGGCCCCGACCACCAAATCGGACCCTGAGGGGCCCCGACCCCCAAATCGGACCCTGAGGGGCCCCGACCCCCAAATCGGACCCTGAGGGGCCCCGACCCCCAAATCGGACCCTGAGGGGCCCCGACCCCCAAATCGGACCCTGAGGGGCCCCGACCCCCAAATCGGACCCTGAGGGGCCCCGACCCCCAAATCGGACCCTGAGGGGCCCCGACCACCAAATCGGGCCCTGAGGGGCCCCGACCACCAAATCGGGCCCTGTTGGGCCCCGACCTCCAAATCGGACCCTGAGGGGCCCCGACCACCAAATCGGACCCTGAGGGGCCCCGACCACCAAATCGGACCCTGAGGGGCCCCGACCACCAAATCGGACCCTGAGGGGCCCCGACCACCAAATCGGACCCTGAGGGGCCCCGACCACCAAATCGGACCCTGAGGGGCCCCGACCACCAAATCGGACCCTGAGGGGCCCCGACCTCCAAATCGGACCCTGAGGGGCCCCGACCTCCAAATCGGACCCTGAGGGGCCCCGACGGGCCCCGACCTCCAAATCGGACCCTGAGGGGCCCCGACCCCCAAATCGGACCCTGAGGGGCCCCGACCCCAAATCGGACCCTGAGGGGCCCCGACCCCCAAATCGGACCCTGAAGGGCCCCGACCCCCAAATCGGACCCTGAGGGGCCCCGACCCCCAAATCGGACCCTGAGGGACCCCGACCCCCAAATCGGACCCTGAGGGGCCCCGACCCCCAAATCGGACCCTGAGGGGCCCCGACCACCAAATCGGACCCTGAGGGGCCCCGACCACCAAATCGGACCCTGAGGGGCCCCGACCTCCAAATCGGACCCTGAGGGGCCCCGACCACCAAATCGGACCCTGAGGGGCCCCGACCACCAAATCGGACCCTGAGGGGCCCCGACCACAAAATCGGACCCTGAGGGGCCCCGACCACAAAATCGGACCCTGAGGGGCCCCGACCACAAAATCGGACCCTGAGGGGCCCCGACCACAAAATCGGACCCTGAGGGGCCCCGACCACAAAATCAGACCCTGAGGGGTCCCGACCACCAAATCGGACCCTGAGGGGCCCCGACCACCAAATCGGACCCTGAGGGGCCCCGACCACCAAATCGGACCCTGAGGGGCCCCGACCACCAAATCGGACCCTGAGGGGCCCCGACCACCAAATCGGACCCTGAGGGACCCCGACCACCAAATCGGACCCTGAGGGGCCCCGACCACCAAATCGGACCCTGAGGGGCCCCGACCACCAAATCGGACCCTGAGGGGCCCCGACCACCAAATCGGACCATGAGGGGCCCCGACCACCAAATCGGACCCTGAGGGGCCCCGACCACCAAATCGGACCCTGAGGGGCCCCACTTACCAAATCGGACCCTGAGGGGCCCCACTTACCAAATCGGACCCTGAGGGGCCCCACTTACCAAATCGGACCCTGAGGGGCCCCACTTACCAAATCGGACCCTGAGGGGCCCCACTTACCAAATCGGACCCTGAGGGGCCCCACTTACCAAATCAGCACCTGAAGGACACCCAAGTGTGAAAGTCTTGCAGGGCAGCCCGGGCACCATTCCAAAGCACTATCTGTAGTTCCTTCAGGAAATACCCATCTAGTATTATTATTGTAATCCGAACGTGGTAAACTTATTCAGTTTTTTCCGCAATTAATGCGGCCCGAACCGCTGCACGCACACACTCCAGTGAGGCGTCATTTCGAAGCCAGCGTCCACGAGAGGTGTGCTAAGTATTTTTCGTGTTGATCCGATTTGTAGTTTTTTAAAAAAATTGCATTTAAAAAAAAAATTTCCCATAGGAAATAATGGCGAACTTTCCATTACCCACAACTTGACATTCCAAACATGGCAGCTATGCAAATGTGCGGTGTCCATTTTAGGACATGATAATTTATCAAAGTCAAACATCAGAATAAAGTGACTATGACACTCTCTTATCCCGTGTGTGAAAAGTAAGTGCACCCCAATCCCGTGTGTGAAAAGTGCACCGAGTGGCCCCGCCCCCTTATCGGATCCCGAGTGGCCCTGCCCACCAAATTGGACCCCAAGTGACTCCGTCCCCCAAATCGGACCCGAGTGACCCCGCCCCCCAAATTGGATCCCGAGTGACCCCACCCCCCAAATCGGACCCCGAGTGACCCCGCCCCCAAACCTGACCCGAGTGACCCCACCCACCAAATTGGACCTAGAGAGACCCCGCCCACCAAATTGGACCCAGAGTGACCCCGCCCACCAAATCTGACCCAGAGTGACCCCGCCCACCAAATCTGACCCAGAGTGACCCCGCCCACCAAATCTGACCCAGAGTGACTCCGCCCACCAAATCTGACCCAGAGCGACCGCGCCCACCAAATCTGACCCAGAGTGACCCCGCCCACCAAATCTGACCCAGAGTGACCCCGCGCACCAAATCTGACCCAGAGGTGCCCCGCCCACCAAATCTGACCCAGAGGTGCCCCGCCCACCAAATCTGACCCAGAGGTGCCCCGCCCACCAAATCTGACCCAGAGGTGCCCCGCCCATAAAATCTGACCCAGAGGTGCCCCGCCCACTAAATCTGACCCAGAGGTGCCCCGCCCACCAAATCTGACCCAGAGGTGCCCCACCCACCAAATCTGACCGAGGTGCCCTGCCCACCAAATCTGACCCAGAGTGGCCCCGCCCACCAAATCGGACCCAGAGTGGTCCCGTCCACCAAATCAGACACAGAGTGGCCCCGCCCACCAAATCATCCCCTGAGGGGCCCCGCCCACCAAACCAGCGCCTGAGGGGCACCCAAGTGTGAAAGTCTTGCAGGGGCAGCCCGGGCACCATTACAAAGCACTATCTGTAGTTCCTTCAGGAAATACCTATCTAGTTATAGTGCTTTTGTAAAAAGCACTATATTGTTATTCCCCCGTAGACAACTTCTTATTCTTCTTATTATTATTAGGCTTTTTTCCGCAATTAATGCGGCCCGAACCGCTGCACGCACAGACTCCAGTGAGGTGTCATTTCGAAGCCAGCGTCCACGAGAGGTGTGCTAAGTATTTTTCGTGTCGATCGGATTTGTAGTTTTGGCGCAATTAACGTTTGAAAATTGTTTTTCTCTCATTGGAATGCATTGCCAATGCATTTCAATAGGGAAATTTTGCCATAAGCTATAATGGCTGATATCTGAGGCAATTTAAAAAATAACTGCCAACTGCCACCTGGCTGATCAGCTCATTGATATGCGAAGCCAGACCAAGTTACTATGCCAACGCGTACAAACTCTACATGACCCCACCAGGACACAGTTTTGCCAGATAATATTAGCTCTTAAAGTGACCCGCACACCAAATCTGACCCTGAGGTGCCCAGTGCACCCCCGATCCCGTCTGTGAAAAGTAAGTGCACCCCCGTTCCTGGTGTGAAAAGTAAGTGCACCCCGGTCCCATGTGTGTGAAAAGTAAGTGCACCCCCGGTCCCTTGTGTGAAAAGTAAGTGCACCCCGGTCCCATGTGTGTGAAAAGTAAGTGCACCCCTGGTCCCGTGGGTGAAAAGTAAGTGCACCCAGGTCCCGTGTGTGAAAAAGTAAGTGCGCCCCCGCCCCCCAAATCGGACCCTGAGTGACCCCGCCCCCGAATCGGACCCCGAGTGACCCGGACCCCCGAATCGGACCCCGAGTGGCCCAGCCCCCCAAATTGGACCCAGAGTGACCCCGCCCACCAAAACGGACCCAGAGTGACCCCGCCCACCAAATCGGACCCAGAGTGACCCCGCCCACCAAATCGGACCCAGAGTGACCCCGCCCACCAAATCGGACCGCGAGTGGCCCCGCCCACCAAATCGGACCCAGAGGTGCCCCGCCCACCAAATCGGACCCAGAGTGACCCCGCCCACCAAATCGGACCCAGAGTGACCCCGCCCACCAAATCGGACCCAGAGTGACCCCGCCCACCAAATGTGACTCAGAGTGACCCCGCCCACCAAATGTGACCCAGAGTGACCCCGCCCACCAAATGTGACCCAGATTGACCCCGCCCACCAAATCAGACCCAGAGTGACCCCGCCCACCAAATGTGACCCAGAGTGACCCCGCCCACCAAATGTGACCCCGCCCACCAAATGTGACCCCGAGTGGCTCCGCCCACCAAATCGGACCGCGAGTAGCCCCGCCCACCAAATCGGACCCAGAGGTGCCCCGCCCACCAAATGTGACCCAGAGTGACCCCGCCCACCAAATGTGACCCAGAGTGACCCCGCCCACCAAATGTGACCCAGAGTGACCCCGCCCACCAAATGTGACCCAGAGTGACCCCGCCCACCAAATGTGACCTAGAGTGACCCCGCCCACCAAATGTGACCCAGAGTGACCCCGCCCACCAAATGTGACCCAGAGTGACCCCGCCCACCAAATGTGACCCAGAGTGACCCCGCCCACCAAATGTGACCCAGAGTGACCCCGCCCACCAAATGTGATCCAGAATGACCCCGCCCACCAAATGTGACCCAGAGTGACCCCGCCCACCAAATGTGACCCAGAGTGACCCCGCCCACCAAATGTGACCCAGAGTGACCCCGCCCACCAAATGTGACCCAGAGTGACCCCGCCCACCAAATGTGACCCAGAGTGACCCCGCCCACCAAATGTGACCCAGAGTGACCCCGCCCACCAAATGTGACCCAGAGTGACCCCGCCCACCAAATGTGACCCAGAGTGACCCCGCCCACCAAATGTGACCCAGAGTGACCCCGCCCACCAAATGTGATCCAGAGTGACCCCGCCCACCAAATGTGACCCAGAGTGACCCCGCCCACCAAATGTGATCCAGAGTGACCCCGCCCACCAAATGTGACCCAGAGTGACCCCGCCCACCAAATGTGACCCAGAGTGACCCCGCCCACCAAATCGGACCCAGAGTGACTCCGCCCACCAAATGTGACCCAGAGTGACCCCGCCCACCAAATGTGACCCAGAGTGACCCCGCCCACCAAATGTGACCCAGAGGTGCCCCGCCCACCAAATGTGACCCAGAGGTGCCCCGCCCACCAAATGTGACCCAGAGGTGCCCCGCCCACCAAATGTGACCCAGAGGTGCCCCGCCCACCAAATGTGACCCAGAGGTGCCCCGCCCACCAAATGTGACCCAGAGGTGCCCCGCCCACCAAATCTGACCCAGAGGTGCCCCGCCCACCAAATCTGACCCAGAGGTGCCCCGCCCACCAAATCTGACCCAGAGGTGCCCCGCCCACCAAATCTGACCGAGGTGCCCCGCCCACCAAATCTGACCCAGAGGTGCTCTGCCCACCAAATCTGACCCAGAGTGGCCCCGCCCACCAAATCTGACCCAGAGTGGCCCCGCCCACCAAATCGGACCCAGAGTGGTCCCGTCTACCAAATCGGACACAGAGTGGCCCCGCCCACCAAATCATCCCCTGAGGGGCCCCGCCCACCAAACCAGCGCCTGAAGGGCACCCAAGTGTGAAAGTCTTGCAGGGGCAGCCCGGGCACCATTACAAAGCACTATCTGTAGTTCCTTCAGGAAATACCCATCTAGTTATTATTATTATTATTATTATTCAGTCCGCGATTAATGCGGCCCGAACCGCTGCACGCACAGACTCCAGTGAGGTGTCATTTCGAAGCCAGCGTTCCCAAGAGGTGTGCTAAGTATTTTTCGTGTCGATCGGATTTGTAGTTTTGGCGCAATTTGCGTTTTTCCCCTGTTTGGAATGCAATTTCTCTATGGGTAAATTTTCCTATAAGCTTATAATGGGCTGATTTCTGAGGCAATTTCAAACTAACTGCCAACTGCCACCTGGCTGATTAGCTCACTGCTATGTGCAGTCAGATGCAGTTACTATGACAACGCCTACGAACTCTACATGACCCCACCAGGACACAGTTTTGCCAGATAATATCAGCTCTTAAAGTGACCCGCACACCAAATCTGACCCTGAGGTGCCCAGTGCACCCCCGGTCCCGTGTGTGAAAAGTAAGTGCACCCCCGTTCCTGGTGTGAAAAGTAAGTGCACCCCGGTCCCATGTGTGTGAAAAGTAAGTGCACCCCCAGTCCCTTGTGTGAAAAGTAAGTGCACCCCGATCCCGTTTGTGAAAAGTAAGTGCACCCCCAGTCCCGTGGGTGAAAATTAAGTGCACCCCAGTCCCGTGTGTGAAAAGTAAGTGCACCCCCGGTCCTGAGTGTGAAAAGTAAGCGCACCCCAGGTCCCGTAAGTGAAAAGTAAGTGCACCCTCGGTCCCGTGGGTGAAAAGTAAGTGCATCCCTGGTCCCGGGTGTGAAAAGTAAGTGCACCCCCGGTCCCGTGGTTGAAAAGTAAGTGCACCCCCGGTCCCGTGGGTGAAAAGTAAGTGCACCCCCGGTCCCGTGAGTGAAAAGTAAGTGCACCCCTGGTCCCGTGTGTGAAAAGTAAGTGCACCCCCGTTCCTGGTGTGAAAAGTAAGTGCACCCCCGGTCCCTTGTGTGAAAAGTAAGTGCACCCCGGTCCCATGTGTGTGAAAAGTAAGTGCACCCCGATCCCGTTTGTGAAAAGTAAGTGCACCCCTGGTCCCGTGGGTGAAAAGTAAGTGCACCCAGGTCCCGTGTGTGAAAAAGTAAGTGTGCCCCCGCCCACCAAATCGGACCCAGAGTGACCCCGCCCACCAAAACGGACCCAGAGTGACCCCGCCCACCAAATCGGACCCAGAGTGACCCCGCCCACCAAATCGGACCCAGAGTGACCCCGCCCACCAAATCGGACCCAGAGTGACCCCGCCCACCAAATCGGACCCAGAGTGACCCCGCCCACCAAATCGGACCCTGTGGGGCCCCGTCCACCAAATCGGACCCTGAGGGACCCCTTCTACCAAATCGGACCCTGAGGGACCCCGTCCACCAAATCGGACCCTGAGGGACCCCCCGTCCACCAAATCTGACCCAGAGTGACCCCGCCCACCAAATCAGACCCAGAGTGACCCCGCCCACCAAATCGGACCCAGAGTGACCCCGCCCACCAAATCGGACCCAGAGTGACCCCGCCCACCAAATCGGACCCAGAGTGACCCCGCCCACCAAATCGGACCCAGAGTGACCCCGCCCACCAAATCGGACCCTGTGGGGCCCCGTCCACCAAATCGGACCCTGAGGGACCCCTTCTACCAAATCGGACCCTGAGGGACCCCGTCCACCAAATTGGACCCTGAGGGACCCCGTCCACCAAATCGGACCCTGAGGGGCACCGTCCACCAAATCGGACCCTGAGGGGTCCCGCCCACCAAATTGGACCCTGAGGGGCCCCGCCCACCAAATCAGCACCTGAAGGGCACCCAAGTGTGAAAGTCTTGCAGGGGTAGCCCGGGCACCATTCCAAAGCACTATCTGTAGTTCCTTCAGGAAATACCCATCTAGTTATTATAGTGCTTTTGTAAAAAGCACTATATTGTTATTCCACCGTAGTCAACTTATTCTTCTTCTTATTATTATTCAGTCCGCAATTAATGCGGCCCGAACCGCTGCACGCACAGACTCCAGTGAGGTGTCATTTCGAAGCCAGCGTTCCTGGCAGGTGTGCTAAGTATTTTTCGTGTTGATCGGATTTGTAGTTTTGGCGCAATTTGCGTTTGAAAATGTTGTCTCAATGCATTTCAATAGGGAAATCTTGCCATAAGCTTATAATGGCAGTTATTTTGAAATTGCCTCAGAAATCAGCCCAACTGCCACCTGGCTGATTAGCTCATTGATATGCGAAGTCAGACCCAGTTACTATGCCAACGCCTATGAACTCTACATGACCCCACTAGGACACAGGTTTGTCAGATAATATCAGCTCTTAAAGTGACCCGCGCACCAAATCGGACCCTGAGGTGCCAGCCCACCAAATTGTTACCTGAGGTGTCCAGCCCACCAAATAGGAGGCCGAGGGGCCCCAACCACCACATCGGAGGCCGAGGGGACCCAACCACCACATCGGAGGCCGAGGGGCCCCGACCTCCAAATCGGAGGCCGAGGGGCCCCGACCTCCAAATCGGACCCTGAGGGGCCCCGACCACCAAATCGGACCCTGAGGGGCCCCGACCACCAAATCGGACCCTGAGGTGCCCCGACCTCCAAATCGGACCCTGAGGGGCCCCGACCTCCAAATCGGACCCTGAGGGGCCCCGACCTCCAAATCGGACCCTGAGGGGCCCCGACCTCCAAATCGGACCCTGAGGGGCCCCGACCTCCAAATCGGACCCTGAGGGGCCCCGACCACCAAATCGGACCCTGAGGGGCCCCGACCACCAAATCGGACCCTGAGGGGCCCCGACCACCAAATCGGACCCTGAGGGGCCCCGACCACCAAATCGGACCCTGAGGGGCCCCGACCACCAAATCGGACCCTGAGGGGCCCCGACCACCAAATCGGACCCTGAGGGGCCCCGACCACCAAATCGGACCCTGAGGGGCCCCGACCACCAAATCGGACCCTGAGGGGCACCGACCACCAAATCGGACCCTGAGGGGCCCCGACCTCCAAATCGGACCCTGAGGGGCCCCGACCTCCAAATCGGACCCTGAGGGGCCCCGACCACCAAATCGGACCCTGAGGGGCCCCGACCACCAAATCGGACCCTGAGGGGCCCCGACCACCAAATCGGACCCTGAGGGGCCCCGACCACCAAATCGGACCCTGAGGGGCCCCGACCACCAAATCGGACCCTGAGGGGCCCCGACCACCAAATCGGACCCTGAGGGGCCCCGACCACCAAATCGGACCCAGAGTGGTCCCGTCTACCAAATCGGACACAGAGTGGCCCCGCCCACCAAATCATCCCCTGAGGGGCCCCGCCCACCAAACCAGCGCCTGAAGGGCACCCAAGTGTGAAAGTCTTGCAGGGGCAGCCCGGGCACCATTACAAAGCACTATCTGTAGTTCCTTCAGGAAATACCCATCTAGTTATAGTGCTTTGGGACAAAGCACTATATTGTTATTCCACCGTAGTCAACTTATTCTTCTTCTTATTATTATTCAGTCCGCAATTAATGCGGCCCGAACCGCTGCACGCACAGACTCCAGTGAGGTGTCATTTCGAAGCCAGCGTTCCTGGCAGGTGTGCTAAGTATTTTTCGTGTCGATCGGAATTGTAGTTTTGGCGCAATTGGCGTTTGAAAATTTCGTCTCAATGCATTTCAATGGGAAATTGTTCCAACAATAAGGGATAATGGCTGATTTCTGAGGCAATTTCAAAATAACTGCCAACTGCCACCTGGCTGATTAGCTCATTGCGATGTGCAGTCAGACCCAGTTACTATGCCAACGCCTACGAACTCTACATGACCCCACCAGGACACAGTTTTGCCAGATAATATCAGCTCTTAAAGTGACCCGCGCACCAAATTGGCACCTGAGGTGCGCAGCCCACCAAATCGGACCCGAGTGGCCCCGCCCACCAAATCGGACCCCGAGTGGCCCCGCCCGCCAAATCGGACCCAGAGTGACCCCGCCCGCCAAATCGGACCCAGAGTGACCCCGCCCACCAAATGTGACCCAGAGTGAACCCGCCCACCAAATGTGACCCAGAGTGACCCCGCCCACCAAATGTGACCCAGAGTGACCCCGCCCACCAAATGTGACCCAGAGTGACCCCGCCCACCAAATGTGACCCAGAGTGACCCCGCCCACCAAATGTGACCCAGAGTGACCCCACCCACCAAATGTGACCCAGAGTGACCCCGCCCACCAAATGTGACCCAGAGTGACCCCGCCCACCAAATGTGACCCAGAGTGACCCCGCCCACCAAATGTGACCCAGAGTGACCCCGCCCACCAAATGTGACCCAGAGTGACCCCGCCCACCAAATGTGACCCAGAGTGACCCCGCCCACCAAATGTGACCCAGAGTGACCCCGCCCACCAAATGTGACCCCGCCCACCAAATGTGACCCCGCCCACCAAATGTGACCCCGCCCACCAAATGTGACCCAGAGTGACCCCGCCCACCAAATGTGACCCAGAGTGACCCCGCCCACCAAATGTGACCCAGAGTGATCTCGCCCACCAAATGTGACCCAGAGTGACCCCGCCCACCAAATGTGACCCAGAGTGACCCCGCCCACCAAATGTGACCCAGAGTGACCCCGCCCACCAAATGTGACCCAGAGTGACCCCGCCCACCAAATGTGACCCAGAGTGACCCCGCCCACCAAATGTGACCCAGAGTGACCCCGCCCACCAAATGTGACCCAGAGTGACCCCGCCCACCAAATGTGACCCAGAGTGACCCCGCCCACCAAATGTGACCCAGAGTGACCCCGCCCACCAAATGTGACCCAGAGTGACCCCGCCCACCAAATGTGACCCCGCCCACCAAATGTGACCCAGAGTGACCCCGCCCACCAAATGTGACCCAGAGTGACCCCGCCCACCAAATGTGACCCAGAGTGAACCCGCCCACCAAATGTGACCCAGAGTGACCCCGCCCACCAAATGTGACCCAGAGTGAACCCGCCCACCAAATGTGATCCAGAGTGACCCCGCCCACCAAATGTGACCCAGAGTGACCCCGCCCACCAAATCGGACCTAGAGTGGCCCCGCCCACCAAATGTGACCCAGAGTGACCCCGCCCACCAAATGTGACCCAGAGTGACCCCGCCCACCAAATGTGACCCAGAGTGACCCCGCCCACCAAATGTGACCCAGAGTGACCCCGCCCACCAAATGTGACCCAGAGTGACCCCGCCCACCAAATGTGACCCAGAGTGACCCCGCCCACCAAATGTGACCCAAAGTGACCCCGCCCACCAAATGTGACCCCGCCCACCAAATGTGACCCAGAGTGACCCCGCCCACCAAATGTGACCCAGAGTGACCCCGCCCACCAAATGTGACCCAGAGTGACCCCGCCCACCAAATGTGACCCAGAATGACCCCGCCCACCAAATGTGACCCAGAGTGACCCCGCCCACCAAATGTGACCTAGAGTGACCCCGCCCACCAAATGTGACCCAGAGTGACCCCGCCCACCAAATGTGACCCAGAGTGACCCCGCCCACCAAATGTGACCCAGAGTGACCCCGCCCACCAAATGTGACCCAGAGTGACCCCGCCCACCAAATGTGACCCAGAGTGACCCCGCCCACCAAATGTGACCCAGAGTGACCCCGCTCACCAAATGTGACCCAGAGTGACCCCGCCCACCAAATGTGACCCAGAGTGACCCCGCCCACCAAATGTGACCCAGAGTGACCCCGCCCACCAAATGTGACCCCGCCCACCAAATGTGACCCCGCCCACCAAATGTGACCCCGAGTGGCCCCGCCCACTAAATCGGACCCAGAGTTACCCTGCCCACCAAATCGGACCCAGAGTTACCCTGCCCACCAAATCGGACCATGAGGGGCCCCGCCCAACAAATCGGACCCTGAGGGGCCCCGACCACCAAATCGGACCCTGAGGTGCCCCGCCCACCAAATCGGACCCTGAGGGGCCCCGCCCACCAAATCAGCACCTGAAGGGCACCCAAGTGTGAAAGTCTTGCAGGGGTAACCCGGGCACCATTCCAAAGCACTATCTGTAGTTCCTTCAGGAAATACCCATCTAGTATTATTATTGTAATCCGAACGTGGTAAACTTATTCAGTTTTTTTCCGCAATTAATGCGGCCTGAACCGCTGCACTCACAGACTCCAGTGAGGTGTCATTTCGAAGCCAGCGTCCACGAGAGGTGTGCTAAGTATTTTTCGTGTTGATCCGATTTGTAGTTTTTTTTTTAAATTGCATTTTAAAAAAACAATTTCCCATAGGAAATAATTGCGAACTTTCCATTACCCCCAACTTGACCTTCCAAAGATGGCAGCTATGCAAATGTACGGTGTCCATTTTAGGACATGATTATTTATCAAAGTCAAACATCAGAATAAAGTGACTATAACACCCTCTCATCCCGTGTGTGAAAAGTAAGTGCAGCCCCGATCCCGTGTATGAAAAGTAAGTGCACTGAGTGGCCCCGCCCCCCAAATCAGACCCCGAGTGACCACGCCCACCAAATCGGACCCTGAGTGACCCCGCCCACCAAATCAGACCCCGAGTGACCCCGCCCACCAAATCGGACCCCGAGTGACCCCGCCCACCAAATCGGCCCCCGAGTGACCTCGCCCACCAAATCGGACCCCGAGTGACCCCGCCCACAAATCGGACCCCGAGTGACCGTGCCCACCAAATCGAACCCGGAGTGACCCCGCCCACCAAATCGGACCCGGAGTGACCACGCCCACCAAATCGGACCCTGAGGGGCCCCGCCCACCAAATCGGACCCTGGGGGCCCTGCCCACCAAATCAGACCCTGAGGGGCCCCGCCCACCAAATTGGACCCTCAGGGGCCCCGCCCACCAAATCGCACCCTGAGGGGCACCCAAGTGTGAAAGTCTTGCAGGGGCAGCCCGGGCACCATTCCAAAGCACTATCTGTAGTTCCTTCAGGAAATACCCATCTAGTATTATTATTGTAATCCGAACGTGGTAAACTTATTCAGTTTTTTTCCGCAATTAATGCGGCCTGAACCGCTGCACTCACAGACTCCAGTGAGGTGTCATTTCGAAGCCAGCGTCCACGAGAGGTGTGCTAAGTATTTTTCGTGTTGATCCGATTTGTAGTTTTTTTTTTAAATTGCATTTTAAAAAAACAATTTCCCATAGGAAATAATTGCGAACTTTCCATTACCCCCAACTTGACCTTCCAAAGATGGCAGCTATGCAAATGTACGGTGTCCATTTTAGGACATGATTATTTATCAAAGTCAAACATCAGAATAAAGTGACTATAACACCCTCTCATCCCGTGTGTGAAAAGTAAGTGCAGCCCCGATCCCGTGTATGAAAAGTAAGTGCACTGAGTGGCCCCGCCCCCCAAATCAGACCCCGAGTGACCACGCCCACCAAATCGGACCCTGAGTGACCCCGCCCACCAAATCAGACCCCGAGTGACCCCGCCCACCAAATCGGACCCCGAGTGACCCCGCCCACCAAATCGGCCCCCGAGTGACCTCGCCCACCAAATCGGACCCCGAGTGACCCCGCCCACAAATCGGACCCCGAGTGACCGTGCCCACCAAATCGAACCCGGAGTGACCCCGCCCACCAAATCGGACCCGGAGTGACCACGCCCACCAAATCGGACCCTGAGGGGCCCCGCCCACCAAATCGGACCCTGGGGGCCCTGCCCACCAAATCAGACCCTGAGGGGCCCCGCCCACCAAATTGGACCCTCAGGGGCCCCGCCCACCAAATCGCACCCTGAGGGGCACCCAAGTGTGAAAGTCTTGCAGGGGCAGCCCGGGCACCATTCCAAAGCACTATCTGTAGTTCCTTCAGGAAATACCCATCTAGTTATTATTATTATTTTTTATTATAGCACCATTTATTCCATGGCGCTTTACATGTGAGGGGTATACATAATAAAAAACAAGTACAATAATCTTTAACTAATACAAGTCACGACTGGTACAGGAGGAGAGAGGACCCTGCCCGCGAGGGCTCACAATCTACAAGGGATGGATGAGGATTAGTGATGAGCGAATATACTCATTACTCGAGATTTCTTGAGCATAGTCGGGGGTCCTCCGAGTATTTTTCCATGCTCGGAGGTTTCGTTTTTCTTGCCGCAGCTGAATGATTTACATCGGTTAGCCAGCATAAGTACATGTGGGGGTTGCCTGGTTGCTAGGGAACCCCCACATGTACTTATGCTGGCTAACAGATGTAAATCATTCAGCTGCGACAAGAAAAACTAAATCTCCGAGCACTAAAAAATACTCTGAGGACCCCCGAGCATGCTCGAGAAATTTGAGTAACGAGTATATTCGATCATCACTAGTAAGGATACAATAGGTGAGGGCAATGAATGAGAGTGCACTGGAAAATGTGTTAATAAATCGTGGGTATGTGGGTATTTTAAATGTGGGAACTGCTATACATATAAATGGGTGGATGCCTGTAAAACATTTAGAAGAACATCGTCTGGTAAATCTTCTCTATTATATACTTTGGTAACTGAAAATCTTCGGGTGTAGTCTACAAGTCTACTTGTACATGCACATTCCTCCATGATTACATCACGAAAACCACAAGGGAACTGTGAAGATTGTTAGATGAACACTTGGGGGACATCCGCAATATGCATGACACCTCGATTACACAGCACATCAAAAATATCCATGGTGGACACCTGGGCAACATCTCATTCTGTAGGGTGGAACTGATAAGGCCCAAAATAAGGGGATGGAAACTGGATAAAATAGTACTCTGAAGAGAGTCAGCGTGGATTTTTAGAATGCAATAGCTGGCCCCCAGATGACTGAATGAGAAGATTTCTTATACCTGTTTTTTATAACTCCACCCATATAACTCCTCTCTGGGCATGCACAGCACATACTTGGGGACAAGGAAGACCCACAGTGTAAATCAATGCGTTTTCCAGGTGGGCGTTCACACGTGGTCAAAATTGTTGGTACCCCTTTTTTAATGACAGAAAAACCCACAATGGTCACATAAATAACTTGAATCTGACAAAATAAGGTAGAACGACACGGCACTCATACAGTAAAAAGGGATCGGAGGTGCTCAAGTAGGGTATCCATCCCACAATATCCAAAAATAGAAAAAAACTTTGCACTCAAGAAGTGGTAAAGCGTGAAAAAAGTTTAATTTATTGTGCATCCATAAAGTGAGTAGTTGAACGTTTTCGGTCCACATCTGAACCTTCATCAGAACTGGTTCAAAAGAAGAAACGAATATCCTGCCATATGTTGATATCCCAACAGAAAATTCAAATTGCCTGGATGTCTCATTAGATTCAGTGGAAGCCTGCACACAGTGATATGCGACTGTATAACTACTCACTTTATGGATGCACAAAAAAATGAAACTTTTTATCCCGCTATACCACTTCTTAAGTGCCAAGTCTTTTTCTATTTTGGAATCTGACAAAAGTAATAATAAATAAAAAAGCTATGAAAATGAACAAATGAAAGTCAGACATTGCTTTTCAACCCTGCTTCCACAGATTTAAAAAAAACAACTCATGAAATAGGCCTGGACAGAAATGATGGTACCCTTAACTTAGTATTTTGTTGCACAACATTTTGAGGCAATCACTGCTATCAAACAACTCATGTAACTGTCAATGAGACTTCTGCTCTTCTCGACATGTATTTTGGCCCATTCCTCAAGAGCAAACTGCTCCAGTTGTCTCGTGTTTGAAGGATGACTTTTCCAGATGGCATGTTTCAGATGCTCAATAGGATTTAGATAAGGGCTCATAGAAGGCCACTTCAGAATAGTCCAATGTTTTTTTTTAGCAATTTTTGAGTGTTTTTAGCTGTGTGTATTGGATCATTATCCTGTTGCAAGACCCATGACCTGCGACTGAGACCAAGCTTTCTGACACAGGGCAGCACATTTCTTTCTATAATCCTTTGATCATTTTGAGATTTCATTGTACCCTGAACAGATTCTAGACACCCTGTGCCAGATCCAGCAAAGCAGCCCCAGAGCATAACAGTGCCTCCTCCATATTTCACAGTAGGGGCAGTGTTATTTTCTTGATATGCTTCATTTTTCCGTCTTTGAACGTAGATCCAATGTGCCTTGCCAAAAAGTTCCATTCTTGTCTCATCTGTCCATAGGACATTCCCCCAGAAGCTTTGTGGCTTGTCAACCTGTCTTTTGGCAACTTACAGGCTGGCTTTTTTAAGATTATTTTCAACAATGGTTTCCTCCTTGGCCATCTCCCATGAAGTTCACTTTGGCTTATACAATGACGCGTGGTGTGATCTGACACTGATGTTCCTTGAGCTTGAAGTTCACCTTTAACCTGTTTAGAAGTTTTTCTGGGCTCTTTTGTTACCATTCGTATTATCTGTCTCTGATTTGTCATCAATTTTCCTCCTGCGGCCACATCCAGGGAGGTTGGCTACAGTCCCATGGATCTTAAATTTCTGAATAATATGTGCAACTGTAGTCACAGGAACATCAAGCTACTTGGAAATGGTCTTATAACTTTTACCTTTAATGTGTTTGTCTTTAATTTTCTTTATAATCTCCAAAGACAACTCTTTCCTTCACTTCCTCTGGTCCATGTTGAGTGTGATACACACCATGCCACCAAACAGCACAGTGAGTATCTCTAGCCCTATATACAGGTCCACTCACTGATACCAAGATTGTAGATACCTGTGATGCTAGTTAGTGGACACACCTTGATTTAACATGTCCCTTTTGTCACATTATTTTCAGGGGTACCATCATTTCTGTCCAGACCTATTTCATGAGTTTTATTTCTTTAAAATTCTGTCGAAGCATGGTTGACAAGCAATGTCTGACTTTCATTTGTTACTTTTGTCAAATTCAAGTTATTTCTGTGACCATTGTGGGTCTTTCTGTCATTAAAGGGAATTTTGTCACCTCATATTTCGTATATAAACTGCGGCCACCGCCATCAGGGGCTTATCTACAGCATTCTGTAATGCTGTAGATAAGCTCCTGATGTAGCCTGAAAGATAAGAAAAACAAGTTATACTCACCCAGGGGTGGTCCGGTGCAGTCCGGTCCGATGGGCGTCCGGGTCCTGCGCCTCCCATCTTCGATACGATGACATCCTCTTCTTTGCTTCCTACTGCGGCTCCTGCGCAGGCATACTTTATCTGCCCTGTTGAGGGCAGAGCAAAGTACTGCAGTGCCTCTCTTACCTTTACCAGCCCCTGCGCACTGCAGTACTTTACGCTACCCTCAACAGGGCAGATAAAGTACGCCTGCTCAGGAGCCATGACAGGAAGCAAAGAAGAGGACGACATCGTATGAAGATAGGAGGCGCTGGACTGCGACGCCCATTGGGCCGGACCGAACAGGGACCGCCCCTGGGTGAGTATAATATAACTTGTTTTTCTTAGCTTTCAGGTTACATCGAAGGGTTTATCTATAGCATTCCAGAATGCTGTAGATAAGCCCCTGATGGTGGTGGCCGCAGTTTATATACGAAATATGAAGTGACAGATTCCCTTTAAACGAGGGGTACCAAAAATTTTGACCACATGTGTATGCTTCATTGTAGAGCCATATTTAAAGTCAGCTATCACCAGCCCAGAAATACCATATTAGGCCTGTGATCACCTGCTATCAATCCAGACATCTCACGTCTCATCAATATAGACATCAAGCCTCCTGATGAAGCTATGAGATGGGAAACTCATCGAACCATAGAGGCAACCTTTTTCACAAGCGACTAATGATAAGTTAACATTCTTTTCTATAGTTGTTATTATAGGCTCTCCCTAGATAATAGCAGAAATGTTTTCTATGATAAAGATATCCATAATTTTCAGAGGGGCTAAGTCGAGATAACTAGGGTCAGGGCCGTATTTAGAGTTTTTGCTGCCCTAGGCACTTTTCGTGCTGCCTCCCCCATTGGTGACTATGACTAATGCAGACACTGTCAGCAGTGACTTAGGCTACTTTCACATCAGCGATTTTTACCATTCGCGGCAGATCGGGCAGTTTTTCTGCATCTGCCATGTAACACATCACTTACAGCAACACTGCGTTCGGCCTCATTCATTCCCTGTGGGACTTGCAGACATGTGCTGCTCTTCCGGTTTTGCCGCGATCCGGGAAAAATGCGGTACTTGCAGCAACGGAAAAAAAACACTGCTAGCAGTGTTTTTTTGTTTCATCTTAAAGGGAACCTGTCACCCCGATAAAAATACTGTTAAATAGGGCCTGAGCTGTGCGTTACAATAGTGTATTTTGTGTACCCCGAACTCAGCTTCAGGAAAATGGCCGCCGCGATCTCCATCTGTGCACGTGCGGCATCCCGCGGCCATTTTCCTGAAGCCCCGGGCAGCAGAGGACTCCATCTGCGCACGCGCGGTCTCAGGAAGATGGCCGCCCCCACCGATCACCAGGGAAATAGAGCCGATCGCGCATTTTTTCTTCACCTGCGCAGTGGATTCAGCAGTCATGCGCAAACCACTACGCCACCAACGGAAAGATATGCAAGATCTGGGGGAATAAACAGCGATGTCACCACGCCCATATGACCAGACCAGCCTGATTGACAGGCAAAAACGGCGACTTTGGTAAGGTATTTCGGCAGCATAGGTGGGGAATCAGGGTACACAAAATACACTATTATAACGCACAGCTCAGGCCCTATTTAACAGTATTTTTATCTCATACTGAAAAAACGGGGTGACAGGTTCCCTTTTAGTGTAAAACCGCAAGTGCTGCACATGTTCGCAAGTCCCATAGGGAATCAGTAAGGGGTCCAAATCTATGTATATGCCCATGTAGCTCTTTCAAAGACAATTCCAGCAATATTTTTACATGTTCAGTCAATTCATCTGAAATCGGTTTGCATACAAATGAGGAAGTAGATCTGTTACTCCAGCTCTATACCCCCTCAGTACCATATTATATAGTATATAACACAGCCACATAGTACATAGCACAGCCACGTAGTATACAGCAACCACGTAGTATATAGCAGCCACGCAGTATATAGCACAGCCCACGCAGTATATTACACAGCCCACGCAGTATATAACACAGCCCACGCAGTATATAACACAGCCCACGCAGTATATAACACAGCCCACGCAGTATATAACACTGCCAACGTAGTATATAGCAGCCAGGCAGTATATAACAGCCCACGTAGAATACAACACAGCCCACGTAGTATATAGCAGTGTGGGCACCATATCCCTGTTAAAAAAAGAATTAAAATAAAAAATAGTTATATACTCACCCGCCGGGGTCCACCGAAGCTGTACCGATGCGCACGATGCTGCCGCCAGATTCCGTTCCCAGTGATGCATTGCGAAATTACCCAGATGACTTAGCGGTCTGCCGCCAGCTTCCGTTCCCAGTGATGCCTTGCGAAATTACCCATATGACTTAGCTGTCTAGACTGCTAAGTCATCTGGGTACTTTCGCAATGCATCACTGGGAATGGAAGCTGGTGGCAGCATTGCGCATCGGTGGACGGAGGAAGGTGAGAATAGCACAATTTTTTATTTTTTGTAATTATTTTTAACATTTTATCTTTATGCAGCATCAATAGTAAAAAGTTGGTCCGGGATGGGGCGACACACTGGCACTGACAGCTCCGCACACACATAGAGCTCCACACACACACACACACACACACAGCACCCCACAGACACACACACATACATACAGCTCCGCATACACACACAGCTCCACAAGCATACATACAGTTCCGCTGCCCACGCACACACACTTACAGCTCCGCTGCCCGTGCAGGCAGACACATACAGCTCTGCTGCCCGCACACACACACACATACAGCACCGCACAGACACACATTCATAAAGCTCTGCGCACACACACACATACAGCTCTGCTGCCCACGCACACACACACATACAGCACCGCACAGACACACACATTCATACAGCTCCGTGCGCACACTCACACATACAGCTCTGCTGCCCGCACACACATACAGCTCTGCTGTCTGCACACACATACAGCTCTGCTGCCCGCACACACATACAGCTCTGCTGCCCGCACACACATACAGCTCTGCTGCCCACACACACATACAGCTCTGCTGCCCGCACACACATACAGCTCTGCTGCCCGCACACACATACAGCTCTGCTGCCCGCACACACATACAGCTCTGCTGCCCGCACACACATACAGCTCTGCTGCCCGCACACACATACAGCTCTGCTGCCCGCACACACATACAGCTCTGCTGCCCGCACACACATACAGCTCTGCTGCCCCCACACACACACATACAGCACCGCACAGACACACACATACATACAGGCACACACACACCAGCACTGGCAATGTTTGCTCCTAGGACCCAGATAGAGTGAGTGGGGGTGTATTATACCCCACCCCCACCACTCACTCTCTGGATCCGTCTGCCGGGAGCAAAGATCAAACATTCAAGGGCTGCTATGTTTGCACGGCTCCTCCAGCCTCAGGCACTAGTACAGTCAGAAATGAGGCTGTCGGAATGTAAGGGAAGGGGTGAGGACCGTGAGGTGAGTCACAGACAGAGCCGTGCATTGCAGCAGGCAGCGCGCGGGCAGGAGCCAGGAGGGAGATCATTACAGAGACAGTACACTACTTACTGTGTATGTACTGCTCTACTGCGTGTTCTCCAGGCCAGCAATGTGAGTCCAGGACAGGACGCAGGGTCGGGACACAGGGCGCCGCTGCTCCACCTCAGCAGTCACATTCTGCCGGGCACCAGTGAGGCTGTGAGCAGGGGGTCACTGTGTCTCAGCAGGGGAAGTAGGGAGAGTCGGCACCAGCACCACGTGTTCTGGCTGCCGCTCTGCCGCCCCCTGTCTACTCTTCAGGAAGGGACGCACAGGACTAGTATTTAAAAAAAAAAAAAAAGGAAAAAAAAGAAAAAACCTTGCTGAGGTGCCGCCCCCTCGCCTGTCCCCGCCCTAGGCATGTGCCCTCAAGTGCCTTGTGGCAAATACGGCCCTGACTAGGGTGATTGAAGGAGAGCCATCGTTGAGCCGGGACACCACTTCTCGTACATCTAGGATGCCAACCTACGCTGCCATGAAAGAAGGAACAAATGGGTTGTTCTGCGCTGTCATGAAAGAATGGAGGATGCCAAGCAAATGCCAATAGTAAGTAGTTTACTATTGACTAATAAACTTACTATTGGATTGGCATCCACAATGCTTTCACGGCAGTGCAGAACAACCCATTTTCTCCTTCTTTTTATGCATTCATCTCCTTGTGGGTCTGCAGCAGTCTTAAACACTATAAGTGGTGTGTGAACGCAATTAAATCAGGTGAGCACATTTCGTGCATTTTCTGTTTAATTTGTTACCCAGAAAAGACCCTATTTTCACTTTGTCTTTTTCTAATGTTTTTCCTTTTCTAACCTCTGCTGCTATTCAGGACCAACAACAACAATCTTTAGTTTTGTATATCGCTAACATATTTTGCAGCGCTTTACAGTTTTGCACACATTATCATCGCTGTCCCCGATGGGGCTCACAATCTAGAATCCCTATCAGTATGTCTTTGGAATGTGGGAGGAAACCAGAGTACCCAGAGGAAACCCACGCAAACACGGGGAGAACATACAAACTCTTTGCAGATGTTGTCCTGGGTGAGATTTGACCCCAGGACTCCAGCACTGCAAGGCTGCAATGTTAACCACTGAGCCACCGTGCTGGACCAGCCTAGTTGACATCCTAAGGTCTCATAAGTCTAATGGGATATGACCTGGGACATTTGTTCAATTCAGAAACTGGATGTAAATAGTCCTGTTCTGCATGATAAATATAATTGTTCTTCCAGGTCCATCATAGCTGGATTTACATGCAGAAAGTAGGACATGTATCATTTTTTCATTACTGAATTGACCTACTTTACCTGGATGACCTGTATTCCTGGTATCAGCACATAGCAGTCTTGGTTGTTCAGATCTAGTGTCTTAATCTATTTTTCATGGGAGTTTTGTGGTGTTTTTTAATGGATATTATTAAATATTGCTTTTAAGGGCTATATGTTTATCTGTTGAAAACTATTGTTTGGGCAGACGGGACGGCACAGAAGGGAAGGAGCGCTATTTGACTTTTGGATCCCAACGTTGGCTGCAATTAATTCTGGATGCCATGTCACATTTACAGAGCTTTTATTGGGCTGAAAAAGCAGACTTTATGCAAAATGGATGTAAATGCAATTCATCTAGATATACTGACATTTTTAGACTCACAGATGCTTCATAAAAATGTATAACATGGTGGTATGAAAATAAAAAATTACGTTTTTTTTAGATAAAAGTTATCGTTTAGTCCCATATGTTTCCCTTTCGTAAGGGAATTTGAGTTGCCCACCAGGGATGTCACGGTGGCTGCGACCCGGTCCGAGGCCCTGGGTGCCCAATTAAAGGGGAAGGCCTTTTAAGGGTTTAATAAAGTTTGTGTTCATGACACCACCTGTGGTATTCGGTCAGTGGGGACCGACACTGCTTAAAGGGGTCCTCTGGGGTGATGTTATGGCAGCTAGATGGTATAACTTCCCACAGATGAAGTAGGTCCCCAGGGCTCCCAGTGTATAGATGAGGATGGTGAGTGGTGCAGTAAAGAACGGAGGACACAGGTTTGCAGTCTCTTTACCTGGTTTACTGAAGGCTTCAGGCAACCGAAGTCCAGTGTACCAAATCACAGGTACAGGCAGGGTCTGGCCGGCTTGGAAGTGAACTCAGAGTCTCCTCTACCAGGTGGAGTTAGAAGCCTTCCTATTAGCGCCGTGATGTTGTAGTCCCTTACTGCCTTTGGCTTCAGGCAAGGTCCTCACAATTCTCTCTGTCCTCCATGAAGGTTAGAACATCAACCCGTATGACAGGTGGCTCGAGCCTTTTTATAGGGTCTCTATCATGACCCAGGCTCTATGTGCCACTGTGCCTCCTGGGTATTAGGGTAGACAGGTGATATGTAATCCAGATGTCCTGCTGAATTCTGCTGTGCCTCTTAGAGTCCGACACATCCTCGGTCTTCCGGCTACCGGAATCTGCGCTCGGCCAGGGAGCTAGCCCAAAACGCTGCTCTGCTCCCCTGGTGTCTCTCTCCTGTACTTCACTTTTCTGCATGCTCACTAACACTGTTCTTCCTTCGGTATCTCTCAATCCTGGAGCTGCAGCAAACACGAACAAAAAAACCCTTTCTTGCCTGAAAATTTTTAACCTTGAGGAGATGAGAGATTGGTACCAGATCAATGGGACAATCATAATCTCTGTGTCAGTAATTTTCCATATTCCGATACAGAAATTATATCTGCAAAATGTCTAAATATTTTAGGTAGAACACTGGGTATACCTGTTGACCGATTCATAGATATAAAACATACATTGGCTTTGACATACAGGGTTTTAGCGCACAAAATCACCCTTGTGTCAGTAAATGACCGGGTTATGTTTATGCAACTTTTATGGTACTTTTTGCGCTGTTCCCTAGCTCCAGGTGCTGAAGTGAAGACAGCTCACATAACTGTCCCCTGCTCGTGCTGCAATCAGGATGAGCAGAGGACAATGTTGGAAATTGTATTCAACTGTTATCAGCGAGAGCATGCGACGGAGTATTCATCAGCTGTGGCCTGCGCTACAAATAAATTAAAAAAAAATTATGTGGAGTTCCCCTGTATTTTTGATAATGAGCCAGGCAAAACTCAGAGCTGTGGGCTGCAACCCTCAGCTCTCAGCTTCAGCAAGGCTGGTCATCAAGAATAGAGGGATCCCCATGCCATATTTTTTAGTTATTTAAATAAATAATTTTTATAAACAGCATAGGGTCCGCTACCTGGTATTCTCAGGTTAGTAGGGGTCCATGGATATTGCCCCCCAAGCCTAAAAATAGCAGCCCATAGCCGCCCCAGAAAAAGCACATCAATTAGATACCCCAGTTCTGGGGCTTTGCCTGGCTCTTCCCACTTGCTCTGAAGTTTGGTAAGTGGGGTTTATATTTGTTGATGTTACCTTTGTATTGTCCGGTGACATCAAGCCAATGGTTTAGTAATGGAACGGCATCTATAAGACGCCTCTCCATTACTAATCCTATAGTTATACTGGAAATAAACACACCTAGAATAAAGTCCTTTAATTAAAAAAAATAACACACTCCTTTGATAAATCTAAATTAAACCATACTCACTTCATCGCCAAGTCCACAAAAGCCAATGTCTCCTGTAACAGAATTAAAAACAATAAACCACAATATTTCTTACCTGTCCACCAAGAACATAATAATCCATTTGTTTCACGTTGGGTCTCACTTTGCTACATCTAAATGGCAGTCTCAGTATTTTGCGGTGACCTTGTAGGACCCAACTGACATCTCACACTCACGGTGCCGTCAGGAAGGTCCTGCGAATTCACAGCCAGTAAACTCAGTTCAATTTGCGGACATCAGCGCAAGTGCCATGGGAAAATTTGTAACTGTGCTCACTCTGACGTCAATGAGTTGAACTGAGTTCATTTGCTGTGAACTCCCAGAACAATTTTGACATTACCACGAGAGTGAGAACTCTCTCATGTTTGCAGTCAGGTTAAAGGAGTTCACAGCAAGACACTGAGCTGCGATAGTACACTTTTTCTCACTGTGATAGCAGTGATCTCACTGAGGTCACCGCAGTTCAGAGGCCCGGTTGGGAATGCAGCCGCCTCTCCATTACTAAGCCATGGGCTTGATGTGACTGGACAATACAATAATAAATAATAATAATAATCTTTATTTTTATATAGCGCTAACATATTCCGCAGCGCTTTACAGTTTGCAGCTTCCAGTTAAGCTGCTGCCTGTCAGTGTTTTCTCAGATTTCACCTGCTTGTCTGTGGCTTCCAGTAACCCTGATTCATGCCCCCCTGCAACTTCCAGGACATCTTTTGTCCACTTGTGGCTTTCAGGAATTTATTAAGACTTTTAGTTTGCCCTTCATATATGTCAGCCTGGGGCTTCCAGTACATCTCTTCTTCGCTTACAGCTTTCAAGATGTTATTAAGACTTTTAGTTTGCATTTGCTACATGCCCACCTGCAGCTTCCATGACATCTCCTGTCCCCTTGTGGCTTCCAAGATTTTATTAATACTTTTAGTTTACCCTTGATATATGTTCATCTGCAACTTCCATGACATCACCAGTTCATTTGTGCCTTCCCGGACTTACAGTAAATAAGACTTTTAGTTTGCCTTTGCTTTGTGCAGGTTCCAGGACGTCTTCTGTCTACTTGTGGCTTCATGGATGTTATAAAGACTTTTAGTACACCCTTCATATGCATCCACCTGTGACTTCCAGGGCGCATCTGCCTGCTGCAATGTTGATGTGGCCATTGTGCCCACCTGGACCTTGGGCTTAGAGGATCCACCTCACTCAGTGAGCCAGCATTATGTAACACTATTGGCTAAGGCATAGAGTTGATTACTCCAGCTGGATAGCACACACCCATACTGCCAGACTGGACTGCACTACAGGTTCAAGGCATAATAGTCTCAGTGGGTGGAATAAGCTTGCACCTCCCAGAGCTCCTGATCCCGACATCTTTCCATCGCGATTGCTGCTAGCAGAATGAATACGGCAGTGCCTTGTAACAAAAACAGACATTGCAGGTTCAGGTCCTGAAGCATCAAAATAGCAAATATACTTTTTTATTAGCAAAAAATGTGTTCTTTTACTTATTTAATACCAGTATTATTTTAAAGAGATGACCCGTAAGAGATTGAACTACCAACTAAATTCTCTAGGAAAAAAGTCTGAAAACAGAATCACAGCTGGGAAATTATTTCTGTGGTTTCTCTCTCTTTATGAATGTATTTCTTATGATGAAAAAATAGTTTCAGCAGTTGACCTATGACTTTTTCTTCTTAAAGCTCTCTGGCTGATAGATATGTAATCATGACCTGTCTCTTTCCTGTATGGTTTGTAACAAAAGGCTTTATTGCAAAGAACATTAGTTCCTGTGAGCATGAACTCAGCAGGAACAGACAACTTTTGTCTTGCTCTGCATTGTGGGAAAGGTAGTTTGGAAACAGCTGGAGAGTCTTAATCATAAAATATTAACAGGAAAGCTGCAGCTCATAAAATGTTAATTAACAGGAAACTGCTGTGACCAAATCACTTAAGCTTGTACCATATTAATGGAGTTTATATGGTAGTATTTGAATCCAGTGTCAAAAGTGGAACATAAATAAAGGGGAAGTATGTAGGATGGACTCCAGTTCTCTTTTTATAAATCTACGTATAGCTTTGGCTTAAATCAGATCCGTTACTAGATTACACAATGCAACCTGAATACATTATTAAAAGATCTGTTTGACCTGATCAGGGTGCTAAATTTACTTTAGAAATCCATGTCAGACTTTCTGTATATTCGTCTGTGAAGTTTAACTCAATCTCTGCCCCCCTAGCCTGTTGTGAATTCTGTTGTCGAACTCCCTCCTGTGGTCGTGAATGGTACTTCGGTGAGTTCTGTCTATGGGCTCCCTCTGGTGGCTATGAGTGAAGCTGCTGCTTCTGAGGTTCCTTACACAGGTGACGTGGTTTATCCTTTGGTTGGCTTCTCTATTTAACTCCACTCAGATCATTACTCCATGCCAGCTGTCAATGTTTTAGCATTGGTTCAGTTCGCTCCTGGATCTGCCTGGTGACCTGTCTTCTCCTGCAGAAGCTAAGTTCCTTATTGTTATTTTTTGCTCATTGTTTCTTTGTCCAGCTGGTTATCCTGATTTTATCTTGCTAGCTGGAAGCTCTGGGATGCAGAGTGGCACCCCGCACCGTGAGTTGGTGTGGAGGACCCTTTTGCACACTCTGCGGGGTCTTTTGTAGGTTTTTGTGCTGACCGCAAAGATTCCTTTCCTATCCTCTGTCTATTTAGTAAGTCTGGCCTCCCTTTGCTGAAACCTATTTCATTTCTGCGTTTGTGACTTTCATCTTTACTAACAGCCGTTATATGTGGGGGGCTGCCTATTCCTTTGGGGAATTTCTCAGAGGCAAGGTAGGCTTTATTTTCTATCTCTAGGGCTAGCTAGCTCTGAGGCTGTGACGAGGCGCCTAGGGAGCGTCAGGAGCGCTCCACGGCTATTTTTAGTGTGTGCGATAGGATTAGGGCTTGCGGTCAGCAGAGCTCCCACATCCCAGAGCTCGTCCTGTATGAGTTTAACTATCAGGTCGGGTGCTCCTAACCACCAGGTCATAACACTAGCCTATCTGACAACTTCTCCATGTTCCTGCTGCTGCTGAGATCTCACACTGCTCAGTGCAAGCTGCAGCTGTCAGTCAGGCTGTTAGGAGATTACATACACTTGGAGTCATGAGCTCTTTCATTCTATAACTTACACTGCTTATCTTAATATTTATGTATGGTTGTCCTGAAGGAGTCGGTGTGACTCTGAAACGCGTTGACAACAACATACATTTTACCATACTATTGGATTGTCATTGTTACGCTCACGCTCAGACTGTTTAGCACGAGTGTGGATCGTGGTCCCACTGTTTTATGGACCAAGGAGAGCCTGGAGGGCTAAGTACCTCTCCAAGGCTGACCCGGATGCACTGCAACTCATTGTGCCGTGATTCGAGGAAAGCCTGCGGAGGCATGACCAGGTGCTACACCAAGACTGAACTCGGTCACTCGGCAGCTGACCCTCAACAAGATATGATGGTGCTGGTGGACACAACTGAAATACAGGCAAGCAGGTATAGGACCCTGTTCAGACTTGTCGGGCTGGAACAGCTTCAGGAGGAACTGAGTGGCTGGCAGGTACGTCTGCAATACAGGATTAATAGGACCCAATTCAGACAGGAACAGCTTCAGGAAGAACTAGGTCTTAAGCAAGAGGGTACTGGACCGCAAGTTCAGACAGACAGGGAATCGCAGATGTGGACTAACAGGGAACAACAGATGCGGACAGAACAGAAAGGAGCAGGTTACACATAGAACAAACTAGACCAGGTAAGGACAAGTACACACAAGTCAGACAGAACCAGACTCAAACAAGGTACTTACAATGAAGTTGCAAGAGCACATGCAAACACTAATGATGCACAGAGGCAACAGATTAGAAATAGGTTCAAGTCCAGACACTGCAGGTTTTAGAGATAGGTATAGGTTCAGACACTGCAGTATTTAGAGACAGGTACTGTACATGTTCAGACATTGCAGGTTTTAGAGACAGGTACAGGTTCAGACACTGCAAATTATAGAGACAGGTACAGGTTCAGACACTGTAAGATTTAGAAACAAGTACAGGTTCAGACACTGCAGGTTTTAGAGATAGGTGCAGGTTCAGACACTGCAGGTTATAGAGACAGGTACAGGTTTAGACACTGAAGGTTATAGAGACAGGTACAGGTTCAGGCACTGCAGGTTTTACAGATAGGCACAGATTCAGACACATGGATTTTAGAAACAGTTCCAGACTTAGATGCTTACAGGTCCAAGAATTGGTCCTAATTCAGACAGGGACCAGGAATATGGACAGACACAGGTACAGGTTCAGGGTTCAAGGATGGAAATCAGCCCTCAGAGTGGCAGAAACAGGAAAGATCAGATACAGGTACAGATTCAGGGTTCAAGCCTGGATATTCAGGACCCAGGGTGGCAGAAACAGGAAAGATCAGATACAGGTACAGATATGGGGTTCAGGCCTGGGTATTCATCCTCCAGGGTAGCAGGAACAGGTAAGGTCCTGGCAACTCAGAAGTGGCACGAACACACAGAGAATTTTGCTCAGGCACCTCCCAATAGGTGGAGATGCCTTAAGTACCAAGTGCTTCTCAGCAATAGGCTGGGAACACATTAGGTATGCACACACTGTTTCTGTAAGAATCAGGAAGTGCATGTTCGGGCACCTTAAGCATGCAGAGCAAGCAGTGGACCAGGAGCTCACTACACACAGCAAGCAGAGTACACAGCCTGGGGTGGTGAAAATATCTATGTGCCTACTTGGAGGTGGATAGGAAGCCATGCAGGGATTCAGGCAGTAGTGTTACAGTTGTGACTTCAAAGAGAGCAGAATTACTTCCATTCCCGATATTTAGTTATTACATATTTCGTGGAAGCTGCTAAATCTGGATCTTAGGCTTCTTAGGTGTTGTGTGTGACACAACCCTACACGGTGAGTGGTTCTACTTATCTTTTCCAACTTTAACCTGGATAGGACCCTATTGAGCTTTTGCATTTTTTATACCTCTTAATATTAGGGTCTTTTAAAGTAAATATACCAGTCTGGCCAGTTCTTAGAGTTCTTTCTAACGTCTGTGCAATTTGTTTTGTGTCTGGTGACAGATTTGCTTTAAAGAAACTGCAACCAAAACTGCATGAAACCAGATCATGTGAATGCACCCTAACTTATTATCTTAATTTAACACTATTTAAAACTATTGAAATCTAAATTTATTATTCACGCCATCTTCATTACTGATCTCTCTCAGTGTACTGTTTTATATTAATAAGCACTTTGATACTCATTTCACTTAAGAGAAATTGGTTATCACCTGATAGAGTGGGAAATGTTCTGAAGTCTATTACCATGTTTGCTCACACAGATATATTCATATGCCATTTTGATGCATTCTCCAGGGAGCAATAACACATATAAAATATTAAAGTACAAGTGAACAGCAGCACATATACCTGGTTAGAAATAATGTCTCAGGACATAGTTATTTTGCAACATTAAAAGTAGTTATACAGTCTTATTAAATCACCAAGACAAAGTTAAGGGTGGTATGAAAAATTATTTCTTAGCGGGGAGGAATGTCTTACATGCATTTCGCCAAAGCTAGAAGTGAGAATTGCAAGGCAAAAAAATGGATGTTATAAATTTAGCTAACATATCCAGAAACACTTTCTCCTTTTGGTAAAATAACCAGTTTGAATATGGCAATTTTGGGAATAACAAGATCCATGACGTTAACCCAATATGTAGCAATAAGAGTAGAAAAAGGGGACCTGAGTCCATTTAGGTGTGAAATTGAAAGTCAAAAATTATGAAAATGTGGTTAGTGTTGAAAAATGTTCATCTGAAACATGCCATTGACCTACGTTGGTCCTTGCACTGATTGTGTGCACACAGACAGAAAATATGCTCATCCAAACTCAACCTTGGCATCAATTAACTCATTCACCACAAGCCTGTTTTCACCTTCATAACAAGGACAAATTTTAAAATTCTGACCAGTGTCACTTTATGTGGTAACAACTCTGGAACGCGTTAACGGATCCCAGTGGTTTGGGGAGTGTACTTTTGTAACACATTGTACTTCTTGATAGTGGTAAATTTTGTTTGATATGACTTTATGTGTGAAAAAATCGGAAATTTAGTGAAAATTTTGAAAATGTCACAATTTTCTAAATTTTTATTCTAATGCCATTAAGCCAGAGAGTTATGTCACACAAAGTAGTTAATAAATAGCATTGCCCATATTTTACTTTACATCTGCATCATTTTTTAAACATAATTTTTAGGAAGATAGAAGGGTTTAAAGTTGTTTTAGCAATTTCTCGTTTTTCCAACAAATTTACAGAACCGTTTGAAGTGGCTTTAGGGGACCTATATGCAGAAAATATCCCAAAATGACATCATTCTAAAAACGGCAAACCTCAAAGTACTCAAAGCCATATTAAAAAAAAGTGCATTAACCCTTCAGGTGCTTCACAGGATTTAAAGCAATATGGAAGGAAAATTTGAACATTTTACTTTTATCACAAAAATGTTACTTTAACCCTAAATGTTTTATTTTCACAAGGATAACGAGGAAATGGACCCCAAAACTTGTGCAATTTCTACTGAATAAGACGATACCCCATACGTGGGAAAAGAATACTGTTTGGGCTCACTGCATGGCTTGGAAGGGAAGGAGCACGGTTTGACTTTTTGAATGCAAACTTAGCTGGAATCAAGAGTGGAAGCCATGTTGCATTTGGAGAGCTCTTGATGGGCCTAAACAGTAGCAACACATCACAACTGACCCTCATTTTGGAAAATAAACCTCCGAGTGACTTTATCTAGATTTGTGTGACCATATTGAACCCCTAGATGCTTCACAGAAGTTTATAGCATTCAACTGTGAACATTTTTTTCCCACAAAAATGTTTTCATTTTTGCAAGAATAACAGGAGAGGATGGACCACAAAATTTGTTGTGAACTTTCTCCTGAGTACACTCATGCTCTATATGTGGTCTAAAACTACTTTTCAGGCAGAGTATAAAAATGCTCAGAAAGGAAGAAGTGACATATTGAAGTTCACATTTTGCTGGAATGGTTAGAGGGTGCCATGCCACATTGGCAGAGCCCCAGAGGTGCCAGAACAGCAGAAATCCCACATAAGTGACCCTATTTTAGAAAATACAAACCACAATGAATTCACCTAGGGTTGCAGTGAGCTTGTTGACACCACGTGTCTCACAGAATTTTTTACCATTGGGCGACGAAGAAAGAATAATTACATTTTTACTACTAAAATGTTGCATTAGATCCAGGTTTTTAATTTTTATAAAGGCTAATAAGAAAAAATAGACCTCTCAGTTTGTTGTGCAATTTCTCCTGTGAGTGTGTTAATACCCGAGATGTAATTCAGAACTACTTTTCAGGCACAGTGCAAAGCTCAGAGTGGAAGGAGAACCATATTATAGTGCAAATTTACTGTTATGGTTTCCAGGTACCATGTCCACACTGGGAGAGCCCCTGAGGTGCCAGAACAGAAGAACCCCCCAAAAGTGACCCAATTTTACAAACTGCACCTCTCAGTGAATTCATCTAAGGATGCAGTGATCATATTGACACCACAGGTGTGTCACATAATTTTATACCATTGGGCAGTGAAGAAACATAGTTACATTTCTACCACAGAAATGTGGTTTTAACCCCATATTTTATATTTTCACATGGGGAAAGGGATAAAAAGGGCCCACAAATGTGTTACATAATTTCTGCTGAACCTAGAAATGCCCCATATGTTGCTGTATAGTACTGCTTAACCACATGGCAAGACTCGGGATGGAGTGCTGTTTGCCTCCTGGAGCACAGATTTTCTTAGAATAGTTTGCAGACTCCATATATAGAGCCCTAGTGCTAAAAGGGCAGAATACCCTCATGTGACCCAATTTTGGAAATTATACTCTTTTGGGAATTTATCTACAGGTGTAGTGATGATTTGACTCCATGAATGTTTTCCAGAAACAAGCAGCAGTGAATGTTGCTGAGTGAAAATTGCAAATCTGCCACTGTAGTGCCCCGTACATTGTAGTGCCCTTACATTGCAGTGCCCAGTATATTATGGCCAGCTGGTGCTTCTGGAGACATGCACCCTTAAATTGGTGAGCTCAAACATTTGGACGTTATATGTGGTTTAGGCACACTGGGGCTGAGAAGGGAGGGGGCACTAAATTATGGAGCTTACAATTTGCGGAATCTTTTGGGGGTTGAGGAGCCATAATGCTTTTCCAGAGCCTTTGTACTACCAGTAATGTGGAAGCCCCTTATATTTCCGCTGATGACGGAACTGACTGGGGACTTGCTTTTTTGTGGCTTGATTTGAAGCTTTTGTTGTGAACATCTACATAAGATTTTGGATCACGTCTATCCTGTGCTCTATGCTGAGCTCTTACATCGGGCTTGCCATCTAAATCCCTGTGTGGTGTGGTTCAGATGAAATGCCCGTGCGATCCATTCACTATAATGACTCTTCAGAGTTTCTCTGGACTCTTTTGGGCATTCAGCATTGTCCTTTTCAAATGTGCACGAAACTGTGGTCGACCACACTTTAATGCACTCTTCAAAAGACGGGCACAACCAGACCATAGGCCAGATGACTGGAATCTTCCGCTGGGTGTTCCATCTGAATCATGTATTTTAGAGATTTACATGGAAAACCTGGTGTAAGTGCTCATAAATGATTAGATAACTTTATTTTTCGGTCGATGCGATTACAGCGATACCAGATTTATATGGTTTTTCTTGTTTGGCTTCTACAAAATCTTTCTACACTGAAAGACTTTGTTGTAAAAAATGTTTTTGCATCACCATATTTGAGAGCTATAATTTTTAAATTTTTCTGCAGACAGAGTCATGTGAGGACTGATTTTTTTGTGTGACAAGTTGATGTTTTTGTTGGTATCATATTCTGCCACATATAATATTTTTGATAGCTTTCTGTTCCCATTTTTGGGAAGCAAAATGAACAAAAACCAGCTATTCAGGAATTGTTAATTAATGTTTTATGCTGTTCCGTGTGTGGTAAAATTGATAAGGCAGCTTTATCCTTCGGTTCCATTACAGCGATTATAGCAATATCACATTAATATAATCTTTTTATATTTTGTTGCTTTATCATAATAAAAACTGGTTTATAGAAAAAATAATTCTTTTTGCATCACTTTATTCTGAGAGGTATAACTTTTTTATTTTTCCACTGATGGAGCTCTGTGGAGCTTGTTTTTTGTGGACAAAATTATTTCAGCCATTTTTATTTACATTCTTCTTTTTGATCACATTTTATTTCACTTTTTGTTTGGTATGATGAAAAAGCAGTTTTTTTGTCTCATTTTTTTTTTTACAATGTACACAGAAGGGGTTAGCTAGTATGAAAGTTTTATATGTTGGGTCGTTCCTGACATGGCAATACCAAACGTGTACTATTTTTTGCATAAAAATACAGATTTATGGATTCATGGGTATATATTTTTTCACTATTATTTTGTGATTTATTTAGTTTTATATTCTTACAATTTGTTCTTTAAATTTTTAAACTTTTCTACTTATATACTATATGGAAATGTCATTTCCATGATCCGACCTCAGGTCACCATGGCAACGATCATGCCCTCGTGATGAAGTCGCGAGGGCGCTAATCAGAGAGGCGAGGGAGCACCTTCTCCCTGCATTCTAAATGCGATCGCAGCATTTAGGGGGTTAAATAGCCATGGGAATTGCAGTCAGCCGCTCCTGGCAGTGAAAGTCAGGTATCAGCTTTCATGTTAGCTTAACACCTGGTGGCGATCGCATGCACAGCTCTTGTGCCTGCATTATAGCCAGGTTGTATCCGAACGTCTTAGGTCAGGAACACCTTCCCAGCCTGGACATATGTATACATCTAAGGTCGTGAAGGGGTTAAGCATGCTAATTGTGAGGCAGACTTTCTTGTCCAACGTCAATACATGACCCCACAAAATGATTTTAGGGGCTTAAATTCTCACAGTAACTACTTTCTTCTTGGTAGTAACCTCCCTAGATAAATGAAGACAAGACTCAATTGGCCCAACTACATGGTGCCCAAGATTTTGAATAAGATGTTTGACAAGCTTCTATGCTGTAGGGATGATGGTCAGGCATTCAAATACTGTATCTTTGACTATTTTCGTTCATCATTGCTTGGTTATATAATTGACATCAAACATAGTTGTATAATTTTCTGGAAAAGATATCTGAAGTTCACAGTGCAAGGACAATTTTGGAACTTTCTTAAGAATTTTAGAATTTGGTACCTATTCATTGGAAAAGAACAATAAAGCTGCAGAAAGCAGCAGTGCTTAACTCTTCCGCAATCAGTGAACAATATACATTTTGTAGTATTTTATAGAGTAGAAATGTATTACATTGCAATAAAACATAACTCATTTAATGAGAACAACAGCATTAGTGAGAGAAATAGCTCAGTCATTATCATGTATCTGCTCTATACATAAGAATTTGTTAGCAGCAGCTAACATTGTTAAATGAAAGAATGGTTAACGATTAAACAGCAATTGGCAGTAAAGTTCCAGTACAACACATTAAAAATTTCAATGGAATGTTTTTCTTTGATTTAATCTTTTGCATAAAATTATAGTAGTATCAGTGATCAATCTGAATGGAGATCAATCACATTAAAAGGGTTGTCTGGTACAATTTGATAAGTCTGCAGTCACTCTGTATGACTGCAGACTTACAATTTGCCCACAAAACATGCACTGTGCGCTGCATGGATTTGCTGGTTTCTGAGCCAGGATCGAAGGGTATGTATGCGTTATTCAACCTCCTGGCCAGAGCCCAGCCAGTGGGTCCAGCCTCGCTCCATACACTTGAATGGAGCAAGGCCGAGCCCTCTAGTTGGCAATGTCCAATGGACAGCTGCGTCACTAGATTGGGTGCGGCCTCGCTCCATACAAGTGTATGAAATGTATGTATGAAACATAGCCTGTTTTTTTTGGTATGTGAAGAAACATGGACATCCGAAAGAGGCGTTATACATGTGAGGGCCTCCGCCTCCTCCTGACAATGTCGGAAGAGATAAGGATTTGGCATATTCAATGTTGTACTGGCAATCCTTTTATTGTCCAATATAAGCCACCAGCACAGCAGTCTGACAGCCACTCTCTCAGAAAACATAGGAACACTTGAAAGAGCATGCACTCCAATTTCTGAAAGGAACAAACAGGCTATCGATTTTGCGTGGAGCCCAAAGCCTTAGGATCCATTTACGCGGACCTCGATCACTGGTAGTTTAATAGCCTGTTTTCACAAGCAGACCGCAGTAAATGATGTTCACGGAGAGATATGTAATAGATGACTCAGTGTGCATAGACTGCCATAGGCAGTACAAGTCCTATTTACGCATGATGATGCACCGCAAAGAACGTTTATCTTTTGCACTGCACTAAAGATCATTTCACACGATGAACAAATGTCATTCATTAGGTCATCATAAGTCTATTTACATTGGAATATTGTGAAATTAGCTTTCTTAACACCTACACCCAACGGCCAATTTTCTATTTTTTTTTCATCTTCTGTGACTGTTAAAGGCACATGATGGTTGAGTAAATTAGTTATCATCTGCCTGGTAAGATGCATCAAAGACAGGGACATGACATATCATACATGTCATATGCATTAAAGGGGTTAATAATGCTTGTTCATTATAATATTTCAGTGTAAACTGAGCGATCTGTTATAGATCACTCAATGTGCATAGACTGCCATTGTTTTTGGCAGTGTAAGTCCTATACACACAGAATAATGCAATCAAGAATAATCAAGAAAGATGACAAAGGTCTGCAAGGTAAAATTGTTTGAAAAGTAAGTGTGACACCCCAGGTTCCTGGTTGTCACAGTGACATTGCTTTCCTCACAGGGAGAGTGATGTCACACTTGGAAGCGAGGAAGAATGCAACATGTTCACACTCCAGGCCAGAAGGGGGAGCTCTGATCCAGCTTGTGGGTGGCTCCCCTATATATATTTTGGTCTGGAGGGAAAGTCAGTAGTTCCTGTCAGAGAGACAGAGGAGTAGGGAGCAGAGGGGCCATGCAACCACGAGAAGTGCTGCAGCTCCTGGAAAGAGAGAAAGAGAAAGCCGAACAAATTGTAGTGAGCGTGTAGGAGAAGTGAAGTGCACGAGAGTGAGAATTGGGGAGAATTGCTGCGACTGGGCTACCTCCCTACAGAGCGCAGACATCGGTAGTTGGAAGACCAAGGTTGTGCGTGACTCAACGGCTCACAGCAGAAACTTGCAGGACAGCTGGATTAAAAGTCACCTGTCCACCATTAACACCCCAGGACACAGTAACAGATAGAGTCTGGGTCGTGATAGAGACCCTGTAAAAAGGCTCAAGCCACCTGTCATACAGGTTAGTGTCCATCCTACAAGAAGGATGGAGAGAACACATGAGGACCTTGTGAGTGGCCTAGGGCAGCAAGGAACTACATCACAGCGCTAGTAGGAAGGCTTCCAACTCCACCTGGTAAAGGGGACTCTCAACTCACTTCCAAGCCGGCCAGACCCTATCTGCACCTGTGATCTGCTGCCCTGGACTGTGGCTGCCTGAATTCATCAGTAAGTCTTGCCACACCACCCACCATCTTTATCTATACACCGGGAGCCCTGGGGACCCAGTTTCACCTGTGAGAAGCCATACCATCTTAGCTGCCACAACATCACCCCATTGGACCTGTTCAAGCAGCGTCGGTCATCCCTGACCGAGAACCACAGGTGGCATCCCGAACACAAACTTTATTCAAACCCCTTTAAAGACATTCCCTCTTACTTGGGCGCCCAGGGCCATGGACCGGGTCGCCGCCACCATGACATCCACTTTAAGTACCAGACCGGGTACCGAGTACCCCACAGCCCTGGTGGGCATTCCATTAGAATTGATTTTTATATACTTTCAATATCTGAACTCAGTAGAAATATAAAAAAAATTCAATCACGTAGTTTTTTTTCACAAATACTGACTCCATAGGCTTTTTCTTGCACCATATTTTGACCACTTTGTGTGACCATTGGTGGATGATGTTGGTGTCACTAGTTAGAAATTAATGGATACTGTGCTGCATTTGGCTGCTGTGGGCAGATTTTCTTAACCCAGGTTCTAAAGAGTGTGGTGGTGTCCATAGCATCCAGTCATAGCACATCTTTAATTTTACCTCAGTGGTACAAAAATGAAAGCTGCTCTGTTATGGGTTATGGGCAGTAAAGATTGGTTTTACTAGTCTCAGTTTATAACAGTGTGGTGATTTCCAAAGCAACCAATCAGAGCACAGTTTTCATTTTACCTCAGCAGTATAAGGGTATGTGCACACATTGCTGATTTGCCTGTGGAATTTTCTGCGCAGATTCTGCATCTCTTGGCAGAAAAAGTCCACTTGTTTTTGATGCGTTTTTGATGCAGATTTTCATGCGGATTTGTATGCATTTTTGCATAAAGATCTATTATTTAACAAAATAAAATGGAATGGATTACTTACCGGGGATCTGCCCCTAGGAACAGGAAACGCTACGGAGAGATAAAAGGGACGGTCCCCCTCTCTCCCACAGTTGGGTTACAGAGATTGCGAGGAACCGCCCACCAGTTTTAGTAGGCAATTCGGTAACATTATTTATCTTTAGTTAACTTAAGTATGGCTAACTATAAGAACCATTCACCCTTAACAGTGCTCTTATCAAAATTAACTTATTAGGGAGGGAAGTGAAGGGGTGCTGTTGTTGCTCTATAAAAGAGTATTACCGATAAGTAATCCATTTTTTTCTCTTCGGCACGACAGCACCCACTTGAGAGACTTTCAGAGATAGTTATTTGGGAGGGATCACCATGTTAAGAACTGACCTACCGAAAGACAAGTCAGATGAGGCAGATAAATCCAATCTATAGTGATTATAAAAGGTAGTAGGAGAAGACCAGGTTGCGGCCTTACATATTAGTTCTATTGGAATCTATTGCTCCTTGTAGCGAAAAGATTTATTTCGGGTATACTCCATTTCTCGGTTATCATTACAAAGATATGACGATTGAGAACCCACTCTCCTTGGTGGAGGGTGTGACGGCTGAGGAAATCTGCTTTTGAATTGTCCACTCCTTTGACATGCAGTGCTGATGAGGATAGAAGATGTTCCTCGGCCATAGCTAGGATGTCGTCGGCTATAGACATGAGAGCTTCCGATCTTGTTCCTCCTTAATGCTTTATATATGCGACTGATGTCATGTTGTCTGACAAAATTCTGTTCCATGTAGCTGCGGAAGGAATTTACACACGGCATGATAGATAGCTTTTAGCTCTCTTTCATTAGATGAATCGTTTGATTCTCTAATAGACCATAGACCTTGAACTATCTGATCTCTTAAGTGTGCTCCTCAACCACTAGGACTAACATCAGTAAAAATTGTCTTTGAGGGTTTAACCACCCAGGGGACCCCACTAACAAAGTGATTCGGTTCTAGCCACCAGGTCAGGGATTGGATTGCTTCTGTTGAAAGGGATAATCGACCATCTAAATGACCCTGTAATCTTTCTTCCTCCTGTAAAACTGAATACTGTAATCACCTAGTATGAAATTGAGCCCATGGGACAGCCGGAATGCATGACGTGACAGAACCAAGAATGGACATACCTTCTCTTAGGGAAATTAGGGGGTTATTAATCACTGACTGTACTTTGTTTCGAATTGTTAATTGTTTAGATTCTAGAAGAAAACATCTCTGGCTTATGGAGTCTAATATAAGACCTAGGAATGTTTGGCGAGTTGTTGGAGACAATCTGGATTTTTCCCAGCGTATTAACCACCCCAATTCCTGCAGGGATGAAATTATATTAAACAGACATTGCCGACATTGTGAGGGAGAATTCCCCACTACCAACAGGTCATCTAAGTATGGTATTATGAGGGTGTCTTTTAACCTTAAATATGACATCACTTCTGACATTTATTTGATGAAAACTCTCGGAGCTATCAACAGTCTAAAGGGCATTGCTGTATATTGAAAATGCCATATTTGCCCTTTCGTCATGATCGCCACACGCAGATATTGCTGATGTTCGATAAACATTGGTAGATGGTAATACACATCTTTTAGGTCAAGTACTGCCATAAAGCAATGGGGAAACAGAAGTTTTATAGTGGATTGGATAGACTCCATTTTGAAAGTTTGATTTTCTAAAAAGATATTTAATTTTTTAAGGTTTATTATAGTTCTGAATGACCCGTCTGGTTTTGGAACCAAAAACAAAGGGGAATAAAATCCCTTTCCTTTCTGATGAAATGGAACTTCCACTAATACCCCTTTGGATAGGAGATTTATTATTTCCTGCTCTAAAGCCTCCTGTTCTGATTGAGACTTTAAGGAAGTCAATAAAAATGAGTACGGTGGAACTCGGGCAAATTTTAATTTTAAGCCAGAAGTTATGAGACTATTTGCCCAAGAGTTGGAGGTTATTGCTTGCCATTGTCTAGAGAAAAAAGACAATCTACCACCTATGGGTAGATCTGCTCTAACGGGGTTTGTCTTCAGTTTTAAATGGGCGCTTCCCAAAAAATGCACCTTTCTGTTTGGTGTCTCTATTTGCCCAGCGGTCCTGGTTTTTAAAATCCTTCCTTTTATTAAATACGGGCTTCTGGAATGCTCTCTTATAGGATGGAAAATAATTATTAGGAAACCCCTTTTTCCTTTCACATACTTTGGTTAGGATTTCATCTAGTTTAGTACCAAACAGGTACTCACCCTGACATGGAAGGCCACATAATTTAGATTTTGTTTGGGGATCTCCTTTCCAGCCCTTTAGCCAAAGAGCCCGGCGTGCTGCGTTAGTCAGGCCTGCCGATTTGGCTGCTAACCGTTTGGAGTCAGCAGATGAATCCGCCAAGAAGGCTTTAGCACCTCTGATCAAGGGTATAGAGGAGATCAGTTTATCCCTGGAAAGCCCGCCTTTTAACCACTCTTCCAGGTCGTTTAACCAGACTAACATGGACCTAGCTCTACATGTAGCTGATATAGCCGTTCTGAATGCTCCTGTACAAGATTCCCATGCTCTTTTTAAGATAGAGTCAGCTTTACAGTCCAGTGGGTTTTGTAAAGAACCTGAATCCTCTACTGGTAGCAAGGATTTTCTAGACGTGGATGCTACCGACGCATTTACCTTGGGGGCTTTTGACCATGTGGAAAAGTCTTCATCGTTAAAGAGATAACGTCTTTTTGATGATGATGGTAACCCTCTTTGCCCCTGTAACCCTCTTTGCCCCTGGCTCTCCCATTCTTTTTTGACCAAATTTTTAATTGCTCCTATTACTGGAAAAGAAGGTCTTTTCTTTTCTGATAGGCCAGCAAACATTATGTCCTGTGGCGTTTTAGGGTCTTTAGTGTCTTCAATGCCCATGGTGTTATATACAGATTTAACTAAATTATCAATGCTATCTGTGGGAAAGCATGTATCTTGTTCGCCGTCTGAGGAAACGTATTCCTGGGAAACATCCGAATCTCTTCAATATCAGTAGATTGGTCAGATTTAGGCAAATTGTATTTCCTCCTATCTTTACTTTCAGGAATACTCTTAGAACCACGTAAGGCTCGTAATTCATCCCTAATCATTTTTCTAATGTCCTCCGACCTAACTGAGGATTCTTCATGTGAGGTGGAATCAATGCATGAGTGAAACAATCTCTTTTTATGACTATCCGGGAGGAGCTGGAAACATAAAGCACACTGTTTGTGTTTTGTCTTTTCAGTTCTTTTTGCCTAGGGTGTACAGAAGAAGAGGGAACAATAATCAGCCTAATTAGGGTAGATACACACTCACCCCAGTGAAGCTATTTGCCAAGGTACCGGCTGACGAGGAGGAGACGGAGGCACGGGCTGAGGAATAGATCGGTCCGATCTCTTATCCTTGGTTCTTTTTGTGGAAGACTGCTCTGTTTGGAGCGTTCGCTACTTGTACGGCTGCCATGTGTAATTGCGATGACTTCTAGTAAAGACATCGCAGGGTCCTGAGGAGATTCCATATTGGACGCCGGAGTATCAGCGCCGGCGTCTTTTTGATAATGTGGGCCGCCATCTTCTTCCTGTTGCATCTGGAAGTGTTCGTCACTTCCGGGTCGCGGCCATGCTGTATGCGCCTGCGCGCCCACCGGTGTCAGCGCAGGCGCCATCTATCATCCTTCTTCACCCCGGAAGTTCTAGCTTTCACTTCCGGGGGAAAATGCACTGGGGCCCCACGCTGCTCGTGCGCCCGCCTAGGACGGCATGACGACACACTCACCCGAGCGCTTTGCTCCCTGCAGGCCACCCAGATGGATCCCCGTGAGCCAGGTGACTCCCCCGGTCTTGGCCTCAAGGCGCCTGCCAGCAGAGGGGGAAAGCTGAGACCAGAACCCTCGACGCTGCTTCCAGCTCTGCAGCACTTGCCGTCCTCAAGGTAAACTGCGCAAGCAGCATCCAGGCTAGGCATCCTCTTCTCTCTATGAGTTCCCGTAGGAACAGGAAACCAACTGTGGGAGCGTGGGGGACCGCACCTTTTATCTCTCCATAGGGTTTCCTGTTCCTAGGGGCGGATCCCCTCACGTGGGTGCTGTCGTGGTGAAGAGAAAAAAAGAATTGTCATGTAATTTCTTTGTCCAACCTCTTCTTTTCCATACACCATTGATGAATAATGTTTACACACAAAGATAGATTAAATATATCTATATATAGATAATAGATAGATATATGGATAGATAGATAAATATATAGATATATGTATAGATATATCTACAGATAGATAGCTATATAGATAGATCTATAGATAGATAGATAGATTTATCTATCTATAGATATATCCATCTATATATCCATCTATAGATATATCTATCCATCTATCTATTTATCTGTAGATATATCTAGAGATAGATAGATCTATAGATAGATAGATAGATAATACCAAGCCCGATGTTTAGTAATAAACATAATAAAATGGTACATGAAGAGTTAAATAAAGACACACACAAAATCTGCATTATGCCGGGGTCACGCTTGCGAGAAACTCGCATGAGTCTCTCGCATCTCAGTACCCGGCACTGCCGCCGGCACTCGGACCAGAGCATTCACCTGCATAGAAATATATGCAGCCGCACACTCTGGTCTCGAGAGCTGGCGGCAGTGCTGGGTATAGAGGTGCGAGACTTGTGTGAGTTTCTTGCTAGTGTGACCCCGGCCTGAAGCACAATATCTGTTTAATTTAATAAAATTGCATGTGCTCCCATGAAATTTTTTGCGCTAGATAGGGAAAGCCAGTGACTGGGGGCCGATGTTTACAGCCTAGGAAGAGGTTCATACCCATGGATCTTCTCAGGCTATGAATATCAGGCCGCAGTTGTATATTTAGCCTTTACTGGCTATTAAATAGGGGAACCCCCCAAATGATGTGGGTTTCCCCTATAATAGCCAGAAAAGGCTATGCAGACAGCCGCGGGCTGATATTCATAGCCTAGGAAGGGGCCACGGTTATTGGTCCCCCCGGCTACAAACACCAGCTCTCAGTTGCCCCAGAAATGGTGCATCTCTAAGATGCGACAATTCCGGCACTTAGCCTCTCTCTTCCCCCTGCCGTGTAGTGGCGGCATATGGGGTAATAGTTGGGGGTTAATGTCATCTTTGTTTTGTACAAATGTGTTTTTTTTTTTAAATCAGGGCATAAGAAGACATGAGAATCAGTCATTGAATTTGAAAAAATTTCATAAACCCAAATTTTGCATATTTGTGTTATCTATTGCACTGCACAAAAGATCATTTCACCCTAACGTTTTGCTCATTCATCAGCCTGTTTACACTGAAATATTGTGAAATGGCCTTTCTTACAAGCGCTTGTTCATGGTAATCATTGTAAATGGATTTTAACCCCTTCATGACCCAGCCTATTTTGACCTTAAAGACCTTGCCATTTTTTTCAATTCTGACCAGTGTCCCTTTATGAGGTAATAACTCAGGAACGCTTCAACGGATCCTAGCGGTTCTGAGATTGTTTTTTCGTGACATATTGGGCTTCATGTTAGTGGTAAATTTAGGTCAATAAATTCTGCGCTTATTTGTGATAAAAAATGGAAATTTGGCGAAAATTTTGAAAATTTCGCAATTTTCACATTTTGAATTTTTATTCTGTTAAACCAGAGAGATATGTGACACAAAATAGTTAATAAATAACATTTCCCACATGTATACTTTACATCAGCACAATTTTGGAAACAAAATTTTTTTTTGCTAGGAAGTTATAAGGGTTAAAATTTGACCAGCGATTTCTCATTTTTACAACGAAATTTACAAAACCATTTTTTTTAGGGACCACCTCACATTTGAAGTCAGTTTGACGGGTCTATATGGCTGAAAATACCCAAAAGTGACACCATTCTAAAAACTGCACCCCTCAAGGTACTCAAAACCACATTCAAGAAATGTATTAACCCTTCAGGTGCTTCACAGCAGCAGAAGCAACATGGAAGGAAAAAATGAACATTTAACTTTTTAGTCACAAAAAATATCTTTTAGCAACAATTTTTTTATTTTCCCAATGGTAAAAGGAGAAACTGAACCACAAAAGTTGTTGTCCAATTTGTCCTAAGTACGCTGATACCTCATATGTGGGGGTAAACCACTGTTTGGGTGCACGGCAGGGCTTGGAAGGGAAGGAGCGCCATTTGACTTTTTGAATGAAAAATTATCTCCATCGTTAGCGGACACCATATCACGTTTGGAGAACCCCCGTATGCCTAAAAATTGGAGTTCCCCCACAAGTGACCCCATTTTGGAAACTAGACGCCCCAAGGAACTTATCTAGATGCATAGTGAGCACTTTGAACCCCCAGGTGCTTCACAAATTGATCCGTAAAAATGAAAAAGTACTTTTTTTCACAAAAAAATTCTTTTAGCCTCAATTTTTTCATTTTCACATGGGCAACAGGATAAAATGGATCCTAAAATTTGTTGGGCAATTTCTCCTGAGTACGCCGATACCTCATATGTGGGGGTAAACCACTGTTTGGGCACACGGCAGGGCTCGGAAGGGAAGGCGCGCCATTTGACTTTTTGAATGGAAAATTAGCTCCAATTGTTAGCGGACACCATGTCGCGTTTGGAGAGCCCCTGTGTGCCTAAACATTGGAGCTCCCCCACAAGTCACCCCATTTTGGAAACTAGACCCCCCAAGGAACTTATCTAGATGCATATTGAGCACTTTAAACCCCCAGGTGCTTCACAGAAGTTTATAACGCAGAGCCATGAAAATAAAAAATAATTTTTCTTTCCTCAAAAATGATTATTTAGCCTGGAAATTCCTATTTTGCCAAGGGTAATAGGAGAAATTGGACCTTAAATGTTGTTGTCCAGTTTGTCCTGAGTACGCTGATACCCCATATGTGGGGGTAAGCTACTGTTTGGGCGCAAGGCAGGGCTCGGAAGGGAAGGCACGCCATTTGGCTTTTTAAATGGAAAATTAGCTCCAATCATTAGCGGACACCATGTCACGTTTGGAAAGCCCCTGTGTGCCTAAACATTGGAGATCCCCAGAAATGACCCCATTTTGGAAACTAGACCCCCAAAGGAACTAATCTAGATGTGTGGTGAGGACTTTGGACCCCCAAGTGCTTCACAGAAGTTTATAACGCAGAGCCATGAAAATAAAATAAAAAATTATTTTCTCAAAAATGATCTTTTAGCCTGCAATTTTTTATTTTGCCAAGGGTAACAGGAGAAATTTGACCCCTATAGTTGTTTTCTAGTTTCTCCTGAGTACGCTGATACCCCATATGTGGGGGTAAACCACTGTTTGGGCACATGCCGGGGCTCGGAAGTGAAGTAGTGACGTTTTGAAATGCAGACTTTGATGGAATGCTCTGTGGGCGTCACGTTGCGTTTGCAGAGCCCCTGATGTGGCTAAACAGTAGAAACCCCCCACAAGTGACCCCATTTTGGAAACTAGACCCCAAAAGGAACTTATCTAGATGTGTGGTGAGCACTTTGAACCCCCAAGTGCTTCATAGAAGTTTATAGTGCAGAGCCATGAAAATAATAAATACGTTTTCTTTCCTCAAAAATAATTATTTAGCCCAGAATTTTTTAATTTTCCCAAGGGTAACAGGAGAAATTTGACCCCAATATTTGTTTTCCAGTTTCTCCTGAGTACGGTGATACCCCATATGTGGGGATAAACTACTGTTTAAGCACATGCCGGGGCTCGGAATTGAAGTAGTGACGTTTTGAAATGCAGACTTTGATGGAATGCTCTGCGGGCGTCACGTTGCATTTGCAGAGCTCCTGATGTGGCTAAACAGTAGAAACCCCCCACAAGTGACCCCATTTTGGAAACTAGACCCCAAAAGGAACTTATCTAGATGTGTGGTGAGCACTTTGAACCCCCAAGTGCTTCATAGAAGTTTATAGTGCAGAGCCGTGAAAATAATAAATACGTTTTCTTTCCTCAAAAATAATTATTTAGCCCAGAATTTTTTATTTTCCCAAGGGTTACAGGAGAAAATGTACCCCAAAAGTTGTTGTCCAGTTTCTCCTGAGTACGCTGATACCCCATGTGTGGAGGTAAACCACTGTTTGGGCACACGTCGGGGCTCAGAAGGGAAGTAGTGACTTTTGAAATGCAGATTTTAATGTAATAGTCTGCGGGCGTCACGTTGCGTTTGCAGAGCCCCTGGTGTGCCTAAACAGTAGAAACCCCCCACAAGTGACTCCATTTTAGAAACTAGACCCCCCAAGGAACTTATCTAGATATGTGGTGAGCACTTCGAACCCCCAAGTGCTTCACAGACGTTTACAACGCAGAGCTGTGAAAATAAAAAATAATTTTTCTTTCCTCAAAAATGATGTTTTAGCAAGCATTTTTTTATTTTCACAAGGGTAACAGGAGAAATTGGACCCCAGTATTTGTTGCGCAGTTTATCCTGAGTATGCTGGTACCCCATATGTGGGGGTAAACCACTGTTTGGGCACACGTCGGGGCTCGGAAGTGAGGGAGCACCATTTGACTTTTTGAATACGAGATTGGCTGGAATCAATGGTGGCGCCATGTTGCGTTTGGAGACCCCTGATGTGCCTAAACAGTGGTAACCCCTCAATTCTACCTCCAACACTAACCCCAACACACCCCTAACTCTAATACCAACTGTAGCCATAACCCTAATCACAACCCTAATCACAACCCTAATTCCAACCCTAACCCTAAGGCTATGTGCCCGCGTTGCGGATTTGTGTGAGATTTTTCAGCATCATTTTTGAAAAATCCGCGGGTAAAAGGCACTGCGTTTTACCTGCGGATTTTCTGCGGATTTCCAGGTTTTTTTGTGTGGATTTCACCTGCGGATTCCTATTGAGGAACAGGTGTAAAACGCTGCGGAATCCGCACAAAGAATTGACATGCTGCGGAAAATACAACGCAGCGTTTCCGCGCGGTATTTTCCGCACCATGGGCACAGCGGATTTGGTTTTCCATAGGTTTACATGGTACTGTAAACCTGATGGAACACTGCTGCGAATCCACAGCGGCCAATCCGCTGCGGATCCGCAGCCAAATCCGCACCGTGTGCACATAGCCTTTAATTCTAAAGGTATGTGCACACGCTGCGGAAAACGCTGCGGATCCGCAGCAGTTTCCCATGAGTTTACAGTTCAATGTAAACCTATGGGAAACAAAAATCACTGTACACATACTGCGCAAAAACTGCACGGAAACGCAGTGGTTTACATTCCGCAGCATGTCACTTCTTTGTGCGGATTCTGCAGCGGTTTTACAACTGCTCAAATAGAAAATCGCAGTTGTAAAACCGCAGTGAAATGCGCAGAAAAAACGCGGTAAATCCGCCATAAATCCGCAGCAGTTTAGCACTGCGGATTTATCAAATCCGCAGCGGAAAAATCCACAGAGGACCAGAATACGTGTGCACATACCGAAACCCTAACCCTAACCCTAGCCCTAACCCTAACCCTAGCCCTAACACTAACCCTAGCCCTAACCCTAACCCTAGCCCTAACCCTAACACTAACCCTAGTCTAACATTAGTGGAAAAAAAAATTCTTTATTTTTTTATTGTCCCTCCCTATGGGGGTGACAAAGGGGGGGGGGGGGGGTCATTTATTTTTTTTTTATTTTGATCACTGTGATAGATTATATCTCAGTGATCAAAATGCACTTTGGAACGAATCTGCCGGCCGGCAGATTCGGCGGGCGCACTGCGCATGCGCCCGCCATTTTGGAAGATGGCGGCGCCCAGGGAGAAGACGGACGGACCCCGGCAGGATCGGTAAGTATGATGGGGTGGGGGGGAGCACAGGGGGGGGATTGGAGCATGGGGGGGTGGATCGGGGCGCGGGAGGGGTGGAACGGAGCACGGGGGGGTGGAACGGAGCACAGGGGGTGGAACGGAGCATGGGGGGTGGATTGGAGTGCAGGGGGGGTGATTGGAGCACGGGGGGGTGATTGGAGCACGGGGGGAGCGGACAAGAGCACGGGGGGAGCGGAGCACAGGACGGAGGGGAGTCGGAGCAGTGTACCGGACAGATCGGAGGGTTGGGGGGGCGATCGGTGGGGTGGGGGCACATTAGTGTTTCCAGCCATGGCCGATGATATTGCAGCATCGGCCATGGCTGGATTGTAATATTTCACCAGTTATAATAGGTGAAATATTACAAATCGCTCTGATTGGCAGTTTCACTTTCAACAGCCAATCAGAGCGATCGTAGCCACGGGGGGGTGAAGCCACCCCCCCTGGGCTAAACTACCACTCCCCCTGTCCCTGCAGATCGGATGAAATGGGAGTTAACCCTTTCACCCGATCTGCAGGGACGCAATCTTTCCATGACGCCACATAGGCGTCATGGGTCGGATTGGCACCGACTTTCATGACGCCTACGTGGCGTCATGGGTCGGGAAGGGGTTAAGGCAGGATTAAATGTTGACATTGTTTATCTTATCAGTTGGTTTCTCTACCAAATAGCCCTGTGTGATAAAAGAGGCTTTTCTTTGAAAGCTTGGTACTTCCTATCATATTGATAAAAAATGGAGCAGAAGCAACATTTTATTTCAGAAAGACAGCTTTGGAGTCAGCGCACGCCTCTGGAGTGTTGCTGTAAGGTGAATATGCCATTTTTTAATATTTAAGAGAATCTGGAGAATCAGTTACCCTGCAACTACCTCAGAATTCCTGTTATGTTGGAAGGAGTGAAGGGTAGATACGTGCAGTTTGACTGAATGCTGACTAAAATTTACATTCCTAGATGTGGATATATCCTTGGGATATGCTGTGGAGAGGACACATTGGTCAATTGCCAGACCTATTGTCCCTAGGGCTCCTCCATGACATGTGCTTGCTTGTATGTAGTGACCGAGACTCCATTTTACATGCAGCCAGGAGGATAGGCTCTAGTACCATGGATAATGCTAATATTACCATCTTTCCTGACTTGTCACCGATGCGCCAAAAGATCAGAGGTTCATCTAAAAATTTCAAGGGAAGACTAGAGCAGAGCAAACTTGTTCGGAAAATTTTTGCCAATCTCAGATTTGGCACGAACTTAAGGTGTTACAGGTGCTTCTCACAAGATTAGAACATTAACAAAATGTTAATTTATTTCAGTTCTTCAATACAAAAAGTAAATCTCATATATTACAAAAAGACGAGCTGAAGGCTGCTATCAAAGCAACCTGGGCTTTCATAACACCTCAGCAGTGCCACAGGCTGATCGCCTCCATGCCACACCACGTTGATGCAGTAATTGATGCAAATAAAGCCCGGAGCAAGAAGGCCAACATTTCGGATTTTAAAATTATTTTTCAAGCTGGTGTTATAAAGTATTCTAACTTACTGAGATAATGAATTTTGGGTTTTCATTGGCTATAAGCCATAATCATCAACAGTAACAGAAATAAACACTTGAAATAGATCACTCTGGTTGTAATGACTCTATATAATATTTGAGTTTCACTTTTTTTATTGACCAACTGAAATAATTTAACTTTTTGATGATATTCTAATTTTGTGATAAGCACCTCTAATTGCAGAGGCTGACCAGAATACCAATGGGCGTGTTGAAGCTGGTACTCAACCATTAGCCTCTGTTGGTCACAAAGCCTTGCCTGCATGTGCAGTGTGGAGTAATAGCACATGGTGAGGTGACGTTATACACCAGTCAGTGATCTGGCACTTGTATGCACTTCTGCAGCATTGCCAGAGTGGCTTCAGTTGTAGCGAACTGGCATAAATGGGCGCTGACTCAGCGTACCTTTCCCAGAAGCTCTGGCATATCTGGGTAGGTTTTCAGAAACCGCTGATCTACCAAGTTAAGCACACGTGTATGAGCTTGCCAAGCTTCACAGCCTCCATTTCCATGGCTAGCAGCCTGAAAATGTGTCCATTCAGCCTTTGGGCCTGTAGGTGGTTGGATGCAAATTTTCTCTTTCATTCCAAGTGCTGAGTTAGGGACAGCTGAACGCTGTGCTGAGACAAGGATTTGTCCACTGCCACCCTCTGTTACCCTCCCTTCCTTTGAGGTGCACTCTGTGCACATCTATGCCCCCACCAACTGGCTGTCATTTACCGCCCCACAGGGCCAGCCATCACCTTCTTTGACCACTTTACCACCTGGCTACTTTATTTACTTTCTGCGGACATCCCCACTAACATCATGGGCGACTTCAACAACCCCATTGACACTTCCCTCTCAGCTGCAACTAAACTTCTATCTCTCAGTTCCTCCTTTGGCCTCACTCAATGGTCTTCTGCAGCCACTCACAAAGATTGTCACACCTTGGACCTCATCTTCACCCGCCTATGCTCCCTATCTAACCTCTCTAACTCACCTCTTCCTCTTTCTGACCACAATCTACTCACATTCTTTTCCCTCTCCACTCCTTGTCTACAATCCCCACCCCACAAACTTGCACACCCTTGCATAAATCTTAAACACCTTGATATACAATCACTCTCTGAATCCCTCCTCCCTCTCACAGACATAAGTTCCCTACACAATGCGGATGATGCTGCCACTCTATAGAACACCACAATAACTGCAGCTTTGAATCTCTTGCCCCTCTCACACATACCAAAGCTCGCAAAATCAACAGACAGCCCTTGCACACCAGCCTGACCAAAGAACTGAGGCGAGTTCCAGGGCTGCAGAGTGGAGATGGAAAAGATCCCACTCCAACGAGCACTTTATCGCATTCAAGCAGTCCCTCTCTACTTTCAAGACCACACTCGCCACAGCTAAACAAACCTACTTCTCATCTCTCATATCCTCCCTGTGTCACAACCCTAAACAGTTATTCAACACCTTCAACTCTCTCCTCCCTCCCCCAGCACCTCCTCCCTCCCCACTCATCTCAGCTGAAGACTTTGCCTAATTTTTCAAGCAGAAGATTGAGAACATCAGAGACAGTTTTAGTCGACAACCCCCAGAGCCCTTCCTCCCAACTACCCAGCCCTCCACCTCGAAAACCAAATTCTCCACCATTACAGAAGATCGACTCTCCACTCTACTCTCAAGATCGCATCTCACCACCTGTGCACGTGACCCGATCCCTTCCCTTTTCCAAACCTCGCCACAGTCTTCATCCCAACTCTAACCCATCTCTTCAACCTATCACTAACAACTGGTGTTTTCCCCTCAAGCTTTAAACATGCCTCTCCTATCTCCTATTGAGGACACCTATCCTCAAAAAGCCCTCTCTTGACCCATCCTCTGTATCTAGCTATCGCCCTATATCACTTCTCCCTATGCCTCAAAACTACTGGAACAACATGTCCATCTTGACCTGTCCTCCCATCTACCTTCCTGCTCCCTTTTCAATCTTCAATCGCTTACAATCAGGCTTCCGATCACACCACTCCACTGAAACTGCCCTAACTAAGGTCACCAATGACCTATTAACCGCCAAGAGCAAGCGACACTACTCTATCCTCCTCCTCCTGGACCTGTCGGCTGCCTTTGACACAGTGGACCATTCCCTATTACTAGAGACCCTCTCATCCCTTGGCATCACAGACTTTGCCCTATCTTGGATCTCATCATACCTAACTGACCGAACATTCAGCGTCTCCCACTCACACTCCACCTCCTCACCTCGCCCCCTATCTGTCGGAGTCCCGCAAAGTCCAGTTCTAGGGCCCCTGCTCTTCATTTACACTTTTGGTCTGGGACAGCTCATAGAATCTCACGGTTTTCAGTATCATCTCTATGCTGATGACACACAGATCTACATCTCTGGACCAGATATCACCACCCTACTAACCAGAATCCCTCAATGTCTATCCGTTATTTCATCCTTTTTCTCTGCTAGATTTCTAAAACTTAACATGGACAAAACAGAATTCATTGTCTTTCCCCATCTCATGGGACTCCCCAAAGAACCTATCCATTACAGTAAACGGCTGCCCACTCTCCCCAGTCCCACAAGGTCGCTGTCTTGGCGTAATCCTTGACACTGATCTCTCCTTCAAACCGCATATCCAAGCCCTTTCCACTTCCTGCCGCCTTCAACTCAAAAATATTTCACGGATCTGTACATTCCTAAACCAAGAATCTGCAAAAACCCTAGTCCATGCCCTCATCCTCTCCCGCCTCAACTACTGTAACCTCCTGCTCTGTGGCCTGCCCTCTAACACTCTCGCACCCCTCCAATCTATTCTCAGCTGCCCGACTAATCCCCCTGTCCCCCCGCTATTCCCCGGACTCTCCCCTCTGTCAATCCCTTCACTGGCTCCCCATTACCCAGAGACTGAAGTACAAAAGCCTAACCATGACAAACAAAGCCATCCACAACCTGTCTCCTCCATACATCTGTGACCTTGTCTCCTGGTACTTTCCTGCACGCAACCTCCGATCCTCACAATATCTCCTTCTCTACTCCCCGCTTATCTCCTCTTCCCACAATCGCATACAGGATTTCTCTTGCGCATCATCCCTACTCTGGAACTCTCTACCACAACATATCAGACTCTCACCTACCATCGAAACCTTCAAAAAGAACCTGAAGACATACCTCTTCCGGCAAGCCTACAACCTGCAGTAACCACCGATAGACCAAACCACTGCACTACCAGCTCTATCCTCACCTACTGTACCCTCACCCATCCCTTGTAGATTGTGAGCCCTCACGGGCAGGGTCCTCTCTCCTTCTGTACCAGTTGTGACTTGTATTGTTCAAGATTATTGTACTGGTTTTCATTATGTATACCCCTCCTCACATGTAAAGCGCCATGGAATAAATGATGCTATAATAATAAATACAAATAATAATTTGCCTGATGATGGTAAGTCAGAATGTGCAAGGACAGGTGCTGGGCAGGAGGCATCTGTGCCAGTGTTTTGGACAGGGGATTGAAAAGCACCTAGCACAGGTGAAGAATCAGTGGTGTTGTGAACCCAGGCATTTGACTCACCTACATGGGTGCTTAGATGACATGTACTTGATCATTGTAGTGGTGGTTAGGCTCTTAGTGGTCAGGACCCTGTTGATCTTGGTATGACACAGGTAGCAAATGGCAATTTTGTTTGTCTCAGTACTCCCTTTAAAAAAGTTCCAGACTGCGGAACACCTAACTCTTTGACAGAGAAATTCAGTAGTGTCTGTGCTCTGTGGAACAGTTGCCCACTTTCTCCCTCTGGTGACCCCACTGCCTCTTCCTGTCTGTTTCAGTACTGCTGATCTCTCCCTCACAGCGCTTCTGGCCTCTCTCTGCATGCCAGCTTCCCAAGTTGGTTCGTTAACTTCATCATCCACCCTCTTGTCTTCCACCACCACACCATGGTCCTCCTGACTTCGTGACTTAATAACAACAAGACTTTGCGACAATTGTGTCTCATCATCATCTTCTTTAGCCAAAATTTGCCGCTTCCCATGGTCACTTCTTGTGGTTGTGGCTGCTCTAAGTTTTGTACATCACTAAACTGCATGTCCTCTTATCCCTCTTGGAGCATGCAGGTTGAGAGGCCACAATCACAAAATGTTCTTGTAAAGAGCTCCACGGAGTGTGCTAGTAAGGGATCAGTCTCCTAAGACTCAACATGGCGAGAGGAAGGAGGATCAGGGTGAGCATTAAGTGATCCTGACTGTTTTCTGGTGAAACTGCACCATTTAGAAGACTGGGTAGCGCCGCCAAGCCTGCTGAAAGCATTATCTGCTATCCAACTTAGCAACGGTTCACACTGTTCTGGCTTCAGAAGTGGTGTATTGTGCCTCCCTGCAAAGTGGGAGAGGAACCTATGTGTCATGGATGGGCGTGTTTCTTATGCTTCAGCAACAGGCGTAGTTGCACCTGCCCCACATCCGCGGCATCTGCATGTACCATCATCAGCACTTTCACTTTGCCATCCTTTACCACATGCCTTATGCATTTTGTAATTGCTAGGTTTCTTGAAACCAAGTTTATTTTAAATAAAAGATAAAATTGGTCCCCTGCAGCAGTCAAATCATTGTTTGGGAGTTTAATACCACTGTAATATAACAGAAACAACACAAAACTGTATGAATGACATTTAAATTCAATCCAGAAAAATGTTTCAATGCTTTTTTGAGTGTTATATGCCACAGGAATGTACCACAAAGCACATAGCACTGTATTAGTGAGAAATATAACCCTGCAACGTTTTTAAACACTGTTTTGGAGTGTTATATATCATAGAAATGTACCCCAGACTACGTAATACAGTATGCCTTAGAAATTTCAGACTGCAAAATTTCTTAATGCTTTTTTTTCGTTTTATAGATCACAGGAAATGTCCTCCAGACCGTGAAATAGTGTGTGGATGAGAACTGTAATATATCCAATTTTTTAAATGTGTTTTTGTAGTGTCAGATATTATCACAGAAATTTACCCCTGACCATGGAATAGTGTATTGGTGGCAAATGTAATCCAGATAACTTTTTAACGCTTGTTTGGAGTGTAAGATATCATAGAAATGTACCACAGAACACTTGAAACTGCATGGCTGAGAAATTTATGCCTGCAAAGTGTAATGCTTTTTTTTCAGTTTTATGGATCACAGGAAATTTCCCAGAGACATAGAATAGTGTATGGATGAGAACTAGTGTTGAGCGATACCGTCCGATACTTGAAAGTATTGGTATCGGATAGTATCGGCCGATACCCGAAAAGTATCGGATATCGCCGATACCGATACCCGATACCAATACAAGTCAATGGGACACCAAGTATCGGAAGGTATCCTGATGGTTCCCAGGGTCTGAAGGAGAGGAAACTCTCCTTCAGGCCCTGGGATCCATATTAATGTGTAAAATAAAGAATTAAAATAAAAAATATTGATATACTTACCTCTCCGGAGGCCCCTTGTCATCACCGCTGGTAACCGGCAGCCTTCTTTGCTTAAAAGGAGCGCGTTTAGGGCCTTCCATGACGTCACGGCTTCTGATTGGTCGCATGCCGCTCATGTGACCGCCACGGGACCAATCACAAGCCGTGACGTCATTCTCGGGTCCTAAATTCCTAGAATTCCTAGACAAGAAATCTCTTGCTACAATAGAAAGTGTCACAGAGCTGTGCAATGGCATCAGTGTGATAAATCTAGCGGCACCTGTTCTTTTGTAACCACTGATGATGTCACATGCCCAATCAATCGCAGTAATGGCACAAACAGGATGGCTACAGCATTACAGTGACATGCATGCAGCCCCTGCATGCTAATTGGCTGTGTAACGGATGCCCAAGATGCAGGGCAGGGATTTGAGTTTTACATAGAGCACCGCCCATTATTCACTGAGTAATGAGAGCATCCGAGCACCGTGATACACGAGTGATAACCGAGTATTCCGAGCACATTCGTTCATCCCTAGTGAGTATAACTTTTTTTTTTAAATAAAATCAATGGGTAAAAGAGTATGGGGAGTTTTATTTCAAATTAAGGACTATATTCTTGCTGTGTCTTTATTACAGTCTTACTATGGGATTACTAATGGGGGTGTCTTATAGGTGCCTCTCTCTCCATAACTAACCTGTGGTCGTGATGTCAGCAACCATCCACCCCGCAACTATTACCCAACTTGGCACCGCACCCGGGCAAGTGGGAAGAACCAGGCAACGAACCAGAATTGGCGTATATAATAGATGCACCTTTTCTGGAGAGGCATGTGGGATTCAATCTTTAGGCTGAAGAGTGCCAATGTCCTCTTTAGGCTGAAGAGTGCCAATGTGCAAGGCTCCTTTACAGTCTAAGAATACCGGTGTCCAGCTGTCTGCTTTAGCTTGGCTGCTTGTCAAAAACACGTGGGACTGTTTTTCAAAATTATTTAAACAATTACAAAATATGGCATGGAGACCCCTATATTTTTGATAAGCAGCCAATATAAAGCTGACTGTCAGCTTTAGCTTTGCTGGTTATCAGAAATAGAGGGGAACCCATGTCATTTTTTTATTTACTTACTGCACAGGCACCGGCTGATTAATATTCTTATCAACTTCACATGCTCTCACTGCTATCAGCAAGAGCAGGTGTAGGATGATGAAAGGAATACTTTCATGAGCTGACACCTTCGACTGGTGTGACAATTTTACCATGAGAGCTGCTGGCTCACATGCTATCATTTCACAGCATGGGAACTGCAATGCTCTAACCAGCGATAATGATCTTACCGCCGATCAGAGCCGGTATTTCCTGAGTTATCAAACCAAAGTTGTTTTTTTATGTTTGGCCGAATCCTCTGGACCCATCTCTACTCTTCAATTTCTCAAAAAATTAGTTACAATTGCTGTGAATGCTACCCATGCAGCCTTTTCCTTGCCCTTAACAAAAGGAGAAACTCCTCACCTTGAAGAAGCTGAATAATCTGAAGTCCAATAAAGACTCCTTCCATTATCTTTGCTTCACTCATCCCTTTAAATCATTGAGATAGTTGAATGTGTTGCATTTTTATTCACTACCTTTATAAAGTTCTTCATTATTCCCAACTTGACATGCAATGGTGGTAACAAAATCTTATGTAGGTCAATAAGTGCTGAATGCAGGACATTTTTACTCCTTGGGTGACGTGAATGTTAGAGAGGAAAGTCTCTTATGGTAGTGATATTCTCTTGCACGACTATCCCACTTACACAGAAAGCAGTAGTACTTTGTCTATCCACTTTGGACACAAAGAAAGAGGGCAGTCACCTTTAAGTCACTACACAGGGGCGACAAGTATTGGTCATAGTTCAGGCACCTCAACAGTTGTTTCATGTTGTCATTGGTTTCTTTTATGTGGACTGCATAACCAGCTGGAATTGAAGGTAGCGCATTGCCATTAAGCAGCAAGACAGCTTTCATCATTGTTTTGGTCTAATCGATGAAGAGACTCCATCCCTGTGGATTGTGACTTATCTTCTGAGCTTCCATTAAACTGCTGATGAGGTTACATGATCACTCTCCATGAATAAGTTTTGAACAAGATCTTTATCACGGTTGCAGAATAAAGATATCTGAACATCGCCCACTGGTAGATTCCACTGCGCTAGCCTGGAACCTAAAAGCTCAGCCTTAAGGTACCTTCACACTGAACAACTTTCCAATGAGAATGACAACGATCCGTGACGTTGCAGCGTCCTGGATAGCGATCACGTTGTGTTTGACACGCAGCAGCGATCAGGATCCTGGTGGTCGTCGCTGAAAGTGCGGAACTCTATTTGGTCGTCAGGTCGGCGTGATTCGTCATGTTTGACAGCAAAAGCAACGATGCCAGCAATGTATTTTCATGGAGCAACAACCAGTGAGAAGGATAAGTACGTCACTGGATCACTCCTGCATCGTTCTGCTGTTGCCGGTGTTTGACGTCTCCTAGCGACCTAAACAGCGATGCTGCAGCGATCGGCATCGTTGTCTATATCGCTGCGTCATCGCTTAATGTGACGGTACCTTTACTCTTGGCAGATCCAAATCTCTAACAAGATTGTTCAGTTCATTTTGTGTTATAAGGTGTGGTTCAGCTGAGGTTGCTGACAGAATGTCTGGGTTGTGAGAGGAAAATGCTTCATGACACCAAGCACCCTCTTCTTCCTCACTTGAAAATGCTTCTGGTGGTTTTGGAACCAGCAGTTCCTCTGTATGTGGTACTGGGCATATTTCAGTTAGAATATTTGGATACTGTAAAGGCCACTTCTTCCTTGAAACTCCTTTCCTAATGGGGGGCACCATGCAGAAATAGCAAATGGTAGTGTAATCGGTTGGCTCTCTGCAGATCATTGCGACTGCAAAAAGCATAGATTACCTCTTCTCCTCATGTAACCATTGGGTAAGATGCGATGGACATATGTATGGAGCCCAACTCGTATTATTATCTTCTAACCTTCAGCAAAAATACAGGTTGTAGGCTTTCCTTCTCATGGTAGCCAAGCTTCGTCTTTGTGACGCAAAAGTGACTTCTCGGCATATGTAGCGGAAACTATCCGCTTGGTTAGTGCAAGAATGAGGCATATCTGAAAAAAAAACATGTAGACACACATCAGTATGCTGAGAAACTAAGCATTTATAAAAGTAGGTGATGCAACTGTAATTAGGATTATGTCACTGGACCTGAGTTGTTGGTTTTTGATTGATCACCCTAAGGCTGCCGTCACACTAGCAGTATTTGGTCAGTATTTTACATCAGTATTTGTAGCCAAAACCAGGAGTGGAACAATTAGAGGAAAAGTATAATAGAAACATATGCACCACTTCTGCATTTATCACCCACTCCTGGTTTTGGCTTACAAATACTCATGTAAAATACTGACCAAATACTGATAGTGTGAAGGCAGCCTAAGATAAAAGAATACTGGAGGCTGAATAGACAAAATAGATGATGTAATAGACTAGATGCTAACAAAGCAATAATGATGAGGAAATAAAAGATGCAATTTTTCTATAAGCCTGCATGAAAGGTGTCAAAAGTAATTGCAACCTTCTCTGAATCATGAAAAGTCAATCTGCAAATTTAAGCATCGCATTCGTTTTCAGCACTACAAAATTAGTTGAGTTCAACTGTTTTCATCTCCAAACTAATTTGGCTGTAGAACAGTGTTGCATGTCATCTTTCTCATGACATTGTATTATATTTATCTGCCCCTTTAATGATCCTGCCTACTATATGAGTTTTATTCACAGATTTACCTCTATATACCCTGTGTACCTTTATTTGTCTGCATATCCTTGGAATCTTTTTGCTCTTTTCGTAGAATCCTGCTTTTATTAGTGGATCAATTTTTATATTCTACTTTGTATGTAGTAACTAATCAATACATTTTTGCTAATTCATGAAATGAAGTACTCCATGTTGTGATGCTTATAGGTCTTATCCTTTAATGTGTACAGGAGTTAACTAGTGCAGGAAAATGGCTTGTGTAGATGTAAACAAATGCCACTAGACGGCAATGTTAGCCTTTTCTTCTTTTTTTCTTAAGATACTACAGCAATGTTTTTATACATGACAAGCATATTTTGCCTGTCTGAAATGCCTCACAGCTCAAATTATCTGGATTTTGGGAAAGAAACACATACAGAGAAAATCATTTTTATGTATATGAACATGTATTGTGTCATTTGCAGCTCGGAAATAGTGTTTGATAAAGAATTACAGGTTTTATATTTCATACAGCAGGTATTTTTAACAGACGCACAGTAAAAAAAAGAACCCTTTTATAAAACATTGCATACGATCATTGACACTGCAGATCTTTATAATAATCATAAAAACTGTGCATTTGTTTAACCTATAGAATGGAGATATAAGCTTGTAAACAATTAAGTACAGAAATATTTCAACTCAAATGTTAAAAATCAAACTTGGAGAATATATGGGTTACATTAGAGAGACATGAAAACCTCACTGAGATGTGCTGCTCTTGTCGGTGCAATAACGTCTTCCATATCTGCTGCAATTATTGTCATCCACAAAGCATTGAGAAATCACTATTCTTCTCAGCGAATCATTTTTAAACATTAAGTATAATTTCAAAGCAATAAATATATTGGTGATTGGTAGGCTTGAGTGGTACAATGTTCAACACAATGCTTGGCTAGGTTTACTGAACAAAACCAGTGCTTCACTGGGCTATAAATGCAGGTAGGTATAGTGTAGAGAAAATAGCTCACCACTCTTACATAGGACATGCCTCCTGGTAAATCGTATTCACAAGTGATTTTAATTTTATGTCACATTTTTTTTTGCTGCACATGTAAAATAAAGAAGATATTTGTTTTAGCAAATGGACGTGCTGGACGACTCTTTAGATGCAGATATAAATCAGGTAGTCATTTAGCGCCCAGGTCATTAAGGTGTTTTCACCAGAATTCTGTTGTAAAATGCCTTGAAATGTCAGTTAATTCTTCTCTTTTCCATGAAATCTATGAAATCACATGATTAAAAACAGATTAGCTGAATCCTTCTAAAGGTACCGTCACACTAAACGACGCTGCAGCGATACCGACAACGATGCGGATCGCTGCAGCGTCGCTGTTTGGTCGCTGGAGAGCTGTCACACAGACCGCTCTCCAGCGACCAACGATGCCGGTAACCAGGGTAAACATCGGGTAACTAAGCGCAGGGCCGCGCTTAGTAACCCGATGTTTACCCTGGTTACCATCCTAAAAGTAAAAAAAACAAACACTACATACTTACCTACAGCCGTCTGTCCTCCAGCGCTGTGCTCTGCACTCCTCCTGTACTGTCTGTGTGAGCACAGCGGCCGGAAAGCAGAGCGGTGACGTCACCGCTCTGCTTTCCGGCTGACCGACGCTCACAGCCAGTGCAGGAGGAGTGCAGAGCACAGCGCTGGAGGACAGACGGCTGTAGGTAAGTATGTACTTTTAGGATGGTAACCAGGGTAAACATCGGGTTACTAAGCGCGGCCCTGCGCTTAGTTACCCGATGTTTACCCTGGTTACCAGTGAAGACATCGCTGAATCGGTGTCACACACGCCGATTCAGCGATGTCTGCGGGGAGTCCAGCGACCAAAGAAAGTTCTGGACTTTCTTCCCCGACCAGCGACAGCACAGCAGGGGCCTGATCGCTGCTGCCTGTCACACTGGACGATATCGCTAGCGAGGACGCTGCAACGTCACGGATCGCTAGCGATATCGTCTAGTGTGACGGTACCTTTAGCTCTATGCTGAAATAGGAGGTACATTTTCCCTGCATGAGTCATAATCAGAACTACAATCCTACCTTACCCTGGCAGGAGGGAGGAGCAGAACAGCTGGGTCAGGAGTTCTAGAGGGGGTAGAGCTGGGCTGCCAGAGACTTGCCTTTTCCTCCATCCTGATGGCTGTCTCCCTTCAGTTTACTCTCCTTCTCTTGTAGTCTAGCCGACGTGTCAGTTCTGCAGCCAATCAGTGGCAGCAAAGTCAACTATGTCGGGGGTGCTTATTAATCTGATATTGAGTTGATACTCGATCTTAAGGTTTTTGCGTGAAATGTAATTTTTAAAATTATATGGAAATGTTCTTTTTTTGTACATCACAATCTTAAATTGACTTTTAACACATGGAAACCCTGATAAATCCCTTAAAGCCTTTTATGCAGTATTTCTAAGACGCAAAAATAGAAGTGAAAAGAAAATTACCATAGTCATACAGTGTGTAAAGACTTTTACAGAAGTATTTGGGATTGGCAATTATGATAGTATAATCGCACTTTCTCTGCTATTTGTAAACCAAGTTTCTTCATTGTGTTTATGCTGTTTTTCATATTAATGGAGTTCAGTGTTGTAGACACATCTTTCTTATAGCAACGGAAAAAAATATATATAAGGAAGGGACACATATAGGGTGACACACTATCTATCTTCCCTAGACTATCTTCCCTAGACTCTTCCTTGTGTGTTATTTATTAGTACTAACTCTACACACTATTTTTTGTTGGTTTTTGTATCCCAGTGGACAATTTCTCCTGGATTACCAGTATCAGACCCTCCACAAACTCCTTTTTTATAATATATAAGAAGATCTTTTGGGAATTTTAGAAATATTAATAAAAGTTATTTTTTAAGGGGTTTCTTTTTCCACTTTGGCTTTATTTCTTAAACATGATTCCTTCCATAAGCAGGGCCTAGCAGTTCAAGTAAGGGCTTAGAAGGGAAGTAGCGCCTTTTGACTTTTTGAACGCAAAAATGGATGGAACGGAGAGCTGGCGCCATGTTGCCTTTGTGTCTAAACAGGGGAAACCCCAACAAGTAACCCCATTTTGGAAAATACACCCCTCAAATATTGTATCCAGGTTTATAATGAGGATTTTTAACCCAAAGGCACTGCACAGAATTTGAATACATTAGGTTGTCATATTCAATATGTCGTCATTAGTGTTGACTGTAAGTGTTTGGCTCGCTACTCGAGTTTGCATCGGGGTGCTCGGGTATGCACCAAGTATCTCAGGTGCTCAAGCAACCCCAATGCAAATTCAAGTATTGAGCACTTGTGCTAATCACTAATCACCCTATCATCATCATTTTATTTTAACTTTTGAAAAAATCCTAACCCCAATACTAACCCTAACCATAGCCCAAGCCTAACCCTAGCTGAACCTCAACCCTAAACCGAGCCTACCCCCAATCCTAACCCTAGCCTAACCCCAACAGTAATCATAGCATAGCACCAACTGTAACCCCAACCCTAAGCATAGCCTAACCACAAATCTGACAGCAGCCCTTACCCTAACTCTAGTGGCAAACAATGAAATAAATTAAATAAAAAGTAATCTGACTAAAGGGATGACACAGTGGGAATTACTTACCAATTATTGGCTTTTGATCACTGTCACTGTGATAGGGTCACTCACAATTATCAAAAGAAACTGGAAATTTGAAAAATCGCCTCTGTTGCCGGGTGCTGGCTGGCCGACAATGTTCATGCACCCACCAGTTTTTCTAGGAAAGTTGGCAGAGTGCCAGGGACAGAGCTGGAGGGACCAGAGAATTGTCGAGATACTGGGATGGGGCTTGGGAACCTCATTTCTCTTTCCTCTTTCATGTATATCATGTCAGAAGAGAAAACTTTTTATGTGATTGTCGTTGTTCAGTGAATAATAGCAATCATGTGAAAACTACTATTTTGGCACAAGGCAGGGCTTAGAAGAGAAGGAGCACTGTTTGACTTTTTGAACGCCAAAATGGCTGGAATCGATAGTGAACACCATGTCATGTTTGGAGAGTCCCAGATGTGCCTAAACAGTAGAAATCACCCACAAGTGACCACATTGTGGAAACTAGAACCCTCAAGGAATGTATCCACATATGTGGTGAGCACCTTAAACCCCTTTGTGGTTCACAAATGTATGTAATGTTGAGCACTAAAAATAAAAAATCTATATTTTCCCACAAAAATGTTCTTTTAGCCCCTTTTTTTAACTTTAATAAGGGTAACAAGAGAGATTTCATCAAACAATTTGATGTGCAATTTCTCCTGAGTATGCCGATAGCCATTATGTGGGAAAACTACTGTTTGTGTTCATGGCAGGGATCAGAAGGGAAGGAGGGTCATTTGACTTTTTGAACTCAAAGTTGGCTGGAATCGTTAGCAGATGCTATGTCAGGTTTGGAGATCCCCTGATATGCCTAAACAGTGAAAACCCTACACAAATGGTCACAGTTTGTAAAATAGACCCCTGAAGGAATATATCTAGACATATGGTGAGCACGTTGGATCCCCAGGTGCTTCACAAAAGATTATAATGTTGAACTTTTCTCATTTTCTCATGGGTAACAGGAGAAAAATAGACCATACAATTTGTTGTGCAATTTTTACTGAGTATACTGATACCTCATATATGGTCAAAAACTACTTTTTAGGCAGAGTGCAACGCTCAAAAGGGAAAATGCGCCATATTGGAGTTCAGATTTTGCTGGAATGTTTTGAGGATGCCATTTCACATTGGCAAAGGCCCTGAGGTTCCAGAACAGCAGAAACCCCCATTTTGTAAGATCATTTTTCAAATTACATCTCTCAATGAATTAATCTAGGGATTCAGTGAGTATGTTAAAGCCACATGTGCCTCACAGAAATTTATACCATTGGGCGGTGAAGAAAGAATAAATACATTTTTACCTCTAAAATGTTGATTTAACCCCACATTTTTTATTTTTTAAGGGCTAATAGGAAAAAATTGACTTCTCAGTTTGTTGTGCAGTTTTTCCTGAGTATGCCAATACCCTACATGTAATCGGGAACAACTTTTAAGGTACAGTGCAAAACTCCAAAGGGATGGAGTATGAAAATTAATTGCAGATTTTACTGTTATGATTTGCATGTGCCATGACTGACTGTGAGAGCCCCTGAGATGCCAGAACAGCAGAGCTTCCAAAAAGTGACCCAATTTTACAAACTGCACCTCTCAATGAATTCATCTAAGGGTGCAGTGACATCACAGGTATGTCACAGAGTTTTATACCATTGGGCAGTGAAGTAAAAACAATCATTTTTACCACTAACATTTTTTAGCCCTAGATTCTACATTTTATAAGGGAAAAAAAGATAAAAGTGGCACCAAAATTTGTCACACAATTTCTTCTGACAATATGTGGTTGTACAATACTGCTTAACCACATGGCGAGACTCTAGAGGGAAAGAGCACTATTTGCCTCCTGGAGCGCAGAGTTTCCTAGAATAGTTTGCAGACTCCATATACAGAGACTCTAAGTGCTAGAAGAGCGGGATACCCCTCTCAAGTGACCCTATTTTGTGATTTATACCCCTTTGGGAATTTATCTGCAGATGTAGTGATGATTTGACTCCATTGGTGTTTTCCAGAAACAAACAACAGTGGATGTTGCTGAGTGAAAACTGCAAATCTGCTATTGTAGCGCCCATATATTGTAGCGCCCAGTGCATTGTGCATAGCTTGTGCTTCATAGGCATGCACCGTAAATTAGGTGGGCTCTCTTTGCTACAGAAATTCCAAACGTACATGCTGAATCTGGTTTAAGTACATGTTGGGCTTAGAATGGAGGTAGGAATTTGAATTTGGGAGTGTAGAATTTGCTGAATTTTTTTGATGGGGTGAGGAGCCAAAACGCTTTTCCAGAGCCTTCGTACTACTAGTAATGTGGAAACCCTCTATATTATCATTAACAGATGATGGACATGAGTGGAGACTTGCTTTTTTTTGTGGATTAAGCAGATGTTTTTATTGGGAACATTTTGCAAAAGGCTTGGGATCACATTTGCACAGTCACACACTGACCTTTTCGCTCAAAAACTATTTACATCGCCATGTTTTGAGAGCTATAATTTTTTTCACATTTGTGGCGACAGAGTCATGTGAGGGCTTGTTTTTTTTGCGGGACGAGTTGACATTTTTATTGGTGCTATTTTTAGGCACATGGCATTTTTTGATAGCTTTCTATTCCAATTTTTGGGAAGTAGAATTAACAAACAACAACAATTCAGGAATTGTTTTTTTTAATGCCATTCTGTGTGTGGTAACATTTATAAGACAACCTTATTTTTCGGTTCAGTACAATCACAGTGATGCCACATTTATAAAAATTATTTTATTGAAAAAAAATATTTTTGCATCCCTGTATTATCAGAGATATCACTTTTTTATTTTTTTTACTGATAAAGCTGTATTGCAGCTTGTTTTTTTGTTGTGGGACAAGATATTTTCTGAGATACCATTTTTTTTCACAATAGTCTCTCTGGGCTGATAGGCCACACTGCAAGTGAGATAATCATCATTCTAGCAGTTCCTGCCTGGGCTACAATCTGTCTGCCTGGAAGAAAAAGGACAATGGGCCGCTATGTGTCCATGACCATGATACCCACAATCGCATACAAGATTTCTCTCGTGCATCCCCCCTACTCTGGAATGCTCTACCACAACATATCAGACTCTCGCCTACCATCGAAACCTTCAAAAAGAACCTGAAGACCCACCTCTTCCGACAAGCCTACAACCTGCAGTAACCACCGATTGACCAAACCGCTGCACGGCCAGCTCTACCCTCACCTACTGTATCCTCACCCATCCCTTGTAGATTGTGAGCCCTCGCGGGCAGGGTCCTCTCTCCTCCTGTACCAGTTGTGACTTGTATTTTTCAAGATTATTGTACTTGTTTTATTATGTATACCCCTCCTCACATGTAAAGCGCCATGGAATAAATGGCGCTATAATAATAAATAATAATAATAATAATAATAATAATACCGCCAGCAGATCACGTCTTTACCAGCACCAGCAGCCTTTGGCAACTCCTCAGCAGTTCCTTGAGACCTTGGACTCCCCCCAGTGGTGGCTCTGCTACACCTTTTTTGAGACTCAGGCACCTGCTGGGTACCCCATTATGTTGATGCACCACACCCCGGATTATTTAGGGACCTCTTGACCACCTGGCACCTTTCTACGAGGCCCACCAGGTTATCAGCTTTCCGAAGGTCTCCCTGGGCAACCCAGGCATGCATCAGCCTGGGGAGGGAGTGAATAAACCTGTCCATGACCACTCGCTCGACCATCTGGGCTGGAGGGGAGGATTCTGTCTGCAGCCACTTCGGTACCAGATGCAGTAGGCTAAACATCTGAGAGTGAGGGGTCTGTCACCACAATATGCCCAGTTATGAACCCTTTGATCTATGACAGACATAGTGACCCCGGAGCATGCCAATATCTCAGTTTTTAATTTGTCTTATTCCTGGATATTTTGTAAGGCCAAGTCCTAATAAACCTTCTGGTGTTCAACAGTCAAATAGGAGGACAGCACCTCCGACCACGGCTCTGGTGGCAGCCTCTCCTGCTCTGCATCCCACTCGAACACAGTCAAAAACGCCTTTACATTATCACTCAATGTCATTTTCTGCATCGCTCATCCTACCGCCTTCTGAATGTATGTGTCGACATCTGGACTTGCGGAATGGGCTTCCAGTCTCCCACAAACCGCCTTGGCAAGCAACTCAATCTGCTGCTGTTGTCTGAACTGGTTCTGTTGGTATTGCTGTTGTTGTTAGAGCTGCTGCTGCTGTTGTATCTGCTGGATAAACAACTTACTTGTCTCCTGATGTGCCAGCTGTTGCTGCTGTACCTTCGCCAGATGCTTGTGCAAGTCCTCCATTTTGCCTAATGTCTGCTGGCTTGTGGCCTCTTTTATCCAGGACATGCGGTTAGACCAGGGCTGCTACTGGTGTCCCCGGAACGTTGCCCACCTTTGAAACATCACTTGTGGTAGTTCAACTCACGCAGTGGTACACAGAGGTAGGAAACAGGAACACTGTCTCTAAATCTTTGGTTGTTTATTATTTGGTGGCATAAACCAACAAGAAGGGGAAAATAAAACACAGCCCTTCAGGCAAAAACAGGAAAACAACAAAGAAAACAAAGTGCTGTAGCACAGTCCATACATTTATGGGTAGCAGCCTGCTCTGGAGCAACACAGGTTCAGTCTTTCCTCCTCAGGACACAAAGCACTGGAGGTCCTCCCTCCAGTCCTACTGAACAAAGACTGCCTCAGGACACAAAGCACTGGAGGTCCTCCCTCCAGTCCTGCTGAACAAAGATTGCCTCTGGAGCCCAGCTATTTTAGCCCCAGACCTTACCCTGGGGTAGAGATAAGGTGGACATCCTCCCACCTGCTATATAGATGTCCGCATAAAAGTGAGCTCATTATGAAAATTAGCTTAACCCCTCACAGCACTTAGTGTGTTGGAGGAAAATACTCTGGGTTTCAATTCACTGACACCATTAAGCACAGTGACGCATAGCTCCCTTTCAGTACTTTACCAGTGACTTTGTAACAGTGCTCACTACACCTTTAAATAAATGATATCATAAACATAACGCTCCAGCCCATCTCCTTAGACTCAGGAAGGGCAACACTCCAAACTATACATAAACATACTGACTGCACGGCTTAGTTATTAAACTGCACTTAGTCAAGAAGTGTTAACACTTCTGGACTAAGTGCAGTTTAATAACTAGCCATGCACTCAGTATGTTTATATACCATTAAATAAATGCCTTGAGAGGTGTAGTTTCCAAAATGTGGTCACTTGTGGGAGGTTTCTACTGTTTAGGCAGATCAGAGTCTCTGCAATAGCGACATTGCGTCCGTTATCTAATCCAGACATTTTTGAGCTCCAAATGTGTTCCTTCCCTTCGGAGGCCTGGCGTGCACAGAAACAGTAGTTTTCCCATCACATATGGGGATCGATATACTCAGGAAATAATTGCACAACAAATTGTATGGTTCATTGTTTCCTATTACCCTTGTGAAAATGAAAAATTTGGGGCTAAAGCAACATTTAGTTGGAAAAATCTTATTTTTCCTTTTCACTGCGCAACATTATAAAATTCTGGAAGACCCTGTGGATTAAAGATTCTCCAAAAGTCAAATGGTGTTCCTTCCCTTCCCTTATTCTGGTGTCACGTTTGGGTATTTTCTATCACATTGGCCCCTATCACTTCAAATGTGCTGTGGTGCCTAAAAAATAGGCTTTGTAAATTTTGTTGGAGAAATTAATAATTGCTGATAACTTTAAACCCTTGTAACTTTTTAACAAAATAAAATTATAAAAAGTTTCCAAAAAAAGATGATCTAAAGTATACATATTGGAAATGTTATTTATTAACTATTTTGTGTGGTCTAACTATCTGATTTAAAGACATAAACTGAAAATTATAAAATTGCAATATTTTCAATTAATTTTGTCAACTTTTCAATATTTTAATAAATGAATGTAAATCATATAGACCAATATTTACCAGTACAATAAAGTATATTGTGTCAAGAAAAAACAGTACTAGAATCACTGCAATATGTTAAAGTGTTCCAGAGTTATTATCATATAAAAATGACGCATGTCAGATTTGAGAAATGAGGCCCAGTCATTATCGTACAAAGTGGCTCGGTCCTTAAGGGGTTAAGCACATTTTATTCTATTGCTGTTTGTAAGACCGATCTATAGATAGATTATCCTTTTTCGGATACAGTTGTGTGATCTGTTTGCTCTCAGCTTGCCAATGTCCTGAAGACCTAACTATACTCTTATTCCATCCTACAGTACTGCCATTTTTTATTTTCTATCTTTATGATTGCTTGACATGACTGTGCCGCTGTGTCGTTGGGTTCTTGCACGCACCACTGTGCATTAATTTAAGCTTTATTTGCGGTTCCAAGCAGAGATTGTAGAGAGATTGCAGCTGACAGCCGTTTCGCGTGTATGTCATGCTTCCTACGAGTTATCAAAGGAACTCAGAGGAAGCTTAAATTACATGCGATTCGGATATGAGCTGCATTGTCTCCACAATCTCTGGAATCGCAAATACTGCTTATTTTCACGCGCAGTGGCGGGGGCCTCATTTTCTTTTTATTTCTACAGTATATTTTATAGCTATTTACCAATTAGTTAAGACCGTCTTGTCAGAAAATTGACAAAGCTTGTGATCCTTTTTAAAATTATTCTCTAGTATCAAACTACTGTTAATAAGGTTGTGCTCCATCTTCTCCCAGCATACAGAGTATAGAAAATGCCACCACATCAATTCAAAGTCGAAGTGATCCTCTTTATTGCACATCCTTTAATGACATACAATGACTATTGGGACTATAGTAGTAAGCCATTCAAAACACTATGTAAGTGATCTAACATCAGTTGGCAACTGACTAGCATGCAGTTAACTTGCCCGTGCCCATTTCTGTGTCTAAACAAGAACAAGCTCATGTCAGTCAATTTCCTATCCAGTACTCAGTTTGGAACTAAAATACTGAAGCACCAATTAAAGGAACATTGTTTTAAAAAGTCAGCGAAATGTAAAACATTTCCCAAACACCATAAATAGTTAACATAACACCGCCACATGCTCCGCCTCCTCTACTAGAAGACACAGCAACCTCCATCTCTTCTTAATAGTCATTGGTGTATCCCCCAAACTCTCCCAGCAATCAGAACAGTTGTTCACATAGTAAATAGAAGGATCCCCTCATTTCCACAGAAGTCACAACAAGCCCGTCTCTATTCTTAATATTAGGCATTTGAATGGTGATGAAAAGCAGGTGACCGATATTTATAAAGTCGCTTCTTTTTTTAATTTTAGCTGCAGTCAAGCAATAAAAAGAAAATTGGTTTTGAAGGTGGACATATAGCTTTTTATTGAATCGCCTATCTGATAAAGGATACCACTTTCACTTGAGGTTTCCTGAAGTTAATACACAAAGAACTCTTGGAAATGGGGAGCCTATTATCTACAGAGATTATATTGCTCAAGATATTGGTATTCTGTTCTCCTTTTAAACCGCTTTCATCTTTATGTTTTTGCATAAGGTAATACCCTGAACTGATGGACACTAATATTATATTAGTAGTTATCAGTTTCAAGAAATATATAGAAATTTCAGTGTAAATATACATTACTAGAGAAACATGTAAATAAACATAACAGACAATTCCTTTAGAAATAAAGCTCCAGATATTACAAAAAAAACTAAGCAAAAATGCATTTAGCACAAATTTAAAAAAATGTTCCCACTACAGTTGTCCGTTAATAATCAAGCCAGTTAGTTAGATGACTGACCGGTGATTGCCATGATATCACAGAGCTTCCCCTGGTCATCTATCTGCTGGTTGTCTCTTTGTCCATGTTCTTTTAGGTCAGCCAATTGTGCTTACCATTCTAAAATCTTCCAGAATTAATTCTGCAATCAAGCCTTGATGGTTTTGAGGTATGCATGGGAGCACTGTCCCTTTATGAGGTCCAATGACACCCAAGCTTTGGCTTTCTTATAGGAGGATTTCCTGATACTTCATTGTGTCTACAGCTCTAGCAAAAATCAAGAGATCACTGCAAAATTTTCAGTTTCTCTGATTTTTCTCTTTAGAGGTTTATTTTTGAGTAAAATGTAAATTGTTCTTTTAGTCTATAAACTTCTGACAACATGTCTCCGAAGTTCCAAGCAATGCATTTTGTATTTTTTTTCTGAAAAGGAGAAATGGTCAAAATGTAAAAAAACCCAGTGCTTTCAGACCTTAAATAATGCAAATAAAACAAGTTCATAATCATTTAGAAACAACAATACTAATGTTTTAACTTAGGAAGAGTTCAGAAATCAATATTTTGTTGAATAACCATGATTTTTAATCACAGCTTTCAGGCGTCTTGGCATGCTTTCCATCAGCTTTCACACTGCTTCTGGCACAAAAATGTAAGCAGTTCTTCTTTGTTTGATGACTTGTGACTATCCATCATCCTCTTTATTACATTCCAGAGGTTTTCAATGGGGTTCAGGTCTGGAGATTGGGCTGCCCATGAGAGGGCTTTGATGTGGTGGTCTCTTAACTTTTGCCAGAGCTGTATCTCATCTTCCACATACAGCATAGTTCCGGTGACAGAAGAAGCAAGCAAAACATCCCCAGTGCAGCACCAAGCCACCGCAATGCTTCACTGTAGGTATCAGGTTCTTTTCAGCTTATTCTTCATTCTTCCTCCTTTATATACATCTTTGATCCATAGGGACAAAAAAGTTCCAGCTTTGTTTCATCACTGTATAGACCTGAATCCCAAAATCTCTGTGGCTTTTTCATATGGTTTTGTGAATATTGAAGACAACTTTTTTCTGTGCTTTTGGTTCTGTGAATCTTTGAGGCTTCAGACTTAACATGAAAACTCAACTTTTCAGGAAAGCCAACAGCCAGCAGTAGTTCCGATGGCACCTTACTACCACTGGAACTGCTGCAACCCCCCAATCTACTGTCTCCTTCCCCATTACCCTGTAGACTGTAAGCCAAGTCCATGAGGACACAACCCTATTTCCCTCTGTACCAGTCTGTCACTGTTAGTTTGGTTATTGTAATTTATATATGTATTTTGTATGTAAGCCCTCATCGCATGTACATCGCCCTAAAATCAGTGGTTCTTTAAAAAAAGTTAATATTGGAAATCTTCAGTATTTAAAATGTGCTTTAGGCCACCGTCACACATTCGTTTTTTGTGTCCTTATGCGGTCTGTTTTTTTAGGACCGCGAGTACGGACACATGTACACCCATTGTATTCAATGGTGATGGTCACATGTCAGGTTAAACCCACAGTTTTTTTTTATCAGCAGCTCTCATCATTGTCACCTGGTCTCCCTGTGATCAGTGTGACCAGGCGACAATGATGGGAGTTGTATGTAGTACCTGCTGTGTCCCTCCTGTGTAAAATTAAGAATTAAATTTAAAAAAATGTTGTGGGGTCCCACGTAATTTTCATAATCAGCAGAGGGAAAGCCGACGGCTGGGGGCTGATGTTAATGATCTGGGAAAAGGGATAATATCCCAAAAGGTTCACAGGATATTAATAACAGCACACATTTTGTTCATGTTGCTGATAAAAAACCTCAACATGCCTGCGGGTTTTTCACATGGACACACGGTCCGTGTAAAAAACTTGACACGTGCATCCCACCATAATTCTTAATTTTACACAATACACACAGCAGGTGCTGAATACAACTCCCATCATTGTCACCTGGTTGAGCTGATCTCAAGAAGACCAAGCGACAATGATGAGAGCTGCCTTCAGCAGCCAGCGCCTGAGATCAGCACGAGCTGTACTGCTTTTCTTAGGCGCCAGTGCGTGTCACATGGATGGCATACGGATGCAAAACATAGACCCATGGACAGCAAACGGACATACAGATGTCACAAACGTACATGCGGATGGCACACACACACAGACGACGGATCGCACCAGAACTGTTTATTCCTATACAGTAATCACCAGGACATGCAAAGGAGGTTTGCCTGTTCGCGTACATTCTGTCCGCTGTACCCAAAATTTTCTAAAGATATTTTGCAGTCACTCAAGGGTTTTTGACCACCTGCTTCCTCGGGAAACCAGTATTAGCTTTCGCTAAGGGCAGGTGCAGACGAGTGTATTTGCTGTTCTAGTGCTATACAACAAAATATTGGATTGCACTTGGTCCAATGTTAGTGCATGTGGCCGTGCTCATTTGATTTTTTTCATACCCAAGTTTGATCTGATATTCTTGTCGCACTCGGCCATGCCAGTCAATGAGTCTTTGGAAATCATCGGACTACACTCTGATAACAGCTAAGTGCAGTCTGATTTCCACACACTCACACAATGGAGACGATGGAGAATTTGTTTTCTCCATCTTCTCCTCAAAGAGAATCAGATCATAGTATGCTGATGCTCAGCCCAATTCTCTCGGATGAAAGATCTGTGGCCTGCTGCGCCTGCCCTTACTGTGATGTAAAGGTGGCATAGCCAATGTTCCTTTCACACTTTCAAATCTCGGCCAATGTTTGTTTTTTCCTTCCTTTTTCCAAGAGTATATACCAGCAAAGTTGGGTCAAAGCCCAATTTCTCTCTCATTAAACAATATACAGGTCCTTCTCAAAAAATTAGCATATAGTGTTAAATTTCATTATTTACCATAATGTAATGATTACAATTAAACTTTCATATATTATAGATTCATTATCCACCAACTGAAATTTGTCAGGTCTTTTATTGTTTTAATACTGATGATTTTGGCATACAACTCCTGATAACCCAAAAAACCTGTCTCAATAAATTAGCATATTTCACCCATCCAATCAAATAAAAGTGTTTTTTAATAACAAACAAAAAAACCAACAAATAATAATGTTCAGTTATGCACTCAATACTTGGTCGGGAATCCTTTGGCAGAAATGACTGCTTCAATGCGGCGTGGCATGGAGGCAATCAGCCTGTGACACTGCTGAGATGTTATGGAGGCCCAGGATGCTTCAATAGCGGCCTTAAGCTCATCCAGAGTGTTGGGTCTTGCGTCTCTCAACTTTCTCTTCACAATATCCCACAGATTCTCTATGGGGTTCAGGTCAGGAGAGTTGGCAGGCCAATTGAGCACAGTAATACCATGGTCAGTAAACCATTTACCAGTGGTTTTGGCACTGTGAGCAGGTGCCAGGTCGTGCTGAAAAATGTAATCTTCATCTCCATAAAGCATTTCAGCCGATGGAAGCATGAAGTGCTCCAAAATCTCCTGATAGCTAGCTGCATTGACCCTGCCCTTGATGAAACACAGTGGACCAACACCATCACTGACTGTGGGTACTTGACACTGGACTTCAGGCATTTTGGCATTTCCTTCTCCCCAGTCTTCCTCCATACTCTGGCACCTTGATTTCCGAATGACATGCAAAATTTGCTTTCATCAGAAAAAAGTACTTGGGACCACTTAGCAACAGTCCAGTGCTGCTTCTCTGTAGCTCAAAAGTGGCTTTACCTGGGTAATGCGGCACCTGTAGCCCATTTCCTGCACACGCCTGTGCACGGTGGCTCTGGATGTTTCCACACCAGACTCAGTCCACTGCTTCCTCAGGTTCCCCAAGGTCTGGAATCGGTCCTTCTCCACAATCTTCCTCAGGGTCCGGTCTCCTCTTCTCGTTGTACAGCGTTTTCTGCCACATTGTTTCCTTCCAACAGACTTACCATTGAGGTGCCTTGATACAGCACTCTGGGAACAGCCTATTTGTTGAGAAATTTCTTTCTGGGTCTTACCCTCTTGCTTGAGGGTGTCAATGATGGCCTTCTTGACATCTGTCAGGTCGCTAGTCTTACCCATGATGGGGGTTTTGAGTAATGAACCAGGCAGGGAGTTTATAAAAGCCTCAGGTATCTTTTGCATGTGTTTAGAGTTAATTAGTTGATTCAGAAGATTAGGGTAATAGGTCGTTTAGAGAACCTTTTCTTGATATGCTAATTTATTGAGACAGGTTTTTTGGGTTATCAGGAGTTGTATGCCAAAATCATCAGTATTAAAACAATAAAAGACCTGACAAATTTCAGTTGGTGGATAATGAATCTATAATATATGAAAGTTTAATTGTAATCATTACATTACGGTAAATAATGAAATTTAACACTATATGCTAATTTTTTGAGAAGGACCTGTACAGCAAAGAGAAAAAAATAAAATATAACTTTTAATAGTATATTTCTTTAAAACTACCCCAACAAACAAAAATAATAGAAAAAGACGTGATATGGTGCACATTAAAATCACACTTAATCATTTATAACGTCCATCCGGACCGACATATCATAGGGATATAATAACTCTCGTAAATCAGAGTCCCTAAAAGTATGCAAGAAAACCAATTCTGATTAGATAGAATGCCCAATCAAAAAAAGTTAGTAGATAGACCGTGAGCTAATCAATCCCGGCATCATACGCGATGCTCTTATTAGAGGGATGTAAACACCGTCTATATGTAGACTTCTTTAGCCTGATTGCATATGTTATAACTTACACCAATAGGTCAGAAAAAAAGGAAGGATCTCACCCATCAGCCGAACAGGTACCGATCAACTCCTCTTAATTCCCAAACAACCAGGCTCCATGGAGGGAGTGGATCACTTTTAGACCTAGTATGCCCTGTATAGGCTAATATGGCCCTGATCCCCAAACTCCCGCCCTTACAAGAGCAGTCCACATCTGACCCTTAAACACATAGCCCTATTTGTCCCTGTGCATCCCGACGCGTTTCGTCTTCACCACGACTCCTCAGGGGACCTGTACACTCAAAATAGGGAACAAAAGCTCTTTCATGGGGGACTAGGGTTCTATCCTGATACTACTTGGGCTAAATGTGGTATGTCACCACGCCCCCTTTAATTACTTATATAGGCATGCCCACACCATTATGACTAAGTGTCCTATCATAATGACTCACCCATTTGGAATCCGCCGCTCTCACACGCCATAGCTCCCACTACACGTGTATTGCAAGATGGCTGCTACACTTCCGGTTCACTTTCCGGAGGTCACAACACGTCACCATCACCATAGTGACGTCTTACGCGTCCCCGGCACGTTGTATGAGTAATGGCCGCTTCACATCCGGTTTGCGATCCGGAAGTTGCATATACCTTACATGATGATAACCTTAGCAACCACTATAACGCATAAACCAAAAGCGGCCACTTGTATAAGTAAGGGCCGCTTAACATCCGGTTCGCGATACAGAGGTTGCAGTAATATCACTTGGAGCGAACGCTCACCTCACGATCACCTTAGCAACCAATACGACGCTTAAGCCAAAAGCGGTCGCCTATGTAAACAATTGCCGCTTCACATCCGGTTTGCCTTTATGTCACTTAGAGCAACGCTCACCTCACGTGACGAGAACCTTAGCAACCACTACGACGCATAAACAAGAATCAGCCACTAAACATCCGATACGCAGTTGAAAGTATCCACTTGGACACCTGCGTTTATTACCGATCTTTCAAATGGCTATATATTATAACCGCTTATTGCGTCAAAATAATCCTATCAGGGGATTATGATAAAAAGCGGGGGATTAATCAAATAAATATTGGTTATGCAATTAACAGACCTGTACCGTACCACAATTCCTTATGCAAAAAGACAAAATGGCTATAATGATATCTTCAAATTATTTTACCATTCAGCCAATATTACTCTGTCCCATTACACCATGAAAATATAGATGGTAACAGAACCGCTGACATTACTCCCAAAAAATGGGTAATGGCCTCAGAAATGGCGATAGCAGGTAGTTAAAATCACAGAATATAGTATTGACAGCTCATAAGCAAAAAATGAGCCCACAGAGCAGCTGACAATCAAAGTATCTTAAATAAAACAGCTATAGTTTATTTGCTCATTGAGCCCTTTTGGAGCTACCGTATTTAAGTGGAATATCCATCTGGTTTCTTTTTGTAGGATGATCTTATCCCAGTTACCCCCTCTAACGGGCTTTGCCATTTTTTCGATACCCGTGAATTTTATGGAGTCCACATTGCCTCCCTGACAACTGTCCACATGTCGTGCAACTGGGGTTTCTCTCTTATGTATCACATCTCCAATGTGTTCTCCCATAGGAGAACACATTGGAGATGTGATACATAAGAGAGAAAGCCCAATTTCTCTCTCATTAAACAATATACAGCAAAGAGAAAAAAATAAAATATAACTTTTAATAGTATATTTCTTTAAAACTACCCCAACAAACAAAAATAATAGAAAAAGACGTGATATGGTGAACATTAAAATCACACTTAATCAATTATAACGTCCATCCGGACCGACATATCATAGGGATATAATAACTCTCATAAATCAGAGTCCCTAAAAGTACGCAAGAAAACCAATTCTGATTAGATAGAATGCCCAATCAAAAAAAGTTAGTAGATAGACTGAGCTAATCAATCCCGGCATCATACGCGATGCTCTTATTAGAGGGATGTACATAGTGGATGCTTTCCTGAAACGGAAAGTACTTGCAAGCAGCATAATACAAAGAATAGCAGGTTTACCCAGAATCCTTTGCAGTAGGCGGAGCTATGCAAATCATCTCTTTCCACCCCAGTCTAATCCACAGCGCTTGGAACCGCCAAGTGTGCAATGCTGCGGATTAGTTTCTAAATTTACACAGCCAACCAATTCCTACCTGTGGACACATGTTTCGGGCTTTAGGCCCTCATCAGCACAGGACTGGAATTGGTTGGCTGTATGGAGTGGGGCTCGGTGAGCAAGCGATACATATATGCTAGCCACCTTAGGGAGAGACCCAAGTTGGGCTAAATGTAGCGGGACGAAAGAGACTGAAAAGCCCTCTACTTAAAAGAAATACATAGTGGATGCTTTCCTGAAACGGTACACGTGTCCACAGGTAGGAATTGGTTGGCTGTGTAAATTTAGAAACTAATCCGCAGCATTGCACACTTGGCGGTTCCAAGCGCTGTGGATTAGACTGGGGTGGAAAGAGATGATTTGCATAGCTCCGCCTACTGCAAAGGATTCTGGGTAAACCTGCTATTCTTTGTATTATGCTGCTTGCAAGTACTTTCCGTTTCAGGAAAGCATCCACTATGTGTTTCCTTTAAGTAGAGGGCTTTTCGGTCTCTTTCGTCCCGCTACATTTAGCCCAACTTGGGTCTCTCCCTAAGGTGGCTAGCATATATGTATCGCTTGCTCACCGAGCCCCACTCCATAAAGCCAACCAATTCCAGTCCTGTGCTGATGAGGGCCTAAAGCCCGAAACACGTGTCCACAGGTAGGAATTGGTTGGCTGTGTAAATTTAGAAACTAATCCGCAGCATTGCACACTTGGCGGTTCCAAGCGCTGTGGATTAGACTGGGGTGGAAAGAGATGATTTGCATAGCTCCGCCTACTGCAAAGGATTCTGGGTAAACCTGCTATTCTTTGTATTATGCTGCTTGCAAGTACTTTCCGTTTCAGGATAGCATCCACTATGTATTTCCTTTAAGTAGAGGGCTTTTCGGTCTCTTTCGTCCCGCTACATTTAGCCCAACTTGGGTCTCTCCCTAAGGTGGCTAGCATATATGTAGAGAGATGTAAACACCGTCTATATGTAGACTTCTTTAGCCTGATTGCATATGTTATAACATACACCAATAGGTCAGAAAAAAAGGAAGGATCTCACCCATCAGCCGAACGGGTACCAATCATGTGCACCATATCACGTCTTTTTCTATTATTTTTGTTTGTTGGGGTAGTTTTAAAGAAATATACTATTAAAAGTTATATTTTATTTTTTTCTCTTTGCTGTATATTTTTTAATGAGAGAGAAATAGGGCTTTGACCCAACTTTGCTGGTATATACTCTTGGAAAAAGGAAGGAAAAAACAAACATTGGCCGAGATTTGAAAGTGTGAAAGGAACATTGGCTATGCCACCTTTACATCACAGTAAGGGCAGGCGCAGCAGGCCACAGATCTTTCATCCGAGAGAATTGGAGAACACATTGGAGATGTGATACATAAGAGAGAAACCCCAGTTGCACGACATGTGAACAGTTGCCAGGGAGGCAATGTGGACTCCATAAAATTCACGGGTATCGAAAAAGTGGCAAAGCCCGTTAGAGGGGGTAACTGGGATAAGATCATCCTACAAAAAGAAACCAGATGGATATTCCACTTAAATACAGTAGCTCCAAAAGGGCTCAATGAGCAAATAAACTATAGCTGTTTTATTTAAGATACTTTGATTGTCAGCTGCTCTGTGGGCTCATTTTTTGCTTATGAACTGTCAATACTATATTCTGTGATTTTAACTACCTGCTATCGCCATTTCTGAGGCCATTACCCATTTTTTGGGAGTAATGTCAGCGGTTCTGTTACCATCTATATTTTCATGGTGTAATGGGACAGAGTAATATTGGCTGAATGGTAAAATAATTTGAAGATATCATTATAGCCATTTTGTCTTTTTGCATAAGGAATTGTGGTACGGTACAGGTCTGTTAATTGCATAACCAATATTTATAATATAATAATAATAATAATAATTTTTATTTATATAGCGCCAACATATTCCGCAGCGCTTTACAAATTATAGAGGGGACTTGTACAGACAATAGACATTACAGCATAACAGAAATACAGTTCAAAACAGATACCAGGAGGAGTGAGGGCCCTGCTCGCAAGCTTACAAACTATGGGGAAAAGGGGAGACACGAGAGGTGGATGGTAACAATTGCTTTAGTTATTCGGACCAGCTATAGTGTAAGGCTCAGGTGTTCATGTAAAGCTGCATGAACCAGTTAACTGCCTAAGTATGTAGCAGTACAGACACAGAGGGCTAATACTGCATAAAGTGTATGAGAACATGATGCGAGGAACCTTTTTTTTTTTTTTTTTTATTATAAATAGGCCACACAGGGATCGTTAGGTTAATGCATTGAGGCGGTAGGCCAGTCTGAACAAATGAGTTTTTAGGGCACGCTTAAAACTGTGGGGATTGGGGATTAATCGTATTAACCTAGGTAGTGCATTCCAAAGAATCGGCGCAGCACGTGTAAAGTCTTGGAGACGGGAGTGGGAGGTTCTGATTATTGAGGATGCTAACCTGAGGTCATTAGCGGAGCGGAGGGCACGGGTAGGGTGGTAGACTGATACCAGGGAGGAGATGTAGGGTGGTGCTGAGCCATGGAGTGCTTTGTGGATGAGGGTAGTAGTTTTGTACTGGATTCTGGAGTGGATGGGTAACCAGTGTAATGACTGGCACAGGGTAGAGGCATCGGTGTAACGGTTGGTGAGGAATATGATCCTGGCTGCAGCATTCAGAACAGATTGGAGCGGGGAGAGTTTTGCAAGAGGGAGGCCGATTAGTAGAGAGTTACAATAGTCCAGACGAGAATGAATAAGTGAAACAGTCAGAGTTTTTGCAGAGTCGAAAGTAAGAAAAGGGCGAATTCTAGAAATGTTTTTGAGATGCAGGTAAGAAGAGCGAGCCAGTGATCGGATGTAGGGGGTGAATGAAAGGTCAGAATCAAGGATGACCCCAAGGCAGCGGGCATGTTGCTTTGGAGTAATGGTGGAACCGCACACGGAGATGGCAATGTCAGGCAAAGGTAGGTTAGTAGAGGGAGAGAACACGAGGAGTTCAGTTTTTGACAGGTTTAGTTTCAGATAGAGGGAGGACATGATGTTAGAGACAGCGGTAAGACAATCACTGGTGTTTTCTAAAAAGGTCGGTGTGATATCAGGAGCAGAAGTGTATAATTGGGTGTCGTCAGCATAGAGATGGTACTGGAAACCAAATCTACTGATTGTTTGTCCAATAGGGGCAGTATACAACGAGAAGAGTAGGGGGCCTAGGACTGATCCTTGAGGAACCCCAACAGTAAGGGGAAGGTGAGAGGAGGAGGAATCAGCAAAACATACAGTGAAGGATCGGTCAGAGAGATAGGAGGAGAACCAGGAGAGAACGGTGTCCTTGAGGCCAATGGAGCGGAGCATAGTGAGGAGGAGCTGATGATCCACAGTGTCGAATGCTGCAGAGAGATCCAAGAGAATTAGCATGGAGTAGTGACCATTAGATTTAGCTGTTAGTAGGTCATTAGAGACTTTAGTGAGGGCAGTTTCAGTAGAGTGTAAAGAGCGGAAGCCAGATTGAAGAGGGTCGAGAAGAGAGTTATCTGAGAGATAGCGGGTAAGACGGGAGTGGACCAGGCGTTCGAGGAGTTTAGAGATGAAGGGAAGATTAGAGACAGGTCTATATATTTATATATTTATATATATATCTATATATATATATTTATATTTATATATATTTATATATATATATTTATTTGATTAATCCCCCGCTTTTTATCATAATCCCCTGATAGGATTAATTTGACGCAATAAGCGGTCATAATATATAGCCATTTGAAAGATCGGTAATAAACGCAGGTGTCCAAGTGGATACTTTCAACTGAGTATCGGATGTTTAGTGGCTGATTCTTGTTTATGCGTCGTAGTGGTTGCTAAGGTTCTCGTCACGTGAGGTGAGCGTTGCTCTAAGTGACATAAAGGCAAACCGGATGTGAAGCGGCAATTGTTTACATAGGCGACCGCTTTTGGCTTAAGCGTCGTATTGGTTGCTAAGGTGATCGTGAGGTGAGCGTTCGCTCCAAGTGATATTACTGCAACCTCTGTATCGCGAACCGGATGTTAAGCGGCCCTTACTTATACAAGTGGCCGCTTTTGGTTTATGCGTTGTAGTGGTTGCTAAGGTTATCGTCATGTAAGGTATATGCAACTTCCGGATCGCAAACCGGATGTGAAGCGGCCATTACTCATACAACGTGCCCGGGACGCGCAAGCGGTCACTATGGTGATGGTGACGTGTTGTGACCTCCGGAAAGTGAACCGGAAGTGTAGCAGCCATCTTGCAATACACGTGTAGTGGGAGCTATGGCGTGTGAGAGCGGCGGATTCCAAATGGGTGAGTCATTATGATAGGACACTTAGTCATAATGGTGTGGGCATGCCTATATAAGTAATTAAAGGGGGCGTGGTGACATACCACATTTAGCCCAAGTAGTATCAGGATAGAACCCTAGTCCCCCATGAAAGAGCTTTTGTTCCCTATTTTGAGTGTACAGGTCCCCTGAGGAGTCGTGGTGAAGACGAAACGCGTCGGGATGCACAGGGACAAATAGGGCTATGTGTTTAAGGGTCAGATGTAGACTGCCCTTGTAAGGGCGGGAGTTTGGGGATCAGGGCCATATTAGCCTATACAGGGCATACTAGGTCTAAAAGTTGTTGTTTGGGAATTAAGAGGAGATGATCGGTACCTGTTCGGCTGATGGGTGAGATCCTTCCTTTTTTTCTGACCTATTGGTGTAAGTTATAACATATGCAATCAGGCTAAAAAAGTATACATATAGACGGTGTTTACATCCATCTAATAAGAGCATCGCGTATGATGCCGGGATTGATTAGCTCACAGTCTATCTACTAACTTTTTTTGATTGGGCATTCTATCTAATCAGAATTGGTTTTCTTGCGTACTTTTAGGGACTCTGATTTACGAGAGTTATTATATCCCTATGATATGTTGGTCCGGATGGACGTTATAATTGATTAAGTGTGATTTTAATGTGCACCATATCACGTCTTTTTCTATTATTTTTGTTTGTTGGGGTAGTTTTAAAGAAATATACTATTAAAAGTTATATTTTATTTTTTTCTCTTTGCTGTATATTCTTTTTCCAAGAGCCATAACTTTTTTCATTTTCTGTCCACAAAGACGTATTAGAGCTTGTTTTTTGCGGGATGAGTTGTACTTTTCAATGATGCCATTCATTTTGCCGGATAGTGTTTGTGAAAATGGAAAAAAAATCAAAGTGCAGTGAAATTGTGAAAAAAATGTAATTCTGACATTGCTTTTTGGAATTGATTTTATGGTGTGAATTGTCTGGTAAAAATAACCTGGAAATAAATTATTTTAATAGTGAAAAAAAATCTGAAATGTGTAATAAAATTTTGGAGGGGATTGTATTGCCATTTTCCGAGACGTAACGTTTTAATTTTTCAGTTTATAAATCTGTGCAAGGGCTTATTTTTTGTGCAAGGAGACATCTTTTTTATTGATACCATTTCTGGGACAGACTTGACATTTTGATTGCGTCAGATTATTCTGGATGCATTGATACCATATATGTGTATTTCCCCATTTTTAAATTTAAACAGTTTTTTTTTTACCTTTTATTTAATTAGTCTCCTCATGCTTCATGAGCCTACAATTGTCTGATCTCTTGTGCTAGGTATAGCAATACCACTGTATTGCTGCATATAGTAAAAATCACAGTCTTTTGAAGATCGGTCAGAGGCAGGGTTTCAGAGTAGCTCCACCATGATAAAAGGCACAGAAGTCTTCAACAGACTCCAGCCATCATAGCACTTCATTAGCAACGCATGATTGCATGATGATAGAATGATGCACCCCATGCAATGTTACTGCTGTTCTCAGAGTTTAACAGCAGTATAAATTATGTTGTCAGTCATGGGCTCCGCTCTGCTCCTCTCGCAGCTGTTAGAGGCAGGTCCTGGCTGGGTGTCACAGTCAGTAACTGAAGTGTATTGGTCCATACACCCGTTATCGATTTGTGCCATACATGTACGGCGAATGCCAGTAAAGGGTTAACTTTGACAATCCAAACTATGCTTCCAAATGTCAGAACATTTAATGCCTTTACTATCTCTTTGTGTCTCCTTTTCCTTGTTTGTGCAATGACCAACAATCATCTTTTTGGAACACTTTACTGACATTTCCAAGATTTCTAACATCACAGTTAAAAAAAAATCCTAGCCAGTCCAGGTATTTGATGAGTTTAATCATACAACTAATGAAACCCTCAATTTGTTGTATCAGACATGCCTGAGATGAGAAAATACCTGATTTTCAAATATGGACTCTTGAGGAAATCTATTCTGGGGTTGAATTCTGAGACCGCAGTGGTTATTACAAGTGGCAAAATGTTGAGAATCAGATGAGGATTGAGCCCAATATCCATCAAATTCACTTACAGTAGGTCCCTCATCCAGTGCAAGTATTTTATAACCTTTAATTAACCTTCAAAGAATGTTGTCCCTGCAGCAAAAATCTGCAAAAAAAAATAAACATACTAATGACTCCCGCATATTCTTAAAATTAAATAGGCTATTTCCCCTCATTGAATGAGAACCATACAAATCCTTGTTCAAATCTGGATTTTTATAGCCAAAATCTTAGCAAGAGGGGGGATTTTTAGAGCTCACCACTAGTGTTGAGCCACCTCCCTAGTGTTCGGGTTTGGTTTGGTTCGTCGAACAGGGACGTGTTCAACGAAATGTTCGTCGAACGTTCGACGAACACCGTCGAACCCCATTGAAACCAATGGCAGACAAACACATACAAACACATGGAAAACAAATAGAAAACACCTTAAAAGGTGTCCAAAAGCTGACAAACTGCTCAGAAGACACAACAAACACATGGAAAAGTCACAACTACATATAGTCATGCGAAAAGAAAAGAGGTGGAGGAGTAAAGGGAGGAGAAGACACAGATATAGGCATGTCATGCCCTTCTAAAATCAAGAAAGGCTGGAGTAAAAATGTAAACTCACTCTACCAACACCCAGACGTCTTGACAAAAAAAATAAAAAAATAAATATCTTTAGGTAGAATGGCGGCGGGTCCATTCAGAACACTTTCCTTAGAAGACGTAGTGGTACCCCCGTTGGGAGTTGTGCCAAAAAGTGAACCCAATGCATTCAGACTAATCCACCATTTGTCATATCCAAGGGGCAGGTCAGTAAACGACAACATCGATGCGGAACCAAGTACAGTACTATGTACTGTACCTCCTTTGACGAGGCAATCAGGCGGGTCAAGAAGTTGGTAATGGGCACCCTAATGGCCAAAACAGACATTGAGGGGGCGTTCCGGTTACTACTTGTATCTCCGAATAGTGTCCTCCCATTGGGCTTCTTTTGTGAAGGATCATACTACATAAATCGCTGTTTGCCCATGTGGTGCTCCATATCCTGCTCACTATTTGAGGCATTTAGTTGCTTCCTCGAATGTGTCGTCATGGACGTTTGTAAGGCGGCACATATTATCCATTACCTCGATGACTTCTTATGCCTGGGTCCAAATGAATCGCCACAGTGTGAAAACACGTGGTAGTCCACCTGTGAAAAGGAGAGAGCTGGAGGGAGAGTGGACACCCCAGAGCCGAGGGGTTACATTGAGAAAGAAAGAAGGCGGTGTAGCTTGCTACATGGGTGGGGTACTCTGCCGAATAGCAGATATTGCTACTAGGCCCAAAAGGATTTCCTAGGCCAAATGCCGTTAAAAAATAGTACTTAGGTAGACAGGCGGTGTAGCTTGCTTCGTGGGTGGGATACGCTGCTGAGTTGCATCAAATTCTACTAGGCCCAATAGGATTTCCTGGGCTAGATGCCGTTACAAAATAGTAGTTAGGTAAACAGGCGGTGTAGCTTGCTTCATGGGTGGGGTACGCTGCTGAGTTGCATCAAATTCTACTAGGCCCAAAAGGATTTCCTGGGCTAGATGCCATTACAAAATAGTAGTTAGGTAAACAGGCGGTGTAGCTTGCTTCATGGGTGGGGTACGCTGCTGAGTAGCACCAAATTCTACTAGGCCCAAAAGGATTTCCTGGGCTAGATGCAGTTACAAAATAGTAGATAGGTAAACAGGCGGTGTAGCTTACTTCATGGGTGAAGTACGCTGCTGAGTAGCACCAAATTCTTTTAGGCCCAAAAGTATTTCCTGGGCTAGATGCCGTTACAAAATAGTATTTAGGTAAACAGGCGGTGTAGCGTGCTTTATGGGTGGAGTACTCTGCTGAGTAGCACAAAATGCTATTAAGTAAAAAACGATTTCCTGGGCCAGATTCCATTAAAAATAGTACTTAGGTAAACAGGCGGTACGTGGCTGGGCTTCTCTGACTAGCAGACACTGAAGCTTTGGAGCAGAACTCTGAATCCCAGGCCATAGTATGAGTAAACAACTCTGCAGACAAGCCCACCCACCTGGAATTGACGATGGCAACGTCATGTAAAACTCAGCAAGGGTAGTAAATAAAAGAGTCTCCATTTTTTCCAAAAATTCGACCACAGACACCACTTAAGTGGCATCAACTTTGACAGAGTTTTTTAAAATTATTGGTGAGGTGATTTTCAAAAATCATCAAGCTTTTAGTCTCCTCAAGATGACACAGTAGTAGAAAAGTCCTTGCGGATCCAGGATTTGTTCATCTTGATGAACATTAGTCTGTCTACATTGTCACTGGACAGTCGCGTGCGCTTATCTGTCAGCACACCACCAGCAGCGCTGAACACACGTTCAGAGAGAATGCTGGCTGCGGGGCACGACAAGATCTCCAAGGCGTCAGTGGCGAGCTCAGGCCATTTTTCAAGATTGGAAGCCCAAAATGAGCAAGGGTCCAGTTCCACAGTCATGGCATCGATTTTAACTTGGAGATACTCTTGTACCATCCTCTCTAGGCGTTGGCTGTGCTTCAGACTTCTTGTCTCCTGTGGCCTTGCAAAGGATGGGCTAAAAAAATCTTGAAATGAAAAAATTGCTGTTACCACCAGATACGATGTTATTGTTACGGTTTGAGTGATGGCTCGATAGTCCCACGGTTGGCAAGTTAGAACTCAGAGATTCACTATGTGCACCACTAGTGTTTTGTGGAAAAGCAGATGTTAGATTCTGTAACAGTTTCTGCTGATACTCCTGCATGCGTGAATCCCTTTCTATGGCAGGAATTATTTTGCCAAATTTGCTTTTGTACCGGGGATCTAAGAGTGTGGCAACCCAGTAGTTGGCATTCCTTCGGATTCTGACAATCTGAGGGTCATGTTGCAGGTAGTGCAGCAAGAAGGCACTCATGTGTCTTGCGCATCCAGGAGGACCGAGTCCTTGTTGTCTTGGTGGTGGCAAGGTGAGAATCATGCTTCCTTCATCAGCCCTCTCCCCCCAACCTCACACATCAGAAATTTGATCAAGGTCTCCCTCATCTGATGAGTCTTCCATGCCCAGCGCCAGTTCGTCCTCCACTTCTTCCTCACCTCCTGCACCTTCCTCAACAGTTTGGCTGCTACCATGCGCCCTCGGTAATCCCTCTCTCCCAGCCTCCAATGCCAGCCGCCTTGGTGCTGCCAACCTTCTTGACCTTGAAGATATGATCCGCTCCGCATATGACTCCTCCTGTTCCTCCTCCTCCTCATGTTCCACCACCTGACTCCGAACACTGTGTAAGGTGTGCTCCGGCATGTAAATCACTGGAATGGTCATGCTGATAATGGCATTGTCAGCACTAAACATCTTCGTCGCTATTTCAAAACTGTGCAAAAGGGTGCATAGGTCCCTGATCTGTGACCACTCCTGCAGCGTGATTTGCCCCACCTCTTGATCTCGCTAGCCCAGGCTATACGTCATAACGTATTGCACCAGGGCTCGTCGGTGCTGTCACAGTCGCTGCAACATGTGCAGAGTTGAATTCCACCATGTGGGCACATCGCATTTCAGCCAGTGAACTGGCAGGCCCAACGACTTCTGTAGAGATGCAAGTCATCGAGCTGCGAGATGCGAATGGCGGAAGTGAGCACACAGAGTCCGTGCCCTCTGCAGAAGCCCATCTAGTCTGGGATAGTGGGATACAAATTGCTGGATAACCAGGTTCAAAATGTGAGCCATACAAGGCACGTGTGTGACATTCCCCCGGCGAAGGGCCGCACCCAGGTTTGCAGCATTGTCGCACACAGCCTTCCCTGGCTGCAGGTTGAGTGGAGACAACCATTGATGGAACTCGGTCTCCAGAGCTGACCACAACTCCTCAGCTGTGTGACTCACATTTCCCAGACATTTCAATGTAAACACTGCCTGATGCTGTTGAGCCCTGGTGACAGCATTGTGAGGAGGTGTACAGGATTCCTTCTGCGCAGTTACAACGCGGGTGGCATTACAAGACAGGCTTTGGGTGCAGGTGGAGGACCGAGAGGAGGTTGAGGAAGCAGAAGTAGTGTAGGAACTTCTAGATACAGAGGATCGACGAGCAACTCGTGGCGACGGCAAGACTTGGACAGCAGCCCCTTCTCCTGATATCGCCGTAGTTACCCAGTGCCCAGTCACCAACATGTAACGCCCCTGTCCATGTCTACTCGTCCAAGTGTCTGTGGTGAAACGCACCCTGTCACACACAGAGTTTCTCAAGGAAGTGGTGATGTTGTGTGCGACATGCTGGTGTAGCGCAGGCACAGCTTTCTTTGAGAAGTAGTGGCAACTGGGCATCTGGTACTGGAGCACTGCGACGGACAAAAGGTCTCGAAATTCCTCTGTGTCCACCAGGAGGAAAGGTAGCATTTCTGTAGCCAACAGCTTGCAGATGGAGAAATTCAACCTCTTAGCTTTGTCATGGCTAGGAGGAAATGGTCTTTTACTTGTCCACATTTGAGAGACTGAGGGCTGGCTGCCGTGCTTAGACGGAGTTGAGTAGGGTGTCCCCAGCAAACTGCTGGTCTGTGAGGAAGGTGCAGGCGGAGATGTTATGTTGCCTTGATCAAAATGTGGTGTCAATGTCGGAGAGCGCTCAACACCAGCAGGTGTTTCCACTTGCAAATGTCCTGACGACCTGCCAATCACACTGGCTGTTGTGGGTAAAGAGGTGGAAGGTCTGCATCCAAAACCATGTGCGACTGCTGTCCCCACAGTCACACAGGATGAAGAGGATGCACTTGATGGGGCAGACGGTGCTTGACCCGGCCCAATAGGCCGCACTGTAGCACAGTGAGCTTCCCACTGCAACTTATACCTCATATCCATGTGACGGTTCATGCATGAAGTACTCAAGCTAGTGATTTTTTGGCCTGTGCTGAGATTTTGTTGACAAATCTTACAGACAACATGAGTTGGGTCATCCTTTGCGATGTCAAAAAATGCCCAGGCTATGCAAGGCTTAGAGCCCGTGCGACCTGAAGAGCCACCACGACTTCTGGTCTGAGGCACAGTTGGCACAGTTGGGGTTGAGGATGCAGTTGTTCACGTGCTTCCAGTACTCTGTCTCTGTCCAGGACGCCGCACCGTCAGACTCATCTCTAGCATCCTCCACCACCTCCTCTGCTGACCTCATGGACTGGCGGACTGGGGGTTGACAGTATGTGGGGTCTACAACCTCGTCATCATCATCCTGTGTGTTCTCACACCCGTCGTACTCAGAGCCAACCTCTTCCTGTCCCGACCGAAAAGTCAAGTTTTCGTTCCAATCAGGTATCTCAGTCTCATCATCATCTTCCTCATTGTCTCCACCAACAGGAGTTACAGTTTGGGAACGAGGGTCTACATTATGCTCAGAACCTTCTTCATCTGGGCCTGGATCCGACTCATAAAGATTCTGGGCATCAGTGCAGATCATTTCCCCGTCTGGATTCACAGAAGCTCTGGAACAGTCCTCTGATTCCCAGGCTGCGTAAACAGCTCTACAGACTCAACCATGTGTGTTACCCCATGCTCAGACGGGCAGCTGAAGTTTTGGGAGCTGTGAGGAAGCAAGTGCGATTGGGGTGACAACTCTGACGACTGGAGTAGTTGTGATGTTGAAGTTGACATGGAGGAGAGCCCACTTGAACGAGCACTTGATATCCGTTCAAGCACCTGCTGTTTTTGTGCCTCATCTGGAATTTTTGGCGATGCTTGTAGCGATGGTCGTAAGAAAGGGATCATATCAGATTGTCCACGAAAAGAAGTAGACATCTTACTTTGGCTGGAAGATGGTCTTTCTTCTGCAGATGTTACTGTTGCTTTACCACCTACCCCACGGACACAGCCTTTTTTTCCCTTTCCAACATGCCTATTCCTCTTTCCACCAGCAGCAGGCCTTTTGCCACTCATTTTAGTGCGTAACTAATTGGCAACTCTGTATCTGTAGTTGTTGGCACAACAACCGATGGATGAAAACCGAGCAGAACTGAGTGGCCAAACTGTGGTACTAGACCCAAAACTAATAACTGGATTAGATGCAGTGAAAATTGAGATACACAGGCGGTATAATTTTTTTCACAGGCGGGCTACTCTGCTGACGTGCAGACACTGCTCCTAGGCCCTAAACTAATAACTGGATTAGATGCAGTGAAAATTGAGATACACAGGCAGTGTAGTTAGTTTCACAGGCGGGCTACTCTGCTGACGTGCAGACACTGCTCCTAGGCCCAAAACTATTAACTGGGTTAGATGCAGGAAAAATTTAGATACACAGACGGTGTAGCTAGCTTCACAGGCGGGCTACTTATATGACTATCAGACAATGCTACTAGCCCAAAAGGAATGGCTGAGCTAGATTACACCAAATACTGTGACAAACACTTGCACAGCACTGGCACAGACCTGCCTGACAAACAGTGCTCTGAACTGCTGTAACCTACCCTGAAAAGGGCTGCTAATACAACTCTCCAAAAAAACACTCTTAGTCTGTATAGCACCCACAGCAGCAGCGGTGCCGTCTAACACTAGGCTGCAGCAGTGAGGAAATGGTGGCGACAGGGCAAATGGCTGGTTCTTATAGGGCAAGGAGGACATGTTACATACACAGCTAATGACACATGCCCTTGCTTGTGTGCATCACATGCACATTGCTGTGTGTGTGCGCACTGCTGATAGGCTGAGAGACTGCACCGCCCCACTGTAAATGCGGGAAAAAAAAAGAAATGGAGATCGGCATTATTTCAGCACAAATCTATCCCCCCCCCCCCGCCCACTATACACAGAAACAGTCTATTAACAATGATAAACAGTTTTAATGTGCAAATCAAGCTAGACTTTTGGTGAACGAACAGTTATCAAACAGCCGAATTTTAAGCAAATTGTTCGGGTTCGTCGAACGACTCGAACACCGCCCAAAGAACTCGAATTTGAAATTGGCGAACAGTTCGACTTGAACACCACACATCTCTACTCACCACACCATGTCTTTCTGTATTGGAGGCTGGAATCTGTGTGCCGGGTGCAGGTCCTGCTGATGAAGTTCAGCCACATATTCAATGATACGGAAATGAGCAACATCTGTCCACAATGTATAAAAAATAGTTAATATTTTATTGAAGATTCACTAAAAAACATGGAATCCAAAAAATTTATATAAAAACCTGACATGTTTCTGGCATCCAAGCGTCCTTAGTCATAGGATATATCCTTTGACTAAGGGCACTTGGATGCCAGAAACACGTCAAGTTTTTATATATATATTTTGAATTCCATGTTTTTAATGAATCTTCAATAAAATATGAACTAATTTTTTTACATTGTGGATGGATGTGCCCCTTGAATTTTTGGCAAAAATCTTAGTTTCTGCCTCTGATTTCTGACACAGATTATCTTGCCAAATAGACTGAATAAATATACACCTGTCAACATACTGTAGCCTTAGTCTATAACAAGTTTAATTATTTTACTGACTAAGATTTCTCCTAAATGGTCATGCTAACCCCTGGAGTCCGATATCTTTGAAATGCTTAAGGCCAAAACTACGTATGTTATTTGAATTAGCAAGCAGTTAAGATTGTGCAGTGCAGTACCTGTCCCCAGGCCATACAAGTACCTCTTTGTAGCATATAAATGACCTGGAGCAATGAAAGCATTTCAAAGCTCTAAGCAACAAGACAGTCAATTTATTTCCATGAAAATAGAATCCAGGTTAGTACAAAAATGAAACAGGGAAAAGTTGAAAGAATACTGTAAGGAAAAGTGTGCTTCTGGAAAATATTATACAAAAATTCTATAAAACATGTTCCCCTAATAACAATCCTCATAATGTACGGAATAGGTAGAAATGCAGGCAGAAGGGCACAAACGTTTTAAAATGCTAATAACAATTAAGCACAAAAGAAGAAACTATTGACATATATCTATATATATAATTGTCTAAGGGTTTTTCCGTCTGTCTGTCTGTCTGTCTGTCCTGGAAATCCCGGCTCTCTGATTGGTCGAGGCCGCCAGGCCTCGACCAATCAGAGACCGGCACAGCATCGACGTAGAAATCCCGCGTCTCTGATTGGTCGAGGCTGCCAGGCCTCGACCAATCAGCAACGGGCACAGCGACGATGATGTCATAAAGGACGTAGAAATCCCGCGTCTGATTGGTCGAGGCCGCCAGGCCTCGACCAATCAGCAACGGGCACAGCGACGATGATGTCATAAAGGACGCAGACATCTCACGTTTCTGATTCAGCGACGGGCACAGTATCGACGTAGATGTCATAATGGTTGCCATGGCGACGATGATGTCATAAAGGTTGCCTCGACCAATCAGCGACGGGCACAGTGTGCCGCGAATTCTGGAATCATCATTGTCCATATACTACGGGGACATGCATATTCTAGAATACCCGATGCGTTAGAATCGGGCCACAGTCTAGTATATATATATATATATATTCACTTGGTTTGTATACTGTTAATTATTGCCATTAACCCCTTTACCCCCAAGGGTGGTTTGCACGTCAATGACCAGGAAAATTTTTACAATTCTGACCACTGTCCCTTTATGAGGTTATAACTCTGGAAAGCTTCAACCGATCCTGGTGATTCTGACATTATTTTCTCGTGACATATTGTACTTCATGATAGTGATAAAATTTCTTTGACATTACCTGCGTTTATTTGTGGAAAAAATGGAAATTTGGCGAAAATTTTGAAAATTTCGCAATTTTCCAACTTTGAATTTTTATGCAATTAAATCACAGAGATATGTCACACAAAATACTTAATAAGTAACATATCCCACATGTCTACTTTACATCAGCACAATTTTGGAACCAAATTTTTTTTTTGTTAGGGAGTTATAAGGGTTAAAAGTTGACCAGCAATTTCTCATTTTTACAACACCGTTTTTTTTAGGGACCACATCTCATTTGAAGTCATTTTGAGGGGTCTATATGATAGAAATTACCCAAGTGTGACACCATTCTAAAAACTGCACCCCTCAAGGTGCTCAAAACCACATTCAAGAAGTTTATTAACCCTTCAGGTGTTTCACAGGAATTTTTGGAATGTTTAAATAAAAATGAACATTTAACTTTTTTTCACAAAAAATTTAATTCAGCTCCAATTTGTTTTATTTTACCAAGGGTAACAGGAGAAAATGGACCCCAAAAGTTGTTGTACAATTTCTCCTGAGTACGCCGATGCCCCATATGTGGGGGTAAACCACTGTTTGGGCACATGACAGAGCTCGGAAGCGAAGGAGCGCCATTTGACCTTTCAATGCAAAATTGACAGGAATTGAGATGGGACGCCATGTTGCATTTGGAGAGCCCATTATGTGCCTAAACGGTGGAAACCCCCACAAGTGACACCATTTTGGAAAGAAGACCCCCTAAGGAACTTATCTAGAGGTCTTGGTGATCACTTTGACCCACCCAGTGCTTCACAGAAGTTTATAATGCAGAACCGTAAAAAAAAATAATCATATTTTTTCACAAAAGTCATCATTTTGCCCCCATTTTTTTATTTTCCCAAGGGTAAGAGAAGAAATTGGACCCCAAAAGTTGTTGCACAATTTGTCCTGAGTACGCTGATACCCCATATGTGGGGGTAAACCACTGCTTGGGCGCATGGGAGAGTTCGGAAGGGAAGTAGCGCCGTTTGACTTTTCAATGCAAAATTGACAGGAATTGAGATGGGACGCCATGTTGCATTTGGAGAGCCACTGATGTGCCTAAACATTGAAACCCCCCACAAGTGACACCATTTTGGAAAGCCGAACCCCTAAGGAACTTATCTGGATGTGTGGTGAGCACTTTGACCCACCAAGGGCTTCACAGAAGTTTATAACGCAGAGCCGTAAAAATAAAACAAAAATTTTTTCCCACAAAAAATATTTTTTAGCCCCCAGTTTTGTATTTTCCCGAGGGTAACAGGTGAAATTGGACCCCAAAAGTTGTTGTCCAATTTGTTCTGAGTACGCTGATACCCCATATGTGGGGGGAACCACCGTTTGAGCGCATGGCAGAGCTCGGAAGGGAAGGAGCATCATTTGGAATGCAGACTTAGATGGATTGGTCTGCAGGCGTCACATTGCGTTTGCAGAGCCCCTAATGTACCTAAACAGTAGAAACCCCCCACAAGTGACCCCATATTGGAAACTAGACCCCCCAAGGAACTTTTCTAGATGTGTTGTGAGAACTTTGACCACCAAGTGTTTCACTACAGTTTATAACGCAGAGCCGTGAAAATTAAAAAAAAAAATTCCCCCCAAAATGTTTTTTTAGCCCGCAGTTTTGTATGGTTCCAAGGGTAACAGGAGAAATTGGACCCTAAATGTTGTTGTCCAATTTGTCCTGAGTACGCGGATACCTGATATGTGGGGGGGAACCACCGTTTGAGCGCATGGCAGAGCTCGTAAGAGAAGGAGCATCATTTGGAATGCAGACTTAGATGGATTGGTCTGCAGGCGTCACATTGCGTTTGCAGAACCCCTAATGTACCTAAACAGCAGAAACCCCCACAAGTGACCCCATATTGGAAACTAGACCCCCCAAGGAACTTATCTAGATGTGTTGTGATAACTGTGAACCCCCAAGTGTTTCACTACAGTTTATAACGCAGAGCCGAGAAAATAAAAAATCTTTTTTTTCCCACAAAAATTATTTTTTAGCCCCCAGTTTTGTATTTTCCCAAGGGTAACAGGAGAAATTGGACCCAAAAAGTTATTGTCCAATATGTCCTGAGTACGCTGATACCCCATATGTTGGGGTAAACCCCTGTTTGGGCACACGGGAGAGTTCGGAAGGGAAGGAGCACTGTTTTACTTTTTCAACGCAGAATTGGCTGGAATTGAGATCGGACGCCATGTCGCATTTGGAGAGCCCCTGATGTGCCTAAACAGTGGAAACCCCCCAATTACAACTGAAACCCTAATCCAAACACACCCCTAACCCTAATCGCAATGGTAACCCAGACAACCCCTAACCCTAATCCCAACCCTATTCCCAATCGTAAATGTAATCCAAACCCTAACCCTAACTTTAGCCCCAACCCTAACCCTAACTTTAGCCCCAACCCTAACTGTAGCCTTAACCCTAACCCTAACCCTAGCCCTAACCCTAACCCTAACCCTAGCCCTAGCCCTAACCCTAGCCCTAACCCTAACCCTAGCCCTAACCCTAACCCTAGCCCTAATCCTAATGGAAAAATGGAAATAAATACATTTTTTTAATTTTTTTATTTTTCCCGAACTAAGAGGGTGATGAAGGGGGGTTTGATTTACTTTTATAGTGGATTTTTTAGCGGATTTTTATGATTGGCAGCCGTCACACACTGAAAGACGCTTTTTATTGCAAAAAATATTTTTTGCATTACCACATTTTGAGAGCTATAATTTTTCCATATTTGAGTCCACAGAGTCATGTGAGGTCTTTTTTTTGCGGGACGAGTTGACGTTTTTATTGGTAACATTTTCGGGCACGTGACATTTTTTGATCGCTTTTTATTCCGATTTTTGTGAGGCACAATGACCGAAAACCAGCTATTCATGAAATTCTTTTGGGGGAGGCGTTTATACCGTTCCGCCTTTGGTAAAATGGATAAAGCAGTTTTATTCTTCGGGTCAGTACGATTACAGCGATACCTCATTTATATCATTTTTTTATGTGTTGGTGCTTTTATACGATAAAAACTATTTTACAGAAAAAATAATTATTTTTGCATCGCTTTATTCTGAGAACTATAACTTTTTTATTTTTTCGCTGATGATGCTGTGTAGTGGCTCGTTTTTTGCAGGACAAGATGACGTTTTCAGCGGTACCATGGTTATTTATATCCATCTTTTTGATCACGTGTTATTCCACTTTTTGTTTGGCGGTATGAGAATAAAGCGTTGTTTTTTGCCTCGTATTTTTTTTTTTTTTACGGTGTTCACTGAAGGGGTTAACTAGTGATATAGTTCTATAGGTGGGGTCATTACGGACGCGGCGATACTAAATTTGTGTACTTTTATTGTTTGTTTTTTTTATTTAGATAAAGAAATATATTTATGGGAATAATATATATATTTTTTTTCACTATTTAGGAATTTTTTAAAAAAATTTTTTTTTACACATTTGGAATTTTTTTTTTCACTTTTTAACTTTGTCCCAGGGGGGGACATCACAGATCGATGATCTGACAGTTTGCACAGCACTCTCTCAGATCACCGCTCTTACTTACAACACTGCAGGCTTACCAAGCACCTGCTCTGAGCAGGCACTTGGTAAGCCACCTCCCTCCCTGCAGGACCCGGATGCCACGGCCATCTTGGATCCGGGCCTGGAGCAGGGAGGGAGGTAGGGAGACCCTCGCAGCAACGCGATCACATCGCGTTGCTGCGGGGGGCTCAGGGAAGCCCGCAGGGAGCCCCCTCCCTGTGTGACGCTTCCCTATACCGCCGTCACACCGCGATCATGTTTGATCACGGTGTGCCGGGGGTTAATGTGCTGGGGGCGGTCCGTGACCGCTCCTGGCACGTTGTGCCAGATGTCAGCTGCGATAGGCAGCTGACACCCGGCCGTGATCGGCCGCACTCCCCCGTGAGCGTGGCCGATCGCCATGACGTACTATCCCGTCGAGGGTCAGATAGGCCCAGGGCACCTCGACGGGATAGTACGTCTAAGGTCAGAGAGGGGTTAATTATTTTATTATTGCAATTAAAATTAAAATTTTTATTTAGAATTACTTATTTCTAGTAGTGAAGAAACAAATAATTTACCAAAGATAAAAATTAAAATACCAAATTGATCTAAAATATCATGTCAGAGATTGTGTGACATATACACTGGCAAGTTTGGGCACCCCTGGTGTAAATGACTTATTGTGAATAGTTAAACAAGTTGAAGATGAAATTAACTCTAAATGGGTTAAAGTTAAAGTTTACACATTTCCTTTTTACTTTATGAAAAAAAATATTTTCATCCTTTACATTTTAAAAATTACAAAAATAAAAATTGGGCAATGCAAAAGTTTTGGCACCCTGCATCGTTAGAACCTAGTAGCACCCCTTTTTGCAAGTATCACAGCTTGTAAACGATTTTTGTAGCCAGCCAAGTTTCTTTCAATTCTTGTTTGACTTTCTTCCTTGGAAAATTCTTCCAGTTCTGTGAGATTCCTCGGTCGTCTTGCAAACACTACTATTTTCAAGTCTAGTCACAGATTTTCAAAGATGTTCAATTCAGGGCACCATGAGGGCAATTGTAAAACCTTCAGCTTGCAACTTTTGATGTAGGCTATTGTGGATTTTGACATATGCTTAGGATCATTATCCATTTGTGGAAGCTATCCTCTTTCAACTTCAGCTTTTTTTTTTTTTTACAGATAGTATTATATTTGCATCAAGAATTTGTTGAAATTTCATTGAATTCATTCTTGCCTCTACTCCTCAAATGTTCCCTGTGCCATTGACTGCAACACAACCCAAAATCATGATTAATCCACCCCCATGCTTAATGGTTGGCAAGATATTCTTTTCATTAAATTCTTTGCTCTTTTTTCTCCGCTCATTCCTTTGATCACTGTGGCCAAAAGGTTCTATTTTAACTTCTTTGAGACGAAGCCTGTTTTCACCTAAATGACAGGGCCAATTTTTACAATTCTGACCACTGTCAATTTGTGAGGTTATAACTCTGGAACGCTTCAACCGATCCCGGTGATTCTGACCCAGTTTTCTTGTGACATATTGTTCTTTATGATAGTAGTAAAATTTCTTCGATATGACTTGCATTTAATTGTGAAAAAAACTGAAATTTGGCAAAAATTTAGAAAATTTAGCAATTTTCAAAATTTTAGTTTTTATGCCCTTAAAATAGAGAGTCATATCACACAAAATAGTTAAACAATAACATTTCCCACATGTCTGCTTTACATCAGCATAATTTTGGAAACATAATTTTTTTGTTAGGAAGTTATAAGGGTTAAAAGTTGACCAGCGATTTCTCATTTTTGCAGCAAAATTTGCAAAACCATTTTTTTAGGGACCACTTCACACTTGATGTTACTTTTAGGGGCCTATATGACAGAAAATGCCTAAAATGACACAATTCTAAAAACTGCACCCCTATGTCTTGCTGCTGCAGTGCAGTACAGCGCAACCTCCACCAGGGGAAGCTTGAGAGGGAAGTGAGAAACCACACACAGAGAGCAGCAGAACAGACACCACCAAGTGGCTAGAGAGTGGTCAGACAAGCCGAGTCAAAAGAAAGAGATAGCATGACAGTATAAAAGGATTTGACAGAACGGATAGTCAGGTCGTAGCAAGAGATCAGTAAACCAGAACGATCAATATATGGTACAATAGGGACAAACAGTAACAGAGTCAGTAACCAAGCCAGGAGGTCAGAACCAGAGAATCAAGCAGATAAACAGACAAACAGAGAAATGCTGGGAAAAGGGCAGACAGAGGGAGTTAACAGACGCAGGACAAGTCAGGGTTCACAGCAGGACAAATCAAGAGCTACTGGAGTCAGGTTCACATGCCAAAGGCACAACTATAGCTGATACTGCCAGCAAGATTCATGGGAGCTAAATAGCAAACCTGAACCCAGAATGAGGTAAAGCAAAGTTAACCCTTGACATGATCCACCCGGAAAACCGGCAGACAGGAATAAACCCTGGAATGGATCATTACATCCTCAAGGTACTCAAAACCACATTCAAGAAGTTTATTAACCCTTCAGGTGCCTCACAGGAATTTTTGGAATGTTTAAAAAAAATGAACATTTAAATTTTTTTCACAAAAAAATTACTTCAGATCCAATTTGTTTAATTTTACTAAGGGTAATAGGAGAAATTGGACCCCAAAATTTGTTGTACAATTTGTTCTGAGTGCGCTGATACCCCATATATGCAAGTAAACCACTGTTTGGGCGCATGGCAGAGCTCAGAAAGGGAAGGAGCGCCGTTTGACTTTTCAATGCCAAATTGGCTGGAATTGAGGTCTGACGTGATGTTGCGTTTGGAGAGCCCCTGATGTGCCTAAACAGTGGAAACCCCTGACAAGTGACACCATTTTGGAAAGTAGATCCCCTAAGGAATTGATCTAGATGTGTGATGAGCACTTTGAACTCCCAAGTGCTTCACAGAAGTTCATAATGTAGAACTGTAAAAATAAAAAAATCATATTTTGTTCACAAAAATTATCTTTTCGCTGCCAATTTTTTTATTTTCACAAGGGTAACAAGAGAAATTGGACCCCGAAAGTTGTTGAGCAATTTGTACAGAGTAGGCTGATACCCCATATGTGGGGGTAAGCCACTGTTTGGGTACATCGCAGAGCTCGGAAGGGAAGGATCGCGGTTTGACTTCAATGCAAAATTGGCTGGAATTGAGATCAGATGCCATGTCGCGTTTGGAGAGCCCCTGATGTGCCTAAACATTGGAAACCCCCACAATTCTAACCCTAATCCCAACCTTAACTTTAGCCCCAACCCTAACCCTAACCCTAATGGAAAAATGGAAATAAATACTTTTTTATTTTATTATTTTCCCTAACTAAGGGGGTGATAAAGGGGGGGTTTGATTTACTACTTATAGTGGGTTTCTATGTTTGGCAGCTGTCACGCAATAAAAGACGCTTTTTATTGCAAAAAAATAGTTTTTACATCACCACATTTTGAGAGCTATAATTTTTCCATATTTTTGCCCACTGAGTCATGTCAGGTCTTGTTTTTTTCGGGATGAGTTGACATATTTATTGGTACCATTTTGGGGCACATGACATTTTTTGATCGCTTTTTATTCCGATTTTTGGGAGGCAGAATGAACAAAAACCAGCAATTTTGGAATTTCTTTTGTGGGGGGAGCGTTTACACTGTTCCGCGTGTGGTAAAATTGAAAAAGCTTTAAAGTTTTATTCTTCAGGTCAGTACGATTACAGCGATACCTCATTTATATAATTTTTTTATGTTTGGCGCTTTTACATAATAAAAACTATTTTATATAAAAAATAATTATTTTTGTATCGCTTTATTCTGAGAGCTATAACTTTTTTATTTTTCTGCTGATGGATCTGTATGGCAGCTTGTTTTTTGCAGGACAAAATGATTTTTTTCAACAGTACCATTTTTATTTACATCTGTCTTTTTGATCACGTTTTATTGCACTTTATGTTAGGCAGTATGATGATAAAGCATTGTTTTTTGCCTCATTTTTTTATTTTTTATGGTGTTCCCTCAAGGGGTTAACTAGTGGGACAGTTTTATAGAGCCGATCGTTACAAACACAGCGATTCTAAATATGTGTACTTTTATTGTTTTTTTATTTACATAAATAAATGGATTTATTTGGAAAAATATTTTTTTTCTTTATTTGGGGATTTTTAAAAAAATATATATATATTTACACATTCTAATTTTTTTTTTTTACTTTTTTACATTGTCCCAGGGTGGGACATCACTATATTACATCAGATCGCTGATCTGACACTTTGCACAGCACAGTGTCAGATCAGCGATCTGTCAGGCAGTGTAGGAGGCTTGTCGGCGCCTGTTCTCAGCAGGCGCCCGCAAGCCACCTCACTGCAGGACCCGGAAGGACCCCGCGGCCATCTTGAGGCCAGGGGTCTCCATGGAGACCATGAGAATAACGTGATCACATCGCGTTATTCTGATGGAAGCGCGCAGGGAGCCCCCGTCCCTGCGCGATGCCCCTCTATGTCGCTGTCACTACCGACAGCGGCATCAGAGGGGTTAAATGCCCGTGATCGGTGTTAGCACAAATCGTAGGCATTGCTGCGGGGTATCAGCTGTCACATACAGCTGACACCGGCACGCGATCGCTGCGCCGCTCACCGTGAGACCACGGTGATCGCGGCGCCGTATTAGTACTGCTGCTGGCACAAATGCAGTTCCCGCAGGGCAGTACTATTACGGTGCATGTAATGAAGGAGTTAACCTCATTGGTCCACAGGACTTGTTTACAAACTGCATCTGTTCTTTTGCATACTTCTGATGCTGAATTTTATGGTGAGGATGCAAGAAATGTTTTCTCCTGATGAATCTTCCATGAAGGCCATATTTGTGAAAGGGTCTCTGAACTGTAGAACAATGTACCCCAACTTTAGAGTCTGCTAAATCTTTCTGCAGGTCTTTTGTAGTGATGTGGGGGTTTCTGATTTACCTCTCTAGCAATCTTATGATCAGCTCTCACTGAAATTTTGCTTGGTCCTGCAAACCTTATGTTGACCTCCACTGTTCGTATTAACTGTCCTTTCCTAATTACATTTGAAACTGAGGAAAGAGTAACATAGTAACATAGTAACATAGTTAGTAAGGCCGAAAAAAGACATTTGTCCATCCAGTTCAGCCTATATTCCATCACAATAAATCCCCAGATCTACGTCCTTCTACAGAACCTAATTGTATGATACAATATTGTTCTGCTCCAGGAAGACATCCAGGCCTCTCTTGAACCCCTCGACTGAGTTCGCCATCACCACCTCCTCAGGCAAGCAATTCCAGATTCTCACTGCCCTAACAGTAAAGAATCCTCTTCTATGTTGGTGGAAAAACCTTCTCTCCTCCAGACGCAAAGAATGCCCCCTTGTGCCCGTCACCTTCCTTGGTATAAACAGATCCTCAGCGAGATATTTGTATTGTCCCTTTATATACTTATACATGGTTATTAGATCGCCCCTCAGTCGTCTTTTTTCTAGACTAAATAATCCTAATTTCGCTAATCTATCTGGGTATTGTAGTTCTCCCATCCCCTTTATTAATTTTGTTGCCCTCCTTTGTACTCTCTCTAGTTCCATTATATCCTTCCTGAGCACCGGTGCCCAAAACTGGACACAGTACTCCATGTGCGGTCTAACTAGGGATTTGTACAGAGGCAGTATAATGCTCTCATCATGTGTATCCAGACCTCTTTTAATGCACCCCATGATCCTGTTTGCCTTGGCAGCTGCTGCCTGGCACTGGCTGCTCCAGGTAAGTTTATCATTAACTAGGATCCCCAAGTCCTTCTCCCTGTCAGATTTACCCAGTGGTTTCCCATTCAGTGTGTAATGGTGACATTGATTCCTTCTTCCCATGTGTATAACCTTACATTTATCATTGTTAAACCTCATCTGCCACCTTTCAGCCCAAGTTTCCAACTTATCCAGATCCATCTGTAGCAGAATACTATCTTCTCTTGTATTAACTGCTTTACATAGTTTTGTATCATCTGCAAATATCGATATTTTACTGTGTAAACCTTCTACCAGATCATTAATGAATATGTTGAAGAGAACAGGTCCCAATACTGACCCCTGCGGTACCCCACTGGTCACAGCGACCCAGTTAGAGACTATACCATTTATAACCACCCTCTGCTTTCTATCACTAAGCCAGTTACTAACCCATTTACACACAATTTCCCCCAGACCAAGCATTCTCATTTTGTGTACCAACCTCTTGTGCGGCACGGTATCAAACGCTTTGGAAAAATCGAGATATACCACGTCCAATGACTCACCGTGGTCCAGCCTATAGCTTACCTCTTCATAAAAACTGATTAGATTGGTTTGACAGGAGCGATTTCTCATAAACCCATGCTGATATGGAGTTAAACAGTTATTCTCATTGAGATAATCCAGAATAACATCCCTCAGAAACCCTTCAAATATTTTACCAACAATAGAGGTTAGACTTACTGGCCTATAATTTCCAGGTTCACTTTTAGAGCCCTTTTTGAATATTGGCACCACATTTGCTATGCGCCAATCCTGCGGAACAGACCCTGTCGCTATAGAGTCCCTAAAAATAAGAAATAATGGTTTATCTATTACATTACTTAGTTCTCTTAGTACTCGTGGGTGTATGCCATCCGGACCCGGAGATTTATCTATTTTAATCTTATTTAGCCGGTTTCGCACCTCTTCTTGGGTTAGATTGGTGACCCTTAATATAGGGTTTTCATTGTTTCTTGGGATTTCACCTAGCATTTCATTTTCCACCGTGAATACCGTGGAGAAGAAGGTGTTTAATATGTTAGCTTTTTCCTCGTCATCTACAACCATTCTTTCCTCACTATTTTTTAACGGGCCTACATTTTCAGTTTTTATTCTTTTACTATTGATATAGTTGAAGAACAGTTTGGGATTAGTTTTACTCTCCTTAGCAATGTGCTTCTCTGTTTCCTTTTTGGCAGCTTTAATTGCAGTTCGCCGTGGTGTGGGGCATGATTTTACTGTGGGCAGACTGGTCATTTTATCGGTGTCTGCTCAGCTCACGCCAAAAAACCTGCACCATCTAAGAAGCCGCATTCCCCTGGTCGTGTGGAGGGAGGCGACCTGGGAGTGTATATTTCCTCCATATCTTCTCCTCAGTGTAATCTGTCATCTGAAGTAGTGGTTGGCGGGGTCACTGAGTGTATACCGGTGCTTGTGGACAGTGGAGAAGGTGTCAATCTGGTGGATGCTCATTTTGTCCAGACCCATGGCCTGAGGTGTAGGACACTAACTAAACCCCTAAGTGTCCAGGCCATTGACTCTGTACCACTCATGCAAGGGGTGGGTGACCCAAGTCGTGGATGATATACACCTGCATATAGGGACTCATCATGAGGAGTTCCTGTCGTGCGACATCATGGGGGGAATACCAACACCTATCGTTTTAGGACTCCCTTGTTTGAAAAAACACAACCCGGTCATAGATTGGCGGTCAAGGGAAGTGGTCAGCTGGGATCAGTCGTGTGAGGGCTGCTGCCCAGGGGCAACTGTCTCTGCCGTCCTTCTACAACCTACCCCTTCCTCTCCAGTGGGGGCAGCAGAGATGCTGCCAGAGAGTAGGGGCAAGACTCTACCCTTACTACATGCTAACCCGGTGTGTCAGAGACCTCTTAGGAGGAGGGGCCAGAGGAGGGTGGTGGTTCCCTCTGAGCATAATGGGGGTGTGAGTTTGGTGACACAGGGGACACCTCTGTTGTCAATTCCTCTTGGAATTCACCATCTTGTGGCAGATGCATGCATGGAAATAAATGTTCAGGTCCGGACCTGAGTATGTATGGGTTTCCACCAAAAACATCAGGTGGCAGTGTGCAACTGGGTCCTGGAGTTCCAGGGTGATTGGGCCATATCAGGTGTCATTCTCAGCACAGGGACTTATCAGTTGGAGTAACCCCCAGTTATGCATGTACACAACTCATTCCCTAGGTCGGCCCTCTGGAGGTTTGTGGCGCCTCCGGAGCCTTCACTTGTGGCATCATCAGGCCTCTTTTGCCGTAAACCTGAGAGTCAGGTGACTGCCGAGGTGAATGTTGGTGGATCGAGGCATCCTCACCATAGGCTGTTATGTGGTGAGGTTCGGTGTTGAGTGTCCAGAGGCCCCTTATTGAAAGGGGGGTACTGTCACGATCAATGTTTGGATCTGTGGCAGATCTGGTTTCCTTCAGATTAAAACCTTTTTTCCTTTCAGGTCATCGGGGGTTTATGCAGTTTTTCCCCGGTGGCCGCTGGTGTAATTGCATTGCAGCTTGTTCTGCTGTTGTGGGTGGTGACCACTCCCACCTTCCTTTAAAAGGTCACTTGGTTCATCAGCTGACTGTTGGTTATACAGGTCCTTTGGATACCAACCTTGTTGGAATAGGAGCTTGCTGACTGCTGTTCTACAGCTGAATACTTATTCCTGGTGCCTTACTCTGCTGTGCAGTGCATTGCAGCAGAGAAAGCTAAGTGTGGTGTTATTGTTTCTTTGTCACTTTGTTGTTTGTAACTTTCCCAGTGTTGTATTAGTGCAGCGATGGGACCAGTGCTTTCACCTGCCAGTTCCCTATATAGGGATTAGAGCAGGGCAAGTGAGGGACTAGGTATCCTGGTCGGCAACGGGTTGAAAGAACCCGTATAGGGACGATAGCAAGATCAGGGCACAGCCTCAGGTGAGTTCAGGAGGTGCCCATTCCCCGTTCCCTACCGACAGGGCCCACCGTTGTTAAAGTGTCCCCTGTGTACCCTTGTGTGTTTTGTCGTTTTGTGACTGACCACCCGCCAGGTCGTGTCACACCAGGACAGTCACAGCATGACACTTCTTCCATTTAAGAATCATGGAGGCCACTGTACTCTTAGGAACATTGAGGATATCTTTGTGTGGAAACTTCCTGAAGAAGAAGCCATGAGCTTCGAAACGCGTTGAATAAACCACCCGAACACCTTACAATTATATCTGGATCCATTATTTGTCGCAGCAGCGCGGATTTAATCCACATTTCATCTATTTTATCGGTTTTAAGTGGTCGCAGCGCCGACCTGTGGATCTGCAGCAGCTGACAAATTACACACCTGTACTGTGTACCACCAGGTGAGCAGTTCTGTCACAATTGATTAGAAGCAATCCTGGGGATAAGACCCTATTTGCGCTTTTTTTGTCTCCTATTTTTCTATACTAATACACTGAGCTGTGAGGTCTTATATAGACAGGTGTGTGCCTTTCCAAATCAAGTCCTATCAGTTTAATTAAACACAGCCTGACTCCAATGAAGGAGTAGAACCATCTTAAGGAGGATCACAAGGAAATGAACAGCATGTGACTTAAATATGAGTGTATGAGCAAAGGGTCTGCATTCGTTGTAATTATGTAAGCAATTAAAGACATGCAGGACTAAATCTGTGCTGTGTTGAATGTATCTTCTGAATCACTGGAAAGCCTGGGCAGGTGGCATCCCACCAATTGAAATAATTAAAAGCTTTCTAAAAACAAAACAAACTTATTTATGATAAAGAAACCAATAGATGTAACAGAATAGAGCTCCAGGACATAAAGAGAAGATATGTCTGATATGTCGGCTGTCCACAAGTTTATAAATGGTATACCATACAAGTAAATCACAGTTTTATGATTTTGCGGTACTCTGTCACAAGATGTTTGTCTACTGTAACTATTTGTAAACACCCAGTAGTTGTGATAAGAATTAAATAAATCTGAAAGATTTCTACGTAGAACAATGTAACATTGAAGCTTTTCGAAAGTTTTTAAAACCAAGCCATCTAGTCTTATCGCCTAATTGCCAGTTACATATTGAACGTTTCCAAATGCGCTCTTTAATAACTCAATGAAATCTAAATATAGGAAATAAATGTTGCATGATCTGCATCATCTAGTGTTTTGTGATTGGATTGTAAGAATTTTGTCTTTAGTGAAAGCCGCAGTTTGTTCTGTATGGAATTCACACGTCCAGGGTCAGGCAAGCTTTCGTGGTGGAGCTTAAGGAAGATAATATGATACTAATACTATCATTATTTGATATAAAATAGCTTTTTTTGCCATTATGATTGTTTTTTTTAAACGTGTTGACTATCTACAAGACATTCTCACAAAGAGAACCGCAATTTATTTATCTTTTATATTTTTTCATTCAAATCATCTTTCTTTTGAATTGGCTGCATAGTGATGTGGAAAACATGCTTCATCTTCAAGTTGGGCTTTTTCAATGTGCTCACCAAGAGTTCTCTTTAATTCCCAGAATTATTTATAATGCTGATGGCTTCCTTCTGTCATCTTCTCTGGTAATACTCGGACAGAAGAAATGAATTCCGAGTGCTCAATCCACTCAGACCAAAGACGGAAGCAGCAGCAGGCAAAATTATAATAATTTTTCATCTCCATTGTAGAAGACAAGTCAACAAGATTTGCATAGTCTTGCTGCGAGGTAAAGTAAACTATAATCATATGACATTGCTAAAGAAGGAACCGTGTTTTATGCATTTATGTATTTATAAAGACCTTGATGAAGACTCATAAACAGAGGCATCAACATTAGTAATCTGCTGAATAAATTATGCGAGTGATCCAGCCTGGCAGCAAAAGCATTTAGTGTTTTTGATCAAATATTCAAGATTCTATTTCATCTATGAAAAAAAATCAGCATGGAAATGCAATAAGGGGATTTTCCTATTTGAATAAAAAGTCCTTACATTAAAAACAAGCACATTATTTGAAAGTGATGGCTGTGCACATTCGGCAGCTATGAATAAGGTCCATGCCTTTATCTTTGACTTTTAAATAGAATGGTCAAAATTATATTTTTCACAGTATATAATAACAATAATGCAGCACTTATGTGAAACCTACCGCAAGAATGTAAATGGAAACAAAGCTACAAATTTTGTGAGAATAGTTTCAGAAGCAAATATGTATGAGATAACCTTATGAGAAATCTATTCCTTTGCCGGAAATCTTAATTCCAGTGAAATTCAAGCCTTTCTCTAGATTGAAATGAAATATTAATGCAAGTGATGAAAGAACCTTTGCCTACCAGTAATCATTTACTGATGTGTACACTGAATATGTAACCACATACAAACAGTAACTATTTACTACCCCAAACTGTTATAAAAGCCCTCCTGTACCATCTGTGGGATAAATCATGCAAGATGTTTCTTGGCTCCACCAACACCTGATCGGTAATCCAATGACAATGACAGTGCACCATTGTCAAAGTTGAGATGTAGCTAAAAAAAATGTTTATTCTTCAACACATAATACCAATAGAGGGAAAAGGATGCTTCACCAATAATGTGGTTTGTTTTTTGCCATACTGTACTCATCACCAATCTCTCTTAACCACGTCATGCTGCACATACACACAATTGTATGTCCATTTTAGCAGTTCCTTACCACAGATGGGCATACTGTTACATCCAGATAATGATCTGTCACGGTGTTAAATGACATAGTGACATCCCCATGATCGCTGCTGTCTCTGATATCTCACAGTCACAGCAAGCCAACATGGGGCCATTCAGGGCAGTACCATGATTGTCATGATTTATTCAGACAACAGTCACTGACCAATCACAGCTGTTTAGAGTGTTATTATGGTGTTTACCAGCTTCGAGAAGCTCATTTCTGTGGGAGAGCATCTCAGAGCTGGTTATGGAGACCAAGCAAGAGCAACCTAATAAAAATCTAATGAAACCTGGCAGTCTACCTGCTTTCGGGTATGAACTTGATCCTGTGCTGTGAAGTCAGAGATTGCCAGCTGTTCCCCTCTGGCTGGCTGTGCACCAGTGAAGCAGTCTGTAAAGATAACTTAAAGTAGGTACCCCCTATATCTTCCCAGAAGTGCCCCACATACATCTCAGCCCGAAACCTGCCCAACACCTGTGAAGAGTGGCAAATCTCCCTGACCACCAACCTCCATCATAATCTCAGTTTATTGGTTCATGAAAAAAAAAATTATATTTATAAATAGTTATATATAGTTTATTTATAGTAATTTATTAGTGATGAGCGAGTATACGCTCGGGTGGTCTCCGAGTATTTGTTAGTGCTTGGAGATTTACTTTTTATTGCCGCAGCTGCATGATTTACGGCTGCTAGACAGGCTGAATACATGTGAGGAATGCCTGTTTGTTAGGGAATTCCCACATGTATTCAGGCTGTCCAGCAGCTGTAAATCATGCAGCAGAGGCTGGAAAACTAAATCTCCGAGCACTAACAAATACTCGGAGATCACCTGAGCGTGCTTGGGAAAACCCGAGCAAAGAGTATACTTGCTCATCACTATGATTTATAATTATAGCTAGGCGATTAATGTTAGGGGATCCGCTATCTCCTGTCATCACTTGCAAAAAATTAGTAGTATGACAGTGCAAATTGTACAGATTACAAGACTCTTTTTCAGTAAAAAATGTTAAAAAAAAGTAGTTATATAGCAAAAGTTTTGTTAGGTGATGCCTCTTAACCAGTCTCCACATGTGAGCTGTACACTGTACTCCATCCAACTGCTATCAATTTAGATAACACCTTTTATTTTGCTAAAAAAATGTAAAATATAAAATTATGAGAAAATTAAAAATAGTTTTATAGCAATAGTTATACTATGGTGTTAAAGATTGTTATGTTGTTACATTGCTACATGCCTTTGTATGCAGTGACATCAACACTGCTATTGAGGATGAAATGCAACTTGTTCTTCCATCTTTTCCATCTTCCTCTTTATCCACTGACTCTGATGAGCCCAGAACATCATTACTGCAAAGCCTGAATCAAGGTGATGTGGGCACCTGTAGGAAATGTTATCTCCCAGGTTCCCAACCGCATCCTTGAGATTCAGGTGGAGACAGTAGTTTAGTGGTATGCATTATTTTTTAATCTTTTCTTGATTGAATAATTTGTTTCTGTGCTGGACCAGATGAATCTGTATGCAGGACAATATATAATCAGCCACTCCCAGTGCTTATCATGCTAAATTGCAGAACTGAACCCCACACAACTAGCAGGACTGAACACATTTATGGGCCTATTATTGAATATCGGTCTAATAAAAATAACAATTGGTCCTCTGATATTTTATATAATATCCTCCCACATAATGCAATATTGAGCAGGACACATTTTGAGACCCTTCTCAAATTTGTCCATTACAATGTTAATTCCCACTGCACTTCCCCAGGACCCAATTTTGGTAGCCTAAATAAGGGTAGGCCTGTCATCAACTACTGTAGGATTTCCCAAATAAAAATCCCTGAAAAAAATATAGTTGTCAACGAATCCTTCATAAGTTGTCTAGGGAGGCTTCACTTTAGGCAATACCAGTGTTGGCTTAAGTTACAGTCAATTTACACGGGCTGCTCTACAATATACAAAACTGAGAAGGAGACAAATGCCAGACATAAAAATAATATAATACATATTCTTTATAAAATATACCAGTAAAAAGCAAAAAACAGGCAAAATGCTAAAATGGAATCAGGCAAACTGACATGGCACACATATATATGTGTAAAGATGTAGGTAAACACATACAATGATAAACAATAATAGAGATGGCCGTAATAGTTTCAATTTAAAGTGCAGAGTATGAGTTTTAAATTGAAAACTATTACGGACTTCTCCATTATTGTTTATCATTGTATGTACAGTATTTACCTACATCTTTACAAATTTATGTGAGTACCATGTCAGTTTGCCCATAAATATTGGATTGATAAAAAACCCCAATTTTCATATCTGGACAGTGGAGACACCACTGCTGGACCCTTCTCATCAGGGTCTTTGATGGGAGGAAGAGCTACCTCTGTAGGTGCTAGATTTCTGCTTCCATTCCTCTTTGAATCTACAAATTCCAGTCTGGGTGGCTATTTCGCACAATAGATATCCATTTTTAATCACCTGGGCAATGCAGGGAGTCTCGGCTTCAAAGGGGTTATAGAGTTATCTCTTTTGCTTTTTCCTCTGTCTAATTATATTTTGGCTTTCCCCCAACAACTTTTCCTTGCTGTTACGATTTGGTCAATGCAGGCAGTCCCTGCTTGTTTTAATTACCTTTTCTCTCTCTTTATATTCAACATGTGGCCCTACTCCCAAAAGGAGTTTGGATGGTCAGCTCCTTCTCCTCCTGGAGATGTTTTATGATTTTTTTTTACCTTTTCTATGATAAGAATAAAACCCCACCCCTTTAAAAACATCACAGAAAAAAGAAGACATACTCACCATTACCTGGTCATAATAGTAATGCAGTGTAGAATGCAGTAGCCTCCGTGATAGAGACTGAGGCTACATGGGTGCAAAATAAACAGATAAAGATAATTGCACCAAAAGACATAGATAAAAGATTAAAAGCCATATTTTATATAAATCCTTTATATAAAAAAATGTACAGATAATATTAAAAAGCTAGGGTATTGCAAAAGGAATAACCATAAAAGACTGGCACTGCAAATTGACAAGGTAAGTATGATTACATAAAATGCCCCATGTAGTGAACTATAATACAAAAAAAGGGAGAAAAAAATAGTCAACTGGCTGCACAGAACTGTAAAGGGAATGACAGTATAAGTACAATTACCTCTAGAGGCTTTGGCCGGCCAATGTCCTAATGTTGTAAATTACCTTACCCTTATTTGTAGTAACGTGCATACTATTGCCATGTAGAGATCTGTGTATATTAGGTGTCAAGTTCCCGCCTCTGCACAGGGGGAATCTCCAACCATGTCCTCTGCGGTCTCCCATTTTTCCCCAGCCGCAGAGGAGACTGCTCAGCAGAGACTAAGTCCTGCTTTTAGCCTACTGAGCATGCTTGTGGGACGACCTCTCATTGGAGGTCGGGGGTCACATGCCCAGCTCCTCAAGCATCTCTGATTGGAAGGTCCCGGAAGGCTGCAACTATAAAAGGTTTACATGGCCCCTCGGCCTTGCGCTAGTATACCCTCAAAAACGTGGCGTGTATGGATACATGCATGTTCTAGAGAAAGCTCCTAATTGAACCCCTTCCTTAGCGTTGTTGTCTGAGTTTGGGTGATTGGAGCAGACTAGCCAGTTAAGTGCCATCCAGCACTGAGCACGTTTCATACAGTGTCTTTAGCAGCATTCGCTAGTGTGGTGCCGTTCGCAACTAGTGCGCTTTCCGCTCTCTAGATAAGGTGGTTTGTGGTGTCCGCCAGTGTGGCACTGCGCACACCCTGTGTGCTAAATTTATTATTATAGTTTTTCCCTGGAACCGCAGGTGCTGCGCCAAACGCTAGTGGGTCTAGGGGGACTAACCCCGTGTCCTTGGGGCAGAGTTCTGTGACCGAAGACTAGCATGTGTTCAGCAGTATAGCGGCTCTGTGGCGCAACAGTGTCCGTCTCCATACATACCGGGTGACGTTAACCCATGTGTGTTCTCATTATACTGCCATATACTGTCCGCCATTACCGAGCAGCAGATAATATCTCTGCACGGTGTACCTCAGGCTGCAATGACCTTATATCTTCCTTTATATTATTTGGTGCGTTCCACCAGCCCTAACATTATACTAGCGCCAAGGTTTGGCTAGTAATGGTGGATGAACAGCGACTTCAGCAGTACTTCTAGCAGCTGGAGGGCAGGTTGGCAGCTCTCGAGCGCACAACCTCAGCTGTGGATGCTACCAAGCGTGGCTGCAGCTAGTTTGTCCACTGCCACCCCTGTTCTGACCTTATCCCACCTGCCGCTGCCAGATAATTGCTCAGGTGATAGCAAGTCATGTAGGAGATTTGTGAACCAGTGCGCGATACACCTTAAGCTCCTAGCTGCACGTTTCCCCTCAGAGTGGGCTAAAGTGGGATTCATTATATCTCTCTTGTCGGACAGGGTGTTGGAGTGGGCTACTCCGCTGTGGGAGCGTGACGATCATGTGGTGCAGAGTGCTCCGCAGTTCCTGAGCACTCTGAAGTAGTGTTGAGTGATACCTTCCGATATCGGGAAATATCGGATCGGACCGATACCCCAAAAATATCGGATATCGCCGATTCCGATACCGGAAACCAATGCAAGTCAATGGGATACAAATATCGGAATGAAAATAAACCCATTCTTTCCTTGTAGGTTAATTCTACATGAAGGAAAACAACTAAGAATAATGTAGAATGTATTGGGGGAGGTGGAGGAGACATTAAAGGCATAGAGGTTTAGCCCAATCAAATGGAATAGCAGGATTTTTTTTTTTTTAAAGACGTTCGGAGTTACAAAGATATTGACTATGTTAAGCTTTTTTATATTTTGTCAGATATTTATGTTTCACTACTTCCCTGCTCTTCACCTTCATTTTTACTTCTCCCACACTTTCTCCTTCATCATCCTCAGCAGCAGCATCTTTTTCATCAACTTCTTCTTCACCTTATTCATCTTCTTCTTCACCTTCTTCTTCTTCACTTTCTTCCTATTATTCTTTTTTTTTTACATTCTTCATATTCTTCTTATTCAACTATTATTCTTCTTCATATTCTACTTCTTCATCTTCTTCATATTCTTCTTCATCATATTCTTATTTGTGACAGGCATTCCTGTAGTTGTTATCTATAAAAGTTTGAAGATTACACCTTCCATTCTGCCTGTCACAAAAGATTTACAACAGGATTGTCCGCGTTCAGTTTTGCCTGCAGTAGCAGGTTTTTTCCAGGGGCACCACGAGGAGGAAAGGACTCACCCTCATACACTGCTTAGTCTTCTTCTGCTTATAATTTAGATAATATCTTTTGCTCTGATTTTTGGTCTTATGCTTAATGTTCTTCTGCTTTTTGTTCTGCAGCTTCTTGTTCTTCTGCTTCTTGGTCTTCTGTCTCTTGTTCTTCTGTATCTTGGTGGTTGTCTTCTTGTTCTTTGTCCTTTTGGTCATCTTCTTCAGGGTCATCTTCTTGGTCTTCTTCGGGGTGGTCTCCAGGGTCGTCGTCTCCAGGGTCATCATCTTCAGGGTCATCGTCTCCGGGGTCATCGTCTCCGGGGTCGTCATCTTCTTCGGGGTGTTCTTCAGGGTCGTCATCTCCGGGGTCGTCATCTCCATGGTCGTCGTCTTCTTCGGGGTGGTCTTCAAGGTCGTCGTCTCCACGGTCGTTGTCTCCGTGGTCGTCATCATCTTCGGGGTGGTCATCAGGTTCGTCGTCTTTAGGGTCGTCGTCAGGGAGATCCAGAGTGATTGCCAAAAACCAATTCAAAAAGCTTGAACTTGGAAATGTAGCAGAAGGTACAAGAAGGCTGAGGAACTGCTGAGAACCAGCTGACAGTACTGGAACCCGGATGGGTAGCCAAAGGTACAAGAGCCAATGGTATTACCGAGGACCAGCTAATGGTACTGGAACCCGGTTACTAAGCAGGAGGTACCCGTGCCAGAAAGAACTACCAAGGACCACCAGACTTGGTGGAACTCGGATACCGAGAAGGAGGCACCTAAGCCACAGGTTCTGCCTGGAACCAGCTGACGGTACTGGAACCCAAGGGGGCCTACTCAATTTTGAGTTCCAAAGAACCAGTTAATAGTGCTGGAACTCAGATAGGCAGCAGAAGGTCCACATGAAAAAAAAATTGCAAGGCCGCGAGCCGGCCAGAGTTACTGAAAACCCACAGTCCTACAGGTGGAGCTTGTCCTATTGGCACTACGGAACCAGCTTTCATTGCCAGATCCCACAGTCCACATAGGAAGCACTTAAACTGCAGGCACCATAGAGTTGGCTAACCCAACCGCAACCCGACAGGACAACGTATTGGAGGCAAAGTGACTTTGACACTACCCAGAAACAGCTGGTGTGCTGGAACCAGGCTGGGAAGGAGGGAGTACCTGTGTCAAAAAACACTGCCGAGAACCAGCTGACGGCACTGGAACCCTGATGGGTAGCAGAAGGTACAAGAGCCAATGGAACTACTGAGGACCAGCTGATGGTAGTGGAACCCGGTTACTAAGCAGGAGGTACCCGTGCCAGAAAGCACTACCAAGGACCACCAGACATTGGTGGAACTCGGATACTGAGAAGGAGGCACCTAAGCCAAAGGGTCTGCCTGGAACCAGCTGATGGTACTGGAACCAGGATGGTTAGCAGAAGGTACAAAAGACAAAGACACTGCCGAGAACCAGCTGACGGTACTGGAACCCGGATGGGTAGCCGAATGTACAAGAGCCAATGGAACTACCGAGGATCAGCTGATAGTACTGGAACCCAGTTACAAAGCAGGTGGTACCCATGCCAGAAAGCACTACCAAGGACCAACAGACTTGGTGGAACTCGGATACCGAGAAAGGGGCACCTAAGCCAAATGCTCTGCCTGGAACCAGCTGACGGTACTGGAACCCAGGGGGACCTATTCACAATTGAGTTCCAAAGAACCAGCTCATGGTGCTGGAACTCAGATAGGCAGCAGAAGGTCCACATGAAAAAAAAAATTGCAAGGCCGCGAGCCGGCCGGAGTTACCAAAAATCCACAGTCCTACAGGAGGAGCTTGTCCTATTGGCACTACGGAACCAGCCTTCATTGCCAGATTCCGCAGCCCACATAGGAAGCTCCTAAACTGCAGGCACCATAGAGTCGGCTAACCTGACCGCAACACGACAGTTCAACGTATTGAAGGCAAAGTGACCTTGACACTACGCGGAAACAGCTGGCGTGCTGGAACCAGGCTGTGCAGGAGGGAGTACCCGTGCCAAAGACACTGCCGAGAACGAGCTGACGGTACTGGAACCCGGATGGGTAGCCGAAGGTACAAGAGTCAATGGAACTACTGAGGACCAGCTGATGGTAGTGGAACCCGGTTACTAAGCAGGAGGTACCTGTGCCAGAAAGCACTACCAAGGACCACCAGACGTTGGTGGAACTTGGATACCGAGAAGGAGGCACCTAAGCCAAAGGCTCTGCCTGGAACCAGCTGACGGTACAGGAACCCAGGGAGACCTATTCAAGACTGACTTCCAAAGAACCAGCTAATGGTGCTGGAACTCAGATAGACAGCAGAAGGTCCACATGAAAAAAAAATTGCAAGGCTGCGAGCTGGCCGAAGTAGACGAAAACCCACAGTCCTACAGGAGGAGCTTGTCCTATTGGCACTATGGAACCAGCCTTCATTGCCAGATCCCACAGCCCACATAGGAAGCACCTAAACTGCAGGCACCATAGAGTCGGCTAACCCAACTGCAACATGACAGGACAACGTATTGGAGGCAAAGTGACCTTGACACTACCCGGAAACAGCTGGCGTGCTGGAACCAGGCTGGGCAGGAGGGAGTACCCGTGCCAAAGCCACATCTGAGCAGCAACTGGCGATGTTGGAGCCCAGGGTCAATGCTAGAAACAGAGTGGAGGCAGAGGCGTAATTGGAGCAAGTTTAAAATCTGTTGTAGTGTGAATGTGGACAGAGCAGGCAAAATTGCCGGACACCCAGCAGGTGATCAGCTGATGTTACTGAATCCCAATAGCACTGGAGCAAGTTTTGACTGTGCAGATGGCACTTCTGAGCAGCAACTGGCAGTGTTGGAGCCCAGGGTCAATGCTAGAAACAGAGTGTAGCCAGAGGCCTAATTGGATCAAGTTTGATATCTGTTGTAGTGTGAGTGTGGACGGAGCAGGAGAAATTGCTGGATACACAGCAGGGGATCAGCTGACGTTACTGAACCCCAATAACACTGGAGCAAGTGTTGACTGTGCAGACGGCACTTCTGAGCAGCAACTGGAAGTGTTGCAGCCCAGGGTCAATGCTAGAAACAGAGTGTAGCCAGAGGCCTAATTAGAGCAAGTTTAATATCTGTCATAGTGTGAGTGTGGATGGAGCAGGAGAAATTGCCAGATACACAGCAGGGGATCATCTGACGCTACTCAACCCCAATTAAACTGGAGCATGTGTTGACTGTGCAGACGGCACTTCTGAGCAGCAACTGGCGGTGTTGGAGCCCAGGGATTACAGATCAGTTGGTAGAAACATGAACACAAAAGGAGACCTTTATTTACAGCGCACAGAATATATAGCACAGATACACAGGGCAGGCCAATAGGAAAACAGCAGGCCAGACATACATTACAATAGCCGCAGGAGGCCAGAGCCTGCCGATATTTACTGTGGGAATTACAAAGGTGGGGGAGGTCAGAAAGAGAATATCTTGTCCAGGGGCGCAGCCTGTGGACTGATGCATTTCAAATGGAAACTATTATACATACATATACTGCATAACATTCTTGGTGCTGGGGGGTTCTGTAACATACTTCATAGAGGCCCACTCAGTGGTGGTGAAGTGTGAATGGCGCGCAGTGCAAATTGTTTGTGCCTGATGCAACTGGTACTCCATTACTGCTGCCTGCTGCTTACACAACCTCTCCAACATGTGTAACATTGAATTCCACCTGGTGGGTAGGTCACATATGATGCGATGTTCCAGAAGGCAAAATCTGCGCTGCAGAGCTGCAATGCGCGATCTTGCCATGCTGGAATGCCGCAAGTGAGCGCACTCTAGGCGGACCTCGTGCAGCACTGCATCAAGATCCAGATAGTCCCTCAAAAAACTCTGCACGACCAAGTTGAGCACATGTGCCAGACATGGGATGTGAGTGAGGTTGCCTAGGCCCAGAGCTGCCACCAGATTTCAGCCATTGTTGCACACTACCATGCCTGGCTGGAGAGTCGCTGGCACAAACCACAGGTCGCTCTCCTGCTTGATGGCATTCCAAAGCTCCTGCGCTGTGTGGCTTTGATTCCCCAAAGAAATTAATTTCAATATGGCCTGTTGATGTTTGGCCATGGCTGTGTTCATATCGGTCATAACAGGTAAGGGTTCACGGGTCAATGTGGAGGTAGGCTGTGACGGCTCCTGCTGCGGTGATTCAGAGGAACTGGAGCATGAGGAGGAGTCAATGAGTACAGACTGGATTCCTGCAATCCTTGGAGTTGGCAGATCACGTACAGCGCCACTCTCAAGATATGTACCCGGCTCCACAACAATTACCCAATGGGCAGTGAGGGAAAGGTATCGTCCCTGTCCATGGTTACTGGTCCACGCATCGGTGGTCAGGTGGACCTTGTTACTGATGGTGTTTAGTAGTGCATGTTTAATTTTTCCCTCCACATGCTTTTGCATTGCAGGAACGGCTTGCCTGCTGAAATAAAAGCAGCTGGGCACATTGTATTGTGGGACTGCCAATGCCATGAAGTTACGGAAGGTGTCAGTCTCCACAAGCGTGAATGAGAGCATTTAAAGGGACAGTAGTTTTGCAATGCCAGCATTCAGAGCCTGTGCTCAGGGGTGGTTTGCCGAGTATGGGCGCATTTTCTCCCATGCCTGTGCTACCGATGGCTGTAGACTGGCCTCGGAGTGTGAGGATGACAGGGAACGTGGTGCTGTGGGTGGAATTACACTGTGTCTCTGTACAACAGTGCCAGAGGTTCTTCCATGGCGATCCTGTGAGGAAGCCGAACCAGCTGTGTGTGAGCTGGAGGAAGAGGCTACAACACGAGCTGTAGAGGTGGTAGGTGGCGCTGTAGGTTGGCCTAGGTCTTCAGTGTGTCTTTGTAACTCTGCCACGTGCTTGGTCTACACATGGTTCCACTTATTTGTGGTATTGAGGTTCCTGACACTTTTCCCTCTTTTCACTTTGATTACACAGCTTGCATTTGACAAAGCAAATGTCATCTTCAACTGTATCAAAAAAGGACCAGGCACTGCAAGTCTTGGGAGCGCCCGTTTTGGGTTTTGGAAGAGGCATGCTCCTAATGGGTGACGAAGTGGAGGCTACAGGCAACCCAGTCTGCCCCCTCCCTCTCCCTCCTTTTTGGGCCATTCGGGGAATCTCTTTCTCAGAGCTGCTCCCACCACCTTCCTGTACCTCACGCCATGATGGGTCAAGGACCTCATCATCTACACTACCCTCTTCCAACAACTGCTTCTCCTGGGTAGTCTCGGCAGCACAGTACACACCAGAAAGTGGCACCTGAGTCTCATCATCAGATTCATACTGAGGTGTGCTGACTGTAGGCCCAGGCCCACCCGCCTCTTCAGATTCAGAGAGACAAAGCAGTTGCGCATCACTGTATATGGACTCTTCTTCAATTTCTCGAATGCTGCTTGGCTGGCCCCCTCTTTCCAAGCCAAGAGATTCAGAAAACAGAAGTAGAGATGGCTCCTGTCCAGTGCTCTCTGACTGCCTGGGTAATTTGGCAGGTGGTGAAGAGACAGATGGGTGCTCTTCAGTGCTCTGGACCTGAGAGGATGTGGCACTAATTGAAGTCGATGCGTTAGCTGCCATCCATCTGACAACGGCTTCAATTTGTTCGTCCCGCAGCAGTGGGGTACGGCGAGCTCCTACAAAGCTACGCATAAAGGACTGTTCCCTGGTAAAACTGGGGGATGCTGAGTCACTGGTGCCCACAGGAGGCACAGAATCCCCATGTCCTCTCCCTGCAGAAACTCCACGCCCATGGCCACGTGCCTTACTCCCTGTCTTCTTCATCTTGGTAGACTGATAAAGATAGGCAGAAAAGCACTAAGGGCTTAGTGTGCTTATTCCTGAATAGCTGCTAACAGGTATAAGAAACACTAATTTTATGAAGTGTGGACTAGACTTTAATATGAGCTAATGTGGCCTACACAACTGTAAAGTGGAGTGTTTGGTGAACTTTATTAACTTTTTGTTTTTTTCACAAAAAGACACTGGATGTGCCCAAAGATGTAAAACCGATAGTATCACAAACTTTTTGTAGCTATTACAGTGCAGGAAGGAAACTTACAATGCAATAGATGAGGCTCCAAAAAATAGGCTAATACTAATCTGGCTGAGGCTGCAGGGCACAAGGCTGCAGAAAGGCTCCTCTATCTACTCCTACAGTATATAGTGTTTGCACGCAATCTAGCTGTATACGGATGGAAACACACTAATAGGAGAAATCAGGAAAAATGTGCAGCAGCACTAATGCAAAAAAGGACAATGTAACAGTATGAGGCAGTGACGCACGCTGAGCGAACTACAACTAGATGTGGCTGCAGAACGGACTACAGCGTGAGCTGCACTCACACACAGAGACCTCGCAGACAGCCTTGAATAGCGCTGCAAGGCAAAAAAAGTTTCTCACACAGCAGCTGCTAAAGTAGCCTGGGTAAAGCACAATGAAGCAAATTGCTATCTCAAACTTTCCCTCAGTCAGAACAGCAGCGTCCTGTCCCTAACTGAATTCAATAAGCAAAAAAACAGCCACACTCTCTCAGGTTGTATCTTGCAAAGGGTGATGTATTTATTTACATGTGTTGAAACTTAAGTATATATACACTCACAGCAGGATAAGAAACGGAGTAACGTTTCGACCCTATTCCGGGTCTTTCTCAAACTGCAAGTAAACATAAACCACAATTAGTGTTCTGTACATATAATAGGGCACGTGAAATTATTATTTACAAATGTATATACAGCTGTCTTTACAATCAATAGTACATGAATCCCGTTATACTGAAAAAGTTCATTAGGTACAGTCAATGCACTAAAATCCTCTTCCTGGTCTCTGTTGAATTAGGTAATTTATGGGAAGCCATATTAAGCGAGACTAGGACCGGAGACATGCTAGTAAGGTAAGTTGGGTGGTTAGTTAAATGATACCTAGTGGTGGACCTGATGTGTGCAGGTATAGATCACCGCCTAAATATCTGACCTGTGTTTAATGAGGAATTAAGGAAAATGATGGTAATAATGGAAAAAAAATGAAAAAAATGAAAAAATCAAAAATAAGAAAATAGAATAAAATGAAGGGGGAAATGGAATTTTTTTTTTGCATGAAATAGTACTGAAAATACTGGAAATCATTAATATGATGGAAATTAGTACTCAAATATTGCGGGTATAGATGTACACGTGTAGTGGGGTACCAGGATAAGCGATCTAATATATTGAAAATAAGGGGTGGGGGGAAAAGAAAATGAAAAAAAAAATGAAAACAATTTTTTTTATTAAAGTAACATAAAATGAAATGAAATGAAATGAGAATTAAAAAAATAAATAAATAAATAAAATAAAAAAAAAAATAAAATAAAATAAAAAATAATGATAAATAAATGAAAATAAAACAAAAAAGAGAAATGAAAAAAATTGAAAAAAATTGAAAAAGAAAAGAAAAAAATAGGCCATAAATTACCTAATTCAACAGAGACCAGGAAGAGGAACTTCCGATTCCGGTATACGATATTGTAAAAGTATCGGAACTCAGTATCGGAACTCCGATACCGCGAATATCGGCAGATATCCGATATTGCAGTATCGGAATGCTCAACACTACTCTGAAGCAGGTCTTTTAGGGACCGCAAGTCACCCATGATATGGCTCTCCAACTGCTGGCACTGACACTGGGCTCATCCATGGTCAGCCATTTCACAAGATCTAGCAAACTTGCTGATCATGCAAAGTGCATGATGAGCAAATTTGTCTGTCAGTACAGAGCTGACAGTTTCTGCAGCATGGTGATGCTGCTTCATCGTCAAGCTGAAAAGATGCGACTAGGCTGCAAAAAATGATTGTCCCATGGTGGAACAAAGTAACAAGGTTAGAAAAAAGTGAAAAAAATATTTTTAAATAATTGTAAAAATATTAAAAAAATAAAATAAAAATATTTAAAAAAAATCACAAGATATTGTATTATAACTAAATAAATATTTGTATGAAGAAAATACAAAAAAATAAAAGAGCCATATTTAGTATCACTGAGTCTGCAATGACCTGACAAATAAAACTGCCCCACCAGTTAACCCCTTTAGTGAACACCATAAAAAAATAAACAAACAAGGAAAAAACAGTGCTTTATCATCATATCGCCAAACAAAAAGTGGAATAAAACGCACTCAAAAAGTTGGATATGAGTAGTCATGGTACCGCTGAAAACGTCATTTTGTCCCGTAGAAAACAAGCCATCATACAGCTCCATCAGCGGAAAAATAAAAAAGTTATAGCTCTCAAACTAAAGCGATGCAAAAATAATTATTTTTTCTATAGAATAGTTTTTATTGTATAAAGGCACCAAAACATAAAAGAGATATAAATGAGATATTTTTACTGACACGAAAATGAAAAATAAAACTGCCTTATCAATTTTTACACACACGGAATGGCTTAAATCCCTCCCAAAAGAAATTCCTGAATTGCTGGTTTTTGTTCGTTCTGCCTCACAAAAATCGTAATAAAAGGCGATCAAAAATGTCATGTGCCGGAAAATGGTACCAATAAAAACGACAAATCATCTGCAAAAACAAGCCATCACATGACTCTGTGGGCCAAAATATGGAAAAATTATAGTTCTCAAATTGTGGTGATGCAAAAACTATTTTTTGCAATTAAAAGCGTCTTTTTTGTGTGTGAAGGTACAGATGAATGACCTCGGGGAGACCAAAACATCCAACACCGCGGAGACACCATCACGTGTTTCTCAACGCAGTGATCCAGAACACTGCCCCCATCCCTTATGGGAATATGCAAATGCATGTAATGTAAGCTGCGGAGACACCATCACGTGTTTCTCAACGCAAGCAATGAATAACCAGGCCTTTCCTCGGGAAGGAACAACCACGGGAAGGGCAGCATCCAATAAAGGAAAACATCCAATAAAGGAAAACCACCTATGCCAAGCATGGTATCCATCCACAGACAGCTGTTTCAGGGTTTTTGCCCCTCATCAGTGTGGAGTAGGAAACTAGCTATTAGGAGCAGTGCCTAGTAAAAGGCTGTGAAGGTACAGATGAATGACCTCGGGGAGACCAAAACATCCAACACCGCGGAGACACCATCACATGTTTCTCAACGCAGTGATCCAGAACACTGCCCCCATCCCTTATGGGAATATGCAAATGCATGTAATGTAAGCTGCAGAGACACCATCACGTGTTTCTCAACGCAAGCAATGAATAGCCAGGCCTTTCCCTGGGAAGGAACAACCACGGGAAGGGCAGCATCCAATAAAGGAAAACATCCAATAAAGGAAAACCACCTATGCCAAGCATGGTATCCATCCACAGACAGCTGTTTCAGGGTTTTTGCCCCTCATCAGTGTGGAGTAGGAAACTGGCTATTAGGAGCAGTGCCTAGTAAAAGGCTGTGAAGGTACAGATGAATGACCTCGGGGAGACCAAAACATCCAACACCGCGGAGACACCATCACGTGTTTCTCAACGCAGTGATCCAGAACACTGCCCCCATCCCTTATGGGAATATGCAAATGCATGTAATGTAAGCTGCGGAGACATCATCATGTGTTTCTCAACGCAAGCAATGAATAGCCAGGCCTTTCCCCGGGAAGGAACACCACGGGAAGGGCAGCATCCAATAAAGGAAAACATCCAATAAAGGAAAACCACCTTTGCCAAGCATGGTATCCATCCACAGACAGCTGTTTCAGGGTTTTTGCCCCTCATCAGTGTGGAGTAGGACCTGGCTATTAGGAGCAGTGCCTAATAAAAGGCTGTGAAGGTACAGATGAATGACCTCGGGGAGACCAAAACATCCAACACCGCGGAGACACCATCACGTGTTTCCAAACGCAGTGATCCAGAACACTGCCCCCATCCCTTATGGGAATATGCAAATGCAAGTAATGTAAGCTGCGGAGACACCATCACGTGTTTCTCAACACAAGCAATGAATAGCCAGGCCTTTCCCCGGGAAGGAACAACCACGGGAAGGGCAGCATCCAATAAAGGAAAACATCCAATAAAGGAAAACCACCTATGCCAAGCATGGTATCCATCCACAGACAGCTGTTTCAGGGTTTTTGCCCCTCATCAGTGTGGAGTAGGAAACTGGCTATTAGGAGCAGTGCCTAGTAAAAGGCTGTGAAGGTACAGATCAATGACCTCGGGGAGACCAAAACATCCGACACCGCGGAGACACCATCACGTGTTTCTCAACGCAGTGATCCAGAACACTGCCCCCATCCCTTATGGGAATATTCAAATGCATGTATTGTAATCTGTGGAGACACATCACGTGTTTCTCAACGCAAGCAATGAATAGCCAGGCCTTTTTTGTGTGTGACAGCTGCCAAACATAAAAACCCGCTATAAATCTGGTATCTCTGTAATCGCACCACCTCGAAGAGTAAAGTAACCCAATCACTTATGGCGTAAAAAATAAATAAAACCAATTCTTCGTCTACTGTTCTTTTTTTTTCATTGTGCCTCCCAAAGATAGCAGTAAGGCTCGACGCACATTAATCCTGTGCTCTGTGTGTAAATATCTGAAATACACGATTCAGATGGAACCTCTTGCGGAAGATTCCCTATAATGAGGAAGATGGAGGCATTGTGGACGCCGTCTGGCCTGTGATCCGGTGGTGTCCGTCTTTTTAGGATTACATAAAAGTGCCATCAGTCACAGTTTTGTGCACTTCTGAAAAGAAGGACACCGCTGAACGGAGGCCAGAAAGAGTCCAGAGTAACTTTGCGGCCTCATTATAGTGAATGAATCCCTCAGGGGTTTCCTCTGAATCACATCACTCAGAGATTTAGATGAAAACCCCAAATTAAGTGCTCAGATAAGTGTGATCCCAAATGTTATGTAAAATGTTCCCAATAAAATCTTCAACTCAGTCCACAAAAAAGCAAGTCCTCACTTAGATCCTTTATTTGTTAATGGAAATATAAGGGGCTTCCACGTTACTGGTAGTACGAAGGCTCTGGAAAAGCTCACCCGCCTAAAAAAAATTCTGCAAATGCCACCCTCACTTCTGTACCCCAGAGTGTACCTAAACCACATATAGCATGCACGTTTGGCATTTCTTAATCAAAGAGAGCCTGCATCAAGAAGCACCGGTTGAGCATAACGTACTGGTGACTACAATGTACTGGTCACTGCAGCATACTGGTCACTATAGCAGCAGTTTGCAATTTTCACTTGGCAATATTCATTGCTGCTTGTTTCTGGAAGACACCCATGGAGTCAAAATCAGCACTACACCTCTAGATAAATTCCCGAAGGGGTATAATTTCCAAAATGGGATCACTTGAGGGGGGTTCTGCTCTTCTAGTAATTAGGGGCTCTGTATATGAAGTCTGCAATCTCTTCTGGGAAAATCTGCGCTCCATGAGTCAAATGGCATTCCATTCCTCCCGAGTCTCTTCATATGGCTAAGTAGTATTGTACAGCCACATATGGGGTATTGCCACATTCAGTAGAAATTGTGGGACAAATTTTGGTGCATTTTTACCCACTCATTGTGTGATAATGTAAAATCTGAGGCTAAAACTAAATTTTGATGGTTAAAACATAGTTATTTTTGCTTCACTGCTCAATGGTATAAAATTATGTGACGCACCCAGAGTGTCAATGTGATCACTGCACCCCTAGATGAATTTATTGAGAGGTGTAGTTTGTAAAATGGGGTTACTTATGGGGGTTCTGCCGTGGCATCTCTGTTGTGAATTCTGCTTTTGGGCTCCCTCCGGTGGTTGTAGATGGTAATGCAGTTGTGCCTGGACTGCAGGGTTGGACAGGTGTATCTGCTAATTACAAGGCTGACTGGGGTATTTAGCTTTGCAGGACTCTTTAGTCCCTGCCAGTTGTCAATGTTCCTTGTGAAGTGTTGGATCACTTTCTGGTTTCTCCTGCTCGCTGCCAATATCAGCAAAGATAAGTGTTTGGTTTTTGTTTCTGTGGCACACTGTCGGTGTGCTTGTTTCAGTTTTATTCCTGCTCTGATTGTAGGATTCACTGGAGTTGCAGATATACGCTCCTGCATCTTTTATTAGATGTAGGAAGTTTTGGTATATTCTGCTGTGGATGTTTTGAAGGGTTTTATACTGACTGCACAGAACTCTGTCCTATCCTGTCCTATCTAGCTAGAGTGGCGTCCTGTGCTAATCCTGTTTTTCTGCCTGTGTATGTTTTTTCCTCTCCGACTCACCGCCAATATTTGTGGGGGGCTGTCTATCCTTTGGGGATTTTCTCAGGGGCAAGATAGTATTCCAATTTCCATCTTTAGGGGTATTTAGTTCTCCGGCTGTGACGAGGTGTCTAGGTGTGTTAGGTACACTCCACGGCTACTTCTAGTTGTGGTGTTAAGTTCAGGATTGCGGTCAGTACAGTGGCCACTTTCTCCAGTGAAAGTTCTCATGCAGTTCCTAGGTCACCGGATCATAACAGTACAACTGGCCAGCAATGAGTTAATTGCATCTCAGAAGAAGGGAGGAAAGGTTTTGAGCCATTTTTTTTCTCAGCCTGTTTTGTCTTCTCCTCCCTCTTAATCTCTGGGTGGCAGAGGAACCTAGTACTAACATGAATGTTCAGGAGTTAGTTTCTTTGAGACCCCGGTCCTCTGGTGATCCCATTCAGCAGGTTAAAATCATCATATCCCTGCTGCGTGGTGACCCACAGGATTGGGCATTTTCCCTGGAATCGGGCAATCCTGCTTTGCTTAATGTTGATTCTTTCCTAGGTCACCGGATCATAACACATCTCATGGGCTCTCTCGGTGGTCATGGTACCTGCAAACCATAACAGTAAAATCTGGTGCTCCTTGCCTTTTCAGCTTTGTTCTGTTCCTGAAAAATATTTCCCTATTACATGTAGGGTATTGGCACACTCAGGAATTTTTTTTGCAACAAACTGAGGTCCATTTTTTCCAATTAGCCCCTAGAAAAATTAAAAACTTTGGGCTGAAACAACATTTTTGTGAGGATAATGTGATTTTATTATTTTCACGGCTCAACATTATAAACTTCTCTGAAGCATCTGGGGGTTCAAGGTGCTTACCATGCATCTAAATACATTACTTGAAGGGTCTATTTTCCAAAATAAGGTTACTTGTGGGGGTTTCCAATGTTTAGGCACATCAGGGGCTCTCCAAATAGGACATGATGTGCTCTAATTATTCCAGAAAATTTTGCATTCAAAAAGTCAAATGGCACTCCTTCCCTCCAGAGCTCTGCCGTGCGCTCAAACAGTAGTTTTCTCCTTCATTTGGGGTATCGGTGTACTCAGGAGAAATTGCTCAACAAATTGTATGGTGCAATTTCTCCTGTTACCCTTATGAAAATGCAATATTGTGTGCTAAAAACTATATGTGGGGAAAATTAGATTTTTTTTATTTTATGGCTCAACGTTATAAACTTTTGTGGAGCACCTGAGGGTTCAATGTGCTCACCACACATCTAGATCAGTTCCCATAGGGGTCTAGTTTCCAAAATTGTGTCACTTGTGGGGGATTTTCACTATTTAGGCACGTCAGAGGCTCTCCTAACGTGACATGGCGCCCGCTAATTGTTCCAGCAAATTTTGCATTCAAAAAGTCAAAAGGCGCTCATTCCCTTTCCGAGCTTTTCCAGACACCCAAATAATGGTTTTCTCCCTCATATGGGGTATCCGCATACTCAGTAGAAACTGCACAAAAATCTTTGGGTCCATTTTTTCCTGTTACCCTTGTCAAAACTAAAAAAATTGGATCTGGGAAAAAAAACTAAATTTTATTTTTTTTTCCACTTTCCAAAAATTCCTGTGAAGTACCTGAAGGGTTAAACTTCTTGAATGTGGTTTTGAGCATCTTCAGGGGTGCGGTTTTTAGAATGGTGTCACTTTTGGATATTTTCTATTATATAGACCCATCAAAGTGACTTCCAATGTGATGGGGTCCCTAAAAAAAAATGGTGTTGTAAAAATGAGAAATTGCTGGTCAAATTTTAACCCATATAACTTCCTAACCAAAAAAAAATGCTGTTACAAAATTGTGCTGATGTATAGTAGACATGTGGGAAATGTTACTTGTTAAGTATTTTTTGGGACATATCTTTGTGATTTAAGGGCATGAAAACTCAAAGTTGGAAAATTGCGAAATGTTCAAAATTGTAGCCAAATTTCCATTTTTTTCACAAATAAACGCAAGTCATATCAAAGAAATTTTACCACTATCATCAAGTACAATATGTCCCAAAAAAACATTCTCAGAATCACCGGGATCTATTGAAGCGTTCCAAATTTATTTACCTCAGAAAGAGACAGTGGTCAGAATTGTAAACATTGTCCTGATCATTAATGTGCAAACCGCCCTCGGGGGGTAAAGGGGTTAATGAAATATATATGGAAAATTTGGGGGGGCTAATGGCTTTTTCAAATAAAACATATTTGTAATCTTTGTGATAGGTTCTCTTTAAGCAGCAAGATGCAATTCTCTATTTTGATATTAAAAACAATTGAACGGTGTAGTGTAACCTTTTAAGATAAAGACTTGACAAAATCCTGGATAAAACCTCATTTTTCACCGCTGCGCTATGTTTCAGACTGATAAGGACTTGCTTGCTGTTTACGTGGAAATAGTGATGTAAAATGTCACTTCACAGAAAGTATCAAATTAGATGATCGTATTAGATACATATCTGTTAGATTAGAAAATCACAGCGAACGCCAGAGAAAGAGTTAAGTGGCATCCTTTGCTGGAAATCTCTGCTGAGCCTTCTACAGCCCGAGAATACAAGAAAAGGCAACATGAGCCAAGAACTGAGCAGACCAAATTTATAGTGCAGCAGAACACTGTTAATATGCTAGTGATGTCTGGATCTTCCTGGCTGAGCTATCATCAAGGGACAAGCTGCTATTCTGGCACTATGAGCGCTCTTCAAACTCCGGCGTAGCCTTCATATCAAACTGCCAGGCTGGCACCCCCTGCTTACAGTTTCTCAGAAGGTATTCATCACTGTCCTTATCACTTCCAAACATCTGACACATTGAGAAGGGTATTATCCTTTTTAAAGGTACAGGGCTCTGTGAAAAATATTCTCTTCCCTCCTAGGCGTACAAGCATTTGCTTTGTTGAGAGGAACCGGACACAATGTAATTCTTCGCTTTCCTACGCAGTATTCTATTGTTCATGTTAAAAGCAAAGCACTATGGATCTCTGTCAAGAAGAAATATTATTGTGCGCCGTATTGCGTCACCCCTGGCTTATCAGCGCAACATGACTGCATATCTAAAAACATACAGGGATTGTATGGAGCTGTAGAATACAAGTAACTGATCAGTCAAATACTGCTGTAATTTCTAGTTATCAGAACATGCAGCCACTTATTATCTCTGTATATATTTATACTGTATATATTTATAAATCTGAACATTTACCCATCTGTATGTTTCTCTATGTGTATTGTTTATTTCTACCCAGAAGTATTTTTTGAATTATACAAGCATGATCCCACATTTCGACTTTGAATCTTCAATGCACCATGGGGAAATTGGTGGTAATATCTGCAGCATAAATTAATGAGCTACGAATTTTGAATCAGGCCAATTCACGCTGTGAATATTCTCCACATTGCTTAAAATTTCATTCACAACACTCCGGAAAGAAAAGTCTGCTGAATTTGTGCCCTGTGGGAACGTACCCCAAAGGCTCCTGTGCCAGGGCAGGTTTTGTTCAGGTTTTTCATTACTGTTTTGAAATCCAAAATCCATTGTGGATCATTAATACAAATATTAGGTTGCATTCACAGATTGCAAAATTGGGGTTAAATCGCTTAGCTGTTTGTTTCTGAAATTGCACCAAAAATATCAATTTTACTTGCGAATGACACCGAAGGGCTCATAGAGATGAGCACATACATCGGATGTGTGCTGTCTGATTTGTTATTGTTATTCAGATGATCTATTTTTCTTTCACTCCAACTGTCTGTGAGAAAGAATACTAATTTCCTCCAATTCTCAGATGACACCCATTAAAGTCTATGGGTGTGAAAAAAAAATTGTATCCCACAAAAAACAACGACTTTCATCCGATTATTCCAGATACATTTCCATTATAAACCAAGGAAACTCTATTTGATCATGTACAGTTAATAATGTAAATATTAGAAAATAGATTGTACATGGATGTCGCACGGACATCATAACCAGACAGATGGCACGGGAAGAAAATTGTCAGTTTTCTGGATAAAACCAGGATGATTTTTCATATGCCCTTCTGCAGAGGGGCTAAAGGATAGATGTTACTTTTCGTCTTCCTTGAATCCACTTGTTTTCATTTAAAAAATATGGATGAAAAAAACCTGATCACAACCCTCACGTGTAGACAGCTGAGAGCATGGACATTTGTACTCATGGGAATTGGCGTGTGATCTTGCCCTTGTATCAGAATGTCATTTGTCTAGTTCATATAAATTTCATCCCATATTCTGGGAATTGTGTGTGTGATCTCATGGAGCATCCAAAATCTGTTCTCAAATTGATCTTCAAAAATATATTTAAATGAATAGTGTCAATAATCATTCATTATTGCAGGTTTGCTCGAAAAACTCGATGGCCATTAAGAATAAACAATAAAATATTTACCTATTAACCACTAGTTTAACAACTATGGTGACTTCCATGTTTGTGTGGTTGTCAGTGGCTGAATAAGACCTCATCCTGAAACCATTGACAGGTCGTTGGAATGACATTTTTTAAGGGCAAAGCATTAAGCGTCAAATGAACTGTCAGTTATTGAAGATTATGCTGGAAGCTAAACAAACGGGCAAGAGTAAGGATTTGTGCAATTATAATGAGGGTGAAAAATTAATAGGTAAATGACTATGCAAATTGCCTCTTCTGAGAAAAAGAGGACTTAAACTCTATAGCGCCACCTATTGGAAGTAGCGATCCTACAAGTCACAATCAACTCTTTAACGAGTCGTGCAATATGACTTAGGATTAAAGCCAAATCAGTATCTCAATTCGCAGACACGTAACTGACTAAATTCGAGCCTCTGTAAAATGGATAGTCTGGTGTGGTGTCCCCAATATTCACTGATCTGCACCTGCCAAAGGTAGTTCAAACATGGACAAGCAGTAAACCATTTGCATTGTCATAGGCAACTGAGGTTCACAGGGATATGATAGAAAATTGTCATTACACACAGTGCAATACAGATTGTTGAATAGAGACTGCGTATCCAAAGACCAGTCCATGTGTCCATGCCTCTCTGACAAAAGTCCAAACAATGGGCACTTTGGCATCACAAATGAACCCTGGAGTACTGGATGAAGGTGGTTTGCTAAATCATATTTTCTTTTTCATTTTATTGATAGCCAGGTGTGAGTTACTAACCTGGAGAAGAGATGGCACCAGCATATAATTTTTATTGTTGCACTATGGCCTATATTGCTATACCATAAGTTTCAGTAGTAAAATTGTCTTGATAGGTCCTATTAAAATATATCAGAAACTTTTGATACAAATGAAATACAGGCATAGGCTTTTATTGGTGAATGTAGAATGTGTTTTTTGTGCTGCTACATGTTAATTTCTGTTGTGAGCCCCGTGATGCTGTCTTGTTCCATTCTCTCCAATGTTATGACATGTACCTCGGATGGGAAGTCTGTACTATACACTGCATCCCCTGAGTGCTGTCCCTCTATTACGCCAGATCTGTGCTTACTCAGAAATATGTAAACACTAGAGATGAGTCGATCTTTTGAAATTTAAATTTGCTGGCTTCACTCAATTTTCCCAAATAAAATATATTTGCGGCTAATAAATTTGCACAAATCTGAATACTGGAATACTTGTGTTTGCTGAGAAAATACACCTGGGGGATATAAAAGAGAGAAGTAAGCCAGCTGACCATGCGAGCTTACAGTTTACAGGAGAGGGAGAGACCACCTTGTTGACAATAGGAGTTTATACTCTACAGGAAAGAGAGATTACCCCACTGAACATAGGAGATTACACTTTACAGGAGAGAGACAGCTCACAATCTATAGTAGAGAGCAGGTTAAGACTGACTTACAAAGAAGCCAGAGAATTTTTTGGTGGACCCCGGGTCCTCAATGGGCCCCTGAGCAGGATCCAGAGGGTGCCTGCCAGTAAAAGAGCTGGTTGCTAGTGAATATGCATCCTAGGACGCACATTCAGTTGAAATGTATAGCAGCACAGAAAGCCACTGGCTTCCTGCACCTCAATAATTAAAATGGCCATCGCCATACAAAAGGCTGGCAGCTGACATTGGCGCACATTTAACAGGTGGCATATCACGTAACTGCCATGCACCACCCTGTCTCTAGTATTGTAGAAGAGTGGTAGGTTGATGACATAGGGGCCAGGATGGCAGACATTATTACAGAAAGAGCCTGGGATGGGGATATTTTTAAATAAAGTGGTCCAGAATGGAGGACAAGGACAGTATTAAATAATGGGAAACCAGGCTGGGGGACATTATTAAATATTAGATGGGGGCCCGATTCTAACGCATTGGGTATTCTAGAATATGCATGTCCACCTAGTACACCATATTCCAAATTATAATGTAAATTACATTTTTCTCGGATTTTCCTAAAAGGTCGGGGCAAATGACACTCAGTCTAATAAAAGTCATCACCCGTTAGAGTATACATCAAATTTTATTGAAGAAACCTCCCAATGATAACAGTATAATCTCTAAAATGAATAAAAGCGCAAAATGAACTGTTCCAAATTATTAGGCTCAGTAGAATTTCTAAACATTTGATATGTTTTAAAGAACTGAAAATGCTCATTTGTGGAATTTGCAGCATCAGGAGGTCACATTCACTGAGCAAAAAAGCTATTTAACTCCAAAACATCCTAACAGGCCAAGTTAGATGTTAACATAGGAACCCTTCTTTGATATCACCTTCACAGTTCTTGCAACCATTGAACTTGTAAGTTTTTGGAGAGTTTCTGCTTGTATTTCTTTGTGTGAAGTCAGAATTGCCTCCCAGAGCCGCTGTTTTGATGTGAACTGCCTCCCACCCTCATAGATCTTTTGCTTGATGATACTCCAAAGGTTCTCTATAGGGTTGAGGTCAGGGGAAGATGGTTGCCACACCATGAGTTTATCTCCTTTTATGCCCATAGCAGCCAATAACTCAGAGGTATTCTTTGCAGTATCAGATGGTGCATTGTCGTGCATGAAGATGATTTTGCTCCTGAAGGCCGTTTCTCCTTTTTATACCATGAAAGAAAGTTGTCAGTCAGAAACTTTATTTACTTTGCAGAGGTCATTTTCACACCTTCAGGAACCTTAAAGGGCCCTACCAGCTGTTTCCCCATGATTCCGGCCCAAAACATGTCTTCTCCACTCCTTTCTGATATCGCAGCCTTGTTGGGACATGGTGGCCATCCACCAACCATCCACTACTCCATCCATCTGGACCATCCACAGTTGCTCGACACTCATCAGTAAACAAGACTATTTGAAAATTAGTCTTCATGTATGTCTGGGCCCACTGCAACCGTTTCTGCTTGTGAACACTGTTTAGGGGTGGCCGAATAGTAGGTTTATGCACCACAGCAAGCCTTTGAAGGATCCTACACCTTGAAGTTCGAGGGACTCCAGAGGCAACAGCAGCTTCAAATATCTGTTTGCTGGTTTCTAATCGCTTTTTAACAGCTGCCCTCTTAATCTGATGAACTTGCCTGGCAGAAACCTTCCTCATTCTGCCTTTATCAGCATGAACACATCTGTGCTCAGATTCAGCCTCAAATCTCTTCACAGTATGATGATCACGCTTAAGTTTTCGGGAAATAGCTAATGTTTTCATCCCTTGACCAAGGCATTGCACTATTTGATGCTTTTCAGCAACAGAGAGATCCTTTTTAGTTCCCATTTTGCTTGAAACCTGTGACCTGCTTAATAATGTGGAACATCATTTTTAAGTAGTTTTCCTTTAATTAGAATCACCTGGAAAACTAATTATCACATGTGTTTTAGATTGATTTCAGTGATCCATTGAACCCTGAGACACAATAACATCCACGAGTAGTGTTGAGCGATACCGTCCGATACTTGAAAGTATCGGTATCGGATAGTATCGGCCGATACCCGAAAAATATCGGATATCGCCGATACCGATATCCGATACCAATACAAGTCAATGGGACATCAAGTATCGGAAGGTATTCTCATGGTTCCCAGGGTCTGAAGGAGAGGAAACTCTCCTTCAGGCCCTGGGATCCATAGGGAGGTGTAAAATAAAGAATAAAAATAAAAAATATTGATATATTTACCTCTCCGGCGGCCCCTGAACTCAGCGCGGGTAACCGGCAGGCTTCTTTGTTCAAAATCAGCGCTTTTAGGACCTGAGAAACACGTCCCGGCTTCTGATTGGTCGCGGGCCGCCCATGTGACCGCCATGCGACCAATCACAAGCCGCGACGTCACCGCAAGCTATTAGCGCGCTCATTTTTGAAAAATGAGCGCGTTAATGGCTTTCAAAGACGTAGCGGGTTGTGATTGGTCGCGGCCGCGACCAATCACAAGCCGCGACGTCACCGCAAGTTATTGACGCGCTCATTTATAAAAATGAGCGCGTTAATGGCTTTGAAAGACATAGCGGCTTGTGATTGGTCGCGTGGCCGCGACCAATCACAAGCCGCGACGTCACCGCAAGCTATTGACGCGCTCATTTTTAAAAATGAGCGCGTTAATGGCTTTGAAAGACATAGCGGCTTGTGATTGGTCGCGTGGCCGCGACCAATCACAAGCCGCGACGTCACCGCAAGCTATTAGCGCGCTCATTTTTGAAAAATTAGCGCGTTAATGGCTTTCAAAGACGTAGCGGCTTGTGATTGGTCGCGGCCACGCGACCAATCACAAGCCGCTATGTCTTTCAAAGCCATTAACGCGCTCATTTTTAAAAATGAGCGCGTCAATAGCTTGCGGTGACGTCGCGGCTTGTGATTGGTCGCGGCCGCGACCAATCACAACCCGCTACGTCTTTGAAAGCCATTAACGCGCTCATTTTTAAAAATAAGCGCGTTAATAGCTTGCGGTGACGTCGCGGCTTGTGATTGGTCGCGGCCGCGACCAATCACAACCCGCTACGTCTTTGAAAGCCATTAACGCGCTCATTTTTAAAAATAAGCGCGTTAATAGCTTGCGGTGACGTCGCGGCTTGTGATTGGTCGCGGCCGCGACCAATCACAACCCGCTACGTCTTTGAAAGCCATTAACGCGCTCATTTTTAAAAATAAGCGCGTTAATAGCTTGCGGTGACGTCGCGGCTTGTGATTGGTCGCGGCCGCGACCAATCACAACCCGCTACGTCTTTGAAAGCCATTAACGCGCTCATTTTTAAAAATGAGCGCGTTAATGGCTTTCAAAGACGTAGCGGGTTGTGATTGGTCGCGGCCGCGACCAATCACAAGCCGCGACGTCACCGCAAGTTATTGACGCGCTCATTTTTAAAAATGAGCGCGTTAATGGCTTTGAAAGACATAGCGGCTTGTGATTGGTCGCGTGGCCGCGACCAATCACAAGCCGCGACGTCACCGCAAGCTATTGACGCGCTCATTTTTAAAAATGAGCGCGTTAATGGCTTTGAAAGACATAGCGGCTTGTGATTGGTCGCGTGGCCGCGACCAATCACAAGCCGCGACGTCACCGCAAGCTATTAGCGCGCTCATTTTTGAAAAATTAGCGCGTTAATGGCTTTCAAAGACGTAGCGGCTTGTGATTGGTCGCGGCCACGCGACCAATCACAAGCCGCTATGTCTTTCAAAGCCATTAACGCGCTCATTTTTAAAAATGAGCGCGTCAATAGCTTGCGGTGACGTCGCGGCTTGTGATTGGTCGCGGCCGCGACCAATCACAACCCGCTACGTCTTTGAAAGCCATTAACGCGCTCATTTTTAAAAATAAGCGCGTTAATAGCTTGCGGTGACGTCGCGGCTTGTGATTGGTCGCGGCCGCGACCAATCACAACCCGCTACGTCTTTGAAAGCCATTAACACGCTCATTTTTAAAAATAAGCGCGTTAATAGCTTGCGGTGACGTCGCGGCTTGTGATTGGTCGCGGCCGCGACCAATCACAACCCGCTACGTCTTTGAAAGCCATTAACGCGCTCATTTTTAAAAATGAGCGCGTTAATAGCTTGCGGTGACGTCGCGGCTTGTGATTGGTCGCGTGGCCGCGACCAATCACAAGCCGCTACGTCTTTGAAAGTCATTAACGCACTCATTTTTCAAAAATGAGCGCGTTAATAGCTTGCGGTGACGTCGCGGCTTGTGATTGGTCGCGTGGCCGCGACCAATCACAAGCCGCAACGTCTTTGAAAGTCATTAACGCGCTCATTTTTCAAAAATGAGCGCGCTAATAGCTTGCGGTGACGTCGCGGCTTGTGATTGGTCGCGTGGCCGCGACCAATCACAAGCCGCAACGTCTTTGAAAGTCATTAACGCGCTCATTTTTCAAAAATGAGCGCGCTAATAGCTTGCGGTGACGTCGCGGCTTGTGATTGGTCGCGTGGCGGTCACATGGGCGGCCCGCGACCAATCAGAAGCCGGGACGTGTTTCTCAGGTCCTAAAAGCGCTGATTTTGAACAACGAAGCCTGCCGGTTACCCGCGGACTCACCAGGGGCCGCCGGAGAGGTAAATATATCAATATTTTTTATTTTAATTCTTTATTTTACACATCTCTATGTATCCGATACCGATACCCGATACCACAAAAGTATCGGATCTCGGTATCAGAATTCCGATACCGCAAGTATCGGACGATACCCGATACTTGCGGTATCGGAATGCTCAACACTATCCACGAGTTTATTTGAAAAACAAAACAATTAAATCTTTACGACACTTAAATCCAATTTGCATAATAATTTGGAACACAGTGTATATTGCCCAGCCACATAGTATATTGCCCAGTCACGTAGTATATTGCCCAGCCATGTAGTATATTGCTCAGCCACATAGTATATTGCCCAGTCACGTAGTATATTGCCCAGCCACGTAGTATATTGCACAGCGACAGAGTATACAGCACAGAGCCATGTAGTATACAGAGTTAAAATAAAAAATAAACATATACTCACCCTCCGTTGAAGTCCTGGCCCTGTGTGCGGTGCACGCGGCAGTTTCCGGTCCCAGGGTTGGTATGGGCGCAGGACCTGTGATGACGTTGCGGTCACATGACCATGATGTCATGGCGGGTCTTTCTCGCAGGACCTGTGATGACGTCGCGGTCACATGACCGTGACGTCATAGCAGGTCCTTGTCGCATACCATCCTTGCCACCGGAACCTGTCGCTTGCATGGAGCGGTCACCGGAGCGTCGCGAGGAGCGGGAAAGATGCCAGAATGTGAGTATATGATGATTTTTTTTTTTTTTATTATTTTTAACATTAGATCTTTTTTACTATTGAGGCTGCATAGGCAGCATCAATAGTAAAATGGTTGGTCACACAGGGTTAATAGCAGCGTTAATGGAGTGCGTTGCACCGCAGCATAATGCGGTCCATTAGCGCTGCCATTAACCCTGTGAGAGCGCTGACTGGAGGGGAGTACGGAGCGGGCACTGACTGCGGGGAGGAAGGAGCGGCCATGTTGCTGCCTGACTGCGCCCATCGCTGATTGGTCGTGGCAATGGTCGTGGGCGTTTTGCCAAGACCAATCAGCAACTTGGATTCCATGACAGACAGAGCCCGCGACCAATGAATATCCATGACAGACAGACAGAAGGACAGAAAGACGGAAGTGACCCTTAGACAATTATATAGTAGAAAAGGGCCCAGGATGAGGTACATTATTCCAGAAAGAGGCCTAGGATGAGGGTCATTATTAAAAAAGGGTCTCATGATGAAGGAAAGTATTACAGGAAAGGGTCCAGGATGGAGGAAATTATTACATAAAGGGCCCAAAATAGGGGACATTATTAACGTAAGGGGCCCATAATGGGGGACATTATTACAGGAAGGAGCAAGGTTGGGGATATTATTACAGGAAGGGGCAAGGTTGACGGACACTATTACAGGAAGAAGCAAGGATCAGGGACATTATTGCAAGAAGAGACCAGGATGAGGGACATCATTAAATAAAGGGGCTCGAGATGTGGTGGTATCTGTCCTTTTGTATGTGGTATTATTCGGTCAGTATGTGGTTGTAATATGGGGTCTGGTCATGGTGTGGAGGTATTTGTCACAAGTACGTAGTATTATTCAGACACTATGTGGTGGTAATATGTGATCGGGTCTGGTTGTGGTCTGGTCTCCTCAGGTTAATTGATAACTTATTGATTGGTGGAGTCTGACTGCTAGGACCCACATCGATCAGCAGAATGTGGAATTTGTATCCCCATTAGAATGGAGTGGAATGTTTGACTTGACAAGTGATTCGTTCATTCCTTAAGTGGCTGCTTAGCGCTGCACTTGGCATTTTCTGGCAGTCCCAGAGAGGATGAATGGAACAGCAGTCAGACATCCGACCTACAGCTTTATTTAAAATAGTGTGAGCAGCAGAAAATATGTAAACCCAATGAAAATTTTGCTGATAGTAGCAGTGAGGGTTAAAATATATATATTTTAATGATGCTATTATTAAAACAAAACAATTAATACTAAATGTGAGAAATGCAGAACAAACAGAGATAAATGGTGCTGTAAACAGGATAAGTCAGATCACCATTTGCTATCCACTAGTATTCATGTGGGAAACAGATATTATGGTTATAACTCAACGTAGTTTTGGGGTTGATCCTCCATTCAAAATTACAATCTACAATCAGTAAACTAGATACTGCTGTTTACTTAATGTATTAGCATTCACGGTCACTAACCAAAGTAATAGACTCAAATAATCTCTGAGACATCTCTGAGTAACTGGTTGGCTGTTTAAAGTTCAACCATGAATCATTTGATATACCATACCGTTAAGCTAAAATCACAGCATCTGCTCCCAATTAATGCATTGACATTGGGTTATCACTAAGCTAACTATGAGCATTTGGACAACTCCAGCATCACTGTACATCTGTATATAGCCATGAGTCAAAGAGACAATACTAATGCGGATCTGCCCACGTTTTGACTAATGCACTTGAATCACGGTACACTATATATTAATAGTCATAGTGTTAGCAGTGGTGTCATAAGCCCACAGTACATCTGGCCACAGCACAGTGACAATTAGGGTTGAGCGAAACGGGTCGAACATTTTCAAAAGTCGCCGACTTTTGGCTAAGTCGGGGTTTCATGAAACCCGATCCGACCCCTGTGCGGGGTCGGCCATGCGGTACGCGACTTTCGCGCCAAAGTCGCGTTTCAATGACGCGAAAAGCGCCATTTCTCAGCCAATGAAGGTAAACGCAGAGTGTGGGCAGCGTGATGACATAGGTCCTGGTCCCCACCATCTTAGAGAAGGGCATTGCAGTGATTGGCTTGCTGTCTGCAACGTCACAGGGGCTATAAAGAGGCGTTCCCGCCGACCGCCATCTTACTGCTGCTGATCTGAGCTTAGGGAGAGGTTGCTGCCGCTTTGTCAGAAGCAGGGATAGCGTTAGGCAGGGTCCATTAACCACAAAACCGCTTGTGCTGCAGCGATTTGCACTGTCCAACACCACCCTCGGTGTGCAGGGACAGTGGAAGTTTTTTTTTTTTTTTTTTCCCCTCAGCGCTGTAGCTCATTGGGCTGCCCTAGAAGGCTCCCTGATAGCTGCATTGCTGTGTGTACGCCGCTGTGCAAACCAACTGCTTTTTTCAAAGCACAAATCCTCTTGTTCCTTCCTTTCTGCACAGCTATCTTTTTTGTTTGTCCACACTTTTTATTTCATTTGTGCATCAGTCCACTCCTTATTGCTGCCTGCCATACCTGGCTGAGATTACTGCAGGCAGGGAGATAGTAGCTGCCTGCCATACCTGGCTGAGATTACTGCAGGCAGGGAGATAGTAATTGTAGGACATTCCCTGTTTTTTTTTTTTTTTTTTTTTTGGTGGGAGATTAAGATTGGCAATTTGGCATTTCTGCTAGAGTGCCATCCCTGTGTGTGCCATCTCTCTCACATAGTGGGCCATAGAAAGCCTTTTCATTTTTCTGTATTTTTTTTTGTGGGGTGTATAAATTCTCCCTGATAAAAATACAGTGGGAGATTAATATTGGCCTTTGGGCTTGTGTGCCAGTCCTGAGTGTGCCATCTCTCTCACAAATAGTGGGCCATAGAAAGCCTATTTTATTTTTTTTTGGGTTTTATAAATTCTCCCTGAAAAAAAGGGAGATTAATATTGGCCTCTGGGCTTCTGTGCCAGTCCTGAGCGTGCCATCTGTGCCAGTCCTGAGCGTCCCATCTCTCTCACAAATAGTGGGCCATAGAAAGCCTATTTAATTTTTTTTTTGGTTTTATAAATTTTCCCTGAAAAAAGGGAGATTAATATTGGCCTCTGGGCTTGTGTGCCAGTTGTGAGCGTGCCATCTGTGCCAGTCCTGAGCGTGCCATCTCTCTCACAAATAGTGGGCCATAGAAAGCCTATTTAATTTTTTTTTTGGTTTTATAAATTTTCCCTGAAAAAAGGGAGATTAATATTGGCCTCTGGGCTTGTGTGCCAGTTGTGAGCGTGCCATCTGTGCCAGTCCTGAGCGTGCCATCTCTCTCACAAATAGTGGGCCATAGAAAGCCTATTTAAATATTTTTTTGGTTTTATAAATTCTCCCAGAAAAAAAGGGAGATTAATATTGGCCTCTGGGCTTCTGTGCCAGTCCTGAGCGTGCCATCTGTGCCAGTCCTGAGCGTCCCATCTCTCTCACAAATAGTGGGCCATAGAAAGCCTATTTAATTTTTTTTTTGGTTTTATAAATTTTCCCTGAAAAAAGGGAGATTAATATTGGCCTCTGGGCTTGTGTGCCAGTTGTGAGCGTGCCATCTGTGCCAGTCCTGAGCGTGCCATCTCTCTCACAAATAGTGGGCCATAGAAAGCCTATTTAAATTTTTTTTTGGTTTTATAAATTTTCCCTGAAAAAAGGGAGATTAATATTGGCCTCTGGGCTTGTGTGCCAGTTGTGAGCGTGCCATCTGTGCCAGTCCTGAGCGTGCCATCTCTCTCACAAATAGTGGGCCATAGAAAGCCTATTTAAATATTTTTTTGGTTTTATAAATTCTCCCAGAAAAAAAGGGAGATTAATATTGGCCTCTGGGCTTCTGTGCCAGTCCTGAGCGTGCCATCTGTGCCAGTCCTGAGCGTCCCATCTCTCTCACAAATAGTGGGCCATAGAAAGCCTATTTAATTTTTTTTTTGGTTTTATAAATTTTCCCTGAAAAAAGGGAGATTAATATTGGCCTCTGGGCTTGTGTGCCAGTTGTGAGCGTGCCATCTGTGCCAGTCCTGAGCGTGCCATCTCTCTCACAAATAGTGGGCCATAGAAAGCCTATTTAATTTTTTTTTTGGTTTTATAAATTTTCCCTGAAAAAAGGGAGATTAATATTGGCCTCTGGGCTTGTGTGCCAGTTGTGAGCGTGCCATCTGTGCCAGTCCTGAGCGTGCCATCTCTCTCACAAATAGTGGGCCATAGAAAGCCTATTTAAATATTTTTTTGGTTTTATAAATTCTCCCAGAAAAAAAGGGAGATTAATATTGGCCTCTGGGCTTCTGTGCCAGTCCTGAGTGTGCCATCTGTGCCAGTCCTGAGCGTCCCATCTCTCTCACAAATAGTGGGCCATAGAAAGCCTATTTTTTTTTTGGGGGGGGTTTTAGAAATTCTCCCTGGAAAAAAAAAGGGAGATTAATATTGCCCTTTGGGCTTGTGTGCCAGTACTAAGCGTTCCATCTCTCTCTCTCTCTCTTAGTCAGTGGGCCATAGAACGCCTATTTTTGGTTTTATTTGTTTTCTAAATTCTCCCTGAAAAAATCATTTTATTTTATTTGGTTTCTAAATTCTTCCTGATAAAATCATATTTTTTTTATTATTTTTTTTTCTAAAGTCTCCCTGAAAAAAAAAAAAAAAAAAAAAAAAACAGTGGGAGATTAATATTGGCCTTTCTGCTTGTGTGCCAGTCTTGACTCCTGGGTGTGCCATCTCTCTCTCTCTCTCTCTCTCTCTCTCTCTCTCTCTCTCTCTCCAATTGTGGTCCATAGAAAGCCTATATTTTTTTTCCTTGATTTGGGTTCCAAAATCTACCAGAGAAAATAACTCCATCAATCATTGGTAGAAAAATATTGGCCTCTGGGCTTGTGTGCCACTCCTGATTCCTGTGTGCGTCATCTCTCAGTCAGTGGGCCATAGAACGCCTATTTTTGGTTTTATTTGTTTTCTAAATTCTCCCTGAAAAAATCATTTTATTTTATTTGGTTTCTAAATTCTTCCTGATAAAATCATATTTTTTTTATTTTTTTTTTTTCTAAAGTCTCCCTGAAAAAAAAAAAAAAAAAAAAAAAACAGTGGGAGATTAATATTGGCCTTTCTGCTTGTGTGCCAGTCTTGACTCCTGGGTGTGCCATCTCTCTCTCTCTCTCTCTCTCTCTCTCTCTCCAATTGTGGTCCATAGAAAGCCTATATTTTTTTTCCTTGATTTGGGTTCCAAAATCTACCAGAGAAAATAACTCCATCAATCATTGGTAGAAAAATATTGGCCTCTGGGCTTGTGTGCCACTCCTGATTCCTGTGTGCGTCATCTCTCACTCAGTGGCCCATAGAAAGCATATAGTTTGTTACATTTGTTTTCTAAATTCTCCCTGCAAAAATCAATTTTTTTTTTTTGGGGGGGGTTTCTAAAGTGTTCCTGAAAAAAATAAAAATAAAAAACAAATAATAGTGTGACATTAATATTAACATTTGTGCTTCAGTGACAGTCCTGCGTGTGGGGCATCTCTCTAATTTGCAGCCACCAAAAAAAGAGTGTGTAACATTGTGCCTGATTTTCGCGGTGGTCTCACCAACCTGTAAAGGGGTAGCTAAATCATACTGAAGTTATAGCTCACCGTGTAAGTTGTGTGACTGCAACAAATAACGTTAGTTTGGTTACGTTTTTAAAACAATGAGGAAGTCTAGTGGAAGAGGTCGTGGCCGGGGGCGTTCATTGTCAGCTGGTAATGAGGGTAGTGGTAGTGGTGGAGCATCAGGTGGTCGTGGGGAAAAAAATATTGCACCTAAGTCTGGAGCTGTGGAGCCAGGTTCGTCGTCCGGCTACACAAGGCCTCGAACGCTCCCTTTTCTGGGATTAGGAAAACCGCTTTTAAAGCCGGAGCAGCAAGAGCAAGTTTTGGCTTATCTTGCTGACTCAGCCTCTAGCTCTTTTGCCTCCTCTCGTGAAACTGGTAAAAGTAAAAGCAGCGCGTCGTTAGTGGATGTTCACGGTCAGGGACAAGTCACTTCCTTGTCCTCTTCAGCAAAAACAACAACAGAGAAGAATGCAGCAGGCGACACAACGGGTTACTCCATGGAGCTCTTTACACATACCGTCCCTGGCTTAGAAAGTGAAGCAGTTAACAGTCCATGCCCATTACAAATTGAATCTGACATGGAGTGCACTGACGCACAGCCACAGCCAGACTACTATGCTGGTCCTTTGACTCAGACCACAACATTGCCCTCGCAGGGTGCTGATCAAGAATCAGACCCTGATGAGACTATGTTGCCCCATCACGAACGCTATACCACCGAACGACACGGTGACACAGACGAAGTTGCGCAGGAGGTACAAGAAGAGTTATTAGATGACCCAGTTCTTGACCCCGATTGGCAGCCATTGGGGGAACAGGGTGCAGGCGGCAGCAGTTCTGAAGCAGAGGAGGAGGAGGGGCCGCAGCAGGCATCAACATCGCCACAGGTTCCATCTGCCGGGCCCGTATCTTGCCCAAAACGCGTGGCAAAGCCAAAACCTGGTGGAGGACAGCGTGGCCATCCGGTTAAAGCTCAGTCTGCAATGCCTGAAAAGGTATCCGATGCTAGAAAGAGTGCAGTCTGGCATTTTTTTAAACAACATCCAATTGATCAGCGCAAAGTCATCTGTCAAAAATGTTCTACTTCCTTAAGCAGAGGTCAGAATCTGAAAAGTCTCAATACTAGTTGCATGCATAGACATTTAACCACCATGCATTTGAAAGCTTGGACTAACTACCAAACGTCCCTTAAGGTTGTTGCACCCTCGGCCAATGAAGCTAGTCATCAACGCAACATCCCTTCCGGCAGTGTAGGACCACCATTTAGCGCACCACCTGCTGTATCTGTGCAGGTATCTTTGCCAGGCCAAAGCAGTCAGGGTCAGGGAATCACCAGTTTCGTAGTAGGAAACACTGCATCTAGGGCACCGGCGGCAACAATACCATCTCCCACCGTCTCTCAGTCTGCCATGTCCACCGGCACCCCCGCTAGTTCCACGATCTCCATCTCTCCAGTCCAGCTCACCCTACATGAGACTATGGTTAGAAAAAGGAAGTACTTAGCCTCGCATCCGCGTACACAGGGTTTGAACGCCCACATAGCTAGACTAATCTCGTTAGAGATGATGCCCTACCGGTTAGTTGAAAGCGAAGCTTTCAAAGACCTGATGGACTACGCTGTACCACGCTACGAGCTACCCAGTCGACACTTTTTTTCCAGAAAAGCCATCCCAGCCCTCCACCAGCATGTTAAAGAGCGCATCGTCCATGCACTCAGGCAATCTGTGAGCACAAAGGTGCACCTGACAACAGATGCATGGACCAGTAGGCATGGCCAGGGACGTTACGTGTCCATCACGGCACACTGGGTAAATGTGGTGGATTCAGGGTCCACAGGGGACAGCAAGTTTGGGACAGTTCTGCCTAGCCCACGGTCTAGTAAACAGTTGTCTGTAGCCGTTCGCACCCCCTCCTCCTCCTCCTCCTCCTCGTCCTCCTGCAGAAGCAAGAGCTCGTCCACAGACCGCAGTCGCACAAACACTCCATCCGCACCTGCCACTGTTGCACACCAGGTCTCCCATTATGGGGCAGCTACTGGCATACGTCAGCAGGCTGTATTGGCTATGAAGTGTTTGGGCGACAATAGACACACCGCGGAAGTTCTGTCCGAGTTCTTGCAGCAAGAAACGCAGTCGTGGCTGGGCACTGTAGATCTTGAGGCAGGCAAGGTAGTGAGTGATAACGGAAGGAATTTCATGGCTGCCATCTCCCTTTCCCAACTGAAACACATTCCTTGCCTGGCTCACACCTTAAACCTGGTGGTGCAGTGCTTCCTGAAAAGTTATCCGGGGTTATCCGACCTGCTCCTCAAAGTGCGTGGACTTTGCGCACATATCCGCCGTTCGCCTGTACACTCCAGCCGTATGCAGACCTATCAGCGTTCTTTGAACCTTCCCCAGCATCGCCTAATCATAGACGTTGCAACAAGGTGGAACTCAACACTGCACATGCTTCAGAGACTGTGCGAACAGAGGCGGGCTGTTATGTTTTTGTGGGAGGATACACATACACGGGCAGGCAGTAGGATGGCAGACATGGAGTTGTCAGGTGTGCAGTGATCGAAGATTCAAGACATGTGTCAAGTCCTTCAGTGTTTTGAGGAATGCACACGGCTGGTTAGTGCAGACAACGCCATAATAAGCATGAGCATCCCCCTAATGCGTCTGCTGATGCAAAGTTTGACGCACATAAAGGATCAGGCGTCTGCACCAGAGGAAGAGGAAAGCCTTGATGACAGTCAGCGATTGTCTGGTCAGGGCAGTGTACATGACGAGGTACCGGGCGAAGAGGAGGTGGAGGATGAGGAGGATGATGGGGATGAGTATATTTTTAATGAGGAAGCTTTCCCGGGGGCACGGGAAATTGGTGGCGTGGCAAGGCCGGGTTCTGGTTTTTTGAGGGACACAAGTGACGTAGATTTGCCTGCAACTGCCCCTCAACCAAGCACAACCGCAGATTTGACAATGGGAACTTTGGCCCACATGGCGGATTATGCCTTGCGTATCCTCAAAAGGGACACACGCATTACAAAAATGATGAACGATGACGATTACTGGTTGGCCTGCCTCCTTGATCCTCGCTATAAAGGCAAATTGCAAAATATTATGCCACATGAGAACTTGGAACTAATATTAGCAACAAAACAATCAACTCTTGTTGACCGTTTGCTTCTGGCATTCCCTGCACACAGCGCCCGTGATCGTTCTCACACGAGCTCCAGGGGCCAGCAGACCAGAGGTGTTAGAGGGGCAGAAATCAGAAGTGGCGTTGGACAGAGGGGTTTTCTGACCAGGTTGTGGAGTGATTTTTCTATGACCGCAGACAGGACAGGTACTGCAGCATCAATTCAAAGTGACAGGAGACAACATTTGTCCAGTATGGTTACAAACTATTTTTCATCCCTTATCGACGTTCTCCCTCAACCGTCATTCCCATTTGATTACTGGGCATCCAAATTAGACACCTGGCCAGAATTGGCAGAATATGCATTGCAGGAGCTTGCTTGCCCGGCAGCTAGTGTCCTATCAGAAAGAGTATTCAGTGCTGCAGGTTCAATACTAACAGAAAAAAGGACTCGTCTGGCTACCCAAAATGTAGATGATCTAACCTTCATTAAAATGAACCACAACTGGATTTCAAAATCTTTTGCCCCACCCTGCCCGGCTGACACCTAGCTTTCCTATGAAAAGGTCTTGCCTGTGGACTATTCTGAATGACTTTTCCAATCTCGTAATTTTCTTCACCTGATTGTCCAGCATACGACATGTTTCCACCTCACGAAATGGCCAAACTCCCCACACGGGGTCGTGCTATCGCCACTTTGCGCTTGGACCCTTGAGAGTGCTGTTTGTCTGAAGAGGTGGGTGTGGCCGCTTTTGGTCGACGGCACTGCCACTGGGTCCCTCATAGTACAATAAAGTGTCTCTGGCGGTGGTGGTGCGCACCCAACGTCAGACTCACCGTTGTAATATGAGGGGCCCTGTGCCTGTACCGCCGGCCACAAGCCAGTTCCCCCCCCCCAGCTCAAACAGTGCTCTACCACTAGCAAAATTATCTCTCACAGCTTCACCAATGTGTAGTCTAGGCGCTGACATCCTTCAATGCCTGGCACTGACAATACCATTGTTTTGACATTTTTGTTATGTTAGGCCTTCGAAGCCTGTCTGCGGTCACTCCTTCCACTAGACTTCCACTGACCATACACTGCTGCCCATGTACCCCTGGAACCAATTTAAAGTGCCTACAGCCAGCCCAATTTTGTTATGTTAGGCCTTGGAAGCCTGTCTGCGGTCACTCCTTCCACTAGACTTCCACTGACCAGACCACTGCTGCCCGTGTACCCCTGGAACCAATTTAAAATTGCCTACAGCCATGTGTTAATATTTTAGGCCTTCGATGCCTGTCTGTGGTCACTCCTTCCACTAGGCCTCCACTGACCACACCACTGCTGCCCGTGTACCCCTGGAACCAATTTAAAATTGCCTACAGCCATGTGTGATTATTTTAGGCCTTCGATGCCTGTCTGCGGTCACTCCTTCCACTAGGCCTCCACTGACCACACCACTGCTGCCCGTGTAACCCTGGAACCAATTTAAAATTGCCTACAGCCATGTGTTATTATTTTAGGCCTTCGATGCCTGTCTGCGGTCACTCCTTCCACTAGGCCTCCACTGACCACACCACTGCTGCCCGTGTACCCCTGGAACCAATTTAAAATTGCCTACAGCCAGCCCAAGTTTGTTATTTTAGGCCTTCGATGCCTGTCTGCGGTCCATTCTTTCAACTACTACTACACTGACCAGGGCACTGCTGCCCAAGTACCCCTGGAACCAATTTAAAATTGCCTACAGCCATGTGTTAATATTTTAGGCCTTCGATGCCTGTCTGTGGTCACTCCTTCCACTAGGCCTCCACTGACCACACCACTGCTGCCCGTGTACCCCTGGAACCAATTTAAAATTGCCTACAGCCATGTGTGATTATTTTAGGCCTTCGATGCCTGTCTGCGGTCACTCCTTCCACTAGGCCTCCACTGACCACACCACTGCTGCCCGTGTAACCCTGGAACCAATTTAAAATTGCCTACAGCCATATGTTATTATTTTAGGCCTTCGATGCCTGTCTGCGGTCACTCCTTCCACTAGGCCTCCACTGACCACACCACTGCTGCCCGTGTACCCCTGGAACCAATTTAAAATTGCCTACAGCCAGCCCAAGTTTGTTATTTTAGGCCTTCGATGCCTGTCTGCGGTCCATTCTTTCAACTACTACTACACTGACCAGGGCACTGCTGCCCAAGTACCCCTGGAACCAATTTAAAATTGCCTACAGCCATGTGTTAATATTTTAGGCCTTCGATGCCTGTCTGTGGTCACTCCTTCCACTAGGCCTCCACTGACCACACCACTGCTGCCCGTGTACCCCTGGAACCAATTTAAAATTGCCTACAGCCATGTGTGATTATTTTAGGCCTTCGATGCCTGTCTGCGGTCACTCCTTCCACTAGGCCTCCACTGACCACACCACTGCTGCCCGTGTAACCCTGGAACCAATTTAAAATTGCCTACAGCCATGTGTTATTATTTTAGGCCTTCGATGCCTGTCTGCGGTCACTCCTTCCACTAGGCCTCCACTGACCACACCACTGCTGCCCGTGTACCCCTGGAACCAATTTAAAATTGCCTACAGCCAGCCCAATTTTTTTATTTTAGGCCTTCGATGCCTGTCTGCGGTCCATTCTTTCAACTACTACTACACTGACCAGGGCACTGCTGCCCAAGTACCCCTGGAACCAATTTAAAATTGCCTACAGCCATGTGTTAATATTTTAGGCCTTCGATGCCTGTCTGTGGTCACTCCTTCCACTAGGCCTCCACTGACCACACCACTGCTGCCCGTGTACCCCTGGAACCAATTTAAAATTGCCTACAGCCATGTGTGATTATTTTAGGCCTTCGATGCCTGTCTGCGGTCACTCCTTCCACTAGGCCTCCACTGACCACACCACTGCTGCCCGTGTAACCCTGGAACCAATTTAAAATTGCCTACAGCCATGTGTTATTATTTTAGGCCTTCGATGCCTGTTTGCGGTCACTCCTTCCACTAGGCCTCCACTGACCACACCACTGCTGCCCGTGTACCCCTGGAACCAATTTAAAATTGCCTACAGCCAGCCCAATTTTTTTATTTTAGGCCTTCGATGCCTGTCTGCGGTCCATTCTTTCAACTACTACTACACTGACCAGGGCACTGCTGCCCAAGTACCCCTGGAACCAATTTAAAATTGCCTACAGCCATGTGTTAATATTTTAGGCCTTCGATGCCTGTCTGTGGTCACTCCTTCCACTAGGCCTCCACTGACCACACCACTGCTGCCCGTGTACCCCTGGAACCAATTTAAAATTGCCTACAGCCATGTGTGATTATTTTAGGCCTTCGATGCCTGTCTGCGGTCCCTCCTTCCACTAGGCCTCCACTGACCTGTCTACTGCGGCCCGTGTACCCCTTGAACCAACCTAATAAAATATTTAAAAAATTAATTTGATTATAAAAAATAAGATCGTGTTGAGATCTCAAATGCAGACATTTTAACAATCAAAACAAACACACAACAAATATCTGGAACTGTACTACAAAGGTCCAACAGCTACAATTTCTTTCTCCTGCAAGAAGTTAACTGAAAGTTTTTTGGAGTTGTTAACACAGATATGGCATCCACCGAGTGTTGTCCTGTCGCGTCTCCTTTAAATTATTTCCAATAAGATGTTAAACTATTAATTTAATAAAATCAATAATTAAAAAAATAATTGAGTAAGTCAAAAGCACATTGCAAATAAACATTAATTACAAATCAAGAAGCATGGCGCGTCCGAGGGTGAGTAGATACCGAATAAGAATATAATCACCCTCGGGCGCGCAATGCTTATTTACAACAGCCTTCCTTCCTAAGAATCAGCCCTTCCGTGGTGTAGAGAGAGGTTGTTGTTACACTCCAAGGTGTTCCCCAGGTTGCCTTTCCTGAGCTTCGATCTTCATGCTCTCGTTTAGTAGGTGTCGGAAAGTAGGCTGCATTAGGCCTAAAAAATGGGGAATGGGGTGGAGAGAGATGGTGTGTTACACTCCAAGGTGTTCTCCAGGTTTCCTCGCCATTGCTTCGATCTTCCGACTCTCGTTTAGTAGTTGTAGAAAACTACACTGCATTAGGCCTACAAAATGGGTATCGGGTGGAGAGAGATGGTGTGTTACACTCCAAGGTGTTCCCCAGGTTGCCTTTCCTGAGCTTCTATCTTCAGGCTCTCATTAAATTGTGGTTAAATGGAACAACTGCATTTGGCGTACTAGTTGGTTTGGGGCCTACTATCGGTGTCTGCCACTCCTTGCTGTTCTCCTGGTTTCCTGTCCTGAAATTCCATTTTCAGCCTCTCGTTAAGTAGTTGTTAATGTTAGACTGCATTTGGCCTACTAGTTGGGTTGGGGCCTACTATCGGTGTCTGCCACTCCTTGCTGTTCTCCTCCACTGAACAAAGCTGTGCCGCCTGTTTACTACGGTTGCCAATTTTGAACTGCATTTCGACTACTTACTGATTTGGCCCTACTCTCTGTGTCAGCCTCTCATTCCAGTTGTCCTCCACTGCAATGCCCCCTGGTTATTCCTGTGTTACCAATTTTGAACTGCATTTAGCCCACTTTATTCTTTGGGCCTATATCTGTGTTTCCACTTCATCGTGCCCATTGCCCAGCCAGTGATAGATGAGTCTGCTGGTACATTGACCCATAACGCAACATTCCCCGTGCACGCTACACAACAACATTGTGACCCTGCTGAAAGTCAGGTTGCTCTTCCCGCATACCATACCACCTTACACGGGGACAAAGAGGAAGGTGCAGATGAAAGTGCAGGTTCCTTCATCAGGTGGGGGGAGGAATACTAGTTGGCGACGTCACTGGCACAGGGCCTCTCATAGTACGCAAAAGTGTTGCTGCCGGTGGGAGGCGCCCCCGCCGTGCAAACACACCGCTGTACTTTGAGGGGCCCTGTGCCAGTGCCAATGCCAACGAGTGGGCCCCCCCTGCTTGCTCAGGATCACAGCACTTGCAAAGTTGAAATACTTACCTCTCCCTGCTCCACTGCCGTGACGTGGTCCAGATTTACTGGGCCCACTAATTACTTGAACCAGCCCTACCCCCCACAACTTTAGCCAAATGACCCCCAATTTCAAATGCCTTCCAATTATTTTAAGGTAAATTACGCTTGACAAGCTTCATTAAGAAGAATGGATGGTTTTGACATTAAAATGGGCACTCTAGGTGTTTTCCTGGCCCCCACTCACTGCCGACTATGCTGCCCCATTGACTTGCATTGGGTTTCGTGTTTCGGTCGATCCCGACTTTACGTCATAATCGGCCGATTTCACTCGACCCGACTTTGGACATAGTCGGGTTTCGCAAAACCCGGCTCGACTCTAAAAAGGTCAAGGTCGCTCAACTCTAGTGACAATGTTTTCCAGATATCACATGTATCCTGGTATATCTTAATCCCACTGTGCAGCCATATATCTAGACTTAAAAATGAAACACTCACCCAGTTATCCATGAAAGATGATCAACAATCCACTTTGACTGTCTCTCCTGTTTTGCTTGTGGCTATCCCCCGTCAGTGAAACTCTCGACTAGTGTTGAGCGATACCTTCCGATATCGGAAAGTATCGGTATCGGATAGGATCGGCCGATATTCAAAAAATATCGGATATCGCCGATACCGATACCCGATCCCAATGCAAGTCAATGGGACCAAAATATCGGAATTAAAATAAACCCTTTCTTTCCTTGTAGGTTCATTCTACATGAAGGAAAACAACTAAGAATAATGCAGGATGTATTTGGGGAGGTGGCGGAGACATTAAAGTCATAGAGGTTTAGCCCAATCAAATAGAATAGCATGTTTTTTTTTTTTTTTTAAAGACGTTCGGAGTGACAAAGATATTGACTATGTAAATTTTTTTTTTATTTTGTCAGATATTGATGTTTCACTATTCCACGCCCTTCCCCTTCTTTTTTTTTTTTACTTTTCCCACATTTTCATCTTCATCATCATCAGCATCTTTGACATCAACTTCTTCACCTTATTCATCTTCTTCTTCATCCTTTACCTTTTTTTTTTTTTTAATACATTCTTCATATTCATTTCATTCAACTATTATTATTCTTCCTATTCTACATATTCATTATATTCAACTGTTATTATTCTTCCTATTCTACTTCTTCATCATATTCTCATTTGTGACAGGCATTCCCATAGTTGTTATCTATAAAAGTTTGAAGATTACACCTTCCGTTCTGCCAGTCACAAAAGTTACATTTGTCCGCGTTCAGTTTGGCCTGCAGCATCAGGCTTTATCCAGGGGCACCACGAGGAGGAACGGACTCACCCCCATACACTGCTTAGTCTTCTTCTGCATATAATTTAGATAATATCTTTTGCTCTGATATTAAGTCTTATGCTTAATGTTCTTCTGCTCTTTGTTCTGCAGCCTCTTGTTCTTCTGCTTCTCGGTCTTCCATGTCGTCGTCTCCAGGGTCGTCGTCTCCAGGGTCGTCGTCTCCAGTGTCGTCGTCTCCGCCGCCGTCGTCTCCGCCGTCGTCGTCTCCGCCGTCGTCGTCTCCGCCGTCGTCGTCGTCGTCATCGGGGTGGTCTTCCGGGTCGTCGACGTTAGGGTCTTCAACTTGGAAATGTAGCAGAAGGTACAAGAAGGCTGAGAAAATGCCAAGAACCAGCTGATGGAACTGGAACTCGGATGGCTACCCAAAGGTTCAAGAGCCTATGGAACTACCGAGGACCAGCTGATGTTACTGGAACCCGGTTACTAAGCAGGAGGTACCCGTGCTAAAAAGCACTACCAAGGACCGCCTGACGTTGGCGGAACTCGGATACCCAGAAGGAGGCACCTAAGCCAAAGGCTCTGCCCGGAACCAGCTGACGGTACTGGAACCAGGATGGGGAGCAGAAGGTACAAGAGCAAAAGACACTGCCGAGAACCAGCTGACGGTACTGGAACCCGGATGGGTAGCCGAAGGTCCAAGAGCCAATGGAACTACCGAGGACCAGCTGACGTTACTGGAACCCGGTTACTAAGCAGGAGGTACCCGTGCCTGAAAGCACTACCAAGGACCACCTGACGTTGGTGGAACTTGGATACCCAGAAGGAGGCACCTAAGCCAAAGGCTCTGCCCGGAACCAGCTGACGGTACTGGAACCAGGATGGGGAGCAGAAGGTAAAAGAGCAAAAGACACTGCCGAGAACCAGCTGACTGTGCTGGAACCAGGTGGTGGACCCGAAGGCCCACAGGAGAGGAGAGAACAGCTAGGCCGCGAGGCAGCCGCAGTTACTGAACCCCAACAGTCCTACAGGGGGAGCTGGGCCTACTGGCACTACAGAACCAGCCTTGACTACCAGTTCACGCAGCCCACATAGGAAGCTCCTAAACTGGAGGCACCCTGGAGTTGGCTAACCCGACCGCACCACGACGGGGCAAGCATAGGCGTCTCCGTGAGCTTGACACTACCCGGAAACAGCTGACGGTGCTGAAACCAGGTTTGGCACGAGGGAGTACCTGTGACAAAAACACTGCCGAGAACCAGCTGGCGGTGCTGGAACCCAGATGCGTTGCCCCAGTGTGCAAGAGCCAATGGTACGACCGAGGACCAGCTGACGGTGCTGGAACCCGGTTACTAAGCTGTAGGTGCCCGCGCTTAAAAGCACTACCAAGGACCGCCTGACGTTGGCGGAACTCGGATACCCAGGAGGAGGCACCTAAGCCAAAGGCTCGGCCCGGAACCAGCTGACGGTGCTGGAACCAGGTGGTGGACCCCAAGGCCCACAGGAGAGGAGAGAACAGCTAGGCCGCGAGGCAGCCGCAGTTACCGAACCCCAACAGTCCTACAGGGGGAGCTGGGCCTACTGGCACTACAGAACCAGCCTTGACTACCAGTTCACGCAGCCCACATAGGAAGCTCCTAAACTGGAGGCACCCTGGAGTTGGCTAACCCGACCGCACCACGACGGGGCAAGCATAGGCGTCTCCGTGAGCTTGACACTACCCGGAAACAGCTGACGGTGATGAAACCAGGTTTGGCACGAGGGAGTACCTGTGACAATAACACTGCCGAGAACCAGCTGGCGGTGCTGGAACCCAGATGCGTTGCCCCAGTGTGCAAGAGCCAATGGTACGACCGAGGACCAGCTGACGGTGCTGGAACCCGGTTACTAAGCTGTAGGTGCCCGCGCTTAAAAGCACTACCAAGGACCGCCTGACGTTGGCGGAACTCGGATACCCAGGAGGAGGCACCTAAGCCAAAGGCTCGGCCCGGAACCAGCTGACGGTGCTGGAACCAGGTGGTGGACCCCAAGGCCCACAGGAGAGGAGAGAACAGCTAGGCCGCGAGGCAGCCGCAGTTACCGAACCCCAACAGTCCTACAGGGGGAGCTGGGCCTACTGGCACTACAGAACCAGCCTTGACTACCAGTTCACGCAGCCCACATAGGAAGCTCCTAAACTGGAGGCACCCTGGAGTTGGCTAACCCGACCGCACCACGACGGGGCAAGCATAGGCGTCTCAGTGAGCTTGACACTACCTGGAAACAGCTGACGGTGCTGAAACCAGGTTTGGCACGAGGGAGTACCTGTGACAAAAATACTGCCGAGAACCAGCTGGCGGTGCTGGAACCCAGATGCGTTGCCCCAGTGTGCAAGAGCCAATGGCACGACCGAGGACCAACTGACGGTGCTGGAACCCGGTTACTAAGCTGTAGGTGCCCACGCTTAAAAGCACTACCAAGGACCGCCTGACGTTGGCGGAACTCGGATACCCAGGAGGAGGCACCTAAGCCAAAGGCTCGGCCCGGAACCAGCTGACGGTGCTGGAACCAGGTGGTGGACCCGAAGGCCCACAGGAGAGGAGAGAACAGCTAGGCCGCGAGGCAGCTGCAGTTACCGAACCCCAACAGTCCTACAGGGGGAGCAGGGCCTACTGGCACTACAGATTCAGCCTTGACTACCAGTTCACGCAGCCCACATAGGAAGCTCCTAAACTGGAGGCACCCTGGAGTTGGCTAACCCGACCGCACCACGACGGGGCAAGCATAGGCGTCTCAGTGAGCTTGACACTACCCGGAAACAGCTGACGGTGCTGAAACCAGGTTTGGCACGAGGGAGTACCTGTGACAAAAACACTGCCGAGAACCAGCTGGCGGTGCTGGAACCAAGATGCGTTGCCCCAGTGTGCAAGAGCCAATGGTACGACCGAGGACCAGCTGACGGTGCTGGAACCCGGTTACTAAGCTGTAGGTGCCCGCGCTTAAAAGCACTACCAAGGACCGCCTGACGTTGGCGGAACTCGGATACCCAGGAGGAGGCACCTAAGCCAAAGGCTTGGCCCGGAACCAGCTGACGGTGCTGGAACCAGGTGGTGGACCCCAAGGCCCACAGGAGAGGAGAGAACAGCTAGGCCGCGAGGCAGCCGCAGTTACCGAACCCCAACAGTCCTACAGGGGGAGCTGGGCCTACTGGCACTACAGATTCAGCCTTCACTACCAGTTCACGCAGCCCACATAGGAAGCTCCTAAACTGGAGGCACCCTGGAGTTGGCTAACCCGACCGCACCACGACGGGGCAAGCATAGGCGTCTCAGTGAGCTTGACACTACCCGGAAACAGCTGACGGCGCTGGAACCAGGTTTGGCACGAGGGAGTACCTGTGACAAAAACACTGCCGAGAACCAGCTGGCGGTGCTGGAACCCGGATGCGTTGCCTATCAAAGATTGTCTTCCTACAGCCCCAACTAGCGGTGTTGGAGCAAAGGGTAAGCAGGGGGAGCAGAGTGTAGGCCGAAGCCTGCACTTGAGTCAGCTTTGTGTCTGCGTTGCGTTTGCAGGACACTTTGCCGGCTACACAGTGGGGGAACAGCAGGCGGTGCTGAACCCCACTAACACATTGGCTGGTGTTTTTCTCTGTGCAGCTAGCACTTCCGGGCAAAAACTAGCGGTGTTATAGCCCAGGGGCAGCAGGAGGAGGAGAGGAGCAGAGTGTAGGCCGAAGCCTAGTTGAATCAATTTCAAAGGTAAACTTTAACCCCCCCTCAGGTGTTACAAAGTACAAGAGCCACACCTTGTGCAGCATTAATGCTGCACAAGTAAAAGGTTGCTCTATTAATTTTTCTACTTGCACACGCTGAATGCAACACGTACACAATTTAGCCCATTCTACAGTCAAACTGTAGTTGAGGCGTGACTTGTATTTTTAAGGAGACGCAGCATAGGTGTCCCAAATAACGCCTTTGTGCTTGGCGCAGCTTCCTGAGCGTTGTTTTTTGCTGTACAGGAGTCAGCGCTCTTGTGTTATCCCTTGGCAATGCCCTGTTAGCGCTGCCCGTCTTATGACCTCATTTCATGTTGGCCGCTGCGGTTAACGATGGCCATAAATCCCAGACCCACAGTGCCTTTTCATAAAGTCACACTGCGGTGCTGGGATTCGTGGCCTTGAGCAGTAAATATTTTCGACGCTCACACACGTCCTTACACCTGCTTCAGACTGGGCGGCCTCTGCTGATCCCTTTTCGCATGCCGCGGCCATGAGGCTGCACAGTCAGAAGAAGGCGGAAGGAGATGAGTGACGACAGGCGAACATATGCACTGCTCGTGCCCATAAACCACACCCTCGCTGACAAAATAAATAAGACAACGAGGGACGTTGTTTCACGCAGGGCGGATGCACAGGCGCAGCCAGCTAACCATGATGTCAAAAGACGGGAAGCGCTACCAAGGGGGGTGCTGCGTATCATTAGAAAGGAAAGTCACACCTCAGGGACAGTGGAATGGTCTCAATGAGACACATTTTGTACGTGTTGAGTTCCACGTGGGCAAGGAGAAAAACTCAGCCACCTTGTACAAATGCAGCAGTACTGCTGAACAAGGTGGCTGTTATACATAGAAACACCTGGGGGTGGGGGGCAGGCTCCCTTCAATTTCAGTTCATGTGCCTGCATGGCGTTTGCAGGTCACGTTGCCGGCTACACAGCTGGGGAACAGCTGGCGGTGCTGAACCCCACTGACACATTGGCTGGTGTTTTTCTCTGTGCATCTAGCACTTCCAGGCTAAAACTGGCGGTGTTATGAGCCCAGGGTCAGCAGGAGGAGGAGAGGAGCAGAGTGTAGGCCGAAGCCTAGTTGAACCAATTTCAAAGGTAACCTTTAACCCCCTCAGGTGTTGCAAGGTACAAGAGCCACACCTCGTGCAGCATTAATGCTGCACAAGTAAAAGGTTGCTCTCTTAATTATTCTCCTTGCACACGCTGAATAAAACACGTACACTATTTAGCCCATTCTACTGTAAAACAGTAGTGGAGGCGTGACTTGTCTTTTTAAAGAAAAGCAGCCCAGGTGTCGAAAATAACACCTTGGTGCATGGGCGCAGCTTCCTGAGCGTTGTTATTTGCTGTACAGGAGTCTGCGCTCTTGTTATCCCTTGGCCATGCGCCGTGAGCGCTTCCTGTCTTCTGACCTCATTTCATGTTGGCCGATGCGGTTAGCGGTGGACATGAATCCCAGACCCACAGTGTGTTTGGAAAAAAATCACACTGCGTGGCTGGGATTCGTGCCCTTGTGCAGTTAATATGTTTGCCGCTCACACATGTCCTTACACCTGCTTCAGACTGGGCGGCCTCATCTGATCCCTTATCGCATGCCGCGGCCATGAGGCCGCACAGTCTGAAGAAGGCGGAAGGAGATGAGTTAAGACAGGCAAACATATGCACTGCACATGCCCATCAATCACACCCTCGCTGTCCAAAAAAATAAGACACCGAGGGGCGTTGTTTCGAGCAGGGCAGACGCACAGGCGCAGCCAGCTAACCAATGATGTCAAAAGACGGGCAGCGCTAACAAGGGTGGTGCTGCGTATCATTAGAAAGGAAAGTCACACCTCAGGGACAGTGGAATGGTCTCAATGAGACACATTTAGTACGTGTTTAATTAAACGTGGGCAAGGAGAAAAAGTCAGCCACCTTGGACAAATGCAGCAGTACTGCTGTACAAGGTGGCTGTTATACATAGAAACACCTGGGGGTGGGGGGCAGGCTTCCTTCAATTTCAGTTCATGTGCCTGCGTGGCGTTTGCAGGACACGTTGCCAGCTACACAGCAGGGGAACAGCTGGCGTTGCTGAACCCCACTGACACATTGACTGGTGTTTTTCTCTGTGAAGCTCGCATGTCCGGGCAAAAACTGGCGGTGTTAGAGCCCAGGGTCAGCAGGAGGAGGAGAGGAGCAAAGTGTAGGCCGAAGCCTGCACTGGTGGCAGCTTTTGGTCGGTTGTGCCAGCGTGGCTTGTGCTGGACACGATGCTGGCTACACAGCAGGGGAACAGCTGGCGGTGCTGAACCCCACTAACACATTGGCTGTTGTTTTTCTCTGTGAAGCTCGCATTTCCGGGCAAAAACTAGCAGTGTTAGAGCCCAGGGTCCGCAGGAGGAGGAGAGGAGCAAAGTGTAGGCCGAAGCCTGCACTGGTGGCAGCTTTTGGTCGGTTGTGCCAGCGTGGCTTGTGCTGGACCCGATGCCGGCTACACAGAAGGGGAACAGCTGGCGGTGCTGAACCCCACTAACACATTGGCTGTTTTTCTCTGTGAAGCTCGCATTTCCGGGCAAAAACTAGCGGTGTTAGAGCCCAGGGTCAGCAGGAGGAGGAGAGGAGCAGAGTGTAGGCCAAAGCCTAGTTGAACCAATTTCAAAGGTAACCTTTAACCCCCCCTCAGGTGTTGCAAGGTACAAGAGCCACACCTTGTGCAGCATTAATGCTGCACAAGTAAAAGGTTGCTCTATTTAGTTTGCTCCTTGCACACGCTGAATAAAACACGTACACTATTTAGCCCATTATACTGTCTAACAGTAGTGGAGGCGTGACTTGTCTTTTTAAGGAGACGCAGCACAGGTGTCAAAATTTACACCTAGGTGCTGGGCGCAGAATCCTGAACGTTGTTATTAGCTGTACAGGAGTCTGCGCTATTGTGATCCCTTGGCCATGCGCTGTGAGCGCTGCCTGTCTTCTCACCTCATTTCATGTTGGCCGTTGCGGTTAGCAATGGATATGAATCCCAGGCCCGCAGTGTGTTTTCAAAAAATCACACTGCGTGGCTGGGATTCGTGGCCTTGTGCAGTAAATATGTTTGCCGCTCACACATGTCCTTACACCTGCTTCAGACTGGGCGGCCTCTGCTGATCCCTTATCGCCTACCACGGCCAGGAGGCCGCACAGTCTGAAGAAGGTGGAAGGAGATGAGTTAAGACAGGCGAACATATGCACTGCACATGCCCATCAATCACACCCTCGCAGCCAAAATATATGAAACGAGGGGGGTTGTGTCGGGCAGGGCGGACGCACAGGCACAGGCAGCCAACCAATGATGTCAGAAGACGGGCAGCGCTACCAAGGGGGGTGGTGCGTGTCATTAAAAAGGAAAGTCACACCTCAGGGACATTGTAATGGTCTGTAATGAGACACATATTTTACGTGTTTAATTCTACGTGGGCAAGGATAAAAAATCAGCCACCTTGTACAAATGCAGCAGTACTGCTGTACTAGGTGGCTGTTATACATAGAAACACCTGGGGGGGTGGGGCCAGGTTCCCTTTAATTTCAGTTCATGTGCCTGCGTGGCGTTTGCAGGTCACGTTGCTGGCTACACAGCAGGGGAACAGCTGGCGTGGCTGAACCCCACTAACACATTGGCTGGTGTTTTTCTCTGTGCAGCTGGCAATTCCGGGCAAAAACTAGCAGTGTTTAAGCCCAGGGTCAGCAGGAGGAGGAGAGGAGCAGAGTGTAGGCCGAAGCCTGCACTGGTGGCAGCTTTTGTTCTGTTGTGCCAGCGTGGCTTGTGCTGGACACGTTGCCGACTACACAGCAGGGGAACAGCTGGCGGTGCTGAACCCCATTGACACATCAGCTAGTGTTTTTTCTGTGTAGACAACACTTCCAGGTGGCAACTGACAGTGTTGAAACCCAGGGAATCAAAGAGGAGCAGAGTGTAGGCCGAAGCCTGCAGTGGAGCAAGTTGAAAGGGAACCTTTAACCCCCCCCCCCAGGCATTTGTTGCTGAAAGAGCCATCTTGTACAGCAGTAATACTGCACATGGCAAATGGTGGCTCTGAAAATTATGCTCCTTGCAAACGCTGAAGTACACACTCATATAATGTGTCCCCTCACACTGTCAAACCGTCCCGGAAGTGGGACTTTCCTTTGTAATGTGACACAGCAAAGCCGTCATTCCAACCCCCTTGGTGCCGTGCGCCACCTCCTCAACGTTGTTTGGTTCTGTCACGGAGCCCGCGCTGTAATGTTATCCCTTGGCCATGCACAGTTAGCGGTGCCCGTCTTCTGACATCATGTAGGTGTCAGGCTGGCAGTGCCTGTGCGTCCAAGCTGCCCGAGATCCAACATTGCAGTGTCATCTAATGTAGTCCCACTGCGGACCAGGGATCCATGGGCATGCGCAGTGCATATCATCGCCTCTCACTCACCTCCTTCCTGCTTCTTCAGACTGTGCGGCGTCACGGCCGTGGCATGCTATTAGGGATCAGCTGACGCCGCCTAGTCTGAAGAAGCGTGAAGAAGGGGAGTGAGAGGCTAGTATATGCACTGCGCATGGCCATGGATACCAGGCCCACTGTGGGATCACATTAGACGACACTGCGAGGTGGGATTTCGGGCAGCGTGGACGCACAGGCGCAGCCAGGACGACAACAAATGATGTCAGAGGACGGGCAGCGCAAACTGTGCATGGCCAAGGGATAACATAACAGCGCAGGGTCCATGACGGAATCAAACAACGCTAAGGAGCCAGCGCACGGTGGCAAGGGGGTAGCAATGACGGCTGTGCTGCGTCACATTACAAAGGAAAGTCCCACCTCCGGGACGGTTGGACGGTGTGAGGGGACACATTACATGAGTGTGTAGTTCAGCATTTGCAAGGAGCATAATTTCAAGAGCGACCTTTCCCTTGTGCAGTATTAGTGCTGCACATGGTGGCTCTTTCAGTAACAAACGCCTAGGGAGGGGGGGGACAGGTCCCCTTACATTTTAGTTGTGCCAGCGTGGCGGTCGCATGACACGTTGCCGGATACACAGCTGGGGATCAGCTGACGTTACTGAACCCCAATAACAGAGGAGCGACTGTTAACTGTGCACACAGCACTTCCAGGCACCAACTGGCGGTGTTAGAGCCCAGGGACAGCAGGAGGAGCAGATTGGAGGTATTGTCGCACACACAGCTGGGGATCAGCTGACGTTACTGAACCCCAATAACAGAGGAGCGACTGTTAACTGTGCACACAGCACTTCCAGGCACCAACTGGCGGTGTTAGAGCCCAGGGACAGCAGGAGGAGCAGATTGGAGGTATTGTCGCACACACAGCTGGGGATCAGCTGACGTTACTGAACCCCAATAACAGAGGAGCGACTGATAACTGTGCACACAGCACTTCCAGGCACCAACTGGCGGTGTTAGAGCCCAGGGACAGCAGGAGGAGCAGATTGGAGGTATTGCCGCACACACAGCTGGGGATCAGCTGACGTTACTGAACCCCAATAACAGAGGAGCGACTGTTAACTGTGCACACAGCACTTCCAGCCACCAACTGGCGGTGTTAGAGCCCAGGGACAGCAGGAGGAGCATATTGGAGGTATTGCCGCACACACAGCTGGGGATCAGCTGACGTTACTGAACCCCAATAACAGAGGAGCGACTGTTAACTGTGCACACAGCACTTCCAGGCACCAACTGGCGGTGTTAGAGCCCAGGGTCAGCAGGAGGAGCAGAGGAACAGAGTGTAGGCCGAAGCCTGATTGGAGCAAGTTGAAAGGGAACCTTTAACCCCCCCCCCCAAGACGTTTGTAGCTGAAAGAGCCATCTTGTGCAGCACTAAGGATGCAAAAGGAAAAGGTTGCTCTTTAAATTATGCTCCTTGCAAACACTGAAGTAAACACTAAAAATGTGTCCCCTTATACCGTTCAACCGTTCCGGAGGTGCGAATTTCCTTCGTAATGGGACACAGCACAGCTGTCATTCCTATCCCCTTGGTGCCGTGCGCTGCCTCCTCAGCGTTGTTTTAAGCTGTCACGGAGCCTGCGCTGTTCTGTTAGCCCTTGGCCATGCCCAATTAGCGCTGCCTGTCTTCTGACATAATTTGGTATCAGGCTGTCAGTGCCTGTGCGTCCACGCTGCTCCAGATCCCACCTCGCAGTCTCGTCTAATGTAATCCCACTGCGGGCCTTGGATCCATGGGCATGCACAGTGCATATACTCGACTCTCACTCCCCTCCTTCCCTCTTCTTCAGACTGTGCGGTGTCACGGCCAAGGCATGCTATTAGGGATCAGCTGACGGCGCACAGTCTAAAGAAGGCGGAGGGAAATGAGCGAGAGCCCGAGGGGAAGATATGCACTGCGCATGCCCATAGATCCCAGGCCCGCAGTGTGACTTAATCAGAAGACACTGCGAGGCGGGATCTCGGGCAGCGCGGCCGCACAGGCGCAGCCAGCCTGACACCAAATTATGTCAGAAGACAGGCAGCGCAAATAGGGCATGCCCAAGGGATAACAGAACAGCGCAGGCTCCGTGACAGCTTAAAACAACGCTGAGGAGGCAGCGCATGGCACCAAGGGGGTAGGAATGACGGCTGTGCTGCGTCACATTACGAAGGAAAGTTCCAGCTCCGGGACGGTATAACGGTATCAGTGAACACATTTTATAAGTGTTAAGTTCTGCGTGTGCAAGGAGCTAAACCAAAAGAGCTACCTTTTCCTTGTGCAGCATTACTGCTGCACAAGATGGCTCTTTCAGTAACAAACGATGGGGGGTGGGGGGGAACAGGTTCCCTTACATTTAGGTTGTTGTGCCAGCGTGGCGGTCGCAGGACACATTGCCGGCTGCACGGCTGGGGATCAGCTGACGTTACTGAAACCCAATAACACTGGGTCGTATGTTTTTACTGTGCAGCCTGCACTTCTGAGCCGCAACTGGCGGTGTTGGAGCCCAGGAATAGCAGTTCAGGTGGTAGAAAGATGAACACAGCAGGAGACCTGGATGACACCCAATTACTTAATCAGGCAGAGGAGTGGCAAATTCCTGCAAGATCCAGGCCTGGTTCATTTTCAGGAAAGTAAGCCGGTCAACGTTATCGGAGGACAGTTGCATGCGACGGTCTGTTAGTACACCACCTGCGGCACTAAAGACACGTTCCGATAAGACACTAGCCGCAGGGCAAGCCAGCACCTCCAATGCATACTGGCTTAGCTCTGGCCATGTATCCAGCTTAGAGACCCAAAACTTGAACGGGGAAGAGCCGTCTGGGAGTACAGTAAGAGGGCAAGCCATGTAGTCTGTCACCATCTGACGGAACCGTTGCCTCCTGCTGACTGGAGCCGCCGGTGATGGTGTAGACATTTGGGGCGGGCACACAAAAGTGTGCCAGAGTTGTGCCATACTGGGCTTGCCTTGGGCAGAGGCACTGCTTCTGCTCCCTCTTTGGGCAGAGCCTCCCCCACTGCCTCGACGCACTGAGCTGCTTTGTAAAGCACTAGCAGCACTCCTCTCAGTTGGACAGGAGAAGATGATGGAATTCACCAGTGTGTCGTGGTACTCCCGCAATTTACGCTCCCGGGTCAACGCTGGGATGAGGTTTTGGACGTTGTCCCGGTAGCGAGGATCGAGGAGGGTGAACACCCAATAATCAGGCATGTTGAGAATGTGGTCGATGCGGCGGTCGTTTCTCAGGCACTGCAGCATGAAATCCACCATGTGCTGCAGACTGCCAACTGGCCCAGAAACGCTGTCCCCTGCTTGAGACATGATCTCTGACTGCTCGTCATCACCCCACCCTCGCTGTACACACTGACCACTGGACAATTGTGTCGCTCCTTCTTCTGGACGGAGCTCTTCCTCCTCCATTGACTCCTCCTCATCCTCCTCACAAATTGGCCCCTGCGTACCCCTTTGTGAGGAACCACGTGGCGCTGACTCTCCAGAAGCTGATGGAAAAGGTGACTCCTCATCCTCCACCTCTTCCACAACATCATCCCTTAACCCTTGCAAAGTTTGCTGAAGCAGGCAGATAAGGGGGACAGTCATGCTGACTAGTACATCATCTGCACTTGCCATCCGCGTGGAATAATCAAAAGGACGCAAAACCTGGCAGACGTCCTTCATAGTGGCCCACTCTGTGGTTGTGAAGTCTGATCGGCGCTGACTGCGACTTCTTTGCGCCTGATGCAGCTGGTACTCCATAACTGCTTGCTGCTGCTCACACAACCGCTCCAACATATGTAACGTGGAATTCCACCGGGTAGGTAGGTCACATATGATGCGGTGTTCCGGAAGGCGGAATCGGCGCTGCAGAGAAGCAATGCGGGATCTGGCCAAGCTGGAACGCCGCAAGTGAGCACACTCTAGGCGGACCTTGTGCAGCAGGGCATCAAGATCCGGATAGTCCCTCAGAAAACTCTGCACAACCAAATTGAGCACATGTGCCAGACATGGGATGTGAGTGAGGTTGCCAAGGGCCAAAGCTGCCACCAGATTTCGGCCATTGTCACACACTACCATGCCTGGCTGGAGATTCGCTGGCAGTAACCACACATCGCTCTCCTGCTTGATGGCATTCCAGAGCTCCTGCGCTGTGTGGCCCTCGATTCCCCAATGAAACAAGTTTCAAGACGGCCTGCTGACGTTTGGCCACGGCTGTGCTCATGTCGGTCATAGGTAAACGTTCACGGGTCCATGTGGAGGTGGACTGTGACGGCTCCTGCAGAGTTGATTCTGAGGAACTTGTGTAAGAGGAGGAGTCAATGCGTACAGACTGGATTCCTGCAATCCTTGGAGTGGGCAGGACACGTCCTGCGCCACTCGCACGATCTGTACCTGGCTCAACAACATTAACCCAATGGGCAGTGAGGGAAACGTATCACCCCTGTCCATGCTGACTGGTCCACGCATCAGTGGTGAGGTGCACCTTGCTACTGACGGCGTTCAGTAGCGCATGTTTTATGTTTCCCTCAACATGCCTGTGCAGGGCAGGGACAGCTTGCCTGCTGAAGTAAAAGCGGCTGGGCACCTTGTACTGTGGGACTGCCAATGCCATCAAGTCACGGAAGCTGTCAGTCTCCACCAGCCTGAACGAGAGCATTTCCACGGACAACAGTTTGGCAATGCCTGCATTCAGAGCCTGTGCTCGGGGGTGGTTGGCCGAGAATGCCCGCCTTTTCTCCCATGCCTGTACTACCGATGGCTGTAGAGTAGACTGGGAGTGTGAGGATGACTGGGAAGGTGGTGCTGTGGGTGGAATTACACAAGGTCTCTGGACAACAGTGCCAGAGGTTCTTCCATGGCGATCCTGGGAGGAAGCCAAACCAGCTGTGCGTGAGCTGGAGGAAGAGGCAACACGAGCTGAAGAGGTGGTAGCTGCCGCTGTTGGTTGGCCTACATCTTCAGTGTGTTTCTGTAACTCCACCTGGTCCGCACATGTTTCCACATATTTGTGGTATTGAGGTTGCTGACATTTTTCCCTCTTTTTACTTTCTGATGACACAGCTTGCATTTGACAAAACAAATGTCATCTGCAACTGTGTCAAAAAAGGACCAGGCACTGCAAGTCTTGGGAGCGCCCTTTTTGGCTTTGGAAAGAGACAGGCTCCTAACGGGTGCCAAAGTGGAGGCTACAGGCTCCGCAGTCTTCCCCCTCCCTCTGCCTCTTTGGCCCGTAAGGGGAATCTCTTCCTCAGAGCTGCTCCCACCACCTTCCTGTTCCTCACGCCACGATGGGTCAACGACCTCATCATCTCCACTACCCTCTGCCACCAACTGCTCCTCCTGGGTAGTCTCGGCAGCACAGTACACACCAGAAAGCGGCACCTGAGTTTCATCATCAGATGCGTACTGCGCTGTGGTCACCGGAGGCACTGGCCCACCCACCTCTTCAGAGTCAGAGAGACAAAGCTGTTGGGCATCACTGCACACTGCCTCTTCTTCCATTTCTCCAATGCTGCTTGGCTGGCCCCCTGTTTCCAAGCCAAGAGATTCAGAGAACAGAAGTAGAGACGGCTCCTATCCTGGGCTCTCTGACTGCCTGGCCAATTTGGCAGGTGGTGAAGAGACAGATGGCTGCTCTCCAGTGGTCTGTGCCTGAGAGGATGTGGCACTAACTGAAGTCGACGCCGAGGCGTTAGCTGCCATCCACCCGACAACGGCTTCAATTTGGTCTTCACGCAGCAGCGGTGCACGGCGCTCTCCCACAAAGCTGCGCATGAAGGACTGTTCCCTGCTGAAACTGAGTGACGACGAGTCACCGGCGCCCGCAGCAGGCACAGAATCACCACGTCCTCTCCCTGCTCCTCTCCCTGCTCCGCGCCCATGCCCACGTGCCTTACTCCCTGCCCTCTTCATCTTGGTTGACAGATAAAGATAAGCAGAAAAGTACTAAGGCCTTAGTGTGCTTATTCCTGAAATGCTCCTCCTAACAGGTGTAAGAAACACTAATGTTGTAAAGTGTGGACTAAACTTTATTATTTTTCAAATGTGGCCTACACAAGTGTTAAGTTGTGTTTGGTGAACTTTACTTTTTTTTTTTTGCAGATCGGGCTACAGAGCTAGTTTAAATCACACGGAGACCGTGCAGACAGCCGTAAACGGCGCTGCAAGGCCCAAAAAACCTCCTCTAGGTTATCCTATTTAGTGTTTTTCCACTGTTTAGCTGGAGACGGGTGGAAAGACACTAATAGGGAATTTTTTTTTTAAATTTTAAACAGGCTGCACTATTTGAAAAAAAGGAATTTTTTTTTCAAGGTATGAGGCAGTAACGCACCCTGAGCTGAATCCAACCGGCTATGGCTGCACACAGACTACAGGGCGAGCTGCGCTCACATAGAGACCGTGCAGACAGCCGTAAACGGCGCTGCAAGGCCCAATAAACCCCCTCTAGGTTATCCTATGTAGTATTTTTCCACAATTTAGCTGGAGACGGGTGGAAAAACACTAATAGGAAATTTTTTTAAAAAATTTTAAACTAGCTGCACTATTTGAAAAAAATGAAATTTTTTTTCAAGGTATGAGGCAGTAACGCACCCTGAGCTGAATCCAACCGGCTATGGCTGCACACAGACTACAGGGCGAGCTGCGCTCACACAGAGACCGTGCAGACAGCCGTAAACGGCGCTGCAAGGCCCAAAAAAACCCCTCTAGGTTAGCCTATGTAGTGTTTTTCCACAATTTAGCTGGAGACGGGTGGAAAAACACTAATAGGAAATTTTTTGTTTAAAGTTTAAACAGGCTGCACTATTTGAAAAAAAGTAAATTTTTTTTCAAGGTATGAGGCAGTAACGCACCCTGAGCTGAATCCAACCGGCTATGGCTGCACACAGACTACAGGGCGAGCTGCGCTCACACAGAGACCGTGCAGACAGCCGTAAAAGACGCTGAAAGGCCCAAAAAAACCCTCTAGGTTATCCTATGTAGTGTTTTTCCACAATTTAGCTGGAGACGGGTGGAAAAACACTAATAGGAATTTTTTTTTTAAATTTTAAACAGGCTGCACTATTTGAAAAAAAGGAAAATTTTTCTCAAGGTATGAGGCAGTAACGAACCCTGAGCTGAATCCAACCGGCTATGGCTGCACACAGACTATAGGGCGAGCTGGGCTCACACGGAGACCGTGCAGACAGCCGTAAACGGCGCTGCAAGGCCCAAAAACCCCCCTCTAGGTTATCCTATGTAGTGTTTTTCCACAATTTAGCTGGAGACGGGTGGAAAAACACTAATAGGAAATTTGAGAAAAAATGGGCAGCAGGCTGCACTATGAGCAAAAAAGGACAACTGTGTGAGGCAGTGTGAACCCCCCCTGAGCTGAATACAACCGGGTATATGGCTGCACACAGACAACAGAGTGAGCTGCACACACACAGAGACCTTGCAGAACGCTGTTAAAACAGCGCTGCAAGGCAAGAGCAAGCTGAACAGTGAAGAACACACAGCTTTTTGCTAAATTAGCCTTTGGAAAGGAAAATAAAGCAATTAGCTATCTCAACTGGCCCTCAGTTAGAACACAGCGTCCTGTCCCTAACTGAAATCACAGCAGAGTGAGCGCAAAATGGCGGCAGCGTTTTTTTATAGTGCAGAGAGACATCATTTCAGCAGCCAATCACAGCCTTGCCAGTACTTACATGCCCACCATGCTAAACAGGATGTGCCCACACTTCCAATCATTCCTCATTGGCTGCTGTGTTCAGTTTGAATTCTGGGAACTTCCGATTCCGGTATCCGATATGCGGGAAGTATCGGAATTCGGTATCGGAATTCCGATACCGCAAATATCGGCCGATACCCGATACTTGCGGTATCGGAATGCTCAACACTACTCTCGACTTGTTTCGTGTCTCTCAATCATCAGGGGAGTAGGTAAGCAGGGGTGTGAAGGATACTAGGAACGAAATGCCAAAGAATGTCAAGGTTGCTTGTTGATCATTGTTATCACTTATGTGGATAAGGTGGATAGATGATAACTTGTTTTCACCAAAGAACAACTTTATTGCAAACTACATTAATTGTACATCACAGTAGCAGGAGCCACCTGTATTTTACAGTTAACGCTCCACTATAATAGACATCCAAAAAATATTTGCATGTAGCTGTAGAATTGGCACCTAGACCCCTAGAATCAATTTCTCCTGTGGGCCCCAGACACCCCAGTCTAACCCTGGCAGAGAGAGAATCCTGCTGATCACAAGAGTTTACTCTCTACAGGAGAGAGGACCCAGCTGATCATTAATGCTTGTGCAAGAAGACGAACCGGACAGGGGTACCTCTCTTACGCCGGGTCCTGAACTGTCAGGGCTATCTCTTCTGTTGTCCAGGGGAAAGCTTAGTGGACCACACCAACCTTTGCACTAGTCTGCAGGAGGCGTGGCTAAGCAAAAAGGGAGAGAGCGCACGCAAGTGGTGAGAGACTTTGCGGGAATGCACAGTGCGCAGCAAGGAGAAGAGTGTGCTCCGTCCCTTCAGCACCGCAGCAGTATAGACCTGCGCTGCAGCATTCCCGCTCATACTCACAGAGACTGTGACCAGAGATGTGCTGAGTGCCCATTGGCTCCGCAAAGCAAGGTGCCAAATGCTCTGGGCCAGTGAATACCTTGCATATACTGCTTCAGAAAGACTGGGGGTGCTAACGTGAATTGTACCCTTACCCCCCGGTTCATGTCTGTCGAGCCACGTTAGGCTCTGGCATCACTGTGAACTGTGCTACGTTCCCTTTGCTCAATCCCAGACCAAAGAGCTGGCAAAAGACATCGGAGACTAATCGTCGATGCCAGGACTCTTCTCATCGACATCACCAGGACTACACTGGACACCCTACACGCTAACCGTTGTTAGCGCCATTCCCTATCCTGTGGACATTGCATGCTGGACGTCATCAGGACCGGATAAGTCATACCCTGAGCACTGTTGTTATTGTGGAACCTTGTACTTTCCCCAAACTGCATATCCTTTATCTCCTAATACCCGTTTCCCCACCTTCCTCCCTGTGTGGAGTATATATCTGCTAGTAGTAAATACTTTTACCCTTGCTCTGCCTCCTGTACGTTACTGCATCCAGCAACCTGCTCACACTTGCACTCTGCTGAGGAGAGATAAAACAACTTTGTTGTCCAAACTGTTCTCCTCTGGCAAATACTGATCTTAGATGCCCCAGGTAGTGACCACCATGTTACAAGATATGACAATCCCCATCGTCCCTAATGTCAAAGCTGCAGAACATTATGGGGAGGCCATGCGGACACACAAAAATACATTTACCTAGTCTCTTATGCTTTATCAGTGTAGGAAAAGGTGCAGGGTAAGTTTTATTTATTTTTTATTTTTTGAAAACTGCTAATGAAATCTCAAACTGTTCAAGATCACATGAAAGCACAAATTTGAAGAAACTCAACCCAAATTCTGTCCTCCACAGATCGCTCTGATCGCCCATACTGAACAAGCAGTGAAATACTTGTCCACATTTCCTGCAGTCCATTTATAGTCACTATTGCTATGGCAGGTCTCTCCATATCAACAGCCAGTGAAAAGCAGATTAGTAGAAATTGGGACAAGTACTTTTTGGGGAGGTAATTACATTTTGAAATAAAGTGAATTGCAAATTGTGTATTTAGCACATTCTAAGAAGAAAACAAATATTGAGGAGGTACAGTGACCATGCAGTCCTTATTATTGCACAGTGAAGGTTCTATTTTGTTCCTTTATTCCTTTATTTCTATTTTTATTCTTGAAAGATTGCACTAAGTACCAAGTACGATACCTGTTGTTTACTTGAATTAGGACCTCATTGCTCATGCTGAACACAGCTTCGCCCTTGTGCCCTTTTTCTTTTATTTCCTCAGCTTCTTTATCATTACACTGGCAAAGCTTTCCTTTCAAATAGGAAAGTGTAAAGAAGCAAATAAAAGGGGCACTAAATTAGCTGCGATTTGTCAGATGCTTGTTTCCAGGGAGAACCTCATCAGCCGAATAAAACTAACAAACCGCGAGTACTGTAAAGTGTTCCCCTCTCAGTGGATGTATACAGGAATTGTGCATAAGGCATTGTTTAGCAGTCTGAAAGTATTTATTGCATTTCTCACTCACAAGCTCCATTTATGAGTGATTATAATGAAGTCCTATGAGTTTAATGCAGCTATGGAATCAGCCTAGTATGAATTAACTGTAACAAATTACATGTGGAGGTTCCTATACTATCGGCGCAGCACTTGCTGTCAGAAGTACATTAGTATAAGGAAGCTGCTGCCATCTGAACAGTTTGAGATGTTAGATTTTTTTCTTAGTCTTTCTTTTTCTTTGAAACTTAATATTGAAGATTTATTATTGCATTTGGTAGCACAGATGCTACATTTGCCATTATCGCTATTGTGTCCTGGTATATTACATTTCACTCTTTTATCATTGTTACAATTGCTGATGTATAGAAATTCCCTATCAATAGCAACGAGATGAATATAAATACATATACATCATGTAGTACATTATCGGCCTGGTCTACTTATATTCTGCAATGTGCTAGTCATTGTGACTTTATCAGTTACTTAGATTAGCCTTACAGTATGAAAGCATCATAGGATTGTGGGACTAAAAGAAGAATTCTGCAACTTTCTCCATTATGACCTACATTATACACACTATAAACATGACATTCAAGTAACCAGTTGGCCTCAATTACACAAAGACATTGCTAAACATAAATTGAAACTGGTTATGTAAAAGCTGTTTACAACAAGTAATTGTTTCCCAGCTCATTACATTTGAAGAAAGAAAAGATCCATTTCAACTGCAGGAAAAATACAGTGGGGCAAAAAAGTATTTAGTCAGTCAGCAATAGTGCAAGTTCCACTACTTAAAAAGATGAGAGGCGTCTGTAATTTACATCATAGGTAGACCTCAACTATGGGAGACAAACTGAGAAAAAAAAAATCCAGAAAATCACATTGTCTGTTTTTTTTAACATTTTATTTGCATATTATGGTGGAAAATAAGTATTTGGTCAGAAACAAAATTTCATCTCAATACTTTGTAATATATCCTTTGTTGGCAATGACAGAGGTCAAACGTTTTCTGTAAGTCTTCACAAGGTTGCCACACACTGTTGTTGGTATGTTGGCCCATTCCTCCAAGCAGATCTCCTCTAGAGCAGTGATGTTTTTGGCTTTTCGCTTGGCAACACGGACTTTCAACTCCCTCCAAAGGTTTTCTATAGGGTTGAGATCTGGAGACTGGCTAGGCCACTCCAGGACCTTAAAATGCTTCTTACGAAGCCACTCCTTCGTTGCCCTGGTGGTGTGCTTTGGATCATTGTCATGTTGAAAGACCCAGCCACGTTTCATCTTCAATGCCCTTGCTGATGGAAGGAGGTTTGCACTCAAAATCTCACGATACATGGCCCCATTCATTCTTTCATGTACCCGGATCAGTCGTCCTCGCCCCTTTGCAGAGAAACAGCCCCAAAGCATGATGTTTCCACCACCATGCTTTACAGTAGGTATGGTGTTTGATGGATGCAACTCAGTATTCTTTTTCCTCCAAACACGACAAGTTGTGTTTCTACCAAACAGTTCCAGTTTGGTTTCATCAGACCATAGGACATTCTTCCAAAACTCCTCTGGATCATCCAAATGCTCTCTAGCAAACTTCAGACGGGCCCGGACATGTACTGGCTTAAGCAGTGGGACACGTCTGGCACTGCAGGATCTGAGTCCATGGTGGCGTAGTGTGTTTCTTATGGTAGGCCTTGTTACATTGGTCCCAGCTCTCTGCAGTTCATTCACTAGGTCCCCCCGCGTGGTTCTGGGATTTTTGCTCACCGTTCTTGTGATCATTCTGACCCCACGGTGTGGGATTTTGCGTGGAGCCCCAGATCGAGGGAGATTATCAGTGGTCTTGTATGTCTTCCATTTTCTAATTATTGCTCCCACTGTTGATTTCTTCACTCCAAGCTGGTTGGCTATTGCAGATTCAGTCTTCCCAGCCTGGTGCAGGGCTACAATTTTGTTTCTGGTGTCCTTTGACAGCTCTTTGGTCTTCACCATAGTGGAGTTTGGAGTCAGACTGTTTGAGGGTGTGCACAGGTGTCTTTTTATACTGATAACAAGTTTAAACAGGTGCCATTACTACAGGTAATGAGTGGAGGAAAGAGGAGACTCTTAAAGAAGAAGTTACAGGTCTGTGAGAGCCAGAAATCTTGATTGTTTGTTTCTGACCAAATACTTATTTTCCACTATAATATGCAAATAAAATGTTAAAAAAACAGACAATGTGATTTTCTGGATTTTTTTTTCTCAGTTTGTCTCCCATAGTTGAGGTCTACCTATGATGTAAATTACAGACGCCTCTCGTCTTTTTAAGTGGTGGAACTTGCACTATTGCTGACTGACTAAATACTTTTTTGCCCCACTGTATATGTTCCACTGCATTGTAAACTTACTGTTCAGTAATCCAAGTGGAAAATGCTGCAAATGTAACACAGACACTAGGATGTATTTATCTTTATCGAAAGAGGTAATTCAAGGGTAATTCCCCATATAGGAGAGTTTAAAGAGTCCAATCAACCAGATCAACATGTTATAGAGAAGAATGAATTTGATGTGAGGGTGCATTCAAAGATCTATGGTACTCGAATCATCTGGAGTAGGAGTAGTATCCCAATCTGTTATTCGAATTTGAAATAGAAATCTGCACTCAAATTGCGTGTTTGGTTTTGGTTTACTTCCATTGGTGGTGTGCGTGTATTGGTTTTAATCCTTTCCCAGCATATAATGTATTATCATGTGATTGTGACTTCTGTCTGAGGCTATATGCTCAAAAAGGCTACCTTGGACAGACTTGCCACTGGTAGATTCCAGAGAAATCCCAACACCCTTTAACCCCTATACAGAGATATAGACTTACTACGGGGTCCAGTGGATTGCTGCATATGGAAGGATTGCTGTCCAGAAGTGAGCAGGAATGTTTGCAAAGCAGGGTCAAAGCAGTCACAAAAAGGACAAAATCAGGAGCCATAAGAATAGTTAAAAAACAAAAGCTCGGGTCAAAATAAGGAGCAGTGAAACAGCAAGGAAATAACAGGCAGGTGTCATGAAGTGATTGTCCTAGAGTGACCCGACCCGACGAGTGGACATCACAAAATGGCGAAACACAAAAGGGTACACCGGGGACACAATAACAATTCCCTGACAATAGGGAATGGGAAATTGGACACCTCCTGCACTCACCTGAGGATGTGCCCTGCTCTTACTATCGTCCCTATACGGGTTCTTTCACCCTGTCGCCAAGCAGGATACCTAATCTCTCACTTGCCTTGCTCCTATCCCTAAGAAAGGAACTGGCAGGTGAGAGCACTGGTCCCACCGCAGCACTAATACAACACAGGGGAAAGTTACAGACAACAGAGGTACAAAGCAACAATAAACACAACACTTAGTTTTGTCTGCTGCAATGCACCGCGCAGCAGAGTAAGGCACCTGATATCATTATTCATTTGAAGAACCATGGCACTCAGCAAGCTCCTGTTTCCAGCTAGGTTGGTCTCCAAAAGGACCTGTATAACCAACAGTCAACTGATGCATCAGGTGACCTTTTGAAGGAAGGTGGGAGTGGTCACCAAAGGTATCAGCAAACAAGGCAGTTGTAATTACACCAGCGGACACCGGGGAAAAACTGCATTAGCCCCCTCAAGCCCCCTTAGTCTCCCTCAAGTGTCTATCTACCTGGATGGCAAGGGTCATTGCGGCCTCCAATGACCTGGGGCAGCGTACTGCACAAGAGTTTCCTGCAACCTTGGAGTCAGACCCTGCCTAAAATGGCTCCTAAGGGAAGGGTCATTCCTCTGTGTCAGTGGACCACCTCCTGAACTTCAAGCAGTACTCCTCAGCCGGCCGACCCCCTGCTTGATTTTACGCAGTCGGGATTCCGCCAGGGAGACGCCATCTGGATCCCCATACACAAGCGCCAATGTCGCAAAAAACTCGTCCACTGACTGTAAAGATGGAGAACCGGCTGGCAGGGAAAAAGCCCAGGATTGGGGATCACGCTTAAGAAGGGAGATTATAATCCCCACACGCTGTTCCTCACTCCCTGATGAACGAGGGCAGACCCTGAAGTACAATTTACAGGCTTCCTGAAAATCCAAAAGTGTATCTCTCCCTCCAGAGAACCTGTCAGGAGGAGATATCTTGAGTTCTGGTTGGACCTGGGCCAAAGACCAAAACCCCATCAACTGCTGCAGCTGCTGTACCACCTCACCACACAGCACCTTAAAATCCTCTGTGAGGGTCTGAAGCAATTGGGCAAAGGCCTGCATTTGAGCCATGGCTCACCAGAAAAAATGGGATAGTTGGTTATAATGTCACAAAGTGACTGTCCTAGCGTGACATGACCCAACAGGTAGACGGTCACAAAATGGCGAAACACAAAAGGGTAGACCAGGGACACAATAGCAACAGTGGTCCCTGACAAAAGGGAACGGGAAATTGGACACCTTCTGCACTCACCTGAGGATGTGCCCTGCTCTTACTATCATCCCTATACAGGTTCTTTTACCCCAGACAGGTGAGAGCACTGGTCCCACCGCTGCACTAATACAACACAGGGGAAAGTTACAAACAACGAAGTGATAAAGCAACAATAAACACCACACTTAGCTTTCTCTGCTGCAATGCACCTCACAGCAGAGTAAGGCACCAGATATCAGTATTCAGCTGAAGAACCATGGCATTCAGCAAGCTCCTGTCTCCAGCTAGGTTGGTCTCCAAAAGGGCCTGTATAACCAATAGTCAGGTGACGATGCATCAGGTGACCTTTTGAAGGAAGGAGGGAGTGGTCACCAACAGCATCAGCAAACAAGGCAGCAATGTAATTACACCAGTGGCCACCGGGGAAAATCTGCATTAACCCCCGATAGCCTAAAAGGAACAAAGTTTTAATCTGAGAGGCCAGATCTGCCACAGATCCAAACATGGATTGTGACAGCAGGACTGAACCAGAGAAGCACATCTTGCAGGTTCCAGCAGTAAGGCCTCGTTCACACCTTCTCCCTTAAGCCTGTGATCGGTGGGCAAGTCAAAACGCCCCATGCAGACGCATCTGCTTACAACGCATGTCCCATTGTTAAAGATAGGTATGCAGGACGCATGCAGAAGTAGGCAGAGAATAGGTGGAGGTTAAAGGGAAGGTACCGCGTTTGTAGGTCATTAATAAATCACTGTAATGTAGCATAACATGTTGCTATAAGCAAGTTTGAAATGCATGTGAAACAGATTTCATGTGTTATATGAGTTTAAAGAATGCACTGGGGGCTGACATCTTGGTTTTGCAGCAGTAGGAGGGCCCTATCAGTGTCAGATTATGGCACCCCATGGACATAGGAGATAATAGACCAGCAAGGACCCTATCTCTAACATTGCAGCAGCATTAGCAGTGAGCTGGGCACGCCTCTGTGGGCTGTACAACTCACTGCTGTAGGTGTGACTAGCTGCCATTTTATTATAGCCCTGTGCTCTCTATCGCAGGACAGAAGAAGCCCTCACTGCTCCTCTGTACTCCAGGCAGGCACACATCCTCTGCTCCTCACATGCTGCCCTGTGTCCTTCTCCTGCTGTGTCTCTGCCTCCCCCTCACACACAGTCCCTGTGATCTCCAATAAGCTGCACTCACAGCCTGCAAAGAGGGAGGTGACACCTGGAGAGAGAGAGCAGGGCAGCTGACAGGACACGGATTAAGGTGGGGGAAGGGGGATGGCAAGAATGTTATTCACAAAAAATGCTGCTGAGCCCACTGTGTTCTGCTCCTCTGTAAACAAGCTGTGCCTCTGATGCAGTAACTGCTGGTGATAGCAGGTCACAGGGCAGTCACAAACAAAATTGTGCTGCCCTGTGATGCTGCTCTTCATTCTTACTGTTAGCAGCAAAATTGGGGCAGTAACTGCTGACATCAACATTTCCCTCCCCTTTTGGGTGGTCTAACATCCCTGGGGCAGAGCTGCTAAATCTTACTATAGCTGCTTGAGGTCTAAAATGGAAAATGCTCCCCCTAGTGGTAAATATGTATATTTGTAGAAAAATATATAATATTTTTCATATAGAAATGTTTGCAAGCAGTGCAAACATTGCATTAATACATTTTAATTACTATTTTAAGCTTAATTTCACAAAAAAACAAAATACAAGAAAACTGGTGGCACCTTCCCTTTAAGGGAGGAAGTATGCAGCCATACGCAGACCAGCCAAATGCAAGTGTGAACTTAACATAAGCTGGAAGCTAAAATGGGGTATCCTCCAATTGGTTTGAACAGGGAGCTTTTTTTTTTGCTATTTTCTTCCCAAAATCCACAAGGATCCGTTAACCCACCAGGTTGTCCAATTGTCTTTGAGAACTTTGGGATCCATTATGCCCTTTCATTGATTACTATCTAACCCTTTGGTAGAAATCTTGCCCTCCCATGTCACAGACACTACAGATGTCCTAACTAAGTTAGATGGCATTTATCTAAACTCTGACATGTTTTTAGTAACAGCTGACTTCGAGTCCCTGTATACATGTATTAGACACGAGGATGGTCTGAAAGGGGAACTTTTTTCTTGAACTGAGAAATTTGACTCATCTTTTCATGAATTTATTTTGGAATTGCTATGATACTTCTTGACTCACAGTTTTTTGTCTTCAAAGAACTTTTTGAATGTGGTTTTGAACACCTTGAGGGGTGCAGTTTTTAGAATGGTGTCATTTTTGGGTATTTTCTGTCACATAGGTCCCCAAAGGCACTTCAAATGTGAGGTGGTCCCTAAAAAAAAGATTTTGTAAATTTTGCTGGAAAAATTAGAAATTGCTGGTCAACTTTTAACCCTTATAACTTGCAAACAAAAAAAAATTCAAAAATTGTGCTGATGTAAAGTAAACATCTGGGAAATGTTATTTATTAACTATTTTGTGTGACATAATGCTCTGATTTAGGGGCATAAAAATTAAAAGTTTGAAAATTATGAAATTTTCACAATGTGTCAAATTTACATTTTTTCACAAATAAACACAAGTAATTTTGAAGAAATGTTACCACTATCATAAAGTACAATATGTCACGAAAAAACATTCATAGTATCCGTGGGATCCGTTGAAGCATTCTAGAGTTATAACCACATAAATTGACAGTTTTCAGATTTTAAAATTAAGGAAATTAAGGCCTGTTCATTAACCTACAAAGTGGCTTGGTTCTTAAGGAGTTAAATAAGATCTAGATCTGATTGTCATACACATTGTCTCTGCTATTCTACTCTTTATGGTCTACAGCCCCTGGCAAAAATTATGGAATCACCAGCCTTGGAGGATGGTCATTCAGTTGTTTAGTTTTGTAGAAAAAACACAGATCACAGACATGGCACAAAACTAAAGTCATTTCAAATGGCAACTTTCTGGCTTTAAGAAACACTAAAAGAAATCAAGAATAAAAAATGTAGTAGTCAGTAATAATTACTTTTTTTAACCAAGCATAGGGAAAAATTATGGAATCACTCAATTCTGTGAAAACAAATTATGGAACCACCCTGTAAATTTTCATACCCAAAAGTAAAACCTGCATAAAATTAGATCTGCTCGTTAGTCTGCATCTAAAAAGGAGTGATCACACCTTGGAGCGCTGTTGCACCAAGTGGACTGACATGAATCATGGCTCCAACACGATAGATGTCAATTGAAACAAAGGAGAGGATTATCAAACTCTTAAAAGAGGGTAAATCATCAGGCAATGTTGCAAAAGATGTTGGTTGTTCACAGTCAGCTGTGTCTAAAATCTGGACCAAATACAAACAACATGAGAAGGTGGTTAAAGGCAAACATACTGGAAGACCAAGGAAGACATCAAAGCTTCAAGACCAGAAACTTAAAGCAACATGTCTACAAAACAGGAAATGAACAACAAAACAAATGAGGAACAAATGGGTGGAAACTGGAGTCAACGTCTGTGACCAAACTGTAAGAAACCGCCTAAAGGGAATGGGATTTACATACAGAAAAGCTAAACTAAAGTCATCATTAACACCTAAACAGAAAAAAACAAGGTTACAATGGGCTAAGGAAAAGCAATCGTGGACTGCGGGTGACTGGATGAAAGTCATATTCAGTGATGAATCGCAAATCTGCATTGGGCAAGGTGATGATGCTGGAACTTTTGTTTGGTGCCGTTCCAATGATATTTATAAGATGACTGCCTGAAGAGAGCATGCAAATTTCCACAGTCATTGATGATATGGGGCTGCATGTAAGGTAAAGGCACTGGGGAGATGGCTGTCATTACATCTTCAATAAATGCACAAGTTTATGTTGATATTTTGGACACTTTTCTTATCCCATCAATTGAAAGCATGTTTGGGGATGTGAAATCATTTTTCAAGATGATAATGCATCCTGCCATAGAGCAAAAACTGTGAAAACATTCCTTGAAAAAAGACACATAAGGTCAATGTCATGGCCTGCAAATAGTCCGGATCTCAATCCAATAGAAAATCTTTGGTGGAAGTTGAAGAAAATGGTCCATGACAAGGCTCCAACCTGCAAAGCTGATCTGGCAACAGCAATCAGAGAAAGTTGGAGCCAGATTGATGAAGAGTACTGTTTGACACTCATTAAGTCCATGCCTCAGAGACTGCATGCTGTTATAAAAGCCAGAGGTGGTGCAACAAAATACTAGTAATGTTTTGGAGTGTTTTTTGTTTGTTTGTTTTTCATGATTCCATAATTTTTTCCTCTGAATTGAGTGATTCCATAATTTTTTCCTTATGCTTGGTTAAAAAAAGGAACCATTACTGACTACCACATTTTTTGTTCTTAATTTCTTTTAGTGTTTCTTAAAGCCAGAAAGTTGCCATTTGAAATTACTTTAGTTTTGTGCCATGTCTGTGATCTTCTTTTTTTTCTACAAAATTAAACAACTGAATGAACATCCTCCAAGGCCGGCAATTCCATAATTTTTGCCAGGGTTGTATATAAAGATGATTATTTATGTCACATCACCTCTGTTAAATATTTGGAAATAACACTTATAATGCATTTTGGTGAGATGGGATGTATATGTGACTTCTTCTTTTTGATCAGCATGAACCTATATCTGTTTATTATGCATATCATTATTGACATCTACGGTAAACTCGTTTTTTTTAATTATTTTTTACATAGAATTGATTTCCTCTCCACCATCCCTTCTACTAAAAATCTTGAACGCATATAATGATTTTCTGGATTTTTCTAATTGATGGTGTTCTTAGGATGATGTTGTATAAACTCAATTGTTTTTTGTATATTATGGGCACCATATTTTCAGATTGTTATCTACTATATAATTGTCTAAGGGTCACTTCCGTCTGTCTGTCCTTCTGTCTGTCCTTCTGTCTGTCACGGATATTAATTGGTCGCAGCCTCTGTCTGTCATGGAAATCCAAGTCGCTGATTGGTCGCTGCAAAACAGCCATGACCAATCAGACACGGGCACAGTCCGGAAGAAAATGGCTGCTCTTTACTCCCTGCAGTCAGTGCCCAGCGCCCACATACTCCCCTCCGGTCAGCGCTCACACAGGGTTAATGGCAGCGTTGACCGCGGTGTAACGCACTTGGTTAACGCTGCTATTAACCCTGTGTGACCAACTTTTTGCTATTCATGCTGCCTATGCAGCATGAATAGTAAAAATAGCTAATATTAAAAATAATAAAAAAATAAAAAATAGTTACATACTCACCATCCAGAGCCCTCAGATTGAAGCGGCCGGTTACCGATGCTCCTCGCATCACCCCGGTAACCACTCCATGCATTGCGGTCTCGCGAGATGATGACGTGCAGTCTCGCGAGACCGCTACGTCATCATCTCGCAACACCTCAATGCACTCTTCAGACCGGAGCACGTGAGGAGCGTCGGTAACCGGCCGCTTCGATCCGGAGGCTCCGGATGGTGAGTATGTAGCTATTTTTTATTTTAATTCTTTTTTTGAACAGGGATATGGTGCATACTATGTGACTGGCCAATATACTACGTGACTGGGCAGTATACTACGTGTCTGTGCTGTATACTACGTGGCTCTGTGCTGTATACTATGTGGCTGGGCAGTATACTATGTGGCTGGGCAATATACTACATAGCTGTGCAATACACTACGTGTCTGTGCTGTATACTATGTGACTGGGCAATATACTATGTGGCTGGGCAATATACTACGTAACTGGGCAATATACTACGTGGCTCGGCAATATACTACGTGACTTGGCAATATACTACGTGTCTGTGCTGTATACTACGTGACTGTGCTGTATACTACGTGGCTCTGTGCTGTATACTATGTCACTGGGCAATATACTATGTGGCTGGGCAATATACTACATAGCTGTGCAATACACTACGTGTCTGTGCTGTATACTATGTGACTGGGCAATATACTATGTGGCTGGGCAATATACTATGTAACTGGGCAATATACTACATGGCTGGGCAATATACTACGTGACTGGGCAATATACTACGTGTCTGTGCTGTATACTACGTGACTGTGCTGTATACTACGTGGCTCTGTGCTGTATACTACGTCACTGGGCAATATACTATGTGGCTGGGCAATATACTACATGGCTGGGCAATATACTACGTGACTGGGCAATATGCTACGTGGCTCTGTGCTGTATACTACGTCACTGGGCAATATACTATGTGGCTGGGCAATATACTATGTGGCTGGGCAATATACTATGTGGCTGGGCAATATACTACGTGGCTGGGCAATATACTACGTGGCTGGGCAATATACTACGTGGTTAGGCAATATACTACGTGGACATGCATATTCTAGAATACCCGATGCGTTAGAATCGGGCCACCATCTAGTTACTATATATTATGTTGAATTGAATACATTTGTTCTTAAAAATTATTATTTCACTGTTTTTTATTTTTCTACTTTTTATACATTTTGTTCATATTTCTTTATATTCACATTCCTGGTCCTTTAATTTTTCACTTTTTGCCTTTCTTATTTACTTCACTTTTTCCTCTTTCCCCACAAATTCCCCACCCCCTCTCTTTCTCAGTAGAAACCAGAACACACATATATGTCCCATTTCTCTATAACATTCCTCATTTGTCCCCATCCTGTGCACTTCTATAAAATGGCCTTCGTCATTCGACTGCACACCTCCTCACTTCCTCTGAGTGCTTCCAATAGCCTGCCACGTCCCCATGCCTATGACGTCAGGGGGAATATTTTTCCTTGGCTTGATCCCGTGACGGGAGTTCCAGAACTAATGGATTATATTCCTATGTGGTCTCTGTAAGGGTGCTTCCACAATTCAATCCTTACAGTCCATGGGAGCATTGTGTATCTGAATTTGCATGGTTCTGTCTACCACCCACAAATTGAATAAGGCTGCACCTGGCAATAGAAGCAGTTGTCGCAAGTGCGGGTACTGGTGAAGATGTGACAGTCATATGTTGGGTCGTGATGTTTGATGTAGGCTCAGGTGAACTCCACCTGATACTATAACTAGGGTTGAGCGAAACGGGTCGAACATTTTCAAAAGTCGCCGACTTTTGGCGAAGTCGAGTTTCATGAAACCCGATCCGACCCCTGTGCGTGGTCGGCCATGCGGTACGCGACTTTCGCACCAAAGTCGCGTTTCAATGACGCGAAAAGCGCCATTTCTCAGCCAATGAAGGTAAACGCAGAGTGTGGGCAGCGTGATGACATAGGTCCTGGTCCCCACCATCTTAGAGAAGGGCATTGCAGTGATTGGCTTGCTGTCTGCGGCGTCACAGGGGCTATAAAGGGGAGTTCCCGCCGACCGCCATGTTACTGCTGCTGATCTGAGCTTAGGGAGAGGTTGCTGCCGCTTCGTCAGAAGCAGGGATAGCGTTAGGCAGGGTCCATTAACCACAAAACCGCTTGTGCTGTAGCGATTTCCACTGCCCAACACCACCTTCGGTGTGCAGGGACAGTGGAAGCTCCTTTTTTTTTTTTTTTCCTCAGCGCTGTAGCTCATTGGGCTGCCCTAGAAGGCTCCCTGATAGCTGCATTGCTGTGTGTACGCCGCTGTGCAAACCAACTGCTTTTTTCAAAGCACAAATCCTCTTGTTCCTTCCTTTCTGCACAGCTATCTTGTTTGTTTGTCCACACTTTTTATTTAATTTGTGCATCAGTCCACTCCTTATTGCTGCCTGCCATACCTGGCTGAGATTACTGCAGGGAGATAGTAATTGAAGGACAGTTCCTTTTTTTTTTTTTTTTTTGTGGGAGATTAAGATTGACATTTCTGCTAGAGTGCCATCTCTGTCTGTGTCATCTCTCACTCAGTGGGCCATAGAAAGCCTATTTATTTTTTTGCTTGATTTGGGTTCCAAAATCTACCAGAAAAAATCACAACATCAATCAGTGGGAGAAAAATATTGGCCTCAGGGCTTGTGTGCCACTCCTTACTCCTGTGTGTGCCATCTCTCACTCAGTGGGCCATAGAAAGCCTATTAATTTTTTTGCTTGATTTGGGTTCTAAATTCTACCTGAAAAAATCAATAAATCAATCAGTGGGAGATTAATATTGGCCTTTGGGCTTGTGTGCCAGTCCTAAGCGTGCCATCTCTCTCTCTCTCAGATAGTGGGCCATAGAAAGCCTATTTTTTTATTATTTTATTGGGTTTATAAATTTTCCCTGGAAAAAAAAAAAAGTGGGAGATTAATATTGGCCTCTGGGCTTGTGTGCCAGTCCTGAGCGTGCCATCTCTCTCACAAATAGTGGGCCATAGAAAGCCTATTTATTTTTTTGGTTGATTTGGGTTCATAATTCTACCTGAAAAAATCAATCAATCAATCAGTGGGAGATTAATATTGGCCTTTGGGCTTGTGTGCCAGTCCTAAGCGAGCCATCTCTCTCTCTCAGATAGTGGGCCATAGAAAGCCTATTTATTATTATTTTTTTTATTGGGTTTATAAATTTTCCCTGGAAAAAAAAAAAAGTGGGAGATTAATATTGGCCTCTGGGCTTGTGTGCCAGTCCTGAGCGTGCCATCTCTCTCACAAATAGTGGGCCATAGAAAGCCTATTAATTTTTTTGCTTGATTTGGGTTCCAAAATCTACCAAAAAAAATCACTAAATCAATCAGTGGGAGATTAATATTGGCCTCTGGGCTTGTGTGCCACTCCTGACTCCTGTGAGCGTCATCTGTCACTCAGTGGGCCCTAGAAAGCCTATTTTTTGTTTTATTTGTTTTCTAAATTCTCCCTGAAAAAATCATTTTATTTTCTTTGGTTTCTAAATTATTCCTGAAAAAAATCATTTTTTTTGTATTTTTTTTTCTCTAAAGTCTCCCTGAAAAAAAAAAAAAAAAAATCTGTGGGAGATTCATATTGCCCCTTCTGCTTGTGTGCCAGTCTTGACTCCTGGGTGTGCCATCTCTCTCTCTCTCCCCAATTGTGGGCCATAGAAAGCCTATTAATTTTTTTGCTTGATTTGGGTTCCAAAATCTACCAAAAAAAATAACTAAATCAATCAGTGGAAGATTAATATTGGCCTCTGGGCTTGTGTGCCACTCCTGACTCCTGTGTGCGTCATCTGTCACTCAGTGGGCCCTAGAAAGCCTATTTTTTGTTTTATTTGTTTTCTAAATTCTCCCTGAAAAAATCATTTTATTTTCTTTGGTTTCTAAATTATTCCTGAAAAAAATCATTTTTTTTGTATTTTTTTTTCTCTAAAGTCTCCCTGAAAAAAAAAAAAAAAAAAAATCTGTGGGAGATTCATATTGCCCCTTCTGCTTGTGTGCCAGTCTTGACTCCTGGGTGTGCCATCTCTCTCTCTCTCCCCAATTGTGGGCCATAGAAAGCCTATTAATTTTTTTGCTTGATTTGGGTTCCAAAATCTACCAAAAAAAATAACTAAATCAATCGGTGGGAGATTAATATTGGCCTCTGGGCTTGTGTGCCACTCCTGACTCCTGTGTGCGTCCTCTCTCACTCAGTGGGCCCTACAAAGCCTTTTTTTTTTTTTTTTTTTCCTAAATTCTCCCTGAAACAATCATTTCATTTTTTTTGTTTTATAAATTCTTCTGTAAAAAATAATTTTTTTTAAATTTTTTTTTTTCTGAAGTCTCCCTTTTAAAAAAAACAAACACAAATCAGTGGGAGATAAATATTTACATTTGCGCTTCAGTGACAGTCCTGCGTGTGTGCCATCTCATTTGTTGCCAACAACAACAGAGTGTGTAACATTGTGGCTGATTTTCGTTGTGGTCTCACCCACCTGTAAAGGGGTAGCGAAATCATACTGAAGTTATAGCTCACCGTGTAAGTTGTGTGACAGCAACAAATACCGTTCGTTTGGTAACGTTTTTAAAACAATGAGGAAGTCTGGTGGAAGAGGTCGTGGCCGGGGGCGTTCATTGTCAGCTGGTAATGAGGGTAGTGGTAGTGGTGGAGCATCAGGTGGTCGTGGGAAAAAAAATATTGCACCTAAGTCTGGAGCTGTGGAGCCAGGTTCGTCGTCTGGCTACACAAGGCCTCGAACCCTCCCTTTTCTGGGAGTAGGAAAACCGCTTTTAAAGCCGGAGCATCAAGAGCAAGTTTTGGCTTATCTTGCTGACTCAGCCTCTAGCTCTTTTGCCTCCTCTCGTGAAACTGGTAAAAGTAAAAGCAGCGCGTCGTTAGTGGATGTTCACGGTCAGGGACAAGTCGCTTCCTTGTCCTCTTCAGCAAAAACAACAACAGAGAAGAATGCAGCAGGCGACACAACGGGTTACTCCATGGAGCTCTTTACACATACCGTCCCTGGCTTAGAAAGTGAAGCAGTTAACAGTCCATGCCCATTACAAGTTGAATCTGACATGGAGTGCACTGATGCACAGCCACAGCCAGACTACTATGCTGGTCCTTTGACTCAGACCACAACATTGCCCTCGCAGGGTGCTGATCAAGAATCAGACCCTGATGAGACTATGTTGCCCCATCACGAACGCTATACCACCGACCGACACGGTGACACAGACGAAGTTGCACACGAGCTACAAGAAGAGGTAATAGATGACCCAGTTCTTGACCCCGATTGGCAGCCATTGGGGGAACAGGGTGCAGGCGGCAGCAGTTCTGAAGCGGAGGAGGAGGGGCCGCAGCAGGCATCAACATCGCAACAGGTTCCATCTGCCGGGCCCGTATCTTGGCCAAAACGCGTGGCAAAGTCAAAACCTGTTGGAGGACAGCGTGGCCATCCGGTTAAAGCTCAGTCTGCAATGCCTGAAAAGGTATCCGATGCTAGAAAGAGTGCAGTCTGGCATTTTTTTAAACAACATCCAATTGATCAGCACAAAGTAATCTGTCAAAAATGTTCAACTACCTTAAGCAGAGGGCAGAATCTGAAAAGTCTCAATACAAGTTGCATGCATAGACATTTAACCACCATGCATTTGCAAGCTTGGACTAACTACCAAACGTCCCTTAAGGTTGTAGCACCCTCGGCCAATGAAGCTACTCATCAACGCAACATCCCTTCCGGCAGTGTAGGGCCACCATTTTCTGCACCACCTGCAGTATCTGTGCAGGTTTCTTTGCCAGGCCAAAGCAGTCAGGGTCAGGGAATCTCCAGTTTCGTAGTAGGAAACACTGCATCTAGGGCACCGGCGGCAACAATACCATCTCCCACCGTCTCTCAGTCTGCCATGTCCACCGGCACCCCCGCTAGTTCCACGATCTCCAGCTCTCCAGTCCAGCTCACCCTACATGAGACTATGGTTAGAAAAAGGAAGTACTTAGCCTCGCATCCGCGTACACAGGGTTTGAACGCCCACATAGCTAGACTAATCTCGTTAGAGATGATGCCCTACCGGTTAGTTGAAAGCGAAGCTTTCAAAGACCTGATGGACTACGCTGTACCACGCTACGAGCTACCCAGTCGACACTTTTTTTCCAGAAAAGCCATCCCAGCCCTCCACCAGCATGTTAAAGAGCGCATCGTCCATGCACTCAGGCAATCTGTGAGCACAAAGGTGCACCTGACAACAGATGCATGGACCAGTAGGCATGGCCAGGGACGTTACGTGTCCATCACGGCACACTGGGTAAATGTGGTGGATTCAGGGTCCACAGGGGACAGCAAGTTTGGGACAGTTCTGCCTAGCCCACGGTCTAGGAAACAGTTGGCTGTAGCCGTTCGCACCCCCTCCTCCTCCTCCTCCTCGTCCTCCTGCAGAAGCGAGAGCTCGTCCACAGACCGCAGTCGCACAACCACTCCATCCGCAGCTGCCACTGTTGCACACCAGGTCTCCCATTATGGGGCAGCTACTGGCAAACGTCAGCAGGCTGTATTGGCTATGAAGTGTTTGGGCGACAACAGACACACCGCGGAAGTTCTGTCCGAGTTCTTGCAGCAAGAAACGCAGTCGTGGCTGGGCACTGTAGATCTTGAGGCAGGCAAGGTAGTGAGTGATAACGGAAGGAATTTCATGGCTGCCATCTCCCTTTCCCAACTGAAACACATTCCTTGCCTGGCTCACACCTTAAACCTGGTGGTGCAGTGCTTCCTGAAAAGTTATCCGGGGTTATCCGACCTGCTCCTCAAAGTGCGTGGACTTTGCGCACATATCCGCCGTTCGCCTGTACACTCCAGCCGTATGCAGACCTATCAGCGTTCTTTGAACCTTCCCCAGCATCGCCTAATCATAGACGTTGTTACAAGATGGAACTCAACACTGCACATGCTTCAGAGACTGTGCGAACAGAGGCGGGCTGTTATGTTTTTGTGGGAGGATACACATACACGGGCAGGCAGTAGGATGGCAGACATGGAGTTGTCAGGTGTGCAGTGGTCGAAGATTCAAGACATGTGTCAAGTCCTTCAGTGTTTTGAGGAATGCACACGGCTGGTTAGTGCAGACAACGCCATAATAAGCATGAGCATCCCCCTAATGTGTCTGCTGATGCAAAGTTTGACGCACATAAAGGATCAGGCGTCTGCACCAGAGGAAGAGGAAAGCCTTGATGACAGTCAGCCATTGTCTGGTCAGGGCAGTGTACAGGACGAGGTAGCGGGCGAAGAGGAGGTGGAGGATGAGGAGGATGATGGGGATGAGTATATTTTTAATGAGGAAGCTTTCCCGGGGTCATTGGAAATTGGTGGCGTGGCAAGGGCGGGTTCTGGTTTTTTGAGGGACACAAGTGACGTAGATTTGCCTGCAACTGCCCCTCAACCAAGCACAACCGCAGATTTGACAACTGGAACTTTGGCCCACATGGCGGATTATGCCTTGCGTATCCTCAAAAGGGACACACGCATTACAAAAATGATGAACGATGACGATTACTGGTTGGCCTGCCTCCATGATCCTCGCTATAAAGGCAAATTGCAAAATATTATGCCACATGAGAACTTGGAACTAATATTAGCAACAAAACAATCAACTCTTGTTGACCGTTTGCTTCTGGCATTCCCTGCACACAGCGCCCGTGATCGTTCTCACACGAGCTCCAGGGACCAGCAGACCAGAGGTGTTAGAGGGGCAGAAATCAGAAGTGGTGTTGGCCAGAGGGGTTTTCTGACCAGGTTGTGGAGTGATTTTGCTATGACCGCAGACAGGACAGGTACTGCAGCATCAATTCAAAGTGACAGGAGACAACATTTGTCCAGTATGGTTACAAACTATTTTTCATCCCTTATCGACGTTCTCCCTCAACCGTCATTCCCATTTGATTACTGGGCATCCAAATTAGACACCTGGCCAGAATTGGCAGAATATGCATTGCAGGAGCTTGCTTGCCCGGCAGCTAGTGTCCTATCAGAAAGAGTATTCAGTGCTGCAGGTTCAATACTAACTGAAAAAAGGACTCGTCTGGCTACCCAAAATGTAGATGATCTAACCTTCATTAAAATGAACCACAACTGGATTTCGAAATCTTTTGCCCCACCTTGCCCGGCTGACACCTAACTTTCCTATGAAAAGGTCTTGCCTGTGGACTCTTCTGAATGACTTTTCCAATCTCGTAATTTTCTGCACCTGATTGTCCAGCATACGACATGTTTACTCCTAACAAAATGGCCAAACTCCCCACACGGGGCCGTGGTATCGCCACTTTGCGCAAGCACCCGTGAGAGTGCTGTTTGTCTGAAGAGGTGGGTGTGCCCGCTTTTGGTCGACGGCACTGCCACTGGGTCCCTCATAGTACAATAAAGTGTCTCTGGCGGTGGTGGTGCGCACCCAACGTCAGACACACCATTGTAATATGAGGGGCCCTGGGCCTGTACCGCCGGCCACAAGACAGTTCCCCCCCCCCAGCTCAAACAGTGCTCTACCACTAGCAAAATTATCTCTCACAGCTTCACCAATGTTTAGTCTATGCGCTGACATCCTTCAATGCCTGGCACTGACAATACCATTGTTTTGACATTTTTGTTATGTTAGGCCTTCGAAGCCTGTCTGCGGTCCGTTCTTTCTACAACTACTACACTGACCAGGCCACTGCTGGCCGTGTTCCCCTGGAACCAATTTAAACTTGCCTACAGCCAGCCCAATTTTGTTATGTTAGGCCTTCTTAGCCTGTCTGCCGTCACTCCTTCCACTAGACTTCCACTGACCAGACCACTGTTGCCCGTGTACCCCTGGAACCAATTTTAAATTGCCAACAGCCAAATGTTATTATGTTAGGCCTTTGATGCCTGTCTGCCGTCACTCCTTCCACTAGACTTCCACTGACCAGACCACTGTTGCCCGTGTACCCCTGGAACCAATTTTAAATTGCCAACAGCCCAATGTTATGATGTTAGGCCTTTGATGCCTGTCTGCCGTCACTCCTTCCACTAGGCCTCCACTGACCTGTCTACTGCTGCCCGTGTTCCCATGGAACCAATTGTAAATTGCCTACAGCCAGCCCATTTTATTACGTTAGGCCTTCGAAGCCTGTCTGTGGTCCCTCCTTCCACTAGGCCTCCACTTACCTGTCTACTGCTGCCCGTGTTCCCCTGGAACCAATTTTAAATTGCCTACAGGCAGCCCAATTTATTATGTTAGTCCTTCGAAGCCTGTCTGCGGTCCCTCCTTCCACTAGGCCTCCACTGACCTGTCTACTGCTGCCCGTGTTCCCCTGGAACCAATTTTAAATTGCCTACAGCCAGCCCATTTTATTATGTTAGGCCTTCGAAGCCTGTCTGCGGTCCCTCCTTCCACTAGGCCTCCACTTACCTGTCTACTGCTGCCCGTGTTCCCCTGGAACCAATTTTAAATTGCCTACAGGCAGCCCAATTTATTATGTTAGGGCTTCGAAGCCTGTCTGCGGTCCCTCCTTCCACTAGGCCTCCACTGACCTGTCTACTGCTGCCCGTGTTCCCCTGGAACCAATTTTAAACTGCCTACAGGCAGCCCAATTTATTATGTTAGGGCTTCGAAGCCTGTCTGCGGTCCCTCCTTCCACTAGGCCTACACTGACCTGTCTACTGCTGCCCGTGTACCCCTTGAACCAACATCATAAAATAAAAAAAAAAGTATTTTGCTTATAAAAAAGAAAATACTGGTGAGATATCAAATGCAGACATTTTAACATTAAAAACAAACACACAACTAAAATCTGGTACAGTACTAAAAATGGCCACCAGCTACAATTACTTTATCCTGCAAGTATTTAACTGAAAGGTTTTTTAAATTGAAAACACAGATATGGCATCCACCGAGTGTTGTCCTGTCGCGTCTTCTTTATATTATTGCCGAGAAGATGCAAAACAATGAAAATAATAAAATCATTAATTACCAAAATAATAGAGAAAGTCAACACCACATTGCAAATAAACATTCATTCCAAATAAAGAAGCAGGGCGCGTCCGAGGGTGAGTATATACCTAATAAGAATATAATCACCCTCGGACGTGCAATGCTTATTTCCAACAGCCTTCCTTCCTAAGAATCAGCCCTTCCGTGGTGTAGAGAGACGTTGTGTTACACTCCAAGGTGTTCCCCAGGTTGCCTTTCCTGAGCTTCGATCTTCCGGCTCTCGTTTAGTAGTTGTTGGAAACTACGCTGCATTAGGCCTTCAAATTGGGTACGGGGTGTAGAGAGATGGTGTGTTCCACTCCAAGGTGTTCCCCAGGTTGCCTTTCCTGAGCTTCGATCTTCCGGCTCTCGTTTAGTAGTTCTTGGAAACTACACTGCATTAGGCCTTCAAATTGGGTATGGGGTGTAGAGAGAGGGTGTGTTACACTCCAAGGTGTTCCCCAGGTTGCCTTTCCTGAGCTTCGATCTTCATGCTCTCGTTTAGTAGTTGTCGGAAACTACGCTGCATTAGGCCTACAAATTGGGTATGGGGTGTAGAGAGAGGGTTTGTTACACTCCAAGGTGTTCCCCAGGTTGCCTTTCCTGAGCTTCGATCTTCCGGCTCTCGTTTAGTAGTTGTTGGAAACTACGCTGCATTAGGCCTTCAAATTGGGTATGGGGTGTAGAGAGAGGGTGTGTTACACTCCAAGGTGTTCCCCAGGTTGCCTTTCCTGAGCTTCGATCTTCCGGCTCTCGTTTAGTAGTTCTTGGAAACTACACTGCATTAGGCCTTCAAATTGGGTATGGGGTGTAGAGAGAGGGTGTGTTACACTCCAAGGTGTTCCCCAGGTTGCCTTTCCTGAGCTTCGATCTTCCGGCTCTCGTTTAGTAGTTCTTGGAAACTACACTGCATTAGGCCTACAAATTGGGTATGGGGTGGAGAGAGATGGTGTGTTAAACTCCAAGGTGTTCCCCAGGTTTCCTTGCCATTGCTTCGGTCTTCCAACTCTCGTTTAGTAGTTGTAGAAAAGTACACTGCATTAGGCCTACAAAATGGGTATGGGGTGGAGAGAGATGGTGTGTTACACTCCAAGGTGTTCCCCAGGTTGCCTTTCCTGAGCTTCTATCTTCAGGCTCTCATTAAATTGTGGTTAAATGGAACAACTGCATTTGGCGTACTAGTTGGTTTGGGGCCTACTATCGGTGTCTGCCACTCCTTGCTGTTCTCCTGGTTTCCTGTCCTGAAATTCCATTTTCAGGCTCTCGTTAAGTAGTTGTTAATGTTAGACTGCATTTGGCCTACTAGTTGGGTTGGGGCCTACTATCGGTGTCTGCCACTCCTTGCTGTTCTCCTCCACTGAACAAAGCTGTGCCGCCTGTTTACTACGGTTGCCAATTTTGAACTGCATTTCGACTACTTACTGATTTGGCCCTACTCTCTGTGTCAGCCTCTCATTCCAGTTGTCCTCCACTGCAATGCCCATTGGTTATTCCTGTGTTACCAATTTTGAACTGCATTTAGCCCACTTTATTCTTTGGGCCTATATCTGTGTTTCCACTTCATCGTGCCCATTGCCCAGCCAGTGATAGATGAGTCTGCTGGTACATTGACCCATAACGCAACATTCCCCGTGCATGCTACACAACAACATTGTGACCCTGCTGAAAGTCAGGTTGCTCTTCCCGCATACCATACCACCTTACACGGGGACAAAGAGGAAGGTGCAGATGAAAGTGCAGGTTCCTTCATCAGGTGGGGGGAGGAATACTAGTTGGCGACGTCACTGGCACAGGGCCTCTCATAGTACGCAAAAGTGTTGCTGCCGGTGGGAGGCGCCCCCGCCGTGCAAACACACCGCTGTACTTTGAGGGGCCCTGTGCCAGTGCCAATGCCAACAAGTGGGCCCCCCCTGCTTGCTCAGGATCACAGCACTTGCAAAGTTGAAATACTTACCTCTCCCTGCTCCACTGCCGTGACGTGGTCCAGATTTCCTGGGCCCACTAATTACTTGAACCAGCCCTACCCCACACAACTTTAGCCAAATGACCCCCAATTTCAAATGCCTTCCAATTATTATAAGGTAAATTACGCTTGACAAGCTTCATTAAGAAGAATGGATGGTTTTGACATTAAAATGGGCACTCTAGGTGTTTTCCTGGCCCCCACTCACTGCCGACTATGCTGCCCCATTGACTTGCATTGGGTTTCGTGTTTCGGTCGATCCCGACTTTTCGCCATAATCGGCCGATTTCACTCGACCCGACTTTTGAGATAGTCGGGTTTCGCGAAACCCGGCTCGACTCTAAAAAGGTCAAGGTCGCTCAACTCTAACTATAACCACTTAAATTACATCGTCAATCTCTGACAGTGGCATTAAAGCATGGGAACTGGGGTGTGTTTTGCTCCAGGTACCTATTGTTTCCCCCTCATGCCATGAGATGCCTATGGGTAACCATGGCAGCTGGGAACCAGCTGAAGGCCCCAGTACCTGCCATGATAGTACTATTATGAAGAAAAGCCTGTAGTTGGCCTTCATAAGAGACTGTGATTTTTACGATATATTTCTGTACTGTGGTGTTGCAGTATATAATAAATCAGATGATCGCAGGTTTATATTCCCTAATTGTACTACAAAATACAGTAAGATAAAAAAAAAAATTTCAAAGATAAAGTATACAGTATATTATAATTTAAAACTCACGTTTTTTTTTTATTAAAAATAAAGAAGACAACGAAAATGAAAAAGTAAATAGTTTTGGTATTTCAGTGTCCATAATATTCCTATCTAAATACAAAAATCATTAATCAGGTCAGTAAATGCTCTAAAGAGAAAAGAAAAATGAAATACCAACATTGCATTTTTTTAGTGGCTGAATCTCCACAAAAAAGGCATTTAGAAGTGGTCAAAATGTCATATCTGCTCTAAAATGGGATTAACCCCTTCATGACCAGAATGTATTTTCGTTTTTGCTTTTTCATTTTTTGCTCCTGCGAGTGACAAGGGAGACTCCATTTTGGATTTATGAATTCAGGCCCCGTGATTATCCAGAGATCCCCCTCCACTACTGAATTGTGGCCCCCACCCTTGGGAAAAGTACACACTTTCAAAAAGCTCCCAACTTTACCATTTGGCCAGAGAATTAGAGGCCGCATGTTAATGAAGGAAGGGAGGAGCAGAGCTGAGACCCCCTGCTGTCTTTTGTGCAAGTCTGCTTACATCAAGGGGAAAACTCTAGACCAAGTGTAACCGACATCTAGGGATTCATTATGAAAGTACCGTGTATCTCAGGGTTATGTCCGATATACCACCAGAACCCTGGAAGCCCTTTCCAAGCACCTCTGTGTCTCATATTTCTCTAGCTGTCTGGGATGCCGAGCTATCGAGACTGGCTCTACAGAACCACTTAGCCGACCTAAGTTTTGACTCTCCATATCGGTCCAGCCCCAACAAACACGTAGAGATGTTAGTCACCCTGTTTGGACCCCCCCTGGGAAGTTATGACCCATCCTAGATATTGTGAATTACTTTAGCTAGGAGGTCAAGGGAGGATAATAATATAATAATAATTTTTATTTATATAGCGCCAACATATTCCGCAGCGCTTTACAAATTATAGAGGGGACTTGCACAGACAATAGACATTACAGCATAACAGAAATACAGTTCAAAACAGATACCAGGAGGAATGAGGGCCCTGCTCGCAAGCTTACACACTATGAGGAAAAGGTTATGGACCTGGTGGTTAGGAGCACCAGGAAAGACCTGATGGTTAAACTCACAGGACAAGCTCTGGGAAGTGGGAACTCTGCTGACCGCAATCCCTAATCCTATCACACACACTAGAAATAGCCGTGGAGCGTACCTAACAGGCCTAGACGCCTCGGCACAGCCTAAGAGCTAGCTACCCCTAGAGATAGAAAGTAAAGCCTACCTTGCCTCAGAGAAATTCCCCAAAGGAAAAGGAAGCCCCCCACAAATAATGACTGTGAGTTAAGATGAAATACACAAACACAGGAATGAAAGAGGTTTCGGCAAAGGGAGGCCAGACTACCTAATCAGACAGAGGATAGATAAGGTAACTTTGCGGTCAGCACAAAAAACTACAAAAGACCATGCAGAGTGTGCAAAAAGACCCCCGCACCGACTAACGGTGCGGAGGTGCCACACTGCCTCCCAGAGCTTCCAGCTAGCCAGACAGAATCATATTAGCAAGCTGGACAAGAAAACAAGAACAACAAAATAAACAAGCAGGGACTTAGCTTCTGCTGGCAAAGACGGTCACCAGAAAGATCCAAGAGCGAACTGAATCAGTACTGGAACATTGACAGGTGGCCTGGAGTAACGATCTAGGTGGAGTTAAATAGAGCAGCAGCCTAAGAACAAACCAGGTCACCTGTGGAAGGAATCCCAGAACCAGCAGCTCCACTCACAGCCACCAGAGGGAGCCCATGGACAGAACTCGCCGAAGTACCATTCATGACCACAGGAGGGAGCTCCAAAACAGAATTCACAACAGTACCCCCCCCTCGAGGAGGGGTCACCGAACCCTCACCAGAACCCCCAGGCCGATCAGGATAAGCCAAATGAAAGGCAAGAACCAGATCAGCAGCATGAACATCAGAGGCAACAACCCAGGAATTATCTTCCAGACCATAACCCTTCCACTTGACCAGGTACTGGAGTCTCCGTCTCGAAATACGAGAATCTAAAATCTTCTCCACCACATACTCCAACTCCCCCTCGACCAACACCGGGGCAGGAGGGTCAACGGAGGGAACCACAGGCGCCACGTATCTCCGCAACAACGACCTATGGAACACATTATGGATGGCAAAAGAAGCTGGAAGAGCCAAACGAAATGACACAGGATTAAGAACTTCAGAAATCTTGTAAGGACCAATGAAACGAGGCTTAAACTTAGGAGAGGAAACCTTCATAGGAACATAACGAGACGACAACCAAACCAAATCCCCAACACGAAGTCGGGGACCAACACGGCGACGGCGGTTAGCGAAACGTTGAGCCTTCTCCTGGGACAATGTCAAATTGTCCACCACGTGAGTCCAAATTTGCTGCAACCTGTCCACCACAGAATCCACACCAGGACAGTCCAAAGGCTCAACCTGCCCTGAAGAAAAACGAGGATGGAAACCAGAATTACAGAAAAAAGGTCGAAACCAAAGTAGCCGAGCTGGCCCGATTATTAAGGGTGAACTCAGCCAAAGGCAAGAAAGACACCCAATCATCCTGATCAGCAGAAACAAAACATCTCAGATATGTTTCCAAAGTCTGATTGGTTCATTCGGTTTGGCCATTTGTCTGAGGATGGAAAGCCGAAGAAAAAGACAAATCAATGCCCATTTTAGCACAAAAGGACCACCAAAACCTCGAAACAAACTGGGAACCTCTGTCAGAGACGATGTTCTCCGGCATGCCATGCAAACGAACCACATGCTGGAAAAATAATGGCACCAAATCAGAGGAGGAAGGCAATTTAGACAAGGGTACCAAATGGACCATCTTAGAGAAGCGATCGCAAACCACCCAGATGACCGACATCCTCTGAGAGACAGGGAGGTCTTTAATAAAATCCATGGAAATATGCGTCCAGGGCCTCTTCAGGACCGGCAAGGGCAAAAGCAACCCACTGGCACGAGAACAGCAGGGCTTAGCCCGAGCACAAGTCCCACAGGACTGCACAAAAGAGCGCACATCCCGTGACAAGGAAGGCCACCAAAAGGATCTAGCCACCAAATCTCTGGTACCAAAGATTCCGGGATGACCAGCTAACACCGAACAATGAACCTCAGAGATAACTCTACTAGTCCATCTATCAGGGACAAAGAGCTTCTCCGCTGGACAACGGTCAGGTCTATCAGCCTGAAACTTCTGCAGCACCCGCCGCAAATCAGGGGAGATGGCAGACAAAATTACCCCCTCCTTGAGAATACCAGCCGGCTCAGGAACATCAGGAGAGTCAGGCACAAAACTCCTTGAAAGGGCATCAGCCTCCACATTCTTAGAGCCCGGAAGGTAAGAAACCACAAAATCGAAACGGGAGAAAAACAGCGACCATCGAGCCTGTCTAGGATTCAACCATTTGGCAGACTCGAGATAAGTCAAATTCTTGTGATCCGTCAAGACCACCACGCGATGCTTGGCTCCTTCAAGCCAATGTCGCCAATCCTCCAATGCCCACTTCATAGCCAACAACTCTCGGTTGCCAACATCATAATTACGCTCGGCAGGCGAAAACTTTCTAGAAAAGAAAGCATATGGTTTCATCATCGAGCCATCAGAACTTCTCTGAGACAAAACAGCCCCTGCTCCAATCTCAAAAGCATCAACCTCGACCTGAAACGGGAGCGAAACATCTGGCTGGCACAACACAGGGGCAGAAGAAAAACAACGCTTCAACTCCTGAAAAGCCTCAACGGCCGCAGAAGACCAATTGACCACATCAGCACCTTTCTTGGTCAAATCAGTCAACGGTTTAACAACACTAGAAAAATTAGCGATGAAGCGACGGTAAAAATTAGCAAAGCCCAGGAACTTCTGCAGACTCTTTACATATGTAGGCTGAGTCCAGTCACAAATGGCCTGAACTTTAACAGGGTCCATCTCCATAGTAGAAGGGGAAAAAATGAAACCCAAAAATGAAACCTTCCGAACTCCAAAGAGACATTTAGACCCCTTCACAAACAAGGAATTAGCACGAAGGACCTGGAACACCTGTTATGCTGTGCTATCAGGCAACACAGTGTGCAGTAATCAGCGCACATACAGTGATATGGCAATAACCCAAAAACAATAGAACGAGCTCTGAGACGTGGAATCTCTGCAGACTGCAATACCTGAACCTATCCTCACACAACTAAAAGCAGCAGTGGATTGCGCCTAACACTACCTATGCAACTCGGCACTGCCTGAGGAGCTGACTAGCCTGAAGATAGAAATACAAGCCTGACTTGCCTCAGAGAAATACCCCAAAGGAATAGGCAGCCCCCCACATATAATGACTGTTAGCAAGATGAAAAGACAAAACGTAGGAATGAAATAGATTCAGCAAAGTGAGGCCCGATATTCTAGACAGAGCGAGGATAGCAAAGAGAACTATGCAGTCTACAAAAAACCCTAAAGCAGAACCACGCAAAGGGGGGCAAAAAGACCCACCGTGCCGAACTAACGGCACGGCGGTGCACCCTTTGCGCCTCAGAGCTTCCAGCAAAAGAGAATAGCACAGCTGGACAGAAAAAACGGAAACAAAAACAAAGTAACACTTATCTAGCAGAGCAGCAGGCCACAGGAAAGATGCAGTAGCTCAGATCCAACACTGGAACATTGACAAAGAGCAAGGAAGACAGACTCAGGTGGAGTTAAATAGCAAGGCAGCCAACGAGCTCACCAAAACACCTGAGGGAGGAAGCCCAGAGGCTGCAATACCACTTGTGACCACAGGAGTGAATTCAGCCACAGAATTCACAACAGTACCCCCCCCTTGAGGAGGGGTCACTGAACCCTCACCAGAACCCCCAGGCCGACCAGGATGAGCCACATGAAAGGCACGAACAAGATCTGGGGCATGGACATCAGAGGCAAAAACCCAGGAATTATCCTCCTGAGCATAACCCTTCCATTTGACCAGATACTGGAGTTTCTGTCTAGAGACACGAGAATCCAAAATTTTCTCCACAATATACTCCAATTTCCCCTCCACCAAAACAGGGGCAGGAGGCTCCACAGATGGAACCATAGGTGCCACGTATCTTCTCAACAACGACCTATGGAATACATTATGTATGGAAAAGGAGTCTGGGAGGGTCAGACGAAAAGACACCGGATTGAGAATCTCAGAAATCCTATACGGACCAATAAAACGAGGTTTAAATTTAGGAGAGGAAACCTTCATAGGAATATGACGAGAAGATAACCAAACCAGATCCCCAACACGAAGTCGGGGACCCACACGGTGTCTACGATTAGCGAAAAGCTGAGCCTTCTCCTGGGACAAGGTCAAATTGTCCACTACCTGAGTCCAGATCTGCCGCAACCTGTCCACCACAGAATCCACACCAGGACAGTCCGAAGACTCAACCTGTCCTGAAGAGAAACGAGGATGGAACCCAGAATTGCAGAAAAATGGAGAGACCAAGGTAGCCGAGCTGGCCCGATTATTAAGGGCGAACTCAGCCAACGGCAAAAATGACACCCAATCATCCTGGTCAGCAGAAACAAAACATCTCAGATATGTTTCCAAGGTCTGATTGGTTCGTTCGGTCTGGCCATTAGTCTGAGGATGGAAGGCCGAGGAAAAAGATAGGTCAATGCCCATCCTACCACAAAAGGCTCGCCAGAACCTCGAGACAAACTGGGAACCTCTGTCAGAAACAATATTCTCAGGAATGCCATGCAAACGAACCACATGCTGGAAGAACAAAGGCACCAAATCAGAGGAGGAAGGCAATTTAACCAAGGGCACCAGATGGACCATTTTAGAAAAGCGATCACAGACCACCCAAATGACCGACATCTTTTGAGAAACGGGAAGGTCAGAAATGAAATCCATCGAAATATGTGTCCAAGGCCTCTTCGGGACCGGCAAGGGCAAAAGCAACCCACTGGCACGTGAACAGCAGGGCTTAGCCCTAGCACAAATCCCACAGGACTGCACAAAAGCACGCACATCCCGTGACAGAGATGGCCACCAGAAGGATCTAGCCACTAACTCTCTGGTACCAAAGATTCCTGGATGACCAGCCAGCACCGAACAATGAAGTTCAGAGATAACTTTACTAGTCCACCTATCAGGGACAAACAGTTTCTCGGCCGGACAACGATCAGGTTTATTAGCCTGAAATTTCTGCAACACTCTCCGCAAATCAGGAGAGATGGCAGACACAATGACTCCTTCCTTGAGGATACTCGCCGGCTCAGATAACCCCGGAGAGTCGGGCACAAAACTCCTAGACAGAGCATCCGCCTTCACATTTTTAGAGCCCGGAAGGTACGAAATCACAAAATCAAAACGAGCAAAAAATAACGACCAACGGGCCTGTCTAGGATTCAAGCGCTTGGCAGACTCGAGATAAGTAAGATTCTTATGATCAGTCAATACCACCACACGATGCTTAGCTCCCTCAAGCCAATGACGCCACTCCTCGAATGCCCACTTCATGGCCAGCAACTCTCGGTTGCCCACATCATAATTACGCTCAGCAGCAGAAAATTTCCTGGAAAAGAAAGCACATGGTTTCAACACTGAGCAACCAGAACCTCTCTGTGACAAAACCGCCCCTGCTCCAATCTCAGAAGCATCAACCTCGACCTGGAACGGAAGAGAAACATCTGGTTGACACAACACAGGGGCACAGCAAAAACGACGCTTCAACTCCTGAAAAGCTTCCACGGCAGCAGAAGACCAATTAACCAAATCAGCACCCTTCTTGGTCAAATCGGTCAATGGTCTGGCAATGCTAGAAAAATTACAGATGAAGCGACGATAAAAATTAGCAAAGCCCAGGAATTTCTGCAGACTTTTCAGAGATGTCGGCTGAGTCCAATCCTGGATGGCCTGGACCTTAACCGGATCCATCTCGATAGTAGAAGGGGAAAAGATGAACCCCAAAAATGAAACTTTCTGCACACCGAAGAGACACTTTGATCCCTTCACGAACAAGGAATTAGCACGCAGTACCTGGAAAACCATTCTGACTTGCTTCACATGAGACTCCCAATCATCAGAGAAGATCAAAATGTCATCCAAGTAAACAATCAGGAATTTATCCAGATACTCACGGAAAATGTCATGCATAAAAGACTGAAAAACAGATGGAGCATTGGCAAGTCCGAACGGCATCACCAGATACTCAAAATGACCCTCGGGCGTATTAAATGCCGTTTTCCATTCATCTCCCTGCCTGATTCTCACCAGATTATACGCACCACGAAGATCAATCTTAGTAAACCAACTAGCCCCCTTAATCCGAGCAAACAAGTCAGATATCAATGGCAAGGGATACTGAAACTTAACAGTGATCTTATTAAGAAGGCGATAATCAATACACGGTTTTAGCGAACCATCCTTTTTGGCTACAAAAAAGAACCCTGCTCCCAATGGTGATGACGATGGGCGAATATGTCCCTTCTCCAGGGATTCTTTCACATAACTGCGCATAGCGGTGTGTTCAGGCACGGACAAATTAAATAAACGACCCTTAGGGAATTTACTACCAGGAATCAAATTGATAGCACAATCACAATTCCTATGCGGAGGTAGGGCATCAGACTTGGGCTCTTCAAATACATCCTGAAAGTCAGACAAGAACTCTGGGATGTCAGAAGGAATGGATGACGAAATAGACAAAAATGGAACATCACCATGTACTTCCTGACAACCCCAGCTGGTTACCGACATAGAGTTCCAATCTAATACTGGATTATGGGTTTGTAGCCATGGCAACCCCAACACGACCACATCATGCAGATTATGCAGTACCAGAAAGCGAATAACTTCCTGATGTGCAGGAGCCATGCACATGGTCAGCTGGGCCCAGTACTGAGGCTTATTCATGGTCAAAGGTGTAGCATCAATTCCTCTCAACGGAATAGGACACCGCAAAGGCTCCAAGAAAAATCCACAACGTTAAGCATAATCCAAATCCATCAGATTCAGGGCAGCGCCTGAATCCACAAACGCCATGACAGAATACGATGACAAAGAGCATATCAAGGTAATGGACAGAAGGAATTTGGACTGTACAGTACCAATGACGGCAGAGCTATCGAACCCCCTAGTGCGCTTAGGACAATTAGAAATAGCATGAGTGGAATCACCACAGTAGAAACAAAGCCTGTTCAGACGTCTGTGTTCTTGCCGTTCAACTTTAGTCATAGTCCTGTCGCACTGCATAGGCTCAGGTTTACTCTCAGACAATACCGCCAGATGGTGCACAGATTTACGCTCGCGCAAGCGACGACCGATCTGAATGGCCAAGGACATAGACTCATTCAAACCAGCAGGCATAGGAAATCCCACCATAACATCCTTAAGAGCTTCAGAGAGACCCTTTCTGAACCAAGCCGCCAGTGCAGATTCATTCCACAGAGTGAGTACTGACCACTTCCTAAATTTCTGACAATATACTTCTACATCATCCTGACCCTGGCATAAAGCCAGCAAATTTTTCTCAGCCTGATCCACTGAATTAGGCTCATCGTAAAGCAATCCAAGCGCCTGGAAAAACGCATCAACATTACTCAATGCAGGGTCTCCTGGCGCAAGAGAAAACGCCCAGTCCTGTGGGTCGCCGCGCAAAAAAGAAATAATAATCAAAACCTGTTGAATAGGATTACCAGAAGAATGAGGTTTCAAGGCCAGAAATAGCTTACAATTATTTTTGAAGCTCAGGAACTTAGTTCTGTCACCAAAAAACAAATCAGGAATAGGAATTCTTGGTTCTAGCATAGATTTCTGATCAATTGTATCTTGAATCTTTTGTACATTTATAACGAGATTATCCATTGAGGAGCACAGAGCCTGAATATCCATGTCCACAGCTGTGTCCTGAAGCACTCTAATGTCTAGGGGAAAAAAAAAAAAAAAAACTGAAGACAGAGCTGAGGAAAAAAAAAAATGATGTCAGGACTTCTTTTTTCCCTCTATTGAGAATCATTGGTTGGGCTCCTTGTACTGTTATGCTGTGCTATCAGGCAACACAGTGTGCAGTAATCAGCGCACATACAGTGATATGGCAATAACCCAAAAACAATAGAACGAGCTCTGAGACGTGGAATCTCTGCAGACTGCAATACCTGAACCTATCCTCACACAACTAAAAGCAGCAGTGGATTGCGCCTAACACTACCTATGCAACTCGGCACTGCCTGAGGAGCTGACTAGCCTGAAGATAGAAATACAAGCCTGATTTGCCTCAGAGAAATACCCCAAAGGAATAGGCAGCCCCCCACATATAATGACTGTTAGCAAGATGAAAAGACAAAACGTAGGAATGAAATAGATTCAGCAAAGTGAGGCCCGATATTCTAGACAGAGCGAGGATAGCAAAGAGAACTATGCAGTCTACAAAAAACCCTAAAGCAGAACCACGCAAAGGGGGGCAAAAAGACCCACCGTGCCGAACTAACGGCACGGCGGTGCACCCTTTGCGTCTCAGAGCTTCCAGCAAAAGAGAATAGCACAGCTGGACAGAAAAAACGGAAACAAAAACAAAGTAACACTTATCTAGCAGAGCAGCAGGCCACAGGAAAGATGCAGTAGCTCAGATCCAACACTGGAACATTGACAAGGAGCAAGGAAGACAGACTCAGGTGGAGTTAAATAGCAAGGCAGCCAACGAGCTCACCAAAACACCTGAGGGAGGAAGCCCAGAGGCTGCAATACCACTTGTGACCACAGGAGTGAGTTCAGCCACAGAATTCACAACAAACACCATTCTGACCTGCTTCACATGAGACTCCCAATCATCCGAAAAGACCAAAATATCATCCAAATATACAATCATGAATCTATCCAGATACTCTCGGAAGATATCATGCATAAAGGACTGAAACACAGACGGAGCATTAGAAAGCCCGAATGGCATCACCAGGTACTCAAAATGGCCCTCAGGCGTATTAAATGCTGTTTTCCATTCATCGCCCTGTTTAATACGCACAAGATTATATGCTCCTCGAAGATCTATCTTGGAGAACCAACTAGCCCCTTTAATCCGAGCGAACAAATCGGACACTAGCGGCAAAGGGTACTGAAATTTGACCGTGATCTTATTAAGAAGGCGGTAATCAATACAAGGTCTCAAAGAACCATCCTTCTTGGCCACAAAAAAGAAGCCTGCTCCCAATGGTGACGACGACGGGCGAATATGCCCTTTCTCCAAGGACTCCTTTATATAACTCCGCATAGCGGCGTGTTCTGGCACAGATAAATTGAACAGTCGGCCCTTAGGAAACTTACTACCAGGAATTAAATTAATAGCACAATCACAATCCCTATGAGGAGGTAGGGCACCGGACTTGGGCTCATCAAATACATCCCGGTAATCCGACAAAAACTCAGGAACCTTAGAAGGAGAGGAAGACGAAATTGACAGCAATGGAACATCACCATGTACCCCTTGACAACCCCAGCTGGACACAGACATAGATTTCCAATCCAATACTGGATTATGGACCTGTAGCCATGGCAACCCCAAAACGACCACATCATGTAGATTATGCAACACCAAAAAGCGAATATCCTCCTGATGTGCAGGAGCCATGCGCATGGTCAATTGGGTCCAGTACTGAGGCTTATTCTTGGCCAAAGGCGTAGCATCAATTCCTCTCAATGGAATAGGACACCGCAAGGGCTCCAAGAAAAAACCACAGCGCCTGGCAAAGTCCAAGTCCATCAAATTCAGGGCAGCACCTGAATCCACAAACACCATAACAGAATAGGACGACAATAAGCAAATCAGAGTAATGGACAAAAGAAATTTAGGCTGTACCGTACCAATGGTGGCAGACCTAGCGAACCGCTTAGTGCGCTTAGGACAATCAGAGATAGCATGAGTGGAGTCACCACAGTAAAAACACAGTCCATTCTGACGTCTGTGTTCTTGCCGTTCAGCTCTGGTCAAAGTCCTATCACATTGCATAGGCTCAGACCTATGCTCAGAGAATACCGCCAAATGGTGCACAGCTTTGCGCTCACGCAAGCGCCGATCGATCTGAATGGCCAAGGACATAGACTCATTCAGACCAGCAGGCGTGGGAAGCACAGACCACTTTCTAAATTTCTGACAATATACCTCCGCTTCATCCTGACCCTGACACAAAGCCAGCAAGTTTTTCTCTGCCTGATCCACTAAATTTGGTTCATCATAAAGCAATCCAAGCGCCAGAAAAAACGCATCAACATCATGAAATGCAGGATCTCCTGGCGCAAGGGAAAATGCCCAGTCTTGAGGATCACCACGTAACAAAGAAATAATGATTTTTACTTGTTGAACTGAGTCACCAGAGGAGCGGGGTTTCAAAGCAAGAAACAGTTTACAATTATTTTTGAAATTCAGAAACTTAGACCTATCCCCAGAAAACAAATCAGGAATAGGAATTCTAGGCTCTAACATTGGATTCCGAACTACAAAATCCTGAATGCTTTGTACCCTTGTAGTGAGATGATCCACACAAGAGGACAGACCTTGAATGTCCATATCTACACCTGTGTCCTGGACCACCCAGAGGTAAAGGGGAAAAGAAAGACAAAACACACTGCAGAGGAAAAAAAATGGTCTCAGAACTTCTCTTATCCCTCTATTGAGATGCATTAATACTTTAGGCCACCTGTACTGTTATGGACCTGGTGGTTAGGAGCACCAGGAAGGACCTGATGGTTAAACTCACAGGACAAGCTCTGGGAAGTGAGAACTCTGTTGACCGCAATCCCTAATCCTATCACACACACTAGAAATAGCCGTGGAGCGTACCTAACAGGCCTAGACGCCTCTGCACAGCCTAAGAGCTAGCTACCCCTAGAGATAGAAAGTAAAGCCTACCTTGCCTCAGAGAAATTCCCCAAAGGAAAAGGGAGCCCCCCACAAATAATGACTGTGAGTTAAGATGAAATACACAAACACAGGAATGAAAGAGGTTTCAGCAAAGGGAGGGCAGACTACCTAATCAGACAGAGGATAGAAAAGGTAACTTTGCGGTCAGCACAAAAAACTACAATAGACCACGCAGAGTGTGCAAAAAGACCCCCGCACCGACTAACGGTGCGGAGGCGCCACACTGCCTCCCAGAGCTTCCAGCTAGCCAGACAGAATCATATTAGCAAGCTGGACAAGAAAACAAGAACAACAAAATAAACAAGCAGGGACTTAGCTTCTGCTGGCAAAGACGGTCACCAGAAAGATCCAAGAGCGAACTGAATCAGTACTGGAACATTGACAGGTGGCCTGGAGTAACGATCTAGGTGGAGTTAAATAGAGCAGCAGCCTAAGAACAAACCAGGTCACCTGTGGAAGGAATCCCAGAACCAGCAGCTCCACTCACAGCCACCAGAGGGAGCCCATGGACAGAACTCGCTGAAGTACCATTCATGACCACAGGAGGGAGCTCCAAAACAGAATTCACAACAGGAGGATAAATCAGCCCAACCCAATGGAGCAGTAGCCAATATGGGAGGGGGCAAGCTAGGGGTTAAAAGCTGGCTACACACATTTAGCTTTGTCTTTGTTCTGCCATGGAAGCCACGTCCCATCGCGTGTGGAGACAGACTAGCAACTAAGAAGATGCCTATGGATACGAGAGGTTCCCTGATTCGCAAGTGATAAGAACTGGTAACGTGACACACAGCAAACTGCTATCCCAACCTTTACCCTACTTTATCTGTACGTCTGACTGTAATCTCTGTATATATTCGTAGTTTCTAGTGCGCCTTTAGGCAATTAAAATATTAATTAATTTTGGGCTGCTCTTTTATCTTGAAACCCGATTTCTCATGTCTGTGAGTCCAGCTAGTACTTATACGCCACCTGGGGTTGGTTTCTGACCCAATATAAGCTTGTTAACAGACCTAGCTTATATCTAACGAGGAACTGGTGGCAGCATATCGTTCTGGTGTTATTGGGGGATCCTGAAAGTGACAGACCAGAGGTTTATAGAGATAACCAGTACGTGACAGGGCAGCCTCTCTGGCAACTACTTATCCTAGGTGCCGTTCCCTGATTGACCTGAGGATAAGGAGTCACTAGATTGCTGCGACTGTGTAAGCTCTGTCACAGATTGGTGGCTGGGCAATATAATACGTCACTGGGCAATTTACTATGTGGCTGGACAATATATTACGTGGCTGGGCAATATACTTCGTGGCTGGGCAATATACTATGTGGCTGGGCAATATACTACGTGGCTGGGCAATATACTCTGTGGCTGGACAATATACTACATCACTGGGCAATATACTATGTGGCTGGGCAATATACTACGTGACTGGGCAATATACTACGTGGCTGGGCAATATACTACATGGCTGGGCAATATGCTACATGGCTGGGCAATATACTACGTGGCCTGTGCAATATACTACATGGCTGGGCAATATACTACGTGGACATGCATATTCTAGAATACCCGATGCGTTAGAATCGGGCCACCATCTAGTACAGTTATATTGATGCACAAATTAAAATTATGGTTCTTGGAAGAAGGGGAGTTAAAAGTGAGAATGAAAAATCTCCCAGTCTGGAAGGGGTTGAAATAGGGATAATCATGTTGGAGCTCCTTCTTCATGCACACTCTTTTATCAATGATTTTCCTGGCCTGTAAAATGCCTTGGATTTCTATTCTTCTTCTTAGTTATTTTTACAAGCAGTTTCAGTGGCCTTTTTCACTGAGTTATTTTTCCTCTGTGCTACGATATCAGTCCGGTGATGTATTAGCTACAGCCAGTAACATCTTTGCATTCTGGGAGGACAGTGGGATTATTCTGCCCTCTCTAAGTGTGTCACTGAAGCTTGATTCCTGCTTTTATTATGCATTGGCATCAGTGTAGTTTTTAGAAATAGAAACAGCAAGTAAAAAGAGTTATTGAGACTGGCACATGGAATTTCTTAACCTCTTAATGACGCTTTTCTTTTAATTTTTGCCTTTCTACAACGTAGCAGCTTTCATTTTTTTTTGTTTTACTGACTTGACTGTATGAGGCATTGTTTTATGCTGGAGAAATGTTATTGCTTTAGTCAGTGTTATGGAGGTACATATGGATTATTATGTAAATTATATGTTATCCATGAGTGTATGGAAAAAATATATATTTTTTTGTAGGTTTAGTTTATTTGTTACACTTTTCACATTTCTCGCACAAAAAAAAAACTTGTTGAATTAATTCTTCAGGTTAGGCATTATTCCTATTTTCGCATGTGAGTGCTGTGTTTTACATGGATAGCATTTGTATTTTGATTTTTTACAATGGACCGAGGAGTCCACAGAAAATTTTGGAGAAATGTCCAATTTTGATTCGAGAGTCAGATTAAAATCAGCAAAACAAGTAATGGATCTGTGAAAAATATTGAACTGCACTAAGATGCGCTCCATGCTCTAACGACGGACGTCGGCCATACACACATCGCTGCCTTACTTAATTGTTCTCCCACACTTTGGGGCCTGACACACATGTACAGTGGGGCAAAAAAGTATTTAGTCAGTCAGCAATAGTGCAAGTTCCACCACTTAAAAAGATAAGAGGCGTCTGTAATTTACATCATAGGTAGACCTTAACTATGGGAGACAAACTGAGAAAAAAAAATCCAGAAAATCACATTGTCTGTTTTTTTAACATTTTATTTGCATATTATGGTGGAAAATAAGTATTTGGTCAGAAACAAAATGTCATCTTAATACTTTGTAATATATCCTTTGTTGGCAATGACAGAGGTCAAACGTTTTCTGGAAGTCTTCACAAGGTTGCCACACACTGTTGTTGGTATGTTGGCCCATTCCTCCATGCAGATCTCCTCTAGAGCAGTGATGTTTTTGGCTTTTCGCTTGGCAACACGGACTTTCAACTCCCTCCAAAGGTTTTCTATAGGGTTGAGATCTGGAGACTGTCTAGGCCACTCCAGGACCTTGAAATGCTTCTTACGAAGCCACTCCTTCGTTGCCCTGGCGGTGTGCTTTGGATCATTGTCATGCTGAAAGACCCAGCCACGTTTCATCTTCAATGCCCTTGCTGATGGAAGGAGGTTTGCACTCAAAATCTCACGATACATGGCCCCATTCATTCTTTCATGTACCCGGATCAGTCATCCTGGCCCCTTTGCAGAGAAACAGCCCCAAAGCATGATGTTTCCACCACCATGCTTTACAGTAGGTATGGTGTTTGATGGATGCAACTCAGTATTCTTTTTCCTCCAAACACGACAAGTTGTGTTTCTACCAAACAGTTCCAGTTTGGTTTAATCAGACCATAGGACATTCTCCCAAAACTCCTCTGGATCATCCAAATGCTCTCTAGCAAACTTCAGACGGGCCCGGACATGTACTGGCTTAAGCAGTGGGACACGTCTGGCACTGCAGGATCTGAGTCCATGGTGGCGTAGTGTGTTACTTATGGTAGGCCTTGTTACATTGGTCCCAGCTCTCTGCAGTTCATTCACTAGGTCCCCCCGCGTGGTTCTGGGATTTTTGCTCACCGTTCTTGTGATCATTCTGACCCCACGGGGTGGGATTTTGCGTGGAGCCCCAGATCGAGGGAGATTATCAGTGGTCTTGTATGTCTTCCATTTTCTAATTATTGCTCCCACTGTTGATTTCTTCACTCCAAGCTGGTTGGCTATTGCAGATTCAGTCTTCCCAGCCTGGTGCAGGGCTACAATTTTGTTTCTGGTGTCCTTTGACAGCTCTTTGGTCTTCACCATAGTGGAGTTTGGAGTCAGACTGTTTGAGGGTGTGCACAGGTGTCTTTTTATACTGATAACAAGTTTAAACAGGTGCCATTACTACAGGTAATGAGTGGAGGAAAGAGGAGACTCTTAAAGAAGAAGTTACAGGTCCGTGAGAGCCAGAAATCTTGATTGTTTGTTTCTGACCAAATACTTATTTTCCACCATAATATGCAAAAAAAATGATAAAAAAACAGACAATGTGATTTTCTGTTTTTTTTTTCTCAGTTTGTCTCCCATAGTTGAGGTCTACCTATGATGTAAATTACAGACGCCTCTCATCTTTTTAAGTGGTGGAATTTGCACTATTGCTGACTGACTAAATACTTTTTTGCCCCACTGTATATGTTTGATAAAGCTCTTTACTGACTGAAACATCATGGATGATACACATCATGGATGATACACAATATCTATAAGGAACAGTGTTAAGTATTCCGATACTGCAATATTGGGTATCGACCGATATTCGCTGTATCGGAGTTCCAATACAGAGTTCCGATACTTTTACAATATCGAATACCGGAATCGGAAGTTCCCATAATGCAATGAGCCAGTTTTATTCTATTCAGCCAATGAGGATCCTAAGAAGTGTGGGCACACCCTGTTAGGCATGTTAGCCATGTTAACTAATGGCATGGCTGTTATTGGCTGCTCAAATGATGTCATGATGGAGTGAGTGTGGGCGGTGCGTGGGCGGAGACTGTGTGTCTGTGTGTGTGGGCGGGGTCTGTGAGTGACCGTCGGGGGTCTATGCGGGCCTGCCGGGGGTCTATACAGGCCTCTCGGGTGTCTGTGTGGGCCTGCCGGGGGTCTATATGGGCCTCCCGGGGGTCTGTGTGGGCCTGCCGGGGGTCTGCGCAGGCCTCTGGGGGGTCTGCGTGGGCCTTTTGGGGGTCTGTGCGGGCCTCTCGGGGGTCTTTGTGTGTGTGTGCAGGCATCGTCCGATGGGACTACAAGTCTCATCGGGCTATGCCTGCTACAATGACAGTGAATGACACATTAGCCAATGATGGGACAATAGTAGTCCCATCATCCGGCTAATGGGTTGAATGAAAAAAACCCACAAACATACATACTACATGATACATACAACATACTACATACATACATACATACAATATACTACATACATACAACATACATACAACATACTGCATACATACTACATACAACATATTACATACATATAACATACATACAACATACATACAACATACATACAACATACTGCATACATGCTACATATATACAACATATTACATACATACATACTACATACATACAACATACAGTACAGACCAAAAGTTTGGACACACCTTCTCATTTAAAGATTTTTCTGTATTTTCATGACTATGAAAATTGTACATTCACATGGCATCAAAACTATGAATTAACACATGTGGAATTATATACTTAACAAAAAAGTGTGAAACAACTGAAATTATGTTTTATATTCTAGGTTCTTCAAAGTAGCCACCTTTTGCTTTGATGACTGCTTTGCACACTCTTGGCATTCTCTTGATGAGCTTCAAGAGGTAGTTTCACGAAACCCGACTTTGCCAAAAGTCGGCGACTTTTGAAATTGGCCGATCTGTTTCGCTCAACCCTAGTGATGTCACCAGCTGATTTTCCCATGCTGAAGAGTTCAAGCCACCAGGGAGCACAGCTTCGGTGACGTCACTACTAGTCACCGAAGTTTACAGCCTGGGTCGGTCGCATTAGCAGCAAGTGGGAAGAACCAGACAAAGCTCCAGAATTGGCACATCTATTAGATGCGCCTTTCCTGGGCAGCTGCTGGCTGCTTTTTTAAGGCTGGGGGGCCCATATCCATGGCCCCTTACCAGCCTGAGACTAGCAGCCCGCACCTGTGAGTTTTTCAGGGTTGGTTGTAAAATATAGGGGGGGCCCCATGTCGTTTTTTTCCCTTCATTCATTTTCCCTTGCTCGCGCTGCTGCCAGCACAGCAGGGGAAAATGGATGAAAGCCAGGTTCAGCACCACATGCAGAGAAACAGCGGCTTTTACAGTAGTTCTGCTTCCCCCATGGCCGTCCGTGCGCACGGACGACTGTGTACACTGCACTCCATGTGCATGTGTGTGGGACGTTTGGCGGGACGTGTGTCCAGGTAAAAACGGACATGTCTGCGTGTTTTGCACACGGACACACGATCCGTCAAAATACGTTGACATCTGCATAGACCCATTCATTTGAATTGGTCTACGTGTGTCAGTGTCTCCGGTATGTAAGATAACTATCAGTACCGGAGGCACTGACATGTGAAACCGGTCTAAAGCATACATTTTAGTTGGTAATTTCTCCTCTCCATTGCGGAGATATTAGCATGTAAAGTTTAGGTTTTCATTTACGCCAAGTCCAAGGGAACATGAGGAGAGATTCTAAACTTCACATGTACTTCTTATGATTAGGAAATGTCATGCAAACAAAAAAAAGAGTACACACTCCCAGTGAGGAATTCTGATTAGACACACCTCCAGAAGAGGTCAGACCCAGCATTCTCCTGTGAGAAATGTAATGACACACAGCTCAGCTCTCCTCTAAATGCTGAATGTTACTGTGTAGAGTAGAGCAGAGCAGAACTCTGTGTCATTAACCCCTTTCTGCCAGCTGACGGAATAGTACGTCAGCTGGCAGATCCCCTGCTTTGAGGTGGGCTCCGGCGGTGAGCCCACCTCAAAGCCGCGACATGTCAGCTGTTTTGTACAGCTGACATGTGCGCGCAATGAGCGCGAGCGGAATCGCGATCCGCCCGCGCCCATTAACTAGTTAAATGCCGCCGTCAAGCGCTGACAGCAGCATTTAACTAGCGCTCCCGGCCGCGTGGCCGGAAGTGCTCGCACTGCTGACCCCCGTCACATGATCGGGGGTCAGCAGTGCATCGCCATAACAACCAGAGGTCTCCTTGAGACCTATATGGTTGTTGATGGCCGATTGCTTTAAGCGCCACCCTGTGGTCGGCGTTCAAAGCAACCCTGCATTTCTGCTACATAGAGGTGATCTGTACTTCACCTCTATGTAGCAGAGCCGATCGAGTTATGCATGCTTCTAGCGTCCTATGGAGGCTATTGAAGCATGCCAAAATAAAAAAAAAAAAGTGATTAAAAATATAAAAAAAAAAAAAAATATATAAAAGTTCAAATCACCCCCCTTTCGCCCCAATCAAAATAAAACAATTAAAAAAAAAATCAAACATACACATATTTGGTATCGCCGCGGTCAGAATCGCCCGATCTATCAATAAAAACAAAGGATTAACCTGACCGCTAAATGACGTAGCGAGAAAAAAAATCAAAACGCCAAAATTAAAATGCAATAACGGGCGATCAAAAGAACGTATCTACACCAAAATGGTATCATTAAAAATGCCAGCTCGGCACGCAAAAAATAAGCCCTCACCTGACCCCAGATCACGAAAATTGGAGACGCTACGGGTATCGGAAAATCGCGCATTTTTTTTTTTTTTAGCAAAATTTGGAATTTTTTTTCACCACTTAGATAAAAAATAACCTAGACATGTTTGGTGTCTATGAACTCGTAATGACCTGGAGAATCATAATGGTAGGTTAGTTTTAGCATTTAGTGAACCTAGCAAAAAAGCCAAACAAAAAACAAGTGTGAGATTGCACTTTTTTTGCAATTTCATCAAACTTGGAATTTTTTTCCCGTTTTCTGTTACATGGCATGGTAAAATCAATGGTATCGTTCAAAAGTACATCTCATCCCGCAAAAAATAAGCCCTCACATGGCCATATTGACGGAAAAATAAAAAAGTTATGGCTTTGGGAAGGAGGGGAGCAAAAAACGAAAATGAAAAAGCAGAAAAAGCTCCGGGGGTGAAGGGGTTAAAAGCATCTCTAGCAGATCTTCTCTCATTGTAAGGCTGCCGTCACACTAGCTGTATTTGGTCAGTATTTTACATCAGTATTTGTAAGCCAAAACCAGGAGTGGGTGATAAATGCAGAGGTGGTGCATATGTTTCTATTATACTTTTCCTCTATTTGTTCCACTCCTGGTTTTGATTTACAAATACTGATGTAAAATACTGACCAAATACTGCTCGTGTGATGGCATCCTTAGTGTCATTAGTGTGGATGAATTAGCTCAGAGCTGACAGTGCCCTCAGATGAAAGCTGTAATATGTGTTTGCAATGACACACAACTCTGCTCTACTCTCCCTCCCACCACAATGACAGTGCCGTGAGAGAAGATCTGCAAGGATTGTTTTAAAGACACATAGTTATGCTATGCTGTTCTCTGTACATTAGCTTCTGGCAGTCAGATCACTGAGGAGAGCCATTCGGTGTGTCACTACATATCTCACAGGAGAAAGTTTGTTCTTACCTTCTCTGGGGGGCATGTTTTTTCCCTGCATGCCCTAGCCCAATAATAAGCAGGAGGTGTCTTGTAGTGTAAAAAAAAGACATGCCTCGGGTGAAAAATATATTGTTTCGGCCCCTTGGATTTGAAGGAGTATTCCCATCACCAAGATCGTATCCCATTATGTAGTAGGTGAAATGATAATAATACTATTAGCAAATACCTCCAATTAGAAAGGTCTGATTCACTATGACACTTTCCCCATGTAGAACATTGCAGTAGTTTAGGTATCCATGGTTATGACCACTAACAGCTAAGTAACCGTCATTGTATGAGTGGTCATAACCATGGATACCTAAGCTACTACAATGCCCTGCACATGGTGTAAGCAACATAGCAAATCAGATGAACTATACTACATTTCTAATTGGAGGTATTTGCTAACATTATTATAATTATTATTATTATTATTCCTACTTTAAATTGGGATAAGAACTTGGGAATAGGAATACCCCTTTAATTTAAATTAGAACCAATATTTAACAAGCCAATGAAGATAAAATCTTTGTTTTGCTCAGCTCTGCAGCTACTATTTCATGATGGCTGAAAAGTTGTGGTCCATGATGTGGCCCATATAACATGCTAAAACTGAAGACAGCAAGGTCCTGTTTAAGTGGTTAAAGCTTTATATACATAACTGTATAAAAACACATAAACATCAATTTCAACAGGATAAATAGCATTGACATTTCTTAATTTTGCTCTTAAAGCAAGCAACTGTTAAATGCAACCTGTCACTAGGTTTTTACTACCTCTTCTCAGAGCAGCATAATGTAAGAAAAAAGGCCCTGATTCTAGATATGTATCACTTAGCATACTGGGTGCAGCCCCTCTGGCACAATCAGAGTTTTTGGATGCAGTACGTAGCAGAGCTCAAAAGCTGACTTCACCCACACCACAGCTTTCTTTGTGCATTGTCTATTGACAGTGAGCTGCTTATCAGAGAAGGAGATGGAGTTGGACAACTATATAAGCACCAGTCCCCACAGTGATAAAGTCTTGATCATAAAACCTTCATTGAAAGTAAACAACAGTAAACAGCCAAAAAAGTAATAAATTGTTCATTGTGTATTTCAGTACCTATCTCTAGCCTTCTTCATATTACATAGGAAAAACCTGCTGACAGATTCCCTTTAACCGCTTTCCAACATTGGGCGGTGAGCCCACATCTTTCCCGGGATATGTTAGCTGTTTTGAACAGGTGATATGTGCCTGAAATAGCCACTTGCTTTTATTAACCCTTTAAATGCTGCTGTCAAACGCTGACAGCGTCATTTAACTCGTGTTTCCGGGCACCGATTCATTGGCATGATTTGGCACCCCAGGAGTTCGGGTACCACAGTAGTGCTGCCTTCCTCTCAGGGAGGGTGGTGCTATGCCTGGATCCCTTTGTCAGGTAATATCACACACAACACCTTCTGAATCCAGGCCAAGAGGGGGAGCTCAAAACCCGGCTTTAGGGCTGCTTCCCTGAATAAAGATCCTGGTCTGGAGGAGGAGTTGTAGTCAGTCGAATGGAGTGTAGTCGGAGAGTGGACAGAGACAGGAGAGGAGAACAGTGAGAAGGAAGAAAGGCTCAGAGGGGAACTGCTACTGGCACCCTCAGAGCCAGAGCGCTGAGGCCGGGCACTGTGAGCCCGAGGTCGTGGGAGACTATAAGTCGCACGACAGAACCGGAGGGCATAGGACTATACGTAAATTGCCTGTATTAAGCCTGTGGTACAGCAGCATTCTGGAGCCTGGAGTCACCATGCAGAGACCCCAGAAGGAATGGCTCAAGCTGCCTACCATACCGGTACTGTCCCAGGACAGGAAAGAACGAGAACCTTGTTAGGATACTTCAGGCAGCAAGGGACTAATAGTTAGCGCAAAGTGGAAGGCTCCCAACCGGACCTGCCAAGGGGACTTCTTCTTGTTTCCGGGCTGCCTGGACTCCTTCTGTACCTGTTGCCGGTGCCCTGGACTGTGGCCTGCTACCAAGAGTTAACAAGGTAAAGACTGCAACCCATAGTCCTCTGTTATTTACCGGCAACACATCATCCCTGCCATATACTTGGGAGCCCTAGTGACCCCGCTTCACCTGTGGGAAGCGTCACCATCCTATTGAAGCATGCCAAAAGTAAAAAAAAAATTTGAAAAAAATTGAAAAGTTTAAATCACTCCCCTTTCGTTCCGTTCAAAGTAAAACAATAAAAAAAATCAAACATACACATATTTGGTATTGCCGTATTCAGAATCGCCCAATCTATCAATAAAAAAAAATGATTAAACTGATCGCTAAACAGCGTAGCGTGAAAAAAAAGTCAAAACGCCAGAATTTAGTTTTTTTGGCCGCCACGACATTGCATTAAAATGCAATAACGAACCATCAAGAGAGCTTATCTGCACCAAAATGGTATCTTTAAAAATGTCAGCTCGGCACACAAAAAATAAGCCTTAGCCAACCCGAGATCATGAAAATGGAGACGCTACGGGTATTGGAAAATGACAATTTTTTTTTTTTTTTTTACAAACTTTGGAATTTTTTTTTTCACCACTCAGATAAAAAAGAACCTAGAAATGTTTGGTGTCAATGAACTCATAATGACCTTGAGAATCACAATGACAGGTCAGTTTTAGCATTTAGGTAACCTAGTAAAAAAGCCAAACAAAAACTAAGTGTGGGATTGCACTTTTTTTGCAATTTCACCGCACTTGGAGTTTTTTTTCCCATTTTCTAGTACCATTGTGTTGTTCAAAAGAACAACTTGTCCCACAAAAAACAAGCCCTCACATGGCCAAATTAAGCAAAAGCTAAAAAAAGTTATGGCTCTGGGAAGAAGGGGAGCAAAAAATGAAAATACAAAGCCAAAAATACCTCTGGTTGTTAAAGGGTTAAGTGCCCGGCCCAATTTTCAGACAACAGGATCAGCATGGAATGCATTTCTCTCAGTATATTTTCTCATATTATATGCTATTTACAGTTCCTTGATAAAGTATTCACACCCGTGAAAATGTCAACATTTTTTAACATTACACCCACAAACTTAAATGCATTTTATTGGGATTTTATGTTATATGCAAACACAAAGCAAGTATTTGTAAAATCTGAAGGAAATGATACATGGTTTTCTAAAAATTTTAAAAATATAAATGTGAAAATTGTGACATTCAATTGTATTCAGCCCACTCTGAGTCAATACTTCATAGGCAGGGCTGCCACTAGGAGTTTCGGGGCCACATACTGGCAAAATTTTTTGGGCCCCCTTTGAGACTCCACACAGGCTTCACCCTAGCCACACCTCCACCCTTGAACTGTCCACAGTCAAAAGATTTTTTAAGCCACCACAACGACAATGTAGACTCTTTTGGCCCTACTCTACTCTAACCAATTAAACATTTGTTAAAATATCTAATACAATTTAGGTATATATATTTTTTTTTTCAATTTTTAAAATGACCAATAATATCACATACAGGGGACAAATACCACCGCACCATGACCAGACACCATATTACCATCATATAGTGACCTATAATACCACATATAAGGAACAAATACCACCACACCATTTCCAGACCACATATTACCACCACAGTAACCGAATAATATCACATACAAGGGACAAATACCAACGCACCATGTCCAGATCACATATTACCACCACGTAGTGACCAAATGATAGCACATACAAGGAACAAATACCGCCACACCAATGCCGGACAACATATCTCCACATAGTGACTAAATGCTAAAATACTGATCAGTAGGGTTGAGCGAAACGGGTCGTTCATTTTTGGCAAAGTCGGGTTTCATGAAACCCGATCCGACCCTTGTGCGGGGTCGGCCATGCGGTACGCGACTTTCGCGCCAAAGTCGCGTTTCAATAACGCGAAAAGCGCCATTTCTCAGCCAATGAAGGTGAACGCAGAGTGTGGGCAGCGTAATGACATAGGTCCTGGTCCCCACCATCTTAGAGAAGGGCATTGCAGTGATTGGCTTGCTGTCTGCGGCGTCACAGGGGCTATAAAGGGGCGTTCCCGCTGACCGCCATGTTACTGCTGCTGATCTGAGCTTAGGGAGAGGTTGCTGCCGCTTCGTAAGAAGCAGGGATAGCGTTAGGCAGGGTCCATTAACCCCCAAACCGCTTGTGCTGTAGCGATTTGCACTGTCCAACACCACCTTCGGTGTGCAGGGATAGTGGAAGCTACATTTTTTTTGTTCTCAGCGCTGTAGCTCATTGGGCTGCCCTAGAAGGCTCCCTGATAGCTGCATTGCTGTGTGTACGCCGCTGTGCAAACCAACTGCTTTTTTCAAAGCACAAATCCTCTTGTTCCTTCCTTTCTGCACAGCTATCTTGTTTGTTTGTCCACACTTTTTATTTAATTTGTGCATCAGTCCACTCCTTATTGCTGCCTGCCATACCTGGCTGAGATTACTGCAGGGAGATAGTAATTGTAGGACAGTCCTTGTTTTTTTTTTTTTGTGGGAGATTAAGATTGGCATTACTGCTAGAGTGCCATCCCTGTGTGGGCCATCTCTCACTCAGTGGGCCATAGAAAGCCTATTTATTTTTTTGCTTGATTTGGGTTCTAAATTCTACCTGAAAAAAATCACTAAATCAATCAGTGGGAGAAAAATATTGGCCTCTGGGCTTGTGTGCCACTCCTGACTCCTGTGTGTGCCATCTCTCACTCAGTGGGCCATAGAAAGCCTATTTATTTTTTTGGTTGATTTGGGTTCTAAATTCTACCTGAAAAAAATCACTAAATCAATCAGTGGGAGATAAATATTGGCCTCTGGGCTTGTGTGCCACTCCTGACTCCTGTGTGTGCCATCTCTCACTCAGTGGGCCATAGAAAGCCTATTTATTTTTTTGGTTGATTTGGGTTCTAAATTCTACCTGAAAAAATCACTAAATCAATCAGTGGGAGATAAATATTGGCCTCTGGGCTTGTGTACCACTCCTGACTCCTGTGTGTGCCATCTCTCACTCAGTGGGCCATAGAAAGCCTATTTATTTTTTTGGTTGATTTGGGTTCTAAATTCTACCTGAAAAAATCAAATAAATCAATCAGTGGGAGAAAAATATTGGCCTCTGGGCTTGTGTGCCACTCCTGAATCCTGTGTGTGCCATCTCTCACTCAGTGGGCCATAGAAAGCCTATTTATTTTTTTGGTTGATTTGGGTTCTAAATTCTACCTGAAAAAATCACTAAATCAATCAGTGGGAGATAAAGATTGGCCTCTGGGCTTGTATGCCACTCCTGACTCCTGTGTGTGCCATCTCTCACTCAGTGGGCCATAGAAAGCCTATTTATTTTTTTGCTTGATTTGGGTTCTAAATTCTACCTGAAAAAATCAATAAATCAATCAGTGGGAGATAAATATTGGCCTCTGGGCTTGTGTGCCACTCCTGACTCCTGTGTGTGCCATCTCTCACTCAGTGGGCCATAGAAAGCCTATTTTTTTTTATTTGGTTTCTAAATTCTCCCTGAAAAAAATCATTTTATTTTATTTGGTTTCTAAATTCTTCCTGAAAAAAATCATTTTATTTTATTTTGTTTCTAAAGTCTCCCTGAAAAAAAAAAATGGGAGATTAATATTGACATTTGTGCTTGAGTGACAGTCCTGCGTGTGTGGCATCTCTGTGATTTGGTGCCACAGAAAACAGAGTGTGTAACATTGTGCCTGATTTTCCTTGCGGTCTCACCAACCTGTAAAGGGATATCGAAATCATACTGAAGTTACAGCTCACCGTGTAAGTTGTTTGACAGCAACAAATAAAGTTACTTTGGTTAAGTTTTTAAAACAATGAGGAAGTCTGGTGCAAGAGGTCGTGGCCGTGGGCGTTCATTGTCAGCTGGTAATGATGGTAGTGGTAGTGGAGCATCAGGTGGTCGTGGGAAAAAAAATATTCCACCTAAGTCTGGAGCTGTGGAGCCAGGTTCGTCGTCTGGCTACACAAGGCCTCGAACGCTCTCTTTTCTGGGAGTAGGAAAACCGCTTTTAAAGCCGGAGCACCAACAGCAAGTTTTGGCTTACCTTGCAGACTCAGCCTCTAGCTCTTTTGCCTCCTCTTCTGAAACTGGTAAATGTAAAAGCAGCGCGTCGTTTGTGGATGTTCACAGTCAGGGACAAGTCGCTTCCTTGTCCTCTTCAGCAAAAACAACAACAAGAGAGAAGGATGCAGCAGGCGACACAACGGGTTACTCCATGGAGCTCTTTACACATACCGTCCCTGGCTTAGAAAGTGAAACAGTTAACAGGCCATGCCCATTACAAGTAGATTCTGACATGGAGTGCACTGATGCACAGCCACAGCCAGACTACTATGCTGGTCCTTTGACTCAGACCACAACATTGCCCTCTCAGGGTACTGATCCACAATCAGACCCTGATGAGACTATGTTGCCCCATCACGAACGCTATACCACCGACCGACACGGTGACACAGACGAAGTTGCATACGAGCTAGAAGAGGGGGTAATAGATGACCCAGTTGTTGACCCCGATTGGCAGCCATTGGGGGAACAGGGTGCAGGCGGCAGTAGTTCTGAAGCGGAGGTGGAGGAGGGGCCGCAGCAGGCATCAACATCGCAACAGGTTCCATCTGCCGGGCCCGTATCTGGCCCAAAACGCGTGGCAAAGCCAAAACCTGTTGGAGGACAGCGTGGCCATCCGGTTAAAGCTCAGTCTGCAATCCCTGAAAAGGGATCCGATGCTAGGAAGAGTGCAGTCTGGCATTTTTTTTAAACAACATCCAATTGATCAGCGCAAAGTCATCTGTCAAAAATGTTCAACTAGCTTAAGCAGAGGTCAGAATCTGAAAAGTCTCAATACAAGTTGCATGCATAGACATTTAACCACAATGCATTTTCAAGCCTGGACTAACTACCAAACGTCCCTTAAGGTTGTAGCACCCTCGGCCAATGAAGCTAGTCAGCAACGCAACATCCCTTCCGTCACTGTAAGGCCACCATTTTCCGCACCACCGGCAGTATCTGTGCAGGTTTCTTTGCCAGCCAAAAGCAGTCAGGGTCAGGGAATCACCAGTTTTGTAGGAGGAAATATTGCATCTAGGGCACCGGCGGAAACAATACCGTCTCCAACCGTCTCTCAGTCTGCCATGTCCACCGGCACAACCGCTAGTTCCACGATCTCCAGCTCTCCAGTCCAGCTCACCCTACATGAGATTCTGGTTAGAAAAAGGAAGTACTTATTCTCGCATCCGCGTACACAGGGTTTTAACGCCCACATAGCTAGACTAATCTCGTTAGAGATGATGCCCTACCGGTTAGTTGAAAGCGAAGCTTTCAAAGCCCTGATGGAGTACGCTGAACCACGCTACGAGCTACCCAGTCGACACTTTTTTTCCAGAAAAGCCATCCCAGCCCTGCACCAGCATGTTAAACAGCGCATCGTCCATGTACTCAGGCAATCTGTGAGTACAAAGGTGCACCTGACTACAGATGCATGGACCAGTAGGCATGGCCAGGGACGTTACGTGTCCATCACGGCACACTGGGTGAATGTGGTGGATGCAGGGTCCACAGGGGACATCAATTTCGGGACAGTTCTGCCTAGCCCACGGTCTAGGAAACAGTTGGCTGTAGCCGTTCTCACCCCCTCCTCCTCCTCGTCCTCCTGCAGAAGCGAGAGCTCTTCCACAGACCGCAGTCGCCCAACCACTCCATCGGCAGATGACACTGTTGCACACCAGTTGTCCCATTATGGGCCAGCTACTGGCAAGCGTCAGCAGGCTGTATTGGCTATGAAGTGTTTGGGCGACAACAGACACACCGCGGAAGTTCTGTCCGAGTTCTTGCAGCAAGAAACGCAGTCGTGGCTGGGCACAGTAGATCTTGAGGCAGGCAAGGTAGAGAGTGATAACGGAAGGAATTTCATGGCTGCCATCTCCCTTTCCCAACTGAAACACATTCCTTGCCTGGCTCACACCTTAAACCTGGTGGTGCAGTGCTTATTGAAAACTTATCCTGGGTTCTCCGACCTGCTCCTCAAAGTGCGTGGACTTTGCTCACATATCCGCCGTTCGCCTGTACACTCCAGCCGTATGCAGACCTATCAGCGGTCTTTGAACCTTCCCCAGCATCGCCTAATCATAGACGTTGCAACAAGGTGGAACTCAACACTGCACATGCTTCAGAGACTGTGCGAACAGAGGCGGGCTGTTATGTTTTTGTGGGAGGATACACATACACGGGCAGGCAGTAGGATGGCAGACATGGAGTTGTCAGGTGTGCAGTGGTCGAAGATACAAGACATGTGTCAAGTCCTTCAGTGTTTTGAGGAATGCACACGGCTGGTTAGTGCAGACAACGCCATAATAAGCATGAGCATCCCCCTAATGTGTCTGCTGATGCAAAGTGTGACGCACATAAAAGATCAGGCGTCTGCACCAGAGGAAGAGGAAAGCCTTGATGACAGTCATTGTCTGGTCAGGGCAGTGTACAGGACGAGGTAGCGGGCGAAGAGGAGGTGGAGGACGAGGAGGATGATGGGGATGAGTATATTTTTAATGAGGAAGCTTTCCCGGGGGCACTGGAAATTGGTTGCGTGGCAAGGCCGGGTTATGGTTTTTTGAGGGACACAAGTGACATAGATTTGCCTGAAACTGCCCCTCAACCAATCACAACCGCAGATTTGACAACTGGAACTTTGGCCCACATGGCGGATTATGCCTTACGTATCCTCAAAAGGGACACACGCATTAATAAAATGATGAACGATGACGATTACTGGTTGGCCTGCCTCCTTGATCCTCGCTATAAAGGCAAATTGCAAAATATTATGCCACATGAGAACTTGGAACTAATACTAGCAACCAAACAATCAACTCTTGTTGACCGTTTACTTCAGGCATTCCCAGCACACAGCGCCCGTGATCGCTCTCGCACGAGCTCCAGGGGGCAGCAGACAAGGAGTGTTAGGGGTGCACACATCAGAAGTGGCGTTGGACAGAGGGGTTTTCTGACCAGGTTGTGGAGTGATTTTGCTATGACCACAGACAGGACAGGTACTGCTGCATCAATTGAAAGTGACAGGAGCCAACATTTGTCCAGTATGGTTACAAACTATTTTTCATCCCTTATCGATGTTCTCCCTCAACCGTCATTCCCATTTGATTACTGGGCATCAAAATTAGACACCTGGCCAGAATTGGCAGAATATGCATTGCAGGAGCTTGCTTGCCCGGCAGCTAGTGTCCTATCAGAAATTGTATTCAGTGCTGCAGGTTCAATATTAACCGAAAAAAGGACTCGTCTGGCTACCCAAAATGTTGATGATCTAACATTCATTAAAATGAACCACAACTGGATTTCGAATTCTTTTGCCCCACCTTGCCCGGCCGACACTTAGCTTTCCTATGAAAAGCTCTTGCCTGTGGACTACTGTGAATTACTTTTCTAATGTCTAATTTGCTGCAGCTGATTGTCCAGCATACGACATGTTTACACCTCCCTAAATGGCCAAACTCCCCACACGGGGCCGTGGTATCGCGACTTGGCGCAAGCACCCGTGAGAGTGCTGTTTGTCTGAAGAGGTGGGTGTGCCCGCTTTTGGTCGACAGCACTGCCACTGGGTCCCTCATAGTACAATAAAGTGTCTCTGGCGGTGGTGGTGCGCACCCAACGTCAGACACACTGTTGTAACATGAGGGGCCCTGGGCCTGTACCGCCGGCCACAAGAGAGTTCACCCACCCCCAGGTCAAACATTGCTCTACCACTTCCACAGTTATCTCTCACACTTCCACCAATGTTTAGTCTATGGGCTGACATCCTTCCATTCCTGCCACTGACAATACCATTGTGTTTACATGTATGATGGTACTTAACATAGTCAGGGGCAGTGTCCTCTATTTACCACAGTAAATACTTTGCGCTAAATTAGTAGGTCTGAAACTACGCAGAGGATCCCACCCCTGTACCTAATGATTGCACCCTTTAGTGTTTTCGTTTTGTTTTAATGCGAGACATTCACATTTATTTATTGTTTTGGACTACTAACTGGCAGACACTCATTACAATCGGCATCCGCTGACCAGACCACTGCTGCCCGTGTACCCCTGGAACCAATTTTAAATTGCCTACAGCCAGCCCAATTTATTATGTTAGGCCTTTGAAGCCTGTCTGCGGTCCCTCCTTCCACTAGGCCTCCACTGACCAGACCACTGCTGCCCGTGTACCCCTGGAACCAATTATAAAGTGCCTACAGCCTGTCCAATTTTATTATGTTAGGCCTTTGAAGCCTGTCTGCAGTCCCTCCTTCCACTAGGCCTCCACTGACCTGTGTACTGCTGCCCGAGTACCCCTGGAACCAATTATAAAGTGCCTACAGCCTGTCCAATTTTATTATGTTAGGCCTTTGAAGCCTGTCTGCGGTCCCTCCTTCCACTAGGCCTCCACTGACCTGTGTACTGCTGCCCGTGTACCCCTGGAACCAATTATAAAGTGCCTACAGCCTGTCCAATTTTATTATGTTAGGCCTTTGAAGCCTGTCTGCAGTCCCTCCTTCCACTAGGCCTCCACTGACCTGTGTACTGCTGCCCGTGTACCCCTGGAACCAATTATAAAGTGCCTACAGCCTGTCCAATTTTATTATGTTAGGCCTTTGAAGCCTGTCTGCAGTCCCTCCTTCCACTAGGCCTCCACTGACCAGACCACTGCTGCCCGTGTACCCCTGGAACCAATTATAAAGTGCCTACAGCCTGTCCAATTTTATTATGTTAGGCCTTTGAAGCCTGTCTGCGGCCCGTTCTTTCTACTACTACTACACTGACCAGTCTACTGCTGCCTGTGTACCCCTGGAACCTATTTAAAAGTGCCTACAGCCCAATATTTTTTTATGTTAGGCCTTCGAAGCCTGTCTGCGGCCCGTTCTTTCTACTACTCCTACACTGACCAGTCTACTGCTGCCCGTGTACCCCTGGAACCAATGTTAAAGTGCCTACAGCCCAATTTTTTTTATGTTAGGCCTTCGAAGCCTGTCTGCGGCCCGTTCTTTCTACTACTACTACACTGACCAGACCACTGCTGCCCGTGTACCCCTGGAACCTATTTTTAATTGCATAGAGCATCCTTTTTTTAATAGTAGGCGTACAAAGTCTGTCTGCGGTCCACCTTTTTTAAGCTGCAGTGAGCCACATTTTTTGGTTTAAGGCCTACTACCTGTGTCTGTCTGCGCCACTGAATACAGCTGTGTTCCTTTGAAAAAAGCTGAGCGTCAATAGTCTTGTTTTCAGCCTCTAGGAATTTTAAAACTGCATTGGGGCTACAACTTTGGTAGGGCCTACTAACGGTGTCTGCCGTCCCAAGGTGTGCCCCAGGTTTCATCCACATTGCTTCGATCTTCCTACTCTCGTTTAGTAGTTGTTGCAAACTACACTGCATTAGGCCTACAAATTGGGTATGGGGTGTAGAGACGGTGTGTTCCACTCCAAGGTGTTCCCCAGGTTTCCTCTCCATTGCTTCAATCTTAATGCTCTCGTTTAGTAGTTGTTGGAAACTACACTGCATTAGGCCTTCAAATTGGGTATGGGGTGTAGAGACGGTGTGTTCCACTCCAAGGTGTTCCCCAGGTTTCCTCTCCATTGCTTCAATCTTAATGCTCTCGTTTAGTAGTTGTTGGAAACTACACTGCATTAGGCCTACAAATTGGGTATGGGGTGTAGAGAGACGGTGTGTTACACTCCAAGGTGTTCCGCAGGTTTCCTCTCCATTGCTTCAATCTTAATGCTCTCGTTTAGTAGTTGTTGGAAACTACACTGCATTAGGCCTACAAATTGGGTATGGGGTGTAGAGACGGTGTGTTCCACTCCAAGGTGTTCCCCAGGTTTCCTCTCCATTGCTTCAATCTTAATGCTCTCGTTTAGTAGTTGTTGGAAACTACACTGCATTAGGCCTACAAATTGGGTATGGGGTGTAGAGAGACGGTGTGTTCCACTCCAAGGTGTTCCCCAGGTTTCCTCTCCATTGCTTCAATCTTAATGCTCTCGTTTAGTAGTTGTTGGAAACTACACTGCATTAGGCCTACAAATTGGGTATGGGGTGTAGAGAGACGGTGTGTTACACTCCAAGGTGTTCCCCAGGTTTCCTCTCCATTGCTTCAATCTTAATGCTCTCGTTTAGTAGTTGTTGGAAACTAGACTGCATTAGGCCTATAAATTGGGTATGGAGTGTAGAGAGACGGTGTGTTACACTCCAAGGTGTTCCCCAGGTTTCCTCTCCATTGCTTCAATCTTAATGCTCTCGTTTAGTAGTTGTTGGAAACTACACTGCATTAGGCCTACAAATTGGGTATGGGGTGTAGAGAGACGGTGTGTTCCACTCCAAGGTGTTCCCCAGGTTTCCTCTCCATTGCTTCAATCTTAATGCTCTCGTTTAGTAGTTGTTGGAAACTACACTGCATTAGGCCTACAAATTGGGTATGGGGTGTAGAGACGGTGTGTTCCACTCCAAGGTGTTCCCCAGGTTTCCTCTCCATTGCTTCAATCTTAATGCTCTCGTTTAGTAGTTGTTGGAAACTACACTGCATTAGGCCTACAAATTGGGTATGGGGTGTAGAGAGACGGTGTGTTACACTCCAAGGTGTTCCCCAGGTTTCCTCTCCATTGCTTCAATCTTAATGCTCTCGTTTAGTAGTTGTTGGAAACTACACTGCATTAGGCCTACAAATTGGGTATGGGGTGTGGGGACGGTGTCTTCCACTCCAAGGTGTTCTCCATTGTTGCCTTTCCTGAGCTTCTATCTTCAGGCTCTTGTTAAATAGTGGTTAAATGGAACAACTGCATTTGGCATACTAGTTGGTTTGGGGCCTACTAACAGTGTCTGCCGCTCCTTGCTGTTCTCCTGGTTTCCTGTCCTGAAATTCCATTTTCAGGCTCTCGTTAAGTAGTTGTTAATGTTAGACTTCATTTGGCCTACTAGTTTGGTTGGGGCCTACTATCGGTGTCTGCCACTCCTTGCTGTTCTCCTCCACTGAACAAAGCTGTGCCGCCTGTTTACTACGGTTGCCAATTTTGAACTGCATTTCGACTACTTACTGATTTGGGCCTACTCTCTGTGTCAGCCTCTCATTCCAGTTGTCCTCCACTGCAATGCCCCCTGGTTAGTCCTGTGTTACCAATTTTGAACTGCATTTAGCCAACTTTATTCTTTGGGCCTATATCTGTGTTTCATCCTCATCCTGCCCATTGCCCAGCCAGTGATAGATGAGTCTGCTGGTACATTGACCCATAACGCAACATTCCCCGTGCACGCTACACAACAAGATTGTGACCCTGCTGAAAGTCAGGTTCCTCTTCCCGCATACCATACCACCTTACACGGGGACAAAGAGGAAGGTGCAGATGAAAGTGCAGGTTCCTTCATCAGGTGGGGGGAGGAATACTAGTTGGTGACGTCACTGGCACAGGGCCTCTCATAGTACGCAAAAGTGTTGCTGCCGGTGGGAGGCGCCCCCGCCGTGCAAACACACCGCTGTACTTTGAGGGGCCCTGTGCCAGTGCCAATGCCAACGAGTGGGCCCCCCCTGCTTGCTCAGGATCACAGCACTTGCAAAGTTGAAATGCTTACCTCTCCCTGCTCCACTGCCGTGACGTGGTCCAGATTTCCTGGGCCCACTAATTACTTGAACCAGCCCTACCCCCCACAACTTTAACTAAATGACCCCCAATTTCAAATGCCTTACAATTATTATAAGGTAAATTACGATTGACAAGCTTCTGTAACAAGAATGGATGTTTTTGCCATTAAAATGGGCAGTGTAGGTGCTTTCCTGGCCTCCACTCACTGCCGACTATGCTCCCCCATTGACTTGCATTGGGTTTCGTGTTTCGGTCGATACCCGACTTTTCGCTATAATCGGCCAATTCCACTCAACTCGACTTCTAAGATAGTTGGGTTTCGCGAAACACGGCTCGACTCTAAAAAGGTCAAGGTCGCTCAACCCTACTGATCAGTAATAAAAATAACACAATACTAATATCACCATAAGTGCCATTGTACATAGGAGATCTGTACTTAGTACGCAGTGTCTGTGTACAGGTAATACAGTGATCAAAGGTGACATTATATACAGGAGCTCTGTATATAGTGTATAATGTAAAGGTAATACAGTGGTCACTGGTGACATTGTACACAGGACCGCTGTATATAGTATACAGTGTATAGTGTCTGTGTACAGGTAACACATTGACTCACCAGTGACATCGCTAGGTGAAGTCCTTCATCTTTGCTTTTCATCTTCATCCCTCGCAGACTGCCATAATTTCTTCCAGCCAGAGCTTGTATCTGCAGGAAATAACAGTTATCTAGAGCACCATTTGCAGAACAAATTACTTAATTTTTTCCCAAATTCTAAAATACACCAGATGAAGAAAAAAAGGCGACAGTGTTGCTTTGCACAGTAACCGCTAGAGTTGAGCGACCTTGACCTTTTTAGAGTCGAGCCGGGTTTTGCGAAACCCGACTATGTCCAAAGTCGGGTCGAGTGAAATCGGCCGATTATGACGTAAAGTCGGGATCGACCGAAACACGAAACCCAATGCAAGTCAATGGGGCAGCATAGTCGGCAGTGAGTGGGGGCCAGGAAAACACCTAGAGTGGCCATTTTAATGTCAAAACCATCCATTCTTCTTAATGAAGCTTGTCAAGCGTAATTTACCTTATAATAATTGGAAGGCATTTGAAATTGGGGGTCATTTGGCTAAAGTTGTGGGGGGTAGGGCTGGTTCAAGTAATTAGTGGGCCCAGGAAATCTGGACCACGTCACGGCAGTGGAGCAGGGAGAGGTAAGTATTTCAACTTTGCAAGTGCTGTGAACCTGAGCAAGCAGGGGGGGCCCACTCGTTGGCATTGGCACTGGCACAGGGCCCCTCAAAGTACAGCGGTGTGTTTGCACGGCGGGGGCGCCTCCCACCGGCAGCAACACTTTTGCGTACTATGAGAGGCCCTGTGCCAGTGACGTCGCCAACTAGTATTCCTCCCCCCACCTGATGAAGGAACCTGCACTTTCATCTGCACCTTCCTCTTTGTCCCCGTGTAAGGTGGTATGGTATGCGGGAAGAGCAACCTGACTTTCAGCAGGGTCACAATGTTGTTGTGTATCGTGCACGGGGAATGTTGCGTTATGGGTCAATGTACCAGCAGACTCATCTATCACTGGCTGGGCAATGGGCACGATGAAGTGGAAACACAGATATAGGCCCAAAGAAGAAAGTGGGCTAAATGCAGTTCAAAATTGGTAACACAGGAATAACCAGGGGGCATTGCAGTGGAGGACAACTGGAATGAGAGGCTGACACAGAGAGTAGGGCCAAATCAGTAAGTAGTCGAAATGCAGTTCAAAATTGGCAACCGTAGTAAACAGGCGGCACAGCTTTGTTCAGTGGAGGAGAACAGCAAGGAGTGGCAGACACCGATAGTAGGCCCCAAACCAACTAGTACGCCAAATGCAGTTGTTCCATTTAACCACAATTTAATGAGAGCCTGAAGATAGAAGCTCAGGAAAGGCAACCTGGGGAACACCTTGGAGTGTAACACACCATCTCTCTCCACCCCATACCCATTTTGTATGGCCTAATGCAGTGTACTTTTCTACAACTACTAAACGAGAGTCGGAAGACCGAAGCAATGGCAAGGAAACCTGGGGAACACCTTAGAGTGTAACACACCCTCTCTCTACACCCCATACCCAATTTGAAGGCCTAATGCAGTGTAGTTTCCAAGAACTACTAAACGAGAGCCGGAAGATCGAAGCTCAGGAAAGGCAACCTGGGGAACACCTTGGAGTGTAACACACCCTCTCGCTACACCCCATACCCAATTTGAAGGCCTAATGCAGCGTAGTTTCCAACAACTACTAAACGAGAGCCGGAAGATCGAAGCTCAGGAAAGGCAACCTGGGGAACACCTTGGAGTGGAACACACCATCTCTCTACACCCCATACCCAATTTGAAGGCCTAATGCAGAGTAGTTTCCAAGAACTACTAAACGAGAGCCGGAAGATCGAAGCTCAGGAAAGGCAACCTGGGGAACACCTTGGAGTGTAACACAACGTCTCTCTACACGACGGAAGGGCTGATTCTTAGGAAGGAAGGCTGTTGGAAATAAGCATTGCGCGTCCGAGGGTGATTATATTCTTATTAGGTATATACTCACCCTCGGACGCGCCCTGCTTCTTTATTTGGAATGAATGTTTATTTGCAATGTGGTGTTGACTTTCTCTATTATTTTGGTAATTAATGATTTTATTATTTTCATTATTTTGCATCTTCTCGGCAATAATATAAAGAAGACGCGACAGGACAACACTCGGTGGATGCCATATGTGTGTTTTCAATTTAAAAAAACTTTCAGTTAACTACTTGCAGGAGAAAGTAATTGTAGCTGGTGGCCATTTTTAGTACTGTACCAGATTAGAGTTGTGTGTTTGTTTTTAATGTTAAAATGTCTGCATTTGATATCTCACCAGTATTTTCTTTTTTATAAGCAAAATACTTATTTTTATATTTTCTGATGTTGGTTCCAGGGGTACACGGCCAGCAGTGCCCTGGTCAGTGTAGTAGTAGTTGAAAGAATGGACCGCAGACAGGCATCGAAGGCCTAAAATAATAACACATGGCTGTAGGCAATTTTAAATTGGTTCCAGGGGTACACGGACAGCAGTGGTGTGGTCAGTGGAGGCCTAGTGGAAGGAGTGACCGCAGACAGGCATCGAAGGCCTAAAATAATAACACATGGCTGTAGGCAATTTTAAATTGGTTCCAGGGGTACACGGGCAGCAGTGACCTGGTCAGTGTAGTAGTAGTTGAAAGAATGGACCGCAGACAGGCATCGAAGGCCTAAAATAAAAAAATTGGGCTGGCTGTAGGCAATTTTAAATTGGTTCCAGGGGTACACGGGCAGCAGTGGTGTGGTCAGTGGAGGCCTAGTGGAAGGAGTGACCGCAGACAGGCATCGAAGGCCTAAAATAATAACACATGGCTGTAGGCAATTTTAAATTGGTTCCAGGGGTACACGGGCAGCAGTGACCTGGTCAGTGTAGTAGTAGTTGAAAAAATGGACCGCAGACAGGCATCGAATGCCTAAAATAATAACACATGGCTGTAGGCAATTTTAAATTGGTTACAGGGGTACACGGACAGCAGTGACCTGGTCAGTGTAGTAGTAGTTGAAAGAATGGACCGCAGACAGGCATCGAAGGCCTAAAATAAAAAAATTGGGCTGGCTGTAGGCAATTTTAAATTGGTTCCAGGGGTACACGGACAGCAGTGGTGTGGTCAGTGGAGGCCTAGTGGAAGGAGTGACCGCAGACAGGCATCGAAGGCCTAAAATAATAACACATGGCTGTAGGCAATTTTAAATTGGTTCCAGGGGTACACGGACAGCAGTGGTGTGGTCAGTGGAGGCCTAGTGGAAGGAGTGACCGCAGACAGGCATCGAAGGCCTAAAATAATAACACATGGCTGTAGGCAATTTTAAATTGGTTCCAGGGGTACACGGACAGCAGTGACCTGGTCAGTGTAGTAGTAGTTGAAAGAATGGACCGCAGACAGGCATCGAAGGCCTAAAATAAAAAAATTGGGCTGGCTGTAGGCAATTTTAAATTGGTTCCAGGGGTACACGGGCAGCAGTGGTGTGGTCAGTGGAGGCCTAGTGGAAGGAGTGACCGCAGACAGGCATCGAAGGCCTAAAATAATAACACATGGCTGTAGGCAATTTTAAATTGGTTCCAGGGGTACACGGACAGCAGTGGTGTGGTCAGTGGAGGCCTAGTGGAAGGAGTGACCGCAGACAGGCATCGAAGGCCTAAAATAATAACACATGGCTGTAGGCAATTTTAAATTGGTTCCAGGGGTACACGGACAGCAGTGACCTGGTCAGTGTAGTAGTAGTTGAAAGAATGGACCGCAGACAGGCATCGAAGGCCTAAAATAAAAAAATTGGGCTGGCTGTAGGCAATTTTAAATTGGTTCCAGGGGTACACGGACAGCAGTGGTGTGGTCAGTGGAGGCCTAGTGGAAGGAGTGACCGCAGACAGGCATCGAAGGCCTAAAATAATAACACATGGCTGTAGGCAATTTTAAATTGGTTCCAGGGGTACACGGACAGCAGTGGTGTGGTCAGTGGAGGCCTAGTGGAAGGAGTGACCGCAGACAGGCATCGAAGGCCTAAAATAATAACACATGGCTGTAGGCAATTTTAAATTGGTTCCAGGGGTACACGGACAGCAGTGGTGTGGTCAGTGGAGGCCTAGTGGAAGGAGTGACCGCAGACAGGCATCGAAGGCCTAAAATAATAACACATGGCTGTAGGCAATTTTAAATTGGTTCCAGGGGTACACGGACAGCAGTGACCTGGTCAGTGTAGTAGTAGTTGAAAGAATGGACCGCAGACAGGCATCGAAGGCCTAAAATAAAAAAATTGGGCTGGCTGTAGGCAATTTTAAATTGGTTCCAGGGGTACACGGGCAGCAGTGGTGTGGTCAGTGGAGGCCTAGTGGAAGGAGTGACCGCAGACAGGCATCGAAGGCCTAAAATAATAACACATGGCTGTAGGCAATTTTAAATTGGTTCCAGGGGTACACGGACAGCAGTGGTGTGGTCAGTGGAGGCCTAGTGGAAGGAGTGACCGCAGACAGGCATCGAAGGCCTAAAATAATAACACATGGCTGTAGGCAATTTTAAATTGGTTCCAGGGGTACACGGGCAGCAGTGACCTGGTCAGTGTAGTAGTAGTTGAAAAAATGGACCGCAGACAGGCATCGAATGCCTAAAATAATAACACATGGCTGTAGGCAATTTTAAATTGGTTCCAGGGGTACACGGGCAGCAGTGACCTGGTCAGTGTAGTAGTAGTTGAAAGAATGGACCGCAGACAGGCATCGAAGGCCTAAAATAAAAAAATTGGGCTGGCTGTAGGCAATTTTAAATTGGTTCCAGGGGTACACGGACAGCAGTGGTGTGGTCAGTGGAGGCCTAGTGGAAGGAGTGACCGCAGACAGGCATCGAAGGCCTAAAATAATAACACATGGCTGTAGGCAATTTTAAATTGGTTCCAGGGGTACACGGGCAGCAGTGACCTGGTCAGTGTAGTAGTAGTTGAAAGAATGGACCGCAGACAGGCATCGAAGGCCTAAAATAATAACACATGGCTGTAGGCAATTTTAAATTGGTTCCAGGGGTACACGGACAGCAGTGGTGTGGTCAGTGGAGGCCTAGTGGAAGGAGTGACCGCAGACAGGCATCGAAGGCCTAAAATAATAACACATGGCTGTAGGCAATTTTAAATTGGTTCCAGGGGTACACGGGCAGCAGTGACCTGGTCAGTGTAGTAGTAGTTGAAAGAATGGACCGCAGACAGGCATCGAAGGCCTAAAATAAAAAAATTGGGCTGGCTGTAGGCAATTTTAAATTGGTTCCAGGGGTACACGGGCAGCAGTGGTGTGGTCAGTGGAGGCCTAGTGGAAGGAGTGACCGCAGACAGGCATCGAAGGCCTAAAATAATAACACATGGCTGTAGGCAATTTTAAATTGGTTCCAGGGGTACACGGGCAGCAGTGACCTGGTCAGTGTAGTAGTAGTTGAAAAAATGGACCGCAGACAGGCATCGAATGCCTAAAATAATAACACATGGCTGTAGGCAATTTTAAATTGGTTACAGGGGTACACGGACAGCAGTGACCTGGTCAGTGTAGTAGTAGTTGAAAGAATGGACCGCAGACAGGCATCGAAGGCCTAAAATAAAAAAATTGGGCTGGCTGTAGGCAATTTTAAATTGGTTCCAGGGGTACACGGACAGCAGTGGTGTGGTCAGTGGAGGCCTAGTGGAAGGAGTGACCGCAGACAGGCATCGAAGGCCTAAAATAATAACACATGGCTGTAGGCAATTTTAAATTGGTTCCAGGGGTACACGGACAGCAGTGACCTGGTCAGTGTAGTAGTAGTTGAAAGAATGGACCGCAGACAGGCATCGAAGGCCTAAAATAAAAAAATTGGGCTGGCTGTAGGCAATTTTAAATTGGTTCCAGGGGTACACGGGCAGCAGTGACCTGGTCAGTGTAGTAGTAGTTGAAAGAATGGACCGCAGACAGGCTTAGAAGGCCTAACATAACAAACTTGGGCTGGCTGTAGGCACTTTTAAATTGGTTCCAGGGGTACACGGGCAGCAGTGGTCTGGTCAGTGGAAGTCTAGTGGAAGGAGTGACCGCAGACAGGCTTCCAAGGCCTAACATAACAAACTTGGGCTGGCTGTAGGCACTTTTAAATTGGTTCCAGGGGTACACGGGCAGCAGTGGTCTGGTCAGTGGAAGTCTAGTGGAAGGAGTGACCGCAGACAGGCTTCCAAGGCCTAACATAACAAACTTGGGCTGGCTGTAGGCACTTTTAAATTGGTTCCAGGGGTACACGGGCAGCAGTGGTCTGGTCAGTGGAAGTCTAGTGGAAGGAGTGACCGCAGACAGGCTTCCAAGGCCTAACATAACAAACTTGGGCTGGCTGTAGGCACTTTTAAATTGGTTCCAGGGGTACACGGGCAGCAGTGGTCTGGTCAGTGGAAGTCTAGTGGAAGGAGTGACCGCAGACAGGCTTCCAAGGCCTAACATAACAAACTTGGGCTGGCTGTAGGCACTTTTAAATTGGTTCCAGGGGTACACGGGCAGCAGTGGTCTGGTCAGTGGAAGTCTAGTGGAAGGAGTGACCGCAGACAGGCTTCGAAGGCCTAACATAACAAAATTGGGCTGGCTGTAGGCACTTTAAATTGGTTCCAGGGGTACATGGGCAGCAGTGTATGGTCAGTGGAAGTCTAGTGGAAGGAGTGACGGCAGACAGTCTTCGAAGGCCTAACATAACAAAATTGGGCTGACTGTAGGCACTTTTAAATTGGTTCCAGGGTAACACGGCCAGCAGTGGCCTGGTCAGTGTAGTAGTTGTAGAAAGAAGGGACCGCAGACAGGCTTCGAAGGCCTAACATAACAAAAATGTCAAAACAATGGTATTGTCAGTGCCAGGCATTGAAGGATGTCAGCGGCTAGACTACACATTGGTGAAGCTGTGAGAGATAATTTTGCTAGTGGTAGAGCACTGTTTGAGCTGGGGGGGGGAACTGTCTTGTGGCCGGCGGTACAGGCACAGGGCCCCTCATATTACAACGGTGTGTCTGACGTTGGGTGCGCACCACCACCGCCAGAGACACTTTATTGTACTATGAGGGACCCAGTGGCAGTGCCGTCGACCAAAAGCGGCCACACCCACCTCTTCAGACAAACAGCACTCTCAAGGGTCCAAGCGCAAAGTGGCGATAGCACGGCCCCGTGTGGGGAGTTTGGCCATTTCGTGAGGTGGAAACATGTCGTATGCTGGACAATCAGGTGAAGAAAATTACGAGATTGGAAAAGTCATTCAGAATAGTCCACAGGCAAGACCTTTTCATAGGAAAGCTAGGTGTCAGCCGGGCAGGGTGGGGCAAAAGATTTTGAAATCCAGTTGTGGTTCATTTTAATGAAGGTTAGATCATCTACATTTTGGGTAGCCAGACGAGTCCTTTTTTCTGTTAGTATTGAACCTGCAGCACTGAATACTCTTTCTGATAGGACACTAGCTGCCGGGCAAGCAAGCTCCTGCAATGCATATTCTGCCAATTCTGGCCAGGTGTCTAATTTGGATGCCCAGTAATCAAATGGGAATGACGGTTGAGGGAGAACGTCGATAAGGGATGAAAAATAGTTTGTAACCATACTGGACAAATGTTGTCTCCTGTCACTTTGAATTGATGCTGCAGTACCTGTCCTGTCTGCGGTCATAGAAAAATCACTCCACAACCTGGTCAGAAAACCCCTCTGTCCAACGCCACTTCTGATTTCTGCCCCTCTAACACCTCTGGTCTGCTGGCCCCTGGAGCTCGTGTGAGAACGATCACGGGCGCTGTGTGCAGGGAATGCCAGAAGCAAACGGTCAACAAGAGTTGATTGTTTTGTTGCTAATATTAGTTCCAAGTTCTCATGTGGCATAATATTTTGCAATTTGCCTTTATAGCGAGGATCAAGGAGGCAGGCCAACCAGTAATCGTCATCGTTCATCATTTTTGTAATGCGTGTGTCCCTTTTGAGGATACGCAAGGCATAATCCGCCATGTGGGCCAAAGTTCCCGTTGTCAAATCTGCGGTTGTGCTTGGTTGAGGGGCAGTTGCAGGCAAATCTACGTCACTTGTGTCCCTCAAAAAACCAGAACCCGGCCTTGCCACGCCACCAATTTCCCGTGCCCCCGGGAAAGCTTCCTCATTAAAAATATACTCATCCCCATCATCCTCCTCATCCTCCACCTCCTCTTCGCCCGGTACCTCGTCATGTACACTGCCCTGACCAGACAATCGCTGACTGTCATCAAGGCTTTCCTCTTCCTCTGGTGCAGACGCCTGATCCTTTATGTGCGTCAAACTTTGCATCAGCAGACGCATTAGGGGGATGCTCATGCTTATTATGGCGTTGTCTGCACTAACCAGCCGTGTGCATTCCTCAAAACACTGAAGGACTTGACACATGTCTTGAATCTTCGACCACTGCACACCTGACAACTCCATGTCTGCCATCCTACTGCCTGCCCGTGTATGTGTATCCTCCCACAAAAACATAACAGCCCGCCTCTGTTCGCACAGTCTCTGAAGCATGTGCAGTGTTGAGTTCCACCTTGTTGCAACGTCTATGATTAGGCGATGCTGGGGAAGGTTCAAAGAACGCTGATAGGTCTGCATACGGCTGGAGTGTACAGGCGAACGGCGGATATGTGCGCAAAGTCCACGCACTTTGAGGAGCAGGTCGGATAACCCCGGATAACTTTTCAGGAAGCACTGCACCACCAGGTTTAAGGTGTGAGCCAGGCAAGGAATGTGTTTCAGTTGGGAAAGGGAGATGGCAGCCATGAAATTCCTTCCGTTATCACTCACTACCTTGCCTGCCTCAAGATCTACAGTGCCCAGCCACGACTGCGTTTCTTGCTGCAAGAACTCGGACAGAACTTCCGCGGTGTGTCTATTGTCGCCCAAACACTTCATAGCCAATACAGCCTGCTGACGTATGCCAGTAGCTGCCCCATAATGGGAGACCTGGTGTGCAACAGTGGCAGGTGCGGATGGAGTGTTTGTGCGACTGCGGTCTGTGGACGAGCTCTTGCTTCTGCAGGAGGACGAGGAGGAGGAGGAGGAGGGGGTGCGAACGGCTACAGACAACTGTTTACTAGACCGTGGGCTAGGCAGAACTGTCCCAAACTTGCTGTCCCCTGTGGACCCTGAATCCACCACATTTACCCAGTGTGCCGTGATGGACACGTAACGTCCCTGGCCATGCCTACTGGTCCATGCATCTGTTGTCAGGTGCACCTTTGTGCTCACAGATTGCCTGAGTGCATGGACGATGCGCTCTTTAACATGCTGGTGGAGGGCTGGGATGGCTTTTCTGGAAAAAAAGTGTCGACTGGGTAGCTCGTAGCGTGGTACAGCGTAGTCCATCAGGTCTTTGAAAGCTTCGCTTTCAACTAACCGGTAGGGCATCATCTCTAACGAGATTAGTCTAGCTATGTGGGCGTTCAAACCCTGTGTACGCGGATGCGAGGCTAAGTATTTCCTTTTTCTAGCCATAGTCTCATGTAGGGTGAGCTGGACTGGAGAGCTGGAGATCGTGGAACTAGCGGGGGTGCCGGTGGACATGGCAGACTGAGAGACGGTGGGAGATGGTATTGTTGCCGCCGGTGCCCTAGATGCAGTGTTTCCTACTACGAAACTGGTGATTCCCTGACCCTGACTGCTTTGGCCTGGCAAAGATACCTGCACAGATACAGCAGGTGGTGCGCTAAATGGTGGTCCTACACTGCCGGAAGGGATGTTGCGTTGATGACTAGCTTCATTGGCCGAGGGTGCAACAACCTTAAGGGACGTTTGGTAGTTAGTCCAAGCTTTCAAATGCATGGTGGTTAAATGTCTATGCATGCAACTAGTATTGAGACTTTTCAGATTCTGACCTCTGCTTAAGGAAGTAGAACATTTTTGACAGATGACTTTGCGCTGATCAATTGGATGTTGTTTAAAAAAATGCCAGACTGCACTCTTTCTAGCATCGGATACCTTTTCAGGCATTGCAGACTGAGCTTTAACCGGATGGCCACGCTGTCCTCCACCAGGTTTTGGCTTTGCCACGCGTTTTGGGCAAGATACGGGCCCGGCAGATGGAACCTGTGGCGATGTTGATGCCTGCTGCGGCCCCTCCTCCTCCTCTGCTTCAGAACTGCTGCCGCCTGCACCCTGTTCCCCCAATGGCTGCCAATCGGGGTCAAGAACTGGGTCATCTAATAACTCTTCTTGTACCTCCTGCGCAACTTCGTCTGTGTCACCGTGTCGTTCGGTGGTATAGCGTTCGTGATGGGGCAACATAGTCTCATCAGGGTCTGATTCTTGATCAGCACCCTGCGAGGGCAATGTTGTGGTCTGAGTCAAAGGACCAGCATAGTAGTCTGGCTGTGGCTGTGCGTCAGTGCACTCCATGTCAGATTCAATTTGTAATGGGCATGGACTGTTAACTGCTTCACTTTCTAAGCCAGGGACGGTATGTGTAAAGAGCTCCATGGAGTAACCCGTTGTGTCGCCTGCTGCATTCTTCTCTGTTGTTGTTTTTGCTGAAGAGGACAAGGAAGTGACTTGTCCCTGACCGTGAACATCCACTAACGACGCGCTGCTTTTACTTTTACCAGTTTCACGAGATGAGGCAAAAGAGCTAGAGGCTGAGTCAGCAAGATAAGCCAAAACTTGCTCTTGCTGCTCCGGCTTTAAAAGCGGTTTTCCTAATCCCAGAAAAGGGAGCGTTCGAGGCCTTGTGTAGCCGGACGACGAACCTGGCTCCACAGCTCCAGACTTAGGTGCAATATTTTTTCCCCCACGACCACCTGATGCTCCACCACTACCACTACCCTCATTACCAGCTGACAATGAACGCCCCCGGCCACGACCTCTTCCACTAGACTTCCTCATTGTTTTAAAAACGTAACCAAACTAACGTTATTTGTTGCAGTCACACAACTTACACGGTGAGCTATAACTTCAGTATGATTTAGCTACCCCTTTACAGGTTGGTGAGACCACAGCGAAAATCAGGCCCAATGTTACACACTCTTTTTTTGGTGGCTGCAAATTAGAGAGATGCCCCACACGCAGGACTGTCACTGAAGCACAAATGTTAATATTAATGTCACACTATTATTTTTTTTTTATTTTTATTTTTTTCAGGAACACTTTAGAAACCCCCCAAAAAAAAAAAAATAGATTTTTGCAGGGAGAATTTAGAAAACAAATGTAACAAACTATATGCTTTCTATGGGCCACTGAGTGAGAGATGACGCACACAGGAATCAGGAGTGGCACACAAGCCCAGAGGCCAATATTTTTCTACCAATGATTGATGGAGTTATTTTCTCTGGTAGATTTTGGAACCCAAATCAAGGAAAAAAAATGTAGGCTTTCTATGGACCACAATTGGAGAGAGAGAGAGAGAGAGATGGCACACCCAGGAGTCAAGACTGGCACACAAGCAGAAAGGCCAATATTAATCTCCCACTGTTTTTTTTTTGTTTTTTTTTTTTTTTTTTTTTTTCAGGGAGACTTTAGAAAAAAAAATAATAAAAAAAATATGATTTTATCAGGAAGAATTTAGAAACCAAATAAAATAAAATGATTTTTTCAGGGAGAATTTATAAAACAAATAAAAACAAAAATAGGCGTTCTATGGCCCACTGACTGAGAGATGACGCACACAGGAGTCAGGAGTGGCACACAAACCCAGAGGCCAATATTTTTCTACCAATGATTGATGTAGTTATTTTCTCTGGTAGATTTTAGAACCCAAATCAAGGAAAAAAAATATAGGCTTTCTATGGACCACAATTGGAGAGAGAGAGAGAGAGAGAGAGAGAGAGAGAGAGAGATGGCACACCCAGGAGTCAAGACTGGCACACAAGCAGAAAGGCCAATATTAATCTCCCACTGTTTTTTTTGGTTGTTTTTTTTTTTTTTTTTTTCAGGGAGACTTTAGAAAAAAAAATAATAAAAAAAATATGATTTTATCAGGAAGAATTTAGAAACCAAATAAAATAAAATGATTTTTTCAGGGAGAATTTATAAAACAAATAAAACCAAAAATAGGCGTTCTATGGCCCACTGACTGAGAGATGACGCACCCAGGAGTCAAGACTGGCACACAAGCAGAAAGGCCAATATTAATCTCCCACTGTTTTTTTTGGTTGTTTTTTTTTTTTTTTTTTCAGGGAGACTTTAGAAAAAAAAATAATAAAAAAAATATGATTTTATCAGGAAGAATTTAGAAACCAAATAAAATAAAATGATTTTTTCAGGGAGAATTTATAAAACAAATAAAACCAAAAATAGGCGTTCTATGGCCCACTGACTGAGAGATGACGCACCCAGGAGTCAAGACTGGCACACAAGCAGAAAGGCCAATATTAATCTCCCACTGTTTTTTTTTTTTTTTTTCAGGGAGACTTTAGAAAAAAAAATAATAAAAAAAATATGATTTTATCAGGAAGAATTTAGAAACCAAATAAAATAAAATGATTTTTTCAGGGAGAATTTAGAAAACAAATAAAACCAAAAATAGGCGTTCTATGGCCCACTGACTGAGAGATGACGCACACAGGAGTCAGGAGTGGCACACAAACCCAGAGGCCAATATTTTTCTACCAATGATTGATGTAGTTATTTTCTCTGGTAGATTTTAGAACCCAAATCAAGGAAAAAAAATATAGGCTTTCTATGGACCACAATTGGAGAGAGAGAGAGAGAGAGAGAGAGAGAGATGGCACACCCAGGAGTCAAGACTGGCACACAAGCAGAAAGGCCAATATTAATCTCCCACTGTTTTTTTGGTTGTTTTTTTTTTTTTTTTTTCAGGGAGACTTTAGAAATAAAAATAATAAAAAAAATATGATTTTATCAGGAAGAATTTAGAAACCAAATAAAATAAAATGATTTTTTCAGGGAGAATTTAGAAAACAAATAAAACCAAAAATATGCGTTCTATGGCCCACTGACTGAGAGAGAGAGAGAGATGGAACGCTTAGTACTGGCACACAAGCCCAAAGGGCAATATTAATCTCCCTTTTTTTTTCCAGGGAGAATTTCTGAAACCCAAAAAAAAAATAAAATAGGCTTTCTATGGCCCACTATTTGTGAGAGAGATGGGACGCTCAGGACTGGCACAGATGGCACGCTCAGGACTGGCACAGAAGCCCAGAGGCCAATATTAATCTCCCTTTTTTTCTGGGAGAATTTATAAAACCAAAAAAATATTTAAATAGGCTTTCTATGGCCCACTATTTGTGAGAGAGATGGCACGCTCAGGACTGGCACAGATGGCACGCTCACAACTGGCACACAAGCCCAGAGGCCAATATTAATCTCCCTTTTTTCAGGGAGAATTTCTAAAACCCAAAAAAAAAATAAAATAGGCTTTCTATGGCCCACTATTTGTGAGAGAGATGGGACGCTCAGGACTGGCACAGATGGCACGCTCAGGACTGGCACAGAAGCCCAGAGGCCAATATTAATCTCCCTTTTTTTCTGGGAGAATTTATAAAACCAAAAAAATATTTAAATAGGCTTTCTATGGCCCACTATTTGTGAGAGAGATGGCACGCTCAGGACTGGCACAGATGGCACGCTCACAACTGGCACACAAGCCCAGAGGCCAATATTAATCTCCCTTTTTTCAGGGAAAATTGATAAAACAAACAAAAAAATTAAATAGGCTTTCTATGGCCCACTATTTGTGAGAGAGATGGCACGCTCAGGGCTGGCTGGCACAGATGGCACGCTCAGGACTGGCACACAAGCCCAGAGGCCAATATTAATCTCCCTTTTTTTCTGGGAGAATTTATAAAACCAAAAAAATATTTAAATAGGCTTTCTATGGCCCACTATTTGTGAGAGAGATGGCACGCTCAGGACTGGCACAGATGGCACGCTCACAACTGGCACACAAGCCCAGAGGCCAATATTAATCTCCCTTTTTTCAGGGAAAATTGATAAAACAAAAAAAAAAATTAAATAGGCTTTCTATGGCCCACTATTTGTGAGAGAGATGGCACGCTCAGGGCTGGCTGGCACAGATGGCACGCTCAGGACTGGCACACAAGCCCAGAGGCCAATATTAATCTCCCTTTTTTTCTGGGAGAATTTATAAAACCAAAAAAATATTTAAATAGGCTTTCTATGGCCCACTATTTGTGAGAGAGATGGCACGCTCAGGACTGGCACAGATGGCACGCTCACAACTGGCACACAAGCCCAGAGGCCAATATTAATCTCCCTTTTTTCAGGGAAAATTTATAAAACAAAAAAAAAAATTAAATAGGCTTTCTATGGCCCACTATTTGTGAGAGAGATGGCACGCTCAGGGCTGGCACAGATGGCACGCTCAGGACTGGCACACAAGCCCAGAGGCCAATATTAATCTCCCTTTTTTTCAGGGAGAATTTATAAAACCAAAAAAAAAAATAAATAGGCTTTCTATGGCCCACTATTTGTGAGAGAGATGGCACACTCAGGACTGGCACACAAGCCCAAAGGCCAATATTAATCTCCCACTGTATTTTTATCAGGGAGAATTTATACACCCCACAAAAAAAAATACAGAAAAATGAAAAGGCTTTCTATGGCCCACTATGTGAGAGAGATGGCACACACAGGGATGGCACTCTAGCAGAAATGCCAAATTGCCAATCTTAATCTCCCACCAAAAAAAAAAAAAAAAAAAAAACAGGGAATGTCCTACAATTACTATCTCCCTGCCTGCAGTAATCTCAGCCAGGTATGGCAGGCAGCTACTATCTCCCTGCCTGCAGTAATCTCAGCCAGGTATGGCAGGCAGCAATAAGGAGTGGACTGATGCACAAATGAAATAAAAAGTGTGGACAAACAAAAAAGATAGCTGTGCAGAAAGGAAGGAACAAGAGGATTTGTGCTTTGAAAAAAGCAGTTGGTTTGCACAGCGGCGTACACACAGCAATGCAGCTATCAGGGAGCCTTCTAGGGCAGCCCAATGAGCTACAGCGCTGAGGGGAAAAAAAAAAAAAAAAAAACTTCCACTGTCCCTGCACACCGAGGGTGGTGTTGGACAGTGCAAATCGCTGCAGCACAAGCGGTTTTGTGGTTAATGGACCCTGCCTAACGCTATCCCTGCTTCTGACAAAGCGGCAGCAACCTCTCCCTAAGCTCAGATCAGCAGCAGTAAGATGGCGGTCGGCGGGAACGCCTCTTTATAGCCCCTGTGACGTCGCAGACAGCAAGCCAATCACTGCAATGCCCTTCTCTAAGATGGTGGGGACCAGGACCTATGTCATCACGCTGCCCACACTCTGCGTTTACCTTCATTGGCTGAGAAATGGCGCTTTTCGCGTCATTGAAACGCGACTTTGGCGCGAAAGTCGCGTACCGCATGGCCGACCCCGCACAGGGGTCGGATCGGGTTTCATGAAACCCCGACTTAGCCAAAAGTCGGCGACTTTTGAAAATGTTCGACCCGTTTCGCTCAACCCTAGTAACCGCCTCCCCATTTAAAACAGTATCCTCAAAAAATAAAATAAATACCTCACTGCAGTAATAATATCCCCCATTCTGGCCCCCGTCTGTCTCATTCCTGGCTCCAGCCATATGTTCTCCCATCCTGCCTCCATGTGATGTCCCATCCTGCCCCTTCTGTTCCATGATCCTGCCCCATCTGTCCTATGATCCTGCCCCATCTGTCCCATGATCCTGCCCCATCTGTCCCATGATGCTGCCCCATCTGCCCCATGATCCTACCCCATCTGCCCCATGATCCTCCCCCATCTGTCTCCATCCTGCCCCATGATCCTACCCCATCTGTCTCCATCCTGTCCCATGATCCTGCACCATCTGTCTCCATCCTGCCCTATATTCCTGTCCCATCTGTCTCCATCCTGCACCATGTCTTCATCCTGCCCCCTGTATCTCCATTCTGACCCCTGTGCTCCATCCTGCCTCCTGTGTCTCCATCCTGCTCCCTTGTCTCCATTCTGCCCCGTGTCTCCTTCCTGCTCCCGTGTCTCCATCCTGCATCTTGTCTCCATCCTGCCACGTGCCTCTGTCCTGCTCCCATGTCCCCATCCTGCTCCTGTATCTCCATCCTGCTCCCGTATCTCCATTCTGCTCCCATGTCTCCATCTTGCTCCCATGTCTCCATCCTGCTCCCATGTCTCCATCCTGCTCCCATGTCTCCATCCTGCTCCCTTGTCTCCATCATGCCCCGTGTCTCCATTATGCCCCCGTGTCTCCATCCTGCCCCTGTGTCTCCATCCTGCCCCTAGTCTACATTCTGCCCCTAGTCTACATTCTGCCCCTAGTCTACATTCTGCCCATTGTCTCCATTCTGCCCCTTGTCTCCAATTCTGACCCCTGTCTCCTTTCTGCCCCCGTGTCTCCCATCCTTCCCCCATGTCTCCATTCCAGAATGGAGTCACATGGTTCATGTGTCTCCATCCTGCTGGTGAAACATATTGCGGCTTTCCACTTTCAATAAAAGAAAAAAACAAAAAAAACAACCTTTCTTTTTACCTTGCTGAGCTCCTACGGCGATGACCCCTCCAGGCGTTACAAGCGCGCACTCGCCGGAGAATGACAATGATGTCATACTCCGGCGACATGCGCTCTGACGTCAGCTGCCAGCCTCCGATTGCATGGTGGCTTTAACTTTTGCCGTGCAGGCCGGAATGGTAATAGGGTAATTGAACCTGCATCTCGGATGCAAGTTCAGTTGCTGCAACGACAGAGTATTGTCGCTGGGGCCCGATCAGCAAAAGAGACGGGGCCCGATGCGGGCCCCCTCTGCTGATGGGGCCCCATACGCCAGTCGGGGCAGTAATGCCCAGATGGTGGCCCTGTTTGTAGGACCACCTTTTGCTGGAATTACTGCTGAAAGTCTTTTGGGGTTTGTCTCTATGAGCTTTGCACGTCTAGAGGCTGAGCTTCTTGCCCATTCTTCTGTGCAAACCGGCTCTAGCTCTGTGTGATTGGATGGAAAGTGTCTGTATGGCAATTTTATGTCTTGCCACAGATTCTCAATGGGATTTTGGTCTGGGCTGTGACTGGGCCATTCAAACACATGAAAATGCTTTGACCTAAACCATTCAATTGTAGATATGGCAGTATGTTTAAGGTCGTTGTCCTGCTTGAAGGTGAATCTATGCCCCAGTCTCAAGCCTCTAAAAGCTTTTCCTTGAGTGTTGCCCTGTATTTAGCTCCTTACATCTTCCCTTCATCTCTTAATCTCTGACCATCTTCCCTGTCCCCACTAAAGAAAAGCTTCGCCACAGTATGATACTGACAACAACTTGTTTTATGGTGGGGATGGTTTTCTCATTTTCCTGTACAATAAAAGGCCATCAAGAAGGTAATAAAAAATATTTACAAGCATCTTACTATTTACCTCTTTGGTCTCACCACTCCTCACATCACCCGTCCAGTCCAATCACATCTTCATGCATGTTAACACCAATAGTGATGAGTGAGTATACTCGTTGCTCGGGTTTTCCTGTGCATGCTCGGGTTGTCTGAGTATTTATGAGTAGTGTTGAGCCACCTCCCTAGTGTTTGGGTTCGGTTCGTCGAACTGGGAGGTGTTCGACGAATGTTCGTCGAACACCGTCGAACCCCATTGAAACCAATGGCAGGCAAACACAAACACATAGAAAACACATAGAAAACACATAGAAAACACCTTAAAAGGTGTCCAAAAGCTGACACACTGCTCAGAAGACACAACAAACACATGGAAAAGTCACAACTACATATAGTCATGTGGAAAGAAAAGAGGTGGAGGCGTAAAAGGAGGAGGAGACACAGATATAGGCATATGCATGTAGAAAAGCCGCGGAGACACCATCACGTGTTTCTCAACGCAAGCAATAAATAGCCAGGTCTTTCACCTTGAAGGAACAGCCACGGTAAGGGCAGTATCCAAAAAGGAAAACCACCTGTGCCAAAACATGGTATCCATCCACAGACAGCTGTTTCGGGGTATTTGCCCCTCATCAGTGTAGAGTAGGAAACTGGCTATTAGGAACAGTGCCTAGTAAAAGGACTATAAACATAAGGATGAATGACCTCAGGGAGATCAAAACATCCAACACCGCAGAGATATCATCATGTGTTTCTCAACGCAGTGATCCAGAACACTGCCCCCATCCCTTATGGGAAATATGCAAATGCATGTAGAAAAGCCGCGGAGACACCATCACGTGTTTCACAATGCAAGCAATAAATAGCCAGGTCTTTCACTGGGAAGGAACAACCACAGGAAGGGCAGCATCCAAAAAGGAAAACCACCTATGCCAAAACATGGTATCCATCCACAGACAGCTGTTTCGGGGTATTTGCCCCTCATCAGTGTAGAGTAGGAAACTGGCTATTAGGAGCAGTGCCTAGTAAAAGGACTATAAACATAAGGATGAATGACCTCGGGGAGATCAAAACATCCAACAGTGTACTGGATCACTGCGTTGAGAAACACATGATGGTGTCTCCGCGGTGTTGGATGTTCCTAATAGCCAGATGACTAGCAGACACTGAAGCTTTGGAGCAGACCTCTGAATCCCAGGCCATAGTATGAGGAAACAACTCTGCAGATGACCCACACCCACCTGGAATTGACAATGGCAACTTCATGTAAAACACAGCAAGGGGACTTAATAAAGAGTCTCCATTTTTTCCTAAAATTTGGCCACAGACACCACTTAAGTGGCATCAATTTCGCCAGAATTTTTTAACACAGTTGGTGAGGTGATTTTCAAAAATCATCAAGCTTTTAGTCTCCCCAAGATGACACAGGGGTAGAAAAGTCCTTGCGGATGCAGGATTTGTTCATCTTGATGAACGTTAGTCTGTCTACATTGTCACTAGACAGCCACATGCGCTTATCTGTCAGCACACCACCAGCAGCGCTGAACACACGTTCAGAGAGAACGCTGGCTGTGGGGCACGACAAGATCTCCAAGGCGTGAATGGCGAGCTCAGGCCATTTTTCAAGATTGGAAGCCCAAAATGAGCAAGGTTCCAGTTCCAGTCATGGCATCAATGTTAACTTGGAGATACTCTTGTACCATCCTCTCTAGGCGTTGGCTGTGCGTCAGACTTCTTGTCTCCTGTGGCCTTGCAAAGGATGGTCTAAAAAAATCTTGAAATGATTGGAAAAAATTGCTGTTACCACCAGATACGATGTTACTGTTACGGTTTTGAGTGATGACTCGATAGTCCCACGGTTGGCAAGTTAGAACTCAGAGATTCACTACGTGCACCACTGGTGTTTTGTGGAAAAGCAGATGTTAGATTCTGTAACAGTCTCTGCTGATACTCCTGCATGCGTGAATCTCTTTCTTTGGCAGGAATTATTTTGCCAAATTTGCTTTTGTACCGAGAATCTAAGAGTGTGGCTTCCCAGTAGTCAGCATTACTTCAGATTCTGACAATCTGAGGGTCATGTTGCAGGTAGTGCAGCAAGAAGGCACTCATGTGTCTTGCGCATCCAGGAGGACCAAGTCCTTGTTGTCTTGGTGGTGGCGAGGTGTGAATCATGCTTCCTTCATCTGCCCTCTCCCCCCAACCTCGCACAACAGAAATTTGATCAAGGTCTCCCTCATCTGATGAGTCTTCCATGCCCAGTGCCAGTTCGTCCTCCACTTCTTCCTCACCTCCTGCACCTTCCTCATCAGTTTGGTGGCTACCATGCGCCCTCGGTAATCCCTCTCCCCCAGCCTCCAATACCAGCCGCCGTGGTGCTGCCAACCTTCTTGACCTTGGAGATATTATCCCTTCCTCATAGACTCCTCCTGTTCCTCCTCCTCCTCCTCTTGTTCCACTACCTAACTCTGAACACTGTTTAAGGTGTGCTCCAGCATGTAAATCATCAGAATGGTCATGCTGATAATGGCATCGTCAGCACTAAACATCTTCGTTGCTATTTCAAAACTGTGCAGAAGGGTGCATAGGTCCCTGATCTGAGACCACTTCTGCAGCATGATTTGCCCCACCTCTTGATCTCGTTGGCCCAGGCTATACATCATAACGTATTGCACCAGGGCTCGTCGTTGCTGCCACAGTCGTTGCAACATGTGCAGAGTTGAATTCCACCTTGTGGGCACATCGCATTTCAGCCAGTGAACTGTCAAGCCCAACGACTTCTGTAGAGATGTAAGTCGTTGAGCTGCGGAATGCGAACGGCGGAAGTGAGCACACAGCCACTGTGCCCTCTGCAGAAGCCCATCTAGTCTGGGATAGTGGGATAAAAATTGCTGGACAACCAGGTTCAACACGTGAGCCATACAAGGCATGTGTGTGACATTGCCCTGGCGAAGGGCCGCACCCAGGTTTGCAGCAATGTTACACACAGCCTTCCCTGGCTGCAGGTTGAATGGAGACAACCATTGATGGAACTCGGTCTCCAGAGCTGACCACAACTCCTCAGCTATGTGACTCACATTTCCCAGACATTTCAATGTAAACACTGCCTGATGCCATTGAGCCCTGGTGACAGCATAGTGAGGAGGTGTGCAGGATTCCTTCTGCACAGTTACAACGCGGGTGGCATTACCAGACAGGCTTTGGGTGCAGGTGGAGGACCGAGAGGAGGTTAAGGAGGCAGAAGCAGTGGAGGAACTTCTAGATACAGAGGATCGACGAGCAACTCGTGGGGACAGCAAGACTTGGACAGCAGCCCCTTCTGATGTCGCCGTAGTTACCCAGTGCCCAGTCACCGACATGTAACGCCCCTGTCCATGTCTACTCATCCAAGTGTCTGTGGTGAAATGCACCCTGTCACACACACAGTTTCTCAAGGAAGCGGTGATGTTGTGTGTGACATGCTGGTGTAGCGCAGGCACAGCTTTCTTTGAGAAGTAGTGGCGACTGGGCATCTGGTACTGGGGCACTGTGACGGACATAAGGTCTCGAAAATCCTCTGTGTCCACCAGGCAGAAAGGCAGCATTTCTGTAGCCAACAGCTTGCAGATGGAGAAATTCAACCTCTTAGCTTTGTCATGACTAGGAGGAAATGGTCTTTTACTTGTCCACGTCCGAGGGACTGAGGGCTGGCTGCTGTGCTTAGACGGTGTTGAGTGGGGTGTCCCCGGCAAACTGCTGGTCTGTGAGGATGGTGCAGGCAGAGATTTTATGTTGCCTTGATTAAAATGTGGTGTCGGTGTCGGAGAGTGCTCAACAACAGGTGTTTCCACTTGCAAATGTCCTGATGACCTGCCAATCACACTGGCTGTTGCGGGTATAAAGGTGTAAGGTCTGCGTCCTAAACCATGTGCGACTGCTGTCCCCACAGTCACAAAGGATGAAGAGGATGTGGATGCACTTGATGGGGCAGACGGTGGTTGACCCGGCCCACTAGGCCGCATTGTAGCACAGTGAGCTTCCCACTGCAACTTATGCCTCATATCTATGTGACGGTTCATACATGAAGTACTCAAGCTAGTCATTTTTTGTCCTCTACTGAGATTTGTTGACAATCTTACAGACAACATGAGTTGGGTCATCCTTTGCAATGTCAAAAAACGCCCAGGCTATGCAAGGCTTAGAGCCCGTGTGACCTGAAGAGCCACCACGACTTCTGGTCTGAGGCACAGTTGGGGTTGAGGATGCAGTTGTTGACGTTCTTCTAGTACTCCGTGTCTGTCCAGGAAGACGCACCGTCGTCAGACTCGTCACTAGCATCCTCCTCCACCCCCTCTGCTGACCTCTTGGACTGGCGGACTGGGGGTTGACAGTAAGTGGGGTATACAACCTCGTCATCATCATCCTGTGTGTTCTCACACCCGTCGTCCTCAGAGCCAACCTCTTCCTGCCCCGACCGAAATGTCAAGTTTTTGTTCCAATCAGGTATCTCAGTCTCATCATCAACTTCCTCATTGTCTCCACCAACAGGAGTTACAGTTTGGGAAGGAGGGTCTACATTATGCTCAGAACCTTCTTCATCTGGGCCTGGATCCGACTCACAAAGATTCTGGGCATCAGTGCAGATCATTTCCTCGTCTGGATTCACAGAAGCTCTGGAGCAGACCTCTGATTCCCAGGCTATAGTATGCATAAACAGCTCTACAGACTCAACCATGTGTGTTACCCCATGCTCAGACGGGCAGCTGGAGATTTGGGAGCTGTGAGGAAGCAAGTGCGATTGGGGTGACAACTCTGACGACTGGAGTGGTTGTGATGTTGAAGTTGACATGGAGGAGAGCCCACTTGAACGAGCACTTGATATCCGTTCAAGCACCTGCTGTTTTTGTGCCTCATCTGGAATTTTTGGCGATGCTTGTAGCAATGGTTGTAAGAAAGGGATCATATCAGATTGTCCACGAAAATAAGTAGACATCTTACTTTGGCTGGAAGATGATCTTTCTTCTGCAGATGTTACTGTTGCTTTACCACCTACCCCACGGACACAACCTTTTTTTCCCTTTCCAACACGCCTATTCCCCTTTCCACCAGCAGCATGCCTTTTGCCACTCATTTTAGTGCTTAACTAATTGGCATCTCTGTATCTGTAGTTGTTGGCACAACAACCGATGAATGAAATCCGAGAAGAACTGAGTTGCCAAACTGTGGCACTAGGCCCAAAACTATTAACTGGGTTAGATGCAGTAAAAATTTAGATACACAGGCAGTGTAGTTAGTTTCACAGGCGGGCTACTCTGCTGACATGCAGACACTGCTCCTAGGCCCAAAACCATTAACTGGGTTAGATGCAGTAAAAATTGAGATACACAGGCAGCGTAGTTAGTTTCACAGGCAAGCTACTCTGCTGACATGCAGACACTGCTCCTAGGCCCAAAACTATTAACTGGGTTAGATGCAGTGAAAAATTGAGATACACAGGCGGTGTAGCTAGCTTCACAGGCGGGCTACTCAGATGACTATCAGACAATGCTACTAGTCCAAAAGGATTGGCTGAGCTAGATTACACCAAATGCTGTGACAAACACTTGCACAGTACTGGCACAGACCTGCCTGGCAAACAGTGCTATGAACTGCTGTAACCTACCCTGAAAAGGGTTGATATTACATCTAGTCCCGACTCCTCCCGACTCCCTAAACCTATCTCTCTGAAAATTTGCTTAAAAAAACACTCTTAAGGTACCTTCACACATAACGATATTGTTAACGATATCGTTGCTATTTGTGACGTAGCAACGATATCGTTAATGAAATCGTTATGTGTGACAGCGACCAACGATCAGGCCCCTGCTGGGAGATCGTTGGTCGCTGAATAAAGTCCAGAACTTTATTTCGTCGCTGGACTCCCTGGAGACATCGCTGGATCGGCGTGTGTGACACCGATCCAGCGATGTCTTCACTGGTAATCGGGTAACTAAGCGCAGGGCCGCGCTTAGTAACCCGATGTTTACCCTGGTTACCATGCTAAAAGTAAAAAAAAACAAACAGTACATACTTACCTACAGCCGTCTGTCCTCCAGCGCTGTGCTCTGCTCTCCTCCTGTACTGTCTGTGAGCCGGAAAGCAGAGCGGTGACGTCACCGCTCTGCTTTCCGGCTCCCAGACAGTACAGGAGGAGTGCAGAGAAGCAGAGCACAGCGCTGGAGGACAGACGGCTGTAGGTAAGTATGTAGTGTTTGTTTTTTTTTACTTTTAGCATGGTAACCAGGGTAAACATCGGGTTACTAAGCGCGGCCCTGCGCTTAGTTACCCGATGTTTACCCTGGTTACCGGCATCGTTGGTCGCTGGAGAGCGGTCTGTGTGACAGCTCTCCAGCGACCAAACAGCGACGCTGCAGCGATTCGGATCGTTGTCGGTATCGCTGCAGCGTCGCTAAATGTGAAGGGGCCTTTAGACTGTATAGTACCCACAGCAGCAGCGGTGCCGTCTAACACTAAGCTGCAGCAGTGAGGAAATGGTGGCGACGGGGCAAATGGCTGGTTCTTATAGGGCAAGGACATGTGACATACACAGCCAATTACACATGCCCTTTTGTGTGTGCATCACATGCACATTGCTGTGTGTGTGCACTGCTGATAGGCTGAGAGACTGCACCTCCCCACTGTAAATGCGGGAAAGAAAAAAAAAAAAGGAGATCGGTATTATTTCAGCACAGATCTATCCCCGCCCCCCCCGCCCTCTGTACACTGAAACAGTCTATTAACAATGATAATAATAATAATAATCTTTATTTTTATATAGCGCTAACGTATTCCGCAGCGCTTTACAGTTTGCACACATTAACATCGATAAACAGTTTTAATGTGCAAATCAAGTTAGGCTTTTGGTGAACGAACAGTTATCAAACAGAAACTCGAACAGCCGACTTTTAAGCAAATTGTTCGAGTTCGTCGAATGGCTCGAACACCACCCAAAACAGCTCAAATTTGAAGTTGGCGAACAGTTCGACTCGAACACCGCTCATCTCTATTTTTGAGTGCTCGGAGATTTAGTTTTTGTCCACTGCAGCTGCATGATTTACAGCTGTTAGACAGCCTGAATTCCTTTGAGGATTCCCTAACAACCAGGCAACCCCCACATGTACTCAGGCTGGCTAGCAGCCATAAATCATATACCTGCATCGACAAAAAGTAAATCTCCGAGCACTCACAAATACTTGGAGACTACCCGAACGTGCTTGGGAAAACCCGAGCAACAAGTATACTCACTCATCACTAATCGTCAATGTTAACATCCTGAGCTAGTCCGATGAGCCATGGTATGGTTCAGCACATGCAAAATTAAGGTCTCGATGGTTCTGCACGTGTGCAGCATAAGGTATCTTTACACACATGTGCAAAACTAGGGCTGGACAGGCGATGGTGAGGAGCAGAGGGTCCAGAGAGATGACAGGTGAAGGGAGTATAAGTATTTTTTTTTTTTACATTTTATGTTAATTATGCTTTGGGGTCTCTCAAGACGTCAGAGTGTAATAAGGGACATTAAAGTTGAGGATAAAATCTTCCCTGCAAATTACATTTCCCAGGAAAATTCATGCCAACAGGCAAATTAAAATTTTTACAGATCCACTCATCTTTATTTCCAATCTGCTTATATACAATATTCTACATTTATTTTTATTACAATCTCTAATCTGTATTTAAACTTGTTTTCAAATGCAATCGAAACCCTACAAACAGCTTCTTTCTTCATAGAGGACCCGTCATGTCAGTGCTTTCAAAAAACCCTGTAATGGGTAATTTTTCATGAGGTGTCGCTACAGTGGAATTGATCACTCACTATTTGGATCTTCGAATTGACCACTTACTGCTTAGTTCTTCGAAATGACCACTCACTGCTTGGTTCTTCGCTGCAGATTACCGCTGACCACTAGGAGATACATAGCAGGAGGCAATTTAGCTTGTGACCAGTATGCTTTCTATGTAAAGTTTTATACATATAGTATCATTAAAATGTTTTTTTTTTGGTATGACAAGTCACTTTGAAGGAATGCATAAATATTATGTATTAATTGGTAGCAAAAAGAACATACGCAGACTTCCTCCTTCAAAGACTGCATTTTGTCAGAAGAATACAAGTTTGAAGGACCCAGCTTGTTCAATTATATTTTAGCAGAAGCTTAAAAACACATACATTCACGCTGATAAAGCCTCAATATCAGCTCTCCTCTCAACCCCATAATGCTCAGATTTATCTATAGACATAGAACTTCTCTGGCTTGGCTCAGTGGCATTTATAATGTTTGAGAGCTCACTGCTGGTCGTACAGTGATGAACATCAAGCATGTGTGATAGAATTTACTCAGCAAGGATCCATCCTGCTGTGTCTGCTTGACTGACACGGAAAATACATCTCTGCACCTCTCAGAGGGTTCGTATTAAGGATGTTCATGCACTGCTTTGGCAGAAATCAGCGAGAATTCCCACCTCAAGATTTACATATAATAACATTCAACCCCCCATTATTTAAACCACTTCATAAGTATTATCATCGCCATATACCTGTATACTATCATATGGTTGTTATGGCCAGGTTCAAATCTATATATTTATTGAAATCAACACTTTGGGGAAATTACTTATTTTAATGCATCATAGGAATGATAAAATAAAATAATATTATTGCTTTATAAGTTAATAAGAGCACTGTTACTGTTATTCATATAATAATAATAATAATAATAATAGACTATTGCATTGTCCGGTTCACAGAATTAATCCTGTAACTGAACTGCCCAATTTAATATTCTATCTACAGATACGCAAACTTCTGTTCGATATAAGCAACATTCATTCCATGCACATTATTGGTTAGATCAATTATTCTATCAGCATTCTAGCCTTCTATTATTTAGGCCACTTGCATTATATTAATGGTCTACTTTGATTTTTGAAGATTTATGCAAGTTTTTTTTTATAGATTTTCCATTTTAGGAAAAAATCATTCCTGTTATGCCTTCAGTTCATTCATTTCAAATCATCCATATGCAAATTGGTCAACGTACTGTATATCTATTATTTAAAAATATAACTATCCTTAAATGTTTACCTGGCCAAAATTTGGTGCCGATTAATTTCTAAATATATCATTATAGAGGTCAGAATTAAGTTTTTCTGCTACAAAGCTCCAAATTCCTTGCATGAACATAGATTTAAATTCCTTAATAATCACAGATAAGCTTTTCATGACTGCCATTTAAAGGGAACCTTTCAGCAGGATTGTGCACAGTAACCTACAGACAGTGTCAGGTCAGCGCCGTTATACTGATTACAATGATACCTTGATTGATGAAATCCGTCTTGCGGCTGTTGTTTAATCTTTCTTTTCAGTTTTGTGTTAATGATATGCGGGTCTGTGGGTGGCCTTCATGTGGTGCTCTGATTAGGTATTCATCAGTATGGCTTCTGACAAGTCACTGATCCCCTACTGCAGGCAGGCACCAGCGGTGGCCCCGCTCCGGAGCACGAGTGTATCATTAACTCAAAACTGAAAATAAAGAGTAAACAACAATCACAAGATGGATTTCATCAACCAGGGAATCATTTTAATCAGAATAATGGTGCCAAGCTGACACTGCCTGTAGGTTACTGAGCACAATCCTGTTGATAGGTTCCCTTTAAGGGGATGTACCACAAACAAAGTACCATTTAATTAATAGATCATGTAATAATAATAATTTCCACAATTGAATGTGATCATGCAGAGCTACTTAAGTACACGGTTAGCATATAGCACAATTCTTGGCCAGGTGGAGGGAATGAGCATATGTCACATATGATAAGTGAGTATATAGACAAAACAGCAAAGGCTGACAGATGCTACTTTCTGAGATAACACATTTAACTTTCTGTTTAACCCCTTTCTGACCTCGGACAGGATAGTACGTCCGAGGTCAGATCCCCTGCTTTGATGCAGGGCTCCGCGGTGAGCCCGCATCAAAGCCGGGACATGTCAGCTGTTTTGAACAGCTGACATGTGCCCGTAATAGGCGCGGGCAGAATCGCGATCTGCCCGCACCTATTAACTAGTTAAATGCCGCTGTCAAACGCAGACAGCGGCATTTAACCACCGCTTCCGGCCGGGAGGCCGAAAATGACGTCATTGCCGACCCCCGTCACATGATCGGGGGTCGGCGATGCGTCAGGATGGTAACCATAGAGGTCCTAGTGACCTCTATGGTTACTGATCACCGGTGGCTGTGAGCGCCACCCTGTGGTCGGCGCTCACAGCACACCTCCATTTCTGCTACATAGCAGTGATCAGCAGATCGCTGCTATGTAGCAGAGGTGATCGCGTTGTGCCTGCTTCTAGCCTCCCATGGAGGCTATTGAAGCATGGCAAAAATAAAAAAAGTTAAAAAAATGTGAAAAAAATAAAAAAAAATATAAAAGTTTAAATCACCCCCCTTTCGCCCCAATCAAAATAAATCAATTAAAAAAAAAATCAAATCTACACATATTTGGTATTGCCGCACTCAGAATCGCCCGATCTATCAATTAAAAAAAGCATTAACCTGATCGCTAAACGGCGTAGCGAGAAAAAAATTTGAAACGCCAGAATTACGTTTTTTAGGTCGCCGTGACATTGCATTAAAATGCAATAACGGGCGATCAAAAGAACGTATCTGCACCAAAATGCGATCATTAAAAACGTCATCTCAGTATGCAAAAAATAAGCCCTCAACCGACCCCAGATCACGAAAAATGGAGACGCTACGAGTATCGGAAAATGGCGCAATTTTTTTTAATTTTTTTTAGCAAAGTTTGGATTTTTTTTTCACCACTTAGATAAAAAATAACCTAGTCATGTTAGGTGTCTATGAACTCGTACTGACCTGGAGAATCATAATGGCAGGTCAGTTTTAGCATTTAGTGAACCTAGCCAAAAAGCCAAACAAAAAACAAGTGTGGGATTGCACTTTTTTTGCAATTTTACCGCACTTGGAATTTTTTCCCCGTTTTCTAGTACACGACATGCTAAAAACAATGATGTCGTTCAAAAGTACAACTCGTTCCGCAAAAAATATGCCCTCACATGGCCAAATTGACAGAAAAATAAAAAAGTTATGGCTCTGGGAAGGAGGGGAGTGAAAAACGAACACGGAAAAATGAAAAATCCCAAGGTCATGAAGGGGTTAAACATAGAAGCGATCATTTCTGCTGTTTCTCCAGCCTTCTGAGCTCATCATAAATCAATTTACTGACTTAGGCCGGGGACACACACAACGTATAAAAAAACGGTCCGTTTTTGACGGACGAGAATCGCAAAAATTTTTACAAAACAGTGATCCGAGTGCAGTGCGAGGATATGATTTTCTCGCATCAAATGATCCGTGTGACATCCGTATGGCATCTGTACTGCGTGTTTTTATCGCAGGCTTGCAAAACCAACATACGCCAATACAAGGGATCCATGTGTCAAAAACAAACAAACATATATACTGTATATATATATATATATATATATATATATATATATATATATATATATATATATATATATATGTCAGTAGACACATACAGTGGGGCAAAAAAGTATTTAGTCAGTCAGCAATAGTGCAAGTTCCACCACTTAAAAATATGAGAGGCGTCTGTAATTTACATCATAGGTAGACCTCAACTATGGGAGACAAACTGAGAAAAAAAAATCCAGAAAATCACATTGTCTGTTTTTTTAACATTTTATTTGCATATTATGGTGGAAAATAAGTATTTGGTCAGAAACAAAATTTCATCTCAATACTTTGTAATATATCCTTTGTTGGCAATGACGGAGGTCAAACGTTTTCTGTAAGTCTTCACAAGGTTGCCACACACTGTTGTTGGTATGTTGGCCCATTCCTCCATGCAGATCTCCTCTAGAGCAGTGATGTTTTTGGCTTTTCGCTTGGCAACACGGACTTTCAACTCCCTCCAAAGGTTTTCTATTGGGTTGAGATCTGGAGACTGGCTAGGCCACTCCAGGACCTTGAAATGCTTCTTACGAAGCCACTCCTTCGTTGCCCTGGCGGTGTGCTTTGGATCATTGTCATGTTGAAAGACCCAGCCACGTTTCATCTTCAATGCCCTTGCTGATGGAAGGAGGTTTGCACTCAAAATCTCACGATACATGGCCCCATTCATTCTTTCATGTACCCGGATCAGTCGTCCTGGCCCCTTTGCAGAGAAACAGCCCCAAAGCATGATGTTTCCACCACCATGCTTTACAGTAGGTATGGTGTTTGATGGATGCAACTCAGTATTCTTTTTCCTCCAAACACGACAAGTTGTGTTTCTACCAAACAGTTCCAGTTTGGTTTCATCAGACCATAGGACATTCTCTCAAAACTCCTCTGGATCATCCAAATGCTCTCTAGCAAACTTCAGACGGGCCCGGACATGTACTGGCTTAAGCAGTGGGACACGTCTGGCACTGCAGGATCTGAGTCCATGGTGGCGTAGTGTGTTACTTATGGTAGGCCTTGTTACATTGGTCCCAGCTCTCTGCAGTTCATTCACTAGGTCCCCCCGCATGGTTCTGGGATTTTTGCTCACCGTTCTTGTGATCATTCTGACCCCACGGGGTGGGATTTTGCATGGAGCCCCAGATCGAGGGAGATTATCAGTGGTCTTGTATGTCTTCCATTTTCTAATTATTGCTCCCACTGTTGATTTCTTCACTCCAAGCTGGTTGGCTATTGCAGATTCAGTCTTCCCAGCCTGGTGCAGGGCTACAATTTTGTTTCTGGTGTCCTTTGACAGCTCTTTGGTCTTCACCATAGTGGAGTTTGGAGTCAGACTGTTTGAGGGTGTGCACAGGTGTCTTTTTATACTGATAACAAGTTTAAACAGGTGCCATTACTACAGGTAATGAGTGGAGGAAAGAGGAGACTCTTAAAGAAGAAGTTACAGGTCTGTGAGAGCCAGAAATCTTGATTGTTTGTTTCTGACCAAATACTTATTTTCCACCATAATATGCAAATAAAATGTTAAAAAAACAGACAATGTGATTTTCTGGATTTTTTTTTCTCAGTTTGTCTCCCATAGTTGAGGTCTACCTATGATGTAAATTACAGACGCCTCTCATCTTTTTAAGTGGTGGAACTTGCACTATTGCTGACTGACTAAATACTTTTTTGCCCCACTGTATATGTATATATATTAATATTTCATCCAGCGCGATATAGCCGAAAGCCGGTAATTTAATTGCCGGCTTCTGCTTTCTCCTTCCTAAAACCCGACATGATTTCAGACCTGGTTTACATGCAGTAAACCATGTCTTCTCCCCATTTTTTTTGCATATTCCACACTACTAATGTCAGTAGTGTGTCTATGCAAAATTTGGCCGTTCTAGCTATTAAATTAAGGGGTTAAATGGCGGAAAAAATTGGCGTGGGCTCCCGCACAATTTTCTCCGCCAGAGTAGTAAAGCCAGTGACTGAGGGCAGATATTAATAGCCTGGAGAGGGTCCACGGTTATTGGCCGTGGACCCTATCAAATTGGATTATCAAAAACAAACAAACATATATACTGTCTATATATATATATATATATATATATGTCAGTAGACACATATATGTATATATATTAATATTTCATCCAGCACGATATAGCCGAAAGCCGGTAATTTAATTGCCGGCTTCTGCTTTCTCCTTCCTAAAACCCGACATGATTTGAGACCTGGTTTACATGCAGTAAACCATGTCTTCTCCCCATTTTTTTTGCATATTCCACACTACTAATGTCAGTAGTGTGTCTATGCAAAATTTGGCCGTTCTAGCTATTAAATTAAGGGGTTAAATGGCGGAAAAAATTGGCGTGGGCTCCCGCACAATTTTCTCCGCCAGAGTAGTAAAGCCAGTGACTGAGGGCAGATATTAACCCCTTCATGACCCAGCCTATTTTGACCTTAAAGACCTTGCCATTTTTTGCAATTCTGACCAGTGTCCCTTTATGAGGTAATAACTCAGGAACGCTTCAATGGATCCTAGCGGTTCTGAGATTGTTTTTTCGTGACATATTGGGCTTCATGTTAGTGGTAAATTTAGGTCAATAAATTCTGTGTTTAATTGTGATAAAAACGGAAATTTGGCGAAAATTTTGAAAATTTCGCAATTTTCACATTTTGAAATTTTATTCTGTTAAACCAGAGAGTTATGTGACACAAAATAGTTAACAAATAACATTTCCCACACGTCTACTTTACACCAGCACAATTTTGGAAACAAAATTTTTTTTTGCTAGGAAGTTATAAGGGTTAAAATTTGACCAGCGATTTCTCATTTTTACAACGAAATTTACAAAACCATTTTTTTTAGGGACCACCTCACATTTGAAATCAGTTTGAGGGGTCTATATGGCTGAAAATACCCAAAAGTGACACCATTCTAAAAACTGCACCCCTCAAGGTGCACAAAACCACATTCAAGAAGTTTATTAAACCTTCAGATGCTTCACAGCAGCAGAAGCAACATGGAAGGAAAAAATTAACATTTAACTTTGTAGTCACAAAAATGATTTTTCAGCAACAATTTTTTTATTTTCCCAATGGTAAAAGGAGAAACTGAACAACGAAAGTTGTTGTCCAATTTGTCCTGAGTACGCTTATACCTCATATGTGGGGGTAAACCACTGTTTGGGCGCACGGCAGGGCTTGGAAGGGAAGGAGCGCCATTTGACTTTTTGAATGAAAAATTGGCTGCTCTCTTTAGCGGACACCATGTCACGTTTGGAGAGCCCCCGTGTGCCTAAAAATTGGAGCTCCCCCACAAGTGACCCCATTTTGGAAACTAGACGCCCCAAGGAACTTATCTAGATGCATAGTGAGCCCTTTAAACCCCCAGGTGCTTCACAAATTGATCTGTAAAAATGAAAAAGTACTTTTTTTTCACAAAAAATTATTTTCGCCTCAATTTTTTCATTTTCAGATGGACAACAGGATAAAATGGATCCTAAAATTTGTTGAGCAATTTCTCCCGAGTACGCCGATACCTCATATGTGGGGGTAAACCACTGTTTGGGCACACGGCAGGGCTCGGAAGGGAAGGCGCGCCTTTTGACTTTTTGAATGGAAAATTAGCTCCAATTGTTAGCGGACACCATGTCGCATTTGGAGAGCCCCTGTGTGCCTATGCATTGAAGCTCCCCCACAAGTGACCCCATTTTGGAAACTAGACCCCCCAAGGAACTTATCTAGATGCATACTGAGTACTTTAAACCCCCAGGTGCTTCACAGAAGTTTATAATGCAGAGCCATGAAAATAAAAAATAATTTTTCTTTTCTCAAAAATGATTTTTTAGCCTGAAATTTCCTATTTTGCCAATGGTAATAGGAGAAATTGGACCACAAATGTTGTTGTCCAGTTTGTCCTGAGTACGCAGATACCCCATATGTGGGGGTAAACCACTGTTTGGGCGCACGGCAGGGCTCAGAAGGGAAGGCACGCCATTTGGCTTTTTAAATGGAAAATTAGCTCCAATCATTAGCGGACACCATGTCGCGTTTGGAGAGCCCCTATGTGCCTAAACATTGGAGATCCCCCACAAATGACCCCATTTTGGATACTAGACCCCCAAAGGAACTAATCTAGATGTGTGGTGAGCACTTTGAACCCTCAAGTGCTTCACAGAAGTTTATAACGCAGAGCCATGAAAATAAAATAAAAAATTTCTTTTCTCAAAAATGATTTTTTAGCCCGCAATTTTTTATTTTCCCAAGGGTAACAGGAGAAATTTGACCCCAAAAGTTGTTGTCCAGTTTCTCCTGAGTACGCTGATACCCCATATGTGGGGGTAAACCACTGTTTAGGCACATGCTGGGGCTCGGAAGTGAAGTAGTGACGTTTTGAAATGCAGACTTTGATGGAATGCTCTGCAGGCGTCACGTTGCGTTTGCAGAGCCCCTGATGTGGCTAAACAGTAGAAACCCCCCACAAGTGACCCCATTTTGGAAACTAGACCCCGAAAGGAACTTATCTAGATGTGAGGTGAGCACTTTGAACCCCCAAGTGCTTCACAGAAGTTCATAACACAGAGCAGTGAAAATAATAAATACGTTTTATTTCCTCAAAAATAATTTTTTAGCCCAGAATTTTTTAATTTTCCCAAGGGTAACAGGAGAAATTTGACCCCAATATTTGTTGTCCAGTTTCTCCTGAATACGGTGATACCCCACATGTGGGGGTAAACTACTATTTGGGCACTTGCCGGGGCTCGGAAGTGAAGTAGTGACGTTTTGAAATACAGACTTTGATGGAATGCTCTACGGGCGTCACGTTGCGTTTGCAGAGCCCCTGATGTGACTAAACAGTAGAAACCCCCCACAAGTCACCCCATTTCGGAAACTAGACCCCGAAATGAAATTATCTAGATATGTGGTGAGCACTTTCAACCCCCAAGTGCTTCACAGAAGTTTATAACGCAGAGCCGTGAAAATAATAAATACGTTTTCTCTCCTCAAAAATAATTTTTTAGCCCAGAATTTTTTATTTTCCCAAGGGTTACAGGAGAAATTGGACCACAAAAGTTGTTGTCCAGTTTCTCCTGAGTACGCCGATACCCCATGTGTGGGGGTAAACCACTGTTTGGGCACACGTCGGGGCTCAGAAGGGAAGTAGTGACTTTTGAAATGCAGACTTTGATGGAATGGTCTGCGGGCGTCACGTTGCGTTTGCAGAGCCCCTGGTGTGCCTAAACAGAAGAAACCCCCCACAAGTGACCCCATTTTGGAAACTAGACCCCCAAAGGAACTTATCTGGATATGTGGTGAGCACTTTCAACCCCCAAGTGCTTTACAGAAGCTTATAACGCAGAGCCGTGAAAATAATAAATACGTTTTCTTTCCTCAAAAATAATTTTTTAGCCCAGAATTTTTTATTTTCCCAAGGGTTACAGGAGAAATTGGACCCCAAAAGCTGTTGTCCAGTTTCTCCTGAGTACGCCGATACCCCATGTGTGGGGGTAAACCACTGTTTGGGCGCACGTCGGGGCTCAGAAGGGAAGTAGTGACTTTTGAAATGCAGACTTTGATGGAATTGTCTGCGGACGTCACGTTGCGTTTGCAGAGCCCCTGGTGTGCCTAAACAGTAGAAACCCCCCACAAGTGACCCCATTTTGGAAACTAGACCCCCCAAGGAACTTATCTAGATATGTGCTGAGCACTTTGAACCCCCAAGTGCTTCACAGACGTTTACAACGCAGAGCCGTGAAAATAAAAAATCATTTTTCTTTCCTCAAAAATTATGTTTTAGCAAGCAATTTTTTATTTTCTCAAGGGTAACAGGAGAAATTGGACCACAGTAATTGTTGCGCAGTTTGTCCTGAGTATGCTGGTACCCCATATGTGGGGGTAAACCACTGTTTGGGCACACGTCGGGGCTCGGAAGTGAGGGAGCACCATTTGACTTTTTGAATACAAGATTGGCTGGAATCAATGGTGGCACCATGTTGCGTTTGGAGACCCCCTGATGTGCCTAAACAGTGGAAACCCCTCAATTCTAACTCCAACACACCCCTAAACCTTATCCCAACTGTAGCCGTAACCCTAATCACAACCCTAACCCCAACACACCCCTAACCACAACCCTAATTCCAACCCAACCCTAACCCTAAGGCTATGTGCCAACGTTGCGGATTCGTATGAGATTTTTCAGCACCATTTTTGAAAAATGCGCGGGTAAAAGGCACTGCGTTTTACCTGCGGATTTACCGCGGATTGCCAGTGTTTTTTGTGCGGATTTCACCTGTGGATTCCTATTGAGGAACAGGTGTAAAACGCTGCGGAATCCGCACAAAGAATTGACATGCTGCGGAAAATACAACACAGCGTTTCCGCGCGGTATTTTCCGCACCATGGGCACAGCGGATTTGGTTTTCCATATGTTTACATGGTACTGTAAACCTGATGGAACACTGCTGCGGATCCGCAGTGGCCAATCCGCACCGTGTGCACATAGCCTAATTCTAAAGGTATGTGCACACGCTGCGGAAAACGCTGCGGATCCGCAGCAGTTTCCCATGAGTTTACAATTCAATGTAAACCTATGGGAAACAAAAATCGCTGTACACATCTCTTCTTTCTGCGGATTCCGCAGCGATTTTACAACTGTTCCAATAGAAAATCGCAGTTGTAAAACTGCAGTGAAATGCGCAGAAAAACCGCGGTAAATCCACAGCGGTTTAGCACTGCGGATTTATCAAATCCTCTGCGGAAAAATCCGCAGAGGACCAGAATACGTGTGCACATCCCGAACCCTAACCCTACCCCTAACCCTAGCCCTAACCCTAACCCTACCCCTAACCCTACCCCTAACCCTACCCCTAACCCTAACCCTACCCCTAACCCTAACCCTACCCCTAACCCTACCCCTAACCCTACCCCTAACCCTAACCCTACCCCTAGTTCTAACTCCAACCTTAGTGAAAAAAAAAAATTCTTTATTTTTTTTATTGTCCCTACCTATGGGTGACAAAGGGGGGGGGGGGTCATTTACTATTTTTTTATTTTGATCACTGAGATCTGCAGATCTGTAACGTCCAACGATGTAAATCCTTCTGAAGGGGTTAAAATATTTTGCAGCCAGGAGCTTTGCTAATGCAATGCTGCTCCTTGCTGCAAAACCCCAGAGAATGAGGCTAAATATAGATCAATGATCTATATTTAGCTTCATTTGCGGTGAGGCGCCCTCTGCTGGCTGTTCATAGATCGTGGGAACTTACCTAGAAAGCCTGGGAGCTTTGGGAGCCTGGGAGCTTTCTAGGTAAGTTCCCACGATCTATGAACAGCCAGCAGAGGGCGCCTCACCGCAAATGAAGCTAAATATAGATCATTGATCTATATTTAGCCTCATTCTCCGGGGTTTTGCAGCAAGGAGCAGCATTGCATTAGCAAAGCTCCTGGCTGCAAAATATTTTAACCCCTTCAGAAGGATTTACATCGTTGGACGTTACAGATCTGCGGAGGGTAAGTATATTGTTGGTTTATTATGTTTTTTTACTCACAGAACGAGGGTCTTCAGTGACTGGATTGGGCGTAGAATAAAATACTCCAACAACCATTGTTTTTATTTCATTAAAATAATTTAAAATATTGTGTTTGTCTTTTATTTAACCCTTTCATTCAATTGGATTAATAATGGATAGGTGTCATAATTGACGCCTCTCCATTATTAATTAGGCTTAATGTCACCTTACAATAGCAAGGTGGCATTAACCCTTCATTACCCCATATCCCACCGCTACACGGGAATGGGAAGAGAGTGGCCAAGTGCCAGAATAGGCGCATCTTCCAGATGTGCCTTTTCTGGGGTGGCTGGGGGCAGATGTTTTTAGCCAGGGGGGGGCCAATAACCGTGGACCCTCTCCAGGCTATTAATATCTGCCCTCAGTCACTGGCTTTACTACTCTGGCGGAGAAAATTGTGCGGGAGCCCACGCCAATTTTTTCCGCCATTTAACCCCTTAATTTAATAGCTAGAACGGCCAAATTTTGCATAGACACACTACTGACATTAGTAGTGTGGAATATGCAAAAAAAATGGGGAGAAGACATGGTTTACTGCATGTAAACCAGGTCTCAAATCATGTCGGGTTTTAGGAAGGAGAAAGCAGAAGCCGGCAATTAAATTACCGGCTTTCGGCTATATCGCGCTGGATGAAATATTAATATATATATATATATATATATGTGTCTCACTGACATATATATATATACCTATTCTATGTGTACACATTTATTCGACCTATTCTATTCTAAGCTGTCAGTGTGATTTTACTGTACACCGCACTGAATTGATGGCTTTTCTCTCTAACAGCGCTGCGTATTCCTCGCAAGTCACACTGCTGGTCCGTGTGTGATCCGTATTTTTGGGGCTTCCATAGACTTTCATTGGCGATTCTCGGCCGCGAAACGCTGACAATCGCAGCATGCTGCGATTTCACTCGGATCCTGAATACGGCCGAGAAAATATCGGATGATGGGAGCTGCCCCATAGATTAACATTGGGACGAATGCTATGCGATTTTTTTATCGCATTGCACTCGTCCGTATTACGGTCTAGTGTGACCCCGGCCTTATAAGTAGGGTTGAGCGAAACGGGTCGAACATTTTCAAAAGTCGCCGACTTTTCACAAAGTTGGGTTTCATGAAACCCGATCCGACCCCTGTGCGGGGTCGGCCATGCGGTACTCGACTTTCGCGCCAAAGTATTTTTTTTTTCTAAAGTCTCCCTGAAAAAAAAAAAAAACAAATCAGTGGGAGATTAATATTGCCCTTTCTGCTTGTGTGCCAGTCTTGACTCCTGGGTGTGCCATCTCTCTCTCTCCAATTGTGGGCCATAGAAAGCCTATTAATTTTTTTGCTTGATTTGGGTTCCAAAATCTACCTGAAAAAATCACTAAATCAATCAGTGGGAGATAAATATTGGCCTCTGGGCTTGTGTGCCACTCCTGACTCCTGTGTGCGTCCTCTCTCACTCACTGGGCCCTAGAAAGGCTATTTTATGTTTTATTTGTTTTCTAAATTCTCCCTGAAAAAATCATTTCATTTTATTTGGTTTATAAATTCTTCCTTAACATAGTAACATAGTAACATAGTTAGTAAGGCCGAAAAAAGACATTTGTCCATCCAGTTCAGCCTATATTCCATTATAATAAATACCCAGATCTACGTCCTTCTACAGAACCTAATAATTGTATGATACAATATTGTTCTGCTCCAGGAAGACATCCAGGCCTCTCTTGAACCCCTCGACTGAGTTCGCCATCACCACCTCCTCAGGCAAGCAATTCCAGATTCTCACTGCCCTAACAGTAAATAATCCTCTTCTATGTTGGTGGAAAAACCTTCTCTCCTCCAGACGCAAAGAATGCCCCCTTGTGCCCGTCACCTTCCTTGGTATAAACAGATCCTCAGCGAGATATTTGTATTGTCCCCTTATATACTTATACATGGTTATTAGATCGCCCCTCAGTCGTCTTTTTTCTAGACTAAATAATCCTAATTTCGCTAATCTATCTGGGTATTGTAGTTCTCCCATCCCCTTTATTAATTTTGTTGCCCTCCTTTGTACTCTCTCTAGTTCCATTATATCCTTCCTGAGCACCGGTGCCCAAAACTGGACACAGTACTCCATGTGCGGTCTAACTAGGGATTTGTACAGAGGCAGTATAATGCTCTCATCATGTGTATCCAGACCTCTTTTAATGCACCCCATGATCCTGTTTGCCTTGGCAGCTGCTGCCTGGCACTGGCTGCTCCAGGTAAGTTTATCATTAACTAGGATCCCCAAGTCCTTCTCCCTGTCAGATTTACCCAGTGGTTTCCCGTTCAGTGTGTAATGGTGATATTGATTCCCTCTTCCCATGTGTATAACCTTACATTTATCATTGTTAAACCTCATCTGCCACCTTTCAGCCCAAGTTTCCAACTTATCCAGATCCATCTGTAGCAGAATACTATCTTCTCTTGTATTAACTGCTTTACATAGTTTTGTATCATCTGCAAATATCGATATTTTACTGTGTAAACCTTCTACCAGATCATTAATGAATATGTTGAAGAGAACAGGTCCCAATACTGACCCCTGCGGTACCCCACTGGTCACAGCGACCCAGTTAGAGACTATACCATTTATAACCACCCTCTGCTTTCTATCACTAAGCCAGTTACTAACCCATTTACACACATTTTCCCCCAGACCAAGCATTCTCATTTTGTGTACCAACCTCTTGTGCGGCACGGTATCAAACGCTTTGGAAAAATCGAGATATACCACGTCCAATGACTCACCGTGGTCCAGCCTATAGCTTACCTCTTCATAAAAACTGATTAGATTGGTTTGACAGGAGCGATTTCTCATAAACCCATGCTGATATGGAGTTAAACAGTTATTCTCATTGAGATAATCCAGAATAACATCCCTCAGAAACCCTTCAAATATTTTACCAACAATAGAGGTTAGACTTACTGGCCTATAATTTCCAGGTTCACTTTTAGAGCCCTTTTTGAATATTGGCACCACATTTGCTATGCGCCAGTCCTGCGGAACAGACCCTGTCGCTATAGAGTCCCTAAAAATAAGAAATAATGGTTTATCTATTACATTACTTAGTTCTCTTAGTACTCGTGGGTGTATGCCATCCGGACCCGGAGATTTATCTATTTTAATCTTATTTAGCCGGTTTCGCACCTCTTCTTGGGTTAGATTGGTGACCCTTAATATAGGGTTTTCATTGTTTCTTGGGATTTCACCTAGCATTTCATTTTCCACCGTGAATACCGTGGAGAAGAAGGTGTTTAAGATGTTAGCTTTTTCCTCGTCATCTACAACCATTCTTTCCTCACTATTTTTTAAGGGGCCTACATTTTCAGTTTTTATTCTTTTACTATTGATATAGTTGAAGAACAGTTTGGGATTAGTTTTACTCTCCTTAGCAATGTGCTTCTCTGTTTCCTTTTTGGCAGCTTTAATTAGTTTTTTAGATAAAGTATTTTTCTCCCTATAGTTTTTTAGAGCTTCAATGGTGCCATCCTGCTTTAGTAGTGCAAATGCTTTCTTTTTACTGTTAATTGCCTGTCTTACTTCTTTGTTTAGCCACATTGGGTTTTTCCTATTTCTAGTCCTTTTATTCCCACAAGGTATAAACCGCTTACACTGCCTATTTAGGATGTTCTTAAACATTTCCCATTTATTATCTGTATTCTCATTTCTGAGGATATTGTCCCAGTCTACCAGATTAAGGGCATCTCTAAGCTGTTCAAACTTTGCCTTCCTAAAGTTCAATGTTTTTGTGACTCCCTGACAAGTCCCCCTAGTGAAAGACAGGTGAAACTGCACAATATTGTGGTCGCTATTTCCTAAATGCCCAACCACCTGCAGATTTGTTATTCTGTCAGGTCTATTAGATAGTATTAGGTCTAAAAGTGCTGCTCCTCTGGTTGGATTCTGCACCAATTGTGAAAGATAATTTTTCTTGGTTATTAGCAGAAACCTGTTGCCTTTATGGGTTTCACAGGTTTCTGTTTCCCAGTTAATATCCGGGTAGTTAAAGTCCCCCATAACCAGGACCTCATTATGGGTTGCAGCTTCATCTATCTGCTTTAGAAGTAGACTTTCCATGGTTTCTGTTATATTTGGGGGTTTGTAACAGACCCCAATGAGAATTTTGTTACCATTTTTCCCTCCATGAATTTCAACCCATATGGACTCGACATCCTCATTCCCTTCGCTAATATCCTCCCTTAAAGTGGACTTTAGACAAGACTTTACATAGAGACAAACCCCTCCTCCTCTCCGATTTTTACGATCCTTTCTAAACAGACTGTAACCCTGTAAGTTAACTGCCCAGTCATAGCTTTCATCTAACCATGTCTCGGTTATTCCCACTATGTCAAAGTTACCTGTAGATATTTCTGCTTCTAGTTCTTCCATCTTGTTTGTCAGGCTTCTGGCGTTTGCGAGCATGCAGTTCAGAGGATTTTGTTTTGTTCCAATCTCCTCACTGTGGATTGTTTTAGAAATGTTCTTACCTCCCTTCTGAGTATGTTTTCCTGGGTCGTCTTTGTTCGAGTCTAATGTTTTTCTTCCCGTCCCCTCTTCTTCTAGTTTAACGCCCTCCTGATGAGTGTAGCGAGTCTTCTGGCGAATGTGTGTTTCCCAGGTTTGTTGAGGTGTAGTCCGTCTCTGGCGAGGAGTCCATCGTACAAGTAATTCACACCGTGGTCCAGGAATCCGAATCCTTGTTGTCTGCACCATCGTCTTAGCCAGTTGTTTGCATCAAGGATCCTGTTCCATCTCCTGGTGCCATGCCCGTCTACTGGAAGGATAGAAGAAAAAACTACCTGTGCATCCAGTTCCTTTACTTTCTTCCCCAACTCTTCAAAGTCCTTGCAGATTGTCGGTAGGTCCTTCCTTGCCGTGTCATTGGTGCCAACATGTATCAGAAGAAATGGGTGGACGTCCTTGGAGCTGAAGAGCTTTGGTATCCTATCGGTCACATCCTTGATCATCGCACCTGGAAGGCAGCATACTTCTCTTGCAGTTATGTCCGGTCTGCAGATGGCTGCTTCTGTGCCTCTCAGTAGTGAGTCTCCCACCACCACCACTCTTCGTTGCTTCTTGGCTGTACTTTTTGCTGTCACTTGTTGCTGTGTGCCCTTTTCTTTTTTGCTTGCTGGTATTGCTTCATTCTTGGGTGTGCCATCTTCATCCTCTACAAAGATTTGATATCGGTTCTTCAGTTGTGTGTTTGGTGATTTCTCCATGGTCTTCTTGCTTCTTTTGGTCACATGCTTCCACTCATCTGCTTTTGGAGGTTCTCTGACACTTTTTGCACCTTCTGTGACCAGTAGAGATGCTTCTGTTCTGTCTAGAAAGTCTTCATTCTCTTTGATGAGTTTCAAAGTTGCTATTCTTTCTTCCAGACCCCGCACCTTTTCTTCTAAAAGGGCCACTAGTCTACACTTCTGACAGGTGAAATTGGATTCTTCTTCTGGTCGATCTGTGAACATGTAGCACATGCTGCAGCTCACCATGTAGGTTGTCACATCTGCCATGTTGCTCCTAGATCCTGCTGACTTGCTGTGTGTTTTCCTTCTTGTGTAATCTACTCAGTCAAGCTCTCTTGCAATAATGTCCTACAGGCAAAAATTTTGGTTTGGTGATGCTTTCGAAGCAGCTGGTCCCGGCTGTACCCAACGATCTTCTAGCTTAGGGAGACTTCGCTTCTCCCAGAAGGCACCTGGAATATGCAAATTAGCCTCCTGAAGCTTGAATCCCTGGTTTGGTGATGCTTTCGAAGCAGCTGGTCCCGGCTGTACCCAACGATCTTCTAGCTTAGGGAGACTTCGCTTCTCCCAGAAGGCACCTGGAATATGCAAATTAGCCTCCTGAAGCTTGAATCCCTGCTTTGGTGATGCTTTCGAAGCAGCTGGTCCCGGCTGTACCCAACGATCTTCTAGCTTAGGGAGACTTCGCTTCTCCCAGAAGGCACCTGGAATATGCAAATTAGCCTCCTGAAGCTTGAATCCCTGGTTTGGTGATGCTTTCGAAGCAGCTGGTCCCGGCTGTACCCAACGATCTTCTAGCTTAGGGAGACTTCGCTTCTCCCAGAAGGCACCTGGAATATGCAAATTAGCCTCCTGAAGCTTGAATCCCTGGTTTGGTGATGCTTTCGAAGCAGCTGGTCCCGGCTGTACCCAACGATCTTCTAGCTTAGGGAGACTTCGCTTCTCCCAGAAGGCACCTGGAATATGCAAATTAGCCTCCTGAAGCTTGAATCCCTGGTTTGGTGATGCTTTCGAAGCAGCTGGTCCCGGCTGTACCCAACGATCTTCTAGCTTAGGGAGACTTCGCTTCTCCCAGAAGGCACCTGGAATATGCAAATTAGCCTCCTGAAGCTTGAATCCCTGGTTTGGTGATGCTTTCGAAGCAGCTGGTCCCGGCTGTACCCAACGATCTTCTAGCTTAGGGAGACTTCGCTTCTCCCAGAAGGCACCTGGAATATGCAAATTAGCCTCCTGAAGCTTGAATCCCTGGTTTGGTGATGCTTTCGAAGCAGCTGGTCCCGGCTGTACCCAACGATCTTCTAGCTTAGGGAGACTTCGCTTCTCCCAGAAGGCACCTGGAATATGCAAATTAGCCTCCTGAAGCTTGAATCCCTGGTTTGGTGATGCTTTCGAAGCAGCTGGTCCCGGCTGTACCCAACGATCTTCTAGCTTAGGGAGACTTCGCTTCTCCCAGAAGGCACCTGGAATATGCAAATTAGCCTCCTGAAGCTTGAATCCCTGGTTTGGTTTCCTTAAAAAATCTTTTTTTTTTTTTTTTTTTTCTAAAGTCTCCTTTTTAAAAAAAAAAACACAAATCAGTGGGAGATTAATATTTACATTTGCGCTTCAGTGACAGTCCTGCGTGTGTGGCATCTCTCTCATTTGTTGCCACCAACAACAGAGTGTGTAACATTGTGCCTGATTTTCGTTGTGGTCTCACCCACCTGTAAAGGGGTAGCTAAATCATACTGAAGTTATAGCTCACCGTGTAAGTTGTGTGACTGCAACAAATACCGTTAGTTTGGTAACGTTTTTAAAACAATGAGGAAGTCTGGTGGAAGAGGTTGTGGCCGGGGGCGTTCATTGTCAGCTGGTAATGAGGGTAGTGGTAGTGGTGGAGCATCAGGTGGTCGTGGGAAAAAAAATATTGCACCTAAGTCTGGAGCTGTGGAGCCAGGTTCGTCGTCTGGCTACACAAGGCCTCGAACGCTCCCTTTTCTGGGAGTAGGAAAACCGCTTTTAAAGCCGGAGCAGCAAGAGCAAGTTTTGGCTTTTCTTGCTGACTCAGCCTCTAGCTCTTTTGCCTCCTCTCGTGAAACTGGTAAATGTAAAAGCAGCGCGTCGTTAGTGGATGTTCACGGTCAGGGACAAGTCGCTTCCTTGTCCTCTTCAGCAAAAACAACAACAGAGAAGAATGCAGCAGGCGACACAACGGGTTACTCCATGGAGCTCTTTACACATACCGTCCCTGGCTTAGAAAGTGAAGCAGTTAACAGTCCATACCCATTACAAGTTGAATCTGACATGGAGTGCACTGATGCACAGCCACAGCCAGACTACTATGCTGGTCCTTTGACTCAGACCACAACATTGCCCTCGCAGGGTGCTGATCAAGAATCAGACCCTGATGAGACTATGTTGCCCCATCACGAACGCTATACCACCGACCGACAAGGTGACACAGACGAAGTTGCACACGAGCTACAAGAAGAGGTAATAGATGACCCAGTTCTTGACCCCGATTGGCAGCCATTGGGGGAACAGGGTGCAGGCGGCAGCAGTTCTGAAGCGGAGGAGGAGGGGCCGCAGCAGGCATCAACATCGCAACAGGTTCCATCTGCCGGGCCCGTATCTTGCCCAAAACGCGTGGCAAAGTCAAAACCTGTTGGAGGACAGCGTGGCCATCCGGTTAAAGCTCAGTCTGCAATGCCTGAAAAGGTATCCGATGCTAGAAAGAGTGCAGTCTGGCATTTTTTTAAACTATATCCAATTGATCAGCGCAAAGTCATCTGTCAAAAATGTTCAACTACCTTAAGCAGAGGGCAGAATCTGAAAAGTCTCAATACAAGTTGCATGCATAGACATTTAACCACCATGCATTTGCAAGCTTGGACTAACTACCAAACGTCCCTTAAGGTTGTAGCACCCTCGGCCAATGAAGCTAGTCATCAACGCAACATCCCTTCCGGCAGTGTAGGGCCACCATTTTCTGCACCACCTGCAGTATCTGTGCAGGTTTCTTTGCCAGGCCAAAGAAGTCAGGGTCAGGGAATCACCAGTTTCGTAGTAGGAAACACTGCATCTAGGGCACCGGCGGCAACAATACCATCTCCCACCGTCTCTCAGTCTGCCATGTCCACCGGCACCCCCGCTAGTTCCACGATCTCCAGCTCTCCAGTCCAGCTCACCCTACATGAGACTATGGTTAGAAAAAGGAAGTACTTAGCCTCGCATCCGCGTACACAGGGTTTGAACGCCCACATAGCTAGACTAATCTCATTAGAGATGATGCCCTACCGGTTAGTTGAAAGCGAAGCTTTCAAAGCCCTGAAGGACTACGCTGTACCACGCTACGAGCTACCCAGTCGACACTTTTTTTCCAGAAAAGCCATCCCAGCCCTCCACCAGCATGTTAAAGAGCGCATCGTCCATGCACTCAGGCAATCTGTGAGCACAAAGGTGCACCTGACAACAGATGCATGGACCAGTAGGCATGGCCAGGGACGTTACGTGTCCATCACGGCACACTGGGTAAATGTGGTGGATGCAGGGTCCACAGGGGACAGCAAGTTTGGGACAGTTCTGCCTAGCCCACGGTCTAGGAAACAGTTGGCTGTAGCCATTCGCACCCCCTCCTCCTCGTCCTCCTGCAGAAGCGAGACCTCGTCCACAGACCGCAGTCGCACAACCACTCCATCCGCAGCTGCCACTGTTGCACACCAGGTCTCCCATTATGGGGCAGCTACTGGCAAACGTCAGCAGGCTGTATTGGCTATGAAGTGTTTGGGCGACAACAGACACACCGCTGAAGTTCTGTCCGAGTTCTTGCAGAAAGAAACGCAGTCGTGGCTGGGCACTGTAGATCTTGAGGCAGGCAAGGTAGTGAGTGATAACGGAAGGAATTTCATGGCTGCCATCTCCCTTTCCCAACTGAAACACATTCCTTGCCTGGCTCACACCTTAAACCTGGTGGTGCAGTGCTTCCTGAAAAGTTATCCGGGGTTATCCGACCTGCTCCTCAAAGTGCGTGGACTTTGCTCACATATCCGCCGTTCGCCCGTACACTCCAGCCGTATGCAGACCTATCAGCGTTCTTCGAACCTTCCCCAGCATCGCCTAATCATAGACGTTGCAACAAGGTGGAACTCAACACTGCACATGCTTCAGAGACTGTGTGAACAGAGGCGGGCTGTTATGTTTTTGTGGGAGGATACACATACACGGGCAGGCAGTAGGATGGCAGACATGGAGTTGTCAGGTGTGCAGTGGTCGAAGATTCAAGACATGTGTCAAGTCCTTCAGTGTTTTGAGGAATGCACACGGCTGGTTAGTGCAGACAACGCCATAATAAGCATGAGCATCCCCCTAATGCGTCTGCTGATGCAAAGTTTGATGCACATAAAGGATCAGGCGTCTGCAGCTGAGGAAGAGGAAAGCCTTGATGACAGTCAGCCATTGTCTGGCCAGGGCAGTGTTCAGAACGAGGTAGCGGGCGAAGAGGAGGAGGAGGACGAGGAGGATGATGGGGATGATTATATTTTTAATGAGGAAGCTTTTCCGGGGCCAGTGGAAATTGTTGGCGCGGCAAGGCTTCTGGTTTTTGGAGGGACACAAGTGACGTGGATTTGCCTGAAACTGCCCTTCAACCAAGCACAACCACAGATTTGAGTACTGGAACTTTGGCCCACATGGCGGATTATGCCTTACGTATCCTCAAAAGGGACACACGCATAACAAAAATGATGAACGATGACGATTACTGGTTGGCCTGCCTCCTTGATCCTCGCTATAAAGGCAAATTGCAAAATATAATGCCACATGAGAACTTGGAACTAATATTAGCAACCAAACAATCAACTCTTGTTGACCGTTTGCTTCTGGCATTCCCTGCACACAGCGCCCGTGATCGTTCTAACACGAGCTGCAGGGGCCAGCAGACCAGAGGTGTTAGAGGGGCAGAAATCAGAAGTGTCGTTGGCCAGAGGGGTTTTCTGACCAGGTTGTGGAGTGATTTTGCTATGACCGCAGACAGGACAGGTACTGCAGCATCAATTCAAAGTGACAGGAGACAACATTTGTCCAGTATGGTTACTAACTATTTTTCATCCCTTATCGACGTTCTCCCTCAACCGTCATTCCCATTTGATTACTGGGCATCAAAATTAGACACCTGGCCAGAATTGGCAGAATATGCATTGCAGGAGCTTGCTTGCCCGGCAGCTAGTGTCCTATCAGAAAGAGTATTCAGTGCTGCAGGTTCAATACTAACAGAAAAAAGGACTCGTCTGGCTACCCAAAATGTAGATGATCTAACCTTCATTAAAATGAACCACAACTGGATTTCGAAATCTTTTGCCCCACCTTGCCCGGCTGACACCTAGCTTTCCTATGTAAAGGTCTTGCCTGTGGACTATTCTGAACGACTTTTCCAATCTCGTAATTTGCAGCACCTGATTGTCCAGCATCCGACATGTTAACACCTCCCTAAATGGCCAAAGTCCCCACATGGGGCCGTGGTATCGCCACTTGGCGCCAGCACCCGTGAGAGTACTGTTTGTCTGAAGAGGTGGGTGTGCCCGCTTTTGGTCGATGGCACTGCCACTAGGTCCCTCATAGTACAATAAAGTGTCTGGCGGTGGTGGTGCGCACCCAACGTCAGACACACTGTTGTAATATGAGGGGCCCTGGGCCTGTACCGCCGGCCACAAGACAGTCCCCCCCCCAGGTCAAACAGTGCTCTACCACTTGCAAAATTTTCTCTCACAGCTCCACCAATGTTTATTCTATGCGCTGACATCCTTCAATGCCTGGCACTGTCAATACCATTGTATTGACATTTTTCTTATGTTAGGCCTTCGAAGCCTGTCTGCGGTCACTCCTTCCACTAGGCCTCCACTGACCTGTCTACTGCTGCCCGGGTTCCCCTGGAACCAATTTTAAATTGCCTACAGCCAGCCCAATTTATGATGTTAGGGCTTCGAAGCCTGTCTGCGGTCCCTCCTTCCACTAGGCCTCCACTGACCTGTCTACTGCTGCCCGGGTTCCCCTGGAACCAATTTTAAATTGCCTACAGCCAGGCCAATTTATTATGTTAGGGCTTTGAAGCCTGTTTGCGGTCCCTCCTTCCACTAGGCCTCCACTGACCTGTCTACTGCTGCCCGGGTTCCCCTGGAACCAATTTTAAATTGCCTACAGCCAGCCCAATTTATTATGTTAGGGCTTCGAAGCCTGTCTGCAGTCCCTCCTTCCACTAGGCCTCCACTGACCTGTCTACTGCTGCCCGGGTTCCCCTGGAACCAATTTTAAATTGCCTACAGCCAGCCCAATTTATTATGTTAGGGCTTCGAAGTCTGTCTGCGGTCCCTCCTTCCACTAGGCCTCCACTGACCTGTCTACTGCTGCCCGGGTTCCCCTGGAACCAATTTTAAATTGCCTACAGCCAGCCCAATTTATTATGTTAGGGCTTCGAAGCCTGTCTGCGGTCCCTCCTTCCACTAGGCCTCCACTGACCTGTCTACTGCTGCCCGGGTTCCCCTGGAACCAATTTTAAATTGCCTACAGCCAGCCCAATTTATTATGTTAGGGCTTCGAAGCCTGTCTGCGGTCCCTCCTTCCACTAGGCCTCCACTGACCTGTCTACTGCTGCCCGGGTTCCCCTGGAACCAATTTTAAATTGCCTACAGCCAGCCCAATTTATTATGTTAGGGCTTCGAAGCCTGTCTGCGGTCCCTCCTTCCACTAGGCCTCCACTGACCTGTCTACTGCTGCCCGGGTTCCCCTGGAACCAATTTTAAATTGCCTACAGCCAGCCCAATTTATTATGTTAGGGCTTCGAAGCCTGTCTGCGGTCCCTCCTTCCACTAGGCCTCCACTGACCTGTCTACTGCTGCCCGGGTTCCCCTGGAACCAATTTTAAATTGCCTACAGCCAGCCCAATTTATTATGTTAGGGCTTCGAAGCCTGTCTGCGGTCCCTCCTTCCACTAGGCCTCCACTGACCTGTCTACTGCCGCCCGTGTTCCCCTGTAACCAATTGTAAATTGCCTACAGCCAGGCCAATTTATTATGTTAGGGCTTCGAAGCCTGTCTGCGGTCCCTCCTTCCACTAGGCCTCCACTGACCTGTCTACTGCTGCCCGTGTTCCCCTGGAACCAATTGTAAATTGCCTACATCCCAATTTTTGTTATGTTAGGCCTTCGAAGCCTGTCTGCGGCCCGTTTTTCCACTACTACTACACTGACCAGGCCACTGCTGCCCGTGTTCCCCTGGAACCAATTTTAAATTGCCTACAGCCAGCCCAATTTATTATGTTAGGGCTTCGAAGCCTGTCTGCGGTCCCTCCTTCCACTAGGCCTCCACTGACCTGTCTACTGCTGCCCGGGTTCCCCTGGAACCAATTTTAAATTGCCTACAGCCAGCCCAATTTATTATGTTAGGGCTTCGAAGCCTGTCTGCGGTCCCTCCTTCCACTAGGCCTCCACTGACCTGTCTACTGCCGCCCGTGTTCCCCTGGAACCAATTGTAAATTGCCTACAGCCAGCCCAATTTATTATGTTAGGGCTTCGAAGCCTGTCTGCGGTCCCTCCTTCCACTAGGCATCCACTGACCTGTCTAATGCTGCCCGGGTTCCCCTGGAACCAATTTTAAATTGCCTACAGCCAGCCCAATTTATTATGTTAGGGCTTCGAAGCCTGTCTGCGGTCCCTCCTTCCACTAGGCCTCCACTGACCTGTCTACTGCTGCCCGGGTTCCCCTGGAACCAATTTTAAATTGCCTACAGCCAGCCCAATTTATTATGTTAGGGCTTCGAAGCCTGTCTGTGGTCCCTCCTTCCACTAGGCCTCCACTGACCTGTCTACTGCTGCCCGGGTTCCCCTGGAACCAATTTTAAATTGCCTACAGCCAGCCCAATTTATTATGTTAGGGCTTCGAAGCCTGTCTGCGGTCCCTCCTTCCACTAGGCCTCCACTGACCTGTCTACTGCTGCCCGGGTTCCCCTGGAACCAATTTTAAATTGCCTACAGCCAGCCCAATTTATTATGTTAGGGCTTCGAAGCCTGTCTGCGGTCCCTCCTTCCACTAGGCCTCCACTGACCTGTCTACTGCTGCCCGTGTACCCCTTGAACCAACATCAGAAAATATAAAAATAAGTATTTTGCTTATAAAAAAGAAAATACTGGAGAGATATCAAATGCAGACATTTTAACATTAAAAACAAACACATACAACAAAAATCTGGTACAGTACTAAAAATGGCCACCAGCTACAATAACTTTCTCCTGCAAGTAGTTAACTGAAAGTTTTTTTCAATAAAAAACACAGATATGGCATCCACCGAGTGTTGTCCTGTCGCGTCTTCTTTATATTATTGCCAAGAAGATGCAAAACAATGAAAATAATAAAATCATTATTTACCAAAAAAATAGAGTAAGTCAAAACCACATTGCAAATAAACATTCATTACAAATAAAGAAGCAGGGCGCGTCCGAGGGTGAGTATATACCTAATAAGAATATAATCACCCTCGGACGCGCCCTGCTTCTTTCCGACAGTCTTCCTTCCTAAGAATCAGCCCTTCCGTGGTGTAGAGAGAGGGTGTGTTACACCCCAAGGTGTTCCCCAGGTTGCCTTTCCTGAGCTTCGATCTTCATGCTCTCGTTTAGTAGTTGTCGGAAAGTAGGCTGCATTAGGCCTACAAATTGGGTATGGGGTGTAGAGAGATGGTGTGTTCAACTCCAAGGTGTTCTCCAGGTTGCCTTTCCTGAGCTTCGATCTTCCGACTCTCGTTTAGTAGTTGTTGGAAACTACACTGCATTAGGCCTACAAATTGGGTATGGGGTGTAGAGAGATGGTGTGTTCCACTCCAAGGTGTTCTCCAGGTTGCCTTTCCTGAGCTTCGATCTTCCGGCTCTCGTTCAGTAGTTCTTGGAAACTACACTGCATTAGGCCTACAAATTGGGTATGGGGTGTAGAGAGATGGTGTGTTCCACTCCAAGGTGTTCTCCAGGTTTCCTCGCCATTGCTTCGATCTTCCGACTCTCGTTTAGTAGTTGCAGAAAACTACACTGCATTAGGCCTACAAAATGGGTATCGGGTGGAGAGAGATGGTGTGTTACACTCCAAGGTGTTCCCCAGGTTGCCTTGCCATTGCTTCGGTCTTCCGACTCTCGTTTAGTAGTTGTAGAAAACTACACAGCATTAGGCCTACAAAATGGGTATGGGGTGGAGAGAGATGGTGTGTTACACTCCAAGGTGTTCTCCAGGTTTCCTCGCCATTGCTTCGATCTTCCGACTCTCGTTTAGTAGTTGTAGAAAACTGCACTGCATTAGGCCTACAAAATGGGTATCGGGTGGAGAGAGATGGTGTGTTACACTCCAAGGTGTTCCCCAGGTTGCCTTGCCATTGCTTCGGTCTTCCGACTCTCGTTTAGTAGTTGTAGAAAACTACACTGCATTAGGCCTACAAAATGGGTATCGGGTGGAGAGAGATGGTGTGTTACACTCCAAGGTGTTCCCCAGGTTGCCTTGCCATTGCTTCGGTCTTCCGACTCTCGTTTAGTAGTTGTAGAAAACTACACAGCATTAGGCCTACAAAATGGGTATGGGGTGGAGAGAGATGGTGTGTTACACTCCAAGGTGTTCTCCAGGTTTCCTCGCCATTGCTTCGATCTTCCGACTCTCGTTTAGTAGTTGTAGAAAACTACACTGCATTAGGCCTACAAAATGGGTATCGGGTGGAGAGAGATGGTGTGTTACACTCCAAGGTGTTCCCCAGGTTGCCTTGCCATTGCTTCGGTCTTCCGACTCTCGTTTAGTAGTTGTAGAAAACTACACAGCATTAGGCCTACAAAATGGGTATGGGGTGGAGAGAGATGGTGTGTTACACTCCAAGGTGTTCTCCAGGTTTCCTCGCCATTGCTTCGATCTTCCGACTCTCGTTTAGTAGTTGTAGAAAACTACACTGCATTAGGCCTACAAAATGGGTATCGGGTGGAGAGAGATGGTGTGTTACACTCCAAGGTGTTCCCCAGGTTGCCTTGCCATTGCTTCGGTCTTCCGACTCTCGTTTAGTAGTTGTAGAAAACTACACAGCATTAGGCCTACAAAATGGGTATGGGGTGGAGAGAGATGGTGTGTTCCACTCCAAGGTGTTCTCCAGGTTGCCTTTCCTGAGCTTCTATCTTCAGGCTCTCGTTAAATTGTGGTTAAATGGAACAACTGCATTTGGCGTACTAGTTGGTTTGGGGCCTACTAACAGTGTCTGCCGCTCCTTGCTGTTCTCCTGGTTTCCTGTCCTGAAATTCCGTTTTCAGGCGCTCGTTAAGTAGTTGTTAATGTTAGACTGCATTTGGCCTACTAGTTGGGTTGGGGCCTACTATCGGTGTCTGCCACTCCTTGCTGTTCTCCTCCACTGAACAAAGCTGTGCCGCCTGTTTACTACGGTTGCCAATTTTGAACTGCATTTCGACTACTTACTGATTTGGGCCTACTCTCTGTGTCAGCCTCTCATTCCAGTTGTCCTCCACTGCAATGCCCCCTGGTTATTCCTGTGTTACCAATTTTGAACTGCATTTAGCCCACTTTATTATTTGGGCCTATATCTGTGTTTCCTCCTCATCCTGCCCATTGCCCAGCCAGTGATAGATGAGTCTGCTGGTACATTGACCCATAACGCAACATTCCCCGTGCACGCTACACAACAACATTGTGACCCTGCTGAAAGTCAGGTTGCTCTTCCCGCATACCATACCACCTTACACGGGGACAAAGAGGAAGGTGCAGATGAAAGTGCAGGTTCCTTCATCAGGTGGGGGGAGGAATACTAGTTGGCGACGTCACTGGCACAGGGCCTCTCATAGTACGCAAAAGTGTTGCTGCCGGTGGGAGGCGCCCCCGCCGTGCAAACACACCGCTGTACTTTGAGGGGCCCTGTGCCAGTGCCAATGCCAACGAGTGGGCCCCCCCTGCTTGCTCAGGTTCACAGCACTTGCAAAGTTGAAATACTTACCTCTCCCTGCTCCACTGCCGTGACGTGGTCCAGATTTCCTGGGCCCACTAATTACTTGAACCAGCCCTACCCACCACAACTTTAGCCAAATGACCCCCAATTTCAAATGCCTTCCAATTATTATAAGGTAAATTACGCTTGACAAGCTTCATTAAGAAGAATGGATGGTTTTGACATTAAAATGGGCACTCTAGGTGTTTTCCTGGCCCCCACTCACTGCCGACTATGCTGCCCCATTGACTTGCATTGGGTTTCGTGTTTCGGTCGATCCCGACTTTACGTCATAATCGGCCGATTTCACTCGACCCGACTTTTGAGATAGTCGGGTTTCGCGAAACCCGGCTCGACTCTAAAAAGGTCAAGGTCGCTCAACTCTACTTATAAGGTCAGTGACAGCTGGAGCTACTACATCACTGACTTGACTTATTATGAGCTCACAGTACTGATGAGGAAGCAGAAACACTCACTCCCGTGATAAAACAGGATAGGAAATGTTTTATCTCAGAATGCAGCAGCTGCGAATTCATGCTGTTTTGTCTATATGCTCAGTTATCATTAATTTATGCTTCCCCTCAATATCAGGAGCCGTGGCATGTGCCACCAGCAACACTGCATGGTGAGACACAGCCAATGCACAGTATATACATTAGGCACATTTATTAGATAATCTCAGCACAGGAATATTTTTTCAACACATAAAATTGTGGAACTTAATATTATTCTAAGATGTATTAGTTAAAATGTGCGTTGTTTTTAGGACAATCCCTGTAAGAGGTCTTAATCCTGAGTGCTGCTTTTTTATGGCACTAAGAGTTAAGTGAATATCATCCCACAAAAAGTAAAAATGCAGCAACGGTAAAATGTGTCAACTGTATCTTTTAGCTGACATCTTGCTGCATCAGTCATATTTGGTTTTAGCACTAATTCTTGCTGTTAGATGCTGCTGTCAATCTTGACAAAAGCATCTAGCTGGTACAGAGGGAAAGGGCTCCATCTTCCACCCTATTGGAACTCCGCAATCACACCCTAATGCCATTTCACCTGAGGCTAATATACAGTGTTGCTGCGAAACTGGCATGTTTCATGCACTGCAGTACACGAGTATTGCAGTGCATGAAATCAGCATTCAAAGTGTAACACATTTAAAAGGACTAAGTACAAAATGTGAAAAATAGATCACTACATTTTATACAAATTTTAAAAAATAAAGTATCAAAAAAATTTATGAAAAACTGTTTTGCCACTCAAAATGCAGCTTTTGTGTAAAAACTAAGACGCAAAATATTGTACACATTATTATTGCAATGTCCAGGATTGACCTGTACTATAAAACTGTCTTGTTAAGTCTATCGTACAGTGAACAATGTAAAAAAAAAAATAAAAAAAGATTCCAAAAATGAAGCTGTTTTATAATACTACCTCAGATAAAAATGTATTAAATTGTAATCAAAAAGTCATATTTAAATAAATATATATTAATGGGAATGCCAACTCATCTGACAAAAATAAATAAATTTTATATTGCTCAATAAACAAAAAAAAATTACAGTTCTTAGGATACGGTGATGCAGGAACAAAATATATTTTATAAAATATTGTTAGTATCTGAAAGTAGCAAAGCATAAAATAACCTACCGTATATACTCGAGTATAAGCCGACCCGAGTATAAGCCGACCCCCCTAATTTTGCCACAAAAAACTGGGAAAACTTATTGACTTGAGTATAAGCCTAGGGTAGGAAATGCAGCAGCTACCGGTGAATTTCAAAAATAAAAATAGATACCATATAATGCTCCATACTGTTCATTATTGCCCCATAGATGCTCCATATAAAGCTGTGCCATATATAATGCTCTATACCGTTCATTATTGCCCCATAAATACTCCATTTAAAGCTGTGCCATATATAATGCTCTATACCATTCATTATTGCCACATAGATACTCCATTTAAAGCTGTGCCATATATAATGTTGCTGCAATAAAAAAAAAAAAATGACATACTCACCTCTCCTGCTGCCCGCAGCTCCTCAGCGTCCCGTCTCTTCGCACGGACTGTTCAGGCAGAGGGCGGTGCGCACACTAATACGTCATCGCGCCCTCTGACCTGAACAGTCACAGCAAGAGGACGGGAAGGCGTCTGGCGGGTAGAACGCAGACAGGTAAATATGAAATCCTCATCTGCTCCCTGCATCCCTGGCTCCTAATGCCGGACAAATGGTCTCCCGGCACTGCAGCTTCTTCCTCTGACAGCGGTCACTGGTCCCGCTCATTACAGGAATGAATATGAGGCTCCACCCCTATGGGAGTGGAGTCCATATTCATAACTTTAATGAGTGGTACCACGTGACCGCTGAACAGAAGAAGACCATGGGACAGGCAGGGACAGCGCCAGGAGCGCCGGAAGCAGGTGAGTATGTGACAGTCCTCTCTCCCCCCCGTCAACCGCTGACCCTGCCGCCGACCATGACTCGAGTATAAGCCGAGAGCGGCACTTTCAGCCCTAAAATTTGGGCTGGAAATCTCGGCTTATACTTGAGTATATACGGTATATTAATTTGATATTGCTGTAAAAGTACTGACCCGAAGAACAAAGCTGTCATCACTTTTAGCACACAGTGAACAGTAAAAAAAAAGTAAAAACAATTCTAGACTTGAGATTTCTTCATTCTGTATCCAAAAATTTTGAATAAAAAGCGATTATTGTAAAATATTTACCCCAGAATGGTGCCAATAAAAAGTTCAACTCATTCCCAAAACAAGCCTTCATACAGCTCTGTCAGCTCCAAAAAAAAACTATAGCTCCCAGAATATGTTGGTAAAAAACTAATTTGTGCCAAAGTATTAAAGCATAAAAGTTATATAATTGTGGTATCGATGTAATTACACTGATCCGAAGAATAAAGACATTTATTATTCATACTACATGGTGAATAGTGTAAAATAGTGTAAAATAAAAGCATTTCTTGAACAGCTGTTTATATGTGTACTAGATAGTGGCCCGATTCTAATGCATCGGGTATTCGAGAATATATATTTATGTATGTATATAGCAGCCACATAGTACAGTATATAGCACAGGCCACATAGTATATAGGAGCCATGTAGTATATAGCAGGCAAATACTACGCGGCCTGTGCTATATACTATGTGGCTGCTATATACATGCATATTGTAGAATACCTGATGCATTAATACAGGTCACGCAATATATAACAGTGGCCACGCAGTATATAACACAGCCACGTACTATATAACACAGCCCACACAGTATATAGCAGCCACGCAGTATATAACACAGGCGACATAGTATATAATACAGGCCATGCAGTATAACACTGGCCACGTAATATATAGCATAGCCCACGCAGTATATAGCAGTCACGTAGTATATAACACTGCCCACGCAGTATATAGCAGCCACGTAGTATATAACACTGCCCACGCAGTACATAACAGTGGCTACGTAATATATAGCACAGCCCACGCAGTACATAACACAGCCCACATAGTATATAACACTGCCTATGTAGTATATAGCAGCCACGTGGTATCTAACACAGCCCACATAGTATACAGTAGTGTGGGCACCATATCCCTGTTAAAAAAATAATAAAAATAAAAAATAGTTATATACTCACCACTGGGATCCAGCGAAGCTTCGGCGATACGCGCGTGGCTACCGCCATCTTCCGTTCCCAGGATGCATTACAAATTTACCCAGATGACTTAGCGGTCTCGTGAGACCGCTAAGTCTTCTGGGTAATTTTGCAATGCATTGCCGGGAACGGAAGATGGCGGCAGGCACGAGCACATTGTTGGACAACGGAGGGTGAGCATAGCAGGTATTTTTTTTTTTTTTTTATTATTTTAAATATTAGATCTTTTTACTATTGATGCCGCATAGGCAGCATCAATAGTAAAAAGTTGAGGACACATAGGGTTAATAGCAGCAGTTACGGAGTGCGTTACCCGCGGCATAGCGCAGTCCGTTACTACCGGCATTAACCCTGTGTGAGCGGTGACTGGAGGGGAGTATGCGGGCGCCGGGCACTGACTGCGGGGAGTAAGGAGCGGCAATTTTCTTCCGGACTGTGCCCGTCGCTGATTGGTGGTGGCTGTTTCGCCGCGACAAATCAGCGACTTGGATTTCCATGACAGACAGAGGCCGCGACCAATGAATATCCGTGACAGACAGACAGACAGACAGACAGAAAGGCGGAAGTGACCCTTAGACAATTATATAGTAGATTCTTCCTTCCAAGAATCAGTGTAACTTTTGGCCCACATTTATACAGTTCTCTACGCTAAGCACCTACCCCAGGATTTCGGTCTAAATGTGCAAAAAAACATCATTCAAATGAAACCCTGTCGAAACCATTCACTATAATAAGGTCAATGGTGTCAGTGGGGTCACTCAGGACTATGTCTGGCCTTAGTTCTGGTGAGATATAGATTTCCCATGCTAGTAACACAGAGGCACTGTAAAAAAAAAAAAAAATCCAATGAAATCTGCTGTCCTACGTTTAAATGGCCCCCTCCCTGCTGAGCTCCACAGTGTGCCTAATCTACAGTTTTCGACAACATTAGTGGCAAAAGCCCTCTTTACAGTTTATAGGGTGCGTGTCTCCAAAAGCAATTTGCACCCTGTAAAATCCACTGCATGCTTTTTTCTGCATAAAACCTATGGGACCAAAATAGTCACTGCATCCATAGTTGAATTTATCCAGGGGTCTAGTTTCCAAAATGGTCTCAATTTTGAGGTTTTTCTGCTGTTCAGATGCTGACAAAAAGTGTTGCAAATAGTATCTACAAACCATTCCATCAAAATTTCCATCCCAAGAGTGAAATAGCGCTCCTTTCTTCTGAGCCCTGCTATGTGGTCAAACAGTAGTACATTTGGGATAAATAAATGTTTGGTCCATTCCTCTTATATTACCCCTTTTGAAAATGAAAAAAAAAAATCTGTTGATATTATATTGCATTGGTAAAAATGAGCTGTACATTTTTTTTTACCATTAAAATGTTATATTAGCTGCAAATTTTTCATTGTCACAAGCAGTAATGTGATAAGATGGAACCCACAATTTGTTATGCAATTTCTCCCAAATACAGTAACACCCCGTATGTTTTTTACACTAACATTTGGGTGCACAGCAGAGATTGAAAAGGAAGGATATGGCTTTTGGAATGCAAATTTTGTTTGAAAAGATTGTAAGCACGATTAGCAGAGCCCCTAGGAAGCCACAATAGCAAAAACCCTCCAAATTTTAACCTATTTTGGAAACTACAATGCCAAAGTATTCTTCTAGGAATATGGTGAGTATGAAGTATTTTGAACCCACAAGTGCCACACACAATTCTATAAAATTAGTCAGAGAAAACCTACTCTCTTTGAATCTTTTGTGGGTTTAAAATGCACACTGTAAATAACCCTGGAAGAATTCCTTTGGCAAAGTAATTTTCAAAATGGGCTAATTTGCATGAATGTTGCTGTCCTGAAACCACAGGAGCTTAGCAAATGGGGCCTGCAATCTATTCCGACAAATTCTGCATTCCCAAAGGTAATTGGTGCTCTTTCCCTTCTGAGCCCTGCCGTGTTCTTAAACAATAGATTACAAGCACATATAGGGTATTATCGTGTTGGGTAGAGATTGCACAACAAATTTTGGGGGACATTTTCTACCATTGCCCCTTGTAAGAAGTTTAATTAGATGCTAACTAACATTTTAGCCCACGGTCTAGGAAACAGTTGGCTGTAGGCATTCGCCACCCTTCCTCCTCCTCCTCCAGAAGCGAAAGCTCGTCCACAGAGCGCAGTCGCACAACCACTCCATCCGCAGCTGCCAGTGTTGCACACGAGGTGTCTCATTATCGAACAGCTAGTGTTAAGCGTCAGCAGGCTGTGTTAGAAATGAAGTGTTTGGGCGACAACAAACACCGCGGAAGTACTGGCCGAGTACTTGCAGCAAGAAACTCAGTCATGGCTGGGCAGTGTACATCTTGAGGTAGGCAAGGTAGTCAGTGATAACAGAAGGAATTTTATGGCTGCCATAGCCCTTTCAGAACTGAAACACATACCTTGCCTGGCTCACACCTTGAACCTGGTGGTGCAGTGCTTCCTGAAAAATTATCCGGAGTTACCAGCCCTGCTCCTGAAGGTGCGAAGACTTTGCTCGCACATCCGCCGGTCGCCCGTACACTCCAGCTATATGCAGAACCATCAGCGATCGCTAGTGTTAAGCATTCCGATACCGCAAGTATCGGGTATCGGAATTCCGATACCGAGTTCCGATATTTTTGTGATATCGGGAATCGGTATCGGATCCATATTTATGTGTAAAATAAAGAATTAAAATAAAAAATATTGATATACTTACCTCTCCGGAGGCCCCTGGACATCACCGCTGGTAACCGGCAGCCTTCTGTGCTTAAAATGCGCGCGTTTAGGGACTTCCATGACGTCACGGCTTCTGATTGGTCGCGTGCCGCTCATGTGACCGCCACGCGACGAATCAGAAGCCGCGACGTCATTCTCAGGCCCTAAACTCCTCATTCTAGGAATTTAGGACCGGAGAATGACGTCGCGGCTTCTGATTGGTCGTGTGGCGGTCACATGAGCGGCACGCGATCAATCAGAAGCCGCGACGTCACTCTCAGGTCCTAAACGCACTCATTTTAAGCAAAGAAGGCTGCCGGTTACCAGCGGTGATGTCCAGGGGCCTCCGGAGAGGTAATTATATCAATATTTTTTATTTTAATTCTTTATTTTACACATTAATATGGATCCCAGGGCCTGAAGGAGAGTTTCCTCTCCTTCAGACCCTGGGAACCATCAGGATACCTTCCGATACTTGGTGTCCCATTGACTTGTATTGGTATCGGATATCGGTATCGGCGATATCCGATACTTTTCGGGTATCGGCCGATACTATCCGATACCGATACTTTCAAGTATCGGACGGTATCGCTCAACACTAGCGATCGCTGAATCTTCCCCAGCACTGCCTAATAATCGACGTTGCAACAAGGTGGAACTCCACACTGCACATTGTTCAGAGGCTGTGCGAACAGAGGCGTGCTGTAATTAATTTGTGGGAGGATACACATACACGGGCAGGCAGTTGGATGGCAGATATGGAGTTGTCTGGTGTGCAGTGGTCGAAGCTCCAAGACCTCTGTCAAGCCCTTCAGTGTTTTGAGGAATGCACACTGGTAATTGCAGAAGACACCATCATAAGCATGAGCATCCCACTAATGCGTCTGTTGATGCAAAGTTTGACGCACATTAAGGAGCTGGCGTCTGCAGCTGAGGAGGAGGGAAGCCTTGATGGCAGTCAGCCATTGTCTGCTCAGGGAACTCTCCTGGACCAGGTGGCGGATGAGGAGGAGGAGGATTATGGGGATGAATATTTATGGGTGGAGGATGCTTCACAGGGGGCAATAGAAACTGGTGGTGTTGCAAGGTCAGGTACAGGGTTTTTGCGGGACACAAGTGATGTTGATTTGCAAGAAAGTGCTCCTCAACCCAGCACAAGCAGTGAATTGACACCTGGAACATTGGCCCACATGGCTGAGTATGCCTTGCGTATCCTAAAAAGGGACCCCCACATTATCAAAATGATGACCAATGATGATTACTGGTTGGCCTGACTCCTGGATCCACGATATAAAAGAAAATTACAAAATATCATGCCACATGAGAACCTTGAGCAAATATTGGCTACCAAACAAGCAACTCTTGTAGACCGTTTGGTTCAGGCATTCCCAGCACACAGCGGCGGTGATGGTTCTCACACGATCCGTAGGGGGCAACATGGCAGAGGTTTTAGAGGTGCACAAATCCGAAGTGGCACTGGACAGAGGCGTTTTATGACCAGGTTGTGGAGTGATTTCGCAATGACCGCTGACACGACAGGTACTGCTGCATCGATTCAAAGTGACAGGAGACAACATTTGTCCAGTATGGTTACCAACTATTTTTCCTCTCTTATCGATGTTCTCCCTCACAGGTCATTCCCCTTTGATTACTGGGCATCCAAAATAGACACCTGGCCTGAATTGGCAGAATATGCATTACAGGAGCTCGCTTGCCATGCTTCTAGTGTGCTATCAGAAAGAGTCTTCAGTGCTGCTGGTTCAATAGGAACACGTCTGGCTACCCTGAATGTGGATGATCTAACCTTCATTAAAATGAACCAATCATGGATTTCAAATTATTTTGTCCCACCTTCTCCTGCTGACACGTAGCTTGCCTGAAAAATGTCTTGCTTTCGGCCTCCTCTTACTGACTTCTCCAATTCCGCCATTTGCAGCTGCTGAATGTCCACCATAGGCCATTTTAATACCTCCCTAAATGGGCTGACTCCCCTCACAGGGCCGTGGTCACCACCTGGCGCAAGCACCCGTGCGAGTGCTGTTTGCCTGGACAGGTGGGTGTGCCTACTCTTGGGTGACGGCACTGGCACAGGGTCCCTCATAGTACAATGAAGTGTCTCTGATGGTGGAGGTGCACAACCAACGTCAGAAACACCGTCGTAATATGAGGGGCCCTGTGCCAGTACCGCTGCCCACGAGAGAGTGTTCCCCCCCCAGCTCGAACAGTGCTCTACCACTTGCAATACTTACCTCTCCCTGCTCCACCACTGTGTAGTCTGTGCTGTTAAATCCTTCAATGGCACTGCCAATACAAATTTGTTGAAATGATAGATTATAGTTAAAATATACAGGGGCCCTGGCCTCCATTTAGACCAGTTAATACTTTGCGCCTACTACCACTGTCTGCTACTCAGCAGAGGAGCCCACCCCAGTACCTAGCTATGCCGCCTGTTTAGTCCTGTTACCAATTTTGAACTGCATTTAGCCTACTTTATTATTTTGGGCCTATATCTGTGTTTCTTCCTCATCCTGCCCATTGGCCAGCCACTGCTAGATGAGTCTGCTGGTACATTGACCCAGACCACTACATTTCCCTTGAACTCTCTACAGCCAGAATCTGACCCTGCTGAAAGTGAGGTTTCCCTTCCCGCATACTATACCACCTTACGTGGGGACAAAGAGGAAGGTGCAGATGAAAGTGCAGGTTCCTTCATCAGGTGGGGGGGGATACTCGCTGGCAACGTCACTGTCACAGGGCCACTCATAGTACGCAAAAGTGTCTCTGGCAGTGGGAGGCGCCACCTGCTGTCAAACACACCGCCTTCTATCTGCTATTGTGAATTGGCGATAAGGTCTGACCCGTGGATCTGCAGCAGATGTTGGCTCTGATGAGTCTTATGTGCCTTTATACTATGGAAAACTAGGTGAGTGCAATGTAGTACCTGTCTTGAAATTATTATCGAATAAGACCCTATTTGCGCTTTTCTCTCCTAGAGTGGTTTTGTGTTTCTTTTCAGATCTAGTAACTTTAGATTTTTTTTTGGGGGGGGGTTAATTCTCTTTACATGTTCTACATTAGCATCACTTATAGGTATATGCAAATTGTTTTTGAGCTCATAAGTATACCTTCACTTTAAAGGAAATCTTACTCCAGGTTTTTGCCACATAATCTGAGAGAAAAATAATGTAGGGACAGAGACACTGATTCCAGTGATGTATCACTTAGTCTGCTGCTTGTTGTAGTTTGATAAAAAAAATCACTGTATTATAAGCAGGAGATTATTTCTAGAGGTAGTAAGCCTGCTGCTGTGTAGTTTATCATATTCATGAGCTCTGTATAACCCTACCCTTATCACTGATTGGCAGATTTCTGTCTATGCACAGTGTACACAAAAGCTACAAATCAATGGTGTGGGTGGGGTTATGCAGAGCTCAGCATTCAGAGAACTGCTAGATCTGCAGCAGATAAAACAGTGACTGCAGCAAGAAGTCAAGTGAGACAATGCTGAAATCAGGGTCTCTACCCCTACATCATGCATCAGATAGGGCAGCAAACACCTGGTGACTTATTTCCTGTAAGTTGTACCTCTAAGCATCTTCTAAATCTAATAGTTTTGTAACTTTGCATTAGTCTTTCATATGATCCAAAAGTCAATAATTTATTTGTATTCTGTATTTATGATTTTTTTGTGAACCAAGTTGAGTAGAGATACCCCATACCGCTATAATACCTGAGGACTTGTTTACTATCTACATAGTTGACATACTTCTGTTGTAGCTTGTTAGAGCTTATATTCGGTCTCGGTGCACCAAAGTAATTAGTGCCTTAGTATCATTCTCAAGGACTTATGTGCATTAATTTGTGCTTGTTGACTTGAAAATCTTGATCTTTTCAGAATTCTATTACCACATTCATATGCCCTGATAATATCGGGTCTCTTCTCTAGGCGAAGTTGAATGTGTGGTTGGGAATATAAAATATATTTCTGCTCTCACTTGCAAATCACACACACATATTGTCAATGTCACTTCAGGAGACCGTATAATTAGAAATGCTTCCTCTGTTGATTGTTTCTGTCCTTAACCTTTAATTAATTAGAAAAGTTTTATATCTCTTTAAACAAGGCTAGCAGAAAATGAACCCATGCCACGTTCACTGCATTGAGACAGGAATGTAACTGATGGCTAATGTGGACTTCCTACTATAGACGGTCAAGTACCATACTGTTTTATACTGTTTTATATGTGTATGTAATGGTAAATCAGCGAGTCCGGCAAAGTGTTGGTCACACTTAGTCTTAGTTCTTGCCATGTCTGCTCTTGTTTTGAAAAAAGGTAAAATAATTAATCTTGCTTTTTTAAGCATTTAAGCGACAACATTGGTGAAAATCAGACCTATTAGAAAATTCTAATTTCTAAATTGCTTTTTTCCATTTGCACATTTTTTAGGTTGCCATTACATAACATGACAGAATTCTCCAAACTTGTGCAAAAAAACTTGCTTTTTATACCATGTAGAGGGTCATTCTCTCTGATAGGCATTAGGTAGTGTTCACACAGGAAGTGCAGCTTTGGTTCAAACATGTGCAGTTTTTATTGCTTTCAACAGCTTGCACTGCCCCAAAACAAACTCGTAGACTTAAACTCTGTCCTTGTCAAGGCATTATGTAAACAGAGCAGACCCTGGCTACTCATACAAAGCTAGGCTAGGCCCAGCTCAGTTAAACAAAACAGCTATTGTCAATGGCAACCACTGATACCAGTGGTTCGTTGCACATGGCCTGTGCAAACTCTTCTCTTAGATGGATTCTGTCCTGTTTGTCTCTCTTAAGCTCCAAGACACATCCATTCTGGTCAGCTTCCCTGAGCCAACTGCCTAAGGTGAGCAACTAACCTATTTATATGCAGGGCTAGCAAGCTGATATAATCAGAACCTGTAGCACTAGGACTTAACCCTAGCCTGCCTTGCTGCAACTATTAAAATAATTTACAACACACTTCACATATACCAAGGTTGTTTTATATAAGGAAGCACTCAACATTCATAAAAAAATTCCACAATTTTATTTTAAATGGTTAAAAAGCAATCCCTTAAGAACCAGGAAGAAGCTTATCTAGTGCGAAATGGCTGTTGTCCTTACTTTCCAAGTGTTTCACTTGTCTCCCTTTTAACCTATTGAAATAAAATCATACTTTATGACCAGTGAGTACTGCAATTTTTTTCTTCTTTGTATGGTCTAGGCTATGTGTCCACGTAGCAGAGAGTATGCAGAATTTTCCTGATGAGATTTGGACTCCCTTCGCAGGAAATCCGCTTGCATTTTTATCTTGTTTTTTGCTCGCATTTGTTGAGTTTTTTCCGCTGATTTTTAGAATTTTTTTCCAAGTTTTCCGCATAATTAATGAAGATGCTGCGTTTTTTTTTCACAATGTTTTTCCAATGCGGAAAAAAAAAACGCAGCATGGGCACAAAAACTGTGGAATGCATTAACCCCTTTCTACCATTTGATGTACTATTCCGTCCATGTTGGGTGGGCCCTACTTTCCAAGGACAGAATAGTACATCCAGCGCGATCAGCTCCCGGGGGGAGCACGGCCGAGTGTCAGCTGACATCCGGCACTATGTACTGACCCGAAGAATAAAACTGCTTTTTCCCTTTTTCCAAACCTGGAACGGTATAAACGCCCATCCCCCCCTAAAAGAAATTCATGAATAGCTGGTTTTTGGTCATTCTGCCTCACAAAAATCAGAATAAAAAGCGATAAAAAAAGTCACGTGCCCAAAAATGTTACGAATAAAAACGTCAACTCGTCCCACAAAAAACAAGACCTTACATGACTCTGTGGACTGTTATGGACCTGGTGGTTAGGAGCACCCGGAACGACCTGATGGTTAAACTCACACAGGACAAGCTCTGGGAAGTGGGAGCTCTACAGACCGCAACCCCTAATCCTATCACACAACTAGAAATAGCCGTGGAGTGTACCTAACACGACCTAGACGCCTCTTCACAGCCTAAGAGCTAACTAGCCCTAAAGATAGGAAATAAAGCCTACCTTGCCTCAGAGAAATTCCCCAAAGGAAAAGGCAGCCCCCCACATATATTGACTGTGAGTTAAGATGAAAGTCACAAACACAGAAATGAAACAGGTTTCAGCAAAGGGAGGCCAGACTTACTAAACAGACTGAGGATAGGAAAGGTAACTTTGCGGTCAGCACAAAAAACTACAAAAGACCATGCAGAGTGTGCAAAAAGACCTCCGCAACGTGATGCCACTCTGCATCCCAGAGCTTCCAGCTAGCAAGGCAAAATCATGATAGCCAACTGGACAAGGAAACAATGAACAAATAATTAACTAGCAGGGACTTAGCTTCGGCTGGAGTAGACAGGTCACCAGAAAGAACCAAGAGCGAACTGAACCAGTACAAGAACATTGACAGCTGGCATGGAGTAACGATCTGAGTGGAGTTAAATAGAACAGCCAGCCAAAGAATAAACTACATAAGGCAGCACACTGTAGCGCTAAAACATGCAAACTTGAAAACACGAAATTTGAACTGCATTACTGCACTAGAAATATGAAAAATGAGAGCTTTTAGCGAATAAAAATGGCCAATTTTATGTGTACCTGGTAACCTCTTTACGGCATCTCTCTTATACCAGGTCCTACGCTTGCCTTCCTCGCTGAGAATAAACGTCTCCATCTGAATGGGTGCATGTGAAACCTCTTCTTAGACTAAAATTCTCTCTCTCTGTGGAGGGGTATTGGACCTGCTGTAATTAAAACACCTGAAGCTAGGAGGCGGAAGTGCACGATCAGAAGGCTAGAGAATACATTTCAAAAACCTGATCGTGCACTCCGGCCTCCTAGCTTCAGGTGTTTTAATTACAGCAGGTCCAATACCCCTCCACAGAGAGAGAGAATTTTAGTCTAAGAAGAGGTTTCACATGCACCCATTCAGATGGAGACGTTTATTCTCAGCGAGGAAGGCAAGCGTAGGACCTGGTATAAGAGAGATGCCGTAAAGAGGCTACCAGGTACACATAAAATTGCCCATTTTTATGCGCTAAAAGCTCTCATTTTTCATATTTCTAGTGCAGTAATGCAGTTCAAATTTCGTGTTTTCAAGTTTGCATGTTTTAGCGCTACAGTGTGCTGCCTTATTTACTTAACTATATACGAGTTGGCGACTCTGGGTTCAGCACCTGTTCACACTGAGTCTATGTTTGGATGTGCCGGTCAGGTTTTTGAAATGTATTCTCTAGCCTTCTGATCGTGCACTCCCGTCTCCTAGCTTCAGGTGTTTTAATTACAGCAGGTCCAATACCCCTCCACAGAGAGAGAGAATTTTAGTCTAAGAAGAGGTTTCACATGCACCCATTCAGATGGAGACGTTTATTCTCAGCGAGGAAGGCAAGCGTAGGACCTGGTATAAGAGAGATGCCGTAAAGAGGCTACCAGGTACACATAAAATTGGCCATTTTTATGCGCTAAAAGCTCTCATTTTTCATATTTCTAGTGCAGTAATGCAGTTCAAATTTTGTGTTTTCAAGTTTGCATGTTTTAGCGCTACAGTGTGCTGCCTTATTTACTTAACTATATACGAGTTGGCGACTCTGGGTTCAGCACCTGTTCACACTGAGTCTATGTTTGGATGTGCCGGTCAGGTTTTTGAAATGTATTCTCTAGCCTTCTGATCGTGCACTCCCGCCTCCTAGCTTCAGGTGTTTTAATTACAGCAGGTCCAATACCCCTCCACAGAGAGAGAGAATTTTAGTCTAAGAAGAGGTTTCACATGCACCCATTCAGATGGAGACATTTATTCTCAGCGAGGAAGGCAAGCGTAGGACCTGGTATAAGAGAGATGCCGTAAAGAGGCTACCAGGTACACATAAAATTGGCCATTTTTATGCGCTAAAAGCTCTCATTTTTCATATTTCTAGTGCAGTAATGCAGTTCAAATTTCGTGTTTTCAAGTTTGCATGTTTTAGCGCGACAGTGTGCTGCCTTATTTACTTAACTATATACGAGTCGGCGACTCTGGGTTCAGCACCTGTTCACACTGAGTCTATGTTTGGATGTGCCGGTCAGGTTTTTGAAATGTATTCTCTAGCCTTCTGATCGTGCACTCCCGCCTCCTAGCTTCAGGTGTTTTAATTACAGCAGGTCCAATACCCCTCCACAGAGAGAGAGAATTTTAGTCTAAGAAGAGGTTTCACATGCACCCATTCAGATGGAGACATTTATTCTCAGCGAGGAAGGCAAGCATAGGACCTGGTATAAGAGAGATGCCGTAAAGAGGCTACCACCAGGTACACATAAAATTGGCCATTTTTATAAGCTAAAAGCTCTCATTTTTCATATTTCTAGTGCAGTAATGCAGTTTAAATATCGTGTTTTCAAGTTTGCATGTTTTAGCGCTACAGTGTGCTGCCTTATTTACTTAACTATATACGAGTTGGCGACTCTGGGTTCAGCACCTGTTCACACTGAGTCAATGTTTGGATGTGCCGGTCAGGTTTTTGAAATGTATTCTCTAGCCTTCTGATCGTGCACTCCCGCCTCCTAGCTTCAGGTGTTTTAATTACAGCAGGTCCAATACCCCTCCACAGAGAGAGAGAAATTTAGTCTAAGAAGAGGTTTCACATGCACCCATTCAGATGGAGACGTTTATTCTCATCGAGGAAGGCAAGCGTAGGACCTGGTATAAGAGAGATGCCGTAAAGAGGCTACCAGGTACACATAAAATTGGCCATTTTTATGCGCTAAAAACTCTCATTTTTCATATTTCTAGTGCAGTAATGCAGTTCAAATTTCGTGTTTTCAAGTTTGCATGTTTTAGCGCTACAGTGTGCTGCCTTATTTACTTAACTATATACGAGTTGGCGACTCTGGGTTCAGCACCTGTTCACACTGAGTCTATGTTTGGATGTGCCGGTCAGGTTTTTGAAATGTATTCTCTAGCCTTCTGATCGTGCACTCCTGCCTCCTAGCTTCAGGTGTTTTAATTACAGCAGGTCCAATACCCCTCCACAGAGAGAGAGAATTTTAGTCTAAGAAGAGGTTTCACATGCACCCATTCAGATGGAGACATTTATTCTCAGCGAGGAAGGCAAGCGTAGGACCTGGTATAAGAGAGATGCCGTAAAGAGGCTACCAGGTACACATAAAATTGGCCATTTTTATGCGCTAAAAGCTCTCATTTTTCATATTTCTAGTGCAGTAATGCAGTTCAAATTTCGTGTTTTCAAGTTTGCATGTTTTAGCCCTACAGTGTGCTGCCTTATTTACTTAACTATATACGAGTTGGCGACTCTGGGTTCAGCACCTGTTCACACTGAGTCTATGTTTGGATGTGCCAATCAGGTTTTTGAAATGTATTGTCTAGCCTTCTGATCGTGCACTCCTGCCTCCTAGCTTCAGGTGTTTTAATTACAGCAGGTCCAATACCCCTCCACAGAGAGAGAGAATTTTAGTCTAAGAAGAGGTTTCACATGCACCCATTCAGATGGAGACATTTATTCTCAGCGAGGAAGGCAAGCGTAGGACCTGGTATAAGAGAGATGCCGTAAAGAGGCTACCAGGTACACATAAAATTGGCCATTTTTATGCGCTAAAAGCTCTCATTTTTCATATTTCTAGTGCAGTAATGCAGTTCAAATTTCGTGTTTTCAAGTTAGCATGTTTTAGCGCGACAGTGTGCTGCCTTATTTACTTAACTATATACGAGTTGGCGACTCTGGGTTCAGCACCTGTTCACACTGAGTCTATGTTTGGATGTGCCGGTCAGGTTTTTGAAATGTATTCTCTAGCCTTCTGATCGTGCACTCCCGCCTCCTAGCTTCAGGTGTTTTAATTACAGCAGGTCCAATACCCCTCCACAGAGAGAGAGAAATTTAGTCTAAGAAGAGGTTTCACATGCACCCATTCAGATGGAGACGTTTATTCTCATCGAGGAAGGCAAGCGTAGGACCTGGTATAAGAGAGATGCCGTAAAGAGGCTACCAGGTACACATAAAATTGGCCATTTTTATGCGCTAAAAGCTCTCATTTTTCATATTTCTAGTGCAGTAATGCAGTTCAAATTTCGTGTTTTCAAGTTTGCATGTTTTAGCGCTACAGTGTGCTGCCTTATTTACTTAACTATATACGAGTTGGCGACTCTGGGTTCAGCACCTGTTCACACTGAGTCTATGTTTGGATGTGCCGGTCAGGTTTTTGAAATGTATTCTCTAGCCTTCTGATCGTGCACTCCCGCCTCCTACCTTCAGGTGTTTTAATTACAGCAGGTCCAATACACCTCCACAGAGAGAGAGAATTTTAGTCTAAGAAGAGGTTTCACATGCACCCATTCAGATGGAGACATTTATTCTCAGCGAGGAAGGCAAGCATAGGACCTGGTATAAGAGAGATGCCGTAAAGAGGCTACCACCAGGTACAAATAAAATTGGCCATTTTTATAAGCTAAAAGCTCTCATTTTTCATATTTCTAGTGCAGTAATGCAGTTTAAATTTCGTGTTTTCAAGTTTGCATGTTTTAGCGCTACAGTGTGCTGCCTTATTTACTTAACTATATACGAGTTGGCGACTCTGGGTTCAGCACCTGTTCACACTGAGTCTATGTTTGGATGTGCCGGTCAGGTTTTTGAAATGTATTCTCTAGCCTTCTGATCGTGCACTCCCGCCTCCTAGCTTCAGGTGTTTTAATTACAGCAGGTCCAATACCCCTCCACAGAGAGAGAGAAATTTAGTCTAAGAAGAGGTTTCACATGCACCCATTCAGATGGAGACGTTTATTCTCATCGAGGAAGGCAAGCGTAGGACCTGGTATAAGAGAGATGCCGTAAAGAGGCTACCAGGTACACATAAAATTGGCCATTTTTATGCGCTAAAAGCTCTCATTTTTCATATTTCTAGTGCAGTAATGCAGTTCAAATTTCGTGTTTTCAAGTTTGCATGTTTTAGCGCTACAGTGTGCTGCCTTATTTACTTAACTATATACGAGTTGGCGACTCTGGGTTCAGCACCTGTTCACACTGAGTCTATGTTTGGATGTGCCGGTCAGGTTTTTGAAATGTATTCTCTAGCCTTCTGATCGTGCACTCCTGCCTCCTAGCTTCAGGTGTTTTAATTACAGCAGGTCCAATACCCCTCCACAGAGAGAGAGAATTTTAGTCTAAGAAGAGGTTTCACATGCACCCATTCAGATGGAGACATTTATTCTCAGCGAGGAAGGCAAGCGTAGGACCTGGTATAAGAGAGATGCCGTAAAGAGGCTACCAGGTACACATAAAATTGGCCATTTTTATGCGCTAAAAGCTCTCATTTTTCATATTTCTAGTGCAGTAATGCAGTTCACATTTCGTGTTTTCAAGTTTGCATGTTTTAGCGCGACAGTGTGCTGCCTTATTTACTTAACTATATACGAGTTGGCGACTCTGGGTTCAGCACCTGTTCACACTGAGTCTATGTTTGGATGTGCCGGTCAGGTTTTTGAAATGTATTCTCTAGCCTTCTGATCGTGCACTGCCGCCTCCTAGCTTCAGGTGTTTTAATTACAGCAGGTCCAATAACCCTCCACAGAGAGAGAGAATTTTAGTCTAAGAAGAGGTTTCACATGCACCCATTCAGATGGAGACGTTTATTCTCAGCGAGGAAGGCAAGCATAAGACCTGGTATAAGAGAGATGCCGTAAAGAGGCTACCACCAGGTACCCATAAAATTGGCCATTTTTATGCGCTAAAAGCTCTCATTTTTCATATTTCTAGTGCAGTAATGCAGTTTAAATTTCGTGTTTTCAAGTTTGCATGTTTTAGCGCTACAGTGTGCTGCCTTATTTACTTAACTATATACGAGTTGGCGACTCTGGGTTCAGCACCTGTTCACACTGAGTCTATGTTTGGATGTGCCGGTCAGGTTTTTGAAATGTATTCTCTAGCCTTCTGATCGTGCACTCCCGCCTCCTAGCTTCAGGTGTTTTAATTACAGCAGGTCCAATACCCCTCCACAGAGAGAGAGAAATTTAGTCTAAGAAGAGGTTTCACATGCACCCATTCAGATGGAGACGTTTATTCTCATCGAGGAAGGCAAGCGTAGGACCTGGTATAAGAGAGATGCCGTAAAGAGGCTACCAGGTACACATAAAATTGGCCATTTTTATGCGCTAAAAGCTCTCATTTTTCATATTTCTAGTGCAGTAATGCAGTTTAAATTTCATGTTTTCAAGTTTGCATGTTTTAGCGCTACAGTGTGCTGCCTTATTTACTTAACTATATACGAGTTGGCGACTCTGGGTTCAGCACCTGTTCACACTGAGTCTATGTTTGGATGTGCCGGTCAGGTTTTTGAAATGTATTCTCTAGCCTTCTGATCGTGCACTCCCGCCTCCTAGCTTCAGGTGTTTTAATTACAGCAGGTCCAATACCCCTCCACAGAGAGAGAGAATTTTAGTCTAAGAAGAGGTTTCACATGCACCCATTCAGATGGACACGTTTATTCTCAGCGAGGAAGGCAAGCGTAGGACCTGGTATAAGAGAGATGCCGTAAAGAGGCTACCAGGTACACATAAAATTGGCCATTTTTATGCGCTAAAAGCTCTCATTTTTCATATTTCTAGTGCAGTAATGCAGTTCAAATTTCGTGTTTTCAAGTTTGCATGTTTTAGCGATACAGTGTGCTGCCTTATTTAATTACCTATATACGAGTGTTAGGAGTCGAGTTTCCTCTGCTGCACAGGGGGAATCTTGATCCGTCTCAGCTGCGGTCTCCCATTCTCCTCCAGCCGCAGTGGAGCCTGCTCAGCAGGGATGTCGATCCCAGCGTCTCGCTCAGTCTGACTCTGTGAGAAGAGTTACTGCTGCTTCTCCAGCTTCTGCCTTTAAAGCCAATACTGGTCAGCAGCGAGTGGACTTCTCTGGGACTAAGTCCTTGTCTGCGCACACTGAGCATGCCCAGGGCAAGATCTCCCGTTGGAGATCGAGGGTCATGTGCTCAGACTCTGCAGCGTATTCTATTGGTCCTCTTGGCAGGTCTTGGAAGGGCAAAGTTTCTGTGGCCGCTTCCTGTCCTGCAGCTATATAAACTGCGCATGACCGCACGGCCATGCGCTAGTGTACAACTTTATACGTGTGTTTGTTGTGAGTGCAAGTCGTCCTTTAAATACCCCTACCCTACTGTATGATTGTTCGCGTATGGTGTATGGCTGCTATCTAGCGCCCGACTTAACACTCAACGTGTCACACACGTGTCAGCGTCCTCTGCTGTGACCGCCAGTGCGGCGCCACGCGCCTGTGTGCGCTTCCTGACCCATGTCTGGGTACTTAGTGGTGCCTGCCAGCACGGCACAGTTTGCACTTCGGTGCCTCTATTGTATATACTTTTCACACCCAGTTGTGGTGTAGTGCCAGCAAGGGTCTAATCGGACTACTATCCCTGTTGGGGTCTAGTTCGCTGACCACTTGCTCGCGCTCTATGTGCGGTACCGCGATCCTGTGACGCAACAGGATCGCTTTCTTCACGCTGGGTGAGGTTTAACCCACGCGTGTATACTTATGAGTACCGCCATATCGTCTGTCATGTCCTAGCAGCAGGTTTCACCTGCAGGGTGGACCCCGGACTGCGAACGCATCCATTACATCTCTCTTGGTGCGTTCCGCCAGTCCTAACAACGAGTTGGCGACTCTGGGTTCAGCACCTGTTCACACTGAGTCTATGTTTGGATGTGCCGGTCAGGTTTTTGAAATGTATTCTCTAGCCTTCTGATCGTGCACTCCCGCCTCTTAGCTTCAGGTGTTTTAATTACAGCAGGTCCAATACCCCTCCACAGAGAGAGAGAATTTTAGTCTAAGAAGAGGTTTCACATGCACCCATTCAGATGGAGACGTTTATTCTCAGCGAGGAAGGCAAGCGTAGGACCTGGTATAAGAGAGATGCCGTAAAGAGGCTACCAGGTACACATAAAATTGGCCATTTTTATGCGCTAAAAGCTCTCATTTTTCATATTTCTAGTGCAGTAATGCAGTTCAAATTTCGTGTTTTCAAGTTTGCATGTTTTAGCGCTACAGTGTGCTGCCTTATTTACTTAACTATATACGAGTTGGCGACTCTGGTTCAGCACCTGTTCACACTGGGTCTATGTTTGGATGTGCCGGTCAGGTTTTTGAAATGTATTCTCTAGCCTTCTGATCGTGCACTTCCGCCTCCTAGCTTCAGGTGTTTTAATTACAGCAGGTCCAATACCCCTCCACAAAGAGAGAGAATTTTAGTCTAAGAAGAGGTTTCACATGCACCCATTCAGATGGAGACGTTTATTCTCATCGAGGAAGGCAAGCGTAGGACCTGGTATAAGAGAGATGCCGTAAAGAGGCTACCAGGTACACATAAAATTGGCCATTTTTATGCGCTAAAAGCTCTCATTTTTCATATTTCTAGTGCAGTAATGCAGTTCAAATTTCGTGTTTTCAAGTTTGCATGTTTTAGCGCTACAGTGTGCTGCCTTATTTACTTACCTATATACGAGTTGGCGACTCTGGGTTCAGCACCTGTTCACACTGAGTCTATGTTTGGATGTGCCGGTCAGGTTTTTGAAATGTATTCTCTAGCCTTCTGATCGTGCACTCCCGCCTCTTAGCTTCAGGTGTTTTAATTACAGCAGGTCCAATACCCCTCCACAGAGAGAGAGAATTTTAGTCTAAGAAGAGGTTTCACATGCACCCATTCAGATGGAGACGTTTATTCTCAGCGAGGAAGGCAAGCGTAGGACCTTGTATAAGAGAGATGCCGTAAAGAGGCTACCAGGTACACATAAAATTGGCCATTTTTATGCGCTAAAAGCTCTCATTTTTCATATTTCTAGTGCAGTAATGCAGTTCAAATTTCGTGTTTTCAAGTTTGCATGTTTTAGCGCTACAGTGTGCTGCCTTATTTACTTAACTATATACGAGTTGGCGACTCTGGTTCAGCACCTGTTCACACTGGGTCTATGTTTGGATGTGCCGGTCAGGTTTTTGAAATGTATTCTCTAGCATTCTGATCGTGCACTCCCGCCTCCTAGCTTCAGGTGTTTTAATTACAGCAGGTCCAATACCCCTCCACGGAGAGAGAGAATTTTAGTCTAAGAAGAGGTTCCACATGCACCCATTCAGATGGAGACGTTTATTCTCAGCGAGGAAGGCAAGCGTAGGACCTGGTATAAGAGAGATGCCGTAAAGAGGCTACCAGGTACACATAAAATTGGCCATTTTTATGCGCTAAAAGCTCTCATTTTTCATATTTCTAGTGCAGTAATGCAGTTCAAATTTCGTGTTTTCAAGTTTGCATGTTTTAGCGCTACAGTGTGCTGCCTTATTTACTTAACTATATACGAGTTGGCGACTCTGGTTCAGCACCTGTTCACACTGGGTCTATGTTTGGATGTGCCGGTCAGGTTTTTGAAATGTATTCTCTAGCCTTCTGATCGTGCACTACCGCCTCCTAGCTTCAGGTGTTTTAATTACAGCAGGTCCAATACCCCTCCACAGAGAGAGAGAATTTTAGTCTAAGAAGAGGTTTCACATGCACCCATTCAGATGGAGACGTTTATTCTCAGCGAGGAAGGCAAGCGTAGGACCTGGTATAAGAGAGATGCCGTAAAGAGGCTACCAGGTACACATAAAATTGGCCATTTTTATGCGCTAAAAGCTCTCATTTTTCATATTTCTAGTGCAGTAATGCAGTTCAAATTTCGTGTTTTCAAGTTTGCATGTTTTAGCGCTACAGTGTGCTGCCTTATTTACTTAACTATATACGAGTTGGCGACTCTGGGTTCAGCACCTGTTCACACTGGGTCTATGTTTGGATGTGCCGGTCAGGTTTTTGAAATGTATTCTCTAGCCTTCTGATCGTGCACTCCCGCCTCCTAGCTTCAGGTGTTTTAATTACAGCAGGTCCAATACCCCTCCACAGAGAGAGAGAATTTTAGTCTAAGAAGAGGTTTCACATGCACCCATTCAGATGGAGACGTTTATTCTCATCGAGGAAGGCAAGCGTAGGACCTGGTATAAGAGAGATGCCGTAAAGAGGCTACCAGGTACACATAAAATTGGCCATTTTTATGCGCTAAAAGCTCTCATTTTTCATATTTCTAGTGCAGTAATGCAGTTTAAATTTCATGTTTTCAAGTTTGCATGTTTTAGCGCTACAGTGTGCTGCCTTGTTTACTTAACTATATACGAGTTGGCGACTCTGGGTTCAGCACTTGTTCACACTGAGTCTATGTTTGGATGTGCCGGTCAGGTTTTTGAAATGTATTCTCTAGCCTTCTGATCGTGCACTCCCGCCTCCTAGCTTCAGGTGTTTTAATTACAGCAGGTCCAATACCCCTCCACAGAGAGAGAGAATTTTAGTCTAAGAAGAGGTTTCGCATGCACCCATTCAGATGGAGACGTTTATTCTCAGCGAGGAAGGCATGCGTAGGACCTGGTATAAGAGAGATGCCGTAAAGAGGCTACCAGGTACACATAAAATTGGCCATTTTTATGCGCTAAAAGCTCTCATTTTTCATATTTCTAGTGCAGTAATGCAGTTCAAATTTTGTGTTTTCAAGTTTGCATGTTTTAGCGCTACAGTGTGCTGCCTTATTTACTTAACTATATACGAGTTGGCGACTCTGGGTTCAGCACCTGTTCACACTGAGTCTATGTTTGGATGTGCCAGTCAGGTTTTTGAAATGTATTCTCTAGCCTTCTGATCGTGCACTCCCGCCTCCTAGCTTCAGGTGTTTTAATTACAGCAGGTCCAATACCCCTCCACAGAGAGAATTTTAGTCTAAGAAGAGGTTTCACATGCACCCATTCAGATGGAGACGTTTATTCTTAGCGAGGAAGGCAAGCGTAGGACCTGGTATAAGAGAGATGCCGTAAAGAGGCTACCAGGTACACATAAAATTGGCCATTTTTATTCGCTAAAAGCTCTCATTTTTCATATTTCTAGTGCAGTAATGCAGTTCAAATTTCGTGTTTTCAAGTTTGCATGTTTTAGCGCTACAGTGTGCTGCCTTATTTACTTAACTATATACGAGTTGGCGACTCTGGTTCAGCACCTGTTCACACTGGGTCTATGTTTGGATGTGCCGGTCAGGTTTTTGAAATGTATTCTCTAGCCTTCTGATCATGCACTACCGCCTCCTAGCTTCAGGTGTTTTAATTACAGCAGGTCCAATACCCCTCCACAGAGAGAGAGAATTTTAGTCTAAGAAGAGGTTTCACATGCACCCATTCAGATGGAGACGTTTATTCTCAGCGAGGAAGGCAAGCGTAGGACCTGGTATAAGAGAGATGCCGTAAAGAGGCTACCAGGTACACATAAAATTGGCCATTTTTATGCGCTAAAAGCTCTCATTTTTCATATTTCTAGTGCAGTAATGCAGTTCAAATTTCGTGTTTTCAAGTTTGCATGTTTTAGCGCTACAGTGTGCTGCCTTATTTACTTAACTATATACGAGTTGGCGACTCTGGGTTCAGCACCTGTTCACACTGGGTCTATGTTTGGATGTGCCGGTCAGGTTTTTGAAATGTATTCTCTAGCCTTCTGATCGTGCACTCCCGCCTCCTAGCTTCAGGTGTTTTAATTACAGCAGGTCCAATACCCCTCCACAGAGAGAGAGAATTTTAGTCTAAGAAGAGGTTTCACATGCACCCATTCAGATGGAGACGTTTATTCTCATCGAGGAAGGCAAGCGTAGGACCTGGTATAAGAGAGATGCCGTAAAGAGGCTACCAGGTACACATAAAATTGGCCATTTTTATGCGCTAAAAGCTCTCATTTTTCATATTTCTAGTGCAGTAATGCAGTTTAAATTTCGTGTTTTCAAGTTTGCATGTTTTAGCGCTACAGTGTGCTGCCTTGTTTACTTAACTATATACGAGTTGGCGACTCTGGGTTCAGCACTTGTTCACACTGAGTCTATGTTTGGATGTGCCGGTCAGGTTTTTGAAATGTATTCTCTAGCCTTCTGATCGTGCACTCCCGCCTCCTAGCTTCAGGTGTTTTAATTACAGCAGGTCCAATACCCCTCCACAGAGAGAGAGAATTTTAGTCTAAGAAGAGGTTTCGCATGCACCCATTCAGATGGAGACGTTTATTCTCAGCGAGGAAGGCATGCGTAGGACCTGGTATAAGAGAGATGCCGTAAAGAGGCTACCAGGTACACATAAAATTGGCCATTTTTATGCGCTAAAAGCTCTCATTTTTCATATTTCTAGTGCAGTAATGCAGTTCAAATTTTGTGTTTTCAAGTTTGCATGTTTTAGCGCTACAGTGTGCTGCCTTATTTACTTAACTATATACGAGTTGGCGACTCTGGGTTCAGCACCTGTTCACACTGAGTCTATGTTTGGATGTGCCAGTCAGGTTTTTGAAATGTATTCTCTAGCCTTCTGATCGTGCACTCCCGCCTCCTAGCTTCAGGTGTTTTAATTACAGCAGGTCCAATACCCCTCCACAGAGAGAATTTTAGTCTAAGAAGAGGTTTCACATGCACCCATTCAGATGGAGACGTTTATTCTTAGCGAGGAAGGCAAGCGTAGGACCTGGTATAAGAGAGATGCCGTAAAGAGGCTACCAGGTACACATAAAATTGGCCATTTTTATTCGCTAAAAGCTCTCATTTTTCATATTTCTAGTGCAGTAATGCAGTTCAAATTTCGTGTTTTCAAGTTTGCATGTTTTAGCGCTACAGTGTGCTGCCTTATTTACTTAACTATATACGAGTTGGCGACTCTGGGTTCAGCACCTATTCACACTGAGTCTATGTTTGGATGTGCCGGTCAGGTTTTTGAAATGTATTCTCTAGCCTTCTGATCGTGCACTCCCGCCTCCTAGCTTCAGGTGTTTTAATTACAGTAGGTCCAATACCCCTCCACAGAGAGAATTTTAGTCTAAGAAGAGGTTTCACATGCACCCATTCAGATGGAGACGTTTATTCTTAGCGAGGAAGGCAAGCGTAGGACCTGGTATAAGAGAGATGCCGTAAAGAGGCTACCAGGTACACATAAAATTGGCCATTTTTATTCGCTAAAAGCTCTCATTTTTCATATTTCTAGTGCAGTAATGCAGTTCAAATTTCGTGTTTTCAAGTTTGCATGTTTTAGCGCTACAGTGTGCTGCCTTATTTACTTAACTATATACGAGTTGGCGACTCTGGGTTCAGCACCTATTCACACTGAGTCTATGTTTGGATGTGCCGGTCAGGTTTTTGAAATGTATTCTCTAGCCTTCTGATCGTGCACTCCCGCCTCCTAGCTTCAGGTGTTTTAATTACAGCAGGTCCAATACCCCTCCACAGAGAGAGAGAATTTTAGTCTAAGAAGAGGTTTCACATGCACCCATTCATAGTAACATAGTAACATAGTAACATAGTTAGTAAGGCCGAAAAAAGACATTTGTCCATCCAGTTCAGCCTATATTCCATCATAATAAATACCCAGATCTACGTCCTTCTACAGAACCTAATAATTGTATGATACAATATTGTTCTGCTCCAGGAAGACATCCAGGCCTCTCTTGAACCCCTCGACTGAGTTCGCCATCACCACCTCCTCAGGCAAGCAATTCCAGATTCTCACTGCCCTAACAGTAAAGAATCCTCTTCTGTGTTGGTGGAAAAACCTTCTCTCCTCCAGACGCAAAGAATGCCCCCTTGTGCCCGTCACCTTCCTTGGTATAAACAGATCCTCAGCGAGATATTTGTATTGTCCCCTTATATACTTATACATGGTTATTAGATCGCCCCTCAGTCGTCTTTTTTCTAGACTAAATAATCCTAATTTCGCTAATCTATCTGGGTATTGTAGTTCTCCCATCCCCTTTATTAATTTTGTTGCCCTCCTTTGTACTCTCTCTAGTTCCATTATATCCTTCCTGAGCACCGGTGCCCAAAACTGGACACAGTACTCCATGTGCGGTCTAACTAGGGATTTGTACAGAGGCAGTATAATGCTCTCATCATGTGTATCCAGACCTCTTTTAATGCACCCCATGATCCTGTTTGCCTTGGCAGCTGCTGCCTGGCACTGGCTGCTCCAGGTAAGTTTATCATTAACTAGGATCCCCAAGTCCTTCTCCCTGTCAGATTTACCCAGTGGTTTCCCGTTCAGTGTGTAATGGTGATATTGATTCCCTCTTCCCATGTATATAACCTTACATTTATCATTGTTAAACCTCATCTGCCACCTTTCAGCCCAAGTTTCCAACTTATCCAGATCCATCTGTAGCAGAATACTATCTTCTCTTGTATTAACTGCTTTACATAGTTTTGTATCATCTGCAAATATCGATATTTTACTGTGTAAACCTTCTACCAGATCATTAATGAATATGTTGAAGAGAACAGGTCCCAATACTGACCCCTGCGGTACCCCACTGGTCACAGCGACCCAGTTAGAGACTATACCATTTATAACCACCCTCTGCTTTCTATCACTAAGCCAGTTACTAACCCATTTACACACATTTTCCCCCAGACCAAGCATTCTCATTTTGTGTACCAACCTCTTGTGCGGCACGGTATCAAACGCTTTGGAAAAATCGAGATATACCACGTCCAATGACTCACCGTGGTCCAGCCTATAGCTTACCTCTTCATAAAAACTGATTAGATTGGTTTGACAGGAGCGATTTCTCATAAACCCATGCTGATATGGAGTTAAACAGTTATTCTCATTGAGATAATCCAGAATAACATCCCTCAGAAACCCTTCAAATATTTTACCAACAATAGAGGTTAGACTTACTGGCCTATAATTTCCAGGTTCACTTTTAGAGCCCTTTTTGAATATTGGCACCACATTTGCTATGCGCCAGTCCTGCGGAACAGACCCTGTCGCTATAGAGTCACTAAAAATAAGAAATAATGGTTTATCTATTACATTACTTAGTTCTCTTAGTACTCGTGGGTGTATGCCATCCGGACCCGGAGATTTATCTATTTTAATCTTATTTAGCCGGTTTCGCACCTCTTCTTGGGTTAGATTGGTGACCCTTAATATAGGGTTTTCATTGTTTCTTGGGATTTCACCTAGCATTTCATTTTCCACCGTGAATACCGTGGAGAAGAAGGTGTTTAATATGTTAGCTTTTTCCTCGTCATCTACAACCATTCTTTCCTCACTATTTTTTAAGGGGCCTACATTTTCAGTTTTTATTCTTTTACTATTGATATAGTTGAAGAACAGTTTGGGATTAGTTTTACTCTCCTTAGCAATGTGCTTCTCTGTTTCCTTTTTGGCAGCTTTAATTAGTTTTTTAGATAAAGTATTTTTCTCCCTATAGTTTTTTAGAGCTTCAATGGTGCCATCCTGCTTTAGTAGTGCAAATGCTTTCTTTTTACTGTTAATTGCCTGTCTTACTTCTTTGTTTAGCCACATTGGGTTTTTCCTATTTCTAGTCCTTTTATTCCCACAAGGTATAAACCGCTTACACTGCCTATTTAGGATGTTCTTAAACATTTCCCATTTATTATCTGTATTCTCATTTCTGAGGATATTGTCCCAGTCTACCAGATTAAGGGCATCTCTAAGCTGGTCAAACTTTGCCTTCCTAAAGTTCAATGTTTTTGTGACTCCCTGACAAGTCCCCCTAGTGAAAGACAGGTGAAACTGCACAATATTGTGGTCGCTATTTCCTAAATGCCCAACCACCTGCAGATTTGTTATTCTGTCAGGTCTATTAGATAGTATTAGGTCTAAAAGTGCTGCTCCTCTGGTTGGATTCTGCACCAATTGTGAAAGATAATTTTTCTTGGTTATTAGCAGAAACCTGTTGCCTTTATGGGTTTCACAGGTTTCTGTTTCCCAGTTAATATCCGGGTAGTTAAAGTCCCCCATAACCAGGACCTCATTATGGGTTGCAGCTTCATCTATCTGCTTTAGAAGTAGACTTTCCATGCTTTCTGTTATATTTGGGGGTTTGTAACAGACCCCAATGAGAATTTTGTTACCATTTTTCCCTCCATGAATTTCAACCCATATGGACTCGACATCCTCATTCCCTTCGCTAATATCCTCCCTTAAAGTGGACTTTAGACAAGACTTTACATAGAGACAAACCCCTCCTCCTCTACGATTTTTACGATCCTTTCTAAACAGACTGTAACCCTGTAAGTTAACTGCCCAGTCATAGCTTTCATCTAACCATGTCTCGGTTATTCCCACTATGTCAAAGTTACCTGTAGATATTTCTGCTTCTAGTTCTTCCATCTTGTTTGTCAGGCTTCTGGCGTTTGCGAGCATGCAGTTTAGAGGATTTTGTTTTGTTCCAATCTCCTCACTGTGGATTGTTTTAGAAATGTTCTTACCTCCCTTCTGAATATGTTTTCCTGGGTCGTCTTTGTTCGAGTCTAATGTTTTTCTTCCCGTCCCCTCTTCTTCTAGTTTAACGCCCTCCTGATGAGTGTAGCGAGTCTTCTGGCGAATGTGTGTTTCCCAGGTTTGTTGAGGTGTAGTCCGTCTCTGGCGAGGAGTCCATCATATTCAGATGGAGACGTTTATTCTCATCGAGGAAGGCAAGCGTAGGACCTGGTATAAGAGAGATGCCGTAAAGAGGCTACCAGGTACACATAAAATTGGCCATTTTTATGCGCTAAAAGCTCTCATTTTTCATATTTCTAGTGCAGTAATGCAGTTCAAATTTCGTGTTTTCAAGTTTGCATGTTTTAGCATTACAGTGTGCTGCCTTATTTACTTAACTATATACGAGTTGGCGACTCTGGGTTCAGCACCTGTTCACACTGAGTCTATGTTTGGATGTGCCGGTCAGGTTTTTGAAATGTATTCTCTAGCCTTCTGATCGTGCACTCCCGCCTCCTAGCTTCAGGTGTTTTAATTACAGCAGGTCCAATACCCCTCCACAGAGAGAGAGAATTTTAGTCTAAGAAGAGGTTTCACATGCACCCATTCAGATGGAGACGTTTATTCTCAGTGAGGAAGGCAAGCGTAGGACCTGGTATAAGAGAAATGCCGTAAAGAGGCTACCAGGTACACATAAAATTGGCCATTTTTATGCACCAAAAGCTCTCATTTTTCATATTTCTAGTGCAGTAATGCAGTTCAAATTTCGTGTTTTCAAGTTTGCATGTTTTAGCGCTACAGTGTGCTGCCTTATTTACTTAACTATATACGAGATGGTGACTCTGGGTTCAGCACCTGTTCACACTGAGTCTATGTTTGGATGTGCCGGTCAGGTTTTTGAAATGTATTCTCTAGCCTTCTGATCGTGCACTCCCGCCTCCTAGCTTCAGGTGTTTTAATTACAGCAGGTCCAATACCCCTCCACAGAGAGAGAGAATTTTAGTCTAAGAAGAGGTTTCACATGCACCCATTGAGATGGAGACGCTTGTTCTCAGCGAGGTAAGGCAAGCGTAGGACCTGGTATAAGAGAGATGCCGTAAAGAGGCTATCAGGTACACATAAAATTGGCCATTTTTATGCGCTAAAAGCTCTCATTTTTCATATTTCTAGTGCAGTAATGCAGTTCAAATTTCGTGATTTCAAGTTTGCATGTTTTAGCGCTACAGTGTGCTGCCTTATTTACTTAACTATATACGAGTTGGCGACTCTGGGTTCAGCACCTGTTCACACTGAGTCTATGTTTGGATGTGCCGGTCAGGTTTTTGAAATGAATTCTCTAGCCTTCTGATCGTGCACTCCCGCCTCCTAGCTTCAGGTGGTTTAATTACAGCAGGTCCAATTCCCCTCCACAGAGAGAGAGCATTTTAGTCTAAGAAGAGGTTTCACATGCACCCATTCAGATGGAGACGTTTATTCTCAGCGAGGAAGGCAAGCGTAGGACTTCGTATAAGAGAGATGCCGTAAAGAGGCTACCAGGTACACATAAAATTGGCCATTTTTATGCACTAAAAACTCTCATTTTTCATATTTCTAGTGCAGTAATGCAGTTCAAATTTCGTGTTTTCAAGTTTGCATGTTTTAGCGCTACAGTGTGCTGCCTTATTTACTTAACTATATACGAGTTGGCGACTCTGGGTTCAGCACCTGTTCACACTGAGTCTATGTTTGGATGTGCCGGTCAGGTTTTTGAAATGTATTCTCTAGCCTTCTGATCGTGCACTCCCGCCTCCTAGCTTCAGGTGTTTTAATTACAGCAGGTCCAATACCCCTCCACAGAGAGAGAGAATTTTAGTCTAAGAAGAGGTTTCACATGCACCCATTCAGATGGAGATGTTTATTCTCAGCGAGGAAGGCAAGCGTAGGACCTGGTATAAGAGAGATGCCGTAAAGAGGCTACCAGGTACACATAACATTGGCCATTTTTATGCGCTAAAAGCTCTCATTTTTCATATTTCTAGTGCAGTAATGCAGTTCAAATTTCGTGTTTTCAAGTTTGCATGTTTTAGCGCTACAGTGTGCTGCCTTATTTACTTAACTATATACGAGTTGGCGACTCTGGGTTCAGCACCTGTTCACACTGAGTCTATGTTTGGATGTGCCGGTCAGGTTTTTGAAATGTATTCTCTAGCCTTCTGATCGTGCACTCCCGCCTCCTAGCTTCAGGTGTTTTAATTACAGCAGGTCCAATACCCCTCCACAGAGAGAGAGAATTTTAGTCTAAGAAGAGGTTTCACATGCACCCATTCAGATGGAGACGTTTATTCTCAGCGAGGAAGGCAAGCGTAGGACCTGGTATAAGAGAGATGCCGTAAAGAGGCTACCAGGTACACATAAAATTGGCCATTTTTATGCGCTAAAAGCTCTCATTTTTCATATTTCTAGTGCAGTAATGCAGTTCAAATTTCGTGTTTTCAAGTTTGCATGTTTTAGCGCTACAGTGTGCTGCCTTATTTACTTAACTATATACGAGTTGGTGACTCTGGGTTCAGCACCTGTTCACACTGAGTCTATGTTTGGATGTAACGGTCAGGTTTTTGAAATGTATTCTCTAGCCTTCTGATCGTGCACTCCCGCCTCCTAGCTTCAGGTGTTTTAATTACAGCAGGTCCAATACCCCTCCACAGAGAGAGAGAATTTTAGTCTAAGAAGAGGTTTCACATGCACCCATTGAGATGGAGACGCTTATTCTCAGCGAGGTAAGGCAAGCGTAGGACCTGGTATAAGAGAGATGCCGTAAAGAGGCTATCAGGTACACATAAAATTGGCCATTTTTATGCGCTAAAAGCTCTCATTTTTCATATTTCTAGTGCAGTAATGCAGTTCAAATTTCGTGATTTCAAGTTTGCATGTTTTAGCGCTACAGTGTGCTGCCTTATTTACTTAACTATATACGAGTTGGCGACTCTGGGTTCAGCACCTGTTCACACTGAGTCTATGTTTGAAGGTGCCGGTCAGGTTTTTGAAATGTATTCTCTAGCCTTCTGATCGTGCACTCCCGCCTCCTAGCTTCAGGTGGTTTAATTACAGCAGGTCCAATACCCCTCCACAGAGAGAGAGCATTTTAGTCTAAGAAGAGGTTTCACATGCACCCATTCAGATGGAGACGTTTATTCTCAGCGAGGAAGGCAAGCGTAGGACCTGGTATAAGAGAGATGCCGTAAAGAGGCTACCAGGTACACATAAAATTGGCCATTTTTATGCGCTAAAAACTCCCATTTTTCATATTTCTAGTGCAGTAATGCAGTTCAAATTTCGTGTTTTCAAGTTTGCATGTTTTAGCGCTACAGTGTGCTGCCTTATTTACTTAACTATATACGAGTTGGCGACTCTGGGTTCAGCACCTGTTCACACTGAGTCTATGTTTGGATGTGCCGGTCAGGTTTTTGAAATGTATTCTCTAGCCTTCTGATCGTGCACTCCCGCCTCCTAGCTTCAGGTGTTTTAATTACAGCAGGTCCAATACCCCTCTACAGAGAGAGAGCATTTTAGTCTAAGAAGAGGTTTCACATGCACCCATTCAGATGGAGACGTTTATTCTCAGCGAGGAAGGCAAGCGTAGGACCTGGTATAAGAGAGATGCCGTAAAGAGGCTACCAGGTACACATAAAATTGGCCATTTTTATGCGCTAAAAACTCTCATTTTTCATATTTCTAGTGCAGTAATGCAGTTCAAATTTCGTGTTTTCAAGTTTGCATGTTTTAGCGCTACAGTGTGCTGCCTTATTTACTTAACTATATACGAGTTGGCGACTCTGGGTTCAGCACCTGTTCACACTGAGTCTATGTTTGGATGTGCCGGTCAGGTTTTTGAAATGTATTCTCTAGCCTTCTGATCGTGCACTCCCGCCTCCTAGCTTCAGGTGTTTTAATTACAGCAGGTCCAATACCCCTCCACAGAGAGAGAGAATTTTAGTCTAAGAAGAGGTTTCACATGCACCCATTCAGATGGAGACGTTTATTCTCAGCGAGGAAGGCAAGCGTAGGACCTGGTATAAGAGAGATGCCGTAAAGAGGTTACCAGGTACACATAACATTGGCCATTTTTATGCGCTAAAAGCTCTCATTTTTCATATTTCTAGTGCAGTAATGCAGTTCAAATTTCGTGATTTCAAGTTTGCATGTTTTAGCGCTACAGTGTGCTGCCTTATTTACTTAACTATATACGAGTTGGCGACTCTGGGTTCAGCACCTGTTCACACTGAGTCTATGTTTGGATGTGCCGGTCAGGTTTTTGAAATGTATTCTCTAGCCTTCTGATTGTGCACTCCCGCCTCCTAGCTTCAGGTGTTTTAATTACAGCAGGTCCAATACCCCTCCACAGAGAGAGAGAATTTTAGTCTAAGAAGAGGTTTCACATGCACCCATTCAGATGGAGACGTTTATTCTCAGCGAGGAAGGCAAGCGTAGGACCTGGTATAAGAGAGATGCCGTAAAGAGGTTACCAGGTACACATAACATTGGCCATTTTTATGCGCTAAAAGCTCTCATTTTTCATATTTCTAGTGCAGTAATGCAGTTCAAATTTCGTGTTTTCAAGTTTGCATGTTTTAGCGCTACAGTGTGCTGCCTTATTTACTTAACTATATACGAGTTGGCGACTCTGGGTTCAGCACCTGTTCACACTGAGTCTATGTTTGAAGGTGTAGGTCAGGTTTTTGAAATGTATTCTCTAGCCTTCTGATCGTGCACTCCCGCCTCCTAGCTTCAGGTGTTTTAATTACAGCAGGTCCAATACCCCTCCACAGAGAGAGAGAATTTTAGTCTAAGAAGAGGTTTCACATGCACCCATTCAGATGGAGACGTTTATTCTCAGCGAGGAAGGCAAGCGTAGGACCTGGTATAAGAGAGATGCCGTAAAGAGGCTACCAGGTACACATAAAATTGGCCATTTTTATGCGCTAAAAGCTCTCATTTTTCATATTTCTAGTGCAGTAATGCAGTTCAAATTTCGTGTTTTCAAGTTTGCATGTTTTAGCGCTACAGTGTGCTGCCTTATTTACTTAACTATATACGAGTTGGCGACTCTGGGTTCAGCACCTGTTCACACTGAGTCTATGTTTGGATGTGCCGGTCAGGTTTTTGAAATGTATTCTCTAGCCTTCTGATCGTGCACTCCCGCCTCCTAGCTTCAGGTGTTTTAATTACAGCAGGTCCAATACCCCTCCACAGAGAGAGAGAATTTTAGTCTAAGAAGAGGTTTCACATGCACCCATTCAGATGGAGACGTTTATTCTCAGCGAGGAAGGCAAGCGTAGGACCTGGTATAAGAGAGATGCCGTAAAGAGGCTACCAGGTACACATAACATTGGCCATTTTTATGCGCTAAAAGCTCTCATTTTTCATATTTCTAGTGCAGTAATGCAGTTCAAATTTCGTGTTTTCAAGTTTGCATGTTTTAGCGCTACAGTGTGCTGCCTTATTTACTTAACTATATACGAGTTGGCGACTCTGGGTTCAGCACCTGTTCACACTGAGTCTATGTTTGGATGTGCCGGTCAGGTTTTTGAAAAGAATAAACTACGTCACCTGTGGAAGGAACCTCAGAAGCAGCAGCTCCACTCACAGCCACCAGAGGGAGTTCATGGACAGAACTCGCCGAAGTACCATTCATGACCACAGGAGGGAGTTCGAAAACAGAATTCACAACAGTGGACCAAAATATGGAAAAATTATAGCTCTCAAAATGTGGTAACGCAAAAAATTAATTCCAATAAAAAGCATCTTTTAGTGTGTGATGGCTGCCCGTCATAAAAATCCGATAAAAAAACCTGCTATAAAAGTAAATCAAACCCCCCCTTCATCACCCCCTTATTTAGGTAAAAATTTAAAAAATAAAAAAAAATGTATTTATTTCCATTTTCCCATTAGGGTTAGGGCTAGGTTTAGGATTAGGGCTAGGGTTAGGGCTAGGGCTAGGGTTAGGGCTACAGTTAGGGTTAGGGTTGGGGCTAAAGTTAAGGTTAGGGTTTGGATTACATTTACGGTTGGGAATAGGGTTGGGATTACGGTTAGGGGTGTGTCAGGGTTAGGGGTGAGGTTATGGTTACCATTGAGATTAGGGTTAGGGGTGTGTTTGGATTAGGGTTTCAGTTATAATTGTGGGGTTTCCACTGTTTAGGCACATCAGGGGCTCTCCAAATGTGACATGGCATCCGATCTCAATTCCAGTCAATTCTGCGTTGAAAAGTACAACAGTGTTCCTTCCCTTCCGAGCTCTCCCGTGCGCCCAAACAGGGGTTTACCCCAACATATGGGGTATCTGCGTACTCATGACACATAGGACAAAAACTTTTGGGGTCCAATTTCTCCAGTTACCCTTGGGAAAATAAAAAACTGGGGGCTAAAAAATAATTTTTGTGGGAAAAAAAGATTTTTTATTTTCACACCTCTGCGTTATAAACTGTAGTGAAACACTTGGGGTTTCAAAGTTCTCATAACACATCTAGATAAGTTCCTTGGGGGGTCTAGTTTCCAATATTGGGTCACCTGTGGGGGGTTTCTACTGTTTAGGTACATGAGGGGCTCTGCAAATGCAACGTGATGCCTGCAGACCAATCCATCTAAGTCTGCATTCCAAATGGCGCTCCTTACCTTCCGAGCTCTGCCATGCACCCAAACGGTGGTTCCCCCCCACATATTGGGTATCAGCGTACTCAGGACAAATTGGACAACAGCTTTTGGAGTTCAATGTCAACTGTTACCCTTGGAAAAATAGAAAACTGGGGGCAAAAAAATAATTTTTGTGGAAAAAAAATATTTTTTTATTTTCACGGCTCTGCGTTATAAAGTGTAGTGAAACACTTGGGGTTCAAAGTTCTCACAACACATCTAGATGAGTTCATTGGGGGGTCTAGTTTCCAATATGGGGTCACTTGTGGGTGGTTTCTACTGTTTAGGTACATTAGTGGCTCTGTAAACGCAATGTGACGCCTGCAGACCATTCCGTCTAATTCTGCATTCCAAATGGCCCTCCTTGCCTTCCGAGCTCTCACATGAGCCCACACGGCGGTTCCCCCCACATATGGGGTATCAGCGTACTCAGGACAAATTGAACAACAACTTTTGTGGTCAAATTTCTCCTGTTACCCTTGGGAAAATACAAATCTAGGGCCTAAAAAATATTTTTTGTGGGAAAAATATATATACCGTATATACTCGAGTATAAGCCGAGATCTTCAGCCCAAGTGCCCCTCTCGGCTTATACTCGAGTCACGGTCAGTGGTGGGGTCAGCGGGTGAGGGGGAGAGAGGTCTGAGGCATACTTACCTGCTTCCGGGGCTCCTGGCGCTGTCCCTGCAGTCCCACGGTCTTCGGGTGCCGCAGCTCTTCCCCTGTTCAGCGGTCACGTGGGACCGCTCATTAGAGAAATGAATATGGACTCCACTCCCATAGGGGTAGAGCCGCATATTCATTTCTCTAATTAGCGGTAACAGTGACCGCTGATAGAGGAAGAGGCTGCGGCACCGAAGACCAGCTGTCCGGGAGAAGGAGGGGGGCGCCGGGAGCAGGTAAGTATCGCATATTCACCTATCCCCGTTCCACACGCCAGGCGCCGCTCCATCTTCCCGGCATCTCTCTGCACTGACTTTGCAGGTCAGAGGGCGCAATGACGCATATAGTGTGTGCGCCACCCTCTGCCTGATCAGTCAGAGCGGAGAGACGCCGGGACGAGACGCCGGGAGCTGCAAGCAAGAGAGGTGAGTATGGCTTCTTTTTATTGCAGCTGCCGCAGGCAGCATTATATATACCGGTAGCACAGCTTTATAAGGAGCATCTATGGGGCACAAATAAACGGTGCAGAGCACTATATGGCAGAGCTTTATAAGGAGCATCTATGGGGCACAAATGAACGGTGCAGGGCACTATATGGCAGAGCTTTATAAGGAGCATCTGTGGGGCAATAATGAACGGTGCAGAGCACTATATGGCAGAGCTTTATAAGGAGCATGTATGGGGAAATAATGAACGGTGCAGAGCACTATAAGGCACAGTTTTATATATGGCACATCTATGGGGCAATGATGAACGGTGCAGAGCACTATATGGCACAGCTTTATATGGCACATCTATGGGGCAATAATGAACGGTGCAGAGCATATATGTGGCACAGCTTTATATGGAGCCTCTATGGGGCAATAATGAACAATATGGAGCATTATATGTGGCACAGCTTTATACAGAGCATCTATGGGGCAATAATGAATGTTATGCAGCATTATATGTGGCACAGCTTTATATGGAGCATCTTATGGGGCAATAATGAACGGTATGGAGCACCTATTTTTATTTTTGAAATTCACCGGTAGCTGCTGCATTTCCTACCCTAGGCTTATACTCGAGTCAATGAGTTTTCCCAGTTTTTTGTGGCAAAAGTAGGGGGGGTCGGCTTATACTCGTGTCAGCTTATACTCGAGTATATACGGTATATATATTTTCACGGCTCTGCATTATAAACTGTAGTGAAACACTTGGGGGTTCAAAGCTCTCACAACACATCTAGATGAGTTCCTTAGGGGGTCTTCTTTCCAAAATGGTGTCACTTGGGGTCCAATTTCTTCTTTTACCCTTGGGAAAATAAAAAATTGGGGGCTAAAAGATTTTTTGTGAAAAAAATAGGATTTTTTATTTTTACGGCTCTGCATTATAAACTTCTGTGAATCACTTAAGGGGTCAAAGTGCTCACCACACATCTAGATAAGTTCCTTAGGGGGTCTACTTTCCAAAATGTTGTCACTTATGGGGGGTTTCAATGTTTAGGCACATCAGTGGCTCTCCAAACGCAACATGGCGTACCATCTCAATTCCTGTCAATTTTGCATTGAAAAGTCAAACGGCGCTCCTTCCATTCAGAGCTCTCCCTTGAGCCCAAACAGTGGTTTACCCCCACATATTGGGTATCATCGTACTCAAGACAAATTGTACAACAAGTTCTGCAGTCCATTTTCACCTGTTACCCTTGGTAAAATAAAACAAATTGGAGCTGAAGTAAATTTTTTGTGAAAAAAAGTTAATTGTTCATTTTTATTTAAACATTTCAAAAATTCCTGTGAAACACCTGAAGGGTTAATAAACTTCTTGAATGTGGTTTTGAGCACCTTGAAGGGTGCAGTTTTTTAGAATGGTGTCACACTTGGTTATTTTCTATCATATAGACGCCTAAAAATGACTTCAAATGAGATGTTGTCCCTAAAAAAAAAATGGTGTTGTAAAAATGAGAAATTGCTGGTCAACTTTTATCCCTTATAACTCCCTAACAAAAAAAAATTTGGTTCCAAAATTGTGCTGATGTAAAGTAGACATGTGGGAAATGTTACTTATTAAGTATTTTGTGTGACATATCTCTGTGATTTAATTGCATAAAAATTCAAAGTTGGAAAATTGCGAAATTTTCAAAATTTTTGCAATATTTCCATTTTTTTCACAAATAAACGCAGGTAATATCAAATACATTTTACCACTATCATAAAGTACAATATGTCCCGAGAAAACCTTGTCAGAACCACTGGGATTCGTGGAAGCATTCCAGAGTTATAACCTCATAAAGGGACAGTGGTCAGAATTGTAAAATTTGGCCCGGTCATTAACGTGCAAACCACCCTCGGGGGTAAAGGGGTTAAAATAATGGGATGCTTTATATAAGCGTTTAAGCATTTCCGCAGTGGAAAACCACCACAAAAACGCTTAAAAAATGCTAAAAATCCAGAACGTGGGCACATAGCCTTAGGGTGGTTTCACACTTGCGTTTTTGTCTGCAGCGTTTTTTTTCAAAAAAACGCATGCGTTTTTTTTCCCTATCTTTAACATTGAAAACGCATGCGTTTTTTTGTGTACGCGTTTGGTCGCGTTTTTTGACGCATGCGTTTTTTTACTGCATGCGTTCATTTTCTGAAATGCTACTTGTAGTATTTTTAGAAGCGTTTTTTGGACCAAAAAAAAACGCATGCGTTTTCATGCGTTTTTTTGGGGTCAAAAAATACATTGGAGTCAATGGGGACGCATGCGTTTTTTGGTGCATGCGTTTTTTGCGGTAAAAAACGCATGCGTTTTTTTATTAAAAAACCAGAAAACACACTGATATGCCACCCCCCAACATAAAGGTGATAAAGGGAACCTAACCCTACCCCTAACCCTACCCCTAACCCTAAACCTACCCCTAACCCTACCCCTAATCCCTTTATGGTTAGGGTTAGGGGTAGGGTTAGGGTTAGGGGTAGGGTTAGGGTTAGGATCCCTTAGGGTTAGGGTTAGGGGTAGGGTTAGGGGTAGAGTTAGGGTTAGGATCCCTTAGGGTTAGGGTTAGGGGTAGGGTTAGGGGTAGAGTTAGGGTTAGGATCCCTTAGGGTTAGGGTTAGGGGTAGGGTTAGGGGTAGGGTTAGGGTTAGGGTTAGGATCCCTTAGGGTTAGGGTTAGGGGTAGGGTTAGGGTTAGGATCCCTTAGGGTTAGGGGTAGGGTTAGGGGTAGGATCCCTTTAGGGTTAGGGTTAGGGTTATGATCCCTACCCCTAACCCTAACCCTAACTGTTTCTGTTTATAGTGGGTTTTTACTTTTTTTTGATGATTGGCAGCTGTCACACATTTCTCAGCATGCATTTAAAAAACGCAAACGCATGTAAAAACGCATGTAAACGCGTCAAAACGCCGCGTTTTTTTTACCACATGCAAAAACGCATGCGTCAAAAAAACGCAGCGTTTACACGCGTTTACATGCGTTTTTTCACCATGCGTTTTTTTGCGTTTTTTACCGCAAAAACGCACCCCAAAAAACGCCAATGTGAAACCAGCCTTACAGATTGTTTGCATTACTGGTTGCTGCTGTTGCAAAGCAACACTTAAGTCACTGAGTATGTCTATACTGAAAGTTCTGGTATTCATTCTACGGGCTTTTCCTGAGGTTGTTTTTTGTCAGTAGATGTGATTTGAGTTCTAGTCAAATTTCTACCTCGTGTGCTCTCACTTTAGTTTATCTCCCTACTCTTATTCTTAGGCCATTGTCATACTTGCGAGTGCAATGCGAGATACTCGCGCATCAATACCTGGCACTGGCGCCGGCACTCGGGACCAGAGCATGTATTTCTATGCAGCTGAACGCTCCGGTCCCGAGTGCCGGTGGCAGTGCCAGGTATTGAAGAGCGAGTTTCTCGCATTGCACTTTCAAGTGTGACAATCTGACCAATTATGTAAATGACACTTGAATCAAACTCTGTCAGATGAGTTTTAACACAAACTGATGAGTCTGACCTTATGTAAAATACTGCAGCAAGCACTGGCTTGATCGATATTCTGGATCAGACTCGCCTATTATGAATCTATCAGTGCATAAAATATGGATCATATATGGATTAGCATGCATGTGTCATTCAATTTTTATAGATATATTACAGTTATGAAGACAAGTAACTGGATTTAGCTTTTATTATTTACTAGATGGTGGAACGATTTTAACGCATCGGGTATTCTAGAATATGCATGTCCACGTAGTATATTGCCCAGCCACGTAGTATATTGCCCAGTCACGTACTATATTGCCCAGTCACGTACTATATTGCCCAGCCACGTAGTATATTGCGCAGTCACGTAGTATATTGCCCAGTGACGTAGTATATTGCCCAGCCACGTAGTATATTGCCCAGCCACATAGTATATTGGACAGCGACATAGTATACAGCACAGAGCCACGTAGTATACAGCACAGACACGTAGTATATTGGCCAGTCCCACGTAGTATATAGAAGCCATGTAGTATATAGTACTGTCCACGTAGTATATAGCAGCCATGTAGTATATAGTACTGCCCACATAGTATATAGCAGCCATGGAGTATACAGTACTGTCCATGTAGTATATAGCAGCCATGTAGTATCTAGTACTGCACACGTAGTATATAGCAGCCATGTAGTATCTAGTACTGCACACGTAGTATATAGCAGCCATGTAGTATATAGTACTGCCCACGTAGTATATAGCAGCCATGTAGTATATAGTACTACCCACGAAGTATATAGCAGCCATGTAGTATATAGTACTATAGTCTTCTGTGTAATTTCGCAATGCATCGCTGTGAACGGAAGATGGCGGCAGGCACGAGCGGCTCGGCGGACTACGGAGGGTGAGTATAGCAGGTTTTTTGTTTTTTTATTATTGTTAACATTACATTTTGTTACTATTGATGCCGCATAGGCAGCATCAATAGTAAAAAAGTTGGGGACACACAGGGTTAATTACAGCGGTAACGGAGTGCGTTACCCGCGGCATAACGCGGTCCGTTACCGTCGGCATTAACCCTGTGTTAGCGGTGGCTGGGCGGGAGTATACGGGCGCTGGGCAGTGACTGCGGGGAGTAAGGAGCGGCCATATTCTTCCGAACTGTGCCCGTCGCTGATTGATCGTGGCTGTTTTGACGCGACCAATCAGCGACTTGGATTTCCTTGACAGACAGAGGCCGCGACCAATGAATATCCATGACAGAAAGAAGGACAGACGGAAGTGTCCCTTAGACAATTATATAGTAGATTAAGTTGTTTATGTGAAAGCAGTAGGTATATGGATGAACAAAATAGACACAAAGATGCCATACAAATTGCATATGGAAGACCATAACGATGAAAATGGTTAGTTTTTTTAATGGATATAAATTGGATGAATTTGTGTGCACTCATGTGAATCTGACCTTAAAACCCCCATAAAAAGACTAATATTGGCCCAATCCACCGATATCGCTGAGTTCAGCAGTTGATCCAGGAGACACCGAGCTGAGCAATGAGAATGATGAGTGCTGATGTCAGTAAGATGACTGGAGTTCATCAGCTATGAACCCCCGTCACCTTACTGACCTCAGCACTCGCTGCCTGAGAAATTTGTCATGGTGTGATATGTGACATCAGTGAGGTGACCGGAATTCATAGACAATTTACTCCAGTCATGTTACTGATGCCAGTTCAGTGTCTCCTGGATGCCAGAATGAGCATTTTATGTCACCGCTCAGAAATGCATCCAAATGTAGCCGAGTTGGGCTTGAGTTGTCACTAGTGATGATCGAATAGTAAATAATTTCTAATATCTGTGTATTCGTACTGAGTAACAAATCCAATGAAAGTCAATGGGAAAGCTGAATATTTTTCTGCTGGACCCAACAAACAGGTCTGAGGGCATGGGGAAAAAGCTGAAATTGATGGGAAAGAGCTAAAACTAAATGGGAACAGCATGAAAAAGATGCCTGCATGCCTGTCTGACTCACTTTTGGCATCTGGGAATAATGTTGTCAGACTATTGCAATGGTTTTACAGATTTTTAAAAAGACCTACCAAACCAAGCCCAATTTTTGGTTAAGGGAAAAATGCTAAGAAACATTTTTTCCTTCATAATTACATGTATATAACACTAAATAAAAAAAAGTATATATCCCCCCCTTTATCATATATTTAAATGTAGCATTTTGGCTTTAGTTTTTCCTTTAACAATTGTGAGTTCTCTCACTCCTACAGTTGGGAGGTCCCTCCCTCATGCCAAATAGTTAGCAAGATAGTGGAATACATATTCCCATCACGTTACAATGCCATTTCAAACATGCCCATTTGAACTTTGAGCTTTGCCCGCCACCATCACCATGTCCACCGCCACGTCATTATGTGGCCCTCGCTTACAATTTGCAGAGTGCTAGCAGGTGCTGTGAAACCTGAATTTTGTAAGGTCCAAAGTTCATTTTTGCCCCCGGACCCCAATGGAACCACTGTCATAGCGGGTGAAGCCGCTGTAAGGTAAATATAATACAGAAGTTGGGGGAGCTGTATGTTCAATGTCAGTAAATTGGATTCAACCAGACACTAAAAGCATTAGAATCAAATTCGGAATAGAGTGTATGCAAGCAAGGGTGTGTATTTTGGTCAGTCCGTCAGGCCTGAAACCCATGTCAGGAACATGTACAAGCCTCATTTTACTTGGAAGCAGCCTCCTTAACTGAAAGAGCAAGGAGTGCCATTGACCAACGTGCACAAGCCTACGCATTTCTTCTGGAAACTACCCAACAAGGCAGAATATATCTTTGAGCAGCTGTACTTTACCGCCTCTTGACAAAATTGAAGAAGAAAATGTGTCTCCCATACTGTTTTCTTATGCATTGAATGCAAGCCGGGCCTGTTCCAAAGTTACATGCACTTCAATAAGCCTTTCAGCAGACGTACTTTACCACCTCAGGACAAAATTGTTTCCATTAGAAGAAAGGGTGTCTCCCATTTTGTTTGCTTATGCACTAAATGCAAGGCCTGCCCTGCACCAAGGTTACATGCACTCCAATAACCATTTGAAACCACGTACTGGATGGCCACATGATACAAAAGTTCACATTATTATTATTTTTTTTTATTACCATAAATTTTGTCCATGACGTGAATGCAAGGACTTACCGTAATTTGCATGCACCACAATCCCCCTTAGAAGAAACGTGGAGGGTCTCATAAAAAAATTGTCACATTAAAAAGGAGCGCTTCACCTATACTTGGAATGCATTTCCCCCTTGGTGTACACTTTTTTAACATTATTGACGGGCATCATAACAACACCCTTGCCAAAAAATTGAGTGACTGTTGCATCACGGAATACCTTCACCCTCATGTTCTAGTGATGGTGCCTGAAGAGACGTGGAGGATGTCTCCAATATTTGGTATTCCCATACACTAAGTGTATGGGCTGACAAACATTTTCCCCTTGGGGGTACAAAATATTTATTTTTGGTAAGTATTTACAACAATTTAACAACACCCTTGCCCAAAAATTGAGTGACTGTTGAATCACGGAATACCTTCACCCTTGTGTTCTAGTGGATGTGGATGATGAGATGACAAAATCAGGACACATATACCCATGTATGGTTGTGTAGAGGTGCATGAGAATACAATGTATTTGAGTTTATGTTTCCCTGTTTTCATTCGGCGGTGTACATACAGTCATGGCCAAAACTATTGACATCCCTGCAATTCTGTCAGATAATACTCATTTTCTTCCTGAAAATGATTGCAAACACAAATTATTTGGTATTATTACCTTCATTTAATTTGTCTTAAATGAAAAAACACAAAAGAGAATGAAGCAAAAAGCAGAACATTGATCATTTCACACAAAACTCCAAAAATGGTCCAGACAAAAGTATTGGCACCCTCAGCCTAATACTTGGTTGCACAACCTTTAGCCAAAATAACTGTGACCAACCGCTTCTGGTAACCATCAATGAGTTTATTACAATGCTCTGCTGGAATTTTAGACCATTCTTCCTTGGCAAACTGCTCCAGGTCCCTGATATTTGAAGGGTGCCTTCTCCAAACTGCCATTTTTAGATCTCTCCACAGGTGTTCTATGGGATTCAGGTCTGGACTCATTGCTGGCCACCTTAGAAGTCTCCAGTGCTTTCTCTCAACCATTTTCTAGTGCTTTTTGAAGTGTGTTTTAGGTCATTGTCCTGCTGGAAGACCCATGACCTCTGAGGGAGACCTAGCTTTTTCACACTGGGCACTACAATATGCTGCAAAATTTATTGGTAGTCTTCAGACTTCATAATGCCATGCACACGGTCAAGGAGTCCAGTGCCAGAGGCAACAAAGCAACCCCAAAACATCAGGGAACCTCTGCCATGTTTGGCTGTAGGGACCGGGTGTTAGGGCTAGTGGAACGCACCGAGTAAAATATAGAGGTTTTATTATAATAGATGCGTTAGCAGCCCGGGGTCCACCGTGCAGGAGAACCTGCTGCTAGTAAACGGCAGAACTATATGGCGGTATGAGCTAACTCTGTTACTTCACAGAGTAGCCGTGAACTCAAAGCATTGCGCCCTGTTTGACTTCACAGTGGCACAGGCTAACTACCCAACTGAGAGCAGTCAGTGGTCATGCATGCACACAAAAACTCCTCGCCGGTGGTGCCAGCATTCTAGGGGCTTATTTCAGCCAGGTCCCTGAGTACATTCACACAAAATCTCCTCGCCGGAGGTGCCAGCATTCTAGGGGCTTATTTCAGCCCTGAACACAAACTCACATGACCACACTGGCACAAAGCACATAACATAGAACGATACTAGCACATGGCCGTGCTGCCATGCGAGCCTTAAAGGGACACTGTCACCTGAATTTGGAGGGAACAATCTTAAGCCATGGAGGCGGGGTTTTGGGGTTTTTGATTCACCCTTTCCTTACCCGCTGGCTGCATGCTGGCTGCAATATTGGATTGAAGTTCATTCTCTGTCCTCCGTAGTACATGCCTGCACAAGGCAATCTTGCCTTGCGCAGGCGTGTACTATGGAGGACAGAGAATTAACTTCAATCCAATATTGCAGCCAGCATGCAGCCAGCGGGTAAGGAAAGGGTGAATCAAAAACCCCAAAACCCCGCTTCCATGGCTGAAGATTGTTCCCTCCAAATTCAGGTGACAGTGTCCCTTTAAATAGTTGCAGCACATACAGGACCTTCCTAGAAGGACCAATGAGAGGCAGCCACAGAGCGTGAGCACCTACAGGACCTTCCTGAAAGACCAATGGCATTAGCTGCAGTATCTGATCATGTGACCCTCGATCTCCACTGGGAGATCTTACTCTGGGCTTGCTCAGAGCGAGAAAAGCAGGACTTAGTCCCAGAAGCGTCTGCTCGCCGCTGCCCAGCACTGACTTCAATGGCAGAAGTAGGAAAAGCACCAGTAACTCTTTGTACAGAGTCAGACTGAGCGAGACGCTGGGATTGACGTCTCCGCTGAGCAGGCTCCACTGCGGCAGGAGAAGAATGGGAGACCGCAGCGGAGATGGCCCGAGATTCCATCTGTGCAGAGGCAGGAACTAGACCCCTAACACTGGGTTCTTTTCTTTGAATGCCTCTTTTTTTCCCCTGCAACTCTATGTTGATGCCTTTGCCCAAAAAGCTCTACTTTTGTCTCATCTGACCAGAGAATAAAAACTGAAAATGTAGGCCCCTTAAAAAATAGTGAGGAAAGAATGGTTGAAGATGACGAGGAAAAAGCTAACATATTAAACACCTTCTTTTCCACGGTATTCACTGTGGAAAATGAAATGCTAGGTGAAATCCCAAGAAACAATGAAAACCCTATATTAAGGGTCACCAATCTAACCCAAGAAGAGGTGCGAAACCGGCTAAATAAGATTAAAATAGATAAATCTCCGGGTCCGGATGGCATACACCCACGAGTACTAAGAGAACTAAGTAATGTAATAGATAAACCATTATTTCTTATTTTTAGGGACTCTATAGCGACGGGGTCTGTTCCGCAGGACTGGCGCATAGCAAATGTGGTGCCAATATTCAAAAAGGGCTCTAAATGTGAACCTGGAAATTATAGGCCAGTAAGTCTAACCTCTATTGTTGGTAAAATATTTGAAGGGTTTCTGCGGGATGTTATTCTGGATTATCTCAATGAGAAAAACTGTTTAACTCCATATCAGCATGGGTTTATGAGAAATCGCTCCTGTCAAACCAATCTAATCAGTTTTTATGAAGAGGTAAGCTATAGGCTGGACCACGGTGAGTCATTGGACGTGGTATATCTCGATTTTTCCAAAGCGTTTGATACCGTGCCGCACAAGAGGTTGGTACACAAAATGAGTATGCTTGGTCTGGGGGAAAATGTGTGTAAATGGGTTAGTAACTGGCTTAGTGATAGAAAGCAGAGGGTGGTTATAAATGGTATAGTCTCTAACTGGGTCGCTGTATTGGGACCTGTTCTCTTCAACATATTCATTAATGATCTGGTAGAAGGTTTACACAGTAAAATATCGATATTTGCAGATGAAACAAAACTATGTAAAGCAGTTAATACAAGAGAAGATAGTATTCTGCTACAGATGGATCTGGATAAGTTGGAAACTTGGGCTGAAAGGTGGCAGATGAGGTTTAACAATGATAAATGTAAGGTTATACACATGGGAAGAAGGAATCAATATCACCATTACACACTGAACGGGAAACCACTGGGTAAATCTGACAGGGAGAAGGACTTGGGGATCCTAGTTAATGATAAACTTACCTGGAGCAGCCAGTGCCAGGCAGCAGCTGCCAAGGCAAACAGGATCATGGGGTGCATTAAAAGAGGTCTGGATACACATGATGAGAGCATTATACTGCCTCTGTACAAATCCCTAGTTAGGCCGCACATGGAGTACTGTGTCCAGTTTTGGGCACCGGTGCTCAGGAAGGATATAATGGAACTAGAGAGAGTACAAAGGAGGGCAACAAAATTAATAAAGGGGATGGGAGATCTACAATACCCAGATAGATTAGCGAAATTAGGATTATTTAGTCTAGAAAAAAGACGACTGAGGGGCGATCTAATAACCATGTATAAGTATCTAAGGGGACAATACAAATATCTCGCTGAGGATCTGTTTATACCAAGGAAGGTGACGGGCACAAGGGGGCATTCTTTGCGTCTGGAGGAGAGAAGGTTTTTCCACCAACATAGAAGAGGATTCTTTACTGTTAGGGCAGTGAGAATCTGGAATTGCTTGCCTGAGGAGTTGGTGATGGCGAACTCAGTCGAGGGGTTCAAGAGAGGCCTGGATGTCTTCCTGGAGCAGAACAATATTGTATCATACAATTATAAGGTTCTGTAGATCTGGGGATTTATTATGATGGAATATAGGCTGAACTGGATGGACAAATGTCTTTTTTCGGCCTTACTAACTATGTTACTATGTTACTATGTTAGAACATTCTTTAAAATGTTTTAGGCTTGTCAGGTAAGTTTTGGCAAACTCCAGCCTGGCTTTTTTATGTCTCGGGGTAAGAAGTGGGGTCTTCCTGGGTCTCCTACCATACAGCCCCTTTTCATTCAGATGCCGATGGATAGTACGGGTTGACACTGTTGCATCCTCGGACTGCAGGGCAGCTTGAACTTGTTTGGCTGTTACTCGAGGTTCTTTATCCAACATCCGCACAATCTTACGTTGAAATCTCTTGTCAATTTTTCTTTTCCGTCCACATCTAGGGAGGTTAGCCACAGTGCCATGGGCTTTAAACTTCTTGATGACACTGTGCACGGTAGACACAGGAACATTCAGGTCTTTGGAGATGGACTTGTAGCCTTGAGATTGCTCATGCTTCCTCACAATTTGGTTTCTCAAGTCCTCAGACAGTTCTTTGGTCTTCTTTCATTTCTCCATGCTCAATGTGGTACACACAAGAACATAGGACAGAGGTTGAGTCAACTTTAATCCATGTCAACTGGCTGCAAGTGTGATTTAGTTATTGCCAACACCTGTTAGGTGCCACAGGTAAGTTACAGGTACTGTTAATTACACAAATTAGAGAAGCATCACATGATTATTCGAACAGGGCCAATACCTTTGTCCACTCCCTTTTTTATGTTTGGTGTGGAATTATAACCAATTTGGCTTTAGGACAATTCTTTTTGTGTTTTTTCATTTAAGACAAATTAAATGAAGATAATAATACCAAATAATCTGTGTTTGCAATCATTTTCAGGAAGACAATAAGTATTATCTGACAGAATTGCAGGGGTGTCAATACTTTTGGCCATGACTGTAAGTCTTGCCTAATCCAACCCTTGTTCATTTTTATAAGAGTCAGTCTGTCAGCATTTTCAGTTGACAAGCGGATGTGCTTATCAGTTATAATTCCACCAGCGGCACTAAAAACCCGCTCTGACAGAACGCTAGCAGCAGGGCAGGCCAGGAGCTCCAAGGTATAGAGAGCCAGTTCATGCCATGTGTCCAGCTTGGATACCCAATAATTAAAAGGTACAGAGGAATCCCGGAGGACGTTTGTACGATCTGCAAGGTACTCCCTCAGCACCTTCCCAAACATGGCACTTCTTGTGACTGCACCCCTTGCCTCTGTGCTGGCACGATGGGAGGGTCTGAGAAAACAGTCCCAGAACTTTGCCATTGTTCACCTGTCAGAGCTGGATTGTACATCTGTCTCTCTCGCTTGGACTCCTTAGTTGTACAACAAACTCTGACATCTGCTACCAGCGTTCTCACATGGGAATTTTTTAAGTAATTCCGCTACAAGTGCCCTCTGGTACTTCACCATCTTAGTACACCTGTCTGCCTCTGGCAGAAGAGATTGAAAGTTCTCCTTGTAGCCTGGGGCTAGAAGTGTCACCAACCAGTAGTGGGTGTCACCGAAAATTTTAATAATGCGAGGGTCACGGGAAACGTAGTGCAGCATAAAGTCAGCCATGTGTGCCAGACTGCTAACAGGCAAGACTTCCGTGTCCTCACCAACAGGATGACTGACCATGCTGTCCTCCTCCTCCGCCTCCCTGTTCTCAGGCCATCCACGCTGAACAGACAGTATGACAGCTGTGCTTGTAGTGCCATCTAAAGTGCATAAAAGTAGCTCCTGTTCTTCCCCCTCCTCCTCTTCCTCATTGTCTACCAATCCACGTTGGGACGACATGAGGCTGGGCTGTGTGTAATCACCCTGTATGGTTCCTTGCTCCATGTCCTTGTGCTCCACCTGCAATGCATCCTCTTTAATTGTGAGCAGAGAGGTTTTCAGAATGCAGAGAAGCAGGATGGTGATGCTAATTATGACGTCATTGCCGCTCACCATCTTGGTGCAGTCCTCAAAGTTTTGGAGGATGGTACTTATGTCTGACATCCATGTCCACTCTGTTGTGAATTCTGTGGTCAAGCTCCCTCCTGTGGTCATGAGTGGTACTTCGGCTGGTTCTGTCTATGAGCTTCCTCTGGTGGATGTGAGTGGGGCTGCGGCTTCTGAGTTTCCTTCCCCAGGTGACGAGGTTAAGTCGTTAGGTGCTGCTCTATTTAACTCCACCTAGTTCTTTGTTCCTGGTCTCCAGTCAATGTTCCAGTATTGGTCTTGCTTTCTCCTGGATCGTTCTTGTGGCCTGTCTGCCCTGCATAAGCTAAGTTTTGCTTGTGTTACTTTTGTTTGCTATATTTTCTGTCCAGCTTGCTATATTGGTTTTTCTTGCTTGCTGGAAGCTCTGAGACGCAGAGGGAGCACCTCCGTACCGTTAGTCGGTGCGGAGGGTCTTTTTGCCCCTCTGCGTGGTTGTTTGTAGGTTTTTGTGCTGACCGCAAAGCTATCTTTACTATCCTTGGTCTATTCAGTAAGTCGGTCCTCACTTTGCTAAAATCTCTTTCATCTCTGTGTTTGTATTTTCATCTTAACTCACAGTCATTATATGTGGGGGGCTGCCTTTTCCTTTGGGGAATTTCTCTGAGGCAAGGTAGGCTTATTTTTCTATCTTCAGGGCTAGCTAGTTTCTCAGGCTGTGCCGAGTTGCATAGGGAGCGTTAGGCGCAATCACGGCTACCTCTAGTGTGGTATGATAGGTTTAGGGATTGCGGTCAGCAGAGTTCCCACGTCTCAGAGCTCGTCCTATCTTAGTAACTATCAGGTCACTTTGTGTGCTCTTAACCACTAGGTCCATTGTGGTTCTGAATCACCTGTTCATAACACCACTCCTGAGGTCTTATGTGTGGAGTCTGAACTGAATAACGATGACCTTGTGGATGCTGGTAGCCAACAACTACACTGTTCTGTTTACAGACACTTTCCAACATATGCAATGTTGAGTTCCAATGTGTGGGGACATCACACACCAGTCAATGAGTTGGAAGCTGTAAATGCTGCTGAAGCATTGCAAGGGTGGCTGAAGCTGTAGCTGACTTTCTAAAATGGGCAGACAGATGGTATTCTTTCACTAGCAGATCTGGCAGCTCCGGGTAGCTTTTGAAAAAACGTTGAACCACGAGGTTAAGCACATGGGCCAGGCAAGGTATGTGTATGAGCTCAGAGCCACCAGGTTCTGGCCATTGTCACACACAACCGTGCCTGGCTGTAGGTTCAGCGGTGTCATCCAAAAATCTGACGCTTTTTCAGTGCTGTCCACAACTCATCTGCATTGTGCGGTTTGTCACCTAAGCAGATTAGCTTCAGCACAGCCTGTTGGCCCTTGGCTGAGGCAGTGCTGCAGTGCATCCAACTTCTGACTGATTTGCTCATTTCAGAGATGGAGGCTGAAGCGGAGGAGGAGGTGCAGGAGCTGTAGATTGTGGGGGCAACCCTAATTCATTTTTACATCTTTTACTAGCACTTGCGGATTACTGCAACATTTTTTCAAACTGAGTGTTTTTGGTTTTACTATTCTCTTTTGTGTCTTCAGGTTTCTTGGTGGTGTGTGAACATGATCATACAGACTTGTTCACTGTGCAAGTAGCCCATGTGTTCCTGTTTCCATAATTGTTCTCTTGTGTCTACAAGACTGGGGAGTTCCACCACTCCTCTTGGGCTATCTGCACAAAAGCTGTTCTACCCTGTATGCACACATGGATTTTTCCTCTCTGAGCCCTGTTCACACAGGTAATATACAGATGATCAGGTTTTTAAATTCATCAGATAGGGATTGCATACATTAGTTAGGACTGCTCTGATAAGGGTATACCGTGAAGTTTGGTAGAGCAGCTTAGTATACATTTTTTGCAAAAAACGTATCAACCAAATACCCTGTTTTTTACATCTTTTACTAGCACTTGCGGATTACTGCAACATTTTTTCAAACTGAGTGTTTTTGGTTTTACTATTCTCTTTTGTGCCTAATTCATGTAGAGCCTACAATCTTCAGTGTGGGGAGGATGTGTTCCAACCCAAGGTCTGACTGGATCCCGACTTCCACTATGTTAACCCAGTGTGCGATCAGAGAGATATACCATCCTCCCTGCCCACAAGCAATTGTCCACGTGTCCGTAGTTAGGTGGACTTTCCCAGTAACAGCATTGTTGAGGGCACGGGTCATGTTGTGGGACCTGTGCTGGTGTAATGCGGTACGGCACACCGGGAGAAATAGTGGCGACTGGGGACCGAGTACATAGGGATGGCCGCCGCCATCAGGTTGCGGAAAGCTTCCATCTCAATGAGCCTAAAAGGCAACATTTCGAGCGCAAGCAGATGAGAAATGTTAGAATTTAGTACTGTGGCCTGTGGGGCATTGGCTGGGTATTTGTTGTGAATTCTGTTGTCGAACTCCCTCCTGTGGTCGTGAATGGTACTTCGGCGAGATCTGTCCATGGACTCCCTCTGGTGGCTGTGAGTAAAGCTGCTGCTTCTGAGGTTCCTTACACAGGTGACGTGGTTTATCCTTTGGTTGGCTGCTCTATTTAACTCCACTTAGATCGTTACTCCATGCCAGCTGTCAATGTTCCTGCATTGGTTCAGTTCTCTCTTGGATCTTTCTGGTGACCTGTCTTCTCCAGCAGAAGCTAAGTTCCTGATAGTTATTATTTGTTCATTGTTTCCTTGTCCAGCTGGTTATCATGATTTTGTCTTGCTAGCTGGAAGCTCTGGGATGCAGAGTGGCATCTCCGCACCGTTAGTCGGTGCGGAGGTCTTTTTGCACACTCTGCGTGGTCTTTTGTAGTTTTTTGTGCTGACCGCAAAGATACCTTTCCTATCCTCTGTCTGTTTAGTAAGTCTGACCTCCCTTTGCTGAAACCTGTTTCATTTCTGTGTTTGTGACTTTCATCTTTACTCACAGTCAATATATGTGGGGGGCTGCCTTTTCCTTTGGGGAATTTCTCTGAGGCAAGGTAGGCTTTATTTTCTATCTCTATGGCTAGCTAGCTCTTAGGCTGTGAAGAGGCGTCTAGGGATTGTCAGGAACGCTCCACGGCTATTTCTAGTTGTTGTGATAGGATTAGGGCCTGCGGTCAGCAGAGCTCCCACATCCCAGAGCTTGTCCTGTGTGAGTTTAACTATCAGGTCGTGCCGGGTGCTCCTAACCACCAGGTCCATAACAGGTATTCCCGCTTGTGTTCATTGACTGGGGTATAGACAACTGAAGGCTGGGCTGGGACAAGGATGTGGACGGGATTGATGATGGTGCTGGTTGACTGTGGGTGCTACGACAGGTGCAGGGACCCAGGCATCTTCACAGGCACAGTGAACTGAAGATTGGCTTCTACGCAAAACAGTGGAAGAAGCAGTGGTGTCACCTGCAGACAATGTTTCTGGAGCCTGGAGTTCGGCCCACAAAGTCATTTGCTTTGCTGCCACGTGCCTGATCATGCTGGTGGTAGTCAGGCTGGTAGTTTTGCTACCCCTGCTGATGCTGGCATGGCAGGTGCTGCTAATGGCCTATTTGGGATTATCGGCAGAGTCTTTAAAAAATAACCAGACTCGGGAAGATCTAACAGTTGGAATGACAACTTCTGTCATGTTGGTGTTACGGGGAATGGATGCACACCTTCTGTCTGCGGCCACCCCACTTCTTCCTGCCTGTTGGGGTGATATGCCTCCTTCCCCATTTGTGCTGCTGTCCTCCCTCTGCATCCACCGAAGCTTCCGTTCCCAGGATGCATTGCGAAATTACCCAGATGACTTAGCGGTCTCGCAACACCGCTAAGTCTTTTGGGTAATTTTGCAATGCATCACCAGGAACCTTGCGAGCGGCTCGGCGGACTACGGAGGGTGAGAATAGCAGGTTTTTTGTTTTTTTATTATTTTTAACATTACATTTTTTTTTTACTATTGATGCCGCATAGGCAGCATCAATAGTAAAAAGTTGGGGACACAGGGTTAATAGCAGTGGTTATGGAGTGCATTACCCGTGGCATAACACAGTCCGTTACCACCGGCATTAACCCTGTGTGAGCGGAGACTGGAGGGGAGTATGCGGGCGTCGGGCACTGACTGCGGGGAGTAAGGAGTGGCCATTTTCTTCTGAACTGTGCCCGTCACTGATTGGTCGTGGCTGTTTTGCCGCGACCAATCAGCGACTTGGATTTCCATGACAGACAGAGGCCGCGACCAATGAATTTCTGCAACAGAAAGAAGGGCAGATAGAAAGACAAAAAGAAGAAAGTGACCTTTAGACAATTATATAGTAGATTTATTTGGAGAAAAAAAAAATTGATCAGTATGCCTGAAAAGCAAGTATTTGGAGACCACAGATACAACGAGCTGAGGGAGATAACAGACAGTTAAAATATGTTTTTTTAAAAAAAAGAAAAAATTAAACAAAAAATAATGAGTAGACCAAGGCTAGCCGACAGAACTATGCAACATATGCCTGCGAAGCGAAGATTTTTCTTCCACAGATACGTCAGGCACCTGATGGAGATAACAGACTATATACATTTTTTTAAATCCTTTTTTGTAATTTTTGAAAACACGAAATACTGAGTAGAACAAGCCTAGCAGACAGAACTATGCAATTTATGCCTGTGAAGCGAATATTTTTCAACCACAGATACATCAGGCGCCTGACGGAGATAACAGATTGTATACATTTTTAAAAAAATTTTTTGTCATTTTTGAAACCACGAAATACTGAGTAGAACAAGGCTAGCAGACAGAACTATGCAATGTATGCCTGCGAAGCAAATATTTTTCCACGACAGATACTCCAGGCATCAGCCACAGATACCAGACTGATCAAAATGTGGCCTTTATTTTTTTGGACACACCAAAATTTTGTCAATAAGGTGGCTATGACACAAAAAAAAAATTGGAGTTCTAAAATGTATGATATTTAGCGCAAGGATATGCGATGCGTGTGGCTTACAACTGATAGTGATAAATATAAGAACTGTAGCTAAATATTTTTGGGCCAGCTACAGATTTTTGAGGCAACAAAATGGTGTCCAAAAATGTTGGAAGACACTACAAAATATTAGATAGTACCAAAAAAAAAGGACAGATGTTTTGGCACACTCACATCTGATGCCTGGGACAAACAACATTTTTAAATTATTAGATTTGCACGCTCCTGCATTGCAATGACCTGGCTGTAGTCTGCAGCGTGACCAGGCAAATAAATGTAGAAAAAAGGGGGCTATGGATTGCTGTATAATAAAATGAGCAGGTATAAGCTGCAAAAAAAAATTGCCACGGATAACTGCATCTAGGTATATATAAAATATGCAGCAGCAGACAGTAATAGAGCTTTTTGATGTATGCTATGAGATCTATGTACTCACATACAGTCTGCAGTTCTTGCACTGATGTGGCTATGTGTAATAGACTCCCCTGCCTACCTAGCGCTGCAATCTATGTACCATTGAATAAGCCCTATAAAGAACTGTTGGTTGCTCAGGACTTGTGGACTGAACACTAGCAGACCCACAATAACTATTAAAAGAACGATTCTGACCCTATCTCAGCAGCAGCTCTCCCTACCCTAGCTAACTCCGGATCAGAATGCGGCTAGCAGGGTGGTGTCTGGTCTCTTATACACCTGATGATGCTGTGCAGCCAGCCAATCACTAAAAGACCACAACAAATATGGCTGCGGTGTTACAGTGCCTGGCAGACAATCCCTGCATGTTGATTGGGTCTCTAAAGTCCGCCACAAATGCAGGGTGGAGACCCGAGTTCCCACCGAGTAATCCCGAAAATGCTTGGTGCTTGCCGAGTACACCGAGCATAGTGATACTCGGGCGAGTACTGAGAAGTGGTGAGCACGTTCGCTAATCACTACAGTTTACATCTGCTGGGTTGGCTGTAGTGGAAGAGGTGTCAGTCCTTGCTATACTAGTTGTACTTTATTGCAATTGATGCCACTTTGTTGGTGTCACTAATTTTAGTAAATTTGTACACTCCTGGTTGAGTCTTCTTCATTTGTTGCCTGTAGCAGCAGGCCTCTGAGACTGTAAGGCTTCCAAATCCTTGGAGTCAACTACCGATGCTACTATCTTTATATTTGTCTGACAATAGCAGTCTACTTAACAGATATTTGTGCCACCTGAGTGTGGCTGAGCATGAAAGCAGGTTGAGCTGTTGCATGTGGTATCCGGGCTCACAGCACAGCAGGCCTACACCAATCCCTCACCCACCTTGTCTTACTTTGACATTCAATTGAAAGCTGTAAATGTTGGCCAAGACCACAATACCTCTTGCATTGTTGATTTATGCCGTGCCATGATATAATTTGTATTGTGGGTTACTAAGCAAACACCTGACTGTTCACTAGAGCCTCTGATGTTGAGGTTAGACTTGGCTCCCGATGAATGCCAGGTGCCACTCCAGAACAAACCAATGGACGTGCAGCAGCTGGACCCAGAGGACAGACTGGAGGGAGCAGCTGGCAGAGTTTGATTTAGAATGCAGCAGACAGAGTTTGCATTAGAGTGCAGCAATCAGGATCTGCATCAAAGTGCAACAGGCAAGATCTGAATCAGAGTGCAGCAGGCAGGATCTGCATCAGAGTGCAGTAGGTAGGATCTATATCAGAGTGCAGCAGGCAGGATCTGCATCAGTGCAGCAGGCAGGATCTGCACCGGAGTGCAGCAGGGACAGGTATGCAACCTTAAAAAACTTAGACTGCAAAACAGGAAGGCTGCTTATGCACCTCCCCAGTGGAGAGGAAGCAATATATACATAACGTCAAACAGCTATTAGTTGGGGAGGAAATCTCAAGTGCATGCACTGACCCTTTCAGAGGGTGGGAGTGCCCACACGCATGCCCTAAGGACATGGCTAGAGGACCAGCTGGAAGCATGCAGTGCATGGGAAAGGGAAGCACGGGTGAGGGAAGTGACAGCGCTGGAGACCCTGCCTGTCAGAACATTTTTGTTGGATTTTTTTTTTCATGGCTTATTATTAAAAACTTCTGAGAATCACATAGGTTTATAGAGCTCACCACACATCTAGATATGTTTTCTGTTGTGTGGCGTCTAGTTTCCACAATGGTGTCACTTGTGAGCAGTTTCCACTGTTTGGCCTATCAGGGGCTCTCCGAACTCAACATGGTGTCTGCTAATGATTACAGTAAATTTTATGTTCAAAAAGTCAAATGTCACTCCTTCCCTTCTGAGCCCTTCCATGAGCCAAACAGTAGTTTTCTCCCACATATGGGATATTGGTATACTTAGGAGAAATTGTACAACAAATTGTGTGGTGCAATTTCTACTGATAATCTTGTAAAAATGCAACATGTGGGGCTAAAATAATTTTTGTGTGAAAAGTGTGATTTTTTTTTTTCACAGCTCAATGTTATAAACTTCTGTGAAGCACCTGGGGGTTTATGGTGCTCACCACACATCTAGATAAGTACCCTGAGGGATCTAGTTTCAAGAATGGTGTCACTTGTAGGGGGTTTTACACTTTTTAGGTCCATCAGGGACTCTCCAAACGTGACATGGCGTCCGCTAATAATTCCAGCAAATTTTGCATTCAAAAATTTAAATGGCATGCCTTACATTCCGAGCCCTACCGAGTCCATAAAAACTAGTTTTCTTCCACATTTAGGTTATCGACGTACATAGGGGAAATTGCATAATACATTTTAAGATATATTTTCTCCTGTTACCCTAAATGAACATTTTTGTTGGAAAAATGTGATTATTTTTATTTTCACAGCTCAAGGTTATAAACTTCTGAGATGCACCTGGGGATTCAAGGTGCTCACCACACATCTAAAATCCCCTGAGGGGTCTAGTTTCCAAAATGGTGTCACTTGTGAGCAGTTTCCACTGGTTAGGCTCATTAGTGCTCTCCAAACACAACATGGCATCTGCTAATTATTGCAGTAAAGTTTACGCTGAAAATGTCAAATAACACTCCTTTAATTCCAAGCTCTTAGGTGTGTCCCAACTGTGGTTTTGCCCCATATATGGGGTATCTACAGTAAGTGCTCAGAAGAAATTGCAAAACAAGTTGTACGGTGCAATTTCTGCTGTTACCCTTGTGAAAATGCAAAATTTTGGGCTTAAAGCATTTTTGTGTAAAAACATTGTTTTTTATTTTCACAGTGCAACATTATAAACTTCTGTGAAGCACTTGGGGGTTCATGGTTCACAGAACACATCTAACTTTTGGGTATTTTCTGTCACATAGAGCCTTCAAAATCACTTAATGTGGCAAAAAAATGTTTTTGTAAATTTTCTTGGAGAAAGGAGAAATTACTGGTCAAATCAAATTTTGACCCTTATGACAAAATTATGTTTCAAAAATTGTACTGATGTAAAGTAGTCATGTGGGAAATGTTATTTATTAACTATTTTGTTGGCCATAACTCTTTGAGTTAAAGGGCATAAAAGTTAAGTTTGAACATTTCAAAATGTTCAAACTTTTTGCCAAATTTCCAATATTTTCACAAATAAATGCATGTCATATCGAAGAAATGTTACCCCTATCATGAAGCAGAATATGTCATGAGAAAACAATCTCAGAATCGGTGGTATCCTTTAAAGCGTTGTAACCTGTTCCAGAGTTGTAACCACATAGTGACACTTTTCATGATTGAAAAATTTTGCCTGGTCAGGAATGTGAAAACATGCTTTGGGGTGAAGGGGTTAAAAAACAAAACTGTTTAGATGTCAAATATTTTGATTTCTAATATCTCCATAATGGAGAGGCAAAATAGTAATAATGAAAAACAAAACATTTCTTTCACATCTGCCTAAAGCTTTTGCACAGGACTGTATTTGTATGTGTATAACATAGCACCACTGCAAAATTATGTTTTTAATTCTGTATTAATGTCCACTCACATTGAAATTTTGTTTAACAGTTCACAGTTATCTAGTGTCACTGCTGGTCAATAATATATTTCATGTCTATTTTTTTTTGTAGAAAACACTTATGAGAGGTCATATAGCTCTGAGAGAGACATATATTACGCATCTATCTTGATCTCCGAAGACTTTCTTAAAGGCTATTCCCGCCTTCTAGAAACAGCTGGCTTCATCAGCATATTCATAAGCCCATCTGTTGTCCTTATTACATAGAGCTGCCAAGGAGATGTTCATTGGTGTTTCTTCATTTTGCATTTTATTTATTCTGCTATTAGCAGACCATGTTTGAGAATGTGTAGGTGAAGAGAGACGCTTTGCAAGCACCGATACTTTAGATCTTATATTATCAGTATCTTCACTGTTTATGCTAATTCTTGATGTGCCCACCCTGTGTACTCATAAAGGCTTAATTTCTATTCATGGGCATTGGAAAAGTTTAAGTACGGTATATAGTCAGAGTCCCAAATCAGTTATAACCCTAAGTTGTTAGTATTTTGACCTAGTATGCTGCAAAGATGAATATAATAATATAATATATAATATATATAATATATAATATAATAATAATAATAATATAAATGGTATTACCAAATAGGCAAGACATTGAATTGTATATCGCATCTTATGTTTTGTTGCTAAGGATATGCCTATAGTGCACATTGCGGTTGCTGTTCACAGATGTTGACTTTTTCTCAGAAGTAGCAAGAGAATTCATTTACAAAAAGAAATATATTATTCTCTTAGTATTAAATATTACATTGATGTTCAATGAAAGATTTGTGCTACAAGTTTGATAGGCACATACCCCAAGTGTCTTTAGTTATTGCCTTATTTAATTGCATGTCCTATTATGAACATAATATTCCCCAGTAGAATACCTCCTTAAAATGGTACCATACTGTAACAGCAATATACAGTGGCTATAAAGTCTTTACACACCCTGTTAAAATACCAGGTATTCCTCATATAAAAATGTCATACCAAGATTAATTATTTCAGAACTTTGTCCACTTTTAATATCACCCATAATCTGTACAAATCCACTGAAAGCAAATTTAAATCATGTTGAGGTTAAAATTTAAATTAAAAAACTAAAATAATGTGTTGGTATAATTGTGAACACTCTCTAGTAATTGGGAGTGTGGTTGTGTTCAGAATAAGTCAATCACATTTAAACTTGTGTTAAATAGTTGTCAGTGCACAGCTGCCATCATTTTGCAGGGAAACTGATTAGCCCTGAATAAAATATCCTGTAACACTGTGAAGACGTAATCCAGAATTGTCTTAAATTTGGCACAATAGTGACAACCTAGAACTGGATTTGCCTCAAAAATTTATGAAAAAAAAGAAGAAAATCAGTTAAACAAGCTGCCAAGAGGCCTACAGCAGCAGTATAGGAGCTGCAAGAATTTCTGTCAAGTGCTGGTTGTGTACTTCATGACAATAATTTTCATATGTCTGGCCTATGGGGTATGGTGGCAAGAAGGTACTATTTTCTTACAAGAAAAACATTCAAATCTGGCTCTGTTTTGCCAAAACTTACTTCAAGTCTGCCAAAAGAATATGAGAGAATGTGTTGTGGTCTGATGAGACCACGGATTTTGCCTTGGGGCTGTCATGAGACAAAAATAGGAAGACTGGAGATTAGGAATCTGGGCCCCTGAACTGCCCCTCAGGCTAGGGGAAGCCCTGTCTTTCCTTAACTTGGGGGTACCCTGGAAGGTAGGGAGGCCCAAGTCACTGACCTGTCTCTGTCTCCTGTTAAACCCTGAACTAAACTCCCTACCCCCACCCCAGGAGGTGAACAGTGTAAACAGCACCACAAAGCAAATAAACAGGAATAAACAATAAGAGAATGAAGGGACCACGATACCAAAAGGTGAATGCACAAACTACAAAGTAACAAAACTCAGAACTTAGCTTGTGCACACCGCCGCAGACTCCACAATACAGATAGTACAGCAACTGAGCTCCAAACACCAGACTAGGCTGACACCAGGGAGCTGCTACTGCGAGGTTGGTCTCCTAAAAGGACCTGTATAACCAACAGTCAGCTGATGCACCAGGTGACCTTATAAAGGATGGTGGGAGTGGTCACAAACATCAGCTGACCCAGCAGCAATGCAATAACACCAGCGGCCACCGGGGGGGAAACTGCATTAACCCCAAATGACCAGAAAGGAAAAATGGTTTAAATCAGAGGGAAACCAGATCTGCCACAGATCCAAACATGGATCGTGACAGGGGCTTTTTTTTTCTACAGTTGGAACTGGAGCTTCCGTCAAGGTGGAGGTAATTAGGAACAGTTCCAAATATCAGTCAATTTTGTAACAAAACCTTCAGGACTTTGCCAAAAAGTTGAAGATGGAGATGATTTTTACCTTTCAGCATGGCAATGACCCTAAGCATACTTTCAAATCAATGAAAAAATGGCTTGGCCAAAAGAAAATCATAGTTTTAGAATGGTCAAGCTGGAGATTAGACCTGAATTGAATTAACAATCTGTGGTGAATGGTGAACTGAAGAGGGCACTGTACACAGGAGATGCCCTCACAATCTGACAGATTGGGCAAAGATTGCCAGTTCTAGATGTGCCATGCCAATTCCATGACTCCTACCCAATGCTGTCATAAATTCAAATGGTTCTTCAAGTAAGTATTAGCTTAAGAGTGTGCATATTTATGCACTACTTTAATTTAGCTCTTTACTATTTCCACCCGGAAGGATTGCAGATTATTTTTCAAATTGTACATTGTGTATTATAGGTGTAATTAAAGGTGGAAAAAGTTCAGAAATAATTCTTCTTAGTACAATTTTTTTTTCACATGGCAAAAACCTGGCATTTTAGGTTTTTATATCCAATGTATTTATGCACTTGCTCTAAGGTTACAAGTAGGGATGGGCCGACCTGTGGATATTCAGGTCAGTCAGGTGCAGCTGAACTTTATAAAATATTTCTGTTAGAGTGCCAGAATGGTACCCGATCTTGAACCCAAACCTGGACCCCATAGGGGGCCCAAAATCCAGTGGTTCCAACGCTGTCAACTGCACCACAGCATGGAAAACACTGGCTCTGACCGGCGATAACCTTACCGAAGTCACCGCCAGTCACAGCTGCAGTGCCACTACTAGTTACAGAGGACAGTGTTTGAGCCAGCAGCTGTGACTGGTGGTGAAAAGGTTACCTCTGGTCAGACATTGGCTGATTACTCCTACTTTTATCATCATACACCTGGTCTCGCTGATAGCAGTGAGAGTTGGTGATGCTGATAAGCGTATTCAGCAGCCAGCGCCTGTGCATAGTGATAAAGATGTTAGTGAGAAATATAATTATTACAGTGAGTTTGTAGCTTACATAATACATGAACACATGTATTTAGCTAATAATTAGATAAATAAAAGAAAAAAATGGTGGGGATTTCCTTTATTTTATTTACCAGCTGAGGGAAAGTAGACAGTTGGGGGCTGGTCTTAATTGTCTGGGAAGGGAGTAGTAAACATGGATCTTCCCCAGCTATCTGCAAAGCTATGTCGCTGACTGCGAAGCCTTAAATGGTTATTAAAAATGGGCGATACCAAAAAAAAAAAAAACTTTGGGTCCCCCTAACTTTTAATTACCAGCAAGGGCTAAGCAGACAGCTGCGCCCTGGTGGGTTGGCAAGCTAGGCAATGTCTTTGGGGTTGATGTCAGCTGAGAAATTTCTGCTGACAACCTCCACAGCTAGGCAGGCTGCACAGCAGTAGGGTACAGAGGTAGTGAGTCCCATTTTTAATACACAAGCACTTTTTTGTTATGCACATTGTTGGTCTTTAGTCCGTGTATCTCACCCTGCCACAAACCTAGTTTATATATATGACTATTCATAAATATATATATATATACAATCAGCCGGCTAGTCTGCCTATCTCTTTCTTGTCTAGTGTAAGTGCTGGTCTATATGTGACACCTATATTAGGATCCATACTAGGAGATATAGGGACAGCCGATGGTGAGTGGGGGCGCCAATCTCGTATCTGTGTTTAGGGTGCCAACCTCCACTGATAGGTAGGCAGTACTAAGAGGTTTTGACTGGCAGGGTTATCTAGAGTGCACGGTTGTGTGTTTTATGTGTTTATCTGGTTGTATTTGTGGCATGGTTTTAATTAGTATATTAATTAAAAGCTATATTTTATCTGTGTTATCATTAGTACATAAAGGGTTCCTATTGGTTTAATATAGATTGTCGTTGACCTTTAAGTAGTTGTTAAAACAGCTCCAAGTGTTGTTGGGCTTCCTCTTTATCCCCATCAGCCCCCTGAGATCATGATTGTGTGGTCCTAATCTTTGCCATGGCAATTCACACACAAACAGTGGCCTTCGATTCTGCCGGCTACAGCAGCTTGTTCAGAAGTTAGCGACATTTAGGCGGTAAAAATAAAAATTTTTATTTAGGTCATGCCACTTTACATTAATTCCTGAAAATCACCTGAAGGGTTAATAAACTACCTGACAGCAGTTTTCAATATGTCGTGGGGTGCTGTTTATAAAATGTTATCACTTTTGGGGGTCTTCCAATATATAGGACTCTCAAAATCACTTCATACCTGGATAGGTCCCTAAAAAAAAAAAATTTTGTACATTTCCTCGAAAAAAAAAGAAAAATTACTGCTACATTTTTAAATCTTCTGAAATGCAAACAAAATAAAATAGCAATTTACAAATGGTGCTGATGTAAAGCAGGCATGTGGAAATGTTATTTTTGTATGTTTTTGTGTGGCATGACTATCTGGATTACAGGGATAATCATTCAAAGTTTAAAAATTGCAAATGTTTTTAGATTTGTCAAATTTTTGATATTTTTTATAAATAAAAACAAAACATATCGACCTAAATTTACCATTACCATCAATTTCAATGTGCCACGAAAAAAACAATCTCAAAACCACTGGGATTTGTTGAAGAATTCCAGAGTTATTACCACATAAAGTGACACTGGTCAGATTTCAAAAAATGTTCCCTGTCACTAACAAGCAAGGTCCCCAAACAGCAGATACCCCTACAAGTGCCTCATTTTGGAAAATGCAACTCATAAAGAATTCCTCTAAAGGTGTAGTGAGCATTATAAACTGTAATGCAGCAGTGTCCTCACGTTGCAGTGAGAAAGCAGTGACACGGCAAAAGTTCAAAATAAGGTCTTGTTTAATGCACAGCGTACTCACAACCAGAATGTAAATGGATCCTCCGGATCACAGCCAGGAAACAGACAGTTCATAAATGTGTCCCGTTGCCAATGGTAACTGCACCATCGTATCACGCTGTGGCGTGCTAGCAGTTCACTCTGCCGGAGCAGTGTTACCTCACACAGGCTGTGCTTTTGCAGAGCCATCTGCCCCGTAGGTTGCAAACTCCAAACTGACACACCCAAACCCTTTCTACAGGGTATTTCTCTAAACTGGAATCTGTGGCCAATGGCCACTTGCAAGATCTGGGCTGGAAGAGATGAGACGGACCGGCCCCACTACCTTCCTGCAGACAGTTTCAATAATAAAAGTCCATATCGGGTTTTCCTGAACAACTACTTGGCCAAATAACTTAACCAGGTTCATGCTTACTTTTATTCTGCCTTGTCACTCACAGGCCTCCTGCTGTGATCACAAGGCACTCCAGCGGATCTAATACGCTTCTGAGTGCATCCTGGGGGACACATAGCGACCCTCGCAAATAACACCAGTCTCTGCCTCACAAACAAACAAGTATTTCACAGAGCTGTATAAAATAGTGCTGTGAAAATGAAAAAGTTACATTTTTTCCTCTAAAATGTTGTTTTAGCCCCAAGATCTTAATTTCAATTAGGAGTGATAAGAGATAATGGACCACAAAATTTACTATGCAATGTCTCCTTAGTCCAGCAATACCCCATACAGTCATGGCAGAAAGTGTTGGCACCCTTGAAACTGTTCCAGAAAATGTAGTATTTATCACATAAAATTATTGCAATTGCACATATTTTCTTACACTCATGTTTATTTCCTTTGTGCATATTGGAACGACACAAAAAAAAAAATTGGGCTAGACAAAATTGTTGGCACCCTTAACTTAATAATTGGTTGCACACTCTCTGAAATAAATAAATGCAATCAATTACTTTCTATAACCATCAATAAGCCTCTTACACCTCTCAACTGGAATTTTAGACCAGTCTTACTTTGCAAACTGCTTAAGGTCTCTGGTGCCTTCTCCTAACAGCAATTTTAAGATCTCTCCACAGGTTTTCAATGGGATTTAGGTCCGACCTCATTGCAGGCCACTTCAGAACTCACCAGCACTTTGTTTCAATCCATTTCTGGGTGATTGAAGTATGTTTTGAGTCATTGTCCTGCTGTAAGACCCATTAACTAGGACAAAAATGTGGCACCCAAGGAGTTCGGGTACCACAGTGGTGTTGCCTTCCTCTCGGGGAGGGTAATGCCATGCCTGGAGCCAGGAGGGATACCTTTGACAGGTAATCTCACATTCAACACATTCTGACTCCAGGCCAGAAGGGGGAGCTCAAAACCCAGTTTCAGGGGAGCTTCCCTAATATACATCCTGGTCTGGAGGAAGAGTTAGTGAGTCTGGTGCAGACAAGAGACAGGGAAAGAGCAGAGGAGTGATCAGGAGCTAGAGTAGGGCTGTGACTGGGCCCCTCTAAGCAGAGCGCAGAGGCCTGGCACCGGGAGCCCAAGGTTTTGGGCAACTGCAAGTCCCACAGAAGAACCGGAGGGCAGAGAGCTAAAAGTAACCTGCCCCATTAAACCTGAGGTACAGCATCATTCCAGAGCCCAGAGTCACCATTTACAGAGACCCCAGAGGAACGGCTGAAGCTGCACACCATACAGGTACTGTCCCAAGACAGGAGGGAGCGAGGACCTTTTTAGGACACTACAGGCAGCAAGGGACTAATAGCGCAAAGTGGAAGGCTCCCAAACTGACCTGCCAAAGGGGTTTCCACCTGTCTTCAGGCTGCCTAGACTCAATCTACACCTGTTGCTGGTATCCTGGACTGTGGCCTGCTACCATCAGTAAACCAGGTAAAGACTGCAATCCTATGTCCTCCGTTTATTTATTTGCAACCCACCATCCTTGTCCACTCCACTGGGAGCCCTGGTGACCCCGCTCCACCTGTAGCATGCATCACCATCTATGCTGCAGTAACATCACCCCAGAGGACCCCTTTAAGCAGCGTCAGTCCCCTCTGACCGAGAACCATATGTGGTGTCACGAATACAAACTTTTTTACAAAGCCCCCTTAAAAGACTTTTCCCCTTTACTTGAGTGCCCAGGGCCACGGACCGGGTCGCAGCCACCTTGACATCTCCTTTAAGTGCGACTGGACTCGGTACCTAGTATCATCATTGCCTTGGTGGGTGACTCACAAACCTAGCTTTATGACACTGCGTACTACAGTCATGGACAAAAATTTTGAGAATGAGAGAAAAATTAATTTTTCCAAAATCTACTGCTTTATTTTTTCTAATGGCAATTTGCATATACTCCTGAATGTCAGAGTGATCAGCTTAACAGCAATTACTGTACTTGCAAAGTCAATATTTGCCCAGAAAATGAACTTTAACCCCCAAAACACATTTCAACATCATTGCAGTCCTGCCTTAAAAGGAGCAGCTAACATCGTTTTAGTGATTGTTCCATTAACACAGGTGTGGGTGTTGATGAGGACAGGGCTGGCGATCAATCAGTCATGATTAAGTAAGAATGACATCACTGGACACTTTAAAAGGAGGCTGGTGCTTGGTATCATTGTTTCTCTGCAGTTAACCATGGTTATCTCTAAAGAAACACGTGCAGCCATCATTGCACTGCACAAAAATGGCCTAACAGGGAAGAGTATCGCAGCTACAAAGATTGCACCTCAGTCAACAATCTATCGCATCATCAAGAACTTCAAGGAGAGAGCTTCCATTGTTGTCAAAAAGGCTCCAGGGCGCCCAAGAAAGACCAGCAAGCGCCAGGACCGTATCTTAAAAATGTTTCAGCTGCGGGATCGGACTACCAGCAGTGCCGAGCTTGCTCAGGAATGGCAGCAGGCTGGTGTGAGTGCTTCTGCATGCACTGTGAGGCGGAGACTCTTTGAGCAAGGCCTGGTTTCAAGGAGGGCAGCAAAGAAGCCACTTCTCTCCAGAAAAAACATCAGGGACCGACTGATATTCTGCAAAAGGTACAGGGAGTGGACTGCTGAGGACTCGGGCAAAGTCATTTTCTCTGATGAATCCCCTTTTCGATTATTTGGGACATCTGGAAAACAGCTTATTCGGAGAAGAAGAGGTGAGCGCTACCACCAGTCTTGTCTCATGCCAACTATAAAGCATCCTGAAACCATTCATGTGTGGGGTTGCTTCTTAGCCAAGGGAATCGGCTCACTCACAGTCTTGCCTAAAAACACAGCCATGAGTAAAGAATGGTACCAGAATGTCCTCCAAGAGCAACTTCTCCCAACCGTCCAAGAGCAGTTTGGCGCCCAACAATGCCTTTTCCAGCATGATGGAGCACCTTGCCATAAAGCAAAGGTTATAACTAAATGGATCATGGAACAAAACATAGAGATTTTGGGTCCATGGCCTGGAAACTCCCCAGTTCTTAATCCCATTGAGAACTTGTGGTCAATCATCAAGAGACGGGTGGACAAACAAAAACCAATAAATTCTGGCAAAATGCAAGCATTGATTATGCAAGAATGGACTGCTATCAGTCAGGATTTGGTCCAGAAGTTGATTGAGAGCATGCCAGGGAGAATTGCAGAGGTCTTGAAGAAGAAGGGTCAACACTGCAAATATTGACTTGCTGCATTAACTCATTCTAACTGTCAATATAACCTATTGGTACTCATAATATGATTGCAATTATATTTCTGTATGTGATATAAACATCAGACAAACACTAATAAAAACCAGAGGGCAACAGATCATGTGAAAATATAATTTTGGTGTCATTCTCAAAACTTTTGGCCATGACTGTACATTGCAACCCCAAATCCTTTAAATTATTTTGTAATCTACAGATTTCATGATGCTTTGCACACAGTTAAAGCACCCAATGCCAGAGTAAGCAAAGTAACTCTAAACCATCTTTGAAACTCCACCAAAAATCTATATCATGGTCTCATCTGCTCACAAGATGCTTTCCCAAAAGGATTTTGGCTTAACCATTTACATTTTAGACAACTGCAGTCTAGCTTTTTTATGTCTCTGTGTCAGCAGTGGGGTCCTCCTGCCATAGAGTTTCATTTTATTTTAATGTTGTTGGATAGTTCTTGATCACACTGATGTACCTTGAGCCTGCACGATAGTTTCGCCTCTAGGAATTTCTAGGGCTGCCTCTAGGAATTTTGGGACCCCATACTGGCAAATTTTTCGGTGCCCCTTTGTGACTCCGCCCAGGCTCCACCTCAGCCCCATCTCCACCCCTCGAACTGTCTAAAGTAAAAAGATTTAGTAAGCCGCCACCACGACAAGGTAGACTCTTTTGGCCGGGCCCTACTCTAATCTATCCTATTAATCATTTGTTAAAATATCCAATACAATTTAGGTATATTTGTATTTTTCAATTTTTAAAATGACCAATAATATCACATACAAGGAACAAATACCGCTACACCATGTCCAGACCACATATTACCACCACAGTAACCGAATAATATCACATACAAGGGACAAGAAACAAGAAAAAGAGAACATGCTATAAACTGGGACCACAAAAATACACAAAAAAATATAAATTTATTGAAAGCCACAAAACACCCAAAATTTAAAAACATTTAAAAACTGAAAAACAGTACATCCCCATAATATGGTCAAACCGCCAGACAGGAACCCAAGTGACACCAATACACAGCATAAACAATATAACTTCAACAATCATATAGCAGAGCTGGCCCATGCATGGAAGAAGAGAAGAAGATACTCCACTTCCCAACCATCAAAGAGACGCAACGCTCACAATATCTTCTTCCATGCATGGGTGTTGCAGTTCGGTTTTGTCTACATTGAGTTTTAAGAAGCGAGAGTTGAAGGAGGATATGGCTGATAGACACTCCGGGACAGCAGAGAGGTGACATCTGGGCCAGAGAGGTAGATCTGAGTGTTATTCGCATACAGGTGGTACTGGAAGCTATGGTACTTTACTCCAATGAATAGATGGAAAAAAGTAGGGCCCCAGAACAGAGCCTTGAGGGACTCCAACAGAGAGAGAGGCCGAGATGAGGAGGTAGTGTGGGAGTGGGAAACGCTAAATGTGTGGTCGGAAAGGTATGAGGCAATCCAGGACGGGACAAGGTCTTTGATGCCAAAGGAAGAAAGAATCTGTAGCAGTAGGCATTGGTCGACTGTGTCGAAATCAGAGGACACGTCGAGAAGGAGGAGGATGGAGAACTGTCTGTTAGCTTTGGCTGTGAGTAAGTCATTAGTAGTGTTGAGCATTCCGATACCGCAAGTATCGGGTATCGGCCGATACTTGCGGTATCGGAATTCCGAGTTCCGATACTTTTGTGGTATCGGGAATCGGTATCGGATCCATATTAATGTGTAAAATAAAGAATTAAAATAAAAAATATTGATATGCTCACCTCTCCGGAGGCCCCTGGACATCACCGCTGGTAACCGGCAGCCTTCTTTGCTTAAAATGAGCCGCTCATGTGACCGCCACGCGACCAATCACAAGCCGCGACGTCATTCTCAGGCCCTAAACTCCTCATTCTAGGAATTTAGGACCTGCGAATGACGTCACGGCTTGTGATTGGTCGCGTGGCGGTCACATGAGCGTCATGGAAGGCCCTAAACGCGCTCATTTTAAGCAAAGAAGGCTGCCGGTTACCAGCGGTGATGTCCAGGGGCCTCCGGAGAGGTAAGTATATCAATATTTTTTATTTTAATTCTTTATTTTACACATTAATATGGATCCCAGGGCCTGAAGGAGAGTTTCCTCTCCTTCAGACCCTGGGAACCATCAGGATACCTTCCGATACTTGGTGTCCCATTGACTTGTATTGGTATTGGGTATCGGTATCGGCGATATCCAATACTTTTCGGGTATCGGCCGATACTATCCGATACCGATACTTTCAAGTATCGGACGGTATCGCTCAACACTAGTCATTAGTAATTTTAGTCACAGCAGTTTCAGTGGAGTGGTGAGGGAGGAAGCCTGATTGGAAGTTGTCAAGGAGAGAGTTAGATGAGAGGTGGGAGGAAAGTTGAGCATGGACATGCTGTTCAAGGAGTTTGGAAGCAAACGAGAGCAGTGATATGGGGCTATAACTGGGCATAGCAGTTGGGTCAAGGTTAGCTTTTTTGAGGATGGGTGTGATGGTGGCATGCTTGAAGGCAGAGGGGAAGGTACCAGAAGATAGCGATAGGTTGAAGAGATGGGTTAGGGCTGGAATGAGCATGTTAGTGAGATTGGGGAGCAGGTGTGAAGGGATGAGGTCAAGTGCACAGGTGGTGAGGTGTGATTTGGAAAGGAGGCGAGTAAGTTCTCCTTCAGTGATCTTGGAGAGGGAAGTAATTAGGGAAAGGCAGAGGTCTGGTATATGGAGTGGTTGGGGTGGTGGAACAGTAAAGGTTTGCCTTGTTTGGTCGATCTTGTTTTGAAGTATGTGGCAAATTCCTCGGAGGAGATGAGGGGCGCTGGAGGTGGCAATGATGGGCAGAGGAGAGAGTTAAATGTGCTGAACAGTTGTTTTGGCTTCTAGGATAATGAAGATACAAGATTTGTCGCACTTTGCCATGTATAAGAGGGGTGACTGAGTCTATGGCTGATGTGAGGGTGGAGTTATAGAAAGTGGTGGCACTGTCCGTGTCGTGGAGTGAAGATATGGAAGACAGAGGTAGAAGAGAGTCTGAGAGTCTGTGAATGTCTAGGTGTGTGAGGTTTCTGCGAGGATGTGGTTGTGGCTGGAATTAGGGGGTGGGTGAGGAGGACAAGGATGAGAAGGTGAGTAGATGGTGTTTGGATAGGGGGTTGTGAGATTAGATAAGGAACAGAGGCGGGTGAAGATGAGGTCAAGTGTATGTCCATCTGCGTGGGTGGCTGTGGAGGACCACTGAGTAAGTCCAAAGGATGAAGTAAGGGCCAGGAGTTTGGAGGCTGCTGGCTGCCAGGTGTCAGTAGGGATATTAAAGTCACCCATTATGATGGTGGGGATGTCAGCAGAGTGAAAGTGTAGAAGCCAGGTGGAGAATTGGTCAATGAAGGCAGTGGATGAGCCCAGTGGTTGGTATATGACAGCCATTTGGAGATTAGAGGGAGAGTAGATACGGACAGAGTGAACCTCGAAAGAAGGGAGACTAAGGGTGGGGGTTGGATAGGGTTGAAATAGCAGTTTTTTAGAATGAAAGAAACCCACTCCTCCACCATGTGTGTTGCCGGAACGAGGAGTGTGGGGAAATTGGAGGCCACCGTAACTCAGTGCAGCAGGGGAGGCCGTGTCAGTGGGCGTCAGCCAGGTCTCAGTGAGGGCCAGGAAGGAAAGGTTGCGGGAAGCAAAGAGATCATGGATCACGTGGAGCTTGTTGCAGATGGAGCAGGTATTCCAAAGTGCCCTAGAGAGACGAAGCAGGGTGGAGGGGGTCAGTGGCACAGATTTTAAGTGTGAGGGGTTGCTGTAGTTTCTCTTAGTGTGAGAAGCATAGGGGTGAGGATTAGTGGGATGTATGAGGCGGGGGAAGCTAGAATTGGGGGATATGTTGCCAGCAATGAGAATGAGAAGAGAAAGGGAAAGCAGGTGGGTGAAGTAGAGCAATCGGCTTATATTATATTTTAGTAGGTGAGGTCTGAAGTTAAAGAGCAGGTCTGGAGAAGAAGCGAGGTGGGGGTAAGATAGAGGGGGAATAGTTATTTGGTTCGAGGGCACGGGAAAGGGGTTAGTGAAGGAGAGTGAGGATTAGTGGAGCTAAAACAGTAGGGCAAATGTGAGCATGGTTAAAGGGAATCTGTCACTCCAAAAATGGCCTATAAACTAAGGCCACCGGCATCAGGAGCTTATCTACAGCATTCTGTATTGCTGTAGGTAAGCCCCCGATGTATCCTGAAAGATAAGAAAAACAGGTTATATTATACTCACCCAGGGGCGGTCCTGCTGCGGTCCGGTCCAATGGGCATTGCGGTCCAGGTCTGGCGCCTCCCATCTTCATACGATCACGTCCTCTTCTTCTCTTCTTGCCGCAGCTCCTGTGCAGGCGTACTTTGTCTGCCCTGTTGAGCCCCGTGAGCACGGCTGATCGCGGCCAATCACGGCCGGGTGTCAGCTGATTATCACAGCTGACATACGGCGCTATGTGCCAGGAGTGGTCACCCCCGGATCATCTGTAAAAATATATTTTTTTAAAAATTCCTAAATAAAATAAATAAATTAATATTGTTCCAATAAATACATTTCTTTACAGTATGTAAATAAAAAAAACAATAAAAGTACACATATGGGGTATCACCGCATCTGTAGCAACCCGACCTATAAAACTGTCCCACTAGTTATCCTCTTCAGTGAACACTGTACAAAAAGGGAACAAAGCAAAAAACAATTCTTTATCATCATACTGCCAAATAAAAAGTAGAATAACGCACAAAAAATACAGATATAAATAAAATTGATACAACTGAAAACGTCATCTTGTTCCGCAAAAAATTAGCCACCATACAGCATCATCAGTGAAAAAATAAAGAAGTTATATCTCTCAGAATAAAGCAATGCAAAAACAATTATTTTTTATATAAAATAGTTTTTATTGTATAAAAGCGCCAAAACATAAAAATAATGATATAAATGAGGTATCGCTGTAACATATTGACCCGAACATTATAACTGCCTCAGTAATTTTACCACACACGGAACGGTATAAACGCCTCACCCAAAAGAAATTCATGAATTGCTGGTTTTTGTTCATTCTGCCTCACATAAATCGTAATAAAAAGCGATCAAAAAACGTCATGTGTCCGAAAATGGTACGAATAAAAACGTCAACTCATCCTGCAAAAAACAAGACCTTACATGACTCTGTGGGCCAAAATATGAAAAAATTATAGCTCTCAAAATGTGGTGATGCAAAAACTAGTTTTTGCAATAAAAAGTATCTTTTAGCATGTGACAGCTGCCAAACATAAACACCCGATATAAAAACCCACTACAAAATAGTAAATCAAACCCCCCTTTAACACTCCCTTAGTTAGGGAAAGATAATAAAATAAAATAAAAATATTTATTTCCATTTTCCCATTAGGATAAGGGTTATCGTTGTGGCTAAAGTTAGGGTTAGGGCTAAAGATAGGGTTAGGGTTGGGGCTAAAGTTAGGGTTAGGGTGGGGGCTAAACTTAGGGTTGGGGCAAGAGTTGAAGTTAGGGTGTGGATTACGTTTACAGCTGGGGTTAGGGTTGGGATTACGGTTGGGATTAGGGTTAGGGGTGTGTCAAGGTTAGGGGTGTGTCAAGGTTAGGGGTGTAGTTAGGGTTATGGTTGGGATTGGGGTTAGGGGTGTGTTGGGGTTAGGGGTGTGTTGAAGTCAAGGTTGTGGTTAGTGTTGAGATTAGGGTTAGGGGTGTGTTGGGGCTAGGGGTGTGGTTATGGTGAGGGCTGGGATTAGGATTGGGGGTGTGTTGGGGTTAGAGTTGGAGTTAGAAATAGGAGGTTTCCATTGTTTAGGCACATCAGGGGCTCTCCAAAGGTGACATGGTGTCTGATCTCAATTCCAGCCAATTCTGCGTTGAAAAAGTAAAATGGTGCTCCTTCCCTTCTTAGCTCTTCCATGTGCCCAAACAGTGGTTCCCCCCACGTATGGGGTATCAGCGTACTCAGCACAAATTGGGAAACAACTTTTGCTGTCTAATTTCTCCTGTTACCCTTGGGAAAATAAAAATTTGGGGGCTAAAAAATAATTTTTGTCGGAAAAAAAGATTTTTTGTTTTCACGGCTCTGCGTTATAAACTTTAGTGAAACACTTTGGGATTCAAAGTTCTCACATCACATCTAAATAAGTTCCTTAGGGGGTATAGTTTCCAAAATAATGTCAATTATGTTTTATTTACTGTTTAGGCACATCAGGAGCTCTGTAAATGGAACATGATACCCGCAGACCATTCCATCAAAGTCTACATTCCAAAACATCACTACTTCCCTTCCGAGACCCGATGTGTGCCCAAACAGTAGTTTTCTCCCACATATGGGGTATCAGCATACTCGGGATAAATTGGACAACAACTTTTGGAACCAATGTCACCTGTTACCCTTGGAAAAATACAAAATTGGGGGCTAAAAGATCATTTTTGTGGAAAAAAAGATTTTTTATTTTTACAGCTCTGCATTATAAACTTTAGTGTAACACTTGGGGGTTCAAAGTTCTCAAAACACATCTAGATAAGTTGTTTGAGGGGTCTACTTTAGAATATGGGGTCACTTGTGGGGGGTTTCTACTGATTAGGTACATCAGGGGCTCTGCAAATGCAACAGGACGCCCGCAGACCATTCCATCAAAGCCTGCATTCCAAAACTGCGCTCCTTCCCTTCCGGACTCTGCCATGCACCCAAATGGTGGTTCCCCATAGTGGGGGCTTTCCACTGTTTAGGCACATCAGAGGCTCTCCAAATGCAACATGGCGTTCGATCCCAATTCCAGCCAATTTTGCATTGAAAAGTCAAACTGCACTTCTTCCTTTCTGAGCTCTGCCATGCGCCCAAACAGTGGTTTACCCCCACATATGGGGTATTAGTGTACTCAGGACAAATTGCACAACAACTTTTGCTGTCCCATTTCTTCTGTTACCCTTGGGAAAAAAAACTGGGACGAAAGTATCATTTTTGTGAAAAAAATATGTTTTTTATTTTTACGGCTCTACATTATAAACTTCTGTGAAGCACTTTGGGGTTCAAAGTGCTCACCACACATTGAGATAAGTTCCTTAGGGGATCTACTTTTCAAAATGGTGTCACTTGTGGGGATTTCCACTGTTTAGGCACATCAGGGGCTCTCCAAAAGCAACATTGTGTCCCATCTCAATTCCTGTCAATTTTGCATTGAAAAGTCAAATGGCGCTCCTTCGCTTCCGAGCTCTGTCATGCACCCAAACAGTGGTGTATCCCCACATACGGGGTATCAGCATACTTAGCACAAATTGCAAAACAACTATTGGGGTCCAATTTCTCCTGTTACCCTTGGGAAAATAAAAAATTGGGGGCAAAAAAATCATTTTTGTGAAAAAAATATAATTTTTCCACTTTATGTCTCTACATTATAAACTTCTGTGAAGCACTTTTGGGCACAAAGTGCTCAACACACATCTAGATAAGTTCCTTATGGGGTCTACTTTCCAAAATGGTGTCACTTGTGGGGGGTTCCACTGTTTAGGCACATCAGGGGCACTCCAAACACGACATGGCGTCCGATCTCAATTCCATCCAATTTTGCATGGAAAAGTTAAACGGCACTCCTTCCGTTCAAGGCTCTACCATGCACCTAAACAGTGGTTTACCCTCACATATGGGGTATCTGTGTACTCAGGACACATTTTTTAACAACTTTTGTGGCTTAATTTCTCCTGTTACCCTTGGTAAAATAAATTAACTTGGATCTGAATTAAATTGTGAAAAAAAAGATAAATGTTCATTTTTTTTAAACATTCCAAAAATTCCTGTGAAGCTCCTGAAGGGTTAATAAACTTCTTGAATGTGGTTTTGAGCACCTTGAGGGGTGAAGTTTTTAGAATGGTTTCACTTTTGGGTATTTTCTATTATATAGACCCCTCAAAGTGACTTCAAATGTAATGTGGTCCTTAACCCCTTAAGCCCCGAGGGTGGTTTGCACGTTAATGACCGGGCCAATTTTTACAATTCTGACCACTGTCCCTTTATGAGGTTATAACTCTGGAACGCTTTAACAGATCCCGGTGATTCTGACATTGTTTTCTCGTGACATATTGTACTTCATAGTAGTGGTAAAATTTATTCGATATAATTTGCGTTTATTTGTGAAAAAAACGGAAATTTGGCGAAAATTTAGAAAATTTTCCAACTTTAAATTTTTATGCCCTTAAATCACAGAGATATGTCACGCAAAATACTTAATAAGTAACATTTCCCACATGTCTACTTTACATCAGCACAATTTTGGAACCAAAATTTTTTTTTTGTTAGGGAGTTATAAGGGTTAAAAGTTGACCAGCAATTTCTCATTTTTACAACACCATTTTTTTTTTTAGGGACCACATCTCATTTGAAGTCATTTTGAGGGGTCTATATGATAGAAAATAACCAAGTGTGACACCATTCTAAAAAACTGCACCCTTCAAGGTGCTCAAAACCACATTCAAGAAGTTTATTAACCCTTCAGAGGTTTCACAGGAATTTTTGGAATGTTTAAATAAAAATGAATATTTAACTTTTTTTCACACAAAATTTATTTCAGCTCCAATTTGTTTTATTTTACCAAGGGTAAAAGGATAAAATGGATGCCAAACGTTGTTGTACAATCTGTCCTGAGTACGCTGATACCCCATATATGAGGGTAAACCACTGTTTGGGCGCATGGCAGAGCTCGGAAGGAAAGGAGCGCCATTTGACTTTTCAATGCAAAATTGACAGGAATTGAGATGGGACGCCATGTTGCGTTTGGAGAGCCCCTCATGTGCCTAAACATTGAAACCCCCCACAAGTGACACCATTTTGGAAAGTAGACACCCTAAGGAACTTATCTAGATGTGTGGTGACCACTTTGACCCACCAATTGCTTCACAGAAGTTTATAATGCAGAGCCGTAAAAATAAAAAATCATATTTTTTCACAAAAATGATATTTTTGCCCCCAATTTTTTATTTTCCCAAGAGTAAGAGAAGAAATTGGACCTCAAAAATTGTTGTCCAATTTGCCTTGAGTACGCTGATACCCCATATATGGGTGTAAACCATTGTTTGGGCGTATGGCAGAGCTCGGAAGGGAAGGAGCGCCATTTTACTTTTCAATGCAAAATTGACTGGAATTGAGATGGGATGCCATGTTGCGTTTGGAGAGCCCCTGATGTGCCTAAACATTGAAATCCCCACAAGTGACAGCATTTTGGAAAGTAGACCCCTTAAGGAACGTATCTAGATGTGTGGTGAGCACTTTGACCCAACAAGTGCTTCACAGAAGTTTATAATGCAGAGCCGTAAAAATAAAAAATCATATTTTTTCACAAAAATTATCTTTTCGCCCCCAATTTTTATTTTCCCAAGGGTAAGAGAAGAAATTCGACCACAAAAGTTGTTGTGCAATTTGTCCTGAGTGGGACGATACCCCATATGTGGGGGTAAACCACTGTTTGGACGCATGGCAGAGCTCGGAAGGAAAGGAGCGCCATTTGACTTTTCAATGCAAAATTGACTGGAATTGAGATGGGACGCCATGTTGCGCTTGGAGAGCCCCTGATGTGCCTAAACATTGGAACCCCTCACAAGTGACACAATTTTGGAAAGTAGACCCGTTAAGGAACTTATCTAGATGTGTGGTGAGCACTTTGACAAAACAAGTGCTTCACAGAAGTTTATAATGCAGAGCCGTAAAAATAAAAAATCTTATTTTTTCACAAAAATGATCTTTTTGCCCCCAATTTTTTATTTTCCCAAGGGTAAGAGAAGAAATTAGACCACAAAAGTTGTTGTGCAATTTGTCCTGAGTGCGACGATACCCCATATGTGGGGGTAAACCACTTTTTGGGCGCATAGCAGAGCTCGGAAGGGAAGGAGCGCCATTTGACTTTTCAATGCAAAATTGACTGGAATTAAGATGGGACGCCATGTTGGTTTGGAGAGCCCCTGATGTGCCTAAACATTAAAAAACCCCACAAGTGACACCATTTTGGAAACTAGACCCCCTAAGGAACTTATCTAGATGTGTTTTGAGAGCTTTGAACTCCCAAGTGTTTCAGTACAGTTTATAACGCAGAGCCGTGAAAATAATTTTTTTTTTTTTTCGCAAAAATTATTTTTTAGCCCCCAGTTTTGTATTTTCACAAGAGTAACAGAATAAATTGGACCCCAAAAGTTGTTGTCCAATTTGTCCTGAGTACGCTGATACCCAATATGTGGGTGGGAACCACTGTTTGGGCGCATGGCAGAGCTCGGAAGGGAAGGAGCGCCATTTGGAATGCAGACTTAGATGGATTGGTCTGCAGGAGTCACGTTGCATTTGCAGAGCCCCTGATATACCCAAACAGTACAAACCCCCCACAAGTGACCTCATATTGGAAACTAGACCTCCCAAGGAACTTATCTAGATGAGTTGTGAAAACTTTCCACCTCCAAGTGTTTCACTACAGTTTACAACGCAGAGCCGTGAAAATAAAAAATCCTTTTTTTCCCACAAAAATGATTTTTAGCCCCCCAAATTTTTATTTTCTCAAGGATAACAAGAGAACTTGGACCCAAAAAGTTGTTGTCCAATTTGTTTCTAGTACGCTGATACCCCATATGTTGGGGTAAACCCCTGTTTGTGGGCACGGGAGAGCTCGGAAGTGAAGGAGCACTGTTTTACTTTTTCAATGCCATGTCGCGTTTGGAGAGCCCCTGATGTGCCTAAACAGTGGAAACCCCCCAATTATAACTGAAACCCTAATCCAAACGCACCCCTAACCCTAATCTCAACTGTAACCCTAACCACACACCTAACCCTGACACACCCCTAATTCTAATCCCAACCCTAATCCCAACTAGAAAATGTAATCCAAACCCTAACCCTAGCCCTAACCCTAGCCCTAACCCTAGCCCTAACCCTAGCCCTAACCCTAATGGGAAAATGGAAATAAATACATTTTTTTTAATTTTATTATTTTTCCCTAAGGCTAGGTTCACATTGCGTTAGGGAAATCCGTTTAGCGCTAGCGCTAGCGGATTGCGCTAACGCAATGTCTTTTTAGGTGTCGCGTTTAGTGGTCGCTTTAACGTCCCCGCTCTGGAAGATCGGGGATCGGACCTCGGGCGCGCTGCGGACGCTGCAAGCAGCGTCCGAGGCGCGCCACAAAAGTACGGCACCTTGCTAGCGCGAGCCAAAAATGGCACGCTCTAGCGATGCGCTACACCCGAAAATCACATTGCTGTCAATGGGTGTGCTAACGGACCCATTGCACGGCGTTAATTGTGACATTTTCGCCGTGCAACGCTGTCCGTTAGCGTTAACCCATTAACGCAATGTGAACCTAGCCTAACTAAGGGGGTGATGAAGGGGGGTTTGATTTACTTTTATAGCGTTTTTTATATCGGATTTTTATGATTGGCAGCCGTCACACACTAAAAGACGCTTTTTATAGCAAAAAAGTTTTTGCATCTCCACATTTTGAGACCTATAATTTTTCCATATTTTGGTCCACAGAGTCATGTCAGGTCTTGTTTTTTTGCGGGACGAGTTGACGTTTTTATTGGTAACATTTTTGGACACGTGACAGTTTTTGATCGCTTTTTATTCCGATTTTTTGTGAGGCAGAATGACCAAAAACCAGCTATTCATGAATTTCTTTTGGGGGAGGCGTTTATACCGTTCCGCGTTTGGTAAAATTGATGAAGCAGTTTTATTCTTTGGGTCAGTACGATTACAGCGATATCTCATTTATATCATTTTTTTTATGTTTTGGCGCTTTTATACGATTTATAAGCTATTTTATAGAAAAAATAATTATTTTGGCATCGCTTTATTCTGAGGACTATAACTTTTTTATTTTTTTGGTTATGATGCTATATTGCGGCTCGTTTTTTGCGGGACAATATGTTGTTTTCAGAGGTACCACGGTTATTTATATCCGTCTTTTTGATCGCGTGTTATTCCACTTTTTGTTCAGCGTTATGATAATAAAGCGTTGTTTTTTGGCCCGTTTTTTGTTTTTTTTCTTACGGTGTTCACTGAAGGGGTTAACTAGTGGGCCAGTTTTATAGGTTGGGTCGTTACGGACGCGGCGATACTAAATATGTGTACTTTTATTGTTTTTTTCTTGTTTTTTTTAGATAAAGAAATGCATTTATGGGAATAATATTTTTTTTTTCTTCTTTATTTAGGAATTTTTTTTTTTTTTTTTTTTTTTTACACGTGTGGAAATTTTTTTTTTTACTTTTTCACTTTGTCCCAGGGGGGGACATCACAGATCACCGATCTGACAGTGTGCACAGCACTCTGTCAGATCGGTGATCTGACATACAGCCGGGCAGGATTAGAGCTGCAGCTGCAGCCTGATCCTGACCCGGAAGTGCTCCCTGCAGGACCCGGATGCAGCCCTGCGGCCATTTTGGATCCGGGGCCTGCAGGGAGAAGACGCTCGGTACACGGTGAGTACATCACCGTGTACCGATCGTCTCAGGGAAGCCCGCAGGGAGCCCCCTCCCTGCGCGATGCTTCCCTGCACTGCCGGCACACCGCGATCATCTTTGATCGCGGTGTGCCGGGGGTTAATGTGCCGGGAGCGGTCCGTGACCGCTCCTGGCACATAGTGCCGGATGTCAGCTGCGATAGGCAGCTGACACCCGGCCGCGATCGGCCGTGCTCCCCCCGTGAGCGCGGCCGATCGCATATGACGTACTATCCCGTCACTGGGAATTAAGTCCCAGGTCACCTTGACGGGATTGTACGTCATATGGGATTAAGGGGTTAAAAAAAATGGTGTTGTAAAAATGAGAAATCGCTGTTCAACTTTTAACCCTTATAAATTCCTAACAAAAGCAAATTTTGGTTCCAAAATTGTGCTGATGTAAAGTAGACATGTGGGAGATGTTACTTTTTATGTAGTTTGTGTGACATATCTGTGTGATTTATGGGCATGAAAATTAAATTGAAATTTGGAAAATTGGGAAATTTTGGAAAATTTTTGCAAAATTTCCATTTTGTTCACAAATAAACGCAAGTCATATCAAAGAAATTTTACCACTGTCATGAAGTACATTATGTCCTGAGAAAACATTGTCAGAATCACCAGGATCCATTAAAGCGCTCCAGAGTTATAACCTCATAAATGGACAGTGGTCAGAATTGTAAACATTGGCCTGGTCATTAACGTGCAAACCACGCTTGGGGGTAAAGGGGTTAAATGCCGTGTGCCCTCCTGCGTCATATTATTGCTGGACTGGTTCATATCAGTGGTCGCGCCCCGCTATTCAGTTTGTTGAAAATTTCTATATTGTGCTGTGTACTTCGTTACAATTGCAGGAAGATCTCTGTTAGTTTTGTTCCACTTCTTACTTTGTTAAATACACTTGGTTGCCTCAGCTTTGTTCTCAGATTAATTTTATCCCATGCTAACAGATATGATAGCATCCATATAATTGTTACAACAGCACTGATTAGCCACACGGAGTGACTCGGGAGGGAAGGTGTGCTACTTGACTCTTTGAGAGCAAATTGTATTGGGCTGGGTGGTAGAACCACTGAGCCAAAGCCCAAGGAAGACCTGGAGGGGCGTGACTAGGAGCCTCACCCAATCTGAACACGGACATGGAGCAGCTAACGACAATGAGGTCTGTGGAGAGACAAGGGAGGTGATCCAGGTGCTACTTCAGGACTGACCTTGAGTAGATGGCAGCTGACCTCTAGGAACGGGTATCTGGACTGTTCCGGGGGAAAGTTCAACAGATGCAAGAAGGCAGAGATGACTGGAACTGCAGGTGCAGACAGGACACTATGATGGAGAGATGATCACTGGCGGGTGCTCATCTCTGGCACAGCTGCCTTTGAAGTGAGCACTATAAGAAAAAATGGTTTGCACTCATGTCTGAAGCATGAGGTGCTGATGGAGAGCTGCTCTTCAGCCATAACTCACAGCCTCTCTCAGGTCCCCTATTGTGCAGATGGCCACCAGCAATAGGAATTCATTGTATGCTCAAAGCACCTGGATAATAGACATCAGGGGTTTATTTACACCCCCCCCTCTGCCTCTCGTTACCTTTAGATCTGAAACCAAGTAACCCCATGGCTAAGAACCGGGAGGGTCGAAACGCTGGGTTTCAGTCACATTGTATAACTATGAACTCTATTGTTTGTGGCATTTTGGACATATATTTTTTTAATAAATTTGATATACACATTTGCAACTTATCAAAGAGAGTGTGCGGTGAATTATAAATTTTTGAGGTGAGCACTGGCAGACGCAGCTAGCTTGGTTGCCGTTGAAGTGAGCACTGGCAGGTGTAACTGGTGTAACTAGCTTGGCTGCTGTTGAGGTGAGCACTGGCAGGTGCAGCTGGCTCAGCTACAGTTGAGATGGGCACTGGCAGGTGCAGCTGGCTCAGCTACCATTGAAGGAAGAACTAGAGGGTGCAGCAGGCTGAGATGCAAGTAGTGGGACCTGAGAACTGAAGTGTGTTAGGAGCAAACTCACAACATTGCATAGGCACCACCATGTTGGAGCAGGCCCTTTAATTAGTAAGAGATCTCCAGTTATTGGCTGGGGACACTTTAGAGCATCACGTGCGGCCCCTTTTAAGAAAGAGGAAGTGTGTGTGCACGCACAGTGCCTGGAGACCTGCTAGGAGTGAACGCACGCAGGGCAGCAGCAGACCCAGAAGGAAGAGGAAGGGAGCCTGATGTCTCTGCAGGAAGAGAGGGACTGTAGGCAGAGGTGCAGGCACTATTTTTTGTAGAATAGTTTGAGGAGTCCATATACAGAGCCCTTAGGTGCCATAAGAACAGAAAACTCCCTCAATAGACCCCTTGAGTGTTGTCATGATTTTGACTCAATGGGTGTATTCCAGACTAAAGTAGCAATGGGCATTGTAAAATGATGCAAATATTCCATTGTAGCGCCCAGTACATTGCAGTGTCCGCATATTGTGCCCAGCTCCTGTTTCGTGAAACAGGCAACCTTTAAACTAAGTGACAGACACATCAATTGTCTAGAGCCTTTGTGCTACCAATAATGCGTACACCCCCTATATTACTGTTAACCCCTTTCTGTCATTGGACGTACTATTCCGTCCATGTGGGGTGAGCCTTAATTCCCACGGACGGAATAGTACGTCCAGCGGGATCGGCCGCGCTCACGGGGGGAGCATGGCCGATCGCGGCCGGGTGTCAGCTGCCTATCACAGCTGACATCTAGCACTATGTGCCAGGAGCGGTCACGGCCCGCCCCTGGCACATTAACCCCCGGCACACCGCGATCAAACATGATCATTGTGTGCCGGCGGTATAGGGAAGCATCACGCAGGGAGGGGGCTCCCTGCGTACTTCACTGAGACCCCCACAGCAACACGATGTGATCACGTTGCTGCGAGCGTCTCCTACCTCCCTTCCCTGCAGCAGGCTGGATCCAAAATGGCCACGGCATCCGGGTCCTGCAGGGAGGGAGGTGGCTTACCAAGTGCCTGCTCAGAGCAGGCGCTTGGTAACCCTCCACTGCTCTAAGTCAGATCACTGATCTGACAGAGTGCTGTGCAAACTGTCAGATCAGTGATCTGTGATGTCCCCCCGGGACAAAGTAAAGAAGTAAAAAAAAAAAAATTCCACATGTGTAAAAAAAATTCCCATAAATACATTTCTTTATCTAAATATAAAAAAACAAACAATAAAAGTACACATATTTAGTATCGCCGCGTCCGTAACGACCCAACCTATAAAACTGTCCCACTAGTTAACCCCTTCAGTAAACACCGTAAGGAAAAAAAAAAAAAAGAGGCAAAAAACAACGCTTTATTATCATACCGCCGAACAAAAAGTCTAATAACACGCAATCAAAAAGACAGATATAAGTAACCATAGTACCGCTGAAAACGTCATCTTGTCCCACAAAATATGAGCCACCACACAGCATCATCAGCAAAAAAATAGAAAAGTTATACTCCTCAGAATAAAGCGATGCAAAAATAATTATTTTTTTCTATAAAATAGTTTTTATCGTATAAAAGCGCCAAAACATAAAAAAATGATATAAATGCGGTATCGCTGTAAACGTACTGACTAGAGTTGAGCGACCTTGACCTTTTTAGAGTCGAGCCGGGTTTTGCGAAACCCGACTATGTCCAAAGTCGGGTCGAGTGAAATCGGCCGATTATGACGTAAAGTCGGGATCGACCGAAACACGAAACCCAATGCAAGTCAATGGGGCAGCATAGTCGGCAGTGAGTGGGGGCCAGGAAAACACCTAGAGTGGCCATTTTAATGTCAAAACCATCCATTCTTCTTAATGAAGCTTGTCAAGCGTAATTTACCTTATAATAATTGGAAGGCATTTGAAATTGGGGGTCATTTGGCTAAAGTTGTGGGGGGTAGGGCTGGTTCAAGTAATTAGTGGGCCCAGGAAATCTGGACCACGTCATGGCAGTGGAGCAGGGAGAGGTAAGTATTTCAACTTTGCAAGTGCTGTGAACCTGAGCAAGCAGGGGGGGCCCACTCGTTGGCATTGGCACTGGCACAGGGCCCCTCAAAGTACAGCGGTGTGTTTGCACGGCGGGGGCGCCTCCCACCGGCAGCAACACTTTTGCGTACTATGAGAGGCCCTGTGCCAGTGACGTCGCCAACTAGTATTCCTCCCCCCACCTGATGAAGGAACCTGCACTTTCATCTGCACCTTCCTCTTTGTCCCCGTGTAAGGTGGTATGGTATGCGGGAAGAGCAACCTGACTTTCAGCAGGGTCACAATGTTGTTGTGTAGCGTGCACGGGGAATGTTGCGTTATGGGTCAATGTACCAGCAGACTCATCTATCACTGGCTGGGCAATGGGCACGATGAAGTGGAAACACAGATATAGGCCCAAAGAAGAAAGTGGGCTAAATGCAGTTCAAAATTGGTAACACAGGAATAACCAGGGGGCATTGCAGTGGAGGACAACTGGAATGAGAGGCTGACACAGAGAGTAGGGCCAAATCAGTAAGTAGTCGAAATGCAGTTCAAAATTGGCAACCGTAGTAAACAGGCGGCACAGCTTTGTTCAGTGGAGGAGAACAGCAAGGAGTGGCAGACACCGATAGTAGGCCCCAAACCAACTAGTACGCCAAATGCAGTTGTTCCATTTAACCACAATTTAATGAGAGCCTGAAGATAGAAGCTCAGGAAAGGCAACCTGGGGAACACCTTGGAGTGTAACACACCATCTCTCTCCACCCCATACCCATTTTGTATGGCCTAATGCAGTGTACTTTTCTACAACTACTAAACGAGAGTCGGAAGACCGAAGCAATGGCAAGGAAACCTGGGGAACACCTTAGAGTGTAACACACCCTCTCTCTACACCCCATACCCAATTTGAAGGCCTAATGCAGTGTAGTTTCCAAGAACTACTAAACGAGAGCCGGAAGATCGAAGCTCAGGAAAGGCAACCTGGGGAACACCTTGGAGTGTAACACACCCTCTCGCTACACCCCATACCCAATTTGAAGGCCTAATGCAGCGTAGTTTCCAACAACTACTAAACGAGAGCCGGAAGATCGAAGCTCAGGAAAGGCAACCTGGGGAACACCTTGGAGTGGAACACACCATCTCTCTACACCCCATACCCAATTTGAAGGCCTAATGCAGAGTAGTTTCCAAGAACTACTAAACGAGAGCCGGAAGATCGAAGCTCAGGAAAGGCAACCTGGGGAACACCTTGGAGTGTAACACAACGTCTCTCTACACGACGGAAGGGCTGATTCTTAGGAAGGAAGGCTGTTGGAAATAAGCATTGCGCGTCCGAGGGTGATTATATTCTTATTAGGTATATACTCACCCTCGGACGCGCCCTGCTTCTTTATTTGGAATGAATGTTTATTTGCAATGTGGTGTTGACTTTCTCTATTATTTTGGTAATTAATGATTTTATTATTTTCATTATTTTGCATCTTCTCGGCAATAATATAAAGAAGACGCGACAGGACAACACTCGGTGGATGCCATATGTGTGTTTTCAATTTAAAAAAACTTTCAGTTAACTACTTGCAGGAGAAAGTAATTGTAGCTGGTGGCCATTTTTAGTACTGTACCAGATTAGAGTTGTGTGTTTGTTTTTAATGTTAAAATGTCTGCATTTGATATCTCACCAGTATTTTCTTTTTTATAAGCAAAATACTTATTTTTATATTTTCTGATGTTGGTTCCAGGGGTACACGGCCAGCAGTGCCCTGGTCAGTGTAGTAGTAGTTGAAAGAATGGACCGCAGACAGGCATCGAAGGCCTAAAATAATAACACATGGCTGTAGGCAATTTTAAATTGGTTCCAGGGGTACACGGACAGCAGTGGTGTGGTCAGTGGAGGCCTAGTGGAAGGAGTGACCGCAGACAGGCATCGAAGGCCTAACATAACAAACTTGGGCTGGCTGTAGGCACTTTTAAATTGGTTCCAGGGGTACACGGGCAGCAGTGGTCTGGTCAGTGGAAGTCTAGTGGAAGGAGTGACCGCAGACAGGCATCGAAGGCCTAAAATAATAACACATGGCTGTAGGCAATTTTAAATTGGTTCCAGGGGTACACGGACAGCAGTGGTGTGGTCAGTGGAGGCCTAGTGGAAGGAGTGACCGCAGACAGGCATCGAAGGCCTAAAATAATAACACATGGCTGTAGGCAATTTTAAATTGGTTCCAGGGGTACACGGACAGCAGTGGTGTGGTCAGTGGAGGCCTAGTGGAAGGAGTGACCGCAGACAGGCATCGAAGGCCTAAAATAATAACACATGGCTGTAGGCAATTTTAAATTGGTTCCAGGGGTACACGGGCAGCAGTGACCTGGTCAGTGTAGTAGTAGTTGAAAGAATGGACCGCAGACAGGCATCGAAGGCCTAAAATAAAAAAATTGGGCTGGCTGTAGGCAATTTTAAATTGGTTCCAGGGGTACACGGGCAGCAGTGACCTGGTCAGTGTAGTAGTAGTTGAAAGAATGGACCGCAGACAGGCATCGAAGGCCTAAAATAAAAAAATTGGGCTGGCTGTAGGCAATTTTAAATTGGTTCCAGGGGTACACGGGCAGCAGTGGTGTGGTCAGTGGAGGCCTAGTGGAAGGAGTGACCGCAGACAGGCATCGAAGGCCTAAAATAATAACACATGGCTGTAGGCAATTTTAAATTGGTTCCAGGGGTACACGGGCAGCAGTGACCTGGTCAGTGTAGTAGTAGTTGAAAGAATGGACCGCAGACAGGCATCGAAGGCCTAAAATAAAAAAATTGGGCTGGCTGTAGGCAATTTTAAATTGGTTCCAGGGGTACACGGGCAGCAGTGACCTGGTCAGTGTAGTAGTAGTTGAAAGAATGGACCGCAGACAGGCATCGAAGGCCTAAAATAAAAAAATTGGGCTGGCTGTAGGCAATTTTAAATTGGTTCCAGGGGTACACGGGCAGCAGTGACCTGGTCAGTGTAGTAGTAGTTGAAAGAATGGACCGCAGACAGGCATCGAAGGCCTAAAATAAAAAAATTGGGCTGGCTGTAGGCAATTTTAAATTGGTTCCAGGGGTACACGGGCAGCAGTGGTGTGGTCAGTGGAGGCCTAGTGGAAGGAGTGACCGCAGACAGGCATCGAAGGCCTAAAATAATAACACATGGCTGTAGGCAATTTTAAATTGGTTCCAGGGGTACACGGGCAGCAGTGACCTGGTCAGTGTAGTAGTAGTTGAAAGAATGGACCGCAGACAGGCATCGAAGGCCTAAAATAAAAAAATTGGGCTGGCTGTAGGCAATTTTAAATTGGTTCCAGGGGTACACGGGCAGCAGTGACCTGGTCAGTGTAGTAGTAGTTGAAAGAATGGACCGCAGACAGGCATCGAAGGCCTAAAATAAAAAAATTGGGCTGGCTGTAGGCAATTTTAAATTGGTTCCAGGGGTACACGGGCAGCAGTGACCTGGTCAGTGTAGTAGTAGTTGAAAGAATGGACCGCAGACAGGCATCGAAGGCCTAAAATAATAACACATGGCTGTAGGCAATTTTAAATTGGTTCCAGGGGTACACGGGCAGCAGTGACCTGGTCAGTGTAGTAGTAGTTGAAAGAATGGACCGCAGACAGGCATCGAAGGCCTAAAATAAAAAAATTGGGCTGGCTGTAGGCAATTTTAAATTGGTTCCAGGGGTACACGGGCAGCAGTGACCTGGTCAGTGTAGTAGTAGTTGAAAGAATGGACCGCAGACAGGCATCGAAGGCCTAAAATAAAAAAATTGGGCTGGCTGTAGGCAATTTTAAATTGGTTCCAGGGGTACACGGGCAGCAGTGACCTGGTCAGTGTAGTAGTAGTTGAAAGAATGGACCGCAGACAGGCATCGAAGGCCTAAAATAAAAAAATTGGGCTGGCTGTAGGCAATTTTAAATTGGTTCCAGGGGTACACGGGCAGCAGTGGTGTGGTCAGTGGAGGCCTAGTGGAAGGAGTGACCGCAGACAGGCATCGAAGGCCTAAAATAATAACACATGGCTGTAGGCAATTTTAAATTGGTTCCAGGGGTACACGGGCAGCAGTGACCTGGTCAGTGTAGTAGTAGTTGAAAGAATGGACCGCAGACAGGCATCGAAGGCCTAAAATAAAAAAATTGGGCTGGCTGTAGGCAATTTTAAATTGGTTCCAGGGGTACACGGGCAGCAGTGACCTGGTCAGTGTAGTAGTAGTTGAAAGAATGGACCGCAGACAGGCATCGAAGGCCTAAAATAAAAAAATTGGGCTGGCTGTAGGCAATTTTAAATTGGTTCCAGGGGTACACGGGCAGCAGTGACCTGGTCAGTGTAGTAGTAGTTGAAAGAATGGACCGCAGACAGGCATCGAAGGCCTAAAATAAAAAAATTGGGCTGGCTGTAGGCAATTTTAAATTGGTTCCAGGGGTACACGGGCAGCAGTGGTGTGGTCAGTGGAGGCCTAGTGGAAGGAGTGACCGCAGACAGGCATCGAAGGCCTAAAATAATAACACATGGCTGTAGGCACTTTTAAATTGGTTCCAGGGGTACACGGGCAGCAGTGGTCTGGTCAGTGGAAGTCTAGTGGAAGGAGTGACCGCAGACAGGCTTCGAAGGCCTAACATAACAAAATTGGGCTGGCTGTAGGCACTTTAAATTGGTTCCAGGGGTACATGGGCAGCAGTGTATGGTCAGTGGAAGTCTAGTGGAAGGAGTGACGGCAGACAGTCTTCGAAGGCCTAACATAACAAAATTGGGCTGACTGTAGGCACTTTTAAATTGGTTCCAGGGTAACACGGCCAGCAGTGGCCTGGTCAGTGTAGTAGTTGTAGAAAGAAGGGACCGCAGACAGGCTTCGAAGGCCTAACATAACAAAAATGTCAAAACAATGGTATTGTCAGTGCCAGGCATTGAAGGATGTCAGCGGCTAGACTACACATTGGTGAAGCTGTGAGAGATAATTTTGCTAGTGGTAGAGCACTGTTTGAGCTGGGGGGGGGAACTGTCTTGTGGCCGGCGGTACAGGCACAGGGCCCCTCATATTACAACGGTGTGTCTGACGTTGGGTGCGCACCACCACCGCCAGAGACACTTTATTGTACTATGAGGGACCCAGTGGCAGTGCCGTCGACCAAAAGCGGCCACACCCACCTCTTCAGACAAACAGCACTCTCAAGGGTCCAAGCGCAAAGTGGCGATAGCACGGCCCCGTGTGGGGAGTTTGGCCATTTCGTGAGGTGGAAACATGTCGTATGCTGGACAATCAGGTGAAGAAAATTACGAGATTGGAAAAGTCATTCAGAATAGTCCACAGGCAAGACCTTTTCATAGGAAAGCTAGGTGTCAGCCGGGCAGGGTGGGGCAAAAGATTTTGAAATCCAGTTGTGGTTCATTTTAATGAAGGTTAGATCATCTACATTTTGGGTAGCCAGACGAGTCCTTTTTTCTGTTAGTATTGAACCTGCAGCACTGAATACTCTTTCTGATAGGACACTAGCTGCCGGGCAAGCAAGCTCCTGCAATGCATATTCTGCCAATTCTGGCCAGGTGTCTAATTTGGATGCCCAGTAATCAAATGGGAATGACGGTTGAGGGAGAACGTCGATAAGGGATGAAAAATAGTTTGTAACCATACTGGACAAATGTTGTCTCCTGTCACTTTGAATTGATGCTGCAGTACCTGTCCTGTCTGCGGTCATAGAAAAATCACTCCACAACCTGGTCAGAAAACCCCTCTGTCCAACGCCACTTCTGATTTCTGCCCCTCTAACACCTCTGGTCTGCTGGCCCCTGGAGCTCGTGTGAGAACGATCACGGGCGCTGTGTGCAGGGAATGCCAGAAGCAAACGGTCAACAAGAGTTGATTGTTTTGTTGCTAATATTAGTTCCAAGTTCTCATGTGGCATAATATTTTGCAATTTGCCTTTATAGCGAGGATCAAGGAGGCAGGCCAACCAGTAATCGTCATCGTTCATCATTTTTGTAATGCGTGTGTCCCTTTTGAGGATACGCAAGGCATAATCCGCCATGTGGGCCAAAGTTCCCGTTGTCAAATCTGCGGTTGTGCTTGGTTGAGGGGCAGTTGCAGGCAAATCTACGTCACTTGTGTCCCTCAAAAAACCAGAACCCGGCCTTGCCACGCCACCAATTTCCCGTGCCCCCGGGAAAGCTTCCTCATTAAAAATATACTCATCCCCATCATCCTCCTCATCCTCCACCTCCTCTTCGCCCGGTACCTCGTCATGTACACTGCCCTGACCAGACAATCGCTGACTGTCATCAAGGCTTTCCTCTTCCTCTGGTGCAGACGCCTGATCCTTTATGTGCGTCAAACTTTGCATCAGCAGACGCATTAGGGGGATGCTCATGCTTATTATGGCGTTGTCTGCACTAACCAGCCGTGTGCATTCCTCAAAACACTGAAGGACTTGACACATGTCTTGAATCTTCGACCACTGCACACCTGACAACTCCATGTCTGCCATCCTACTGCCTGCCCGTGTATGTGTATCCTCCCACAAAAACATAACAGCCCGCCTCTGTTCGCACAGTCTCTGAAGCATGTGCAGTGTTGAGTTCCACCTTGTTGCAACGTCTATGATTAGGCGATGCTGGGGAAGGTTCAAAGAACGCTGATAGGTCTGCATACGGCTGGAGTGTACAGGCGAACGGCGGATATGTGCGCAAAGTCCACGCACTTTGAGGAGCAGGTCGGATAACCCCGGATAACTTTTCAGGAAGCACTGCACCACCAGGTTTAAGGTGTGAGCCAGGCAAGGAATGTGTTTCAGTTGGGAAAGGGAGATGGCAGCCATGAAATTCCTTCCGTTATCACTCACTACCTTGCCTGCCTCAAGATCTACAGTGCCCAGCCACGACTGCGTTTCTTGCTGCAAGAACTCGGACAGAACTTCCGCGGTGTGTCTATTGTCGCCCAAACACTTCATAGCCAATACAGCCTGCTGACGTATGCCAGTAGCTGCCCCATAATGGGAGACCTGGTGTGCAACAGTGGCAGGTGCGGATGGAGTGTTTGTGCGACTGCGGTCTGTGGACGAGCTCTTGCTTCTGCAGGAGGACGAGGAGGAGGAGGAGGAGGGGGTGCGAACGGCTACAGACAACTGTTTACTAGACCGTGGGCTAGGCAGAACTGTCCCAAACTTGCTGTCCCCTGTGGACCCTGAATCCACCACATTTACCCAGTGTGCCGTGATGGACACGTAACGTCCCTGGCCATGCCTACTGGTCCATGCATCTGTTGTCAGGTGCACCTTTGTGCTCACAGATTGCCTGAGTGCATGGACGATGCGCTCTTTAACATGCTGGTGGAGGGCTGGGATGGCTTTTCTGGAAAAAAAGTGTCGACTGGGTAGCTCGTAGCGTGGTACAGCGTAGTCCATCAGGTCTTTGAAAGCTTCGCTTTCAACTAACCGGTAGGGCATCATCTCTAACGAGATTAGTCTAGCTATGTGGGCGTTCAAACCCTGTGTACGCGGATGCGAGGCTAAGTATTTCCTTTTTCTAACCATAGTCTCATGTAGGGTGAGCTGGACTGGAGAGCTGGAGATCGTGGAACTAGCGGGGGTGCCGGTGGACATGGCAGACTGAGAGACGGTGGGAGATGGTATTGTTGCCGCCGGTGCCCTAGATGCAGTGTTTCCTACTACGAAACTGGTGATTCCCTGACCCTGACTGCTTTGGCCTGGCAAAGATACCTGCACAGATACAGCAGGTGGTGCGCTAAATGGTGGTCCTACACTGCCGGAAGGGATGTTGCGTTGATGACTAGCTTCATTGGCCGAGGGTGCAACAACCTTAAGGGACGTTTGGTAGTTAGTCCAAGCTTTCAAATGCATGGTGGTTAAATGTCTATGCATGCAACTAGTATTGAGACTTTTCAGATTCTGACCTCTGCTTAAGGAAGTAGAACATTTTTGACAGATGACTTTGCGCTGATCAATTGGATGTTGTTTAAAAAAATGCCAGACTGCACTCTTTCTAGCATCGGATACCTTTTCAGGCATTGCAGACTGAGCTTTAACCGGATGGCCACGCTGTCCTCCACCAGGTTTTGGCTTTGCCACGCGTTTTGGGCAAGATACGGGCCCGGCAGATGGAACCTGTGGCGATGTTGATGCCTGCTGCGGCCCCTCCTCCTCCTCTGCTTCAGAACTGCTGCCGCCTGCACCCTGTTCCCCCAATGGCTGCCAATCGGGGTCAAGAACTGGGTCATCTAATAACTCTTCTTGTACCTCCTGCGCAACTTCGTCTGTGTCACCGTGTCGTTCGGTGGTATAGCGTTCGTGATGGGGCAACATAGTCTCATCAGGGTCTGATTCTTGATCAGCACCCTGCGAGGGCAATGTTGTGGTCTGAGTCAAAGGACCAGCATAGTAGTCTGGCTGTGGCTGTGCGTCAGTGCACTCCATGTCAGATTCAATTTGTAATGGGCATGGACTGTTAACTGCTTCACTTTCTAAGCCAGGGACGGTATGTGTAAAGAGCTCCATGGAGTAACCCGTTGTGTCGCCTGCTGCATTCTTCTCTGTTGTTGTTTTTGCTGAAGAGGACAAGGAAGTGACTTGTCCCTGACCGTGAACATCCACTAACGACGCGCTGCTTTTACTTTTACCAGTTTCACGAGATGAGGCAAAAGAGCTAGAGGCTGAGTCAGCAAGATAAGCCAAAACTTGCTCTTGCTGCTCCGGCTTTAAAAGCGGTTTTCCTAATCCCAGAAAAGGGAGCGTTCGAGGCCTTGTGTAGCCGGACGACGAACCTGGCTCCACAGCTCCAGACTTAGGTGCAATATTTTTTCCCCCACGACCACCTGATGCTCCACCACTACCACTACCCTCATTACCAGCTGACAATGAACGCCCCCGGCCACGACCTCTTCCACTAGACTTCCTCATTGTTTTAAAAACGTAACCAAACTAACGTTATTTGTTGCAGTCACACAACTTACACGGTGAGCTATAACTTCAGTATGATTTAGCTACCCCTTTACAGGTTGGTGAGACCACAGCGAAAATCAGGCCCAATGTTACACACTCTTTTTTTGGTGGCTGCAAATTAGAGAGATGCCCCACACGCAGGACTGTCACTGAAGCACAAATGTTAATATTAATGTCACACTATTATTTTTTTTTTATTTTTATTTTTTTCAGGAACACTTTAGAAACCCCCCAAAAAAAAAAAAATAGATTTTTGCAGGGAGAATTTAGAAAACAAATGTAACAAACTATATGCTTTCTATGGGCCACTGAGTGAGAGATGACGCACACAGGAATCAGGAGTGGCACACAAGCCCAGAGGCCAATATTTTTCTACCAATGATTGATGGAGTTATTTTCTCTGGTAGATTTTGGAACCCAAATCAAGGAAAAAAAATGTAGGCTTTCTATGGACCACAATTGGAGAGAGAGAGAGAGAGAGATGGCACACCCAGGAGTCAAGACTGGCACACAAGCAGAAAGGCCAATATTAATCTCCCACTGTTTTTTTTGGTTGTTTTTTTTTTTTTTTTTTTCAGGGAGACTTTAGAAAAAAAAATAATAAAAAAAATATGATTTTATCAGGAAGAATTTAGAAACCAAATAAAATAAAATGATTTTTTCAGGGAGAATTTAGAAAACAAATAAAACCAAAAATAGGCGTTCTATGGCCCACTGACTGAGAGATGACGCACCCAGGAGTCAAGACTGGCACACAAGCAGAAAGGCCAATATTAATCTCCCACTGTTTTTTTTGGTTGTTTTTTTTTTTTTTTTTTTCAGGGAGACTTTAGAAAAAAAAATAATAAAAAAAATATGATTTTATCAGGAAGAATTTAGAAACCAAATAAAATAAAATGATTTTTTCAGGGAGAATTTAGAAAACAAATAAAACCAAAAATAGGCGTTCTATGGCCCACTGACTGAGAGATGACGCACCCAGGAGTCAAGACTGGCACACAAGCAGAAAGGCCAATATTAATCTCCCACTGTTTTTTTTGGTTGTTTTTTTTTTTTTTTTTTTCAGGGAGACTTTAGAAAAAAAAATAATAAAAAAAATATGATTTTATCAGGAAGAATTTAGAAACCAAATAAAATAAAATGATTTTTTCAGGGAGAATTTAGAAAACAAATAAAACCAAAAATAGGCGTTCTATGGCCCACTGACTGAGAGAGAGAGAGAGATGGAACGCTTAGTACTGGCACACAAGCCCAAAGGGCAATATTAATCTCCCTTTTTTTTTCCAGGGAGAATTTCTGAAACCCAAAAAAAAAATAAAATAGGCTTTCTATGGCCCACTATTTGTGAGAGAGATGGGACGCTCAGGACTGGCACAGATGGCACGCTCAGGACTGGCACAGAAGCCCAGAGGCCAATATTAATCTCCCTTTTTTTCTGGGAGAATTTATAAAACCAAAAAAATATTTAAATAGGCTTTCTATGGCCCACTATTTGTGAGAGAGATGGCACGCTCAGGACTGGCACAGATGGCACGCTCACAACTGGCACAGAAGCCCAGAGGCCAATATTAATCTCCCTTTTTTTCTGGGAGAATTTATAAAACCAAAAAAATATTTAAATAGGCTTTCTATGGCCCACTATTTGTGAGAGAGATGGCACGCTCAGGACTGGCACAGATGGCACGCTCACAACTGGCACACAAGCCCAGAGGCCAATATTAATCTCCCTTTTTTCAGGGAAAATTTATAAAACCAAAAAAAAAATTAAATAGGCTTTCTATGGCCCACTATTTGTGAGAGAGATGGCACGCTCAGGACTGGCACAGATGGCACGCTCACAACTGGCACACAAGCCCAGAGGCCAATATTAATCTCCCTTTTTTCAGGGAAAATTTATAAAACCAAAAAAAAAATTAAATAGGCTTTCTATGGCCCACTATTTGTGAGAGAGATGGGACGCTCAGGACTGGCACAGATGGCACGCTCAGGACTGGCACAGAAGCCCAGAGGCCAATATTAATCTCCCTTTTTTTCAGGGAGAATTTATAAAACCCAAAAAAAAATAAAATAGGCTTTCTATGGCCCACTATTTGTGAGAGAGATGGCACACTCAGGACTGGCACACAAGCCCAAAGGCCAATATTAATCTCCCACTGTATTTTTATCAGGGAGAATTTATACACCCCACAAAAAAAAATACAGAAAAATGAAAAGGCTTTCTATGGCCCACTATGTGAGAGAGATGGCACACACAGGGATGGCACTCTAGCAGAAATGCCAAATTGCCAATCTTAATCTCCCACCAAAAAAAAAAAAAAAAAAAAAACAGGGAATGTCCTACAATTACTATCTCCCTGCCTGCAGTAATCTCAGCCAGGTATGGCAGGCAGCTACTATCTCCCTGCCTGCAGTAATCTCAGCCAGGTATGGCAGGCAGCAATAAGGAGTGGACTGATGCACAAATGAAATAAAAAGTGTGGACAAACAAAAAAGATAGCTGTGCAGAAAGGAAGGAACAAGAGGATTTGTGCTTTGAAAAAAGCAGTTGGTTTGCACAGCGGCGTACACACAGCAATGCAGCTATCAGGGAGCCTTCTAGGGCAGCCCAATGAGCTACAGCGCTGAGGGGAAAAAAAAAAAAAAAAAAAATTCCACTGTCCCTGCACACCGAGGGTGGTGTTGGACAGTGCAAATCGCTGCAGCACAAGCGGTTTTGTGGTTAATGGACCCTGCCTAACGCTATCCCTGCTTCTGACAAAGCGGCAGCAACCTCTCCCTAAGCTCAGATCAGCAGCAGTAAGATGGCGGTCGGCGGGAACGCCTCTTTATAGCCCCTGTGACGTCGCAGACAGCAAGCCAATCACTGCAATGCCCTTCTCTAAGATGGTGGGGACCAGGACCTATGTCATCACGCTGCCCACACTCTGCGTTTACCTTCATTGGCTGAGAAATGGCGCTTTTCGCGTCATTGAAACGCGACTTTGGCGCGAAAGTCGCGTACCGCATGGCCGACCCCGCACAGGGGTCGGATCGGGTTTCATGAAACCCCGACTTAGCCAAAAGTCGGCGACTTTTGAAAATGTTCGACCCGTTTCGCTCAACCCTAGTACTGACCCCAAGAATAAAACTTCTTTATCAATTTTACCAAACGCGGAACGGTATAAACGCCTCCCCCAAAAGAAATTCATGAATAGCTGTTTTTTGGTCATTCTGCATCACAAAAATCGGAATAAAAAGCGATCGAAAAATGTCACGTGCCTGAAATTGTTAGCAATAAAAACAGCAACTCATCCCGCAAAAAACAAGACCTCACATGACTCTGTGGTCTCAAATATGGTAAAATTATAGCTCTCAAAATGTGGTAACGCAAAAAATATTTTTTGCAATAAAAAGCGTCTTTCAGTGTGTGACGGCTGCCAATCATAAAAATCCGCTAAAAAACCCCTATAAAAGTAGATCAAACCCCCCTTCATCACCCCCTTAGTTAGGGAAAAATTAAAAAATTATTTATTTCCATTTTCCCATTAGGGTTAGGGTTAGGGTTAGGGCTAGGGTTAGGGTTAGTGCTAGGGTTAGGGTTAGGGCTAGGGTTAGGGCTAGGGCTAGGGTTAGGGCTAGGGTTAGGGTTAGGGCTAGGGTTAGGGTTGGGGCTAGGGTTAAGGGTACAGTTAGGGTTGGGGCTAAAGTTAGGGTTGGGGCTAAAGTTAGGGTTAGGGTTTGGATTACATTTACGGTTGGGAATAGGGTTGGGATTAGGGTTAGGGGTGTGTCTGGGTTACTGGTGTGGTTAGGGTTACCGTTGGAATTAGGGTTAGGGGTGTGTTTGGATTAGGGTTTCAGCTATAATTGGGGGGTTTCCACTGTTTAGGCACATCAGGGGCTCTCCAAACGCAACATGGTGTCCGATCTCTATGCCAGCCAATTCTGCGTTGAAAAAGTAAAACAGTGCTCCTTCCCTTCCGAGCTCTCCCGTGTGCCCAAACAGTGGTTTACCCCAACTTATGGGGTATCAGCGTACTCAGGACAAATTGGACAACAACTTTTGGTGTGCAATTTCTTCTGTTACCCTTGGGAAAATACAAAACTGGGGGCTAAAATATAATTTTTGTGGGAAAAAAAGATTTTTTATTTTCACGGCTCTGCGCTATAAACTATACTGAAACACTTTGGGGCTCAAAGCTCTCACAACACATCTAGATAAGTTCCTTGGGGGGTCTAGTTTCCAATATGGGGTCACTTGTCGGGGGTTTCTACTGTTTAGGTACATTAGGGGCTCTGCAAACGCAATGTGACGCCTGCAGACCAATCCATCTAAGTCTGCATTCCAAATGGCGCTCCTTCCCTTCCGAGCCCTCCCATATGCCCAAATGGTGGTTCTCCCCCACATATGGGGTATCAGCGTACTGGTGTATAACAGTACAACAGACTTGAGCATTTCTTACAGATGACTTTGCACTGATCATTTGGAACTTGTTTAAAAAAGTGCCAGACTGCACTCTTTCTACTATCGGATACCTTTTCAGGCATTGCACACTGAGCTACTTTAACCGAATGGCCACGCTGTCCTACAACTGTTTTTGGTTTTGACACACGATTTGGCCAGATACGGGCCTGCCAGATGAAAGCTGTTGCGATATTGATGCCTGCTGCGGCTCCTCCTCCTCCGCTTCAGAGCTACTGCTGGCTGCACCCTGTTCCCCCAATGGCTGCTAATCGGGGTCAACAACTGGGTCATCTATGACCTCCTCTTCTATGTCCTGTGCACCTTCCTCTGTGTCACCGTGTAAGCCGGTGCTATAGCGTTCATGACGGGGCTCTATAGTCTCATCAGGGTCAGATTCTGGATCAGTACACTGCGAGGGCAATGTTGTGATCTGAGTCAAAGGAAGAGCATAATAATCTGGCTGGCTGTGGCTGTGCATCTGTGCACTCCATGTCCGATTCATCTTGTAATGGGCATGGCCTGTTAACAATTTCCCTTTCCAACCCAGGAACGGTATGTGTAAAGAGCTCCATGGAGTAACCCATTGTGTCGCCTGACGCATCCTTCTCTGTTGTTCTAGATGAAGAACAGAAGGAAGTGACTTCTGACCGTGAACATGCACTGACGAAGTGCTGCTTTTAAATTTTGCACTTTCCGAAGAGGAGGCGAAAGAGCTAGAGGCAGAGTCAGCAAGGAAAGCCAAAACTTGTTCCTGCTGCTCTGGCTTTAAAAGCGGTTTTCCTACTCCCAGAAAAGGGAGCGTTCGAGGCCTTGTGTAGCCAGACGATGACGCTGGCTCAACAACTCGAGACTTAGGTGCTATATTGCTTTTCCCACGACCACCTGATGCTCCGCCACCACTTTCATCATTACCAGCTGGCAAAGACTGCCCCACGGCCACGACCTCTTCCACCAGACTTCCTCATTCTCGTAAAAATGTAACCAAACTAACAAACATTATTTTGGTACTGTAAAACCAGTTAGAAGGTGTACGCAAACTTGTTGTGAATTTAAATCTCCCTTTATAGGTGTGTGAGACTGCAGGGAAAATCAGGCCCACTGTATTACAGTACACAGATTCAGTGGCAGACAGTGGCTGACAGATATGCCACTAACAGGACAGACGCAGATCCACTTATTGGCAATTGAAATTTCCCTTGATAGGTGTGTGAGACTGCAGGGAAAATCAGGCCCACTGTATTACAGTAAACAGCTTCAGTGGCAGACAGTGGCTGACAGATATGCCGCAAACAGGACTGACGCAGATGCACTCAGTGGCAATACAAATCTCCCTCTTTATGTGTGGGAGACAGCAGAAAAATCTGGCCCACTGTATTACACTACACAGTTTGATTGGCAGAAAGAGGCTGGCAGATATGCCACTAACAGGACTGACGCAGATGCACACTGTTGTGAATTCTGTGGCTGAGTTCACTTCTGTGGTCACAAGTGGTATTGCAGTCTCTGGGCTTCCTCCCTCAGGTGTTTTGGTGAGCTCGTTGGCTGCCTTGCTATTTAGCTCCACCTGAGTCTGTCTTCCTTGCTCCTTGTCAATGTTCCAGTGTTGGATCTGAGCTACTGCATCTTTCCTTGGGCCTGCTGCTCTGCTAGATAAGTGCTTCTAGTTTGTTTTCTGTTTTTTCTGTCCAGCTTGCTATTAACTTTTGCTGGAAGCTCTGAGAAGCAAAGGGGTGCACCGCCGTGCTGTTAGTTCGGCACGGTGGGTCTTTTTGCCCCTTTGCGTGGTTTTCGTTTTAGGGTTTTTTGTAGACTGCATAGTTCTCTTTGCTATCCTCGCTCTGTCTAGAATATCGGGCCTCACTTTGCTGAATCTATTTCATTCCTACGTTTGTCTTTTCATCTTGCTAACAGTCATTATATGTGGGGGGCTGCCTATTCCTTTGGGGTATTTCTCTGAGGTAAGTCAGGCTTGTATTTCTATCTTCAGGCTAGTCAGCTCCTCAGGCAGTGCCGAGTTGCATAGGTAGTTGATAGGCGCAATCCACTGCTGCTTATAGTTGTGTGAGGATAGATCAGGTACTGCAGTCTACAGAGATTCCACGTCTCAGAGCTCGTTCTATTGTTTTTGGTTATTGCCAGATCTCTGTATGTGCGCTGATTACTGCACGCTGTGTTGCCTGATTGCCAGCCATAACAGTACAAGGAGCCCTCCAATGATTTCCAATAGAGGGAAAAAAGAAATCCTGACATCATTTTTTTTTCTTAGCTCTGTCTTCAGTCTTTTTTTTCCCCTAGACATTAGAGTGCTTCAGGACACAGCTGTGGACATGGATATTCAGACTCTGTGCTCCTCAATGGATAATCTCGTTGTAAATGTACAAAAGATTCAAGATACTATTGATCAGAAATCGATGCTAGAACCAAGAATTCCGATTCCTGATTTGTTTTTTGGTGACAGAACTAAGTTCCTGAGCTTCAGAAATAATTGTAAGCTATTTTTGGCCTTGAAACCTCATTCTTCTGGTAATCCTATTCAACAGGTTTTGATTATTATTTCTTTTTTGCGCGGCGACCCACAGGACTGGGCGTTTTCTCTTGCACCAGGAGATTCTGCATTGAGTAATGTTGATGCATTTTTCCAGGCGCTGGGATTGCTTTACGATGAGCCTAATTCAGTGGATCAAGCTGAGAAAAATCTGCTGGCTTTATGCCAGGGTCAGGATGATGTAGAAGTATATTGTCAGAAATTTAGGAAATGGTCAGTACTCACTCTGTGGAATGAATCTGCACTAGCGGCTTTGTTCAGAAAGGGTCTCTCTGAAGCTCTTAAGGATGTAATGGTGGGATTTCCTATGCCTGCTGGTTTGAATGAGTCTATGTCCTTGGCCATTCAGATCGGTCGTCGCTTGCGCGAGCGTAAATCTGTGCACCATCTGGCGGTATTGTCTGAGAGTAAGCCTGAGCCTATGCAGTGCGACAGGACTATGACTAAAGTAGAACGGCACGAACACAGACGTCTGAACAGACTGTGTTTCTATTGTGGTGATTCTACTCATGCTATTTCTAATTGTCCTAAACGCACTAGGCGGTTCGATAGCTCTGCCGTTATTGGTACTGTACAGTCCAAATTCCTTTTGTCCATTACCTTAATGTGCTCTTTGTCATCATATTCTGTCATGGCGTTTGTGGATTCAGGCGCTGCCCTGAATCTGATGGATTTGGATTATGCTAAACGTTGTGGATTTTTCTTGGAGCCTTTGCGGTGTCCTATTCCGTTGAGAGGAATTGATGCTACACCTTTGGCCAAGAATAAGCCTCAGTACTGGGCCCAGCTGACCATGTGCATGGCTCCTGCACATCAGGAAGTTATTCGCTTTTTGGTACTGCATAATTTGCATGATGTGGTCGTGTTGGGGTTGCCATGGCTACAAACCCATAATCCAGTATTGGATTGGAACTCTATGTCGGTAACCAGCTGGGGTTGTCAGGGAGTACATGGTGATGTTCCATTTTTGTCTATTTCGTCATCCATTCCTTCTGACATCCCAGAGTTCTTGTCGGACTTTCAGGATGTATTTGAAGAGTCCAAGTCTGATGCCCTACCTCCGCATAGGAATTGTGATTGTGCTATCGATTTGATTCCTGGTAGTAAATTCCCTAAGGGTCGTTTATTTAATTTGTCCGTACCTGAACACACCGCTATGCGCAGTTATGTGAAGGAGTCCCTGGAGAAGGGACATATTCGCCCATCGTCGTCACCATTGGGAGCAGGGTTCTTTTTTGTAGCCAAGAAGGATGGTTCGCTAAGACCGTGTATTGATTACCGCCTTCTTAATAAGATCACTGTTAAGTTTCAGTATCCCTTGCCTTTGATTTCTGACTTGTTTGCTCGGATTAAGGGGGCTAGTTGGTTTACTAAGATTGATCTTCGTGGTGCGTATAATCTGGTGAGAATCAGGCAGGGAGATGAATGGAAAACGGCATTTAATACGCCCGAGGGTCATTTTGAGTATCTGGTGATGCCGTTCGGACTTGCCAATGCTCCATCTGTTTTTCAGTCTTTTATGCATGACATTTTCCGTGAGTATCTGGATAAATTCTTGATTGTTTACTTGGATGACATTTTGATCTTCTCAGATGATTGGGAGTCTCATGTGAAGCAAGTCAGAATGGTTTTCCAGGTACTGCGTGCTAATTCCTTGTTCGTGAAGGGATCAAAGTGTCTCTTCGGTGTGCAGAAAGTTTCATTTTTGGGGTTCATCTTTTCCCCTTCTACTATCGAGATGGATCCGGTTAAGGTTCAGGCCATCCAGGATTGGACTCAGCCGACATCTCTAAAAAGTCTGCAGAAATTCCTGGGCTTTGCTAATTTTTATCGTCGCTTCATCTGTAATTTTTCTAGCATTGCCAGACCATTGACCGATTTGACCAAGAAGGGTGCTGATTTGGTTAATTGGTCTTCTGCTGCCGTGGAAGCTTTTCAGGAGTTGAAGCGTCGTTTTTGCTGTGCCCCTGTGTTGTGTCAACCTGATGTTTCTCTTCCGTTCCAGGTCGAGGTTGATGCTTCTGAGATTGGTGCAGGGGCGGTTTTGTCACAGAGAGGTTCTGGTTGCTCAGTGTTCAAACCATGTGCTTTCTTTTCCAGGAAATTTTCTGCTGCTGAGCGTAATTATGATGTGGGCAACCGAGAGTTGCTGGCCATGAAGTGGGCATTCGAGGAGTGGCGTCATTGGCTTGAGGGTGCTAAGCATCGCGTGGTGGTTTTGACTGATCATAAGAACCTTACTTATCTTGAGTCTGCCAAGCGCTTGAATCCTAGACAGGCCCGTTGGTCGTTATTTTTTGCTCGTTTTGATTTTGTGATTTCATACCTTCCGGGCTCTAAAAATGTGAAGGCGGATGCTCTGTCTAGGAGTTTTGTGCCCGACTCTCCGGGGTTATCTGAGCCGGCGAGTATCCTCAAGGAAGGAGTCATTGTGTCTGCCATCTCCCCTGATTTGCGGAGAGTGTTGCAGAAATTTCAGGCTAATAAACCTGATCGTTGTCCGGCCGAGAAACTGTTCGTCCCTGATAGGTGGACTAGTAAAGTTATCTCTGAACTTCATTGTTCGGTGCTGGCCGGTCATCCAGGAATCTTTGGTACCAGGGAGTTGGTTGCTAGATCCTTCTGGTGGCCATCTCTGTCACGGGATGTGCGTGCTTTTGTGCAGTCCTGTGGAATTTGTGCTAGGGCTAAGCCCTGCTGTTCACGTGCCAGTGGGTTGCTTTTGCCCTTGCCGGTCCCGAAGAGGCCTTGGACACATATTTCGATGGATTTCATTTCTGACCTTCCCGTTTCTCAAAAAATGTCGGTCATTTGGGTGGTCTGTGATCGCTTTTCTAAAATGGTCCATCTGGTGCCCTTGGTTAAATTGCCTTCCTCCTCTGATTTGGTGCCTTTGTTCTTCCAGCATGTGGTTCGTTTACATGGCATTCCTGAGAATATTGTTTCTGACAGAGGTTCCCAGTTTGTCTCGAGGTTCTGGCGAGCCTTTTGTGGTAGGATGGGCATTGACCTATCTTTTTCCTCGGCCTTCCATCCTCAGACTAATGGCCAGACCGAACGAACCAATCAGACCTTGGAAACATATCTGAGATGTTTTGTTTCCGCTGACCAGGATGATTGGGTGTCATTTTTGCCGTTGGCTGAGTTCGCCCTTAATAATCGGGCCAGCTCGGCTACCTTGGTCTCTCCATTTTTCTGCAATTCTGGGTTCCATCCTCGTTTCTCTTCAGGACAGGTTGAGTCTTCGGACTGTCCTGGTGTGGATTATGTGGTGGACAGGTTGCAGCAGATCTGGACTCAGGTAGTGGACAATTTGACCTTGTCCCAGGAGAAGGCTCAGCTTTTCGCTAATCGCAGACGCCGTGTGGGACCCCGACTTCGTGTTGGGGATCTGGTTTGGTTATCTTCTCGTCATATACCTATGAAGGTTTCCTCTCCTAAATTTAAACCTCGTTTTATTGGTCCGTATAGGATTTCTGAGATTCTCAATCCGGTGTCTTTTCGTCTGACCCTCCCAGACTCCTTTTCCATACATAATGTATTCCATAGGTCGTTGTTGAGGAGATACGTGGCACCTATGGTTCCATCTGTGGAGCCTCCTGCCCCTGTTTTGGTGGAGGGGGAATTGGAGTATATTGTGGAGAAGATTTTGGATTCTCGTGTCTCTAGACGGAAACTCCAGTATCTGGTCAAATGGAAGGGTTATGCTCAGGAAGATAATTCCTGGGTTTTTGCCTCTGATGTCCATGCCCCAGATCTTGTTCGTGCCTTTCATGTGGCTCATCCTGGTCGGCCTGGGGGTTCTGGTGAGGGTTCGGTGACCCCTCCTCAAGGGGGGGGTACTGTTGTGAATTCTGTGGCTGAGTTCACTTCTGTGGTCACAAGTGGTATTGCAGTCTCTGGGCTTCCTCCCTCAGGTGTTTTGGTGAGCTCGTTGGCTGCCTTGCTATTTAGCTCCACCTGAGTCTGTCTTCCTTGCTCCTTGTCAATGTTCCAGTGTTGGATCTGAGCTACTGCATCTTTCCTTGGGCCTGCTGCTCTGCTAGATAAGTGCTTCTAGTTTGTTTTCTGTTTTTTTCTGTCCAGCTTGCTAATAACTTTTGCTGGAAGCTCTGAGAAGCAAAGGGGTGCACCGCCGTGCTGTTAGTTCGGCACGGTGGGTCTTTTTGCCCCTTTGCGTGGTTTTCGTTTTAGGGTTTTTTGTAGACTGCATAGTTCTCTTTGCTATCCTCGCTCTGTCTAGAATATCGGGCCTCACTTTGCTGAATCTATTTCATTCCTACGTTTGTCTTTTCATCTTGCTAACAGTCATTATATGTGGGGGGCTGCCTATTCCTTTGGGGTATTTCTCTGAGGTAAGTCAGGCTTGTATTTCTATCTTCAGGCTAGTCAGCTCCTCAGGCAGTGCCGAGTTGCATAGGTAGTTGATAGGCGCAATCCACTGCTGCTTATAGTTGTGTGAGGATAGATCAGGTACTGCAGTCTACAGAGATTCCACGTCTCAGAGCTCGTTCTATTGTTTTTGGTTATTGCCAGATCTCTGTATGTGCGCTGATTACTGCACGCTGTGTTGCCTGATTGCCAGCCATAACAGTACAAGGAGCCCTCCAATGATTTCCAATAGAGGGAAAAAAGAAATCCTGACATCATTTTTTTTTCTTAGCTCTGTCTTCAGTCTTTTTTTTCCCCTAGACATTAGAGTGCTTCAGGACACAGCTGTGGACATGGATATTCAGACTCTGTGCTCCTCAATGGATAATCTCGTTGTAAATGTACAAAAGATTCAAGATACTATTGATCAGAAATCGATGCTAGAACCAAGAATTCCGATTCCTGATTTGTTTTTTGGTGACAGAACTAAGTTCCTGAGCTTCAGAAATAATTGTAAGCTATTTTTGGCCTTGAAACCTCATTCTTCTGGTAATCCTATTCAACAGGTTTTGATTATTATTTATTTTTTGCGCGGCGACCCACAGGACTGGGCGTTTTCTCTTGCACCAGGAGATTCTGCATTGAGTAATGTTGATGCATTTTTCCAGGCGCTGGGATTGCTTTACGATGAGCCTAATTCAGTGGATCAAGCTGAGAAAAATCTGCTGGCTTTATGCCAGGGTCAGGATGATGTAGAAGTATATTGTCAGAAATTTAGGAAATGGTCAGTACTCACTCTGTGGAATGAATCTGCACTAGCGGCTTTGTTCAGAAAGGGTCTCTCTGAAGCTCTTAAGGATGTAATGGTGGGATTTCCTATGCCTGCTGGTTTGAATGAGTCTATGTCCTTGGCCATTCAGATCGGTCGTCGCTTGCGCGAGCGTAAATCTGTGCACCATCTGGCGGTATTGTCTGAGAGTAAGCCTGAGCCTATGCAGTGCGACAGGACTATGACTAAAGTAGAACGGCACGAACACAGACGTCTGAACAGACTGTGTTTCTATTGTGGTGATTCTACTCATGCTATTTCTAATTGTCCTAAACGCACTAGGCGGTTCGATAGCTCTGCCGTTATTGGTACTGTACAGTCCAAATTCCTTTTGTCCATTACCTTAATGTGCTCTTTGTCATCATATTCTGTCATGGCGTTTGTGGATTCAGGCGCTGCCCTGAATCTGATGGATTTGGATTATGCTAAACGTTGTGGATTTTTCTTGGAGCCTTTGCGGTGTCCTATTCCGTTGAGAGGAATTGATGCTACACCTTTGGCCAAGAATAAGCCTCAGTACTGGGCCCAGCTGACCATGTGCATGGCTCCTGCACATCAGGAAGTTATTCGCTTTTTGGTACTGCATAATTTGCATGATGTGGTCGTGTTGGGGTTGCCATGGCTACAAACCCATAATCCAGTATTGGATTGGAACTCTATGTCGGTAACCAGCTGGGGTTGTCAGGGAGTACATGGTGATGTTCCATTTTTGTCTATTTCGTCATCCATTCCTTCTGACATCCCAGAGTTCTTGTCGGACTTTCAGGATGTATTTGAAGAGTCCAAGTCTGATGCCCTACCTCCGCATAGGAATTGTGATTGTGCTATCGATTTGATTCCTGGTAGTAAATTCCCTAAGGGTCGTTTATTTAATTTGTCCGTACCTGAACACACCGCTATGCGCAGTTATGTGAAGGAGTCCCTGGAGAAGGGACATATTCGCCCATCGTCGTCACCATTGGGAGCAGGGTTCTTTTTTGTAGCCAAGAAGGATGGTTCGCTAAGACCGTGTATTGATTACCGCCTTCTTAATAAGATCACTGTTAAGTTTCAGTATCCCTTGCCTTTGATTTCTGACTTGTTTGCTCGGATTAAGGGGGCTAGTTGGTTTACTAAGATTGATCTTCGTGGTGCGTATAATCTGGTGAGAATCAGGCAGGGAGATGAATGGAAAACGGCATTTAATACGCCCGAGGGTCATTTTGAGTATCTGGTGATGCCGTTCGGACTTGCCAATGCTCCATCTGTTTTTCAGTCTTTTATGCATGACATTTTCCGTGAGTATCTGGATAAATTCTTGATTGTTTACTTGGATGACATTTTGATCTTCTCAGATGATTGGGAGTCTCATGTGAAGCAAGTCAGAATGGTTTTCCAGGTACTGCGTGCTAATTCCTTGTTCGTGAAGGGATCAAAGTGTCTCTTCGGTGTGCAGAAAGTTTCATTTTTGGGGTTCATCTTTTCCCCTTCTACTATCGAGATGGATCCGGTTAAGGTTCAGGCCATCCAGGATTGGACTCAGCCGACATCTCTAAAAAGTCTGCAGAAATTCCTGGGCTTTGCTAATTTTTATCGTCGCTTCATCTGTAATTTTTCTAGCATTGCCAGACCATTGACCGATTTGACCAAGAAGGGTGCTGATTTGGTTAATTGGTCTTCTGCTGCCGTGGAAGCTTTTCAGGAGTTGAAGCGTCGTTTTTGCTGTGCCCCTGTGTTGTGTCAACCTGATGTTTCTCTTCCGTTCCAGGTCGAGGTTGATGCTTCTGAGATTGGTGCAGGGGCGGTTTTGTCACAGAGAGGTTCTGGTTGCTCAGTGTTCAAACCATGTGCTTTCTTTTCCAGGAAATTTTCTGCTGCTGAGCGTAATTATGATGTGGGCAACCGAGAGTTGCTGGCCATGAAGTGGGCATTCGAGGAGTGGCGTCATTGGCTTGAGGGTGCTAAGCATCGCGTGGTGGTTTTGACTGATCATAAGAACCTTACTTATCTTGAGTCTGCCAAGCGCTTGAATCCTAGACAGGCCCGTTGGTCGTTATTTTTTGCTCGTTTTGATTTTGTGATTTCATACCTTCCGGGCTCTAAAAATGTGAAGGCGGATGCTCTGTCTAGGAGTTTTGTGCCCGACTCTCCGGGGTTATCTGAGCCGGCGAGTATCCTCAAGGAAGGAGTCATTGTGTCTGCCATCTCCCCTGATTTGCGGAGAGTGTTGCAGAAATTTCAGGCTAATAAACCTGATCGTTGTCCGGCCGAGAAACTGTTCGTCCCTGATAGGTGGACTAGTAAAGTTATCTCTGAACTTCATTGTTCGGTGCTGGCCGGTCATCCAGGAATCTTTGGTACCAGGGAGTTGGTTGCTAGATCCTTCTGGTGGCCATCTCTGTCACGGGATGTGCGTGCTTTTGTGCAGTCCTGTGGAATTTGTGCTAGGGCTAAGCCCTGCTGTTCACGTGCCAGTGGGTTGCTTTTGCCCTTGCCGGTCCCGAAGAGGCCTTGGACACATATTTCGATGGATTTCATTTCTGACCTTCCCGTTTCTCAAAAAATGTCGGTCATTTGGGTGGTCTGTGATCGCTTTTCTAAAATGGTCCATCTGGTGCCCTTGGTTAAATTGCCTTCCTCCTCTGATTTGGTGCCTTTGTTCTTCCAGCATGTGGTTCGTTTACATGGCATTCCTGAGAATATTGTTTCTGACAGAGGTTCCCAGTTTGTCTCGAGGTTCTGGCGAGCCTTTTGTGGTAGGATGGGCATTGACCTATCTTTTTCCTCGGCCTTCCATCCTCAGACTAATGGCCAGACCGAACGAACCAATCAGACCTTGGAAACATATCTGAGATGTTTTGTTTCCGCTGACCAGGATGATTGGGTGTCATTTTTGCCGTTGGCTGAGTTCGCCCTTAATAATCGGGCCAGCTCGGCTACCTTGGTCTCTCCATTTTTCTGCAATTCTGGGTTCCATCCTCGTTTCTCTTCAGGACAGGTTGAGTCTTCGGACTGTCCTGGTGTGGATTATGTGGTGGACAGGTTGCAGCAGATCTGGACTCAGGTAGTGGACAATTTGACCTTGTCCCAGGAGAAGGCTCAGCTTTTCGCTAATCGCAGACGCCGTGTGGGACCCCGACTTCGTGTTGGGGATCTGGTTTGGTTATCTTCTCGTCATATACCTATGAAGGTTTCCTCTCCTAAATTTAAACCTCGTTTTATTGGTCCGTATAGGATTTCTGAGATTCTCAATCCGGTGTCTTTTCGTCTGACCCTCCCAGACTCCTTTTCCATACATAATGTATTCCATAGGTCGTTGTTGAGGAGATACGTGGCACCTATGGTTCCATCTGTGGAGCCTCCTGCCCCTGTTTTGGTGGAGGGGGAATTGGAGTATATTGTGGAGAAGATTTTGGATTCTCGTGTCTCTAGACGGAAACTCCAGTATCTGGTCAAATGGAAGGGTTATGCTCAGGAAGATAATTCCTGGGTTTTTGCCTCTGATGTCCATGCCCCAGATCTTGTTCGTGCCTTTCATGTGGCTCATCCTGGTCGGCCTGGGGGTTCTGGTGAGGGTTCGGTGACCCCTCCTCAAGGGGGGGGTACTGTTGTGAATTCTGTGGCTGAGTTCACTTCTGTGGTCACAAGTGGTATTGCAGTCTCTGGGCTTCCTCCCTCAGGTGTTTTGGTGAGCTCGTTGGCTGCCTTGCTATTTAGCTCCACCTGAGTCTGTCTTCCTTGCTCCTTGTCAATGTTCCAGTGTTGGATCTGAGCTACTGCATCTTTCCTTGGGCCTGCTGCTCTGCTAGATAAGTGCTTCTAGTTTGTTTTCTGTTTTTTTCTGTCCAGCTTGCTAATAACTTTTGCTGGAAGCTCTGAGAAGCAAAGGGGTGCACCGCCGTGCTGTTAGTTCGGCACGGTGGGTCTTTTTGCCCCTTTGCGTGGTTTTCGTTTTAGGGTTTTTTGTAGACTGCATAGTTCTCTTTGCTATCCTCGCTCTGTCTAGAATATCGGGCCTCACTTTGCTGAATCTATTTCATTCCTACGTTTGTCTTTTCATCTTGCTAACAGTCATTATATGTGGGGGGCTGCCTATTCCTTTGGGGTATTTCTCTGAGGTAAGTCAGGCTTGTATTTCTATCTTCAGGCTAGTCAGCTCCTCAGGCAGTGCCGAGTTGCATAGGTAGTTGATAGGCGCAATCCACTGCTGCTTATAGTTGTGTGAGGATAGATCAGGTACTGCAGTCTACAGAGATTCCACGTCTCAGAGCTCGTTCTATTGTTTTTGGTTATTGCCAGATCTCTGTATGTGCGCTGATTACTGCACGCTGTGTTGCCTGATTGCCAGCCATAACAGCACACACTGGCAATATAAATCTCCCTTTTTTATATATGGGAGACTAGTGAATAAATCAGGCCCACTGTATTACAGTATAGTTTCTGTGGCAGAAAATGACTGACAGATACCACAGACAGGACTGGCACAGATGCACAGATTTGCCAATATTAATCTCCCCCCTTTTTTTTTTTTAGATGGGAGACTAGTTAATAAAACAGGCATACTTTATTACAGTATAGTTCCTGTGACAGAAAATGACTGACAGGTGCCACAGACAGGACTGGCACAGATGCACAGATTTGCCAATATTAATCTCCCCTTTTTTATATGGGAGACTAGTGAATAAATCAGGCCCACTGTATTACAGTATAGTTTCTGAGGCAGAAAATGACTGACAGATACCACAGATTGGACTGGCACAGATGCACAGATTAGGCAATATTAATCTCCCCTTTTTTATATGGGAGACTAGTGAATAAATCAGGCCCACTGTATTACAGTATAGTTTCTGTGACAGAAAATGACTGACAGATACCACAGACAGGACTGGCGCAGATGCACAGATTTGCCAATATTAATCTATCCTTTTTTTTATATGGGAGACTAGTGAATAAATCAGGCCCACTGTATTACAGTATAGTTTCTGTGGCAGAAAATGACTGACAGATACCACAGACACGACTGGCACAGATGCACAGATTTGCCAATATTAATCTCCTCTTTTTTATATGGGAGACTAGTGAATAAATCAGGCCCACTGTATTACAGTATAGTTTCTGAGGCAGAAAATGACTGACAGATACCACAGACTGGACTGGCAGAGATGCACAGATTAGGCAATATTAATCTCCCCTTTTTTATATGGGAGACTAGTGAGTAAATCAGGCCCACTGTATAACAGTATAGTTTCTGTGGCAGAAAATGACTGACAGATACCACAGACAGGACTGGCTCAGATGCACTGATTAGGCAATATTAATCTCCCCTTTTTTTATATATGGGAGACTAGTGAATAAATCAGGCCCACTGTATTACAGTATAGTTTCTGTGACAGAAAATGACTGACAGATACCACAGACAGGACTGGTGCAGATGCACAGATTTGCCAATATTAATCTCCCCTTTTTTTATATGGGAGACTAGGGAATAAATCAGGCCCACTGTATTACAGTATAGTTTCTGTGGCAGAAAATGACTGACAGATACCACAGACAGGACTAGCACAGATGCACAGATTAGGCAATATTAATCTCCCTTTTTTATATGGGAGACTAGTGAATAAATCAGGCCCACTGTATTACAGTATAGTTTCTGTGGCAGAAAATGACTGACAGATGCCACAGACACGACTGGCACAGATGCACAGATTTGCCAATATTAATCTCCTCTTTTTTATATGGGAGACTAGTGAATAAATCAGGCCCACTGTATTACAGTATAGTTTCTGAGGCAGAAAATGACTGACAGATACCACAGACTGGACTGGCAGAGATGCACAGATTAGGCAATATTAATCTCCCCTTTTTTATATGGGAGACTAGTGAGTAAATCAGGCCCACTGTATAACAGTATAGTTTCTGTGGCAGAAAATGACTGACAGATACCACAGACAGGACTGGCTCAGATGCACTGATTAGGCAATATTAATCTCCCCTTTTTTATATGGGAGACTAATGAATAAATGACTGACAGAGATACCACAGACAGGACTGGCACAGATGCACTGATTGGCAACATAAATCTCCCTTTTTAGGTGTGGGACAGTGCAGAAAAATACAGGCCCACTGTTTTACACTACACAGTTTCAGGGGCAGAAAGTGGCTTGAAGACATATATATATATATATATATATATATATATATATATATATATATATATATATAAAAGGGACTGTACTACAATTACTATCTCCCTACAATAATCTCAGAAAAGTATGGCAGGCAGCAATAAAAATGACTGCTGCACACAAAAGTGTGGATAAACAAACAAGATAGCTGTGCAGAAAGGAAGGAACAACAGGATTTGTGCTTTGAAAAAAGCAGTTGGTTTGCACAGCGGCATACACACAGCAATGCAGCTATCAGGGAGCCTTCTAGGGCAGCCCAATAAGCTACAGAGCTGATGAAGAAAAATGTAGCCTCCACTGTCCCTGCAAAGAAAAGATGGTGTTGGACAGTGGAAATCGCTACAGCACAAGCGGTTTGGGGGTTAATGTACCCTGCCTAATGCAATCCCTGCTTCTGACGAAGCGACAGCAACCTCTCCCTATGCTCAGATCAGCAGCAGAAGATGGAGGTCAGCGTGCATGCCCCTTTATAGCCCCTGTGACGCCGCAGAAAGCAAGCCAATCACTGCCATACCCTTCTCTAAGATGGTGGGGACCAGGAACTATGTCATCACGCTGCCCACACTCTGCATCCACCTTCATTGGCTGAGAAATGGTGCTGAACACGTCATATGAAACGCGAATTTGGCGCGAAGATCGCCGACCTCATGGCCGATCCCACACTGGGATCGGCTCAGGTTTTATGAAACCCGACTTTGCCAAAAGTCAGCGACTTAAGAAAATGACCGATCCGTTTCGCTCAACCCTAATGGATAGGTGTTTTATTGACATCTCTCCATTATTAACCAGGCTTAATGTCACCTTACAATAGCAAGGTGGCATTAACCCTTTATTACCCCATATCCCACCGCTACAGGGGAGTGGGAAGAGAGTGGCCAAGTGCCAGATTAGGCACATCTTACAGATGTGCCTTTTCTTGGGTGGCTGGGGGCAGATGTTTTTAGCCAGGGGGGCCAATAACCATGGTCCCTCTCTAGGCTATTAATATCTGCCCTCAGTCACTGGCTTTACCACTCTGGCGGAGAAAATTGCATGGGAGCCTACGCGTGGGTTATATGTGTGTGTGTTTTTAAAAATGTTTCCTTGTAAAACGATGTGTAAATGTCAGAGAACTGCTGTATGTAAAAGCTCATGTTAATATCGCAATGACAAATGTCATATGGATGATGCGTTTAAAAGTCACATTGTACTCGCATGACATTCGCGTGACACTCGCATAGCACTCATCTGTTTTTTTCGGGCCAGAAATCGGACCGTTTTTTTTCTCGCATATGGGTATGAGCCCTTAGAGTGTTTCACCATAGTTGTATTCAATGGTTAAGGTACCTTCACACTGAACGATATCGCTAGCGATCCGTGACGTTGCAGCATCCTGGCTAGCGATATCGTTGTGTTTGACACGCAGCAGCGATCTGGATCCTGCTGTGCCATCGTTGGTCGGCGCAGAAAGTCCAGAACTTTATTTCGTTGCTGGATCACCCGCTGACATCTCTGAATCGGCATGTGTCACGCCGATTCAGCGATGTCTTCACTGGTAACCAGGGTAAACATCGGGTTACTAAGTGCAGGGCCACGCTTAGCAACCCGATCTTTACTCTGGTTACCAGCGTAAACGTAAAAAAAAACAAACACTACACACTTACATTCCGGTGTCTGTCCCCCGGCGCTGTGCTTCTCTGCACTGTGTAAAAAGCGCCGGCCGGAAAGCACAGCGGTGACGTCACCGCTGTGCTCTGCTTTCCGGCCGGCGCTTACACAGTGCAGAGAAGCACAGCGCCGGGGGACAAACACTGGAATGTAAGTATGTAGTGTTTTTTTTTTTTTACGTTTACGCTGGTAACCAGGGTAAACATCGGGTTACTAAGCGCGGCCCTGTGCTTAGTAACCCAATGTTTACCCTGGTTACCAGGGGACTTCGCATAGTTGGTCGCTGGAGAGCTGTCTGTGTGACAGGTCTCCAGCGACCACACAGCGACGCTGCAGCGATCGGGATCGTTGTCTAGATCGCTGCAGCGTCGCTAAATGTGACGGTACCTTTAGGGGCCACTCAGATGTTTTGTTCCCGAGTGAGCTGAACCCCTAGTTACACTTCTGATTAGCTGACTTAGAAAGGTTAAGAAACACTGATGTAGAGCTACCCTGTGTGATGTTGCACGGACAAAAGAATATTTTCGATTCTCAAAGCTTACTTTTGCAAACTGTGGTGAATTTAATAGAGTCCTTTGGTCTTTGACATTCTCCTTTGTGCTCATGCCATATACAGTTTCTAACTTAGTCTTCCATTCTGTAGAAAGACAGAAGCAAGAACAAAAACAAGACATTTCAACCTGAGGATATGTGTTCATTTAATGCAGGTACCTGTTTTTTGCAACACATAAAGTTCATGTTAGATGCTTTTTGCAAAAAAAAAATCTAATGATTTTGGTAGTTGGAAATAAAAGTGAAAAATATGTAAGGCAACAGCTGCTGAACTAAATCAAAGCAGCATTTCATATACTGGAGGGAATAGAACAACATGCTACAAGATGCATCAAGCTAAAGAAAACTGTGCTTCACTACATTACACTCATTAATTTTATTGCAGCTTGTGGGTGCAGCTGCCGTTTCAATGCTATAATCATTATTCTGAAAAAAGAACAGCATGCATTCTTTAGCCCAGGGGTGGGGATCCGCAATGACCTTTTCTCAGGCCCATGGAAAAATTTCAAGGGACCACAGTGCTTGGGTCGGCCACTGCATTTCGACGGCTGCTGGCTCTTTAATTTCTTCTTCTCTGCGAGCATGCTCACTTAACATTCACTACTGAACTCAGTGGCACATGCAATGAAAGATTACATTGTGATACTAGTCAGTGCCAGTGTCAGGGCATTCTTTGTAGGCGGAGTTAGCGCGTGATGCACTTCTATCCCACAAAAAAAAGACTAAAGCATCACCATCTTCTATGATGTATATGCCTCAGCCCCATGTCTCCTGTGATGTAAATGCCACAGCCCCATATCTCCTGTGATGAAGATCCCAACGACCCATGCCTCCTATGATGAAAAGAGAACAGCATCCATTCTTTTGCCCAGGAATGGGGAACCTCAATGACCTTTTCTCTGGCCGCTGGACAGATTCCAGGGAACCGCAGTGCTCCGGGCCGGCAGCTGCATTTTGACAGCTGTTGGCATTTTAATTTCTTCTTCACTACTGAACTCTGTGGAGCGTGCAATGAAAGATTACATTGTGACACTAGTCAGTGCCAGTGTCAGGACATACTTTGTAGGCAGAGTTAGCACGTGATGCACTCCTTTCCCACGAAAGAAGACAGAAATATCAGATTCTTCTGATGTATATGCTGCAGCCACATATCTCTTGTGATGAATATACCACAGACCCATGTCTCCTGTGATGTATATACCATCTCGGTATCTCTTATGTCTACTGTGATGTTTAGCAGCCTCAATGTCTCCTATGTGATGTACATACAGCAGTCTCAGTGTCTCCTAGATATCACTGAATCAAATATTCCAGTTGCAAATCTTTATTCATTACACAGTGGAATGCATTGAGAACCAGAAAACATAAAAAGTATCAAAGTAAATCAAAATAAATATCCTATGAAGATTGGTATTTGGAATGATACTCAAATTCAAAGTGGAAAATCATATTCCAGGCTCATCCAACTTCAGTGGAAATGCCTCAAGACAAAAAAATGATGCTCAGTAGTGTGTGTGGCCTCCACGTGCCTGTATGCCCCATACAACTCTTAGGTATTCTCCTGATGAGGCGGGGTTGTTCTCCTGAGGAATCTCCTCCCAGTTGTGGGTTATAGCATCAATCAACTCCTGGACAGTCTGTGGTGCAATGTGACATTGAGGAAAAGAACGAGACATGATGTCCCAGATGTGCTTGATTGTGTTCAGTTCTGTCACATCTGTCACATCTGTCACATTTGCTCAGTGTAAACTCTCATTACTGAAGAGCACAGGGTGCCAGTGTCAATTCTGCCACTCTCTGTGTTCTCTGGCAAATGCCAATCGCCCTGCACGGTGTTGGGCTGTAAATGTGTACGTCAGGCCCTCATAGCACCCGCATGGAGTCTGTTTCTGACAGTTTGAGCAGACACATGAATATTAGTGGCCTGCTGGAGGTTATTTTGAAGGGTTATGGCACTGTTCCTACTCTTCCTCTTTGCACAAAGGAGGAGGTAGTGGTCCTGCTGCTGGTTTACTGATGGACAAAGCTACACTTCTTGCCACAGTTCACATTGCTATGTCTTCCTGGATGAGCTGCTCTATCTGGGCAACTTCTGTGGGTTGTAGACCCCACCTCATGCTATTGTACCCTTAAGGGTGGGTGAGAGCAATTTCAAAATGCAAAAGTGATCAAAACAACAGCCAAAATGGATAAGAACAGAGAAATGATCTGTGGTCACCACCTGCAAAACCACTATTTTATAGGGGTTCTCTTGTTAATTGCCAATAATTTCTACCTGTTGTCTGTTCATTTGCATGACAGCAGGAACAATTGATTGACAATCAGTGTTGCTTCACAACTGGACAGGTTGAATTCACAGAAGTATGATTAACTTTGAGTTACTTTGCGTTGTTTAACTGTTCCCTTTATTTTCTTAGCAGTGTCCATACAGAGATTCAACTCTTTAACTGAATCATGCATTATGGAAAAAAATAAAAAATATGTCTTAAGTTAACATTTCTAAAAAATAGGTAAAGAAAATACTTAAAGTTTATGTCTGTTTTTGCTATATAAATTTTCTGTTAAATGTCTAATTATAATGCAAGGGTGTCAACACTTTTTCAGCTTTCCAGATCTACCTTTCATCTCACAACAGGATATATGTCATTACTTTTCATAATCTGCTGAATTTCAGATATAGATCTGCCCTCCTGTCGTACTGCTGTAAAAATTAATTCTTAATGCCAAAGCAGTGTTCCACATATTGCAGTAATTATCAACCTTATATTATGCTATATATTTTAGTAATGACACCAAGAAATCACAAAACTGGTCTCCTACAGAGTTTAAAAAAGTTTGTCAGTGTAGGTCTAACATGTATCCGAAGTGCCTTTGCTGAGAAGTCGCTTCCTAAATCTTGTTGAGGCTTTCTGCTGTATTATAAGAAAAGAATTACTTATATATTCCCTTTTGTTAGTGGCTACACTGTTTTGTAGAATCAACGCGGCCACTAAGGCCCCTTTCACACATTAATTTTGTTGCTATCAGTAGCAATCCGTTGAATTTTGAAAACAACGCATCCGGCGATTGATGCCGCCAGATCTGTTTTTTTCTCATAGACTTGCATTAGCGACGGATTGCGACAGATGGCCTCACGTTTCATCCGTCTTTTGCCGGATCCGTCGAAAATTGTCCAGTGGCCGGAGACAAAGGACAAAGTAAAAATTTTTTTGTAAGTCCAAAAAATGGACAGTGATGGATCCGTCGTTTGCTAGAATAGAAGCATATGGCGCCGGACCTGTCAAATGATGGAATCCGGCGACGGATTCTGTTTTTTTTTTTTTAACTGAGCATGTTCTGATCCAATTAGCCAGATCCGCTAGTCAGATCCTTTAAAAAAACAGATCCATCACATCAGTTTTTCAAAATCTTCGATGGATCCATCAATCCGTCGAGCCAACGGATTGTGACTGAGGCCGGCGTCACACTGGCGGTTAAAACGGCCGAGTGCAATGCGAAAAAACATCGCATTGCACTCGGACCAATGTTAACATATGGGGCCGCTCCCAGCAGCCGACTTTTTGACGCCCGTTTTCCTCGGTCCGAGACAATCGCAGCATGCTGCGATTGTCACCGATTATCGGATCGGACTCGCCAATGCAAGTCTATGGATGCGATGAAAAATCGGATTACAAACGGACCACAAGTGTGACTTGCGATTAAATCGCCAGACTTCGCCAGGTGACAGGAAATTGCATCAGGCATTGCCAGGAAGCTTTGGCATGCTAATTACACTGGGAGAGTTAAAAAAACCAGGAACAACGCCTCCACGGATTCCTACAAGCATGTCGACGCTAATTAACGTCGAGATGCTCATAGTTCTGGTCCAAGAGAGACCAGAACTATGGGACCAGAGAGATGCCCACTATGCCGACCGGGCATGCAAGGAGGCAGCGTGGAGAAGAATATGTTGCCAAATGTTCCCAGATTATGCAGACAGATCTCGGGAGGACCAGAAGAGAATTAGTAAGTACACTAATGTATTTTTTGGGGGGTTTTGTCAACACAGTAAAACGTGCATTTTTGTAGTTTGAGGGGGGGGGGGAATTTAGCAAAAGTGTCCTCCTTGTCAGATAACCAGCTTTTTCAAAGTATTACGGCACATTGTTATGTGTGAATGTTTACCCTTTAAATTTTGGGCCGCAATGTATGTTGTCCCCATTACTTGGCTATGCATTAATCACCACATTTTTCAATCAAAAATTTTACCATTTCTTGTTGATGTTTTGCCCCTATCTTAGCCAGTATATAGGTGACTTAAAAAATCATCATTGTAGTTACTTTCCTTTTCAAGTATGTTCTGATGAAGGTCCTTTTCCACCCTTTTTTTTTTTGGTGGTTTAATCAATTAATTAATTGATTGTTCTTGTTTTCCAAGTCAATTTTTTTATGGTCTGAACATACCATATTTGTGTTTTCAAAACTTGTGTTTTGTGTTACATTTCAGTGAATGATGTGACAAGGCGTTGGCGTAGCTGTAGGGATTCATATAGGAGGGAGAGACAGCTGCGGAGCCGGAGTGGTGCGGATGGAACTACCAAGAGGAAATACCTCTACTTTGACAGGCTGAATTTCCTAGCTCCGGTGATGGATCTGAGACCGTAAGTGAATTTTATTATTATGTTTTTGTTTTATTTTGGTGTTTGAATTTATTTAATTTATATGATTTAATTTCTAAATATAGCACTGAATCAAACCTGACAGAGAGGGAGACGGGTACCGAATCAGAGGTGCAAATTGATCCAGTGGGTGATGATGATGAACAGGCTGGTCCTTCCTCATCACTTTCCAGAAGCACCCAATCAGCACCACCACCACCACTACCACCACCGGAATCAGAAAGCCAGGCTGCACATCCCGATGAACAGGCCATCAGTAGCAGCCCCACCATGCCTCTGGCTGCCTCTCCCCAGGCTTCTGGCATCCCACGGCGAGCCCGGCGAAGAAGAGAAGGAGCAGGGTCTGTCACAAGGACTCAGGTGGACAGAGGTGTTTTGGATTACTTGTCATCAGTGACTCGTGATGATGGGGAGGAGGCATATAGACGCAGTCTGGCACAGTATCTCAGGGCTATTCCCCGTGAGTTCCGGTTGCGTACAAGAGGGGCTATACAAATAGTCCTAGATGCCAGTACCCCACCCAATAATCCCAGGCCTGTTTTTGCTTTTTTAGAAAGGTGGCAGCTTACAAATGATAATCCAATAGAGTCACATGTAAGCCATCAAGTGCAAGGTGAATCAGCCTCTCATCCTCCACAAGCTCCTCCTCCTACTCAAGCACGGATGCCTACACCTCCGCCACAGCTAGCACCACTCACAAATGTGCCTCATCAAGGCCAATATATGGGCCATAGTGCACATGCCCAATATGGCCACTTGAACATACCCAATGTTGTTGGCTGGCCACAACATGGGTATGGGCGACATGGCCATATTGGGGGATATAGTCAGTTTGGTCAGCCCTACACTCAGGACAACCCTCAACATTTACAAAATTTACAATACCATAACCCACAACTGGATCCTGGAAGGTTCCAACAGAATCCAGGTCTGTCTGCCACCACACATGCTGACACTGATGTTGGCCAGCAACCTAGGCAAGCAACCCAATCTGGACCACCGCCTTCTCCACCCCCGACCTACCATCATTTGTAGTTTTGATTTTGTGACACATTGAGTGCCTTCTATTTTTTTATTCAAAAATTTTATGTTTGGTTTTATATTTGGACATTGATATGTGAGGATAACATTACACCATATGTTTGAAATATGGTTTTCTAATTTTCATACAAAACTAAAAATAAAAAGTTCCATGTTTAAGCACAATGACTCCTTGTTAATGTTAGGACATGTTACGTAATTTGTTAGCTAAATATAACAGGAAAACAATAGAACAAATAGAATAGAACAAAAGAACATACCCAAAATCGGGAAATGAAGAGAGTTTATGCTAGGAAAATCTAACAACACTACATAGATAATGCATCCTCTTGACAGGGAGTAGCACCCTGAGGTGACACTAAATAAGTTGTTAACTCATCACGTACTTTAAGTCATCAAGGGGACGATGGGGAGGGTGGGTCCTAGGGCAGGGAAGTAACTATGCTGATTCTAGGAACAGCAACATATCATTGTTTAGACATACAATAACGTAATGATAAGCCGCTCCTCTCAAGAAATAGGTTTGTGCATTCTGGTGTCCGGAAACGTGACCTCAGGGTGCCCAATATCACCAAAAAATAAAAAAAAAACAAGGCCCATCCAAGAATATGGCAAATAATTGTCAGGATGGCTACGCAGACATGATTCTAGATGGGGGAAATGTCCTTTTAGTTAGCCTTTGCCTCAAAAGTGGATGGACCAACATTCTTGCTCCTCCTTCGCGGATCCACAATCACAGGGTATGCCTCTCAAAAACATCTGAAGAAAACACAATTGAAAAGCACACGCTCAGTGGTGGTTCAATGCCAGTCTATCTGTCATGTTTGTCACAAAGCACAACTAACACAAAACAAGCAACAAATGTTGGGTAAAGTTGGTAGCCTCACAATAAATAGGTGTCTGGCTGCTGTTTTTAATTTATTACAGGCCTAAAAACCGTTATTTGTCCATTTTGCAAGCCGCCGACAAAATATCGCCAGACGGATGTCAAACGGATTTTGAACGGACGCTCACATGCGAGGAAATCGCATCCTCGCATTACAATCGGATTACAGACGGATCAGTGTTTAGGAAACATTTGTGCGATTCTCGTCCGTATAAAACGGACCGATTTTTTAGACGTTGTGTGTGCCGCCGGCCTGATTGCAAAAAACTGATGTGTGAAGGGGCCTAATTGTGAGCAAAAGATTCACAATTCTTGTCTAAGGCCATGTTCACATTTTGTGCTTTGTTTGCCCGTTTTTAACGATGATTAAGGGTGCGCAGATATCTGAAACGCATTGATGATTGCTTTGTAAGCTGTACTGTTGACTCTATATTTCCCTGAAGCATTTTTGTGAATAACATATTCACTGTTCCCTGTTCATGGAGCTGGATTTCTCTTCATTTTATATTATTTTTGTATGTTTAAATCTCTATGATGTTTCTCAACCAGGATAAGGGGATTTAGGTGCCAATGTTTAAGTATTAATTCGAGCAGTTAAATCCTACGATGCAGAAATAACATATGGCATATGGAATATTTTAGCGATATGTCAAAAATGGTGGTAAAATCCATGTTAGAATTACTGCATATTAATATCAATGTTATTTCTGTAATTATCATGACCAATTTGATAATTCTTACTATTAACCAGTATGTAAGCAGAAATAAATCAATCCACAAAACTGAACATCAATGTAGCAAGGTGGATGTACTAAAACTTAACCTTTATAAGGAATAATGTTAAAAATGACCAACGTATGACATGCAAAAACATCAAACAAAATAACAAAAATGGAAGGAAGGGGAACACAGTGAAAAAAGTGCCCTGTTACTAACGAACAAAGGAAGGTAATGGTAAAAGGTACTGACAGCGTCTCAGGTCCTATAAATCAATCTGACCTGATAGACCGGTTAACTACAGTTGCCTATGGGATTTATTATCCATTTACCCAGATAAATCTAAATTGCCTATAAATGGATCTTAATAATGTCCTCTTTATAAGAGCTACTTATTTATACCATTTGCATGAGATCACATATAATACATATCACCAATTATCAGATACCATAGAATAAAGTGCTCCAAGTGCTATTGCAAAACATGTAGTCAAATATGGTGGAAAAAGCTTGGTCCAAATCTAATATATATGTGACCCTACATCACAGCAATGCCCATAAAACCACAGTATAAGTACAAACCGACAAACAGTGCACTGAAAAGCCCTGTCAGTGGGATGTGAGCAGCAACATTTCTGAAGCATTTCACCCAATGCCCACCAAATTACAACCAAATGGGTTATAGGATCATACTCCCTCATATAAAAAATGAGCGTCCCTTACAACTATCGGTATTATAAGGTATCATTTGTGATTTATGCCATAAAAGACATAAATCATAGATACTGGCATGTTGTGAACAGTATCCCCACTAAAAAGAAGCCAACAAGGTTTAATCTCACCCAATCAGTCAGAGTAGGCATTTGTTCCATGCTTTCTCTGTCTTAGAGTGAAATAGTAACAAAGCCTCAGTCATCGTTAGCGTCGCCCGACACATTTCATCCACAGAGGAATCTTCAGGAGAGTGTGAAAAGACTATTTTCTTTCTGTGATCTGCAGACTTACCCGTCTGTCCAATTTAAAAAGACGCAAGAGACTCGACATCAAGTCTCCGCCTCTGGCGTGTGACGCGCTTCCGGTCCTTGGACCGAATTTCCATTGATTGGAGCGCATGTCTGGGCACTGGAGCACAAGGCTGCCGGAGGTGACATGCAAGCATATACCCCAAAAACCGCGCTTCACAGATCCGGATCATTAGTGTAATAACCCCATCCCGGATACATGAAGGGAGTAAGAATTACTACCCTCAGTAAGTATAGGACCAATAGGTTCGGAATTTATTGTGTCATTTACATAATTCCGATATTCTAGTATTGGTATGTACCGACAATAACCCCTTGGCACATCTGGAAAATGTGAAACTGGAGGCCCTGGAACAACGCTGGGTGGCCAGAATGGCAAAGTATCGGTATAAAATTGACTACCGCCGAGTAGCCGAAAATACTCATGCGGACGCATTGACTCACGAGAGGCACAGTCCCAATCGGGATGAAGAACTTGAAGATGGGGAAATCCCTGGCTTCCAGAGTACTGTCAGGTCTATGACAGCAGCATAGGATCCAGTGCAAACGGGCACTTCGGGAAGCATTCTGAGGCAATCTCATGATGAATGGGTACGGATTCAGCAGGAAGATGGGGAGCTTGCACAGATCCGGCATTGGGTGACCCAAAAACAGCTGTCCAGCAAAAGTGAGAGGAGGCCCTGACCACTGGGGCCTTGCTGATACTTTGGCAATGGGAAAGACTACACCTGAAAGATGGACTCCTGTATCGGAAGATCCACCCACAGAGAGGTTTATTTGTCACCTGGCAAGTGGTGATTCCTGAAGTACTTTTACACAAAGTGGCCAAGGAAGCCCATGAGAAAGGAGCACACTTTGGCCTGGGAAAGACCCTAAAATGGTTACAGAGGACAGTCTATCACCCCCTACTGAAAACAGCAGTCGAAGAAGTGTGCCTTCAATGCAGGAGCTGCAAATTATCCAAACCCCCTACACAGACTATTGTGACCTCGACTCTGCTGGAAGTTTTGATTGACTATCTGATGGTTGGACCAGCCTACAAGGGATATGAACATTGCCTGGTATGGTGGATCATTTTACCAACTTTGGGGTAGTGACCCCAACTTAAGACCAAACTGCAGAGTCCGCAGCTCACGCCACCTGTAAAAATTATATTCAAGTGATGGAAGAATTTCATCTGTTATACAAGATCGAGAAGTCTTGGATGACTCCCTATCACCCTCAGGGCAATGGGGCCTGCAAACGTTTCAACAAAACCCTCATCCAAATACTGAGAAGCCTGGATGAAGATCGCAAGGGCCGCTGGCCAGATTTTGTACCGGAACTGGTGTGGGTATACAATAAAAGAGTCCATAGCACCACAATTTACACACCTTGCACCCTACACTTTGGCAGACCTGGCAAGGAAATTACTGAGCTGGAACTGGATCCAGAGGAGGACTACCCGCAGACGGGGGTGTCCACCTGAGTGTGTGAACATCGTCATTGGTTGCAGACTCTATGCAGTCTGGTGCAGACTCAGTTTCAAGAACTGGAACAAACTGAAGTGGCCACACTGCGAGGGACAGCTCTGCAGGCTGGAGATCAGGTACTGGTGCGAGACAAGCATCCGCAAGACAAACTCGGCTATCAGTTGTAGGAAACGCTGCATCGGATACAGCGTCAAGTGAACCCTGGAGGACCAATCTATGAAGTTCGACCTGAAGAAAGAGAAGATGGTACACAGGGGCAGGCTACATCCTTGTATATCCCATGACCCAACCTTAGTTGTAAGATGAGTTTCACTCAACTAAGAGCCCTCCTGTAATTCAAATTGAGGAAGAGGATTGTACCGAACCATTGCCTGTAGAAAAGGTAAAGAGACGACTCCTGAGACTCCTGGAGCTCCTGTAATTCCCGAAGGGCTTGCCAGGGTCTGCTGGATTTATTCTGTTTGGAGTGTCTAGGGTTAAATCCTGATAGCCACCTTTTGGTTTCTTTGAGGCTTTTTATAGCCTCTTTCTGGGACCTGCTTTGTCGGTTATACTTTTTGACCTCGGCTTTGAGTGACTTCCCCTATGTGCCTGTGCCTTGTGCCTGTGTTCTAGCTTGATTGTATGATTTTGACTCAGTTCTGTCCATCATTGTGGTTTTGTCTTTGTGCTTCTGTACTGTGCATCTGCTTCTCCGGTATTCTGACTCCTGCTACGTCCCTAACTATTCTCTTTTAGCCTGCCCCTTGAGTACTGCATTTGCCTCTGTTTTACTGACCTTGGCTTGTCTTGGATTACGTCTCCCTTCTGAGTTCCGTTCCTTCCCTGGTGTCTAGTAAATTCATCTTTCCTCTTCCCTCTCCTCAGCCCCGGCGTCTCGGTAGTACCCCGCACTCTCTCCTGGAGCAGTGTGCGAGGCCCCGCCTCCTTCCCCTCTGACCTGCGGTTACGTGCCACAGGTCCTGACAGTGAACTTACCATTCGGCGCTCTGCTCACCGCAGCCCCACTGTATCGCTGTCCCAGCTCATGGACACCGTTAGTACAGCTGTCTCAGGCTGTCAGAGGCTTCGGACTCTCCCTATCAGGACTACTGAAACCGCTGATAAGTGCCCATCTGGCTGTTTCACCTGACAGGGTTGTTTCATCTGAACCGGGCGTGTCCCCGGCCCTGTTGGTCCAACCTGATTTGACTATCTCCCTGGACTATGCAGAGACTTTAAACTGATGTGTATTTGGTCCTGCCAATAAAGCTTCTTTGAATCTTGAATCTTGAATCTTGACTCCAAGTTTACAAATTTCTGAACGCTCAACTGCAGGAAAACTTCCCAACCGTTTTGATCAAGAGCTCTTCGTCTGGCGACAGATTGGGAGAGGAGTAGGAGAATGCCAACGCTTGCTCCAAGAACTCTCGCCCATGGAATGGCGAGCACAAAGGAAAGGGGAATGTAAGGACGAGAGCCAGACTCGGCGTGCTTTATCTGAGACAGATCTGGTACCACTGGTGCTGTTACCTGAGTTGCAGGGGAAAAAGTTTAATTCCCCGGACCAACCCTTGAACCCAGAATGAGGGGGAGTGGGTAGAATAAAAGGGAGGCAGTGCGCAGGAACGCAGGCAGTTACGGCGGGAAGTTGCGGAGCGCAGAAGCTAAGTGTTAGGCTCCCTGCACTGCAGTGTCAGGAGAAAGCAGGCCCAAGCCATAGGGGCCTGCAGGTGGCTGCCAGAGACTACCAACGGGGACGCATCCAGATACCACTGTCCCTGCCTACTTCTGTGCCACTGCTTAGAGTGAGCGACTTTCCTCCACAACCAGGCCCTGATTGCGCATTCCCAGATGGGGAAACCAGGCCACATGCAGAGTGTGGCTGTCTCATCTACCTGCTTCCATATACTTGCGGGCATTGCCGGCCCTGAACAAGAAGGACTGCTCCACTCCCGGGTTTAAAATTGATTGATTAAAATCAAATGATAATATAAAAAAAAAAAATTAAAACATTAATACTTTAATTTTCTTAAATTGTTGATTTTTTTTCCTGGCACCTTCTCTTTAAAGGGTTATTCCTAGATACAATCTTTGGGAGTACACCCTTCCTCTCCCTCACCAAATCAATGTAGTACTGAGCTGTTTATTTACCTGGAATGAAGACTACATGGGTCTGGATACTGTACATTATGCCAACCTACTGATGTTCCCTAGTGAAATCCTCTTTATGGTGTTGATCACGTGGTCTCCAGACCAATCTCTGACCATCATTTATTCCAAAACAAAAGAAGTACATTTTCCTCAAGTGGATAGCCCTCCATTCCAGGCTTCATTGCTATATTGCTCTGTGCCATGATAGCCTTTAAATGCCATGAGACCAATGGAGTAACTGTAGCCCAATCACAGTCATACACTTTCTGATGGTTTGTGTCAACACTATTTGATGCCTTAGACTTTTTATTGTCACATCCAATGTCACTTGCAGTACAGAATGGACCAATCCTGGAACCATTGGTGCGTTGATTTCGCCAAACTTTCCAAGGAGCCTTTTTTCAACACAAAAACTTCAGACTGCATATTTCTCATGCTTCCTGTGAGCAGCCCTTATTGTCTACATATAGCCTGTAATATTTCCAGACTTGTCCCCCCATCAAGCACATGTAGGATGTTTTCGTCTTGAAATTACAAAGGATGCTGAAAGCGGTGGATTTTGGTAATTTTGCTCAAAAGCATTCAGCATGGCAGAACATTCCCCTAAAAACCATTAATAACATAATTGATAACAGCCAAGTCATGTAATTGTGTGTATTTTTGTGTGACATTCATACCCAATACTAAAGAAATCTAGAAGTTTTGTTTCCATTTTTCATTATTTGCATGTCTTTAACATGTCTATCCATCTTAATTCCATGACCTTTTCTTCTTGATCTTGTAATTTCAATGTTGAGGGTTATTTCCATAACCACTGAATAGTGCAAAATTACTTTACAAAATATTACTTATAACTTTGTGTGTCAAAGGAAGGGTTGATTATACTGCATCCAGTGCCATGATAGCCTTTAAATGACATGAGATCAATGGAGTATCTGTAGCCCAATCACAGTCATACACTTTCTGATGGTTTATGTCAACACTATTTGATGCCTTAGACTATTGTCACATCCAATGTCACTTGCAGTGCAGAATGGACCAATCCTGGAACTATTGGTGTGTTGATTTCGCCAAACTTTCCAAGGAGCCGTTTTTCAACACAAAAACTTCAGACTGCATATTTCTCATGCTTCCTGTGAGCATCCCTTATTGTCTACATGTGCTACCATAGCCTGTAATATCTCCAGACTTGTCCCCCATCAAGCACATGTAGGATGTTTTCGTCTTGAAATTACAAAGGATGCTGAAAGCGGTGGATTTTGGTGATTTTGCTCAAATGCATTCAGCATGGCAGAACATTCCCCTAAAAACCATTAATAACATAATTGATAACAGCCAAGGCATGTAATTGTGTGTATTTTTGTGTGACGTTCTTACCCAATACTAAAGAAATCTAGAAGTTTTGAACATTTTGTTTCCATTTTTCATTATTTGCATGTCTTTAACACGTCTATCCATTCTTAATTCCATGACGTTTTCTTCTTGATCTTGTAATTTCAATGTCGAGGGTTATTTCCATAACCACTGAATAGTGCAAAATTACTTTACAAAATATTACTTATAACTTTGTGTGTGCCAGGTGATTATAATTGACTTTCTGCAGTAAATTATTTCTCAAAGGAAGGGTTGATTATACTGCATCCAGTGCTCCAATACTACTACAGGGAATAACATTTTAAGAGATATACCTGACAAAATTGTAAGAAGCATAGTACATGTAAATATGCAAGACAGGAGCTCGGTTGCCATTGTGATGTTGATGAAGCTTATTCTACAAGAATTCAGTGTGATGTTTCTCAAAAGAGAATAGGTGCTTAAGCCACGAAGGGTAATGGTCACACAAGCGAGAACAACTCATTTTAAAGATGTTTCTCCATAATCACATCTGCACAGTGCTGCCCTATGCTACAGCAAATTATTCAGAAAGTTATTTATGTAGATTACGTTATATATTTTCAAAGTACAAGCCACGCAAGTATTCAGAAATTGAAATGACCTTGGCAGGTGCAGCCAGCCTTTAATCCTCACTTCTCCATAAGAGATAAAAATGTAACACAGCAGAAATATGTGTCCGAAATGTGGAATGCACAGGCCACATAGAACAGACTCTTAGCTGTTGCCATACTTGGTGGCTATTTATTATTGCCCATGCTGCCTTGTTGTTATCAGCTACTCGCATTATTAGCAGCTCTCATCTCTCAGAAAGGTTATCAGACACACATTCCTCAGGCTTCAAACAGAATAAAAGCAGCCAAAACCTTTGGACACAATTGTTCGGAAATGAACAATTTTCTTTCAGAGGAAAAGTGGAGCTGTTAGAAGCAGAGAAGACAAGCCTCGGACATCACCAAGGAGACGAAGAGTGGGTTCTCATCTTTGTGGCAAAGAGTTGCATTAAAAAATCTCGCATTGTGTAGATGAGTGTAATGTGTTGGGAAGAGTCGGTGCTGTAGTGTATTCATATTGATTAGATTTTTTTTCTGGGAAGGTAGATGTCGGTATCATAAATTCTGCTCAACAAGATAGAAAAGACTATTCAACCCTGAAGAACATTAACAAAATATAATGTTCTTGACTACGGACATAACCAACGGGATCCCAGGATCTGAGGGCCTCTGTCTTGACGCACTTTGGCCAAAGATAAATGATGAACTGGCTTTCTTGCAATACAGATAGACCAACTTCTCAAAATACAAGAAATCACTTCATGCTTCGTTTCTTTGATGCAGTTTTTGAATCACAAAAATGTGGACTATTTAATGCTAATCGCACAATTTGATCTTACTGGCTGTGTGAATAGCAGCCAGACGTTAGCTGAAATGTTACTCATCATTCTGTGGTTCTGCAAGACTATTATTTATTGTTTCATCAGATGTTTTACCATGTATAGTATGCATTGTAAAATATACAGTACGGTAGATATCTTACGATATTTTAACTTGTGTTTGGAAATAGCCTGAAATGTTGCAGCTGGTGTATTGCTGCATTTTGTCATTGAAAAAAAGAAATATTAACTTCAGCAACAAAGAATTTGAGTGCTGCTTATTATTTGAGGCATCTGTTAATACTACTTTCTTTTGATCTCACTTCCAGAGACGTTCAATCTCTGTACATGAAGGTACCTTTCGTAGATATTAAAAATAATCCAAAGTTTATTTATCATCTCATTTAAAAGAAGCATATAATATCACCATTAACAGCCAAGAGATGTACAGAGTCTGGTGAGTGTCACATTAGTGGTTTCAACAAATATGATAGGACAATGATTTATTATTTTACAGTTCCGTGGTTTAGTCATTTAATAAAGTGCAACAGTGCTGGCTCGCATGAATTATCTTCTGGTCTGTAACCCCTCCATTGCACCAAATATTGCAATCTTCCTCTAAATCTTTTAGAGTCCAGAATTTTATCCACAATGTACTCTTCTTCACCATGGACATTTTCTGTTGGGAAGGTAGCTGAGTTCTTCCTAGAAATGGGTTCTCACTGAATGGTTTGAACAAGGATACATGAAATACAGGGTGTATTATCAGGTTGTTAGGACGTTTTAAACAGAAAGCAACTGGGTTAATTTGTACAGAAATTTTAAAAGGTCCTATGAATTTTTGACCCAATTTAGATTGCAGGTTCATTTTAGATTTTTTGTAGATAGCCAAACCTTGTCACCAACCTGAAGGGTAGGAGGGGCTCTGCGATGTCTATCCGCTGTTTCTTTGCAATCTTCTTGGGCCTTTTGTAAGATCTCCATTACTTCTTTCTGAGCTTTCCACAACTTTGCAAGTCTGTCAGTAACAGCAGGAACCAAAGTAATTCAATAGACATTGGGAATACTTACCGGATGCAGACCATAGTTAACAAAAAATGGGCTTTGGGATGTAGAACTGTGCTTGTAGTTATTATAGGCAAATTCTGCTGTTGATAAGTAGTCCACCCAGTCATCCTGCAGGTAAGAAATAAAACAGTGTTGGTATCATTCGAGTGTCTGGTTAGTTCTTTCCATCTGGCCATTGGATTGTGGGTGGAGGGCAGTAGACAAATTGACAGCAACTCCTACAATTGTGTAGAAGCCTTTCCAAAATTTTGATGGAAACTGAACACATCTATCATTAATTACATTGTCAGGAATTCCATGCAGCCTAAATATCTCTTTGACCACTAATTCTGCAGTTGGTTCAGTGGTAGGTATCCCTTTAGTTGGAATAAAATGGGCCATCTTTGTGAGTCGATCCACCACAAGGATAACGGTCATTTCTTTAGAGGGAGGTAGGTCAACTATAAAATCAATTGAGATTGATCACCATGGCCTGGATAGAACTGGAAGAGGTTGAAGGAGTCTGAAGACTGTGGCATTTTGTACAGTGCACATGTTAAACTGGAGGAAACATATTTTCTCACATTATTCCTACAAGTAGGCCATCAAAATGAATGAAGTGGTAATTCTTGCATTTTCATGACTCCAGGATGTTCTACAAGTTTAGAATCATAGACAAGTTTGAGGACTTCAATTCAAGCAGATTCGGGGACATATATTTGGTGGTTCTGCATCTAAAACCCTTCCTTAAAAGAAAGATCACCATCTTTTGCAGGATGGTTAAGAAAAAAGTTAGTTTGGTATCCATCTTTAATCTTTGTTAAAAATGATTTCCCAAAAATATTTTGGGGCGTAGAATGGTACAGTCAGTGATAGACCTCTTCTGAGGTTCGATAAATATCCTGGACAAAGCATCAGCCTTTCCGTTTTTTGAATCAGGCCGATGAGAAATTATAAAATTAAAACTGCACAAAAATAAGGCCCAACGTGCTTGTCTTGGAAACAACCCTTCAGCTGTGTGGATGAATTCTAAGTTTTCGTGGTCAGTAAGGACAGTCACCGGCTGATTGGCCCCTTCCAAAAATGTCTCCATTCAGAGAATGTATCCTTAAAGTTCGTTATTTCCAATGCCATAATTTTTTTTCTGCAGATGTCATTGTATGAGAAAGGGATGCACATGGATGAAGCTGCGTCTTATCTCCAACTCTCTGTGATAAAATGGCTCCCACCACCGAGTCTGAGGTGTCTACTTTGACAACAAATGGCATTTCAGTATTTGGATGCAGGGCCAGCGTCAACACCCGGCATACCTGGGCAAGTGCCAGGGCCCTGGCGAGACAGGGGGGCCGATTCAGGGCCTGCGTTAGGGGCAGACAGCTGCTTAGGGCACCCGCTCCCCCAGGGGCCCTCAGCTAGCAGCACATTAGCAGCTCTTATGGGGCCTCTGTGAGGCAGGGGGGCTCGCCTGTCACCAGTGCCAACTCCCCCACTGCCGCATTGAACTATACCGGCGGTCTCTGCCCGTAAATTTCAAAGCAAATGATGGAGTAGAGAGCGTCACCTGACGCTCCATCTCCCATCATTTCCCACTCTGCCTCTGACACTGCCGCTGCGGGTGCGCAATGACATCATCGCGCACTTGCTGTGTGTCAGGCAGTGCAGCAGCAGCCGCCAAGGCCAGAGCATGGAGCAGCGCTCAGCGCGGGCACATTGAGAGGTGAGGAGTGTTTTTTTTTTGTAACTGTAACAGTGAGTACTGGACTATGGGGTCATTCTTGGGGGAAGGGGGGCTGTGCTGTATACTACATGTCTGTGCTATATACTACATGGCTGTGTTATATACTACATGGGCTGTGCTACATATTAAATGGGCTGTTATATACTACGTGGGCTGTGCTATATACTATATGGGCTGTTATATGCTACGTGGGCAGTGCTATATACTACATGGCTGTTCTATATACTATGTGGGCCACGTTATATACTATGTGGGCTGTGTTATATAATATGTAGCTGTGCTATATACTATATGGGCTGTTATATGCTATGTGGGCTGTGCTATATACTACGTGGCTGTGTTATATACTATGTGAGCTGTGTTATACACTACATGGCTGTGCTATATGTGATCATGAATCGTGGTATGTGTTAAAAGCGGGGCCCACTGAGACACTTTTTCGCCCAGGCCCCTCAAAAACCTGGAGCCGGCTCTGTTTGGATTGACTAGTTAGTATGAAAAAGTAAATTGTCTTCAGTTTGTCAAAAGCCACTTGTGCCTTTGGAGACCAGGAAAACACTTTGGTTCCCTTTGTGAGTGAAGTAATTGATAAAATGATTTTTGAAAGTTTTTTCAATTAATCTTCTGTAGAAATTTGAAAATTCTATAAAGCGCTGGACGTCTGTTAGATTTATTAGTTTAGGCCCGTCAAGTACCGCACAGATTTTACTGGGCCTAATGCTCAGATGATAGCAGATGATATAGTCCAGAAACTGAGTCCTAATTTGTTCAAATTCACATTTTTCAAGTCAGATATAGAGCTTCTTCTCAAGTAGACATTTCAGGACTAACTGGACATGCCTGCGATGCTCTTCCAAGGTATCTGAAAATATAGGAATTGAGTTATATTTATCTCATTGAGATAAACAACAAATCGATCCAAGGAATCTTGAAAAATTAATAAATGAAGTACTGAAAGGTGGCAGGAGTGTTGCTAAGCTGAAAGGCATAACCAGGTATTGGTACTTTTGGCAGTGTGGACAGGTGCCAAGTCCTGCTGGAGAATGAAATTTCCATCTCCAAAAAGCAGATGGAAGCATGGAGTGTTCTAAAATTTCCTGGTAGATGGCTGCGCTGATTTTGGTCTTCATAAAACACAGAGGACCTACACCCGCAGATGACATGGCTCCCCAAACCATAACTGATTGTGGAAACTTCACACTACACCTCAAGCATCTTGGATTGTGTGTCTCTCCACTCTTCCTCCAGACCCTGGGACCATAATTTCCAAATAAAATGCAAAATTTACTTTCATCTGAAAACAACACCTTGGACTACTGAACAACAGTCCAGTTCTTCACCCAGGCAAGATGCTTCTGGCATTATTTATTGGTCATGAGTTACTTGATACAAGGAATGCGACACTTGTAGCCCATGTCCTGAATATATCTGTGTGTGGTGGCTTATGAAGCAATGACTCCATCAGTAGTTCACTCCTTGTGAATCTACCCCAAATTTTTTGAATAGCATTTTCTTGACAATCCTTTCAAGGCTGTGGTTATCCCAGTTGCTTGTGCACCTTTTTCCACCACACTTTTTCCTTCCACTAAACTTTCCATTAATATGCCAATGGCTGCCTTCTGGACATCTGTCTAGTCAGCAGTCTTCCCAATGGTTGTGAAGCCTACTGAACCAGACTGAGGGACTTTTTCAAATGCTCAGGAATCAGATGACTTTGCAAGTGTTTTTTGCTAATTATTCTAATTTACTGAGATAATGACTTTTGGATTTTCATGGGCTGTAAGCCATAGTTATCAACATAAACAGAGATAAACACTTGAAATAGATCACTCTGTTTGTAATGACTCTAGATAATATATGAGTTTCACTTTTTGTATTGAAGAACTAAAATAAATTACCTTTTTGATGATTCTAATTTTGCTCGGTCGCATCTACCTTGCTGAGCATGTGACCCAGTGCTCTGCTCATGTGACTCATGTGGTCGACGCTTCTGGGTCATGTGCTCACTGCCTCACTGTGATGCTTCTGGGGATGTAACCAGTGGGTAGGACCATCTATCGCATGCACCAATGAACACTGGCATTAGTTATTAACATCCACACAGGTCTGTAATAGAGATAAGCAAATTTGTTTGGGTCCCTGCTTATTCGGAGGGAACCCGGATACATGGAGCGCTTCGGCTGATCATTTGTTCGGCACCGCTCCTGCATGTGTTGCGGCTGTGTGACAGTCACAGCACTTGCATGGAGAGCCCAACACAAAGGCTCTCCATGCATGTGCTGTGACTGTCACACAGCTATCACACATGCAGCTGCGGAACCGAACATCTGGTTATCGGGAGCGATTTCAGTTATCCCGGTTAGCTCTGAAGCTTATTCGGTAAGCGTTATAGCTTGCCGAATAAGCAGGGACCCAAACAAATTCACTCATCTTTAGTCTGTAACTATTGGTCATCTGTATATACAAAATACCCTAACCTATCATACTATAATCAAGTAACATAGTAACATAGTTATTAAGGTTGAAGGAAGACTTTAAGTCCATCTAGTTCAACCCCTCAGAAGAAGTCAAGCACCGAAATGCATATAGGGGACCCGGCACAATCTCTCAGCTTGGGTAATTACACTTTTTATTTAAGATTGCCTCCATTTGCATTTGCACTGTACTTGTTATTGTGCTACTTGCTAGTTTTTCTTTGTAATTAGATCTCTCTCTCTCTTTGTATATTACCTCTCTAATTTTTATGCACAATATTTATGTCCATATTTACATTGTAAAACTTATTAACCTTTTGCTATCACATTATTTTTGTTTTTTCTGAATTTGGCCATATGCCTATTCATTGTGGTACATGCACATATATGTAATGTACTTATCTGTATACCATATGCTGTGACTAGTGACCTTTTATCTTGTGCTTCGGCTGTTTTCACATGTGAATATTATATTTGCAATTTGTGTAATAAAGATTTCTACTTTTGAAATAATTATTTTTGTGGCCTAGTCAAAGCCCAGACCTTAATCTAATTGAGAATATGTGGTCAGACTTGAAGATTGCTGTTCACCAGAGGAAATCTAACTTGAAGGTGCTGTAGCAGTTTTGACTGGAGAAATGGGCAAAAATCTCAGTGCCAAGATGTGGAAAGCTCATAGTCATAGAGACTTATCCAAAGCAACTTGCACCTGGAATTGTTGCAAAAGGAGGCTCTACAATGTGCTAACTTTATGGGAGTGATTAGTTATGCTCACTGAAGTTTACAGGTATTTTGTCCTATTTATTTATTGTTTGCTACACAAAAAAAACTGAAATGTTTACAGTTCCAGCCATGTTCTTTACATGAACTGACGCAAATCCTCCAAATAAACAGTGACATTCCAGGCTGTGAGGTAGCAAAACACAAAAAATGCCAAGGTGGTGAATATTTTCTCAAGCCACTGTGTGTATATAAATTATATATATATTCAGTTGTGCTCAAAAGTTTAAATACCCAGGCAGAATTTTGGCTTTCTCGGTCATTTTTCAGAGAATATGAATGATAACACCAAAACTTTTTCTCCACTCATGGTTAGTGTTTGGGTGAAGTCATTTATTGTCAAACTACTGTGTTTTCTCTTTTAAAATCATAATGACACCTCAAAACATCCAATTGACCTTGATCAAAAGTTTACATACCTTGGTGATTTTGTTCTGATAACATGCACATAAGTTGGCACAAATGTGTTTCAATGGCTACTAAAAGTAACATCATCACCCGTGACCTGTTTGCTTGTAATCAGTGTGTGCGCATAAAAGCTGAGTGAGTTTCTGAGATCCAGACAGACTCTTGCATCTTTCATCCAGCCACTGATGTTTCTTGATTGTGAGTCATGGGGAAATTGAAAGAATTGTCAACAGATTTAGGGGAAAAGGTGTTGAACTGTATAAAACGGGAAAGGGATACAAAAAGATATCCAAGCAATTGATAATGCCAGTCAGCAGCATTCAAACTGTGATTAACAAATGGAAAATCAGGGGCTCTGTAAAAACAAAACAAAAATTCCATCCACAGATGCCAGGACAATTGTTTGGGATGCAAAGAAAAACCCACAAATAACATCAGCTGAAATACTGTACTTTCTGAAAACTAGCGATGTGGCTGGTTCAAGATGCACAATACAGAGGCCCTTGAAAGAAAATGGGCTGCATGATTGAGTCATTAGAAGAAAGCCATTACTGTGCAAATGCCACAAAGTATCTCACCATGTTTTGGGGATATGTGAGCTACAAAGACACAGGGAACTTGATCAAAGTTGAAGAAAAGATGAATGCAGCACATCAGCAAATACTGGAGGCAAATTTGCTGTGCATGAGACGTACTTGGACATTCCAACATGACAACGATCCAAAACACAAGGCTAAGTCAACCTGTCATTGGCTACAGCAGATCAAACTGAACGTTCTGGAGTGTCCATCTCAGTCTCCTGACCTCAATATGATTGAGCAACTCTGGGGAGATCTCAAGTGTGCAGTTCATGCTACACAGCCCAGTAATTTACAGGAACTGGAGGCTTTTTGCCAAGAAGAGTGGGCAGCTTTACCATCATCTACAACTACCACAAAAGACTTCAAGCTGTCATTGATGGTAGAGGAGGCAAAACACGGTATTAACAAATAGAGTATGTAATCTTTTCATCAGGGTCATTTGGATATTTTATGTTGTCATTATGATTTAAAAAGAGAAAACACAGTAGTTTGACAATACATAGCTTTACCCAACCACTAACCATGAGTGAAGAAAAAGTTTTGGTGTTAACATTCATATTCTCTGAAAAAAAGGCCAAGGAAGCAGAAAATTCTGCCGGGGTATGTAAACTTTTGAGCACAACTGTAGATATACAGTATGTATATGTTCCTTCTGCGTCCCAGAGCTTCCAGCAAGCTAAACAAAAATCAAAATAGCAAGCTGGACAGAAAAATAGCAAACTAAAGAAAAACAAACAGGAACTTAGCTTCTGCTGGGAAGACAGGTCACAAGAATGATCCAGGAAAGAACTAGACCAATACTGGAACATTGACAGGTGGCATGGAGCAATGATCTAAGTGGAGTTAAATAGAGCAGCCAGCTAACAAATTAACCTCGTCACCTGTGGAAGGACACTCAGAAGCCGCAGCCCCATGGACAGAACCAGCCGAAGTACCATTCATGACCACAGGAGGGAGCTTGACAACAGAATTCACAACAGTACCCCCCCTTGAGGAGGGGTCACCGAACCCTCACCAGAGCCCCCAGGCCGACCAGGACGAGCCAAATGAATGGCACGAACCAGATCGGCAGCATGAACATCGGAGGCAAAGACCCAGGAATTATCTTCCTGACCATAACCCTTCCACTTGACCAGGTACTGGAGTTTCCATCTCGAAATATGAGAATCCAAAATCTTCTCCACCACATACTCCAACTCCCCCTCAACCAACACCGGGGCAGGAGGATCAACGGATGGAACCACAGGCGCCACTGTTATGACCTGGTGGTCAGGACAATAATGGACCTGGTGGTTAAGAGCGCACGGAATGACCTGATAGTTACTGATAATAAGGACGAGCTCTGGGACGTGGGAACTCTGCTGACCGCAATCTGTAAACCTATCAAACACACTAGAAATAGCCGTGGATTGCGCCTAACGCTCCCTATGCAACCCGGCACAGCCTAAGAAACTAGCTAGCCCTGAAGATAGAAAAATAAAGCCTACCTTGCCTCAGAGAAATTCCCCAAAGGAAAAGGCAGCCCCCCACATATAATGACGGTGAGTAAAGATGAAAATACAAACACAGAGATGAAATAGATTTAGCAAAGTGAGGCCCGACTTACTGAACAGACCGAGGATAGGAAAGGTTACTTTGCGGTCAGCACAAAAACCTACAAAAAGACCATGCAGAGGGCGCAAAAAGACCCTCCGCACCGACTCACGGTGCGGAGGCGCTCCCTCTGCGTCCCAGAGCTTCCAGCAAGCAAGACAACAAATTAAATAGCAAGCTGGACAGAAAAATAGCAAACCCAAGAAATACAAGCTGGAACTTAGCTTCTGATGGGAAGACAGGTCACAAGAACGATCCAGGAGTGAACTAGACCAATACTGGAACATTGACAGGTGGCATGGAGCAAAGATCTAAGTGGAGTTAAATAGAGCAGCCAGCTAACGAATTAACCTCGTCACCTGTGGAAGGAAACTCAGAAGCCGCAGCCCCATGGACAGAACCAGCCGAAGTACCATTCATGACCACAGGAGGGAGCTTGACAACAGAATTCACAACAGTACCCCCCCTTGAGGAGGGGTCACCGAACCCTCACCAGAGCCCCCAGGCCGACCAGGACGAGCAAAATGAAAGGCACGAACCAGATCGGCAGCATGAACATCGGAGGCAAAGACCCAGGAATTATCTTCCTGACCATAACCCTTCCACTTGACCAGGTACTGGAGTTTCCATCTCGAAATATGAGAATCCAAAATCTTCTCCACCACATACTCCAACTCCCCCTCAACCAACACCGGGGCAGGAGGATCAACGGATGGAACCACAGGCGCCACTGTTATGACCTGGTGGTCAGGACAATAATGGACCTGGTGGTTAAGAGCGCACGGAATGACCTGATAGTTACTGATAATAAGGACGAGCTCTGGGACGTGGGAACTCTGCTGACCGCAATCCCTAAACCTATCAAACACACTAGAAATAGCCGTGGATTGCGCCTAACGCTCCCTATGCAACCCGGCACAGCCTAAGAAACTAGCTAGCCCTGAAGATAGAAAAATAAAGCCTACCTTGCCTCAGAGAAATTCCCCAAAAGAAAAGGCAGCCCCCCACATATAATGATGGTGAGTAAAGATGAAAATACAAACACAGAGATTAAATAGATGTAGCAAAGTGAGGCCCGACTTACTGAACAGACCAAGGATAGGAAAGGTTACTTTGAGGTCAGCACAAAAACCTACAAAAAGACCACGCAGCTGGAACTTAGCTTCTGATGGGAAGACAGGTCACAAGAACGATCCAGGAGTGAACTAGACCAATACTGGAACATTGACAGGTGGCATGGAGCAAAGATCTAAGTGGAGTTAAATAGAGCGGCAGCTAACGAATTAACCTCGTCACCTGTGAAACTCAGAAACACCCACCAGAGGAAGTCCATGGACAGAACCAGCTGAAGTACCATTCATGACCACAGGAGGGAGCCCGACAACAGAATTCACAACAGTATCCCTCCTTGAGGAGGGGTCACCGAATCCTCACCAGAGCCCCCAGGCCGACCAGGATGAGCCAAATGAAAGGCACAAACCAGATCGGCAGCATGAACATCAGAGGCAAAACCCAGGAATTATCTTCCTGACCATAACCCTTCCACTTGACCAGGTACTGGAGTTTCCGTCTCGAAACACGAGAATCCAAAATCTTCTCCACCACATACTCCAACTCCCCCTCAACTAACACCGGGGCAGGAGGATCAACGGATGGAACCACAGGCGCCACGTATCTCCGCAATAACGACCTATGGAACACATTATGGATGGCAAAAGAAGCAGGAAGGGCCAAACGAAATGACACAGGATTGATAACCTCAGAAATCTTATACGGACCAATGAAACAAGGCTTAAACTTAGGAGAGGAAACCTTCATAGGAACATAACGAGATGACAACCAAACCAAATCCCCAACACGAAGTCGGGGACCCACACAGCACCGGCGGTTAGCGAAACGTTGAGCCTTCTCCTGGGACAATATCAAATTGTCCACCACATGAGTCCAAATCTGCTGCAACCTATCCACCACAGTATCTACACCAGGACAGTCTGAAGACTCAACCTGCCCTGAAGAGAAACGAGGATGGAAACCAGAATTGCAGAAAAACGGCGAAACCAAAGTAGCCGAGCTGGCCCGATTATTAAGGGCGAACTCAGCCAACGGCAAAAAGGACACCCAATCATCCTGATCAGCAGAAACAAAGCATCTCAGATATGTTTCCAAAGTTTGATTAGTTCGTTCGGTTTGGCCATTTGTCTGAGGATGGAAAGCCGAGGAAAAAGACAAATCAATGCCCATCCTAGCACAAAAGGATCGCCAAAACCTTGAAACAAACTGGGAACCTCTGTCAGAAACGATGTTCTCCGGGATACCATGTAAACGAACCACATGCTGGAAAAATAATGGCACCAAATCAGAGGAGGAAGGCAATTTAGACAAAGGTACCAAATGGACCATCTTAGAAAAGCGATCACAAACCACCCAAATGACCGACATCTTTTGAGAGACGGGGAGATCCGAAATAAAATCCATAGAAATATGCGTCCAGGGCCTCTTCGGGACCGGCAAGGGCAAAAGCAACCCACTGGCAAGAGAACAGAAGGGCTTAGCCCGAGCACAAGTCCCATAGGACTGCACAAAAGAACGCACATCCCGCGACAAAGACGGCCACCTGAAGGATGTAGCCACCAAATCTCTGGTACCAAAGATTCCAGGATGCCCAGCCAACACTGAACAATGAATCTCAGAGATAACTCTACTAGTCCATTTATCAGGGACAAACAGTCTCCCCGCTGGGCAACGGTCAGGTCTATCAGCCTGAAATTCTTGACGCACCAGCCGCAAATCAGGGGAGATGGCAGACAATATCACCCCCTCTTTGAGAATACCCGCCGGCTCAGGAACACCCGGAGAGTCAGGCACAAAACTCCTTGACAGGGCATCAGCCTTCACATTCTTAGAGCCCGGAAGATACGAAACCACAAAATCAAAATGGGAGAAAAATAACGACCACCGAGCCTGTATCGGATTCAACCGTTTGGCAGACTCAAGATAAGTCAAATTCTTGTGATCTGTCAAGACCACCACGCGATGCTTTGCTCCTTCCAGCCAATGACGCCACTCCTCGAATGCCCACTTCATGGCCAACAATTCACGATTACCAACATCATAGTTACGCTCAGCAGGCGAAAACTTTCTAGAAAAGAAAGCACATGGCTTCATCACCGAGCCATCAGAACTTCTCTGCGACAAAACAGCCCCTGCTCCAATCTCAGAAGCATCAACCTCAACCTAAAACGGAAGCGAAACATCTGGCTGGCACAACACAGGGGCAGAAGAAAAACGACGCTTCAACTCCTGAAAAGCCTCTACAGCCGCAGAAGACCAATTGACCACATCAGCACCCTTCTTGGTCAAATCAGTCAACGGTTTAGCAACAGTAGAAAAATTAGCGATGAAGCGCCGATAAAAATTAGCAAAGCCCAGGAACTTCTGCAAGCTCTTCACAGATGTCGGCTGAGTCCAATCGTAAATGGCCTGAACTTTAACAGGGTCCATCTCGATAGTAGAAGGGGAAAAACGAAACCCAAAAATGAAACCTTCTGAACTCCAAAGAGACACTTTGACCCCTTCACAAACAAGGAATTCGCACGAAGGACCTGGAACACCATTCTGACCTGCTTCACATGAGACTCCCAATCATCTGAAAAGACCAAAATATCATCCACATACACAATCAGGAATTTATCCAGGTACTCTCGGAAGATGTCATGCATAAAGGACTGAAATACTGATGGAGCATTGGAAAGCCCGAATGGCATAACCAGGTACTCAAAATGGCCCTCGGGCGTATTAAATGCTGTTTTCCATTCATCGCCTTGTTTAATACGCACAAGATTATACGCCCCTCGAAGATCTATCTTGGTGAACCAACTAGCCCCTTTAATACGAGCAAACAAATCAGACAGCAACGGCAAAGGATACTGAAATTTGACTGTAATTTTATTAAGAAGGCGGTAATCAATACAAGGTCTCAAAGAACCATCCTTCTTGGCCACAAAAAAGAACCCTGCTCCTAACGGTGATGACGACGGGCGAATATGGCCTTTCTCCAAGGATTCCTTTATATAACTCCGCATAGCGGCGTGTTCTGGCACAGATAAATTGAACAATCGGCCCTTAGGAAACTTACTACCAGGAATCAAATTAATTGCACAATCGCAATCCCTATGAGGAGGTAGGGCACTGGCTTTGGGCTTATCAAATACATCCCGATAATCCGACAAAAACTCTGGAACTTCAGAAGGAGTGGAAGACGAAATAGACAAAAATGGAACATCACCATGTACCCCCTGGCAACCCCAGCTGGACACAGACATAGATTTCCAGTCCAATACTGGATTATGAACCTGTAGCCATGGCAACCCCAAAATGACCACATCATCCAGATTATGAAACACCAGAAAGCGGATATCCTCCTGATGTGCAGGAGCCATGCACATGGTCAACTGGGTCCAATACTGAGGCTTATTCTTGGCCAAAGGCGTAGCATCAATTCCTCTCAATGGAATAGGATACTGCAAGGGCTCCAAGAAAAAACCACAGCGCCTAGCATACTCCAAGTCCATCAAATTCAGGGCAGCGCCTGAATCCACAAATGCCATAACAGAATAGGATGACAAAGAGCAAATCAGAGTAACAGACAATAGAAATTTAGACTGTACCGTACCAATGGTGGCAGACCTAGCGAACCGCTTAGTGCGCTTAAGACAATCGGAGATAGCATGAGTGGAATCACCACAGTAAAAACATAGCCCATTCCGACGTCTGTGTTCTTGCCGTTCAGCTCTGGTCAAAGTCCTATCACATTGCATAGGCTCAGGTCTATGCTCAGATAATACCGCCAAATGGTGCACAGCTTTACACTCACGCAAGCGTCGATTGATCTGAATGGCCAAAGACATAGACTCATTCAGACCAGCAGGCATGGGAAATCCCACCATGACATCCTTAAGGGCTTCAGAGAGACCCTTTCTGAAAATTGCTGCCAGGGCATATTCATTCCACTGAGTGAGTACAGACCTCTTCCTAAACTTCTGACAATATATCTCTACCTCATCCTGACCCTGACACAGAGCCAGCAAGATTTTCTCTGCCTGATCCACTGAATTTGGTTCATCATACAGCAATCCAAGCGCCAGGAAAAACGCATCAATATGACGCAATGCCGGATCTCCTGGCGCAAGGGAAAATGCCCAGTCTTGAGGGTCGCCACGTAACAAAGAAATAATGATTTTCACTTGTTGAACAGGGTCACCTGAGGAGCGAGGTTTCAAAGCAAGAAACAATTTACAATTATTTTTGAAATTCAAGAACTTAGATCTATCACCAAAAAACAAATCAGGAATTGGAATCCTAGGCTCTGACATCGGATTCTGAACCACAAAATCTTGAATGTTTTGTACCCTTGCAGTGAGATTATTCATACAAGAGGGCAGACCTTGAATGTCCATATCTACACCTGTATCCTGAACCACCCAGAGGTAAAGGAGAAAAGAAAGATAAAACACACTGCAAAGAAAAAAAATGGTCTCAGAACTTCTCTTTTCCCTCTATTGAGAAGCATTAGTACTTTGGGCCACCTGTACTGTTATGACCTGGTGGTAAGGACAATAATGGACCTGGTGGTTAAGAGCACACGGAATGACCTGATAGTTACAAATAATATAGTACGAGCTCTGAGACGTGGGAACTCTGCTGACCGCAATCCCTAATCCTATCACACACACTAGAAAAAGCCGTGGATTGCTCCTAACGCTCCCTATGCAACTCAACACAGCCTAAGGAACTAGCTAGCCCTGAAGATAGAAAAATAAGCCTACCTTGACTCAGAGAAATTCCCCAAAGGAAAAGGCAGCCCCCCACATATAATGACTGGGAGTAAAGATGAAAATACAAACACAGAGATGAAATAGATTTAGCAAAGTGAGGCCCGACTTACTGAACAGACCGAGGATAGGAAAGGTTACTTTGCGGTCAGCACAAAAACCTACAAAAGACCACGCAGAGGGCGCAAAAAGACCCTCCGCACCGACTCACGGTGCGGAGGCGCTCCCTCTGCGTCCCAGAGCTTCCAGCAAGCAAGACAAAAATCAAAATAGCAAGCTGGACAGAAAAATAGCAAACTAAAGAAAAACAAACAGGAACTTAGCTTCTGCTGGGAAGACAGGTCACAAGAACGATCCAGGAGAGAACTAGACCAATACTGGAACATTGACAGGTGGCATGGAGCAATGATCTAAGTGGAGTTAAATAGAGCAGCCAGCTAACAAATTAACCTCGTCACCTGTGGAAGGAAACTCAGAAGCCGCAGCCCCATGGACAGAACCAGCCGAAGTACCATTCATGACCACAGGAGGGAGCTTGACAACAGAATTCACAACAGATAAGGTATCCACTTGCTGGGTTCCCCTGCTGCTCACACCTTTCCAGAAGCAGGACCGAGTCGAATGCTCTCAGGCTCTCTTGATAATGTGCCATGGAAATCAGGAGGAGTTTTTCAACAGATTGATCACACAGGATGAAAGCTTGGTCCAGCACTATGATTCTGAGAATAAAGTCCAGTTGATGCATGGAAGCATCATGACTCACCGCCTCCAAAGAAGGCACGTGACCTACCCTCAGCATGCAAGGTCATGCTCACAGTATTTTGGGACCAGCACGGAGTATTATTGATGGATTTTCTAGCAAAAGGTACCATGATCACTGGGGCATACCATGCTTTACTGTTGCGGAAATTGCGAGAGGCCATCAAAACCAAGAGTTGTGGCATGCTGCTGTTGCTTTGAAATTCTACTGCATCCCCCTTATTTACCATCAGACTTCCGCGTCTTTTCAAACAATGAAGTTATTTTTGAAGGCAAGGCATTTTCCAGATGATGAGACTCTGATTTCCAAAGTCACAACGTGGCTTTTGAAGACACCTGTCAACTTCTAAAATCGAAGTGTTTACAGTTGCTTAAAGAGATGGGAGGAGTGTGTGTACCTAGGTGGCACCGATGTGGAGAAGGACTAATAACTGTGCCAAGTTTCATTGCTCTCAGTCCACATGAAGCGGGTCAGGGGAAATCTTTAATGAATGCCCCCCCCCGTATCATTGTTGTAGCTCAGATCTTCTGGAGTAATTTACTTTGCTTTTTTAGCTGCTGTAGTATATGCACCTTATTCTCCATACATTTTTTTCACTTTTTGAGTCATCTTTCCTTTTTAAGACTTTTTTTATTTTTCCTTGACACCTTTGTCTATCCTTTTTTAAAATGATTCATGAAACTTTTTATCAAATGTCACATTATTATGGCGCTTCTCAGTCCAATCCTTGCCTATAATAAACTTACTTTTGGAGTTTTTAATTTGGCTCATTTTTCGTTAAGCATACTTTTGGAGTTTTTAATTTGGCTCATTTTTCGTTAAGCATGCGACATTCAAAAAGTTTTTTTCAGCTTAAAAGTAGTAAAACCTGCTTAAAGACAAAAACAAAGAACAATATTTAATTTACATAAATTTTATATTTGCATTTTGAATGCTTTGGCCCAAAAAACATCAGCAAATACCACAAGACTAAAAAAAGAAAAGTGACTTTAATAAATTGCAACTCATTAATTTCTGCCTCTGTTCTTAGCCTTAGATGGGTATCCAGCATCTTACTTGATTGCTAATAGCTGCCTTGTTTTTGGAAAGCATCTTTTTAGCCTTCGAACAAAAGCACAGAGAAAGGGTGAAAGATGACTGAAAGAATGGCATCGTTTTCTATTGCTCAGAGACTGTTGTATTGTGCTCTTTACACCAGGTTATACACGTTTGTGCATTGTCCCCAAGTGATTTCCAAATTGTAGCCTTGCCATAAATTTCTGTTTTATGAAACTCAGCTATTCTGTACAGAGGTTTCTATTTGTGATTTCTGTTTTGTATCATTTTCCTTCCCACATCAAGACAAAGAGCTGTTTGTCTCTGATACCGGACAGAGAGATACTGATCCAACTAGCCAGTAATTATAATTTCTATGTAAATGCCATTTGCTTCCCAGGCTAAGAAAATAAAACTACCCTATTCCTAATTTGTGACAGGCAGATAAATACATAGCTAACATTTGACCTACACTTGCATTTTCAAATTCAATTAATAATGTAGGTTTGTGGCATGACAGATACCACCAGTGCTCTCATGGACTCGTGGACTGACTAGATAAAATGTACTGAGTTCTTTCAAAATTTCATTTGTTGTGATGGAAATAATAGTGCCACATGAAATATTATTCTTCTCAAATGTTACAGAACTTAAAAACTGTCCAGAGCCACTAAAACAAAGGTGTACAACCTGTGGTCTTGGGGACAACATGTCACCCTCAAAACCTTTCTGCATGGCCCTCAACTATATGGATATTTTTGTGACCATGTCATTATCCAGGTAAGGAGTTGATGAAGAAAAGAAGTGGCCATGCACAAGTACTGCCGTAATCACTGTAGATTACATGAGAAGTGAAGCACTTGACTATCAGCGTCCTGTACATACTAGCTGGAGAAAGCTGAATCTATACCCACTTCCTTTTTCAATTACGGGAGAAGAGGACCTCAATTCTGCTGAAAGGTAGGAATCCTAAACATGAAGTCAGAACTTGTTAAATATTTCTGCTGTGATATTTATGATGCTTTATTGCGGCCCATGGTGTTGGCTCAATCTGGCAATGTGGCACTCAGTCTAAAAAGGGATGCTGTAAATGAATGTGAAGCAGCTGGCCGCTTCAGGACCCTACGATTAGCACACTCCATCACAGATCACAGCTTCCTGGAATCCTGACTTTTAAATAAAAATTTTTTAAGTGTCTGTAGGAGATTGTTACTTTTTATCAATGATGATACATTTGAATTCTAGCGACTAACACATCTGCAATTCAGATGGCAACCTCACTTATGTGAAACCTGAGCAGTTGCTTATATTGCCTTGAAAAGTCACATTTGAATGTTCTAGCTGCAAAGATTCTTTTTCTCCTGGTTTCTAACCTTTTATGGCTCTCTGTTGTCATGATTTAATGTTTTAAAAGATTGTGCCTTTTTATATGGTAGGAACACATGGACATACACAAAATAAATAGAACCCTTTAATGGAAAGTGCTCCACCAATTAACAATTAATATACCGTATGTCAAATGTAAAGGGGTTTTCCTGGGGTTGACTGAAATATGTTTTTAGGTGGTATATTGTATGCAATTAAAAACAACCCAAGTAAACATTATGTTCATTCTGAATTTGGCTGAAGGGTTAAAGATGAAACTGGCTCCTTATAAAAGTAATGCAGCTGTATACAATTTTACACAATGAACTCACCTTTGATGCTGTAGATACCTGATATGAAAGTAGTTTTAGTTGCTGGTAGCACTTATAACAATTTATGGGTATAGCATGTAATACTTTGGGGTTATCTACCCAAAAAGTGTAGCGGCATACAAATACACAAAAACAAGGGAGAAAAGATAATTTACATGTCCCATACAAAAATGCAGCATTTCAACTAAAGCAAGGGTCTTTATTAAGATGTTTGAAACACACCTTCGCATAGGTTAAAATGTTGTAGTTTTGTGAGTCAGAGTGTCATGGCAAAAAAAGATTCCGACAAGCTTTTTCCCCACCATGGACAATATTGTGGGGACATGCAATTGATCGATTCAAACAAACATGCTTCTTGTTCAGTTGCACTACATTATTTATTTCACATAGCTCTTTGCTTTATGTCCTAGCTGCTGCTTTTTTCACATTTACCGCCTTTTTACACATTCTGTGCACTCTCTCCACATCAGTCCACATCATACCTGCTCTTTGTCTATATTCTCCTTCTACTAGTTGCTGGTGACATCTCCCCTATTCCTGGCCCTCCTTCCAATAGTAAATATATCTCTCTTACTGCTGCAAGAACCCTGCTAATCTTATCAACATTTAGTGCATGCTTCCTCCGATCTATTTTAATTATTTCCTCTTGAACTCATGGCTAGCATGTGTCCAGGACTGCTTCCTTTCCAATTCTTTTAGCCTTCTGGCTCTCATTGAAACCTGAAACTAATGGTCAGTCACCACCTCTTCTGCTGCTCTTTTGCTTAGTGTGCTACAATACTCACATACCCCTAGACCTGAGAGCAGACAGGGTGGAGGTCTTGGTCTGCTACTTTCATCACAATGTGCTTCAAGGTCCATACTGTTAGATTCTTCAAACACTTTTGCCTGTGAGTGGTGGTTGTGAATCGCCCTTTGGGTAAAAAAAAACAAAACAGTTTCTGGATTGCCTTGCCACTTTGCTTCAACACTCTCCTTTTCCCACTCTCATCATTGGAGAATTTGACATCACCACTGATAATCCACTCTTTAGATTGGCTACTCATTTTCTTTCTGTAACCTCTTCTTTTGGCTTTCACCGCCTACTTAGTCTTATACGCATGAAGACATGTGAATATGCTGGACCTGGTCTTCTTCCGTCTCTGCTTACTTTATGACTTTACTAACACCCCTCCCCATTCTCTGACAACAACCTTTTTATTTCACTGTCAAGAGCTGTTCCCCCTCTCAGGACACCCCTGATTACCACACATACAGAAATTTACGTGACATCGATACCCAAAAGCTGATTAACAGTCTTCAGCCATCCTTAGCTCTAATCTCCTCCCTTTCCTGTCCAGATTAAGCATTGTCACATTACAATGATATGCAGAAAGACATGTCACAGATGATGGCAACTCTGGCAAAAACTGCAAACATGTCTTCTCTAGCAGTGCTCTAGGTGTCAGCTGTCAGTGGAGAAAATCAATTTCAGCAGAAAACCATGTAGCTTGGGCTCAGAACTTATAACTCTGCTCTCCATTTGGCCAAACCAGCCTATTTGCCCACCCTCATCACATCACTAACTAATAATCCAAACCAACTCTTTTACACTTTCTACTCCCTTACAAACCCTAGTGTACAGGCTCCCTGTCACCAACCTCTTCGCTGATGACCTGCCAGAATAATCAATCATATCTACCAGTATATTTTGATCCAATCCCTTTAGAGCTTGGACCACTTTCCCTCCCTCATCTCAAATTCACTTTTCACCTATAAACCTGTCACAGAACAGGCTCCTCGCTTCTTCTAGCCCTGCAACCTGCACTATGACTCTATACCCTCACATCACCTGCAGTCTTCCTCACCAGTGGTCATTACCCACTTAACTAAAATATTTTACCTCTCTCCTTTTTCCATTATCTTCACTAGAGATGAATGAATGTGTTCAGAAAGGCTTGTGTCATTAGCTGCCAATGTCATATAAAGAGCGGACCTGTTGTTTTAGTGCCATTTTATCAGTGTAGCAGCACAGAGAGACAGCTCATGCTGCTGTGACAGGATAGTCAGAAAGTTAATCTAGGAAGTTGATAGTCAGCTAGTCAGATACTGTACATAGGATCATTTGTGGCTGTAAAAACCGACATTCCAGCAGATCTATAATTTTTGCTCGTTGTCTGTGAGACCAGGGCACATTTCAGCATATAACTCTTTTGTGCAGTTAATATTGTGCTTGAGCCAGGAGTCCACATAAGAGAATGTAGTTTGTTTGTTGTAATATCATCTTCCAGAAAACAGACCACATTTCAGTATCTAATAATTTTTTGTTCATATTTGTGCTCTGTCTAAGAGTCCACATTTAAAAATCTAAGTTGTTTGTTCTAATATATGCTCCAGAAAGCAGGGGATATTTCATTATCTAATCATTTTGTGCTGATATTTTTGATCCATTCATGAGTCTAGATTTGAGAATCAATATAGTTTGTTCTAATAGCATGCTCCAGAAGGCATGCCACATTTCCATAGAAAAAAATATTGTGTGCTGTAATATTTTAGGCCATGCATGAGTCTACATTTGAAAATACAAATTGTTTGTGCTAATTGTATGTCCCTGAAACAAGGCCACATTTCTGGAGAAAAATATTTGGCACTGTTAATATCGTGGCATTGGAAATATAAATCCTTTGTGCTAATACCATTGTTCTGAAACAATGCTACATTTTCGCAGAATAATTTGTTATGTTGGTAAAATTTTGGCCTAGGCAGGAGTTCACATTTGAAAATATAATTTTTTTTGTGGTAATACTGTAGTCCAGAACAAAGGCCACATTTCTCCAGAAAAATATTTTGTGCTGGAAATATTTGTGGCCATGCATGAGTCCACATTTGAAAATACAAATTGTTTGTGCTAATAGCATGTTCCTGAAACAAGGCAACATTTAAGTATATAAAAATTTAGTGCTACTAGTTTTTCTCCTGCCAGGAGTCCACATTTCTGAATCCAAATTGTTTGGACAAATAGCACGCTCCAGAAAGCATACTACATTTCAGTATATAAATCCTTTGGGCTAATTGTGTGTGCCGGTTAACAGGCCACATTTCAGCATGGGACAGGGCTTGGGACAGGGCTTGGACCAGCATTTCTGGTTTAAACATTGATCAGTAACAGGTGGATGAGAAACAGGTGTAGGCCTGGTAGTCTGGGAGCCCGGACAAATTTAGGCAAGACACATGAAGGAGACCCAATTTGGAGTCCAAAAATTTGTAAGAATTAGGGGCAGACACCACTAAAGTGTCATTAATTTATTCTACTTAATTATTTTACTCACTTATATAGAGGCACATTGAGAAAACGCTGGCTGATGGGCATGACAAAATCTCCATGGCATGACAGTCAAGCTCAGGCCATAATTCTATTTTGGAGACCAAAATACAAAGTATCCAACTACCCCCCAATGGCATTATTATTGAGCTCGAGATACTCCTGTACCATCTTCTCCAGTCATTCATTACATGTCAGACTTGTACTCTGATCTGCTGGTGCACGGACTGGTCTAAAAAAATGTGTGAAACGACTCACAGCAATTGCTTATTTTAATTTTTAGTTATTTTACTCACTTATATAGCGCTTTACAGACATTTTCGGCACTGTCCCCATTGGGACTTACAATCTAAATATCCTATCAGTATATCTTTGGAATGTGGGAGAAATCTGGAGTACCCAGAGAAAACCCATGCAAACACGGGGAGAACACACAAACTCCATGCAGATGTTGTCCTAGAGAACAGCCTACTTAGAAAGACGCAGTCATAAGTCCAGATAAATGTAAATTACAAAAACCTTTATTTATCAAAACAGATGTAAAACAGCAGATAGGAAAATTCCCTGTGCCACCCTTAGCACATACAAACAGGACGGGAGCGGGTGTATGCATGTATATCAATGCCAAAAAATACAAAAAGTGACCGTATAAGGTGCACATCAATAAATAGGTATCACCATTTGCATTTTAGTCATAGTAATCATTATCAACAAAAAGATTAAATGTAAATGATATAATGACAAAAGTGTACAGACACCACACATCCGTCCACCCCGACGTGCGTTTCGGCTAATGCCTTCCTCAGTACACCCCTTGAGGAAGGCATTAGCCGAAACGAGTGTCGGGGTGGATGGATGTGTGGTGTCTGTACACTTTTGTCATTACGTTGCTTGGTATGTATATCATATACATTTAATCTTTTTATTGATAGATTACTATGACTAAAATGCAAATGGTGATACCTATTTATTGATGTGCACCTTATACGGTCACTTTTTCTATTTTTTGGCATTGATATACATATATACACCCTCTCCCGTCCTGTTTGTATGTGCTGAGGGTGGCACGGGGAATTTCCCTATCTGCTGTTTTACGTCTGTATTGATAAATAAAGGTTTTTTGTAATTTACATTTATCTGGACTTATGACTGAGTCTTTCTAAGTAGGCTGTTCTCTATGGATATGCAGTTTTGTCCATTATGGTCCTTTTCAGTCCCCTTCTTTACATTGGTAATTAAGTCCCTATTGGGAATATTAATTCATTGGTGACTGGCATGTATTCCATGAAGTTTTTCCAGATGTTGTCCTAGGTGGGGTTTTAACCCAGGACCCTAGTGCTGCAAGGCTGCAATGCTAACCTCTCAGCCACAGTGCTGCCTCTGCCATCTACACTGCTGCTGCTAATATTTTTGATTTGACGATTCAATGTTACAGGTTTTGGAAGTCTATAACTGTGATGCACATTGTGTGTCTCACTGCTGTCTTGGGAAAAGTCACTCTTAAGATTGTCTACAAGCGTGTTTTGATACTCCGACATGCGTGCGTCCCTTTCGAGGGGGTAAACATCTGGCAACATTTACTCTTGTATCATGGAAGTAACAGAATGGCAACCTAGTAATCAGCATTATTTCTAATCCTAACAAAACGACCAACAATCATGTTGCAGAGAGTGCAGCGAGAAGGAGCTCATATGTCAGCCGCTTACATGAGGTCAAAGTACATGGTGTGTTGGTGGCAGAGAAAGACTTCAGCTTGCTTCCTTCATCCTATCCAGCCAACCACGGACAACAGAGAGAGGATCATTATCCTCCTCCCCTCATAACTATTGCGCACCCATCCCCTCTTCCTCCTCATCCTCCTCCATTTGTTCCTCATCTTGTGCACCTTTACTAACAGTTTGGTACCTAGAGCCCCCTCGATCACTATAATCCACCCTCCATTGGCACCCGCCTGTGCAACGACAGTCCAAAACTTAGAGATATTGTTACAACTTCCGCATCCTCCTCTGTTTCTTCCTCTTCCACTGCGACCACCACCCCTCCTGCAGACTACTCAAGGTATGATACAGCATGTAGATGACAGGAATAGTGATGCTGATGATAGCAACGTGAGCACTAACCATTTTGAAACTGTGTAAAAGGGTGCAGAGGTCCGTTGTCTGTGCCCACTCCGCAAGTGTGATTTGTTACACATTCGTACTGCGCTGGGCCAGACTATACAGAATGTCATACTTTACCAGGCATCATCGCTGTTGCCACAGTCGCTGCAGCATGTGCAGAGTGGAATTCCATCATGTTGGCACAGTGCATATTAATCGGTAGCCCGAAAAACCTCAGTAGTGATGTAAGTCGATGACATGAGTGGTGTAGAAGCCAGAAATGAGCTCACAATGGCTGTACATTATGCAGAAGCTCATACAGAGGAGGAGGCAGAAGCAATGGAGGAAGGGTTAGATACAGAGGTTTGTCCGGCACGCCTTTCGGATTCCAAGATTTGATGTTTAGTAACACCATGATGTCTAGTGTTTTAGTTCACCATCCTTTGGTGTGCAGTGGTTTAGTTCTTCAAAACTAGGTGTTTAGTAGTTTATTTCTCGAAGGCATGTTGTCTAGTAGTTTAGTTCTCCATCTTCTGGTGTGTAGTGGCTTAGTTATCCAACCCTGGGTGTTTAGTAGTTTAGTTCTCCATGCCCTGTTGTCTAGTAGTTTAGTTCTCCTTCTTATGGAGTGTAGTGGTTTAGTTCCCCATCCCCAAGCACCTGAAAGCCTTGGGGATGCCAAGACTTAAGGAGCAGCCCCTTCCCCGCTTTACCACACTGCCACCAGAGTCATTCACTGCCCTGTCAGAGAGATGTATCGCTCCTGTCCATGTTTGCTCGTCGAGGTGTCAGTGTTGAAATGCACCTTGTCAGACATAGATTTTATGAAGGAATGGGTGATGTTGTTTGCGAGATGCTGGTGTAGCGCAGGGACATCTTTCTTAGAGAAGTAATGGCAACTGGGTGACTGGTACTGGGGGACTGCGACAGTCATCAGCTTTCGGAAACTGTCTGTATCCACAAGGCGAAAAGGCTGCATTTCTGTGGCCAACAGATTGGATTAGACAACCAATTTGTCAAGTATTTCATCCAATCATCACGGACATCACAAGCTGGGAGTCACGCAGAACCCCTGCTGTGATCGTTGGAGCGAAAAGCTCTCAACTGTCCCTTATCGTCCAGACTAGGGTTGAGCGACTTTTACTTTTATAGGATCGGGTCGGGTTTCATGAAACCCGACTTTTTTAAAAGTCGGGTCGAGTGAAATCGGCCGATCCTATAAAAAAGTTGGGGTTGGGGGCCGGCCGAAACATGAAATCCAATGCAGTGCATTGGGTTTCCAATGGTTCCCAGGGTCTGAAGGAGAGGAAACTCTCCTTCAGGCCCTGGGATCCATATTTAAGTGTAAAATAAAGAATTAAAATAAAAAATATTGCTATACTCACCCTCTGACGCGCCCTGGTACTAACCGGCAGCCTTCCTTCCTTAGAATCAGCGCGTGAAGGGCCTTAGATGACGTCGCGGCTTATGATTGGTCGCGCGACCACCCATGTGACCGCTCGCGCGACCAATCACAAGCCGCGACATCACCGAAGGTCCTTCAAGAGCTGATTCTTAGGAAGGAAGGCTGCCGGAAAGAAGCAGGGCGCGTCCGAGGGTGAGTATATACCTAATAGGGTGAGCAATATTTTTTATTTTAATTCTTTATTTTACACTTAAATATGGATTCCGATACCGATTTCCGATATTGCAAACATATCGGAACTCGGTATCAGAATTCCGATACCAGATTCAGAAGATCGCCGACCTCATGGCCGACCCCACACAGGGTCGGGTTTCATGAAACCCGACTTTGCCAAAAGTCGGCGACTTCTGAAAATGGCCAACCCGTTTCGCTCAACCCTAGTCCAGACAATTACACGATTGGGTGACGATCAACCGAGGAGGATGCAGGCTGTTCCCGATAATTAGTTATCAGAAAACTAACAGTGAGTATACGGCATATACACCTCCGGTTTACAATGTATGGGATATGTGTATATACTGCAGTATGATCACTTAATGATAAACTTCATGATAAACCCACATTACTCGCTGCCACCACAAATTCTTTTTTTTTAAGCAAATAAATAAATACAGGACTATTGGATGCCATTCTTCTTTTAAGGTCAACACCAACAGTATCACCAGCAAAGCACCTCCACACCATCACACTTCCTCCTCCATGCTTCATGGTGGGAACCAGGCATGTAGAGTCCATCCGTTCACCTTTTGTCCGTCGCACAAAGACACGGTGGTTGGAACCAAAGATCTCACATTTGGACTCATCAGACCAAAGCACAGATTTCTACTGGTCTAATGTCTATTCCTTGTGTTCTTTAGCCCAAACAAGTCTCTTTTGCTTGTTGCCTGTCCTTAGCAGTGGTTTCCTAGCAGCTATTTTACCATGAAGGCCTGCTGCACAAAGTCTCCTCTTAACAGTTGTTGTAGAGATGTGTCTGCTGCTAGAACTCTGTGTGGCATTGACCTGTTCTCTAATCTGAGCTGCTGTTAACCTGCGATTTCTGAGGCTGGTGATTCAGATAAACTTATCCTCAGAAGCAGAGGTGACTCTTGGTCTTCCTTTCCTGGGGCGGTCCTCATGTGAGCCAGTTTCTTTGTAGCGCTTGATGGTTTTTGCAACTGCACTTGGGGACACTTTTAAAGTTTTCCCAATTCTTCAGACTGACTGACCTTCATTTCTTAAAGTAATGATGGCCACTCATTTTTCTTTACTTAGCTGTTTTTTTCTTGCTATAATACAAATTCTAACAGTCTATTCAGTAGGACTATCAGCTGTGTATTCACCAGACTTCTGCTCAACACAACTGATGTTCCCAACCACATTTATAGGGCAAGAAATCCCACTTGTTAAACCTGACAGGGCACACCTGTGAGTTGAAAACAATTTCCAGTGACTACCTCTTGAAGCTCATCAAGAGAATGTCAAGAGTGTGCAAAGCAGCTATAAAAGCAAAAGGTGGCTACTTTCAAGAACCAAGAATATAAGACATTTTCAGTTGTTTCATACTTTTTGGCTAAGTATATAATTCCACATGTGTTAATTCATCGTTTTGATGCATTCAGTGTGAATTTACAATTTTCATAGTCATGAAAATACAGAAAAATCTTTAAATGAGGTGTGTCCAAACGTTTGCTCTGTACTGTATATATATATATATATATATATATATATATACATATATTGTGATGCAGTGACCCATGTTATAGCCAGGGGCACTGTGGGTGCGCTTCAGGATGCGCTTAGAGGCATAATTATGATGGTGAATTAGGAACTGGCATTATTGTAAATGACCGGTATGTGTCGCAGAGGTGCTCTGTGCTGTAAGCCCAAAATGATATGGTTATGCTAGGACTTATAGTTCCATAAGTGTTTGTTGTGTTTAATTATAAGGGGGGCTTATAGGGTTAGCTGGTGGACTGGGCAGGACTCGCTAACCACACAAATACCTCCCAACTATGGGAGTGGTTACAACTATGTAAAGTGACCAGGGTGTGGATCACATGGTTGAGAGTGTGAGTTCCTGTATAGCCTTTGTTTTGGAATGTCCCGGGATGGACTGGATTCCTGGAAGCACACGGTGAGACTATGGACTAAAGGCCTGTGTGTTGGAAATGCCTGTGACTGGACTTCCTGAATAGTGCACGGAGAGGCTGTATCTGCAGAGCCTGGGATGGCTACTGTATTGGGGAAGCTACAGTTCCTACTGCGGGTCTGGACTATCTGAGGTGCCCTGGTCACAAGGACAGTGATCCCCAGTGAGGCAGCTTTCCCCTGGGAACCAGGACTGACAGGGGTCAGTGTGTGGAGCCAGAGCTCCTGTAAGGTACTCCAGATAAAGGGGTTATGGGCATAGAAGTATCTGCCATTGGATCAGACTGTTGGTGGTTAATGTGTTCTATTGATGCATATAATGAACTGTTTGTGACCTGGTTTATGATGTTTAATAAACCGGATTATGTGGAGAAACCATGCCTGAATGCTTTAATCGCGAGCCAAGCGAGTTCCCCCAACACACTCAGGTAGCGCTATCTCACTATATATATCTTCTAAGTGTATATATCTATTCTATTCTAACCTGTCACGCTGTGATTATACTGTACACGGCACATGAATTGCCGTCTTTTATTCTACCTTTTACTAAATGTTACCGACTTTTTCCGATTTTAAGAAAAACGCTTATGTTACCTATCACGAATCTGAATGTACCATATTTGTGCCGAATTTATGTTTGGCGATCGTTTTCCAAACATATTTGCTCAATCAATTAGATCAATTAGTATACTCAAGTCTTTTTCACACATGCTGTTGCTTAGTTCTATTCCTCCCATTCTGTATATCATTTTCGTTTTTCTTGCCAAGATGTAGAATCCTGCAGTTCCCCCTGTTAAATACTGTTCTATTAGTTACTGCCCATTGTTTAATCTTATCTAGATACTTCTGAATCTATTCTCTTTTTTCTCTAGTGTTTGCTATCACTCCTAACTTTGCATCACCTGCAAATTTGATTAGGTTACCATCAGTTCCCTTTTCTAGATCATTTATAAAAAATGTTGAGCAACACTGGGGCGAGGACAGAGCCTTGGGTAACCCACTTGAAACCCTCTTACAATTAGATGTACAACTATTTATTATCACTCTTTGAGTATGATCACTGAGCCAGTTATGAATCCACTAATTGTAGCCTTATCAATCCCATAATTGGTCATTTTTTCAATAAGGACAATATGAGATATTTTATCATATGCTTTGCTGAAGTCAAGATATACTATATCTACTGCATTTGCCTTATCCACCCAGCCAATTATTGCATCACAGAAGAAAATTTGATTAGTCTGGCGTGACTTGTTTGTTGAAAATCCATGCTGGCTCTGATTAACTACTGTATTCGTATCCAAGTATTTGCATACATTCTATTTTAAAATTTGTTCAAAGATCTTTCCTGGTATAGAAGTAAGTCTCACTGGTTTGTAAATTCCTGGCTCCATCTTCTTTCCATTTTTGAAGATAGGGACAACATTTGCCCTTCTCCAATCTTCTGGGACTTCTCCTGTTCTCCAGGATTTTTCAAAGATTTTGGCTAGTAGTTCTGCAGTTTCCTCTGCTAACTCTTTCAGTACCCTAGGATGTAATTCATCTGAACCTAGAGATTTAAATTCATTTAAATTAGGTAAGTGTTCCCTCACCATTTTTTTGTTTATATATAGTGTGGATTCTTTTATTCCTTCAGTGGCACCGTGAAGATCAGTTGATATTACCAATAAGAAGATGATTTCCCAAGAAAAAATAAACAGCATCATCCAACACATCGATAGAGGTTTCTTGGCTAGAAAACTGCATCATGTGAGTGCCATGACAGTTGGAAAAATACAAAATAAAGGCCGTTCATTCAAAATCCATGAGATGGACGTCCAGGCAAAATATCGAAGTCAACAAGTTGGCTCACAACAAGGTCTATTAGTTCTGGCTCATCAAACACGGCAGTGGAGGTAGCTCGCATGCTTCATAATAGTGATATCACCGACATCCATGCAATCATTGTGCCATGCAAGTAGCGCAAGGCTGGAAAAAGGTGGTTGGAAAAAAAGGTGAAGAAGCCTCGACTTCAATATCGTCATAAGATGCGTCGGTTCAAGTTTGTAAAAAAGTATGCATGCAAAGTGTACAATAGAAGAATGGAAACAGTTGATTTGGAGTCATGAGATGAAAGTCAATAGCCTAGGCTCTTATGGGTGCAAATTAGTCAGGAAGAAACAAGGGAAAAAAAGACTAACGGATTGATAACTTGAAGGAACTTCCAAGTTCAATTGAAGACGCCTGATGATACGGGGTTGTTTCACAGCCAAAGGCAATGGATACTTGACCAGAATCAATGGTGGTCTCAATGAAGAGCTTGTAGCATGTAAACATTCTACAAAATGTGATACTGCGTACACATGAAAAAGACGACATAGTGTTCCAGCAGGACAAGGACCCAAAGTATACTTCGAGATTGCAGAAGAAATTGATCTAACACAATGAAGTAGAGGTCCTGCATTGGCCCCCACAGTCCCTAGACCTCAACCCAGTTGAACACTTGTAGGTAGAGTTGAAGAAAAAACATTATACATACGCAAGTGAGTCACACAGTATGCACCAACTTTGGCAAGAAGACCTGGGATCACATTTTGTTTGAGACATGTTTGAATCTGATAGAGGGAATGCTCAGAAAGATTCAGGCAGTCTTGAAAGCTAAAGGTGGGTTAACAAAATGATAAAAATAAAAATGTAGATTTTTAGGAGCCAAACAGTAACAATGCAGTGACATCACAAGAATCTGCATAGCTAATCATATACTAAATAGTTGCAAGTCAACTTTATGTATGAAATAGCCAAGATGATTGTCTATAAAATGATAGTGGTCTCACATTCGAAGCTGGTGAGATATGGAGCCTGAAAGTCAAAAGTTCAAAACATAGTTACCCTTTTGTTCAGCAGCATGTGTTTACATTAGGTTTGTCACTAACTAAATATGTATCATACAAAGAATATATTATTACATCACCAAAGGCAAATGGAGTAAGCCATAAACCACCAGGCAGTCTTCCTAAGCATTTAAAAAGGTCTTTTATTCGGTTTCAGTAAGCTCCACAATTATGGTGAAGACTGCTGACTTGACAGATGTCCAAAAGGCAATCATTGACACCCTCCACAAGGAGGGTAAGCCACAAAAGCTCATTGCTAAAGAAGCTGGCTGTTCACAGTGTGCTGTATCCAAGCATGTTAATTGACAGTTGAGTGGAAGGAAAAGGGTGGTAGAAAAGGTGCACAAGCAACTGGGATAACAGCAGCCTTGAAAGGATTGTTAAGAAAAGGCCATTCAAAAATTTTGGGGAAATTCACAAGGATTTGACTGCTGCTGGAGTCATTGCTTCAAGAGCTCCTACTCACAGATGTATCCGGGGCATGGGCTACAAGTGTCACATTCCATGTGTCAAGCCACTCATGACCAATAGACAACGCCAGAACCATCTTACCTGGGCCAAGGAGAAAAAGAACTGGACTGCTGCTCAGTAATCCAAGGTGTTGTTTTCAGATCAAAGTAAATTTTGCATTTCATTTGGAAATCAAGGTCCCAGAGTCTGGAGAAAGAGTGGAGAGGCACACAATCCAAGCTGCTTGAGGTCTAGTGTGAAGTTTCCACAATCAGTGATGGTTTGGGGAGCCATGTCATCTGCTGGTGTAGGTCCACTGTGTTTTATCAAGACTAAAGTCAGCGTAGACGTTTACCAGGAAATTTTAGAGCACTTCATGCTTCCCTCTTCTGACAAGCTTTTTGGAGATGGAAATTTCATTCTCCAGCAGGACTTGGCACCTGTCCACACGGCCAAAAGTACCAATACCTGGTTTTAAAACAACAGTATCACTGTGCTTGATTGACCAGCAAACTCCCCTGACCTTAACTCCATAGAGAATCAATGGAGTATTGTCAAGAGGAAGATGAGAGACACCAGACCCAACAATGCAGACAAGCTGAAGGCTGCTATCAAAGCAACCTGCACTTCCATAACAACTCAACATTGCCATAGGGTGTTATAAAGTATTCTAATTTACAGAGATAATGACTTTTGGGTTTTCATTGACTGTATGCCATAATCGACATTAACAGAAATAAACGCTTGAAATAGATCACTGTTTGTAATGACTATGTAATATGAGTTTCACTTTTTGTACTGAAGAACTGAAATAAATCAACTTTTTGATGATATTCTAATTTTGTAAGAAGCACCTGTGTTTAGGCACCGAACAGAGGTGAACTTGCCCAGGTCAATGCTGGGTCTCAGCCAGTTATATGGTGCATCCTGTACACTAAATGCATGAGTTACAATGAAAACACATTTGCTCACCCAAAGTTGATCTGGACCACTGCAGCCATTCTTGCAGCCCCTGACGAGCATTTTGCGTACCTGCTTATCAAGAGGGTATCCAAGAATATAAGATGTTACTGGTATAGTGTCATTTTTTTAAAGGAATCTGTCACTATGTTTTTGCTACCCCATTTGAGGGCAGCAAGATGTCATGCTGAGTCTCTGTTTTCAGTGATGTATCGCTTACTGGTCTGCTTGCTTCAGTTTTGATAAAATGCCTGTTTTTTCCACTGCGGATCTATCAGTTCTTTAAATGTTGAGCTAGTGTATAAACCTACCTACACCAGTGTACATTGGTAGAAAGCTGCCAATAAGTGGTGGCGCGGGGCTATAAAAAGCAGGTCTACATTACAAGAGGCAACTAGTCTTCCTTTGATATAATTTTATCAAAACTACAGCAAGCAGCCCAGTAAGTAACATAGCTGGAATCAGGGTTTCTGTTTCCACATTATTTTGCTTTCAGGTCAGTTGGCAAAAACCTTGTGTCAAATTCCATTTAATATCTATTTTCATAACTGTAAAAAATATCACAAATTATTTTACTGCTGGTAACAAAGTATGTTTAGCAAGATAACCTTACAGTGTTAGATTTTTCACATCGTGTTATTTAACATTGTTTTTTGGCACTCTGGTGGTTAAAGTTAAAATTTTAGCGCATATCTAGCTACTTCGAGTTTTCTAAAAGCCAAAATTCAGTGTTTAAAGCCAGCCATCAGTGCACAAGCAGCAAATCACAAATAACTTATCCATCTATCGACAGAAATAGCAATGAACATCAAGGTTATAGGTGAACTGCTTACTGATTTGGAGAACTCTGCCTGCAGATATTCTATCGCAGTTCCTACCATTCTACGCACTACTTTGTGACATTTTAAACCTCAGTATTTAGATCTCTGGTGCCTGGAGCTGCAGACAATAACCAATATATGAGGACACCCACTAAATCAGACTTATCTTTGGAGAGGTCAGAGAAATCTTACTGTATAGTGGCATGCATTGTAAAACTGCTGCTTCACCAGTACTGAATGTAGGTCGGGGAAGTCAAATTTATAGGGAAGTGAACAATAAACCCACCATCTTCCAGCTGTGCCCATGAGATAGCACACTTGACAGCATGAAAGATTGATGCTTTTTTCAGCTGCTTTTTACAATCTAATTTAAGGTGGTTTAGAGAAGAATCTAATAATTCTTCTATCCATTACACTCCACCGATGCCCCTTCTTCTGTCTTTCTTGAAAGATGTGTTATGAAATACCACTCACGTCCTCCCAAGCAGTGAAGAGTAGGTTCATCACTTGACAGTGTGCACTAGGAGCTTTCTTTCAAAATCTTTCATTTCAAATTGGATCAAAAGATCACACATATGTACTGGCATACCTGTATTTTTGTCAGCACACTGACACATTATATACTACGAACTGTTCACATGGTTGTTTTTAGCTTACCAATTATTATTATTATTATTATTTATTGTTATAGCGCCACTTATTCCATGGTGCTTTACATCTAAGGAGGGGTATACATAATAAAAACAAGTACAATAATCTTAAACACTACAAGTCATAACAGGTACAGGAGGAGAGAGGACCCTGTCCGAGAAGGCTCACAATCTACAAGGGATGGGTGAGAATACAGTAGGTGAGGATAGAGCTGGTCATGCAGCGGTTTGGTCGATCAGTGGTTACTGCAGGTTATAGGCTTGTCGGAAGAGGTGGGTCTTCAGGCTCTTTTTGAAGATTTCGATGGTAAGCGAGAATCTGATGTGTTGTTTTGGAGGGTTCCAGAGTAGGGGTGATACGCGAGAGAAATCTTGTATACGATTGTGGGAAGAGGAGATAAGAGGGGAGTAGAGAAGGAGGTCTTCTGAGGATCGGAGGTTAGGTAAGTAACGGGAGACGAGGTCACAGATGTATGGAGGAGACAGGTTGTGGATGGCTTTGTACGTCATGGTTAGGGTTTTGTACGTCATGGTTAGGGTTTTGTACTGGAGTCTCTGGGCAACCGGGAGCCAGTGAAGGGATTGACAGAGGGGAGAAGCAGGGGAATAGCAGGGGGACAGGTGGATTAGTCGGGCAGCAGAGTTTAGAATAGATTGGAGGAGTGCGAGAGTGTTCGAGGGGAGGCCACAGAGCAGGAGGTTGCAGTAGTCAAGGCGAGAGATGATAAGGGCATGGACTAGGGTTTTCGCAGATTCTTGGTTGAGGAATGAACGGATTTGTGAAATATTTTTGAGTTGAAGTCAGCAGGAAGTGGAAAGGGCTTGGATATGTGGTTTGAAGGAGAGATCAGCATCAAGGATTAACCCGAGGCAGCGAGCTTGAGGGACTGGGGAGAGTGGGCAGCCATTTACTGTAATGGAAAGGTTCGTTGGGGGTCACGTGAGATGGGGGAAAGATGATGAATTCTGTTTTGTCCATGTTAAGTTTCAGAAATCTAGCGGAGAAGAAGGATGAAATAGTGGACAGACATTGAGGGATTCTGGTTAGTAGGGAGGTGATATCTGGTCCAGATCTGTGTGTCATCAGCATAGAGATGATACTGAAAGCAAAGAGATTCTATGAGCTGTTCCACGCCAAAGGTGTAAATGGAGAAGAGCAGGGGCCCTAGGACTGAACCTTGTGGGACTCCGACAGATAGGGGGGCAAGGTGAGGAGGTGGTGTGTGAGTGGGAGACGCTGAATGTCCAGTTTGTTAGGTATGATGAGATCCAGGATAGGGCCAAGTCTGTGATGCCAAGGGATGAGAGTGTCTGTAATAATAGGGAATGGTCCACTGTGTCAAAGGCAGCCGACAGGACCAGGAGGAGGAAGACAGAGTAGTGTCGCTTGCTCTTGGCGGTTAAGAGGTTATTGGTGACCTTAGTTAGGGCAGTTTCAGTGGAGTGGTGTGACCGGAAGCCAGATTGTAAGCGGTCGAAGAGGGAGCAAGAAGAAAGATAGGAGGACAGTTCAAGGTAGACGTGTTGTTCCAGTAGCTTGGAGGCATAGGGGAGAAGTGATATAGGGCGATAGCTAGATACAGAGGATGGGTCAAGAGAGGGCTTTTTGAGGATAGGTGTGATGGAGGCCTGTTTAAAGCTTGAGGGCAAAACACCAGTTGTTAGTGATAGGTTGAAGAGATGGGTTAGGGTTGGGATGAAGACTGTGGTGAGGTTTGGGATGAAGTGGGATGGGATCGGTTCAAGAGCACAGGTGGTGATATGTGATCTTGAGAGTAGAGTGGAGAGTCGATCTTCTGTAATGGTGGAGAAGTTGGTTTGGGAGGTGGAGGGCTGGGAAGTCGGGAGGAAGGGCTCTGGGGGTTGTTGACCAAAACTGTCTCTGATGCTATCAATCTTCTGCTTGAAAAATGAGGCAAAGTCTTCAGCTGAGATGAGTGGGAGGGAGGAGGTGCTGGGGGACGGAGGAGAGAATTGAAGGTATTGAATAACTGTTTAGGGTTGTGAGACAGGGAGGATATGAGCGATGAGAAGTAGGTTTGTTTAGCTGTGCCAAGTGTGGTCTTGAAAGTAGTGAGGGACTGTTTGAAAGTGATTAAGTGCTCGTTGGAGTGGGATCTTTTCCATCTGCGCTCAGTAGCCCTGGAAGCACGCCTCAGTTCTTTGGTCAGGCTGCTGTGCCAGGGCTGTCTGTTGATTTTGCGAGCTTTGGTATGTGTAAGTGGGGCAGCAGATTCCAAAGCTACAGCTATTGTGGTGTTATATAGAGCGGCAGCGTCATCCGCATTGTGTAAGAAACTTATATCTGTGAGAGGGAGGAGGGATTCAGAGAATGAGTGTAGGTCAAGGTGTTTAAGATTTCTGTGAGGGTGTGAAAGTTTGTGGGGTGGGGATTGTAGACATGGAGTGGAGAGGGAAGAGAATGTGAGAAGGTTGTGGTCAGAGAAAGGATGAGGTGAGTTAGAGAGGTTAGATAGGGAGCAGAGGCGGGTGAAGATGAGGTCCAGTGTGTGGCTATCTTTGCGGGTGGCTGCAGAAGACCATTGAGTGAGGCTGAAGGAGGAAGTGAGAGATAGAAGTTTAGTATCAGCTGAGAGGGAAGTGTCAATGGGGATGTTGAAGTCGCCCATGATGATAGTAGGGATGTCCGCAGAAAGGAAATGAAGTAGCCAGGTGGTGAAGTGGTCAAAGAAGGTGGTGGCTGGCCCTGGGGCGTGGTAGATAACAGCCAGTTGGAGGTTGGAGGGGGAGTAGATGCGCACGGAGTGCACCTCAAAGGAAGGTAGGGTAACAGAGGGTGGCAGTGGGATTGGGGTGAAGGAGCAGGTATCTGACAGAAGAAAACCAGCTCCTCCGCCATGTTTGCTGCTGGGGCTGGGGGTGTGAGAAAGGTGGAAGCCACCATACGAAAGTGAAGCAGGAGAGGCTGTGTCAGAAGGGGTGAGCCAGGTTTCGGTGATGGCAAGGAAGGAAAGTTTGGTAGTAACAAAAAGGTCATGGGTGTAGGAAAGCTTGTTGCAGACAGAGCGAGCGTTCCACAGAGCTCCTGTTAATGGGACTGGGGAAGCAGGGGCTGGGTGAATGGGTATAAGGTTAGAGAGGTTATAGAAGGTTGTGATAGAGCATGGATGGGAGGTAGAAATGACTGTGGGAATGCGGTGAGGAGGACCAGGATTTGGAGAGAATATCACAAGCAGTGAGAAGGAGCAGAGAAAGTGTTAGCAGGTGGGAGCAGGAGAGGGCATGAGAGGGCTGTCTGTGCTTGGAGACAAAAGATTGTCTGTTGAGGAACAGTTCTGAGGAGTTGGTGAGATAGATGGGGAGGATTGAGGAAGAGATGATCAGTTCCTTACTAGGTGTAGGGATTAGGGGAGTTAGCAGAAAGTGAAGGATTATATGGGTGAAAGTGAAAACAAACAGAAACATTGTTTACAGTGATTGTGTCCAGTTACCTTCAGTTCCCTTCTGGTTCAATTCTGGTTTTAATTCTACATAATCTAGAACACACTTATAGAAATCACACTGCAGACTGAAGTCTATGCAGACTTGAGCTATGCAATATATGAACAACGAAGTGCATTCAAGTCTGAAGCAGAGAGGAGTGGTCTCTGCTCATCTTGGACCAGATGCATACAATCAAGCCAGAGTAAAAAACATCATAAATAACACTGGGGTAGAGCTGGGGTTAGTTAAAAGACATACCATGTGAATGCTAGGTGCAGAGGCAAGTCTATGTGCAAAGCTGGGTGATGTACTATGTGCACTTCATAGACAGACAGCAGGAGAGCAGGAGAGCTGGGTGGATGAACATACCGTGTGAATGCTAGTTGCAAAGGCAAGTCTATGTGCATGAGCTGCAAGAGGTCATTTTCCCAATGTTTCGGACTGACTGACCTTCATTTCTTAAAGTAATGATGGCCACTCATTTGTCTTTACTTAGCTGCTTTTTCTTGCCATAATACAAATTCTAACAGTCTATTCAGTAGGACTATCAGCTGTGTATCCACCAGACTTCTGCACAACTCAACTGTTGGTCCCAACCCCATTCATAAGGCAATAAATCCCACTAATTAAACCTGACAGGGCACACCTGTGAAGTGAAAATTATTCCCAGTGACTACCTCTTGAAGCTCATCAAGAGAATGCCAAGAGTGTGCAAAGCAGTCATCAAAGCAAAAGGTAGCTAGCTTAAAGAACCTAGACTATAAGACATAATTTCAGTTGTTTCACACTTTTTTGTTAAGTATATAATTCCACATGTGTTAATTCATAGTTTTGATGCCTTCAGTGTGAATGTACAATTTTCATTGTCATTAAAATACAGGAGAATCTTTAAATAAGAAGGTGTGTCCAAACTTTCGGTCTGTACCAGCTGAAGTGCCCAGCGTTTCCTGGGCATAGTAACTAACTGTGGTTAGTTATAACTAGGGTTAAGCAAAACGGGTCGGCCATTTTCAGAAGTCGCCGACTTTTGGCAAAGTCAGGTTTCATGAAACCCGACCCATGTGTGGGGTCGGCCATGAGGTCGGCGATCTTCTGAATCTGGTATCAGAATTCCGATACCGAGTTCCGATATGTTTGCAATATCGGAAATCGGTATCGGAATCCATATTTAAGTGTAAAATAAAGAATTAAAATAAAAAATATTGCTATACTTACCCTCTGACGCGCCCTGGTACTCACCGGCAGCCTTCCTTCATTAGAATCAGCACGTGAAGGACCTTAGATGACGTCGCGGCTTGTGATTGGTCGCGCGACCGCCCATGTGACCGCTCACGCGACCAATCACAAGCCGCGACGTCAACGAAGGTCCTTCAAGCGCTGATTCTTAGGAAGGAAGGCTGCCGGAAGGAAGCAGGGCGCGTCCGAGGGTGAGTATATACCTAATAGGAAAATACTCACCCTCGGACGCGCCCTGCTTCTTTCCGGCAGCCTTCCTTCCTAAGAATCAGCGCTTGAAGGACCTTCGGTGACGTCGCGGCTTGTGATTGGTCGCGTGAGCGGTCACATGGGCGGTTGCGCGACCAATCACAAGCCGCGACGTCATCTAAGGTCCTTCACGCGCTGATTCTAAGGAAGGAAGGCTGCCGGTTAGTACCAGGGCGCGTCAGAGGGTAAGTATAGCAATATTTTTTATTTTAATTCTTTATTTTACACTTAAATATGGATCCCAGGGCCTGAAGGAGAGTTTCCTCTCCTCTAGACCCTGGGAACCATAGTATCCCATTGCACTGCATTGGGTTTCGTGTTTCGGCCGACCCCGACTTTTCTATAGGATCGGCCGATTTCACTTGACCCGACTTTTGAGAAAGTCGGGTTTCGCGAAACCCGACCCGATCCTATAAAAGTAAAAGTCACTCAACCCTAGTTATAACAAATTATAATGATTATATTGCACATAAAAACATTTCACATCATATATTCAACACTACAGATTTGCAACACAAATTAACTAAATAATTATCTAAGTATTGAAAGTATTTTATTTTCAACTCATTCAAGAGCCTTTTGATAAACAACATTTTTGTTTTTTCCTTCCGGTGCAAAGATGAACAGATTTTTGGCAGTTCTAACTCTTGAACAGGCCACGTGAAATTTACCATGAGAAAAGCATAGAGATTGCAAATCGATCCCTACTACTATCAAGGACTGTCCCTGATTCTTGATAATGGACATTGCAAAAGCCAGTCGAAGTGAAAACTGGAGGCCTTTAAAATCAAAACGCAAATAAGATGGAATGAGTGGAAATTTTGGAATGAAAAGGTCCTCTCCTGTAGCACATCCTGTTGCTTAGCTGTGTATCTAATCCTATACTATGTGATACTGTCTGCTGAGCTGTGTATCTAATTCTGTCCTGAGTGATACTGTCTGCTGAGCTGTGTACCTAATTCTATCCTGTGATACTGTCTCCCTGAGCTGTGTATCTAATTCTATCTTGTGTTTTACTGTCTGCTGAGCTAGGTATCTAATCCTATCTTGGGTGATACTGGGCTCCCCCTGGGCTCCTCCTGCAGTCTGCGTCAGAGGGTGGTCTGTGTCGGCACAGTAATAAATTATGTTATTTCCAGCTTTACAGAAGGACGATAACACCATAGAAATAAAAAGAATAGTAGGCCTTAGTTACCACAACTGTCTACAAGGAAAACTGTTGCTCATAGCAACCAATCACAGCTCAGCCTCTTATAAACCGCTCGGGTGAAATGAAAGATGCTTAGTGATTGGCGATACACACACACTCATTTATATGTATAGAGAGAGAGATTAAGTACTTTTACTCATCTGTATGCTATAAATATCCTGTTAGCACACCCATGTATTGCTTGAGAAAGGCTCAGAATGACCCGAAAGGTTGGCATGATGGGCTATTAAATAGAAGCACTTCTACTTTTTCATTGCGAATGGTGTGCTGCCTCCATTTTTTTAATTTCTCGACAGATACAAAGCTGGCAATTCAGCAGCCACCTACAGTAAAATTACAGCTAGAACTGACAGGATAAAATAGATGGAGTACTAAAGTATCTGAAAAATAAACTAAAAAACCCCCATAAAAGTTGAAATGCTCAATCTTTTCTACTGTTCAAAATTAAAGAATTGAAAAAAGTGTAAGCATATCTGGTATCATGTTAAAAAAGTCTAATCTTTTAGGCTGTGTGCACACGTAGCAGATTTTTTGCATTTTTTTTGCGTTTTTTCGCTATAAAAATGCTATAAAACCGCAAAAAAAAACGCTCACATTAAGCATCCTATTTAATAGAATGCAATCCGCATTTTTTGTGCACATGCTGCATTTTTTTCCGGAGCGGATTCGCATTCCAGAAAAAAACGCAGCATGTTCATTAAATTTGCGGAATCGCGGGGATTCCGCACACCTAGGAATGCATTGATCTGCTTACTTCCTGCATGGGGCTATGCCCACCATGCGGGAAGAAAGCAGGTCATGTGCAGTTGGTAGCCAGGGTGGAGGAGAGGAGACTCTCCTCCACGGACTGGGCATCATATAATTGTTAAAAAAAAAGAATTCAAATAAAAAAAATCGTGATACACTCACCTTCGATGGCCCCCCGTACTCTTCCTGCCCCTCAGCGCTGCACGCGGCCGCTTCCGTTCCTGTAGATGGTGTGTGAAGGACCTGCGATGACCGTGACGTCACCGAAGGTCCTGCACACACACCATCTATAGCAACGGAAGCCGCTGAGGAGATCGGCTGTTTGCGGTAGGTGAGTATAACCATTTTTAATTTTTTTTTTAATTATTTTTAACATTCTATCTTTTACTATTGATGTGGCATAGGCTGCAACAATAGTAAAAAGTTGGTCACACTTGTCAAACACCGTTTGACAAGTGTGACCAACCTGTCAATCAGTTTTCCAAGCGATGCTACAGAATGCTTGGAAAACGATAGCATTCTGCAAGCTAATTATGCTTTCAAAACGCCAGTTTTCTGCGGAATATGCATGCCAATTCCGCATGCGATATACGCGTGGCAGGAGACGCAGAATTGCCACGGAAATTTCCGCGGCAATTCTGCAACGTGTGCACTTAGCCTTAAAATATAAAATTATTTAAACTGCACATTAAATATAAAAAAGAAAAGTCTGGAACTGTTATTTTTTTACATTTCTAAAAAAATGTAACAAAAAGCAAACCTAGTGTCATATGTACCCAAAAAAGTTATCACTAGAAATGTCAGTTGAAGACACAAGAAAAAAGCCCTCACACAGCTCTATGAATGGAAAAAAAAGGAACCGATCTCAGGACCTGGCAACAGAAACTTATTTTTCTTGCCATATTGCCAGGTCAGTTATACAGCAGAGAAAACACCATAAAATCAAAACCCCAAAACAATGCCAGAATTGTGTATTTTTTCTTTTGTAATTTCATACCCTCCCTATACATAGCCTGAGTCCCACATATACAGTATGTGCCCCACATAGCCTCCCTATATACAGCGTGAGGCCCACATATCCTCCCATATACAGCATGAGCCCCACTTATCCTCCTTATATACAGTATGCACCCCACATAGCCTCTCTATATACAACGTGAGGCCCACATAGCCTGCCTATATACAGTATGCACTTAATAGCAATTAAAATAGGATTCGGGTAGTGTTAATACAGAGCAGCAATTAGGGCCCAACTGCTCTTTGAAAACTCTCTCCAATTTACTTATTGGTAATTTGTAAAGAATACTTAATATTGTTAATATTAGTTTATATTTCCTGCTACAAAGTACAACTTGCCATATTACAGACAACATTCAGTATTAGTCACTGTTTTAGGTAAGTCTAATCTCTAAATATTTACACAGTAGCTTCCACCTTTCCCATGTTCCTTTTATAGTTGTGAGATAGTGGCCCCTGTTACAGCTAGGGGGTGCTGTTTGTGCTCTCCAGAATGTGCACAGAGGCATAGTGAGGCCAAGAGGACATATTGCAGACACAGGTGTAGCTGTAATTAGAATGGTGAAGCAGTGACTGATTAAAAGCCCTGTAGTAAAGGGGGAGGTGTGCCAGTGTTGGTTTGCAGACAGAGCAACACAGGGGCAAGAGGACCCAAGGGGATTGGCACCCTGCATCCCGGGCAGTCTTTTGATTACTAGGCTGCAATCGAGGATAGCATGTGGTGCACAGCATGAGTAAAGAGACTTGGTACCAATATGCGTTCTGGATCACTGCATTGAGAAACACTTGATGGTGTCTCCGCGGTGTTGGATGATTTGGTCTCCACGAGGTCAATCATCCATGCCTTTATAGATTTTCTACTAGGCACTGCTCCTGATAGCCAGTTTCCTACTCCACGCTGATGAGGGGCAAAAACCACCGAAACAGCTGTCTGTGGATGGATACCATGCTTGGCATAGGTGGTTTTCCTTTATTGGATGCACTGGTATGCAGTCGCCCAGGGAAACTGGACAGAGGGAAGTCCGGCCTGTTTATTGACTGCAAACTAAAGCCGTGTATTGTGTATTCCTAATGGACTGTATGAAGAAGCCGTATACTATGTATTTCCATTGGTCAGGATGAAGAAGCCATGTATTGTGTATTTCTAATAGACTGTGTGAAGTAACACATTAAAGGAATGTTTTGTTTGAACTTGCTTGAAGATCGTTGGGTACAGCCGGGACCAGCTGCTTCGAAAGCATCACCAAACCAGGGATTCAAGCTTCAGGAGGCTAATTTGCATATTCCAGGTGCCTTCTGGGAGAAGCGAAGTCTCCCTAAGCTAGAAGATCGTTGGGTACAGCCGGGACCAGCTGTTTCGAAAGCATTGCCTGTAGGACATTATTGCAAGAGAGCTTGGCTGAGTAGATTACACAAGAAGGAAAACACACAGCAAGTCAGCAGGATCTAGGAGCAACATGGCAGATGTGACAACCTACATGGTGAGCTGCAGCATGTGCTACATGTTCACAGATCGACCAGAAGAAGAATCCAATTTCACCTGTCAGAAGTGTAGACTAGTGGCCCTTTTAGAAGAAAAGGTGCGGGGTCTGGAAGAAAGAATAGCAACTTTGAAACTCATCAAAGAGAATGAAGACTTTCTAGACAGAACAGAAGCATCTCTACTGGTCACAGAAGGTGCAAAAAGTGTCAGAGAACCTCCAAAAGCAGATGAGTGGAAGCATGTGACCAAAAGAAGCAAGAAGACCATGGAGAAATCACCAACCACACAACTGAAGAACCGATATCAAATCTTTGTAGAGGATGAAGATGGCACACCTAAGAATGAAGCAATACCAGCAAGCAAAAAAGAAAAGGGCACACAGCAACAAGTGACAGCAAAAAGTACAGCCAAGAAGCAACGAAGAGTGGTGGTGGTGGGAGACTCACTACTGAGAGGCACCGAAGCAGCCATCTGCAGACCGGACATAACTGCAAGAGAAGTATGCTGCCTTCCAGGTGCGATGATCAAGGATGTGACCGATAGGATACCAAAGCTCTTCAGCTCCAAGGACGTCCACCCATTTCTTCTGATACATGTTGGCACCAATGACACGGCAAGGAAGGACCTACCGACAATCTGCAAGGACTTTGAAGAGTTGGGGAAGAAAGTAAAGGAACTGGATGCACAGGTAGTTTTTTCTTCTATCCTTCCAGTAGACGGGCATGGCACCAGGAGATGGAACAGGATCCTTGATGCAAACAACTGGCTAAGACGATGGTGCAGACAACAAGGATTTGGATTCCTGGACCACGGTGTGAATTACTGGTATGATGGACTCCTCGCCAGAGACGGACTACACCTCAACAAACCTGGGAAACACACATTCGCCAGAAGACTCGCTACACTCATCAGGAGGGCGTTAAACTAGAAGAAGAGGGGACGGGAAGAAAAACATTAGACTCGAACAAAGACGACCCAGGAAAACATACTCAGAAGGGAGGTAAGAACATTTCTAAAACAATCCACAGTGAGGAGATTGGAACAAAACAAAATCCTCTAAACTGCATGCTCGCAAACGCCAGAAGCCTGACAAACAAGATGGAAGAACTAGAAGCAGAAATATCTACAGGTAACTTTGACATAGTGGGAATAACCGAGACATGGTTAGATGAAAGCTATGACTGGGCAGTTAACTTACAGGGTTACAGTCTGTTTAGAAAGGATCGTAAAAATCGGAGAGGAGGAGGGGTTTGTCTCTATGTAAAGTCTTGTCTAAAGTCCACTTTAAGGGAGGATATTAGCGAAGGGAATGAGGATGTCGAGTCCATATGGGTTGAAATTCATGGAGGGAAAAATGGTAACAAAATTCTCATTGGGGTCTGTTACAAACCCCCAAATATAACAGAAAGCATGGAAAGTCTACTTCTAAAGCAGATAGATGAAGCTGCAACCCATAATGAGGTCCTGGTTATGGGGGACTTTAACTACCCGGATATTAACTGGGAAACAGAAACCTGTGAAACCCATAAAGGCAACAGGTTTCTGCTAATAACCAAGAAAAATTATCTTTCACAATTGGTGCAGAATCCAACCAGAGGAGCAGCACTTTTAGACCTAATACTATCTAATAGACCTGACAGAATAACAAATCTGCAGGTGGTTGGGCATTTAGGAAATAGCGACCACAATATTGTGCAGTTTCACCTGTCTTTCACTAGGGGGACTTGTCAGGGAGTCACAAAAACATTGAACTTTAGGAAGGCAAAGTTTGAACAGCTTAGAGATGCCCTTAATCTGGTAGACTGGGACAATATCCTCAGAAATGAGAATACAGATAATAAATGGGAAATGTTTAAGAACATCCTAAATAGGCAGTGTAAGCGGTTTATACCTTGTGGGAATAAAAGGACTAGAAATAGGAAAAACCCAATGTGGCTAAACAAAGAAGTAAGACAGGCAATTAACAGTAAAAAGAAAGCATTTGCACTACTAAAGCAGGATGGCACCATTGAAGCTCTAAAAAACTATAGGGAGAAAAATACTTTATCTAAAAAACTAATTAAAGCTGCCAAAAAGGAAACAGAGAAGCACATTGCTAAGGAGAGTAAAACTAATCCCAAACTGTTCTTCAACTATATCAATAGTAAAAGAATAAAAACTGAAAATGTAGGCCCCTTAAAAAATAGTGAGGAAAGAATGGTTGTAGATGACGAGGAAAAAGCTAACATATTAAACACCTTCTTCTCCACGGTATTCACGGTGGAAAATGAAATGCTAGGTGAAATCCCAAGAAACAATGGAAACCCTATATTAAGGGTCACCAATCTAACCCAAGAAGAGGTGCGAAACCGGCTAAATAAGATTAAAATAGATAAATCTCCGGGTCCGGATGGCATACACCCACGAGTACTAAGAGAACTAAGTAATGTAATAGATAAACCATTATTTCTTATTTTTAGGGACTCTATAGAGACAGGGTCTGTTCCGCAGGATTGGCGCATAGCAAATGTGGTGCCAATATTCAAAAAGGGCTCTAAAAGTGAACCTGGAAATTATAGGCCAGTAAGTCTAACCTCTATTGTTGGTAAAATATTTGAAGGGTTTCTGAGGGATGTTATTCTGGATTATCTCAATGAGAATAACTGTTTAACTCCATATCAGCATGGGTTTATGAGAAATCGCTCCTGTCAAACCAATCTAATCAGTTTTTATGAAGAGGTAAGCTATAGACTGGACCACGGTGAGTCATTGGACGTGGTATATCTCGATTTTTCCAAAGCGTTTGATACCGTGCCGCACAAGAGGTTGGTACACAAAATGAGAATGCTTGGTCTGGGGGAAAATGTGTGTAAATGGGTTAGTAACTGGCTTAGTGATAGAAAGCAGAGGGTGGTTATAAATGGTATAGTCTCTAACTGGGTCGCTGTGACCAGTGGGGTACCGCAGGGGTCAGTATTGGGACCTGTTCTCTTCAACATATTCATTAATGATCTGGTAGAAGGTTTACACAGTAAAATATCGATATTTGCAGATGATACAAAACTATGTAAAGCAGTTAATACAAGAGAAGATAGTATTCTGCTACAGATGGATCTGGATAAGTTGGAAACTTGGGCTGAAAGGTGGCAGATGAGGTTTAACAATGATAAATGTAAGGTTATACACATGGGAAGAGGGAATCAATATCACCATTACACACTGAACGGGAAACCACTGGGTAAATCTGACAGGGAGAAGGACTTGGGGATCCTAGTTAATGATAAACTTACCTGGAGCAGCCAGTGCCAGGCAGCAGCTGCCAAGGCAAACAGGATCATGGGGTGCATTAAAAGAGGTCTGGATACACATGATGAGAGCATTATACTGCCTCTGTACAAATCCCTAGTTAGACCGCACATGGAGTACTGTGTCCAGTTTTGGGCACCGGTGCTCAGGAAGGATATAATGGAACTAGAGAGAGTACAAAGGAGGGCAACAAAATTAATAAAGGGGATGGGAGAACTACAATACCCAGATAGATTAGCGAAATTAGGATTATTTAGTCTAGAAAAAAGACGACTGGGGGGCGATCTAATAACCATGTATAAGTATATAAGGGGACAATACAAATATCTCGCTGAGGATCTGTTTATACCAAGGAAGGTGACGGGCACAAGGGGGCATTCTTTGCGTCTGGAGGAGAGAAGGTTTTTCCACCAACATAGAAGAGGATTCTTTACTGTTAGGGCAGTGAGAATCTGGAATTGCTTGCCTGAGGAGGTGGTGATGGCGAACTCAATCGAGGGGTTCAAGAGAGGCCTGGATGTCTTCCTGGAGCAGAACAATATTGTATCATACAATTATTAGGTTCTGTAGAAGGACGTAGATCTGGGTATTTATTATGATGGAATATAGGCTGAACTGGATGGACAAATGTCTTTTTTCGGCCTTACTAACTATGTTACTATGTTACTATGTTACTATGTTGCTTGGGTCACTGCCATTTCACTGCGTACGGTGCTACCGCTGCATCACATATGGTGGAAAGAATGTGGGCCAGGTGAACTAAGGCATACCCCAGAGAGTGCTGCAGATCATTGTGCAAATCTACTGGAGAAATGGAGGAACTTTTGGAGCAGGTTATGCTCAATCAGCAAAGGATTCAGCAAGAGGTTCTGCAGCAGCAGGAAATGCAGTTTCTGCAGCAGAGGCAGCAGGAGGTGCTGAAGTGGAAGCTAGCAGAGCTTCAGCATGTTAAAAAGGAGACCCCAAAGGTAAGGGGCGATCATTGGGTGCACCAGTGGTCCTATGTAGAGACTCGGCTTGCCAGGTCTCAAGCAAATGACTTATTGCAATTGGTAGAGAGTGGCTCCAGCCTAAGTTCTGTTTCCCCTATGAGATGATGGAGAGAATCATGGCTGTTCGGATGGTGAGGGCTCTGCCGGCCGCCATGCAGTGTTTGGTCAGGCTGAGGGACCTGAGCATCCTGGAACTGCTGATAGAATTGATTTAGTCGTATAAACCCACTCAGGATGTTGCACCAGAGCACGGGTATGGGGCTAGTAACTGTTCAGTGACATCTAAGCCAATGGATTGAGGGAACACTGGTCTGGAGCCTATGTGTGCCCAGCCAGACTGTATCACCACTATGGGCACAGCCGGCAGTGAGCGAGAACTGTGCCAGGTACTCGTGAACGAGTGCCGAACAGAGGCTCTCCTGGACACAGGGAGTAATGTGACTCTGGTCCATCGGTCCCTTGTTGCTGGGGACAACCCCAAAGGACCGAAAGTGTAGGTGATGGGTATCCACGGGGAAATCCGGGAGTACCCAACCGCGGAGGTTAATTTGTCCACGCCATGTGGGGACATTAGGCACGTGGTGAGAGTGGCAAAGACCCTTCCATATGGGACTGTGTTGGGAAGAGATTTTACCCTGTTTTGGTCCCTGTGGGAGACCAGAATCAACCCTCAGATGGAAAAGGTTCTACCGGGTACAGTACCCAAAGATATTGAGATACCTGCCATAGGAGTTGCCAACCTAGGAACAGAGTGTAATGCCAATAGGCTTCCCCTAGAGGTAATGGCAGGATAAACTAGAGATGTTGTTTCGGGTATAGAACCCAAAAATGCTAAGATTTCTGCAACAGGGATCGCCAATTTAGGGTTAGAGTGTAACCCAGATAGGCTCCCTTTAGAGGTTGTGGCAGTAGAGGTTGAGGGGTCCCCATTGAACCCTGAGCTGGAGGTGTTCCCTGTTGAGGTCGGAACAGCTAAGATCCAGGGTCCCACACGGAGATGCTGGTATAGAAATCGCATGTATGAGGAGAGCCAGGAGTGTATGGTTGCAGAGGAGACTGGGGACATGCGCACGCGGACCCCTCTGGCATTGGCCAAGGATGGTGCCGGGGGTCAGGGTAAAGTCCTGTCGAGTCCACAAAAAACTGGTCCAAATCTACGATTAATCAGAAAAGAGGGCCTGGCTTCGGCAATGGAAAACGGGGTGGGTCGTCCCGTAATGAAGTATGGAGCAGAAACGCAAAGGGGAGGGATGCATGCGCCGATCAATGATTCCGGTCCCTACTTTGGTTTCTTAGTGTACTGTCGGGCGGGGAGGTCCCAGGGGCATGCAGATGCCCTGTCTCGCATCCATATGGGGTAACAAATGTTCAATCCCACAGGTATGAACAGGGGGGAGGATATGTGAGGTAGTGACCTCTGCTACAGCTAGGGGGCGCTGTTTGTGCTCTCCAGAATGCGCACAGAGGCATAGTGAGGCCAAGAGGGCGCACTGCAGACATAGGTGTATCTGTAAGTAGAATTGTGAAGCAGTGACTGATTGAAAGCCCTGTAGTAGAGGGGGAGGTGTGTCAGTGTTGGTATGGAGGCAGATAGAGCAGTTGTCTGCAGAGCTCTTTCTGTGTGGAGCAAAACAGGGGCAAGAGGAACCAAGGGGACTGACACCCTGCGTCCCGGGCTGTCTTTTGTTTACCAGCCTGCAATCTGGAGATAGCGTGTGGTGCCCGGCGTGAGTAAAGAGACTTGGTACCGGCGTGCGGTCACCCAGAGAAACTGGACAGAGGGAAGTCCAGCCTGTTTATTGACTGCAAACTAAAGCTGTGCATTGTGTATTCCTAATGGACTGTATGAAGAAGCCGTATACTATGTATTTCCATTGGTCAAGATGAAGAAGCCATGTATTGTGTATTTCTAATAGACTGTGTGAAGTAACGCATTAAAGGAATGTTTTGTTTGAACTTGCTTGGGTCACTGCCATTTCACTGCGTACGGTGCTACCACTGCATCACATATGGTGGAAAGAATGTGGGCCAGGTGAACTAAGGCATACCCCAGAGAGTGCTGCAGATCGTTGTGCAAATCTGCTGGAGAAATGGAGGAACTTTTGGAGCAGGTTATGCTCAATCAGCAAAGGATTCAGCAAGAGGTTCTGCAGCAGCAGGAAATGCAGTTGCTGCAGCAGAGGCAGCAGGATGTGCTGAAGTGGAAGCTAGCAGAGCTTCAGCATGTTAAAAAGGAGACCCCAAAGGTAAGGGGCGATCATTGGGTGCACCAGTGGTCCTATGTAGAGGCTCGGCTTGCCAGGTCTCAAGCAAATGACTTATTGCAATTGGTGGAGGAGTGGCTCCAGCCTAAGTTCTGTTTCCCCTATGAGATGATGGAGAGTATTATGGCTGTCCGGATGGTGAGGGCTCTGCCGGCCGCCATGCAGTGTTTGGTCAGGCTGAGGGACCTGAGCATCCTGGAACTGCTGATAGAATTGATTGAGTGGTATAAACCCACTCAGGATGTTGCACCAGAGCACGGGTAAGGGGCTACTAACTGTTCAGTGACATCTAAGCCAATGGATTGAGGGAACACTGGTCTGGAGCCTATGTGTGCCCATCCAGACTGTATCACCACTATGGGCACAGCCGGCAGTGAGCGAGAACTGTGCCAGGTACTCGTGAACGGGTGCCGAACAGAGGCTCTCCTGGACACAGGGAGTAATGTGACTCTGGTCCATCGGTCCCTTGTTGCTGGGGACAACCCCAAAGGACCGAAAGTGTAGGTGATGATGGGTATCCATGGGGAAATCCGGGAGTACCCAACCGCGGAGGTTAATTTGTCCACGCCATGTGGGGACATTAGGCATGTGGTGAGAATGGCAAAGACCCTTCCATATGGGACTGTGTTGGGAAGATATTTTCCCCTGTTTTGTTCCCTGTGGGAGACCAGAATCAACCCTCAGATGGAAAAGGTTCTACCGGTTACAGTACCCAAAGATATTGAGATACCTGCCATAGGGGTTGCCAACCTAGGAACAGAGTGTAATGCCAATAGGCTTCCTCTAGAGGTAATGGCAGGAGAAACTAGAGATGTTGTTTCGGGCATAGAACCCGAAGATGCTAAGATTTCTGCAACAGGGATCGCCAATTTAGGGCTAGAGTGTAACCCAGATAGGCTCCCTTTAGAGGTTGTGGCAGTGGAGGTTGTGGGGTCCCCATTGAACCCTGAGCTGGAGGTGTTCCCTGTTAAGGTCAAAACAGCTAAGATCCAGGGTCCCACATGGAGACGCTGGTATAGAAATCGCATGTATGAGGAGAGCCAGGAGTGTATGGTTGCAGAGGAGACTGGGGACATGCGCACGCGGACCCCTCTGGCATTGGCCAAGGATGGTGCCGGGGTCAGGGTAAAGTCCTGTCGAGTCCACAAAAAACTGGTCCAAATCTACGATTAATCAGAAAAGAGGGCCTGGCTTCAGCAATGGAGAACGGGGTGGGTCTTCCCGTAATGAAGTATGGAGCAGAAACGCAAAGGGGAGGGATGCATGCGCCGATCAATGATTCCGGTCCCTACTTTGGTTTCTTAGTGTACTGTCGGGCGGGGAGGTCCCAGGGGCATGCACATGCACTGTCTCGCACCCATATGGGGTAACAAATGTTCAATCCCACAGGTATGAACAGGGGGGAGGATATGTGAGGTAGTGACCCCTGCTACAGCTAGGGGGCGCTGTTTGTGCTCTCCAGAATGCGCACAGAGGCATAGTGAGGCCAAGAGGGCGCACTGCAGACATAGGTGTATCTGTAAGTAGAATTGTGAAGCAGTGACTGATTGAAAGCCCTGTAGTAGAGGGGGAGGTGTGTCAGTGTTGGTATGGAGGCAGATAGAGCAGTTGTCTGCAGAGCTCTTTCTGTGATTAGCAACACAGGGGCATGAGGAACCAAGGGGACTGACACCCTGCATCCCGGGCTGTCTTTTGTTTACCAGCCTGCAATCTGGAGATAGCGTGTGGTGCACGGCGTGAGTAAAGAGACTTGGTACCGGCGTGCGGTCACCCAGAGAAACTGGACAGAGGGAAGACCGGCCTGTTTATTGACTGCAAACTAAAGCCGTGTATTCCTAATGGACTGTATGAAGAAGCTGTGTACTATGTATTTCCATTGGTCTGGATGAATAAGCCGTGTATTATGTATTTCTAATAGACTGTGTGAAGTAACACATTAAAGGAACGTTTGTTTGAACTTGTTTGGGTCACTACCGTTTCATTGCGTACGGTGCTACCGCTGCATCACACTGTCTAATTACATTTTTGCATGCAATTAATTTACTTTAATTTATAATAGTAATTTGCAACTAGGAATGAATGAATCCTTGTGTATTTGGCTTTGGCAGCATTCAGCCACTGTGCAGCCGGCACTGGAAGTGAATAGAGTGGAGAGCGAGCATGTACAGTAGCTGATATTCGCGCTTTATTCACTGTCCCAACATCCATTCCGGACAATAAAGTTTGTTGAACGGCTGAGTGCAGGGCAGCCTTTCAACAAATTTTGCAGATGTAGCCCCTCCCTCAGTGATTACCATAGGTTGCTAATGGTGAAAAAGATGGTGCACAGTCAAACACACAGGGATTCCCAGATCCCTAGCAGCAATGTTTCAAACTTCTACTCCCTGGTCTCAGTCTACCACCCTATCTGTGCCCTCTGTTCTGCTAATGAGGTTAACATCCTCAATAATCAGATCCTCCCACTCCCGTCTCCAAGATTTTCACATGCGGTGCCAATTTTTTGGAATGCACTACCCAGGTTAATTCGATTAATCCCCAATCCCCACAGTTTTAAGCGTGCCCTAAAAATGCGTTTTTTTCAGACTGGCCTATCGCCCCAATACATTAATCTAACTATCCCTGTGTTGCCTATTCAAAATTTTTACCATAACCAGGTTCCTTGCATCATGTTCTCACATGCTTTATGCATTTTATAGCCCTCTGTGTCTGTACTGCTACATACTTAGGCTGATAACCGGTTCATGTAGCATTACATGGACACTTGATTTCTTACATAATTATGGCTGCTTGTAATTTTTTGGCTAGACTTTGCACTTAGTACATAGCATTTATAAGTCTAGGCATATCAGTACATGACAATTTGAACAGAATGTGTATGTCTTATGTCTAATACAGGGTGAATTTTAGTCCCTCTCCCATCTAAATTTTGCCAGTTATTGCTTCCTTCATAAATTACACCAACATTTCCAATTTTTTCCTAAAAAATAAAATTTGGGTTTTCTTAAATTATTAATTTTTTTACATCTGTTTTCAATTTTGCCTTATACAGTGGGGCAAAAAAGTATTTAGTCAGTCAGCAATAGTGCAAGTTCCACCACTTAAAAAGATGAGAGGCGTCTGTAATTTACATCATAGGTAGACCTCAACTATGGGAGACAAACTGAGAGAAAAAAATCCAGAAAATCACATTGTCTGTTTTTTTAACATTTTATTTGCATATTATGGTGGAAAATAAGTATTTGGTCAGAAACAAAATTTCATCTCAATACTTTGTAATATATCCTTTGTTGGCAATGACAGAGGTCAAACGTTTTCTGTAAGTCTTCACAAGGTTGCCACACACTGTTGTTGGTATGTTGGCCCATTCCGCCATGCAGATCTCCTCTAGAGCAGTAATGTTTTTGGCTTTTCGCTTGGCAACACGGACTTTCAACTCCCTCCAAAGGTTTTCTATAGGGTTGAGATCTGGAGACTGGCTAGGCCACTCCAGGACCTTGAAATGCTTCTTACGAAGCCACTCCTTCGTTGCCCTGGCGGTGTGCTTTGGATCATTGTCATGTTGAAAGACCCAGCCACGTTTCATCTTCAATGCCCTTGCTGATGGAAGGAGGTTTGCACTCAAAATCTCACGATACATGGCCCCATTCATTCTTTCATGTACCCGGATCAGTCGTCCTGGCCCCTTTGCAGAGAAACAGCCCCAAAGCATGATGTTTCCACCACCATGCTTTACAGTAGGTATGGTGTTTGATGGATGCAACTCAGTATTCTTTTTCCTCCAAACACGACAAGTTGTGTTTCTACCAAACAGTTCCAGTTTGGTTTCATCAGACCATAGGACATTCTCCCAAAACTCCTCTGGATCATCCAAATGCTCTCTAGCAAACTTCAGACGGGCCCGGACATGTACTGGCTTAAGCAGTGGGACACGTCTGGCACTGCAGGATCTGAGTCCATGGTGGCGTAGTGTGTTACCTATGGTAGGCCTTGTTACATTGGTCCCAGCTCTCTGCAGTTCATTCACTAGGTCCCCCCGCATGCTTCTGGGATTTTTGCTCACCGTTCTTGTGATCATTCTGACCCCACGGGGTGGGATTTTGCGTGGAGCCCCAGATCGAGGGAGATTATCAGTGGTCTTGTATGTCTTCCATTTTCTAATTATTGCTCCCACTGTTGATTTCTTCACTCCAAGCTGGTTGGCTATTGCAGATTCAGTCTTCCCAGCCTGGTGCAGGGCTACAATTTTGTTTCTGGTGTCCTTTGACAGCTCTTTGGTCTTCACCATAGTGGAGTTTGGAGTCAGACTGTTTGAGGGTGTGCACAGGTGTCTTTTTATACTGATAACAAGTTTAAACAGGTGCCATTACTACAGGTAATGAGTGGAGGAAAGAGGAGACTCTTAAAGAAGAAGTTATAGGTCTGTGAGAGCCAGAAATCTTGATTGTTTGTTTCTGACCAAATACTTATTTTCCACCATAATATGCAAATAAATTGTTAAAAAAACAGACAATGTGATTTTCTGGATTTTTTTTTCTCAGTTTGTCTCCCATAGTTGAGGTCTACCTATGATGTAAATTACAGACGCCTCTCATCTTTTTAAGTGGTGGAACTTGCACTATTGCTGACTGACTAAATACTTTTTTGCCCCACTGTATATGTTATTATACAGGTAAGAATATTTCTTAAAATTTTTTCTGTAAGCACAATTTTATCTTCGATTTTGAATATTTTATTGTCAGTTCTTAAAGTGAAGTAAAAGTGGTACACCTCTTGTTCTCAACAGGGATCTGAGAGACAAAGATGCTTCCAGGGGTCTTCCCCATGCTGTTCTCCTTCCATTCAGCATATTTTTCCATCCAATTCAACATTTTTACTGCCCCATCTCCTTATAGGGTCTGCCAGAAAAATGATTGGCTTTCCCATTAATTCCCATTATAATCCTTACTCTGAACATCACAGCATTAGAAAATGTTTGGTTCGAGTAGTGAGCATCCGAGCATTTTAGTGTTCGCCCATCACTAATAAGATCCTGTCTGCTGGTTTCCATAAGTGGCTTAGCTGCTACTTTCATGTGACTCCTGTCTGCTTGAGCCCCTGGCAAATAAGTATCTAGGACAGCTTTCAATGGGCACCAGAAGGCAACACATTTGTCATCCTTTCAGTCTGACTTGTCTTTTCCAATGAAGATCCCTGACTGCAGATATACAGGTGCATCTCACAAAATTAGAATATCATCAAAAAATTAATTTATTTCAGTTCTTCAATACAAAAAATGAAACTCATATATTATAGAGTCATTACAAGCTGCTTGAGGTCTAGTGTGAAGTTTCCACAATCAGTGATGGTTTTGGGCGCTATGTCATATGGTGTAGGTACACTGTGTTTTATCAAGTCCAAAGTCAGCACAGCCATTTACCAGGAGATTTTAGAGCACTTCATGCTTCCCTCTGCCGACAAGCTTTTGGGAGATGGAGATTTCTCCATCAGGAATTGGCACCTGTCCACACGGCCAAAAGTACCAATACCTGGTTTAAAAACAACGGTATCACTGTGCTTGATTGGCCAGCAAACTCGCCTGACCTTTACCCCATAGAGAATCTATGGCATATTGTCAAGAGGAAGATGAGAGACACCAGACCCAACAATGCAGACGAGCTGAAGGCTGCTATCAAAGCAACCTGGGCTTCCATAACACCTCAGCAGTGCCACAGGCTGATCACCTCCATACCATGCTGCATTGATGCAGTAATTGATACCAAAGGAGCCCGACCAATCAATGAGTGCATATACTGAACATACATTTCAGTAAGCCAATATTTTGCATTTTAAAATATTTTTTTCAAGCTGGAGTTATAAAGTATTCTAATGTGCTTAAATAATGATTTTTGGATTTTCATTGGCTGTAAGCCATAATCATCAACATTAACTGAAATAAACACTTGAAATACATCACTCTGTTTGTAATGACTATATCTAATATATGAGTTTCACTTTTTTTTGTATTGAAGAACTGAAATAAATTAACTTTATGATGATATTCTAATTTTGTGAGATGCACCTGAAGGTTCCATGAGGTTTAAATACATTTAATGAGTTACTGATTGGCTGCTTCTTTTTATGTTTATACACTGTCTCAAGCACACAACAGTACAACGCATCTATAAAGTGAAAATACCTTTGCACATATGTTTTTCTACTGGAAAACTATTAATGCTTCATAGAAATTGTATAAATAAAAGTGCAAGACAAATGTAGCATTTGCCCAGTTGAAACAATCTGCTGTGTGGGTGTAGATCATGGGAAATTGTACATGGTAGGCAGGAGGGTATAGACACCACTGTGCTGATGTAATTACTGTTTTGTGATGATAGTCTGCGGTGAGTGCCTTCATACATTGTAGATTTGTTTGCAGAGAATTTTTAAACTGAAAATTGGTTCCATTTGTCTGATTTGGAATGTTTTAGAAGGATGGAACAGTTCCAGAGTTTTCTATGAAAGAAAAAATATCAGCCTGGGAATTCAACCTAAGTCAAAACTCACATATTGCATATTTGGTGCTGATTTTCCATGCAAATTTATATGCAGAAAATCCATTGCATAATACATTACCATTAGTGATGAGCGAATATACTCGTTACTCGAGATTTCCCGAGCACACACGGTTGACCACCGAGTATTTTTTAGTGCTCGGAGATTTAGTTTTCTGCGCCGCAGCTGAATGATTTACATCTGTTAGCCAGCATAAGTACATGTGGGGGTTGCCTGGTTGTAGGGAATCCCCACATGTAATCCAGCTGGCTAACAGATGTAAATCATTCAGCTGAGATGAGGAAAACTAAATCTCTTTTCACTCAGCAGCTATTAATTGTTTACAAGACCAGTTACATTTTTCTATGTTACAGAATTGCAATGTATCCATAAAAAATAAATGCTATACTGTGTTTCCATATAGCATCCAATTTTTTGGCGAACCCATAGACTTTGATGTGTGAGCGTTATCAGATTTATGGAAGAAACTAATGCATTCTGTGATTTATATTTAGCATGCAGATTTGGTCAGTGAAACAAATTACTCATCTACAATGCCACATTGAATAACATTGGTCCGAGTGTGGCTTTTTTAATATACAGCACTCAGATCTAATATAGAGTTGTGTGAATGAGCCCTTATGATGAGAGTTAGCTTGAGGTTCAACTGTTCTCAAAGTCCCGATTCATTTTCAATAAGACTTTACTCAATTCGTACCCCCTTTGATGATAAGTGGGGACAGTGACTGTAACTGCACCCCGGATCAGAAAGTTGTGCTAGTTGCACCAGATGTGAAAAAGTGGGACAGTTCTTTGTTCCTGAGGGTAGGAGACCTGTAATGCTGTGAGGGACTGTTCTGCGTCCCGTGGGCAGGAGCCCAGAAGACAGTACGGTGAGAATGGCTGCAGTTAAAGAATTGTTTTGAACTGTTTTTCCTACTCCAAGTTTTGTTGCGCCTGTTTCGCTTCTTCTGCTGGATTGCAGGACACAGACCTTATGAAGAGACGGTGCCCTATGGACTGTTGATGAACTGTGTGGAGGGAGAGGGGAAACATATGCAGGATGACCTGATGAGTGAGCCGGGTCAGAAGAGAATGGACTGCATGCTCCTGAATGGTTGGAGCTGTAGTAATTTGGCCATGTGGGCCATGAAGAAGAGTGTGGACATTCAAGTCAGTTTAGGACTGGTCAGTGAACCTGGAGAGTCCTATGGAGAACTGTTTGTCTGTCCGGGTCTCAGGAAGAGAAGACCGGGGCCAAATGGATCCATATTGGAGACTGGACAACCCAAGGGTCGTGTCGGGTTATGCCAGGATTGTACTCACGTGATGGTGAGCTGGTGAGAAAAGAACTGAACAGTTTTTTCCAGGATCCCAACCAAGTGGAACTGGTACCAGTCCTGACCAGAAACAGGTCAAACGTGGTGGACTGGAGCAAAGTTCTTTTGTTGTAATGTATAATAATTGTTGAAGTTATTGATGTTTTAATAAGAAGCCATTACACTGTACTTATTGTGATGTGTGTATTCCATCAGTACCGTATGGTCGGGGATAGCCATGGTTTTAGGAGAGAGGTATGTAAGGGGGTGTGCAGGCCGCTGGTTTGAGCCCTGCATTCCTGTGCAGCCTACCTAATGAATCTGGGTATGTTTTGTGTTTGCTGTGTGCCCTGTGTAGTTTATGATAGCTGACACTGTTTAATATGATAATGGCTGACACTGTTCTGATATCTGTGTGTTAGGGACAGGAATAAGGACAGTCAGTGGCAGTGGTAGGTCAGCATTGGTAAGGGTTATGGCAGTGTAGTTGTGGGTTAGTGTTAAGGGGGCACTGTAGAGTAGGAGATTAGACTGTGTTGAGAACTGGTTTCTGTCAGAGTAGTGACAGTTGAGAAAGGGGGCAGAGCAAGTGTAGTGGCAGGGAGAGTGCCTTTCTGAGGTAATTTTCAGGTAGTGGGAGGAGCTAGAACAGAATGAGAGTGAGAGGAATTGTTCTAGAAGGAGTGGTAGTAGTTGTGTGGTGAGTTACAGAGATACAGTTGAAAGAGATAGAAGAAGCACTGAGGGAAGCAGGTCTGGAGATGTTAGACCTTAAAGCACGTGAAAAGCGAGGTAGTCTGGAAGGGTCGGTGGCTTGTCTGTGGGTTACCTCCCGTGACGTGACTTGCCGTCTGAACAGGAATTGCAGAGGCAACCTGATTTTTCACCTAGGATGGGGAAAGTGGACGGGGAGCACCTAGTATCAGAAAGCTGGAATTCCCAGGGGACTGCGGGTCTGGAAGCCATGGTGCTAGAAGATAAGCTGAAGGAAAAGACCAGGGCAAGTGCAGGAGGGGCAGTTCTTATGTCTTTTGAAGATTGTAGGATTAAGTCTGTTATGAAGATGCACAAATTGAGAAAAGTTTTATTGAAAATGAATCGGGACTTTGATAACATTTGTGTGTGTCTGGGATGGATTGGAGCCCTGTATGTGGTGAAGGATTCTGACCCACAGGTGGGTGAACTACTTGACACACACAGCACACCATAAAAAGGACATAATATTTTTGTAGCAGAGCGTCAGGGTGTGATGAGGAAGCAGCAGCAATCCTTCGGTACGGCTACCACCCTGGCCCCCATTACATATGCTTCCATGTCACTCTTGCATAATCAGAGTTCCAATATGGCTGTTAACTACCATGGTCACATCCAGCCTCAATGGCCACTGGGGAAGGCTGCTTGGTGGCAGTTCTGAGTGGTGCACCTCCACTAATCTATTTTTGGTGACCTATCTTAAAGATACATAAAGTTCTAGAAAACCCCATTAAGCATACACATTAGATATCTTTTGGTTAAATGATTGTTCAGCCAATGGTTTTCTATCCCAAGTTTCAATCACAGTCACCTTGGCCAAGTTCTCCTGCATGAGAGTCACTGACCCTTCTCGCAGTGGTTTACCTTGCCGCCATATAAAAAGATCAGGTATTAAAATTGCATACACATTAGATAGTTGACTGATCAAGCCAAGTTGGGCAACTTGACTTTTATCTAATGCATATTGGGAGCTTTGGCATCTTGTGTTCATCCCTGAGACATTTAACCATCCCATTTGATATAATTTAAGAGTGTGCATCACTAGAAGCAAGAATATATTGTTACAGTGACTGTATGGTTTTACATGACATACTCTTGTCATCCCATTCTTCTCACTCATTATATTCTTTAAATTTCTCAGGTTTTTCCTCCACAAACATAAAGACATTTTAAGCTGATCCCATGAGGGTGAGCACGATAAGTGCAGGGGGAGTGGAAACAAGGTTGTGTCTTTAACAGATCTGTAAAGATGTGACGGTTCCCTGTCTTTAATCAATTTGTTCGGCAGCACTGACTGAACCGCCAGCCCTTGCTAACTCTCTTCTTGTTCAGATAGTTTTACTGACAGTCAGGTTTTACTTATAAATGAGGCCTCCAGTTTCAGCTCGTTTATTGCCTGAGAATCCTTCAGTTCAAGAAACTATGAGAGCTTTGATAGAAAATAAGCAAATACAATTTAGCCCTATTGCTTAAAGACTTTTAATGGAAGTCTCTTGTGTTTTAAAGCCTGTGTTCTTTTTTTCTCTCTTTCCCACTCTCTTTTATGCATCAATAGCTGCTATACAAAAAAAGACAGAAAATAAAAAATAAATCAAAATCATCTCACTCACGGTGGAAGATTTATTAATAATGTTGTAAAATCCTGCATTTCATAAGTTTGGAAAAAATCGTACAATTGGCTTCAAATTGAATTCAAGCATGGTCTGTGCAGAATAATAAATTTGTCAGCACTCTACTAAAACATAAAGATTCTTCCTTAATTAATATAGATTTTTTGTGCCAATAAGATTGCCAGTTTTGATAAATTTATCATAATGCTCTACTTATTTTCTAGACTTTTCAAAATTGACAAATAAAGTATAAATCAATCCTTAACACAAAACAGAGGCCAAAATCCATTTATGGGATGAAATCTGTAGTAACAAATTCGACGCCTAATTATGCAGATTTTGCTGCAGATGTTTTTATGCAGTAATGCTGCCGATTAGTGATGAGTGAGCACCTTATCCGAAAACGTTCGCTCATTAGCAATGTAGATTTGTGACCAATTATGCCCTCTACTTTCTAAAGTGTGAAATCTACCAAAAATCCAAAATTACATTTATATTACCACTGGAAAATTCATGCTGTAATCTTTTTATGCAGTTTGTAGATGAGATTTAGATAACCTCAATGTAGCTAATTGTTATTGTTTCATTAGGCCTGGACCACAAGCATTGGTGCAAAGAGAGTTGGATAAATCAGGAATGTGGTACAGCAGCCCTGAATATGCAGATCGATCCCTGATGTGGCAACACCACTAGAGTTGAGCGACCTTGACCTTTTTAGAGTCGAGCCGGGTTTCGCGAAACCCGACTATCTCAAAAGTCGGGTCGAGTGAAATCGGCCGATTATGGCGAAAAGTCGGGATCGACCGAAACACGAAACCCAATGCAAGTCAATGGGGCAGCATAGTCGGCAGTGAGTGGGGGCCAGGAAAACACCTAGAGTGCCCATTTTAATGTCAAAACCATCCATTCTTCTTAATGAAGCTTGTCAAGCGTAATTTACCTTATAATAATTGGAAGGCATTTGAAATTGGGGGTCATTTGGCTAAAGTTGTGTGGGGTAGGGCTGGTTCAAGTAATTAGTGGGCCCAGGAAATCTGGACCACGTCACGGCAGTGGAGCAGGGAGAGGAAAGTATTTCAACTTTGCAAGTGCTGTGATCCTGAGCAAGCAGGGGGGGCCCACTTGTTGGCATTGGCACTGGCACAGGGCCCCTCAAAGTACAGCGGTGTGTTTGCACGGCGGGGGCGCCTCCCACCGGCAGCAACACTTTTGCGTACTATGAGAGGCCCTGTGCCAGTGACGTCGCCAACTAGTATTCCTCCCCCCACCTGATGAAGGAACCTGCACTTTCATCTGCACCTTCCTCTTTGTCCCCGTGTAAGGTGGTATGGTATGCGGGAAGAGCAACCTGACTTTCAGCAGGGTCACAATGTTGTTGTGTAGCATGCACGGGGAATGTTGCGTTATGGGTCAATGTACCAGCAGACTCATCTATCACTGGCTGGGCAATGGGCACGATGAAGTGGAAACACAGATATAGGCCCAAAGAATAAAGTGGGCTAAATGCAGTTCAAAATTGGTAACACAGGAATAACCAGGGGGCATTGCAGTGGAGGACAACTGGAATGAGAGGCTGACACAGAGAGTAGGGCCAAATCAGTAAGTAGTCGAAATGCAGTTCAAAATTGGCAACCGTAGTAAACAGGCGGCACAGCTTTGTTCAGTGGAGGAGAACAGCAAGGAGTGGCAGACACCGATAGTAGGCCCCAACCCAACTAGTAGGCCAAATGCAGTCTAACATTAACAACTACTTAACGAGAGCCTGAAAATGGAATTTCAGGACAGGAAACCAGGAGAACAGCAAGGAGTGGCAGACACCGATAGTAGGCCCCAAACCAACTAGTACGCCAAATGCAGTTGTTCCATTTAACCACAATTTAATGAGAGCCTGAAGATAGAAGCTCAGGAAAGGCAACCTGGGGAACACCTTGGAGTGTAACACACCATCTCTCTCCACCCCATACCCATTTTGTAGGCCTAATGCAGTGTACTTTTCTACAACTACTAAACGAGAGTCGGAAGACCGAAGCAATGGCAAGGAAACCTGGGGAACACCTTGGAGTGTAACACACCATCTCTCTCCACCCCATACCCAATTTGTAGGCCTAATGCAGTGTAGTTTCCAAGAACTACTAAACGAGAGCCGGAAGATCGAAGCTCAGGAAAGGCAACCTGGGGAACACCTTGGAGTGTAACACACCCTCTCTCTACACCCCATACCCAATTTGAAGGCCTAATGCAGTGTAGTTTCCAAGAACTACTAAACGAGAGCCGGAAGATCGAAGCTCAGGAAAGGCAACCTGGGGAACACCTTGGAGTGTAACACACCCTCTCTCTACACCCCATACCCAATTTGAAGGCCTAATGCAGCGTAGTTTCCGACAACTACTAAACGAGAGCATGAAGATCGAAGCTCAGGAAAGGCAACCTGGGGAACACCTTGGAGTGTAACACACCCTCTCTCTACACCCCATACCCAATTTGAAGGCCTAATGCAGTGTAGTTTCCAAGAACTACTAAACGAGAGCCGGAAGATCGAAGCTCAGGAAAGGCAACCTGGGGAACACCTTGGAGTGGAACACACCATCTCTCTACACCCCATACCCAATTTGAAGGCCTAATGCAGCGTAGTTTCCAACAACTACTAAACGAGAGCCGGAAGATCGAAGCTCAGGAAAGGCAACCTGGGGAACACCTTGGAGTGTAACAAACCCTCTCTCTACACCCCATACCCAATTTGTAGGCCTAATGCAGCGTAGTTTCCGACAACTACTAAACGAGAGCATGAAGATCGAAGCTCAGGAAAGGCAACCTGGGGAACACCTTGGAGTGTAACACACCCTCTCTCTACACCCCATACCCAATTTGAAGGCCTAATGCAGTGTAGTTTCCAAGAACTACTAAACGAGAGCCGGAAGATCGAAGCTCAGGAAAGGCAACCTGGGGAACACCTTGGAGTGTAACACACCCTCTCTCTACACCCCATACCCAATTTGAAGGCCTAATGCAGTGTAGTTTCCAAGAACTACTAAACGAGAGCCGGAAGATCGAAGCTCAGGAAAGACAACCTGGGGAACACCTTGAAGTGTAACACAACGTCTCTCTACACCACGGAAGGGCTGATTCTTAGGAAGGAAGGCTGTTGGAAATAAGCATTGCGCGTCCGAGGGTGATTATATTCTTATTAGGTATATACTCACCCTCGGACGCGCCCTGCTTCTTTATTTGGAATGAATGTTTATTTGCAATGTGGTGTTGACTTTCTCTATTATTTTGGTAATTAATGATTTTATTATTTTCATTGTTTTGCATCTTCTCGGCAATAATATAAAGAAGACGCGACAGGACAACACTCGGTGGATGCCATATCTGTGTTTTCAATTTAAAAAACCTTTCAGTTAAATACTTGCAGGATAAAGTAATTGTAGCTGGTGGCCATTTTTAGTACTGTACCAGATTTTAGTTGTGTGTTTGTTTTTAATGTTAAAATGTCTGCATTTGATATCTCACCAGTATTTTCTTTTTTATAAGCAAAATACTTTTTTTTTTATTTTATGATGTTGGTTCAAGGGGTACACGGGCAGCAGTAGACAGGTCAGTGTAGGCCTAGTGGAAGGAGGGACCGCAGACAGGCTTCGAAGCCCTAACATAATAAATTGGGCTGCCTGTAGGCAGTTTAAAATTGGTTCCAGGGGAACACGGGCAGCAGTAGACAGGTCAGTGGAGGCCTAGTGGAAGGAGGGACCGCAGACAGGCTTCGAAGCCCTAACATAATAAATTGGGCTGCCTGTAGGCAATTTAAAATTGGTTCCAGGGGAACACGGGCAGCAGTAGACAGGTAAGTGGAGGCCTAGTGGAAGGAGGGACCGCAGACAGGCTTCGAAGGCCTAACATAATAAAATGGGCTGGCTGTAGGCAATTTAAAATTGGTTCCAGGGGAACACGGGCAGCAGTAGACAGGTCAGTGGAGGCCTAGTGGAAGGAGGGACCGCAGACAGGCTTCGAAGGCCTAACATAATAAAATGGGCTGACTGTAGGCAATTTAAAATTGGTTCCAGGGGAACACGGGCAGCAGTAGACAGGTAAGTGGAGGCCTAGTGGAAGGAGGGACCGCAGACAGGCATCAAAGGCCTAACATCATAACATTGGGCTGTTGGCAATTTAAAATTGGTTCCAGGGGTACACGGGCAACAGTGGTCTGGTCAGTGTAATTCTAGTGGAAGGAGTGACGGCAGACAGGCATCAAAGGCCTAACATAATAACATTTGGCTGTTGGCAATTTAAAATTGGTTCCAGGGGTGCACGGGCAACAGTGGTCTGGTCAGTGGAAGTCTAGTGGAAGGAGTGACGGCAGACAGGCTAAGAAGGCCTAACATAACAAAATTGGGCTGGCTGTAGGCAAGTTTAAATTGGTTCCAGGGGAACACGGCCAGCAGTGGCCTGGTCAGTGTAGTAGTTGTAGAAAGAACGGACCGCAGACAGGCTTCGAAGGCCTAACATAACAAAAATGTCAAAACAATGGTATTGTCAGTGCCAGGCATTGAAGGATGTCAGCGCATAGACTAAACATTGGTGGAGCTGTGAGATAATTTTGCAAGTGGTAGAGCACTGTTTGAGCTGGGGGGGGAACTGTCTTGTGGCCGGCGGTACAGGCCCAGGGCCCCTCATATTACAATGGTGTGTCTGACGTTGGGTGCGCACCACCACCGCCAGAGACACTTTATTGTACTATGAGGGACCCAGTGGCAGTGCCGTCGACCAAAAGCGGGCACACCCACCTCTTCAGACAAACAGCACTCTCACAGGTGCTGGCGCAAAGTGGCGATACCACGGCCCCGTGTGGGGAGTTTGGCCATTTTGTTAGGAGTAAACATGTCGTATGCTGGACAATCAGGTGCAGAAAATTACGAGATTGGAAAAGTCATTCAGAAGAGTCCACAGGCAAGACCTTTTCATAGGAAAGTTAGGTGTCAGCCGGGCAAGGTTGGGCAAAAGATTTCGAAATCCAGTTGTGGTTCATTTTAATGAAGGTTAGATCATCTACATTTTGGGTAGCCAGACGAGTCCTTTTTTCAGTTAGTATTGAACCTGCAGCACTGAATACTCTTTCTGATAGGACACTAGCTGCCGGGCAAGCAAGCTCCTGCAATGCATATTCTGCCAATTCTGGCCAGGTGTCTAATTTGGATGCCCAGTAATCAAATGGGAATGACGGTTGAGGGAGAACGTCGATAAGGGATGAAAAATAGTTTGTAACCATACTGGACAAATGTTGTCTCCTGTCACTTTGAATTGATGCTGCAGTACCTGTCCTGTCTGCGGTCATAGCAAAATCACTCCACAACCTGGTCAGAAAACCCCTCTGGCCAACGCCACTTCTGATTTCTGCCCCTCTAACACCTCTGGTCTGCTGGTCCCTGGAGCTCGTGTGAGAACGATCACGGGCGCTGTGTGCAGGGAATGCCAGAAGCAAACGGTCAACAAGAGTTGATTGTTTTGTTGCTAATATTAGTTCCAAGTTCTCATGTGGCATAATATTTTGCAATTTGCCTTTATAGCGAGGATCAAGGAGGCAGGCCAACCAGTAATCGTCATCGTTCACCATTTTTGTAATGCGTGTGTCCCTTTTGAGGATACGCAAGGCATAATCCGCCATGTGGGCCAAAGTTCCAGTTGTCAAATCTGCGGTTGTGCTTGGTTGAGGGGCAGTTGCAGGCAAATCTACGTCACTTGTGTCCCTCAAAAAACCAGAACCCGCCCTTGCCACGCCACCAATTTCCAATGACCCCGGGAAAGCTTCCTCATTAAAAATATACTCATCCCCATCATCCTCCTCATCCTCCACCTCCTCTTCGCCCGCTACCTCGTCCTGTACACTGCCCTGACCAGACAATGGCTGACTGTCATCAAGGCTTTCCTCTTCCTCTGGTGCAGACGCCTGATCCTTTATGTGCGTTAAACTTTGCATCAGCAGACACATTAGGGGGATGCTCATGCTTATTATGGCGTTGTCTGCACTAACCAGCCGTGTGCATTCCTCAAAACACTGAAGGACTTGACACATGTCTTGAATCTTCGACCACTGCACACCTGACAACTCCATGTCTGCCATCCTACTGCCTGCCCGTGTATGTGTATCCTCCCACAAAAACATAACAGCCCGCCTCTGTTCGCACAGTCTCTGAAGCATGTGCAGTGTTGAGTTCCACCTTGTAACAACGTCTATGATTAGGCGATGCTGGGGAAGGTTCAAAGAACGCTGATAGGTCTGCATACGGCTGGAGTGTACAGGCGAACGGCGGATATGTGCGCAAAGTCCACGCACTTTGAGGAGCAGGTCGGATAACCAGGGATAACTTTTCAGGAAGCACTGCACCACCAGGTTTAAGGTGTGAGCCAGGCAAGGAATGTGTTTCAGTTGGGAAAGGGAGATGGCAGCCATGAAATTCCTTCCGTTATCACTCACTACCTTGCCTGCCTCAAGATCTACAGTGCCCAGCCACGACTGCGTTTCTTGCTGCAAGAACTCGGACAGAACTTCCGCGGTGTGTCTGTTGTCGCCCAAACACTTCATAGCCAATACAGCCTGCTGACGTTTGCCAGTAGCTGCCCCATAATGGGAGACCTGGTGTGCAACAGTGGCAGCTGCGGATGGAGTGGTTGTGCGACTGCGGTCTGTGGACGAGCTCTCGCTTCTGCAGGAGGACGAGGAGGAGGAGGAGGAGGGGGTTTCGAACGGCTACAGCCAACTGTTTCCTAGACCGTGGGCTAGGCAGAACTGTCCCAAACTTGCTGTCCCCTGTGGACCCTGAATCCACCACATTTACCCAGTGTGCCGTGATGGACACGTAACGTCCCTGGCCATGCCTACTGGTCCATGCATCTGTTGTCAGGTGCACCTTTGTGCTCACAGATTGCCTGAGTGCATGGACGATGCGCTCTTTAACATGCTGGTGGAGGGCTGGGATGGCTTTTCTGGAAAAAAAGTGTCGACTGGGTAGCTCGTAGCGTGGTACAGCGTAGTCCATCAGGTCTTTGAAAGCTTCGCTTTCAACTAACCGGTAGGGCATCATCTCTAACGAGATTAGTCTAGCTATGTGGGCGTTCAAACCCTGTGTACGCGGATGCGAGGCTAAGTACTTCCTTTTTCTAACCATAGTCTCATGTAGGGTGAGCTGGACTGGAGAGCTGGAGATCGTGGAACTAGCGGGGGTGCCGGTGGACATGGCAGACTGAGAGACGGTGGGAGATGGTATTGTTGCCGCCGGTGCCCTAGATGCAGTGTTTCCTACTACGAAACTGGAGATTCCCTGACCCTGACTGCTTTGGCCTGGCAAAGAAACCTGCACAGATACTGCAGGTGGTGCAGAAAATGGTGGCCCTACACTGCCGGAAGGGATGTTGCGTTGATGAGTAGCTTCATTGGCCGAGGGTGCTACAACCTTAAGGGACGTTTGGTAGTTAGTCCAAGCTTGCAAATGCATGGTGGTTAAATGTCTATGCATGCAACTTGTATTGAGACTTTTCAGATTCTGCCCTCTGCTTAAGGTAGTTGAACATTTTTGACAGATTACTTTGTGCTGATCAATTGGATGTTGTTTAAAAAAATGCCAGACTGCACTCTTTCTAGCATCGGATACCTTTTCAGGCATTGCAGACTGAGCTTTAACCGGATGGCCACGCTGTCCTCCAACAGGTTTTGACTTTGCCACGCGTTTTGGCCAAGATACGGGCCCGGCAGATGGAACCTGTTGCGATGTTGATGCCTGCTGCGGCCCCTCCTCCTCCGCTTCAGAACTGCTGCCGCCTGCACCCTGTTCCCCCAATGGCTGCCAATCGGGGTCAAGAACTGGGTCATCTATTACCTCTTCTTGTAGCTCGTGTGCAACTTCGTCTGTGTCACCGTGTCGGTCGGTGGTATAGCGTTCGTGATGGGGCAACATAGTCTCATCAGGGTCTGATTCTTGATCAGCACCCTGCGAGGGCAATGTTGTGGTCTGAGTCAAAGGACCAGCATAGTAGTCTGGCTGTGGCTGTGCATCAGTGCACTCCATGTCAGATTCAACTTGTAATGGGCATGGACTGTTAACTGCTTCACTTTCTAAGCCAGGGACGGTATGTGTAAAGAGCTCCATGGAGTAACCCGTTGTGTCGCCTGCTGCATTCTTCTCTGTTGTTGTTTTTGCTGAAGAGGACAAGGAAGCGACTTGTCCCTGACCGTGAACATCCACTAACGACGCGCTGCTTTTACTTTTACCAGTTTCACGAGAGGAGGCAAAAGAGCTAGAGGCTGAGTCAGCAAGATAAGCCAAAACTTGCTCTTGATGCTCCGGCTTTAAAAGCGGTTTTCCTACTCCCAGAAAAGGGAGGGTTCGAGGCCTTGTGTAGCCAGACGACGAACCTGGCTCCACAGCTCCAGACTTAGGTGCAATATTTTTTTTCCCATGACCACCTGATGCTCCACCACTACCACTACCCTCATTACCAGCTGACAATGAACGCCCCCGGCCACGACCTCTTCCACCAGACTTCCTCATTGTTTTAAAAACGTTACCAAACGAACGGTATTTGTTGCTGTCACACAACTTACACGGTGAGCTATAACTTCAGTATGATTTAGCTACCCCTTTACAGGTGGGTGAGACCACAACGAAAATCAGCCACAATGTTACACACTCTGTTGTTGTTGGCAACAAATGAGATGGCACACACGCAGGACTGTCACTGAAGCGCAAATGTAAATATTTATCTCCCACTGATTTGTGTTTGTTTTTTTTAAAAGGGAGACTTCAGAAAAAAAAAAAATAAAAAAAAATTATTTTTTACAGAAGAATTTATAAAACAAATAAAATGAAATGATTGTTTCAGGGAGAATTTAGGAAAAAAAAAAAAAAAAAGGCTTTGTAGGGCCCACTGAGTGAGAGAGGACGCACACAGGAGTCAGGAGTGGCACACAAGCCCAGAGGCCAATATTAATCTCCCACTGATTGATTTAGTTATTTTTTTTGGTAGATTTTGGAACCCAAATCAAGCAAAAAAATTAATAGGCTTTCTATGGCCCACAATTGGGGAGAGAGAGAGAGATGGCACACCCAGGAGTCAAGACTGGCACACAAGCAGAAGGGGCAATATGAATCTCCCACAGATTTTTTTTATTTTTTTTTTTTTCAGGGAGACTTGAGAGAAAAAAAAATACAAAAAAAATGATTTTTTTCAGGAATAATTTAGAAACCAAAGAAAATAAAATGATTGTTTCAGGGAGAATTTAGAAAACAAATAAAACAAAAAATAGGCTTTCTAGGGCCCACTGAGTGACAGATGACGCACACAGGAGTCAGGCGTGGCACACAAGCCCAGAGGCCAATATTAATCTCCCACTGATTGATTTAGTTATTTTTTTTGGTAGATTTTGGAACCCAAATCAAGCAAAAAAATTAATAGGCTTGCTATGGCCCACAATTGGGGAGAGAGAGAGAGATGGCACACCCAGGAGTCAAGACTGGCACACAAGCAGAAGGGGCAATATGAATCTCCCACAGATTTTTTTTTTTTTTTTTTTTTCAGGGAGACTTGAGAGAAAAAAAAATACAAAAAAAATGATTTTTTTCAGGAATAATTTAGAAACCAAAGAAAATAAAATGATTGTTTCAGGGAGAATTTAGAAAACAAATAAAACAAAAAATAGGCTTTCTAGGGCCCACTGAGTGACAGATGACGCACACAGGAGTCAGGAGTGGCACACAAGCCCAGAGGCCAATATTAATCTCCCACTGATTGATTTAGTTATTTTTTTTGGTAGATTTTGGAACCCAAATCAAGCAAAAAAATTAATAGGCTTTCTATGGCCCACAATTGGGGAGAGAGAGAGAGATGGCACACCCAGGAGTCAAGACTGGCACACAAGCAGAAGGGGCAATATGAATCTCCCACAGATTTTTTTTTTTTTTTTTTTTTAGGGAGACTTTAGAGAAAAAAAAATACAAAAAAAATGATTTTTTTCAGGAATAATTTAGAAACCAAAGAAAATAAAATGATTTTTTCAGGGAGAATTTAGAAAACAAATAAAACAAAAAATAGGCTTTCTAGGGCCCACTGAGTGACAGATGACGCACACAGGAGTCAGGAGTGGCAGACAAGCCCAGAGGCCAATATTAATCTCCCACTGATTGATTTAGTGATTATTTTTGGTAGATTTTGGAACCCAAATCAAGCAAAAAAATTAATAGGCTTTCTATGGCCCACAATTGGGGAGAGAGAGAGAGATGGCACACCCAGGAGTCAAGACTGGCACACAAGCAGAAGGGGCAATATGAATCTCCCACAGATTTTTTTTATTTATTTTTTTTTCAGGGAGACTTTAGAGAAAAAAAAATACAAAAAAAATGATTTTTTTCAGGAATAATTTAGAAACCAAAGAAAATAAAATGATTTTTTCAGGGAGAATTTAGAAAACAAATAAAACAAAAAATAGGCTTTCTAGGGCCCACTGAGTGACAGATGACGCTCACAGGAGTCAGGAGTGGCACACAAGCCCAGAGGCCAATATTAATCTCCCACTGATTGATTTAGTGATTTTTTTTGGTAGATTTTGGAACCCAAATCAAGCAAAAAAATTAATAGGCTTTCTATGGCCCACTATTTGTGAGAGAGATGGCACGCTCAGGACTGGCACACAAGCCCAGAGGCCAATATTAATCTCCCATTTTTTTTTTTCCAGGGAAAATTTATAAACCCAATAAAAAAAATAATAATAAATAGGCTTTCTATGGCCCACTGTCTGAGAGAGAGAGATGGCACGCTTAGGACTGGCACACAAGCCCAAAGGCCAATATTAATCTCCCACTGATTGATTGATTTTTTCAGGTAGAATTATGAACCCAAATCAACCAAAAAAATAAATAGGCTTTCTATGGCCCACTATTTGTGAGAGAGATGGCACGCTCAGGACTGGCACACAAGCCCAGAGGCCAATATTAATCTCCCACTTTTTTTTTTTTTCCAGGGAAAATTTATAAACCCAATAAAATAATAAAAAAATAGGCTTTCTATGACCCACTATCTGAGAGAGAGAGAGATGGCACGCTTAGGACTGGCACACAAGCCCAAAGGCCAATATTAATCTCCCACTGATTGATTTATTGATTTTTTCAGGTAGAATTTAGAACCCAAATCAAGCAAAAAAATTAATAGGCTTTCTATGGCCCACTGAGTGAGAGATGGCACACACAGGAGTAAGGAGTGGCACACAAGCCCTGAGGCCAATATTTTTCTCCCACTGATTGATGTTGTGATTTTTTCTGGTAGATTTTGGAACCCAAATCAAGCAAAAAAATAAATAGGCTTTCTATGGCCCACTGAGTGAGAGATGACACAGACAGAGATGGCACTCTAGCAGAAATGTCAATCTTAATCTCCCACAAAAAAAAAAAAAAAAAAAAGGAAATGTCCTTCAATTACTATCTCCCTGCAGTAATCTCAGCCAGGTATGGCAGGCAGCAATAAGGAGTGGACTGATGCACAAATTAAATAAAAAGTGTGGACAAACAAACAAGATAGCTGTGCAGAAAGGAAGGAACAAGAGGATTTGTGCTTTGAAAAAAGCAGTTGGTTTGCACAGCGGCGTACACACAGCAATGCAGCTATCAGGGAGCCTTCTAGGGCAGCCCAATGAGCTACAGCGCTGAGGAAAAAAAAAAAAAGGAGCTTCCACTGTCCCTGCACACCGAAGGTGGTGTTGGGCAGTGGAAATCGCTACAGCACAAGCGGTTTTGTGGTTAATGGACCCTGCCTAACGCTATCCCTGCTTCTGACGAAGCGGCAGCAACCTTTCCCTAAGCTCAGATCAGCAGCAGTAACATGGCGGTCGGCGGGAACTCCCCTTTATAGCCCCTGTGACGCCGCAGACAGCAAGCCAATCACTGCAATGCCCTTCTCTAAGATGGTGGGGACCACGACCTATGTCATCACGCTGCCCACACTCTGCGTTTACCTTCATTGGCTGAGAAATGGCGCTTTTCGCGTCATTGAAACGCGACTTTGGCGCGAAAGTCGCGTACCGCATGGCCGACCACGCACAGGGGTCGGATCGGGTTTCATGAAACTCGACTTCGCCAAAAGTCGGCGACTTTTGAAAATGTTCGACCCGTTTCGCTCAACCCTAAACACCACATTTAATCTGAATTATCCAGACATATTTCTGTAGACCCAGAGACATGAGCTAGAGTTCATGTGAGAATGACTGTAGGCCAATATTGTCACTAAATTATTGTTCACTGGCTGCTGATTAGCTATTGTATCTGTCCTAGTATTGTTCTACTATCTATGGGAAACAAAGGCACGATGTTTGAATATTTGTTAATATGTGGATAACCCATTGGTGCTCTGCAATATGAATGACAATCTGTGCCTGTTGTTAAAAAATTGAGCTAGATATGTTGGATAACACACGCAACAATCTGGAACCATGGAGTTGGATATGCATGGCAGCATGTGGAACAGCTTGGAAGAGTGACGCTTGATATGCCAAACGGCAGGTGAAACAGCAGAGCTGATTGTGCAGACAAGTGCTTTGGTACAGCAGAGTCAAGTGTGTAGACAGGCAGCTTGAAACACCAGAGAGGCACTTTGGTTCAGCAGAACCAAGAATGTGGAGAGTAACTTTAAAACAGCAGAGGTGAGTATGAAGAAAATCACCTTGGAATAGCAGAGCCACATATGTTGTGATAAATTGACTCACTCAACTGCTTAAAGAGGTAGTCATGGGAACACTTTCCGATTAAGTTTTCAACTGCTTTCTTAAAAACATACTGCATCAACCAGTACAAAATAAGGTAAACAAACATGGCCCTTTTTTCATAACTGGAAAAACAAAATTACATACAGTACAGTCTGTGTGGCTGCGGGGATCAGCCTACTCAGTGGAATAAAAATACAAGGTTCAGACCTTTTTATCACAAGTTCAGCTCTAGAGATCTCCTCTCCAGACACACCAAACAGAGAATGAGTCCAAAGGTTCCATATTTACCTTTAGGACCACACCCTAAGGTTGGACATATGGTTAACAGCCTCCTACCAGCATGTCAGCTATCCACAAAAACCCATCCCTTTAACCCCTTTCTGACATTAGAAGTACTATCCCGTCGAGGTGGGGCAGGCCCATATGACCATACGGGATAGTACGTCATATGCAATCGGCCACGCTCACGGGGGGAGCTAACTATCGCAGCTGACATCCGGCACTATGTGCCAGGAGTGGTCACGGACCGCCCCGGCACATTAACCCTGGCACACTGCGAGCAAACATGATCGCAGTGCTCCGGCGGTATAGGGAAGAATCGCACAGGGAGCGGGCTCCCTGCGGGCTTCCCTGAGACCACCGGAGCAACGCGATGTGATCGCGTTGCACAGAGGGTCTCCTACCTCCTTCCTCCCTGCAGCAGGCCCGGCTCCAAAATGGCCGCAACATCCGGGTCCTGCAGGGAGGTGGCTTCACAGCGCCTGCTCAGAGCAGGCGCCGGGAAGCCTCCAGAAGTGCAGAGCAAAGTGTCAGATCATCGATCTTACACTATAACATGATGCCCCCCTGGAGCAATGTTATAGTGTAAAAAAATAAATACTCACATGTGTAAAAAAAATCTTAAAAAATAAATAAACATATATATTGCTCCTATAAATACATTTCTTTATCTAAATTAAAAAAAACAATAAAAGTACACATATTTAGTATCGCCGCGTCCCTAACGACCCGTCCTATAAAACTGTCCCACTACTTAACCCCTTCAGTGAACACCGTAAAAAAATAAAAATAAAAAACGAGGCAAAAAACAACGCTTTATTATCATACCGCCAAACAAAAAGTTGAATAACACGCGATCAAAAAGACGGATATAAATAACCATGGTACCGCTGAAAATGTCATCTTGTCCCGCAAAAAAACGAGCTGCCACACAGCATCATCAGCGAAAAATAAAAAAGTTATAGTCCTTAGAATAAAGCGATGCAAAAATAATAATTTTTTCTATAAAATAGTTTTTATCGTATAAAAGTGCCAAAACATAAAAAAATTACATAAATGAGGTATCGCTATAATCGAACTGACCCGAACAATAAAACTGCTTCATTCATTTTACCAAACGCGGAACGGTATAAACGCCTCCACCAAAAGAAATTCATGAAGAGCTGGTTTTTGGTCATTCTGCCTCACAAAAATCGGAATAAAAAGCGATCAAAAAAGTCACATGCCCGAAAATGTTACCATTAAAAACGTCAACTCGTTCCGCAAAAAACAAGACCTCACATGACTCTGTGGACCAAAATATGGAAAAATTATAGCTCTCAAAATGTGGTAACGCAAAAATTTTTTTTTTTGCAATAAAAAGCGTCTTTCAGTGTGTGACGTCTGCCAATTATAACAATCCACTAAAAAAACCACTATAAAAGTAAATCAAACCCCCCTTCATCACCTCCTTAGTTAGGGAAAAAATTTTAAAAAATTAAAAATGTATTTATTTCCATTTTCCCATTAGGGTTAGGGTTAGGGCTAGGGTTAGGGTTAGGGCTAGGGTTAGGGTTAGGGCTAGGGTTATGGCTAGGGTTAAGGCTAGGGTTAGGGCTAGGGTTGGGGCTAGGGTTAAGGCTACAGTTAGGGTTGGGGCTAAAGTTAGGGTTAGGGTTTGGATTACTTTTACGGTTGGGAGTAGGGTTGGGATTAGGGTTAGGGGTGTGTCAAGGTTAGGGGTGTGGTTAGGGTTACCGTTGGGATTAGGGTTAGGGGTGTGTCAAGGTTAGGGGTGTGGTTAGGGACGGGTTACCGTTGGGATTAGGGTTAGGGATGTGTTTGGATTATGGTTTCAGTTATAATTGGGGGGTTTCCACTGTTTAGGCACATCAAGGGCTCTCCAAACGTGGCATGGCGTCCGATCTCAATTCCAGCCAATTCTGCGTTGAAAAAGTAAAACAGTGCTCCTTCCCTTCTGAGCTCTCCCATGCCCCCAAACAGGGGTTTACCCCAACATATGGGGTATCAGCGTACTCAGGACACATAGGACAACAACTTTTCTCCTGTTACCCTTGGGAAAATACAAAACTGGGGGCTAAAAAATAATTTTTGTGGAAGAAAAAAGATTTTTTATTTTCACGGCTATGTGTTATAAACTGTAGTGAAACACTTGGGGGTTCAAAGTTCTCAAAACACATCTAGGTTCGTTCCTTTGGGGGCCTAGTTTCCAATATGGGAACACTTGTGGGGGGTTTCTACTGTTTGGGTACATTAGGGGCTCTGCAAACGCAATGTGACGCCTGCAGACTAATCCATCTAAGTATGCATTCCACGTGACCCTCCTTCCCTTCTGAGCTCAGCCATGCGCTCAAGTGGTGGTTCCCCCCCACATATCGGGTATCAGCGTACTCAGGACAAATTGGACAACAACACATAAAAATACAAAACTGGGGGCTAAAATATAATTTTTGTGAAAAAAAAGGTTTTTTAATTTCACGGCTCTGCTTTATAAACTGTAGTGAAACACTTGGGGGTTCAAAGCTCTCACAATAAATCTAGATGAATTCCTTAGGGGGTCTACTTTCCAAAATCATGTCACTTGTGGGGGGTTTCAATGTTTAGACACATCAGTGGCTCTCCAAACGCAACATTGCATCCCATCTCATTCCAGTCAATTTTGCATTGAAAAGTCAAATGGCGCTCCTTCCTTTCCAAGCTCGGCCATGCGCCCAAACAGTGGTTTACCCCCACATAATGGGTATCAGCGTACTCAGGACAAATTGTGCAACAACTTTTGGGGTCTAATTTCTTCTCTTACCCTTGGGAACATAAAAATTTTGGGCGAAAAATCATTTTTGTGAAAAAATATGATTTTTTATTTTTACGGCTCTGCATTATAAACTTCTGTGAAGCACTTGGTGGGTCAAAGTGCTCACCACACATCTAGGTAAGTTCCTTAGAGGGTCTACTTTCCAAAATAGTGTCACTTGTGGGGGGTTTCAATGTTTAGGCACATCAGGGGCTCTCCAAACGCAACATGGCGTCCCATCTCAATTCCAGTCAATTTTGCATTGAAAAGTCAAATGGCGCTCCTTTGCTTCTGAGCTCTGCCATGCGCCCAAACAATGGTTTACCCTCACATATGTGGTATAGGCGTACTCAGGACAAATTGTGCAACAACATTGGTGGTCCATTTTCTCCTGTTACCCTTGGTAAGATAAAACAAATTGGAGCTGAAATAAAGTTTTTGTGAAAAAAAGTTAAATGTTCATTTTTATTTAAACATTCCAAAAATTCCTGTGAAACACCTGAAGGGTTAATAAACTTCTTTAATGTGGTTTTGAGCACCTTGAGGGGTGCAGTTTTTAGAATGGTGTCACACTTGGTTATTTTCTATCATATAGACCCCTAAAAATGACTTCAAAGGAGATGTGGTCCCTAAAAAAAAATGGTGTTGTAAAAATGAGAACTTGCTGGTCATATTTTAACCCTTATAACTCCATAACAAAAAAAAAATTGCTTCCAAAATTGTGCGGATGTAAAGTAGACATGTGGGAAATGTTACGTATTAAGTATTGTGTGTTACATATCTCTGTGACTTAATTGCATAAAAATTAAAAGTTGGAAAATTGCAAAATTTTCTAAATTTTTGCAAAATTTCTGTTTTTTTCCACAAATAAACGCAGGTAATATCAAAAATTTTTTACCACTATCATGAAGTACAATATGTCATGAGAAAACAATGTCAGAATCACCGGGATCCGTTGAAGCGTTCCAGAGTTATAACCTCATAAATGGACAGTGGTCAGAATTGTAAAAATTGGCCCGGTGCAAACCACCCTTGGGGGTAAAGGGGTTAATAATTAACCCCTCTCAGCACATAGAGTGCTGGAGCATTTTTTCTGGTTCTTATAACTGAGTCTAGCATCCTCAGTGACCCATATCTTCCCTCCAGAATTTTACCAGTGACCTTCTCACATATCCCCCCTCTGCACATCAGTCCGGGATTTTGGCAGCTTTGCCGACTGATTGCAGAATCTTGGTTGGACCTTTTGTGTGCAAAGGAGGCATTATCTCACAATAGGTGTCACCTTCTCAATCCTTTCTTGCATCTGGGGCACATGCTCGATGATGTTCCAGTGGACTATAACTTCTGCTTCCCAGGTCTCCTTCGCAATATTCAGAAGTCCCCTAAGGTGCTGGCCGTAAAACAGCTCAAATCGAGAAAACTCTGTAGATGCCTGTGGAACTTCCCTAAAGGAAAACAGTAGATACGGGAGTAGGCACTACTAGTCTTGACCATCCTTCTCCATGACCTTCTTGAGAATTTTACTTAAATGTTCTGTTGAACCTCTCCACCAGGCCATCCATCTGTGGATGGTGCACTGTTGTCGAGAGTGAAGTAATCTGGATGACCTTACACAACTCTGGCATCATTTTAGATATGAAAGGAGTTCCTTGGTCCAAAAAGGTCTCTCTTAGCAGGATAGTTCACGAAAAAAAATGGACTAGCTCTTGGGCTATACTCCTGGAGGTATTTCTTATTGGTACCACTTCCATGTACTGTGTTGCAAAGTCCATGACCGCCAGGATATATTGGTCCCCTCTCGCAGGCTTAACCAGGGGTCTGACATGATTTTTAGCAATGCAGTCAAATGCTACATCTATTATGGGTAATGGCACAAGGGGACTATGGAAGTGAGAGACTGGAGAAGTTAGCTGGTAGGTGGTACAGGACCGGCAATAGTTAAAATGTTCTCTGTGACATCCAGGCCAGTAGAACCTCTGAAGGACCCGCTCTTGGGTTTTGCCTATGCCCAGATGCCCACCCAAGACATGAGAATGGACCATGTCTAACACCCTATGCCTATATGGTCCTGGTACTAATAGTTACTTTATTACCTCCCCCTCAGTTTAGTAACCCGATATAGAAAGTCATCTTTTATCACAAAGTATGGAAACCTTATTAAGAACAGTAATATTATCAAATGCCCCTTTAATTTAACGTCCTTCACTTGAGCAGTCCCAGAATTCCCTTAAAAAAAACTCAGGAATGTTGGCCTCATGGTTCACCATCTGGTCCTCGTTACGTGCAAGGACACACAAGGGGGACTCATCAAACTCCAACTGAGATGGGGATTCTTCATGGTCAAATCAGCTCTTTTCTGATTAACTTGGCAGTAGAGTTGAGCGACTTTTACTTTTTTTTGGATTGAGTTGGGTTTCGCGAAACCCGACTTTGTCAAAAGTCGGGTCTGGTGAAATTGGCCGATTATTACGAAAAGTCGGGGGCCGACTGAAACACGAAAACCAATGCAAGTCAATGGGGAATCAAAGTCGGCAGTGAGTGGAGGACAGGAAAACACCTACAGTGCCCATTTTAATGCCAAAAACATCAATTTTTATTACTTAAGCTTGTCAATCTTAATTTACTTTATAACAATAGTTAGGCATTGAAAACTGGGGGTCATTTGGCTAAAGTTGTGGGGGGTTAGGGCTGGCTCAAGATTTCCGTGGGCCCAGGAAATGCGGAATACGTCACGGCGGTGGAAAAGGGAGAGGTAAGTATTTCAACTTTGCAAGTGCTGTGATCCTGAGCAAACAGGGGGGCCCACTCGTTGGCACTGGCACAGGGCCCTTCATAGTACGGCGGTGTGTTTGATGGCGGGTTGCGCCTCCCACTGGCAGAGACACTTTTGCGTACTATGAGGGGCCCTGTGCCAGTGACGTCGCCAACGAGTATGCCCCCTCTCCTGATGAAGGAACCTGCACTTTCATCTGCACCTTCCTCTTTGTCCCCGTGTAAGGTGGTATAGTATGCGGGAAGGGGAACCTGACTTTCAACAGGGTCAGATTCTGTCTGTGTAGAGTGCAAGGAGAATGTAGTGGTCTGGGTCAATGTACCAGCAGACTCATCTAGCAGTGGCTGGGCAATGGGCAGGATGAGGAGGAAACACAGATATAGGCCCAAATAATTAAGTAGGCTAAATGCAGTTCAAAATTGGTAACAGGATTAAACAGACGGCATTGCTTTGTTCAGTGGAGGACAACTGTAATGAGTGGCAGGCACAGTTAGTAGGCCCAAATAATAAAGTAGGCTAAATGCAGTTCAAAATTGGTAACAGGACTAAACAGGCGGCATTGCTTTGTTCAGTGGAGGAAAACTGTAATGAGTGGCAGGCACAGTTAGTAGGCCCAAATAATAAAGTAGGCTAAATGCAGTTCAAAATTGGTAACTGGACTAAGCAGGCGGCATTGCTTTGTTCAGTGGAGGAAAACTGTAATGAGTGGCAGACACAGTTAGTAGGCCCAAATAATAAAGTGGGCTAAATGTCTGCCAAAAAATTGTTCATAAATAAACAGGTGGCATAGCTAGATACAAGGGTAAGCTCCTCTGCTGAATGGCAGAGAGTGGTAGTAGGCGCAAAGTATTAACTGGTCTAAAAGGAGGCCAGGGCCCCTGTATATTTTAACTATCATCTACTGTATCATTTCAAAAAATTTGTATTGGCAGTGCCATTGAAGGATTTAACAGCACAGACTACACAGTGGTGGAGCAGGGAGAGGTAAGTATTGCAAGTGGAAGAGCACTGTTCGAGCTGGGGGGAACACTCTCTCGTGGGCGGTGGTACTAGTGCAGCGCCCCAGAGATCTGGTCGTTGCAGTAACATTGCTCTGCCACTAAGGGGAGTGATGGTACGTCTGATGGCACTAAAGGAGTTCTTATGACCAGGTATCACCAGCACACATTACACTTCACACTCCGGCCTCTAGAGGGAGAAAAAGGTTTTATTTATTAGGCCACTCTTCACACTGGTAAAACTAGGGGTTGGATAGGAAGTTAGTCAGAAGCTGACTGGGTTGGATTCAGGCAACATCCCGTGGCAGGGGGTGTTGCAGAGAGAAGATTCAGTGGGGGCCCTGTCAGGCGTGGGAACCTGGCAGGTACCTAGCGACAAGAACAGAACGCTACGGAACCGCGCCTGCACACCCTGCGGCGGTATCCTAAGAAAGAGACACGAAGCGAAGGATATTGTGGACAGTGAGAAACGAGATCCAGCACAAAGGAGAGCCAGTAGGAGTCATGCCCGGAGAACGGCAACATCCTACTGAGGCGCGTAGCTGGTGGCCGGAACACCGAGGAAGTAACTGACTCTATGCCTTACTTCAAACTCCGCAGGACAGTTAATTATAGGTTGGCTGTCTACCTTACATCACCTAAGCAGACATAGGGGGCAGCGTGTGGAGAGGGGCGTCTCTAGGGTCCCGGAAGACCTCCGAGCCTACCCGTCAAACGGGTGCGTCCTAGCCATAACATACCTGGGGGACGGAGAACTAGAAAGAACTGGAACGAATTAGAACGAACGAGAATTGAAGTTGTGAGGACTATCCCGAAAGCTCAGCAGGGAAGCACTACAACACACAGGCGCTAGTGGTAAGCACTGATTTCCACCTGCACAGAGAACTCTGGATGTGTCTTCGGACCGGCCGGTCTCAGACAGCCTTGTTAACTGTGCTCTGGAAATTGATGATCCTGAAGTCTACAGTAAAGAGGTAAAGAGACTGCAACCCTGTGTCCTCGTTATTGTCTGCACCTCACACCATCACCATCCACCTTACTGGGAAGACCTGGGGACATATTTCACCTGTGGGAAGGTTTACCATCTAGCTGCCATCACATCACCACAGTGGACCCCAAGCAGCGTCGGTCACCCTGACCGAATACCACAGGTAGCATCACAAAACCTTGACAGACTCGCATCACCTTTCATTGGACGCCCCTTAGCAGGGTCACGGACCGGGTCCAGCCACCATGACATCCCCAGAACTGAGCCAGCAGAAGACCGGTACCGAGTAATCCGCCGCCCTGCGTCTGGGGGTGCTCCACTGGCACAGGGCCCCTCATATTACGACGGTGTGTCTGACGTTGGTTGTGCACCACCACCGAGACACTTCATTGTACTATGAGGGACCCTGTGCCAGTGCCATCGCCCAAGAGTGGACCCACCCACCTGTCCAGGCAAACGGCACTCGCACGGGTGCTTGCGCCAGGTGGTGACCACAGCCCTGTGGGGGGAGTCAGCCCATTTAGGAAGGTATAAAAATGGCCTATGGTGGACATTCAGCAGCTGCAAATGGATGAATTAGAGAAGTCAGTAAGAGGAGGCCAAAAGCAAGACATTTTTCAGGCAAGCTACGTGTCAGCAGGGGAAGATGGGGCAAAATAATTTGAAATCCATGATTGGTTCATTTTAATGAAGGTTAGATCATCAACATTCTGGGTAGCCAGATGTGTCCTTTTTTCGGTCAGTATTGAACCAGTAGCACTGAAGACTCTTTCTGATAGCACACTAGCAGCAGGCAAGCAAGCTCCTGTAATGCAACGCAATGTAAGTGGCAGAAAGTGGCTGGCTGATATACGACAAACTAACAGGACTGAAGTATATCCACTTTGTGAGAATTTGAATGTCCCTTTTTTTTTGGGAGACTGAACAAAACTCTGGCCCAGTGTATATAACAATGCAATCTAAGTGGCAGAAAGTGGCTGGCTGATATACGACAAACTAACAGGACTGGAGTATATCCACTTTGTGAGAATTTGAATCTCCCTTTTTGGGGGGAGACTGAACCAAAACTCAGGCCCTGTGCATATGCAGCGCCCCAGAGACCTGGTCGTTGCAGTATGGCGCTCTGCCGCTAAGGGGAGCAGCGGTACGTCTGATGGCACTAAGGAGTTCTCCTGAAAAGGTATCACCAGAACACATTACACTTCACACTCCGGCCACTAGGGGGAGAAAAAGGCTTTATTTATTGGGCCACTCCTCACACTGGTAAAACTAGGGGGCTTGGGAGGAAGTTAGTCAGAAGCTGACTGGGTTGGAACCAGGCAACATCCCGTGGCAGGGGGTGTTGCAGGGAGAAGGCACAGGGGGGCCCCTGTCAGGCGTGGGAACCTTGCAGATGCCTAGCGAACAGAACAGAACGTGACGGAACCGCGCCTGCACACCCTGCGGCGGTATCCTAAGAAAGTGACATGAAGGGAAGGATATTGTGGAACCGTGTAAACGAGATCAAGCACAAAAGAGAGCCAGTAAGAGTCGTGCCGAGAGAGAGAAAGGCAACATCTTACTGAGGCGCGTAGTCGGTGGCCGGAACACCGTAGGAGTAACTGACTTCAGGCCTTACTTCAAACTCCGCTGGACAGTCAGTCATAGGTTGGCTGTCTACCTTCTACACCTACGAAGACATAGGGGGCAACATTGGGAGAGGGGCGTCTCTAGGGTCCCGGAAGACCTCCAAGCCTTCCCGTCATACGGGTGGCGTCCTAGCCATAACATACCTGGGGGACGTTAGAAACTAGTAACATCTGGAACCAAAGAACGAGAGAGAGCTGTAGAGAACGAACGAACGAGAACAGCAGTTGTGAGGACTATTCCGAATGCTCAGCAGGATAGGACTACAACACACAGGCGCTAGTGGTAGGCAACGATTTCCATCTGTGAAGGAAACTCTGGATGTGCCCATCGGACTGGCCGGTCTCTGAAAGCCCTGTTAAACGTACTCTGGATAGAGGATCCTGAAGCCTTCAGTAAAGAGGTAAAGAGACTGCAACCTTGTGTCCTCATTATTGACTGTACCTCACACCATCACCATCCACCTAGCTGGGAAGCCCTGGGGACATACTTCACCTGTGGGAAGGTATACCATCCAGCTGCCATTTCATCACCCCAGTGGACCCCATAGCAGCATCGGTCACCCTGACCGAACACCACAGGTGGCATCACGAACCCCTGACAGACTGCAATACTACTTTCATTGGACGCCCCTTAGCAGGGTCGCGGACCGGGTCTAGCCACCGTGACAGCCTCAGAACCGAACCAGAGAGAGGCCCGGTACCGAAACGTGTGGCCCTGTGTCTGGGGGCGTTCCACATAAAACAACACAATGTAAGTGGCAGAAAGTGGCTGGCTGATATACGACAAACTAACAGGACTGAAGTATATCCACTTTGTGAGAATTTGAATCTCCCTTATTTTTTGGGAGACTGAACCAAAACTCTGGCCCAGTGTATATAACAATGCAATCTAAGTGGCAGAAAGTGGCTGGCTGATATACGACAAACTAACAGGACTGGAGTATATCCACTTTGTGAGAATTTGAATCTCCCTTTTTTGGGGGGAGACTGAACCAAAACTCAGGCCCTGTGCCCTGTAAGTGGCAGAAAGTGGCTGGCTGATTTACGACAAACTAACAGGACTGAAGTATATCCACTTTGTGAGAATTTGAATCTCACTTTTTTGGGGGGAGACTGAACCAAAACTCAGGTCCAGTGTATAAAACAACACAATGTAAGTGGCAGAAAGTGGCTGGAAGATGTATGAAAAAATACAAGGACTGTAGAACAATTTCAATCTCCCTACAATGATCTCAGGACAAGTATGGCAGCAATAAAAAGGACTGCTGCACACAAAAGTGTGGACAAATAAACAAGATAGTGCAAAAAGGAGCAACAGGATTTTTGCTTCTAAAAAAGCAGTTGGTTTGCACAGCAGCGTGCAAACAGCAATGCAGCTATCAGGGAGCCTTATAAGGCAGCCTAATAAGCTACAGAGCTGATGCACAAAAATATAGCCTCCAATGTCCCTGCAAAAAAATGGTGGTGTTGGACAGTGGAAATCGCTACAGCACAAGCAGTTGGAGGTTGATCTTCCCTCCCTAACTATATCCCTTCTTCTTATGAAGCTGCAGCAACCTCTCCCTATGCTAAGATCGGCAGAAGTAAGATGGCGGTCGGCGTGCACGCCCCTTTATAGCCCCTGTGATGCCGCAGAAAGCAAGCCAATCACTGTCATGCCATTCTCTAAGATGGTGGGAACCGTGACCTATGTCATCACGCTGCCCACACTATGCAGCCTCCTTCATTGGCTGAAAAATGGCGCTGAAAGCATCATATGAAACGCGACTTTTGCGCACAGATCGACGACCTCATGGCCGATCACACCCTAGGATCGAGTCGGGTTTCATGAAACCCGACTTTGCCGAAAGTTGGCGATTTTTGAATTTGTCCGATCCGTTTCGCTCAACCCTACTTGGCCCCCCTGCCTTTCACCATAAGCTCCAGAACAAGCTAAGGTCCCACCATATTTTATATGGGTGTCGCACGTCTTTAACTACTCCAACAGAGAACGTGAAAGTTGGAAGGGACCTCAAGGGTCATTGTGTCCACCCCCTGCTCAATCCAGGATTCACTAAGCCATCTCAAGAAGATAAATCAGCGCAATATAAGGTCTTATCCAAGAAATACAGTTAGTTCAACACACAGATTAAACTCACCTGTTCAATTTGTGAACGAGGCATATAATGCATATTTCTAGTGCAGTAATGCAGTTCAATTTTCGTGTTTCATATTTGCATGTTTCAGCGCTACAGTGTGCTGCCTTATTTACTTAACTATATACGAGTTGGCGACTCTAGGTTCAGCACCTGTTCACACTGAGTCTATGTTTGGATGTGCCGGTCAGGTTTTTGAAATGTATTCTCTAGCCTTCTGATCGTGCACTCCGCCACTGTTATGATGCGGTGGTTTAGGAGCAACATGGAACGAGCTCTAAAGGAAGTGGTAACTGTACTGACCGCAGTCCTTAAGCTCAACACAACACTAGAAGTAGCCGTGGGGTGCTCCTAACTCTCCCTAGGCACCTCGTCACCGCCTAAGAGCTAACTACCCCTAAAGATAGAAGCAGGAAAACTATCTTGCCTCAGAGAAAATCCCCAAAGGATAGATTAGCCCCTCACAAATAATGACTGTGAATGGAGAGGGAAAAGACATACACAGAATGAAACCAGGATGAGCACAGGAGGCCAGTCTAACTTGATAGTTAGGACAGGATGGAATACTGTGCGGTCAGTATAAAACACTACAAAAATCCACGCAGAGTTTACTAAAAATCTCCACACCTGACTAAAGGTGTGGAGGGTAAATCTGCTTCCCAGAACTTCCAGCAAGACAGAATTAATTCATACTGATAATAATAAAATAATAATAATCTTTATTTTTATATAGCGCTAACATATTCCGCAGCGCTTTACAGTTTGCACACATTATCATCACTGTCCCCGTTGGGGCTCACAATCTAGATTCCCTATCAGTATGTCTTTGGAATGTGGGAGGAAACCGGAGTACCCGGAGGAAACCCACGCAAACACGGAGAGAACATACAAACTCTTTGCAGATGTTGTCCTGGGTGGGATTAGAACCCAGGACCCCAGCGCTGCAAGGCTGCAGTGCTAACCACTCCGCCACCGTGCTGCCCAACTGATAACGCTGGACAAACATAGAAGCACAGAACGGATAAGTCCACAAACTGTGAACAGAAAAGAGCAAGCAAAAACTTAGCTTTGCAGAACTGGTCAGGATAACAGGGAACTCCAAAGAGATGTGAATCCAACCAGGAACCATTTACAAGTGGCACTAGCTGAAGGACAAAGCCAGGCATAAATAGCCGAGCAGAACAGACGATCAGTGGAAGCAGCTGAAGACAGCTAACTCCAAGGAGCATCCATACCACTAGAAACCACAAGAGGGAGCCCAAGAGCAGAACTCACAAAAGGGCCACTTACAACCACCGGATGGAGCCCAAGAGCGGAATTCACAACAGTACCCCCCCTTGAGGAGGGGTCACCGAACCCTCACCAGAGCCCCCAGGCCGATCAGGATGAGCCAAGTGAAAAGCACGAACCAAATTGGTGGCATGGACATCAGAGGCAACAACCCAAGAATTATCCTCCTGACCATAACCCTTCCACTTGACAAGATACTGAAGCCTCCGCCTCGAAAAACGAGAATCCAAAAACTTCTCAACCTCATATTCCAACTCTCCCTCAACCAACACCAGGGCAGGAGGGTCAACCGAGGGAACAACGGGGACCACATATCTCCGCAACAAAGATCCATGGAAAACATTATGAATGGCAAAAGAGGCTGGAAGAGCCAAACGAAAAGACACCGGATTAATAATTTCAGAAATTTTATAAGGACCAATAAACCGAGGCTTAAACTTAGGGGACGAAACCTTCAAAGGAACATGACGAGAAGACAACCAAACCAAATCCCCCACACGAAGCCGGGGACCAACACACCGACGGCGGTTAGCAAAACGTTGAGCCCTTTCCTGAGACAACGTCAAATTGTCCACCGCATGAGTCCAAATCTGCTGCAGCCTGTCCACCACAGAGTCAACACCAGGACAATCAGAAGGCTCAACCTGCCCAGAAGAAAAGCGAGGATGAAAACCAAAATTACAAAAGAAAGGTGAAACCAAAGTAGCCGAACTAGCCCGATTATTAGGGGCAAACTCAGCCAACGGCAAGAAAGACACCCAATCATCCTGATCAGCAGACACAAAGCATCTCAAATAGGTCTCCAAGGTCTGATTAGTTCGCTCAGTTTGGCCATTAGTCTTAGGATGAAACGCCGAAGAAAAAGACAAATCAATGCCCATCCTAGCACAAAAGGCCCGCCAAAATCTAGAGACAAACTGAGAACCTCTGTCAGACACAATATTCTCCGGAATACCATGCAAACGAACCACATGCTGAAAAAACAATGGAACCAGATCTGAGGAGGAAGGCAACTTAGGCAAAGGTACCAGATGGACCATTTTAGAGAACCGGTCACAAACAACCCAGATAACAGACATCTTCTGGGAAACAGGAAGATCCGAAATAAAATCCATGGAAATATGCGTCCAGGGCCTCTCAGGGACCGGCAAAGGCAAAAGCAACCCACTAGCGCGGGAACAGCAAGGCTTGGCCCGGGCACAAGTCTGTTATGATAAGGTAATTCAGTACCACAATGGACATAGAAGTCAGAGCACATACAGTGACCTGACAATAACCCAAAAACATAGAACGAGCTCTGAGACGTGGGAACTCTGCTGACCGCAATCCCTAATCTTCTCCAACCACACTAGAGGCAGCCGTGGATTGCGCCTAACGCTCCCTATGCAACTCGGCACAGCCTGAGAAACTAGCTAGCCTGAAGATAGAAAATAAGCCTACCTTGCCTCAGAGAAATACCCCAAAGGAAAAGGCAGCCCCCACATATAATGACTGTGAGTCAAGATGAAAAAGACAAACGTAGAGATGAAATAGATTTAGCAAAGTGAGGCCTGACTTTCTAAACAGAGCGAGGATAGGAAAGGTAACTTTGCGGTCAACACAAAACCCTACAAAAACCACGCAAATGGGGCAGAAAGACCCTCCGTACCGAACTAACGGCACGGAGGTACACCCTCTGCGTCCCAGAGCTTCCAGCAAGCAAGAAAACAATATTAATCAAGCTGGACAGAAAAAATAGCAAACAAAATAGCAAAAGAGGAACTTAGCTATGCAGAGCAGCAGGCCACAGGAACGATCCAGGAGGAAACAGGTCCAATACTCGAACATTGACTGGAGGCCAGGATCAAAGCACTAGGTGGAGTTTAATAGAGCAGCACCTAACGACATCACCACATCACCTGAGGAAGGAAACTCAGAAGCCGCAGTACCACTCTCCTCCACCAACGGAAGCTCACAGAGAGAATCAGCCGAAGTACCACTTGTGTCCACAGGAGGGAGCTCTGCCACAGAATTCACAACAGTACCCCCCCCCTTGAGGAGGGGTCACCGAACCCCCACCAGAGCCCCCAGGACGACCAGGATGAGCCATATGAAAGGCACGAACAAGATCGGGAGCATGGACATCAGAGGCAAAGACCCAGGAATTATCTTCCTGAGCATAACCCTTCCACTTAACCAGATACTGAAGTTTCCGTCTTGAAACACGAGAATCCAAAATCTTCTCCACAATATACTCCAACTCCCCCTCCACCAAAACCGGGGCAGGAGGATCAACAGATGGAACCATAGGTGCCATGTAACAATGACCTATGGAATACGTTATGTATGGAAAAAGAATCTGGAAGGGTCAGACGAAAAGACACAGGATTAAGAACCTCAGAAATCCTATACGGACCAATGAAACGAGGTTTAAACTTAGGAGAGGAAACCTTCATAGGAATATGACGAGAAGATAACCAAACCAAATCCCCAACACAAAGTCGAGGACCCACACTGCGTCTGCGATTAGCGAAACATTGAGCCTTCTCCTGGGACAAGGTCAAATTGTCCACTACATGAGTCCAAATCTGCTGCAACCTGTCCACCACAGTATCCACACCAGGACAGTCCGAAGACTCAACCTGCCCTGAAGAGAAACGAGGATGGAACCCAGAGTTGCAGAAAAACGGCGAAACCAAGGTAGCTGAGCTGGCCCGATTATTAAGGGCGAACTCAGCCAAAGGCAAAAAGGACACCCAGTCATCCTGATCAGCAGAAACAAAGCATCTCAGATATGTTTCCAAGGTCTGATTGGTTCGTTCGGTCTGGCCATTAGTTTGAGGATGGAAAGCCGAGGAAAAAGACAAGTCAATGCCCATCCTAGCACAAAAGGCTCGCCAAAACCTCGAAACAAACTGGGAACCTCTGTCAGAAACGATATTCTCTGGAATGCCATGTAAACGAACCACATGCTGGAAGAACAATGGCACCAAATCAGAGGAGGAAGGTAATTTAGACAAGGGTACCAAATGGACCATCTTAGAAAAGCGATCACAGACCACCCAAATGACTGACATCTTTTGAGAGACCGGAAGATCTGAAATAAAATCCATAGAGATATGTGTCCAAGGCCTCTTCGGGACCGGCAAGGGCAAAAGCAACCCACTGGCACGAGAACAGCAGGGCTTAGCCCGAGCACAAATCCCACAGGACTGCACAAAAGAACGCACATCCCGCGACAGAGATGGCCACCAAAAGGATCTAGCCACTAACTCTCTGGTACCAAAGATTCCAGGATGACCAGCCAACACCGAACAATGAACCTCAGAGATAACTTTATTCGTCCACCTATCAGGGACAAAAAGTCTCTCCGCTGGGCAACGATCAGGTTTATTATCCTGAAATTTTTGCAGCACCCGCCGCAAATCAGGGGAGATGGCAGACACAATTACTCCCTCTTTGAGAATACCCGCCGCCTCAGATAAACCCGGAGAGTCGGGCACAAAACTCCTAGACAGAGCATCCGCCTTCACATTTTTAGAGCCCGGAAGGTTCGAAATCACAAAGTCAAAACGGGCAAAAACAGCGACCAACGAGCCTGTCTAGGATTCAACCGCTTGGCAGACTCGAGATAAGTCAAGTTCTTATGATCAGTCAAGACCACCACGCGATGCTTAGCTCCTTCAAGCCAATGACGCCACTCCTCGAATGCCCACTTCATGGCCAGTAACTCTCGATTGCCAACATCATATTTTCGCTCAGCAGGCGAAAACTTCCTGGAAAAGAAGGCACATGGTTTCATTACCGAGCAATCAGAACTTCTCTGCGACAAAACAGCCCCTGCTCCAATCTCAGAAGCATCAACCTCGACATGGAATGAAAGCGAAACATCTGGCTGACACAACACAGGGGCAGAAGAAAAACGACGCTTCAACTCTTGAAAAGCTTCCACAGCAGCAGAAGACCAATTGACCACATCAGCACCCTTCTTGGTCAAATCGGTCAATGGTTTAGCAATACTAGAAAAATTGCAGATGAAGCGACGATAAAAATTAGCAAAGCCCAGGAACTTTTGCAGACTTTTCAGAGATGTCGGCTGAGTCCAATCATGGATGGCTTGGACCTTAACAGGGTCCATCTCGATAGTAGAAGGGGAAAAGATGAACCCCAAAAATGAAACCTTCTGAACACCAAAGAGACACTTTGATCCCTTCACAAACAAAGAATTAGCACGCAGGACCTGAAACACCGTTCTGACCTGCTTCACATGAGACTCCCAATCATCCGAGAAGATCAAAATGTCATCCAAGTACACAATGAGGAATTTATCCAGGTACTCTCGAAAGATGTCATGCATAAAGGACTGAAACACCGATGGAGCATTGGCAAGTCCGAATGGCATTACTAGATACTCAAAATGGCCCTCGGGCGTATTAAATGCAGTTTTCCATTCATCGCCTCGCTTAATACGCACAAGATTATACGCACCACGAAGATCTATCTTGGTGAACCAACTAGCCCCCTTAATCCGAGCAAACAAATCAGATAACAACGGCAAGGGGTACTGAAATTTAACCGTGATCTTATTTAGAAGGCGGTAATCTATACAAGGTCTCAGTGAACCATCCTTCTTGGCCACAAAAAAGAACCCTGCTCCTAATGGCAACGATGATGGACGAATATGCCCCTTCTCCAAGGACTCCTTCACATAACTCCGCATAGCGGCGTGCTCAGGCACAGATAAATTAAACACTCGACCTTTTGGGAATTTACTACCAGGAATCAAATCGATAGCACAATCACAATCCCTATGCGGAGGTAGGGTATCGGACTTGGGCTCATCAAATACATCCCGGTAATCAGACAAGAACTCTGGAACCTCAGAAGGGGTGGATGATGAAATAGACAGAAATGGGACATCACCATGTACCCCCTGACAACCCCAGCTGGATACAGACATGGATTTCCAATCTAATACTGGATTATGGACTTGTAGCCATGGCAACCCCAACACGACCACATCATGCAGATTATGCAACACCAGAAAGCGAATAACCTCCTGATGTGCAGGAGCCATGCACATGGTCAGCTGGGTCCAGTACTGAGGCTTATCCTTGGCCAAAGGCGTAGCATCAATTCCTCTCAATGGAATAGGACACTGCAAGGGCTCCAAGAAAAACCCACAACGCCTAGCATACTCCAAGTCCATCATATTCAGGGCAGCGCCTGAATCCACAAATGCCATGACAGAATAAGATGATAAAGAGCAGATCAAGGTAACGGACAAAAGAAATTTTGACTGTACCATACCAATGGTGGCAGACCTAGCGAACCGCTTAGTGCGCTTAGGACAATCAGAGATAACATGAGTGGAATCACCACAGTAGAAACACAGCCCATTCAGACGTCTGTGTTCTTGCCGTTCAACTCTGATCAAAGTCCTATCGCACTGCATAGGCTCAGGTTTATGCTCAGATAATACTGCCAAATGGTGCACAGATTTACGCTCACGCAAGCGTCGACCGATCTGAATGGCCAAAGACATAGACTCATTCAGACCAGCAGGCATAGGAAATCCCACCATGACATCCTTAAGGGCTTCAGAGAGACCCTTTCTGAAAATAGCTGCAAGCGCACCTTCATTCCATTGAGTGAGTACTGACCACTTTCTAAATTTCTGACAATATACCTCTATCTCATCCTGACCCTGACACAGAGCCAGCAAATTTTTCTCTGCCTGATCCACTGAATTAGGCTCATCGTACAGCAATCCGAGCGCCAGGAAAAACGCATCGATATTACTTAATGCAGGATCTCCTGACGCAAGAGAAAATGCCCAGTCCTGAGGGTCGCCACGTAAAAAAGAAATAATGATCCTAACTTGTTGAACTGGGTCACCAGAGGAGCGAGGTGTCAAAGCCAGAAATAGTTTACAATTATTTTTGAAACTCAGAAATTTAGTTCTATCTCCAAAAAATTAATCAGGAATAGGAATTCTTGGTTCTAACATAGAATTCTGAACCACAAAGTCTTGAATATTTTGTACTCTTGCCGTTAGCTGATCCACACATGAAGACAGACCTTTAATGTCCATCGCTACACCTGTGTCCTGAACCACCCAAATGTCTAGGGGAAAAAAAAGGCAAAACACAGTGCAGAGAAAAAAAAATGGTCTCAGAACTTCTTTTTTCCCTCTATTGAGAATCATTAGTACTTTTGGCCTCCAGTACTGTTATGATAAGGTAATTCAGTACCACAATGGACATAGAAGTCAGAGCACATACAGTGACCTGACAATAACCCAAAAACATAGAACGAGCTCTGAGACGTGGGAACTCTGCTGACCGCAATCCCTAATCCTCTCCAACCACACTAGAGGCAGCCGTGGATTGCGCCTAACGCTCCCTATGCAACTCGGCACAGCCTGAGAAACTAGCTAGCCTGAAGATAGAAAATAAGCCTACCTTGCCTCAGAGAAATACCCCAAAGGAAAAGGCAGCCCCCACATATAATGACTGTGAGTTAAGATGAAAAAGACAAACGTAGAGATGAAATAGATTTAGCAAAGTGAGGCCCGACTTTCTGAACAGAGCGAGGATAGGAAAGGTAACTTTGCGGTCAACACAAAACCCTACAAAAACCACGCAAAAGGGGCAAAAAGACCTTCCGTACCGAACTAACGGCACGGAGGTACACCCTCTGCGTCCCAGAGCTTCCAGCAAGCAAGAAAACAATATTAAGCAAGCTGGACAGAAAAAATGGCAAACAAAATAGCAAAAGAGGAACTTAGCTATGCAGAGCAGCAGGCCACAGAAACGATCCAGGAGGAAACAGGTCCAATACTAGAACATTGACTAGAGGCCAGGATCAAAGCACTAGGTGGAGTTAAATAGAGCAGCACCTAACGACATCACCACATCACCTGAGGAAGGAAACTCAGAAGCCGCAGTACCACTCTCCTCCACCAACGGAAGCTCACAGAGAGAATCAGCTGAAGTACCACTTGTGACCACAGGAGGGAGCTCTGCCACAGAATTCACAACACAAATCCCACAGGACTGCACAAAAGCACGCACATCGCGCGACAAGGAAGGCCACCAAAAGGATCTAGCAACCAAATCTCTGGTACCAAAAATCCCAGGATGACCAGCCAACACTGAACAATGAACCTCAGAAATCACCTTACTCGTCCATCTATCAGGAACAAACAGCTTCCCCACAGGACAGCGGTCAGGCCTATCAGCCTGAAATTCCTGAAGCACCCGCCGCAAATCAGGGGAGATGGCAGAAAGAATCACCCCTTCCTTAAGAATGCCAACCGGCTCAAGGACTCCAGGAGAATCAGGCAAAAAACTCCTAGAGAGGGCATCAGCCTTAACATTCTTAGATCCCGGAAGATATGAGACCACAAATTCAAAACGGGAGAAAAACAGAGACCATTGAGCCTGTCTAGGATTCAGCCGCTTGGCCGACTCGAGGTAAACCAGATTCTTATGATCAGTCAAGACCACAACGCGGTGCTTAGCTCCCTCAAGCCAATGTCGCCACTCCTCAAACGCCCACTTCATAGCCAACAACTCCCGATTGCCGACATCATAATTGCGTTCCGCAGGCGAAAACTTTCTGGAAAAAAAGGCACACGGTTTCATCAAAGAACCATCAGACTCCCTCTGAGACAAAACGGCCCCTGCCCCAATCTCAGAAGCGTCGACCTCAACCTGAAAAGGAAGAGAAACATCTGGTTGACGCAACACAGGGGCAGAAGTAAATCGGTGTTTAAGCTCCTGAAAGGCCTCAACAGCCGCAGAGGACCAATTCGTCACATCAGCGCCTTTCTTCGTCAAATCAGTAAATCACACTGGAAAACTTGGCAATGAAACGGCGATAGAAATTAGCAAAGCCCAAAAATTTTTGAAGGCCCTTCACAGATGTGGGTTGAATCCAGTCATGAATAGCTTGAACCTTAACAGGATCCATTTCTATAGACGAGGGAGAAAAAATAAAACCCAAAAAAGAGACCTTCTGAACTCCGAATAGGCACTTAGACCCCTTCACAAACAAAGCATTATCACAAAGTATCTGGAACACCATCCTGACCTGCTTCACATGAGACTCCCAATCATCGGAAAAAATCAAAATATCATCCAAATATACGACCATGAATTTATCAAGATAATTGCTTTAAATATCATGCATGAAAGACTGAAACACAGATGGAGCATTAGAGAGCCCAAATGGCATCACAAGGTATTCGAAATGGCCTTCGGGCGTATTAAATGCAGTTTTCCATTCGCAACCCTGTTTAATACGAACAAGATTATATGCCCCTCGGAGGTCAATCTTAGTAAACCAACTAGCCCCTTTAATCTGAGCAAACAAATCAGTAAGCAGAGGCAAGGGGTATTGGAATTTAACCGTGATCTTATTAAGAAGATGATAATCAATACAGGGTCTCAAGGAGCCATCCTTCTTAGCAACAAAAAAGAAACCCGCTCCCAATGGTGACGAAGAGGGCCGAATATGCCCCTTCTCCAAAGACTCCTTAACATAACTCCGCATGGCGGCATGCTCTGGCACAGAAAGATTGAAAAGTCAGCCCTTAGGGAACTTACAACAAGGAATCAAGTTAATAGCACAATCACAGTCCCTGTGTGGTGGAAGGGAACTGGACTTGGGCTCATCAAATACATCCTGGAAATCCGACAAAAACTCAGGGACCTCAGAAGAGGGGGAAGAGGAAATTGACATCAAAGGAACGTCACTATGTACCCCTTGACAACCCCAACTAGTCACAGTCATAGTTTTCCAATCCAGCACCGGATTATGTTCCTGTAACCATGGAAAACCCAGTACAACAACTTCATGCAGGTTATGCAACACCAGAAAACGGCAATCTTCCTGATGTGCTGGGGCAGTGTACATAGTCATCTGCGTCCAGTACTGAGGTTTATCCTTGGCCAAGGGTGTAGCATCAATACCCCTCAAAGGAATAGGGCTCTGCAAAGGCTGCAAGGAAAAACCACAGCGCCTGGCGAATTCTAAGTCCATTAAGTTCAGGGCAGCACCTGAATCCACAAATGCCATGACAGAAAAGGATGACAATGAGCAAATCAGGGTCACAGATAAGAGAAATTTAGGCTGTATAGTACTAATGGTAACAGACCTAGCAACTCTCTTAGTACGCTTAGGGCAATCAGAGATAATATGAGTAGAATCACCACAGTAAAAACACAGCCTATTCTGATGTCTGAGTTCATGCCGTTCTGTTCTAGTCAAAATCCTATCACATTGCGTAGGTTCAGGACTCTGCTCCGAGGACACTGCCATATGGTGCACAGCTTTGCGCTAGCGCAGACGCCGATCAATCTGAATAGCTAGAGACATAGATTCGCTAAAAATGGCAGGCGTAGGAAAGCCCACCATAACATCTTTAAGGGCTTCAGGAAGACCTTTTCTGAAAATAGCAGCCAGAGCCTCCTCATTCCATTTAGTGAGCACAGACCATTTTCTAAATTTCTGGCAGTATAATTCTGCTGCTTCCTGACCTTGACACAAGGCCAACAGGGTTTTTTCTGCATGATCCACAGAATTAGGTTTGTCATACAATAATCCGAGCACTTGAAAAAATGCGTCTACATTCAATAATGCCGGATCCCCTGTTTCAAGAGAAAAGGCCCAGTCTTGAGGGTCACCACGCAGCAAGGATATGATGATTTTTACTTGCTGAATGGGATCACCTGAAGAACGGGGTTTCAAAGCAAAAAACAATTTGCAGTTATTTTTGAAGTTCAAAAAATTGGATCTGTCCCCAAAAAACAAATCAGGAGTAGGAATTCTAGGCTCTAAAGCCGGTGTCGTAGCTGTTTTTCATTCTTACCCAAATGTCAGCTTACAGATCACCAGTGAGACCAAATTGTGGAGTTACGCCCGTCATTTTACAAGCGCGCTTGGAGACAAAAAGACACCTCACACACATCCTGTGAGCAAGTCACTTTTATCTGAAGTAATAGAGCAAGAAGCAATATTTTATACCATTTACACATAATGCATTTCAATGTAACTCATGTAGCCCCCACCATCACCCAGGGTCATACTTTATTTACCATAACCCAGAATATATTGTACTGACTCTTGAGAACATACATGATAAGAAGTACAGTCTCCTTGAAGCGGAGACACTAAGACTACTGCATCAACAGATTCTAGTAATTCTAACAATTAAAGGCAAGAGGCACTTAAAGGCAAACTATTAACCCTTCTATATCAATTTCCCCCTTTTGTAAATGGTATAACCTCTACTACGGGGTCAGCTGATGTCCACAAAGGAGCTACTGTCTCATGGGTCTAGTACCCACAAGGGGACTTCCTACCTGCTTCACCCATCCACCCTCAGTGTGGACACTCACCTCCCCCGTCAACAGTGGCTTTACGGGGCCTATGATATACTACAGAAGGTTCAGCCTTAGGGTTTTTTTCTACACATACATTATTCCATAGCTTAGGTAATACATATATTAGCGCTTTTACGGCTACATAAAACAATAAGCAAAGCAACAAAATTTGCATACAAGTCTGTAAAATACCAAAAATAATCCATCCCGCTAGGCCGCTAAGCCAGTTGGCTGGATTTAAAAAGGAGTCTCTATATTGTATTAGTCTCATTAAGAGCCTTAAGGAACCACGAAAATCTGAGTCCAAGTCTCACTTGTGCATGCAGTGTGGTGTTAATACCTTCCTTGGGTCCTGGGGTAAGGCTAATTACAGCATAGTCCTTGCAGATACTGGGCTGTGTGCACAGATCCAACAGTCCAGCAGTTTTTGTCCTTCTGCGTCTTTTATAAGAAAAGCAAGATGTTGAATAAGTTTGTTTATCCAGTGTCTCTGTAAGATGCAAACATCCTACCACAGCCAGCAAGGTGATTAGGACAACAGTCATTCTGCTGGTGAAAAGATCTTTTTGCAGTGACTGGCATGGATCCAGGTGGGCTTTCCCTCAAGTTTCCCTGAGGTGAATGTGGTCAGCTGGACTTTAAAACGGGCTGTCAAACCGTGGATCTAGGCTCCTTCTCACGTGTCTGTGTATGACCACCAATCACCTGGATTCAGCTGATGTACGTCTGTGTATGACCACCCAATCACCTGGATTCAGCTGATATACATCTGCACTGGCATTAGTATCTGGAATGGATGAAAACACATGTTTATGCACCACATTAAGTCTTTTCTGCAAGGCCTGGACATGGGCTGTCATAGCACCGTGTTGCTTTTGTAGCACCTGTGGGAAGTACAGACCAGCCTCTGGCAAACTACTAAACAGGACTTCAAAAGGACACAAGCCTGTCTTTCTATTGGGAGTGTGTCTGCCGTGGCCTTTGATTTTCCAGTTTAAGTGTCCCGTTTAGTCTCATCACTTTCCCACTACTTTGTGGCCTGTATGGTGTATGAAATGCTTGCTGTACTCCCAGGGCCTGCATGACTTCCCTCATTATTTCTCCCGTGAAGTGTGTGTCCCTGTCGCTTGTCTATGGTTTCTAGGACACCCTACCTGCAGATCAGTTTTTATCAGTTTGTCTGCAGTCGCTTTAGTATTTGCACATTTTACCAGATAGGCTTCCAGCCAACCAGAGAAGAGATCTACACATACTAGGATATTTTTCACACACTCCTACCTTGGGTAGCTGTATGTAGCCAGTCTGCAGTCTCTGAAACGGGTAGAGAGGCCTGAGTGTCGCTTTCTTAGGGATTTTTACTGTTTTACCTGGGTTGTGCTGTGCACAGATGAGGCATGACTGTACGAGCTCTGCGGCTGCGTAACTGAAACCAGGAGCGATCCAGAAGGCATCTTGTGTTGCTTGCGCCATGATTGGGAGCAGGGATCTTGGTATATACGATTTATCCTGATTCTCCCATACTCTTTCTGAGTTCAGCTCAGCTCCCATTCTCCCAGTGTTCCTTCTCTGTTTGGGCAGCTGGAGGGATTTCAGGACATCTAGGCTCAGTGTGGCTGGAATACGCTGACTCCCCGCCACCGTCCACTGCTCCCTAGGCCGCCTTGCTGCTACTTTAGCAGCCTCGTCCGTCCTTCTGTTGCCCTTTTCCTCCACAGAGTCACCGTCCGTGTGCGCTTTTTACCTTGACGATGCCAACCTGGACTGATAACGTCAATGCCTCCACTAATTGTTTCACCAGCTCTACGTTTTTAATGGGCTTACCGGCTGATGTAAGAAACGCTCTGCTTCTCCAGATAGGGCAATATTCATGGGATATTCCCCATGCACAATTTGAAACTGTGTAACTGTTAGCGACTTTACCTGCAGCAACTCTACACGCCTCAGTGAATGCCTTCAACTCTGCCTCCTGCACCGACATGTGAGGAGCGAGTGGTTCAGCTCGGATTACCTCATGTGAGGATACTACTGCATATCCAATGTAGAGTCGCCCATTCTGGTGGTATCTGAAGCCATCTACAAAAATAAAAAAAAACTCAAAATATGCATTAGGAACAGGGTTTTTTTTTTTTCTTCCCACGAACATATGTAAAACCCACTGTCTCCTGACTCATCAGTTCCTATGCAGTCATGTTCGTGCGTCATGTCAACGTCATCTTTCCCACCTGCCAATGCTGTCACCAATTCCCCCTTTTCTGAATCCACAGGCAGATGAGTGGCTGGATTCAGAACATTATGTCTTTTGAGGGTGACATATTCAGGGATTAGTATTAGAGCACATTCAAGTCTGATCTGTCTGATCTTAGACAGGTGTTTTGGTTGAACCTGTATGAGTATGGCATTAATGTCACGTGGGGAACAAATTGTCAAAAAGAAAAAGTCAGTGTGATCTCACATGCCTTTCAGTAATACAGCAGCTCTTACAGCATGTACACATGTAGAAGACACTCTAATCACGGGGCCTAATTGTGCTAAGTAGTAACCTATCGATCTCTGTTTCTTTCCATGTTGTAGTGTCAGTACACTGCTCTGTGCAAAATAAGAAAAATGGCTGATCATAGTTTGGAATGTCTGACACAATGAGCAGCTTGAGAGAGTGGAAGGAATCAATTGCTTCTTGAGTGAGATTGTGGGGGTCTGATGGCAAACAGTCATAGAGTGGGTGCATCATTTGTGAAGCAGACCTTATCCAAGGCCTACAGTAGGTCACCAAACCTAGAAAAGTGCGTAGATGCTGGTGTGACCTGAGTAAAGAGAGATTTGCATTGCCTGTTTTCTGTCTTCAGTCAGGTGTTTAATATTCCTGCTCAGGGCCATTGATTTGATTAGACTTAAGGGGTATTGCCTTAACCAAAGAGGAGTGATTACTTCTCTTGATTTATCATGACAGGGGGAATGGGCAGCCGACCCATATCAGATTTTCCCCTTGCCCAAATGGTGTCTGGTACCTGACTCTTTTCCCTGTCCTCAGACATTCTGGTGTCAGGTGTTACTTTCACTACTCTTGCCATATACACCATTTCTGCAATATTACACAAGTGTTTATATAAGTCACACATTAATGTCCAAATATTTATACCCGTATTTGATTGGGTAGAGTACCCCTTAAAAAAAAAAACTAATTTTGATTCACAAAATGTTACCAAAAGAAAATTATATATATATATAATTACGAAAGATACTGAGTCATAAAACGGGGGAGCACAATGCCATAGGCCACAGCAAAGCACAAGCTTATTCTAAGAAAGTAGCAGCCCTATATAAAACCATAACTAACAGTTCCAAATACAAAAAGAAGGGATTTGAAAAATGCCAAATATCAATGCCAGTTGCTTGCGATAAGGTATAAGAACTGGAAAAGACAAATAAACAGTGACTATGGTTTGAGCCAATATAATGAATGGCTAAAAAAAACTATATATCATATGAAGACAACCTAGAAATACACAGTAACTATACCATCTTGTGTAAGGAAACTACTAAACTGGTAAATTAATGGAATTAAGTGTAACTATAATAGGGCATGATTTACCTGTGGTATAATGTGCACGTGGAAGACCCTGGCGTCCCTCTGCCACAAGTGTTTATATGAAAAGGGGACTTGTGACTGTAATACCCTCAGGAGAGCACTGTATAGTGCTTAGCCAGCACTCAACTCTGCTCCCAGCAAATTCATAGCGGTATTGTCACTAACAATAAGTTTGTAAGCACCTCTTGGCTATCTCGTGACTCTAGTCTTTTCTTGTTTAGTCATAGGGGCTTCAGTCGCTTGTCCCCCTACCCTCACGTATTCCACAGTCTCGTCAGTAATCATGTCTGGCAGTATCAAGCCTTTGTGTACTAGTCCCAGCTGCCCCAGTGTCGGTCAAGAATTCTGTCTATTTCCCTCCCAGCATTGGTATGGTGGTCATCAAGGCAGGACCAGGTCCGGAGGGGACAAGAACAGGGCACACATTTGTCGCTGGGTTGTCAGTTTCCTAGTCTGAAGGTGAAGGAGGTGGAAGATTGGTCTGAGTGTCCATTTTCTCCACAATTCCAGCACTTCACTGTTTCTAAGTCCTTAGGTCCCTTACTAAGTCTCTACTGTTTTCCTCGTGTTCCAGCATACATGACACGTCGTCTTATTGTCCTAGTTTCTTCAACTCCTGAGCAATCTTCAGGAGGTCTTTGAATCTACATTTCTCCATTCAGGTCTGGCTGTCTGTACTGCGTCTCGTAAGCCTTTTGTCATACCGTCAATGAATGTATTTACCAATATTTTAACATCGAGTGGGTTTACTGGACTGTACCCCATGTCTGCCCAATTCAGCTGTAACCGTCCAGAGTACATCTCTACTCTCTCTCCTTTTGCCACATCTGTAAAAGTCTTAATTTGCATCCTAGTACGTCACCTGCTTTGGTGCTCACCAACTCTCTAGGTCTGCTCAGGTGCACTTATACGTCCATCATATTGTCTTTGTCTGTAAAATGGGAAAGGTTTGTTCACAGGGTCAGCCAATCATTTTAGCATAGCTAGCTAGTCAGAGGGCTTCCAGGGATAATACTCCTGTATCTGTCTCACACTACCTGATTACATCACAGATCATACAAGTATTTCTCCAGTCTGGGTTTGTCTGACCGCAATGTTTACAAGTCCATCTGTCTTGTCTTGGTCTCTGGTTATACAAAGGTATGACCGTAGCAGTAATGTGTCGGTCATAGTCGGACTTTTAAGCATCAAAACATTCATAATACACCTTACTTCCGTCCTGCTGCACTCTCTCAGGTGCCATTTATTCACATGCTATTTTCCTCATTTGTCTGTGCCTTTTTGAACATCCAAACATCCATCCACTCACTGGCATTTTTGCCTGTTTCAATATTGGTTTCACATCTTTCACTGCTTCCATTTTCCAATCTGTACAGCGGTTTTTGGATCCCATTGGGGGCCCTGACTGCACACAGAATAAGTTGCCCATGGCTTCAACTTATCCGCTCAGACACTCACCTCTAAAAATGCCCTTTATTAGTGTGCCTTGCCTTAAACCAGGGTTGCAACACGTGACAAGTCAGAGTGAGTGTCAAGGTTTAGCGAGCAGGTTAACCCACCTACCACTCGGTAGACCTAAAGGATTCTAGCGAGCAGGTTAACCACCTACCACTCGGTAGATCAGCTGGCTAGCACAGCTCCATGGAATGGCAAGGTTACACCACCAATTTGCCGTAGGCTGACTGTAGCAGGTTACACCACCTACTACATCAGCCGTGCAGTTGGCTACCTCCTCTGCTGATCCTCAATTTGCTATATATCAATCACTAAACTTGAAGCAGGAGAATCTTTTACCAATCTTTTCAATCACTTACAAATTTTTCTCTATACTAGGCACAATTATACCTTTTTCACTTTCAATTTCCAACTTCAATTGTACAACATTCCCTTTTTCTTCAATACCTACAGTACTTATTGCTTTAAACACAAATCTCTCAGCGTGTACTAAACCAAAGACAGAGAAACTTTAGAATGCAGCTTCCTCTGGCCCACAGCACAAAAGGGAGAAATGTCAAGCAAGTCGCACAGGGGCTCAGCTTACCCCTCCCATCAGCTATTTCGCGCTGATAAGCTTGTTGTCTTACACACACACAAACAGAATGCAGCAGTTTTCAGACTTAATCTCTACAAAACATTCATTCTCTCGGAATTAAAAACAGTTTCTCTATACAGGCAGATCACTGCACAACTTGAATAAGCTGATTCTGACCGCGTCCGCCAAAACACATATAGAAACCTATCCAATGTCAAACTACACATAACACGGGTTTCACTGAATCTCAGATGTAAATTAAATGTACATTAAAAATATCCACAACTCATTCATCCTGGACAATTAACAACAGTTAGATAAGTAATGATACTTATGTGATCTCTCATACATACATGCTCATTCAGGGATTGTTGTTTCTTTTCCTTTCACTTTCAGTTGATTTTTACAAGAAGAAAATCCCTTATCTCAATCACTCTACCTAATTCAGCTCAAACTGCGCTGAATAATGTCTTCTGTCACATACAGAGGACCACACCTAACGGAACCCCTCATCAATCAGGGATTTATGTTTATTCCTTATACTCATTTACTCACCTGTCATCTCATTCAGAGTTCCCATAGACATACATGCATACAAGGTTCACACAGCCTGCCTATTTTGCACTTTGGAATTAACACAACTCTATATAACAAAAACTGCAGCAGTGTCCACTGACACTCTGAAAGCACTTTAAGGCCAAACAACAAAAACCACGGCCCTTATACAAAATACAGCTTCATATAATGTACTGCCAATCCAAAATGACCAAAATAACAACACTGCACAGAGTCTATCCCAGCTCTGTATTACACACTACGCAAATACACAACCAATTAGGATACTGACAAATAATACAGATAGCAAGATAACAATTATCATCTTATAACTCTATTATTCAACTCTCATACGGACATAAATAGACAAAACACAAAACTCACTGGTGATGTGGATTCTTTGAACCATGTTCACAGCCTTTTACCCAGAGGTATGGAGAGATCCAGATGAGAGATTGCAAGTGCAAAACAGAGTAATATTTCTCACCTTTCTGCAGCTGGTGTTTTGCATGTCCAATTTCTCAGCAGAAAACTCCCCCATACGGATTCCGAATAGGCTGGATACACGGCCCCACGTTGGGCGCCAAAACTGTCGTAGCTGTTTTTCATTCTGACTCAAATGTCAGCTTACAGATCACCAGTGAGACCAAATTGTGGAGTTACGCCCATCATATTACAAGCGCGCTTGGAGACAAAAAGACACCTCACACATATCCTGTGAGCAAGTCACTTTTATCTGAAGTAATAGAGCAAGAAGCAATATTTTATACCACTTACACATAATGCATTTCAATGTAACTCATGTAGCCCCCACCATCACCCAGCGTCATACTTTATTTACCATAACCCAGAATATATTGTACTGACTCCTGAGAACATACATGATAAGAAGTACAGTCTCCTTGAAGCGGAGACACTAAGACTACTGCATCAACAGATTCTAGTAATTCTAACAATTAAAGGCAAGAGGCACTTAAAGGCAAACTAATAACCCTTCTATATCACCGGAGTCTGGACAACGTAGTCCTAGATACTCTGTACTCTTGCAGCAAGTTGATCCACACAAGAAAACAAACCCTGAACATCCATGCCAGTGCATATATCCTGAACCACCAAGATATCAAGAGGAGAAAAAAGACAAACCAGAGCACAGAAAAAAAAATGGTTCAGAACTTTCTTTTCCTTCTTTTGAGATGCATTTAATTCATTTTTGGCCACTTGTACTGTTATGATGTGGTGGTTTAGGAGCAACATGGAACGAGCTCTAAAGGAAGTGGTAACTGTACTGACCGCAGTCCCTAAGCTCAACACAACACTAGAAGTAGCCGTGGGGTGCTCCTAACTCTCCCTAGGCACCTCACCACCGCCTAAGAGCTAACTACCCCTAAAGATAGAAGCAGGAAAACTATCTTGCCTCAGAGAAAATCCCCAAAGGATAGATTAGCCCCCCAAAAATAATGACTGTGAGTGGAGAGGGAAAAGACATACACAGAATGAAACCAGGATGAGCACAGGAGGCCAGTCTAACTTGATAGATAGGACAGGATGGAATACTGTGCGGTCAGTATAAAACACTACAAAAATCCACGCAGAGTTTACTAAAAATCTCCACACCTGACTAAAGGTGTGGAGGGTAAATCTGCTTCCCAGAGCTTCCAGCAAGACAGAATTAATTCATACTGATAACGCTGGACAAACATAGAAGCACAGAACGGATAAGTCCACAAACTGTGAACAGAAAAGAGCAAGCAAAAACTTAGCTTTGCAAACTGGTCAGGATAACAGGGAACTCCAAAGAGATGTGAATCCAACCAGGAACCATTTACAAGTGGCACTAGCTGAAGGACAAAGCCAGGCATAAATAGCCGAGCAGCACAGACGATCAGTGGAAGCAGCTTAAGACAGCTAACTCCAAGGAGCAGCCATACCACTAGAAACCACAAGAGGGAGCCCAAGAGCAGAACTCACAAAAGTGCCACTTACAACCATTGGAGGGAGCCCAAGAGCGGAATTCACAACAGCCTCCTAGCCACAGGTGTTTTAATTACAGCAGGTCCAATACCCCTCCACAGAGAGAGAGAATTTTAGTCTATGAAGAGGTTTCACATGCACCCATTCAGATGGAGACGTTTATTCTCAGCGAGGTAAGGCAAGTGTAGGACCTGGTATAAGAGAGATGCCGTAAAGGGGCTACCAGGTGTTAGGTCTCGAGTTCCCGCTTCTGCACTGGGGGAATCTCGAGCCATCTCCGCTGCGGTCTCCCATTCTTATCCAGCCGCAGTGGAGTCTGCTCAGCAGGGACGTCGGTCCCAGCGTCTTGCTCAGTCTCACTCTGTACAGAGAGTTACTGCTGCTTCTTCAGCTTCTGCCATTAAAGCCAGTGCTGGTCAGCAGCGAGCGGACTTCTCTGGGACTAAGTCCTTGTCTGCACACACTGAGCATGCCCAGGGCAAGATCTCCCGTTGGAGATCGAGGGTCATGTGCTCAGGCCCTGCAGCACATTCCATTGGTCCTCTTGGCAGGTCTTGGAAGGGCAAAGTTTCTGTGGCCACTTCCTGTGCTGCAACTATATAAACTGCGCATGACCGCACGGCCATGCGCTAGTGTACATTTGCTTACGTGTGTTTGTTGTGAGTGCAAGTCGTCCTTGGATACCCCTTCCCTATTGAATGACTGTTCGCGGAAGGTGTATGGTTGCTATCTAGCGCCCGACTTATCCTACAGCACGAATCACACAGTACAGCGTCCAGTTGCTGTGACCGCCAGTACGGTGCCGTGCACTTCCTCTGTGCTTTCCTTACCCAAGCCTGGGTGGTTAGTGGCGTTCGTCAGTGCGACACCGCATGCACTCTTGTGCCCTAATATTTAGCTTCCTTACACACCCAGTTGCGGTGTTGTGCCAGCAAGGGTCTAATCGGACTTCAATCCTAGTTGGGGTTGAGTTCGCTGACTACTTGCTCGCGCTCTATGTGCGGTACCGCGATCCTGTGACGCAACAGGATCGCTTCCTTCACGCTGGGTGAAGTTTAACCCACGTGTGTATACTTATGAGTACCGCCATATAGTCCGTCATTACTTGGCAGCAGGTTCCATCTCTGCACGGTGGACCCCGGGCTGCGAACGCACCATACTCTATCTGTCCTATTATTTGGTGCGTTCCGTTAGCCCTAACATTACACTAGCGCCAGGGTCTGGCTAGTAATGATGGACAAACAGCAATCCTTGCGATATATCCAGCAGCTGGAGGGTAGGTTGGCGGCTCTTGAGAGCGCAACCTCAGCTGTGGATGTTACCGCAGTTGCTGTACAGGCTGCTGGTGTGGCTGCAGCAACCCTGTCCATTGCCACCCCTGCTCTGACATTTTCTCGCCTCCCGCTGCCAGAAAAATTTTCTGGTGATAGCAAATTTTGTAGGGGATTTGTGAGTCAGTGCTCTATTCACCTCGAGCTCCTGGCTGCACGTTTTCCCACAGAGCGGGCTAAGGTGGGATTTATAGTGTCTCTCTTGTAGGACAGGGTTGTTGGAATGGGCTACGCCGCTGTGGGAGCGTGGCGATCATGTGGTGCAGAGTACTCCGCTGTTTCTGAGCACTCTGAAACAGGTCTTTTTAGGACCTCAAGTCACCCATGATACTGCGCTCCAACTGCTGGCATTAACTCAGGGTGAGTCCTTGGTCAGTCATTATGCCGTCCAATTCCGCACTTTAGCTTCTGAGCTGGATTGGTCGGATAAAGCTCTTATCCCCATATTTTGGAGGGGCCTGGCTGACCACGTTAAGGACGCTCTGGCCACTAGGGAGATTCCTGCCACACTGGAGGAGTTAATAACTGTCTCCACTCGAATTGACCTCCGTTTTAACGAGCGGAGGTTAGAGCGAGCCCAGTGTAGGCAGAGGTTTCGGCTGGCTCCTAACTTCGCCAAACCTCTGGAATCTCCGGTCCTGGTTCCTGAGTCACATGAGGCCAGGGAAGTGTCACAAGCGGGATCTAAGTCCCGGACCGCTTGTGCACTCAAGGTCTGTCATGTTTGCCAGCAGTCAGGACATCTAGCCAACAGATGTTCTCAGCGGTCAAGGAAACGTCAGCGTCTAGTGGTAGTAGGTGGAGGTACACTAGACACGGCGATGTTTGCCTCTAAATTGTCCTTTAAGGGGACAATTACTATAGGCTCATTCTCCCACTCGGTAGAGCTCTGCGTGGATTCTGGGGCGGAGGGCAATTTTATGTCTTCTGCCTTCGCCCAACGTCACGCAATACCCCTGGTTATGCTAGCTCAACCAGTAACGGTACGAGTGGTGAATGGGTCGACACTGCCCTCACAGATAACACACCAGACCATCCCTTTTACTCTGTCCATGTCGCCATCTCATCAGGAGATTATATCTCTGCTCGTCATTCCTGAGGGAATTGATGAGGTCCTGTTGGGAATACCTTGGCTATGGTACCACTCTCCTCATATCGAGTGGTCCTCTGGCAGAATCCTGGGATGGGGCGAATCTTGTGGGGGTAGGTGTCAGAGGGAGTGCGTTCAGGTTGCTACTACAGAGGTACCCGCAGATCTTTCCTTTCTCCCCAAGCAGTATTGGTCTTATGCAGACGTGTTCTCCAAAAAGGCGGCGGAGATCCTTCCGCCCCATCGCCCTTATGACTGTCCTATTGATCTCTTGCCTGGTGCTGAGCCTCCCCGGGGTCGAGTCTATCCGCTATCTCTCCCGGAGACGGAGGCCATGTCACAGTACATCCAGGAAAATCTGGCAAGAGGATTCATTAGGAAGTCAGTGTCACCTGCTGGGGCAGGGTTCTTCTTCGTGCAGAAGAAGAATGGGGAACTACGTCCATGCATAGACTACAGGGGTCTTAACGCCATCACCGTTAAAAATAAGTATCCTTTGCCCTTGATATCTGAGCTCTGCGATAGGCTTTGGGGAGCAAGGGTATTTACTAAACTAGATCTGCGGGGTGCTTACAACCTGATTCGCATCCGTGAGGGGGACGAATGGAAGACGGCTTTTAACACCAGGGATGGGCACTATGAATATCTGGTGATGCCCTTCGGGCTCTGTAATGCCCCAGCCGTTTTCCAAGACTTTGTGAACGATATCTTCCGGGATATGCTTTCCACCTCGGTCGTAGTCTATCTGGATGATATTCTCATCTACTCTCCAGATATTGACTCCCACCGGAGAGATGTTTGCAAAGTCTTCGACCTCCTACGGGCAAACTCCCTCTATGCCAAGTTGGAGAAGTGTATGTTTGAGCAGGAGTCCTTACCTTTCCTGGGCTACATCATCTCTGCCCAGGGATTGGCTATGGATCCTGCCAAACTACAGGCTGTGATGGACTGGCAGGAACCCCATTCTCTTAAAGCGGTGCAGCGCTTTATGGGGTTCATTAATTATTATCGCCAGTTCATTCCGCACTTCTCAACTTTGGTAGCTCCCTTGGTTGCCCTCACCAAGAAGGGGGCGAATCCCAAATTGTGGTCTGAGGAGGTCTCCAAGGTCTTTAACTCTATAAAGTCACACTTCGCTAGCGCTCCCATCCTACATCGCCCTGATGTTGATAAGCCATTTATCATGGAGGTGGATGCCTCTTCTGTTGGTGCTGGAGCAGTCCTCTTCCAAAAGGATGCTCAAGGTCGGAAGCATCCTTGCTTCTTTTTCTCCAAGACCTTCTCACCAGCAGAGAGGAATTATTCCATCGGGGACAGGGAGTTGCTAGCCATGAAGTTGGCTTTCTCGGAGTGGAGACATCTCTTGGAGGGAGCACGTTTTCCCTTCCAAGTCTTCACAGACCATAAAAATTTGGTGTACCTGCAGACAGCCCAGCGGTTGAATTCTCGCCAGGCCAGGTGGTCCTTATTCTTCTCCCGGTTTCATTTCACCCTCCATTTTCTTTCTGGGGAGAAGAACATTCGGGCCGACGCTCTCTCTCGCTCCGTTGTGTCATCTGCGGAGGAGGAGGAGGAGCCTCGGCTTATTGTCCCCACCGAGAGCTTGAGAACTGTGGCCCCGGTTTCGCTAGAGTCTGTGCCTCCGGGCAAGACTTTTGTACCATCCAGTTTGCGACCGGAGGTTCTCTCTTGGGCACACTCGTCCAGGGTGGGTGGACATTTTGGTACCAAAAGGACATCTGAGTTACTGGCGAGGACATACTGGTGGCCGCATATGGCTCGTGATGTCGCAGAGTATGTTCGGGCATGTGTCTCTTGCGCCAAGAACAAGACTCCTCGGCAACGGCCAGCTGGTTTGCTTTATCCTCTGCCGGTGGCGGACAGGCCCTGGGAGATGGTCGGGATGGACTTTGTGGTGGGCTTACCCAAGTCTCGTAACTGCACCATTATCTGGGTGATCACCGACCATTTTTCCAAAATGGTGCACTTGGTGCCTCTTCCACGGCTACCTTCTGCACGGGCGTTGGCTGTCTTGTTCGTCAAGTATATCTTTCGCCTACACGGTATGCCAGACAAAATTGTTAGTGACCGGGGTCCCCAGTTTGCGTCTCGATTCTGGAGAGAGCTTTGTCGTCTACTCAGTATTGAGTTGAATCTCTCTTCGGCATATCATCCCGAGACGAATGGGTTGGTAGAGAGGGCCAACCAGACCTTGGTCACATATTTACGACATTTTGTTTCTGCCAGGCAGGATGACTGGGCATCCTTGCTACCGTGGGCAGAGTTTGCACTTAACAATGCCGTAGCCGACTCCACCGGTCAGACTCCATTCCTCCTAAATTACGGCCAGCATCCGCGTGTTTCTGTGCCCATGCCTGTGTCTTCTGCTGACTCCAGGGTGGCAGACTGGGCTGTGGAGGCACGGGACATTTGGGACCGCACGCAGGATGCCATTCGGGCTTCCAAGGAGAGAATGAGATCCTCCGCCGATGTTCATCGGCGCCCCGCTCCGACCTTTGCTCCTGGCGACTTGGTGTGGCTCTCCGCCCGTAACATCAGGCTGCGAGTTGAGTCCACTAAGTTTGCTCCTCGCTACTTGGGTCTCTTCAAGGTTCTCGAACAGGTTAATCCTGTGGTCTACCGTTTGGCTCTTCCTCCACGCTTGGGTATCACCGACACCTTTCATGTGTCCCTCTTGAAACCCATATACATGTCCCGGTTTTCCGAGTCATCTGCCGGGACATCGGGTTCGTCTACGGACGATTACGAGGTGAACGCTATTTTGGGGTGCAAGGTGGTACGCGGCAAAAAGTTCTATCTGGTGGATTGGAAGGGTTATGGCCCAGAGGACAGGTCATGGGAGCCTGCTGAAAACATTCGGGCCCCACAGCTCATTGCTGCCTTCGAGCGTAGCGAGGCCCAAGGAGGGGGGGGCCTTAGGTGGGGGGGTAATGTTAGGTCTCGAGTTCCCGCTTCTGCACAGGGGGAATCTCGAGCCATCTCCGCTGCGGTCTCCCATTCTTATCCAGCCGCAGTGGAGTCTGCTCAGCAGGGAAGTCGGTCCCAGCGTCTTACTCAGTCTCACTCTGTACAGAGAGTTACTGCTGCTTCTTCAGCTTCTGCCATTAAAGCCAGTGCTGGTCAGCAGCGAGCGGACTTCTCTGGGACTAAGTCCTTGTCTGCACACACTGAGCATGCCCAGGGCAAGATCTCCCGTTGGAGATCGAGGGTCATGTGCTCAGGCCCTGCAGCACATTCCATTGGTTCTCTTGGCAGGTCTTGGAAGGGCAAAGTTTCTGTGGCCACTTCCTGTGCTGCAACTATATAAACTGCGCATGACCGCACGGCCATGCGCTAGTGTACATTTGCTTACGTGTGTTTGTTGTGAGTGCAAGTCGTCCTTGGATACCCCTTCCCTATTGAATGACTGTTCGCGGAAGGTGTATGGTTGCTATCTAGCGCCCGACTTATCCTACAGCACGAATCACACAGTACAGCGTCCAGTTGCTGTGACCGCCAGTACGGCGCTGTGCACTTCCTCTGTGCTTTCCTTACCCAAGCCTGGGTGGTTAGTGGCGTTCGTCAGTGCGGCACCGCATGCACTCTTGTGCCCTAATATTTAGCTTCCTTACACACCCAGTTGCGGTGTTGTGCCAGCAAGGGTCTAATCGGACTTCAATCCTAGTTGGGGTTGAGTTCGCTGACTACTTGCTCGCGTTTTATGTGCGGTACCGCGATCCTGTGACGCAACAGGATCGCTTCCTTCACGCTGGGTGAAGTTTAACCCACGTGTGTATACTTATGAGTACCGCCATATAGTCCGTCATTACTTGGCAGCAGGTTCCATCTCTGCACGGTGGACCCCGGGCTGCGAACGCACCATACTCTTTCTGTCCTATTATTTGGTGCGTTCCGCTAGCCCTAACACCAGGTACACATAAAATTGGCCATTTTTATGCGCTAAACGCTTTCATTTTTCATATTTCTAGTGCAGTAATGCAGTTCAATTTTCGTGTTTTATATTTGCATGTTTCAGCGCTACAGTGTGCTGCCTTATTTACTTAACTATATACGAGTTGGCGACTCTAGGTTCAGCACCTGTTCACACTGAGTCTATGTTTGGATGTGCCGGTCAGGTTTTTGAAATGTATTCTCTAGCCTTCTGATCGTGCACTCCGCCTCCTAGCCACAGGTGTTTTAATTACAGCAGGTCCAATACCCCTCCACAGAGAGAGAGAATTTTAGTCTATGAAGAGGTTTCACATGCACCCATTCAGATGGAGACGTTTATTCTCAGAGAGGTAAGGCAAGTGTGGGACCTGGTATAAGAGAGATGCCGTAAAGCAGAGGTCCCCAACTCCAGTCCTCAAGGCCCACCATCATGTCATGTTTTCAGGATTTCCTTAGTTTTGCCCAGGTAATAATTGCATCACCTGTGCAATGCAAAGGAAATCCTGAAAACATGACCTGTTGGTGGGCCTTGAGGACTGGAGTTGGGGACCTCTGCCGTAAAGGGGCTACCAGGTACACATAAAATTGGCCATTTTTATGCGCTAAACGCTATCATTTTTCATATTTCTAGTGCAGTAATGCAGTTGAATTTTCGTGTTTCATATTTGCATGTTTCAGCGCTACAGTGTGCTGCCTTATTTACTTAACTATATACGAGTTGGCGACTCTAGGTTCAGCACCTGTTCACACTGAGTCTATGTTTGGATGTGCCGGTCAGGTTTTTGAAATGTATTTTCTAGCCTTCTGATCGTGCACTCCGCCTCCTAGCCACAGGTGTTTTAATTACAGCAAGTCCAATACCCCTCCACAGAGAGAGAGAATTTTAGTCTATGAAGAGGTTTCACATGCAACAATTCAGATGGAGACGTTTATTCTCAGCGAGGTAAGGCAAGTGTAGGACCTGGTATAAGAGAGATGCTGTAAAGGGGCTACCAGATACACAAAATTGGCCATTTTTATGCGCTAAACGCTCTCATTTTTCATATTTCTAGTGCAGTAATGCAGTTGAATTTTCGTGTTTCATATTTGCATGTTTCAGCGCTACAGTGTGCTGCCTTATTTACTTAACTATATACGAGTTGGCGACTCTAGGTTCAGCACCTGTTCACACTGAGTCTATGTTTGGATGTGCCGGTCAGGTTTTTGAAATGTATTCTCTAGCCTTCTGATCGTGCACTCTGCCTCCTAGCCACAGGTGTTTTAATTACAGCAGGTCCAATACCCGTCCACAGAGAGAGAGAATTTTAGTCTATGAAGAGGTTTCACATGAACCCATTCAGATGGAGACATTCATTCTCAGCGAGGTAAGGCAAGTCTAGGACCTGGTATAAGAGAGATGCCGTAAAGGGGCTACCAGGTACACATAAAATTGGCCATTTTTATGCGCTAAACGCTCTCATTTTTCATATTTCTAGAGCAGTAATGCAGTTCAATTTTCGTGTTTCAAATTTGCATGTTTCAGCGCTACAGTGTGCTGCCTTATTTACTTAACTAGAGTAAAGTCAGGTATGATACTCCTGATGTCTCATCATACATGTGGTTTTTCCTGAAGAAGTTATATATACTTTGAAATTCGTTTAAATAAACCACCACTTTACAATACCACACTTGGAAAAACGCCTCCATTCTGTCTGTAGCACGGAATATTGTAAAATAACTACCTTTACAGACTAAACCATCTCAGACATGTCTGTCCAGCCTCTGTTTGAAGATTTCCATTGAAGGAGAGCTCACCAGCTCTCGTGGTAGCCTGTTTCACTCATTGATCACCTTCACTGTCAAAAAGTTTTTTCTAATGTCTAATCTGTATCTTCTCCCTTTCAGTTTCATTCCCCTGCTTTTCGTGTTTCCATGTGCAAATGAGTATAATGATGTTCCCTTAACACTGTAACATCCCTTCAGATACTTGTAGACAGCTATTATATCTCCTCTTAGCCTTCTTTTTTGCAGGCTAAACATTCCCAGATCCTTTAGCCAGTTCCTGTAGGACAGACTTTGCAGTCCACTTACCATCCTGGTAGCTCTTCTCTGAACTTGTTCCAGTTTTTCAATGTTTTTTTTAAAATACGGTGTCCAGAACTCGACGCAGTATTCCAGATGAGACCTGACCAAGGACTAGTGTGCAGTCTGTGATCTATTAGTATACTGAAGTATTCTTCACACGTGCTTTTGCTTAGTTCTATTCCTTCTATTCTGTAGATGTAATTTTCATTTTTGTTGCCCAGATGTAACATTTTAGATTTTTCCCTGTTATATACCATTCAATTAGTCAGTGCCCATTGGTCAAGCTTTTCTATATCCTTCTGAATCATTTCTTTGTCATCTCTAGTGTCAGCTATCCCTTCTAGCTTTGCATGATTTGTACATCTGATTAGTTTACCTTCAGTTCCTTTATCTAGATCATTTACAAATATGTTGAATAACACTGGGGCCATCACAGACCCCTGTGGTACCCCACTTGAAACACCTTTCCAATTGGATGTGCATCCATTTATTATCACTGAGCCAGTTATGAATCCACCTATCCATAAACTTGTTAATCCCATACTTGATCATTTTTTTCAATAAGGATAGTTTGAGATATCAAATGCTTTGCTGAAGTCGAGATATACAGTGGGTTCGGAAAGTATTAAGACCCCTTTAAATTTTTCACTCATTGTTTCATTGCAGCTTTTTGGTAAGTTCATAAAAGTTCATTTTTTCACATTGATGTAAACTCTGCACCCCATCTTGACTGAAAAAACAAATGTAGAAATTTTTGAAAATTTAAGAAAAAAGAAAAACTGAAATATCACATGGTCATAAGTATTCAGACCCTTTACTCAGGCACTAATATTTAAGTCACATGCTGTTAATTTCTTTGTGATCCTTCTTGAGATGGTTCTGCTCCTTCATTGGAGTCCAGCTGTGTTTAATTAAACTGATAGGACTTGATTTGGAATGGCACACACCTGTCTATATAAGACCTCACAGCTCAACGTGCATGGCAGACCAAATGAGAATCATGAGGTCAAAGGAACTGGCCAAAGAGCTCAGAGACAGAATTGTGGCAAGACACAGATTTGGCTAAGGTTCCAACAGAATTTTTGCAGTATTCAAGGTTCCTAAGAGCACAGTGGCCTCCATAATCCTTAAATGCAAGAAGTTTGGGACCACCAGAAGTCTTCCTAGACCTGGCTGTCCAGCCAAACTGAGCAATCGTGGGAGAAGAGCCTTGGTGAGAGAGGTAAAGAAGAACCCCAAGATCACTGTGGCTGAGCTCCAGAGAAGCAGTAGGGAGATGGGAGAGAGTTCCACAAAGTCAACTATCACTGCAGCTCTCCACCAGTTGGGCCTTTATGGCAGAGTGGCCCAACGGAAGCCTCTCCTCAGTGCAAGACATATGAAAGCACACATAGAGTTTGCTAAAAATACATATGAATGACTGCCAGAATGAGAAATAAGATTCTCTGGTCTGATGAGATGAAGATAGACCTCTCTGGTGATAATTCTAAGCGGCACGTGTGGAGAAAATCAGGCACTGCTCATCACCTGCCCAATACAATCCCAACAGTGAAAAATGATGGTGGTAGCATCATGCTATGGGAGTGTTTTGGATGACTGGTTGTAATTGAAGGAAATATGAATGCGGCCCACTACAGAGATATCCTTGATGAAAACCTCTTCCAGAGTGCTCTGGACCTCAGACTTGGCTGAAGGTTCACCTTCCAACAAGACAGTGACCCTAAACACACAGCTAAAATAACAAAGGAGTGGCTTCAGAACAACTCTGTGATCATTCTTGACTGGCCCATTAAGAACCCTGACCTAAACCCAATTGAGAATCTCTGGAAAGACCTGAAAATGGCTGTCCACCAACATTCACCATCCAACCTGATGGAACTGGAGAAGATCTGCCAGGAAGAATGGCAAAGGATACCTAAATCAAGGTGTGAAATACTTGTTGCATCATTCTCAAGAAGACTCATGGCTGTACTAGTTCAAAGGGTGCTTCTACTCAATACTGAGCAAAGGTTCTGAATGCTTATGACCATGTGATATTTCAGTTTTTCTTTTTTAATACATTTGCAAAAATCACTACATGTCTGTTTTTTTAGTCAAGATGGGGTAAAGAGTATACATTATTGAGAAAAAATTTACTTTTTTGAATATACCAATTGACTGCAATGAAACAAAGAGTGAAAAATTTAAAAGGTTATAAATACTTGCCGTACCCACTGTACTATATCTATCGCATTTCCCTGATCCAACCAGTCAGTGATTCCATCATAGTAGGAAATGAAATTAGTCTGGCATGACTTGTTTGCTACAAACCCATGCTGTCTCTGGTTAATTACTGGATTCTAATCCAAGTATTTACATACGCGCTGTTTAATATTTTGTTGAAATATCTTTCCTGGTATGGAAGTAAAGCTTACTGGCCTGTAATTTACTGGCTCTGTCTTCTTTCCCTTTTTGATGATAGGGACAACATTTGCCCTTCTCCAATCTTCTGGGACTTCTTCTGTTAGCTTAATCCTAATTAGAAGTTAACTTATGTTTTCCAATCTCCTGAGAGTAGTCTTTGATGTTCCCTAGTGGCATTTACCAGGGTCACCAGAATTAACGAGTCCAAGAGTCCAGACACCAATATTCCATTTATTGTCACAGAACATGCTTGCAGCCCCTCACCGGGCTGATAGTTCACTCTACAGAATGGATAGGCATAATACGAACAGTGCCTTCACATGTTGTAGTCCATCTGTATGGTGGACATAGGACAATGGGCGGCTATAAGCCCATGACCGTGACACATCCAACAAATTAAGTCCATAACAGTGGTCTTTGGCAACCACTCAGTGGCTCCTTGGAACCTCAGACTCCCCCTCAGTTTTGTCTCTAAAACAAGATTGAGTTCTCTTTTAAACTAGCACCACTCTGGAGATCTCATCTCCAGACACACGGAATGCTAAAAGAGTCTAAAGGTTTTATATTTACCTTCTGAACCACATCATGGAGGTGGAGATATGGTGAACAGCATATCTCCAGAGAGGCACATTAAGACAACAAATCTGAGTGTGCTAACAGAAACCTTAGAGAAATGGTTGATGAAACAAGATGAACATGATAGGTTGTTATCCAAATTCAAATATTGTTAAAAAAAAGCTATTCCACTCAACTGATTTAAAGTGGATTGTGAAGGTATTTACCCCCTGTTTGCATCAGTCCATGCAAAGAACATGCTTACATCTGTGGATATTTTGTTAACTTTTTATTGTGAAGCAAACAACAAATTGGAGAAATTAACTGAAAACTTCAATGTGTATAATTATTCACCCCTCTCAAGTTACTATTTTGTAGAACTTCTTTTTGTGACAATTATACTTTCAAGTTGGTTTGGGTAATTCCCTCTGAGCTTTCCACTGGAATTTTTGCCAATTCTTCCAGGCAAAACTGCTCCGGCTCCTTCAAGTTAGAAGGTTTCCTCTGGTCAACAGCAATCTTCAAGATTGACCACAGATTCTCAAGTGGACTAAGGTCTGGGATTTGACTTGGGCTCTCCAAATTATTTCCATATTTCCCCTTAAATCACTCCAGTGTTGCCTAGCAGTATGCTTTGTGTTATTGTCTTTTTGGAAGGTGATCCTCTGTCCCAGTCTCAAATCACTGACAGACTGTCAAGTTTTGCTCAAGAATATTACTGTATTTCGTACAATTCATTTTCCCCTCAACTTGGGTCTTTATCCCTGTCCCTGCTGCAGAATCACATCCCCACTGCATGATGCTGTAACCACCATGTTTCACTGTGGGGATGGTATTCTTGTGCTGATCAACTGTGTTGGTTAGGACCAGACATATTGTTTACCTTGGTGGCTAAAATGTTCAATTTTGGTTTCACCTGACCAAAGTCAGGTCTACCACAAAGTCTTTTGGCAAACTTAAAATGAGTCTTGCAATTTGTGTGTATAATTAACCCCTTCATGACCCAGCCTATTTTGACCTTAAAGACCTTGCCGTTTTTTGCAATTCTGACCAGTGTCCCTTTATGAGGTAATAACTCAGGAACGCTTCAATGGATCCTAGCGGTTCTGAGATTGTTTTTTCGTGACATATTGGGCTTCATGTTAGTGGTAAATTTAGGTCAATAAATTCTGTGTTTAATTGTGATAAAAACGGAAATTTGGCGAAAATTTTGAAAATTTCGCAATTTTCACATTTTGAAATTTTATTCTGTTAAACCAGAGAGTTATGTGACACAAAATAGTTAACAAATAACATTTCCCACACGTCTACTTTACATCAGCACAATTTTGGAAACAAAATTTTTTTTTGCTAGGAAGTTATAAGGGTTAAAATTTGACCAGCGATTTCTCATTTTTACAACGAAATTTACAAAACCAATTTTTTTAGGGACCACCTCACATTTGAAGTCAGTTTGAGGGGTCTATATGGCTGAAAATACCCAAAAGTGACACCATTCTAAAAACTGCACCCCTCAAGGTGCACAAAACCACATTCAAGAAGTTTATTAACCCTTCAGGTGCTTCACAGCAGCAGAAGCAACATGGAAGGAAAAAATTAACATTTAACTTTTTAGTCACAAAAATGATTTTTCAGCAACAATTTTTTTATTTTCCCAATGGTAAAAGGAGAAACTGAACAATGAAAGTTGTTGTACAATTTGTCCTGAGTACGCTGATACCTCATATGTGGGGGTAAACCACTGTTTGGGCGCACGGCAGGGCTTGGAAAGGAAGGAGCGCCATTTGACTTTTTGAATGAAAAATTGGCTGCACTCTTTAGCGGACACCATGTCACGTTTGGAGAGCCCCCATGTGCCTAAAAATTGGAGCTCCCCCACAAGTGACCCCATTTTGGAAACTAGACGCCCCAAGGAACTTATCTAGATGCATAGTGAGCCCTTTAAACCCCCATGTGCTTCACAAATTGATCTGTAAAAATGAAAAAGTACTTTTTTTTCACAAAAAAATTATTTTCGCCTCAATTTTTTCATTTTCAGATGGACAACAGGATAAAATGGATCCTAAAATTTGTTGGGCAATTTCTCCTGAGTGCACCTATACCTCACATGTGGGGGTAAACCACTGTTTGGGCACATGGTAAGGCTCGGAAGGGAAGGAGCGCCATTTGACTTTTTGAATGAAAAATTATCTCCATCGTTAGCGGACACCATGTCACGTTTGGAGAGCCCCCGTGTGCCTAAAAATTGGAGCTCCCCCACAAGTGACCCCATTTTGGAAACTAGACGCCCCAAGGAACTTATCTAGATGCATAGTGAGCCCTTTAAACCCCCAGGTGCTTCACAAATTCATCTGTAAAAATGAAAAAGTACTTTTTTTTCACAAAAAATTTCTTTTCGCCTCAATTTTTTTATTTTCACATGGGCAATAGGATAAAATGGATCCTAAAATTTGTTGAGCAATTTCTCCCGAGTACGCCGATACCTCATATGTGGGGGTAACCCACTGTTTGGGCACACGGCAGGGCTCGGAAGGGAAGGCGCGCCTTTTGACTTTTTGAATGGAAAATTAGCTCCAATTGTTAGCGGACACCATGTCGCATTTGGAGAGCCCCTGTGTGCCTATGCATTGAAGCTCCCCCACAAGTGACCCCATTTTGGAAACTAGACCCCCCAAGGAACTTATCTAGATGCATACTGAGTACTTTAAACCCCCAGGTGCTTCACAGAAGTTTATAATGCAGAGCCATGAAAATAAAAAATAATTTTTCTTTTCTCAAAAATGATTTTTTAGCCTGGAATTTCCTATTTTGCCAATGGTAATAGGAGAAATTGGACCACAAATGTTGTTGTCCAGTTTGTCCTGAGTACGCAGATACCCCATATGTGGGGGTAAACCACTGTTTGGGTGCACGGCAGGGCTCAGAAGGGAAGGCACGCCATTTGGCTTTTTAAATGGAAAATTAGCTCCAATCATTAGCGGACACCATGTCGCGTTTGGAGAGCCCCTATGTGCCTAAACATTGGAGATCCCCCACAAATGACCCCATTTTGGATACTAGACCCCCAAAGGAACTAATCTAGATGTGTGGTGAGCACTTTGAACCCTCAAGTGCTTCACAGAAGTTTATAACGCAGAGCCATGAAAATAAAAAAAAAAAATATTTTCTCAAAAATGATCTTTTAGCCTGCAAATTTTTATTTTCCCAAGGGTAACAGGAGAAATTTGACCCCAAAAGTTGTTGTCCAGTTTCTCCTGAGTACGCTGATACCCCATATGTGGGGGTAAACCACTGTTTAGGCACATGCTGGGGCTCGGAAGTGAAGTAGTGACGTTTTGAAATGCAGACTTTGATGGAATGCTCTGCGGGCGTCACGTTGCGTTTGCAGAGCCCCTGATGTGGCTAAACAGTAGAAACCCCCCACAAGTGACCCCATTTTGGAAGCTAGACCCCGAAAGGAACTTATCTAGATGTGAGGTGAGCACTTTGAACCCCCAAGTACTTCACAGAAGTTCATAACACAGAGCAGTGAAAATAATAAATACGTTTTATTTCCTCAAAAATAATTTTTTAGCCCAGAATTTTTTAATTTTCCCAAGGGTAACAGGAGAAATTTGACCCCAATATTTGTTGTCCAGTTTCTCCTGAGTACGGTGATACCCCACATGTGGGGGTAAACTACTATTTGGGCACTTGCCGGGGCTCGGAAGTGAAGTAGTGACGTTTTGAAATACAGACTTTGATGGAATGCTCTACGGGCGTCACGTTGCGTTTGCAGAGCCCCTGATGTGACTAAACAGTAGAAACCCCCCACAAGTCACCCCATTTCGGAAACTAGACCCCGAAATGAAATTATCTAGATATGTGGTGAGCACTTTCAACCCCCAAGTGCTTCACAGAAGTTTATAACGCAGAGCCGTGAAAATAATAAATACGTTTTCTCTCCTCAAAAATAATTTTTTAGCCCAGAATTTTTTATTTTCCCAAGGGTAACAGGAGAAATTGGACCACAAAAGTTGTTGTCCAGTTTCTCCTGAGTACGCCGATACCCCTTGTGTGGGGGTAAACCACTGTTTGGGCACACGTCGGGGCTCAGAAGGGAAGTAGTGACTTTTGAAATGCAGACTTTGATGGAATGGTCTGCGGGCGTCACGTTGCGTTTGCAGAGCCCCTGGTGTGCCTAAACAGTAGAAACCCCCCACAAGTGACCCCATTTTGGAAACTAGACCCCCAAAGGAACTTATCTGGATATGTGGTGAGCACTTTCAACCCCCAAGTGCTTTACAGAAGCTTATAACGCAGAGCCGTGAAAATAATAAATACGTTTTCTTTCCTCAAAAATAATTTTTTAGCCCAGAATTTTTTATTTTCCCAAGGGTTACAGGAGAAATTGGACCCCAAAAGTTGTTGTCCAGTTTCTCCTGAGTACGCTGATACCCCATGTGTGGGGGTAAACCACTGTTTGGGTGCACGTCGGGGCTCAGAGGGGAAGTAGTGACTTTTGAAATGCAGACTTTGATGGAATTGTCTGCGGACGTCACGTTGCGTTTGCAGAGCCCCTGGTGTGCCTAAACAGTAGAAACCCCCCACAAGTGACCCCATTTTGGAAACTAGACCCCCCAAGGAACTTATCTAGATATGTGCTGAGCACTTTGAACCCCCAAGTGCTTCACAGACGTTTACAACGCAGAGCCGTGAAAATAAAAAATCATTTTTCTTTCCTCAAAAATTATGTTTTAGCAAGCAATTTTTTATTTTCTCAAGGGTAACAGGAGAAATTGGACCCCAGTAATTGTTGCGCAGTTTGTCCTGAGTATGCTGGTACCCCATATGTGGGGGTAAACCACTGTTTGGGCACACGTCGGGGCTCGGAAGTGAGGGAGCACCATTTGACTTTTTGAATACAAGATTGGCTGGAATCAATGGTGGCGCCATGTTGCGTTTGGAGACCCCCTGATGTGCCTAAACAGTGGAAACCCCTCAATTCTAACTCCAACACACCCCTAAACCTTATCCCAACTGTAGCCGTAACCCTAATCACAACCCTAACCCCAACACACCCCTAACCACAACCCTAATTCCAACCCAACCCTAACCCTAAGGCTATGTGCCAACGTTGCGGATTCGTATGAGATTTTTCAGCACCATTTTTGAAAAATGCGCGGGTAAAAGGCACTGCGTTTTACCTGCGGATTTACCGCGGATTGCCAGTGTTTTTTGTGCGGATTTCACCTGTGGATTCCTATTGAGGAACAGGTGTAAAACGCTGCGGAATCCGCACAAAGAATTGACATGCTGCGGAAAATACAACACAGCGTTTCCGTGCGGTATTTTCCGCACCATGGGCACAGCGGATTTGGTTTTCCATATGTTTACATGGTACTGTAAACCTGATGGAACACTGCTGCGGATCCGCAGCGGCCAATCCGCACCGTGTGCACATAGCCTAATTCTAAAGGTATGTGCACACGCTGCGGAAAACGCTGCGGATCCGCAGCAGTTTCCCATGAGTTTACAATTCAATGTAAACCTATGGGAAACAAAAATCGCTGTACACATGCTGCAGAAAAACAGCACGGAAACGCAGCGGTTTACATTCTGCAGCATGTCTCTTCTTTCTGCGGATTCCGCAGCGGTTTTACAACTGCTCCAATAGAAAATCGCAGTTGTAAAACTGCAGTGAAATGCGCAGAAAAACTGCGGTAAATCCACAGCGGTTTAGCACTGCGGATTTATCAAATCCTCTGCGGAAAAATCCGCAGAGGACCAGAATACGTGTGCACATCCCGAACCCTAACCCTACCCCTAACCCTAGCCCTAACCCTAACCCTAACCCTACCCCTAACCCTACCCCTAACCCTACCCCTAACCCTACCCCTAACCCTAACCCTACCCCTAACCCTACCCCTAACCCTACCCCTAACCCTAACCCTAGTTCTAACTCCAACCTTAGTGAAAAAAAAAAAAATTCTTTATTTTTTTTATTGTCCCTACCTATGGGTGACAAAGGGGGGGGGTCATTTACTATTTTTTTATTTTGATCACTGAGATAGGTTATATCTCAGTGATCAAAATTCACTCTGGAACGAATCTGCCGGCCGGCAGATTCGGCGGGCGCACTGCACATGCGCCCGCCATTTTGGAAGATGGCGGCGCCCAGGAAAGAAGACGGACACCGGCAGGCTCGGTATGTATAAGGGGGGGGGAGATCAGGGCACGGGGGGGCGTCGGAGCACGGGTGGGGGTGACGGAGCACGGGGGGGTGTCGGAGCACGGGGGGAGGCGTCGGAGCACGGGGTGGGGGGCGTCGGAGCACGGATGAGGATCGGTGTGCGGGCGGGTGGATTGGAGCACGGGGTGGGGGATCGCTGTGCAGGGGGGGTGATTGGAGCACGGGGGGATCGCTGTGCGGGGGGGGTGATCGGAGTGCGGGGGGGTTGACTGGAGCACGGGGGGAGCAGACAGGAGGACGGGGGAGCGGAGCACAGGACGGAGGGGAGCGCTGCACAGATCGGGGGGCTGGGAGGGCGATCGGTGGGGTGGGGGCACATCAGTGTTTCGAGCCATGGCCGATGATATTGCAGCATCGGCCATGGCTGGATTGTAATATTTCACCAGTTTTTTAGGTGAAATATTACAAATCGCTCTGATTGGCAGTTTCACTTTCAACAGCCAATCAGAGCGATCGTAGCCACGGGGGGGTGAAGCCACCCCCCCTGGGCTAAACTACCACTCCCCCTGTCCCTGCAGATCGCGTGAAATGGGAGTTAACCCTTTCACCCGATCTGCAGGGACGCGATCTTTCTGTGACACAGCATATGCGTCACAGGTCGGATTGGCACCGACTTTCATGACGCATACGCTGTGTCACAGGTCGGGAAGGGGTTAAAGGCTTTATTCTGCTCACTCTTCCATAAATGCCACCTCAATGGAGTGTATGGCTTATTGTGGTCTCTGTGCTGCCTCTCTGATTAATGTCGTCCTTTTTCATGCTAAGATTTTTGGTGGGCATCCCTTTCTTGGCAGGTTTGTTGTGGTACCATTTTATTTTCATTTGATGATAATAGATTTAATGGTGCTCCGGGAGATCATCAGAGATTGGGATTTTTTTTTATAACCCAACCCTGACTTGCACTTCTCAACAACTTTGTGCCTGACTGGTTTGGAGATCTCCTTGGTCTTCATGGCAATGTTTTGTTAGTGGTGCCTCTTGCTTAATGGTGTTGAAGGTGTTGCAGACTCAGTGGCATTTCATAAAAGATATGTATATACTGACAGACCATGTGACACTTAGATTGCACACAGGTGGACTTCCATTCATTAAGCTTGAAGGTAGGAATATTTTGTGGATGTCTCCCGCACTGCTGTGTATGGAACACGCCAAATCTCAGCAATTTATTCAAACGTGTTTTTTTTTTCAATGCACTTCAACGTGTCAATCACTTCTCACTCAGGAAGTGATCACATCAATCCACAATATCACAATATCTCAGTATGGCAGCCAGTTCTCGGTCCTGCAGTTGTGGTCATGTAAAAGATTGTTCCCTCCGACACTTGCCTGGTGCTTTCTGAAAGCATTTCAGCCCCCCAGTACCAGTTGCCCATCCGACATTACTTCTCTAGGAAAAATGTGCCTACACTACACCAGCATGTCGCAGACAACATCCCCCATTCCTTGAAAAATCGATATTTGCCAGGCTGCATTTCACCACTGATGCATTGAGGAGCAATCATGGCCAGGGGCGTTACATCTCGGTGACTGGGCATTGTGTGACTCTGATGGCTGTGAGAGCAGGCGGGGAAGGGTCTGCTTCAGAAGTCTTGGAATCTCCAAGGCCTGCCGGGTTCTTGAGCATGGAGAACTAAACAACTACACAACAGAGTTTGGAGAACTAAACTTCTAGACAATGGGAGTTGGAAAAATTAACTACTAAACACCTAGGGTTGGATAACTAAACCACATCACATCAAGGGATGGTGAAGTAAACCACTAGACACCAACGGATGGAGAAGTAAACCACTCCACACCAGAAAATGGAGAACTATACTACTAGACAACAAGGGTTGGAGAACTAAACTACTAAACACTTACATTGGAGAACTAAACCACATCACACCAGGGGATAGAGAAGTAAACCACTACACACGTTATGGAATCCCCAAGGCTTGCAGGACAATCCTCTGTATCTAACACTTCTTCAACTGCTTCTGCCTCCTACACCTCTTATAGCGCCTCCATCTGTGCCCTCAAACTCTCCTTAATGAAACAGGCATACCAAGAGTGCATATAGAATATCCCCCACCTCTGAATTGCGCAGCCAAGGTTCAAAGCAATCAGGCAGTGTTTAAATTAATTTATCTCGGAGATCGCAGTCACACAACTCAAGACTTGTAAACAGCTCTCCAGGTAGAGTTTGAGCAATGGCTGTCTTCGCTGAACCTAGAGGCAGGAAAGGTAATATATGATTATGGTGTGAATCTGGTGGCAGCCCTACCCCGGGGCAACCTCACACGTGCCTTGCCTGGCTAACATCCTCAACCTGGTGGTACAGCATTTTCTCAGACACTGTCCTGGCCTGGATGTGTTGCTGCAGAAAGCATGGTCGCTGTGTGTTTACTTCCACCATTCGCACCACGCAGGCCAACGACTTCCATTGCTACAGAAGTCTTTCGGGTTACCGATTAACTGGTTGATATAGGATGTGCTGACACATTGGAAATCTACTTTGCATGTGTTACAGCAACTGTGACAGCAGTGATGAGCCCTAGTGCAGTATGTCCTTTTGCAAAGCCTTGACTAACACAGTACAGAGTTGGCGCTGATGAAGTACCTCTGCATCCTTCTGCACAGTTTCAAAATGGCTACTAAGATGGTTAGTGCTGATGATACCATCATCAGCATCACTATTTCACTCATCTACATGCTGGAGGACACTTTCAGTAGTCTGCATAAGCAGGTGTTGGTCCCAGAGGAAGAGGAGAAAGCAGAAGAGGATTCCGAAAGGATAACAATATCTCTAAGCTCTGGACTGTCATAACATAAGTGGTGCCATGGGAGGGCAGATAACTGCGATTGAAGGGGAGTCATAGAGTCAGATTATCTCCAAATTTGTTAAGGAGGGCACTACAATAAATCTAGAGGGATACTCCCAGGGTCAATGCAAAAATGTAAACACTACATACAAAGAGAAAGCTGCAGACCAAAAATTGGGGATCACCAAACATAAATACAAAAAATGATAATTTTATTGAATATAAAACCAACAAACATGATAAAAGCAATTAAAAGTAAAAAAACATTGACATGAATACACCCAAGCAGCTTATAATAAAGCCTAAGGCTGCCCCTCCCAAGGCCAATGAAGAATCAAAATGACAAATATAGTGCCATATATAATTAAGACAGTTGCTAATGGTGGTCAAAATAATACATGTATGTATCAATAGTAATGTAAATCCCTATAACACACTAACATGATATACATGGATACACACCTACAACATAGCAATAAGTCAAACTTATACCATAGCTGCTAAGCACAAATTCTGCCTGGTGGTTGGCAAATAGACACTAAATACACTGACTGCAAAATGCTGGTTTCACTGATAGTGCTCGCACAAACCATGTAATCATGCTGTGCAGCATGATAGAATAGCTAATACAGACCCAAAGCAGCGCATGGTATATGAAAATAAGCCTAGGAGCAGGGGAGCCCGTGGAGATGCCCGACGCGTGTCGCCACCGCTAGGTATTAGCTATTCTGTCATGCTGCACAGCATGATTACATGGTTTGTGCGAGCACTATCAGTATAGAAAACATACTGACAATAGAGTTATTAGGCTCCTCCTAGTCATGAAGCGTTAGATTATTTAAGAAATATCTTTATTAACATATAAAACACCAACAATTAAAAATGCCTCACAATCAGAAATAATAATGACATGACAGAGACCAGCAGAAAACAGGCTGTACACATCCAGACAGAAATCAATCCTGTTACGTTGTATACATAACATGTACTTCTCCCAATTTAGTATGGCAAAAAAATCTGTTAAATTAAAGTGACAGTGCAGACTAATAACTGGGGAGCCACATCACCTGAGGGTGCCAGCGCATGCTATATGTTCCTATCTCCTTCTAGTGATGACAGGAAAAATCATCCCGAAGAAATAAATTATTCCTCTGTTATATAGGGCAATTGCCCTGCATTGAATGTTATATAAATTTGCATATAATATGCTCCTGAGCCTCATAGCCGCTCAACAACCTGGCTAAATCACAAGGGAATCACCCGCAGCTAGCGCATGTTTCACAGGGCAAAACCCTCACCCAGACACAAGAGAAAACCAGCCAGGCAGAACCTCTAGCCTATCCCTTATTGCAACTCCCATACGGCCCAAGCACATATCACAATGGAGAGTGGAAAAATGGATGAGATATCTTGTCTAATACATATTACCTGGATGTGTTTGCCGAAATACCAGCCTTGTGGCACGCTGAAACTCTGTTACCCTGACGCGCGTTTCGCATCTGCTTCCTCCTATCCTACTATCAGTATAGAGTCAGATTATCTGTTATTGAAGGTACAGGAGCAAAGGAAAAAATTAAGGAGGACAGGAAGAGTTGATGGGCTCTCAAAAGTCAGGAGATGAAGGGCGTAATGATCACCTCTCTGTTGTCCGTGGTTGGTGGGAGGGGATGGAGGTAGCAAGCTTGAGGGTTAACTCACCACCAATACACCATGGACTTGTACCTCATGGAAGCGCCTGACACATGAACTCCTTCTTGCTGCACTATCTGTAACATGATGGCCATGTTCTTAGGATTAGAAATAGTGCTGACTACATGGTTGCCACTCTGTTAGATCCACGATACAAAAGTACATTTTGCCAGACACAGACGTGTGCATGCTGCAATATCGAAACACGCTTCTAAACAATCTTAAGAGTGGTTTTCCCCAAGATAGCAGTCAGGTGCACAGTGTGCATCGCAGTAATAGACTTCCAACCCTGGGAAAATCAAGTTGTCAACGCAAAAACATTTATCTAACTATCCCTGTGTTGCCCATTCAAATTTTCTTCATAATCAGGATCCTTGTATCTTGTTCTCACACACTTTATGCATTTCATAGCCTTCTGTGTCTGTACCTTTACACATAATGGTTGGTAACCGGTTCATGCAGCATTACATGAACACTCAATTTCTTACATTATGGCTTTTCAGAGCAATGAAAGCAAATGTTACCATCTACCTTTCGTGTCTCCTCTATTTCTTCATAGATTGTAAGCTTCAAAGCAGGGCCCTCATTCATCCGCAATGTCTTTTATTGTCTGTTCAAGTCCCCTCTAAAATGTAAAGCACTGCGGAATATGTTAGCGCTACAGAAATAAAATTCTTATTATTTATTATTATTATCATTAAAGGTCTAGCATGTGGGTAGGACAAAAATCAGTGGGTGACGAGGCAAATTAAAGCGCTGCTGCAGCAAAGCTAGTCCAACAAAAGCCTGGGATGACATTCGGAAATGTGCTCTGACATGACGTACCTTAGCAAGTAGGTCCGGCAAGTCAGGTTATGTTTTAAAAAAATGCTGTACAACCAAGTTCAGCACGTGGGCCATGCATGGAACATGTCTACCAACTTGCTGAGCTTTAACCCCTTTACCCCCAAGGGTGGTTTGCACGTTAATGACCAGGCCAATTTTTACAATTCTGACCACTGTCCCTTTATGAGGTTATAACTCTGGAACGCTTCAACGGATCTTAGTGATTATGACAATGTTTTCTAGTGACATATTGTACTTCATGATAGTTGTAAAATTTCTTTGATATTACCTGCGTTTATTTGTGAAAAAAATGGAAATTTGGTGAAAAGTTTGAAAATTTCGCAATTTTCCAACTTTGAATTTTTATGCAATTAAATCACAGAGATATGTCACACAAAATACTTAATAAGTAACATTTCCCACATGTCTACTTTGGAACCAAAATTTTTTTTTGTTAGGGAGTTATAAGGGTTAAAAGTTGACCAGTATATTCTCATTTTTACAACACCATTTTCTTTTAGGAACCACATCTCATTTGAAGTAATTTTGAGGGGTCTATATGATAGAAAATACCCAAGTGTGACACCATTCTAAAAACTGCACCCCTCAAGGTGCTCAAAACCATATTCAAGAAGTTTATTAACCCTTCTGGTGCTTCACATGAATTTTGGAATGTTTAAATAAAAATGAACAATTAACTTTTTTTCACAAAAAATTTACTTCAGCTCCAATTTGTTTTATTTTACCAAGGGTAACAGGAGAAAATGGACAACAAAAGTTAATGTACAATTTGTCCTGAGTACACCGATACCCCATATGAGGGGTAAACCACTGTTTGGGCGCATGACAGAGCTCGGAAGCGAAGGAGCGCCATTTGACTTTTCAATGCAAAATTGACTGGAATCGAGATGGGACACCATGTTGCGTTTGGAGAGCCCCTGATGTGCCTAAGCATTGAAACCCCCACAAGTGATACCATTTTGGAAAATAGACCTCCTAAGGAACTTATCTAGAGGTGTGGTGAGCACTTTGACCCACCAAGTGCTTTACAGAAGTTTATAATGCAGAACCGTAAAATAAAAAATCATATTTTTTCACAAAAATTATCTTTTCGCCCCCAATTTTTTATTTTCCCAAGAGTAAGAGAAGAAATTGGACCCCAAAAGTTGTTGTACAGTTTGTCCTGAGTACGCTGATACCCCATATGTGGGGGTAAACTACTGTTTCGGCACATGGGAGAGCTCGGAAGGGAAGGAGCGCCGTTTGACTTTTCAATGCAAAATTGACAGGAATTGAGATGGGACACCATGTTGCGTTTGGAGAGCCACTGATGTGCCTAAACATTGAAACCCGCACAAGTGACACCATTTTGGAAAGTAGACCCCCTAAGGAACTTATCTAGATGTGTGGTGAGCGCTTTGACCCACCAAGGGCTTCACAGAAGTTTATAATGCAGAGCCGTAAAAATAAAACAAAAATTTTTTCCCACAAAAATTATATTTTAGCCCCTAGTTTTGTGTTTTCCCAAGGGTAACAGGAGAACTTGGACCACAAAAGTTGTTTTCCAATTTGTCCTGAGTGCGCTGATACCCCATATGTGGGGAGAACCACTGTTTGGATGCATGAGAGGGCTCGGAAGGAAAGGAGCACTGTTTTACTTTTTCAACGCAGAATTGGCTGGAATTGAGATCGGATGCCATGTCGCGTTTGGAGAGCCCCTGATGTGCCTAAACAGTGGAAACCCCCCAATTATAACGGAAACCCTAATCCAAACACACCCCTAACCCTAATCCCAACAGTAACCCTAACCACACCTCTAACCCTGACACACCCCTAACCCTAATCCCAACCCTATTCCCAACCGTAAATGTAATCTAAACCCTAACCGTAACTTTAGCCCCAACCCTAACTTTAGCCCCCACCCTAACTGTAGCCTTAACCCTAGCCCCAACCCTAGCCCTAAGCCTAGCCCTAACCCTAGCCCTAACCCTAACCCTAGCCCTAACCCTAACCCTAGCCCTAACCCTAACCCTAGCCCTAACCCTAGCCCTAACCCTAACCCTAGCCCTAACCTTAACCCTAGCCCTAACGGGAAAATGGAAATAAATACATTTTTTAAATTTTTCCCTAACTAAGGGGGTGATGAAGGGGGGTTTGATTTACTTTTATAGCGGGTTTTTTTAGCGGATTTTTATGATTGGCAGCCGTCACACACTGAAAGACGCTTTTTATTGCAAAAAATATTTTTTGCGTTACCACATTTTGAGAGCTATAATTTTTCCATATTTTGGTCCACAGAGTCATGTGAGGTCTTGTTTTTTGCGGGACGAGTTGAAGTTTTTATTGGTAACATTTTCAGGCACGTGACTTTTTTTATCGCTTTTTATGCCGATTTTTGTGAGGCAGAATGACCAAAAACCAGCTATTCAGGAATTTCTTTTGGGGGAGGCGTTTATACCGTTCCGCATTTGGTAAAATTGATAAAGCAGTTTTATTCTTCAGGTCAGTACGATTAAAGCGATAATAAAGCGTTGTTTTTTGCCTCGTTTTTTTTCCTTACGGTGTTTACTGAAGGGGTTAACTAGTGGGCCAGTTTTATAGGTCGGGTCGTTAAGGACGCAGCGATACTAAATATGTGTACTTTTATTGTTTTTTTTTATTGAGATAAAGAAATGTATTTATAGGAATAATATATATATATATATTTTCATTATTTAGGAATTTTTTTTTTTTTTTTTTTACACATTTGGAATTTTTTTTTTTAACTTTTTTACTTTGTCCCGGGGGGGAGTTCACAGATCGTTGATCTGACAGTTTGCACAGCACTCTGTCAGATCAACGATCTGACTTGCAGTGCTGCAGGCTTCCCAAGCACCTGTAAACCCAAAAGAAAGTATCCAAAACCAATATAACAACATATAAATTTTATTTAATAAAACACAACACCACATGATTGTACAACATATTTAAAAAGCATATTCAAAATGCTGCAACGAAACATAAAAACAAAGAATTCATGACAAGGTATATACTTAATATGTACAGTATGTGAAAAAAATCCAGGGTGAGCAGGTATGTGAACCGGTCAGTAAAGAAAGCATATATATTACATAAAGGGGAATATAAGCAAAAAAGCTAATCACAAAATCAATACAGGTATAAATTATAATAAATAAATATCAAATTCATATTATAAAGTGCATGATGCAAATAGTAATAATATAACTAATCAGAGGTATCAAATGCACACATAACCGTTATTGCACTATATAATAATCAGTAACCGCAAAGTGCATAGTGCAACTGATAATGTTAAAATTGATAAGCTATGCCAGAGGGAATATTTGGCTATTGTGCACTACATGGCAATAATGAAGCTGACATTAAATAATACAAGCCATGTAAAATGAAAAATGAGACAATTAATAAGCCAAGATGTCAGAAAGAGATACCTAAATACCCCAAAGGACAGGAACAAGAATAGCATAGTAACATTTAATAATACTGACCAAGAAGCACAACCTGCTCCCTCACTACACTCCAACGCACGTTTCGCTTCATCAGGGAGTGAGGGAGACAGAGTGTGTGGGCGATATATAGTGGTGGCGCAGCTGTGACTAATAATAAATGGAGACGCCATAATTATTGGGCGCCACACTCACCCATGCACCAGCCGCGCATCCATTACCCCGGAGCCGGAAGTGCGTCACAGAGTGCGACGTGAGTCACAGTCGGCGGCGCACCCAGCAGCACCAGGGAATGGAGCACATCCGGCGCATGCGCAGAGCGGCGCACAACGCTTCCGCAGCCATGATAGATGGTGGAAATTTGCCAGAGTTAGTGATGGATGCAGAATATCCGCACCATGAATAGAAATTGTCAAAAACAAAAACAAGGGGGGAAGAGGGTAGAAAAAATATGGAAACAATATTAATTAGAGTGAATATAAGTAAAAGGGGCATGGGCAATGAGAAAAAACATAAATGAAAATATAATAGCTGGATTAGGTAATAATGGGAAAAGGAAACAAAACAAAAATGTAAAGAAGAAAGACCATTATTGAAAAATTAATACAAATATTATAAAGGGACACACAAAGTATAATAATGAAAAAATAAAAAATGAAAAATTAGTTGAAAAAACAATAGTGAATTAAGCAGAGAAAATAATGATAAGGGAGAAAATAATAATGAGAAAAGAATATTTATAATTAATAAATAAAAATATGGAATGGAAAAATATATATTATTGTAAAAAGGAAAAAATAAAGTTATAATAAAAAATGTATGATGTAATTATTGTTGTAATATGGCTCACCTATGGAAAAAGTAATTAATTATATGATATATATATATATATATATATATATATATATATATATATATACATATGCATACACGTACACATATATACAGGTCCCCACAGCACACACACACATATATAGACCCACCAAAATAAGCACTGCAAAGTAATTTTATTTATAGACAAAAAATAAAAATAAAAAGAATGAAAAACAAAACATAAAAAAACATAAAAAATGAGACAATGCACAGACATGAACCAGGGCTATAATTACAAAAATGAAAAGACAGGAGGCGGAACGTTACAAAGGAGATGGTAGAGGGCGTCTGAATACCATAATAATGGCTCAGAGGAAGCTCGAAAAACCCCATTGCTCATTCAGGCCATTAGGGGTCATACTTTTAAGAAGAGTTATCCACCTACACTCTTTCTGTGCTAACTTTGTACTTAGATCACCCCTCCGGTTACCAGGATATACGCGATCAATGCCTCTAACCCGCAGCAGATGGGATTGGTTGTTGTGAAATTGTCGGAAATGTCTGGCCAGTGGTTTGAGTTTTAATATAGTATCCCTATCATCCAGACTAATTTTCTCTGCGGCTTTGATGTCTCTAACGTGTTCTAAAGTACGAACACGTAATTCACGTGTCGTCATCCCCACATATGTTAGGTTGCAGGGGCAAGTGGCCACATATATAACCATAGAGGTCCGACAATTGATATAATGCAAAATCTTAAATTCACGTTTTTGTGCTGAATCATGAAAAACATTGGTTCTAACTATATGTTTACAGGCTTTACATGACCCACAGCTAACAGAGCCCCATTTGGGGCCCCTGGATTCCCCAAAATAGTGTGACGTAGGTGGTACATAGTGGCTGTGTACTAGAAAGTCTTGTAAAGTTTTGCCACGTTTAGCCACAATAGACGGTTGTTTGGTTAGAAGTCTTGACAGTGATGGATCCCGTAACAAAATAGGCCAATGTTTGTTGATTATGTTCGACATCTCCCGCCATCTTGAGTGGTAGTTGGTAATGAGGCGTACCTGGCCATCACTGGCCCTGTTGTTGTTTTTATTTCTAGAAATCAAAAGTGATGAACGATCTGTACTTTTGGCATGCGAATAAGCTCTTTGAATGTTGTCATTCTGGTAACCACGTTGTAAGAATCTAGATGCAAGATCTTGGGCTTGATTCTCAAAGACATCTTCTTGATCACAAATCCGGCGCATCCGTAAGAATTGTCCGGTAGGAATGGCTCTAATGACATGAGACGGATGAGCAGATCTAGCATGAAGCAAGGCATTTGTACTGGTAGTCTTACGAAACACATCTGAATGTAGGTTTCCAAGTTCATCAATTGAAATCTTCAAGTCCAGGAAATCAATGGAGTCCTGCCGAATGGTGTGAGCAAGGGTACCGTCACACACTGCCATTTCGATCGCTACGACGGTACGATTCGTGACGTTCCAGCGATATCGTTACGATATCGCTGTGTCTGACACGCAGCAGCGATCAGGGATCCTGCTGAGAATCGTACGTCGTAGCAGATCGTTTGGAACTTTGTTTCGTCGCTGGATCTCCCGCTGTCATCGCTAGATCGGTGTGTGTGACACCGATCTAGCGATACGATCCAGCGATGCGTTCGCTTGTAACCAGGGTAAACATCGGGTTACTAAGTGCAGGGCCGCGCTTAGTAACCCGATGTTTACCCTGGTTACCAGCGTAAATGTAAAAAAAAAACAAACAGCACATACTTACATTCTGGTGTCCGTCAGGTCCCTTGCTGTCTGCTTCCCGCACTGTGACTGCCGGCCATAAAGTGAAAGCAGAGCAGAGCGGTGACGTCACCGCTGTGCTGTGCTTTCACTTTACGGCTGGCAGTCACAGTGCGGGAAGCAGACGGCAAGGGACCTGACGGACACCGGAATGTAAGTATGTGCTGTTTGTTTTTTTTTACGCTGGTAACCAGGGTAAACATCGGGTTACTAAGCGCGGTCCTGCGCTTAGTAACCCGATGTTTACCCTGGTTACCCGGGGACCTCGGCATCGTTGGTCGCTGGAGAGCTGTCTGTGTGACAGCTCCCCAGCGACCACACTACGATTTACCTACGATCACGGCCAGGTCGTATCACTGGTCGTGATCGTGGGTAAATCGTATAGTGTGACGGTACCCTAAGTTTGATATTCCTATCGTTGGTGTTCAGATAATCAAGATAATCCACAAGGTCGTCATGGGAGCCCTGCCAAATAAATAGAATATCATCAATGAATCTCATGTATGACAGCACTAATCCTGAAGAAGTCGAGTCGGTATTTTGGATGAAATGCTCCCATGAGCCCATAAATAAATTAGCATATGAGGGGGCAAAAGCCGCCCCCATAGCCACGCCCCTTTTCTGCCGGAAAAAGCGATCTTTGAACACAAAATAATTATGAAATAATACAAATTCCAATAATTCCAATAGAAATTGGACTAATAGGCCATCCAAAGCACAGTTCGACAAATACCGCTTGACTGCACAAATGTCTTGCTCATGAGATATTGCAGTGTAGAGTGATTCTACGTCGCAAGTAACTATATACATGTCAGTACTTACATGTATACCGTCCAACCTGTGCAGTGCCTCCGTGGTGTCCTTAATATACGAAGGTAATTCTACTACAAGAGGTTTTAAGTAATGATCAAAAAATTTGGATACAGGTTCAACAAGACTGCCATTACCGGAAATAATTGGACGGCCCAGAGGGTCAACCATACTCTTATGCACTTTAGGAAGTAGATATAGAGTAGGTACTGCTCTGAGCAGGCACTTGGTAAGCAACCTCCCTCCCTGCAGGACCTGGATGCCGTGGCCATTTTGGATCCGGGCCTGCTACAGGGAGGGAGGTAGGAGACCGTCGCAGCAACGCGATCACATCGCGTTGCTGCGGGGGTCTCAGGGAAGCCCACAGGGAGCCCCCTCCCTGCGTGATGCTTCCCTGCACTGCCGGCACACCGCGATTATGTTTGATCGCGGTGTGCTGGGGGTTAATGTGCCGGGGGCGGTCCGTGACCGCTCCTGGCACATAGTGCCAGGTGTCAGCTGCAATAGGCAGCTGACAACCGGCCGCGATCGGCCGCGCTCCCTCAGTGAGCGCGGCCGATCCACTATGACGTACTATCCTGTCGAGGTGGGGTGGTCCCGTATGCCCACCGACGGGATAGTACGTCATATGTCAGAAAGGGGTTAAAGATGCCACCAAGTTACACCCATTATTGCACACAACCAGACCTGGTTGGAGGTTCCGCGGGGAGAGCCACTGATCGGTCTATTCTTTTATCACCTTCAACAGCTCAGCTGCATTTTGAGCTTTATCACCTAAACAAATGAGCTTCAGCAGAGAGTGCTTTTTTTTACCAAGGCAGTGCTGTAGACCTCCTAGCTGGGAAGTGAAAAGGAGGCTACTTTCAGTGAGGAGGAGGTGGAGAGGCAGGAAGTTTAATACGAGGAGACTGAAACCCTGATGGAAGTTGGGATCGTTATTCTTGGTGTGGGTAAGATGTGTGCTGTCCCAGCCTCTGACTCTGTCCCACACTCTACCCGGCTCAGCCAGTGTGGCATAAGGGAAATGTAGCGTCCCTGCCCACAAGAACTTGTTCACATGTTTGAAGCAATGTAGACCTTCTTTGTGAGTGCGTTGGCCAGAGCACGACTGATATTGTGTAATACGTGCTTATGTAACGCGTTGACAGCATAACAAGAAAATAGTGTGGGATGATAATCAAGTACTGTGGGGCTGAAACCACCAAGAGCTTGTGGAAAGACTCAATTCTCACAAGTCGAAATGGCAACATTTCCAAGGCTACCAATCTGGCTACGTGGGTGTTTAGTGTTTTGGCCTGTGGGAGGATGGGTCAATATCTCTGCTTTCTGTTAAACATCTGGGACAGGATCAAGTGAATGCTGCGCTGGGACACTGAACTGGATGAGGTTACTGACGGATGTGTCTGTGCAATTACAGGTTGTGGGCAGGAGGCATCAGCGCATGCTTCATGGACAACAGATTGGGAAGGCCGTAACACAGGGCAAGGGGCAGTGGTTTCACCCTCATACACAGATTTTGTACCCAGGCGTTTCGCCCACCCAGTGGGATGCATGGCTGCCATGTGCTTCTGCATGCTGGTGGTGTTCAGGTTGGCAGTGTTCTTGCCTCTTCATATCTTGGTATTGCAAATGCTGCAAATTATAATTGTTTTGTCTCAAGGACTTTCAGATAAAAACTGACATACAGGGGAACAACATACACTTGGCCTGTTAACTCGCCAAGTGAGGGAACTCTTTGGAACAGTTGACAGAGTTCTCCCTCTGGTCAAACCACTACCTATTCTTGCCTGTTTCATACTAAGGATCCAGCCCCCTGCACTCATGTACTGACTAGGCATGTCACCATACCAGGTTGGATCAGTGGCTTCATCATCGACCATGTCATCTTACAATTCATCAATCTGATCCTCCTCCTGAGTTGTGATTTTAGGCTAACCTGATGGCAACTATACACCATGATTATCCTCCTCCTCTTCAGACATGAAATGACCGTCCTCAATGTGGCTTTCTCCTGGCTTGGGTGCTAAAATGTTTGGGCAGCACTGCACTCCACCTCCTCATGACCTTCTTTAAAGGAATAGAAGAATCCAGGATATCTATACACAGAAACGTGATGAAATACTTAGCTAACATAAATTAATTCTCATCTCCAGGTCCAGATGAATTACACCCCAGAGTACTGAAGGAGATAGCAGAAGAAATGTTTGAACCACTCTCCATATTCTTTGAAAATTCTAGGAGAACAGGAGAAGTCCCAGAAGACTGGACAAGAGCAAATGTTGTTCTTATCTTCAAAACAGGGAAGAAGGTGGAACTAGGGAACTATAGGCCGGTGAGTCTGACTTCTATACCAGGAAAGATCTTTGAACAAATTATTAAACAACATGTTTATAAGGACCTGGATTAGAATGAAGTGATAAACCAGAGTCAGCATGGGTTTGTAACTAATAAGTCATGTCAGACTAACTTAATCTCCTTCTATGACAGTATCACTGACTGGGTGGATCAGGGAAATGCTGTAGATATAGTATATCTTGACTTCAGCAAAGCATTTGACAAAGTATCTCACACAATCCTTGTTGAAAAATGACTTAGTATGGAATGGACAAGGCAACTGTTAGGTGGATTCATAACTGGCTTAGTGATCAGACCCAAAGAGTGGTTGTAAATGGCTGCACATCCAGTTGGAAGAATGTCTTTAAGTGGGGTACCACAGGGTTCTTTCCTGGGCCCTGTATTGTTCAACATCTTTATCAATGATTTAGATGAAGGAATTGAGGGTACACTGATTAAATTTGCTGATGACACAAAGCTAGGAGGGATAGCTAATACTAGAGTAGAGAGAGAGAGAGGATTCAAAAAGATATAACAATACTGGAGCAGTGGGCAGCAAGTAACAGAATGGTTTTTAACAAGGAAAAGTGCAAAGTACTACATCTGTGCAATAAAAGTTAAAAAAAAGCATATACTGAATGGGAGGAATAAGGCTAAGCAACAGCACATGTGAAAAAGACTTGGGTATACTAATACATCATAAACTGAACATGAGTCAACAGTGTGATGCAGCAGCAAAAAAGGCAAATGCAATTATGGGATGTATTAACAGAAGCACACAGTCTAGATCATGCAAAGTCATTATTGCCTTCTACTCCGCTTTGGTCAGACCTCACTTGGACTACTGTGTCCAGTTTTGGGCACCACATTTTTAAAAAGACATCAACATACTGGAGCAAGTTCAGAGAAGAGCTACCAGAATGGTGATGGGTCTGCAAACCATGTCCTATGAGGAATGGTTACAGGATTTGGGAATGTTTAGCTTGCTAAAAAGAAGACTGAAAGGAGCCTTAATAGCTGTCTACAGACATCTCGAGGGCTGTCACATTGTAGAAGGATCATCTTTATTCTCATCTGCACAAGGAAAGACTAGAAGCAACGGCACAAAACTGAATGGGAGGAGACACAGGTTAGATATTAGAAAAAACTTTTTGACAGTTAAGGTGATCAAAGAGTGGAACAGGCTGCTACGAGAGGTGGTGAGTTCTCCTTCCATGGAAGTCTTCAAACAGAGGCTGGATAGACATCTTTCTGGGATGATATAGTGAATCCTGCTTTCAGCAAGGGGCTGGACCAGATGACCCATGAGGTCCCTTCCTACCATTCTATGATTCTATGAAAATCACAATAATGAGCCTGGGTGCAATTTGCTGCATTGAGATACAATCCAACATCATACTGGGAACAGGGAAAGGGATTAATGGTGCTTCACTGGAATCCAGATGAACACAGTGCCACAAACAAGTGGCTGGATACCACTCATTAGCAATAGCAAAAGGAGAAAAAAGTTCCAGCACCAGGCGTTTCTTCATAAAAATCTTCAATATTTTATTTTCATGTCAAGAAAAAACATCATGCGGGGACGAAGACCCTAAACGCCTGACGTGTTTCAAACAAAGTTCTTAATCAACAGTAAGGTTACCACAGATTGGATATTGCAGATAAATACATTTATAAAGGTCATAGACTGATTTCAGTGAGATGAAAAGGCATCTCATCCAATGAGATTATTATAAAACAGTAAAATTATTTTAAATAATTAATCAATACGTTTTGTAGTACAGCGGTAGCACACTTATGCAGTGAAGAGGCAGTTACCCAGCAAAGTTCAAAGCAAAAGGTCTCCTTAATGTTCAACCCATATAAACACAGCACACGATTGCAGCAGGGCACATATCCTCTGAATTACAGTCACTGAACACGTCAGTCCACCTCTGACCAGTTGCCATGGGCGACTGTACCACTGAGTGCACTGAGAGTGCCAGGCTTCTAAGCTGCCTTGGCCATTTGGCTCTGCTGGCCTGCATTGCCCCACACACATGAAGCTCTGCAGAGCCTCCTGCTCTGTACTCGTGCCAACACCATTCTGACACTGACTCTAAACCTGACACACCCAAATCCTATACTGCAGGGTATTTAACCCCTTCATGACCCAGCCTATTTTGACCTTAAAGACCTTGCCGTTTTTTGCAATTCTGACCAGTGTCCCTTTATGAGGTAATAACTCAGGAACGCTTCAACGGATCCTAGCGGTTCTGAGATTGTTTTTTCGTGACATATTGGGCTTCATGGTAGTGGTAAATTTAGGTCAATAAATTTTGCGTTTATTTGTGATAAAAGCGGAAATTTGGCGGAAATTTTGAAAATTTCGCAATTTTCACATTTTGAATTTTTATTCTGTTAAACCAGAGAGTTATGTGACACAAAATAGTTAATAAATAACATTTCCCACTTGTATACTTTACATCAGCACAATTTTGGAAACAAAATTTTTTTTTTGCTAGGAAGTTATAAGGGTTAAAATTTGACCAGCGATTTCTCATTTTTACAACGAAATTTACAAAACCATTTTTTTTAGGGACCACCTCACATTTGAAGTCAGTTTGAGGGGTCTATATGGCTGAAAATACCCAAAAGTGACACCATTCTAAAAACTGCACCCCTTACGGTACTCAAAACCACATTCAAGAAGTTTATTAACTCTTCAGGTGCTTCACAGCAGCAGAAGCAACATGGAAAGAAAAAATGAACATTTAACTTTTTAGTCACAAAAATGATCTTTTAGCAACAATTTTTTTATTTTCCCAATGGTAAAAGGAGAAACTGAACCATGAAAGTTGTTGTCCAATTTGTCCTGAGTATGCTGATACCTCATATGTGGGGGTAAACCAATGTTTGGGCGCACGGCAGGGCTTGGAAGGGAAGGAGCGCCATTTGACTTTTTGAATGAAAAATTGGCTCCACTCTTTAGCGGACACCATGTCGCGTTTGGAGAGCCCGTGTGTGCCTAAACATTGGCGCTCCCCCACAAGTGACCCCATTTTGGAAACTAGACCCCCCAAGGAACTTATCTAGATGCCTAGTGAGCACTTTAAACCCTCAGATGCTTCACAAATTAATCTGTAAAAATGAAAAAGTGCTTTTTTTTCACAAAAAAATTATTTTCGCCTCAATTTTTTCATTTTCACATGGGCAATAGGATAAAATGGATCATAAAATTTGTTGGCCAATTTCTCCCGAGTACGCCGATACCTCATATGTGGGGGTAAACCACTGTTTGGGCACTCGGCAGGGCTCGGAAGGGAAGGCGCGCCATTTGACTTTTTGAATGGAAAATTAGCTCCAATTGTTAGCGGACACCATGTCACGTTTGGAGAGCTCCTGTGTGCCTAAACATTGGAGCTCCCCCACAAGTGACCCCATTTTGGAAACTAGACCCCCCAAGGAACTTATCTAGATGCATATTGAGCACTTTAAACTCCCAGGTGCTTCACAGAAGTTTATAACGCAGAGCCATGAAAATAAAAAATAATTTTTCTTTCCTCAAAAATGATTTTTTAGCCTGGAATTTCCTATTTTGCCAAGGGTAATAGGAGAAATTGGACCCCAAATGTTGTTGTCCAGTTTGTCCTGAGTACGCTGATACCCATATGTGGGGGTAAACCACTGTTTGGGCGCACGGCAGGGCTCGGAAGGGAAGGCACGCCATTTGGCTTTTTAAATGGAAAATTAGCTCCAATCATTAGCGGACACCATGTCACGTTTGGAGAGCCCCTGTGTGCCTAAACATTGGAGATCCCCCAGAAATGACCCCATTTTGGAAACTAGACCCCCAAAGGAACTAATCTAGATGTGTGGTGAGGACTTTGAACCCCCAAGTGCTTCACAGAAGTTTATAACGCAGAGCCATGAAAAAAAAAAAAAAATATTTTCTCAAAAATGATCTTTTAGCCTGCAATTTTTTATTTTCCCAAGGGTAACAGGAGAAATTTGACCCCAAAAGTTGTTGTCCAGTTTCTCCTGAGTACGCTGATACCCCATATGTGGGGGTAAACCACTGTTTGGGCACATGTCGGGGCTCGGAAGTGAAGTAGTGACGTTTTCAAATGCAGACTTTGATGGAATGCTCTGTGGGCGTCACGTTGCGTTTGCAGAGCCCCTGATGTGGCTTAACAGTAGAAACCCCCACAAGTGACCCCATTTTGGAAACTAGAACCCGAAAGGAACTTATCTAGATGTGTGGTGAGCACTTTGAACACCCAAGTGCTTCACAGAAGTTTATAATGCAGAGCCGTGAAAATAATAAATACGTTTTCTTTCCTCAAAAATAATTATTTAGCCCAGAATTTTTTAATTTTCCCAAGGGTAACAGGAGAAATTTGACCCCAATATTTGTTGTCCAATTTCTCCTGAGTACGGTGATACCCCATATGTGGGGGTAAACTACTGTTTGGGCACATGCCGGGGCTCGGAATTGAAGGAGTGACGTTTTGAAATGCAGACTTTGATGGAATGCTCTGTGGGCGTCACGTTGCGTTTGCAGAGCCCCTGATGTGGCTAAACAGTAGAAACCCCCCACAAGTGACCCCATTTTGGAAACTAGACCCCGAAAGGAACTTATCTAGATGTGTGGTGAGCACTTTGAACCCCCAAGTGCTTCATAGAAGTTTATAATGCAGAGCCGTGAAAATAATAAATACGTTTTCTTTCCTCAAAAATAATTATTTAGCCCAGAATTTTTTATTTTCCCAAGGGTTACAGGAGAAATTGGACCCCAAAAGTTGTTGTCCAGTTTCTCCTGAGTACGCTGATACCCCATGTGTGGAGGTAAACCACTGTTTGGGCGCACGTCGGGGCTCAGAAGGGAAGTAGTGACTTTTGAAATGCAGATTTTGATGGAATGGTCTGCGGGCGTCACGTTGCGTTTGCAGAGCCCCTGGTGTGCCTAAACAGTAGAAACCCCCAACAAGTGACCCCATTTTAGAAACTAGACCCCCTAAGGAACTTATCTAGATATGTGGTGAGCACTTTGAACCCCCAAGTGCTTCACAGACGTTTACAACGCAGAGCCGTGAAAATAAAAAATCATTTTTCTTTCCTCAAAAATGATGTTTTAGCAAGCATTTTTTTATTTTCACAAGGGTATCAGGAGAAATTAGACCCCAGTAATTTTTGCGCAGTTTATCCTGAGTATGCTGGTACCCCATATGTGGGGGTAAACCACTGTTTGGGCACACGTCGGGGCTCGGAAGTGAGGGAGCACCATTTGATTTTTTGAATACGAGATTGGCTGGAATCAATGGTGGCGCCATGTTGTGTTTGGAGACCCCTGATGTGCCTAAACAGTGGAAACCCCTCAATTCTACCTCCAACACTAACCCCAACACACCCCTAACTCTAATCCCAACTGTAGCCATAACCCTAATCACACCCCTAACCACAACCCTAATTCCAACCCTAACCCTAAGGCTATGTGCCCACGTTGCGGATTCGTGTGAGATTTTTCAGCATCATTTTTGAAAAATCCACGGGTAAAAGGCACTGCGTTTTACCTGCGGATTTTCCGCGGATTTCCAGTGTTTTTTGTGCGGATTTCACCTGCGGATTCCTATTGAGTAACAGGTGTAAAACGCTGCGGAATCCGCACAAAGAATTGACATGCTGTGGAAAATACAACGCAGCGTTTCCGCGCGGTATTTTCCGCACCATTGGCACAGCGGATTTGGTTTTCCATAGGTTTACATGGTACTGTAAACCTGATTTAATACTGCTGCGAATCCGCAGCGGCCAATCCGCTGCGGATCCGCAGCCAAATCCGCACCGTGTGCACATAGCCTAATTCTAAAGGTATGTGCACACGCTGCGGAAAACACTGCGGATCCGCAGCAGTTTCCCATGAGTTTACAGTTCAATGTAAACCTATGGGAAACAAAAATCGCTGTACACATGCTGCGGAAAAACTGCACGGAAACGCAGCGGTTTACATTCCGCAGCATGTCACTTCTTTGTGCGGATTCCGCAGCGGTTTTACAACTGCTCAAATAGAAAATCGCAGTTGTAAAACCGCAGTGAAATGCGCAGAAAAAACACGATAAATCCGCCATAAATCCGCAGCGGTTTAGCACTGCGGATTTATCAAATCCGCAGCGGAAAAATCCGCAGAGGATCAGAATACGTGTGCACATACCGAAACCCTAACCCTAGCCCTAACCCTAACCCTAGCCCTAACCCTAGCGCTAACCCTACCCCTAACCCTACCCCTAACCCTAACCCTACCCCTACCCCTACCCCTACCCCTAACCCTAGCCCTAACCCTAACCCTAGCCCTAACCCTAACCCTATTCTAACATTAGTGGAAAAAAAAATTCTTTATTTTTTTTATTGTCCCTACCTATGGGGGTGACAAAGGGGGGGTCATTTATTATTTTTTTTATTTTGATCACTGAGATATAATCTATCTCAGTGATCAAAATGCACTTTGGAACGAATCTGCCGGCCGGCAGATTCGGCGGGCGCACTGCGCATGTGCCCGCCATTTTGGAAGATGGCGGCGCCCAAGGAGAAGACGGACGGACCCCGGCAGGATCGGTAAGTATGATGGGGTGGGGGGGGAGCACGGGGGGGATCGGAGCATGGGGGGGTGGAACGGAGCACGGGAGGGGTGGAACGGAGCACGGGGGTGGTGGAACGGAGCACGGGGGGGGGGTGGAACGGAGCACGGGGGGGTGGAACGGAGCACGGGGGGGTGGATCGGAGTGCAGGGGGGGTGATTGGAGCACGGGGGGGTGATTGGAGCACGTGGGGAGCGGACAAGAGCACGGGGGGGGGAGCGGACAGGAGGACGGAGGGGAGCCGGAGCAGTGTACCTGACAGATCGGAGGGCTGGGGGGCGAACGGTGGGGTGGGGTGGGGGCACATTAGTGTTTCCAGCCATGGCCGATGATATTGCAGCATCGGCCATGGCTGGATTGTAATATTTCACCAGTTATAATAGGTGAAAGATTACAAATCGCTCTGATTGGCAGTTTCACTTTCAACAGCCAATCAGAGCGATCGTAGCCACGAGGGGGTGAAGCCACCCCCCCCTGGGATAAACTACCACTCCCCCTGTCCCTGCAGATCAGGTGAAATGGGAGTTAACCCTTTCACCCGATCTGCAGGGACGCGATCTTTCCATGACGCCACATAGGCGTCATGGGTCGGATTGGCACCGACTTTCATGACGCCTACGTGGCGTCAAAGGTCGGGAAGGGGTTAAGTTGATCAAACCAACAAGTCCTCAATCAGTAAGAACGCCCATAAACGAGGGCCAACACTTCCTATTAGTTTAACAATACAACCTTATTCTTCATGCACAATATTCAAACACAAGGCGCAAGAAAAAATCTCTGGAAGTTAACACAAATTTATTTTTTTTAAAACTTCAATAGTTTATTACTTTATTCAAGACATGATAAAAAATGTTCAGAAGTATAATAAATACTGGAAAAACAGAGCTTGAGCGAAGGATTACTAATAGCATATATGGCAAACAATTTCAGATATCAAAGCATATCACCAAATGGCAGCCAATTAATAAATGGCAAATTATATTAATACATTAAATATTAAATACTCATATCAAAATATTAATTAAAGTACATAGTGCCAAGAAATTGTTTGTAGTATAATTATTACATTAATGCCATTAATATCACAATTGACCACTAGGTGGTGATGTAACTCTCAAAAAAAAAAGAGAAAAAAATGCATGTATATAATGCCAACATCTAGCCAAACACATCTATACCAGCGTTTTAAGTACAAATCTATATGTGAATGTTGAAACTATGCATATATTATAAGGTGCAGTGTCCAGTCCAAATAAATACATGTTGCTGTTTATAAATCAAACAAGATTGTGTCCTGCAAAGTAGGAAATACAAGTGGCTGATATGATTAATGAATGGAATTTTTAAACACCGCAAATAATTACCTGTAAGAATCAAAGTCCGCTGAGTGTGTTGTATTAGGACCTAAACCTCTCGCCCCGATGCGCACGATTCGCCGCCCTGCTTCTTCCAGGCCTCAATACGCCTCCAAGTGCATCCTGAGGGGATGCCATGTTGCGTTTGGAGAGCCACTGATGTGCCTAAACATTGAAACTCCCCAAAAGTGACACAATTTTGGAAAGTAGACCCCCTAAGAAACTTATCTAGATGTGTTGTAAGAGCTTTGCACCCCCAAGTGTTTCACTACAATTTATAACGAAGAGCTGTGAAAATAACAATTATTTTTTGCCCACAAAAATTATTTTTTAGCCCCTAGTTTTGTGTTTTCCCAAGGGTAACAGGAGAAATTGTACCACAAAAGTTGTTTTCCAATTTGTCCTGAGTACGCTGATACCCCATATGTGGGGGGAACCACCATCTGGGCGCATGGCAGAGCTCGGAAGGGAAGGAGCGCCATTTGGAATGCAGACTTAGATGGAATGGTCTGCAGGAGTCACATTGCATTTGCAGAGCCCCTAATGTACCTAAACAGTATAAACCCTCCACAAGTGACCCCATATTGGAAACTATACCCCCCAAGGAACTTATCTAGATGTGTTGTGAAAACTTTGAACCCCCAAGTATTTCACTACAGTTTATAATGCAGAGCCGTGAAAATAAAAATCATTTTTTTCCCACAAAAAAATGCTTTTTTAGCCCCCCAAATTTTTATTTTACCAAGGGTAACAAGAGAAATTGGACCCCAAAAGTTGTTGTTCAATTTGTCCTGAGTATGCTGATACCCCATATGTTGGGGTAAACCCCTGTTTGGGCGTACGGGAGAGCTCGGAAGGGAAGGAGCACTGTTTTACTTTTTCAACACAGAATTGGTTGGAATTGAGATCGGACGCCATGTCGCGTTTGCAGAGCCCCTGATGTGTCTAAACAGTGGAAACCCCAATTCTAACTGAAACCCTAACCCTAGCCCCAACACTAACCATAGCCCCTACTCTAGCCCTAACCCTAGCCCTAACCCTGGCCCTAACCACAGCCTTAACCCTAGCCTTAACCTTAGCCTTAACCCTACTCCTAACCCTACCCCTAACCTTAGCCCTAACCCTAGCCCTAACCCTAACCCTAGCCCTAACCCTAGCCCTAACCCTAGCCTTAACCCTACCCCTAACAGTAGCCCTAACCCTAACCCTAGCCCTAACCCTAACCCTAGCCCTAGCCCTAACCCTAGCCCTAACCCTAACCCTAGCCCTAACCCTAGCCCTAGCTCTAGCCCTAGCCCTAACTCTAGCCCTAACCCTAACCCTAGCTCTAACCCTAGCTCTAGCCCTAACCCTAGCCCTAACCCTAACCCTAATGGAAAAATGGAAATAAATATATTTTTTTAATTTTATTATTTTTTCCTAACTAAGAGGGGTATGAAGGGGGGTTTGATTTATTATTTATAGCATTTTTTTGCGGATTTTTATGATTGGCAACCGTCACACACTAAAAGACGCTTTTTATTGCAAAAAATAGTTTTTGCATCTCCACATCTTGAGAGCTATAATTTTTCCATATTTTGGTCCACAGAGTCATGTGAGGTCTTGTTTTTTGCGGGACGAGTTGACGTTTTTATTGGTAAAATTTTTGGGCACGTGACATTTTTTGATCGCTTTTTATTCCGATTTTTGTGAGGCAGAATTATCAAAAACCAGCTATTCATGAAATTCTTTTGGGGGGGCGTTTATACCGTTCCACGTTTGGTAAACTTGATAAAACAGTTTTATTCTTTGGGTCAATACGATTACAGCGATACCTCATTTATATCATTTTTTTATGTTTTGGCGCTTTTATACGATAAAAACTATTTTGTAGAAAAAATTATTATTTTTGCATCGCTTTATTCTGAGGACTATAACTTTTTTACTTTTTTGCTGATGATGCTGTAAGGTGGCTCGTTTTTTGTGGGACAAGATGACGTTTTCAACGGTACCATGGTTATTTATATCCGTCTTTTTGATCACGTGTTATTCCACTTTTTGTTCAACGGTATGATAATAAAGCGTAGTTTTTTGCCTCAATTATTACCGAGTTCATTGAAGGGGTTAACTAGCAGGACAGTTTTATAGGTTTGGTCATTACGGACGTGGCGATACTAAATATGTGCACTTTTATTGTTTTATTATTTAGATAAAGAAATGTATTTATGGGAGCAATATATATATATTTTTTTTTTCTTTATTTAGAATTTTTTTTTTTTGTTGCACATGTGAATATTTTTTTTTTACTTTATAACATTGCCCCAGGGAGGGACATCATATTATAGGGTCAGATCGCTGATCTGACACTTTGCACTGCACTGTGTCAGATCAGCGATCTGACATGCAGGGCTGCAGGCTTTCCGGAGCTTGCTCTGAGCAGGCGCTGGTAAGCCACCTCCTTGCAGGACCCGGATGTAGCCCCGTGGCCATTTTGGCCTGCAGGGAGGAGACGTTCAGTAAAAGGTGAGCACATCGCCTTGTATCGAAGGTCTCAGGGAAGCACGCATGGAGCCCCCTCCCTGCGCGATTCTTCCCTGTACCGCCAGAAGGCTGCGAACATGTTTGATTGCAGTGTTCCGGGGGTTAATGTGCCAGGAGCGGTCCATGACTGCTCCTGGCACATAGTGCCGGATGTCAGCTGCGATAGTAAGCTGACACCCGGCCTCGATCGGCTGCGCTCCCCCCGTGAACGCGGCCGATTGTATATCACGTACTATCCCGTCGGTGGTCATAAGGGCCCACCGCATCTCGACGGGATAGTTCATCATACGTCAGAAAGGGGTTAAAGAGGACCTATCACAAAAATTGTCTCTGCTTTTTTCATTTAAATATATTACTAGTAACAAATAAACTAAATTCAAGATATAAGTTATTAAATAATCAGTGAGGTAAGGGCTTTCGTTAATGTGGGTACAATATGCAAATTATATGCTAATCTGACTGTCAAAAAAAGTCATCACCATTTCCTGACATACCTAGTACTCCACAGTGTAAGTCGTGTATCAGGGTAGGTTACACAAGGTATTAGGATCTGGGAAGAAGGCATAATGCCGAAACGTAAATTGGTGCAGGCACCACCACCCACAAGAGGTATTTTGTCTATTGCACTTGATGTGCTATGTGATCTTGATGTTTTTCCGACTTGAAGTCTTTTTCTTTTTGACTCAAGACTTTTTATGTAGTATTTGGGATATTGACATAGGGGTGGAACCGCATATTCATCACTGTAATGTGCGGCACCACATGACTGCTTATACAGGACAAGCAGCGACGCTGAGAGGAAGCATCGAGGGAGCTGAGTAAGTATTTTAAAGCCAGCGGGCGGGCACACAGGAGGAGGGAGGCGGGAGCTGACCGGGAACTTTATTTTAAACACACACACAAAAAAAAACCCTGATTTTTCATTCCTTCTCTCCAGCAAACTCTGGATTCAGCACCCAAAGCAGGGGACAGCGCTTAACTCTAGTGCTGTCTCCTGCACGGTGCGTGTGGTACCCAGTCGGCACACGGATGGCGCACGGCTGCCGCACGTGTGCCACACTGATGTGCCATATGAGCACACGGACACACGGACACGGATAACTCCGGTACCGATTTTTCCGGTACCGGAATTATCTGGATGTGTGAGACAGGCCTAATAAAGTAATTGTATGGACCATAGAGCAGCTCATATCTGGTCTTCTTGCCTGCGCATGTTCATTAGAAGCATGCGTAATGCAGTGGTATCAGTGAGAAGCCATGACAACCACAAAATGATGAAAGAGAGATATAAAAACAAATGTTTTTAGGAAAATAAAGACTTTCAAAGCAGTCAGTATTTATCTAAAATATGTAAACACAAACATATAATTATATATAGATTTTTTTTTAACTACATTTTTGGTGATAGGTCATCTTTAAGCAGCTTACACAATTTAGGCTAGCTTTACATTTGCGTTAGAATCCGCAGCATTTAATCCGCATCCGCGAGTGCAGGAAAAAACGCATGGAAAAGCGTACAAACGCGGCTTTTTTGACGCATGCGGGAACGCATGTGGTTAAAAAAACGCCGCGTTTATACGCTTTTCTATTCATTTTTGTCTGCGTTTGCGTTTTTTGTGCGCATGGTGACAAATTTTACAGTAGAAAAATCTAGATAACCAGACTCCACCAATGGGACTACAGAGGGCGTGTATTATGAGATATCTATATATAGACCCTAGGACTGCTGAAATCTTAACAGTGTGCTACTGTATCCTGTGCCATAATGGATCTTTGCATGGAGAGCTTTCATTTCAACCTGGATTTAAGCATCAAGCTGTTTCTTGCCTGTGTGTTTGCTTGGGAGCAAGACAGAAATCGCGAAAGATGGAGAAGGAGACGGTATAGGTGTTTTTGGAGACACCCCATTATTGAATTACGTGAGAGACGTGGGGCCTATCACACGCTGCATGTCGAGCTTAATGAGTACCCTGACAAATTCCCAGAATACACAAGGATGTCGCAAGACTCGCTCCGGGATTTGCTTGCTCGTGTTCAAGGAGCCATACGGAGACAGGACACCCAGCTCCGTAGAGCAATTCCATCCGAGGAACGTCTGCTGGATACATTAAGGTACGTAAGAAATGTAAACCAATGTCAGTGCTAATTTTGGGTGTTCTGACATGTGTTTTTTTTTGTTTGGTATTTTCCTTTATGTCTTTAGCATAACCACACCATAAATAGAATTGATTGTAATTTTTCTTTATTATTTATTTTCTTCCAGATTTCTGCCAACCGGAGAGAGTTTTTCATCCCTCCATTTCCAATACCGGCTTGGAATATCCACCCTGTCGGGAATAGTTGTGGTTTATACCCCTACCCACCTTGGACATGTGGATTGGAATTGTGGAAAAATTCTGGAGTGTGTGATTTCCCCAACTGTTTGGGAGCGGCGGATGGAAAGCACATCCGCATTATCAAACCAGCCAGAACAGGATCCGAGTACTTCAACTATAAAAAATATTTTTCTGTTGTGCTCATGGCAATAGCCAATGCGGACTGCCGCTTCATCGACGTGGACATTGGAGCTTTTGGCCGTGGCAACGATTCCCAGACTTTCAAGAACTCGGATATGGGCCACCATGTGTATGGCAAAAATTTAAATTTTCCACAGACGCAACCTCTCCCCAACACTCAAGGTCCACCGATGCCATTTGTTATGGTTGGGGATGAGGCCTTTCAGATATGCGAAAACCTACTGAAGCCATATTCCAGTCGTGACTTGAACCACACTAAAAGGATCTTTAACTACAGACTGACCAGGGCACGAAGAACTGTAGAGTGTACCTTTGGGATTCTAGTCTCAAAATGGCGCATTCTTGCGTCAGCCATAAATCTAAAAATGGAGACAGTTGAGGAGGTGGTCAAAGCCTGTGTGGTTCTGCACAATTACATTATGGCTAAGGAGCGGCCCAACATTGAACTGGATGAACCAGTTGCACACCCACTGCCCGATTACCAGCATCACCTGCTGCAGTCAACAGCTGAAGTTGGCCACATGTGGGACCAATTTGCTGCCTTTTTTTATTCGGATATTGGACATGTGTCATGGCAGGATAATGTTGTGTAAATGTCCTGTTGTTATTTTATCTGTACCAGTTATATTCTTACATGTTACTAATGTTTCTCATTAATAAACTTTTTTTGGTGTCTTGACCATGTCTCATATGTATTTCCTCTATAAACCGAGGTTGTCATCACACTAGCAGTATTTGGTCTGTATTTATTATCAGTATTTGTAATCCAAAACTAGGAGTTGGTGATAAAGGCTGAGGTGCTAGATATGCTAATATTATACTTTCCTCTAATTGTTCCACTCCTTGTTTTGGCTTACAAATACTAATATAAAATACTGACCACATACTGCTAGTGTGACGGCAGCAATGTTGTTTTAGTGATAAGGTTGTTGACGTCATTGCGTCCTGATTCTGTTCTGCTATGCAGTATCCATTGGACACAGACTGAAGAGACAATGGCTGTCATACAAAACAGATCTATACTCATCAAGTCAGGTGTCAGAAATAATGAATTCATGATGCACATATAACAGCCTATTTTATTAACTATTTCTGACACATGTGCAGGTGAGCATAGCTATGCCGTGTATGACCCCCATCGTTCCTTCAGTTTGTGTGAAATAGATTATGTACACAGAAGAGAAAAAGGAGGCTATACAATGCACTTCTCTACTCACCAGGTCAGGCGTCCCAACTAATGAGTTTTTGATCACCTGACCTATAGAGTATACTTTTGCATTGTATTGTCACCATTTTCTCTTCAGTCTGCAACACTAGTCACAGACTAAGCAAAATGAAGAGATTAAGGAGAAAATACAAGTATAAATTTTTGGTCCACCTCATAGCTCTATACTAAAGACACACAAAGTCTTGTACTTGCTAACTACTAGAGCTATGATGTGGCCAAAAAATAAAGTGTGTGGCGCAGTGTTTTATTTGGCGCGGTGTGTGTTGCTGGCGGCGAAAGACACAATAAACCAAACATAATTGGGGGCAAAAAACTTGTATTTATTTTTTAACAACCAAAATATTTATTTAGCTGCGCCTGCTTGGGGTAGAGTGATGGAAAAGGGGGGTGTGAAGCAGTGAGGCCTAGCTAAGTGTGGACGACGCAGGGGTGGCAGGAGAAGGGGCAATAATCTTGTGGGGTCTGGTAGTTCGGGGATAGGGCTTGACACATGAGAGGCCTGAGACGCACTAGAAGGGTGAGACAAACCTAATATAACAGACACACTGGGAGGTGAGGGAGGAGGAATACTAAGAGTCCATATTTTACATTTTTTCTCCCTTTCTGGGATTGCTGGGTTCTGGTAAGCCTCGGTGGGCTCATATGTCGTGGCATGGTCATGATTGATGACCCACCAGGGTCTTGCTGCACTGTGCCAGAGTCCATAGTGCTCGTAGAACATGCAGCCATGCCAGAGTCCATAGTGCTTGTAGATCGTGTAGCCATGCCAGAGTCCATAGTGCTCGTAGAGCGTGCAGCCATGCCAGAGTCCATAGCGCTTGTAGAGCGGAAGGCCATGCCAGGGTCCTGCTGCTGCATCGTGGTGGAAGCAGTACGGAAGGCCATGCCAGGGTCCTGCTGCTAAATCGTGGTGGAGGCGGTACGGAAGGCCATGCCAGGGTCCTGCTGCTGCATCGTGGTGTCAGTGGAGGAGGTCCAAGCAGAAGCAGCGGTTCTCATAGTAATGGCAGTGGGCTGTCCTACAGCACTCGGCATGGTGGTGCTGTACTGGTGTCTGGCAGTGCTAGGAATAGAGGTGGCCGTGCAGTGGTATGCAGCAGAGGTCGGCATTGAGGTTAATCGTGACAGTGAGGGCACAGGTGGATATGCCGACACTGTCTGCTGAAAGTACCGACTCTGCTGCATAGCCTGCACGTAAGCAGCATTGCAGGCCTGCATGAAACTAAGCTGGAGATCAGGAATAAGGTGTTCCGACATGCCCTGCTCAATTTGGTTAAAGAAATGATGTGCTGGCCTCTGAAGGTCGGCTTTTACAACAAGGCTTTTGGTGACCTCCTGGATATGTGTATTCATGTGGCTAAGGGAAATATCCATTTGGTCATTCCAAGCCTTGAGTCCTTCGTGAAAAACCGAACTCAAGTGCAAAAACTCGGGCATGAGGGACTTGTCCGATGCCCTCTGCCACTGCTGGGAGGAGCCCAAAAAAAGGGGCAGAGGCAGAGGACTGGGAAATGGGAAGACCTGATGGACCAGCTTCCTGGTCTCCAGTTTGTGTGGCAGGCCCACTTGCTGCAGCGCTGCTGGATGGCTGGGTTGGGTCCGTGGCTGTCTGATGAAGGACCGCTCCAGAACCTAGGCCAACAGTACTTCTCCATGTGCTGTGAAAAAAGGAAAAAAAAATAATAACAAAAATTAACCAGACGCCAACTCCTGTGGAATAGGAACATACAGATTATGGCAATAAAACACAACCTAATGCACGGGAGAAATACTTCCGTTCTCTGCGGAAGGACCGGTCTTAAAAATGCCAGAAAGTGATGGTATTTGTACTTTCGGATCCTTGCTCCTGAACCACTGGGAACACGGCTCTCTTGATGTAGGTCCTTGTTGAAGCGGTCCTTCATCGAACGCTAACGTGTTTTGACTTTTTGCACTGTTGAAAAAACAAAAAATTATGGTTACACAATGTACTTTTGGCCGTGCTCACACAACTGTGTGTGATGAGAGAAACTCCTGAGAGTTTCTATCATCACACACAGTTGTGTGAGCACGGCCAAGGTCACTGCTGCTTCACACTGCATTGCAATACTTACAAAATGCACTTCGGACCTGAGTAGGGGCGTTGTCCCAGTCATCCTACATCGCTTTGGCCACCTCATTCCATAGGCGCCGGATCGTCACATTGTCCGAATGCTGTGGAACCCGGGTGTCCCACAACGGGACTCGCTCCTGGACCAGGGAGATGAGGAGGTCATTTTCTATTAGGTCTTCACCCCGTTCTGGAACCTAAAAAATAAATAAAGACATTAATGTTGGATACATTAACATAAGGAAAAGAAAGAAAATAGAGGATGAGAAATGGCATGAATAAGGAAAGTCAAGATACAAAAGGAGTGCAGAAGACAAATGTAAAGAAAGAGTAAAGTAAAGAAAGGAAGATTCAAGAATACTAAAGTGAGGATACAGTAAACAGTCAGCCTTGTATACTTACACGCTGCCGCCTTGCCACCCGACTGTGAGTCCACTGCTCCTGCCCAGCCTCTGCCGCAGTAGAAGAACTCTAAAAAATGAAAAAAAAAAATTGTCATATGTGTAGATGTGACAGTGAATACTTACCAATCTGATGAGGTGAGTACTCACTTCACTGATATGTTCGGCTTCAGAAGGCCCAGGACGTTGCTCCTCATCAGAAGAAGACATTCTGATGCATGCAGAAAGAAATAAATGGAAGATATTAGGACATGTAGAGACAGAAAATAGAAAATACAGGCATTGGCTTTGATATACTCACATTGTTCAGAATCATTTTTCCTCCAAGTTGCTTTCCTCTGTGTGGTCTGCTTCCCAGTCTGCTGTGTAGTGACCTGGCAATGCCCACTCCCTCCCTTTATCAACCTGTATGTGGGGGGTGGCTAATCAGTGTCTATACATGTTTTTCTCTGGTTCAACGCATGCGTTCAGAAACGCAAGCAAACGCATATGCTTGTGGCAACATGCGTTCAAATAGACAGCAATGCGTTTTTTTTGCGCATTTGTGCCGCTCACAACCGCATACGTTTCAAGGCGGCTAATTGACGCTTACAAAATTACTACATGTAGCGTTCACCGCGCCAAACCGCAGACGACGAAAGGACGCATGCATCGTCAAACGCGGCCAAACGCAATCAAATGCAGACACTTGCGTTTATAATGTTAAATATAGGAATACACAACGCATGCGGATTACTGCGGATGAAACGCTGCGGACACAACCGCAAATGTGAAACTGGCCTAAGGACAGAGGAGTTTGTTCACTATGATCAGTTGGCTCAGTGAATGTTGAAAACTGAACATCAACTCTGATAATTTCATACCTTATGTTGTGAGGTCTCTTGAGACACATAATTGATGTTATTCTGTTTATCTATAATTTGATGTATGTTACACTTGCACACACTGTTTGTAGAAACTGAGCAGGGAAATTGTTTTAAACATCTTGGAGAACTAACCACAGATCTTCAATAGATGTAGGCAAGTTCAAATTCTTCTGTGTCTTCATGGTCCCAGACAGACTCGATAATGTTGGGAACAGTGTTTTATTTGAACCATTTATTTATTCTCAATACTCCTTGCTCTTCTTTAAGATAAAAATGTCTATCAGTGATATTGGCTTTATATTTGGGGTTGATGTTTTGCTGTAGAATAAATCTGGAGTCAATTAGGCACCTCCTTGATAGTTTGTATGATGTATAAGTAACTAGCTGTATTTCTCAGTATTTTAGACACAAAGAAATGGGTAACATTGGGGATCATAAATGCAGAAGTCGGTGGAAGAAAGTTAGGACAGAAGATGAAAGACACATCATGCTTTCTTTGCTGCAAAATAGCAAGTTGTTCAGCAGTGCCATAACCCCGAACCGTCATCACCTTATGTGAGCCAGCTACACCCCTCTACTTTTCAGGGAAGTATGTCCAGAATTGGTCTTCTTGGAAGAATTGTAGCCAATAACCATACCTTTCGATATGGCTGTAGTAGAAGACAATTTGCCAAAGGGTTAATAATGAGTGTGTGTTGGCAAAAACTATGGAAATGTAGAATTGATGCTTTGATGCTGTTTTGAAGCTATGGACAGTCACACCAAATATTGATTTCATTTATTGTTTTTGTTTATTCACTTTGCATTCTGTTACTTGATAAAACTAAATTATTAACACTTCAATTTTCTAAAGCATTCTTAATTTGCAGCCTTTTTTCACAACTGATGAAAACTTTTGCACAATTCCATGCATACGCTCCTTAAGACCGGGGTCACACTTGCAAGTGCAAAGCGAGAAACTCGCACGAGTCTTTCGCCTCAATACCCGGCAGCAGGACTGGAGCGTTCAGCTGTATAGAAATACATGCAACTGAATGCTCCGGTCCCGAGTGCCGGTAGCAGTGCCGCGTACTGAGGCGAAAGACTGGTGCGAGTTTCTCCTATTGCACACGCAAGTGTGACCCCGGCCTAACACATACATTTTTACACCAAGAAAGAAACGTTGTGGAATTATGAAAATCAAGTGGTCAATGATGAATAAAGAAACAAAGCAAACCAGAATAACTATACTGCATGTTTAATTGGACTGGAATACCCTTTTAAATGTTATGTGAATGACTTCTGATGGTTTATGCAGACTATGATTAATGCTTTTGACTTGGTAAGTGATGTCTAATTTCACTTGCAGTACAGAATGTAACACTTCTTCGCATCTGACAAGACCTTGTGTGCAATCGCAATGAAGGTCACAACAGTCTAATTCCCAAGATTATGGTATGAGGTAGAATTAATTTCAAATACACTGATTTGGTCCTGGAACTTCCATATCTCCAAAGATTCCCAGTACCTTTTTTTCAATATAACAATCTCAGGCCACATGGTACTCATTCAACTATTATAAAATAGGTACTAGATTCAGCAATAAATATATAACCCACTATACATATCAGTAGCCTATAGAAAAAGTGGTATACATCTGCTGAGTGGATGAATATTAGACCATTCAAAGAAATTGTGGAAACCAAAGAAAAAAAGAACATGTGATCAAGATAATACGGGACAAGAAAGATTTTTAAAGATAAAATACCTGTATTGACAAAGTGGTAAGGGGTAGCACCACATACAAGAGGTGCCCGCACCAGCAATAAAAAGTAAACATAACCATGTACAGTGAAAAATTGTAATAAGAACCAAACCCCCAGGTAATCAATAGATGCTCAATTTAAATAAATCTCACAATATATTGTGTGCTGCAATGTGCACAACAATTATATCCAAGTCAGGGCGGGACTGGCCATCTGGCAATTCTGGCAAATGCCAAAAGGGCCTGTCTGGTCGTGGGCTGCCTTTCCTGCTATGTTGTTAATAGAATCTGTGTTCTCAAGACTCCCATACTGTTATGAGTTGTGACGGAGCACAAAGTCGCTGACTCTGCCACTTACCCCAGCAGGCCACTGGTATCATTAGAAATATTGGTCTTGTAGTAAATCTTCCTTTCTTCTATCCAGGGTAATATTAGTAATATATCCCATCTGGTGCTTGGGGACAGGGACAACATATGCCTGTGTGATTTAAAATGCCAGGACTGAATTTCAGCCCCAGTCCGTACCTGATCCAAGTACATTCAGGAAATTACCTGTCCCACAACAATAAGAGCTCAGGACTGGGAGCAACAAAGGAGAAGAAGAAAATGTATAGATATGAGAAGGTCAAAGTATGAGTGCTTCTAGAATATAATAAATGGTATTTATGTGGCAAGATCAACCATATTAACCCCCGGAGATTTTTTCCATTTTGCAATTTTCTTTTTCGCTCCCCTTCTTCACAGAGCCGTACCTTTTTTTCCCGTCAATATTTCCATGTGAGGGCTTGTTATTTGCAGAACGAGTTGTACTTTTGAATAACACCATTGGTTTTAACATGTTCTCTACTAGAAAAGAGGAAAAAAATTCCAAGTGTGGTGAAATTGCAAAAAAAATGCAATCCCACACTTGTTTTTTGTTTGGCTTTTTTACTAGGTTCACCAAAATGCTAAAGCTGACCTACAATCATGATTCTCCAAGTCATTACAAGTTCATAAACACCAAAAGATGTCCAGGTTCCTTTTTATCTACAGTAAGTAGTGAAAAAAAATTCCAAACTTTGTTTAAAAAAATTGCGCCATTTTCCAATACCCCTAGCGTCTCCATTTTTCGTGATCTCGGATTGAGTGAGGGCTTATTTTTTGAGAGCCAAGCTGATGTTTTTAGTGATACCATTTTGGTGTAGATACAATTTTTTGATCGCTTATTATTGCATTTTAATTCAATGTCGCAGCAACCAAAAACGTAATTCTGGAGTTTTGACTTTTTTCTCGCTACGTCGTTTAGCGATCAGGTTACTCCTTTGTTTTATTGATAGATCGGGTGATTTTGAACACGACAATACCAAACATGTGTAGGTTTGATTTTATATTTATTGTTTTATTTTGAATGGGGTTAAAGGGGAGTGATTTGAACTTTTATATTGTTTTATATTTTTTTAAAACTTTTTTTTAACTTTTGGCATGCTTCAATAGCCTCCATAGGAGACTAGAAGCTGCCGCAACCTGATCGGCTCTGCTACATAGAGGCGATGTTCAGATCGCATCTACATAGCGTAATTGCTCACTAGCTAAGAGTGCCGACCACTAGTTGGCGCTCACAGCAAGCCAGCACTGACAAACATAAAGGTCTCCAGGAGACCTCAGGTTGTCATGCCAACACACCGGTGACCCGCGATCACGTGACGGGTTCACCGTTGTGCATCTTTCAGGCCTGATGGCCAGAATCGCGATTTAAATGCCGCCGTCAGAATTTAGCAGTGGCATTTAAACAGTTAATAGCCGCAGGTGGATCGCGATTCCACCTGCGGCTGTTGTGGGCACATGTCAGCTGTTCAAAACAGCTGATATGTCCCTGGAAAGATATGGGATCACTGTCTTAACCCACATCAAAGGGAAGTACACGACATGCACCATACATGTATGCACAATGTCGGTAAGGGGATAAATCCAAATTGTAGGCAGTGAGGTTAGAGGACTAACTGGACAGAATAAAGCACTTATACTAAGGTATCAGGGAAGTGAAGCATAGTTTCTGTGAGACCTGAGAAATAATAAGAGTAGGGCGAGATTTCTATAAGGCCTAGGATGTAATTAAGGAAAGATAGATTACCTGGATGGAAGGTGGTTCAGGTGTCCAGTCAGTCCTCTAACCTCACGCCTACAATTTGGGCTTAACCCTGCTGTTGTCTTCAGTCAAAAATGACCGACCTTGAACTTCAATATTCTTTAAAATATTCAAGATGCGGCTCTGAAACCCGTGGCCGAACGACCCATCCTCATTTAAGTCAATCAACCACAAGTTTCAGAACCGCATCTTGAACACCTCAAAAAATACCAAAGTTCAAAATCGGTCTCCCCAGACTGAAGACAACAGCAGGGTTAATATGGTGGATCTTTCCATATAATTGTATTCTAGGAGCACTCATACCTTGACCATCACATGTGCTTAGTTGCATAGTAGAACAGCACAGCTCCATCAACTGCATAGTGGACCAATCCTTATTCGTTCGAATTGGGACAGATATGCGGTACTGAGCCATGAACTCTATACAGTTGACGGATCTGTGCTGTGCAGCTCAGTAACTAAACACATCCGTGTCCTGCCAGTCCTGGGAACAGCTGATTCGCGAGGGTGAAGGGTGTTGCACTCTCACGAATCTGATTTACCAGACCATCAATATAAAAAAAAAAGAGACAACCATTTTAAATATTGCTATGCTTTATTTGTAAAAGATATCAAGAAAAACTTTTCACGTATTGCTCTTATTTTTTACATGACTAAACATGAATGATACGGTATATATTACCATCAGGAATTCAGAATATGATATAAAATAACTAGATGTTCTTCTGTTAAATTGACTTATTTATAAGGGCTTTGGAGATAAGAACCCCTGCTGACATTAATAAGGATATGGAAACTTCTATTGACGGGGCTTTCTTCCCCCTGAATCTTTCTATTACAGTACTATTTCTTCAGCAGCAGCATCCCTTGCTTAGTTATTGATCAAGATTTAAATGGCGGAGCAGAAAGGAGAGAATGCTAATGGTGTTTCATGCCTGAGAGCTTTCACACCATTACACTTCCAGCCTGGTTTAAGCTAAATGTGACAGGATGAGCAACATCTGTGATACCAAAGATTAGGTTTGTGAATAATCAATTCTTAACCACCTATTCCAGATTATACAAGTGCCTATCACTGGGATGTCTGACAACTAGAGATGTCTAAATTCAATGATGTACTCAGCGCTTCACAATGATTAACACATACATTGTTGGAAGATTAAGATACTAAACTAACAAGCTACATTGTTTTGCTGCAAGTATTAACAATGCAGTGTTTTAGAGCACTATCAATGTGAAGGATATTTCGAAAACGTCATGCTGACTATTTTTTCCTTGTGGATTTGAACCACAAAAAGTTTTTTCAAATGTACAACATCAATTCTGTCAATGTTTCTGGAAGCGTTTTTGACTCATTCTAATAAAATGAAGAAAAAAATTAAAGGAAAATGTATTAAAAGTGCACAAAAAAGATGTAAAAAAATAAGATAAAAACAGGCATATTTTGTACAACATTTTTCCAGCCAGCACAATGGCTTTTGCTGTAGAAAAATCTGCAGCAAGTACTCATCATGTGCTTTAGGCATACCTCCCAACCTTTGAAGATCAGAAAGAGGGATAACTTCTGCAACGCGCATAGCGTCACCACAAATGCTCTTGGCCACACCCAATCTACGCCCATTTACCATTTCTTTCTCCCCTGGCAGGAGATGTCAGACGTGCGGTGGCAGTGAGGGACGTTCAGCAGACTCCTGAGACTGCATGGTGTAAACCCAAATCTAGGACTGTCCGCTGTACCCAGGACAGTTAGGACTATACATGAGCGGGTCAATTCATGGGACTCATCACATCCACTTTGCTTGGACAGTTAAATGCAACAGAATTTCTGTGAACAAAAGCAGCAAAAAAATACAGCATTTTCGCCTTATGTAAACACAATCTTAGGGTGGTTTCACACGTCCAGATATTTCCAGTACCAGAGATATCCATGTCCGTGTGTCATCTGTGTGGTACACGTGCGGCAGCCGTGTGCTGCATCAGGATCACACAGATGGCCGCCGGGAAGCAGCGCTACAGCGCTGCAGCGCTACAGTAAGCGGCTGTCCCCTGCATGTGGTGCTGAAGCCGGCTGTCATCCCTTCCCCCCTGCTTTGCCGAAAGCAGCATGAGCAGGGGAGAAGGGACAAAAGAAAACCCGATGTGGGGTCCCCCCCTATATTTTCCAACCAACCTGGCAAAACTCCTAGGTGCGGGCTGCTATTTTCAGGTTGGTAAGGGGCCATGGATATGGGCTCCCCAGCCTTTAAAAAGCAGCCCGCAACTGACCAGAAAAGGCGCATCTATTAGATGCACCGATTCTGGAGCTTTACCCAGTTCTTCCCACTGCCCTGTGACAATGGCATATGGGGTAATAAGGGGTTAATGTCACCTTGCTATTGTAAGGTGACATTAAACCGGCTTAGTAATGGAGAGGTGTCATGGTTGGAAAATATAGGGGGGGACCGCACGTCGGGTTTTCTTTCATCCCTTCTCCCCTGCTCACGCTGCTTTCCGCCGAGCAGGGGAAAGCAGATGACAGCCAGCTTCAGCACCACACGCAGGGGAAAAGCAGCTTACAGTAGCGCTGTTTCTCCCACGGCCGTCTTTGCGCACAGAGGAGAGTTTACACTGTCCTCCGTGTGCGGGACATATTGGGGTACGTGCTGCCGGTATAAAACGGACATGTCTACGTGTTTTGCACACAGACACATGGTCCGTGAAAACACGCTGACATGTGCATAGACCCATTCATTTGAATGGGTCTACATGTGTCAGTGTCTCTGATATGTGATAAAACTGTCACTACATATACAGGAGGCTAAAGTGTGAAGCCTCCCTAAATGTCTAAGTAAAGTGGATGGGATTCCATTAAATCTCCACCTTCAGTGTGTTTAAAGACAGTGCTGAACTCTGTGGCTTTGTTGCATTTTTTTTCTGTAGGCTTCTTCTGAAAAAAAAAAAAACATGAAGAAAAAGATTGTATTTTTAAGTGCAGAATCAAAGATTTTCTGGAGTATTTAAAAAGCATTAAACATGCGGATTCACATCTGACCCAAAATGCATCAAATATGGGGGAACATGAATGAAAGAAACACAGCAAACACGCAATAATCAGAGAAGATTGTTATTGCATTATGTAATGAGGACATCTTCAGAAAAAATAGGAGAAAAAAATGCAGCTTTTATGCCACATGTGAACATGGCCTCAGTGTTGCATATTTATTACTTTTTTATGGGTCTTAAAGAGAAAATATATCAATAACACCATTTTTTTACACTATTATCCGATTCCCGTAAATAATTTAGTCACTGTGATGTGCGGGTTGTTACGATTACATGGACTCCAAATATGTCCATGTTATTTGCTGACTTGTGATGTTCATAATTTTTTTTTAAAGTACAATAAAATGACAATATTTTAAATGCTTTTCAATATTTATTAGTAATTTTATAGTATAAAAAATCTCTTCTACTCTCTCTCTAGAATACAATTACATGGAAATACTTTGCTGTGCACAATGTATTAGTACAATCTGCCTCTAGAAGCATTCAGAATCTACAATAAAAGATCGAGCACACAAAATTCTCACGATTTCACCCCCAGATCTTGTGGCTCAATTGCTTTAGCTCGTGCCTGTAATGTTTTTTTTTTAAATTCCTTTTTATTATTTTTAGCAGTTTTATAGGAACAAAGGAAGCAAACCCTGTTGCATCACAGGGCCGCGGTACCGCACCAAGAGCGCAAGCAAGGAGTCTCAGGACTCTATCCCAAGACACAGGGTTAGAGCACGTTCAGACCACTTGCCCTCTCAACCAACCCATTCGTCTCAGGATGATATGCCGAAGAGAGATTCAACTCAATACTGAGTAGACAACAAAGCTCTCTCCAGAATCGAGATGCAAACTGGGGACCCCAGTCACGGACAATTTTGTGGGGCATAATGTGTAGGCAAAAGATATGCTTGATGAACAACTCTGCCAGAGCTCATGCAGAAGGTAGCCGTGGAAGAGGCACCAAGTGCACCATTTTGGAAAAATGGTTGGAGATCACCCAGATAATGGTGCAGCTATGAGACTTGGGTAAGCCCACCACAAAGTCCATCCTGACCATCTCCCAGGGCCTGTCCGCCACCGGCAGGGGTTAAAGCAACCCAGCTGGCTGTTGCCGAGGAGACTTGTTCTTGGCGCAAGAGACACACACCCAAACATAGTCTGCGACGTCACAAGCCATATGCGGCCACCAAAATGTCCTCGCTAGTAGCTCAGATGTCCTTTTGGACCCAAAATGTCCACCCACCCTGGACGAGTGAGCCCAAGAGAGAACCTCCGGACGCAGATTGGATGGTGCAAAAGTCTTGCCCGGAGGCACAAACTCAAGTGAAACCGGGGCCACAGTTCTCAGGCTCTCGATGAGGACAATAAGCTGAGGCTCCTCTTCCTCCTCCTCAGATGATACAACAGAGCGAGAGAGTTCGTCGGCATGAATGTTCTCCCCGGAAAGAAAACAGAGTGTGAAATGGAACCGGGAGAAGAACAAGGACCATCTTGCCTGGTGAGAATTTAACCGCTGGGCTGTCTACAGGTACACCAAATTCTTGTGATCTGTGAAGACTCCCTCCAACGAGCTCCCTCCAAGAGATGTCTCAACCCCGAGAAGGCCAACTTCATGGCTAGCAACTCCCTGTCCCCAATGGAATAATTCCTCTCTGCTGGTGAGAAGGTCTTAGAAAAGGAGAAGCAAGGATGCTTCTGAACTTGAGCATCCTTTTGGAAAAGGACTGCTCCAGCACCAACAGATGAGGCATCCACCTCCATTATAAATGGTTTATCTACATCGGGGCGATGTACGATGGGAGCGCTAGCGAAGTGTGACTTAAAGGGAATCTGTCACCTGAATTTGGCGGGACCGGTTTTCGGTCATATGGGTGGAGTTTTTGGGTGTTTGATTCACCCTTTCCTTACCCGCTGGCTGCATGCCGGCTGCAATATTGGATTGAAGTTCATTTTCTGTCCTCCATAGTACACGCCTGTGCAAGGAATTGCGTGACGTTGGGTGAAGGCAGATGACATTAAAATGCCCTCCGCCCCAGAATCCACGCAGAGCCCTACCGAGTGGGAAAATGGGCCTATAGTAATTGTCCCCTTAAAGTACAATTTGGAGGCAAGCGAAGCCGTGTCTAGTATGCCTCCACCTACTACCACTAGACGCTGACGTTTCTTTGACCGCTGGGAACATCTGGTGGCAAGATGTCCTGACTGCTGGCAAACATGACAAACCTGGAGTGCACGAGCGGTCTGGGACTTAGATCCCGCTCGTGACACTTCCATGGCTTCATGTGACTCAGAGGCCTGGACTGGAGATTCTAAAGTTTTGGCGAAGGTGGGAGCCAGCCGAAACCTCTGCCTACACTGGGCTCGCTCTAACCTCCGCTCGTGAAAATGGAGGTCAATATGAATGGACACTCCTCCAGTGTGGCGGGAATCTCCCTAGTCGCCAGAGCGTCCTTCACGTGGTCAGCCAGCCTCCTCCAAATAAGGGCTCTATCCGACCACTCCAGCTCAGATGCTAGGGTGCGAAAGTGGACGGCAAAATGGCTGACCAAGGATGAGCCCTGAGTCAATGCCAACAGTTGGAGCACCGTATCATGGGTGACACTGTTAAGGTCGAGTTCCCGCTTCTGCACAGGGGGAATCTCGGTCCATCTCCACTGCAGTCTCCCATTCTTCTCCTGCCGCAGTGGAGGTTGCTCAGCGGAGATGTCAGTCCCTACATCTTGCTGGGTCTGACTCTGTGTAAAGGGTTACTGCTGCCTTTCCAGCTTCTACCATTGTAGCCAGTACTGGGAAGCAGCGAGCAGATGTTTTTGGGACTAAGTCCTGCTTTTCCCCTTCTGAGCATGCCCAGGGTAAGATCTCCCATTGGAGATCAGGGGTCACATGCTTAGATGCTGCAGCAAACCCCATTGGTGCTTCTGGGAAGGTCCTGTACTTGCTGCAGCTATAAAAGGTTTGCATGGCTGCACGGCCATGCTTTAGTGCACATTTTAAAACGTATGTGTGTTGATGAGTGCAAGGCATTCTTTAAACATCCCCTCCCTTGTGTATGACTGTTCGCAAAAGGTGGATGTATGCTATCTAGCACCCGGCTGAGCTATCAGCATCAAGCATAAGCTACAGCATCTCAGCACAAAACATAAGCTACAGCGTCCATTGCTGTGACCGTCAGTGCGGCGCAGTGCGTTATTAAAGCGCTTTACAACCCAAGCCTGGGTGGTCAGTGGCGTCTCCCAGTGCGGCACTGCTCGCACTCTTGTGCTTAAAGCTTCTTTAGTTTATTCTGACACCCAGTTGTGGTGTCGAGCGCAAGTGGTCTAGACTAACCTAATCCCGAGTCTTGGAACTGGGTTCTGTGACTTTTTGCTTGTGCTCTTGGTGCGGTACTACGGCTCTGTGACGTAACAGAGTTTGTTTCCACCGCCATTTGCCAGCAGCGGGTTCTCTCCTACAAGGTGGACCCCGGACTGGGAACACAACTTATTATTTACTCGGTGTGTTCCACCAGTCCTAACAGACACAAGGTCCTAAAAAGACCTGTTTCAGAGTGCTCAGAAACAACGAAGCACTCTGCACCACATGATCGCCACGCTCCCACAGCGGCATAGCCCACTCCAATGCCCAGGAGAGACACAATAAATCCCACCTTAGCCCGCTCTATAGGGAAACGTGCGGCCAGAAGCTTGAGATGTATAGAGCACTGACTCACAAAACCCCTACAAGACTTACTATCACCAGAGAAATTTTCTGGCAGTGGGAGGCGAGATAGAGTCAGAACAAGAGTTGCAGTGGACAAGGTTGCTGCAGCCACGCTAGGAGCCTGAACAGCAACTGCGGTTACATCCACAGCTGAGGTTGTGCGCTCGAGAGCCTCCAACATACTCTCCAGCTGCTGGATTTACAGCACCGATTGCTGTTTATCCGTCATTACTAGCCAGACCCTGGCGCTAGTGTAATGTTACGGCTAGCGGAACGCACCAAATTATAAGAGAGGTGGTATAAGGTGCTTTCGCAGCCCGGGGTCCACCGTGCAGAGATGTAACCTGCTTCTTAGTAATGACGGACTATATGGTGGTACAATGTGGATACACACATGGGTTAACTTCACCCTGTGTGAAGGAAGCAAACCCTGTTGCGTCACAGGGCCGCGGTACCGCACCAAGAGCGCAAGCAAGGAGTCTCAGGACTCTATCCCAAGACACAGGGTTAGAGTACATTTAGACCACTTGCGCTCGACAACGCAACTGGCGTGTCAAAGTAACAGAAAATATAACTTAAGCACAAGAGTACGTGCTGTGCCGCTTTGCGGACGCCACTAACCACCCTGACTTGGGATAGGAAAGCGCTCTATAAGCGCACGGTGCCGCACTGGCGGTTACAGCAATTGATGCTGTATCGTGTGTCTTTATGTTGACAGCTTATCGGGCGCTAGACAGCAAGCATCCACCTTTTGCGAACAGTCATATACAAGGGAGGGGATTTTAAAGAACGACTTGCACTCATTAACACATACACGATTCCAAATGTACACTAGCGCATGGCTGTGCAGCCATGCAAACCTTTTATAGCTGCTGCAAGAACAGGGCCTTCCCAGAAGGGCCAATGGGAGTCAGCCATAGAAGAATAACACCTTCAGAACCTTCCCAAAGGACCAATGGGATTTGCTGCAGTATCTAAGCATGTGACCCTGGATCTTCAATGAGAGATCTTGGAACATCTCATGAATACGCACATCACAGTAACAATAGCATAGATTTAAATATTTAAATAACTGTGATAGCTTCTGGACGTCATAAGGAATGTCGCAAAATTGAATAGTATACAACAAAGAGAAAACACACGACAAAAAACTTCCAAAAATACAAAATACTAATTTTATTAATAAAATCCAATACAGGTAACACACGGAGGAGGGGAACAGAACACCCACTCGCACGTGTCCAGAACAGGACACCCAAAGTAACGCAAATAGTAGATAAATACTGACATCCTTCTACTGCGCACTTAACCCAATGGGTCCATAGCATAGTATTCCCCAAACACGGTATGATAGCCACATAAGTTGGAGCAGCCACAATAGCTGAGTAGTTACCTATGCAGATAGTAAGCACTGCAGGCGTCCTCCCCGACGTGCGTTTCGGCGATTCGTAGCCTTTCTCAAGGGGTAACAAACGAACAGAAAGGGGGAGTTTAAAAAGCCCCGAGGGCCAATCACGACCCAATGTATGAATTCCCAAATCTGACACAGGTGTAGCGGCCAGAAACTAGCCGCTGAATGCATCACCACGCGTCTTACCGCAACTTCCTGTGACGCGCGCGCTGCCATGGTAACCGGATGCCCCGGCGGCGTCACGTGCCGCGTGACGTCATATCACATGACCGTCACCATGGCACTAAAGACGACGCAAGCCGTGGGGGGAGCCAGGATCATGGCGCGCGTGCGTACTGATGCTGGTAAGAAGAGATGAACGCAGCGAGGTGCATATCGCTAGAATAATACAAACGGGGCAGCTCACTGTATTGAAGCCAACCATACATATGTACTTGAATCATTCAGAGACCATACAAAGTCAACTTACCCAGAAATACAGGCATTAATTTAGAAAGCATAAGTACAATAATATAATAATAAGAATGCAAATATTGCCAAAAGGCTCAAAATACAATTGTACAACAGTGCAAGGGATCAAAATATTCATATATTAAACAATTGTGCCCCAGTAAAGTGAAAACTATCCGGTCTCTATGATGTAGAGCTCTGTGTCGCCTTTGATGTATTCTTGAAGGAATCGATTCCCAATCATTTAAAGTTGTTCTAGGAAGAATAACGATAAGCATGTGGCTAGCAGGATCCAAGCAATTTCAGCAACAAGTGTGAAAGGGCTAAAGGGGCTAATTAAAAACAAAAAATTAAAAACAAGAACAAGTGTGTATAAAACATCAGTTATTTTCAAAGAAATGGTACAAAACTCAAATTCTCATTGAGCCCTTTGGGATGGACTGTGTCTAATGTCCATATCCATCTGGTTTCTTTCTGTGCCAGTCTGGAACTAATTTTACCACCCCGGATCCCCGGGTCCACGGTATCAATACCCCGGACTCTAAGCGCAGCACTGTTACAGTTATGATATAATTTGAAATGACGGGGTAGTGTACGAAGTGTGGATATGTCGTCATGGCCGGCGGCCGCCTGAATCCCAAGTACATGCTCACGCACGCGTATTTTAAATTGACGCGTGGTGAGCCCTATATAAATCAGATTACAGAGACACATAGCAAAATATATCACATTACGGGTAGTACTCGTAATGTGTGTCCTAATTTCATAAGTTCTTAGACCAGACGAATTTTTGAATGTATCGGTGCGATCTATATTGGGGCAGGCGACACACCGGCCACAAGGCACACATCCACACTTCGGTCCCACCCCATCAATAAATCTGGAGCCTGTTCCTCCCTGATAATGGCTCCTAACAAGACAGTCTTTTAGATTTTGTGACCGTCGAATAACTACGCTTGGTGTCCCCGGGAGGATATTCTTGAGGATAGGGTCTGCTAATAATATAGGCCATGCCTTACCAAGGCATTGTTTCATGCGGGAGAACTGGGCATGGTAGTTCGTAACATAACGTATCTTGTTAGATGTACTCCGTGGTCTATCATGAGCATAAAGTAAAGATTGCCGCGTCGAATATTTGGCCCTAGAGTAGGCCCGTTTAATGGTACGTCTGCCATACCCCCTCTCATGAAATCTATCACGAAGATCTTTGGCCTTCACCTCAAAGTCCTCATCATTAGAACAAATCCTCCGTAGTCGGAGAATTTGCCCGGTGGGGATGGAATCAATCATGTATCTCGGGTGGGCAGACAAGGCATGGAGCAAACTGTTGGTGGAGGTCTCCTTTCTATAAATTGTAGACTGCAGCATATTGTTCCCATCTTTCCAAACCGTAACATCCAGAAAATTAATTTTGACTGTATCAGCCTGGTATGTCACAAAAATATTCTGGTCATTTGTATTTATCAAATTGATAAATTCCTGCAATAGATCAGAGGAACCCTGCCAGATCAGGAATATGTCGTCGATATACCGCATCCAAAGTGGGATGCGGCATACCGACGACTGATCTGACAGGGGGACGTCCCTCTCCCACAGCCCCAGGAACAAGTTGGCATATGCCGGGGCAAAAGAAGCCCCATAGCAGTGCCCTGGAGCTGTAGGAAGAAGGACCCCTTAAAAACAAAAAAGTTATGAGTAAGTGAAAACTCTAGGAGTTCGAGAATAAGACAGACGATCCCTCCTGGTAGGTTCGACATTTCTAAATAGTATTTAGTTGCCGTTAGGCCATCACTATGCTTAATACTGGTATACAGGGACTCAATGTCACCTGTAACCATAAGCATGTCATTCTCCAGGTAGAGACCGTCGATCCTCCTCAAGAACTCACTAGTGTCAAGTAAGAAAGAGGGAAGAGTTTCCACCAGGGGCTTCAATTTGGAGTCAATCCAACGATTGACATGTTCCAAGAAGTAGCCCTAACGGCAACTAAATACTATTTAGAAATGTCGAATCTACCAGGAGGGATCGTCTGTCTTATTCTCGAACTCCTAGAGTTTTCACTTACTCATAACTTTTTTGTTTTTAAGGGGTCCTTCTTCCTACAGCTCCAGGGCACTGCTATGGGGGCTTCTTTTGTCCCGGCATATGCCAACTTGTTCCTGGGGCTGTGGGAGAGGGACCTCCCCCTGTCAGATCAGTCGTCGGTATGCCGCATCCCACTTTGGATGCGGTATTTCGACGACATATTCCTGATTTGGCAGGGTTCCTCTGATCTTTTGCAGGAATTTATCAATTTGATAAATACAAATGACCAGAATATTTTTGTGACATACCAGGCTGATACAGTCAAAATTAATTTTCTGGATGTTACGGTTTGGAAAGATGGGAACAATATGCTGCAGTCTACAATTTATAGAAAGGAGACCTCCACCAACAGTTTGCTCCATGCCTCGTCTGCCCACCCGAGATACATGATTGATTCCGTCCCCACCGGGTAATTTCTCCGACTACGGAGGATTTGTTCTAATGATGAGGACTTTGAGGTGAAGGCCAAAGATCTTCGTGATATATTTCATGAGAGGGGGTATGGTAGACGTACCATTAAACCGGCCTACTCTAGGGCCAAATATTCGACGCGGCAATCTTTACTTTATGGTCAGGATAGACCGCGGAGTACATCTAACAAGATAGGTTATGTTACGAACTACCATGCCCAGTTCTCCCGCATGAAACAATGCCTTGGTAAGGCATGGCCTATATTATTAGCAGACCCTATCCTCAATAATATCCTCCCGGGGACTCCAAGCGTAGTTATTAGACGGTCACAAAATCTAAAAGACTGTCTTGTTAGGAGCCATTATCAGGGAGGAACAGGCTCCAGATTTATTGATGGGGTGGGACCGAAGTGTGGATGTGTGCCTTGTGGCCGGTGTGTCGCCTGCCCCAATATAGATCGCACCGATACATTCAAAAATTCGTCTGGTCTAAGAACTTATGAAATTAGGACACACATTACGTGTACTACCCGTAATGTGATATATTTTGCTATGTGTCCCTGTAATCTGATTTATATAGGGCTCACCACGCGTCAATTTAAAATACGCGTGCGTGAGCATGTACTTGGGATTCAGGCGGCTGCCGGCCATGATGACATATCCACACTTCGTACACTACCCCGTCATTTCAAATTATATCATAACTGTAACAGTGCTGCGCTTAGAGTCCGGGGTATTGATACCGTGGACCCGGGGATCCGGGGTGGTAAAATTAGTTCCAGACTGGCACAGAAAGAAACCAGATGGATATGGACATTAGACACAGTCCATCCCAAAGGGCTCAATGAGAATTTGAGTTTTGTACCATTTCTTTGAAAATAACTGATGTTTTATACGCACTTGTTCTTGTTTTTAATTTTTTGTTTTTAATTAGCCCCTTTAGCCCTTTCACACTTGTTGCTGAAATTGCTTGGATCCTGCTAGCCACGTGCTTATCGTTATTCTTCCTAGAACAACTTTAAATGATTGGGAATCGATTCCTTCAAGAATACATCAAAGGCGACACAGAACTCTACATCATAGAGACCGGATAGTTTTCCCTTTACTGGGGCACAATTGTTTAATATATGAATATTTTGATCCCTTGCACTGTTGTACAATTGTATTTTGAGCCTTTTGGCAATATTTGCATTCTTATTATTATATTATTGTACTTATGCTTTCTAAATTAATGCCTGTATTTCTGGGTAAGTTGACTTTGTATGGTCTTTGAATGATTCAAGTACATATGTATGGTTGGCTTCAATACAGTGAGCTGCCGCAATTGTATTATTCTAGTGATATGCACCTCGCTGCGTTCATCTCTTCTTACCAGCATCAGTACGCACGCGCGCCATGATCCTGGCTCCCCCCTCGGCTTGCGGCGTCTTTAGTGCCATGGTGACGGTCATGTGATATGACGTCACGCGGCACGTGACGCCGCCGGGGCATCCGGTTACCATGGCAGCGCGCGTCACAGGAAGTTGCGGTAAGACGCGTGGTGATGCATTCAGCGGCTAGTTTCTGGCCGCTACACCTGTGTCAGATTTGGGAATTCATACATTGGGTCGTGATTGGTCCTCGGAGCTTTTTAAACTCCCCCTTTCTGTTCGTTTGTTACCCCTTGAGAAAGGCTACGAATCGCCGAAACGCGCGTCGGGGAGGACGCCCGCAGTGCTTACTATCTGCATAGGTAACTACTCAGCTATTGTGGCTGCTCCAACTTATGTGGCTGTCATACCGTGTTTGGGGAATACTATGCTATGGACCCATTGGGTTAAGTGCGCAGTAGAAGGATGTCAGTATTTGTGATAGTGTATATTTATCTACTATTTGCGTTACTGTGGGCGTCCTGTTCTGGACACGTGCGAGTTGGTGTTCTGTTCCCCTCCTCCGTGTGTTACCTGTATTGGATTTTATTAATAAAATTAGTATTTTGTATTTTTGGAAGTTTTTTGTGATGTGTTTTCTCTTTGTTGTATACTAATGAGAGATCTTGCCCTGGGCCTGCTCAGAAATGGAAGAGCAGGACTTAGTCCCAAACACATCTGCTCGCTGCTGCCCAGTACTGGCTACAATAGCAGAAGCTGGAAAGGCAGCAGTAGCCAGTCGTCCAGTATCAGCCTGAGCTAGACGCTGGGACTGATGTCTCTGCTGAGCAGACTCCACTGTGGCTGGAGAAGAATGGGAGACCACAGCGGAGATGGTTTGAGATACCCCCTGTGCAGAGGCGGGATCTCGACACATAACATAGGGAACATAAAATACATTACAATATATCTCTATATACATAAATGGCTTCTGGGTTCACTACCAGCAATACAGGTCAAGATTGCCAAATTCTCATGTGCTTGTCATTTTGAGCTGTGGCTCCTGCATAAAGTTGCTGTCTGTGAGCTTTAAGATTTGAGTTTGAATCCTTGTGAGATCTGCTTGCAGGAGCAGTGAATATTATAATTTAATTTATGTACTGTGCAGAGAGAACCGTCCTTCTACCTGTGGAGGAATAGCTACAAGTCGTTGAAGAGTGGTGAATATTTAGAAGCAGAGACAAATCTGTGACGTGGCAGGACAGTCCTACTGAATCTGGGATGGTTGAGAACTATAGCTTTAGGATACATGTTCAGTATTTGGTCAGTTTTTTACCTCAGTGTTTGTAAGCCAAAACCAGGAGTGGGAGAAAAATGAAGAAGTGGTGTTGTGTTCCTATTATACTTTTCCACTGATTGCTTTACTCCAGGTTTTGGCTTACAAATATGGATGTAAAATATTGACCAAATACTGAATGTGAGAAGGGGGCCTTAAAGAGAACCTGTCACCCCCCAAATCGAAGATGAGCTAAGCCCACCAGTATCAGGGGCTTATCTACAGCATTCTGGAATGCTGTAGATAAGCCCCCAATGTTTCCTGAAAGATGAGAAAAAGAGGTTAGATTATACTCACCCAGGGGCGGTCCCGCTGCGGTCCAGTCCAATGGGCGTCGCGGTCTGGTCAGGGGCCTCCCATCTTCTTACGATGACGTCCTCTTCTTGTATTTACCCTGCAGCTCTGGCTCAGGCATACTTTGTCTGCCCTGTTGAGGGCAGGGCAAAGTACTGCAGTGCACAGGTTCTGGGAAAGGTCAGAGAGGCCCGGCACCTGCGCACTGCAGTACTTTGCTTTGCCCTCAACAGGACAAACAAAGTATGCCTGCGCCAGAGCTGCAGCGTGAAGACAAGAAGAGGACGTCATCCTATGAAGGTAGGAGGCCCCGGACCGGACCGCAATGCCCATCGGATCGGACCGCCCCCCAGGTGAGTATAATCTAACCTCTTTTTCTCATCTTTCGGGATACATCAGGGGCTTATCTACAGCATTACAGAATGCTGTAGATAAGCCCCTGATGCTGGTGGGCTTAGCTCATCTTCGATTTTGGGGGTGACAGGTTCCTTTTAAAGAAATGATGTCCAGATAGTAGTTGGAATGCAAGATGCATCTGATCCTTTCACGTCAAGAAAACCAGATTAACCAAGAATCCTTACCTGAGTTTTGCATGTATCAAGTCATATGTGGTATCATTGTAACACGTCAGGTTCCTGGTTGTTACAGTGGCATTGCTTTCCGCATGGGGAGAGTGATGTCATGCTTGGAAGCAAGGAAGGATCACTTTAGCAGGTATTTACAAACATGCAACATGTTCTTACACCAGGCCAGAATGGGAAGCTCTGATCCGGCTTGTGGGTAGCTCCCTTATATATATTCTGGCTGGAGGGAGAGTTAGTCAGTCTGTCAGAGACAGGGAAAGACAGCAGTCTGTCACGGAGGAGTGAGGAGCGAGGAAGAGACAGAGAGTAAGGAAGACCGAGGGGTCGTGCAGCCACGTGAGGTGCTGCAGCTCCTGGAAAGGAAAGAAAGGAAGGAACAGTTTGTAGAGGGCATGAAGGAGGAAGGAGCAAAGGAGAGTGAAGAGTTGGAGAGAGAAACTGCGACTGAGATTCCTCTATGCGGAAGCGCAGATACCGGTAGTCGGAAGACCAAGGTTGTGGGGGTAACTTCATGCCCCATGGCAGAAACCAGCAGACAGCAGATTGCAAGTCACCTGCCCACCATTAACACCAGAAGGCACAGTAACACATAGAGCCCTGGTCGTGATAGAGATTCTGTAAAAAGGCTCATGTTACCTGCCATGCGGGTTAGTGTCCTACCTAAAGGGGGACAGAGAGAAAATGTGAGGACCTTGTGTGAGGCCTAAGGCAGCAAGGGACTACAACACCGTGTTAGTAGGAAAGCTTCCAACCCCACCTGGTTAAGGGGATTCCAGACTCGCTTCCAAGCCGGCCGGACCACCCCAGCAGCTGTGATAAGCTACCCTGGACCGTGGCTTCCTGAATTCTACAGTAAAGAGGTAAAGAGATTGCAACTTGTGTCCTCTGTTTCTTTCTACACCATATACCATTTTTATCTACTACACTGGGAACCCTGGGGACCCAGCTTCACCTGTGGAAGCCGTACCATCCCTGCTGCCATAAGACCACCCCAGAGGACCCCTTTAAGCAGCGTCGATCACCACTGACCGAGTACTACAGGTGACGTCACAAACTTTTATTCTTTCACAAACCCCTTTAAAAACCGTCCTTTTAATATGGGTGCCCAGGGCCACGGACCGGGTCACCGCTGCAGTGACACATCCCTGTAAAGGGACACTGTCACCTGAATTTGGAGGGAACAATCTTCAGCCATGGAGGCAATCTTGCCTTGCGCAGGCGTGTCCTATAGAGGACAGAGAATGAACTTCAATCCAATATTGCAGCCAGCATGCAGCCAGCGGGTAAGGAAAGGGTGAATCAAACACCCAAAAACCCCGCCTCCATGGCTGAAGATTGTTCCCTCCAAATTCAGGTGACAGTGTCCCTTTAAGTACCGGACCCAGTACCGAGTACCCCACGGCCCTGGCAGGCGTTCCATCAAGACAACCCATCAAGTAAGCGAACATTACACATAGTTGTTTACCTGCATTTGACTTAAAAACCCCTACTCTTTGCTTCTGAATGAAATCTGAGGCAGACAAGTGCAGTAGGTGGCTCATGGAACTCTACGGCCATCTTACTACAGGTTTGTATGAAATGGCACAGTTAATACTGTAGTGTGGCTGAGAGCCCTCAGCTGCTTAAATCTGTTAGATCAATTATTCACTTCATTTTACAGTATTGTGATATAGATCTGACATTTCTATCCATGTTGATGGAAAGAAAAAATCATGTGATGGATGCATTGATATGAAACATAATGATCAGTTATTATCTGCTGAAAACTCAGGTAATGACTATCCACTTATATGTCCTACAGGAGACAAAAGTTATCATTATAGCTTCTGTGTGAATAATCAAATCTGACCGTGACTTCCCATTCTTATTTATCAAAGCTGTCTAAAATAAAAACTGTCTTTGTTGCCCCTAGCAACTAATCACAGCTCAAGTTTCATTCTTTAAACTGCTTTGGTAAAATGAAAGCTACATTGTGATTGGTTAACAAAGACAAGTCAATTTTACTTTTAGACAGTTTTAATAAATCAAAGGGCAGCACAATGGCTCAGTGGTTAGCACTGCAGTTCTGGGGTTCTTAGCTCAAATCTCACCAAGGGCAACATCTGCAAGGACTTTGTATGTTTTGTCTGTGTTTGTGGATTTCCTACAGGTTCTCTGGCTTCCTTCCCCATTCTAATTATAATCTGATGGGGAATATAGATTGTAAGTTCCATATTTTTTAAATAGCAAATGACAATTTAGTATCCCAACTACTTATTCTCTATACTAGTTGTCGAGAATCACTCTCTTCGGCTGGTTTCACATTTGCACATGTGTGCAAAACGTTTGATCCGCATATATCTGCATGCGTCTTGCATACCTATCTTTAACATGGTGTATGCAGGGACATGCATTTGTGTGTGTTCGCATGCGTATGCGTACGTGTGTGGCGGGGTGCGGTGAACGCAACATGTTGCATTTTTTGAGGCTTCAATTATGCGCAGTTATCCGCATGCGGATGATTGCCGATGCAGTGCGTCAAAACAACGCATTACTGTCTATGGGAACACATTGGTACGCAAGGACATGCATAAGCATGCGTTCGGAATGCAATGCGTACTTCACACTAATCATGTCCAGGAAACTATGTTACCACCTGCAAAATCACTGATGTATAAAAGGGGGTGACAGGTAGTCCATTACTCTCAAGACTCTGGATGGAAGCAGAAGACTGCATGGATGCACAAGACTCAGCTCTGAAGCACAAGACTCGGCACGGAAGCACAGCACATTTATAAGAAAATATAAACTCCACCGAAACCTTGGTTTTCTGAGGCCTGCTCTTGCTCAGTGAACGTAAGTATCTTTTGTGTTGCATGTTTTTTTTGTAAAACTAATGTTTTGCTTTTATTTTTCACACAAAACCTGGTGCAGCACAGCACAACCTGGATCATCCTCTATTGAAGTGGCCCCTCATCGACCAGCCAACGAACAGATGCATTCCTAATCATCCACCAGCGATGGAGCAACCTGGCAGGCTTCACAGGCTGGTAAACAGGCAGCAGGTCCATCTGGATTTACCCTCTGCAAACCCTCTTCCTCTGCTTTAGTTGGGTCTTCTCGTCAGCAGCAGAGGGCCTGGGAGAGGCCAGGCATGCCAAGTTTATGCACTTAAGCTTGGTCTTCCAGGATGGGATTAGGGTGCTTGGTGATAGACTGAAGTGTGGGTTCACCCATGTGAACACCCTTTTACAGTATGTCAACAAATGCCTTGACCGCCTGGAAGCCGACCTTGAGAGACTGGCGAGACATTTCTTTTCAGCAAAAGAGCACCTCAACTCCAGTTGAACGTCATGCAGGGCTGCCAGGCTGCTAACAGTCACGCATTGCAGCAGCAGTCCCAAAGCTACAATCCACAGGCCGGAGAATATTACCAGCAGCCAAAACTCCCACAGCACCAAACTATCCTCCACCACCACCACCTCCAGTTCACAGATCCACCTTGCTGCCGAATTCAGCAGCTCTGCAGCCAGCATTATCCACAACGCTGCCCATTCCAACACCCCTGCAGCCAGCAGTATCCATGATGCTGCCAATTCCAGCACCCCTACAGCCAGCAGTATCCACAACGTTGCCCATTCCAGCACCCCTGCAGTGAGCAGTATCCACAACGCTGTCCATCCCAGCACCATGCCAGAACACTAAAGAGGCCAACACTCCCAGTCGGCCAAGAAAACAAAGAACCAGGACAAAGCCCTGGAGCCACAAAAAACTGCCAAGATTGGACCCACCACCTCCACCCTCACCAACCAATGTGTCACAATGTGTCCACTCCCATCCATGATCCAATCCTTCAATTTGTTGCCCTTTCCCCTGTAACACCTGCCTCAACAATTACCTCCCAATCCTCACATTTTCACACCCCCAATGTGCCACCGCAGCAAACACACACAGGTATGTATTGTATTGTTGAGCGAACTTGTAAGTTTAATTGGAGGTATTTTATTATTTGAGTAAGCAAAAATAACAGGTACATTGTAAAATTAAAGGTAGATTTTAACATTAAAGGTACATTGTAAAATTACAGGTAAATATTAAAATTACATGTACATTTGAACAGAATCACAGGAAAAACGCAGAGGTGATTACCTGCTCAGGCCTCCAAACAAATGCACTAACAGGGCACAGCAGACCTGATTAATGATGGCAGAAACACACGTGCAGCAACACCGATTAAACAACCACTTTCGGGGTATGTGTACACGTTCAGGTTTTTTCACGATAAAAACTCATTAAACCGCATACATTATGCATCCTATCATTTAGAATGCATTCTGCATGTTTTGTGCACATGATGCATTTTTTTCCACAAAAAAAATGCATCGCGGTAAAAAAAGCAGCATGTTCATTAATTTTGCGGATTTTCGGCATTTTCCCCGCTATTCTATGCATTTGGAAAAAACGCACAAAAAACGCGTCAAAAACGCATGAAAAAAAACGCAAAAAAAAGCATGCAGATTTCTGGCAGAAATGTCCATTTTTTGTCAGGACAATTTCTGCAAGAAATCCTGACGTGTGCACATACCCTCAATCTAGTGTTAGCTGTTCGGTGTATTAGTGCACAAAAGATAAAAGATAATAATCTGAATGCAGCGTTATTCATACAGGCAATGCAGAGCATCTGACTAACAGCCTATTATTAACCCCTTTCCACCCTTAAACGTATTATCCCGTCGAGGTGACCTGGGCCTATCTGACCCTCGACGGGATAGTACATCATAGCGATCGGCCGCACTCACGGGGAAAGCGCGGCCGATCTCGGCCGGGTGTCAGCTGCCTATCACAGCTGTCATCTGGAACTATGTGCCAGGAGCAGTCACGGACCGCCCCCAGCACATTAACCCCCGGCACACTACGATGAAACATGATCGCAGTATGCCGGCGGTATAGGGAAGCATCACGCAGGGAGGGGGCTCCCTGCGGGCTTCCCTGAGACCTCGCAGCAACGCGATGTGATCGCGAGGGTCTCTTACCTCCTCCTTGCAGGCCCGGATCCAAGATGGCCACGGCATTCGGGTCCTGCAGGGAGGTGGCTTCACTGCGCTTGCACGGAGCAGGCGCTGGGAAGCATAGGAAAAGTGCACGTCAGATCGCTGATCTGACACAGTGCACAGCAAAGTGTCAGATCAGCGATCTTACGCTATAACATGATGCCCCTTCCCTGGGGCAATGTTATAGTGTAAAAAAAATATTCCAATGTGTAAAAAAGATAAAATATATATATATATATTGTTCCTATAAATACATTTCTTTATCTAAATAAAACAAAACAATAAAAGTACACATGTTTAGTATCGCCGCGTCCGTAACGACCCCACCTATAAAACTATATCAACTATATCACCCCTTCAGTGAACACAGTAAAAAAAAAAACGAGGCAAAAAACAACGCTTTATTCTCATACCGCCAACAAAAAGTGGAATAACACGCAATCAAAAAGACAGATATAAATAACCATGGTACCGCTGAAAACGTCATATTTTCCCGCAAAAAACTAGCCATGGTACAGCATCATCAGCGAAAAAATAAAAAAGTTATAGTCCTCAGAATAAAGCGATGCAAAAATAATTATTTTTTCTATAAAATAGTTTTTATCGTATAAAAGCGCCAAAACATAAAATAATTATATAAATAAGGTATCACTGTAATTGTACTGACCTGAAGAATAAAACTGCTTTATCAATTTTACCAAACACGAAACGGTATAAACGCCTCCCCCAAAAAGAAATGAATGAATAGCTGGTTTTTGGTCATTCTGCCTCCCAAAAATCGGAATAAAAAGCGAGCAAAAAATGTCACGTGTCCAAAAATGTTTCCAATAAAAACGTCAACTTGTCCCGCAAAAAACAAGACCTTACATGACTCTGTGGACTCAAATATGGAAAAATTATAGCTCTCAAAATGTGGTAACGCAAAAAATATTTTTTGCAATAAAAAGCGTCTTTCAGTGTGTGACGGCTGCCAATCATAAAAATCCGCTAAAAAACCCGCTATAAAAGTAAATCAAACCCCCCTTCATCACCCCCTTAGTTAGGGAAAAATAAAGAAAAATAAAAAATGTATTTATTTCCATTTTCCCATTAGGGTTAGGGTTAGGGCTAGCGTTAGGGCTACGGCTAGGGTTAGGGTTAGGGTTGGGGTTAGGGTTAAGGCTAAAGTTAGGATTAGGGTTGGGGCAAAATTTAGGGTTTGGATTACATTTACGGTTGGGAATAGGGATGGGATTAGGGTTAGAGGTGTGTCTGGGTTAGAGGTGTGGTTAGGGTTACCGTTGGGATTAGGGTTAGGGGTGTGTTTGGATTAGGGTTTCAGTTATAATTGGGGGGTTTCCACTGTTTAGCCTTCCTCTAGTGTTACCTTTTGTTATTCTTTCTTATGTTAACGGGTCGGTTTTGACCCGTGTCTTAACCCCTTCGCGACACGCGCCGTACTAGTACTGCGCTGCCGGCAGTGCATTAGTGCCAGCAGCAGTACTAGTACGGCGCACCGATCACCGCGGTCTCGCGCTGAGCGCCGCGGTGATCGGGTGCGGGTGTCAGCTGTATATGACAGCTGACACCCCGCAGCAATGCCCACGATCGGCGCTATCGCCGATCGCGGGCATTTAACCCCTCTGATGCCGCTGTCAGTAGTGACAGCGGCATAGAGAGGGATCGCGCAGGGACGGGGGCTCCCTGCGCTCTCCCACCGGAGCAACGCAATGAGATCGCGTTGCTCCGGTGACCCGGAAGGAGTCCCCGGATCCAAGATGGCCGCCGGACTCCTTCCGGGTCATGAAGTGACCTGGCTAGCCGGCGCCTGCTGAGAGCAGGCGCTGGAAGCCAGCTAAGCTGCCTGTCAGATCGTTGATCTGACACTGTGCTATGCACAGTGTCAGATCAACGATCTGATCTAATACAGTGATGTCCCACCCTGGGACAATGTTAGAAAGTAAAAAAAAAAAAAAATAGAATGTGTAAAAGAAAATAAAAAAAAATCCCCAAATAAAAAAAAAAAAACATTTCCCAATAAATCCATTTATTTATGTAAAAAAAAAAAAAAACAATAAATGTACACATATTTGGTATCGCCGCGTCCGTAACGACCCACTCTATAAAACTATCCCACTAGTTCACCCCTTCAGTGAACACCGCAAAAAAAAAAAAAAAAACAAGGCAAAAAACAACGCTTTATTATCATACAGGCGAACAAAAAGTGGAATAACACGTGATCAAAACGACGGATATAAATAACCATGGTACCGCTGAAAACGTCATCTTGTCCCGCAAAAAAAAAGCCGCCATACAGCATCATCAGCAGAAAAATAAAAAAGTTATAGCTCTCAGAATAATGCGATGCAAAAACAATTATTTTTTATATAAAATAGTTTTTATTGTGTAAAAGCGCCAAAACATAAAAAAATTACATAAATGAGGTATCGCTGTAATCGTACTGACCCGAAGAATAAAACTGCTTTATCCATTTTACCACACGTGGAACGGTATAAACGCCCCCCCTAAAAGAAATTCAGGAATTGCTGGTTTTTGTTCATTCCGCCTCCCAAAAATCGGAATAAAAAGCGATCAAAAAATGTCATCTGCCCGAAAATGTTACCAATAAAAACGTCAACTCGTCCCGCAAAAAACAAGATCTCACATGACTCTGTGGGCCAAAATATGGATAAATTATAGCTCTCAAAATGTGGTGATGCAAAAACTATTTTTTGCAATAAAAAGCGTCTTTTAGTGTGTGACGGCTGCCAATCATAAAAATCCGCCAAAAAAACGCTATAAAAGTAAATCAAACCCCCCTTCATCACCCCCTTAGTTAGGGAAAAATAATAAAATGTAAAAAAATGTATTTATTTCCATTTTCCCATTAGTGCTAGGGTTAGGGCTAGGGCTAGGGCTAGGGTTAGGGCTAGGGTTAGGGCTAGGGCTAGGGTTAGGGTTAGGGTTGGGGTTAGGGTTTCAGTTACAATTGGGGGTTTCCACTGTTTAGGCACATCAGGGGCTCTCCAAACGCGACATGGCGTCCGATCTCAATTCCAGCCAATTCTGCTTTGAAAAAGTAAAACAGGGCTCCTTCCCTTCCGAGTTCTCCTGTGTGCCCAAACAGTGGTTCCCCCCAACATATGGGGTATCAGCGTTCTCAGGACAAGTTGGACAACAACTTTTGGGGTCCAATTTGTCCTGTTACCCTTGGGAAAATAAAAACATAGGGGATAAAATATCATTTTCGTGGAAAAAAAAATATTTTTTATTTTCACGGCTCTGCGTTATAAACTGTAGTGAAACACTTGTTGGTTCAAAGCTCTCACAACACATCTAGATAAGTTCCTTTGGGGGTCTAGTTTCCAATATGGGGTCACTTGTGGGGGGTTTCTACTGTTTAGGTACATCAGGGGCTCTGCAAATGCAACATGACGCCTGCAGACCAATCCATCTAAGTCTGCATTTCAAATGGCGCTCCTTCCCTTCCGAGCTCTGCCGTGCACCCAAACAGTGGTTCCCCCCAACATATGGGGTATCAGCGTTCTCAGGACAAGTTGGACAACAACTTTTGGGGTCCAATTTGTCCTGCTACCCTTGGGAAAATAAAAACATAGGGGATAAAATATCATTTTCGTGGAAAAAAAAATATTTTTTATTTTCACGGCTCTGCGTTATAAACTGTAGTGAAACACTTGTTGGTTCAAAGCTCTCACAACACATCTAGATAAGTTCCTTTGGGGGTATAGTTTCCAATATGGGGTCACTTGTTGGGGGTTTCTACTGTTTAGGTACATCAGGGGCTCTGCAAATGCAACATGACGCCTGCAGACCAATCCATCTAAGTCTGCATTTCAAATGGCGCTCTGTCATGATCCCAATGGCAGGGGATCACTAAAGGACAAGCACAGATACAAACAAGCTCTAGGGCGATGGAACCTGAGCTGACCGCGACCCTGAACCTAACACACAAATAAAAGTAGCCGGGGAACGTGCCTACGATGATCCTAGACGTCTCGCTCCAGCCGAAGATCTAACTTCCCCTATTAGAAGAAACACAGACCTCTCTTGCCTCCAGAGAAATCCCCCACAGAAATAGCAGCCCCCCACATATAATGACGGTGAAATGAGAGGAAAGCACATACGCAGTATGAAAACAGTTTCAGCAAAATGAGGCCCGCTAAAGCTAGATAGCAGAGGATACAAAAGTGAACTGCGCGGTCAGCGAAAAACCCTTCAAAAACCCATCCTGAAATTACTTGAACTCATGTGCCAACTCATGGTACATGAGGAGCAATTTCAGCCCACTAGAGCAACCAGCAGCAAGAATCACATATCTGCAGGCTGGACTAAAAACCAAATAAAGCAAAACACCAAAACAGGAAAATCCAAACTTAGCTTGACCAGAAGGTTCTAGGAGCAGGGAGCAGAGGTAACAAGACACACTGGATACATTGATAACCGGCGAGGAAATGCCAGCAAAGCCAGGTTAAATAGGAAACTCCCATATGCTGATGGAACAGGTGGAACCCAGAAACCCAGGAAAGACAAGTCACCCAGTACCATCAGTAACCACCAGAGGGAGCCCAAAAACAGAACTCACAACAGTACCCCCCCCTTGAGGAGGGGTCACCGAACCCTCACGAGAACCACCAGGGCGACCAGGATGAGCCCTATGAAAAGCGCGAACCAAATCATCAGCATGAACATCCGAGGCAACCACCCAAGAATTATCCTCCTGACCATAACCCTTCCACTTGACCAAATACTGGAGTTTCCGTCTGGAAACACGAGAATCCAAGATCTTCTCCACAACATACTCCAATTCTCCCTCCACCAGTACTGGAGCAGCAGGCTCAAGCGAAGGAACAACAGGTACCTCATACTTCCGCAACAACGACCGATGAAACACATTATGAATAGCAAACGATGCCGGGAGATCCAAACGAAACGACACAGGGTTAAGAATTTCCAAGATCCTATAGGGACCGATGAACCGAGGCTTGAACTTAGGAGAAGAGACCTTCATAGGAACAAAACGAGAAGATAACCACACCAAGTCACCAACAAGAAGTCGAGGACCCACGCGGCGACGGCGATTAGCAAACTGCTGAGCCTTCTCCTGGGACAACTTCAAATTGTCCACCACATGACTCCAAATCCGATGCAACCTATCCACCACCATGTCCACTCCAGGACAATCAGAAGGTTCCACCTGACCAGAGGAAAAACGAGGATGAAACCCCGAATTACAAAAGAAAGGAGAAACCAAGGTAGCAGAACTAGCCCGATTATTAAGGGCAAACTCGGCCAACGGCAAAAAGGTAACCCAGTCATCCTGATCAGCAGAAACAAAACACCTTAAATAAGTTTCCAAGGTCTGATTAGTTCGTTCAGTCTGACCATTCGTCTGAGGATGGAATGCAGACGAAAAGGACAAATCAATGCCCATCTTAGCACAGAACGTCCGCCAAAATCTAGACACAAACTGGGATCCCCTGTCAGAAACGATGTTCTCAGGAATCCCATGCAAACGAACCACATTCTGAAAAAACAGAGGGACCAACTCAGAGGAGGAAGGCAACTTAGGCAAGGGTACCAGATGAACCATTTTAGAAAAGCGATCACACACAACCCAGATGACGGACATTTTTTGAGAGACAGGGAGATCCGAAATAAAGTCCATGGAAATGTGCGTCCAAGGCCTCTTCGGGATAGGCAAAGGGGACAACAATCCACTGGCCCGAGAACAGCAAGGCTTAGCCCGAGCACAAACCTCACAAGACTGCACAAAAGAACGCACATCCCTCGACAAGGAAGGCCACCAAAAAGACCTGGCCACCAAGTCTCTAGTACCAAATATTCCAGGATGACCTGCCAACGCAGAAGAATGGACCTCGGAGATGACTCTACTGGTCCAATTATCCGGAACAAACAGTCTCTCAGGCGGACAACGATCAGGTTTACCCGCCTGAAACTCCTGCAAAGCACGTCGCAAGTCTGGGGAGACAGCAGACAAAATCACCCCATCCCTAAGGATACCAGAGGGCTCAGAATTTCCAAGGGAGTCAGGCACAAAACTCCTAGAAAGAGCATCCGCCTTCACATTCTTTGAACCTGGCAGGTATGAAACCACAAAATTGAAACGAGAGAAAAACAGTGACCAACGAGCCTGTCTAGGATTCAGACGCCTGGCAGACTCAAGGTAAATCAAATTTTTGTGATCAGTCAAGACCACCACACGATGTCTAGCACCCTCTAGCCAATGACGCCACTCCTCAAATGCCCACTTCATGGCCAAAAGTTCCCGATTACCAACATCATAATTCCGCTCAGCCGGCGAAAACTTTCTAGAAAAAAACGCGCATGGCTTCATCACTGAGCCATCGGAGCTTCTCTGTGACAAAACCGCCCCCGCTCCAATCTCGGAAGCATCAACCTCAACCTGAAAAGGGAGCGAAACATCTGGCTGACGCAACACAGGAGCAGAAGAAAACCGGCGCTTAAGTTCCTGAAAGGCCTCCACAGCCGCAGGAGACCAATTAGCAACATCAGCACCCTTCTTAGTCAAATCCGTCAAAGGCTTAACAACACTAGAAAAATTAGTTATAAAACGACGATAGAAATTAGCAAAGCCCAAGAACTTCTGTAGACTCTTAAGAGATGTAGGCTGCGTCCAGTCACAAATAGCCTGAACCTTGACGGGATCCATCTCAATAGTAGAAGGGGAAAAAATATACCCCAAGAAAGAAATCTTCTGGACTCCAAAGAGACACTTTGAGTCTTTTACAAACAAGGAATTGGCCCGCAGGACCTGAAACACCTTCCTGACCTGCTGAACATGAGACTCCCAGTCATCAGAAAAAACCAAAATATCATCCAAATACACAATCATAAATTTATCCAGATATTCACGGAAAATATCGTGCATAAAGGACTGGAAGACTGAAGGAGCATTAGAAAGTCCAAAAGGCATTACCAAATACTCAAAATGGCCCTCAGGCGTATTAAATGCGGTTTTCCACTCATCACCTTGCTTTATTCGTATAAGATTATACGCACCCCGAAGATCAATCTTAGTGAACCATTTAGCCCCCTTAATGCGAGCAAACAAATCAGTCAACAATGGCAAAGGATACTGATATTTTACGGTAATCTTATTCAAAAGACGATAATCTATACAAGGCCTCAAGGAACCATCTTTTTTGGCCACGAAAAAAAAACCTGCTCCCAAAGGGGACAAAGATGGACGGATATGTCCCTTTTCCAAGGACTCCTTAACATAATCCCGCATAGCAGTATGCTCTGGCACTGACAGATTGAACAAACGACCTTTAGGAAATTTACTGCCTGGAATTAAATTTATAGCACAATCGCAATCCCTGTGAGGAGGAAGCGAACTGAGCTTAGGCTCCTCAAAAACATCCCGATAGTCAGACAAAAACACAGGAATCTCAGAAGGAGTAGATGAAGCGATAGAAATCGGAGGTGCATCATCATGAACCCCCTGACAACCCCAGCTTAACACAGACATTGATTTCCAGTCAAGGACTGGATTATGAGTTTGTAACCATGGCAGACCAAGTACTAGAACATCATGCAAATTATACAGTACCAGGAAGCGAATCACCTCCTGGTGAACGGGAGTCATACGCATGGTCACTTGTGTCCAGTACTGAGGTTTATTCATAGCCAAAGGTGTAGAGTCAATTCCCTTCAAAGGAATAGGGACTTCCAGAGGCTCCAGACTAAACCCACAGCGATTGGCAAATGACCAATCCATAAGACTCAGGGCAGCGCCTGAATCCACATAGGCATCGACGGAAATGGATGATAATGAACAAATCAGAGTCACAGACAGAATGAACTTAGACTGTAAAGTACTAATGGCAACAGACTTATCAACCTTTTTTGTGCGTTTAGAGCATGCTGATATAACATGAGCTGAATCACCACAATAAAAGCACAACCCTTTTTTCCGCCTATACTTTTGCCGTTCACTTCTGGACTGAATTCTATCACATTGCATTATCTCAGGTGACGGTTCAGACGACACCGCCAAATGATGCACAGGTTTGCGCTCCCGTAAACGCCGATCAATCTGAACAGCCATAGTCATAGACTCATTCAGACCAGCAGGCGCAGGGAACCCCACCATAACATCTTTAATGGCCTCAGAAAGGCCATCTCTAAACTTTGCAGCCAGAGCGCACTCATTCCACTGAGTAAGTACCGACCACTTCCGAAATTTTTGACAATAAATTTCTGCTTCATCTTGCCCCTGAGAGAGGGCCAACAAAGCTTTTTCAGCCTGAATCTCTTGGTTAGGTTCCTCATAGAGCAAACCTAATGCCAGAAAAAACGCATCCGCATTAAGCAACGCAGGGTCCCCTGGTGCCAATGCAAATGCCCAATCCTGAGGGTCACCCCGCAGGAAAGATATAATAATCTTGACTTGCTGAGCAGGGTCTCCAGAGGAGCGAGATTTCAAAGAAAGAAACAACTTGCAATTGTTCCTAAAATTCAGAAAACGAGATCTATCTCCAGAAAAAAACTCTGGGACAGGAATTCTAGGTTCAGACATAGGAGCATGTACAACAAAATCCTGTATATTTTGAACCTTAGTGGCAAGATTATTCAGGCTGGAAGCCAAACTCTGGACGTCCATGATAAACAGCTGGGATCAGAGCCATTCAAAGATTAAGAGGAGGAGGAAGTAGCCACGCTGCAATAAGGCTAGGCAGCAAACTCTGAGGGAAAGAGAAAAAAAAAAAAAAAAAACTTCCTCAGACTACTTATCCTCCTACTTCAGCCAATACAATTAACACTTTGTGGGCCGGTTATACTGTCATGATCCCAATGGCAGGGGATCACTAAAGGACAAGCACAGATACAAACAAGCTCTAGGGCGATGGAACCTGAGCTGACCGCGACCCTGAACCTAACACACAAATAAAAGTAGCCGGGGAACGTGCCTACGATGATCCTAGACGTCTCGCTCCAGCCGAAGATCTAACTTCCCCTATTAGAAGAAACACAGACCTCTCTTGCCTCCAGAGAAATCCCCCACAGAAATAGCAGCCCCCCACATATAATGACGGTGAAATGAGAGGAAAGCACATACGCAGTATGAAAACAGTTTCAGCAAAATGAGGCCCGCTAAAGCTAGATAGCAGAGGATACAAAAGTGAACTGCGCGGTCAGCGAAAAACCCTTCAAAAACCCATCCTGAAATTACTTGAACTCATGTGCCAACTCATGGTACATGAGGAGCAATTTCAGCCCACTAGAGCAACCAGCAGCAAGAATCACATATCTGCAGGCTGGACTAAAAACCAAATAAAGCAAAACACCAAAACAGGAAAATCCAAACTTAGCTTGACCAGAAGGTTCTAGGAGCAGGGAGCAGAGGTAACAAGACACACTGGATACATTGATAACCGGCGAGGAAATGCCAGCAAAGCCAGGTTAAATAGGAAACTCCCATATGCTGATGGAACAGGTGGAACCCAGAAACCCAGGAAAGACAAGTCACCCAGTACCATCAGTAACCACCAGAGGGAGCCCAAAAACAGAACTCACAACAGCGCTCCTTCCCTTTCGAGCTCTGCCGTGCACCCAAACAGTGGTTCCCCCCAACATATGGGGTATCAGCGTTCTCAGGACAAGTTGGACAACAACTTTTGAGGTCCAATTTGTCCTGTTACCCTTGGGAAAATAAAAACATAGGGGATAAAATATCATTTTCGTGGAAAAAAAAATATTTTTTATTTTCACGGCTCTGCGTTATAAACTGTAGTGAAACACTTGTTGGTTCAAAGCTCTCACAACACATCTAGATAAGTTCCTTGGGGGGTCTAGTTTCCAATATGGGGTCACTTGTGGTGGGTTTCTACTGTTTAGGTACATCAGGGGCTCTGCAAATGCAACATGACACCTGCAGTCCATTCCATCTAAGTCTGCATTTCAAACGGTGCTCCTTCCCTTCCGAGCTCTGCCATGCACTCAAACGGTGGTTCCCCCCCACATGTGGGGTATCAGCGTACTCAGGACAAATTGGACAATAACATTTGTGGTCCAATTTCTCCTGTTACCCTTGGAAAAAAAAAATTGCGGGCTAAAACATCATTTTGTGGAAAGAAAAAATGATTTTTTAATTTTCACAATGCTACATTCTAAACTTTAGTGAAACAATTGGGGGTTAAAAGTGCTCACCACACATCTAGATAAGTTCCTTAGGGGGTCTTCTTTCCAAAATGGGGTCACTTGTGGGGAGTTTCCACTGTTAAGGCACGTCAGGGGCTCTCCAAATGCGACATGGCGTCCGATCTCAATTCCAGCCAATTTTGCATTGAAAAGTCAAATGGCACTCCTTCCCTTCCGAGCTCTGCCATGCGCTCAAACAGTGGTTTATCCCCATATATGAAGTATCGACGTACTCAGGACAAATTGCACAACAACTTTTGGGGTACAATTTAACCTTTTACCCTTGGGAAAATAAAAAATTTGGGGCAAAAAGATCATTTTTTGTGAAAATTAATAAAAAAATTTTTTTTACGGCTCTACATTATAAACTTCTGTGAAGCACTTGGAGGTTCAAAGTGCTCACCACACATCTAGATTAGTTCCTTAGGGGGTCTACTTTCCAAAATGGTGTCACCTGTGGGGGTTTCCACTGTTTAGGCACATCAGGGGCTCTCCAATCGTGACATGGGCTCCGATCTCAATTCCAGCAAATCTTGCATTGAAAAGTCAAATAGCACTCCTTCCCTTCCGAGCTCTGCCATGTGCCCAAACAGTGGTTTACCCCCACATATGGGGCATCGGCGTACTCAGGACAAATTGTACAACGACTTTTGTGGTCCAATTTCTCCTGTTACCCTTGGTAAAATGAAACAAATTGGACCTGAAGTAAAAATTTTGTGAAAAAAAAGTTAAATGTTCAATTTTTTTAAACATTCAAAAAATTCCTGTGAAGCACCTGAAGGGTTAATAAACTTTTTGAATGTGGTTTTGAGTACCTTGAGGGGTGCAGTTTTTAGAATGGTGTCACTTTTGGGCATTTTCTGTCATATAGACCCCTCAAAGTCACTTCAAGTGTGAGGTGGTCCGTAAAAAAATGGTTTTGCAAATTTTGTTGCAAAAATGAGAAATCGCTGGTTAACTTTTAACCCTTATAACGTCCTAACAAAAAAAAATTATGTTTCCAAAATTGTGCTGATGTAAAGCAGACATGTGGGAAATGTTGTTTATTAACTATATTATGTGATATAACTCTCTAATTTAAGGGCATAAAAACTAAGAGTTTGAAAATTGCTAAATTTTCATAATTTCCGACAATTTTTTGTTTTTTCACAAATAAATGCAAGTCATATCGAAGAAGTTTTACCACTATCATGAAGTACAATATGTCACGAGAAAACAGTGTCAGAATCACCAGGATCCGTTGAAGCGTTTCAGAGTTATGACCTCATAAAGTGACAGTGGTCAGAATTGTAAAAATTGGCCCTGTCACTTAGGTGAAAACAGGCTTTGGGGTGAAGGGGTTAAATCACCCCTAGGATACCCTAAAAACAGTTATTTATGATCCAATTTGTTTCTTACCTCTTAGTTACCTTGTTAGGGTTTCTCATCCATGGAAGGATTGATTTTAATATTTTTGTTGTGGCCCCCTGGGCCTTTCATTTGAGAGCATACCCTTCATTTTCAATATAAAAATATTGTCAAATGAACCTCAAGAGAATAATATAAACTATACTCTGCAAAGTACCTACTCTAAGCTGATTTGGCCATACATGCCTGGACATGTCCCTAACTCAAGTTGTTGGAGGTAGAGCTGGCTGTGGGCTGTTGGTTCATATTGTGTGTATGAGTTCAGTTTTGGGACTTATTATTGTTTTTTTACTTTTATATTAGACCTGGGTCAAAATTGACCCCGACAACACAAATGTTATAATTTTAATACGAGCATTTTACAATTTAGCAAAATAGTTTTATTTTATTGTATTTTGTTTAACAATAAGTTCCTGAAAAAGTCAAAAAGTCTTGATGCAATAAACAAATGTATGTAGAATTTGTTTGCATTTAAAACCTAAAACGGGTTGGTCATGACTAGGGTTGAGCGACCTTGACCTTTTTAGAGTCGAGTCGTGTTTCGCGAAACCCGACTATCTTAGAAGTCGAGTCGAGTGGAATCGGCCGATTATGGCGAAAAGTCGGGTATCGCCCGAAACACGAAACCCAATGCAAGTCAATGGGGGAGCATAGTCGGCAGTGAGTGGAGGCCAGGAAAACACCTACACTGCCCATTTTAATGGCAAAAACATCCATTCTTGCTACAGAAGCTTGTCAATCGTAATTTAGCTTATAATAATTGGAAGGCATTTGAAATTGGGGGTCATTTGGCTAAAGTTGTGGGGGGTAGGGCTGGTTCAAGTAATTAGTGGGCCCAGTAAATCTGGACCACGTCACGGCAGTGGAGCAGGGAGAGGTAAGTATTTCAACTTTGCAAGTGCTGTGATCCTGAGCAAGCAGGGGGGCCCACTCGTTGGCATTGGCACTGGCACAGGGCCCCTCAAAGTACAGCGGTGTGTTTGCACGGCGGGGGCGCCTCCCACCGGCAGCAACACTTTTGCGTACTATGAGAGGCCCTGTGCCAGTGACGTCGCCAACTAGTATTCCTCCCCCCACCTGATGAAGGAACCTGCACTTTCATCTGCACCTTCCTCTTTGTCCCCGTGTAAGGTGGTATGGTATGCGGGAAGAGGAACCTGACTTTCAGCAGGGTCACAATCTTGCTGTGTAGCGTGCACGGGGAATTTTGCGTTATGGGTCAATGTACCAGCAGACTCATCTATCACTGGCTGGGCAATGGGCAGAATGAGGAGGAAACACAGATATAGGCCCAAAGAATAAAGTTGGCTAAATGCAGTTCAAAATTGGTAACACAGGACTAACCAGGGGACATTGCAGTGGAGGACAACTGGAATGAGAGGCTGACACAGAGAGTAGGCCCAAATCAGTAAGTAGTCGAAATGCAGTTCAAAATTGGCAACCGTAGTAAACAGGCGGCACAGCTTTGTTCAGTGGAGGAGAACAGCAAGGAGTGGCAGACACCGATAGTAGGCCCCAACCCAACTAGTAGGCCAAATGCAGTCTAACATTAACAACTACTTAACGAGAGCCTGAAAATGGAATTTCAGGACAGGAAACCAGGAGAACAGCAAGGAGTGGCAGACACCGATAGTAGGCCCCAAACCAACTAGTACGCCAAATGCAGTTGTTCCATTTAACCACAATTTAATGAGAGACTGAAGATAGAAGTTCAGGAAAGGCAACCTGGAGAACACCTTGGAGTGTAACACACCATCTCTCTACACCCCATACCCAATTTGTAGGCCTAATGCAGTGTAGTTTCCAACAACTACTAAACGAGAGTATGAAGATCGAAGCAATGGAGAGGAAACCTGGGGAACACCTTGGAGTGGAACACACCATCTCTCTACACCCCATACCCAATTTGTAGGCCTAATGCAGTGTAGTTTCCAACAACTACTAAACGAGAGCATGAAGATCGAAGCAATGGAGAGGAAACCTGGGGAACACCTTGGAGTGGAACACACCATCTCTCTACACCCCATACCCAATTTGTAGGCCTAATGCAGTGTAGTTTCCAACAACTACTAAACGAGAGCATTAAGATCGAAGCAATGGCGAGGAAACCTGGGGCACACCTTGGGGAGGCAGACACCGTTAGTAGGCCCTACCAAAGTTGTACCCCCAATGCAGTTTTAAAATTCCTAGAGGCTGAAAACAAGACTATTGACGCTCAGCTTTTTTCAAAGGAACACAGCTGAATTGAGTGGCACAGACAGACACAGGTAGTAGGACTTAAACCAAAAATGTGGCTCACTGCAGCTTAAAAAAGTTACAGGGGTACACAAGCAGCAGTGCTCTGGGCAGTGGAGGACAATTTCAATAGTGGACCGCAGACAGACTTTGTACGCCTACTATTAAAAAAAGGATGCTCTATGCATTTAAAAATAGGTTCGAGGGGTCCACGGGCAGCAGTGGTGTGGTCAGTGGACGAGTATTGAAAGGAGGGACCGCAGACAGGCGTAGTAGGCCTAACATAACAAAATTAGGCTGTAGACACTGTAAAATTGGTTCCAGGGGTACACGGGCAGCAGTGGTGTGGTCAGCGGAGGAAAATTGGAATTAGGGACTGCAGACAGACTTTGTAGGCTGTCCCCTGTGGACCATGCATCCAACACATTAACCCAGTGCGCTGTAATGGACACGTAACTTTTTGTGGACATGCCTACTGGTCCATGCGTCTCTTGTCAGGTGCACCTTTCTACTGTTTGATTGCCTGAGTGCTATGACAATGCAGACTTTTTCATGCTGCTGGAGGGCTGGGATGGCTTTTCTCGCAAAAGAAATGTCGACTGGGTAGCTTGAACCGTTGCACAGCGTAGTTCATCTGGGCTTTCTAAATATAAAACAAAGAAAAAAAGGAGGCTACATGCACTTTCAGCTGGGTTCCAGGAGTACACGGCCAGCATTGGTCTGGTCAGTGGAGAACAATTGGAAGGAAGGACCGCAGACAGGCTTCGAAGGCCTAACATAATAACAGATGGCTGTAGGCAATTTTAAATTGGTTCAAGGGGTACACGGGCAGCAGTGGTGTGGTCAGTGGAGGCCTAGTGGAAGGAGTGACCGCAGACAGGCATCGAAGGCCTATCATAATACCAGATGGCTGTAGGCAATTTTAAATTGGTTCCATGGGTACACGGGCAGCAGTGGTGTGGTCAGTGGAGGCCTAGTGGAAGGATTGACCTCAAACAGGCATCGAAGGCCTAACATAATAACAGATGGCTGTAGGCAATTTTAAATTGGTTCCAGGGGAACACGGGCAGCAGTGGCCTGGTCAGTGTAGTAGTAGTAGAAAGAACGGACCGCAGACAGGCTTTGAAGGCCTAACATAATAAAATTGGGCTAGCTGTAGGCAATTTTAAATTGGTTCCAGGGGTACACGGGCAGCAGTGGTGTGGTCAGTGGAGGCCTAGTGGAAGGAGTGACCGCAGACAGGCATCGAAGGCCTAACATAACACCAGATGGCTGTAGGCAATTTTAAATTGGTTCCATGGGTACACGGGAAGCAGTGGTATGGTCAGTGGAGGCCTAGTGGAAGGAGTGACCGCAAACAGGCATCGAAGGCCTAACATAATAACAGATGGCTGTAGGCAATTTTAAATTGCTTCCAGGGGAACACGGGCAGCAGTGGCCTGGTCAGTGTAGTAGTAGTAGAAAGAACGGACTGCAGACAGGCTTCGAAGGCCTAACATAATAAAATTGGGCTGACTGTAGGCAATTTTAAATTGGTTCCAGGGGTACACGAGCAGCAGTGGTGTGGTCAGTGGAGGCCTAATGGAAGGAGTGACCGCAGACAGGCATCGAAGGCCTAACATAATACCAGATGGCTGTAGGCAATTTTAAATTTGTTCCATGGGTACACAGGCAGCAGTGGTGTGGTCAGTGGAGGCCTAGTGGAAGGAGTGACCGCAAACAGGCATCGAAGGCCTAACATAATAACAGATGGCTGTAGGCAATTTTAAATTGGTTCCAGGGGAACACGGGCAGCAGTGGCCTGGTCAGTGTAGTAGTAGTAAAAAGAACGGACCGCAGACAGGCTTCGAAGGCCTAAAATAAAAAATTGGGCTGGCTGTAGGCAATTTTAAATTGGTTCCAGGGGTACACGGGCAGCAGTGGTGTGGTCAGTGGAGGCCTAGTGGAAGGAGTGACCGCAGACAGGCATCAAAGGCCTAACATAATAACACATGGCTGTAGGCAATTTTAAATTGGTTCCAGGGGAACACGGGCAGCAGTGGCCTGGTCAGTGTAGTAGTAGTAGAAAGAACGGACCGCAGACAAGCTTCGAAGGCCTAACATAAAAAAATTGGGCTGGCTGTAGGCAATTTTAAATTGGTTCCAGGGGTACACGGGCAGCAGTGGTGTGGTCAGTGGAGGCCTAGTGGAAGGAGTGACCGCAGACAGGCATCGAAGGCCTAACATAATAACACATGGCTGTAGGCAATTTTAAATTGGTTCCAGGGGAACACGGGCAGCAGTGGCCTTGTCAGTGTAGTAGTAGTAGAAAGAACGGACCGCAGACAGGCTTCGAAGGCCTAACATAAAAAAATTGGGCTGGCTGTAGGCAATTTTAAATTGGTTCCAGGGGTACACGGGCAGCAGTGGTGTGGTCAGTGGAGGCCTAGTGGAAGGAGTGACCGCAGACAGGCATCGAAGGCCTAACATAATAACACATGGCTGTAGGCAATTTTAAATTGGTTCCAGGGGAACATGGGCAGCAGTGGCCTGGTCAGTGTAGTAGTAGTAGAAAGAACGGACCGCAGACAGGCTTCGAAGGCCTAACATAACAAAAATGTCAATTCAATGGTATTGTCAGTGCCAGGCATTGAAGGATGTCAGCGCATAGACTAAACATTGGTGGAGCTGTGAGAGATAATTTTGCAAGTGGTAGAGCACTGTTTGAGCTGGGGGGGGGGACTGTCTTGTGGCCGGCGGTACAGGCCCAGGGCCCCTCATATTACAACGGTGTGTATGACGTTGGGTGCGCACCACCACCGCCAGAGACACTTTATTGTACTATGAGGGACCCAGCGGCAGTGCCGTCGACCAAAAGCGGGCACACCCACCTCTTCAGACAAACAGCACTCTCACGGGTGCTGGCGCCAAGTGGCGATACCACGGCCCCGTGTGGGGAGTTTGGCCATTTAGTGAGGTGTAAACATGTCGTATGCTGGACAATCAGGTGCAGAAAATTACGAGATTGGAAAAGTCATTCAGAATAGTCAACAGGCAAGACCTTTTCATAGGAAAGCTAGGTGTCAGCCGGGCAAGGTGGGGCAAAAGATTTCGAAATCCAGTTGTGGTTCATTTTAATGAAGGTTAGATCATCTACATTTTGGGTAGCCAGACGAGTCCTTTTTTCTGTTAGTATTGAACCTGCAGCACTGAATACTCTTTCTGATAGGACACTAGCTGCCGGGCAAGCAAGCTCCTGCAATGCATATTCTGCCAATTCTGGCCAGGTGTCTAATTTGGATGCCCAGTAATCAAATGGGAATGACGGTTGAGGGTGAACGTCGATAAGGGATGAAAAATAGTTAGTAACCATACTGGACAAATGTTGTCTCCTGTCACTTTGAATTGATGCTGCAGTACCTGTCCTGTCTGCGGTCATAGCAAAATCACTCCACAACCTGGTCAGAAAACCCCTCTGGCCAACGCCACTTCTGATTTCTGCCCCTCTAACACCTCTGGTCTGCTGGCCCCTGCAGCTCGTGTGAGAACGATCACGGGCGCTGTGTGCAGGGAATGCCAGAAGCAAACGGTCAACAAGAGTTGATTGTTTGGTTGCTAATATTATTTCCAAGTTGTCATGTGGCATTATATTTTGCAATTTGCCTTTATAGCGAGGATCAAGGAGGCAGGCCAACCAGTAATCATCATCGTTCATCATTTTAGTAATGCGTGTGTCCCTTTTGAGGATACGTAAGGCATAATCCGCCATGTCGGCCAAAGTTCCAGTTCTCAAATCTGCGGTTGTGCTTGGTTGAGGGGCAGTTTCAGGCAAATCCACGTCACTTGTGTCCCTCCAAAAACCAGAACCCGGCCTTGCCGCGCCAACAATTTCCAGTGGCCCCGGAAAAGCTTCCTCATTAAAAATATAATCATCCCCATCATCCTCCTCGTCCTCCTCCTCCTCTTCGCCCGCTACCTCATCCTGTACACTGCCCTGGCCAGACAATGGCTGACTGTCATCAAGGCTTTCCTCTTCCTCAGCTGCAGACGCCTGATCCTTTATGTGCGTCAAACTTTGCATCAGCAGACGCATTAGGGGGATGCTCATGCTTATTATGGTGTTGTCTGCACTAACCAGCCGTGTGCATTCCTCAAAACACTGAAGGACTTGACATATGTCTTGAATCTTCGACCACTGCACACCTGACAACTCCATGTCTGCCATCCTACTGCCTGCCCGTGTATGTGTGTCCTCCCACAAAAACATAACAGCCCGCCTCTGTTCGCACAGTCTCTGAAGCATGTGCAGTGTTGAGTTCCACCTTGTTGCAACGTCTATGATTAGGCGATGCTGGGGAAGGTTCAAAGAACGCTGATAGGTCTGCATACGGCTGGAGTGTACGGGCGAACGGCGGATATGTGAGCAAAGTCCACGCACTTTGAGGAGCAGGTCGGATAACCCCGGATAACTTTTCAGGAAGCACTGCACCACCAGGTTTAAGGTGTGAGCCAGGCAAGGAATGTGTTTCAGTTGGGAAAGGGAGATGGCAGCCATGAAATTCCTTCCGTTATCACTCACTACCTTGCCTGCCTCAAGATCTACAGTGCCCAGCCACGACTGCGTTTCTTTCTGCAAGAACTCGGACAGAACTTCCGCGGTGTGTCTGTTGTCGCCCAAACACTTCATAGCCAATACAGCCTGCTGACGTTTGCCAGTAGCTGCCCCATAATGGGAGACCTGGTGTGCAACAGTGGCAGCTGCGGATGGAGTGGTTGTGCGACTGCGGTCTGTGGACGAGCTCTCGCTTCTGCAGGAGGACGAGGAGGAGGAGGAGGGGGTGCGAACGGCTACAGCCAACTGTTTCCTAGACCGTGGGCTAGGCAGAACTGTCCCAAACTTACTGTCCCCTGTGGACCCTGCATCCACAACATTCACCCAGTGTGCCGTGATGGACACGTAACGTCCCTGGCTATGCCTACTGGTCCATGCATCTGTTGTCAGGTGCACCTTTGTGCTCACAGATTGCCTGAGTGCATGGCCGATGCGCTCTTTAACATGCTGGTGGAGGGCTGGGATGGCTTTTCTGGAAAAAAAGTGTCGACTGGGTAGCTCGTAGCGTGATACAGCGTAGTCCATCAGGGCTTTGAAAGCTTCGCTTTCAACTAACCGGTAGGGCATCATCTCTAACGAGATTAGTCTAGCTATGTGGGCGTTCAAACCCTATGTACGCGGATGCGAGGCTAAGTACTTCCTTTTTCTAACCATAGTCTCATGTAGGGTGAGCTGGACTGGAGAGCTGGAGATCGTGGAACTAGCGGGGGTGCCGGTGGACATGGCAGACTGAGAGACGGTGGGAGATGGTATTGTTGCCGCCGGTGCCCTAAATGCAGTGTTTCCTACTACGAAACTGGTGATTCCCTGACCCTGACTGCTTTGGCCTGGCAAAGAAACCTGCACAGATACTGCAGGTGGTGTGGAAAATGGTGGCCCTACACTGCCGGAAGAGATGTTGCGTTGATGACTAGCTTCATTGGCCGAGGGTGCTACAACCTTAAGGGACGTTTGGTAGTTAGTCCAAGCTTGCAAATGCATGGTGGTTAAATGTCTATGCATGCAACTTGTATTGAGACTTTTCAGATTCTGCCCTCTGCTTAAGGTAGTTGAACATTTTTGACAGATGACTTTGCGCTGATCAATTGGATGTTGTTTAAAAAAATGCCAGACTGCACTCTTCCTGGCATCGGATACCTTTTCAGGCATTGCAGACTGAGCTATAAGCGGATGGCCACGCTGTCCTCCAACAGGTTTTGGCTTTGCCACGCGTTTTGGGCAAGATACGGGCCCGGCAGATGGAACCTGTTGCGATGTTGATGCCTGCTGCGGCCCCTCCTCCTCCGCTTCAGAACTGCTGCCGCCTGCACCCTGTTCCCCCAATGGCTGCCAATCGGGGTCAAGAACTGGGTCATCTATTACCTCTTCTTGTAGCTCGTGTGCCACTTCGTCTGTGTCACCGTGTCGGTCGGTGGTATAGCGTTCGTGATGGGGCAACATAGTCTCATCAGGGTCTGATTCTTGATCATTACCCTGCGAGGGCAATGTTGTGGTCTGAGTCAAAGGACCAGCATAGTAGTCTGGCTGTGGCTGTGCATCAGTGCACTCCATGTCAGATTCAACTTGTAATGGGCATGGACTGTTAACTGCTTCACTTTCTAAGCCAGGGACGGTATGTGTAAAGAGCTCCATGGAGTAACCCGTTGTGTCGCCGGCTGCATTCTTCTCTGTTGTTGTTTTTGCTGAAGAGGACAAGGAAGCGACTTGTCCCTGACCGTGAACATCCACTAACGACGCACTGCTTTTACATTTACCAGTTTCACGAGAGGAGGCAAAAGAGCTAGAGGCTGAGTCAGCAAGATAAGCCAAAACTTGCTCTTGCTGCTCCGGCTTTAAAAGCGGTTTTCCTACTCCCAGAAAAGGGAGCGTTCGAGGCCTTGTGTAGCCAGACGACGAACCTGGCTCCACAGCTCCAGACTTAGGTGCAATATTTTTTTTCCCACGACCACCTGATGCTCCACCACTACCACTACCCTCATTACCAGCTGACAATGAACGCCCCCGGCCACGACCTCTTCCACCAGACTTCCTCATTGTTTTAAAAACGTAACCAAACTAACGGTATTTGTTGCTGTCACACAACTTACACGGTGAGCTATAACTTCAGTATGATTTAGCTACCCCTTTACAGGTGGGTGAGACCACAACGAAAAACAGGCACAATGTTACACACTCTGTTTTTGGTGGCACCAAATGAGAGAGATGCCACACACGCAGGACTGTCACTGAAGCACAAATGTAAATATTAATCTCCCACTGTTTTTTTTTATTTTATTTTTTTTTTTCAGGGAGACTTTAGAAACAAAATAAAATAAAATGATTTTTTCAGGAAGAATTTAGAAACCAAATAACATAAAATGATTTTTTCAGGGAGAATTTAGAAAACAAATAAAACAAAAAAAGGCTTTCTATGGCCCACTGAGTGAGAGATGACGCACACAGGAGTCAGGAGTGGCACACAAGCCCAGAGGCCAATATTTTTCTCCCATTGATTGATGTAGTGATTTTTTCAGGTAGATTTTGGAACCCAAATCAAGCAAAAAAAATAATAGGCTTTCTATGGCCCACAATTGGAGAGAGAGAGAGAGATGGCACACCCAGGAGTCAAGACTGGCACACAAGCAGAAAGGGCAATATTAATCTCCCACTGATTTTTTTTTTTTTCAGGGAGACTTTAGAAAAAAAAAATAATAGAATAAAATGATTTTTTCAGGAAGAATTTAGAAACCAAATAAAATAAAATTATTTTTTCAGGGAGAATTTAGAAAACAAATAAAACAAAAAATAGGCTTTCTATGGCCCACTGAGTGAGAGATGACGCACACAGGAGTCAGGAGTGGCACACAAGCCCAGAGGCCAATATTGTTCTCCCAATGATTGATGTAGTGATTTTTTCAGGTAGATTTTGGAACCCAAATCAAGCTAAAAAAATAATAGGCTTTCTATGGCCCACAATTGGAGAGAGAGAGAGAGAGATGGCACACCCAGGGGTCAAGACTGGCACACAAGCAGAAAGGGCAATATTAATCTCCCACTGATTTTTTTTTTTTCAGGGAGACTTTAGGAAAAAAAATTAAAAAAAATGATTTTTTTTCAGGAAGAATTTAGAAACCAAATAAAATAAAATGATTTTTTCAGGGAGAATTTAGAAAACAAATAAAACAAAAAATAGGCTTTCTATGGCCCACTATCTGAGAGAGAGAGATGGCACGCTTAGGACTGGCACACAAGCCCAAAGGCCAATAATAATCTCCCTTTTTTTTTTTTCTGGGAGAATTTATAAAACAAAAAAAAAAATAAATAGGCTTTCTATGGCCCACTATTTGTGAGAGAGATGGCACGCTTAGGACTGGCACACAAGCCCAAAGGCCAATATTAATCTCCCACTGATTGATTTATTAATTTTTTCAGGTAGAATTTAGAACCCAAATAAAGCAAAAAAAAAAAATAGGCTTTCTATGGCCCACTGAGTGAGTGATGATGCACACAGGAGTCAGGAGTGGCACACAAGCCCTGAGGCCAATATTTTTCTCCCACTGATTGATGTAGTGATTTTTTCAGGTAGATTTTGGAACCCAAATCAAGCAAAAAAATAAATAGGCTTTCTATGGCCCACTGACTGAGAGATGGCACACACAGGAGTCAGGAGTGGCACACAAGCCCTGAGGCCAATATTTTTCTCCCACTGATTGATGTAGTGATTTTTTCAGGTAGATTTTAGAACCCAAATCAAGCAAAAAAATAAATAGGCTTTCTATGGCCCACTGAGTGAGAGATGGCACAGACAGGGATGGCACTCTAGCAGAAATGCCAATCTTAATCTCCCACAAAAAAAAAAAAAGGAACTGTCCTTCAATTACTATCTCCCTGCAGTAATCTCAGCCAGGTATGGCAGGCAGCAATAAGGAGTGGACTGATGCACAAATTAAATAAAAAGTGTGGACAAACAAACAAGATAGCTGTGCAGAAAGGAAGGAACAAGAGGATTTGTGCTTTGAAAAAAGCAGTTGGTTTGCACAGCGGCGTACACACAGCAATGCAGCTATCAGAGAGCCTTCTAGGGCAGCCCAATGAGCTACAGCGCTGAGGAAAAAAAAAATGTAGCTTCCACTGTCCCTGCACACCGAAGGTGGTGTTGGACAGTGCAAATCGCTACAGCACAAGCGGTGTGGTGGTTAATGAACCCTGCCTAACGCTATCCCTGCTTCTGACGAAGCGGCAGCAACCTCTCCCTAAGCTCAGATCAGCAGCAGTAACATGGCGGTCGGCGGGAACGCCCCTTTATAGCCCCTGTGACGCCGCAGACAGCAAGCCAATCACTGCAATGCCCTTCTCTAAGATGGTGGGGACCAGGATCTATGTCATCACGCTGCCCACACTCTGCGTTTACCTTCATTGGCTGAGAAATGGCGCTTTTCGCGTCATTGAAACGCGACTTTGGCGCGAAAGTCGCGTACCGCATGGCCGACCCCGCACAGGGGTCGGATCGGGTTTCATGAAACCCGACTTTGCTAAAAGTCGGCGACTTTTGAAAATGAACGACCCGTTTCGCTCAACCCTAGTCATGACCCTAACACAAGAGGAAGGTTAAACACATCAAGGGCTCTCCAAACGCGACATGGCGTCCAATCTCAATTCCAGCCAATTCTGCGTTGAAAAAGTAAAACAGTGCTCCTTCCCTTCCGAGCTCTCCCATGTGCCCAAACGGTGGTTCCCCCCACATATGGGGTATCAGCGTACTCAGGACAAATTGGACAACAACTTTTGGGGTCCAATTTCTCCTGTTACTCTTGGGAAAATACAAAACTGTGGGCTAAAAATAATTTTTTGGGGAATTTTTTATTTTTTTATTTTCAAGGCTCTGCGTTATAAACTGTAGTGAAACACCTGGGGTTTCAAAGTTCTCACAACACAACTAGATAAGTTCCTTGGGGGTCTAGTTTCCAATATGGGGTCACTTGTGGGGTTTTTCAACTGTTTAGGTACATTAGGGGCTCTGCAAACTCAATGTGATGCCTGCAGACCATTCCATCTGCATTCTGCAAGTCTGCATTCCAAATGATGCTCCTTCCCTTCCGAGCTCTGCCATGCGCTCAAACGGTGGTTTACCCCCCACATATCGGGTATCAGCGTACTCAGGACAAATTGGACAACAACATTTAGGGTCCAATTTCTCCTGTTACCCTCGGAAAATACAAAACTGGGGGCTAAAAAATAATTTTTGTGGGAAAAAATTTTTGTTTTATTTTTACGGCTCTGCATTATAAACTTCTGTGAAGCCCTTGGTGGGTCAAAGTGCTCACCACACATCTAGATAAGTTCCTTAGGGAGTCTACTTTCTAAAATGGTGTCACTTGTGGAGGGTTTCAATGTTTAGGCACATCAGTGGCTCTCCAAACACAACATGGTGTCCCATCTCAATTCTTGTCAATTTTGCATTGAAAAGTCAAACGGCGCTCCTTCCCTTCTGAGCTCTCCCATGCGCCCAAACAGTGGTTTACCCCTACATATGGGATATCAGCGTACTCAGGACAAATTGTACAACAACTTTTGGGGTCCAATTTCTTCTCTTACCCTTGGGAAAATAAAAAATTGGGGGCGAAAAGATAATTTTTGTGAAAAAATATGATTTTTTTATTTTTATGGTTCTGCATTATAAACTTCTGTGAAGCACTTGGTGGGTCAAAGTGCTCACCACACCTCTAGATAAGTTCCTTAGGGGGTCTACTTTCCAAAATGGTGTCACTCATGGGGGGTTTCAATGTTTAGACACATCAGTGGCTCTCCAAACCCAACATGGCGTCCCATCTCAATTCCTGTCAATTTTGCATTGAAGTCAAAAGGCGCTCCTTTTCTTCCAAGCTCTGTCATGCGCCCAATGAGTGGTTTACCCCTACATATGGGGTATTGGAGTACTCAGGACAAATTGTACAACAACTTTTGTGGTCCATTTTCTCCTGTTACCCTTGGTAAAGTAAAACAAATTGGAGCTGAAGTAAATTTTTTGTGAAAAAAAAGTAAATGTTTATTTTTATTTAAACATTCCAAAAATTCATGTGAAACACCTGAAGGGTTAAAAAAAACTTCTTGAATGTGGTTTTGAGCACCTTGAGGGGTGCAGTTTTTAGAATGGTGTCACACTTGGGTATTTTCTATCATATAGACCCCTCAAAATGACTTCAAATGAGATGTGGTCCCTAATAAAAAAAATGGTGTTGTAAAAATGAGAAATTGCTGGTCAACGTTTAACCCTTATAACTCCCTAACAAAAAAAAATTTTGTTTCCAATATTGTGCTGATGTAAAGTAGACATATGGGAAAGGTTATTTAGTAAGTATTTTGTGTGATATATCTCTGTGAATTAATTGCATAAAAATTCAAAGTTGGAAAATTGCAAAATTTTCAAAATTTTCGCCAAATTTCTGTTTTTTTCACAAATAAACGCAGGAAATATCAAAGAAATTTTACCACTATCATGAAGTACAATATGTCCCGAGAAAACTTTGTAAGAATCACTTGGATCCGTTGAAGCATTCCAGAGTTTTAACCTCATAAAGGGACAGTGGACAGAATTGTAAAAACTGGCCTGGTCATTAACGTGCAAACCACCCTTGGGGGTAAAGGGGTTAATGCACACTCAGGCGGGCCACCCAGTGCTACAAAATACATACTGTGTGAACAGAGACCACAGTTTACAGAGCCATCTGGGTCCAACTGAACCCTGTAAGATAAAGTGCAAAAAAAATCAATATATGTAAGGTATTAGTTAATATTGAGGCCACAATACGTAAGCTGGCAACCCGCGTCAAGGGTCCTTACATTTGCCAGTCCTAACAATAAACATTAAAACAGAGCTCACAGACACAAAAAGAGGACTTGAGAATCCTCCAAAAATTTGAAAAATATAACAGAAAAAAAAGCAGAGATGATTACCTGCTCAGGCCTCCAAACAATTGCACTAACGGTGCAGCAGACCCGATTAATGATGGCAGAAACACATGTGCAGCAATACCGATGTAACAACCACTTTCAATCTAGTGGTGGCTGTTTGGTATATTAGTGTACAAAAGATAAAAGATAATAATCTGTATGCGGCGTTATTCGCAGAGACAATGCAGAGCATCTGGCTGACAGCCTACTAATAACGCACATTTGAACAGGTGCATTTTAGCATTACATGGAAATTTTAACATTACATGGAAATTTTAACATTACAGGGACATTTTAACATTAAAGGAAAATTTTACTTCGCAGCTTAAACCATTCCGTCTTGCCGTGCAACACGTCCATTATCAGAAACAAAATAAGCAGCAAACTTATCCCTCATGTGAGCAAATATCACTGAAGTCCTCAGAGGATGATCTTGGCAATCATGCAATAAAACAGGTTCCTCAGGTTCTAAGTTTGGTCGCTCTTTTACCAGGATGTAGTTGTGCAGAGGAACACAAGCTTTCACAACCTCATCAATAGTCTCAATTTTTAGATTAATGGATGTTCCCAAAAATGCGCCATTTAGAAACCAGCAATCCAAAGGCACACTCAACAGTTCCTCTTGCCCTTGTCAGTCGGTAATTGTAAATCTTTTTTGTGTGATTTAAGTCCTGACTTGAGTACAGATTGATGAGGTTGGCACATATTTGGAACGCTCCATCCCCAACCACAACAAACGGCATTGGCGGTCCTTCGGTATTGGGAAGAGGTTGTGGCTGTGGAAAAATAAAATCATTCCCATATAAACGTTGGCCCATATCAGAGTTTTTGAAAGTCTGTTAGTCATTTCCTCATCCATATGATGCCAATGTCCATGGCGAGAAATTACTTAACATCTGCAATTACCATCAGAACAATGGAAAAGTATTTTTTATAATTGAAATATTCGATTCCACTTCTGGCAGGTTTCAGAATGTGTTTTCCGTCCACAGCCCCCACACAGTTAGGAAAATTACAAATTTCCTTGAATTTTTCAGCATTTTCAAGCCATATTTCGGTTGGGGAGGAATTCTTGCCTCAGAACCTTACCTAAAGCATGGCAGTTGTCTCCAATAATCCCAGAAAGTGTTGACACTCCAATCGTGAGTTGAAAATGGAGGGATGACAAGGTCTTTCCGGTAGCCAAGAATCTGCGGGACCGAAAATGATAAAAAAAATCAGTACATGGCTTTTAGAAAAATCATATTAATGACAGGTGTTTCTTTTTCCTAATTACGTACCTCAGTGTGACAAAAGAGATGTTCCTCAGCAGGAATTGATCGATGGAGTGGTGTGTCCTGCCTGGCGATTGATCCTTGGACATGTAGCAGCAGATCATCGAAGCTCTGTTCTGACATTCTTGTGTAGTCAAAAAACTTCTAAAGGTTTGCACACAGCTCTGTGTACAAAGAGTGGTAGGCTCCACGGCTCTCTCAGAGTTGAAGGATGGGGTGTTGCCAATATCGAGGATGTCTTCTCCGTCTTTCTCTTCTTCTTTGTTCTTGACAAGCCACAGCAAAGGCAGCAGCCAATTTCAATTGTAAATCCAGATCTTCATAGAAGCTGTCCATGTCAAGATCCATCTTGCAGCTTGATACAGCAGCAAAAGATGAGGATTTCATCAGTGCAGTGTGTCTCTATGTACAGAAATTCCACGAGACATGCCTAATGGGTGTCTGATATCAAGGAAAAGCTACTGTGAAGCATTGGAAATATCTAACGCATGCGCATAAACAACACAAACGCATGCCAAAACACATACAAATGCATGGACAGGCAGCCTATTTTTTGCACCATGCGTAAGATGATGCGGATAAAAAACGCTGCATAAGCATGCGTATTTGCATGCGTTTGCGCATGCGGATGATACACTGCGGACTCAAATGCTAATGTGAACCTATCCTTATGCTTAATTTTGTAATTTTACTATTCTGCTATTAGGAGATCATATGGGATGCCAAAGGAATCTATTGCCCTATTGACTATTCACACGTGAGTGGCTCCGATACATGTGGTGACAGTTTCCTCACATACCGGAGACACTGACTCACGTAGACACATTAAAATAAATGTGTCTCTGCACATGTCAGCGTGTTTTCACGGACCATGTGTCTGTTTTCAAAACACGGAGATATGTCAGTGTTCGTGGGAGCGCACGGATCACACGGACCCATTAAAGTCAATGGGTCCGTGTAAACACGTACCGCACATGGATGCTGTCCGTGTGCCATCCATGTGCTGTCCGTGTGCATTTTTCCTTGTCATAGGGTTAAAATTGTAAAAATTGTTGTAATACACGGACACGGACACACGTACAGCACACATACAGCACACGGACCCTAAAAACATTCTCACGGACATCACACAGATCCCACACGGATGGCCTACGTGAGCACACGGACACGGATAACTCCGGTACCGTTTTCTCCGGTACCGGAATTATCTGGATGTGTGAGACTGTCCTAAAATGGATTCTGTATAGTTTCTGTCTGTTATCTAGAATTTTACTGGAAAATATAGGCATGTTGTGCCATTTTGTCCAGTAATTTTAATCAGATTGGCAAAAGAGACTCCAACTCTGAACAGAGAAGACAGGCCAAGATCTATTGTTTAGTTAAAACTTAGCTCCCATGAATCAACTTTTATGGATGTTTGAAGATTATGCTTAATTATTCATTTGTTGCCAATAGACTTTATCGACTGCATTCTGTGCCCCCAGTGAACAGCATCCATCTAAGCATTTTTTTCTATTGCTTGCAGTCAGTTCATCAAAGCACAGAGATTCTAGCCAAGCGATTCCTTTAGTACAACATTATAGTGACACATTTAGAATTTAGAGGTCAGACAGAGCGCTCTGTCAACAGTGACCACTAGGTAACACCGTCCTTATTGACGTGTTCAGCTTTCTTGCTTCCTATGACACAGTATCACACGGCTAGATGCAACATTGGGACACTGACAGCAGATCCTTCACCACGACTTTATGGGGACAGCTAAAATACAGTGTAACCTGTGCAGCGATTGTTAAAAACACGAACAAGCAAATATTTCAATATCATATGCTAAAATCACATGCAATCAATAACCAACTACAGAAAAATGGAAAGCAAAAAAATCATTCAGATGTTAATGTTTTCACCTTCATTATTTCTGTCTTTATCTGAAATTGTACATGTTTGCAGAGGCAAAATAACAGCATCATTAGAAAAGCTGTGAAGCACACTCATAAGAACTGGAAAATATATAGTGCTGTAAAATAAAAAGGCAGAAGCAGGCAATATATTGTATACATCCAGATTTAAGATATTTAAAAACGAACAAGAAGAAAAGCAGAACTTGAAGTTGCACCAAAATTTTGCAACTTTTAGCATTTTAACTTCAGTTTCTCTCAACTCCACCAGAATTGGTGGAGCTTGGATGAGACACTTGTATAATGCCACAGCTCACCTAAGGCATGGCTGGAGTGATATTTTTGGCATGGTGTATGGAGGCTCACGCCACTCTGCAGATACTCCAGATTCATGAAGAGGTGTGCACCTCTTCATGAATTAAGAGTGCCTGTCTCCACCACACCCCCTCATCAAGACCGCCAAGAAAATGGCTGGATGAGTTTTTGCTGCACATAAATAAGATGGGAAAACATTCTGTAAGTTTAGTAGTTATGTAATTTATGTAATCAACCAGGTCTGGCCACATGTTTCTTACCTGACCCAGATACACCTGATGAGATTTTTGTACACTTTTTGCATCATGTTTTTTTCTGTATGGCGCAAGTATATCTGCATTGTGACAAAAACAGGTTCCACGGGACAAAATGGTGTTTGTTTCCCTCTTACATTTCTGTACCACACTGGAGGAAACAGGACAAATGTGAAGGGGTCTAATGTGAAAATTTTGGCAGCAGTTACTGTGACCTGTAAAATAATGTGAAATACAATTACAAGTACGGTATTTGTACAAGCTCCTCTAGCTTCAACAATAATCAGGGATTCACATAATAAATCTCCTGGGTCCTAATGCAAAATGTGTAACAACACTCCCTATCTTTAAAATGCCATAAATTAAAGTCTTCCAAGCCTGAATTCACACACCATCATGTTTTAATAGACAGCAGAGAGGTGCAACACAAATGGCATCTGCATTGTGAACTCATTCATAGATGATTTTCATTCTGAAATATGGCCAAGGTTAAACATACCTCTGCTCTTTTTGGCAGACCAAATAGAACATGTGAATTCACTCATAATCTACAAATTGTCTATATTTTCCATTTAAAAAATAGATCGCACACTGTCAAAAATTAGTCAGAAGCGCAAATGGGGGCTTAATTCTTTAGGGGCTCCAGAGCCCATATGTGACTCCTATCTTTGCGCCCATACAGATGCATGCATTTTCTAAAATTACACTAGTAAAAAGTGTCAAGATTTGGTTGATCATTTAACAATTCACTGAAGGATAGCAACCATGTCTGTAAGTCCTCATAATTAGTGAAGAGAGAATATAATCATTACTCGAGATTTCCCGGGCACGCTCGGGTGACCTCCGAGTATTTTTTAGTGCTCAGTAGTGTTGAGCGATACCTTCCGATATCGGAAAGTATCGGTATCGGTTTGGATCGGCCGATATTCAAAAAATATCGGATATCGCCGATACCGATACCCGATCCCAATGCAAGTCAATGGGACCAAAATATCGGAATTAAAATAAACCCTTTCTTTCCTTGTAGGTTCATTCTACATGAAGGAAAACAACTAAGAATAATGTAGGATGTATTGGGGGAGGTGGCGGAGACATTAAAGGCAATGAGGATTAGCCCAATCAAATAGAATAGCATGATTTTTTTTTTTTTAAAGACGTTCGGATTGAAAAAGATATTGACTATGTAAATTTTTTTTTATTTTGTCAGATATTGATGTTTCACTATTCCACGACCTTCCCCTTCTTTTTTTTCCTTTTCCCACACTTTCATCTTCATCATCATCAGCATCTTTGACATCAACTTCTTCACCTTATTCAGCTTCTTCTTCATCTTCTACCTATTTTTTTTTTTTATTACATTCTTCATATTCATTTTCTTCAACTAATATTATTCTTCCTATTCTACATATTCTTTTTATTCCACTGTTATTATTCTTCCTATTCTACTTCTTCATCATATTCTCATTTGTGACAGGCATTCCCGTAGTTGTTATCTATAAAAGTTGGAAGATTACACCTTCCGTTCTGCCAGTCACAAAAGTTACATTTGTCCGCGTTCAGTTTGGCCTGCAGCATCAGGCTTTATCCAGGGGCACCACGAGGAGGAACGGACTCACCCCCATACACTGCTTAGTCTTCTTCTGCATATAATTTAGATAATATCTTTTGCTCTGATATTAAGTGTTATGCTTAATGTTCTTCTGCTCTTTGTTCTGCAGCCTCTTGTTCTTCTGCTTCTCGGTCTTCCATGTCGTCGTCTCCAGGGTCGTCGTCTTCAGTGTCGTCATCTCCGCCGTCGTCGTCTCCGGCGTCGTCGTCTCCGCCGTCGTCGTCTCCGCCGTCGTCGTCGTCGTCTCCGCCGTCGTCGTCGTCGTCATCGGGGTGGTCTTCCGGGTCGTCGTCGTAGTCGTCATCGGGGTGGTCTTCCGGGTCGTCGACTTTAGGGTCTTAAACTTGGAAATGTAGCAGAAGGTACAAGAAGGCTGAGAAAATGCCAAGAACCAGCTGATGGAACTGGAACTCGGATGGCTACCCGAAGGTTCAAGAGCCTATGGAACTACCGAGGACCAGCTGACGTTACTGGAACCCGGTTACTAAGCAGGAGGTACCCGTGCTAAAAAGCACTACCAAGGACCGCCTGACGTTGGCGGAACTCGGATACCCAGAAGGAGGCACCTAAGCCAAAGGCTCTGCCCGGAACCAGCTGATGTTACTGGAACCAGGATGGGGAGCAGAAGGTACAAGAGCAAAAGACACTGCCGAGAACCAGCTGATGGTACTGGAACCCGGATGGGTAGCCGAAGGTCCAAGAGCCAATGGAACTACCGAGGACCAGCTGACGTTACTGGAACCCGGTTACTAAGCAGGAGGTACCCGTGCCTGAAAGCACTACCAAGGACCACCTGACGTTGGTGGAACTTGGATACCCAGAAGGAGGCACCTAAGCCAAAGGCTCTGCCCGGAACCAGCTGACGTTACTGGAACCAGGATGGGGAGCAGAAGGTACAAGAGCAAAAGACACTGCCTAGAACCAGCTGACGGTGCTGGAACCAGGTGGTGGACCCGAAGGTCCACAGGAGAGGAGAGAACAGCTAGGCCGCGAGGCAGCCGCAGTTACCGAACCCCAACAGTCCTACAGGGGGAGCTGGGCCTACTGGCACTACAGAACCAGCCTTGACTACCAGTTCACGCAGCCCACATAGGAAGCTCCTAAACTGGAGGCACCCTGGAGTTGGCTAACTCGACCGCACCACGACGGGGCAAGCATAGGCGTCTCAGTGAAGTTGACACAACCCGGAAACAGCTGACGGTGCTGAAACCAGGCTTGGCACGAGGGAGTACCTGTGACAAGAACACTGACGAGAACCAGCTGGCGGTGCTGGAACCCGGATGCGTTGCCCCAGTGTGCAAGAGCCAATGGCACGACCGAGGACCAGCTGACGGTGCTGGAACCCGGTTACTAAGCTGTAGGTGCCCGCGCTTAAAAGCACTACCAAGGACCGCCTGGCGTTGGCGGAACTCGGATACCCAGGAGGAGGCACCTAAGCCAAAGGCTCGGCCCGGAACCAGCTGACGGTGCTGGAACCAGGTGGTGGACCCGAAGGTCCACAGGAGAGGAGAGAACAGCTAGGCCGCGAGGCAGCCGCAGTTACCGAACCCCAACAGTCCTACAGGGGGAGCTGGGCCTACTGGCACTATAGAACCAGCCTTGACTACCAGTTCACGCAGCCCACATAGGAAGCTCCTAAACTGGAGGCACCCTGGAGTTGGCTAACTCGACCGCACCACGACGGGGCAAGCATAGGCGTCTCAGTGAGCTTGACACAACCCGGAAACAGCTGACGGTGCTGAAACCAGGCTTGGCACGAGGGAGTACCTGTGACAAGAACACTGCCGAGAACCAGCTGGCGGTGCTGGAACTCGGATGCGTTGCCCCAGTGTGCAAGAGCCAATGGCACGACCGAGGACCAGCTGACGGTGCTGGAACCCGGTTACTAAGCTGTAGGTGCCCGCGCTTAAAAGCACTACCAAGGACCGCCTGGCGTTGGCGGAACTCGGATACCCAGGAGGAGGCACCTAAGCCAAAGGCTCGGCCCGGAACCAGCTGACGGTGCTGGAACCAGGTGGTGGACCCGAAGGTCCACAGGAGAGGAGAGAACAGGTAGGCCGCGAGGCAGCCGCAGTTACCGAACCCCAACAGTCCTACAGGGGGAGCTGGGCCTACTGGCACTACAGAACCAGCCTTGACTACCAGTTCACGCAGCCCACATAGGAAGCTCCTAAACTGGAGGCACCCTGGAGTTGGCTAACTCGACCGCACCACGACGGGGCAAGCATAGGCGTCTCAGTGAGCTTGACACAACCCGGAAACAGCTGACGGTGCTGAAACCAGGCTTGGCACGAGGGAGTACCTGTGACAAGAACACTGCCGAGAACCAGCTGGCGGTGCTGGAACCCGGATGCGTTGCCCCAGTGTGCAAGAGCCAATGGCACGACCGAGGACCAGCTGACGGTGCTGGAACCCGGTTACTAAGCTGTAGGTGCCCGCGCTTAAAAGCACTACCAAGGACCGCCTGGCGTTGGCGGAACTCGGATACCCAGGAGGAGGCACCTAAGCCAAAGGCTCGGCCCGGAACCAGCTGACGGTGCTGGAACCAGGTGGTGGACCCGAAGGTCCACAGGAGAGGAGAGAACAGCTAGGCCGCGAGGCAGCCGCAGTTACCGAACCCCAACTGTCCTACAGGGGGAGCTGGGCCTACTGGCACTACAGAACCAGCCTTGACTACCAGTTCACGCAGCCCACATAGGAAGCTCCTAAACTGGAGGCACCCTGGAGTTGGCTAACTCGACCGCACCACGACGGGGCAAGCATAGGCGTCTCAGTGAGCTTGACACAACCCGGAAACAGCTGACGGTGCTGAAACCAGGCTTGGCACGAGGGAGTACCTGTGACAAGAACACTGCCGAGAACCAGCTGGCGGTGCTGGAACCCGGATGCGTTGCCTATTAAAGATTGTCTTCCTAGAGCCCCAACTAGCGGTGTTGGAGCAAAGGGTAAGCAGGGGGAGATGAGTGTAGGCCGAAGCCTGCACTGGAGGCAGCTTTGTGTCTGCATTGCGTTTGCAGGACACTTTGCCGGCTACACACTGGGGGAACAGCTGGCTTTGCTGAACCCCACTAACACAATGGCGTGTGTTTTTCTCTGTGCAGCTAGCACTTGCGGGCAAAAACTAGCGATGTTAGAGCCCGTGTTGAAGCAGGAGGAGGAGGAGAGGAGCAGAGTGTAGGCCGAAGCCTAGTTGAACCAATTTCAAAGGAAACCTTTAACCCCCCCCTCAGGTGTTACAAAGTACAAGAGACACACCTTGTGCAGTATTAATGCTGCACAAGTGAAAGGTTGCTCTATTAATTTGTCTACTTGCACACGCTGAATGAAAGACATAGACAATTTACCCCATTCTACAGTCAAACTGTAGTGGATGCGTGACTTGGTTTTTTGATGAGACGCAGCACAGGTGTCCAAAATAACGCCTTGGTGCTTGGCGCAGCTTCCTGAGCGTTGTTATTTGCTGTACAGGAGTCTGCGCTCTTGTGTTATCCCTTGGCAATGCCCTGTTAGCGCTGCCCATCTTATGACATCATTTCATGTTGGCCGGTGCGGTTAACGATGGCCATAAATCCCAGACCCACAGTGTCTTTTCATAAAGCCACACTGCGGTGCTGGGATTCGTGGCCTTGAGCAGTAAATATTTTGGCCGCTCACACACGTCCTTACACCTGCTTCAGACTGGGCGGCCTCTGCTGATCCCTTCTCGCATGCCGCGGCCATGAGGCTGCACAGTCTGAAGAAGGCGGAAGGAGATGAGTTAAGACAGGCGAAGATATGCACTGCTCGTGCCCATCAATCACACCCTCGCAGTCAAAATAAGTAAGACAACGAGGAGCATTTTATTCAGGCAGGGCGGACGAACAGGCGCAAGTAGCCAACCAATGATGTCAGAAGACGGGAAGCGCTACCAAGGGGGGTGCTGCGTATCATTAGAAAGGAAAGTCACACCTCAGGGACAGTGGAATGGTCTCAAAGAGACACATTTTGTACGTGTTGAGTTCCACGTGGGCAAGGAGAAAACATCAGCCACCTTGTACAAATGCAGCAGTACTGCTGTACAAGGTGGCTGTTATACATAGAAACACCTGGGGGTGGGGGGCAGGCTCCCTTCAATTTCAGTTCATGTGCCTGCGTGGCGTTTGCAGGTCACGTTGCAAGCTACACAGCAGGGGAACAGCTGGCGTTGCTGAACCCCACTGACACATTGACTGGTGTTTTTCTCTGTGCAGATCGCATGTCCGGGCAAAAACTAGCGGTGTTAGAGCCCAGGGTCAGCAGGAGGAGAGGAGCAAAGTGTAGGCCGAAGCCTGCACTGGTGGCAGCTTTTGGTCAGTTGTGCCAGCGTGGCTTTTGCTGGACACGATGCCGGCTACACAGCGGGGGAACAGCTGGCGGTGCTGAACCCCACTAACACATTGGCTGGTGTTTTTCTCTGTGCAGCTAGCATTTCCGGGCAAAAACTAGCGGTGTTAGAGCCCAGGGTCAGCAGGAGGAGGAGAGGAGCAGAGTGTAGGCCGAAGCCTAGTTGAACCAATTTCAAAGGTTACCTTTAACCCCCCTCAGGTGTTACAAAGTACAAGAGCCACTCCTTCTGCAGCATTAATGCTGCACAAGTAAAAGGTTGCTCTATTAATTTGTCTACTTGCACACGCTGAATGCAACACGTACACTATTTAGCCCATTATACTGTTAAACAGTAGTGGAGGCGTGACTTGTCTTTTTAAAGAAAAGCAGCACAGATGTCGAAAATAACACCTTTTTGCATGGGCGCAGCTTCCTGAGCGTTGTTAGTTGCTGTACAGGAGTCTGCGCTCTTGTGATCCCTTGGCTATGCGCTGTGAGCGCTTCCTGTCTTATGACCTCATTTCATGTTGGCCGTTGCGGTTAGCGGTGGACATGAATCCCAGACCCACAGTGTTTTTTTAAAAAATCACACTGCGGTGCTGGGATTCTTGCCCTTGTGCACTAAATATGTTTGCCGCTCACACATGTCCTTACACCTGCTTCAGACTGGGCGGCCTCATCTGATCCCTTATCGCATGCCGCGGCCATGAGGACACCCAGTCTGAAGAAGGCGGAAGGAGGTGACTTAAAACAGGCGAACATATGCACTGCACATGCCCATCAATAACACCCTCGCATCCAAAATATGAGACAACGAGGGGCGTTGTGTCGGGCAGGGCGGACGCACAGGCACAGGCAGCCAACCAATGATGTCAGAAGACGGGCAGCGCTAACAATGGGGGTGCTGCGTGTCATTAAAAAGGAAAGTCACACCTCAGGGACATTAGCATTGGTCTCTAATGAGACACATTTTGTACGTGTTGAGTTCCACGTGGGCAAGGAGAAAACATCAGCCACCTTGTACAAATGCAGCAGTACTGCTGTACAAGGTGGCTGTTATACATAGAAACACCTGGGGGTGGGGGGCAGGCTCCCTTCAATTTCAGTTCATGTGCCTGCGTGGCGTTTGCAGGTCACGTTGCAAGCTACACAGCAGGGGAACAGCTGGCGTTGCTGAACCCCACTGACACATTGACTGGTGTTTTTCTCTGTGCAGATTGCATGTCCGGGCAAAAACTAGCGGTGTTAGAGCCCAGGGTCAGCAGGAGGAGGAGGAGAGGAGCAAAGTGTAGGCCGAAGCCTGCACTGGTGGCAGCTTTTGGTCGGTTGTGCCAGCGTGGCTTGTGCTGGACACGATGCAAGCTACACAGCAGGGAAACAGCTGGCGTTGCTGAACCCCACTAACACATTGGCTGGTGTTTTTCTCTGTGCAGCTAGCATTTCCGGGCAAAAACTAGCGGTGTTTGAGCCCAGGGTCAGCAGGAGGAGGAGAGGAGCAAAGTGTAGGCCGAAGCCTGCACTGGTGGCAGCTTTTGGTCGGTTGTGCCAGCGTGGCTTTTGCTGGACACGATGCCGGCTACACAGCGGGGGAACAGCTGGCGGTGCTGAACCCCACTAACACATTGGCTGGTGTTTTTCTCTGTGCAGCTAGCATTTCCGGGCAAAAACTAGCGGTGTTAGAGCCCAGGGTCAGCAGGAGGAGGAGAGGAGCAGAGTGTAGGCCGAAGCCTAGTTGAACCAATTTCAAAGGTTACCTTTAACCCCCCCTCAGGTGTTACAAAGTACAAGAGCCACTCCTTCTGCAGCATTAATGCTGCACAAGTAAAAGGTTGCTCTATTAATTTGTCTACTTGCACACGCTGAAGGCAACAAGTACACTATTTAGCCCATTATACTGTTAAACAGTAGTGGAGGCGTGACTTGTCTTTTTAAAGAAAAGCAGCACAGGTGTCGAAAATAACACCTTTTTGCATGGGCGCAGCTTCCTGAGCGTTGTTAGTTGCTGTACAGGAGTCTGCGCTCTTGTGATCCCTTGGCTATGCGCTGTGAGCGCTTCCTGTCTTCTGACCTCATTTTATGTTGGCCGTTGCGGTTAGCGATGGACATGAATCCCAGACCCACAGTGTGTTTTCAAAAAATCACACTGCGTGGCTGGGATTCGTGGCCTTGTGCAGTAAATATGTTTGACGCTCACACATGTCCTTACACCTGCTTCAGACTGGGCGGCCTCATCTGATCCCTTATCGCCTGCCGCGGCCATGAGGACACCCAGTCTGAAGAAGGCGGAAGGAGATGAGTGAACACAGGCAAACATATGCACTGCACATGCCCATCAATCACACCCTCGCTGTCCAAAAAAATAAGACACCGAGGGGCGTTGTTTCGAGCAGGGGAGATGCACAGGCGCAGCCAGCTAACCAATGATGTCAAAAGACGGGCAGCGCTAACAAGGGTGGTGCTGCGTGTCATTACAAAGGAAAGTCACACCTCAGGGACATTGTAATGGTCTCTAATGAGACACATTTTGTATGTGTTGAGTTCCACGTGGGCAAAGAGAAAAAGTCAGCCACCTTGTACAAATGCAGCAGTACTGCTGTACAAGGTGGCTGTTATACATAGAAACACCTGGGGGTGGGGGGCAGGCTCCCTTCAATTTCAGTTCATGTGCCTGCGTGGCGTTTGCAGGTCACGTTGCAAGCTACACAGCAGGGGAACAGCTGGCGTTGCTGAACCCCACTGACACATTGACTGGTGTTTTTCTCTGTGCAGATTGCATGTCCGGGCAAAAACTAGCGGTGTTAGAGCCCAGGGTCAGCAGGAGGAGGAGGAGAGGAGCAAAGTGTAGGCCGAAGCCTGCACTGGTGGCAGCTTTTGGTCAGTTGTGCCAGCGTGGCTTGTGCTGGACACGATGCAAGCTACACAGCAGGGAAACAGCTGGCGTTGCTGAACCCCACTAACACATTGGCTGGTGTTTTTCTCTGTGCAGCTAGCATTTCCAGGCAAAAACTAGCGGTGTTTGAGCCCAGGGTCAGCAGGAGGAGGAGAGGAGCAAAGTGTAGGCCGAAGCCTGCACTGGTGGCAGCTTTTGGTCGGTTGTGCCAGCGTGGCTTTTGCTGGACACGATGCCGGCTACACAGCGGGGGAACAGCGGGCGTTGCTGAACCCCACTAACACATTGGCTGGTGTTTTTCTCTGTGCAGCTAGCATTTCCGGGCAAAAACTAGCGTTGTTAGAGCCCAGGGTCAGCAGGAGGAGTAGAGGAGCAGAGTGTAGGCCTAGTTGAACCAATTTCAAAGGTTACTTTTAACCCCCCCCTCAGGTGTTGCAAGGTACAAGAGCCACACCTTGTGCAGCATTAATGCTGCACAAGTAAAAGGTTGCTCTATTTAATTTGCTCCTTGCACACGATGAATAAAACACGTACACTATTTAGCCCATTATACTGTCAAACAGTAGTGGAGGCGTGACTTTCCTTTTTACGGAGATGCAGCACAGGTGTCAAAATTAACACATAGCTGCTGTGCGCAGATTCCTGAGCGTTGTTATTTGCTGTACAGGAGTCTGCGCTATTGTGTGATCCCTTGGCCATGCGCTGTGAGCGCTTCCTGTCTTATGACCTCATTTCATGTTGGCCGTTGCGGTTAGCGGTGGACATGAATCCCAGACCCACAGTGTGTTTTTAAAAAATCACACTGCGGTGCTGGGATTCGTGCCCTGGTGCACTAAATATGTTTGCCGCTCACACATGTCCTTACACCTGCTTCAGACTGGGTGGCCTCATCTGATCCCTTCTCGCATGCCGCGGCCATGAGGTTGCACAGTCTGAAGAAGGCGGAAGGAGATGAGTTAAGACAGGCGAAGATATGCACTGCTCGTGCCCATCAATCACACCCTCGCAGTCAAAATAATTAAGACAACGAGGAGCATTTTATTCAGGCAGGGCGGACGCACAGGCGCAACTAGCCAACCGATGATGTCAGAAGACGGGAAGCGCTACCAAGGGGGGTGCTGCGTATCATTAGAAAGGAAAGTCACACCTCAGGGACAGTGGAATGGTCTCAAAGAGACACATTTTGTACGTGTTGAGTTCCACGTGGGCAAGGATAAAAAGTCAGCCACCTTGTACAAATGCAGCAGTACTGCTGTACAAGGTGGCTGTTATACATAGAAACACCTGGGGGAGAGGGGGCCAGGCTCCCTTCAATTTCAGTTCATGTGCCTGCGTGGCGTTTGCAGGACACGTTGCCAGCTACACAGCAGGGGAACAGCTGGCGTTGCTGAACCCCACTAACACATTGGCTGGTGTTTTTCTCTGTGCAGCTAGCAGTTCCGGGCAAAAACTAGCGGTGTTAGAGCCCAGGGTCAGCAGGAGGAGGAGGAGAGGAGCAAAGTGTAGGCCGAAGCCTGCACTGGTGGAAGCTTTTGGTCGGTTGTGCCAGCGTGGCTTGTGCTGGACACGATGCCGACTACACAGCAGGGGAACAGCTGGCGGTGCTGAACCCCACTGACACATCACCTAGTGTTTTTTCTGTGTAGACAACACTTCCAGGTGTCAACTGACAGTGTTGAAACCCAGGGAATCAAAGAGGAGCAGAGTGTAGGCCGAAGCCTGCAGTGGAGCAAGTGTAAAGGGAACCTTTAACCCCCCCCCAGGCATTTGTTGCTGAAAGAGCCATCTTGTACAGCAGTAATACTGCACATGGAAAATGGTGGCTCCGAAAATAATGCTCCTTGCAAACGCTGAAGTACACACTCATATAATGTGTCCCCTCACACCGTCAAACCATCCCGGAAGTGGGACTTTCCTTTGTAATGTGACACAGCACAGCCGTCATTCCAACCCCCTTGGTGCCGTGCGCCACCTCCTCAACGTTGTTTGGTTCTGTCACGGAGCCCGCGCTGTAATGTTATCCCTTGGCCATGCACAGTTAGCGGTGCCCGTCTTCTGACATCATTTAGGTGTCAGGCTGGCAGTGCCTGTGCGTCAAAGCTGCCCGAGATCCAACCTTGCAGTGTCATCAAATGTAATCCCACTGCGGGCCAGGGATCCATGGGCATGCGCAGTGCATATCATCGCCTCTCACTCACCTCCTTCATGCTTCTTCAGACTGTGCGGCGTCACGGCCGTGGCATGCTATTAGGGATCAGCTGACGCCGCCTAGTCTGAAGAAGCATGAAGAAGGGGAATGAGAGGCTAGTATATGCACTGCGCATGGCCATGGATACCAGGCCCACTGTGGGATTACATTAGACGACACTGCGAGGTGGGATTTCGGGCAGCGTGGACGCACAGGCGCAGCCAGGACGACAACAAATGATGTCAGAGGACGGGCAGCGCAAACTGTGCATGGCCAAGGGATAACATAACAGTGCAGGGTCCATGACGGAATCAAACAACGCTAAGGAGGCAGCGCACGGTGCCAAGGGGGTAGCAATGACGGCTGTGCTGCGTCACATTACAAAGGAAAGTCCCACCTCTGGGATGGTTGGACGGTGTGAGGGGACACATTACATGAGTGTGTAGTTCAGCGTTTCCAAGGAGCCTAATTTCAAGAGCGACCTTTCCCTTGTGCAGTATTAGTGCTGCACATGGTGGCTCTTTCAGTAACAAACGCCTAGGGGGGAGGGGGGGACAGGTCCCCTTACATTTTAGCTGTGCCAGCGTGGCGGTCGCATGACACGTTGCCGGATACACAGCTGGGGATCAGCTGACGTTACTGAACCCCAATAACAGAGGAGCGACTGTTGACTGTGCACACAGCACTTCCAGGCACCAACTGGCGGTGTTAGAGCCCAGGAACAGCAGGAGGAGCAGATTGGAGGTATTACCGCACACACAGCTGGGGATCAGCTGACGTTACTGAACCCCAATAACAGAGGAGCGACTGTTGACTGTGCACACAGCACTTCCAGGCACCAACTGGCGGTGTTAGAGCCCAGGGACAGCAGGAGGAGCAGAGGAACAGAGTGTAGGCCGAAGCCTGATTGGAGCAAGTTGAAAGGGAACCTTTAACCCCCCCCCCAAGACGTTTGTAGCTGAAAGAGCCATCTTGTGCAGCGCTAAGGATGCAAAAGGAAAAGGTTGCTCTTTTAATTATGCTCCTTGCAAACACAGAAGTAAACACTAAAAATGTGTCCCCTTATACCGTTAAACCGTCACGGAGGTGCGAATTTCCTTCGTAATGGGACACAGCACAGCTGTCATTCCTATCCCCTTGGTGCCGTGTGCTGCCTCCTCAGCGTTGTTTTAAGCTGTCACGGAGCCTGCGCTGTTCTGTTATCCCTTGGCCATGCCCAATTAGCGCTGCCTGTCTTCTGACATAATTTGGTGTCAGGCTGTCAGTGCCTGTGCGTCCACGCTGCTCCAGATCCCACCTCGCAGTCTCGTCTAACGTAATCCCACTGCGGGCCTTGGATCCATGGGCATGCACAGTGCATATCCTCGACTCTCACTCCCCTCCTTCCCTCTTCTTCAGACTGTGCGTTGTCACGGCCGTGGCATGCTATTAGGGATCAGCTGACGGCGCACAGTCTAAAGAAGGCGGAGGGAAATGAGCGAGAGCCCGAGGGGAAGATATGCACTGCGCATGCCCATGGATCCCAGGCCCGCAGTGTGACTCAATCAGAAGACACTGCGAGGCGGGATCTATGGCAGCGCGTCCGCACAGGCGCAGCCAGCCTGACACCAAATTATGTCAGAAGACAGGCAGCGCAAATAGGGCATGGCCAAGGGATAACAGAACAGCGCAGGCTCCGTGACAGCTTAAAACAACGCTGAGGAGGCAGCGCATGGCACCAAGGGGGTAGGAATGACGGCTGTGCTGCGTCACATTACGAAGGAAAGTCCCAGCTCTGGGACGGTATAACGGTATCAGTGAACACATTTTATAAGTGTTAAGTTCTGCGTGTGCAAGGAGCCCAAAAAAAATAGCTACCTTTTCCTTGTGCAGCATTACTGCTGCACAAGATGGCTCTTTCAGTAACAAACGACGGGGGGGGGGGCAGGTTCCCTTACATTCAGGTTGTTGTGCCAGCGTAGCGGTCGCAGGACACATTGCCGGCTACACAGCTGGGGATCAGCTGACGTTACTGAAACCCAATAACACTGGGTCGTATGTTTTGACTGTGCAGCCTGCACTTCTGAGCCGCAACTGGCGGTGTTGGAGCCCAGGAATAGCATTTCAGGTGGTAGAAAGATGAACACAGCAGAAGACCTGGATGACACCCAATTAATTAATCAGGCAGAGGAGTGGCAAATTCCTGCGAGATCCAGGCCTGGTTCATTTTCAGGAAAGTAAGCCGGTCAACGTTATCGGAGGATAGTCGCATGCGACGGTCTGTTAGTACACCACCTGCGGCACTAAAGACACGTTCCGATAAGACACTAGCCGCAGGGCAAGCCAGCACCTCCAATGCATACTGACTTAGCTCTGGCCATGTATCCAGCTTAGAGACCCAAAACTTGAACGGGGAAGAGCCGTCGGGGAGTACAGTAAGAGGGCAAGCCATGTAGTCTGTCACCATCTGACGGAACCGTTGCCTCCTGCTGACTGGAGCCGCCGGTGATGGTGTAGACATTTGGGGCGGGCACACAAAAGTGTGCCAGAGTTGTGCCATACTCGGCTTGCCTTGGGCAGAGGCACTGCTTCTGCTCCCTCTTTGGGCAGAGCCTCCCCCACTGCCCCGACGCACTGAGCTGCTTTGTAAAGCGCTAGCAGCACTCCTCTCAGTTGGACAGGAGAAGATGATGGAATTCACCAGTGTGTCGTGGTACTCCCGCAATTTACGTTCCCGGGTCAACGCAGGGATGAGGTTTTGGACGTTGTCCCGGTAGCGAGGATCGAGGAGGGTGAACACCCAATAATCAGGCATGTTGAGAATGTGGTCGATGCGGCGGTCATTTCTCAGGCACTGCAGCATAATATCCACCATGTGCTGCAGAGTGCCAACCGGCCCAGAAACGCTGTCCCCTGCTTGAGACATGATCTCTGCCCGCTCGTCATCACCCCACCCTCGCTGTAGACACTGACCACTGGACAATTGTGTCGCTCCCTCCTCTGGACGGAGCTCTTCCTCGTCCATTGACTCCTCCTCATCCTCCTCACAAATTGGCCCCTGCGTACCCCTTTGTGAGGAACCACGTGGCGCTGACTCTCCAGAAGCTGATGGAAAAGGTGACTCCTCATCCTCCACCTCTTCCACCACATCATCCCTTAACCCTTGCAAAGTTTGCTGAAGCAGGCAGATAAGGGGGACAGTCATGCTGACTAGTGCATCATCTGCACTTGCCATCCGCGTGGAATAATCAAAAGGACGCAAAACCTGGCAGACGTCCTTCAGAGTGGCCCACTCTGTGGTTGTGAAGTCTGATCGGCGCTGACTGCGACTTCTTTGCGCCTGATGCAGCTGGTACTCCATAACTGCTTGCTGCTGCTCACACAACCGCTCCAACATATGTAACGTGGAATTCCACCGGGTAGGTAGGTGTTGTGAATTCTGTGGCTGAATTCACTTCTGTGGTCACAAGTGGTATTGCAGTCTCTGGGCTTCCTCCCTCAGGTGTTTTGGTGAGCTCGTTGGCTGCCTTGCTATTTAGCTCCACCTGAGTCTGTCTTCCTTGCTCCTTGTCAATGTTCCAGTGTTGGATCTGAGCTACTGCATCTTTCCTTGGGCCTGCTGCTCTGCTAGATAAGTGCTTCTAGTTTGTTTTCTGTTTTTTCTGTCCAGCTTGCTATTAACTTTTGCTGGAAGCTCTGAGAAGCAAAGGAGTGCACCGCCGTGCTGTTAGTTCGGCACGGTGGGTCTTTTTGCCCCTTTGCGTGGTTTTCGTTTTAGGGTTTTTTGTAGACTGCATAGTTCTCTTTGCTATCCTCGCTCTGTCTAGAATATCGGGCCTCACTTTGCTGAATCTATTTCATTCCTACGTTTGTCTTTTCATCTTGCTAACAGTCATTATATGTGGGGGGCTGCCTATTCCTTTGGGGTATTTCTCTGAGGTAAGTCAGGCTTGTATTTCTATCTTCAGGCTAGTCAGCTCCTCAGGCAGTGCCGAGTTGCATAGGTAGTGATAGGCGCAATCCACTGCTGCTTATAGTTGTGTGAGGATAGATCAGGTACTGCAGTCTACAGAGATTCCACGTGTCAGAGCTCGTCCTATTGTTTTTGGTTATTGCCAGATCTCTGTATGTGCGCTGATTACTGCACGCTGTGTTGCCTGATTGCCAGCCATAACAGTACAAGGAGCCAAACCAATGATTCCCAATAGAGGGAAAAAAGAAATCCTGACAGCATTTTTTTTTCTTAGCTCTGTCTTCAGTCTTTTTTTTCCCCTAGACATTAGAGTGCTTCAGGACACAGCTGTGGACATGGATATTCAGGCTCTGTGCTCCTCAATGGATAATCTCGTTGTAAATGTACAAAAGATTCAAGATACTATTGATCAGAAATCGATGCTAGAACCAAGAATTCCGATTCCTGATTTGTTTTTTGGTGACAGAACTAAGTTCCTGAGCTTCAGAAATAATTGTAAGCTATTTTTGGCCTTGAAACCTCATTCTTCTGGTAATCCTATTCAACAGGTTTTGATTATTATTTCTTTTTTGCGCGGCGACCCACAGGACTGGGCGTTTTCTCTTGCACCAGGAGATTCTGCATTGAGTAATGTTGATGCATTTTTCCAGGCGCTGGGATTGCTTTATGATGAGCCTAATTCAGTGGATCAGGCTGAGAAAAATCTGCTGGCTTTATGCCAGGGTCAGGATGATGTAGAAGTATATTGTCAGAAATTTAGGAAGTGGTCAGTAGTCACTCTGTGGAATGAATCTGCACTAGCGGCTTTGTTCAGAAAGGGTCTCTCTGAAGCTCTTAAGGATGTAATGGTGGGATTTCCTATGCCTGCTGGTTTGAATGAGTCTATGTCCTTGGCCATTCAGATCGGTCGTCGCTTGCGCGAGCGTAAATCTGTGCACCATCTGGCGGTATTGTCTGAGAGTAAACCTGAGCCTATGCAGTGCGACAGGACTATGACTAAAGTAGAACGGCAAGAACACAGACGTCTGAACAGACTGTGTTTCTATTGTGGTGATTCTACTCATGCTATTTCTAATTGTCCTAAACGCACTAGGCGGTTCGATAGCTCTGCCGTTATTGGTACTGTACAGTCCAAATTCCTTTTGTCCATTACCTTAATGTGCTCTTTGTCATCGTATTCTGTCATGGCGTTTGTGGATTCAGGCGCTGCCCTGAATCTGATGGATTTGGATTATGCTAAACGTTGTGGATTTTTCTTGGAGCCTTTGCGGTGTCCTATTCCGTTGAGAGGAATTGATGCTACACCTTTGGCCAAGAATAAGCCTCAGTACTGGGCCCAGCTGACCATGTGCATTGCTCCTGCACATCAGGAAGTTATTCGCTTTCTGGTACTGCATAATTTGCATGATGTGGTCGTGTTGGGGTTGCCATGGCTACAAACCCATAATCCAGTATTGGATTGGAACTCTATGTCGGTAACCAGCTGGGGTTGTCAGGGAGTACATGGTGATGTTCCATTTTTGTCTATTTCGTCATCCATTCCTTCTGACATCCCAGAGTTCTTGTCGGACTTTCAGGATGTATTTGAAGAGTCCAAGTCTGATGCCCTACCTCCGCATAGGAATTGTGATTGTGCTATCGATTTGATTCCTGGTAGTAAATTCCCTAAGGGTCGTTTATTTAATTTGTCCGTACCTGAACACACCGCTATGCGCAGTTATGTGAAGGAGTCCCTGGAGAAGGGACATATTCGCCCATCGTCGTCACCATTGGGAGCAGGGTTCTTTTTTGTAGCCAAGAAGGATGGTTCGCTAAGACCGTGTATTGATTACCGCCTTCTTAATAAGATCACTGTTAAGTTTCAGTATCCCTTGCCATTGATTTCTGACTTGTTTGCTCGGATTAAGGGGGCTAGTTGGTTTACTAAGATTGATCTTCGTGGTGCGTATAATCTGGTGAGAATCAGGCAGGGAGATGAATGGAAAACGGCATTTAATACGCCCGAGGGTCATTTTGAGTATCTGGTGATGCCGTTCGGACTTGCCAATGCTCCATCTGTTTTTCAGTCTTTTATGCATGACATTTTCCGTGAGTATCTGGATAAATTCTTGATTGTTTACTTGGATGACATTTTGATCTTCTCAGATGATTGGGAGTCTCATGTGAAGCAAGTCAGAATGGTTTTCCAGGTACTGCGTGCTAATTCCTTGTTCGTGAAGGGATCAAAGTGTCTCTTCGGTGTGCAGAAAGTTTCATTTTTGGGGTTCATCTTTTCCCCTTCTACTATCGAGATGGATCCGGTTAAGGTTCAAGCCATCCAGGATTGGACTCAGCCGACATCTCTAAAAAGTCTGCAGAAATTCCTGGGCTTTGCTAATTTTTATCGTCGCTTCATCTGTAATTTTTCTAGCATTGCCAGACCATTGACCGATTTGACCAAGAAGGGTGCTGATCTGGTTAATTGGTCTTCTGCTGCCGTGGAAGCTTTTCAGGAGTTGAAGCGTCGTTTTTGCTGTGCCCCTGTGTTGTGTCAACCTGATGTTTCTCTTCCGTTCCAGGTCGAGGTTGATGCTTCTGAGATTGGTGCAGGGGCGGTTTTGTCACAGAGAGGTTCTGGTTGCTCAGTGTTCAAACCATGTGCTTTCTTTTCCAGGAAATTTTCTGCTGCTGAGCGTAATTATGATGTGGGCAACCGAGAGTTGCTGGCCATGAAGTGGGCATTCGAGGAGTGGCGTCATTGGCTTGAGGGTGCTAAGCATCGCGTGGTGGTTTTGACTGATCATAAGAACCTTACTTATCTTGAGTCTGCCAAGCGCTTGAATCCTAGACAGGCCCGTTGGTCGTTATTTTTTGCTCGTTTTGATTTTGTGATTTCATACCTTCCGGGCTCTAAAAATGTGAAGGCGGATGCTCTGTCTAGGAGTTTTGTGCCCGACTCTCCGGGGTTATCTGAGCCGGCGAGTATCCTCAAGGAAGGAGTCATTGTGTCTGCCATCTCCCCTGATTTGCGGAGAGTGTTGCAGAAATTTCAGGCTAATAAACCTGATCGTTGTCCGGCCGAGAAACTGTTCGTCCCTGATAGGTGGACTAGTAAAGTTATCTCTGAACTTCATTGTTCGGTGCTGGCCGGTCATCCAGGAATCTTTGGTACCAGGGAGTTGGTTGCTAGATCCTTCTGGTGGCCATCTCTGTCGCGGGATGTGCGTGCTTTTGTGCAGTCCTGTGGAATTTGTGCTAGGGCTAAGCCCTGCTGTTCACGTGCCAGTGGGTTGCTTTTGCCCTTGCCGGTCCCGAAGAGGCCTTGGACACATATTTCGATGGATTTCATTTCTGACCTTCCCGTTTCTCAAAAAATGTCGGTCATTTGGGTGGTCTGTGATCGCTTTTCTAAAATGGTCCATCTGGTGCCCTTGGTTAAATTGCCTTCCTCCTCTGATTTGGTGCCTTTGTTCTTCCAGCATGTGGTTCGTTTACATGGCATTCCTGAGAATATTGTTTCTGACAGAGGTTCCCAGTTTGTCTCGAGGTTCTGGCGAGCCTTTTGTGGTAGGATGGGCATTGACCTATCTTTCTCCTCGGCCTTCCATCCTCAGACTAATGGCCAGACCGAACGAACCAATCAGACCTTGGAAACATATCTGAGATGCTTTGTTTCTGCTGATCAGGATGATTGGGTGTCCTTTTTGCCGTTGGCTGAGTTCGCCCTTAATAATCGGGCCAGCTCGGCTACCTTGGTCTCTCCATTTTTCTGCAATTCTGGGTTCCATCCTCGTTTCTCTTCAGGACAGGTTGAGTCTTCGGACTGTCCTGGTGTGGATTCTGTGGTGGACAGGTTGCAGCAGATCTGGACTCAGGTAGTGGACAATTTGACCTTGTCCCAGGAGAAGGCTCAGCTTTTCGCTAATCGCAGACGCCGTGTGGGACCCCGACTTCGTGTTGGGGATCTGGTTTGGTTATCTTCTCGTCATATTCCTATGAAGGTTTCCTCTCCTAAATTTAAACCTCGTTTTATTGGTCCGTATAGGATTTCTGAGATTCTCAATCCGGTGTCTTTTCGTCTGATCCTCCCAGACTCCTTTTCCATACATAATGTATTCCATAGGTCGTTGTTGAGGAGATACGTGGCACCTATGGTTCCATCTGTGGAGCCTCCTGCCCCTGTTTTGGTGGAGGGGGAATTGGAGTATATTGTGGAGAAGATTTTGGATTCTCGTGTCTCTAGACGGAAACTCCAGTATCTGGTCAAATGGAAGGGTTATGCTCAGGAAGATAATTCCTGGGTTTTTGCCTCTGATGTCCATGCCCTAGATCTTGTTCGTGCCTTTCATGTGGCTCATCCTGGTCGGCCTGGGGGTTCTGGTGAGGGTTCGGTGACCCCTCCTCAAGGGGGGGGTACTGTTGTGAATTCTGTGGCTGAATTCACTTCTGTGGTCACAAGTGGTATTGCAGTCTCTGGGCTTCCTCCCTCAGGTGTTTTGGTGAGCTCGTTGGCTGCCTTGCTATTTAGCTCCACCTGAGTCTGTCTTCCTTGCTCCTTGTCAATGTTCCAGTGTTGGATCTGAGCTACTGCATCTTTCCTTGGGCCTGCTGCTCTGCTAGATAAGTGCTTCTAGTTTGTTTTCTGTTTTTTCTGTCCAGCTTGCTATTAACTTTTGCTGGAAGCTCTGAGAAGCAAAGGAGTGCACCGCCGTGCTGTTAGTTCGGCACGGTGGGTCTTTTTGCCCCTTTGCGTGGTTTTCGTTTTAGGGTTTTTTGTAGACTGCATAGTTCTCTTTGCTATCCTCGCTCTGTCTAGAATATCGGGCCTCACTTTGCTGAATCTATTTCATTCCTACGTTTGTCTTTTCATCTTGCTAACAGTCATTATATGTGGGGGGCTGCCTATTCCTTTGGGGTATTTCTCTGAGGTAAGTCAGGCTTGTATTTCTATCTTCAGGCTAGTCAGCTCCTCAGGCAGTGCCGAGTTGCATAGGTAGTGATAGGCGCAATCCACTGCTGCTTATAGTTGTGTGAGGATAGATCAGGTACTGCAGTCTACAGAGATTCCACGTGTCAGAGCTCGTCCTATTGTTTTTGGTTATTGCCAGATCTCTGTATGTGCGCTGATTACTGCACGCTGTGTTGCCTGATTGCCAGCCATAACAGGTAGGTCACATATGATGCGGTGTTCCGGAAGGTGGAATCGGCGCTGCAGAGCAGCAATGCGGGATCTGGCCAAGCTGGAACGCCGCAAGTGAGCACACTCTAGGCGGACCTTGTGCAGCAGGGCATCAAGATCCGGATAGTCCCTCAGAAAACTCTGCACAACCAAATTGAGCACATGTGCCAGACATGGGATGTGAGTGAGGTTGCCAAGGGCCAAAGCTGCCACCAGATTTCGGCCATTGTCACACACTACCATGCCTGGCTGGAGATTCGCTGGCAGTAACCACACATCGCTCTCCTGCTTGATGGCATTCCAGAGCTCCTGCGCTGTGTGGCTTCGATGCCCCAATGAAACTAGTTTCAAGACGGCCTGCTGACGTTTGGCCACGGCTGTGCTCATGTCGGTCATAGGTAAACGTTCACGGGTCCATGTGGGGGTGGACTGTGACGGATCCTGCAGAGAGGAATCAGAGGAACTGGTGTAAGAGGAGGAGTCGATGCGTACAGACTGGATTCCTGCAATCCTTGGAGTGGGCAGGACACGTCCTGCGCCACTTGCACGATCTGTACCTGGCTCAACAACATTAACCCAATGGGCAGTGAGGGAAACATATCGCCCCTGTCCATGCTGACTGGTCCACGCATCGGTGGTGAGGTGGACCTTGCTACTGACGGCGTTCAGTAGCGCATGTTTTATGTTTGCCTCAACATGCCTGTGCAGGGCAGGGACAGCCTGCCTGCTGAAGTAAAAGCGGCTGGGCACCTTGTACTGTGGGACTGCCAATGCCATCAAGTCACGGAAGCAGTCAGTCTCCACCAGCCTGAACGAGAGCATTTCCAGGGAAAACAGTTTGGCAATGCCTGCATTCAGAGCCTGTGCTCGTGGGTGGTTGGCCGAGAATGCCCGCCTTTTCTCCCATGCCTGTACTACCGATGGCTGTAGAGTAGACTGGGAGTGTGAGGATGACTGGGAAGGTGGTGCTGTGGGTGGAATTACACAAGGTCTCTGGGAGGAAGCCAAACCAGCTGTGCGTGAGCTGGAGGAAGAGGCAACATGAGCTGAAGAGGTGGTAGCTGCCGCTGTTGGTTGGCCTACATCTTCAGTGTGTTTCTGTAACTCCACCGCGTGCCTGGTCCGCACATGTTTCCACATATTTGTGGTATTGAGGTTGCTGACATTTTTCCCTCTTTTTACTTTATGATGACACAGCTTGCATTTGACAAAACAAATGTCATCTGCAACTGTGTCAAAAAAGGACCAGGCACTGCAAGTCTTGGGAGCGCCCTTTTTGGCTTTGGAAAGAGACAGGCTCCTAACGGGTGCCAAAGTGGAGGCTACAGGCTCCGCAGTCTTCCCCCTCCCTCTCCCTCTTTGGCCCGTAAGAGGAAGCTCTTCCTCTGAGCTGCTCCCACCACCTTCCTGTTCCTCACGCCACGATGGGTCAAGGACCTCATCATCTCCACTACCCTCTGCCACCAACTGCTCCTCCTGGGTAGTCTCAGCAGCACAGTACGCACGAGAAAGCGGCACCTGAGTTTCATCATCAGATGCGTACTGCGCTGTGGTCACCGGAGGCACTGGCCCACCTGCCTCTTCAGAGTCAGAGAGAAAAAGGTGTTGGGCATCACTGCACACTGCCTCTTCTTCCATTTCTCCAATGCTGCTTGGCTGGCCCCCTGTTTCCAAGCCAAGAGATTCAGAGAACAGAAGTAGAGACGGCTCCTGTCCTGGGCTCTCTGACTGCCTGGCCAATTTGGCAGGTGGTGAAGAGACAGATGGCTGCTCTCCAGTGCTCTGTGCCTGAGAGGATGTGGCACTAACTGAAGTCGATGCCGAGGCGTTAGCTGCCATCCACCCGACAACGGCTTCAATTTGGTCTTCACGCAGCAGCGGTGCACGGCGCTCTCCGACAAAGCTGCGCATGAAGGACTGTTCCCTGCTGAAACTGAGTGACGACGAGTCACCGGCGCCCGCAGCAGGCACAGAATCACCACGTCCTCTCCCTGCTCCTCTCCCTGCTCCGCGCCCACGCCCACGTGCCTTACTCCCTGCCCTCTTCATCTTGGTTGACAGATAAAGATAAGCAGAAAAGTACTAAGGCCTTAGTGTGCTTATTCCTGTAATGCTCCTCCTAACAGGTGTAAGAAACATTAATGTTGTAAATTGTGGACTAAACTTTATTATTTTTCAAATGTGGCCTACACAAGTGTTAAGTTGTGTTTGGTGAACTTAACTTTTTTTTTGGTGCAGATCGGGCTACAGAGCTAGTTTAAATCACACGGAGACCGTGCAGACAGCCGTAAACGGCGCTGCAAGGCCAAAAAACCCTCCTCTAGGTTATCCTATATAGTGTTTTTCCACTATTTAGCTGGATACAAGTGCAAAGACACTAATAGGAATTTTTTTTTTCAAATTTTAAACTGGCTGCACTATTTGAAAAAAAGGAAATTGTTTTTCAAGGTATGAGGCAGTAACGCACCCTGAGCTGAATCCAACCGGCTATGGCTGCACACAGACTACAGGGCGAGCTGCGCTCACACAGAGACCGTGCAGACAGCCGTAAACGGCGCTGCAAGGCCCAAAAAAAACCCTCTAGGTTATCCTATATAGTGTTTTTCCACTATTTAGCTGGATACGAGTGGAAAGACACTTATAGGATTTTTTTTTTTTTCAAATTTTAAACAGGCTGCACTATTTGAAAAAAAAGGAAAATTTTTCTCAAGGTATGAGCCAGTAACGAACCCTGAGCTGAATCCAACCGGCTATGGCTGCACACAGACTACAGGGCGAGCTGGGCTCACACGGAGACCGTGCAGACAGCCGTAAACGGCGCTGCAAGGCCAAAAAACCCTCCTCTAGGTTATCCTATATAGTGTTTTTCCACTATTTAGCTGGATACAAGTGGAAAGACACTAATAGGAATTTTTTTTTTCAAATTTTAAACTGGCTGCACTATTTGAAAAAAAGGAAATTGTTTTTCAAGGTATGAGGCAGTAACGCACCCTGAGCTGAATCCAACCGGCTATGGCTGCACACAGACTACAGGGCGAGCTGCGCTCACACAGAGACCGTGCAGACAGCCGTAAACGGCGCTGCAAGGCCCAAAAAAAACCCTCTAGGTTATCCTATATAGTGTTTTTCCACTATTTAGCTGGATACGAGTGGAAAGACACTTATAGGATTTTTTTTTTTTCAAATTTTAAACAGGCTGCACTATTTGAAAAAAAAGGAAAATTTTTCTCAAGGTATGAGCCAGTAACGAACCCTGAGCTGAATCCAATCGGCTATGGCTGCACACAGACTGCAGTGCGAGCTGGGCTCACACAGAGACCGTGCAGACAGCCGTAAACGGCGCTGCAAGGCCCTAAAACCCCCCTCTAGGTTATCCTACGTAGTGTTTTTCCACAATAGAGCTGGAGACTGGTGGAAAAACACTAATAGGAAATTTGAGAAAAAATGTGCAGCAGGCTGCACTAAGAGCAAAAAAGAACAACTGTGTGAGGCAGTGTGAACCCCCCCTGAGCTGAATACAACCGGGTATATGGCTGCACACAGACTACAGAGTGAGCTGCACACACACACACACACACAGAGACCTTGCAGAACGCTGTTAAAACAGCGCTGCAAGGCAAGAGCAAGGTGAACAGTGAAGAACACACAGCGTTTTGCTAAATTAGCCTTTGGAAAGGAAAATAAAGCAATTAGCAAGCTCAACTGGCCCTCAGTTAGAACACAGCGTCCTGTCCCTAACTGAAATCACAGCAGAGTGAGCGCAAAATGGCGGCAGCGCTTTTTTATAGTGCAGAGTGACATCATTTCAGCAGCCAATCCCAGCCTTGCCAGTACTTACATGCCCACCATGCTAAACAGGATGTGCCCACACTTTCATTCATTCCTCATTGGCTGCTGCGTTCAATTTGAATTCTGGGAACTTCCGATTCCGGTATCCGATACGCGGGAAGTATCGGAATTCGGTATCGGAATTCCGATACCGCAAATATCGGCCGATACCCGATACTTGCGGTATCGGAATGCTCAACACTAGTGCTCAGAGATTTAGTTTTTATCACCGCAGCTGAAAGATTTACATCTCTTCCCCAACATAAGTACATGTTGGGGTTGCCTGGTTGCTAGGGAATCCCCACATGTACTTATTCTGGCTAAGAGATGTGAATCATTCAGCTGAGGTGATGAAAGCTAAATTTCCGAGCACTAACAAATACTCGGAGGACACCCAAGCGTGCTCGGGAAATCTCGAGTAATGAGTATATTCACTCATCACTACTTATAAATACAATACAAAAATCTGGATTCTAAAATACAGATATTTCTGTTGCAACTATTTATATGAGTGTTGAACCATAGCTCCCAACTATCCTGTATTCAGCAGAACTGTTCCAACTTCCTCTCATTCTCTTTGTCGGCTCCGTGATCCTCCTTAGGCCGGTGTCACACTAGCGTATTGCATCCGATGCGAGATCATCGGATGCGATATGCTAATGACACTCAGCTCCTGCTCGCAGCAGAGCAGGAGCCGAGTGTCATGCGTCTGTGCTCCGATTATCTCGCACAGGGAGGATCGGAGCACAGCTGCGGAGGAGGTGGAGAAATTAATTTCTCCATCTCCTCCATTGCTGGGGTCCGCTTATAGCGCACATCACTCGGATGAAATTCGAGTGGTGTGCACTGTCTCCCTCGCACCCATAGGCTTATATGGGTGCGAGTGAGCCGAGAGTTTTCCTCGGTCCGAGACAATCGCAGCATGCTGCGATTGTCTCGGACCGATGAAAACGGCCGACAAAAACTCGGCTGCTGGGAGCGGCCCCATATGGTAACATTGGTCCGAGTGCAATGCAATTTTTTATCGCATTGCACTCGGCCGTTTTAAACGCCAGTGTGACGCCGGCCTTAGTGACAGGATCTCTGCTCACATGTACATACATTAAATAAATAATTATCTTCTCTTGTAGATCCGAAAATCCTAACTTGCAGCCTCCATGTTTGCAGGCAACAGCTCTGGCTTTGTGTCACAGCCGTCATTGTTGAAGATAGAATTTGGTAATCTGGAGCTCTAGTGCAGTCAGTGAACCCAGAAGCAGATGATACTGATACAGTACAGAGAATGTTAGGGTATGTGCACACGTCCGGATTTCTTGCAGAAATTTCCTGAAGAAAACCGGAAATTTTCTGAAAGAAATCCGCATTTTTTTTTTGCGGTTTTTTTTTGCATTTTTTTCACGTTTTTTTAGCATTCTGCAAGCGTAATTAGCTTGCAGAATGCTAAAGTTTTCCAAGCGATCTGTAGCATCGCTTGGAAAACTGACTGACAGGTTGGTCACACTTGTCAAACATAGTGTTTGACAAGTGTGACCAACTTTTTACTATAGATGCTGCCTATGCAGCATCAATAGTAAAAGATAGAATGTTTAAAAATAAAAAAAAAAAATTAAAAAATGGTTATACTTACCTGCAGACAGCCGATCTCCTTGGCGGCGTCCGTTCCTATAGATGGTTTGTGTGTGAAGGACCTTCGATGACGTCGCAGCTTGTGATTGGTCGCGTGAGCAGTCACATGAGCAGTCACGCGACCAATCACAAGACCGCGACGTCATCGCAGGTCCTTCACACAGACCATCTAAAGGAACGGAACCGGCAGCATGCACCGGAGAGGCGGGAACACTCCTGGGGCCATCAGAGGGTGAGTATATCACTATTTTTTTATTTTAATTCTTTTTTTACCAATTATATGGTGCCCAGTCCGTGGAGGAGAGTCTCCTCTCCTCCACCCTGGGTACCAACCGCACATAATCTGCTTACTTCCCGCATGGTGTGCACAGCCCCATGCGGAAAGTATGCAGATCAATGCACTCCTAGGTGTGTGGAATCCCCGCAATTCCGCATATTTAATGAACATGTTGCTTTTTTTTCCGCGATGCGATTTTTTCGCGGAAAAAAATGCAACATTTGCACAAAAAATGCGGAATACCCTGCAAATAATAGGAGGCATATGTTAGCGGTTTTTTTTTTTGCGTTTTTATCACATTTTTATAGCGAAAAAACGCGAAAAAAACGCAAAAAATCCTGAACGTGTGAGAAAGTTTAAAGGGACCTTCAAGGTCTTTGTGTACAATCTTAAATCTGAAAGTAAGGCAAAGTTGATGTTGTGCTCAAGAGAGATTTTCCTTTGCTGGATTTGAAAATTGTTTATTCATAGAGAAAGAGGACTTGAACTCTAGTGCTAACTATTGGATGTAGCAATGTTCCAAATCAATATTGACCCTTTAACAAGCCATGCAATATGAGAAAGCTTCATTGTGAGTTGATGAAAAATAGGCACTTCTCAGATTATAACTCTAGATCACCTGTGTATAAGACAGGTGCTTTAACCTACTAGGCCACAGGAGCATCACCATAGAGATACATCTGTATATAGCAGTGTATTTCTATGTATCTGTATTCTGGAGTTGAAGAACAAGTCAGATTTTTTTTGTTCCGATAAAACTACAAAAAATAATAGAAATTAATAATAGATGCCAAAAATTATATTTTCTCTTTTTTTGTATGCCTCTTTGGGACTTGAACTGACAATCTCTGTAATGACAGACAACAGCTAAAGCAAAGAGCCACAAGCTTCAGTGACGTCAGTGAGAGAATTTTGTATACTTGAGCTACATTGCAGACACAATACCCACAGGCAGATAATATAGGTACATGGAGATGCATCTTTACACAGCAGTGTATTTCTATGTCCCTGGATTCTAGAAGGAGCATAAAAGAGATGTTTTTTTCCTATAAAATTACTAAACTATAATAAAAAACAATTACAATAATGTTTATTTTTAATGTGCTTTTATTAAAGTATTAAACATCACTAGTGATGAGCGTGTATACTCGTTGCTCGGGTTTTCCCGAGCACACTTGGGTGGTCTCCAAGTATTTGTTAGTGCTTGGAGATCTAGTTTTCGGTCTCTGCAGCTGCATGATTAATGGCTGCTAGACAGGCTGAATACATGTGAGGAATGCCTGTTTATTAGGGAATTCCCACATGTATTCAGGCTGTCCAGCAGCCGTAAATCATGCAGCTGAGGGGACGAAAACTAAATCTCCGAGCACTAACAAATACTCGGAGATCACTCGAGCGTGCTCGGGAAAACCCGGGCAACGAGTATACTCTCTCGTCATCACTAAACATCACAAATCAGCAAATAGTAAACATACTTGGTGTCCCTGTAATCGCAACGACCTAAACAACACAGCGATCAGATTACTTATGGTGATTGGCAAATGGTGTTAAAAAATTAGCAAAAATTAATTTTTTCTCTATTAAACCCATAAAAATATAACATAGAGGCTGTGTTCACATGCAGCATAAATGCTGCATTTTTTCCACTGCTTTTTTTCTGCATCTGTCCACACCACGTAACACAATAACAAACTTCTCTGCTTATTTCATGTTTGCTGCGTTTCTTTAACCTCTTTCTGACCTCGGACAGGATAGTACGTCCGAGGTCAGATACCGCGCTTTGATACAAGGCTTCGGCGGTGAGCCCACATCAAAGCCGGGACATTTCAGCTGTTTTGAACAGCTGACATGTGCCCGCAATAGCGGTGGGTGAAATCGCGATTCACCCGCCGCTATTAACTAGTTAAATGCCGCTGTCAAACGCTGAAAGCGGCATTTAACCGGCGCTTCCGGCCAGGTGGCCGGAAATGACCGCATCGCTGACCCCCATCACATGATCGGGGGTCAGCGATGCTTCTGCATTGTAACCATAGAGGTCTCAAGGACCTCTATGGTTACTGATCCTGGCTAGCTGTGAGCGCCACCCTGTGGACGGCGCTCATAGCACACCTGCATTTCTGCTGCATAGCAGCGATCTGATGATTGCTGCGGTGTAGCAGGGCCGATCGTGTTGTGCCAGCTTCTAGCCTCCTATGGAGGCTATTGAAGCATGGCCAAAGTTAAAAAAAAGTAAAAAAAATTGAAAAAAATAAAAATATATAAAAGTTTAAATCACTCCCCTTTCGCCCCATTCAAAATAAATCAATAAAAAAAAATCAAACCTACACATATTTGGTATCGCTGTGTTCAGAATCGTCTGATCTATCAATAAAAAAAGGATTAACCTGATCGCTAAACGGCGTAGTGAGAAAAAAATTCAAAACGCCAGAATTACGTTTTTTTGGTTGCCGCGACATTGCATTAAAATGCAATAACAGACCATCAAAAGAACATATCTGCACCAAAATGCTATCATTAAAAACGCCAGCTCAGCACACAAAAAATAAGCCCTCACCTGACCCCAGATCATAAAAAATGGAGACGCTACGGGTATCGGAAAATGGCGCAATTTTTTTTTTTTTAGCAAAGTTTGGAATTTTTTTTCACCACTTAGATAAAAGAGAACCTAGACATGTTTGGTGTCTATGAACTCATAATGACCTGTAGAATTGTATTGGCAGGTCAGTTTTAGCATTTAGTGAACCTAGTAAAAAAGCCAATCAAAAAACAAGTGTGGGATTGCACTTTTTTTGCAATTTCACCGCACTTGGATTTTTTTTCCCATTTTCTAGTACACAACATGCTAAAACCAATGATGTCAAACGCACAACTTGTTTCACAAAAAATAAGCCCTCACATGGCCATATGGATGGAAAAATAAAAAAGTTATGGCTGTGGGAAGAAGGGGAGCAAAAAACGAACACGGAAAAACGGAAAATCCCAAGGTCATGAAGGGGTTAATGTGTTTTCCCTCTCACTTGATGCTTTTTTGTACAGATGTCAACCTTCATTTTTATTGCCATTTTATTACCACAGAAATGTTTTTATTCTCCACTTACAAATGCAACAATGTTTTTTCTGCATATGCTTTTTTGAGGCTCTCCATTGAAGCTTATGGAGAAAAAAAGCACCAAAATCACAACATTCAGCAGTGTCTTTAGATTCTGATACAAAATCATATCCGCTTTGCTTGGACATTCAAAGTAGGATAAATGCTGTATTTCTTCAGCTGCTTTTTTTGCCCAGAAATTCTGCTGTAGCTAAGCAAATCAGATGTGATTTCATGAAAAGGGTGCCCTTTTTGTATCTAAAGAAACTTCTAAACTATGTGGAGCCCAAAAACAGAAAAATCTAATTAAAAATGCTGCTTCACATGTGCACCAAAAACATATCAAATAAGGGGAAAAAACATAAAAAAATGCAGTAACAACACAATAGTACAGGGGATTATTATTATGTAGCTTGGTGCGGACACCTGCAGAAAAGATAGTATTTATGGAACGTGTGTGTGGCACCCCAGGAGTTCAGGTACCACAGTCGTATTCCCTTCCTCTCGGGGAGGGTGATGTCATGCCTGGAAGCAAGGAGAATCCCTTTAACAGTTAGCACATACATGCAACATGTTCTGACTCCAGGCCAGAAGGGGGAGCTCTAGACACAGTTTCAGGGGAACTTCCCTATATATGTTCTGGCTTAGAGGAGGAGTTAGTTAATTTTTCAGAGAGTGTGACGGAGGACAGGAGAAGTGAGGAGCTGGAGGGGAGCTGTGACTGATCTCCCTCCACGCTGAAGCACAGGAACCGGACACAAGGAGTCCAAGGCTGAGTGGGACTGCATGCCCCACAGCATAAACCGGAGGGCAGGAGATTAAAAGTTGCCTTTCCACAACTACACCTGAAGGCACATCAGCGTACAGAGCCCAGAGTCGTCACAGTAGAGACACCTGTAAGAAGGCTCGAGTTGCCTGCCATGCGGGTACTGTCCTAGGACTTTGAGAGAGAGGACCTTGTGAAAAGCCCCAGTCAGCAAGGGACGCACATTACGGCACCATAAGGAAGGCTTCCTACCCCACCTAGTTAAAGGGACTCTTAATCGCTTCCAGGCTGCCCGGACCTCACCATACACTAGATTCCTTGATAGGGCGTTGATCCAGGGAACTAGTCTGATTGCCGTATGTGGAGTCGGGAAGGAATTTTTTTCCCCAATTTGGAGCTTACTCTTTGCCACATGGGTTTTTTTGCCTTCCTCTGGATCAACATGTTAGGGCATGTTAGGTTAGGCTATGGGTTGAACTAGATGGACTTATAGTCTTCCTTCAACCTTAATAACTATGTAACTATGTAACTATATATAACCATGTGATCTGTGCCCAGGACTGTGGCAGTATACCACCAGTAAAGGGTAAAGAGACTGCAACATTGTGTTCTCCAATTATTTCCGGAACTACACTGTCTGCCATCTTTACCCACTACACCGTGAGCCCTGGGGATCAAGCTCTACATCTGGGAAGTTATACCATCCCTGCTGCAGGACCATCATCCAAGTGGACCCCTTTAAGCAGCGTCAATGATCCCTGACTGAGCACCTCTGTTGGCATCCCAAACATTCTTTTTTCAGAACAACCCCTTTAAAGACTTTCCCTCTAACTTGGATTCCCAGGGCCATGGACCAGGTCACTGCCACCATGACTACCACTTTAATGACCGACGGACCTTGCCTGAGTACCCCAGGGTCCTAGCGGGCGATCCATGTGAACACCATGATATGGACACCAAAAAGCCTGTTATGGTATAGCGAACGTTACCTCAAGATATGAAAGTTCTGGCTGCTATGACTGTGAATGAATGAATAAAAAATAAATCCATATGTTTCAAATAGAGATGAGCATGATGCTCAGATGATGTCCATCCCACCAGCCCTGGCTAATCTAAAGCTGAGCTGGGGATGCTGGGAGGTAAGAAATTTCCGGCCTCCTGTCCAACCACCAGGCACCACTGATTTGGACGCTAGACCAAAGTCCCGTGAATAGATCCACCACTCTCTAGTCCTAAACATCCTTGTTACAGTAGGAAGGACAGTCCCAGATTTGGGTCTACGCCCTGCATTCTTAGGCATCTGCTGAATGTCCCACACTGTCACCAGAGTAGAAAGATATGGCAAATAGGTGTGGCTTGGGATGTGGCCAGAGGCATGGCCATATATCTGAATAACACATCTGTTATTGTATAAGAATGATATACATTATAGGTGGACTGTCCTGTGAAATGAAAAGCAAATAAGGTCAGTTTTATGCTATATTTCATTAAACAGTATTTTTGTGACCCATTTAGGGGTGTTGCCTAGTGGAAACAATGTTGAGCTTTATATATATATATACAGTGGGGCAAAAAAGTATTTAGTCAGTCAGCAATAGTGCAAGTTCCACCACTTAAAAAGATGAGAGGCGTCTGTAATTTACATCATAGGTAGACCTCAACTATGGGAGACAAACTGAGAAAAAAAAATCCAGAAAATCACATTGTCTGTTTTTTTAACATTTTTTTTGCATATTATGGTGGAAAATAAGTATTTGGTCAGAAACAAACAATCAAGATTTCTGGCTCTCACAGACCTGTAACTTCTTCTTTAAGAGTCTCCTCTTTCCTCCACTCATTACCTGTAGTAATGGCACCTGTTTAAACTTGTTATCAGTATAAAAAGACACCTGTGCACACCCTCAAACAGTCTGACTCCAAACTCCACTATGGTGAAGACCAAAGAGCTGTCAAAGGACACCAGAAACAAAATTGTAGCCCTGCACCAGGCTGGGAAGACTGAATCTGCAATAGCCAACCAGCTTGGAGTGAAGAAATCAACAGTGAGAGCAATAATTAGAAAATGGAAGACATACAAGACCACTGATAATCTCCCTCGATCTGGGGCTCCACGCAAAATCCCTCCCCGTGGGGTCAGAATGATCACAAGAACGGTGAGCAAAAATCCCAGAACCACGCAGGGGGACTTAGTGAATGAACTGCAGAGAGCTGGGACCAATGTAACAAGGCCTACCATAAGTAACACACTACGCCACCATGGACTCAGATCCTGCAGTGCCAGACGTGTCCCACTGCTTAAGCCAGTACACGTCCGGGCCCGTCTGAAGTTTGCTAGAGAGCATTTGGATGATCCAGAGGAGTTTTGGGAGAAAGTCCTATGGTCTGATGAAACCAAACTGGAACTGTTTGGTAGAAACACAACTTGTCGTGTTTGGAGGAAAAAGAATACTGAGTTGCATCCATCAAACACCATACCTACTGTAAAGCATGGTGGTGGAAACATCATGCTTTGGGGCTGTTTCTCTGCAAAGGGGCCAGGACGACTGATCCGGGTACATGAAAGAATGAATGGGGCCATGTATCGTGAGATTTTGAGTGCAAACCTCCTTCCATCAGCAAGGGCATTGAAGATGAAACATGGCTGGGTCTTTCAACATGACAATGATCCAAAGCACACCGCCAGGGCAATGAAGGAGTGGCTTCGTAAGAAGCATTTCAAGGTCCTGGAGTGGCCTAGCCAGTCTCCAGATCTCAACCCTGTAGAAAACCTTTGGAGGGAGTTGAAAGTCCGTGTTGCCAAGCGAAAAGCCAAAAACATCACTGCTCTAGAGGAGATCTGCATGGAGGAATGGGCCAACATACCAACAACAGTGTGTGGCAACCTTGTGAAGACTTACAGAAAACGTTTGACCTCTGTCATTGCCAACAAAGGATATATTACAAAGTATTGAGATTAAATTTTGTTTCTGACCAAATACTTATTTTCCACCATAATATGCAAATAAAATGTTAAAAAAACAGACAATGTGATTTTCTGGATTTTTTTTTCTCAGTTTGTCTCCCATAGTTGAGGTCTACCTATGATGTAAATTACAGACGCCTCTCATCTTTTTAAGTGGTGGAACTTGCACTATTGCTGACTGACTAAATACTTTTTTGCCCCACTGTATATTTATATATATATATATATATATATATATATATAGCATCTTGGAATGCAATCATGTTTTAGAATAAAAAATAATAATGTAAAGGGGTTTTACACAATCTAAGTAGTTATCCATTGCATAGGTCATTAATGGCAAATGAGTGGGGATCTACCAAATGTGAATAGTAGTGTTGAGCGATAACTTCCGATATTTGGAAATATCGGGATCGGATTGTATCGGCTGCTATCCAAAAATATCGGATATCGCCGATACCGATACCGGAAACCAATGCAAGTCAATGGGACACAAATATCGGAATGAAAATAAGCCCTTTCTTTCCTTGCACATCCTGTTCCTGATGGGGAAAGAGTGTGGGCGGTGCGGGGCCGAGACTGCGTGTCTGTGTGGGACCGTGGGGGGTCTGAGCGGCCCTGCCGGGGGTCTGTGTGGGCCTCTCGGGGGACTGTGCGGGATGCCGGCGGTCTGTGTGGGCCTGCTTGGGGTTAGCACAGGTCTCTCGGGGGTCTGTGCGGCCTGCTGGGAATGTGTGTGGCCCACCGGGGGTCTGTATCCGCCATTTTCTACCACGCATGCGCGCCCGAAACTCCGCCCTCTTCTACCCGGACTTCAGAATGGGCAGCGGATGCATTGAATAACTGCATCCGCTGCCCACATCGTGCACAAATTTCACAACATGCGTCGGTATGTCGGCCCGATGCATAGCGACCGACCCGAACCGACGCAAGTATGAAAGAGGCCTTAAGAGCGGTTAATTTAAAAAAATGGAAAAAAACGGCGTGGGCTCCCATGCAATTTTCTGCGCTAGAGGGGGAAAGCCGACGGCCGGGGGCCAATATTTGTAGCTTGCTATAAATATCAGCCCGCAGCTGTCTGCGGTGGGATATGGGGAAATAAGGGGTTAATGTCACCTTGCTATTGTACGGTGACATTAAGCTGGGTTAATCATGGAGAGGCGTCAATAAGACGCCTATCCATTATTAATCCAATAGTAAGAAAGGGTTAATAAAACACGCACACATTAGGAAAAAAGTATTTTAATATTCTTCATTTAACCATACTTACCATACTTCAGAGCCTGCAAAAACGTAAAATAATAAACTGTATACTACCTGTCCGCTGTAATCCAATTAATAACGAGTGTCCCACAACGATCTCCCCTATAGAACAGTGACATCGGGTGATGTCACTGCGCTATAGGACCTTCAGTGACACACTGACAGGAGACAATGGCTCCTGCAATGCATCACTGAGAGGTTACTAGAGTTCAAAGTCTCACTTTATGGCAATTGCTGCATGGGAAAATTTCTCACACAGCAATGCCAAAAGTGAGACTAGGGACTATTTTTTTACAGCGGCGGAGGAATACAGTGCGGAAGCATACCTTCCTCCCATCATTGTATTCCTGAAGCCCCTAGAGAGCGGTCGCATCAGCAGATGCTGCTGTTCTCCACGGGATATCGTTGTGGGACACTCGTGGATTTCTGCGGATCAGGGAGTATATTGTTTGTTTGTTATTTTAATCTTTTTTACAGATGACACTGGCTTCGGGGATCAAAATGACAAGTGATGGTAAGTATGTACTCTATGTTATTTGTACTGTATGTCTGAAGATGTATGTATTTTGTGAAATGTATGAAATTATTGTCGGTAGTATGTATGTCGTATGTATGTATTATGTATGTAGTATGTTGTATGTATGTAGTATGTATGTAGTATGTATGCACGTATGTATGTAGTATGTATGTAGTATGTATGTAGTATGCATGTAGTATGTACAGTATGTAGTATGTATGTATGTAGTATGTAGTATGTATGTAGTATGTATGTAGTATGCATGCAGTATGTATGTATATAGTATGTATATAGTATGCATGTATGTAGTATAGTGTTGAGCATTCCGATACCGCAAGTATCGGGTATCGGCTGATATTTGCGGTATCGGAATTCCGATACCGAATTCCGATACTTCCCGCGTATCGGATACCGGAATCGGAAGTTCCAAGAATTCAAACTGAACGCAGCAGCCAATGAGGAATGATTGGAAGTGTGGGCACATCCTGTTTAGCATGGTGGGCATGTAAGTACTGGCAAGGCTTGGATTGGCTGCTGAAATGATGTCACTCTGCACTATAAAAAACGCTGCCGCAATTTTGCGCTCACTCTGCTGTGATTTCAGTTAGGGACAGGACGCTGTGTTCTAACTGAGGGCCAGTCGAGCTAGCTAATTGCTTTATTTTCCTTTCCAAAGGCTAATTTAGCAAAACGCTGTGTGTTCTTCACTGTTCACCTTGCTCTTGCCTTGCAGCGCTGTTTTAACAGCGTTCTGCAAGGTCTCTGTGTGTGTGTGTGTGTGTGTGTGTGCAGCTCACTCTGTAGTCTGTGTGCAGCCATATACCCGGTTGTATTCAGCTCAGGGGGGGTTCACACTGCCTCACACAGTTGTCCTTTTTTGCTCTTGGTGCAGCCTGCTGCACATTTTTTCTCAAATTTCCTATTAGTGTTTTTCCACCAGTCTCCAGCTCTATTGTGGAAAAACACTACATAGGATAACCTAGAGGGGGGTTTTTGGGCCTTGCAGCGCCGTTTACGGCTGTCTGCACGGTCTCCGTGTGAGCCCAGCTCGCCCTGTAGTCTGTGTGCAGCCATAGCTGGTTGGATTCAGCTCAGGGTTCGTTACTGGCTCATACCTTGAGAAAAATTTTACTTTTTTTCAAATAGTGCAGCCTGTTTAAAATTTGAAAAAAAAAATTCCTATTAGTGTCTTTCCACTCGTATCCAGCTAAATAGTGGAAAAACACTATATAGGATAACCTAGAGGAGGGTTTTTTGGCCTTGCAGCGCCGTTTACGGCTGTCTGCACGGTCTCTGTGTGAGCCCAGCTCGCCCTGTAGTCTGTGTGCAGCCATAGCCGGTTGGATTCAGCTCAGGGTTCGTTACTGGCTCATACCTAGAGAAAAATTTTACTTTTTTTCAAATAGTGCAGCCTGTTTAAAATTTGAAAAACAAAAATTCCTATTAGTGTCTTTCCACTCGTATCCAGCTAAATAGTGGAAAAACACTATATAGGATAACCTAGAGGAGGGTTTTTTGGCCTTGCAGCGCCGTTTACGGCTGTCTGCACGGTCTCTGTGTGAGCCCAGCTCGCCCTGTAGTCTGTGTGCAGCCATAGCCGGTTGGATTCAGCTCAGGGTTCGTTACTGGCTCATACCTAGAGAAAAATTTTACTTTTTTTCAAATAGTGCAGCCTGTTTAAAATTTGAAAAACAAAAATTCCTATTAGTGTCTTTCCACTCGTATCCAGCTAAATAGTGGAAAAACACTATATAGGATAACCTAGAGGAGGTTTTTTTGGCCTTGCAGCGCCGTTTACGGCTGTCTGCACGGTCTCCGTGTGAGCCCAGCTCGCCCTGTAGTCTGTGTGCAGCCATAGCCGGTTGGATTCAGCTCAGGGTTCGTTACTGCCTCATACCTTGAGAAAAATTTTACTTTTTTTCAAATAGTGCAGCCTGTTTAAAATTTGAAAAAAAAATTTCCTATTAGTGTCTTTCCACTCGTATCCAGCTAAATAGTGGAAAAACACTATATAGGATAACCTAGAGGAGGGTTTGTTGGCCTTGCAGCGCCGTTTACGGCTGTCTGCACGGTCTCTGTGTGAGCGCTGCTCGCCCTGTAGTCTGTGTGCAGCCATAGCCGGTTGGATTCACCTCAGGGTGCGTTACTGCCTCATACCTTGAAAAACAATTTCCTTTTTTTCAAATAGTGCAGCCAGTTTAAAATTTGAAAAAAAAAATTCCTATTAGTGTCTTTCCACTCGTATCCAGCTAAATAGTGGAAAAACACTATATGATAACCGAGAGCAGGGTTTTTTGGCCTTGCAGCGCCGTTTACGGCTGTCTACACGGTCTCCGTGTGATTTAAACTAGCTCTGTAGCCCGATCTGCACCAAAAAAAAAGTTAAGTTCACCAAACACAACTTAACACTTGTGTAGGCCACATTTGAAAAATAATAATGTTTAGTCCACAATTTACAACATTAGTGTTTCTTACACCTGTTAGGAGGAGCATTTCAGGAATAAGCACACTAAGGCCTTAGTACTTTTCTGCTTATCTTTATCTGTCAACCAAGATGAAGAGGGCAGGGAGTAAGGCACGTGGGCGTGGGCGCGGAGCAGGGAGAGGAGCAGGGAGAGGACGTGGTGATTCTGTGCCTGCTGCGGGCGCCGGTGACTCGTCGTCACTCAGTTTCAGCAGGGAACAGTCCTTCATGCGCAGCTTTGTCGGAGAGCGCCGTGCACCGCTGCTACGTGAAGACCAAATTGAAGCCGTTGTCGGGTGGATGGCAGCTAACGCCTCGGCATCGACTTCAGTTAGTGCCACATCCTCTCAGGCACAGAGCACTGGAGAGCAGCCATCTGTCTCTTCACCACCTGCCAAATTGGCCAGGCAGTCAGAGAGCCCAGGACAGGAGCCGTCTCTACTTCTGTTCTCTGAATCTCTTGGCTTGGAAACAGGGGGCCAGCCAAGCAGCATTGGAGAAATGGAAGAAGAGGCAGTGTGCAGTGATGCCCAAAAGCTTTATCTCTCTGACTCTGAAGAGGCAGGTGGGCCAGTGCCTCCGGTGACCACAGCGCAGTACGCATCTGATGATGAAACTCAGGTGCCGCTTTCTGATGCGTACTGTGCTGCCGAGACTACCCAGGAGGAGCAGTTGGTGGCAGAGGGTAGTGGAGATGATGAGGTCCTTGACCCATCGTGGCGTGAGGAACAGGAAGGTGGTGGGAGCAGCTCTGAGGAAGAGCTTCCCCTTACGGGCCAAAGAGGGAGAGGGAGGGGAAAGACTGCGGAGCCTGTAGCCTCCACTTTGGCACCCGTTAGGAGCCTGTCTCTTTCCAAAGCCAAAAAGGGCGCTCCCAAGACTTGCAGTGCCTGGTCCTTTTTTGACACAGTTGCAGATGACATTTGTTTTGTCAAATGCAAGCTGTGTCATCAGAAAGTAAAAAGAGGTAAAAGTGTCAGCAACCTCAATACCACAAATATGTGGAAACATGTGCGGAACAGGCACGTGGTGGAGTTACAGAAACACAGTGAAGACGTAGGCCAACCAACAGCGGCAGCTACCCCCTCTTCATCTCGTGTTGCCTCTTCCTCCACTGTTGTCCAGAGACCTAGTGTAATTCCACCCACAGCACCACCTTCCCAGTCATCCTCACACTCCCAGTCTACTCTACAGCCATCGGTAGTACAGGCATGGGAGAAAAGGCGGGCATTCTCGGCCAACCACCCCCGAGCACAGGCTCTGAATGCAGGCATTGCCAAACTGTTGTCCCTGGAAATGCTCTCGTTCAGGCTGGTGGAGACTGACAGCTTCCGTGACTTGATGGCATTGGCAGTCCCACAGTACAAGGTGCCCAGCCGCTTTTACTTCAGCAGGCAGGCTGTCCCTGCCCTGCACAGGCATGTTGAGGCAAACATAAAACATGCGCTACTGAACGCCGTCAGTAGCAAGGTCCACCTCACCACCGATGCGTGGACCAGTCAGCATGGACAGGGGCGATATGTTTCCCTCACTGCCCATTGGGTTAATGTTGTTGAGCCAGGTACAGATCGTGCGAGTGGCGCAGGACGTGTCCTGCCCACTCCAAGGATTGCAGGAATCCAGTCTGTACGCATCGACTCCTCCTCTTACACCAGTTCCTCTGATTCCTCTCTGCAGGATCCGTCACAGTCCACCTCCACATGGACCCGTGAACGTTTACCTATGACCGACATGAGCACAGCCGTGGCCAAACGTCAGCAGGCCGTCTTGAAACTAGTTTCATTGGGGCATCGAAGCCACACAGCGCAGGAGCTCTGGAATGCCATCAAGCAGGAGAGCGATGTGTGGTTACTGCCAGCGAATCTCCAGCCAGGCATGGTAGTGTGTGACAATGGCCGAAATCTGGTGGCAGCTTTGGCCCTTGGCAACCTCACTCACATCCCATGTCTGGCACATGTGCTCAATTTGGTTGTGCAGAGTTTTCTGAGGGACTATCCGGATCTTGATGCCCTGCTGCACAAGGTCCGCCTAGAGTGTGCTCACTTGCGGCGTTCCAGCTTGGCCAGATCCCGCATTGCTGCTCTGCAGCGCCGATTCCGCCTTCCGGAACACCACATCATATGTGACCTACATACCTGGTGGAATTCCACGTTACATATGTTGGAGCGGTTGTGTGAGCAGCAGCAAGCAGTTATGGAGTACCAGCTGCATCAGGCGCAAAGAAGTCGCAGTCAGCGCCGATCAGACTTCACAACCACAGAGTGGGCCACTATGAAGGACGTCTGCCAGGTTTTGCGTCCTTTTGATTATTCCACGCGGATGGCAAGTGCAGATGATGCACTAGTCAGCATGACTGTCCCCCTTATCTGCCTGCTTCAGCAAACTTTGCAAGGGTTAAGGGATGATGTGGTGGAAGAGGTGGAGGATGAGGAGTCACCTTTTCCATCAGCTTCTGGAGAGTCAGCGCCACGTGGTTCCTCACAAAGGGGTAGGCAGGGGCCAATTTGTGAGGAGGATGAGGAGGAGTCAATGGACGAGGAAGAGCTCCGTCCAGAGGAGGGAGCGACACAATTGTCCAGTGGTCAGTGTGTACAGCGAGGGTGGGGTGATGACGAGCGGGCAGAGATCATGTCTCAAGCAGGGGACAGCGTTTCTGGGCCAGTTGGCACTCTGCAGCACATGGTGGATTTCATGCTGCAGTGCCTGAGAAACGACCGCCGCATCGACCACATTCTCAACATGCCTGATTATTGGGTGTTCACCCTCCTCGATCCTCGCTACCGGGACAACGTCCAAAACCTCATCCCTGCGTTGACCCGGGAGCGTAAATTGCGGGAGTACCACGACACACTGGTGAATTCCATCATCTTCTCCTGTCCAACTGAGAGGAGTGCTGCTAGTGCTTTACAAAGCAGCTCAGTGCGTCGAGGCAGTGGGGGAGGCTCTGCCCAAAGAGGGAGCAGAAGCAGTGCCTCTGCCCAAGGCAAGCCCAGTATGGCACAACTCTGGCACACTTTTGTGTGCCCGCCCCAAATGTCTACACCATCACCGGCGGCTCCAGTCAGCAGGAGGCAATGGTTCCGTCAGATGGTGACAGACTACATGGCTTGCCCTCTTACTGTACTCCCAGACGGCTCTTCCCCGTTCAAGTTTTGGGTCTCTAAGCTGGATACATGGCCAGAGCTAAGCCAGTATGCATTGGAGGTGCTGGCTTGCCCTGCGGCTAGTGTCTTATCGGAACGTGTCTTTAGTGCCGCAGGTGGTGTACTAACAGACCGTCGCATGCGACTATCCTCCGATAACGTTGACCGGCTTACTTTCCTGAAAATGAACCAGGCATGGATCTCGCAGGAATTTGCCACTCCTCTGCCTGATTAAGTAATTGGGTGTCATCCAGGTCTCCTGCTGTGTTCATCTTTCTACCACCTGAACTGCTATTCCTGGGCTCCAACACCGCCAGTTGCGGCTCAGAAGTGCAGGCTGCACAGTAAAAACATACGACCCAGTGTTATTGGGTTTCAGTAACGTCAGCTGATCCCCAGCTGTGTAGCCGGCAATGTGTCCTGCGACCGCCACGCTGGCACAACAACCTAAATGTAAGGGAACCTGTCCCCCCCCCCCCGTCGTTTGTTACTGAAAGAGCCATCTTGTGCAGCAGTAATGCTGCACAAGGAAAAGGTAGCTCTTTTTTTTTAGCTCTTTGCACACGCAGAACTTAACACTTATAAAATGTGTTCACTGATACCGTTATACCGTCCCGGAGCTGGGACTTTCCTTCGTAATGTGACGCAGCACGGCCGTCATTCCTACCCCCTTGGTGCCATGCGCTGCCTCCTCAGCGTTGTTTTAAGCTGTCACGGAGCCTGCGCTGTTCTGTTATCCCTTGGGCATGCCCTATTTGCGCTGCCTGTCTTCTGACATAATTTGGTGTCAGGCTGGCTGCGCCTGTGCGGCCGCGCTGCCCGAGATCCCGCCTCGCAGTGTCTTCTGATTGAGTCACACTGCGAGCCTGGGATCCATGGGCATGCGCAGTGCATATCTTCCCCTCGGGCTCTCGCTCATTTCCCTCCGCCTTCTTTAGACTGTGCGCCGTCAGCTGATCCCTAATAGCATGCCACGGCCGTGACACCGCACAGTCTGAATTAGAGGGAAGGAGGGGAGTGAGAGTCGAGGTTATGCACTGTGCATGCCCATGGTTCCAAGGCCCGCAGTGGGATTACGTTAGACGAGACTGCGAGGTGGGATCTGGAGCAGCGTGGACGCACAGGCACTGACAGCCTGACACCAAATTATGTCAGAAGACAGGCAGCGCTAATTGGGCATGGCCAAGGGCTAACAGAACAGCGCAGGCTCCGTGACAGCTTAAAACAACGCTGAGGAGGCAGCGCACGGCATCAAGGGGATAGGAATGACAGCTGTGCTGTGTCCCATTACGAAGGAAATTCGCACCTCCGGAACGGTTTAACGGTATAAAGGGACACATTTTTAGTGTTTACTTCGGTGTTTGCAAGGAGCATAATTAAAAGAGCAACCTTTTCCTTTTGCATCCTTAGTGCTGCACAAGATGGCTCTTTTAGCTACAAACGTCTTGGGGGGGGGGGGGGTTAAAGGTTTCCTTTCAACTTGCTCCAATCAGGCTTCGGCCTACACTCTGTTCCTCTGCTCCTCCTGCTGTCCCTGGGCTCTAACACCGCCAGTTGGTGCCTGGAAGTGCTGTGTGCACAGTCAACAGTCGCTCCTCTGTTATTGGGGTTCAGTAACGTCAGCTGATCCCCAGCTGTGTGTGCGGCAATACCTCCAATCTGCTCCTCCTGCTGTCCCTGGGCTCTAACACCGCCAGTTGGTGCCTGGAAGTGCTGTGTGCACAGTCAACAGTCGCTCCTCTGTTATTGGGGTTCAGTAACGTCAGCTGATCCCCAGCTGTGTGTGCGGCAATACCTCCAATCTGCTCCTCCTGCTGTCCCTGGGCTCTAACACCGCCAGTTGGTGCCTGGAAGTGCTGTGTGCACAGTCAACTGTCGCTCATCTGTTATTGGGGTTCAGTAACGTCAGCTGATCCCCAGCTGTGTGTGCGGCAATACCTCCAATCTGCTCCTCCTGCTGTCCCTGGGCTCTAACACCGCCAGTTGGTGCCTGGAAGTGCTGTGTGCACAGTCAACAGTCGCTCCTCTGTTATTGGGGTTCAGTAACGTCAGCTGATCCCCAGCTGTGTATCCGGCAACGTGTCATGCGACCGCCACGCTGGCACAACTAAAATGTAAGGGGACCTGTCCCCCCCCCAGGCGTTTGTTACTGAAAGAGCCACCATGTGCAGCACTAATACTGCACAAGGGAAAGGTCGCTCTTGAAATTATGCTCCTTGCAAACGCTGAACTACACACTCATGTAATGTGTCCCCTCACACCGTCCAACCGTCCCGGAGGTGGGACTTTCCTTTGTAATGTGACGCAGCACAGCCGTCATTGCTACCCCCTTGGCACCGTGCGCTGCCTCCTTAGCGTTGTTTGATTCCGTCATGGACCCTGCGCTGTTATGTTATCCCTTGGCCATGCACAGTTTGCGCTGCCCGTCCTCTGACATCATTAATTTTTGTCGTCCTGGCTGCGCCTGTGCGTCCACGCTGCCCGAAATCACACCTCGCAGTGTCGTCTAATGTGATCCCACAGTGGGCCTGGTATCCATGGCCATGCGCAGTGCATATACTAGCCTCTCACTCCCCTTCTTCACGCTTCTTCAGACTAGGCGGCGTCAGCTGATCCCTAATAGCATGCCACGGCCGTGACGCCGCACAGTCTGAAGAAGCAGGAAGGAGGTGAGTGAGAGGCGATGATATGCACTGCGCATGCCCATGGATCCCTGGCCCGCAGTGGGACTACATTAGATGACACTGCAAGGTTGGATCTCGGGCAGCTTGGACGCACAGGCACTGCCAGCCTGACACCTACATGATGTCAGAAGACGGGCACCGCTAACTGTGCATGGCCAAGGGATAACATTACAGCGCGGGCTCCGTGACAGAACCAAACAACGTTGAGGAGGTGGCGCCCGGCACCAAAGGGGTTGGAATGACGGCTGTGCTGTGTCACATTACAAAGGAAAGTCCCACTTCCGGGATGGTTTGACGGTGTGAGGGGACACATTATATGAGTGTGTACTTCAGCGTTTGCAAGGAGCATAATTTTCGGAGCCACCATTTTCCATGTGCAGTATTACTGCTGTACAAGATGGCTCTTTCAGCAACAAATGCCTGGGGGGGGGGGGGGGGTTAAAGGTTCCCTTTCAACTTGCTCCACTGCAGGCTTCGGCCTACACTTTGCTCCTCTTTGATTCCCTGGGTTTCAACACTGTCAGTTGCCACCTGGAAGTGTTGTCTACACAGAAAAAACACTAGGTGATGTGTCAGTGGGGTTCAGCACCGCCAGCTGTTCCCCTGCTGTGTAGTAGGCAACGTGTCCAGCACAAGCCACGCTGCCACAACAGAACAAAAGCTGCCACCAGTGCAGGCTTCGGCCTACACTCTGCTCCTCTCCTCCTCCTGCTGACCCTGGGCTCAAACACCGCTAGTTTTTGCCCGGAAGTGCTAGGTGCACAGAGAAAAACACCAGCCAATGTGTTAGTGGGGTTCAGCAACGCCAGCTGTTCCCCTGCTGTGTAGCCGGCAACGTGACCTGCAAACGCCACGCAGGCACATGAACTGAAATTAAAGGGAACCTGGCCCCACCCCCCAGGTGTTTCTATGTATAACAGCCACCTAGTACAGCAGTACTGCTGCATTTGTACAAGGTGGCTGACTTTTTCTCCTTGCCCACGTGGAACTCAACACGTACAAAATGTGTCTCATTGAGACCATTCCACTGTCCCTGAGGTGTGACTTTCCTTTGTAATGATACGCAGCACCACCCTTGTTAGCGCTGCCCGTCTTTTGACATCATTGGTTAGCTGGCTGCGCCTGTGCGTCTGCCCTGCTCGAAACAACGCCCCTCGGTGTCTTATTTTTTTGAACAGCGAGGGTGTGATTGATGGGCATGTGCAGTGCATATGTTTGCCTGTGTTCACTCATCTCCTTCCGCCTTCTTCAGACTGGGTGTCCTCATGGCCGCGGCAGGCGATAAGGGATCAGATGAGGCCGCCCAGTCTGAAGCAGGTGTAAGGACATGTGTGAGCGTCAAACATATTTACTGAACAAGGCCACGAATCCCAGCCACGCAGTGTGATTTTTTGAAAACACACTGTGGGTCTGGGATTCATGTCCATCGCTAACCGTAACGGCCGACATTAAATGAGGTCAGAAGACAGGAAGCGCTCACAGCGCATGGTCAAGGGATCCCAATAGCGCAGACTCCTGTACAGCAAATAACAACACTCAGGAATCTGCGCACAGCAGCTAGGTGTAAATTTGTACACCTGTGCTGCGTCTCCTTAAAAAGACTAGTAGTCACGCCTCCACTACTGTTTGACAGTATAATGGGCTAAATAGTGTACGTGTTTAATTCAGCGTGTGCAAGGAGCAAAATTAAATAGAGCAACCTTTGACTTGTGCATCATTAATGCTGTTCAAGGTGTGGCTCTTGTACCTTGCAACACCTGAGGGGGGAGTTAAAGGTAACCTTTGAAATTGGTTCAACTAGGCTTCGGCCTACACTCTGCTCCTCTACTCCTCCTGCTGACCCTGGGCTCAAACACCGCTAGTTTCTGCCCGGAACTGCTAGCTGCACAGAGAAAAACACCAGTCAATGTGTTCGTGGGGTTCAGCACCGCCAGCTGTTCCCCTGCTGTGTAGTTGGCATCGTGTCCAGCACAAGCCACGCTGGCACAACCGACCAAAAGCTGCCACCAGTGCAGGCTTCGGCCTACACTCTGCTCCTCTCCTCCTCCTGCTGACCCTGGGCTCAAACACCGCCAGTTTCTGCCCGGACATGCTAGCTGCACAGAGAAAAACACCAGTCAATGTGTTAGTGGGGTTCAGCACCGCCAGCTGTTCCCCTGCTGTGTAGTCGGCATCGTGTCCAGCACAAGCCACGCTGGCACAACTGACCAAAAGCTGCCACCAGTGCAGGCTTCGGCCTACACTTTGCTCCTCTCCTCCTCCTGCTGACCCTGGGCTCAAACAACGCCAGTTTCTGCCCGGACATGCTAGCTGCACAGAGAAAAACACCAGCCAATGTGTTAGTGGGGTTCAGCACCGCCAGCTGTTCCCCTGCTGTGTAGCTGGCAACGTGTCCTGCAAACGCCACGCAGGCACATGAACTGAAATTGAAGGGAGCCTGCCCCCCACCCCCCCAGGTGTTTCTATGTATAACAGCCACCTTGTACAGCAGTACTGCTGCATTGGTACAAGGTGGCTGACTTTTTCTCCTTGCACACGTGGAACTCAACAAGTACAAAATGTGTCTCATTACAGACCATTACAATGTCCCTGAGGTGTGACTTTCCTTTTTAATGACACGCAGCACCCCCATTGTTAGCGCTGCCCGTCTCCTGACATCATTGGTTGGCTGGCTGTGCCTGTGCGTCCCCCCTGCCCGACACAACGCCCCCCGTTGTCTCATATATTTTGACTGCGAGGGTGTGATTGATGGGCACGAGCAGTGCATATGTTCCCCTGTCTTCACTCCCCTCCTTCCGCCATCTTCTGACTGTGCGGCCTCATGGCCGCGGCATGCGATAAGGGATCAGCTGAGGCCGCCCAGTCTGAAGCAGGTGTAAGGACATGTGTGAGCGGCGAACATATTTACTGCACAAGGCCACGAATCCCAGCACTGCAGTGTGACTTTAGGAAAAGCCACTGTGGGTCTGGGATTTATGGCCATCGTTAACCGCACCGGCCAACATGAAATGAGGTCATGAGACGGCCTGCACTAACAGGGTATTGCCAAGGGATAACACAAGAGCGCAGTTTCCTGTACTGCAAATAACAACGGTAAGGAATCTGCGCACAGCACCTAGGTGTAAATTTGTACACCTGTGCTGCGTCTCCTTAAAAAGACTAGTAGACTAGTCACGCCTCCACTACTGTTTGACAGTATAATGGGCTAAATAGTGTACGTGTTTAATTCAGCGTGTGCAAGGAGCAAAATTAAATAGAGCAACCTTTGACTTGTGCATCATTAATGCTGTTCAAGGTGTGGCTCTTGTACCTTGCAACACCTGAGGGGGGAGTTAAAGGTAAACTTTGAAATTGGTTCAACTAGGCTTCGGCCTACACTCTGCTCCTCTACTCCTCCTGCTGACCCTGGGCTCAAACACCGCTAGTTTCTGCCCGGAACTGCTAGCTGCACAGAGAAAAACACCAGTCAATGTGTTCGTGGGGTTCAGCACCGCCAGCTGTTCCCCTGCTGTGTAGTCGGCATCGTGTCCAGCACAAGCCACGCTGGCACAACTGACCAAAAGCTGCCACCAGTGCAGGCTTCGGCCTACACTTTGCTCCTCTCCTCCTCCTGCTGACCCTGGGCTCAAACAACGCCAGTTTCTGCCCGGACATGCTAGCTGCACAGAGAAAAACACCAGCCAATGTGTTAGTGGGGTTCAGCACCGCCAGCTGTTCCCCTGCTGTGTAGCTGGCAACGTGTCCTGCAAACGCCACGCAGGCACATGAACTGAAATTGAAGGGAGCCTGCCCCCCACCCCCCCAGGTGTTTCTATGTATAACAGCCACCTTGTACAGCAGTACTGCTGCATTTGTACAAGGTGGCTGACTTTTTCTCCTTGCACACGTGGAACTCAACAAGTACAAAATGTGTCTCATTACAGACCATTACAATGTCCCTGAGGTGTGACTTTCCTTTTTAATGACACGCAGCACCCCCATTGTTAGCGCTGCCCGTCTCCTGACATCATTGGTTGGCTGGCTGTGCCTGTGCGTCCCCCCTGCCCGACACAACGCCCCCCGTTGTCTCATATATTTTGACTGCGAGGGTGTGATTGATGGGCACGAGCAGTGCATATGTTCCCCTGTCTTCACTCCCCTCCTTCCGCCTTCTTCTGACTGTGCGGCCTCATGGCCGCGGCATGCGATAAGGGATCAGCTGAGGCCACCCAGTCTGAAGCAGGTGTAAGGACATGTGTGAGCGGCGAACATATTTACTGCACAAGGCCACGAATCCCAGCACTGCAGTGTGACTTTAGGAAAAGCCACTGTGGGTCTGGGATTTATGGCCATCGTTAACCGCACCGGCCAACATGAAATGAGGTCATGAGACGGCCTGCACTAACAGGGTATTGCCAAGGGATAACACAAGAGCGCAGTTTCCTGTACTGCAAATAACAACGGTAAGGAATCTGCGCACAGCACCTAGGTGTAAATTTGTACACCTGTGCTGCGTCTCCTTAAAAAGACTAGTAGACTAGTCACGCCTCCACTACTGTTTGACAGTATAATGGGCTAAATAGTGTACGTGTTTAATTCAGCGTGTGCAAGGAGCAAAATTAAATAGAGCAACCTTTGACTTGTGCATCATTAATGCTGTTCAAGGTGTGGCTCTTGTACCTTGCAACACCTGAGGGGGGGGGTTAAAGGTAACCTTTGAAATTGGTTCAACTAGGCTTCGGCCTACACTCTGCTCCTCTACTCCTCCTGCTGACCCTGGGCTCAAACACCGCTAGTTTTTGCCCGGAACTGCTAGCTGCACAGAGAAAAACACCAGTCAATGTGTTAGTGGGGTTCAGCAACGCCAGCTGTTCCCCTGCTGTGTAGTCGGCAACGTGTCCAGCACAAGCCACGCTGGCACAACAGAACAAAAGCTGCCACCAGTGCAGGCTTCGGCCTACACTTTGCTCCTCTCCTCCTCCTGCTGACCCTGGGCTCAAACAACGCCAGTTTCTGCCCGGACATGCTAGCTGCACAGAGAAAAACACCAGCCAATGTGTTAGTGGGGTTCAGCACCTCCAGCTGTTCCCCTGCTGTGTAGTCGGCATCGTGTCCAGCACAAGCCACGCTGGCACAACTGAAGAAAAGCTGCCACCAGTGCAGGCTTCGGCCTACACTTTGCTCCTCTCCTCCTCCTGCTGACCCTGGGCTCAAACAACGCCAGTTTCTGCCCGGACATGCTAGCTGCACAGAGAAAAACACCAGCCAATGTGTTAGTGGGGTTCAGCACCGCCAGCTGTTCCCCTGCTGTGTAGCTGGCAACGTGTCCTGCAAACGCCACGCAGGCACATGAACTGAAATTGAAGGGAGCCTGCCCCCCACCCCCAGGTGTTTCTATGTATAACAGCCACCTTGTACAGCAGTACTGCTGCATTTGTACAAGGTGGCTGACTTTTTGTCCTTGCCCACGTGGATCTCAAAACGTACAAAATGTGTCTCATTGAGACCATTCCACTGTCCCTGAGGTGTGACTTTCCTTTCTAATGATACGCAGCACCCCCCTTGGTAGCGCTTCCCGTCTTCTGACATCATTGGTTGGCTTGTTGCGCCTGTGCGTCCACCCTGCCTGAAACAATGCTCCTCCTTGTCTTATTTTGACTGCGAGGGTGTGATTGATGGGCACGAGCAGCGCATATCTTCACCTGTCTTAACTCATCTCCTTCCGCCTTCTTCAGACTGTGCAGCCTCATGGCCGCGGCATGCGAGAAGGGATCAGCAAGGACGTGTGTGAGCGGCCAAAATATTTACTGCTCAAGGCCACGAATCACAGCACCGCAGTGTGACTTTATGAAAAGGCACTGTGGGTCTGGGATTTATGGCCATCATTAACCGCACCGGCCAACATGAAATGAGGTCATAAGACGGGCAGCTCTAACAGGGCATTGCCAAGGGATAACACAAGAGCGCAGACTCCTGTACAGCAAATAACAACGCTCAGGAAGCTGCGCCAAGCACCAAGGCGTTATTTGGGACACCTGTGCTGCGTCTCCTTAAAATGCCAAGTCAAGCATCCACTACAGTTTGACTGTAGAATGGGCTAAATTGTGTACGTCTTTCATTCAGCGTGTGCAAGTAGACAAATTAATAGAGCAACCTTTCACTTGTGCAGCATTAATACTGCACAAGGTGTGTCTCTTGTACTTTGTAACACCTGAGGGGGGGTTAAAGGTTTCCTTTGAAATTGGTTCAAATAGGCTTCGGCCTACACTCTGCTCCTCTCCTCCTCCTCCTGCTTCAACACGGGCTCTAACATCGCTAGTTTTTGACCGCAAGTGCTAGCTGCACAGAGAAAAACACACGCCATTGTGTTAGTGGGGTTCAGCAACGCCAGCTGTTCCCCCACTGTGTAGCCGGCAAAGTGTCCTGCAAACGCAACGCAGACACAAAGCTGCCTCCAGTGCAGGCTTCGGCCTACACTCTGCTCCCCCTGCTTACCCTTAGCTCCAACACCGCTAGTTGGGGCTCTAGGAAGACAATCTTTAATAGGCAACGCATCTGGGTTCCAGCACCGCCAGCTGGTTCTCGGCAGTGTTCTTGTCACAGGTACTCCCTCGTGCCAAGCCTGGTTTCAGCACCGTCAGCTGTTTCCGGGTTGTGTCAAGCTCACTGAGACGCCTATGCTTGCCCCGTCGTGGTGCGGTCGGGTTAGCCAACTCCAGGGTGCCTCCAGTTTAGGAGCTTCCTATGTGGGCTGCGTTAACTGGTAGTCAAGGCTGGTTCTGTAGTGCCAGTAGGCCCAGCTCCCCCTGTACGACTGTTGGGGTTCGGTAACTGCGGCTGCCTCGCGGCCTAGCTGTTCTCTCCTCTCCTGTGGGCCTTGGGGTCCACCACCTGGTTCCAGCACCGTCAGCTGGTTCCAGGCCGAGCCTTTGGCTTAGGTGCCTCCTCCTGGGTATCCGAGTTCCGCCAACGTCAGGCGGTCCTTGGTAGTGCTTTTAAGCGCGGGCACCTACAGCTTAGTAACCGTGTTCCAGCACCGCCAGCTGGTCCTCGGTCGTGCCATTGGCTCTTGCACACTGGGGCAACGCATCTGGGTTCCAGCACCGCCAGCTGGTTCTCGGCAGTGTTTTTGTCACAGGTACTCCCTCGTGCCAAACCTGGTTTCAGCACCGTCAGCTGTTTCCGGGGTGTGTCAAACTCGCTGAGACGCCTATGTTTGCCCCGTCGTGTTGCAGTCGGGTTAGCCAACTCCAGGGTGCCTCCAGTTTAGGAGCTTCCTATGTGGGCTGCGTGAACTGGTAGTCAAGGCTGGTTCTGTAGTGCCAGTAGGCCCAGCTCCCCCTGTAGGACTGTTGGGGTTCGGTAACTGCGGCTGCCTCGCGGCCTAGCTGTTCTCTCCTCTCCTGTGGGCCTTGGGGTCCACCACCTGGTTCCAGCACCGTCAGCTGGTTCCGGGCCGAGCCTTTGGCTTAGGTGCCTCCTCCTGGGTATCCGAGTTCCGCCAACGTCAGGCGGTCCTTGGTAGTGCTTTTAAGCGCGGGCACCTACAGCTTAGTAACCGTGTTCCAGCACCGTCAGCTGGTCCTCGGTCGTGCCATTGGCTCTTGCACACTGGGGCAACGCATCTGGGTTCCAGCACCGCCAGCTGGTTCTTGGCAGTGTTTTTGTCACAGGTACTCCCTCGTGCCAAACCTGGTTTCAGCACCGTCAGCTGTTTCCGGGGTGTGTCAAACTCGCTGAGACTCCTATGTTTGCCCCGTCGTGTTGCAGTCGGGTTAGCCAACTCCAGGGTGCCTCCAGTTTAGGAGCTTCCTATGTGGGCTGCGTGAACTGGTAGTCAAGGCTGGTTCTGTAGTGCCAGTAGGCCCAGCTCCCCCTGTAGGACTGTTGGGGTTCGGAAACTGTGGCTGCCTCGCGGCCTAGCTGTTCTCCCCTCTCCTGTGGGCCTTCGGGTCCACCACCTGGTTCCAGCACCGTCAGCTGGTTCCGGGCTGAGCCTTTGGCTTAGGTGCCTCCTCCTGGGTATCCGAGTTCCGCCAACGTCAGGCGGTCCTTGGTAGTGCTTTTAAGCGCGGGCACCTACAGCTTAGTAACCGTGTTCCAGCGCCGTCAGCTGGTCCTCGGTCGTGCCATTGGCTCTTGCACAATGGGGCAACGCATCTGGGTTCCAGCACCGCCAGCTGGTTCTCGGCAGTGTTCTTGACACAGGTACTCCCTCGTGCCAAGCCTGATTTCAGCACCGCCAGCTGTTTCCGGGTTGTGTCAAGCTCACTGAGACGCCTATGCTTGCCCCATCGTGGTGCGGTCGGGTTAGCCAACTCCAGGGTGCCTCCAGTTTAGGAGCTTCCTATGTGGGCTGCGTGAACTGGCAGTCAAGGCTGGTTCTGTAGTGCCAGTAGGCCCAGCTCCCCTGTAGGACTGTTGGGGTTCGGTAACTGCGGCTGCCTCGCGGCCTAGCTGTTCTCTCCTCTCCTGTGGGCCTTCGGGTCCACCACCTGGTTCCAGCACCGTCAGCTGGTTCCGGGCCGATCCTTTGGCTTAGGTGCCTCCTCCTGGGTATCCGAGTTCCGCCAACGTCAGGCGGTCCTTGGTAGTGCTTTTAAGCGCGGGCACCTACAGCTTAGTAACCGGGTTCCAGCACCGCCAGCTGGTCCTCGGTCGTGCCATTGGCTCTTGCACACTGGGGCAACGCATCTGGGTTCCAGCACCGCGAGCTGGTTCTCGGCAGTGTTCTTGACACAGGTACTCCCTCGTGCCAAGCCTGGTTTCAGCACCGCCAGCTGTTTCCGGGTTGTGTCAAGCTCACTGAGACGCCTATGCTTGCCCCGTCGTGGTGCGGTCGGGTTAGCCAACTCCAGGGTGCCTCCAGTTTAGGAGCTTCCTATGTGGGCTGCGTGAACTGGCAGTCAAGGCTGGTTCTGTAGTGCCAGTAGGCCCAGCTCCCCCTGTAGGACTGTTGGGGTTCGGTAACTGCGGCTGCCTCGCGGCCTAGCTGTTCTCTCCTCTCCTGTGGGCCTTCGGGTCCACCACCTGGTTCCAGCACCGTCAGCTGGTTCCGGGCCGAGCCTTTGGCTTAGGTGCCTCCTCCTGGGTATCCGAGTTCCGCCAACGTCAGGCGGTCCTTGGTAGTGCTTTTAAGCGCGGGCACCTACAGCTTAGTAACCGGGTTCCAGCACCGCCAGCTGGTCCTCGGTCGTGCCATTGGCTCTTGCACACTGGGGCAACGCATCTGGGTTCCAGCACCGCCAGCTGGTTCTCGGCAGTGTTCTTGACACAGGTACTCCCTCGTGCCAAGCCTGGTTTAAGCACCGCCAGCTGTTTCCGGGTTGTGTCAAGCTCACTGAGACGCCTATGCTTGCCCCGTCGTGGTGCGGTCGGGTTAGCCAACTCCAGGGTGCCTCCAGTTTAGGAGCTTCCTATGTGGGCTGCGTGAACTGGCAGTCAAGGCTGGTTCTGTAGTGCCAGTAGGCCCAGCTCCCCCTGTAGGACTGTTGGGGTTCGGTAACTGCGGCTGCCTCGCGGCCTAGCTGTTCTCTCCTCTCCTGTGGACCTTCAGGTCCACCACCTGGTTCCAGCACCGTCAGCTGGTTCCAGGCCGAGCCTTTGGCTTAGGTGCCTCCTCCTGGGTATCCGAGTTCCGCCAACGTCAGGCGGTCCTTGGTAGTGCTTTTAAGCGCGGGCACCTACAGCTTAGTAACCGGGTTCCAGCACCGCCAGCTGGTCCTCGGTCGTGCCATTGGCTCTTGCACACTGGGGCAACGCATCTGGGTTCCAGCACCGCCAGCTGGTTCTCGGCAGTGTTCTTGACACAGGTACTCCCTCGTGCCAAGCCTGGTTTCAGCACCGCCAGCTGTTTTCGGGTTGTGTCAAGCTCACTGAGACGCCTATGCTTGCCCCGTCGTGGTGCGGTCGGGTTAGCCAACTCCAGGGTGCCTCCAGTTTAGGAGCTTCCTATGTGGGCTGCGTGAACTGGTAGTCAAGGCTGGTTCTGTAGTGCCAGTAGGCCCAGCTCCCCCTGTAGGACTGTTGGGGTTCGGTAACTGCGGCTGCCTCGCGGCCTAGCTGTTCTCTCCTCTCCTGTGGGCCTTCGGGTCCACCACCTGGTTCCAGCACCGTCAGCTGGTTCCGGGCCGAGCCTTTGGCTTAGGTGCCTCCTCCTGGGTATCCGAGTTCCGCCAACGTCAGGCGGTCCTTGGTAGTGCTTTTAAGCGCGGGCACCTACAGCTTAGTAACCGGGTTCCAACACCGCCAGCTGGTCCTCGGTCGTGCCATTGGCTCTTGCACACTGGGGCCACGCATCTGGGTTCCAGCACCGCCAGCTGGTTCTCGGCAGTGTTCTTGACACAGGTACTCCCTCGTGCCAAGCCTGGTTTAAGCACCGCCAGCTGTTTCCGGGTTGTGTCAAGCTCACTGAGACGCCTATGCTTGCCCCGTCGTGGTGCGGTCGGGTTAGCCAACTCCAGGGTGCCTCCAGTTTAGGAGCTTCCTATGTGGGCTGCGTGAACTGGCAGTCAAGGCTGGTTCTGTAGTGCCAGTAGGCCCAGCTCCCCCTGTAGGACTGTTGGGGTTCGGTAACTGCGGCTGCCTCGCGGCCTAGCTGTTCTCTCCTCTCCTGTGGACCTTCAGGTCCACCACCTGGTTCCAGCACCGTCAGCTGGTTCCAGGCCGAGCCTTTGGCTTAGGTGCCTCCTCCTGGGTATCCGAGTTCCGCCAACGTCAGGCGGTCCTTGGTAGTGCTTTTAAGCGCGGGCACCTACAGCTTAGTAACCGGGTTCCAGCACCGCCAGCTGGTCCTCGGTCGTGCCATTGGCTCTTGCACACTGGGGCAATGCATCTGGGTTCCAGCACCGCCAGCTGGTTCTCGGCAGTATTCTTGACACAGGTACTCCCTCGTGCCAAGCCTGGTTTCAGCACCGCCAGCTGTTTTCGGGTTGTGTCAAGCTCACTGAGACGCCTATGCTTGCCCCGTCATGGTGCGGTCGGGTTAGCCAACTCGAGGGTGCCTCCAGTTTAGGAGCTTCCTATGTGGGCTGCGTGAACTGGTAGTCAAGGCTGGTTCTGTAGTGCCAGTAGGCCCAGCTCCCCCTGTAGGACTGTTGGGGTTCGGTAACTGCGGCTGCCTCGCGGCCTAGCTGTTCTCTCCTCTCCTGTGGACCTTCAGGTCCACCACCTGGTTCCAGCACCGTCAGCTGGTTCTCGGCAGTGTCTTTTGCTCTTGTACCTTCTGCTCCCCATCCTGGTTCCAGTACCGTCAGCTGGTTCCGGGCAGAGCCTTTGGCTTAGGTGCCTCCTTCTGGGTATCCAAGTTCCACCAACGTCAGGTGGTCCTTGGTAGTGCTTTCGGGCACGGGTACCTCCTGCTTAGTAACCGGGTTCCAGTAACGTCAGCTGGTCCTCGGTAGTTCCATTGGCTCTTGGACCTTCGGCTACCCATCCGGGTTCCAGTACCGTCAGCTGGTTCTCGGCAGTGTCTTTTGCTCTTGTACCTTCTGCTCCCCATCCTGGTTCCAGTACCGTCAGCTGGTTCCGGGCAGAGCCTTTGGCTTAGGTGCCTCCTTCTGGGTATCCGAGTTCCGCCAACGTCAGGCGGTCCTTGGTAGTGCTTTTTAGCACGGGTACCTCCTGCTTAGTAACCGGGTTCCAGTAACGTCAGCTGGTCCTCGGTAGTTCCATAGGCTCTTGAACCTTCGGGTAGCCATCCGAGTTCCAGTTCCATCAGCTGGTTCTTGGCATTTTCTCAGCCTTCTTGTACCTTCTGCTACATTTCCAAGTTGAAGACCCTAAAGTCGACGACCCGGAAGACCACCCCGATGACGACGACGACGACCCGGAAGACCACCCCGATGACGACGACGACGACGGCGGAGACGACGACGGCTGAGACGACGACGGCGGAGATGACGACACTGGAGACGACGACCCTGGAGACGACGACATGGAAGACCGAGAAGCAGAAGAACAAGAGGCTGCAGAACAAAGAGCAGAAGAACATTAAGCATAAGACTTAATATCAGAGCAAAAGATATTATCTAAATTATATGCAGAAGAAGACTAAGCAGTGTATGGGGGTGAGTCCGTTCCTCCTCGTGGTGCCCCTGGATAAAGCCTGATGCTGCAGGCCAAACTGAACGCGGACAAATGTAACTTTTGTGACTGGCAGAACGGAAGGTGTAATCTTCCAACTTTTATAGATAACAACTACGGGAATGCCTGTCACAAATGAGAATATGATGAAGAAGTAGAATAGGAAGAATAATAACAGTGGAATAAAAAGAATATGTAGAATAGGAAGAATAATAATAGTTGAATAAAATGAATATGAAGAATGTAATAAAAAAAAAAATAGGTAGAAGATGAAGAAGAAGATGAATAAGGTGAAGAAGAAGTTGATGTCAAAGATGCTGATGATGATGAAGATGAAAGTGTGGGAAAAGTAAAAAAAAAAAAGAAAAAAAAAGAAGGGGAAGGGCGTGGAATAGTGAAACATCAATATCTGACAAAATAAAAAAAAATTTACATACTCAATATCTTTTTCACTCCGAACGTCTTAAAAAAAAAAAAAAACATGCTATTCTATTTGATTGGGCTAAACCTCATTGCCTTTAATGTCTCCGCCACCTCCCACAATACATCCTACATTATTCTTAGTTGTTTTCCTTGATGTAGAATGAACCTACAAGGAAAGAAAGGGTTTATTTTAATTCCGATATTTTGGTCCCATTGACTTGCATTGGGATCGGGTATCGGTATCGGCGATATCCGATATTTTTTGACTATCGGCCGATCCCAACCGATACCGATACTTTCCGATATCGGAAGGTATCGCTCAACACTAATGTAGTATGTATGTATGTAGTATGTATGTGTGTAGTATGTTGTATGTATGTAATATGTATGTATGTAGTATGTATGTATGTAGTATGTATGTATGTAGTATGTATGTAGTATGTATGTAGTATGTAGTATGTTGTATGCAGTATGTATGTAGTATGTAGTATGTATGTAGTATGTTGTATGCATTGATGTAGTATATATGTATGTATGTATGTATGTAGTATGCAGTATGTATGTAGTTTGTATGTAGTATGTATGTAGCCTGTATGCAGTATGTATGTTGTATGTAGTATGTAGTATGTATGTATGTAGTATGTATGTATGTAGTATGTATGTATGTAGTATGTATGTAGTATGTATGTAGTATGTAGTATGTTGTATGCAGTATGTATGTAGTATGTAGTATGTATGTAGTATGTTGTATGCATTGATGTAGTATATATGTATGTATGTATGTATGTAGTATGCAGTATGTATGTAGTTTGTATGTAGTATGTATGTAGCCTGTATGCAGTATGTATGTTGTATGTAGTATGTAGTATGTATGTATGTATGTAGTATGAAGTTTTTTGTTTGTTTTTTACATACAACACATTAGCCGGATGATGGGACTTCTACTGTCCCATCATTGGCTAATGTGTCAATCACTGCCATTGAAACAGGCATAGCCCGATGGGACTTGTAGTTCCATTGGTCGATGCCTGCACACAAAGACACCCAGCAGGCCTCACAGACCCCCGAGAGGCCCGTACAGACCCCCGGCAGGCCACACAGACCCTCGGCAGGCCGCTCAGACGCCAGAGAGGCCCGTACAGACACCCGGCAGGCCGCACAGACCCCTGGCAGGCCCATCCAGACCCCCGGCAGGCCCGCACAGACCCCCCACGGTCACACACAGACCCCGCCCTCACACACAGACATGCAGTCTCCGCCCACGCACTGCCCACACTCCATTATAGTGCATCATCGCACTATAGGAACTTCCGATTCCAGTATCCGATATCTTAAAAGTATTGGAACTCAGTATCGGAAATTCGATACAGCAAATATCGGCCGTTACCCGATATTTGCAGTATCGGAATGTTCAACACTAGTGAATAGTAATTCTACCATTATATTATGAGTTAGAAATTTTGGTTGTTCTCCATTTATTAGTATGTATCAGGCATTGGTTGTATTATCTCAGCCAGTTATGTTTCTAAGACGCTGCAGAGGCCTTTCACTCCAGGGCAGTGGGAGGTGAGTGGCTGCTGAGGACTCATCTGTCTGACTAGTCGTGATCCCCGGCCTTTTAAAGCATGTTTCTGTTTGAAACATTATGAAGTCACAAAGTCAAACATACCTGGATGAGATGATGCAATGTCCACCCACCCAGCCATGCAATGCAGGCAAGGAAAACAAGTATGTCATTCCCAGACAGCCAACTCTGTATTCATCAAGAGTATATATGCATAAGTAGAATGCAGACTTATCTGACCGTGATTTACATATTGTTTCAATTTGCCCATTTTCCCAAAATGGTCAAATAAGTCGCATAAATTTGATTTGATTTTAAAGCATTGATAAATGTATTCTGCCTTACATACTGAATAGCATAGATTATTTTCTTTCTTTTAGTTCATAGCAAGATATCTATGCATCCCATAAAAGACAGTAGACTGTTCCAACTCAATTACAAAGGGATTATACTGAAGAAGTAACTTTCATGAAACGACCATATAGTGTTACTTCCTAGCTTTGATAAACACATATCCCAGTGATGGTGCAACTACTGTAAGTACTAATATTTAGTTATTTACAACAATCAGTTCAAAGCATTTTATAAACTTGTTTTTCCAGTTTGATGGAGCTGATTGAAACCTTCAGATTACACAAAATGGACTATTTTTTCCAAAGCATAACAAATCAAAGCTATAGAAGTCAAAGAATGATAGCATACAGTAGGTCAATAGGAAAAATGAGAACACAGTTCCTTTTTATTCATATAATTCTTAAGAACTGCAGTTGAAAAACACTTCTATACTGTCATCACTTGTTTTAAGTTTATATGCTGCTACTATTGCTTCACATCCGGATGGATAATATTTTTATCGTTTACACAAGAAATACATTCTGACCTTCTGCTGTAAAGACTTAGATGACCATTATGCTACAGGTCCTTGTATTCTTACACATTTAGAAAATGGCAAATTAAAGATCTGGGACTGAAGATATGTCTTTTGAAAAGTTTGCACAGTATAAATGCATTGAAATATTTATAACATTAAAAAAAATTAAAATTCTGTTTTTCATCGTATTCTATATCAATGAAAATATTTAAGGATATATCTACACCCATGAAAATCAGCTAAAATAGATATCTGCTACACAATAAAAGAAGATGAACATTTAATAAATGTGGAGGTAGTATTGGGTCTGCAAGGAGGGGAGGTTTCTTGGAGAACAGTGTCTGTTTGGCAAAAGTTTCACTGAATAATTAACACAGCTTTTTGTGATCATACGCAAAACTGGACTCGCTTTCGGAACCGAATAACAATTACCCTATTTTGCTTTTATTCCTTTGCTTGATGGTAAGAATACATCAGTCATCCAACAAGCATTGCAACATACAGCTTGCCATGTTTATCAGAATGATTGAGTGTCCTGTTAGTTCACTTTCATCATCCTGCAGTGGCGGTGAATTATCCTAGACAGCGTAGTCATTGTAGTTTAACTCTGTCTACAATATCCCATAGTTGTGCAAAATCAGTGTTCCCTTCCATCCACCTGCTGACAATACTTCTCGTCTTCCTCCTCTAGCACCTCTAACTCCAAATTCTGCAGCATATAACATAGACCTTGAGGATCTCCATCAGAGGCAGACTGGCAATAAACATAAACAGATTATAGTTCTTGTTCCAACCTATCTTGCATTCTGCTGTTATTTTGGTAGAACACATTTTGGGAGGATGACATTGATTCCACAGTTTTCAGATTTCCATACTGATACATATTGTAGCTTCTTTGAAGGGTGTCAATAGATAACATGCTCATCGTCAGCTGCAAAAAGCAGATCTCAAGGAAACTGTAATGCTAGTCACTACTCACTGACAGGTCATGAGGCAGAAGAGTCAGATGTTCCGAGGTCAACACAGAGAGAGTACGTAGATAACAAAGGGAAAGACAAAGGAATAAGTCAGGTCACAGTCCAGGGTCAATAACAAGAGATATCGGTGCAAAAACCGAAGGACAAGACAAAAGGGTAGTCAGAACAGTGTCTAATGGGTCAGGCAGCAGAAGATCAGAACTCAGAGCAACAGAATCAGGCTAAGAGTCACCTAGAAGCACAAACTATGTCTGGCAGGGATCAGAGTCAGACAGCTCAGTTAAGTAACTATGTGATTGCCTGAACACTCAACAACTGCAGAATTCCAGCATGCCCCAGTTACAAATTGGACAGCAGAACTGTCAATTACTGTCAATCAAAGCACCAACAACCCAGCAAGCCCATCACAGAATTGGACAACCAAGTTGACAATCAAAATACAGACAGCTCAGCAAGACAGTTTCCACAGAACAGCATAGCAATCATTCACTGAGTGGAGGAATCTTGACAGTACCCCCACTTCTCGGGGTCAATGGACCCCCAGGTTTCCCAGAAAACCTGTGATGGAAGGCCCTGACCAGACGATTGGCATTGACAGCTCGAGCAGGGACTCAAGATTTCTCTTCTGGTCCGTAACTTCTCCAATGAATGAGGTACTGGAGGGAATTATGGACTTTCTGGGAATCAACAATCTTTTGAACTTCAAACAGTTTCCACAGAACAGCATAGCAATCATTCACTGAGCGGAGGAATCGTGACAGAAACTCATGCTTTAGTTTAGCTGTTGAAAGATATGGTTCATCATTGCTTTATATTAATCAAACAAACAGATGCTTCAAAATATGGAGCCAGTGTCATGTCTATAGAATGGAATTTGATGGAGGTATAGGAAGAGGCAGATTTCTGCTGCCTTCAGGTATAAAAAGACATATAATGGTGGAAGTGGAGAAGGTGGCACTCTGACTCAAAGTGGATTCTTTTTGGTCTCTTTATTCAAAAAGCACACCGTTAAAACATGGTACTGGGGAAGCGGGGTTCCTACAGGACAACGGTCGTTCCACATCTTAATGACACTTCAACGGGACCAGGTACTAGTGCCTGTCTTTTTTCCTTTGATTGTGTGCAAATAGACATAGCTCCCAGTCATGAAGCTTCCCCACCTGTCCTGCTTCTAGTAGTATATCTCATTGTCACTCAAACTGAAACAATTCACCCAGTTGTCTTTGAAACTCATATATTGTCCCTGCCCATGGATGCAGCCTTAGGTGTCTACATTACAGTGCACATTTGAGCGCAAATACAAATAGAGAGAGCAGAATAGGCTTTCCTGTACAAGAGAGCACAGAACCTGTATCCCTATCTGTGAGAAATCATGGTGGCTGGGTATATTTACGTGAGGCTGAGCACACCATCTGTTCTCAGTGCAAAAGTCATACAACTCATTTCAAGAGCATACTCATATATTCATTAGGTAAAAGAACATCATTAATCCCCATTTGATGGTGTTCTTTTACCTGATGAAGACAGCAGTATGCTCTTGAAATGTGTTATATGTCTTTTGCATCATAATAAAGAAAAACCTCAATACAGCTGCTTTGATCCCTTTGGGGGCCCACAGAGATTATCTCGTTTTCAATATCTCCTATGCTGTCTACACAAACTCTTTGGGAATTAAGGAGGAGGTCTGGCAGTCGCACCACTTTACTGCTTTTTAGGGCATGTTAAAAAGTTGCACTCCTAATAAAACCAGATAAGGTGAGCGTACCACTCTTGAGAGTATATATGAATTTTTTATTGTCATGCTTCCTAATGAAGCGCTTTCTTTTCTATTTTTATAATTTTTTGATAGGCAACTGACTCCAGAACGTGGCATGGCAGCAACTCCACAACCAGCAGCATGATCAAGTGACAGTTCAGTTTGGCAAACATGCGGATGACTGGCAGAATATACATTTCCTTGACACACAATTATGAATTGATCTCTGTTGTAGCAGTAGTGGTGAAAGACAATGATGGTGATGATGATGCTGACCAGGTAATAATTGAGGGTACAACCTGACTCAAGTAAGCATGAACATGAGGAGAAAGGAGGGGTTAAAGATAGACAACTTGAGGTTAGCTCTATTTTATGGCCATATTGCTTTCCCAAATGAGCAGGCGATTGCACTTCATGTGGTGCATATGATGAATTCAGTGTGAGGGACGGGGACATCAATTTAATTGAAGGTTGAGGGTGGGGAGAGCAAATGATGATCTAGGGAGAGAACAAATAATGAATTTTGAGGGTGGGGAAGTAAATGATGTATTGAATGTGGGGTAGAGCAGTTGACAATGAATAGATGGTGGGAGAGAAAGACATGACAATAAATTGGGGTGTGAGGGGCATGTAAATATAATGAATCGGGGTTAGGGTTTGAGCGGGACGTACATGATGGGGGGTGTTGAGGATGAAGTGACTGGTAATGAATTGGGGGAAGAGTACAGGTGCTAATTCATTTATATATTGTGAATAAGGAGGAGAATGCAGAGCATTGATGAAAATTAAGCAACAAATTTAATTTGTATTAATCCACATAAAAGTTAAAAATATTGTATCACAAAATAACACAATAATAAGACGACACAAGTCAAAATGCAGAAAAAACACCAAAAACACTGCAAATAAGGGAGACAGGCAGATGATGGACCCCGATGCGTGTTTCCTGGCAGCACAGTGCTGCTTTCTTTACCCTTGAGAAAGCGGCACAGTGCTGCTGCAAAATGCATGTTGGGGTCCATCATCCAGATGTCCCTTCATCACGCCCCTCTACCGGTAAGCCCTGCTCACTTACAGCAGACTTCTTACACTTGCTATGATATTCAGTGACGCTTAACTTTTTTAGGAAGTCTGTGGCTATGGTACGTTGTTGTGCGAGCTCACCTGCTAGAGACCATCAGTTATTTTTACATATATTGGACCATGGTGGTCCCTCTTTGGGGTGTTTTGGGTCATTTTTCTGCATTTTGACTGGCGTCATCTTGTTATTGTGTTATTTTGTGATACAATATTTTTAACCTTTATATGGATTAATAAAAGTTAACTTTGTTACTTAATTTTCATTGATGCTCTGCATTCTCCTCTTTATTCACACGATTTCTTTGGGGTGGATTGAGTTAGTCTGGGGGTGGGTGTTATTGCTCGCCACATTCTCAACTTTCTAATATGTATTTGGGATTTTTGTTATCCTTAATTTATATATTGAATGGGGAAAGAGGCTATGTATAGACAGTGGTGGCAGAGTGGTGGATTATATTTTGTGTTTGGAATGGTGGGATAATAATAATAATAATAAAAATAATAATTTTATTTCTAAAGCGCCAACATATTCTGCAACAATTTACATTTTAGAAAGGGCTTGTACAGACAATGGACATTAACAATAACAATATACACATAATGGACATTATGCATAACAATAAACACACAATAAACACATAGACCAACCGATACCTAAAGGAATGAGGGTCCTGCTCACATGCTTACAGTCTGAGGTTGCATAATAACCAATAATATATTGATTGTGGGTGCACATCTGTATTCAGATGAGTAGTGTAGAAGAAAGGAAAAAAGTGGGGAATGTGCTCTGGAAGCGGTGCTCTAGGTAACTGTGTTATTTTATGCTGAAAAGAGTCCTGGCTGGTATAGGTGATGGCGGTCAGTGCTGGATGAAAAAGAAAAACAAAGATGAAGGACTTCAGCTGGAGATGTCACTGATGAGTCAGTGTGTTACCTGTACACTGACACTATACACTGTATACTATATACAAAGCTCCTGTGTATAATGTCACTGGCCGTGGTGATCACTGTATTACCTGTACACTGACACTATATACAGAGCTCCTGGGCATAATGTCACCAGTGATCCCTGTATTACCTGTACACTGACACTATACACTGTATACTATATACAGAGCTCCTGTGTATAATGTCACTGGCAGTTGTGATCACTGTATTACCTGTACACTGACAGTAAATACAGAGTTCCTGTATACATTGACACTTTGTTTTGTGTTTTTTTTTAATTAATGATCAGTATTGTAGTATTCAGTCACTATGTGGCGTTAATATGTGGTCTGGTCATGGTGTGGTGGTATTTGTTCCTTGTATGTGGTATTCAGTCACTGTGTTGTGGTAATTTGTGGTCTGGCCATGGTGTGGCAGTATTTGTTCCTTGTATTTGTATTTGTTCCTTGTATGTGGTATTATTCGTTCACTATGTGGTGGTAATATGTGGTCTGGTCATGGTGTGACAATATTTGTCCCTTGTATGTGGTATTTATGGTTGTTTAAAAAAATGTAAATGTATGTCACTCATTCATGATACTATTAGTGATGAGCGAGTGTACTCGTTGCTCGGGTTTTCCCAAGCACGCTCGGGTGACTTCTGAGTATTTGTGACTGCTCGGAGATTTACTTTTCATCGCAGCAGCTGAATGATTTACAGCTATTAGCCAGCCTGAGTACATGTGGGGGGTTGCCTGGTTGCTAGGGAATCCCCACATGTAATCAAGCAGGCTAGTAGCTGAAAATCATTCAGCTGCCGCAATGAAAACTAAGTATCCGAGCAGTCATAAATACTCAGAGGTCAAACCCGAGCAACGAGTACACTCGCTCATCACTAGATACTATATATAGAGGGGATGCGGGATCATCATACTATACATAGGAACCTGTGAGGTACATAATATAGCAATTAATGAGCTGTATGGGACCATCATACTATATATAGGGGTTTTTGGAGACATAATATTTGTGGGGAGCTACAATATACGGTATATAGAAAACTATAAAGCCTCATACTATATATAGGAGGCAGTGGAGACATCATATTGAATATCCCATATCTATGTACCAGCCTGTTTTTAAAGCCTGCTATCTCTGCTGCTTTAATGCAATGGCCAGAGATAAGCAGGAAAAAGGAGGGCCACCGCAACTCGAGGGCCACTGTCTTGTGATTGCCCCCCAGGCTGAAAAGTGCCAGCCAGCCCCTGTCAGGCATCACCTGCTCTAGAGCTGATGTCAGAATGGGTAGATATATACCCTGAAGATCTGTTAGCCACATGTTGCCTGTGCTGTGCAAAATATATTCCAACACCTTTCTCCTCTGATGACATGACCTCCACAGCACCACTGCTTGGCTAGAATTTCTTTTCCACTGCAGATTCATTGACGTCATCCCTAACTTGACTGACCATACCTTCTGTGTAGGAACTATCCTGAGCTTCTTGCTCCCCACGTGATCCTGTTCTTAACCCTTTTACCCCAATGGGTGATTTGCACGTTAATGACCAGGCCAATTATTATAATTCTGACTACTGTCCCTTTATGAGGTTATAACTCTGGAACACTTGAACAGATCCCGGTGATTCTGGCAATATTTTCTCATGACATATTGTACTTCATGATAGTGGTAAAATTTATTTGATATTACCTGCGTTTATTTGTGAAAAAAATTGAAATTTGGCAAACATTTTGTAAATTTAGCAATTTTCCAAATTTTAATTTTCATGCCCTTAAATCACAGAGAAATGTTACACAAAATACTTAATAAGTAACATTTTCCACATGTCTACTTCACATCAGCACAATTTTGGAACAGATTTTTTTTTTTGTTAGGGAGTTATAAGGGTTAAAATTGACCAGCGATTTCTCATTTTTACAACACCATTTTTTTTAGGGACCACATCACATTTGAAGTCACTTTGAGGGGTCTATATGATAGAAAATACCAAAAAGTGACACTATTCTAAAAACTGCACCGCTCAAGGTGCTCAAAACAACATTTTAGAAGTTTTTTTAACCCTTCAGGTGCTTCACAGGAATTTTTGGAATGTTTAAAAAAATAAACTAAACATTTAACTTTTTTTCACAAAAAAATTACTTCAGATCCAATTTGTTTTATTTTATCAACAGGAAAAATTGGACCCTACAAATTGTTGTACAATTTGTCCTGAGTACGATGATACTCCATATGTGGGGGTAAACCACTGTTTAGGTGTATGGCAGAGCTCGGAAGGGAAAGAGAGCAATTTGACTTTTCAATGCAAAATTGCCTGGAACTGAGATAAGACGCCATGTCGCGTTTTGCAAAGCCCCTGATGAACCTAAACAGTAGAAACTCCCCACAAATGACCCCATATTGGAAACTAGACCCCAAAGGAACTTATCTAGATGTGTTGTGAGAACTTTATACCCCCAAGTGTTACAAGTTATACTGCAGAGCCGTTAAAATAAAATAAAAAATTCCCTCAAAAATTATTTTTTAGCCCCCAGTTTTGTATTTTTCCAAGGGTAACAGGAAAAATTGGACCCCAATAGTTGTTGTCCAATTTGTCCTGAGTACGCTGATACCCCATATGTGGGAGAAAACTACTGTTTGGGCACACGTCGGGGCCCCAAAAGGAAGAAGTGGCATTTTGGAATGCAGACTTTGATGGAATGGTCTTCGAGCGTCACTTTGAATTTGCAGAGCCCCTGATGTGCCAAAACAGTAGAAACCCCCACAAGTGACCCCATATTGAAAACTACACCCCTAAAGGAACCTATCTAGATTTGTTGTGAGAACTTTGAACCCACAAGTATTTCAGTAAAGTTTATAATGCATAACCGTGAAAATTAAAAATTATTTTTTTCCCACAAAAATGATATTTTAGCCCCCAAATTTTTATTTTCCCAAGGGTAACAGGAAAAATTGGATCACAAAAGTTGTTGTACAATTTGTCCTGAGTACGCTGATACCCCATATGAGTGGGTAAACCACTATTTGGGCACACGGCAGAATTCGGATGGGAAGGAGCACCATTTTACTTTTTCAACGCAGAATTGGATGGAATTGAGATCAGATGTCATGCGTTTGCAGAGCCCCTGATGTGCCTAAACAGTTGAAATCCCGCAATTCAAAATCCATCCCTAACCCCAACACACAGGTAACCTTAATCCCAACCCTAACCACACCCCTAGCCTCAACACACCTCTAACCCCAACACACCCCTAACCCTAATCCCAACCCTAACCATAACCCTAACCACACCCTAACCCAAAAACACCCCTAAACCTAATCCCAACCCCAACACACCACTAACCCTAATCCCAACCCCAGCACACCCCTAACCCTAGTCCCAACTCTTATAATAACCATGCCCCTAACCCTGATACACCCCTAACCCAACCTTAAATGTAATCCAAACCCTAACCCCAACTCTAGCCCCAACCCTGAACCTACCTTTAGCCCAACCCCTAACTTTAGCCCCAACCCTAACTCTAACTTTAGCCTCAACCCTATCCCTAACTTTAGCCTAAACCCTAACCCTAACCCTAATGGGAAAATGGAAATAAATACATTTTTTTATTTTATTACTTTTCCCTAACTAAGGGGGTGATGAAGGGGCATTTGATTTACTATTTATAGAGGGTTTTTATAGTGAGTTTTTATGTTTGGCAGATGTCACACACTAAAAGATGCTTTTTATTGCAAAAAAATAGCGTGTGTGTCACCACATTTTGAGAGCTATAATTTTTCCATGTTTTGGTCCACAAAGTCATGTGAGGTCTTGTTTTTTGCGGGACGAGTTGACGCTTTTATTGGTACCATATTAGGAAACATGACATTTTTTGATCACTTCTTATTCCGATTTTCATGAGGCAGAATGAAGAAAAAGCCATCAATTCATGAATTTCTTTTGGAGGGGGGGGGGGGCGTTTATACCGTTAAATTGATAAAGGAGTTTTATTCTTCGGATCAGTATGATTACAGTGATACCTCATTTATATCTTTTTATGATGTTTTGGCAGTTTTATACAATAAAACTATTTTATATAAAAATAATTATATTTGTATCGCTTTATTCTGAGGGCTATAACTTTTTTTGCTGATGAGGCTGTGATGCAGTTTGTTTTTTGCAGGACAAGATGCCGTTTTCAGTGGTGCCATGCTTATTTATATCCATCTTTCTGATCACGTGTTATTCCACTTTTTGTTCATTGGTATGATGATCAAGCATTGATTTTTGCCTTGGTTTTTTTTTTACGTGTTCACTGAAGGGGTTAACTACTAGGACAGTTTTATAGGTCGGGTCGTTACGGATGCAGAGATAGTAAATATGTGTACTTTTATTGTTTTTTTTATTGATATAAAGAAATGTATTTATTGGAACAATATTTTTTTTTTATCTGGGAATTTTTGTAAAAATATTTTTCTACATGTTAACTTTTTTTTTAAACTTTTTTACTTTGCCACTATATAGTGTCAGATCACTGATCTGACACTTTGCACAGCACTGTGTCAGATCAGCAATCTTACAGGTAGTGCAGGAGGCTTGCTGGTGCCTTCTTTCAGCAGGCAGTGACAAGCCACCTCCCTGCAGGTCCCGGAAGAACCCCGTGGCCATCTTGGATTTGGGAGCCTGCAGGAAGGAGGCCTTCCAAACACCGTTTTCACATTGCGTTGTTCTGAGGGTCTCAGGGAAGTACACAAGAAGCCTTCTTCCTGTGCGATGCTTCCCTACGCTGCAATCTTGTTTGAGCGCAGTGTTCCAGGGGTTAATGTGACAGGAGTGGTCCGTGACTGCTCCTGGAACTTAGTGCCGGATGTCAGCTGTGATAATCAGCTGACACCTGGCCGTGATCGGCCGCGTTTTTCCCGGGAGTGCGGCTGATCGCATGTGATGTACTATTCCATCCATGGGAAATAGGGCATGGGTCACATGGACGGAATAGTACGTCCAATAGTAAAGAGGTTAAGATTTTCCCTTTCTCAAAGTGCTACTATGACTGACAGTTAGAGATGGGCAGACTCCTGGAAGTTCGGGTCTGGCGGGTTTAGCTGAACAGTTAAAAAAAAAATTTGGTTTCGGGTGCCAGAACAGTACCTGGACCTGAACCCAAACCCCATTTACATGAATGGTGGGCCCAAACTTCCAGTGATTGCCATGCTGTCATGTGCATGAAAACACGGCAAACACCACTTCTGATCTGCAGTAAAATCATTATCGCCGGTCAGACAGCCGCGGTTCCCATTATGTCAATTGACAGCGTGAGGCCTCAGCTGTGTCAGAAATAAAAAGTTTACCTCCTGTCACTGGCATCAGCTGATGGGATTACTGCTCCCATCAACCTACGCCTGCTGCCTAACAGCGAGAGCAGGTAGCTTCAGATGGGAGTATTCAACAGCCGGTATCTGCGCTCAAAATAAATTATTTAAGAAAAAAAAAGGCATGGTTTCATGTGTATCTTATATATAATTGTCTAAGGGTCACTTCCGTCTGTCTGTCCTTCTGTCACGGTTATTCATTCGCTGATTGGTCTCGCCAGCTGCCTGTCATGGCTGCCGCGACCAAACAGTCCGGAAGAAAATGGCCTATCCTTACTCCCCGCAGTCAGTGCCAGTCGCCCGCATACTCCCCTCCGGTCACCGCTAGCACAGGGTTAATGCCGGCGGTAACGGACCGCATTATGCCACGGGTAACGTACTCCGTTACCGCCGCTATTAACCCTGTGTGTCCCCAACTTTTTACTATTGACGCTGCCTAGGCGGCATCAATAGTAAAAAATGTAATGTTAAAAATAATAAAACAAAAAAAAACCTGCTATACTCACGCTCCGTAGTCGCTTGCGCCGGCCGCCATCTTCCGTTGCAGGTTCCGGTGGCAAAGATGGTATGGGAGAAGGACCTGCCATGACATCATGGTCATGTGACCGCGACATCATCACAGGCCCTGCGCGACTGCGCTAGAAAGACCTGCCATGACGTCACGGTCATGTGACCGCGACGTCATCACAGGTCCTGTGCTCATACCAACCCTGGGACCGGACGCTGCCGTGGACTACAAGGGGCCCTCGGAAAGGTGACAAACCTGGCTGGGCAATATACTATGGGGCTCTGTGCTGTATACTACTTCGCTGTGCAATATACTACATGGCTCTGTGCTGTATACTGCGTCACTGGGCAATATACTATGTAACTGGCCAATATACTACGTGGCTCTGTGCTGTATACTACGTTGCTGTGCAATATACTACGTGGCTCTGTGCTGTATACTACGTCACTGGGCAATATACTACGTGACTGGGCAATATACTACACCACTGGGCAATATACTACGTGGCTGCACAATTTACTACGTCACTAGGCAATGTACTATGTAACTGGGCAAGATACTACGTGGCTGCACAATATACTACGTCACTAGGCAAGATACTACATAACTGGGCAATAAACTACGTGGCTGGGCAATATACTACGTGGTTGGGCAATATACTACATCACTGGGCAATATACTACATATCTGGGCAATATACTACGTGGTTGGGCAATATACTACGTGACTGTGCAATATACTACGGGGTTGGGCAATATACTAGGTCACTGGGCAATATACTACGTCACTGAGCAATATACTATGTAGCTGGGCAATATGCTATGTGTCTGGGCAATATACTACGTCACTGGGTAATATTCTACATGTCTAGGCAATATACTATGTGGCTGGACAATATACTACGTGACTGGCCAATATACTACGTGGCTGGGCAATATACTGCGTGGCTGGGCAATATACTACGTGGATGGGCAATATAATATGTGGCTGGGCAATATACTACGTGACTGGGCAATATACTACGTGGACATGCATATTCTACCTGATGTGTTAGAATCGGGCCATCATCTAGTTTTTGATAACCATCCAGACAGTGTCGGACTGGAGCACCTTGGGCCCACCAGAGAAAATCATTCTTGGGGCCCACTATGTAGCTACATAGAAATAGATACAAGACCACCAATTGTGCGGTAAAAAGCGCTAATATCAGGGTATAATATAAGGTAGTTCACGTCTTAATAATGTAGCAAGGGTTGGGGTAGCCCCCTCACAGAATATAATGTAGCCCCCTCATAAAATATAATGCAGTCCCCTCTCATAGAATATAATGCAGCACCCCACAAAATATAATGCAACCCCCTCAGATATGACACAGTCCCCACCATAGAATATAATGTAGCACCCCATAGGGTATATTGCAGCCCCCTCATATAGTATAATGCCACCCACCACAGAATATAATGTAGTCCCAAGAGAATGCAGTTCCACCACAGAATATAATGCAGCCCCCCCATAGAGTATACTGTAGCCCCCTCATATAGTATGATGTACCCTTCATAATATTATGTAGTACCTTGAGTATAATGCAGTCCCCCCACAGAATATAATGTAGCCCCCAGGGCCGTATTTAGAGTTTCTGCTGCCCTAGGCACTTTTAGTGCTGCCCCCCCCTTTGGTGAGTATGACACTATCGGCATAGACTTTGGCAAGAATCGCTGATGTGAAAGTCGCCTTTTGCAGCAGATCCGGCAGTTTTTCTGCATCTGCCGCGTAACGGATTACTTACGGCAACACTGCGTTCGGCCTCATTCATTCCCTATGGGATTTGCGGCACTTCCCCGTGATCTGGCAAATGTGGTATCATACCTCCCAACTTTTGAAGAAGGGAAGGAGGTATAACGTTTGCGGCGCGCGTAGTGCGCCGTGGCAAATTTTAGGCCACGCCTCTGACCAGACCCATTTCACAACTAGTCACACCCATAACCACGTCCCAACCGCAGCCGTTTAGCACTGCTGATCACACTGTTTGCTTATAATTATTGTATATAAAGCAAAAATATGGCCACACAGTGCTCCATACTGTATAATGGCCACACATGATGCTCAATACTGTATAACGGCCACCACACATGATGCTCCATACTGTATAATAGCCACACATGATGCTCAATACTGTATAACGGCCACCACACATGATGCTCCATACTGTATAATGGCCACACATGATGCTGCATACTGTATAATGGCCACACACAGTTCTTCATACTGTATAATGGCCACACATGATGCTCCATACTGTATAATGGCCACACATTGCTCCATACTGTATAATGATCCCACATAATGCTCAATACTGTATAATGGCCACAAATGATGCTCCATACTGTATAACGGCCACACATGATGCTCCATACTGTATTATGTCCATTGGCCACACATGATGCTCCATACTGTATAACGGCCACACATGATGCTGAATACTGTATAATGACCCCCCTCCTGTATGCATGGCTCATCTCCCTCCTATCCCATATACATAGCTCATATTACCCCCCCCTGTATGCATGGCTTATATTCCCCCCTGTATGGCTCATATTCCCCCCCGTATGCATGGCTCATTCCCCCCTGTATGGCTTATATTCCCCCCTGCATGGCTCATATTCCCCCCTGTATGGCTTATATTCCCCCCTGTATGGCTCATATTCCCCCCCGTATGCATGGCTCATTCCCCCCTGCATGGCTTATATTCCCCCCTGCATGGCTTAGATTCCCCCCTGCATGGCGGCTTATCTCTCTGCCCCCGCACCTGCTCCTGCTCGGCGCGCCGGCTTATGTCCTCCTTCCTCCCCCCCGTCCCCCCGTCCCCCCCGTCCCTCATACTGACCTGTTCCACTGCACGGCCGTGCCGACATCCCTCGCGCTCTGTCCCGACTCCAGGCGGTGGCGCCGGCGCAGCAGCTTCTTCCTGCTTGAGCGGTCATGTGACACCGTTCATTAAGATCATGAATATGCGCATATTCATGATCTTAATGAGCGGTGTCACGTGACCGCTCGTTCAGGACGCGCTGCAGTGCAGACGCCGAGACCATCGCTGGAGCAGGGTGAGTATTCAAGGCGGGCGGCGGGGGGGGGGCCCTGGAGCGGAGGGGGGGGGGGCCCTGGAGCAGTGGGGGCCCTGCCAGTAGGTGTCAGTGCCAGGGCCCACCGGAGGATCCTCCGGTTCCCCGGTGGGCCAGTCCGAGCCTGCATCCAGACAAAACTGACAGCTGTTGGCTGCAACCTTCAGCTGTCAGCCTTAGCAAGGTTGGTAATCAAGAAAAGAGGGTACCTCATGTGTCTTTTTTTTTATTTTTAAACAGTTTTTGACAACCAGCATTGCTAGAGCAGATAGATGGGGGCTGGTATTCTCTGGTTGGTAAGCACTATTGATATTGGCCCCCCAGCCTAAAAACAGTAGACTGCAGCTGCCCTGAAAACAAGCATCTATTAGAATCTAAACAGTAACCCGGACTTCCTGGTGAAGTCTGTGTTCGGCGTCAGTGCCTTTACTATTCGGGTTTGACCATCTTTACTGACAGTGCTGCTATTACCACTGTTCCCAGAGCCATCAACAAAGCTTGACAATAAAATAAATAGCCCAAGGGGGTCACACAGTAACATGGGAGTAAAATACATATAAAAGCCTAAACTCCCATTGACAGGATTATAAGGTCAAATCAATAATTTTTATTAAGTGACAAAATAAAATAAAACAAACGAGAACATAATTTTACCTCTATACAAGTCACTAGTTCGACTACACTTAGAATATTGTGCACAGTTCTGGTCTCCGGTGTATAAGAAAGACATAGCTGAACTAGAGCGGGTGCAGAGAAGAGCGACCAAGGTTATTAGAGGACTGCGGGGTCTGCAATACCAAGATAGATTATTACACTTGGGGCTATTTAGTTTGGAAAAATGAAGACTAAGGGGTGATCTTATTTTAATGTATAGATATATGAGCGGACAGTACAAAGACCTTCCTGATGATCTTTTTAATCATAGACCTGAGACAGATGATCTTTTTAATCATAGACCTGAGACAGGGACAAGGGGGCATCCTCTACGTCTGGAGGAAAGAAGGTTTAAGCATAATAACAGACACGGGTTCTTTACTGTAAGAGCAGTGAGACTATGGAACTCTCTGCCGTATAATGTTGTAATGAGTGATTCATTAATTAAACTTAATACCTTTCTGGAAAAGTATAATGTTACAGGGTATATATACTAGATTCCTTGATAGGGCGTTGATCCAGAGAACTAGTCTGATTACCGTATGTGGAGTCGGGAAGGAATTTTTTTTGGAGATTACTCTTTGCCACATGGGTTTTTTTTTGCCTTCCTCTGGATCAACATGTTAGGGCATGTTAAGTTAGGCTATGGGTTGAACTACATGGACTTAAAGTCTTCCTTCAACCTTAATAACTATGTTACTATGAAATTAAATAAAAACATTTAACCCCTTAAGGATCGGAGGTATTTCCATTTTTGCATTTCCATAACATTTTTATTGTCTGGGCAAAATGGCCATGTGAGAGGTTGTTTTTTGCGGGACAAGTTGTACTGTTTGATGCCATCATTGGTTTTACCATGTCGGGTACTCGAAAGCGGGAAAAAAATTCTATGTGCGGTGAAATTGCAAAAAAAGTACAATCCCACGCATGTTTGTTGTTTGGCTTTTTTACTAGGTTCAATAAATGCTAAAACTGACCTGCCATTATGATTCTCCGGGTCATTATGAATTCACAGACAACAAACATGTCTAGGTTCTTTTTTATCTAAGTGGTGAAAAAAAATTCAAAATTTGTTAAAAAAAAATGTCTGATTTTATAATACCTATAATGTCTCAATTTTTCGGCATCTGGGGTCATGTGACGGCTTATTTTTTGCATGCCAAGCTGACGTTTTTAATTATACCATTTTGGTGCACATACATTCTTTTGATCGCCCGTTATTGCATTTTAATGTTGTGGCAAGTAAAAAAACTTAATTCTGGTGGTTTGACTTTTTCCTTGCTATGCCATTTAGTGATCAGGTTATTCCTTTTTAATTGATAGATCAGGCGATTCTGAACATGGCGATACCAAATATGTGTATGTTTGGGTTTTTTTTAATTGTTTTATTGTGAATCGGGTGAAAGGGGGGTTACTTGAACTTTTATATTTTTTTTATGTTTTTTTTTTTATTTTGTTTTACTTTTGGCATGCTTCAATAGTCTCTATGGGAGACTAGAAGCTGCCATAACTCGATCGGCGGCAATCATAGCAATCTGGTAGCGACAACTAGAGAGGTCTCCTGGAGACCTCTGGTTGTCATGCCGACCCATCAGCAACCCGCGGTCATGTGACACGGGTACCGATGGGAGGAGGTAATGACGTGCTTCCTACGTATGAATGTTAAAGGCCTTTGTCAGAGTTTGACAGCGGCATTTAACATGTTAACAGCTGTGGGTGGATCACAATTTTTCCCGCGGCTGTTAAGGGCACACGTCAACTGATCAGATCAGCTGTCCTGTACCGGAAAAGATGTGGGGTGAGGTGTACAATGACGGAATATGTCCGTCATTGGATGCTAAGGGGTTAAAGGATATACGCTAGCTAATTGCTTTATTTTCCTTTCCAAAGGCTAATTTAGCAAAACGCTGTGTGTTCTTCACTGTTCACCTTGCTCTTGCCTTGCAGCGCTGTTTTAACAGCGTTCTGCAAGGTCTCTGTGTGTGTGTGTGTGTGCAGCTCACTCTGTAGTCTGTGTGCAGCCATATACCCGGTTGTATTCAGCTCAGGGGGGGTTCACACTGCCTCACACAGTTGTCCTTTTTTGCTCATAGTGCAGCCTGCTGCACATTTTTTCTCAAATTTCCTATTAGTGTTTTTCCACCCGTCTCCAGCTAAATTGTGGAAAAACACTACATAGGATAACCTAGAGGGGGGTTTTTGGGCCTTGCAGCGCCGTTTACGGCTGTCTGCACGGTCTCCGTGTGAGCCCAGCTCGCCCTGTAGTCTGTGTGCAGCCATAGCCGGTTGGATTCAGCTCAGGGTTCGTTACTGGCTCATACCTCGAGAAAAATTTTTCTTTCTTTCAAATAGTGCAGCCTGTTTAAAAATTTAAAAAAAAATTCCCTATTAGTGTTTTTCCACCCGTCTCCAGCTAAATTGTGGAAAAACACTACATAGGATAACCTAGAGGGGGGTTTTTGGGCCTTGCAGCACCGTTTACGGCTGTCTGCACGGTCTCCGTGTGAGCCCAGCTCGCCCTGTAGTCTGTGTGCAGCCATAGCCGGTTGGATTCAGCTCAGGGTTCGTTACTGGCTCATACCTTGAGAAAAATTTTCCTTTTTTTCAAATAGTGCAGCCTGTTTAAAAATTAAAAAAAAAATTCCCTATTAGTGTTTTTCCACTCGTCTCCAGCTAAATAGTGGAAAAACACTACATAGGATAACCTAGAGGGGGTTTATTGGGCCTTGCAGCGCCGTTTACGGCTGTCTGCACGGTCTCTGTGTGAGCGCAGCTTGCCCTGTAGTCTGTGTGCAGCTCTAGCCGGTTGGATTCAGCTCAGGGTGCGTTACTGCCTCATACCTTGAAAAACAATTTCCTTTTTTTTCAAATAGTGCAGCCTGTTTAAAATTTAAAAAAAAAAATTCCTATTAGTGTCTTTCCACCCGTCTCCAGCTAAATAGTGGAAAAACACTACATAGGATAACCTAGAGGAGGGTTTTTTGGCCTTGCAGCGCCGTTTACGGCTGTCTGCACGGTCTCCGTGTGATTTAAACTTGCTCTGTAGCCCGATCTGCACAAAAAAAAAAGTAAAGTTCACCAAACACAACTTAACACTTGTGTAGGCCACATTTGAAAAATAATAAAGTTTAGTCCACACTTTACAACATTAGTGTTTCTTACACCTGTTAGGAGGAGCATTTCAGGAATAAGCACGCTAAGGCCTTAGTACTTTTCTGCTTATCTTCATCTGTCAACCAAGATGAAGAGGGCAGGGAGTAAGGCACGTGGGCGTGGGCGCGGAGCAGGGAGAGGAGCAGGGAGAGGACGTGGTGATTCTGTGCCTGCTGCGGGCGCCGGTGACTCGTCGTCACTCAGTTTCAGCAGGGAACAGTCCTTCATGCGCAGCTTTGTCGGAGAGCGCCGTGCACCGCTGCTGCGTGAAGACCAAATTGAAGCCGTTGTCGGGTGGATGGCAGCTAACGCCTCAGCATCGACTTCAGTTAGTGCCACATCCTCTCAGGCACAGAGCACTGGAGAGCAGCCATCTGTCTCTTCACCACCTGCCAAATTGGCCAGGCAGTCAGAGAGCCCAGGACAGGAGCCGTCTCTACTTCTGTTCTCTGAATCTCTTGGCTTGGAAACAGGGGGCCAGCCAAGCAGCATTGGAGAAATGGAAGAAGAGGCAGTGTGCAGTGATGCCCAACAGCTTTTTCTCTCTGACTCTGAAGAGGCAGGTGGGCCAGTGCCTCCGGTGACCACAGCGCAGTACGCATCTGATGATGAAACTCAGGTGCCGCTTTCTGATGCGTACTGTGCTGCCTAGACTACCCAGGAGGAGCAGTTGGTGGCAGAGGGTAGTGGAGATGATGAGGTCCTTGACCCATCGTGGCGTGAGGAACAGGAAGGTGGTGGGAGCAGCTCTGAGGAAGAGCTTCCCCTTACGGGCCAAAGAGGGAGAGGGAGGGGGAAGACTGCGGAGCCTGTAGCGTTCACTTTGGCACCCGTTAGGAGCCTGTCTCTTTCCAAAGCCAAAAAGGGCGCTCCCAAGACTTGCAGTGCCTGGTCCTTTTTTGACACAGTTGCAGATGACATTTGTTTTGTCAAATGCAAGCTGTGTCATCAGAAAGTAAAAAGAGGGAAAAATGTCAGCAACCTCAATACCACAAATATGTGGAAACATGTGCGGACCAGGCACGCGGTGGAGTTACAGAAACACAGTGAAGACGTAGGCCAACCAACAGCGGCAGCTACCACCTCTTCATCTCGTGTTGCCTCTTCCTCCACTGTTGTCCAGAGACCTAGTGTAATTCCACCCACAGCACCACCTTCCCAGTCATCCTCACACTCCCAGTCTACTCTACAGCCATCGGTAGTACAGGCATGGGAGAAAAGGCGGGCAACCACCCCCGAGCACAGGCTCTGAATGCAGGCATTGCCAAACTGTTGTCCCTGGAAATGCTCTCGTTCAGGCTGGTGGAGACTGACAGCTTCCGTGACTTGATGGCATCGGCAGTCCCACAGTACAAGGTGCCCAGCCGCTTTTACTTCAGCAGGCAGGCTGTCCCCGCCCTGCACAGGCATGTTGAGGCAAACATAAAACATGCGCTACTGAACGCCGTCAGTAGCAAGGTCCACCTCACCACCGATGCGTGGACCAGTCAGCATGGACAGGGGCGATATGTTTCCCTCACTGCCCATTGGGTTAATGTTGTTGAGCCAGGTACAGATCGTGCGAGTGGCGCAGGACGTGTCCTGCCCACTCCAAGGATTGCAGGAATCCAGTCTGTACGCATCGACTCCTCCTCTTACACCAGTTCCTCAGATTCCTCTCTGCAGGATCTGTCACAGTCCACCTCCACATGGACCCGTGAACGTTTACCTATGACCGACATGAGCACAGCCGTGGCCAAACGTCAGCAGGCCGTCTTGAAACTAGTTTCATTGGGGCATCGAAGCCACACAGCGCAGGAGCTCTGGAATGCCATCAAGCAGGAGAGCGATGTGTGGTTACTGCCAGCGAATCTCCAGCCAGGCATGGTAGTGTGTGACAATGGCCGAAATCTGGTGGCAGCTTTGGCCCTTGGCAACCTCACTCACATCCCATGTCTGGCACATGTGCTCAATTTGGTTGTGCAGAGTTTTCTGAGGGACTATCCGGATCTTGATGCCCTGCTGCACAAGGTCCGCCTAGAGTGTGCTCACTTGCGGCGTTCCAGCTTGGCCAGATCCCGCATTGCTGCTCTGCAGCGCCGATTCCGCCTTCCGGAACACCGCATCATATGTGACCTACCTACCCGGTGGAATTCCACGTTACATATGTTGGAGCGGTTGTGTGAGCAGCAGCAAGCAGTTATGGAGTACCAGCTGCATCAGGCGCAAAGAAGTCGCAGTCAGCGCCGATCAGACTTCACAACCACAGAGTGGGCCACTATGAAGGACGTCTGCCAGGTTTTGCGTCCTTTTGATTATTCCACGCGGATGGCAAGTGCAGATGATGCACTAGTCAGCATGACTGTCCCCCTTATCTGCCTGCTTCAGCAAAACTTTGCAAGGGTTAAGGGATGATGTTGTGGAAGAGGTGGAGGATGAGGAGTCACCTTTTCCATCAGCTTCTGGAGAGTCAGCGCCACGTGGTTCTTCACAAAGTGGTACGCAGGGGCCAATTTGTGAGGAGGATGAGGAGGAGTCAATGGAGGAGGAAGAGCTCCGTCCAGAGGAGGGAGCGACACAATTGTCCAGTGGTCAGTGTGTACAGCGAGGGAGGGGTGATGACGAGCGGGCAGAGATCAAGTCTCAAGCAGGGGACAGCGTTTCTGGGCCAGTTGGCACTCTGCAGCACATGGTGGATTTCATGCTGCAGTGCCTGAGAAACGACCGCCGCATCGACCACATTCTCAACATGCCTGATTATTGGGTGTTCACCCTCCTCGATCCTCGCTACCGGGACAACGTCCAAAACCTCATCCCTGCGTTGACCCGGGAGCGTAAATTGCGGGAGTACCACGACACACTGGTGAATTCCATCATCTTCTCCTGTCCAACTCAGAGGAGTGCTGCTAGTGCTTTACAAAGCAGCTCAGTGCGACGAGGCAGTGGGGGAGGCTCTGCCCAAAGAGGGAGCAGAAGCAGTGCCTCTGCCCAAGGCAAGCCCAGTATGGCACAACTCTGACACACTTTTGTGTGCCCACCCCAAATGTCTACACCATCACCGGCGGCTCCAGTCAGCAGGAGGCAACGGTTCCGTCAGATGGTGACAGACTACATGGCTTGCCCTCTTACTGTACTCCCAGACGGCTCTTCCCCGTTCAAGTTTTGGGTCTCTAAGCTGGATACATGGCCAGAGCTAAGCCAGTATGCATTGGAGGTGCTGGCTTGCCCTGCGGCTAGTGTCTTATCGGAACGTGTCTTTAGTGCCGCAGGTGGTGTACTAACAGACCGTCGCATGCGACTATCCTCCGATAACGTTGACCGGCTTACTTTCCTGAAAATGAACCAGGCCTGGATCTTGCAGGAATTTGCCACTCCTCTGCCTGATTAAGTAATTGGGTGTCATCCAGGTCTCCTGCTGTGTTCATCTTTCTACCACCTGAACTGCTATTCTTGGGCTCCAACACCGCCAGTTGCGGCTCAGAAGTGCAGGCTGCACAGTAAAAACATACGACCCAGTGTTATTGGGTTTCAGTAACGTCAGCTGATCCCCAGCTGTGTAGCCGGCAATGTGTCCTGCGACCGCCACGCTGGCACAACAACCTAAATGTAAGGGAACCTGTCCCCCCCCGTCGTTTGTTACTGAAAGAGCCATCTTGTGCAGCAGTAATGCTGCACAAGGAAAAGGTAGCTCTTTTTTTTAAGCTCCTTGCACACGCAGAACTTAACACTTATAAAATGTGTTCACTGATACCGTTATACTGTCCCGGAGCTGGGACTTTCCTTCACAATGTGACGCAGCACAGCCGTCATTCCTACCCCCTTGGTGCCATGCGCTGCCTCCTCAGCGTTGTTTTAAGCTGTCACGGAGCCTGCGCTGTTCTGTTATCCCTTGGGCATGCCCTATTTGCGCTGCCTGTCTTCTGACATACTTTGGTGTCAGGCTGGCTGCGCCTGTGCGGCCGCGCTGCCCGAGATCCCGCCTCGCTGTGTCTTCTGATTGAGTCACACTGCGGGCCTGGGATCCATGGGCATGCGCAGTGCATATCTTCCCCTCGGGCTCTCGCTCATTTCCCTCCGCCTTCTTTAGACTGTGCGCCGTCAGCTGATCCCTAATAGCATGCCACGGCCGTGACACCGCACAGTCTGAAGAAAAGGGAAGGAGGGGAGTGAGAGTCGAGGATATGCACTGTGCATGTCCATGGTTCCAAGGCCCGCAGTGGGATTACGTTGGACGAGACTGCGAGGTGGGATCTGGAGCAGCGTGGACGCACAGGCAGTGACAGCCTGACACCAAATTATGTCAGAAGACAGGCAGTGCTAATTGGGCATGGCCAAGGGCTAACAGAACAGCGCAGGCTCCGTGACAGCTTAAAACAACGCTGAGGAGGCAGCGCACGGCACCAAGGGGATAGGAATGTCAGCTGTGCTGTGTCCCATTACGAAGGAAATTCGCACCTCCGGGACGGTTTAACGGTATAAGGGGACACATTTTTAGTGTTTACTTCGGTGTTTGCAAGGAGCATAATTGAAAGAACCACCTTTTCCTTTTGCATCGTTAGTGCTGCACAAGATGGCTCTTTCAGCTACAAACGTCTTGGGGGGGGGTTAAAGGTTCCCTTTCAACTTGCTACAATCAGGCTTCAGCCTACACTCTGTTCCTCTGCTCCTCCTGCTGTCCCTGGGCTCTAACACCGCCAGTTGGTGCCTGGAAGTGCTGTCTGCACAGTCAACAGTCGCTCCTCTGTTATTGGGGTTCAGTAATGTCAGCTGATCCCCAGCTGTGTGTGCGGCAATACCTCCAATCTGCTCCTCCTGCTGTCCCTGGGCTCTAACACCGCCAGTTGGTGCCTGGAAGTGCTGTGTGCACAGTCAACAGTCGCTCCTCTGTTATTGGGGTTCAGTAACGTCAGCTGATCCCCAGCTGTGTGTGCGGCAATACCTCCAATCTGCTCCTCCTGCTGTCCCTGGGCTCTAACACCGCCAGTTGGTGCCTGGAAGTGCTGTGTGCACAGTCAACAGTCGCTCCTCTGTTATTGGGGTTCAGTAACGTCAGCTGATCCCCAGCTGTGTGTGCGGCAATACCTCCAATCTGCTCCTCCTGCTGTCCCTGGGCTCTAACACCGCCAGTTGGTGCCTGGAAGTGCTGTGTGCACAGTCAACAGTCGCTCCTCTGTTATTGGGGTTCAGTAACGTCAGCTGATCCCCAGCTGTGTATCCGGCAACGTGTCATGCGACCGCCACGCTGGCACAACTAAAATGTAAGGGGACCTGTCCCCCCCCCCCCCCCTAGGCGTTTGTTACTGAAAGAGCCACCATGTGCAGCACTAATACTGCACAAGGGAAAGGTCGCTCTTGAAATTATGCTCCTTGCAAACGCTGAACTACACACTCATGTAATGTGTCCCCTCACACCGTCCAACCGTCCCGGAGGTGGGACTTTCCTTTGTAATGTGACGCAGCACAGCCGTCATTGCTACCCCCTTGGCACCGTGCGCTGCCTCCTTAGCGTTGTTTGATTCCGTCATGGACCCTGCGCTGTTATGTTATCCCTTGGCCATGCAAAGTTTGCGCTGCCCGTCCTCTGACATCATTTGTTGTCGTCCTGGCTGCGCCTGTGCGTCCACGCTGCCCGAAATCACACCTCGCAGTGTTATCTAATGTGATCCCACAGTGGGCCTGGTATCCATGGCCATGCGCAGTGCATCTACTAGCCTCTCACTCCCCTTCTTCACGCTTCTTCAGACTAGGCGGCGTCAGCTGATCCCTAATAGCATGCCACGGCCGTGACGCCGCACAGTCTGAAGAAGCAGGAAGGAGGTGAGTGAGAGGCGATGATATGCACTGCGCATGCCCATGGATCCCTGGCCCGCAGTGGGACTACATTAGATGACACTGCAAGGTTGGATCTCGGGCAGCTTGGACGCACAGGCACTGCCAGCCTGACACCTACATGATGTCAGAAGACGGCCACCGCTAACTGTGCATGGCCAAGGGATAACATTACAGCGCGGGCTCCGTGACAGAACCAAACAACATTGAGGAGGTGGCGCCCGGCACCAAGGGGGTTGGAATGACGGCTGTGCTGTGTCACATTACAAAGGAAAGTCCCACTTCCGGGATGGTTTGACGGTGTGAGGGGACACATTATATGAGTGTGTACTTCAGCGTTTGCAAGGAGCATAATTTTCGGAGCCACCATTCTCCATGTGCAGTATTACTGCTGTACAAGATGGCTCTTTCAGCAACAAATGCCTGGGGGGGGGGGTTAAAGGTTCCCTTTCAACTTGCTCCACTGCAGGCTTCGGCCTACACTCTGCTCCTCTTTGATTCCATGGGTTTCAACACTGTCAGTTGCCACCTGGAAGTGTTGTCTACACAGAAAAAACACTAGGTGATGTATCAGTGGGGTTCAGCACAGCCAGCTGTTCCCCTGCTGTGTAGTCGGCAACGTGTCCAGCACAAGCCACGCTGGCACAACAGAACAAAAGCTGCCACCAGTGCAGGCTTCGGCCTACATTCTGCTCCTCTCCTCCTCCTGCTGACCCTGGGCTCAAACACCGCTAGTTTTTGCCCGGAAGTGCTAGCTGCACAGAGAAAAACACCAGCCAATGTGTTAGTGGGGTTCAGCAATGCCAGCTGTTCCCCTGCTGTGTAGCCGGCAACGTGACCTGCAAACGCCACGCAGGCACATGAACTGAAATTAAAGGGAACCTGGCCCCACCCCCCCAGGTGTTTCTATGTATAACAGCCACCTAGTACAGCAGTACTGCTGCATTTGTACAAGGTGGCTGACTTTTTCTCCTTGCCCACGTTGAACTCAACACGTACAAAATGTGTCTCATTGAGACCATTCCACTGTCCCTGAGGTGTGACTTTCCTTTCTAATGATACGCAGCACCCCCCTTGGTAGCGTTTCCCGTCTTTTGTCATCATGGTTAGCTGGCTGCGCCTGTGCATCCGCCCTGCTAGAAACAACGCCCCTCGTTGTCATATTTATTTTGTCAGCGAGGGTGTGGTTTATGGGCACGAGCAGTGCATATGTTCGCCTGTCTTAACTCATCTCCTTCCGCCTTCTTCAGACTGTGCGGCCTCCTGGCCGTGGTAGGCGATAAGGGATCAGCTGAGGCCGCCCAGTCTGAAGCAGGTGTAAGGACATGTGTGAGCGGCAAACCTATTTACTGCACAAGGCCACGAATCCCAGCCACGCAGTGTGATTTTTTGAAAACACACTGTGGGTCTGGGATTCATGTCCATCGCTAACCGCAACGGCCGACATGAAATGAGGTCAGAAGACAGGAAGCGCTCACAGCGCATGGCCAAGTTATCACAATAGCGCAGACTCCTGTACAGCAAATAACAACGCTCAGGAATCTGCGCCCAGCAGCTAGGTGTAAATTTTGACACCTGTGCTGCATCTCCTTAAAAAGACAAGTCACGCCTCCACTACTGTTTGACAGTATAGTGGGCTAAATAGTGTACGTGTTTTATTCAGCGTGTGCAAGGAGCAAATTAAATAGAGCAACCTTTTACTTGTGCAGCATTAATGCTGCACAAGGTGTGGCTCTTGTACCTTGCAACACCTGAGGGGGGGTTAAAGGTAACCTTTGAAATTGGTTCAACTAGGCTTCGGCCTACACTCTGCTCCTCTCCTGCTGACCCTGGGCTCAAACACCGCTAGTTTTTGCCCGGAACTGCTAGCTGCACAGAGAAAAACACCAGTCAATGTGTTAGTGGGGTTCAGCACCGCCAGCTGTTCCCCTGCTGTGTAGTCGGCATCGTGTCCAGCACAAGCCACGCTGGCACAACTGACCAAAAGCTGCCACCAGTGCAGGCTTCGGCCTACACTCTGCTCCTCTCCTCCTCCTGCTGACCCTGGGCTCAAACACCGCCAGTTTCTGCCCGGACATGCTAGCTGCACAGAGAAAAACACCAGCCAATGTGTTAGTGGGGTTCAGCAACGCCAGCTGTTCCCCTGCTGTGTAGCTTGCATCGTGTCCAGCACAAGCCACGCTGGCACAACCGACCAAAAGCTGCCACCAGTGCAGGCTTCGGCCTACACATTGCTCCTCTCCTCCTCCTGCTGACCCTGGGCTCTAACACCGCCAGTTTTTGCCCGGACATGCAAGCTGCACAGAGAAAAACACCAGTCAATGTGTCAGTGGGGTTCAGCAACGCCAGCTGTTCCCCTGCTGTGTAGCTTGCAACGTGACCTGCAAACGCCACGCAGGCACATGAACTGAAATTGAAGGGAGCCTGCCCCCCATCCCCAGGTGTTTCTATGTATAACAGCCACCTTGTACAGCAGTACTGCTGCATTTGTACAAGGTGGCTGACTTTTTCTCCTTGCCCACGTGGAACTCAACACGTACAAAATGTGTCTCATTGAGACCATTCCACTGTCCCTGAGGTGTGACTTTCCTTTCTAATGACACGCAGCACCACCCTTCTTAGCGCTGCCCGTCTTTTGACATCATTGGTTAGCTGGCTGCGCCTGTGCGTCTGCCCTGCTCGAAACAACGCCCCTCGGTGTCTTATTTTTTTGGACAGCGAGGGTGTGATTGATGGGCATGTGCAGTGCATATGTTTGCCTGTGTTCACTCATCTCCTTCCGCCTTCTTCAGACTGTGCGGCCTCATGGCCACGGCATGCGATAAGGGATCAGCTGAGGCCGCCCAGTCTGAAGCTGGTGTAAGGACATGTGTGAGCGGCGAACATATTTACTGCACAAGGCCACGAATCCCAGCACCGCAGTGTGACTTTAGGAAAAGGCACTGTGGGTCTGGGATTTATGGCCATCGTTAACCGCACCGGCCAACATGAAATGAGGTCATGAGACGGCCTGCACTAACAGGGTATTGCCAAGGGATAACACAAGAGCGCAGTTTCCTGTACTGCAAATAACAACGGTAAGGAATCTGCGCCCAGCACCTAGGTGTAAATTTGTACACCTGTGCTGCGTCTCCTTAAAAAGACAAGTCACGCCTCCACTACTGTTTGACAGTATAATGGGCTAAATAGTGTACGTGTTTTATTCAGCGTGTGCAAGGAGAAAAATTAAGAGAGCAACCTTTGACTTGTGCATCATTAATGCAGTTCAAGGTGTGGCTCTTATACCTTGCAACGCCTGAGGGGGGGTTAAAGGTTACCTTTGAAATTGGTTCAACTAGGCTTCGGCCTACACTCTGCTCCTCTCCTCCTCCTGCTGACCCTGGGCTATAACACCGCCAGTTGTAGCCTGGAAGTGCTAGCTGCACAGAGAAAAACACCAGCCAATGTGTTAGTGGGGTTCAGCACCGCCAGCTGTTCCCCTGCTGTGTAGCCGGCATCGTGTCCAGCACAAGCCACGCTGGCACAACCGACCAAAAGCTGCCACCAGTGCAGGCTCCGGCCTACACTCTGCTCCTCTCCTCCTGCTGACCCTGGGCTCAAACACCGCTAGTTTTTGCCCGGAACTGCTAGCTGCACAGAGAAAAACACCAGCCAATGTGTTAGTGGGGTTCAGCACCGCCAGCTGTTCCCCTGCTGTGTAGTCGGCATCGTGTCCAGCACAAGCCACGCTGGCACAACTGACCAAAAGCTGCCACCAGTGCAGGCTTCGGCCTACACTCTGCTCCTCTCCTCCTCCTGCTGACCCTGGGCTCAAACACCTCCAGTTTCTGCCCGGAAGTGCTAGCTGCACAGAGAAAAACACCAGCCAATGTGTTAGTGGGGTTCAGCACCGCCAGCTGTTCCCCTGCTGTGTAGCCGGCAACGTGTCCTGCAAACGCCACGCAGGCACATGAACTGAAATTGAAGGGAGCCTGCCCCCCACCCCCAGGTGTTTCTATGTATAACAGCCAACTTGTACAGCAGTACGGCTGCATTTGTACAAGGTGGCTGACTTTTTTCTCCTTGCCCATGTGGAACTCAACACGTACAAAATGTGTCTCATTAGAGACCATTCCACTGTCCCTGAGGTGTGACTTTCCTTTCTAATGACACGCAGCACCCCCATTGTTAGCGCTGCCCGTCTTCTGACATCATTGGTTGGCTGGCTGTGCCTGTGCGTCCGCCCTGCCCGACACAACGCCCCTCGTTGTCTCATATATTTTGACTGCGAGGATGTGATTGATGGGCATGAGCAGTGCATATGTTCCCCTGTCTTCACTCCCCTCCTTCCGCCTTCTTCTGACTGTGCGGCCTCATGGCCGCGGCATGCGATAAGGGATCAGCTGAGGCCGCCCAGTCTGAAGCTGGTGTAAGGACATGTGTGAGCGGCGAACATATTTACTGCACAAGGCCACGAATCCCAGCACCGCAGTGTGACTTTAGGAAAAGGCACTGTGGGTCTGGGATTTATGGCCATCGTTAACCGCACCGGCCAACATGAAATGAGGTCATAAGACAGGCAGCTCTAACAGGGCATTGCCAAGGGATAACACAAGAGTGCTGACTACTGTACAGCAAATAACAACGCTCAGGAAGCTGCGCCAAGCACCAAGGCGTTATTTGGGACAACTGTGCTGCGTCTCCTTAAAAAGCCAAGTCACGCATCCACTACAGTTTGACTGTAGAATGGGCAAAATTGTGTACGTCTTTCATTCAGCGTGTGCAAGTAGACAAATTAATAGAGCAACCTTTCACTTGTGCAGCATTAATACTGCACAAGGTGTGTCTCTTGTACTTTGTAACACCTGAGGGGGGGTTAAAGGTTTCCTTTGAAATTGGTTCAACTAGGCTTCGGCCTACACTCTGCTCCTCTCCTCCTCCTCCTCCTGCTTCACCACGGGCTCTAACATCACTAGTTTTTGCCCGCAAGTGCTAGCTGCACAGAGAAAAACACCCGCCATTGTGTTAGTGGGGTTCAGCAACGCCAGCTGTTCCCACACTGTGTAGCCGGCAAAGTGTCCTGCAAACGCAACGCTGACACAAAGCTGCCTCCAGTGCAGGCTTCGGCCTACACTCTGCTCCCCCTGCTTACCCTTTGCTCCAGCACCGCTAGTTGGGGCTCTAGGAAGACAATCTTTAATAGGCAACGCATCTGGGTTCCAGCACCGCCAGCTGGTTCTCGGCAGTGTTTTTGTCACAGGCACTCCCTCGTGCCAAACCTGGTTTCAGCACCGTCAGCTGTTTCCAGGTTGTGTCAAACTCGCTGAGACGCCTATGCTTGCCCCGTCGTGTTGCGGTCGGGTTAGCCAACTCCAGGGTGCCTCCAGTTTAGGAGCTTCCTATGTGGGCTGCGTGAACTGGTAGTCAAGGCTGGTTCTGTAGTGCCAGTAGGCCCAGCTCCCCCTGTAGGACTGTTGGGGTTCGGTAACTGCGGCTGCCTCGCGGCCTAGCTGTTCTCTCCTCTCCTGTGGGCCTTCGGGTCCACCTCCTGGTTCCAGCACCGTCAGCTGGTTCCAGGCCGAGCCTTTGGCTTAGGTGCCTCCTCCTGGGTATCCGAGTTCCGCCAACGTCAGGTGGTCCTTGGTAGTGCTTTTAAGCGCGGGCACCTACAGCTTAGTAACCGGGTTCCAGCACCGCCAGCTGGTCCTCGGTCGTGCCATTGGCTCTTGCACACTGGGGCAACGCATCTGGGTTCCAGCACCGCCAGCTGGTTCTCGGCAGTGTTCTTGACACAGGTACTCCCTCATGCCAAGCCTGGTTTCAGCACCGTCAGCTGTTTCCGGGTTGTGTCAAGCTCACTGAGACGCCTATGCTTGCCCCGTCGTGGTGCGGTCGGGTTAGCCAACTCCAGGGTGCCTCCAGTTTAGGAGCTTCCTATGTGGGCTGCGTGAACTGGTAGTCAAGGCTGGTTCTGTAGTGCTAGTAGGCCCAGCTCCCCCTGTAGGACTGTTGGGGTTCGGTAACTGCGGCTGCCTCGCGGCCTAGCTGTTCTCTCCTCTCCTGTGGGCCTTCAGGTCCACCACCTGGTTTCAGCACCGTCAGCTGGTTCTCGGCAGTGTCTTTTGCTCTTGTACCTTCTGCTCCCCATCCTGGTTCCAGTACCGTCAGCTGGTTCCGGGCAGAGCCTTTGGCTTAGGTGCCTCCTTCTGGGTATCCAAGTTCCACCAACATCAGGTGGTCCTTGGTAGTGCTTTCAGGCACGGGTACCTCCTGCTTAGTAACCAGGTTCCAGTAACGTCAGCTGGTCCTCGGTAGTTCCATTGGCTCTTGGACCTTCGGCTACCCATCCGGGTTCCAGTACCATCAGCTGGTTCTCGGCAGTGTCTTTTGCTCTTGTACCTTCTGCTCCCCATCCTGGTTCCAGTACCGTCAGCTGGTTCCGGGCAGAGCCTTTGGCTTAGGTGCCTCCTTCTGGGTATCCGAGTTCCGCCAACGTCAGGCGGTCCTTGGTAGTGCTTTTTAGCACGGGTACCTCCTGCTTAGTAACCGGGTTCCAGTAACGTCAGCTGGTCCTCGGTAGTTCCATAGGCTCTTGAACCTTCGGGTAGCCATCCGAGTTCCAGTTCCATCAGCTGGTTCTTGGCATTTTCTCAGCCTTCTTGTACCTTCTGCTACATTTCCAAGTTGAAGACCCTAAAGTCGACGACCCGGAAGACCACCCCGATGACGACGACGACGACCCGGAAGACCACCCCGATGACGACGACGACGACGGCGGAGACGACGACGGCGGAGACGACGACGGCGGAGACGACGACGGCGGAGACGACGACGGCTGAGACGACGACGGCGGAGATGACGACACTGGAGACGACGACCCTGGAGACGACGACATGGAAGACCGAGAAGCAGAAGAACAAGAGGCTGCAGAACAAAGAGCAGAAGAACATTAAGCATAAGACTTAATATCAGAGCAAAAGATATTATCTAAATTATATGCAGAAGAAGACTAAGCAGTGTATGGGGGTGAGTCCGTTCCTCCTCGTGGTGCCCCTGGATAAAGCCTGATGCTGCAGGCCAAACTGAACGCGGACAAATGTAACTTTTGTGACTGGCAGAACGGAAGGTGTAATCTTCCAACTTTTATAGATAACAACTACGGGAATGCCTGTCACAAATGAGAATATGATGAAGAAGTAGAATAGGAAGAATAATAACAGTGGAATAAAAAGAATATGTAGAATAGGAAGAATAATAATAGTTGAATAAAAAGAATATGAAGAATGTAATCAAAAAAAAAAAAAAAAAAGGTAAAGGATGAAGAAGAAGATGAATAAGGTGAAGAAGAAGTTGATGTCAAAGATGCTGATGATGATGAAGATGAAAGTGTGGGAAAAGAAAAAAAAAAAAGAAAAAAAGAAGGGGAAGGGCGTGGAATAGTGAAACATCAATATCTGACAAAATAAAAAAAAAAATTTACATAGTCAATATCTTTGTCACTCCGAACGTCTTAAAAAAAAACAAAAAACATGCTATTCTATTTGATTGGGATAAACCTCTATGACTTTAATGTCTCCGCCACCTCCCCAAATATATCCGGCATTATTCTTAGTTGTTTTCCTTCATGTAGAATGAACCTAAAAGGCAAGAAAGGGTTTATTTTAATTCCGATATTTTGGTCCCATTGACTTGCATTGGGATCGGGTATCGGTATCGGCGATATCCGATATTTTTTGAATATCGGCCGATCCAATCCGATACCGATACTTTCCGATATCGGAAGGTATCGCTCAACACTACTTGAGAGTGACAACAATTTTGTCTGGCCCATTTTGGGGGTTTTGTGTGAAATTATCTGCTTTTTAGTGTTGTTCCAATTCATGCAAAGGAAATAAACATGTGAAAAATAAAACATGGTCTAACTGCATGAATTTTCTAGGAGAAATACTTCATTTTCTGGAACAATTTCAAGGGTGCTAACTCTTATGAACAGGTAATTCAGAACCACAATGGACATAGAAGTACAGAGCACACAAAGTGACCTGACAATTACCAAAAACAAAGGACGAGCTCTGAGACGTGGGAACTCTGCTGACCGCAATCCCTAATCCTAACACACCACACTAGAGGTAGCCATGGATTGCGCCTAACGCTCCCAATGCAACTCGGCACAGCCTGAGAAACTAACTAGCCCTGAAGATAGAAAAATAAGCCTACCTTGCCTCAGAGAAATTCCTCAAAGGAAAAGGCAGCCCCCCACATATAATTACTGTGAGTAAGATGAAAATACAAACACAGAGATGAAATAGAATTAGCAAAGTGAGGCCCGACTTACTGAATAGACCGAGGATAGGAAAGATAGCTTTGCGGTCAACACAAAAACCTACAAACAACCACGCAGAGGGGCAAAAAGACCCTCCGCACCGACTAACGGTACGGAGGTGCTCCCTCTGCGTCTCAGAGCTTCCAGCAAGCAAGAAAAACCAATATAGCAAGCTGGACAGAAAAAATAGCAAACAAAAATAACACAAGCAAAACTTAGCTTATGCAGGATAGACAGGCCACAGGAACGATCCAGGAGGAAGCAAGACCAATACTAGAACATTGACTGGAGGCCAGGATCAAAGCACCAGGTGGAGTTAAATAGAGCAGCTACTAACGACTTAACCTCATCACCTGAGGAAGGAAACTCAGAAGCCGCAGTACCACTCTCATCCACCAAAGGAAGCTCATAGACAGAACCAGCCGAAGTACCACTCTCGACCACAGGAGGGAGCTTGGCCACAGAATTCACAACAGTACCCCCCCTTGAGGAGGGGTCACCGAACCCTCACCAGAGCCCCCAGGCCGACCAGGATAAGCCACATGAAAGGCACAAACCAGATCGGCAGCATGGACATCAGAGGCAAAGACCCAGGAATTATCCTCCTGACCATAACCCTTCCACTTAACCAGATACTGGAGTTTCCGTCTCGAAACACGAGAATCCAAAATCTTCTCCACTATATACTCCAATTCCCCTTCAACCAAAACCGGAGCAGGAGGATCAATAGATGGAACCACAGGTGCCACGTATCTCCGCAACAATGACCTATGGAACACGTTATGGATGGAAAAAGAAGCTGGAAGAGTCAAACGAAAAGACACAGGATTAAGAACCTCAGAAATCCTATATGGACCAATGAAATGAGGCTTAAATTTAGGAGAGGAAACCTTCATAGGAATATAACGAGATGACAACCAAACCAAATCCCCAACACGAAGTCGGGGACCCACACAGCGTCTGCGGTTAGCAAAGCGTTGAGCCTTCTCCTGGGACAAAGTCAGATTGTCCACTACATGAGTCCAAATCTGCTGCAACCTATCCACCACAGTATCCACACCAGGACAGTCCGAAGACTCAACCTGCCCTGAAGAGAAACCAGGGTGGAACCCAGAATTGCAGAAAAACGGCGAAACCAAAGTAGCCGAGCTGGCCCGAATATTAAGGGCGAACTCAGCCAAAGGCAAAAAGGACACCCAATCATCCTGATCAGCAGAAACAAAACATCTCAGATATGTTTCCAAGGTCTGATTGGTTCGTTCAGTCTGGCCATTTGTCTGAGGATGGAAAGCCGAGGAAAAAGACAAATCAATGCCCATCCTAGCACAAAAGGCTCGCCAAAACCTCGAAACAAACTGGGAACCTCTGTCAGAAACGATGTTCTCTGGAATGCCATGTAAACGAACCACATGCTGGAAGAACAATGGCACCAAATCAGAGGAGGAAGGTAATTTAGACAAGGGTACCAAATGGATCATCTTAGAGAAGCGATCACAAACCACCCAAATGACCGACATTCTTTGAGAGACGGGGAGATCCGAAATAAAATCCATAGAGATATGTGTCCAAGGCCTCTTTGGGATCGGCAAGGGCAAAAGCAACCCACTGGCACGAGAACAGCAGGGCTTAGCCCGAGCACAAATCCCACAGGACTGCACAAAAGAACGCACATCTCGCGACAGAGACGGCCACCAAAAGGATCTAGCCACCAAATCTCTGGTACCAAAGATTCCAGGATGACCAGCCAACACCGAACAATGAACCTCAGAGATAACTTTATTCGTCCACCTATCAGGGACAAACAGTTTCTCCGCTGGGCAACGATCAGGTTTATTAGCCTGAAATTTTTGCAGCACCCGCCGCAAATCAGGGGAGATGGCAGACACAATTACTCCCTCTTTGAGAATACCCGCCGGCTCAGGCAAACCCGGAGAGTCGGGCACAAAACTCCTAGACAGGGCATCCGCCTTCACATTTTTAGAGCCCAGAAGGTACAAAACCACAAAGTCAAAACGGGAGAAAAACAGCGACCAACGAGCCTGTCTAGGATTCAACCGTTTGGCAGACTCGAGATAAGTCAAGTTCTTGTGATCAGTCAAGACCACCACGCGATGCTTAGCTCCTTCAAGGCAATGACGCCACTCCTCGAATGCCCACTTCATGGCCAGCAACTCTCGATTGCCAACATCATAATTTCGCTCAGCAGGCGAAAACTTCCTGGAAAAGAAGGCGCATGGCTTCATCACCGAGCAATCAGCACCTCTTTGCGACAAAACAGCCCCCGCTCCAATTTCAGAAGCATCAACCTCAACCTGGAACGGAAGCGAAACATCTGGTTGACACAACACAGGGGCAGAAGAAAAACGACGCTTTAACTCTTGAAAAGCTTCCACAGCAGCAGAAGACCAATTGACCACATCAGTACCCTTCTTGGTCAAATCGGTCAATGGTTTAGCAATACTAGAAAAATTACAGATGAAGCGACGGTAAAAATTAGCAAAGCCAAGGAACTTTTGCAGACTCTTCAGAGATGTCGGCTGAGTCCAATCATAAATGGCCTGGACCTTAACAGGGTCCATCTCGATGGTAGAAGGGGAAAAAATGAACCCCAAAAATGAAACCTTCTGAACACCAAAGAGACACTTTGATCCCTTCACAAACAAAGAATTAGCACGCAGGACCTGGAACACCATTCTGATCTGCTTCACATGAGACTCCCAATCATCCGAGAAGACCAAAATATCATCCAAGTATACAATCAGGAATTTATCCAGGTACTCTCGGAAGATGTCATGCATAAAGGACTGAAATACTGATGGAGCATTGGCAAGTCCGAATGGCATAACTAGGTACTCATAATGGCCCTTGGGCGTATTAAATGCAGTTTTCCATTCATCGCCCCGTTTAATACGCACAAGATTATATGCACCACGAAGATCTACCTTGGTGAACCAACTAGCCCCCTTAATCCGAGCAAACAAATCAGATAGCAGCGGCAAGGGGTACTGAAATTTGACCGTGATTTTATTTAGAAGGCGGTAATCAATACAAGGTCTCAGCGAACCATCCTTCTTGGCCACAAAAAAGAACCCCGCTCCCAATGGCGATGACGACGGCCGAATATGACCCTTCTCCAAGGATTCTTTTACGTAACTCCGCATAGCGGCGTGCTCAGGTACAGATAAATTAAACAGTCGACCCTTAGGAAACTTACTACCAGGAATCAACTCGATAGCACAATCACAATCCCTATGCGGAGGTAGGGCATTGGACTTGGGCTCATTGAATACATCCCGGTAATCAGACAAGAACTCTGGGACCTCAGAAGGAGTGGATGATGAGATAGACAGAAATGGAACATCACCATGTACCTCCTGACAACCCCAGCTGGACACAGACATTGATTTCCAATCTAATACTGGGTTATGGACTTGTAGCCATGGCAACCCCAACACGACCACATCATGCAGATTTTGCAACACCAGAAAGCGAATATCCTCCCGGTGCGCAGGAGCCATGCACATGGTCAGCTGGGTCCAATACTGAGGCTTATTCTTGGCCAAAGGCGTAGCATCAATTCCTCTCAATGGAATCAGACACTGCAAGGGCTCCAAGACAAACCCACAGCGCCTAGCAAACTCCAAGTCCATCAAATTCAGGGCAGCGCCTGAATCCACAAAAGCTATGACAGAATAGGAAGACAAAGAGCAGATCAAAGTAACGGACAAAAGTAATTTCGACTGTACCGTAGCAATGGTGGCAGACTTAGCGAACCGCTTAGTGCGCTTAGGACAATCGGAGATAGCATGAGTGGAATCACCACAGTAGAAACACAGCCCATTCTGACGTCTGTGTTCCTGCCTTTCAGCTCTGGTCAAAGTCCTATCGCACTGCATAGGCTCAGGTTTATGCTCAGATAATACCGCCAAATGGTGCACAGATTTACGCTCACGCAAGCGTCGACCGATCTGAATGGCCAAAGACATAGACTCATTCAGACCAGCAGGCATAGGAAATCCCACCATTACATCCTTAAGGGCTTCAGAGAGACCCTTTCTGAAGATTGCTGCCAAAGCACATTCATTCCATTGAGTGAGCACAGACCACTTTCTAAACTTCTGACAATAAATCTCTATCTCATCCTGACCCTGACACAGAGCCAGCAAATTTTTCTCTGCCTGATCCACTGAATTAGGTTCATCGTACAGTAATCCGAGCGCCAGAAAAAACGCATCAATATTACATAATGCAGGATCTCCTGGCGCAAGGGAAAATGCCCAGTCTTGAGGGTCGCCACGTAATAAAGAAATAATGATCTTAACTTGTTGAACTGGGTCACCAGAGGAGCGAGGTTTCAACGCCAGAAACAGTTTGCAATTATTTTTGAATCTCAGAAATTTAGCTCTATCTCCAGAAAACAAATCAGGAATAGGAATTCTTGGTTCTAACATAGAATTCTGAGCCACAAAGTCTTGAATATTTTGTACTCTTGCAGTGAGAAGATCCACACATGAAGACAGACTTTTAATGTCCATCACCACACCTGTGTCCTGAACCACCCAAATGTCTAGGGGAAAAAAAAGGCAAAACACAGTGCAAAGAAAAAAAAATGGTCTCAGAACTTCTTTTTTCCCTCTATTGAGAAGCATAGTACTTTGGGCCTCCAGTACTGTTATGAATACAGCAGTGAGATGAAGAAACTTGGCGGCACTCACCGGTCTTCAACAGGTATCTTTATTGCTTCACGGCACGGGGGTACGAACAAGAAAAGAGCAGCAGGCTAACGACGGCCGTTTCGCGCCCTTCCGGCGCTTCAACGGGTTCAATGGAGATGCGGATGTGACGCCTGAAGTAGCGCTGAAATCAAAACGCCACTCCCTGCGCCTACACCCACCTACCCCCAGTACACTGCACATACAATTAAAACAACAGTAATAATAGTGCGTTAAAAACAAAACTTAACACTTAAACACTGAGCTATTGTTACACTAACTATACAATATTGCGTGAGTTACAAAGTTTCTTATGAGATTTCCGCAAAGAGCAATACACCGAAAAAACTTTAGGCAAACCCATTGTACCTTTTGAGATCTATGTGTCTCACTGCTGCTTTAGCATGGGACTATTATATATCCCCTACGGTGCCCGTCCAAGATGCCTTTCCTAAGTTCATACTAAATTTACTACGCCAACCACAATGGGACTCCAGCATGCTGAGATCCTCCACCTAAGCGCGACCCTCTCATGATATAATTCAGAGAAAAATAGGCATATCGACTTTGTCATTGAGCCCTGCCGGGCCCATGGCTCCTGTGCGCATAATCCACATTGCCTCACATCTCAGTAGGGCATTGTGGTGATCACCCCCTCTATTCGGGATCTTCACTTGTTCCACACCTGCAAATGTTAAGGTCTCTGCATTGCCTCCGTGTTCCTCCCGTATGTGTTTGATCAATCTAGGAACTCCTTTCCCCGTAACGATCGACCGACAGTGCTCTCGGAAGCGCTCATACAAACACCTAATCGTCTTGCCCAAATAGAAGCGTCCGCATGGGCACCATACGACATACACTACATTTTTGGTTCTACATGTAATCAATTGACCCACCTTATGTTCTACTGGCCCAATGTGCAGAACCTTATCTGTAACATGTTGTTTACAAAACGTACAGTGCCCACACCGATAATTCCCCTGCGGAGTGTTTCTATTCAACCAATTGTCTGGCTTATTCTCTACCACCCTATTCCGTACTATCACATCCCTAATTCTGGTACTTCTTCTGTTAGAGATAAGGGGACCTCTGGCAACCACCTCAGCTAACTCTTTGTCCCTATCTAACAAATGCCAATTTTTTCTTATGGCGGACCTGATCTGCCGGTCCATTGGGCCGTACTGAAAAAAAAAAGTAAACCTCTTGCCCCCGGTCGATTGCATCTTACCCCTTTGTTGATCTCTACTATTCATTTTAACACATGCATCTTCCCACACGTGGTCTGGGTATCCTCGATACCTTAGTCTCTGCTGCAAATCCATGGTTTGTGTTGCAAGGCCCTCCTTAGTATTGTTAGCCCGACCAGTATGTACCAATTGCCCATAGGGCAACGAGCGTTTAGTATGACTCGGATGGTAGCTATGGTAATGCATCAATGCATTCGTGGAGACTGATTTACGATATAATGACGTGTGAACCTCACCATCCACTATATCTATGGCTACGTCCAAAAACTCTAAGTGTGCTCCCCCAAAGCTAGATGTGAAAGCCATACCCATGGCGTTGTCATTAAGATGTAAAACAAACTGTTCAAAAGTGTCCTGTGTCCCATCCCAAACGAAAAACATATCATCGACGTACCTTAGGTACATCTTGATATGCTTCAGAAAGGGGTTCTTCTCAGAGTACACATAAGACTCTTCAAAATATCCCAGATATAAGTTAGCGAAAGTACAAGCCGCCGGAGTCCCCATCGCCGTACCAACAATCTGCAAATACCAGAGGTCCAAAAATGTAAACGCATTATGTGAAAGAATAAAATGAAGGCTGTCACATATGAAATCTATAGTATTCTGTCCCATGTCTGTGGTGTCTAATATATAACGCACCGCTCTAACCCCCAAGTCTTGTGGTATACGTGTATACAGGTTTACTACGTCAATTGACACTAACTGGAAGGTAGGTTGCCAAGTGAAAGAACAAATCTCCTTCAAAAAAGTGCTAGTGTCTTTAGTATATGCTGGTATATGTGTTAGTAAAGGTCGTAGCAACCAATCTATATACCTAGACAGGGGTTCTGTCAGCGAACCCACCCCTGACACTACATGATTACATGTAGAACCAAAAATGTAGTGTATGTCGTATGGTGCCCATGCGGACGCTTCTATTTGGGCAAGACGATTAGGTGTTTGTATGAGCGCTTCCGAAAGCACTGTCGGTCGATCGTTACGGGGAAAGGAGTTCCTAGATTGATCAAACACATACGGGAGGAACACGGAGGCAATGCAGAGACCTTAACGTTTGCAGGTGTGGAACAAGTGAAGATCCCGAATAGAGGGGGTGATCACCACAATGCCCTACTGAGATGTGAGGCAATGTGGATTATGCGCACAGGAGCCATGGGCCCGGCAGGGCTCAATGACAAAGTCAATATGTCTATTTTTCTCTGAATTATATCATGAGAGGGTCGCGCTTAGGTGGAGGATCTCAGCATGCTGGAGTCCCATTGTGGTTGGCGTAGTAAATTTAGTATGAACTTAGGAAAGGCATCTTGGACGGGCACCGTAGGGGATATATAATAGTCCCGTGCTAAAGCAGCAGTGAGACACATAGATCTCAAAAGGTACAATGGGTTTGCCTAAAGTATTTTCGGTGTATTGCTCTTTGCGGAAATCTCATAAGAAACTTTGTAACTCACGCAATATTGTATAGTTAGTGTAACAATAGCTCAGTGTTTAAGTGTTAAGTTTTGTTTTTAACGCACTATTATTAATGTTGTTTTAATTGTATGTGCAGTGTACTGGGGGTAGGCGGGTGTAGGCGCAGGGAGTGGCGTTTTGATATCAGCGCTACTTCAGGCGTCACATCCGCATCTCCATTGAACCCGTTGAAGCGCGGGAAGGGCGCGAAACGGTCGTCGTTCACCTGCTGCTCTTTTCTTGTTCGTACCCCCGTGCCGTGAAGCAATAAAGATACCTGTTGAAGACCGGTGAGTGCCGCCAAGTTTCTTCATTTCACTGCTGTTTTCGCTAACACTTGTCATTCCGGCTGGAGCACCGCAGGTCTGCCGGCTGGCTAGCTATTGTGGATCCTGGGAGCCGCGGTCGTGGTAGTGGTGGTGCGGTCAGCTGTTCACTCCTGTTACGTAGTATTTCTAAGACTATAGTGACCTTGCACACCACGGGACCGCGGTATCATAGCGGTAACGCTGAACCACAGTATCACTGCATAGACAGTACGTCCAGGTCATTGGTGACGATCATGGACACAGAAGCCGGATCCGGGCATACAGGTTTACAAGCCGGCCGGGTGGACGTAATGAACTATTTTAAAGAGTGCGAGCAGGTTGATGAAGTACACACCTTAAGCATGAAAGCATTAGAAAAAAAGCTGTTTACACTATCCGAAAGAGAAGTGAAATTATTCTGGACCAATAACTCTTTAACCTCCTATGTGGATAGTGGGAGGGTACCACGCGGACTAAGGGTGTGGAAGGAGATTTCCCATTTTACTAACGACCCAAGTTTCCGGACACAGTGGGAGCAAGTAATGTTAAGATGCTCACAAGAGTTGTTATTGTTGGTCTTATAATCGAATACGCAAAATTATGAGTCCGTTGAGAGCGACATAGAAAAGACACGGGCTGAATTACAGACACGCCTGACGGACAACCAGTGGGTCCAACTGAACAAAAAACTAGAGGCCAGACTTATTCCAATACAAGCGGACATTAAATATAAAAAACGCGACAAATTTATTAGAGACAAAAAAGACTTTGAATCGGGCCAAATTTTTACGTGGAACAAGCAACCTAAAAGTGAAGGACGGTCTAATTTTGATAGATCTGGCCGTATAAAAAAGAGGCCCTGGAGGCGTAACACCCACCAAAGAAAGGATTATGTTACAACTGAATCCGATTCCAGCCAAAGTGAAGGAGCTGCAGCCCCAGAGAGCCCAATGGATGATTTAACCCTTCCAGGCACCTCCGTGACAGATCTCCCTTTAGGAGAAGAAAAACACGTCGGGGAGGCAAGAGGAACCAGAACCGTGCAAGATCGGAAAAGGAAGTTTGTGTCATGGAGGCAGAGGAAATGAATAGACTCCATGCACAGCATATAGTGAATTTGACTGATCACATATTAAACCCTGCTCACCTATCGTTGCTTGCTAAAGGTCTAAATTATTGTATCCCTAGAGAGTTTGATATGGCTGAATTCCAGATTGATCTATTTAAATCTATTCGTAAAATCCACCTATATAAACACTTTCGTAACGTCCCCACATCACATCAGATTCTGGAGGGTGAGCGTCCGTGCACCATTGGCCCCCTTGGGTTCATGGCAGGGACCGGGCTGCACACGTTGGCAGATACTCATGGTGATGCTGAGATGTTGGTAAGTCTCACGAGGACTGACAATCCTGGTCCGGAGACGCACATAACATCCGTGGCCCCCTTTACAGGGGGGGTTACGTCACGATATATGCCCCCGGTGTCCCCGGGGAACGTGATTGACTTGTTCGAGACACAGGTCATGAAGGACATAGAGGCATTGATTTACCCTAAGGCACCAACTAACTTAACGGTACAAGAACAAACGGCCCTAAAAGAAATAAAAGGATGGAAAGACAGCGTAGTTCGGCCTGCGGATAAAGGGGGCAAAACAGTGCTTATACCCAAAGAGATGTATATTGCAGAGGCTCATAGGCAATTGGCTGATATAAATACCTATAAGAAATTACAGAGTGATCCCACTAATAAGTATAAAAATGAGTTGAGAACACTATTAAGGAAGGCGGTGAAGGCCAATGTCTTATCTACTGACAAAGCTGGGAAGTTGCTGCCGGAGTTCCCAATAAGCCGCACTGGTACCATGTCCCTAAGATACATAAGGCTGTAGATAACCCCCCAGGTCGACCCATAGTGTCAGGGGTGGGTTCGCTGACAGAACCCCTGTCTAGGTATATAGATTGGTTGCTACGACCTTTACTAACACATATATCAGCATATACTAAAGACACTAGCACTTTTTTGAAGGAGATTCGTTCTTTCACTTGGCAACCTACCTTCCAGTTAGTGTCAATTGACGTAGTAAACCTGTATACACGTATACCACAAGACTTGGGGGTTAGAGCGGTGCGTTATATATTAGACACCACAGACATGGGACAGAATACTATAGATTTCATATGTGACAGCCTTCATTTTATTCTTTCACATAATGCGTTTACATTTTTGGACCTCTGGTATTTGCAGATTGTTGGTACGGCGATGGGGACTCCGGCGGCTTGTACTTTCGCTAACTTATATCTGGGATATTTTGAAGAGTCTTATGTGTACTCTGAGAAGAACCCCTTTCTGAAGCATATCAAGATGTACCTAAGGTACGTCGATGATATGTTTTTCGTTTGGGATGGGACACAGGACACTTTTGAACAGTTTGTTTTACATCTTAATGACAACGCCATGGGTATGGCTTTCACATCTAGCTTTGGGGGAGCACACTTAGAGTTTTTGGACGTAGCCATAGATATAGTGGATGGTGAGGTTTACACGTCATTATATCGTAAATCAGTCTCCACGAATGCATTGATGCATTACCATAGCTACCATCCGAGTCATACTAAACGCTCGTTGCCCTATGGGCAATTGGTACATACTGGTCGGGCTAACAATACTAAGGAGGGCCTTGCAACACAAACCATGGATTTGCAGCAGAGACTAAGGTATCGAGGATACCCAGACCACGTGTGGGAAGATGCATGTGTTAAAATGAATAGTAGAGATCAACAAAGGGGTAAGATGCAATCGACCGGGGGCAAGAGGTTTACTTTTTGTTTCCAGTACGGCCCAATGGACCGGCAGATCAGGTCCGCCATAAGAAAAAATTGGCATTTGTTAGATAGGGACAAAGAGTTAGCTGAGGTGGTTGCCAGAGGTCCCCTTATCTCTAACAGAAGAAGTGCCAGAATTAGGGATGTGATAGTACGGAATAGGGTGGTGGAGAATAAGCCAGACAATTGGTTGAATAGAAACACTCCGCAGGGGAATTATCGGTGTGGGCACTGTACGTTTTGTAAACAACATGTTACAGATAAGGTGCGGCACCTTGGACCAGTAGAACATAAGGTGGGTCAATTGATTACATGTAGAACCAAAAATGTAGTGTATGTCGTATGGTGCCCATGCGGACGCTTCTATTTGGGCAAGACGATTAGGTGTTTGTATGAGCGCTTCCGAGAGCACTGTCGGTCGATCGTTACGGGGAAAGAAGTTCCTAGATTGATCAAACACATACGGGAGGAACACGGAGGCAATGCAGAGACCTTAACGTTTGCAGGTGTGGAACAAGTGAAGATCCCGAATAGAGGGGGTGATCACCACAATGCCCTACTGAGATGTGAGGCAATGTGGATTATGCGCACAGGAGCCATGGGCCCGGCAGGGCTCAATGACAAAGTCGATATGTCTATTTTTCTCTGAATTATATCATGAGAGGGTCGCGCTTAGCTGGAAGATCTCAGCATGCTGGAGTCCCATTGTGGTTGGCGTAGTAAATTTAGTATGAACTTAGGAAAGGAATCTTGGACGGGCACCGTAGGGGATATATAATAGTCCCGTGCTAAAGCAGCAGTGAGACACATAGATCTCAAAAAATACAATGGGTTTGCCTAAAGTTTTTTCGGTGTATTGCTCTTTGCGGAAATCTCATAAGAAACTTTGTAACTCACGCAATATTGTATAGTTAGTGTAACAATAGCTCAGTGTTTAAGTGTTAAGTTTTGTTTTTAACGCACTATTATTAATGTTGTTTTAATTGTATGTGCAGTGTACTGGGGGTAGGCGGGTGTAGGCGCAGGGAGTGGCGTTTTGATTTCAGCGCTACTTCAGGCGTCACATCCGCATCTCCATTGAACCCGTTGAAGTGCCGGAAGGGCGCGAAACGGCCGTCGTTCACCTGCTGCTCTTTTCTTGTTCGTACCCCCGTGCCGTGAAGCAATAAAGATACCTGTTGAAGACCGGTGAGTGGCGCCAAGTTTCTTCATCTAACTGCTGTTTTCGCTAATACTTGTCATTCCGGCTGGAGCACCGCAGGTCTGCCGGCTGGCTAGCTATTGTGGATCCTGGGAGCCACGTGGTAGTGGTGGTGCGGTCAGCTGTTCACTCCTGTTACGTAGTACTGTTATGAATAGGTAATTCAGAACCACAATGGACCTTGAAGTTCAGAGCACACAAAGTGACCTGACAATAACCAAAAAACATAGGACGAGCTCTGAGACGTGGGAACTCTGCTGACCGCAATCCCTAATCCTATCACACCACACTAGAGGTAGCCGTGGATTGCGCCTAACGCTCCCTATGCAACTCGGCACAGCCTGAGAAACTAGCTAGGCCTGAAGATAGAAAAATAAGCCTACCTTGCCTCAGAGAAATTCCCCAAAGGAAAAGGCAGCCCCCCACATATAATGACTGTGAGTAAGATGAAAACACAAACACAGAGATGATATAAATTTAGCAAAGTGAGGCCCGACTTACTGAATAGACCGAGGATAGGAAAGATAGCTTTGCGGTCAACACAAAAACCTACAAACAACCACGCAGAGGGGCAAAAAGACCCTCCGCACCGACTAACGGTACGGAGGTGCTCCCGCTGCGTCTCAGAGCTTCCAGCAAGCAAGAAAAACCAATTAAGCAAGCTGGACAGAAAATATAGCAACAAAAGTAACACAAGCAGAACTTAGCTTATGCTGAGCAGACAGGCCACAGGAACGATCCAGGAGGAAGCAAGACCAATACTAGAACATTGACTGGAGGCCAGGGTCAAAGCACTAGGTGGAGTTAAATAGAGCAGCACCTAACGACTTAACCTCATCACCTGAGGAAGGAAACTCAGAAGCCGCAGTACCACTCGTGACCACAGGAAGGAGCTTGATCACAGAATTCACAACACACATGCTGGAAAAACAACGGCACCAAATCAGAGGAGGAAGCAATTTAGACAAGGGCACCAAATGGACCATCTTAGAGAAGCGATCACAAACCACCCAAATGACCGACATTCTTTGAGAGACGGGGAGATCCGAAATAAAATCCATAGAGATATGTGTCCAAGGCCTCTTCGGGACCGGCAAGGGCAAAAGCAACCCACTGGCATGAGAACAGCAGGGCTTAGTCCGAGCACAAATCCCACAGGACTGCACAAAAGAACGCACATCCCGCGACAGAGACGGCCACCAAAAGGATCTAGCCACCAAATCTCTGGTACCAAAGATTCCAGGATGACCAGCCAACACCGAACAATGAACCTTAGAGATAACTTTATTCGTCCACCTATCAGGGACAAACAGTTTCTCCGCTGGGCAACGGTCAGGTTTATTAGCCTGAAATTTTTGCAGCACCCTCCGCAAATCAGGGGAGATGGCAGACAAAATTACCCCCTCTTTGAGTATACCCGCCGGCTCAGGCAAACCCGGAGAATCGGGCACAAAACTCCTAGACAGGGCATCCGCCTTCACATTTTTAGAGCCCGGAAGGTACGAAACCACAAAGTCAAAACGGGAGAAAAACAGCGACCAACGAGCCTGTCTAGGATTCAACCGTTTGGCAGACTCGAGATAAGTCAAGTTTTTGTGATCAGTCAAGACCACCACGCGATGCTTAGCTCCTTCAAGCCAATGACGCCACTCCTCGAATGCCCATTTCATGGCCAGCAACTCTCGATTGCCAACATCATAATTTCGCTCAGCAGGCGAAAATTTCCTGGAAAAGAAGGCGCATGGTTTCATCACCGAGCAATCAGAACTTCTCTGCGACAAAACAGCCCCTGCTCCAATTTCGGAAGCATCAACCTCGACCTGGAACGGAAGCGAAACATCTGGTTGGCACAACACAGGGGCAGAAGAAAAACGACGCTTCAACTCCTGAAAAGCTTCCACAGCAGCAGAAGACCAATTGACCACATCAGCACCCTTCTTGGTTAAATCAGTCAACGGTTTAGCAATGCTAGAAAAATTAGCGATGAAGCGACGATAAAAATTAGCAAAGCCCAGGAACTTCTGCAGACTCTTCAGAGATGTTGGCTGAGTCCAATCATAAATGGCCTGAACTTTAACAGGGTCCATCTCGATAGTAGAAGGTGAAAAAATGAACCCCAAAAATGAAATCTTCTGAACACCAAAGAGACACTTTGACCCCTTCACAAACAAAGAATTAGCACGCAGGACCTGGAACACCATTCTGACCTGCTTCACATGAGACTCCCAATCATCCGAGAAGACCAAAATATCATCCAAGTATACAATCAGGAATGTATCCAGGTACTCTCGGAAGATGTCATGCATAAAGGACTGAAACACTGATGGAGCATTAGAAAGTCCGAATGGCATAACCAGGTACTCAAAATGGCCTTCGGGCTTATTAAATGCTGTTTTCCATTCATCGCCCCGTTTAATACGCACAAGATTATACGCACCACGAAGATCTATCTTAGTGAACCAACTAGCCCTCCTAATCCGAGCAAACAAATCAGACAGCAGCGGCAAGGGGTACTGAAATTTGACCGTAATTTTATTTAGAAGGCGGTAATCAATACAAGGTCTCAGCGAACCATCCTTCTTGGCCACAAAAAAGAACCCCGCTCCCAATGGCGACGATGACGGGCGAATATGACCCTTCTCCAAAGACTCCTTCACGTAACTCCGCATAGCAGCATGCTCAGGTACAGATAAATTAAACAGTCGACCCTTAGGAAACTTACTACCAGGAATCAAATCGATAGCACAATCACAATCCCTATGCGGAGGTAGGGCATTGGACTTGGGCTCATCGAATACATCCCGGTAATCAGACAAGAACTCTGGGACCTCAGAAGGGGTGGATGATGAGATAGACAGAAATGGAACATCACCATGTACCCCCTGACAACCCCAGCTGGACACAGACATTGATTTCCAATCTAATACTGGGTTATGGACTTGTAGCCATGGCAACCCCAACACGACCACATCATGCAGATTATGCAACACCAGAAAGCGAATATCCTCCTGGTGCGCAGGAGCCATGCACATGGTCAGCTGGGTCCAATACTGAGGCTTATTCTTGGCCAAAGGCGTAGCATCAATTCCTCTCAATGGAATAGGACACTGCAAGGGCTCCAAGACAAACCCACAGCGCCTAGCATACTCCAAGTCCATCAAATTCAGGGCAGTGCCTGAATCCACAAATGCCATGACAGAATAGGAAGACAAAGAGCAGATCAAAGTAACGGACAAAAGAAATTTCGACTGTACCGTACAAATGGTGGCAGACGTAGCGAACCGCTTAGTGCGCTTAGGACAATCGGAGATAGCATGAGTGGAATCACCACAGTAGAAACACAGCCCATTCTGACGTCTGTGTTCTTGCCTTTCAGCTCTGGTCAAAGTCCTATCGCACTGCATAGGCTCAGGTTCATGCTCAGATAGTACCGCCAAATGGTGCACAGATTTACGCTCGCGCAAGCGTCGACCGATCTGAATGGCCAAAGACATAGACTCATTCAGACCAGCAGGCATAGGAAATCCCACCATGACATCCTTAAGGGCTTCAGAGAGACCCTTTCTTTAAATAGCTGCCAGCGCACATTCATTCCATTGAGTGAGCAAGGACCACTTTCTAAACTTCGGACAATAAATCTCTATCTCATCCTGATCCGGACACAGAGCCAGCAAATTTTTCTCTGCCTGATCCACTGAATTGGGTTCGTCGTACAGCAATCCGAGCGCCAGAAAAAACGCATCAATATTACATAATGCAGGATCTCCTGGCGCAAGGGAAAATGCCCAGTCTTGAGGGTTGCCACGTAATAAAGAAATAATGATCTTAACTTGTTGAACTGGGTCACCAGAGGAGCGGGGTTTCAGAGCCAGAAATAGTTTACAATTATTTTTAAAATTCAAAAACTTTGCTCTATCGCCAGAAAATAACTCAGGAATAGGAATCTTAGGTTCTAACATAGGATTTTGAACCACTAAATCTTGAATATTCTGTACATTTATAGCGAGACTATCCATCAAAGAGAACAGACCTTGAATGTCCATGTCCACACCTGTGTTCTGAACCACCCTGATGTAAAGGGGAAAAGAAAGACAGAACATAGTGCAAAGAAAAAAAAATGGTCTCAGAACTTCTCTTTTCCCTCTATTGAGAAGCATTAGTACTTTGGGCCTCCAGTACTGTTATGAGCAGGTAATTCAGAACCACAATGGACATAGAAGTACAGAGCACACAAAGTGACCTGACAATTACCAAAAACAAAGGACGAGCTCTGAGACGTGGGAACTCTGCTGACCACAATCCCTAATCCTAACACACCACACTAGAGGTAGCCGTGGATTGCGCCTAACGCTCCCTATGCAACTCGGCACAGCCTGAGAAACTAACTAGCCCTGAAGATAGAAAAATAAGCCTACCTTGCCTCAAAGAAATTCCCCAAAGGAAAAGGCAGCCCCCCACATATAATGAATGTGAGTAAGATGAAAATACAAACACAGAGATGAAATAGATTTAGCAAAGTGAGGCCCAACTTACTGAATAGACCGAGGATAGGAAAGATAGCTTTGCGGTCAACACAAAAACCTACAAACAACCACGCAGAGGGGCAAAAAGACCCTCCGCACCGACTAACGGTACGGAGGTGCTCCCTCTGCGTCTCAGAGCTTCCAGCAAGCAAGAAAAACCAATATAGCAAGCTGGACAGAAAAAATAGCAAACAAAAATAACACAAGCAAAACTTAGCTTATGCAGGATAGACAGGCCACAGGAACGATCCAGGAGGAAGCAAGACCAATACTAGAACATTGACTGGAGGCCAGGATCAAAGCACCAGGTGGAGTTAAATAGAGCAGCACCTAACGACTTAACCTCACCACCTGAGGAAGGAAACTCAGAAGCCGCAGTACCACTCTCATCCACTAAAGGAAGCTCATAGACAGAACCAGCCGAAGTACCACTCTCGACCACAGGAGGGAGCTTGGCCACAGAATTCACAACAGCTAACTCTTTTGGCTGTTGTTGTATATACAGTGGGGCAAAAAAGTATTTAGTCAGTCAGCAATAGTTCAAGTTTCACCACTTAAAAAGATGAGAGGCGTCTGTAATTTACATCACAGGTAGACCTCAACTATGGGAGACAAACTGAGGAAAAAAAATCCAGAAAATCACATTGTCTGTTTTTTTAACAATTTATTTGCATATTATGGTGGAAAATAAGTATTTGGTCAGAAACAAAATTTCATCTCAATACTTTGTAATATATCCTTTGTTGGCAATGACAGAGGTCAAACGTTTTCTGTAAGTCTTCACAAGGTTGCCACACACTGTTGTTGGTATGTTGGCCCATTCCTCCATGCAGATCTCCTCTAGAGCAGTGATGTTTTTGGCTTTTAGGTTGGCAACACGGACTTTCAACTCCCTCCAAAGGTTTTCTATAGGGTTGAGATCTGGAGACTGGCTAGGCCACTCCAGGACCTTGAAATGCTTCTTACGAAGCCACTCCTTCGTTGCCCTGGCGGTGTGCTTTGGATCATTGTCATGTTGAAAGACCCAGCCACGTTTCATCTTCAATGCCCTTGCTGATGGAAGGAGGTTTGCACTCAAAATCTCACGATACATGGCCCCATTCATTCTTTCATGTACCCGGATCAGTCGTCCTGGCCCCTTTGCAGAGAAACAGCCCCAAAGCATGATGTTTCCACCACCATGCTTTACAGTAGGTATGGTGTTTGATGGACGCAACTCGGTATTCTTTTTCCTCCAAACACGACAAGTTGTGTTTCTACCAAACAGTTCCAGTTTGGTTTCATCAGACCATAGGACATTCTCCCAAAACTCCTCTGGATCATCCAAATGCTCTCTAGCAAACTTCAGATGGGCCCGGACATGTACTGGCTTAAGCAGTGGGACACGTCTGGCACTGCAGGAGTGGCGTCCATGGTGGCATAGTGTGTTACTTATGGTAGGCCTTGTTACATTGGTCCCAGCTCTCTGCAGTTCATTCACTAGGTCCCCCTGCATGGTTCTGGGATTTTTGCTCACCGTTCTTGTGATCATTCTGACCCCACGGGGTGGGATTTTGCGTGGAGCCCCAGATCGAGGGAGATTATCAGTGATCTTGTATGTCTTCCATTTTCTAATTATTGCTCCCACTTTTGATTTCTTCACTCCAAGCTGGTTGGCTATTGCAGATTCAGTCTTCCCAGCCTGGTGCAGGGCTACAATTTTGTTTCTGGTGTCCTTTGACAGCTCTTTGGTCTTCACCATAGTGGAGTTTGGAGTCAGACTGTTTGAGGGTGTGCACAGGTGTCTTTTTATACTGATAACAAGTTTAAACAGGTGCCATTACTACAGGTAATGAGTGGAGGAAAGAGGAGACTCTTAAATAAGAAGTTACAGGTCTGTGAGAGCCAGAAATCTTGATTGATTGTTTCTAACCAAATACTTATTTTCCACCATAATATGCAAATAAATTGTTAAAAAATCAGACAATGTGATTTTCTGGATTTTTTTTTCTCAGTTTGTCTCCCATAGTTGAGGTCTACCTATGATGTAAATTACAGACGCCTCTCATCTTTTTAAGTGGTGGAACTTGCACTATTGCTGACTGACTAAATACTTTTTTGCCCCACTGTATACTATTCAATCTGCATGTTTGCAAAATCGTGCTGACTAAATGTGTCTGGTTCCCTTGGTGCACTTCTATTGAGAAAAGCCAAGCATGTCTAGTCACCTCTTCACACCAAGAATACCAATTGTATCTGTCATTCTGCATTTCATAGAATCACAGAATGGTAGAGTTAGAAGGGACCTCCTGGGTCATCTGGTCCAACCCACTGCACAAGGCAGGATTCACTAAACCATCTCAGACAGATGTCTGTCTAGCCTCTGTTTGAAGACTTACATTTAAGATGAAGTCGCCACCTCTCGTGGCAGCATGTTCCACTCATTGATTATCCTCACTGTCAAAAAGTTTTTTTTCTAATATCTAAACTGTATCTTCTCCCTTTCAGTTTCATTCCATTGCTTCTCATATTTCTATGTGCAAAAATGAGAATAAGGGTGATCGCTCTACACTGTGACATCTCTTCAGATAACTGTACACAGCTATTAAACATTCCCAAATTCTTCGCTCACCATCCTGGTAGCTCTTCACTTAACTCGATTGAGTTTTTCTATGTATTTTTTCAAATGTGGTGCCCAGAGCTGGACACCTTATTCCAGATGAGGTCTGACCAAGGAAGAGTAGAGGGGGATAATTACTTCGCATGATTTAGACTCTATTCTTCTCTTAATACATATCAGAACTGTGTTTATCTTTTTTGCTGCTGCATCATGTTTACTCATGTACAGTGGGGCAAAAAAGTATTTAGTCAGTCAGCAATAGTGCAAGTTCCACCACTTAAAAAGATGAGAGGCGTCTGTAATTTACATCATAGGTAGACCTCAACTATGGGAGACAAACTGAGAAAAAAAAATCCAGAAAATCACATTGTCTGTTTTTTTAACATTTTATTTGCATATTATGGTGGAAAATAAGTATTTGGTCAGAAACAAAATTTCATCTCAATACTTTGTAATATATCCTTTGTTGGCAATGACGTTTTCTGTAAGTCTTCACAAGGTTGCCACACATTGTTGTTGGTATGTTGGCCCATTCCTCCCTGCAGATCTCCTCTAGAGCAGTGATGTTTTTGGCTTTTCGCTTGGCAACACGGACTTTCAACTCCCTCCAAAGGTTTTCTATAGGGTTGAGATCTGGAGACTGGCTAGGCCACTCCAGGACCTTGAAATGCTTCTTACGAAGCCACTCCTTCGTTGCCCTGGCGGTGTGCTTTGGATCATTGTCATGTTGAAAGACCCAGCCACGTTTCATCTTCAATGCCCTTGCTGATGGAAGGAGGTTTGCACTCAAAATCTCACGATACATGGCCCCATTCATTCTTTCATGTACCCGGATCAGTCGTCCTGGCCCCTTTACAGAGAAACAGCCCCAAAGCATGATGTTTCCACCACCATGCTTAACAGTAGGTATGGTGTTTGATGGATGCAACTCAGTATTCTTTTTCCTCCAAACGCGACAAGTTGTGTTTCTACCAAACAGTTCCAGTTTGGTTTCATCAGACCATAGGACATTCTCCCAAAACTCCTCTGGATCATCCAAATGCTCTCTAGCAAACTTCAGACGGGCCCGGACATGTACTGGCTTAAGCAGTGGGACACGTCTTGCACTGCAGGATCTGAGTCCATGGTGGCGTAGTGTGTTACTTATGTTAGGCCTTGTTACATTGGTCCCAGCTCTCTGCAGTTCATTCACTAGGTCCCCCCGCGTGGTTCTGGGATTTTTGCTCACCGTTCTTGTGATCATTCTGACCCCACGGGGTGGGATTTTACGTGGAGCCCCAGATCGAGGGAGATTATCAGTGGTCTTGTATGTCTTCCATTTTCTAATTATTGCTCCCACTGTTGATTTCTTAACTCCAAGCTGGTTGGCTATTGCAGATTCAGTCTTCCCAGCCTGGTGCAGGGCTACAATTTTGTTTCTGGTGTCCTTTGACAGCTCTTTGGTCTTCACCATAGTGGAGTTTGGAGTCAGACTGTTTGAGGGTGTGCACAGGTGTCTTTTTATACTGATAACAAGTTTAAACAGGTGCCATTACTACAGGTAATGAGTGGAGGAAAGAGGAGACTCTTAAAGAAGAAGTTACAGGTCTGTGAGAGCCAGAAATCTTGATTGTTTGTTTCTGACCAAATACTTATTTTCCACCATAATATGCAAAAAAAATGTTAAAAAAACAGACAATGTGATTTTCTGGATTTTTTTTCTCAGTTTGTCTCCCATAGTTGAGGTCTACCTATGATGTAAATTACAGACGCCTCTCATCTTTTTAAGTGGTGGAACTTGCACTATTGCTGACTGACTAAATACTTTTTTGCCCCACTGTATAGTTTGTGATCTAATAGTATACCAATGTTTTTTTCACGTGTTGTTGATTCTATTCCTCACATTCCGTAGATTTAATTTTCATTTTTCTTGCCCAGATGTAGAATCTTGCATTTTTCCCTGATACCATTATATTGCCCACTGGCCATTGTTCAAGCTAATCTCGATCCTTCTGAATCCTTTCTCGGTCTTCTTTAGTGTTAGCTATTTCTCTTAGGTTTGCATCATCTGCAAATTTATTTAGTTTACCTTCAGTTCCCTTATCTTGATCATTTATAAAAATGTTGAACAACACTGGGGCCAGGACAGAGCCCTGTGGTACCCCACTTGAAACACTGTTCCTTTTGGACGCGCAATTATTTATTATGAGAGAAGCCAAGCATGTCAATTTGACACATGACCGCAAGTATACCAATGTGGCAGCCACTGGCTATTAACCCATATCTGCACGTTATTGGCATTTGACATGAGAGGTTCTCTTTACTGTAACTTGAAATCTGGTAGTCATTAATTTCTAAAGCTGGATCTAATGCAATTGCAGAGAAAAATATAACTTGCTTACTACCTAGTAGTTTGCTTTCTTCCAGACAGTTGTGTTGCTTTCAGTATCAGTGGTTTTTCTTCAAACTCACCATCTGATTCCAACTCCAATAATTGTAATCATGAGAGCTTAACATTTTCTGAGGATAGTTTATAATTATATGTATGTTTGTAGTTATTTTTGCTTTAATGATACTCTAGTGGCTACTTTTTCTTAGGATTAAGATCTGTTCAAAATTCAAAAGCCTTGTCAAGGCAAAATGTTTCTCTTTTTTTAACAAATGTGTTTTTAAAGGGAATCTGTCACCACATATGAATCTAAACCATTAATATAGGCATAGAGGCTATAGAATGCTGAAAAAAGTCTTGCATGTATGCTTCATATAAGATTCCTTGCTGTTGATAAATCATTGTTTATCATTTTATATAAATTATCTCTTCCAGATATTGGTAGGATGTTTCCTAGAAGATAACTGCCTCCAGAGCTTATGTTACATGAAGGCGGGTTACCAATGTGAAATGTGATGGCCGCTCTGTGCTATCCTGATCTCACTGCAGAAATGTGTGTGATTTTACTTAACACATTTGCAAATTCCTCTCAGCTTTGACTTCCATCTCATAGGCAGACAAGGTTATAATATTGTTAAAGTACAGCAGAGCTCAGAGAGAAGCAAAAAATGTGTTTCCAAGTAGGGATGATCGAACCCGAAGTTGAAAGTTCGGGGTTCGTACCAGACACCTAGTGTCCGGTACGGAACCCTGAACATGGAATTTTTCCTGTATTTCCGGTTTCCTGCTCAGGTTCACCAATCTAATAACGCTTATTAAAAGGCTGCAGTGCACCCAATCAACAATCTTTTAGACTTTAGGCACTTCTGTATAAAGGCCAGATCATGAGTGCCACTGCCATTATGCTCTCATTAATGTAGGGAAAGGACTCAGCTGGAGCAAGGGACAGATAGTGACTGCCTTGCGAAAGGATTCGGCCCCCTGGAACTTTTCAACCTTTTCCCACATATCATGCTTCAAACATAAAGATACCAAATGTAAATTTTTGGTGAATCAACAAGTGGAACACAATTGTGCAGTTGAACAAAATTTATTGGTTATTTTAAATTTCTGTAGAATTTCAAAAACTGAAAAGTGGGGCGTGCAATATTATTCAGCCCCTTTACTTTCAGTGCAGCAAACTCACTCCAGAAGTTCATTGTGGATCTCTGAATGATCCAATGTTGTCCTAAATGCCTAATGATGATAAATGTAATCCACCTGTGTGTAATTAAGTCTCCGTATAAATGCACCTGCTCTTTGATAGTCTCAGGGTTCGGTTTGAAGCACAGAGAGCATCATGAAGACAAAGGAACACAACAGGCAGGTCTGTGATACTGTTGTGGAGAAGTTTAAAACTGGATTTGGATACAAAATTATTTCCAAAACTTTAAACATCCCAAGGAACACTGTGCAAGCGATCATATTGAAATGGAAGGAGTATCATACCACTGCAAATCTACCAAGACCCGGCCATCCCTCTAAACTTTCTTCTCAAACAAGGAGAAGAATGACCAGAGATACAGCCAAGAGGCCCATGATCACTCTGGATGAACTGCTGAGATCTACAACTGAGGTGGGACAGTCTGTCCATTGGACAGCAATCAGTTTTACACTGAACAAATCTGGCCTTTATGGAAGTGTGGCAAGAAGAAAGCCATTTCTCAAAGTTATCCATAAAAAATTTTGCTTAAAGTTTGCAACAAGCCACCTGGGAGACACACCAAACATGTGGAAGAAGGTACTCTGGTCTGATCAAACCAAAATCGAACTTTTTGGCAACAATGCCAAACGATATGCTTGGCGTAAAGGCAACACAGCTCATCACCCTGAACACACCATCCCCACTGTCAAACATGGTGGTGGCAGCATCATGGCTTGGGCCTGCTTTTCTTCAGCAGGGACAGGGAAGTTGGTTAAAATTGATGGGATGATGGATGGAGCCAAATTCAGGACCATTCTTGAAGAAAACCTGTTGGAGTCTGCAATGATCCCAAACATAATGCAAATTCTACAATGGTTCACATATAAACGTATCCAGGTGTTATAATGGTCAAGTCAAAGTCCAGACCTCAATCCAATCGAGAATCTGTGGAAAGAGCTGAAAACTACTGTTCACAAACGATCTCCATCAAACTTCACTGAGCTCGAGCTGTTTACCAAGGAAGAATGGGCAAGAATTTCAGTCTCTCGATGTACAAAACTGATAGAGACAAACCCCAAGCGACTTGTAGCTGTAATCGCAGCAAAAGGTGGCTCGACAAAGTATTAAGTTAAAGGGGCCGAATAATATTGCACGTCCCACTTTTCATTTTTTGAATTTCCCAAAAAATTTTAAATAGCCAAAAAATGTTGTTTAACTTAACAATTGGGTTCCACTTGTTGTTGATTCTTCACCAAAAATTTACATTTGGTGTCTTTATGTTTGAAGCATGATATGTGGGAAAAGGATGAAAAGTTCCAGGGGACCGAATACTTTCGCAAGGCACTGTATATTTTTCTACTCTTAGGCAAATAGATCTGTGATAGTTCTGATGTGTGTATTCTTTAACCCATATCTGTGGGAGTACTTTGCCAAGAGCTGCTAAGGTTATTTTTTAAGCCGCTGTGTGTACTCTGCAATCCCGTCTGTGGGGGTACTGTTGGCCATTGTCTGGGTGTAAACTTTGCTATCAGCTACTGTATGGGAAATGTGGGAGTATGCTCTGTGGATGACATTTTAACAGGACTGCCTGTAGCAAACCTTGCTGCAGACCACCAGCTCGATCCAAGCTCATACTACAAGCTTTTCACTGTCAGAATTTGGAACATAAACTACTGGAGTAGACCTTTTGGAGCTATGAGGGTACTGTGCCCCATGTTCTGTGGGTGAAATTTCTTAGCAGCTTCTGTGAGATAAATATAGAAACATGCTGTGTAGGTGAAATCTGTTATTAGCTTCTGTGGGGGTACAGTGCCCAAAAGCTTCTGTGTACTATTTATTTACTCCTACCTTTGTGGCCAAGCCTAGAGCTCATCAAAAGGTTTAACTGCTCATTCCAAATAGTCTCTAAATTGCCATGGATGGCTATTACGTCGTGCAATTATCAGCTCCTGACTGAAGTGGTTAATTTTCTTCACTGCTGCCTTCCTTGGATGTGGTACATGTTTATGAGATTGCCTCTACAAATTAGAAACCCGACTCTCTGTTAAATGTGTGTACTCTGCAACCTCGCCTGTTGGTAGTTTAAGATTGGATAGCTGAAAGCACCAGTTCCTTCACTTTGTGTTCCACCTCGTCTCCTCTTAATCATGGGCTCACTTCAAAAAAACAAAAAACTAGACATGGAGTACAATTCCTTTTTCCCTAGCAAATGTATTCATGCGTGGTTGCCTGCTTTGAGCAATAAGTTTTTCAAAGGAAACACTTCGGACCCCCCTAGAACCTAAAGTAATAGAATTGGAGAGGCATTCCAAGGCAAAGTGGCTGGGACTGGCAATAGAATGTCTTGCTGCGGATTGCTTTCTGTATACAGAATGAAACTACGAGCTTTTTATCTGTGATTGCTCTACTATAAGTTACTGAAGATAAAAGTTTGGCTCTTTGAGTGTTTAGAATTGAGAGTCTTCAGTGGTTGATACCTTTTTATGGCTAACTGAAAAGATGGTAACAAATTGCAATCTTTCGAGACCACTCAGGTCTCTTCATCAGGCATAGACTAAAAGAAATTCTGAAGAATCACATATTTATGCACAACACTTCATAGAAAAAAACGCCATAGATAAGACAGGTGACATAAAGCAGAATTACCATGATAAACAGTTATGTTCATAAATATTTGACCAGTTCCTAGATAAGGAATGTTTTATTGTCCTCTGATCTGGGTCTGGTTCTGTTATGATGACCCCACAGGGTCTGAGGGGCAAATTCCTTAGTTCCTTAGTTGTTGTAAAAAGACATAAATCCATGCGACACATTCATTCCAGCACTGAGAGTGTCAAAGGTCATCATCAGTTTATATTCCCATATTCTTCTGTCTCTCTGAGATATGAAGTTATCTTTTAAGTAACAAGTTTACAAGTAATTTCATCTCCATAATGCTATGACTGGGGAGACAAAAATGTATTGCCACAGGTATATCCATTCTTTTTTCTCTTATTGCATGGCGATCCAGGTCTGGGGTCAAGCTTTTTACTATATGTTTGTCGGACCCGGCGAACCTAAATATTCACGAGTTCGATCATCTCTATTGCAAGAAGACAAATTATCTTTCTCCTGTTCAGTGTTAGTTACTTTTAGAGATTTAGTTTTCATGGCCGCAGTTGAATGATTTACAGCTATTAGCCAGCCTGAGTTCATGTGAGAGTTGCCTGGTTGCTAGGGAATCCCCAAATGTAATCAAACTGGCTAATAGCTGTAAATCATTCAACTGCAGCAATGAAAACTTAATCTCCGAATGCTAACAAATACTCGGAGACCACCCGAGCGTGTTCGGGAAAAACCGAGCAACGAGTATACTCGCTCATCACTATTAGTTACTAGTGATGAGCGAGTGTACTCGTTGCTCGTGTTTTCCCGAGCACGCTCGGGTGACCGAGTATTTGTTAATGTTCGGAGATTTAGTTTTCATCACCGCAGCTGAATGATTTACAGCTACTAGCCAGCTTAAGTACATGTGGGGGTTGCCTGGTTGCTAGGGAATCCCCACATGTATTCAAGCTGTCTAACAGCCATAAATCATTAAGGTGCGGTAATGAAAACTAAATCTCCGAACACTAACAAATACTCGGAGGTCACCGGTGCAACGAGTATACTCACTCATCACTATTAGTTACTTGTCTAACACTCGTAATTCCACCTCCATGTAAAATAAACTCTGCAGTTATCTTCCAGACAGTGTCCTCCCCATAGCCTGAAAAAGGTAATTTACATAAAGTGATAATGGATGATTTCTCAACAACACGGCATCTGATATGAGACATGTAAGGATCACTCTCCTCAGTAGTGTATAACTTGCATGCCTATATTAATACTTTAGATAGGTCAAATGACAGATTCCCTTTAAAAGATAAATAGCTAACAAATTTACACTTCTCAAAAAAATAAAGGGAACACTTAAACAACAGAATATAACTCCAAGTAAATCAAACTTCTGTGAAATCAAACTGTCCACTTAGGAAGCAACACTGTTTGACAATCAATTTCATATGCTGTTGTGCATATTGAAGAGACAACAGATGGAAATTATTGGCAATTATCAAGACACACTCAATAAAAGAGTGGTTCTGCAGGTGGGGACCACAGACCACATCTCAGTATGCTTTCTGGCTGATATTTTGGTCACTTTTGAATGTTGGTTGTGCTTTCACACTCGTGGTAGCATGAGACTGACTCTACAACCCACACAAGTGGCTCAGGTAGTGCAGCTCATCCAGGATGGCACATCAATGCAAGCTGTTGCAAGAAGGTTTGCTGTGTCTGTCAGCTTTAGTGCCCAGAGGCTGGAGGAACTACCAGGAGACAGGCCAGCAGACCAGGAGGTGTGGAGCGGGCCATAGGAGGGCAACAACCCAGCAGCAGGACTGCTACCTCAGCCTTTGTGCAAGGAGGAACAGGAGGACCACTGCCAGAGCCCTGCAAAATGACCTCCAGCAGGCCACAAATGTGCATGTGTCTGCACAAATGAATAGAAACTGACTCCGTGAGGATGGTCTGAGTGCCTGATGTTCACATATAGTATTTGTGCTCACAGCCCAACACCCTGCAGGATGCTTGACATTTGACACAGAACGCTAAGATTGGCAAATTCTCCACTGGCACCCTGTGCTCTTCACAGATGAAAGCAGGTTCACACTGAGCACATGTGACAGACGTGACAGAGTCTGGAAACGTCGTGGAGAGTGATCTGCTGCCTACAACACCCTTCAGCATGACTGGTTTGGCAGTGGGTCGGTAACGGTGTAGAGAGCCATTTCTTTGGAGAGTCGCACAGCCCTCCATGTGCTCGACAGAGGTAGCCTGACTGTCATAAGGTACCGAGATGAGATCCTCAGACCCATTGTGAGACCTGTTATGACCTGGTGGTCAGGACAATAATGGACCTGGTAGTTAAGAGCACACGGAATGACCTGATAGTTACTGATAATATAGGACGAGCTCTGGGACGTGGGAACTCTGCTGACCGCAATCCCTAATCCTATCAACCACACTAGAAATAGCCGTGGATTGCTCCTAACGCTCCCTATGCAACTCGGCACAGCCTAAGGAACTAGCTAGCCCTAAAGATAGAAAAATAAAGCCTACCTTGCCTCAGAGAAATTCCCCAAAGGAAAAGGCAGCCCCCCACATATAATGACTGTGAGTAAAGATGAAAATACAAACACAGAGATGAAATAGATTAAGCAAAGTGAGGCCCGACTTACTGAACAGACTGAGGATAGGAAAGGTAGCTTTGCGGTCAGCACAAAAACCTACAAAAAGACCCTCCGCACCGACTCACGGTGCGGAGGCGCTCCCTCTGCGTCCCAGAGATTCCAGCAAGCAAGACAACAATCAAAATAGCAAGCTGGACAGAAAAATAGCAAACCAGAGAAAAACAAGCAGTCACTTAGCTTCTGCTGGGAAGACAGGTCACAAGAACGATCCAGGAGTGAACTAGACCAATACTGGAACATTGACAGGTGGCCTGGAGCAAACATCTAAGTGGAGTTAAATAGAGCAGACAGCTAACGAATTAACCTCGTCACCTGAGGAAGGAAACTCAGAAACACCCACAGCCACCAGAGAAAGTCCTTGGACAGAACCAGCCGAAGTACCATTTATGACCACAGGAGGGAGCCCGACAACAGAATTCACAACAGTACCCCCCCCCTTGAGGAGGGGTCACCGAACCCTCACCAGAGCCCCAGGCTGACCAGGACGAGCCAAATGAAAGGCACGAACCAGATCGGCAGCATGAACATCAGAGGCAAAAACCCAGGAATTATCTTCCTGACCATAACCCTTCCACTTGACCAGGTACTGGAGTTTCTGTCTCGAAATACGAGAATCCAAAATCTTCTCCACCACATACTCCAACTCCCCCTCAACCAACACCGGGGCAGGAGGATCAACGGATGGAACCACAGGCGCCACGTATCTCTGCAACAACGACCTTTGGAACACATTATGGATGGCAAAAGAAGCAGGAAGGGCCAAACGAAATGTCACAGGATTGATAACCTCAGAAATCTTATACGGACTAATGAAACGAGGCTTAAACTTAGGAGAGGAAACCTTCATAGGAACATAACGAGACGACAACCAAACCAAATCCCCAACACGAAGTCGGGGACCCACACAACGCCGGCGGTTAGCGAAACGTTGAGCCTTCTCCTGGGACAATGTCAAATTGTCCACCACATGAGTCCAAATCTGCTGCAACCTATCCACCACAGTATCTACACCAGGACAGTCCAAAGACTCAACCTGCCCTGAAGAGAAACGCGGATGGAAACCAGAATTGCAGAACAACGGCGAAACCAAAGTAGCCGAGCTGGCCCGATTATTAAGGGCGAACTCAGCCAACGGCAAAAAGGACACCCAATCATCCTGATCAGCAGAAACAAAGCATCTCAGATATGTTTCCAAAGTCTGATTAGTTCGTTCGGTTTGGCTATTTGTCTGAGGATGGAAAGCTGAGGAAAAAGACAAATCAATGCCCATCCTAGCACAAAAAGATCGCCAAAACCTCAAAACAAACTGGGAACCTCTGTCAGAAATGATGTTCTCCGGGATACCATGTAAACGAAACACATGCTGGAAAAATAATGGCACCAAATCAGAGGAGGAAGGTAATTTAGGCAAAGGTACCAAATGGACCATCTTAGAAAAGCGATCACAAACCACCCAAATGACCGACATCTTTTGAGAGACGGGGAGATCCGAAATAAAATCCATAGAAATATGCGTCCAGGGCCTCTTCGGGACCGGCAAGGGCAAAAGCAACCCACTGGCACGAGAACAGCAGGGCTTAGCTCGAGCACAAGTCCCACAGGACTGCACAAAAGAACGCACATCCCATGACAAAGATGGCCACCAAAAGGATCTAGCCACCAAATCTCTGGTACCAAAGATTCCAGGATGCCCAGCCAACACTGAACAATGAATCTCAGAGATAAGTCTACTAGTCCATCTATCAGGGAAAAACAGTTTCTCTGCTGGGCAACGGTCAGGTCTATCAGCCTGAAATTTTTGCAGCACCCGCCGCAAATCAGGGGAGATGGCAGACAAAATTACCCCCTCTTTGAGAATACCCGCCGGCTCAGGAACACCCGGAGAGTCAGGCACAAAACTCCTTGACAGGGCATCAGCCTTCACATTCTTAGAGCCCGGAAGGTACAAAACCACAAAATCAAAACGGGAGAAAAATAACGACCATCGAGCCTGTCTCGGATTCAACCGTTTGGCAGACTCAAGATAAGTCAAATTCTTGTGATCTGTCAAGACCACCACGCGATGCTTGGCTCCTTCAAGCCAATGACGCCACTCCTCGAATGCCCACTTCATGGCCAACAACTCTCGATTACCAACATCATAATTGCGCTCAGCAGGTAAAAACTTTCTAGAAAAGAAAGCACATGGCTTCATCACCGAGCCATCAGAACTTCTTTGCGACAAAACAGCCCCAGCTCCAATCTCAGAGGCATCAACCTCAACCTGAAACGGGAGCGAAACATCTGGCTGGCACAACACAGGGGCAGAAGAAAAACGACGCTTCAACTCCTGAAAAGCCTCCACAGCTGCAGAAGACCAATTGACCACATCAGCACCCTTCTTGGTCAAATTCCAAAGACATACTGATAGGGAATTTAGATTGTGAGCCCCATTGGGGACAGCGATGATAATGTGTTCAAACTGTAAAGCGCTGCGGAATATGTTAGCGCTATATAAAAATAAAGATTTATTTTTTATTTATTTAAATCAGTCAACGGTTTAGCAACACTAGAAAAATTAGCGATGAAGCGCCGATAAAAATTAGCAAAGCCCAGGAACTTTTGCAGGCTCTTCACAGATGTCGGCTGAGTCCAATCGTAAATGGCTTGGACTTTAACAGGGTCCATCTCGATAGTAGAAGGGGAAAAAATGAACCCCAAAAATGAAACCTTCTGAACTCCAAAGAGACACTTTGACCCCTTCACAAACAAGGAATTTGCACGAAGGACCTGGAACACCATTCTGACCTGCTTCACATGAGACTCCCAATCATCCGAAAAGACCAAAATATCATCCAAATACACAATCAGGAATTTATCCAGGTACTCTCGGAAGATGTCATGCATAATGGACTGAAATACTGATGGAGCATTGGAAAGCCCGAATGGCATAACCAGGTACTCAAAATGGCCCTCGGGCGTATTAAATGCTGTTTTCCATTCATCGCCTTGTTTAATACGCACAAGATTAAACGCCCCTCGAAGATCTATCTTGGTGAACCAACTAGCCCCTTTAATACGAGCAAACAAATCAGACAGCAACAGCAAAGGATACTGAAATTTGACTGTAATTTTATTGAGAAGGCGGTAATCAATACAAGGTCTCAAAGAACCATCCTTCTTGGCCACAAAAAAGAACCCTGCTCCTAACGGTGATGACGACGGGCGAATATGGCCTTTCTCCAAGGATTCCTTTATATAACTCCGCATAGCGGCGTGTTCTGGCACAGATAAATTGAACAATCGGCCCTTAGGAAACTTACTACCAGGAATCAAATTAATTGCACAATCGCAATCCCTATGAGGAGGTAGGGCACTGGCTTTGGGCTCATCAAATACATCCCGATAATTCGACAAAAACTCTGGAACTTCAGAAGGAGTGGAAGACGAAATAGACAAAAATGGAACATCACCATGTACCCCCTGGCAACCCCAGCTGGACACAGACATAGATTTCCAGTCCAATACTGGATTATGAACCTATAGCCATGGCAACCCCAAAACGACCACATCATGCAGATTATGCAACACCAGAAAGCGGATATCCTCCTGATGTGCAGGAGCCATGCACATGGTCAATTGGGTCCAGTACTGAGGCTTATTCTTGGCCAAAGGTGTAGCATCAATTCCTCTCAATGTAATAGGATACTGCAAGGGCTCCAAGAAAAAACCACAGCGCCTAGCATACTCCAAGTCCATCAAATTCAGGGCAGCGCCTGAATCCACAAATGCCATAACAGAATAGGATGACAAAGAACAAATCAGAGTAACGGACAATAGAAATTTAGACTGTACCGTACCAATGGTGTCAGACCTAGCGAACCGCTTAGTGCGCTTAGGACAATCGGAGATAGCATGAGTGGAATCACCACAGAAAAAACATAGCCCATTCCGACGTCTGTGTTCTTGCCGTTTAGCTCTGGTCAAAGTCCTATCACATTATATAGGCTCAGGCCCATGCTCAGATAGTACCGCCAAATGGTGCACAGCTTTACGCTCACGCAAGCGTCGATCTGAATGGCCAAAGACATAGACTCATTCAGACCAGCAGGCATGGGAAATCCCACCATGACATCCTTAAGGGCTTCAGAGAGACCCTTTCTGAAGATTGCTGCCAGGGCACATTCATTCCACTGAGTGAGCACAGACCACTTTCTAAACTTCTGACAATATATCTCCGCTTCATCCTGACCCTGACACAGAGCCAGCAAGATTTTCTCTGCCTGATCCACTGAATTAGGTTCGTAATAAAGCAATCCAAGCGCCAGGAAAAACGCATCAACACCACGCAATGCCGGATGTCCTGGCGCAAGGGAAAATGCCCAGTCTTGAGGGTCACCACGTAACAAAGAAATAATGATCTTTTCTTGTTGAACAGGGTCACCTGAGGAGCGAGGTTTCAAGGCAAGAAACAATTTACAATTATTTTTGAAATTCAAGAACTTAGATCTATCACCAAAAAACAAATCAGGAATTGGAATCCTAGGCTCTGACATCGGATTCTGAACCACAAAATCTTGAATGTTTTGTACACTTATAGTGAGATTATCCATCAAAGAGGACAGACCTTGAATGTCCATGTCTACACCTGTGTTCTGAACCACCCAGATATAAAGGGGAAAAGAGAGACAAAACACACTGCAAAGAAAAAAAAATGGTCTCAGAACTTCTCTTATCCCTCTATTGAGATGCATTAGTACTTTGGGCCACCTGTACTGTTATGACCTGGTGGTCAGGACAATAATGGACCTGGTGGTTAAGAGCACACGGAATGACCTGATAGTTACTGATAATATAGGACGAGCTCTGGGACGTGGGAACTCTGCTGACCGCAATCCCTAATCCTATCAACCACACTAGAAATAGCCGTGGATTGCTCCTAACGCTCCCTATGCAACTCGGCACAGCCTAAGGAACTAGCTAGCCCTAAAGATAGAAAAATAAAGCCTACCTTGCCTAGGAGAAATTCCCCAAAGGAAAAGGCAGCCCCCCACATATAATGACTGTGAGTAAAGATGAAAATACAAACACAGAGATGAAATAGATTAAGCAAAGTGAGGCCCGACTTACTGAACAGACTGAGGATAGGAAAGGTAGCTTTGTGGTCAGCACAAAAACCTACAAAAAGACCATGCAGAGGGCGCAAAAAGACCCTCCGCACCGACTCACGGTGCGGAAGCGCTCCCTCTGCGTCCCAGAGCTTCCAGCAAGCAAGACAACAATCAAAATAGCAAGCTGGACAGAAAAATAGCAAACCAGAGAAAAACAAGCAGTCACTTAGCTTCTGCTGGGAAGACAGGTCACAAGAACGATCCAGGAGTGAACTAGACCAATACTGGAACATTGACAGGTGGCCTGGAGCAAAGATCTAAGTGGAGTTAAATAGAGCAGCCAGCTAACGAATTAACCTCGTCACCTGAGGAAGGAAACTCAGAAACACCCACAGCCACCAGAGAAAGTCCATGGACAGAACCAGCCGAAGTACCATTCATGACCACAGGAGGGAGCCCGACAACAGAATTCACAACAGAGACCATATGCAGGTACAGTGGTCCCTGGGTTCTTTCTGATGCATGACAATGCTAGGACTCATGTGGCTGAAGTGTGTCAGCGGTTCCTGCATGATGAAGGTATTGATGCTATGGACTGGCCTGCCCATTCCCCAGCACTGAATCCAATCGCGCACATCTGGGACATCATGTCTCGTTCCTTCCACCAATGCCACATTGCACCACAGACTGTCCAGGAGTTAACTGATGCCTTAATCCAAGTCTGGGAGCAGATCCCTCAGGACAACATCCACCGCTTCATCAGGACAATGCCCAGACATTGTGGGGAGGTCATACAGGCACATGAATGCAACACACACTACTGAGCATCATTTCTTTGTCTTGAGGCATTTCCACTGAAGTTTGATCAGCCTGCAATTTGATCTTCCACTTTGATTTTGAGCATCATTCCAACTCCAGACCTCCATGGGATATTAGTTGTGATTTACATTCATCATTGTTAGGTGGTTTTATTTTTCTCAATCTCAATGTATTCCACTATGTAATAAGTAAAGATATACAACTGTAATATTTCATTCAGTGATATCTAGGATATGGGATTTTAGTGTTCCCTTTATTTTTTTGAGCAATGTATATACAGTGGGGCAAAAAAGTATTTAGTCAGTCAGCAATAGTGCAAGTTTTTAAGTTCCACCACTTAAAAAGATGAGAGGCGTCTGTAATTTACATCATAGGTAGACCTCAACTATGGGAGACAAACTGAGAAAAAAAAATCCAGAAAATCACATTGTCTGTTTTTTTTATCATTTTTTTTGCATATTATGGTGGAAAATAAGTGTTTGGTCAGAAACAAGCAATCAAGATTTCTGGCTCTCACAGACCTGTAACTTCTTCTTTAAGAGTCTCCTCTTTCCTCCACTCATTACCTGTAGTAATGGCACCTGTTTAAACTTGTTATCAGTATAAAAAGACACCTGTGCACACCCTCAAACAGTCTGACTCCAAACTCCACTATGGTGAAGACCAAAGAGCTGTCAAAGGACACCAGAAACAAAATTGTAGCCCTGCACCTGGCTGGGAAGACTGAATCTGCAATAGCCAACCAGCTTGGAGTGAAGAAATCAACAGTGGGAGCAATAATTAGAAAATGGAAGACATACAAGACCACTGATAATCTCCCTCGATCTGGGGCTCCACGCAAAATCCCACCCTGTGGGGTCAGAATGATCACAAGAACGGTGAGCAAAAATCCCAGAACCACGCGGGGGGACCTAGTGAATGAACTGCAGAGAGCTGGGACCAATGTAACAAGGCCTACCATAAGTAACACACTACGCCACCATGGACTCAGATCCTGCAGTGCCAGACGTGTCCCACTGCTTAAGCCAGTACATGTCCGGGCCCGTCTGAAGTTTGCTAGAGAGCATTTGGATGATCCAGAGGAGTTTTGGGAGAATGTCCTATGGTCTGATGAAACCAAACTGGAACTGTTTGGTAGAAACACAACTTGTCGTGTTTGGAGGAAAAAGAATACTGAGTTGCATACATCAAACACCATACCTACTGTAAAGCATGGTGGTGGAAACATCATGCTTTGGGGCTGTTTCTCTGCAAAGGGGCCAGGACGACTGATCCGGGTACATGAAAGAATGAATGGGGCCATGTATCGTGAGATTTTGAGTGCAAACCTCCTTCCATCAGCAAGGGCATTGAAGATGAAACGTGGCTGGGTCTTTCAACATGACAATGATCCAAAGCACACCGCCAGGGCAACGAAGGAGTGGCTTCGTAAGAAGCATTTCAAGGTCCTGGAGTGGCCTAGCCAGTCTCCAGATCTCAACCCTATAGAAAACCTTTGGAGGGAGTTGAAAGTCCGTGTTGCCAAGCGAAAAGCCAAAAACATCACTGCTCTAGAGGAGATCTGCATGGAGGAATGGGCCAACATACCAACAACAGTGTGTGGCAACTTTGTGAAGACTTACAGAAAACGTTTGACCTCTGTCATTGCCAACAAAGGATATATTACAAAGTATTGAGATGAAATTTTGTTTCTGACCAAATACTTATTTTCCACCATACTATGCAAATAAAATGTTAAAAAAACAGACAATGTGATTTTCTGGATTTTTTTTCTCAGTTTGTCTCCCATAGTTGAGGTCTACCTATGATGTAAATTACAGACGCCTCTCATCTTTTTAAGTGGTGGAACTTGCACTATTGCTGACTGACCTAATACTTTTTTGCCCCACTGTACATTTTTATATTTTTTTATTCAGTAATAGAACTTGTCCTTAACTTATGTATGACATATAAAGTAATTTATAGAGGTGTACTGCTTCTTTATATACATTTTCTGTTTCTTTATCTTGCCATTATTTAAAGGGGTTGTCTATCCCAACTTGAACAAAATGTTTGGCCCCCATAAAATAATGAAACTTATACTTACCTCCTGTCTCTACGCACTCCTTCTCCCAGGGATCCTATGTGGTTGTTCTGATACATGACACAAGCTCCAGATCAGTGCTGATGTAACAGTTTCCGCTTTGTGACAAATCGAACATTAAGAGGAAGTCTGAGTTTCAGCTAATCGCAGACTTCCTGTTCATGCTCAATTCGACAGGAGGGATGGCAGTGACACCCGTACTGATTGGGCACCTGCGCCACATGCCACAGCAACAGCATGTGAGCCTTGGGAAGAGCGAGTGTCAACACCATGGGAATGGCACAGTCACGGGAGGTGAGTATCAGCTTTATATTATGGAGGCCAAGTGAGAAGAGTGACAAGAAGTTGTCCAGGTTCTTTAATCAGTACGACTGGATACTGATCTGTCTCACAATTGCATTATTGCTAAAGATTCCCACCAATTTAACATATTGCAGATCACTAACTAACATTGATAATAAAGTATTTAGTGATACAAGAATAATGGGGTTTCTTTGATGAATGCTCACACTAATGTCAGATGTACCCACTCCTCGAATAGTAGCTCTAACAACAGAGCTGTGACCAACAAGAACCAGAAATCAAACCATTATGTCTTTAAGTCAATATTCACTTTCTGGATGGAAATCTGCCATCAGTTTTATCTACTTAAGAGGGCAGCATAAAACGATGCAGGTGACCTGATTTCAGTGTTGGGTCATTTCCTGGGATCTTTGCTGCAGTTTTGATAAAACACAGATTTTTCTACTGCAGATCTGCTAGTCATCCCAGTGATGAACTTTGTCTCATGCCCAATAGGACTTGATTGACAGCTTTCTGCCTACTACATTTTCCAAAGGCAGGAAAGTTGCCAATCCATAATAAGGGGATGATTAGCAGAGCTCATGAATTATGAGAAATATATCAAATAAGCCTATCACTGACAGGATTCGAAGAACTGTAGCAGATAAAATAGTGTACTATCAAAACTACAGGAAGAAGCCCAGTAAGTGAGCTTGCAATAGAGGTCATGCCCTTACTTTATGCTTGTGTGAGATGGAGCAGCATAAACCTGCTTACAGATTCTCTTTAACCTTAGAATGCATACCCATAGAAATCTACACATTCACGCACCTGGGGCCTTTTAGGGCTGTTTACAATTATCATGGAATAACTCCAATAAAAATACTTTTCAAAGTTTATTGCAAAGTAAGGATGCATTCCCACTAGCGCAGGGGTCCGCCAGGACGGGATTCCGTAATGGATCTGACCTCCTGGTGACCCCAGCTATGGCTGGCGGACTCATACCTGGGGCCTTGCAGGCCTGCCAGGTTACTTGTTTTCTATTTTCTGTAAAATTACTTTAGTTAGAATTTTGAAACTCTAGGTATTCCTCAGGTATATAGTTGTTAGTAATTTCCAGTTGTTTATATATTTTTATGTTATAGGCATTTTGGTATAACAACCTTTTTTTTTGGGACTACCCCATATTCACGCACCTGGGGCCTTTTAGGCCTGTGTGCAAATAACATGGAATAACTCAAATAAAAAGACTTTTCAAAATGTATTTTACAATTGGAAGGTAAGGATGCATTCCAACTAGTGCTGGGGTCCGCCAGGAGGGGATCCGTAATGGATCTGACCTCCTGGTGACCCCAGCTAAGGCTGGCAGAATCCTGCCATTCCGGCAGCCTTAGCTGGAGTTACCAGGAGGTCAGATCCATTATGGATCCCATTCTGGCGAACCCCAGCACTACTGGGAACACAGCCTAAGATGTGTATATTTCAAAACATAATTATGTGCATAAAACAACAAAAAAGTAAGTAAACGGGCATGCCAAATATAGGCATTCTATATGCAATTTTGTTATGAAAACATTTTTTGGTTGTAGCAAACTTGGTGCAGGAATATTTATTTGTAACTTTACATATTCCCCGACAATTCTCGCATATTATTTTTTCGGCTGAATGCTCCTTGCATACATTTTGTCCGCAAGTAGAACAGAAATGCTCCGATTTTCTTTCCTTCTTTGCTGGACAAATATAGCAGCGCTTTCTTTTTTTTTTTCTCTTTGCTCTGGATGTTCCAGAAAGCGTTTTCCACATCGGATCATTGACTCCGTAATTTGCCTTGATAAGAATATCATGCTGCTTCTCTCCATCATACTAGGCATCAAAAGTTCATAACAAAGTTCTGTCAAAAATAGACGTCTCTTGTCTTTCCTTTTGGCATGGAATTCTGGATTTGTTTGACAATAAACAATGTAGCTATTGAGGGCTGACACATAAAGGATATTGGAAAAAAGGGCAACAGGCCAACGTTTAGTCTGCCTTTTGCACGAATACTCTCCAATCATTTCGTCCATCTTGTCGACACCTCCTTTCGTCTTATTATAATGCAGTATGATTTCAGGTTTTTTTTTCCTGTCATTGGTGTCAATACTTCCATCATGATGCATTGTACTAAGTAATATCACAGATTTTTCTTTCTTGGCTTTATAAGACACCATTGTTGCTTGATTGCAGAAACCAAATACACTCTCGTAGATTGTTCGCTGTGCATTGTGCTTCATGATTGGAGGAATTTCGCGGCGGTTTGGCCTCATAGTACCAACAAGTGTAAGTTGCTTTTGAAGCAAAAAGTTGGCCATTTCAAAATTGGTAAAGTAATTATCCATTGTAATATTTTTTCCTGAATTGAAAATTGGTAGAGCAAGTGTTTTTACTATGTCGGAACATAGGTCTTTCTGGACTGGAGCATCAGCTTCTTTGCCACAGTAAATCAGACCATTCATCCCAAAATAGCTTGCTGAATTGCACATCCAGAAAATTTTTATGCCATACTTAGCTGGCATAAAATGTTGTCATGCAGAATCCACACTCTTCCCAGCAATAGCAGAGTCATAAAAGTTCTTCCCCAGCAACAATACAGACAAAAAGACTGAGTATCACATGTAAACCTAGTTCAGGCCTAAAAGGCCCCAGGTGTGTGAATATGGGGTAGTCCCAAAACAAGGTTGTTATACCGAAATATCTGGAACATAAAAATATATGAATAACTGGAAATTACTAACAACTATATACCTGAGGATTACCTAGATTTTCAAAATTCTAACTAAAGTACTTTTACAGAAAATAAGAAACCTGGCAGGCCTGCGAGGCCCCAGGTATGCGTTCTAGGGTTAATTTTAGAAACAGAGACGTAGCACACCAACTTATTAGATGTTTTAAAAATGTAGTGGTACATATTGGTACATATTTTAGATTATACAAAAAAAAAACTAAATTGTGTTGAATTGAAATCGGAGTAGAGAATATTGAAACAATTACAGAAAAAGCAGCAAAACTTTTTTTTACCGTGGGATCATGATCTATACAGTGAGACAGGCATTAGTGAAGCAAAATGAACAAATAGTCCAAATGTTTAGGCTTTTTCTTATTTTTGTATGTTCCAGTGCAGCCTCACCTTGTCAGCAGACACAACCTTTTTTTGTCTTTCTTTGTGCTATGAAGTATATTATCTGCCAGCAATTCTCCCTTCCAATCACAAAAAAATACAGTATAGAGCAAACGACATGACAAGGAGATTTATTATCTATTTAACGTCAGGTATTCAATCTAATATTACATCCAACTAGAATAAATATAACATTTTGATTATGATAGAACTGTATCAAATGTCATGGTGTGAGGGTTATTTCTTTTTAATAGTGAATTTTCAGTTATATCAAAACACATTAATAGCACAATAAAAAGAAATAATGGAGCATGAAAATCTTGCAATCTATGATTCATCATAGGCAATACAGTAGGATCCGTGACCTGTAATATTACCATCAGAAAGATAGCTGGAGAAGAACACTGAAAAACATGTATATTTTGACATCTTTATATCATGTGCAATTTAGGTCTTAGAAATAGAGGGCTCTGAACCCTAGATCTCTATATAGCATATATAGGAGTGAACACTTCTGATCTCTTTGACCTTATTGAAAGCTGCTCATGTGGAAAATCCATTTTCCATTCTTTTGCTAGTAAGTTTAATTATCATCACTATTGATTTAAAAGGATTTCCAGGCCAGACTAACATTCCTTTCAAGTACATGATGCAGTGGAGTCTAGTAATTGAGAGCCTGTGATATAATAACCAAATCATCAGTTTTCAGTGCATTTCTGAATCAGACACAGAATGAGAGCTTAGCAGCATAAGCCTTTGATACAAGCATTTCACCAGGAAGAGATCCTCTATCATCTCTTGGTTTCCATATTTGGAAATTGTATAGTACATGCCATGAAAAACTACTCAATAAAGCATCTTTTACAGAACACAAACTTGTAGTATTTGTTTTCCTCCTTAGTTTAACCTTGAATGACATGTTATCGCTTTGCAGTGGCACATTCTTTTTTTTTACATAACAACTGATACAATGCTCACATGAGCTATTTTACAAATACAATACATGACTGAATCTTGAATTTTTCGTAAGAAGTTTTGTTTAGCTTGACAACGAGGAAAGGATGATTACACAAGCAAAGACAATTACTACAAAAAATCAAATAAGAAAAAACCCCAAACAATGTTGTACTGAACACAAATGTATCATATTGTCAGTCACAAGCTATAAAAGTGCTCGAATTTGCTGATAATATTGCAGTTCATAATTTGTGTCCATATTTATATCTGTTCTCCAGCCATAAAAACATCTGAAAACAACTTAGAATGTTATATAATAAAAAGTGATGCTAGAAAAAGCGCACAAGGCAAATATGGATTGTCTAGGTAGACCAGAATGGTAAACGTGAAATTATGTGCTCACCTTATGGGGTTGCAGGTGACACAATTTATGTTTACTACTGCTGCACCCATGGAGATATAGAACGTGTCAGCACATTTCAAATTTATCAGACTCTTTCAGGACAACCACATGCAGGGCGGGTGTTTGGGACAGGCAGACAAGGCAGTCGCCTGGGGCCCCCACCTAGAAAGGGGGCCCCCTGCCTCTGCAGCCGCTGTATGAAGTGCCCAGAGGGTGTACAGCAGTGAAGCAGCAGTCCCAGAATGTGTCTCCCACACCCCCCTTGAGACCCTCTCAGTGCTGTGATTTACTCGTTTGGTCCCGGAGCTCTGTGCTGATTGCTGTAGGATCAGGTTTCACAGTCACATACAGCAGGGATCAGCATGGGGTCTGACCAGTCACTAAATCATTGCTTGTAATCTGATAGGGCGAAGTCCTGTCACTACTGTCTGGATGACACAAGGCAGGAATATTGTCTGCTGAATCAGGGCATTTATTATATAGAAATAAATGAATTCCCATGTGAAATAATAAGGATAAACCATACACATATATAGTACAGGTGTGCATAGCAATCAGCGTTTTTGGTGCATTTTTTTTTTTGCAGCCAAAGCCTGCTCTCTTGGCAGTAAAAACACTGCTTTCAAAACACCCATTTTTTAGGGTGTGTGCAGAGGATCCGGAAATGGCAGCCCTTTAGATGCAGCAGACATGTGCTGCGTCCAAAGTGCTGCCATCTTTTGAACACAGGTGATTCCGCATGTGTTCATTGAACCGTGTGGGATCCCTGCGTCCTATACATTGCAGGGGTGAGATTTCTCTTGCGGAGACTCGCGTCTGCGCAAGATAAATTGACGTGCTGGGGTCTGGAGAGACACAGTTGTGAAATTCAGTCAACGGAAAATAAAAGGGTGTGCAGGAGATTTCTGAAAATCTCAGTTTTTGCTTGTGTTGTAAACTGCTGTAAACTTATTATTTGCAGAAGAAAAAGCTGCAAAAATTCTGCCTATGAACATGGCCAAAAGCTGCTTTTCAAAGTGCCAGCAGTGACCCTGCATACAGCTAATAGTGGCAGACCCATTGGCTGATATAAGGCCCCTAAATATGGGGGCCACAGTGCAATGTTATCATTTAGGGCCCCCACTTTAAATTTTTGCCTAGGGCCCCACTTTGTCTAAAACCGGCCCTGACCACATGTAGACAGAGGATATTTCAAAGTTGTTTATTGTCAATGAGTTTTAAAATCATCAGACTCTTTCCTTAGGACTATCACATGTAGACAAGTGGTTGTCCTGAAGGAGTCTGATAACTTTGAAACATTGACAATAAACCACTATACTTACCGTATATACTCGAGTATAAGCCGAGATTTTCAGCCCATTTTTTGGGCTGAAAGTCCCCCTCTCGGCTTATACTTGAGTCATACGGAGGGGTCGGCAGGGGAGGGGGAGCGGGGGCTATCTAATTATACTCTCCTACTCCTGGCGCGGTCCCTGCATGTCCCTGCTTCTCCCTGCTTCTTCCAGTGCTGCATATTCTTCCTGTACTGAGCGGTCACATGGTACCGCTCATCACAGTAATGAATATGCGGCTCCACCTCCCATAGGGGTGGAGCCGCATATTCATTACTGTAATGAGCGGTAACGGTGACCGCTCAGTACAGGAAGAATATGCGGCGCCAGGAGCAGGTAAATATACGGGGAGGGGGAGCGCAGCGCTGCGCAATATTTACCTCTACTCGTTCCGGTGCAGCTCTGTCATCAGTGTCCTCTGGCTGTGACGCTCAGGTCAGAGGGCACGATGACGTTGTCAGTGCGCGCCCTCTGCTGAACGTCAGTGCTGAGGATGGAGCCGCACCCGAACGAGGAGCAGGTGAAAGTGCCGGGGTCCAGGTGAGTATATGATTTTTTTTTTATCGCAGCCACAGCATATGGGGCAAGTGACTGTATGGATCATCTTATGGGGCCATAACGATTGTGCAGCATTATATGCGGCAGTGACTGTATGGAGCATCTGTATGGGGCCATAACGCTTGTGCAGCACTATAAGGGGCAGTGACTGTATGGAGCATCTTATGGGGCCATAATGATTGTGCAGCACTATAAGGGGCATGTGTCTGTATGGAGCATCTTATGGGGCCATAACGATTGTGCAGCACTATAAGGGGCATGTGTCTGTATGGAGCATCTTATGGGGCCATAACGTTTGTGCAGCATTATATGGGGCAAGTGACTGTATGGAGCATCTTATGGGGCCATAACGTTTGTGCAGCATTATATGGGGCAAGTGACTGTATGGAGCATCTTATGGGGCCATAACGTTTGTGCAGCACTATATGGGGCAAGTGTCTGTATGGAGCATCTTATGGGGCCATAACGTTTGTGCAGCATTATATGGGGCAAGTGACTGTATGGAGCATCTTATGGGGCCATAATGTTTGTACAGCATTATATAAGGCAAGTGACTGTACGGAGCATCTTATGGGGCAATAATGTTTGTGAAGCATTATATTGGGCAAATGTGTCTATGGAGCATCTTATGGGGCCCTTATTACCCTTTATGCAGGATTATATGGGGCATATTTTAATATGGAGCATTTAATGGGGCCATTCAAACTTTATGGAGCATTATATGGGGCTCCTGATTCAATATGGATATTCAAAAACACTTAACCTACTGATGTCTCAATTAATTTTACTTTTATTAGTATCTATTTTTACTTTTGACATTTACCGGTAGCTACTGCATTTTCCACCCTAGGCTTATACTCGATTTATTAAGTTTTCCCAGTTTTTTGTGGCAAAATTAGGGGGGTCGGCTTATACTCGGGTCAGCTTATACTCGAGCATATACGGTACTTGCAGTTGATCATGTGACATCTAGCCACTATATTGCTTCATTTAATCACTGATTATCTGTAGTTGTTACTAGTGTTGAGCCACCTGCCTAGTGTTCGGGTTCGGTTTGGTTCGCCGAACAGGGATGTGTTCGACGAAATGTTCGTCGAACGTTCGATGAACACCGTCGAACCTCATTGAAACCAATGGCAGACAAACACAAACACATACAAACACATAGAAAACATATAGAAAACACCTTAAAAGGTGTCCAAAAGCTGACAAACTGCTCAGAAGACACAACTTGAATATAATTGGTCTGCACTCTTTTTGTAAACGTAGCTGGTGGTGCTGGTATAGTGGACAAGTGTCCCAAATACTAGTAATTTGGAAGTATACCACACTCACAAGTGGAATATCGTGCAACAAATGAACAATTTATTGTGTACATCAATCATATAGCATCACTGTACAAAATGAAAACACAAAGCGTTACGAATAAATGACATCTATCACTGCGGAAAGAAAAAGAAAAAGAAAAACATGCCATATATATAATAAAACAGATTACAAAAAAATGACAACAACATGTACACAGTATTAGGTACACAATAGGTAGAGGAACCCAAAATAATAGCCCCGAGGTCAAAAACCTGAAGTAGAGAGGTAACACCAGTATAAAGCCGTGTCTGAATAAATCGCCTTAAAACCACACTTGTGTGAGGAGAGAGCACTGCAAGATTTTACCTTTGGTAGAGTGATGTGAGATATATAAGCACACCCAAAAGGGGGCAGAAATCAACGTATTGAGTCCGTTTGCTGTAGGAAATAGTTTAGGGGTTAGAGAGGGCTTTGTGCATAGATTAAATGGAGATGGAATAGTATGTTACCTAGGTAAGTAGTTGGCAGCGTATATGTAGGTAATATGTCACATAGGATGCACCTATAGGATCGTGGGATAAGAGTTGTTAGGAATGACTCTAGGGATAGAGTGTCCCTATGTACGCATAATGAAGGGTATTTACCTCAAGTGCCCGCGTGGAAAAGCAGCGCTCCCACGCCCTGCTGATGCTGTGCGTACCTCTGTGAGAGTGAGTCCTTTTTATCCCCATTAGAACAGCCGCTGCTGCCAGGACGGTGACGCCCCCGGAAGTGACGTGGCGCTGCCCATAATACACAGCGCACTAGCGTCCCTGTTGCTACAGACGCTCGTGCTGTGTATTGCCGGCCAATATGTGACGCATTAGCGCAGTACGGTAACGCTCCCGGAGGTGACGTGGCGCCGCCCATAATACACAGTGCACCAGCGTCCTTGTTGCTATGGACGCTCGTGCTGTGTATTGCCGGCCAATCTGTGACGCGCAAGCGCAGTGAGCCTAAGTGATGCGGCCGCTATGTTGGAGGTGCTGCGCTCTATAGTGCGGACCCCGAAGCTAGTGCGCATGCGCGGTGATGCCCGGCGGTGTCAGTCCCTGGGAACCATATATATGCAACCAGGAAGTCTATAATGCAACCCCTCTATAAGGTGTGACTAAGATACAGGGAAAAAATGGCCAATCTGGATATAGATGGGTGTATGTATAGTGTAACTCACTTAGATTAAAGCGGAAATACCTGATACATGGATGGAGAACCTAATCTAACACTGATTGTATATGGAGGGTATAGAAGGGGGAAAAAATATAGAAATAAAAATGAAAAATAAGAAATAAAAATAAAAAGTGGAGAACCAAAAAATATATTAAATAAATTCTGAAGAAAAATATAAATACTGAAGAAAAATATAAATACTGAACCTGTTGAGTCTGGCACGATGTTGTATGAAATAGAATATAACGACCAAAGTAATGTAAAAAAATGTAAAAAAAAATATATGGAGATGATAAAGAAAAATTACTAAATGGAAAATAAAAAATAAAGAATAAAAAATAATAATAACAAAAAAAAAAGGATGGATTAAAAATAAAAAATAAAAATAAAACTAAAAACTAAACTATAAATGAAAAATAAAAAATAAATAATAGAAGAACTAACACAAGTAGTTCACATAGACCCAGTCTTAATTCTTATAGAGCACGGACTCACCAACAGAGGATCAAAGTCAGCGTGTCTGAAAAATGAAAAGAGGAGATGGTTAATGACCCTATAGGATAGACTAGAGAAATCTATACATGCCAATCTATTTCCCTATTAAGACCCCTCGGTTCCAAGGTATCTAAAGTGTATATCCAGTATGTTTCTCTTAGTTTTAAAAGCTTAATATTGTCTCCCCCTCTCCTTGGACGTGGCACTTGTTCCACAACCTGGAAACGCAGCTGCGCAACCGAGTGTTTGTACTTAGAAAAGTGATCGGGTAGTGGGAGCCAGTTTTTACCGCATCGAATCGTAGACTTGTGACTCGCTATTCGATCATGTACATGCTGAGTGGTCTCACCCACGTAAAGCAGACCCCACGGGCACTTTATCACTTAAATCACAAAGTTTGAGTTGTAAGTAAAGTAGCCCCTAATGGGGTAGCTTTTGCCCGTCCTAGGGTGAGTGATGTTCTCTGCCTTTGTCACATTAGAGCATGCAGCACAATTCAAACACGGAAAGGTGCCCAGATGTCTATTCCCAAGGAATCTCTGTGCCGTATCCGTGCGTGTGCTACCCACGTCAGCCCGAACAACTGAGTTTCTGATATTGGTGGGTCTCCGAGTGCAGATTAGTGCAGGTACATTAAAAGATTCGATATTGGGATATGACCTTGAGAGGAGTGACCAGTGCTTTTTAATGATTGAATATACCTTTGGCATGCAGGGATGATACGTGTGTACAAAGGGTACTTTTTGGGTCTGTCGGGAAAATGGAGCAGGAGAAGGTGGGGCTGTGGCCCAATTTTTCTCTTTCTCTAGTAATCGGGTGGGGTACTGTCTTTCCCTGAATTTGTCAACCATCCCGTCCAGTCTGGCATTCCTAATGTCAGGGTCCGTGACTATGCGTGAGATTCTAGTAAACTGGGATCGTGGTAAACTGTGTACATGTTGTTGTCATTTTTTTGTAATCTGTTTTATCATATATATGGCATGTTTTTCTTTTTCTTTTTCTTTCTGCAGCGATATATGATTAAGGACCCGGAGGGTCCGAAACGTCATTTATTCGTAACACTTTGTGTTTTCATTTAGTGCAGTGATGCTATATGATTGATGTACACAATAAATTGTTCATTTGTTGCACGATATTCCACTTGTGAGTGCGGTATACTTCCAAATTACCAGAAGACACAACAAACACATGGAAAAGTCACAACTACATATAGTCATGTGAAAAGAAAAGAGTTGGAGGAGTAAAAGGAGGAGGAGACACAGATATAGGCATGTCATGCCCTTCTAAATTCAAGAAAGGCTGGAGTAAAAATCTAAACTCACTATACCAACACCCAGATGTCTTGACAAAAAAAATAAAATAAATATCTTTAGGTAGAATGGCGGCAGGTCCATTCAGAACACTTTCCTTAGAAGACGTAGTTTACCCCCGTTGGGAGTTGTGCCAAAAAATGAACCCAATACATTCTGACTAATCCACCATTTGTCATATCCAAGTGGCAGGTCAGTAAACGACAACATTGACGCGGAACCAAGTACAGTACTATGTACTGTACCTCCTTTGATGAGGCAACCAGGCGGGTCAAGAAGTTGGTAAGGGGCACTCTAATGGCCAAAACAGACATTGAGGGGCCTTCCGGTTACTACCTGTGCCTCCGAATAGTGTCCTCCCATTGGGCTGCTTCTGTGAAGGAGCATACTACATAGATCGCTGTTTGCCCATGGGGTGCTCCATATCCTGCTCACTATTTGAGGCGTTTAGTTGCTTCTTCGAATGTGTCGTCATGGACGTTTGTAAGGCGGCATATTTTATCCATTACCTCCACGACTTCTTATGCCTGGGCCCAAAAGATTTGCCAAAGTGTGAAAACACACGATAGTCCACCTGTGAGAAGGAGAGAGCTGGAGGGGGAGTGGACACCCCAGAGCCGAGGGGTTAGATTGAGAAAGAAAGAAGGCGGTGTAGCTTGCTTCAGGGGTGGGGTACTCTGCTGAGTAGCAGAAATTGCTACTAGGCCGAAAAGGATTTCCTAGGCCAGATGCCGTTAAAAAATAGTACTTAGGTGAACAAGCGGTGTAGTTTGCTTTATGGGAGGGGTACGCTGCTGAGTTGCACCAAATTCTACTAGGCCCAAAAGGATTTCCTGGGCTAGATGCCGTTAAAAAATAGTACTTAGGTAAACAGGTGGTGTAGCTTGCTTCATGGGTGGGGTACGTTGCTGAGTATCAGAAATTGCTACTAGGCCCAAATGGATTTCCTGGGCCAGATGCTATTAAAAAATAGTACTTAAGTAAACAGGTGGTGTAGCTTGCTTCATGGGTGGGGTACGCTGCTGAGTAGCACTAAATTCTACTAGGCCCAAAAGGATTTCCCGTGCTAGATGCTGTTACAAAATAGTAGTTAGGTAAACAGGTGGTGTAGCTTGCTTCATGGGTGGGGTACGTTGCTGAGTTGCACCAAATTCTACTAAATAAAGAGTCTCCATTCTTTCCAAAAAATCGGCCACAGACACCACTTAAGTGGCATCAATTTCAGAGTTTTTTAAAACAGTTAGGGAGGTGATTTTAAAAAATCAGCAAGCTTTTAGTCTCCCCAAGATGACACAGGGGTAGAAAAGTCCTTGCAGATCCAGGATTTGTTCATCTTGATGAATGTTAGTCTGTCTACATTGTCACTGGACAGCCGTGTGCTCTTATCTGTCAGCACACCACCAGCAGCGCTGAACACACGTTCTGAGAGAACGCTGGCTGCGGGGCACAACAAGATCTCCAAGGCGTGAGTGGTGAGCTCGGGCCATTTTTCAAGATTTGAAGCCCAAAATAAGCAAGGGTCCAGTTCCACAGTCATGGCATCGATGTTAACTTGGAGATACTTTTGTACCATTCTCTCTAGACGTTGGCTGTGCGTCAGACTTCTTGTCTGCTGTGGCCTTGAAAAAAATCTTGAAACGATTGGAAAAAAATGCTGTTACCACCAGATATGATGTTACTGCTATGGTTTGAGTGATGACTCGATAGCCCACGGTTGGCAAGTTAGAACTCAGAGATTCACTTCGAGCACTACTGGTGTTTTGTGGAAAAGCAGATGTTACATTCTGTACCAGTCTCTGCTGATACTCCTGCATGCGTGAATCCCTTTTTATGGCAGGAATTATTTTGCCAAATTTGCTTTTGTACTGGGGATCTAAGAGAGTGGCAACCCAGAAGTTGGCATTACTTTAAATTCTGACAATCCAAGGGTCATGTTGCAGGTAGTGCAGCAAGAAGGCACTCATGTGTTTTGCGCATCCAGGAGGACCAAGTCCATGTTGTCTTGGTGGTGACGAGGTGAGAATCATGCTTCCTTCGTCTGCCCTCTCCCCCCAACCTCGCACAACAGGAATTTGATCAAGGTCTCCTGTTATGTTTGCTAATGACAGGTGTTATGAAGGCAATCCAGAAACACAGTGTGCTTAGCGATCAGAGCGCACACAGTGATCTGACAAATACCCAAAAATACAAGAATGAGCTCTGAGACGTGGAAACTCTGTAGACTGCACACCTGATCCTATCCTAAACACAACTAAAAGCGGCTGTGGATTGCGCCTAACAACTACCTAGGCAACTCGGCACAGCCTAAGAAACTAGCTAGCCTGAAGATAGAAAAATAGGCCTGACTTGCCCCAGAGAAATTCCCCAAAGGAAAAGGCAGCCCCCCACATATAATGACTGTGAGTAAGATGAAAAGACAAAACGTAGGGATGAAATAGATTCAGCAAAGTGGGGCCCGATATTCTAGGACAGAGCGAGGACAGTAAAGCGAACTTTGCAGTCTACAAAAAACCCTAAAGCAAAACCACGCAAAGGGGGCAAAAAAAACCCACCGTGCCGAACTAACGGCACGGCGGTACACCCTTTGCGTCTCAGAGCTTCCAGCAAAACAAAAGACAAGCTGGACAGAAAAAAAGCAACAAAAAAGCAAAAAGCACTTAGCTATACAGAGCAGCAGGTCACAGGAACAATCAGGAGAAGCTCAGATCCAACACTGAAACATTGACAAGGAGCAAGGATAGCAGCATCAGGCGGAGTTAAGTAATGAAGCAGTTAACGAGCTCACCAGAACACCTGAGGGAGGAAGCTCAGAAGCTGCAGTACCACTTGTGACCACAGGAGTGAATTCAGCCACAGAATTCACAACAGTACCCCCCCCCTTGAGGAGGGGTCACCGAACCCTCACCAGAGCCCCCAGGCCGACCAGGATGAGCCGCATGAAAGGCACGAACAAGATCGGAAGCATGAACATCAGAGGCAAAAACCCAGGAATTATCTTCCTGAGCATAACCCTTCCATTTAACCAGATACTGGAGTTTCCGTCTAGAAACACGAGAATCCAAAATCTTCTCCACAATATACTCCAATTCCCCCTCCACCAAAACCGGGGCAGGAGGCTCAACAGATGGAACCATAGGTGCCACGTATCTCCGCAACAACGACCTATGGAATACATTATGTATGGAAAAGGAGTCTGGGAGGGTCAAACGAAAAGACACAGGATTGAGAACCTCAGAAATCCTATACGGACCAATAAAACGAGGTTTAAATTTAGGAGAGGAAACCTTCATAGGAATATGACGAGAAGATAACCAAACCAGATCCCCAACACGAAGTCGGGGACCCACACGGCGTCTGCGATTAGCGAAAAGTTGAGCTTTCTCCTGGGACAAGATCAAATTGTCCACTACCTGAGTCCAGATCTGCTGCAACCTATCCACCACAGAATCCACACCAGGACAGTCCGAAGACTCAACCTGTCCTGAAGAGAAACGAGGATGGAACCCAGAATTGCAAAAAAATGGAGAAACCAAGGTAGCCGAGCTGGCCCGATTATTAAGGGCGAACTCAGCCAACGGCAAAAAGGACACCCAATCATCCTGGTCTGCAGAAACAAAACATCTCAGATATGTTTCCAAGGTCTGATTGGTTCGTTCGGTCTGGCCATTAGTCTGAGGATGGAAAGCCGAGGAAAAGGATAGGTCAATGCCCATCCTACCACAACAGGCTCGCCAAAACCTTGAAACAAACTGGGAACCTCTGTCAGAAACAATATTCTCAGGAATGCCATGCAACTGAACCACATGCTGAAAGAACAAAGGTACCAAATCAGAGGAGGAAGGCAATTTAGCCAAGGGCACCAGATGGACCATTTTAGAAAAGCGATCACAGACCACCCAAATGACTGACATCTTTTGAGAAACGGGAAGGTCAGAAATGAAATCCATCGAAATATGTGTCCAAGGCCTCTTTGGGACCGGCAAGGGCAAAAGCAACCCACTGGCACGAGAACAGCAGGGCTTAGCCCTAGCACAAATCCCACAGGACTGCACAAAAGTACGTACATCCCGTGACAGAGATGGCCACCAGAAGGATCTAGCCACTAACTCTCTGGTACCAAAGATTCCAGGATGACCAGCCAACACCGAACAATGAAGTTCAGAGATAAGTTTATTAGTCCACCTATCAGGGACGAACAGTTTCTCTGCTGGACAACGATCAGGTTTATTCGCCTGAAATTTTTGCAGCACCCGCCGCAAATCAGGGGAGATGGCAGACAGAATGACTCCTTCCTTGAGGATACCCGCTGGCTCAGATAAACCCGGAGAGTCGGGCACAAAACTCCTAGACAGAGCATCCGCCTTCACATTTTTAGAGCCCGGAAGGTACGAAATCACAAAGTCGAAGCGGGCAAAAAATAACGACCAACGGGCCTGTCTAGGATTCAAGCGCTTGGCAGACTCGAGATAAGTCAAGTTCTTATGATCAGTCAATACCACCACGCGATGCTTAGCTCCTTCAAGCCAATGACGCCACTCCTCGAATGCCCACTTCATGGCCAGCAACTCTCGATTGCCCACATCATAATTACGCTCAGCGGGCGAAAACTTCCTGGAAAAGAAAGCACATGGTTTCATCACTGAGCAATCAGAACCTCTCTGTGACAAAACCACCCCTGCTCCAATCTCAGAAGCATCAACCTCGACCTGGAACGGAAGAGAAACATCTGGCTGACACAACACAGGGGCAGAACAAAAACGACGCTTCAACTCCTGAAAAGCTTCCACAGCAGCAGAAGACCAATTAACCAAATCAGCACCCTTCTTGGTCAAATCGGTCAATGGTTTGGCAATGCTAGAAAAATTACAGATGAAGCGACGATAAAAATTAGCAAAGCCCAGGAACTTTTGCAGACTTTTCAGAGATGTCGGCTGAATCCAATCCTGGATGGCTTGGACCTTAACTGGATCCATCTCGATAGTAGAAGGGGTAAAGATGAACCCCAAAAATGAAACTTTCTGCACACCGAAGAGACACTTTGATCCCTTCACAAACAAAGAGTTAGCACGCAGGACCTGAAAAACCATTCTGACCTGCTTCACATGAGACTCCCAATCATCTGAGAAGATCAAAATGTCATCCAAGTAAACAATCAGGAATTTATCCAGATACTCACGGAAGATGTCATGCATAAAAGACTGAAACACAGATGGAGCATTGGCAAGTCCGAACGGCATCACTAGATACTCAAAATGACCCTCGGGCGTATTGAATGCAGTTTTCCATTCATCTCCTTGCCTGATTCTCACCAGATTATACGCACCACGAAGATCTATCTTAGTGAACCAACTAGCCCCCTTAATCCGAGCAAACAAGTCAGATAACAATGGCAAGGGATACTGAAATTTAACAGTGATCTTATTAAGAAGGCGGTAATCAATACACGGTCTCAGCGAACCATCCTTCTTGGCTACAAAGAAGAACCCTGCTCCCAGTGGTGATGACGATGGGCGAATATGTCCCTTCTCCAGGGATTCCTTCACATAACTGCGCATAGCGGCGTGTTCGGGCACGGATAAATTAAATAATCGACCTTTAGGGAATTTACTACCAGGAATCAAATTGATAGCACAATCACAATCCCTATGCGGAGGTAGAGCATCGGACTTGGGCTCTTCAAATACATCCTGATAATCAGACAAGAACTCTGGGACCTCAGAAGGGGTGGATGACGAAATCGACAAAAATGGAACATCACCATGTACCCCCTGACAACCCCAGCTGGATACCGACATGGAATTCCAATCCAATACTGGATTATGGGTTTGTAGCCATGGCAACCCCAACACGACCACATCATGCAGATTATGCAACACCAGAAAGCGAATAACTTCCTGATGTGCAGGAGCCATGCACATGGTCAGCTGGGCCCAGTATTGAGGTTTATTCTTGGCCAAAGGTGTAGCATCAATTCCTCTCAATGGAATAGGACACCGCAAAGGCTCCAAGAAAAACCCACAACGTTTAGCATAATCCAAATCCATCAGATTCAGGGCAGCGCCCGAATCCACAAACGCCATGACAGAAAACGACGACAAAGAGCATATCAAGGTAATGGACAGAAGGAATTTGGACTGTACAGTACCAATGACGGCAGACCTAGCGGACCGCTTAGTGCGCTTAGGACAATCAGAAATAGCATGAGTGGAATCACCACAGTAGAAACACAGACCATTCAGACGTCTGTATTCCTGCCGTTCAACTCTAGTCATAGTCCTATCGCACTGCATAGGCTCAGGTTTAACCTCAGGCAGTACCGCCAAATGGTGCACAGATTTACGCTCGCGCAAGCGTCGACCGATCTGAATGGCCAAAGACAAAGACTCATTCAAACCAGCAGGCATAGGAAATCCCACCATGACATCCTTAAGAGCCTCAGAGAGACCCTTTCTGAACAAAGCTGCCAGCGCAGATTCATTCCACTGAGTGAGTACTGACCATTTCCTAAATTTCTGACAATATACTTCTATATCATCCTGACCCTGGCACAAAGCCAGCAAATTTTTCTCAGCCTGATCCACTGAATTAGGCTCATCGTACAGCAATCCGAGCGCCAGGAAAAACGCATCGACACTACTCAATGCAGGGTCTCCTGGCGCAAGAGAAAATGCCCAGTCTTGAGGGTCGCCGCGCAAAAAAGAAATAATAATCAAAACCTGTTGATTAGGATTACCAGAAGAATGAGGTTTCAAGGCCAGAAATAGCTTACAATTATTTTTGAAACTTAGAAACTTAGTTCTATCTCCAAAAAACAAATCAGGAATAGGAATTCTTGGTTCTAACATAGATTTCTGATCAATAGTATCTTGAATTTTTTGTACATTTATAACGAGATTATCCATTGAAGAGCACAGACCCTGAATATCCATGTCCACACCTGTGTCCAGAATCACCCAAATGTCTAGGGGGGAAAAAAAAAAGTGAACACAGAGCAGAAAAAAAAAAAAAATGATGTCAGAACTTTTTCTTTCCCTCTATTGAGAATCATTAGTTAGGCTCCTTGTACTGTTATGTTTGCTAATGACAGGTGTTATGAAGGCAATCCAGAAACACAGTGTGCTTAGCGATCAGAGCGCACACAGTGATCTGACAAATACCCAAAAATACAAGAACGAGCTCTGAGACGTGGAAACTCTGTAGACTGCACATCTGATCCTATCCTAAACACAACTAAAAGCGGCTGTGGATTGCGCCTAACAACTACCTAGGCAACTCGGCACAGCCTAAGAAACTAGCTAGCCTGAAGATAGAAAAATAGGCCTGACTTGCCCCAGAGAAATTCCCCAAAGGAAAAGGCAGCCCCCCACATATAATGACTGTGAGTAAGATGAAAAGACAAAACGTAGGGATGAAATAGATTCAGCAAAGTGGGGCCCGATATTCTAGGACAGAGCGAGGACAGTAAAGCGAACTTTGCAGTCTACAAAAAACCCTAAAGCAAAACCACGCAAAGGGGGCAAAAAAAACCCACCGTGCCGAACTAACGGCACGGCGGTACACCCTTTGCGTCTCAGAGCTTCCAGCAAAACAAAAGACAAGCTGGACAGAAAAAATGCAACAAAAAAGCAAAAAGCACTTAGCTATACAGAGCAGCAGGTCACAGGAACAATCAGGAGAAGCTCAGATCCAACACTGAAACATTGACAAGGAGCAAGGATAGCAGCATCAGGCGGAGTTAAGTAATGAAGCAGTTAACGAGCTCACCAGAACACCTGAGGGAGGAAGCTCAGAAGCTGCAGTACCACTTGTGACCACAGGAGTGAATTCAGCCACAGAATTCACAACAGTCTCCCTCATCTGATGAGTCTTCCATGCCCAGCGCCAGTTCGTCCTCCACTTCTTCCTTGCCTCCTGCACCTTCCTCAACAGTTTGGCTGCTACCATGCACCCTCGGTAATCCCTCTCCCCCAGCCTACAAATGCCAGCCGCCTTGGTGCTGCAAACCTTCTTGACCTTGGAGATAGTATCCCTTCCGCATACGACTCCTCCTGTTCCTCCTCCTCCTCCTCTTGTTCCACCACATGACTCCAAACACTGTTTAAGGTGTGCTCCAGCATGTATACAGTATCACCGGAATGGTCATGCTGATAATGGCATCATCAGCACTAAACATCTTTGTTGCTATTTCAAAACTGTGCAGAAGGGTGCATAGGTCCCTGATCTGAGACTACTCCTGCAGCATGATTTGCCCCACCTCTTGATCTCTGTGGCCCAGGCTACACGTCATAATTTATTGCACCAGGGCTCGTCGGTGCTGCCACAGTCGCTGCAACATGTGCAGAATTGAATTCCACCTTGTGGGCACATCGCATTTCAGCCGGTGAACTGGCAGGCCCAAAGACTTCTGTAGAGATGCAAGTCATTGAGCTGTGGGATGCGAATGGCAGAAGTGAGCACACAGCTACCGTGCCCTCTGCAGAATCCCATCTAGTCCGGGATAGTGGCACAAAAATTGCTGGACAACCAGGTTCAAAACGTGAGCCACACAAGGCACGTGTGTGACATTGCCCCAGCGAAGGGCCGCACCCAGGTTTGCAGCATTGTCACACACAGCCTTCCCTGACTGAAGGTTGAGTGGAGACAACCATTGATGGAACTCGGTCTCCAGAGCTGACCACAACTCCTCAGCTGTGTGACTCACATTTCCCAGACATTTCAATATAAACACTGCCTGATGCCATTGAGCCCTGGTGACAGCATAGTGAGGAGGTGTGCAGGATTCTTTCTGCCCAGATACAACGTGGGTGGCATTACCAGACAGGCTTTGGGTGCAGGTGGAGGACCGAGAGGAGGTTGAGGAGGCAGAAGCAGTGGAGGAACTTCTAGATACTGAGGATCAACGAGCAACTCATGGTGATGGCAAGACTCGGACAGCAGCCCCTTCTCCTGATGTCGCCATAGTTACCCAGTGCCCGGTCACCGACATGTAACGCCCCTGTCCATGTCTACTCGTCCAAGTGTCTGTGGTGAAATGCACCCTGTCACACACAGAGTTTCTCAAAGAAGCGGTGATGTTGTGTGCGACATGCTGGTGAAGCGCAGGCACATGTTTCTTTGAGAAGTAGTGGTGACTGGGCATCTGGTACTGGGGCACTGCGACGGACATAAGGTCTCAAAAATCCTCTGTGTCCACTAGGTGGAAAGGCAGCATTTCTGTAGCCAACAGCTTGCAGATGGAGAAATTCAACCTCTTAGCTTTGTCATGGCTAGGAGGAAATGGTCTTTTACTTGTCCACATCTGAGGGAATGAGGGCTGGCTGCCGTGCATAGACGGAGTTGAGTAGGGTGTCCCCGGCAAACTGCTGGTCTGTGAGGAAGGTGCAGGCAGAGATGTTATGTTGCCTTGATCAAAATGTGGTGTCGATGTCAGAGAGCGCTCAACACCAGCAGGCGTTTCCACGTGCAAATGTCCTGACCACCTACCAATCACACTGGTTGTTGGGGGTAAAGAGGTGGAAGGTCTGCATCCAAAACCATGTGCGACTGCTGTCCCCATAGTCACAGAGGATAAAGAGGATGCAGATGCACTTGATGGGGCAGACGGTGGTTGACCCGGCCCACTAGGCCACATTGTAGCACAGTGAGCTTCCTACTGCAACTTATGCCTCCTATTCATGTGACGGTTCATGCATGAAGTACTAAAGCTAGTGATTTTTTGGCCTCTACTGAGATTTTATTGACAAATCTTAAGGTACCTTCACACTAAACGACGCTGCAGCGATCCAGACAACGATCCGGATCGCTGCAGTATCGCTGTTTGGTCGCTGGAGAGCTGTCACTCAGACAGCTCTCCAGCGACCAACGATGCCAGTAACCAGGGTAAACATCGGGTTACTAAGCGCAGGGCCGTGCTTAGTAACCCGATGTTTACCCTGGATACCATCCTAAAAGTAAAAAAAAGAAACACTACATACTTACCTTCCGCTGTCTGTCCTCGGCGCTGTGCTTCTCTATACTGGCTGTGAGCACAGCGGCTGGAAAGCACAGCGGTGACGTCACCGCTCTGCTTTCCGGCCACTGTGCTCACAGTGAGCGCAGGAAAGCACAGTGCCGAGGGACAGACAGCGGAAGGTAAGTATGAAGCGTTTGTTATTTTACTTTTAGGATGGTATCCAGGGTAAACATCGGGTTACTAAGCGCGGCCCTGCGCTTAGTAACCCGATATTTACCCTGGTTACCAGCGAAGACATCGCTGAATCGGTGTCACACACGCCGATTCAGCGATGTCAGCGGGAAAGCCAGCGACCAAAGAAAGTGTTGGCCCTCTAGCCCCGACCAACGACATCACAGCAGGATTCTGATCGCTGCTGCTGCGTGTCACACTGAACGATATCGCTAGCCAGGATGCTGCAACGTCACAGATCGCTAGCGATATCGTTTAGTGTGAAGGTACCTTTACAGACATCATGAGTTGGGTCATCCTTTGCGATGTCAAAAAATGCCCAGGCTATGCAAGGCTTAGAGCCCGTATGACCTGAAGAGCCACCACGACTTCTGGTTTGAGACACTGTTGGGGTTGAGGATGCAGTTGTGGATGTGTTTCCAGTACTCCGTCTCTGTCCAGGAAGGCGCACCGTTACCTCGTCATCATACTCGTCACTAGCATCCTCCTCCACCCCCTCTGCTGACCTCATGGACTGGCGGACTAGGGGTTGACAGTAAGTGAGGTCTACAAACTCGTCATCATCATCCCGTGTGTTCTCACGCCCGTCGTCCTCAGAGCCAACCTCTTCCTGCCCTAACCGAAAAGTCAAGTTTTCGTTCCAATCAGGTATCTCAATCTCATCATCATCTTCCTCATTGTCTCCACCAACAGGAGTTACAGTTTGGGAACGAGGGTCTACATTATGCTTATAACCTTCTTCATCTGGGCCTGGATCCGACTCACAAAGATTCTGGGCATCAGTGCAGATCATTTCCTCATCTGGATTCACAGACGCTCTGGAGCAGACCTCTGATTCCCAGGCTATAGTATGCGTAAACAGCTCTACAGACTCAACCATGTGTGTTACCCCATGCTCAGACGGGCAGCTGGAGACTTGGGAGCTGTGAGGAAGCAAGTGCGATTGGGGTGACAACTCTGAGGACTGGAGTAGTTGTGATGCTGAACTTGACATGGAGGAGAGCCCACTTGAACGAGCACTTGATATCCGTTCAAGCATCTGCTGTTTTTCCCCTTTCCACCAGCAGCATGTCCTTTTGCCACTCATTTCAGTGCTTAACTAATTGGCAACTCTGTATCTGTAGTTGTTGGCACAACAACCGATGGATGAAAACCGAGCAGAGCTGAGTGGCCAAACTGTGGTACTAGGCCCAAAACCAATAACTGGATTAGATGCAGTGAAAATTGAGCTACACAGGCATTAAAGTTAGTTTCACAGGCGGGCTACTCTGCAGACGTGCAGACACTGCTCCTAGGCCCTAAACTATCAACTGGATTAGATGCAGTGAAAATTGAGATACACAGATGGTATAGTTTGTTTCACAGGCAGGCTACTCTGCTGACGTGCAGACACTGCTCCTAGGCCCTAATCTATCAACTGGATTAGATGCAGTGAAAATTGAGATAAACATGCGGTATAGTTTGTTTCACAGGCGGTCTACTCTGCTGACGTGCAGACACTGCTCATAGGCCCTAAACTATCAACCGGATTAGATGCAGTGAAAATTGAGATACACAGGCGGTGTAGTTAGTTTCACAGGCGGGCTACTCTGCTGACGTGAAGACACTGCTCCTAGGCCCTAAAATATCAACTGGATTAGATGCAGTGAAAATTGAGATACACAGGTGGTATAGTTTGTTTCACAGGCAGGCTAATCTGCTGACGTGCAGACACTGCTCCTAGGCCCTAAACTATCAACAAGATTAGATGCAGTGATAATTGAGATACACAGGCGGTGTAGTTAGTTTCACAGGCGGACTGCTCTGCTGACGTGCAGACACTGCTCCAAGGCCCTAAACTATCAACCAGATTAGATGCAGTGAAAATTGAGATACACAGGCGGTATAGTTTGTTTCACAGGCAGGCTACTCTTCTGACATGCAGACACTGCTCCTAGGCCCTAAACTATCAACTGGATTAGATGCAGTGAAAATTGAGATGCACAGGCGGTAAAGTTTGTTTCACAGGCAGGCTACTCTGCTGACGTGCAGACACTGCTCCTAGGCTCTAAACTATCAACTGGATTAGATGCAGTGAAAATTGAGATACACAGGCGGTATAGTTTGTTTCACAGGCAGGCTACTCTGCTGACATGCAGACACTGCTCCTAGGCCCTAAACTATCAACTGGATTAGATGCAGTGAAAATTGAGATACACAGGCGGTATAGTTTGTTTCACAAGCAGGCTACTCTGCTGACGTGCAGACACTGCTCCTAGGCCCTAAACTGTCAACTGGATTAGATGCAGTGAAAATTGAGATACACAGGCGGTATAGTTTGTTTCACAGGCAGGCTACTCTGCTGACGTGCAGACACTGCTCCTAGGCCCTAATCTATCAACTGGATAAGATGCAGTGAAAATTGAGATACACAGGCGGTATAGTTTGTTTCACAGGCGGGCTACTCAGATGACTATCAGACAATGCTACTAGTCCAAAAGGATTGGCTGAGCTAGATTACACCAAATGCTGTGACAAACACTTGCACAGCACTGGCACAGACCTGCCTGGCAATCAGTGCTATGAACTGCTGTAACCTACCCTGAAAAGGGCTGATATTACAACTAGTCCCGACTCCTCCTGACTCCCTAAACCTATTTCTCTGACAATTCGCTCAAAAAAACACTATTAGTCTGTATAGCGCCCACAGCAGCAGCGGTGCCGTCTAACACTAAGCTGCAGCAGTGAGGAAATGGTGGCGACAGGGCAAATGGCTGGTTCTTATAGGTCAAAGACATGTGACATACACAGCCAATGACACATGCCCTTGCTTGTGTGCATCACATGCACATTGCTGTGTGTGTGTCTGCACTGCTGATAGGCTGAGAGACTGCACCACTCCACTGTAAATGTGGGAAAGAAAAAAAAATGGAGATAGGCGTAATTTCAGCACAGATCTATCCCCCGTCCCCGCCCACTATACACTGAAACAGTCTATTAACAATGATAAACAGTTTTAATGTGCAAATCAAGCTAGGCTTTTGGTGAATGAACATTTATCGAACAGAAACTCGAACAGCTGAATTTTAAGCAAACGACTCGAACACCGCCCAAAACAGCTTGAATTTGAAATTGGCGAACAGTTCGACTCGAACACCGCTCATCTCTAGTTGTTACATGTGACAAGCTATGGAAGAAGTAGAGAATTCGGAGCAGTTTAACAATCAGAGAGGAATCAGTCAAACATTAAAAGTAGTGAAGTGAATAATACTGAATATTTTGAGTTCATCACATCAGTTATGGAAGGGCATAAATTAGGAAATAAAGTAAGTGGACATTTATGTTAAAATATGATTTGTTAGAAGCTGGAAAAAGGCACAATATATTGGATGACTGGCATATATTGGGATATATAGGGAACTAATTGACTTTAACAAGCACTGAATTGTGATGGCTAGATGAATAAAGTCAGGGACTCTGCATTTTTGATGGCAGCTACCAAAAATGGTCCAATGTAGGAGAACAAGGAAGAATATGGATTCCCAAGAATTTAGATGTAAAGGAAATGAAAGCTACCTCATTTGGTCCCAATTAGTGATCAACGAGTGTGCTCGTTACTCGAGTTTTGCAAGCATGCGCGAGTCTCAACCGAGTATTGCCGATGCTCGGATCCCGGCCCCGCATGTTTCATGGCTGTAATACAGCCAATAAACATAGCAACAAGTTTAGCCATGTATGGCAGGCAATTCCTGCATCTCTCTTTAAGCCACACAACATGCAGGGCATGGATCTGAACATTGCATCTGAGCATCGACAATACTTGGTTGAGACTTGAGCATGCTCGGAAATCTCGAGTAATGAGCACACTCACTCATTACTAGTCCCAATCTAATAGAAAGTTCTGTAACACAGAGTGTTGAAAATGTTAAATCTAGCTATAATGGAAAGATGATTGTCCAAACAGGAGGCGCTTAATTTCAGACTTTGATGAATATCATGGGTGGGTGTGACCACCCATGTCTCACCTATGTTATGATCATATTGGTGTAACTGGCCAGGACTGATGTGTAAACACCAAAAGCTATTTACTAAGGATGAGTGAAGGGAGAGAGTGTTGCAGGAGCAGGGAGAGTGGTTGAATTCTAGGCAGGGATTTGCCGTCCATTGCTAAAACTATAGCTGCAGCAGTTTACTACATTTTTATTTTTGTGTGACAAAAATTTACTATATTGTCATCCAGTATTAAGTGCTTTGTAGAACATTTCTGTGTTATATAACGCCCTAAAAAAGTCTTAAAACATATTTTTATGTATGTATTTACTAATCCTTATACTATTACGAGGTCTGTATTCTATTTCAGTGTTACATAACCGTCCTTAAAAGCATTGAAACATTTTATGTATTCAATTACTCATCCATATACTATAACGTGGTCGGTGGTACACTTTGGTGTTATACAGTTAGGGCCAGAAATATTTGGACAGTGACACAAGTTTTGTTATTTTAGCTGTTTACAAAAACATGTTCAGAAATACAATTATATATATAATATGGGCTGAAAGTGCACACTCCCAGCTGCAATATGATAGTTTCCACATCCAAATCGGAGAAAGGGTTTAGGAATCATAGCTCTGTAATGCATAGCGTCCTCTTTTTCAAGGGACCAAAAGTAATTGGACAATGGACTCTAAGGGCTGCAATTAACTCTGAAGGCGTCTCCCTCGTTAACCTGTAATCAATGAAGTAGTTAAAAGGTCAGGGGTGGATTCCAGGTGTGTGGTTTTGCATTTGGAAGCTGTTGCTGTGAGCAGACAACATGCGGTCAAAGGAACCCTCAATTGAGGTGAAGCAGAACATCCTGAGGCTGAAAAAAAAGAAAAATCCATCAGAGAGATAGCAGACATGCTTGGAGTAGCAAAATCAACAGTTGGGTACATTCTGAGAAAAAAGGAATTGACTGGTGAGCTTGGGAACTCAAAAAGGCCTGGGCGTCCACGGATGACAACAGTGGTGGATGATCGCCGCATACTTAATTTGGTGAAGAAGAACCCGTTCACAACATCAACTGAAGTCCAGAACATTCTCAGTGAAGTAGTTGTATCTGTCTCTAAGTCAACAGTAAAGAGAAGACTCCATGACAGTAAATACAAAGGGTTCACATCTAGATGCAAACCATTCATCAATACCAAAAATAGACAGGCCAGAGTTAAATTTGCAGAAAAACACCTCAAGAAGCCAGCTCAGTTCTGGAAAAGTATTCTATGGACAGATGAGACAAAGATCAACCTGTACCAGAATGATGGGAAGAAAAAAGTTTGGAGAAGAAAGGGAACGGCACATGATCCAAGGCACACCACATCCTCTGTAAAACATGGTGGAGGCAACGTGATGGCATGGGCATGCATGGCTTTCAATGGCACTGGGTCACTTGTGTTTATTGATGACATAAGAGCAGACAAGAGTAGCCGGATGAATTCTGAAGTGTACCGGGATATACTTTCAGCCCAGATTCAGCCAAATGCTGCAAAGTTGATTGGACGGCGCTTCATAGTACAGATGGACAATGACCCCAAGCATACATCCAAAGCTACCCAGGAGTTCATGAGTGCCAAAAAGTGGCACATTCTGCAATGGCCAAGTCAATCTCCAGATCTAAACCCAATTGAGCATGCATTTCACTTGCTCAAATCCAGACTTAAGATGGAAAGACCCACAAACAAGCAAGACCTGAAGGCTGCGGCTGTAAAGGCCTGGCAAAGCATTAAGAAGGAGGAAACCCAGCGTTTGGTGATGTCCATGGGTTCCAGACTTAAGGCAGTGATTGCCTCCAAAGGATTTGCAACAAAATATTGAAAATAAAAATATTTTGTTTGGGTTATGTTTATTTGTCCAATTACTTTTGACCTCCTAAAATGTGGAGTGTTTGTAAAGAAATGTGTACAATTCCTACATTTTCTATCAGATATTTTTGTTCAACCCTTCAAATTAAACGTTACAATCTGCACTTGAATTCTGTTGTAGAGGTTTCATTTCAAATCCAATGTGGTGGCATGCAGAGCCCAACTCGCGAAAATTGTGTCACTGTCCAAATATTTCTGGCCCTAACTGTATAGTAGTCCAACAAAGAGTGGAAAATGTTTTCTGTATTCAATACTCATCCATAGAGTATTACGTGCTCTGTGGGTGACATAGATGGCAGAATCACTCGTGACTCCTAAGGAAGTGACTGGAGGTGGCAAAACCTTGTGGTCCGCAACCATTCGCTTTCCTGGAACCACCAAGATCAAAACCCTGGCAAAAGCCTTCACCACTATGGTTCTTGCGTATTGTGGATGGGAGAGTCAGGATCCAGGAACTGGTGAGCAAACTGTGGGACCAGAGCTGGGCGGAAGAGACTAGGAGGTGAGCCAGGACCAGAGGTAGAGAAATGCTATCGAGCCCTCTAGCCGGAAAGTGCCAAAAGTTGGCATCTCTGGGGGATGTCTGTTATGATCTGGTGGCCTTGGAGCAGCATGAGACGTACTCTGGAGAAGGTGGTCCCTGTACTGACCGCAAACCCTGAACCTAGCAGCGCAACTAAAAGTAGCCGTGGGGGGTACCTAACTCTCCCTAGACCCCTCGGCACAGCCTAAGATCTAACTACCCCTAAAGACAGAAACAGGAAACCTATCTTGCCTCAGAGAAAATCCCCAAAGGATAGATAGCCCCCCATAAATATTGACTGTGAGAGGAGAGGGAAATAACATACGCAGATATGAAATCAGATTTTAGCATAGGAGGCCATACTAGCTTAAAGGAAAGAATAGAACAGAGTACTATGCGGTCAGTATAAAAACACTAGAAAATATCCACCGCAGAAAATACGGATCACCACATCTGACTAAAGACATGGGGGGTATATCTGCATCTCCAGAGAAATAGCTAGGCTGCAAAAAATCCTTCACAGACCAAGCTGGACAAGACAAAAACATGAAAATGCACAGAACTATAAGGTCCACTGCAGGTGGACAGCAAAAACAAAGCCAGGACTTATCTTTGTAGAAAAACACAGCAAACTGGAGAGACCAGCAGGGAAGTGAATCCTTCAAGAACAATGGACAACTGGCACTGACTAAAGGATCCTGCAAAGCTGTATACCCCAGTCAGTCCTGCAACTAGTAGATACACATGTCCACTCCTGCAATCCAGGCACAACTGCATTACCCTCTACAACCACCGGAGGGAGCCCAAAAGCTGAATTCACAACAGATGTCATTGTGTATGACTGGTAGCAGAGATGGAGCTCCATCAAAGAGTTTGGGACCTGTAATCACATCTCGTTCAACCAGCAGGCAGTAGAGATGGAACATTTGCCTCAAAGGCTGCAAGAAATGAAAGCTAGAATCAGGGTCACGTTCCTCATAAAGGAGGGGATACTTCACTGGTATGCGGTGGGTGTAATCTGAGAAGAAAATGAGAAGGAAGAACCCTTTTTGAGGAATGAGCGGGTCTAGTAGGGGCTGTTTGAGGCATCTTTAGACTTGGCTACCACCCCCAAGAGATTATAATATCATTGGAGTTTCCCACCTCCAATAAGGGAGCAGGCAATGGTGCAGGTGACACAGGGGTCTGTCGCTCATTTCTCCATGTCAAGGTCTCTGGCACTGCCTGAGCCAGGTCACATACAACCAAGGCACTTGGAAATCAGGCTACAGGAAACAGGTGGAGGAAGTCCCCCCAGCCTCCGAGGACAAGAAGATGCGGACACCTGAAGAAGATTACTGTATTACCCTTCTTATAATATTTTCCTGGTTTTACACTTTGTGCACAGCCTTTATTAGTGTAGTAGTAAAAAAATTCATTTTTGTATGTGTTTGCGTTTTTTATGCGCATGTGTTTGATGGGAAAAAAAAAATTTCCAGGAGAATTTCCTTGACACAAGCCACGTCAAATGGGCGTGTCTCATGGAATTTCTGTATATAGACTCTTGTACATATGAAATCCTCAGAGTTTGCTCCTGTATCCTACGTCAAGATGGATCTTGGCATGGAGAGTTTCTATCGAAATCTGGATTTGGATGTCAACTTGTTTCTTGCCCTTGTGAGCAAGAATGGAAAAGAGTAAGACAGAGAAGACGGCGCTGGTGCTTTTGGCAGCACCTAATTATTGAACTCAGACAGAGCCGTGGAGGCTACCACTCCTTATACAGTGACTCCGTTAAAACCCAGAGAAATATTTTGAGTACACAAGGATGTCTCAAGAGAGCTTCATGGAATTGCTGGTTCATGTACAAGGAGCCATCAGCAGGCAGGACACCCAGCTCCGTAGAGCGATTCCTGCAATATTTAAACATTTAGGGTATGTGCACACGTAGGTGGGATGTCTGCGGATTTTTCTGCACCTGTTTTTGTAAATCCGCAGGTACACCGCACCGCATTTTTTGTGCGGATTCCACCTACGGTTTTACACCTGCGGATTCCTATTATGGAGCAGGTATAAACCGCAGCGGAATCCGCACAAAGAATTGACATGCTGCGGAATGTAAACCGCTGCGTTTCCGCAGCATGTGCATTGCGGATTTTGTTTTCCATAGGTTTACATGGTACTGTAAACTCTTGGAAAACAGCTGCAGGTCCGCAGCATCCAAACCACTGCGGATCCGCAGCAAAATCCACAACATGTGCACATAGGTTAATCCCATAATCCGACATTAGGTTTGGCAAAAGCACTTTAATAATACATAATTATCAAAATTTTACCTAAGCATGTATGAAGTGACGCGCAGAGTGATGGATAAAACAGTTTTTTATTAACACAATGTTAAAACAATTTATTTAAAATAGACAAGGAGATGAAAAGGGGATTTGTAGGACCTCCAACCAAAATTCAGGAGGTGACACACAAGATGGTATTTTTTGCTGCTTGTAGGGAATATTTATAATTATATTTCTCTTTCGTTATTTATATTTTTATTATTTATCTCACTCACCATTAATGTTTCTTAAAATATTAATTGAGATTTCTGCTATGGTTACTCACATTGTCTTATGACTGTATCATACCCGTTTTACTACATTCACTCTACCCACCCCATACCATGGCACTTTAATATGCCCACAGCACTTTATATTATACTAGATGGTGGCCCGATTCTAATGCATCGGTATTCTAGAATATGCATATTGCCCAGCCACGTAGTATATTGCCCAGCCACGCAGTATATTGCCCAGCCACGTAGTATATTGCCCAGCCATGTAGTATATTGCGCAGCCACGTAGTATATTGCCCAGTGACGTAGTATATTGGCCAGCCATGTAGTATATTGCCCAGCTACGTAGTATATTGCCTAGTGACGTAGTATACAGCTCAGAGCCATGTAGTATATTGCCCAGCTACGTAGTATATTGCCCAGTGACATAGTATATTGCCCTGTCACGTAGTATATTGCCCAATGACGTAGTATATTGCCCAGTGATGTAGTATATTGGCCAGCCACGTAGTATATTGCCCAGCTACGTAGTATACTGCACAGTGACGTAGTATACAGCACAGAGCCACGTAGTATATTGCACCGCCACGTAGTATATTGCCCAGCCACGTAATATATTGCACAGCGACGTAGTATATTGCACAGTGATGTAGTATATTGCCCAGCCACGTAGTATATTGCCCAGCCACGTAGTATATTGCCCAGCTACGTAGTATATTGCCCAGCCACATATGTCACAGGTTAAAAAATAAAAAATAAACATACTCACCTTCGGATCTGGAGCAGGCGATAAGCGCCCGGCTCACACCATTCCTTTGCATCTTTCACCTTCCTCTCAATCCGCCCACTCCAGTCCCCCTTTCGGCCTGTGGCAATCCGGAGCCTAAACATGGGGCGGTTCCATTCTCAGCCGCTATCGACACATGTTCCTCCTGTCCCGCCCCCCCGCTCTCCCTGTAAGGTGCATCTTGCGCCAGTTCGGTACCGTGCCTCGACCTTGAATCGGTACTAACATTGTGACATGCCAGATTATGCCCCTCCTCTGTCTCCCTCCTCACCCTCCAGTCTCCCCTCTGTCTAGTGGTAATCCGGAGCTTCCACAAGGGGCATTCCCACTCACGGCTGGTGTTTACAAACACGCCCCTTTCTCTTAGGCCCTCCTCTGGATAGTGCGCATGCGCCGGTCTCGTACCTTGCCCGGACTTCCAATCAGCGCCTACACCATGACACGCAGTGCGTTCCACTGCATGTCATTTGGCGCAAAACTGGAAGTCCACTTTGGTATGGGCGAGGGCGACTGACGTCATGCGCCGACAACTCCAGACACGCTTCCCTAACTCCACCCCTATCCTGCCTCCTATTCACATGTGGGGCATATAAACCCATCCATCTGCCTAGTTTCCTCCACGCCCCCCTGAAGAAGAAGCTGTAAACGCGAAACGGCGCTCGTCGGGCACAGGCCGGTGACACCACCACATCTCTCTGCTGTCGCTCCGCCTTTTTTAACCCAGGTAATCCTTTTCCATTCACTTGTGTTCCATCTTATCCAGCTATAGTCTGAATCCCTATATCCATGCACTATCCATAGTGTGGATGCCTTGGCCATCTAGTGGCCATTATCCATAACCACCACATAGGTTTTTTACCTTATTTTCACCAATTGCGATTCTTTCTATTTCTGTTACATGTGGTTTCCATAGTAATGGTAATACTATAGTGAACTTTACCTCGGGTTTGGATTTAGGCACAAACTGGTTTTGTGTTCCTATTAGAGGTGAGGTTTAAGAGGTTAAAGTTTGAGACGCCATTGACGTCCTCACCCTTTCTTTACACATACCTCTCCAATCCCCTCAGGGAACATTCCCTACAAGCAGCAAAAAATACCATCTTGTGTATCACCTTCTGAATTTTGGTTGGAGGTACTACAAATCCCCTTTTCATGTCCTTATCTATTTTAAATAAATTGTTTTAATATTGTTTTAATAAAAAACTGTTTTATCTCCCTGTATAATATAAAGGGTCACTTTAAAGACCTTCCGACACACTTGTTTCATAACAAAATCAAATCTTATATACAATCAAACAGGTTGCCCGTGGTCTCGGAGGAGTGCCTCGCGAACCTTGAAGAAGACTTCTCATTAGAGGAGGTCACCTCAGTGATTGGGGACTTGAAGTCGGGCAAAAGTCCTGGCCCTGATGGTTACTCAGCAGGGTTTTACAAGCAGTTCTCGGATTTGTTGGGCCCTTCATTCCGGCCGCGTGTAATTTTGTTGCCTCGGGGGGGTCCTTTCCCCCACAGGCCCTATCTGCTCATATAACAGTCATCCCGAAACCAGAGAAAGATCGCTCATTATGTAGTAGTTATCGTCCTATCTCACTTATCAACATAGATGTTAAAATTTATGCCAAAATGATTGCTAAAAGATTAAGTTGTCTCCTGCCTCACCTGATCAACCAAGATCAGGTAGGATTCGTCCCGGGAAGAGAAGATAGAGATAACACTATAAGAACTATTTCTTTGATAGACAGAGCAAATAGGACAGGAGACCGTATGTGTATATTCTCAATCGACGCCGAGAAGGCATTCGACAGGGTGGGTTGGGATCTTATGTATCAAACGTTAGAGGGCATTGGATTAAAAATGAAAATGCTGAGGAGTATTATGGCTCTGTATGACTCTCCCTCTGCACAACTCAAAGTTAATGGCTCCTTATCAGAACCCCTACACATACGAAATGGTACGAGGCAGGGGTGCCCTCTGTCACCCCTGTTGTATATATTAGCTATGGAACATTTGGCCAATGTGATCTGTAATACTAAATCTATAAAAGGGGTAAAGATCCTTTCAGAGGAACACAAGTTGGCACTTTTTGCTGATGATGTGCTCATGTTTATTACCTCCCCTATAACCACTATACCCAATGTTTTATTGGAATTGCATTGCTTTGGCCAACTGAGCAATTTTAGAATAAATTCACACAAATCTAAAATGCTAAACATTTCTTTACCACCCGCACTGAACCCTCAGTTACATTCCTTCCTGTTTAAATGGCGCTCTGATTCCCTTAGATACCTGGGTATAGACCTGGCTGCCAAGACGTCACAATTATTCGAAGCTAATCATAAAATGGCCCTTCGTAGAGCAGAGCTTGATCTGGGGAAATGGAACAGACTACACTTGTCATGGCTTGGGAGGATCAATACAATAAAAATGGATTTATTACCACGTCTTTTGTATTTTTTCCAGACTATACCTATGGTCCTGCCTGCCTCTTTTTTCTCCAGACTCAAGACGGCAATTACAAGCTATATTTGGTCAGGTAGGCGTCTTCGCCTGTCGTACCAACTATTAAGCAGATCTAACCAAGATGGGGGATTGAGCCTCCCTAACTTTCAGCTTTATAATCATGACTCTCTAGGAACCTGCCGTTTAGATGTATATCATCATAAACATTAAAAAAAGTGGGTGGACTTAGAGTCAAAGATCTCAATGACTAATCCCAAAACAAGCATCTGACAAAGTGGAAATATTGGGGTTCAGGGTGGGAGCCTCCCCTTCCTTACGAGAAATCTGATCCTTTTTGTTAAACGCAACAATTTACAGCTCAATATTTCATCTACACCAGGCCCCTTGACCCCGATCTCTGACAACCCAGACTTCCCCGCGGGTTTAGATAAAGTTATATTCCTTCATAAACACAAGGATAACCACCCAATAGTCCATGATTACATTACCCAATCTTCTATAAAACCCTTGCAGTCCCTCTATGGAGGGGCAGAGATTCCCCCTGGGGTATGGTTTTTTATGAACAAATCAGAAGCTATGTTTACAAAATATCCAGACAGGTTGATCCATTCTGACCACTTACTTCTTTTGTGTCAGCTTGCTTGGATGGGGACCCTCCATCGCACACAGTTTCATTCTTACATAAAATGTTCCAGGGGCATCGGCTGTCTACAGTTGATCCTCGAGTTTTCTTCTCCAAATGGGAAAACGACCTGAACAAACCATTAACGCTTGAAGATAGGAATAAGAGTCTTCTCCACACGTTCAGATCTTCATTATGTGCAAATTACCAAGAGAGAAGTTATAGACTCTTGTCTCGTTGGTACAGATGTCCAGACAGCATTCATATTATGTTCCCCAAAACTCCAGATACGTGTTGGAGATGTTGGAAGGAGAAGGGATCATATACACATATCTGGTGGTCTTGCCCACCCATTAAGGGTTTTTGGGAAGATGTTTTTGATCTCCATAACAAATTATCTCTTCACAAGGTTCGACCTACAATGGAGGTGGCTCTACTTTCTGTATGTGATCTCTCCATAGCCAAGTTTAAGAGAGGCCTTCTCAGACATTTTTTGACAGCTGCACGCAATTTGATACCCCGTTACTGGAAGCAATCGAATCTCCCCTCAAGGTCTGAACTTGTGGTAGAACTAAACCATCTCTTCAGAATGGAACAGCTGGTTGGTCAGGACATGGGAACTTTGGACAAAGTGATGAACATATGGACCCCTTGGATAATGTTTAGAGAAACCACAGAGCTGACTACTTGGCTTAGCTAATTTATGGAATACATTATTGATACCTTTGGGCATGTATCTCTTGGGGTAAACAAATATGCATTAATACTAACTAAAGGCTAAGTTGGACAGTATAGCGGAAGCCGTACCCTCCCTCCCCCTCCTCCTTCTTTTTCTGTTCTCCCTCACTTTCTATTTTTCTTTTATTAATCATTAAATTGGTTAAAATCACATTATAGTCATAAATAGCAAAAAAAGAGAAGAAAGCAGATGCACTCACCAGATGCAGTTCACAAAACGTCCTTTATTTCAGTGCCAGCCGGCACATAATTCTCGGCACGGGGGAGAGGGAAGTGGACAGGGAGAGTGCGACAGGTAAGACGACGGCCGTTTCGCGCTGCTTGAGAGCGCTTCTACGGGTCCATAGTCAGACGGGAAATGACATCAGGCTAAGTAGGCAAATGCATGCGAACTACACCTGCTTCATTAACCCGCCAGACACCAGAGAAAGTGCACAGGTACATTAAAAACAATTATAATTAAAAACAAATGCATAGTACTGCCAAAGAGAAGAGAGACAAATAATCTAAACTTCCAATCAATATGAAATGTTAACATATAATATCATAATTATATCACGAATGTCCACGATATGCATAGCAGGGGGAGCAACAACAATACACCTCTTAATGTTATTTATCCAAACAGCATGACAGAAACATATAGCTCCATTACATCCACAAGGGGCCAGATGGAATGAAAACGAAAAACAAAAAGGAGGAGACAAAGCGAAAAAAATATATATATATATAAAGATCCGAGCTACAGAAATACAGCCATATCAACTCTGTCATTAAGGCCGGCGGGGCCAGTCGCTCTTGTTCGCAAAATCCATTTTGCCTCCTGTCTTAGGAGAATCTTATGGAGATCGCCCCCCTGTGCTGGTAAAACTATTTTTTCAATGCCTGCAAAGGTTAAAACCTCCGGATTGCCATCATGATTTTCTTTTATATGGTCAATTAGCCTAGGAACACCTTTGCCAGAGGTGACAGATTTAAAGTGCTCTCTGAATCGTACGTATAATCTACGGATGGTTTTTCCTATATAAAATCGTCCACAAGGACAAAAAACAACGTACACTACGAACTCTGTTTTGCAGGAAATGAATTGTCGGACCTGATGTGTTACCGGTCGAATATGCAGGGTCTGACCCAATACATGAAACCGACAAAACTGACACTGTCCGCACCGGTGATTACCTGCTGGAATTGCTCGCTCTAACCAATTGGATCTGTCTTTTGTAACTCGATTACGTATGAGGACATCCCTAATACGGACTCCCCGCCTATTTGACACTAAAGGTCCTCCTGCCATTCTACTCGTCAATTCTCTGTCCCTCTCCAAGACATGCCAGTGCCTACGGAGAGTAGCTCTAATCTCCCTATCCAAGGGACCATATTGAAAGCAGAAAGAAAAACGCTGCGATACTGCACTCGACGAATTTTTTACGGACCCTGAACTAGTTGCTTCAACTCGATCTAATGTCGTATTTAACAGGTCCTCCGGGTATCCTCTTTTGCGTAGTCTCTCACAAAGCTCCCCCGACTGTCGCCTAAAGCCCTCTTGAGTATTATTTACCCGACGTGTCCTCAATAACTGGCTATACGGTAAGGAATTTTTTGTATGGTGAGGGTGGAAGCTATCAAAATGTAAGATGGAATTCACCGCAGTGGGCTTACGAAATATGGAAGTACACACCTTTCCTTCAATCACCTCCCACCCAAATGTCCAAAAATTCTAACGCCAGACCCCCAAATTTATATGTGAAGGACATCCCCATCACATTACTGTTATTAAGGTAATTAACAAAAAGTTGGAAGTCCGTTTCAGTGCCGTCCCATATCAGGAACAGGTCATCCACAAACCTCAGAAGCAACTTGATGTGCTTCAAAAAAACATTAGAAGTGGAATAGATATTATCCTCCTCAAATACCGCCATAAATAAATTGGCGAAAGTACATGCAGCCGGGGTCCCCATGTCAGTACCGGTGGTCTGCCTGTACCAGGTGTCCAAAAAGGTAAAAGCGTTATGGGTTAGAATGAAGTCCAATCCCCCGCACACAAAATTAATATACGTCTGGCTTTTGTCGGTAGTATTCAAAATACGTCTGATAGTCTCTACGCCTAAATTTTGAGGTATATTTGTGTACAGGCTGACCACATCGATAGAAGCCAGGGAGAACCCCGGCTGCCAAACAAAATCCTGAATATGATGGAGGAAGGAATTTGTGTCCCTGATATAGGACGGCACTTTAACAAGCAACGGGCGCAACAGCCAATCAATATACTGTGAAAGAGGCTCAGTGAGAGAACCTACCCCCGAAACAATAGGTCTCCCGGGTGGAGCAGTAATAGACTTGTGAATTTTCAGCAGATAGTACCAGTGTGGTCGTATTGGGAAGCTAGGAAGTAATCTCTCTGTCTTTCTCTGTGGAATTACCCCATTCTCTACAGGCTTCCTGAGAAAAGAGCATAGCTCTCCCTTAAATTTGTGGGTGGGATCACCCTGCAACTTTACATATACCGAAGTGTCTGACAATTGTCGATTAGCCTCCGCTATATATGATTCCCTTGGCAGCAAGACCGTACGACCCCCTTTATCAGCGGGGCGTATAATGACATCGGTCCATTTGGCTATCTCCTTCAGAGCTTTAATTTCATTGCCAGTCAGATTGGGGGCAGCCCTTTTATACAAAAGCGACTCCATATCTTTAAGGACCAAAGTTTCAAATAAATCAATCATGTTGCCAGGGGAGACAGGTGGTAAAAAAGTAGAGGGAACCCCTCCCAAAAAGGGACCATATTCCTCCGAACTCACAGTCACTTCAACGGGTCTCTCATTAGCAAGGCTGAGTAAACATGCTGCATCATCCTGCAAATCTGCTAAAGATCCCCCTTGGGCATTAGCCATGAACCCCAAAGGACCTACACTGCAGGGACGTTCTCCTTCCAAAACTCTAGGGACAGTCGGGTTACAATGAAAGAACTTATATAAATGCATTTTTCTAGTCGCTTTGAACAAGTCAACCTGAAAGGAAACAAAATCAAAAGAATCTGGGAAATAGAAATTCAAGCCTTTAGCCAACAAAGTTAATTGATCAGAATTGAGACTGCGTTGTGTCAAATTCACGACGCAATCCTCTTGGGGAACAGTTACAGACGTTCTTGTCCCCATGAAACGAATTTCCTTTTGCGCTGCCACATCGAACTTGTGTCTGCGCTTGCCCCTCCGTGTCTTTCTCCTAAAGGGACAGTAGCGGAGCGTTGGATGTCCAAGTGCGTCTCCTCTGATGAACCCGCATTAGTAGAGGGACCCTCGCTCAAACTGGAATCCGACTCAGTCGTTAGATATTCTCTCCCGCCTTGCTGATTAGATTTTCTTTTCTGATGGGAGTAGCGTTTCCTTTGTTTTGATCTTTTATTCTGAAAAAACGCAGATTGATTGTCCTTTGGCATTTTATTCCAGGAAAAAATGTTACCAGTCTCATAGTCACCTTTATCACGCAAAAATTTGTCTCTTTTTCGTTGTTTCGTTTCCGCTTGTATGATGATTAATCTTGAATCCAGTTTTTTATTTAAAGCAGCCCACTGGCTGTCCGTCAACCTACTTTGTAGCTCAATTTGGGTCTTCAATATATCTGCGTTCAACAAATCATAACTGTTTATATTGGATTTTAAAACCAATTCCAACAGGTCTTGGGAGCATTTGAGCATTATCTTCTCCCACTCATTTTTGAAAGATGCATCATTACTGTGATGTGAAATGTATTTCCATACCCGCAAACCTCTCGGGACTCTCTGGTTGTCAACATATGATTGTAACGAATTGTTCGTCCAAAAAAGTCTTACTTCCCTTTCGGAAAGGTTGGTCAGTTTATGTTCTAAAGCCCTAGTGCTCAGCATATGCACTTCATCTGTCTGTTCGCACTCTTTGAAATAGTTTCCAGCGTCCTCCCAGCCGACTTGCAAACTGCCACGCACAGGTGCCAAATCCGACTGCATGATTAGGTGAAGCTACACAGCAATTACACCTTCAGAAAATTCCACACCAATTCTCAAAAAGAGCGTGCCTGCTCTAAAACATATATGAATATGGAGACCAAAAAGCAGGTGTAGTTCGCATGCATTTGCCTACTTAGCCTGATGTCATTTCCCGTCTGACTGTGTAGCTTCACCTAATCATGCAGTCGGATTTGGCACCTGTGCGTGGCAGTTTGCAAGCCGGCCGGGAGGATGCTGGAAACTATTTCAAAGAGTGCGAACAGACAGATGAAGTGCATATGCTGAGCACTAGGGCTTTAGAACATAAACTGACCAACCTTTCCGAAAGGGAAGTAAGACTTTTTTGGACGAACAATTCGTTACAATCATATGTTGACAACCAGAGAGTCCCGAGAGGTTTGCGGGTATGGAAAGACATTTCACATCACAGTAATGATGCGTCTTTCAAAAATGAGTGGGAGAAGATAATGCTCAAATGCTCCCAAGACCTGTTGGAATTGGTTTTAAAATCCAATATAAACAGTTATGATTTGTTGAACGCAGATATATTGAAGACCCAAATTGAGCTACAAAGTAGGTTGACGGACAGCCAGTGGGCTGCTTTAAATAAAAAACTGGATTCAAGATTAATCATCATACAAGCGGAAACGAAACGACGAAAAAGAGACAAATTTTTGCGTGATAAAGGTGACTATGAGACTGGTAACATTTTTTCCTGGAATAAAATGCCAAAGGACAATCAATCTGCGTTTTTTCAGAATAAAAGATCAAAACAAAGGAAACGCTACTCCCATCAGAAAAGAAAATCTAATCAGCAAGGCGGGAGAGAATATCTAACGACTGAGTCGGATTCCAATTTGAGCGAGGGTCCCTCTACTAATGCGGATTCAACAGAGGAGACGCACTTGGACATCCAACGCTCTGCTACTGTCCCTTTAGGAGAAAGACACGGAGGGGCAAGCGCAGACACAAGTTCGATGTGGCAGCGCAAAAGGAAATTCATTTCGTGGAGACAAGAACGTCTGTAACCGTTCCCCAAGAGGATTGCGTCGTGAATTTGACACAACGCAGTCTCAATTCTGATCAATTAACTTTGTTGGCTAAAGGCTTGAATTTTTGTGTCCCAGATTCTTTTGATTTTGTTTCCTTTCAGGTTGACTTGTTCAAAGCGACTAGAAAAATGCATTTATATAAGTTCTTTCATTGTAACCCGACTGTCCCTAGAGTTTTGGAAGGAGAACGTCCCTGCAGTGTAGGTCCTTTGGGGTTCATGGCTAATGCCCAAGGGGGATCTTTAGCAGATTTGCAGGATGATGCAGCCTTGCTAATGAGAGACCCGTTGAAGTGACTGTGAGTTCGGAGGAATATGGTCCCTTTTTGGGAGGGGTTCCCTCTACTTTTTTACCACCTGTCTCCCCTGGCAACATGATCGATTTATTTGAAACTTTGGTCCTTAAAGATATGGAGGCGCTTTTGTATAAAAGGGCTGCCCCCAATCTGACTGGCAATGAAATTAAAGCTCTGAAGGAGATAGCCAAATGGACCGATGTCATTATACGCCCCGCTGATAAAGGGGGTCGTACGGTCTTGCTGCCAAGGGAATCATATATAGCGGAGGCTAATCGACAATTGTCAGACACTTCGGTATATGTAAAGTTGCAGGGTGATCCCACCCACAAATTTAAGGGAGAGCTATGCTCTTTTCTCAGGAAGGCTGTAGAGAATGGGGTAATTCCACAGAGAAAGGCAGAGAGATTACTTCCTAGCTTCCCAATACGACCACACTGGTACTATCTGCCGAAAATTCACAAGTCTATTACTGCTCCCCCCGGGAGACCTATTGTTTCGGGGGTAGGTTCTCTCACTGAGCCTCTTTCACAGTATATTGATTGGCTGTTGCGCCCGTTGCTTGTTAAAGTGCCGTCCTATATCAGGGACACAAATTCCTTCCTCCATCATATTCAGGATTTTGTTTGGCAGCCGGGGTTCTCCCTGGCTTCTATCGATGTGGTCAGCCTGTACACAAATATACCTCAAAATTTAGGCGTAGAGACTATCAGACGTATTTTGAATACTACCAACAAAAGCCAGACGTATATTAATTTTGTGTGCGGGGGATTGGACTTCATTCTAACCCATAACGCTTTTACCTTTTTGGACACCTGGTACAGGTACAGGTACAGTCCATGGGGACCCCGGCTGCATGTACTTTCGCCAATTTATTTATGGCGGTATTTGAGGAGGATTATATCTATTCCACTTCTAATGTTTTTTTGAAGCACATCAAGTTGCTTCTGAGGTTTGTGGATGACCTGTTCCTGATATGGGACGGCACTGAAACGGACTTCCAACTTTTTGTTAATTACCTTAATAACAGTAATGTGATGGGGATGTCCTTCACATATAAATTTGGGGGTCTGGCGTTAGAATTTTTGGACGTTTGGGTGGAGGTGATTGAAGGAAAGGTGTGTACTTCCATATTTCGTAAGCCCACTGCGGTGAATTCCATCTTACATTTTGATAGCTTCCACCCTCACCATACAAAAAAATCCTTACCGTATAGCCAGTTATTGAGGACACGTCGGGTAAATAATACTCAAGAGGGCTTTAGGCGACAGTCGGGGGAGCTTTGTGAGAGACTACGCAAAAGAGGATACCCGGAGGACCTGTTAAATACGACATTAGATCGAGTTGAAGCAACTAGTTCAGGGTCCGTAAAAAATTTGTCGAGTGCAGTATCGCAGCGTTTTTCTTTCTGCTTTCAATATGGTCCCTTGGATAGGGAGATTAGAGCTACTCTCCGTAGGCACTGGCATGTCTTGGAGAGGGACAGAGAATTGACGAGTAGAACGGCAGGAGGACCTTTAGTGTCAAATAGGCGGGGAGTCCGTATTAGGGATGTCCTCATACGTAATCGAGTTACAAAAGACAGATCCAATTGGTTAGAGCGAGCAATTCCAGCAGGTAATCACCGGTGCGGACAGTGTCAGTTTTGTCGGTTTCATGTATTGGGTCAGACCCTGCATATTGGACCGGTAACACATCAGGTCCGACAATTCATTTCCTGCAAAACAGAGTTCGTAGTGTACGTTGTTTTTTGTCCTTGTGGACGATTTTATATAGGAAAAACCATCCGTATATTATACGTACGATTCAGAGAGCACTTTATATCTGTCACCTCTGGCAAAGGTGTTCCTAGGCTAATTGACCATATAAAAGAAAATCATGATGGCAATCCGGAGGTTTTAACCTTTGCAGGCATTGAAAAAATAGTTTTACCAGCACAGGGGGGCGATCTCCATAAGATTCTCCTAAGACAGGAGGCAAAATGGATTTTGCGAACAAGAGCGACTGGCCCCGCCGGCCTTAATGACAGAGTTGATATGGCTGTATTTCTGTAGCTCGGATCTTTATATATATATATATTTTTTTCGCTTTGTCTCCTCCTTTTTGTTTTTCGTTTTCATTCCATCTGGCCCCTTGTGGATGTAATGGAGCTATATGTTTCTGTCATGCTGTTTGGATAAATAACATTAAGAGGTGTATTGTTGTTGCTCCCCCTGCTATGCATATCGTGGACATTCGTGATATAATTATGATATTATATGTTAACATTTCATATTGATTGGAAGTTTAGATTATATGTCTCTCTTCTCTTTGGCAGTACTATGCATTTGTTTTTAATTATAATTGTTTTTAATGTACCTGTGCACTTTCTCTGGTGTCTGGCGGGTTAATGAAGCAGGTGTAGTTCGCATGCATTTGCCTACTTAGCCTGATGTCATTTCCCGTCTGACTATGGACCCGTAGAAGCGCTCTCAAGCAGCGCGAAACGGCCATCGTCTTACCTGTCGCACTCTCCCTGTCCACTTCCCTCTCCCCCGTGCCGTGAATTATGTGCCGGCTGGCACTGAAATAAAGGACGTTTTGTGAACTGCATCTGGTGAGTGCATCTGCTTTCTTCTCTTTTTTTGCTGGATTGTCATGGACTATTTTTCTGCAGATTGCACCTCCTGGTTCATTTCTTAGACTGCTGCACACATTGTTGGTGTACCACCGGTTTTCTCTAGTTTCTAGGGCTGTGCCGCTCTCTTTTTCTTTTTTTGGTCTCCATAGTCATAAATAGGATACTGTTTGGATACCCTACTTCAACAATACATTCAAAACTAGTTAATAGTACGGGTTCCGGATAAATTGGTTTCTTAATGACCATACATTCCGTCACTAATAGTAATACGCTATCATAAGGTCAGCGGATGGAGCGCTCTTGAGCGTACGCTCAGAAATCTGCTTCTGATCCCTGATTCTCTTTGAATAATTACCAGAATAGCTTCTTTTTATATTAAAAGAGACGAAGGAGTCATTACATAGGATTGTATGGAAGAGTTTATTGTATTTTTTCTTGGTCATAATATTAAGAATACCAAATGTTATTTCAAGCTGTTTCTATTTGCTACTATTTCAACTTGAAATGTATCATTATGTGAGAATTTACTTAATAAACTTGATTTACACAAAAGCACTGTTTTATCCATCACTCTGCGCTTTACTTCATACCTGCTTAGGTAAAATTTTGATAATAACGTGTGCACATACCCTAACACCTGGCATAATTATAGTGCTTTGGCACAAAGCACTATATTGTAATCCGATCGTAGTTAACTTCTTATTCTTCTTATTATTATTATTCAGTTCGCTATTAATGTGGCCCGAACCACTGCACTCACAGACTCCAGTGAGGTGTCATTTCGAAGCCAGCGTTCCTGAGAGGTGTGCTAAGTATTTTTCGTGTCGATCAGATTTGTAGTTTTGGCGCAATTTGCGTTTGAAATTTTTTTTCCCCTCATTGGAATGCATTTTCTCAATGTATTTCAATAGGCAAATTTTCCCAAAGGGTTATAATGGCCTGATTTCTGAGGCAATTTCAAAATAACTGCCCACTGCCACCTGGCTGATTAGCTCATTGATATGCGCAGTCAGACCCAGTTACTATGCCAACGCCTACGAACTCTACATGACCCCACTAGGACACAGGTTTTGCCAGATAATATCAGCTCTTAAAGTGACCAGCCCACCAAATCAGACCCCTAGTGGCCCCGCCCACCAAATCCGACCCAGAGTGGCCCCGCCCACCAAATCGGACCCGAGTGGCCACGCCCACCAAATCGGACCCCGAGGTGCCCCGCCCACCAAATCAGCACCTGAGGTTCCACGCCCACCAAATCAGTCCTGAGGGGCATCCAAGTGTAAAACTCTTGCAGGGGCAGCCTGGGCACCATTCCAAAGCACTATCTGTAGTTCCTTCAGGAAATACCCATCTAGTTATTATTGTTCGTTCTGCAATGTACTTAATATTTTTCCCTTTTTTTGTTTTGCAAAAAAACTGTTCAAAATATTATTGTTCTAAAAGCCTTGTCCTTTTCTCTATTTTTTTTCCTTTCTCCGTTTTGCAAAACCACTGTCATAAATATTATTGTTCTGAATTTTTTTTTCTTTCTCTGATTGGCAGATTCCTGGCTACCGGAGAGAGCCTATCATTGCTCCATTTCCAGTTCGCATAGGAATTTCACCACTATCTGGGATTGTAACAGACACCTGTTGTGCTTTGTGGGATGCTCTCCATGAGGAATTTATCCCCCTACCCACTATGGAAATATGGCAGAAAACTGCAGAAAAACATTTTGAATTTTGTAATTTCCCAAACTGTTTGGGGGCAGTGGATGGAAAATATATCCGGATTACCAAATTGGCTGGAACTGGATCTGAGTACTTTCATTATAAAAATATTTTTCCATAGTGCTCATGGCAATTGCAGCTGCGGACTGTAGGTTTGTTGCCATGGACGTTGGATCTTTTGGCCATGGTAATGACTCCCAGACATTTAAAAATTTGGACATGGGCCAACGGTTGTATGGGAATCATTTTAATTTCCCCCTGCCAAGACCTCTTCCCAGCACCGAAGGCCCACCAATGCCATTTGTTGTGGTTGGGGATAAGGCCTTTCAGATGTGTGGAAACCTCCTTAAACCATACTCCAGTTCGGACTTGAACCACACAAAAAAGGATTTTTAAATATAGACTGACCAGGGCACGAAGAACTGTGGGGTGTGCCTTTGGTATACTTGTCTCGAAATGGCGCATTTTAGGGACAGCCTTTATTCTGAAATTGAGACAGTCAATTAGGTGGGCAAGGCGTGTCTGGTTATGCAAAACTATATAATTGCAAAAGAGCGACCCAACATTGAACTTCATAAACCTGTTAGTATTTCATTGCCAGATTACCATCATCACCCTCTGAGGACAACAGTTGAATTTGCCCAAATGAGGGATACATTTGCGGCATACTTTGTTTTTGAGAATAGACACATGTCATGGCAAGAAATGATTTAATGAAATGTTCTTGTAATGTTATTTAATGTTATGTTCCTGGAATGTTTAATTTTACCTTTCATGTTTGCTGAAAATAAAACACCTCTAGTCAAACACCTGTTCTAAGTGCCCTCTACATGACAATACTTTTTTTACAGTTTAATAAGGTGATCACCTGTTCACAACTACAGTCTTTATAAAATCAACTCTCTGTTTAGCGGAGATTGCATGAGACAGGAGGGAGTGTATTTTAACCAAATTGGGTTATGTCACCCATGGTTTACACTACACCTCTTTTCTCTCAGCTCAGTGCTATGGTAGGTGACCTTAGATTAGCTCCATCGTCTCTTCAGTCAGCATTTCTATAGACCAATAGATTAATGCAGACTGAAGAGATGATGGAGATAATCCATCTCATATTTACTCACCTGCCCGAGTGCTGACACCTGGGCTTGTGAGCATTGCTGACCACTGACCCTTTGTGCTGTATTAATATTTTTTTGGGAGGATTTTCAGTCCTCTTTGTGATTTTGCCACCTCATAGCTCCATGACAGACACTTGAAGCAAAGCTGCAGTGTAAAGCAAATAAAGAAGAGGGGCAGCAGATTGTGTGTCATGGAGATATGAGGTGACAAAAACACAGTGTGTGTAGACGGCGACGTGTGTGTGTTGACGGCGCACGGTGTGTGTTGATGGCAACGAAAGAGACAAAGAACAGGCAGTGATAGGGAAAAAACAACACAAATTTATTTATTTAACAAAAAATATATATTTTTTGTCGAGACAAGGAGGGGGAAATAATATGAACATGGGGGGTGTGGAGCTGGGAGGATTGGCTAGGTGTGGTCAATGAAGGGGTTCCAGTGGAAGGGCTTACTAAACTTGTGGGGTCTGGGAGGTCAAGACTGGAAGTGGACACATTAGGAGTGGGAGCATGGGATGGGAGAGACACATTAGAAGGAAGAGACAAACTAGACAAGACAGACACATTGGGAGGTGAGGGTGGAGGTAGTCGGACAGTTATGGTGGCATGACTCTTTTTAAATTTCTAGATGCAGGTAAAGAAGCTGCGGAGACACCATCACGTGTTTCTCGACGCAAGCAGTGAATAGCCAGGCCTTTCCCCGGGAAGGAACAACCACGGGAAGGGCAGCATCCTATGAAGGAAAGCCACCTATGCCAAGCATGGTATCCATCCACAGACAGCTGCGTTGAGAAACACGTGATGGTGTCTCCGCAGTGTTGGATGTTTTGGTCTCCCCGAGGCCAATCATCTGTGCCTTTATAGCCTTTTTACTAGGCACTGCTCCTAATAGCCAGATTCCTACTCCACACTGATGAGGGGCAAAAACCCCGAAACAGCTGTCTGTGGATGGATACCATGCTTGGCATAGGTGGCTTTCCTTCATAGGATGCTGCCCTTCCCATGGTTGTTCCTTCCCGGGGAAAGGCCTGGCTATTCACTGCTTGCGTCGAGAAACACGTGATGGTGTCTCCGCAGCTTCTTTACCTGCATCTGCATATTTCCCATAAGGGATGGGGGCAGTGTTCTGGAATCACTGCGTTGAGAAACACGTGATGGTGTCTCCGCAGTGTTGGATGTTTTGGTCTCCCCGAGGCCAATCATCTGTGCCTTTATAGCCTTTTTACTAGGCACTGCTCCTAATAGCCAGATTCCTACTCCACACTGATGAGGGGCAAAAACCCCGAAACAGCTGTCTGTGGATGGATACCATGCTTGGCATAGGTGGCTTTCCTTCATAGGATGCTGCCCTTCCCGTGGTTATTCCTTCCCGGGGAAAGGCCTGGCTATTCACTGCTTGCGTCGAGAAACACGTGATGGTGTCTCTGCAGCTTCTTTATCTGCATCTGCATATTTCCCATAAGGGATGGGGGCAGTGTTCTGGAATCACTGCGTTGAGAAACACGTGATGGTGTCTCCGCAGTGTTGGATGTTTTGGTCTCCCCGAGGCCAATCATCTGTGCCTTTATAGCCTTTTTACTAGGCACTGCTCCTAGTAGCCAGATTCCTACTCCACACTGATGAGGGGCCAAAACCCCGAAACAGCTGTCTGTGGATGGATACCATGCTTGGCATAGGTGGCTTTCCTTCATAGGATGCTGCCCTTCCCGTGGTTGTTCCTTCCCGGGGAAAGGCCTGGCTATTCACTGCTTGCGTCGAGAAACACGTGATGGTGTCTCCGCAGCTTCTTTACCTGCATCTGCATATTTCCCATAAGGGATGGGGGCAGTGTTCTGGAATCACTGCGTTGAGAAACACGTGATGGTGTCTCCGCAGTGTTGGATGTTTTGGTCTCCCCGAGGCCAATCATCTGTGCCTTTATAGCCTTTTTACTAGGCACTGCTCCTAATAGCCAGATTCCTACTCCACACTGATGAGGGGCAAAAACCCCGAAACAGCTGTCTGTGGATGGATACCATGCTTGGCATAGGTGGCTTTCCTTCATAGGATGCTGCCCTTCCCGTGGTTGTTCCTTCCCGGGGAAAGGCCTGGCTATTCACTGCTTGCGTCGAGAAACACGTGATGGTGTCTCCGCAGCTTCTTTACCTGCATCTGCATATTTCCCATAAGGGATGGGGGCAGTGTTCTGGAATCACTGCGTTGAGAAACACGTGATGGTGTCTCCGCAGTGTTGGATGTTTTGGTCTCCCCGAGGCCAATCATCTGTGCCTTTATAGCCTTTTTACTAGGCACTGCTCCTAATAGCCAGATTCCTACTCCACACTGATGAGGGGCAAAAACCCCGAAACAGCTGTCTGTGGATGGATACCATGCTTGGCATAGGTGGCTTTCCTTCATAGGATGCTGCCCTTCCCGTGGTTGTTCCTTCCCGGGGAAAGGCCTGGCTATTCACTGCTTGCGTCGAGAAACACGTGATGGTGTCTCCGCAGCTTCTTTACCTGCATCTGCATATTTCCCATAAGGGATGGGGGCAGTGTTCTGGAATCACTGCGTTGAGAAACACGTGATGGTGTCTCCGCAGTGTTGGATGTTTTGGTCTCCCCGAGGCCAACTATCTGTGCCTTTATAGCCTTTTTACTAGGCACTGCTCCTAATAGCCAGATTCCTACTCCACACTGATGAGGGGCCAAAACCCCGAAACAGCTGTCTGTGGATGGATACCATGCTTGGCATAGGTGGCTTTCCTTCATAGGATGCTGCCCTTCCCGTGGTTGTTCCTTCCCGGGGAAAGGCCTGGCTATTCACTGCTTGCGTCGAGAAACACGTGATGGTGTCTCCGCAGCTTCTTTACCTGCATCTGCATATTTCCCATAAGGGATGGGGGCAGTGTTCTGGAATCACTGCGTTGAGAAACACGTGATGGTGTCTCCGCAGTGTTGGATGTTTTGGTCTCCCCGAGGCCAATCATCTGTGCCTTTATAGTCTTTTTAAATTTCTGTCCCGTCTTTGGTGGCTGCCTTCTTTTTGCATGTATCCTTGGGAGGGTGGGAGTGGTGGGGTTAGCAGGGCATGCAGAATGTGGACCTGGCCTTGTGGTGGCAGTGGACAGTCGTGCAGGATCTGGCCCCGGCCTGGTGGTGGCGGTGGACAGCCGTGCTGGTTCTGGACCCTGCCTGGTGGTGGCGGTGGATAGCCATGCAGGATCTGGACCTGACATAGTGGTGGATGACCACGCAGGAGCAAGCCTCAGCATGGTGGTGGTGGAGTGGCTTTCAGCAGCACCCGGTATGGTGGTGGCGGTGTAGTGGTGTGCGGCAAGACTGGGCATGATGTGGCCGTACAGTGGTATGCAGCAGAACTTGGTATTGAGGTAAAGTGTGTAATTGATGACACAAGTGAAAATACCACCTGTGGCTGCTGTAAGTTCCGAGTCTGCTGCATAGCCTGAACGTAAGAAGCATTGCAGGCCTGCATCACACTGAGCTGGAGTTCAGGAGTAAGGTGTTCCGACATTCCCCGCTCTATCTGATTAAAAAACATTGTGTGCTGGTCTCTGGAGGTCGGCTTTCAGACAGTTAAGGCGTTGGTTGACATCCTGGAAAAGTGTGTTAATATGGGTCAGACCACTTTCCAGTCTAACTCCCAGCACCTTCAGGCCATTCTGGAAGACCAAGCTCAAGTGAAGAAACTCAGGCATAAGTGACCTGTCTGGGAAGAGCCCCCACAAAAAGAGTCAGAGGACTGGGATGGGGAACACCTGAAGGACCAGCTGCCTGTTCTCCAGACTGTGAAGCTGGCCCACTTGCTGCTTTGCTGGTGGATGGCTGGGACTGCTCCGTGGCTGTTCGATGAGAGACCGCTCCAGAGGATGATCCAGGTTCAAGGGTGCTGCTCCAGGTACTGTGAAAAGAAAAGAAAAGTAAAACATTACTACCAAAAAATAACAATTGTAAAAGTGCCAACTCCTGTCGAAAAGAAAAATTCAGATTAGAGAATACAACATAATGGAATATAACACAAAAATACTTATGTTTTCTGAACAAGGACAGACCTCAGGAAATCCAGCACCCGGTGGTATTTATATTTCCCTATCCTTGCTGCAGAACCACTTGAATCTCCGGTCTCAGGCTCTTGTTGAAGCGGTCCTTCATCGAAAGCCAACTGGTTTTGACTTTGTTCACTGTGAATAAGGACAAAAAATTGTTAAACAATGCACTTTAGGCTGGGATCACACAAAGGTGTGTGATGCAAGAAACTCACAGGAGTTTATCGCATCACACACGGTTGTGTGATCCCGGCCTTCAGGTTAACTTGCCACACCATACCACATTTCAATACCTGCAAAATTATTTTCTGACTTGTGGTGTGGCGTTGTCCCAGTCATCCACCTGCGCTTGGGTCACCTCATACTACAGCCGCCGAATCACCACAATGTCCGAGTGCTGCTGCTCCCGGGTGTTCCACATCGCAACTCGCCCCTGCACCAATGTGATGAGGAGGTCATTATCAATGGTTTCTTCTTCTTCCCATTGTGGAACCTTGGAATGAAAGAAAGACATTAATGTTGTAATGATAAAACACTTAAAACTAAAACAGTCAAAAAGGACAAAAAACAGTCAAGAGTACCAAAAACAGAGCTTGGGCCTGAGTCTGTTGCACCTTCTCATCTGCACTGGAATGGTTCTGTAAAGAAAAATAAACATTTTGTCACATGTGTAAAGTGAGAGTGAATACTTACCAATCAGTAGCAAATATACTCACTTCAGTGCCCTGTCCACTTTGTGCTCTGCACTGGAGGACATGATGAGGAATGCTGCAAGAGAGGCAGAAATGATTTACAGACTGCAGGGAGAAAAAGAGACAGGCAGACATATAGCTTGTATACTCACATTTTGTTAGTCAGGGTCTTCCAAAAAAAAGTCTTCCAATGCTTCCAAAAAAGATGCTGCAATGCTTGTAGTGTCTTGAAAGTACTGGACTTCCACTGCCCACACCTTTTAAAAGGTTTGTTTGGGGGGTGGCTTAAAACCAGTTCCTAGATATGTTTACTCATAAAAATGCATGCATATGCAAACGCAATCGTACGCATGTCCTTGCATACCAATGCTTTCCCATAGACTGTAATGCGTTTTTTGACGCACTTCTTCCGCAAGCGTCCACATGCGTATGGCTTTGGAAATTTGCTGCCACAAAAAATGCAACATGGTGCATCAGCCATGCCCAGCAGCACATCGCGAAAAGAATGCATGCCTAAGCAAACACAGGCGAACACTTGCAAGTGCACAAACCTGCGTCCTCAATGTTAAAGATATGAAATCAAGACGCATGTGGATGTATGCGTCACAAACGCTGCGGACACAACCCCAAATGTGAATCCAGCCTTAAAGCAAGTCAAAGTGAAATATATAAAATGCAAATTGCAAAAATGGCTTTTGAATATTAGGAAAAATACATGAAAAATACATGAGATGCTTTGCACAAAATTTGGCCAAATAATGCCTGCCCATCAACCAACGTCAAGGTGGCCTCATGAGCCTGATGGGTCCCTGAGCAATGTGACCACCTCTCTAAGGCATGTCTGAATGCATTGGTGAATGTGGACACCTCTCTCAGTAAAGTCTACTTTTATGGGTGGGCAGGAACCAGCTGTGATTAAAATCACCACATGGTGAAGGGCGGAGTACTCAGTCAGAAAGCTAGTATACAAATAACAGAAAACTGACCGGCACATCAAAAACTAGTCTGAACAGGTGCATACCAAAAAACAGCTACTTACATTTAAAATATACAAAAATGGTTGCACTCAATCATGTTAAAGCATATCAATGTGAAATATATGAAATGTGAATAGCAAAAATGGCTTTTGAATATTAGGAAAAATACGTTTTACCTGCGGATTCCCCGTGGATTTACTGCGGATTTAGTGCAGTTTTTGTGCGGATTTCACCTGTGGATTCCTATTATGGAATAGGTGTAAAACACTGTGGAATCCGCACAAAGAATTGACATGCAGCAGAAAATAAACCGCAGCGTTTCTGTGCAGAATTTTCCGCAGCACATACAATGTGGATTTTGTTTTCCATACGTTTACATGGTACTGTACAACGCATGGAAAACTGCTGCGGTCTCGCAGGGCCAAATCCGCTGCGGATCTGCAGCCAAATCCGCAACGTGTGCACATACCCTAAAACTCCAGGAAAAAAAGTTATTTTTTTCTGGTTTAATTAGTTAGACATACAGTTCAGCATCCTTTGTGTAAAATTAGGGTGGGTTAAAAAAATTTTAAACATTTTTGCTTGGCCTGGTACAGTTCACAAAACATGTTTGTTCTAAAAATTGACTATTGTCATATAAACTGTAGAACCTGCTTTATGTGAAATTTCTCTGGTTTTAAATAAAATATAATTGTCCATCTACAGGTGTAAAAATTTGGTTCTTCAAAAATTGTCTATTTTCATATACACTCTAGAACTTGGTTTGTATAAAAAGTTTTTTTTTTTTAATAAAAACCTAAATTTTTCTGTTACAAGTGTTATATATACTGTTGAACTTGAGTTGTGTGAAATTTTGTTGGTTTGAAAAAAAAGCCTAAGGCTGGGTTCACATTGCGTTAACAGCAGCCCGTTCAATACATACGTTAACGGGCTGCTGTTAACGCAAGTGCTGGTTTTGCAGCACGCTAGCGCAGATAGAGCATCTGCTAGCATTATCTGCGCTAGCAGTGTCGTACCCGGAAACGCTGCAGCCCGCATCTCAGGGTCCATCACTCAATGATGGCATATGGCTAGCAGACGCCCATTGTGGGCATGCGCTAGTGATGCATCCGACATTGCTTTCAATGGCGGCGTTAACGGACTACGTTACACCGCGTTATGCCGTGGTGTAACATAGTCCGTTTAACGGAGGCGCAGAACGCAATGTGAACCCAGCCTTAATTGTCCTGCTACAAGTGTAGAAATTTGGTCCCTTGGTACTCGGTCCACAACTGCCACTATTTTCCCGCAGTTTCGTCAACGCCTTGTAACAGCACCTGTGCCCTTACGAACATGGTTACTGGGATTGTCTACTTAATCTTGCCTTGCGCAGGCGTGTACTACGGAGGACAGAGAATGAACTTTAATCCAATATTGTGGCCAGCATGCAGCCAGCGGGTAAGGAAAGGGTGAATCAAACACCTGAAAACTCTGTCCATATGACCGAAAATCGGTCCCGCCAAATTCAAGTTCCCTTTAGGTCTGCTCTTAGCCTTCTATTTTGCAAACTTAACATTCCCAGATCCTTTAGCTGTTCCTCATACGACATACTTTGCAGTCTGCTCTTTGAACTTGCTCCAGTTTTTCAATGTTTGTTTTAAATGTGGTGCCCAGAACTGGACACAATATTCCAGATGAGACCTGACCAAGGCGTAGAGGGGATATTTCACGTAACCTGGACACTATGCTTCTCTTAATACATCCTAGAACTGTATTTGCCTTTTTTGCTACTGCATCACACTGTTGACTCATGCACAGTCTGTGATCAATTAGTATGCCTGTGAAAGTCTTTTTACACGTGCTGTTGCTTAGTTCTATTCCTGTGATTTTTGCCAAGATGTAGAATCTTGCATTTCTCCCTGTTAAATGCCATTATATTAGTCACGCACATTGTTCAAGCTTATCTAGATCTTTCTGAATAATTTCTCTGTCTTCTCTAGTGTTAGCTATCCCTCCTAGCCTTACATTGTCTGCACATGTGATCAGTTTACCTTCAGTTCCCTTATCTATATAATTTATAAAAAATTTGAACAACACTGGGGCATGGACATAGCCTTATGGTACTCCACTAGTAGCACTTTTTCAATTGGATGTTCAACCACTTATCAACCCTCTTTGAGTACGATCACTGAGCCAGTAATAAATCCACCTAACCTTAGCCTTGTTAATTGCATACTTGGTAATTTTTTCTATTTGGATAGTATGAGATACTTTATGAAATGCTTTGCTGAAGTCCACTTCATGGCCAGCAACTCTCGATTGCCCACATCATAATTACGCTCAGCGGGCGAAAACTTCCTGGAAAAGAAAGCACATGGTTTCATCACTGAGCAATCAGAACCTCTCTGTGACAAAACCGCCCCTGCTCCAATCTCAGAAGCATCAACCTCGACCTGGAACGGAAGAGAAACATCCGGCTGACACAACACAGGGGCAGAACAAAAACGACGCTTTAACTCCTGAAAAGCTTCCACAGCAGCAGAAGCACAGCAGCAGAAGACCAATTAACCAAATCAGCACCCTTCTTGGTCAAATCGGTCAATGGTTTGGCAATGCTAGAAAAATTACAGATGAAGCGACGATAAAAATTAGCAAAGCCCAGGAACTTTTGCAGACTTTTCAGAGATGTCGGCTGAATCCAATCCTGGATGGCTTGGACCTTAACTGGATCCATCTCGATAGTAGAAGGGGTAAAGATGAACCCCAAAAATGAAACTTTCTGCACACCGAAGAGACACTTTGATCCCTTCACAAACAAAGAGTTAGCACGCAGGACCTGAAAAACCATTCTGACCTGCTTCACATGAGACTCCCAATCATCTGATAAGATCAAAATGTCATCCAAGTAAACAATCAGGAATTTATCCAGATACTCACGGAAGATGTCATGCATAAAAGACTGAAACACAGATGGAGCATTGGCAAGTCCGAACGGCATCACTAGATACTCAAAATGACCCTCGGGCGTATTGAATGCAGTTTTCCATTCATCTCCTTGCCTGATTCTCACCAGATTATACGCACCACAAAGATCTATCTTAGTGAACCAACTAGCCCCCTTAATCCGAGCAAACAAGTCAGATAACAATGGCAAGGGATACTGAAATTTAACAGTGATGTTATTAAGAAGGCGGTAATCAATACACGGTCTCAGCGAACCATCCTTCTTGGCTACAAAGAAGAACCCTGCTCCCAGTGGTGATGATGATGGGCGAATATGTCCCTTCTCCAGGGATTCCTTCACATAACTGCGCATAGCGGCGTGTTCGGGCACGGATAAATTAAATAATCGACCTTTAGGGAATTTACTACCAGGAATCAAATTGATAGCACAATCACAATCCCTATGCGGAGGTAGAGCATCGGACTTGGGCTCTTCAAATACATCCTGATAATCAGACAAGAACTCTGGGACCTCAGAAGGGGTGGATGACGAAATCGACAAAAATGGAACATCACCATGTACCCCCTGACAACCCCAGCTGGATACCGACATGGAATTCCAATCCAATACTGGATTATGGGTTTGTAGCCATGGCAACCCCAACACGACCACATCATGCATATTATGCAACACCAGAAAGCGAATAACTTCCTGATGTGCAGGAGCCATGCACATGGTCAGCTGGGCCCAGTATTGAGGTTTATTCTTGGCCAAAGGTGTAGCATCAATTCCTCTCAATGGAATAGGACACCGCAAAGGCTCCAAGAAAAACCCACAACGTTTAGCATAATCCAAATCCATCAGATTCAGGGCAGCGCCCGAATCCACAAACGCCATGACAGAAAACGACGACAAAGAGCATATCAAGGTAATGGACAGAAGGAATTTGGACTGTACAGTACCAATGACGGCAGACCTAGCGGACCGCTTAGTGCGCTTAGGACAATCAGAAATAGCATGAGTGGAATCACCACAGTAGAAACACAGACCATTCAGACGTCTGTATTCCTGCCGTTCAACTCTAGTCATAGTCCTATCGCACTGCATAGGCTCAGGTTTAACCTCAGGCAGTACCGCCAAATGGTGCACAGATTTACGCTCGCGCAAGCGTCGACCGATCTGAATGGCCAAAGACAAAGACTCATTCAAACCAGCAGGCATAGGAAATCCCACCATGACATCCTTAAGAGCCTCAGAGAGACCCTTTCTGAACAAAGCTGCCAGCGCAGATTCATTCCACTGAGTGAGTACTGACCATTTCCTAAATTTCTGACAATATACTTCTATATCATCCTGACCCTGGCACAAAGCCAGCAAATTTTTCTCAGCCTGATCCACTGAATTAGGCTCATCGTACAGCAATCCGAGCGCCAGGAAAAACGCATCGACACTACTCAATGCAGGGTCTCCTGGCGCAAGAGAAAATGCCCAGTCTTGAGGGTCGCCGCGCAAAAAAGAAATAATAATCAAAACCTGTTGAATAGGATTACCAGAAGAATGAGGTTTCAAGGCCAGAAATAGCTTACAATTATTTTTGAAACTTAGAAACTTAGTTCTATCTCCAAAAAACAAATCAGGAATAGGAATTCTTGGTTCTAACATAGATTTCTGATCAATAGTATCTTGAATTTTTTGTACATTTATAACGAGATTATCCATTGAAGAGCACAGACCCTGAATATCCATGTCCACACCTGTGTCCAGAATCACCCAAATGTCTAGGGGAAAAAAAAAAGTGAACACAGAGCTGAGAAAAAAAAAAAAAAAATGATGTCAGAACTTTTTCTTTCCCTCTATTGAGAATCATTAGTGGGCTCCTTGTACTGTTATGTTTGCTAATGACAGGTGTTATGAAGGCAATCCAGAAACACAGTGTGCTTAGCGATCAGAGCGCACACAGTGATCTGACAAATACCCAAAAATACAAGAACGAGCTCTGAGACGTGGAAACTCTGTAGACTGCACACCTGATCCTATCCTAAACACAACTAAAAGCGGCTGTGGATTGCGCCTAACAACTACCTAGGCAACTCGGCACAGCCTAAGAAACTAGCTAGCCTGAAGATAGAAAAATAGGCCTGACTTGCCCCAGAGAAATTCCCCAAAGGAAAAGGCAGCCCCCCACATATAATGACTGTTAGTAAGATGAAAAGACAAAACGTAGGGATGAAATAGATTCAGCAAAGTGGGGCCCGATATTCTAGGACAGAGCGAGGACAGTAAAGCGAACTTTGCAGTCTACAAAAAACCCTAAAGCAAAACCACGCAAAGGGGGCAAAAAAAAAACCACCGTGCCGAACTAACGGCACGGCGGTACACCCTTTGCGTCTCAGAGCTTCCAGCAAAACAAAAGACAAGCTGGACAGAAAAAAAGCAACAAAAAAAGCAAAAAGCACTTAGCTATACAGAGCAGCAGGTCACAGGAACAATCAGGAGAAGCTCAGATCCAACACTGAAACATTGACAAGGAGCAAGGATAGCAGCATCAGGCGGAGTTAAGTAATGAAGCAGTTAACGAGCTCACCAGAACACCTGAGGGAGGAAGCTCAGAAGCTGCAGTACCACTTGTGACCACAGGAGTGAATTCAGCCACAGAATTCACAACACTCAACATATCCAGAACAGCCTGTACCTTTGGTAGATGAGTACCCCAGTCCGGGCTGAAGACCACAATGTCATCCAGGTAGGCGGTGGTATACTTCTTATACATAGCCAGGACTTGATCCATAGCCCTATGGAAGGTTGCTGGGGCCACCAGTAGACAAAAAGCCATTCTGGTGTTTTGGAAATACTCATCAGGTGTCGAGACAACTGTCTTCTCCTTAGCACCCTGGGACATGGGAATTTGCCAGTAGGCCTTCCTTAGGTCCAGGGTGGTAATGTACCTCATGGTTCCCAGTCTATCAATGAGTTTGTCCACTTGGGGCATTGGATACGCATCAGATTTGGAGACCTCATTCAGTTTGTGGTAATCGTTGCTGAACTGGCACCGATCGTCGGGACGAGGATGATGAGACTCGACCATTCGTTTTTCGACTCTTCGATCATCCCAAGGTCCAACATCCTCTTCACCTCATTGGCTATTACCTCCTGATGTGCTTTGGGAATTCGATATTGCCTGAGGTTCACCCTTACATGTAGCTCCGTCAACACATCATGCTCTGTCACCTGCGTATGCTCTGTCACCTGCGTATGCCCTGGCAACTCGGAGAACAGGTCACGGTTCTGCTGCAACAGTTCCTGACACTGTTGTATCTGTGCTGGTGTGAGAGTCTCTGCAATAGTGATGTTGTCCACTGTGGCTTGGCGACTGGCACCTAGGCAAGAGGTTTCCAGTGGTTCACGTGGTATATTTGATGCGGCTTCCTTTGGCCTGGTTCGTGTACCTTGCAATTCACTTCACTCAGCTTCTCGACTACCTCGCGTGGGCCTTGCCACTCGGCTAGGAACTTGCTCTCTACTGTCGGGATAAACACTAGCATACAGTCCCTGGACTGTAACTGCCTTACTCTCGCTGACCTGTTAAATACCCTTGCCTGGGCTTCCTTCACCTGCAGAATATGCTCCTTTATGATTGGCATCACCTTCGCAATCCCTTCCTGTAAGTGAGCGACACTCTTTATGATGCTCCGGTATGGCGTTACCTTAGCTTCCCAGGTTTCCTTTGCATTGTCCAGGAACCCTCTCGGATGCTGACCTTACAGGAGCTCGAATGGTGAAAAGCCAACAGAGGCTTCTGGCACTCCTCTGATTGAGAAGACCAGTAACAGAAGCAAATAGACCAAATCTCGGCCATCCTTCTCAATGACCTTCTTGAGCATTGCCTTTAAGGTCTTAGTGAAGCCTTCTATTAGGCCATCTGTCTGCAAATAGTAGACTGAGGTTCGCAGCTGGGCAATCTGAAGGACATTACACAATTCCCTCATCACCTTGCTCATGAACGGGGTTCCTTGGTCAGTCAAGATCTACTTCGGTAGACCCGTCCATGCCAAAATATGAACAAGTTCCCTAGTTTGTTATGTCTGCTAATGACAGGTGTTATGAAGGCAATCCAGAAACACAGTGTGTTTAGCGATCAGAGCGCACACAGTGATCTGACAAATACCCAAAAATACAAGAACGAGCTCTGAGACGTGGAAACTCTGTAGACTGCACACCTGATCCTATCCTAAACACAACTAAAAGCGGCTGTGGATTGCGCCTAACAACTACCTAGGCAACTCGGCACAGCCTAAGAAACTAGCTAGCCTGAAGATAGAAAAATAGGCCTGACTTGCCCCAGAGAAATTCCCCAAAGGAAAAGGCAGCCCCCCACATATAATGACTGTGAGTAAGATGAAAAGACAAAACGTAGGGATGAAATAGATTCAGCAAAGTGGGGCCCGATATTCTAGGACAGAGCGAGGACAGTAAAGCGAACTTTGCAGTCTACAAAAAACCCTAAAGCAAAACTACGCAAAGGGGGCAAAAAAAACCCACCGTGCCGAACTAACGGCACGGCGGTACACCCTTTGCGTCTCAGAGCTACCAGCAAAACAAAAGACAAGCTGGACAGAAAAAAAGCAACAAAAAAGCAAAAAGCACTTAGCTATACAGAGCAGCAGGTCACAGGAACAATCAGGAGAAGCTCAGATCCAACACTGAAACATTGACAAGGAGCAAGGATAGCAGCATCAGGCGGAGTTAAGTAATGAAGCAGTCAACGAGCTCACCAGAACACCTGAGGGAGGAAGCTCAGAAGCTGCAGTACCACTTGTGACCACAGGAGTGAATTCAGCCACAGAATTCACAACAGTACCCCCCCCTTGAGGAGGGGTCACCGAACCCTCACCAGAGCCCCCAGGCCGACCAGGATGAGCCGCATGAAAGGCACGAACAAGATCGGAAGCATGAACATCAGAGGCAAAAACCCAGGAATTATCTTCCTGAGCATAACCCTTCCATTTAACCAGATACTGGAGTTTCCGTCTAGAAACACGAGAATCCAAAATCTTCTCCACAATATACTCCAATTCCCCCTCCACCAAAACCGGGGCAGGAGGCTCAACAGATGGAACCATAGGTGCCACGTATCTCCGCAACAACGACCTATGGAATACATTATGTATGGAAAAGGAGTCTGGGATGGTCAAACGAAAAGACACAGGATTGAGAACCTCAGAAATCCTATACGGACCAATAAAACGAGGTTTAAATTTAGGAGAGGAAACCTTCATAGGAATATGACGAGAAGATAACCAAACCAGATCCCCAACACGAAGTCGGGGACCCACACGGCGTCTGCGATTAGCGAAAAGTTGAGCTTTCTCCTGGGACAAGATCAAATTGTCCACTACCTGAGTCCAGATCTGCTGCAACCTATCCACCACAGAATCCACACCAGGACAGTCCGAAGACTCAACCTGTCCTGAAGAGAAACGAGGATGGAACCCAGAATTGCAAAAAAATGGAGAAACCAAGGTAGCCGAGCTGGCCCGATTATTAAGGGCGAACTCAGCCAACGGCAAAAAGGACACCCAATCATCCTGGTCTGCAGAAACAAAACATCTCAGATATGTTTCCAAGGTCTGATTGGTTCATTCGGTCTGGCCATTAGTCTGAGGATGGAAAGCCGAGGAAAAGGATAGGTCAATGCCCATCCTACCACAAAAGGCTCGCCAAAACCTTGAAACAAACTGGGAACCTCTGTCAGAAACAATATTCTCAGGAATGCCATGCAACCGAACCACATGCTGAAAGAACAAAGGTACCAAATCAGAGGAGGAAGGCAATTTAGCCAAGGGCATCAGATGGACCATTTTAGAAAAGCGATCACAGACCACCCAAATGACTGACATCTTTTGAGAAACGGGAAGGTCAGAAATGAAATCCATCGAAATATGTGTCCAAGGCCTCTTTGGGACCGGCAAGGGCAAAAGCAACCCACTGGCACGAGAACAGCAGGGCTTAGCCCTAGCACAAATCCCACAGGACTGCACAAAAGTACGTACATCCCGTGACAGAGATGGCCACCAGAAGGATCTAGCCACTAACTCTCTGGTACCAAAGATTCCAGGATGACCAGCCAACACCGAACAATGAAGTTCAAAGATACGTTTATTAGTCCACCTATCAGGGACGAACAGTTTCTCTGCTGGACAACGATCAGGTTTATTCGCCTGAAATTTTTGCAGCACCCGCCGCAAATCAGGGGAGATGGCAGACACAATGACTCCTTCCTTGAGGATACCCGCTGGCTCAGATAAACCCGGAGAGTCGGGCACAAAACTCCTAGACAGAGCATCCGCCTTCACATTTTTAGAACCCGGAAGGTACGAAATCACAAAGTCGAAGCGGGCAAAAAATAAAGACCAACGGGCCTGTCTAGGATTCAAGCGCTTGGCAGACTCGAGATAAGTCAAGTTCTTATGATCAGTCAATACCACCACGCGATGCTTAGCTCCTTCAAGCCAATGACGCCACTCCTCGAATGCCCACTTCATGGCCAGCAACTCTCGATTGCCCACATCATAATTACGCTCAGCGGGCGAAAACTTCCTGGAAAAGAAAGCACATGGTTTCATCACTGAGCAATCAGAACCTCTCTGTGACAAAACCGCCCCTGCTCCAATCTCAGAAGCATCAACCTCGACCTGGAACGGAAGAGAAACATCTGGCTGACACAACACAGGGGCAGAACAAAAACGACGCTTCAACTCCTGAAAAGCTTCCACAGCAGCAGAAGACCAATTAACCAAATCAGCACCCTTCTTGGTCAAATCGGTCAATGGTTTGGCAATGCTAGAAAAATTACAGATGAAGCGACGATAAAAATTAGCAAAGCCCAGGAACTTTTGCAGACTTTTCAGAGATGTCGGCTGAATCCAATCCTGGATGGCTTGGACCTTAACTGGATCCATCTCGATAGTAGAAGGGGTAAAGATGAACCCCAAAAATGAAACTTTCTGCACACCGAAGAGACACTTTGATCCCTTCACAAACATAGTAACATAGTTAGTAAGGCCGAAAAAAGACATTTGTCCATCCAGTTCAGCCTATATTCCATCAAAATAAATACCCAGATCTACGTCCTTCTACAGAACCTAATAATTGTATGATACAATATTGTTCTGCTCCAGGAAGACATCCAGGCCTCTCTTGAACCCCTCGACTGAGTTCGCCATCACCACCTCCTCAGGCAAGCAATTCCAGATTCTCACTGCCCTAACAGTAAAGAATCCTCTTCTATGTTGGTGGAAAAACCTTCTCTCCCCCAGACGCAAAGAATGCCCCCTTGTGCCCGTCACCTTCCTTGGTATAAACAGATCCTCAGCGAGATATTTGTATTGTCCCCTTATATACTTATACATGGTTATTAGATCGCCCCTCAGTCGTCTTTTTTCTAGACTAAATAATCCTAATTTCGCTAATCTATCTGGGTATTGTAGTTCTCCCATCCCCTTTATTAATTTTGTTGCCCTCCTTTGTACTCTCTCTAGTTCCATTATATCCTTCCTGAGCACCGGTGCCCAAAACTGGACACAGTACTCCATGTGCGGTCTAACTAGGGATTTGTACAGAGGCAGTATAATGCTCTCATCATGTGTATCCAGACCTCTTTTAATGCACCCCATGATCCTGTTTGCCTTGGCAGCTGCTGCCTGGCACTGGCTGCTCCAGGTAAGTTTATCATTAACTAGGATCCCCAAGTCCTTCTCCCTGTCAGATTTACCCAGTGGTTTCCCGTTCAGTGTGTAATGGTGATATTGATTCCCTCTTCCCATGTGTATAACCTTACATTTATCATTGTTAAACCTCATCTGCCACCTTTCAGCCCAAGTTTCCAACTTATCCAGATCCATCTGTAGCAGAATACTATCTTCTCTTGTATTAACTGCTTTACATAGTTTTGTATCATCTGCAAATATCGATATTTTACTGTGTAAACCTTCTACCAGATCATTAATGAATATGTTGAAGAGAACAGGTCCCAATACTGACCCCTGCGGTACCCCACTGGTCACAGCGACCCAGTTAGAGACTATACCATTTATAACCACCCTCTGCTTTCTATCACTAAGCCAGTTACTAACCCATTTACACACATTTTCCCCCAGACCAAGCATTCTCATTTTGTGTACCAACCTCTTGTGCGGCACGGTATCAAACGCTTTGGAAAAATCGAGATATACCACGTCCAATGACTCACCGTGGTCCAGTCTATAGCTTACCTCTTCATAAAAACTGATTAGATTGGTTTGACAGGAGCGATTTCTCATAAACCCATGCTGATATGGAGTTAAACAGTTATTCTCATTGAGATAATCCAGAATAACATCCCTCAGAAACCCTTCAAATATTTTACCAACAATAGAGGTTAGACTTACTGGCCTATAATTTCCAGGTTCACTTTTAGAGCCCTTTTTGAATATTGGCACCACATTTGCTATGCGCCAGTCCTGCGGAACAGACCCTGTCGCTATAGAGTCACTAAAAATAAGAAATAATGGTTTATCTATTACATTACTTAGTTCTCTTAGTACTCGTGGGTGTATGCCATCCGGACCCGGAGATTTATCTATTTTAATCTTATTTAGCCGGTTTCGCACCTCTTCTTGGGTTAGATTGGTGACCCTTAATATAGGGTTTTCATTGTTTCTTGGGATTTCACCTAGCATTTCATTTTCCACCGTGAATACCGTGGAGAAGAAGGTGTTTAATATGTTAGCTTTTTCCTCGTCATCTACAACCATTCTTTCCTCACTATTTTTTAAGGGGCCTACATTTTCAGTTTTTATTCTTTTACTATTGATATAGTTGAAGAACAGTTTGGGATTAGTTTTACTCTCCTTAGCAATGTGCTTCTCTGTTTCCTTTTTGGCAGCTTTAATTAGTTTTTTAGATAAAGTATTTTTCTCCCTATAGTTTTTTTGAGCTTCAATGGTGCCATCCTGCTTTAGTAGTGCAAATGCTTTCTTTTTACTGTTAATTGCCTGTCTTACTTCTTTGTTTAGCCACATTGGGTTTTTCCTATTTCTAGTCCTTTTATTCCCACAAAGTATAAACCGCTTACACTGCCTATTTAGGATGTTCTTAAACATTTCCCATTTATTATCTGTATTCTCATTTCTGAGGATATTGTCCCAGTCTACCAGATTAAGGGCATCTCTAAGCTGTTCAAACTTTGCCTTCCTAAAGTTCAATGTTTTTGTGACTCCCTGACAAGTCCCCCTAGTGAAAGACAGGTGAAACTGCACAATATTGTGGTCGCTATTTCCTAAATGCCCAACCACCTGCAGATTTGTTATTCTGTCAGGTCTATTAGATAGTATTAGGTCTAAAAGTGCTGCTCCTCTGGTTGGATTCTGCACCAATTGTGAAAGATAATTTTTCTTGGTTATTAGCAGAAACCTGTTGCCTTTATGGGTTTCACAGGTTTCTGTTTCCCAGTTAATATCCGGGTAGTTAAAGTCCCCCATAACCAGGACCTCATTATGGGTTGCAGCTTCATCTATCTGCTTTAGAAGTAGACTTTCCATGCTTTCTGTTATATTTGGGGGTTTGTAACAGACCCCAATGAGAATTTTGTTACCATTTTTCCCTCCATGAATTTCAACCCATATGGACTCGACATCCTCATTCCCTTCGCTAATATCCTCCCTTAAAGTGGACTTTAGACAAGACTTTACATAGAGACAAACCCCTCCTCCTCTCCGATTTTTACGATCCTTTCTAAACAGACTGTAACCCTGTAAGTTAACTGCCCAGTCATAGCTTTCATCTAACCATGTCTCGGTTATTCCCACTATGTCAAAGTTACCTGTAGATATTTCTGCTTCTAGTTCTTCCATCTTGTTTGTCAGGCTTCTGGCGTTTGCGAGCATGCAGTTTAGAGGATTTTGTTTTGTTCCAATCTCCTCACTGTGGATTGTTTTAGAAATGTTCTTACCTCCCTTCTGAGTATGTTTTCCTGGGTCGTCTTTGTTCGAGTCTAATGTTTTTCTTCCCGTCCCCTCTTCTTCTAGTTTAACGCCCTCCTGATGAGTGTAGCGAGTCTTCTGGCGAATGTGTGTTTCCCAGGTTTGTTGAGGTGTAGTGCGTCTCTGGCGAGGAGTTCATCATACCAGTAATTCACACCGTGGTCCAGGAATCCAAATCCTTGTTGTCTGCACCAACAAAGAGTTAGCACGCAGGACCTGAAAAACCATTCTGACCTGCTTCACATGAGACTCCCAATCATCTGAGAAGATCAAAATGTCATCCAAGTAAACAATCAGGAATTTATCCAGATACTCACGGAAGATGTCATGCATAAAAGACTGAAACACAGATGGAGCATTGGCAAGTCCGAACGGCATCACTAGATACTCAAAATGACCCTCGGGCGTATTGAATGCAGTTTTCCATTCATCTCCTTGCCTGATTCTCACCAGATTATACGCACCACGAAGATCTATCTTAGTGAACCAACTAGCCCCCTTAATCCGAGCAAACAAGTCAGATAACAATGGCAAGGGATACTGAAATTTAACAGTGATCTTATTAAGAAGGCGGTAATCAATACACGGTCTCAGCGAACCATCCTTCTTGGCTACAAAGAAGAACCCTGCTCCCAGTGGTGATGACGATGGGCGAATATGTCCCTTCTCCAGGGATTCCTTCACATAACTGCGCATAGCGGCGTGTTCGGGCACGGATAAATTAAATAATCGACCTTTAGGGAATTTACTACCAGGAATCAAATTGATAGCACAATCACAATCCCTATGCGGAGGTAGAGCATCGGACTTGGGCTCTTCAAATACATCCTGATAATCAGACAAGAACTCTGGGACCTCAGAAGGGGTGGATGACGAAATCGACAAAAATGGAACATCACCATGTACCCCCTGACAACCCCAGCTGGATACCGACATGGAATTCCAATCCAATACTGGATTATGGGTTTGTAGCCATGGCAACCCCAACACGACCACATCATGCAGATTATGCAACACCAGAAAGCGAATAACTTCCTGATGTGCAGGAGCCATGCACATGGTCAGCTGGGCCCAGTATTGAGGTTTATTCTTGGCCAAAGGTGTAGCATCAATTCCTCTCAATGGAATAGGACACCGCAAAGGCTCCAAGAAAAACCCACAACGTTTAGCATAATCCAAATCCATCAGATTCAGGGCAGCGCCCGAATCCACAAACGCCATGACAGAAAACGACGACAAAGAGCATATCAAGGTAATGGACAGAAGGAATTTGGACTGTACAGTACCAATGACGGCAGACCTAGCGGACCGCTTAGTGCGCTTAGGACAATCAGAAATAGCATGAGTGGAATCACCACAGTAGAAACACAGACCATTCAGACGTCTGTATTCCTGCCGTTCAACTCTAGTCATAGTCCTATCGCACTGCATAGGCTCAGGTTTAACCTCAGGCAGTACCGCCAAATGGTGCACAGATTTACGCTCGCGCAAGCGTCGACCGATCTGAATGGCCAAAGACAAAGACTCATTCAAACCAGCAGGCATAGGAAATCCCACCATGACATCCTTAAGAGCCTCAGAGAGACCCTTTCTGAACAAAGCTGCCAGCGCAGATTCATTCCACTGAGTGAGTACTGACCATTTCCTAAATTTCTGACAATATACTTCTATATCATCCTGACCCTGGCACAAAGCCAGCAAATTTTTCTCAGCCTGATCCACTGAATTAGGCTCATCGTACAGCAATCCGAGCGCCAGGAAAAACGCATCGACACTACTCAATGCAGGGTCTCCTTGTACTGTTATGTCTGCTAATGACAGGTGTTATGAAGGCAATCCAGAAACACAGTGTGCTTAGTGATCAGAGCGCACACAGTGATCTGACAAATACCCAAAAATACAAGAACGAGCTCTGAGACGTGGAAACTCTGTAGACTGCACACCTGATCCTATCCTAAACACAACTAAAAGCGGCTGTGGATTGCGCCTAACAACTACCTAGGCAACTCGGCACAGCCTAAGAAACTAGCTAGCCTGAAGATAGAAAAATAGGCCTGACTTGCCCCAGAGAAATTCCCCAAAGGAAAAGCCCCCCACATATAATGACTGTGAGTAAGATGAAAAGACAAAACGTAGGGATGAAATAGATTCAGCAAAGTGGGGCCCGATATTCTAGGACAGAGCGAGGACAGTAAAGCGAACTTTGCAGTCTACAAAAAACCCTAAAGCAAAACCACGCAGAGGGGGCAAAAAAAACCCACCGTGCTGAACTAACGGCACGGCGGTACACTGTTATGGCTGGCAATCAGGCAACACAGCGTGCAGTAATCAGCGCACATACAGAGATCTGGCAATAACCAAAAACAATAGGACGAGCTCTGAGACGTGGAATCTCTGTAGACTGCAGTACCTGATCTATCCTCACACAACTATAAGCAGCAGTGGATTGCGCCTAACAACTACCTATGCAACTCGGCACTGCCTGAGGAGCTGACTAGCCTGAAGATAGAAATACAAGCCTGACTTACCTCAGAGAAATACCCCAAAGGAATAGGCAGCCCCCCACATATAATGACTGTTAGCAAGATGAAAAGACAAACGTAGGAATGAAATAGATTCAGCAAAGTGAGGCCCGATATTCTAGACAGAGCGAGGATAGCAAAGAGAACTATGCAGTCTACAAAAAACCCTAAAACGAAAACCACGCAAAGGGGCAAAAAGACCCACCGTGCCGAACTAACAGCACGGCGGTGCACCCCTCTGCTTCTCAGAGCTTCCAGCAAAAGACAATAGCAAGCTGGACAGAAAAAAACAGAAAACAAACTAGAAGAACTTATCTAGCAGAGCAGCAGGCCCAAGGAAAGATGCAGTAGCTCAGATCCAACACTGGAACATTGACAAGGAGCAAGGAAGACAGACTCAGGTGGAGCTAAATAGCAAGGCAGCCAACGAGCTCACCAAAACACCTGAGGGAGGAAGCCCAGAGACTGCAATACCACTTGTGACCACAGAAGTGAACTCAGCCACAGAATTCACAACAGTACCCCCCCTTGAGGAGGGGTCACCGAACCCTCACCAGAACCCCCAGGCCGACCAGGATGAGCCACATGAAAGGCACGAACAAGATCTGGGGCATGGACATCAGAGGCAAAAACCCAGGAATTATCTTCCTGAGCATAACCCTTCCATTTGACCAGATACTGGAGTTTCCGTCTAGAGACACGAGAATCCAAAATCTTCTCCACAATATACTCCAATTCCCCCTCCACCAAAACAGGGGCAGGAGGCTCCACAGATGGAACCATAGGTGCCACGTATCTCCTCAACAACGACCTATGGAATACATTATGTATGGAAAAGGAGTCTGGGAGGGTCAGACGAAAAGACACCGGATTGAGAATCTCAGAAATCCTATACGGACCAATAAAACGAGGTTTAAATTTAGGAGAGGAAACCTTCATAGGAATATGACGAGAAGATAACCAAACCAAATCCCCAACACGAAGTCGGGGTCCCACACGGCGTCTGCGATTAGCGAAAAGCTGAGCCTTCTCCTGGGACAAGGTCAAATTGTCCACTACCTGAGTCCAGATCTGCTGCAACCTGTCCACCACAGAATCCACACCAGGACAGTCCGAAGACTCAACCTGTCCTGAAGAGAAACGAGGATGGAACCCAGAATTGCAGAAAAATGGAGAGACCAAGGTAGCCGAGCTGGCCCGATTATTAAGGGCGAACTCAGCCAACGGCAAAAATGACACCCAATCATCCTGGTCAGCGGAAACAAAACATCTCAGATATGTTTCCAAGGTCTGATTGGTTCGTTCGGTCTGGCCATTAGTCTGAGGATGGAAGGCCGAGGAGAAAGATAGGTCAATGCCCATCCTACCACAAAAGGCTCGCCAGAACCTCGAGACAAACTGGGAACCTCTGTCAGAAACAATATTCTCAGGAATGCCATGTAAACGAACCACATGCTGGAAGAACAAAGGCACCAAATCAGAGGAGGAAGGCAATTTAACCAAGGGCACCAGATGGACCATTTTAGAAAAGCGATCACAGACCACCCAAATGACCGACATTTTTTGAGAAACGGGAAGGTCAGAAATGAAATCCATCGAAATATGTGTCCAAGGCCTCTTCGGGACCGGCAAGGGCAAAAGCAACCCACTGGCACGTGAACAGCAGGGCTTAGCCCTAGCACAAATTCCACAGGACTGCACAAAAGCACGCACATCCCGTGACAGAGATGGCCACCAGAAGGATCTAGCAACCAACTCCCTGGTACCAAAGATTCCTGGATGACCGGCCAGCACCGAACAATGAAGTTCAGAGATAACTTTACTAGTCCACCTATCAGGGACGAACAGTTTCTCGGCCGGACAACGATCAGGTTTATTAGTCTGAAATTTCTGCAACACTCTCCGCAAATCAGGGGAGATGGCAGACACAATGACTCCTTCCTTGAGGATACTCGCCGGCTCAGATAACCCCGGAGAGTCGGGCACAAAACTCCTAGACAGAGCATCCGCCTTCACATTTTTAGAGCCCGGAAGGTATGAAATCACAAAATCAAAACGAGCAAAAAATAACGACCAACGGGCCTGTCTAGGATTCAAGCGCTTGGCAGACTCGAGATAAGTCAAGTTCTTATGATCAGTCAATACCACCACGCGATGCTTAGCACCCTCAAGCCAATGACACCACTCCTCGAATGCCCACTTCATGGCCAGCAACTCTCGGTTGCCCACATCATAATTACGCTCAGCAGCAGAAAATTTCCTGGAAAAGAAAGCACATGGTTTGAACACTGAGCAACCAGAACCTCTCTGTGACAAAACCGCCCCTGCACCAATCTCAGAAGCATCAACCTCGACCTGGAACGGAAGAGAAACATCAGGTTGACACAACACAGGGGCACAGCAAAAACGACGCTTCAACTCCTGAAAAGCTTCCACGGCAGCAGAAGACCAATTAACCAAATCAGCACCCTTCTTGGTCAAATCGGTCAATGGTCTGGCAATGCTAGAAAAATTACAGATGAAGCGACGATAAAAATTAGCAAAGCCCAGGAATTTCTGCAGACTTTTTAGAGATGTCGGCTGAGTCCAATCCTGGATGGCCTGAACCTTAACCGGATCCATCTCGATAGTAGAAGGGGAAAAGATGAACCCCAAAAATGAAACTTTCTGCACACCGAAGAGACACTTTGATCCCTTCACTAACAAGGAATTAGCACGCAGTACCTGGAAAACCATTCTGACTTGCTTCACATGAGACTCCCAATCATCTGAGAAGATCAAAATGTCATCCAAGTAAACAATCAAGAATTTATCCAGATACTCACGGAAAATGTCATGCATAAAAGACTGAAAAACAGATGGAGCATTGGCAAGTCCGAACGGCATCACCAGATACTCAAAATGACCCTCGGGCGTATTAAATGCCGTTTTCCATTCATCTCCCTGCCTGATTCTCACCAGATTATACGCACCACGAAGATCAATCTTAGTAAACCAACTAGCCCCCTTAATCCGAGCAAACAAGTCAGAAATCAATGGCAAGGGATACTGAAACTTAACAGTGATCTTATTAAGAAGGCGGTAATCAATACACGGTCTTAGCGAACCATCCTTCTTGGCTACAAAAAAGAACCCTGCTCCCAATGGTGACGACGATGGGCGAATATGTCCCTTCTCCAGGGACTCCTTCACATAACTGCGCATAGCGGTGTGTTCAGGTACGGACAAATTAAATAAACGACCCTTAGGGAATTTACTACCAGGAATCAAATCGATAGCACAATCACAATTCCTATGCGGAGGTAGGGCATCAGACTTGGACTCTTCAAATACATCCTGAAAGTCCGACAAGAACTCTGGGATGTCAGAAGGAATGGATGACGAAATAGACAAAAATGGAACATCACCATGTACTCCCTGACAACCCCAGCTGGTTACCGACATAGAGTTCCAATCCAATACTGGATTATGGGTTTGTAGCCATGGCAACCCCAACACGACCACATCATGCAAATTATGCAGTACCAGAAAGCGAATAACTTCCTGATGTGCAGGAGCCATGCACATGGTCAGCTGGGCCCAGTACTGAGGCTTATTCTTGGCCAAAGGTGTAGCATCAATTCCTCTCAACGGAATAGGACACCGCAAAGGCTCCAAGAAAAATCCACAACGTTTAGCATAATCCAAATCCATCAGATTCAGGGCAGCGCCTGAATCCACAAACGCCATGACAGAATACGATGACAAAGAGCACATTAAGGTAATGGACAAAAGGAATTTGGACTGTACAGTACCAATAACGGCAGAGCTATCGAACCGCCTAGTGCGTTTAGGACAATTAGAAATAGCATGAGTAGAATCACCACAATAGAAACACAGTCTGTTCAGACGTCTGTGTTCTTGCCGTTCTACTTTAGTCATAGTCCTGTCGCACTGCATAGGCTCAGGTTTACTCTCAGGCAGTACCGCCAGATGGTGCACAGATTTACGCTCGCGCAAGCGACGACCGATCTGAATGGCCAAGGACATAGACTCATTCAAACCAGCAGGCATAGGAAATCCCACCATTACATCCTTAAGAGCTTCAGAGAGACCCTTTCTGAACAAAGCCGCTAGTGCAGATTCATTCCACAGAGTGAGTACTGACCATTTCCTAAATTTCTGACAATATACTTCTACATCATCCTGACCCTGGCATAAAGCCAGCAGATTTTGCTCAGCCCGATCCACTGAATTAGGCTCATCGTAAAGCAATCCCAGCGCCTGGAAAAATGCATCAACATTACTCAATGCAGAATCTCCTGGTGCAAGAGAAAACGCCCAGTCCTGTGGGTCGCCGCGCAAAAAAGAAATAATAATCAAAACCTGTTGAATAGGATTACCAGAAGAATGAGGTTTCAAGGCCAAAAATAGCTTACAATTATTTCTGAAGCTCAGGAACTTAGTTCTGTCACCAAAAAACAAATCAGGAATCGGAATTCTTGGTTCTAGCATCGATTTCTGATCAATAGTATCTTGAATCTTTTGTACATTTACAACGAGATTATCCATTGAGGAGCACAGAGCCTGAATATCCATGTCCACAGCTGTGTCCTGAAGCACTCTAATGTCTAGGGGAAAAAAAAGACTGAAGACAGAGCTAAGAAAAAAAAATGATGTCAGGATTTCTTTTTTCCCTCTATTGGGAATCATTGGTGAGGCTCCTTGTACTGTTATGGCTGGCAATCAGGCAACACAGCGTGCAGTAATCAGCGCACATACAGAGATCTGGCAATAACCAAAAACAATAGGACGAGCTCTGAGACGTGGAATCTCTGTAGACTGCAGTACCTGATCTATCCTCACACAACTATAAGAAGCAGTGGATTGCGCCTAACAACTACCTATGCAACTCGGCACTACCTGAGGAGCTGACTAGCCTGAAGATAGAAATACAAGCCTGACTTACCTCAGAGAAATACCCCAAAGGAATAGGCAGCCCCCCACATATAATGACTGTTAGCAAGATGAAAAGACAAACGTAGGAATGAAATAGATTCAGCAAAGTGAGGCCCGATATTCTAGACAGAGCGAGGATAGCAAAGAGAACTATGCAGTCTACAAAAAACCCTAAAACGAAAACCACGCAAAGGGGCAAAAAGACCCACCGTGCCGAACTAACAGCACGGCGGTGCACCCCTCTGCTTCTCAGAGCTTCCAGCAAAAGACAATAGCAAGCTGGACAGAAAAAAACAGAAAACAAACTAGAAGAACTTATCTAGCAGAGCAGCAGGCCCAAGGAAAGATGCAGTAGCTCAGATCCAACACTGGAACATTGACAAGGAGCAAGGAAGACAGACTCAGGTGGAGCTAAATAGCAAGGCAGCCAACGAGCTCACCAAAACACCTGAGGGAGGAAGCCCAGAGACTGCAATACCACTTGTGACCACAGAAGTGAACTCAGCCACAGAATTCACAACAGTACACCCTTTGCGTCTCAGAGCTACCAGCAAAACAAAAGACAAGCTGGACAGAAAAAAAGCAACAAAAAAGCAAAAAGCACTTAGCTATACAGAGCAGCAGGTCACAGGAACAATCAGGAGAAGCTCAGATCCAACACTGAAACATTGACAAGGAGCAAGGATAGCAGCATCAGGCGGAGTTAAGTAATGAAGCAGTCAACGAGCTCACCAGAACACCTGAGGGAGGAAGCTCAGAAGCTGCAGTACCACTTGTGACCACAGGAGTGAATTCAGCCACAGAATTCACAACACTAGTTATACTTTTGGCTGAGGCGTTTCTGACAGGCATTGCTTCTGGGTACCAGGTCGCATAGTCCATGACCACTAAGGTGTATTGGTGCCTTCATGCAGATTTAACTAGAGGCCCCACTAGATCCATGCCAATATTTTCAAATGGGACCTCTATCACTAGCAACGGAACTAGGTTACTTCGGAAATGAGTAGAAGAATTGGTTATTTGGCAGGTGGGGCAGGATCTACAATAGTTTAAGATCTCCCAGTAACAACCCAGCCAATAAAACCTATGCATTATTCGCTCCTCTGTTTTCTCACCCCCAGATATCCCCCCAAAACATGTGAATGAACCATGTCTAACGCCCTCCGCTGATAATATAGATCAATAGTTGGCGGTTTGTAAGTAGAGCGCTGGCAGTAGTCCCAGGAAGGGGAAGGTAGACAGTCGAGTCCCCGCAGCTCCAGTCGGGCACCCCCAATAGAGGATATAATAACAGGTTATAGAAGAAAAAGCCGGTCCTAGGAGCGCAGAGAAAAAAGGACCACCTAAAGATGACGGTGTATGACGTTGAAACGCGTTGTGGCTCAACTCATCCTGGTGTCTGAGTCCTTTTTTCTGCGCTCCTAGGACTGGGTTTTTCTTCTATCTCCTGTCACCAAGACTCATGGTGGCCTCCGGACCAAGCATGGCCATCGCCAGCCCACACAGCCAGGAGAAGATTAGGCAAAGATGAGCAGAAGACCTCTAGGTAAGTACCAGGACGGGAAGATCGGCAGCATGCTTACTGCAACATGATTGCTGAAGCATGATGCCTTATTTTGATTTTGCTGTTCGGCATGAGAATACCCCTTTAATGCAGGCTATGTATGGAAGCAGGGGGATTGTTGACTAACTACAGGGTTAATCCCACCAACCATCTCTGCAGAACTGGGATATTGGCTTTGATGAACTAAAGTGGTGGTTAACCAGCTTCTATAGAACCTCTTTATCAGGTCTTCAGATGGGGGGGTTTGGGATTAGCCCTCACAGAACACTCTGCCTGTATACAAAAGAATGGAGCAGCAGATAAAAGTGGTATTCTCACTTCAGGATCCGTTTTTCTATAGATACCCATTCCTCAGATTAGGCCAAGAATAGGGTCCAGTTGTATTCTGCATTGAACCAGCTGTTTATCAGCAACTTTTAGCATCAACAATGACAAGTGACTGGAAGATGCAGCCATAGCTCTCCATGATTTCAGTGAGATCCAGGGAAGATGTGACAGCAACTGGCAAAGAGCTGATCCACCGTGCCATGCCTTATACAGGGGCATGCACTGCTCTGTACAGAGAAATGCATGTTCTGGATGGGACTCGGTTGTGTGCATTCAGTCTTTCAGCAACAAATGGACCTTTGGGGACAACCATTAAATTGGTGTGGCCCTTGGTGAATATGAGTTTGACACCCCTGATCTAAGACAAGTGACCATCATTTTACTGTCATATACTAGTGGTGTTACACCTAATGGCTTCTTTTTGTCATCCATTACATATCATACTGTATCTAGTGATGAGCAAACCGATCTGGAAAGTTCAGGGTTTGTATCAACCACACCAACCCCAAACAGGCAATGTTCGGAGTTTTCTCATCAGAAAATAAAAATTACTTCTCTCCCTTTTGCTGAGGTCCCAACCTGTGTGGAGAGTCTTCTTGACCAAGGGAATCCCTAGCTAGGAATACCGAAAGGGATTCCCTCGGGTAGGATGACCTATTCACACAATGTCGAAGGGCATGGAAGAGGACTGAAGTGGACCCTCCGCGTCTGCCGGTACCTCAGCAAAGGGGTAAGTAGCAATACATCTATTTTCTTTTTACTATCTGGTTAGTGATGAGGATGTGGTGGACAGATCCTCCACTCCTCTGAGTCTCCATACCCATTGAGTTCAATGGAGATGATAGTTTGGGGGTGCTGAATCTGGCAGATTCATTTCTCACTAATCATATTTTGGGTCTAAGATGTATAAATGTGATCATGTTACAGTTTTTCTTTATTCCAAAACTTTGAGTTTTCTAGATAGCTAACTTTACAAACAGACAGAAAAAAAAAAAAAAAAAAAAAAAATATATATATATATATATATATATAACAATTGGTCAAACTAACCAACATTGCAGAACAATATATTTAGAGCGTAACTCAAAAAAAAAAAACAACTTTTGATACGTTATAGTACCTGGGTCACTGATGTTTTCCAATGGAGAACCCCTTCCAGCAGTTTTAGTTTATTTTTTAAATATTATATTTTGTAATTTTTATTTAGCTTTGTGTGAAAAGTCACATCCGAGTTACAGCAGCAGGCTCTATGTTCTGCAGGATTTCAGTGGTTACTAAGGAAGTCGGGACCCCTTGGTAGCAGAAATTCTGGGCGGATTCAGGCTTCCTGTGGTACATTCATGGCTGTTCAATCACAGCCCTCTGGAAAGTTCCCCTTCCCCTCATGTGCTAGGTCCTGGACAAGAGGAGGGCTTCTCCCCTGTGTAAAGCCAGTAAAGGACTGTGCACATGGGGAATTGGGGAGCTTTGCAGGGGGCTGTCAACCAGCAGCCCTGTATACATCATAGGAAGCATGTTGATGCCTCTTTCAGACTTGCTGTTTTCCTGGCGATTACCGTTGCTGTTTAATACCGCTGCCGTAATCGCCAGGAAGATATAATATTTTTTAAAATGGAAAACCGTTTGGATTTTGCTGCACAGTTTTCCCGTGATTTGAGCCCATTGACTTGCATTGGGCAAATCGAGTGCTATTTAGTGGTTTTGCTGGCAACTTCCGCCGCGGTTTTAAACTGCTGCGATAATCGGCAGCAAAACCGCTAGTCTGAAAGAAGCCTGACAGTTGCACGTCCCATGTAGCCATTCCGCCCTAGAGTCCATCCACAGGTTCTGCTACTAAGGCAAAACGACCTCCTTATTAGCCACTGAAATCCTGCACAACACATGGAGCTGCTGCTGAAACTTGGATGGGACTTTTCACACAGAAGTGAAGTTGCTGGAAGGGGTTCTCCATTGGAAAAGAAGATTAGTCCCACAGGTAGTATATCATGGCAAAACATATTGGATTGTTTTAGAGTTACGCTTTAACTGTATAAATTAAAACTGTTAAACAACAAACAAACGGTATAGAGAGGGAAGGATTAGAGAAAAAGAGGAATGAAAAGAAAAATTGCAGGTGTTAATGTTTGAATTATTTTACAGCTAAATATATGACCATCAACTAAAATTCAAAGCTGTATGCGATGCCTCTCAGATAATCTATCCAGCTTCTGTTGCTGAAATCTTGCACAAAACATTTAACCCTTGTGGAAATTGCAGCGTATTTTTTGTTTCTTGCAGTGGTGGGATTTCTTGCTATTATCTGAATAATTTCTAAACTGTGGAGCTCTTGCTGATGTTTCAGACAGTTAATGAACTGGTATATATTTGAGAAAAGGCTACCACATGTACTGCAGTACGCAGGCGCTGGGCCTCTCTAACCTTTCCGGTGCCTGCGCACTGCAGTAATTTGCTCTGCCCTCAACAGGGCAGACAAAGTATGCCTGTGCCGTAGCCGTGGTGTGAAGACCAGAAGAGGACGTCATGGAATGAAGATAGGAGGCACCGAAGCTGACCTGAGACACCCATTTGACCAGACCGCAGCTAGACCGCCCCTGGGTGAGTATAATCTAACCTATTTTTCTCCTCTTTCAGGTTACATCGGGGGCTTATCTACAGCATTACGGAATGCTGTAGATAAGCCCCTGATGACGGTGAGCTTACCTCACCATCGATTTTGGGGGTGACAGGTTCCCTTTAAATGATCAACAGCGAATTAATAATAATGTTGAAGGATGGCACCGTAGCTTTCAAGAAACATGTGGTAGCGAAACGCGCGTTGGGGTTCACATCCAGGAGCCAGACGGGACATTGTGTAACCTATGGGTAATTAACCCTTTATTTACTTACCAGCTTTCACATAGTGCGGTCAATTTATGTTTGATGTGTGGCAGCTATATGGGCATTGTTAGGGCTATTGTGCACATGTAACGCCCACTTTTTTGTTTGTTTATTTGCTATGTATCTGGGCTACTAGCACTTATGTGTACTTAAGAACCATGAAAGTATTGTAATTATTTATTTTTACTGTGTCCCTGTCTGTTGCACCTGGATTACTGTATCCATGGATGCAGTCACATCCTTTTATTTGTTGTTTTCAATTATATATGATATGTATGATTTTCAGTGAAAATCTAATAAATATGTTTTGCTAGTAGTACTTTTGGCAATTATTTTACTCGTATATCTCTGGTGTAGCATGATTTGTATAAAGTTGTTGAACACGGATAGTGTAGTAGAAAAAATGCTATCAGCAAACCACTCTTTACTTTGGGCCAGTAGACGGAGATTGTACTGCAGTGCGCAGGCGCCGGTCCTCTCTGACCTTTCCAGGCACCTGCGCACTGCAGTACTTTGCTATGCCCTCAACAGGGCAGGAAAAGTACGCCTGCGCTGGAGCCGCAGTGTGAAGACAAGAAGAGTATGTCAGCGAAAGAAGATGGGAGGCCCCCATACTGGACAGCCATCGGACCAGAACAGAACCTGGACCACCCCTGGGTGAGTATAATCTAACCTCTTTTTCTCATCTTTCAGGATACTTCGTGGGCTTATCTACAGCATTACAGAATGCATTACAGAATGCTGTAGATAAGCCCCTGATGCCAGTGGCCACAGCTAATAGGTGAAAAATTGGATGACAGGTTCCCTTTAAGGTCCATTCACATGCACTACATAGTTGCAGCAGACAATCTGCAGCTAATTTAAAGCAGAAAATTCTACACTAAAAGTAACATCTAGTGATGCAGGTTTGATGCGACAACCTCTGGCTGTGATTGACAATAGCTGGATACCTGCAAATCATGGTTGGTAGACAAGGTTACCACTCTGCTTATGAACATGACAGACCACTGTATCTTAAAGACAGGACTTCTACTTTGAAGCTGAGCAGAGAACTAAACTGCAACTAAACAAGTGAGGGAATTCATGAACCACAAGGGTACAAACATCCAGGGGTGAACTGCCGGGGGCAAAACATTGGTGACGGATGGGAATTCATGAATCACAAGGGTACAAACATCCGGGGCAAACTCCCGGGGCCGAATTGCTGGGGGCGAAACACTGATGACGGACAGGAATTCATGAACCACACGGGTACAAACATCCGGGGGCGAACTACCGGGGGCGAACTGCTGGGGCTGAAACATTGATGACGGATATGAATTCATGAACCACAAGGGTACAAACATCTGGGGTGAACTGCCAGGGGCAAATTGCTGGGGGTGAAACATTGATGACAGACGGGAATTGATGAATCACAAGGGTACAAACATCCGGGGCGAACTGTCGGGGGCAAACTGCTGGGGGCAAAAAATTGATGATGGACAGGAACTCATGAACCACAAGGGTACAAACATCTGGGGCAAACTGCCGGGGGTAAACTACTGGGGGCGAAACATTGATGATGGACAGGAATTCATGAACCACAAGGGTACAAACATCCGGGTGCGAACTGCCAGGGGCATTCTGCTGGGGGCGAAACATTGATGATGGACGGGAATTCATGAATCACATGGGTACAAACATCCGGGGGCGAAACATCTGGGGGGCCAAATAGTGGGGATGAAATGTGCTGGGGCAAAATGTACCCAGGGGCGAACTGCTGGGGGCAAAATGTGCGGGGGTGAAATGTACCCAGAGGCAAACTGCTGGGGGCGAACTGCTGGGGGTGAACTGCCGGGGGTGAACTGCTGGGGGTGAACTGCTGGGGGCGAAATGTGCGGGGGTGAAATATGCGGGGACGAAACATCCTGGGGGCCAAATGCTGGGGACAAAATGTTCGGGGGTGAAATGTACCCAGAGGCGTACTGCTGGGGGTGAACTGCTGGGAGCAAACTGCTGGGGGCGAACTGCTGGGGGCGAAACATCCAAATCCCAAACATTAGTATTGTTGTTTCTAAATGATTATGAACTTGCTTTCTTTCCATTATTTGAGGTCTGAAAGCACTGTTTTTTTTTTAAATGTGACCATTTCTCCTTTTCAGGAAAAAAATACAAAATGTATTGCTTGGAAATTCGGAGACATGTGAGTAGGTTATAGAATAAAAGAAAAATTAACATTTTACTCAAAAATATACCTATAAAGAGAAAAATCAGACAAACTGAACATTTTGCATTGGTTTCTTAATTTTTGCCACAGCTGTATAAAGTGATAAGCAGCACTTTTCCCTCCATTAACTATAATCTCTGACTCTCAATAAATATAAATTATTCAGTCTCTGACTCTTCCCAATTAAATTTAAGGCTATGTGGACATGGAAAATGTGCAAGGTTTTGCAGTACATTCAAAGTGAATGAGATCCCTGTAGTCTCATGCACACATTGCATCATTTTTTACTTGCAGTTTTGCAGCAGATTAAAGGGACTCTGTCACCTGAATTAGGCGGGACTGGTTTTGGGTCATATGGGCGGAGTTTTCGGGTGTTTGATTCACCCTTTCCTTACCCGCTGGCTGCATGCTGGCTGCAATATTGGATTGAAGTTCATTCTCTGTCCTCCATAGTACACGCCTGCGCAAAGCAATCTTGCCTTGTGCAGGCGTGTACTATGGAGGACAGAGAATGAACTTCAATCCAATATTCCAGCCAGCATGCAGCCAGCGGGTAAGGAAAGGGTGAATCAAACACCCGAAAACTCCGCCCATATGACCCAAAACCAGTCCCGCCAAATTCAGGTGACAGAGTCTCTTTAAATTCTGCATAATGTCAAGTTCACCCATAATAATGAGTGGGGAAAGTAAGGAACAAAAGTAAAAAAGTTGCAAAAAAATAAACGTGTTGTATGCAGTGTTCTTCCTACCAACACATTAGGACACGCAGCAGAATTTTCTCTTGCAAATCCTGAACGTGTGCACATAGCCGTAGTCCCTGTTGTGTGCCCCATGGTTCATAAGTCCTTGAAAGCATCATAATGAATTTGGGGTGGGAAAAGTTTTCCAGCCTCTCGGCTGTCTCGATCGCACTTTGCCCAAGTCTAGTATAGGTAAATCAGGGCTTGTTTTAAATACATCAGATAGAGATTACATACATTAGCTAGGACTGCTCTGATATGGGTATACCTTGACGTTTGGTAGAGCGGCTTAATATACATTACATTTGCAAAAAACGTATCAACAAAATACCGTGTTTTTTCCATCTTTTTACCAGCACTTGCTGTCCACTGTGATTCTTTTGCAACAGAGTGTTTTTGGTTTTACTGTGCTTTTTTGTGTTTTCAAGTCTATTGGTGGTGTGAACATGTGTCTACGGGCTTGTTCACTGTGCGCGCAGCTCAAGTGTTCTGGTTTCACATAATTGTTTTCTTGTGTCCACAAGACTGGGGAGGCCTCCACCCCTCTTTTTTATAGCTGTGCTCACAGGAGCCGTTCTGTCCAGCGTGTCCACATGGACATTCCTTTTCTGAATCCTGCTCATATAGGTATTGTACATATGACCAGGTTTTAAATACATCAGATAGGATTATGTACATTAGCTAGCACTGCTCTGATATGGGTATACCTTGACGTTTGGTAGAGCGGCTTAATATACATTTTTTGCAAAAAACGTATCAACCAAATGTTAGGGCTAGCGGAACGCACCAAATAATGAGACAGATAGAGTACGGTGCATTCGCAGCCCGGGGTCCACCGTGCAGAGATGGAACCTGCTGCCAAGTAATGACGGACTATATGGCGGTACTCATAAGTATACACACGTGGGTTAAACTTCACCCAGCGTGAAAGAAGCGATCCTGTTGCATCACAGGATCGCGGTACCGCACATAGAGCGCGAGCAAGTAGTCAGCGAACTCAACCCCAACTAGGATTGAAGTCCGATTAGACCCTTGCTGGCACAACACCGCAACTGGGTGTTTAAAGAAGCCAAACAACAATATTAAGGCACAAGAGTGCATGCGGTGCCGCACTGACGAACGCCACTAACCACCCAGGCTTGGGTAAGGAAAGCACAGAGGAAGTGCACGGCGCCGTACTGGCGGTCACAGCAACTGGACGCTGTAATGTGTGATTCGTGCTGTAGGATAAGTCGGGCGCTAGATAGCAACCATACACCTTCCGCGAACAGACATTCAATAGGGAAGGGGTATCCAAGGACGACTTGCACTCACAACAAACACACGTATGCAAATGTACACTAGCGCATGGCTGTGCGGTCATGCTCAGTTTATATAGTTGCAGCACAGGAAGTGGCCACAGAAACTTTGCCCTTCCAAGACCTGCCAAGAGGACCAATGGAATGTGCTGCAGAGCCTGAGCACATGACCCTCGATCTCCAACGGGAGATCTTGCCCTGGGCATGCTCAGTGTGTGCAGACAAGGACTTAGTCCCAGAGAAGTCCGCTCGCTGCTGATCAGCACTGGCTTTAATGGCAGAAGCTGAAGAAGCAGCAGTAACTCTCTGTACAGAGTGAGACTGAGCAAGACGCTGGGACCGACGTTCTTGCTGAGCAGACTCCACTACGGCTGGATAAGAATGGGAGACCGCAGCGGAGATGGCTCGAGATTCCCCCTGTGCAGAAGCGGGAACTCGAGACCTAACATTACCCCCCCTCCTAGGGCCCCCCCTCCTTGGGCCTCGCTACGCTTGAAGGCAGCAATGAGCTGTGGGGCCCGAATGTTTTCAGCAGGCTGCCATGACCTGTCCTCTGGGCCATAACCCTTCCAATCCACCAGGTAGAACTTTTTGCCGCGTACCACCTTGCACCCCAAAATAGCGTTCACCTCGTAATCGTCCGTAGACGAACCCGATGTCCCGGCAGATGACTCGGAAAACCTGGACATGTATACGGGTTTCAAGAGGGACACATGAAAGGTGTTGGTGATACCCAAGCGTGGAGGAAGAGCCAAACGGTAGACCACAGGATTAACCCGTTCGAGAACCTTGAAGGGACCAAAGTAGCGAGGAGCAAACTTAGTGGACTCAACTCGCAGCCTGATGTTACGGGCGGAGAGCCACACCAAGTCGCCAGGAGCAAAGGTCGGAGCGGGGTGCCGATGAACATCGGCGGAGGACCTCATTCTCTCCTTGGAGGCCCGAATGGCATCCTGCGTGCGGTCCCAAATGTCCCGTGCCTCCACAGCCCAGTCTGCCACCCTGGAGTCAGCAGAAGACACAGGCATGGGCACAGGAACACGCGGATGCTGGCCGTAATTTAGGAGGAATGGAGTCTGACCGGTGGAGTCGGCTACGGCATTGTTAAGTGCAAACTCTGCCCACGGTAGCAAGGATGCCCAGTCATCCTGCCTGGCAGAAACAAAATGTCGTAAATATGTGACCAAGGTCTGGTTGGCCCTCTCTACCAACCCATTCGTCTCGGGATGATATGCCGAAGAGAGATTCAACTCAATACTGAGTAGACGATAAAGCTCTCTCCAGAATCGAGACGCAAACTGGGGACCCCGGTCACTAACAATTTTGTCTGGCATACCGTGTAGGCGAAAGATATGCTTGACGAACAAGACAGCCAACGCCCGTGCAGAAGGTAGCCGTGGAAGAGGCACCAAGTGCACCATTTGGGAAAAATGGTCGGTGATCACCCAGATAATGGTGCAGTTACGAGACTTGGGTAAGCCCACCACAAAGTCCATCCCGACCATCTCCCAGGGCCTGTCCGCCACCGGCAGAGGATAAAGCAAACCAGCTGGCCGTTGTCGAGGAGTCTTGTTCTTGGCACAAGAGACACACGCCCGAACATACTCTGCGACCTCACGAGCCATATGCGGCCACCAGTATGTCCTCGCCAGTAACTCAGATGTCCTTTTGGTACCAAAATGTCCACCCACCCTGGACGAGTGTGCCCAAGAGAGAACCTCCGGTCGCAAACTGGATGGTACAAAAGTCTTGCCCGGAGGCACAGACTCTAGCGAAACCGGGGCCACAGTTCTCAAGCTCTCGGTGGGGACAATAAGCCGAGGCTCCTCCTCCTCCGCAGATGACACAACGGAGCGAAAGAGAGCGTCGGCCCGAATGTTCTTCTCCCCAGAAAGAAAATGGAGGGTGAAATGAAACCGGGAGAAGAATAAGGACCATCTGGCCTGGCGAGAATTCAACCGCTGGGCTGTCTGCAGGTACACCAAATTTTTATGGTCTGTGAAGACTTGGAAGGGAAAACGTGCTCCCTCCAAGAGATGTCTCCACTCCGAGAAAGCCAACTTCATGGCTAGCAACTCCCTGTCCCCGATGGAATAATTCCTCTCTGCTGGTGAGAAGGTCTTGGAGAAAAAGAAGCAAGGATGCTTCCGACCTTGAGCATCCTTTTGGAAGAGGACTGCTCCAGCACCAACAGAAGAGGCATCCACCTCCATGATAAATGGCTTATCAACATCGGGGCGATGTAGGATGGGAGCGCTAGCGAAGTGTGACTTTATAGAGTTAAAGGCCTTGGAGACCTCCTCAGACCACAATTTGGGATTCGCCCCCTTCTTGGTGAGGGCAACCAAGGGAGCTACCAAAGTTGAGAAGTGCGGAATGAACTGGCGATAATAATTAATGAACCCCATAAAGCGCTGCACCGCTTTAAGAGAATGGGGTTCCTGCCAGTCCATCACAGCCTGTAGTTTGGCAGGATCCATAGCCAATCCCTGGGCAGAGATGATGTAGCCTAGGAAAGGTAAGGACTCCTGCTCAAACATACACTTCTCCAACTTGGCATAGAGGGAGTTTGCCCGTAGGAGGTCGAAGACTTTGCAAACATCTCTCTGGTGGGAGTCAATATCTGGAGAGTAGATGAGAATATCATCCAGATAGACTACGACCGAGGTGGAAAGCATATCCTGGAAGATATCGTTCACAAAGTCTTGGAAAACGGCTGGGGCATTACAGAGCCCGAAGTGCATCACCAGATATTCATAGTGCCCATCCCTGGTGTTAAAAGCCGTTTTCCATTCGTCCCCCTCACGGATGCGAATCAGGTTGTAAGCACCCCGCAGATCTAGTTTAGTAAATACCCTTGCTCCCCGAAACCTATCGAAGAGCTCAGATATCAAGGGCAAAGGATACTTATTTTTAACGGTGATGGCATTAAGACCCCTGTAGTCTATGCATGGACGCAATTCCCCATTCTTCTTCTGCACGAAGAAGAACCCTGCCCCAGCAGGTGACACTGACTTCCTAATGAATCCTCTTGCCAGATTTTCCTGGATGTACTGTGACATTGCCTCCATCTCCGGGAGAGATAGCGGATAGACTCGACCCCGGGGAGGCTCAGCACCAGGCAAGAGATCAATAGGACAGTCATAGGGGCGATGGGGCGGAAGGATCTCCGCCGCCTTTTTGGAGAACACGTCTGCATAAGACCAATACTGCTTGGGGAGAGAGGAAAGATCTGCGGGTACCTCTGTAGTAGCAACCTGAACGCACTCCCTCTGACACCTACCCCCACAAGATTCGCCCCATCCCAGGATTCTGCCAGAGGACCACTCGATATGAGGAGAGTGGTACCGTAGCCAAGGTATTCCCAACAGGACCTCATCAATTCCCTCAGGAATGACGAGCAGAGATATAATCTCCTGATGAGATGGCGACATGGACAGCGTAAAAGGGATGGTCTGGTGTGTTATCTGTGAGGGCAGTGTCGACCCATTCACCACTCGTACCGTTACTGGTTGAGCTAGCATAACCAGGGGTATTGCGTGACGTTGGGCGAAGGCAGAAGACATAAAATTGCCTTCCGCCCCAGAATCCACGCAGAGCTCTACCGAGTGGGAGAATGAGCCTATAGTAATTGTCCCCTTAAAGGACAATTTAGAGGCAAACGTCGCCGTGTCTAGTGTACCTCCACCTACTACCACTAGACGCTGACGTTTCCTCGACCGCTGAGAACATCTGGTGGCTAGATGTCCTGACTGCTGGCAAACATGACAGACCTTGAGTGCACAAGCGGTCCGGGACTTAGGTCCCGCTTGTGACACTTCCCTGGCCTCATGTGACTCAGGAACCAGGACCGGAGATTCCAGATGTTTGGCAAAGGTAGGAGCCATCCGAAACCTCTGCCTACACCGGGCTCGCTCTAACCTCCGCTCGTTAAAACGGAGGTCAATTCGAGTGGAGACAGTTATTAACTCCTCCAGTGTGGCAGGAATCTCCCTAGTGGCCAGAGCGTCCTTAACGTGGTCAGCCAGGCCCCTCCAAAATATCGGAATAAGAGCTTTATCCGACCAATCCAGCTCAGAAGCTAAAGTGCGGAATTGGACGGCAAAATTACTGACCAAGGACTCACCCTGAGTTAATGCCAGCAGTTGGAGCGCAGTATCATGGGTGACTTGAGGTCCTAAAAAGACCTGTTTCAGAGTGCTCAGAAACAGCGGAGCACTCTGCACCACATGATCGCCACGCTCCCACAGCGGCGTAGCCCATTCCAACGCCCTGTCCGACAAGAGAGACACTATAAATCCCACCTTAGCCCGCTCTGTGGGAAAACGTGCAGCCAGGAGCTCGAGGTGAATAGAGCACTGACTCACAAATCCCCTACAAAATTTGCTATCACCAGAAAATTTCTCTGGCAGCGGGAGGCGAGAAAATGTCAGAGCAGGGGTGGCAATGGACAGGGTTGCTGCAGCCACGCTAGCAGCCTGTACAGCAACTGCGGTAACATCCACAGCTGAGGTTGCGCTCTCAAGAGCCGCCAACCTACCCTCCAGCTGCTGGATATACCGCAATGATTGCTGTTTGTCCGTCATTACTAGCCAGACCCTGGCGCTAGTGTAATGTTAGGGCTAGCGGAACGCACCAAATAATGAGACAGATAGAGTATGGTGCGTTCGCAGCCCGGGGTCCACCGTGCAGAGATGGAACCTGCTGCCAAGTAATGACGGACTATATGGCGGTACTCATAAGTATACACACGTGGGTTAAACTTCACCCAGCGTGAAAGAAGCGATCCTGTTGCGTCACAGGATCGCGGTACCGCACATAGAGCGCGAGCAAGTAGTCAGCGAACTCAGCCCCAACTAGGATTGAAGTCCGATTAGACCCTTGCTGGCACAACACCGCAACTGGGTGTGTAAAGAAGCCAAACAACAATATTAAGGCACAAGAGTGCATGCGGTGCCGCACTGACGAATGCCACTAACCACCCAGGCTTGGGTAAGGAAAGCACAGAGGTAGTGCACGGCGCCGTACTGGCGGTCACAGCAACTAGACGCTGTAATGTGTGATTCGTGCTGTAGGATAAGTCGGGCGCTAGATAGCAACCATACACCTTCCGCGAACAGACATTCAATAGGGAAGGGGTATCCAAGGACGACTTGCACTCACAACAAACACACGTATGCAAATGTACACTAGCGCATGGCCGTGCGGTCATGCTCAGTTTATATAGTTGCAGCACAGGAAGTTGCCACAGAAACTTTGCCCTTCCAAGACCTGCCAAGAGGACCAATGGAATGTGCTGCAGAGCCTGAGCACATGACCCTCGATCTCCAACGGGAGATCTTGCCCTGGGCATGCTCAGTGTGTGCAGACAAGGACTTAGTCCCAGAGAAGTCCGCTGTTATGTTTGCTAATGACAGGTGTTATGAAGGCAATCCAGAAACACAGTGTGCTTAGTGATCAGAGCGCACACAGTGATCTGACAAATACCCAAAAATACAAGAACGAGCTCTGAGACGTGGAAACTCTGTAGACTGCACACCTGATCCTATCCTAAACACAACTAAAAGCGTCTGTGGATTGCGCCTAACAACTACCTAGGCAACTCGGCACAGCCTAAGAAACTAGCTAGCCTGAAGATAGAAAAATAGGCCTGACTTGCCCCAGGGAAATTCCCCAAAGGAAAAGGCAGCCCCCCACATATAATGACTGTGAGTAAGATGAAAAGACAAAACGTAGGGATGAAATAGATTCAGCAAAGTGGGGCCCGATATACTAGGACAGAGCGAGGACAGTAAAGCGAACTTTGCAGTCTACAAAAAACCCTAAAGCAAAACCACGCAAAGGGGGCAAAAAAAACCCACCGTGCCGAACTAACGGCACGGCGGTACACCCTTTGCGTCTCAGAGCTTCCAGCAAAACAAAAGACAAGCTGGACAGAAAAAAAGCAACAAAAAAGCAAAAAGCACTTAGCTATACAGAGCAGCAGGTCACAGGAACAATCAGGAGAAGCTCAGATCCAACACTGAAACATTGACAAGGAGCAAGGATAGCAGCATCAGGCGGAGTTAAGTAATGAAGCAGTTAACGAGCTCACTAGAACACCTGAGGGAGGAAGCTCAGAAGCTGCAGTACCACTTGTGACCACAGGAGTGAATTCAGCCACAGAATTCACAACAGTACCCCCCCCTTGAGGAGGGGTCACCGAACCCTCACCAGAGCCCCCAGGCCGACCAGGATGAGCCGCATGAAAGGCACGAACAAGATCGGAAGCATGAACATCAGAGGCAAAAACCCAGGAATTATCTTCCTGAGCATAACCATTCCATTTAACCAGATACTGGAGTTTCCGTCTAGAAACACGAGAATCCAAAATCTTCTCCACAATATACTCCAATTCCCCCTCCACCAAAACCGGGGCAGGAGGCTCAACAGATGGAACCATAGGTGCCACGTATCTCCGCAACAACGACCTATGGAATACATTATGTATGGAAAAGGAGTCTGGGAGGGTCAAACGAAAAGACACAGGATTGAGAACCTCAGAAATCCTATACGGACCAATAAAACGAGGTTTAAATTTAGGAGAGGAAACCTTCATAGGAATATGACGAGAAGATAACCAAACCAAATCCCCAACACGAAGTCGGGGACCCACACGGCGTCTGCGATTAGCGAAAAGTTGAGCTTTCTCCTGGGACAAGATCAAATTGTCCACTACCTGAGTCCAGATCTGCTGCAACCTATCCACCACAGAATCCACACCAGGACAGTCCGAAGACTCAACCTGTCCTGAAGAGAAACGAGGATGGAACCCAGAATTGCAAAAAAATGGAGAAACCAAGGTAGCCGAGCTGGCCCGATTATTAAGGGCGAACTCAGCCAACGGCAAAAAGGACACCCAATCATCCTGGTCTGCAGAAACAAAACATCTCAGATATGTTTCCAAGGTCTGATTGGTTCGTTCGGTCTGGCCATTAGTCTGAGGATGGAAAGCCGACGAAAAGGATAGGTCAATGCCCATCCTACCACAAAAGGCCCGCCAAAACCTTGAAACAAACTGGGAACCTCTGTCAGAAACAATATTCTCAGGAATGCCATGCAACCGAACCACATGCTGAAAGAACAAAGGTACCAAATCAGAGGAGGAAGGCAATTTAGCCAAGGGCACCAGATGGACCATTTTAGAAAAGCGATCACAGACCACCCAAATGACTGACATCTTTTGAGAAACGGGAAGGTCAGAAATGAAATCCATCGAAATATGTGTCCAAGGCCTCTTTGGGACCGGCAAGGGCAAAAGCAACCCACTGGCACGAGAACAGCAGGGCTTAGCCCTAGCACAAATCCCACAGGACTGCACAAAAGTACGTACATCCCGTGACAGAGATGGCCACCAGAAGGATCTAGCCACTAACTCTCTGGTACCAAAGATTCCAGGATGACCAGCCAACACCGAACAATGAAGTTCAGAAATAAGTTTATTAGTCCACCTATCAGGGACGAACAGTTTCTCTGCTGGACAACGATCAGGTTTATTCGCCTGAAATTTTTGCAGCACCCGCCGCAAATCAGGGGAGATGGCAGACACAATGACTCCTTCCTTGAGGATACCCGCTGGCTCAGATAAACCCGGAGAGTCGGGCACAAAACTCCTAGACAGAGCATCCGCCTTCACATTTTTAGAGCCCGGAAGGTACGAAATCACAAAGTCGAAGCGGGCAAAAAATAACGACCAACGGGCCTGTCTAGGATTCAAGCGCTTGGCAAACTCGAGATAAGTCAAGTTCTTATGATCAGTCAATACCACCACGCGATGCTTAGCTCCTTCAAGCCAATGACGCCACTCCTCGAATGCCCACTTCATGGCCAGCAACTCTCGATTGCCCGAATTACGCTCAGCGGGCGAAAACTTCCTGGAAAAGAAAGCACATGGTTTCATCACTGAGCAATCAGAACCTCTCTGTGACAAAACCGCTCCTGCTCCAATCTCAGAAGCATCAACCTCGACCTGGAACGGAAGAGAAACATCTGGCTGACACAACACAGGGGCAGAACAAAAACGACGCTTCAACTCCTGAAAAGCTTCCACAGCAGCAGAAGACCAATTGACCAAATCAGCACCCTTCTTGGTCAAATCAGTCAATGGTTTGGCAATGCTAGAAAAATTACAGATGAAGCGACGATAAAAATTAGCAAAGCCCAGGAACTTTTGCAGACTTTTCAGAGATGTCGGCTGAATCCAATCCTGGATGGCTTGGACCTTAACTGGATCCATCTCGATAGTAGAAGGGGTAAAGATGAACCCCAAAAATGAAACTTTCTGCACACCGAAGAGACACTTTGATCCCTTCACAAACAAAGAGTTAGCACGCAGGACTTGAAAAACCATTCTGACCTGCTTCACATGAGACTCCCAATCATCTGAGAAGATCAAAATGTCATCCAAGTAAACAATCAGGAATTTATCCAGATACTCACGGAAGATGTCATGCATAAAAGACTGAAACACAGATGGAGCATTGGCAAGTCCGAACGGCATCACTAGATACTCAAAATATTGAATGCAGTTTTCCATTCATCTCCTTGCCTGATTCTCACCAGATTATACGCACCACGAAGATCTATCTTAGTGAACCAACTAGCCCCCTTAATCCGAGCAAACAAGTCAGATAACAATGGCAAGGGACACTGAAATTTAACAGTGATCTTATTAAGAAGGCGGTAATCAATACACGGTCTCAGCGAACCATCCTTCTTGGCTACAAAGAAGAACCCTGCTCCCAGTGGTGATGACGATGGGCGAATATGTCCCTTCTCCAGGGATTCCTTCACATAACTGCGCATAGCGGCGTGTTCGGGCACGGATAAATTAAATAATCGACCTTTAGGGAATTTACTACCAGGAATCAAATTGATAGCACAATCACAATCCCTATGCGGAGGTAGAGCATCGGACTTGGGCTCTTCAAATACATCCTGATAATCAGACAAGAACTCTGGGACCTCAGAAGGGGTGGATGACGAAATCGACAAAAATGGAACATCACCATGTACCCCCTGACAACCCCAGCTGGATACCGACATGGAATTCCAATCCAATACTGGATTATGGGTTTGTAGCCATGGCAACCCCAAAACGACCACATCATGCAGATTATGCAACACCAGAAAGCGAATAACTTCCTGATGTGCAGGAGCCATGCACATGGTCAGCTGGGCCCAGTATTGAGGTTTATTCTTGGCCAAAGGTGTAGCATCAATTCCTCTCAATGGAATAGGACACCGCAAAGGCTCCAAGAAAAACCCACAACGTTTAGCATAATCCAAATCCATCAGATTCAGGGCAGCGCCCGAATCCACAAACGCCATGACAGAAAACGACGACAAAGAGCATATCAAGGTAATGGACAGAAGGAATTTGGACTGTACAGTACCAATGACGGCAGACCTAGCGGACCGCTTAGTGCGCTTAGGACAATCAGAAATAGCATGAGTGGAATCACCACAGTAGAAACACAGACCATTCAGACGTCTGTATTCCTGCCGTTCAACTCTAGTCATAGTCCTATCGCACTGCATAGGCTCAGGTTTAACCTCAGGCAGTACCGCCAAATGGTGCACAGATTTACGCTCGCGCAAGCGTCGACCGATCTGAATGGCCAAAGACAAAGACTCATTCAAACCAGCAGGCATAGGAAATCCCACCATGACATCCTTAAGAGCCTCAGAGAGACCCTTTCTGAACAAAGCTGCCAGCGCAGATTCATTCCACTGAGTGAGTACTGACCATTTCCTAAATTTCTGACAATATACTTCTATATCATCCTGACCCTGGCACAAAGCCAGCAAATTTTTCTCAGCCTGATCCACTGAATTAGGCTCATCGTACAGCAATCCGAGCGCCAGGAAAAACGCATCGACACTACTCAATGCAGGATCTCCTGGCGCAAGAGAAAATGCCCAGTCTTGAGGGTCGCCGCGCAAAAAAGAAATAATAATCAAAACCTGTTGAATAGGATTACCAGAAGAATGAGGTTTCAAGGCCAGAAATAGCTTACAATTATTTTTGAAACTTAGAAACTTAGTTCTATCTCCAAAAAACAAATCAGGAATAGGAATTCTTGGTTCTAACATAGATTTCTGATCAATAGTGTCTTGAATTTTTTGTACATTTATAACGAGATTATCCATTGAAGAGCACAGACCCTGAATATCCATGTCCACACCTGTGTCCAGAATCACCCAAATGTCTAGGGGAAAAAAAAAAAGTGAACACAGAGCAGAAAAAAAAAAAAAAAAAAAATGATGTCAGAACTTTTTCTTTCCCTCTATTGAGAATCATTAGTTAGGCTCCTTGTACTGTTATGTTTGCTAATGACAGGTGTTATGAAGGCAATCCAGAAACACAGTGTGCTTAGTGATCAGAGCGCACACAGTGATCTGACAAATACCCAAAAATACAAGAACGAGCTCTGAGACGTGGAAACTCTGTAGACTGCACACCTGATCCTATCCTAAACACAACTAAAAGCGGCTGTGGATTGCGCCTAACAACTACCTAGGCAACTCGGCACAGCCTAAGAAACTAGCTAGCCTGAAGATAGAAAAATAGGCCTGACTTGCCCCAGGGAAATTCCCCAAAGGAAAAGGCAGCCCCCCACATATAATGACTGTGAGTAAGATGAAAAGACAAAACGTAGGGATGAAATAGATTCAGAAAAGTGGGGCCCGATATACTAGGACAGAGCGAGGACAGTAAAGCGAACTTTGCAGTCTACAAAAAACCCTAAAGCAAAACCACGCAAAGGGGGCAAAAAAAACCCACCGTGCCGAACTAACGGCACGGCGGTACACCCTTTGCGTCTCAGAGCTTCCAGCAAAACAAAAGACAAGCTGGACAGAAAAAAAGCAACAAAAAAGCAAAAAGCACTTAGCTATACAGAGCAGCAGGTCACAGGAACAATCAGGAGAAGCTCAGATCCAACACTGAAACATTGACAAGGAGCAAGGATAGCAGCATCAGGCGGAGTTAAGTAATGAAGCAGTTAACGAGCTCACCAGAACACCTGAGGGAGGAAGCTCAGAAGCTGCAGTACCACTTGTGACCACAGGAGTGAATTCAGCCACAGAATTCACAACAGTCCGCTAGCTGCTGACCAGCACTGGCTTTAATGGCAGAAACTGAAGAAGCAGCAGTAACTCTCTGTACAGAGTGAGACTGAGCAAGTCGCTGGGACCGACGTCCTTGCTGAGTAGACTCCACTGTGGCTGGATAAGAATGGGAGACCGCAGCGGAGATGGCTCAAGATTCCCCCTGTGCAGAAGCTGGAACTCGAGACCTAACACCAAATACCCTGTTTTTTCCATCTTTTACCAGCACTTGCTGTCCACTGTGATTTTTTTGCAACAGAGTGTTTTTGGTTTTACTGTGCTTTTTTGTGTTTTCAAGTCTCTTGGTGGTGTGAACATGTCTCTACGGGCTTGTTCACTGTGCGCGCAGCTCATGTGTACTGGTTTGACAAAAAAATATATGTGTTATACGCAGCGTTCTTCAACACAACACATTAGGACACGCAGCAGAATTATCTCTTGCAAATCCTGAACATGTGCACATAGCCATAGTCCCTGTTGTGTGCCCCATGGTTCATTATAAGTCCTTGAAAACATCATAATGAATTTGGGGTGGGAGAAGTTTTCCAGCCCCTCGGCTGTCTCGATCGCACTTTGCCTAAGTCTAGTATAGGTAAATCAGGGCTTGTTCGCTAATTTGCTGCCTAAAGTATTCTATATTTTAAAAGCTGCAATTTTAGATCATTTTAATTCAGTGTTATGAGTGTTGGTTTATGTATAAAGATATCATCAATGATGACACACAAAGCAACTAAGGACTCAATTAACTGACCTACAAACTCCATATGCAAAGTACAGGCACTGTACTTGTAGCTTTGTTTATTTCATGATTTTGACAGATTTTAAAGTATGGTTTTGTTTCACTACAAAAAAATTGTTTGCATGTGTTAGCAATTCATAGTGTTATCTTAGAAGAAAAAAGCAAAGTGCAACCAATTTATACTAAAACAGATGAGTGGGGAGGAGATATTTCACCCCAGTATTCTTTATTCAGAATGAAACATCTGGCTATCTTCATGTCCAAATATGAAACTGGCAGAAAAATATGATCAAATCCCATCACACCAGCTTTTGTGATGCTAAAGCACTCATTAGAATCAAAATATAAGTAAATGTTGGAATCTTTAGCACAATAAGTATAGTTTTTAGCAGTAGTTTTATACACATTTGGGAGTCCTAGCAGAATAATTTCCATCTGTTATGTATCGAATTACATTATCTTAGCATTCACAGTCTTTAAAGGAAATAAAATCTAATAATGAAATCCCACCCATACTGTATAGTACAGTATGTCATGAGCAATGCCAAATCTCAAAAATATTACTTCAAAGTACTAGTATATACTCTGGTCTTTCACAGAACAGAAGATATAGAACTCAATATGCAAAAAAGTGAATAAATATGTCATACTAGATGGTGGCCCGATTCTAATGCATCGGGTATTCTAGAACATATATGTAGTTCATTTATGAAGATTTTAGAATAATACAATGAATACACAGAATTCGGCTGGCCGAGCATGACCAATTAGCAAAGCGTGGTTCAAATCCCACGCCAATTCTGAGCCGGAGTGTGCCTGTCGCTGATTGTTCGCGGCCAGCCACGTAGTTTATAGCACAGCCACGTAGTATATAGCACAGCCACATAGTATATAGCAGCCCACATAGCATATAACACAGCTCACGTAGTATATAACAGCCCACATAGCATATAACACAGCCATGTAGTGTATAACACAGCCCACGTAGTGTATAACACAGTCCACGTAGTGTATAACACAGCCACATAGTATATAACACAGCCCACATAGTATATTGCACAGCCGATGTAGTATATAGCACAGCGACGTAGTATATAACACAGCCCAAGCAGTATATAACACACCCCACGTAGTATATAGCACAGCCAAGTAGAATGTAAGCCCGCAAGGGCAGGGTCCTCACCCCTCTGTATCAGTCTGTCGTTGTTAGTTTATTTACTGTAAGTGATATCTGTAACTTTTATGTAACCCCTTCTCATGTACAGCATCATGGAATCAATGGTGCTATATAAATAAATAATAACATTGCACAGCCACGAAGTATATTGCACAGCAACGTAGTATATTGCACAGCCACGTAGTATATAGCACAGCCACGTAGTATATAGCACAGCCCAGGTAGTATATAGCACAGCCACGTAGTATATTGTACAGCCGACGCAGTGTATTGCAGAGCCGACGCAGTATATAACACAGCCCATGCAGTATATAGCACAGCCCATGCAGTATATAGCACAGCCACGTAGTATATTACACAGCCCACGTAGTATATAGCACAGCCACGTATTATATTGCACAGCCGATGTAGTATATAACACAGCCCACGCAGTATATAGCAATGTGGGCACCATATCCCTGTTAAAAAAATAATTAAAATAAAAAATAGTTATATACTCACCCTCAGACAGCCCCGGGATCCATCCCAGGCCTTTCCCGCTCCTCGCGCGTCGCTCCGGTCCCAAGCGGCAATAACCCATGATGATGTAGCTGTCTCTCGAGACTGCTACGTCATCTCCGGTCATTGCTGCAATGAATTCTGGGGACCGGAGCGGCGCGCGAGGAACGGGAAAGGCCTGGGCTGGACCCAGGGGCCGTCGGAGGGTGAGTATATAATGTTTCTTTTATTTTTTTTATTATTTTTAACAATTATATGTTTTTACTATTGATGCTGCATAGGCAGCATCAATAGTAAAAAGTTGGTCACACAGAGGGTTAATGGCAGCGTTAACGGTGTAAGGCAGTCCAGTTAACGCTATGTGGGCACTGACTGGGGGGGAATAGGGAGGGGGCATTGACTGCAGGGGAGGAGGGAGGGCCCATTCGCGGCCAGTCTGTGCCCGTCGCTGATTGGTCGCGGCCTTAGGCCGCGACCAGTCAGCGATGCGGGATTTCCATGACAGACAGACAGATGTAATTGACCCTTAGACAATTATATAGTAGATTTTGTGACATTCTTTACGTAGAGTAAATCTGTTATTTGTTCTCAAAATGTCAAAATGGAGAGAACCAACCGATTGCATGTCTAATGTATGAAAGAGAAATTTCAAGATATTAAAAATCAGCGGCAGTGGTCAGTATGAACTGTGTGGAGAACAACAACATCATGGCTCATTTCACTCTGTACTGGTCATTCTCAGGTGATTAAACTCAGCTAATACAAAATAGAAAAAAATAAAAAAATAAGCCCTGATTTATTGCTATGAGTAATGAAGACAGTTTTTCTGTTTGATATTTTTTTTAAACTAACACCCTTAAGTTTTATATATTTTTAGTAGGTTCATGGATAGCCAATATACAGTAAGTATTTGATGCTGTTTAAAATCATAGACTAGATGATATTTTACATGGCTGTTATGAAAGGGTAAAAAACACCATATGTGGGACAGCCAATATCGTAAAAAAAAAATACAAGATTGAGGGAGGCAATAAATTGCATAATAAAATGTGTAAACTATGAGAAAAGAGGGTAGTAAAGAAGCATTAAAAAAAGAAAATATGTTACCTAAAGGTGTTAATAGTATTATTCATTTTTACATTGTTTTGTTCACTTGCATTATTTATTAGCATACCAGTTTGTCCACTGGTAGAAAACCAGACATGATCTTTTAATCAGTAAACACTAAATAGTGGTGATCATGATCAATGAAACCCTTGGATTTCCTAGACTTTATTAGGTTAGCTCACTCAAAATGTATGCATGCCTGGGGGATGCCAGTGCCATGGAGATATCTTTTTGTTATTCTATCTCCCTATGTTTCAGTAGCCTTTGGGTGTCCCCATTAACTAATTGCTATTTTGAGACTACCAGGTTTCTGGCTGCCAATCTAAATCAAGACCATAACATATCTGCAGTGAAGTGGATCATTGTAATCTGCCTTTAAGGGACAATGGAGCAATTTTCAAGTGACAGTATGTCTGTGTCTCCATTTTCTCTTTTCTGCAATGGCAGTTGGCAACCATGTTGGCCAAGATAACAAACTAAACAGCAGACTATAATTTTTTTTTATCTCACCATCCACTGAAAGTTTTTAGAAGTGACTAGCAGCTCATGGATTTAATTCTGAAAAAAAAGAAAAAATACACAAACACACATAAGCTTAAAAAGCATAGATGCACAACAGTATCAGCTCCAGGGCAAGACTCTAACTTGCTAAAGTAATCCCTGAAGGAAAATCTAACACAACTTGGCACTTTCCAGATCAAGGCAGTCACCTTATTCTCAAGTCTATAGAAAAAAAAATCTTTGAGAGTTTTGAGAGTACAATAAAATTACCCGGAGACACTAAAATAAGATACAGGATTTAACTGTTATACATGTCACAAATTAATTCCCTGGAGTTGTCCCACTGCAGCACAAAGGTCTTTAGTTACAATATAATCTAAATTGTTAGAAGCCACTGCCGATTCTACGATATGTTAGACATCAAGAATAAGCCATAAATGATGGATAGAAACAAACTATTTACTTGCACAACTAAACAAAATGTTGGGCAAACAGTTTATCAGCCAGAGTTTTCCATTTTATAAATGTTAAAAAACTTAAATATAAAAAATAATATATTTAAATTATGTGTCAATTTTTAATATTTCTAGCTTTGGCTTTGACGTGATTTTTCATGACTAGAATGCCTGTGTATTTGATAAATGCCACAATTCTATTGTTTATTTTTTTCACACATGAAAAATGGATTATTTAAACATTCTTGATCATTAGCACGCAGGACCTTTTTTCTTCTGAGTATTGCAAAATCAAGATCAGATGTGAAGAGGTTAAAGGTTTGTGGATGTAATCTGCACTGCCGATTAAAATGCCGGACCAAAGATATCCAAAAGAAGGAAAGTGGTTTTTATTTCAATGCCTTTTGAAGTTCAAGTGACTTCTTCCTCAGGAACTCAACCACATGCAGATTACATCCACAAATCTTCTACCTCTTCACATCTGATACGGTCGCCTATGGACCCGTGGATCTGCTACAGCTGATATTCTCAAAGAGATCTATATGTCATTACATTAGATCTATCAGGTTAGTGCAATTTTAACAGATCGCTTATTTTGTCCATCGGATAAGACCCTATGTGCGCTGATTTCTTCTACAGTTATGTTCAAAATCAAGATCAAGTTCATCAACTCCCTCTACTACTAAGACTGAGATACTTTGACTAGAGATGAGCTGATCAATTCATGCAATAACTAGTTAGTGTTGAATTTCCTGAAATTTCAGTAGGTTAATGCCATTTTGATTGCCACGTGGGCTTCACCGCAATGGCTTGCAGCTATGACATATTACAGATCACCATACCTTGTACACTGGTGATCAGTGCCTGGTTGATCACAGATCAGTGGTTCCCAGTGGATGACGGTGTGGATTTTAAGTTCTTATGCTAAGCAGCCTCTGTCTCTTTTGTAAACTGTTACGGTCAGCAGCGCCTTCTCCCTTTCTACCTCTCCTGTAGAGTGTAAGTTCTTATGTTCAGCAGGGTTTTCTTCCTTTCCTTCACGTGTACTTTCCAGTTTTGAGATTTGCACAATTTTATTTGAAAAATCAAACTTTTAGGGAAATTTTTGCAAAATTGTCAACATTGAATTTCAAAAGATCTGCTCAACTCTCATGTTGAGCCAAACTAGAAAATAACATGGGATACATCTGTACATACAGATGTAGAAAAGTTTAAATAAGCTGAACACTATTTGCAAAGGTGCCGGTCATTAACTTTGTATTATTGCCAGTGATGCAATTACATAGTATTATCAAATCAATTTTTAAACCTTTTAAAATGTCCCTAATACATTTGTAGTTAATGTTAAAAATGAATCTTATCTGATTCAACTAGTAACAGTAAATCCTGATATATCTCATTGACCTTTAATAAGTTCCATCAAGTTTCTGTTTGTGGTCTTGAATATTTGTGTATATATATATATATATATATATATATATATATATATATATATATATTGGTGCTAGAATATTTGTAGATGCCATTAATATTGCTTTGAAAATAGTTCAATTGACTGGTAATAATGAGCAGTCTGAGGCTATGAACACACAAGGAGAAATAGCCTATGAGAAGATTTACAAAGAGTAAGTGAAATGAAAATGAGAATTCTCAGATTTTATTTAAAAGAGCAAAAGTCATCTATAATTAAAATATCATTGATGTTTAATCACTCTATGGTATAATTGTAATAATATCATGCAATACACTGTCAGCTGGCTGGCAAGTTCGTTCTATCTTCCCCCAAAGAACCACTGATATTGTTGTAAACTTAAAGAAATGAGGCAGCTTAAACTATGGGATTACTTTGTATTGCAATGGAGCCAAAGAACACCTTTGTGGGTCTTAACTGTAATAGTACAAGCCTTAAATCAAGATTAGACAGAGAATGGTGCAGATAAAGTCTGGAGGCTGCTTACTTCACAGTGCAGAAAACCAGTAAACTTCAATCTTACTCCGCAAATGTGTTTCTTCATAAACCCTGGTCATTAAAAATCTCCATCTGTTCAGCTTCCTTTAGATCTCTTGGACAGGCTTTTCCCATTAGGATCGTAACATCCACTTCACACCTGCATCTCAACCAGTATGACTGTCTGATAATACAGCGCCGCAATCCCTCTGCACCATACTAAGGATGTGCTGATCAACACTTGCATACTTCAAAATATGTTTATATGCCTCAAACTTAATGATTTTAGGATGTTGAATACAAGCATCTGAAGGAAATGCATAATCACAGTTTATTCACAGATGAGGGTACAGTTTGTATTATGCGCCCTAACTTCTGGAATAACTAAAGCATAATGATGATGCATAGACTTATTAAAATAGAACTATGCTCTCACAAATGTTAACAAAATGTTACATCCTCATGAATTGTAAAGCTACGAGGTCATTTTATTGCATCTTTTTTTCCCTAAACCTGTGTCGCATTTTTACTTGCATTTTTCTCCCAATCATTTGGATGGATAAAAAAGACTGCAAAAATGCTGAAAGAAATGATGTACTGCAGATGTGAAAAAAAAAGCATTCGAATGTTCAAGTGAAAAACAAAAGCAGCGTTAGGGTTGGGCTAAAGTTAGGGTTGTGGTTATGGTTGGGATTACAGTTAGGGTTGAGATTAGGGTTAGGGGTGTGTTAGGGTTAGGTTTGAGGTTAGGGTTATGGTTAGAGTTGGGATTAGGGTTAGGGATGAGTTGGGCTAAGGTTGTGGTTAGGGTTGTGTTGGGTTAGGGTTGGAGTTAGAATTGAGGGGTTTCCACTGTTTAGGTACATCAGGGGGTCTCCAAACACGACATGGTGCCACCATTGATTCCAGCCAATTTTGGGTTCAAAATGTCAAATGTGCTCCCTCCCTTCTAAACCCTACCATGCGCCCAAGCAGTGGCTTTCCCCCACATACGGGGTATCGGCGTACTCAGGAGAAATTGCACAACAAATTTTGTGGTCCATTTTGTCCTGATATCCTTGTGAAAATAAAAAAATTGGTCCCAAAGTAAATGTTTTGTGAAAAAAGCTAAATGGTAATTTGTTTCTTCCTCATTGCTTTAGTTCTTGTGAAGCACCTGAAGGGTTAATAAACTTCTTGAATGTGGTTTTTGACTCCTTGTGGGGTGCAGATTTTAGAATTACCCAATATTTTGGGGTATTTTCTATGATATTGACCCCGCAAAATCACTTCAAATGTGAGGTGGTCCCTAAAAAATGGTTTTGCAAATTTTGTTGGAAAAATGCGGAATCACTGGTCAGGTTTTAACCCTTATGATATTCTAACAAAAAAATTATGTTCCCAAAACTGTGCTGATGTAAAGTTGTCATGTGGTAAATGTTAATTATTAACTATTTTGTGTGGCACCACTCTCTGATTTAGGGGAAAAAAATAAAAAATTCAAAATAGCAACATTTTTAAAATTTTTGACAAATTTCCATTGTTTTCATAAATAAACAAAAGTTATATCGAATAAATGTTACCACTAACATGAAGTACAATATGGCACGAAAAAACATTCTCAGAATCAGTGGGATACGTTGAAGCGTTCTAGAGCTATAACTTCATAAAATGACAGTGGTCAGAATTGTAAAAATTTGCTAGATCATTAAGAACCGAATTGGCTCTGTCACTAAGGGGTTAATATGAGAATGCAGCAATTGTAAACGAGCAATTAAGATATACCGGGCAGTCGCAGATCTCCCTGAGAATCTGACTCCAGAGATTATTTTACATAAAAGGGACATAACCAGTGTGAGACATGTAATATCTGACTGTCTGCTCTTCAGATCTACACATCTCTCACTGGTAATATCGCCTTTCATTTATCATAACCTCTGAAGGAAGATTTTCATGGAGACTGGTGTAGGCACATGGCCCTGAAAAGCTCATATACATACATTGGTGAAAATAAGCATTTGATACACTGCTGATTTTGCAAGTTTTCCCACCTACAAAGAATGGCAAAATCTGTAATTTTTATCATAAGTATACTTCAACTGTGAGAAACAAACTGAAAAAAATACAGAAAATCACTTTGTATGATTTTTCTATGATTAAGCACTTCATGACCGGAGGTATTTTTGCATTTGCGTTTTTTCTCCCCTTCTTCCCAGAGCCGTAACTGTTTTATTATATGAGTGATTGATGAGTTGTACTTTTGAATGACACCATTGGTTTTAACATATTGTGTACTGGAAAACATGAAAAAAATTCAGTGTGGTGAAATAGCAAAAAAAGTGCAATTCCGCAACAGTTTTTTGTTTTGCTTTTTTTACTATGTTCACTAAATGCTATAACTGACCTGCCATTATGAGACCCTAGACACCAAACATGTATAGGTTCTTTTTTATCTAAGTGGTGAGAAAAAATTCCAAAATTTGTTTGAAAAAAAAAATTGCACCATTTTCCGATACCTGTAGCGTCTCCATTTTTTTTTTTGTGCTGAGATGACATTTTTAAAGATACCATTTTGGTGCAGACATGATCTTTTGGTCGCCTGTTATTGCAATTTAATGCAATGTTGCGGCGACCAAAAAAAGAAATTCTGGTGTTTTTACTTTTTTCTCGTTACGCTATTTAGCAATCAAGATAATTCTTTTTATATTGATAAGACAGGCGATTCTGAGCACAGCGATACCAAATATGTGTATCTTTGAATTTTTTGTTTTATTCTGAATGGGGAAAAAAAGGGGTGATTTGAACTTTTATATTTTTTTATATTTTTAAAAACTTTTTTTTTAACTTTTGGCATGCTTCAATAGTTTCCATGGGAGACTAGAAGCTGCCATAACCCGATCGCGTCTGCTACATACAGATGATTATAAAAAAAAAAGAAAGGAGTACCAAATTACCCATATAAAATATATCAAATATCTATTAATAATTAAATAAGAAAAAACATAACATCAAATCCATATTTAGAATAAAACATTTTTGTATAGACAAGCAAATAAAGTAGTGAAGGATGCAGACAAAAAACTAACACAGTTGCACATATGCAAAATAGGACCAGGGTTTTAAATAACCATAGTATATAAACTGCAGCACCATCAGAATACACTGGTTCTTTTTAAATTAATCAATGTCACATCAACACCATCACCAATACCCTATAAAAACTACCCAGATCATTAAAACAGTATGTATCCAGTATAGCAGTTTGTATCTCACCCAAAATATGTCCGTGCAGTGGTCAGACTAGACAGCGTCAACGCGCGTTTCGCGTGGGCTTCCTCAGGGGGCCATGCATAAACCCGTGTGTGATGATTCTTATATATACCCCGCACACCTGTTCCCAATGTGGACATAGTAATTGGCACATGTGGATGAAGTGCGCAGGGCCAGATATGACATCACCCCAGGCCTCCAATTCAACGCATGCTGACGGAGGCAGAGCCATGGTAACCCCCATCAACATGCATGGCACTACGGATGCTGAAAGCGATGCTCCAACCTGCACACGCCACAGACATGTGCACATGTCCAACAAAGATGATCACTGTGCGCTCACTGACACAGCAGCCAGAACTGACGAACCTCCTGGATCCCCCGCCCAGACGCGTCCTAGAACCCAACGATCACAAAGTGATCTGAGCCACAGAACGCCCGGACAGGGAAACCAGAGGTCGCACCCAAGACATGCCCCCATAGACGTGCAGCTACAAGATATGATATAGAATAATAGAATGCTTGGACTACTAATTTATAAAAGGTGATAAATAATGCGTAAAAGTGCAAAAAATATAACAAATATATATGTAAAAAAGTGCCAATATATGTAAAGTGCCAATTACAATAGTGCTACAACAATACAACTATATATATATATACATATATATATATATATATATATATATGCAAAAAGGTTATGTATAAATTAATGTAATAACAAAGACACACAGTGAAAGATAGTGAAAGATAATCAAAAAGTGATACAAAGTGTAGCTTGTGTAGCTTGAATCCATTGTTCCTATAAGGCCACAGGTCTTGTATAGCTTCATATATGGGAAACCAGGTTATTTCAATCAGGATACCATATAATATAGCATAATAAACTACATGGGTAGTGTTACATGTAATATGGTCCCTGATCTTAAACTCACGAGAACCATCACTAGATGTGAAAGATGTAGCCCTTATCAAATTGTTACAGGCCAGACAGTTGACACACGGAAAGAAGCCCACCTGGGCATTCCTGTCCCAAAATATTTTGTGGGTATCTCTATATAGTGGCTATCAACAAGCATATCCGGTAAGTTCCTAGATCTCCTCGCCATCATCATTGGTCTCTCAGGTAAATAATTTGCAAGAATAGGGTCTGTCCTTAATATGGACCAATGTTTAGACAAGATAGCCCTGATTGTTTCCCACTGGTGGTTATAAGTAAAAATAAATCTTGTTGCTGCCTGTCTCCCATCCTTCCTATTTTTTTTGATTGGTTGGTGACAAGAGAGAAGGGTACCCTTATCAGTTTTTCTAGCTCTCTCATATCCTTTCTTTATGCTCCTCCTACTGTACCCACGCTCCAAAAATCTCCCCCTAAGGTCTAAGGCCTGTTCCTCAAAAGAATCTAAGGATGTACATATCCTTTGCATGCGGAGGAACTGCCCGGTAGGGATAGCCTTAATCGTTGACCCGACATGTGCTGATGATGCATGGAGCAAAGCATTAACAGACGTCTCCTTCCTAAATACATCTGTAGCTATGGAACCATCATCCTGTACCTGTATTTTAATGTCCAGAAAATAAATTTCACACTTATGGTATGTGTACGTAAGTCTGATATTTGAGTCATTGCGATTCAAGTTCAACATAAAAGAATGTAATTCCTCCACTGTACCTTGCCAAATAAAGAGAATAAAGAGAATATAATCAATAAAGCGGAACCACCCAATGATCAGGGAGGCGGCATGTGCGTCATCTGGGAAGATAGTTCTTTCCCAGAAACCCAAAAACAGATTTGCATATGCAGGCGCACATGCCACCCCCATGGCGGTCCTGCATTGCTGTAAATAAAAACGGTCTTTAAAAGTAAAAAAATTATGTGTTAAAATGAATCACAATAAATCAAGCACCAGAACCCACACATCTGGATCAATATTGCTTGCTTCCAGAAAAAATTGTGAGGCCATCAGACCTTCCTCATGATCAATACATGCGTAGAGTGATTCTACATCAGGCGTCACCAGCAACATGTTGGGTTCAAGATACATTCTATCCAGTCTTCTCATGGCATCCGTAGTATCTCTGACATGGTAGGGCAACGTCTCAACCTGTGATCTTAGATTATGATCAATGTATTTACATACAGGATCGCATAGCCCCCCCATGCCAGACACTATTGGATGCCCTGGTGGTTTAACAGCATCCTTATGGACCTTAGGGAGAAGGTAGAAAATGGGCACCTTGGGAGCTTGGGTCAAAAGACCATCATGTATTCTCTTGGATATGATACCCCTCTCAAATGCTATATCAAGTATAGTCTCAATCTTATTCTGGAAAACCTTAATTGGATTCTAGTGAAACAGACTATAAGTATTTCTATCGCGCAATTGTCTGAAGGCCTTTTTTTCATATTTCTCCACCGGCCACACCACCACATTCCCCCATTTGTCCGCAGGCTTAATCACAACATCATCAAGATGTCTCAAGTGCCTGTCATTGTTGAAATGATAGATTATCCTTCTTCCCCTTGTTACTAATGGTTTTAAATTCATCAGCCACCAATTTGGTAAAGATATCAACTTGGGAACATAATGCCAAAGGGGGGAAGGTGGTGGATTTAGGATTTATAGGAGGCGGAGAGACACTCTGATTAACCGGAGAGGATTCAAATTCCAATTCCTCCAGTATACGAATTACCTCCAAATCTTGCACAGTATTGTTAATACATTTAGAATCACCTTTTGAATGCAGTCGCTTCAGAATCAATTTTCTGGAGAAGAGGTGTAAATCCTTGAGGACTAAAAAATAATCAAAATTATTAGCTGGTGAAAATGACAATCCCAACCCCAATACCTCAATTTGTGCTTCAGATAAAGCATGTGTAGAAAGGTTAATTACTTCTAAGGTATTAGCTTTCATTTTCTTATCATTCGAGGGTGAGAATGTCATTTTCCGTTTTTTATTATTAAACTTGCCATTCTTAAACCAATTCTCCTTATTTGATTCTCTTCGACCCATTAGAGCTTTTGCACCATATCCATTAATACTTTTATCATCAATTGAGGCAACTGATGAGAATGAAACTGAACGACCATGTGAATGTGTCCTTATATTATAGTGGTTCGCTCCTCGCCATTTGTAGATTCGATTTTTTTTTAGTTTTTCTAGCTACTACATCCCCTTCCCACTTTAGTCGCTCAACATCAGTTTCTTCTTTGAACTTTATTGCCATATCGGCAGATGAGAGGTTATTAATTTCCTACTGTACAGAATTCAATTCCTTATCCAACTCATTCAGTTTTGTTTCATTGGATTTAACCAATAAGTCCATAAAACCTTTGGAACAGATGGACGCTGTCTCCTCCCATTTAGCTTTAAAGTTTTCTTCCTTAACTGGAAAAGATGGGAATATTTGGATACGCAATCATCTAGGGATTAAGCCACATGATATATATTTTTCAAGGAACGCTTTATTCCACCATACCCGAGTTCGTATATTCAATAAATCTTTAAATTGTTTTGTTAATTCAAACATGTCTCTAGATTTGGCATTAAAGGTACTGTCTGGACCTTCACAAAATACTTTGTCCAATTGTAAGAGCCACGATTTCTCACGTGCCCGAGCTATTTAGCAATCAAGTTAATTCTTTTTTATATTGATAAATTGGGTGATTCTGAGCACAGCGATACCAAATATGTGTATCTTTGAATTTTTTGTTTAATTCTTTTTATTCTGAATGGGGAAAAAGGGAGGTAATTTCAACTTTTATATTTTTTACTTTTTTATATTTTTAAAACATTTTTTTTTACTTTTGGCATGCTTCAATAGTTTCCATGGGAGACTAGAAGCTGCCATAACCCGATCGCCTCTGCTACATACAGATGATGATCGAATCGCTTGTATGTAGCCGAATTGCTGACTTTTTATGAGCACCGACCACCAGACAACCTGGCAGTGACAACCATAGAGGTCTGCTAGAGACCTCTGTTTGTCATGCCAACTTATCAGCGACCTGCAGTCATGTGACACGGGAGCTGCTGAGCGGGATTTCTGACTCACTTGTCGGGTGTATCAAAGCTTGATAGCAGCATTTAATGGGTTAACAGCTGATTGAGGATTGCAATTCCTCCTGTGGCTGATAGCGGCACATGTCAGCTCTTCAAAACAGCTGACATGTGCTGGAAAAGATGTGGGCTCACCGCCGGAGACCCCATCAAAAGGATTATTACGTCCGATGTAGAAAAAGGTTTATTCTGCATATTATTGCATGAAATAAGTAGCGGGGACCTAGCGTACCCTGAAGGATTTGAATCCATGACTACATAGTGTATTACTAACGGTAATGTTTGAGATTGTGCTCCCAGCTCTCTACAGGTCATTGACCAGGTCCTCCCATGTAGTTCTGGGATTATTCCTCATTTTTCTCAGGATCATCCAGACCCCATGAGACGAGATCTTGCATGGAGACCCAGAATGAGGGAGATTGACAGACATCTTGTGTTTCTTCCAATTTATAAAAATTGTGCCAACAGTTGTTGTCTTCTCACCAAGCTGCTTGCCTATTGTCCTGAAGCCCATCCCAGCCTTGTGCAGGTCTACAAGTTTGTTCCTGGTGTCCTTAGACAGCTCTTTGGTCTTGGCCATGGTTGTGAGTTTGGAGTGTGATTGACTGAGTGTGTGGACAGGTGTCTTTTAAACAGGTAATGAGTTCAAACAGGTGCAATTAACACAGATAATGAGTGCAGATTAGGAGAGATTCTTGAAAAAAAACTAACAGGTCTATGAGAGCAGGAACTCTTGCTGGTAAGTAGATGATCAAATATTTATTTTATACAATAAAATACAATTTGATTATTTAAAAATCATAATGTTATTATCTGTTTTTTATTTTTAAATTCTGTCTCTAATGGTTGAAGTGTACTTACGATGAAAATTGTAGACCTTGCCGTTAGCAGTGATGTCAATGAGTTGAATGGAGTTCATTGGCTATGAAGTTTGCTCCCCTTATGAACGAGACACTGATGCTGCATTATCACATGCTCCTCTGTCATGATCCCAATGGCAGGGGATCACCAAAGGACAAGCACAGATACAAACAAGCTCTAGGGCGATGGAACCTGAGCTGACCGCGACCCTGAACCTAACACACAAATAAAAGTAGCCGGGGAACGTGCCTACGATGATCCTAGACGTCTCGCTCCAGCCGAAGATCTAACTTCCCCTATTAGTAGAAACACAGACCTCTCTTGCCTCCAGAGAAATCCCCCACAGAAATAGCAGCCCCCCACATATAATGACGGTGAAATGAGAGGAAAGCACATACGCAGTATGAAAACAGTTTCAGCAAAATGAGGCCCGCTAAAGCTAGATAGCAGAGGATACAAAAGTGAACTGCGCGGTCAGCGAAAAACCCTTCAAAAAACCATCCTGAAATTACTTGAACTCATGTGCCAACTCATGGTACATGAGGAGCAATTTCAGCCCACTAGAGCAACCAGCAGCAAGAATCACATATCTGCAGGCTGGACTAAAAACCAAATAAAGCAAAACACCAAAACAGGAAAATCCAAACTTAGCTTGACCAGAAGGTTCTAGGAGCAGGGAGCAGAGGTAACAAGACACACTGGATACATTGATAACCGGCGAGGAAATGCCAGCAAAGCCAGGTTAAATAGGAAACTCCCATATGCTGATGGATCAGGTGGAACCCAGAAACCCAGGAAAGACAAGTCACCCAGTACCATCAGTAACCACCAGAGGGAGCCCAAAAACAGAACTCACAACAGTACCCCCCCCTTGAGGAGGGGTCACCGAACCCTCACGAGAACCACCAGGGCGACCAGGATGAGCCCTATGAAAAGCGCGAACCAAATCATCAGCATGAACATCCGATGCAACCACCCAAGAATTATCCTCCTGACCATAACCCTTCCACTTGACCAAATACTGGAGTTTCCGTCTGGAAACACGAGAATCCAAGATCTTCTCCACAACATACTCCAATTCTCCCTCCACCAGCACTGGAGCAAGAGGCTCAAGCGAAGGAACAACAGGTACCTCATACTTCCGCAACAACGATCGATGGAACACATTATGAATAGCAAACGATGCCGGGAGATCCAAACGAAACGACACAGGGTTAAGAATTTCCAAGATCCTATAGGGACCGATGAACCGAGGCTTGAACTTAGGAGAAGAGACCTTCATAGGAACAAAACGAGAAGACAACCACACCAAGTCACCAACAAGAAGTCGAGGACCCACGCGGCGACGGCGATTAGCAAACTGCTGAGCCTTCTCCTGGGACAACTTCAAATTGTCCACCACATGACTCCAAATCCGGTGCAACCTATCCACCACCATGTCCACTCCAGGACAATCAGAAGGTTCCACCTGACCAGAGGAAAAACGAGGATGAAACCCCGAATTACAAAAGAAAGGAGAAACCAAGGTAGCAGAACTAGCCCGATTATTAAGGGCAAACTCGGCCAGCGGCAAAAAGGTAACCCAGTCATCCTGATCAGCAGAAACAAAACACCTTAAATAAGTTTCCAAGGTCTGATTAGTTCGTTCAGTCTGGCCATTCGTCTGAGGATGGAATGCAGATGAAAAGGACAAATCAATGCCCATCTTAGCACAGAACGTCCGCCAAAATCTAGACACAAACTGGGATCCCCTGTCAGAAACGATGTTCTCAGGAATCCCATGCAAACGAACCACATTCTGATAAAACAGAGGGACCAACCCAGAGGAGGAAGGCAACTTAGGCAAGGGTACCAGATGAACCATTTTAGAAAAGCGATCACACACAACCCAGATGACGGACATTTTTTGAGAGACAGGGAGATCCGAAATAAAGTCCATGGAAATGTGCGTCCAAGGCCTCTTCGGGATAGGCAAAGGTGACAACAATCCACTGGCCCGAGAACAGCAAGGCTTAGCCCGAGCACAAACCTCACAAGACTGCACAAAAGAACGCACATCCCTCGACAAGGAAGGCCACCAAAAAGACCTGGCCACCAAGTCTCTAGTACCAAATATTCCAGGATGACCTGCCAACGCAGAAGAATGGACCTCGGAGATGACTCTACTGGTCCAATTATCCGGAACAAACAGTCTCTCAGGCGGACAACGCTAGAAAAATTAGTTATAAAACGACGATAGAAATTTGCAAAGCCCAAGAACTTCTGTAGACTCTTAAGAGATGTAGGCTGCGTCCAGTCACAAATAGCCTGAACCTTGACGGGATCCATCTCAATAGTATAAGGGGAAAAAATATACCCCAAGAAAGAAATCTTCTGGACTCCAAAGAGACACTTTGAGCCTTTTACAAACAAGGAATTGGCCCGCAGGACCTGAAACACCTTCCTGACCTGCTGAACATGAGACTCCCAGTCATCAGAAAAAACCAAAATATCATCCAAATACACAATCATAAATTTATCCAGATATTCACGGAAAATATCGTGCATAAAGGACTGGAAGACTGAAGGAGCATTAGAAAGTCCAAAAGGCATTACCAAATACTCAAAATGGCCCTCAGGCGTATTAAATGCGGTTTTCCACTCATCACCTTGCTTTATTCGTATAAGATTATACGCACCCCGAAGATCAATCTTAGTGAACCATTTAGCCCCCTTAATGCGAGCAAACAAATCAGTCAACAATGGCAAAGGATACTGATATTTTACGGTAATCTTATTCAAAAGACGATAATCTATACAAGGCCTCAAGGAACCATCTTTTTTCCGCCTATACTTTTGCCGTTCACTTCTGGACTGAATTCTATCACATTGCATTATCTCAGGTGACGGTTCAGACGACACCGCCAAATGATGCACAGGTTTGCGCTCCCGTAAACGCCGATCAATCTGAACAGCCATAGTCATAGACTCATTCAGACCAGCAGGCGCAGGGAACCCCACCATAACATCTTTAATGGCCTCAGAAAGGCCATCTCTGAACTTTGCAGCCAGAGCGCACTCATTCCACTGAGTAAGCACCGACCACTTCCGAAATTTTTGACAATAAATTTCTGCTTCATCCTGCCCCTGAGAGAGGGCCAACAAAGCTTTTTCAGCCTGAATCTCTTGGTTAGGTTCCTCATAGAGCAAACCCAATGCCAGAAAAAACGCATCCGCATTAAGCAACGCAGGGTCCCCTGGTGCCAATGCAAATGCCCAATCCTGAGGGTCACCCCGCAGGAAAGATATAATTATCTTGACTTGCTGAGCAGGGTCTCCAGAGGAGCGAGATTTCAGAGAAAGAAACAACTTGCAATTGTTCCTAAAATTCAGAAAACGAGATCTATCTCCAGAAAAAAACTCTGGGACAGGAATTCTAGGTTCAGACATAGGAGCATGTACAACAAAATCCTGTATATTTTGAACCTTAGTGGCAAGATTATTCAGGCTGGAAGCCAAACTCTGGACGTCCATGATAAACAGCTGGGATCAGAACCATTCAAAGATTAAGAGGAGGAGGAAGTAGCCAGGCTGCAATAAGGCTAGGCAGCAAACTCTGAGGGAAAGAGAAGGAAAAAAAAAAAAAAAAAAACTTCCTCAGACTACTTATCCTCCTACTTCAGCCAATACAATTAACACTTTGTGGGCCGGTTATACTGTCATGATCCCAATGGCAGGGGATCACCAAAGGACAAGCACAGATACAAACAAGCTCTAGGGCGATGGAACCTGAGCTGACCGCGACCCTGAACCTAACACACAAATAAAAGTAGCCGGGGAACGTGCCTACGATGATCCTAGACGTCTCGCTCCAGCCGAAGATCTAACTTCCCCTATTAGTAGAAACACAGACCTCTCTTGCCTCCAGAGAAATCCCCCACAGAAATAGCAGCCCCCCACATATAATGACGGTGAAATGAGAGGAAAGCACATACGCAGTATGAAAACAGTTTCAGCAAAATGAGGCCCGCTAAAGCTAGATAGCAGAGGATACAAAAGTGAACTGCGCGTTCAGCGAAAAACCCTTCAAAAAACCATCCTGAAATTACTTGAACTCATGTGCCAACTCATGGTACATGAGGAGCAATTTCAGCCCACTAGAGCAACCAGCAGCAAGAATCACATATCTGCAGGCTGGACTAAAAACCAAATAAAGCAAAACACCAAAACAGGAAAATCCAAACTTAGCTTGACCAGAAGGTTCTAGGAGCAGGGAGCAGAGGTAACAAGACACACTGGATACATTGATAACCGGCGAGGAAATGCCAGCAAAGCCAGGTTAAATAGGAAACTCCCATATGCTGATGGATCAGGTGGAACCCAGAAACCCAGGAAAGACAAGTCACCCAGTACCATCAGTAACCACCAGAGGGAGCCCAAAAACAGAACTCACAACACTCCTCAGTGTCTCTGTCGGATGTTCGGCTGCATCATTCAAACGTTCAGCATGACATTTAGATGTAGGAGAGCTACACTTGTTGCTGGACAAAGTGGATTACCTTCTCGTCGGACAGGTGATAAGTTTGGTGGTTTATTTTTTTTGTTGTATTTTACAGGTGACATGAGCTTCAGTGAATTAGGAGAAAATTTGAGTATAACTTTGTCTTTTGCTTTAAAATCAAATAAAGGTTAAAGTACATTGCACGGCGAATAAGTCTCCTTACCTTGACAAGCCAGAGCTGGTATGTCACTCTCCATAACGAGAAGCCTTACCCCTTAGTCCCTTATTTCTAATGAAAGACTTTATTCTGGCTGGGTGTTTGTTTTAAAATTTAACTATTAGGTTATTAATATGGACATCTTACAGATGTCTCTCCATTACTAACACCTGGGCTTGATGTCAGCTGCCAATGCGCAAATCGATGTCGCACATTCAATCTTGAGATGGACCTTCAGCGTTTTTTCGGACTTTGCAACTTAAGGTGTATTTCTCAGATCCCAATAATAGCAAGTCTCATACCTAAATAGATATCAATACCCCACCCCAACTACTCACGACCGAGAGCCTGGGACTCTGGAATAAGAGCAACTTTAGACCCCCACGAGGATCCCATGCCTCAGAGACATTTATCAAATTCATCCAGAGTTCATTCCAAACACTAAGGGGGGATGTAGAACAGGGGCATCTTTTCTATCCACCCAATCTGTTGATTACAGAACGCAAGGCCCTACAGTCATTACAGACAGACACCAGTCTCATGATAAAACCCGCAGACAAGGGAGGGGCCATCGTGCTTATGGACAAGAGGGATTATTTAAGTGAGGCACTCAGACAGCCTGAGGATACCACCATATATTGCAAACTAGATTTTAACCCCACTTGCTCCATCAGAAACAGGAGCTCAGTGATACTACGTAGCTAGTGGGTGTCCTCGACATGAAAACCTGTGATTACCTGACAAATGATCACCCCATCACCCCCCGTATTCTACACACTCCCCACATACCCGTAAGCAATTTTTTTTTTAAATTTACCCCATGGGGAAATGTTTGTCAGCCCATGCATGTAGTACATGGGCATGAAAAGTATAGGAGACCTGCTCCTTTAAATTGGGCCTAATTTATAATTATGCCATCCTCAACGTCTCATCATCCACCACCACTAGATCACCAGGGTTAACATTTTCCATGCTGCTACAGACACTATAGTTTTTTGCAAGAGTGTTTATGATGCCCTTAATAAAAATATTTACAAAGTATGTTGTTGTGTACCCCCAGGAGAAAATGTTTGTCAGCCCATACACTTATTGTATGGGCATTACAAGTCTAGGAGACTTTGTAATGGGACAGTTATTTCATGAGGCGCTCCTCCATGCATCTTCCAAGGGGGGATGTGGATGCATGCAAATTTGGGTGAATGCGGCCCTTTCATTCAATGCATAAGGAAACAGTATGGCAGGACCAACTGAAGAATGTGAAGTGGGTTTTCCTGTGGCCATCCAGTACCTGGGTTCAAATGCTTCTTGGGGTGCATATAACTTGGCAGCAGGGCAGGCCCTGCAGTCAATGCATAAGAAAACAGTACGGGAGTATAAAATGAATAATGTGAAGTGGATTTTCCTGTAGCGATCTAGTATGTGGTTTCAAAGGCTTATTGGGGTGCATATGACTTGTTAGCAGGGCAGGTCTTGCAGTCAATGCATAAGTAAACAGTATGGGAGTACAAAATGAATAATGTGAAGTGGGTTTTCTTGTGGCCATCCAGTATGTGGTTTCAAATGCTTATTGGGATTCATATGACTTGGCAGCAGGGCAGGCCTTGCAGTCAATGCATAAGAAAACAGTATGGGAGTGCAAAATGAATAATGTCAAGTGGATTTTCCTGTGACCATCCAGTACCTGGGTTCAAAGGCTTATTGAGGTGCATATCACTTGATAGCAGGGCAGGCCTTAAATTCAATGCAACATTTTTTCAGGATGCCCACCTGTACCTCTTGTGAAAAGGGTATTGGGGTGCATTGTAATTCTTGGCAGCCTAGCCACTCACAGCATAGGAGACCCACTGTTTAATAATGGTCCTTTAAGAATATTAATGCCACCTGATGCCCTTCCAAAAATAGTTTTTGTGAATTTAAGAGTCCCTCCTTCATAAATGACACAAGATTTGCCTGCTTATGTGTCACACACCACATGGCCAGCAAGGGTTGTTAAATGTTACAATGACATTTCCCAGTGAATGCATTTGTATTGGTTGAAAGCAATGTTAAAGTTGAAAAATGCATCAAAAACGCTGCGTGTGAACATAGCCCAAGTGGTGGAGGAACATTTTCATCTGGGGTTAATTATTTTGCCTTATATACAAGTCATTACCCTGGAAAGGATGTACCTTAACATATTTCCCAGCAAAATCCAATTTGGTTTAGTTTTGTATGTTTTTTGGTGCACCTGTAAAAATGGCATGAAACTCTGACAACATTGTTTACAGCTGTGACCTAGGAGTCCAAAATGCTACCTGGGGCGATCCCCATGTTTTTCCTGTGTCATTTGAGCAGTTCCATAATTTTCAGATGATTACAGACCTTAAAAGGACCCCCGGGGGATTGCGGTAAAAATGCTCGAGTCTCCCAAAGACTTACATTGGGCTCGTTGTTCTGTCCGTGTACCCGAGTATTCCAAATTGCTCGACCCGAGCAACGAGAACTTGAGCATTTTAGTGCTTGCTCATCACTAATCACATGGTATAACACAGCCAATCAGAAGGACTGTCATAGCTGGCATAAAAACCCAAACAAATAATGCAGCTGTCATTTTAGTGTGATTTTAGGATTGTGAAAGTTCCCAATTATGCAATAGAGATAGGAAGTAAAAGCACTAAAGCAGTGGGCAACTACAACAGGTCGTAAAGTGTTGTACAACTACAACAGTGGAAATGAGAGTAATAATAATAATAATCTTTATTTATATAACGCCAACATATTCCGCAGCGCTTTACAGTTTAACAGTTTCAAACACAAAAGTCATAAGTAACAATGTTAACAATACAATAATTAAAGTGAAGAGTAGTTAGAAATTATACAGAAATTCAATTGATAGGAAGAGAGTGAGATGGGATAGTGGGAGAAGAGCCAGCAGTTGTGTCAGAGCCACTGTGATTGATCAGTAATACATTGGATCAATGATATATCGTGTAGCTGACATTTGACCTGGTGCATTTGAGTTACCATTGCATACGTTTTTTCCTTCACTCTTAATATACTAAACAGCAGAAGCAAGACAGTATTGTAGTTTTTTTCAGAAAAAGTCTTTGTCAGCATGAATGCATGTCACAATTGACTGTACTTATTTAGTTTATGCATTTCTTGTGCAATTGTTTTGGTGAAGGGGAATAATTGTTTTTTTAAAATACAAAAGCAAGTTCTCTAAAATTTAAACTGCGGGTATACCTCACAGGTATAACTCACAAAGTGTGAATGTCGCAAGCAATTTTTTTAGCACATTAGTTTTCCTAATCAAATTTTATACCCATACACACCACACCAATTCCTTACCAAGTTGAAGCTGATGGCATTTTTGATGTGTAGCTACCTGGCAATTCTTATTTTGCCATGTTTGGGAAAGAGGGTTGAATTTTGTTTAAAAAAAAATTAAAATAGAAAAAAATGTAGACATTTAACTGTGCGTCCGAGGGTGAGTATATTCCTACCTATTCCTATTAGGTTTATACTCACCCTGCTTCTTTCCGGCAGCCTTCCTTCCTAAGAATCAGTGCTTGCAGGACCTTGCGTGACGTCGCGGTGATGTCGCGGCTTGTGATTGGTCGCGCGAGCGGTCACATGGGCGGCCGCGCGACCAATCACAAGCCGCGACGTCACCGCAAGGTCCTGGAAGCGCTGATTCAAAGGAAGGAAGGTTCCCGGTTAGTACCAGGGTGCGTCAGAGGGTAAGTATAGCGATATTTTTTATTTTAATTCTTTATTTTACATTAAATATGGATTCCGATACCGATTTCCGATATTGCAAGCATATCGGAAATCGGGATCGGAATTCCGATACCACATTCAGAAGATCGCCGACTTCATGGCCGACCCCACACAGGGGTCGGGTCGGGTTTCATGAAACCCGACTTTGCCAAAAGTCGGTGACTTCTGAAAGTGGCCGACCCGTTTCGCTCAACCCTAGTGATGGGGTGATAGATGAGGTAATGTAAATGAAAATTAAACATACTATGACTAGCAAAGTGGGAGGTGCTATTGGCAGCAAGAGCCCAACCACAACTTACCAGCCATCCAGTTAGCAGCATTACCAACTGCAGGACACAACTGACCTCCTTTTGTTCTTGCAAGGTCTCTAAAGGTACCTTCACACTGAGCAACTTTCCAACGAGAAAGACAGCCATCCGTGACGTTGCAGCGTCCTGGATAGCGATCTCGTTGTGTTTGACACGCAGCAGCGATCAGAATCCCGCTGTGACATCGCTGGTCGTAGCTAGAAGTCCGGAACTTTATTTGGTCATCAGGTCGGCGTGATTCGTCATGTTTGACAGCAAAAGCAATGATGCCTGCAATAGTTTTTCATGGAGCTAACATCCAGCGAGAACGATAAGTACGTCACTGGATCGCTCCTGCATCGTTCAGCTGTTGCCGGTGTTTGACGTCTCCTAGCGACCTAAACAGTGACGCTGCAGCGATCGGCTCATTGTCTATATTGCTGCAGCGTCACTTAATGTGACGGTACCTTTAGTGGGTAGGCAGTTGAGGGAATTATGGAATATAATGTTCAACACTCATTATGCTACTTATAACAGCTACACCATTATTGTGAATAAGCGTTCTGCACAGAACAGTCTGGATGATCAAAAATGTGTATGAGGGATAATTTCTGGACCATTTTTAAATAAAAAACCTTCAAAAATCTGTCAGTGCACTACATTTTGATATCTTCTGCTGGTTAACCATTAGTTTCCATGATGAGGTCACATGAGTGGCATTAGTAAGGCTATGATTGTGACAAAGTGATTGAAAGAGGTAGGTAGAAGGATAGAGTCTTAGACCTCATGAGTCCTCAGAAAGTTATATACAGCTACTGAGCTACCTGTGATTTGCGGAAAAATTCCTAGCAAATGGAATTATTGAGAAAAAAAACCCTAACTGTGGTGAATTTGAATTTGAAAAGATTTGATCATTCCTAGAAAATAACAGTTTTACCAATCAGCATATGATAATTAGATATGCTATGTAAATGTATTAAAGTTTGTAAATTTTACTAATAAACCTAACTTCCAATAGGATTTTAATAATTTTTATTGCAACTGGAACTATGTCTGAGAATATGGCTCCATAAGCCAAGAGTAATTCTCTACAAATAAGTCCTAGTATGTGCCACTACCAAAAAATGTATCTAGGCTTATAAAAGTGGGCTTAAGATTTGTGCTTTTTTGTACTAATCAGACCTCTAGAGGTACATATTTTCCTTGCTTTATGTTCTGGATCATAGTTTTTATTATTATATTAATATTAGTTCAGTAGTTTAACAAATCCTATTGTACCAGAATTTTTAAATTAGAAAACACAAGTGCAAAAACTCCAAAACACCCAGATATGTTCGATTTGCTATGCAATGTGGTTTTAATGAGACTATAACAAAGGCAAGAGATTTTATGAAGAAATGCTATTGCTGTATCATGTTTTCCCTTGAGTCAATCTGAAATATACCCTGGCCTTCACATTCTCTAGCTGAGAATGATCTTTTGTTTTGGTTCCTTGACTACAAGCAGATTTGCACTTCAATTGGATATATCCTCAAAAGACAAAATGACATTTCCCTCTGTCTATATCTAAAAATCCCTCAGAGATTCTTTGTTGTAAGAAAATGTTTTAATATTTCAGTTTCACCCTCAACCAAATAACCTTTATCAATGAAACTATTCAAAGAGACGCCTGTTGCAATGCAACTCAACCTGTGAACTCCTTTATTCTTCTTTATCAAAAAAATGCCTTTAACCAAAGGAATAACCAAAATCAGGTATCTATTTCTAGGCTATCTTTTCATCCACGATACATAAGTATAAATTAATCCTTCTGCTATTTTTATGGTAGGTGGCAAAGATTTTAAGGTTTATTGGTAGCAACGAGTGATGAGCGAATGTGCTCGGATAATATCATATCTGACCACGCTTGTGTGTTATTCGGGCATCTGGGAGTGTTCATTTATTATGTTCAAAGCTCTGCAGCTGCATGATTTGTGGCTGTTTGACAGCCTCAACACGTGTGGTTTCCATAAAAAACAAGCAATCCTCTTGTGTGTTGAGTCTATCCAACAGCCGCAAATCATGCAACTGCAAAGACATGAACATAATATATAAGCACTCCCCAATGCTCGGAAAACAACCAAACGTGCGCAGACAAGACGTTATCCAAGCACATGAGCTCATCATTAGTCGTAATACTAAATCTGTTCATAAATTAAAATAGAAATTTAAAATAAACCAGTGGCACTAGCGTGGCACGGGCCCCTGCTGCAAATAATAGGACAATACCACCCTATTATCCCAGTGTGTAGAATTGAATACAAAATTATATATTTGCTCTTGGATGTGCCCTTTATTACTGACAGTAATTTTGTTCTGAATGATTAGCTGCTGGATTAAAAATAGGGAGACTTTAGATGAAACCGTGGCAACCACTGAAAGTTAGGTATGGCATTGACCAACAACTTGGGCTAAAACTCTGGCCTGCTAATACCACACGTAACACATGAATAGTAAATAGGCCAAAGTCCCAAAGAAAGAATGGATCAATGAGGACACTTGTTTTGGGGGTAAAAATACCTGTTGCCCAGCAGTTCCGTTCCTCCCTGACGAAGGAATCCGTGAATTCCAAAACGCGTAGGATTATTGGTCCAATCCGCTTTCCGTAACCAGTCACATGAATGATCACGTGACCGTGATGTCATGAAAGGTCATATACGCACAGTGCACCTATTGGCTTTCATAGCGGAATTTCACTCTCGCTTCACTCGGGTGAAGACTCAGGAGGCACGCTAGTCACCGGTTGGGACAGCACCCGGGGTCTTCCAACTAAAGCATAGGTTCATCGACTCCATACTACGGAAGGACTTCATGCAGGCACTATAGACATCAGCGCTTTGAACGGAACTGCTGTGCAACAGGTATTTTTACCCAAAAACCAAGTGTCCTCATTGATCCATTCTTTCCTTCGGACTTTGCCCTATTAACTATTCATGTGTTGCATGTGGTATTAGCAGGCCATAGTTTTATCCCATGTTGTTTGTCAATGCCATATCGCCACCTAACTTTCATTGGTTGCCATGATTTCATCTAAAGTCTCCCTATTTTAAATCCAGCAGCTAATCATTCAGAACAAAATTACTGTCAGTAATAAAGGGCACATCCAAGGGCAAATATATAGTTTTTAATTCATAAATTAAAATAATCAATAATCAGTTGATGTTGTGTTTCTAGACTTTCAAAAGCATTTAAGAAGGTGCCACATAAAAGGTTGAAACGTAGTAAAAGAACTATTGAAACAGTGAAAAATATGTGTAACTGGTTTACAAATGGTTCATTCATAGGAAACAGAGGGTGGATATTAATGGAACAAACTTTGATTGGATCACAGTTAATAGTAGAGTACTCTAGGAGTTAGTATTAGGCAATTTCTATTCAATACAGTACATTTGTTATTGAATTGATTTGGTGATGCATGCACTGTAAAATTTTAATAATTCCAATGTTTCTAAATGACACTAAACTCTGAATTGTAAATTAAGTTTAATATAGCACTTGGGTTGAAGAATTTAAATACCCAAAAAACTACAATAAGCAAATTACTTGGTAAGTCTGCCAACTGAAAAAAGACTTGAGGGTCGGTGCCAGAAAGCTGCTGTTAAGGCAAATAAAATCTTGGGTTGTAGTGACAAGATCACAGATTTGCTGCTATATAAGTCAATAATGAGGCTATACTTTGTGTATAGTGTACAATTTTGGGCTTCATTGTACATAGAAGAAGGACATAGTGGGTAGTGACCAAGGTTATTAAGTGGGTGCATTGCATACCGAAACAAGGTTTCAAACTAGGATTTATTCAGCATGGGAAAAAAGATGCATTAGGGTCTATCTATTTATTGTACAATGTTCAAATATTTGAGTTTACAATAAAAAGGTCTTTCTAATGATCAATTTATACAAACTCCTGTGACCATGAAAAGGAGTCAGATTTTACAACTAGAAGAAAAACTGTTTCATTATCATCACAAACAGGAATTCTGTGCCAACGTGATGTTGTGATGGTTGAGTCATTGAACAAGTTCATGGAGAGCATGGATACCTTTTTTTTAAAATAAAATAATAATATTAAAGGTTATGGATACTGAATTTTGGAGAAGGGATATTTATTCAGGGAAATGGTTTGATTGCTACATTTGGATTACATAAGGAAGGCATTTTTCTCCTATTATAAGGCAATTAGCATCTGTCTTATGATACTTACTCTAGACCAGTATATTAAGACTATAGGTTAAACTCAAAGATCATGTGTGTTTTTTTGTCAAATCGAGGTAAATTAAACATTTTCCAAGATATAAGCATACACATTACAGATATTTATGTTTAATGTGTACAAAACAACGTACAAAGTCACTAATTAAAAGTGTTAGCTGAAAGTTTATGAGCTGTGGGAAATATTGTATATATGTATCATAAATCCCCAATTGTAATTCCAATACAGCTGGTTCACTATATAAAATGTAAAGAAAACAAGCATGCAATGATTTGGAAATCTATTATAGCAATATTTTATTCCTATCAGAACATAGAACACAGACATTTATCCATTTCATTTGCAAAAAAAAAAAAAAACTTGTTTAGAAATTGAAATCTCTAAAAACTTGAAAAAGGCTGGAAAAGTAAATTGTACTAATGAAAAAACACTGGAGGGTCAGTCTTGTAACTAAGTCCCGTGACTGTGTATAACAGGAGCATGTTAGATAGGCAGAGTCTCTCAAAAGCAAAACCTGGTCAGAGGTTCACCAATTTGTAAACAGCTGCATCTAACAATTGTGGAAGTTCAGAAAAACGTTCCTGAATGTAATATTGCAAAGACTTTGGATATCATAGTCCACCATCTACAGCACATGATATCATCAAAAGATTCATAGATTCTGGAGAAATCCATGAGCACAAGGGACAAGACATGGTCAATATTTGATGCCTCAGAAGCAGAAGTGCAGTGTAACACTATACAACACAGCAGGCATCCAAGAAACATGCAACTGATGAGGCTATGCAGTGGCTGCAGCAATAGCACCATGGTAGAAAGTTTGGACTGAGTAGTCCTGGACAAGTGTGGCAATTTAAGGGATTTAAGGGCAGCCATGCAGCCCTAGAACCAACTGCAGTACTACAATATAGCTATCATTAATCAATTTTCCCTTTAACAATGTTATTTGTGCTATGTATATGAAGTAATACATAATATATTAAATGCCTGTTGTTGTATGTCACATTTATAGCTTTTATATATCTTTTTGACAAATGTTAGGATTTCCACACTTGTGGCAGATAACCTGCCCTTGTTAAATGTGACAAAGTCATTGGCCGCGCTTAATGGAAGTCTGTCACCAGATTTTGGTAACCTCATCTGAGAGCAGAATATTGTCGGAAAAAGGACTCTGATTCCAGTGATGTAACACTAAGTTACTGGGTGCAGCAGTTGTGATACAATCAAAGTTTTTAGATGTAGCACATAGCAGAGCCCTGAAAGCTAAACCCCCACACCACAGCTTTACATGTGCATTGTCGGGTGACAGTAAGCTGCTAGTCATTGTTAGGGATCTAGTTGGATCAGGACTCAAAAGGACATAAGTCTGGGCATGAAGTTGGGCTAGGAATCCCCAATGGTAACGAGCATCCTTCTTTGTGAAAGCGGACAGGAAATCTCAATTTTAGTGATTGATGAAAAAAGCACTCTAGTGTGGAGACTTTACAGTCATTATAAGAGATATCCTTCTGGGACCAAGCAGCTTTAACCCCTTTACCATCCGAGACTTATGCACACGTCCCTGTGACCTGGTACACGCACAGAGGCCGTGAGCGCACAATCGCCTCCAGGTGTCAGCTGATTCTGACAGCTGACACCCGACACTCAGTGCAAGGAGAGGCCCTGCACTGCTCCCAGCACTTTAACCCCCTAAAGGCTGCAATTGAACTCAATCACAACATTTCGGTAGCAGTCAGATGAAAGAAAGCCCTTGGATAGGAGACCCCGACGCTAGCGCTGGCAAAGTTGTTTGATCATGCTCATAGCGTGATGAAGCAACTTTGTCTATCACTGCAGTGCTGACAGTTTGCATAGTATAGGGATGCTCCTTATCTCTATGCTATACAAGCAGTCAGCCTGGAAAGAATGAAAGTACCATAATGGGACAAAGTAAAAAAGTAACAAAAATGTTTTAAAAAAATTGTGAAAGTATGACAAAATAATAATAAAGAATATAAATATATTGTACCCATGAATACATATTTTTATAAAAAAAAATGTAAACAATAAAAGTAAACATATTTGGTATCGCAGAATCCGGAGTGGCCCAACCTATAAAACTGGTCCATTAACAAACTCCTTTAGTGGACACTGCTTTATTATCATGCCACCGAACAAAAAGTGAAATAAATGCGATCAAAAAGACAAGTATAAATAAACATGGCACCCCTGCAAATGTCATCTTGTCCTGCAAAAAACAGGCCATCATACAGCTCCATCAGTGGAAAAATATAGCTCTCATAACAAAGTGATGCAAAAATAATACTTTTATCTATAAAATAGTTTTTATTGTGTAAAAGCACCAAATATATAAAAATTAGTGATGAGCGAGTGTACTTGTTGCTCGGGTGACCTCCGAGTATTTATGACTGCTCGGAGATTTAGTTTTCATCTCAGCAGCTGAATGATTTACAGCTACTAGCCTGCTTGATTACATGTGGGGATTCCCTAGCAACCAGGCAACCCCCACATGTACTCAGTCTGGCTAGTAGCTGAAAATCATTCAGCTGCCGCAATGAAAACGAAATCTTCGAGCAGTCATAAATACTCGGAGGTCACCCGAGCAATGAGTACACTAGCACATCACTAATAAAAATAGCAATATGAATGGGATATCACTGTAATTGTACTGATCCAAAGAAAAAAGCTGCCTTATAAATTTTACAACATACGGAATGACATAAAAATGAAAAAAAAATTCTAAATTGCTGTTTTTTGTTCATTATTCCTCCCAAAATTCACAATAGAAAGCGACCAAAAAATGTAATGTGTCTGAAACTGGTACCATTAAAACGTCAACATGTCCTGCAAAAAAAAAACCCTCACATGATTCTGTGGGCCGAAATATGGAAAAATTATAGCTCTCAAAATATGGTGATGCGTTTTTGCAATAAAAAGTGTTTTTCAGTGTGTCACAGCAGCCAAACATAAAAAACTGATCTAAATCTGGCATTGCTGTAATCGCACCAACCAGAAGAGTAAAGTCGCCATATCACTTATACCACACGAGGAATGGCATAAAAAAACAATTATTCATTTGTTGTTTATTTGTTCATTCTGTTTCCCAAAGATCGCAGTAAGGCTCAGCTCACCTTTATCCTGTGGTCTGCACTGAGTGCATACACTGTGGTTTTTGTGTTAATCTCTGAAATACATTATTCAGACAGGACCACCAGCATAAGATTCCATATAATGAGGCAAATGGAGGAACAATGGATGCCATATGACCTGTGATCCAGTGGTGTCCGTCTTTCTAGTCTTGCATAAAAGCGCAGTCAGACAGAGTTTTGTGCACTCCTGAAAAGAATGACACTGCTGAAGCCAGATGGAGTCCAGAGTAACTCTGCTGCCTCATTATAGTGAATATATCCCTTGGGGGTGTCATCTGATTCACCTCAGTCAGATATTTAGAGGAAACCACGGTGTAAGTGCACTTCGTAGAGGGCCAGATAAATGTGATACCAAACATTATGTAAAATGTTCCTAACAAAAACTTCAACTTAATCCACAAAAATAACACGTCTTATCTCAGGTCCTTCATCTGTTAATGGAGATATAGGGGCTTCCACATTACTGGTAGCATAAAAGCTCCCTTCTGAGCCCCACAGTGTACCTAAACCTCATATAGCGTCCACATGTTTGGCATTACTGAAGCAAGTTAGCGGTGCATGTCTCTAGAACCAAGAGCTGGGCATACCATACTGGTCACTACAATGTGCTGGTCACTGCAGCGTACTGGTCACTACAATGGCACTTTTAACTCGGTAACATTCATTGCTGCTCGTTTCTGAAAAACAACAATGGAGTAAAAATCATCACTACATCTGTAGATAAAATAGGATCACTTGAGGGAGGGATTTTTCTCTTTCAGCACTTAGGGGCTCTGTATACGGAGTGTGCAAACTATTCTAGTAAATTATGCGCTCCAGGTGGCAAATAGCGCTATGTCCCTCCTAGGTCTCTCCATATGTCTAAGCAGTACTATACAGCCACATATGGGTTATTGCCACATTCAGAAGAAATTGTGGGACAAATTATGGTGCGCTTTTTACCCACTTCTTGTGTGAAAATGTAAAATCTGGGAAAAAACAATATATTGGTGGTAAAAATGTAATAATTTTTCTTCACTGCCCAATGGTATTACATTCTGAGACACACCTGTGGTGTCAATATGACCACTGCACCAATAGATGAATCCATTGAAAGGTGTAGTTTGTTAAATGGGGTCAATTGTGGGGGTTTCTGCTGTTCTGACAACTAAGGGGCTCTACCACTGGATCATGACACCCGCAAACCATAACAGTAAAATCTGCACTATAGCATGACTCTCCTTCCCTTCAGAGCTTTACACTGAGCCTGAAAATTATTTCACGAAAACATGTAGGGTATTGGTGCAATCAGGAAAAAATGAACCTCAGTTTTTTTGTAAAACTTTTCCTATTAGACCTTAAAAAAACTTAAAAATTTGGGCTAAAACAACATTTTAGTGGCAAAAATTTAATTTATTCTTCACCTCTCAAAGTAAAATAAAATTCTGTGAGGCACAAGTGGTATCAATATGATCACTGGCACTGCACCCCTATATGAAATCAATGGGGAGCGTAGTTTGCAAAATGAGTTCACATGTCGGGGGAATCTATTGTTCTGGCACGTCCTGGGGTCCTGCCAATGTGACATGGCACCCTCAAACCATTCAAGAAAAAACTCCAATATGGCACTTCTTCCCTTTTGAGCTTTGCACCGTGCCTCAAAAAGTAGTATTTCCTCACAAATGGGGTATCGGTGTACTCAAGAGAAATTGCACAAAAAATTGTATGGTGCAATTTCTCCTGTTAGGCCAGAGTCAGACTAGCGTATGAATCAGACGAGTGCACTGCGATTCCAATGCACGCAGACAAATATTATTCAATGAGGCAATCCAGATCAGCATATTTTTTTATCAATCATATTTGACAGGCGTGCAAAATCACGATAGGCTGTGATTGTACACACATATTGTGAGAGACTCACCAATGCAAGTCTATGGGTGTGATAAAAAATCAGTCACCACATGGATCATCCATATAGCGTGTGTCAAATACTCACACATCCCAGGAAATTGCATCAGCCAAGAACAGGAAGCTTGACATGCAGATTGTCCTGGCAACCTATAAAAATCCTGAACATGCCTCCATGGATCAACAATCCGCAGGTAAGGCTTCCCAAAATGTTAAGACAAGAACCAATGTAAAAGAACCCGCACAGTTGTGTTTAAGGTAATCCTGTCACACATGTTTCCACCAAACCAGGAAAACCAAAACAGCAGCAGGGGGTATATATCAAAGATTTGTTGACTAAACATCTTGTGGACCCAATGTATGCCCTTGTTGATAAGGTTTTTATTTATTTCAGACCATTGAACCTGTTAATTAAATTGGACGTTACATTTTTGAAACTGTATGAGAAATGTAAAGCCATACGGATGTCATATGGATTTCATATGGATAAATGGCTGAGAAAATGTTGCATAATTGCATTGAAAAATGCATTACCAATGGATTGACATACAGAGAACACTCATGCAATTCTCAGCAGTGAGAATCAGAACAATTATTTATACGTTTATGGTAACTCCAGCTTTACTCTTATAAAAATGCAAAATTTAGGGCTAAAAAACATTTTTGTGTGGAAAATGTGATTTTTTTTATCTTCACAGCTCAACGTTATCAACTTCAATGAAGCACCTGGCAGTTCAAGGTGCTCACCAAACATCTAAATACATTCTATGAGGGGTCTAGTTTCAAAAATGGGGTCATTTGTGGGGGGTTTCCACTTTTTGGGCACATAAGTGGCTCTGAAAGCAGGTCATGGCATCCGCTAATGAATCCAACTAATTTTGCATTCAAAAAGTCAAATGACTCTCCTTCCCTTCTGAGCCCTGCTGTGCACCCAAACAGTAGTTTTCTCCCTCATATGGAGCATCGGCATACTCAGGCTAAATTTCATAATAAATTGTATTGTGCAATTTCTCCTGTTAACCTTATGAAAATGCTAATAAAAATATTTGAGGGGAAAATGTGATTTTTTTTCCACAGCTCAACGTTATAAACTTCTATGAAGCACTTGGGCCATGAATGTGCTCAACATACATCTAGGTAAGATCCGTGAGGGGTCTAGTATCCAAAATTGTGTCACTTGTGGGGGATTTTCATTGCTTATGCACATCAGGGGCTCTCCAAACGTGACATGGCATTTGCCAATTTTTCCAGCAAATTTTGCCTTTAAAAAGTCAAATGGAACTCATTCTATTCGGTGCTCTGCCGTTTTGCCAATCATTTGATTTCTTTCACATTTGGGGTACTGGCATAAACACATTTTGGGGTCCTTTTTTCCTTTTACCCTTGTGAAAATAAAAAAATGTTGGTCTAAAATAACACTTTTTGTGAAAAGAAGTTAAATGTTCATTTTTTTCCACATTCTAAAAATTCCCGTGAAGCACCTGAAGAGTTAAAAACTTCTTGAATGTGGTTTTGAGTACCTTGAATGGTGCAGTTTGTAGAATGGTGTCACTGTTGCATATTTTCTGCCATGTAGACCCCTCAAAGTCTCTTCAAATGTGAGGTGATCGCTATATACAAGGTTTTGTAAATTTTGTTGGAAAAATGAGAAATTGCTCGTCTACTTTTAACCCTTATAAGTTCCTAAAAAAAAGTTTCAAAAATTGTGCTGACATAAAATAGACATATTGGGAAATGTTATTTATTAACTGTTTTGCTTGACATATTTCTCTGATTTAAGGGCATACGAGTTCAAATGTTAAAAAAATTCCATATATTTGCGAAATTTCTGTTTTTTGTCACAAATAAACCCAAGTTATATTCAGTTTTACAACTAAAATGAATTAAGAAATGTCATGAAAGAACAAGCTCAGAATCAGTGGGATTCATTGAAGCGTTTCAGAGTTATTATCTCATAAAGGCACAGTGGTCACATTTGTAAACATTTTCCTGGGCATTAACGTACAAACCAACATGGGGGATGAAGAGGTTAATAATGGTGTTATTAAAGTAGCAAAGTTTTCACACAAAGTCTCTAGAATGGTGAGAATCATTTGGTCTCGGAAAAAGAATCCTAGGAATCCTAGTAATTAGGAGTAGGGTTGAGCGACCTTGACTTTTTTAGGGTCGAGCCGGGTTTCGCGAAACCCGACTATCTCAAAAGTCGAGTCGAGTGAAATCGGCCGATTATGGCGAAAAGTCGAGGATCGACCGAAACACGAAACCCAATGCAAAGCCAATGGGAATTCTCTCTCTCTCTCTCTCTCTCTCTCTCCTCCATCCCTGAACTGAAAAGCTGGTGTTACACAGTACAAATCGCTACAGCGCACAAGCGACAACATGGCGATAGGCGTCCACGCCCCTAAGACCTATGTCATCACTCTGCCCACACCCCTTCATTGGCTGAAAAAAATGGCGCCAAGCGCGTCATACGAAACGCGACTTTGGCGCGAAAGTCGCGTACCGCATGGCCGACCCCACACAGGGGTCGGGTTTCATGAAACCCGACTTTGCCAAAAGTCGGCGACTTTTGAAAATGAACGATCCGTTTCGCTCAACCCTAATTAGGAGCAATGATTCAAAAGTTCTCAAAAGATTTTTTGGGACATTTTCTCCAGCTCAGACCTGGCAACAGACTCATGGATGCCCCTGATGTAGAGGTTATTTCATCTATGATGAGCCTCTGGGTTGTCGCAATGGGTATGAATTTCAATAATCTGAAGCATGTGCTTTGGCAGTAAATTATTAAAAATATCAAGTTGGGTAAGTTCAGATTTGTGAACCTCTTCAACAATATCCACTCTTTGACCAAGCAGTGATAGATATCTTTTGACAGCTACCCACCCTGTCTTGTGTACTGCCACCATGCGAAAGATACATAATTACATCTCTATTTTTAAGCAATAGCTTTCAAATGGGCCTTCCAATCTCAACTCCCATTTCCCCTCACTTAGGAGTGTTCAGAATCAGATAGTGTTCTGGATGGATTCTTAGATTGAACATTCCTGAAGGGCTCGGTCGCTAGAATCAAGTTTTGCTTTTGGTTATTCTGTTGCCCCTGTTATTTGAGGTCAGATTAGAAGAAATGTTGCATAATGGCACCATTAGGATCAGGAGTCGAATTAAATGTATGAAGTTTGAACTTCTTGAATGTTCTACCATTATGTCTCTAGAGCCAAATAAGTTGTCTAAGTGTCAGAATTGACTTGGTTGAGATAATTAATGTGGCCACTGGAACTTTAGCATGTTGCATCTATGACCACATTGGTAAGCCACACACAGAAGATTAATTATTAGTGATGAGTGAGCACTAGAATGCTCGAGTGCTCATTGCTCGGGTCGAGCAAATTGGAATACTCGGGTACTCGACCCGAGCAACGAGCCCAATATAAGTCTATGGGAAACCCGAGTATTTTTACCGTGATCCCCAGGGGTTTTTTTAAGGTCTAAAAACATCTGAACATGATGGAAACATTGCTCAAATGACATTGCAACATCATGGGGATTGCCCCTGGAAGCATTTCTGACTCCTAGGTCACAGCTGTAAGCAATGTTGTCAGAGTTTTACGTCATTTTCACAGGTACAGCAAAGAACTTACAAAAACGAATCCAAAATGGATTTTGCTTGGAAATATGTTAACCCCTTCATGACCTTGGGATTTTTCGTTTTTCCGTGTTCGTTTTTCACTCCCCTCCTTCCCAGAGCCATAACTTTTTTATTTTTCCGTGAATTTGGCCATGTGAGGGCTTATTTTTTGCGGGACGAGTTGTACTTTTGAACGACATCATTGGTTTTAGCATGTCGTGTACTAGAAACAGGAAAAAAATTCCAAGTGCGGTGAAATTGCAAAAAAAGTGCAATCCCACACTTGTTTTTTGTTTGGCTTTTTTGCTAGGTTCACTAAATGCTAAAACTGACCTGCCATTATGATTCTCCAGGTCAGTACGAGTTCATAGACACCTAACATGACTAGGTTATTTTTTATGTAAGTGGTGAAAAAAAAATTCCAAACTTTGCAAAAAAAAAAAAAAAATTGCGCCATTTTCCGATACTCGTAGCGTCTCCATTTTTCGTGATCTGGGGTCGGTTGAGGGCTTATTTTTTGCGTGCCGAGATGACGTTTTTAATGATAGCATTTTGGATAGCATCATAGCAGGGGATTTGACCTCGGACGTACTATCCCGTCCGAGGTCAGATAGGGGTTAAGGTACATCCTTTCCAGGCTAATGACTTGTACATAAGGCAAAATAATTAACCAGAGACCAAAATGTTCCTCCACCACTTGGGCTATGTTCACACGCAGCATTTTTGCTTTCAACCAATACAAATGGATTCCCTGGGAAATGTCATTGTAACATTTAATAACCCTAGCTGGCCATGTGGTGTGTGACACCTAAGGAGACACAACTTGTTTCATTTATGAAGGAGGGACTCTTAAAGTCACAAAGCCTATCTTTAAAGGGGCATCATGCGGCTTTTATATTCGTAATAGGCCATTATTAAACAGTGGGTCTCCTATGCTGTTATTGCCTATGCAGTGAGTAGCTGAGCTGCCAAGAATTACAATGCACCCTAATACTCCTTTCACAAGAGGTACAGGAGAGACTCCTGAAAAAATGTTGCATGGAATGCAAGGCCTGCCCTGCTATCAAGTCATATGCACCCCAATAAGCCTTCGAACCCAGATATTGGATTGCCACAGGAAAACCCACTTCACAGTCTTCAGTTAGTCCTGCCATACAGTTTCCTTATGCATTGAATGTAAGGGCCACCTTGACCACCCCAATCTCCCTTTGGAAGAAACATGGGGAAAGGCCTCCTAAAAATGTGTCCCATTACAAAGGAGCGGGTCTCCTGGACTCGTAATGCCCATACACTAAGTGCATGGGCTGACAAACATTTCCCCATGGGGGGTACATTTTTTAAAAATTTTTTTATGGGGATCATAGACACTCTTGCCAAAAAATTGACTGGCGGTAGCAGCATGGAACACGTTAACCCTGAGGATCTAGTGGCAGTGGATGATGAGATGTGGAGGATGGCCTCATTAAAAGCTAGGCCCAATTTAAAGGAGTGGGTTTCCTAGACTTGAATTGCCCATACACTACGAGTATGGGCTGACAGACATTTTCCCATGGGGGTAAATGTAGAAAAAAAAATTCAGCACAAAATAGTGTTTACTAGGGTTGAGCGAAACGGGTCGAAATTGTTCAAAAGTCGCCGACTTTTGGCAAGGTCGGGTTTCATGAAACCCGACCCGACCCCAGTGGGGGGTCGGCCATGAAGTCGGCGATCTTTTGAATCTGGAATCGGAATTCCGATCCCGATTCCCGATATGTTTAAGATATCGAGAATTGGTATCGGAATTCAGATTAAAGTGTAAAATATAGAATTAAAATAAAAAATATTGCAATACTTACCCTCTGACGCGCCCTGGTACTAACCGGCAGCCTTCCTCCTTCGAATCCGCGCTTCTAGGACCTTGCCGTGACGTCGCGGTGACGTCGCGGCTTGTGATTGGCCGCGCGGCCGCCCATGTGACCGCTCGCGCGGCCAATCACAAGCCGCGACGTCACCCGCGACGTCACCGAAGGTCCTGGAAGGGCTGATTCTTAGGAAGGAAGGCTGTCGGAAGGAAGCAGGGCGCTTCCGAGGGTGAGTATATACCTAATAGGAATATACTCACCCTCGGAAGCGCCCTGCTTCCTTCCGACAGCCTTCCTTCCTAAGAATCAGCCCTTCCAGGACCTTCGGTGACGTCGCGGGTGACGTCGCGGCTTGTGATTGGCCGCGCGAGCGGTCACATGGGCGGCCGCGCGGCCAATCACAAGCCGCGACGTCACCCGCGACGTCACCGAAGGTCCTGGAAGGCTGATTCTAAGGAAGGAAGGTTCCCGGTTAGTACCAGGGCGCGTCAGAGGGTAAGTATAAGGATATTTTTTATTTAGTTCTATATTTTACACTTAAATATGGATCCCAGGGCCTGAAGGAGAGTTTCCGCTCCTTCAGACCCTGGGAACCATGAAAACCCAATGCACTGCATTGGGTTTCGAGTTTCGGCCGACCCCGACCCCGACTTTTTTATAGGATCGGCCGATTTCACTCGACCCGACTTTTCCAAAAGTCGGGTTTCGTGAAACCCGACCCGATCCTATAAAAGTGAAGGTCGCTCAACCCTAGTGTTTACTGTTTAGAGCTTAGTACCAGCGGCACCTTCTCTTGATCCACAGTGCACGCGTCGGCTATTCCCCATACTGCGCAGGCGCCCGCTCACATACCTGTTTTTTTATATACACCCTCCATCTCTCTCAGGACTATTGCCCCTTTCTGTGCTTTTCCTGATCCACTCATGTATTGCCATCTAGGTATGTTCCTCCCTCCCTCCTCCTCCATTATCCACAGAACTGTTGTCTGATACTCTCTCTGTCTACAGCTCTACCTGTGAGTCCCTACACTCTACTGCGGCTCCTTTTCCCTACTTTTATCTTCATCAAAAGGTCAGTTATCTATGTTTACACTTTCCCAGCATTAATGTAATGAATTATATCGCTCTAGTATTTTGCTGGCACGTTCTTATTCCTGTTACGTAACCCTAGCCCACGTGAAATATGTTGCTGCATAAAAAACATTGTTTCAAGGTCACTTTATTATGTGGGCATTTTGCGTGTGTATATATTGTTATATTTTTTTTTTGTGTGTATATATATTTTTGTATATATTTTGGTATATATTTCAATCTTTTTTATATATATATTTCTGTTTGCCTATATTCTCTCGTATATGCTTGTTATAGGTACAAACGCTTGTTTTTTCCTTTGGTTTCTGTGATGTGTGAAGTAGCCATCATATGTATAGTAGATACTGTATACCCCTGTATAGCACTCCGTTTTTTCTAATTTGTTGTATGTCTATTATTTTTTTCAGTGAGGTTTGATAAAGACCAATTACTGGGTCGAAACATTACCTTGACAGTTTATTACTACTGTGGTGACTCCAATAAACCTGATTTATGTTACACATTTGAAAATCCAAACCTTGAATGCGGCTGTTTTTCCTAATTATATGATTTTGACTGGACTAGCTCCAGGTTCAACTTGCACCTACTCTATATCCAGCAGAGTGCTCGCCATTTCTCTAGAACTAGAGCTAGGATAAAACACAGCAAAAAAGGTGAATGGAGGCCTGAAAAACACACTTTGTTGACCAAAGATACATAAGGCATGTCACCGAGATACCACACTGTAAAATATGTGGCCTGTGTTTTTATTTTGGCCCCCAAAATAGTGTGTAGAAATCAGGCCAGAGACAGCAAATACAGTGGAATGTAGCCCAGAAATACCACAATCTGTAGGCCATAGATACAGTCATGGACAAAAATTTTGAGAATGAGACAAATATAAATTTTTTCAAAGTCTACTGCTTCATTTTTTCTAATGGCAATTTGCATATACTCCTGAATGTCAGAGTGATCAGCTTAACAGCAATTACTGTACTTGCAAAGTCAATATTTGCCCAGAAAATGAACTTTAACCCCCAAAACACATTTCAACATCATTGCAGTCCTGCTTTAAAAGGAGCAGCTAACATCGTTTTAGTGATTGATCCATTAACACAGGTGTGGGTGTTGATGAGGACAGGGCTGCCGATCAATCAGTCATGATTAAGTAAGAATGACATCACTGGACACTTTAAAAGGAGGATGGTGCTTGGTATCATTGTTTCTCTTCAGTTAACCATGGTTATCTCTAAAGAAACACGTGCAGCCATCATTGCACTGCACAAAAATGGCCTAACAGGGAAGAGTATCGCAGCTACAAAGATTGCACCTCAGTCAACAATCTATCGCATCATCAAGAATTTCAAGGAGAGAGCTTCCATTGTTGTCAAAAAAGGCTCCAGGGCGCCCAAGAAAGACCAGCAAGCGCCAGGACTACCAGCAGTGCCGAGCTTGCTCAGGAATGGCAGCAGGCTGGTGTGAGTGCTTCTACACGCACTGTGAGGTGGAGACTCTTTGAGCAAGGCCTGGTTTCAAGGAGGGCAGCAAAGAAGCCACTTCTCTAGGGACCGACTGATATTCTGCAAAAGGTACAGGGAGTGGACTGCTGAGGATTGGGGCAAAGTCATTTTCTCTGATGAATCCCCTTTTCGATTGTTTGGGACATCTGGAAAACAGCTTATTCAGAGAAGAAGAGGTGAGTGCTACCACCAGTCTTGTCTCATGCCAACTGTAAAGCATCCTGAAACCATTCATGTGTGGGGTTGCTTCTCAGCCAAGGGAATCGGCTCACTCACAGTCTTGCCTAAAAACACAGCCATGAATAAAGAATGGTACCAGAATGTCCTCCAAGAGCAACTTCTCCCAACTGTCCAAGAGGAGTTTGGCGCCCAACAATGCCTTTTGCAGCATGATGAAGCACCTTGACATAAAGCAAGGGTGATAACTAAATGGCTCATGGAACAAAACATAGAGATTTTGGGTCCATGGCCTGGAAACTCCCCAGATCTTAATCCCATTGAGAACTTGTGGTCAATCATCAAGAGACGGGTGGACAAACAAAAACCAACAAATTCTGGCAAAATGCAAGCATTGATTATGCAAGAATAGACTGCTATCAGTCAGGATTTGGTCCAGAAGTTGATTGAGAGCATGCCAGGGAGAATTGCAGAGGTCTTGAAGAAGAAGGGTCAACACTGCAAATACTCATTCTAACTGTCAATATAACCTATTGGTACTCATAATATGATTGCAATTATATTTCTGTATGTGATATAAACATCAGACAAACACTAATAAAAACCAGAGGGCAGCAGATCATGTGAAAATTTTGGTGTAATTCTCAAACATTTTGGCCATGACTGTACATCTGGAGTTTGACTGAGATACCAGACTCTTCAATATGTGGCCTGTATATTTATTTTTTACTGCTAAATAGTGTTTAGAGCTAGGGTAACATACTGCAAAAAAAGGAGAATGGAAGCCTCAAAAGCACACTTTGTAGCCCACAAATGGATGAGGCGGGTCACCGAACTACCACACTGTATTTTTTTTTACCAAGATAGTGTATAATCCTTGGGTATTAGACAGACCAAAAATTGAAATCGGAATGTATACATGAAAAACAGCTATTTTTAGACCACATATAGAACGGATGTCGGATGGAGATAACAGACTGTTTCAATACGTGGCCTTTATTTTTAAAAAAATGTAAAAACATTTTTAAAATTCAAAATACTGTATACACCAAGGGTAGAAGACCAAAAACTGGAATGTATGGCTGAAAAGCCAAGAGTTGAAGACCACAGATAGACTAGACGTGTGACTGAGATAACAGACTGTTTCAATATGTGGCCTGTATTTTTAAAAGATTTTAAAACAAACAATTCTGGATACAGCAAGAGTAGCAGACCAAAAAATGCAATGTATGCCTTCAAAGCAAGGATTTGGACACCACAAATACACCATGCGTCTGACGGAGATAACAGAGTGATCAAAATGTGGCCTTATTTTTTTTGGACCAGCAAAATTGTGTCAATAAGTAGGCTGTGACAAATAAAACATTTGGAGTACTAAAATTGTAGAATATTTAGAGCAATCATATGTGATTCGTGTGGCGTACAAATCACAGTGCTAAATATAAGAACTGTAGCTAAATATTTTTTGGCCAGCTAAAGAATTTTTGGTCACCAAAATGTTGTCCAAAAATGTTGTAAAAAATATATATATATAGTTCACAAAAAAAGGCCAGAATTTTACATCTGATGCCTGAGACAAAAATAACCATTTTAAGTAGTTAGATTTTAATGCTCTTGTATTAAAATTACCTGGCTGTAGTCTCCCATGTGTCCAAGCCAATAAATATTGTAAACATTGAGGCTCTGTATTGCTTTGTACTAATATTTGCAGGTATAAGGTGCCCCCCCAAAAAAAACATGGCCAAGAATAACTGCAGCTAGGTATATATAAAATACGGAGCAGCAGACAGTCATTTAGCCTTTTGATGTATGCGGGGAGATCTATAGACTCACATACAGTGCCTGCATGCCTTGCAGTGATGTGGATATGTGCACGTAGACTCCCCTGCCTACCTAGCACAATTAAAACCAAGGTCAAATGTAAAGGAGCTTGTCTCCTAGACTTGTAATGCCCATACACGAAGTGCATGAGCTGACAAACATTTCCCCATGGGGGGTACATTTTTTAAATATATTTTCTGGGCATCATAGACACCCTTTCCAAAAATTGAACTCGCTGTAGCAGCACAGAACACGTTAACCCTGGTGATCTAGTGGCAGAGAATGATGACACATTGAGGAAGGCCTCATTAAAAATAAGGCCATGGGTAAAGGAGCGGGTCTCCTAGACTTGTAATGCCCATACACGAAGTGCATGGGCTGACAAACATTTCCCCATGGGGGGTACATTTTAAAAAAATATTTTATGGGCATCATAGACACCCTTTCCAAAACTTGGACTGCCTGTAGCAGCACAGAACACGTTAACACTGGTGATCTAATGGCAGAGAATGTGGAGACATAATAATGATCAATCATACTGAAATCAAACAAATGAATAAAGGATGTGAATCCACCTATGAAAGAAAATAACAAAAGGGAGGGGCGAACACAGGTTCATAGACTTGAAGCCAGAATGTGTCCAACAAGATATGTTGATCCCTAGCAACAGCACAGAGACAGGGATATAAATAAAAATATAATATATTAGTATTTCAATATTTTTTATTTTGGAGCGGTATACACTAGGTCGTAAGAGGATGGTCCAGAGATAGGAAAAATGGATAATATAGGAATAAATGGGAAGAATATACGTACATCTCATTTTTATGACATTTCCCCATGGGGGAGTAACATTTGCTTTTGTTTCAAATTAGTAACGGACATCATAAAAACACCCTTGCCAAAAATTGGACTGGCTGTAGCAGCACAGAACACGTTAACCCTGATGATCTAGTGGCGGAGAATGAGGAGACATTGATCCTCATAAAAAACTAGGCCCAATGTAAAGGAGCAGGCCTCCTAAACTTGTAAAGCCCATACACGAAGTGCATGGACTGACAAATATTTCCCCATGGGGGTACATTTTTAAAAAATATTTTATGGGCGTCATAGACACCATTGCCAAAAATTGGATGGCTATGGCAGCACAGAACACGTTAACCCTGGTGATCTAGTGGCGGAGAATGAGGAGACGTTAGAATGATAAATCATAGTGAAATCAAGCAAATGAATAAAGGCTGTGAATCCACCTATGAAAAAAATGACAAAAGGGAGGGGTGAACACAGGTTCATAGATATAAAGCCAGAATGCGTCCAATGAGATATGTTGGTCCCTAGCAACAGCTCAGAGACAGGGATATAAATAAAAATATAATAAAATAGTATTTCAATATTTGTAGATTGCAGAGATATACACTAGGGCATAAGAGGATGGTCCAGAGATAGGAAAAATGGAAAATATAAGAAGAAATGGGAAGAATATACATAATCTCATTTTTATGACATTTCACCCTGGGGAAGTAAGATTTGTTTTGGTTTCAAATTAGTAAAAGGCATCATAAAAACACCCTTGCTCCAAAATTGAATGACTTTTGCGTCTTGGAATACGTTCACCCTGGTGTTTTACTGATTGTGGATGATGAGGATTAGGAGGAAGATTACACCAGACAGACCAAATCAGGAAGCGGATATATGGTTGTGAAGAGATGCATGAGAATACACCTCCACAAAAAAGACAATTTATTTGAGGTTATGTTTTGCTGTTTTCATTCAATGGTGTACAAAAGTCTTGCCCAATCCAGCCCTTGATCATTTTTATAAGAGTCAGCCTGTCAGCATTTTCAGTTGCGCTTATCTGTTACAATTCCACTAGCGGCACTAAAAACCCGCTCTGACAGAATGCTAGCAGCAGGGCAGGCCAGGACCTCCAAGGCGTAGAGAGCCAGTTCATTCCACGTGTTCAGCTTGGAAACTCCATAATTAAAAGGAACAGAGAAATCGTGGAGGAGATTTGTATGGTCAGCAAGATACTCCCTCAGCATCTTCCCAAACATTGCACCTCTTGTGACAGCACCCCTTGCCTCTGTGCCGGAATAATGGGAGGGTCTGAGAAAACTGTCCCAGAACTTTGCCATTGTTCCCCTGCCTGTGCTGGATTGTGCTCCTGTCTCTCTCACTTGGAATCCTTGGTTGTACAACAAACTCTGACGTCTGCTGCCAGCGTTCTCACATGGGAATTTTTTTTATTAATTCCGCTACAAGGGCCCTGTGGTACTGCAATATTTTAGTACACCTGTCTGCCTCTGGAAGAAGAGATTGAAAGTTCTCCTTCAAGCATGGGTTAAGAAGCGTCACCAACCAGTAATAAGTGTCACTGAAAATATTAATAATGTGAGCTTCACTGGAAATGCAGCGCAACAAAAGTCAGCCATGCATACCAGACTGCTAACAGGCAAATCTTCCATTTCGTCAGCAAGAGGAAGACTGACCATGCTGTCCTCCTCCTCCTCCTCACACTCCTCCTCCCTGTCCTTAGGCCATCCCCACTGAACAGACGTTATGACAGCTGTGCTTGTAGTACCGTCTATAGCACATAAAAGTAACTTTGTTCTTCCTCCTCCTCCTCATTGTCTACCAATCCATGTTGGGACGACATGAGGCTGGGCTGAGTGTAATCACCCTGCCTGGTTGCATGCTCCATGTCCTCTTGCTCTGCCTCCAATGCATACTCTTTAATTGTGAGCAGAGAGGTTTTCTGAATGCAGAGAAGCGGGATGGTGATGTTAATTATGGCATCATCGCCGCTCACCATCTTAGTGTAGTCCTCAAATTTTTGGAGGATAGTACATACAGTAAGTCTGACATCCATGTCCTCTCCTGAGGTCTTATGTGTGGAGTCTGAACTGAATGTCGATGGCTTTTTTGATGCTGGTAGTCAACAACTGCCCTCCTCAGCTCACAAATCCTTTCCAACATATGCAGTGTAGAGTTCCAACGCGTGGGGACATCAGACACCAGTCAGTGAAGCTTCAAACGCTGCTGAAGCACGGCAAGGGCAGCTGAAGCTGTAGCTGACGTTCTAAAATGGGCAGAAAGATGGAGTACTTTCAATAGCAGATCTGGCAGTTCCGGGTAGCTTTTGAGAAAACGTTGAAAAACGAGAATAAGCACATGGGCCAGGAAAGAAACGTGTGTGAGCTCACCTTGCCTCAGAGTTGCCACCAGGTTCCATACATTGTCACACATGACCATGCCTGGCTGTAGGCTCAGTGGTGTCATCCAAACATCTGACTGCTCTTTCAGTGCTGTCCACAACTTTTCAGCGTGTGGTTTGTCATCTAAGCAGATTAGCCTAAGCACAGTCTGTTGCCGTTTGGCTGAGGCAGTGCTGCAGTGCTTCCAGCTTCTGACTGATGTGTTGATTTTAGAGATGGAGGCTGAAGAGGAGGAGGTGCAGGAGCTGTAGACTGTGGGGGCAACCCTGATTGACGTAAGGCCTGCAATCCTCAGCGTGGGGAGGATGTGTTCCATCCCAAGGTCGGACTGGGTCTCAGCTTCCACTATGTCAACCCAGTGAAATGTACCATCCCTGCCCACAAGCACTTGTCCACGTGTCCGTGGTTAGGTGAACTTTCCCAGTAACAGCATTGTTGGGGGCACTGGTAATGTTGTGGAACACGTGATGGTGTAATGCCGGTCTGGCACCGGGAGTAATAGTGGCGACAGGGGACTGAATACCTTGGGACGGCCACTGCCATCAGGTTGCGGAAAGCTCCCACCTCATCGAGCCTAAAAGGCAACTTTTCGAGCTCAAGCAGATGAGAAATGTTAGAATTTAGTACTCTAGCCTGTGGGTCTTTGGCTGGGTATTTCCGCTTGCGTTCCAATGACTGGGGTATAGGCAACTGAAGGCTGGGCTGGGAAAAGGACATGGACGGGCTTGATGATGGTGATGGTTGACTGTGGGCAACAATAGGTGCAGGCCCGAGGCATCTTCACAAGCACGGTAAACTGGGGAGTGGCTTGTATGCAAAACAGTAGAATAAGCAGTGTTGTCACCTGCAGACAGTGTTCCTGGAGCCTGGAGTTTGGCCCACAAAGTCAGGTGCTTTGCTGCCATGTGCCTAATCATGATGGTGGTGGTCAGGCTGGTAGTTTTGCTACCCCTGCTGATGCGTGCATGGCAGGTGCTGCAAATGGCCTGTTTGGGGATATTGGCGGAGTCTTTAAAAAATAACCAGACTTGGGAAGATGTAACAGTTGGAATCGCAACTTCCCTCATGTTGGTGTTACGAGGAACGGATGCACGACTTCTGTCTGTGGCCACCACACTGCTTCTTCCTGCCTGTTGGGATGATATGCTTACTTCCCCATGTGTGCTGCTATCCTCACTCTGCATGTCCTCCTGCCAGGTTGGGTCAGTCACTGTGTCATCCACCGCCTTGTCTACCACATCCACACCCTGCTCCTCCTCCTGACTTTCTGGCAATTGTGTCTCATCATCGTCCACCTCTTGTGACACTTTCCCACCATCGCCTTTGTGTGACCATGGCTGTTCAAATCTTTAGCCATTGCTGCATGCGATCTCATCGGGCCCCACTTTAGAAGAGTCTGGAATCTTTAAAAGGAAAACTGAACAGCTCTTCGGAGTGTCCAAGTGTGGAATCAGTTGTCTCAGGGCACTCACCATGGTGGGAGGGAGGAAGGAGGATCAGGTTGAGTAATATCCGGTCCACACTCACGGTACTCAGACGTGACCATGTGGAAGACATGGTGGTGGTGATGGCAGTGGTGGCTAAGTGACAGGAAGCATTATTCGCTATCCAACCAACAACCGTTTTACACTGCTCTGGCTTCAATAGTTGTTTGCTGCGGTCCTCTAGAAACTGGGACAGGAAGGTCAAGTGCGAAGATGTTGGTCTTTCTTGTGGACCACTTTCAGCCTCGTCCTCTGCATGCACATCCCTGTTCTTTGCCCCTTGCCTTGCCCATTTTAAGAGGACTACTGAAATATTTGATAAACTCAATACAAATGGATTTATTTAAAGAAAAAATAAATGTTATCAGTATGCCTGAAAAGCAAGTATTTGGAGACCATAGAGACAACAAGCATCTGACGGAGATAGCAGACAGTTAAAATATGTTTTTTATTAAAAAAGTAAAAAATAAAAAATAAAATAATACTCATTAACAAATAATGAGTAGACCAACATATGCCTGCAAAGCGAATATTTTCCCACCACTGATACACCAGGCGTTTTTTGGAGATAACTGACTGTGTATTTTTTTTAAACTGTGTTTTACTAATTTTTAAAAACATAAAATACTGAGTAGAACAAGACTAGCAGACAGAACACGCGAAGTATGCCTGCAAAGTGAAGATTTTGCCACCACTGATACACCAGGCATCTGACGGAGATAACAGACTGTATACATTTTTTTTATGTTTTTTGGTAATTTTTGAAAACACAAAATACTGAGCAGAACAAGGCTAGCAGACAGAAATATGCAACATATGCCTGCAAAGCAAAGATTTTTCCACCACACATACACCAGGCATCTGACAGATATAACAGACTATATACTTTTTTTTATGTTTTTTGGTAGTTTTTGAAAACACGAAATACTGAGTAGATCAAGGCTAGCAGACAGAACTATACAATATATGCCTGCAAAGCAAGGATTTTGACATCATAAATACACCAGGCGTCAGCCAGAGATAACAGACTGATCAAAATGTGGCCTATATTCTTTTGGGCACACCAAAATTGTGTCAATAAGTTGGCTATGACACTAAAAAAAAATTGGAGTACTAAAATTTTAAGATATTTAGCGCAATGATATGCGATGCATGTGGCGTACAACTGACAGTGATAAATATAAGATCTGTAACTAAATATTTTAGGGCCTGCTACAGATTTTTGTGGCAGCAAAATGGTGTCTAAAAATGTTGTAAAACACTAAACAATATTAGATAGTGCCAAAAAATAGTACAGATTTTTTGGCGCACTCACATCTGATGCCTGGGACAAAAAAACAAACTTTTAAATTATTAGATTTGCACGCTGTTGTATTGCAATGATCTGGCTGTAGTCTGCAGGGTGACCAAGGAAATAAATGTATAAAAAAGGGGGCTATGGATTGCTGTATAATAAAATGAGCAGGTATAAGCTGCAAAAAAAAGAAAAATTCCCACGGATAACTGCAGCTGGGTATATATGAAACAAGCAGCAGCAGGAGACAGTAATGAAGCTTTTATACATTTGTACTCACATACAGTGCCTGCAGGTCTTGCACTAAAGTGGATATGTGCGCATAGACTCCCCTGCCTACCTAGCACTGCAATTTACAGTATGTACTGCCGAAGTAGCCCTAAAAAGGACTGTTGGTTTATCAGGATTTGTGTACTGAACTCTAGCAGAACCACACTAACTATTATAAGAACAATTCTGACCCTATCTCAGCAGCAGCTCTCCCTACACTGAGCAGAATGCAGCGAACAGGGTGGCGTCCAGTCTCTTATACCCTTGATGATGCTGTGTGGCCAGCCAATCACTGCAAGACCACAACAAAGATGGCTGCAGTGTTACAGTGCCTGGCAGATAACCCCTGCATCTTGATTGGGTCTCTAAAGTCCACCAAAAATGCAGGGTGGAGGCTAGAGTTCCCGCTGAGAAATCCCAGAAATGCTCAGTGCTAGATGAGTACACCGAGCATAGTGATACTCGGGTGAGTACCGAGTAGTGGCGAGCATGTTTGCTCATCACTATTAATTATCTGTAGAGAAGGATGGGCATCCAGATGTTTCATGATTATGGATAGACAGTCCAATAAAATGTAGGGGTCCCTTGAATGAAGGAACAATCCGGTCATTTCTACAGGGAAAGGACCCCAAGAAAATTGAAGCAGAGGTTCCAACTGAACAGAAAACGTGACTTAAAACATACAGGTGCTTCTCACAAAATTAGAATATGATCAAAAAGTTAATTTATTTCAGTTCTTCAATACAAAAAGTGAAACTCATCTATAATATAGAGTAATTACAAACAGTGATATATTTCAAGAGTTTTTTTTGTTAATGTTGATGATTATGGCTTGTAGCCAATGAAAACCCAAAAGTCATTATCTAAGTAAATTAGAGTACTTTATAACACCAGATTGAAAAATGATTTTAAAATCCGAAATGATGGCCTAATGAAATATATTTTCAGTAAATGCACTCAATACTTGGTCAGGGCTCCTTTTGAATCAATTACTGCATCAATGCAGTTTGGCAGGGAGGCGATCTGCCTGTGGCACTGCTGGGGTGTTATGGAAGCCCAGGTTGCTTTAATATCAGCCTTCAGCTCTTCTTTCTGCATTGCATTCCTCCTTACACTATTGTTTTTAAACCAGGTATTGGAACTTTTAGCTGTGTGGACAGGCACCAAGTCCTGCTGGAGAATTAAATTCCCATCTCCAAAAAGCTTGTCGGCAGATGGAAGCATGAAGTGCTCTAAAATTTCCTGGTAGATGGCTGCACTGACTTTGATTTGATAAAACACAATGGACCTACTCCAGCAGATGGCATAGCTCCCCAAACATCACTGATTGTGTAAACTTCACACTAGACATCAAGCAGATTGGATTGTGTTCCTCTACCCTCTTCCTCCAGACTCTGGGACCTTGATTTCCAAATGAAAAGCAAAATGTACTTTTATCTGAAAACAACACCTTGGGCCACAGAGCAACAGTCCAGTTCTTTTTCTCCTTGGCCTAGGTGAGGTGCTTCTTGCGTTGTCTATTGGTTATGAGTGGCTTGACAAAAGGAGTGCGACACTTGTAGCCCATATCCTGGATACATTTGTGTGTGATCGCTCTTGAAGCAATGACCCAAGAAGCAGTCCACTCCTTGTGAATCTCCCCCAAATTTTTGAATGGCCTTTTCTTAACAATCCTTTCAAGGCTGTGGTTATCCTAGTTGCTTGTGCACCTTTTTCTACCACACTTTTTCCTTCCACTCAACTTTCCATAAATATGCTTTTGTACAGCACTCTGTGAACAGCCAGCTTCTTTAGCAATGACCTATTATGGCCTACCCTCCTTGTAGAGTGCGTCAATAACTGCCTTCTGGACATCTGTCAAGTCAGTAGTCTTCCCCATGATTGTGGAGCCAACTGAAACAGACTAAGGGACCTTTTTAAATGCTTTTAAAACTTTTGTAGGTTTTTTTGTTAATTATTCTAATTTACTGAGATAATGACTTTTGGGGTTTCATTGGTTGCAAGCCATAATCATCCACATTAGCAGAAATAAAAAAAAACTTGAAATCACTTTGTTTGTAATGACTCTATATAATATACAGTTATATGAAAAAGTTTGGGCACCTCTATTAATCTTAAGCTTAATGTTTTATAAAAATTGTTTTTTTTTTTGCAACAGCTATTTCAGTTTCATATATGTAATAACTGTTGGACACAGTAATGTTTCTGCCTTGAAATGAGGTTTATAGTACTAACAGAAAATGTGCAATCTGCATTCAAACAAAATTTGACAGGTGCATAAATATGGGCACCCTTATCATTTTCTTGTTTTAAATACTCCTACCTACTTTTTAACCCCTTCATGACCCAGCCTATTTTGACTTTAAAGACCTTGCCGTTTTTTGCAATTCTGACCAGTGTCCCTTTATGAGGTAATAACTCAGGAACGCTTCAACGGATCCTAGCGGTTCTGAGATTGTTTTTTCGTGACATATTGGGCTTCATGTTAGTGGTAAATTTAGGTCAATAAATTCTGCGGTTATTTGTGATAAAAATGGAAATTTGGCGAAAATTTTGAAAATTTCGCAATTTTCACATTTTGAATTTTTATTCTGTTAAACCAGAGAGATATGTGACACAAAATAGTTAATAAATAACATTTCCCACATGTTTACTTTACATCAGCACAATTTTGGAAACAAAATTTTTTTTTGCTAGGAAGTTATAAGGGTTAAAATTTGACCAGCGATTTGTCATTTTTACAACGAAATTTGCAAAACCATTTTTTTTAGGGACCACCTCACATTTGAAGTCAGTTTGAGGGGTCTATATGGCTGAAAATACCCAAAAGTGACACCATTCTAAAAACTGCACCCATCAAGGTACTCAAAACCACATTCAAGAAGTTTATTAACCCTTCAGGTGCTTCACAGCAGCAGAAGCAACATGGAAGGAAAAAATGAACATTTAACTTTTTAGTCACAAAAATTATCTTTTAGCAACAATTTTTTTATTTTCCCAATGGTAAAAGGAGAAACTGAACCACGAAAGTTGTTGTGCAATTTGTCCTGAGTACGCTGATACCTCATATGTGGGGGTAAACCACTGTTTGGGCGCACGGCAGGGCTTGGAAGGGAAGGAGCGCCATTTGACTTTTTGAATCAAAAATTGGCTCCACTCTTTAGCGGACACCATGTCACGTTTGGAGAGCCCCCGTGTGCCTAAAAATTGGAGCTCCCCCACAAGTGACCCCATTTTGGAAACTAGACGCCCCAAGGAACTTATCTAGATGCATAGTGAGCACTTTGAACCCCCAGGTGCTTCACAAATTGATCCGTAAAAATGAAAAAGTACTTTTTTTTCACAAAAAAATTCTTTTAGCCTCAATTTTTTCATTTTCACATGGGAAACAGGATAAAATGGATCCTAAAATTTGTTGGGCAATTTCTCCTGAGTACAACAATACCTCACATGGGGGGGTAAACCACTGTTTGGGCACATGGTAAGGTTCGGAAGGGAAGGAGCGCCATTTGACTTTTTGAATGAAAAATTATTTCCATCGTTAGCGGACACCATGTCGCGTTTGGAGAGCTCCTGTGTGCCTAAACATTGGCGCTCCCCCACAAGTGACCCCATTTTGGAAACTAGACCCCCCAAGGAACTTATTTAGATGCCTAGTGAGCACTTTAAACCCTCAGGTGCTTCACAAATTGATCTGTAAAAATGAAAAACTACTTTTTTTTCACAAAAAAATTCTTTTCGCCTCAATTTTTTCATTTTCACATGGGCAGTAGGATAAAATGGATCATAAAATTTGTTGGGCAATTTCTCCCGAGTACGCCGATACCTCATATGTGGGGGTAAACCACTGTTTGGGCACACGGCAGGGCTCGGAAGGGAAGGCGCGCCATTTGACTTTTTGAATGGAAAATTAGCTCCAATTGTTAGCGGACACCATGTCGCGTTTGGAGAGCCCCTGTGTGCCTATGCATAGGAGCTCCCCCACAAGTGACCCCATTTTGGAAACTAGACCCCCCAAGGAACTTATCTAGATGCATATTGAGCACTTTAAACCCCCAGGTGCTTCACAGAAGTTTACAACGCAGAGCCATGAAAATAAAAAATAATTTTTCTTTCCTCAAAAATGATTTTTTAGCCTGGAATTTCCTATTTTGCCAAGGATAATAGGAGAAATTGGACCCCAAATATTGTTGCCCAGTTTGTCCTGAGTACGCTGATACCCCATATGTGGGGGTAAACCACTGTTTGGGCGCACGGCAGGGCTCGGAAGGGATGGCATGCCATTTGGCTTTTTAAATGAAAAATTAGCTCCAATCATTAGCGGACACCATGTCACGTTTGGAGAGCCCCTGTGTGCCTAAACATTGGAGATCCCCCAGAAATGACCCCATTTTGGAAACTAGACCCCCAAAGGAACTAATCTAGATGTGTGGTGAGGACTTTGAACCCCCAAGTGCTTCACAGAAGTTTATAACGCAGAGCCATGAAAAAAAAAAAATTATTTTCTCAAAAATGATATTTTAGCCTGCAATTTTTTATTTTACAAAGGGTAACAGGAGAAATTTGACCCCAAAAGTTGTTGTCCAGTTTCTCCTGAGTACGCTGATACCCCATATGTGGGGGTAAATCACTGTTTGGGCACATGCCGGGGCTCGGAAGTGAAGTAGTGACGTTTTGAAATGCAGACTTTGATGGACTGCTCTGTGGGCGTCACGTTGCGTTTGCAGAGCCCCTGATGTGGCTTAACAGTAGAAACCCCCCACAAGTGACCCCATTTTGGAAACTAGACCCCCAAAGGAACTTATCTAGATGTGTGGTGAGCACTTTGAACCCCCAAGTGCTTCATAGAAGTTTATAATGCAGAGCCGTGAAAATAATAAATACGTTTTCTTTCCTCAAAAATAATTATTTAGCCCAGAATTTTTTAATTTTCCCAAGGGTAACAGGAGAAATTGGATCCCAAAATTTGTTGTCCAGTTTCTCCTGAGTACGGTGATACCCCATATGTGGGGGTAAACTACTGTTTGGACACATGCCGGGGCTTGGAATTGAAGTAGTGACGTTTTGAAATGCAGACTTTGATGGAATGCTCTGCGGGCGTCACGTTGCGTTTGCAGAGCCCCTGATGTGCCTAAACAGTAGAAACCCCCCACAAGTGACCCCAGTTTGGAAACTAGACCCCGAAAGGAACTTATCTAGATGTGTGGTGAGCACTTTGAACCCCCAAGTGCTTCATAGAAGTTTATAATGCAGAGCCGTGAAAATAATAAATACGTTTTCTTTCCTCAAAAATAATTATTTAGCCCAGAATTTTTTATTTTCCCAAGGGTTACAGGAGAAATTGGACCCCAAAAGTTGTTGTCCAGTTTCTCCTGAGTACGCTGATACCCCATGAGTGGGGGTAAACCACTGTTTGGGCACACGTCGGGGCTCAGAAGGGAAGTAGTGACTTTTGAAATGCAGACTTTGATGGAATGGTCTGCGGGTGTCACGTTGCGTTTGCAGAGCCCCTGGTGTGCCTAAACAGTAGAAATCCCCACAAGTGACCCCATTTTAGAAACTAGACCTCCCAAGGAACTTATCTAGATATGTGGTGAGCACTTTGAACCCCCAAGTGCTTCACAGACGTTTACAACGCAGAGCCGTGAAAATAAAAAATCATTTTTCTTTCCTCAAAAATTATGTTTTAGCAAGCATTTTTTTAGATTCACAAGGGTAACAGGAGAAATTGGACCCCAGTAATTGTTGCGCAGTTTGTCCTGAGTATGCTGGTACCCCATATGTGGGGGTAAACCACTGTTTGGGCACACGTCAGGGCTCGGAAGTGAGGGAGCACCATTTGACTTTTTGAATACGAGATTGGCTGCAATCAATGGTGGCGCCATGTTGCGTTTGGAGACCCCTGATGTGCCTAAACAGTGGTAACCCCTCAATTCTAACTCCAACACTAACCCCAACACACCCCTAACCCTAATCCCAACTGTAGCCATAACCCTAATCACAACCCTAACCCCAACACACCCCTAACCACAACCCTAACCCCAACACACCCCTAACCCTAACCACAACCCTAATTCCAACCCAACCCTAACCCTAAGGCTATGTGCCCACGTTGCGGATTCGTGTGAGATATTTCCGCACCGTTTTTGAAAAATCCGCGGGTAAAAGGCACTGCGTTTTACCTGCGGATTTTCCGCGGATTTCCAGTGTTTTTTGTGCGGATTTCACCTGCGGATTCCTATTGAGGAACAGGTGTAAAACGCTGCGGAATCCGCACAAAGAATTGACATGCTGCGGAAAATACAACGCAGCGTTTCCGCTCGGTATTTTCCGTACCATGGGCACAGCGGATTTGGTTTTTCATATGTTTACATGGTACTGTAAACCTGATGGAACACTGCTGCGAATCCGCAGCGGCCAATCCGCAGCCAAATCCGCACAGTGTGCACATAGCCTAATTCTAAAGGTATGTGCACACGCTGCGGAAAACGCTGCGGATCCGCAGCAGTTTCCCATGAGTTTACAGTTCAATGTAAACCTACGGGAAACAAAAATCGCTGTACACATGCTGCGGAAAAACTGCACAGAAACGCAGCGGTTTACATTCCGCAGCATGTCACTTCTTTGTGCGGATTCCGCAGCGGTTTTACAACTGCTCCAATAGGAAATCGCAGTTGTAAAACCGCAGTGAAATGCGCAGAAAAAAACGCGGTAAATCCGCCATAAATCCGCAGCGGTTTAGCACTGCAGATTTATCAAATCCGCAGCGGAAAAATCCGCAGAGAACCAGAATACGTGTGCACATACCGAAACCCTAACCCTAGCCCTAACCCTACCCCTAGCCGTAACCCTAACCCTACCCCTAACCCTAACCCTACCCCTAACCCTAGCCCTAACCCTAGCCCTAACCCTAGCCCTAACCCTACCCCTAACCCTAGCCCTAACCCTAGCCCTAACCCTACCCCTACCCCTACCCCGAACCCTACCCATAACCCTACCCCTAACCCTACCCCTAACCCTAACCCTACCCCTAACCCTACCCCTAACCCTACCCCTAACCCTACCCCTACCCCTAACCCTACCCCTAACCCTACCCCTAACCCTAACCCTATTCTAACATTAGTGGAAAAAAAAAATTTTCTTTATTTTTTTATTGTCCCTACCTATGGGGGTGACAAAGGGGGGGGGTCATTTATTATTTTTTTTATTTTGATCACTGAGATATAATCTATCTCAGTGATCAAAATGCATTTTGGAACGAATCTGCCGGCCGGCAGATTCGGCGGGCGCACTGCGCATGCGCCCGCCATTTTGGAAGATGGCGGCGCCCAGGGAGAAGACGGACGGGACCCTGGCTGGATCGGTAAGTATGATGGGGTGGGGGGGGACCACGGGGGGGGAATCGGACCACGGGGGGGGAATCGGAGCGCCGGAGGGGTGGAACGGAGCACGGGGGGCGTGGAACGGAGCATGGGGGGGCTGGAATGGAGCACGGGGGGGTGGAACGGAGCACCGGGGGGGTGGATCGGAGTGCAGGGGGGGTGATTGGAGCACGGGGGGGTGATTGGAGCACGGGGGGAGCGGACAAGAGCACGGGGGGGAGCGGAGCACTGGACGGAGGGGAGCCGGAGCACTGTACCGGCCAGATCGGGGGGCTGGGGGGGCGATCGGTGGGGTGGGGGCACATTAGTATTTCCAGCCATGGCCGATGATATTTCAGCATCGGCCATGGCTGGATTGTAATATTTCACCAGTTATAATAGGTGAAATATTACAAATCGCTCTGATTGGCAGTTTCACTTTCAACAGCCAATCAGAGCGATCGTAGCCACGAGGGGGTGAAGCCACCCCCCCTGGGCTAAACTACCACTCCCCCTGTCCCTGCAGATCGGGTGAAATGGGAGTTAACCCTTTCACCGGATCTGCAGGGACGCGATCTTTCCATGACGCCACATAGGCGTCATGGGTCGGATTGGCACCGACTTTCATGACGCCTACGTGGCGTCATGGGTCGGGAAGGGGTTAATGACTTACTAAAACACTTTTTTTGGTTTTCTAACCTCATTGAGCCTTGAACTTCATAGCCAGGTGTATGCAATCATGAGAAAAGATACCGTATATACTCGAGTATAAGCCGACCCGAGTATAAGCCGACCCCCCTAATTTTGCCACAAAAAACTGGGAAAACTTATTGACTCGAGTATAAGCCTAGGGTAGAAAATGCAGCATTTACCGGTGAATTTCAAAAATAAAAATAGATGCTCCATACCGTTCATTATTGCCCCATAGATGCTCCTTATAATGCTGTGCCCCTTACATGCTCTGCACCTTTATGGCCCCATAGGTGCTCCTTATAATGCTGTGCCCCTTATATGCTCTGCACCTTTATGGCCCCATAGGTGCTCCTTATAATGCTGTGCCCCTTATATGCTCTGCACCTTTATGGCCCCATAGATGCTCCTTATAATGCTGTGCCCCTTATATGCTCTGCACCTTTATGGCCCCATAGGTGCTCCTTATAATGCTGTGCCCCATATATGCTCTGCACCTTTATGGCCCCATAGATGCTCCTTATAATGCTGTGCCCCTTATATGCTCTGCACCTTTATGGCCCCATAGATGCTCCTTATAATGCTGTGCCCCATATATGCTCTGCACCTTTATGGCCCCATAGGTGCTCATTATAATGCTGTGCCCCTTATATGCTCTGCACCTTTATGGCCCCATAGGTGCTCCTTAGAATGCTGCTGGTGCTGCCATAAAAAAAAAAAAAAAATCACATACTCACCTCTCTTCTCAGGACGCCGGCGCTTTCAATAATTACCTGCTCCTCTGTGGCTCCGTCTCCAGCACTGACGCTCAGCAGAGGGCGCGCACTGACTACGTCACAGCGCCCTCTAACCTGAGCGTCATTGCTAGAGGACGCTGCAGACGGAGCCGGAGCAAGGAGCAGGTAATTATAGCGCTGCGCTCCCCTGCCCTGCTGCGGCGCGGTTCCTGCAGTCCCTGGCTTCTCCGGCCCTGCAGCTTCTTCCTGTAATTGAGCGGTCACATGGCACCGATCATTTACAGCAATGAATATGCGGCTCCTCCCCTATGGGGGTGGAGCTGCCTATTCATTTCTGTAATGAGCGGTGCCATGTGACCGCTCATTGCAGGAAGAATCTGCAGTGCCGGAGGAGCCAGGGACTGCAGGGACCGCGCTGGGAGCAGGTAAGTATGATTACACAGCCCCCGCTCCCCCTCCCCTGCTGACACCCGGGTATATGACTCGAGTATAAGCTGAGAGGGGGACTTTCAGCCCAAAAAAATGGGCTGAAAATCTCGGCTTATACTCGAGTATATACGGTACTTAAAGTGGCCACTTGCAAGTTGTTCTCCTGTTTGAATCTCCTCTGAAGAGTGGCATCATGGGCTCCTCAAAACAACTGTCTAATGATCTGAAAACAAAGATTATTCAACATAGTTGTTCAGGGGAGGATACAAAAAGCTGTCTCAGAGATTTAACCTGTCAATTTCCACTGTGAGGAACATAGTAAGGAAATGGAAGAACACAGGTACAGTTCTTGTTAAGGCCAGAAGTGGCAGGCCAAGACAAACATCAGAAAGCAGAGAAGAATGGTGAGATCAGTCAAGGACAATTCTCAGACAACCTCCAGAGAGCTGCAGCATCAACTTGCTGCAGATGGTGTCACTGTGCATCGGTCAACTATACAACACACTTTGCACAAGGGGAAGCTGTATGGGAGAGTGATGCGAAATAAGCCGTTTCTGCAAGCACGCCACAAACAGAGTCGGCTGAGGTATGCAAAAGCACATTTGGAGAAGCCAATTTCTTTTTAGAAGAAGGTCCTGTGGACTGGTGAAACCAAGATTGAGTTGTTTGGTCTTACAAAAAGGCGTTATGCATGGCGGCCAAAAAACACAGCATTCCAAGAAAAACACTTGCTACCCACAGTAAAATTTGGTGAAGGTTACATCATGCTTTGGAGCTGTGTGGCCAATGCCAGCACCGGGAATCTTGTTAAAGTTGAGGGACGCATGGATTCCTCTCAGTATCAGCAGATTCTTGCCAATAATGTTCATGAATCAGTGACAAAGTTGAAGTTACGCAGGGGATGGATCTTTCAGCAAGACAATGATCCAAAACACCACTCCAAATCTACTCAGGCATTCATGCAGAGGAACTATTACACTGTTCTGGAATGGCCATCTCAGTCCCCAGACCTTAATATCATTGAACATCTGTGGGATCATTTGAAGATGGCTGTCCATGCTCGGTGACCATCAAACTTAACTTATAGACAATATAAAGCACAAGTTCATCTGTGACAGAATCCTGAGCCCATGGATGAAATCGAACTGCGTGCATTTTTTGGATTATTATACCTTGCAGGAGCTTATAGGGCAAGTCGGCAAAGTTTGGAGGTACTTTGGGGTATAGAAAGTGATGGAATTGAAAAATGTAGCCTTGTTATGTTTCTAAAAAGATTCAAGATTCTAATTCGTTGCCTTCGTTTTGATGACAAAATTACCCCAACCGATCGTAAAACATATGACCGGCTGGCTCCAATTCATGATGTATTCCAAAAATTTGTGGAAAACTGTAAGATAAACTATCGCCCTGGGGCAAATGTCACAATTGACAAAATGCTCCCTGGTTTTCGTAGCAGATGCGCATTTCGTCAATACATACCATCAAAACCTAGCAAATACGGAATAAAAATGTATGCTCTTGTTGATGCCAGTAAGATCTACACATACAACATCTTACTGGAAAACAGCCAAATGGTCCTTACTGTGTCAGCAACAAACCCACTGATGTTGTGAAAAGAATGTCCGAGCCCTTATTTGGATCGGGTCGCAATATAACTGCTGATAATTGGTTTTCAAATTGTGATCTTATCGCAGAAGCTTTCATATGTCGGAACTGTAAGAAAAAATCAAAAAGAATTGCCGCCACAGCTTGTTACTGTGACAGGGAGAAAACAGTACAGCAGTATTTTTGCATTCCATGATGGAAAAGTTTTGGTTTCCTATGTACCACGCGAAAAAAAATGTACTTCTTCTCTGAATGCTTCATAATGATGATGCCATCGATCCTAAATCTGAAGCACAACAAAAACCAAATGGGGTGTTGATACAGCTGATCAGATGTGCTCAACTTTCAGCGTCAGCAGAAACACCAAGCGCTGGCCAATGGTCATATATTTTGCTATGCTAAATTTGGGTGGTATAAATTCACAAACCATTTACCTTGAAAACCAGCTTCAACCACTCCGTAGACAATTGTACCTGAAAAAATTTGCCCATGAACTAATGCTTGGAGAGCTACGTAGGAGAAGTATGAAAACCATCGGTATCCCCTCTGGCCTTCAAGTTAGGCTCAAAAGATTCCACCCAGATATTGATACTGAAAATATAACACCTGTACCACCTCCCAAAAGAAGGAGATGTGTTGTGAATTCCGCTCTTGGGCTCCCTCCGGTGGTTGTAAGTGGCACTTTTGTGAGTTCTGCTCTTGGGCTCCCTCTTGTGGTTTCAAGTGGTATGGCTGCTCCTTGGAGTTAGCTGTCTTCAGCTGCTTCCACTGATCGTCTTTTCTGCTCGGCTATTTATGCCTGGCTCTGTCCTTCAGCCAGTGCCACTTGTAAATGGTTCCTGGTTGGATTCACATCTCTTTGGATTTCCCTGTTATCCTGACCAGTTCAGCAAAGCTAAGTTTTTGCTAGCTCTTTTCTGTTCACAGATTGTGGACTTATCCGTTCTGTGCTTTCTATGTTTGTCTAGCGTTATCAGTATGAATTAATTCTGTCTTGCTGGAAGCTCTGGGAAGCAGATTTACCCTCCACACCTTTAGTCAGGTGTGGAGATTTTTAGTAAACTCTGCGTGGATTTTTGTAGTGTTTTACACTGACCGCACAGTATTCCATCCTGTCCTATCTATCAAGCTAGACTGGCCTCCTGTGCTCATCCTGGTTTCATTCTGTGTATGTCTTTTCCCTCTCCACTCACAGTCATTATTTGTGGGGGGCTAATCTATCCTTTGGGGATTTTCTCTGAGGCAAGATAGTTTTCCTGCTTCTATCTTTAGGGGTAGTTAGCTCTTAGGCGGTGACGAGGTGCCTAGGGAGAGTTAGGAGCATCCCACGGCTACTTCTAGTGTTGTGTTGAGCTTAGGGACTGTGGTCAGTACAGTTACCACTTCCTTCAGAGCTCGTTCCATGTTGCTCCTAAACCACCGCATCATAACAGTACAAGTGGCCAAAAATGAATTAAATGCATCTCAAAAGAAGGAAAAGAAAGTTCTGAACCATTTTTTTTCTGTGCTCTGGTTTGTCTTTTTTTCCTCTTGATATCTGGGTGGTTCAGGATATATGCTCTGGCATGGATGTTCAGGGTTTGTTTTCTCGTGTGGATCAACTTGCTGCAAGAGTACAGAGTATCCAGGACCTTTTGTCCAGACTCCGGCTTTAGAGCCTAGAATTCCTACTCCTGATTTGTTTTTTGGGGACAGATCCAAGTTTTTGAACTTTAAAAATAACTGCAAATTGTTTTTTGCTTTGAAACCCCATTCTTCAGGTGATCCCATTCAGCAAGTAAAAATCATCATATCCTTGCTGCGTGGTGACCCTCAAGACTGGGCCTTTTCTCTTGAAACAGGGGATCCGGCATTATTGAATGTAAACGCATTTTTTCAAGTGCTCAAATTATTGTATGACGAACCTAATTCTGTGGATCATGCAGAAAAAACCCTGTTGGCCTTGTGTCAAGGTCAAGAAGCGGCAGAATTATACTGCCAGAAATTTAGAAAATGGTCTGTGCTCACTAAATGGAATGAGGAGGCTCTGGCTGCTATTTTCAGAAAAGGTCTTTCTGAAGCCCTTAAAGATGTTATGGTGGGCTTTCCTACACCTGCCGGTTTGAGCGAATCTATGTCTCTAGCCATTCAGATTGATCGGCGTCTGCGCGAGCGCAAAGCTGTGCACCATATGGCAGTGTCCTCGGAGCAGAGTCCTGAACCTATGCAATGTGATAGGGTTTTGACTAGAACAGAACGGCAGGAATTCAGAAATCAGAATAGGCTGTGTTTTTACTGTGGTGATTCTACTCATATTATCTCTGATTGCCCTAAGCCTACTAAGAGAGTCGCTAGGTCTGTTACCATTAGTACTATACAGCCTAAATTTCTCTTATCTGTGACCCTGATTTGCTCATTGTCGTCCTTTTCTGTCATGGCATTTGTGGATTCAGGAGCTGCCCTGAACTTAATGGACTTAGAATTCGCCAGGCGCTGTGGTTTTTCCTTGCAGCCTTTGCAGAGCCCTATTCCTTTGAGGGGTATTGATGCTACACCCTTGGCCAAGGATAAACCTCAGTACTGGACGCAGATGACTATGTACATGGCTCCAGCACATCAGGAAGATTGCCGTTTTCTGGTGTTGCATAACCTGCATGATGATGTTGTACTGGGTTTTCCATGGTTACAGGAACATAATCCGCTGCTGGATTGGAAAACTATGACTGTGACTAGTTGGGGTTCTCAAGGGGTACATAGTGACGTTCCGTTGATGTCAATTTCCTCTTCCCCCTCTTCTGAGGTCCCTGAGTTTTTGTCGGATTTCCAGGATGTATTTGATGAGCCCAAGTCCAGTTCCCTTCCACCGCACAGGGACTGTGATTGTGCTATTAACTTGATTCCTGGTTGCAAGTTCCCTAAGGGCCGACTTTTCAATCTGTCTGTGCCAGAGCATGCCGCCATGCGGAGTTATGTTAAGGAGTCTTTGGAGAAGGGGCATATTCGGCCCTCTTCGTCACCATTGGGAGCGGGTTTCTTTTTTGTTGCCAAGAAGGATGGCTCCTTGAGACCCTGTATAGATTATCGTCTTCTTAATAAGATCACGGTTAAATTCCAATACCCCTTGCCTTTGCTTACTGATTTGTTTGCTCAGATTAAGGGGGCTAGTTGGTTCACTAAGATTGACCTCCGAGTGGCATATAATCTTGTTCGTATTAAACAGGGTGAATAAATGGAAAACTGCATTTAATATGCCCAAAGGCCATTTTGAATACCTTGTGATGCCATTTGGGCTCTCTAATGCTCCATCTGTGTTCCAGTCTTTCATGCATGATATTTTCCGCAATTATCTTGATAAATTCATGGTCGTATATTTGGATGATATTTTGATTTTTTCCGATGATTGGGAGTCTCATGTGAAGCAGGTCAGGATGGTGTTCCAGATCCTTCGTGATAATGCTTTGTTTGTGAAGGGGTCTAAGTGCCTTTTCGGAGTTCAGAAGGTCTCTTTTTGGGTTTTATTTTTTTCCCTCGTCTATAGAAATGGATCCTGTTAAGGTCCAAGCTATTCATGACTGCATTCAACCCACATCTGTGAAGGGCCTTCAAAAATTTTTGGGCTTTGCTAATTTCTATCGCCGTTTCATTGCCAACTTTTCCAGTGTGGTTAAGCCCCTTACTGATTTGACGAAGAAAGGCGCTGATGTGACGAATTGGTCCTCTGTGGCTGTTGAGGCCTTTCGGGAGCTTAAACGCCGATTTACTTCTGCCCCTGTGTTTCGTCAGCCGGATGTTTCTCTTCCTTTTCAGGTTGAGGTCGACGCTTCTGAGATTGGGGCAGGGGCCGTTTTGTCTCAGAGGGAGTGTGATGGTTCTTTGATGAAACCGTGTGCCTTTTTTTCCAGAAAGTTTTCGCCTGCAGAACGCAATTATGATGTCGGCAATCGGGAGTTGTTGGCTATGAAGTGGGCGTTTGAGGAGTGGCGACATTGGCTTGAGGGAGCTAAGCACCGCGTTGTGGTCTTGACTGATCATAAGAATCTGGTTTACCTCGAGTCCGCCAAGCAGCTGAATTCTAGACAGGCTCGATGGTCTCTGTTTTTCTCCCATTTTGATTTTGTGGTCTCGTATCTTCCGGGATCTAAGAATGTTAAGGCTGATGCCCTCTCTAGGAGTTTTTCGCCTGATTCTCCTGGAGTCCTTGAGCCGGTTGGCATTCTTAAGGAAGGGGTGATTCTTTCTGCCATCTCCCCTGATTTGTGGCGGGTGCTTCAGGAATTTCAGGCTGATAGGCCTGACTGCTGTCCTGTGGGGAAGCTGTTTGTTCCTGATAGATGGACGAGTAAGGTGATTTCTGAGGTTCATTGTTCAGTGTTGGCTGGTCATCCTGGGATTTTTGGTACCAGAGATTTGGTTGCTAGGTCCTTTTGGTGGCCTTCCTTGTCGCGCAATGTCCGTGCTTTTGTGCAGTCCTGAGGGACTTGCGCCCGAGCCAAGCCTTGCTGTTCCCGCGTTAGTGGGTTGCTTTTGCCTTTGCCGGTCCCTGAGAGGCCCTGGACGCATATTTCCATGGATTTTATTTCGGATCTTCCTGTTTCCCAGAAGATGTCTGTTATCTGGGTTGTTTGTGACCGGTTCTCTAAAATGGTCCATCTGGTACCTTTGCCTAAGTTGCCTTCCTCCTCAGATCTGGTTCCATTGTTTTTTCAGCATGTGGTTAGTTTGCATAGCATTCCGGAGAATATTGTGTCTGACAGAGGTTCTCAGTTTGTCTCTAGATTTTGGCGGGCCTTTTGTGCTAGGATGGGCATTGATTTGTCTTTTTCTTTGGCGTTTCATCCTCAGACTAATGCCCAAACTGAGCGAACTAATCAGACCTTGGAGAACTATTTGAGATGTTTTGTGTCTGCTGATCAGGATGATTGGGTGTCTTTCTTGCCGTTGGCTGAGTTTGCCCTTAATAATTGGGCTAGTTCGGCTACTTTGGTTTCACCTTTCTTTTGTAATTTTGGTTTTCAGCCTCGCTTTTCTTCTGGGCAGGTTGAGCCTTCTGATTGTCCTGGTGTTGATTCTGTGGTGGACAGGCTGCAGCAGATTTGGACCCATGTGGTGGACAATTTGACGTTGTCTCAGGAAAGGGCTCAACGTTTTGCTAACCGCCGTCGGTGTGTTGGTCCCCGGCTTCGTGTGGGGAATTTGGTTTGGTTGTCTTCTCGTCATGTTCCTATGAAGGTTTCGTCCCCTAAGTTTAAGCCTCGGTTTATTGGTCCTTATAAAATTTCTGAAATTATTAATCCGGTGTCTTTTCGTTTGGCTCTTCCAGCCTCTTTTGCCATTCATAATGTTTTCCATAGATCTTTGTTGCGGAGATATGTGGTGCCCGTTGTTCCCTTGGTTGACCCTCCTGCCCCGGTGTTGGTTGAGGGAGAGTTGGAATATGAGGTTGAGAAGATTTTGGATTCTCGTTTTTTGAGGCGGAGGCTTCAGTATCTTGTCAAGTGGAAGGGTTATGGTCAGGAGGATAATTCTTGGGTTGTTGCCTCCGATGTCCATGCCACCAATTTGGTTCGTGCTTTTCACTTGGCTCATCCTGATCGGCCTGGGGGCTCTGGTGAGGGTTCGGTGACCCCTCCTCAAGGGGGGGGTACTGTTGTGAATTCCGCTCTTAGGCTCCCTCCGGTGGTTGTAAGTGGCACTTTTGTGAGTTCTGCTCTTGGGCTCCCTCTTGTGGTTTCAAGTGGTATGGCTGCTCCTTGGAGTTAGCTGTCTTCAGCTGCTTCCACTGATCGTCTTTTCTGCTCGGCTATTTATGCCTGGCTCTGTCCTTCAGCCAGTGCCACTTGTAAATGGTTCCTGGTTGGATTCACATCTCTTTGGATTTCCCTGTTATCCTGACAAGTTCAGCAAAGCCAAGTTTTTGCTTGCTCTTTTCTGTTCACAGATTGTGGACTTATCCGTTCTGTGCTTTTTATGTTTGTCCAGCGTTATCAGTATGAATTAATTCTGTCTTGCTGGAAGCTCTGGGAAGCAGATTTACCCTCCACACCTTTAGTCAGGCGTGGAGATTTTTAGTAAACTCTGCGTTGATTTTTGTAGTGTTTTATACTGACCGCACAGTATTCCATCCTGTCCTATCTATCAAGCTAGACTGGCCTCCTGTGCTCATCCTGGTTTCATTCTGTGTATGTCTTTTCCCTCTCCACTCACAGTCATTATTTGTGGGGGGCTAATCTATCCTTTGGGGATTTTCTCTGAGGCAAGATAGTTTTCCTGCTTCTATCTTTAGGGGTAGTTAGCTCTTAGGTGGTGACGAGGTGCCTAGGGAGAGTTAGGAGCATCCCACGGCTACTTCTAGGGTTGTGTTGAGCTTAGGGACTGCGGTCAGTACAGTTACCACTTTCTTCAGAGCTCGTTCCATGTTGCTCCTAAACCACCGCATCATAACAGAGATGCACCACCTGCACCATGGAAAGCGGGAACAGAAGGCTTTCTAATTGTGAATGTCTCAAATGTCATCATGCAATCTGCCTGACACATGCAAAAATGTATTAATTATTAATTCTGTGTGTAATATTATTCTAGTTGCCTAGAAAATGTTTTTGTGCCAAATTTTTCTCTTTTTAATAACCGTTACTTGATATCATTGGGGGCTATTTGGTGGGAGTTTTGAAATTTGTGTATATCAAAGTTATTACTGTTGAGTAAATGGGTTTGTTTTGCACCTGATAATGTATAGTCTCTTTTATTACATCCCTATGAAGGTCTATGATCACTTTTAGATCACTGAAATTGAGAAAATTAGATATTCTAGGCATTTTTCTAGCCTGCGCTTGACAGGCACATTGTTCCATTACGAGTTAGTGCGAATATTGATCCTGACAGAGGGATCCAGGAACTCATTAAAAGCTACAGGAAGCGACTAGAGGCTGTTATTTTTGCAAAAGGAGGATCTACTAAATATTAATGTCACTTTTCTGGTGGGGTGCCCATACTTATGCACCTGTCAAATTTTGTTTGAATGCAGATTGCACATTTTCTGTTAGTACAATAAACCTCATTTCAAGGCAGAAACATTACTGTGTCTAACAGTTATTAGATATATGAAACTGAAATAGCTGTTGCAAAAATAACAATTTTTGTAAAACATTAAGCTTAAGATTAATAGGGGTGCCCAAACTTTTTCACATAATTGTGTGAGTTTCATTTTTTGTGTTGAAGAACTGAAATAAATTAACTTTTTGATGATATTCTAATTGAGCACCATGGAGCCATATAACGTGCTCAACATACAGGGTTTCATTAGGCAATCCTGCCAGAGGTACAAAATGCTCTTGTTTACTGAATCTGTCAACCACTACCCAGATTATAGTTTTGGATTAGAAGGAGGGAGATCAGTGATAAAATCCATGGACAAATGAGTCCAAGGTCTATCAGGAATTGGCAATGGCATCAATTCCTAGCCGGCCGGTTATGGGAGCTCTTAGCACGGGCACAGGTATCACAAGCAGACACAAATACAGTGATATTCAGAGGTCAAGGAGGGCCACTAAAACAGCCTAGCAATGGCTTTCCGGGTGGCTGAGATCCCCGGGTGTCCACTGAGAGCAGAATCGTGGAACTCCCGGAGAACCCTCAACCGGTACTGAACCGGGACAAGGAGCTTATTGTCAGTCAAAGAGGGAGAAGCAAGAGACTGAGCCTTCTGAATTTCCTGCTCCAATTCAGAAGATACCCCCCAACAACCACCCCATGCTGAAGAATAGAGGAAGGAGGTTCAAAGGGTGTTATCGGATCAAAACTGCGAAATAAGGCATTCGCCTTCACATTCTTGGAACCAGGCCAAAAATGTATTGAAAAATTAAAACAAGAAAAAAAAGGGGCCACCTAACCTGTCTAGGAGTTAATCGTTTGGCAGATTCAATATAAGACAAGTTCTTGTGGTCTGTAATCACAGTGATCTGATGAATTGCCCCTCCAAAAAATGCCTATATTCTTTAAAAGTCAATTTTATGGCCAATAACTTCCGGTTACCAACGTCATAGTTCCTCTCTGCAGAAGAAAACTTACGGGAGAAAAGGCAAATGGTCTTAAATTGGTCAATGTAGTGGGTCCATGAGACAACACAGCCCCTACTCCCACCTCTGATGCGTCCACCTCTATAATTAATGATTCAGATGGATCAGGCTTAACCAATACAGGAGCTAACATAAACACTTCTTTAAAGTAACAAATGCTTCAAATGCCAATGGTGACCAAATTTGAGAACAGCCCCCTTGCGAGTGAGATCGGTGAGTGGCTTGACCACCTGAGAGAACCCCTTGATGAATTTTTGATAATAATGGGTGAAACTCAGAAAATGCTGCAACCCCTTGAGGTCTCTGGGTTGCACCCAATCAAGAATGGCCTGTACTTTTCCGGGATCCATCTGAAACACATTGGCAGAAAGGATGATCTCCAGAAAGGAAAGCTCCTGGACACAAAACAAACATTGCTCGGGTTAAATGACCAATGTGGGATTCCTTGTCAGGTGAGAAAACAAGGATATAATCCAGGTATACAGCCATAAAGCACCTGATAAAATTAGAAACAACATCATTCATGAAGTTCTGAAACACTGCGGGCGCTTTTGTGAGACCAAAGGGCATGATCAAATTTTCAAACAGACCTTCGGAGGTGAGGTTTTCTACTCATCCCCTTCCTGAATGCGGATAAGGTTATATGCTGCCCTGAGATCAAGTTTGGAAAACCAGCCCCAGACAATTGGTTGTAGAGATCAGGAATGAGTGGGAGAGGGTAAGTATTTCTCATAGTAATTTTATTTAGTTGCCGGAAATCGAGGCATGGGCGTAAACCACCACCTTTTTTCTTGACAAAAAAAGAATCCCGCGGCCACAGGTGAGACAGAGGGATGGATGTGACCTTTGCATAGACTATCAGAGATATAATTTTTCATAGCAGTACATTCTGGGCCAGAAAGATTGTACAAATGAGCTTTGGGCAATTTAGAACCTGGAATAAGATTAATGGTACAATCATAAGGACGATGGGGTGGTAAGACGTCAGCCTTTTTTTGGAGAACACGTCCCCAAAGTCCTTTAGGTACTCCAGAATACCCTTTGGACTAATGGCAGACAAAAAAAGCAGAAAAACAACCATTGGAACAATTAGGACCCCTAGGATTATGCCTCTGCAACCATGGGAACCCCAATACTAGTCTCACAGGAAGATTATTCATAACATAACATGAAATTCGCTCCTGGTGCAAGGAACCCACCTTGAGGAGGAACTCCTCAGAGTCAAACTTAAAGACATTTTGAGCTAACAGTGTCTTGTCAATGGTAATGATATGGATGGGAGTCTCTAGCCTGGCTGTCCCCAACTATAACTTGGACACCAGACTAGAGTCAATGAAGTTCATGGAAGATCCACAGTGCACAAACACTGAAGTGGATGCAAAACCACCTCCATAATACAGTTCCATCTCTAAGAAAACTTTTTGAAATGATGAAAATGGAACCTGAGTGCCTGGATGACCTCCTAGGCCATTATCCAGACTCGGCAGCTTGTTACTCGATTGACAAGAGGGGCAGTCCTTCTTCCAATGGCCCAGATCTCCACAATAAAAACATAATTTCCCATCACGTTGTAGTTTCCTCTCTTTCTCCTTAAGGTTGGTGGCACTAACTTCCATAGTCTCCTTGAATGACATCACCTCAGATTTGGCAGGTAATACAGGAATCTCACGCTGGATAATTCCTCTCTCCCGTAACCTCCGGTCCCTACAAATGGCCTGGGTCATAGCCTTCTCCAGGGAACTGGGTGGCGTTTGAAGGGCCAGTGCATCCATGAGATGATCAGAAAGTCCGCTGTCAAACAGGCATCTCAGAGCAGAGTCACCCCAAGACACCTCAACAGACCACTGCCTAAACTGAGAACAATACTGTTCAGCAGTGAATTCATTCTGGGAGAGACCCATGCTTGTGTCCTCTGCTACCCTGACCCGGTCTGGTTCATCATAAATCATTCCCAAAGCCTCAAAGAATTTGTCCACATACACATGTCCAGGGGCAGAAGCAGGTAAAGAGAAAGCCCAGGAATGAGATCCCTCCCACAGTAAGGAAATGATTATCCCCACCCGCTGACTCTCATCTCCAGAAGATTTGGGTCTAAGAGAAATAAAATAGCTCGCAACTCTCCTTAAAAGTATGAAATCTCTCTCCCCGGAGAAGGTATCTGGGAGCTTGACTGTAGGTTCACGAGAGTGCAATGAGACATCAACAGTGTTAGAGTGCTTACAGTCAGTCTGCAATGATTTTACTGTCAGAAAGCTCCCTTTTACAGGTGGTTATGAGACAAGGCCAAGGCCCTCTGTTGCACAAACAGGTCTTGTATCAACACTGACAAACTGTCCATTTGATCCACCAAGGTATGAAGTAGATCCATAGCAAACACAGCAGAGAAAAAAAGCAGAAATCCCTTTAAATATATTGGTCAGCTATAATGCCATGCTGCTGCAGTGCAGTATAGCGAAACCTCCACCAGGGGGAGTTTGCGAGGGAAGTGAGACTGCACACACAGCAGCAGCACTGACGCCACCAAGTGGCGAGAGAGTGGTCAGACAAGCCGAGTCAAAAAAACATTAGAAGCAGAAGTACCAATAGTAGCAGCAGTCAGGAAAAAGCCAGGGGGTTCAGCAACGGTCAGAAGCGGATAAGACAAAGACAGAAGGCAAAAGCGAGTCCAAATACGAGCCAAGTCTAAAACCAGAGAATCAAACCAACAAATAGGGAAATACTGGGAAAAGGGCAGACAGAGGGAGTCAACAGACACGGCACAAGTCAGGGATCACAGCAGGACAGATCAAGATCTACCAGATTCAGGTTCACATGCTGAACTATAGCTGACACCGCTAGCAGGATGCATCGGCGCTAAATAGCACACCTGAACCAAGAATGAAGTAGAGCAAAGTTAACCCTTGACATGATCCACCCAGAAAAAGGGCAGACAGGATTAAACCTTGGAACGGATCATGACAGATGTCCATTAGTAGAAAGTGTACTTGCATAGAGATTTGCTGATGTTGAGGTACAATTGTGGAAAAATTATGCAAATAAGACCAGTTCCACATCCCAAAAGTCTTTCATGAATAGGCACTGGGGTAGAGTGTTAAAATCAAAAAACTGTCACAGGAGAAACGTATTCCAGATAGGTGACAGATTCCAACAAATGCAGCATAACAGAATGATATATCGCTTCTGCAGAGTATTGTTTTTTGTGCATGAGCTCTAAACTTGGTTCCAAGTGGAAGATCAAACATCAGTGTATTTTAGTATGTATTAGAATTTTCTATCTTGACATTATTATTTATGCTCTGCATTACCTATTTTGTATCTAGTGTTCTAGTGAAAGCTGCCTGACAATGATCCTTTACTTCATTAAATATAGGATGTCATATACGGTAATATCATCAAGAATTATAAGTCCTTCTCATTGTGGTTTTCTGGTCCTAATTCTCCATCTCATTTTTTCACTTGTGCAAAAATGCCATTGCCTGCTCTGAATTGTTAGCGCTATTAATACAGTGTAAGCTTACCCTTGATATTAGCTATCTTACTGAAATATTAATGTTGGGCAGAGTAAATATTAATAATGAGCAGCAGGATATGAAGCCTTGCTTATATCAGACAATCATGCTCCTTCAGGTTAATCCAAACTCCAGAGAGGATTGTTGTCTTTCAGGCTTGTGTTCTTATTGACTTTACATTCATCAAATGCATCAACAGTAGACTGTTTCATTATGCAACATTAACAGTAGAAAGGCACCATGCCCTTAGAGATGCTCTATCATTTATTCTGTAAGCAAAAATTAAATGCAAATAGCAGGAGCCTTCAAAGGACATTACTCTATTTACCTTGATTCTTCCTGGGCTGATTTCTGTGTATTTTGTGTATCTGTGTGTACAATGCAGTTATTACATATCAGCAAGAGTCCTAATAAAGCTAATCTCATATATAACAGAACATTATGAATTCTAACGGAAACTGATCTTAACTTTTATTCAACTACAGAGCCAGCTATAGATGATAATTGCCACATTCATGCTAAAAATCCCACTATATTGGCTAAAAATAAAGAAATTCTCCAAAGAAGAGTCAGCTAAAAGCGATTCACAGTCATGAGAAAATCAGTAAACTGTGGCCTTTGGATGAGAGCCCTGAGAACTGCTGCTTTCCTCTCAGTATCTCTGGTTCTTCTTTTGATTAGCCTGGCCTGGCGTAACGTCATATGTGCGTAATGCTGCAATGATGACTTTATGCCAGGTTAGCTAATCAAAAGAAGAGCTTTTGATGGATCACTGGCCTGATTGCTGGATCATGTCTTCCGAACTGATTCACACTAGCTCTACTGGATAGAAATGTACTTAGTACATCTCCTATAAGGACACTGTGAGCTAAAGAATTAATTAAAACATATTTAATTTTAGATCCTTCCAAAGAACAATTTCTCTGAAACACTAAGACAATTCTCATTAGTATAAATGACATCAGCTTATTGGGGATGGTCTCAGCAGCAAGACCCACCAATGTCAGCAATTAAACAGTTGCCCAAAACAATAAATCCATTACAACCTGTCAAGCAGAACAGTTAAAGTTCCTTAAAATTGAGTTATTGAAAGTTAATTATCTTAAACCCTAATGCCAAAGGCATTCTTGGCTTTAAGATCATAGAGAATATTTTTGCCCTTTTTTTCTTTTCATGATCCATTACACATTGTATTTACATGACTTTTTAAGATCTTGTTTTTTATATGACAAGTTTTAACTTTAGCAGTGAATAGCCAGGCCTTTCCCCGGGAAGGAACAACCACGGTAAGGGCAGCATCCTATGAAGGAAAGCCACCTATGCCAAGCATGGTATCCATCCACAGACAGCTGTTTCGGGGTTTTTGCCCCTCATCAGTGTGGAGTAGGAATCTGGCTATTAGGAGCAGTGCCTAGTAAAAAGGCTATAAAGGCACAGATGATTGGCCTCGGGGAGACCAAAACATCCAACACCGCGGAGACACCATCACGTGTTTCTCGACGCAAGCAGTGAATAGCCAGGCCTTTCCCCAGGAAGGAACAACCATGGGAAGGGCAGCATCCTATGAAGGAAAGCCACCTATGCCAAGCATGGTATCCATCCACAGACAGCTGTCTTTGGATGGATACCATGCTTGGCATAGGTGGCTTTCCTTCATAGGATGCTGCCCTTCCCGTGGTTGTTCCTTCCCGGGGAAAGGCCTGGCTATTCACTGCTTGCGTCGAGAAACACGTGATGGTGTCTCCGCAGCTTCTTTACATGCATCTGCATATTTCCCATAAGGGATGGGGGCAGTGTTCTGGAATCACTGCGTTGAGAAACACGTGATGGTGTCTCCGCGGTGTTGGATGTTTTGGTCTCCCCGAGGCCAATCATCTGTGCCTTTATAAGTTTTAACTTTAGGCATAATCTGTGGGTTAAATATATAGTATCACTTAATTTTTATAATAGTTTTTAATATGTAGGTATGCATAAAAAGCAATTGTTCCATTGTTTTTAAAAGCGTTCAATGTGCATGAAGTGACCTGTAAAGTAGTAACTAGTAAGCCATCGTATAGTAATCTACTGAATGCATTATTGTTACATCAATGCTTTATTTGAAATTTTTCCGGACAATTTTATGTTTAATTTTTAACTTTATTCTGAATATCAATATGTAGATCACAAAATCCACCTGAAGGAATTCTATATACTGTATATGGGATTTATCAGCAGGTGCGCACATAGCTTAGAGTGTAGGCTCACTCTTCCTAGCAAATGTGGATTGTTTATTACAAGCAGACCATGGAAACATGCCTTACTTGCATATAGCATTCAGTTGCATATTTAGGCTCCAAGTCACGTAACTTATTGACAGATTCTCCCTGCATAATCATGGTCAAGTACAGCTGGCTATAAACTCCATGTTACTGAAATCTCCCTAATTTCACCAGCACCACTGGGACTTCAATATGCCGTATTAGAGCAAAATTATGTCTATAGGGTACTGTCTTTGCTTGTTTTGTGCGTTTTATTTTGCCCAGATCAGTATTATAATTATTAATGGGGAAATGTTGGAAGCAATGCAGTATTCAGAGTAATTTTTCAGAATGAAGACATTTTATAGGAGATAAATGACCACATTTCTTCCACCTGCTGATGTTAGAGCAATAATTAAAAGATAATATAGTGGTGTCTTGGGAGCCTTCTTAGTGGAATGGGCCAGCTTGAATTGGCACCTCTTTACAAAGTGAGCATGTAGACAAGAAACAATGAGGACTGTGTAGCATAAGAATGGGTACAAAATAAGAAGAGATGTCGTAGACATCGCAGAGAGTCTCTCTGTCATATTTTTCCTTCTTTTTAGATCCACTAATGTCTTTGGTTTAGAAAACTGCATCAAAAACTGTTGTAAAAGCTAAGGCCTAAATTTATTAATATGATTACATGAAAATTCCTGTGTAAATTGCTTTGAAAAGTATCAAAATGTTTGTGCAACATGGAGTTGTACACAAATGTTGTGAATTTTGTGATTGGTCGCGGCAAAACAGCCACGACAAATCAGCGATGGGCACAGTCTGGCGGCAAAATGGCAGCTCCCCGCAGTCAGTGCCCGCTCCATACTCCACTCCAGTCAGCGCTCACACAGGGTTAATGGCAGCGTTAACGGATCGCCTTATGCCGCGGTGTAACACACTCCATTAGCGCTGCTATTCACTCTGTGTGACCAACTATTTACTATTGATGCTGCCTATGCAAACGGACACAGAGATATCACGCAGATGTCAGATACAGGGGCGGACACTGACAGCTTTGGGCCCCTGTGCAAGAAATGTGTCTTTGACCCCTTCCTTTTATGGCGACAAAGCGATATATATATATATATATAGCCACACATACAGTTAGGTCCATATATATTTGGACAGAGACAACATTTTTCTAATTTTGGTTATAGACATTACCACAATGAATTTTAAACAAAACAATTCTGGTGCAGTTGAAGTTCAGACTTTCAGCTTTAATTTGAGGGTATCCACATTAAAATTGGATGAAGGGTTTAGGAATTTCAGCTCCTTAACATGTGCCACCCTGTTTTAAAAGGGACCAAAAGTAATTGGACAGATTCAATAATTTTAAATAAAATATTCATTTTTAGTACTTGGTTGAATACCCTTTGTTGGCAATGACTGCCTGAAGTCTTGAACTCATGGACATCACCAGACGCTGTGTTTCCTCCTTTTTGATGCTCTGCCAGGCCTTCACTACGGTGGTTTTCAGTTGCTGTTTGTTTGTGGGCCTTTCTGTCTGAAGTTTAGTCTTTAACAAATGAAATGCATGCTCAATTGGGTTGAGATCAGGTGACTGACTTGGCCATTCAAAAATATTCCACTTCTTTGCTTTAATAAACTCCTGGATTGCTTTGGCTTTATGTTTTGGGTCATTGTCCATCTGTAATATGAAACGGCGACCAATCAGTTTGGCTGCATTTGGCTGGATCTGAGCACACAGTATGGCTCTGAATACCTCAGAATTCATTCGGCTGCTTCTGTCCTGTGTCACATCATCAATAAACACTAGTGACCCAGTGCCACTGGCAGCCATGCATGCCCAAGCCATCACACTGATTCCGTCGTGTTTTACAGATGATGTGGTATGCTTTGGATTATGAGCTGTACCACGCCTTCGCCATACTTTTCTCTTTCCATCATTCTGGTAGAGGTTGATCTTGGCTTCATCTGTCCAAAGAATGTTCTTCCAGAACTGTGCTGGCTTTTTTAGATGCTTTTTAGCAAAGTCCAGTCTAGCCTTTTTATTCTTGATGCTTATGAGTTGCTTGCACCGTGCAGTGAACTCTCTGTATTTACTTTCATGCAGTCTTCTCTTTATTGTAGATTTGGATATTGATACGCCGACCTCCTGGAGAGTGTTGTTCACTTGGTTAGTTGTTGTGAAGGGGTTTCTCTTCACCATGGAGATAATTCTGCGATCATCCACCACTAGTGTTGAGCGATACCGTCCGATACTTGAAAGTATCGGTATCGGATAGTATCGGCCGATACCCGAAAAATATCGGATATCGCCGATACCGATATCCGATACCAATACAAGTCAATGGGACATCAAGTATCGGAATGTATCCTCATGGATCCCAGGGTCTGAAGGAGAGGAAACTCTCCTTCAGGCCCTGGGATCCATATTAAAGTGTAAAATAAAGAATTAAAATAAAAAATATTGTTATATTCACCTCTCCGGCGGCCCCTGGACATCAGCGGGAGGATCCGGCGTCCGGCACGGCTTCTTTCTTCAAAATGCGCGCCTTCAGGACCTGTGGAATGACGTCCCGGCTTCTGATTGGTCGCGTGCCGCCCATGTGACCGCCACGCGACCAATCAGAAGCCGCGACGTCATTCCTCAGGTCCTAGAAGGCGCTCATTCTAGGACTTTAGCTGAGGAATGACGTCGCGGCTTCTGATTGGTCGCGTGGCGGTCACATGGGCGGCACGCGACCAATCAGAAGCCGGGACGTCATTCCACAGGTCCTGAAGGCGCGCATTTTGAAGAAAGAAGCCGTGCCGGACGCCGGATCCTCCCGCTGATGTCCAGGGGCCGCCGGAGAGGTGAATATAACAATATTTTTTATTTTAATTCTTTATTTTACACTTCCGATACCGATACCCGATATCACAAAAATATCGGATCTCGGTATCGGAATTCCGATACCGCAAGTATCGGCCGATACCCGATACTTGCGGTATCGGAATGCTCAACACTATCCACCACTGTTGTCTTCCGTGGGCGCCCAGGTCTTTTTGCATTGATGAGTTCAACAGTGCTTTCTTTCTTTCTCAGGATGTACCAAACTGTAGATTTTGCCACTCCTAATATTGTAGCAATTTCTCGGAAGGGTTTTTTATGTTTTCGCAGCGTAAGGATGGCTTGTTTCACCTGCATGGAGAGCTCCTTTGACCGCATGTTTACTTCACAGCAAAACCTTCCAAATGCAAGCACCACACCTCAAATCAACTCCAGGCCTTTTATCTGCTTAATTGAGAATGACATAGCGAAGGGATTGCCCACACCTGTCCATGAAATAGCCTTGGAGTCAATTGTCCAATTACTTTTGGTCCCTTTAAAAACAGGGTGGCACATGTTAAGGAGCTGAAACTCCTAAACCCTTCATCCAATTTTAATGTGGATACCCTCAAATGAAAGCTGAAAGTCTGAACTTCAACTGCATCTGAATTGTTTTGTTTAAAATTCATTGTGGTAATGTCTATAACCAAAATTAGAAAAATGTTGTCTCTGTCCAAATATATATGGACCTAACTGTACATACATGTATATATATATTACATGGTCTCCTTTATTATGCATATTGTCGTCCCTTATTATACAGTGCCTGTTAGGGCTGGCGGAACGCACCAAATAATAAGACAGATAGAGTATGGTGCATTCGCAGCCCGGGGTCCACCGTGCAGAGATGGAACCTGCTGCCAAGTAATGACGGACTATATGGCGGTACTCATAAGTATACACACGTGGGTTAAACTTCACCCAGCGTGAAGGAAGCGATCCTGTTGCGTCACAGGACCGCGGTACCGCACATAGAGCGCGAGCAAGTAGTCAGCGAACTCAACCCCAACTAGGATTGAAGTCCGATTAGACCCTTGCTGGCACAACACCGCAACTGGGTGTGTAAGGAAACTAAATAACAATTTTAAGGCACAAGAGTGCATGCGGTGCTGCACTGACGAACGCCACTAACCACCCAGGCTTGGGTAAGGAAAGCACAGAGGAAGTGCACGGCGCCGTACTGGCGGTCACAGCAACTGGACGCTGTAATGTGTGATTCGTGCTGTAGGCTAAGTCGGGCGCTAGATAGCAACCATACACCTTCCGCGAACAGACATTCAATAGGGTAGGGGTATCCAAGGACGACTTGCACTCACAACATACACACATTAACAGTTGTACACTAGCGCATGGCCGTTGCAGCACAGGAAGTGGCCACAGAAACTTTGCCCTTCCAAGACCTGCCAAGAGGACCAATGGAATGTGCTGCAGAGCCTGAGCACATGACCCTCGATCTCCAACGGGAGATCTTGCCCTGGGCATGCTCAGTGTGTGCAGACAAGGACTTAGTCCCAGAGAAGTCCGCTCGCTGCTGACCAGCACTGGCTTTAATGGCAGAAGCTGAAGAAGCAGCAGTAACTCTCTGTACAGAGTGAGAGTGAGCAAGACGCTGGGACCGACGTCCCTGCTGAGCAGACTCCACTGCGGCTGGATAAGAATGGAAGACCGCAGCGGAGATGGCTCGAGATTCCCCCTGTGCAGAAGCGGGAACTCGAGACCTAACATTACCCCCCCTCCTAGGGCCCCCCCCTCCTTGGGCCTCGCTACGCTCGAAGGCAGCAATGAGCTGTGGGGCCCGAATGTTTTCAGCAGGCTCCCATGACCTGTCCTCTGGGCCATAACCCTTCCAATCCACCAGATAGAACTTTTTGCCGCGTACCACCTTGCACCCCAAAATAGCGTTCACCTCGTAATCGTCCGTAGACGAACCCGATGTCCCGGCAGATGACTCGGAAAACCGGGACATGTATACGGGTTTCAAGAGGGACACATGAAAGGTGTCGGTGATACCCAAGCGTGGAGGAAGAGCCAAACGGTAGACCACAGGATTAACCCGTTCGAGAACCTTGAAGGGACCCAAGTAGCGAGGAGCAAACTTAGTGGACTCAACTCGCAGCCTGATGTTACGGGCGGAGAGCCACACCAAGTCGCCAGGAGCAAAGGTCGGAGCGGGGCGCCGATGAACATCGGCGGAGGACCTCATTCTCTCCTTGGAGGCCCGAATGGCATCCTGAGTGCGGTCCCAAATGTCCCGTGCCTCTACAGCCCAGTCTGCCACCCTGGAGTCAGCAGAAGACACAGGCATGGGCACAGGAACACGCGGATGCTGGCCGTAATTTAGGAGGAATGGAGTCTGACCGGTGGAGTCGGCTACGGCATTGTTAAGTGCAAACTCTGCCCACGGTAGCAAGGATGCCCAGTCATCCTGCCTGGCAGAAACAAAATGTCGTAAATATGTGACCAAGGTCTGGTTGGCCCTCTCTACCAACCCATTCGTCTTGGGATGATATGCCGAAGAGAGATTCAACTCAATACAGAGTAGACGACAAAGCTCTCTCCAGAATCGAGACGCAAACTGGGGACCCCGGTCACTAACAATTTTGTCTGGCATACCGTGTAGGCGAAAGATATGCTTGACGAACAAAACAGCCAACGCCCGTGCAGAAGGTAGCCGCGGAAGAGGCACCAAGTGCACCATTTTGGAAAAATGGTCGGTGATCACCCAGATAATGGTGCAGTTACGAGACTTGGGTAAGCCCACCACAAAGTCCATCCCGACCATCTCCCAGGGCCTGTCCGCCACCGGCAGAGGATAAAGCAAACCAGCTGGCCGTTGCCGAGGAGTCTTGTTCTTGGCGCAAGAGACACACGCCCGAACATACTCTGCGACATCACGAGCCATATGCGGCCACCAGTACGTCCTCGCCAGTAACTCAGATGTCCTTTTGGTACCAAAATGTCCACCCACCCTGGACGAGTGTGCCCAAGAGAGAACCTCAGGTCGCAAATTGGATGGAACAAAAGTCTTGCCCGGGGGCACAGACTCTAGCGAAACCGGGGCCACAGTTCTCAAGCTCTCGGTGGGGACAATAAGCCGAGGCTCCTCCTCCTCCTCCGCAGATGACACAACGGAGCAAGAGAGAGCGTCGGCCCGAATATTCTTCTCCCCAGAAAGAAAATGGAGGGTGAAATGAAACCGGGAGAAGAATAAGGACCATCTGGCCTGGCGAGAATTCAACCGCTGGGCTGTCTGCAGGTACACCAAATTTTTATGGTCTGTGAAGACTTGGAAGGGAAAACGTGCTCCCTCCAAGAGATGTCTCCACTCCGAGAAAGCCAACTTCATGGCTAGCAACTCCCTGTCCCCGATGGAATAATTCCTCTCTGCTGGTGAGAAGGTCTTGGAGAAAAAGAAGCAAGGATGCTTCCGACCTTGAGCATCCTTTTGGAAGAGGACTGCTCCAGCACCAACAGAAGAGGCATCAACCTCCATGATAAATGGCTTATCACCATCGGGGCGATGTAGGATGGGAGCGCTAGCGAAGTGTGACTTTATAGAGTTAAAGGCCTTGGAGACCTCCTCAGACCACAATTTGGGATTCGCCCCCTTCTTGGTGAGGGCAACCAAGGGAGCTACCAAAGTTGAGAAGTGCGGAATGAACTGGCGATAATAATTAATGAACCCCATAAAGCGCTGCACCGCTTTAAGAGAATGGGGTTCCTGCCAGTCCATCACAGCCTGTAGTTTGGCAGGATCCATAGCCAATCCCTGGGCAGAGATGATGTAGCCTAGGAAAGGTAAGGACTCCTGCTCAAACATACACTTCTCCAACTTGGCATAGAGGGAGTTTGCCCGTAGGAGGTCGAAGACTTTGCAAACATCTCTCCGGTGGGAGTCAATATCTGGAGAGTAGATGAGAATATCATCCAGATAGACTACGACCGAGGTGGAAAGCATATCCCGGAAGATATCGTTCACAAAGTCTTGAAAAACGGCTGGGGCATTACAGAGCCCGAAGGGCATCACCAGATATTCATAGTGCCCATCCCTGGTGTTAAAACCGTCTTCCATTCGTCCCCCTCACGGATGCGAATCAGGTTGTAAGCACCCCGCAGATCTAGTTTAGTAAATACCCTTGCTTCCCGAAGCCTATCGAAGAGCTCAGATATCAAGGGCAAAGGATACTTATTTTTAACGGTGATGGCGTTAAGACCCCTGTAGTCTATGCATGGACGTAGTTCCCCATTCTTCTTCTGCACGAAGAAGAACCCTGCCCCAGCAGGTGACACTGACTTCCTAATGAATCCTCTTGCCAGATTTTCCTGGATGTACTGTGACATTGCCTCTGTCTCCGGGAGAGATAGCGGATAGACTCGACCCCGGGGAGGCTCAGCACCAGGCAAGAGATCAATAGGACAGTCATAGGCTATGTTCACATTAGCGTTCCGCTAATGTGCGTCGCTGTTGCGTCGGCGACGCAGCGGCGACGCAGCGGCGACGCGCCCCTATGTTTAACATGGGGGACGCGTGCGTTTTTTTTGTTGCGTTTTCTGACACGTGCGTCGTTTCCGACGCTAGCGTCGGACGCAAGAAAATGCAACAAGTTGCATTTTTCGTGCGTCCGATTTTCATCAAAAAACGACGCTCGCGTCGCAAAATGCAGCGTTTTTGCGTGCGTTTGCGCGTGTTTTTTTGTGCGTCGTGCGTTGCGTCGCCGACGCAGCGGCGCGCAACGCTAATGTGAACGTAGCCATAGGGGCGATGGGGCGGAAGGATCTCCGCCGCCTTTTTGGAGAACACGTCTGCATAAGACCAATACTGCTTGGGGAGAGAGGAAAGATCTGCGGGTACCTCAGTAGTAGCAACCTGAACGCACTCCCTCTGACACCTACCCCCACAAGATTCGCCCCATCCCAGGATTCTGCCAGAGGACCACTCGATATGAGGAGAGTGGTACCGTAGCCAAGGTATTCCCAAGAGGACCTCATCAATTCCCTCAGGAATGACGAGCAGAGATATAATCTCCTGATGAGATGGCGACATGGACAGAGTAAAAGGGATGGTCTGGTGTGTTATCTGTGAGGGCAGTGTCGACCCATTCACCACTCGTACCGTTACTGGTTGAGCTAGCATAACCAGGGGTATTGCGTGACGTTGGGCGAAGGCAGAAGACATAAAATTGCCCTCCGCCCCAGAATCCACGCAGAGCTCTACCGAGTGGGAGAATGAGCCTATAGTAATTGTCCCCTTAAAGGACAATTTAGAGGCAAACGTCGCCGTGTCTAGTGCACCTCCACCTACTACCACTAGACGCTGACGTTTCCTCGACCGCTGAGAACATCTGGTGGCTAGATGTCCCGACTGCTGGCATACATGCCAGACCTTGAGTGCACCAGCGGTCCGGGACTTAGATCCCGCTTTTGACACTTCCCTGGCCTCATGTGACTCAGGAACCAGAACCGGAGATTCCAGAGGTTTGGCGAAGGTAGGAGCCAGCCGAAACCTCTGCCTACACTGGGCTCGCTCTAACCTCCGCTCGTTAAAACAGAGGTCAATTCGAGTGGAGACAGTTATTAACTCCTCCAGTGTGGCAGGAATCTCCCTAGTGGCCAGAGCGTCCTTAACGTGGTCAGCCAGGCCCCTCCAAAATATGGGGATAAGAGCTTTATCCGACCAATCCAGCTCAGAAGCTAAATTGCGGAATTGGACGGCAAAATGACTGACCAAGGACTCACCCTGAGTTAGTGCCAGCAGTTGGAGCGCAGTATCATGGGTGACTTGAGGTCCTAAAAAGACCTGTTTCAATGTGCTCAGAAACAGCGGAGCACTCTGCACCACATGATCGCCACGCTCCCACAGTGGTGTAGCCCATTCCAACGCCCTGTCCGACAAGAGAGACACTATAAATCCCACCTTAGCCCGCTCTGTGGGAAAACGTGCAGCCAGGAGCTCGAGGTGAATAGAGCACTGACTCACAAATCCCCTACAAAATTTGCTATCACCAGAAAATGTTTCTGGCAGCGGGAGGCGAGAAAATGTCGGAGCAGGGGTGGCAATGGACAGGGTTGCTGCAGCCACGCTAGCAGCCTGTACAGCAACTGCGGTAACATCCACAGCTGAGGTTGCGCTCTCAAGAGCCGCCAACCTACCCTCCAGCTGCTGGATATACCGCAAGGATTGCTGTTTGTCCGTCATTACTAGCCAGACCCTGGCGCTAGTGTAATGTTAGGGCTAGCGGAACGCACCAAATAATAAGACAGATAGAGTATGGTGCGTTCGCAGCCCGGGGTCCACCGTGCAGAGATGGAACCTGCTGCAAAGTAATGACGGACTATATGGCGGTACTCATAAGTATACACACGTGGGTTAAACTTCACCCAGCGTGAAGGAAGCGATCCTGTTGCGTCACAGGACCGCGGTACCGCACATAGAGCGCGAGCAAGTAGTCAGCGAACTCAACCCCAACTAGGATTGAAGTCCGATTAGACCCTTGCTGGCAGAACACCGCAACTGGGTGTGTAAGGAAACTAAATAACAATTTTAAGGCACAAGAGTGCATGCGGTGTCGCACTGACGAACACCACTAACCACCCAGGCTTGGGTAAGGAAAGCACAGAGGAAGTGCACGGCGCCGTACTGGCGGTCACAGCAACTGGACGCTGTAATGTGTGATTCGTGCTGTAGGCTAAGTCGGGCGCTAGATAGCAACCATACACCTTCCGCGAACAGACATTCAATAGGGTAGGGGTATCCAAGGACGACTTGCACTCACAACATACACACATTAACAGTTGTACACTAGCGCATGGCCGTGCGGTCATGCGCAGTTTATATAGTTGCAGCACAGGAAGTGGCCACAGAAACTTTGCCCTTCCAAGACCTGCCAAGAGGACCAATGGAATGTGCTGCAGAGCCTGAGCACATGACCCTCGATCTCCAACGGGAGATCTTGCCCTGGGCATGCTCAGTGTGTGCAGACAAGGACTTAGTCCCAGAGAAGTCCGCTCGCTGCTGACCAGCACTGGCTTTAATGGCAGAAGCTGAAGAAGCAGCAGTAACTCTCTGTACAGAGTGAGAGTGAGCAAGACGCTGGGACCGACGTCCCTGCTGAGCAGACTCCACTGCGGCTGGATAAGAATGGGAGACCGCAGCGGAGATGGCTCGAGATTCCCCCTGTGCAGAAGCGGGAACTCGAGACCTAACAGTGCCCTCTCTTGTTATGTACAGCACTGTCCCTTACATATTGGATTATATAGAGCCCTGTTTTTATTACATACTATCCTGCCTTGCTAGATGTATAATGCAATGATGTCTCATGGAGCATGGGAAAGCTTCTTTTCTAATGGAGGAGCTGATGAACTGGTCATCTGGTCACCGGCTCCTATATCAGCAGTCATTTTATATCTAAAAAGAGAGGGGACTATGTAATAAAAGAAGGCATTGTGAATAACAAAATTAACAAGAATACACTATGTAAGAGACAGTACAGTACATAACAGCAGAGGAAGCTATATAATAAGTGACGGCACCATATATAACTAGAGAAGATGGCACGTAATAAGGGACAGTGTTAAACATAATAAAAGAGGAAACTATGTAACTAAGGATGGTGTTATACAGAATTAGTGAGTACAGTATATACTAAGGGACTGTTTTATACATAATAAGTGAGTACAGTATATACTAAGAGACTGTTAGACATAATAAGCGATAATAATGTCTTGCTCCACCTCCCCCTGTTCCTAAGTCCATTATAAGTCTCCTTTCCTCCCATCCAAATCCCCCACACCCCTCATTGTCCTCCTCTTCCTGCATCCCATTATTGTCCTCTCTTCCACCCCATCATTGCCCATTCCACCACCTCCATCATTGCTTTCTCCCCTACCACCCCATCATTGCCCTCTCCCTCATTCCCATCACTGTCTTTTCAACTACAACCATCATTGCCTTCTCCCCCACCTCCATCATCGCCTTATCCCCCACCCCCATCAATGCCCTTTCCACCACCTACATCATTTCTTCCTCCCCCACCAACCCAATTATTGTCCTTTCCACCACCACCATCATTTTCCTTTCCACTACCACCATCATTGCATTGTCCCCCACCACCCCATCATTCTCCTCCACTAATTCCATCATTGCCATCTTCCCCACCACTCCCATCATTGTCTTTTCCACTACCACCATCGTTGCCTTCCCCCACCCCATCATTGCCCCTTCCACCACCTCCATCATTTCCTCCTCCCTACATCTCCATCATTGCCCTTTCCACCACCACCTTTGTTGCCCATTCCATCACCTCCATCATTTCCTCCCCCCTCCACCCATATTATTTCCCATTCCACTACTTCCATCATTTCCTCCTCCTCCACCATCCCCATCATTGCCCTCTCCATCACCCAATCATTGCCTTCTCCCATTACCCCATCATTGCCCTCTCCATCATCCCATCATTGCCTTCTCCCCATTACCCATCATTGCCTTCTCCTCCACCTACACACACAGACAGACAAACCACCATTCACCTCTCCGCACATTCCCCGCAGCGCTACGCATACACGCACACACCACCACTTATCTTTACACACACACAACACAAATATATACAACAAAAGACACACACACAGCACCTCTCAACTGTCCACATACTTTCCCCCAGCTGAAGCATCACCGTTGGCAGATTTCTCTCTCTGGCACAGCCGGCCGCTGAATGTTTATGTCATCCAGTGGCGCTGCTGTCTGTGTGAGAGGAAGCGTGGGCATGAAGTAGGAAAGATCGCTGCAGCTCTGCCGCTATTTTCCCTTGTAGGCTGCAGAGCTGCTAGGATCTATTCCTGCCTGCCGTACATGAGGGAATTCTGGCCAGGGATCCCCCAGAGCCTTGGGGCCGAATAAACAGACCAGATTGCCCTCATTATTAGCCAACCACAGGCTGCACATGCGGTATGTCCGCCCATGCATACATACATACATTTGGATGAGACAAGAATCACAAATCTCACCAGTACTGTTTTTTCCTGTATTGGCATCACCAGGACATGTGAAGGAGGCGTAAAACTAAGTTCTCCTTGAAATGTCTTTTGAGCTTTGTAATGCCTTTTTAATTTCCAAGTGATCTCAACTTAGCTGGCTAGCGGGAAATGGTTTGTAAGCGGTGGTAACCAAGAACCCCTTTAACCAAACATTAGAGTTTCAGACTTTGTAGGCTACATGTATATTATAAATGATTTAAAAACTATTCATTTTGGGGGGCCAATGCCTGCTTTGCTGTTGTTTATACACATATATGCAAAAATTATTTCTGTTTGGAGGGTATCAAGAGCTTTGCCTTTTGCTAAATAGAGAATGCAATAGCTATTTCGCAAGCTGTCCAAAAAGTATTCCTTTAACCCCTTAATGAACTATGACAAGCTATGTCCAGCATAGGTTGATTCCACATCATTGGTGTGGGCTCTGGCGATGAGCCCTCATCATTTCCAGCACATGACAGCTGATCTGATCAGCTGTCATATTCCCCTAACAGCCACGGGTGAAATCTAACAGTGCCATTTAACTCATGCAAACTGGATGAGCGTAATGACTTCCTCCCATTGGCACCAGTGTCACATGACCGCGGGTCGTTTGAAGGAAGTGTAACCTGATATTAAAGAAAAGAGCAAGGATAATATAGAGTATACACAACCTCAGGAAGTTGTGTATACTCTATGTTATCCTTATTCTTATCTTTACACCAACCCATCCAGACATATGTGAGACCTATAGAAGGAACATATAAATATGAGCGATATTCCTGCCCATGATAAACAGAATCAAAACAACATTAGCTCTTAATATCAAATGGACCTTTCATGTCAATTCAAAGGGCTGCATGATATACATCAAACAGTGACTAGATAAATCATACACCAATATTTCTAGATTCCAAAGAAAGATTTCAAATGCATGCCTTCAGCCTTGACGCCTCTCCCAATCACAAAGAGCATGGGGAAGTAGAGAAGGTGCTCGATTTAAGAAATATCTCCTTCTACTCGAAATAGCAAGATTGCCGAAATTGGATAAAAGCAATTATTGAAACAATATTAAAGTGTCTGTGTAATTCACCCAAATGTGCTGCCTGTTACTATTGTACAAATTAACATGTTTAAGTACCCTCTAATGAACATCTTTTTGAGTTGAAAAACTACAAAACTGCTGACAAAATATATGGAGCTTTAGATGAAAATGACCTTACTGTTATGGATAAAAACAAAACATGAAGTAAAAAGAATAGAATTTCCTTTCTAAAAGAAACCTTTAATCAAGAGAGATGAATTGCAATAAAAAAAGATATAACACAGATACAGTAGCAATGAAAAAACACAGTCAATTGGAAGATCACAAAAGAACAAGAGTTTTTTTTGGATTGGAATTGTTCCCACTTGAAAAAAGAATAGAAAAACAATCAATAGATCATGGCCATAAAAAGATTGTAGAACAGAACAAGGTGTATCTAGAATAGAGGCAGTATACATGCAATCTCTGGTGGCAACATTCTAGGGAAGCTTTGAGCTATTCCTCAATTCACTTGGCTCTGGTTCAATAACTCTCTAAAGTCACAGTGTTATTGCAAAATACGAACGGTCTAACATTACAAATGAAGTACAATGTAGACTAACAGGGCAGTGATACTGTACAGTAATTGTGTTTAATACATGTTAAGAGAATTAAATCACTTCATCAGAATCATCATTGCACAATATGGATAATCAAATTTTAAGATTGTAATATCTTATGAACTTCCATGCTCTTAAAACATTTTTAAAAAATTGTCAAAAACTTAACTCTACAATTATTCTGCACCGTATATTTACTTTGATTGTCAGAACAAGATACATGTATATTTAGTTTAGACATCCACCATTTTGCCCATATCTTCTACCCTTGTCTTCTCTCTCAAAAAAAGCAATTCATGTATTTTACAAGCAGATTGCAACCGTAGACGAGCCAGAGAGTGGTAAAATATAACATTATGAAAGATGTTAAATGCATCAGATATAATCAGTAAAGATACAGAAGAGAATGGTTTTGCTATTAAAATCAGAAGTCATCCAATCCCTTCACATACAGCACTAATCTGGCAAATTAGGAAACTCTTGAGTTATGAGCAGCAGCACATAATGCATATTGCATACATTGCCTCCTTCATTACTTTTAGTACTAGAATCTGTATAAAATCAAATTTGTCAGGTTCAACTATTTTTTTCCCCAAAGTATTACTTTGTAGCAAATTGATTAACCACATTTCACAATCTGCTAAGTCTTTATTTGCCTCAAAAAACCCATGTAACACTCTGAGATCTCTTAGGACTATATGGAACCTAATCAATCTCTTTAATGCAAAGACAGCTTTGGACCTTTATTAAGATGAGGTTTTCTAAAAGGCTAAACATATCTTTACTCGAACAATTCATTACATACAGTTTAATTGAAAAGCATATGATAGAGGGTGAGTAAAAATACAGGAAAAGGGTGGGTATACCTGAATCAAAAAACATATAGTTCCCTGCTGTATCTCACAGGGTATGTTTCCACTTTCAGTAGTAGGCAGCACTTTGGATGCAGCACATGTCCATTGCATCCAAAGCGCTGCCGGCTTTTGAACGCAGGTGATTCCACATGTGTTCAATAAACCATGCGGAATCACCGCATCCTATAAATTGGTGATATTTATATTGCAGAGACGGAGCATCTCCATAAGATAAACTGACATGCTGCCATCTGGAAAGACACGTTGCATGTCCGTTAACACAGGGAAGCTGGAGGCATCCCTGCACACATAGTGCAGATGGGATTTCTTCAAATCCCATCCAGTATGCTGTAACATCTACCTGCTGTGGTTTTGATGCTGCCAGTGAATGCAGCGTCAAACCCGCAGCTTTTACTGCATGTGGAAACATAGCCTCAGAGGTCTGTTTAAGTATTTAAGAAAGTCTAATTATTCCTACAACATGATCATATAATATAAATATACAAGGAGGCACCTACATCAATTACATATAACTATCATGAAAAAAGGTGGTCATAATGGACTCTTGCTTTAATGTCATTGTTCTGCCCATTAATGTGCAGCAAGTTAATTCACAATGTAGTACCAGTATCATACGTGGAAGAAGACAGAACAGTCATATATCTGTTGTGAATTCTGTGGCTGAATTCACTCCTGTGGTCACAAGTGGTACTGCAGCTTCTGGGCTTCCTCCCTCAGGTGTTCTGGTGAGCTCGTTGGCTGCCTTGTTATTTAACTCCACCTGATTCTGTCTTCCTTGCTCCTTGTCAATGTTCCAGTGTTGGATCTGAGCTTCTGGATCTTTCCTGTGGCCTGCTGCTCTGCTTAGATAAGTGCTTCTTTGCTTTTGTTGCTGTTTTTTCTGTCCAGCTTGTCTATTCGTTTTTGCTGGAAGCTCTGAGACGCAAAGGGTGTACCGCCGTGCCGTTAGTTCGGCACGGTGGGTCTTTTTGCCCCCTTTGCGTGGTTTTTTGCTTTATGGTTTTTTGTAGACTGCAAAGTTCTCTTTGCTATCCTCGCTCTATCTAGAATATCGGGCCTCACTTTGCTGAATCTATTTCATCCCTACGTTTTGTCTTTTCATCTTGCTAACAGTCATTATATGTGGGGGGCTGCCTTTTCCTTTGGGGTATTTCTCTGAGGCAAGTCAGGCTTGTATTTCTATCTTCAGGTTAGTCAGTTCCTCAGGCTGTGCCGAGTTGCATAGGTAGTGTCAGGCGCAATCCACAGCTGCCTTTAGTTGTGTGTAGGATAGGTTCAGGTATTGCGGTCTACAGAGATTCCACGTCTCAGAGCTCGTTCTATTGTTTTTGGGTTATTGTCAGATCACTGTATGTGCTCTGATTGCTGGCACACTGTGTTACTGGATTGCCTTCATAACAGTACAAGGAGCCACAAACTAATGATTCTCAATAGAGGGAAAAAAGAAGTTCTGACATCATTTTTTTTTCTCAGCTCTGTGTTCAGTCTTTTTTTTCCCCTAGACATTAGGGTGCTTCAGGACACAGCTGTGGACATGGATATTCAGGCTCTGTGCTCTTCAATAGATAATCTCGTTATAAATGTACAAAAGATTCAAGATACAATTGATCAGAAATCTATGCTAGAACCAAGAATTCCTATTCCTGATTTGTTTTTTGGTGATAGAACTAAGTTTCTGAGCCTCAAAAATAATTGTAAGCTATTTCTGGCCTTGAAACCTCATTCTTCTGGTAATTCAGTTCAACAGGTTTTGATTATTATTTCTTTTTTGCGCGGCGACCCTCAGGACTGGGCATTTTCTCTTGCGCCAGGAGACCCTGCATTGAGTGGTGTCGATGCGTTTTTCCTGGCGCTCGGATTGCTGTACGATGAGCCTAATTCAGTGGATCAGGCTGAGAAAAATTTGCTGGCTTTGTGCCAGGGTCAGGATGATATAGAAGTATATTGTCAGAAATTTAGGAAGTGGTCAGTACTCACTTTGTGGAATGAATCTGCGCTGGCAGCTTTGTTCAGAAAGGGTCTCTCTGAGGCTCTTAAGGATGTCATGGTGGGTTTTCCTATGACTGCTGGTTTGAATGAGTCTATGTCTTTGGCCATTCAGATCGGTCGTCGCTTGCGCGAGCGTAAATCTGTGCACCATCTGGCGGTATTGTCTGAGATTAAACCTGAGCCTATGCAGTGCGATAGGACTATGACCAGAGTTGAACGGCAAGAACACAGACGTCTGAATGGTCTGTGTTTCTACTGTGGTGATTCCACTCATGCTATTTCTGATTGTCCTAAGCGCACTAAGCGGTTCGATAGGTCTGCCGTCATTGGTACTGTACAATCCAAATTCCTTCTGTCCATTACCTTGATATGCTCTTTGTCATCGTATTCTGTCATGGCGTTTGTGGATTCAGGCGCTGCCCTGAATCTGATGGATTTGGATTATGCTAAACGTTGTGGGTTTTTCTTGGAGCCTTTGCGGTGTCCTATTCCGTTGAGAGGAATTGATGCTACACCTTTGGCCAAGAATAAACCTCAGTACTGGGCCCAGCTGACCATGTGCATGGCTCCTGCACATCAGGAAGTTATTCGCTTTCTGGTGCTACATAATCTGCATGATGTGGTCGTGTTGGGGTTGCCATGGCTACAAACCCATAATCCAGTATTGGATTGGAACTCTATGTCGGTGTCCAGCTGGGGTTGTCAGGGGGTACATGGTGATGTTCCATTTTTGTCTATTTCGTCATCCACTCCTTCTGAGGTCCCAGAGTTCTTGTCTGAATATCAGGATGTATTTGAAGAGCCCAAGTCCGATGCCCTACCTCCGCATAGGGATTGTGATTGTGCTATCAATTTGATTCCTGGTAGTAAATTCCCTAAAGGTCGTTTATTTAATTTATCCGTGCCTGAACACACCGCTATGCGCAGTTATGTGAAGGAATCCCTGGAGAAGGGACATATTCGCCCATCGTCATCACCACTGGGAGCAGGGTTCTTTTTTGTAGCCAAGAAGGATGGTTCGCTGAGACCGTGTATTGATTACCGCCTTCTTAATAAGATCACTGTTAAGTGTCAGTATCCCTTGCCATTGTTATCTGACTTGTTTGCTCGGATTAAGGGGGCTAGTTGGTTCACTAAGATAGATCTTCGTGGTGCGTATAATCTGGTGAGAATCAGGCAAGGAGATGAATGGAAAACGGCATTTAATACGCCCGAGGGTCATTTTGAGTATCTAGTGATGCCGTTCGGACTTGCCAATGCTCCATCTGTTTTTCAGTCTTTTATGCATGACATCTTCCGTGAGTATCTGGATAAATTCCTGATTGTTTACTTGGATGACATTTTGATCTTCTCAGATGATTGGGAGTCTCATGTGAAGCAGGTCAGAATGGTTTTCCAGGTCCTGCGTGCTAATTCTTTGTTCGTGAAGGGATCTAAGTGTCTCTTCGGTGTGCAGAAAGTTTCATTTTTGGGGTTCATCTTTTCCCCTTCTACTATCGAGATGGATCCGGTTAAGGTCCAAGCCATCCAGGATTGGACTCAGCCGACATCTCTGAAAAGTCTGCAAAAGTTCCTGGGCTTTGCTAATTTTTATCGCCGCTTCATCTGTAATTTTTCTAGCATTGCCAAACCTTTGACCGATTTGAACAAGAAGGGTGCTGATTTGGTTAATTGGTCTTCTGCTGCTGTGGAAGCTTTTCAGGAGTTGAAGCGTCGTTTTTGTTCTGCCCCTGTGTTGTGTCAACCAGATGTTTCTCTTCCGTTCCAGGTCGAGGTTGATGCTTCTGAGATTGGAGCAGGGGCGGTTTTGTCACAGAGAGGTTCTGGTTGCTCAGTGTTGAAACCATGTGCGTTCTTTTCCAGGAAGTTTTCTGCTGCTGAGCGTAATTATGATGTGGGCAACCGAGAGTTGCTGGCCATGAAGTGGGCATTCGAGGAGTGGCGTCATTGGCTTGAAGGAGCTAAGCATCGCGTGGTGGTATTGACTGATCATAAGAACCTTACTTATCTCGAGTCTGCCAAGCGCTTGAATCCTAGACAGGCCCGTTGGTCGTTATTTTTTGCTCGCTTCGATTTTGTGATTTCATACCTTCCGGGCTCTAAAAATGTGAAGGCGGATGCTCTGTCTAGGAGTTTTGTGCCCGACTCTCTGGGTTTATCTGAGCCGGCGAGTATCCTCAAGGAAGGAGTCATTGTGTCTGCCATCTCCCCTGATTTGCGGCGAGTGTTGCAAAAATTTCAGGCTAATAAACCTGATCGTTGTCCGGCCGAGAAACTGTTCGTCCCTGATAGGTGGACTAGTAAAGTTATCTCTGAACTTCATTGTTCGGTGTTGGCTGGTCATCCAGGAATCTTTGGTACCAGAGAGTTAGTGGCTAGATCCTTCTGGTGGCCATCTCTGTCACAGGATGTACGTACTTTTGTGCAGTCCTGTGGGATTTGTGCTAGGGCTAAGCCCTGCTATTCACGTGCCAGTGGGTTGCTTTTGCCCTTGCCGGTCCCGAAGAGGCCTTGGACACATATTTCGATGGATTTCATTTCTGTCCTTCCCGTTTCTCAAAAGATGTCAGTCATTTGGGTGGTCTGTGATCGCTTTTCTAAAATGGTCCATCTGGTGCCCTTGGTTAAATTGCCTTCCTCCTCTGATGTGGTGCCTTTGTTCTTCCAGCATGTGGTTCGTTTGCATGGCATTCCTGAGAATATTGTTTCTGACAGAGGTTCCCAGTTTGTTTCAAGGTTCTGGCGAGCCTTTTGTGGTAGGATGGGCATTGACCTATCTTTTTCCTCGGCTTTCCATCCTCAGACTAATGGCCAGACCGAACGAACCAATCAGACCTTGGAAACATATCTGAGATGTTTTGTTTCTGCAGACCAGGATGATTGGGTGTCCTTTTTGCCGTTGGCTGAGTTCGCCCTTAATAATCGGGCCAGCTCGGCTACCTTGGTCTCTCCATTTTTCTGCAATTCTGGGTTCCATCCTCGTTTCTCTTCAGGACAGGTTGAGTCTTCGGACTGTCCTGGTGTGGATTCTGTGGTGGACAGGTTGCAGCAGATCTGGACTCAGGTAGTGGACAATTTCACCTTGTCCCAGGAGAAGGCTCAACTTTTCGCTAATCGCAGACGCCGTGTGGGTCCCCGACTTCGTGTTGGGGATCTGGTTTGGTTATCTTCTCGTCATATTCCTATGAAGGTTTCCTCTCCTAAATTTAAACCTCGTTTTATTGGTCCGTATAGGATTTCTGAGATTCTCAATCCTGTGTCCTTTCGTCTGACCCTCCCGGACTCCTTTTCCATACATAATGTATTCCATAGGTCGTTGTTGCGGAGATACGTGGCACCTATGGTTCCATCTGTTGAGCCTCCTGCCCCTGTTTTGGTGGAGGGGGAATTGGAGTATATTGTGGAGAAAATTTTGGATTCTCGTGTCTCTAGACGGAAACTCCAGTATCTGGTTAAATGGAAAGGTTATGCTCAGGAAGATAATTCCTGGGTTTTTGCCTCTGATGTCCATGCTCCAGATCTTGTTCGTGCCTTTCATGTGGCTCATCCTGGTCGGCCTGGGGGCTCTGGTGAGGGTTCGGTGACCCCTCCTCAAGGGGGGGGTACTGTTGTGAATTCTGTGGCTGAATTCACTCCTGTGGTCACAAGTGGTACTGCAGCTTCTGGGCTTCCTCCCTCAGGTGTTCTGGTGAGCTCGTTGGCTGCCTTGTTATTTAACTCCACCTGATTCTGTCTTCCTTGCTCCTTGTCAATGTTCCAGTGTTGGATCTGAGCTTCTGGATCTTTCCTGTGGCCTGCTGCTCTGCTTAGATAAGTGCTTCTTTGCTTTTGTTGCTGTTTTTTCTGTCCAGCTTGTCTATTCGTTTTTGCTGGAAGCTCTGAGACGCAAAGGGTGTACCGCCGTGCCGTTAGTTCGGCACGGTGGGTCTTTTTGCCCCCTTTGCGTGGTTTTTTGCTTTATGGTTTTTTGTAGACTGCAAAGTTCTCTTTGCTATCCTCGCTCTATCTAGAATATCGGGCCTCACTTTGCTGAATCTATTTCATCCCTACGTTTTGTCATTTCATCTTGCTAACAGTCATTATATGTGGGGGGGCTGCCTTTTCCTTTGGGGTATTTCTCTGAGGCAAGTCAGGCTTGTATTTCTATCTTCAGGTTAGTCAGTTCCTCAGGCTGTGCCGAGTTGCATAGGTAGTGTCAGGCGCAATCCACAGCTGCCTTTAGTTGTGTGTAGGATAGGTTCAGGTATTGCGGTCTACAGAGATTCCACGTCTCAGAGCTCGTTCTATTGTTTTTGGGTTATTGTCAGATCACTGTATGTGCTCTGATTGCTGGCACACTGTGTTACTGGATTGCCTTCATAACATATATCCATATAAGAATATTGTATCCACATAAGACTTAACCCCTTAATGACAGCCAACACGTCTTTTAACTGACCTGAGATATAAGAGGATAGCCTCCCCATACAGGAGACAATCCAGCAGCTGATGGCTGTACACTATAGCTGACAACTTTCTGTATCAGCCACGATCAGTGTTTGCACCATCCAAATCTGTTTAACCCCTTAGATGCTGCTGTCAACAGTGACTACATCATTATAAATGGTTAAAAGAGTGTGTGGATTTCCTCTTTATCCCAATTGGTGTCCTTGGATAATGATTTTGTGGTCATGATGTTTGCCATGGCAATTCACGACCAAATAGCGGCCTTAGAGTCTGACGGCTGTAGTAATCTGTTTAGAAGTTAGAGACATTTAGGTGGTAAAACTACACTTTTTCATTTCTGTCATGCCACTTTGCATTAATTCCTGAAAAGCACCTGAAGGGTTAATAAATTACCTGACAGCCGTTTTCAATATGTCAGGGGGTGCTGTTTTTAAAATGGTATCACGTTTGGGGGTTTCCCAATATATGAGACCCCTAAAGGCACTTCAAATATGGATAAGTCCCTAAAAAAATAAATTGTGTAAATTTCCTTGAAAAAATGAACAATTACTGCTACATTTTTAAACCTCCTAAAATGCTAACAAAATAAAATAACATTTTACAAATGATGCTGACGTAAAGAAGACATAAGGGAAATGTTATTTGTTCATATTTTGCTGTGGTATGACTATCTGGATTAAAGGGATAATCAGTCAAAGTTTGAAAATTGCTATTTTTTTAATTTTTTCTCAAATTTCTGATATTTTTTATAAACAAACACAAAACGTATCGACCTAAATTTACCATTATCATAAAGTACAATGTGTCCTGAAAAAACAATCTCAAAATTACTGGGATGTGTTTAAGCGTTCCAGAGTTATTACTACATAAAATGACACTGGTCAGATTTCAAAAATTTGCCTCCGTCACTAAGGAACATCATAAAAAAACATGATAACAAACACAAACATAAAAGATCTACTATTCAGCTAAAAATACCATCAGCGCAGGAAGCCAGGGAACCACCACACTAGACGCACAATTCGCTATTAAAAGCCTCATCCAAGTGTGGTGTGCAACTGGTGAGTAGACTATTTCAATCATCATTGGCCAATGACACAAAGACAGTTAGCCTCTATTAGATTTTACTGGAGTGTGAGTTCCCGCATATATTTCACTTCTTGGTTTTGCAGCGGTCATGACATCGCCAATCACATGACACAGTCACATGCGGTGACGTCATTGGAAAATGGTCACATAATATGATCACATGTGCCTACATATGAAACTCCCTTGTTCTTAACATAATGCTTACTTGACATGGCTGTGTTAAGACTAGAAGTGCCCACACAGGAAAAGTTGATGATTTCAACCAGCTTTGTTCGGGTTGCTGAACCTGAACAGTAGCTTGGATTTCGGGGAGATGTCTGGGTTTAGGGTTTGTTTTGGATAATAGGTGCGCGGTGTGGTACATGAACTTTACCTCTTCGTGATCACCAATCACTAAACGTGGTCCATTCACCTATCTTAGATGTCAACTCTTGGAGCTTTCCTAACTTTTACCTACTGTACAGAGACATTCATATGCACATAATCATTCAATTCACACATTGATAGTTGTACGAAATAATTCTATAACAGTACTTTTTTTACCGTTTCTGAGGAGATTTTACAGGTTTTTACAACAATGAATTTTTGACATGTTAGCCAGGATTGATGATACCATAGGTAGCTACAGCTAAGGAAAATCCAGGAGCATACCAATGATGCTGAGTCAATTCAATCATCCCTCCTTTTGAGACTTGCTGATAAAAAAATAATAAATGCAGATGTTTACTTTATAATTTACCAATATATAATATTACTTGTTAAAGTTATATATTAGCTTTATCATTAAGTATGTTTATTTTCAGCTAAATGAAACCAAGGCCAAGCCTGAACATATTGTTAGAACGTTCTGTAAGGCTGGTTTCACATTTTTTTTTTTGCGTTTTTATGGTAATAAACGCAAAAAAAGCATGCGTTTTTTTCCCTTTATTTAACATTAAAAACGCATGCTTTTTTTGCATGCGTTTTGACGCGTTTTTGCAACGCATGCATTTTCTCTGCATGCGTTGTGTTGCAGAAATGCAACATGTAGTAATTTTTGCTGGTTTTTTGGGGGGTCTTATTAGGCCCTTTAGGGTTAGGGTTAGGATCCCTTTAGGCTTAGGGTTAGGGGTAGGGTTAGAGTTAGGATCCCTTTAGGCTTAGGGTTAGGGGTAGGGTTAGGGTTAGGGTTAGGATCCCTTTAGGGTTAGGGTTATGATCCCTACCCCCAACCCTACCCCTAACCCTAACTATTTCTGTTTATAGTGGGGTTTTAACTTTATTTTGATGATTGGCAGCTGTCACACATTTCTCAGCATGCGTTTAAAAAATGCAAACGCATGAAAAAACGCATGTAAACGCATCAAAATGCCACGTTTTTTTCACCACATGCAAAAAAAACCCACAGCGTTTGCACGCGTTTACATGCGTTTTTTCACCATGCGTTTTTAAAAAAAAACGCATGCGTTTTGAAACGCAAGTGTGAAACCAACCTAAGATGTTATTCAATACTTAAGATATTCTCACAGAAACAAGATGCATGGAGCTCTCCTGCATGAAAATTTGTTTTGAAATCAAATAATTGTTTGTGAGACATAATTTTGATTTTAATACTGCAGATTGTGAACCCCATGTGGACAATGATGCTGATGTCTGTAAAGTGCTGTGAAATTAATGGTAGAATATAAGTGAGTAAAATAAAAAATAGACAAATGGATCCAATATACTCATTTTATATTTTATTTTCATCTTTTATTTGTAACCTTACTGTAAATACATTTTCCTTTTATTCAAATCACTTACAAAGATCACATATTTAGTTTTAAATCCAAATTTCCAAATTAGTTGATGAAGAAGTGGTCATACCCAGCAGCCTCCGTTCCTTTGGCAAAGTGACTGAAACACGAGGATCTGCAGGATGAAGGAAAGAAGCTGTAGTTTAGATTTTTAACTACTCTCTCTTTTCCGCCTCCTCTGTAGACTTGCTTTAAGTACTTTGGTTACAAGAGATTTTGCTGAACTCTATCACAGTTGATTCTTTTCACTTTTTTGTTATGTTTGTACAATTTTACATGATTGTTTGCCTCCTACTAACTAGTTGCAAAATGTGAGGTTGGGACAATCTTATCTTATCACACTGTGCCTGTCATAGACAGGTAGTATATGTGTCCAAGGCTGTATTTATGTCAGTATCCACTATAGCCCTATTATTTTATAATACTGAGTACTTGGAACCTGTTATCCCAAGTTACACTTCAGTACAAAAGTTCACTGCCTATGGCTGCAGGTTGCAGTGGGTTGTGTCTCAGAGAAAGAAGAAAGTAAAAAAAAAAATAAACAAATAATAGCTCCTCTGCTGCAAGGCAGCAAAAATCTTGACTTTGTGGAGGAGTGGGATGAATGCAATAATTCCATGCATTTATTTGTAGTATACACACATGAGTGTGCTAACACAGCAGAGCAGAGGAGCAATAATCAGTTCCTGCCCAGACAGAATATTATTATTCCTAGTTCTAAAGGATCTGTGATGACGCCGTGTCTGTATGACCAGATTGTGGAAGAACCATATTTCAGTTTGCAGGAAGTGGGAAGTTTACCATTCAAGAAGCAGAAGCACTATGTAAAAGAAGCTAGAGAAGATGAGCGCATTGGTCGTAGGTAATGAGGGAACTTGATTAGAGATGAGCAAACTTGCTACAAAAATGTTCACCAATCTCAAAGTCATAATCCAAATACTTTGGGCTAATACAGGACTCACGAGGCCCCATTTCCTAATCAAAATTGTTTTGGGCTAATATTGGGGTGCAGGCCGAAGTCCACATTTACTATTCAAATTATTTTGTGTTAATATTGTTGTGCAGGCACCAAGCCCCATTTCCTAATCAAAGTTGTTTTGGCTAATATTGTAGTACAGGCATACTATGTCATGCTGATGCTGATTATTCATTTAGTGACAGGTGACTGACAGGTCTGAGCTTATGGTTACGAAACAGCCGGTTAAAAGAGGGGAAGGGCACATGCAACATGAGTGGGGTGGAAGGGGGAATAGGCTTGGTGTTCAATGTGTACATGGGTTAGGTGGTAATATAACTGAAAGCTCTACTGAACAAAGAATATCTCGTTTTATCCAAAGACAATATCTGTTGCTGGATGGGCTACTCAACTCCTTTTCTTTGGCAGCTGCACAGTAGTACTCCCTGCAGATGAGGACCAGAAAGAGCGTGTGCTCCAGTGGATAGCAAGAGCTGCATCAATTGTCCTCTCCTCCTCAACATCATACACAATACAGTCCTCAGAGGTGGTACCCAAATTATCCTTGTTTATCACAACTCACCAACTGCCCAACTGTTTGTGGGGAACAACAGATGGGTAACTCTGCAGAGCTGTTTACACATTCTATTCCATAGGCATCAGATGTCTGCTCCAAATATTCAAGAGGAGGAAAGCATCTGCACCGATTATCAAACATTTTTCCTGTTGGTTCTGGGGGCCGGACGAAGTAGGGTCTGAGCAGAATCTAGACCCTTGTCTCTTGATGTTAACCCCCGGGGGTGGAGATGATACTGATTAACTCAGATATTTGAGACAAATGCAGACTGTTCTGTGCTGTCAGGGTAGGAAGAGTGGAGAGTGACTCTCAGGGCGAGGAATAGGATAACAGAGAGGATGATGATGAGGTTGTAAGTCTCACTGGGAATGAACCCGCCACAGGTGAGTAGTTCAGCAGAGGAGGTCAAGGAGGTTACATTGCAGCGTACCACATTGACATGGCTTCTTTACCCCATACATTTGATGTGAGCAAGAGCCTGTCAAGTTGAGATGTCTGCTGTTTTTTTCACTGAGCACACCACATCTTTCTCAATCCACCATAACATGTCCTAATGCACCTCACTCACTGTCTAGAAGTTTGTCGTGTTCACCCTTCTCTACCCTCTCTCCGCACAGCAGCCAGCCCTTGGTCCCACAGTTGTAGTCATGTAAAATAATTTTTCCTACTACACATGCCAAATCAAAAAGCTTGAACTCCATAATCTCCAATATGTTGGCCATGAAAATGCTGCCTTTCCTAATGGTGGATACAGACAGTTTCTGAAAACTGATGGCAGTCCCAGTCTCCCAATACCAGGTGCTCAGTCACCATTACTTCTCTAAGAAAGCTTTGCATGTGCTACACCAGCATGTCACAGACAGATGACATCACCTGTTCCTTGAAAAAATCTTTGTCTGCCAGGGTGCATTTCATCACGGACACCTGGAAAATCAAACATGGCAAAGGGCGTTACATTTCACTGACTGGGCCCTGGGTGACTCTAATGGAGGTGGGGAAAGGCAGGCAAGGGGCTGCTCCACAAGTCTTATGGGCCTACCTCTGAATCTAACACTTTGTCCACTGCTCCTGCCTCCTCCACCTCTTTTAGGGCTTCTCCCTGTGCCCTCAACCTTTCTCTTAATAAAACACGTGCTACAGCGGTGCAGAGAGAATCACCTCCACATCAAAACTGCACAGCCAGGGCGCACTGCAATCTGGCATTGTTTATATTAATATGATTTAGAGATCACACTCACACATCTCAAGAGTTTTAGACAGCTATCCAGGCTGAGTTTGAGCTATTGCTGTCTCCACTGAACCTGGACCCAGGGGAGGCCATATGCAATAATGGTGTGAACCTACATAGAGAGGAGGACATAGAGTTTGCTAAACATACAAATTTTATTTGAATCAAACAATCACATTAGTAAAAAATGGATATCGTAAATCAAGTACATAGTTAAATGTGAACTATACCCAAGTGTAATAACTTAACCAGAGGTTCCCACTTTAAACCGGAAGAAGAGGCATTTGTTGCATACAGATAGTTGCACAGCTAGGGGGTGTAACTGATATTACTAAATATCGTCCCTCGGAACACAGTTCCTAAAGTATCAGCCACCCGCTACTCTATAGTAGTGACATCAAGAAACATATATAGCCTATTGGTATAACGTAAATCGAAGATAATAATTACCCATTTCCAGTTCTTGTGAGAACCTCGATCACCCCAACGCGCGTTTCGCGTGCTTGTAATAGCCTCGCTTCCTCAGGGGGCGAACCTAGTTGTTGTCCTATGCCTGATCAACCCCACACATATGCCTTGCATTGCTCATATCTTCAACTTAGAGGTATCACAATTTCTCTGCCTCTATCATGGCCTGAATTTACTGCTAGAGAATGTAAGGTCAATGTATGCTTACTTCTGCAATTCGCACCCCACAGATCATTGACTTGCATTACTACAGAGGTCTTTCAGTCAACTGGTTAATGATTTGTTATGCAATGTCCCAACACGGTGGAATTCCACTCTGCACATGTTGCAGTAATTGTGGCAGCAACGATGAGCCCTGGTGCAGTATGTCCTCTTCCATAGCATGGGCCAGTGCAGTGCAAGCGTGGTGCAAATCACACTTGCAGAGTGGGCACAGATGAAAGACCTCTTCACCCTTCTGCACATTTTAGAAATGGCTACTCAGGCTTGGTTCACATCGCGTTAGTGACATCCGTTTAACGTATCCATTAAACGGATGCGCTAACACTGATGCTCAAATTCCCTTTTTTTCTATGATTGCGCTAATGAATGCGCTAGCGTATGTTAGCATTGCATTGTCATGGATTAGTAGACCGAATGTACCCGAAAACACAGTAGACCGCGTTTGAGAGTGCGTCACAAAGTAATGTTGTCGCACAGGCATATGCCATGGGAGGGTGGATTACAGAGATCGATGGTACCAGACAAACTGTTAGTGATGATGCAGGAACAAATTAAATTGGATGAGAGGAAGAGGTGATGGGTGTGCAAAAGCCAGAAGATGAAGAAGATAATGATGCCCTCTCAGTGGTCCAGGATTGGTGGGAAGGGACCGATGAAGCAAGCTTGAGTGTTACCTCAATACCAACAAACCATGAATTTGGACCTCATGGAAGCACCAAAGCATGAGTGTATTTTTCTATACTATGCGCAACATGATGCCCGTATTTATAGGGTTAAAAATAGTGCTGCCTACTGGGTTGCCACTCCGTTAGATCCACGGTAGAAGAGAAAATTTTGCCAGATGCTTCCCTCTCTTGGAAAGGGACATGCACATGCTGGAGTATCGAAATTTGCTTGTATATGCTCTTAAGAGTGGTTTTCCCTAAGACAGCAGTGAGGCACACAGTATCTATCACAGTTATAGACTTCAAACATTGGATACATCGAGTCATCAACGCAAAAACATTGGCAGCAGCGGTGTAAGTGGCAGAAGCTATTTCTGTGAGTCATTTCACATATTTTTTAGAGAAGCTTGTGTACCAGCAGAACAGAGTACTGACACATTGTGAATGACTGGATAGGATGGCACAGGAGTATACCGAGCTCAATATTAATGCCATCATGGGGGTTTGGACACGTTTGCATTTTGGTTTTCAAAAATGGAAACATGAGTTGAGCTCGCCTGTTATGCCTTGGAGGTTTTACAGTGAAGGAAATACTTATTTGGTTCTTTGTTGAATTTGTAAGTTTGCCCATTGACAAAGACATGAACAGTCTATATTTTCAAGGGTAGGTTAATTTTTAAAAATGAGAGATCGAATATCAAAAATAATATCCATAAAATCACATTGTATAAATTATAAAAATGTATTTGCATTTTGCAGTGAGAAATAAGTTTTTGATTCCTCTTGCAAAGAAGACTTAATAATTGGTGGCAAAACCCTTGTTGGCAAGCACAGCAGTCAGAAGTTTTTTGTAGTTGATAATGAGGTTTGCGCACATGTCAGGAGGAATTTTGGTCCACTCCTCTTTACAGATAATCTCTAGATCATTAAGATTTTGAGGCTGTCGCTTGGCAAGTCGGAGCTTCAACCCCCTCCATAAATTTTCTATGGAATTAAGGTTTGGAGACTGGATAGGTCACTCCATGACATTAATGTGCTTCTTTTTGAGCCACGCTTTTGTTGCCTAGCTGTATGTTTTGGATCAGTGTCTTGCTGGAAGAACCAGCTACAACCCAAAGAGGTTGTGACTATGGATTTTACAGTACACAGCTCCATCCATTCTCCCAATGACGCGGTGAAGGAGTCATGTGCCCTTGGCAGAGGAACACCCCCAAAACGTAATGTTTCCACCTCCCTTTTTGACAGTGGGGACGGTGTTCTTTGTGTTATAGACAGCATTTCTCTTCCTCCAAACACAGAGAGTTGAGTTAATGCCAAATAGCTCAATTTTTGTCTCATGTGACCACAGCATTTTCTCCCAATCACTCATAGAATTATCTAGGTGTTCATTGCAAACATAACACAGGCCTGCACATGTGCCTTCTTGAGCAGGGGCACCTTGCGGATGGTGCAGGATTTTAAACCTTTACAGCATAATGTATTAGCAATGGTTTTCTTGGTGACTGGGGTCCCAGCTGCCTTGAGATCATTAACAAGTTTCCATCGTGTATTTCTGATCTCTCACCTTCCTCATAATCAAGGATACTCCATGAAGTGAGATTTTGCATGGTACCCCAGTTCGATATCAATTGACAGTCATTTTGTATTTCTTCCATTTTCTTACTATTGCACCAACAGTTGTCTCCTCACCCAGCATGTTACGTATTGTTTTGTAGCCCATTCCAGCTTTGTGCAGGTCTATGATCTTGTCCCTAACATCCTAATAAAGCTCTTTGGCCTTACCCATGTTGTAGAGGTTAGAGTCTGACTGATTAATTGAGTCTGTGGACAGAAGTCTTTTATAAAGATGACTATGTAAGACTGCTGTCTATAATGCAGGTAACGAGTTGATTAGGAGTGTCTAACTGGTTTGTGGGAGCCAGAAGTCTTAATGGTTAGTAGGGGATCAAATACTTATTTCTCACTGCAAATTGCAAATAATCTTATAACATTATACATTGTGATTTTCTGGATTTTATTATTGATATTCTATCTCTCATTGTTAAAATTAACCTAACCTTAAAATTATGGACTGTTCATGCCTTTGCCAGTGAGCAAACCTACAAAATCAGCAAGGGATCAAATAATTATTTCCTTCACTGTATCATGCCCGGCAGCCAACAATCTCTCACAACGTGTCTTCATCACTGCTGGTGGTTTCCTGATGGACAAGCGTATCTGGCTGTCCACTGAACGTGTAGGCCACCCAACTTTCATCAAGATGAACAAGTCATGGATCTCCAATGACTTTTGCACCCCTGTTGCAGTTTAGGCAGACTAGACTATGGTGTAGTTTTTAGGGTGTTGCATTGATCTCACGTCATTGCAGTCTGTGACACCTTTGTTATGGCTTCTGTGTCTGCTACTATTACTGTTGCTGATGTTGTAAACAATTTTTGGAAATGTGGAGACTCCAATTTGGGTCTCCATGTGGTGGGTTGCCTGTAGTGGAATGGGTGTCAGAGACCATTACATTATTTCTACTCTGGGGAAATTGATGCCACTTTGGTGGTGTGTAGCAGTAATTCTTGGAAATGCGGAAACACCAAGTTGTGTCTCCATCTGGTGGGTTGCATGTAGTGGAAGGGGTGTCAGAGCTACATTATACTATTTTACCTCTGGTGAAATTAATGCAACTTTAGTTGTGTGTGGCAATAATTTGTGGAAATGTGGAGACTCCAAGTTGTGCCTCCATCTGGTGAGTTCCCTGCAGTTGAACAGGTGTCAGAGCCCCATTACACTATTTCTACTCTGGGACAAATGATGCCACTCTACTGATTTGTGGGCAATATGTTTTAGAGATGTGGAGACTCGAAAATGGTTCTCCTTCATGTGTGTTGCCTTTAATAGTATGGCTCCCAGACAGGCAGGCCTATACTTACGTTCAGTCAACTACCTGCATTACTATCCTTACATTTGGCTGACATTAATGGTCTACCAAGCTGACATTTGTGCCACCTGAGTGTGGTTGAGCACAAAATCAGTTTGAGCTGTTGCATAAGGAATCAGGGCTCTCAGCACAGCAGGCTTACACTGGCCGCTCACTCACCTTATCTTAATTGAAACTTAAATTCAAAGCTCTAAATGCTGGCCCACACAATTTTTGGAAATGTTTGGACTCCAAATTGGGTCTTCTTCATGTGTGTTACATGAATTTGGCAGGCCTCTCAGTGCACCAGACTTACACCACCTGTTACTGATTATGCTAATTGTACTCTGGGCCAATTGATGCCACTTTTCCTGGTGTCTGCCCCTAATTTGAGCTGTTTGGGCAGCTTTTTGGCCCCTTGAAGTTGTTTTCTGTGAGCTTGGTTTTGCAACTTATTGAATTCAATGGGATTCAATTGTCATCGGCAAACTGTTCGGCGGACATCGAGACATTCGCCATTCTGAACCAAACCGAACCTTTAACGGTTTGCTCATCTCTACTCATGATCCACCTTGTAATCGTTACTCTAGTAATAAGTCTACAGCCAAAAGTAGTGACTTGTCATTGTCACCAGCCCCATCATCTACTGTTTTTAATATGCTTTGTTTTCTACCACCATTGCTTTGTCATTTCTCCTTTAGTGAGGCTCAATATACCTAGCCATTATCATTTATTGTACTATAAAGACCCTCTTGGCAGATTTGGGCTCAAAATACAGCATTTTTTCAATAACAAAACTTTTTGTGTTAATTCCATCACTTCTATACAACCCACATTCTTTCTAATTTTAGATTAAATTAAGTTTTATTGTGACTGTTTCTGGGGTTGAATTTTCCCAGTATTACCATCATCTGGATTTTGAAAAAGGGAAACATATTGAAAATGATAAAAACAAATTTTTGGGTTTCCAAAAGTGAAACTTTTATTCACGAATTCTACATTTTTTCAAAACTTGTTCAAAAAGTTTGAGGTGGTGAAACTTGCATATTCCTATGAATATCTGTGTTCCTTAGGTCGGGGTCAAACTGCAGCGTTAGGCCAGGGTCACACTACAGCGTAATACGGATGAGTGCTATAAGCAATGAAAAATCGCATAGCACTCGGACCAATTTTAATCTATGGGGCAGCTCCAATCATCCGGTTTTTTCCCATCCGTATTATACTTGCGAGTGAAATCGCAGTATGCTGCGATTGTCTGCGTATCTCAGCTGAGAAACGCCAATGCAAGTCTATGGGTGCAAGAAAAAAATCGCACAACACACAGACTATGCGTGTCACTTGTGAGAAATTCTCAGGCATTGGGCAGGTGACAGGAAATTGTCTCAGCCATTATTTGCTCATTTTGCAAGTGTGTGAGAAAATCTCACTGTACGGATGACATGCGGATGACACATGGATACTTTTTTGAGAAAAAACTGCATCCTGGCATTGCACACGGATGACATACGGATGACCATACGGAGAACATTTGTGCGATTCTCGGCAGACAGATTTTTTATACATTGTGTGTGACTCCAGCCTTAGTTGGTGAAACTTTTGCGCAGTGAATACATGCTGACTGTATGTCTAAGGGTTCATACCCATCTGCGAGAATAAAAAAGGACTGAAAAAACGGACGAGTGCTATGCGAGTGTCATGCGAGTGTAATGCAATTTCCATGTGATTTTTTCACGGAACATCCGTATGACATGCGTATGCAATCCGTATGCAATGCGATTTTAACATGAGGTTTTACATACAGTAGCTCTCTGTATGTAAAAGCTCATGTTAAAATCACATTGTAAAATAGAATTGTGCCCCAACTAATCTTCAAAATAGATAGATAGATAGATAGATAAATTAAAAGCCGGCAGATGCCATGTACAGTATAGAATAGAATAGGATAGAATACATATATACACATAGAATAGATGTATATACAGTATATACTGTATATATATAAATATATATATATATATATATATATATATATATATATATATAATATATATATATAGAGAGAGAGAGAGAAAATAGGAACAGCATCCAACAAAATACCTTATTCAAGTGCAAGCTTCCCTGGCCAGCAGTCATGTGGCCATCTCTGCTTGAGAAAAGATTGTCTTATCTGAAATGTTGCCACGCCACTTGGTATCAAAGTCCTAGTTTTTCTTTTTGTGCGGTTTCCTTTTTTTGCCTATATATACAGTTACTGTATATGAAAAAGTTTGGGCACCCCTATTAATCTTAAGCTTAATGTTTTATAAAAAAATTTTTTTTCTGCAACAGCTATTTCAGTTTCATATATCTAATAACTGTTGGACACAGTAATGTTTCTGCCTTGAAATGAGGTTTATTGTACTAACAGAAAATGTGCAATCTGCATTCAAACACGCACAGCCCTCTATGTGCTCGCCAGAGGTAGCCTGACTACTATTAGGTACCGAGATGAAAACCTCAGACCCCTTGTGAAACCATATGCTGGTGATGTTGGCCCTGGGTTCCTCCTAATGCTGGACAATGCCAGACCTCATGTGGCTAGAGTGTGTCAGCAGTTCCTGCAAGATAAAGGCATTGAAGCTGTGGACTGGTCTGACCGTTCCAGACCTGAACACATCTAGGACATCATGTCTCACACCATCCACCAACGTCACATTGCACCACAGACTGTCTAGGAGTTGGCAGATGCTTTAGTCCAGGTATGGGAAGAGATCCCTCAGGAGACCATCCGCTGCCTCATCAGGAGCATGCCCAGGCATTGTAGGGAGGTCATACAGGTATGTGGAGGTCACACACACTACTGAGCATAATTTCCTTGTCTTGAGGCATTTCCACTGAAGTTGGATCAGCCTGTAACTTCATTTTCCTCTTTGATTTTGAGCATTATTCCAGCGCCATACATCCGTGGGATATTAGTTGTGATTTACGTTGATAGTTTTTAGGTTTCATTGTTGTCAACACATTCCACTATGTAATGGATAAAGATATACAACTGGAATATTTCATTCAGTGATATCTAGGATGTAGGATTTTAGTGTTCCCTTTATTTTTTTCAGCAGTGCATATATATCTATTTATATACAGTAATTGTCTTTTTTCATTTTCTTTTCTGTCCAGATGTCACCGTATCTTAGAATTCCAAGCGGAGGAAGTTCGCAGACAGCCATATTGAGGCACCCAAGTGATGGGTGTCTCAATATGCGAACTGCTACTGGTACCAACCTATTGCATGGTATTGCATGGTACCACCAGCGGAACACCGTCATACCACACACACACACACACATACACATACTGTACATATATGCCATATGTACCAAACACACACACACTATATGCCGTAAGTACCAAACACACACACACTCTCACACTCACACACTCACAAACTCACATTCACACTCACACACTCACACATACACTCACATTCACACTCACACACTCTCACACACAAACACACACTCACACACTCTCATACTCACACTCACACACAGTCACACTCTTACTCACACACTCAAACACTCACACTCACACAGCCCCTTGTATGGTACCACAAGAGGATTACTGTCGCGAACACACCGCCACCGGGATCAGTCGAATGATTTGAAGCCAGTCACATAAAAGGGGTTTTCCCACGAACGAAAGTTCATTTTAAAATTTGACTGTGTGCCAACATGGCTCCTCCTAAAACCTAAAAAGTACGTAAATGACAATGAAAGGAAGCAGCAAATGCACAACATCAAAGACAACATAGGGCAAATGATACTATTGAAAAGCAACTGCATTGCTGGGACAAAAATAATGCATATAAGCATAGGCGTCAAGCACATGAATCCCCTGATTGAAAAGTCATTAGATTATCAAAGGATGCATTAGGCCCAGCATGCCTGACACAATTGTGACATTACCGCCTCCATCTAGTATATATATATATGTTAGAAGTCGAGTTCCCACCGCTGCAGAGGGGGAATCTCGAGCCATGTCTGCTGCGGTCTCCCATTCCGCATCAGCTGCAGTGGAGCCTGCTCAGCGGAGATGTCAGTCCCAGCATCTCACTCAGCTTGATACTGTGCAATGGGTTATTGCTACCTTTCCAGGTTCTGATTTTGTAGCCAGCACTGGTCAGCGGTGTGCAGGCTTTTCTGGGACTAAGTCCTGCTTTGCACACACTGAGCATGCCCAGGGAGGACCTCTCATTGGAGGTCGGGGGTCACACGCTCAGGTCCTATAGCAGCTCCTATTGAACCACTTGGAAGGTCCTTGTCTGCTACAGCTATAAAAGGTTTGCATGGCCACACGGCCATGCGCTAGTATCAAACCAAAGTCTATGAGCTCAGCGTCAGTGTGGTCATGTCTGGATGTGGTTAGGGTTTGGCCGAAATAAACCCCCAGAATATCGGCACCTCCGGTGAGGAGTTTGTATGTGTGCATTCAGGGCCTTGGTTGAAATAAGCCGCTAGAATACCGTCACCACCAGTGAGGAGTTGTTTGTCTGTTTCTCTGACTGCATGACCAGTTTTGCTCTGTTTGGTAGCTGTGGACCTCTGTGAGGTTAACAGGGCACAGCATCTTGTTTCTAGCGAATCTGTGGAGTTAACAGAGTTCGCTTATACTGCCATATAGCGCCGCCATTTGCCAGCAGCAGGTTCCTCTCCTGCATGGTGGACCCCGGGTTGCGAACGCACCTATTAATACATACATTTATATATACACGGTGCATTCCACCAACCCTAACATAATACTAGCGCCAGGGACTGGCTAGTAAATGGCGGACAAACAGCAATCCTTGCGGTACATCCAGCAGCTGGAGGGTAGGTTGGTGGCTCTCGAGCGCACAACCTCAGCTGTGGATGTTACCGCAGTTGCTGTTCAGGCTGCTAGTGTGGCTGCAGAAACCTTGTCCATGACCACCCCTGTTCCGACTCTATCTCGCTGCCAGAAAAATGTTCTGGTGATAGTAAATCTTGTAGAAGTTTCGTGAGCCAGTGCTCTATACACATCGAACTCCTGGCGCACATTTCCCCACAGATCAGGCAAAGATGGGATTTATTGTGTCTCTCCTGTCGGACAGGGTGTTGGAGTGGGCTACGCCGCTGTGGGACCGTGGCGATCATGTGGTGCAGAGTGTTCCGCTGTTCCTGAGCACTCTGAAACAGGTCTTTTTAGGGCCTCGAGTCACCCATGATACAGCGCTCCAACTGTTGGCATTGACTCAGGGCCTGTCCTTGGTCAGCCATGTTGCCGTCCAATTCTGCTCCCGAGCATATGAGCTGGAATGGTCGGATAATGCCCTTATCCCTATAATTTGGAGGGGGCTGGCTGACCACGTGAAGGACGCTCTGGCATCAAGGGAGATTCCCGCCACACTGGAGGAGTTAATAGCCGTGTCTACTCGTATTGACCTCCGTTTTCACGAGCGGAGGTTAGAGCGGGCCTAGTGTAGGCAGGGGTTTCGGTTGGCTCCCACATTCGCCAAACCTTTGGAATCTCTGGTCCTGGTCCCTGAGCCACATGAGGCCATGGAAGTGTCATGAGGCGGGATCTATGTCCCAGACCACTCGTGCACTCAAGGTCTGCCATGTTTGCCAGCAGTCAGGACATCTTGCCACTAGATGTTCACAGCGGTCGAGGAAACATCAGCGTCTAGTGGTAGTAGGTGGAGGTACACTAGACACTGCGACATTTGCCTCCAAATTGTCCTTTAAGGGGACAATTACAATAGGCTCATTCAGTCACTTGGTAGAGCTCTGCGTGCATTCTGGGGCGGAGGGCAATTTTATGTCTTCTGTCTTCGCCCAATGTCACGCAATACCCCTCTTAATGCTAGCTCAACCAGTAACTGTACGAGTGGTGAATGGGTCAACACTGCCCTCACCGATAACACACCAGACCATCCCTTTCACTCTGTCCTTTTCGCCATCTCATCAGGAGATTATACCTCTGCTCATGATTCCTGAGGGAATCGATGAGGTCCTGTTAAGGATGCATTGGCTACATATCACTCTCCTCATATTGAGTGGTCCACAGGTAGAATTTTAGGATGGGCTGAATCTTGTGGGGGTAGATGTCAGAGGGAAAGCATTCAGGTTGCTACAACTGCGGTATCCGCATATCTATCCTCTCTCCCCAAGAAATATTGGCCCTATGCAGATGTGTTCTCCAAAAGGTCTGCGGACACCCTTCCGCCTCACCGCCCCTATGACTGTCCTATTGACCTCTTGCCTGGTGCTGAGCCTCCCCGGGGTCGAGTCTATCCATTGTCTCTCCCAGAGACGGAGGCAATGTCACAATATATCCGAGAGAATCTGGCAAGAGGATTCATTAGGAAGTCAGTGTTACCTGCAGGGGCTGGGTTCTTCGTGCAGAAGAAAAGTGGAGAACTGCGTCCATGTATAGACTACAGGGGTCTTAACGCCATCACCATTTAGAATAAGTACCCACTCCCCCTGATATCTGAGTTTTTTGATAGGCTACGGGGAGCAAGGGTATTTATTAAATTAGATCTGCGGGGTGCTTACAACCTGATTTGCATTCGTGAGGGGGATGAATGGAAGACGGCTTTTATCACCAGGGATGGGCACTATGAATGTCTGGTGATGCCCTTCGGGCTCTGTAATGCCCCAGCCGCTTTCCAAGACTTTGTAAACAACATCTTCCGGGATATGCTTTCCACCTACATCATAGTTTATCTGGATGATATTCTCATCTACTCTCCAGATATTGACTCCAAGAGGTTTGCAAGGTCTTCGACCTCCTATGGGCTATCTCCCTCTATGCCAGCATGGAGAAGTGTGTGTTTGAGCAGGAGTCCTTGCCTTTCCTTGGCTATGTCATCTCTGCCGAGAGATTGGCTATGGATCCTGCCAAGCTACAGACTGTGATGGACTGGCAGGAACCCCATTCTCTGTTCAGCTTAGAGTCTTCAAAGCTTTCTTGCTTGGATTATCTCAGCTGTTAAGTATTAGCCACCCCCCATATCGTGTATATATACTCAGGTCTGTAAATCTGGGTTCCCAGTGTTACCCTTGTACTGCTTGGTGAGGAATTGAGATGTCGGTTGTTAGTTTAGGAATTTGGAGTGTTGATCTGTGACTGTTGCTTCGTGTTTTGGCCTTGCGCAAGACCTTTTCCTCTCCTATATTGATTTCCCTCCATTTCTCCCCCAGTGTTGCTCTCTATTGTCTGTGAGTGCATATCTGTATGTCTGTTAGTTTTATTTTTCCTTGTGTGTACTCCCTTGTTAGTCTAGTTTGTGTATATATATATATATATATATATATATACACATATATATAAGTATATATTTATAAATATATATATATATATATATATATACTCTTACTCCCCGTTTCCCTGGGTGAGGAAGGTGGACAGATATAAGGCTGACTCAGGAGGTCAGCAAGGTATGTTTCTCTGGCATCTTCACCATAAGAACTAATCTGAAGAGCAGGGATAGCTAGGGCTCCAATAGAATTCGGGACAGGGAAAGATAGCCTGGGCCCAAGTATTATGACAGAGTTGTGACACTTATTCATTATCCAAGAATAAATAATAATAATTTCAATCAAACATCAATAAATATACTGTACATTAGATTCATTTTTATATATATTTTCATTGGAATTCTCATATCCAATTTTAATTTTCCATATCGCTTCATGTTTGTGGAGGATACATAGTTGATCACCTCCTATTCTGGGTGGGAAAAGTATTTGAATTGCATTAACCCTTAAATGGCTGCCATCTCCTTTATGTGTATTTGAAAAATGTTGGGATACACCTCAAAGACGGTGAGGCATCTGCACAAAATTGCAACTTGTTGCGTTCGGCGCAGGTCGTCGCACCATCATAATGATGCATGCGGAGGCATCCACATACAGCGGCGTGGCCTGCGTATCCAATGTTAAAGATAGGGTGCGCACGCCCCATGCAGCCATAGGTGGAGCTGAATGAAGAGGCGCAGCGGTGGGCGGGGCTTCACGGAAGAAGTCTGCATCCCTCTGTAGCCCGGCTAAATGCTAGTGTTAAGCTAGCTTAAATAATGTTCTTCAATTTGCACCATCACGTATTAATATATTCCCATTTTCATCTATTTTTGATAATAATTCCTCATTTGCATCCCCACTTAGCAAGATTCCTTAATTTATGTCCCCTCTTAATAATATCCCCCGTTTATGATCCCACTTAGTAATATTCCCCATTTTTATCCTCATTTCATTTCTCATTTTTACACCCCTTTGGTAATATTCATCATCTGTGCCCCGCTTATCAATATCTCAAATACAAGTCTTATTAAATTTGTGACAAAGAAAATACAACATGAAAACTCACCTCACCCTGCTCTCATGATGAGAGATAATGTCTCTTTTCTTCTTGTATTCTGCATTCTGCACCCAGCACAGTGTAGTAACATCACTACATAGTGCCACATGCCATGAGAACAGACAGCAAGGCATCATCTATTTTTCTGCTCCTGGTGCAGACAGCAAGAAGAAGTGATGTCAATCAACGCACTGTCTGGCATTAGGAGAAGGCACCTAACCTAAGTTGAGCCACATCTATCACTGGTTCAACCTGCCACCATAGCCATAAAAGTCTTCTTGGAGCCTTCCTTCCCTCCCTGCTACCTGCACTCAGGGACATATCCACCTGTCCCCCCAGATACACCACTGCTGATAATAAACTTGGTTACATGAAAATGCAAACCTGAGAAAAGGTTTTATGATGGTTATAGATCCCTTAGGAGCACATCAGTTATCCAGTAGCGCTCCTTCTGGGTTTGGACAAGACTGTCCTTTTGTATCGAATCCAACATAAAACACTATATATGCCTTTATATCACATTAAAAGCATTGCAACGGGTAAATTTTACAGTGATAATGTTGCATCATACATTGACAGGCCAGGGATTTCTAATCTGCAGTGCCAATTCATTTACACTGTTGACTTTTTTCATGCAACATGTCATAGGGAGAAATTAAAATCCATTAGACATCTCCAGAGAGAGAGGATATCTTACCCTCATATGGAAAATATGGTATAACTAATAGCTGGGAAGAGAGAAAACTAATTAAAACAAGGGAAGTGAGAGAGAAAGATCTAACACTTCAACCTCTATTGAATTAGGGGCATCCTTCAGGGACCAAATAATTACCCCAATTTGAGGCTTTTTGTGTGAAATTATGTCCAATTTTCTTTTTATTTTTGTGTCACTCCAATACACACAAAGGAAATAAACATGTTTATAACAAAACATGTGTAATTGCCACAGTGGTAGAAATACTTCATTTTCTGGAACAATTTCACGGGTGCCAATATTTTTGGCCATGACTGTACACCATGTTCCAAATTATTATGCAAATGATATTTTTTTTGGATTTTCCTAAATGGTCAGTGCAAATGACAGTCAGTTTAATAAAAGTTATCACCCATTAGAGTATACATCGAATTTTATTGAAGAAACCTCCCAATGATAACAGTATAATCTCCAAAAATGAATAAAAATTGAAAACGCACTGTTCCAAATTATTAGGCACAGTAGAATTTCTAAACATGTGATGTGTTTTAAAGAACTGAAAATGCTCATTTGTGTAATTTGCAGCATTAGGAGGTCATATTCACTGATCAAAAAAGCTATTTAGCTCCAAAACATCCTACCAGGCCAAGTTACATGTTAACAAAGGAATCCTTCTTTGATATCACCTTCACTATTCTTGCATCCATTGAATTTGTGAGTTTTTGGAGAGTTTCTGCTTGTATTTCTTTGCCTGAAGTCAGAATAGCCTCCCAGAGCTGCTGTTTAGATCTTTTGCTTGATGATACTCCAAAGTTTCTCTATAGGGTTGAGGTCAGGGGAAGATGGTGGTCACACCATGAGTTTATCTCCTTTTATGCCCATAGCAGCCAGAGATTCAGAGGTATTCTTTGCAGCATGAGATGGTGGATTGTAATGCATGAAGATGATTTTGCTCCTGAGGGAACGTTTCTGCTTTTTAGACCATGGAAGAAAGTTGTCAGTCAGAAACTCCATATACTTTGCAGAGGTCATTTTCACACCTTCAGGAACCTTAAAGCTTCCTACCCGCTGTTTCCCCATGATTCTGGCCCAAAACATGACTCCTCCACCTCCTTGCTGATGTCGCCATCCACCAACCATCCACTACTCCATCCCTCTGGACCATCCAGGGTTGCTCGACACACATCAGTAAACAAGACTATTTGAAAATTAATCTTCATGTATGTTTGGGCCCACTATAACCGTTTCTGCTTGTGAACACTGTTTATGGGTGGCCAAATAGTATTTAAAATAGCAAAAGGAAACCACCTTTCCCCTGATAATTCCCCTCTGGGATGAAACGCATAGTGAGGTGGTCCTGAACACGGGAGGTGGTCCTTGAATTTAATGAATCTAAGAAGTGGAAAGTGACCCATTGGATTCTTGTTTAGATGCGGGAGACACATTTCAATGTGCGGCATCATCATAATTGTGTGAGATCGTTCTAATTTTTATGTGTCTCCTCTTATTTACAACATAGTATTGGTGATCATCAGTGGTATTGATTTATCACCTTATAGATGTTGTTTTTCTTTTTCTGACAGTCGCATTTATATCTCTGTGGATGTATGCATTTGGTTTCTCTACTTTACCGAAACAGTTGTCTTTTTGAATGAAAGCCACGAGGGCTGTGCAGTGAACAAATCTGTCTACTGATTATTTGCTTCTGGACTTATTATCAGAATATTGTCCGATTAACTGTTGGTTAATGTACATAGCTGTCCTTGAGTGTTGTGTCGTTCTACTTTTAAATGGTGTAAAATAAATGTTATGTTTTAGGTTTCCCTTTGCTATTTTAAATATTATTTTGAGTACCCAACTTTTCTTTATTTGAGTGGTTATTAACCCTTTTGCTAGACATTATGTGGCCAAATAGTAGGTTTATCCACCACAGAAAGCCTTTGAAGGATCCTACCCCATGAAGTTTGAGGGACTCCAGAGGCACCAGCAGCTTCAAATAACTGTTTGCAGCTTTGTAATGGTATTTTTGCAGCTGCTCTCTTAATTCAATTAATTTGTCTGGCAGAAACCTTCCTCATTATGCTTTTATCTGCATGAACTCTGTCTGTGCTCTGTTTCAGTCACAAATCTCTTCACAGTATGATGATCACTCTTAAGTTTTCGTGAAATATATAATATTTTCATACCTTGTCCAAGGCATTGCACTATTTAACGCTTTTCAACAGCAGAGAGATCCTTTTAATTTCCCATATTACTTGAAACCTGTGGCCTGCTTAATTATGTGGAACATCATTTTTAAGTAGTTTTCCTTTAATTAGAATCACCTGGAAAACTAATTATCACATATGTTTAAGATTGATTTCAGTGATCCATTGAGCCCTGAGACACAATACCATCCACGATCTTATTTGAAAAAAAAAACAATTAAATCTTTATGACACTTAAATCCAATTTGCATAATAATTTGGAAAACAGTATATATTCCATGCTTTAGAATCAAAGGTGAATATACCATACAATCACTGTGAGGTCCCAAATAACATGCCTAGTAGTGGAAGCAGCCACGGCCTCTCCATCACTCGCCAGTCAATTGTGTAATTGTCCTGAAGATTGGAGGCAGTGGAGCTGCATTCCTCTGGCAAACTGGTGATAGCGGTGAAATCTGCATGATCTCATTGCTGTCATCTTTGACAAAGTGGTAACAGTGGTGGGATCTGCGTGATCCCCCGGCTGTCATCCTTGACAACTAGTGGCATCGGTGGAATCTGCATGATCCCTCTGGTGTCATCACTGACAAACTAGTAACAATGGTGTGATCTGTGCAACCCCTTGACTATTATTCTTGACAACTGGTGGCAGCGGTGAGATCTATGTGGCCCCCCAAGTGGTAATCCTTGACAGAACATGTGAATTAAAATAGTATCCCCAATGCGGGCAGTGTTTTACATGGTGTATTTTCTGCTGAAAATCAGAAGAGGTCTGTTAGGGGTCGAGTTCCCGCTTCTGCATAGGGGGAATCTCGAACCACCTCCGCTGCGGTCTCCCATTCTTATCCAGCCACAGTGGAGTCTGCTCAGCAAAGACGTTGGTCCCAGCGTCTTGCTCATTCTCACTCTGTTCTGAGAGTTACTGCTGCTTCTCCAGTCTCTGCCATTAAAGTCAGTGCTGGTCAGCAGCGAGCGGACTTCTCTGGGACTAAGTCCTTGTCTGCACGTACTGAGCATGCCCAAGGTAAGATCTCCCGTTGGAGATCGAGGGTCATGTGCTCAGGCTCTGCAGCACATTCCATTGGTCCTCTTGGCAGGTCTTGGAAGGGCAAAAGTGCTGTAGCCACTTCCTGTGCTGCAACTATATAAACTGCGCATGACCGCACGGCCATGCGCTAGTATTGTCTCATAATGATATATGTGTGTGTGTAGATGGATGTATGTCGAAGGATGAAAGCTCCTAAATATCCCTCCCTAGAGTTGTTGTCTGCTCGCGGATGTTGGTAGCTATCTAGCGCCCGACTAACCATCTGCACGATACACACATTACAGCGTCCTCTTGCTGTGTCCGCCTGTATGGCACCTTGCGCTTGCCTTGCGCTTTCCATACCCAAGCCAGTGTGGTTGGTGGCGTCTGTCAGTGCGGCATTGCTCGCACTCCTGTGCATTTATATATTCCTATTTAGTTTCCTTTCACGCCCAGTAGCGGTGTAGTGCCAGCAAGGGTCTAATCGGACTTCAATCCCGGCTGGGGTTAAGTACGCTGACTACTTGCTCACGCTTTAGGTGCGGTACCGCGGTCCTGTGACTTAACAGGATTGCTTCTTTCACGCTGGGTGAGGTTTAACCCACGTGTGTATACTTTAGTGTACCGCCATTTAGTCTGCAAATTGCTAGCAGCAGGTTTTCACCTGCACGGTGGACCCTGGACTGCGAACGCATCTATATCATCTGTCTTGGTGCGTTCCGCCAGTCCTAACAAGGTCAATCTGCAACACAACATGTCCATGTTCAAGACATTTGACTCAACCCTTCACTTATTAATTTGCTCCTCTCTAGTATTGACTGAAAAGTAACATCACACCTTGGCTTTTTTAAAAATGAAGGGGAAAAAAATGACAATAAAAACATCACAGAAAAGCATTTGCTTACTTGTCTGCCATACTTTGCCATCTAAGAACATACCCTCATGCCAAGGAAAAATTAGCACACACACTTTTTTACTGCTATGTTCAATTGTAGAACTAAAAATTATGCTTGAATAAAATTAGAAGAATGTAATTCTATTTTAAAAACTGCATTTTTTTTACAGCGCGGATAATCATTGTGTCCACAGAAAATTAGGACTCCCGAATAGCTGATATGCATCTCACATAATGTTTGTGCAAAAAAAGAGAATTTTTCAGAACGCAATTGTCAATGTTAATTTTACCGAGTGATGTGGAAAAATAGTTTTCACATGAAAAAGAATAATCAGGCATATTACCAACAAAATTCTTGAATACACTCATCTCTAATGTTTCATAACATTTGCAAAAGGGATAACAGTGATTAAGAAAAGAATTGGTATGCAATCCAACAATGTAGTAATGGCAAGGGCCAGTTTGAGCTCTTAACTTCACGTGGGTTGTACATTTACCTTCTGCAGTTGTTCAATAAAATATTTATTACGCGACCAAAGGGCCATCAAAGGGAATGGAAAGGTTTTTAAAAAGAGGCTACATCTGGATCTCTCTTCTGCTATCCCCTAAATTACAGAAGACATTCCATGTTCTATTTAACGACAAAGATATTGGGCACAGGCTCAGAATGCATAATGCCTCTGCATACAGCAGTGTGTCCAGCTGGGACTGAGAGTGGTGCATCTAATATTCAGAGCCCAGAACCACCAAGGCAAAGGGAAAATAGCGTAGAATTCATACGAGATTGAGTATTGCTGTGACAAGTTGAATTTGCAAGTCAATCTGTGAGCTCTGCTTGTATACAATATTCCTTCTTCTTCCTCTCTTATACAACCCTGCAAGGTAAAGCTGAACTCCTTTCATCTAACTCAGAAGTGAAAGAACGTATTCCAGCAAAATCACAGACAGTTCCACAATACTGTTTTTCAGGGAACACAAACGCAATTAAGAGTGTTTAAATCTTTAATGCTCCTGAATATTGATTGAATTAGAAATGTTCCCTCTTAATGTCAAAGCTTGTATAGTTTTTTTGGAACTTTTTTTTAGCTCTCAACAGGCATTTGAAAAGGAAAGGCCTCAAACTACTATTATATTTCCATAGCAACCATCAGAGCAGATTTGTGTCACGATGACAGCCATTTTACGGGGCTCAGACATGTACTATTTATTCTCTAGATCATTTGTAAGGAAGGGGAAAAAAAAGGAAAAATATTCAATATGGCTCAATTCATCACCATGAGACTTAAATGGTATATAAAACACAAACAAAATAAATAACCGATGTGCAGGCAGAAGCTTGGGCAAGTGATCGCAGTGGCGACCCCTGAGACTCCCCTCAAACAAAATGTCAGAGGACGTTAAAAAAAAAAAAAAGATAAAGGAATTCGCTATTTAAGGACAAGGATAGTGAGTTGTATACTAAAAACAAATTACAAAAGTGATTATGGCTAACAGCTAGATATTTACATAGGGCTTTATTGGTATCAGACTACTGCTTTAACATTGCATAAGCCAATAACCAATGTCAAGGTAGGGCTCATGTTATTATATTCCAGTGCTGCGATATCTGAGTCAATTTAACTTTTACTAAAGCTTTAAAAGGAACCGGTAAGTAGGTTTTTGCTGCCTCATCTGAAAGCAGCATAATGTAGGAAAACAGCCTCTGATTCCAATGGTGTATCACTTTGTTTACTGGGTCCAGCTGTTGTGACACAATCAGGGTTTTTATATGCAACATGTATGAGAGCTCAGAAAACTGACTCCGCCCGCACCACAGCTCTCTATGTCAATAATCTATTGGCAGTGAGCTGCTTATCAGAGGAGGGAGCGAGTTCTGACCACTTTGCAAAGGGTAAGCTAGTCCGGGCCATGATAATCTCCTGGTGATAAAACAATAATTGTAAGCAAACCACAGTACACAGCCTAATAAGTGACACATGCTTGAAATTTGTGTCTCAGCCACTACATCGTGCTGTCCTCAGATTACATAGCAAAAACCTGATGATGGATTCCTAGTCCCATTCAAGTGTCAATCTACAATGCTAGATAAACAGTGAAGGAGATGCCCAAGGCCGGAATCACACTAGTGTATAATACAGATGAGTGCTATGCGAGAAAAAATCGTATAGCACTTGGACCAATGTAAATGTATGTGGCAGCTCAGATCACCATTTTTTTCTCGAAAGTATTGTAGGTGCGAGAGAAATCACAGCATGTTGCAATTTTCCACGCATGTTGGCCAAGTCTCACCAATGCAAGTCTATGGATGCGAGAAAAAAACCAACACCATACGGATTATCAATGTGACTTGCGAGAAATACGCAAGCATTTGCCAGGTGACAAGAATTTGCCTCAGCTATTCTTCAGGAAGGAAAATAGAAAAAATTGGAGTCCGGCCAAACAGGACTGGATTTTCCTTTTCTTTTTCAAAAGAAAATATGGTGCACACAGAAGAAAAATTTACATGGTCGATGTGTTTCGACTGCACTAGGCAGTTTTACTCATGACATGCTAATTACCCTGGCAAGCTCTAGAAAAAGCCACCAACAAGCCTCCATGGAGTCTAGCAAGATGGCCAGACACAATAATGTGGAGACGATGATCGTTCTGGTGCATGGAGAGACCAGAAATTTGAGATCAACGTGATGCACATTATTCTGACTGTGGTCGCAAGTAGGGTTGAGCGACTTTTACCTTTTTAACCCGACTTTGCCAAAAGTCGTCGACTTTTGAATTCGTCCGATCCGTTTCACTCAAGCCTAGTCGCAAGGATGTAGCATGGAAGCGGATCTGCAGCCAAATGTGTAACCCCTTAGTGGCAGAGCCAATTTGGTACTTAATGACCGAGCCAATTTTTACAATTCTGACCACTGTCACTTTATGAGGTTATAACTCTGGAATGCTTTTACAGATCCCGCTGATTCTGAGACTGTTTTTTTCGTGACATGTTGTACTTCATGTTAGTGGTAACATTTCTTCAATATTACTTGCAATTATTTATGTAAAAAACGGAAATATGGCGAAAATTTTTAAAATTTAGCAATTTTCAAACTTTGTATTTTTATGCCCTTAAATCAGAGAGATATGTCACGAAAAATAGTTAATAAATAACATTTCCCACATGTCAACTTTACATCAGCACAATTTTGGAAACAAAATTTTTTTTGGTTAGGGAGTTATAAGGGTTAAAAGTTGACCAGCAATTTCTCATTTTTACAACATCATTTTTTTTAGGGACCACATCACATTTGAAGTCATTTTGAGGGGTCTATATGATAGAAAATAATGAAGTGTGACACCATTCTAAAAACTGCACCCCTCAAGGTTCTCAAAACCACATTCAAGAAGTTTATTAACCCTTTATGTGCTTCACAGGAACTGAAACAATGTGGAAGGAAAAAATGAACATTTAACTTTTTTTTGCAAACATTTTACTTCAGAACCATTTTTTTTATTTTCACAAGTGTAAAAACAGAAATTAAACCATAAATTTTGTTGTGCAATTTCTCCTAAATACGCCGACACTACATATATGGGGTTAAACCACTGTTTGGGCGCACCACAGAGCTTGGAAGTGAAGGAGTGCCGTTTTACTTTTTCAATGTAGAATTGGCTGGAATTGAGATCGGACGCCATGTCGCGTTTGGAGAGCCCCTGATGTGCCTAAACAGTGGAAACTCCCCACAAGTGACACCATTTTGGAAACTAGACCCCCCATGGAACTTATCTAGATGTGTGGTGAGAACTTTGAATGCCCAATTGCTTCACAGAAGTTTAGAATGCAGAGTTGTGAAAATAAAACAATATTTTTTTTTCCCCAAAAAATATATTTTAGCCCCCAAGTTTTTATTTTCACAAGGGTAAAAAGAGAAATTGGACCCGAAAAGTTGTTGTACAATTTGTCCTGAGTATGCCGGTACCCCATATGTGGGGGTAAACCACTGTTTGGGCGCATGGCAGAGCTCGGAAGGGAAGGAGGGCCGTTTTGGAATGCAGATTTTGATAGAATGGTCTGTGGGCGTTATGTTGCATTTGCAGAGCCCCTGATGTACATAAACAGTAGAAACCCCCCACAAGTGACCCTAGTTTGGAAACTAGACCCCTCAAAGAACTTATTTAGATGTGTGATGAGAACTTTGAATGCCCAAGTGCTTCACAGAAATTTATAATGCAGAGTTGTGAAAATAATTTTTTTTCCACAAAAAAGATTTTGTAGCCCCCAAGTTTTTATTTTCACAAGGGTAACAGGACAAATTAGACCCCAAAAATTGGCTGTCGTGTGTCAGTGGAAACCCCCCAACTCTAACTCCAACCCTAACCCCAACACACCCCTAACCCTAATCCGAATCACAACCCTAATGATAATCACAACCCTAACCCCAAAACAACCCTAATGTCAACCCTAACCATAACCCTAATCAAAGCCCTAAATCCAACACACCCCTAATCTTAATCTCAACCTTAACCTCAAACCTAACCCTAATCCCAATACACCTCTAATCCCAACCCTAACCTTAACCCTAATCCCAAACCTAACCCTAATCCCAAGCGTAACTCTAATGCCAACCCTAACCCTAATCCCAACCCTAACCCTAACATTAGCCCCAACCCTAGCCCTAACCCTAACCCTAAATTTAGCCCCAACCCAGGGCAGCCGAGGGGCAGCTGAGACCCCAAAGATCCTCCGGGTGCCGGCGGGCGCATGCATTTTTTGGCCGGAACAAGATGGCGGCGCCCAACGGGAGCCACGAGGAGCACCGGGGGAGACAGATGAGTTTCAGGGGGCTATTGGGGACGCCATTTCTCTGTCCTCTGATGTGCGATCACATCGGAGGACAGAGAAATTAAATGGGAAATCACTTTTTTTTTTGCGATTGCCGGTAAATGGTTAATTACCGGCAATCACAACCCGGGGGTCGGTAAAAAAAAACCAAAATCATGCTCTCTGGGGTCTCGGCTACCCCCGGCAACCGAGACCCCAGAGAAAATCCGACTCTGGGGGGGGGCAATATTCACTTTTTCCACAGCGCCGTTGATTAACGGCGCTGTGGTTTAAGTACCTTTAACTGCCACCGTTAAAAGGCGTATCGGTGGTCGTTAAGGGGTTAACACTTTGTTAGGACTGGCGGAACGCACCAAGAAAGGTGATATAGATGCGTTCGCAGTCCGGGGTCCACCGTGCAGGTGAAAAGCTGCTGCTAGTAAATACAGACTATATGGCGGTACACTAAAGTATATACACGTGGGTTCAACCTCACCCAGCGTGAAGGGAGCAATCCTGTTACGTCACAGGATCGCGGTGCCGCACCTAAAGCGCGAGCGAGTAGTCAGCGTACTTAACCCCAACTGGGATTGAAGTCCGATTAGACCCTCGCTGGCACTACACCACAACTGGGTGTGTAAGGAAACTAAGTATAAATATATAAATGCACAGGAGTGCGAGCAATGCCGCACTGACGGACGCCACCAACCACACTGGCTTGGGTATGGAAAGCGCAAGGCAAGCGCACGGCGCGGTACAGGCGGACACAGCAAGAGGACGCTGTAATGTGTGTATCGTGCAGATGATTAGTCGGGTGCTAGATAGCTACCAACATCCGCGAGCAGACAACAACTCTAGAGAGGGATATTTAGGAGCTTTCATCCATCGACATACATTCATCTACACACACGCATATAACATTATGGTGCGGTCATGCGCAGTTTATATAGTTGCAGCACAGGAAGTGGCTACAGCACTTTTGCCCTTCCAAGACCTGCCAAGAGGACCAATGGAATGTGCTGCAGAGCCTGAGCACATGACCCTCGATCTCCAACGGGAGATCTTACCCTGGGCATGCTCAGTACGTGCAGACAAGGACTTAGTCCCAGAGAAGTCCGCTCGCTGCTGACCAGCACTGACTTTAATGGCAGAGACTGGAGAAGCAGCAGCAACTCTTCGCACAGAGTCAGACTGAGCGAGACGCTGGGATCGATGTCCCTGCTGAGCAGACTCCACTGCGGCTGGAGGAGAATGGGAGACCGCAGCGGAGACGGATCGAGATTCCCCCTGTGCAGCAGAGGAAACTCGACTCCTAACACACTTATAATGAAAGTCCACGTGAGGTGCAGCACCGGGATAGGCAGAAATTAAATATTCTACGCCGGCAGAAATAGACTTGAACATCACAGTGTCCTTGTAGATGCACCCAGGGTGCACAGGGTCCAGAAGAAGGTCAAATGTGGCCACACTCATCTGACAATAACGGTAGAACTTGTCAGGATGGATGCGTAGTGAATAGTGATGAGCGAATATTCTCGTTACTCGAGATTTCTCGAGCACGCTCGGGGGTTCTCTGTGTATTTTTTAGTGCTTGGAGTGTTAGTTTTTAGCGCTGCAGCTAAATGATTTACATCTGTTAGCCAGCATAAGTACATGTGGGGGTTGCCTGGTTGCTAGGAAATCCCCACATGTACTTATGTTGGCTAACAGATGTAAGTCATTCAGCTGCGGCGCTAAAAACTAAAATTCTGAGCACTAAAAAATACTTGGAGGACCCCCGAGCATGCTCGAGAAATCTCGAGTAAGAAGTATATTTGCTCATCACTAGTAGTGAAGCATACAGACGGTGGAAATGCCCTTTAGTCACCCATCGCCTCATAAGCGGATGTACCCACAATCTTCTGCGCCTCCTTGGATCACTGGGTAAGGCTCCCCAAATCACTGGGACAAAACCCAGCGTAAAAAAAATACGCTCAGTATTGTTGAAGGTTAGCCGAATCCGACATGACATGTTGCAAAAAAAGCAGCAATAGCAAAACACCAGCAAGGAAGGTAATGCAAAGCTAGGAGGAGGGGACTTGTTGTGGGGCCAATAAATAGGGTTCATGATTAGTTTATAATTAATTTCAGACTATGTATCCATAATATGTTCATTTTGCAAGTGTGCAACAAAATCCCTGCACACGCATGCCATACAGATGTCACACGGATACTTAGATGTGAGGAAATCGCATTATCGCATTGCAAACGGATTACACACGGATGACCATATGGAGAACATTGCTGCAATTCTCAGGCGAGATAATCGGACCGATTTTTCATACGTTGCGTCTGACTCCAGCCTAAGTCTCATTCTATCGATTGACAAAGCTGCTAGGAGATAGAATAATCAAAAGTTGATGGCCTTTTTTATGTTGAGGAAAATCTCTTTAATTAGAAAGATTTTTCTTCATTCTTTGACCAATAAAGTCTGAATACGGGTACATAATTACGTGGAATGAGGAGTTTCCAATATTTTAGGTGGAATTCAGTTACTGTCACACATAATGCTTGTCCATACAGTTTAGAATGAAAATACAAATCCTTATAAAAAAAATCTTTGAAATAAAACATGTTCAATTTTTTTTATGTATAAGAGATTTGCAAGCTTGAATTACACTTTTCCCAAACAAAGATGAGAAAATGTAGGAATGTATTTGATTTAAATGTGTCCCCTATCTCACAATTCAAATTAGATATGTATATCCTTCTGTTAAGCAGATTCACCTTGGCATTTACAAAAACTTCTTTTATGTTATTAGCTGTCTTCAGAAGAGGACAATTTTATTGAATTCTATCTTTTTTTACATTATACAAAACTTTTTGTGCTTGAGCCAGATCAGTAATGATATTCCTAAAGTTTCCTGATCCATGAAATGTAAATGGATTACTTACATCTCATTGCAAATATTTAGCTCACAATACAGAAAGAAGTCTAACCAAACACCTATACTTTTCATTATTCAAATAATGGATTACAAATTGATACACATAATGTACATACGCACACACATTTTTCTAAGTAATAATGATATTGTGTTGTTTAATTTCTTATCATAGTAATTCTATATTGCAAATATTCAAGATCAACTAAAAATGTCTATCCTATCAGATTGTTAAAATTTGCTCTTATTTGGATTCATTCGTACTATGATTTTATGACACACAAATCAAAACGTTGATATTTGTATGCTTAACTTACAGCGGAATTGGTGTAAATCTTTGCATTCTGCAATTCTGCAACAAATCTGACTAATCTCAATCTGCATGTAAAATATTCAAATTTTGCAATAGATTTATCCATAAAGAGGTGTCTACCTCAATGTATATTGTGCACATCAATTTGAACTTTTCAAATAAGTCTTTTTTCAAATACCTTAACCCTTGTCAGGCTGCATAATTTTACAACCTTAACAGGCTGCATAGGTACAATTGTACCTTCACATATACCTCCACTGTGGGAAGACTTTACTTGGTTTCAGAAACTAAAGTTCATTCAGCTACAAATGTTATGCTGATATCTATTGTTCAGTGTTGTTACTGGTCACTTATGTTGCTGTCAATTAAGTTAATTCAAACTGGGAGTGGCTTCTACTTGTCTTCCTGCCTCCCTCCTCTCATTAGCCATTTTGCTGTTCATCTCATTGCTGTGAGCACACATTTCTAGGCTTGTGAAGTCTTCAATTTCTTGGAAACGAAGGTAGGAAAGTCTCACAGCATCTAACAGCCAGTTATACCTTTATTCTCATTATGTGGGGACAGAACAGTCAAATTGTCTTTCAGCCTGGACTTGGCTTACATATATTTTGTATGAAACTTATCACTATAGGTATAATTTTTATACGAAAAATGGATAATAATTAGTATCTACATATTGTTTTACGATGTTTTATTTATATTCAGCACAAAATACGAAGCCAAAATTCATCTAGCAAGTCATCATGAGTGATAGTAATGCTGGATCTAGTTTCCGCCATAATCCAAGAAAACGTGTTTGCAGGTTAGTATAATTTTGTGAAAAGCCAATAATGTAGTATTTCGGAAAATTATTTATTTTACATTTTTTCATATTTACAGATTTACGTCTGACGAAATAATGCGAATGCTAGAAGAATCTGATTCTGAGCATGAGGATGAACCATATGTTCCATCTGATGATGAAAACTATGTACCACAAGTGGATGTTACTGAAGAAGATTCAGACATTGAACAAGAAATGGTCATAGAGCATGAAAATGAATACGAATCAGACGAAAGTGTTGAGGATGATTCTGTGCCTCAAAGTGCAGGCGACATTTGGACTGCTAAGGATGAAACTCAATGGTGCAGTAATCCACTGCCAAATGCACAAACAAAATCTCGTAATGTCCTACGACAAAGAGGTGGCCCTGCAGCAATCAGCAACCTATATACAGCAAAAGAGCTATTCAAGTCCATCATGACTCCCGAGATGTGTGACATCATATTACGGGAAACGAATCGAAAGGCCAAGAGAGTTTGTGATGCTTACAACAACGAACTGGTACAACGTTTTCCTGATTCTTCCAAACGGCCACCACAAAAAACATTCAAGCAATTTACTGAAACTGAACTTCATGCATTTTTGGGCATACTGATTGCTGCTGGTGTGCACAGAGCCAACAAAGAGAATCTGGAGGAAATGTGGAATGTTGCTGCTCTGCCTCTTATACGTGCAGCCATGTCTCGTGACCGCTTCAAGATGATACTCAGATTTATCAGGTTTGACAACGAAAATACACGTGCAGAACGTGTGCAAACAGATAAAGCTGCACCAATACGGGACATCTGGACAATGCTGAACAGTAATCTGGAGAGAGCCTACAAGCCATATCATTGTATCACCGTCGACGAGCAATTATTTCCATTTAGAGGTCATACTAAATTTACCCAGTATATACCTTCAAAACCAGCTAAATATGGCATAAAGATTTTCTGGGCTTGTGACTCATCAAATGCCTACCCTTTACAAGGTCAGCTCTACACTGGGAAACCAACTGATGGTCCTCGACAAGTAAACATTGGAGAACGAACAGTATTGGACCTAGTGAGCTCGTATAAAGGCTCTGGAAGAAATGTCACCACCGATAACTTCTTTACAACCATGGAACTAGCTAAGGTATTGAACTCCTGGAACATGACACTAGTTGGTACAGTGAGAAAAAACAAAAGGTTCCTACCTAACAACATGCAGCCTGCCAAAGAAAGGCCTGTATACTCGACAAATTTTGCCTACAATCATGATGCAACAGTCTGTTCATATGTACCAAAGAAGAACAAATCAGTCGTGCTTCTATCATCTATGCACATGACGGGAGAAGTTGAAGAGACACTAGCAGCCAAGCCAGAGATAATAAAATACTACAACATAACAAAAGGTGGCGTTGATGTTATGGATAAAATGTTGGGAGAGTACACTGTGAAACGACGAACATCACGTTGGACTTTGGCATTTTTCTACAATATGATTGATGTCAGTGGGTTAGCATCCTACATCATCTACAGAGAACACAATCCAAGCTTCAGGGCAAAGGATCAACGAAGAAAGTTCCTGAAAGATCTCGCAAATCAGCTGTGTATGATTGCAATTGAAGATCGTAGTACAAACAAAATGATAATGAGAAACCATTTTCTTCGAGGTGCAGTAGAAATGGTGCTTGGACGATGCATTGTGGTAGCATCGCAGCCAGCAGCTGGCCCCAAAATACCTCATGGTAGTCGTGGACCCTCCCCTGTTGTTGGTAGTTGCTATGTCTGCAGAGACCTGAGGCGAAAACAACGCAAGACTAGAAAGTCTTGTGTGGTTTGTGTGAAACCCATTTGCGATGAACACTCTGTAGCAAAGCCAACATGCATTACTTGCAAAGAAAATCAATAAAAAAAAGTTTCTTACATTTTCTTTTATAATGTAAATGAACAGTTTTTTACTTGTTTATAATAGTTAAATAGCATTATCATTAAAAAAAAATTTATGCTTTTTCCCTTGCATTATCTTCATTCAAAATATATGAGGTACATTTGTACCTATGCAGCTTGTTATGGATGCAAAAAGATCTCGACCCCTTATCTCGGAAGCGGGTGGAGATATTTTATTGAAATTTGGCCAATATATTCTGGACCAAAAATGTAGAGATGTCACGAAATTTCAGCCCTCTACGTCTTTTCAAAAAAAAGTTATTGCAATTTTAAAACGGAATAGTTACAATTGTACCTATTCAGCCGGATAAGGGTTAAGTTGACATATTTGCCTCTGAGCAGCAGCATTGCTGCTTGCTCAGTCCCAATCACATGACTCCTGGCTACAACTCCTGCTGACATCCGGTGATGGCACATCAACTTCTGGAGTGCATGTTACTGGGTCACTTTTCGGTGATGCAAGGTCAGTGTCACGATAGAACTGGTGAGTAAACTGGTATCAGGGGCACCTTTCCTGGCCCTAGCATGAGGGAGCACCCTAGCTTGCCCCTTTCCCCTGGATACCTCAGATGGCAAGGATGCTGGGGCCTCTGCACTTGCCCTGTCTCCTAGCTGCAGGTCTGCATCTGTCCCCTTCCCCCACCCGAGGAAGAGAGGCACTACCATGTACCGCAGTACACCAACTCGACAGACAGGGGGAAAAAGACAAGGGTGTCACACCGTGACTGTCACCCCTACATCACGGATCAGGGTGACTTTAGGCCAACAGACGGCTATCACATGTGTAGGGGGGATTATCTTAGTTATCCCTCCACTGCTACAATGTGATGAAAACACACGCAAGGTTATTGGCCTATCAGTTTACAGCAGGGGCTTATTTTAGTTATCCCACTGCTCTACAATATACCACAAACTGCAGGGATTTATGTATATCCCGCTGTACAGTTCCGCTTGAGAACTTGCAGCTCTCTGGCGCCCCTCTTACCCTCAGGTCAGGCTAGGTACTGCACCTAGGGTAATAAGTCGCCAGAAAGGCTGCCTGCTATGCACTGGCTATTGGGCATGCTGCAGTGAGGGCGATATAACTACTCCCACTCAAGAACAATAATTATCAATGCCACCGTCACTACAACGATTCCCAAACACCCAGAACAAGGTATGCCGCCACCAGCTTCGATTAAACGGGGCCAAAGCCAACCCAAAACAGTAGCGTAATTCCCTTCAGAAGGCTTAGGGTATGTTGTAGAGCAGGAGAACGAAAACTAGTCATTTAAATATTTTACTCTGAAAGATTAGACAGTGTTTATAAAAATATTACAAGGTTCTTACAATAGGAGACAATTGAAAGTATGTACAAAGGTAATTATAAATAGACAGGGATTAAATTACATGTTAACACTTACATGTGTTCAGATCATTTCAGGCAAAACCAGGCTAGTGGGCGGAGCTCCAAATATCCCAGTTCATCAGGGCTGGCAATAAGAGCTCCTCAGGTAAGACTGAAGGCTGGGTTAAGTGGAGTCACTTATACCTGCAGCCTGGTGACATCACTAAAGGCGTTGAGTTAACATCGCCCTCCCCTCTCCTCAGCTGTACAGTTTTCTCCAACAATTCTTATAATTCTTGTATTTTCGCTCCTGAACATGTCAGAATCACAGCACACCCCTCATTCATCTTCTTTTACTATTGGCTTTCTATTGGTACCAAATTCGGGCTAGTTGGGACACACAGTTCCGGAGAAATCCGTACTTTGTACCTGTTGGAATTAGAAGCTTACGCTTACAGTGTTTGGCAGATCTACAGATGGAAGTTAGCAATATGTACTTATTATTTTCCTAGCCCAAATCGGTGGCCAAATATCGTACTATAACAGAACAAAGAAAAGCATGTCTTGAGAGAGATATAAGACCAGTTTTAGCTGGCTCAATTGTCTATTGCAGCTACAGCGGTCGTATAAATTCTTGAGGTGGGAGGGAATAAGTGAGTTGCCCAGAACCTGGAATTTGCAGCTAGAAGCAATAAAACCTCTTCTACACACACATTTCAGCAAGCAGAAACACAGAGAGGGGGGGGGGGGTTAGGCCACAGCATGGGTGCTAACAAGCAAAGCTACAAAATCATATTGCATTTCATACATTTTTGTGACAAAGAGTAAAAGAAAATTGCACTCACAAATGTACTCTCACAAATAAGAGGTTTTCACCAGGGTGTGAAGGATGAGGGAAGAAAATAAGGCAGGTAAGGATGTGGAATTTCCAATGGTACAAACCAAGCAACAGTCGCACAATAAGCTCATCCAGCTCTCCAGACACCAGCTTCTCACTCTCCAGGTCTATCCAGCAAAAGCCAACTAAGACAAGGATCTGGCCAGAAGGTCTAGCTTTTATAGGAGAGAGGAGTGGCTTACAGAGCACAGCTGAATGCAGGGATTTCCACATGGCCGATTAACCCCTGTCCTACTGAAAGAAAACCAACACATTTAATACACCGTAGAAGTGCTTTTTCTCAGCAGCGAAGCAGGAGCCATCAGACATTGCAGTCTTCTCGCACTGCTCTGTCATGGTAACTCCATGACGGTAACCCCCTTCTATGAGGGACCTCTGGAACCTCCGGGCCTGGTTTATCTGGGTGTGCCACATAAAGGGCCGAACCAGCTTGGCCGCATGGACATCAGAAGCTGGAACTCACATCCTCTTCTCAGGACCGTACCCCTTCCAATGTACCATGTATTGAAGTGACCGACAAACAAAATGAGAGTCTAAGAACTTTGCTGTCTGGAACTCCAGATTACCATCGACAACGTCAGGAGAAAGTGGCAGAGGTGAAGGTCCTGCAGATTGCATGTACTTCTTGAGAAGTGAACGGTGAAAAACATTTTGGATTTTAAAAGTATTTGGCAGAGCAAGGCGGAATGCTATCAGAATGACGATGGCTAACATCTTATAAGGACCAATAAATCTGGGACCCAGTTTCCAAGACAGAACCTTCAGCTTAATGTTCCTTGTGGACAGCCATAGCAAGTCACCAACACACCGGTCTGGACCCACCAAATGTTTAGAATCAGCCACACTCTTATATTTGGAACACATCTTTCGCAAATTATTAAACACCCCAAGCCATATAGTAGAAATAGAAGAAGTAAACCGTTCCTCCTTAGGGTAAACCAGAAGGGCGATCACCATTGAACAAACTAAACTGAGGATGGAACCCATATGCCCTGAAAAATGGGTACTTACCAGTTGATTCCTGACAGCGATTATTAACTACAAATTCAGCCAACGGTAAGTAGGTCACTCAGTCCTCCTAATTCTCAGACACAAAACATATAAGATATGTCTCTTAATTCTGATTAACCCGTTCAGTCTGCCTGTTAGACTGCAGGTGAAAAGCCGAAGAAAACGACAAATGGATCCCAAGATGGGTGCAAAATGCCCTCCAGACTTTGGAGACTGAAAACTGAACCCCCCGATCTGAAACAATATCGGTAGGAATCCCATGCAGTCTGAAGATTTGCGCCAGAGTTTTGGCGTTAGGCAAAGCTGGCAAAGCAATAAAATGAGACATTTTACTGAACCTGTCTACCACCGCTAGGATTACCGTGTTCCCTGCAGACACAGATAGATCCATAATAAAATCAATCAACAAATGAATCCAAGGTCTGCTGGGAAACTCCAATGGTTCGAGAGCCCCTGACAGACGAGTATTTGAGGTCTTAGAACGTGCACAGGTATTGCAGGCGGCTACATACTCCTGAACATCCTCATAACTGCCTGGCCACCAAAAACGCAGAGTAAGTAGATCCACGGTGGATGTCCAGCCAGCACCATATCATGATGTTCACTGGCGATTCTAAGACGGAGATTGACCAGTACAAACAGTTTACCAAGTGGACAGGTAACAGAGGCATCCCACTGAGTGTTAGCAACCTCTCTTTCAAGATTGAAGCAAATAGATGCCATCACTACCCCTATTTGTAAAATAGCTACCGATTTACACTTATCGCCTCCCCCAGGAAAGCAATGGGACAAAGCATCTGCCTTAACATTTTTGCTCCCCAGCCTAAAAGTAACAAAGAAGTTAAACGTGGTATAGAATAATGCCCATCTTGCCTAATGAGGTGTGAGACGTTTTGTCGACTCCAAGTAAACCAGATTATTATGGTTAGTGATCACCATCACTGAGTGATCCGCTCACTCCAACAAATGCCGCCACTCCTCAAATGCCCATTTGAGAGCTAAGAGTTCCTTATTACCAATATCATAATTTCTCTCAGCTGGCAAAAGTTTTTTAGAAAAGTATGCACATGGTTTCCATTTACCAGGAGACGCACCCTGCGACAATACAGCCCCCACTCCCACTTCGGATTCATCCACTTCCACAATGAAAGGCTGAGAGACATCAGGCTGAATAAGAATCGGTGTAGAAGCAATACACCTTTTCAATGTGTCAAATGCTTCCCTGGCAGGACTGGACCACCTGGAGAAGTCAGTCCCCTTCTTTGTCATATCAGTGAGCGGTTTGGCTACTACCAAAAAGTTTCTTATGACTTTACGGAACTAATTGGTGAAACCCAAAAACCTTTTGTAATGCCTTCAAATCTTGTGGACGATCCCACTCCAATACAGCTTGGACTTTCGCCAGATCCATGCAAAAACTTGTGGCAGATAATACATATCCAAGGAAAGGGATCTCCTCAACCAAGAACATACACTTCCCAGGTTTGACATACCATTTATTGTCATGAAATATGTGTAGAACTTGACATATCGCTGGTGTGACTCAAGGTCAGGTGAATAAGCAAAAATATCATCCAGATAGATAACAACAAACATGCCTACTAGGTGACTAAAGATGTGATTAATAAAGTGCTGGAAGACAGCCGGCGCGTTCGTCAACCTAAAAGGCATCACCAGATTCTTGTAGTGTCCTTCTGGCGTATTGAAAGCAGTCTTCCACTCATCCCCCTCCTTAATGCGGATAAAGTTGTACGCCCCCTGAGGTCCATTTTAGAGAACCATTTTGCCCCAACAATTTGATTAAAGAGGTCATGGATCAGAGGTAGCGGATACAGATCACGGACAGTGATGGCATTAATTTCCTGGAAATCCAGGCAAGGAAGTAACCCCCATCCTTCTTATTGACAAAAAAGAACCCCGCAGCAAGGGGAGAAGAGGATGATCAGATATGACCCTTGGCCAGACTTTCCATAATATAGTCCTTCATTGCCTGCCTTTCTGGACCTGAGATATTATAGATTCTGCTCTTGGGCAGCTTGGCACCAGGAACCATATTAATGGCACAATCATAAAGATGATGAGGGGGAAGCTCTTGGCTCCCCTGCTCAGAAAACATATCCTCAAAGTCTTTCAGGTAATGAGGCACGGACTGGATATCCACCCTTGTCAACTGGGTACCCAAACAGTCTTCTTGACAGTATGTACTCCCCTTTACCACTTCCTGTGCCTGATAATCAATTACCGGATTGTGCAGAGCGATCCAAGGAAGTCCCAGCACCACAGGTGAGGGCAGGCCCTCAAGCACATAGCAGTTTAACACCTCAGAGTTTATGGCCCCCACCTGTAGCCGTAGGTCACGGACCACCTGCGTGACGTGCCCCTGTTTTAGAGGGCCGGAATCGATAGCTATAATGGGTATCGGTCTGGAAAAGGTATGTGGGAAAAGGCCTTGGTCCTCAACGAACCTAACATCGACCAAATTAAATCCCTCTCCACTGTCCAAGAAGGTGGAAACGTCCACCTTATTTTCACCAACATATAAAATTGCTGGAAGGAAAAAACAAGTCTTTCACACCGAGGTTATGAGTACATCTGAGTTGCCAACTTCCCTGCAACCCAGGCCCTCTAGTTTTCCAGCGGTTGTATAAACAAGTGACGGGTAGGACATGTGCTCAGAAAGTGACCATTCTTGCCACAACAGAAACACACTCCCCCCTTACACCAGATTAATGCAAGTTTGCTAGGTTGGGACGCTGCACCCACCTGCATTGGTTCCACAGTGGAATCAGTACTGATCACGCTCAAACTAGGATCTCCTGCCCCCAGAGGTGACTCCCTATGTCTCTGGCGAACAAGGCGATCAACCTGGATTGCCAGAGACATGGCTGCCTCAAAGGAGTCAAGCGTCTCATAGAGAGCTAACGCATCCCTTACTCTCACAGAGATACCCTCGCAGAACTGACTACAGAGGGCTGGGTCATTTCACTTAGTGTCGGTGGCCCACTTCCGGAACACGGAGCAGTATTCCTCTGCCAGATGGTCTCCTTGCTGAAGTTGGCGCAGAGATGACTCAGCCAAGGAGACGTGATCTTGGTCATCATACACCAAGCCCAATGACTGAAAGAAGCCCTTCACTGTCTAGAATGACTGTGAGATAGGAGAGAAAATGCCCATGCTTGCGGGTCCCCCTGCAGGAGCAAGATAACAATCCCAACCCGTTGCTCCTCTATACCAGAGGATACCGGACACAGCCGGAAATAAAGTTTAGAGGCCTCATGGAACACAGCAAACTTTTCCCGCCCACCAGAGAACCTGTCTGGCAGCGTGACTTTGGGGTCCACAATGGTTTGCCTGAAGGGCAAGATCCCCACATCAGATATAACAGAGTGCTGTGAAACTACCGTGCATACATCCGCCACCTCCAAACTGAGCTGCTGCAACTGCCCTGTCAGTGCTGTGATAGGATCCATCATAAATCAGAAAAAGGCTTTCGGTCTGAGTTAATGTCATGATAGGACTGGTGAATAAACTGGGACCAGGGGCCAATAGGGGGCACCCTTGCTCACCCTATTTCCTGGGATACCTCCGATGGCGAGGATACTGGGGCCTCCACCCTTGCCCTGTCTCCTAGCTGCGGCCCTGCATCTGTCCCCTTCCCCACCCGAGGAAGAGCAGCACCACAGTGTACTGCAGTACACCAATCCGACAGACAGGGGAACAAAGACAAGGGTAAAAGAAAATTCCACTCACACAAATATACTCTTGCAAACAACAGAGGAATTCACCAGGGTGTGAAGGACGAGGGAAGAAAATAAGGCAGGTAAGGATGAGGAATTTTGAAGCAGACAAACCAAGCAACAGTCGCACAATAAACTCCTCCAGCTCTCCAGACACCAGTGTTACTAAAGGTAATTCAGTACCACAATGGACATAGAGGTCAGCGCACATACAGTGACCTGGCAATAACCCAAAAAACAAGAACGAGCTCTGAGACGTGGGAACTCTGTTGACCGCAATCCCTAATCCTCTCCAACCACACTAAAGGCAGCCGTGGATTGCGCCTAATGCTCCCTATGCAACTCGGCACGGCCTGAGAAACTAGCTAGCCTGAAGATAGAAAATAAGCCTACCTTGCCTCAGAGATACCCCAAAGGAAAAGTGACTGTGAGTTAAGATGAAAAGACAAACGTAGAGATGAAATAGATTTAGCAAAGTGAGGCCCAACTTTCTGAACAGAGCGAGGATAGGAAAGGTAACTTTGCGGTCAACACAAAACCCTACAAAAACCACGCAAAGGGGGCAAAAAGACCCTCCGTACCGAACTAACGGCACGGAGGTACACCCTCTGCGTCCCAGAGCTTCCAGCAAGCAGAAAAAAACAAATTGACAAGCTGGACAGAAAAAAACAGCAAACAAATAGCAAAGAGGAACTTAGCTATGCAGAGCAGCAGGCCACAGGAACGATCCAGGAGGAAACAGGTCCAATACTAGAACATTGACTGGAGGCCAGGATCAAAGCACTAGGTGGAGTTAAATAGAGCAGCACCTAACGACTTCACCACATCACCTGAGGAAGGAAACTCAGAAGCCGCAGTACCACTTTCCTCCACCAACGGAAGCTCACAGAGAGAACCAGCCGAAGTACCACTTGTGACCACAGGAGGGAGCTCTGCCACAGAATTCACAACAGTACCCCCCCTTGAGGAGGGGTCACCGAACCTTCACCAGAGCTCCCAGGACGACCAGGATGAGCCATATGAAAGGCACGAACAAGATCGGGAGCATGGACATCAGAGGCAAAGACCCAGGAATTATCTTCCTGAGCATAACCCTTCCACTTAACCAGATACTGGAGTTTCCGCCTTGAAACACGAGAATCCAAAATCTTCTCCACAATATACTCCAACTCCCCCTCCACCAAAACCGGGGCAGGAGGATCAACAGATGGAACCATAGGTGCCACGTATCTCCGCAACAATGACCTATGGAATACGTTATGTATGGAAAAAGAATCTGGAAGGGTCAGACGAAAAGACACGGGATTAAGAACCTCAGAAATCCTATACGGACCAATAAAACGAGGTTTAAACTTAGGAGAGGAAACCTTCATAGGAATATGATGAGAAGATAACCAAACCAAGTCCCCAACCCGAAGTCGGGGACCCACACAGCGTCTGCGATTAGCGAAACGTTGAGCCTTCTCCTGGGACAAAGTCAAATTGTCCACTACATGAGTCCAAATCTGCTGCAACCTGTCCACCACAGTATCCACACCAGGACAGTCCGAAGACTCAACCTGCCCTGAAGAGAAACGAGGATGGAACCCAGAGTTGCAGAAAAACGGTGAAACCAAGGTAGCCGAGCTGGCCCGATTATTATGGGCGAACTCAGCCAAAGGCAAAAAGGACACCCAGTCATCCTGATCAGCAGAAACAAAGCATCTCAGATATGTTTCCAAGGTCTGATTGGTTCGTTCGTTCTGGCCATTAGTCTGAGGATGGAAAGCCGAGGAAAAAGACAAGTCAATGCCCATCCTACCACAAAATGCTCGCCAAAACCTCGAAACAAACTGGGAACCTCTGTCAGAAACGATATTCTCTGGAATGCCATGTAAACGAACCACATGCTGGAAAAACAAAGGCCCCAAATCAGAGGATGAAGGCAATTTAGACAAGGGTACCAAATGGACCATCTTAGAGAAGCAATCACAGACCACCCAAATGACTGACATCTTTTGAGAGACGGGAAGATCTGAAATAAAATCCATAGAGATATGTGTCCAAGGCCTCTTCGGGACCGGCAAGGGCAAAAGCAACCCACTGGCACGAGAACAGCAGGGCTTAGCCCGAGCACAAATCCCACAGGACTGCACAAAAGTACGCACATCCCGCGACAGAGATGGCCACCAAAAGGATCTAGCCACTAACTCTCTGGTACCAAAGATTCCAGGATGACCAGCCAACACCAAACAATGAACCTCAGAGATAACTTTATTCGTTCACCTATCAGGGACAAACAGTTTCTCCGCTGGGCAACGATCAGGTTTATTAGCCTGAAATTTTTGCAGCACCCGCCGCAAATCAGGGGAGATGGCAGACACAATTACTCCCTCTTTGAGGATACCCGCCGGCTCAGATACACCCGGAGAGTCGGGCACAAAACTCCTAGACAGAGCATCCGCCTTCACATTTTTAGAGCCCGGAAGGTATGAAATCACAAAGTCAAAACGGGCAAAAAACAACGACCAACGAGCTTGTCTAGGATTCAACCGCTTGGCGGACTCGAGATAAGTCAAGTTCTTATGATCAGTCAAGACCACCACGCGATGCTTAGCTCCTTCAAGCCAATGACGCCACTCCTCGAATGCCCACTTCATGGCCAGCAACTCTCGATTGCCCACATCATAATTTCGCTCAGCAGGCGAAAACTTCCTGGAAAAGAAGGCGCATGGTTTCATCACCGAGCAATCAGAACTTCTCTGCGACAAAACAGCCCCTGCTCCAATCTCAGAAGCATCAACCTCGACCTGGAACGGAAGCAAAACATCTGGTTGACACAACACAGGGGCAGAAGAAAAACGACGCTTCAACTCTTGAAAAGCTTCCACCGCAGCAGAAGACCAATTGACCAAATCAGCACCTTTCTTGGTCAAATCGGTCAATGGTTTAGCAATACTAGAAAAATTGCAGATGAAGCGACGATAAAAATTAGCAAAGCCCAGGAACTTTTGCAGACTTTTCAGAGATGTCGGCTGAGTCCAATTATGGATGGCTTGGACCTTAACAGGGACCATCTCGATAGTAGAAGGGGAAAAGATGAACCCCAAAAATGAAACCTTCTGAACACCAAAGAGACACTTTGATCCCTTCACAAACAAAGAATTAGCACGCAGGACCTGAAACACTGTTCTGACCTGCTTCACATGAGACTCCCAATCATCCTAGAAGATCAAAATGTCATCTAAGTACACAATCAGGAATTTATCCAGGTTCTCTCGGAAGATGTCATGCATAAAGGACTGAAACACTGATGGAGCATTGGCAAGTCCGAATGGCATTACTAGATACTCAAAATGGCCCTCGGGCGTATTAAATGCAGTTTTCCACTCATCGCCTCGCTTAATACGCACAAGATTATACGCACCACGAAGATCTATCTTGGTGAACCAACTAGCCCCCTTAATCCGAGCAAACAAATCAGATAACAATGGCAAGGGGTACTGAAATTTAACCGTGATCTTATTTAGAAGGCGGTAATCTATACAAGGTCTCAGTGAACCATCCTTCTTGGCTACAAAAAAGAACCCTGCTCCTAATGGCGACGATGACGGGCGAATATGCCCCTTTTCCAAAGACTCCTTCACATAACTCCGCATAGTGGCGTGCTCAGGCACAGATAAATTAAACAGTCGACCTTTTGGGAATTTACTACCAGGAATCAAATCGATAGCACAATCAAAATCCCTATGCGGAGGTAGGGTATCGGACTTGGGCTCATCAAATAAATCCCGGTAATCAGACAAGAACTCAGGAACCTCAGAAGGGGTGGATGACGAAATAGTCAGAAATGGGACATCACCATGTACCCCCTGACAACCCCAGCTGGACACAGACATGGATTTCCAATCTAATACTGGATTATGGACTTGTAGCCATGGCAACCCCAACACGACCACATCATGCAGATTATGCAACACCAGAAAGCGAATAACCTCCTGATGTGCAGGAGCCATGCACATGGTCAGCTGGGTCCAGTACTGAGGCTTATTCTTGGCCAAAGGCGTAGCATCAATTCCTCTCAATGGAATAGGACACTGCAAGGGCTCCAAGAAAAACCCACAACGCCTAGCATACTCCAAGTCCATCAAATTCAAAGCAGCGCCTGAGTCCACAAATGCCATGACAGAATACGATGACAAAGAGCAGATCAAGGTAACAGACAGAAGAAATTTTGACTGTACCATACCAATGGTGGCAGACCTAGCGAACCGCTTAGTGCGCTTAGGACAATCAGAGATAGCATGATTGGAATCACCACAGTAGAAACACAGCCCATTCAGACGTCTGTGTTCTTGCCGTTCAACTCTGGTCAAAGTCCTATCGCACTGCATAGGCTCAGGTTTAAGCTCAGGTAATACCGCCAAATGGTGCACAGATTTACGCTCGCGCAAGCGTCGACCGATCTGAATGGCCAAAGACATAGACTCATTCAGACCAGCAGGCATAGGAAATCCCACCATGACATCCTTAAGGGCTTCAGAGAGACCTTTTCTGAAAATAGTTGCGAGCGCACCTTCATTCCACTGAGTGAGTACGGACCACTTTCTAAATTTCTGACAATATACCTCTATTTCATCCTGACCCTGACACAGATCCAGCAAATTCTTCTCTGCCTGATCCACAGAATTAGGCTCATCGTACAGCAATCCGAGCGCCAGGAAAAATGCATCGATATTACTTAATGCAGGATCTCCTGACGCAAGAGAAAATGCCCAGTCCTGAGGGTCGCCACGCAAAAAACAAATAACGATCCTAACTTGTTGAACTGGGTCACCAGAGGAGCGAGGTTTCAAAGCCAGAAATAGTTTACAATTATTTTTGAAACTCAGAAATTTAGTTCTATCTCCAAAAAACAAATCAGGAATAGGAATTCTCGGTTCTAACATAGAATTCTGAACCACAAAGTCTTGAATACTTTGTACTCTTGCCGTGAGCTGATCCACACATGAAGACAGACCTTTAATGTCCATTGCTACACCTGTGTCCTGAACCACCCAAATGTCTAGGGGAAAAAAAAGGCAAAACACAGTGCAGAGAAAAAAAAATGGTCTCAGAACTTCTTTTTTCCCTCTATTGAGAATCATTAGTACTTTTGGCCTCCAGTACTGTTATGAAAGGTAATTCAGTACCACAATGGACATAGAGGTCAGCGCACATACAGTGACCTGGCAATAACCCAAAAAACAAGAACGAGCTCTGAGACGTGGGAACTCTGTTGACCGCAATCCCTAATCCTCTCCAACCACACTAAAGGCAGCCGTGGATTGCGCCTAACGCTCCCTATGCAACTCGGCACGGCCTGAGAAACTAGCTAGCCTGAAGATAGAAAATAAGCCTACCTTGCCTCAGAGAAATACCCCAAAGGAAAAGTCAGCTCCCACATATAATGACTGTGAGTTAAGATGAAAAGACAAATGTAGAGATGAAATAGATTTAGCAAAGTGAGGCCCAACTTTCTGAACAGAGCGAGGATAGGAAAGGTAACTTTGCGGTCAACACAAAACCCTACAAAAACCACGCAAAGGGGGCAAAAAGACCCTCCGTACCGAACTAACGGCACGGAGGTACACCCTCTGCGTCCCAGAGCTTCCAGCAAGCAGAAAAAAACAAATTGACAAGCTGGACAGAAAAAAACAGCAAACAAATAGCAAAGAGGAACTTAGCTATGCAGAGCAGCAGGCCACAGGAACGATCCAGGAGGAAACAGGTCCAATACTAGAACATTGACTGGAGGCCAGGATCAAAGCACTAGTTGGAGTTAAATAGAGCAGCACCTAACGACTTCACCACATCACCTGAGGAAGGAAACTCAGAAGCCGCAGTACCACTTTCCTCCACCAACAGAAGCTCACAGAGAGAACCAGCCGAAGTACCACTTGTGACCACAGGAGGGAGCTCTGCCACAGAATTCACAACACACCAGCTCCTCACTCTCCAGGTCTATCTAGCCAGTGTTGACTCAGTCAAGGATCTATCCAGAAGGTCTAGCTTTTATAGGAGAGAGGAGTGACTAACCGAGCACAGTTGAATGCAGGGTTTTCCACAAAGCCGATTAACCCCTGTCCTGCTGAAAGGAAACAAACACATTTAATACACCGGAGAAGTGCTTTTTCTCAGCAGCGAAGCAGGCGTTATCAGATGCTGCGATCTTCTGGCACTGTTCTGTCGCGGTAACTCCGTGACAGTCAGCTTGCATAGTACAGAAGTTGATGTCAGAACCTGCTGCAGTCAGGAGTCACGTGAGTCCGCAGTGAAAGCACCATTCACAGGCAAATATGTCAGCATAAGGTATTTGCAAAAAGACTTATGTGAAAGGTTTAAATTGATCTGCACTATGTACATTGTAGTAGACCACCTCTTTAATGTTAAATTATGGCACAATTAAATCCACCATAAAAGCACCTCATAAAAGCACTCCATACACATTACACTAACGTCAGCCAAACCCAACAACCCATCAATAACAACGGGTTCAACTGATAGTCTAGCATGCATGGAAGACCTTGACAATTAATTGTAGCCACAGTTAACAATTTTGGACTGCCAATTATTTTCTACTCTCTGAGATATATAACCAGAAAGATCAGATGAACCATTGTTGGGCTGACCCTCGTCTAATGTGCATTGGGGGTTAAGAGTGAATTCACAGGCAACAAATTGTTGAAGAAATACTGTATCTGTGACTGTCACATTGTTTTAAACAGGGTTTGCAGAAAACCATATGCTGTATGCAGAAATACATACTAGATGAAATGTTTACAATAGCTAATGTGATATTGACAAACGACAGATGTAGAAGCATTTAATTAGAATTTAGTGCTAGGGTCAGCATAACCGCTTGTTCAGAGATGTAAATTATACCTCTATGTGCTGTCCATTTGCAAAACTTATAGGATACAGAAAACAAAACTTAAAGGATACAGAAAACATGTGGTTCAATGCAAGTCAATGGGGTAGTTCACATGAATGTGTTTACACACTGAAGCATGCATTAATCTGATGTGGTTTTTGGATCAAATCCATAAGAGCCATTGTGTATGTTAAAAGAATAGATGTCATATGGACACCTTCCAAATCAGAGGTGGACATACTGCCAGCGCAAAGAAAACAGCTGCATATGGACCCAGAAGTGGGTGCCCATTGACAACAGCAACTATTTTAGCTGGATGTTAATCCAAGGACGCATATTCAGCTGAAATGTTTTGTGGCACAGGGGATCTGCCATCTCCCCGCACTGTTATGCAAGCCGCTGACCAATTTGAGGCCGGCAGTTAATTTGACATTCCTATGACTGATGGCACATGGCAGTAACGAAGTGCACTACCTATCACTTGCACGCCAAAGTCAGCTACCGGCTCCTGTGCTGGCTACCGAGGTGAAGGCTGAGCGGCGTGAGAGCAGGAGAAGGTAAGAATACTTTTTTTTAATATGCTGGAGGAAAACGGGGAGCATTATCCCAGGAAGTGGACCAGGATCAGACACATTATTGTAGGAAGGGAACCAGAATAGGGTAGAATACACCAGGAAAGGACCAGGATAAGAGAATACCAGGAAGGGAACTAGGATGGAGCATATTAAACTAGGATGGGGGACAAATTAAAAGGATAGGGGACATTATAATACAAAGCAGCCCAGGTTAGGAAACATCCCATGAAGGGGCCCAGTGTGGAGCAATGGAGCACATAATTACTGGAGAGGTCCCAGGATGGAGGACAGTATACCAGGAGAAGGCTCAAGATAAGGGACATTATTAATGGTAAGTGCCCAATATAAGGGACATTACACTAAGAAGGAGCTCTGGATGGAGAACATTATTACTAGAAGGGGCATAGGATGGGGACATTATACCAGGAAGGGCTTTGCCATGTCCCATCAGCAGTCATTTAATTTTATATCTAATAAGAGGGGACGCTAAGAAATAAAGACAAATAATCTGGTATGTAAAGGACTGTGCTGTATTTAACAAGAGTGTGCACAATGAGGTGAGGAATGATAAGACACATAACAAGAGAGAAAACTTGTGTAATATATAATCTATACATATTGTGACATAGTCACTGGTGAAATAATGTGGGGGAGGTATGTGTCACTGCGCATGATGGCATCAGTGATGCAAAACCAGAGTAGTTTCCTCCAGCACACTACGTGTTGAGAGTATGAATTGAGAGTTATGTTATGGGCTGGTTTTACTGGACCCCCATAGAGCAGGTGGAAGGGGGTCCACCATACCACCACATGCAGAGTCCTGACAGGGCCTGAGTGATGTCAAGATCATGTGATCTTAAACATAAGGATGAATGACCTCGGGGAGATCAAAACATCCAACACCGCGGAGACACCATCACGTGTTTCTCGACGCAGTGATCCAGAACACTGCTCCCATCCCTTATGGGAAATATGCAAATGCATGTAGGAAAGCCGTGGAGAAACCATCATGTGTTTCTCAACGCAAGCAATAAATAGCCAGGTCTTTCACCGGGAAGGAACAACCACGGGAAGGGCAGCATCCAAAAAGGAAAACCACCTATGCCAAAACATGGTATCCATCCACAGACAGCTGTTTCGGGGTATTTGCCCCTCATCAGTGTGGAGTAGGAAACTGGCTATTAGGAGCAGTGCCTAGTAAAAGGATTATAATTATAGTCCTTTTACTAGGCACTGCTCCTAATAGCCAGTTTCCTACTCCACACTGATGAGGGGCAAATACCCCGAAACAGCTGTCTGTGGATGAATACCATGTATTGGCATAGGTGGTTTTCCTTTTTGGATGCTGCCTTTCCCGTGATTGTTCCTTCCCGGTGAAAGACCTGGCTATTTATTGCTTGCGTTGAGAAACACGTGATGGTGTCTCCGCGGCTTTTCTACATGCAAGATCATGTGATCAGTCACAAGATGGAGAGTCACATGGTCAGGGATTAAATATCTGAAGTCCAAGGTCAGTCTGGGCTGTTGAGGGCCTGGAGTGGAAGGCTCCAGAAGAGTGTTTATGCTTGTAGTGCTTGTGCAAGGAAATTGTTAAACCTAAGTGGGCTGACCCCCACTAGCGCAAAGACTACACAAAGAGCCACCATTTTGTTTTGTGTTGCCGTTTTGCCCAGAGGGCCATGTTTACTTTTGTACTTAAAACCTTGGTTTATGCTGACCCCTTCCTAGCCCCCAAACTGTTTGATGGCTCCAACACTGCATGATGACCCCTCACTGTAATCTCCACACTGCATGATGGCCCCCTAGAAAGCCTCCTTATAGCATAATGCACCAGATAGTCCTCAATATAGTATAGTGCACTCCCCATAAACCTCCATATAGTATAATGCACTCCCCATAGGCCTACTCTATATTGTATAATGCACTTCCGAAGGCAGACAATATAGTATAAGGCAGCCCCAACAGGCAGACTCTGTAGTATAAGGCAGCCCCCATAGGCAGACTCTGTAGTATAAGGCAACCCCCATAGGCAGACTCTCTTGCAAAACGCAGCCCCCATAGGCAGACTCTATAGCATAAGGCAGCCCCCTTAGGCAGACTCTGTAGTTTAAGGCAGCCCCTATAGGCAGACTCTGTAGTATAAGGCAGCCCCCTTAAGCAGACTCTATAGCATAAGGCAGCCCCCATAGGCAGATTCTATAACATAAGGCAGCCCCAAAAGGCAGACTCTATAGCATAAGGTAGCCCCAATAGGCAGACTCAGTAGCATAAGGCAGCCCCCATAGGCAGACTCTGTAGTATAAGGCAGTTCCCATAGGCAGACTCTGTGGTATAAGGCAGCCCCCATAGGCAGACTCTGTAATAAGGAAGCCCTCATAGGTTGACTCTGTAGTTTAACACCTCCCATTTTGTTTTTTATTCCAAAAATAGGTAGTTGACTGATCAATTCACCCACAGTCAAAATTTTAGAATGTCACAGCAGCAGTCAGAAATAGGCCATGCTTGTTGTGATTGGGTCTGGGCCAGCATTTAGAGTGAGGAATTGAAGTTTAAATTAAAATATGTTAGCTAAGGGAGCGGCATAAGCCTTCTTTAGTGGGAGTCCATATACCTCATGCAACAGCTGAATTTTTGTTTCCTAGCCACACTCAGGTGGCAATAATATCAGTTTCATAGACTACTATTGGTACAAAATGTAAGGATAGTAACACAGGTAGTTGATTAAGCAAATGACCCACAGGAGAACATTTTATAATGGCAAAGCAGAAGTTAGCCATATGCCATGAATGATGTATCAGGGTCTGGACCAGCATTAAGAGATTTGAATTGAAGTTTCATTTAAGATGTGGTCGCTAAGGGAGCGGTACAAGCCTTTTAATATGTGAGCCCTGCAAAACCTTTTTTTATCCAGCCACACTCAAATGGCACAAAGATCAGTTTCATACTGTACTATTGGTACAAAATTGTAAGGAAAGTAACACAGGTAGTTGACTGAAAGTGAGTGCTGGCCTGCCTGTCTGGGAGCCCTTTTTACACAGGCAACAAACCAGATGGAGACCCAACTTGAACTCTCCACATTTCCTAAAGTCATCATCACACACCAATAAAAAGGCATCAATTTCCATAGAGAAGAAATATTATAATAGGCATCTGACTTCCAAGGCGTGACAGGTGAGCTCAGGCCATTCTTCCAATTTTGAAGACCAAAATGCAAAAGGGTCCAAACCCCCTTGATGGCATTGATTTTGAGTTCCAGATACTACCTAGAGTATCCCCTTGATAAAGCAGCATCACATACGCAAAAGGTGCATTGCAGCCTTGCTTTCTGGTACCTTTGGGCCAGTCTTTCTTCTCTACATCTGTGGTAAGACATTCCTCTTCCTCACCTTACATTGATGCCTATTTGGCCAGACTTTGCTATTTGATTCATGGGAGGGTGGTGGGTCTTATTTGCCTGTAGCACTATCCACACACGTCACTTGACATGGTGTGCTTGTGCTCCCCTTAAGGTACCTTCACACATAACGATATCGATAACGATATCGTTGCTTTTTGTGACGTAGCAACGATATCGTTAAGGAAATCATTCTGTGTGACAGCGACCAACGATCAGGCCCCTGCTGGGAGATCGTTGGTCGCTGAGGAAAGTCCAGAACTTTATTTTGTCGCTGGACTCCCTGCAGACATCGCTGGATCGGCGTGTGTGACACCGATCCAGCGATGTCTTCACTGGTAACCAGGGTAAACATCGTGTTACTAAGCGCAGGGCCGCGCTTAGTAACCCGATGTTTACCCTGGTTACCAGTGTAAAAGTAAAAAAAAAAAACACTACATACTTACCTACCGCTGTCTGTCCCCGGCGCTCAGCTTCTCTGCACTCCTCCTGCACTGGCTGTGAGCGTCGGTCAGCCGGAAAGCAGAGCGGTGACGTCACCGCTCTGTTTTCCGGCCGCTGTGCTCACAGCCAGTACAGAGAAGCAGAGCGCCGAGGACAGACAGCGGAAGGTAAGTATGAAGCATTTTGTTTTTTTTACTTTTAGGATGGTAACCAGGGTAAACATCGGGTTACTAAGCGCGGCCCTGCGCTTAGTAACCCGATGTTTACCCTGGTTACCGGCATCGTTGGTCGCTGGAGAGCGGTCTGTGTGACAGCTCTCCAGCGACTAAACAGCGACGCTGCAGCGATCCGGATCGTTGTCGGTATCGCTGCAGCGTCGCTTAGTGTGATGGTACCTTTAGGCTGGTGCCCATTTGTTTGTCTTTTAGACATCTATTTAACTGTTTGTTTTGACTTTTATTATACTTGCCCTTTATTAAAAATTTACCGTTTTAAACCTCATACTCTGTTTTCTTATGCAATTGAGCCTGCACCTGATTTGGCCTTGATTCTATGAGTGGGTACATTTTTGATATACACTCATTTTTGCATATTATATGCAACTGAGTTTTTTGTCTCTCTATATTTTCGCAGATAGTTTTCTTTACTTACATGATCATACCTATAGTCTAAAGAATTTTAGTTAAAATTAAGGACTTGCGTGATAACAACTTCATGCACTTTCAATTCATCACTATAGATGAGCGGTGTTCGAGTGGAACTGTTCGCCAATTTCAAATTCGAGCTGTTTTGGGCGGTGTTCAAGTCATTCGACGAACTCGAACAAATTGCTTAAAATTCGGCAGTTCGAGTTTCTGTTCGATAACTGTTCGTTCACCGAAAGCCTAACTTGATTTGCACATTAAAACTGTTTATCATTGTTAATAGACTGTTTCTGTGTATAGTGGGCGCTGGATAGATCTGTGCTGAAATAATGCCGATCTCCATTTTTTATTTCTTTCCCACATTTACAGTGGGCCGGTGCAGTCTCTCAGCCTATCAGCAGTGCACACACACACAGCAATGTGCATGTGATGGACACAAGCAAGGGCATGTGTCATTGGCTGTGTATGTCAAATGTCCTTGCCCTATACGAACCAGCCATTTGCCCTGTCGCCACCATTTCCTCCCTGCTGCAGCTTAGTGTTAGACGGCACCGCTGTTGCTGTGGGCGCTATACAGTCTAAGAGTGTTTTTTTTTAGCAAATTTTCAGAGAGATAGGTTTAGGGAGTCGGGAGGAGTCAGTACTAGTTGTAATATCAGCCCTTTTCAGGGTAGGTTACAGCAGTTCATAGCACTTTTTACCAGGCAGGTCTGTGCCAGTGCTGTGCAAGTGATTGTCCCAGCATTTGGTGTAATCTAGCTCAGGCTGGTTTCACACTTGCGTTCTTGAACGCATGCGTTTAAAAAAAAAACGCATGGTGCAAAAACGCATGTAAACGCAGCGTTTTTTTGACGCATGCATTTAATGCATGCGTCAAAAAAATGCAGCGTTTACACGCGTTTACATGCGTTTTTGCATGCGTTTGCGTTTTTTAAAGCATTTCCCCCCCCCCCAAAAAAAAAAGGTAACCAGACACAACCAATGGGAATAGAGAGGGCGTATATGATTGTCTCTCAATATATTGACCCTAGGGGTACAGAAATTTTCACAGCTTGCTACTGTTTCCGGTGTCATGATGGATCTTTCCATGTAGAGCTTTTATTTCAACCTGGATTTCAGCTTCAAGATTTTCCTGGCCTGTGTTTTTGCTTGAGAGCAAGACCGAAACCGCCAAATATGGAGAAGGAGACAGCGTAGGCATTTTTGGAGGCACCCCATCATTGAAGTGCGTGAGAGCCGTGGAGCATATCACACGCTCTATGCGGAGCTGAATGCCAACCCGGAGAAATTCCAGGATTACACGAGAATGTCACAAGAATCTTTCCGGGATTTACTGTCTCGTGTCCAAGGATCCATACGGCGACAGGACACACGGCTCCGTAGAGCGATTCCACCCGAGGAACGTCTGCTAGTGACATTACGGTACGTTCCAAAACTAAACCAATGACCGTCAAATTTTTGGTTATGACATGTATTTTATGTTGTTTTTTTCTTTTTCTTATTTTTAAACACACCATAAAAAGAGTAGATTTTAAATGTTTTTTTTTGTTTCTTTTTCTTCTAGATTTCTTGCCACAGGAGAGAGTTTATCTTTCCTCCACTTCCAATACCGCCTTGGAATATCAACCCTGTCCGGAATTGTTATGGACACCTGTCGTGCGTTATGGAATGTACTCCGTGAGGAGTTTATACCAGTACCCACCGTGGACATGTGGCTTGAAATTTCTGATAAATTTTTGAACGTGTGTGATTTCCCCAACTGTTTAGGGGCGGTGGATGGAAAACACATCCGCATTATCAAACCTGCCAGAATCGGATCTGAGTTTTTTAACTACAAAAAATATTTTTCGGTAGTTCTCATGGCAATAGCGGATGCGGAGTGTCGCTTCATCGCCATGGACATTGGAGCTTTTGGCCGTGGCAATGATTCCCAGACTTTTAAGAGCTCGGATATGGGCCGTCGTGTGTATGGCAACAATTTTAATTTTCCCACTCCACAGCCTCTCCCCAACACTCAAGGCCCACCGCTGCCATTTGTTATGGTTGGGGATGAGGCCTTCCAGATGTGTGAAAATCTACTGAAGCCATATTCTAGTAGGGACTTGGACCACACTAGAAGGATCTTCAACTACAGACTGACCAGGGCCAGAAGAACAGTAGAGTGCACCTTTGGCCTTCTGGTTGCTAAATGGCGCGTTCTTGCAACAGCCATCAATCTAAAAGGGGAAACAGTGGACGAGGTGGTCAAAGCCTGTGTGGTTCTACACAATTACCTCATTGCTAAGGAGCGACCCCACATTGAACTTGATGAACCAGTTTCACACCCACTGCCTGATTTTCAGCATCACCCTATGCGGTCAACTGCACCCGTTGGTCTTATGCGGGACCAATTTGCGACCTATTTTGTTTCCGATATTGGACGGGTGTCATGGCAGGACAATGTTGTGTAAATGTCCTGTTGTATGTTTATCTTTACCAATTATTAAATACTGATACAAATTTTTCAAATTAATAAACTTGAATGTTGGTTGTGTTGACCATGTCTCCTATCTTTTTCCTCTCTAAACAAAGGTTGACCAAAGATGGGCAGTAGATATGTATATCATATTTTGTAATCCAAAACCAGGAGTGGGTGATAGATGATGAGGTAATAGTTATTATTTTTTTATCATAATTGACCTCTTATATTGTTGCACTCCCTATTTTGGTTTACAAATAATGATATAAAACAATGGCCGCATACTTATAATAATGGAGAAAATGTTGATTTTGGTAACCATGTTGATTTATTGGTAATCTTGTTGACGTCATTGCGTCAAGACTGTCACGCTCTCTATACCCATCAAGTCAAGTGTAAGAAATAATGAATTCATGATAAACATATACATGCTCATGAATTCACAATTTCTTACACCTGGCCAGGTGAGCATAGATATGTAGTGTGTTACAACCATTGCCACATCAGTTTGACAACCATTGTCACATAATTTGCTATATAAATAAGAGAATATGGTGAATATACAAAGCAGTAATCAACTCAATAGGTCAGGTGTCTTTTTGGACATCTGACAGGTTCAGTTGATTACTGAACTTGATTTCCACCATTTTCTCTTTGTACAGTGACACTACACTAGGTACAAAAAAAAGAGTATGGAAATAACTAATATTTTTTGGCCAACTCATATCTGCATACTGAAGAAACACATATAGATGTAGTCTTGTATTTTATACTACTGGAGATATGTTTTGGCCAAAAGAATAAGTGTGTGGCGAAGTTTGTTTTTGTGTATTGACAGCGGTGAAAGACACAATAAACCAAACATAATTGTTGCAAATTAACTTTTTTTTTATTGAGTCAACAAAGAAATTGAAACATTTATTTTTTTGTACCGCGACGGCTTGGGGTAGAGTGACGTAACTGGGGGGGGTATTAAGAACTGAAGCCTGGCTCACCGTGGAGGAGGCATAGGTGGCAGGAGAAGGGGCAATGAAACTGGAAGGGTCTGGAAGTTCGGGGATGGGGCTTAACACATGAGGGGCTTGAGACACACTGGAAGGGTTAGACACAACAGACAATACAGACACGTCGGTAGGTGATGGGGAAGGAATACTCAGAGTTTTTTGTTTTTTATGTGTTTTTGGCGTTTTCCTTTGGGTTTTCCTGGTAGGGGGATGTCTTCTTGGGCTAATAGGATGTTGAGTGTTGGCGGGAGACACATCAGGATCTGGCTCCACAATTTCACAGTCCGTTTCCATTGTGGAGCGCTCGGCAACGACAGAGTCCAACTGCATCGTAGTGGGGGGGAAAGATAAAGCCCTGCCAGGGTCCTGGTGCATCGTTGGGGGGGGACATAAAACCCTCCCAGGGTCCTGGTGCATCGTTGCGGGGGGAACATAAACCCATACCAGGGTCCTGGTGCATCGTTGGGGGGACCTAAACCCCTCCCAGGGTCCTGCTGCATTGCTGGAGGGGGGAACATAATGCCCTCCCAGGGTCCCGCTGCATTGCTGGTGGGGGGGAACATAAAACCCTGGCAGGGTCCTGCTGCATGGGGGTGGGTCCTGCCCGGAAAGCCATGGCTTGGTCCTGCTGCATCGTTGGGGGGCCGGTGCGATACGCCATGCCTGGGTCCTGCTGCATGGGGGGGGCGTCCTATACGCCAGGCCTGAGTCCTGCTGCATCGGGGGGTGTCCTGCCCGGAAAGCAATGCGTCGGTCCTGCTGCATCGGGGGGAAGGCCGGTCCGATATGCCATGCCTGGGTCCTGCTGCATCGGGAGGGGGCCGGGCCGATAAGCCACGCCAGGGTCCTGCGTCATCGTGGTGTCAGCGGAGGAGGTCCAAGCCGGAGCAGCGGTTGTCACGGTGGTGGCGGTGGGATGTCCAACATCACTCGTCATCGTGTTGGCGCTGTAGTGGAGTACACCTGTGGGTGGAATAGAGGTGGCCGTGCAGTGGTATGCAGCAGAGGTAGGAATGGTGGTTAATCGTGACAGTGACGGCACAGTTGGATATGCCGCCACTGTCTGCTTTAAATTACGACTCTGACTCTGCTGCATAGCCTGCACAAAAGCAACATTGCAGGCCTGCATCACACTCAGCTGGAGATCAGGGCTAAGGTGTTCCGACATGCCCTGCTGTATTTGGTTAAAAAAAATGATGAGCTGGCTTCTGGAGGTCGGCTTTAACTTGATCAAGGCTTTTTGCGACATCCTGGATCCGGCAATCTAAGAGGTTATGTGACACATCCATTCTGTCACCTAAAGCCTTGATTGCAAAAACTCGGGCATGAGTGACCTATCCGAAGCCCTCCGTCGCTGCCGGGATGAGCCCGCAAAAATGGGTGCAGTGAAAGAGGACTGCGAAAGGGGAATACCTGATGGGCCAGCTCCCTGGTCTCCAGTGATTGTGGAAGGCCCACCTGCTGCTGCGCTGCTGGATGGCTGGGACGGGTCCATGGCTGCCGGCTGAAGGACCGCTCCAGAACATGTTGCGACAGTCGTGCAGTGTGTACTGTGAAAAAAGAAAACAGAAAATTAATACCAAAACATAACAAGACGGTACATCCTGTGGAATTTAAAATTACATATTATGTCAATGCAATACAACCGGAAGCATGTGAGAAATATTTACGTTCTCATGAGAAGGACCGGTCTTAAAAAGGCCAGCACACGGTGGTATTTGTATAGACGGTGCCTTGCTCCGGAACCACTTGCTGCACGATTCTCTGCGCGAATGTCCTTGTTGAAGCGGTCCTTCATGGAACGCCAACGTGTTCTTATTTTGTCCACTGTGAAATAACAATAACATATAATGGTCAGAAAATGTACTTTTGGCCGTGCTCTCTTGACTGTGTGTGATGACAGAAAGTCCGAAAAGTTACTTTGATCACACACAGTCAAGAGAGCCCGGCCAAGGTCTCTGCTGCTTCACACTGCAGTGCAATACTTACCAAATGCATTACGGACCCGTGGCGGGGCATTCTCCCAGCCATCCCACAACGCTTGGGCCACCTCACTCCACAACCGACGGAGCGTACTGTTGACTGCGTGCTGTGTATCCCGGCTGTCCCACAACGGGACTCGCTCCTGGACCAGGGTGATCAGGAGATCATTATCGATCCGGTCATCGTCCCGTTGTGAAACCTAAAAGTAAAAGAAAATCATATGTTTGCTCAATCACATTGGGGAAAAAAAATACCAGAAGATGAGAAATGGCATGAATATGAAAGTCAACTTTCAGAAAAGGATCATACAAGAAAAATTAAAAGAAAATCAAGGGTACAGAAAGGAAGATTCAAGAATATTACAATGAGGACAGTTTGCCTTGTATACATACCGTCTTCCCACCGGACCTTGACTCCGCCGCTCCGTCCCTCTCTGTCCCTCAGTTGAAGTGCTCTATAAAAAAAAAAAATCAAATTGTCTCATGTGTCGATGTGACAGTCAATACTTACCAGGCTGAAGGACAAAAAACTAACCTCACTGACATGATCCAATTCTGACTGACGTGGCTCAAACTCCTCATCAGATGAAGACTCCGCAGAAGACATTCTGATGCATGTTGAAAAAAAAAAAAAGAAGACATTAGGACATGTAGATCCAAAACTTTTTAAATAAATGCATTGGCTAGGATATACTCACATTGCTCTGGGTCTTGTCCACCAATACGTCCGGGCAGTGTCTTGTCTTCTTTGGAGTCTGATGAGAAGTGACCAGAAACTTCCCCCAACCTTCCTTTTATAACCCTGCTGCTATGGGGGAGGCTTATCATTGTCTAGACAACCTTATCTAGAGTCTATTCAACCCTTGTTAAAAAAAACGCATGCGTCCAAAAACACATGCAAACGCATGCACAAAAAACACATGCGTCCCCATTGACTCCAATGTATTTTTGGACCCAAAAAAAAGCGTGAAAAACACATGCGTTTTTATGTGTCCAAAAAACGCCTCTCAAAAATACTACAAGTTGCATTTTTGAAAATGAACGCATGCAGTAAAAAAACGCATGCGATTGAAAACGCGACCAAATGCGTACACAAAAAAACGCATGCGTTTTCAATGTTAAATATAGGAAAAAAAACGCATGCGTTTTTTTGTGCAAAAAATGCTGCAGACAAAAACGCAAGTGTGAAACCACCCTTAGCCAATCCTTTTGGGCTAGTAGCATTGTCTGGTAGTCATCTGAGTAGCCCGCCTGTGAAGCTAGCTACACCGCCTGTGTATCTAAATTTTTACTGCATCTAACCCAGTAAATAGTTTTGGGCCTAGGAGCAGTGTCTGCATGTCAGTGGAGTAGCCCACCTGTGAAGCTAACTACACCGCCTGAGTATCTAAATTTTTTCTGCATCTAACCCAGTAAATCCTTTTGGGCCTAGTACCACAGTTTGGCCACTCAGTTCTGCTCGGTTTTCATCCAGTGGTTGTTGTGCCAACAACTACAGATACAGAGTTGCCAATTAGTTAAGCACTAAAATGAGTGGCAAAAGGCTTGCTGCTGTTGGAAAGGGGAATAGGCGTGTTGGAAAGGGAAAAAAAGTATGTGTCTGTGGCGTAGGTGGTAAAACAACAGTAATATCTGCAGAAGAAAGACCATCTTCCAGTCAAAGTAAGATGTCTACTTCTTTTCATGGACAATCTGATAGGATCCCTTTCTTATGACCATCACAACGAGCATCGCCAAAAATTCCAGATGAGGCACAAAAACAGAAGGTGCTTGAACGGATATAAAGTGCTCATTCAAGTGGGTTCTCCTCCATGTCAACTTCAACATCACAACTACTCCAGTCCTCAGAGTTGTCACCCCAATCGCACTTGCTTCCTCACAGCTCCAAAATCTCCAGCCGCCCCTCTGAGCATGGGGTAACAGAGATGGTTGGGTCTGTAGAGCTGCTTACTCATACTATAGCCTGGGAATCAGAGGCCTGCTCCAGAGCTTCTGTGAATCCAGATGAGGAAATGATCTGCACTCATGCCCAGAATCTTTGTGAGTCGGATCCAGGCCCAGATGAAGAAGGTTCTGAGCATAATGTAGACCCTCGTTCCCAAACTGTAACTCCTGTTGGTGGAGACAATGAGGAAGATTATGATGAGACTGAGATACCTGATTGCAACGAAAACTTGACTTTTTGGTCAGGGCACTAAGAGGTTGGCTCTGAGGACGACGGGAGTGAGAACACACAGGATGATGATAATGACGAGGTTGGAGACACCACTTACTGTCAACTCACAGTCCGCCAGTCCATGAGGTCAGCAGAGGAGGTGGAGGAGGATGCTAGTGATGAGTCTGATGACAAGGTTACGTTGCGCCTTCCTGGATAGAGACAGAGTACTGGAAGCACATCAACAACTGCATCCTCAACCCCAACTGTGCCTCTGAGCAGAAGTCGTGGTGGCTCTTCAGATCGCATGGGCTCTAAGCCTTGCATAGCCTGGGCATTTTTTGACATCGCAAACGATGACCCAACTCATGTTGTCTGTAAGATTTGTCAACAAAATCTCAGTAGAGGCCAAAAAATGACAAGCTTGAGTACTTCATGCATGAACCGTCACATGGATATGAGGCATAAGTTGCAGTGCTCACTGTGCTACAATGCGGCCTAGTGGGCTGGGTCAACCACCGTCTGCCCCATCAAGTGCATCTGCATCCTCTTCATCCTCTGTGACTGTAGGGGCAGCAATCGCACATGGTTTTGGACACAGACCTTCCACGTCTTTACCCGCAACAGTCTGTGTGATTGGCAGGTCGTCAGGACATTTGCAAGTGGAAACACCTGCTGGTGTTGAGCGCTCTCCGACATTGACACCACATTTTGATCAAGGCAACATAACATCTCCTCTGACACCTTCCTCACAGACCAGCAGTTTGCCGGGGACACTTTACTCAACTCCGTCTAAGCACGGCAGCCAGCCCCCAGTCCCTCAGATGTGGACAAGTAAAAGACCATTTCCTCCTAGCCATGACAAAGCTAAGAGTTTGAATTTCACCATTTGCAATCTGTTGGCTACAGAAATGCTGCCTTTCCACCTGGTGGACACAGAGGATTTTCGAGACCTTATGTCCGTTGCAGTGCCCCAGTACCAGATGCCCAGTCGCCACTACTTCTCAAAGAAAGCTGTGCCTGTGCTACACCAGCATGTCGCACACAACATCACCACTTCCTTGAGAAACTCTTTGTGTGACAGGGTGCATTTCACGACAGACACTTGGATGAGTAGACATGAAAAGGGGCGATACATGTCAGTGACTGGGCACTGGGTAATTATGGCGACATTAAGAGAAGGGGCTGCTGTCCAAGTCTTGCCATCCCAATGAGTTGTTCGTCGATCCTCTGTATCTCGAAGTTCCTCCACTGCTTCTGCCTCCTTAACCTCCTCTCGGTCCTCCAAATGTACCCAAAGCCTGTCTGGTAATGCCGCCCACGCTCTAACTGCGCAGAAGGAATCCTGCACACCTCCTTACTATGTTGTCACCAGGGCTCAATGGCATCAGGCAGTGTTTACATTGAAATGTCTGGGAAATGTGAGTCACACAGCTGAGGAGTTGTGGTCAGCTCTGGAGACCGAGTTCCATCAATGGTTGTTTCCACTCAACCTGCAGCAAGGGAAGGCCATGTGTGACAATGGTGCAAATCTGGGTGCGGCCCTTCGCCGTGGCAATGTCACACACGTGCCTTGCATGGCTCACGTTTTGAACCGGGTTGTTCAGCAATTTTTATCCCACTATCCCAGACTAGATGGTCTTCTGCAGAGGGCACGGTCGCTGTGTGCTCACTTCTGCCGTTCACATCCCGCAGATCAACGACTAACATCTCTACAGAAGTCGTTGGGCCTGCCAGTTCACCGGTTGAAATGCGATGTTCCAACGCGGTGGAATTCAACTCTGCACATGTTGCAGCGACTGTGGCAGCACTGACGAGCCCTGGTGCAATACATTATGATGTATAGCCTGGGCCAATGAGATCCAGAGGTGGGGCAAATCATGCTGCAGGAGTGGTCTCAGATCAGAGACCTATGCACTCTTTTGCAGTTTTGAAATAGCAATGAAGATGTTTAGTGCTGATGATGCCATTATCAGCATGACCATTGTGGTGATTTACATGCTGGAGCACACCTTAAACAGTATTAGGAGTCAGGTGATGGAACAACAGGAGGATGAGGAACAGGAGGAGTCATATGGGGAAGGGATAATATCTCCAAGGTCCAGACGGTTGGCAGCACCAAGGCGACTGGCATTGGAGGCTGGGGGAGAGGGATTACCGAGGGCGCATGGTAGCTGCCAAACTGTTGAGAAAGGTTCAGGAGGCGAGGAAGAAGTGGAGGACGAACTGGCGCTCGGCATGGAAAACTCATCAGATGAGGGAGACCTTGATCAAATTTCTGTTGTGCGAGTTTGGTGGGAGAGGGCAGAGGAAGTAAGCATGATTCTCACCTCGCCACCACCAAGACAACTAGGACTTGGTCCTCCTGGATGCGCAAGACACATGAGTGCCTTCTTGCTGCACTAGCTGCAACATGACCCTCGGATTGTCAGTATCCGAAGTAATGCCGACTACTGGGTTGCCACACTCTTAGATCCCCAGTACAAAAGTAAATTTGGCGAAATAATTCCTGCCATAGAAAGGGATTCACGCATGCAGGAGTAACAGCAGAGACTGTTATAGAATCTAACATCTGTTTTTCCTCAAAACACGAGTGGTGCACGAAGTGAATCTCTGAGTTCTAACTTGCCAACCTTGGGACTATCGAGTCATCATCACTCAAACCGTAACAGTAACATCATATCTGGTGGTAACAGCAATTTTTTCCAATCGTTTCAAGATTTTTTTTATACCATCCTTTGCAAGGCCACAGGAGACAAGAAGTCTGACGCACAGCCAACGCCTAGAGACGATGGTACAAGAGTATCTCCAAGTTAACATCAATGCCATGACTGTGAAACTGGACCTTGCTCATTTTGGGCTTCCAATCTTGAAAAATGGCCTGAGCTCGTCACTCACGCCTTGGAGATCTTGTCGTGCCCCGCAGCCAGCGTTCTCTCTGAACGTGTGTTCAGCGCTACTGGTGGTGTGCTGACAGATAAGCGCACGCGGCTGTCCAGCGACAATGTAGACAGACTAACGTTCATCAAGATGAACAAATCCTGGATCCGCAAGGACTTTTCTACCCCTGTGTCATCTTGGGGAGACTGAAAGCTTAATGATTTTTGAAAATCACTTTACCAACCGTTTTAAAAAAGTCTGGCGAAATTGATGCCAATTAAGTGGTGTCTGTGGCCGAATTTTTGGAAAAAATGGAGACTCTTTTTTGAGTCCCCTTGCTGAGTTTTACATGACATTGCCATCGTCAATTCCAGGTGGGTGGGGTATTCTGCAGAGTTGTTTACTCATACTATGGCCTGGGATTCAGAGGGCTGTTCCAAAGCTTCAGTGTCTGCTAGTCAGCAGAGTAGCCTAGCCACCCACCGCCTGTTTACCTAAGTACGATTTTTAACAGCATCTGGCCCAGGAAATCCTTTTGGGCCTAGTAGAATTTGGTACTACTCAGCAGCGTACTCCACCCATGAAGCAAGCTACACCGCCTGTTTACCTAACTACTATTTTTTAACGGCATCTAGCCCAGGAAATCCTTTTGGGCCTAGTAGAATTTAGTGCTACTCAGCAGCGTACTCCACCCATGAACCAAGCTACACTGCCTGTTTACCAAAGTATTATTTTTTAACGGCATCTAGCCCAGGAAATCCTTTTGGGCCTAGTAGAATTTGGAGCTACTCAGCAGCGTACTTCACCCATGAAGCAAGCTACACCGCCTTCTTCCTTTATCAATCTAACCCCTCGGTTCTGGGGTGTCCACTCTCCCTCCAGCTCTCTCCTTCTCACATGTGGTCTACCACATTGTATTCACACTGTGGCAAATCTTTTGGGCCCAGGCATAAGAAGTCGTCGAGGTAATGGATAATATGTGCCACCTTACAAACGTCCATGAAGACACATTCGAGGAAGCAACTAAATGCTGCAAATAGTGAGCAGGATATGGAGCACCCCATGGGCAAACAATGATCTATTTAGTAGCTAAATCATGAAGCACCAAGGTAGATGATATAAGAGAGCAAACCAAATTAGCTCTCCTAAAGCGCCCAGCGGGCGGCAAAACATCAGGACAACTCCAAAAGAGATTCAACACAAAAAAAATGGAGCAAAAATGTCCATAACCACATAGTTATAAAAATATGTAACATCTTTATTTATTTAGGAATAACACACTGTCAAAATTGCAAATAAGTGCTGTATGCACTATGCATTTAAAAGAGGACAACAGGAAGGAGACATGACGATGGCCAAGCAAAGACGGGGGAAAGATAACAAGTGCACATCCCTTCTAATTTAGCAATAGTAGTAAGACAATGATCTCTATATATAGGGTCCAACCGGTATCCCTTTAAGAAAAATAGCTCTGATACAATGAATTTGATGCAGCAAATAGTGAATCAAGCTTACCCATTGCGGTCATCTGAATAAAGTACCCCCTCCTTGCTTGGCGCCCCCTCAATGTCTGTTTTGGCCATTAGGGTGCCCCTTCCCAACTTCTTGACCTGCCTGATTGCCTCATCAAAGGAGGTACAGTACATAGTACTGTTCTTGGTTCCGCGTCGATGTTGTCATTTACTGACCTGCCCCTTGGATATGACAAATGGTGGATTAGTCTGAATGTGTTGGGTTCCTTTTTTGGCACAACTCCCAATGGGGGTACCACTACGTCCTCCAAGGAAAGTGTTCTGACTGGACCTGCCGCCATTCTACCTAAAGATATTTCTTTTTAAAAAAATTTTTGTCACGACATCTGGGTGTTGGTAGGGTGATTTTAGATTTTTACTCCAACCTTTCTTCATTTTAGAAGGGCATGACATGCCTATATCTGTGTCTCCTCCTCCTTTTACTCCTCCACCTCTTTTCTTTTCGCATGACTATATGTAGTTGTGACTTTTCCATGTGTTTGTTGTGTCTTCTGAGCAGTTTGTCAGCTTTTGGACACCTTTTAAGGTGTTTTCTATGTGTTTTCTATGTGTTTGTATGTGTTTGTGTTTGCCTGCCATTGGTTTCAATGGGGTTCGACTGTGTTCGTCGAACACGTCCCAGTTCGACGAACCGAACCGAACTTGAACACTAGGGAGGTGGCTCAACTATTCATCACTAGGAAATTGGCATCACAGCAACTAAACAGAAGTAATCACACTTTCAAAAAAATCCAAAACTTTTGGTTGTCACTAGGGTTGAGCGACTTTTAGTTTTTTAGGGTCCAGTCGGGTTTCGCGAAAAGTCGAGTCGAGTGAAATCGGCCGATTATCGCGCAAAGTCGGGGATCGACCGAAACACGAAACCCAATGCAAGTCAATGGGGGAGCATAGTCGGCAGTGAGTGGAGGCCAGGAAAACACCTACAGTGCCCATTTTAATGGCAAAAACATCCATTCTTGTTACTGAAGCTTGTCAATCTTAATTTACCTTATAATAATAGTAAGGCATTGGAAATTGGGGGTCATTTGGCTAAAGTTGTGGGGGGTAGGGCTGGTTCAAGTATTTAGTGGGCCCAGGAAATCTGGACCACGTCACGGCAGTGGAGCAGGGAGAGGTAAGTATTTAAACTTTGCAAGTGCTGTGATCCTGAGCAAGCAGGGGGGCCCACTCGTTGGCATTGGCACTGGCACAGGGCCCCTCAAAGTACGGCAGTGTGTTTGCACGGCGGGGGCGCCTCCCACCGGCAGCAACACTTTTGCGTACTATGAGGTGCCCTGTGCCAGTGACGTCGCCAACGAGTATTCCCCCCCACCTGATGAAGGAACCTGCACTTTCATCTGCACCTTCCTCTTTGTCCCCGTGTAAGGTGGTATGGTATGCGGGAAGGGGAACCTGACTTTCAGCAGGGTCACATTCTGGCTGTGTAGTGTGCACGGGGAATGTAGCGTTCTGGGTCAATGTATCAGCAGACTCATCTATCATTGGCTGGGCAATGGGCAGGATGAGGAGGAAACACAGATATAGGCCCAAATAATAAAGTGGGCTAAATGCAGTTCAAAATTGGTAACAGGACTAACCAGGGGGCATTGCTTTGTTCAGTGGAGTACAAATGTAATGAGAGGCTGACACAGTGAGTAGGCCCAAATCAGTAAGTAGGCTAAATGTAGTTCAAAATTGGTAACAGAAGTAAACAGGCGGCACTGGTTTGTTCAGTGTAGGAGAACATCAAGGAGCGGCAGACACCGTTAGTAGGGCCAACAAAACAAGTAGGCCAAATGCAGTGTTATATTATAAACAATTTAACGAGAGCCTGAAAATAGAAGCTAGGGAAAGGCAACCTGGAGAACACCTTGGAGCGGAAGACACTGTTTGTAGAACCAAGACCCAACTTGTAGGCCTAATGCAGTGTTGTTTCAACAACTACTTAACAAGAGCTTGAAGATAGAAGCTAGGGAGAGGCAACCTGGAGAACACCCTGGAGCGGCAGACACCGTCCCTACAACCCAGACCCAACTTGTAGGCCAAATGCAGTGTTGTTTCAACAACTATTTAACAAGAGCTTGAAGATAAAAGCTAGGGAGAGGCACCCTGGAGAACACCTTGGAGCGGCAGACACCGTCTCTAGAACCCAGACCCAACTTGTAGGCTTAATGCAGTGTTGTTTCAACAAGTACTTAACGAGAGCCTGAAAATGGAATTTCAGGACAGGAAACCTGGAGAACAGCACGGAGCGGCATACACCGTTAGTAGGCCCCAACCAAACTAGTAGCCCCACTGCAGTTGTTCGATTAAAAAACTATTTAACAAGATCCTGAAGATTGAAGCTCAGGAAAGGCAACCAGGAGAACACCTTGGAGCGGCAGACACTGTTAGTAGGCCCCAACCAAACTAGTAGCCCCACTGCAGTTGTTTGATTAAAAAACTATTTAACAAGAGCCTGAAGATTGAAGCTCAGGAAAGGCAACCAGGAGAACACCTTGGAGCGGTAGAAACCGCCTCTTCAACCCAGACCCAACTTGTAGGCCTAATGCAGTGTTGTTTCAACAACTACTTAACGAGAGCCTGAAAATGGAATTTCAGGACAGGAAACCTGGAGAACAGCACGGAGCAGCATACACCGTTAGTAGGCCCCAACCAAACTAGTAGCCCCACTGCAGTTGTTCAATTAAAAAACTATTTAACAAGAGCCTGAAGATTGAAGCTCAGGAAAGGCAACCAGGAGAACACCTTGGAGCGGCAGACACTGTTAGTAGGCCCCAACCAAACTAGTAGCCCCACTGCAGTTGTTTGATTAAAAAACTATTTAACAAGAGCCTGAAGATTGAAGCTCAGGAAAGGCAACCAGGAAAACACCTTGGAGCGGCAGACACTGTCTCTACAACCCAGACCCAACTTGTAGGCCTAATGCAGTGTTGTTTCAACAACTACTTAACAAGAGCTTCAAGATAGAAGCGAGGGAGAGGCAACAGAGAGAACACCTTGGAGCGGAAGACTCAGTTTGTAGACCACAATGAAACTTGTGGCCCCAATGCAGTTTTATAATTCTGACAAGCTGAAAATCAGCCTTTTTTTTTTTTTTTTAGAGGAGGACAGCTGTATTAAGTGGCACAGACAGACACTGCTAGTAGGCCTTACACCACAAAGTAGGCTCACTGCAGGATGAAAAAAAGTTACATGGGTACACGGTCGGCATTGGTGTGCTCAGCGGAGGACAAATGGAAGGAGGGACCGCAGACAGACTTAGTAGGCAAAAAAAAATAAAAAAAATTAGGCTCAATGCAGTTTGAATTATCTTGCAGGGGTACACAGGCAGCATTGGTGTGGTCAGCGCAGGACGATTGGAAGGAGTGTCTGACACAGTTAGTACTCACAAAAAATAAATAGATGTTATTGTCTCGCAATACAACAAAACCAAAAAACAAAAGGGTGGCATACTTAGGTACAGGGGTGGGCTCCTCTGCTGAGTTTCAGACATAGTAATTTGGCACTAAGTATTTACTGGTGTCAATATAGGACAGTGCCCCTGACTATTTTAAGTAGCATCATACATGTCAACAAATTGGTATTGTCAGTGCCAGGCATTGAACGATGTCAGCACATAGACTAAACATTGTTGGAGCTGTGAGAGATAATTTTGCAAGTGGTAGAACAGTGTTTGAGCTGGGGGGGGAACTTTCTTGTGGCCGGCGGTACAGGCCCAGGGCCCCTCATGTTACAAAGGTGTGTCTGACATTGGTTGTGCGCCACCACCGCCAGAGACACTTTATTGTACTATGAGGGACCCAGTGGCAGTGCCGTCGACCAAATGTGGGCACACCCACCTCTTCAGACAAACGGCACTCTCACGGGTGCTTGCGCCAAGTGGCGAGACCACGGCCCGGTGGGGGGAGTTAGCCCATTTAGGGAGGTGTAAACATGTCGTATGCTGGACAAACAGCTGCTGCAAATTAAGAGATTGGAACAGTCAGTAAGACCAGTCCACAAGCGAGACCTTTTTATAGGAAAGCTAGGTGTCAGCTGGGAAAGGTGGTGCAAAATAATTCGAAATCCACGAGTGGTTCATTTTAATGAAGGTTAGATTATCAACATTTTGGGTAGCCAGACGAGTCCTTTTTTCGGTCAATATTGAACCAGCAGCACTGAATACTCTTTCTGATAGCACACTAGCTGCTGGGCAAGCAGGCTCCTGCAATGCATATTCTGCCAATTCAGGCCAGGTGTCTATTTTGGATGCCCAGTAATCAAATGGGAATGACGGTTGAGGGAGAACATCGATAAGGGATAAAAAATAGTTAGTAACCATACTGGACAAATGTTGTCTCCTGTCACTTTGAATTGATGCTGCAGTACCTGTCCTGTCTGCGGTCATTACGAAATCACTCCACAACCTGGTCAGAAACCCCTCTGTCCAACGCCACTTCTGATTTGTGCAACTCTAACACCTCTGCCCTGTTGCCCCCTGCAGCTCGTGTGAGAACCATCACCGGCGCTGTGTGCTGGGAATGCCTGAATCAAACGGTCTACAAGAGTTGCTTGTTTGGTTGCCAATATTTGTTCGAGGTTCTCATGTGGCATGATATTTTGCAATTTGCCTTTATAGCAAGGATCAAGGAAGCAGGCCAACCAGTAATCGTCATCGGTCATTATTTTAATAATGCGTGGGTCCCTTTTGAGGATACATAAGGCATAATCCGCAATGTGGGCCAAAGTTCCAGTTGTCAAATCTGCGGTTGTGCTGGGTTGAGGGGCAGTTTCAGGCAAATCTACGTCACTTGTCTGCCTCAAAAAACCTGAACCCAGCCTTGCAACGCCACCAGTTTCTATTGGCCCCGGAGAAGCTTAGTCATTCAAAAAATACTCATCCCCATCATCCTCCTCGTCCTCCTCCTCTTCGCCCACTACCTCGTCCTGTAGATTGCCTTGACCAGACAATGGCTGTCTGTCATCAAGGCTATCCTCTTCCTCGGCTGCAGACGCCTGCTCCTTTATGTCCGTCAAACTTTGCATCAGCAGATGCATCAGGGGGATGCTCATGCTTATTATGGCGTTGTCTGCACTAACCAGCCATGTGCATTCCTCAAAACACTGAAGGACTTGACACAGGTCTTGTACCTTCGACCACTGCACAGCTGACAACTCCATGTCTGTCATCTAACTGCCTGCCCATGTATGTGTATCCTCCCACAAATACATAACAGCACGCCTTTGTTCGCACAGTCTCTGAAGCATGTGCAGTGTGGAGTTCCACCTTGTTGCAACGTCGATGATTAGGCGATGCTGGGGAAGGTTAAAAGACCGCTGATGGTTCTGCATACGGCTGGAGTGTACGGGCAAATGGCGGATATGCATGCAAAGTCTGCGCACTTTGAGGAGCAGGTCGGGTAACCCCGGATAACTTTTCAGGAAGCACTGCACCACCAGGTTTAAGGTGTGAGCCAGGAAAGGAATGTGTTTCAGTTGGGAAAGGGCTATGGCAGCCATAAAATTCCTTCCGTTATCACTTACTACCTTGCCTGCCTCAAGATGTACAGTGCCCAGCCATTACTCAGTTTCTTTCTGCAAGAACTCGGACAGAACTTCTGCGGTGTGTCTGTTGTCGCTAGTGTTGAGCATTCCGACACCGCAAGTATCGGGTATTGGCCTGACAGTTAGTACTCCCAAAAAATAAATATATGTAAATGTCTCGCAATACAATAAAACCAAAAAACAAAAGGGTGGCATACTTAGGTACAGGGGAGGGCTCCTCTGCTGAGTTTCAGACCTAGTAGTTTGGTGCTAAGTATTTACTGGTGTAAATATAGGACACTGCCCCTGACTAGTGTTGAGCATTCCGATACCGCAAGTATCGGGTATCGGCCGATACTTGCGGTATCGGAATTCCGATACCGAGTTCCGATACTTTTCTGGTATCGGGAATCGGTATCGGATCCATATTAATGTGTAAAATAAAGAATTAAAATAAAAAATATTGATATGCTCACCTCTCCGGAGGCCCCTGGACATCACCGCTGGTAACCGGCAGCCTTCTTTGTTTAAAATGAGCGCGTTTAGGGACTTCCATGATGTCACGGCTTCTGATTTGTCACGTGCCGCTCATGTGACCACCAGGTGACCAATCAGAAGCCGCTACATCATTCTCAGGTCCTAAACTCCTCATTCTAGGAATTTAGGACCTGAGAATGACGTTGCGGCTTCTGATTGGTCGCGTGGCGGTTACATGAGTGGCACGCGACCAATCAGAAGCCGCGACGTCATTCTCAGGTCTTAAACGTGCTCATTTTAAGCAAAGAAGGCTGCCGGTTACCAGCGGTGATGTCCAGGGGCCTCCGGAGAGGTAATTATATCAATATTTTTTGTTTTAATTCTTTATTTTACACATTAATATGGATCCCAGGGCCTGAAGGAGAGTTTCCTCTCCTTCAGACCCTGGGAACCATCAGGATACCTTCCGATACTTGGTGTCCCATTGACTTGTATTGGTATGGGGTATCGGTATCGTCGATATCCGATACTTTTCGGGTATCGGCTGATACTATGCGATACCGATACTTTCAAGTATCGGACGGTATCGCTCAACACTAGTTGTCGCCCAAACACTTCATTGCCAATACAGCCTGCGGACGCTTGCCACTAGCTGTCCCATAATGGGACACCTCATGTGCAACAGTAGCAGCTGCGGATGGAGTGGTTGCGCGACTGCGGTCTGTGGACAAGCTCTCGCTTCTGCAGGAGGACGAGGAGGAGGGGGGGCGAACGCCTACAGCCAGCAGTTTCCTAGACCGTGGGCTAAGCAGAACTGTCCCAATATTGCTGTCCCCTGTGGACCCTGCATCCACCACATTAACCCAGTGTGCCATGATGGACACGTAACGTCCTGTGGCAGGGAGATTTTTTCTATTCCCGCAAATTGGAGTATTTGAGCATCACCCCCATGTCGTTCATTTATATGTTTTATTAGGCGGGGAACTCCTTTTCCTGTTCGTATGTGGGCATTGTAATTATTGTAGTTACCATCTAACAGGTGCTTCATTAAAAATCGGCTCAATAACGCACGTAATACGCGATTTTATTTCGTGTAGAACAACTCATGTAGTTTATATTCTATACTGTCCTTGCGGCTTCTTCTATATCAAAAAAACAATTTGCCCTATGTTTTACGTTTCAGAGAACATTTAAATTCAATACGAACAGGAAAAGGAGTTCCCCGCCTAATAAAACATATAAATGAACGACATGGGGGTGATGCTCAAATACTCCGATTTGCGGGAATAGAAAAAATCTCCCTGCCACAGGACGGAGGTAATTTAAATTGTATGCTGTTACGTAATGAAGCGAAGTGGATTATAAAGGCGAACGCGTCTGGACCAATAGGGTTCAACGAAAAAATAGACATGTCCGTTTTTTTGTAAAAAATCCTGTGTAAATATAATTATGATTCATTCCTCCTATAGTGATATTGTTTGCTATATGTTATTGTTTTTATTTGTCTTTTAAATTGTCTCAACTGTTGTTCTCCGGATAGTGGCCACTTGTCCATTATGACGTGGGAGGAAGAGGGAAGGGCTCTGGGGCTCTGCAGCCAAAAGGCCTCCCTCCATTCGTCACTGGATCTGTTGAAGTGCTTGCAGCACGAAACAGCTGTCATCCGTATGTGTTTCACCACCCTCCCTGCACCGCATGATTTCATGTGAATAAATCGCTTTTTGCTTAACACCGGTGAGTGCGCTGTTACTTTTCTTGTTCTGGATAGCTCCATGGAGTAACCCGTTGTGTCGCCTGACGCATCCTTCTCTGTTGTTCTTGGTGAAGAAGACAAAGAAGCGACTTGTCCCTGACTGTGAACATCCACTAACGACACGCTGCTTTTACATTTAGCAGTTTCAGAAGAGGAGGTGAAAGAGCTAGAGGCTGAGTCAGCAAGGAAAGCCAAAACTTGTTCTTGCTGCTCCGGCTTTAAAAGCGGTTTTCCTACTCCCAGAAAAGGGAGCGTTCGAGGCCTTGTGTAGCCAGACGACGAACCTGGCTCAATAACTCGAGACTTAGGTGCCATATTGCTTTTCCCACAACCACCTGATGCTCCACCACCACTACCATCATTACCAGCTGGCAATGACCGCCCACGGCCACGACCTCTTCCGCCAGACTTCCTCATTGTTTGAAAAACGTAACCAAACTAACGGTATTTGTTACTGTAAAACCAGTTACAAGGTGAACTCAAACTTCTGTTGGATTTATATATCCCTTTATAGGTGGGTGAGACTGCAGGGAAAATCAGGCCCAATGTATAACAGTACACAGCTTCAGTGGCAGACAGATATGCCACTAACAGGACTGACGCTGATGCAGACACTACCAATAAAAATCTCCCCCTTTTTATTTTTTCTGGGAGAATATTGAAGAAATGTGGCCCACTCTTATACAGTATATGTTCTGTGGCACAAAATTAGGGACAGATGCCACACACAGCACTGGCAATGAGGCAGAATTGCCAATCTTAATCTCCCACTATTTTTTTTTCAGGGAGAATTTAAAAGAAATCTGGCCCAGTATTACACACTAGGTTTAATGTGGCACAAAATTTGAGACAGGTGGCACACACAGGAGTGGCACTGAAGCAGAAATGCCAATCTTAATCTCCCACTATTTTTATTTTTTCAGGGAGAATTGAAAAGAAATCTGGCCCAGTATTACACACTGGGTTTAATGTGGCACAAAATTAGAGACAGATGCCACACACAGCACTGGCACTGAGGCAAAATTGCCAATCTTAATCTCCCACTATTTTTTTTTATTTATGGGAGAATTGGCAAGAAATCAGGCCCACTGTTAGACTGTATGTTTTCTGTGCCAGAAAATGAGACACAGATGCCACACACAGGACTGCCACTGATACAGATTTGCCAATTTTAATCTGCACCTTTTTTTTTTCTTCAGGGAGACTAGTGAATAATTCTGGGCCATTGTATTAGAGTATATTTTCTGTGGCAGAAAGTGGCTTGAAGAGATATAATGAAACAAAAAAAATAAAAAAAGGGACTGTCCTACAATTACTATCTCCATGCAATAAACTCAGCAAAGTACGCCAGGCAGCAATAACAAGGAGTGGACTGCTGCACAAAAAAGTCAAAAGTGTGCACAAACAAACAAGATAGCTGTGCAGAAAGGAAGGAGCAACAGGATTTGTGCTTTGAAAAAAGCAGTTGGTTTGCACAGCGGTGTACAAACAGCAATGCAGCTATCAGGGAGCCTTCTAGGGCAGCCCAATGAGCTACAGCGCTGAGGAAAAAAAATGTAGCCTCCACTGTCCCTGCAAACAAAAGGTGGTGTTGGACAGTGGAAATCGCTACAGCACAAGCTGTTTGGGGGTTAATGTACCCTGCCTAACGCTATCCCTGCTTCTGATGAAGCGGCAGCAACCTCTCCCTATGCTCAGATCAGCAGCAGTAAGATGGCGGTCGGCGGGAACGCCCCTTTATAGCCCCTGTGACGCCGCAGAAAGCAAGCCAATCACTGCAATGCCCTTCTCTAAGATGGTGGGGACTGAGACCTATGTTATCACTCTGCCCACACTCTGCGTCCATCTTCATTGGCTCAGAAATGGCGCTTTTCGCGTCATTGAAACGCGACTTTGGAGCGAAAGTCGCGTACCGCATGGCCGACCCCACAGAGGGATCGGGTCGGGTTTCATGAGACCCGACTTTGCCAAAAGTCGGCAACTTATGAAAATGACCGACCCATTTCGCTCAACCCTAGTTGTCACTGTTAATTATGTGATTTTGCCTGTAATAACACAGTGGTCCATGTCGTGATTCGGTCTCTACAGCCTGCACATGCTGTTTTATGAGTTCTGATCCCCCTTGTCATATAGACACATTTAAGTCCACAGCCCATAGATTCCAATGTTTTTAATTTTGTTTTAATACATTTTACCAATGACTTTTTATTTTATTCAGGTGTGTAATATAGGTTATATTGTGTAATAAATCATTAAGTGTTTTATTTTAGATTTGTAATTAACATTCATCCCGTGACACTGCGGAACGTTGACACAGTCATGTGCCTGGTTTGGCAGGCTTTTTCAAAATAATACAGTATAAATGGACAGTCAAACCAGGTTTCTGTCCTGATGAAGAGGTCCTGCGTGAACTCGAAATGCATTCACCCTATAAACCTGTACAATAAATATTATAAATTTTATCCATTGGAAGCAATTGTGGATTCATCATCAGCAGTGCATGAGTGACATCTCTTCCATGATTATTTTATGCAAGGAACATGTGTGAGCTTTCCCCAGTATAGGACCAGCACAAAGTTTGCACTATTATCGCACATGGCCTTCCCTTGCTCCAGATTTAGTTTATAGGAGACAACTATTTCTCTAACTTGGCCTGGATAGCTGTCGACAACTCTTGAGCTGTGTGACTGTGATCTCAGAGGCATATTAATTTGAACACTGCCTGATTGCGGTGGGCCATGGTTGCGCAGTACAGAGATGGGGGATTCTACTGTTGGAATTAGTTTTTGATTAAGGAAGAGTTTGAGGGCAGAGGTACAGGCTCTAGAGGAGGTGGATGAGCCAGAAGCAATGTAGTAACTGTTAGATACAGACGTTTGTACCGCAAGCTGGGGGATTCAAAAACTTGTGGAACAGCCCCTTGGTCACCTGCCTCCACAGCTACCAGAGTCACCCCGTGTCCTGTCAGCGAGATGTAATAATGTTAGTGATGAAATTATGTGTTAGTGGGGAAATGCACCCTGACAGACGTAGATTTTTTCAGGGAGTGGGTGATGTTGTCAGTGACATGCTGGCATAGTACAAGCACGCTTTCTTAGAGAAGTATTGGCGACTGAGCAATTGGTACTGGGAGACTGCGATGCCATCAACTTTCTGAAACCGTCTGTATCCACCAGGCAGAAAGGCAGCATTTCTGTGGTCAACGGATTGGGGATAGTAGAGTTCAAGCTCTAAACTTTGGCAAGTGTAGGAGGAAATATTCTTTTATGTGACTACAACTGAGGCCTGGCTGCAGTGCTGAGAGAGGGTGGTGTATGGAAGTGCAGAGGCGAAATTAGGAAAAGCAAAAGAGAAGTGAATATGATTTGACAGAATATAGTCCAGCTTTGATAAATCACCTGAAAGTGCTTGTCTGCTAAGGGAACCTGTCATGCAAAAAAAATGCTACTAACCTGCAGATATGTGGTTAATCTGCATGTCAATATAATTCTGAAAATGAATGAACTTTGCTCCTCCTAGCAGCCTTTTGCTTTCAATTATAGAGGCACAGCTTCAATCACCGCTGAATGTGTAGTAAGCAGCTGCTGTAACCAGGCCCCAGCACTAACTGACAGCTGACTAAAATTCTGAGTCAGCTATCAGTCAATACATGGGCATGGTTACAGCTGCAGGTCACTATGAACTGAGCAGTGACTAAAACCTCATCAGCCAACCCTTATGACTGAAAGTCCCAAGCTGACGGGAACAAATTTAATTTCATACAGTGGGGCTTTCTGTTTCAGAATAATATTAACCTCATATCTGCAGGTTAATAGCATTAATTTTTAAAGGTTTAAAGGATAGCTGGTGAAGGCCGAAGTTGGTGAGTATGAAATTAGGTGGAGGGAACCACTCCAGAACTGCAATAAACAAATTGATGGAGTGGTGCCTTAATTCTGTTATATTAAGAAACAGAATGCTTTAACATCAGGAAACAAAGAGGATAATTTTAAACTTAAAAGAGGACCCGGCACTGGAGCACAAAGAAATATGTGGCAGTTTCCATTTTCTTCCTGACATTTTCAGGCTAACAACAGAGAGACATTTAAAATCTACTCTGCAGGGTTGTGTGTAGGGAAGAGAGGGTGATAATGCAAAAAGTGCTATTTTGACCTTCATCATAGCACATGCACCTCAGAAATAATCAGTCTTATTTGTTTGCTATGACTTGAGAAAATGGAAGTCAAATGAGACTGAAAGATCAGATGATATCATTAACATGCTGTCATACTGAGATGTTGAGCTTCAAACCTTCAATTCACACAATCATTCATGTACTAAGTGCCTAGTGAAGAAACGTAAGCGACTGATTTTATGTTCTCTTTGTGCGCTTCAAGTGCATATGTTATATGTAATGCTAGAATTGTGTATAATGCAGTAGAATATGCTCTTCTACTGTGTTCTTTGTTAGTGTTAAACATTTTTTGGCATAAAATGTATAATTTCAACATTGTAATAAATTATGAGAAATAAAAGTACAAACAATTTAGATAAAATTTGCTGTCATGGTATTATTAATAGTATTACTATTGCTACATAAATTAAAATATTCAGGACATAACTATGGAGGTGGTTCTGCAGTCTCATCCAGAATGGAGCAGAATTGTGCATACTTTGCCTCTTGCTCTATTCATTATCTGTAGAGCTGCTGTGGGCTTCGCTTAGCTATTTCCAACAGTTCTATAGACAATTGATGAAGTAAATATCAGATGATACAGATCCCAGATATATAATGTAATATAACATACACATGATTGGGCTCCGTCAGTTCCAGCATTAAAAACGTAACCGCGAGGATGCGCTTTGCTCACTTGTTGTCATTTATCAAGTAGAGTGTCAGCCATGTCCTGGAGTATTATAGTCCTTTAGTCCAAGAAACCAGCAAAGGTAAGGGTCAAAACAAACAAATCTCTCACTTTTGACAGATGTCAGCAAAGAGAATAAACTAAAATATAACTTTTAATGATAATTATAAAAACTACCCATAAAAAAAGTGATATAGTGCATATTAAAATCTCACTAATTAGCTTACACTCCTTATGAACCAAACACAGGGATATCTACATGCCAATCACGGAGATTCCCTAATTATTAGTGCATACGACTGATCCCAATTCTGATCATCATTCAAACTGAATACAAATTCATGTAATAAATGACTGTGATCATAATACAATGTTCCCAAAATAATCCAAGATATCCAGCCTCTCCTCCTATTATTGGAAACAGAAGCAAGTGTCACAGTCTATAAGTGAACATACATCACTGGGTGCACATGTTACATTCATCCAGTTTTATAATGAATACATGAAATGATGTCACCGATATGAGGAAATGGCACCGACCATCAATCTTTCATTTCAGGATAGCCGAAATCCATAGAAAGGAGAGAGGTAATCTAGTCCTATTAAGCCCTGTAAAGGCTATCATGGCCCTAACCCCCAAAATTTCCGCCCTAAAAAGGGCAGTCCACAACTGACCGCTACAATAATAGCCCTAGTCGTCCCTGTGCGTCCCGACGCGTTTCATCACCACTATGAATCCTCAGGGGACCTCTGCCCCCTACTTGGGTACATTGCTAATGCAAGAGTAAAGGGGGGTTGTTGCTCCCAGACTTTTTATGGTCATATCACCGCGCCCGTTGTGATTGCCTTTATAGGCCATTTCTTAATTGGTCAGAAAAAAACACATTATAAATTTGTCCAATCAAAATGACTCACCCATCTATGCTGGAACGCACGCCGGAGTCTCAATAGCCTATTACAGCAAGTGATTCAAAGATGGCCGCTGAAGTTCCGGTTCATCATTCCGGGAGAGACCCTTGGAACGCATAAATGCATTCCAATTGAGAGTTCCGGTTTAACCAACAGGAAGTGACGTATGCTTCTTTATATTCAAGTATTTATAGTTCAGAACAGATTTTCTTTTTAAATATTTTTTTTTAATTTTTTGAATAAAAACCAGGAATTGGGAATAGGGGAGGGAAAATATAACAGTGCAGAATAGGGAGAGGGAATGGAAAGGGATACAATTAAAGAAAAAAAAAACTAGAGAACCAAATGTAATACAATAGTTCAACAGCAACAAAACGCATAAATACATTTAAATGAGTGCGATATTTTGGAAGGACACGTAAATTACAATTATTTGTTTTATTTGAAAATCTATTAGGAGGTTAAGGAGTATAGAATTTATCAATCCAAATCTTCCATTTTTTCAAGAAATTTTTAATACCACTATTATTTACAGCGAATCTCCACTCCAAAAAATTGTGTTGGTGAATTTGATCTATAAAGTCTTCAAATTTAGGGAGATCTGGCTTATTCCACCAGAGCGCTAACATATATTTGACAACAAGAAATATATGAATGATAATGAATTTAACCTGAGGGTCAACTATTTCCTTGTCCAGGGAAAAGAGAGCTCGTTGTGGTGTAAGCACAAAATTATCAGTGAGTGAATTAATATAATTAGAAACTTTTGACCATAGAAGTTTTACCTTCGGGCAACTCCATAAAAGATTATATAAATTACCTTGGTGGCCACATTTCCGCCAGCAAGTTGGTGAATAATCCGGAATTATGTGTGCTAATCTAATTGGGGTATAATACCACCTAGTAATTACCTTAAAATAGGACTCATGTAAAGCTAACGAAATGGTGGATTTGTAAGTGGTCTTAATAGCATTGTCCCAGCTCTCAGCCCGAAAGGATTTATTGAGGTCAGATTCCCACGTCTTCAAGTAAACATTTTTGAAACCAACACCATCTTTATTGAAAATTCTGCAGAGGTTGTTTAGGCTCCATATATTTTTATTTTTAATATTGCACAGTAGTAAAACGAAAATAACTAGGTTAAGAGGTTTGCTACCTAGTAGTTTCTGAACACCTTCTTTTAAAATTATATAAGGGATTAATTCAGAAGAGGGAAGATTAAATTTTATTTTTAAATCACTAAAAGTGAGGAATTTAATTCCATCATATATATTACCAATCTTTTTAATTCCTGACTTACTCCAGGAATCGGATAGTGAAAAATTATAAATCGTGGATAATAGTTGAATAGGAAACTTCAAGATTTGTTCAGTTCTGTTAAAGTTCTTCCTTGAAGGTTTGAGCAATAACCTCCAAGCCTGAATAACAGCTCTAAAAATAGGATGAGAGGATTCCCTCTGCTGCCTGTGAAATAAGAAGCTGAAAAAGATGTGTTGAATAGACTGGGGGCTTTTCATTTCATTTTCAATTTGAAACCATGCTGGTTAAGATCTGCCTTCAAACCAATACCAAGTTTGTTTAACTAATGAGGCTAAATAATAAGTATAGAAATTTGGTAACCCAGCCCCACCATTGCGTTTATGCTTACATAGAATATCTAAAGAGATTCTAGCCTTTTTCCTGCCCCATAAAAATGAATGTACCAAGTTTTGGAATTTATAAATAGATTGATATGAAAAGGTAAGAGGGAGGGTCCTGAAAAGATACAAAACCTTGGGCAAAACAAAAGTTTTAATAGTCATTATTCTCCCAAATAAGGACAGTTTAGAATGAGCAAAATGTGTAATGTCACTAGTGATCGATTTTAGAGTTTTTCTAGGTTGACTTTAATTATATTTTGTAGCTTATTAGAAATAGTTATTCCTAAATATTGTATTTCCCCTAGCGAAGTTTGTCTGTTCTGTTAATTTCCTTATATCAGAGTCCTTCATATTGAAGGTAAGATATTTTGATTTCTGGGGATTAATCTTAAAGTAAGATATATCAGCAAAAGCCTCAAGTTCCAAAGATAAAGCTTTAATCGAGGTTATAGGGTCCAGAAGCGTGAAAAATAAGTCGTCGGCAAATAACCCTATTTTAAAATGACGAGACTTCAGGTTGACTCCCAAAATATTCATATTTGATCTTATTTTTTCTGCAAAAGGCTCCATTGCGAGGACGAACAACAGAGGGGACAGAGGACACCCCTGTCGCGTACCATTGGAGATGGTAAATGGGTCAGACAAAAAATTATTAGAGTATATCCTGGCACTGGGTGCCAAGTATAGAGAAAATACAGTAGACACGAATCTGGAATCAAATCCAAACTTTTCAAGAGTTGCTTTCAGGTAAGACCAGTTTAGCCTATCAAAGGCTTTCTCAGCATCCATTGCCAGAAAAACAGCTTGTGAGTTCATACTGTTGATAATATTCATTAAGTTGATTACTCTTCTGGTCCCGTCCGAGGCCTGGCGACCCTCGGTGAACCCAATCTGATCGTCTACTAGTAGTGTTGAGCATTCCGATACCGCAAGTATCGGGTATCGGCCGATACTTGCGGTATCGGAATTCCGATACCGAGTTCCGATACTTTTGTGGTATCGGGAATCGGTATCGGATCCATATTAATGTGTAAAATAAAGAATTAAAATAAAAAATATTGATATGCTCACCTCTCCGGAGGCCCCTGGACATCACCGCTAGTAACCGGCAGCCTTCTTTGTTTAAAATGAGCGCGTTTAGGGAATTCCATGACGTCACGGCTTCTGATTGGTCGCGTGCCGCTCATGTGACCGCCACGCGACCAATCAGAAGCCGCGACGTCATTCTCAGGTCCTAAACTCCTCATTCTAGGAATTTAGGACCTGAGAATGACGTCGCGGCTTCAGGGCTAGCTAGTTTCTCAGGCTGTGCCCGAGGCGCCTAGTTCTGGTCAGGAGCGCTCCACGCCTACCTCTAGTGTCGTATGATAGGATTAGGGATTGCGGTCAGCAGAGTTCCCACGTCTCAGAGCTCGTCCTATGTTATTAGTAACTATCAGGTCACTCTGTGTGCTCTTAACCACTAGGTCCATTGTGGTTCTGAATCACCAGTTCATAACAGTACTGGAGGCCCAAAGTACTAATGCTTCTCAATAGAGGGTAAAGAGAAGTTCTGAGACCATTTTTTTTTCTCTGTACTGTGTTTTGTCTTTCTTTTCCCCTAGACATTTGGGTGGTTCAGGACACAGGTGTAGTGATGGACATTAAAGGTCTGTCTTCATGTGTGGATCAGCTCACTGCAAGAGTACAAAATATTCAAGACTTTGTGGTTCAGAATTCTATGTTAGAACCAAGAATTCCTATTCCTGATTTGTTTTCTGGAGATAGAGCTAAGTTTCTGAGTTTTAAAAATAATTGTAAACTGTTTCTGGCTTTGAAACCCCGCTCCTCTGGTGACCCAGTTCAACAAGTTAAGATCATTATTTCTTTATTATGTGGCGACCCTCAAGACTGGGCATTTTCCCTTGCGCCAGGAGATCCTGCATTATGTAATATTGATGCGTTTTTTCTGGCACTCGGATTGCTTTATGATGAACCTAATTCAGTGGATCAGGCAGAGAAAAATTTGCTGGCTCTGTGTCAGGGTCAGGATGAGGTCGAGATATATTGTCAGAAGTTTAGGAAGTGGTCTGTGCTCACTCAATGGAATGAATGTGCGCTGGCAGCAATTTTCAGAAAGGGTCTCTCTGAAGCCCTTAAGGATGTCATGGTGGGATTTCCTATGCCTGCTGGTCTGAATGAGTCTATGTCTTTGGCCATTCAGATCGGTCGACGCTTGCGTGAGTGTAAAACTGTGCACCATTTGGCGGTATTATCTGAGCATAAACCTGAGTCTATGCAGTGTGATATGACTTTGACCAGAGCTGAACGGCAAGAATACAGACGTCAGAATGGGCTGTGTTTTTACTGTGGTGATTCCACTCATGCTATCTCCGATTGTCCTAAGCGCACTAAGCGGTTCGCTAGGTCTGCCACCATTTGTACGGTACAGTCGAAATTTCTTTTGTCCGTTACTTTGATCTGCTCTTTGTCATCCTATTCTGTCATGGCATTTGTGGATTCAGGCGCTGCCCTGAATTTGATGGACTTGGAGTTTGCTAGGCGCTGTGGGTTTTTCTTGGAGCCCTTGCAGTATCCTATTCCATTGAGAGGAATTGATGCTACGCCTTTGGCCAAGAATAAGCCTCAGTACTGGACCCAGCTGACCATGTGCATGGCTCCTGCGCATCAGGAGGATATTCGCTTTTTGGTGTTGCATAATCTGCATGATGTGGTCGTGCTGGGGCTACAAGTCCATAACCCAGTATTGGATTGGAAATCAATGTCTGTGTCCAGCTGGGGTTGTCAGGGGGTACATGGTGATGTTCCATTTCTGTCTATTTCATCATCCACCCCTTCTGAGGTCCCAGAGTTCTTGTCGGATTACCGGGATGTATTTGATGAGCCCAAGTCCAGTGCCCTACCTCCGCATAGGGATTGCGATTGTGCTATCGATTTGATTCCTGGTAGTAAGTTTCCTAAAGGTCGACTGTTTAAATTGTCTGTGCCTGAGCACGCCGCTATGCGGAGTTACGTAAAGGAATCCTTGGAGAAGGGTCATATTCGCCCGTCGTCGTCACCATTGGGAGCAGGGTTCTTTTTTGTGGCCAAGAAGGATGGTTCGCTGAGACCTTGTATTGATTACCGCCTTCTAAATAAAATCACAGTCAAATTTCAGTACCCCTTGCTGCTGCTGTCTGATTTGTTTGCTCGGATTAAGGGGGCTAGTTGGTTCACCAAGATAGATCTTCGTGGTGCGTATAATCTTGTGCGTATTAAACAGGGCGATGAATGGAAAACAGCATTTAATACGCCCGAGGGCCATTTTGAGTACCTGGTTATGCCATTCGGGCTTTCTAATGCTCCATCAGTGTTTCAGTCCTTTATGCATGACATCTTCCGAGAGTACCTGGATAAATTCCTGATTGTATACTTGGATGATATTTTGGTCTTCTCGGATGATTGGGAATCTCACGTGAAGCAGGTCAGAATGGTGTTCCAGGTCCTGCGTGCGAATTCTTTGTTTGTGAAGGGGTCAAAGTGTCTCTTTGGTGTTCAGAAGGTTTCATTTTTGGGTTTCATTTTTTCCCCTTCCACTATCGAGATGGACCCTGTTAAAGTTCAGGCCATTTATGATTGGACTCAGCCGACATCTCTGAAGAGTCTGCAAAAGTTCCTGGGCTTTGCTAATTTTTATCGTCGCTTCATCAATAATTTTTCTAGTATTGCTAAACCGTTGACTGATTTAACCAAGAAGGGTGCTGATGTGGTCAATTGGTCTTCTGCTGCTGTGGAAGCTTTTCAAGAGTTGAAGCATCGTTTTTCTTCTGCCCCTGTGTTGTGCCAACCAGATGTTTCGCTCCCATTCCAGGTCGAGGTTGATGCTTCTGAGATTGGAGCAGGGGCTGTTTTGTCGCAAAGAAGTTCTGATGGCTCGGTGATGAAACCATGCGCCTTCTTTTCCAGGAAGTTTTCGCCTGCTGAGCGTAATTATAATGTTGGCAATCGAGAGTTGCTGGCCATGAAGTGGGCATTCGAGGAGTGGCGTCATTGGCAAGAAGGAGCTAAGCATCGCGTGGTGGTCTTGACTGATCACAAGAACTTGACTTATCTCGAGTCTGCCAAACGGTTGAATCCTAGACAGGCTCGTTGGTCGCTGTTTTTCTCCCGTTTTGACTTTGTGGTTTCGTACCTTCCGGGCTCTAAGAATGTGAAGGCGGATGCCCTGTCTAGGAGTTTTGTGCCCGACTCTCCGGGTTTGCCTGAGCCGGCGGGTATTCTCAAAGAGGGGGTAATTTTGTCTGCCATCTCCCCTGATTTGCGGCGGGTGCTGCAAAAATTTCAGGCTGATAGACCTGACCGTTGCCCAGCGGAGAAACTGTTTGTCCCTGATAAATGGACGAGTAGAGTTATCTCTGAGGTTCATTGTTCGGTGTTGGCTGGTCATCCTGGAATCTTTGGTACCAGAGATTTGGTGGCTAGATCCTTTTGGTGGCCGTCTCTGTTGCGGGATGTGCGTTCGTTTGTGCAGTCCTGTGGGATTTGTGCTCGGGCTAAGCCCTGCTGTTCTCGTGCCAGTGGGTTGCTTTTGCCCTTGCCAGTCCCGATGAGGCCCTGGACACATATCTCTATGGATTTTATTTCGGATCTCCCCGTCTCTCAAAAAATGTCGGTCATTTGGGTGGTTTGTGATCGCTTCTCTAAGATGGTCCATTTGGTACCCTTGTCTAAATTGCCTTCCTCCTCTGATTTGGTGCCATTGTTCTTCCAGCATGTGGTTCGTTTACATGGCACTCCGGAGAACATAGTTTCTGACAGAGGTTCCCAGTTTGTTTCGAGGTTTTGGCGAGCCTTTTGTGCTAGGATGGGCATTGATTTGTCTTTTTTCTCAGCTTTCCATCCTCAGACAAATGGCCAGACTGAGCGAACCAATCAGACCTTGGAAACATATCTGAGATGTTTTGTTTCTGCTGATCAGGATGATTGGGTGTCCTTTTTGCCTTTGGCTGAGTTCGCCCTTAATAATCGGGCCAGCTCGGCTACTTTGGTTTCGCCATTTTTCTGCAATTCTGGTTTCCATCCTCGTTTCTCTTCAGGGCAGGTTGAGTCTTCTGACTGTCCTTGTGTGGATACTGTGGTGGATAGGTTGCAGCAGATTTGGACTCATGTAGTGGACAATTTGACATTGTCTCAGGAGAAGGCTCAACGTTTCGCTAACCGCAGGCGCTGTGTGAGTCGTGTTGGGGATTTGGTTTGGTTGTCATCTCGTTATATTCCTATGAAAGTTTCCTCTCCTAAGTTTAAGCCTCGTTTCATTGGTCCGTATAGGATTTCTGAGGTTCTTAATCCTGTGTCTTTTCGTTTGACGAATGACGAATTCAATAGGTCATTGTTGCGGTGTGGTTCCATCCGTTGATCCTCCTGTCCCGGTTTTGGTTGAGGGGGAGTTGGAGTATATAGTTGAGAAGATTTTGGATTCTCGTATTTCGAGACGGAAACTCCAGTACCTGGTTAAGTGAAAGGGTTATGGTCAGGAAAATAATTCCTGGGTCTTTGCCTCTGATGTTCATGCTGCCGATCTGGTTCGTGCCTTTCATTTGGCTCATCCTGGTCGGCCTGGGGGCTCTGGTGAGGGTTCGGTGACCCCTCCTCAAGGGGGGGTACTGTTGTGAATTCTGTGGTCAAGCTCCCTCCTGTGGTCATGAGTGGTACTTCGGCTGGTTCTGTCCATGAGCTTCCTTTGGTGGATGTGAGTGGGGCTGCGGCTTCTGAGTTTCCTTCCTCAGGTGACGAGGTTAAGTCGTTAGGTGCTGCTCTATTTAACTCCACCTAGTTCTTTGTACCTGGCCTCCAGTCAATGTTCCAGTATTGGTCTTGCTCTCTCCTGGATCGTTCTTGTGGCCTGTCTGCCCTGCATAAGCTAAGTTTTGCTTGTGTTACTTTTGTTTGCTATATTTTCTGTCCAGCTTGCTATATTGGTTTTTCTTGCTTGCTGGAAGCTCTGAGACGCAGAGGGAGCACCTCCGTACCGTTAGTCGGTGCGGAGGGTCTTTTTGCGCCCTCTGCGTGGTTGTTTGTAGGTTTTTGTGTTGACCGCAAAGCTATCTTTCCTATCCTCGGTCTATTCAGTAAGTCGGGCCTCACTTTGCTAAAATCTATTTCATCTCTATGTTTGTATTTTCATCTTTACTCACAGTCATTATATGTGGGGGGCTGCCTTTTCCTTTGGGGAATTTCTCTGAGGCAAGGTAGGCTTATTTTTCTATCTTCAGGGCTAGCTAGTTTCTCAGGCTGTGCCCGAGGCGCCTAGGTCTGGTCAGGAGCGCTCCACGGCTACCTATAGTGTGGTATGATAGGATTAGGGATTGCGGTCAGCAGAGTTCCCACGTCTCAGAGCTCGTCCTATGTTATTAGTAACTATCAGGTCACTAACCACTAGGTCCATTGTGGTTCTGAATCACCAGTTCATAACACTGGGCCAGGAGTTTTGGGGGATTTTAGTTTATTGATAGTATCGATAATTTATTTTTCTTTAAATGGGCAGTTGATGGACTCGAAGTAAGATGGCGTAATCTTAGGTAAGCTAATACTAGATAGAAAAGAGTTTATAGAATCTGGATCAATGCAAGGGGGATTTGGATAATTTTTTTAGGTTAGAACAGATTTTCAAACTATAAAGTTGTTCCGGAATGTATGAAAAAGAGGGGGATTTTAAAGGTCCCTATCCACAAGACTTTTATAGCGGCATATAAACAGTATTGCTAGCCACCACTTAACACATACTCAATATTGCCTTAGAGAGTTCCAGTTATCTCATATCCTTTGTGAAGAATGTTTCACTCACCTGTAAATTGTCCCTCTGGATTTTAAGGCAATAACAATGGTTCCAGTTCAAACAAAAAAGAATGTTCATTCTAAATTAAAAAATTGTGGCTACAAATCATTAATACTGATGCTATTTTTCACTATTTCATTAGAATTATTATTAAACAATATAATAATGGGTGCATATAATTCAGAGATTGGAACTGCCAGGTAGCTATATATTATAGAATAAGGTATTAACAGTTTATTAGCTAAATAGGACACTATCAAAGCAGACAATTCATTTTAGAGTATCTTAAATGAGACAACTGTACGGTAATTCAATTGTTCTTTAAGCCCTGCTGGGGCCACCGTATTCAAATGAAATATCCATCTCATTTCTTTTTGTAATATTATTTTGTCCCAATTGCCACCTCTTAGGGGTTTGGTTACTTTTTCAATGCCCATAAATTTGATGGAGTCAGTATTGCCCCCTTGCAGATATTTATGTGTCGTACGATCGGGTATCTCTCTTATGGATAATATCTCCAATATGTTCGCCAATCCTGAGTTTGAATTTTCTGATTGTTTTGCCCACGTATTCTTTCCCATATATACACGTGGCCCCAGGTTTTCATGGGCCCTGGGTGAAAGAATCCCGGTGGGCCTCTTTAACACATACCACAATTCATAATGCACAGATACAGCAGAGAAATATAGGTATAGTACAATGCCAAAGATTTCACTTACTTCTTACATTACATGAGTGATATCTATGGTGCATTCTACATTAGCTCAGAAACCGGACAGTATAGTCATCTATCCAGAATAATGAGCCCCATATATTACTCCAAACAGAATAATAAGCCCCATATATTGCCCCATACAGTAAAATGGCCCCATATAGTGCTCCATACAGTATAATTGGCACCACATAGTCCTCTATACAGAATAATGAGCCCCATATTGCTCCAAGCAGAATAATGAGCCCAATATTATGCTCCATACAGAATAATGAGCCTCATATAATGCTCCATACAGTATAATGGGCACCACAGAGTGCTCCATACAGAATGAGCCTCATATATTGCTCCACACGGAATTTACCCCATATCATCCTCCATACAGTATATGATGGTCCCCATCTATTGCTCCATATATAATGGGCCTCATATAATGCTCCATACAGTAGATGATCGGCCCCATACAGTATACTGAGTCCCATATATTGCTCCATACAGAATGGGCCCCATATGATGCTCCATACAGAATGGGCCCCATATAATACTCCTTACAGAATGGGTACCATATAATGCTCCAAAAAAATTTTTGGCCCCATAAGATGCTCCATGTATAATAGGCCGCATATAATGCTCCATATATAATTGGCCATATAAAATGCTCCATATATAATTAGTCCCTTAAGATGCTTCATATATTATTGGCCCCATATACTGCTCCATATTAAATTGGCCCCATATACTGCTCCATATTGAATTGGCCCCATATAATGCTCCCTAAAGAATTAGCCCCATAAGATGCTCCCTATATTATTGGCCCCATAAGATACTCCATATAGAATTAGCCCCATATAATGCTCCATATATGGGCCCCTTCTGATGGTCCTCATATATTGCTCCAAATATAAAAAAATGAAATACTCACCTCTCATTGCTTGACGCTGCTTTGCTCTGGACTCTTCAGTGTAGGCATCTTCCTGCTCTCTGTGCAGCGACTGCTCAGGCAGAGGGTGAGCACTGGTGACGTCATCGCACCCTCTGACCTGAACGTCACAGTCAGAGGATGGAAGACGCTGCAGGACTGGAATCAGGAGAGGTAAGTATCGCAAGTGCCGGTGCCCGGAGCAGGTGGGAGGTCCACTCGCGGGGGCCAGCACTATAGCGCGCCAGTGTCCCCGACGGCGAGTGAGCCCCCTGTCTGCTCAGGGCCCCGGCACTTGCCCGGGTGCGTCGGGTGCTGACGCCGGCCTTGCAAAGCCCTATAGATTATGCCTTTACTACTACAATTGATGAATTCTCTGATAGTATATTGTTTTCCAGTGACATTACTGGTAAATCTATCCCCTGTATTGATGTGAGAACAGGCCGTGCAGTGACAACATCGGAAATACCCATTTGGGTCACTCGCTAGCCATGTTTTAACAGTGGGACTTTTAAAATGACTCTTGACAAATCTGTCTCTCAATGAACAACCTTTTCTATAAGTAATCAGTGGTCACTCCGTAAGATCTTTTCCAATATCTGGATCCATTAAGAGAAAGGACCAGTGTTTAGTCAAGACGTTACTTACTTCTTGTGCTCCATTATCAAACGTAGTGATTAGCCTCATCTGTCCTCCTTATAAGCCCATTTAAGGACAACAGGAGGATACCCTCTCTCCAGGAATCTATCACGAAATTCCTGTGCTTGATTTTCAAACGATTCTTCTGTAGAGCAATTTCTGCGGATCCTAAGGTACTGGCTTTTAGTTATGCTTCTTTTTCAAGTGTGTTGGATGGCTATTTCCCACTTGAGTAGTGCATTAGTTACGGTGGGTTTTTTATATGTGCATGTAGTTAATGCACCATCTTCACTCTTTCTGATCTGAATATCGAGGAATGGCAGCGAAGAAGAATCCATAACGGATGTAAAGAATAAACTACAGTCATTATGATTGAGGGCACATACGAATGATGTAAAACTCTCAACAGAGTGCCCCCATATCACAAGGATGTCGCTGATATAACGAATCCAGGAGTCAATACATCCAATATTTTCCATATCGCTCCCGAAAACCCGGGTCTCCTCCCACCAGCCCAGGAACACATTAGCATAATGTGCATATGGGGTGCACATAGGCACCCCATAGTTGTGCCCCTGAGCTGGTGGTATTTCTTCTGATCAAATAAGAAAAAGTTCTTGGTAAAGCAAAAACGTAGTAGCCTTAACACAAATTCATTATGGGTACTATATTGACAACCCCTAGTGCTTAAGAGGTATTGAACCGCTTCCAGGCCCTTATCATGGGGTATAGAGGTGTAGAGGGCCTCAACATCTATACTTCCCAGATGTACCTTAGGTTCCACAGTTAAACACTCTAATCTATGAAGAAGAACGGGTGTGTCTTGTACAAAAGATTGGAGAGAAGAAAGAAAGGGTTTTAATACTCTGTGCAAATAAATTCCCACGTTTTGGCTAATATTGCCTATATCCGACGAAATAGGTCTCCCTTTGAGAGGGGAGAGACCCTTGTGTATTTTCAGCAGGCAATAAAATGTAGCCACAACTGCATCTTTGGACATCAAAAAATCATATTCAACCTTATCAACGACCCCAGCAGAAAGGCCCTGATCAAGAACATCTTTCAATTCAGCAATATATTCTGTTGTTAGATTATTAGTCAATATTTCATAGTTATCTCGATCACTGAAAAGAGTCTCACACATTATCTGATATTTTCCTGTACCCAGGACCACCACATTGCCAACATTGTCAGAAGGCTTAATGACAATGTGGCTGTCCTGTTCAAGTTGTTGAATCACCGTCATCTCTGTTTTGGTACAGTTGTACTTTTTAAATATCTTCTTCTCTTGTAGAGACTTTAGATCTTGTACAACTAGATTTTCAAAAAAATCTATAGCAGAGACATCCCCTGTCTGGGGAGGCATCTTAGTGCTCATATTTTTTAGATCAGTAAAGGGGCCTTTTCCCGAAGTGTTGGGATTCACTTCCGCAATGCTTTTAAGCAATCTAACATCAGGTAATAAATCAACAGGTATCCCCATACTGCAGCAAGTATGACTATCTTGTTTCTGGAAGAATTTTCTCCAATGTATCATACAAAAAAATAAGTTAAGCTCTTTAACTGAACTAAATAAATGAAAGGTAGTGCTGTGGACAAAGGTAAGGCCCTTTTTTAGAACATTTATTTCCTCATTGCTGAGTACTCTCTCAGAGAGGTTGACAACCTGTATATCTCTTTGTTGAGACACATAACCAGTGGGGTGATCAGTACTGGATGATGCTTTCTGGATAGAGTTAGGTTTTAGGAGAGGGCGGATTATTTCCGGTTTTGATATAACCGATTCCTGAGAGGGTAGCTTTGATCTAAAAACTGCACACCTTGAATACTTTCAGTTCTATCTAATGGCCCTTGATTCCCTCGACCTCTCCCCTTCCTCTACTTCTTCCTCTTGAAGATCTTATTTTGCCCTCAGTGTCAGAATAATCCGTATCAGTGGACGATATATCCGTTTCTATTTCCAGATTATTTGCCCTAGGACCAATAACTATATATGCTTTATCTTTGAAATTTTGCGTATTTGTCAGATATTGGCAGTGTTTCCGCTCCTTGAGATGATACTGAAAATGTTCAAGATTTCCTTGCAATTTACTTTCTTTAACGGAAAAAACTGTCTCATTGGAAAACATTTTTGTTACTTCAATTTGTTCTTTAACTGATCATACAGTGTATTGAGGGTTTTTTCCTCCTCTTCAAGGATGAGCTGCATAAGGGAACTACTTGTCGTTTCTTTTTCCCATCTCGCTATAAAGTTAGGGTTTTTGTTTCTAGTTCCAGCAGAGAAATTAATTCTCAATCCTCGTGGGATGATACCCGCCTTTAGATAATTTTCTAGGCTCTGCACCTCCCACCATGATGTTATTTGATCTCTATAGACCTTAGTCAGTTCTTTAAAAGCTGAATTGTACTTAGGAAGATACTTTTTTTGTGTAAAAGTCTGTTCTGAAAAAACTTCTTTAGCCTCAACTAGCTATTGATCCGTGTTTAGACTTGTTGACAAGAAAGCCATACCAAACAAGTACAAGAAACCAGCAAAGGAAGGGTCAAACCCACAAATCTTTCACTTTTGACACGTGTTAGCAAAGAGAATAAACTAAAATATAAATTTTAATGATAATTATAAAAAACTACCTATAGGAAAAAGTGATATTGTGCATATTAAAATCTCACTAATTAGCTTACAGTCCTAATGAACCAAATACAGGGATATCTACATGCAAATCACAGAGATTCCCTAACTATTAGTGCATACGACTGATCCCAATTCTGATCATCATTCAAACTGAATACAAATTCAGGTAATAAATGACTGTGATCATAATACAATGTTCTCAAAATAATCCAAGATATCCAGCCTCTCCTCAAATTATTAGAAACAGAAGCAAGTGTCAAAGTCTATATGTGAACATACATCACTGGGTGCACTTATTAAATCCATTCAGTTTTATAATGAATACATGGAATGATCTTGCTTATATGAAGAAATGGCACCGACCATCGATCTTTCATTTCAGGACAGCCGAAATCCTTAGAAATGAGTGGGGTAATCTTGTCCTATTAAGCCCTGTAAAAGCTATCATGGCCCTAACCCCAAAAACTCCCGCGCTAGCAAGGGCAGTCCACAACTGACCCTTACAATAATAGCCCTAGTGGTCCCTGCGTGTTCCGACGCGTTTCATCCCCACTATGAATCCTCAGGGGACCTCTGTGCCCTACTTTGGTACATTGCTATTGCAAGAGAAAAGGGGGGGTTGTTGCTCCCCGGCTTTCTATAGTCATGTCACTATGCCAGGTGTGATTGCCTTTATAGGCCATTTTTAAATTGGTCAGAAAAAACACATTATAAATTTGTCCAATCAAAATGACTCACCTATCTATGCTGGAACGCACGCCGGAGTCTCAATAGTCTATTACAGCACGTATTTCAAAGATGGCCGCTGAAGTTCCAGTTCATTATTCTGGAATAGACCGTTGGAACGCATAAATGCATTCCAATTGAGAGTTCCGGTTTAACCAAAAGGAAGTGATGTATACTTCACTATATTCAAGTATATATAGTTCTTGACATATTTTCAAACTATAAAGTTGTTCCAGAATGTATGAAAAAGAGGGGGATTTTAATGGTCCCTATCCACAAGACTTTTATAGCTGCATATAAACAGTAGTGCTAGCGACCATTTAACTACCGGTACCTTACCCCAGAAGAAATCCTTGGAACGCATACTCAATATTGCCATACAGAGTTCTGGTGTCCTGTGGGAAGAATGCTTCACTCACCTGTAAAATGTCCCTCTGGATTTTAAGGCAATAACAATGGTTCCAGTTCAAACAAAAGAGAATATTCATTCTAAATTAAAAAAAATATTGGGGCTACAAATCATTAATACTGGTGCTATTTTTCACTAATTCATTATTATTATTATTATTATTATTATTATTAAATAATATAAGGATGGGTGCATATAATTCAGAAATTGGAAATGCCAGGTAGCTAAATATTATAGAACTAGATGGTGGCCCGATTCTAACTCATCGGGTATTCTAGAATATGCATGGCCATGTAGTATATTGCTCAGCCCACGTAGTATATTGCCCAGCCACATAGTATATTGCCCAGCCATGTAGTATATTGCCCAGCCACGTAGTATATTGCCCAGCCACATAGTATATTGCCTAGCCACGTAGTATATTGCCCAGCCACGTAGTATATTGCTTAGCCACGTAGTATATTGCCCAGCCATGTAGTATATTGCCCAGCCACGTAGTATATTGCCCAGCCACGTAGTATATTGCCCAGCCAAGTAGTATATTGCCCAGCCACATAGTATATTGCCCAGCCACGTAGTATATTGCACAGCCACATAGTATATTGCCCAGTGACATAGTATATTGCCCAGTGATGTAGTATGTTGCCCAGTTACATAGTATACAGCACAGAGCTACGTAGTATATTGCCCAGCCACATAGTATATTGCCCAGTGATGTAGTATATTGTCCAGTTACATAGTATACAGCACAGAGCCACATAGTATATTGCACAGCGACATCGTATACAGCACAAAGCCACATAGTATATTGCCCAGTGATGTAGTATACAGCACAGAGCCACGTAGTATATTACCCAGCTATGTAGTATTTTGCCAATCACGTAGTATATTGCCCAGTGACGTAGTATACAGCACAGAGCCACGAAGTATATTGCCCAGCTACATAGTATACAGCACAGAGCCACATAGTACATTGCCCAGTGACGTAGTATACAGCACAGAGCCACGTAATATATTGCCCAGTGACGTAGTATACACCAGTGCCATGTAGTATATTGCATAGAACCACGTAGTATATTGCCCGGTGACGTAGTATATTGCCCAGCCACGTATGTCACATGTTAAAAAATAAAAAATAAACATACTCACCTAACGATCCGAGGGCCCTTTGTAGTTCTAACGTACTCACCATTCTGGTCGCTGCTCCTCAGCATCCTGTCTCTCGGCCTCCTGGGATCCAACAGTGCTGTGTCGATGGGCGTGCGGCTGCCGCCATCTTCCGTTCTCAGGATGCTTTGCGAAATTACCCAGATGACTTAGCGGTCTCGCGAGACCGCTAGGTCTTCTGGGTAATTTCACAAAGCATCGCTGGGAAAGGAAGATGGCGGCAGGCGCGAGCACCTCAGCGGACAATGGAGGGTGAGTATAGCAGTTTTTTTGTTTTTTTAACATTACTTTTTTTTACTATTGATGCCGCCTTGGCAGCATCAATAGTAAAAGGTAGGGGACACACAGGGTTAATAGCGGCGGTAACGGAGTGCGTTACCCGTGGCATAACGCGGTCCGTTACTGCCGGCATTAACCCTGTGTTAGTGGTGACCGAAGAGGAGTATGGAGCAGGCACCGGGGACACTGCGGGGAGTATGGAGAGGGCGCCGGGGACACTGTGGGGAGTGAGGAGTATGGAGCGGGTGCCGGCCACTGACTGCGGGGAGTAAGGACCGGCCATTTTCTTCCGGAATGTGGCCATCGCTGATTGGCCATGGCTGTTTTGCGGCAACCAATCAGCGACTTGGATTTCCATGAAAGACAGAGGCCACGACCAATGAATATCCGTGACAGACAGACAGACAGAAGGACAGAAGGAAGTACCCCTTAGACAATTATATAGTAGATAAGGTATTAAGTCTATTAGCTAAATAGGATACCATTGAAGCAGACAAATAATTTTAGAGTATCTTAAATGAAACAACTGTAATTCAATTGTTCGTTAAGCCCTGCTGGGCCACCGTATTCAAATTAAATATCCATCTCGTTTCTTTTGGTAATATTATTTTGTCCCAATTGCCACCTCTTAGGGGTTTGGCTACTTTTTCAATGCCCAAAAACTTGATGGATTCAGTATTGCCCCCTTGACAGATATTTATGTGTCGTGCGATGGGGGTCTCTCTCTTATGGATAATATCTCCAATATGTTCGCCAATCCTGCATTTGAATTCCCTGATTGTCTTGTATTTAATAAGTGCACCCAGTGATGTATGTTCACATATAGACTGTGACACTTGCTTCTGTTTTCAATAATAGGAGGAGAGGCTGGATATCTTGGATTATTTTGGGAACATTGTATTATGATCACAGTCATTTATTACATGAATTTGCATTCAGTTTGCATGATGATCAGAATTGGGATCAGTTGTATGCACTAATAGTTAGGGAATCTCTGTGATTTGCATGTAGATATCCCTGTATTTGGTTCATTAGGACTGTAAGCTAATTAGTGAGATTTTAATATGCACTATATCACATTTTCCTATAAGTAGTTTTTTTTATAATTATTATTAAAAGTTATATTTTAGTTTATTCTCTTTTCTGACAAATACACCATGTTCCAAATTATTATGCAAATGACATTTTTCTCGGATTTTCCTAAATGGTCGGTGCAAATGACAGTCAGTCTAATAAAACTCATCACTAGGGTTGAGCGAAACAGATCGTTCATTTTCATAAGTCGCCGACTTTTGGCAAAGTCGGGTTTCATGAAACACGACCCGATCCCTGTGTGGGTTCGGCCATGCGGTACGCGACTTTCGCGCCAAAGTCGCGTTTCAATGACGTGAAAAGCGCCATTTCTCAGCCAATGAAGGTGGACGCAGAGTGTGGGCAGAGTGATGACATAGGTCTCAGTCCCCACCATCTTAGAGAACGGCATTGCAGTGATTGGCTTGCTGTCTGCGGCGTCACAGGGACTATAAAGGAGCGTTCCCGCCGACCGCCATATTACTGCTGCTGATCTGAGCATAGGGAGAGGTTGCTGCTGCTTCGTCAGAAGCAGGGATAGCGTTAGGCAGGGTCCATTAACCCCCAAACCGCTTGTGCTGTAGCGATTTCCACTGTCCAACACCACCTATTGTTAGCAGGGACAGTGGAGGCTACATTTTTTTTCCTCAGCGCTGTAGCTTATTGGGCTGCCCTAGATGGCTCCCTGATAGCTGCATTGCTGTGTGTACGCCGCTGTGCAAACCAACTGCTTTTTTCAAAGCACAAATCCTGTTGTTCCTTCCTTTCTGCACAGCTATCTTGTTTGTTTGTCCACACTTTTGATTTAATTTGTGCAGCAGTCCACTCCTTGCTATTGCTGCCTGCCATACATTGCTGAGATAACTGCAGGGAGATAGTAATTGTAGGACAGTCCCTTTTTTTTTTCTCGTTACATCTCTTCAAGCCACTTTCTGCCACAGAAAATATACTCTTATAGAGTGGCCCACATTTATTCACTAGTCTCCTTGAATAATAAAAAAAAAAGGGTGCAGATTAAAATTGGCAAATCTGCATCAGTGGCAGTCCTGTGTGTGGCATCTGTGTGTCATTTTCTGGCACAGAAAACATACAGTCTAACAGTGGGCCTGATTTCTTGCCAATTCTCCCAGAAAAAAAAATAAAAAAATAGTGGGAGATTAATATTGGCATTTGTGCTTCAGTGCCAGTCGTGTGTGCCATCTCTCTCAAATTATGGGGCACAGAAAGCCTAGTGTCTAATACTGTTTTTCTTTTGGTTTTTAATTCTCCCTAAAAAAAAAAAAATGGGAGATTAATATTGGCATTTGTGCTTGAGTGCCAGTCGTGTGTGTCATCTCTCTCAAATTGTGGGGCACAGAAAGCCTAGTGTCTGATACTGTTTTTTTTTTTTTTTTTTAATTCTCCCTGAAAAAAAATAAATAGTGGGAGATTAATATTGGCATTTGTGCTTGAGTGCCAGTCGTGTGTGCCATCTCTCTCAAATTGTGGGGCACAGAAAGCCTAGTGTCTAATACTGTTTTTTTTTTTTTATAAATTTTCCCAGAAAAAAAATAAATAGTGGGAGATTAATATTGGCATTTGTGCTTGAGTGCCAGTCGTGTGTGCCATCTCTCTCAAATTGTGAGGCACAGAAAGCCTAGTGTCTAATACTGTTTTTTTTTTGTTTTTAAATTCTCCCTGAAAAAAAATAAATAGTGGGAGATTAATATTGGCATTTGTGCTTCAGTGCCAGTTGTGTGTGCCATCGCTCTCAAATTGTGGGACACAAAAAGCCTAGTGTCTAATACTGTTTTTTTTTTGTTTTTAAATTCTCCCTGAAAAAAAATAAATAGTGGGAGATTAATATTGGCATTTGTGCTTGAGTGCCAGTCGTGTGTGCCATCTCTCTCAAATTGTGGGGCACAGAAAGCCTAGTGTCTAATACTGTTTTTCTTTTGGTTTTTAAATTCTCCCTGAAAAAAAATAAATAGTGGGAGATTAATATTGGCATTTGTGCTTGAGTGCCAGTCATGTGTGTCATCTCTCTCAAATTGTGGGGCACAGAAAGCCTAGTGTCTGATACTGTTTTTTTTTTATTTTTTTTAAATTCTCCCTGAAAAAAAATAAATAGTGGGAGATTAATATTGGCATTTGTGCTTGAGTGCCAGTCGTGTGTGCCATCTCTCTCAAATTGTGGGGCACAGAAAGCCTAGTGTCTAATACTGTTTTTCTTTGTTTTTAAATTCTCCCTGAAAAAAAATAAATAGTGGGAGATTAATATTGGAATTTGTGCTTCAGTGCCAGCCGTGTGTGCCATCTCTCTCAAATTGTGGGGCACAGAAAGCCTAGTGTCTAATACTGTTTTTTTTTTTTTAAATTCTCCCTGAAAAAAAATAAATAGTGGGAGATTAATATTGGCATTTGTGCTTGAGTGCCAGTCGTGTGTGCCATCTCTCTCAAATTGTGAGGCACAGAAAGCCTAGTGTCTAATACTGTTTTTTTTTTGTTTTTAAATTCTCCCTGAAAAAAAATAAATAGTGGGAGATTAATATTGGCATTTGTGCTTCAGTGCCAGCCGTGTGTGCCATCTCTCTCAAATTGTGGGACACAGAAAGCCTAGTGTCTAATACTGTTTTTTTTTTGTTTTTAAATTCTCCCTGAAAAAAAATAAATAGTGGGAGATTAATATTGGCATTTGTGCTTCAGTGCCAGTCGTGTGTGCCATCTCTCTCAAATTGTGGGGCACAGAAAGCCTAGTGTCTAATACTGTTTTTTTTTGGTTTTTAAATTTTCTCAGAAAAAAAATAAATAGTGGGAGATTAATATTGGCATTTGTGCTTGAGTGCCAGTCGTGTGCGCCATCTCTCTCAAATTGTGGGGCACAGAAAGCCTAGTGTCTAATACTGTTTTTCTTTTGGTTTTTAAATTCTCCCTGAAAAAAAATAAATAGTGGGAGATTAATATTGGCATTTGTGCTTGAGTGCCAGTCGTGTGTGCCATCTCTCTCAAATTGTGAGGCACAGAAAGCCTAGTGTCTAATACTGTTTTTTTTTTTGTTTTTAAATTCTTCCTGAAAAAAAATAAATAGTGGGAGATTAATATTGGCATTTGTGCTTCAGTGCCAGCCGTGTGTGCCATCTCTCTCAAATTGTGGGACACAGAAAGCCTAGTGTCTAATACTGTTTTTTTTTTGTTTTTAAATTCTCCCTGAAAAAAAATAAATAGTGGGAGATTAATATTGGCATTTGTGCTTCAGTGCCAGTCGTGTGTGCCATCTCTCTCAAAGTGTGGGGCACAGAAAGCCTAGTGTCTAATACTGTTTTTTTTTTGTTTTTAAATTTTCCCAGAAAAAAAATAAATAGTGGGAGATTAATATTGGCATTTGTGCTTGAGTGCCAGTCGTGTGCGCCATCTCTCTCAAATTGTGGGGCACAGAAAGCCTAGTGTCTAATACTATTTTTTTTTTTCGTTTTTAAATTCTCCCTGAAAAAAAATAAATAGTGAGAGATTAATATTGGCATTTGTGCTTGAGTGCCAGTCGTGTGTGCCATCTCTCTCAAATTGTGAGGCACAGAAAGCCTAGTGTCTAATACTGTTTTTTTTTTTGTTTTTAAATTTTCCCAGAAAAAAAATAAATAGTGGGAGATTAATATTGGCATTTGTGCTTGAGTGCCAGTCGTGTGCGCCATCTCTCTCAAATTGTGGGGCACAGAAAGCCTAGTGTCTAATACTATTTTTTTTTTCGTTTTTAAATTCTCCCTGAAAAAAAATAAATAGTGGGAGATTAATATTGGCATTTGTGCTTCAGTGCCAGCCGTGTGTGCCATCTCTCTCAAATTGTGGGACACAGAAAGCCTAGTGTCTAATACTGTTTTTTTTTTGTTTTTAAATTCTCCCTGAAAAAAAATAAATAGTGGGAGATTAATATTGGCATTTGTGCTTCAGTGCCAGTCGTGTGTGCCATCTCTCTCAAATTGTGGGGCACAGAAAGCCTAGTGTCTAATACTGTTTTTTTTTTTTTTTAAATTTTCCCAGAAAAAAAATAAATAGTGGGAGATTAATATTGGCATTTGTGCTTGAGTGCCAGTCGTGTGCGCCATCTCTCTCAAATTGTGGGGCACAGAAAGCCTAGTGTCTAATACTATTTTTTTTTTCGTTTTTAAATTCTCCCTGAAAAAAAATAAATAGTGAGAGATTAATATTGGCATTTGTGCTTGAGTGCCAGTCGTGTGTGCCATCTCTCTCAAATTGTGGGGCACAGAAAGCCTAGTGTCTAATACTGTTTTTTTGTTTTGTTTTTAAATTCTCCCTGAAAAAAAAAAAAGTGGGAGATTAATATTGGCATTTGTGCTTGAGTGCCAGTCGTGTGTGCCATCTCTCTCAAATTGTGGGGCACAGAAAGCCTAGTGTCTAATACTGTTTTTTTTTGTTTTTAAATTCTCCCTGAAAAAAAATAAATAGTGGGAGATTAATATTGGCATTTGTGCTTGAGTGTCAGTCGTGTGTGCCATCTCTCTCAAATTGTGGGGCACAGAAAGCCTAGTGTCTAATACTGTTTTTTTTTTGTTTTTAAATTCTCCCTGAAAAAAAATAAATAGTGGGAGATTAATATTGGCATTTGTGCTTCAGTGCCAGCCGTGTGTGCCATCTCTCTCAAATTGTGGGACACAGAAAGCCTAGTGTCTAATACTGTTTTTTTTTTGTTTTTAAATTCTCCCTGAAAAAAATAAATAGTGGGAGATTAATATTGGCATTTGTGCTTCAGTGCCAGTCGTGTGTGCCATCTCTCTCAAATTGTGGGGCACAGAAAGCCTAGTGTCTAATACTGTTTTTTTTTTTTTTTTTTAATTCTCCCTGAAAAAAAATAAATAGTGGGAGATTAATATTGGCATTTGTGCTTGAGTGCCAGTCGTGTGTGCCATCTCTCTCAAATTGTGGGGCACAGAAAGCCTAGTGTCTAATACTGTTTTTTTTTGTTTTTAAATTCTCCCTGAAAAAAAATAAATAGTGGGAGATTAATATTGGCATTTGTGCTTCAGTGCCAGTCGTGTGTGCCATCTCTCTCAAATTGTAGGGCACAGAAAGCCTAGTGTCTAATACTGTTTTTGTTTTTTGTTTTTAAATTCTCCCTGAAAAAAAAAAATTAGTGGGAGATTAATATTGGCATTTGTGCTTGAGTGACAGTCCTGCATGTGTGGCATCTCTCTCATTTTGTGCCACAGAAAGCCTAGTGTGTAACATTGTGCCAGATTTTCCTTGAAGTCTCACCCACCTATAAAGGGATATCTAAATCCTACAGAAGTTTGAGTTCACCTTGTAAATTGTTTTACAGTAACAAATACCGTTACTTTGGTTTTGTTTTGCAAACAATGAGGAAGTCTGGTGGAAGAGGTCGTGGCCGTGGGCGGTCATTGCCAGCTGGTAATGATGGTAGTGGTGGTGGAGCATCAGGTGGTCGTGGGAAAAGCAATATAGCACCTAAGTCTCGAGTTGTGGAGCCAGGTTTGTCGTCTGGCTACACAAGGCCTTGAACGCTCCCTTTTCTTGGAGTAGGAAAACCCCTTTTAAAGCCGGAGCAGCAAGAGCAAGTTTTGGCTTTCCTTGCTGACTCAGCCTCTAGCTCTTTTGACTCCTCTTCTGAAACTGGTAAATGTAAAAGCAGCGCATCGTTAGTGGATGTTTACGGTCAGAGACAAGTCGCTTCCTTGTCCTCTTCAGCAAAAACAACAACAGAGAAGGATGCGTCAGGCGACACAATGGGTTACTCCATGGAGCTCTTTACACATACCGTTCCTGGGTTAGAAAGTGAAACAGTTAACAGGCCATTCCCATTACAAGTTGAATCGGACATGGAGTGCACAGATGCACAGCCACAGCCAGATTACTATGCTGTTCCTTTGACTCAGACCACAACATTGCCCTCGCAGTGTTCTGATCCAGAATCAGACCCTGATGAGACTATGGTGCCCCGTCACGAACGCTATACCACCGGCTTACACGGTGACACAGACGAAGTTGCACACGAGATAGAAGAGGAGGTCATAGATGACCCAGTTGTTGCCCCCGATTGGCAGCCATTGGGGGAACAGGGTGCAGGTGGCAGTAGTTCTGAAGCGGAGGAGGAGGGGCCGCAGCAGGCATCAACGCGTGGCAAAGCCAAAACCAGTTGGAGGACAGCATGGCCATCCAGTTAAAGAAGCTCAGTCTGCAATGCCTGAAAAGGTATCTGATGGTAGAAAGAGTGCAGTCTGGCATTTTTTTAAACAACAACCAAATGATCAGCGCAAAGTCATCTGTCAAAAATGTTCAACTACCTTAAGCAGAGGTCAGAATCTGAAAAGTCTAAATACAAGTTGCATGCACAGACATTTAACCACCATGCATTTGCAAGCCTGGACTAACTACCAAACATCCCTTAAGGTTGTAGCACCCTCGGCCAATGAAGCTAGTCAGCAATGCTACATCCCTTCCGTCACTGTAAGGCCACCATTTCTCTGCACCACCTGCAGTATCTGTGCAGGTTTCGTTGCCAGGCCAAAGCAGTCAGGGTCAGGGAATCACCAGTTTCGTAGTAGAAAACACTGCATGTAGGGCACCGGCAAGAATACCGTCTCCAACCGTCTCTCAGTCTGTCATGTTCACCGGCACCCCCGCTAGTTCCACGATCTCCAGCTCTCCAGTCCAGCTCACCCTACATGAGACTCTCGTTAGACAAAGGAAGTACTCGCATCCGCGTACACAGGGTTTGAATGCCCACATTGCTAGACTAATCTCGTTAGAGATGATGCCCTACCGGTTAGTTGAAAGCAAAGCTTTCAAAGCCCTGATGGACTACGCTGTACCATGCTACGAGCTACCCAGTCGACACTTCTTTTCGAGAAAAGCCATCCCAGCCCTCCACCAGCATGTTAAAGAGCGCATCGTCCATGCACTCAGGCAATCTGTGAGTACAAAGGTGCACCTGACAACAGATGCATGGACCAGTAGGCATGGTCAGGGATGTTACGTGTCCATCACGGCACACTGGGTGAATGCGGTGGATGCAGGGTCCACAGGGGACAGCAATAATGGGACAGTTCTGCCTAGCCCACGGTCTAGGAAACAGTTGGCTGTAGCCGTTCGCCCCCCCTCCTCCTCCTCCTCGTCCTCCTGCTGAAGCGAGAGCTCGTCCACAGACCGCAGTCGCACTACCACTCCATCCGCAGCTGCCACTGTTGCACACCAGGTGTCCCATTATGGGGCAGCTACTGGCAAGCGTCAGCAGGCTGTATTGGCAATGAAGTGTTTGGGCGACAACAGACACACCGCGGAAGTTCTGTCTGAGTTCTTGCAGAAAGAAACGCAGTCATGGCTGGGCACTGTAGATCTTGAGGCAGGCAAAGTAGTGAGTGATAACGGAAGGAATTTCATGGCTGCCATCGCCCTTTTCCAACTGAAACACATTCCTTGCCTGGCTCACACCTTAAACCTGGTGGTGCAGTGCTTCCTGAAAAGTTATCTGGGGTTATCCGACCTGCTCCTCAAAGTGCACAGACTTTGCTCGCATATCCGCCGTTCGCCCGTACACTCCAGCCGTATGCAGAACTATCAGCGGTCTTTGAACCTTCCCCAGCATCGCCTAATCATCGACGTTGCAACAAGGTGGAACTCAACACTGCACATGCTTCAGAGACTGTGAGAATAGAGGCGTGCTGTTATGTATTTGTGGGAGGATACACATACACGGGCAGGCAGTTGGATGGCAGACATGGAGTTGTCAGGTGTGCAGTGGTCGAAGGTACAAGACATGTGTCAAGTCCTTCAGTGTTTTGAGGAATGCACACGGCTGGTTAGTGCAGACAACGCCATAATAAGCATGAGCATCCCCCTAATGCGTCTGCTGATGCAAAGTTTGACGCACATAAAGGAGCAGGCGTCTGCAGCAGAGGAAGAGGAAAGCCTTGATGACAGTCAGCCATTGTCTGGTCAGGGCAGTGTACAGGACGAGGTAGCGGGCGAACAGGAGGAGGAGGAAGAGGAGGATGATGGGGATAAGTATTTTTTTAATGAGGAAGCTTCTCCGGGGCCAATGGAAATTGGTGGCGTGGCAAGGCTGGGTTCAGGTTTTTTGAGGGACACAAGTGACGTAGATTTGCCTGTAACTGCCCCTCAACCCAGCACAACCGCAGATTTGACAACTGGAACTTTGGCCCACATGGTGGATTGTGCCTTACGTATCCTCAAAAGGGACCCACGCATTATTAAAATGATGACCTATTACGATTACTGGTTGGCCTGCCTCCTTGATCCTCGCTATAAAGGCAAATTGCAAAATATTATGCCACATGAGAACCTTTATATTAGCAACCAAACAATCAACTCTTGTTGACCATTTGATTCAGGCATTCCCAGCACACAGTGCCGGTAGTGGTTCTCACATAAGCTGCAGGGGTCAGCAGACCAGAGGTGTTAGAGGTGCACAAATCAGAAGTGGTGTTGGACAGAGGGATTTTCTGACCAGGTTGTGGAGTGATTTTCCTATGACCGCAGACAGGACAGGTACTCGATTCAAAGTGACAGGAGACAACATTTGTCCAGTATGGATACTAACTATTTTTCATCCCTTATCGATGTTCTCCCTCAACCGTCATTCCCATTTGATTACTGGGCATCCAAATTAGACACCTGGCTAGAATTGGCAGAATATGCATTGCAGGAGCTTGCTTGCCCAGCAGCTAGTGTGCTATCAGAAAGACTATTCAGTGCTGCTAGTTCAATATTAACCTAAAAAAGGACTCGTCTGGCTACCCAAAATGTTGATGATCTAACCTTCATTAAAATGAACAACTCCTGGATTTCGAATTATTTTGCCCCACCTTTCCCAGCTGACACCTAGCTTTCCTATGAAAAGGTCTTGCTTGTGGACTGGTCTGACTGAGTTTTCCAATCTCGTAATTTGCAGCAGCTGTTTGTCCAGCATACAACATGTTTACACCTCCCTAAATGGGCAAACTCCCCTCACAGGGCCGTGGTCTCACCACTTGGCGCAAGCACCCGTGAGAGTGCCGTTTGTTTGAAGAGGTGGGTGTGCTCGCTTTTGGCCGACGGCACTGCCACTGGGTCCCTCATAGTACAATAAAGTGTCTCTGGCGGTGGTGGCGCACAACCAACGTCAGACACACCGTTGTAACATGAGGGGCCCTGGGCCTGTACCGCCGGCCACAATACAGTCCCCCCCAGCTCAAACAGTGCTCTACGATTTGCAAAATTATCTCTCACAGCTCCACCAATGTTTAGTCTATACGCTGACATCCTTCAATGCCTGGCACTGACAATACCAATGTGTTGACATGTATGATGCTACTTAAAATAGTCAGGGGCAGTGTCCTATATTTATACCAGTAAATACTTAGCGCCAAATTACTAGGTCTGAAACTCAGCAGAGGAGCCTACCCCTGTACCTAAGTATGCCACCCTTTTGTTTTTTGGTTTTGTTGTATTGCGAGACATTAACATCTATTTATTTTTTGGGAGTACTAACTGTCAGACACTCCTTACAATCGGCCTCCGCTGACAACACCAATGCTGCCTGTGTACCCCTGCATGATAATTCCAAGTGCATAGAGCCTACTTTTGTTATGTTAGGCCTACTAAGTCTGTCTGCGGTCCATAATAGAAATTGTCCTTCACTGACCACACCACTGCTGCCCTTGTACCCCTGGAACCTATTTTAAAGTGCCTACAGCCTACTTTTCTTATGTTAGGCCTACTAAGCCTGTCTGCGGTCCCTCCTTCCAATAGTCCTACACTGACCAGACCAATGCTCGCCGTGTACCCCTGGAACCTATTTTAAAGTGCCTACAGCCTACTTTTCTTATGTTAGGCCTACTAAGCCTGTCTGCGGTCCCTCCTTCCAATAGTCCTCCACTGACCAGACCAATGCTCGCCGTGTAGCCCTGGAACCTATTTTAAAGTGCCTACAGCCTACTTTTCTTATGTTAGGCCTACTAAGCCTGTCTGCGGTCCCTCCTTCCAATAGTCCTCCACTGAGCAGAGCAATGCTGGCCGTGTACCCCTGGAACCTATTTTAAAGTGCCTACAGCCTACTTTTCTTATGTTAGGCCTACTAAGCCTGTCTGCGGTCCCTCCTTCCAATAGTCCTCCACTGACCAGACCAATGCTGGCCGTGTACCCCTGGAACCTATTTTAAAGTGCCTACAGCCTACTTTTCTTATGTTAGGCGTACTAAGCCTGTCTGCGGTATCTCCTTCCAATAGTCCTCCACTGACCAGACCAATGCTGGCCGTGTACCCCTGGAACCTATTTTAAAGTGCCTACAGCCTACTTTTCTTATGTTAGGCCTACTAAGCCTTTCTGCGTTCCCTCCTTCCAATAGTCCTCCACTGACCAGACCAATGCTGGCGGTGTACCCCTGGAACCTATTTTAAAGTGCCTACAGCCTACTTTTCTTATGTTAGGCCTACTAAGCCTGTCTGCGGTTCCTCCTTCCAATAGTCCTCCACTGACCAGACCAATGCTGGCCATGTACCCCTGGAACCTATTTTAAAGTGCCTACAGCCTACTTTTCTTATGTTAGGCCTACTAAGCCTGTCTGTGGTCTCTCCTTCCAATAGTCCTCCACTGACCAGACCAATGCTGGCCGTGTACCCCTGGAACCTATTTTAAAGTGCCTACAGCCTACTTTTCTTATGTTAGGCCTACTAAGCCTGTCTGCGTTCCCTCCTTCCAATAGTCCTCCACTGACCAGACCAATGCTGGCGGTGTACCCCTGGAACCTATTTTAAAGTGCCTACAGCCTACTTTTCTTATGTTAAGCCTACTAAGCCTGTCTGCGGTCCCTCCTTCCAATAGTCCTCCACTGACCAGACCAATGCTGGCCGTGTACCCCTGGAACGTATTTTAAAGTGCCTACAGCCCACTTTTCTTATGTTAGGCCTACTAAGCCTGTCTGCGGTCCCTCCTTCCAATAGTCCTCCACTGACCAGACCAATGCTGGCCGTGTACCCCTGGAACCTATTTTAAAGTGCCTACAGCCTACTTTTCTTATGTTAGGCCTACTAAGCCTGTCTGCGGTTTCTCCTTCCAATAGTCCTCCACTGACCAGACCAATGCTGGCCGTGTACCCCTGGAACCTATTTTAAAGTGCCTACAGCCTACTTTTCTTGTGTTAGGCCTACTAAGCCTGTCTGCGGTCTCTCCTTCCAATAGTCCTCCACTGACCAGACCAATGCTGGCGGTGTACCCCTGGAACCTATTTTAAAGTGCCTACAGCCTACTTTTCTTATGTTAGGCCTACTATGCCTTTCTGCGTTCCCTCCTTCCAATAGTCCTCCACTGACCAGACTAATGCTGGCGGTGTACCCCTGGAACCTATTTTAAAGTGCCTACAGCCTACTTTTCTTATGTTAGGCCTACTAAGCCTGTCTGCGGTCCCTCCTTCCAATAGTCCTCCACTGACCAGACCAATGCTGGCCATGTACCCCTGGAACCTATTTTAAAGTGCCTACAGCCTACTTTTCTTATGTTAGGCCTACTAAGCCTGTCTGCGGTCTCTCCTTCCAATAGTCCTCCACTGACCAGACCAATGCTGGCGGTGTACCCCTGGAACCTATTTTAAAGTGCCTACAGCCTATTTTTCTTATGTTAGGCCTACTAAGCCTGTCTGCGTTCCCTCCTTCCAATAGTCCTCCACTGACCAGACCAATGCTGGCCGTGTACCCCTGGAACGTATTTTAAACCTCCGTCACATACAATATTCGGACTAACGAGTTCACATACAATGTGCCTGTCAGGCGCCTGCTGGAAAAATACCTATAATATCTAATGTTTGCAATTTCAGTGCTCTAAAAGTGATCAGTGACCTTCATAGGGATTTAATAAAAGGGACTACACATAATCAGTTGCAAAAAAAACCATTTACTTAACATAAAACTAATAACTATGAAATACAAGCTTTTCAAAACTCCCGCCAAATAGTCCCCAGTTCGACTCTCTCAAAAAAATGTACAAAGAAAATTTTTGAACACAAACTTAATTTTAAGGTACCTTAAGTACTATTAAAAACATATTCAATCAGAAGTAGATGCTGAGGTTTCCCCAGAAAAGTCACACTTGCAGAGCAAATAGCAAGAATTACACACCATTTTTGCATGTGTCAGGCAAATTGCTTTATGACATTTGAGACATTCATAATTTGAAAGCCTTCTGGTTCCGCTTTCCGTTTGGCAGGTGGTGCATCTCCTTCTTTTGTGAGGTGGTGCAGATGGTGACTTTTCACCATCATCTTCTGGGCGGAACCTTTTGAGCTGAACTTGAAGGCGAGAGGGGATACCGATTGTTTTCACGCTTCTCCTGCGTAGCTCTCCAAGTACTAGTTCATGGGCCAATTTTTTCAGATACAATCGTCTACGGAGTGGTTCAAGCTTGTTTTCAAGATAAATTACTTGTGAATTTATACCACCCAAATTCAACATAGCAAAAAATATGACCATTGGCCAGCGTTTGATGTTTCTGCTGACGTTGAAAGTGGAGCACATCTGATCTGCTGTATCCACACCCCCTTTGGTGGCATTGTAAAATGTAATTATCTCAGGTTTTTTTTCTGCCCCAGTCCCAGGATCGATGGCAGCATCATCATGAAGTGTTGATAGAAGAAGTACGATTTTTTTGGCATGTGGTACATAGGAAACTAAAGCCTTTCCATTATGGAATGCAAACATACTGCTGTACTGTTGTCTCTCTTTCACACTTACAAACTGTGGCGGCAATTCCCTTTTGTTTTTTCTTACAGTTCCCACATATGACAGCTTCTGAATTTTCAGATAATCAATCAGATCACAACTTGTAAACCACTTTCCTCTCCTAAATCCTCATTCAGTGTGAGGTCTCTATCATCTAACAGCATGTTTGTTACTTCCTCAACATCAAGTTGTTTGGATAAATTGTACATTTTCCTCTCCATTTCAGCAGATAATCTGAAGCAAGAGAAGGAATATGTTAGGGAACTACTGTATATGCCTGAGCAGCACACTTTCTTTTATAAAATCTCCCTTATTTCTATGAAATATCCTCACATTTTGTGCTATACATTCATAAAACAAGCTAAATAAACTATTGTGATGAATAAAAACATAAAATACCAACCTTACTGAATGTGACGTATTCACATACAATGAGCCTGAGAGATCTGTGCAGCTATATCCTCTCCCCTGAAGCTCTGAAATCCAACTGTGATATCAGGTTTCACAGACCTTCAAGAGACAGGAGACTACCTGGAGGGAGGGGTTTCCTCACAATCTGGTGAGGAAGGAGAAATGAAAGTAAAAGAGAAGCGCCTGTCAGATCAGTTGTATGTGACGGAGGGTTAAAGTGCCTACAGCCTACTTTTCTTATGTTAGGCCTACTAAGCCTGTCTGCGGTCCCTCCTTCCAATAGTCCTCCACTGACCAGACCAATGCTGGCCGTGTACCCCTGGAACCTATTTTAAAGTGCCTACAGCCTACTTTTCTTATGTTAGGCCTACTAAGCCTGTCTGCGGTCCCTCCTTCCAATAGTCCTCCACTGACCAGACCAATGCTGGCCTTGTACCCCTGGAACCTATTTTAAAGTGCCTACAGCCTACTTTTCTTATGTTAGGCCTACTAAGCCTGTCTGCGGTCCCTCCTTCCAATAGTCCTCCGCTGACCAGACCAATGTTGGCCGTGTACCCCTGGAACCTATTTTAAAGTGCCTACAGCCTACTTTTCTTATGTTAGGCCTACTAAGCCTGTCTGCGGTCCCTCCTTCCAATAGTCCTCCACTGACCAGACCAATGCTGGCCGTGTACCCCTGGAACCTATTTTAAAGTGCCTACAGCCTACTTTTCTTATGTTAGGCCTACTAAGCCTGTCTTCGGTCCCTCCTTCCAATAGTCCTCCACTGACCAGACCAATGCTGGCCGTGTACCCATGGAACCTATTTTAAAGTGCCTACAGCCTACTTTTCTTATGTTAGGCCTACTAAGCCTGTCTGCGGTCCCTCCTTCCAATAGTCCTCCACTGACCAGACCAATGCTGGCCATGTACCCCTGGAACCTATTTTAAAGTGCCTACAGCCTACTTTTCTTATGTTAGGCCTACTAAGCCTGTCTGCGGTCTCTCCTTCCAATAGTCCTCCACTGACCAGACCAATGCTGGCCGTGTACCCCTGGAACCTATTTTAAAGTGCCTACAGCCTATTTTTCTTATGTTAGGCCTACTAAGCCTGTCTGCGTTCCCTCCTTCCAATAGTCCTCCACTGACCAGACCAATGCTGGCCGTGTACCCCTGGAACGTATTTTAAAGTGCCTACAGCCTACTTTTCTTATGTTAGGCCTACTAAGCCTGTCTGCGGTCCCTCCTTCCAATAGTCCTCCACTGACCAGACCAATGCTGGCCGTGTACCCCTGGAACCTATTTTAAAGTGCATACAGCCTACTTTTCTTATGTTAGGCCTACTAAGCCTGTCTGCGGTCCCTCCTTCCAATAGTCCTCCACTGACCAGACCAATGCTGGCCGTGTACCCCTGGAACCTATTTTAAAGTGCCTACAGCCTACTTTTCTTATGTTAGGCCTACTAAGCCTGTCTGCGGTCCCTCCTTCCAATAGTCCTCCACTGACCAGACCAATGCTGACCGTGTACCCCTGGAACCTATTTTAAAGTACCTACAGCCTACTTTTCTTATGTTAGGCCTACTAAGCCTGTCTGCGGTCCCTCCTTCCAATAGTCCTCCACTGACCAGACCAATGTTGGCCGTGTACCCCTGGAACCTATTTTAAAGTGCCTACAGCCTACTTTTCTTATGTTAGGCCTACTAAGCCTGTCTGCGGTCCCTCCTTCCAATAGTCCTCCACTGACCAGACCAATGCTGGCCGTGTACCCCTTGGAACCTATTTTAAAGTGCCTACAGCCTACTTTTCTTATGTTAGGCCTACTAAGCCTGTCTGCGGTCCCTCCTTCCAATAGTCCTCCACTGACCAGACCAATGCTGACCGTGTACCCCTGGAACCTATTTTAAAGTGCCTACAGCCTACTTTTCTTATGTTAGGCCTACTAAGCCTGTCTGCGGTCCCTCCTTCCAATAGTCCTCCACTGACCAGACCAATGCTGGCCTTGTACCCCTGGAACCTATTTTAAAGTGCCTACAGCCTACTTTTCTTATGTTAGGCCTACTAAGCCTGTCTGCGGTCCCTCCTTCCAATAGTCCTCCGCTGACCAGACCAATGTTGGCCGTGTACCCCTGGAACCTATTTTAAAGTGCCTACAGCCTACTTTTCTTATGTTAGGCCTACTAAGCCTGTCTGCGGTCCCTCCTTCCAATAGTCCTCCACTGACCAGACCAATGCTGGCCGTGTACCCCTGGAACCTATTTTAAAGTGCCTACAGCCTACTTTTCTTATGTTAGGCCTACTAAGCCTGTCTTCGGTCCCTCCTTCCAATAGTCCTCCACTGACCAGACCAATGCTGGCCGTGTACCCATGGAACCTATTTTAAAGTGCCTACAGCCTACTTTTCTTATGTTAGGCCTACTAAGCCTGTCTGCGGTCCCTCCTTCCAATAGTCCTCCACTGACCAGACCAATGCTGGCCATGTACCCCTGGAACCTATTTTAAAGTGCCTACAGCCTACTTTTCTTATGTTAGGCCTACTAAGCCTGTCTGCGGTCTCTCCTTCCAATAGTCCTCCACTGACCAGACCAATGCTGGCCGTGTACCCCTGGAACCTATTTTAAAGTGCCTACAGCCTATTTTTCTTATGTTAGGCCTACTAAGCCTGTCTGCGTTCCCTCCTTCCAATAGTCCTCCACTGACCAGACCAATGCTGGCCGTGTACCCCTGGAACGTATTTTAAAGTGCCTACAGCCTACTTTTCTTATGTTAGGCCTACTAAGCCTGTCTGCGGTCCCTCCTTCCAATAGTCCTCCACTGACCAGACCAATGCTGGCCGTGTACCCCTGGAACCTATTTTAAAGTGCATACAGCCTACTTTTCTTATGTTAGGCCTACTAAGCCTGTCTGCGGTCCCTCCTTCCAATAGTCCTCCACTGACCAGACCAATGCTGGCCGTGTACCCCTGGAACCTATTTTAAAGTGCCTACAGCCTACTTTTCTTATGTTAGGCCTACTAAGCCTGTCTGCGGTCCCTCCTTCCAATAGTCCTCCACTGACCAGACCAATGCTGACCGTGTACCCCTGGAACCTATTTTAAAGTACCTACAGCCTACTTTTCTTATGTTAGGCCTACTAAGCCTGTCTGCGGTCCCTCCTTCCAATAGTCCTCCACTGACCAGACCAATGTTGGCCGTGTACCCCTGGAACCTATTTTAAAGTGCCTACAGCCTACTTTTCTTATGTTAGGCCTACTAAGCCTGTCTGCGGTCCCTCCTTCCAATAGTCCTCCACTGACCAGACCAATGCTGGCCGTGTACCCCTTGGAACCTATTTTAAAGTGCCTACAGCCTACTTTTCTTATGTTAGGCCTACTAAGCCTGTCTGCGGTCCCTCCTTCCAATAGTCCTCCACTGACCAGACCAATGCTGGCCGTGTACCCCTGGAACCTATTTTAAAGTGCCTACAGCCTACTTTTCTTATGTTAGGCCTACTAAGCCTGTCTGCGGTCTCTCCTTCCAATAGTCCTCTACTGACCAGACCAATGCTGGCCGTGTACCCCTGGAACCTATTTTAAATTGCATAGAGCATCCTTTTTTAATTGTAGGTGTACTAAGTCTGTCTGCGGTCCATAATTGAAATTGTCCTTCACTGACCACACCACTGCTGATCGTGTACCCATGGAACCTATTTTAAAGTGCCTACAGCCTACTTTTCTTATGTTAGGCCTACAAAGCCTGTCTGCGGTCCCTCCTTCCAATAGTCCTCCACTGACCAGACCAATGCTGGCCGTGTACCCCTGGAACCTATTTTAAAGTGCCTACAGCCTACTAAGCCTATCTGCGGTCCCTCCTTCCAATAGTCCTCCACTGACCAGACCAATGCTGGCCGTGTACCCCTGGAACCTATTTTATATTGCATAGAGCATCCTTTTTTTAATTGTAGGCGTACTAAGTCTGTCTGTGGTCCATAATTGAAATTGTCCTCCACTGATCATACCAATGCTGGCCGTGTACCCCTGGAACCTAGCTGAAGGTGCATAGAGCCTACTTTTTTCTTTATTTTATATTTATAAAGCCCAGATGAACTACGCTGTACCACGGTTCGGGCTACCCAGTTGACACTTCCTTTGCGAGAAAAGCCATCACAGTCCTCCACCAGCATGAAAAAGTCCGCATTGTCCATGCACTCAGGCAATCTAAGAGTAGAAAGGTGCACCTGACAACAGACGCATGGACCAGTAGGCATGTCCACAGAAGGTTACGTGTCCATTACGGCACACTGGGTTAATGTGGTGGATGCATGGTCCACAGGGCACAGCCTACTAAGTCTGTCTGCAGTCCCTAATTCAAATTGTCCTCCACTGACCACACCAATGCTGCCTGTGTAACCCTGTAACCTTTTTTAAACTGCATTGAGCTAAATTTTTGGTTTAAGGCCTACTACCTGTGTCTGTCTGCGCCACTCAATACAGCTGTCCTCCTCTGAAAAAAGCTGAGCGTTAATTGTCTGGTTTTCAGCCTATAGGAATTTGAAAACTGCATTGGGGCTACTACTTCGGTAGGGCCTACTAACGGTGTCTGCCGCTCCAAGGTGTTCTCCAGGTTGCCTCTCCATAGCGTCAATCTTCATGCTCTCGTTAAGTAGTAGTTGAAACAACACTGCATTAGGCCTACAAGTTGTTTCTGGGTCGTAGAGACGGTGTCTGCCGCTCCAAGGTGTTCTCCAGGTTGCTTCTCCATAGCTTTAATCTTCATGCTCTCGTTAAGTAGTTGTTGAAACAACACTGCATTAGGCCTACAAGTTGGGTCTGGGTCGTAGAGATGGTGTCTGCCGCTCCAAGGTGTTCTCCAGGTTGCCTCTCCATAGCTTCAATCTTCATGCTCTCGTTAAGTAGTTGTTGAAACAACACTGCATTAGGCCTACAAGATGGGTCTGGGTCGTAGAGACGGTGTCTGCTGCTCCAAGGTGTTCTCCAGGTTGCCACATAATCGAAGCTGCATAGAGCCTATTTTGTTATTTTAGGCCTACTAAGTCTTTCTGCGGTCCCTCCTTCCAATTGTCCTCCACTGAGCACACCAATGCAGACTGTGTACCCATGTAACCTTTTTTAAACCTGCGTCGAGCCAACTTTGTGGTGTAATGCCTACTTGTAGTGTCTGGCTGCGCCACTCAATACATCTGTCCTCTTTACAAAAAATGACCTGCAATTATCTCGTTTTCAGCCTATCGGAATTTTAAAACTGCAGTGGGCCTACTAGTTTGGTTGGGGCCTACTAACAGTGTCTGCCGCTCCAAGGTGTTCTCCTGGTTGCCTTTCCTGAGCTTCTATCTTCAGGCTCTTGTTAAATAGTTGTTAAATGGAACAACTGCATTTGGCCTACTAGTTGGGTTGGGACCTACTAACAGTGTCTGCCGCTCCTTGCTGTTCTCCTGGTTTCCTGTCCTGAACTTCCATTTTCAGGCTCTCGTTAAGTTGTTGTTAATGTTAGACTGCATTTGGCCTACTAGTTGGGTTGGGGCCTACTATTGGTGTCTGCCGCTCCTTGCTGTTCTCCTCCACTGAACAAACCAGTGCCGCCTGTTTACTACTGTTGCCAATTTTGAACTGCATTTAGACTACTTACTGATTTGGGCCTACTCTCTGTGTCAGCCTCTCATTACAGTTGTCCTCCACTGAACAAAGCAATGCCCCCTGGTTAGTCCTGTTACCAATTTTGAACTGCATTTAGCCCACTTTATTCTTTGGGCCTATATCTGCGTTTCCTCCTCATCCTGCCCATTGCCCAGCCAGTGATAGATGAGTCTGCTGGTACATTGCCCCAGACCACTACATTCCCCTTGCACGCTACACAGCCAGAATCTGACCCTGCTGAAATTCAGGTTCCCCTTCCCACATAGTATACCACCTTACAAGGGGACAAAGAGGAAGGTGAAGAAGAAAGTGCAAGTTCCATCATCAGGTGGGGGGGCATACTCGTTGGTGACGTCACTGGCACAGGGCCCCTCATAGTACGCAAAAGTGTCGCTGCCGGTGGGAGGCGCCCCCGCCGTGCAAACACACCGCCGTACTTTGAGGGGCCCTGTGCCAGTGCCAATTCCAACGAGTGGGCCCCCCCCCGCTTGCTCAGGATCACAGCACTTGCAAAGTTTAAATACTTACCTCGCCCTGCTCCACTGCCGTGACGTGGTCCAGATTTCCTGGGCCCACAAAATACTTGAACCAGCCCTACCCCCCACAACTTTAGCCAAATGACCCCCAATTTCCAATGCCTAACTATTATTGTAAGGGAAATTAAGATTGACACGCTTCATTAAGAAGAATGGATGTTTTTGCCATTAAAATGGGCACTCTAGGTGTTTTCCTGGCCTCCACTCACTGCCGACTATGCTGCCCCATTGACTTGCATTGGGTTTCGTGTTTCGGTCGATCCCGACTTTACGACATAATCGGCCGATTTCACTCGACCCGACTTTTGAGATAGTCGGGTTTTGCGAAACTCGACTCGACTCTAAAAAAGTCAAGGTCGCTCAACCCTAATGTCAACAGTACAAATGATTTTTCATAGCAGTCCACGTGATGATAGACTGAAATGCTGTGGACTGATTTTCTTAAAGGGGTTTTCTGGGCACAAAAAATCCCTGTAATGAGTGCCTAACACCATTGTTACATTTATTTTCAATTTTTTTACCCTGCCTTCAGGCTTCTGCCCTTATCCTTATGATTTGTTATTGGGTACATCCTGATTCTCCAGATAGCTTTTATTTTATGCCTCTAGACTACATTTTCTAAGCAGTAGAGTTGTACCTGTCCCACAGCTCACACACCCTCACCCTCTGTGCTCACCCGCTCCACCTTCAGATCACCTTCTAAACATTCCTATACAATCTTAACAAGGATAAATTGCTGCACACACAGTTTGTTCTTCCTAGCATTCCCCCTAAATCACCTAATATGTGCTATCTTGACACTTTCCTGTAGTCATTAATGATACATGAACTGACACTTGCTGGGTCAATGAACTGTAGGGCAGCAAGGAGTCACATACAGTTATGTTGAGTAAATCTACACAATAGAGTGGAGTGCACAATAGAGTGATACTTTATGGTGGCAGCAGGGTCGAACTGGCCCACCGGAGTTGAATGTTTTTTTTTTAATATTTTTTGATGGTGGGCCATGTATACTAATACATACATTCCAGGATGAGGATGAGGGGGTCATGCATACCAGGATGGTGATGAGGGGGCCATGCATACCATGATGGGGATGAGGGGGCCATGCATATCAGGATGGGATAATGAGGCCATGTATACAGTAATGGGAAGGGGGCAGGAGACCTCTGTGGTTGTCATTGCCAGATTACTATGCGTGCTGCCGAGCGGTCAGCACTCATAGCCAGTGATCTGATCATCGCCTGTGTGTTAGGGCTTGTTTCCACTTGCGAGAAACACGTCCGTGTCTTGCATGTGAAAACCAAGCTTTGGCGCCGGCACTCCAGAGCGGAGCGTGCGGCCGCATAGCAATACATGGAGCCGCACGCTTCGCTCCCAAGTGCCGGCGCCAGAGCTTGGTTTTCACATGCGAGACACGGACGTGTTTATCGCAAATGGAAAAGAGCCCTTACAGAGGCGATCGGGTTATCGCAGCATCTAGTCTCCCATGGAAACTATTGAAGCAAGTGAAAAATTAAAAAAATCTTTTTAAAAATATTAAAAAAATATAAAAGTTTAAGTCACCCCCCATTCGCCTCATTCAAAATAAAACAATAGTAATAAAAAAATTGCACATATTTGGTATCACTTCATTAAGAATCGCCCTATCTATCAATACATAAAAATGAATATCCCTGATCTGTAAACGGCGTAGGGCAAAAAAAAGTCAAAATGCTTGAATTATGTTTTTTTTGTCGCTGCAGCATTGAATTAAAATGCAGTAATGGGCAATCAAAAGATTGTGTCCACACCAAAATAGTATTATTAAAAACGTCAGCTCGGTGTGCAAAAAATAAACCCTAACCATGCCCCTCATCACGAAAAATGGAGATGCTACGGGTTTCAGAAAATGACACTTTTTTTGTTGAACATGGTGAAAAAAAATCCAAATAAACTGTTGTGAATTGCTCTTTTTTGCAATTTCACCACACTTGGAATTTTTTTCCTGTTTTCCAGTGCAGGATATGGAAAAACCAATGGTGTCATTCAAAAGTACAGGTCATCTTGCTGTAACCAAGCCATCATATGGCCATATTGTCAGAAAAATAAAAAAAGTTATGGCTCTGTGAAGATGGGAAGCAGAAAACAGAAACTCAAAAAACAAAAAGAGCTGTGATGTGAAAGGGGTTAATGGATTGTGCAGAGTATGAGTGACAAAGTTGGAAAAAGTTTTGAAATTATTTTTTTTATCCAGTCTCTTTCTCTTTATATAATCACACTAAGGCCGGCATCACACTAGAGAGTTTTACGGACGTATGAGAGGCGCAAAAACAACGCCTTGCACATGGACCAATAAATCTCTATGGGGCAGCTCCTATTTATAATATTACGCATCCGTATTTTACGGGTGTAGAAAATTGCAGCTTGCTGTGTTTGTGAGCGTATTGCGTAAAATGTCCGCCAATGAAAGTCTATGGTGCGCAAAAAATACAGATTACACACGGACAAACAGTGTGACTAGCGCAAAATGCTCAAAAGTTCAGCAGGTGACAGGAAATGTGCCAAGCCCTCAATCAGGAAGCTTAGACATGCTAATTAGCTGAAAAAGCTAGACAGACATCCCGGAAGTCTGCCGCACGCCTCCACGGAGTCTCCTGCATCATGGCCAATATTATTAATGTCGAAATACTGCTGGTCCTGATGCAAGAGAGGCCAGAAATATAGGATCAGCGAGATGTTCATTATTCCAACCGGGCCAGAAAAGAGGCGGCATGGAGAAGCATATGTGGGATCCTTTTCCCAGAATATGAGCAGCGGCCATATGAGGTCCAGAGGCAGATAAGTGTCATGATCCCAATGGCAGGGGATCACAAAAGGACAAGCACAAAAAACAAAACAAGCTTTAGGGTGATGGAAACTGAGCTGACCGCGATCCTGAACCTAAACACACAACTAGCTGTAGCCGGGGAACGTGCCTACGATGATTCCTAGACGTCTCGCGCCAGCCGAAGGACTAACTTCCCCTATTAGAAGAAACACAGACCTCTCTTGCCTCCAGAGAAACACCCCACAGAAATAGCAGCCCCCCACATGTAATGACGGTGAAATGAGAGGAAAGCACATACGTAGTTATGAAAACAGATTCAGCAAAATGAGGCCCGCTAAAGCTAGATAGCAGAGGATACAAAAGTGAACTGCGCGGTCAGCGAAAAACCCTACAAAAAACCATCCTGAAATTACTTGAACTCATGTGCCAACTCATGGAACATGAGGAGTAATATCAGCCCACTAGAGCAACCAGCAAAAAGGAATCACATATCTGCAAGCTGGACTAAGACAAAAATTAAGCAAAACGTGGAACAGGAAAATCAAAAACTTAGCTTGTCCTGAAGATTACAGAAGCGGGAAGCAGAGGTAACAAGACACACTGATTACATTGATAGCCGGCGAGGAAATGACAAGAAAGCCAGGTTAAATAGGAAACGCCCATATCCTGATAGAACAGGTGGACACCAGAGACCGCAGAAAACACAAGTCACCCAGTACCATCTGTAACCACCAGAGGGAGCCCAAAAACAGAATCCACAACAGTACCCCCCCCTTGAGGAGGGGTCACCGAACCCTCACGAGAACCACCAGGGCGACCAGGATGAGCCCTATGAAATGCACGGACCAAACAAGCAGCATGAACATCAGAGGCAACCACCCAAGAATTATCCTCCTGACCATAACCCTTCCACTTGACCAAATATTGGAGTTTCCGTCTGGAAACACGAGAATCCAAGATCTTCTCCACAACATACTCCAATTCTCCCTCCACCAGCACCGGAGCAGGAGGTTAAAGCGAAGGAACAACAGGTACCTCATACTTCCGCAACAACGACCGATGGAACACATTATGAATAGCAAACGATGCCGGGAGATCCAAACGAAACGACACAGGGTTAAGAATTTCCAAGATCCTATAGGGACCGATGAACCGAGGCTTGAACTTAGGAGAAGAGACCTTCATAGGAACAAAACGAGAAGACAACCACACCAAGTCCCCAACACGAAGTCGAGGACCCACGCGGCGACGGCGATTAGCAAACTGCTGAGCCCTCTCCTGGGACAACTTCAAATTGTCCAACACATGACTCCAAATCTGATGCAACCTATCCACCACCATGTCCACTCCAGGACAATCAGAAGGCTCCACCTGACCAGAGGAAAAATGAGGATGAAACCCCGAATTACAAAAGAAAGGAGAAACCAAGGTAGCAGAACTAGCCCGATTATTAAGGGCAAATTCGGCAAGCGGCAAAAAGGTAACCCAGTCATCTTGATCAGCAGAAACAAAACACTTTAAATAAGTTTCCAAGGTCTGATTAGTTCGTTCCGTCTGGCCATTCGTCTGAGGATGGAATGCAGACGAAAAGGACAAATCAATGCCCATCTTAGCACAGAACGTCCGCCAAAATCTAGACACAAACTGGGATCCCCTGTCAGAAACGATGTTCTCCGGAATCCCATGCAAACGAACCACGTTCTGAAAAAACAGAGGGACCAACTCAGAGGAGGAAGGTAACTTAGGCAAGGGTACCAGATGAACCATCTTAGAAAAGCAGTCACACACAACCCAGATGACGGACATTTTTTGAGAGACAGGGAGATCCGAAATAAAGTCCATGGAAATGTGCGTCCAAGGCCTCTTCGGGATAGGCAAAGGTGACAACAATCCACTGGCCCGAGAACAGCAAGGCTTAGCCCGAGCGCAAACTTCACAAGACTGCACAAAAGAACGCACATCCCTCGACAAGGAAGGCCACCAAAAAGACCTGGCCACCAAGTCTCTAGTACCAAATATTCCAGGATGACCTGCCAACGCAGAAGAATGGACCTCGGAGATGACTCTACTGGTCCAATTATCCGGAACAAACAGTCTTTCAGGCGGACAACGATCAGGTTTATCCGCCTGAAACTCCTGCAAAGCACGTCGCAAGTCTGGGGAGACAGCCGACAAAATCACCCCATCCCTAAGGATACCAGTGGGCTCAGAATTTCCAGGGGAGTCAGGCACAAAACTCCTAGAAAGAGCATCCGCCTTCACATTCTTTGAACCTGGCAGGTATGAAATCACAAAATCGAAACGGGAGAAAAACAGTGACCAACGAGCCTGTCTAGGATTCAGACGCTTGGCAGACTCAAGGTAAATCAGATTTTTGTGATCAGTCAAGACCACCACACGATGTCTAGCACCCTAAAGCCAATGACGCCACTCCTCAAATGCCCACTTCATGGCCAAAAGCTCCCGATTACCAACATCATAATTCCGCTCAGTGGGCGAAAACTTTCTAGAAAAGAACGCACATGGCTTCATCACTGAGCAATCGGAGCTTCTGTGTGACAAAACCGCCCCCGCTCCAATCTCGGAAGCATCAACCTCAACCTGAAAAGGAAGCGAAACATCTGGCTGACGCAACACAGGAGCAGAAGAAAACCGGCGCTTAAGTTCCTGAAAGGCCTCCACAGCCGCAGGAGACCAATCAGCAACATCAGCACCCTTCTTAGTCAAATCCGTCAAAGGCTTAACAACACTAGAAAAATTGGTTATGAAACGACGATAAAAATTAGCAAAGCCCAAGAACTTCTGTAGACTCTTAAGAGATGTAGGCTGCGTCCAGTCACAAATAGCCTGAACCTTGACGGGATCCATCTCAATAGTAGAAGGGGAAAAAATATACCCCAAAAAAGAAATCTTCTGGACTCCAAAGAGACACTTTGACCCTTTTACAAACAAAGAATTGGCCCGCAGGACCTGAAACACCTTCCTGACCTGCTGAACATGGGACTCCCAGTCATCAGAAAAAAACAAAACATCATCCAAATACGCAATCATAAATTTATCCAGATATTCACGGAAAATATCGTGCATAAAGGACTGGAAGACAGAAGGAGCATTAGAAAGTCCAAAAGGCATCACCAAATTCTCAAAATGGCCCTCAGGCGTATTAAATGCGGTTTTCCACTCATCACCCTGCTTTATCCGCACAAGATTATACGCACCCCGAAGATCAATCTTAGTGAACCATTTAGCCCCCTTAATGCGAGCGAACAAATCAGTCAACAATGGCAAAGGATACTGATATTTGACTGTAATCTTATTCAAAAGACGGTAATCTATACAAGGCCTCAAGGAACCATCTTTTTTGGCCACGAAAAAAAAACCTGCTCCCAAAGGGGACGAAGATGGACGGATATGTCCCTTTTCCAAGGACTCCTTAACATAATCCCGCATAGCAGTATGCTCTGGCACTGACAGATTGAACAAACGTCCTTTAGGAAATTTACTGCCAGGAATCAAATCTATAGCACAATCGCAATCCCTGTGAGGAGGAAGCGAATTGAGCTTAGGCTCCTCAAAAACATCCCGATAATCAGACAAAAATACAGGAACCTCAGAAGGAGTAGATGAAGCGATAGAAATCGGAGGTGCATCATCATGAACCCCCTGACATCCCCAGCTTAACACAGACATCGTTTTCCAGTCCAAGACTGGGTTATGAGTTTGTAACCATGGCAGACCAAGCACTAAGACATCATGTAAATTATACAGTACCAGGAAGCGAATCACCTCCTGATGAACGGGAGTCATACGCATGGTCACTTTGTCCAGTACTGAGGTTTGCTCATAGCCAAAGGTGTAGAGTCAATTCCTTTCAAAGGAATAGGGACTTCCAGAGGCTCCAGACTAAACCCACAGCGGTTGGCAAATGACCAATCCATAAGACTCAGGGCAGCGCCTGAATCCACATAGGCATCGACGGAAATGGCTGATAATGAACAAATCAGAGTCACAGACAGAATGAACTTAGACTGTAAAGTACTAATGGCAACAGACTTATCAACCTTTTTTGTGCGTTTAGAGCATGCTGATATAACATGAGCTGAATCACCACAATAAAAACACAACCCATTTTTCCGCCTATAGTTTTGCCGTTCACTTCTGGACTGAATTCTATCACATTGCATGGTCTCAGGTGCCTGTTCAGAAGACACCGCCAAATGGTGCACAGGTTTGCGCTCCCGTAAACGCCGATCAATCTGAATAGCCATAGTCATAGACTCATTCAGACCTGTAGGCGCAGGGAACCCCACCATAACATCTTTAATGGCCTCAGAAAGGCCATCTCTGAATCTTGCAGCCAGGGCGCACTCATTCCACTGAGTAAGCACCGACCATTTCCGAAATTTCTGACAATATATTTCTGCTTCATCTTGCCCCTGAGAGAGAGCCAATAAAGCTTTTTCAGCCTGAATCTCTATTCTAGGTTCCTCATAGAGCAAACCCAATGCCAGAAAAAGCGCATCCACATTGAGCAACGCAGGATCCCCTGGTGCCAATGCAAATGCCCAATTCTGAGGGTCACCCCGCAGGAAAGATATAGCAATTTTGACTTGCTGAGCAGGGTCTCCAGAGGAGCGAGATTTCAAAGAAAGAAACAACTTGCAATTGTTCCTAAAATTCAGAAAACTAGATCTATCTCAAGAAAAAAACTCTGGGATAGGAATTCTAGGTTCAGACATAGGAGCATGTACAACAAAATCTTGTATATTTTGAACCTTAGCAGCAAGATTATTCAGGCTGGAAGCCAAACTCTGGACGTCCATGATAAACAGCTGAGGTCAGAGCCATTCAAGGATTAAGAGGAGGTAAGACGCAGCCAGGCTGCAATTAAGGCTAGGCAGCAAACTCTGAGGGGAGAAAAAAAAAAAAACTTCCTCAGACTACTTTTCCTCCTACTTCAGCCAATACGATTACCACTTTTGGCCGGCTATACTGTCATGATCCCAATTGGAGGGGATCACAAAAGGACAAGCACAAAAAACAAAACAAGCTCTAGGGTGATGGAAACTGAGCTTACCGCGATCCTGAACCTAAACACACAACTAGCTGTAGCCGGGGAACATGCCTACGATGATTCCTAGACGTCTCGCGCCAGCCGAAGGACTAACTTCCCCTATTAGAAGAAACACAGACCTCTCTTGCCTCCAGAGAAACACCCCACAGAAATAGCAGCCCCCCACATGTAATGACGGTGAAATGAGAGGAAAGCACATACGTAGTTATGAAAACAGATTCAGCAAAATGAGGCCCGCTAAAGCTAGATAGCAGAGGATACAAAAGTGAACTGCGCGGTCAGCGAAAACCCTACAAAAAACCATCCTGAAATTACTTGAACTCATGTGCCAACTCATGGAACATGAGGAGTAATATCAGCCCACTAGAGCAACCAGCAAAAAGGAATCACATATCTGCAAGCTGGACTAAGACAAAAATTAAGCAAAACGTGGAACAGGAAAATCAAAAACTTAGCTTGTCCTGAAGATTACAGAAGCGGGAAGCAGAGGTAACAAGACACACTGATTACATTGATAGCCGGCGAGGAAATGACAAGAAAGCCAGGTTAAATAGGAAACTCCCATATCCTGATAGAACAGGTGGACACCAGAGACTGCAGAAAACACAAGTCACCCAGTACCATCTGTAACCACCAGAGGGAGCCCAAAAACAGAATCCACAACAGATAAGTAAGTACACTCACTCTTCTCTATGAATAATATTGCAAACTGCATTACCTACATGAATTTTGGCCTTATTATATGTTCATTAACATTAATCTCATTTATTTACATAGCACCATTAATTACATGGTGCTGGACATGAGAAAGGGGTTACGTACAGAGTTTTATAGATGTCGTTTACATTATAAAAATTTACAATGACATACTGCTACAGAGGGGAGAGGACCCTGTCCTTATGGCCTGAAATTCTATGTATTTTCCATTATTTTGTATTGTGCTGTTTGTGTTTACAATCTTTATGTTGATGATATTTTTTAAGAAATGCAGGTTACTAGGTTACATTAAAATCTGATATATCACTGACACATTATGGTACCACTGTGCACAATGGCCTTATACATTATTTTTTCCCTATCATTGCAGTGGAAGATGTTATGAGACGATGGCGCAGCATACGCGACCAATATAGGCGAGAAAGGTAGCAGCGGGCAAGAAGTGGGACAGCAGCGCCTTAAAAAAAAGGAAAAATATTTACCGTATATACTCGAGTATAAGCCGACCCGAGTATAAGCCGACCCCCCTAATTTTGCCACAAAAAACTGGGAAAACTTATTGACTCGAGTATAAGCCTAGGGTGGAAATGTAGCATTTACCGGTGAATTTCAAAAATAAAAATAGATCATTATTTCCCCATAGCTGTGCCATATAGTGCTCTGCACCGTTCATATTGCCCCATAGATGCTGCACAGATGCCCCATTTAGTGCTGTGTGCCGTTCATACTGCCCCCATAGATGCTGCACAGATGCCCCATATAGTGCTGTGTGCCGTTCATACTGCCCCCATATAGTGCTGTGTGCCGTTCATACTGCCCCCATAGATGCTGCACAGATGCCTCATATAGTGCTGTGTGCCGTTCATACTGCCCCCATATAGTGCTGTGTGCCGTTCATACTGCCCCCATATAGTGCTGTGTGCCGTTCATACTGCCCCCATATAGCGCCGTGTGCCGTTCATACTGCCCCCATATAGTGCTGTGTGCCGTTCATACTGCCCCCATATAGTGCTGTGTGCCGTTCATACTGCCCCCATATAGTGCTGTGTGCCGTTCATACTGCCCCCATATAGTGCTGTGTGCCGTTCATACTGCCCCCATATAGTGCTCTGTGCCGTTCATACTGCCCCCATATAGTGCTGTGTGCCGTTCATACTGCCCCCATATAGTGCTGTGTGCCGTTCATACTGCCCCCATATAGTGCTGTGTGCCGTTCATACTGCCCCCATATAGTGCTGTGTGCCGTTCATACTGCCCCCATATAGTGCTGTGTGCCGTTCATACTGCCCCCATATAGTGCTGTGTGCTGTTCATACTGCCCCCATATAGTGCTGTGTGCCGTTCATACTGCCCCCATAGATGCTGCACATAAATCTGTGCTGCCGCTGCTGCTGTAATAAAAAAAAAAAAAACACATACTCACCTCCCTTGATTGTAGCTCCCAGCGTCCGGTCCCGGCGCCTCCATCTTCCCGGCGTCTCTGCTCTGACTGATCAGGCAGAGGGCGCCGCGCACACTATATGCGTCATCGCGCCCTCTGCCTGAACAGTCAGAGCGCAGACGCCGGGAAGATGGAGGCGCCGGGAAGATGGAGCGACGCCCGGCGGCTGGAACGCGGACAGGTGAATATAACATACTTACCTAGTCCCAGCGATCCTCGCGCTGTCCCTGCCTTCCTCCCCGTCTTCTGTGCTGCAGCATCTTCCTGTCAGCGGTCACCGGCACCGCTGATTAGAGAAATGAATAGGCGGCTCCGCCCCTATGGGAGGTGGAGCCGCTTATTCATATCTCTAATGAGCGGTCCCACGTGACCGCTGAAGAGGGGAAGACGCTGCAGCACAGAAGACGGGGAGGAAGGCAGGGACAGCGCGAGGATCGCTGGGACTATGTAAGTATACCTCAGCGCCCTCTTCCCCTCACCCGCCGACCCCACCACTACCGTGACTCGAGTATAAGCCGAGGGGGGCACTTTCAGCCCAAAAATTTGGGCTGAAAATCTCGGCTTATACTCGAGTATATACGGTATTATTACCAACTCTCCTTTTTAGATCCCAGTATGGATCTGAGACCGAAAGTAAAAACAAAATTCAAAATTACACATGTTTAACCCCTTCATGACCCAGCCTATTTTGACCTTAATGACCTGGCCGTTTTTTGCAATTCTGACCAGTGTCCCTTTATGAGGTAATAACTCAGGAACGCTTCAACGGATCCTAGCGGTTCTGAGATTGTTTTTTCGTGACATATTGGGCTTCATGTTAGTGGTAAATTTAGGTCAATAAATTCTGCGTTTATTTGTGATAAAAACGGAAATTTGGCGAAAATTTTGAAAATTTCGCAATTTTCACATTTTGAATTTTTATTCTGTTAAACCAGAGAGTTATGTGACACAAAATAGTTAATAAATAACATTTCCCACATGTCTACTTTACACCAGCACAATTTTGGAAACAACATTTTTTTTTGCTAGGAAGTTATAAGAGTTAAAATTTGACCAGCGATTTCTCATTTTTACAACGAAATTTACAAAACCATTTTTTTTAGGGACCACCTCACATTTGAAGTCAGTTTGAGGGGTCTATATGGATGAAAATACCCAAAAGTGACACCATTCTAAAAAATGCACCCCTCAAGGTGCTCAAAACCACATTCAAGAAGTTTTTTAACCCTTCAGGTGCTTCACAGCAGCAGAAGCAACATGGAAGGAAAAAATGAACATTTAACTTTTTAGTCACAAAAATTATCTTTTAGCAACATTTTTTTTATTTTCCCAATGGTACAAGGAGAAACTGAACCACGAAAGTTGTTGTCCAATTTGTCCTGAGTACGCTGATACCTCATATGTGGGGGTAAACCACTGTTTGGGCGCACGGCAGGGCTTGGAAGGGAAGGAGCGCCATTTGACTTTTTGAATGAAAAATTGGCTCCACTCTTTAGCGGACACCATGTCACGTTTGGAGAGCCCCCGTGTGCCTAAAAATTGGAGCTCCCCCACACGTGACCCCATTTTGGAAACTAGACGCCCCAAGGAACTTATCTAGATGCATAGTGAGAACTTTGAACCCCCGGGGGCTTCACAAATTGATCCGTAAAAATGAAAAAGTACTTTTTTTTCACAAAAAAATTCTTTTAGCCTCAATTTTTTTCATTTTCACATGGGCAACAGGATAAAATGGATCCTAAAATTTGTTGGGCAATTTCTCATGAGTACACCGATACCTCACATGTGGAGGTAAACCACTGTTTGGGCACATGGTAAGGTTCGGAAGGGAAGGAGCGCCATTTGACTCTTTGAATGAAAAATTATCTCCATTGTTAGCGGACACCATGTCGTGTTTGGAGAGCCCCCGTGTGCCTAAACATTGGAGCTCCCCCACAAATAACCCCATTTTGGAAACTAGACCCCCCAAGGAACTTATCTAGATGCATATTGAGCACTTTAAACCCTCAGGTGCTTCACAAATTGATCTGTAAAAATGAAAAAGTACTTTTTTTTTCACAAAAAAATTCTTTTCGCCTCAGTTTTTCATTTTCACATGGGCAATAGGATAAAATGAATCCTAAAATTTGTTGGGCAATTTCTCCCGAGTACGCCGATACCTCATATGTGGGGGTAAACCACTGTTTGGGCACACGGCAGGGCTCGGAAGGGAAGGCGCGCCATTTGACTTTTTGAATGGAAAATTAGCTCCAATTGTTAGCGGACACCATGTCGCGTTTAGAGAGCCCCTGTGTGCCTATGCATTGGAGCTCCCCCACAAGTGACCCCATTTTGGAAACTAGACCCCCCAAGGAACTTATCTAGATGCATATTGAGCACTTTAAACCCCCAGGTGCTTCACAGAAGTTTATAATGCAGAGCCATGAAAATAAAAAATAATTTTTCTTTCCTCAAAAATGATTTTTAGCCTGGAATTTCCTATTTTGCCAAGGGTAATAGGAGAAATTGGACCGCAAATGTTGTTGTCCAGTTTGTCCTGAGTACGCTGATACCCCATATGTGGGGGTAAACCACTGTTTGGGCGCACGGCAGGGCTCGGAAGGGAAGGCACGCCAATTGGCTTTTTAAATGGAAAATTAGCTCCAATCATTAGCGGACACCATGTCACGTTTGGAGAGCCCCTGTGTGCCTAAACATTGGAGATCCCCCACATATGACCCCATTTTGGAAACTAGACCCCCAAAGGAACTAATCTAGATGTGTGGTGAGGACTTTGAACTTCCAAGTGCTTCACAGAAGTTTATAACGCAGAGCCATGAAAATAAAATAAAAATTTTATTTTCTCTAAAATGATTTTTTAGCCTGCAATTTATTATTTTCCCAAGGGTAACAGGAGAAATTTGACCCCAAAAGTTGTTGTACAGTTTCTCCTGAGTACGCTGATACCCCATATGTGGGGGTAAACCACAGTTTGGGCACATGTCGGGGCTCGGAAGTCAAGTAGTGACATTTTGAAATGCAGACTTTGATGGAATGCTCTGCGGGCGTTACGTTGCGTTTGCAGAGCCCCTGATGTGGCTAAACAGTAGAAACCCCCCACAAGTGACCCCATTTTAGAAACTAGACCCCGAAAGGAACTTATCTAGATGTGAGGTGAGCACTTTGAACCCCCAAGTGCTTCACATAAGTTTATAACACAGAGCAGTGAAAATAATAAATACGTTTTCTTTCCTCAAAAATAATTTTTTAGCCCAGAATTTTTTATTTTCCCAAGGGTTACAGGAGAAATTGGACCCCAAAAGTTGTTGTCCAGTTTCTCCTGAGTACGCTGATACCCCATATGTGGGGGTAAACCACTGTTTGGGCACACGTCGGGGCTCAGAAGGGAAGTAGTGACTTTTGAAATGCAGACTTTGATGGAATGGTCTGCGGGCGTCACGTTGCGTTTGCAGAGCCCCTGGTGTGCCTAAACAGTAGAAACCCCCCACAAGTGACCCCATTTTGGAAACTAGACCCCCCAAGGAACTTATCTAGATATGTGGTGAGCACTTTGAACCCCCAAGTGCTTCACAGACGTTTACAACGCAGAGCCGTGAAAATAAAAAATCATTTTTCTTTCCTCAAAAATGATGTTTTAGCAAGCAATTTTTTATTTTCTCAAGGGTAACAGGAGAAATTGGACCCCAGTAATTGTTGCCCAGTTTGTCCTGAGTACGCTGATACCCCATATGTGGGGGTAAACCACTGTTTGGGCACATGTCGGGGCTCGGAAGTCAAGTAGTGACGTTTTGAAATGCAGACTTTGATGGAATGGTCTGCGGGCGTCACGTTGCGTTTGCAGAGCCCCTGGTGTGCCTAAACAGTAGAAACCCCCCACAAGTGACCCCATTTTGGAAACTAGACCCCCCAAGGAACTTATCTAGATATGTGGTGAGCACTTTGAACCCCCAAGTGCTTCACAGACGTTTACAACGCAGAGCCGTGAAAATAAAAAATCATTTTACTTTCCTCAAAAATGATGTTTTAGCAAGCAATTTTTTATTTTCTCAAGGGTAACAGGAGAAATTGGACCCCAGTAATTGTTGCCCAGTTTGTCCTGAGTACACTGATACCCCATATGTGGGGGTAAACCACTGTTTGGGCACACGTCGGGGCTCGGAAGGGAAGGAGCACCATTTGACTTTTTGAATAAAAGATTGGCTGGAATCAATGGTGGCGCCATGTTGCGTTTGGAGACCCCCTGATGTGCCTAAACAGTGGAAACCCCTCAATTCTTACGCCAACACACCCCTAACCCTTATCCCAACTGTAGCCGTAACCCTAACCACAACCCTAACCGCAACACACCCCTAACCACAACCCTAACCCCAACACACCCCTAACCCTAACCACAACCCTAATTCCAACCCAACCCTAACCCTAAGGCTATGTACCCACGTTGCGGATTCGTGTGAGATTTTTCCGCACCATTTTTGAAAAATCCGCGGGTAAAAGGCACTGCGTTTTACCTGCGGATTTACTGCGGATTTCACCTGCGGATTCCTATTGAGGAATAGGTGTAAAACGCTGCGGAATCCGCACAAAGAATTGACATGCTGCGGAAAATACAACGCAGCGTTTCCGTGCGGTATTTTCCGCACCATGGGCACAGCGGATTTGGTTTTCCATAGGTTTACATGGTACTGTAAACCTGATGGAACACTGCTGCGGATCCGTAGCGGCCAATCCGCTGCGGATCCGCAGCCAAATCCGCACCGTGTGCACATAGCCTAATTCTAAAGGTATGTGCACACGCTTTGGAAAACGCTGCGGATCCGCAGCAGTTTCCCATGAGTTTACATTTCAATGTAAACCTATGGGAAACAAAAATCGCTGTACACATGCTGCGGAAAAACTGCACGGAAACGCAGCGGTTTACATTCCGCAGCATGTCACTTCTTTCTGCGGATTCCACAGCGGTTTTACAACTGCTCCAATAGAAAATCGCAGTTGTAAAACCGCAGTGAAATGCGCAGAAAAACCGCGGTAAATCTGCCATAAATCCGCAGCGGTTTAGCACTGCGGATTTATCAAATCCGCTGCAGAAAAATCCGCAGAGGACCAGAATACGTGTGCACATACCGAAACCCTAACCCTAACCCTACCCCTAACCCTACCCCTACCCCTACCCCTAACCCTAACCCTACCCCTAACCCTAACCCTACCCCTAACCCTACCCCTACCCCTAACCCTACCCCTAACCCTACCCCTAACCCTACCCCTAACCCTAACCCTAACCCTAGTTCTAACTCCAACCTTAGTGAAAAAAAAAAAAAATTCTTTATTTTATTATTGTCCCTATCTATGGGGGACAAATGGGGGGGGTCATTTACTGTTTTTTTATTTTGACCACTGTGATAGATTATATCACAGTGATCAAAATTCACATTGGAACGAATCTGCCGGCCGGCAGATTCGGCGGGCGCACTGCGCATGCGCCCGCCATTTTGGAACATGGCGGCGCTCGGGGAAGAAGACTGACGGACCTCGCCAGGATCGGTAAGTATAAGGGGGGGAGATCAGGGCACAGGGGGGGGAGATCAGGGCACGGGGGGGCGTCGGAGCACGGGGGGGGAGGGATCGGAGCATGGGGGAGAGTGATCGGTGTGCGGGCGGGTGGATCGGTGTGCAGGGGGGGGGGGATCGGTGTGCAGGGGGGGTGGTTCGGAGCACGGGGGGGGATCGGAGTGCGGGGGGGTTTGATTGGAGCACGGGGGGGTGTGATTGGAGCACGGGGGAGCGGACAGGAGGACGGGGGAGCGGAGCACAGGACGGAGGGGAGCGGACCACCGATCGGGGGGCTGGGGGGGCGATCGGAGGGGTGGGGTGGGGGCACATTAGTATTTCCAGCCATGGCCGATGATATTGCAGCATCGGCCATGGCTGGATTGTAATATTTCACCATTTTTTTAGGTGAAATATTACAAATCGCTCTGATTGGCAGTTTCACTTTCAACAGCCAATCAGAGCGATCGTAGCCACGAGGGGGTGAAGCCACCCCCCCTGGGCTAAACTACCACTCCCCCTGTCCCTGCAGATCGGGTGAAATGGGAGTTAACCCTTTCACCCGGCCTGCAGGGACGCGATCTTTCTGTGACACAGCATATGCGTCACAGGTCGGATTGGCACCGACTTTCATGACGCATACGCTGTGTCACAGGTCGGGAAGGGGTTAATAAAGGTAAAATTTTAATTTATCAATAATTATTCTCATACTTTACAAACAGAGCACAGTCAAACCTCACTGAGAGGGAGTCCGGCTCAGACTTGGAGGCCCTGACAGATCCGGTTGGGGAGGAGAAGAGGTGGCTGGCCCATCTTCTCATCCTTCCAGTGACATCCCTCCTGCATCATCTTCAGTTGCACCTCAAGATCCGGCAACAACTGGACAAGAAGCTGCACCACCACCCACAGCAGCACCACATCCAGGAAGTCAGGATGATACAGGAAACAGTAGCAGCCCAACTGTTCCACTGGAGACATCCCCATAGCCTGCTGTCTTTTCCCGCCGTGGCCGCAGAAGGAGAGAGCTGCTAGAAACTCGCAGGAATGTGGACAATGGGGTCCTTATTTATTTGGTCAGGGCTGCACAGATGATGGTGAGGAGGCCTATTCGAGGAGCCTGGCTGGGTACCTCCGTCCCATACCCCGTGTGGTGAGGCTACATGTGAGAGGGTGTTTTCAAATACTTATTGATGCATGCACCCCACCAAATAAACCCTATGAATTATTTGAGTTCATTGAGAGGTGGCAGCTGTCAGCACGTAACGTCATTCGCCTTCCATCATCTCAACAGGTGCATGCTCAGCAAGTATTTGAAGCACCCCCTCCACGTGTTCCTACACCTCTACCCGTTCCCACCCAAAACCCACCAAGGCCAGCACATTACCATATACCATCATACCATCAACCTTCCCAATATGGCCACTTGTCCAGACCAAGTGCTGGAGGCTGGTCCCAACCTGGGTTTGGACGACATGGCCATATTGGGGGGGTTATGATGCAAGGCCTTATTTTCAACCTCATGAGGGCCATAGCCCTTATTATAGCCAATACACAACTGTCCAAAATGAGCAAGGGCATCATTTAGAGCAGGGATAGACATCATTCACACAGGATGAGGGACAATTGGCACAACAAAGGCCACCTGACCAGGACCCTGAGCTTCCACCATCACCTCCACCAACTTACAGAAATCTATAATGAGAATTGTTTTATGATAATTCTTTTTTAGTTATTTGTCCGCAGAGATGAATATAGCCGGTGAAAATGCCCTTTAGTGAGGCGTTGCTGCAAAAGTGGATGCACCCACATTCTTCTTTTCCTCCTTCGCGGATCAACTATCACGGGGTATGGCTCGCCGAAGCGATGTGACAAGACCCAATTAAATAACACCCGCTGAGTTGGTGTGAGTTGCAGGAGGTCACACATGTTGCCCTAGTGCCACCAAAACACCTACACAAGCACAGCAACAAAATGGCCATATGGGAGGGTTCCACCTGTTGTAGAGGCCTTAAAAAGGGTTTATGCTGATGATTTAAATTATTTTCGGTACGTTTTTTTCTCAAAACCGTTAAATGTCCATTTTGCAAGGTTGCATGAAAAAACGCAGTACGGATGCCATACGGATTGCATACGAAGGTTAACATGCGTAAAATACGCAGACACACCCTGCCTACGGATGACATACGGAACACTGTTTTGGGATCATTTCTGCGTATTACGCCTGTAAAATACTGACCGTATTTCCCTACGCTGAGTGTGACGCCGGCTTAAGGCTGATAGTCTTTAGAGAAATATTAAATACGAATATGATTTTAAAAATATTGTAAAAATATGTTAGAAATAAATGCAGTATGTTAATAAATCACAGTGGAAATGTAATTTAAACTAAAGAAACATAATTTTTTTAGGGCAAAAAGTTCAGACTTGATGATTCCACATTCAACATTTTCTAAGCTAAGTTCATAACCCATTCATACTGAAACAACAATTTTAATTCCATCAAAACTAACATCCTTGAGATTCTCACTTTTGATATCAATAAAATGAAAGACGAGTGAATGTCCTTGAAAACCTTTAAAAATATTATTATTACTAGGAAACAAGAAATGTATTTAAAGGGAACCTATAATATGCAAATTGCCTCTTCAGAGAAAAAGAGGACTTAAACTCTATAGCGCCACCTGTTGGAAGTAGCGATCCTACAGGTCACAATCAACCCTTTAACTAGTCATGCAATATGACTTAGGATAAAAGCCAAATCAGTATCTCAATTCGCAGACACGGTGTTTCGGGCTGTTGGCCCTCGTCAATGCGAAGCATGAGAACTGATTTGGCAGGTGAGAGGTTCTGGACTGGGGTAAAGGAAACCTGTCATGCCCCTAAACACTAGTAACCTGCAGACATTCAGTTAATCTGCAGGTTGGCAGCATTTCAAAGCTGTGTGGTTGTTGTACTGAAAGCTTGACTACCACTACCACTGCCCCCTTAGTGACACAGCCAATTTGTTACTTAATGACAAAGCCAATTTTTACAATTCTGACCACTGTCACTTTATGAGGTTAGAACTATGGAACGCTTCAATGGATCCCACTGATTCTAAGAATGTTTTTTCATGACATATTGTACATCATGTTAGTGGTAAAATTTCTTCGATATAACCTTCAATTATTTATGAAAAAAACTGAAATTTGGCAAAAATTTTGAAAATATTCAAATTTTTTAATTTTTTTATTTTTATACAATGAAATCAGAGAGTAGTGCCACACATAATAATAAATAACATTTCCCATATGTCTACTTTACATCAGGACAATTTTGGAAACATAACTTGTTTTTTTAGGACGTTATAAGGGTTAAAATTTGACAAATGATATCCCATTTTTACAACAAAATTTACAAAACCATTTTTTTAGGGTCCACCTCACATTTGAAGTGAATTTGGGGGGTCAATACAACAGAAAATATCCAAAATTTACAGCATTCTTAAAACTGCACCCCTCAAGGAGTGCAAAACCACATTCAATAAGTTTATTAACCTTTCAGGTGCATCACGAGAACTAGAGCAATGTGGAAGGAAAAAAATGAACATTTTACTTTTTTCACAAAAAATTTATTATGGAACCAATTTTTTCTATTTTCACAAGGTTAAGAAGAGAAAGTGGATCTCAAAATTTGTTGTGCAATTTCTCCTGAGTACGCTAATAGCCCATATGTGGGGAAAAGCCACTGTTTGGGTGCATGGCAGAGCTCAGAAGGGAGAGAGCACTATATGACTTTGTGAATGCAAAATTGGCTGGGATGGTGGCGACTAGTGTTGAACATTCCGATACCGCAAGTATCGAGTATCGGTCGATATTTGCAGTATCGGAATTCCAATACCGAGTTCCGATACTTTCAGTATATCGGATATCGGAATCAGAAGTTCCCATAATTCTAAGAGCCCGAATTCAGCCAATGAGGAATGATTAGAAGTGTGGGCACATCCTGTTCTGCATGGTAGGCATGTAACTGCTGGCATAGCTGTGATTGGCTGCTGAAATGATGTCATGATGCACTATAAAAGTCGCCGCCGCCATTTTGGGCTCACTCTGCTGTGAATTAAGTTAGGGACAGGACGCTGTGTTCTGACTGAGGGCCAGTTTAGAGATAGCGATTTGCTTCATTGTGCTTTACCCAGGCTAATTTAGCAACCGCTGTGTGAGAACCTTGCTTTTACCTTGCAGCGCTGTTCACAGCTGTCTGCAACATCTCTGTGTGTGTGAGTGCAGCTCACTCTGTAGTCTGTCCACAGCCACCACTGGTTGTAGTCAGCTCAGTGTGCGGCACTGCCTCATACTGTTCAATCCATTGTCCTTTTTTGCAATTAGTGCAGCCTTCTGCACATTTTTTTAAATGTTTCCTTTTAGTGGCTTCCATCTGTATCCTGATAGATTGTGGAAAAACACTATATAGGATTACATAGAGGAGCTTATTTTGGCCTTGCAACGCCGTTTAAGGCTGTCTGCACGGTCTGTGTGTGAGTGCAGCTCGCTCTGTAGTCTGTTCTTCTGCCACATCTGGTTGTAGTCAGCTCAGGGTGCGTCACTGCCTCATACCGTTCCATTGTCCGTTTCTCAATTAGTGCAGCCTGCTGCACATTTTTTCAAATTTATCCTATTAGTGGCTTTCCCTCTGTATCCTACTAGATTGTGGAAAATCACCATATAGGATTACATAGAGGAGCTTGTTTTGGCCTTGCAGCGCCGTTCACGGCTGTCTGCACGGTCTGCGTGTGAGTGCAGCTCACTCTGTAGTCTGTTCTGCAAAAAAAAAAGTAAATAATAAAGTTCACCAAACACACCACTTTACAGTTGTGTAGGCCACATTAGCTCATATAAAAGTCTAGTCCACACTTTAAAAAATTAGTGTTTCTTATACCTGTTAGGAGCTGTTCAGGAATAGCACACTAAGCCCTTAGTACTTTTCTGTCTATCTTTATCAGTCTACCAAGATGAAGAAGGCAGGGAGTAAGGCATGTGGGCATGGGCGTGGAGAAGGGAGAGGACATGGGGATTCTGTGCCTGCTGCGGGCACCGGTGACTCATCATCACCCAGTTTCAGCAGGGAACAGTCCTTCATGCGCAGCTTTGTAGGAGATCTCCGTACCCCGCTGCTGCGGAAAGAACAAATTGAAGCCGTTGTCGGATGGATGGCAGCTAACGCATCGACTTCAATTAGTGCCACATCCTCTCAGGCACATAGCACTGGAGAGCACCCATCTATCTCTTCACCACCTGCCAAATTGCCCATGCAGTCAGAGAGCCCAGGACAGGAGCCTTCTCTACTTCTGTTCTCTGAATCTCTTGGCTTGGAAAGAGGGGGCCAGCCAAGCAGCATTGGAGAAATGAAAGAAGAGCTAGTATGCAGTGATGCCCAGCAGTTTTGTCTCTCTGATTCTGAAATAGGCGGGTGGGCCAGTGCCTCCGGTCAGCACACCTCAGTACACATCTGATGATGAGCCTCAGGTGCCACTTTCTGGTGTGTACTGTGCTGCCAAGACTACCCAGGAGAAGCAGTTGGTGGAAGAGGGTAGTGTAGATGATCAGGTCCTTGACCCATCATGGCATGAGGTACAGGAAGGTGGTGGGAGAAGGTCTGAGGAAGAGATTCCCCGAATGGCCCAAAGAGGGAGAGGGAGGGGGAAGACTGCGGTGCCTGTAGCCTCCTCTTTGGCACCCATTCAGAGCATGGCTCTTCCAAAAGCCAAAATGGGCACTCCTAAGACTCTCAGTGCCTGGTCCTTTTTTTGACACAGTTGCAGATGACATTTGCTTAGTCAAATGCAAGGTGTGTCATCAGAAAGTCAATAGAGGGAAAAGTGTCAGAAACCTCAATACCACAAATATGTGGAAACATGTGCGGACCAAGCACGCAGTGGAGTTACAAAAACACACTGAAGACCTAGGCCAACCTACAGCGGCACCTACCACCTCTTTAGCTCGTGTTGTTGCCTCTTCCTCCATCATGCACTGCGCAGGCCCATGTATCCCAGGCCCGCAGTGTGATTATATCAGAAGACACTGCGAGGTGGGATCTCGGGCTGTGCGGCCGCACAGGCACAGTCTACCTGACACCAAATGTTGTCAGAAGATGGGCAGCGCTAACTGCGCATGGCCAAGGTTTAACATAACAGCGCACGTTCCGGGACAGATTCAAACAATGCTGAGGAAGCGGCACCCTGCGCCAAGGGGGTGGCAATGACGGCTGTGCTGCGTGTCATTACGAAGGAAAGTCCCACCTCTGGGACGGTTTCACGGTATCAGGGGACACATTTTAGAAGTGACGTGGCACAGTCAGAAGAAGGCGGAAGGAGATGAGTGAGAGGCGCAGATATGCACTGCGGATGCCCATGAATCCCAGGCCCGTAGTGTGAATAAATCACACTGTGGGGCGGGATCTCTGGCAGGGTAGTCGCACAGGTTCAGCCAGCCTGACAACAAAGGATGTCTGAAGAAGGGCAGGGCTAACTGCGCATGGCCAAGGGATAACATAACAGTGCAGGCTCCGGGACAGATTCAAACAATGCTGAGGAGGCGGCGCACAGTGCAAAGGGGGTGTGAATGACAGCTGTGCTGCTTCTCATTAAGAAGGAAAATCCAGCCTTCGGGACGGTTTCAGGGTATGAGAAGACACATTGTATAAGTGTTAACTTCAGCATGTGCAAGGAGCATAATGAAAAGAGGCACCTTTTCCTTGTGCAGCATTAGTGCCACACAAGGAGGCTCTTTTAGTTGCAAACACCTTTGGGGGTTAAAGGTTCCTTTTCAACTGGCTCCAATTAGGCCTCAGCCTATATTCTGCTTCTCCTGGATTCCCTGGGCTCCAAGAGAAGCTGCTCAGAAGTGTCTTTGTCACGGGTAGTCCCTCCTGTCCATCCTGGTTCCAGTACTGTCAGCTGGTTCTGGGCAGAGCCTTTTTATTAGGTGCCTCCTTCTGGGTATCCGAGTTCCACCAACGTCAGGTGGTCCTTGGTAGTGCTTTCTTGCACGGGTACCTCCTGCTTAGTAACCGGGTTCCAGTACCGTCAGCTGGTCCTCGGTAGTTCCATTGGCTCTTGTACCTTCGGCTAGCCATCCAGGTTCCAGTACCGTCAGCTGGTCCTCGGTAGTTGTATTGGCTCTTGTACCTTCGGCTAGCCATCAGGGTTCCAATACCGTCAGCTGGTTCTCGGCAGGGTCTTTTGCTCTTGTACCTTCTGCTCCCCATCCTGGTTCCAGTACCATCAGCTGGTTCTAGGCAGAGCTTTTGGTTGAGGTGCCTCCTTCTGGGTATCCGAGTTTCAAAAATGTCAGGTGGTCCTTGGTAGTGCTTTCTGGCACGGGTACCTCCTGCTTAGTAACCGGGTTCCAGTACGGTCAGCTGGTCCTCGGTAGTTCCATTGGCTCTTGTACCTTCAGCTAGCCATCCGGGTTCCAGTACCATCAGCTGGTTCTTGGCAGTGTCTTTTGCTCTTGTACCTTCTGCTCCCCTTCCTGGTTCCAGTACCTTCAACTGGTTCTGGGCAGAGCCTTTGGCTTAGGTGCCTCCTTCTGGGTATCCGAGTTCCACCAACGTCAGGTTGTCCATGGTAGTGCTTTCTGGCACGGGTACCTCCTGCTTAGTAACCGGGTTCCATTAACATCAGCTGGTCCTCAGTAGTTCCATTGGCTCATGTACCTTCGGCTAGCCATCCGGGCTCCAGTACCGTCAGCTGGTTCTCGGCAGTGTCTCTTGCTCTTGTACCTTCTGCTCCCCATCCTGGTTCCAGTACCATCAGCTGGTTCCGGGCAGAGCCTTTGGCTTAGGTGCCACCTTCTGGGTATCCAAGTTCCACCAATGTCTGGTGGTCCTTGGTAGTGCTTTCTGGCACGGGTACCTCCTGCTTAGTAACCGGGTTCCAGTACCGTCAGCCGGTCCTCAGTAGTTCCATTGGCTTTTGTACCTTCGGCTAGCCATCTGGGTTCCAGTACCATCAGCTGGTTCTCAGCAGGGTCTTTCGCTCTTGTACCTTCTGCTCCCCATCCTGGTTCCAGTACCGTCAGCTGGTTCTAGGCAGAGCTTTTGGTTTAGGTGACTCCTTCTGGGTATCCGAGTTTCACCAATGTCAGGGGTCCTTGGTAGTGCTTTCTGGCATGGGTACCTCCTGCTTAGTAACCGGGTTCCAGTACTGTCAGCTGGTCCTCGGCAGTTCCATTGGCTCTTGTACCTTCGGCTAGCCATTCGGGTTCCAGTACCGTCAGCTGATTCTCGGCAGGGTCTTTTGCTCTTGTACCTTCTGCTCCCCATCCTGGTTCCAGTACCATCAGCTGGTTCCAGGCAGAGCCTTTGGCTTAGGTGCCTCCTTCTGGGTATCCAAGTTCCACCAACGTCAGGTGGTCCTTGGTAGTGCTTTCTGGTACAGGTACCTCCTGCTTAGTAACCGGGTTCCAGTAATGTCAGCTGGTCCTCAATAGTTCCATTGGCTCTTGTACCTTCGGCTAGCCATCCGGGTTCCAGTACCGTCAGCTGGTTCTCGGCAGTGTCTTTTGCTCTTGTACCTTCTGCTCCCCTTCCTGGTTCCAGTACCGTCAGCTGGTTCCGGGCAGAGCCTTTGGCTTAGGTGCCTCCTTCTGGGTATCCAAGTTCCACCAAGGTCAGGTGGTCCTTGGTAGTGCTTTCTGGCAGGGTACCTCCTGCTTAGTAACCGGGTTCCAGTACCGTCAGCTGGTCCTCGGTAGTTCCATTGGCTCTTGTACCTTCGGCTAGCCATCCGGGTTCCAGTACCGTCAGTTGGTTCTCGGCAGGGGATTTTTTGCTCTTGTACCTTCTGCTACATTTCCAAGTTCAAGACCCTAAAGATAACCACCCTGAAGACCGAGAAGCAGAAGAACAAGAAGCTGCAGAACAAAAAGCAGAAGAACATTAATTATAATACTAAAAATCAAAGCAAAATATACTATCTAAATTATAAGCAGAAGAAGACTAAGCAGTGTATGGGGGTGAGTCCGTTCCTCCTCGTGGTGCCCCTGGAAAAAACCTGCTGCTGCAGGCCAAACTGAACGCGGACAAATCCTGTTGTAAATCTTTTGTGACAGGCAGAACAGAAGATGTAATCTTCAAACTTTTATAGATAACAACTACAGGAAGGCCTGGCTGTCACAAAAAAATATGATGAAGAAGAAGAAGATGAAGAAAAAGTTGATTATGAAGAAGAATTATAGTTGAATAAAAAGAATATGAAGAATGTAAAAAATAAATAATACTAAGAAGGTGAAAAAGAAGAAGATGAATAAGGTGAAGGAGAAGTTGATGGAAAAGATGATGCTGCTGAGGATGATGAAGAAGAAAGTGTGGGAGAAGTTAAAAAGAAGGTGAACAGCATGGAAGTAGTGAAACATAAATATCTGACTAAATATAAAAAATCGTAACATAGTCAATAGCTTTATAACTCCGAACATCTTAAAAAAATAATAATTCCTGCTATTCTATCTGATTGGGCTAAACCTCTATGCATTTAATGTCTCCTCCACCTCCCCCAATACATCCTACATTATTCTTAGTTGTTTTCCTTCATGTAGAATTAACCTACAAGGAAAGTAAAGGGTTTATTTTATTTCCGATATTTTTGTCCCATTGACTTGCATTGGTATCGGGTATCAGTATTGGCGATATCCGATATTTTTTGAATATTGGCTAGTGTTGAGCGATACCGTCCGATATTTGAAAGTACTGGTATCGGATGGTATCGGCCGATATCCGAAAAATATCGGATATCGCTGATATCGATATCCGATACCAATACAAGTCAATGGGACACAAATATCGGAAGGTATTCCTCTATGGTTCCCAAGGTCTGAAGGAGAGGAAACTCTCCTTCAGGCCCTGGGATCCATATTCATGTGTAAAATAAAAAATATTGATATACTTACCCTCGGACGCACCCTGGTTGTCACCGCTGCAACCGCCATGATTCCCTTCCTAAGAATGAGCGCGTTAAGAACCTTCGATGACGTCGCGGCCTGTGATTGGTCGCGGTAGCGTCATGTGACCGCTCACGCGACCAATCACAAGCCGCGACATCATCGAAGGTCCTTAACGCGCTCATTCTTAGGAATGAGCGCGTTAATGACATTCGATGACGTCGCGGCTTGTGATTGGTCACGTGAGCGGTCACATGATGCTACCGCCACCAATCACAAGTCGCGACGTCATCGAAGGTCATTAACGCGCTCATTCTTAGGAAGGGAATCATGGCGGTTGCAGCGGTGACAACCAGGGCGCGTCCGAGGGTAAGTATATCAATATTTTTTATTTTTATTCTTTATTTTAAACATGAATCTTAATCCCGATACCGATTCCCGATATCACAAAAATATCGGAACTCGATATCGGAATTCCGATACCGCAAATATTGGCCGATACCCGATACTTGTGGTATCGGAATGCTCAACACTAATATTGGCTGATCCAATCCGATACCGATACTTTTGGATATCGAAGGTATCGCTCAACACTAGTGCCGATATGTCTCGTTTGGAGACCCCGTGAAGTACCTAAACAGTGGAAACCTCCAATTCTAACTGCAACCCTAACCCCAACACACCCCTAATGCTAATCCCAACCCTAACCATAATCCTAATCACAACCCTAGCCCCAGCACACCCCTAACCCTAATCCCAACTAGTGATGAGCAAATATACTCGGTACTCGAGATTTCCCAAGCATGTTCGGGTGTCCTCCGAGTATTTGTAAGTACTCGGAGATTTAGTTTTCAGCACCGCAGCTGAATGATTTACATCTGTTAGTCATCATAAGTACATGTTGGGGTTGCCTGGTTGCTAGGGAATCCCCACATGTACTTATGATGGCTAACAGATGTAAATCATTCAGCTGCGGCACTGAATACTAAATCTACGAGTACATACAATTACTTGGAGGACACCCAAGCATGCTTGGGAAATCTCGAGTACTGAGTATATTCGCTCATCACTAATCCCAACCTTAACCATAACCCTAACCACAAACTTAACCTTAACACACCCCTAACACTAATCCTAACTCTAACCATAATCCCTACCATAACCACAACCCTAACCCTAACCCAACCCTAACTTTAGCCCAACCCCAACCCTAGCCCCAACCCTTACCTTTGCCCAACTCTTACCCTACCCTCACCCTAGCCCATCCCTAACCCTTGCTCCAACCCTGACCCTAGCTCAACCCTAACCCTAACTTTAGCTCAACCCTAACCCTATCTTTAGCCCAAACCTAACCCAAAATCACTTTAGCCCAACTCGCTTTAGCCCGCCTCTAACCCTAATGGAAAAATAGAAATAAATACTTTTTTTATTTTATTATTTTTATTTAACAAAGGATGGTGTGAGTTGTCTATCACAGTGATCAAAATGAACCAATAGGAAAAATTTCCTATTTTTGCCGAGTGCCGGCAGACAGATCTCCATGGGCGCACTGCGCATGCACCGCCATTTTCTCCCAGAAGAAAACATTGGCGGCCCAGGGGACTTCACGGGGCGAAGCAGGGACTCCGGAAGTGCCAGGGGGGATTGGGGGACCCTATTTCTCTCTCCTGTGATGTGCAATCTGAAGTTAAATGGAAAATCTGACTTTTTTTGTGGTCGCCGTATTACCATTAATAACGGTGATCACACAACTGGGATTGGTAAAAATCAACCCAAATCATGTTCTCTTGGGTCTCAGCTACCCCCGGCAGCTGAGACCCCAGAGAAATTCTGACTCTGAGGGGCACTATACACTTATTTCTCAGTGCTATTAAAAAGCGGCACTGAGGCATAAGTACCTATAACTGCCGTTGTTGAAAGGCGTATCAGCAGTCGTTAAGGGGTTACTACTACTGGGAGCCACTAGCTTTCAGTCATAAAGGTGTGCCAACATGTCTTCAGCCACTGCCCTTTATATAGTGACTGGCTGCTGTAAGCATGTCCTGACCCTGACATATTGACTGACAGTTGTCTCTGCACTAATACACTGCAGAGATGGCTATCAGGCAATGCAACAAGGCATGCTTACAGCCACCAGTAAGTGGCAACTGTAACCATGTCAGAACAACTCTGCCGGTGGCTCCCAGAAGGAATAAAGTTAATTTTCTCCTGGTAGCCAAGCTTTCAGTATTGGATCTGTACAGCTTTTTAATGTTCTTAATCTGCAGATCAATCCATATCTGTAGGTTAATTGAGGATGTTACAGATTCCATTTAACTAAAGGTACCTTCACACATAACGATTTCGTTAACGATATCGTTGCAACGTCACGCTTTTTGTGACATAGCAACGATCCCGCTAACGATCTCGTTATGTGTGACAGCGACCAACGATCAGGCCCCTGCTGGGAGATCGTTAGTCGTTGGGGAATGATCAGGACCTTTTTTGGTCCCTGATCACCCGCTGTCATCGCTGGATCGGCATGTGTGACGCTGATCCAGCGATGTGTTCACTTGTAACCAGGGTAAATATCGGGTTAATAAGTGCAGGGCCGCGCTTAGTAACCCGATAATTATCCTGGTTACCATTGTAAAAGTAAAAAAAAAAAACAGTACATACTCACATTCCGATGTCTGTCACGTCCCCCGCTGTCAGCTTCCCTGCACTGACTGTGAGCGCCGGCCGTAAAGCAGAGCACAGCGGTGACGTCACCGCTGTGCTCTGCTTTACGGCTGGCGCTGACAGTCAGTGCAGGGAAGCTGACGGCGGGGGACGTGACAGACATCGGAATGTAAGTATGTACTGTTTTTTTTTTTTACTTTTACAATATTAACCAGGATAAATATCGGGTTACTAAGTGCGGCCCTGCACTTAGTAACCCGATGTTTAACCTGGTTACCTGGGGACCTCGGCATCATTTAAGACAGTTTCAACGATGCCGAAGTCGTTCCCCTGATCGTTGGTCGCTGGAGAGAGCTGTCTGTGTGACAGCTCCCCAGCGACCACACAACGGCCTGGTCGTATCGCTGGTCGTGATCGTTGGTAAGTCATTTAGTGTAACAGTACCTTTATGGGAGCTTAGTACTCAGGTGGGATCCACCTGAATAAATCAATTAACTCTGTGTGTGACAGGTAATGTACAGTTGTATACAAAACTTGTTACGGCTAGACACACAAGTGCTTCTCATAAAATTAGAATGTCATCAAAAAGTTAAGTTATTTCCATTTTTCAATGTAAAAGTGAAACTCATGTATTCTATAGTCACTATAGAGTGATCTATTTCAAGAGTTTATTTCTGCCAATGTAGATGATGATGATTATTATTTATTATTATAGCGCCATATATTCCATGGCGCTTTACATGTGAGTAGGGATATACATAATGAAAACAGGTACAATAATCTTGAACAATACAAGTAACAACTGGTACAGGAGGAGAGATGACCCCACCGCGAGGGCTCACAATCTACAAGGGATGGGTGAGGATACAGTAGGTAAGGATAGAGCTGGTCGTTCAGTGGTTTGGTCGATCGGTGATTACTGCAAGTTGTAGGCTTGCCGGAAGATGTAGGTCTTCAGGTTCTTTTTGAAGGTTTCGATGGTAGGTGAGAATCTGATATTTTGTGGTAGAGAGTTCCAGAGTAGAGGTGATGTGCGAGAAAAATCTTGTATGCGATTGTGGGAAGAGGAGATAAGAGGGGAGTAGAGAAGGAGATCTTGTGAGGATCGGAGATTGCGTGCAGGGAAGTACCGGGAGATGAGGTCACAGATGTATGGAGGAGACAGGTTGTGGATGGCTTTGTATGTCATGGTTAGGCTTTTGTACTGGAGTCTCTGGGTAATGGGAAGCCAGTGAAGGGATTGACAGAGGGGAGAGGCCGGGGAATAGCGGGGGGACAGGTGGATTAGTCGGGCAGCTGAGTTTAGAATAGATTGGAGGGGTGCGAGATTGTTCGAGGGGAGGCCACAGAGCAGGAGGTTACAGTAGTCGAGGCAGGAGATGATGAGGGCATGGACTAGGGTTTTTGCACTTTTGGTTTAGGAATGTACGGTTCTGTGAAATATTTTTGAGTTGAAGGCGGTAGGAAGTGGAAAGGGCTTGGATATGCGGTTTGAAGGAGAGATCAGTGTCAAGGATTACCCCGAGACAGCAATCTTGTGGGACTGGGGAGAGTGGGCAGCCGTTTACTGTAATGGATAGGTTCGTGAGATTGGGGAAAGACAATGAATTCTGTTTTGTCCATGTTAAGTTTTTGAAATCTAGCGGAGAAGGAGAATGAAATAGCGGATAGACATTGAGGGATTCTGGTTAGTAGGGTGGTGATATCTGGTCCAGAGATGTAGATCTGTGTGTCATCAGCATAAAGATGATACTGAAAACCATGAGATTCTATGAGCTGTCCCAGGCCAAAAGTGTAAATGGAGAAGAGCAGGGGGCCTAGAACTGATCCTTGGGGATTCCGTCAGATAGGGGGCGAAGTGAGGAGGTGGTGTGTGAATGGGAGACGCTGAATGTTCGGTCAGTAAGGTATGATGAAATCCAAGTCTGTGATGCCAAGGGATGAGAGGATCTGTAGTAATAGGGAATGGTCCACTGTGTCAAAGGCAGAGGACAGGTCCAGCAGGAGGAGGATAGAGTAGTGTTGCTTGCTCTTGGCAGTTAATAGGTCATTGGTGACCTTAGTTAGGGCAGTTTCAGTGTACTGGTGTGACTGGAAGCCTGATTGTATGCGGTCGAAAAGGGAGCAGGAAGATAGATGGGAGGACAGTTCAAGATGGATGTGTTGTTCCAGTAGTTTTGAGGCATAGGGGAGAAGTGATATAGGGCGATAGCTAGATACAGAGGATGGGTCAAGAGAGGGCCTTTTGAGGATAGGTGTGATTGAGGCACGTTTAAAGCTTGAGGGGAAAACACCAGTTGTTAGTGATAGGTTGAAGAGATGGGTTAGAGTTCGGATGAAGACTGTGGCGAGGTTTGGGATGAAGTGGGAAGGGATCGGGTCAAGTGGTGAGATGCGATCTTGAGAGTAGAGTGGAGAGTTGATCTTCTGTAAGAGTGGAGAAGTTGTTTTGGAGGCGGAGGGCTGGGTAGTTGGGACGAAGGGCTCTAAAGGGTTGTCGACTAAAACTGTCTCTGATGTTCTCAATCTTCTGCTTGAAAAATGAGGCAAAGTCTTCAGCTGAGATGAGTGGGAAAGGAGCTGGGGGACGGAGGAGAGAGTTGAAGGTGTTGAATAACTGTTTAGGGTTGTGAGACAGGGAGGATATGAGAGATGAGAAGTAGGTTTGTTTAGTTGTGGCGAGTGTGGTCTTGAAAGTACTGAGGGACTGTTTGAATGCGATAAAGTGCTCGTTGGAGTGGGATCTTTTCCATCTCCGCTCTGCAGCCCTGGAAGCTTGCCTCAGTTCTTTGGTCAGGCTGGTGTGCCAGGGCTCTTTGTTGATTTTGCGAGCTTTAATATGTGTGATAGGGGCAAGAGATTCCAAAGCTGCAGCTATTGTGGTGTTATATAGAGAGGTTAGACAGGGAGCAGAGGCGGGTGAAGATAAGGTCCAATGTGTGACCATCTTTGTGAGAGGCTGCAGAAGACCATTGAGTGAGGCCGAAGGAGGAAGTGAGAGATAGAAGTTTAGTGGCAGCTAAGAGGGAAGTGTCAATGGGGATGTTGAAGTCGCCCATGATGATAGTGGGGATGTCCGCAGAAAGGAAATGAAGTAGCCAGGTGGTGAAGTGGCCAAAGAAGGTGGTAGCTGGCCATTAGGGGTGGTAAATGACAGCCAATTGGAGGTTGGTGGGGGCATAGATGTGCACAGAGTGCACCTCAAAGGAAGGGAGGGTAACAGAGGGTGGCAGTGGGATTGGGGTGAAGGAGCAGTTATCTGACAGGAGAAAACCAACTCCTCCGCCATGCTTGCTGCTGGGGAGGGGTGTGTGAGAAAGGTGGAAGCCACCATACAACAGTGCAGCAGGAGAGGCTGTGTCAGAAGGGGTGAGCCAGGTTTCGGTGATGGCGAGGAAGGAAAGTTTGGTAGTAACAAAAAATCGTGGATGTAGGAAAGCTTGTTGCAGACAGAGCGAGCGTTCCACAGAGCTCCTGTTAGTGGGACGGGGGAAGTGGGGGCTGGGCGAATGGGTATAAGGTTAGAGAGGTTACGGAAATTTGTGATAGAGCATGTATGGGAGATAGAACTGACTGTGGGGATGTGGTGAGGAGGACCAGGATTTGGAGAGCTATCACCAGCAGTGAGAAGGAGCAGAGAAAGTGTTAGCAGGTGGGAGCAGGAGAGGGCATGAGGGGGGCTGTTTGTGCTTGGAGACAGAGGATTGAATGTTAAGGAACAGGTCTGAGGAGGAGGTGAGATGGATGGGGAGGATTGAAGAGGAGATGAACAGTTCTTTACTAGGAGTAGGGATTAGGGGAGTTTGCAGAAGGTGAAGAATTATAGGGGTGAAAGTGAAAACAAACATAAACATTGTTTACAGTGACTTGCCAGTTACCTTCAGTTCCCTTCTGGTTCAATTCTGGTTTTAATTCTAAACTAATCTTCACACTTCTAGGACACACTTATAGGAATCACACAGCAGACTAAAGTCATTGCAGACTTGTGCTATGTAATTTATGAACAACTAAGTGCATTCAGGTGTGAAGCAGAGAGGAGTGGTCTCTGCTCATCTTGGTCAGAGAATTAAGGGTGGACCAGATGCATGCAATCAAGCCTGAGTAAACAAGGTTATAAACAACACAGGGTGTTAGGTCTCGAGTTCCCGCTTCTGCACAGGGGGAATCTCGAGCCATCTCCGCTGCGGTCTCCCATTCTTATCCAGCCGCAGTGGAGTCTGCTCAGTCTCACTCTGTACAGAGAGTTACTGCTGCTTCTTCAGCTTCTGCCATTAAACCCAGTGCTGGTCAGCAGCGAGCGGACTTCTCTGGGACTAAGTCCTTGTCTGCACACACTGAGCGTGCCCAGGGCAAGATCTCCCGTTGGAGATCGAGGGTCATGTGCTCAGGCTCTGCAGCACATTCCATTGGTCCTCTTGGCAGGTCTTGGAAGGGCAAAGTTTCTGTAGCCACTTCCTGTGTTGCAACTATATAAACTGCGCATGACCGCACGGCCATGCGCTAGTGTACATTTGCTTACGTGTGTTTGTTGTGAGTGCAAGTCGTCCTTGGATACCCCTTCCCTATTGAATGTCTGTTCGCGGAAGGTGTATGGTTGCTATCTAGCGCCCGACTTATCCTACAGCACTAATCACACGTTACAGCGTCCAGTTGCTGTGACCGCCAGTACGGCGCCGTGCACTTCCTCTGTGCTTTCCTTACCCAAGCCTGGGTGATTAGTGGCGTTCGTTAGTGCGGCACCGCATGCACTCTTGTGCCCTAATATTGTTATTCAGCTTCCTTACACACCCAGTTGCGGTGTTGTGCCAGCAAGGGTCTAATCGGACTTCAATCCTAGTTGGGGTTGAGTTCGCTGACTACTTGCTCGCCTTCTATGTGCGGTACCGCGATCCTGTGACGCAACAGGATCGCTTCCTTCACGCTGGGTGAAGTTTAACCCACGTGTGTATACTTATGAGTACCGCCATATAGTCCGTCATTACTTAGCAGCAGGTTCCATCTCTGCACGGTGGACCCCGGGCTGCGAACGCACCATACACTATCTGTCTTATTATTTGGTGCGTTCCGCTAGCCCTAACATTACACTAGCGCCAAGGTCTGGCTAGTAATGACGGACAAACAGCAATCCTTGCGGTATATCCAGCAGCTGGAGGGTAGGTTGGCGGCTCTTGAGAGCGCAACCTCAGCTGTGGATGTTACCGCAGTTGCTGTACAGGCTGCTAGCGTGGCTGCAGCAACCCTGTCCATTGCCACCCCTGTTCCGACATTTTCTCGCCTCCCGTTGCCAGAAAAATTTTCTGGTGATAGCAAGTTTTGTAGGGGATTTGTGAGTCAGTGCTCTATTCACCTTGAGCTCCTGGCTGCACGTTTTCCCACAGAGCGGGCTAAGGTGGGATTTATAGTGTCTCTCTTGTCGGACAGGGCATTGGAATGGGCTACGCCGCTGTGGGAGCGTGGTGATCATGTGGTGCAGAGTGCTCCGCTGTTTCTGAGCACTCTGAAACAGGTCTTTTTAGGACCTCAAGTCACCCATGATACTGCGCTCCAACTGCTGGCATTAACTCAGGGTGAGTCCTTGGTCAGTCATTTTGCCGTCCAATTCCGCACTTTAGCTTCTGAGCTGGATTGGTCGGATAAAGCTCTTATCCCCATATTTTGGAGGGGCCTGGCTGACCACGTTAAGGACGCTCTGGCCAATAGGGAGATTCCTGCCACACTGGAGGAGTTAATAACTGTCTCCACTCGAATTGACTTCCGTTTTAATGAGCGGAGGTTAGAGCGAGCCCAGTGTAGGCAGAGGTTTCGGCTGGCTCCTACCTTCGCCAAACCTCTGGAATCTCCGGTCCTGGTTCCTGAGTCACATGAGGCCAGGGAAGTGTCACAAGCGGGATCTAAGTCTCGGACCGCTTGTGCACTCAAGGTCTGTCATGTTTGCCAGCAGTCAGGACATCTAGCCACCAGATGTTCTCAGCGGTCGAGGAAACGTCAGCGTCTAGTGGTAGTAGGTGGAGGTACACTAGACACGGCAACGTTTGCCTCTAAATTGTCCTTTAAGGGGACAATTACTATAGGCTCATTCTCCCACTCGGTAGAGCTCTGCGTGGATTCTGGGGCGGAGGGCAATTTTATGTCTTCTGCCTTCGCCCAACTTCACGCAATACCCCTGGTTATGCTAGCTCAACCAGTAACGGTACGAGTGGTGAATGGGTCGACACTGCCCTCACAGATAACACACCAGACCATCCCTTTTACTCTGTCCATGTCGCCATCTCATCAGGAGATTATATCTCTGCTCGTCATTCCAGAGGGAATTGATGAGGTCCTGTTGGGAATACCTTGGCTACGGTACCACTCTCCTCATATCGAGTGGTCCTCTGGCAGAATCCTGGGATGGGGTGAATCTTGTGGGGGGAAGGAGTCAGAGGGAGTGCGTTCAGGTTGCTACTACAGAGGTACCCGCAGATCTTTCCTCTCTCCCCAAGCAGTATTGGTCTTATGCAGACGTGTTCTCCAAAAAGGCGGCGGAGATCCTTCCGCCCCATCGCCCCTATGACTGTCCTATTGATCTCTTGCCTGGTGCTGAGCCTCCCGGGGTCGAGTCTATCCGCTATCTCTCCCGGAGACGGAGGCAATGTCACAGTACATCCAGGAAAATCTGGCAAGAGGATTCATTAGGAAGTCAGTGTCACCTGCTGGGGCAGGGTTCTTCTTCGTGCAGAAGAAGAATGGGGAATTGCGTCCATGCATAGACTACAGGGGCCTTAACGCTATCACTGTTAAAAATAAGTATCCTTTGCCCTTGATATCTGAGCTCTTCGATAGGCTTCGGGGAGCAAGGGTATTTACTAAACTAGATCTGCGGGGTGCTTACAACCTGATTCGCATCCGTGAGGGGGACGAATGGAAGACGGCTTTTAACACCAGGGATGGGCACTATGAATATCTGGTGATGCCCTTCGGGCTCTGTAATGCCCCAGCCGTTTTCCAAGACTTTGTGAACGATATCTTCTGGGATATGCTTTCCACCTCGGTCGTAGTCTATCTGGATGATATTCTCATCTACTCTCCAGATATTGACTCCCACCAGAGAGATGTTTGCAAAGCCTTCGGCCTCCTACGGGCAAACTCCCTCTATGCCAAGTTGGAGAAGTGTATGTTTGAGCAGGAGTCCCTACCTTTCCTAGGCTACATCATCTCTGCCCAGGGATTGGCTATGGATCCTGCCAAACTACAGGCTGTGATGGACTGGCAGGAACCTCATTCTCTTAAAGCGGTGCAGCGCTTTATGGGGTTCATTAATTATTATCGCCAGTTCATTCCGCACTTCTCAACTTTGGTAGCTCCCTTGGTTGCCCTCACCAAGAAGGGGGCAAATCCCAAATTGTGGTCTGAGGAGGTCTCCAAGGCCTTTAACTCTATAAAGTCACACTTCGCTAGCGCTCCCATCCTACATCGCCCCGATGTTGATAAGCCATTTATCATGGAGGTGGATGCCTCTTCTGTTGGTGCTGGAGCAGTCCTCTTCCAAAAGGATGCTCAAGGTCGGAAGCATCCTTGCTTCTTTTTCTCCAAGACCTTCTCACCAGCAGAGAGGAATTATTCCATCGGGGACAGGGAGTTGCTAGCCATGAAGTTGGCTTTCTCGGAGTGGAGACATCTCTTGGAGGGAGCACGTTTTCCCTTCCAAGTCTTCACAGACCATAAAAATTTGGTGTACCTGCAGACAGCCCAGCGGTTGAATTCTCGCCAGGCCAGATGGTCCTTATTCTTCTCCCGGTTTCATTTCACCCTCCATTTTCTTTCTGGGGAGAAGAACATTCGGGCCGACGCTCTCTCTCGCTCCGTTGTGTCATCTGCGGAGGAGGAGGAGCCTCGGCTTATTGTCCCCACCGAGAGCTTGAGAACTGTGGCCCCGGTTTCACTATAGTCTGTGCCCCCGGGCAAGACTTTTGTTCCATCCAATTTGTGACCGGAGGTTCTCTCTTGGGCACACGCGTCCAGGTTGGGTGGACATTTTGGTACCAAAAGGACATCTGAGTTACTGGCGAGGACGTAATGGTGGCAGCATATGGCTCGTGATGTCGCAGAGTATGTTCGGGCGTGTGTCTCTTGCGCCAAGAACAAGACTCCTCGGCAACGGCCAGCTGGTTTGCTTTTTCCTCTGCCGGTGGCGGACAGGCCCTGGGAGATGGTCGGGATGGACTTTGTGGTGGGCTTACCCAAGTCTCGTAACTGCACCATTATCTGGGTGATCACCGACCATTTTTCCAAAATGGTGCACTTGGTGCCTCTTCCACGGCTACCTTCTGCACGGGCGTTGGCTGTCTTGTTCGTCAAGCATATCTTTCGCCTACACGGTATGCCAGACAAAATTGTTAGTGACCGGGGTCCCCAGTTTGCGTCTCGATTCTGGAGAGAGCTTTGTCGTCTACTCAGTATTGAGTTGAATCTCTCTTCGGCATATCATCCCGAGACGAATGGGTTGGTAGAGAGGGCCAACCAGACCTTGGTCACATATTTACGACATTTTGTTTCTGCCAGGCAGGATGACTGGGCATCCTTGCTACCGTGGGCAGAGTTTGCACTTAACAATGCCGTAGCCACCGGTCAGACTCCATTCCTCCTAAATTACGGCAAGCATCCGCGTGTTCCTGTGCCCATGCCTGTGTCTTCTGCTGACTCCAGGGTAGCAGACTGGGCTGTGGAGGCACGGGACATTTGGGACCGCACGCAGGATGCTATTCGGGCCTCCAAGGAGAGAATGAGGTCCTCCGCCGATGTTCATCGGCGCCCCGCTCCGACCTTTGCTCCTGGCGACTTGGTGTGGCTCTCCGCCCGTAACATCAGGCTGCGAGTTGAGTCCACTAAGTTTGCTCCTCGCTACTTGGGTCCCTTCAAGGTTCTCGAACAGGTTAATCCTGTGGTCTACCGTTTGGCTCTTCCTCCACGCTTGGGTATCACCGACACCTTTCATGTGTCCCTCTTGAAGCCCGTATACATGTCCCGGATTTCCGAGTCATCTGACGGGACATCGGGTTCGTCTACGGACGATTACGAGGTGAACGCTATTTTGGGGTGCAAGGTGGTACGCGGCAAAAAGTTCTATCTGGTGGATTGGAAGGGTTATGGCCCAGAGGACAGGTCATGGGAGCCTGCTGAAAACATTCGGGCCCCACAGCTCATTGCTGCCTTCGAGCGTAGCGAGGCCCAAGGAGGGGGGGGCCCTAGGAGGGGGGGTAATGTTAGGTCTCGAGTTCCCGCTTCTGCACAGGGGGAATCTCGAGCCATCTCCGCTGCGGTCTCCCATTCTTATCCAGCCGCAGTGGAGTCTGCTCAGCAGGGACGTCGGTCCCAGCGTCTTGCTCAGTCTCACTCTGTACAGAGAGTTACTGCTGCTTCTTCAGCTTCTGCCATTAAACCCAGTGCTGGTCAGCAGCGAGCGGACTTCTCTGGGACTAAGTCCTTGTCTGCACACACTGAGCGTGCCCAGGGCAAGATCTCTCGTTGGAGATCGAGGGTCATGTGCTCAGGCTCTGCAGCACATTCCATTGGTCCTCTTGGCAGGTCTTGGAAGGGCAAAGTTTCCGTGGCCACTTCCTGTGCTGCAACTATATAAACTGCGCATGACCGCACGGCCATGCGCTAGTGTACATTTGCTTACGTGTGTTTGTTGTGAGTGCAAGTCGTCCTTGGATACCCCTTCCCTATTGAATGTCTGTTCGCGGAAGGTGTATGGTTGCTATCTAGCGCCCGACTTATCCTACAGCACTAATCACACGTTACAGCGTCCAGTTGCTGTGACCGCCAGTACGGCACCGTGCACTTCCTCTGTGCTTTCCTTACCCAAGCCTGGGTGGTTAGTGGCGTTTGTCAGTGCGGCACCGCATGCACTCTTGTGCCCTAATATTGTTATTTAGCTTCCTTACACACCCAGTTGCGGTGTTGTGCCAGCAAGGGTCTAATCGGACTTCAATCCTAGTTGGGGTTGAGTTCGCTGACTACTTGCTCGCCTTCTATGTGCGGTACCGCGATCCTGTGACGCAACAGGATCGCTTCCTTCACGCTGGGTGAAGTTTAACACACGTGTGTATACTTATGAGTACCGCCATATAGTCCGTCATTACTTAGCAGCAGGTTCCATCTCTGCACGGTGGACCCCGGGCTGCGAACGCACCATACACTATCTGTCTTATTATTTGGTGCGTTCCACTAGCCCTAACACAGGGTAAGCTGGGATTAGCTGAAAGGCATACCATGTGAATGCTAGGAGCAGAGGAAAGTCTGTGTGGAAAGTTGGGTGATGTACAATGTGCACTTCATAGACAGACAAGGCAGGGGGCAGGCTGGAGACCTGAGTGCATGAACATACCATGTGAATGCTAGGAGCAGAGGATTGTCTGTGTGGAAAGTTGGGTGATGTACTATGTGCACTTCATAGACAGACAAGGCAAGAGGGCAGGCTGGAGAGCTGGGTGCATGAACATACCTGTAGGAAGAATAGACATGCTGGTTAGAGTGCGATGGTGGCAGATAGCAGGGCACAGTCTGTATACATCCTTCTGGTTTTAATTCTAAATTAATCTACACACTTTTAGGACACACTTATAGGAATCACACAGCAGACTTAAGTCATTGCAGACTTGTGCTATGCAATATATGTACAACTAAGTGCATTCAGGTGTGAAGCAGAGAGGAGTAGTCTCTGCTCATCTATTATTATTATGGCTTAAAGCCAATAAAAACCCAAAAGTCATTATCTCATTAAATTAGAATAATTAACAAAATACACCTGAAAAAACTTCCTAATCATTTAAAAAGGTCCATTCCTCTGCTTCAGTAGGCTCCATAATCATGGCAAAGACTGCTGACTTGTCAGATGTCCAGACGGCAGTCATTGACACCCTCCACGAGGAGGGTAAGCCACAAAAGGTTATTGCTAAAGAAGCTGGCTTTTCACTGAGTTCTATATCAAAGAATATTAATGGAAAGTTGAGTGGAAGGAAAAAGTGTGGTAGAAAAAGGTACACAGGCAACTGGGATATTCGCAGCCATGAAAAGACTGTTAGGAAAAGGCCATTCAAAAATTTGGGGGAGATTCACTGGACTGCTGCTGGAGTCATTGCTTTAAGAGCCACCACACACAGATGTATCCAGGGCATGGGCTACAAGCGCTTTCCTTGTGTCAAGCCACTCATGACAACCCCAGAATCCTCTTACCTGGGCCAATGAGAGAAAGAACTGGACTGTTGCCCTGTGGTTAAATGTGTTGTTTTCAGATAAAAGTAAAGTTTGCATTTTATTTGGAAATCAAGTTCCCAGAGTCTGGAAGAAGAGTGGAGAGGTGTTATGAAAGGCAATTCAGTACTACAATGGACATAGCGGTCAGAGCACATACAGTGATCTGACAATAACCCAAAATCATAGAACGAGCTCTGAGACGTGGGAACTCTGCAGACCGCAATCCCTAATCCTCTCCAAACAACACTAGAGGCAGCCGTGGATTGCGCCTAACTATGCCTATGCAACTCGGCACAGCCTGAGAAACTAACTAGCCTGAAGATAGAAAATAAGCCTACCTTGCCTCAGAGAAATACCCCAAAGGAAAAGGCAGCCCCCCACATATAATGACTGTGAGTTAAGATGAAAAGACAAACGTAGAGATGAAATAGATTCAGCAAAGTGAGGCCCGACTTTCTTAACAGATCGAGGATAGAAAAGGTAACTTTGCAGTCTACACAAAACCCTAAAGAAAACCACGCAAAGGGGGCAAAAAGACCCTCCGCACCGAACTAACGGCACGGAGGTACACCCTTTGCGTCCCAGAGCTTCCAGCAACAAATTAGACAAGCTGGACAGAAAAAATAGCAAACAAATAGCAAAGAAGAACTTAGCTATGCAGAGCAGCAGGCCACAGGAATGATCCAGGGAAAAACAAGTCCAACACTGGAACATTGACAGGAAGCCAGGATCAAAGCATTAGGTGGAGTTAAGTAGAGAAGCACCTAACGACCTCACCAGATCAACTGAGGGAGGAAACTCAGAAGCCGCAGTACCACTTCCCTCCACCAACAGAAGCTCACAGAGAGAATCAGCCGAAGTACCACTTGTGACCACAGGAGGAAGCTCTGCCACAGAATTCACAACAGTACCCCCCCCTTGAGGAGGGGTCACCGAACCCTCACCAGAGCCCCCAGGCCGACCAGGATGAGCCACATGAAAGGCACGAACAAGATCGGGAGCATGGACATCAGAGGCAAAAACCCAGGAATTATCTTCCTGAGCATAACCCTTCCATTTAACCAGATACTGGAGTTTCCGTCTAGAAACACGAGAATCCAAAATCTTCTCCACAATATACTACAATTCCCCCTCCACCAAAACCGGGGCAGGAGGATCAACAGATGGAACCATAGGTGCCACGTATCTCCGCAATAATGACCTATGGAATACGTTATGTATGGAAAAAGAATCTGGAAGGGTCAGACGAAAAGACACAGGATTAAGAACCTCAGAAATCCTATACGGACCAATGAAATGAGGTTTAAACTTAGGAGAGGAAACCTTCATAGGAATATGACGAGAAGATAACCAAACCAGATCCCCAACACGAAGTCGGGGACCCACACGGCGTCTGCGATTAGCGAAACGTTGAGCCTTCTCCTGGGACAAGGTCAAATTGTCCACTACATGAGTCCAAATCTGCTGCAACCTGTCCACCACAGTATCCACACCAGGACAGTCCGAAGACTCAACCTGTCCTGAAGAGAAACGAGGATGGAACCCAGAATTGCAGAAAAATGGCGAAACCAAGGTAGCCGAGCTGGCCCGATTATTAAGGGCGAACTCAGCCAAAGGCAAAAAGGACACCCGGTCATCCTGATCGGCAGAAACAAAGCATCTCAGATATGTTTCCAAGGTCTGATTGGTTCGTTCGGTCTGGCCATTAGTCTGAGGATGGAAAGCCGAGGAAAAAGACAAGTCAATGCCCATCCTACCACAAAAGGCTCGCCAAAACCTTGAAACAAACTGGGAACCTCTGTCAGAAACGATATTCTCTGGAATGACATGTAAACGAACCACATGCTGGAAGAACAATGGCACCAAATCAGAGGAGGAAGGTAATTTAGACAAGGGTACCAGATGGACCATCTTAGAAAAGCGATCACAGACCACCCAAATGACTGACATCTTTTGAGAAACGGGAAGATCAGAAATAAAATCCAGAGATATGTGTCCAAGGCCTCTTCGGGACCGGCAAGGGCAAAAGCAACCCACTGGCACGAGAACAGCAGGGCTTAGCCCGAGCACAAATCCCACAGGACTGCACAAAAACACGCACATCCCGTGACAGAGACGGCCACCAAAAGGATCTAGCCACCAACTCTCTGGTACCAAAGATTCCAGGATGACCAGCCAACACCGAACAATGAACCTCAGAGATAACTTTATTGGTCCACCTATCAGGGACAAACAGTCTCTCCGCTGGACAACGATCAGGTTTATTAGCCTGAAATTTTTGCAGCACCCGCCGCAAATCAGGGGAGATGGCAGACACAATTACTCCTTCCTTGAGGATACCCGCCGGCTCAGACAAACCCGGAGAGTCGGGCACAAAACTCCTAGACAGAGCATCCGCCTTCACATTTTTAGAGCCCGGAAGGTACGAAATCACAAAGTCAAAACGGGCAAAAAACAGCTAACGAGCCTGTCTAGGATTCAACCGCTTAGCAGACTCAAGATAAGTTAAGTTCTTATGATCAGTCAATACCACCACGCGATGCTTAGCTCCTTCAAGCCAATGACGCCACTCCTCGAATGCCCACTTCATGGCCAGCAACTCTCGGTTGCCCACATCATAATTTCGCTCAGCAGGCGAAAACTTCCAGGAAAAAAAAGTGCATGGTTTCATCACTGAGCAATCAGAACCTCTCTGCGACAAAACAGCCCCTGCTCCAATCTCAGAAGCATCAACCTCGACCTGGAACGGAAGAGAAACATCTGGTTGACACAACACAGGGGCAGAAGGAAAACGACGCTTCAAGTCTTGAAAAGCTTCCACAGCAGCAGAAGACCAATTGACCAAATCAGCACCCTTCTTGGTCAAATCGGTCAATGGTTTGGCAATACTAGAAAAATTGCAGATGAAGCGACGATAAAAATTAGCAAAGCCCAGGAACTTTTGCAGACTTTTCAGAGATGTCGGCTGAGTCCAATCATGGATGGCTTGGACCTTAACAGGATCCATCTCGATAGTAGAAGGGGAAAAGATGAACCCCAAAAATGAAACCTTCTGCACACCAAAGAGACACTTTGATCCCTTCACAAACAAAGAATTAGCACGCAGGACCTGAAAAACTGTTCTGACCTGCTTCACATGAGACTCCCAATCATCCGAGAAGATCAAAATGTCATCCAAGTACACAATCAGGAATTTATCCAGGTACTCTCGGAAGATGTCATGCATAAAGGACTGAAACACTGATGGAGCATTGGCAAGTCCGAATGGCATCACTAGATACTCAAAATGACCCTCGGGCGTATTAAATGCAGTTTTCCATTCATCTCCTCGCCTGATTCGCACCAGATTATACGCACCACGAAGATCTATCTTGGTGAACCAACTAGCCCCCTTAGTCCGAGCAAACAAATCAGATAACAATGGCAAGGGGTACTGAAATTTAACCGTGATCTTATTTAGAAGGCGGTAATCTATACAAGGTCTCAGCGAACCATCCTTCTTGGCTACAAAAAAGAACCCTGCTCCTAATGGTGACGATGACGGGCGAATATGCCCCTTCTCCAGGGATTCCTTCACATAACTGCGCATAGCGGCGTGCTCAGGCACGGATAAATTAAACAGTCGACCTTTTGGGAATTTACTACCAGGAATCAAATTGATAGCACAATCACAATCCCTATGCGGAGGTAGGGCATCGGACTTGGGCTCATCAAATACATCCCGGTAATCAGACAAGAACTCTGGAACCTCAGAAGGGGTGGATGACGAAATTGACAGAAATGGAACATCACCATGTACACCCTGACAACCCCAGCTGGACACCGACATGGATTTCCAATCTAATACTGGATTATGGGCTTGTAGCCATGGCAACCCCAACACGACCACATCATGCAGATTATGCAACACCAGAAAGCAAATAACCTCCTGATGTGCAGGAGCCATGCACATGGTCAGCTGGGTCCAGTATTGAGGCTTATTCTTGGCTAAAGGCGTGGCATCAATTCCTCTCAATGGAATAGGACACTGCAAGGGCTCTAAGAGAATCCCACAACGCTTAGCATACTCCAAGTCCATCAAATTCAGGGCAGCGCCTGAATCCACAAATGCCATGACAGAATACGATGACAAAGAGCAGATCAAGGTAACGGACAGAAGAAATTTTGACTGTACCGTACCAATGGTGGCAGACCTAGCGAACCGCTTAGTGCGCTTAGGACAATCAGAGATAGCATGAGTGGAATCACCACAGTAGAAACACAGCCCATTCAGACGTCTGTGTTCTTGCCGTTTAACTCTGGTCAAAGTCCTATCGCACTGCATAGGCTCAGGTTTAAGCTCAGGTAATACCGCCAAATGGTGCACAGATTTACGCTCACGCAAGCGTCGACCGATCTGAATGGCCAAAGACATAGACTCATTCAAACCAGCAGGCATAGGAAATCCCACCATGACATCCTTAAGGGCTTCAGAGAGACCCTTTCTGAACATAGCTGCCAGCGCAGATTCATTCCATTGAGTGAGCACGGACCACTTTCTAAATTTCTGACAATATACCTCTATCTCATCCTGACCCTGACAAAGAGCCAGCACATTTTTCTCTGCCTGATACACTGAATTAGATTCATCGTACAGCAATCCGAGCGCCAGGAAAAACGCATCGATATTACTCAATGCAGGATCTCCTGGCGCAAGAGAAAATGCCCAGTCCTGAGGGTCGCCGCGCAAAAAAGAAATAACAATCAAAACCTGTTGAACTGGATCACCAGAGGAGCGAGGTTTCAAGGCCAGAAATAATTTACAATTATTTTTGAAACTCAGAAACTCAGTTCTATCTCCAAAAAACAAATCAGGAATAGGAATTCTTGGTTCCAACATAGCTTTCTGATCAATAGTGTCTTGAATCTTTTGTACTCTTGCCGAGAGCTGATCCACAAATGAAGACAGACTTCTAATGTCCATCGCTACACCTGTGTACTGAACCACCCAAATGTCTAGGGGAAAAAAAGGCAAAACACAGTGCAAAGAAAAAAAAATGGTCTCAGAACTTCTTTTTTCCCTCTATTGAGAATCATTAGTACTTTTGTCTTCCTGTACTGTTATGAAAGGCAATTCAGTACTACAATGGACATAGCGGTCAGAGCACATACAGTGATCTGACAATAACCCAAAATCATAGAACGAGCTCTGAGACGTGGGAACTCTGCAGACCGCAATCCCTAATCCTCTCCAAACAACACTAGAGGCAGCCGTGGATTGCGCCTAACTCTGCCTATGCAACTCGGCACAGCCTGAGAAACTAACTAGCCTGAAGATAGAAAATAAGCCTACCTTGCCTCAGAGAAATACCCCAAAGGAAAAGGCAGCCCCCCACATATAATGACTGTGAGTTAAGATGAAAAGACAAACGTAGAGATGAAATAGATTCAGCAAAGTGAGGCCCGACTTTCTTAACAGATCGAGGATAGAAAAGGTAACTTTGCGGTCTACACAAAACCCTAAAGAAAACCACGCAGAGGGGGCAAAAAGACCCTCCGTACCGAACTAACGGCACGGAGGTACACCCTTTGCGTCCCAGAGCTTCCAGCAACAAATTAGACAAGCTGGACAGAAAAAATAGCAAACAAATAGCAAAGAAGAGCTTAGCTATGCAGAGCAGCAGGCCACAGGAATGATCCAGGGAAAAACAAGTCCAACACTGGAACATTGACAGGAAGCCAGGATCAAAGCATTAGGTGGAGTTAAGTAGAGAAGCACCTAACGACCTCACCAGATCACCTGAGGGAGGAAACTCAGAAGCCGCAGTACCACTTCCCTCCACCAACAGAAGCTCACAGAGAGAATCAGCTGAAGTACCACTTGTGACCACAGGAGGAAGCTCTGCCACAGAATTCACAACAGAGAGGCACATAATCCAAGTTCAAGCTGCTTGAGGTCTAGAGTGAACTTTCCACAATCAGTGATGTTTTTGGGAGCCATGTCAACTGCTGGTGTAAATCCAATGTGTTTTATCAAGATCACAGTCATTGCAGCCATCTACAAGGAAATTTTAGAGCACTTTGTGCTTCCATCTACAGACAAGCTTTTTGGAGATGGAAATGTCATTCTCCATTAGGACTTGGCACCTGTCCAAATTGTCATAAGTACCAATAGCTGGTTTAAAAACAACAGTATCACTGTGCTTGGTTGGCCAGCAAACTCGTCTGCTCTTAATCTCATAGAGAATCTATGGGATATTGTCAAGAGGAAGATGAGAGACACCAGAACCAACAATGCAGATGAACTGAAAGCTGCTATCAAAGCAACCTCGGCTTCCATAAAACCTCAGCAGTGCCACAGACTGATCGCCTCCATGCCACGATGGATTGATGCAGTAATTGATATAAAATGAGCCAAGTATTAAGTGCATTTACTGAACATACATTTCAGTAGGCCAACATTTCAAATTTTTAAATCAGTTTTCAAGTTGGTGTTATAAATTATTCCAATTTACTGAAATGATGACTTTGGGGTTTTCATTGGCTGTAATCCATAATCATTAATATTGACAGAGATAAACACTTGAAATAGATCACACTGTTTGTAATGACTCTATATAACATATGAGTTTCACTTTTTGTGTTGAAGAGCTGAAGTAAATTAACTTTTTGATGATTTTCTAATTTTGTGCCCTCCGTCAAGAACAATATTCGCACTAACTCGTAATGGAACAATGTGCCTGTCAAGCGCAGGCTAGAAAAATGCCTAGAATATCTAATTTTCTCAATTTCAGTGATCTAAAAGTGATCATAGACCTTCATAGGGATGTAATAAAAGAGACTACGCATTATCAGGTGCAAAACAAACCCATTTACTCAGCATAAAAATAATAATTTTGATATACACAAATTTCAAAACTCCCACCAATGTCTGAGAAGCACACTTTCATTTGTAAGAAAATCTGCCTTATTTATATGAAATATCCACAAACCTTTCTCTATCCATTCATAATACAAGCTAAATAAACAATAGTAATGACTAAAAACATTACATACCAACCTTATAAAGTGTGATGTGTTTGGGACCAATGAACCTGAGAAGCCAGCACAGCTATATCTTCCTTCCTGAAGCTCTGCAGACCAACGGTGGTATCAGGTTTCACACAGCAGCTAGAGCCAGGAGACTATCTAGAGGGAGGGGGTTTCCTGAAAATCTGGTGAGAAGAGAGAAATGAAAGTAGAAGAGCTGCGCCTGTCAGATCCATTGTTCCTGATGGAGGGTTAAGCACCTGTACTTGAAAAATAGGGCATAACTTGGCAGTACTTGAAACCAAATGTATGGCAAACTCAACATCTTCTGCAGGTTTGGAAACTTTTCTTTTTATACCACATAGTTTATTAAAAAATTATTTTTTCTCAAGATGGCAAGATATCTACTCTCAACAGGTGGGTAATAATAATGTTGAGGTTGCTGCTGCTGTAATCCATTCATTGTCTATGGGGCCACTTGACAAAGCTACGTTCAGCTGAGTAATTGGACTCCTAGTAAGTTATCTTCAAACCACTGTGTAAATTTTCAAGGGAAAACACCTGAAAAATTTCTGGGATTTTTCTCATAGGTGCAATTTTATTGTGCATAATGGAAAATAATGGTAGCGCTATCATCCAATCAGCTAAATCTCTAAATGATAACCTGTTCCCTTGCTGTGCAGAACAATGAAGAAACAAACAGTTAACAATTTGTGGAATAACTAAATTCACATATATAAATCTAAAAGCCATTATTGTATATCCTTTAAAAATTGTATTACAGATGTACAATGCGGTAACAATCTTAAACATGTTTTGAATGTGGTATGCATTCGAAATCATGAAGATACAACATATATCTATGATTAAGAATTTTTACCACTCTGTTTTGGGATTTTTTATCTCTGGATTGAGCAGGTCCAAAAATCGTTAACTGATGGCATTTTAGGTTTGTTGTAAGAAAGTTTTAAGAAAAATAAGTGTTAGTTTACATGTTGCATTGGTCAAAGAGACCTGTTGTCATCAGAAGGACATCATGTGGTCTGCCAGATATTTATTCTTTTTCCATTAAAAGTAATGGCGTGTTTTATGCTTTTTCAGAAACATGTTTTAACAATGTAGTGGTTTTCTCTTCATGTTCTTTCATTAATTTTGGAATAATTACAGCTAATTTTGATCAATTTTCCTTTTTAAATGTGAAATATGGGGGAGTGGTAATTATTGAGAGAGACAAAGCTAAAAGAGTCAATCGGTTTCTGAATATGTTTTGCAAAACGTTTTTGTTCTCAGTGATTGTAGTTACATTGAGAAAAGCTACATTGAGTAATATTGGTTCGACTCAAACTTCTACATGAACTGAATGTTTCTCATAACCTCAAAGAAAGGTAATGCAAAACCTTTAGACCAAACCTACCACAAATCGGATATCGTGGAAGGTGGTAAATTGCTCCCCTCGGCTATTTCACAATTTGTAAGAAAAAACGGCTCTTGTAGGGTTGAGTGACTTTTCTTTTTATAGGATTGGGTCGGGTTTCATGAAACCCGACTTTTTCAAAAGTCGGGTCGAGTGAAATCGGCCGATCCTATAAAAAGTCGGGGTAGGGGTCGGCCGAAACACGAAACCTAATACAGTGTATTGGGTTTCTAATGGTTCCCAGGGTCTGAAGGAGAGGAAACTCTCCTTCAGGCCCTGGGATCCATATTTAAGTGTAAAATAAAGAATAAAAATAAAAAAATATTGATATACTCACCCTTGGACGCGCCCTGGTTCTCACCGGCAGCCTTCTTTCCTAAGAATGAGCGCCTGAAGGACCTTCGATGACGTCGCGGCTTGTGATTGGTCGCGTGAGCGGTCACATGGGCGTAACGCGACCAATCACAAGCCGCGACCTCATCTAAGGTCCTTCAGGCGCTGATTCTTAGGAAGGAAGGCTGCGGGTTAGAACCAGGGCGCGTCCGAGGATGAGTATATACCTATTAGGAATATACTCACCCTCGGACGCGCCCTCGGACGCTTCCTTCCTAAGAATTAGCGCCTGAAGGACCTTAGATGACGTCGCGGCTTGTGATTGGTCGCGTGACCAATCACAAGCCGCGACGTCATCGAAGGCCCTTCAGGCGCTCATTCTTAGGAAGGAAGGCTGACGGTGAGAACCAGGGCGCGTCCGAGGGTGAGTATATCAATATTTTTTTTTTTTATTCTTTATTTTACACTTAAATATGAATTCTGATACCGATTCCCGATATCTTAAACATATCGGAACTCGGTATGGGATTTCCGATTCCAGATCAAAAGATCACCGACCTCATGGCCGACCCCACACAGGGGTCGTGTCGGGTTTCATGAAACCCGACTTTGCCAAAAGTCGGCAACTTCTGAATCTGGCCGACCCGATTCGCTCAACCCTAGGCTCTTGAAGTAACTATTCCATAAAATAGATTGAACACATTGGAAGCACCACATGATCTATCACAAAAAAAAAATCTCAGCATGACATTCTAGGTTTTCAATAACTGCGTAATGAAGCAACATTGAGTGTCTAAAATATAATTCTCACAGCACTGAGCTAATAGACTGGAGAACAGTTTGTGGTATAAGTCCTTTATATGGACTGGAAGTAATTTGGCACTTGTCTGGAGAAGATACATTGGTTAGGAGGCAACTTATATCCTAAATAATAAGGAAAATGAACTTTAAATTTTACTTACCAATTTTTTGCTGTGCATTGAACTGATTTCTTATTACATTCATTTTGTTTATAATTTGCATTATTTGTATTTTGCTTCAATCAGGAATGAACATAAACCAGCAGCACAGGTTTATTCCTAAAACTGAGCACAATTTATTCTATCGTGAAATTTGCAGAGATACTTGTTCAACCAAAAGTCTTAATGAGCTTCAATTACACATAAACCTCTGGGACACAATTCATCCCCATTTTTTGGGGAGATAGAGCTGTTCCATTGTCATTTTACACCAGCATATGGCTTGAGGTAGCTTTTGCTGAACCTGAAACATTAGCAAGGATTATAAAGCAAATTTCTGAGCTGCATTATCATAGTAAGCCTCTATCTTGGATGTTTCATTTCATCTGACTGCCAAAAGGTAATATAGCAGCAGAGGTATTTTAGAATGTCTTTGTCTTGGTAAACAAAACATTTTTCATTCTCAGAATCAAAGACACCAGTTCTCTGCCAATTTACAAATCCTAATAAGCAGAAGAAAGAATTAGCCTCTATTTTAATCACGTTATGTTTACCCAGTTTAAACATAATAGTTTTCAGTATATTTTCAGCATTGTTTTCCGATGTTTGATACATAACTGCAAGTATAGAATGCATGTTTATAAAAGATTTATAACAATTACTAAACAAGTAATATGGTTACTTTTATGCCTTCTAATAATTTTTATGCTGTAATATTTTAAATAATGCTTTTAGGAAAATAATGAAGCATGCAATAACATATGATTAAATATAGTTAGAAACATACAATATGTGAAGCAAAAATGTCAATCTAGTTTCTCTTAGACGTATATTCTCAAGTTTGAAAGTTATCCCCTATGCACTAGTGAATAATGTCACAATCACTGTGTGATTGACCACCAGGACCCCCACTATTCCAGAAAACCATGTGAATGTTCTATTCATTCTTCCTGAGACCACCAGGGATACTGAGTGCAGCACTTTGCTGCCCTTTGGCACTCTCATTAGAATGAATGGAATAACAGTGTGCATGACTGACTTCGGCTCTTCCCAGGATCAATTGAGTCCCAGTAGTCAAACAACAGAAAACCTCTACCCCAACTTCCAAAATTAAGAATACAGTACCTGTTCAATAGTAAAAAAATGATGTTGAACATGTGAGACATGTTATATTTTAAAGGTTCAGTCATTTAGTACTGCATGTTGCAAACTAAGGATCTTGGTGGGACGTTTAGTGGTTGTAATGATTTAACCTGGATTGAAGAATATATGAACCAAAAACCATAAAAACAGAACCCCGATAATAAATTATTGTACCTACAGTGCAATAATCACCTATTCAAATCTTTACATTTTCCTTTAATTTGTCAGGAATATTAAAGTAGTGGAGACATGGAGGAGAGGCCCTGTTTTACCTTGTGGAATTTTAACATGAGATGACTTTGCGAAGACTGGGGAAAACCTATTTTAACAGCACAGATTTAACTTGATTAGTTCAACACAGCTTTGCTACAATCTTGGTACCTCAACTGCAACAAGAGATCCTACCAGAATCTGTCCAGGTTTGTTTGTTTTTTTACCATCACCTTAGTGCCTGCATTTTAGGACATGAAGTAGTCACTAGAGATGAGCAGATGAGGCAAAATTGCCTGTTCTCATGAATTTAATGGGCCTCTTCAGACACCAGAGCATAGTAAATGTATTATATAACAAAAATCACATTCATCTATCCGCTTACCTCTCTGGCCACTTCGCTTTTCACCCCTACCTGTCCGTTTCTCATTGCATCTTCGGACTGCTGTTGGCTGTGCTGAAATCCTCAGGCTACTCATACTAGGCCAGGGCACTGTCAATTTTGTGGGCACATATGCATACCCCTAACAGCCTAAGGCTAGGTTCACATTGCGTTAATAGGTGTCCACTAGCGGACTCCGTTACATGGCGCAATTGTCGCAATTAGTGCTATGTAACAGATCCGTTAGCGCACCCATTGACTGCAATGTGCTAACGGATGCCATTTTTGGCATGCGCTAGCGATGTCCCGTTAGTTTCGGACGGACCGCGGACGCTGCTTTCAGTATCCGAGGTCCGTTCCTCGCTAGCGCAGATCGGGTATCTGCACTAGCGGGATCGCCAAACGCGATCCCTTTTGGGACATTGCGTTAGCACAATCCGCTAGCATATGCGCTAAACGGATTGCCCTAATGCAATGTGAACCTAGCCTAACGAACTCTGATGGTCAGGTTTAGAATGAAAAGGCCAAGGATTTGGGCATTTGGGCATAACCAACAGTGATACATAGCTGCAATGAGGACTGGACAGGTGGTGGTGAGGGGCATAGGTATCAGAGATGTAATCAGTGAGTATAATGATTTTTATCATTTTGTTTACATTTTAATGGCCTTTGACATTTCTTTAAAATGGCATCCACTTGCCGTCATTTTGCTAAATCTGAATGGAAGCAAATAAAAAAATCAAAATTTTTGACAAATGCAGGATGAACGAAGAATTTCATGTGAAACACCCTGGACAAAGCATTTCACGCGAAATGCGCGTCAGATGTGGTGGAAGCCTGGACTCTTTATTGTTAATGTATATGGTCTGTTTTTTAATTTTGATGAGGATAACAGCAGAAAATGGACTGATAAAGTTTCTGCGCATTTTGCATAATTCCAATTATCAGCTTAGGGAAGCCTTGCACATTTTTTTGCACAGTGCCACATGCAACTGCATCTCTGACAGAGACGGTCTTGAAAAGCAGGATGCTGGTGTAAAAGTTATCAATATAGAGGTGATAACCATTATCCAACAGTGGATGCAGCAATTCCCACATGATTTTCCCACTTACCTCCATGATGGGGGCATCAGGGGGGTAATCTGGTTGTCCTTACCCTTACAGACCCTAAATCTGTGCGTGTACCCTGAGGTAGTCTTGCACAGTATGCACAGTTTTATCCCATACCTGGCCCTCTTAGTGGGCAGGTATTGTTGAAATTTTAGCCTCCCTTTGAAATGAACCATAGACTCATCTATAGCGATGTCCCTATGGGGTGTATACGCCTCAGCAACTTTTCTGCTGGCGTGTTCAACCGCTGGCCAAATATTATATAGATGATCAAAGTTTGGATCGTCTCGGGGAGGACACTGCTCTTTATCACTATAATGCAAACATTTTTAGATCGCTTCAAATTGTGTCATTGTCATGGCCGTAAGGCATATCGGTGTACTACTGTAGCGTATATAATTACTCCAGTATTGCCGAAGATCTGGTTTTTGGATTATGTCCATATGCAGCACAATTCCCCCCAAAATTCAGCATCTCTGCTGCATTTACAGGGGCCCATCTGATGTATAATGACGTGGGATATTGGGTGAAAAATTGATGGGCATACAAGTTTGTCTGGGTCACCATAAAAAGTATTGTTTCCTCACTGACAAAGAATTTGAAGTTAATTTCAGTGAGGCCACTGGTGTAAAACTGTATTACTGAGCTGCTGATGAAATCCGAAATGACAGGCAGGTAACACAAATTTTAAGTGTACAGATTGTACACACTACATATTGAAACTTACATTCCATGCATTCTATCAGATACACTACATTAAGGGGTGTTACAATTAATGTAGTCATGTATAGAAAATTCAAAAGAATTACGTAAGGAACAAAATTAAATGTTTTTTTTAGCAAAAATCACATGCTTTGCAACAGGTCGCTCCACATTTATAAAAATTTGTGGCATTAAGTCATGTTCCATGATGGCATAATTTTTGCGGATTACTATCAAACAAACTGGGAGATAGAATTTAACCAAGGGTGGTAGCTTTCTTTGCTGCAAACCTTATACTGTTTTCTGATAGTATCTCCTTTAATTTGGCATCCTGATTCAGCATGGGTATTTTTTTACAATATTCACTATGTCATAGTATTGTGGACAATAGTGTGTAGTAAATTTAACACCCAATTTGTTCTGATCAGTCCTAGCATCTGATTGAACTTTATTTATCAAAAGTTTTTTACGGTCCATTCTGGACACTTTCTCCAGTGCTGTTTTAAGATTCCATTTAGGATAACCCCGTTGTAGCAGTCTCTCACAAACTTTTTCACATTCAATCAAAATGGTGCAATTGTTTGTGCAGTTCCATTTAATTCTTATCAATTCCCCATAGGGAATATTTTTAATTATGTGTGATGGGTGACAAGATTTGGCAGTCAAGGTAAAATTACTGGCAGAGGGTTTTCTATAAGGTGATATGTCAACTGTATGGTTTGTGCCATTGCCATGGAGCCATAAATCCCAAAAATTAATTGAATTTTTTAGCTAAGAATAAGTGAATTTTAAATTGAAATTATAATCATTGATATGGTAGGTGTTAGGGTTTGGCGGAATGCACCAAATATATATTTATAAAATAATAGGTGCGTTCGCAACCTGGGGTTCATCGTGCAGGAGTAAAAGCCGTTGCTAGTAAGTGACAGTACTATATGGCGGAATAAGTGAACTCTGTTACTTCACAGAGTCACTTAAGACAAATGAATGCTGTGACCTGTTAACCTCACAGAGGAACACAGCTACCAAATAGAGCAAACAGTGGTCATGCAGTCAGAATAGCACACGCAAAACTCCTCAACGGAGATGCCGGTATTCTAGGGGCTTATTTCAGCTGGGCCCTGAATCCACTCACATAAAACTCCTCACCGGAGGTGTCGGTATTCTAGGGGCTTAATTCAGCCGAACCCTGAAACCACATGCATAAGACCACACTGGTGCTGAACACACAGCTTAGTTGATACTAGCGCATGGCCGTGCGGCCATGTGAACCTTTTATAGCTGCAGCAACTTCAGGACCTTCCTAGAGGACCAATAAGAGCTGCTGCAGTACCTGAGCATGTGACTCCCGACCTCCAATGAGACGTCTTATCCTGGGCATGCTCAGAAGGGGAAAAGCAAGACTTAGTCGCAGAGATGTCTGCTCACCACTGACCAGCACTGGCTACAATGGCTGATCCTGGAAAGGCAGCAGTAACCATCTGCACCGTATCAGGCTGAGCCAGACGCTGGGAATGACGTCTCCACTGAGCAGACTCCACTGCGGCTGGAGAAGAATGGGAGACCGCAGCAGAGATGTCCCAAGATTCCCCCTGTGCAGAGGCACGAACTTGACCTCTAACATTACTCCCCCTCCTAAGGCCTCTCTCCTTGGACCTTGCTACGCTCGAAGTCTGCAATGAGCTGCGGAACTCGAAAATGCAAAGCAGGCTCCCAAAACCTGTTCTCTGGGTCATAACCTTTCCAGTCCACCAAATAAAATTTCTTGCCGCGTAACACCTTGCACCTCAAAATAGCGTTCACCTTGTAATCGTCCATAGACAATCCCGATTTCCCAGCAGATGACTCGGAAAACCGTGACATGTATACGGGCTTCAAGAGGGACACATGAAAGGTGTCGGTGATACCTAGGTGTGGAAGATGGGCCAGACAGTACACCACAGGGTTAACCTGTTTGAGGACCTCGAAGTTACCTAAGTAGCGAGGTGCAAACCTAGTGGACTCAACACGCAGTCTGATGTTATGGGCGGAGAGCCACACTAAGTCGCCAGGAGCAAAAGTTGGGGCGGGGCACTGATGAGCATCGGCGGAGGACCTCATTCTCTCCTTGGAGGCCCGAATGGCATCCTGAGGGCGGTCCCAAATGTTCCATGCCTCCAAAGCCCAGTCTGCCATCCTGGAATCAGCGGAAGACACGGGCATGGGCACAGGGACACGTGTATGCTGGCCGTAATTAAGGAGGAATGAAGTCTGACTGATGGAGTTGGCCATGGCATTGTTAAGCACAAACTCCGCCCATGGTAGCAAGGATGCCCAGTCATCCTGCCTGGCAGAAATAAAATGATGAAGATATGTGACCAGAGTCTGGTTGGCCCTCTCTACCAAACCATTCATCACGTTATCATATGCCAAGGAGAGATCCAACTCAATGCTGAGTAGACGACAAAGCTCTCTCCAGAATTGAGACGCAAACTGGGGACCCCGGTCACTGACAATTTTGTTCGGCATACCATGTAGGCGAAACATATGTTTGATAAAGAACGCTGCCAGCGCCCGTGCAGAAGGTAACCGTGGAAGAGGCACCAAGTGCACCATTTTGGAAATTGGTCAGTGATCACCCAAATAATGGTGCAGCTACGAGACTTGGGTAAGCCCACCACAAAATCCATCCCGACCACCTGCCAGTGCCTGTCCCCTGCCAGCAGGGGGTAAAGCAACCCAGGTGGCCGTTGACGAGGAGACTTGTTCTTGGTGCAGGAGACACATGCCCGACCATGGTCTGCGACATCAGGGGTCATATGCCGCCACCAGAATGTCCTTGCCAGTAGCTCAGATGTCCTTCTGGACCCAAAATGAGAGAACCTCCGGATGGTACTGGATGGTACAAAAGTCTTGCCCGGAGGCACAGACTCTAGCGAAACCGGGGCCACAGTTCTCAGACTCTCAGTAGGAACAATAAGCCGAGGCTCCTCTTCCTCCTCCTCAGATGATACAACGGAGCGAGAGAGAGCATTGGCATGAATGTTCTTCTCCCCAGAAAGGAAATGGAGGGTGAAATGGAACAGGGAGAAAAACAAGGACCATCTGGCCTGGCGAGAAATTAGCCACTGGGCTGTCTGTAGGTAAACCAAATTCTTGTGGTCTGTGAATACTTGGAAAGGAAAGCGAGCCCCCTCCAAAAGATGTCTCCGCTCAGAGAAGGCCAACTTCATTGCTAGCAACTCCCTGTTCCCGATGGAATAATTCCTCTCTGCTGGTGTGAAGGTCTTGGAAAAGAAGAAGTAAGTTTGCTTCCAACTTTGAGCATCCTTTTGAAAGAGAACTGCTCCAGCACCAACGGAAGAGGCATCCAACTCCATGATAAACGGCTAATCTACATCGGGGTGATGTAGGATGGGAGCTCTAGCAAAATGGGAGTTAATAGAAGTGAAGGCCTTGGAGACCTCCTCAGACCACAATTTGGGATTTGCTCCCTTCTTGGTGAGGGCTACCAAGGGAGCTACCAAAGTTAAGAAATGAGGAATGAACTGGTGATAACAGTTAATGAACCCCAAAAATCGCTGCACCGCTTTAAGAGAATGGGGTTCTTGCCAGTCCATCACAGCCTGTAGTTTGGCAGGATCCATAGCCAATCCCTGGGCGGAGATGATGTAGCCCAGGAAAGTAAGGACTCCTGCTCAAACACACATTTCTCCAACTTGGCGTAGAGGGAATTAGCTTGTAAGAGGTCAAAGACTCTGCAAACATCTCTCTGGTGGGAGTCAATATCTAGAGAGTAGATGAGAATATCATCCAGATAGACTACGACCAAGGTGGAGAGCATATCGCGGAAGATATCGTTTACAAAGTCTTGGAAAATGGCTAGGGCATTACAGAGCCCAAAGGGCATAACTAGATATTTATAGTGCCCATCCCTGGTGTTAAAAGCCATCTTCCATTCGTCCCCCTCACGGATGCGAATCAGGTTGAAAGCACCCCGCAGATCAAGTTTAGTAAATACCCTTGCTCCCCGAAGCCTATCAAAGAGCTCAGATATCAGGGGCATGGGTTATTTATTCTTAACAGTGATGGCATTAAGACCCCTGTAGTCTATGCATGGATGTAGTTCCCCGTTCTTCTCCTGCACGAAGAAGAACCCGGCCCCTGCTGGTGACACTGACTTCCTAATAAATCCCCTTGCCAGATTTTCCTGGATGTACTGTGACAATGCCTCAGTCTCTGGGAGAGATAACAGATAGACTTGACCCCGGGGTGGCTCAGCACCAGGCAAGAAATCTATAGGACAATCATAGGGGTGGTGAGGCGGAAGGGTCTCCGCAGCCCTTTTGGAGAACAATTCTGCTTAGGGCCAATATTGCTTGGGGTGGGAGGATAGATCTGCAGGTATCTCAGTAGTAGCAACCTGAACGCATTTCCTCTTACATCTACCACCACAAGATTCACCCCATCCCAAAATTCTGCCTGTGGACCACTCAATTTGACGAGAGTGGTACCGTAGCTAAGGTATCCCTAACAGGACCTCATCAATTCCCTCAGGAATGACAAACAGAGATATAATCTCCTGATGAGATGATGACATGGACAGAGTGAAAGGTATGGTCTGGTGTGTAATCTGTGAGGGCAGTGTCGACCCATTCACCACCTGTGCGGTAACTGGTTGAGCTAGCATTACCAAGGGATCTGTGTGACGTTGGGCGAAGGCAGAAGACATAAAATTGCCCTCCGCCCCGGAATCCACGCAGAGTTCTACTGAGTGGGAGAATGAGCCTATAGTAATTGTTCCCTTAAAGGATAATTTGGAGGCAATTTCCTCTACCTCTGGGAACATCTGGTGGCAAGATGTACTGACTGCTGGCAAACATGACAGACCTTGAGTGTACGAGTGGTCTGGGACTTAGATCTCGCTCGTGACACCTCATTGGCCTCATGTGACTCAGGGACCGGGACCGGAGATTCCAAAGGTTTGGAGAAGGTGGGAGCCAGCCAAAACCTCTGCCTACACTGGGCTCGTTCTAACCTCAGCTCGTAAAAATGGAGGTCAATACGAGTGGACACAGCTATTAACTCCTCCAGTGTGGCGGGAATCTCCCTAGTGGCCAGAGCGTTCTTCACATGGTCAGCCAGCCCCCTCCAAAATATTGGGATAAGGGCTTTATCCGACCACTCCAACTCAGATGCTAGGGAATGGAAGTGGACGGCAAAATGGCTAATTGAGGACGAGCCCTGACTCAATGCCAACAGTTGGAGCGCCGTATCATGGGTGACTCGAGGTCCTAAAATGACCTGTTTCAGAGAGTTCAGGAACAGCGGAGCACTCTTCACCACATGATCGCCATGCTCCCAAAGCAGCGTAGACCACTCTGACAGGAGTGACACTATGAATCCCACCTTTGCCCGCTTTGTGGGGAAATTGTTATGAACTGGTGATTCAGAAACACAATGGACCTGGTGGTTAAGAGCACACAAGTGACCTGATAGTTACTAATAACATAGGACAAGCTCTGAGACGTGGGAACTCTGCTGACCGCAATCCCTAATCCTATCACACCACACTAGAGGTAGCCGTGGAGCGCTCCTGACCAGACCTAGGCGCCTCAGGCACAGACTGAGAAACTAGCTAGCCCTGAAGATAGAAAAATAAGCCTACCTTGCCTCAGAGAAATTCCCCAAAGGAAAAGGCAGCCCCCCACATATAATGACTGTGAGTAAAGATGAAAATACAATCACAGAGATGAAATAGGTTTTAGCAAAGTGAGGCCCGACTTACTGAATAGACCGAGGATAGGAAAGATAGCTTTGCGGTCAGCACAAAAACCTACAAACAACCACGCAGAGGGCGCAAAAAGACCCTCCGTACCGACTAACGGCACGGAGGTGCTCCCTCTGCTTCCCAGAGCTTCCAGCAAGCAAGAAAAACCAATATAGCAAGCTGGACAGAAAAAATAGCAAACAAAAGTAACACAAGCAGAACTTAGCTTATGCAGGGCAGACAGGCCACAAGAACGATCCAGGAGAGAGCAAGACCAATACTGGAACATTGACTGGAGGCCAGGAACAAAGAACTAGGTGGAGTTAAATAGAGCAGCACCTAACGACTTAACTTCGTCACCTGAGGAAGGAAACTCAGAAGCCGCAGCTCCACTCACATCCACCAGAGGAAGCTCATAGACAGAACCAGCCGAAGTACCACTCATGACCACAGGAGGGAGCTTGACCACAGAATTCGCAACAGGAAATGTGCAGCCAGAAGCTCTAGATGTGTTGAGCACTGGCTCACGAAACCCCTAAAAGATTTACTATCCCAGATAATTTCTCTGGCAGCGAGAGGCAACAAAGAGTCGGAACAGGGGTGGCAGTGGACAAGGTTGCTGCAGCCATGCTAGCAGCCTGAACAGCAACTGCGATAACATCCACTGCTGAGGTTGAGCGCTCGAGAGCCGCCAACCTACCCTCCAGCTGCTGGATGCACCACAAAGATTGCTGTTTATCCGCCATTTACTAGCCAGACCCTGGCGCTAGTGTTATGTTAGAGTTTGGCGGAACAAACCAAATATTTATTTATAAAGAAATAGGTGCGTTCGCAACCCGGGGTCAACCGTGCAGGAGTAAAAACCCCTGCTAGTAAGTGACGGTACTATATGGAGGTATAAGTGAACTCTGTTACTTCACAGAGTCACTTAAGACAAGAGAACGCTGCGCCCTGTTAACCTCACAGAGGGACACAGCTGCCAAATAGAGTGAACAGTGGTCATGCAGTCAGAATAGCACATGCAAACCTCCTCACTGGAGGTGCCGTTATTCTAGGGGCTTATTTCAGCCTGGCCCTGAATCCACTCACACAAAACTCCTCACCAGAGGTGCCGGTATTCTAGGGGCTTATTTCAACCGAACCCTAAAACCACATGCGTAAGACCACACTGGTGCTGAACACATAACTTAGTTGATACTAGCGCATAGCCGTGCAGCCATGCAAACCTTTTATAGCTGCAGCAACTTCAGGACCTTCCGAGAAGACCAATAGGAGCTGCTACAGTATCTGAGCAAATTCAGGACCTTCCTAGAGGACCAATGGGAGCTGCTGCAGTACCTGAGCATGTGACCCTCGACCTCCAATGAGAGGTCTTACCCTGAGCATGCTCAGAAGGGGAAATGTGATCATGTGATGGGGTTAAGCAGTGTGAGCACTTCCGTCATCGTGGCAGGGAGCGCTAGTTAAATGCTGCTGTCAGTGCTTGACGGCGGCATTTAACTAGTTAATGGGCGCGGGCGGATCGCAATTCTGCTCGCGCTCATTGCGCGCACATGTCAGCTGTACAAAACAGCTGACATGTCGCAGCTTTGAGGTGGGCTCACCGCTGTAGCCCACCTCAAAGCAGGGGATCTGCCAGCTGATGTACTATTCCGTCAGCTGGCAGAAAGGGGTTAAACAATTTTTTCCGAGATTCATGTGATTTTTTCCCGGAGCCACAAAAAACACACTAAAATGTAACCAAACGGATTTTGCTGGGAAATATGTTAAGGAACATCCTTTGCAGGTTAATGACTTGCCTGTATGGCCAAATAATGCAGACGCAGCATTTTTTTCAACTTCAACATTGCTTTCAACCACTACAAGTGCATTCACTGGGAAATGACATTGTAACATTTAACAACCCTAGCTGGCTATGTGGTGTGTGACACCTAAGCAGACCCATCTTGTTTCACTTATGAAGGAGGGACTCTTAAAGTCACAGAGCCTATTTTTACTGGTACATCAGGCGGCAATAATCATCTTAAAGGGCCTTTATTAAACAGTGGGTCTCCTAAACTGTTGTAGCCTATGCTGTGAGTGGATGGGCTGCCAAGAATTACGACTTACCACAATACTCCTTTTATAAGATGTACAGGAGTGCCTCCTGAGAAAATGTTGCATCGAATGCAGGGCCTGCCCTGCTACCAATTCATATGCACCCCAATAAGCCTTTGAATCCACATACTGGATGGGCCCATGCAAATCCACTTCACAATATGCATTTTGTATGCTCATACTCCTTTGTTTTACACATTGGCAGTAAGGCCAGCCCTGCTGCATAGTCAGTCATATGCACACCATTACGCCTCGGAACCCACATACTGGATGGGACCATGAAAATCCACTTCACAATATGCATTTTATACTCCCATACTCCTTTGTTTTACATATTGGCAGCAAGGCCAGCCCTGCTGCGTAGTCAGTCATATGCACCCCATTACGCCTTGGACTCACAAACTGGACGGGCCCATGAAAATCCACTTAAAAATATGCATTTTATACTCCCGTATGTTAGGTGTCGAGTTCCCGCCTCCACACAGGGGGAATCTCAAACCATGTCAGCTGCGGTCTCCCATTCTTCTCCAGCCACAGTGGAGCCTGCTCAGCGGAGACATCGGTCCCAGAGTCTGGCTCAAGCTGATACTGTGCAACTGGTTACTGCTGCCTTTCCAGGCTCTGCCTTTGTAGCCAGCACTGATCAGCAGTGCGTAGGTCTTTCTGGGACAAAGTCCTCCTTTTCCCATACTGAGCACGCCCACTGGACAACCTCCCATTGGAGGTCGGGGGTCACATGCTGAGGTCCTGTTCCAGCTCCTATTGGCAGCCTTGCTGCATAGTCAGTCATATGCACCCCATTACGCCTTGGAACCCACATACTGGATGGGCCCATGAAAATCCACTTCACAATATGCATTTTGTACTCCCATACTCCTTTGCTTTACACATTGGCAGCAAGGCAAGCCCTGTTGCATAGTCAGTCATATGCACCCCATTACGCCTTGTAACTCACATACTGGATGGGCCCATGAAATCCACTTCACAATATGCATTTTGTACTTCCATACTTCTTTGTTTTACACATTGGCAGCAAGGCCAGCCCTGCTGCATAATCATGTACAAACCATTACGCCTTGTAACCCACATACTGGATGGGCCCATGAAAATCCACTTCACAATATGCATTTTGTACTCCCATGCTCCTTTATTGTACACATTGGCAGCAAGGCCAGCCCTGCTGCATAGTCATATGCACCCCATTAGGCCTTGGAACCTACATACTGGAAGGGCCCATAAAAATCCACATGTATTTTTTAATGCTATGATGGTTCCCTCTTTGCAGAATTATTTACAGGAGAATTTGTCAATTTTACTTGCGATATTTTTAACACTAAGGTTCAGATACGGCTTTAAATAAGGCTAATACTTGCAATGCAACACAATTTTATTGCAAACTACAAAATTCAAGGAATAGCATGATTCAATAGTGTGAGTGTGTACACTTTTGTATATGTCAACATACAAAGATTAATAAGTACATATGAGGATTAAATACATATAGTGATTACGTATATATGAAGATTAACTACATACAGTATACTTACATCATCCACAAGAGGCTTTCAAACATCATCCAACTGGAATATCAGAGAAGCAACACCAAGACAGAGAACCCCTAAGGAACTTATCTGGTTGTGTGGTGAGCACTTTGACCTACTGACTGCTTCCCAGAAGTTTATAATGCAGAGCCGTAAAAATAAAAAATCATATTTTTTCACAAAAATTATCTTTTCGCCCCCTATTTTTTATTTTTCCAAGGTTAACAGAAGAAATTGGACACAAAAGTTGTTGTGCAATTTTTCCTGAGTACGCTTACACCCCATATGTGGGGGTAAACCACTGTTTGGACGTATGGCAGAGCTCGGAAGGGAATAGCGCAGTTTGACGTTTCAATGCAAAAAAGATTGGAATTGAGATAGAACGCCATGTCGCGTTTTGAGAGCTCCTGATGTGCCTAAACAGTGGAAACCCCCACAATTGACACCATTTTGGAAACTAGACCCCCTAAGGAACTAATCTAGATGTGTTGTGAGAACTGTGAACCGGCAAGTGTTTCACTACATTTTATAACGCAGAACCGTGAAAATAAAAAATATTTTTTTCCACAAAAATTATATTTTAGCCGCCAGTTTTGTATTTTCCCAAGGGTAACAGGAGAAATTGGACCCCAAAAGTTGTCCAATTTGTCCTGAGTACACTGATACCCCATATGTTGGGGTAAACCCCTGTTTGGGGCGCGCGGGAGAGCTAGGAAGGGAAGGAGCACTGTTTCACTGTTTCAACGCAGAATTGGCTGGAATTGAGATCAGACACCATGTCGCGTTTGGAGAGCCCCTGATGTGTCTAAACAGTGGAAACCCCCAAATTCTAACTGAAACTCTAACTCAAACACACCCCTAACCCTAATTCCAAGCCTAAACAAAACCCTAACCTCACCCCTAACCCGAACATGCCCCTAGCCCTAATTCCAACGACACCCCTAACCCCAACACACCCCTAACCTTAATCCCAACCATAACCCTAACCACACTCCTAACCCTAATCCCAATCCTAATTCCAACTGTAAATGTAATCCAAACCTCAACTTTAGCCCCAACCCTAACCCTAACTTTAGCCCCAACCCTAACCCTAACTTTAGCCCCAATCCCAACTGTAGCCCCAACCCTAACTTTAGCCCCAACCCTAACCCTAAATTTAGCCCTAACCCTAACTTTAGCCCCAACCCTAACCCTAACTTTAGCCCCAACCCTAACCCTAACTTGAGCCCCAACCCTTACCCTAACTTTAGCCCCAACCCTAACTTTAGCCCCATTCCTAGCCCTAACTGTAGCCCCAAGCTTAACCCTAACTGTAGCCCCAACCCTAACTGTAGCCCCAACCCTAACTGTAGGCCCAACCCTTACTGTAGCCCCAACCCTAACTGTAGCCCCAAACCTAACTTTAGCCCCAACCCTAACCCTAACTTTAGCCCCAGCCCTAATCCTAACCCTAATGGGAAAATGGAAATAAATTCATATTTTCAATTTTATTATTTTTCCCTAACTAAGGGGCTGATGAAGGGAGGGTTTCATTTACTTTTAAAGCGGGTTTTTTAGTGGATTTTATGATTGGCAGCCATCACACACTAAAAGACGCTTTTTATTGCATAAAATTGTTTTTGCGTCTCCACGTTTTGAGAGCAATAATTTTTCCATATTTTGGCCCAGAAAGTCATGTGAGGTCTTGTTTTTTGCGGGACGAGTTGACGTTTTTATTGGTACTATTTTCGGGAGTGTGACATTGTTTGACCACTGTTTATTCAGATTTTTGTGAAATTTCTTTTGGGGGGGCGTTTCACATTTGGTAAAATTGATAAAGTAGTTTTATTCTTTGCGTCAATACGATTACAGTGATACCTCATTTATATATTTTTTTATGTTTTGGTGCTTTTATATGATAAAAACTATTTTATATAAAAAATAATTATTTTTGCATTGCTTTATTCTGAGGACTATAACTTTTTAACTTTTTTGCTGATGATGCTGTGTGGTGGCTCATTTTTTGCGGGACAAGATGACGTTTTCAGTGGTACGATGGTTATATATATCCGTCTTTTTGATCGCGTGTTATTCCACTTTTGTTAGGTGGTATGATAATAAAGCGTTGTTATTTGCCTCTTTTTTTTAAATCCCACTGAAGGGGTTAACTAGTTTGACAGTCTTATAGGTCGGGTCGTTACGGATGCGGCGATACTAAATATGTGAACTTTTATTGTTTTTTTTATTTAGATAAAGAAATATATTTATTGGAACAATATTTTTTTTTCTTTAGTTAGGATTTTTTTTTTACACACGTAAATATTTTCATTTTTACTTTTTTACATTGCCCCAGGGGGAGACATCATACTATAGTGTCAGATCGCTAATCTGAGACATTGCAAACAGTGAGTCAGATCTGCAATCAGACAGGCACTGCAGGGAGGCTTCTCGGCACCTCCTCTTAGCAGGAGCTTGAAAGCCACCTCCCTGCAGGACCCAGAAGGCCCTCCCACAGAGAGAAGGAGGTAGGAGACCCTCAGAGCAACGCGATCCGAGGGCCTCAGGGAAGCACGCAGGGAGCCACCTCCCTGCGCGATGCTTTCCTATTAGTGTTGAGCGATACCTTCCGATATCGGAAAGTATCGGATTGGATCGGCCGATAGTCAAAAAATATCGGATATCGCCGATACCGATACCCGATACCAATGCAAGTCAATGGGAGGAAAATATCGGAATTAAAATAAACCCTTTCTTTCCTTGTAGGTTCATTCTACATGAAGGAAAACAACTAAGAATAATGTAGGATGTATTGGGGGAGGTGGCGGAGACATTAAAGGCATAGAGGTTTAGCCCAATCAAATAGAATAGCAGGAATTGTATTTTTTTTTAAGACGTTCGGAGTTACAAAGATATTGACTATGTTAAGATTTTTTTTTATTTTGTCAGATATTGATGTTTCACTACTTCCACGCCCTTCACCTATTTTTTTTACTTCTCCCACACTTTCTTCTTCATCATCATCAGCATCTTTGACATCAACTTCTTCTTCACCTTATTCATCTTCTTCTTCATCTTCTACCTATTATTTTTTTGTTACATTCTTCATATTCTTTTTATTCAACTATTATTATTATTCATATTCTACTTCTTCATCATATTCTTATTTGTGACAGGCATTCCTGTAGTTGTTATCTATAAAAGTTTGAAGATTACACCTTCCTTTCTGCCTGTCACAAAAGAGTTACATTTGTCCGCGTTCAGTTTGGCCTGCAGCATCAGGCTTTATCCAGGGGCACCACGAGGAGGAACGGACTCACCCCAATACACTGCTTAGTCTACTTCTGCTTATAATTTAGATAATATCTTTTGCTCTGATATTAAGTGTTATGCTTAATGTTCTTCTGCTCTTTGTTCTGCAGCCTCTTGTTCTCCTGCTTCTCGGTCTTCCATGTCGTCGTCTCCAGGGTCGTCGTCTCCGGAGTCGTCGTCGTCGTCATCGGGGTGGTCTTCAGGGTCATCGTCTCCAGGGTCGTCGTCATCTCAGTGGTTGTCGTCTCTGGTGTCGTCGTCATCTTAGGGGTGGTCTTCCGGGTCGTTGTCTTTAGGGTCTTGAACTTGGAAATGAAGCAGAAGGTACAAGAATGCTGAGAAAATGCCGAGAACCAGCTGATGGAACTGGAACTCGGATGGCTACCCGAAGGTCCAAGAGCCAATGGAACTACCGAGGACCAGCTGACGTTACTGGAACCCGGTTACTATGCAGGAGGTACCCATGCCAGAAAGCACTACCAAGGACCACCTGACGTTGGTGAAACTCGGATACCCAGAAGGAGGCACCTAAGCCAAAGGCTCTGCCCGGAATCAGTTGACGGTTCTGAAACCACGATGGGGAGCATAAGGTACAAGAGCAAAAGACACTGCCGAGAACCAGCTGACGGTACTGGAACCTGGATGGCTACCTGAAGGTAGAAGAGACAATGGAATGACCGTGGACCAGCTGATGGTGCTGGAACCCGGTTACTAAGCAGGAGGTATCCGTGCTACAAAGCACTACCAAGGACCGCCTGATGTTGGTGGAACTCGGATACCCAGAAGGAGGCACCGAAGCCAAAAGCTCTGCCCGGAACCAGTTGACGGTGCTGGAACCAGGATGTGGAGCAGAAGGTCCACAGGAGAAGAGAGAACAGCTAGGCCGCGAGGCTGCCGCAGTTACCGAACACCAACAGTCATACAGGGGGAGCTTGGCCTACTGGGACTACTGAACCAGCCTTGCTTGCCCCTCCCGCAGCCCACATAGGAAGCTCCTAAACTGGAGGCACCATGGAGTTGGCTAACCCGACCGCAACACGACAGGACAACATATAGGCGTGTAAGTGACATTGACACTACCCGGAACCAGCTGGCGGTGCTGGAACCAGGCTGGGCAGGAGGGAGTACCCGTGACAAAGACACTGCCAAGAACCAGCTGATGGTACTGGAACCCGGATGCGTTGCCCAAGTGTGCAAGAGCCAATGGCACGACCGAGGACCAGCTGACGGGGCTGGAACCCGGTTACTAAGCAGGAGGTACCCGTGCTAAAAAGCACTAACAAGGACCGCCTGATGTTGGCGGAACTCGGATACCCAGAAGGAGGCACCTAAGCCAAAGGTTCTGCCTGGAACCAGCTGACGGTGCTGGAACCAGGAAGCGGAGCAGAAGGTGCACAGGAGAAGAGGGAACAGCTAGGCCGCGAGGCTGCCGCAGTTACCAAACACCAACAGTTCTACAGGGGGAGCTTGGCCTACTGGCACTACAGAACCAGCCTTGATTGCCACTTCCCGCAGCCCACATAGGAAGCTCCTAAACTGGAGGCACCATGGAGTTGGCTAACCCGACCGCAATACGACGGGACAACGTATAGGCGTGTAAGTGACCTTGACACTACCCGGAACCAGCTGACGGTGCTGGAACCAGGCTGGGCAGGAGGGAGTACCCGTAACAAAGACAGTGCCGAGAACCAGCTGACGGTACTGGAACCCGGATGCATTGCCCAAGTGTGCAAGAGCCAATGGCACGACCGAGGACCAGCTGATGGTGCTGGAACCCGGTTACTAAGCAGGAGGTACCCATGCTAAAAAGCACTACCAAGGACTGCCTGACATTGGCGGAACTTGGATACCCAGAAGGAGGCACCTAAGCCAAAGGCTCTGCCTGGAACCAGCTGATGGTGCTGGAACCAGGATGTGGAGCAGAAGGTCCAAAGGAGAAGAGAGAACAGCTAGGCCGTGAGGCTGCCGCAGTTACCGAACACCAACAGTCTTACAGGGGGAGCTTGGCCTACTGGCACTACAGAACCAGCCTTGATTGCCACTTCCCGCACCCCACATAGGAAGCTCCTAAACTGGAGGCACCATGGAGTTGGCTAACCCGACCGCAACACGACGGGACAACGTATAGGCGTGTAAGTGACCTTGACACTACCCGGAACCAGCTGACGGTGCTGGAACCAGGCTGCGCAGGAGGGAGTACCCGTGACAAAGACACTGCCGAGAACCAGCTGATGGTACTGGAACCCGGATGCGTTGCCCAAGTATGCAAGAGCCAATGGCATGACCGAGGACCAGCTGATGGTGCTGGAACTCGGTTAAAAGCAGGAGGTACCCGTGCTACAAAGCACTACCAAGGACCGCCTGACGTTGGCGGAACTCGGATACCCAGAAGGAGGCACCTAGGCCAAAGACTCAGCCCGGAACCAGCTGACGGTTCTGGAACCAGTATGTGGACCTATTCAAGATTGTCTTCCTAGAACCCCAAATAGCGGTGTTGGAGCAAAGGGTCAGCAGGGGGAGCAGAGTGTAGGCCGAAGCCTGCACTGGAGGCAGCTTTGTGTCTGCGTGGCATTTGCAGGACACGTTGCCGGCTACACAGAAGGGGAACAGCTGGCGTTGCTGAACCCCACTGACACATTGGCAGGTGTTTTTCTCTGTGCAGCCAGCACTTCCGGGCACCAACTGGCAGTGTTAGAGCCCAGGGTCTGCAGGAGGAGCAGAGTGTAGGCAGAAGCCTAATTGAACCAATTTCAAAGGTAACCTTTAACCCCCCCTCAGGTGTTACAAACTAGAAGATCCACACCTTGTGCAGCAGTAATGCTGCACAAGTAAACGGTTGCTCTTTAAATTTTGCTCCTTGCACACGCTGAATGAAACACGTATTAAATTTAGCCCCTTATACAGTCAAACTGTCTTGGAGGCGTGACTTGCCTTCTTAATGAGACGCAGCACAGCTGTCAAAAATACCACCTTGGTGCTGGGCGCAGCCTCCTGAGCGTCGTTATTTGCTGTACAGGAGTCTGCGCTGTTGTGTTATCCCTTGGCCATGCGCTGTTAGCGCTGCCCATCTTCTGACCTCATTTCATGTCAGCCGGTGCGGTTAGCGATGTTCATGAATCCCAGCCCCGCAGTGTCTTTTCATTAATTCACACTGCGGGGCTGGGACTCATAGCCTTGTGCAGTAAATATGTTCGCCTCTCACACATGTCCTTACACCTGCTTCAGACTGGGCGGCGTCAGGCACAGCCAGCCAACCAATGATGTCAGAAGACAGGCAGTGCTACCAAGGGGGTTGCTGCGTGTCATTAAAAAGGAAAGTCACACCTCAGGTACGGTTTAATGGTCTCAGGGGACACATTTTTTCGGTGTTGAGTTTGACTTGTGCAAGGAGCATAACTTAATGAGCCACCTTGTACAAATGCAGCATTACTGCTGTACAAGGTGGCTGTTATACATACAAACGCCTGGGGGGGGACAGGTTCCCTTTAATTTCAGTTGTTGTGTCTGCGTGGCGTTTGCAGGACATGATGCCGGCTACACAGCAGGGGAACAGCTGGCATTGTTGAACCCCACTGACACATTGGCGGGTGTTTTGCTCTGTGCAGCCAGCACTTCCGGGCACCAACTGGTGGTGTTAGAGCCCAGGGTCAGCAGGAGGAGGAGAGGAGCAGAGTGTAGGCCGAAGCCTGCACTGGTGGCAGCTTTAGGTCTGTTGTGTCTGCGTGGCGTTTGCAGGACACGTTCCCAGCTACAAAGCAGGGGAACAGCTGGCTTGGCTGAACCCCACTGACACATTGGCGGGTATTTTGCTCTGTGCAGCCAGCACTTCCGGGCACCAACTGGCGGTGTTAGAGCCCAGGGTCAGCAGGAGGAGGAGAGGAGCAGACTGTAGGCCGAAGTCTGCACTAGCGGAAGCTTTGTGTCTGCGTGGCGTTTGCAGGACACTTTGCCGGCTACACAGCAGGGGAATAGCTGGCGTTGCTGAACCCCACTGACACATTGGCGGGTGTTTTGCTCTGTGCAGCTAGCACTTCCGGGCACCAACTGGCGGTGTTAGAGCCCAGGGACAGTAGGAGGAGCTGAGTGTAGGCCGAAGCCTGCACTGGAGCAAGTTGAAAGGGAACCTTTAACCCCCCCAGGCGTTTGTTGCTGAAAGAGCCATCTTGTACAGCACTAATGCTGCAAAAGGAAAAGGTGGCTCTTTTAATTATGCTCCTTGCAAACGCTGAACTAGACACTTATGAAATGTGTCCCCTCACACCATAAAACCGTCCCGGAGGTGGGACTTTCCTTTGTAATGTGACGCAGCACAGCTGTCATTCCTACCCCCTTGGTGCCATGCGCCTCCTCCTCAGCGTTGTTTGAATCTGTCCCAGAGCCTGCGCTGTTATGTTATCCCTTGGCCATGCACACTTAGCGCTGCCCGTCTTCTGACATCATTTGGTGTCAAGCTGGCTGCCCCTGTGCGTCCACGCTGCCCGAGATCCCACCTCGCAGTGTCATCTAATGTAATCCCACTGCGGGCCTGGGATCCATGGGCATGCTCAGTGCATATCCTCGCCTCTCACTCCCCTCCTTCCAGCTTCTTCAGACTGTGCGGCGTCACAGCCGTGGCATGCTATTAGGGATCAGCTGACGCAGGGTCCATGACAGAATCAAACAACGCTGAGGAGGCGGCGCACGGCGCAAAGGGGGTAGGAATGACGGCTGTGCTGCATCACATAACAAAGGAAAGTCCCACCTCCGGGACGGTTTAATGGTGTGAGGAGACACATTTCATAAGTGTTACATTCAGCGTGTGCAAGGAGCACAACAAAAATAGGCACCTTTTCCTTGTGCAGCATTACTGCTGCACAAGGTGGCTCTTTCAGTAACAAACGCCTGGGGGGGCACAGTTTTCCTTAAATTTTAGTTGTGCCAGCGTGGCGGTCGCATGACACGTTGCCGGATACACAGCGGGGGAGCAGCAGGCGTGACTGAACCCCACTAACACATTGGCGAGGTGTTTGGCTCTATGCAAACAGCACTTCCGGGCAGACACAAGCAGTGTTGGAGCCCAGGGACAGCAGGAGGAGCAGAGTGTAGGCCCAAGCCTGCACTGGAGGCATGTAAATGTCTGTTAGTGTGCCAGCGTGGCGGTCGCATGACACGTTGCCGGATACACAGCAGGGTAGCAGCTGACGTTACTGAACCCAAATAACACAGCAGCAAGTGTTAACTGTGCAGCCAGCACTTCCAGGCACCAACTGGCGGTGTTAGAGCCCCCCAGGGACAGCAGGAGGAGCAGATTAGAGGTATTGTTGCACACACAGCTGGGGAACAGCTGACGTTACTGAACCCCATTATCAGATGAGCGACTGTTGACTGTGCGGACAGCACTTCCAGGCACCAACTGGTGGTGTTAGAGCCCAGGGACAGCAGGAGGAGCAGATTGGAGGTATTGCTGCACACACAGCTGGGGAACAGCTAACGTTACTGAACCCCAATAACAGAGGAGCGACTGTTGACTGTGCGGACAGCACTTCCAGGCACCAACTGGCAGTGTTAGAGCCCAGGGACAGCAGGAGGAGCAGATAGGAGGTTTTGCCAGATACACAGCTGGGAATCAGCTGACGTTACTGAAACACAATAACACGGCAGCAAGTGTTAACTGTGCAGCCAGCACTTCCAGGCACCAACTAGCGGTGTTAGAGCCCATGGACAGCAGGAGGAGCAGAGGAACAGAGTGTAGGCCGAAGCCTGATTGGAGCAAGTTGAAAGGGAACCTTTAACCCCCCCAAGGTGTTTGTAGCTGAAAGAGCCATCTTGTGCAGCACTAAGGAAGCAAAAGGAAAAGGTGGCTCTTTTAATTATGCTCCTTGCAAACACAGAACTATTCACTTATAAAATGTGTCCCCTGATACCGTGAAACCGTCCCAGAAGTGGGAATTTCCTTCGTAATGGGACGCAGCACAGCTGTGGCATGCTATTAGGGATCAGCTGATGGCGCACAGTCTGAAGAAGGAGGAGAGAGATGAGTGAGAGCCTGAGGTGAAGATATGCACTGCGCATGCCCATGGATCCTAGGCCCGCAGTGTGATTAAATCAGAAGACACTGCGAGGTGGGATCTCAGGCAGCGCAGCCGCACAGGCGCAGCCAGCCTCACACCAAATGATGTCAGAAGACGGGCAGCGCTAAGTGTGCATGGCCAAGGGATAACAGAACAGCGCAGGCTCCGGGACAGCTTCAAACAACGCTGAGGAGGCGGCGCATGGCACCAAGGGGGTAGGAATGACGGCTGTGCTGCGTCCCATTACGAAGGAAAGTCCCACCTCTGGGACGGTTTTACGGTATCAGTGGACACATTTTATAAGTGTTAAGTTCTGCGTGTGCAAGGAGCTAAACTAAAAGAGCTACCTTTTCCTTGTGCAGCATTACTGCTGCACAAGGTGGCTCTTTCAGTAACAAATGCCTGGGGGGGGACAGGTTCCCTTAAATTTCAGTTGTTGTGTCAGCGTGGCGGTCGCAGGACACATTGCCGGCTACACAGTTGGGGATCAGCTGACGTTACTGAAACCCAACAACACTGGGTCGTATGTTTTGACTGTGCAGACGGCACTTCTGAGCCTCAACTGGCGGTGTTTGAGCCCAGGAATTACAGTTCAGGTGGTAGAAAGATGAACACAACAGGAGACCTGGATACTGTAGACACCCAATTATTTAATCAGGAAGAGGAGTGGCAAATTCCTGCAAGTTCCAGGCCTGGTTCATTTTCAGAAAAGTAAGCCGGTCAGCGTTATCGGAGGATAGTCGCATGCGATGGTCTGTTAGTACACCACCTGCAGCACTAAAGACGTGTTCCGATAATACACTAGCTGCAGTACAAGCCAGCACCCCCAATGCATACTGGCTTAGCTCTGGCCATGTATCCAGCTTAGAGACCCAAAACCTGAAAGGGGAAGAGCCGTCTGGGAGTACAGTAAGAGGGCAAGACATGTAGTCTGTCACCATCTGACGGAACCGTTGCCTCCTGCTGACTGGAGCCGCCGGTGATGGTGTAGACATTTGGGGCGGGCACACAAAACTGTGCCACAATTGGGCCATACTGGTCTTGCCTTGGGCAGAGGCACTGCTTCTGCTCCCTCTTTGTGCAGAGCCTCCTCCACTGCCTCGACGCACTGAGCTGCTTTGTAAAGCACTAGCAGCACTGCTCTCAGTTGGACTGGAGTAGATGATGGAATTCACCAGTGTGTCTTGATACTCCCGCATTTTACGCTCCCGGGTCAATGGTGTGATGAGGTTTTGTACGTTGTCCCGGTAGCGAGGATTGAGGAGGGTGTACACCTAATAATCAGCCATGTTGAGAATGTGGTCGATGAGGCGGTCGTTTCTCCGGCACTGCAGCATGAAATCAACCATGTGCTGCAGACTGCCAACTGGCCAAGAAACGCTGTCCCTGCTTGAGGCGTGATCTCTGCCCGCTCTTCATCACCCCACCCTCGCTGTACACACTGACTACTGGACAATTGTGTAACTCCATTTTCTTGTCGGATGTCTTCCTCCTCCATTGTCTCCTCCTCATCCTCCTCACAAAGTGTCCCCTGCCTATGCCTTTGTGAGGAACCACATTGCGGTGACTGTTCAGAAGCTGATGGAAATGGTGACTCCTCATCCTCCACCTCTTCCACAACATCATCCCTTAGCGCTTGCAGTGTTTGTTGAAGCAGGCAGATAAGGGGGACAGTCATGCTGACTAGTGCATCATCTGCACTCGCCATCCGCGTGGAATAATCGAAGGGACGCAAAACCTGGCAGACGTCCTTCATAGTGGCCCACTCTGTGGTTGTGAAGTCTGAACAGCGTGGATTGCGACTTCTTTGCGCCTGATGCAGCTGGTACTCCACTACTGCTTGCTGCTGCTCACTCGACCGCTGCAACTTATGTAACGTGGAATTCCACCTGGTAGGTAGGTCACATATGATGCGATGTCCCGGAAGGTGGAATCGGCGCTGCAGATCTGCAATGTGCGATCTTGCCATGCTGGAACGCCACAAGTGAGCAGACTCTAGGCGGAACTTGTGCAGCAGTGCATCAAAATCTGGATAGTCCCTCAGAAAACTCTGCACAACCAAATTGAGAACATGTGCCAGACATGGGATGTGAGTGAGGTTGCCAAGGGCCAAAGCTGCCACCAGATTTCGACCATTGTCACACACTACCATGCCTGGCTGGAGATTCGCTGGCACAAACCACACATCGCTCTCCTGCTTGATGGCATTCCAGAGCTCCTGCGCTGTGTGGCTTCGATTCCCCAAAGAAACTAATTTCAGTACGGCCTGTTGACATTTGGCCATGGCTGTGCTCATGTCGGTCGTAACAGGTAAACGTTCACGGGTCCATGTGGAGGTGGACTGTGACGGCTCCTGCAGCGATGATTCTGAGGAACTTGTGTATGAGGAGGAGTCAGTGCGTACAGACTGGATTCCTGCAATCCTTGGAGTGGGCAGGACACGTCATGCGCCAATCGCACGATCTGTACCCGGCTCAACAACATTAACCCAATGGGCAGTGACCTTGCTACTGACGGCGTTCAGTAGCGCGTGTTTTATGTGTCCCTCCACATGCTTGTGCAGGGCAGGGACAGCTTGCCTGCTGAAATAAAAGCGGCTGGGCACATTGTACTGTGGGACTGTCAATGCCATCAAGTCACGGAAGCTGTCAGTCTCCACCAGCCTGAATGAGAGCATTTCCAGTGACAGAAGTTTGGCAATGCCTGCATTCAGAGCCTGTGCTCGGGGGTGGTTTGCCGAGAATGGCCGCCTTTTCTCCCATGCCTGTACTACCGATGGCTGTAGACTGGGCTGGGAGTGTGAGGATGACTGGGAACTTGGTGCTGTGGGTGGAATTACAGTGGGTCTCTGGACAACAGTGCCAGAGGTTTTTCCATGGCGATCCTGGGAGGAAGCCGAACCAGCTGTGGCAACACGAGCTGAAGAGGTGGTAGCTGCCACTGTTGGTTGGCCTAGGTCTTCAGTGTGTTTTTGTAACTCCACCGCGTGTCTGTTCTGCACATGTTTCCACATATTTGTGGTATTGAGGTTGCTGACACTTTTCCCTCTTGTGACTTTCTGATTACACAGCTTGCATTTGACAAAACAAATGTCATCTACAACTGTGTCAAAAAGGACCAGGCACTGCAAGTCTTGGGAGCGTCCTTTTTGGCTTTTGGAAGAGACATGCTCCTAACGGGTGCCGAAGTGGAGGCTACAGGCTCCGCAGTCTTCCCCCTCCCTCTCCCTCTTTGGCCCGTTCAGGGAATCTCTTCATCAGAGCTGCTCCCACCACCTTCCTGTACCTCACGCCACGATGGGTCAAGGACCTCATCATCTACACTACCCTCTGCCACCAACTGCTCCTCCTGGGTAGTCTCGGCAGCACAGTACGCACCAGAAAGTGGCACCTGATTCTCATCATCAGATGCGTACTGCGGTGTGGTGACCGGAGGCACTGGCCCACCCGCCTCTTCAGAGTCAGAGAGACAAAGCTGTTGGGCATCACTGCACACTGCCTCTTCTTCCATTTCTCCAATGCTGCTTGGCTGGCCCCCTGTTTCCAAGCCAAGAGATTCAGAGAACAGAAGTAGAGATGGCTCCTGTCCTGGGCTCACTGACTGCCTGGGCAATTTGGCAGGTAGTGAAGAGACAGATGGCTGCTCTCCAGTGGTCTGTGCCTGAGAGGATGTGGCACAAATTGAAGTCGATGCGTTAGCTGCCATCCATCCGACAACGGCTACAATTTGATCTTCACGCAGCAGCGGTGTACGGCGCTCTCCTACAAAGCTGCGCATGAAGGACTGTTCCCTGCTGAAACTGGGTGACGATGAGTCCCCGGTGCCTGCAGCAGGCACAGAATCACCACGTCCTCTCCCTGCTCCGCGTCCACGCCCACGTGCCTTACTCCCTGCCCTCTTCATCTTGGTTGACAGATAAAGATAAGCAGAAAAGTGCTAAGGGCTTAGTGTGCTTATTCCTGAACAGCTCCTCCTAACAGGTATAAGAAACACTAATTTTCTAAAGTGTGGACTAGACTTTATTATGAGCTAATGTGGCCTACACAACTGTAAAGTGGTGTGTTTGGTGAACTTTATTTATTTATTTTGGGGGGGGCAGGTCTGACTACTGAGCGAGTTGCACTCACACGGAGACCGTGCGGATAGCCATAAACGGCGCTGCAAGGCCCCAAAAACCTCCTCTATGTTATCCTATGTAGTGTTTTTCCACAATTTAGCTGGATACGGGTGGAAAGCCACTAATAGGAAATTTTTGAAAAAATGTGCAGCAGGCTGCACTATTAGCAAAAAAGGACAATGTATTTTACAGTATGAGTCAGTAACGCACCCTGAGCTGAATACAACCGGCTGTGGCTGCACGCAGACTACAGGGCGAGCTGCACTCACACGGAGACCGTGCAGACAGCCGCAAACGGCGCTGCAAGGCCCAAAAAACCTCCTCTATGTTATCCTATGTAGTGTTTTTCCACAATTTAGCTGGATACGGGTGGAAAGCCACTAATAGGAAATTTTTGAAAAAATGTTCAGCAGGCTGTACTATTAGCAAAAAAGGACAATGTATTTTATGGTATGAGGCAGTGACGCACTCTGAGCTAAATACAACCGGCTGTGGCTGCACACAGACTACAGGGCGAGCTGCACTCACATGGAGACCGTGCAGACAGCCGTAAACGGCGTTGCAAGGCCCCCCCAAAAAACTCCTTTATGTTATCCTATGTAGTGTTTTTCCACAATTTAGCTGGATACGGATGGAAAGCCACTAATAGGAAATTTTTGAAAAAATGTTCAGCAGGCTGCACTATTAGCAAAAAAGGACAATGTATTTTACGGTATGAGGCAGTGATGCACCCTGAGCTGAATACAACCGGCTGTGGCTGCACACAGACTACAGGGCGAGCTGCACTCACACGGAGACCGTGCAGACAGCCGTAAACGGCGCTGCAAGGCCCCAAAAAAACTCCTCTATGTTATCCTATGTAGTGTTTTTCCACAATTTAGCTGGATACGGGTGGAAAGCCACTAATAGGAAATTTTTGAAAAAATATGTAGCAGGCTGCACTATTAGCAAAAAAGGACAATGGATAGAACAGTATGAGGCAGTGTGAACCACCCTGAGCTGAATACAACCGGCTGTGGCTGCACACAGACTACAGAGTGAGCTGCACACACACAAAGAGACCTTGCAGAACGCTGTGAAAACAGAGCTGCAAGGCAAAAGCAAGGTGAACACACAGCGGTTGCTAAATTAGCCTGGGAAAAGCGCAATGAAACAAATCGCTATCTCAACTGGCCCTCAGTCAGAACACAGCGTCCTGTCCCTAACTGAATTCACAGCAGAGTGAGCCCAAAATGGCGGCAGCATTTTTTATAGTGCATCATGACATCATTTTAGCAGCCAATCACAGCCTTGCCAGTAGTTACATGCCCACCATGCTGAACAGGATGTGCCCACACTTGCAATCATTCCTTATTGGCTGAATTAGTGCAGTTTGAATGCTGGGAACTTCCGATTCCGGTATCCGATATGCGGTAAATATCCGAACTCCGTATCGGAATTCCAATACCGCAAATATCGGCCAATACCCGATACTTGCGGTATCGGAATGTTCAACACTATTCCCTATGCCGCCAGAATGCTGTGATCATGTTTGATTGCAGGGTTTCGGGGGTTATTGTGCCGTGAGCGGTCCGTGACTGCTCCTGGCGCATAGTTCCGGATGTCAGCTGACACCCGGCGGCGATCGGCCATGCTCCCCCCGTGAGCGCGGCTGATCGCCTATGACGTACTATCCCATCACTGGGAATTAAGTCCCAGGTCACCTCGATGGGATAGTGCATCATATGGGATTAAGGGGTTAAAAATATACTGTTGCCATCACAGCCCCACTTGCTCAAAATTCTGTGGCCTATAAAAGTACAGAACACGTTCACCCAGGTGATGTTATCGGAGATAAGTAAGAGACATTGCAGGAAAAAAGTTAAGAAGTAGGCCCAATGTAGGGGTGTGGGTCTCTGAGACTTGTAATGGAGGGCATGAGCTGACAAACAATTCCCCAATGTGGGGTCCTTTTTTTACTAAATAAAACAGTGCCATCATAGCCCCCTTGCCCAAAATTCACCATACAGAGCACGTTCACCCTGGTCATCTAGTGGCAGTTAAAGTATACATTGTAGGAGACAGAGTTAAGAAGTAGGGAGCTGACAAACAATTCCCCAATGGGGGGTCCATTTTTAAATAAATAAACCAGTGCCATCACAATTCCCTTGAACAAAATTCAGTGGCCTATAACAGTACAGAGCATGTTCACCCTGGTGATCTAGCGGCAGTTAAAGGATACATTGTAGGAGACAGTTAAGAAGTAGGGAGCTGACAAACAATTCCCCAATGGGGGGTCGTTTTTTTAATAAATAATATAGTGCCATCACAGCCCCCTTGCCCAAAATTCACCGGCCTATAACAGTACAGAGCACGTTCACCCTGGTCATCTAGTGGTTCTGAATGATGAGGATGAGGATAAGGATGAGGATAGCAACAAACAGGGGGCATATGCCTCCATCTCCATTTGTGCTGCTGTTCTCGCTATGCATGTATTCCTGCCACGTTGTTTCAGTCACTATGTCATCCACCACCTCATCTTCCACATTGGCACCCTGCTCCTCCTCCTGACTTTCTGGAAATTGTGTCACATCATCGATCACCTCTTGTGACACTTTCCCACCATCACCTTCGAGTGACTGGGGCTGGTCAAAGCTTTGGGTAGCTCTAGATGTGATCTCATCTGTCCCCACTTCAAGTTGACTGGCCGAGAGTCCGGAATCTTGAAATGAGAAACTGAACAGCTCTTCAGAGTGTCCAAGTGTGGGATCAGTTGTCTCAGGGCACTCGACATGGTGGGAGGAAGGAGGATCAGGGTGGGGAATATCCGGGCCACTCTCACGGCTTCTTAGACTTGACCGTGTGGAAGACATGGTGGTGGTGGCTAAGTGACTGGAAGCATTATCTGCTATCCAACCGACAACCATTTCACACTGCTCTGGCTTCAATAGTGATGTGCTTCGGTCCCCTAGAAATTGGGACAGGAAGGTCGAGTGAGAAGATGTGGGTCTATGTTGTGGCCCACTTTCACCTTGGCCACGGCCTTGTCCTCTGAATGCAACATCAGCATCACGTCCACTTCCCCGTCCCTTGCCTTGCCCATTTTAAATGGACTACTGCACTATTTCAAAAGCTCAACACAAATTTATTTATTTGGAGTTAAATGATATCTGATCAGTATGCCTGCAAAGCTACGATTTTTCAAACACAAACACCAGCCCTCAGCCTGACATAAAAGACTGTATTAATTTTTGGGGGGCGTTTTCCTGAATTTAAAGCCCCCAAAAAAGAGTGACAAAAGTCTAGCACACAGAACCATGCAATGTATGCCTGCTGATATATGATTTTTCTAAACCAGATTCAACAGAACTCAGCCTTACATAACAGACTGTATTAGCTTTTTTTAAGGGTTTTGTATAATTTAAAACAAAAAAAAGAACAAGGCTAGCAGACAGAACTATGAAACTTATGCCTATCAAGGTACAATTTTACAAAAGATACAACAGGCCTCAGTCTGACAAAACAGGCTATCTTACATTTTTGGGGGGGTATGTAGAATTTTTGTAAATGCAAAATAATGCTGTATATAAGTAGAGTAACAGACACCAGAACAGTGGAAAAAAGGCCTAAAATGCCCAAACTTGGAGCACGCAGATATATGAGGGCTGTCATGGAAATAACACACCGCCAAATATGTGGCCTGTACTTTTTTGGGGGACTGCAAAATAGTACTGTATATAACTAGAGTAAGAGACAGCAAAAACCGTGGAAAACAGGCCTAAAATGCCTAAACTTGGAGCACGCAGCTATTTGAGGTCTGTCACAGAAATAACACACTGCCAAAATATGTGGCCTGTATTTTTTTAAATGAAAATATTGTTGCATATAACTAGAGTAAGCAACAGCAAAAACAGTGTAAAACAGGGCTAAAATGCCAAAACTTGGAGCACGCAGATATTTGAGGCCTGTCAAGGAAATACCACACTGCCAAATATGTGGCCTGTATTTTTTTAAATGCAAAATAGTGCTGTATATAAGTAGAGTCACAGACCGCAAAAACAGCGGAAAACCGGCCTACAATACACAAACTTGGAGCAGGACGATATATGAGGCCTGTCACAGAAATATCACACTGCCAAATATGTGGCCTATATTTTTTTAATGCAAAATTGTGCTGTAAATAAGTAGAGTAAGAGACAGCAAAAACAGTGGAAAACCGGCCTAAAATGCCCAAACTTGGAGCACGCAAATTTATGAGGCCTTTTTTGTTTGTTGGTGAATTTAAAAAAAAAAAGAGTGGCACAAGGCTACCACACAGAACTAAGCTACTGCGGAATATAGATTTTTCAAAAACAGATACACCTGGACTCAGTCTGACTTAACAGACTGTATTAATGTCTTTTTTTCTTTTTGGTGAATGTAAACAAAAAAAATTGACCAAGGCTAGCAGACAGAACTATGCTACGTATGCCTGCTGAAACACGATTTTTCTAAACCAGATACAACAGAACTCAGCCTGACATAACAGACTGTATTAACTTTTTTTAGGGTTTTGTATAATTTAAAAAATAAAAAAAAGATCAAGGCTAGGAGACAGAACTATGAAACTTATGCCTGTCAACCTACGATTTTTCCACCACAGATACAACAGGGCTCAGTCTGACATAACAGACTGTCTTAATTTTTGGGGGGCTTTTGTAAAAAATTTTAAAATGCAAAATAGTGCTGTATATAAGTAGAGTCACAGACAGCAAAAAAATGGACTAATGGCCTAAAATGCCCAAACTTGGAGCATGCAGATATATGAGGCCTGTCACGGAAATACCACACTGCCAAATATGTGGTCTGTATTTTTAAATGCAAAATAGTGCTGTGTAAAAGTAGAATCACAGACAGCAAAAACAGTGGAAAACCGGCCTACAATGCACAAACTTGGAGCACACAGATATATGAGGCCTGTCACGGAAATATCACACTGCCAAATATGAGGCCTGTATTTTTTTTAATGCGAAATAGTGCTGCATTTAAGTAGAGTAAGACACAGTAAAAATAATGGGAAACCGGCCTACAATGCACAAACTCGGAGCACTCAGATATATGAGGCCTGTCAAAGAAATACCACACTGCCAAATAGGTGACCTGCATTGTTTTTAATGCAAAATAGAGCTGTATATAAGTAGAGTCACAGACAGCAAAAACAGTGGAAATCCAGACTAAAATACAATGGTTTTGTATAATTTAAACCAAAAAAAAGTACAAGGCTAGCAGACAGAACTATGAAACTTATGCCTGTCAAGCTGCGATTTTTCCACCACAGATACAACAGGCCTCAGTTGTTAGGGCTGGGGGAGCACACTGAATAAATATAAAGATAGTAATAAGGTGCGTTCGCAGCCCGAGGTCCACCGTGCAGACATGGGACCTGCTGCTAGGTAATGGCGGCACTATATGGCGGTACTACATCAGAATAAACACGGGTTCCATCACCCAGTATGAACTGATGTGAACTCTGTTGCTTCACAGAGTCGCAGGGAAAGAAAGAAGACGCTGTGCCCTGTTAGCAGTCACAGGGTGCATCAGATGGACGCTAGTGGGATCCTTGAAATTCACCCCCACTATGCTGGTGATTGATCTCACTCTGACCCTCGGTGGCTTTTGATCCCGCACCTGAGAACGTCATGAGTCAGATGCTGAGATAAAGCAAGAGTTCTCACCCTACAATGACCGGTTGTCAGGACTAATTAAAGATTTACCTCACAAAGCGCATACAGCGCCGCTCTGGAGGACACCACTAACCACCCTAACTAGGGGTATGAAAGCACACTGGTTGCACATGGTGCCTTACTGATGGTGGCTGCAAATTGACGCAGTAATTCATGTCTAGATGTGCAGTATAGCACTGTCTGGCACTAGGTAGCTTCCACCATTCCTGAGCAGTCAACAACTCAAGGGATGGGAACGATTTGGAGTTTTCATCCATCGACAGGCATACATCCAGACACACACGTAAGCAAGTTTATACTAGCGCATGGCTGTGCGGCCATGCAAAACTTATATAGCTGTAGCTTTCTGGGACCTTCCTAGTGATCCAATTGGAGATGCTACAGGACCTGAGCATGTGAACCCCGACCTCCAGTGAAAGGTCATCCAGTGGGCATGCTCAGTAGAAGAAAAGCAGGACTTAGTCCCTGGAGCGTCTGCTCGTGGCTGTTCAATGCTGGCTACAAAGGCTGAGCCTGGAAAGGCAGCTATAACCAAATGCACAGTATCTGCTTGAGCCAGACGCTGGGACTTATGTCTCTGCTGAGCAGGCTCCACTGCAGCTGGAGGAGAATGGGAGACCGTAGTGGATATGGTTAGAGATTCCCCCTGTGCAGCAGTGGAAACTCAACATCTAACAACATCTCGCTATGCTCAAAGGCAGCAATGAGCTGAGGAGTTCGAATGTGCTCAATAGACTCCCAGGACCTGTCCTCTGGGCCATGACCCTTCCAATCCACCAGATAGAATTTTTGCCATGTACCACCCTACCCCCAATGATTCCTCATTACCTCATAATCGTCCGTGCACGAACTCGGTGTCCCGGTAGATGACTCGGAAAACCGGGACATGTGAACGGGTTTTAAGAGGGACACATGAAAGGTGTCGGTGAAACCTAGGCATGGAGGAAGAGCCAACTGGTAGACCACAAGATTAACTTGATCCAGGACCTTGAAGGGACCTATGTAGCGAGGCGCAAACTTAGTGGACTCAGCTCACAGCTTGATAGTACGGACGGAGAGCCACACTAAGTTGCCAGGAGCAAAGGTCGGAGCGGGGGGCCGGTGTGCATCAGCAGAAACCCTAACTCTTTCCTAGGAGGCCCGGATTGCATCCTGTGTGCGGTAAAAAATGTCAGATGCCTCCACTGGCCAGTCTTCCACCCTAGAATCGGTGGATAACATGGGCATGGGCACAGGGACACGTGGATGCTGGCCGTTGGCAAGGAGGAAAGGGGTCTGCCCAGTGGAGTCAGCTACGGGGTTGTTCAATGCAAATTCCGCCCAGGGTAGCAAGGATGCCCAGTCTTCCTGCCTGGCAGAGACAAAATGTCGCAGATATGTGACCAGAGTCTTGTTGGCCCTCTCTACCAAATCATTCGTCTCAGGATGATATGCTGAAGAGAGATTCAGCTAAATGTGGAGTAAATGACAGAGCTCTCTCCAAAACCAAGAAGCAAACTGGGGACCCCGGTCACTGACAATTTTGTCAGGCATACCATGTAGGTAAAAAACATGCTTAATAAACAATGCCACCAAGGCCCGTGCAGAAGGTAACCATGGAAGAGGTACCAAGTGCACAATTTTGGAAAAATGGTCTGTGACTACCCAGATAACGGTGCAGTTACGAGACTTGGGTAAGCCCAACAAAAAGTCCATCCCGACCATTTCCCAGGGCCTATCCGCCACCGGCAGGGGGTATAGTAACCCAGCAGGCCATTGCCGAGGAGACTGACTCCTGGCCCAGGAGACACATGCCCATATATAATCTCTGAAATCACGGGCCATATGCGGCCACCAGTACGTCCTCGCCAGCAGCTCAGCTGTCCTCTTGGTCCCAAAATGTCCACCCACCCTGACAAGTAAACCCAAGAGAGAACCTCCAGTATCAAATTAGGTGGAATAAAAGTCTTGCCCAGAGGCACAGACTCTAAGGAGATCGGGGCCACAGTTCTCAGGCTTTCTGAGGGAAAAATTAGTCAAGGCTCCTCCTTCTCCACTGATGACTAGTGTTGAGCGATACCGTCCGATACTTGAAAGTATCGGTATCGGATAGTATCGGCCGATACCCGAAAAATATCGGATATCGCCGATACCAATATCCGATACCAATACAAGTCAATGGGACATCAAGTATCGGAAGGTATTCTCATGGTTCCCAGGGTCTGAAGGAGAGGAAACTCTCCTTCAGGCCCTGGGATCCATAGGGATGTGTAAAATAAAGAATTAAAATAAAAAATATTGATATATTTACCTCTCCGGCGGCCCCTGAACTCAGCGCGGGTAACCGGCAGGCTTCTTTGTTCAAAATCAGCGCTTTTAGGACCTGAGAATCACGTCCCGGCTTCTGATTGGTCGCGGGCCGCCCATGTGACCGCCACGCGACCAATCACAAGCCGCGACGTTACCGCAGGCTATTAACGCGCTCATTTTTAAAAATGAGCGCGTTAATAGCTTGCGGTGACGTCGCGGCTTGTGATTGGTCGCGTGGCCGCGACCAATCACAAGCCGCTACGTCTTTGAAAGTCATTAACGCGCTCATTTTTAAAAATGAGCGCGTTAATAGCTTGCGGTGACGTCGCGGCTTGTGATTGGTCGCGGCCACGCAACCAATCACAAGCCGCTACGTCTTTGAAAGCCATTAACGCGCTCATTTTTAAAAATGAGCGCGTTAATAGCTTGCGGTGACGTCGCGGCTTGTGATTGGTCACGGCCACGCGACCAATCACAAGCCGCTACGTCTTTGAAAGCCATTAACGCGCTCATTTTTAAAAATGAGCGCGTTAATAGCTTGCGGTGACGTCGCGGCTTGTGATTGGTCGCATGGCCGCGACCAATCACAAGCCGCTACGTCTTTGAAAGTCATTAACGCGCTCATTTTTAAAAATGAGCGCGTTAATAGCTTGCGGTGACGTCGCGGCTTGTGATTGGTCGCGGCCACGCGACCAATCACAAGCCGCTACGTCTTTGAAAGCCATTAACGCGCTCATTTTCAAAAATGAGCGCGTTAATAGCTTGCGGTGACGTCGCGGGTTGTGATTGGTTGCGTGGCTGCGACCAATCACAAGCCGCTACGTCTTTGAAAGTCATTAACGCGCTCATTTTTAAAAATGAGCGCGTTAATAGCTTGCGGTGACGTCGCGGCTTGTGATTGGTCGCGTGGCGGTCACATGGGCGGCCCGCGACCAATCAGAAGCCGGGACGTGATTCTCAGGTCCTAAATGCGCTGAAGCCTGCCGGTTACCCGCGCTGAGTCCAGGGGCCGCCGGAGAGGTAAATATATCAATATTTTTTATTTTAATTCTTTATTTTACACATCTCTATGTATCCGATACCGATACCCGATACCACAAAAGTATCGGATCTCGGTATCGGAATTCCGATACCGCAAGTATCGGCCGATACCCGATACTTGCGGTATCGGAATGCTCAACACTACTGATGACACTACGGAGTGGGAGAGAGCATCGGTACAGATGTTCTTCTCCCTGGATAGATAATGGAGGGTGAAGTGGAAGCGGGAGACAAATAAGGACAATCTAGCCTGGCAAGAGTTTAGCCACTGGGCTGTCTGTAAATAAACCAAATTTTTGTAGTCAGTGTACACTTGGAAGGTAAAACGAGCCCCCTCCAGGAGGTGTCTCCACTCCAAAAAGGCTAACATCATAGCTAGCAACTCCCTGTCCCCGATGGAATAAATCCTCTCCACTGGTGTGAAGGTCTTTGAGAAAAAGAAGCAAGGATGCTTCCGACCTTGAGCATCCTTTTGGAATAGGACTGCTCAAGCACCGATGGATGAGGCATCCACCTCCATTATAAAAGGTTTATCTACATTGAGGTGATACAGAATGGGAGTGCTAGCAAAGTGTGACTTGATAGCGAGGAAGGCCTTGGAGACCTCCTCCGACCACAATTTGGGATTTGCTCCCTTCTTGGTGAGGGCTACCAAGGGAGCTACCAAAGTTGAGAAGTAGGGTATGAACTGGCGATAATAGTTAATGAACCCCATAAAGTGCTGCACCGCTTTGAGAGAATGGGGTTCCTGCCAGTCCATCACTGCCTGTAACTTGGCCGGATGATAGCCAATCCCTGGGCGGAGATGATATAGCCCAGGAAAGTCAAGGACTCCTGCTCAAACACACACTTCTCCAACTTGGCATAGAGGGAGTTTGCCTGTATGAGGTCGAAGACATTGCAAACATCTCTCTGGTGGGTGTCTATATCTGGAGACTAGATGAGAATATCATCCAGATAGACCACAACCGAGGTGGTGAGCATATCCCAGAAGATGTCATTCACAAAGCCTTGGAAATCGGCAGGAGCATTACAAAGCCCAAAGGGCATCACCAGGTATTCATAGTGCCCATCCCTGGTGTTAAATGCTCTTTTCCATTCATCCCCCTCATGGATGTGAATCAGAGTGTAAGCACGCCGCAGATGAAGCTTAGTAAATACCCTAGCTCCCTGCAACCTATCGAAGAGCTCAGATATCAGAGGGTATTTGTTCTTAACGGTGATGGCGTTAAGATCCAATTCTCCGTTCTTCCCCTGCACGAAGATGAACCCTGCCCCTGCAGGTGACACTGACTTCCTAATGATTCCTCTTGCCAGATTCTCCTGGATGTATTAGGTCATTGCCTCTGTCTCCGGGAGAGATAGGGGATAGACTCGACCCCAGGGAAGCTCTGCACCAGGCAAGAGGTCAATAGGACAGTCATACGGGTGGTGGAAGAAAGGTTTTCCGCAGCCCTCTTGGAGAACACGTCTGCATAGGGCCAATAGTGCTTGGGGAGAAAGGAAAGATCTGTGGGTATTTCAGTAGTAGCAACCTGAACGCACTCCCTCAGACATCTACCCTCACAAGATTCCCTCCATCCCAGAATTCTCCCTGAAGACCACTCTATATGAGGAAAGTGGTAGCGTAGCCATGGTATCTCCCTAACAGAATCTCCTCAATTCCCTCGGGAATGACTAGCAGGGAGATAATCTCCTGAGAAGATGGAGAAATGGATAAAATAAATGGGATGGCCTGGTGTGCTATCTGTGAGGGCAGTGTTGACCCATTTACCACTTGTACGGTCACAGGTTTGGCGAGCATCACCAGAGGTATTGCATGCCATTGGGCAAAGGCAGATGACATAAAATTGCCCTCTGCCACGGAATCCACGCAAAGCTCTACCGTAAGAGTGGATGGGCCTATGGTAATTGTCCCCTTGAAGGACAGTTTAGAGGAAAACATTGCTGTATCTAGTGTACCTCCTAATACAACCACTAGACCCTGATGTTTTCCCGACCGCTGGGAACATCTGGAGGCAAGATGTCCTTACTGCCGGCAGACATGACAGACCTTGATTACACAAGCGGTCCGGGACTTAGATCCCACTCGTGACACCTCCATGGTCTCATGTGGCTCGGATACCTAGACCGGAGATTCCAGAGGTTGGGCAGAGGTGGGAGTCAGCGAAAAACCTCTGCCTACACTTGGCTCGCTCCAACCTTCGCTCATTAAAATGAAGCTCGATGCGAGTGGAGACCGCTATTAGGTCCTCCAGTGTGGCGGGAATCTCCCTAGTGGCCAAAACATCCTTCACATGGTCCGCCAGCCCACTCCAAAATTCAGAGTGAGGGTTTTATCCAGCCACTCCAGCTCTGATGCTAAAGTCCGGAAGTGGATGGCAAAATGACAGACCACGGATGAGCCCTGTGTCAATGCCAGCAGCTGGAGCGCCGTATCATGGGTGACTCGAGGTCCTAAAAAGATCTTTTTCAGAGTGCTCAGGAACTGCAGAGCACTCTGCACCACATGATCATCGCGCTCCAACAGCGGTGTAGCCCACTCCAACACCCTGTCCGGCAGGAGGGATATAATGAATCCCATCTTTGCCCGGTCCATGGGAAAACGTGCAGCCAGGTGTATTGTGCAGTGGCTCAGGAATCCCCTTCACAGCTTACTGTCCCCAGTAAACTTATCTGGCATTGGGAGACGGGATAAGGTCGGAATGGGGGGCAGTGGACAAGCTAGCTGCAGCCACGCTAGCAGCCTGAACAGCTACTATGGTAACACAGCTGAGGTTGTGCGCTCAAGAGCCACCAACCTGCCCTCCAGCTGCTGGATGTACTGCTGCAGTCGCTGTTTGTCCGCCATTACTAGCCAGACACTCATGCTAGTATAATGTTAGGGCTGAGGGAACACAACGAAAAAATATAAAGATAGTAATAATGTGCGTTCACTGCCCGGGGTCCACCGTGCAGAGATGGAACCTGCTGCTAGGTAATGGCGGCACTATGTGGCGGTACTATGCCAGAATGAACAGGGGTTCCATCACCCGGTATGAACTGATGCGAACTCTGTTGCTTCACAGAGTCACAGGGAAGCAAAGGAAATGCTGTGCCCTGTCAGCAGTCACAGGGTGCAGCACATGGACGCTAATGGGATCCCTGAAATTCACCCCCACTATGCTGGTGATTGATCTCGCTCTGACCATCGGTGGCTTTTGAGCCCGTGCCTGAGGATGCCCTGAGTCAGATGCTGAGATCAAGCTGGAGTTCTCACCCTACACTGACCGGTTTTCAGGACTACTTAAAGATTTACTGCGCAGAGTGCGTACAGCGCCGTTCAGGGGGATGCCACTAACCACCCTAACTAGGGATAGGAAAGTGCACTGGTTGCGCAGTAATTTGAGTCTATATCTGCGGGATAGCACTGTCTGGCACTAGGTAGCTTCCACCATTAGGGTTGAGCGACCTTTACTTTTATAGGATCGGGTCGGGTTTCACGAAACCCGACTTTTTCAAAAGTCGGGTCGAGTGAAATCGGCCGATCCTATAAAAAAGTCGGGGTCGGCCGAAACTCGAAACCCAATGCAGTACATTGGGTTTCCAATGGTTCCCAGGGTCTGAAGGAGCGGAAACTCTCCTTCAGGCCCTGGGATCCATATTTAAGTGTAAAATAAAGAATTAAAATAAAAAATATCGCTATACTTACCCTCTGACGCGCCCTGGTACTAACTGGGAACCTTCCTTCCTTCGAATCAGCGCTTCCAGGACCTTGCGGTGACGTCGCGGCTTGTGATTGGTCGCGCGGCCGCCCATGTGACCGCTCGCGCGACCAATCACAAGCCGCGATGTCACCGCGACGTCACGCAAGGTCCTGCAAGCGCTGATTCTTAGAAAGGAAGGCTGCCGGAAAGAAGCAGGGCGCTTACGAGGGTGAGTATATTCCTATTAGGTATATACTCACCCTCGGATGCGCCCTGCTTCTTTCCGGCAGCCTTCCTTCCTTCGAATCAGCGCTTGCAGGACCTTGGGTGGCCGCGCGACCAATCACAAGCCGCGACGTCACCGTGACATCACCGCGACGTCACCGCAAGGTCCTGGAAGCGCTGATTCGAAGGAAGGAAGGTTCCCGGTTAGTACCAGGGCGCGTCAGAGGGTGAGTATAGCGATATTTTTTATTTTAATTCTATATTTTACATTAAATATCGATTCCGATACCGATTTCCGATATTGCAAACATATCGGAAATCGGGATCGGAATTCCGATACCACATTCAGAAGATCGCCGACTTCATGGCCGACCCCACACAGGGGTCGGGTCGGGTTTCATGAAACCCGACTTTGCCAAAAAGTGGCCGACCCGTTTCGCTCAACCCTATCCACCATTCATGAGCAGTCAATAAGTCAAGGCATGGGAATAATTCGGAGCTTTTATCCATCGACAGGCATACATCCAACACACACGTAAACAAGTTTATACTAGCACATGGCCGAGCGGCCATGCAAACCTTTTATAGCTTCAGCCTTCCAGAGACCTTCCTAGTGATCCAATCGGAGATGCTACAGGACCTGAGCATGTGACCCCTGAACTCCAATGAGAGGACGTCCCGTGGGCATGCTCAGTAGAAGAAAAGCAGGACTTAGTCCCTTGAACGTCTGTTCGCCGCTGATCAATGCATGCTACAAAGGCTGAGCCTGGAAAGGCAGCTGTAATCAAATGCACAGTATCTGCTTGAGCCAGACACTGGGACTGATGTCTATGCTGAGCAGGCTCCACTGTGGCTGGAGGAGAATGGGAGACAGCAGCAAACATGGCTTGAGATTCTCCCTGTGTAGCGGTAGGAACACCTGACAAGATGTCATCAACGATGTGATGTATGATGCACTACCTAAAACTTTAGTCTACATCAATAATTATTTTTTACACAAGAAAATCGGAAGTCACCAGCAATGTGGCATACACTCCCCCAATGCACTCGCTAAAAATGTACTCAACTCAAATAATTCTTTTTTTTACAAAACAAAAGTAGACATCACCAACAATGTGACGTTTGGTCCTCAAATGCACTACCTAAAACTTTACTCAACGCAAATAATTATTTTATTACGAAAGAAAAACGGACATCACCAACAATGTGGTGTATGCTCTATTAATGCACTAGAAATTACGTGGCGATAGCAGGCTTTTTATGCAAAAAAAAGTTACCTATAAAACTACGCTGTATGATTTTTTTTTCTTTTAGACAAGATCAGTCATTACTAACACTGTAAAGCTGACTACTCTACCTCGCTGCGACGTATGCTACGATAACTAGCTAAAAAAGAAAAAGTCCCATTTGACAGTCTCTAAACAGCAGCGATACTGATCAGAGTGCTGTGGACACAGGAAAAGCACAAATACTCTGCACAGGATGCTGTGTACACGAAAAAAAAAGAACAAAAAAAGGGCGCTAAAATTTAAATTGGAAGGGAAGGAGAGGGATTGTGGGAGGTATTGAAACGGGAATGAGGACTGGGACAGGGATGGGAGAATGGGGACTGGGAGAGTTGCTGCTGCTGCTACTGTGATCACTGATGAGTCACACAGCAGCCTTCACACAGCACAGAAGGCAGATCGCAAAAGGATCACTCCAGAGCAGCAGCACTTGGAGGCAGGAGATCGCAGGGGGGATCACACTGGCCACCAATGAGTCTTTTACTCAATTGACCGACCCAGAGGGGCTATACAATCGCTCTTCACACCAAATCTGAGACAAAGATGGCGTCCAAAGGACATCGCAATTTTAGATTAACCCCTTTGGCACTGAATGGCCAGAAACTATTGTTCAGCCAATCAGCGCCAAAGGGATTAATCAGGTGAGGTGACGTCGTGATCACTCCACCCATTGTGACAGCAGTGATTGGTGCTGAGTCACGCAGTACCGATCACAGCATATCAGTTGCTTTTTTTTAAAATGAACTCTATTGTCACCTTGCTGTGATTCACTGATCAATATCGACCAGCCAATAACAGCGATTGCCGATGCGGAGGGCAGTACAGATGCACGTGGCGATGTGCAGGGATGGTCTGCTGTCAGGGACAGCAGCCATCTTAACCCAGTCACCACACTATACGGCGCAGTGACCAGAAATAGAAGAATCATACCAATACTACAGTTTGGGGGAATGCAGTTCCCGCATAGCAATACTAGTACGGTGCATGTCGGGAAGGGGTTAAGCATTGATCAGTAATAGGTGAATGAGTGACAGGTGTAGGATTGGTGCTCTGAGAGCCCTGCCAAATTCAGGCAACACACATGAATGAGACCCAACTTGGAGTCCAAACATTTCCAAAAATTAGGGGCAGACACCAGGGAAAGGAGCATCAATTGACCCACAGTAGACATTTGATAATGGAACAGCAGCAGTCAACCATGGGCCATGCAAAATATAAGAGGGTCTGGGCCAACATTCATAGCTTTGAAGTTAAGTTTAAATTAAGATGAGGTGGGTGAGGGACCGATGTAAGCCTTCTTTGCTGAGAGCCCTGATACCTCATGCAACAGCTCAAACTGTTTTTTTATTCAGCCGCACTCAGATGGTGAAAATATCAGCTTCGTAGACCTCTAATGTTAGAAAAATTTAAGGATAGTAACACAGGTAGTTTACTGATCAATTCAACTACAGTAGAAATTTTAGAATGGCACAGCAGCAGTCAGCCATGGGCCATGCATGAGGTATTTGGGTTAGAGTTGAGCGACCTTGACCTTTTTAGAGTCGAGCCGGGTTTCGCGAAACCCGACTATCTCAAAAGTCGGGTCGAGTGAAATCGGCCGATTATGACGTAAAGTCGGGATCGACCGAAACACGAAACCCAATGCAAGTCAATGGGGCAGCATAGTCGGCAGTGAGTGTGGGCCAGGAAAACACCTAGAGTGCCCATTTTAATGTCAAAACCATCCATTCTTCTTAATGAAGCTTGTCAAGCGTAATTTACCTTATAATAATTGGAAGGCATTTGAAATTGGGGATCATTTGGCTAAAGTTGTGGTGGGTAGGGCTGGTTCAAGTAATTAGTGGGCCCAGGAAATCTGGACCACGTCACGGCAGTGGAGCAGGGAGAGGTAAGTATTTCAACTTTGCAAGTGCTGTGAACCTGAGCAAGCAGGGGGGGCCCACTCGTTGGCATTGGCACTGGCACAGGGCCCCTCAAAGTACAGCGGTGTGTTTGCACGGCGGGGGCGCCTCCCACCGGCAGCAACACTTTTGCGTACCATGAGAGGCCCTGTGCCAGTGACGTCACCAACTAGTATTCCTCCCCCCACCTGATGAAGGAACCTGCACTTTCATCTGCACCTTCCTGTTTGTCCCCGTGTAAGGTGGTATGGTATGCAGGAAGGGGGACCTGACTTTCAGCAGGGTCACAATCTTGCAGTGTAGCGTGCACGGGAAATGTTGCGTTATGGGTCAATGTACCAGCAGACTCATCTATCACTGGCTGGGAAATGGGCAGGATGAGGAGGAAACACAGATATAGGCCCAAAGAATAAAGTGGGCTAAATGCAGTTCAAAATTGGTAACAAAGGACTAATCAGGGGGCATTGCAGTGGAGGACAACTGGAATGAGAGGCTGACACAGAGAGTAGGCCCAAATCAGTAAGTAGTCGAAATGCAGTTCAAAATTGGCAACAGTAGTAAACAGGCGGCACAGCTTTGTTCAGTGGAGGAGAACAGCAAGGAGTGGCAGACACCGATAGTAGGCCCCAACCCAACTAGTAGGCCAAATGCAGTCTAACATTAACAACTACTTAACGAGCGCCTGAAAACGGAATTTCAGGACAGGAAACCAGGAGAACAGCAAGGAGCGGCAGACGATAGTAGGCCCCAAACCAACTAGTACGCCAAATGCAGTTGTTCCGTTTAACCACAATTTAATGAGAGCCTGAAGATAGAAGTTCAGGAAAGGCAACCTGGAGAACACCTTGGAGTGGAACACACCATCTCTCTACACCCCATACCCAATTTGTAGGCCTAATGCAGCGTAGTTTCCAACAACTACTAAACGAGAGCATGATGATCGAAGCATTGGCGAGGAAACCTGGGGAACACCTTGGAGTGGAACACACCATCTCTCTACAGTGGAACACACCATCTCTCTACACCCCATACCCAATTTGTAGGCCTAATGCAGCGTAGTTTCCAACAACTACTAAACGAGAGCATGATGATCGAAGCATTGGCGAGGAAACCTGGGGAACACCTTGGAGTGGAACACATCATCTCTCTACAGTGGAACACACCATCTCTCTACACCCCATACCCAATTTGTAGGCCTAATGCAGCGTAGTTTCCAACAACTACTAAACGAGAGCCGGAAGATCGAAGCAATGGAGAGGAAACCTGGGGAACACCTTGGAGTGTAACACACCATCTCTCTACACCCCATACCCAATTTGTAGGCCTAATGCAGCGTAGTTTCCAACAACTACTAAACGAGAGCCGGAAGATCGAAGCTCAGGAAAGGCAACCTGGAGAACACCTTGGAGTGGAACACACCATCTCTCTACACCCCATACCCAATTTGTAGGCCCAATGCAGCGTAGTTTCCAACAACTACTAAACGAGAGCCGGAAGATCGAAGCAATGGAGAGGAAACCTGGGGAACACCTTGGAGTGTAACACACCATCTCTCTACACCCCATACCCAATTTGTAGGCCTAATGCAGCGTAGTTTCCAACAACTACTAAACGAGAGCCGGAAGATCGAAGCAATGGAGAGGAAACCTGGGGAACACCTTGGAGTGGAACACACCATCTCTCTACAGTGGAACACACCATCTCTCTACACCCCATACCCAATTTGTAGGCCTAATGCAGCGTAGTTTCCAACAACTACTAAACGAGAGCCGGAAGATCGAAGCTCAGGAAAGGCAACCTGGGGAACACCTTGGAGTGGAACACACCATCTCTCTACACGCCATACCCAATTTGTAGGCCCAATGCAGCGTAGTTTCCAACAACTACTAAACGAGAGCCGGAAGATCGAAGCTCAGGAAAGGCAACCTGGGGAACACCTTGGAGTGTAACAAACCCTCTCTCTACACCACGGAAGGGCTGATTCTTAGGAAGGAAGGCTGTCGGAAAGAAGCAGGGCGCGTCCGAGGGTGATTATATTCTTATTAGGTATATACTCACCCTCGGACGCGCCCTGCTTCTTTATTTGTAATGAATGTTTATTTGCAATGTGGTTTTGACTTACTCTATTTTTTTGGTAAATAATGATTTTATTATTTTCATTGTTTTGCATCTTCTTGGCAATAATATAAAGAAGACGCGACAGGACAACACTCGGTGGATGCCATATCTGTGTTTAAAATTGAAAAAACCTTTCAGTTAACTACTTGCAGGAGAAAGTTATTGTAGCTGGTGGCCATTTTTAGTACTGTACCAGATTTTTGTTGTATGTGTTTGTTTTTAATGTTAAAATGTCTGCATTTGATATCTCTCCAGTATTTTCTTTTTTATAAGCAAAATACTTATTTTTATATTTTCTGATGTTGGTTCCAGGGGTACACGGGCAGCAGTGGTGTGGTCAGTGGAGGCCTAGTGGAAGGAGTGACCGCAGACAGGCATCGAAGGCCTAAAATAATAACACATGGCTGTAGGCAATTTTATATTGGTTCCAGGGGTACACGGGCAGCAGTGGTGTGGTCAGTGGAGGCCTAGTGGAAGGAGTGACCGCAGACAGGCATCGAAGGCCTAAAATAATAACACATGGCTGTAGGCAATTTTAAATTGGTTACAGGGGTACACGGGCAGCAGTGGTGTGGTCAGTGGAGGCCTAGTGGAAGGAGTGACCACAGACAGGCATCGAAGGCCTAAAATAATAACACATGGCTGTAGGCAATTTTAAATTGGTTACAGGGGTACACGGGCAGCAGTGGTGTGGTCAGTGGAGGCCTAGAGGAAGGAGTGACTGCAGACAGGCATCGAAGGCCTAAAATAATAACACATGGCTGTAGGCAATTTTAAATTGGTTCCAGGGGTACACGGGCAGCAGTGGTGTGGTCAGTGGAGGCCTAGTGGAAGGAGTCACCGCAGACAGGCATCGAAGGCCTAAAATAATAACACATGGCTGTAGGCAATTTTAAATTGGTTACAGGGGTACACGGGCAGCAGTGGTGTGGTCAGTGGAGGCCTAGTGGAAGGAGTGACCGCAGACAGGCATCGAAGGCCTAAAATAATAACACATGGCTGTAGGCAATTTTAAATTGGTTCCAGGGGTACACGGGCAGCAGTGGTGTGGTCAGTGGAGGCCTAGTGGAAGGAGTCACCGCAGACAGGCATCGAAGGCCTAAAATAATAACACATGGCTGTAGGCAATTTTAAATTGGTTACAGGGGTACACGGGCAGCAGTGGTGTGGTCAGTGGAGGCCTAGTGGAAGGAGTGACCACAGACAGGCATCGAAGGCCTAACATAACAAAAATGTCAATACAATGGTATTGTCAGTGGCAGGCATTGAAGGATGTCAGCGCATAGACTAAACATTGGTGGAGCTGTGAGATAATTTTGCAAGTGGTAGAGCACTGTTTGAGCTGGGGTGGGGGGAAACTGTCTTGTGGCCGGCGGTACAGGCCCAGGGCCCCTCATATTACAACGGTGTGTCTGACGTTGGGTGCGCACCACCACCACCAGAGACACTTTATTGTACTAGGAGGGACCCAGTGGCAGTGCCGTCGACCAAAAGCGGGCTCACCCACCTCTTCAGACAAACTGCACTCTCACGGGTGCTGTCGCCAAGTGTCGATACCACGGCCCCGTGTGGGGAGTTTGGCCATTTAGTGAGGTGTAAACATGTCGTATGCTGGACAATCAGGTGCAGAAAATTACGAGATTGGAAAAGGCATTCAGAATAGTCCACAGGCAAGACCTTTTCATAGGAAAGCTAGGTGTCAGCCGGGCAAGGTGGGGCAAAAGATTTCGAAATCCAGTTGTGGTTCATTTTAATGAAGGTTAGATCATCTACATTTTGGGTAGCCAGACGAGTCCTTTTTTCTGTTAGTATTGAACCTGCAGCACTGAATACTCTTTCTGATAGGACACTAGCTGCCGGGCAAGCAAGCTCCTGCAATGCATATTCTGCCAATTCTGGCCAGGTGTCTAATTTTGATGCCCAGTAATCAAATGGGAATGACGGTTGAGGGAGAACATCGATAAGGGATGAAAAATAGTTTGTAACCATACTGGACAAATGTTGTCTCCTGTCACTTTGAATTGATGCTGCAGTACCTGTCCTGTCTGCGGTCATAGCAAAATCACTCCACAACCTGGTCAGAAAACCCCTCTGGCCAACGCCACTTCTGATTTCTGCCCCTCTAACTCCTCTGGTCTGCTGGCCCCTGCAGCTCGTGTGAGAACGATCACGGGCGCTGTGTGCAGGGAATGCCAGAAGCAAACGGTCAACAAGAGTTGATTGTTTGGTTGCTAATATTAGTTCCAAGTTCTCATGTGGCATTATATTTTGCAATTTGCCTTTATAGCGAGGATCAAGGAGGCAGGCCAACCAGTAATCGTCATCATTCATCATTTTAGTTATGCGTGTGTCCCTTTTGAGGATACGTAAGGCATAATCCGCCATGTGGGCCAAAGTTCCAGTTCTCAAATCTGCGGTTGTGCTTGGTTGAGGGGCAGTTTCAGGCAAATCCACGTCACTTGTGTCCCTCAAAAAACCAGAACCCGGCCTTGCCGCGCCACCAATTTCCAGTGGCCCCGGAAAAGCTTCCTCATTAAAATATAATCATCCCCATCATCCTCCTCGTCCTCCTCCTCCTCTTCGCCCGCTACCTCGTCCTGTACACTGCCCTGGCCAGACAATGGCTGACTGTCATCAAGGCTTTCCTCTTCCTCAGCTGCAGACGCCTGATCCTTTATGTGCGTCAAACTTTGCATCAGCAGACGCATTAGGGGGATGCTCATGCTTATTATGGCGTTGTCTGCACTAACCAGCCGTGTGCATTCCTCAAAACACTGAAGGACTTGACACATGTCTTGAATCTTCGACCACTGCACACCTGACAACTCCATGTCTGCCATCCTACTGCCTGCCCGTGTATGTGTATCCTCCCACAAAAACATAACAGCCCGCCTCTGTTCACACAGTCTCTGAAGCATGTGCAGTGTTGAGTTCCACCTTGTTGCAACGTCTATGATTAGGCGATGCTGGGGAAGGTTCAAAGAACGCTGATAGGTCTGCATACGGCTGGAGTGTACAGGCGAACGGCGGATATGTGAGCAAAGTCCACGCACTTTGAGGAGCAGGTCGGATAATCCCGGATAACTTTTCAGGAAGCACTGCACCACCAGGTCTAAGGTGTGAGCCAGGCAAGGAATGTGTTTCAGTTGGGAAAGGGAGATGGCAGCCATGAAATTCCTTCCGTTATCACTCACTACCTTGCCTGCCTCAAGATCTACAGTGCCCAGCCACGACTGCGTTTCTTTCTGCAAGAACTCGGACAGAACTTCCGCGGTGTGTCTGTTGTCGCCCAAACACTTCATAGCCAATACAGCCTGCTGACGTTTGCCAGTAGCTGCCCCATAATGGGAGACCTGGTGTGCAACAGTGGCAGCTGCGGATGGAGTGGTTGTGCGACTGCGGTCTGTGGACGAGCTCTCGCTTCTGCAGGAGGACGAAGAGGAGGAGGAGGGGGTGCGAACGGCTACAGCCAATTGTTTCCTAGACCGTGGGCTAGGCAGAACTGTCCCAAACTTGCTGTCCCCTGTGGACCCTGCATCCACCACATTTACCCAGTGTGCCGTGATGGACACGTAACGTCCCTGGCCATGCCTACTGGTCCATGCATCTGTTGTCAGGTGCACCTTTGTGCTCACAGATTGCCTGAGTGCATGGACGATGCGCTCTTTAACATGCTGGTGGAGGGCTGGGATGGCTTTTCTGGAAAAAAAGTGTCGACTGGGTAGCTCGTAGCGTGGTACAGCGTAGTCCATCAGGGCTTTGAAAGCTTCGCTTTCAACTAACCGGTAGGGCATCATCTCTAACGAGATTAGTCTAGCTATGTGTGCGTTCAAACCCTGTGTTCGCGGATGCGAGGCTAAGTACTTCCTTTTTCTAACCATAGTCTCATGTAGGGTGAGCTGGACTGGAGAGCTGGAGATCGTGGAACTAGCGGGGGTGCCGGTGGACATGGCAGACTGAGAGACGGTGGGAGATGGTATTGTTGCCACCGGTGCCCTAGATGCAGTGTTTCCTACTACGAAACTGGTGATTCCCTGACCCTGACGGCTTTGGCCTGGCAAAGAAACCTGCACAGATACTGCAGGTGGTGCGGAAAATGGTGGCCCTACACTGCCGGAAGGGATCTTGCGTTGCTGACTAGCTTCATTGGCCGAGGGTGCTACAACCTTAAGGGACGTTTGGTAGTTAGTCCAGGCTTGCAAATTCATGGTGGTTAAATGTCTATGCATGCAACTTGTATTGAGACTTTTCAGATTCTGTCCTCTGCTTAAGGTAGTTGAACATTTTTGACAGATGACTTTGCGCTGATCAATTGGATGTTGTTTAAAAAAATGCCAGACTGCACTCTTTCTAGCATCGGATACCTTTTCAGGCATTGCAGACTGAGCTTTAACCGGATGGCCACGCTGTCCTCCAGCAGGTTTTAGCTTTGCCACGCGTTTTGGGCAAGATACGGGCCCGGCAGATGGAACCTGTTGCGATGTTGATGCCTGCTGCGGCCCCTCCTCCTCCGCTTCAGAACTGCTGCCGCCTGCACCCTGTTCCCCCAATGGCTGCCAATCGGGGTCAAGAACTGGGTCATCTATTACCTCTTCTTGTAGCTCGTGTGCAACTTCGTCTGTGTCACCGTGTCGGTCGGTGGTATAGCGTTCGTGATGGGGCAACATAGTCTCATCAGGGTCTGATTCTTGATCAGCACCCTGCGAGGGCAATGTTGTGGTCTGAGTCAAAGGACCAGCATAGTAGTCTGGCTGTGGCTGTGCATCAGTGCACTCCATGTCAGATTCAACTTGTAATGGGCATGGACTGTTAACTGCTTCACTTTCTAAGCCAGGGACGGTATGTGTAAAGAGCTCCATGGAGTAACCCGTTGTGTCGCCTGCTGCATTCTTCTCTGTTGTTGTTTTTGCTGAAGAGGACAAGGAAGCGACTTGTCCCTGACCGTGAACATCCACTAACGACGCGCTGCTTTGACATTTACCAGTTTCACGAGAGGAGGCAAAAGAGCTAGAGGCTGAGTCAGCAAGATAAGCCAAAACTTGCTCTTGCTGCTCCGGCTTTAAAAGCGGTTTTCCTACTCCCAGAAAAGGGAGCGTTCGAGGCCTTGTGTAGCCAGACGACGAACCTGGCTCCACAGCTCCAGACTTAGGTGCAATATTTTTTTTCCCACGACCAGCTGATGCTCCACCACTACCACTACCCTCATTACCAGCTGACAATGAACGCCCCCGGCCACGACCTCTTCCACCATACTTCCTCATTGTTTTAAAAACGTAAACAAACTAACGGTATTTGTTGCTGTCACACAAATTACACGGTGAGCTATAACTTCAGTATGATTTAGCTACCCCTTTACAGGTGAGTGAGACCACAACGAAAATCAGGCACAATGTTACACACTCTGTTGTTGGTGGCAACAAATGAGAGAGATGCCACACACGCAGGACTGTCACTGAAGCACAAATGTAAATATTAATCTCCCACTGATTTGATTTTTTTTTTTTTTTCAGGGAGACTTTAGGAAAAAAAAAAAATAGAATAAAATGATTTTTTCAGGAAGAATTTAGAAACCAAAGAAAATAAAATGATTTTTTCAGGGAGAATTTAGAAAACAAATAAAACAAAAAAAGGCTTTCTATGGCCCACTGAGTGAGAGATGACGCACACAGGAGTCAGGAGTGGCACACAAGCCCAGAGGCCAAAATTTATCTCCCACTGATTGATGTAGTGATTTTTTCAGGTAGATTTTGGAACCCAAATCAAGCTAAAAAAAATAATAGGCTTTCTATGGCCCACAATTGGAGAGAGAGAGAGAGAGAGATGGCACACCCAGGAGTCAAGACTGGCACACAAGCAGAAAGGGCAATATTAATCTCCCACTGATTTGTTTTTTTTTTTTTTTTTTTTCAGGGAGACTTTAGGAAAAAAAAAATAGAATAAAATGATTTTTTCAGGAAGAATTTAGAAACCAAATAAAATAAAATGATTTTTTCAGGGAGAATTTAGAAAACAAATAAAACAAAAAAAGGGTTTCTATGGCCCACTGAGTGAGAGATGACGCACACAGGAGTCAGGAGTGGCACACAAGCCCAGAGGCCAATATTTATCTCCCACTGATTGATGTAGTGATTTTTTCAGGTAGATTTTGGAACCCAAATCAAGCTAAAAAAAATAATAGGCTTTCTATGGCCCACAATTGGAGAGAGAGAGAGAGAGAGATGGCACACCCAGGAGTCAAGACTGGCACACAAGCAGAAAGGGCAATATTAATCTCCCACTGATTTGTTTTTTTTTTTTTTTTTTCAGGGAGACTTTAGGAAAAAAAAAATAGAATAAAATGATTTTTTCAGGAAGAATTTAGAAACCAAATAAAATAAAATGATTTTTTCAGGGAGAATTTAGAAAACAAATAAAACAAAAAAAGGCTTTCTATGGCCCACTGAGTGAGAGATGACGCACACAGGAGTCAGGAGTGGCACACAAGCCCAGAGGCCAATATTTATCTCCCACTGATTGATGTAGTGATTTTTTCAGGTAGATTTTGGAACCGAAATCAAGCTAAAAAAATAATAGGCTTTCTATGGCCCACAATTGGAGAGAGAGAGAGAGATGGCACACCCAGGAGTCAAGACTGGCACACAAGCAGAAAGGGCAATATTAATCTCCCACTGATTTTTTTTTTTTTTTTTTTCAGGGAGACTTTAGGAAAAAAAAAATAGAATAAAATGATTTTTTCAGGAAGAATTTAGAAACCAAATAAAATAAAATGATTTTTTCAGGGAGAATTTAGAAAACAAATAAAACAAAAAAAGGCTTTCTATGGCCCACTGAGTGAGAGATGACGCACACAGGAGTCAGGAGTGGCACACAAGCCCAGAGGCCAATATTTATCTCCCACTTTTTTTTTTTTGTTCCAGGGAAAATTTATAAACCCAATAAAAAAAATAATAAATAGGCTTTCTATGGCCCACTATCTGAGAGACAGAGAGAGATGGCACGCTTAGGACTGGCACACAAGCCCAAAGGCCAATATTAATCTCCCTTTTTTTTAAGGGAGAATTTATAAAACCAAAAAAAAATAAATAAATAGGCTTTCTATGGCCCACTATTTGTGAGAGAGATGGCACGCTCAGGACTGGCACACAAGCCCAGAGGCCAATATTAATCTCCCACTGATTGATTTATTTATTTTTTCAGGTAGAATTTAGAACCCAAATAAAGCAAAAAAAAAAAAAAGGGCTTTCTATGGCCCACTGAGTGAGTGATGATGCACACAGGAGTCAGGAGTGGCACACAAGCCCTGAGGCCAATATTTTTCTCCCACTGATTGATGTAGTGATTTTTTCAGGTAGATTTTAGAACCAAAATCAAGCAAAAAAATAAATAGGCTTTCTATGGCCCACTGAGTGAGTGATGATGCACACAGGAGTCAAGAGTGGCACACAAGCCCTGAGGCCAATATTTTTCTCCCACTGATTGATGTAGTGATTTTTTCAGGTAGATTTTATAACCCAAATCAAGCAAAAAAATAAATAGGCTTTCTATGGCCCACTGAGTGAGAGATGACACAGACAGGGATGGCACTCTAGCAGAAATGTCAATCTTAATCTCCCACAAAAAAAAAACAGGGAGTGTCCTTCAATTACTATCTCCCTGCAGTAATCTCAGCCAGGTATGGCAGGCAGCAATAAGGAGTGGACTGATGCACAAATTAAATAAAAAGTGTGTACAAACCAAAAAGATAGCTGTGCAGAAAGGAAGGAACAAGAGGATTTGTGCTTTGAAAAAAGCAGTTGGTTTGCACAGCGGCGTACACACAGCAATGCAGCTATCAGGGAGCCTTCTAGGGCAGCCCAATGAGCTACAACGCTGAGGGGGGAAAAAAAAAAAAATGTAGCTTCCACTGTCCCTGCACACCGAAGGTGGTGTTGGGCAGTGGAAATCGCTACAGCACAAGCGGTTTGGTGGTTAATGGACCCTGCCTAACGCCATCCCTGCTTCTGACGAAGCGGCAGCAACCTCTCCCTAAGCTCAGATCAGCAGCAGTAACATGGCGGTCGGCGGGAACTCTTCTTTATAGCCCCTGTGACGCCGCAGACAGCAAGCCAATCACTGCAATGCCCTTCTCTAAGATGGTGGGGACCAGGACCTATGTCATCACGCTGCCCACACTCTGCGTTTACCTTCATTGGCTGAGAAATGGCTCTTTTCGCGTCATTGAAACGCGACTTTGGCGCGAAAGTCGCGTACCGCATGGCCGACCCCGCACAGGGGTCGGATCGGGTTTCATGAAACCCGACTTTGCCAAAAGTCGGCGACTTTTGAAAATGAACGACCCGTTTTGCTCAACCCTAATTTGGGTCTGGGCATTTAGAGGTTTGAATTTAATTTTAAATTAAGATGAAGTGCATGAGCAACCAGTGTAAGCCTGTCGTGGAGAGAGCCATGATACCTCATGCAACAGCTTAAACTTCTTTTCTGCTCAGCCACACTCGTTCACCACATGTCAGACTTGTACGCTGTTCTGCTGGTGCACAAGCTGGTCTAACAAATGTGTGAAACAACACAAAGAAATTGCTTCTGACACTTACACTGCTACTGCTGCTCATGCTTTTGCATTGGAGACTCGAAGTCTATAACTGCTATGTACACTATGTGCCTCACTGCAGTCTTGGGGAAAACCACTCTAAGATTGTCTACAATCTAGGGGAGAAGCCTATGGCGATAATTACTCTTGTACAGTGGGTTTAACAGAGTGGCAACCAAGTGGTCAGCATTTTTTCTAACCCTAAGAATATGAGCATCATGTTGCAGATATTGCAGCAAGAAGTCGCTCATGTGTCGGGCGCTTCCGTGAGGTCCAAGTCCATATGTGTGTTGGTGGCCAGGTAATACTGAAGCTTTTCTTCCACCATCCCCTCCTGCCAACCACAGACAACATAGAGGGGATCATTATCCTCTTCGTTTCTTAACTGTTAGGAGCCCATCATTTCTTCCTTTGTTCCTCGGCTCCTGCACCTTCAATAACAGTTTGCCTGGTATCATGAGCCCCCCTTGATTGCTGAATTCCACCCTCCATTGGCATCTGCCTTTGTGACGACAGTCCGGAACTTAGACATATTGTTATCCCTTCTGCTTCCTCTATTGCTTCCACCTCTTCCTCTGGAAACACCACCTCCTCCTGAAGACTATTCAAAGTGTCCTCCAGCATGTAGGTGACCAGAGTAGTGATGCTGATTATGGTATCGTTAGCGCTATCCATCTAAGTAGCCATTTTGAAAGTGTGCAGTAGGGTGTAGAGGTCCTTCATCTGTGCCCGATCCGCAGGCGTGATTTGCACCATGTCTGTACTGCATTGGCCCACTCTATGCAGTAGGACATATTGTACCAGGGTCCATCGCTGCTGCCACACTCACTGCAACATGTGCAGAGTGGAATTACACCATGTCGGCAAATCGCAAATCAAACAGTTAACCAGTAGGTCGAAAGACCTCTGTAGCAATGCAAGTCAATGACCTGGGAGATGTGAATGGCGGAAGTGAGCACACAGCGACTGTGTTTTCTGTAGCAGCGCATCCAGGCTAGTATAATGGTGGAGAAATTGCTGTACCACCAGACTGAGGGCATAAGCCATGTAAAGCACGTATGTGAGTTTGCCCCGGCTTAGGTTCACATCGTTATCACAAGGGCTTTCCCTGGCTTCAGATTCTAAAATGTGACCTGATGTCTTGCCCACACTATTAGCAATAACAATTTAGATTCTGAGATGTGGTCCAGTGTATGGCCTACACTATTAGCACAAACTATTCATATTATGAAATTTGGTAAGGTGTATAGCCCACACGATTATCCAAAAGGATTTTGATTCTGAAACATGGGCTGGTGCTTGGCCCACAGTAATAGCACAAAAAATTTAGATTATGAATTGTGGCCTGGTGTCTGGCCCACACTATTGTCACAAAAGAATTATATTCTAAAATGTGACCTGGTGTATGGCACACATTATTAGCAGAAAAAAATTAGATTCTGAAATGTGGCCTAGTCTCTGGCCCACACTATTGTCAGAAAAGATTTCGATTCTGAAATGTGGACTCCTGGCTGGCCCATACTATTAGCAAAAAATGATTTACATGCTGGAAGGGCGATTTCACACAGGATCCTATATATCTGAACTATCTGATACTTGCAGCAGCAACTGGAGTAGCTTGTCTGAACTGTTACACTGACAAAATGGCTCAAAATCCACACGTCCACTTTTTATATAGAGACACACGACTTTGGCAGCTAATGACAGAAGTCTTTGTGTCTGGATGTTATGGATGGTTTCTACTCCCTTATTGGCTGCAGGAATCTCCACACCTTCAGTTAATTAAAAAAATAAAAAAACATAGAGCCCGCCACTAGTCTGACTTCTCCCAACCCCCTCCCCTCATCAAATACGTCTCCCAATTCATCATACAGCACCTCTATTGTAGGCAAAGTCCTAACAAAAGCCTAAGTGGAAACTCAATGATTTACCGATCTTTGGCCGAATGTTGCTGATTTTGAGGAAAAATGCTTGGGAATCCAAACAAGAATCCGAATGTACAATTTTTGTGCCGATTTAGGATTGGCGAACATTTTCTGAACAAGTTTGCTCATCTCTAATCCTAATCAGGGGAGTCTTCTTTAACTCAACTCATTGGGATAGTGGATCAAATTTCGTATTTTGTTTAGGTGAAAGAACACGAACACTTTATCTCTTAGATGGAATAAATTTATTGTATACTTTGTATAGCTGTTTTTAAATAAAGTTTATGAAATTGATAAAAAGCTGAATGTTTTATTGTAGCACTTTACTATAATGAAGAAATCTTAAGTACTTCTTGTTTCTGAGCTTTACTTAGCAATGCTAAAACTGTCAGCTTCAACGTTTTTTTTTTAATTCCAGGTCTTGTCTAATTGTTGTTTCATTAAAAATGGCATTGTCAGCTGTTCCTTAAGCTTTTCTTGCCAAATGTGTCTAGTTACAAGCCAGTTATATTATCAGGAGTAATAATTAGTTGAAATCCTTAGTATTATGCTTAAACAGAGGTCATCAATTCCAGTGAGCAATACAGCAATAGTGTTAATGAAACCCAAAAGAGAAGTCATTGATGCCAAGTAATGATGTTCTTGTAACTTGATGTGATAATTTGTATGCTAGAATTAATTTTGTTTTCTGACGGTGGTATTCTGAAACAATAATGAACTTCAAAAACTTGAGGTTACAGGTGAAATTGAAGCAGAATATGCAGATGAATATACTTTGTTATGTAAGGGCAGTATATTAGGGTAATAATCTGTACTCCTAGTAGACAAAAAAGCACAGAAAATGTTGTGCTATTTGGTTCAAAGAGCCACAGTGTTAAACTTGTAACACAAATAGATATCCTTGTGGTAAATACCTTACATCCATATTTCCACAGGTATTTGGAAGATATTCACACGAGATGACGGAAAGAAGTCTCAAAAATTAGTTTCAGCACACCTCAAAACAGGGAGTCCCATCTGGTGACTCATCAGATGTGGTCTGTGCCACTTTTTAGGAGCAGTCAGCGTGTGAAGTCACTCATTCCTCGAGTACGGAGTCCCAAAGGGTCATACTTTTCCTTACGCGTTATGGAGATATTGCTGTCTTCTTCATCAGAGGGTTTCAGTGAATAAGGATTAAATTCCAAAATGTTTATGCTAGATTTGCACATTTTTTCTGCCCATGTACACTGGTGTGACTTTTAAATTCTTCAATAAAAACTTCTGAATGTTATTCATCACACTGGATATTTTCTACAAATTGAAAGAATATAATTTCACCAAAAACTTGCCATGACCAGTTGCTCCTGGCAAGATTTCAGACAGGAGTGAAAAGAATTATCAAAAGAACTGTCCAAGAGCCAAGAACCACCTGTGGATAGTTACAGAAATACCTGGAATCAGCAGGTAGAACTGTTTCAAAGAAAACAGTAAGTAATGCACTCAACCTCCATGGCCTGTATGTAAGTTCACCATGCAAGACTTCAAGACTTCATTCCTAATCAAAAAGCATATTTAAGCACGTTTAAAGTTTGCTCAACTAAATGGATGAGCGAAACCAAGCTGTTAAGTTTGGGGTCGGTACAGGACACCAAGTGTCTGGTAACGAACCCCGAGCATGGATTTTTTATTGTAAGTTAGGTTTTCTATCTAGGTTCTTCAATCAAATAAAGCTTGTTGAAAGTCCACAGCACAGCCAATCAACAAGCTTTTATACCATGGGCACTTCCGGAGCCATTAAAGCCATGCCTGCTATTGACATGGCTGTGATTGGACAGCGTGCCATGTTACCTGGTCTCTATAAAGGCCAGATAACGAGTGTCATCACCATCCTGCTCTTATTAGTGTAGGGATAGGACACAGCTGGAGTGAGGGACAGATTCTGACTGCGCACTCTGCAACCCATACCAGTTGGAGTACTATGCCAAAAGCCACTAAGTGAACTCTGTAACCAATAACTGTGGGCGTACTCTGCCAAAAAGTTGCTGTGTGTACTCTGCAATCCATATATGTGGGAGGACTTTGCCAAAACCCACTCTGCCAACTCTGCAACCCATATCTGTTGTAGTACTGTGCCAAAAATGCAATGTATGTACTCTGTAAGATATATCTGTGGAAGTACTGTGTATTTAAACCACTGTGTGTATTCTGCACCCCTCTCCTGTGGGATTATTGTGCCTGTAAGCCAGTGTGTGTACTCCTCATCCTCCGCCTGTGGAAGTACTGTGCCTTTAAGCTGCTCTGCACACTCTACCCCTGTCTATGGGAGTACTGTGCTTTTAATACCGCTGTATGTATTCTGCATCCGCCTGTATATAAGAGTACCGTGACAAAAGAGCTGATCTGTGTATTCTGCCCCCTGCCTTTGGGAGCAGTGTGGCTTTAAGTCTCTGTGTTTACTCTGCACCCCATGCCTTTGGTAGCACTGTGCCTTTAAGCAGCAGTGTGTACTCTGCACCCTCCGACCGTGGCAATACCTAGCTTTTAAGCTGCTGTGTGCACTCTTCCCCCTGCCTGTAGGAGTACTGTGCCTGTAAGCCGCTGTGTGTTTTCTAGTAGTCAGAGAAATAAATAATTGGCATCAGTCATCTTGTTGCCATTTCTAGGCCAAAGAAATTATATTTCTAAACTGTTGTGTGTTTTCTAGCAGTCTGGGAAATAAATAATTGTCATCAGCCATCTTATTGCTATTAGTAGGTCAAAGAAAACATTTTTCTGGACCCGTGTGTGTAGGAGCCATGGATTTACTGGTGTAGTTGCTGATGGTGGTGGTGGTGTAGCTGATGCCCAACGATGATGTTGTCATTGTGTACCTGCTACATGCCCAAATACAACACTTTCCTTTGGTGCAAACAGATGACAGAATGTTAAGTGTCCTTTTGTAAGCCCCATTACCGCTGCACGAATGGTGAGGCCACAATGTGTTGAAAAGGTGTTAGAGTGGATGGCTGAGTGTAGCTTCAGTTCCTTCGCATTATCTTTCATTCGTTTCACAGCAGAAAGTGCACAGTTGGCACTTAAGGACCATGGTCATCATGGTTCCACCACACCCCCTTGCAGATCAGCCAAGCAGTCAGAGCCCCAAGTCATGCAGTAGTCTCCTCTCCTTTTCGATGACTCCGCTGCCCATCCACCTGGTCCTGCTCCAGAAGTGGAGGAGACAGAGTGCACAGATGCTCACGCACTTTTTTTTATCTTGAAGGAGTATGTGGAAGGGCTTGTGCGGAAGGTCAGTGGACCACCATAGTACATGTGAGATGATGACAAAACTCAATTGCCAACTGCTGCAGTGTGTAGACTGGCAAAGAGGGCTGGGTTGAGGAGTGAGTGAAAGATGATGCAGGGGTTGATGCGGTCCTAGATTCCACATTGAGCAGAGGCCATCCTAGCCACTTGTGCAGTTCAAAGGAAGAGGAGGTGGCCACTCTGCCTTACTAGCACAGTAAAAGAGGGAGAAGGGTGCAAAGTCACAGCAGGTGGCCCCTAGCCAGTACATTGGGTGCTACTTCCCTCTGCGCTGCTGAAATCTGCACACCAAAGCAAACTCAAGAGTTCTTGGGGAGGGCACTTCATCAGGGAATGTGCTGTTGACAAGAAACAGGTAGTTTCACTCTGTACTATTAAATCCTGCAGCGAAGCATAAACGTTCAGAGCCTTCTCCTGCTCCCTCTTCTGCTGCGGTCTTGGCCTCTTCCTTCCGCTCATGATCAAAAGAGCCACCTGCTTCCAAACAAAGAGAGAATTTGACAGCATTACCACCACTACTAGTGTCACCAAGCATCTTTTCACCATCCCAAGGAAATGTTCATCTTTCATCCCCCAAAACCTTGAAGATAAAGAGGCGATACCCCGATAGCTACTCACAAGCCATGGTCCTGAATATTTTCAAATTACTAGCCTTTGTAATGCTGCATTTCTGGCTGGTGGAGATGGACAAATTAAAAAACTGATGGCACTGGCTGTCCCACAGTACTTGTTCCCAGCTGCCACTACTTTTCCAGATAGGGCAATCGCACACACAAATATGTTGAGAAGCAAATCAGGTGTAAACTGCGCCATACCATCAGTGACAAGGTTCACATAAACACCACTATGAGGACCAGTAAGCATGGCCAAGGACGTTACATCTCCCTAACCAGGTGGTGGTGTCTGGGACAGAGGCCGAAGGCGTTCTATCCCATGTCATGCCAACAACGAGGATTGTTGGACGCTTATCTGTCCAGGTTGCCTCCTCCCCCTACTCTGCTTTCTCTACCACCTATTCATCCGGTCACAAGAAGACCTGCACCACCAACTTCAACTACAGAGGGAAACAACTGCTGGCTGTTCTCTCCAGCAACCAACGATCCCGAAGTCCCCGGGTAACCAGGGTAAACATCGGGTTACTAAGCGCAAGGCCGCGCTTAGTAACCCGATGTTTACCCTGGTTACCATTGTAAAAGTTAAAAAAAAAACACTACATACTTACATTCCTGTCGCGTCCCTCGGCCTCAGCTTCCCTGCACTGTGTAAGTGCGTTGGCCAGAAAGCAGAGCCGTGACGTCATCGCTGTGCTTTGCTTTACGGCCGGCCGGCGCTGACACTGGGGGACGCAGGGAAGCTGTCGCTGAGGGATTTGACAGGAAAGTAAGTATGTAGTGTTTTTTTTTTAACTTTTACAATGGTAACCAGGGTAAACATCTGGTTACTAAGCGCGGCCTTGTGCTTAGTAACCCGATGTTTACCCTGGTTACCAGTGAAGACATCGCTGAATTGGTGTCACACACCCCGATTCAGCGACGTCAGCGGGTGATCCAGTGACGAAATAAAGTTCTGGACTTTTCCCAGCGACCAACTATCTCCCAGCAGGGGCCTGATCGTTGGTCGCTGTCACGATATCATTGCTACATCACAAATAGCAACAATATCATTAACGATATCGTTATGTGTGACGGTACCTTAAGTCACTCTGCAGAACAACACCATATCACCACCAATGAGTGGGTCCCCATGCAGGAAGTGTGTGTCATCTTGCGCTTCTTCGAATATTCCACCAACATGGCCAATTCTGATAATGCCGTCACCAGCATTTTATAAACTATGTTAAGAACAGGGTGGCCCTGCTCACTGGTATCGCTGCAACGTGTCTGTGGGGATACAGAGTACACAGATGATACATTTCCCTCTGAGGACAGTTTGTTGTTGCCTCTGGGCAGCCTAGCACACAAGAGCCAATACATGCTTGCGCAATGAATGCCGAATTGTCTGTATTGTTACCAGTGCAGATTATATATAACCATAGGACTGAAAAAACCCTTTTAAAATGTAACTTTTAATAAATATTGAGTAAAAATACCCATATCGGCGGGTCAGGAGACAGTAACACCTTAATCTATCTTAACACAAATAATATATGAAAGGATAGAGACTAAACGGTGGGGGGGGCGTGATCTTTCCCTAACTCGCCCTACCTCACAGCGGAGGTTGGCACCCTAAAATCGATGTGGCGCCCCCACTCTTCGACGGCTCTCCCTTGTGACCCTACAGGATCTTAACAAAATGAAACTACCACCACACCATAACTTAACATAAAGTGCACAAATACTTATAAGGTGCAAAGAAATAGCTTAAAAGATCTAATGTGGAATAGTTTCCACAAGAAGGGGTCATATAAACAGTTACCCTTCTAATAAGAGAGGTGCACAAAGTGTCTAATGTTCACAGACAAGATAAATAATTGCGATATACGGCAATAATGAACCTGTTTTTAACACTATACAAGACACTTATAGTATACCCTTAATAGTTAATACAGTATAATAACTGAAAAAAAGGGGGAGGGTATACACCTGTGCAGGCAACATATTATACTTCGTCAAAATCAAGCGTCAATATGCCATACACCAGCACCTCTCAAATCATGAACATGAAAAAGATGGTCAAAAAAGAGGATGTACTCATCCTAATACTGCCGCCCATCACTGTGATGTTTCATTTTGTTAAGATCCTGTAGGGTCACAAGGGAGAGCCGTCGACGAGTGGGGGTGCCACATCGATTTTAGGGTGCCAACCTCCACTGTGAGGTAGGGCGAGTTAGGGAAAGATCATGCCCCCCCCCACCGTTTAGTCTCTATCCTTTCATATATTATTTGTGTTAAGATAGATTAAGGTGTTACTGTCTCCTGATCCGCCTATATGGGTATTTTTACTCAATATTTATTAAAAGTTACATTTTAAAAGGTTTTTTTCAGTCCTATGGTTATATACACTATTTATACCCTGTATATATTATTTTTTGGTTATTATTATTATACCAGTGCAGATTACTAGGTGGCCATCCCTGCTGGAAGGACAATGTACCATCATTACTTCCGTCACAGGTGCAGGAGCACCAAATGTGTGAATACAAGAAAATGCTGGGAGAGACACTACTGATGGCTTTTCAACCTGACAGCTGGGACTGAGGTGAAAAACAAGGCAGAGGCGGAGAAGGAAGTCGTCAGCAAAGCTTGAGTACTCCCAGCCCTTGGAAGGCAGGAATAACATGGCTGAAATATGGCAATACTTTTTGAACATACCCCAACATACAGCACTACCATGTAACAGTTTTCGTGTTATCAGGAGCTAGCATTACTACATGGTGGAAGAGTATGTGTCCACAAGCATCTCCATGTACTAACAGATGGTTGTTTCCCATTTAGCTTGTATGTCTCCAAATTTGAAACATGGCCTGAGTTTGCCCTTTATACTGGACTGCCCTCCAGCAAGTGTCAAATCGGAACATGTGTTTAATACAGCAGAGGGTATAACTACAGACAAGCTCATCTGCCTGTCCACATCCAATGTGAGGAACCTAACATTAGTTAAAATGAATGAGGCTTGGATCTCATGGGACTTCTTCCTACCTTTTGATGACTAGACAACTATGCAAGCTGTACCCAACAAGTATTCAACTCTATTTGCCATTCGTTTCATTTGGGTGCCTTCTCCCCAAATAAGAAACACAAAAAACTGTGTTGGCTACCTACTCCTCCGCCTCTTCCTCCATTTGGATCTACGCCTCATGGGTGTTGATTGCTTTTGTTTGGTTACTTATAGGTTGTTTTAAGTCAATTGCATAAAAAACTAATAAATCTCACCCCCAAAAAATATAATGAAGCATTAAAAAAATGCAACAATAGTGTTGGATTAATCCGCCATTGACTTTTCATTTATTTTACTCACTTATATAGTACCATTAATACCACAGCACTTTATAGAGATTATTGTCAAAGCCCCATTGGGGCTCACAATCTAATTTCCCTATCAATATATCTTTTGAGTGTGGGAGGAAACCAGAGTACTCTGGTGGATGTTGTCTTTGGTTGGATTTGAACCCCAAACTGCTGTGGTGCAAAGCTGCAGTGCTAGCCACTGAGACACTGTTCTGCCTTTCCACCTATACCGCAGCTCTAGTGAGGGACAATGTTAGGTTTTGGGTTTGCGTAGTTTTCTAAAAACACTCTCTATTTGTACTTTGCATCTGTTTCTGTGATAGTACCGTGCGTAGCCAAATGTTTTTAAAATATTCAACTGTGTCAGTGAGAATGATATGCTTCTAAACATATTTTTCTACTATTTTGCAACCATGTCTGTGACAGTACCGAATCTGTAGGAGTACTGTGCCAAAAGCCACTGTGAGTATTCTTTAACCTATATTTGTGAGCGTTCTGTACCTAGAGGCTGCTGTGTGTACTCTCAAACCTGCCTTTGGGGGTACAGTGCCCCATTGTCTGAATGTGAAATTTTAATCAGCTTCTTTGGCGTAAAAGTGAAAACATGATTTGTGGGTTAAATTTGTTATCAGAGTTTGTGGAGGCACTGTACACATGCTCTGGGAGTGAAATTTGTTATCATGTTCTGTGGGAGTACTGTGGCCCATGTTCTCTGGGTGAAATCGGCATCTGTTTGGGTACTGTGCTTAAAAGCCTCTGTTTACTCTGCAGTCATGTCTGTATGAGTAGAGGATCTAAAAAAATGTATTCTACCTTTGTGGCAGTGCCTGACACATAGGATTTAACTTCTCATTCCAATTACATAGCCTCTAAAATATCATGGATGGCTATTTTTTCTTGATACATCGACTGCCGACTTAGTTGAAAAGTGGCTAAAGTGCTTGACTTCTGCCTTCCTTAAATGTGGTACTTCTGCAACCCCGCCTCTGGCAGAAGTCAAGCACCTTAGCCACTTAGCCTCCAGAGGGAGTTCTATGGCCCAAACCCTGCAGTAGAGATGATACGAGAGGTGATGGCTGATGTGCGTACTGATCTGAAGGAAAAGATGGCCAAGCGGACCAGGATAGAGCTAGCCAAAATGGAGATGGCAGAGCGGACCAAAGTGGAGCTGGCCAAGATGGAGATGGCAGAGCGGAGAGTGTAGGGTAAGCAATCAGGGGGAGCTCTGGCCTTCGACCAGGTCCCTTCAACAGTAAGCCACAAAAAGATCCAGTATAATGCCTTCCGACAGTTGGGGGAGGCAGAGGAAGACATTGATGGCTTTCTGCAGGACTTTGAGCGGCAGTGTGCCCTTCATCAAGTGAAGCTGGAGGAATGGGTTCAGATTCTGACAGGCCGGGCAGCGGACACCTATCGCACGGTACCTGATGAGGACTGTATGGACTATGAGTGGATCAAAGAAGTGATCTTGGCCCAGTATGCGCTGACACCAGAGGCATACCGCCAAAAGTTCAGCGGACTTATAAAACGCATAACCGATACCCACGCTGAATGGGCCTGTAAATTATGGCGGTCACTGCAACAGTGGGTACAAGGGAGCCAAGCAAACACTAAGGAGGACGTCCTCCAGCTCTTCTTGTTAGAATGATTCTTTAATGGACTAACTCCCGAGACACAGGAATGACTTTGGGACAGGCGGCCAACGACTCTTGAGGAAGCCGCTCGTCTGGCCGATGAACATCATGATGCCAGGAGGCTGCAGTTGTCTGGATCAAAGATGGTCACTAGGGGCCCGCCCATGGACCTGGAGGGCCCCAAACCACCAAAGATTGTAGGGGACCAGCTAGAAACCCGGCCTACCACAGTCCCCCTGGGGCGCAATGCCCCACCTGCCATCAGCTGGGCCACCTGCAAAGACAATTTCCCAACCGGACTCAGCATACCCAGTGGCCAAAGGAAGGAACAGCTACCTTCAGCCGGGCTGCTGTACACTGCTACCAAGGCGAAGCTGACCCGGCATTGGGGTCTACGACTAACCAAGGGGTGGGAGAGATGGAGGATTTGCCTGCAGATGTCTTGCTGGGAAATGACTTGGGGTCCATGTTGTCCCTCTGGCTGAGACATATCCTGTGACCACCCAGAGACAAGCTCGAGCTGTGGAGGCAAAATCACACTCAGAGGAGGCCCAGGTAAGACATCCCAGCCCTACACGTATTTCCAAAGCCAGACATATTTCTTGGGCCACCCCAGATGAATTTAAGAGGGAGTTACTTGAGGATCCTTCATTGGAGGGATATCGTGGGAAGGCACAGGAGGGGAGAGGGGTACTTGAAGGGGAACAGTTTGTATGGAAACAGGGACTCCTCTACCGGATCATAGAGTAGCACCACACAGGGACAAGCCCCATTATAAAATGACAGCTGGTAGTTCCCAAGAAATATAGGCAGGAGTTACTGCGAATCTCTCATGACATACCCTTAGCCGGGCACTTCGGCGTCAGTTGCACCAGGCATCGTCTGACACAAAACTTCTTTTGGCCGGGGATAACCCATGATGTTGTCAGTACTGCCAGACCTGTGACAGTTGCCAGCGCATTGGCAAGAGGGGGGATCGATGCAAGGCCAAGTTATGCCGCCTCCCCATCGTGGAGGAACCATTAACCCGAGTAGCGGTCGATCTGATAGGGCTGTTAGCCAAACCCAGTCCGTCAGGGAAAAGGTATATATTGACAGTGGTAGATTATGCCACAAGGTATCCAGAGGCAGTTGCATTATGTAACATACTGGCAGAGATTGTGGTGGCCGCCCTGCTTCAGGTTTTCCCACAGGTTGGATTTCCCCGGGAGATTATCTCATAGTAACATAGTAACATAGTTAGTAAGGCCGAAAAAAGACATTTGTCCATCCAGTTCAGCCTATATTCCATCATAATAAATCCCCAGATCTACGTCCTTCTACAGAACCTAATAATTGTATGATACAATATTGTTCTGCTCCAGGAAGACATCCAGGCCTCTCTTGAACCCCTCGACTGAGTTCGCCATCACCACCTCCTCAGGCAAGCAATTCCAGATTCTCACTGCCCTAACAGTAAAGAATCCTCTTCTATGTTGGTGGAAAAACCTTCTCTCCTCCAGACGCAAAGAATGCCCCCTTGTGCCCGTCACCTTCCTTGGTATAAACAGATCCTCAGCGAGATATTTGTATTGTCCCCTTATATACTTATACATGGTTATTAGATCGCCCCTCAGTCGTCTTTTTTCTAGACTAAATAATCCTAATTTCGCTAATCTATCTGGGTATTGTAGTTCTCCCATCCCCTTTATTAATTTTGTTGCCCTCCTTTGTACTCTCTCTAGTTCCATTATATCCTTCCTGAGCACCGGTGCCCAAAACTGGACACAGTACTCCATGTGCGGTCTAACTAGGGATTTGTACAGAGGCAGTATAATGCTCTCATCATGTGTATCCAGACCTCTTTTAATGCACCCCATGATCCTGTTTGCCTTGGCAGCTGCTGCCTGGCACTGGCTGCTCCAGGTAAGTTTATCATTAACTAGGATCCCCAAGTCCTTCTCCCTGTCAGATTTACCCAGTGGTTTCCCGTTCAGTGTGTAATGGTGATATTGATTCCCTCTTCCCATGTGTATAACCTTACATTTATCATTGTTAAACCTCATCTGCCACCTTTCAGCCCAAGTTTCCAACTTATCCAGATCCATCTGTAGCAGAATACTATCTTCTCTTGTATTAACTGCTTTACATAGTTTTGTATCATCTGCAAATATCGATATTTTACTGTGTAAACCTTCTACCAGATCATTAATGAATATGTTGAAGAGAACAGGTCCCAATACTGACCCCTGCGGTACCCCACTGGTCACAGCGACCCAGTTAGAGACTATACCATTTATAACCACCCTCTGCTTTCTATCACTAAGCCAGTTACTAACCCATTTACACACATTTTCCCCCAGACCAAGCATTCTCATTTTGTGTACCAACCTCTTGTGCGGCACGGTATCAAACGCTTTGGAAAAATCGAGATATACCACGTCCAATGACTCACCGTGGTCCAGTCTATAGCTTACCTCTTCATAAAAACTGATTAGATTGGTTTGACAGGAGCGATTTCTCATAAACCCATGCTGATATGGAGTTAAACAGTTATTCTCATTGAGATAATCCAGAATAACATCCCTCAGAAACCCTTCAAATATTTTACCAACAATAGAGGTTAGACTTACTGGCCTATAATTTCCAGGTTCACTTTTAGAGCCCTTTTTGAATATTGGCACCACATTTGCTATGCGCCAGTCCTGCGGAACAAACCCTGTCGCTATAGAGTCACTAAAAATAAGAAATAATGGTTTATCTATTACATTACTTAGTTCTCTTAGTACTCGTGGGTGTATGCCACGAGTATCTCGGACCAGGGTACCCAGTTTACAGAATAGGTGACCAACCAACTGTGGAAGCTGTGTGGCATAAAGTTCATTGGAAGCGCCCCGTACCACCCGCAAACCAATGGGTTGTGTGAATGATTTAAAGGGACATTAAAACAGCTCATTGGGACTTTTACCAGGACCTACAGGGACTGGGAGAAATTCTTGCCACACCTCCTGTTTGCCTATCAGGAGGTGCCCCAAGAATCCACGGGGTTCTCCCCGTTCGAACTGGCACACGGGAGACAGGTAAGGGGACCCCTAGACTTAGTGTTAGAACACTAAGAAGGGGAGGGCCTCATAGAAGGGGTACCTTTTGTACCCTATGTGCTGGAATTGCGGGACCGCCTACAGGAGCTGACCCAGGCTGTACGTGAGAACATGCAGGTGACCCAGCGGTACCAGCGCGTACGGTGTAATCGGAGGGCCAGAGAGCGCACCTTGGAAATAGGACAGAAGGTCCTGGTGTTAGAGCCCACTAAGCAGAACAAGTTCCAAGCTGCATGGCAGGGGCCCTACCAGGTAGTGGGGAAAATAGCCAACACAACCTATAATGTCGCCGATTGTGACGACCCCAGGGTTATCCGCATGTTCCACGTGAATATGCTGAAGCCCTACCGGGAGCGCCTTGAAGAGGTAGTGGCCATCTGTGCACCTGAAGCAGAGGATTTAGCCGGACTTCCCTTGCTGGATGTCTTAGGGGAAAGGACTCAGTCAAAACCATGGGACCAGGTACACTTGGGTGAAGACCTAGGCCCCCGGGAGAGACAGCAGGCGGAGGAGTTGTTGAGGCAGCGACAGAGGATGTTTTCGGGGAGACCAGGTTACACTCGCCTGGCACAACACAAGGTTGAGACCAAGGATCAGACCCCCCTGTGACAAAACCCCTTCCGCGTCCCTGAGTCTGTACGGGAGGGGATGCGACAAGAGATGTTGCGTTTAGGGGTCATTGAAGAGTCAGATAATCCCTGAGCATCCCCGGTAGTGTTAGTGCCCAAGAAGGATGGGACTACATGGTTTTGTGTAGACTATCGTAAGCTCAATGAGAAAACAGTGATGGATACATATCCCATGCCGCGTGTGGATGAGTTGTTAGACCAGCTGGCGGGGGCAAAGTATGTGACCACCATCGATCTATGCAAAGGCTAGTGGCAGATTCCCCTTAGTCCTGACGCTATTCCCAAGTCGGCCTTTTTCACCCCGCTTGGCTTACTCCGGTTTTGAGTTATGCCATTCGGGATGAAGAATGCCCCGGCGTCCTTCCAGAGGCTGGCTGACCGGCTTCTGGATGGTCTCCAGGACTATGCTTGTGCCTACCTGGACAACATCGCCCTCTACAGTGCGACATGGGAAGAGCATCTAAATCACCTGGAGACAGTATTGGACAGGATCCACCAGGCCGGAATCACCCTGAACCCAAACAAGTGTCATGTGGGCAAAGCAAAGGTTCAGTATTTAGGGCATTGGGTGGGAAGTGGGAAACAGTGACCAGAACCAGCCAAGATTGAGGCCATAGCCAAATGGCCCACCCCACGCACTAAAACCCAGGTCATGGCGTTTCTGGGGACAGTGGGGTATTACAGGAAATTCGTTCCCAATTACAGCAGCGAAGCCAAGCCCCTCACTGATCTGACCCGTAAGAACCAACCCCGCCTGGTAACCTGGACCCCAGAGTGTGAGGAAGCCTTCCACCAACTAAAGGACGCTCTCACCAATACCCCTGTATTGGCCGCACCCGATCCAACTAAATGTTTCCTAGTTCACACAGACGCTTCTGTGTTTGGATTGGGGTCAGTACTGAGCCAATTCGGGCCGGACGGCCAAGAACACCCAGTAGTTTACATGAGTCGGAAACTACTGCCCCGTGAAGTAAGCTATGCGGCCATCGAGAAGGAGTGCCTGGCGGTAGTATGGACACTCAAAAAGTTGCAACCATATTTGTATGGACAACAGTTTTCCCTCCTAACGGACCATAATCCCCTAGTCTGGCTTAATCGGGTCTCCGGAGACAATGCCAGATTGCTGTGGTGGAGTTTAGCCCTACAACCTCTGGACTTCACCATCCACTACAGACCCGGCAAACAAAACGGTAACGCCGATGGACTAAGTCGACAAAGGGAACTTGTGCGAACCCCATAAATTTCGGTCATCCCCAAACCGATCCATTAAGGATCAGACCGTGTATGCCGATCGCGTCGCTGAAAAGGGGAGCCGTGTTGCGTGTTACGGAACCACTCAGCACCCAGAATATGTTGTGCAGTTATATGTATGTATAATTGGTTCCATGTTAGACGCATGTCCCTAATGCATCAGCCCACAGGCTGCGCCCCTGGGCAGAGGGGATACGATAGTCCCCTTTTGTCTGCCCCCCCCTCACCTGTGTAATTCCCACAGTAAATATCGACATGCTCCGGCCACCTGCGGCTATTGTAATGTATGTCTGGCCTGCCGCTTTTCTATTGGCCTGCCCTCTCTATCTAAAGTTTTTTTCTGACTGGAAATACGTGGAGAAGCAGTGATCTTTTATATGCGCCCATGTAATCAAGAAATTCCAGCCAGCGTCCTTCATTCAGACTCCAGCCAAAGCAGAGTGGACCTCCGAAAACACGGGGTGGTACTGAAAGAGGTACCCCAGATTGATAGACCCTGTTATACCTGGGATCCGCTCCTCTTCACTGCCGACGCTGGACACAGAGGACAGGGCCTGACCACCCTCAGCTCTTCATCCTCCCGACCTCCCCTCATCTCAGGGACCTGGGTGAGTCCCAACATGAATTTGTTTGTTGTTAATGTATATACAGCAGTTGCACCTATATAATGTGCATAGACTGCTGTATATACAATATATGTGATACTGCTATGTATACTGTATATAATCACTGTATCACCTATATAATGTATGTATAGCAGTCTATATACATTACATAGGGAATCCTGCTACTGGTGTGTATATATGTTATATAGGTGAAACTGCAGTGTGTGTGTTTGTTTGTTTGTTTGTTTGCTATGTATATATATATATATATATATATATATATATATATATATATAATCTCCAATGATGAATTTCATAGAGAAAAGTAGAACGGCACTAGGTTATACCTGCAGTTTTCTGTGGCTGCAGCCGCAAAAGTTCCCTGTACAATATCAGGTGGTATCTTGCACTGGCTTTGTGGTGCTCAACATTGATTAGCAGTCCAAGAGCAACATATACAAAGAAAGAGGAAAATGTGGCCCTCACCAGCTTGTGCTGCGATAAAAAAGTCCTTTTTTGCGCCAAAGCATGGACTGAGGACATCATAATAACAGCTGCAGGTATATACGAGGGTGCAAGGTCACCGAGGACGACGGCTGTTTCTCATGGACTGCGCTTCAACGGGTCCAGGTGCGTCCATTGAAGCGCAGTCCGCGTGAAACGGTCATCATCCTCTGTCACCTTGCACCCTCGTATATACCTGCAGCTGTTATTATGATGTCCTCAGTCCATGCTATGGCACAATAAAGGACTTTTTTATCGCAGCCCAAGCTGGTGAGTGCCACATTTTCTTCTTTCTTTGTATTTATATATATATATATATATATATATATAGTGTAGCGTGGCTAAAGGTTGTATAGTCGACGGGAGATATGTGTCACATAGATGGCTTGTTGCTGTATCATAACCCTGCCTATCTATGTGTGTTTCAGGACCTGTGGTGATGTCAGAACCACATGTCTAATCATGTGATGGGTTCCTGGGTGTGGTTAGACCTATAAAAGAAAGGCTAATGTTTAACACAGCAGATGTGTGTGGAGGTGAAACCCTCCATAGTGTGTTAAGGCTCCAGGAGTGAGCCTGAAGGACTGGACACTTGTATTTTCTGTTCCTGAGCTAAAGGCTATTTGATTTCTGTTATCTGCTATGTGGTTTATGGAGCAATAAACCCTCTGAACTTTTAATGGAACATGCCTCCTGAGTGTCAGCCTTCGCACCTGAGCGAGAGTAACCCCTATAATATATATTAATATGTGCATATGTATGTGTATGTGTGTGTGTGTATGTGTACTCTGGAGGACAGAGAATGAACTTCAATCCAATATTTCGGCCAGCGTGCAGCCAGCGGGTAAAGAAAGGATGAATCAAACACCCATAAAACTCCGCCCATATGACCCAAAACCGGTCCCGCCAAATTCAGGTGACTGGTTCCTTTAATCAGTTGATGATATAAAGTCTGTCAGAGCAACAGTAATAACATTCACACACTCGTCTAAGGGATATCCGGACTCACCAGCAAGACACCATAAATAGTAATAGGTATGCAGCGCTGGAGTACAGCTCATCTGTATAAGGAGAAGAGTGCTGTAGATTGTTTTTCCTGGTGAAATTTTATAGGAGGCACAGAGTATGTCTGCTACTCGTGTGTATTGCACCTTCTAATATGACCACTTTTCGGTAAACGCAGGACACATGCTCGCGAGACCAGAAGTGACGCGATCGGCAGAATATGTTGCTCATCTGCACCATCTTTTTAGGTCCACATGTCTCGGGATATGATTAAGGCCGGGGACACACACAACATATAAAAAAATGGTCCGTTTTTGACGGACGAGAATTGCACAAATGTTACCAAAACAGTGATCCGTGTGCAGTGTGAGGATGCGCTTTTCTCGCATCAAATGATCCGTATGACATCCGTGTGGCATCCGTATGGCATCCGTATGGCGAGATTTTCTCACACACTTGCAAAATGAGCAAATAATGGCTGAGCCTTTCCTGTCACCTGCCCAATGCCTGAGAATTTCTCGCAAGTCACACTGATGGTCCGTGTGCTGTGCTATTTTTTCTCACCCCCATAGACTTTCATTGGCGATTCTCGGCCTAGATACACGGACAATCGCAGCATGCTGCGATTTCACTCGGATCCTGAATACGGCCGAGAAAATATCGGATGATGAGAGCTGCCCCATAGATTAACTTTGGGACGAGCGCTATGCGTTTTTTTATCGCATTGCACTCGTCCGTATTATGGTCTAGTGTGACCCCGGCCTAAAGCAGATCACATGTCCACAATTCTGGATATGACTAGGTCATAAGGATATGTCACCATGTGGTGCCATCTTGTGGGATCCGGATATAAGTATGCAAATACCAAAAATAAGATATGTAAGTGGTGCCCATTAATGAAATTGCAATATAGAATATTTATATATAAAAGTTATAATATGGGAAGATAAGAATATTCTAGCCTCTAAAATAATAGAATACATCAGAAAATGATTTATAGTAAAAGGTTAGTGTTAGTCACATATCATAACTCTAATATGTTAGTCTGTTTAGGGAGGAAATAAAGAGAACAGAAGAGAGCAATCATGCGGAAATCCTAAAAGCGTGCACAAAATATGAAATATTATAAAAGTGAAACCATACCTGTCCTGAAGAAGGAAATCAGGTGGTACGTGTATGTTAATGAAAATAAAAAAAATAGCATAACATAAAACTTAATATTTCATATTCTCTATTTAACCCCCTTGGTTCTAGAGTGTCCACACTGGGAATCCAAAATTATTCACAGAGTTTCAAAGTCTTAATCCTATTGCCCCCTCATCTTCGTAAAGGAATGTTTTCCAATACCTGCAATTTGAATTTTGAATAGAGTTGAGCGACTTTTACTTTTTTAGGATCGAGTCGGGTTTCGTGAAACCCGACTTTGTCAAAAGTTGGGTCAGGTGAAACTGGACGAATATTTTGAAAAGTCGGGGGCCGACCGAAACACGAAACCCAATGCACGTCAATGGGGAATCAAATTCGGCAGTGAGTGGAGGACAAGAAAATACCTACAGTGCCCATTTTAATGCCAAAAACATCAATTCTTATTTCTTAAGCTTGTCAATCTTAATTTACTTTATAATAATAGTTGGGCATTGAAAACAGGGAGTCATTTGGCTTAAGTTGTTGGGGGGGTATGGCTTGCTCAAGATTTTTGTGGGTCCAGGAAACGCGGAATACGTCAGGGCAGTGGAGCAGGGAGAGGTAAGTATTTCAACTTTGCAAATGCTGTGATACTGAGCAAGCGGGGGGGCCACTCATTGGCACTTCGCACTGGCACAGGGCCCATCATAGTACGGCGGTGTGTTTGATGGCGAGTGGTGCCTCCCACTGCCAGAGACACTTTTGCGTACTATGAGGGGCCATGTGCCAGTGACGTCGCCAACGAGTATGCCCCCGCAGCTGATGAAGGAACCTTCACTTTCATCTGTATCTTCCTCTTTGTCCCCATGTAAGGTGGTATAGTATGCGGGAAGGGGAACCTGACTTTCAGCAGGATCAGATTCATGCTGTGTAGAGTGCAAGGGGAATGTAGTGGTCTGGGTCAATGTACCAGCAGACTCATCTAGCAGTGGCTGGGCAATGGGCAGGATGAGGAGGAGACAAAGATATAGGCCCAAACAATAAAGTAGGCTAAATGCAGTTCAAAATTGGTAACAGGACTAAACAGGCGGCATTGCTTTGTTCAGTGTGAGGACAACTGTAATGAGTGGCGCAGACACAGTTAGTAGGCCCAAAATAAAAAAGTAAGCTAAAGGCAGTTCAAAATTGGTAACAGGACTAAACAGGCAGCATAGCTTTGTTCAGTGGAGGACAACTGTTATGAGTGACGCAGACACAGTTAGTAGGCCCAAAATAAAAAAGTAGGCTAAATGCAGTTTAAAATTGGTAACAGGACTAAACAGGCGGCATTGCTTTGTTCAGTGGAGGACAACTGTAATGAGTGGCGCAGACACAGTTATTAGGCCCAAAATAAAAAAGTAGGTTAAATGCAGTTCAAAATTGGTAACAGGAGTAAACAGGCGGCCTAGCTTTGTTCAGTGGAGGACAACTGTAATGAGTGGTGCAGGCACAGTTAGTAGGCCCAAATACAAAAGTAAGCTAAAAGCAGTTCAAAATTGTTAACAGGATTAAACAGGCGGCATTTCTTTTTTCAGTGGAAGACAACTGTAATGGGTGGTGCAGACACAGTTAGTAGGCCAAAAATAAAAAAAGTTGGCTTAATGCAGTTCAAAATTGGTAACAGGACTAAACAGGCAGCATAGCTTTGTTCAGTGGAGGACAACTGTAATGAGTGGCGCAGACACAGTTAGTAGGCCCAAATACAAAAGTAGGCTAAAAGCAGTTCAAAATTGGTAACAGGATTAAACAGGCGGCATAGCTACTGTAGGTACTGGGGTGGGCTCCTCTGCTGAGTAGCAGACAATGGTAGTAGGCGCAAAGTATTAACTGGTCAAAATGGAGGCCAGGGCCCCTGTATATTTTAACTATCATCTATCATTTCCACAAATTTGTATTGGCAGTGGCATTGAAGGATTTACCAGCACAGATTACACAGTGGTGGAGCAGGGAGAGGTAAGTATTGCAAGTGGTAGAGCACTGTTCGAGCTGGGCGGATACTCTCTCGTGGGCGGCGGTACTGGCACAGGGCCCTTCATATTACGACGGTGTGTCTGACGTTGGTTGTGCACCACCACCGTCAGAGACACTTCATTGTACTATGAGGGACCCTGTGCCAGTGCCGTCACCCAAGAGTGGGCACACCCACCTGTCCAGGCAAACTTCACTTGCACGGGTGCTTGTGCCAGGTGGTAACCACGGCCCTGTGGGGGGAGTCAGCCCATTTAGGGAGGTATAAAAATGGCCTATGGTGGACAATCAGCAGCTGCAATTGGCGGAAATAGAGAAGTCAGTAAGAGGAGGCCAAAAGAAGGACATTTTTCAGGCAAGCTACGTGTCAGCAGGAGAAGGTGGGGCAAAATAAAACCACCAGGTTACTGGTTGGCCTGCCTCCTGGATCCACAATATAAAGGAAAATTACAAAATATCATGCCACATGAGAACCTTGAGCAAATATTGGCTACCAAACAAGCAACTCTTGTAGACCGTTTGGTTCAGGCTTTCCCAGCACACAGCGGCGGTGATGCTTCTCACACGAGCTGTAGGGGGCAACATGGCAGAGGTGTTAGAGGTGCACAAATCCAAAGTAGCGTTGGACAAAGGGGTTTTATGACCAGATAAGGGAGCCTCCGAGGCCTTGTGTAGCCAGATGATGACGCTGGCACAACACCTCCAGCCTTAGGTGCTATTGTGCTTTTGCCACTACCACCAGATGCACCACCACCACCATCAGTACCAGCTCGCAACCACCGTCCACGGCCTCTTCATCCTGACTTCCTCATTTTTTGGAAAATCTAACCAAAATAACAACCGTTATATGGTACTGTAAAACAAGGTAGAAGATGTATATAAACGTGTTGAGATTTTAAATCTCCCTTTTTTGGGCGGGAGACTGAACAAAAAATCAGGCCCTGTGCAAAAAACAACACAATGTAAGTGGCTGAAAGTTTCTGGCTGACATACGACAAACTAACAGGACAGAAGTATATCCACTTTGTCAGAATTTGAATCTCCGCTTTTTTTTTGGGAGACTGAACCACAACTTAGTCCCAGTGTATATAACAACGCAATCTGAGTGGCAGAAAGTGGCTGGCTGATATACGACAAACTAACAGGACAGAAGTATATCCACTTTGTGAGAATTTGAATCTCCTTTTTTTGGGGGGAGACTAAACCACTACTTAGGCCCAGTGTGTATAACAATGCTATCCAAGTGGCAGAAAGTGGCTGTCTGATATATGACAAACTAACAGGACAGAAGTATATCCACTTTGTGAGAATTTGAACCTCCCTTTTTTTTTAGGAGACTGAACCACTACTTAGGCCCAGTGTGTATAACAGCGCTATCTAAGTGGCAGAAAGTGGCTGGCTGATATATGACAAATTAACAGGGCAGAAGTATATCCACTTTGTGAGAATTTGAATCTCCCTTTTTTGGGGGGGAGACTGAACCACTACTTAGGCCCAGTGTATATAGCAATACAATGTAAGTGGCAGAAAGTGGTTGGAAGATATATGAAAAAATGCAAGGACTGTAGTACAAATTCAATCTCCCTACAATGATCTCAAGACAAGTATGGCAGCAATAAAAAGGACATACACAAAGAAGAACAGACTAGGTCCTATAAACGGGGATCACCACAACGGATATGACATAAATGTAAACACAGCTTTAATTGGGAAACACAGAAAAAGTGACAAAAACACTTACATTTAAAAACATTTAAAAAGCATAATAATGCTAAACATTGCAGCCCCTAATATGGCAGTAAACCACGTAGGACTCAACCATATAACATCATATACAATATGTTAGTACAAGAACCAACCTGGCCATGTAGGCTATAGTACCTTGGCACTCCCCCGGGTAATTTACACCCGTGTACAAAGTACTGATGACAGATATAGAAAATAACAACTATGTGAAGCTCATGCGAACTTGCTAATCCCTAGACCCAAGGTCCAGTATAAAGACTGTACCTCACAAACCTGCCTAGTGATAGAAAAACAAATGTGCATATGAATGCATACAATACATGATAACAAAAGGCATTAGCAAACGGAGCAGTCACTTGTGATATGCGACCAAAAGGTACCACAGGGAGAATATCAAGGCCGCATGTAAAACAAGGCAATCAATGTATAATACCCAGAGGCATATGTTGCCTAAACCTGTAGAGCCTCTAATGGGAGTCCTAATGTGGGCTACTAAGAGGCGTTATACAGGAAGCACTCTGGTCCCCCTGGCAACCTTACTGATACACCAATGGTGCCTGGACGCCGGAGCATGCGCAGATCAAGGCAGAGGAGGGACGGGGCTCTGTATGATGCGACTTGGAAAACTTCATGCAGCCGACAAGGAGCAACACAGCTGATTGCGGTAACGTCATTATGTATCTGTATATATAAGTGGCACACACTTGGTCTTGAGATTACCCCTGACGAAGCCACCCTGTGTGGTGGCGACACGCGTTGGGTCTCTTAGTAGCCCACATTAGGACTCCCATTAGAGGCTCTACAGGTTTAGGCAACATTGTATTGTATGCATTCATATGCACATTTGTTTTTCTATCACTAGGCAGGTTTGTGAGGTACAGTCTTTATACTGGACCTTGGGTCTAGGGATTAGCAAGTTCGCATGAGCTTCACATAGTTGTTATTTTCTATATCTGTCATCAGTACTTTGTACACGGGTGTAAATTACCCGGGGGAGTGCCAAGGTACTATAGCCTACATGGCCAGGTTGGTTCTTGTACTAACATATTGTATATGATGTTATATGGTTGAGTCCTACGTGGTTTACTGCCGTATTAGGGGCTGCAATGTTTAGCATTATTATGCTTTTTAAATGTTTTTAAATGTAAGTGTTTTTGTCACTTTTTCTGTGTTTCCCAATTAAAGCTGTGTTTACATTTATGTCATATCCGTTGTGGTGATCCCCATTTATAGGACCTAGTCTGTTCTTCTTTGGGTATGTTCATCTCTGTATAGGTCCTGGTGGTATCCCATGGTCCGTGGTGCCCCCTTACAAGTATTTTGTGAGCAATAAAAAGAACTGCTGCACACAAAAGCGTGGACAAGTAAACAAGATAACTGTGCAGAAATGAGCAACAGGATTTTTGCTTTTAAAAAAGCAGTTGGTTTGCACAGCGGCGTGCAGACAGCAATGCAGCTATCAGGGAGCCTTATAAGGCAGCCTAAAAAGCTACAGGGCTGAAAAAATATAGCCAATTTTGGAAACATTAATTTTTATTAGGAAGTTAAAAGGGTTAAAAGTTGACCAGCGATTTCTCATTTTAACAACAAAATTTGCAAAACCATTTTTTTAGGGACCACCTCATACTTGAAGTCACTTTGAGAGGTCTATATGACAGAAAATGCCCAAAAGTGACACCATTCTAAAGAACTACACCCCTAAATGTACTCAAAACCACATTCAAAAAGTTTATTAACCCTTCAGGTGCTTCACAGGAATTTTAGGAATAGTTAAAAAAAAATTGAACATTTAACTTTTTTTTACAAAATTTTTAATTCAGATCCAATTTTTTTTATTTTACCAAGGGTAACAGGAGAAATTTGACCACAAAAGTCGTTGTACAATTTGTCCTGAGTACATCGATACCTCATATGTGGGGGTAAACTACTGTTTGGGCACATGGCAGAGCTCAGAAGGGAAGGAGAGCCATTTGACTTTTCAAAGCAAAATTTGCTGGAATTGAGATCAGACACCATGTCGCATTTGGAGAGCCTCTGATGTGCCTAAACAGTGGAAAACCCCCACAAATGACACAATTTTGGAAAGTAGACCCCCTAAGGAACTAATCTAAATATGTGATGAGCACTTTGAAACTCAAAGTGCTTCACAGAAGTTTATAATGTAGAGCTATAACAAAAAATCATATTTTTTCACACAAAATGATTTTTCGCCCCCAATTTTTTATTTTCCCAAGGGTAACAGGACAAATTGGACCTCAATAGGTGTTGTTCAATTTGTCCTGAGTATGCTGATACCCCATATGTGGGGGAAAACCACTGTTTGTGCGCATGTTGGAACTCAGAAGGGAAGTAGCGCTGTTTGACTTTTCAATGCAAAATTTGCTGGAATTGAGATTGGGCACCATGTTGCGTTTGGAGAGCCCTTGATGAGCCTAAACAAAGGAAACCCCCCACACGTGACACCATTTTGGAAAGGAGACCCCATAAGGAACTAATCTAGTTGTGAGGTGAGCACTTTGAACCCTCAAGTGCTTCACAGAAGTTTATAAGGTAAATTGTTTATTTTCCCAAGAGTAACAGGACAAATTGGAAGACAAAAGTTGTTGTGCAATTTGTCCTGAGTACGCTGACTCCCCATATATTGGGGTAAACCACTGTTTGGGCACATGGCAGAGCTGGGAAAGGAAGGAGCACCATTTGACTTTTCAATGCACAATTGGTTGGAATTTAGATCGGAACCCGTGTTGCGTTTGGAGAGCCCCTGATGTGTCTAAACAGTGGAAACCCCCCACAAGTGACCAAATTTTGGAAAGAAGACCCCTAAGGAACTTATCTAGATGTGTGGTGAGCAATTTGATCCAATTGTTTTCCTAAATTTCAGAATGTAAAGCCGTGAAAATAAAAAATCATTTTTTTTCACAAAATGATCTTTCAGCCTGCAATTTTTTATTTTTCCAAGGGTAACAGGAGAAATTGGACCCCAAACGTTGATGTGCAATTTGTCCTGAATATGCTGATACCCTATATGTTGGGGGGAACCACTGTTTGGGCACATGGCAGAGCTCGGAAAGGAAGGAGCGCTGTGTTGGAATGCAGACTTTGATGGAATGGTCTGAGGGTGTCACGTTGCGTTTGCAGAGCCCATGATGTACCTAAACAGTAGAAAACAAAAGGGGAGAAGCCAGCGCTGCTGGTGGTCAGAACGCAATACAAAAAGTGCAAATGCACATATTAATTTCTGACTGTATATCAAAATGAGACATTTAGCAAAAAATTGATCAATTCTTTGAGCCACCCCACCACATCACGGCAATCTCATGGGGCAGTCCTACTCTACGATTTTTATATTCGCTGTACCATTATGGCCTCCTTAATATATTAGGAGAAAGACCACATTAGTTCCAATCTATGTTTTTTTTGGTTATATTCACTGTGCCATTACGGCCTCCTAAATGTGTTAAAAGAGGGCCATATTGAGTGCAAACTGTACCTGTAGCGTTTCTGAATCACTCCCATGGTGCCAGAAAGGGTATGCGCAAATAAAGGTCGACCAGGTCCAAATATGGACATTTCAGATCTGACCTCCACACTGCCTGACCAGCACCATAGATAAAGAGAGAGACAGGCCCAGGCACAGGTGCACTAATCAAAACAGAGTCTGGGGCAGGGCAGGGCTGCTTTATGTGTGTACAGCAGCCTAGATCAATCACAATGAAAACAGAAAGAACGGCGTAAATGACCAAGTGCACACGGCAACAGTGGTGGTCAGCCACAAACCAATATAAAACCAAAGGGGAGAAGTCAGCGCTGCTTGTGGTCAGAACGCAATACAAAAAGTGCAAATGCACATATTAATTTCTGACTGTATATCAAAATGAGACATTTAGCAAACAATTGATCAATTCTTTGAGCCATCCCACCACATCACGGCAATCTCATGGGGCAGTCCTACTCTACGATTTTTATATTTGCTGTGCCATTACGGCCTCCTTAATATATTAGAAGAAAGGCCACATTAGTCCCACTCTACTTTTTTTTAGTCATATTTGCTGTGCCATTACGGCCTCCTAAATGTGTTAAAAGCGGGACCATATTGAGTGAAAACCGTACCTGTAGCATTTCTGAATCACTCCCATGGCGCCAGAAAGGGTATGCACAAATAAAGGTCGAACAGGTCAAAACATGGACATTTCAGATCTGACCTCCACACTGCCTGACCAGCACCATAGATAAAGAGAGAGACAGGCCCAGGCACAGGTGCACTAATCAAAACAGAGCCTGGGGCAGGGCAGGGCTGCTGCATGTGTGTACAGCAGCATAGATCAATCACAATGAAAACAGAAAGAACGGCGTAAATGACCAAGTGCGCACGGCAACAGTGGTGGTCAGCCATAAACCAAAATAAAACAAAAGGGGAGAAGCCAGCGCTGCTTGTGGTCAGAACGCTCGTCACGGCAGGGTGGCTTAAATAATTGATCAATTGTTTGCTAAATGTCTCATTTTGATATACAGTCAGAAATTAATATGTGCATTTGCACTTTTTGTATTGCATTCTGACCACAAGCAGCGCTGTCTTCTCCCCTTTTGTTTTATATTGGTTTGTGGCTGACCACCACTGTTGCCGTGCGCGCTTAGTCATTTATGTTGTTTTTTCTGTTATCATTGTGATTGATCTAGGCTGCTGTACACACATGCAGCAGCCCTGCCTTGCCCCAGGCTCTGTTTTGATTAGTGCACCTGTGCCTGGGCCTGTCTCTCTCTTTATCTATGGTGCTGGTCAAGCAGTGTGGAGGTCAGATCTGAAATGTCCATGTTTGGATCTGGTCGACCTTTATTTGCGCATACCCTTTCTGGTGCCATGGGAGTGATTCAGAAATGCTACAGGTACAGTTTGCACTCAATATGGTTCCGCTTTTAACACATTTAGGAGGCTGTAATGGAACAGCGAATATAACCAAAGAAAACGTAGAGTGGAACTAATGTGGTCTTTCTCCTAATATATTAAGGAGGCCATAATGGTACAGCGAATATAAAAATCGTAGAGTAGGACTGCCCCATGAGATTGCCGTGATGTGGCAGGGTGGCTCAAAGAATTGATCAATTGTTTGCTAAATGTCTCATTTTGATATACAGTGCCTACAAGTAGTATTCAACCCCCTGCAGATTTAGTAGGTTTAATAAGATGCAAATAAGTTAGAGCCTTCAAACTTCAAACAAGAGCAGGATTTATTAACAGATGCATAAATCTTACAAACCAAAAAGTTTTGTTGCTCAGTTAAATTTTTATAAATTTTAAACATAAAAGTGTGGGTTAATTATTATTCAACCCCTAGGTTTAATATTTTGTGGAATAACCTTTGTTTGCACTTACAGCTAATAATCGTCTTTTATAAGACCTGATCAGGCCAGCACAGGTCTCTGAAGTTATCTTGGCCCACTCCTCCATGCAGATCTTCTCCAAGTTATCTAGGTTCTTTGGGTGTCTCATGTGGACTTTAATCTTGAGCTCCTTCCACAAGTTTTCAATTGGGTTAAGGTCAGGAGACTGACTAGGCCACTGCAACACCTTGATTTTTTTGCCTCTTGAACCAGGCCTTGGTTTTCTTGGCTGTGTGCTTTGGGTCGTTGTCATGTTGGAAGATGAAATGATGACCCGTCTTAAGATCCTTGATGGAGGAGCGGAGGTTCTTGGCCAAAATCTCCAGGTAGGCCGTGCTGTCCATCTTCCCATGGATGCGGACCAGATGGCCAGGCCCCTTGGCTGAGAAACAGCCCCACAGCATGATGCTGCCACCACCATGCTTGACTGTAGGGATGGTATTCTTGGGGTCGTATGCAGTGCCATCCAGTCTCCAAACGTCACGTGTGTGGTTGGCACCAAAGATCTCGATCTTGGTCTCATCAGACCAGAGAACCTTGAACCAGTCAGTCTCAGAGTCCTCCAAGTGATCATGAGCAAACTGTAGACGAGCCTTGACATGACGCTTTGAAAGTAAAGGTACCTTACGGGCTCGTCTGGAACGGAGACCATTGCGGTGGAGTACGTTACTTATGGTATTGACTGAAACCAATGTCCCCACTGCCATGAGATCTTCCCGGAGCTCCTTCCTTGTTGTCCTTGGGTTAGCCTTGACTCTTCGGACAAGCCTGGCCTCGGCACGGGAGGAAACTTTCAAAGGCTGTCCAGGCCGTGGAAGGCTAACAGTAGTTCCATAAGCCTTCCACTTCCGGATGATGCTCCCAACAGTGGAGACAGGTAGGCCCAACTCCTTGGAAAGGGTTTTGTACCCCTTGCCAGCCTTGTGACCCTCCACGATCTTGTCTCTGATGGCCTTGGAATGCTCCTTTGTCTTTCCCATGTTGACCATGTATGAGTGCTGTTCACAAGTTTGGTGAGGGTCTTAAATAGTCAGAAAAGGCTGGAAAAAGAGATAATTAATCCAAACATGTGAAGCTCATTGTTCTTTGTGCCTGAACTACTTCTTAATACTTTAGGGGAACCAAACAGAATTCTGGTGGGTTGAGGGGTTGAATAATAAATGACCCTCTGAAAAGACTTTTCACAATTTAAAAAAAAAATAAACAAAGAAATAACATTCTTTTTTGCTGCAGTGCATTTCACACTTCCAGGCTGATCTACAGTCAAAATGTCACAATGCCAAGTTAATTCCAAATGTGTAAACCTGCTAAATCTGCAGGGGGTTGAATACTACTTGTAGGCACTGTACAGTCAGAAATTAATATGTGCATTTGCACTTTTTGTATTGCGTTCTGACCACAAGCAGCGCTGGCTTCTCCACTTTTGTTTTAAACAGTAGAAACTCCCACAAGTGACCCCATATTGGAAACTAGACCCCCTAAGGAACTTATCTAGTTGGGTTGTGAGAAATTTGAACCCCCAGGTATTTCGCTAAAGTTTATAATGCAAAACCGTGAAAATAAAAAAAATTTTTTTCACAAAAATGATATTTTAGCCTCAAAAGTTTTATTTTCTCAAGGGTAACAGGAGAAATTGGACCCCAAAAGTTGTCCAATTTGTCCTGAGTATGCTGAAAACCCATATGTCGGGGGAACCACCATTTGGGTGCATGGCAGAATTCGGAAGGGAAGGAGCGCTGTGTTGGAATGCAGACTTTGATGGAATGGTCTGAGGGTGTCAGATTGTGTTTGCAGAGCCCCTGATGTACCTAAACAGTAGAAACTCCCACAAGTGACCCCATATTGGAAATTAGACCCCCCAAGGAACTTATCCACTTGTGTTGTGAGAACTTTGAACCCCAAAGTGTTTCGCTAAAGTTTATAACGAAGAGCTGTTAAAATAAAAAATATTTTTTTTTCCACAAAAATGATGTTTTAGCTCCAAAATTTTTATTTTCCCAAGGGTAACGGGAGAAATTGGACCCTAAAAGTTATTGTCCAATTTGTCCTGAGTACGCTGATACCCCATATGTGGGGGGAGCCACTGTTTGGGCACACGGCAGAGCTCGGAAGGGAAGGAGCGCCGTTTGGAATGCAGACTTAGATGAATTGGTCTGCAGGCGTCACGTTGCATTTGCAGAGCCTCTGATGAACTTAAACAGTATAAACCCCGCACAAGTGACCCCTTATTGGAAATTAGACCCCCCTAGCAACTTTTCTAGATGTGTTGTGAGAGTTTTGAACCAACAAGTGTTTCACTACAGTTTATAGCACAGAGGCGTGAAAATAAAAAATCTTTCTTTTTTCCACAAAAATTATTTTTAGCCCCCGGTTTTGTATTTTTCCAAGAGTAACAGGAGAAATTGGACACCAAAGTTGGTGACCTGAGTACGCTGATACACATGTTGGGGTTAACCCCTGTTTGTGTGCATGGGAGAGCTCGGAAGGAAAAGAGCACTGTTTTACTTTTCAACGCAGAATTGGCTGGAATTGAGATCAGATACCATGTCGAGTTTGGAGAGCCCCTGATATGCCTAAACAGTAGAAACCCCCCAATTCTAACTGAAACCCTAACCCAAACACACCCCTAACCCTAATCCCAACCCTACCCCAAACACACTTCTAACCCTAATCCCAACCATAACCCTAACCACACCCCTAAATCTAATCCCAACCGTCAATGTAATCCAAACTTTAATTTTAGCCCCAACCCTAATCCTAACTTTAGCCCCAACCCTAACCCTAACTAGCCCCAGCCCTAACCCTAATTTTAACCCCAACCATTACCCTAACTTTAGCCCCAACCCTAACCCTAACTTTAGCCGCAACCCTAACCCTAACCACAACCCTAACCCCAACCCTAACTATAGTCTCAACCCTAACCCTAACTTTACCCCCACCCCTAACCCTAACTTTAGCCCCAACCCTTACTCTAACCCTAACCCTACCTTTAGCCCCAACCCTAACCCTAACCCTAATGGGAAAATGGAAATAAATAGATTTTTTTAAAAAATTTATTATCTTTCCCTAACTACGGGGTGATAAAGGGGGGTTTGATTTACTTTTATAGCTTTTTTTGGGCGGATTTTTTTGATTGGCAGCTGTCACACACTAAAAGATTCTTTTTATTCAAAAAATAGTTTTTTGCATCACCACATTTTGAGAGCTATAATTTATCCATATTTCGTCCCACAGAGTCATGTGAGGTCTTGTTTTTTGCAGGACGAGTTGATATTTTTATTGGTACAATTTTTGGGCACATGACTTTTTTGATCGCATTTTATTCTGATTTTTGGGAGGCAGAATGAACAAAAACCAGCAATTCCTGAATTTCTTTTAGGGGGGTGTTTATACCATTCCACGTGTGGTAAAATTGATAAAGCAGCATTATTTTTCGGGTGAGTATGATTAAAGCGATACCTCATTTATATAATTTTTTTATGTTTTGTCGCTTTTACACAATAAAACTATTTTATATAAAAAATAATTGTTTTTGCATTGCTTTATTCTGAGGGCTGTAACTTTTATATTTTTCTGCTGATGATGCTGTATGGCTGCTTTTTTTTGCAGGGCAAGATGTCGTTTTTAGCGGTACCATGGTTATTTATAACCGTCTTTTTTATCTCATTTTATTGCACTTTTTGTTCGGCAACATGATGATAAAGCATTGTTTTTTGCCTCGTTTTTTATTTATTTTTTTGCGGTGTTCACTGAAGGGGTTAGCTAGTGGGATAGTTTTATAGAGCGGGTCATTACGGACGCGGCAATACCAAATATGAGTACTTTTATTGTTTTTTTCTTATTTACATAAATAAATGGATTTATTGGAAAAAAAAAATATATATATATATATATATATATATATATATATATATATATATATTGTTTTCTTTTATTTGGGGTTTTATTTTTTTTTTATACATTCTATTTTTTTTATTTACACTTTATAACATTGTCCCAGGGTGGGACATCACTATATTTCATCAGATCGCTGATCTGACACTTTGCATAACACTGTGTCATATCAGTGATCTGACAGGCAGTGCTGGAGGCTTTCTGGCGCCTGCTCTGAGCAGGCGCCGGCAAGTCACCTCAGTGAAGGACCCGGAAGGAGCCCCATGGTCATTTTGGATCCGGGGACTCCTTCCAGAACACTGGAATAGTGCGATCCCATAACGTTGTTCCAGTGGGAGAGCGCAGGGAGTCCCCGTCCCTGCGCGATGCCCCTCTATGTTGCTGTTACTAGTGACAGTGGCATCAGAGTGGTTAAATGCCCACGATCGGTGCTAGCACCGATCGTGGGCATTGCTGTGGGGTGTCAGCTGTCACATACAGCTGACAACCGCACGAGATCGCCGTAGTGCTCATTGTGAGAAAACGCGATCGTGCCACCGTACAAGTACTGCGGTTTGCGGGTACTCACTTCCCGCAGAGCAGTACTAGTACGGCGCATGTCGGGAAGGGGTTAAAATGTTGATTTAGCTACTGTGTTTTATTTGAATACCTATTTCAATATTAAACTGTATGTGAATGCGGTTGATCATAAACAAATGAAAAATTAAATTAAAACTACATTTTAATTTATTTTTTTCAGAAAAAGGTTACACGGGCTGTTTGCGATTATGTTAGCTTTATAGCATTCTGCACACAAATAAACATACATTAGATTTCTATTACTATAACATGAAATCTAACTAAATATAACTTTGTGTTAACATATTTTGTAAAACAACAAATGAAAAATAAGGAAAACTTCAGTTTTCTTTTTTAGCTCTAACAAGGTGCATTGTGCTCATTAGAATTACATGTTGTTTATTTTGGGAATGTAAGAAACAACTATTGCATCTCCAGTAAAGTAAAAAGTAGAACTTTACAGATCTTTTACTAAGCATACCTTGCGGCAGTTCTGGCTTGTTTTTCCTTATATTGCCCAGCATGGCAAGTTGTCTTTTTCACAACATCTGTCCTAGTTGGTAGAATGTGAAAAAGTTGTCACATGTGACATTTTGTCCGTTAAGTCCATGAGTCAAATTGAGAAAAATTCCCATACCCTGATTTTTTTTCAGCTCTTTCTCTTGGGATTCTTCCTGTATACACTTTAGGATTTACAACGTATGAAATTTTGCTGTCATAAAGTGTCCATATCTTGATGCTGTACTGCTGGTTTACTCAGTATGTATTGTCTGAACGGGCACCTACCTCGGAATGCCACCAGTTGTTCATCAACAGTTACAGCTTCACCAATATTATATAATTTTGGTTAGAATCTCTATCCATTTATTCTGATATGGACTAGTTTTATCTTTATCTAGTCTTTCATTTCAATCTGCTTTATTATCAAACCTCAGTACTCTAGAAATATAATGAAACCTTTCAAGAGACATTGTAGCTCTAAATATTTGGTGACCGGTTCCGGAATTCCACAAACTTTAGTTGATTCACCATAAAATTTGTATACTCCTGCTAAAAGAAGTAAACCAATAAAAGCATTTAGAGCAGTCACATCTAATTAGTTCTCTTTATCACCATAAACTACTTGTCCCTTAATATTTGTAATTTGTATTATAATATTTAGGATAGTCATATTTAGGAACAATGCACATGCTGATCCTATATCAGATATTCTTGATATAGCGTAGCTAGTAGGACCAGGAGTAGCTTTTATGATATTTTCAGAGGACAATCTTAATCTTAATCTTTATTTTTTTATATAGCGCTAATATATTCCACAGCACTTTACAGTTTGCACACATTATCATCGTTGTCCCCGATGGGGCTCACAATCTAAATTCCCTATCAGTATGTCTTTGGAATGTGGGAGGAAACCTGAGTACCCAGAGGAACCCCACGCAAACACGGAAAGAACATACAAACTCCTTGCAGATGTTGTCCAGGGTGGGGCTTGAATCCAGGACTCCAGCGCTGCAAGGCTGCTGTGCTATCCACTGAGCCACCGTACTGCAATCTACCAGCATGACTTGGCTGCAAGTTCCAAATTGCATCCTTATTTTTAGAATGGATTTCTTGCATCTGACTAGTTGTCTGGGTATCATGTTTCTTTTCTATTCCACTTTAGAATCAGAATTTTCAGCATTGCTTTCTCTGTCACTCATGTGGTCCTCCTCTTCGGACACATTTTCCTGTGGGATATCATCTTCTGAATCAGAGGCGTTGACAAGCTCTTCCAATTCAGTGTCATTCAATAGATGTTTTAAAAACATTTTCCAAATTTGGAAATTATGCACAGTCACAACTTGCAACTTGTAGAGTCAACACTATGAACTAAAAAAAACCACAAACTATATAAATAAATAACAATCAAAGAGAAAAAAATCTAGAACCAGTTTCACAACAAAAAAAGCTTATATACTACAATAAGGGCCTCATCGCTCTCCCAGCAGTGAAGAAAGTGCAGTGTGACCGCTACGCAAATGATGCTGGAGCCTCACGTTTGTGATGTTGCAGCATTGCAATCGCAGGGTGCATCTGTGTGAGTGTGATGGGGCCCTAAAACAGACCCTGTTCAAATCTGTACTCAGTGCTCATCCATGCAATCAATATATCACAGCAGTGAGAATACACTCCCTCCTAGACAAACATTAAGTTTACACAAACCTAAGGATACCTTTAGATGGGCACACATTAGCTTACATCATGACACAGTAATCAAAAAAATGGCTTTACAATATGTAATCTAAAGAAAAGAATTGAATAATTTCAGAAGAAAAGCATAGCTTATATGCTACATACCTGTAAAGTGTATTCACAGCTCAGTGTCCTCTCTTGCAGAATCCAGTGTCTTGTCTCTCAGGATCCAAAGTGAAAATACTTGTGTCCTCTTGTAAGATTCTAGCAGAAAAAAGGAGAAACCAAAGGAAATGCTAGTGGGAGCAAAAAGCAAAAATTAACAAAAATATAAAATTGTATGATTAAAAGTTAACAAATCACTATAGCAACCACCAGCATAGGACTTTGTGAAACAAATCACGAACAATCGGGAAGTACCAAGAAGACAAAAAAGGAGAACAACTGACCTAAAATCCAAAAATAGAAAAAGAATACCTTATTAAATAATGCTAACAAGATAAACAACAATAATGGGAATTAAAATGACAATGTATCTAATAACACTTTAAATTGAAAAGATTGCGATTCATAATGGATATTTTCCCTATACAAATCAGTAGTTGTCAACTGGATAATAATAAAGCTGTATTTACTTTAACCCCTTAAAGACCGCCGATACGCCTTTTAACGGCGGCAGTTAAGGGTACTTAAACCACAGCGCCGTTAATTACCGGCGCTGTGGAAAAAGTGAATAGCGCCCCCCAGAGTCAGATTTTCTCTGGGGTCTCGGTTGCCGGGGGTAGCCGAGACCCCAGAGAACATGATTCGGGGTTTCTTTACAGACCCCCGAGTTGCGATCGCCGGTAATTAACCGTTTACCGGCGATCGCAAAAAAAACGCGTTTTCCCTTTTAATGTCTCTGTCCTTTGATGTGATCGCACATCAGAGGACAGAGAAATGGGATCCCCAATAGCCCACCGATACTCACCTGTCTTCCCCGGTGCTTTTTGTGGCTCCCGATGGGCGCCGCCATCTTTTTCTGGCAAAAAAATGGCAGGCGCATAAGCAGTGCGCCCGCCGACCGGCATCCGGAGGATCTTTGGGGTCTCAGCTGCCTGGGGTAGCTGAGACTCCAAAGAACATGATCGGGGTCGGTTTTTACCGACCCCTGTTTTGCGATCGCCGGTAATTAAATTACCGGCGGCCGCAAAAAAAAAAAGTGATCTGTCATTCTATGTCCTCAGATGTGATCGCACATCAGAGGACAGAGATATAGGGGGATTCGTGAACCCTATCATACCTACCAGTCTCCCTGGGTCCTCCTGCGTCCCCTCCTGCCCGCCTGCTTCTTCATCGGGAAAGAAAATGGCGGGTGCATGCGCAGTGCGCCCGCCATCTGCTGCCACCTGCCGGCCGGCAGGAGAGAGGGGTTGGGGCTAAAATTAGGGTTAGGGTTAGGGTTGGGGCTAAATTTAGGGTTAGGGTTAAGGTTGGGGCTAAATTTAGGGTTAGGGTTAGGGCTAGGGTTAGGGTTCGGGCTAGGTTTAGGCTTATTTCACACTTGCGTCGATACGGGGCCGTCGCAATGCGTCGGCACAATGTACCGATGCATGTTTGAAAATTGCGCACATCGTGGGCAGCGGATGCAGTTTTTCAACGTATCCGCTGCCCAGTCTATGTCCTGGGGAGGAGGGGGCAGAGTTACGGCCACGCATGCACGGAAATGGCAGACGCAGCGTACAAAAAAAAGGTTACATTGAACTTTTTTTGTGACGACGGTCCGCCAAGACACAACGGATCCAGTGCACAACGGACGCGACGTGTGGCCATCCGTCTGCAATACAAGTCTATGAGCAAAAAAGGCATCCTGCGGGCACATTTGCAGGATCCGTTTTTTTTCCAAAACGATGGATTGCGACGGATGCCATACGACACAAGTGTGAAAGTAGCCTTAGGGATAGGGTTAGGGTTGGGGCTAAGGTTAGGGCTAGATTTAGGGTAAAATTTAGGGTTAGGGTTGGGGCTAAATTTAGGGTTAGGGCTAAAGTTAGGGTTAGGGCTAGGGTTGAGGGTAACATTAGGGTTAGGGCTTAGGGTTAGGATTGGGGCTAAAGTTATGGTTAGGGCTAGGGTTAGGGTTGGGGCTAAAGTTAGGGTTAGGGCTAGGGTTAGGGTTGGGGCTAAAGTTAGGGCTAGGGTTGGGGCTAAAGTTAGGGCTAGGATTGCGGCTAAAGTTAGGGTTAGAGTTAGGATTAGGGTTAGGGTTTGGATTAGGGTTGGTATTAGGGTTAGGGTTGGCATTAGGGTACGTTTGGGATTAGTGTTAGGTTTGGGATTAGGGTTAAGGTTAGGGTTGGGGCTAAATTTAGGGTTAGGGTTAAGGTTGGGGCTAAATTTAGGGTTAGGGTTAGGGCTAGGGTTAGGGTTCGGGCTAGGTTTAGGCTTATTTCACACTTGCGTCGATACGGGGCCGTCGCAATGCGTCGGCACAATGTACCGATGCATGTTTGAAAATTGCGCACATCGTGGGCAGCGGATGCAGTTTTTCAACGTATCCGCTGCCCAGTCTATGTCCTGGGGAGGAGGGGGCAGAGTTACGGCCACGCATGCACGGAAATGGCAGACGCAGCGTACAAAAAAAAGGTTACATTGAACTTTTTTTGTGACGACGGTCCGCCAAGACACAACGGATCCAGTGCACAACGGACGCGACGTGTGGCCATCCGTCTGCAATACAAGTCTATGAGCAAAAAAGGCATCCTGCGGGCACATTTGCAGGATCCGTTTTTTTTCCAAAACGATGGATTGCGACGGATGCCATACGACACAAGTGTGAAAGTAGCCTTAGGGCTAGGGTTAGGGTTGGGGCTAAGGTTAGGGCTAGGGTTAGGGTAAAATTTAGGGTTAGGGTTGGGGCTAAATTTAGGGTTAGGGCTAAAGTTAGGGTTAGGGCTAGGGTTGAGGGTAACATTAGGGTTAGGGCTTAGGGTTAGGATTGGGGCTAAAGTTAGGGCTAGGGCTAGGGTTAGGGTTGGGGCTAAAGTTAGGGTTAGGGCTAGGGTTAGGGTTGGGGCTAAAGTTAGGGCTAGGGTTGGGGCTAAAGTTAGGGCTAGGATTGCGGCTAAAGTTAGGGTTAGAGTTAGGATTAGGGTTAGGGTTTGGATTAGGGTTGGTATTAGGGTTAGGGTTGGCATTAGGGTACGTTTGGGATTAGTGTTAGGTTTGGGATTAGGGTTAAGGTTAGGGTTGGGATTAGAGTTAGGGGTGTATTGGGATTATGGTTAGGTTTGAGTTTAGGGTTGAGATTAGGATTAGGGGTGTGTTGGATTTAGGATTTTGATTAGGGTTATGGTTAGGGTTGAGATTAGGGTTGTTTTGGGGTTAGGGTTGTGATTATCGTTAGGGTTGTGATTAGGATTATGGATTGGGTTGGGATTAGGGTTAGGGTGGTTTTGGTTAGGGTTGGCATTAGAATTGGGGGGTTTCCACTGTTTAGGTACATCAGGGGGTCTCCAAACACGACAGCCAATTTTGCGCTCAAAAAGTCAAATAGTGCTCCCTCCCTTCTGAGCTCTGCCGTGCACCCAAACAGTGGTTTACCCCCACATATGGGGCATCAGTGTATTCGGGATAAATTGGACAACAACTTTTGGGGTCCAATTTCTCCTGTTACCCTTGTAAAAATAAAAACTTGGGGGCTAAAATATCTTTTTTGTGGAAAAAAAAATATTTTTTATTTTCACGACTATGCATTATAAACTTCTGTGAAGTACTTGGGCATTCAAAGTTCTCACCACACATCTAGATAAGTTTCGTGGGTGGTCTAGTTTCCAAAATGAGGTCACTTGTGGGGGGTTTCTACTGTTTAGGTACATCAGAGGCTCTGCAAACGCAACATAACGCCCGCAGACCATTCTATCAAAGTCTGCATTCCAAAACGGCGCTCCTTCCCTTCCGAGATCTGCCGTGTGCCCAAACAGTGGTTTACCCCCACATATGGGGTACCAGCATACTCAGGACGAATTGGACAACAACTTTTGAGGTCCAATTTCTCTTGTTACCCTTGTTAAAATAAAAACTTGGGGCTAAAAAATCTTTTTTGTGGAAAAAAAAATATTTTTTATTTTCACAACTCTGCATTATAAACCTCTGTGAAGCACTTGGGCATTCAAAGTTCTCACCACACATCTAGATACGTTCCATGGGGGGTCTAGTTTACAAACTGGGGTCACTTGTGGGGGGTTTCTACTGTTTAGGCACATTTATGAGGCTCTCCAAACGCGACATGACGTCCGATCTCAATTCCAGCCAATTCTACATTGAAAAAGTAAAATGGCACTCCTCTTCCAAGCTCTGCGGTGCGCCCAAACAGTGGTTTACCCCCACTTATGGGGTATTAACGTACTCAGTTGAAATTGCACAACAACTTTTGTGGTCTAATTTCTCCTGTTACCCTTGTGAAAATAAAAATTTGGGGGCAAAAGATCATTTTTGTAGAAAAAATGTGATTTTTTATTTTCACAGCTCTTCATTCTAAACTTCTGTGAAGCACCTTGGGGTTTAAAGTGCTCACCACACATCTAGATAAGTTCCTTTAGGGGTCTAGTTTCCAAAATGGTGTCACTTGTGGGGGATTTCCACTGTTTAGGCACATCAGGGGCTTTCCAAATGCAACATGGCGTCCGATCTCAATTCCAGCCAATTCTACATTGAAAAAATAAAACGGCACTCCTTCTCTTCCAAGCTCTGCGGTGCGCCCAAACAGTAGTTTACCCCCCATATGGGGTATCGACGTACTCAGGAGAAATTGCAAAACAAATTTTGTGGTCTAATTTCTCCTGTTACCCTTGTGAAAATAAGAATTTGTGGGCGAAAAGATCATTTTTGTGTAAGCAAATGTGATTTTTTATTATCACGGCTCTACGTTATAAACTTCTGTGAAGCACTTCGGGGTTCAAAGTGCTCTTCACACACCTAGGTAAGTTATTTAAGGGGTCTAGTTTCCAAAATGGTGTCACTTGTGGGGGGTTTCCACTGTTTAGGCACATCAGGGGCTCTCTTAACGTGACATGGCATCCAATCTCAATTCCAGCCAATTCTGCATTGAAAAAGTCAAACGGTGCTCCTTCACTTCGAAGCTCTGCGGTGCGCCCAAACAGTGGTTTACCCCCACATATGGGGTATCGGCGTATTCAGGAGAAATTGCACAACAAAATTTATGGTTAAATTTCTGTTTTTACGCTGGTGAAAATAAAAAAATAGTTCTGAATTAAAATGTTTGCAAAAAAAAGGTATATGTTCATTTTTTCCTTCCACATTATTTCAGTTCCTGTGAAGCACGTAAAGGGTTAATAAACTTCTTGAATGTGGTTTTGAGCACCTTGAGGGGTGCAGTTTTTAGAATGGTGTCACACTTGGTTATTTTCTATCATATCGACCCCTCAAAATGACTTCAAATGTGATGTGGTTCCTAAAAAAAAATGGTGTTGTAAAAATGAGAAATTGCTGGTCAACTTTTAACCCTTATAACTCCCAGACAAAAAAATAATTTGTTTCCAAAATTGTCCTGATGTAAAGTAGACATGTGGGAAATGTCATTCTAATTTAAGGGCATAAAAATACAAAATTGAAAATTGCAAAATTTTAAAAATTTTCGCCATATTTCCATTTTTTTCATAAATAATCGCAAGTAACATTGAAGAAATGTTACCACTAACATGAAGTAAAATATATCATGAAAAAACAATCTCAGAATCAGTGGGATCCGTTAAAGCATTCCAGATTTATAGCCTCATAAAGTGACAGTGGTCAGAATTGTAAAAATTGGCTCGGTCATTAAGTACCAAATTGGCTCTGTCACTAAGAGGTTAAAAAGCTCAAAGAGGTGCTATACAGTCCCATTATTTAGAATGCCATAATGATTTGTCAGGCAATTAGAAGATTAGCAGTATTAAAGTTCGTAGTGAATTTAATGTTTGCAGAAAATTTTGCAAAGCTGGCAAATACGAATTTCAGAAGATTCTATCATCTCTACTGTCGCAAAAAATAGTGCATTTACTAAAGGGACAATACTGTGTAATACACTAAACATATTGTAATTAAAACTTAATTTTAAACCTCACTATGTACATGTGCTTCTCACAAAATTAGAATATCATCAAAAAGTTAATTTATTTCAGTTCTTCAATACACAAAGTGAAACTCATATATTATATAGATTATATAGATTATATATTACATAACAGAGTGATCTATTTTAAGTGCTTATTTCTGTTAATGTTGATGATTGTCAGTAAATCCAATTACTTTATAACACGAACTTGAAAAATTTTAAAATCCGAAATGTTGGCTTACTGAAATGTATGTTCAGTAAAGGCACTCAATACTTGGTCGGGGTCCCTTTTGCATCAATTGCTGTTTCAATACAGTGTGGCATGGAGGCAATCAGCCTGTGGAACTGCTGAGGTATTATGGAAGCCCAGGTTGCTTTGATAGCAGCCTTCAGCTCGTCTGCAATATTGGTTCTGGTGTCTCTCATCTTCCTCTCGACAATACCCCATAGAATGTCTATGGGGTTAGGGTTAGGTGAATTTCCTGGCCACTCAAGCACAGTGATATAGTTGTTTTTAAACCAGGTATTGGTACTTTTGGCAGTGTGGACAAGTGCCATATCCTTCTGGAGAATTAAATTTCCATTTCCAAAAATGTTGTCGGCAGAGGGAAGCATAAAGTGCTCTAAAATTTCCTGGTAGATGGCTGCACTGACTTTGGTTTTTAATTGATAAAACACAGTGGACCTACACCAGCAGATGACATGGCTCCCCAAACCATCACTGATTGTGGAAACTTCACACTAGACCTCAAGAAGCTTGGATTGTGTACCTTTCCACTCTTCCTCCAGACTCTAAGACTTTCACTTGCAAATGAAATACAAAATTTACTTTCATCTGAAAACAACACTTTGGATTACTGAGCAGCAGTCCAGTTCTTTTTCTCCATAGCCCAGGTAAGATGCTTCTGGTGTTGTCTATTGGTCATGAGTGGCTTGACACAAGGAATGCGACACTTGTAGTGCTCATGCCCTGGATACATCTGTGTGTGGTGGCTCTAGAAGCAATGACTCCAGCAGCAGTCCACTCCTTGTGAATATCCCACAAAGTTTTGAATGGCCTTTTCTTAACAATCCTTTCAAGGCTGCAGTTATCCGGTTGCTTGTGCACCTTTTTCTACCACACTTTTTCCTTCCACTCAACTTTAGATTGATATGCTTGGATACAGCACTCAGCCAGTTTATTTAGCAATGACCTGTTATAGCTTACCCTCCTTGTGGAATGTGTCAATGACTGCCTTCTGGATATCTGTTAAGTCAGCAGTCTTCCCCATTATTGTATAGCAGAATAAGGGACCTTTTTAAACACTTATGAAGCCTTTCCAGGTGTTTTTTGCTAATTATTCTAATTTGCTGAGATAATGACCTTTGGGTTTTCATTGGCTATAAGCCATAATCATCAACATTAACAGAAATAAACAAATGAAATAGATTACTCTGTAATGACTCCATATAATATGTATAATAATAATATATATATTTTCACTTTTTGTATTGAAGAACTGAAATAATTAAACTTTTTGATGATATTCTAATTTTGTGAGTAGCACCTGTGTATAGTCACATATAGGGTTGAGCGAAACGGATCGGTCATTTTCATAAATCGGCGACTTTTAGGCAAAGTCGGGTTTCATGAAACCCGAACCGATCCTACAGTGGGATCGGCCATGCGGTACACGAACAGAGCGCCAAAGTCACGTTTCATATGACGCTGTCACCGCCGTTTTTCATCCAATGAAGGAGGACGCAGAGTGTGGGCAGCGTGATGACATAGGTCTCGGCCCCCTCCATCTTTGAGAAGGGCATGGCAGTGATTGGCTTGCTGTCTGTGGCGTCACAGGGGGTATAAAGGGGCGTGCACGCCGACCGCCATCTTACTTCTGCCGTTCTGAGCATAGGGAGAGGTGTTGCTGCAGTTAGTCAGAAGCAGGGACAGAGTTAGGGAGGACATATAAACCCCCAAACCGCTTGTGCTGGAGCGATTTTGACTGTCCCACACCACCTTTTTGTGCAGGGACAGTGGAGGTCGTATTTTAGTGCAGCAGCTGCATAGCTGTGTGCACGGTGCTGTGAAAACCAACTGCTTTTTTTAAAGCAAAATTCCTGTTGCTCCTTTCTGCACAGTTACCTATCTTGTTTATTTGTCCACATTTTTGTGTTAAGCAGTCCTTTTTATTGCTGCCATACTTGTCCTAAGCTCATTGTAGGGAGCTTGTTATTTATTTATTTTTTTTTTAAATAATAATTCCAGCCACTTTCTGGCACGTTCATAGTGTTGTGTTATACAACTGGGCCAGAGTTGTGGTTCTGTGTCTCCCCCCCCCCAAAAAAAGGGATATTAAAATTTGCACACAGTGTATATTCTGCTGTACTGCTAGTGTGTCGTACGAGGGGCGATCCAAAAGTAATGATAATCAATACTAAACACAATGAATATAGTCAAAAAAATTTTTTTTTTTTTTACATAGTCTCCTATCAAGTCTATACATTTAGTCCATGTCTTTTCTAAACTTAGAATTCCCTTAGAAGAAAATTTCTTGATCTTGACCCTCAAAAAAATCCCCAACAGCGGTTATTACGTCGCTATTGTCATCAAATGTCTTGCCCCGGAGGTGTTCCTTGAGTCGAGGAAAGAGAAAGAAGTCACTGGGGGCTAGATCTGGTGAATAGAGGGGGTGTTCCACCAGTTCAAAGCCCGCTTCTTGAATGGTAGCCATGGCAACTGCAGCTTTGTGAGGCGGCGCGTTATCTTGGTGAAACAGCACTCCAGCCCACAGTTTGCTGCGCATTTTCTCCTTGATAGCCTCCCACAATCTTCTTATTTGTTCTGCGTAGTAGGAGCCCGTAATAGTGGCTCCCTTCTCTAAATAGTCCACCATAATAATTCCTTCATCGTCCCAAAAAACGGACGCCATAACCTTCCCTGCTGAGCTTGACACTTTGAATTTCTTCGGCGTTGGTTCGTCGGCTCGTTTCCACGTCATCGATTGTTGTTTAGTTTCGGGATCAAAGTGGCGGATCCAGGTCTCGTCCATGGTCAAAAAACGGGACAAAAAATTTTCCTTGTCTGCTTGGAACTTTTCGAGATTTGCTATTGAAATGTCAACTCGTTTCTTCTTTTGCTCGTCGGTTAACATTTTTGGCACCCAGCGCGCGGAGACCTTTCTCATATGCAATTCTTTTGCAAGGATTCGTTGAATACTGCCATATGAGATCCCTGTGACCTCAGCTACATGCCTGATAGTCACTCTTCGATCTGCCAATACAACTTCTTCAACTTTTTTCACGTTTTCTTCATTGAGGGACGTGGATGGGCGTCCTTCACGATGTTCATTTTCCGTCGATGTTCTTCCCAGCTTAAATTCCTTGGCCCAGCGTGCAACTGTGGAATATGGAGGAGAAGAGTCCCCCAATGTTTCCACCAAGTCGCTGTGTATGTCTTTGGTAGTCATTTTTTTCAAGCAGAGGTATTTGATGACAGCTCTGAGCTCGTTTTTTTTCCATTTTGATGTTCACTCCTCGGCAGTTCATATTCAAATGAATGTAGCTCCCGGGAATCGTGGTCTATTTAAGTGATTTTTTTTTCCTGGACTAGTGGGTACCTAAGAGAGAAGAAAACATTTTATTTTAATTTCTGTGTGCAAAGAAATAACCGATTATCATTACTTTTGGATCGCCCCTCGTATATATCAGTCAGCCACTTTCTGGCACGATCATAGTTTACTGTTATACCACTGGGCCAGAGTTGTGCTTCTGTATCTCCCCCCCAAAAAAAAAGGTAGATTAAAATTCGCACACAGTGTATATTCTGCTGTACTCCTAGTGTGTCGTATATATCAGGCAGCCACTTTCTGGCACATTCATAGTTTACTGTTATACCACTGGGCCAGAGTTGTGGTTCTGTGTCTCCCCCCAAAAAAGGGAGATTAAAATTCGCACACATTGTATATTCTGCTGTACTGCTAGTGTTTCGTATATATCAGGCAGCCACTTTCTGGCACGTTCATAGTTTACTGTTATACCACTGGGCCAGAGTTGTGGTTCTGTGTCTCCCCCACAAAAAAGGGAGATTAAAATTCGCACACAGTGTATATTCTGCTGTACTGCTAGTGTGTCATATATATCAGGCAGCCACTTTCTGGCACGTTCATAGTTTACTGTTATACCACTGGGCCAGAGTTGTGGTTCTGTGTCTCCCCCCCAAAAAAAAGGGAGATTAAAATTTGCACACAGTGTATATTCTGCTGTACTGCTAGTGTGTCGTATATATCAGGCAGCTACTTTCTGCCACGTTCATAGTCTACTGTTATACCACTGGGCCAGAGTTGTGCTTCTGTGTCTCCCCCCCAAAAAAAGGGAGATTAAAATTCGCACACAGTGTATATTCTGCTGTACTGCTAGTGTGTCATATATATCAGGCAGCCACTTTCTGGCACGTTCATAGTTTACTGTTATACCACTGGGCCAGAGTTGTGGTTCTGTGTCTCCCCCCAAAAAAAAGGGAGATTAAAATTCGCACACAGTGTATATTCTGCTGTACTGCTAGTGTGTCGTATATATCAGGCAGCCACTTTCTGCCACGTTCATAGTCTACTGTTATACCACTGGGCCAGAGTTGTGCTTCTGTGTCTCCCCCCCAAAGAAAAGGGAGATTAAAATTCGCACACAGTGTATATTCTGCTGTACTGCTAGTGTGTCATATATATCAGGCAGCCACTTTCTGGCACGTTCATAGTTTACTGTTATACCACTGGGCCAGAGTTGTGGTTCTGTGTCTCCCCCCCAAAAAAAGGGAGATTAAAATTCGCACACAGTGTATATTCTGCTGTACTGCTAGTGTGTCGTATATATCAGGCAGCCACTTTCTGCCACGTTCATAGTCTACTGTTATACCACTGGGCCAGAGTTGTGCTTCTTTGTCTCCCCCCCAAAAAAAGGGAGATTAAAATTCGCACACAGTGTATATTCTGGTGTACTGCTAGTGTGTTGTATATATCAGGCAGCCACTTTCTGGCACGTTCATAGTTTACTGTTCTACCACTGGGCCAGAGTTGTGGTTCTGTGTCTCCCCCCCAAAAAAAGGGAGATTAAAATTCGCACACAGTGTATATTCTGCTGTACTGCTAGTGTGTCGTATATATCAGGCAGCCACTTTCTGGCACATTCATAGTTTACTGTTATACCACTGGGCCAGAGTTGTGGTTCTGTGTCTCCCCCCAAATAATGAGGAAGTCTGGTGGAAAAGGCCGTGGGCGGGGGTTGTCAGCTGGTACTGATGGTGGTGCTGCATCTGGTGGTAGTGGCAAAAGCACAGTAGCACCTAAAGCTGGAGGTGTTGAGCCTGCGTCATTGTCTGGCTACACAAGGCCTCGAAGGCTCCCTTACCTGGGAGTAGGAAAACAGCTTTTTTAAGCCGGAGCAGCAGGAAAAAGTTTTGGCTTTCCTTGCTGACTCAGCCTCTAGCTCTTTGGCCTCCTCTTCCCAAAGTTCAAAATGTCACAGCAGCCAGTCGTCAGTGGATGCTCCCGGTCAGGAACAAGACGTTTCCTTGTGTCCTTCTCCCAAACTAAAAGTGAAGGATGCGTCAGGCGACACAACAGGTTACTCCATGGAGCTCTTTACACATACCGTGCCTGGGTTAGAAAGGGAAATTGTACCCTGCCCATTACAAGAAGAATCGGACATGGAGTGCACTGATGCACAGCCACAGCTAGATTATGATGCTGTTACATCGAGTCAGATCACTACATTGCCCTCGCGGTTTGCTGAACCAGAATCTGACCCTGATGAAACTATGGTGCCCTGTCCCGAACGCTATTGCACCTTACACGGTGACACTGAGGAAGGTGCACATGACATTGAGGAGGAGGAGGTGATAGATGACCCAGTTGTTGACCCAGATTGGCAGCCATTGGGGGAAGAGGGTGGCGCTGCCACTAGCTCAGAAGCGGAGGAGGGTTATCCACAGCAGCACCAATCTACATCGCAACAGCTGTCATCTGGCAGGCGCGTATCAGGCAAAAAACGTTTGACAAAACCAGTTTTAGGACAGCGTGGCCATCCTGTGAAAGTTGCACAGCGTGCAATGCCAGAAAAGGAATTCCATAGTAGGAAGAGTGCAGTGTGGCATTTTTTTGACCAAGATCCCAATGATCAGTCAAAAGTGATCTGTAAAAAATGCTCAAAGACCTTTAGCAGAGGGAAGATTCTTAACAATTTAAATACAATGTGCATGCGTAGACATTTAAACAGCATGCACTTGCAAGCCTGGACTAACTACCTACCGTCCCGTACCGTTGGTGCACCAGGTCTGAATGAAAGTAGTCAGCACTGCAACATTGCTTCCCTCACTGTAAGCCCACCGGTTAGGACACCAGCAGCAAATGTGGAGGGATCGTCGCTAGGCCAAAGCAGTCAGGGAGTCAGAAGGTTATTGGTAGGAAGCACTGTATGTAGGCCAACATCACCAACTCACTCTCAATCTGCCATGTCCACAACCACCACCACCGCTAGTTCCACCATAGGCAGCTCTCCAGTCCAGCTCACCCTAGAAGAGACTATTGTTAGGAAACGAAAGTACTCATCCTGTCATCCGTGTACAAAGGGTTTGAACGCCCACATTGCCAGACTTATCTCGTTAGAGATGATGCCCTACCGGTTGGTTGAAAGCAAAGCTTTCAAAGCCCTGATGGCCTAGCAGTACCACGCTATGACCTACCCAGTCGCCACTTCTTTGCGAGAAAAGCCATCCCAGCCCTCCACCAGCATGTCAAAGACCGCATTGTCCATGCACTGAGGCAGTCTGTCAGTGGGAAGGTGCACCTCACAACAGATGCATGGACCAGTAGGCATGGCCAGGGACGTTACGTGTCCATCACGGCGCACTGGGTTAATGTGGTGGATGCAGGGTCCACAGGGGACAGCAATAGTGGGACAGTTCTGCCTAGCCCACGATCTAGGAAACAGTTGGCTGTAGACGTTCGCCACCAAACCTCCTCCTCCTCCTCCAGAAGCGAAAGCTCATCCACAGAGCGCTGTCGCACGACCACTCCATCCGCAGCTGCCAGTGTTGCACATGAGGTGTCCCCTTACGGAACAGCTAGTGGGAAGCGTCAGCAGGCCGTGTTTGAAATGAAGTGTTTAGGCGACAACAGACACACCGCGGAAGTTCTGGCAGAGTTCTTGCAGCAAGAAACTCAGTCATGGCTGGGCAGTGTACATCTTGAGGCAGGCAAGGTAGTCAGTGATAATGGAAGGAATTTTATGGCTGCCATAGCCCTTTCACAACTCAAACACATACCTTGCCTGGCTCACACTTTGAACCTGGTGGTGCGGTGCTTTCTTAAAAATTATCCAGAGTTACCAGCCCTGCTCCTGAAGGTGCGAAGACTTTGCTCGCACATCCGCCGGTCGCCCGTACACTCCAGCCGTATGCTGAACCATCAGCGATCGCTCAATCTTCCACAGCACCGCCTAATTATCGACGTTGCAACAAGGTGAAACTCCACATTGCACATGGTTCAGAGGCTGTGTTGTCATGTATTTGTGGGAGGATACGCATACACGGGCAGGCAGTTGGATGGCAGACATGGAGTTGTCTGGTGTGCAGTGGTCCAAGCTACAAGACCTCTGTCAAGTCCTTCAGTGTTTCGAGGAATGCACATGGCTGGCAAGTGCAGACGATGCCATCATAATCATGAGCATCCCACTTATGCATCTGCTGATGCAAAGTTTGACGCACATCAAGGAGCTGGCGTCTGCAGCCGAGGAGGAGGGAATCCTTGATGACAGTCAGCCATTGTCTGGTCAGGGAACTGTCCAGGACGAGGTGGTGGTCGAAGAGGATGAGGAGGATGATGGGGATGACTATGTATGGGAGGAGGATGCTTCTATGGGGCCACTTGAAACTGGTGGCGTTGCAAGGTCAGGTACAGGTTTCTTGCGGGACACTTGTGATGTGGATTTCCAAGAAAGTGCTCCTCAACCCAGCAGGACCAGTGAATTGACACCAGGAACATTGGCCCACATGGCTGAGTATGCCTTGAGTATTCTAAAAAGGGACCCCCGCATTGTCAAAATGATGACCAATGACGATTACTGGTTGGTCTGCCTCCTGGATTCACGCTATAAAGGGAAAATGGAAAACATCATGCCACACGAGAACCTTGAGCAAATATTGGCTACCAAACAAGCAACTCTTGTGGACCGTTTGGTTCAGGCATTCCCAGCATGCAGAGGTTGTGATGGTCCTCACACTTGCCGTAGGGGGCAACATGGCAGAGGTGCTAGAGGTGCAGAAATCCGAAGTGGCACTGGACAGAGGCGTTTTCTGACAAGGTTGTGGAGTGATTTTTCAATGACCGCTGACACAACAGGGACTGCTGCATCTATTCAAAGTGACAGGAGACAGCATTTGTCCAGTATGGTTACAAACTATTTTTCATCCCTTATCGATGTTCTCCCTCACAGGTCATTCCCCTTTGATTACTGGACATCTAAACTAGACACCTGGCCCGAATTGGCAGAGTATGCATTACAGGAGCTCGCTTGCCCTGCTGCCAGTGTGCTTTCAGAAAGAGTCTTCAGTGCTGCTGGTTCAATACTGACCGAAAAAAGGACACGTCTGGCTACCCAAAATGTAGATGATCTAACCTTCATTAAAATGAACCAATCATGGATTGCCAATTATTTTGCCCCACCTTCCCCTGCTGACACGTAGCTTGGGTGATAAATGACTCGCTTTTGCCCTCCTCTTACTGACTTTGCCAATTCCTCCATTTGCAGCTGCTGAATGTCCACCATAGGCCATTTTTATACCTCCCTAAATGGGCTGAGTCCCCCCACAGGACCGTGGTCACCACTTGGCGCAAGCACCCGTGCAAGTGCCGTTTGCCTGGACAGGTGGGTGCGCCCACTCTACCTCTACTAAACAAAGCTGAGTTTCAATCTACAGGCTTTCGGCCTCTATCAACAATATGAAACTGCATTTGGCCTGGTTCTTGGTTTGGGCCTAGTGACGTCTGCTGCTGCCTCTTGGTTTCCTCAAAGAAACAAAGCTGAGTTTGAATCTACAGACTTTCGGCCTCTATCAACAATATGAAACTGCATTTGGCCTGGTTCTTGGTTTGGGCCTAGTGACATCTGCTGCTGCCTCTTGGTTTCCTCAAAGAAACAAAGCTGAGTTTCAATCTACAGGCTTTCGGCCTCTATCAACAATATGAAACTGCATTTGGCCTGGTTCTTGGTTTGGGCCTAGTGACGTCTGCTGCTGCCTCTTGGTTTCCTCAAAGAAACAAAGCTGAGTTTCAATCTACAGGCTTTCGGCCTCTATTAACAATATGAAACTGCATTTGGCCTGGTTCTTGGTTTGGGCCTAGTGACGTCTGCTGCTGCCTCTTGGTTTCCTCAAAGAAACAAAGCTGAGTTTCAATCTACAGGCTTTCGGCCTCTATCAACAATATGAAACTGCATTTGGCCTGGTTCTTGGTTTGGGCCTAGTGACGTCTGCTGCTGCCTCTTGGTTTCCTCAAAGAAACAAAGCTGAGTTTGAGTCTACAGGCTTTCGGCCTCTATCAACAATATGAAACTGCATTTGGCCTGGTTCTTGGTTTGGGCCTAGTGACGTCTGCTGCTGCCTCTTGGTTTCCTCAAAGAAACAAAGCTGAGTTTCAATCTACAGGCTTTCGGCCTCTATCAACAATATGAAACTGCATTTGGCCTGGTTCTTGGTTTGGGCCTAGTGACGTCTGCTGCTGCCTCTTGGTTTCCTCAAAGAAACAAAGCTGAGTTTGAATCTACAGGCTTTCGGCCTCTATCAACAATATGAAACTGCATTTGGCCTGGTTCTTGGTTTGGGCCTAGTGACGTCTGCTGCTGCCTCTTGGTTTCCTCAAAGAAACAAAGCTGAGTTTCAATCTACAGGCTTTCGGCCTCTATCAACAATATGAAACTGCATTTGGCCTGGTTCTTGGTTTGGGCCTAGTGACGTCTGCTGCTGCCTCTTGGTTTCCTCAAAGAAACAAAGCTGAGTTTCAATCTACAGGCTTTCGGCCTCTATCAACAATATGAAACTGCATTTGGCCTGGTTCTTGGTTTAGGCCTAGTGACGTCTGCTGCTGCCTCTTGGTTTCCTCAAAGAAACAAAGCTGAGTTTCAATCTACAGGTTTTCGGCCTGTATTTAGAATTTGAAACTGTATTTGCCCTACTAGTTTGGTTGGGCACTACTAACAGTGTCTGCTGCTGCTTGTTGTTGTTGTCCTCCACTGAACAAAGCAATGCTGCCTGTTTACTCCTGTTACCAACTTTTTTCTGCTTTTAGCCTCCTTATTTATTTTGGGCCTATATCTGTGTTTCCTCCTCATCCTGCCTATTACCCAGCCACTGCTTGATGGGTCTGCTGGTACATTGGCCCAGACCACTACATTCCCCTTGCACTCTACACAGCCAGAATCTGACCCTGCTGAAAGTCAGGTCCCCCTTCCCGCATACTATACCACCTTACACAGGGACAAAGAGGAAGGTGCATATGAAAGTGCAGGTTCCTTCATCAGGTGGGGGGGCATACTTGTTGGCGACGTCACTGTCACAGGGCCCATCATAGTACGCAAAAGTGTCACTGCCGGGGGGAGGCGCCCCCGCCGTCAAACACAACGCCGTACTTTGAGGGGCCCTGTGTCAGTGCCAATGTGAACGAGTGGGCCCCCCTGATTTCTCTGGATCACAGCACTTGCAAAGTTGAAATACTTACCTTTCCCTGCTCCACCACCGTGACGTAGTCCACATTTCCTGGGCCCAAGAAAAAATTGAGCCAGCCCTCCCCCCCCCACAACTTTAATCAAATGACCCCCAATTTTCAATACCTAACTATTATTATAAGGTTAATTAAGATTGACAAGCTTAAGTAACAAGAATTGATGTTTTTGACATTAAAATGGGCTCTGTAGGTGTTTTTCTGTCCTCCACTCACTGCCGACTTTTATTCCCCATTGACTTGCATTGGGTTTCATGTTTCAGTCGGCCCCCCGACTTTTCGCAATGATCGGCCGATTTCACCCGACCCGACTTTTGACAAAGTCGGGTTTCGCGAAACCCGACTCGATCCTGAAAAAGTAAAAGTCGCTCAACCCTAGTCACATAAAATGCAATACAATGTGAAAACATTACATTCAATGTTCCGAAGGTGCTGCTCCATCCTTCACTCGCTTACATTAGTATCAGATAGGAAAAAAATCAATTACTAGAAGACAATCATATCTTGCCACTAGCATCAATTTCTATTTGCAATATTACATTTTAAAGTTTAAATAATACAAAAAAGAGCACTTTACTGTAATTTTAAATTTAAGCTTAGGTGTTTATTCTGCAATGCCTCAATAATTGACATGGTAGGTGCACCCTTTACAAATGAGCAGGTCTCTTCTATAGGATCCATATTCCTAGTCCCATTGATTATAAAACATAAACATCCCTTTCAATTACAGTCTGTTTACTGCCTGAGAAAGAAGATAAAGTTATTTCTTTATATTTCTGGTTCGTCAAGGAGAACTATTGTACCCTAGAGAGCTCAACATCAAGAGTACAAAGCTTAATGAAAAAATACGGAACTGTCATTTTGAAGATGAAAAATTTCACCTCATTAAAATGTAGAGTTTCAGAAAACAGTGCACAGCTACTTCACAAAGAACTGAAGCAGACTGGGCCGAATTACAAGGAAAACATTTGTTTCTAAGTCTTTATGGAAATAGCTCAAACCGGGATCAGACAGCGAAACCTTATCCTTATACATCAGTTCACTGTTCGGTAACTTTGTCTATGTGTTGTATAGTTTTTATTGCACTCTACAGTAAAAAAATGATTCTACAATGTTTCAAAATAGGTAACCTATATATACAAAGCCTTTCTATTGTATTGACTAATTATATTAATCTATTATATATCTCACTCACTTCCACCAACAACCTCAACAATTAATTTTATGGAACCTTTTCTTTTACGTACAAAGAAAATTGTCAAAGAAGTTGATGAATATTCTTATGTAAAAACACCTCTTGTCAGTCCTGTCATATTATAACATAATTCATGCAATTAATGAGTGGTGTTTTTCTTCTCCATAATTATAGCAGCAGTTGTGTAGTAGTCAGTTGTATTTCCTCTATGGTTACAATAATAATAACCATTATTTTCACCTTGCAAAAAGACATCAACATGTAATTGAGAAATTTAAAGCCTTAATTTGCCCTGTGGAATAATAGAATATTAAGAGAGCTAAAGGGTTTGTCCATTTTTTTTTTAATTTCTGAAAATAACCTGAACACATTTTCTTCTGCTGCTGTGATTTACAGCAATTCTAATCTTTTGCGGAACCTGACAGAAAATGTTCTTTCCCTGCAGAACCAGTACAGTAGGAGTACAGTTAGTCTTTACATTATGCCAATAGAAATTAATGGAGAGAAACATGAGAGAAAGTGAGAAGAAGAGAGAGAAAAAGAGAGAGGGATGGAGAAATAAGGAGTGAGAGACAGCAGGAGTGGGAGAGGTGAGCGCACGAGCTTAAGTGCTGATGGTCCAAAGATGCCATAACCAATGGGGAGAATGTAATTAATGCCCCTGGACATGAGTATGGTGAATGGGGTTGAGTTCATTTGGGGGGAGTTACACAATGATGACTAATACTGGTTATTTTGCATATTACAAACAAAAAATAACATTTTTGGGGTTTAGGAGATAGAAACATTTGGGTAGGACATCAAGCATTTGTTGTAACTAGGGTTGAGCAAAACGGGTCGGCCAGATTCAGAAGTCGCCGACTTTTGGCAAAGTCGGGTTTCATAAAACCCGACTTGTCCCCTGTGTGGGGTCAGCCATGAGGTCGGCGATCTTCTGATCTGGAATCGGAATTCCGATACCGAGTTCCGATATGTTTAAGATATCGGGAATCGGTATCGGAATTCATAGTTAAGTGTAAAATAAAGAATAAAAATAAAAAAATATTGATATACTCACCCTCGGACGCGCCCTGGTTCTCACCGGCAGCCTTGATTCCTAAGAATGAGCGCCTGAAGGGCCTTCGATGACGTCGCGGCTTGTGATTGGTCGCGTGAGCGGTCACATGGGCGTCACGTGACCAATCACAATTAAAAAGACACATTCAATAAAGGAGTGGTTCTGCAGGTGGGGACCACAGACCACATCTCAGTACCAATGCTTTCTGGCTGATATTTTGGTTACTTTTGAATGTTGGTTGTGCTTTCACACTCGTGGTAGCATGAGACGGACTCTACAACACACAAAAGTAGCTCTGATAGTGCAGGTCATCCAGGATGGCACATCATTTCGAGCTGTTGCAAGAAGGTTTGCTGTGTCTGTCAGCGTAGTGCCCAGAGGCTGGAGGCACAACCAGGAGACAGGCCAGTTCACCAGGAGATATGGAGAGGGTTGTAGGAGGGCAACAACCCAGCAGCAGGACCACTACCTCAGCCTTTGTGCAAGGAGTAATAGGAGGAGCACTGCCAGAGCCCTGCACAAATGGTTAGAAACCAACTCCATGAGGATGGTCTGAGTGCCCGACATCCACAAATGGGGGTTGTGCTCACAGCCCAACACCATGCAGGACGCTCGGCATTTGCCACAGAACACCAGGATTGGCAAATTTGCCACTGGCACCCTGTGCTCTTCACAGATCAAAGCAGTGAGAAAATGTGACAGACGTTACAGAGTCTGGAGACGCCGTGGAGAGCGATCTGCTGCCTGCAACATCCTTCAGCATGACTGGTTTGGCAGTTGGTCAGTAATGGTGAGGGGTGGCATTTCTTTGGAGGGCCGCACAGCCCTCCACGTGATGTGCTCGCCAGAGGTAGCCTGACTTCCATTAGGTTCCAAGATGAGATCCTCAGACCCCTTGTGAGAAGGCATTGAAGCTATGGACTGGAGTGCCCGTTCTCCAGACCTGAATCCGATTGAACACATCTGGGACATCATGTCTCGCACCATCCACCAATGTCACATTGCAACACAGACTGTCCAGGAGTTGGCGGATGTTTTAGTCCTGGTCTGAGAGGAAATCTCTCAGGAGACCATCAGCAGCCTCATCAGTAGCATGCCCAGGCATTGTAGGGAGATCGAAACCTACAAGAGAAAAAAGTAAACGAAAACCCTGATGTATCTAAGTAAGAAAAAGTAAAAGTGCATTTAAATAACAGAGAGTTTTTAGTAATACTGTTTTTTTATCACAAAAGCCATCCCACCTCGTCACGGTAATTCTGATCGGGACAGTCCTACACTGTCTAATATTAAAACCTTACATTGTGTCAATCTTGACCTCAGTGTGAATAAGGGCAGACAAAAGGACTGCAGTAGATCCACTTTGTGAGAATTTGAAACTCCCTTTTTGGGGGGAGACTGACCCAAAATTCAGGCCCAGTGTATAAAACAACGCAATGTAAGTGGCAGAAAGTGGCTGGAAGATATATGAAAAAAATATAAGGACTGTAGTACAATTTCAATCTGCCTACAATGATCTCAGGAAAAGTATGGCATCAATAAAAAGGACTGCTGCACACAAAAGTGTAGACAAATAAACAAGATAACTGTGCAGAAAGGAGCAACAGGATTTTTGCTTTAAAAAAGCAGTTGGTTTGCACAGCAGCGTGCAAACAGCAATGCAGCTATCAGGGAGCCTTATAAAGCAGCCTAATAAGCTACAGAGCTGATGCACAAAAATATAGTCTCCACTGTCCCTGCAAACAAATGGTGGTGTTGGACAGTGGAAATCGCTACAGCACAAGCAGTTTCGGGGGTTAATCTTCCCTCCCTAACTATATCCCTTCTTCTGATGAAGCTGCAGCAACCTCTCCCTATGCTAAGATCGGCCGAAGTAAGATAGCGGTTGGCATGCATGCCCCTTTATAGCCCCTGTGACGCCGCAGAAAGCAAGCCAATCACTGTCATGCCCTTCTCTAAGATGATGGGGACCGAGACCTATGTCATCACGCTGCCCACACTCTGCGTCCTCCTTCATTGGCTGAAAAATGGTGCTGAACGCATCATACGAAACACGACTTTGGCGTGAAGGTTGCTGACCTCATGTCCGATCCCACACTAGGATCGGGTCGGGTTTCATGAAACCCAATTTTGCCAAAAGTCGACGATTTTTGAATTTGTTCAATCCGTTTCGCTCAACCCTAGTGAAAACCATTCCCGGACACTACCTCTTGAAGCTCATCAAGAGAATGCCAAGAGAGTGCAAAGCAGTCATCAAGGCAAAAGGTGGCTACTTTGAAGAACCTTGAATATAAGACTTATTTTCAGTTGTTTCACACTTTTTTGTTAAGTATATAATTCCACATGTGTTAGGCTACGTTCACATTAGCGTTACACTAATGTGCGTCGCTGTTGCGTCGGCGACGCAGCGGCGACGCGCCCCTATGTTTAACATAGGGGACGCGTGCGTCTTTTTGCACGCGTTTTCCGACACGTGCGTCGTTTTAGACGCTAGCATCGGACGCAAGAAAACGCTACAAGTTGCATTTTCTGTGCGTCCGATTTCGTCAAAAAACGACGCACGCGTCGCAAAACGAGCGCGTTTTTGCGCGCGTTTGCGCGCGTTTTTCCGTGCGTCGCCGCTGCGTCGCCGACGCAACAGCGACGCGACGCTAATGTGAACGTAGCCTTAATTCATAGTTTTGATGCCTTCAGTGTGAATGTACAATTTTCATAGTTATAAAAATACAGAAAAATCTTTAAACGAAAAGGTGTGTCCAACCTTTTGGTCTGTACTGTACAGGTCCAAACAATCACCTGACATATCAGCAAAACCCTCATTTGTTGGGTGCAATGATTTTTATGTTTGATTTAAAAACATTGTTATCGGCAACAGATAATTTTCTGTAAACAAGACAAGTGCTGCCAAGAACAATGATATTCTTTAAGCACAGACATATTGTATTAATTAGATATGTGCCAGATAAACACACTAGACACAGGACACATGCACACCAGTCACACACTAGACACAGGACACATACACACCAGTCACAGGATACATACATATCAGTCACACGCTACACACAGGATACATACACATCAGTCATAAACACACCAGTCACAGTAAACTCTAGACACATGACATACACACATCAATCACACCCTAGACTCAGAATTAGAGATGTTCAGACCCCTGGATGTTTGGGTCTGACAGAACAGTTAAAAAAAGTTTGGGTTTGGGTACCAAAACAGTACCCGGCCCCCATTCACTTGATTGGGGTCCTGAAAATCCAGTGTTAGCCACACTGTCATGTCCATGACAGCACAGGAAACACTGCTTCTGATTGGCGGCACTGGGACTACTGCTCCCAGCAGCGTATGCCTCAAATAACAGAGAGAGCAGGAGTGGCTGATGGGAGTATTCATCAGACTGCACTCTAAATAAATAATAAAAAATGGCATGGGTTCCCATTTATTTTTGATAACCAGCCAGGCAAAACTGACAGCTGTCAGCATATGCAAGGCTGGTTATCAAGCATAGAGAGGTCCCTATGCTTATTTTTAAAATTTAAATAAATTTAAAAACCGACATGGGATTCCCCCCCCATTTTTGACAACCAGCCTTGCTAAAGCTGACAGCTGGGTGCTGGATTACTCAGGCTGGTAAGGGGTCATTTTTTTCCACCCCAGTCTAAAAACATCAGCACACAGCTCCCAGAAAAGATGCATATCTGGCTCTTTGCCCTGCTCTTTTCACTTGCCCTATAGCGGTGGCAAGTGGGGTTCATGTTTGTGGGGTTGATGTCCCCTTTGTATTGTCTAGTGTGAACAGGTGCATACTAGCAGCAGTCACCTCCATATACAATTTACAAAAGAAGTTGCACTCTGTCTGGCTAAAGCATGAAGTCATAGAATATATGAAATATGAATCACAATTCTACTCTGGATAAGAAAATATTGAGATGCTTAGCAGATAATTTGACCAGTTCATGCATGCCCAGCAACCAATGACAAGGTGGTCTCAAACTGCTGCAACCCTACATGTCTAGTGCAAATACCTCTCTTAGCTGAAGTGTGAATTCCTCGGTAAAGGTGGATAACACTCTTTAACTCTTTAAAGCCTGTATTTATGGGTAGGTAGGATCCTGCTGTAATTAAAACCAGCACATGTTGAATGACGGAGGGCTTGGTCAGAGAGTTAACATACAAATAACAAAAGTCTAATTGGCACTTCCAAGATAATGTGAATAGGTTCATGCTAGGAGCAGCCACCTCCATATACAATGCACAAAAGAAGTTGAGATTGAGATTGCCTGAAACACTGACGTCCAGCCTACGATCGGTACTTTCTCACAATGGAAATAACAAAAATCTTCACTGTTGCCCTGATCCACCCCTGCCTTGACTACTGTAATTCTCTATTAATTGGCCTACCCCTCACTCATCTTTCTCCTCTCCAGTCCATGCTTAATGCAGCAGCCAGGATCATCTATCTCGCTAATCGTTACTCGGATGCCTCTGCTCTGTGCCAGTCATTGCACTGGCTGCGAATACATTATATGATCCAATTTAAACTGCTTGTTCTCATCCACAAAGCTGTCCACAGTATGGCACCCCTACATCTCCTCCTTCATTTCTGTTTATCATCCTACCCTCTCGTTACCCTATATAAGTGACCTTCAACTAACATCTGCACTAATCTGTGCCTCCTACTCCCGGCTCCAAGTCATCTCCTGAGTTGCACCAATCCTCTGGAATGTTCAACACCAAGAAATAAGGACAAACCACAACCTACACAGTTTTAAGCACTCCCTAAAAACACATCTATTTAGGGAGGCCTATCACATTCCCTAATTGAAGTTCTTTTATATATAGTCCATTCTCTACTTCTCTGACCATAAGACTCCATCAAACTCCATCATTCCCAAAAGCACTATAAATATTGGCTGGTGACTAGCTCATGCAGCTTTTATCTACACCCACTTCCTCAATAGGGCTGAACCATCATTGCAAAAAAACACCTAGATTTTGTCACCCCCACCTCATTATAGATTGTATGCTATTATGGGCAGAGTCATTAATATCTTTGCGTTAATTATTTTATTATCATTAACTTTGCTATGACTGTTGTGTATGAACTGTTGAATTGTAAAGCACTGTGGTGCCAATGACTTACTGAAACCTGTGCATCACTGCAGGAGTGCATGCTCTGCTCCTGCTGAAGAAGAAGAAAGAAGAAATATGATCACTCCCTGATCCTTGCCTGATCTTTCCTAATCCACCCCAATCCCCCTCTTGCCTCTTTAATCCACTTCTCCTCCCTTTTTCACCCTCTCCACCCCCTTTTTTTGCCTCCAAGCTCTGATCAGTGGTGCTAATCCCTGATCAACTTCCATGATATCATTTTTCCTGGACCTTTATTGTCCCTGTCCAGTTTTCTACCCCTCCTTTGCACCATCTCTGTACCTCCGAGCGTGTGTTCAACTGCATTAATCCGAGCATTGATCAGTGACGCACTGATCCGCACCCGTGCTCGCTGTTTTCCCCAACTTTATTGTTCACCAAATATTTTTCTCCCCCAAGCCCCTTTGCACTACTTCATGTATACATCCTACAGCTGCTGAATAGCTGATCAGACACAGACCACTGATTAGCACCTGCACTCGCTGTCTATATTTTTTTTCCCCCTTTTACGCCACATCCATGCATCCTACAGCCGTCAAGTGCTTGTCAGTGACGGAAATCACTGACAACCCTCTGTTTGTTGTTTTCTTTTTAATGAAAATGATATTGAGTAAAAAATCATTTAGATTAGTTGATAGGATTAGATCATGGACAGTAAAAATACACTTTAATATATATAATTTAATTTATTTTTGTCATAATAAAAAATTACTTTTTATCCCATTCATTTGGTTTTTCATGTGCATGATTTCCTTTCTATGCTCTTGCTTATGTTTTTGCACTAAACCTCTTTGTTATCCTCATTCTCGTAACAGGGTCACTTGACTGTTTACTCTGAAACTGTTTAAACGTCCCCTTTTATGATTCTTATAACCCATTTGCTGTGTATTTTTACAGACTTCTGGGGGGTTACTATGGATTATAAACCAGGGATACAGCCTGGCAAACACAAGTTGCCTAGGTGTTTGACAGTGAATCGGCCAGTGTGGTGGGAAATGATCAGGGGGATGCCAACTATCTTCAGATTCAAATTAAATGTCTTTTACACAAGTATACCAAAATGTGGTAGAAGAGAGCCCTCCTTGAGTACTATGTAAGGAAGAATCTAATTCCATGTGGCCTCAGGATCCAGGTATTTTCTTCTTTTCCTTATCGACGACTCTTATGTAAAAATGGGAAGATGTTTGCACTAAGAGCTCTTTCCAATTCATGGAATTGCTCCTTGATCTTAACAAGGCATCAGTTATTTCCCTTGAGACTAAAATTGATGAACTATATTGTGAATTTAAGAAGGTGTCTACACCAGCCAATTTAATAGTTTGTAATACAACAATGGATAAGAATTCAACCCATAATAAAAAACTACTTTGTGACAATACTGACTATGTGCCGAAAACAATCTATGGGTGTTGACGGGCTCCACCACATAGCAGAAATTCTAGATATTCCTCTATTTCATCCAAATCATCCTTGGGGGAAAAATCAGATACATCACAAACTCCAATGCTTACACATTTTGGAAAAGGTGGAAAAAGGAAATGGGAACATCAAACGCCTATCAATAAGCATATTCCGAATCGTGATGAAAGAAAGGTTACACTCAAGGTAATTAATTTGTCTGACTATCCCTTCAGTGAAGATATGATGTCTTTCCTTTCCAAAGGTCTCACTTTTTCACCTAGCATGCGATTTGACCCATTCACAATGCCTAAAGGATTTACATATATTTGTGATGTCTCTTCTATTTAAAAAGTGGTACCATAGTGAAGATATTCAGAAGTTTTTTCCTATGCCAAGTGAACAAGAAATTGATAATTAATAATTGATAAGACACACAGAAGCCACACATGAGGCTTACAAATAGAATACAGATAACAATAAAGATGAAAATTATTACATTTTCTGGGTGAAAATTGGAGTTTTTTTCATGCCGTATATACTCGAGTATAAGCCGAGATTTTCAGCTCACTTTTTTGGGCTGAAAGTAACCCTCTCGGCTTAAACTCAAGTCATACCCAGGGGTCCGCAGGGGAGGGGGAGCGGAAGCTGTGTAATAATACTCACCTGTTCCTGGTGCGGTCCCTGCACGTCTTTTCCCCGGCGCCGGCAGCTTCTTCCTGTAGTGAGCGGTCACATGGTATTGTTCATTACATTAATGAATATGGACCCCACTCCCATAGGGGTGGAGCCGCATATTCATTACTGTAATGAGCAGTACCATGTGACCGCTCACTACAGCAAGAAGCTGTCGGCGCCGGGGAACAGACGTGCACAGACCGCACCAGGAGCAGGTGAGTATAACGCAGTGTGCGATATTTACCTGCTCCCCGTTCCACCGTCAGCGCCGCTGCATCCTCTGCAGTGATGCTCAGGTCAGAGGGCGCGGTGATGCAATTGGTGCGCGCCACCCTCTGCCTGAACAGGCAGTGCAGAGGACGGGAAGACACAGCGGTAGTCGGCGGTGGAACGGGGAGCAGATGAATATAGCAAGTGCCGGGGGCCTGAGAGGTGAGTATGTGATTTTTTCATGTTTTTAATCGCAGCAACAGCATATGGGGCAAATATCTGTATGGAGCATCTCTTGGGGCCATGTGCAGCATTATATGGGGCAAATATCTGTGTAGAGCATGTTATGGGGCCATGTGCAGCATTATATGGGGCAAATATCTGTATGGGGCCATGTGTAGCATTATCTGGGGCAAATATCTCTATGGAGCATCTTAGGGGGCCATGTGCAGCATCATATGGGGCAAATATCTCTATGGAGCATCTTATGGGGCCATAATCCACATTTGTGGAGCATTATATGGGGCATATTTTAATATGGAGCATCTTATGGAGCCCATCATAAACTGTATTGAGCAATATATGGGGCGTATTTTGTATGGAGTATCTTATTGGGCCATCATGAACTGAATGGAACATTATATGGGGCGCCTGATTCAATATGGGTATTCAAAAACACTTAAACTACTGATGTCTCAATTAATTTTACTTTTATTGGTATCTATTTGTATTTTTGAAATTTACCAGTAGCTGCTGCATTTTCCACCCTATTCTTATACTCGAGTCATTAAGTTTTCCAAGTTTTTTGTGGCAAAATTAGGGGGATTGGCTTATACTCGGGTCGGCTTATACTTGAGTATATACGGTACGTTCGTCTGAACCTGGCCTGTGATTTTACATAGATTATGCCCATATACTGTATAAACTGTGAAATGATGAACATACACGGAAAATTACTTCCCCAATGTTGAATAGTTTGTAATGGAAAGTAAGGATGTGAAGAAAGAAGAAAATCTGTATGTGATATTTCTGATTAAGTTTTCAGTGGTTTTGAAAACTCTTATTTATTAGCAGCAAAATATGTTTCAGACTTTTAGACACTTTCAATTTCAACTCCATTGGCAATGACCTTTATTTTTTGTAACAATGGATTTGATAAGATACTCAGCTGCTTGCTCATAAAGCAAAATTCTTTCCCATTCAAGAAAAATGGAAGATCTTTAAAGTTTCAGACATGTAACCTTTAAAATGGTTTTGGATATTTTAATTTGCATTTGTACTATTTTTACTTTCCCATTTCACTTAGTTCAAGTTATACCCAAAAGTAATTCAGATATGGGGAAAAAAAATTATACTTTAACCCCTTCCTGGCTGGCGGTGTACATATACTACACTGCGGGAGCTGCGTTACCGCAAAGCACAGTATATATACTGCTCATGCTGAGCGTCACTGCGATTGTGAGAGCTGACACCCTGCAGAGATGCCCACAATCAGTGCTAGCAAGGATTATGGGCATTTAACCCCTATAATGCCGCTGTCAATAGTGACAGTGACATCACGAGGCATCACAGAGGGAGTGAGCTCCCTTTGTGCTCCCATCGGCACAAAGCGATGCGATTGCTTTGGTTCGATGTTCTCCATGGTGACCTCGGGTTCCAAGATGGCCGCAAAAGTAGAACTTTTGTGAAAAATGTTAAATGTTCATTTTTCCTTCCACATTCCATGAATTCCTGTGAAGCACCTGAAAGGTTAAAAAACTTCTTAAATGTGGTTTTGAACACCTTTAGGTGTGCAGTTTTTAGAATAGTGTCACTTTTGGGTATTTTCTGTAATATAGAACCCTCAAAGTCACTTCAAATATGATGTGGTCCCTAAATAAATTGTTTTGTATATTTTTGGGGAAAAATTGTTGGTCAAATTTTAAGCCTTATAACTTCCTAACAAAAAAGCGTTAAAAAAATTATGCTGATGTAAAGTAAACATGTGAAAAATGTTATTTGTTAACTATTTTGTGTTACTTAACTCTCTGATTTAAGGGCATAAAAGTTTGAAAATGTTTGGTCAAATTTCCAATATTTTCACAAATAAATGCAAGTCATATTGAAGAAATTTTACCACTATCATAAAGTAAAATATGTCATGAGAAAATATTCTCAGAATCAGAGGGATTCGTTGAAGTGTTTCAGATTTATTACCTCATAAAGTGACAGTGGTCAGAACTGAAAAATTTGGCCTGGTGAGGAAGGTGAAAACAGGCTTCAGGGTGAAGGGGTTAAAAATGCTAAATAATCAAAAAAATAATAGGTGGTTTTACACATCGGTGACAAAGCAGTGTTTGGCTGCTTCAGTTGGACATCTATGGCATGTTTGACTCAGTTACTGTTCCTCTAATATTTCATATTCTTATTTGTTGGTTTCTAGTCTGTCTGTCTAGTCTGTCACCACATAATGATTGTTCTTATCAAGTACTTGAGCTCAATGCACCCTTGCCGACATCACACCTATTTATTTACTCACTTAAGTAGCATTATTAATTCCATGACGCATTGAAGACATAATCATCACTGTCCCCATTGAGTCTCACAATCTAATTTTCCTATCAGTATGTCTTTGGTGTGAAGGCGGAAACCGGAGGACGCAGAGTAAACCTATGCAAAAACGAAGAGAGCACACAAACACCTTACAGATGTTGTCCTTCATAGAATTTGAAACCAGGGCTAAAGTGCTGCAAAGCTATAACGCCTATCACCGAGCCACCATTCTATCCAACAGCCACACCTTTCAGTGCACCTTCTCATATACTTCTTGCTTTCTCCCTATCTCCTCCAGGCCTTCTTGATTAATAGCTCAGGCATGATAGAGCCAGAAAAGGGTGCAGATAAATGGAAAATTCTCAGTTCTCACGTGTGGGTGAAGGTAAAAAGTGAACTGCACTATAGATTCCTGGAGCATCAACTATGGCCAGGGACAATACATGAGTTTCAATGGTCACTGTCTGAACGATTTCATCAGCAGCGATTAAGTACTGCATATGTAACATCTGATAAGACGTCGGCAACTGGGGGTTACATCTGTATCCACTGACAGGTGGCAGTTATTTGTCTTCTACACCACCGGCTAGACTACAAGTCTGCATATGTTGAATTTGTAGGAACAGTGTAAAGAACTGTCGGAAACAGACAGTAGCAAGCCACTCTGCAAGCAAAATATATGGGTCATTTTCAGCTGATTAGCTCATCATAATTTATAATTTCACCTGGTTTGGAGGTGGAAATGGGCCCCATGACATCTTGAGCCTCTGTGTAGCTGCATTCGTTGCACCATGCAGCAGACAAACTAGAACATAGGTTTCTTTGAGTCCTGAAATTGACAGCTAATGAAGAATGAGTATCGCTGAGTGAAGTCCCTTTAAGAGATGAAACCATTTTTCAGTAGGAACATGTGTGGAAATTGCGATTTAGTCAATTTTTATCCTGGAAAAGCACTCACCTGCATGCAGGAGGGTATGGAGGACGAACACTAATTTGTAACTTTTCAGAACTTCCCTGTGTCAGTCGGGAACTCACAAGGTTCAAGTCACATTATTTAAGACTTGTAGGAAGAAGAAAAGGAGTTCAGCAGGTAGAAGTGGAGGAGGACTTAAAATTGGCAAAGGCAATGGACAAGGCAGACAGGTAGAGCAAAAATGATGATGACTGTGACGCTGGACATGGTAACCAACACAACAGTCAAAATTGTGTTATGATACTGAAACAACAGGGCCATTTGATTGTGCTGGTGGGCATAGCAAGCTGTATGCTGCAATGCTGTGGGAGGATAGTCACACTCCTAACATGAAGTAATTGATGATTATTAAATTGCCATGCGTTTAGACCCTTTCTTTGAAAGCAAAATGGAAGATTTTTTTTACAGCTGCCAAAAGGAAATCCAAATTGGCTTACATCCAGGACAAGTTCTGTTACCTGTTCTGTGAATCTTTTCCTGAGCAAATTTGTGTTACTTGCATGACTGACCAACAGACCTCTAAGTGATCAAAGCAGATGCAATTTTCACTGGCTTTACCAGAATTATGGCTGCAACAAGTAACAATGCCAGAAGCAACACCTACTGTTTATTTCACATGATAAATCAGACATTTTTTCTGACATTCTGACAACATATCATACTTCTGCACACACAAACACAATGGCTGAAAACCCATGTTAAGTCATACCTAGACTATATCTATTCTCAGGCAAATACCCTGAGCCCTAATCCCATGGATTTCTGGGTCAACAAATCTAACCAGTGGCAAGAACTGGTCCAGTGTGATATGGGAGTATTATGGTATCCATCCTCCAGTGTCATATCAGTGCTGCTGGTGGATTTTTCAAAACAAACATGATCTGGCTATCTTCCACATGTGTGGAAAACCTAATATTAATCAAATCGTCTGCCTGCCTAAATGTCCATTAACTGTTGTTTATACCGTTCTGGGCCACATCCTGTCACATGTCTCCTACCTGTCCATCAAGTCTATACTGCAGTACTGCTGCTGTTATCACTGCTGGCCCTAAACTGTTAAGTATCTCCTCTCTTGTTCTGTCCTAACTTTCTATCATGCTTCTCCTGATGTAGCCACATCAAAGAAATGCCATCCACACACCTCTTTCTGCCCACTGTGTTTCATATTGCTAGTCTATACTTCTGTGATGAACTGGCATTGCGACTATACGGATGCTGCCGAACTGTCATTGCTAGTCTTAGCTAACCAACCATCTCCTTGCCTGCACTGTCCTAAATGTCTATCATACTGCTTTATCTACAGCCAATGTATCACCAGTGCCACCCCAATAACACATCTCATGGCTGCCCACTGTATTTTATAATGATAGCCAGAAATATTAGTAATAGGAAATGAACTCTGATATTTTTGTACTCTGATGAAACATCTTTCAAAGTAGCCAACATATAAAGTTGCACTCTATAGTGCTATAACACAAAACATGAATATATGATACTAGAAATAGGCCCGATGCTTTTGCATCGGGAGTGTGGTAAAATGAACGCGCACCTTGGCAGGTGATTTGAATCCCGTGAAGCACCGCTCATTGGCTCAGCCGGCGGGAGGCTCAGCCAATGAGCGGTGCCACACGGCTTTGTCGGGGAATTCAAATAACGCGCGGCATCGCTCATTGGCTCAGCCGGCGGGGCAGGGGATTTGAATCCTGCGCTGCTCATTGGCTCAGCCAGCAGGCGGCTAAGCCAATGAGCAGTGCTGCGTGGCTTTGGCGGGGGATTTGAATCCCACGCCACTCATTGGCTCTGCTGGTGGCAACTCAGCCAATGAGCAGTGCGGCACAGCTTTGAGCGGCGCAGGATTCAAATCCCCTGCCCTGCCGGCTCAGCCAATGAGCGGAGCCGCACCACTTTGGTGGGGGATTTGAATCCCACACCACTCATTGGCTGAGGCCAGGGGCACTAAGTAAATGAGCAGTGCTGCATGGCTTAGTGGGGTATTCAAATCCCATGTGGCAATGCTCATTGGGTCAGCCGGAGGGGCGAGGGATTTGAATCCCGCACCGTTCATTTGCTAGCGCCATTGATCTCCCGACGGAATAGCGGTGCCGTTTCTTTCGTCACTTGTGAAGGCGCAGTTCGTGGCCTTCCGGCCGCGGTGGATTGTGGGATATCAACACAATCGCTGGAAGCTTTGACAGAGCCGATTGGTAGTTATACAGTAGATAAGAATTGTATTACTGCTCTAGAAAATAGGATAAATTGAGAATACTTAGTGCATAAATTGGCCAATTCATATGTACCCTGCAGCCGCAATAAGGCGATTCTCATTGCTTAGAAACTAATGTGAATCCTCTCCTAAACTGAAACCTGCATTTATGTGAAGTAGATAGGATCCAGCTATGATTTCTAGATTGTGAGCCCCATCGGGGACAGCGATGATAATGTGTGCAAAACTGTAAAGCGCTGCGGAATATGTTAGTGCTATATAAAAATAAAGATTATTATTATTATAATTATTAAAATAGGCAGAGGCTGATTGGTGGTGTGCTCAGTCAGAACTCCTATGAATGCAAATAACCAAAGACTGTCACTTCCGAAGAGAAACCAGGTGTGTACAAGTGTGAACTAAGAGTAGCGTTCCCCATTATATAACCAACAAATGAATATATTGTGCTCAGCTTGTTATTCTGTAGAGATGAACCCCATAAATTGTAAAGTGGAATATCCCACTACAGCAATGCCATGCATGTGGATGATAATTGTGAATTAGGCACACTGTAGACTCAAAAAGGGAGGGGGGAAATTTGGATTTGGGAGGGGAGACTTCACTAGAGTTTATTTGGAAGAAGAGTGGTATAGAAAATGCTCAGCACAGCCTAGGAGGGGAGGTGCACAGTCATAGGTTCCCAAACCTTGATATATACAATGCAAGTGACTAGCACACTCCAAAGTGTTGTGATGCGAAAAATGGGGGGTTTATTTACATACAGTAATCAAATGTTTCGGTCGATACTGGACCTTCATCAGTGTACTAATTATAGCAGTATACTTGGTAGAGCCCCCAGATTAAGTGAACATTGCATCCAAATAACAGGCCTTAGAGGTATGGGCCACAAGCGCAGTGGAACCTGCCCACAGGAGCGAGATACACGCGGTGTCCACCGCAAGTGTAGTGCATTGCATTGTATTTGGAAGAAGATGGCATAAACAAGTTGCTTTTCAGAGCTTTTGCCCTACCAGGAAAATTGAAACCCCCCAAATTTCCATTAACAGATGATAGATCTGAGTTGGAACTTGTGTTAGCAGGATACGTTGAAGTTTTTATTGGTAAACATTTGTTGATCGCTTTCATTATAAGATTGTGATCACATTCTCAGGCTCTACAGTGAGCACTTACCTTGGGTGAATGCGATTCAAATGAAACACCCAACAGAACCTCTCACTATCATAAGACAGATTAACCACTAAGCCACCGTACCACCATCATACATAGATTAGCTGAAAAGCAAGGGAAATGCAAATTCTACAGAATTTTACCTCAAGGCTTAGGATTGCGGATGGGGTTTATAAGAATGAACTCATATTCAAAGTGCAAGCACCTGCAGTAAACATCCATGCGGATTAAGCAAAATGGTAGCTGCAATTTTTGAATGACTATGAGCCATCAAAAGGTTGAGATACATGGTCTAATTTATTGTGGGGGTATGTTCTCCTTTCATTTAAGTGATTTTGCCTGCTAATGATTAGTAGGCTTTATGCAGGGAGAAGTACAGACCCACAGTGAAACTGATAACATCCACTTGGTTAAAAAAAAGGTAACTCGTTAGGTACCAAATTCTTTGCTAATATCGCCACAATGGAGAGGCAGAATTAAAAAAATATCCCAAAAAAACATTTTAATACTATCTGCAACCACAATTGCATCCTGCCACCCAGTTCAACATGAAAAGTTTGGTAAAAAGTCCTCGTTAAAGGAAATTTGCCGCAATATTTTAACCCCTTTCTGCCATTTGTTATACTATCCCGTCCATGTGCCCTGGGACTTAATTCCCATGGACGGGATAGTACATCATAGGCGATCAGCTGCGCTCACCGGGGAGCACGGCCGATCGGGGCCGGGTGTCAGCTGATTATCACAGCTGACATCTGGCACTATGTCACGGACCGCTCCTGGCACATTAATCCCCGGAACACTGCGATCAAACATGATCACAGCATTCCGGTGGCATAGGGAAGCATTGCATAGGGAGGGGGCTCCCTGTGTGCTTCCCTCAGAAGAACACGATGTGATCGGATTGTTCTGAGGGTCTCCGCCGTTCTCCTCCCTGCAGGCCCCAGATCCAAAATGGCCACGGGAGTCCTTCCGGGTCCTGCAGGGCGGTGAATTGTTAGCGCCTGCTTAGAGCAGGCGCTGGCAAGACTCCAGCACTGCATGTCAGATCGCCGATCAGGCACAGTGCTGTGCAAAGTGTCACATCAGTGATCTGACACTACATAGTCATGTCCCACCCTGGTGCAAAGTAAAAAAGTTAAAAATAATAAAATTACAGTGTGTAAATATATATATATATATATATATATATATATATATATATATATATAAATCCTAAATAAAGAAAAAAAAATATTGCTCCAATAAATACATTTCTTTATGTAAATACAAAACACAATAAAAGTGCACATATTTAGTATCGCCGCATCCATAACGACCCGACCTATAAAACTGTCCCACTTTTTAACCCCTTCAGTGAACACCATAATAAAAAAATGAGGCAAAAAACAATGCTTTATCATCATACTGCTGAAAAAAAAGTGGAATAACACGCGATCAAAAAGACAGATATAAATAAACATGGTACCGCTGAAAACTTCATTTTGTCCCACAAAAAAAGAGCCACCATAAAGCGTCATCAGTGAAAAAATAAAAAAGTTATAGCCCTCAGAATAAAGCATTGTAAAAATAATAATTTTTTATATAAAATAGTTTTTATTGTATAAAAGCGTCAAAACATAAAAAGAGATATAAATGAGATATCGCTGTAATCATACTGACCTGAATAATAATACTGCTTTATCAATTTTACCTAACGCAGAACTGTATAAACACCCCCCCCAAAACAAATTCATAAATTGCTGTTTTTTGTTTGTTTGTCAACAAAAAACAAGACCTCACATGACTCTGTGGACCAAAATATGGAAAAATTATAGCTCTCAAAATGTGGTGACGCAAAAACTATTTTTTGCAATAAAAAGCGTCTTTTAAGGTGTGACAGCTGCCAACTACAATAACTCGCTATAATAATAGTAAATCAATCTCCCCTTTATCATCACCATAGTTAGGAAAAAATAATACAATTAAAAAAAGTATTTATTTCTATTTTCCCACTAGGGTTAAGGTTAGGGCTAAAGTTAGGGTTGGGGATACAGTTAGGGTTGGGGCTAAAGTTAGGATTAGAGTAGAGGTGTACTTAGGGTTGGGATTAGGGTTAGGGGCATGTTCGGGTTGGGGGTGTGGATAGGGATATGGTTAGGGTTGGGATTAGGGTTAGGCGTGTGTTCGGGTTGGAGTTAGAATTGGGAGGTTTCCATTGTTTAGGCACTTCAGGGGATCTCCAAAAGTGACATGGCATCCAATCTCAATTCCTACCAATTCTGCGTTGAAAAACTAAAACAGTTTTCCTTCCCTTCCGAGCTCTCCCGTATGCCCAAACAGGGGTTTACTCCAACATATGGGGTACCATGGTACTCAGAACAAATTGGACAAAAACTTTTGGGGTCCAATTTCTCTTGTTACCCTTCAGAAAAAAAAAATTTGTGGGCTAAAAAAATCATTTTTGTTGGGAAAAAAAGATTTTTTATTTGCACTTCTCTGTGTTATAAACTGTAGTGAAACACTTGGGGATTCAAAGTTCTCACAACACATCTAGATAAGTTCCTTGGGGGGTTTAGTTTCCAATATGGGGTCATTTGTGGGGAGTTTCTGCTGTTTAGGTGCATCAGGGGCTCTGCAAACGCAATGTGACGCCTGCAGACCAATCCATCTAAGTCTGTATTCCAAATGATGCTCCTTCTCTTCCGAGCTCTGCCATGCGCTCAAACGGTGGTTCCCGCCGCCCCACATACCAGGTATCGGTGTACTCAGGACAAATTGGACAACAACTTTTGGGGTCCAATTTCCCTGTTACCCTCGGGAAAATACAACACTGGGGGCTAAAAAATAATTTTTGTGGGAAAAAAAAATTGTTTTATTTTTATAGCTTTGCGTTATAAACTGTAGTGAAACACTTGGGGGTTCAAAGTTCTCGCAACACATCTAGATAAGTTCCTTGGGGGGGTCTAGTTTTCAATATGGGGTCACTTGTTTGGGGCTTCTACTGTTTAGGTACATCAGTGGCTCTCCAAATGCAACATGGCGTCCCATCTCAAATCCGGTTAATTTTGCATTGAAAAGTCAAACAGCGCTCCTTCCCTTCTGAGCTCTGCCATGCGCCCAAACAGTGGTTTACCCCCACATATGGGGTATCAGCATACTCAGGACAAATTGTGCAACAACTTTTGGGGTCCAATTTCTTCTCTTACCCTTGGGAAAATAAAAAATTGGGGGTGAAAAGATAATTTTTGTTAAAAAATATGATTTTTTATTTTTACGGTTCTGCATTATAAACTTCTGTGAAGCACTTGGTGGGTCAAAGTGCTCACCACACCTCTAGATAAGTTCCTTAGTGGGTGTACTTTCCAAAGTGTCACTTGTGGGGGGTTTCAATGTTTAGGCACATCAGTGGCTCTCCAAACGCAACATGGCGTCCCATCTCAATTCCTGTCAATTTGCATTGAAAAGTCAAACTTCGCTCCTTCCCTTCCGAGCTCTCCCATGCGCCCAAACAGTGGTTTACCCCCATATATGGGGTATCAGCATACTCAGGACAAATTGTACAACAATTTTTGGGGTCCAATTTCACGGTTCTGCATTATAAACTTCAGTGAAGCACTTGGTGGGTCAAAGTGCCTGCATAGCGACATAACCATAGCAACAAAAGCACATTACACGTACGCATAGAGAAGGCAGGGTATTTAGCTCAAGAGACTGCAACAAGTCTCTACTGCAAATGGAAAACCAGCAACCACATTATATGCTCTAAGTTATAAATGGGGAGTATTTACATTCACAGGGATCGCATACAGATTTGTTGAAGGGCTGTTTCAGCCAGAGATCCAGTTCGCGTGCGCGATAAGGAATAGCATAATCATAAAAATAGAACACATTTCTTGTAAACTCAACATAAGGGGAACAAAGCTTTCTGGCTCGGTATGTCTCTGCTGCATACTTATACACTCTTCTCAAAAGGGGGCCCACTAAGGTTTAAACAAACATTTAGAAAAGATTGTAGCACCGATATAACTATGCATAATAACTGATACAGACTGTACAATGTTTTCTTGAGTATTTTACTCATATTCTGAATGGACCCAAAACCCTCCAGCTTGTTATGGAGGCTTTTTAATTGTTTTTAAATTACAAGATACAATAGTGTATGTACTAGCGGTGCTTGTGAGATAGATGGAGGTAGCTGCAGGTACTACTCCTCACCACACAGAGGAGAAAGAAAGAAGCTATAGACAAATAAACTGTATATTACAGTATTTGTGCCTGCGCTTAGCCTAATAGGATACTATAGTACACATACACGGTGGGTAATTACCTTGTGGGTGAAGAAAAAGTAGTAAGTCCGTCTACAGGTTTTGGCTCTCATAGCGCACCATAGCATCATCAAGGGCACCACGTGACTCCCGAGCACGTGACCTGAACGTCACCGCAGGTCCTGTACAGCATCGCACAGGACTTTACACAGGCCGCGCGAGCGCCTGTCACCGGCCGGGACGGCGCCTGCACTAGCCGCCTGAGGACTTCTCAACGATAACGCCTAATCGAGCTAAGTACAACGCTTCTATTTGCTACTATTACCAACAAGTTACGGACTCCTTAAGTGCCATTTTACCTAACTTCCTCCCTGTGGCTAATCATACGACAGATACTGGATCTCCACTTGTTATATACCTGAAGCACCGACTGGAGTTATATACACACATACTATCCATGTTAGGTTGTGCACTGTCCGGGGTGTTAGTTCACTAGACCCCCCCCCCCTTTATTGTTTTATAGCTATATATGAGCAACTTGTTATCCAGGTACTTACTAGTCCCATATAACTTACACTTTCTTGCTTGTGTTCTATTCTATTTTTAGTGGCCTACTATCTGTGATTTTATCTGTAGTTTTATCCATTTATTTATTTTGACACCGTTACTGTTCTCCCACTCTAGTCCCTGCACACCAGCTATCCCAGTCTCGTCATACACGCCCTAGATGGACTTACTACTTTTTCTTCACCCACAAGGTAATTACCCACCGTGTATGTGTACTATAGTATCCTATTTGGCTAAGCGCAGGTACAAATACTGTAATATACAGTTTCTTTGTCTATATGTTTTTAAATTACGGTCTTTGTGTGGTGCTGTTTATCAATATATTTTTTTGCATTTTTTATAGTAAAACTATTGGTGTGGTGATTCCATTTTTTGGTGCATGTACTTTGTCTTTCTTTGTTTCAAGTCAAAAACTGCCTATAACAATTATTAAAATCCAGAAATAGGGACACAGTTAAGAATTAAAAAAAACACAGCCAAATACTTTAAAAAGACATTAAAAAGGGTGCAAATGGAAAGGTAAATTTGGTGTAAACCAAAAAAATCAGAGCAAAACGCCAAAAATTCACCAAGAGCAGGCGCAAGTGCAATAATAAATTGAGCCTTTTGCTACAAAACCAAATTTTATAATAAAACATTTGAGATGTGATTAATGTATTTTTTATAATTCAGACTATTTCAGTGTCCTATTCTAATTTTCAGTTAAACAAAATTACGCATTTGGAAATTATGATTAATTCATGAAACGTGTCAACAGATTCATTAGTGTAATTTTTCCCTCTTACTTTGCATGCTGAGAAAATATTGGACAGGTGCATCTTGCCTGTATTGGGGGAGGTCTTAAATTACCACTGTGATTAAAGCACTGATGTATTTCCTTTTCACATTAGTCTCCCATTATTTAAATTGAGATTATTTAGGCAGGCAGCTTGTTAAACATGGCAGAGGACTCTACTTATATTATAAAGTTACAAATGATTACATTAACGGCTACTGTTTGGCTAATTGGGTGAATTAAAACCTGAAGGCATGGTGCTCAGAGGATACCACTGTTCTGCACTTCCCATTAGCATGTGGTCAGCAAAAGCATTGAGTGGACTTAACATCACTTTCAGACATTAAGGAAAAACCTTCAGAAGATGACTCATCTGATTTAATCTTTCTTTTTTGCTTTTGATTACTCCCTTCAGACTTTCCTTAATTTTAGCATGCTGATGTGCTCAGGTTTTTAACTACAGTACATTAGTCATTTACTTTCCAATCCTGCAAATTTGAGAGATATATTTTCATCTTTTCCTTCTTTCTTTTTTTTTAAGATGAGTGTTCCCTTATATGATACAGCTGTTACACAACTGTATACAGATGGTGAAGTGACAAGTAAACAAAAATCTATAATATAAAGCAATAATGAAATCATTAAATTGAAGCTGTCAAATTATTTTAGACCCCTAAACCTGCCGCAGCAACAGCACAGCATTTTACTGTTATATATTACTTTTTCAAACATGAAGTTTAATAATAATTAATTGTAAGTTCGGGATAAACCCTTTCATTATATAAGATTTTCTAAAATTATGTGAACAGGGAGTTTATTCCTCCAAAGTATTATACGTTAACAGACAATATTGTGCTGCATTCATTGTGCTGAATTTCTGCTTTTCAATTGTTATAACAATAAGATTATTTTTTCATCTCCATTGCTATATACCTTGTTTTATTATTTTTGGCTAATGGGGATTCCATGATATTGCTGCTGGAACTGCTAATTCTTTTATGGCTCAATATTTGAGCCATTAAAGTAGCTGTGACTCATCACAGCTTATAAGGTATTCATTTACCATGTGGTATCACTCTATTTGGCTGTTTATTTTTCTTTAAATTTGAGTTTATCAAATATGTCCTTTTTTCAGATTTTTTGTTACTGCAGCACACATATACATTGATAGTGGATACGTTTTCAGACCGCTATTATTAAAATACCAAGAAAAATAATTTCAGAACATTTTCCTCCTTTAATATTACTCATAATCTGTATAAAGCCATTGACAAACAAAATAAAATCACTTCAAGGAGGATATAAAAATAACAAAACTAAAATAATGTAGTTGCATAAAGTTCATGGGAGCGCTTTTATAAAAATAACTCATACACAGCTGCCATTATTTAAAGTGATACTTAATAACTCCATATAAAATGTAACTGTTCTAGTAGGGTTTTTCTTAAATTTTCTTAGTTAGATTTTATAGCAAAATTCATGCTCTCTTAACTTACAATGCAGCAAAGGAATCTCATTGCTGAAATGTATCAGTCAGGAGAAGGGTACAAAAAAATGTTCAGGGCAATAGATACAGTATATCATGGAGCACTGTGAAGTTGTAAGTCATCAAGAAGTGTCTTAAATTTAGCACTACAGTGACAGACATTATCGAGAATTAAATATCTCTGAAATATTTATTAATCTGTAGAGAACAATATACAACTGATAAAGGGAACCTGTCTGCAGATTTTGCCACTATAAAGGTACCGTCACACTAAGCGACGCTGCAGCGATACCGACAACGATCCAGATCGCTGCAGCGTCGCTGTTTGGTCGCTGGAGAGCTGTCACACAGCGCTTAGTAACCTGATGTTTACCCTGGTTACCGGCGTAAAAGTAAAAAAAAAAAAAACACTACATACTTACCTTTCGCTGTCTGTCCCTCGGCGCTCTGCTTCTCTGCCCTGTGTAAGCACAGCGGCCAGAAAGCACAGCGGTGACGTCACCGCTCTGCTTTCCGGACGCTGTGCTTACACAGGGCAGAGAAGCAGAGCGCCGAGGGACAGACACCGGAATGTAAGTATGTAGTGTTTGTTTTTTTTACTTTTACGCTGGTAACCAGGGTAAACATCGGGTTACTAAGCGCGGCCCTGCGCTTAGTAACCCGATGTTTACCCTGGTTACCAGCGAAGACATCGCTGAATCGGCATCACACACGCCGATTCAGCGATGTCAGCAGGAGGTCCAGCAACGAAATAAAGTGCTTGACTTTCTGCAGCGACCAACGACATCACAGCAGGATTCTGATCGCTGCTGTGTGTCAAACTGAACTATATCGCTAGCCAGGACGCTGCAACGTCACGGATCGCTAGCGATATCGTTTAGTGTGATGGTACCTTAAGATGCGACCACTGCCTTTCAGGGCTTATCCACAACATTCTGTAATATAATAGATATTCCCAACCTATAGCTGGGTGACACCTTCTATCTAAGGCTTCTCCTCCAATATGGAGGTGCCTGAGCTATGTTTTTCACTTGCTTTACATGCTTTCTAGTTGTCAGGTTCCCCAGGCCCGCCTGCCTGCTTTTCTACACTGTGCCCGTCTGCTCTTACCTGTCTTTGCCCGTCTGCTTGTACCTGTCTGCGATCTTCTGTCCATCAACTAGTCCAGATCGCACCTGCCAGTGCCCATGTGTCTAACACCTGGTCAGCCCGCACCTGCCAGTGCTTTTCTGTTCCTCAGCCAGTCCCATCTGCACCCGTGGTTCAAGAGTCCCTACAGTGCCTGCCTGCATTTTTCATCCCTCCTTTGGGCCGTGGCAGCTTACCTCGTGTATCGGGTCAGCTGCCATATTCTGTAGGTCAGCCATGTAGTAGCACCTGGTGCCACCTCTTTGTACCTCCTTTGGTCACAGTTTTCACCTGCTGCCACTTGTCAAGGTAGGTATTTGGTAGGCCACCTACTTACGCCGCTTTCACGGGGATACAAAACAGTAATTCCACCACCTTACCTGTTAAAGTCTCCATCTGCTGGATTGGCTGTAGTGGAAGAGGTATCGGTCCCCGCTATACTAATTCTACTTTATTGCAAATGATGCCACTTTGATTGTGTCTGCCACTAATTTTTGTAAATGTGTAGACTCCTGGTTGGGTGTCTATCTGCTGGATGTGGTGTAGTGGAAGACCTGTCGGTCCCTATTATACTATTTCTACTCTGGTGAAATTGATGCCTCTTCTGTGGTGTAAGGCCCTCATTTCTTTAAATATGAACACTCCTTGTTGGGTATCCATCTGCTGTATTGGGTGTAGTGGAAGAATTGTCAGTCCCTATTATACTATTTCTAGTGTGGTCAAATTGATGCCACTTCTGTGGTGTCTGCCATTAATTTTTGGAAACGTGAACACTTCTGGTTGAGTTCCCATCTGATGGTTTGGGTATAGTGAAAGACCTTTTGGTCCCTATTATACTATTTCTATTGTGGTCAAAGTGATGCCACTTCTGTGGTGTAAGGTCCTGATTTGTTTAAATGTGAACATTCCTGGTTGTATGTCCATCTGCTTGATTGGGTGTAGCAGAAGACCTGTTGGTCCCTATTATACTATATATACTGTGGTGAAATTGATGTCACTTTGGAGGTGTCTGCCAATATTTTTTGGAAATGTGAACACTCCTGGTTGGGTCTCCTTCATGCGTGTTGCCTGCAGCAGTAGGCCTCTGAGACTATCAAGCATGTAATTCCTTGGACTCAACTACCCGTGTTACTATCCTTAAGTTTTTTTAACAATGGTAGTCTACAAAACTGATATTTGTGCTACCTGAGTGTGGTTCAGCATGAAAGCAGGTAGAAGTGTTGCATATGGTGTCAGGGATTCCAGCAAAGGGACCTTACACAGATCCCTCACCCAAATCGTCTTACTGTTATGTTCAATTGAAAGTTGTAAATGCTGTCCCAGATACCGATACCTCATGCCTGACTGATTGCTGCAGTGCCATTCTAAAATCTGTACTGTGGGTGAAATTAGGCCACTTTCTGGTGTCTGTCCCTCATTTCATGTGTTTTGGCAGCATTTGGGGCTGTTCTAAAGTCTTGTGCATGCGTTTGCTTTTGCCTCTCATTGATTATCATGGTGTTTGGCTTTGTTCGGCGAATATTCGATTAATTAATTGGCGAATATTGCAAATTCGGCGAGCGTAATCTGAATCAAATATTGAAATATTTATTCATCCTCAATGTTTAACTTTAGGCCTTTTAGAGATCATTTCATCTTCATCTAGCTTAACTATTCACAATAACAGTAATTTTGAACAGTGGCACCCAAAGTTTTACTTGCCACTATATATACAAAAGCTATCTCACTATCTCGACTCCTCACTATCATTCTCAAAGTCAATTCAATAAGGGCCACAAGCTCCTGTGCCATTGCAACTCCAGCTTTCCATAGAAGAACTTGTGTCCCAACCTGGCCATCTTCTCCACTATGTCCCTCAGGCCTAGCTACACTCTAGCTTCTTATTTAATATTGACAACTTTGCTGTACACCCATTTGCTTAAGTTAAATACTTCTTTCATTTAGTCGTTGCTTTAACCCCGCTGCTTGAGATAAATCCATCTGCCATATAGTCCTTGATTCCTTCAGAACTATGTATCCGATTATGGCCTCCTTTCTTTGCACACAAAAACCTCTTTTCAATGTAGGTCTGTGAGCAACAGGACCACTGGTCCTTATTCTTTTAATGCCTTTCCCTATTTGCCCAACAGTAGGAACATGGCTGGCATAAATAGTTAACCCTGTCTGTAACTAAAGCTTTAGTCACACTACTTACCAACGATCACGACCAGCGATACGACCTGGCCGTGATCATTGGTAAGTCGTTGTGTGGTCGCTGGGGAGCTGTCACAGAGACAGCTCTCTCCAGCGACCAACGATCAGGGGAACGACTTCGGCATCGTTGAAACTGTCTTCAATGATGCCGAAGTCCCCCTGCAGCACCCGGGTAACCAGGGAAAACATCGGGTTACTAAGTGCAGGGCCACGCTTAGTAACCCGATATTTACCCTGGTTACCATTGTAAAAGTAAAAAAAAAACACTACATACTCACATTCTGATGTCTGTCACGTCCCCCGCCGGCGTCCACAGGGTTAAAACTGCTTTCGGCAAGAGCGCTGCTAATGCACGCACTGCTGCCGAGAGCTTCCCTGTACTGACTTGTCTGCGCCAGCAGTAACAGCGGTGACATCACCGCTGTGCTCTGCTTTACGGCCGGCGCTGACACAGTCAGTGCAGGGAAGCTGTCGGCAGCAGCGCGTGCATTAGCAGCGCTCTTGCCGAAAGCAGTTTTAACCCTGTGGACGCCGGCGGGAGACGTGACAGACATCAGAATGTGAGTATGTACTTGTCTTTTTTTTTACTTTTACAATAGTAACCAGGGTAAATATTGGGTTACTAAGCGCGGCCCTGCGCTTAGTAACCCGATATTTACCCTGGTTACAAGTGAACACATCGCTGGATCGGCGTCACACACGCCGTTGCAGCGATGACAGCGGGTGATCAGCGACCAAAAAATGGTCCTGATCATTCCCCAACGACCAACGATCTCCTAGCAGGGGCCTGATCGTTGGTCACTGTCACACATAACGAGATCGTTAACGGGATCGTTGCTACGTCACAAAAAGCGTGACGTTGCAACAATATCGTTAACGATATCGTTATGTGTGACAATACCTTAACCAACTGTTTCAGACAACAAATTAGATAAAACAACACATCCAACATTTTAAACAGCATTGTGTTTTATCTAACCATCTGATATTTGTTACTTCTATAAGCTTCTTCTAGAAGCACATTATTTTATCAATAATGTTTCTTAGTAAAAGGGAGGTAGTGGGTAATTTGTATTTGGTATACCTCCTCTAGGCTATAAAGATGCTTTTAAGAAAGGTAGAAATGAATAGGCACTTACAATTTTTCAATCTACGTAACTGTGTATCTTAGAGAAATGAATATTTGATATACAGATATGCTTTGTATTCAAGCAGATTATATTACTGCTGAAATAGAAATCCTTTTACACAGTAGGCTTTATCCATTAGGATGCAGTATGCCAATCACAGCAAGACTGCTATTGATGTGAAGAGCGGATCTTGATATAATCAGCAGTACCCCTAGATAATGAGTAAAGTCTGTGTATTTTTTCCATCTCTGTAGCTAAATATGATTTTTGGTAAAAATAAAAGATTATTAGTTTTCTTTTAAATAAGAACAAAAAAGATATCACATTTGTTATCTCATAAGCACTAAAGTAAAAGAAAAGTTACATAATAGTTACTGAACCCAAACAACACTGTGTAGGTTATGTGAGCAGGGGTGAGCAGAGCAGTGGCTCTATGGAGTTACTAATGTGATGTTGACTTGACTGACATTCTTTTTAAACCCAGTACAAGGAAACTAATTTATTTATTGGCCAAACTTATATACCATCATTAATTCTACAGCGCTATACAAACTTCATCAAAACTATTGCAAAAAGAGTAAAAACAACCAGCTCACCAGCAGCGGCATGCGGCGTGCAGATGCAAGGAACCCGTGTAGTCTCACGTGCAACAATCAGAAAAAGAAGGAATTTGTTCCAGCTTCTTAAAAAGTCCAAGTTTTATTATCAAAAATTACAAATAAATAATGGCAGACAATGTTGCACACATCATGCGTGGCTAAGTGTTTTGAGCATTTAAGTGTCTTTTTATCAAAACTATCCCCATTGGGGCTCACTATCAAAATTCCCTATAAGTACAGTTAGGGCCAGAAATATTTGGACAGTGACACAATTTTCGCGAGTTGGGCTCTGCATGCCACCACATTGGATTTGAAATGAAACCTCTACAACAGAATTCAAGTGCAGATTGTAACGTTTAATTTGAAGGGTTGAACAAAAATATCTGATAGAAAATGTAGGAATTGTACACATTTCTTTACAAACACTCCACATTTTAGGAGGTCAAAAGTAATTGGACAAATAAACATAACCCAAACAAAATATTTTTATTTTCAATATTTTGTTGCAAATCCTTTGGAGGCAATCACTGCCTTAAGTCTGGAACCCATGGACATCACCAAACGCTGGGTTTCCTCCTTCTTAATGCTTTGCCAGGCCTTTACAGCCGCAGCCTTCAGGTCTTGCTTGTTTGTGGGTCTTTCCGTCTTAAGTCTGGATTTGAGCAAGTGAAATGCATGCTCAATTGGGTTTAGATTTGGAGATTGACTTGGCCATTGTCATGATCCCAATGGCAGGGGATCACAAAAGGACAAGCACAAAAACAAAACAAGCTCTAGGGTGATGGAACCTGAGCTGACCGCGATCCTGAACCTAAACACACAACTAGCAGTAGCCGGGGAACGTGCCTACGATGATTCCTAGACGTCTCGCGCCAGCCGAAGGATTAACTTCCCCTATTAGAAGAAACACAGACCTCACTTGCCTCCAGAGAAACACCCCACAGAAATAGCAGCCCCCCACATGTAATAACGGTGAAATGAGAGGAAAGCACATACGTAGTTATGAAAATAGAATCAGCAAAAATGAGGCCCGCTAAAGCTAGATAGCAGAGGATACAAAAGTGAACTGCGCGGTCAGCGAAAAACCCTTCAAAAAACCATCCTGAAATTACTTGAACTCATGTGCCAACTCATGGAACATGAGGAGTAATTTCAGCCCACTAGAGCAACCAGCAGCAAGGAATCACATATCTGCAAGCTGGACTAAGACAAAAATTAAGCAAAACAAGGAACAGGAAAATCAAAACTTAGCTTGTCCTGAAGATAACAGACGCAGGGAGCAGAGGTAAAAAGACACGCTGATTACATTGATAGCCGGCGAGGAAATGACAAAAAAGCCAGGTTAAATAGGAAACTCCCATAACCTGATGGAACAGGTGGACACCAGAGACCGCAGAGAACACAAGTCACCCAGTACCATCAGTAACCACCAGAGGGAGCCCAAAAACAGAACTCACAACAGTACCCCCCCCTTGAGGAGGGGTCACCGAACCCTCACGAGAACCACCAGGGCGACCAGGATGAGCCCTATGAAAAGCACGGACCAAATCGGCAGCATGAACATCAGAGGCAATCACCCAAGAATTATCCTCCTGACCATAACCCTTCCACTTGACCAAATACTGGAGTTTCCGTCTGGAAACACGAGAATCCAAGATCTTCTCCACAACATACTCCAATTCACCCTCCACCAGCACCGGAGCAGGAGGCTCAAGCGAAGGAACAACAGGTACCTCATACTTCCGCAACAACGACCGATGGAACACTGTTGTGGATTCTGTTTTTGGGCTCCCTCTGGTGGTTACAGATGGTACTGAGTGACTTGTGTTCTCTGCGGTCTCTGGTGTCCACCTGTTCTATCAGGATATGGGAGTTTCCTATTTAACCTGGCTTTCTTGTCATTTCCTCGCCGGCGATCAATGTAATCATTGTGTCTTGTTACCTTTGCTTTCCACTTCAGTAATCTTCAGGACAATTATGGAAACAGGAACACATGGGCTACTTGCACAGTGAACAAGTCTGTAGGATCATGTTCACACACCACCAAGAAACCTGAAGACACAAAAGAGAATAGTAAAACCAAAAACACTCAGTTTGAAAAAATGTTGCAGTAATCCGCAAGTGCTAGTAAAAGATGTAAAAAACAGGGTATTTGGTTGATACGTTTTTTGCAAAAAATGTATACTAAGCTGCTCTACCAATCTTCACGGTATACCCTTATCAGAGCAGTCCTAACTAATGTATGCAATCCCTATCTGATGTATTTAAAAACCTGATCATCTGTATATAACCTGTCTGAACAGGGTTCAGAGAGGAAAAATCCATGTGTGCATACAGGGTAGAACAGCTATTGTGCAGATAGCCCAAGAGGAGTGGTGGAACTCCCCAGTCTTGTAGACACAAGAGAACAATTATGGAAACAGGAACACATGGGCTACTTGCACAGTGAACAAGTCTGTAGGATCATGTTCACACACCACCAAGAAACCTGAAGACACAAAAGAGAATAGTAAAACCAAAAACACTCAGTTTGAAAAAATGTTGCAGTAATCCGCAAGTGCTAGTAAAAGATGTAAAAAACAGGGTATTTGGTTGATACGTTTTTTGCAAAAAATGTATACTAAGCTGCTCTACCAATCTTCACGGTATACCCTTATCAGAGCAGTCCTAACTAATGTATGCAATCCCTATCTGATGTATTTAAAAACCTGATCATCTGTATATAACCTGTGTGAACAGGGTTCAGAGAGGAAAAATCCATGTGTGCATACAGGGTAGAACAGCTATTGTGCAGATAGCCCAAGAGGAGTGGTGGAACTCCCCAGTCTTGTAGACACAAGAGAACAATTATGGAAACAGGAACACATGGGCTACTTGCACAGTGAACAAGTCTGTAGGATCATGTTCACACACCACCAAGAAACCTGAAGACACAAAAGAGAATAGTAAAACCAAAAACACTCAGTTTGAAAAAATGTTGCAGTAATCCGCAAGTGCTAGTAAAAGATGTAAAAAACAGGGTATTTGGTTGATACGTTTTTTGCAAAAAATGTATACTAAGCTGCTCTACCAATCTTCACGGTATACCCTTATCAGAGCAGTCCTAACTAATGTATGCAATCCCTATCTGATGTATTTAAAAACCTGATCATCTGTATATAACCTGTGTGAACAGGGTTCAGAGAGGAAAAATCCATGTGTGCATACAGGGTAGAACAGCTATTGTGCAGATAGCCCAAGAGGAGTGATGGAACTCCCCAGTCTTGTAGACACAAGAGAACAATTATGGAAACAGGAACACATGGGCTACTTGCACAGTGAACAAGTCTGTAGGATCATGTTCACACACCACCAAGAAACCTGAAGACACAAAAGAGAATAGTAAAACCAAAAACACTCAGTTTGAAAAAATGTTGCAGTAATCCGCAAGTGCTAGTAAAAGATGTAAAAAACAGGGTATTTGGTTGATACGTTTTTTGCAAAAAATGTATACTAAGCTGCTCTACCAATCTTCACGGTATACCCTTATCAGAGCAGTCCTAACTAATGTATGCAATCCCTATCTGATGTATTTAAAAACCTGATCATCTGTATATAACCTGTGTGAACAGGGTTCAGAGAGGAAAAATCCATGTGTGCATACAGGGTAGAACAGCTATTGTGCAGATAGCCCAAGAGGAGTGGTGGAACTCCCCAGTCTTGTAGACACAAGAGAACAATTATGGAAACAGGAACACATGGGCTACTTGCACAGTGAACAAGTCTGTAGGATCATGTTCACACACCACCAAGAAACCTGAAGACACAAAAGAGAATAGTAAAACCAAAAACACTCAGTTTGAAAAAATGTTGCAGTAATCCGCAAGTGCTAGTAAAAGATGTAAAAAACAGGGTATTTGGTTGATACGTTTTTTGCAAAAAATGTATACTAAGCTGCTCTACCAATCTTCACGGTATACCCTTATCAGAGCAGTCCTAACTAATGTATGCAATCCCTATCTGATGTATTTAAAAACCTGATCATCTGTATATAACCTGTGTGAACAGGGTTCAGAGAGGAAAAATCCATGTGTGCATACAGGGTAGAACAGCTATTGTGCAGATAACCTGTTCACACAGGTTATATACAGATGATCAGGTTTTTAAATACATCAGATAGGGATTGCATACATTAGTTAGGACTGCTCTGATAAGGGTATACCGTGAAGATTGGTAGAGCAGCTTAGTATACATTTTTTGCAAAAAACGTATCAACCAAATACCCTGTTTTTTACATCTTTTACTAGCACTTGCGGATTACTGCAACATTTTTTCAAACTGAGTGTTTTTGGTTTTACTATTCTCTTTTGTGTCTTCAGGTTTCTTGGTGGTGTGTGAACATGATCCTACAGACTTGTTCACTGTGCAAGTAGCCCATGTGTTCCTGTTTCCATAATTGTTCTCTTGTGTCTACAAGACTGGGGAGTTCCACCACTCCTCTTGGGCTATCTGCACAATAGCTGTTCTACCCTGTATGCACACATGGATTTTTCCTCTCTGAACCCTGTTCACACAGGTTATATACAGATGATCAGGTTTTTAAATACATCAGATAGGGATTGCATACATTAGTTAGGACTGCTCTGATAAGGGTATACCGTGAAGATTGGTAGAGCAGCTTAGTATACATTTTTTGCAAAAAACGTATCAACCAAATACCCTGTTTTTTACATCTTTTACTAGCACTTGCGGATTACTGCAACATTTTTTCAAACTGAGTGTTTTTGGTTTTACTATTCTCTTTTGTGTCTTCAATCTTCAGGACAAGCTAAGTTTTTGATTTTCCTGTTCCATGTTTTGCTTTATTTTTGTTTTAGTCCAGCTTGCAGTTATGTGATTCCTTGTTGCTGGTTGCTCTAGTGGTCTGATATTACTCCTCATGTTCCATGAGTTGGCACATGAGTTCAGGTAATTTCAGGATGGTTTTTTGTAGGGTTTTTCGCTGACCGCGCAGTTCACTTTTGTATCCTCTGCTATGTAGTTTTAGCGGGCCTCATTTTGCGGAATCTGTTTTCATTACCACGTATGTGCTTTCCTCTCATTTCACCGTCATTACATGTGGGGGGCTGCTATTTCTGTGGGGTGTTTCTCTGGAGGCAAGAGAGGTCTTTGTTTCTTCTAATAGGGGAAGCTAGTCCCTTGGCTGGCGCGAGACGTCTAGAATCATCGTAGGCACGTTCCCCGGCTACTGCTAGTGTTGTGAATTAGGTTCAGGATCGCGGTCAGCTCAGTTTCCATCACCCTAGAGCTTGTTCTGTTTTTTGTGTGCTTGTCCTTTTGTGATCCCCTGCCATTGGGATCATGACGGTATCGCCGGCCTGAAAAGTGGTAATCATATTGGCTGAAGTAAGAGGAAAAGTAGTCTGAGGAAGTTTTTTTTTTTCCTTCCCTCAGAGTTTGCTGCGTCTTACCTCCTCTTAATCCTTGAATGGCTCTGACCTCAGCTGTTTATCATGGACGTCCAGAGTTTGGCTTCCAGCCTGAATAATCTTGCTGCTAAGGTTCAAAATATACAAGATTTTGTTGTACATGCTCCTATGTCTGAACCTAGAATTCCTATCCCAGAGTTTTTTTCTGGAGATAGATCTAGTTTTCTGAATTTTAGGGACAATTGCAAGTTGTATCTTTCTTTGAAATCTCGCTCCTCTGGAGACCCTGCTCAGCAAGTCAAGATTGTAATATCTTTCCTGCGGGGTGACCCTCAGAATTGGGCATTTGCATTGGCACCAGGGGATCCTGCGTTGCTCAATGTGGATGCGTTTTTTCTGGCATTGGGTTTGCTCTATGAGGAACCTAACCTAGAGATTCAGGCTGAAAAAGCTTTATTGGCTCTCTCTCAGGGGCAAGATGAAGCAGAATTATATTGTCAGAAATTTCGGAAATGGTCGGTGCTTACTCAGTGGAATGAGTGCGCCCTGGCTGCAAGATTCAGAGATGGCCTTTCTGAGGCCATTAAAGATGTTATGGTGGGGTTCCCTGCGCCTACAGGTCTGAATGAGTCTATGACTATGGCTATTCAGATTGATCGGCGTTTACGGGAGCGCAAACCTGTGCACCATTTGGCGGTGTCTTCTGAACAGGCACCTGAGACAATGCAATGTGATAGAATTCAGTCCAGAAGTGAACGACAAAACTATAGGCGGAAAAATGGGTTGTGTTTTTATTGTGGTGATTCAGCTCATGTTATATCAGCATGCTCTAAACGCACAAAAAAGGTTGATAAGTCTGTTGCCATTAGTACTTTACAGTCTAAGTTCATTCTGTCTGTGACTCTGATTTGTTCATTATCAGCCATTTCCGTCGATGCCTATGTGGATTCAGGCGCTGCCCTGAGTCTTATGGATTGGTCATTTGCCAACCGCTGTGGGTTTAGTCTGGAGCCTCTGGAAGTCCCTATTCCTTTGAAAGGAATTGACTCTACACCTTTGGCTATGAATAAACCTCAGTACTGGACACACGTGACCATGCGTTAGACTCCCGTTCATCAGGAGGTGATTCACTTCCTGGTACTGTATAATTTACATGATGTCTTAGTGCTTGGTCTGCCATGGTTACAAACTCATAACCCAGTCTTGGACTGGAAAACGATATCTGTGTTAAGCTGGGGATGTCAGGGGGTTCATGATGATGCACCTCCGATTTCTATCGCTTCATCTACTCCTTCTGAGGTTCCTGTATTTTTGTCTGATTATCGGGATGTTTTTGAGGACCCTAAGCTCAATTCGCTTCCTCCTCACAGGGATTGCGATTGTGCTATAGATTTGATTCCTGGCAGTAAATTTCCTAAAGGTCGTTTGTTCAATCTGTCAGTGCCAGAGCATACTGCTATGCGGGATTATGTTAAGGAGTACTTGGAAAAGGGACATATCCGTCCATCTTCGTCTCCTTTGGGAGCAGGTTTTTTTTTCGTGGCCAAAAAAGATGGTTCCTTGAGGCCTTGTATAGATTACCGTCTTTTGAATAAGATTACGGTCAAATATCAGTATCCTTTGCCATTGTTGACTGATTTGTTCGCTCGCATTAAGGGGGCTAAATGGTTCACTAAGATTGATCTTCGGGGTGCGTATAATCTTGTGCGGATTAAGCAGGGTGATGAGTGGAAAACCGCATTTAATACGCCTGAGGGCCATTTTGAGTATTTGGTGATGCCTTTTGGACTTTCTAATGCTCCTTCTGTCTTCCAGTCCTTTATGCACGATATTTTCCGTGAATATCTGGATAAATTTATGATTGTGTATTTGGATGATGTTTTGGTTTTTTCTGATGACTGGGAGTCCCATGTTCAGCAGGTCAGGAAGGTGTTTCAGGTCCTGCGGGCCAATTCTTTGTTTATAAAAGGTTCAAAGTGTCTCTTTGGAGTCCAGAAGATTTCTTTTTTGGGGTATATTTTTTCCCCTTCTACTATTGAGATGGATCCCGTCAAGGTTCAAGCTATTTGTGACTGGACGCAGCCTACATCTCTTAAGAGTCTACAGAAGTTCTTGGGCTTTGCTAATTTCTATCGTCGTTTCATAACTAATTTTTCTAGTGTTGTTAAGCCTTTGACGGATCTGACTAAGAAGGGTGCTGATGTTGCTGATTGGTCTCCTGCGGCTGTGGAGGCCTTTCAGGAACTTAAGCGCCGGTTTTCTTCTGCTCCTGTGTTGCGTCAGCCGGATGTTTCGCTTCCTTTTCAGGTTGAGGTTGATGCTTCTGAGATTGGAGCGGGGGCGGTTTTGTCACAGAGAAGCTCCGATTGCTCAGTGATGAAGCCATGTGCGTTCTTTTCTAGAAAGTTTTCGCCCACTGAGCGGAATTATGATGTTGGTAATCGGGAGCTTTTGGCCATGAAGTGGGCATTTGAGGAGTGGCGTCATTGGCTTGAGGGTGCTAGACATCGTGTGGTGGTCTTGACTGATCACAAAAATCTGATTTACCTTGAGTCTGCCAAGCGTCTGAATCCTAGACAGGCTCGTTGGTCACTGTTTTTCTCCCGTTTCGATTTTGTGGTTTTATACCTGCCAGGTTCAAAGAATGTGAAGGTGGATGCTCTTTCTAGGAGTTTTGTGCCTGATTCCCCTGGAAATTCTGAGCCCACTGGTATCCTTAGGGATGGGGTGATTTTGTCGGCTGTCTTCCCAGACTTGCGACGTGCTTTGCAGGAGATCCAAACGAAACGACACAGGGTTAAGAATTTCCAAGATCCTATAGGGACCGATGAACCGAGGCTTGAACTTAGGAGAAGAGGCCTTCATAGGAACAAAACGAGAAGACAACCACACCAAGTCCCCAGCACGAAGTCGAGGACCCACGCGGCGACGGCGATTAGCAAACTGCTGAGCCCTCTCCTGGGACAACTTCAAATTGTCCACCACATGACTCCAAATCTGATGCAACCTATCCACCACCATGTCCACTCCAGGACAATCAGAAGGCTCCACCTGACCAGAGGAAAAACGAGGATGAAACCCCGAATTACAAAAGAAAGGAGAAACCAAGGTAGCAGAACTAGCCCGATTATTAAGGGCAAATTCGGCAAGCGGCAAAAAGGTAACCCAGTCATCTTGATCAGCAGAAACAAAACACCTTAAATAAGTTTCCAAGGTCTGATTAGTTCGTTCCGTCTGGCCACGTTCTGAAAAAACAGAGGGACCAACTCAGAGGAGGAAGGTACTTTAGGCAAGGGTACCAGATGAACCATCTTAGAAAAGCGGTCACACACAACCCATATGACGGACATTTTTTGAGTGACAGGGAGATCCGAAATAAAGTCCATGGAAATGTGCGTCCAAGGCCTCTTCGGGATAGGCAAAGGGGACAACAATCCACTGGCCCGAGAACAGCAAGGCTTAGCCCGAGCGCAAACTTCACAAGACTGCACAAAAGAACGCATATCCCTCGACAAGGAAGGCCACCAAAAAGACCTGGCCACCAAGTCTCTAGTACCAAATATTCCAGGATGACCTGCCAACGCAGAAGAATGGACCTCGGAGATGACTCTACTGGTCCAATTATCCGGAACAAACAGTCTTTCAGGCGGACAACGATCAGGTTTATCCGCCTGAAACTCCTGCAAAGCACGTCGCAAGTCTGGGGAGACAGCCGACAAAATCACCCCATCCCTAAGAATACCAGTGGGCTCAGAATTTCAAGGGGAGTCAGGCACAAAACTCCTAGAAAGAGCATCCGCCTTCACATTCTTTGAACGTGGCAGGTATGAAACCACAAAATTGAAACGGGAGAAAAACAGTGACCAACGAGCCTGTCTAGGATTCAGACGCTTGGCAGACTCAACGTACATCAGATTTTTGTGATCAGTCAAGACCAACACACGATGTCTAGCACCCTCAAGCCAATGACGCCACTCCTCAAATGCCCACTTCATGGCCAAAAGCTCCCGATTACCAACATCATAATTCCGTTCAGCGGGCGAAAATTTTCTAGAAAAGAACGCACATGGCATCATCACTGAGCCATCGGAGCTTCTCTGTGACAAAACCGCCCCCGCTCCGATCTCAGAAGCATCAACCTCAACCTGAAAAGGAAGTGACGTATCTGGCTGACGCAACACAGGAGCAGAAGAAAACTGGCCCTTAAGTTCCTGAAAGGCCTCCACAGCCACAGGAGACCAATCAGTAACATCAGCACCCTTTTTAGTCAAATCCGTCAAAGGCTTAACAACACTAGAAAAATTAGTTATGAAGCGACGATAAAAATTAGCAAACCCTAAGAACTTCTGTAGACTCTTAAGAGATGTAGGCTGCGTCCAGTCACAAATAGCCTGAACCTTGACGGGATCCATCTCAATAGTAGAAGGGGAAAAAATATACCCCAAAAAAGAAATCTTCTGGACTCCAAAGAGACATTTAGAACCTTTTACAAACAAAGAATTGGCCCGCAGGACCTGAAACACCTTCCTGACCTGCTGAACATGAGACTCCCAGTCATCAGAAAAAACCAAAACATCATCCAAATACACAATCATAAATTTATCCAGATATTCACGGAAAATATCGTGCATAAAAGACTGGAAGACAGAAGGAGCATTAGAAAGTCCAAAAGGCATCACCAAATACTCGAAATGGCCCTCAGGCGTATTAAATGCGGTTATCCACTCATCACCCTGCCTTATCCGCACAAGATTATACGCACCCCGAAGATCAATCTTAGTGAACCATTTAGCCCCCTTAATGCGAGCGAACAAATCAGTCAACAATGGCAAAGGATACTGATATTTGACTGTAATCTTATTCAAAAGACGATAATCTATCCAAGGCCTCAAGGAACCATCTTTTTTGGCCACAAAAAAAAAACCTGCTCCCAAAGGGGACGAAGATGGACGGATATGTCCCTTTTCCAAGGACTCCTTAACATAATTCCGCATAGCAGTATGCTCTGGCACTGACAGATTGAACAAACGACCTTTAGGGAATTTACTGCCAGGAATCAAATCTATAGCACAATCGCAATCCCTGTGAGGAGGAAGCAAACTGAGCTTAGGCTCCTCAAAAACCTCCCGATAATCAGACAAAAATACCGGAACCTCAGAAGGAGTAGATGAAGCGATAGGAATCGGAGATGCATCATCATGAACCCCCTGACATCCCCAGCTTAACACAGACATTGTTTTCCAGTCCAGGACTGGGTTATGAGTTTGTAACCATGGCAGACCAAGCACTAAGACATCATGTAAATTATACAGTACCAGGAAGCGAATCACCTCCTGATGAACGGGAGTCATACGCATGGTCACTTGTGTCCAGTACTGAGGTTTATTCATAGCCAAAGGTGTAGAGTCAATTCCTTTCAAAGGAATAGGAACTTCCAGAGGTTCCAGACTAAACCCACAGCGATTGGCAAATGACCAATCCATAAGACTCAGGGCAGCGCCTGAATCCACATAGGCATCGACGGAAATGGATGATAATGAACAAATCAGCGTCACAGACAGAATGAACTTAGACTGTAAAGTACCAATGGCAACAGACTTATCAACTTTTTTTGTGCGTTTAGAGCATGCTGATATAACATGAGCTGAATCACCACAATAAAAACACAATCCATTTTTCCGCCTATAATTTTGCCGTTCACTTCTGGACTGAATTCTATCACATTGCATTATCTCAGGTGCCTGTTCAGAAGACACCGCCAAATGGTGCACAGGTTTGCGCTCCCGTAAACGCCGATCAATCTAAATAGCCATAGTCATGGACTCATTCAGACCTGTAGGCGCCGGGAACCCCACCATAACATCTTTAATGGCCTCAGAAAGGCCATCTCTGAATTTTGTAGCCAGAGCGCAATCATTCCACTGAGTAAGCACCGACCATTTCCGAAATTTCTGACAATATATTTCTGCTTCATCTTGCCCCTGAGAGAGAGCCAATAAAGCTTTTTCAGCCTGAATCTCTAGGTTAGGTTCCTCATAGAGCAAACCCAATGCCAGAAAAAACGCATCCACATTGAGCAACGCAGGATCCCCTGGTGCCAATGCAAATGCCCAATTCTGAGGGTCACCCCGCAGGAAAGATATAACAATCTTGACCTGCTGAGCAGGGTCTCCAGAGGAGCGAGATTTCAAGGAAAGAAACAACTTGCAATTGTTCCTAAAATTCAGAAAACTAGATCTATCTCCAGAAAAAAACTCTGGGATAGGAATTCTAGGTTCAGACATAGGCGTATGTACAACAAAATCTTGTATATTTTGAACCTTAGCAGCAAGATTATTCAGGCTGGAAGCCAAACTCTGGACGTCCATGATAAACAGCTGAGGTCAGAGCCATTCAAGGATTAAGAGGAGGAAAGAAGCAGCCAAGCTGCAATTAAGGCTAGGCAGCAAACACTGAGGAGGGAGAAAAAAAAAAAAAAACTTCCTCAGACTACTTTTCCTCCTACTTCAGCCAAAACGATGACCAATTTTTTTTCGGCCGGCTATACTGTCATGATCCCAATGGCAGGGGATCACAAAAGGACAAGCACAAAAACAAAACAAGCTCTAGGGTGATGGAACCTGAGCTGACCGCGATCCTGAACCTAAACACACAACTAGCAGTAGCCGGGGAACGTGCCTACGATGATTCCTAGACGTCTCGCGCCAGCCGAAGGATTAACTTCCCCTATTAGAAGAAACACAGACCTCACTTGCCTCCAGAGAAACACCCCACAGAAATAGCAGCCCCCCACATGTAATAACGGTGAAATGAGAGGAAAGCACATATGTAGTTATGAAAATAGAATCAGCAAAAATGAGGCCCGCTAAAGCTAGATAGCAGAGGATACAAAAGTGAACTGCGCGGTCAGCGAAAAACCCTTCAAAAAAACCATCCTGAAATTACTTGAACTCATGTGCCAACTCATGGAACATGAGGAGTAATTTTAGCCCACTAGAGCAACCAGCAGCAAGGAATCACATATCTGCAAGCTGGACTAAGACAAAAATTAAGCAAAACGTGGAACAGGAAAATCAAAACTTAGCTTGTCCTGAAGATAACAGACGCAGGGAGCAGAGGTAAAAAGACACGCTGATTACATTGATAGCCGGCGAGGAAATGACAAAAAAGCCAGGTTAAATAGGAAACTCCCATAACCTGATGGAACAGGTGGACACCAGAGACCGCAGAGAACACAAGTCACCCAGTACCATCAGTAACCACTAGAGGGAGCCCAAAAACAGAACTCACAACAGGCCATTGCAGAATGTTCCACTTTTTGGCACTCATGAACTCCTGGGTAGCTTTGGCTGTATGCTTGGGGTCATTGTCCATCTGTACTATGAAGCGCCGTCCAATCAACTTTGCAGCATTTGGCTGAATCTGGGCTGAAAGTATATCCCGGTACACTTCAGAATTCATCCGGCTACTCTTGTCTGCTCTTATGTCATCAATAAACACAAGTGACCCAGTGCCATTGAAAGCCATGCATGCCCATGCCATCACGTTGCCTCCACCATGTTTTACAGAGGATGTGGTGTGCCTTGGATCATGTGCCGTTCCCTTTCTTCTCCAAACTTTTTTCTTCCCATCATTCTGGTACAGGTTGATCTTTGTCTCATCTGTCCATAGAATACTTTTCCAGAACTGAGCTGGCTTCTTGAGGTGTTTTTCTGCAAATTTAACTCTGGCCTGTCTATTTTTGGTATTGATGAATGGTTTGCATCTAGATGTGAACCCTTTGTATTTACTGTCATGGAGTTTTCTCTTTACTGTTGACTTAGAGACAGATACACCTACTTCACTGAGAGTGTTCTGGACTTCAGTTGATGTTGTGAACGGGTTCTTCTTCACCAAATTAAGTATGCGGCGATCATCCACCACTGTTGTCATCCGTGGACGCCCAGGCCTTTTTGAGTTCCCAAGCTCACCAGTCAATTCCTTTTTTCTCAGAATGTACCCAACTGTTGATTTTGCTACTCCAAGCATGTCTGCTATCTCTCTGACGGATTTTTTCTTTTTTTTCAGCCTCAGGATGTTCTGCTTCACCTCAATTGAGAGTTCCTTTGACCGCATGTTGTCTGCTCACAGCAACAGCTTCCAAATGCAAAACCACACACCTGGAATCCACCCCTGACCTTTTAACTACTTCATTGATTACAGGTTAACGAGGGAGACGCCTTCAGAGTTAATTGCAGCCCTTAGAGTCCATTGTGCAATTACTTTTGGTCCCTTGAAAAAGAGGACGCTATGCATTACAGAGCTATGATTCCTAAACCCTTTCTCTGATTTGGATGTGGAAACTATCATATTGCAGCTGGGAGTGTGCACTTTCAGCCCATATTACATATATAATTTTATTTCTGAACATGTTTTTGTAAACAGCTAAAATAACAAAACTTGTGTCACTGTCCAAATATTTCTGGCCCTAACTGTATGTCCCTTTAGTGTGGGAGGAAACTGTAGAATCTGAAGGAAACCAATGCAAACACAGGGGGAACATGCAGATGTTATTCTTGGTGAGATTTGAACCAAGGAGCTCAACGCTACAGTGCTAACCACTGAGCCATCATGCTACACATGACAGATGTGTGACATTATCCATTTCATTACTTATAACTAAATATAATAGGAGATTTATGTCAAAGAAAAAAATCTTAAAGATGTCAAGAAATCAAATTTTCCCTGCGAAAGACGTATCTTGTATGTCCTTGCAAAATAGCAATTCAGTAGCCAAGGACAAATGAGATACAGTGGGGGAAATAAGTATTTGATCCCTTGCTGATTTTGTAACTTTGCCCACTGACAAAGACATGCACAGTCTATAATTTTAAGGGTAGGTTAATTTTAACATTGAGAGACAGAATATCAAAAATAAAATCCAGAAAATCACATTGTATAAATTATATAAATTTATTTGCATTTTGCAATGAGAAATAAATATTTGATCCCCTACCAACAAAGCTGGAATGGCCTACAAAATCATAAGTAAGATGCTGGTTAAGACGGAGACAACTGTTGGTGCAATAGTAAGAAAATGGAAGAAACACAAAATGACTGTCAATCGACATCGATCTGGGGCACAATGCAAAATCTCACCTCTAGGGGTATCCTTGATCATGAGGAAGGTGAGAGATCAGACTAAAACTACACAGGGGCAACTTATTAATGATGTCAAGGCAGCGGGGCCATAGTCACCAAGAAAACCTTTGGTAACACATTATGCAGTAAAAGTTTAAAATTTAAAAGTTTAATATCCTGCAGTGCCCGCAAGGTCTCCCTGCTCAAGAAGGCACATGTGCAGGCCTGTCTGAAGTTTGCTAATAAACAACTTGAAGATTCTGTGAGTGATTGGGAGAAGGTGCTCTGGTCAGATAAGACAAAAATTGAGCTCTTTGGCATTAAATCAACTCACAATGTTTGGAGGAAGAGAAATGCTGCCTATGACCCAAAGAACACATCCCACTGTCAAGCAAGGAGGTGGAAACATTATGTTTTGGGGGTATTTCTCTGCAAAGGGCAGAGGGCTACTTCAGCACATCAATGAAATGATGGATGGAGCCATGTACCATAAAATTCCCTCCTCCTGGACATTAAAAATGGGTCATGGCTGGGTCTTCCAGAAAGACAATGACCCAAAACGTACAGCCAAGGCAACAAAGGAGTGGTTCAAAAAGAAGCACATTAAGGTCATGGAGCGGTCTAACCAGTCTCCAGACCTTAATCCCATAAAAAAACCTATGCAGGGAGTTGAAACTCTGAGTTGCCAAGCGGCAGCCTCAAAATCTTAATGATTTTGAGATGATCTGAAAAGAGGAGCAAGGGATCAAATACTTATTTCCCCACTGTATGTCCTATATGCTGCTAGTCATATCTCAGCCTGGCTCACAGTTATTAAAGAGATTTGTGCTCATTTTAAGGCTGGGGTAACACGAGCGATGATTCTCTCATATGAGAGAATCTAGCTGATTATGTAACTGGCACTCTGCTTAAACTCCATCAGAGTTTGAGCCAAATGACAGTTCACTGTGATCTGATTCTCTCCACTAGAGAATTGAACCACAGGTGCAGAGGAGACGGAAAGAAATTTCTCCATATCCTCCATTGCCGGGGTCTGCGGATGACATCCAAATGCAGTCCGATGTTTTACACGCACGATAAAACATCAAATGGCACTCATCCATGTTATACGCTCATGTGAACAAGCCCTAAAGCTGAGATTGTCATCTTTAAAATGAGAATAAACTTGTCAATACCAGATTTGTGACAGCACACACACGCAATTCTCATTTTAACCTGTGATAACTTATGCTGAGCCATGTGACTATAACGGCAATTATAGCTTCTGTAGCTGCAATTCTGACTCAGATAAAGACTGTAAGGGTACAGTATGTGCACACGTTGCAGATTTGCCTGCGGCTCAGCAGCAAATTGGCCGTTGCGGATTCGCAGCAGTGTTCCATCAGGTTTACAGTACCATGTAAACCTATGGGAAACCAAATCCGCAGCATGTCAATTCTATGTGTGGATCCTGCAGCGTTTTACACCTGCTCCTGTATAGGAATCCGTAGGTGGTAAAAAGCAGGTGAAATCCACACAAAAAACGCTGGAAATCCACTGTAAATCTGCGGTTAATCCGCAGGTAAAACACACTGCGTTTTACCTGTGGATTTTCATAAATGGTGCGGAAAAATCAGAAATTATAAAACCCCAAAATGGAAGCAATAAAAACCAAAGCTTGTCACAAAAAATAATCCCTCATACAGCTTCGATATGTATAAAAAAAGCTATTTTATTTGATATTATCATGTCTGTAATGACCCAAACTATGCAATAATCTTGCTGTTAATCCCATCCAATGAAAACAATTAAAAAATAAAAAGTCAGAATTATTGCTTTTATATCTTCTTTTCTCCATGGAGAAGAAATAAAAGTGATCAGAAACTTGCATACAGCTGCAAAATGATAGCACTTAATCCTAAACCTCACAGTTCAAACGTATAGGCACTAATATAGTCCTAACTGCAGAAAAATAAAAAAAGTAATATTTCCTTATTTTTGTTTTTTACATTGTATTTTTATTGCAAAAACATAGCAAAGCATAAATACAAGAATATAAATTTGATATCTAATTAATGCATTAACCCACAGAAAAAATCACTTATGTCACACAGTTGACATAGAGAAATACAAACTCTGAGAAAAAATATTGTCATTTTCTATTTTTTTGTTACCTATTGACCATTCAATTCTTGAATACACTTTTTGGATTCAAATGATTACTCTCACAATTCTTCTACTCACGGTGTCCTAGGGATGCTGTTAATGACAGCTCTGACATCCAAGGGATTGAGGGCTGGCTTAGCTGTCAGGATTGTGAATGACAGTTCTATCACCCAATCTGAGCCAGAGGTGTTAAGCTTGATAGACAGCTCAGCTGTCCTATCTAGTTCGGCCTGTGGGTTCTCTTGCAGGTGTCATCCATTTTGGGTGATTACAGGCCTATTTAACACTTAGCATTGCTCAAGTGCTGTTTGTGTGTGCTTGCTCTGTACTCTTGGTTGTATTCTGATCTCCATTGCCTACCCGGGATTCCCCTTTTTGACCATCTGTCTGACTTACTGCTTTGTCTTGATCCGCTACTTTCCTGATTCTCTGACCTCGGACTGTTACCTGACAATGCTTTTGTCTCACACCTCTTGCTATTATGAGCCCTCTTGGTACTGACTCCAGACCTCTTTGACTATCCTGCCTCGCGGTAAATCCATGAGTAGTGACTAGCATCACATTGAGAAGTGACTAGGGTCACAATTACTTTACCACTTGATAAATGTTTTGAGGGCCAAAGTGTCCATATTGTTGTCATTTCTGGGTTGTTTCCTCTATACTAATACCTTGCAGGCTCTGTAATTGCAATATGGCAACAGGAAAGCATTCCAATAAAGTTTGCTCTTCAAATAGCGCCCATTCCTTTCTAAGACTTGCTATGTGCTCAAAAAGTAGCATAAAGCAACATAAAGGCTATTGTCATACACAAGAGAAAATGAGTAATACATTTATGGGTACATTTTTCTTATTACCTCTAATAGAAATCATTGTTGTTAGCTAAATCTACATAATATTGTTGTAAACATATTTTTTTTATTTTCCCAGGTCAATGGTAAAAAAATCTGTAAAATACCTGTGGTGCGAAACGTTCACTACATCCCTAGATGAATTCCTTCAGAGTAGTTGCTTTCAAAATGGAGTTACTTTTGGGGGGTTACTCTGTACTAATACCTAGGAAGCTGTACAAATGCAATATAGCAAACAAACACAAGTCCAGCAAATTTTTTAGTCCAGAATCCAAACAGCACTCGTTTGGCTATGTATATAGTATTGCCAAGCTTGGCAGAAATTGAGTAACAATTGAAAAATATGTGGCTAAAAGTACAGTTTAATAAAATTAAAGGATTTTTTTCATTTTTTCTTCCCCATTTTGTTCATGTACTGTATTAAAGAATCTGAATTTTACTTTGAATACTAAGAGTGGTAAACTTTTTGAAAAAGTGGGTATTAGTGTGGCACTTTTAAAATAAATGCCCCTCATAATCAGTTGAAAAATTAAGCATACCCTAAAAAATTTTTTGCTGACACCTCTTCACCTCTCCTAGCATAGGTCTTTCTCCTCCAAATGTAACAACCCCATCCACAAATTGTATGAATAAAGTTACTAAAATTTGTAGCATACATTACAAACATGTATCAAAATTTCTAAATTTAAGGGACTCTGTCTCTGTCCAGCCACTCAATCATTTTGAAGGGTTCGTGAAAACGTTGTCACATCCTGGTATACTTTTCTTAGTTTAGCTGGAAAAACAATGCATATTTGATCTCTACTGCTCTGAGATACTTTGTAAGTTAAAAAAAAACAAACAAAAAAACCTCAATAATCAGAACCTCCCACTCCCGTCTCCAAGACATTTCACGTGCTTCGCAAATTCTTTGGAATGCACTACCCAGGTTAATACGATTAATCCCCAATCCCCACAGTTTTAAGTGTGCCCTAAAAACACATTTGTTCAGACTGGCCTACCACCTCAATGCATTAACCTAACTATCCCTACGTGGCCCATTCAAAAAACTTAAACCATAATCAGGTTGCACGCATCAGGTTCTCAAACACTTTATACAGTTAATAGCCCTCTGTTTCTTTATTGTTTCATACTTAGGCTGCTAACTGGTTCATGCAGCTTTATATGAACACCTTAGCCTTACACTATGGCTGGTCCGAACAACGAAAGCAATTGTTACCATCCACCTCTCGTGTCTCCCCTTTTTTCTCATAGTTTGTAAGCTTGCGAGCAGGGCCCTCACTACTCTTGGTATCTATTTTGAACTGTGATTTTTGTTATGCTGTAATGTATATTGTCTATACAAATCCTCTCTATAATTTGTGAAGCGCTGAGGAATATGTTGGCGGTATATAAATAAAATTATTATTATTATTTTGCTTCTTTTGTGTCTCAAATTACTAAATTGGATTTATTAGAGTCTTTGAATTATTATTTTCCATTATTTTCCTCTTCTGTGATGCTGGTCACTTCTCATGGCCAAGCCATGAGTCAGAGTGGTCGAGGAGTACAAGGTCAGAAGCCAGGAGGGTACGAAATAAACAGCAGACAGAGACAAAAGCGTAGTCAGGTAACGTTCCAAGGTCAGAGTACCGGGAGGATAACAGATCATAGCTGAAGGGGTTGAACAGACAGATGGTCAGAACGAAGTCCAATGTCAGGCAACAGATCAAGCATACAGAACTCAAGGCACAGGAAAACAAACCTCACAAGCTGAATGTACGTCTGGCAGTGTTCTGGGAGACACAGCTCAGTTAAGAAGCCTGACAATTACCTGGAATAATGAACACTTGGGGACACCTGACGCCTTACAGTCTTAGATTGGATAGTCGAGCTGTCAATCAAAGTACTGACAGCTACAGCACTCCCCTATACCAGATTGTATGGCCGAGCTGTCAGTAGCTGCATCCCAGACACACTAAAGGGTGGAACAGTGACACCTCCCTTTCCTAAGTGCAATGTCTCTGTCTCTGGAACATAAAAAATTAGCTACAATTTTTCTAGGGGTTGAAACTGGCAGGTAGTTGATAAAGGTGGACACTATGAACTCACTCTATCATAAATAATTCTGAGATGCAGGCACAATTGACATAAGTCAACAACCAAGTTTGAATACAATTCACGCAGTGTTGCTCATTGAGTTTCTTCAATGTCTGTTATTTTCTCCATTTGTAATACACAGGGCCTGTTTTTTCCTGCAGTCTCCCATCCCCCCAAAAAGGGGAGCTTTAAATTGCCACTTAGTGGATCTATGTGAGTTCTGTTTGGCGTATATCTGCCAGCCACATTCTGCCTTGTCCATTGTGTGGTGTAATACACAGGGCCTGTTTTTTCCTGCAGTCTCCCCACAACAAAAAAATGGGAGCTTTAAATTGCCACTTAGTGGATCTATGTGAGTTCTGTTTGGCGTGTATCTGCCAGCCACGTTCTGCCTTGTCCATTGTGTGGTGTAATACATAGGGGCTGTTTTTTCCTGCTGTCTTCCCACCAAAAAAAGGAGATATAAATACTCCAATAGTTAATATATACCTTGTTTAACAGTAGCATATAACGGTTGTTATTTTGGTAACATTTCCGCAAAAATGAGGAAGTCTGGTGGAAGAGGCCGTGGGCGGTCATTGCCAGCTGGTACTGATGGTGGTGGTGGTAGTGGAGCATCTGGTGGTACTGGCAAAAGCAAGATAGCACCAAATGCTCGAGGTGTTGAGGCAGTGTAGGAAAAAAGCTTTTAAAGCCGGAGCAGCAGGAACAAGTTTTGGCTTTCCTTGCTGACTCAGCCTCTAGCTCTTTCACCTCCTCTTCAGAAGCTTCGAAATCTAAAACCAGCGAGTTGTCAGTGGATGCTCCAGGTCAGGAAAAAGTTGCTTCCTTGTGTCCTACACCCAAAACAAAAGTGAAGGATACGGCAGGCAACACTACACTTTACTGCATGGAGCTCTTTACACATACCGTGCCTGGGTTAGAGAGGGAAATTGTTAAAAGCACATTACAGGAAGAATTGGACATGGAGTGCACAGATGCACAGTCACAGCTTGATTATTATGCTGTTCCATTGACTCAGATCACAACTTTGCCCTCACAGTGTACTGAGCCCGAATCTGACCCTGATGAGACTATGGTTCCCAGTCCCGAAGCTACACATGACACTGAAGAGAAGGTGATAGATGACCCAGTTGTTGACCCAGATTGGAAGGCATTGGGGGAAGAGGGTGCCGCAGCCTGGAGCTCAGAAGCGGAGGAGGATGATCTGCGGCAGCCATCTACATCGCAAAAGTTGTCATCTGGCAGGCCCGCATCAGGCCCAAAACATGTGTCAAAAACCACAACAGGTGTAGGACAGCGTTGCAATCCGGTGACAGTAGCACGGCGTGCAAAGCCTGAAAAGGTATTACATAGTAGGACAAGTGCAGTGTGGCAATTTTTTACCCAAGATCCGAATGATCATTTCAAAGTTATATGTAAGAAATGCTCCAAGACCTTTAGCAAAGCGAAGAATGTTCAAAATTTAAATACAACGTGCATGTGTAGACATCTAATCAGCAGGCACTTGGAAGCATGGACTAACTACCAAACGTCCCATAACGTTGGTGCACTTGCTCATATTGAAGCTAGTCAGCAACGCAACATTGCTTCCCTAACTGGAAGCCCACCGGTTATGACACCACCAGTAGCAAATGTGGAGGTATTGTTGCAAGGCCAAAGCAGTCAGGGAATCACAAGGTTCTTGGTAGGCTCACATCAAGAATACCATCGCCAAGCCTCTCTCAATCTGCCATGTCCTCCACCACCCCCGCTAGTTCCACCATATGCAGCTCTCCAGTCCAGCTCAGCTTAAAAGAGACTCTCGATAGGAAAAGAAAGTACTCTTCCTCTCATCCGCGTACACAGGGTTTGAACGGCTACATTGCTTGTCTAATCTCGTTAGAGATGATGCCCTACCGTTTGGTTGAAAGCGAAGCTTTCAAAGCCCTGATGGCCTACGCAGTACCACGCTATGACCTACCCAGTTGACACTTCTTTGCGAGAAAAGCCATCCCAGCCCTCCACCAGCATGTCAAAGACCGAATTGTCCATGCACTGAGGCAATCAGTCAGTAGAAAGGTGCACCTCACAACAGATGCATGGACCAGTAGGCATGGCCAGGGACGTTATGTGTCCATCACGGTGCACTGGGTTAATGTGGTGGATGCAGGGTCCACAGGGGACAGCCATAGTGGGACAGTTCTGCCTAGCCCACGGCCTAGGAAACAGTTGGCTGCAGGCATTCGTCACCCCTCCTCCTCCTCCTCCAGAAGTGAAAGCTCGTCCACAGAGCGCAGTCGCACTCCATATGCAGCTGCCAGTGTTGCACACGAGGAGTCCCATTATGGAACAGCTAGAGGTAAGCGTCAGCAGGCTGTGCTACAAATGAAGTGTTTGGGCGACAACAGACACACCGCGGAAGTACTGGCCGAGTACTTGCAGCAAGAATCTCTGTCATGGCTGGGCAGTGTACATCTTGAGGCAGGCAAGGTAGTCAGTAATAACGGAAGGAAATTTATGGCTGCCATAGCCCTTTCATAACTGAAACACATTCCTTGTCTGGCTCACACCTTGAACCTGGTGGTGCAGTGCTTCCTGAAAAATTATCCGGAGTTACCAGCCCTGCTCCTGAAGGTGCGAAGACTTTGCTCGCACATCCGCCGGTCGCCCGTACACTCCAGCCGTATGCAGAACCACCAGCGATCGCTGAATCTTCCCCAGCACCGCCTAATAATCGACGTTGCAACAAGGTGGAACTCCACACTGCACATGCTTCAGAGGCTGTGCAAACAGAGGCGTGCTGTCATTTATTTGTGGGAGAATACACATACACGGGCATGCAGTTGGATGGCAGACATGGAGTTGTCAGGTGTGCAGCGGTCGAAGCTCCAATACCTCTGTCAAGTCCTTCAGTGTTTTGAGGAATGCACACGGCTGGTAAGTGCAGACGACACCATCATAAGCATGAGCATCCCACTAATGCATCTGCTGGTGCAAAGTTTGACGCACATCAAGGAGCAGGCGTCTGCAGCCGAGGAGGAGGGAAGCCTTGATGACAGTAAGCCATTGTCTGGTCAGGGAACTCTCCTGGACGAGGAGGCGGATGAAGAGGAGGAGGAGGAGGATGATGGGGATGAATATTTATGGAAGGAGGATGCTTCTCAGGGGGCAATAGAAACTGGTGGAATTGAAAGATCAGGTACAGGGTTTTTGCGGGCCACAAGTGATGTTGATTTGCAATAAAGTGCTCCTCAACCCAGCACAAGCAGTGAATTGACACCTGGAACATTGGCCCACATGGCAGAGTATGCCTTGCGTATCCTAAAAAGGGACCCCCGCATTATCAAAATGATGACCAATGATGATTACTGATTGGCCTGCCTCCTGGATCCACGATACAAAGGAAAATTACAAAATATCATGTCACATGAGAACCTGGAGCAAATATTGGCTACCAAACAAGCAACTCTTGTAGACCGTTTGGTTCAGGCATTCTCAGCACACAGAGGTGGTGATGGTTCTCACACGAGCTGTAGGGGGCAACATGGCAGAGGTGTTAGAGGTGCACAAATCCGAAGTGGCGTTGGACAGAGGGGTTTTATGACCAGGTTGTGGAGTGATTTCGCAATGACCGCAAACCCGACAGGTACTGCTGCATCAATTCAAAGTGACAGGAGACAGCATTTGTCCAGTATGGTAACCAACTATTTCTCCTCCCTTATCGATGTTCTCCCTCACAGGTCATTCCCCTTTGATTACTGGGCATCTAAAATAGACTGCACGTCCCTCTCTGGTTGCCAAAAGGGCCCCCAGCTTACGGGACATTCTTGTACATAGTACATATGACCCTAAGAAAAAGACTAAAGAACAAAGGACAGCATCAAGAAAGGGGTTTTTTCATTGTGGCATATGCAAGGGCTGTGCCAACATGAAAAAAAGTGCCAACTTTAAAAATCATGATGGCTCTAGAATATATGAGATTAGATCATATATTACATGCTCATCAAAAGGCATAATTTATTATGCTGAATGCCCGTGTGGCAAAATTTACATAGGCATGACTAGCCGCGAATTAAAAATCAGAGTTTGTGAACATTGCCTAGATATAGAGAAAGCAAAAACAGCCCTTGACAATACCACATTGAAAACCCTCCCTAGGCACTTCCAGAAATACCATCAGTGCAACTCCAGATTACTGTCCGTTAAAGGGATTGATATGCTGGATTTAGGTAGTAGAGGGGGAGATATCAGTCATAGATTGGCTAAAAAAGAATGCCAATGGATCTACAGACTAGGCACGGTGGCACCACAAGGCCTCAATGAAAGCTTCGGCTTTGGTGCAATTTTGTAAATCATATTTTGACTTTGGTGGTAGTAGTTCGGTAGGGGGTTAATTTGTTGGATAGTTCATCCACCTATGAAGACTCTCCTCTTTTAGCTTACGTTGTATGTTGGTATTTTATTAATTTTGTCTTTTATGTTCATATTTGTTTTAGTGTATATTTTGTATTGTCATCGGGGCACCTATATCTCTGGCAGGAAGATATATGACCGCATCTGTGCTATATCAGAAAAAAAGAATCAACATGAAGAAAAGGCTGCAACTTAGGAAAATTCGGAGACTTAAGACATATACAGTATTGTGATATCATTAGACATTGTAGTAGGAGAGGCATGGTATACTATGTATCCAGGACATTTAAGTCCCATTAGACTTTTTATCTGAATATATTTTTCATATTAGGAACTTTATCATGGTTACTATTTGTTATTAATATGGTCATTATATGTTCTTTTTTTCATCAATATAAAAATATGAGCTTATATTGATTTGGTTCATCACATTCACTTTGCACTTTATCTTGCACATAGCACACACCCATATACATATACATTAGTATTATCTTTAAAAGTCACTTTAGTATACTGGGGTTGTATATAGGCCCCTAATATGGGGAAAGTTATTTTATTTTATATTGATTTTATAATAGGATAATACACATCCCTTATCGTAACATAATTATTTCTAACATCACGTCATACACAATAACATATGGTTAACATACACATAGCACATATGATGGGTTTTCTCCATGTAGAACAACCATATACATAGATGCACGCACTAGCCTAAGCATATTTTTAACATATACTCCCTTCTTTTCACTTTAGTCTATACTTTTCAAAGTAACTTTGAAAGTGACATCATTATTTCACAAGTACCAACGTTGCATTATAACCTTTTGAACATTGGATTCATACTTACGTTTCCCTCCCTCTTCCTCCTGCGGTGAACAGCGCGCTTGCGCCGATTGCGGACCTGTGGGGAGCGGCGAAAGGTCACCTGGGGAACGAGGATGCGGACTCGCACTATGTGCGGCCTGCCTCCTCCGACCCCATGACCGGGATCCAGCTCCCCATTGGCTACAGGACCCGGCAGATCCACGCAAGCGCCGAGATGTTCTCCGTACATGGAGTCCATCATTTACACTTAGGATCTTCCGAAACCGGATGTCCGGTCTCCGTACACTGATGCACATTGATGCGCCCATTACATGCGGGCGCATTACATTGCGGTCATGTCATTACACCTGATCACTGTTAACATCGGCTCCGGGACCCAATCATCTTGCTGCCTACCATACATAAGCCGGCTAACCCCCTGCCCTGACACGCCTCCTGAAGAAGCAGTGTGAAACGCGCGTCGGGGCAGAGGGACGCCGAGGTTGTTTCCCACTAGGCTGACTATAAGGTATATGTCTCATAATATGGATGTTTTGTCTACTTATTATAATATATAGCCTGCCGGGTAAATTGGAGGATTAGTATATTACTACCCCGCTATGTTCATATTCACAGCCAGGCAGACTTGTATAGTTCTTTAATCCATCGGTTAAACATTATGACATTATATCCTTACAATATATGATATATTATTACTAGATCAGTCAGTCGATTGTTTAGGGATCACCTATGGCAGAAATGTCCCTTGTTTTGTGGTTCCAGTACCCTGTTCTTTTACTACTTATTGTTGTCTTTTAGATTATTTAATAAATATGCTTTTATACTGTACCCTGGTGAGATCAGTTCTTCATGCTACGGTCACACCCTCAGTGATATAGCCTATTGTTTAGGTACAGTGTTTCCCACGTGTGATGGGACACTTTTGAAATTATATTGAGCAAAATTTTCGTGAATATCTAAAATAGACGCCTGGCCTGAATTGGCAGAATATGCATTACAGGAGCTCGCTTGCCCAGCTGCTAGTGTGCTATCAGAAAGAGTCATCAGTGCTGCTTGTTCAATACTGACCGAAAAAAGGACACGTCTGGCTACCCGAAATGCTGATGATCTAACCTTCATTAAAATGAACCCATCACGGATTTAAAATTATTTGGCCCCACCTTCCCCTGCTGACACGTAGCTTGCCTGAAAAATGTCTTGCTTTTGGCCTCCTCTTACTGACTGCTCCAATTCCTCCTTTTGCAGCTGTTGAATGTCCACCATAGGCCATTTTTATACCTCTCTAAAAGGGCTGACTCCCCCCACAGGGCCGTGGTCACCACCTGGCGCAATCACCCGTGCGAGTGCCGTTTGCCTGGACAGGTGGGTGGGCCCACTCTTGGGCAACGGCTCTGGCACAGGGTCCCTCATAGTACAATGAAGTGTCTCTGACGGTGGTGGTGCACAATCAACGTCAAACACACCATCGTAATATGAGGGGCCCACGAGAGAGTGTTCCACCCAGCTCAAACAGTGCTCTACCACTTGCAACACTTACCTCTCCCTGCTCCACCACTGTGTAGTCTGTGCTGTTAAATCCTTCAATGGCACTGCCAAAACTAATTTGTTGAAATGATAGATTATTAAAATATACGGGGCCCTGGCCTCCATTTAGACCAGTTAATACTTTGCGCCTACTACCACTGTCTGCTACTCAGCAGAGGAGCCCACCCCTGTACCTAGCTGTGCCACCTGTTTATTTATGAACAATTTTTTGGCAGACATTTGGCCCACTTTATTATTTGGGCCTACTACCTGAGTCTGGCTGTCACTCATTAGAGTTGTCCTCCCCTGAGCAAAGCAATGCCGCCTGTTTAGTACTGTTACCAATTTTGAACTGCATCTAGCCTACTTTATCATCTGGGCCTACTAACTGTGTCTGGCTGCCACTCATTACAGTTGTCCTCCACTGAACAAAGCAATGCGGCCTGTTTAGTCTTGTTACCACATTTGAACTGCATTTAGCCTACTTTTCTATTTGGGCCTACTAACTGTGTCTGCCACTCATTACAGTTTTCCTCCACTGAACAAAGCAATGCCGCCTGTTTAGTCCTGTTACCACATTTGAACTGCATTTAGCCTACTTTATTATTTGGGCCTATATCTGTGTTTCCTCCTCATCCTGCCCATTGCCCAGCCACTGCTAGATGAGTCTGCTGGTACATTGACCCAGACCACTACATTCCCCTTGCACTCTACACAGCCAGAATCTGACCCTGCTGAAAGTCAGGTTCCCCTTCCCGCATACTATACCACCTTATACGGGGACAAAGAGGAAGGTGCAGATGAAAGTGCAGGTTCCTTCATCAGGTGAGGGGCATACTCGTTGGCAACGTCACTGGCACAGGGCCCCTCATAGTATGCAAAAGTGTCGCTGCCGGTGGGAGGCGCCCCCACCGTGCAAACACACCGCCAAAGTTTGAGGGGCCCTGTGCCAGTGACAATGCCAACGAGTGGGCCCCCCTGCTTGCTAAGGATCACAGCACTTGCAAAGTTGAAATACTTACCTCTCCATGCTCCACCGCCGTGACGTATTCAGCATTTCCTGGGCCCACGAAAATCTTGAGCCAGTCCTACCCCCCACAACTTTAGCCAAATGACCCCCAGTTTTCAATGCCTAACTATTATTATAAAGTAAATTAAGATTGACAAGCTTAAGTGATAAGAATTGATGTTTTTGGCATTAAGATGGGCACTGTAGGTGTTTTCCTGTCCTCCACTCACTGCCGACTTTGATTCCCCATTGACTTGCATTGGTTTTGTGTTTCAGTCGGCCCCCGACTTTTTGCAATAAACGGCCGATTCCACCCGACCCGACTTTTGACAAAGTCGAGTTTCGCGAAGCCCGACTCGATCCAAAAAAAGCAAAAGTCGCTCAACTCTACTGGTGACGTCGCTGTAAGGTGAATATTATGCAGGAGTTTGGTGAGCTGTATGATCAATATCAGTAAATTGGATTCTACCAGACACCAAAAGCATTAGAATTAAATTAGGCATACAGTGTATGCAAGCAAGGGCCTGTATTGTGGTCATTCTGTTAGGCCTGAAACTCATGTCAGAAACATGTACAAGCCTCATTTTACTTGAAAGCAGCCTCCATAAGGGAAAGAGACAGGAGTGCCATTGACCAATAAATAAATAATAACTAACTATATCTGCACAAGCCTACGCACTTCTTATGGAAACTACCCAAGCAAGCAGTATGTATATTTTGCATGGTTTTGAGCAACTATGGAGTAATTACAGGATATGTCCCAGAAAGTAATGAGGTCTGTGGAGTGTATTACTCAGGTGACAAGCAGTGCTACATAGCTCAGGTAAAGGCCTTAATGTGGCAATGACCATGCTCCAATATGCTTAAGACTGAGGTCTGAATAGGTCTATGGAACATACAGTGGGGCAAAAAAGTATTTAGTCAGTCAGCAATAGTGCAAGTTCCACCACTTAAAAAGATGAGAGGCGTCTGTAATTTACATCATAGGTAGACCTCAACTATGGGAGACAAACTGAGAAAAAAAATCCAGAAAATCACATTGTCTGTTTTTTTAACAATTTATTTGCATATTATGGTGGAAAATAAGTATTTGGTCAGAAACAAAATTTCATCTCAATACTTTGTAATATATCCTTTGTTGGCAATGACAGAGGTCAAATGTTTTCTGTAAGTCTTCACAAGGTTGCCACACACTGTTGTTGGTATGTTGGCCCATTCCTCCATGCAGATCTCCTCTAGAGCAGTGATGTTTTTGGCTTTTCGCTTGGCAACACGGACTTTCAACTCCCTCCAAAGGTTTTCTATAGGGTTGAGATCTGGAGACTGGCTAGGCCACTCCAGGACCTTGAAATGCTTCTTACGAAGCCACTCCTTCGTTGCCCTGGCGGTGTGCTTTGGATCATTGTCATGTTGAAAGACCCAGCCACGTTTCATCTTCAATGCCCTTGCTGATGGAAGGAGGTTTGCACTCAAAATCTCACGATACATGGCCCCATTCATTCTTTCATGTACCCGGATCAGTCGTCCTGGCCCCTTTGCAGAGAAACAGCCCCAAAGCATGATGTTTCCACCACCATGCTTTACAGTAGGTATGTTGTTTGATGGATGCAACTCAGTATTCTTTTTCCTCCAAACACGACAAGTTGTGTTTCTACCAAACAGTTCCAGTTTGGTTTCATCAGACCATAGGACATTCTCCCAAAACTCCTCTGGATCATCCAAATGCTCTCTAGCAAACTTCAGACGGGCCCGGACATGTACTGGCTTAAGCAGTGGGACACGTCTGGCACTGCAGGATCTGAGTCCATGGTGGCGTAGTGTGTTACTTATGGTAGGCCTTGTTACATTGGTCCCAGCTCTCTGCAGTTCATTCACTAGGTCCCCCTGCGTGGTTCTGGGATTTTTGCTCACCGTTCTTGTGATCATTCTGACCCCACGGGGTGGGATTTTGCGTGGAGCCCCAGATCGAGGGAGATTATCAGTGGTCTTGTATGTCTTCCATTTTCTAATTATTGCTCCCACTGTTGATTTCTTCACTCCAAGCTGGTTGGCTATTGCAGATTCAGTCTTCCCAGCCTGGTGCAGGGCTACAATTTTGTTTCTGGTGTCCTTTGACAGCTCTTTGGTCTTCACCATAGTGGAGTTTGGAGTCAGACTGTTTGAGGATGTGCACAGATGTCTTTTTATACTGATAACAAGTTTAAACAGGTGCCATTACTACAGGTAATGAGTGGAGGAAAGAGGAGGTCTGTGAGAGCCAGAAATCTTGATTGTTTGTTTCTGACCAAATACTTATTTTCCACCATAATATGCAAATAAATTGTTAAAAAAACAGACAATGTGATTTTCTGGATTTTTTTTTCCCAGTTTGTCTCCCATAGTTGAGGTCTACCTATGATGTGAATTACAGACGCCTCTCATCTTTTTAAGTGGTGGAACTTGCACTATTGCTGACTGACTAAATACTTTTTTGCCTCACTGTATTAACCCAGGCTTAGACCTGCTTAAAATGTACAGAAACTGGCCAATACCCCACCACCATTTTTTTGTAAAGACCCATATTTAGAAAATGTAAGGGAAGCAATAGTTTAATGAAGAGAAAAAAGTCTCATGTAGGAGCCTGGAAAAGTCAGCCATGGTCTTTGTCCAACACCGGAAAATGTAAATTGCTAAAAAATATGTTTGCTCTATCTAACTAGAAATTTGTGGACAGACATATATGCTGACAAGGGACATTAGAACGCTGTACTGGGGCAACAAACTGGACATAGTTTCTGACTGTTGTGTCTGTGCAACTGCAGGTTGTGGACTGGAGGCCTCAGCGCCTCCTTCCTGGACAGCAGAATGTGAATGATGTGACACAGGGGAAGGGCCAGTGGTTTCACCTTCAGACACAGATTTTGTACCCAGCCGTTCCAACCACCTACTGGGTTGCTAAGTATATGAGCAGGATATGGAGTATGCTAACAGAGGTATTATGCAAAATTTCCCTTTTTAAAGGAACTAGCAACAAAAATATAGAGCACTAGATGGCAGCCCGATTCTAAAGAATCGGGAGTCTAGAATCCATATATACTTTATTTATTCAAATGTAAGAATAATACAATTAATAAATAATAGTAAGAAAGAACAAAAAATGGCTGCACTCACCAGCTCTTGACAATTCTTGTTATTTAAGGTACAGTTACACAGGATCCATGAACATGCTTATGAGGGGAGGGATGAAAGACATCAGACGATCACTGAGGAGTTGGAAGGTGTATCGTGGTCAGAGTTTATTAATATGGAGGTGCAAGCGGTTTTTTTGCGCCATTCACGGCGTGCACCAGCTGCATTTGGTAATGGTTTGTTTGTTGCCTTAGAAGAGTCAGGTGTGAAGCATGTCTTATAAGCAGACTTAACAGTGTGCAGGCGACGGCATTTATCATTTGGAGTGTAAGTAGGACAGTGTTTGCGCTTACGTGCAGATTTACCAACGGTTAAAGGAGCTTCAAGCTGCACACATTCTATGAATGGAGACAAAGAAGCTGTATTGTGGGCAGAATCTATGACTGAGGACGTGGAAATATTATGTTTGCAACGTTGAGAGCGTGCAGCAGCAGCTTTATTACTTAATCGATTAGTTTTGTCCTCAAAAGACTCATTAGTAATGCGTTTATTGCAAGCAGCATTAACAGTGTCCAGGCGCTTATGTCTGTCCTCTGTAGTCTGGTTAGCACGCTGTTTGTGCTTACGTGCGGCATCGGCAGCGTTTCGCTCAGCGTCATTGGTATACTTATTATCAGACCTGATGTTACGTGCGCCATCTGCAGCTTTGGGCTCTGTGTCATTAGTATACTTAACAGTGTCCAGGCGCTTGCATCTCTCCTCTGTACTCTTGTTAGCACGCTGTTTGCGCTTACGTGCGGCATCGGCGGCTTTTCGCTCTGCATCATTACCATACTTTATATCAGACCTGATCTTACGTGCGCCATCAGCAGCTTTGGACTCTGTGTCATTAGTATACTTAACAGTATCCAGGCGCTTGCATCTATCCTCTGTACTCTTGTTAACACGCTGTTTGCGCTTACGTGCGGCATCGGCGTCTTTTTGCTCTGCATTATTAGTATACTTTCTATCAGACCTAATCTTACGTGCGCCATCAGCAGCTTTGGGCTCTGTGTCATTAGTATCCTTACTATTAGAGCTCATGTTGGCTAAGCTAAACAGCTTTAAGCGTGGTGGTGGCAAACAACAGGTTAATAAGAGGCAGTGTCAGGTAGTAGGAAAATATCCAGTTAATAATAGGCAATAGTTCTTTGCAGGAATGCAGATATTAATAAATAGGCAGTTTATATTGCAGAGAAATTGCTGGGCAATAATGGACAATGTCCTTATGTGGCAAATAATAGAGCAATATACCCAATGTGGCAAAGAAGAGGTTAATAAACGGCAGTCTCTCAGTATAACAGTCAGTGAATAATAGGCAGTATATGGAGAAAACACCAAACAAAAGTTCAAAATTGGTGTGAAAATGTCACTGAACCACTTCACAACTAAATATATATAGTTTTGGTAAATGGTATTATCATTTTTTTGACGAAATTCGGCAGGAGCTTGAAGAGCAACGTCACTGGGCCCGCCTCCACGCAGTAGAAACTTGCTGTGAGGTAAAAATTCAAAAATCACACCAAAATGGCGGGCGGAGTGTGTCACAGTACGGCACGTTTCTGATTGGTCGCTCGCAGCAGGCGGCAACCAATCAGACACTGGACACTGTTGACGTCACTTATCTCCGGACATTAGCTCCGGACATTAGCTCCGGACATTAGCTCCGGACAAAGCCACGGAAGTTGGCACAAATTGCAGGAAGTAGTATTCTAGGCAATTATATATTAGATGTTTCATTATTCATATTATTATTCTGTGTAAGGTTGAAACATGAAGAATTGTGTGGAGCATATTAATGCATTCATGTTCCAAAATGTCCAAGTGCAGATCCAAAAAACAACATCAGGCTACCAGATAGACACTTAAAGAGACCGTTAGAATGGCAACACAATAAAAAATTATAATAATAGAATATCTACAGATTGAGAGTAGAAATTTGACCATTTTACCAATGTAAAAAGGTTTCCAAAAGTTACCCCAAGGGGTCGGTATCATACACGTTGAAAGATGCCGTTATGGAGACATCACAAAAAATTTAGCAGTTATTACAAGAGGTAGAGATAGAGAATACAAGTTTCACCAGTGCACAATGTGAAAAGGTTTCCAGAAATTACCCAAGGGGTCTATATCATACATGCTGAAAGACGCCATCATGGGGACATCACAATACACTTTGCAGTTATTATAAGATGTAAAGAGTATAAATTTCACCATTGCACAATGTGCAAAGGTTTTAAAAAGTACAAAGCAATAACCATGTGGGTTATACATAGATGAGCACTAAGTACTTGTTGCAGAAATAGGAGGAAGAGGAGGAGTTGATTTCCTGAACAAAATAGTTTTGGATGGAAAGTGATGGACGTTAAGACAACTTCCCAAAAAAAAAAAAACTTTGGCCTGTATCTACATAACTTTGCTGTCATCCATAGGGCTTATAAAGTTCGAGGAAATCCAGTCCTTGTTCAATTTTAGAAGAGTCAGCCTGTTTGCATTTTGAATTGACAGTCGTGTCCGCCTATCCGTTATGATTGCACCTGCCGAACTAAAAATCCACTCAGGGAACACACTCGTGGGAGTGTATGGCAGCACCTCTAAAGCATACAAGGAGAGTTCGGGCCAACTGTGCAGGTTGGACAACCAATAGTTAAAAAGCACTGAAGAATCAGGAAGGATGCTGGTATGTTAACTTAAGTAGTCCTTCACCATCTTGGTCAACATCTCCCTTCTCGTCATAGTTACACCCACAGATAGCCCTTACTGGTGTGATGGTCTCATGAAAATGGCCCAGGTGGTTGACATCCCCCCAAGTTACACCTGGTGTTTGTGGCCCTCTCCTGTAATCCTTGGGGGCGAATAGAGCCGGTACCTCTGCCACCAGCATTGTCTGAGGATAATCTTTTTAGCAAGTTTTCCACTACTGCCCTCTGGCATGCATGCAATGAAAATGGCACGTCTGCCTCTGACATTAGAGAAGCAAATTTCTCCTTGTGCCATGGGTCAAGAAAGGTATGGTCACTTGGTTAGTCCTTCACCATCTTGGTCAACTTCTCCTTCCTCGTCCTAGCTACACCCACAGATAGCCCTTGCTGATGGGACGGTCTCATCAAAATGGCCCAGTTAGTGGACATTCCCCACACCCTGAGCTGCACCTAGTGTGCATGGCCCTCCCCTGTAATCCTTGTGGGTAAAAAGAGATGGTACCACTGCCACATGTGTTGTCTGAGGATAACCTTTTTTAGAAAGTCTTCCACTATGGCCCTCCGGCATGCATTCAATGAAAGTGGCATGTCTGCCTCTGACATTCGAGAAGCAAATTTCTCCTTGTACCGTGGGTCAAGAAAGGTGCACAGACAGTATTTCATGGTGGACCAAATGTGTTTCACCCGAGGGACTTGGAAAAGGCATCTGGACATGAACTCTGCTTTGTGTGGCAGACTACAAAGAAGCAAACTTTCAGTGTCCTCACTAGGAACAACACTAACCATCCTCTCCTCCTCACAATGCATAGCCTATTCCTCCTCATCCTGCTCTTCAGGCCATCGATTTTAGACAGAAATGAAGCTGGGATTGGGAGTCCCCTTTGAAGGGCAAAGAAAAAAATCTTGTTCCTCCTCATCTTCCTCATCCTCCTCCTGTTTCTCATCATCACCCAATGTGGCCTGAGAATATTGTGTGAGGCTGGACTGTGTGTTATCAGCCACTATACAATCTTGGTCCATAGCCATCTGCTCGACGTTCAAAGCTTCCTCTTTCAGATTCTGCAGCTAACATCTTAATAGACAAAGCAGTGGGATGGTTACACTCATAATATTGTCATCAGCGCTCATCATGTTCATGCAGTACACAAAGTTTTGAAGAACATGACATAGGTCAGCCAGCTACACAGACTCAGCAGTTGTGTGTGGTGGCTGATTGTTACTCTGATGGGCAGTAAGAAGCTGGAATTCACTAAGTCTTGCCATAATATAGTAGAAGGTCAAATTCCATTGTATGGGCAGGTCACAAATCAGTTGGTGAAAGTCTGAGATGACTTTTGTAAATGTGCGCTGACAAGGTGTACCTTGGCAAGTAGGTCAGGAAAGTCAGGATATGTTTTTATAAAACTCTGTACAAAGTTCATCACGTGTGCAATGCATTGAACGTATACCAGCTTGCCGAGCTTTAAAGCTGCCACCAAGTTATGCCCATTATTGAACACTGCCAGAACTGGCTGGAGGTTCAGCGGAGAGAGACACAGGTCTGTTCTTTTATCCCTTTCAACAGCTCGGCTTCATTTTAAGCTTTATCACCTAAACAGATCAGCTTCAGCAAAGCATGTTGCTGCTTTGCCAAGACAATGCAGCAGATTTCCTAACTGGGATGTGATGGGGAGGCTAGTTCTGAGAATGAGGAGGAGGAGGAGAGACAGAAAGTGGAATACGAGTAGACTGAAACCCTGATGGAAGTTGGGTCCGCTATTCTTGGTGTGGGTCAGATGCGTGATGTCCCAGCCTCTGACTCTCTCCCAGACTCCACCAGGTTAACCCAGGGTGCCATCAGGGAAATGTATCATCCCTGTCCACAAGAACTTATCCATGTGTCTGCGGATAGGTGGACTTTTTCTGTGACTGCATTGGCCAGAGCAAGGCTGATATAGTGTAGGACGTGTTTATGTAACATGGGGAAGGCACTCCGGAAAAAATAGTGTCGGCTGGGAATCCAGTACCATGGGACTGCCTCTGCCAAGAAGACCTGGAAATACTCAGTTCACACAAGTTGAAATGGCAACATTTCCAGAGCTAGCAATCTGGCAATGTAACATAGTAACATAGTAACATAGTTAGTAAGGCCGAAAAAAGACATTTGTCCATCCAGTTCAGCCTATATTCCATTATAATAAATACCCAGATCTACGTCCTTCTACAGAACCTAATAATTGTATGATACAATATTGTTCTGCTCCAGGAAGACATGTAGGTGCTTAGTTTTGGGGCCTGTGGGTGAGTGGCTGGATATTTCTGCTTCTAGCAAATGTCTGGGGCAGGGACACCTGAATGCTATGCTGGGACAAAGAAGCAGACGTGGTTGCAGACTGTTGTGTTAGTGCAACCGCTGGTTGTGGGCAGGAGGCAACAATGCCTGCTTTATGGTTAGCAAATTGGGAAGGCAATAACACAGGGGAAGGGGCAATGGTTTGACCTTCAGACACAGATTTGGTACCCATGTGCTTTTGCCTACTGGTGGTGCTTAGATTGGCAGGGTTCTTTTCTCTTCTTAGCTTGTTTTGGCAGATTCTGCAAATTGCAGTTGTTTTATCTGAGGGACTTTCGGAAAAAAACTGCCATACAGGGGAACAACGCACCCTGGACCTGTTATCTAGCTGAGTGGGGGGCTTTGTGGAATAGTTGACCGAGATCTACCTCTGGGCAAGCCACTACCTCTTCTTGCCTGTTTTCTTGATACGGATTTATCCCTCTCTGCACTGCTGTGCTCGCTAGGCGTGCCACCGTGTCAGATTGAATCAGTGGCCTCATTATAGACCAGATCGCCTTCCAATTCCTCAATCTGATCCTCCTTATGAGCTGTGATTTGATGCTGACCTGATGGCAACTGTTCCTCTTTATTATACTCAGCCTCTTCAGAAATCAATTGACATTTCCCAGCTTGCCTTTCTCCTGGCCATGGGTACTCAAATGTTTTGACATCACTGCACTCCACCTCCTCATAACCCTCTTTAATGGTGCACGGCCTGAAAAATTACAAAGGAACGTAAACAGTTCCTCAGAGTGGCCAATGTTTGGGGTCATAAGTCTCCTGGAACTCTTGATGGTGGGAAGAAGAAGGATCAGGTTGAGGATTCAGAGGCCCAGCCTCTTGGTTACTGAGACTGGACAGTGTGGAAGACTTCATGGTGCTGCTTGTCAACACACTGGAGTCTTTGTCTGCCATCCCAGCCACAACATCCACGCACTGGTCTGGGTTCGTTAGTTGTGTAGCGTGCTGACCAAATTTTGACTGGAAAATAAAATGAGATACAGTCACCTTTGGATCTGTTACACGGCCTTGGCGGGTACTACCACATCCACGTTCCTGAACATCACCCTTTCGCATCTTGAATGCGTTATGCTTATGAAGCAAAAAATACTGGCTTTATTTTTCACAAGTACCCTTACAAAGGAGTAATGTACAAATTCATGATATCTTGCAATGTGTGGCTATTTTGGAGATCGTCTTGCTGACACACTCCAGATGCAAAGTAATGAAGATTATTGCCCTTGATAAATTGTCATGTAGGATTATCTCTGCCCAGAATGCGCCAGTCGCACAACTGATAGATACGCTACTTTTTAGAATAATAGAAAACTAAGATTTTTTTTAAAATCGGCTTGCTGACACACTGCAATTGTGGAGTAATGAAGATTATTGCCCCTGAAAAATTGTCACACACGATTATATCTACCCGGATTGCGCCAGTCGCACAACTGGTGGGTAAAGATACTCTATCTTTAGAACAATAGAAAAAAAATATATATTTTTTATTTCGGCTTGCTATAACACTACAAATGTGGAGTAATGAAGATTATTTCCCCTGCTAAATTGCCATGTACATTATCTGCACCCGTATTGCTCTAGTCGCACAGCTAGTAGATAAAGATACCATATTTTTTAGATAAATAGAAAACTTAGATTTTTTTTAAATCGACTTGCTGACACACTGCAAATGCAGAATAAGGCTGCCGTCACACTAGCAGTATTTGGTCAGTATTTTACTTCAGTATTTGCAAGCCATAACCAGGAGTGGATGATAAATGCAGAAGTAGTGCATATGTTTCTATTATACTTTTCCTCTAATTGTTCCACTCCTGGTTTTGGCTTACAAACACTGATGTAAAATACTGACCAAATACTGATAGTGTGACGGCAGCCTTATGAAGATTATTGCCCCTGCTAAATAGTCAGGTACAATTATCTGTACCCATTTTGCAAAAGTCGCACAACTGCTAGATAAATATTAGTTATTTTAAGTAGAAAATATCAGAGCTGCATCATGTAATTGCAATGATCAGAGCACCCAGTTGCCTGCCTTTCAACCACCAACACTCCCTCCCTCCCTTCAATTAAATCTCTCACTACTAAATCCCCAACTAACAAACAAAAACAAGTAATCTTGACAGTCTTCAGCTCTTAAAAGAGCTTTTTGGAATGAATAAACGCTCAGTATAAACTTCTATCACTCTCCCTACACTGCTTTCTCTTTCCCTATGCTCAAACTACGCTCTCCTTATGCTGTTTCCGGCTGCAATGTGTGAAAGATGGTGCCGGCAGCCTTTAAATATCCCCTATCATGCTGGAAGACCAGCAAATTATAGTAATGCCACACTTAAGGTAGCACCGGCAATACTATGATTTTCAAGCCTGCCGAGCATGTTCATTGGCTGCAAAAAAATCACCAAACATGCTGGGCGGGTCTCTCGACTATATTGAGGCAAATACCTAATTACTCGCTCAGTAACAAATAGCCTGAATACTGTACTATTCGTGCGAGTAATGAATATTGCTGAATGTATTTGCTCATCACTATTCATAACTATTTAATGGATGGTCCAAGAGAGACAGTTTTGCTGCCATCGGGTGCGGCCAGGCTCCTGTTATGCATGAAGACCAAAAATCGTTTTGCTATCTGTGTATCTCCATACCCCTGGGTGTAAGAATGGGTCAGGATCCAGGTGGGTGTTCACCATGTTCTGAGGATCTCAGAAATATACACAATGTAAGGCTAGGCAAAATTTATCCACTTGGTAATGAAGCCTTTTATTCTGAGCTTAACTGGCTCAAGGTGTGACAACTGTCACTCACAGCCATTTGACTCTTGCTGCTAGCTGCACACTGAAGGAGGTCTAGGTGCCATTTTGTGACATACAATGGACCACACTATGTTATGCTTTTAATGGGTTTTAATGGGGTGTTTTCTTTGAATTATTGTGTATATAGTTTGTGGCACCCCTAGGGGTATTTGCCACAAAAATAGTTACTGACAGTAAATGCAAATATTAAAATAGCAAGACTGCACTACCACCTCCGGCCAGAAGGGGGAGCTCCAGAGACTCCCCTTGATCCATTCTGGTCTGAGAGAAGAACTGGCAGTTGGGCTAAGGAGCTGAAAGTGAGAGGTCATACAGTTGAATCTCTAACAGCCCTGTGACTGTTACCAGGCCTAAATCACCGGCCTGAGGAGAAGAGGGATAGAGAAAAAGGACATTGTGAGAACCGGGTAGCATTAATCACTACCCAGAACAGGCGCAAAGACGGATACCGGATCCGTGGCTGTATTCATTACATATAATACAGCAACCGGAAAAACGTGAGGTGATATCAGCTTCACTAGGGTCGGACGCAGCAACAGACACAGAGTTCAGCGGTACTCCTGGAGGGGGTAAGCCGATAAAAGGACTCGGGTTGCCCGTCGAACCAGGACCCGGAGGGGACAGATTGGGCCGGCAGCCAGTTCACATACAGCAGCAGGGCCACACAGATATTGCGTACAATAAGAGGCGAAGACCCCGGCAGGGTCAAAGTAACTCAGAGTTCCCATACAGACTCCGGTGACAGGACTGGTTGTAAATCCTTTTTTGTTAAAGTAAACTGGTTAAACGTTTCAGTGCCTCAGTCTTTCATTTGGACAATAGCCATCTATCCAGGATTGGGATCATCACCGCTGGGAGAACCTGCTGCTGATCAAGTAAGTGCCTGTTCCCTCACGATACCCTTTACACTGTGCATTGCCTGAGGCCACAGCACTGGGTCAAGCCACCCGTGACACCCCCCTCAAGAGACAGACCCCATTGGTCCGGTGCTGGGTACCCCGGTCTCTTGGGCGTCACAAGTTAATTATAGTTAATTACATTTTGTATAGTTTATTTTATTGTTTTTTCAGTATAGTATTCTTTTGTTGAGCTAATTATAGCTTTATATACAGTGTCTATTAATCTAGTGAAGTCTCGCTAATCCTTTCTTCTAAATCCAGATTTTCACTAGAGATATTTCTCAACTTTTAGTCCATCATGGTATTAACTTCATTGTCCTGATCACCAATATTGGCCATTCCCAGCTCCTCTCCACCATACACAGTCTCTCCTTTATTATCTGAAACTGTTGTTTTCTCTTGCTCTTTAGCTCCCTTCTGCTTTCCACGGCTTTCATCTCTTGCTCTTAATACAGTGACATGCAAAAGTTTGGGCACTCATGATCAAAATTATAGTTATTGTGAACAGTTAAGCAAGTTGAAAATGAAGTGCTCTCTAAAAGGCCTAAATTTAAAGATGACACATTTAATTTGTATTTCAGGTAAACAAATACTGTAAGTATTTTGTCTTTTTTTTTCATTATAAAAATTATGAAATGGGAAATGGGCAGTTTTTTTTTTAAACCCAGCCTCCTCTAACCTTGTGCTAAAATACAGCAGCCATGGATTCATCTAACCAGCTCCCTAGCACTTGAAAATGAAAATGGTGGACACCCACAAAACGCAGGAGAAGGCTATAAGAAGGTAGCAAAGCATTTTCAAGTTGCCCTTTCCTCAGTTTGAAATGTAATTAAGAAACAGCAGTTAACAGGAACAATAAAAGTCAAAATAAGATCTGAAAGACCTAGCAAATTTTCAGTGAGAGCTGCTCATAGGATTGATAGAGAGGCAGATCAGAACCCCCAGCTTGATTGCAAAAGACCTTCAGAAAGGTTTAGCAGATTTTGGAGCTGTGGTACTTTCTACTATTCAGAGACATCTGCACAAATATGGCCTTCATGGAAGAGTCATCAGAAGAAAACCTCTACTGCATTCTCACCATAAAGTTCAGCATCAGAAGTATGCAAGAAAACACATAAACAAGCCTGATGCATTTTGGAAACAAGTCCTGTGGAACGATAAGGTTCAAACAGAACTCTTTCGCCACAATTATCATAGGTATGTCTGGAGAAAAAAGGGCACAGAAATTCAGGAAAAGAACATTTCACAAACCATTAAGCGTGGGGTGGATCAATTATGCTTTGGAGTTGTGTTATGGCCAATGGCACTGCGAACATTTCACAGATAGGGAAATGAATGGATTCAATGAAATTTCAACAAATTCTTGATGCAAACATAACACCATCTGCAAAAAGCTAAAGTTGAAAAGAATATAGCTTAGATGAATGGATTATAATTATTGATGAGCGAACATGCTCACCACTACTTGTTACTCGCTCTTGTATCGCTATGCTCGACATACTCGGCGAGCAGCAAGCATTTCCGGTATTATTCGGTGGTAACTGCAGTCTCCACCCAGCAGTTTTGGCGGACTTTAGAGACCCAATCACGGTGCAGGGATTGTCTGCCAGGCCATGATATGCCGCAGTCATCTTTGTTGTGGGCGTGCAGTGATTGGCTGGGCCGTACAGCATCATCCCAAGTATAAGAGACCTGGCGCCGCCCTGCTCGTTGCGTTCTGTTCCTGTTTCAGCTAGAGTAGGGAGAGCTGCTGCCGATGTAGGGTCAGAATCGTGGTTTTAGAGTTAGTGTAGTTCTGCAACTCTTACATCTTCAGTCATGGCCAAAATTTTTGAGAATGACACCAAAATTATATTTTCACATGATCTGCTGCCCTCTGGTTTTTATTAGTGTTTGTCTGATGTTTATATCACATACAGAAATATAATTGCAATCATATTATGAGTACCAATAGGTTATATTGACAGTTAGAATGAGTTAATGCAGCAAGTCAATATTTACAGTGTTGACCTTTCTTCTTCAAGACCTCTGCAATTCTCCCTCGCATGCTCTCAATCATCTTCTGGACCAAATCCTGACTGATAGCAGTCCATTTTTGCATAATCAATGCTTGCATTTTTCCAGAATTTGTTGGTTTTTGTTTGTCCACCCGTATCTTGATGATTGACCACAAGTTCTCAATGGGATTAAGATCTGGGGAGTTTCCAGGCCATGGACCCAAAATCTCTATGTTTTGTTCCATGAGCCATTTAGTTATCACCTTTGCTTTATGGCAAGGTGCTCCATCATGCTGGAAAACGCATTGTTGGGTGCCAAACTGCTCTTAGACGGTTGGGAGAAGTTGCTCTTGGAGGACATTCTGGTACCATTCTTTATTCATGGCTGTGTTTTTAGGCAAGACTGTGAGTGAGCCGATTCCCTTGTCTGAGAAGCAACCCCACACATGAATGGTTTCAGGATGCTTTACAGTTGGCATGAGACAAGACTGGTGGTAGCGCTCACCTCTTCTTCTCCGAATAAGCTGTTTTCCAGATGTCCCAAACAATCAAAAAGGGGATTCATCAGAGAAAATGACTTTGCCCCAGTCCTCAGCAGTCCACTCCCTGTACCTTTTGCAGAATATCAGTCGTCCCTGATGTTTTTTCTGGAGAGAAGTGGCTTCTTTGCTGCCCTCCTTGAAACCTGACCTTGCTCAAAGAGTCTCCGCCTCACAGTGTGTGCAGAAGCACTCACACCAGCCTGCTGCCATCCCTGAGCAAGCTCGGCACTGCTGGTAGTCCGATCTCGCAGCTGAAACAGTTTTAAGATACGTCCTGGTGCTTGCTGGTCTTTCTTGGGCGCCCTGGAGCCTTTTTGACAACAATGGAAGCTCTCTCCTTGAAGTTCTTGATGATGCGATAGATTGTTGACTGATGTGCAATCTTTGTAGCTGCGATACCCTTCCCTGCCATTTTTGTACAGTGCAATGATGGCTGCACGTGTTTCTTTAGAGATAACCATTGTTAACTGAAGAGAAACAATGATACCAAGCTTCAACCTCCTTTTAAAGTGTCCAGTGATGTCATTCTTACTTAATCATGACTGATTGATCGCCAGCCCTGTCCTCATCAAAACCCACACCTGTGTTAATGGATCAATCACTAAAACGATGTTAGCTGCTCCTTTTAAGGCAGGACTGCAATGATGTTGAAATGTGTTTTGGGGTTAAAGTTCATTTTCTGGGCAAATACTGACTTTGCAAGTACAGTAATTGCTGTTAAGCTGATCACTCTGACATTCAGGAGTATATGCAAATTGCCATTAGAAAAAATGAAGCAGTAGACTTTGGAAAAATTAATATTTGTCTCATTCTCAAAATTTTTGTCCATGACTGTACAACTCCTCAGAACCCAAAAGTCCTTTTTAGGGCTAATTCGTGGGTCCCGATATTGCAGCGCTAGGTAGGCAGGGCACAGCATATCCAGATCAGTGCAAGGCCTGCAGGCACTGTATGTGCATCCATTGCTCCCACTGCATCCTTACCAAGGCTCCATAACTGCCTGCTGCTGCAGCTTATTTACTGTCTATATACCTATTTTTTTTTCCAAAAATTCTCCCCACCAAAAAAAAATATATATACAGTCTGTTCTGTCAGACTGAAGTCTGTTGAAAAGTTATAGTTTGTTAGGCATATGTAGCATAGTTGTGTGTGCTACCCTTGTGCCCCTTTTCTTTTTTTTTGGTGTTTTAAAATCACCGAAAAAGGCCTCATATATCTGCGTGCTCCAAGTTTGGTCATTGGTGGCCGGTGTACTTATTTTTTGGCTGTCTTATACTCAAATTCTATGCAGCGCTACTTCACATTAAAAAAATGAAAGACCACAGATTTGCCAGTGTGGTATTTCCGTTACAGCCGTCATATATCTGTGCTCCAAGTTTGGGCATTGGAGGCCGGTGTACTTATTTTTGGCTGTGTGATACTCAAATTCTATACTGCGCTATTTAGCATAAAACAAAATCCAAGGCCACAGATTTGCCAGTGTGGTATTTCTGTTACAGCCATCATATATCTCTGTGCTCCAAGTTTGGGCATTGGAGGCCGGTGTACTTATTTTTTGTCTGTGATACTCAAATTCTATACAGCACTATTTTGCATCAAAAAAATTCAACGGCCACAGATTTGCCAGTGTGGTTTTTCTGTGTCAGCCCTGATATATCTGCATGCTCCAAGTTAGCACATTTTTGTCAGGTGGACCACTTTTTTTTGCTGTCTGATACACTAATTATATAAACCACTATTTTGCATTTAAAAATCCCCACCTATGTGGCAGTGTGTTATTTCCCGGACAGGACTCATACATGTGCGTGCTCCAAGTTACCGCAGTTTAGGACTTTTTTAGACAGTGTTTCCTGTCTGTTACCCTAGTTCGGTACACTATTTTAGTTTAAAAAAGTAAAAAATGCAGGCCACATTTCAAACAGTGTGGTATCTCGTTAAAAATACTTCTCTTTCAAATTGTTATGGCTGCTTCATGACTGTGTTAAATGCTCCTTCTACTACTACCACCATCCTCATTTTCTGCCTACAGGCAGTCACTGTGCACATAGAAAGTCTGAGGAGCAGAGTGTGAACGCTTGGGCGGTGTTGTATTCTGTCTCTGTATTATGAAGGCTTTTTCTCCCGCCAATAAAAGCGGTACTGCCATAAAGCGAGGAGACATGTGCCAAAGGACCGCAAGAGAACGAGGCACCATGCGCTCCATGAACGTGAGTATAGTGCATGTGCGCAGTAGAGAGAGACAGTTCATGCTCTGTGTTCAGCTTTGCTAAACAATAATTAAAGGGAACAGAGGACGTTGGTATGGTCAGCAAGGTACTCCCTCTGCATTTTCCCAAACTTTGCACTCCTTGTGAGAGTCCACCATGCCTCAGGGCCAGGGCGATGGGAGGGTCTGTGAAATCTCTCCCTGAATTGGAGTTGCAACTCTCCCACTTGTACTCCTTACTTGGCCAACGAACTGTGACCTCTTCTGCCAGTGTTTTGAGATGGGACTTTTTTAAATAATTCAGCAAGAAGGGCCATATGGTCCTACAACCTTGTAGTACACCTGTCTGCCCCTGGAATAAGAGATATAAAGTTCTCCTTGTAGTGTGGGTCTAGAAGTGTCAACAACACCAATCAGTATTGCCTGTCACCCAAAATTTGGAGAACACGAGGGTGACGGGAAAGGCAGCATAAGCTAAACTCAGCCATGCGTCATAGACTGCAAACAGTCGATACTTCCGTGTCCTCAACAAAAGCACAACTGACCATGTCTCTCCCTCCTCCTTGTCCTCAGGCCTCCACTACTTTCGACAAACCTCAGTAATCATTGTAAATACATCATTGTAAATACATTCCCCTGTAGTTTTTATTTACCCCACCTCATTGTAGATTTTAAGTTGTCACCTTTTTTTTTCGTTTTAATTATTGTTATTGTTATAAGTTAGTATAGATTCTAAGCTGTCAATAGCAGGGTAGTTTTGTTTCTGTTTAATTATTGTATTATTGTTATCATTGTAACTTAGGACTGTTGTGTTTGAAACTGTAAATATGTTTACGCTATATAAATAACTATAAATATTAATATTAGAACACAGAGAAGCAGGATGGAGATGTTAATTATGGCGTCATTGCCTCTCACCATCTTGGTGAGTTCCTCAAAGTTTTGGAGGATGGTACATGTGTCTGATATCCATGTCCACTCATGAGATCTTATGTGTGAATTCAGAACTGAACACCGATGGCCTTGTTAATGCTGGTAGTCAATAAGTGCCCTCTTCCGCTCACAAATCCTTTCCAAAATATGCAGTGTAGAGTTCCAATGCATGGGGAAGACATCACACACCAGTCGGTGAGCCAGAAGCTGCAAGTGCTGCAGAAGCATGGCAAGGGCAGATGAAGCTCTAGCTGACTTTCTAAAATGGGTATGCAGAGCCTCGTACTCTTCCAAGCAGATCTGGCACCTCCAGGTAGCTTTTCAGAAAATGTTGAACAATGAGGTTAAGCACATAGGCCAGGCATGGCACGTGTGTGATCTCGCCTCGACACAGAGCAGCCACCAGGTTCCAGCCATTGTCACACGCGACCATGCCTGGCTGTAGGTTCAGTGGTGTCAGCTACACATCTGCCTGCTCTTTCAGAGCTGTCCACAGCTCTTCATCATTGTGCAGTTTTTCACCTAAGCATATTAGCTTCAGCACAGCCTGTTGCCACTTGGCTGAGGCAATGCTGCAGTGCTTCCAGCTTGTGACTGATGTGCTACTTGTGGAAATGGAGGCTGAAGAGGAGGAGGTGGAGTAGCTGAAGACTTTGGGGGCAACCCAGGTTGACTAAGGGCCCGAAATACTCATGGTTGGTCGGACATGCACATCCCAAGGTCGGACTATGTTAACCCAGTGTGCTGTTAGTGTGATGTACCATCCCTGACCACAACCACTTGTCCACGTGTCTATGGTTAGGTTGACTTTGCCAATAACAGCATCTTGGAGGGCACGGGTAATGTTTTGGGACACGTGCCTGTGTAATGCCGGGACGCCACACCGGGACAAAAAGTCCCACATGTTCGTGGCCTCGGGGTGATCATCGACTCTGCCCTCTCTTTCAATATACCAAGCCCTTGCCTCCCACTGCCCACTACAACTCAAAAACAGTTCTAGGATCCGTACATTCCAAGAAACTGCAAAAATGTTTGTCGTTGCTTGTGTAATGTCGTGACGGCAGACCGGGCAAAATAGTGGCGGCTGGGTAGCGAGTACCTTGTGATGGTCACCGCCATCAGGTTGCTGGAAGCTTAGGCCTCACATGGGCCTAAAATGCAACATTTTGAGCGCCTGCAGAAGAGAAATGTGTGAATTTAGTACTGTGGCATTGCCTGCGTATTTCCACTTGCGTTTTAAGGACTGGGGTATGGACAACTGAACGGTGTGCTGGGACAAGGATGTGGACATGCTTGTTGATGGTGGTACTTGAGTTTGTGTGCAACTGCAGATGCAGGGCATGAGGCATGTTTGCATGCAATATGGACAGGGGATTGGCTTGCATGCACAACATCGGAAGAAGCAGTGGCATCACCCATACACATTGTTCATGGAGCCTTGTGTTCAACCCACAAAGTCGAGTTCTTTCCTGCCATGTGCCTGATCATGCTTGTGGTGGTTAGGATGGGAGTTTTGCTACCCCTGCTGATGTTGGCATGGCCGGTGGTGAAAATGGCCTTTTTGGCATTATTGGCAGAGTCTTTAAATAACAACCAGGCTGTTATGGGGACTTTCAATGTCTCCCTCTCCCACACCACCTCCTCACCTCGACCCCGGTCTTTTGATGTTCCCCAAGGTACAGTTCTAGGAACCCTACTCTTTTCCATCTACACATTCGGCCTGATGTAATCATATGGTTTCCAATCTCATCAGTACGCTGATGACACGCGTATCTACCTACTGTATCTGTATCTGACATCATCTCCTTACCATCCAAAATCACACGTCTTCCCACTAATTCATCCTTCTATTGTGTTCGCTTTCAAAAAGTAGACATGGACCAAACAGAATACATCATCTTTCAACCATCTTAGGCTAGATAGACATGAGAGCTGTGTATGCATCATTGGGTACCACTTTAGTAAGAGGGAGAGTTTGCCCAAAAGAAAATGATTTCCCAAACATTCACGGCCTTTCTTGCACATTTTTTTCAGCTGTGATCTTCATCTTCTTGGTGTGGATGTAGTAAATTTCAAAGTGTTCATCAAGACCATCAATGTCCATATCTCGGAAAGAGGAAATCTGGTGTTTCCCAGTGTCGTGGTTATGTACATTTTGTGGCATTCCTTTAACAGTGTTCGTTACACTAGATAAAAGAAATGTTGACTGTGACATTTGGATATTATTGGTAATATGTATGGGTGAAGATGAAGAAGCTTGTGCCACGGGTGTGTTTATAGTAACGGATGATGCACTGCTCTTTAAACTTTGTTTTTCACAAGCATCCATCATTTTGCTTGGTTTTCCTACCACACTGATCTGCTTTCTCTAATTCAGCATCTCTCGAACATGTTGCACTTTGCCCTTTAGACAGACATGTGCGTCTTTGGCAACATATTTTTGACAGGAATTTTTTAGGCCGAGTCTAACAGGAGAATTTGTTACACAGATCTTCTGATGGGCATGAAACATATTATGGTAATTGGTGGTGGCTAAATGACTAATCATTGTAGGCTTTATCCTGGATCTCATACCTTCCATGTTATTAGTCATGTACGTTCCCATTTCTGTCATCACCATGCCCCTTTTCCTGATCACTTCATCCAACGATTCGTCCTCCATATTTTTAGTAAAAAGCTGAACCTTCCCAGCAGCAGCTTTGTATGAAACCAATTTACAGTTTTGCAAGGTTTTTTTAAATTACTAGATGGTGGCCCGATTCTAACACATCGGGTATTCTAGAATATGCATGTCCACGTAGTATATTGCACAGCCCGCGTAGTATATTGCCCAGCCACATAGTATATTGCCCAACCACGTAGTATATTGCTCAGTCACGTGGTATATTGCCCAGTCACGTAGTATATTGCCCAGCCACGTAGTATATTGCCCAGTAACGTAGTATATTGCCCAGGCACGTAGTATATTGTCCAGTCACGTAGTATATTGTCCAGTGATGTAGTATATTGCCCATTGATGTAGTATACAGCACAGAGCCACGTAGAATATTGCACAGTGACGTAGTACACAGCACAGAGCCACATAGTATATTGCACAGCGACGTAGTATACAGCACAGAGCCTTGTAGTATATTGCCGAGCCACGTAGTATATTGGCCAGTCACATAGTATATTGCCCAGCTACGTAGTATATTGCCCAGCCACGTATGTCACGGTTTAAAAAATAAAAAATAAACATATACTCACCTTCCGAGGGCCCTTTGTAGTTCGGTCACATGACTGTGACGTCATGACAGGTCCTTCTCCCATACCATCATTGGCACCGGAACCTGTGCAGGACCTGTGATTACATCGCTGTCACATGACCGTGACATCATGGCAGGTCCTTCTCCCATACCATCCTTGGCACCGGAACCTGCTGCTTGCATGGAGCAGTCACCGGAGTGTCACGAAAGGTGAGTATATAATGATTTTTTATTTTTTTAAATTATTTTTAACATTAGATTTATTTACTATTGATGCTGCATAGGCAGCATCAATTGTAAAAACTTTGTCACACAGGGTTAATAGGTTAGTTAATAGGAACCCGTGGAAGCGCTATTGTCAGCGCAAAACGGCCGTCGTCACATCCTGCTCACCTCCTTCCCTGTTTGTTGCCCCGAAGCCATGAGGATGACAGGGTCTTTGTATATTTTCTAAATAAAGGATTCAGACCACACCTGGACCGGTGAGTGTTGCCGCTTTGTCCTGTATGCTGCCATTGGTTTTAACCTGTTTTCATGCGAGCACCTCTACCTGGATATCGGGCTCCTGTGCAATGTAACATGCTTTGAATTAACCACGGCTGATCCTGGACTGTTGCACAGCTGTGGGGCTTTACTGTTTCTAGATTGACATAAAACATTAAGGTTTACTGAAACTATGCCAGTGGTGGTTTGATCTAAATCCTTGTGGCTTTTATTTTCTAGGGGTTTATTGCCCCTCGTTTGATGACTCCATGATATCTCAGTTTAATCCAACCTTGAAAAGGGCCACTTGAAGGTCTGGGTGAAACTACAGTTACCACATAGTGTAAGTCACTATGTAAGACCGGAGAAACATGACTAAGACAGATGCCAAAACTGGGGTACCTGTACATGTACAGTGTGCTGATACCTGCATAATTGGGGATGCCCATGCAGTGTAGGTAATCTCCCAGGGGTTCTCTGTCTTGGTGTTGCTTCTCTGATATTCCAGATGGATGATGTTTAAAAGCCTCTTGGCGATGATCTAACTATACTGTATGTAGTTAATCTTCATATATACAGTACGTAATCACTATATTTATTTAATCCATATATGTAATTATTAACCTTTGTATGTTAACATATACAAAAGTGTACGCACTCACCCTATTCAATCATACTATTCCTTGAATTTTATTAATAGCAATAAAATTGTGCTCTATTGCAAGTATTAGCCTTTTTTAAAGCCGTATCTGAACCTTAGTGTTAACAACATGGCAAATAAAATTGCCAAATTCTCCTGTAAATAATTGTGCAAAGAAGGAACCATCATACCATTACAAAATATGAGTGAATTTTCATGGGCCCATCCACTATGTGGGTCTCAAGGCCTAATGGGGTGCATATGACTGACTATGCAGCAAGGCTCGCCTTCCTGCCAATGTGTAAAACAAAGGAGAACGGGAGTACAAAATGCATATTTTGAAGTGGATTTTCATGGGCACATCCACTATGTGGGTTCCAAGGCCAAATGGGGTGCATATGACTGACTATGCAGTAGGGCTCGCCTTCCTGCCAATGTGTAAAACCAAGGAGTACAGGAGAATAAAATGCATATTGTGAAGTGGATTTTCATGGGCACATCCACTATGTGGGTTCCAAGGCCTAATGGGGTGCATATGACTATGCAGCAGGGCTGGCCTTGCCGCCAATGTCTAAAACCAAGGAGTTTGAAAGAAGAAAATGCATATTGTGAAGTGGATTTTCATGGGCCCATCCACTATGTGGGCTCAAAGGTCTACTGGGGTGCATATGAATTGGTAGCAGGGCAGGCCTTGAATTCAATGCAACACTTTTTCAGGAGTCGCCCCTGGACATCTTATGACAGGGGCATTGCGGTGCATCATAATTCTTGGCAGCCCATCCACTCACAGCATAGGCTACAACAGCTTAGGAGAACCACTGTTTCATAATGGCCCTTTAATAAGATTAATGCCGCCTTATGCACCTGTACAAATAGGCTCTGTGACTTTAAAGGTACCTTCACACTTAGCGACGCTGCAGCGATACCGACAACGATCCGGATCGCTGCAGCGTCGCTGTTTGGTCGCTGGAGAGCTGTCACACAGACAGCTCTCCAGCGACCAACGATGCCGGTAACCAGGGTAAACATCGGGTAACTAAGCGCAGGGCCGCGCTTAGTAACCCGATGTTTACCCTGGTTACCATCCTAAAAGTAAAAAAAAAACAAACACTACATACTTACCTACCGCTGTCTGTCCTCCAGCGCTGTGCTCTGCACTCCTCCTGCTCTGGCTGTGTGAGCACAGCGGCCGGAAAGCAGAGCGGTGACGTCACCGCTCTGCTTTCCGGCTGACCGACGCTCACAGCCAGTACAGGAGGAGTGCAGAGCACAGCGCCGGGGACAGACAGCGTTAGGTAAGTATGTAGTGTTTTTTTTTTTTTTACTTTTAGGATGGTAACCAGGGTAAACATCGGGTTACTAAGCGCGGCCCTGCGCTTAGTTACCCGATGTTTACCCTGGTTACCAGTGAAGACATCGCTGGATCGGTGTCACACACGCCGATTCAGCGATGTCTGCAGGGAGTCCAGCGACCAAATAAAGTTCTGGACTTTCTTCCCCGACCAGCGACAGCACAGCAGGGGCCTGATCGCTGCTGCCTGTCACACTGGACGATATCGCTAGCGAGGACGCTGCAACGTCACGGATCGCTAGCGATATCGTCTAGTGTGACGGTACCTTAAGAGTCCCTCCTTCATAAATGAAACAAGATGGGTCTGCTTGTGTGTCACACACCACATGGCCAGCTAGGGGTGTTAAATGTTACAATGACTTCATTTGTAGTGGTTGAAAGCAATGTTAAAGATGAAAAATGCTTCAAAAATGCTGCGTCTGAATTAAGCCTAAGAGGGGGAGGAAATTTTCGGTCTGGGGTTAAATATTTGGCCTTGCAGGCAAGTCATTAATCTGCAAAGGATGTACCTTGACATATTTCCCAGCAAAACCCGTTTTGGTTTCGTTTTAACGTGTTTTTTGTGGCACCAGGAAAAATGGCATGAATCTCGTTAAAAAATGATTAAAGCTGTGAATTAGGAGTCAGAAATGCTTCCAGGGGCGATCCCCAAGAGGTCCCTGTGTCATTTGAGCAGTTTTTCCATCATTTTCAGATGTTTTTAGACCTTAAAAGGACCCCCGGGGGAATCGCGGTAAAAATACTCGGGTCTCCCATAGACTTACATTGGGCAGAGAAGCAGAGCGCCGAGGGACAGACAGCGGAAGGCAAGTATGAAGTGTTTTTTTTTTTTTACTTTTACGCTGGTAACCAGGGTAAACATCAGGTTACTAAGCGCGGCCCTGCGCTTAGTAACCGATGTTTACCCTGGTTACCGGCATCGTTGGTCGCTGGAGAGCTGTCTGTGTGACAGCTCTCCAGCGACCAAACAGCGACGCTGCAGCGATCCGGATCATTGTCTGGATCGCTGCAGCGTCACTCAGTGTGAAGGTACCTTTAAACAATAGAAAATAAATCCAATCTATGAAATCAAACTGTCCACTTAGGAAGCAACATTGTTTGACAATTAATTTCCTGTGCTGTTGTGCAAATGGAAAGGACAACAGATGGAAATTATTGGCAATTATCAAGACACACTCAATAAAGGAGAGGTTCTGCAGGTGGGGACCACAGATCACATCTCAGTACCAATGCTTTTTGACTGATGTTTGTGTCACTTTTGAATGTTGGTTGTGCTACTATATGGCCTACTATGTGGCCTACTATATGTGGGGGAGAAGTCCCAACCTATTAGGGACAGAATTTCCAAACATAAAAGTACGATCAGGTGTAATAATCTCCTTCTCCCTATCCTGCACCACTTTAATACTAAGAGACATAATATCTCCCAGTTGAGATACCAAATCATTGCACACGTACCACTCCCATGCAGGGGAGGTAACAGGATTCTTTCCTTGAAAAAATGCGAGGCCTTCTGGATTCACACACTTGACACCATGAATCCAAAGGGCCTAAACAGGGAATACGAAATATCAGCATTTATTTAATGTGCTTTTTTCTGTATTGCTAATTTGGTTTCCATGTGATGCTTTTTACATATTTATGCTTGTTGCATCTACATACTAATATATTGTTCTGTTCCCTACTAGTGCCACTTATATTAATGTGATTGGAAGTCACCAACACGAGTCCTCTCCTGCACGTCTACAACATGGGGCACATCTATTCCTTCAGCTTCCGGATATTACTTTGCACCTTATTTCACCTTTTGCAGACTATGGGCACTTTCCGTGCTATATATGGTGCACATTTTTCCATAGAAGTATATGTTCCGTTCATCAACACGCCCACTGCTGCTCCCTGCATCTCCCCTCTCACTTTACCTTCATTCAACATCCTGTGTCCCCTCTCTCCCTACCTTTTCCAATTACAACCACAGCCTTTCTATTCACGGGCACCAGGCTCTACTCCGGTTCGCTACCTAATTATAGCACTGCTACATCCAGCAGTGTAATAGCAATTTTTTTTTTCTTTTTTTTTCTCTTCTGCAGTGATACATCACTTCCAGCCGGGGCCTTCCATTCATTGGCTGCCGGCCTTTTTTGTCCCGCCTCTTCCCTTTTTAGACTCCGCATGGAGTCCACATCCCCAGACCAGCGGTGGACTCCGCGTCTGTCGGTATACACTCCTTTACGCTAAAGGTAAATTAACCCCTTCTTTACACGGTTTAGTGCACCAAACTTTTTCTCACCCGCTTACTATGACTAATTTCATACTTTTTTAGTACCTCTCTCCGCATATCACGGCTGCATCGTAAGTAATATACCGACTTATATGTCTCTCTCCCTGGTTTTCTGCCTTACCCACTGGTAACCCCATTGTTCTCTACAGTCCTATTCATAGATTTATTCTGGCCCACTGACTTCCAGGCATGTTCATCATATGTATTCCATATGCGATATGTTCCCTAGATACCTCCGTCACACTGACATATATCCACCACTGGTCCTGCACTTTCCTTCCTCCCTGCACCCATATTTAACTGCTGCGCAGATTTTGCCTTGTATTCTCTGTCAGATTTATTTCTGCTACATAATATGTATGATTACATCGTATTTGACCGACCTCTTCTCCTTTTTGTATATACTTTTGTAGTTTTGTTTCTTGCGTTTATTTGCACTTTTTGCATTTTGTAGTAACTGAAGAAGGTTCATGTTGAACCGAAATGTTTTGAGTATACTGAAAAATAAAATTCTTCTGTTCAAGCATCCCAAGTTGAGTGCTAAGTTCTATGTTGATTTAGTATATGGCGTGGGAGCCTAACTATAGCACCACTTAGTAGCTGTGCTCACGGTGTTGGATGGCTGGTTGGCTGGCTGACTGACTGACTGATGGATGGATAGATGAATGAATGGATGGATGGATGGATGGATGAGAGATGAATGGATGGAAGTATGGATGATGAGGGATGGATTGATGGTGGGATGGATGGAGGAATGGATGGATGAGGGACAGATGGACAGATAAGGGATGGATAGATGGCTGGGGTGATGGATAGATTAAGGGATGTCTAGATGGATGTGGGAAAATGGAGGTATGTATGGGATGTATGGAGGTATGGTTGGACAGATGGATGGATGAGGAATGGATGGCTTGATAAGGGATGGATGGATTAGGGTTGGCTGTATGAGTTATAGATGGAGGGATTGATGAGAGATGGATGAATGAATGGATGGATGGATGAGGAATGAATGGATCAGGGATGGAGGGATGGCTGGAGGGATGGATAAGGGATGGTAGATGGGTGGCTTGATGGAGGGATGACTGGAATCCATAGTGTCCCACACCATAATCAATCTGTGCCACATGTGCTCTTCAGCATGAATGGTGGCATCATGCCTGCAGTGGTCGGGCTCGTGGACTTTGGTGATCACAGCTAGCATAATGAGAAAAAGTCTTGCGTTGCTGCGTTGCGTTCACCCCTGTTCACCATGAGAAATTTCTTCCTGTGAGCTGCAATGAACTCACAGCTGCACCGTGAGACTTTTTCTCACTGTGAGAGTGGTGATCTCACCAAGTAATTTCTGTTCATTGCCCTGGCAGGGAACGCAGCCTCAGGGATCTGTGGTAACCTCAATGATGTCACCGCTTATCACTGAGACTAAACTAGCAGCAGCTCATTCATCAGTGGTTTTCAGCCTGAAAGGTGTGTTTACTTCATATAAAGGACTTTATTCTGGCTGTGTGTTTATTTACAATGTAACTATAGGATTGGAAATAGATACTGTATGTGTCTAATAGATGCCTCTCCATTACTAACTCATGGGCTTGAGGTCACCGTACAAATCAAAGGTGAAACCAACCCCACAAATATGAACCCCACTTTACACCACTACAGGGCGAATGGAAAGAGCTGGGCAAAGCATCAGAATTGGCACATCTAATAAATGCGCCTTTTCTAGGCGGCTGCTGACTACTCATTTTAAGCTGGGGGGCCCCTTACCAGCCTGAGCATATCAGCCCCAAGCTGTCTGCTTTAACTTGGCTGGTTGTCAATGGGGGGGTGATCAGAAGCAGTGTTTGCCGTGCTGTCATGCACGTGACAGGGTGGCAAACACTGGATTTTTGGGCCCGGGTTCGGGTCCGGGTACTGTCCTGGTACCCAAATCCATTTTTTTAACTGTTTGGTCGAACCCATCAGACCTGAACATCCAGGGGTCTGCCCATCGCTAATGGAACCTCTGATCTGTGCTGCTTTCCTGCTAATTCTGGTCCTGTTTCGCACCCTCAACTCTGCTGAATCAAAATACTCTTCTCAGCCATTCTTAGTGCTGTATTCACAACTTTGCTGTTCCTCTGCTTTAACCACTACTGCAACAAGGTATCAAATTGCCAAAACTTATCTGTTGTTTCTATGCTGTAACCACATTTGGCTCAACTGCATCTACTACTTTTTGGAAGTGCATTGAACAGCAAGGTGGATTGCTGCTGAGGGGAAGGAGAGAAAAAACTTTAAATCTTCAGCTTAGCGAGTGTGACCTGAGCGTAAGTGCAAACGGCGGTAAGTGTGACTTGGGATTCAGTGAAGAGGTATTTGGAAAACTTTTAACAAATACCTGTGTGAATTGGTGTGAGTTGCTGAATTGGGAGTAGCTATATTCACAAGGGGTTAATTTAGGGTGGGGGTTCATAATCAAGGGTTTATAAGGTGCAGCTGGTTGGGGCTCAAGTCCTTTTTGTAAGTGCATTGAACAGCAAGGTGGATTGATGCTGAGGGAAAAGAGAAAAAAAATCTTTAAATCTTCAGCTTAGCGAGTGTGAACGAGCTGAGTGTGACCTGAGCGTAAGTGTGAACGGCGGTAAGTGTGACTTGTGATTCAGTGACTTTGGATTCAGGGAGTTTCCAAGGGAGGAATGTTAGGAGTCGAGTTTCCTCTGCTGCACAGGGGGAATCTCAATCCGTGTCTGCTGCGGTCTCCCATTCTGCATCGGCCGCAGTGGGCTCTGCTCAGCGGAGACGTCGCTCCCAGCGTCTCGCTGAGGCTGATTCTGTGCATAGGGTTACTACTGCCTTTTCTGGCTTTCCTATGGTACGCTGCACTGATCTGTGGCGAGCGGGCTTCTCTGGGACTAAGTCCTTATTTACACACACTGAGCATGCCCAGGGCAAGATCTCCCGTTGGAGGTCGAGGGTCACATGCTCAGGTACTGCAGCACATCCCATTGGTCCTCCAGGCAGGTCCTGAAAGGGCAAAATTTCGGTAGCAGCTTCCTGTGCTGCAACTATATAAACTGTGCATGACCGCACGGCCATGCGCTAGTATTGTCTTGCTAATATGTGTGTGTTGTGAGTGAAAGTCGCTCTTTAAATACCCCTCCCTATTGGATGACTGTTCGCGGAAGGAGTATGTTTGCTATCTAGCGCCCGACTTATCCTACAGCACGTTACACACATAACAGCGTCTATTTGCTGTGACTGCCTGTACGGCGCCATGCGCTTACCTGACCCAAGCCTGGGTGGTTAGCGGCGTCCGTTTGTGCAGCACCGCACGCACTCTTGTGCCTTTATAAATAATTATTTATGTTCCTCTGACACCCCAGTTGCGGTGTCGAGCACATGAGGTCTTCTGAACTCAAATCCTCAGTCTCGGGTTTGAGATTAGAGACTCTTTGCTTGCGTTCTATGTGCGGTACCGCGGTCCTGTGACGCAACAGGGTCGCTTCCTTCACATAGGGTGAAGTTAACCCATGTGTGTATTCTTATAGTGCCGCCATATAGTCTGTCTTTACTAGCAGCAGGGTTTTTACCTGCACGGTAGACCTCGGAATGCGAACGCACCTAGTTCCATATCATCCTATACTTGGTGCGTTCCGCCAGTCCTTAACATAATACTAGCGCCAAGGTCTGGCTAGTAAATGGCGGACATTCAGCAATCTTTGCGTTATATCCAGCAGCTGGAGGGTAGGTTGGCGGCTCTCGAGAGCTCAACCTCAGCTGTGGATGTTACAGCAGTTGCTGTACAGGCTGCTAGCGTGGCTGCAGCAACCTTGTCCACTGCCACCCCTGTTCCGACATTATCTCGCTTCCCGTTGCCAGAAAAATTTTCTGGAGATTGCAAAACTTGTAGGGGATTCGTGAGTCAGTGCTCTATCCATCTCGAGCTCCTGGCTACACGTTTTCCTGCAGAGCGGGCTAAGGTGGGATTTATTGTGTCTCTTTTGTCGGACAGGGCGTTGGAGTGGGCTACGCCGCTGTGGGAGCGTGGTGATCATGTGGTGCAGAGTGCTCCGTTGTTCCTGAGCACTGTGAAAAAGGTCTTTTTAGGACCTCAAGTCACCCATGACACAGCGCTCCAACTACTGGCATTAACTCAGGGCGAGTCCTTGGTCAGCCATTTTTCCGTCCGCTTCCGTACCTTAGCTTCCGAGCTGGAGTGGTCGGATAAGGCCCTTATCCCCATATTTTGGAGGGGCCTGGCTGATCACGTTAAGGACGCTCTGGCCACTAGGGAGATTCCTGCCACACTGGAGGAATTAATAACTATCTCTGCTCGTATTGACCTCCGTTTTAACGAGCGGAGGTTAGAGTGAGCCCAGTGTAGGCAGAGGTTTCGGCTGGCTCCTACCTTCGCCAAACCTCTGGAATCTCCAGTCCAGGCATCCGAGTCACATGAGGCCTTAGAGGTGACACGAGCGGGATCCAAATCTCAGTCCGCCCGTGTACATAAGGTCCGTCATGTTTGCCAGCAGTCAGGACATCTTGCCTCCAAGGGTCCTCAGCGGTCGGGGAAACGTCAGCATCTAGTGGCAGTTGGAGGAGGTACACTAGACACGGCGACGTTTGCCTCAAAGTTGTCCTTCAAGGGGACAATTACCATAGGCCCATCCACTCTTATGGTCGAGCTATGCCTGGATTCTGGGGCAGAGGGTAACTTTATGTCTTCCGCTTTTGCCCAGCGTCACGCAATACCCTTGGTGATGCTCGCCAAGCCAGTAACCGTTCGAGTGGTAAATGGGTCAACACTACCCTCACAGATTACCCACCAAACCATTCCTTTCACGCTTTCTGTGTCTCCATCACATCAGGAGATAATCTCCCTATTAGTCATTCCTGAGGGAATGGATGAGGTCCTGTTGGGGATACCATGGCTTCGCTACTATTCTCCTCATATTGAATGGTCCTCTGGGAGAATTTTGGGAAGGAGTAAATCCTGCGAGGGTAGATGTCAGAGGGAGTGCGTTTAGGTTGCTACTACACAGGTACCCGCAGATCTTTCCTCTCTCCCCAATCACTGTTGGCCATATGCAGACGTGTTCTCCAAAAGAGCTGCGGAGACCCTTCCGCCTCACCGCCCCTATGACTGTCCTATTGACCTCTTGCCTGGTGCTGAGCCTCCCCGGGGTCGAGTCTATCCGTTATCTCTCCCGGAGATGGAGGCAATGTCTCAGTACATCCAAGAAAATCTGGCAAGAGGATTCTTTAGGAAGTCAGTGTCACCGGCAGGGGCTGGGTTCTTCTGCGTACAGAAGAAGACTGGAGACTTACGTCCATGCATAGACTACAGGGGTCTTAACGCCATCACCATTAAGAACAAGTACCCTTTACCCCTGATATCTGAGCTGTTTGATAGGCTACGGGGAGGGAGGGTATTTACAAAGTTAGATCTGCGGGGTGCTTACAACCTGATTCGCATCCGTGAGGGGATGAATGGAAGACGGCTTTTAACACCAGGGATGGGCACTATGAATATCTGGTGATGCCCTTCGGGCTCTGTAATGCCCCAGCCGTTTTCCAAGACTTTGTGAATGACATCTTCCGGGATATGCTCACCACCTCGGTCGTAGTCTATCTGGATGATATTCTCATCTTCTCTCCAGATATTGACTCCCATCGGAGAGATGTTCACAAAGTCTTCGACCTCTTACGGGCAAACTCCCTCTACGCCAAGTTGGAGAAGTGTGTGTTTGAGCAGGAGTCCTTGCCCTTCCTTGGTTATATCATCTCTTCCCAGGGTTTGGCTATGGATCCTGCCAAGCTACAGGCTGTAATGGACTGGCAGGAACCCCATTCTCTTAAAGCGGTGCAGCGCTTTATGGGGTTCAATAATTACTATCGCCAGTTCATTCCACACTTCTCAACTTTGGTAGCTCCCTTGGTTGCCCTCACCAAGAAGGGAGCAAATCCCAAGTTGTGGTCAGAGGAGGTCTCCAAAGCCTTTCTCTCGATCAAGTCACACTTCGCTAGCGCTCCCATCCTACATCGCCCCGATGTTGATAAGCCATTTATCTTGGAGGTGGATGCCTCATCCGTTGGTGCTGGAGCAGTCCTTTTCCAAAAGGATGCTCAAGGTCGGAAGCATCCTTGCTTCTTCTTCTCCAAGACCTTCACACCAGCGGATAGGAATTATTCCATCGGGGACAGGGAGTTGCTAGCCATGAAGTTGGCTTTTTCAGAGTGGAGACATCTCTTGGAGGGAGCTCGCTTTCCCTTCCAAGTCTTCACTGACCACAAGAACTTGGTATATCTACAAACGGCCCAGCGGCTAAATTCTCGTCAGGCTAGATGGTCCCTGTTCTTCTCCCGGTTCCATTTTACTCTCCATTTTCTCTCCGGGGAGAAGAACGTTCGTGCCGATGCTCTCTCCCGCTCCGTAGTGTCATCTGAGGAGGAGGAGGAGGAGCCTTGGCTTATTGTCCCTTCTGAGAGCCTAAGAACTGTAGCTCCGGTTTTGCTAGAGTCTGTGCCCCCGGGCAAGACTTTCGTGCCAGCTAACTTGCGACCGGAGGTTCTCTCTTGGGCTCACTCCTCCAGAGTGGGTGGGCATTTTGGGACTAAGAGGACATCTGAGCTTTTGGCGAGAACATACTGGTGGCCGCATATGGCCCGAGATGTCAGGGACTATATTCAGGCGTGCATTTCTTTCGCCCAGAATCGGTCTCCTCGGCAACGGCCTGCTGGGTTGCTTTACCCTCTACCGGTGGCAGACAGGCCCTGGGAGATGGTCGGGATGGACTTTGTGGTGGGCTTACCCAAGTCGCGTGGCTGCTCCATTATTTGGGTTGTCACCGACCATTTCTCTAAGATGGTGCATTTGGTGCCGCTTCCTCGGTTACTCTCAGCACGGGCCTTGGTGGTGTTGTTCATTAAGCACGTTTTCCGATTGCACGGTATGCCTGATAAGATTGTCAGCGATCGGGGTCCCCAGTTCGTGTCTCGGTTTTGGAGAGAGCTCTGCCGTTTACTCAGCATAGAGTTAAACCTCTCCTCTGCATACCATCCCGAGACGAATGGGTTGGTGGAGAGAACCAACCAGACTCTGGTGACATATTTGCGACATTTCGTCTCTGCTAGGCAGGATGACTGGGCATCTTTGCTACCTTGGGCGGAATTTGCCTTGAACAACGCCGTAGCCGATTCCACTGGTCAGACTCCTTTTCTCCTTAATTACGGCCAGCATCCGCGTGTCCCTGTGCCCATGCCCGTGTCATCCACCGATTCTAGGGTGGCAGACTGGGCGGTGGAGGCACGTGACATCTGGGACCGCACACAGGATGCCATCCGGGCCTCCAAGGAGAGAATGAGGGTTTCGGCTGATACACACCGGCGCCCCGCTCCGATCTTTGCTCCTGGTGACTTAGTGTGGCTCTCCGCCCGTAACATCAGGCTGCGAGTTGAGTCCACTAAGTTTGCTCCTCGCTACATTGGCCCGTTTAAGGTTCTGGAACAGGTCAACCCTGTGGTCTACCGTTTGGCTATTCCTCCACGCCTTGGTATCACCGATACCTTTCACATTTCCCTCTTGAAGCCCGTTCATTTGTCCCGGTTTTCTGAGTCATCTGCTGGGACATCGGGTTCATCCACGGATGAGTTTGAGGTGAATGCTATTGTGGGGTGCAAGGTGGTACGTGGCAAGAAATTTTATCTGGTGGACTGGAAGGGTCACGGCCCAGAGGATAGAACCTGGGAGCCTGTGGAGCACATTCGGGCTCCGCTGCTTATTGCAGCTTTTGAGCGTAGTGAGGCTCAAGGAGGGGGGGCCCTAGGAGGGGGGATAATGTTAGGAGTCGAGTTTCCTCTGCTGCACAGGGGGAATCTCAATCCGTGTCTGCTGCGGTCTCCCATTCTGCATCGGCCGCAGTAGGGTCTGCTCAGCGGAGACGTCGCTCCCAGCGTCTCGCTGAGGCTGATTCTGTGCATAGGGTTACTACTGCCTTTTCTGGCTTTCCTATGGTACCCTGCACTGATCTGCGGCGAGCGGGCTTCTCTGGGACTAAGTCCTTATTTACACACACTGAGCATGCCCAGGGCAAGATCTCCCGTTGGAGATCGAGGGTCACATGCTCAGGCACTGTAGCACTTTCCATTGGTCCTTTTGGCAGGTCCTGAAAGGGCAAAACTTCTGTAGCTGTTTCCTGTGCTGCAGCTATATAAACTGCGCATGACCGCACGGCCATGCGCTAGTATTGTCTTGCTAATATGTGTGTGTGTTGTGAGTGAAAGTCGCTCTTTAAATACCCCTCCCTATTGGATGACTGTTCGCGGAAGGAGTATATTTGCTATCTAGCGCCCGACTTATCCTACAGCACGTTACACACATAACAGCGTCTATTTGCTGTGACTGCCTGTACGGCGCCGTGCGCTTACCTGACCCAAGCCTGGGTGGTTAGCGGCATCCGTTTGTGCAGCACCGCACGCACTCTTGTGCCTTTATAAATAATTATTTATGTTCCTCTGACACCCCAGTTGCGGTGTCGAGCGCATGAGGTCTTCTGAACTCAAATCCTCAGTCTCGGGTTTGAGATTAGAGACTCTTTGCTTGCGTTCTATGTGCGGTACCGCGGTCCTGTGACGCAACAGGGTCGCTTCCTTCACACAGGGTGAAGTTAACCCATGTGTGTATTCTTATAGTACCGCCATATAGTCTGTCTGTACTAGCAGCAGGGTTTTTTACCTGCACGGTGGACCTCGGACTGCGAACGCACCTAGTTCCATATCATCTTATACTTGGTGCGTTCCGCCAGTCCTTAACAAGGAATTACTGAATTGCTGTCTGTGTTTTATTGATACTTTGCATTTATTTTTTATTTATCGTTTCTGTCTGGTGCAATCCCCATTAGGAAATGTGCTTCACTCTTGTTAATGCCATCCAGTGCACATCTTGCCACATGTATGCAATCCTTGAGAATCTAAATGTGCAGCTAGCAACACTGAGATCCATTGACAATATGGAAAGGAGTCTTCTGCTCACTAAGCTGACGCTCAATGGGATAGATGAGGCAGGGAATGGTAGGATGGAGCTGCAGGACAGTGAAGCAGCAAGCTGGGTGACAGTTAGAAGGCCGGGTAGAGGGAAGAGTGCCAGGGAGGCTAGCCCCAATAAGTTTGCTAAGTTGGCAGATGAGGAGGGAGCCAGTACTGGAGTAGCACTGCTGCAGCCAGGCATGTCCTCTGAAAGCCGGAGGAATGACTGCTCCAGTAAGAGGGAAATAGGAGAGCAGGGCAGGCCAGACAGGTGCTGGTAGTGGGGCACTCAATTATTAGGGGCACAGATAGGGCAATCTGTCACAAAGACAGGGATCGTCGAACGGTGTGTGCCTTCCTGGTGCTCGAGTCTGACACATCGCTGATCGGGTGGACAGATTACTGGGAGGGGCTGGCGAGGACCCAGCTGTCATGGTGCACATTGGCACAAATGACAAAGTTAGAGGTACGTGGAAGGTTCTTAAAAATGATTTCAGGGAATTAGGCTGCAAGCTGAAAGCAAGGACCTCCAACGTGGTATTTTCCAAAATACTGCCTGTGCCACGCCAGAGAGGCAATGGGAGATTAGGGAGGTTAATAAGTGGCTCAAGAATTGGTGTAGGAAGGAGGGGTTTGGGTTCCTGCAGAACAGGGCCGACTTCTCAGTTGGCTACAGGTTCTACGCTAAGGACGGGCTGCACCTCAATGGGAAAGGTGCAGCTATGCTGGGGGAGAGAATGGCTAGAAGGTTGGAGGAGTGTTTAAACTAGGGGTTGGGGGGAGGGTATTCATTTTATAGGAGGGGAAGATAGTGCAGATAGAGGCCTGGGCACAAATAAGGAAGTTGGGGGTGGAGGTGGCATGAGGTTTGGGGTTAGATCAATTAATAATTTAAGAAAGAATAGAGATGCCGAGAGATACATAAAATGTATGTATACTAATACCAGAAGCCTTGCCAACAAAATGGATCAATTAGAAATAATGGTGTTGGAGCATAATTATGACATAGTGGGGATATCTGAAACGTGGCTGGGTGAGAGCCATGACTGGGCTGTTAACTTGCAGGGCTATAGTCTGTTCAGAAATGACTGAACGGATAAGCGAGGGGGAGGGGTGTGTCTATATGTAAAATCATTCTTAAAACCCATCCTGCGTGATAATATAGGTGAATCTAATGAAAATAAAGAGTCCCTGTGGGTGGAAATAAGGGGAGGGGGAAAAATGATAAATTACTGATAGGGGTTTGTTATAAGTCTCCAAAAATAATGGAAGCAACGGAGAATATCCTCATAAAGCAAAAAGATGAAGCTGCCACTCAAGGAGAAGTCATTATAATGGGGGACTTCAACTACCCTGAAATAGATTGGGGAACGGAAATCTGCAGTTCCAGCAAAGGTAATCGGTTTTTGACAACTATGAGAGACAATTACCTTTCACAATCGGTTCAGGACCCAACAGGAAGGGGGGCACTGCTAGACCTGATATTAACCAACAGGCCAGACCGCATATCAAACATAAGGGTTGGGGGTCACTTGGGGAATAGTGATCACAAAATAATGTATCCTTTAATAAGATGTGTAGTAGAGGGGTTGCAAGGACACTAAACTTCAGGAGGGGAAATTTCCAACGCATGAGAGATGATCTTAGTACAATTAACTGGGACGATATCCTAAGACATAAAAATAAACAAAGAAAATGGGAGACGTTTATTAGCATCCTGGACGTGTGCACAGTATATACAGTATGGGAATAAACATAGTAGAAATAGGAGGAAACCAATATGGCTAAATAGAGCTGTAAGGGGCGCAATAGGTGACAAAAAGAAAGCATTTAGAGAATTAAAGGAAAAACGAGGAAAAAGATTGGAGCACACTTACCCAGGTAAAATAGGTAGGACCCGTTGAAGTGCCACTCTGCACGAAACGGCCGTTGTCCGATCTTTATCCACTCCCTTCCCTGCATTTTGTACAAAGTCCTAATAAAGTGGTGACTATTTTACCTGGGTAAGTGCGCTCCAATCTTTTTCCTCGTTTTTCCTTTATGAACTCTGTATGCTTTTGTTGGATGCAGCACCCCGTTGGTAATGAAAAGGAAATTATCAGCCATATACGCCCTTTGCATGTGGTTTTTGCTGTGGGCACATTGGGGTCAGATTATCGGGGCAGTGCGGAAGTAGAACTTTCTTTTACCCGGAGAGAATTAAAGGAAGTAGGTAGTGTTGAGGCATTAAATAAATACAGAAAATTAAATAAATTCTGTAAAAAGCAAATCAAGGCAGTTAAGATTGAGACAGAGAGACTCACTGCAAGAGAGAGTAAAAATAATCCCAAAATATTATTTAACTACGTAAATAGTAAGAAACTAAAAAATGATAGTGTTGGTCCCCTTAAAAATAGTCTGGGTGAAATGGTGCATGAGGATGAGGAAAAAGCCAATATGCTAAATGACTTTTTTTCATCAGTATTTACACAAGAAAATTCCATGGCAGACAATATGATCAGTGATAACAAAAATTCCCTATTAAGTGTCACCGGCTTAACCCAGCAGGAAGTACGTCGGTGTCTAAAAATCACAAAAATTGACAAATCTCCAGGCCAGGATGGGATACACCCCTGAATACTGCCGGAATTAAGTACAGTCATTGATAATAACAGGGTCTGTATCACAGGACTGGCTTTTAGCAAATGTGGTGACAAAAAGCAAAAAGGGGACAAAAACTGAACTCGGAAATTATAGGCCAGTAAGCTTAACCTCTACTGTTGATAAAATCCTGGAGGGCATTCTAAGGGATGCTATGGTGGAGTATCTGAAGAGGAATAACCTCATGACCCAATACCAAGATGGGTTTACTAGGGACCGTTCCTGTCAGACTAATCTGATCAATTTCTATGAAGAGGTAAGTTTCGGACTGGATTAAGGGAACCCAGTGGACGTAGTCTATTTGGACTTTTCAAAAGCTTTTGATACGGTGCCACACATAAGGTTGATACATAAAATGAGAATAATGGGGATAGGGGAAAATATGTCTAAGTGGGTTGAGAGCTGGCTCAGGGATAGGAAACAAAGGGTGGTTATTAATGGAGCACACTCGGACTGGGTCGCGGTTAGCAGTGGGGTACCACAGGGGTCAGTATTGGGCCCTCTTCTTTTTTACAAATTATTAATGATCTTGCAGGGGGCATGCAGAGTAGAATTTCAATATTTGCAGATGACACTAAACTCTGCAGGGTAATCAATACACAGGAGGACAAATTTATATTACAGGATGATTTATGTAAACTAGAAGCTTGGGCTGATAAATGGCAAATGAGCTTTAATGGGGATAAATGTAAGGTCATGCACTTGGGTAGAAGTAATAAGATGTATAACTATGTGCTTAATTCTAAAACTCTGGGCAACACCGTCAATGAAAAAAACCTTGGAGTATGGGTGGATGACAAACTCACATTTAGTGGCCAGTGTCAGGCAACTGCTAAAAAAGGCAAATAAAATAATGGGATGCATTAAAAGAGGCATAGATGCTCATGAGGAGAACATAATTTTACCTCTCTACAAGTCACTAGTTCGACCACACTTAGAATACTGTGCACAGTTCTGGTCTCCGGTGTATAAGAAAGACATAGCTGAACTGGAGCGGGTGCAGAGAAGAGCAACCAAGGTTATTAGAGGACTGGGGGGTCTGCAATACAATGATAGGTTATTACACTACTTAGTTTGGAAAAAAGAAGGCTAAGGGGTGATCTTATGTTAATGTATAAATATATGAGGGGACAGTACAAAGACCTTTCTGATTATCTGTTTAATCATAGACCTGAGACAGGGACAAGGGAGCATCCTCTACGTCTGGAGGAAAGAAGGTTTAAGCATAATAACAGACACGGATTATGGAACTCTCTGCCGTATGATGTTGCAATGAGTGATTCATTACTTAAATTTAAGAGGGGACTGGATGTCTTTCTTGAAAAGTATAATGTTACAGGGTATATAAACTAGATTCCTTGTTAGGGTGTTGATCCAGGGAACTAGTCTGATTGTTGTATGTGGAGTCGGGAAGGAATTTCTTTCCCCAGTGTGGAGCTTACTCTTTGCCACATGGTTTTTTTTTGCCTTTCTCTGGATCAACATGTTAGGGCATGTTAGGTTAGGCTATGGGTTGATCTAGATGGACTTAAAGTCTTCCTTCAACCTTAATAACTATGTTACTATGTTTACTATGTTACTTATAGGTCTGTTAACCTTCTAGCCATTTTGGATATCCAACTTTCCTAGATTTCACTGTTAAATGTGCCACCTGAAAAGTCCGTTGTATCAACGCCTCTGGTCCATACTGCTCACCCTGAACTGCAGTTTAGCAAATCCACTTCACCAATTGAGCCCATAACAGGTGAATTCACACACGCCCAATTTGCTGTTGTAATTTATGCATGAATATGAAACATAGATCTAATGAATTTACTTTCTGCAACAAACATTTTTTTAAGCCCTTTTCAGATGAATGGAAGATTGGGAGAAATGATGGCAACAAATCTGCCATGTGTGATTATATCCTAATAATAATAAACATTTTTGTTTACTTATACTATAAAACTTTCAAAGAAAACATAAAATTCTTGAGAAGTTGCCTTCATCATCTCTTTAAATACCTATCGTTCCTGGCTAAAATGCATAGCCAAGTTAGAATGTGAATTCAATTACTATTCATGAAGCAATAGGAAGGCTTCATGGGCTGCACGGGTAAAGAACAATTGAAATGAGGATAAATTGTACTCATATTGGTTTACTCTTTTAGTATCTAAAAGCTTTACTGCTTCCTAGCTGCTTTATGTTCTAATTCTGTAGTGATGGTAATGAGGCACTTTGCTTCTTAATTTAATTGAATGTCACATTCATTTGTTTATATAAAATTAGTCACTTTCTTGACTTTTTCAAGTTATTTGTGACCCCTGTATGTGTTGAAAATGTTAAGAGAGTGTAAGGTTGGCCATGTAAAAATAAAAATTGTCGGATTATGAATGAAATGATCTATTAAATAGGGATTTGTTTAGCACTAAGGCTTTTCAATCTGTCTGTAATGCAGAGCTAATGTTAATCTATGAGTCTATTCAAATAAACATTTAAAATATGCATAACCCCTTAGTGATAGAGCCAATTTGCAGCTTAATGGCCAGGCCAATTTTTACAATTCTGACCACTGTCTTTTTATGAGGTCATAACTCTGGAACACTTTAACGCAGGGGTCCCCAACTCCAGTCCTCAAGGCCCACCAACATGTCATGTTTTCAGGATTTCCTTAGTCTTGCCCAGGTAATAATTGCATCACCTGTGCAATGCAAAGGAAATCCTGAAAACATGACCTGTTGGTGGGCCTTGAGGACTGGAGTTGGGGACCCCTGCTTTAACGGATCCTGCTGAGAATGTTTTTTCGTGACATATTGTACTTCATGTTAGTGGTAAAATTTATTCAATAGTACTTGCGTTTATTTATGAAAAAAATGGAAATATGGCAAAAAATGTAAATATTTTGCAATTTTCAAACTTTAAATTTTTATGCCCTTAAATCAGAGACATGTCACACAAAATACTTAATAAATAACATTTTCCACGTGTCTACTTTACATCAGCACAATTAGGGAACAACATTTTTTTATTAGGAAGTTATAAGGGTTAAATTTGACCAGCGATTTCTCATTTTTCCAATAAAATTTACAAAATCATTTTTTAGGGTCCATCTCACATTTAAAGTCACTTTGAGGGGTGTACTTGATCGAAAATACTCAAAAGTGACACCATTCTAAAAACTGCCCCCTGAAGGTGCTCAAAACTACATTCAAGAAGTTTATTAACCCTTTATTTGCTTAACAGGGACTAAAGAAATGTGGAGGGAAAAAATTGAACATTTAATTTTTTTTACAAACATTTTACTTCAGATCTACTTTTTTATATTCACAAGTGTAAAAAAAAAATGAACCACAAAATTTGTTGTTCAATTTCTCTTGAATACGCTGACACCCCTTATGTGGGAATAAATTACTGTTTGGGGGCACAGCAGAGCTTCGAATAGAAGGAATGCCGTTTGACTTTTTCAATGCAGAATTAGCAGCAATTGAGATCTGACACCATGTCACGTTTGGAGAGCCCCTGATGGGCCTAAACAGATGAAACCCCCCACAAGTGATCCCATTTTGGAAACTAGACCCCCCAAGGAACTTATCTAGATGTGTTTTGAGCACTTTGAACCCCCAAGTGCTTCACAGAAGTTTATAATGCAGAGCCGTGAAAATAAAAAATAATTTTTTTCCACAAAAACGATTTTTTCTCACAAAATTTTTAATTTCTCAAGGGTAACAGGAGAAATTGGACCCCAATAGCTGTTGTGCAATTTTTCCTGATTATGCTGATACCCCATATGTGGGGGGACCTCTGTTTTTGTGTGCATGGCAGAGCTCGGAAGGGAAGGAGCACCATTTTGGAATGCACACTTTGATAGAATGGTCTGTGGGCATCATGTTGCAATTGCATAGCCCCGATGTGCTTAAACAGTAGAAACCCCCCACAAGTGACCCAATTTTAGAAGTTAGACCTCCCAAGGAACTTATCTAGATGTGTTGTGTGAACTTTGAACCCCCAAATATTTCACTAAAGTTTATAATGCAGAGCCGTGAAAATTAAAAATAATTTTTCTTTCCACAAAAAATAAATTTTTAGCCCCAATTTTTTTATTTTTCCAAAGGAAACAGTGTTAAGGACTGGCGGAACGCACCAAGTATAGATGATATGAAACTAGGTGCGTTCGCAGTCCGAGGTCCACTGTGCAGGTAAAAACCCTGCTGCTAGTAAGACGGACTTTATGGCGGTACAATAAGTATACACGCACTGGTTAACTTCACCCTGCGTGAAGGAAGCGATCCTGTTGTGTCACAGGACCTCGGTACCGCACATAGAGCGCGAGCAAGAAGTCAGCGAACACAACCCCAACACAGAATTGAAGTCCGATTAGACCACTTGCTGGCACAACACCGCAACTGGGTTTGTAAGGAAACTATTAAAATAGTATATAAAGGCATGAGAGTGCATGCAGTGCCGCACTGACGGACGCCACTAACCACCCAGGCTTGGGTAAGGAAAGCGCAGAGGAAGCGCACGGCGCCGTACAGGCGGTAACAGCAACTAGATGCTGTTATGTGTGTAACGTGCTGTTGGATAAGTCGGGCGCTAGATAGCAAACATACACCTTCCGCGAACAGTCATCCAATAGGGAGGGTATTTTAAAGAGCGACTTTCACTCACAACACACACACATATTATCAAGACAATACTAGCGCATGGCTGTGCGGTCATGCGCAGTTTATATAGTTGCAGCACAGGAAGCTGCTACTGAAGTTTTGCCCTTTCAGGACCTTCCTGGAGGACCAATGGAATGTGCTGCAATACCTGAGCATGTGACCCTCGATCTCCAACGGGAGATCTTGCCCTGGGCATGCTCAGTGTGTGCAAATAAGGACTTAGTCCCAGAGAAGCCCGCTCGCCGCAGATCAGTGCAGGGTACAACAGGAGAGCCAGAAAAGGCAACAGTAATCCTTTGCACAGAATCAGTCCCAGCAAGACGCTGGGAGTGACGCCTCTGCTGAGCAGGCCTCACTGCGGCAGGTACAGAATGGGAGACCACAGCAGACAGGGATCGAGATTCCCCCTGTGCAGCAGAGGAAACTCGACTCCTAACATTACCCCCCCCCTCCTAGGGCCCCCCTCCTTGGGCCTCGCTACGCTCGAAGGCAGCAATGAGCTGCAGAGCCCGAATGTGCTCAGCAGGCTCCCAGGACCTGTCCTCAGGACCATAACCCTTCCAGTCCACCAAAAAAAAATTTTGCCACGTACCACCTTGCACCCCAAAATAGCATTCACCTCATAATCGTCCGAAGACTAACCCGATGTCCCAGCAGATGACTCGGAAAACCGGGACATGTACACGGGTTTCAGGAGGGACACATGAAAGGTGTCGGTGATACCCAGGCGTGGCGGAAGAGCCAAGCGATAAACCACAGGATTAACCTGTTCGAGCACTTTGAAGGGACCCAAGTAGCGAGGAGCAAACTTAGTGGACTCAACTCGCAGCCTGATGTTACGGGCGGAGAGCCACACCAAGTCGCCAGGAGCAAAGGTCGGAGCGGGGCGCCGATGAGCATCGGCGGAGGACCTCATTCTCTCCTTAGAGGCCCGAATGGCATCCTGAGTGTGGTCCCAAATATCCCGTGCTTCCACAGCCCAGTCTGCCACCCTGGAGTCTGCGGAAGACACGGGCATAGGCACAGGTACCCGTGGATGCTGACCATAGTTGAGGAAGAATGGGGTTTGTCCAGTGGAGTCGGCCATGGCGTTGTTCAGCGCAAACTCTGCCCATGATAGCAAGGATGCCCAGTCATCCTGCCTGGCTGAAACAAAATGTCGCAGGTATGTGACCAAGGTCTGGTTGGCCCTCTCTACCAACCCATTCGTCTCGGGATGATAAGCGGAAGAGAGATTCAACTCAATACTGAGAAGACGACAGAGCTCTCTCCAGAACCGAGACGCAAACTGGGGACCCCGGTCACTGACAATTTTGTCAGGCATACCATGTAGGCGGAAGATGTGTTTAATGAACAACGCTGCCAAGGCCCGTGCAGAAGGTAACCGTGGTAGCGGCACCAAATGCACCATTTTTGAGAAATGATCGGTGATGACCCAAATGATGGTACAGCCTTGAGATTTGGGTAAACCCACGACAAAGTCCATCCCGACCATCTCCCAGGGCCTATCTGCCACCGGCAAGGGATAGAGCAACCCAGCTGGCCTTTGACGCGGAGATTTATTTTTGGCGCAGGAGACACACGCCAGAATATAATCCCTGACATCCCGGGCCATATGCGGCCACCAGTACGTCCTCGCCAGTAGCTCAGATGTCCTCTTTGTCCCAAAGTGTCCACCCACCCTGGACGAATGAGCACAAGAGAGAACCTCTGGTCGCAAATTAATGGGCACAAAAGTCTTGCCCGGAGGCACAGACTCCAGCAAAACCGGCGCTATGGTTCTCAGGCTCTCGGAAGGGACAATAAGCCGAGGCTCCTCTTCCTCCTCTTCAGTTGACATAAGGGAGCGAGAGAGAGCGTCAGCACGAATATTCTTCTCCCCGGCGAGAAAATGAAGGGAAAAGTGGAACCGGGAAAAGAACAAGGACCATCTGGCCTGACGAGAATTTAGCCGCTGGGCTGTTTGCAAATAGACCAAATTTTTGTGGTCCGTGTAAACTTGGAAGGGAAAGCGTGCACCTTCCAGAAGATGTCTCCACTCAGAAAAGGCCAATTTCATTGCTAGCAGCTCCCTATCCCCGATGGAGTAGGTTCTCTCCGCTGGCGTGAAGGTCTTAGAGAAGAAGAAGTATGGATGCTTCCGACCTTGAGCATCCTTTTGATAGAGGACTGCTCCAGCACCAACGGACGAGGCATCCACCTCCAGTAGGAATGGCTTATCCACATCGGGACGATGTAAGATGGGAGCGCTAGCAAAGTGGGACTTAATAGAAGTGAAGGCCTTGGAGACCTCTTCCGACCACAATTTTGGATTCGCTCCCTTCTTGGTGAGGGCTACCAAGGGAGCTACCAGAGATGAGAAGTGGGGAATGAACTGGCGGGAATAGTTAATGAACCCCATAAAGCGCTGCACCGCTTTAAGAGAATGGGGCTCTTGCCAGTCCATCACAGCCTGTAGTTTGGCAGGATCCATAGCCAATCCCTGGGCGGAGATGATATAGCCCAGGAAAGGTAAGGACTCCTGCTCAAACATACACTTCTCCAACTTAGCATAAAGAGAGTTTGCCCGTAGGAGGTCGAAGACTCTGCCAACATCTCTCCGGTGGGAGTCAATATCTGGAGAAAAGATGAGAATATCATCCAGATAGACTACAACTGAGGTGGAAAGCATATCCCGGAAGATGTCGTTGACAAAGTCTTGGAAAATGGCTGGGGCATTACAGAGCCCGAAGGGCATCACCAGATACTCATAGTGCCCATCTCTGGTGTTAAACGCCGTTTTCCATTCGTCCCCCTCGCGGATGCGAATCAGGTTATAAGCACCCCGCAGATCTAATTTAGTAAACACTCTAGCTCCCCGAAGCCTATCGAAGAGCTCGGATATCAAGGGCAAAGGATACGTGTTCTTAACGGTGATAGCGTTAAGACCCCTGTAGTCTATGCATGGACGTAATTCCCCATTCTTCTTCTGCACGAAGAAGAACCCTGCCCCAGCAGGTGACACTGACTTCCTGATGAACCCTCTTGCCAGATTCTCTTGAATGTACTGAGACATGGCCTCCGTCTCCAGGAGAGATAATGGATAAACTCGACACCGGGGAGGCTCCGCACCAGGCAAGAGATCGATAGGACAGTCATAGGGGCGATGGGGCGGAAGGGTCTCCGCCGCCTTTTTGGAGAACACATCTGCATAAGACCAATATTGCTTGGGAAGAGAGGAAAGATCTGCGGGTACCTCTGTAGTAGCAACCTGAACGCACTCTCGGTGACACCTACCCCCACATGATTCACCCAATCCCAGAATTCTGCCTGAGGACCACTCGATGTGAGGAGAGTGGTACCGTAACCAAGGTATCCCCAACAGGACCTCATCAATCCCCTCAGGAATGATGAGCAGAGATATAATCTCCTGATGGGATGGTGACATGGACAGAGTAAAAGGGATGGTCTGATGTGTTATCTGTGCGGGGAGTCTCGACCCATTCACCACTCGTACCGTTACTGGTTGAGATAGCATAACCAGGGGTATTGCGTGACGTTGGGCGAAGGCAGAAGACATAAAATTGCCCTCCGCTCCAGGATCCATGCAGAGCTCCACCGAGTGGGAGGATGAGCCAAAAGTTATTGTCCCCTTAAAGGACAATTTGGAGGCAAACGTCACCGTGTCTCGTGCACCTCCACCTACTACCACTAGACGCTGACATTTCCTCGACCGCTGGTGACATCTGGTGGCTAGATGTCCTGACTGTTGGCAAATATGGCAAACCTGGAGTGCACGAGCAGTCCGGGACTTAGATCCCGCTCGTGACACTACCTTAGGTTCATGAGACTCAGGAGCCTGGGCTGGAGATTCCAAAGGTTTGGCGAAGGTGGGAGCCAGCCAAAACCTCTGCCTACACTGGGCTCGCTCTAACCTCCGCTCGTGAAAATGGAGGTCAATACGAGTAGATACTGTTATTAATTCTTCCAGTGTGGCGGAAATCTCCCTAGTGGCCAGGGCGTCCTTAACGTGGTCAGCCAACCCCCTCCAAAATATGGGAATAAGGGCTTTATCCGACCACTCCAGCTCAGATGCTAGAGTGCGGAAGTGGACGGCAAAATGGCTGACCAAGGACGAGCCCTGAGTCAATGCCAACAGTTGGAGCGCCATATCATGGGTGACACGAGGTCCTAAAAAGACCTGTTTCAGAGTGCTCAGGAATAACGGAGCACTCTGCACCACATGATCGCCACGCTCCCACAGCGGCGTAGCCCACTGCAACACCCTGTCCGACAATAAAGATATGATAAAGCCCACCTTAGCCCGCTCTGTAGGGAAACGAGAGGCCAGAAGCTCGAGATGTATTGAGCACTGACTCACGAAACCCCTACAGGACTTACTGTCACCAGAAAATTTCTCTGGTAGCGGGAGGCGAGATAGCGTCGGTACAGGGGCGGCAGTGGACAAGGTAGCTGCAGCCACACTTGCAGCCTGAACAGCGACAGCAGTAACATCCACAGCTGAGGTTGAACGCTCAAGAGCCGCCAACCTTCCCTCCAGCTGCTGGATGTACCGCTGTGAACGCTGATCGTCCGTCATTACTAGCCAGACCTTGGCGCTAGTATTATGTTAAGGACTGGCGGAACGCACCAAGTATAGATGATATGAAACTAGGTGCGTTCGCAGTCCGAGGTCCACCGTTCAGGTAAAAACCCTGCTGCTAGTAAGACGGACTATATGGCGGTACAATAATTATACACGCACGGGTTAACTTCACCCTGCGTGAAGGAAGCGATCCTGTTGTGTCACAGGACCGCGGTACCGCACATAGAGCGCGAGCAAGAAGTCAGCGAACACAACCCCAACACAGGATTGAAGTCCGATTAGACCACTTGCTGGCACAACACCGCAACTGGGTGTGTAAGGAAACTATTAAAATAGTATATAAAGGCATGAGAGTGCATGCAGTGCCGCACTGACGGACGCCACTAACCACCCAGGCTTGGGTAAGGAAAGCGCAGAGGAAGCGCACGGCGCCGTACAGGCGGTAACAGCAACTAGACGCTGTTATGTGTGTAATGTGCTGTTGGATAAGTCGGGCGCTAGATAGCAAACATACACCTTCCGCGAACAGTCATCCAATAGGGAGGGTATTTTAAAGAGCGACTTTCACTCACAACACACACACATATTATCAAGACAATACTAGCGCATGGCCGTGCGGTCATGCGCAGTTTATATAGTTGCAGCACAGGAAGCTGCTACTGAAGTTTTGCCCTTTCAGGACCTTCCTGGAGGACCAATGGAATGTGCTGCAGTACCTGAGCATGTGACCCTTGATCTCCAACGGGAGATCTTGCCCTGGGCATGCTCAGTGTGTGCAAATAAGGACTTAGTCCCAGAGAAGCCCGCTTGCCGCAGATCAGTGCAGGGTACAACAGGAGAGCCAGAAAAGGCAACAGTAACCCTTTGCACAGAATCAGTCCCAGCAAGACGCTGGGAGCGACGCCTCCGCTGAGCAGGCCCCACTGTGGCCGGTACAGAATGGGAGACCGCAGCAGACAGGGATCGAGATTCCCCCTGTGCAGCAGAGGAAAGTCGACTCCTAACAAACAGGAGACATTGGACCCAGAAATTGTCCTGAGTACACCGATACCCCATATGTGGGGGTAAACCACTGTTTGGGCGAATGGCAGAGCTCAGAAGGGAGGAAACACCATTTGACTTTTTGTCGCGTTTGGAGAGCCCTGATGTACCTAAACAGTGGAAACCCCCAATTCTAACTATAACCCTAACCCCAACACACCCCTAAGCTAATCCCAACTCTAACCATAACCTTAATCCCAACCCTAACCCTAATCCCAACCCTAACCATAACCCTAACCACAACCCTAACCCCTACACACCCCTAATCCCAATCACAACCCTAACCATAACCCTAAACACAAGCCTAACCCTATTTCCAACCCTAAGCTTAATCTCAACCTTAACCCTAATCCCAACCTGAACCATAATCCCAAACCTAACCTTAACCCTAATCCCAACCCTAGCCCTAATCTGAACCAATACCCTAATCCTAACCCTAATTGCAACACTAACCCTAACTTTAGCCCCCACCCAAACCCTAACTTTAGCCTGTATAAATACATTTTCTTTATTTTATTAATTTTCCCTAGCTTAGGGGGTGATAAAGGGTGGGTTGTTCTACTATTTTTTTTATTTTCATCACTGTGATAGTCAAAATGAACCAATGTGAAAAATCTTCCTATTGTGCCGGCCGGCAGATCTTGGTGGGTGCACTGCGCATGTGCCTGTCATTTTCTGCCCCAAAAAGAAGCCGGAGGCCCGGTGGACTTCAGGGGGCCATGCAGGGATAACAAAGGTACCGGGGGGGATCGGGGACCCTATTTCTCTCTCCTCTGATCTGCAATCACATCAGAGGAGAGAGAAATTAAATGGCAAATTGGACTTTTTTTGCGGTATCTGTTATATTGTTAACCCCTTTCTGGCATTGGATGTACTATTCCATCTATGTGAATCTGGGTCTTAATACCCATGGACGGAATAGTGCATCACATGCAATCAGCCGCACTCCCGTTGGGTCACGGACAGCTCCCGGCACTTTAACCCCTGGAAAACTGAGATCAAACATGATTGCATCGTTCCTGAGCCGGCAGAGGGGATGTCAGCACCTCTGCCTTTGGATTGGAGAACCCGAGGCATGACGCCGAGTCTCAATCGCTCACATGGTAACCTGACATTTAGGTTACCAGAGTCGAGGGACTTCCTGTCATGCACAGTGCATGTCCGGAAGTCTCTGAGATCAGTGTGCACAGAGTGCAGCGCTGACAGCTTATGTGGCATGCAGATGTGCATGCCATATAAGCAATCAGCCTGCACAAAATGACACAAAATGAGTGTCCCATAGTGGGACACAGTGTAAAAGTTAGAATGAATTTTAATTTTTTATTAATAATTGTATCTTAAAAAACAATAACAAAAAAAAATCAATATTTATTCCATCAATAAATAAATATTTAAATTAAAAAAGCCTAAACAATAAAAGTACATGCATTTAGTATCGCCGTGTCTGGAACGACCCGACCTATAAAACTGTCCCACTAGTTAACTCCATTAGTGAACACCATTAACAAAAAAAAAATGCAAAAAAACAATGCTTTATCATACCACTGAACAAAAACTGTAATAACACGCAATCAAAAAGACAGATATAAATAAACGTGGTACCGGTGAAAATGTCATTTTGTCCTGCAAAAAACAAGCTGCCATACAGCTCCCTCATCGGAAAAATCAGGAAGTTATAGCTCTCTGAATAAAGCGATGCAAAAAATAATTATTTTTTATATAAAATAGTTTTTATTGTATAAAAGCGCCAAAACATAAAACAATGTAAATGAGGAATCGATCTCATCACACTGACCTAAAGAATAAAACTGCTCTATCAATTTTACAAGATGCGGAATGGTACAAACGCCCCCCAAAAGAAACTCATGAATTGCTGGTTTTTGTTCATTCTGCCTCACAAAAATCAGAATAAAAAGCGATCAAAAAAGTCATGTGCCTGAAAATAGTACCAATAAAATAATCAATTCGTCCCGCAAAAAAATAAGACCTCACATGACTCTGTGGACCAAAATATAGAAACTCACTATAAATAGTAAATCAAACCCCCCTTTATGACCCACTTGAGGGAAAAATAATAAAATAAAAAATATATTTATTTCCATTTGCCTATTAGGGTTAGGGTTAGAGTTGAGAATAAAGTTAGGATTACAGTTATGGTTGGGATTAGAGTTAGGGTTGAGATTAGGGTTACGGGTATGTTGGGGTTAGGGTTGGAGTTAGAATTGGGAGTTTCCACTGTTTAGGCAAATCAAGGGCTCTCAAAACGTGACATGGCGTCTGATCTCAATTCCAGCCAATTCAGCGAGGAAAAAGTCAAACGGTGCTCCTTCCCTTCTGAGCTCTGCCATGCGCCCAAACAGTCGTTTACCCCCACATATCGGGTATCGGCAATTTGTCAAAGACACATGAATGTGTACATTACAATACTCACACATAACCTTCAGTTATTCAAACTATTTTTATATTTGCTGGTCACATTATTTTTCTACTGAATGCACGAAGACCGTGTAGAATTCAGTTAAATATTTATAGACTATTACTTCTTTTTATTTTATCGTGAAAGCTAATGTTACATTTTTAAATTCTTTAAAAATCAGTTTGCATTTATGGTGGACGCAAGCAAATGAAAATTTGCATATCTGTTATCTACATTTATCTCACATCCTACACTGCTTAACATTGAAATTGCAATATCAAGAAGGAAAAGTTGTGGAATTATGGAAATCACAGGATAGTAGATATACACTGCGTGCAGAATTATTAGGCAAGTTGCAGTTTAGAGGATTATTTTTTATTATTGATCAATAACTATGTTCTCAATCAACCCAAAAGACTCATAAATATTAAAGCTTAATATTTTTTGAAATTGGAGTGGGTTATTTTTAGATTTGGCTATCTTAGGAGGATATCTGTTTGTGCAGGTAACTATTACTGTTCAGAATTATTAGGCAACTTAACAAAAACCAAATATATTCCCTTCTCACTTGTTTATTTTCACCAGGTAAACCAATATAACTGCACACAATTTAGAAATAAACATTTCTAACATTCCAAAACAAAACCCCCCAAAATTAGTGTCCAATATAGCCACCTTTCTTTATGATGACACTAACAGCCTTCCATCCATAGATTCTGTCAGTTGCTTGATCTGTTTACGATGAACATTGCCTGCAGCAGCCACCACAGACTCCCAGACACTGTTCCGAGAAGTGGACTGTTTTCCCTCCCTGTAGATCTCACATGTTATGAGGGACCACAGACTCTCTATGGGGTTCAGATCAGGTGAACAAGGAGGCCATGTCATTATTTTATCTTCTTTGAGACCTTTACTGGCCAGCCACGCTGTGGAGTAGTTGGAGGGATGTGATGGAGCATTGTCCTGCATGAAAATCATGTTTTTCTTGAACGATACCGACTTCTTCCTGTACCACTGCATGAAGAAGTCTTCCAAAAACTGGCAGTAGGTCTGGGAGTTGAGCTTCACTCCATCCTCAACCCGAAAAGATCCCACAAGTTCATTTTTGATGATACCAGCCCATACCAGTACCCCACCTCCACCTTGCTGGTGTCTGAGTTGAAGTGAAGCTCTCTGCTCTTTACTGATCCCGCCTCTGGCCCATCTAGAGTCACTCTCATTTCATCAGTCCATAAAACTTTTGAAAAGTCAGTCTTAAGATATTTCTTGGCCCAGTCTTGACATTTTATCTTATGTTTCTTGTTCAAAGGTGGTCGTTTTTAAGCTTTCCTTACCTTGGCCATGTCTTTGAGTATTGCACCTCTTTTGCTTTTTGTTACTCCAGTAACGTTGCAGCTCTGAAATATGGCAAAACTGGTGGCAAATGGCATCTAGGCAGCTTTGCACTTGATTTTCTTCAATTCATTGGCAGTTATTTTGCGCCTTTTTTGCCCAAAACGCTTCTTGCGACCCTGTTTGCTATTTGCCATGAAACGCTTGATTGTTTGGTGATCACTAGCGTTGAGCGAAACGGGTTGTTCATTTTCAAAAGTCGCCGACTTTTGGCAAAGTCGGGTTTCATGAAACCCGATCCGACCCCTGTGCGGGGTCGGCCATGCGGTACGCGACTTTCGCGCCAAAGTCGCGTTTCAATGACGCGAAAAGCGCCATTTCTCAGCCAATGAAGGTAAACGCAGAGTGTGGGCAGCGTGATGACATAGGTCCTGGTCCCCACCATCTTAGAGAAGGGCATTGCAGTGATTGGCTTGCTGTCTGCGGCGTCACAGGGGCTATAAAGGGGCGTTCCCGCCGACCGCCATGTTACTGCTGCTGATCTGAGCTTAGGGAGAGGTTGCTGCCGCTTCGTCAGAAGCAGGGATAGCGTTAGGCAGGGTCCATTAACCACCAAACCGCTTGTGCTGTAGCGATTTCCACTGCCCAACACCACCTTCGGTGTGCAGGGACAGTGAAAGCTACATTTTTTTTTTTTCCCCTCAGCGCTGTAGCTCATTGGGCTGCCCTAGAAGGCTCCCTGATAGCTGCATTGCTGTGTGTACGCCGCTGTGCAAACCAACTGCTTTTTTCAAAGCACAAATCCTCTTGTTCCTTCCTTTCTGCACAGCTATCTTTTTTGTTTGTCCACACTTTTTATTTAATTTGTGCATCAGTCCACTCCTTATTGCTGCCTGCCATACTTGGCTGAGATTACTGCAGGGAGATAGTAATTGAAGGACACTCCCTGTTTTTTTTTTTGTTTTTTTTTTGTGGGAGATTAAGATTGACATTTCTGCTAGAGTGCCATCCCTGTCTGTGTCATCTCTCAATCAGTGGGCCATAGAAAGCCTATTTATTTTTTTGCTTGATTTGGGTTCTAAAATCTACCTGAAAAAATCAATAAATCAATCAGTGGGAGATAAATATTGGCCTTTGGGCTTGTGTGCCAGTCCTAAGCGTGCCATCTCTCTCTCTCTCTCTCTCTCTCTCTCTCTCTCTCAGATAGTGGGCCATAGAAAGCCTATTTATTTTTTTGCTTGATTTGGGTTCTAAAATCTACCTGAAAAAATCACTACATCAATCAGTGGGAGAAAAATATTGGCCTCAGGGCTTGTGTGCCACTCCTGACTCCTGTGTGCATCATCACTCACTCAGTGGGCCATAGAAAGCCCTTTTTTTTTTTTTTTGCTTTATTTGGGTTCTAAATTCTACCTGAAAAAATCAATAAATCAATCAGTGGGAGATAAATATTGGCCTTTGGGCTTGTGTGCCAGTCCTAAGCGTGCCATCTCTCTCTCTCTCTCTCTCTCTCAGATAGTGGGCCATAGAAGGCCTATTTATTTATTTTTTTTTGGTTTTATAAATTCTCCCTGAAAAAAAAAAAGGGAGATTAATATTGGCCTTTTGGCTTGTGTGCCAGTCCTAAGCGTGCCATCTCTCTCTCTCTCTCTCAGATAGTGGGCCATAGAAAGCCTATTTATTATTTTTTTTATTGGGTTTATAAATTTTCCCTGGAACAAAAAAAAAAAGTGGGAGATAAATATTGGCCTCTGGGCTTGTGTGCCAGTCTTGACTCCTGGGTGTGCCATCTCTCTCTCTCTCTCCAATTGTGGGCCATAGAAAGCCTATTATTTTTTTAGCTTGATTTGGGTTCCAAAATCTACCTGAAAAAATCACTACATCAATCAGTGGGAGATAAATATTGGCCTCTGGGCTTGTGTGCCACTCCTGACTCCTGTGTGCGTCATCTCTCACTCAGTGGGCCATAGAAAGCCTTTTTTTATTTTATTTGGTTTCTAAATTCTTCCTGAAAAAATCATTTTATTCTATTATTTTTTTTTCCTAAAGTTTCCCTGAAAAAAAAAAAAAAAATTAAATCAGTGGGAGATTAATATTTACATTTGTGCTTCAGTGACAGTCCTGCGTGTGTGGCATCTCTCTCATTTGTTGCCACCAACAACGTGAGTGTGTAACATTGTGCCTGATTTTCGTTGTGGTCTCACTCACCTGTAAAGGGGTAGCTAAATCATACTGAAGTTATAGCTCACCGTGTAATTTGTGTGACAGCAACAAATACCGTTAGTTTGTTTACATTTTTAAAACAATGAGGAAGTCTGGTGGAAGAGGTCGTGGCCGGGGGCGTTCATTGTCAGCTGGTAATGAGGGTAGTGGTAGTGGTGGAGCATCAGCTGGTCGTGGGAAAAAAAATATTGCACCTAAGTCTGGAGCTGTGGAGCCAGGTTCGTCGTCTGGCTACACAAGGCCTCGAACGCTCCCTTTTCTGGGAGTAGGAAAACCGCTTTTAAAGCCGGAGCAGCAAGTGCAAGTTTTGGCTTATCTTGCTGACTCAGCCTCTAGCTCTTTTGCCTCCTCTCGTGAAACTGGTAAATGTCAAAGCAGCGCGTCGTTAGTGGATGTTCACGGTCAGGGACAAGTCGCTTACTTGTCCTCTTCAGCAAAAACAACAACAGAGAAGAATACAGCAGGCGACACAACGGGTTACTCCATGGAGCTCTTTACACATACCGTCCCTGGCTTAGAAAGTGAAGCAGTTAACAGTCCATGCCCATTACAAGTTGAATTTGACATGGAGTGCACTGATGCACAGCCACAGCCAGACTACTATGCTGGTCCTTTGACTCAGACCACAACATTGCCCTCGCAGGGTAATGATCAAGAATCAGACCCTGATGAGACTATGTTGCCCCATCACGAACGCTATACCACCGACCGACACGGTGACACAGACGAAGTTGCACACGAGCTACAAGAAGAGGTAATAGATGACCCAGTTCTTGACCCCGATTGGCAGCCATTGGGGGAACAGGGTGCAGGCGGCAGCAGTTCTAAAGCGGAGGAGGAGGGGCCGCAGCAGGCATCAACATCGCAACAGGTTCCATCTGCCGGGCCCGTATCTTGCCCAAAATGCGTGGCAAAGCCAAAACCTGTTGGAGGACAGCGTGGCCATCCGGTTAAAGCTCAGTCTGCAATGCCTGAAAAGGTATCCGATGCTAGAAAGAGTGCAGTGGCATTTTTTTAAAACAACATCCAATTGATCAGCGCAAAGTCATCTGTCAAAAATGTTCAACTACCTTAAGCAGAGGACAGAATCTGAAAAGTCTCAATACAAGTTACATTTAACCACCATGCATTTGCCATCCTGGACTAACTACCAAACGTCCCTTAAGGTTGTAGCACCCTCGGCCAATGAAGCTAGTCAGCAACGCAACATCCCTTCCGGCAGTGTAGGGCCACCATTTTCCGCACCACCTGCAGTATCTGTGCAGGTTTCTTTGCCAGGCCAAAGCAGTCAGGGTCAGGGAATCACCAGTTTCGTAGTAGGAAACACTGCATCTAGGGCACCGGCGGCAACAATACCATCTCCCACCGTCTCTCAGTCTGCCATGTCCACCGGCACCCCCGCTAGTTCCACGATCTCCAGCTCTCCATTCCAGCTCACCCTACATGAGACTATGGTTAGAAAAAGGAAGTACTTAGCCTCGTATCCGCGTACACAGGGTTTGAACGCCCACATAGCTAGACTAATCTCGTTAGAGATGATGCCCTACCGGTTAGTTGAAAGCGAAGCTTTCAAAGCCCTGATGGACTACGCTGTACCCCGCTACGAGCTACCCAGTCGACACTTTTTTTCCAGAAAAGCCATCCCAGCCCTCCACCAGCATGTTAAAGAGCGCATCGTCCATGCACTCAGGCAATCTGTGAGCACAAAGGTGCACCTGACAACAGATGCATGGACCAGTAGGCATGGCCAGGGACGTTACGTGTCCATCACGGCACACTGGGTGAATGTTGTGGATGCAGGGTCCACAGGGGACAGCAAGTTTGGGACAGTTCTGCCTAGCCCACGGTCTAGGAAACAGTTGGCTGTAGCCGTTCGCACCCCCTCCTCCTCCTCTTCGTCCTCCTGCAGAAGCGAGAGCTCGTCCACAGACCGCAGTCGCACAACCACTCCATCCGCAGCTGCCACTGTTGCACACCAGGTCTCCCATTATGGGGCAGCTACTGGCAAACGTCAGCAGGCTGTATTGGCTATGAAGTGTTTGGGCGACAACAGACACACCGTGGAAGTTCTGTCCGAGTTCTTGCAGAAAGAAACGCAGTCGTGGCTGGGCACTGTAGATCTTGAGGCAGGCAAGGTAGTGAGTGATAACGGAAGGAATTTCATGGCTGCCAACTCCCTTTCCCAACTGAAACACATTCCTTGCCTGGCTCACACCTTAAACCTGGTGGTGCAGTGCTTCCTGAAAAGTTATCCGGGGTTATCCGACCTGCTCCTCAAAGTGCGTGGACTTTGCTCACATATCCGCCGTTCGCCCGTACACTCCAGCCGTATGCAGACCTATCAGCGTTCTTTGAACCTTCCCCAGCATCGCCTAATCATAGACGTTGCAACAAGGTGGAACTCAACACTGCACATGCTTCAGAGACTGTGTGAACAGAGGCGGGCTGTTATGTTTTTGTGGGAGGATACACATACATGGCCAGGCAGTAGGATGGCAGACATGAAGTTGTCAGGTGTGCAGTGGTCGAAGATTCAAGACATGTGTCAAGTCCTTCAGTGTTTTGAGGAATGCACACGGCTGGTTAGTGCAGACAACGCCATAATAAGCATGAGCATCCCCCTAATGCGTCTGCTGATGCAAAGTTTGACGCACATAAAGGATCAGGCGTCTGCAGCTGAGGAAGAGGAAAGCCTTGATGACAGTCAGCCATTGTCTGGCCAGGGCAGTGTACAGGACGAGTTAGCGGGCGAAGAGGACGAGGAGGATGATGGGGATGATTATATTTTTAATGAGGAAGCTTTTCCGGGGCCACTGAAAATTGGTGGCGCGGCAAGGCCGGGTTCTGGTTTTTGGAGGGACACAAGTGACGTGGATTTGCCTGAAACTGCCCCTCAACCAAGCACAACCGGAGATTTGAGAACTGGAACTTTGGCCCACATGGCGGATTATGCCTTACGTATCCTCAAAAGGGACACACGCATAACTAAAATGATGAACGATGACGATTACTGGTTGGCCTGCCTCCTTGATCCTCACTATAAAGGCAAATTGCAAAATATAATGCCACATGAGAACTTGGAACTAATATTAGCAACCAAACCATCAACTCTTGTTGACCGTTTGCTTCTGGCATTCCCTGCACACAGCGCCCGTGATCGTTCTCACACGAGCTGCAGGGGCCAGCAGACCAGAGGAGTTAGAGGGGCAGAAATCAGAAGTGGCGTTGGCCAGAGGGGTTTTCTGACCAGGTTGTGGAGTGATTTTGCTATGACCGCAGACAGGACAGGTACTGCAGCATCAATTCAAAGTGACAGGAGACAACATTTGTCCAGTATGGTTACAAACTATTTTTCATCCCTTATCGATGTTCTCCCTCAACCGTCATTCCCATTTGATTACTGGGCATCAAAATTAGACACCTGGCCAGAATTGGCAGAATATGCATTGCAGGAGCTTGCTTGCCCGGCAGCTAGTGTCCTATCAGAAAGAGTATTCAGTGCTGCAGGTTCAATACTAACAGAAAAAAGGACTCGTCTGGCTAACCAAAATGTAGATGATCTAACCTTCATTAAAATGAACCACAACTGGATTTCGAAATCTTTTGCCCCACCTTGCCCGGCTGACACCTAGCTTTCCTATGTAAAGGTCTTGCCTGTGGACTATTCTGAATGCCTTTTCCAATCTCGTAATTTGCAGCACCTGATTGTCCAGCATCCGACATGTTAACACCTCCCTAAATGGCCAAAGTCCCCACACGGGGCCGTGGTATCGCCACTTGGCGCCAGCACCCGTGAGAGTACTGTTTGTCTGAAGAGGTGGGTGTGCCCGCTTTTGGTCGACGGCACTGCCACTAGGTCCCTCATAGTACAATAAAGTGTCTGGCGGTGGTGGTGCGCACCCAACGTCAGACACACCGTTGTAATATGAGGGGCCCTGGGCCTGTACCGCCGGCCACAAGACAGTCCCCCCCCAGGTCAAACAGTGCTCTACGACTTGCAAAATTTTCTCTCACAGCTCCACCAATGTTTAGTCTATGCGCTGACATCCTTCAATGCCTGGCACTGTCAATACCATTGTATTGACATTTTTCTTATGTTAGGCCTTCGAAGCCTGTCTGCGGTCACTCCTTCCACTAGGCCTCCACTTACCTGTCTACTGCTGCCCGTGTTCCCCTGGAACCAATTTTAAATTGCCTACAGCCAGCCCAATTTATTATGTTAGGGCTTCGAAGCCTGTCTGCGGTCCCTCCTTCCACGAGGCCTCCACTGACCTGTCTACTGCTGCCCGTGTTCCCCTGGAACCAATTTTAAATTGCCTACAGCCAGCCCAATTTATTATGTTAGGGCTTCGAAGCCTGTCTGCGGTCCCTCCTTCCACTAGGCCTCCACTGACCTGTCTACTGCTGCCCGTGTTCCCCTGGAACCAATTTTAAATTGCCTACAGCCAGCCCAATTTATTATGTTAGGGCTTCGAAGCCTGTCTGCGGTCCCTCCTTCCACTAGGCCTCCACTGACCTGTCTACTGCTGCCCGTGTACCCCTTGAACCAACATCAGAAAATATAAAAATAAGTATTTTGCTTATAAAAAAGAAAATACTGGAGAGATATCAAATGCAGACATTTTAACATTAAAAACAAACACATACAACAAAAATCTGGTACAGTACTAAAACTGGCCACCAGCTACAATAACTTTCTCCTGCAAGTAGTTAACTGAAAGTTTTTTTCAATTTAAAACACAGATATGGCATCCACCGAGTGTTGTCCTGTCGCGTCTTCTTTATATTATTGCCAAGAAGATGCAAAACAATGAAAATAATAAAATCATTATTTACCAAAAAAATAGAGTAAGTCAAAACCACATTGCAAATAAACATTCATTACAAATAAAGAAGCAGAGCGCGTCCGAGGATGAGTATATACCTAATAAGAATATAATCACCCTCGGACGCGCCCTGCTTCTTTCCGACAGCCTTCCTTCCTAAGAATCAGCCCTTCCGTGGTGTAGAGAGAGGGTGTGTTACACTCCAAGGTGTTCCCCAGGTTTCCTTGCCATTGCTTCGGTCTTCCGACTCTCGTTTAGTAGTTGTAGAAAACTACACTGCATTAGGCCTACAAAATGGGTATCGGGTGGAGAGAGATGGTGTGTTCCACTCCAAGGTGTTCTCCAGGTTGCCTTTCCTGAGCTTCGATCTTCCGGCTCTCGTTTAGTAGTTCTTGGAAACTACACTGCATTAGGCCTACAAATTGGGTATGGGGTGTAGAGAGATGGTGTGTTCCACTCCAAGGTGTTCTCCAGGTTGCCTTTCCTGAGCTTCGATCTTCCGGCTCTCGTTTAGTAGTTCTTGGAAACTACACTGCATTAGGCCTACAAATTGGGTATGGGGTGTAGAGAGATGGTGTGTTCCACTCCAAGGTGTTCCCCAGGTTTCCTCGCCAATGCTTCGATCTTCATGCTCTCGTTTAGTAGTTGTTGGAAACTACGCTGTATTAGGCCTACAAATTGGGTATGGGGTGTAGAGAGATGGTGTGTTCCACTCCAAGGTGTTCTCCAGGTTGCCTTTCCTGAGCTTCGATCTTCCGGCTCTCGTTTATTAGTTATTGGAAACTACACTGCATTAGGCCTACAAATTGGGTATGGGGTGTAGAGAGATGGTGTGTTCCACTCCAAGGTGTTTCCCAGGTTTCCTCGCCAATGCTTCGATCTTCATGCTCTCGTTTAGTAGTTGTTGGAAACTACGCTGCATTAGGCCTACAAATTGGGTATGGGGTGTAGAGAGATGGTGTGTTCCACTCCAAGGTGTTCTCCAGGTTGCCTTTCCTGAGCTTCGATCTTCCGGCTCTCGTTTAGTAGTTCTTGGAAACTACACTGCATTAGGCCTACAAATTGGGTATGGGGTGTAGAGAGATGGTGTGTTCCACTCCAAGGTGTTCTCCAGGTTGCCTTTCCTGAGCTTCGATCTTCCGGCTCTCGTTTAGTAGTTGTTGGAAACTACGCTGCATTAGGCCTACAAATTGGGTATGGGGTGTAGAGAGATGGTGTATTCCACTCCAAGGTGTTCCCCAGGTTTCCTCTCCATTGCTTCGATCTTCATGCTCTCGTTTAGTAGTTGTTGGAAACTACGCTGCATTAGGCCTACAAATTGGGTATGGGGTGTAGAGAGATGGTGTGTTCCACTCCAAGGTGTTCTCCAGGTTGCCTTTCCTGAGCTTCGATCTTCCGGCTCTCGTTTAGTAGTTGTTGGAAACTAGACTGCATTAGGCCTACAAATTGGGTATGGGGTGTAGAGAGATGGTGTGTTCCACTCCAAGGTGTTCCCCAGGTTTCCTCGCCAATGCTTCGATCTTCATGCTCTCGTTTAGTAGTTGTTGGAAACTACGCTGCATTAGGCCTACAAATTGGGTATGGGGTGTAGAGAGATGGTTTGTTCCACTCCAAGGTGTTCTCCAGGTTGCCTTTCCTGAGCTTCGATCTTCCGGCTCTCGTTTAGTAGTTCTTGGAAACTACACTGCATTAGGCCTACAAATTGGGTATGGGGTGTAGAGAGATGGTGTGTTCCACTCCAAGGTGTTCTCCAGGTTGCCTTTCCTGAGCTTCGATCTTCCGGCTCTCGTTTAGTAGTTGTTGGAAACTACGCTGCATTAGGCCTACAAATTGGGTATGGGGTGTAGAGAGATGGTGTGTTCCACTCCAAGGTATTCTCCAGGTTGCCTTTCCTGAGCTTCGATCTTCCGGCTCTCGTTTAGTAGTTCTTGGAAACTACACTGCATTAGGCCTACAAATTGGGTATGGGGTGGAGAGAGATGGTGTGTTCCACTCCAAGGTGTTCTCCAGGTTGCCTTTCCTGAGCTTCGATCTTCATGCTCTCGTTTAGTAGTTGTTGGAAACTACGCTGCATTAGGCCTACAAATTGGGTATGGGGTGTAGAGAGATGGTGTGTTCCACTCCAAGGTGTTCTCCAGGTTGCCTTTCCTGAGCTTCAATCTTCATGCTCTCGTTTAGTAGTTGTTGGAAACTACGCTGCATTAGGCCTACAAATTGGGTATGGGGTGTAGAGAGATGGTGTGTTCCACTCCAAGATGTTCTCCAGGTTGCCTTTCCTGAACTTCTATCTTCAGGCTCTCATTAAAGTGTGGTTAAACGGTACAACTGCATTTGGCGTACTAGTTGGTTTGGGGCCTACTATCGGTGTCTGCCACTCCTTGCTGTTCTCCTCCACTGAAAAAAGCTGTGCCGCCTGTTTACAACGGTTGCCAATTTTGAACTGCATTTCGACTACTTACTGATTTGGGCCTACTCTCTGTGTCAGCCTCTCATTCCAGTTGTCCTCCACTGCAATGCCCCCTGGTTATTCCTGTGTTACCAATTTTGAACTGCATTTAGCCAACTTTATTCTTTGGGCCTATATCTGTGTTTCCTCCTCATCCTGCCCATTTCCCAGCCAGTGATAGATGAGTCTGCTGGTACATTGACCCATAACGCAACATTCCCCGTGCACGCTACACAACAACATTGTGACCCTGCTGAAAGTCAGGTTGCTCCTCCCGCATACCATACCACCTTACACGGGGACAAAGAGGAAGGTGCAGATGAAAGTGCAGGTTCCTTCATCAGGTGGGGGGAGGAATACTAGTTGGCGACGTCACTGGCACAGGGCCTCTCATAGTACGCAAAAGTGTTGCTGCCGGTGGGAGGAGCCCCCGCCGTGCGAACACACCGCTGTACTTTGAGGGGCCCTGTGCCAGTGCCAATGCCAACGAGTGGGCCCCCCCTGCTTGCTCAGGTTCACAGCACTTGCAAAGTTGAAATACTTACCTCTCCCTGCTCCACTGCCGTGACGTGGTCCAGATTTCCTGGGCCCACTAATTACTTGAACCAGCCCTACCCACCACAACTTTAGCCAAATGACCCCCAATTTCAAATGCCTTCCAATTATTATAAGGTAAATTACGCTTGACAAGCTTCATTAAGAAGAATGGATGGTTTTGACATTAAAATGGGCACTCTAGGTGTTTTCCTGGCCCCCACTCACTGCCGACTATGCTGCCCCATTGACTTGAATTGGGTTTCGTGTTTCGGTCGATCCCGACTTTACGTCATAATCGGCCGATTTCACTCGACCCGACTTTTGAGATAGTCGGGTTTCGCGAAACCCGGCTCGACTCTAAAAAGGTCAAGGTCGCTCAACTCTAGTGATCACGCTTCAACAGTTTGGCAATTTCAAGACTGCTGTATCCCTCTGGAAGACATCTCACAATTTTGGACTTTTCAGAGCCCGTCAAATCTCTCTTCTGACCCATTTTGCCAAAGGAAAGGAAGTTGCCTAATAATTAAGCACACCTTATATAGGGTTTTGATGTCATTAGACAACACCCCTCCTCATTACAGAGATGCACATCACCTGATTTACTTAATTGGTAGTTGGCTCTCAAGCCTGAACAGCTTGGAGTAGGACAACATGTATATAAAGTGTCATGTGATCCAAAAAACAACTTGCCTTATAATTCTGCATGCAGTGTATTAATGAATATAAATTTACAGTATGAGCGCCATGTGCAGTAGTACATGCACTTACGTGCCTTGGCTGCTATCAATGAGGTTATTAATGGTTATCAGAGGAATGTTCTGCTGCACTGAATGCACGTTGGTAGTAAATCATCAAGATCTTCTGTTGGCAGCTCTTTTTGCAAATGCTGCTAAATAACATCAATGATATACTTGATTGGAGAGAAGTCTGGAGATGCTGCAGGCTTTGGAAGCATGCTGGTAATGTTGCTCACAGTAGCAGGAGCAACAAATGGCCTGGCATTGTCGTGTTGTAATACAGCTCATGGTAAAATTGATGTGGATATATCACTGATTCCATAACCAAATCATTATAACACTCCGCTGATTTTATACCATTCATAGAATCTTAGATTGTGTAAGTGGGAGCATTTCTGCTCAATGCTGCATAAATTGAGAAATTTTTAACATTGTGTTTCCATTTTTCATTATTTACACATCAATAACATTGTAATTCATTCTGTGATTTCACAGGATAATTCCATAACTTTGCCTTATTGGATTTGGAATTTCAGTGTTGAGGAGTGAATATTTTCATGAAGCCTTAGCAGAATTAACATTTTATGATGGATAAATTATGATAGGAATTTTCGGTCCAACATTCTTATATTGAGAAGCCAATTTTTAAATCTGGAAGAAGGTAAGAAGCAATAAATTTTTAAAGCATGTATTGCAGTTTCACAGCATTTGATGCATTACATAAACTCAAGTGTTAACAGATCATTTTCTCTTGTTTACCTTATTTAAATATGTTTCCACGTGTTCTGCTTAAGCTATTGCTTGATTCCTAATATTAAGGTCACAATACAATTTACATTGTTGAAAGGAGAGCAAACTCTATTAGATCATATTTCACACTTGTTGATATTACAAGTTGTGTGTGTGTGTATTCCACATATTTTATCTGTATTGCAGTCAGCACATTTCAAATAAAAGGAAAGTTTGCAATTTATTAGGCAATAAAAAATAAGCAGCTGTATATCCTGCACAGGCCTCCTTTGATATAAGTTTTTTGCCTTTCTGATGCTTGTAAATTTTATTTTGTCATTGAGCATTTTACAAGAGTTTTAGAAAACCTTTTTATGTTGTTCATTGATTTTCTGAATCATTTACTGATCATCAGAAGTGAAAAAAAAATATCTATCGTGAATATAGAATTCCTTCTAAAGCTATTTTTTTAATAAAAAATGTACATTAAAATACACCAATACTAGTATATAATATACTTAAATAAAAAATGTTTATTGATTTATTTCATGAAGAGATGAACCCTATGTATTGCTATAATATCATTATTCCATATAACTTGATTAAGAAATAGTCAATATATACTACTAATAATAATAATCAATAACCGTATTTTACGGTAACTAGTACATTGGAGGGCATAGGGTGCATCATTGTAATTAATGTTACAAGTTTAAGTGAGATAATATTTATGATGAATTTTAGAAAAAATATTTCTTTAAGTATTATTAAGCAATCATAAGATTGATCTTCCAGCTCTTTCCCTTGCTATTAAAAAGGTTCTCATAAAAAACAATGAATAAAAGAAAAAAAAAATCAGATAAAATATCCAGTGTATTGCATAACTAAAGGGAGCAGTAATGAGGAATGTTCTCAATTTAGCCACATTCATATGAAGAATCCAAGCAGTCTTGCCAGTCCACCTTTTCATCTCCTCTTTTGGGAATATCCATCGAATGGCAGAAACTTTGAACTTATGCATGAGCCTCTTTCATCTAAAGCTTTTCTGTTGATTTCAAAGAATACAAACTACTTTTGTATTAAAAATAGAGAATAGAAAAATAAACCAAGTTTTGTCTTTTTTGTTAGATTTTGAATCAGAATGACTAAATTGTATTAAAGAAGCACTAGCATTAAACTTTTCATTGGCTATACCTGTGTAAATATATATACAGTGTAGAGTAGGTGAATTAATATATTTGTCGAGCACTATCTTCCTTGGTTTCCAGTGCTGCTCTGGTAGTCTTTTGGGTCATGGCAGTTCTAACTTGTCACACAATCACGCACACCCATTCAAGTATATGGGTGCATGGAAAACAATGGACTGTACACGGATCATTATACTGTATTCAGTGTAACAGAATGAGAAGTCCTCACATTCTGAGCAGCCATGCTGACTCTAGCAGCCATCTTGTGCAAAGTTAGAAATTAACTGACTTTGACTTCTAAAAGGCTAATAAGATGTACTCCTGAAAGTCCTAGACAGATTGGAGAGACCAGATGAGATCATAGCCATTAGCAGGTATAGTGGACATACACACAGGTCAATTGAATCAGCTGCTAAGCAACAAGAAAATAGGAAAAGGGTAACAGATGGTATCAAATAAGTGTATTTGTTGTAGTGATATTGAAAACAGATATATATAGTTGTCAATATAGCAAGAATTTCGAGGCAAGGTTAAGATGAGATGTAAATAATGACAATGGTTAAAAGGAACATAGAGATTTACAAGTTCTAATGGAATTTGGGTAAAGGAGTCTCAAAGTCATTACATTTTACTATTGTATGTCTGTCTCCGAATATATGTTTCTTTCTGCAATATGATGTTATCATGTATACGCCCCTTTGCTGCAATGTGTTTTCTTTGTTCCCTTTGTATGTATCATGTATAAAAAGCCCCTATGATATAGTTCGGGCCAGACCATTGACAGATGTCCCATCATCACTTTGTCTCTCTGGACCCCTTTTCATGCCTGCATGATTTATCTCTCTAACTTCTACAAAATTGTTCTACTGCAAATCTCCGAATAAACTTCAGTCACAGCTTGATAAGAGAATTGTCAACATGTTTTTCCCGGCTCTTCCAGCTCTCAGTGGCAAAGTGGCAAAGCCAGTCAGGAGGAGCGGCTCCAGAGAGAAGCCTCTAGAAGAACCACTTGAAGGATTTTTGGATGAGGGCGTGAGATTGGAAGGTTGAAAAAATAAAAAAACTGCCAGCCTGAAGGAGGAGATCCTCTTGTGAAGCACTCCAAGTCTGCCTGATTTTGATAAGAAAACTACAAAAAATGACTCTAAAAATATATGTACAACCAAGAAGAATAGAAACACAGAAAAAAGTTTGGGCGTGAAAGCCCTAGCCAGCTCACCACTTCAGCCGCAGGTGCACGGGACTTCGTCTGAACCCGACGTGTAGTAGCACTGAAGAAAAAAAATGGTGTTGTCCCAGCTCCTTAAATGAATTTCTTTATTGAAGACACATTTAAAATTACAAAAACGGCTCAATCCTCATACTGTGATGGTGTGCTAAGCATACCAATAGTCCAGCTACGCGTTTCGATCTCTCACGATCTTTATCACAACTGATATAATTAGACAGGTGCATAGGTCTTATACTTGCTACGGACCAATCATACTGCACATTTTCATCACATGATTATCTATCTCTAGGTCCTTTTGCTTTAATATATGATTTATCACCGCACATCTTAAAACTTATACATATATATATACAAACATATAATTCCATACATATTTACATATTTTAGTAATAAAACATTATTTCATTTCTTTTATTTAACCCCTCAGGATATCGCGTCCCTAGGTTGTATATCCAAAATGCCTCCCTATTGTAAAGACTTGTTTTATATTTCCTCCTCTTCTGAATCCTGTTACCTGTTCAATTCCCGAAAATTTTAGAGATGCTATGTTACCACTGTGGCATTGAATGAAATGCCTTGAAGCCATTGAGGCATTTTGGATATACAACCTAGGGACGCGATATCCCGAGGGGTTAAATAAAAGAAATGAAATAATGTTTTATTACAAAAATATGTAAATATAGTATGGAATTATGTGTTTGTGTATGTATATATATATATATATATATATATATATATATATATATATATGTATATGTATAAGTTTTAAAATGTGCGGTGGTAAATCATATATTAAAGGAAAAGGACCTAGCGATATTATATCAGCTGTGATAAAGATCGTGAGTAGTGTTGAGCATTCCGATACCGCAAGTATCGGAATTCCGATACCGAGATCCGATACTTTTGTGGTATCGGGTATTGGTATCGGATCAATAGGGATGTGTAAAATAAAGAATTAAAATAAAAAATATTGATATGCTCACCTCTCCGGCGGCCCCTGGACATCACGCTGGTAACCGTCCGGCTTCTTTGTTTAAAATGAGCGCCTTTAGGACCTGCGAATGATGTCGCGGCTTCTGATTGGTCGCGTGCCGCCCATGTGACTGCCACGCGACCAATCAGAAGCCGCGACGTCATTCTCATTCACTAAACTCCTAATTCTAGGAATTGAGGACCTGCGAATGACGTCGCGGCTTCTGATTGGTCGCGTGGCGGTCACGTGGGCGGCACGCGACCAATCAGAAGCCGCGACGTCATTCGCAGGTCCTAAAGGCGCTCATTTTAAACAAAGAAGCTGGCCGGTTACCAGCGTGATGTCCAGGGGCCGCCAGAGAGGTGAGCATATCAATATTTTTTATTTTAATTCTTTATTTTACACCTCACTATGGATCCCAGGGCCTGAAGGAGAGTTTCCTCTCCTTCAGACCCTGGGAACCATCAGGATACATTCCGATACTTGATGTCCCATTGACTTATATTGGTATCGGATATCGGTATCGGCGATATCCGATATTTTTCGGGTATCGGCCGATACTATCCGATACCGATACTTTCAAGTATCGGACGGTATCGCTCAACACTAATCGTGAGAGATCGAAACGCGTAGCTGGACTATTGGTATGCTTAGCACACCATCACAGTATGAGGATTGAGCCGCTTTTGTAATTTTAAATGTGTCTTCAATAAAGAAATTCGGTTAAGGAGCTGGGACAACACCATTTTTTTTTCTTCAGTACAACCAAGAAGAAACCTCTATGTGAGTTATCTAAAAGGACATGAGAAGCTTTGTGCCCGGTAGCAAGAGGCTTTAAAAGGGAGAGGAGATGCCTGACAAGCATAGCGAGGGAGGCTTGAAGCACAGCCACACCTCTTTTGATAGACTCAAGTCTGCAGCAGGTCATCCAGACAGAGAGGAGTGAGTATCTGACTTTTGCTTTAATTGCACTAGTGATACCAGAACAGAGAAAACTCACCCTTGTAGACCACTAAACTATGGAGTGGTTGCAGAAGTAGGCAAGAAGCATGCTAGCACACCCCAGTTGGAGGAGGTTAATGTTGAAACCATATGTTTAAATTGTATGTCTTGGTTCACAAAAGAAAACAGGGAACTAGGAATGAAAAAGTCGCTAGGAACAATTAGTAGCCGGGTAGTGGCTTTGTGTAAAACAGTCATATCGTTTGATCAGGCTATTGATAGGCAGCCTACACGACAATATGTTAACATGATCACAAGGGGAGGGGTAGCATATGGGGAGAGATTAGAAAAGCTGAATGAGACACTGAAGTTAGCAGAAGAAGTGCAGAAGGAGGGGTGTGAGATGCAACAGCTGAGAGCGGTTGTGTCACAGAGGACGCTGCAGCTTCTAAGAATGGTGCTGATATAGATACAGTTCTAGACTGGAGAAAAGAGTTAGGAGAATGGATGAGGGAGTATACAAGAAAACAAGATATATTGTCCCAACAGCTTCAGCTTATGCAGATACAGTTGAGGAAAGATTTAGCAGATGAAGAGGAAAGAGATGATTCATGCCAGATGGAGTTTAAGTTTGATGCAGCTTCTATTCCTAGAACTGCCCCCGGACAAATGTCCCTGGTCCATCTTAAATTTGTTAAAAATTTGCCTAATTCGGAGGACAGAAAGGGAGTGTTTCGTAATGTTCTTGGTTTTGAATCATGGCTGGATACATTTCAGATTAAATCTATTTCTTGTCTTTTGTGCCCCCTGAATTCATGTCCCATCTTAAAGCCCAGCAGGCAAAAGGGACAGAATCCCAGGGGAGAATGAAGTTTGTGGTCTCACAGAAGTTAGGGAGGAGGAAGCCTTCTCCGGCATTGTTGGATTCCTTTAAAATTAAGAAGGAGAATGATCTCAGGATAGAAGCAGATAAATGGGTTGCTGCCTGGTGTGTTGTGTTCGATAAAACCTTAGATACTATAGACCATGGTGATAAATTTGCTATGATGTAACAATTTGTGAAAAAGGTGCCCTTGGAAGGGGTTTTTAAATCTGGAGTTTTGCAAAATGCAGAATCTATTGAAGATGTTGTGGAGGCTATGTTGACCAATGTTAGGACAATGCAGTCCAAGGTGAAGGGTGATGAGTCCAATGTTTTTGCATACTATTCACCTCGGAGAGCATCTGCTGATTCAAGGAGACCAGGAATTCCTGGGGGGTATGGCCAGCTGCCGGGAATGGGTCGGTCCCTTGCGGCATATCCCCCTGGAATCCCACAAGGGGTCCCCCTAAGTGTTACCTTTGTGGGCACCTTGGACATGTTAGACGTTTTTGTACCAGTTTTGTTCCAGGGACTGAACCCCAAAAACCCATGGTGCCATTTAACCCCCATCAGCCCCGGGAGTTCTCCAAACTCCCTTCCAGAGTTATACCTCCGTATCCAGTGGTGAATGACCCTAGGCAGTATCAGCAGTATAACGGTCTTCAAATGGTTAACTCAGTCTCTCTGGAGCCTTCCGCTCCTGCTCCCTCGCAAGTAGCTCCCACTCATTCATGCCCAGAAATCCATGCCATTCACGGAGGGGCACTCCTTCTTGTCCCTATGCCTCTTTGATGAGGGAGTTGCAGGAACATGAACATTGGACTCTTACTGAGGATCTCTTTGGGGCAGAGGTGGGAGCTGTGGGACGGAAGCCATGTCCAGATGGGGATAATGGATTTTTTGGGCTTCCCACCGCAGGAAACACCGACTGATGGCATGCTCCCCCTGTTCCCCTTGCCCTCCTTGCCCCCTTTTCCACGGACAAGGATGGAAGACCTTATGTCAGAGGGAGAATAGAGGGTTTGCTGTGGGAAGACATCCTCATCGATACAGGAGCCTCAGTTTCGTAACGAGACACAAATTGACGTCATCCCCTGGACTGCCTGAAACTACCACTTTCATAGGATTTGAGGGCTCCTGTATTCAAGGAGAAAAAAGTCATCCAGTGAACCTGAGATTTCATGGCACAGGGTGATCAAAGAAAAGTGGTCTTGATGCGCTTTTTGGGTAAATGCACAGTTGCGGTCCACTATTTTGGGAACTGATGTTTTGGGAGAAATGGGGATTGTTGTTGATTTGTGCAATCCTGAGGCAGAACAAAGAAGTGACTATTTGCTCTGTAATTTTACCTGTGGAGGAGGAAGAGGAGAGTGACAAATTATTCATTGCTAGTCTAGGATCATGTACTAATGAAAATGTTGAAAATGTTGACAAAGATGTCTTAAAAAATGAATTGAAGTCAAGGTTTCCTGAGTTGTGGATCTCAAAGAAAACTGATTGTGGGTTAATGCAAACTCTAGTTAAAATTGATGGTGAAAAGTACCTTTTCAGCACCAGTATGACATTCCTGAGGAAGCAATCCCCTACATAAGGGTTACGGTAAGTGAATTGGAAAAAGAAAGCGTTGTTGTGAAAGGTAATTCTCCATGTAACAGTTCCATTTTACCTGTAAAAAAGGAAGATTTTGACTGGTTGTAGACTTGAGACTTGTAAATAAGTACACTCCCTCAGCAGCTCACCTTGTTGCATCTGTCCCTGAAGTTATGTCACAGCTGAGGAGTGATTATAAAGTGCTTTCTTGTTTGGACATTGCGAATGGCTTTTTCTCGGTACCCCTAACCCCTTAATCTGCCCTCCACTTTGCATTAAATGTTTGAGAATGTGAAGTACCGGTTCACGCGGTTGCCCATGGGATTTCACAGTTCTCCTGTGTATTTCCATCAGGCATTGGCTCAGGTGTTAGAACTTCTTGGCTACGAAGACAAAGTCCTAAAATATGTTGATGATTTATTGATTCAAACTGTAGATGAATGTGAACACAAAGAGACCCTTGAAAATGTTTGTCAAGCTTTACAAGATGCAGGACTCAAAATGAGCCTAGATAAAGTAGAATTGATGATGTCAGAGGTTAAATTTCTGGGTGTGTCTGTCTCAGCAGAAAAAAAAGAAATCCATGCATGATAGGGTTAAAGCTATTCAAGCTGTCTCCTTACCAACTAATATTACTGAGTTCAGAAAATGTTGGGGTCTTATTTTTTCCGGAGAATTTATTAAAGATTTTACTCATCTGGCTAAATCACTGTATGATTTATTAAAACATATTGATAATATTGCTCTTTTCCATTTACACTTTTGGCCTGGGACAGCTCATAGAATCTCATGGTTTTCAGTATCATCTCTATTCTGATAACACACAGATCTACATCTCTGGACCAGATATCACCACCCTACTAACCAGAATCCCTCAATGTCTATCCGCTATTTCATCCTTCTTCTCCGCTAGATTTCTAAAACTTAACGTGGACAAAACAGAATTCATTGTCTTTCCCCCATCTCACGCGACCCCCCCAACGAACCTATCCATTACAGTAAACGGCTGCCCACTCTCCCCAGTCCCAGAAGCTCGCTGACTCGGGGTAATAATTGACACTGATCTCTCCTTCAAACCGCATATCCAAACCCTTTCCACTTCCTGCCGCCTTCAACTCAAAAATATTTCACGGATCCGTACATTCCTAAACCAAAAATCTTCAAAAATCCTAGTCCATGCCCTCATCATCTCCCGCCTCAACTACTGTAACCTCCTGATCTGTGGCCTCCCCTTGAACACTCTCGCACCCCTCCAATCTATTCTAAACTCAGCTGCCCAACTAATCCACCTGTCCCCCCGCTATTCCCTGGCCTCTGTCAATCCCTTCACTGGCTCCTCATTACCCAGAGACTCCAGTACAAAAGCCTAACCATGACATACAAAGCCATCCACAGCCTGTTTCCTCCATACATCTGTGACCTCGTCTCCCAGTACTTTCCTGCACGCAACCTCCGATCCTCACAAGATCTCCTTCTCTACTCCCCTCTTATCTATTCCCACAATCGCATACAAGATTTCTCTCGCGCATCACCCCTAATCTGGAACTCTCTCACACAACATATCAGACTCTCACCTACCATCGAAACCTTCAAAAAGAACCTGAAGACCAACCTCTTCCGGCAAGCCTACAACCTGCAGTAATCACCGATCGACCAAACCACTGCACGACCAGCTCTATCCTTACCTACTGTATCCTCACCCATCCCTTGTAGATTGTGAGCCCTCGCGGGCAGGGTCCTCTCTCTTCCTGTACCAGTTGTGACTTGTATTGTTCAAGATTATTGTACCTGTTTTTATTATGCATACCCCTCCTCACATGTAAAGCGCCATGGAATAAATGGTGCTATAATAATAATAAATAATATTAATAAATAATAATAATTTTTTTGCCCCTGTCAATGTAGAGGGAGAAGCCCTGCAGGCTTTTGAAGGTATGAAACGTGCCCTTACAGTGGCCACTGCTTTGGTTAACTCTGACCCTTCCCAAACTCTTTTACATCCAAACCCACACAGGAGATACATCTCTTTGGTGCTTTTACAAAAGTGGCCCAAAGATAGCCCTGAAGTTTCCAGTCTGCTGTATGACCTAGGCTACTACTCTAGGTTACTCACTCCCATGGAGGTGCATGAAGAACCTACTGGGCGTGCACTGGACTATCAATCAAGTAAGACATATAGTGGGATTTGCTCCTTTAATTTTGCTAGCCCCACATGTCACTTTAAAAACTTTGTTGAAAGGAAAAGCTTGGGGTATTAATTCACAGAGAATGGCTCAATGGTTCATTGACTTTGCGACCAGAGACTTACAATACAAGTCGAAGTGGGTGAGAAATATCACTTAGCCCAGATGATGCAGTATGCGGGAAAAAAGTCATGATTGTCAAACTGAACAGGCTAATGTCACTCCCTCCCCCTTCCGAGCAGATTTCCAGGAGGGACACCTTTGTGCCTATATGGACGGAGCTCGATTTTGGCATGAGGGGTGCATTGTCACAGGCTTCGCTGTGTGGTTCCCAGCTAAGCCACTGCTGCTGCAATATAAACTCCCAGTTCACTTCTCTGCCCAGAGAGCTGAATTGGAAGCAGCTCTACGGGTCATTCTTGTGTTCACCGAACCTATGAACATTTTCAGTGACCGCATATATGTTGTTTCCTCACTCACTCTGTATCTCAATGTTTGGGCCCTGAGGGGGATGGTGGATTCACAGAATAAGCCCTTACAAAAGGCAGATATTCTCAGACAAATTGTACAGCGGGGTAAAGAATTTCCAAACTTATGGTCCTTCTGTAAAATTAAAGGACACCGGAAGCTTACTCTTGACCCGCACATTCTTGGCAATGCATATGTTGATCACGCAGCCATGGAAGCTGCCCTTATGACAAATATCTCCAAGAGATCATCGCTGCAGTCATTAAAAAGCCACGAGAGCCCTTTTTTCTCATTTTCAAGACCTCATAAAGGTACAGGAGAAGGATGGAGACTCATCCCTATTCAATTCCCTTGAGTCCGTGCCCATTGAAAAAGTGGAGTGCTTGTATTACAAATGGTTAATGACAGACTAACAATAGTAGACACGGCACTCAGGGCTTGTTGGAGGTGCACAAGTTAGGTATCCAACCCGTCAAACATAAGCAATAAATTACTTGGCACTCAAGAGATCTTTTTGCAAGATAGGAAGTGAACAATTCGTTTATTTGGTGCATCCAGTTCAAAATTAAACGTTTTCGGTCTAATCACAAGACCTTCATCAGAAATAGTTCTTTGAGTACTGTAATACATATGCAAAAAAACACAAGGGGATATTTTTAGAAAAAATACATGATGCACATAATAAATACAAGTGTGATACATACTGCTTGAAAGAATCACTAAAATACATCACTTGTTATATAGCAGACAACAACAGTGGCGGTCTAAACGGATCCGGCCTGGTGTTCGGTGAGTCGTGAGCTTCGTTTCAGGAGATGCTATAGACTGTGGACGTGTATAGGAAAATTGTGAAAGTATCAAGTCCTGCCGAGGGACTAAACGAGTGGGATGCAGATTGACCACCCCCAAAGGATACAGAATGTGAGGTGACCTCCCAAAACGCGGGGTCACTGGGCTAAGGTGCAGAGTGAAATGCCTAAAACATAAAAACATGAAAATATGAGTACATACACTAATGCCATTGTGCAGGTATCGTGTGGTAACACTGAACAAAAAGGCCCTGTTAGACATTCTGAACTAAAGGACCAACCCTTATGTGTGACCACCTAGAGCCTGTATGTACTGATCAAAGATATGCTGGTATAAACACAGAGAACAATGCGTATGATCTGTTAATGATAGACTGGCGCCTTACATCCCCACAAAAATGATTAAGCCTTTTTATTAAATTTAACCATTCAGTCTTTGCTCATCCAGGACCAGAGGCTCTACTGGAGCTTGTACAAAACAAAATGTGGCATCCCTAATTACGAGCCTTTTGCCATGAGATACATGATGAATGCCTTATTTGCTTACAGAACAATCCCAAAGGAAAAGGCAAGCCCCATCTCCACAGAATACAAGTAGCGGAGGGTCCTTAGCAGTCTATTCAAATTGATTTCATTGGCCCCTTCCATCCTGCTAAAGGTGGTTTCCAATATGCCCTACTCTTGGTGAATGTCTTTTCAAAATGGGTAGATGCGCTCCTGGCCACTAACAATACTGCCCTTTCCATGGCCAGACTCTTGTGGAAAAATGTTTTTTCCCATTGGGGGCTCCCTAAAATAATTGAGAGTGACAATGGCCCTCATTTTGTGGGCCAGGTTTTGATGAACCTTTGTGCTCTGCTAGGGATCCAGCAGCGGTTTCATGTCCCTTATCATCTGCGATCTGCAGGGATGGTAGAACGCATGGACAGGACCCTGAAGTCCAAATTGTCCAAAATGATTCAAGAAAAAGGTAATGATTGGGTTAATTATTTACTGGCCATCCTGTTAGCCATCCATGCTGTAGCGTCTAAATCCACTGGAATTTCCCCATTTGAGTTAATGACAGGGAGACAGAATCCTGTTCAGTTGCCGAGTGACATTGTACTTCCTAGCCCGCAACAATCCGTAGTACACAGGGATCAATGGTTACAGCAGGTACAGCAGCACATTAAACACCTTCTTTCAGATGGCAAAAAGCTATGCATTTCCTACTGAAAAATCCTATGAGTCTAAATTTCTTATAGGAGCTCAGGTCATGGTCAAAATTTTCAGAAGAATAGGACCTTGGGTAGCTAATTGGGAAGGTTCTTTGTTGTTACTCAAATCATTGGCCCCACAGTTTTGGGAGTCCATAGGAGTAGCAAACCAAGGGACAAAGGTATCAAAATTGTTCACATTAATCAATGTAAGCTTCTTAAGACTTCTACCAAGACTACTGGTAAGAACTGATACTTCGCTTTTTGTTTTTCACAGATCCTTGACGGGACTCTGGAGCCATGAATCCACTGGAGTATCTCGAGATTGAGCTTCACACTATACAGTGGGAATCTGATAGTGTAACAGAGGAAGAAGACATAGAGAATCCAGAAACTACAGGACAGGAGGAGCGGGATACATGGAGCAGAAGATTCAAGGACTCTTTTGGAATCCTTATTATTTTGGGACTCAAACATTAATGACTTCTGTTGTACTTTTTGTCTTGTACTGGGGTTATTTATCCTCCCAATACGTGCCTAGGAACCAGTTTTTCATTTCAGTAAATGAGTTATGGAGAAAGATATTTTTTTCGAAGACTGGGCATTCCCAAGAGGAAAAGGGAAGCCTTGTTTCTTTTCTTTTGGTATTGACGGAGTAGCTTCTACATGTGTCAGTCTTTCACGTAGAAAACATTATGTTGCCACAGTATCTGTATATGTCAAGGAGTATTGTATAGTGAATAGAGCATTAAGTATTAATATTGCAACATCGTTAGACATTTCATCATTGACCCTGCACTTAGGAAAACAAATGTGTGCTACTAGTGTAGACATTGTGACCCCATGGTGAGTTCAAATGCTTACTCAGTTTGCAAATGAGACTAATACAGTTAGGTCCATATATATTTGGACAGAGACAACAATTTTCTAATTTTGGTTATAGACATTACCACAATGAATTTTAAACAAAACAATTCAGATGCAGTTGAAGTTCAGACTTTCAGCTTTCATTTGAGGGTATCCACATTAATATTGGGTGAAGGGTTTAGGAGTTTCAGCTCCTTAACATGCGCCACCCTGTTTTTAAAGGGACCAAAAGTAATTGGACAGATTCAATAATTTTAAATCAAATGTTCATTTTTAGTACTTGGTGGAAAACCCTTTGTTGGCAATGACTGCCTGAAGTCTTGAACTCATGGACATCACCAGACGCTGTGTTTCCTCCTTTTTGATGCTCTGCCAGGTCTTCACTGCAGTGGTTTTCAGTTGCTGTTTGTTTGTGGGCCTTTCTGTCTGAAGTTTAGTCTTTAACAAGTGAAATGCATGCTCAATTGGGTTGAGATCAGGTGACTGACTTGGCCATTCAAGAATATTCCACTTCTTTGCTTTAATAAACTCCTGGGTTGCTTTGATAGTAACATAGTAACATAGTTAGTAAGGCCGAAAAAAGACATTTGTCCATCCAGTTCAGCCTATATTCCATCATAATAAATCCCCAGATCTACGTCCTTCTACAGAACCTAATTGTATGATACAATATTGATAGTAACATAGTTAGTAAGGCCGAAAAAAGACTTTATGTTTTGGGTCATTGTCCATCTGTAGTATGAAATGACGACCAATCAGTTTGGCTGCATTTGGCTGGATCTGAGCACACATTATGGCTCTGAATACCTCAGAATTAATTCGGCTGCTTCGGTCCTGTGTCACATCATCAGTAAACACTAGTGACCCAGTGCCACTGGCAGCCATGCATGCCAAAGCCATCACACTGCCTCCGCCGTGGTTTACAGATGATGTGGTATGCTTTGGATCATGAGCTGTACCACGCCTTCGCCATACTTTTCTCTTTCCATCATTCTGGTAGAGGTTGATCTTGGTTACATCTGTCCAAAGAATGTTATTCCAGAACTGTGCTGACTTTTTTAGATGTTTTTAGCAAAGTCCAGTCTAGCCTTTTTATTCTTGATGCTTATGAGTGGCTTGCACCGTGCAGTGAACCCTCTGTATTTACTTTCATGCAGTCTTCTCTTTATGGTAGATTTGGATATTGATACGCCTACACCCTGGAAAGTGTTGGTCACTTGGTTGGCTGTTGTGAAGGGGTTTCTCTTCACCATGGAGATAATTCTGCGATCATCCACCATTGTTGTCTTCCGTGGGCGCCCAGGGCTTTTTGCATTGATGAGTTCACCAGTGCTTTCTTTCTTTCTCAGGATATACCAAACTGTAGATTTTGCCACTCCTAATATTTTAGCAGTTTCTCGGATGGGTTTTTTCTGTTTTCGCAGCTTAAGGATGGCTTGTTTCACCTGCATAGAGAGCTTCTTTGACCGCATGTTTACTTCACAGCAAAACCTTCCAAATGCAAGCACCACACCTAAAATCAACTCCAGGCCTTTTATCTGCTTTATTGAGAATCACAAAATGAATGGATTGCCCACACCTGTCCATGAAATAGCCTTGGAGTCAATTGTCCAATTACTTTTGGTCCCTTTAAAAACAGGGTGGCACTTGTTAAGGAGCCGAAACTCCTAAACCCTTCATCCAATTTTAATGTGGATACCCTCAAATGAAAGCTGAAAGTCTGAACTTCAACTGCACCTGAATTGTTTTGTTTAAAATTCATTGTGGTAATGTCTATAACCAAAATTAGAAAAATGCTGTCTCTGTCCAAATATATATGGACCTAACTGTATGTAATATTACTAATCTGCCCTCTAGAATTGACACTTCAGTACCATAATTGGTCTAAAACCTTGGGAACTAGTCTGGCATGTAAAAAACAACATTTTCACTCGAGTAGTGAACCCAATTCATATTATCAATACTGGCCATTTTATCTCTTTAACCCCTTAGTGACAGAGCCAATTTGGTACTTAATGACCGAGCCAATTTTTGCAATTCTGCCCACTGTCACTTTATGAGGTTATAACTCTGGAACGCGTCAATGGATCCCGCTGATTCTGAGATTATTTTTTCATCACATATAGTACTTCATGTTAGTGGTAACATTTCTTCGATATTACTTGCGATTATTTATGAAAAAAACGGAAATATGGCGAAAATTTTTAAAATTTAGCAATTTTCAAAATTTGTATTTTTATGACCTTAAATCAGAGAGATATGTCATGAAAAATAGTTAATAAATAACATTTCCCACATGTCTACTTTACATCAGCACAATTTTGGAAACAAAATTTTTTTTTTGTTAGGGAGTTATAAGGGTTAAAATTAACCAGCAATTTCTCATTTTTACAACACCAATTTTTTTTAGGGACCACATCACATTTGAAGTCATTTTGACGAGTCTATATGATAGAAAATAACGAAGTGTGACACCATTCTAAAAACTACACCCCTCAAGGTTCTCAAAACCACATTCAAGAAGTTTATTAACTCTTTACGTGCTTCACAGGAACTGTAACAATGTGGAAGGAAAAAATGAACATTTAACTTTTTTTTGGAAACATTTTAATTCAGAACCATTTTTTTTATTTTCACAAGTGTAAAAATAGAAATGTAACCATAAGTTTTGTTATGCAATTTCTCCTGAATACGCCAATACCCCATATGTGTGGGTAAACCACTGGTTGGGTGCACCGCAGAACTTGTAAGTGAAGGAGCGCCGTTTGACTTTTTCAATACAGAATTGGCTGGAATTGAGATCGGACGCCATGTCACGTTTAGAGAGCCCCTGATGTGCCTAAACAGTGGAAACCCTCCACAAGTGACACAATTTTGTAAACTAGACCCCTTAAGGAACTTATCTAGATGTGTAGTAACCACTTTTAACCCCCAAGAGCTTCACAGAAGTTTATAACGTTGAGCCGTGAAAATTAAAAAAAAAAAACGAAAAATCGAATTTTTTCTACAAAAATGATATTTTTGCCCCCAAATTTTTATTTTCACAAGGGTAACAAGAGAAAGTAGACCACAAAAGTTGTAGTGCAATTTCTCCTGAATACGTCGATACCCAATATGTGGGGGTAAACCACTGTTTGGGCGCACCGCAGAGCTTGGAAGAGGAGGAGTGCCGTTTTACTTTTTCAATGTAGAATGGTCTGGAATTGAGATCGGACGCCATGTCGCGTTTGGAGAGCCCCTGATGTGCCTAAACAGCAGAAACCCTCCACAAGTGACCCCATTTTGGAAACCAGACCCCCCCAAGGAACTTATCTAGATGTGTGGTGAAAACTTTGAATGCCAAAGTGCTTCACAGAAGTTTAGAATGCAGAGTCGTGAAAATAAAAAATATTTTTTTTTTCCACAAAAAAGATATTGTAGCCTTTAAGTTTTTATTTTCACAAGGGTAACAGGAGAAATTGGACTGCAATAGTTGTTGTCCAATTTATCCCGAGTACACTGATGTGCAATATGTGGGGGTAAACCACTGTTTGGGCGCACGGCAGAGCTCGGAAGGGAAGGAGCGCCGTTTTGGAATGCAGACTTTGATAGAATGGTCTGTGGGCGTTATGTTGGGATTGCAGAGCCCCTGATGTACCTAAACAGTAGTAACCCCCCACAAGTGACCCCATTTTGGAAACTAGACCCCCCCAAGGAACTTATCTAGATGTGTGGTGAGAACTTTGAATGCCCAAGTGCTTCACAGAAGTTTAGAATGCAGAGTCGTGAAAATAAAAAAAAATATTTTTTTTTCCACAAAAAAGATTTTGTAGCCCCCAAGTTTTTATTTTCACAAGGGTAACAGGAGAAATTGGACCCCAAAATTTGTTGTCCAATTTATCCCGAGTACGTTGATGCCCCAAATGTGGGGGTAACCCACTGTTTGGGCGCACGGCAGAGCTCAGAAGGGTGGGAGCACCATTTGACTTTTTGAGCGTAAAATTGGCTGTCGTGTTTGGAGACCCCCTGATGTACCTAAACAGTGGAAACCTCCCAATTCTAGCTCCAACCCTAACCCCAACACACCCCTAACCCTAATCCCAACCCGATCCATAATCCTAATCACTAACCCTAACGATAATCACAACCCTTACCCTAAAACAACCCTATTGTCAACCCTAACCATAACCCTAATCAAAACCCTAAATCCAACACACCCCTAATCCTAATCTCAACCCTAACCTCAAACCTAACCCTAATCCCAATACACCCCTAATCACAACCCTAACCTTAACCCTAATCCCAAACCTAACCCTAATCCCAAGCGTAACCCTAATGCCAACCCTAACCCTGATACCAACCCTAATCCAAACGCTAACCCTAATCCCAACTATAACCCTAACTTTAGCCCCAGCCCTAGCCCTAACCCTAACCCTAGCCCTAACCCTAGCCCTAACCCTATTTTTAGCCCCAACTGCTCTTCTCCTGCCGGGCGGCAGATGGCGACAGATGGCGGGTGCACTGCGCATACGCCTGCCATTTTCTTTTGCCAAGAAGATGCCGGCGGCCAGGAGGAGCAGCAGGAGGACCATGGGACACTGGTGAGTATAATAGGGTCCCTGAATCCCCCTATTTCTCTGTCCTCTGATGTGCGATCACATCAGAGGACAGAGAATTACACTTTCCTTTTTTTTTTTTTTGCGGTCGCCGGTAAACAGTTAATTACCGGCGATCGCAAAACAGGGGTCGGTAAAACCGACCCCGATCATGTTCTTTGGGTTCATTCTCCCGGTGCCGGCCGGCATGCGCCCGCCATTTTGAAGATGGCGGCGCCCATCTGGAGCCACGAGGAGCACCGTGGGAGACAGGTAAGTATTGGGGGGCTACCTGGGACCCCATTTCTCTGTCCTCTGATGTGCGATCACATCGGAGGACAAAGAAATTAAAAAGAAATCGCCTTTTTTTTTTTTGCGATTGCTGGTAAACGGTTAATTACCGGCGATCGCAAATGCGGGGTCGGTAGAAAAACCCCCGAATCATGTTCTCTGGGGTCTCGGCTACCCCCGGCAGCCGTGACCCCGGAGAAAATCCGACTCTGGGGGGCGCTATTTACTTTTTCCACAGCGCCGTTAATTAACGGCGCTGTGGTTTAAGTACCCTTAGCGGCCGCCGTTAAAAGGCGTATCGGCGGTCGTTAAGGGGTTAAACACCCAGTATGGCTGGTTAGCATGGCACCTCAATATGTCAGCCTGGGATTTGTCAGATCATATCCCAGCATGTCTCACTTTCCTAGATGAGTTTAGCATGAATTTCCAAAGATGGTTGACAGCCAGGACTGTATCCGCTCAAAATTTCAGGGCTTCAAAAAGTAGCATTACCTGTGGAACAGGAATTTGCTCAGGCCCTGAAACCGGTTTACAAAGAGAGAAAAGAGATTGGAATGATAGTATTTTGGGTGGGGGAGGGGGGGGCAGGAGCAGCAGCAGGTGTCCTTAACACCATAGACATTCAGACCCTTAATAGTAGATTATCCTCCCTTGCAGCTATTGGAGCTGACTCTGAAAATGTGGCCTTAGTCCAAAGTGCCATCCAAGGCCAAATGCTTATTAACAATCAAAAGTACCAGGCCCGAGTGATGGATTATCTTAGAAATCAGATTAGAGCATAGTTCCAGGTTACTCGGGAAATTGGCAATGTAGCTCAACATGTCCTTGCTTGTATTGCCCTACAGGAGGAAATGCACACTGACGCCAAGATACTTTTCTAGACTCTCCTTAATGGTCACTGGACATGGGAAATGGGCCGCACATGGCCAGTTATAACTGAATTCGCAAAAAAATATTGATTGGTGGAAAATTGGATGGATGGGATTTAATAATCTTGATATGGAAGATTGTACCTTTCTTGCATTAATACACATCCGTGGTACTGTTCACCCTCTCCTGAGTCTAATTGATATGGGTTTAGACCATCAGAACTTATGCGTTAGGACCCAGACAGACAATGCCATTAATTATGTTTGAACACCAGATGGTATTAAAAATTTGTTTACCTCCTTATGTGGGCAAGAGCATTCTGATTTGATGTGTCCTCATGGGGTCACTAATTACATTTGGCATCACCTGTTGGGAGAATAAGGAAACTACTTGCCCTCTCATTCTCGAGGAGCTCAGAGGCCCTTTATTTTGGCAGTTCAATAACGGAGAAATATGTTTCCATGTCCTTACTAAACAATATGTCACTTTCCACACTCCTTCCTGCATGATTATAGGTCTGGCGCGGCCGGCATTGTGCTGTACAGTCACATTGATATTAGAGTTGATATTAGAGTTGATGAACAAAAATGGGTTTACCAGCCAGTCATCCTGTTAAAAATAGAGTACAATGTAACATACCGTACTCCAAGGTTTGCTTCTCCCCATATATCAATGGTCAAGGGCCTGTATCAGATGATCCAGGTTCTGAAATTTTGGAACATTTCCAGGAACTGTACAATCAGACTGGTCAGAGAGCTTTGATTACTGTAGCCCACAATAAAGAAACAATTTAGAAGGTGATTAAGCAATATGAGGAGTTGAATATCTCTTGGTGGGATGAGATTGTTAAATTTTTACAGGAAAATTTCCCCCACTCCGAAATGCAGCGGGCCACTTCTTCACACAACCCGTACTCTTGGCATTCCTCATAGGCGGGATTGTGTTTGGTTGTCTTCTGTGTATATATTCCAAGCAAACATTTCTGAGCAGGAATCTAAGCCATGTCAAAGTGTTGTGCCAATTGCAAAGCCGTGTCCACAACCACACTGTTTTGGTAAGGCGTTACATGAGACCCCATCTCACCAGGGGTTGTAGTCTTGAAAGATCTACTCTCCCTACCACTGAGTTAGGTATCGACAGCCCTTCTATCACTGCATCTTGGGTATATGAAACTATGGATCTTGTCTACCACAGTTCACCTTTGCGTATTACATCACTGTAAAGATTGTAATCTTGATAGGGTACAAGAGGGGGACTTGTAAGAGAATGAGAAGTCCTCACATTCTGAGCAGCCATGCTGACTCTAGCAGCCATCTTGTGCAAAGTTAGAAACCAACTGACTTTGACTTCTAAAAAACTAATAAGATGTACTTTGAAAGTCCTAGACAGATTGGAGAGACCAGATGAGATCATAGCCATTAGCAGGTATAGTGGACATACACACAGGTCAATTCAATCAGCTGCTAAGCAACAAGAAAGTAGGAAAAGGGTAAAAGATGGTACCAAATAAGTGTATTTGTTGTAGTGATATTGAAAACAGACATATATAGTTGTAAATATAGTAAGAATTACGAGCAAAGTTGAGATGTGATGTAAATAATGATGTGGTTAAAAGGAACATAGAGATTTACAAGTTCTAATGGAATTTGGGTAAAGGAGCCTCAAAGTCATTACATTTAAATATTGTATGTCTGTCTCCAAATATATGTATCTTTCCGCAATATGATGTTATGATGTATACGCCCCTTTGCTGCAATGTGTTTTCTTTGTTCCCTTTGTGTGTATCATGTATAAAAAGCCCCTATGATATAGTTCGGGGCCAGACCATCGCCAGATGTTCCAGCGTCACTATGTCTCTCTGGACATGCTTTATCTCTCTAACTTCTATGAAACTGTTCTGCTGCGAATCTCCAAATAAACTTCAGTCTCAGCTTGATAAGAGAATTGTCTACATATTTTTCCGGGCTCTTCCAGCTCTCAATAAGGACTTTTCTTCCACTCGGATGTCATCTGAGTGTAGTCCAATGCATCCAGACACAGAAAATGAAGAGGATGGAGAAAGTAATTTCTCTATTTTCTCCACACTCGTGATACAATTCTCTCATGAGGGAAAATCAAATCACAGTAAACTGACACCCTGACCAAACTTTGAGCAGTGTGTTATTGCTATAATCAGTCAGACCAGCCCATAGAACCCAATGTGAGGTGGCAAGTAGGAATAGCAGATGTTAGGACTGGCGGAACGCACCAAGACAGATGATATAGATGCGTTCGCAGTCCGGGGTCCACCGTGCAGGTGAAAACCTGCTGCTAGCAATTTGCAGACAATATGGCGGTACACTAAAGTATACACGCATGGGTTAACCTCACCCAGCGTGAAAGAAGCAATCCTGTTGAGTCACAGGACCGCGGTACCGCACCTAAAGCGCGAGCAAGTAGTCAGCGAACTCAACCCCAACTAGGATTGAAGTCCGATTAGACCCTTGCTGGCACAACACCGCAACTGGGTGTGTAAGGAAACTGAACAACAATATTAAGGCACAAGAGTGCCTGCGGTGCCGCACTGACGAACGCCACCAACCACCCAGGCTTGGGTAAGGAAAGCACAGAGGAAGTGCACGACGCCGTACTGGCGGTCACAGCAACTGGACGCTGTAATGTGTGATTAGTGCTGTAGGATAAGTCGGGCGCTAGATAGCAACCATACACCTTCCGCGAACAGACATTCAATAGGGTAGGGGTATCCAAGGACGACTTGCACTCACAACATACACACATTAACAATTGTAAGACAATACTAGCGCATGGCCGTGCGGTCATGCGCAGTTTATATAGCTGCAGCACAGGAAGTGGCCACAGCACCTTTGCCCTTCCAAGACCTGCCAAGAGGACCAATGGAATGTGCTGCAGAGCCTGAGCACATGACCCTCGATCTCCAATGGGAGATCTTACCCTGGGCATGCTCAGTACGTGCAGACAAGGACTTAGTCCCAGAGAAGTCCGCTCGCTGCTGCCCAGCACTGACTTTAATGGCAGAGACTGGAGAAGCAGCAGTAACTCTCAGAACAGAGTGAGAATGAGCAAGACGCTGGGACCGACGTCTTTGCTGAGCAGACTCCACTGTGGCTGGACAAGAATGGGAGAACGCAGCGGAGGTGGCTCGAGATTCCCCCTGTGCAGAAGCGGGAACTCGACCCCTAACATTACCCCCCCTCCTTGGGCCTCGCTACGTTCGAAGGCAGCAATGAGCTGCGGAGCCCGAATGTGCTCAGCAGGCTCCCAGGATCTATCCTCAGGACCGTAACCCCTCCAGTCCACCAAATAAAACTTTTTGCCACGAACCACCTTGTACCCCAAGATAGCGTTCACCTCGTAATCATCCGTAGACGAACCCGACGTCCCAGTAGATGACTCAGAAAACCGGGACATGTAGACGGGCTTAAGGAGGGACACATGAAAGGTGTCGGTGATACCTAGGCGTGGAGGAAGGGCCAGACGGTAAACCACAGGATTAACCTGTTCGAGGACCTTAAAAGGACCTAAGTAGCGAGGTGCAAACTTGGTAGACTCAACTCGCAGCCTGATGTTACGGGCGGAGAGCCACACCAAGTCGCCAGGAGCAAAGGTTGGAGCGGGGCGCCAATGTGCGTCGGCGGAGGACCTCATTCTCTCCTTGGAAGCCTGAATGGCATCCTGAGTGCGATCCCAAATGTCCCGTGCCTCCACAGCCCAGTCTGCCACCCTGGAATCGGCGGAAGACACGGGCATGGGCACAGGTACCCGCGGATGCTGACCATAGTTAAGGAGGAATGGAGTCTGTCCAGTGGAATCAGCGACAGCATTGTTAAGAGCAAACTCCGCCCACGGTAGCAAAGATGCCCAGTCATCCTGCTTAGCAGAAACAAAATGTCGCAGATATGTGACCAAGGTCTGGTTGGCTCTCTCTACCAACCCATTCGTCTCGGGATGATAAGCCGAAGAGAGATTCAACTCGATACTGAGAAGACGACAAAGCTCTCTCCAGAACCGAGACGCAAACTGGGGACCTCGGTCACTGACAATTTTGTCTGGCATACCGTGAAGACGAAAGATGTGTTTGACAAACAACGCTGCCAAGGCCCGTGCAGAAGGTAACCGGGGAAGCGGCACCAAATGCACCATTTTAGAAAAATGGTCGGTGATTACCCAAATAATGGTACAGCCACGAGACTTGGGCAGACCCACAACAAAATCCATCCCGACCATCTCCCAGGGCCTGTCTGCCACCGGCAGAGGGTATAACAAACCAGCTGGCCGTTGTCGGGAAGACTTATTCTTGGCACAAGAGACGCATGCCTGAACGTAGTCTCCGACGTCACGAACCATATGTGGCCACCAGTACATTCTCGCCAGTAACTCAGATGTCCTTTTTGCCCCAAAGTGTCCACCCACTCTGGACGAATGAGCCCAAGAGAGAACCTCCGGATGCAAATTGATGGGAACAAAAGTATTGCCCGGAGGCGCAGACTCTAGCGAAACCGGAGCTACAGTTCTCAGACTCTCCGAAGGGACAATGAGCCGAGGCTCGTCCTCCTCCTCCTCAGCTGACACGAAGGAGCGAGAGAGAGCGTCAGCACGAATGTTCTTCTCCCCGGCGAGATAATGTAGGGTAAAGTGGAACCGGGAGAAAAACAAGGACCATCTGGCCTGACGAGAATTCAGCCGCTGGGCTGTTTGTAAATAGACCAAATTCTTGTGATCCGTGAAAACTTGGAATGGGAACCGAGCACCCTCCAAGAGATGTCTCCACTCTGAAAAGGCCAACTTCATTGCCAGCAACTCTCTATCCCCGATGGAGTAATTTCTCTCCGCTGGTGTGAAGGTCTTTGAGAAAAAGAAGCATGGGTGCTTCTGACCCTGAGCATCCTTTTGATAGAGGACTGCTCCAGCACCAACGGATGAGGCATCCACTTCCAAAAGGAATGGCTTACCCACATCGGGACGATGTAAGATGGGAGCGCTAGCAAAATGGGACTTTATAGAAGTGAAGGCCTTGGAGACCCCTTCGGACCACGATTTGGGATTCGCTCCCTTCTTGGTGAGGGATACCAAGGGAGCTACCAAAGTTGAGAAGTGGGGAATGAACTGGCGATAGTAATTTATGAACCCCATAAAGCGCTGCACCGCTTTAAGAGAATGGGGTTCCTGCCAGTCCATCACTGCTTGTAGTTTGGCAGGATCCATAGCCAATCCCTGGGCCGAGATGATATAGCCCAGGAAAGGCAAGGACTCCTGTTCAAACACACACTTCTCCAACTTTGCATATAAGGAATTCGCCCGTAAGAGTTCGAAGACTCTGCCAACATCTCTCCGGTGGGAGTCAATATCTGAAGAGAAGATGAGAATATCATCCAGATAGACTACGACCGAGGTAGAAAGCATATCCCGGAAGATATCGTTGACAAAGTCCTGAAAAACGGCTGGGGCATTACAGAGCCCGAAAGGCATCACCAGGTACTCATAGTGCCCATCCCTGGTATTGAAAGCCGTTTTCCACTCGTCCCCCTCACGGATGCGAATCAGATTGTAGGCACCCCGCAGATCGAATTTGGTGAATATTTTAGCTCCCCTTAATCTGTCAAAGAGCTCCGATATCAGGGGCAACGGGTATTTGTTCTTAATAGTGATAGCATTGAGACCCCTGTAATCGATGCAAGGACGTAACTCCCCGTTCTTCTTTTGCACGAAGAAGAATCCCGCCCCTGCCGGAGACACTGACTTCCTTATAAACCCTCTTGCCAAATTCTCCTGAATGTATTGAGACATAGCCTCCGTCTCAGGGAGCGAGAGTGGATATACCCTTCCCCGAGGAGGTTCGGCTCCAGGCAAGAGGTCGATAGGACAGTCGTAAGGGCGATGGGGCGGTAGAGTCTCAGCAGCCTTTTTAGAGAACACGTCTGCATAACACCAATAATACCTGGGAAGTGATGAAAGATCTGCGGGTACCTCGGTAGTAGAGACCTGTACACACTCACTCACACACCTGCCCAAACAAGACTTACTCCAACCCAATATTCTCCCTGAGGACCACTCAATATGTGGGGAGTGGAAACGGAGCCAGGTTATTTCCAGCAAAATCTCATCCATTCCCTCAGGAAGGACAAGAAGGGAAATAATCTCCTGGTGGGAAGGAGATATGGACAGCGAGAACGGAACTGTCTGGTGTGTGATTTGCAGTGGGAGTGTCGCCCCATTCACAACTCTAACCGTTATTGGTTTGGCGAGCATGACTAGTGGTATAGCATGACGTGTAGCAAAAGCAGAGGACATGAAGTTTCCCTCTGCTCCTGAATCCACACAAAGCTCGACTGTTAGAGTGGAGGAGCCTAACAGGATTGTCCCTTTAAAGGACAGTTTGGAGGAGAATGCTGCTGTGTCTAGTGAACCTCCCCCAATGGTTACTAGACGCAATCGTTTCCCGACCGCCGCGGACATTTATTGGCGTAATGTCCATGTTGTTGACAGTTATTACAAACCACGGGTACTCGAGCGGCTAGAGATTTAGGTCCCGCTCGAGAAACCTCCATGGCCTCATGGGAATCTGACGCCAAGACAGGGGATTCCAGAGGTCTGGCGAAATTTGGAGCCAGCCGAAACCTCTGCCTACACTGGGTCCGCTCCAACCTCCGCTCGTGAAAACGGAGGTCGATGCGGGTAGACACAGAAATAAGTTCCTCCAGTGTGGCCGGTATCTCCCTAGTGGCCAAGGCGTCCTTCACATGGTCTGCCAGTCCCCTCCAGAACACCGGAATAAGAACTTTGTCTGGCCACTCTAACTCTGAAGCTAGAGTCCGGAACTGGATGGCAAACTGGCTGACCACGGACGTACCCTGTGTAATAGACAACAAATGGAGTGCGGTGTCGTGGGTAACCCGAGGCCCTAAAAAGACCTGCTTCAGAGTGTCCAAGAAGAGAGGAGCACTCTGTACCACACGATCATCTCGCTCCCAGAGTGGCGTTGCCCACTCCAACGCCCTGCCCGACAAGAGAGATAGGATAAATCCCACTCTCGCCCGCTCCGTAGGAAAACGTGACGCCAGGAGCTCAAGATGTATAGAGCACTGGCTCACGAATCCGCGACAATGTTTACTGTCGCCAGCAAACTTGTCAGGAAGCGGGAGACGGGATAAAGTCGGAGCAGGGGTGGCAGCGGACAAACTGGCTGCGGCTACACTTGCAGCCTGCACAGCTACAGCAGTGACATCCACAGCTGAGGTTGTACGCTCAAGAGCCGCCAACCTTCCCTCCAGCTGCTGGATGTACCGCTGTAAATGCTGGTCGTCCGCCATTTTACTAGCCAGACCCTGGCGCTAGTATTCTGTTAGGACTGGCAGAACGCACCAAGACAGATGATATAGATGCGTTCGCAGTCCGGGGTCCATCGTGCAGGTAAAAACCTGCTGCTAGCAATTTGCAGACTGTATGGCGGTACACTAAAGTATACACGCGTGGGTTAACCTCACCCAGCGTGAAAGAAGCAATCCTGTTGAGTCACAGGACCGCGGTACCGCACCTAAAGCGCGAGCAAGTAGTCAGCGAACTCAACCCCAACTAGGATTGAAGTCCGATTAGACCCTTGCTGGCACAACACCGCAACTGGGTGTGTAAGGAAACTGAACAACAATATTAAGGCACAAGAGTGCCTGCGGTGCCGCACTGACGAACGCCACCAACCACCCAGGCTTGGGTAAGGAAAGCACAGAGGAAGTGCACGGCGCCGTACTGGCGGTCACAGCAACTGGACGCTGTAATGTGTGATTAGTGATTATTTCATTCACCCCCTACATCCGATCACTGGCTCGCTCTTCTTACCTGCATCTCAAAAACATTTCTAGAATTCGCCCTTTTCTTACTTTCGACTCTGCAAAAACTCTGACTGTTTCACTTATTCATTCTCGTCTGGACTATTGTAACTCTCTACTAATCGGCCTCCCTCTTGCAAAACTCTCCCCGCTCCAATCTGTCCTGAATGCTGCAGCCAGGATCATATTCCTCACCAACCGTTACACCGATGCCTCTACCCTGTGCCAGTCATTACACTGGCTACCCATCCATTCCAGAATCCAGTACAAAACTACTACCCTCATCCACAAAGCACTCCATGGCTCAGCACCACCCTACATCTCCTCCCTGGTATCAGTCTACCACCCTACCCGTGCCCTCTGCTCCGCTAATGACCTCAGGTTAGCATCCTCAATAATCAGAACCTCCCACTCCCGTCTCCAAGACTTTACACGTGCTGCGCCGATTCTTTGGAATGCACTACCTAGGTTAATATGATTAATCCCCAATCCCCACAGTTTTAAGCGTACCCTAAAAACTCATTTGTTCAGACTGGCCTACCGCCTCAATGCATTAACCTAACGATCCCTGTGTGGCCTATTTATAATAAAAAAAAAAAAAAAAAAAAGGTTCCTCGCATCATGTTCTCATACACTTTATGCAGTATTAGCCCTCTGTGTCTGTACTGCTACATACTGGTTCATGCAGCTTTACATGAACACCTGAGCCTTACACTATAGCTGGTCCGAATAACTAAAGCAATTGTTACCATCCACCTCTCGTGTCTCCCCTTTTCCCCATAGTTTGTAAGCTTGCGAGCAGGGCCCTCACTCCTCCTGGTATCTGTTTTGAACTGTATTTCTGTTATGCTGTAATGTCTATTGTCTGTACAAGTCCCCTCTATAATTTGTAAAGCGCTGCGGAATATGTTGGCGCTATATAAATAAAAATTATTATTATTATTATTATTAGTGCTGTAGGATAAGTCGGGCGCTAGATAGCAACCATACACCTTCCGCGAACAGACATTCAATAGGGTAGGGGTATCCAAGGATGACTTGCACTCACAACATACACACATTAACAATTGTAAGACAATACTAGCGCATGGCCGTGCGGTCATGCGCAGTTTATATAGCTGCAGCACAGGAAGTGGCCACAGCACCTTTGCCCTTCCAAGACCTGCCAAGAGGACCAATGGAATGTGCTGCAGAGCCTGAGCACATGACCCTCGATCTCCAACGGGAGATCTTACCCTGGGCATGCTCAGTACGTGCAGACAAGGACTTAGAGAAGCAGCAGTAACTCTCAGAACAGAGTGAGAATGAGCAAGACGCTGGGACCGACGTCTTTGCTGAGCAGACTCCACTGTGGCTGGACAAGAATGGGAGACCGCAGCGGAGGTGGCTCGAGATTCCCCCTGTGCAGAAGCGGGAACTCGACCCCTAACAGCAGACACATGATCCAAAATAGAATAAGAGCAGCGCTGGAAACCAGGGAGCACAGTTATCGATGAGTATATTGATGCACTTCAGCTGCACTACATATACATTTACTCGGATTTAGCCAACAAAAATTTTCATGGGAGTTTTTTTTTTACTTTATGAAAATACAAAAAGGCTGAGGAGAAAGAATAGAGCAAAATAGGGTCTTATCTGGTTGATAAATTCAAGGAATCAAATCAATATATACTGACCTGATTTAGGATTGTGTGGCTGTACAGATCTATGGTTGAGATGCAAATCATCAAAAAAGCATAAAAAACATGGAACATTTGTGGTCCATATTCTCGCTGCCATCTGGTGAAGAAATCATCAAATGCCAGAGATACCATAAAAATAATGGTTTCTTTATTTTTTCAACGCATTTCAAAGTGTAACCCACTTCTTCAGGAAATAAAAAAACATATGCATGTACCCATTATGGGGTTTATATAGAGGTACATTTTGAAATCCATTGGAACCTAAAGTATATTTTTCTCACTTTTGTTGTATCCTTTTTATACTCTAACATTTCACATGATATAGAATTGATGTGTTTCAACAGTTTTGTAGTCAGGGTTAATAGATTACCTGACAAACAAAATGCCTTCATCTAAACTGGTCTTGACTTTATCTTGAAGAGCAATTTCTTCACATTCCTAAATGAACAAAACCATCAAACACGTGGCACTGTAATGGGCTCTAGAGTGGCACTAACTTATGCAAATTTATTTAAGGGGGAATTTAAAGAGATTTTCACTTATACAGCAGGAATAAACTAAACTTCAACTGCTATAAAAGGTTTATTGATGATCTCTTTTTAATTTGGGACACTTTAGATAATAATGTTTAATCATTTATCAAGGAAATCATTTCCTTGAGCTGTAAATCATTCAGCTGCAGTGATGAAACTTAATCTCCTAACACTAACAAATACTCGGAGATCACCCGAGCATGCTTGGGAAAACCTGAGCAAGGATTACACTTGCTCATCACTATTAAATACGCTAAAGCTTCGTGGATTAAATGAGGTATCAGAAGACTTTTTAGAGATCATCCTCCCTGGACTACAAAGTCCTTATCCTCCACTTATGTGCACTTATATCCCAATGAAATATCAAGGACTTTTAAAAGCCATAAATATTGTTTTTATTTGTGTATAAACTTAGACATATGTTTTATACTTTTTCTCCTAATCTTTCAGGCTGCTGTAGAAAACAGTGTATGTTTTACCCTAATTTCATGAATAAAATGTTGTGCACTATTTTAAACTTTTTTTATTTCTTTTATTATACGCTAGGCAAAAAAGGGGAAGACTTAAACAACACAATGTAACGCCAAGTCAATCATATTTCTGTTAAATCAAGCTGTCCAGCTATAAAGCAACACTGATTGAGAATAATTTTCTCCTGCTGTTGTGCAAATGGAACAGACAACAGGTAGAAATGATTGGCGATTTGCAAGATAACCCCTCTGGGTCCACTTGCTGAACAGTGCCTCCCAACGCGTTTCATATAGATAATAATCATCAGGGGATTGTGTCACCTTTACGCATACTGGATGAGCATATCGCTAAGGCGGTCCATCTCCCGCCTCTTTTTATATGTTACTCACCGGCGTTTGCAACCTCGTGCTTCCGGACGCCGAGAGCCTCACTTCCAGTGTACCGATATTAGTGCACCATGAATTCATGGATCGCACCTTTGTTCCAGACACTTAGACGTCGGCACCGCATGCCGTAACGTCATATCCGGTGGGCAGGTATTACCCTTGTATGCCCCCCATTCAATCGTGCATCCCAGCGCTTTGCGCTCTCTCTAGTACAGGGAAGGGGACAACTGTCACTCAAACCTCTCCTGTACTACTACGGATACGGGGAGCATATCTTTAACGCCTAAGTCCTAACAAAGGCATATGCAAATGAGACTACCATATTAGAATCACGATACCTCCATGGTCTGAGGTTCAAGAAAACCTTCAGAAAAAGGCTACATATCACCCATAAAAAATGTTTACACACACTTCTACATAGTGGCTCTACACAGAAAAAAAAGGCAATAAAAAAGAAAAATAATTGCAAAACAGGTAAGAATATATGTAAGCGACACAACGGACCTTCAATAATAGAAATGATAGGAAAGGGTGCAGCTAATAGCTAAGGGACTCTAATAGCTGCACCCTTTCCTATCATTTCTATTATTGAAGGTCCGTTGTGTCGCTTACATACAGTTAGGTCCATATATATTTGGACAGAGACAGCATTTTTCTAATTAAAAATTCTAATTTAAAATTGGATGACGGGTTTAGGAGTTTCAGCTCCTTAACATGAGCCACCCTGTTTTTAAAGGGACCAAAAGTAATTGGACAATTGACTCCAAGGCTATTTCATGGACAGATATGGGCAATCCCTTCGTTATGTCATTCTCAATTAAGCAGACAAAAGGCCTGGAGTTGATTTGAGGTGTGGTGCTTGCTTTTGGAAGGTTTTGCTGTGAAGTAAACATTTGGTCAAAGGAGCTCTCCATGCAGGGGAAACAAGCCATCCTTAAGCTGCGAAAACAGAAAAAACCCATCCAAGAAATTGCTAGAATATTAGGAGTGGCAAAATCTACAGATTGGTATATCCTGAGAAAGAAAGAAAGCACTGGTGAACTCATCAATGCAAAAAGACCTGGGCGCCCACGGAAGACAACAGTGGTGGATGATCGCAGAATAATCTCCATGGTGATGAGATTAACCCCTTCACAACAGCCAACCAAGTGAACAACACTCTCCAGGAGGTAGGCGTATCAAAATCCAAATCTACCATAAAGAGAAGACTACATGAAAGTAAGTACAGAGAGTTCACTGAACGGTGCAAGCCACTCATAAGCATCAAGAAAACAGCCAGCACAGTTCTGGAAGAACATTCTTTGGAGAGATGAAACAAAGGTCAACCTCTACCAGAATGATGGAAAGAGAAAAGTATGGCGAAGGCGTGATACAGCTCATGATCCAATGCATACCACATCATCTGTAAAACACGGCGGAGGCAGTGTGATGGCTTGGGCATGCATAGCTGCCAGTGGCACTGGGTGACTAGTGTTTATTGATGATGTGACACAGGACAGAAGCAGCCGAATTTATTCTGAGGTATTCAGAGCCATATTGTGTGGTCAGATCCAGCCAAATGCAGCCAAACTGATTGGTCGTCGTTTCATACTACAGATGGACAATGACCTAAAACATAAAGCCAAAGCAGTCCAGGAGATTAATAAAGCAAAGAAGTGGAATATTCTTGAATGGCCAAGTCAATCACCTGATCTCAACCCAATTGAGCATGCATTTCACTTGTTAAAGACTAAACTTCAGACAGAAAGGCCCACAAACAAACAGCAACTGAAAACCACCACAGGGAAGGCCTGGTAAAGCATCAAAAAGGAGGAAACACAGCGTCTGGTAATGTCCATGAGTTCCCGACTTCAGGCAGTCATTGCCAACAAAGGGTTTTCAACCAATTACTAAAAATGAACATTTTATTTAAAATTATTGAATCTGTCCAATTACTTTTGGTCCCTTTAAAAACAGTGTGGCGCATGTTTAGGAGCTGAAACTCCTAAACCCTTCATCCAATTTTAATGTGGATACCCTCAAATGAAAGCTGAAAGTCTGAACTTCAACTGCATCTGAATTGTTTTGTTTAAAATTCATTGTTGTAAAGTATATAACCAAAATTAGAAAAATGTTGCCTCTGTCCAAATATATATGGACCTAACTGTATATTCTTACCTTTTTTGCAATTATTTGTCTTTTTTATTGCCTTTTTTTTCTGTGTAGAGCTACTATGTAGATGTGTGTGTAAACATTCTTTATGGGTGATATGTAGCCTTTTTCTGAAGGTTTTCTTGAACCTCAGACCATGGAGGTATCGTGATTCTAATGTGGTAGTCTCATTTGCATATGCCTTTGTTAGGACTTAGGAGTTAAAGATATGCTCCCCGTATCCGTAGTAGTACAGGAGAGGTTTGAGTGACAGTTGTCCCCTTCCCTGTACTAGAGAGAGCGCAAAGCGCTGGGACACGCAATTGAATGGGCGGCATACAAGGGTAATGCCCACCCACCGGATATGACGTTACGGCATGCGGTGCCGACGTCTAAGTGTCCGGAACAAAGGTGCGATCCATGAATCCAGGGTGCAGTAATATGGGTACACCGGAAGTGAGGCTCTCGGCGTCCGGAAGCACGAGGTTGCAAACGCCGGTGAGTAACATAAAAAGAGGCGGAAGATGGACCGCCTTAGCGATATGCTCATCCTGTATGCGTAAAGGTGACACAATCCCCTGATGATTATTATCTATATGAAACGCGTTGGGAGACACTTTTCAGCAAGGTGGACCCAGAGGGAGTGATGCGGTTGAAAGCAGTAAGCCGCCCAGACGGGCCACTATAACTCAGAACTGCACCGGGTCCAGATGATGACTGGCAGAAGACAGATGAGTAAAACATTTGAATATACGCATGTGAAAAATATGGAATTAGGCATGAAATGTCTGCACACTAAGGGAATTTACATGGCCACATTGTCACTGCCTATATATGAGCATTAAAATAGGATCACACCGCCTGGTAGGAATATGTACATATTGTAATAGTAGGTACCTAGAGGCATTAAGACATTAAGCAATATAGTCTTTTGGTATGCTACCCTACCTTATCATGTCTGTGCAGGTCTAGAGCTGTGATATTTTTAGAGTCACGGATTTACAGACTCTGGCTTGTTGTGGATCTGTATGAGATACTAGTTACCTATTTTTGGACTAGATATTATCTTTTGGCGGTGATACGCTTATGCGTTTTTATATGCGTCTTCTTGTTGTACGTATGCACCTTGCACTTTTGTTAGCACTATATGTCTGCACTTTTTTTAAATAGAAAGAAATAAAAGTTATATTTTAATATTATATAGGAATCCGCTTATCTCATTCTGGAAGGGACTGGCAGACCACGTGAAGGACGCCTTGGCCACCAGGGAGATACCCGCCACACTGGAGGAGCTTATCTCTGTATCTACCTGCATCAACCTCCGTTTTCACGAGCGGAGGTTAGAGCGGACCCAGTGTAGGCAGTGGTTTCGACTGGCTCCCACCTTCGCCAGACCTCTTGAATCTCCCGTTCTGGCGTGCGACTCCCATGAGGCCATGGAGGTTTCTCGAGCGGGACCTAAGTCTCAGTCCGCTCGAGTACCCATGGTTTGAAAAAATTGTCACCAACTAGGACATTACACCAATAATTGTCCACGGCGGTCGTGAAAACGATCGCATCTAGTAACCATTGGGGAAGGTTCACTAGACATAGCGGCATTTTCCTCCAAACTGCCCTTTAAAGGGACAATCCCGTTTGTCTCATCCACTCTAACAGTCGAGCTTTGTGTGGATTCAGGAGCAGAGGGAAATTTCATGTCCTCTGTTTTGCTCTGCGCCACGCTGCACCACTTGTAATGCTCGCCAAACCTGTAACTGTTAGAGCTGTGAATGGGTCGACACTTCCACAGCAAATCACACACCAGACTGTTCCATTCTCGTTGTTCATGTGCCCTTCCCACCAGGAGATTATTTACCTTCTTGTCCTTCCCGAGGGAATGGATGAGATTTTACTGGGAATACCCTGGCTCAGTTTCCACTCCCCACATATTGAGTGGTCCTCAGGGAGAATATTGGGTTGGAGTGAGTCTTGTATGGGCAGGTGTGTGAGTAAGTGTGCACAGGTTTCTACTACCGAGATACCCGCAGACCTTTCTTCCCTTCCCAAGTGCTACTACGGTTATGCAGATGTATTCCCTAAAAAGGCTGCAGAGACTCTACCGCCTCATCGCTAGGGTTGAGCGAATTTTACTTTTTTAGGGTCAAGTCGGGTTTTGCGAAACCCGACTATCTCAAAAGTCGAGTCGAGTGAAATCGGCCGATTATCTATTAAAATCGGGGTCGGGGATCGACCGAAATATGAAACCCAATGCAAGTCAATGGGGGAGCATAGTCGGCAGTGAGTGGAGGCCAGGAAAACACCAACAGTGCCCATTTTAATGGCAAAAACATCCATTCTTGGTACTGAAGCTTGTCAGTCTTAATTTACCTTATAATAATAGTTAGGCATTGGACATTGGGGGTCATTTGGCTAAAGTTGTGGGGGTATGGTGGTTCAAGTATTTAGTGGGCCCAGGAAACGTGGACCACGTCACGGCAGTGGAGCAGGGAGAGGTAAGTATTTCAACTTTGCAAGTGCTGTGATCCTGAGCAAGCAAGGGGGTCCCACTCGTTCGCATTGGCACTGGCACAGGGCCCCTCTAAGTACGGCGGTGTGTTTGCACGGCGGGGGCGCCTCCCACCGGCAGCGACACTTTTGCATACTATGAGGGGCCCTGTGCCAGTGACGTCGCCAACGAGTATCCCCCCCAACTGATGAAGGAACCTGCACTTTCATCTGCACCTTCCTCTATGTCCCCGTGTAAGGTGGTATAGTATGCGGGAAGGGGAACCTCACTTTCAGCAGGGTCAGAATCTGGCTGTGTAGCGTGCAAGGGGAATGTAGCGGTCTGGGTCAATGTACCAGCAGAGTCATCTAGCACTGGCTGGGCAATAGGCAGGATGAGGAGGAAACACAGATATAGTCCCAAATACAAAAGTAGGCTAAAAGCAGTTCAAAATTGGTAACAGGACTAAACAGGCGGTATTGCTTTGTTCAATGGAGGACAACTGTAATGAGAGGCTGACACAGTAAGTAGGCCCAAATCAGTAAGTAGTCTAAATGCAGTTCAAAATTGGTAACATAAGTAAACAGGCGGCACTGCTTTGTTCAGTTGAGGAGAACAGCAAGGAGCGGCAGACACCGTTAGTAGGCCCCAACCCAACTAGTAGGCCAAATGCAGTGTAATATTAACAACTTCTTAACAAGAGCCTGAAAATGGAAGTTCAGGACAGGAAACCAGGAGAACAGCAAGCAGCGGCAGACACCATTAGTAGGCCCCAACCAAACTAGTAGCCCCACTGCAGTTGTTCCATTTTACAACTATTTAACAAGAGCCTGAAGATAGAAGCTCAGGAAAGGCAACCAGGAGAACACCTTGGAGCGGCAGACACTGTTAGTAGGCCCCAACCAAGCTAGTAGCCCCACTGCAGTTTTAAAATTCCGATAGGCTGAAAACCTGATAATTGCAGGTCCTTTTTTTAAGAGGACAGCTGTTTTGAGTGGCGCAGCCAGACACTGCTAGTAGGTCTTACACCACAAAGTTGGCTCGATGCAGGTTTAAAAAAGGTTACATGGGTACACCGCCAGCATTGGTGTGGTCAATGGAGGACTATTGGAAGGAGGGACCGCAGACAGACTTAGTAGGCCTAAAATAAAAAAAGTGGCTCTATGCACTTTTAAATAGAATCCAGGGGTACACGGTCAGCATTGGTGTGGTCAGTGGAGGATTATTGGAAGGAGGGACCGCAGACAGACTTAGTAGGCCTAACATAAAAAAGTAGGCTCTATGATCTTTTAATTAGGTTCCAGGGGTACACAGGCAGCATTGGTGTGGTCAGTGGAGGACTATTGGAAGGAGGGACCGCAGACAGACTTAGTAGGCCTAAAATAAAAAAAGGTGGCTCTATGCACTTTTAAATAGCAACCAGGGGTACACTGCAGCATTGGTGTGGTCAGCGGAGGACTATTGGAAGGAGGGACCGCAGACAGACTTAGTAGGCCTAACATAAAAAAGTAGGCTCTATGCACTTTTAATTAGGTTCCAGGGGTACCCAGGCAGCATTGGTGTGGTCAGCAGAGGAATATTGGAAGGAGGGACCGCAGACAGACTTAGTAGGCCTAACATAAAAAAGTAGGTTCTATGCACTTTTAAATAGCATCCAGGGGTACACAGGCAGCATTGGTGTGGTCAGCGGAGGACTATTGGAAGGAGGGTCTGACACATTTAGTACTCCAAAAGAATACATAGATGTTAATGTCTCGCAAAAAAACAAAACCCCCAAAAAAGGGTGGCATACTTAGGTACAGGGGTGGCCTCCTCTGCTGACTTTCAGACATTGTTATTTGGCGCAAAGTATTTACTGGTGTAAAAATGGGACAGGGCCACTGAATATTTTAAGTAGCATCATACATGTCAACAAATTGGTATTGTCAGTGCCAGGCATTGAAGGATTTCACCGCATAGATTAAACAGCGGTGGAGCAGTGACAGATAATTTTGCCAGTGGTAGAGCACAGTTTGAGCTTGGGGGTGGGGGGCACTCTCTCGTGCCCGGCGGTACTGGTCAAAGGCCCCTCATGTTACAACAGTTTGTCTGACGTTGGGTGCACGCCACCACTGCCAGAGACACTTCATTGTACTATGAGGGACCCGGTGCCAGTGCCATCGACCAAAAGAGGGCACACCCACATCTTCAGAAAAAAAAGGCACTCTCACGGGTGCTTTCGCCAAGTGGCGAGACCACGGCCCCGTGGGGGGAGTCAGCCCATTTAGGGAGGTGTAAACGTGTCGAATGCTGGACATACAGCAGCTGCAAATGGAGAAATTGGAACACTCAGTAAGACCAGTCCAAAAGCAAGACCTTTTTAAAGGAAAGCTAGGCGTAAGCTGGGAAAGGTGGGGCAAAATAAATAGAAATCCATGACTGGTTCATTTTAATGAAGGTTAGATCATCAACATTTTGGGTAGCCAGACGAGTCCTTTTTTCGGTCAGTATTGAACCAGCAGCACTGAATACTCTTTCTGATAGCACACTAGCTGCTGGGCAAGCGAGCTCCTGCAATGCATATTCTGCCAATTCAGGCCAGGTGTCTATTTTGGATGCCCAGTAATCAAATGGGAATGACGGGTGAGAGAGAACATCGATAGGGGAGGAAAAATAGTTAGTAACCATACTGGACAAATGTCTCCTGCCACTTTGAATTGATGTTGCAGTACCTGTCCTGCCTGCGGTCATTGCGAAATCACTCCACAACCTGGTCAGAAAACCCCTCTGTCCAACGCGACTTCTGATTTGTGCACCTCTAACACCTCTGCCCTGTTGCCCCCTGCAGCTCGTGTGAGAACCATCACCGGCGCTGTGTGCTGGGAATGCCTGAATCAAACGGTCAACGAGAGTTGCTTGTTTGGTTGCCAATATTTGTTCAAGGTTCTCATGTAGCATGATGTTTTGCAGTTTCCCCTTATAGCGTGGATCTAGGAGGCAGGTCAACCAGTAATCGTCATCGGTCATCATTTTTATAATGCGGGGGTCCCTTTTGAGGATATGCAAGGCATAATCCGCCATGTGGGCCAATGTCCCAGTTGTCAATTCACTGCTTGTGCTGGGTTGAGGAGCACTTTCGGGCAAATCAACGTCACTTGCCTCCCTCAAAAACCCTGAACCTGGCCTTGCAACGCCACCAGTTTCTATTGCCCCTGAGAAGCTTCCTCATCCAAAAAATACTCATCCCCATCATCCTCCTCGTCCTCCTCCTCTTCGCCCGCCACCTCGTCCAGTAGACTTCCCTGACCAGACAATGGCTAACTATCATCATGGCTTCCCTCGTCCTCGGCTGCAGACGCCTGCTCCTTTATGTGTGTCAAACTTTGCATCAGCAGATGCCTTAGGGGGATCCTCATGCTTATTATGGCGTTGTCTGCACTAACCAGCCATGTGCATTCCTCAAAACACTGAAGGACTTGACAGAGGTCTTGTCGCTTCAACCACTGCTCACCTGACAACTCCATGTCTGCCATCCAACTGCCTGCCCGTGTATGTGTATCCTCCCACAAATACATAACAGCACGCCTCTGTTCACACAGTCTCCGAAGCATGTGCAGTGTGGAGTTCCACCTTGTTGCAAAATTGATGATTAGGCAATGCTGGGGAAGTTTCAAAGATCGCTGATGGTTCTGCATACGGCTGGAGTGTACAGGCGAACGGCGGATGTACGAGCAAAGTCTACGCACCTTCAGGAGCAGGTCGGGTAACCCCGGATAAATTTCCAGGAAGCACTGCACCACCAGGTTTAAGGTGTGAGCCAGGTAAGGAATGTATTTCAGTTGTGAAAGGGCTATGGCAGCCATAAAACTCCTTCCGTTATCACACACTACCTTGCCTGCCTCAAGATGTACACTGCCCAGCCATGACTGAGTTTCTTGCTGCAAGAACTCAGAAAAACTTCCACGGTGTGTCTGTTGTTGCCCAAACAATTCATTGCCAATACAGCCTGCTGACGCTTGCCACTAGCTGTTCCATAATGGGACACCTCGTGTGCAACAGTGGCAGCTGCGGATGGAGTGCTTGTGCGACTGCGGTCTGTGGACGAGCTGTCGCTTCTGCTGGAGGACGAGGAGGAGGGGGGCCAACACCTACAGCCAACTGTTTCCTAGACCGTGGGCTAGGCAGAACTGTCCCAATATTGGCATACCGGCATCCACCACATCCACCACATTAACCCAGTGTGCAGTGATGGACACCTAACGCCCCTGGCCATGCCTACTGGTCCATGCATCTGTTGTCAGGTGCACCTTTCTATTCACAGATTGGCTTAGTGCATGAACAATGTGGTCTGTTATGTGCTGGTGGAGGGCTAGGATGGCTTTTCTCGAAAAGAAGTGTGGACTGGGTAGCTCGTAGCGTGGTATAGCATAGTCCATCAGGGATTTGAAAGCTTCGCTTTCAACTAACCAGTAGGGCATCATCTCTAACGAGATTAGTCTAGCGTTCAAACCCTGTGTACGCAGATGAGAGGATGAGTACTTCCTTTTCCTAAAGAGAGTCTCTTGTAGGGTGAGCTGGACTGGAGAGCTGCATATGGTGGTACTAGCGGGGACGCCGGTGGACATGGCAGACTGAGATAGGGTTGGTGATGGTATTCTTGCTGTTTGCCTACATACAGTGTTTCCTACCAAGAACCTGGTGATTCCCTGACTGCATTGGCCTTGCGACGAAACCTCCACATTTGCTGCAGGTGGTGTGGTATACGTTGGGCTTACAGTGAGGGAAGGGATGTAGCGTTGCTGGCTATCTTCATTGTGAGAGGGTGCAACAATGTTAAGGGACGTTTGGTAGTTAGTCCAGGATTGCAAGTGCATGGTGTTTAAATGTCTACGAATGCAACTTGTATTTAGACTTTTAACATTCTGACCTCTGCTGAAGGTCCTTGAGCATTTCTTACAGATGACTTTGCACTGATCATTTGGATGTTGGTTAAAAAAAATGCCAGACTGCACTCTTCCTACTATTGGATACCTTTTCAGGCATTGCACACTGAGCTACTTTAACCGGATGACCATGCTGTCCTACAACTGGTATTGGTTTAGCCACATGTTTTTGGCCAGATACGGGCCTGCCAGATGGAACCTGTTGCGATTTTGATGCCTGTTGCGGCTCCTCCTCCTCCGCTTCAGAGCTACTGCCAGCTGCACCCTGTTCCCCCAATGGCTGCCAATCGGGGTCAAGAACTGGGTCATCTACGACCTCCTCTTCTATGTCCTGTGCACCTTCCTCTGTGTCACCGTGTAAGCCGGTGCTATAGAGTTCGTGACAGGGCTCCATAGTCTCATCTGGGTCAGATTCTGGATCAGTACACTGCGAGGGCAATGTTGTGATCTGAGTCAAAGGGACAGCATAAGAATCTGGCTGTGGCTGTGCATCTGTGCACTCCATGTCCGATTCATCTTGTAATGGGCATGACCTGTTAACAGTTTTCCTTTCTAACCCAGGAACGGTATGTGTAAAGAGCTCCATGGAGTAACCCGTTGTGTCGCCTGACACATCCTTCTCTGTTGTTCTGGGTGAAGAACGCAAGGAAGCGACTTGTCCCTGATCGGGAACATCCACTGATGACACGCTGCTTTTACATTTTGCACTTTCTGAAGAGGAGGCAAAAGAGATAGAGGCAGAGTCAGCAAGGAAATCCAAAACTTGTTCCTGCTGCTCCGGCTTTAAAAGCGGTTTTCCTACTCCCAGAAAAGGGAGCATTCGAGGCCTTGCGTTGCCAGACGATGACGGTGGCTGAACAACTCGAGACTTAGGTGCTATATTGCTTTTCCCACGACCACCTGATGCTCCACCACCACTACCATCATTACCAGCTGGCAATGACTGCCCATGGCCACGACCTCTTCCACCAGACTTCCTGATTCTTGGAAATATGTAACCAAACTTACAAACGTTATTTGGTATTGTAAAACCTGTTACAAGGTGGACGCAAAATTGTTGTGAATTTAAATCTCCCTTTATAGGTGTGTGAGAGTGCAGGGAAAATCAGGCCCACTGTATTACAGTACACAGTTTCAGTGGCACACAGTGGCTGACAGATATGCCACTAACAGGACTGACGCAGATGCACAGATTTGCCAATATTAATCTCCCCTTCTTTTTTGGGGGGGATGGGAGACTAGTGAATCAATCTGGCCCACAGTTTTACAGTAGTGTTTCAGTGGCTGACAGATATGCCACTAACAGAACTGACGCAAATGCACAGATTTGCCAATATTAATCTCCCCTTCTTTTTTGGGGGGGATGGGAGACTAGTGAATCAATCTGGCCCACAGTTTTACAGTAGTGTTTCAGTGGCAGACAGTGGCTGACAGATATGCCACTAACAGGACTGACGCAGATGCACAGATTTGCCAATATTAATCTCCCCTTCTTTTTGGGGGGGATGGGAGACTAGTGAATCAATCTGGCCCACAGTTTTACAGTAGTGCTGCAGTGGCTGACAGATATGCCACTAACAGGACTGACGCAGATGCACAGATTTGCCAATATTAATCTCCCCTTCTTTTTTGGGGGGGATTGGAGACTAGTGAATCAATATGGCCCACAGTTTTACAGTTGTGTTTCAGTGGCACAAAATGACAGACCGATACCACAGACTGGACTGGCACAGATGCACAGATTTGCCAATATTAATCTCCCCTTTTTGTTTTTATATGGAAGACTAGTGAATAAATCTCGCCCACTGTTTTACAGTATTGTTTCTTTGGCAGAAAATGACTGACAGATACAACAGACTGGACTGGCACAGATGCACTGATTGGCAATATAAATCTCCCTTTTTAGGTGTGGGACAGTGCAGAAAAATACAGGCCCACTGTTTCACACTACACAGCCTCAGGGGCAGAAAGCGGCTTGAAGATATATACAGTGAGGCAAAAAAGTATTTAGTCAGTCAGCAATAGTGCAAGTTCCACCACTTAAAAAGATGAGAGGCGTCTGTAATTTACATCATACGTAGACCTCAACTATGGGAGACAAACTGAGGAAAAAAAATCCAGAAAATCACATTGTTTGTTTTTTTAACATTTTATTTGCATATTATGGTGGAAAATAAGTATTTGGTCAGAAAAAAACAATCAAGATTTCTGGCTCTCACAGACCTGTAACTTCTTCTTTAAGAGTCTCCTCTTTCCTCCACTCATTACCTGTAGTAATGGCACCTGTTTAAACTTGTTATCAGTATAAAAAGACACCTGTGCACACCCTCAAACAGTCTGACTCCAAACTCCACTATGGTGAAGACCAAAGAGCTGTCAAAGGACACCAGAAACAAAATTGTAGCCCTGCACCAGGCTGGGAAGACTGAATCTGCAATAGCCAACCAGCTTGGAGTGAAGAAATCAACAGTGGGAGCAATAATTAGAAAATGGAAGACATACAAGACCACTGATAATCTCCCTCGATCTGGGGCTCCACGCAAAATCCCACCCCGTGGGGTTAGAATGATCACAAGAACGGTGAGCAAAAATCCCAGAACCACGCGGGGGGACCTAGTGAATGAACTGCAGAGAGCTGGGACCAATGTAACAAGGCCTACCATAAGTAACACACTACGCCACCATGTACTCAGATCCTGCAGTGCCAGACGTGTCCCACTGCTTAAGCCAGTACATGTCCGGGCCCGTCTGAAGTTTGCTAGAGAGCATTTGGATGATCCAGAGGAGTTTTGGGAGAATGTCCTATGGTCTGATGAAACCAAACTGGAACTGTTTGGTAGAAACACAACTTGTCGTGTTTGGAGGAAAAAGAATACTGAGTTGCATCCATCAAACACCATACCTACTGTAAAGCATGGTGGTGGAAACATCATGCTTTGGGGCTGTTTCTCTGCAAAGGTGCCAGGACGACTGATCCGGGTACATGAAAGAATGAATGGGGCCATGTATCGTGAGATTTTGAGTGCAAACCTCCTTCCATCAGCAAGGGCATTGAAGATGAAACGTGGCTGGATCTTTCAACATGACAATGATCCAAAGCACACCGCCAGGGCAACGAAGGAGTGGCTTCGTAAGAAGCATTTCAAGGTCCTGGAGTGGCCTAGCCAGTCTCCAGATCTCAACCCTATAGAAAACCTTTGGATGGAGTTGAAAGTCCGCGTTGCCAAGCGAAAAGCCAAAAACATCACTGCTCTAGAGGAGATCTGCATGGAGGAATGGGCCAACATACCAACAACAGTGTGTGGCAACCTTGTGAAGACTTACAGAAAACGTTTGACCTCTGTCATTGCCAACAAAGGATATATTACAAACTATTGAGATGAAATTTTGTTTCTGACCAAATACTTATTTTCCACCATGATATGCAAATAAAATGTTAAAAAAACAGACAATGTGATTTTCTGGATTTTTTTTTCTCAGTTTGTCTCCCATAGTTGAGGTCTACCTATGATGTAAATTACAGACGCCTCTCATCTTTTTAAGTGGTGGAACTTGCACTATTGCTGACTGACTAAATACTTTTTTGCCCCACTGTATATATATATACCGTATATATATATATATATATATATATATATATATATATATACCGTATATATATATATATATATATATATATATATATATGGGACTGTACTACAATTACTGTCTCCCTACAGTAATCTCAGAAAAGTATGGCAGGCAGCAATAAAAAGGACTGCTGCACACAAAAGTGTGGACAAACAAACAAGATAGCTGTGCAGAAAGGAAGGAACAACAGGATTTGTGCTTTGAAAAAAGCAGTTGGTTTGCACAGCGGCGTACAAACAGCAATACAGCTATAAGGGAGCCTTATAAGGCAGCCTAATAAGCTACAGAGCTGATGGACTGAAATCTAGCCTCCACTGTCCCTGCAAGGAAAAGGTGGTGTTGGACAGTGGAAATCGCTACAGCACAAGCAGTTTGGGGGTTATTATTCCCTGCTTAACGCTATCCCTGCTTCTGACAAAGTGGCAGCAATCTCTCCCTATGCTCAGATCAGCAGCAGTAAGATGGTGGTCAGCGTGCACGCCCCTTTATAGCCCCTCTGACGCCGCAGAAAGCAAGCGAATCACTGCCATGCCCTTCTCTAAGATGGTGGGGACCGAGAACCATGTCATCACGCTGCCCACTCTCTGGGTCCTCCTTCATTGGCTGAGAAATGGCACTGAACGCGTCATATGAGACGCGACTTTGGCGCGAAGGTCGCGTACCGCATGGCCGACCCCACACAGGGATCGGGTCGGGTTTCATGAAACCCGACTGTACCAAAAGTCGGCGACCTATGAAAATGACCGATCCGTTTCGCTCAACCCTACTAATCGCCCCTACGACTGTCCTATTGATCTCTTGCCTGGAGCGGAACCTCCTCGGGGAAGGGTATATCCCCTCTCTCTCCCTGAGACGGAGGCTATGTCTCAATACATCTAGGAGAGTTTGGCAAGAGGGTTCATTAGGAAGTCAGTGTCTCCTGCAGGGGCGGGATTCTTCTTCATACAGAATAAGAACGGGGAATTACGTCCTTGCATTGATTACAGGGGTCTTAATTCCATCACCATTAAATATAAGTACCCGTTGCCCCTGATTTCTGAGCTCTTTGACAGGCTTAGGGGAGCAAAGGTATTCACCAAACTAGATCTGCGGGGTGCCTACAACCTGATTCGCATCCATGAGGGGGACGAATGGAAAACGGCTTTTAATACCAGGGATGTGCACTATGAGTATCTGGTGATGCCCTTCGGGCTCTGTAATGCCCCTGCCGTTTTCCAGGACTTTGTCAACGATATCTTCCGGGATATGCTTTCCACCTCGGTCGTAGTCTATCTGGATGATATTCTCATCTTCTCTCCAGATATTGACTCCCACCGGAGAGATGTTGGCAGAGTCTTCGAACTCTTACCGGCGAATTCCCTTTATGCAAAGTTGGAGAAGTGTGTGTTTGAGCAGGAGTCTTTACCTGTCCTGGGCTATATCATATCCGCCCAGAGATTGGCTATGGATCCTGCCAAACTACAGGCTGTGATGGACTAGCAAGAACCCCATTCTCTTAAAGCGGTGCAGCGCTTTATGGGGTTCATAAATTACTATCGCCAGTTCATTCCCCACTTCTCAACTTTGGTAGCTTCCTTGGTATCCCTCACCAAGAAGGGAGCAAATCCCAAATTGTGGTCGGAAGAGGTCTCCAAGGCCTTCACTTCTATAAAGTATCATTTTGCTAGCGCTCCCATCTTACATCATCCCGATGTGGATAAGCCATTCCTAATGGAGGTGGATGCCTCATCCGTTGGTGCTGGAGCAGTCGTCTATCAAAAGGATGCTCAAGGTCGGAAGCATCCATGCTTCTTCTTCCCAAAGACCTTCGCACCAGTAGAGAGAAATTACTTTATCGGGGATAGGAAGTTGCTAGCAATGAGGTTGGCCTTTTCGGAGTGGAGACATTTTTTGGAAGGTGCTCGGTTTCCCTTCCAAGTCTTCACGGACCACAAAAAGTTGGTCTATTTGCGTACAGCCCAGCGGCTGAATTCTCGTCAGGCCAGATGGTCATTGTTCTTCTCCCGGTTACACTTCACTCTACATTATCTCGCCGGGGAGAAGAACATTTGTGCTGACGCTCTCTCGCGCTCCCTTGTGTCAACTGAGGAGGAGGAAGAGGAGCCTCGGCTTATTGTCCCTTTGGAGAGTCTGAGAACCGTAGCTCCGGTTTCGCTAGAGTCTGTGCCTCCAGGCAAGACTTTTGTTCCCATCAATTTGCGACCAGAGGTTCTCTCTTGGGCTCATTCGTCCAGAGTGGGTGGACACTTTGGGGCAAAGAGGACATCTGAGTTGTTGGCGAGAATGTACTGGTGGCCACATATGGCCCGGGACTTCGGAGACTATGTTCGGGCATGTGTCTCTTGTGCCAAAAATAAGTCTCTCCGACAATGGCCAGCTGGTTTGTTATACCCTCTGCCAGTGGCAGACAGGCGCGGTCGGGATGGACTTTGTGGTGGGTTTGCCCAAGTCACGTGGCTGTACCATCATTTGGGTAATCACCGACCATTTTTCTAAAATGGTGCATTTGGTGCTGCTTCATCGGCTACCTTCTGCACGGGCCTTGGCAGCGTTGTTTATTAAACATATCTTCCGCCTTCACGGTATGCCTGACAAAATTGTCAGTGATCGGGGTCCCCAGTTTGCATCTCGGTTCTGGAGAGAGCTTTGTCATCTTCTCAGTATTGAGTTAATTCTCTATTGGTAGAGAGAGCCAACCAGACCTTGGTCACATATCTGCGACATTTTGTCTCTGGTAGGCAAGATGACTGGGCATCTTTGCTATCGTGGGCGGAGTTTGCTCTGAACAACACTGTAGCCGACTCTACTGGACAGACTCCATTCCTCCTAAACTATGGTCAGCATCCGCGGGTACCTGTGCCCATGCCCGTGTCTTCCGCCGATTCCAGGGTGGCAGACTGGGCTGTGGAGGCACGAAACATTTGGGATCGCACTCAGGATGCCATTCGGGCTTCCAAGGAGAAAATGAGGTCCTCCGCTGATGCACATTGGCACCCCGCTCCGACCTTTGCTCTTGGCGACTTAGTGTGGATCTCCGCCCGTAACATCAGGCTGCGAGTTGAGTCCACTAATTTTGCACCTCGCTACTTGGGTCCTTTTAAGGTCCTCGAACAGGTTAATTCTGTGGTCTACCGTTTAGCCCTTCCGCCTCGCCTAGGTATCACCGACACCTTTCATGTGTCCCTTTTGAAGCCCGTATACATGTTCTGGTTTTCCGAGTCATCTGCTGGGACATCGGGTTCATCTACGGACAATTACGAGGTGAATGTCATTTTGGGGTACAAGATGGTACGTGGCAAAAAAATTTATCTGGTGGATTGGAAGGGCTGTGGTCCTGAGGACAGGTCTTGGGAGCCTGCTGAGCACATTCGGGCTCCGCACCTCATTGCTGCCTTCGAGCGTGGTGAGGTCCAGGGAGGGGGGCCCTAGGAGGGAGGGGTGATGTTAGGGGTCGAGTTCCAGCTTCTGTACAGTGGGAATCTTGGGCTGTTTCTGCTGCAGTCTCCCATTCTTCTACCGCAGTGGAGCCTGCTCAGCGGAGACGTCGGTCCTTGCATCTGGCTCAGTCTTACTCTGTGCTTAGGCTTGCTGTTGCTTTTCCAGCTTTTGCCATTAAAGCCAGTGCTGGGCAGCAGCGAGCGGACGCTTTTGGTAATAAGTCCTGCTTTTTCCCTTCTGAGCATGCCCAGGGTGAGATCTCCCATTGGAGATCAAGGGTCACATGCTCAGATGCTGCTGCGGTTCACATTGGTCCTCCTGGGAGGTCCTGAAGGTGCTAACTTCTGTGGCAGCTTCTCATTGGTCCTTTATTGGAAGGTTCTGAACGTGCTGCAGCTATATAAACTTCGCATGACCGCACGGCCATGCGCTAGTGTACAATTGTATACGTGTGTTTGTTGATGAGTGCAAGTCGTTCTTTAAATACCCCTTCCCTATTGTGTGACTGTTCGCGTAAGGTGTATGGCTGCTATCTAGCACCCGACTATCCTCTCAACGTGTAACACACGTATCAGCGTCTATTGCTGTGACCGCCAGTGCGGTGCCATGCGCCAGTAGTGCACTTCCTAACCCACGTCCGGGTGCTTAGTGGTGTCTGCCAGAACGGCACAGTTCACACTACGGTGCTCTAACTATTTCTATCAGCTACCTAACACACCCAGTTGCGGTGTTGTGCGCAAGTAGTCTGAACGGACTTCAACCATGAGCCTTGGGATTGAGTTCGCTGACTCCTTGCTTGCACTCATTAGTGCGGTATTTCGGTCCTGTGGCTTTACAGGGTTCGCTTCCACCGCCATATAGTGCTGCCATTTACTAGCAGCAGGTTTTCACCTGCACGGTGGACCCCGGACTGTGAACGCACCAATATTATTTCAACTTATACTTGGTGCGTTCCTCCAGTCCTAACAATGTTGGTCTGGGCCAGATGGAAAAGACAGGAAAAGTGAATAATTCCACCAGAAAGAACATCACCTGTAAGTCACCATCTATAACTATACTGTAATCTCTTATATGGTCTGCAGGACTGGGATCTATCACTATATGGTCTCCATATAGTACTATCAGTGTTCGTTTTTGCCACGTAGTATATAACAGCCCACGTAGTAAATAGCACAGCCACATAGTACACAGCACAGCCACAAAGTATATAGCACAGCCCACGGAGTATACAGCGCAGCCACTGTTATGATCTGGTGCCCTAGGAGCAGCATGTGACGTACTCTGGAGAAGGTGGTACCTGTACTGACCGCAGAACCTGAACTTAGCACCGCAACTAGAAGTAGCCGTGGGATGTACCTAACACTCCCTAGACACCTCGACACAGCCTAAGGACTAACTTCCCCTAAAGATAGAAATGGGAAAACTATCTTGCCTCAGAGAAAATCCCCAAAGGATAGACAGCCCCCCACAAATATTGACTGTGAGAGGAGAGGGAAATGACATACGCAGACTGAAAACAGGATTTAGCAAAGGAGGCCTTTCTAGCTAAAAAGAAAGAATAGGACAGAGTACTATGCGGTCAGTATTAAAACACTAGAAAATATCCACCACAGAAAATACAAATCTCCACATCTGACTAAAGACATGGAGGGTATATCTGCATCTCCAGAGATACAGCTTGGCTGCAAAAAAATCCTTACACAGACAAAGCTGGACAAGACTAAACATGAAAATGCACAGAACTATAAGGCCCACAGCATGTGGACAGCAAAAACAAAGCAGAACTTATCTTTGTTGAAAAGAACAGCAAAACAGGAGAGACCAGTCAGGGATGTGAATCCTCCAAAAACAATGGACGACTGGCACTGACCAAAGAATCAAGCAAGACTTAAATAGCCCTGTCCAAATTGCAATAAGTGGACACACCTGATAAATGCTGCGATCCAAAGACAGCACCACTACCACTCATAATCACTGGAGGGAGCCCAAGAGCAGAATTCACAACAAGCCACGTAGTATATAACACAGCCCTCAGAGTATGGAGCACAGCCCATGGAGTGTATAACAGCCCACATAGCATATAACACAGCCACGTAGTTTATAACTGCCCACGTAGCATATAGCACAGCTCACGTAGTATATAACAGCCCATGCACGCAGTATATAACACAGCCCATGTAGTGTATAACACAGCCCACGTAGTGTATAACACAGCCCACGTAGTACAAAACAGCCCACATAGTATATAGCACAGTCCACATAGTATATAGCACAGCCCACGTTGTATATAGCACAGCCCACGTAGTATATAACAGCCCAAGTAGTGTATAGCACATACACGTAGTATATAGCACTGCCACATAGGATATTGCACCACCACGTAGTATATTGCACAGCCCACATAGTATATTGCACAGCCCATGTAGTATATTGCACAGCCCACGTAGTATATTGCACAGCCCACGTAGTATATTGCACAGCCCACGTAGTATATAGCACAGCTCACGTAGTACATAGCAATGTGGGCATCATATCCCTGTTAAAAAAAAAGAATTTAAATAAAAAATAGTTATATACTCACCCTCCATTGGCCCCCAGATCCAGGCGAAGCATTTGCCAATGCACCTTGCGCGGTCCGGTCCCAAGAGTGCATTACAGTCTCGCGAGATGATGATGTAGCAGTCTCGCGAGACCGCTACGTCATCATCTCGCGAGATCGTAATGCATGGAGCGGTCACCGAAGCGTCACAAGGAGCGGGAAAGGCCTGTTCTGGATCCGAGGGGCCGACGGACAGTGAGTATATAACTATTTTTTATTTTTTTTATTATTTTTAACATTAGATCTTTTTACTATTGATGCTGCATAGGCAGCATCAACAGTAAAAAGTTGGTCACACAGGGTTAATAGCAGCGTTAACGGAGTGCGTTACACCGCGGCATAACGCTGTCATTAACCCTGTGTGAGTGCTGACTACAGGAAGTACGGATCGGGCACTGACTGCGGGGTGTAAGGAGCGGCCATTTTGCCACTGGACTGTGCCCGTCGCTGATTGGTCGTGGCTGTTTTGCCACGATCAATCAGTGACTTGGGTTTTCCATTACAGACAGTCAGAAAGGCAGACAGACAGAAAGACGGAAGTGGACCGTAGACAATTATATAGTAGATATATACAGTGGGGCAAAAAAGTATTTAGTCAGTCAGCAATAGTGCAAGTTCCACCACTTAAAAAGATGAGAGTCGTCTGTAATTTACATCATAGGTAGACCTCAACTATGGGAGACAAACTGAGAAAAAAAAATCCAGAAAATCACATTGTCTGTTTTTTTAACAATTTATTTGCATATTATGGTGGAAAATAAGTATTTGGTCAGAAACAAACAATCAAGATTTCTGGCTCTCACAGACCTGTAACTTCTTCTTTAAGAGTCTCCTCTTTCCTCCACTCATTACCTGTAGTAATGGCACCTGTTTACACTTGTTATCAGTATAGAAAGACACCTGTGCACACCCTCAAACAGTCTGACTCCAAACTCCACTATGGTGAAGACCAAAGAGCTGTCAAAGGACACCAGAAACAAAATTGTAGCCCTGCACCAGGCTGGGAAGACTGAATCTGCAATAGCCAACCAGCTTGGAGTGAAGAAATCAACAGTGGGAGCAATAATTAGAAAATGGAAGACATACAAGACCACTGATAATCTCCCTCGATCTGGGGCTCCACGCAAAATCCCACCCCGTGGGGTCAGAATGATCACAAGAACGGTGAGCAAAAATCCCAGAACCACGCGGAGGACCTAGTGAATGAACTGCAGAGAGCTGGGACCAATGTAACAAGGCCTACCATAAGTAACACACTACGCCACCATGGACTCAGATCCTGCAGTGCCAGACGTGTCCCACTGCTTAAGCCAGTACATGTCCGGGCCCGTCTGAAGTTTGCTAGAGAGCATTTGGATGATCCAGAGGAGTTTTGGGAGAATGTCCTATGGTCTGATGAAACCAAACTGGAACTGTTTGGTAGAAACACAACTTGTCGTGTTTGGAGGAAAAAGAATACTGAGTTGCATCCATCAAACACCATACCTACTGTAAAGCATGGTGGTGGAAACATCATGCTTTGGGGCTGTTTCTCTGCAAAGGGGCCAGGACGACTGATCCGGGTACATGAAAGAATGAATGGGGCCATGTATCGTGAGATTTTGAGTGCAAACCTCCTTCCATCAGCAAGGGCATTGAAGATGAAACGTGGCTGGGTCTTTCAACATGACAATGATCCAAAGCACACCGCCAGGGCAACGAAGGAGTGGCTTCGTAAGAAGCATTTCAAGGTCCTGGAGTGGCCTAGCCAGTCTCCAGATCTCAACCCTATAGAAAACCTTTAGAGGGAGTTGAAAGTCCGTGTTGCCAAGCGAAAAGCCAAAAACATCACTGCTCTAGAGGAGATCTGCATGGAGGAATGGGCCAACATACCAACAACAGTGTGTGGCAACCTTGTGAAGACTTACAGAAAACGTTTGACCTCTGTCATTGCCAACAAAGGATATATTACAAAGTATTGAGATGAAATTTTGTTTCTGACCAAATACTTATTTTCCAACATAATACGCAAAAAAAAGATAAAAAAACAGACAATGTGATTTTCTGGATTTTTTTTTCTCAGTTTGTCTCCCATAGTTGAGGTCTACCTATGATGTAAATTACAGACGCCTCTCATCTTTTTAAGTGGTGGAACTTGCACTATTGCTGACTGACTAAATACTTTTTTGCCCCATTGTATATATATATATACCGCTCAAAAAATAAAGGAACACTTAAAAAACAGAATATAACTTCAAGTAAATTAAACTTCTGTGAAATCAAACTGTCCACTTAGGAAGCAACACTGTTTGACAATCAATTTCACATGCTGTTGTACAAATGGAATAGACAACAGATGGAAATTATTGACAATTGTCAAGACACACTCAATAAAGGAGTGGTTCTGTAGGTGGGGGCCACAGACCACATCTAAGTACCAATGCTTTCTGGCTGATGTTTTGGTCATTTTTGAATGTTGGTTGTGCTTTCACACTTGTGGTAGCATGAGACGGACTCGCAAACCCACACAAGTGGCTGAGGTAGTGCAAATCTTCCAGAATGGCACATCAATGCGAGCTGTGGCAAGAAGGTTTGCTGTGTCTGTCAGCGTAGTTTCAAGAGGCTGGAGGTGCTACCAGGAGACAGGCCAGTACACCAGGAGATGTGGAGGGGGTCGTAGGAGGGCAACAACCCAGCAGCAGAACCACTACCTCAACGTTTGTGCAAGGAGGAGCAGGAGGAGCACTGCCAGAGACCTCCAAAATGACCTCCAGCAGGCCACAAATGTGCATGTGTCTGCACAAATGGTTAGAAACCGACTCCATGAGGATGGTCTGAGTGTCCGACGTCCACAGATGGGAGTTGTCCTCACAGCCCAACACCATGCAGGTTGCTTGGCATTTGCCACAGAACACCAGGATTGGCAAATTCGCCAATGGCGCCCTGTGCTCTTCACAGATGAAAGCAGGTCTGAACACACGTGACAGACGTGATAGAGTCTGGAGATGCCATGGAGAGCTATGTGCTGCCTTCAACATCCTTCAGCATGACCGGTTTGGCAGTGGGTCAGTAATGGTGTGGGGTGGCATTTATTTGAAGGGCCGCACAGCCCTCCATGTGCTCGCCAGAGGTAGCCTGAATGCCATTAGGCACTGAGATGAGATCCTCTGCTGTACGGTTGGCCCAGGGTTCCTCCTTATGCAGGACAATGCCAGATTTCATCTATCTGAAGAGTGACAGCAGTTCCAGCAAGATGAAGGCATTGAAGCTATGGACTGGCCCGCCCTTTCCCCAGACCTGAAACCAATTGAACACATCTGGGACATCATGTCTCGCACCATCCACCAACGTCACATTGCACCACAGACTGTCCAGGAGTTGGTGGATCCTTTAGTCCAGGTCTTCGAGCAGATCCATCAGGAGACCATCCCCCACCTCATCAGGAGCATGCCCAGGCATTGTAGGGAGGTCATGCAGGCATGTGGAGGCCACATGCACTACTGAGCATCATTTCCTTGTCTTGAGGCATTTCCACTGAAGTTGGATCAACCTGTAACTTCATTTTCCACTTTGATTTTGAGCATTATTCCAACTCCAGACCTCCGTGGGATATTAGTTGTGATTTACGTTGATAATTTTTAGGTTTTATTGTTCTCAACACATTCCACTATGTAATGAATAAAGATTTAGAACTGTAATATTTCATTCAGTGATATCTAGGATGTGGAATTTTAGTGTTCCCTTTATTTTTTTGAGCAGTATATATATGTGTGTACAATATGGGGCACTTGCCTTCACAGTGCTCCTCCCCTTCCGAGCCCTGCCAGTTGTTGTCCACCACATATGGGGTACTGGTGCACTCAGGAGAAAATGCACAACAAGTGTACAGTATGTATTTTCCTGTTATCCTTATGAAAATGAAAAATGTGGAAAATGTAATTTTTTATTTTCAAAGCTCAATATTATAAAACTCTGTGAAGCAGCTATGGGGTCAACGTGCTCACCACACCTGTAGATAAATTCTTTCCACTGTTTAGAAACCTTTATTTTATTTTACTCACTTATGTAGCACTTATATCTCACTAACTCACGCCTCCCACTGTCTGACCATAACCTACTGACATTTTCTTCCCTCTCCTCACCTAGTGCGCAACCCCCACTCCACAAACTCACTCACGCTTGCAGAAATCTCAAACACCTCAATTTACACTCACTCTCAGAGTCCCTTCTACCTCTTACAGACATAGCTTCCTTCCATGACACAGATGCTGCTGACACTTTTTATAACACCACAATAACAGCTACACTTGATTCGGCTGCCCCCCTCATGCATAGCTAAACTCATACAATCAACAGGCAGCCCTGGATGACCAGCCTGACCAAAGAATTTAGACAGGCTTCCAGGGTTGCTGAGCAGAGATGGCTGAGATCTCGTTCTGCTGAGCACTTTATAGCATACAAGCAGTCCCTAACCAGCTTCAAGTCGACTCTCACTGCCGCAAAACAAACCTACTTCTCATCTCTCATTTCTGCTGAAGACTTTGCCTCTTTCTTTAAGCAGAACATCGATAACGTCTGCCAAAGCTTTGGCCTGCATCCCTCAATGCCACTCCTCTGGACTGCTCAGCCCTATTATTCCAAAGCCAGCTTCTCCACCATGACAGACGATCAGCTGTCCACCCTTCTGTCAAGATCACATCTCATCACTTGCACGCTTGACCTGCTCCTGTCCCACCTCAATCCTAACCTCACCAAACTTTTCATCCCAACCTCAACACAACTCTTCAACTTCTCACTTACAAATGGTGTCTTCCCCTTATCCTTCAAACATGCATCAATCACACCTATCCTCAAAAATCCCTCCCTCGACCCATCATCTATGTCCAGCTATCACCTGATATCCCTTCTCCCTTATTCCTCAAAACTACTGGAACAGCATGTCCATCTCAAACAGTCCTCCCACCTCTCCTTCTGCTCCCTCTTTGACCGGTTACAATCTGGCTTCCAATCACATCACTCAACTGAAACTGCCCTAACTAAAGTGACCAATGACCTACTAAACGCCAAGAGCAAGCGCCACTACTCTGCCCTCCTCCTCCTGGACCTGTCTTCTGGCTTCGACACTGTGGACCATTCCCTTCTGTTACAGATTCTCTCATCTCTTGGCATCACAGACTTCGCCCTATCCTGGATCTCATCATATCTAACAGACCGGACATTCAGTGTCTCCCTCTCCCACACCACCTCCTCATCTCGCCCCCTGTCTGTCGGTGTTCCCCAAGGCTCAGTTCTTGGACCCCTACTCTTCTCCATCTACACCTTCGGCCTAGGACAGCTCATAGAGTCCCACAGTTTACAATATCATCTTTATGCTGATGACACGCCGATCTACCTAACTGGACCAGACGTCACTTCTTTACTGACCAAAATCCCACAATGTCTGTCTGCAATTTCATCTTTTATTTCTGTTTGCTTTCTAAAACTGAACATGGACAAAACAGAATTCATCATCTATCCCCCACCTCACTCTACCCCTCCACCTGACCTATCCATCAATGTCAATGGCTGCTCACTTTCCCCAGTCCCGTACGCTTGGTGGCTGGCGGTGATCCTTGACTCTGCTCTCTCTTTCAAGCCACATACCCAAGCCCTTGCCTCCTCTTGCCAATTCCAACTCAAAAACATTTCCTGGATCCGTGCATTCCTTGACCATGAACCATGCCCTTATTCAAAGATTCAAAGATTCATAGAAGCTTTATTGGCAGGACCAAATACACATCAGTTTTGCCAAAGCAAGTGTATAAGGGCAATAGGGATGGGGACTGTGGGGATGTTGGGTAGGAGCTGTTGGGAAGGTGGATGGGGCAGATCCAGGGTGGGGGCTATAGTCCATGGCATAGGGGAGGTGGATGGGGGCAGATCCATTGTGGGGGCTATAGTCCATGGCATAGGGGAGGTGGATGGGGGCAGATCCAGGGTAGGGGCTATAGTCCATGGCATAGGGGAGGTGGATGGGGCAGATCCAGGGTAGGGGCTATAGTCCATGGCATAGGGGAGGTGGATGGGGGCAGATCCATTGTGGGGGCTATAGTCCATGGCGTCTTATCATCACCCACTTCGACTACTGCAACCTCCTACAAACTGGCCTCCTCTCTAGCACTCTCCCAGCACTCCAATCCATCCTAAACTCTGCTGCCCGACTAATCCACCTGTCTCCCCGTTATTCCCCAGCCTCTCCTCTCTGCCAGGCACTTCATTGGCTTCCTATTGCCCAGAGGCTACAGTTCAAAACACTAACAATGACATACAAAGCCATTCACAACCTGTCTCCTCCATGCAGAGGGTGCTGGTGTAACGGACCATAGTCCTAAATCACAGTAACAAGAAAAATACAATGCATTCACGGATGGAATATGCTGCAAAAAGATCATATAACAATTTATTTGTGTACATACACATCAGAGACAAAATTGTAAGCATATGCAGTAAAAAGCATACATAAATGACGTTTCGAACTCAACCGGGTTCTTATTCATACTTTGCTGTGGAAAAAAAGGCAAAACATACAAAACATGTAAATCATAATAAATCATATATACTAAAACAACAATATGAACACAAATGGCGTAGAACCCATGCAGTTAGCCCCAAAGAGAGAATCTGACTAGAGATATGAATTTACACCAGTCCAAAAGGAAGGGTGAAACATCACCAGAAATTCACCAAACAATCACCAAAAACTCACCAAAACACCAAAGAACCACAATGGAGAGGGGCAAGAGAAATCAGTTTTACCTTAAATTGCTATGTAGAAAATTGTGAATCTCCCAGCCAGGAAAGAATTATGCATAGAGTAGATATGCTGTAGGGAACAGTGTGACAGTTGAGGAAATGCTAAAATATGGAGAAACGGCCATTGTATTGTGTTATGAATACCTATAGTAGCTGTAGGAAGCATCCACTATATGGTAGAGCCTGTGAACATGAATATGCATTTAGTGCCCTGGATAATAAGTCCAATCCATGAGGAGTCAATAGTATGCGCTGTTACATAATACCTGTTGGTAAGTCTGTGAAGAGCGGCTCTCCCGCGCCCTGCTGTGCTGCATGTGTAGAGGTAAGTGACCGCTGTATTATAAAGCCTCATGGAGGCAGCACTGGCCGGAAATGGCCTGTGTGGGACCGGACGTGACGTTGCGCAATGCCGCCTATCCACGGCGCATGCAAGAATGTTGCCATGGACGTCAGGACACTACAGCAAACCGGCGCCTGCGCAGTAGCGGCTAGGAAACGCCAGAGCTAGGGGAAAGAAAGGCCGCGTATTGTATGTATACCGGCGCCTGCGCAGTAGAACAGGTTGCTAAAATAACGCCACAGGACATGCAAACAATGGCCAATACAGGAACTGTATGAGGTGGTGTCATATATAAATGGTAAGAGGGCTTAATATAACTGGCCAATATAAAAAAATAGCCATAGTGTGCAAACTAGGTCAGTGAGGGGAATATAAACAAAAGGCAGAGCAAACCGTAACATAGTTAATTGTGGTTATAATCCTAGGGGGATCCTAATTGGATCACCTGGTAATCAGTGAGAAAAGATATGGACACAAAATCATGATGTAGTTGGAATAATAATGAAAATAAACAAAATAAAAATGAATAATAAAAGAAAAAAGAAGTAATAAAAGGAAAAAATAAAAAAATATAAAAATGAAAAAATAATAAAATAATGAAAAATAATGCAAAATAAAAAACAAATCAATTGATAAATAAGGAAAATAAAGAAAAATAAAGAACATTGAAAAAAATCGAAACTTGGAAATATAAGGAATAATGTAAACAAAAAATAAAAAATAAAGACAATATGAACTACGAAAAAAATAATGCAAAATGAAATATAAAAAATAAAAATAAATAACAAAATAAATAAAAAATAAAAAATAATAGATAACGAAAATATTTTAAGAAAAAAAGGGATGATTAAAATAAATAATAGAAAACAAAAAATGGCTAAATAAAAAAATAGAAAAGTAAAAAAATAATAAAATGGAAAAAATAAAAAATGAAAAATGGAAAAGTTAGGCTGCAGAATAGACTCACCAGTGGGACATCCAGGTCAATGTGTCTGAGAGAAATGGAAAAAAGAACAAATTATTAGAGAATCAGGAAAAATCAAGGATGCCAATCTATTTCTCTGTTCCCGGGTGTCCAGCGTATAGATCCAAAACACCTCCCTCTGCTTTAAAAGCACTACCTGTTCAATGACTTGGAAACGTAGCTGTGCGACTGTGTGCCTAAATTTAGTAAAGTGATCTGGTAGCGGGAGCCAGTTCTTGCTACATCTAATTGTAGATTTGTGACTCACTATACGATCATGAACACGCTGTGTGGTCTCTCCTACGTATAAGAGACCACATGGACACTTCACCACATAGACCACAAAATTCGAGTTACATGTGAAATAACCGCGAATTGGGTAGCTCTTGCCAGTTCTAGGGTGGGTGATATTTTCCGCCTTGGTGACATTAGAGCATGCGGCACAGCATGAGCAGGGAAATGTGCCAAAATGTTGTGTGCCAAGAAATCTCTGGGTAATACTTGGGCGTGAGCTGCCCATATCGGCCCTAACCACTGTATCTTTTATGTTGGCTGGCCTCCGAGTACAAATTAAAGTAGGTATGTTGAATGATTAAATTTGAGGGTATGCTTTAGAGAGGAGTGACCAGTGTTTCCTGATGATGGAGTAAACCTTAGGCATGCACGGATGGTATGTATGGACAAATGGTACCCTGTCAACCCTCTGGGATGGCGGGGCAGGAGAGAGTGAGGTAGTGGCTCGTATCCTTTCTTTTTCCAGCAGTCTGGTAGGGTATTGTCTCTCTTTAAATTTGTCACTCATCGCGTCTAGTCTGACGTCCCGTGTTGCAGGGTCCGTGACTATCCACGATACTCTGGTAAATTGTGACCGTAACAAACTGTTCCTTGTGGCTCTAGGATGACAACTAGAAAAGTGGAGTAGGTTGTTGCGGTCAGTGGGTTTACCGTATAAGTCAAGGAAAAGTTGTCCCGTACTGTTTTTGACTACCAGTGTGTCCAAAAATGGTATCTCCTTCATGCTATACTGGATGGTAAAACTAAGCTCCGGTATGATAGAATTGAGGTACTCATGGAAAGATTTAAGCGAATCCAAAGTCCCAGACCAAATACAAAATATTTCATCAATATAACAATGATAACACTTGGCATATTGTAAGAATAGAGAATTCCTAAAAATGTACTTGGTCTCAAGGTCATTCATGAACGCATTTGCATATGCAGGTGCTACGTGCGAACCCATGGCGGTCCCCCGTTTCTGAATGTAAAAACTGTCCTCATAGAGAAAAAAATTTTGATATAAAACGAGTTTGCGTAGGTCCATACAGAACTGTACAGAACCCTCAGGCAGATCTGACATAACCAAAAGTCACTCCGTGGCTCCCATGCCCCTATTATGTGAGATAGATGTGTAGAGGCGATTAATATCAAACGTGACTAGCTAACTGATAGGGGGTATACTTCTTATGCCTTTGATGATCCGTATGAAGTGTCCCGTATCCAAAATGAAAGATCTTGTTGTTTTAATGAGTGGTGTTAATATTTTCTCGAGAAAAATAGAAAGGGGGACAGAATAGAGTCAGTAGATGCTACGATAGGTCTACCAGGTAGGTTCACAAGTGATTTATGTATTTTGGGCAATACATAAAACACGGGCGTTATGGGATGAGGATTTGAAAGGAATGTGGCAGTCTTTTTGTCAATGATATGCCAGTCCAGATAATGTGTTAATATCCTATCTATTTTGGTTTTGATCTCCATAGTGGGATCCCTTTGGACAACCATATATGTATCTTGATCAGAAAGTTGACGCTGAATTTCTTGAGAATAGGATGACCGATCCATCACAACCACCGCTGGACCCATGTTGGCTGGTTTAATCGTGATCTGTTTATTGTCTTGAAGAGACCTCAGTGTTATTCTCTCGCTCTGTGAAAGATTAGAGTGAGTTGGAAAGAAACCCAATTTGTGATCATGTGAGAGTTGCTTAACCTCACGGTCAACAAGCTCAATAAATGTTTCTATGGCATGATCGGTGCGAGGTGGTTGGAAATGACTAGGAGTGCGAAGGCCGAGTGATGAGATAGAGAGTTCAGATTGAACAGAATCACCCGCATGGAGGACCCTTTTCTCCGTTGCATTAGGTGCTAGACCAAAATGGGTTTTTAGTCTTAGTGATCAATAGAACATCTGTAAATCTCTCTCAAGTTGATATGCATTCAGCGTTGAAAAGGGTTTATCTTTTTGTCCGACCCCAGGCTGTGGGGTTGGACAAAAAGATAAACCCTTTTCAAGTACAGAGAGTTCCCCAGGGGCAAGCAGGTGGCTGGATATATTGATCACCAGGTTCGATGGCCTACCTGGGAATGTGTTGTCATTCGTTCTCCTTGATCGTCTCGTGGGCCTGCTTGGTGTGCACCTCTCCTGCGGTTTTTTGGCAAAAAACGTGGCCGTCCTGTTCCAGTTGAAGAGTTGCCGCTTGAGCTGAAGGAACCGAATCTTCTCTGAGAGGAAGGTTGGCGCCAAGTGGATGATTTGTTCCATCTGTACACTCTGTTATCTGCGTAGTCCTCGTTATCTCTATAGAATTTCTGTCTTTTCCGTTCCTGTAACAATTTCTCGTGCTTGACCAAATTCTTATCAGTCTTAGTTAGTAGATGAAAGAGTTGTGCTAAGTAGTCCATTTAGTAGATGAAAGAGTTGTGCTAAGTTATGTTTCAATAGCCTCAATTTTAGACCTTGTCTCAGCAATACTCTTTTGCAAATATTCCACCGTGAGTACAATAATATCAAGGGAGCATTTATTTAATATTTTTTTGTATTTATCACAGAATTCCTCATTATCAGCAAACAAAGTCGGGCGCAAATTACTGCTAAGGCCTCTTGGGATTTTGTTCTGATGGTGGTATTCCGCCAATGTAGTACAATGTAAATCGTGTAAGATTAAGCATTTTTTCTCTCTCTCATAATCTCTTGTTCGCAACTCCTGTGCTGGAGTTTTAAGAAAATCATTTGAGCCAGTAACCTGTGAAAGTATACTGGAACTAGTGGCCGTGTCATAGGCAAATGTATCCAAAGACATGGGGAAAGCAGGTGCAAAGACTAAGCAATAATACTGTTCAAGTGAAATTAGTCTGCACTCAGCTAAATATAGAGGGTGCTGGTGTAACGGACCATATTCCTAAATCACAGTAACAAGAAAAATACACCGCACTCACGGATGGAATATGTTGCAAAAAGATCATATAACAATTTATTTGTGTACATACACATCAGAGACAAAATTGTAAGTATATGCTACATAAATGACGTTTCGAACCCAACCGGGTTCTTAATCATACTTCGCTGTGGAAAAAAAGGAAAAACATACAAAACATGTATTTTGTTATTTATTTTTATTTTTTATATTTCATTTTGCATTATTTTTTCCGTAGTTCATATTGTCTTTATTTTTTACTTTTTGTTTACATTATTCCTTATATTTCCAAGTTTCGATTTTTTGCATTGTTCTTTATTTTTCTTTATTTTCTTTATTTATCAATTGATTTGTTTTTTATTTTGCATCATTTTTCATTATTTTATTATTTTTTTATTTTTTCCTTTTATTATTTCTTTTTTCTTTTATTATTCTTTTTTCTTTTGTTTATTTTCATTATTTTTCAAACTACATCATGATTTTGTGTCCATATCTTTTCTCAATGACTACCAGGTGGTCCGATTAGGATCCCCCTAGGATTATAACCACAATTAACTATGTCACGGTTTGCTCTGCCTTTTGTTTATATTCCCCTCACTGACCTAGTTTGCACACTCTGGCTATTTTTTATATTGGCCAGTTATATTAAGCCCTCTTACCATTTATATATGACACCACCTCATACAGTTCCTGTATTGGCCATTGTTTGCATGTCCTGTGGCGTTATTTTAGCAACCTGTTCTACTGCGCAGGCGCCGGTATACACACAATACGCGGCCTTTCTTTCCCCTAGCTCTGGCATTTCCTAGCCGCTACTGCACAGGCGCCGGTTTGCTGTAGTGTCCTGGAGTCCATGGCAATGTTCTCGCATGCGCGGTGGATAGGCGGCATTGCGCAACGTCATGTCTGGTCCCACACAGGCCATTTCTGGCCAGCGCTGCCTCCATGAGGCTTTATAATACAGCGGTCACTTACCTCTACACATGCAGCACAGCAGGGCGAGGGAGCGCCGCTCTTCACAGACTTACCAACAGGTATTATGTAACAGCGCATACTATTGACTCCTCATCGATTGGACTTATTATCCAGGGTACTAAATGCATATTCATGTTCACAGGCTCTACCGTATAGTGGATGCCTCCTACAGGTATTCGTAACACACTACAATGGCCGTTTCTCCATATTTTAGCATTTCCTTAACTGTCACACTGTTCCCTACAGCATAACTACTCTATGCATAATTCTTTACCGGCTGGGAGATTCACAATTTTCTACATAGTAATATAAGGTAAAACTGATTTCTCTTGCCCCTCTCCATTGTGGTTCTTTGGTGTTTTGGTGAGTTTTTGGTGATTGTTTGGTGAATTTCTGGTGATGTTTCACCCTTCCTTTTGGACTGGTGTATATTCATATCTTCAGTCAGATTCTCTCTTTGGGGCTACCTTCATGGGTTCTACGCCATTTGTGTTCATATTGTTGTTTTTGTATATATGATTTACATGTTTTGTATGTTTTTCCTTCTTTTCCTCAGCGAAGTATGATTAAGAACCCGGTTGGGTTCGAAACGTCATTTATGTACGCTTTTTACTGCATATGCTTACAATTTTGTCTCTGATGTGTATGTACACAAATAAATTGTTATATGATCTTTTTGCAACATATTCCATCCGTGAGTGCGGTGTATTTTTCTTGTTCCTCCATACATACTGTATGTGACATGGTCTCCCGGTACCTACCTACACATTTCTTCCTCCCACAACAGCACCCAAGACTTTTCCCGTGCTTCCCCTATACTCTGGAAATCTCTTCCCCAACACATCAGGCTCTCGCCTATCATGGAAACCTTCAAAAGGAACCCGAAGACCCACCTCTTCTGACAAGCCTACAACTTGCAGCGATCCTCTGTCTGCTGAACCGCCGCATGACCAACTCTACCCTCTCCTAGTGTATTTTCACCCATTCCTTGTAGACTGTGAGCCCTCGCGGCAGGGTCCTCTATTCTCCTGTACTTGTGTGTGCCTTGGTTTACTCATGTTTATTGTACGTGTAAAGTGCCTTGGAATAAAAGGCGCTATAAAAATGTATAATAATAATAATTATATAGCGCCATTAATTAAACAGCACTTTACAGACATTATCATCACTGTCCCCATTGGGGCTCACAATCTTGATTTCCTATCAGTATGTCTTTGGATTGTGGGAGGAAACCCGAGTACCTGTAGGAAACTCGTGCAAACACAGGGATAACATACAAAGTCCAAGTGCGAATGATGGGATTTGAACCCAGAACCCCAGGACTGCAATGTTACAGTGCTAGCCACTGAGCCACGCCCAACACATCAAGGGCTCTGCAAATGTGACATGGTGTCTGCAATTTATTCCAGCTAATTTTGCACTCTAAAAGGAGCTCTTTTCCTTCCAAGCCCTGTTGTGCACCCAAACAGTAGTTTTCCACCATACATAATGTAGAGTATCTGTGTACTGAGAAGAAATTGCACAACAAATTTTGGGTTCCCTTTTCTCCTGTTAAACTTTTGAAAATTAGAACTTTCGGGCTAAACAATATTTTCTGTGAGTTGAATGGGGTTTGAACCCTTTGAGGGATATAGTTTTAAAAATGAAATCACTTTTGGGTATTTTCTGTCATATAGACCCCTCAATGTAACTACAAATGGTGTGTGATCACCAAAAAAAAGATTTTTAAAATGCTTTTTAGAAAAATGAGAAATTGCTGGTAAAATTTTATCCCTTTTAACTTCCTGACAAAAAAAAATATTTCAAAATGAGGCTGATGTAAATTAGATATGTGGTAAATGTTATTTATTAACTATCTTTCTGTGGTATAACTATCAGGTTTAAGCGCACACATGTTAGGGGTCGAGTTCCCACCTCTGCACAGGGGGAATCTCGGGCCATCTCCCCTGCGGTTTCTTATTCTTCTTCTGCCGCAGTGGAGCCTGCTCAGCAGAGACATCAGTCCCAGCATCTCACTCAGTCTGACTGTACAAAGAGTTACTGCTGCTTTTCCTGCTTCTGCCATTGAAGTCAGTGCTGGGCAGCGGCGAGCAGATGCTTCTGGGACTAAATCCTGCTTTTCTCGTTCTGAGCATGCCCAGAGTAAGATCTCTTAGTGGCGATCAAGGGTCACATGTTCAGATACTGCAGCTAAATCCATTGGTCTTTCAGGAAGGTCCTGTAGGTGCTCAGGCTCTGTGGCAGCCTCTCATTGGTCCTTCTAGGAAGGTCCTGTACATGCTGCAACTATTTAAGGCTCGCATGCATGCATGACCACTGACTGCTCTCAGTTGGGTAGTTAGCCTGTGCCTCTGTGAAGTCTAACAGGGCGCAGTGCTTTGATTTCACAGCTACTCTGTGAAATAACAGAGTTAGTTCATACCGCCATATAGTTCCGCCGTTTGCTAGCAGCAGGTTCTCCTGCACGGTGGACCCCGGGCTGCGAACGCATCACTTACAATAAAACATTTATATTTACTCGGTGCGTTCCGCTAGCCCTAACAACACAAATTTAAACATTTGAAAATTGCAAAATTTTCTATTTTTTTTGTAAAATTTGTGATATTTCATAAGTAAACACAAATCATATTGACCAAAATTTACTGCTGTCATGGAGTGCAATGTGACATGATAAAACAGTCTCAGAATCACAGAGATATGTTAAACGATTTCAGAGTGAGTACTTCAAAGTGACACTGATCAGAATTGTAAAATGTGGTCTGGTCAGGAAGGTAAAAGCAGGCTTGGCAGTGAAGGTAAACTGAAAGAAATTAACTCGAGTCAAGTTGGTATGCATGCAAAATAGGAACATGTTCACACTGGCCAAAAAAAACAGACAAAGCCCAAGACAGAAACAAAATTAATAAAATAAATAAATACCCTATTGTATGTAAATAAGCAAAAGCAATTTTGCACATAAATAACATTGGGAAAATAACGAGATCTCGTCCAGAGATCTCGGGAGACGAGACTTTGGCACCAAGATCTCATCTTCCGAGATCGTGGGACGAGAACTCGTTGCCGATATTTCAATCTGAGCATGCACCGCCCCCGTCGGCCATTTCCCCGCAAGGCCACCACATTACAGCAATGGCTGTGTGGGGCCTCTGGGCTTTCACAAAATGCTGGCGGAGCCCCCTGCCCACAGAGCACTGCCAAACCACCCTGAGATGGGATTTTCCGGAGGCAACCGCATAGCAGAAATGGCTGTGCGAGGGCTACCGGGCTTTCACAAAATGAAGGCACAGCCCCCACACCTTTTTGAAAAATAATCCCAAAGACATTCTTCCTACAAAAATACCATGCATGAAGTAGCATTAATGCTAAATTGTATACTATAAAGGGCAGAGCGACTCAAATATATATAATAAGACAGGAGAAAAAACGAGTCAGAAGCTCATAATATACAAACGTACACAAAACTTTTATTAAATATCCATATACATAAAACTAGAACTGTTAGTGAGCAGGTGCATACGGTTCTTGGAGCAATCAGTAATATTTATAACAATATGAAGTACATGACAAAAATTCCAAATAAGTGAGTGCCGGTAGGTCCCGCCTGCACAATTGGGCCAGCACAATATAGTAAACATACCAAATCAAAGTGCAATGGTAAATTTATAAAAATATCACAGCAGTAGCAATAAGTTTAAAGCCTATCTGTATGCTGGTAGCACAAAGGGTTAACTTTGGAAGCACATTAGACATCCCTGTGAATGCCAACCACTCCCATTAGCTCCTAATAGAGCCTGCATAGCATGCCAGAAAAGCTGAGAGCAATAAAAGAGTTAAAGGATACCATATGTCCCTGTGGACTCCAAACACTCCCACTTACTCCCAGATAGTTCGGCATGTGCACATACCAGACTTGTCAAATCATGCCAGCTACTGATGCAAGAAACATGAATAAAAAAATGGTACTGCAGTTACACATAATATTTACCCATAGCGTGTTAGGCAGGTGTCCTGGGACTCACTCCCCAACGCACATTTCGGTGCGAGTCCACCTTCTTCAGGGGGCGTGGCTTTGGAGGCAACTCATCCCACCCTAAATACCCGGCATGTGTGGTCACATGGTAAAAGCGATCCAATCATAGTGATCGCATCAGCGCAAGTGCTCAGCATAGGTGCAACAAAGTACCGTATATGCATGAATAGAAGCAACCATACAATGAGATCAGTGCAGCAAAGTTCCTTATATGCATGAATAGAAGCAACCATCCCCGGGCATTAGATATAATGTGTCAGTATAGGTGCAGCAAAGTACCGTATATGCATGAATAGAAGCAGCCATGAATAGAAGCAGCCATATACATGAATAGAAGCAACCATACAATGAGATCAGTGCAGCAAAGTACCGTATATGCATGAATAGAAGCAACCATACAATGAGATCAGTGTCATAAAGGCACAAGGAAAGCCCAATGTCAGGCAAAATGCCAGACATAACAGATAAAAACATGCCCACACATCCGTCTGCAACGCAAGACAGGTCACATGAAGCGGCTGGCACCAAACCGCCACCATGCACCAAATCAAGCAGGGCAGACGGAGGGGGTACAATGAGCCGTAAATACAAAAATATACCTTTCTTTTTTGATCGCCATTGTATAGAAAGCCATAATAATAAATATGCTGAAATATCCCAAGAAAAGGGACATCGCAGCAATATCACTAGATACACTACAGTTGACAAAATGCTAATCATCAGTACTTTAAAATATCAAAGAAGTGGTTAAATAAAGTCCATATTGAAGTTCAAAGCATCCTGATAGATATTAGGCTAGATGTATTCAGGAACCACTGTTCATATCCATCAACGTACAGGTAATCCGCCGGGTACGGGGATACATCTTGAAAAGGGCATGTAACAGATGTTGGAACATACAGTTAGGTCCATATATATTTGGACAGAGACAACATTTTTCTAATTTAGGTTATAGACAATACCACAATGAATTTTAAACAAAACAATTCAGATGCAGTTGAAGTTCAGATTTTCAGCTTTCATTTGAGGGTCCACATTAAAATTGGATGAAGGGTTTAGGAATTTCAGCTCCTTAACATGTGCCACCCTGTTTTTAAAGGGACCAAAAGTAATTGGACAGATTCAATATTTTAAATTAAATGTTCATTTTTAGTACTTGGGTTGAAAACCCTTTGTTGGCAATGACTGCCTGAAGTGTTGAACTCATGGACATCACCAGATGCTGTGTTTCATCCTTTTTGAAGCTCTGCCAGGCCTTCACTGCAGTGGTTTTCAGTTGCAGTTTGTTCGTGGGCCTTCCTGTCTGAAGTTTAGTCTTTAACAAGTGAAATGCTGCTCAATTGGGTTGAGATCAGGTGACTGACTTGGCCATTCAAGAATATTCCACTTCTTTGTTTTAATAAACTCCTGGGTTGCTTTGGCTTTATGTTTTGGGCCATTGTCCATCTGTAGTATGAAACAACGACCAATCAGTTTGGCTGCATTTGGCTGGATCTGAGCACACAGTATGGCTCTGAATATCTCAGAATTCATTCGGCTGCTTCTGTTCTGTGCCACATCATCAATAAACACTAGTGACCCAGTGCCACTGGCACCCATGCATGCCCAAGCCATCACTGCCTCCCCCGTGTTTTACAGATGATGTGGTATGCTTTGGATCATGAGCTGTACCACGCCTTCACCATACTTTTCTCTTTCCATCATTCTGGCAGAGGTTGATCATGGTTTCATCTGTCCAAAGAATGTTCTTCCAGAACTGTGCTGGCTTTTTTAGATGTTTTTTTAGCAAAGTCCAGTCTAGCCTTTTTATTCTTGATGCTTATGAGTGGCTCGCACCGTGCAGTGAACCCTCTGTATTTACTTTCATGCAGTCTTCTCTTTATGGTAGATTTAGATATTGATACGCCGACCTCCTGGAGAGTGTTGTTCACTTGGTTGGCTGTTGTGAAGGGGTTTCTCTTCACCATGGAGATTATTCTACGATCATCCACCTCTGTTGTCTTGCGTGGGCGCCCAGGTCTTTTTTGCATTGATGAGTTCACCAGAGCTTTCTTTCTTTCTCAGGATGTACCAAACTGTAGATTTTGCCACTCCTAATATTGCAGCAATTTCTCGGATGGTTTTTTCTGTTTTTGCAGCTTAAGGATGGCTTGTTTCACCTGTATGGAGAGCTCCTTTGACCACATGTTTACTTCACAGCAATACCTTCCAAATACATGCACCAGACCTCAAATCAACTCCAGACCTTTTATCTGCTTAATTGAGAATGACATAACGAAGGGATTGCCCACACCTGTCCATGAAATAGCCTTGGAGTCAATTGTCCAATTACTTTTGGCCCCTTCAAAAACAGGGTGACACATGTTAAGGAGCTGAAACTCCTAAACCCTTCATCCAATATTAATGTGGATACCCTCAAATGAAAGCTGAAAATCTGAACTTCAACTGCATCTGAATTGTTTTGTTTAAAATTCATTGTGGTAATGTCTATAACCAAAATTAGAAAAATGTTGTCTCTGTCCAAATATATATGGACCTAACTGTATATGCTATATATGATTGATCACTAAAAAAATAAGAATAAAAAACATAAATGTCAAAACATAAAACTAAAATTGATTAAAAAAAGGCCAAAAAGCCATTAAAAGACATACAACAGCAGAAGGCAGGATAATCTTAGGGAAAACACAAAGAGACAACTAATATCTCACAAAGCGCATGTGAGTAATGGTCGGAGGAATGAAGCAAACCCCTGTGATTCATTGAGACCGTGGGGGGACATTGTGCCCAAGATGGTAATCCATCTGCATTCTTTTTGGGCAAGTAAGCATTTAATGTCCCCACCACGGATCCCCAGTTGGATGTGCTGAATCCCTCTGACCAGAAAGGATTTCGGATCACATTGGTGGAAATTTCGAAAGTGCCTAGGTATGGTCTTTAGCAAAGTTTGGTCAGTGACCGATGCCGCTGCAAGTATGTCACGCACGTGCTCACGAGTATGTGTTTTGAGCTGGCGTGACGTTAGCCCTATATAGATTTTGTTACAGTCACACGTAGCGTAATAGATCACCTGTGCAGTTGCACAGGTGATATGCTGTCTGATATTAAAGTTACGTGTTCCATCCGATGAGGTAAATGTGTTTGTTCTTAAAATATTCTTACAAGCTACACATCTACCACAGTGAAAGCACCCCTGTGGTGGTCTTCGGGAATTAAAGGGGCTTTTGATATCTGGTATGTAGTGAATTATTACCAGCATATCTCCCAAATTCTGGCTGCGTCTTGCTGTCATTAGTGGATCCTTAGGTAAGTATTTTGATAGTATTGGATCCGTCTGTAACACGTTCCAATGCCGTTTTAGGCTCTCCCTCATCTGCATCCACTGACCATTATAGGTGGATATGAATCTAACTTGGTCATCACCTTTTTTGGTTTTTGGTTGGCCATGTAAAAGGGTGGAGCGGCTACTACTCTTTGCCCGCATATATCCCCGCTTGATGCAACGTTCACTGTACCCACGCATCCGAAACCTGTCACGTAAATCCATCGCCTGAGCCTCAAATCTTTCCTCAGATGAGCAAATACATCTCATTCTGAGGAATTGGCCCACTGGGATGGCCCTAATGGTGGCTGTAGGATGGCCCGAACTCGCATGTAGCAAAGCATTGACCGAGGTGGGCTTACAGTATACGTCAGTCTGCAACTGCAAGTGTTCATCCACCAATATTTTGACATCCAGAAAGTCCACCTCGGTCCTCCTGTATGTATATGTCAATTTGATATTATACATATTGGAGTTCAGGCCATCCATAAAATCCCAGAGCTGCTGTTCACCACCCTGCCACACAATATAAACGTCATCGATATAGCGTAACCAGTACTGCACATGGTCTGCAGCCCGAACGCCCTCTCCCCCAAAAATCTCTCTCTCCCAAAACCCTAGGAAGAGATTGGCGAAAGAGGGCGCACAGGCCGCCCGCATGGCAGTGCCGCACCGCTGTAGATAGAATACATTGCGAAAGACAAAGAAATTGACTAAAATTTACTGCTGTCATGGAGTGCAATGTGTCATGATAAAACAGTCTAAGAATCACAGGGATATGTTAAACCATTTCAGAGTGAGTACTTCAAAGTGACACAGATCAGAATTGTAAAATGTGGTCTGGTCAGGAAGGTGAAAGCAGGCTTGGCAGTGAAGGTAAACTGAAAGAAATTAACTCGAGTCAAGTTGGTATGCATGCAAAATAGGAACATGTTCACACTGGCCAGCGCGCTATGTTCCGGAAGTATTTTTCTGTGTTCTGGAACATAGTGCACTGGCGCATGCGCAGTAATGCTTTTCGGCTTTGCCCGCAGATGGGCAAAGCATACTGCGCGTGCACGAGACAAGATTGCATTGCACGTGCAAACTATGGCGGACACCTACTCCAATTCTGGAAAACATTGCGGACAGTGGGGAAGGATGGGGTGGAGGAAAAAATAAGAAACACCGCCCATCGCCCAAGATTGCATTGCACACGCGCAACTGTGGAGGACACCTACTCCAATTCCGGAAAATATTGTGGACAGCGGGAAAGGATGGGGTGGAGGAAAAAAGAAAAACACCACCCATCGGACCGGACAAAGCCCACCAAATTCAGGTGACAGAGTCCCTTTAATTGTGGGATAGCAGACTTTTGTTGTGCGAGTGGGTTTCTTTGGGAAGCGCCATACTTGACATAGTAATGGTCATAAAAAGAGTATTGTAGGTGGGAACAATAAACGGCTTCAATAATTACTGTGTATGTGCCACAATATATGTCCAACTCCTTGTTTATAGAAATTTGGAGCTATGCATATTTATATATATATATATATATATATATATATATATAATTTTTTCACTTTTTTTTCTAATTGTGTGTGTGTGTGATTGATGATGGGGAGGGCTAATTGGAATCTTTGCTATGGGACCCTGTGAATTCTATGTATAGCCCTTACCTGGGTATCTGTTGTCTGGACAGAAGTTTTAAATATAATTATTTTACCCGCAAAGTCCATGTAATGATCAGAAAAACTGCATGTCATAATAAAGATTTTGCAAAGTTTTGTTGGCTCATGTATTATTTATTGCCGTGATCACCAGATCCATAGTACAGTGCAGTTTGCTTCCTCAAAACGGTGGTGTCGACCAAGCACAAATTATCAGTAAAGAAAAGCATTTTACATTTATCTATTGCTGAGAGTCATTATTTGCAACAGAAAAAAATGCAAGAATAAAAGTGACTTTTTAAATCAGCCAACATTAATCATGCTAACCGGTGTGCCTGGAACTATACAACTCCCTTTTCCAAAGACAGTTAAGCTCTCAAATGAATCACTTATTGGATTTCAAGAACATCTAACACACTCTAGCTACCCTATGCCTTGATCCCAGATGAATATTTCAGCAGCAACTATTAAAAATAGAAGTCTAAGTAATGACTTTCATTTGGAAACAAAACTTCATGTAAAATAAATGGCATTTGAGTTATGGAAAATACAATTGGTTTGTCATCCAAATTAATAAATGTAAAGTGAAATAAAGCAGAAATTAATTTTGTGAAGGCTTTTTTCACATCAACTTTTTTCCTCCTTTAAAGTGGAGCTCCCAATTTACACATTTAATGGAAGACTATGATGGATGCCAAGCAGTGGCATCTGTCACTTCTTTGTGAAAAAAATTACACCTCTCTGTTCATGTTTTCTTACTGAGTGCTTCTTATGAAATAGCACAAATGCCTGAGATATATCATTAATAAAAAAAAGAATAAAGCTCAATGTATATTGATTTCAATTTGGAGTCAGTGTAGCGTCCAAGTGTAGTGAAAAAAGCCCAATAAACATATAAAAAACACTTCCCAAGTGTCTCTAAATGACAAATGGATAGAGGTGCATTCTCTACGTTTTCCTGTCTGGACCAGAAGAACAAATTGGAGGTGATGGTATAATGACTGATGACGTGGATCGGCAAGATTCAGACAGCAGAGTATACAGGACAGCAAACAAGCAAGAAAAGCAGGTAGCACAGAAATAATAGAGCAAGCTGTGGCAAAAACCACTGTAACACTAACTGTATAGGAAACTGGTCTCTTCTGTCAGGGAAGCAGTTAGTCACAGGAATGCAAACTAGTATGTTCCAGCAGGGCAATGGTTAAACACAGTAGATACGTGAAGTAAATGCAGTCTGCTATTTTTCAATGTGGCAAAATTTAATAGCAGCAATGTAACAGAGAAGTAAAGGTAAACTGGAGATTACCCTGAAGAGATGTATAACTTTAATTGCAAGAACGAGCTGTGAACAGGACTGAGCACAGTTACAAGTAGTCTGTAACTTGGGAGTTACGATGGGAGTTAGATGTGGACAATATCTAGTATGTTGAACTGACCTTTGAAATAACACAGGTTGTTGCATAGAACTGATAAACAGAAAAGATGATACACTAGTGAATAGAGCTTAATTGAAGGGCAAAATACCCAAAGAGTATGTTAAAGCCCGATAAATAAACTTTTTATTTCAACAGAATTAAAATAAATAAATATACAAACTCTAAATATTACAGAAGCTGCTGTGCAGGGACTTGCTCAACCATATATTCAGTGGCATCTTATACATCATGGTAAATAAACAGATTGCCAAGCTGTGATTCTAAATGCAATGAGATACACTTTTCCGCTTTTCACAACATCGGCAAAACAGTAAAAAATCATGATTATGCCTAAATATAATGATCACTTTTTTGTGTGATGTCCCCACCGCCCCAACACACATTTTGCTCTTTCTTCATCAGAGGCGTGTGTTGGGAAGGGGAGATCATGATTAAATTATAATAACTGACCAATCAGAATGCTAGGTGGGGAATTACAAGACTGGTAGTGTGTTAGTAACAAGACTGGAGGTCAGATTCTGTATGATGCGGAAGCCGTCACGCTCGCATGGCACATGCGTGATTTACATCACTTACAGGAAATAGGCATCTTGGTTTGCAGATGTGGATTGCAAACACACCAGCGCAGCAATGGAGACAATGCATGCTCTCCAAATTGGCCACTTGCTAAAATTCCAGTGAGGCGAAAACGAAGCATGCGCACTTTATGGGTAAGCTATGAAATCAGTACTGTTTTTACCGATAAATGGAAAAATCCTGGCTCATCAAGGGAACCTGCCGATGTGTATTCAAGTAACTACTGTACATGGAACAAAACAGAGATAATGAAATAAGTATAAAAATAAAAGGAAATTAAAATGAAAATGTTTACATAAAGAATTTATAGCAAAAATGAAGTAGTAATAAAATAAATAAAAGTAAAGAATAAAGACAAAAAGTTACATGTGGATGAATTAGGTAAATACATAAAATGTGGGGAATGAAATATAATGTGGGTAATGAAATGTAGCATACCGTTAAATAAATTTAGTGAATTAGTGGAAATAAGTGTATAGTAATAAGTGGATCTACTTGCTAAGACAATGAATGGCTCATAATAATGAGCTTAACCCCTTAACCCAGGAGGTATTTTCGTTTTTGAGTTTCCTTTCTTTGCTCCCCTTCTACCCAGAGCCATAACTTTTTTATTTTTCAGCCAATTTGGCCATGTGAGGGCATTTTTTGCAGGATGAGTTGTACTTTTGAACGACACCATTGCTTTTTATTCCAAATTGCAAGTGTGGTGAAATTGCAAAAAAATGCAATCACATAGTTGTTGTTTTTTTTTCTTTTACCATGTTCACCAAATGCTAAAACTGATTTGCCATTATGTTTCTCCAGGTCATTACGAGTTCATAAACACCAAATATGTCTAGGTTCTTTTTTATCTAAGTGATGAAAAAAATGCCAAAGTTTGTTAAAAAAACAAACATTTTTCGTGTTGGATGAGGGCATATTTTTCGCGCGCTGAGCTCATGTTTCTAATGATACCATTTTGGTGCAGATATAATTTTTGCCATTATTGCATTTTAATGCAACCAAAAAACGTAATTCTGTCGACTTTTTTCTCGTTACACCGTTTAGCTATTGGGTTAATTCTTTTTTATATTGCTGGATCAGGCGATTCTGAAAGCATAGATACGAAATATGTGTATTTTTGATTTTTTTTATTGTTTTATTTTGAATGAGGCGAATGGGGGACCATTTAAACTTTTATATATATTTTTAATATTTTTAAAAACATTTTTTTTATTTTTGACATGCTGTAATAGTCTCCATGGGAGACTAGAAGCTGCCATAACCCGATCGGATCAGCTACATACAGGCAATGATCAGATCGCCTGCATGTAGCAGAATTGCTCACCTGTTATGAGCGCCGCTCATTGCAATTCGGCAATGACAACTAGGGTTGAGCGACTTTTAGTTTTTTAGGGTCGAGTCAGGTTTCGCGAAACCTGACTATCTCAAAAGTCGAGTCGAGTGAAATCGGCCGATTATCGCGAAAAGTCGGGGATCGACCGAAACACGAAACCCAATGCAAGTCAATGGGGGAGCATAGTCGGCAGTGAGTGGTGGCTAGGAAAACATGTACAGTGCCCATTTTAATGGCAAAAACATACATTCTTGTTTCTGTATTTATTTAATGCCTCATCACTACCTACTTCCTTTAATTCTCTAAATGCTTTCTTTTTGTCACTTATTGCGCCCCTTACAGCTCTATTTAGTCATATTGGTTTCCTCCTATTTCTAGTATGTTTATTCCCATATGATATATACTGTGCACAGGTCCTATCCAGGATGCTAATAAATGTCTCCCATTTTCGTTGTGTATTTTTGTGTCTCAGGATATCGTCCCAGTTAATTGCACCAAGATCCTCTCTCATCCGTTGGAAATTTGCCCTCCTGAAGTTTAGTGTCCTTGCAACCCCTCTATTACACATCTTTTTAAAGGATACATAATTAATTTAATTAGTTAATATTTTTTTTTTGTTCTTTATCAGAGTTTTTTTTAAATGTTTTAAACTTTTTTTTTACTTTTTCACATTGTCCTAGGATAGGACATAAACTGTATAGTGACAGATCGCTGATCTGATTGCATCGCGTTGTGCTGATGGGAGCATCGATCATGGGCGTTGCTGTGGGGTATAGCTCCCACATAGAGGTGACACCCACAAACGATAGCTGCTGCATTCAGCTTGAGCGTAGTTCCCGCGGTGTAGTATATATACGCAGCATGTCGGAAAACGGGTAAACTCTATGGATAATCCAAGAAAGACTTTGAAATGTTTTTTTCTTAGTTTTATATAACACCGCAATGTTACACTAGCCACGTTAAGCTGTAGGGATGGCTAATTAAGTCAAGAAAAGAAAAGTTACTTTTTTCTAGTTTTATCTACCATTATAATATAACATTAAGCACCTTAAGCTGTATGGATGACAATATAGTCAATTTTTTCACCCCCAAAAACAGAATGTGGCCACGAGCAGCAGCTATATACTTAGCAACAAAATGCAAAGTCCTAAACCCTGCCTACAGGCTGTATTCTGACCATCTCCCTGCTTCTGCAATTGTCCCTAGGCTAAATGCAGAATGTATCTGATACAAACAGCAAAAATCAGTAATAGCCCTTTGAAGAACTGTTTATATTATGGTTCAACATCAACATCAGCATAACCACTAGTGGACACTAGGGTTGAGCGACTTTTAGTTTTTTAGGGTCGAGTCGGGTTTCGCGAAACCCGACTATCTCAAAAGTCGAGTCAAGTGAAATCGGCCGATTATCGCGAAAAGTCGGGGATCGACCGAAACACGAAACCCAATGCAAGTCAATGGGGGAGAATAGTCGGCAGTGAGTGGAGGCTAGGAAAACATGTACAGTGCCATTTTAATGGCAAAAACATACATTCTTTTTACTGAAGCTTGTAACATAGTAACATAGTAACATAGTAACATAGTTAGTAAGGCCGAAAAAAGACATTTGTCCATCCAGTTCAGCCTATATTCCATCATAATAAATCCCCAGATCTACGTCCTTCTACAGAACCTAATAATTGTATGATACAATATTGTTCTGCTCCAGGAAGACATCCAGGCCTCTCTTGAACCCCTCGACTGAGTTCGCCATCACCACCTCCTCAGGCAAGCAATTCCAGATTCTCACTGCCCTAACAGTAAAGAATCCTCTTCTATGTTGGTGGAAAAACCTTCTCTCCTCCAGACGCAAAGAATGCCCCCTTGTGCCCGTCACCTTCCTTGGTATAAACAGATCCTCAGCGAGATATTTGTATTGTCCCCTTATATACTTATACATGGTTATTAGATCGCCCCTCAGTCGTCTTTTTTCTACACTAAATAATCCTAATTTCGCAAATCTATCTGGGTATTGTAGTTCTCCCATCCCCTTTATTAATTTTGTTGCCCTCCTTTGTACTCTCTCTAGTTCCATTATATCCTTCCTGAGCACCGGTGCCCAGAACTGGACACAGTACTCCATGTGCGGTCTAACTAGGGATTTGTACAGAGGCAGTATAATGCTCTCATCATGTGTATCCAGACCTCTTTTAATGCACCCCATGATCCTGTTTGCCTTGGCAGCTGCTGCCTGGCACTGGCTGCTCCAGGTAAGTTTATCATTAACTAGGATCCCCAAGTCCTTCTCCCTGTCAGATTTACCCAGTGGTTTCCCGTTCAGTGTGTAATGGTGATATTGATTCCTTCTTCCCATGTGTATAACCTTACATTTATCATTGTTAAACCTCATCTGCCACCTTTCAGCCCAAGTTTCCAACTTATCCAGATCCATCTGTAGCAGAATACTATCTTCTCTTGTATTAACTGCTTTACATAGTTTTGTATCATCTGCAAATATCGATATTTTACTGTGTAAACCTTCTACCAGATCATTAATGAATATGTTGAAGAGAACAGGTCCCAATACCGACCCCTGCGGTACCCCACTGGTCACAGCGACCCAGTTAGAGACTATACCATTTATAACCACCCTCTGCTTTCTATCACTAAGCCAGTTACTAACCCATTTACACACATTTTCCCCCAGACCAAGCATTCTCATTTTGTGTACCAACCTCTTGTGCGGCACTGTATCAAACGCTTTGGAAAAATCGAGATATACCACGTCCAATGACTCACCGTTGTCCAGCCTATAGCTTACCTCTTCATAAAAACTGATTAGATTGGTTTGACAGGAGCGATTTCTCATAAACCCATGCTGATATGGAGTTAAACAGTTATTCTCATTGAGATAATCCAGAATAACATCCCTCAGAAACCCTTCAAATATTTTACCAACAATAGAGGTTAGACTTACTGGCCTATAATTTCCAGGTTCACTTTTAGAGCCCTTTTTGAATATTGGCACCACATTTGCTATGCGCCAGTCCTGGGGAACAGACCCCGTCGCTATAGAGTCCCTAAAAATAAGAAATAATGGTTTATCTATTACATTACTTACTTCTCTTAGTACTCGTGGGTGTATGCCATCCGGACCCGGAGATTTATCTATTTTAATCTTATTTAGCCGGTTTCGCACCTCTTCTTGGGTTAGATTTGTGACCCTTAATATAGGGTTTTCATTGTTTCTTGGGATTTCACCTAGCATTTCATTTTCCACCGTGAATACCGTGGAGAAGAAGGTGTTTAATATGTTAGTTTTTTCCTCGTCATCTACAACCATTCTTTCCTCACTATTTTTTAAGGGGCCTACATTTTCAGTTTTTATTCTTTTACTATTGATATAGTTGAAGAACAGTTTGGGATTAGTTTTACTCTCCTTAGCAATGTGCTTCTCTGTTTCCTTTTTGGCAGCTTTAATTAGTTTTTTAGATAAAGTATTTTTCTCCCTATAGTTTTTTAGAGCTTCAATGGTGCCATCCTGCTTTAGTAGTGCAAATGCTTTCTTTTTACTGTTAATTGCCTGTCTTACTTCTTTGTTTAGCCACATTGGGTTTTTCCTATTTCTAGTCCTTTTATTCCCACAAGGTATAAACCGCTTGCAGTGCCTATTTAGGATGTTCTTAAACATTTCCCATTTATTATCTGTATTCTTATTTCTGAGGATATTGTCCCAGTCTACCAGATTAAGGGCATCTCTAAGCTGGTCAAACTTTGCCTTCCTAAAGTTCAGTGTTTTTGTGACTCCCTGACAAGTCCCCCTAGTGAAAGACAGGTGAAACTGCACAATATTGTGGTCGCTATTTCCTAGATGCCCAACCACCTGCAGATTTGTTATTCTGTCAGGTCTATTAGATAGTATTAGGTCTAAAAGTGCTGCTCCTCTGGTTGGATTCTGCACCAATTGTGAAAGATAATTTTTCTTGGTTATTAGCAGAAACCTGTTGCCTTTATGGGTTTCACAGGTTTCTGTTTCCCAGTTAATATCCGGGTAGTTAAAGTCCCCCATAACCAGGACCTCATTATGGGTTGCAGCTTCATCTATCTGCTTTAGAAGTAGACTTTCCATGGTTTCTGCTATATTTGGGGGTTTGTAACAGACCCCAATGAGAATTTTGTTACCATTTTTCCCTCCATGAATTTCGACCCATATGGACTAGACATCCTCATTTCCTTCGCTAATATCCTCCCTTAAAGTGGACTTTAGACAAGACTTTACATAGAGACAAACCCCTCCTCCTCTCCGATTTTTACGATCCTTTCTAAACAGACTGTAACCCTGTAAGTTAACTGCCCAGTCATAGCTTTTATCTAACCATGTCTCGGTTATTCCCACTATGTCAAAGTTACCTGTAGATATTTCTGCTTCTAGTTCTTCCATCTTGTTTGTCAGGCTTCTGGCGTTTGCGAGCATGCAGTTTAGAGAATTTTGTTTTGTTCCAATCTCCTCGCTGTGGATTGTTTTAGAAATGTTCTTACCTCCCATCTGAGTATGTTTTCCTGGGTCTTCTTTGTTCAAGTCTAATGTTTTTCTTCCCGTCCCCTCTTCTTCTAGTTTAACGCCCTCCTGATGAGTGTAGCGAGTCTTCTGGCGAATGTGTGTTTCCCAGGTTTGTTGAGGTGTAGTCCGTCTCTGGCGAGGAGTCCATCGTACCAGTAATTCACACCGTGGTCCAGGAATCCGAATCCTTGTTGTCTGCACCATCGTTTTAGCCAGTTGTTCGCATCAAGGATCCTGTTCCATCTCCTGGTGCCATGCCCGTCTACTGGAAGGATAGAAGAAAAAACTACCTGTGCATCCAGTTCCTTTACTTTCTTCCCCAACTCTTCAAAGTCCTTGCAGATTGTCGGTAGGTCCTTCCTTGCCGTGTCATTGGTGCCAACATGTATCAGAAGAAATGGGTGGACGTCCTTGGAGCTGAAGAGCTTTGGTATCCTATCGGTCACATCCTTGATCATCGCACCTGGAAGGCAGCATACTTCTCTTGCAGTTATGTCCGGTCTGCAGATGGCTGCTTCTGTGCCTCTCAGTAGTGAGTCTCCCACCACCACCACTCTTCGTTGCTTCTTCGCTGTACTTTTTGCTGTCACTTGTTGCTGTGTGCCCTTTTCTTTTTTGCTTGCTGGTATTGCTTCATCCTTAGGTGTGCCATCTTCATCCTCTACAAAGATTTGATATCGGTTCTTCAGTTGTGTGGTTGGTGATTTCACCATGGTCTTCTTGCTTCTTTTGGTCACATGCTTCCACTCATCTGCTTTTGGAGGTTCTCTGACACTTTTTTCACCTTCTGTGACCAGTAGAGATGCTTCTGTTCTGTCTAGAAAGTCTTCATTCTCTTTGATGAGTTTCAAAGTTGCTATTCTTTCTTCCAGACCCCGCACCTTTTCTTCTAAAAGGGCCACTAGTCTACACTTCTGACAGGTGAAATTTGATTCTTCTTCTGGTCGATCTGTGAACATGTAGCACATGCTGCAGCTTACCATGTAGGTTGTCACATCTGCCATGTTGCTCCTAGATCCTGCTGACTTGCTGTGTGTTTTCCTTCTTGTGTAATCTACTCAGCCAAGCTCTCTTGCAATATTATCCTACAGGCAAAAATTTGCGCGCCGTAAGGCTTGAATCCCTGGTTTGGTCATGCTTTCCAAGCAGCTGGTCCCGGCTGTACCCAACGATCTTCTAGCTTAGGGAGACTTCGCTTTTCCCAGAAGGCACCTGGAATATGCAAATTAGCCTCCTCAAGCTTGAATCCCTGGTTTGGTGATGCTTTCCAAGCAGCTGGTCCCGGCTGTACCCAACGATCTTCTAGCTTAGGGAGACTTCGCTTTTCCCAGAAGGCACCTGGAATATGCAAATTAGCCTCCTCAAGCTTGAATCCCTGGTTTGGTGATGCTTTCCAAGCAGCTGGTCCCGGCTGTACCCAACGATCTTCTAGCTTAGGGAGACTTCGCTTTTCCCAGAAGGCACCTGGAATATGCAAATTAGCCTCCTCAAGCTTGAATCCCTGGTTTGTCAATCTTAATTTACCTTATAATAATAGTAAGGCATTGGAAATTGGGGGTCATTTGGCTAAAGTTGTGGGGGGTATGGCTGGTTCAAGTATTTAGTGGGCCCAGGAAATCTGGACCACGTCATGGCAGTGGAGCAGGGAGAGGTATGTATTTCAACTTTGCAAGTGCTGTGATCCTGAGCAAGCAGGGGGGGCCCACTCGTTGGCATTGGCACTGGCACAGGGCCCCTCAAAGTATGGCGGTGTGTTTGCACGGCGGGGGCGCCTCCCACCGGCAGCGACACTTTTGCGTACTATGAGGGGCCCTGTGCCAGTGACGTCGCCAATGAGTTTCCCCCCTACACCTGATGAAGGAACCTGCACTTTCATCTGCACCTTCCTCTTTGTCCCCGTGTAAGGTGTTATGGTATGCGGGAAGGGTAACCTGACTTTCAACAGGGTCACAATCTTGCTGTGTAGCGTGCACGGGGAATGTTGCGTTATGGGTCAATGTACCAGCAGACTCATCTATCACTGGCTGGGCAATGGGCAGGATGAGGAGGAAACACAGATATAAGCCCAAATAATAAAGTGGGCTAAATGCAGTTCAAAATTGGTAACAGGACTAACCAGGGGGCATTGCTTTGTTCAGTGGAGTACAACTGTAATGAGAGGCTGAAACAGTGAGTAGGCCCAAATCAGTAAGTAGGCTAAATGCAGTTCAAAATTTGTAACAGCAGTAAACAGGCGGCACTGGTTTGTTCAGTTTGTAGGAGAACATCAAGGAGCGGCAGACACCGTTAGTGGGGCCAACAAAACAAGTAGGCCAAATGCAGTGTTATATTAAAAACAATTTAACGAGAGCCTGAAGATAGAAGCTAGGGAAAGGCAACCTGGAGAACACCTTGGAGCAGAAGACACCGTTTGTAGAACCCAGACCCAACTTGTAGGCCTAATGCAGTGCTGTTTCAACAACTACTTAACAAGAGCTTCAAGATAGAAGCCCCCTGACGAAGGCTCCGCCGAAACGCGCGTCGGGGTGATGTGGTGACCGCGGACTCTCCTCTGTACCCCTCCGTTGCCACTCCGTGTGATTTTCTCTCCGGTCTGAGGTATGCGCCACTAGGGTACTTGTATCCTGTCAGCACCTTGCATTTACAACCATTGTTTGTGGTAATTTATTCATATATTTTAGAGGTACGCGTCATTAGGGTACTTGTATCCTGCCAGCACCTTTTATTCCATCTATTGTTTGTGGCAAACATATATACATATATTTTTGTGTCTTCCATCATACTATCCGTTGGGGTTACGGAGTTATTTATACTTATATTTGCAGATCACTTAGGCATGTCATGACCATTACAAATGTTATGATAAATGCGCATTTCTCCATTCTATGCATGGCATGTCTTGTATGTATGCTATGTATTATCTTCAGCCGCGGATCACCCATCCCATTCAGTTTTGTTTATATGCACTATGGTCTTATCCACTGATCCTGTCTGGTTTTATATAACATATTATGTTCTCTAATAAAGTTGTATATTTTTATATTTAATTCCTGGCCTTTGGATCGTCTTTTGTTCTTTTGGGTTTTTGTTTGTCATTTTGCCGATTGGCCACTTACAGGTCCTATTGGTAGTGACAATATGATACTTTATTAATTAGTCATCCTTTGATTTGCATTATGTCACTCAGATTTTTGTTGGTGTTTTCTTCTAAGATAGAAGCTAGGGAGAGGCAACCTGGAGAACACCTTGGAGCGGCAGACACCGTCTCTACAACCCAGACCCAACTTGTAGGCCTAATGCAGTGTTGTTTCAACAACAACTTAATGAGAGCTTCAAGATAGAAGCTAGGGAGAGGCAACCTGGAGAACATCTTGGAGCGGCAGACACCGTCTCTACAACCCAGACCCAACTTGTAGGCCTAATGCAGTGTTGTGTCAACGAGAGCCTGAAAATGGAATTTCAGGACAAGAAGTCATGAGAACAGCACGGAGCGGCATACACCGTTAGTAGGCCCCAACCACACTAGTAGGCCAAATTCAGTGTAATATTAACAACTACTTAAGGAGAGCCTGAAAATGGAATTTCAGGACAGGAAACCAGGGGAACAGCAAGGAGCGGCAGACACCGTTAGTAGGCCCCAACCCAACTAGTAGGCCAAATGCAGTTTTTCCATTTAACAACTATTTAACAAGCGCCTGAAGATAGAAGCTCAGGAAAGACAACCACGAGAACACCTTGGAGCGGCAGACACTGTTAGTAGGCCCCAACCAAACTAGTAGCCCCATTGCAGTTGTTCGATTAAAAAACTATTTAACGAGAGCCTGAAGATTGAAGCTCAGGAAAGGCAACCAGGAGAACACCTTGGAGCGGCAGACACTGTTAGTAGGCCCCAACCAAACTAGTAGCCCCACTGCAGTTGTTCGATTAAAAAACTATTTAACAAGAGCCTGAAGATAGAAGCTCAGTAAAGGCAATCAGGAGAACACCTTGGAGCGGAAGACTCAGTTTGTAGACCACAACGAAACTTGTGGCCCCAATGCAGTTTTATAATTCTGACAGGCTGAAAACCAGCCTTTTTTTTTTTGTTTAGAGGAGGACAGCTGTATTAAGTGGCGCAGACAGACACTGCTAGTAGGCCTTACACCACAAAGTAGGCTCACTGCAGGTTGAAAAAAAGTTACATGGGTACATGGTCGGCATTGGTGTGCTCAGCGGAGGACAAATGGAAGGAGGGACCGCAGACTGACTTAGTAGGCCTAAAATTAAAAAAAATAGGCTCAAAGCACCTTCGATTATGTGGCAGGGGTACACAGGCAGCATTGGTGTGGTCAGCGGAGGACGATTGGAAGGAGTGTCTGACACAGTTAGTACTCCCAAAAAATAAATAGATGTTAATGTCTCACAAAACACCAAAACCAAAAAAAAAAAGGGTGGCATACTTAGGTAGAGGGGTGGGCTCCTCTGCTGAGTCTCAGACATAGTAATTTGGCGCTAAGTATTTACTGGTGTCAATATAGGACACTGACCCTGACTATTTTAACTAGCATCATACATGTCAACAAACTGGTATTGTCAGTGCCAGGCATTGAAGGATGTCAGGGCATAGACTAAACATTGTTGGAGCTGTGAGAGATAATTTTGCAAGTGGTAGAGCACTGTTTGAGCTGGGGGGGGAACTCTCTTGTGGCCGGCGGTACAGGCCCAGGGCCCCTCATGTTACAACGGTGTGTCTGACATTGGGTGCGCGCCACCACCGCCAGACACACTTTATTGTACTATGAGGGACCCAGTGGCAGTGCCGTCGACCAAAAGCGGGCACACCCACCTCTTCAGACAAACGGCACTCTCACGGGTGCTTGCGCCAAGTGGCAAGACCACGGCCCCGTGGGGGGAGTTAGCCCATTTAGGGAGGTGTAAACATGTCGTATGCTGGACAAACAGCTGCTGCAAATTAAGAGATTGGAACAGTCAGTAAGACCAGTCCACAAGCAAGACCTTTTTATAGGAAAGCTAGGTGTCAGCCGGGAAAGGTGGGGCAAAATAATTAGAAATCCATGAGTGGTTCATTTTAATGAAGGTTAGATCATCAACATTTTAGGCAGCCAGACGAGTCCTTTTTTTGGTCAATATTGAACCAGCAGCACTGAATACTCTTTCTGATAGCACACTAGCTGCTGGGCAAGCAAGCTCCTGCAATGCATATTCTGCCAATTCAGGCCAGGTGTCTATTTTGGATGCCCAGTAATCAAATGGGAATGACGGTTGAGGGAGAACATCGATAAGGGATGAAAAATAGTTAGTAACCATACTGGACAAATGTTGTCTCCTGTCACTTTGAATTGATGCTGCAGTACCTGTCCTGTCTGCGGTCATTGCGAAATCACTCCACAACCTGGTCAGAAAACCCCTCTGTCCAACGCCACTTCTGATTTGTGCAACTCTAACACCTCTGCCCTGTTGCCCCCTGCAGCTCGTGTGAGAACCATCACCGGCGCTGTGTGCTGGGAATGCCTGAATCAAACGGTCTACAAGAGTTGCTTGTTTGGTTGCTAATATTTGTTCGAGGTTCTCATGTGGCATGATATTTTGCAATTTGCCTTTATAGCGAGGATCAAGGAGGCAGGCCAACCAGTAATCATCATCGGTCATCATTTTAATAATGCGTGGGTCCCTTTTGAGGATACGTAAAGGCATAATCCGCCATGTGGGCCAAAGTTCCAGTTGTCAAATCTGCGGTTGTGCTGGGTTGAGGGGCAGTTTCAGGCAAATCTACGTCACTTGTCTCCCTCAAAAAACCTGAACCCGGCATTGCAACGCCACCAGTTGCTATTGGCCCCGGAGAAGCTTCCTCATTCAAAAAATACTCATCCCCATCATCCCCCTCGTCCTCCTCCACTTCGCCCGCTACCTCGTCCTGTAGACTGCCCTGACCAGACAATGGCTGACTGTCATCAAGGCTTCTCTCTTCCTCGGCTGCAGACGCATGCTCCTTTATATGCGTCAAACTTTGCATCAGCAGACATATTAGGGGGATGCTCATGCTTATTATGGTGTTGTCTGCACTAACCAGCCGTGCGAACGGCGGATATGCGAGCAAAGTCTGCGCACTTGGAGGAGCAGGTCGGGTAACCCCGGATAACTTTTCAGGAAGCACTGCACCACCAGGTTTAAGGTGTGAGCCAGGCAAGGAATGTGTTTCAGTTGTGAAAAAGCTATGGCAGCCATAAAATTCCTTCCGTTATCACTCACTACCTTGCCTGCCTCAAGATGTACAGTGCCCAGCCATAACTGAGTTTCTTTCTGCAAGAACTCGGACAGAACTTCCGCGGTGTGTCTGTTGTCGCCCAAACACTTCATTGCCAATACAGCCTGCTGACGCTTGCCAGTAGCTGTCCCATAATGGGACACCTCGTGTGCAACAGTGGCAGGTCTGGATGGAGTGCTCGTGTGACTGCGGTCTGTGGACGAGCTCTCGCTTCTGCAGGAGGATGAGGAGGAGGAGGAGGAGGTGGGGCGGCCGCCTACAGCCAACTGTTTCCTAGACCGTGGGCTGGGCAGAACTGTCCCAATATTGCTGTCCCCTGTGGACCCTGCATCCACCACATTAACCCAGTGTGCCGTGAAGGACACGTAACGTCCCTGGCCATGCCTACTGATCCATGCATCTGTTGTCAGGTGCACCTTTCTACTCACAGATTGCCTGAGTGCATGGACAATGCGGTCTTTTACGTGCTGGTGGAGGGCTGGGATGGCTTTTCTCGAAAAGAAGTGTCGACTGGGTAGCTCGTAGCGTGGTTCAGCGTAGTCCATCAGGGCTTTGAAAGCTTCCCTTTCAACTAACCAGTAGTGCATCATTTCTAATGAGATTAGTCTAGCAATGTGGGCGTTCAAACCCTGTGTACGCTGATGCGAGGATGAGTACTTCCTTTTCCTAACGAGAGTCTCATGTAGGGTGAGCTGGACTGGAGAGCTGCAGATCGTGGAACTAGCGGGGGTGCCGGTAGACATGGCAGACTGAGAGAGGGTTGGAGATGGTATTCTTGCTGGTGCCCTACATGCAGTGTTTCCTACTACGAAACTGGTGATTCCCTGACTGCTTTGGCGACTAAATCTGCACATTTACTGCAGGTGGTGCGGGAAATGGTGGGCTTACAGTGAGGGAAGGGATGTAGCGTTGATGACTAGCTTCATTGGCCGAGGGTGCTACAACCTTAAGGGACGTTTGGTAGTGAGTCCAGGCTTGCAAATGCATGGTGGTTAAATGTCTACACATGCAACTTGTATTTAGACTTTTAAGATTCTGACCTCTGCTTAAGGTAGTTGAACATTTTTGACAGATGACTTTGCGCTGATCATTTGGATGTTGTTTAAAAAAATGCCAGACTGCACTCTTTCTACTATCGGATACCTTTTCAGGCATTGCAGACTGAGCTTCTTTAACCGGATGTCCACGCTGTCCTACAACTGGTTTTGGTTTTGCCACGCGTTTTTGGCCAGATACGGGCCTGGCAGATGGAACCTGTTGCAATGTTGATGCCTTCTGTGGCTCCTCCTCCTCCGCTTCAGAGCTACTGCCACCTGCACCCTGTTCCCCCAATGGCTGCCAATCGGGGTCAACAACTGGGTCATCTATGACCTCCTCTTCTATATCGTGTGCAACTTTGTCTGTGTCACCGTGTAAGCCGGTGGTATAGCGTTCGTGACGGGGCACCATAGTCTCATCAGGGTCTGATTTTGGATCAGTACACTGCGAGGGCAATGTTCTGGTCTGAGTCAAAGGAACAGCATAGTAATCTGGCTGTGGCTGTGCATCTGTGCACTCCATGTCCGATTCAACTTGTAATGGGCATGGCCTGTTAACTGTTTCACTTTCTAACCCAGGAACCGTATGTGTAAAGAGCTCCATGGAGTAACCCGTTGTGTCGCCTGACGCATCCTTCTCTGTTGTTCTTGGTGAAGAAGACAAGGAAGCGACTTGTCCCTGACCGTGAACATCCACTAACGACGCACTGCTTTTACATTTAGCAGTTTCAGAAGAGGAGGCGAAAGAGCTAGAGGCTGAGTCAGCAAGGAAAGCCAAAACTTGTTCTTGCTGCTCCGGTTTTAAAAGCGGTTTTCCTAATCCCAGAAAAGGGAGCGTTCGAGGCCTTGTGTAGCCAGACGACGAACCTGGCTCAACAACTCGAGACTTAGGTGCCATATTGCTTTTCCCACGACCACCTATGCTCCACCACCACTACCATCATTACCAGCTGGCATTGACCGCCCATGGCCATGACCTCTTCCACCAGACTTCCTCATTGTTTGAAAAACGTAACCAAACTAACGGTATTTGTTACTGTAAAACCAGTTACAAGGTGAACTCAAACTTCTGTTAGATTTACATATCCCTTTATAGGTGGGTGAGACTGCAGGGAAAATCAGGCCCAACGTATAAAAGTACACAGCTTCAGTGGCAGACAGATATGCCACTAACAGGACCAACGCTGATGCAGACACTAACAATTAAAATCTCCCCCTTTTTATTTTTTCTGGGAGAATATTGAAGAAATTTGGCCCACCCTTATACAGTATATGTTCTGTGGCACAAAATTAGAGACAGATGCCACACACAGCACTGGCAATGAGGCAGAATTGCCAATCTATTTTTATTTTTTCAGGGAGAATTTAAAAGAAATCTGGCCGAGTATTACACACTAGGTTTAATGTGGCACAAAATTTGAGACAGGTGGCACACGCAGGAGTGAAACTGAAGCAGAAATGCCAATCTTAATCTCCCGCTATTTTTTTTTTCAGGGAGAATTGAAAAGAAATCTGGCCCAGTATTACACACTAGGTTTAATGTGGCACAAAATTTGAGACAGGTGGCACACACAGCACTGGCAATGAGGCAGAAATGCCAATCTTAATCTCCCACTATTTTTATTTTTTCAGGGAGAATTGAAAAGAAATCTGGCCCAGTATTACACACTAGGTTTAATGTGGCACAAAATTTGAGACAGGTGGCACACACAGGAGTGGCACTGAAGCAGAAATGCCAATCTTAATCTCCCACTACTTTTTTTTTCAGGGAGAATTTAAAAGAAATCTTGCCCAGTATTACACACTAGGTTTAATGTGGCACACAATTTGAGACAGGTGTCACACACAGGAGTGGCACTGAAGCAGAAATGCCAATCTTAATCTCCCACTACTTTTTTTTTCAGGGAGAATTTAAAAGAAATCTGGCCCACTATTACACACTAGGTTTAATGTGGCACAAAATTTGAGACAGGTGGCACACACAGCACTGGCAATGAGGCAGAAATGCCAATCTTAATCTCCCACTATTTTTATTTTTTCAGGGAGAATTGAAAAGAAATCTGGCCCAGTATTACACACTAGGTTTAATGTGGCACAAAAGTTGAGACAGGTGGCACACACAGGAGTGGCACTGAAGCAGAAATGCCAATCTTAATCTCCCACTACTTTTTTTTTCAGGGAGAATTTAAAAGAAATCTGGCCCACTATTACAGACTAGGTTTAATGTGGCACAAAATTTGAGACAGGTGGCACACACAGGAGTGGCACTGAAGCAGAAATGCCAATCTTAATCTCCCACTATTTTTATTTTTTCAGGGAGAATTGAAAATAAATCTGGCCCAGTATTACACACTAGGTTTAATGTGGCACAAAATTTGACACAGGTGGCACACACAGCACTGGCAATGAGGCAGAAATGCCAATCTTAATCTTCCACTATTTTTATTTTTTCAGGGAGACTTGAAAAGAAATCTGGCCCAGTATTACACACTAGGTTTAATGTGGCACAAAATTTGAGACAGGTGGCAAACACAGGAGTGGCACTGAAGCAGAAATGCCAATCTTAATCTCCCACTATTTTTTTTTCTGAGAGAATTTAAAAGAAATCTGGCCCAGTATTACACACTAGGTTTAATGTGGCACAAAATTTGAGACATGTGGCACACACAGGAGTGGCACTTAAGCAGAAATGCCAATCTTAATCTCCCACTATATTTATTTTTTCATGGAGAATTGAAAATAAATCTGGCCCTGTATTACACACTAGGTTTAATGTGGCACAAAATTTGAGACAGGTGGCACACACAGCACTGGCAATGAGGCAGAATTGCCAATCTTAATCTCCCACTATTTTTTTTTTCAGGGAGAATTGAAAATAAATCTGGCCCAGTATTACACACTAGGTTTAATGTGGCACACAATTTGAGACAGGTGGCACACACAGGAGTGGCACTGAAGCAGAAATGCAAATCTTAATCTCCCACTACTTTTTTTTTCAGGGAGAATTTAAAAGACATCTGGCCCAGTATTACACACTAGGTTTAATGTGGCACAAAATATGAGACAGGTGGCACACACAGGAGTGGCACTTAAGCAGAAATGCCAATCTTAATCTCCCACTATATTTATTTTTTCATGGAGAATTGAAAATAAATCTGGCCCTGTATTACACACTAGGTTTAATGTGGCACAAAATTTGAGACAGGTGGCACACACAGCACTGGCAATGAGGCAAAAATGCCAATCTTAATCTCCCACTATTTTTATTTTTTCAGGGAGAATTGAAAAGAAATCTGGCCCAGTATTACACTCTAGGTTTAATGTGGCACACAATTTGAGACAGGTGGCACACGCAGGAGTGGCACTGAAGAAAAAATACCAATCTTAATCTGCCACTACTTTTTTTTTTTCAGGGAGAATTTAAAAGAAATCTGGCCCAGTATTACACACTAGGTTTAATGTGGCACAAAATTTGAGACAGGTGGCACACACAAGAGTGGCACTGAAGCAGAAATGCCAATCTTAATCTCCCACTATATTTTTTTTTTCATGGAAAATTGAAAATAAATCTGGCCCTGTATTACACACTAGGTTTAATGTGGCACAATATTTGAGACAGGTGGCACACACAGGAGTGGCACTGAAGCAGAAATGCAAATCTTAATCTCCCACTATTTTTATTTTTTTAGGGAGAATAGAAAAGAAATCTGGCCCTGTATTACACACTAGGTTTAATGTGGCACAAAATTTGAGACAGGTGGCACACACAGGAGTGGCACTGAAGCAGAAATGCCAATCTTAATCTCCCACTACTTTTTTTTTCAGGGACAATTTAAAATAAATCTGGCCCAGTGTTACACACTAGGTTTAATGTGGCACAAAATTTGAGACAGGTGGCACACACAGGAGTGGCACAGAAGCAGAAATGCCAATCTTAATCTCCCACTACTTATTTTTTTCAGGGAGAATTTAAAATAAATCTGGCCCAGTATTACACTCTAGGTTGAATGTGGCACAGAATTTGAGACATGTGGCACACACAACTGTTGTGAATTCTGTGGCCAAGCTCCCTCCTGTGGTCGTGAGTGGTACTGCGGCTGGTTCTGTCTATAAGCTTCCTTTGGTGGATGAGAGTGGTACTGCGGCTTCTGAGTTTCCTTCCTCAGGTGATGAGGTTAAGTCATTAGGTGCTGCTCTATTTAACTCCACCTGGTGCTTTGATCCTGGCCTCCAGTCAATGTTCTAGTATTGGTCTTGCTTCCTCCTGGATCGTTCCTGTGGCCTCTCTATCCTGCATAAGCTAAGTTCTGCTTGTGTTATTTTTGTTTGCTATATTTTCTGTCCAGCTTGCTATATTGGTTTTTTCTTGCTTGCTGGAAGCTCTGAGACGCAGAGGGAGCACCTCCGTACCGTTAGTCGGTGCGGAGGGTCTTTTTGCCCCTCTGCGTGGTTGTTTGTAGGTTTTTGTGTTGACCGCAAAGCTATCTTTCCTATCCTCGGACTATTCAGTAAGTCGGGCCTCACTTTGCTAAATCTATTTCATCTCTGTGTTTGTATTTCATCTTTACTCACAGTCATTATATGTGGGGGGCTGCCTTTTCCTTTGGGGAATTTCTCTGAGGCAAGGTAGGCTTATTTTTCTATTTTCAGGGCTAGTTAGTTTCTCAGGCTGTGCCGAGTTGCATAGGGAGCGTTAGGCGCAATCCACGGCTACCTCTAGTGTGGTGTGTTAGGATTAGGGATTGCAGTCAGCAGAGTTTCCACGTCTCAGAGCTTGTCCTATGTTTTTGGTAAATGTCAGGTCACCTTGTGTGCTCTGAACTTCAAGGTCCATTGTGGTTCTGAATTACCTGTTCATAACAGTACTGGAGGCCCAAAGTACTAATGCTTCTCAATAGAGGGAAAAGAGAAGTTCTGAGACCATTTTTTTTTCTTTGCACTGTGTTCTGTCTTTCTTTTCCCCTTTACATCAGGGTGGTTCAGAACACAGGTGTGGACATGGATATTCAGGGTCTGTCCTCTTTGATAGATAATCTCACTCTAAGAGTACAGAACATTCAAGATTTAGTGGTTCAGAATCCTATGTTAGAACCTAAAATTCCTATTCCTGAGTTATTTTCTGGAGATAGAGCTAAGTTTTTGAATTTTAAAAATAATTGTAAACTGTTTCTGGCTTTGAAACCCCGCTCCTCTGGTGACCCAGTTCAACAAGTTAAAATCATTATTTCTTTATTACGTGGCGACCCTCAAGACTGGGCATTTTCCCTTGCGCCAGGAGATCCTGCATTATGTAATATTGATGCGTTTTTTCTGGCGCTCGGATTGCTGTACGGCGAACCTAATTCAGTGGATCAGGCAGAGAAAAATTTGCTGGCTCTGTGTCAGGGTCAGGATGAGATAGATATTTATTGTCAGAAGTTTAGAAAGTGGGCCGTGCTCACTCAATGGAATGAATGTGCGCTGGCAGCTATTTTCAGAAAGGGTCTCTCTGAAGCCCTTAAGGATATCATGGTGGGATTTCCTATGCCTGCTGGTCTGAATGAGTCTATGTCTTTGGCCATTCAGATCGGTCGACGCTTGCGCGAGCGTAAATCTGTGCACCATTTGGCGGTATTATCTGAGCATAAACCTGAGCCTATGCAGTGCGATAGGACTTTGACCAGAGCTGAAAGGCAGGAACACAGACGTCAGAATGGGCTGTGTTTCTACTGTGGTGATTCCACTCATGCTATCTCCGATTGTCCTAAGCGCACTAAGCGGTTCGCTAGGTTTACCATCATTGGTACGGTACAGTCGAAATTTCTTTTGTCCGTTACTTTGATCTGCTCTTTGTCTTCCTATTCTGTCATGGCATTTGTGGATTCAGGCGCTGCCCTGAATTTGATGGACTTGGAGTATGCTAGGCGCTATGGGTTTATCTTGGAGCCCTTGCAGTGTCCTATTCCATTGAGAGGAATTGATGCTACGCCTTTGGCCAAGAATAAGCCTCAGTATTGGACCCAGCTGACCATGTGCATGGCTCCTGCGCACCAGGAGGATATTCGCTTTCTGGTGTTGCATAATCTGCATGATGTGGTCGTGTTGGGGTTGCCATGGCTACAAGTCCATAACCCAGTATTAGATTGGAAATCTATGTCTGTGTCCAGCTGGGGTTGTCAGGGGGTACATGGTGATGTTCCATTTCTGTCTATCTCATCATCCACCCCTTCTGAGGTCCCAGAGTTCTTGTCTGATTACCGGGATGTATTCGATGAGCCCAAGTCCAATGCCCTACCTCCACATAGGGATTGTGATTGTGCTATCGATTTGATTCCTGGTAGTAAGTTTCCTAAGGGTCGACTGTTTAATTTATCTGTACCTGAGCACGCCGCTATGCGGAGTTATGTGAAGGAGTCTTTGGAGAAGGGTCATATTCGCCCGTCATCGTCGCCATTGGGAGCGGGTTTCTTTTTTGTGGCCAAGAAGGATGGTTCGCTGAGACCTTGTATTGATTACCGCCTTCTAAATAAAATTACGGTCAAATTTCAGTACCCCTTGCCGCTGATGTCTGATTTGTTTGCTCGGATTAAGGGGGCTAGTTGGTTCACCAAGATAGATCTTCGTGGTGCGTATAATCTTGTGCGTATCAAACGGGGCGATGAATGGAAAACAGCATTTAATATGCCCGAAGGCCATTTTGAGTACCTGGTTATGCCATTCGGACTTTCTAAGGCTCCATCAGTGTTTCAGTACTTTATGCATGAGATCTTCCGAGAGTACCTGGATAAATTCCTGATTGTATACTTGGATGATATTTTGGTCTTCTCGGATGATTGGGAGTCTCATGTAAAGCAGGTCAGAATGGTGTTCCAGGTCCTGCGTGCTAATTCTTTGTTTGTGAAGGGGTCAAAGTGTCTCTTTGGTGTTCAGAAGATTTCATTTTTGGGGTTCATTTTTTCTCCTTCTACTATCGAGATGGACCCTGTTAAAGTTCAGGCCATTTATGATTGGACTCAGCCAACATCTCTGAAGAGTCTGCAGAAGTTCCTGGGCTTTGCTAATTTTTATTGTCGCTTCATCGCTAATTTTTCTAGCATTGCTAAACCGTTGACTGATTTGACCAAGAAGGGTGCTGATGTGGTCAATTGGTCTTCTGCTGCTGTGGAAGCTTTTCAGGAGTTGAAGCGTCGTTTTTCTTCTGCCCCTGTGTTGTGCTAACCAGATGTTTCGCTTCCATTCCAGGTCGAGGTTGATGCTTCCGAAATTGGAGCAGGGGCTGTTTTGTCGCAGAGAAGTTCTGATTGCTCGGTGATGAAACCATGCGCCTTCTTTTCCAGGAAATTTTCGCCTGCTGAGCGAAATTATGATGTTGGCAATCGAGAGTTGCTAGCCATGAAGTGGGCATTCGAGGAGTGGCGTCATTGGCTTGAAGGAGCTAAGCATCGCGTGGTGGTCTTGACTGATCACAAAAACTTGACTTATCTCGAGTCTGCCAAACGGTTGAATCCTAGACAGGCTCGTTGGTCGCTGTTTTTCTCCCGTTTTGACTTTGTGATTTCGTACCTTCCGGGCTCTAAAAATGTGAAGGCGGATGCCCTGTCTAGGAGTTTTGTGCCCGATTCTCCGGGTTTGTCTGAGCCGGCTGTATTCTCAAAGAGGGGGTAATTTTGTCTGCCATCTCCCCTGATTTGCGGCGGGTGCTGCAAAAATTTCAGGCTAATAGACCTGACCGTTGCCCAGCGGAGAAACTGTTTGTCCCTGATAGGTGGACGAATAAAGTTATCTCTGAGGTTCATTGTTCGGTGTTGGCTGGTCATCCTGGAATCTTTGGTACCAGAGATTTGGTGGCTAGATCCTTTTGGTGGCCGTCTCTGTCCCGGGATGTGCGTTCTTTTGTGCAGTCCTGTGGGATTTTTGCTCGGGCTAAGCCCTGCTGTTCTCGTGCCAGTGGGTTGCTTTTGCCCTTGCCGGTCCCGAAGAGGCCTTGGACACATATCTCTATGGATTTTATTTCGGATCTCCCCGTCTCTCAAAGAATGTCGGTAATTTGAGTGGTTTGTGATCGCTTCTCTAAGATGGTCCATTTGGTGCCCTTGTCTAAATTGCCTTCCTCCTCTGATTTGGTGCCGTTGTTTTATCAGCATGTGGTTCGTTTGCATGGCATTCCAGAGAACATCGTTTCTGACAGAGGTTCCCAGTTTGTTTCGAGGTTTTGGCAAGCCTTTTGTGCTAGGATGGGCATTGATTTGTCTTTTTCCTCGGCTTTCCATCCTCAGACAAATGGCCAGACTGAACGAACCAATCAGACCTTGGAAACATATCTGAGATGTTTTGTTTCTGCTGATCAGGATGATTGGGTGTCCTTTTTGCCTTTGGCTGAGTTCGCCCTTAATAATCGGGCCAGCTCGGCTACTTTGGTTTCGCCGTTTTTCTGCAATTCTGGGTTCCACTCTCGTTTCTCTTCAGGGCAGGTTGAGTCTTCGGACTGTTCTGGTGTGGATACTCTGGTGGATAGGTTGCAGCAGATTTGGACTCATGTAGTGGACAATTTGACTTTGTCCCAGGAGAAGGCTCAACGTTTCGCTAACCGCAGGCGCTGTGTGGGTCCCCGACTTCGTGTTGGGGATTTGGTTTGGTTGTCATCTCGTTATATTCCTATGAAGGTTTCCTCGCCTAAATTTAAGCCTCGTTTCATTGGTCCATATAGGATTTCTGAGGTTCTTAATCCTGTGTCTTTTCGTTTGACTCTTCCGGCTTCTTTTTCCATCCATAACGTGTTCCATAGGTCATTGTTGCGGAGATACGTGGCACCTGTGGTTCCATCTATTGATCCTCCTGCTCCGGTTTTGGTTGAAGGGAAATTGGAGTATATTGTGGAGAAGATTTTGGATTCTCGTGTTTCGAGACGGAAACTCCAGTATCTGGTTAAGTGGATAGGTTATGGTCAGGAAGATAATTCCTGGGTCTTTGCCTCTGATGTCCATGCTGCCGATCTGGTTCGTGCCTTTCATGTGGCTCATCCTGGTCGGCCTGGGGGCTCTGGTGAGGGTTCGGTGACCCCTCCTCAAGGGGGGGGTACTGTTGTGAATTCTGTGGCCAAGCTCCCTCCTGTGGTCGTGAGTGGTACTGCGGCTGGTTCTGTCTATAAGCTTCCTTTGGTGGATGAGAGTGGTACTGCGGCTTCTGAGTTTCCTTCCTCAGGTGATGAGGTTAAGTCGTTAGGTGCTGCTCTATTTAACTCCACCTGGTGCTTTGATCCTGGCCTCCAGTCAATGTTCTAGTATTGGTCTTGCTTCCTCCTGGATCGTTCCTGTGGCCGCTCTATCCTGCATAAGCTAAGTTCTGCTTGTGTTATTTTTGTTTGCTATATTTTCTGTCCAGCTTGCTATATTGGTTTCTTCTTGCTTGGTGGAAGCTCTGAGACGCAGAGGGAGCACCTCCGTACCGTTAGTCGGTGCGGAGGGTCTTTTTGCCCCTCTGCGTAGTTGTTTGTAGGTTTTTGTGTTGACCGCAAAGCTATCTTTCCTATCCTCGGTCTATTCAGTAAGTCGGGCCTCACTTTGCTAAATCTATTTCATCTCTGTGTTTGTATTTCATCTTTACTCACAGTCATTATATGTGGGGAGCTGCCTTTTCCTTTGGGGAATTTCTCTGAGGCAAGGTAGGCTTATTTTTATATCTTCAGGGCTAGTTGGTTTCTCAGGCTGTGCCGAGTTGCATAGGGAGCGTTAGGCGCAATCCACGGCTACCTCTAGTGTGGTGTGTTAGGATTAGGGATTGCGGTCAGCAGAGTTTCCACGTCTCAGAGCTTGTCCTATTTTTTTGGTAAATGTCAGGTCACCTTGTGTGCTCTGAACTTCAAGGTCCATTGTGGTTCTGAATTACCTGTTCATAACACACAGCACTGGCAATGAGGCAGAAATGCCAATCTTAATCACTCACTATTTTTATTTTTTTCAGGGAGAATTGAAAATAAATCTGGCCCAGTATTACACACTAGGTTTAATGTGGCACAAAATTTGAGACAGGTGGCACACACAGCACTGGCAATGAGGCAGAAATGCCAATCTTAATCTCCCACTATTTTTATTTTTTCAGGGAGAATTGAAAAGAAATCTGGCCCAGTATTACACACTAGGTTTAATGTGGCATACAATTTGAGACAGGTGGCACACACAGGAGTGGCACTGAAGCAGAAATGCCAATCTTAATCTCCCACTATATTTTTTTCAGGGAGAATTTAAAAGAAATCTGGCCCAGTATTACACACTAGGTTTAATGTGGCACACAATTTGAGACAGGTGGCACACACAGGAGTGGCACTGAAGCAGAAATGCCAATCTTAATCTCCCACTACTTTTTTTTTTCAGGGAGAATTTAAAAGAAATCTGGCCCAGTATTACACACTAGGTTTAATGTAGCACAAAATTTGAGACAGGTGGCACACACAGGAGTGGCACAGAAGCAGAAATGCCAATCTTAAGCTCCCACTATTTTTATTTTTTCAGGGAGAATTGAAAAGAAATCTGGCCCAGTATTACACACTAGGTTTAATGTGGCACAAAATTTGAGACAGGTGGCACACACAGGAGTGGCACTGAAGCAGAATTGGCAATCTTAATCTCCCACTACTTTTTTTTTCAGGGAGAATTTAAAAGAAATCTGGCCCAGTATTACACACTAGGTTTAATGTGGCACAGAATTTGAGACAGGTGGCACACACAGCACTGGCAATGAGGCAGAATTGCCAATCTTAATGTCCCACTATTTTTTTTTTTCAGGGAGAATTGAAAAAAAATCTGGCCCAGTATTACACACTAGGTTTAATGTGGCACAAAATTTGAGACAGGTGGCATACACAGCACTGGCAATGAGGCAGAATTGCCAATCTTAATCTCCCACTATTTTTATTTTTTCAGGGAGGATTTAAAAGAAATCTGGCCCAGTATTACACACTAGGTTTAATGTGGCACAAAATTTGAGACAGGTGGCACACACAGGAGTGGCACTGAAGCAGAAATGCCAATCTTAATCTCCCACTATTTTTTTTTTCAGGAAGAATTTAAAAGAAATCTGGCCCAGTATTACACACTAGGTTTAATGTAGCACAAAATTTGAGACAGGTGGCACACACAGGAGTGGCACAGAAGCAGAAATGCCAATCTTAAGCTCCCACTATTTTTATTTTTTCAGGGAGAATTTAAAAGAAATCTGGCCCAGTATTACACACTAGGTTTAATGTGGCACAAAATTTGAGACAGGTGGCACACACCGGAGTGGCACTGAAGCAGAAATGGCAATCTTAATCTCCCACTACTTTTTTTTTCAGGGAGAATTTAAAAGAAATCTGGCCCAGTATTACACACTAGGTTTAATGTGGCACAGAATTTGAGACAGGTGGCACACACAGCACTGGCAATGAGGCAGAATTGCCAATCTTAATCTCCCACTATTTTTTTTTTCAGGGAGAATTGAAAATAAATCTGGCCCAGTATTACACACTAGGTTTAATGTGGCACAAAATTTGAGACAGGTGGCACACACAGGAGTGGCACTGAAGCAAAAATGCCAATCTTAATCTCCCACTATTTTTTTTCCAGGGAGAATTTAAAATAAATCTGGCCCAGTATTACACACTAGGTTTAATGTGGCACAATATTTGAGACAGGTGGCACACACAGGAGTGGAACTGAAGCAGAAATGCCAATCTTAATGTCCCACTATTTTTTTTTTTCAGGGAGAATTGAAAAAAAATCTGGCCCAGTATTACACACTAGGTTTAATGTGGCACAAAATTTGAGACAGGTGGCACACACAGCACTGGCAATGAGGCAGAAATGCCAATCTTAATCTCCCACTATTTTTATTTTTTCAGGGAGAATTGAAAAGAAATCTGGCCCAGTATTACACACTAGGTTTAATGTGGCACAAAATTTGAGACAGGTGGCACACACAGGAGTGGCACTGAAGCAGAAATGCCAATCTTAATCTCCCACTACTTTTTTTTTCAGGGAGAATTTAAAAGAAATCTTGCCCAGTATTACACACTAGGTTTAATGTGGCACACAATTTGAGACAGGTGTCACACACAGGAGTGGCACTGAAGCAGAAATGCCAATCTTAATCTCCCACTACTTTTTTTTTCAGGGAGAATTTAAAAGAAATCTGGCCCACTATTACACACTAGGTTTAATGTGGCACAAAATTTGAGACAGGTGGCACACACAGCACTGGCAATGAGGCAGAAATGCCAATCTTAATCTCCCACTATTTTTATTTTTTCAGGGAGAATTGAAAAGAAATCTGGCCCAGTATTACACACTAGGTTTAATGTGGCACACAATTTGAGACAGGTGGCACACACAGGAGTGGCACTGAAGCAGAAATGCCAATCTTAATCTCCCACTATATTTTTTTCAGGGAGAATTTAAAAGAAATCTGGCCCAGTATTACACACTAGGTTTAATGTGGCACACAATTTGAGACAGGTGGCACACACAGGAGTGGCACTGAAGCAGAAATGCCAATCTTAATCTCCCACTACTTTTTTTTTTCAGGGAGAATTTAAAAGAAATCTGGCCCAGTATTACACACTAGGTTTAATGTAGCACAAAATTTGAGACAGGTGGCACACACAGGAGTGGCACAGAAGCAGAAATGCCAATCTTAAGCTCCCACTATTTTAATTTTTTCAGGGAGAATTGAAAAGAAATCTGGCCCAGTATTACACACTAGGTTTAATGTGGCACAAAATTTGAGACAGGTGGCACACACCGGAGTGGCACTGAAGCAGAAATGGCAATCTTAATCTCCCACTACTTTTTTTTTCAGGGAGAATTTAAAAGAAATCTGGCCCAGTATTACACACTAGGTTTAATGTGGCACAGAATTTGAGACAGGTGGCACACACAGCACTGGCAATGAGGCAGAATTGCCAATCTTAATGTCCCACTATTTTTTTTTTTCAGGGAGAATTGAAAAAAAATCTGGCCCAGTATTACACACTAGGTTTAATGTGGCACAAAATTTGAGACAGGTGGCATACACAGCACTGGCAATGAGGCAGAATTGCCAATTTTAATCTCCCACTATTTTTATTTTTTCAGGGAGGATTTAAAAGAAATCTGGCCCAGTATTACACACTAGGTTTAATGTGGCACAAAATTTGAGACAGGTGGCACACACAGGAGTGGCACTGAAGCAGAAATGCCAATCTTAATCTCCCACTATTTTTTTTTTTCAGGAAGAATTTAAAAGAAATCTGGCCCAGTATTACACACTAGGTTTAATGTAGCACAAAATTTGAGACAGGTGGCACACACAGGAGTGGCACAGAAGCAGAAATGCCAATCTTAAGCTCCCACTATTTTTATTTTTTCAGGGAGAATTGAAAAGAAATCTGGCCCAGTATTACACACTAGGTTTAATGTGGCACAAAATTTGAGACAGGTGGCACACACCGGAGTGGCACTGAAGCAGAAATGGCAATCTTAATCTCCCACTACTTTTTTTTTCAGGGAGAATTTAAAAGAAATCTGGCCCAGTATTACACACTAGGTTTAATGTGGCACAGAATTTGAGACAGGTGGCACACACAGCACTGGCAATGAGGCAGAATTGCCAATCTTAATCTCCCACTATTTTTTTTTTTCAGGGAGAATTGAAAATAAATCTGGCCCAGTATTACACACTAGGTTTAATGTGGCACAAAATTTGAGACAGGTGGCACACACAGGAGTGGCACTGAAGCAAAAATGCCAATCTTAATCTCCCACTATTTTTTTTCCAGGGAGAATTTAAAATAAATCTGGCCCAGTATTACACACTAGGTTTAATGTGGCACAATATTTGAGACAGGTGGCACACACAGGAGTGGAACTGAAGCAGAAATGCCAATCTTAATGTCCCACTATTTTTTTTTTTCAGGGAGAATTGAAAAAAAATCTGGCCCAGTATTACACACTAGGTTTAATGTGGCACAAAATTTGAGACAGGTGGCATACACAGCACTGGCAATGAGGCAGAATTGCCAATCTTAATCTCCCACTATTTTTATTTTTTCAGGGAGGATTTAGAAGAAATCTGGCCCAGTATTACACACTAGGTTTAATGTGGCACAAAATTTGAGACAGGTGGCACACACAGGAGTGGCACTGAAGCCGAAATGCCAATCTTAATCTCCCACTATTTTTTTTTTTCAGGAAGAATTTAAAAGAAATCTGGCCCAGTATTACACACTAGGTTTAATGTGGCACAAAATTAGAGACAGATGCCACACACAGCTTTGGCACTGAGGCAAAATTGCCAATCTTAATCTCCCACTATTTTTTTTTATTTATGGGAGAATTGGCAAGAAATCAGGCCCACTGTTAGACTGTATGTATTCTGTGCCAGAAATTGAGACACAGATGCCACACACAGGACTGCCACTGATACAGATTTGCCAATATTAATCTGCAGCGTTTTTTTTTTTTTTCTTCAGGGAGACTAGTGAATAAATCTGGAACACTGTATTAGAGTGTATTTTCTGTGGCAGAAAGTGGCTTGAAGAGATATAACGAAACAAAAAAAAGGGACTGTCCTACAATTACTATCTCCCTGCAGTAATCTCAGCAATGTATGGCAGGCAGCAATAACAAGGAGTAGACTGCTGCACAAAAAAGTCAAAAGTGTGGACAAACAAACAAGAAAGCTGTGCAGAAAGGAAGGAGCAACAGGATTTGTGCTTTGAAAAAAGCAGTTGGTTTGCACAGTGGTGTACAAACAGCAATACAGCTATCAGGGAGCCTTCTAGGGCAGCCCAATGAGCTACAGCGCTAAGGAAAAAAAAAATGTAGCCTCCACTGTCCCTGCTAAGAAAAGGTGGTGTTGGAAAGTGGAAATCGCTACAGCACAAGCGGTTTGGGGGTTAATGTACCCTGCCTAACGCTATCCCTGCTTCTGACGAAGCGGCAGCAACCTCTCCCTATGCTCAGATCAGCAGCAGTAAGATGGCGGTCGGCAGGAACGCCCCTTATAGCCCCTGTGACGCCGCAGAAAGCAAGCCAATCACTGGAATGCCCTTCTCTAAGATGGTGGGGACTGAGACCTATGTCATCACGCTGCCCACACTCTGCGTCCACCTTCATTGGCTGAGAAATGGCGCTTTATGCGTCGTTGAAACGCGACTTTGGCACGAAAGTCGTGTACCGCATGGCCGACCCCACACAGGGATCGTGTCGGGTTTCATGAAACCCGACTTTGCCAAAAGTCGGCGACTTCTGAAAATGACCGACCCGTTTCGCTCAACCCTAGTGACAACCATAGAGGTCTGCTGGAATCCTCTAGTTGTCAAGCCAACCCATCAGAGACCCATGGTCTTGTGACACGGGTGCCAATGGGCCGCATTTCCAGCACACATGCAAGAAGCACATGTTAAATGCCACTGTCAGAGTTTATAACAGCTGACATGTGAGCCCACATCATAAAAGGGAAGTCCGACATCGGTGTACTATTACGCCTATGTCGGAAAGGGGTTTAAGTGCAAAGTAGCAAAATAAATTTATTATAATACATAAACATTAAACACTGCTAGTTGAGACATAAATTTCAATAGATACAAAAATACTCAATATGAAAATTGAATCAATAAAAATGGATTATATGCTAAAATTACATATATAAGAATAATATAAAGAATAAAATTGTAATTGCAGTTCTAATAATAATAAGCAATAAGAATAAAAAAAAAACGACTTGGGGTTTTCCCATTTTTGACAACCAGCCAAGCTTAAGCAGACAGATGGATGATGGTATTCTCAGGCTAGTAAGGGGCCATGGATATTGGCCCCGCAGCCTACAAAACGCAGCCCTCAGCCCCCTCAGAAAAGGCGCATCTTCTAGATGCAGCAATTTTGGTGCTTTGCCCGACTCTCCCACTTGCCTTGTGGTGGTGGCAAGTGCGGTTCATATTTGTGAGGTTGATGTCACCTTTGTATTTTCAGGTGATATCAAGCCCAGCAGTTAGTAATGAAGACGTGTGTATAGGTGACCATTCCATTACTAACCCCATAGTCATATTGTCAATAAAAACATCAGAAAAAGTTCCTTTATTAGAAAAAAAATACAAATCGACTTACAAATTTTAAAAATAGGGTCACTTGGTGGTGCTTCATCTTTTTTGGAATGTCAGAGACTCTTCAAATGTGATATAGCACCTGCAATCTATTCCAGCCAAAATTGCTCTCCAGAATCCAGTAGGATATCACAGATTTCGCTTCTGCCTGTCCCTCTTGTGCCCAGAACCAAGCTCTGAATAGCTTCCAACTGCACATACCATTTGCTCCCTGGCAACATATTGCATTGGATTTAATTACCGATCTTCCAGTATCAGATTGGTATACCGTCATCTGTGTGATTGTGGATTGCTTTTCCAAGATGGCTCTTTTCACTCCACTGTCCGATCTTCCATCTGCTCCAGTGCGTTAAGTTAAGTTTATTCTACATATTTTCTGCCTCCATGGTCTCCCGATCAATTTACTTCTCGTTTCTGGAGGGCCACTTGCAAGCTGAGGAATGTTACTCTGGATTTCTCTTTGGCCTACCATCTTCAATCCAATGGTTAGGTAGAGCGGGTATATCAAATCCTGACCAATTTCCTGCAGCACTTTGTCAATGCCACCACAGTGACTGTGCCAAACTCCTGTCTTGGGCAAAATTCTCATACAAAAATCATGATAGTGAATCTTCAGCCAAACCTTTTTTTGGTCTACAGTCAACGTCCCAATATTCCATTTCCTGCTTCTACTACCTCCGATATTTCTGCTGGTGAATCCCTCATCAAGGGTTTTTCTGGGAAGACACCAAGTCCACCCTTCTGAAGTTTTCTGAACAGATGAAAAGACACGTGGACAAGAGACGTATGGATCCACCTTTTTTTTGTCCTGGGTAAAAGGTTTGCCTGTCATCTGAATATGGATGTCTCAAGGTACTCTGGTATACACTAAGCTCATCTGTCCATTTAAGGATCTAAATCAGATTAATCACGTAATCTAAATGATCAATCTCCCAGCCCTTTACTGATCCCCAATTCTTTCTATGTGTCTCTCCTCAAATTTTTTGTCCTTTTTTCCAAGTTCCTGGTACTGCTCCTTCTTCCTTCAGCACTGGAGACGTTTTCAAAGTAGAGATCATACTGACCACCAAGAGAGTAACAGGAAAAAGCTGTCTTCTTGTGGACTGGAAGAGGTTTGGTCCTGAGGAGAGGTTCTGGGAGCCCAAGGAGAACATTCATGCCCCTCTCCTCCTGGTGAGATTCTTGCATGCTTCAAAATGAGGGGGCGTAAAGGGAGGACTGTAGCTCTGGCATCCATGCACGCTTCCCCCCTCCCCTGACAGGGATGCTGAGAACCTGCATGGCACACAGAACCCTGGTCACTGTGCTTATGGTGCAAACCATCCTAAATTGTCACTAGGCAATGGATTGGAGACACTAATTATTTAAGGCACCACAACCTGGATGGAGGTGCCTTTGCAATGTTGTTAGTTTATTCCTAGACTCACTTGCTAGTTCTCCAGTCCCCGTCCGATAGTCCCACTAGTATCTATTTGTTCCTCACTACTTTGTTAGTCTGTATTACAGACAGATTTGTTTACATCTGCTGTACCAATCTATATAACAGCTGGAGCCATCTGCACCTGCTGTGCCAATATGTATAACAGCTGGACCAATCTGCACCTGCCATTCCAATCTGTATTACAACAGTACCCACTTGCACCTGCCATGCCAATCTGTATTACAACCAGACCTACCTGCACTTCCTGTACTAACCGGTATAACAGCCGGACCTGTCTGCACCTGCTGTGTCAGTCTGTACATCAGCCGTACTAGTCTGCACCTGCCAGTGCCTGTCTGCATCAGCTGTTCTTTCCCTCTGGACCATACCAGCTGTCAGTCCCTTGGAGGTCAACTGCTGGGCTTCCATGGTCTGTCTTAAAGTAGCACCTGGTGTTCATCGAGAGCCTAGCCAAACCCCACCATCAGGGGTGCTAGTAAAAAGTCAGGTGCTCATCTAGTCACGCCCCTCCAGGCTCTCCTCAGACCTCAGCACAATGGTTCAATCACTCTCTTTACACAGTGGTCACCGAATAGTAACTTTGTCAATGGACAGGAGTCCTACTACTATTACTGTAAAGAATCTGCATCTGTGATTATGGTTAAACTTTCTTTCCTCTTGACATTGAGTATGACCCATGTCTAGTCACAGTTCTAAGTATAAAAAGATCATTAGAAAGATCTCTGTACTGCACCTCATATATTTGTACATTGTAATAAGATCACCTATAAGCCTCCGTTTTTTCCAAACTGAATAATGCCAAGCTTAATAGACTACCGTATATACTCAAGTATAACCCGAGAATTTCAGCCCATTTTTTTGGCTGAAATTGCCTCTCTCGGATTATACTCGAGTCATACCCAGGGGTCGGCAGTGGAGGGGGGTCGGCAGCTGTGTAATCATACTCACCTGCTCCTGGCGCGGTCCCTGGTTCCCCCGGCACCGCAGCTTCTTCTTGTAGTGAGCGGTCACATGATACCGCTCATTACAGTAATGAACATGGACCCAACTCCACTCCCATAGGGGTGGAGCCACATATTCATTACTGTAATGAGCGGTTCCATGTGACCGCTCACTACAGGAAGAAGCTGCGGCGCCGGGGGAACCAGGGACCGCACCAGGAGCAGGTGAGTATAACGCAGTGCGCGATATTCACCTGCTTCCCATTCCACCGCCACTGCATTTTCCCTGTCCTCTGCACTGACGATCAGGTCAGAGGGCACGGTGATGCGATTAGTGTACGCCCTCTGCCTGAATGTCAGTGCAGAGCATGGAGGACACAGCAGCGCCCGGCGGCAGTGGAACGAGGAGCAAGTGAATATAGGAAGTTCCGGGACCTGAGAGGTGAGTATGTGATTTTTTTTATTGCAGCAACAGCATATGGGGCAAATGACTGTATGGAGCATCTTATGGGGCCATAAGCAACGTTTGTGGTACATTATGCAGGGCAAATGACTGTATAGAGCATCTTATGGGGCCATAAGCAATGTTTGTGGAGCATTACATGGGGCAAATATCTTTATAGAGCATCTTATGGGTCCATAATCAACATTTGTGGAGTTTTATATGGGGCAAAAATCTTTATGGAGCATCTTATGGGACCACAATCAGCATTTGTGCAGCATTATATGGGGCAAATGTCTGTATGGAGCATCTTATGGGGCCATAATCTGCATTTGTGCAGCATTATATGGGGCATATTTTAATATGGAGCATCTTATGGGGCCATCATAAACTTTATGGAGCATTATATGGGGCTCCTGATTCAATATGGATATTCAAAAACACTTAACCTACTGATGTCTCAATTAATTTTACTTTTATTGGTATCTATTTGTATTTTTGACATTTACCATTTGACATTTGACATTTAAGTTTTCCCAGTTTTTTTTGGCAAAATTGGGGTCTCAGCTTATACTCGGGTCTGCTTATACTCGAGTATATATGGTATCTTTGCATTGCAGTCCACCCATTCCCTTAATAATCTTGATTGCTCTTCTCTGCATCCAAACCAGTTCAGCAATATCCTTCTTAAGCACAGGAGACCAAATTTGTATACAGTATTCCCATTTTTTTATTTGCCTTGGTAGCAGCTGCCTGACACTGATTGCTAAAGTGGAGTTTGCTGTCCACCCATGCACTCAAGTCTTTTTCAGTGAGCCGTTTACCCAATGTATTACAGCTTAGTATATAATTATGCAATTTTATTTTCTCTGCCCAAGTGCATAACCTTACATTTATCTACTGTACAGTAAATTTCAATTGTCATTTCTCAGCCCATGCGTCCAGCTTATATAAATCCTTAAGTAACATTTCATTATTCACCTCTGTAGAGTTTAGTATAATCTGCAAATATTTTATTTATACTCAGTATGCCCCTACAAGGTCATTAATAAATATGCTAAACATAATAGGGACCAATACTGACCCTTGTGGTACCACCCCTGTTAACAGTGACCTAATCCGAGTGTGTTTGATAAATATCGACCCTTTGTTTCCTATCACTAAGCCAGTTGTTAACCCAGTTACACATATTTTCCCTTAAGATACCGTCACACTTAGCGACGCTGCAGCGATACCGACAATGATCCGGATCGCTGCAGCGTCGCTGTTTGGTCGCTGGAGAGCTGTCACACAGACCGCTCTCCAGCGACCAACGATGCCAGTAACCGGGGTAAACATCGGGTTACTAAGCGCAGGGCCGCGCTTAGTAACCCGATGTTTATCCTGGTTACCATCGTTAAAGTAAAAAAAACAACCACTACATACCTACCTACCGCTGTCTGTCCCCGGCGCTGTGCTTCTCTGCTCTGGCTGTGAGCGCCGGGCAGCCGGAAAGCAGAGCGGTGACGTCACCGCTCTGCTTTCCGGCCGCTATGCTCACAGCCAGAGCAGAGAAGCAGAGCGCCGGGGACAGACAGCGGTAGTTAAGTATGTATTGGTTGTTTTTTTTACTTTAACGATGGTAACCAGGGTAAACATCGGGTTACTAAGCGCGGCCCTGCACTTAGTAACTAGATGTTTACCCTGGTTACCAGCGACGACATCGCTGAATCGGCGTCACACACGCCGATTCAGCGATGTCTGCGGGAGGTCCAGCGACGAAATAAAGTTCTGGACTTTCTTCTCCGACCAGCGATATCACAGCAGGGGCCTGATCGCTGCTGCCTGTCCCACTGGACGATATCGCTAGCCAGGACGCTGCAACGTCACGGATCGCTAGCGATATCGTCCAGTGTGACGGTACCTTTAGTCCAATTTTTCTCATTTCATAAACCAACCTTTTCATGACAAACGCCTGTGTTAAGTCTTTATAGACAATATCTACTGTGTTTCCCTGGTCTAGTCTTGAACTTACGACCTCATAAAAGATGATCAGATTAGCTTAACAGGACTGATCTCTCATAAAACCATGTTGATTCTGGATTATGGGGTTATTCTTATTGAGATGCTCCAGGATAGGATCTCTTAGGAAATCCTCAAGACTTTTACCCACAGTAGAGGTTAATCTTACTGGCCTATAATCACCAAGCTCAGATTTAATCTCCTTTTTGAATATTGCACCACATTTGCTATGCGCTCTGTAATGCTGGTGGGTATGGACCTAATGTGCCATGAGCCATGCTTACCCTGGAGGAGTGTGACTAAATGTCACCTGGGTATTCACTAGAGCCTCTGTTGATGAAGATAGGCTGGGCTGCCAGTGGACTCCAGGACAATCCCTGGGACTGCAGCAGCGGGTACATGTGGGTGAGACAGTAGATTAGTCAGTCTAATGGCAGGCAAGCAGCCCAGGTTCAGAGTTCGCAGCCGAGGTCAGCATGCGGATAGATCAGGATAAACAAAACGACAAGCCAGATCGATAATAGGTGAGACAAAAACAGAAACACGCCAATACAGGAAGCTGGAGACTGAGCTACTGGAAACCTAAGTTCAAGCCAGAAATGGAGAGTGGAGTTGACTGATAAATCATTTGCTGGCAGGTGATAGGCCGGGGAAGCAGATCTCTGCAGCAAAAAATCAATAGAAATTCATGCAAAGTTTGCCTGTGCCCTCCTATGACTCACAAACAGCAGAGTTGGAAGTATAGCACAAGGCAGTTCAGAGCGATGGTCAGGAACTGTTATGTACTGGGTGGAGCAGAGTGAAACATGCGGTGAGTAGGGCTGTGCTTAGAAGTTACCACCATGACCTGCCAGTCCTAGGGTACAGACCCCATTATTAACCCCATTATTATGGAATCTGTGCATATTGAAAATAAAGGTCTGTCTTTCACTGTTTTTATTTCCTTTAGCATTTGGGGGTGTATGCCATTCAGGCCAGAGGATTTTCCTACTTTAGTGATTTTGAGGCAACACCATACTTTCCGTTGGGTAAAGCAGATGACATTTGGCAGAGAATTTCTAGTATCCCTGATCATGTCACCTGTAATGGGATATTCTTGTATAAGTACTGAAGGGAAAAAATGAGTTTAGCATATTGTTCTTTCCCTCATCCTCCTCCTCCTCCACCATTTCACCTAGACGTTTATTTTTCAGTGTCTTATTGTTTATAAGGTGGAAGAACATTTTTGGATTATTTTTACTTTCTTTGGCAATGAGTTTCTCTGTCTCAATCTTTGCTGCCTTGATTTGATTTTTACACAATTTTTTATATACAGGTCCTTCTCAAAAAATTAGCATATAGTGTTAAATTTCATTATTTACCATAATGTAATGATTACAATTAAACTTTCATATATTATAGATTCATTATCCACCAACTGAAATTTGTCAGGTCTTTTATTGTTTTAATACTGATGATTTTGGCATACAACTCCTGATAACCCAAAAAACCTGTCTCAATAAATTAGCATATCAAGAAAAGGTTCTCTAAACGACCAATTACCCTAATCTTCTGAATCAACTAATTAACTCTAAGGATACCTGAGGCTTTTATAAACTCCCTGCCTGGTTCATTACTCAAAACCCCCATCATGGGTAAGACTAGCGACCTGACAGATGTCAAGAAGGCCATCATTGACACCCTCAAGCAAGAGGGTAAGACCCAGAAAGAAATTTCTCAACAAATAGGCTGTTCCCAGAGTGCTGTATCAAGGCACCTCAATGGTAAGTCTGTTGGAAGGAAACAATGTGGCAGAAAACGCTGTACAACGAGAAGAGGAGACCGGACCCTGAGGAAGATTGTGGAGAAGGACCGATTCCAGACCTTGGGGAACCTGAGGAAGCAGTGGACTGAGTCTGGTGTGGAAACATCCAGAGCCACCGTGCACAGGCGTGTGCAGGAAATGGGCTACAGGTGCCGCATTCCCCAGGTAAAGCCACTTTTGAGCTACAGAGAAGCAGCACTGGACTGTTGCTAAGTGGTCCCAAGTACTTTTTTCTGATGAAAGCAAATTTTGCATGTCATTCGGAAATCAAGGTGCCAAAGTCTGGAGGAAGACTGGGGAGAAGGAAATGCCCAAATGCCTGAAGTCCAGTGTCAAGTACCCACAGTCAGTGATGGTGTGGGGTGCCATGTCAGCTGCTGGTGTTGGTCCACTGTGTTTCATCAAGGGCAGGGTCAATGCAGCTAGCTATCAGGAGATTTTGGAGCACTTCATGCTTCCATCGGCTGAAATGCTTTATGGAGATGAAGATTTCATTTTTCAGCACGACCTGGCACCTGCTCACAGTGCCAAAACAACTGGTAAATGGTTTACTGACCATGGTATTACTGTGCTCAATTGGCCTGCCAACTCTCCTGACCTGAACCCCATAGAGAATCTGTGGGATATTGTGAAGAGAAAGTTGAGAGACGCAAGACCCAACACTCTGGATGAGCTTAAGGCCGCTATTGAAGCATCCTGGGCCTCCATAACATCTCAGCAGTGTCACAGGCTGATTGCCTCCATGCCACGCCGCATTGAAGCAGTCATTTCTGCCAAAGGATTCCCGACCAAGTATTGAGTGCATAACTGAACATTATTATTTGTTGGTTTTTTTGTTTGTTATTAAAAAACACTTTTATTTGATTGGATGGGTGAAATATGCTAATTTATTGAGACAGGTTTTTTGGGTTATCAGGAGTTGTATGCCAAAATCATCAGTATTAAAACAATAAAAGACCTGACAAATTTCAGTTGGTGGATAATGAATCTATAATATATGAAAGTTTAATTGTAATCATTACATTATGGTAAATAATGAAATTTAACACTATATGCTAATTTTTTGAGAAGGACCTGTATATATATTCAAGGCCTCATCATTAATTTCTTGCTTTAATTCTCCAAGTGCCCCTTAAACCTCTGTTTAGTCATAGCGGCTTCCTCTACTTCCAGCTTGTTTATTCCTATAGGGTATATGCTGTGCACAGATTCTAGTCAGAATGCATATAAAAGTGTACATTTATTTCTCAGGACATTATCTCAGTTTATGGTACTAAAATCATCTCTCAGCTGTTGGAAATTAGCCATTCTGAAGTTTAGTGTCCTTGTAGACCCTCTGCCATGCTTCTTATTGCATCTTATTTAAGGTTACATGAAAAGTTATTATTTTGTGATCATTATTACTGAAGTGACCCTCGACCTGTATATTTGGTCAATTTTAGGTCTAAGTCTGCTCCCCTTATTGTTGATTCTTGAACCAGTTGTGAAAGGTAATGGTCTTGCATTGATGTAAAAAATGTGTTTCCTTTGCTGGACCTGCAGATTTCTGCTCCTCAACTTACATAAGGGTAGTTGAAGTTCTCCATAATTACTTATCCATGTTTCACTACCTCCTGTATTTGCTTTATGAGGATATGTTTTGCTACTCCCATTATATTTGGAGACTCATAGCAAACCCTATACATATTTTATTATTCTTTCTCCCTCCCCTTATATACACCAACAGGGACTCTACATTTTAATCAGCCTCCCATGTATTAGCACATAGGATGGGTTTTAGGGACAATTCTTCATGTTAGCAAACACCTCCACCTCGATTATTCCAAAACAAACTGTAGCACTGTAGATTAACAGCCAAGCCATAGCTCTCATCCAGCCATGTCTCTGTTATGTTCACAATATCATAATTTTCTTTCAGCAATATTAATTCTAATTTATCTATCCTCTTGGTGAAGCTGGTAGCATTAATGTATATTCACGTAATGTATCACTCATGCCCAGGACATTATCTACACTATCTTCCCTAGTCCCTAGTTTAAACACTCCTTTAACCAACTATTTTTTCCCTCAGCTCAGTTGAACTCTTCCCATTCAGGTGTAGACCATCCCTAGCGTAGAGCCAACAGAGAAGTCTGCCCAGTTGTGTAGAAATCCAAATCCTCCTTCATGCGCTGATTCCTAAGCTTCAGCTGCCTCTCTGACACATGGTGTGTGAATTAATACAAGTTAATTCCTTCTAAACTCCCTGAATGCAAAGTCACTGAATCACAAGTCACACACTTAAACCAAACAACACTTTAAAACAAATCACACTCGCAAGCTCTCTCATACTCTCCAGCTCTCTCACACTTGCCAGCTCTCTCACACTCGCCAGCTCTCTCACACTCGCCAGCTCTCACACTCGCCAGCTCTCACACTCGCCAGCTCTCACACTCGCCAGCACTCTCACACTCACTATAACAAATGATTTATATATAGTTACCTTTTTCTTTAGCTGCAATACAACCTGCAGCTGACTACAATGTTTGCACAATAATTTGAGAAGAACAACAAAGATTCTTAAAGGTATCAATTTAATCTATATCTCAGCACCATTACAGCCATTTCCTTACCTTACATTACAAAATTGTGCTGACAGATTATTTTTAAGCCCTTACTGACAAAGTCAAATTTGGCCTAAATGACCAAGCCCCATTTTTCAAATTGGACCAGTGTAACATTATGTTGTAATAACTATGGAATACTTCTTTATATCCCAGTGAATCAGAGAGTGTGTTTGTGACACAATGCCCTTTATGTTAGTGGTAAATCATTTTTGAACAGGTTTAAAAAAGGTAAGGTAGTGCAAGCCTGAATAAAACCGCAGGTTGTGGGTGAAACACATTGTTTGTACTGTAGACAATAAATTTATTTACCTGTCTTGCTTTCCTTGGTCATATGTTTATTGTTGCCCGGTTACTATACCTATCATCCCAGAACAACAACATTCATACAGCGCACACTCCTTCTAAAGGCCTTTATTCTGCAACACATAGCGCTCTTGGATCTAATCTGTCTTTTGTTGAACGTCTATATATATAATCGTCTAAGGGGCACTCCTGTCTGTTTGTCTGTCTGTCTGTCTGTCATGGCACAGTCCAGCCGCGAATTCGCCCCTTCCTTCTCTATCTCAGTGCCCCCTCCATACTCCCCTTCAGTCAGCGCTCACACAGGGTTAATGGCTGCGTTACTCCGCGTAATGCCGCGGTGTAATGCAGTCCGTTAACACTGCTATTAACCCTGTGTGACCAACTTTTTACTATTGATGCTGCCTAGACAGCTACATCATCATCTCGTGAGACCGCAATGCATTCTTGGGACCGGAGCATCTCGAGGAGCATTGATAAATGCCTCACCTGGATCCGGGGGCCGACAGAAGGTGAGTATATAACTATTTTTTATTTTAATTCATTTTTTTAACAGGGATATGGTGCCCACATTTCTATATACTATGTGGGCTGTCTTATATACTACATGGGCTGTGTTATATACTGTGTGGGCTGTGTTATATACTGCATCTCTGAGCTATATACTATGTGGGCTGTGCTATGTACTACATCGCTGTGCTATATACTACGTGGGCTGTGTTATATGCTGCGTGAGCTGTGTTATATACTGCGTCTGTGCTATATACTATGTGGGCTGTGCAGTATATTACATGGCTGGGCAATATACTACGTGGCTGTGTTATATACAGCGTGAGCTGTGCTATATACTACGTGAGCTGTGCTATATACTACTTAGCTGTGCAATATATTACGTGGCTGGGCAATATACTACGTGGCTGTGTTATATCCAGCGTGAGCTGTGCTATATACTACGTGGCTGTGCTATACACTATGTGGCTGTGTTATATACTACGTGGGCTGTGTTATATACTTTGTGGCCTGTGTTATATACTGCATGGGCTGTGCTATATACTGTGTGGGCTGTTATACACTGCATGGGCTGTGCTATATACTACATGGGCTGTGCTATATACAATGTGGGCTGTGCTATATACTACATGGCTGTGCTTTATACTATGTGACTGTGCTATATGCTACGTAGCTGTGTTATATGCTACGTGGCTGTGCTATATGCTATGTGGCTGTGCTATATGCTATATGGGCTGTGCTATATACTATGTGGCCTGTGCTATATATTACATGGCCTGTGCTATATGCTACGTGGCTGTGCTATATGCTACGTGGGCTGTGTTATATGCTATGTGGGCTGTGTCATATGCTACTCGGCTGTGGTATATTTCTCTGCTGTTTCTCTGCATCAAAAATCATGGTATGTGTTAAAGAGGGGGGCCCACTGAGACTCTTTCGCCCGAGGCCATCAAAAATCTGGAGCCGGCCCTGGTTTCACTGATTGGTCATGCCCAGCCGGCCACGGAGAATCAGCAACAGGCGCAGTCCGGCCGCAAATTGGCACAGAATTTGAACCACTCTTTGCTAATTGGTCACGCCCGGCCGGCAGAATCCTGTGTATAAATTGCATTGTTCTGAATACCTCATAAATAAACTACAGTTGTTGCCAAAAGTATTGATACCCCTGCAATTATGTCAGATAATACTCAGTTTCTTCCCAAAAATGATTGCAAACACAAATTCTTTGTTATTATTATCATTTAATTTGTCTTAAATGAAAAAACACAAAAAGAATTGTCCTAAAGCCAAATTGGATATAATTCCACACCAAACATAAAAAAGGGGGTGGACAAAAGTATTGGCACTGTTCAAAAAATCATGTGATGCTTCTCTAATTTGTGTAATTAACAGCACCTGTAACTTACCTGTGGCACCTAACAGGTGTTGGCAATAACTACATCACACTTGCAGCCAGTTGACATGGATTAAAGTTGACTCAACCTCTGTCCTGTGTCCTTGTATGTACCACATTGAGCATGGAGAAAAGAAAGAAGACCAAAGAACTGTCTGAGGACTTGAGAAACCAAATTGTGAGGAAGCATGAGCAATCTCAAGGCTACAAGTCCATCTCCAAAGACCTGAATGTTCCTGTGTCTACCGTGCGCAGTGTCTTCAAGAAGTTTAAAGCCCATGGCACTGTGGCTAACCTCCCTAGATGTGGACGGAAAAGAAAAATTGACAAGAGATTTCAATGCAAGATTGTGCGGATGTTGGATAAAGAACCTTGACTAACATCCAAACAAGTTCAAGCTGCCCTGCAGTCCGAGGGTACAACCCGTACTATCCACGGCATCTGAATGAAAAGGGACTGTATGGTAGGAGACCCAGGAAGACCCCACTTCTTACCCCGAGACATAAAAAAGCCAGGCTGGAGTTTGCCAAAACTTACCTGAAAAAGCCTAAAATGTTTTGGAAGAATGTTCTCTGGTCAGATGAGACAAAAGTAGAGCTTTTTGGGCAAAGGCATCAACATAGAGTTTACAGGAGCAAAAAAAGGCATTCAAAGAAAAGAACACGGTCCCTACAGTCAAACATGGTGGAGGTTCCCTGATGTTTTGGGGTTGCTTTGCTGCCTCTGGCACTGGACTGCTTGACCGTGTACATGGCATTATGAAGTCTGAAGACTACCAACAAATTTTACAGCATAATGTAGGGCCCAGTGTGAGAAAGCTGGGTCTCCCTCGGAGGTTATGGGTCTTCCAGCAGGACAATGATCAAAAAACACTTCAAAAAGCACTAGAAAATGGTTTGAGAGAAAGCACTGGAGACTTCTAAGGTGTATAATATAATCTAGCTGGGTAGTAATCCAAACAAGAATATGCACCAGCAATAGCGGTTGGATACTGGATAAAACTTAGCTTTTATTAATACTAAAAATAAAACAAAATACGAATGACCACTAAAGAAACAAAATACAAAAACCAGGGATCTGTGGTACGTGTGCCCTAAACCAAACACAGCAAGGGGAAGACAAATAGACGTAGACATACAACAAACAATTGACTGTGTTTATTGGTCTTAATGTATTAAATAGAGACCAAAATAGATAGCATATAGTACCGAAAAGTCAGGGAAGTACTAGTCAGTATGTACCTCTCGATATGTTATTGCTATGATAATGTGGTGTCCCCTATATTGTCACTAGGAACCATATCCACATAATAACTGATACATGCCACAGACATAAATCGAGAGTGTCACCTAGAGCATCCCCTTTGTTGATATAAAGATATTGCTACCAGGCGCATGTAGCGCCACCACCCTTAGCTAGTTTTATACAACAACAAAAAAAAGTATACTGGGTGTGTAAAAACAGTCAATAATAAAGCAGTAAGTCACCAAAGCCTCATGAAGAATATATAATGCACTAGACACTTGTATAGCGAACCTGTATCTCACCCATAGCCTAGCTAATGAGCGTTAAAACAGTGGTCAGTGCAGACCATATACCTTTTGTGTGGATACAACATTATATCTGAATGCAACCCGATTACTGTACAAACATATGGAATTGCACAGACAGATCCCGCTTACTGTTGCGGGTTAGAATCACCACACATTTAACCCACTGTTGTGGGTGGATCTCACCAGAGTCCGTCGGTTTTGTTTGCCGTGGTAAAGTAATGGTGAGGCCGTGACATAAGACAGCGTCTCCCGTCTTTTCGGTACTATATGCTATCTATTTTGGTCTCTATTTAATACATTAGGACTAGTGTTGAGCATTCCGATACCGCACGTATCGGGTATCGGCCGATACTTGCGGTATCGGAATTCCGATACCGAGATCCGATACTTTTATGGTATCGGGTATCGGTATCGGATCCATAGGGATGTGTAAAATAAAGAACTAAAATAAAAAATATTGAGATATTCACCTCTCTGGCGGCCCCTGGACATCACGCTGGTAACCGGCCGGCTTCTTTGTTTAAAATGAGCGCCTTTAGGACCTGCGAATGACGTCGCGGCTTCTGATTGGTCGCGTGCCGCCCATGTGACCGCCACGCGACCAATCAGAAGCCACGACGTCATTCTCATTCACTAAACTCCTAATTCTAGGAATTTAGGACCTGCGAATGACGTCGCGGCTTCTGATTGGTCGCGTGCCGCCCATGTGACCGCCACGCGACCAATCAGAAGCCGCGACGTCATTCTCATTCACTAAACTCCTAATTCTAGGAATTTAGGACCTGCGAATGACGTCGCGGCTTCTGATTGGCCGCGTGGCGGTCACATGGGCGGCACGCGACCAATCAGAAGCCGCGACGTCATTCGCAGGTCCTAAAGGCGCTCATTTTAAACAAAGAAGCCGGCCGGTTACCAGCGTGATGTCCAGGGGCCGCCGGAGAGGTGAATATATCAATATTTTTTATTTTAATTCTTTATTTTACACCTCACTATGGATCCCAGGGCCTGAAGGAGAGTTTCCTCTCCTTCAGACCCTGGGAACCATCAGGATACATTCCGATACTTGATGTCCCATTGACTTGTATTGGTATCGGATATCGGTATCGGCGATATCCGATATTTTTCGGGTATCGGCCGATACTATCCGATACCGATACTTTCAAGTATCGGACGGTATCGCTCAACACTAATTAGGACCAATAAACACAGTCAATTGTTTGTTGTATGTCTACGTCTATTTGTCTTCCCCTTGCTGTGTTTGGTTTAGGGCACACGTACCACAGATCCCTGGTTTTTGTATTTTGTTTCTTTAGTGGTCATTCGTATTTTGTTTTATTTTTAGTATTAATAAAAGCTAAGTTTTATCCAGTATCCAACCGCTATTGCTGAGACTTCTAAGGTGGCCAGCAATGAGTCCAGACCTGAATCTCATAGAACACCTGTGGAGAGATCTAAAAATGGCAATTTGGAGAAGGCACCCTTCAAATATCAGGGACCTGGAGCAGTTTGCCAAAGAAGAATGGTCTAAAATTCCAGCAGAGCATTGTAAGAAACTCATTGATGGTTACCGGAAGCGGTTGGTCGCAGTTATTTTGGCTAAAGATTGTGCAACCAAGTATTAGGCTGAGGGTGCCAATACTTTTGTCTGGCCCATTTTTGGAGTTTTGTGTGAAATGATCAATGTTTTGCACTTTGCTTCATTCCCTTTTGTGTTTTTTCACTTAATACAAATTAATTGAAGATAATAATACCAAAGAATTTGTGTTTGCAATCATTTTCAGGAAGAAACTGAGTATTATCTGACAGAATTGCAGGGGTGTCAATACTTTTGGCCACAACTGTACATACATATTCTAGAATACCGATGCTTTAGAATCGGGACACCATCTAGTACTTATATATATGAACTTCAGGGTGATGCAGCATGAACACAATGTTTGGTGACATGACACTTTGATGTTGTGCCAACAGCACAACATCATGCGGTGAGAGTTTATATTCTATCCTTTTCTACTTCAACTTAACATAGAAATGATCACACCATAAAGAAATCATCTTCTTTTTCATTTTTGCAACAAGTATAGCTAGAGAGAGAGCAAATGAAAGCAGCATTTACGAGGTTAAATGACCACAATCAGTGCTAAAATATGCAGCTGACACCCACTGCATTTCCACCCATTGGGGAAGAGGGGTGCACTATTTATTTATTCCTTAGTAGTCTATGGCGGCTCTGAGGATTAGGGCCCCTTAATGATTGCTACAAAAAGACATCAGCAGTTGGCAAGGGGTTAAACATGGTAGCCCCAAAGTCCTAAGGATGGCCACAGATGTAATTAGAGTTTCTTAACATTGTTTAAGACATAATTACTGAATTCTTAAAAGTGAGTTTCATCACTATAAAGAAAGGAAGTATTTGAAAACAACTGTATAATTTATGTAAAAGAGAAAATCACAATTGTTTTAAAAACAATGATTTGAATGTCAAAACAAGAAATAGAACTGCATATTATAAGTGAGGTAATGACCCGGGAGAATGTGTCAATTTAAGATAGAGGCATAAGTCTCTGAAAGTATATGTTACAGCATCAAATGATGTTTTTACCAATTCATAAGTATATATTCCTTTTTCCTGTTATTGCTATGAGAAATAAATGGGCATACTGGCACCAGCATTCATTTGTAGTCTTACATTTTCTTCTGATGCCATTGCAGTTTATTGCAGTATTTACAGTAATCATCATATGTCATATTCAGCGCATTATTGTGAGCACCACGCCACAATGAAACCTTCAAAATGATCATATTCAAAACTGTTACCATGGCAATAAATGCTGGAAGTCCTGTGGGAGACAGTTCCCATCAGTATCAAGTACATGTTATGCATGTTTAAAGACTCATCGCAAGTTTCCTAGCAGCAATTGTTTCATCAGATCAATGTATTTTCTATATGTGTACAGGATATCAGTATACTCTAGTATATGACATAGATGCACAGCTTACATTAACCCCTTCTCTGCTACAAACATATGTCCTACAATTAGTGTTGAGCGATACCATCCGATATTTGAATGTATCGGTATCGGATGGTATTGGCCGATATCCGAAAAATATCGGATATCGCCGATACCGATATACGATACCAATACAAGTCAATGGGACACAAATATCGGAAGGTATCCTGTAATGGATCCCAGGGTCTGAAGGAGAGGAAACTCTCCTTCAGGCCCTGGGATCCATATTCATGTGTAAAATAAAGAATAAAAATAAAAAATATTGATATACTCACCCTCTGACGCGCCCTGGTCGTCACCGCTGCAACCGCCTTGCTTTCGTTCCGAAGAATGAACGCGTTAAGGACCTTCGATGACGTCGCAGCTTGTGATTGGTCGCTGAGCGGTCATGTGACCGCTCACGTGACCAATCACAAGCCGCGACGTCATCGAAGGTCCTTAACGCGCTCATTCTTAGGAATGAGCGCGTTAATGACATTCGAGAATTAACTCTACAGCTCCATGCAAATGTTCTATAACAAACTGATTGCTCCAACACATCTACTCTGCCCACACTGTTACTGTCATGTACAATTATGGATGTGTGAATAAAAGGGGTATTCCCATCTCCAAGACCCTATCTCAATATGTAGTAGATGTAATATTAATAATATTAGCAAATATCTCCAATTAGAAATGTAGTATAGATTTTCTGATTCACTATGACTCTTTCCTCATGTGCAGGGATTGCAGGACCTTGGGTATCTATTGTTATGACCACTAATATATGGGCAGTTACTAGTTGCTAGTGGTCGTACCCATGGATACCTACGATCCGGCAAGGTCTGCACATAGAGAGATAGCGAATCAGAAAAACTATACCACATTTTTAATTGAAGGTATTTGCTAATATTATTATTATAACATCTTCTACATATTGGGACAGGGTCCTGGAGATGGGAATACCCCTTTCAGTGCATCACTGCCATTCCATAACAGTAAGTCAAAGGACAGGTAAGAATTAAGTTTTTCAAATATTTAATTTCTAGGCGAAATATAGAATCTTCTAATTGATTTCTCCATACACAATAGCTGATTAATGAAGATTCTAGCTATTAAAATGTTGCCATACATAAGATTGGCATAGTGACTAAATGCTATCAACACCAGGATCATAAAACACATATGCTGTACACTATATAATAGTGGCATGTACTGCTTGTTAATAAGGATTTAGCGGAGGTGGCAGTGTGAAAACCATTAATAAAATATGGAAGGTGTGTCAATCTTAAAGACACTTTAGTCCGTAAGTATCTGAAATGTGTCTTCAATGATTGCCTAAATAAATTCAGGTTGGTAGGTAACTTAAAATGTGGGGGTTGATCTGTTTGTAAGTTGCATGTGACATCTAATACGTTGACAATGGGACCTGTTGTGCATTGTGAGAAAGAAGGCAGCTGACAGTTCATCAGATGAAAGATAAGATGCATGCTCCAAGTCCATAGACCCAAATGGACATCATAACTCAAAGGTAGAATGAGGAACTGCATCCAGTCCAGGTGAAAAAATAGATAAAATTTTATTCCGCCATCATATAACGTTTCGACCAATAATGGTCTTTATCAAGTATAAAGACCATTATTGGTCGAAACGTTGTATGATGGCGGAATAAAGTTTTTTCTATTTTTTCACCTGGACTGGATGCTGTTCCTCATTCTACTATCCTGTTGTGCATTGTGTCTCATATTTTATTTCCTATAAAACGCAATTTGTGGTTTGAGTAATTTTCTGCCCTGGGGATTGCTTATATATTGGGAGAAATTTTCAAATCAATTGCTTCATAGAAAGGTTCCTCCAGATTGATTAAGCATTTACATGATTCTCATCAATCTAAGGCCGGGGTCACACACAATGTATAAAAAATCTGTCCCATTTGGTCTGCTGAGAATCGCACAATTGTTCTCCGTATGGTGATCTGTATCTCATCCGTGTGCAATGCCAGGATACGTTTTTTTCTCAAAAAAGTATCTGTGTGTCATCCGTATGTCATCCGTATGGTGAGATTTTCTCACACACTTGCAAAATGAGCAAATAATGGCTGAGCCTTTCCTGTCACATCCCCAATGCCTGAGAATTTCTCGCAAGTCACACTGATGGTTCGTGTGCTGTGCGATTTTTTTCTCGCACTCATAGAGTTGCATTGGCATTTCTCAGATGATATAAGCGTATAACAGCAGCATGCTGCCATTTCACTCTTGAGTGTAATACGGACGAGAATAAAACGGATGATGGTAGCTGCCCCATAGATTAACATTGGTCCGAGTGCAATGCGATTTTTTCTCGCTCAACACTCATCCGTATTACGCTGTAGTGTGACCCCGGCCTTACCCTGAGATTTTGAGATTTTCACGGACTAGAGAGGATGGTAACCAGGGCCGTATTTGACATTCATGCTACTCTAGGCACTTTAAGTGGTACTCCCTCTACTGATCAGTCAGACTAAGGGTATGTGCACAAGGCTTTTTTTCAGACAAATCTGATTTGTAACCCGACTGAAATAGTGCTAAATATAAAAACAATGAACTCATACGCTGCAAAACAACTTGCTGTTCATTTGTTGAGTCCATTTTTTCACCATTTCAGGTTTCCTTAAGGCCCCTTCACATTTAGCGACGCTGCAGCGATACCGACAACGATCCGAATCGCTGCAGCGTCGCTGTTTGGTCGCTGGAGAGCTGTCACACAGACCGCTCTCCAGCGACCAACGATGCTGGTAACCAGGGTAAACATCGGGTAACATCGCAGGGCCGCGCTTAGTAACCCGATGTTTACCCTGGTTACCATGCTAAAAGTAAAAAAAAAAAAAACACTAGATACTTACCTACAGCCGTCTGTCCTCCAGCGCTGCGCTCTGCTTCTCTGCTCTCCTCCTGTACTGTCTGGGAGCCGGAAAGCAGAGCGGTGACGTCACCGCTCTGCTTTCCGGCTCACAGCCAGTACAGGAGGAGAGCAGAGCACAGCGCTGGAGGACAGACAGCTGTAGGTAAGTATGTAGTGTTTGTTTTTTTTTACTTTTAGCATGGTAACCAGGGTAAACATCGGGTTACTAAGCGCGGCCCTGCGCTTAGTTACCCGATGTTTACCCTGGTTACCAGTGAAGACATCGCTGGATTGGTGTCACACACGCCGATCCAGCGATGTCTCCAGGGAGTCCAGCGACGAAATAAAGTTCTGGACTTTATTCAGCGACCAACGATCTCCCAGCAGGGGCCTGATCGTTGGTCGCTGTCACACATAACGATTTCATTAACGATATCGTTGCTACGTCACAAATAGCAACGATATCGTTAACAATATCGTTATGTGTGAAGGTACCTTTAGACAAGAAGTGGCTAAAAGAAGTGACCAGTCCATTATATGGTCAGCTTCTGTTTGGAAGCCGCTTAATAGTTTACTTATAAAGAAAAAATTAACAAAACCTGTTATCTAAAGATGTCTGAAAAGATAACAAAAAAGCAAAAAAAAAAAAAAGGTCATTTAGAACAAAATGATGACTGTGTCCTGAAGAGTCTTTTTTTCTGAAAAACTTGAGGCACTCGCTGATTTCTAAAATAAGTCATGTGCACATATTCTGACAGTGCCCATACCCTTCAGATACTAGTTACCACCCCCATACTCATTAGACTAAATTTGGCCAAACCCACCGATATCAACAGGTTCCTCTGACAGTCCAATGTGTATGGATGGCTCTTACTGTTGATTGTCAGGGGAGATAAAAATCAAACATGACCGATTTTTGACTGTAGATTCTTTCCTTCTCTAAATGATATGCTAGTGCCAGAACTGTCCAACAATGGCTCTCATAGAGAACACAGGAACAGTCAGCAGAGTGTGCAATCCTGTATATGGGAGAGCCAGGCAAGATAGCTGGTGGCCGAATGATCGGACTGCTTTTACAGTGTTTGGGGGCTTTAGTGAATTTCTTGTTCAGCTGGCAGACTTTCAGACAGCTGCATTTTTAATCCAACACACTGAACTTATAATGTTTTTTAATCAAGTCTAATAAATTAAAGATTACAACATTTACATGACTACATCACCAGAACCACCGTTAGTACAGTAAATCACCAGAACCACTGTCAATACATTAATACGTCACCAGAAACACTATCAGTGCAGTAAAAAATCATCAGAACCACAGTCAATACAGTAATACATCAACAGAATCACCAACAGAGCAGTAAAACATCACCAGAACCATCTTCAAACAGTAATACATCACCACAAGCACCATCAATACAGTGATATATCACCACAACCACCGTTAGTGAAGTAAAACATCACCAGTACCTTCATTAGTGCAGTTATACATCACCAGAACCATGGTCAATACAGTAAAATATCACCAGAACTTCCATCAGGACATGAATATATTGCCAAGCTTAGTACTGCAATCAGTTGTAGTGTCAGACCAGCTCCCATATACAATTGTATTGCATTAACCTACAACTCCCAGTACTGCCCTTAACAATGGTAAGCAGTTGCTTGATGTTGTTGTTACCAGCCGACATCAGACTGCAGACCATACAGGAACCACAGTACTGCTTGGTCCTAGGCAGGTGGTTTATTAAACATATAGAGTAGCTTAACGTTTGGAAGATATCTTATATGTGATCTGCAAGAAGTTCACAAGAGGCGCACTCTTATCAGTAGATGGAAGGTGCACAGAGGAAAAACTGAAATATCCAAAGAAATGTAACCCCTGGCACTCAAAAAAGTTCACAATGTTTTTCTCATTTGAAGATAGTGGATTTATTTACTGCCAGTCAATAACATAACAGACTCATAAAGACGAACGTTTCGGCAAATCTTGCCTTTCTAAAGGAAGTCTGTATGAAGGTGCAGTGTCTGGTATATCCTATGTCAGGACGTATATTAGGGTAACGCTGTAACAGCGCAGTGCAGGTGTGCATCCAGTGACTGGGAGCGGTGGAGCCAGACACTGCACCTTCATACAGAACAAAGGCAAGGTCAGCCGAACAGAGGCCGACGAGGAGGGGCTCCGGATCAAGTAGACGGCGGCTCCAGAGTCAGAACTCGTTCTCAGATGCCACTTTGATCCCCATATTCTTCTTCAAGTCCGTTTTCCTACTGGGTGATACCCCTTCCTATTCTATATTCACTGGTCTATCGTTATCCTAATATACTTCCTGACATAGGATATAGCAGACACTGCACCTTCATACAGACTTCCTTGAGAAAGGCAAGATTTGCCGAAACGTCGGTCTTTATGAGTCTGTTATGTTATTGACTGGCAGTGAATAAATCCACTATCTTCAAATGAGAAAAACATTGTGAACTTTTTTTTTGAGTGCCAGGGGTTACATTTCTTTGATTATATGTGATCTGTCCATTAATTCTCAGTTTGGTGAGTCAGAAGTTGGCTTAGTATGGAGAAGAGGCATCATGGGGTGTTAACTGAGATCCCCACCGATTGCTCAAAATACCTCATAGAAATGCACAGCTCAGGAGACAGAACTATGTCTTTCTACTCACTGGATCCGCTCTGCATTGTGTACATGCTCTCCTATCTCCTGAACTTCTAGGAGGTATTTATTTAGTAACTTGTGGGGTGCTCAAAACTAGGTGTGCCACCAATCTGCTCAGAATGGGCATAAGACAAAAAAATCACAAAAGTATAGATACTCTTTAAAGCGGATATCTCAAGTTTCCATGGGATAGGGAATAACTTTCAAATCACAGAGGGTCCATCCACCACCCTCTCCATGAATTGATAGCTTTGTAAGTGGCTGCTTCCATCAGTATTTTGCGACTGTACTGTTCCGCCTTTATCATGGGGGTCTGCTGCATCTTGATTTTGCATTTGATCTTTGATCTTGCATTTGTGATTTGACTTGGTGTTGGTAAGGCTGATTTTTCTAGTACAGTATGTTTCACACTGCTCATATTCTCCATACCATGCCACTCCCCTCATGTTATTCATACAATGTGTCTGTCCCCTCATTTTCTTCATATTGTGCTTTCCCACCTCATGTTCTCCATATTAAAGCTCCCCCAGGCTGCATCTTTGGCTCTGTTAGCGATTACTTGCTCCAGGTTCCGGATTGTCCTTTTCCACAGCACACTGCATTGCCATGATATCAGCAGCATGCCATGCAGCTTCTCATTTGCTCAGGGAGCTGGTTATAGCTACACTGACCCCAGAAGTGCCAGTGCACATGGACGATCATTTACATTCGTGTCTTAAAGACACAAACACAAATGTGTTTGACGAGTCCCCTCCTTGCTCCAGAAAGATACCGGGCTCTGCCCCCCTGCAACCCGCCGCCGTAGGCACCGGACCTTTGGTGGCTAGTGGCAAATACATGCCTGGCGGTAACCACCCCAAATTGTTGCTGAGAAGTAAAGCCAAATGGATAATGTGAATGAAAGCACAATAATCTCTGAGTTTTGATGAAAAATCGACATATCAGTATTTTTAGAATTTGGGGTTTGTTTTGAAATTTTGTATGTGATTTTGGTTAATCTTGGTCTTCTGATATGTGAACAGGTGTGTCTCCTCTAATGGGAGTTTCTTTCATGTCATTCTGTGTGTGGACCAATTGAAGCACCATTGCAAGTGAAACAGCTGTCAGCGTCCTTGCATCTGCACCCTCCTGCACCCATGTTTTAAGGAACATTGAATACAGAAAAATGTTATGGGATCGTGTTGCCCACTTCTTTCTTATGGATATTCTATGTATTTCCTATGTGAGGTGAAGCATCCAAAATTCCCCAGCAAGTCATAAGGTGTGTTTTGACATCCATTCATGACATGTGAGGACATCCCTTCATGTCATGTGAGCTCTAGCACCACCCACTCCCACATGACAGCTGCTGATTGACAGCTGTAGTCTTCTGTACAGTACAAAATAGTGAGTGGAGCCCCAATTTATGAATACTGTGGGCTTCACCATTAAAAATATCAATGAAAACTAAACCACACATTGCACTGTCATCATCTTATATTGCTGTTAGAAAAGGCAGCATAAAGGTGTTCACAGATTTTATTTAAGCGCTTGGTCACATGAGCACACAGTGGGTATGGAAAGTATTCAGATTCATTTAAATTTTTCACTCTTTGTTTTATTGCAGCCATTTGGTAAATTCAAAAAAGTTCATTTTTTTCACATTAACCCCTTTACCCCCAAGGGTGGTTTGCACGTTATGGACCGGGCCAATTTTTACAATTCTGACCACTGTCCTTTATGAGGTTATTGCTCTGGAACGCTTCAACGGATCCCGGTGATTCTGACACTGTTTTCTCATGACATATTGTACTTCATGACAGTGGTAAAATTTCTTTGATATTGCCTGCGTTTATTTGTGAAACAAATGGAAATATGGCGAAAATTTTGAAAATTTCGCAATTTTCCAACTTTGAATTTTTATGCAATTAAATCACAGAGATATGTCTCACAAAATACTTAATAAGTAACATTTCCCACATGTCTACTTTACATCAGCACAATTTTGGAACCAACATTTTTTTTTTGTTAGGGAGTTATAAGGGTTAAAAGTTGACCAGCAATTTCTCATTTTTACACCATTTTATATTATGGACCACATCTCATTTGAAGTCATTTTGAGGGGTCTATATGATAGAAAATACCCAAGTGTGACACCATTCTAAAAACTGCACCCCTCAAGGTTCTCAAAACCACATTCAAGAAGTTTATTAACCCTTCAGGTGTTTCACAGGAATTTATGGAATGTTTAAATAAAAATTAACATTTAACTTTTTTTCACAAATAATTTACTTCAGCTCCAATTTGTTTTATTTTACCAAGGGTTTCAGGAGAAAATGGACCCCAAACCTTGTTGTACAATTTGTCCTGAGTACGCCGATACCCCATAAGTGGAGGTAAACCACTGTTTGGGCGCATGACAGAGCTTGGAAGCGAAGGAGCGCTATTTGACTTTTTAATGCAAAATTGACTGGAATTGAGATGGGACGCCATGTTGCGTTTGGATTGCCACTGATGTGCCTAAACATTGAAACCCCCCACAAGTGACACCATTTTGGAAAGTAGACCCCCTAAGGAACTTATCTAGAGGTGTGGTGAGCACTTTGACCCACCAAGTGCTTCACAGAAGTTTATAATGCAGAACCGTAAAAATAAAAAATCATTTTTTTTTCACAAAAATTATCTTTTCGCCCCCAATTTTTTATTTTCCCAATGGTAAGAGAAGAAATTGGAACCAAAAAGTTGTTGCACAATTTGTCCTGAGTACTCTGATACCCAATATGTGGGGGTAAACCACTGTTTGGGCGCATGGGAGAGCTTGGAAGGGAAGGAGCGCCGTTTGACCTTTCAATGCAAAATTGACAGGAATTGAGATGGGACGCCATGTTGCGTTTGAAGGGCCACTGATGTGACTAAACATTGAAACCCCCCACAAGTGACACCATTTTGGAAAGTAGACCCCCTAAGGAACTTATCTAGAGGTGTGGTGAGCACTTTGACCCATCAAGTGCTTCACAGAAGTTTGTAATGCAGAACCGTAAAAATAAAAAATCATTTTTTTTCACAAAAATTATCTTTTCGCCCCCAATTTTTTATTTTCCCAATGGTAAGAGAAGAAATTGGAGCCAAATAGTTGTACAGTTTGTCCTGAGTACGCTGATACCCCATATGTGGGGGTAAACCACTGTTTGGGCACATGGGAGAGCTCGGAAGGGAAGGAGCGCCGTTTGACTTTTCAATGCAAAATTCACAGGAATTGAGATGAGACGCCATGTTGCATTTGGAGAGCCACTGAACATTGAAACCCCCCACAAGTGACACCATTTTGGAAGGTAGACCCCCTAAGGAACTTATCTAGATGTGTGGTGAGCACTTAGACCCACCAAGAACTTCACAGAAGTTTATAATGCAGAGCCGTAAAAATAAAACAAAATTTTGTTCCCACAAAAATTATTTTTAGCCCCCAGTTTTGTATTTTCTCAAGGGTAACAGGAGAAATTGGACCCCAAAAGTTGTTGTCCAATTTGTGCTGAGTACGCTGATACCCCATATGTTGGGGTAGTCTCCTGTTTGGGCACACGGGAGAGCTCGGAAGGGAAGGAGCACTGTTTTACTTTTTCAACGCAGAATTGGCTGGAATTGAGATCGGACGCCATGTCGCGTTTGGAGAGCCCCTGATGTGTCTAAACAGTGGAAACCCCCCAATTATAACTGAAACCCTAATCCAAACACACCCCTAACCCTAATTCCAACGGTAACCCTAACCACACCTCTAACCCAGACACACCCCTAACCCTAATCCCAACCCTATTCCCAACCGCAAATGTAATCCAAACCCTAACCCTAACTTTAGCCCCAACCCTAACTGTAGCCTTAACCCTAAATGTAGCCTTAACCCTAGCCATAACCCTAGCCATAACCATAACCCTAGCCCTAACCCTAACCATAACCCTAGCCCTAACCCTAGCCCTAACCCTAAACCTAACCCTAGCCCTAACCCTAGCCCTAACCCTAGCCCTAACCGTAACCCTAGCCCTAACCCTAGCCTTAACCCTAATCCTAGCCCTAACCCTAACCCTAGCCCTAACCCTAGCCCTAACCCTAGCCCTAACCCTAATCCTAGCCCTAGCCCTAACCCTGGCTGTTATGAACAGGTGATTCAGAACCACAATGGACCTGGTGGTTACGAGCACAGAAAATGACCTGATAGTTGCTAATCACATAGGACGAGCTCTGAGACGTGGGAACTCTGCTGACCGCAATCCCTAATCCTATCCCACCACACTAAAGGTAGCCGTGGAGCGCTCCTGACAAAACCTAGGCGCCTCGGGCACAGCCTGAGAAACTAGCTAGCCCTGAAGATAGAAAAATAAGCCTACCTTGCCTCAGAGAAATTCCCCAAAGGAAAAGGCAGCCCCCCACATATAATGACTGTGAGTTAAGATGAAAATACAAACACAGAGATGAAATAGATTTTAGCAAAGTGAGGCCCGACTTACTGAATAGACCGAGGATAGGAAAGATAGCTTTGCGGTCAGCACAAAAACCTACAAACAACCACGCAGAGGGGGCAAAAAGACCCTCCGCACCGACTAACGGTACGGAGGTGCTCCCTCTGCGTCTCAGAGCTTCCAGCAAGCAAGAAAAACCAATATAGCAAGCTGGACAGAAAAAATAGCAAACAAAAGTAACACAAGCAGAACTTAGCTTATGCAGGGCAGACAGGTCACAAGAACAATCCAGGAGAGAGCAAGACCAATACTGGAACATTGACTGGAGGCCAGGAACAAAGAACTAGGTGGAGTTAAAGAGAGCAGCACCTAACGACTCAACCTCATCACCTGAGGAAGGAAACTCAGAAGCCGCAGCCCCACTACATCCACCAGAGGAAGCTCATAGACAGAACCAGCCGAAGTACCACTCATGACCACAGGAGGGAGCTTGACCACAGAATTCACAACAGTACCCCCCCCTTGAGGAGGGGTCACCAAACCCTCACCAGAGCCCCCAGGCCAACCAGGATGAGCCAAATGAAAGGCACGAACCAGATCGGCAGCATGAACATCAGAGGCAAAGACCCAGGAATTATCTTCCTGACCATAACCCTTCCACTTAACCAGGTACTGGAGTTTCCGTCTCGAAATACGAGAATCTAAAATCTTCTCCACTATATACTCCAACTCCCCCTCAACCAAAACCGGGGCAGGAGGATCAACGGATGGAACCACAGGTACCACGTATCTCCGCAACAATGACCTATGGAATACGTTATGGATGGAAAAAGAAGCTGGAAGGGTCAAACGAAAAGACACAGGATTAAGAACCTCAGAAATCCTATACGGACCAATGAAATGAGGCTTAAACTTAGGAGAGGAAACTTTCATAGGAATGTAACGAGATGACAACCAAACCAAATCCCCAACACGAAGTCGGGGACCCACACAGCGCCTGCGGTTAGCGAAACGTTGAGCCTTCTCCTGAGACAATGTCAAATTGTCCACCACATGAGTCCAAATCTGCTGCAACCTATCCACCACAGTATCCACACCAGGACAGTCAGAAGACTCAACCTGCCCTGAAGAGAAACGAGGATGGAAACCAGAATTGCAGAAAAATGGCGAAACCAAAGTAGCCGAGCTGGCCCGATTATTAAGGGCGAACTCAGCCAAAGGCAAAAAGGACACCCAATCATCCTGATCAGCAGAAACAAAACATCTCAGATATGTTTCCAAGGTCTGATTGGTTCGTTCAGTCTGGCCATTTGTCTGAGGATGGAAAGCCGAGGAAAAAGACAAATCAATGCCCATCCTAGCACAAAAGGCTCGCCAAAACCTCAAAACAAACTGGGAACCTCTGTCAGAAACGATGTTCTCCGGAATGCCATGTAAACGAACCACATGCTGGAAGAACAATGGCACCAAATCAGAGGAGGAAGGCAATTTAGACAAGGGTACCAAATGGACCATCTTAGAGAAGCGATCACAAACCACCCAAATGACCGACATTTTTTGAGAGACGGGGAGATCCGAAATAAAATCCATAGAGATATGTGTCCAGGGCCTCTTCGGGACTGGCAAGGGCAAAAGCAACCCACTGGCACGAGATCAGCAGGGCTTAGCCCGAGCACAAATCCCACAGGACTGCACAAACTAACGCACATCCCGTGACAGAGATGGCCACCAAAAGGATCTAGCCACCAAATCTCTGGTACCAAAGATTCCAGGATGACCAGCCAACACCGAACAATGAACCTCAGAGATAACTCTGCTCGTCCATTTATCAGGAACAAACAGTTTCTCCGCTGGGCAACGGTCAGGTCTATTAGCCTGAAATTTTTGCAGCACCTGCCGCAAATCAGAGTAGATGGCAGACAAAATTACCCCCTTTTTGAGAATACCCGCCGGCTCAGGCAAACCCGGAGAGTCGGGCACAAAACTCCTAGGCAGGGCATCCGCCTTCACATTTTTAGAGCCCGGAAGGTACGAAACCACAAAGTCAAAATGGGAGAAAAACAGCGACCAACGAGCCTGTCTAGGATTCAACCGTTTGGCAGACTTGTCAAGTCAAGTTCTTGTGATCAGTCAAGACCACCACGCGATGCTTAGCTCCTTCAAGCCAATGACGCCACTCTTCGAATGCCCACTTCATGGCCAGCAACTCTCGATTGCCAACATCATAATTACGCTCAGCAGGCGAAAACTTCCTGGAAAAGAAGGCGCATGGTTTCAACACCGAGCCATCAGAACTTCTTTGCGACAAAACAGCCCCTGCTCCAATCTCAGAAGCATCAACCTCGACCTGGAACGGGAGCGAAACATCTGGTTGGCACAACACAGGGGCAGAAGAAAAACGACGCTTCAACTCTTGAAAAGCTTCCACAGCAGCAGAAGACCAATTGACTACATCAGCACCCTTCTTGGTTAAATCAGTCAACGGTTTAGCAATACTAGAAAAATTATTGATGAAGCGACGATAAAAATTAGCAAAGCCCAGGAACTTTTGCAGACTCTTCAGAGATGTCGGCTGAGTCCAATCATAAATGGCCTGAACTTTAACAGGGTCCTGTTGTGGATTCTGTTTTTGGGCTCCCTCTGGTGGTTACAGATGGTACTGGCTGACTTGTGTTCTCTGCGGTCTCTGGTGTCCACCTGTTCTATCAGGATATGGGAGTTTCCTATTTAACCTGGCTTTCTTGTCATTTCCTCGCCGGCTATCAATGTAATCAGTGTGTCTTGTTACCTCTGCTTCCCGCTTCTGTATTCTTCAGGACAAGCTAAGTTTTTGATTTTCCTGTTCCACGTTTTGCTTAATTTTTGTCTTAGTTCAGCTTGCAGATATGTGATTCCTTTTTGCTGGTTGCTCTAGTGGGCTGATATTACTCCTCATGTTCCATGAGTTGGAACATGAGTTCAAGTAATTTCAGGATGGTTTTTTGTAGGGTTTTTCGCTGACCGCGCAGTTCACTTTTGTATCCTCTGCTATCTAGCTTTAGCGGGCCTCATTTTGCTGAATCTGTTTTCATAACTACGTATGTGCTTTCCTCTCATTTCACCGTCATTACATGTGGGGGGCTGCTATTTCTGTGGGGTGTTTCTCTGGAGGCAAGAGAGGTCTGTGTTTCTTCTAATAGGGAAAGTTAATTCTTCGGCTGGCGCGAGATGTCTAGGAATCATCGTAGGCACGTTCCCCGGCTACAGCTAGTTGTGTGTTTAGGTTCAGGATCGCGGTCAGCTCAGTTTCCATCACCCTAGAGCTTGTTTTGTTTTTTGTGCTTGTCCTTTTGTGATCCCCTGCCATTGGGATCATGACAGTATAGCCGGCCCAAAAGTGGTAATCGTATTGGCTGAAGTAGGAGGAAAAGTAGTCTGAGGAAGTTTTTTTTTTTTTTTTTTTCCCCCTTTAGAGTTTGCTGCATAGCCTTAATTGCAGCCTGGCTGCGTCTTACCTCCTCTTAATCCTTGAATGGCTCTGACCTCAGCTGTTTATCATGGACGTCCAGAGTTTGGCTTCCAGCCTGAATAATCTTGCTGCTAAGGTTCAAAATATACAAGATTTTGTTGTACATGCTCCTATGTCTGAACCTAGAATTCCTATCCCAGAGTTTATTTCTGGAGATAGATCTAGTTTTCTGAATTTTAGGAACAATTGCAAGTTGTTTCTTTCTTTGAAATCTCGCTCTTCTGGAGACCCTGCTCAGCAAGTCAAGATTGTAATATCTTTCCTCCGGGGTGACCCTCAGAATTGGGCATTTGCATTGGCACCAGGGGGATCCTGTGTTGCTCAATGTGGATGCGTTTTTTCTGGCATTGGGTTTGCTCTATGAGGAACCTAACCTAGAGATTCAGGCTGAAAAAGCTTTATTGGCTCTCTCTCAGGGGCAAGATGAAGCAGAAATATATTGTCAGAAATTTCGGAAATGGTCGGTGCTTACTCAGTGGAATGAGTGCGCCCTGGCTGCATGATTCAGAGATGGCCTTTCTGAGGCCATTAAAGATGTCATGGTGGGGTTCCCTGCGCCTACAGGTCTGAATGAGTCTATGACTATGGCTATTCAGATTGATCGGCGTTTACGGGAGCGCAAACCTGTGCACCATTTGGCGGTGTCTTCTGAACAGGCACCTGAGACAATGCAATGTGATAGAATTCAGTCCAGAAGTGAACGGCAAAACTATAGGCGGAAAAATGGGTTGTGTTTTTATTGTGGTGATTCAGCTCATGTTATATCAGCATGCTCTAAACGCACAAAAAAGGTTGATAAGTCTGTTGCCATTAGTACTTTACAGTCTAAGTTCATTCTGTCTGTGACTCTGATTTGTTCATTATCAGCCATTTCCGTCGATGCCTATGTGGATTCAGGCGCTGCCCTGAGTCTTATGGATTGGTCATTTGCCAACCGCTGTGGGTTTAGTCTGGAGCCTCTGGAAGTCCCTATTCCTTTGAAAGGAATTGACTCTACACCTTTGGCTATGAATAAACCTCAGTACTGGACACAAGTGACCATGCGTATGACTCCCGTTCATCAGGAGGTGATTCGCTTCCTGGTACTGTATAATTTACATGATGCCTTAGTGCTTGGTCTGCCATGGTTACAAACTCATAACCCAGTCTTGGACTGCAAAACGATGTCTGTGTTAAGCTGGGGATGTCAGGGGGTTCATGATGATGCACCTCCGATTTCTATCGCTTCATCTACTCCTTCTGAGGTTCCGGTGTTTTTGTCTGATTATCGGGATGTTTTTGAGGAGCCTAAGCTCAATTCGCTTCCTCCTCACAGGGATTGCGATTGTGCTATAGATTTGATTCCTGGCAGTAAATTTCCTAAAGGTCGTTTGTTCAATCTGTCAGTGCCAGAGCATACTGCTATGCGGGATTATGTTAAGGAGTCCTTGGAAAAGGGACATATCCGTCCATCTTCGTCCCCTTTGGGAGCAGGTTTTTTTTTTGTGGCCAAAAAAGATGGTTCCTTGAGGCCTTGCATAGATTACCGTCTTTTGAATAAGATTACAGTTAAATATCAGTATCCTTTGCCATTGTTGACTGATTTGTTCGCTCGCATTAAGGGGGCTAAATGGTTCACTAAGATTGATCTTCGGGGTGCGTATAATCTTGTGCGGATAAAGCAGGGTGATGAGTGGAAAACCGCATTTAATACGCCTGAGGGCCATTTTGAGTATTTGGTGATGCCTTTTGGACTTTCTAATGCTCCTTCTGTCTTCCAGTCCTTTATGCACGATATTTTCCGTGAATATCTGGATAAATTTATGATTGTGTATTTGGATGATGTTTTGATTTTTTCGGATGACTGGGAGTTCCATGTTCAGCAGGTCAGGAAGGTGTTTCAGGTCCTGCGGGCCAATTCTTTGTTTGTAAAAGGTTCAAAGTGTCTCTTTGGAGTCCAGAAGATTTCTTTTTTGGGGTATATTTTTTCCCCTTCTACTATTGAGATGGATCCCGTCAAGGTTCAGGCTATTTGTGACTGGACGCAGCCTACATCTCTTAAGAGTCTACAGAAGTTCTTGGGCTTTGCTAATTTTTATCGTCGTTTCATAACTAATTTTTCTAGTGTTGTTAAGCCTTTGACGGATTTGACTAAGAAGGGTGCTGATGTTGCTGATTGGTCTCCTGCGGCTGTGGAGGCCTTTCAGGAACTTAAGCGCCGGTTTTCTTCTGCTCCTGTGTTGCGTCAGCCAGATGTTTCGCTTACTTTTCAGGTTGAGGTTGATGCTTCCGAGATTGGAGCGGGGGCGGTTTTGTCACAGAGAAGCTCCGATTGCTCAGTGATGAAGCCATGTGCGTTCTTTTCTAGAAAGTTTTCGCCTACTGAGCGGAATTATGATGTTGGTAATCGGGAGCTTTTGGCCATGAACTGGGCATTTGAGGAGTGGCGTCATTGGCTTGAGGGTGCTAGACCTCGTGTGGTGGTCTTGACTGATCACAAAAATCTGATTTACCTTGAGTCTGCCAAGCGTCTGAATCCTAGACAGGCTCGTTGGTCACTGTTTTTCTCCCGTTTCGATTTTGTGGTTTCATACCTGCCAGGTTCAAAGAATGTGAAGGCGGATGCTCTTTCTAGGAGTTTTGTGCCTGACTCCCCTGGAAATTCTGAGCCCACTGGTATCCTTAGGGATGGGGTGATTTTGTCGGCTGTCTCCCCAGACTTGCGACGTGCTTTGCAGGAGTTTCAGGCGGATAAACCTGATCGTTGTCCGCCTGAAAGACTGTTTGTTCCGGATAATTGGACCAGTAGAGTCATCTCCGAGGTCCTTTCTTCTGCGTTGGCAGGTCATCCTGGAATATTTGGTACTAGAGACTTGGTGGCCAGGTCTTTTTGGTGGCCTTCCTTGTCGAGGGATGTGCGTTCTTTTGTGCAGTCTTGTGAAGTTTGCGCTCGGGCTAAGCCTTGCTGTTCTCGGGCCAGTGGATTGTTGTCACCTTTGCCTATCCCGAAGAGGCCTTGGACGCACATTTCCATGGACTTTATTTCGGATCTCCCTGTCTCTCAAAAAATGTCCGTCATCTGGGTTGTGTGTGACCGCTTTTCTAAGATGGTTCATCTGGTACCCTTGCCTAAGTTACCTTCCTCCTCTGAGTTGGTCCCTCTGTTTTTTCAGAACGTGGTTCGTTTGCATGGGATTCCGGAGAACATCGTTTCTGACAGGGGATCCCAGTTTGTGTCTAGATTTTGGTGGACGTTCTGTGCTAAGATGGGCATTGATTTGTCCTTTTCGTCTGCATTCCATCCTCAGACGAATGGCCAGACGGAACGAACTAATCAGACCTTGGAAACTTATTTAAGGTGTTTTGTTTATGCTGATCAAGATGACTGGGTTACCTTTTTGCCGCTTGCAGAATTTGCCCTTAATTATCGGGCTAGTTCTGCTACTTTGGTTTCTCCTTTCTTTTGTAATTCGGGGTTTCATCCTCGTTTTTCCTCTGGTCAGGTGGAGCCTTCTGATTGTCCTGGAGTGGACATGGTGGTGGATAGGTTGCATCAGATTTGGAGTCATGTGGTGGACAATTTGAAGTTGTCCCAGGAGAGGGCTCAGCAGTTTGCTAATCGCCGTCGCCGCGTGGGTCCTCGACTTCGTGTTGGGGACTTGGTGTGGTTGTCTTCTCGTTTTGTTCCTATGAAGGTCTCTTCTCCTAAGTTCAAGCCTCGGTTCATCGGTCCCTATAGGATCTTGGAAATTCTTAACCCTGTGTCGTTTCGTTTGGATCTCCCGGCATCGTTTGCTATTCATAATGTGTTCCATCGGTCGTTGTTGCGGAAGTATGAGGTACCTGTTTTTCCTTCGCTTGAGCCTCCTGCTCCGCTGCTGGTGGAGGGAGAATTGGAGTATGTTGTGGAGAAGATCTTGGATTCTCGTGTTTCCAGACAGAGACTCCAGTATTTGGTCAAGTGGAAGGGTTATGGTCAGGAGGATAATTCTTGGGTGGTTGCCTCTGATGTTCATGCTGCTGATTTGGTCCGTGCATTTCATAGGGCTCATCCTGGTCGCCCTGGTGGTTCTCGTGAGGGTTCGGTGACCCCTCCTCAAGGGGGGGGTACTGTTGTGGATTCTGTTTTTGGGCTCCCTCTGGTGGTTACAGATGGTACTGGGTGACTTGTGTTCTCTGCGGTCTCTGGTGTCCACCTGTTCTATCAGGATATGGGAGTTTCCTATTTAACCTGGCTTTCTTGTCATTTCCTCGCCGGCTATCAATGTAATCAGTGCGTCTTGTTACCTCTGCTTCCCGCTTCTGTATTCTTCAGGACAAGCTAAGTTTTTGATTTTCCTGTTCCACGTTTTGCTTAATTTTTGTCTTAGTCCAGCTTGCAGATATGTGATTCCTTTTTGCTGGTTGCTCTAGTGGGCTGATATTACTCCTCATGTTCCATGAGTTGGAACATGAGTTCAAGTAATTTCAGGATGGTTTTTTGTAGGGTTTTTCGCTGACCGCGCAGTTCACTTTTGTATCCTCTGCTATCTAGCTTTAGCGGGCCTCATTTTGCTGAATCTGTTTTCATAACTACGTATGTGCTTTCCTCTCATTTCACCGTCATTACATGTGGGGGGCTGCTATTTCTGTGGGGTGTTTCTCTGGAGGCAAGAGAGGTCTGTGTTTCTTCTAATAGGGAAAGTTAGTTCTTCCGCTGGCGCGAGACGTCTAGGAATCATCGTAGGCACGTTCCCCGGCTACAGCTAGTTGTGTGTTTAGGTTCAGGATCGCGGACAGCTCAGTTTCCATCACCCTAGAGCTTGTTTTGTTTTTTGTGCTTGTCCTTTTGTGATCCCCTGCCATTGGGATCATGACAGGGTCCATCTCGATAGTAGAAGGGGAAAAAATGAAACCCAAAAATGAAACCTTACGCGATGCTTAGCTCCTTCAAGCCAATGACGCCACTCCTCGAATGCCCACTTCATGGCCAGCAACTCTCGATTGCCAACATCATAATTACGCTCAACAGGAGAAAACTTCCTGGAAAAGAAGGCACATGGTTTCATCTCTGAGCCATCAGAACTTCTTTGCGACAAAACAGCCCCTGCTCCAATCTCAGAAGCATCAACCTCGACCTGGAACGGGAGCGAAACATCTGGTTGGCGCAACACAGGGGCAGAAGAAAAACTACGCTTCAACTCTTGAAAAGCTTCCACAGCAGCAGAAGACCAATTGACCACATCAGCACCCTTCTTAGTTAACTCAGTCAACTGTTTAGCAATACTAGAAAAAAAATTGATGAAGCGACGATAAAAATTAGCAAAGCCCAGGAACTTTTGCAGACTCTTCAGAGATGTCGGCTGAGTCCAATCATAAATGGCCTGAACTTTAACAGGGTCCATCTCGATAGTAGAAGGGGAAAAAATGAACCCCAAAAATGAAACCTTCTGAACACCAAAGAGACACTTTGACCCTTTCACAAACAAAGAATTTGCACGCAGGACCTGGAACACCATTCTGACCTGCTTCACGTGAGACTCCCAATCATCCGAGAAGACCAAAATATCATCCAAGTATACAATCAGGAATTTATCCAGGTACTCTCGGAAGATGTCATGCATAAAGGACTAGTGTTGAGCATTCCGATACCGCAAGTATCGGGTATCGGCCGATACTTGCGGTATCGGAATTCCGATACCGAGATCCGATATTTTTGTGATATCGGGTATCGGTATCGGAAGTGTAAAATAAAGAATTAAAATAAAAAATATTGTTATATTCACCTCTCCGGCGGCCCCTGGACATCAGCGGGAGGATCCGGCGTCCGGCACGGCTTCTTTCTTCAAAATGCGCGCCTTCAGGACCTGTGGAATGACGTCCCGGCTTCTGATTGGTCGCGTGCCGCCCATGTGACCGCCACGCGACCAATCAGAAGCCGCGACGTCATTCCTCAGCTAAAGTCCTAGAATGAGCGCCTTCTAGGACCTGAGGAATGACGTCGCGGCTTCTGATTGGTCGCGTGGCGGTCACATGGGCGGCACGCGACCAATCAGAAGCCGGGACGTCATTCCACAGGTCCTGAAGGCGCGCATTTTGAAGAAAGAAGCCGTGCCGGACGCCGGATCCTCCCGCTGATGTCCAGGGGCCGCCGGAGAGGTGAATATAACAATATTTTTTATTTTAATTCTTTATTTTACACTTTAATATGGATCCCAGGGCCTGAAGGAGAGTTTCCTCTCCTTCAGACCCTGGGATCCATGAGGATACATTCCGATACTTGATGTCCCATTGACTTGTATTGGTATCGGATATCGGTATCGGCGATATCCGATATTTTTCGGGTATCGGCCGATACTATCCGATACCGATACTTTCAAGTATCGGACGGTATCGCTCAACACTATAAAGGACTGAAACACTGATGGAGCATTAGAAAGCACGAATGGCATAACCAGGTACTCAAAATGGCCCTCAGGCGTTTTACATGCTGTTTTCCATTCATCGCCCTTTTTAATACGCACAAGATTATACGCACCACGAAGATCTATCTTGGTGAACCAACTAGCCCCCTTAATCCGGGCAAACAAATCAGACAGCAGCGGCAAGGGGTACTGAAATTTGACTGTGATTTTATTTAGAAGGCGGTAATCAATACAAGGTCTCAACGAACCATCCTTCTTGGCCACAAAAAAGAACCCTGCCCCCAATGGCGACGATGAGGGGCGAATATGACCCTTCTCCAAGGATTCCTTTACGTAACTCCGCATAGCGGCGTGCTCAGGTACAGACAAATTAAACAGTCGACCTTTAGGAAACTTACTACCAGGAATCAAATCGATAGCACAATCGCAATCCCTATGCGGAGGTAGGGCACTGGACTTGGGCTCATCAAATACATCCCGGTAATCTGACAAGAACTCTGGGACCTCAGAAGGGGTAGATGATGAAATAGACAGAAATGGAACATTACCATGTACCCCCTGAAAACCCCAGCTGGACACAGACATTGATTTCCAATCCAATACTGGGTTATGGACTTGTAGCCATGGCAACCCCAACATGACCACATCATGCAGATTCTGCAACACCAAAAAGCGAATATCCTCCTGATGCGCAGGAGCCATACACATGGTCAGTTGGGTCCAATACTGAGGCTTATTCTTGGCCAAAGGCGTAGCATCAATTCCTCTCAATGGAATAGGATGCTGCAAGGGCTCCAAGAAAAACCCACAGCGCCTAGCAAACTCCAAGTCCATCAAATTCAGGGCAGCGCCTGAATCCACAAATGCCTTGACAGAAAAGGATGACAAAGAGCAGATCAAAGTAACGGACAAAAGAAATTTCGACTGTACCGTACCAATGGTGGCAGACCTAGCGAAACGATTAATGTGCTTAGGACAATCAGAGATAGCATGAGTGGAATCACCACAGTAAAAACACAGCCCATTCCGTCGTCTGTGTTCTTGCCGTTCAGCTCTGGTCAAAGTCCTATTACATTGCATAGGCTCAGGTTTATGCTCAGGTAATACCGCCAAATGGTGCACAGTTTTACGCTCACACAAGCGTCGATCGATTTGAATGGCCAAAGACATAGACTCATTCAGACCAGTAGGCATAGGAAATCCCACCATGACATCCTTAAGGGCTTCAGAGAGACCGTTTCTGAAAATTGCTGCCAGAGCACATTCATTCCATTGAGTGAGCACAGACCACTTCCTAAATTTCTGAAAATATATCTCTACCTCATCCCGACCCTGACACAGAGCCAGCAAGATATTCTCCGCCTGATCCACTGAATTAGGTTCATCAAAAAGCAACCCGAGCGCCAGAAAAAACGCATCAATATCACATAATGCAGGATCTCCTGGCGCAAGGGAAAATGCCCAGTCTTGAGGGTTGCCACGTAATAAAGAAATAATGATCTTTACTTGTTGAACTGGGTCACCAGAGGAGCGGGGTTTCAAAGCCAGAAATAGTTTACAATTATTTTTGAAATTCAGAAACTTAGCTCTATCTCCAGAAAATAACTCAGGAATAGGAATTTTAGGTTCTAACATAGGATTCTGAACCACTAAATCTTCAATGTTCTGTACACTTATAGCGAGATTATCCATCAAAGAGGACAGACCTTGAATGTCCATGTCTACACCTGTGTTCTGAACCACCCTGATGTAAAGGGGAAAAGAAAGACAAAACACAGTGCAAAGAAAAAAAAATGGTCTCAGAACTTCTCTTTTCCCTCTATTGAGAAGCATTAGTACTTTGGGCCTCCAGTACTGTTATGAACAGGTGATTCAGAACCACAATGGACCTGGTGGTTACGAGCACAGAAAATGACCTGATAGTTGCTAATCACATAGGACGAGCTCTGAGACGTGGGAACTCTGCTGACCGCAATCCCTAATCCTATCACACCACACTAAAGGTAGCCGTGGAGCGCTCCTGACAAAACCTAGGCGCCTTGGGCACAGCCTGAGAAACTAGCTAGCCCTGAAGATAGAAAAATAAGCCTACCTTGCCTCAGAGAAATTCCCCAAAGGAAAAGGCAGCCCCCCACATATAATGACTGTGAGTTAAGATGAAAATACAAACACAGAGATGAAATAGATTTTAGCAAAGTGAGGCCCGACTTACTGAATAGACCGAAGATAGGAAAGATAGCTTTGCGGTCAGCACAAAAACCTACAAACAACCACGCAGAGGGGGCAAAAAGACCCTCCGCACCGACTAACGGTACGGAGGTGCTCCCTCTGCGTCTCAGAGCTTCCAGCAAGCAAGAAAAACCAATATAGCAAGCTGGACAGAAAAAATAGCAAACAAAAGTAACACAAGCAGAACTTAGCTTATGCAGGGCAGACAGGTCACAAGAACGATCCAGGAGAGAGCAAGACCAATACTGGAACATTGACTGGAGGCCAGGAACAAAGAACTAGGTGGAGTTAAATAGAGCAGCACCTAACGACTCAACCTCGTCACCTGAGGAGGGAAACTCAGAAGCCGCAGCCCCACTCACATCCACCAGAGGAAGCTCATAGACAGAACCAGCCGAAGTACCACTCATGACCACAGGAGGGAGCTTGACCACAGAATTCACAACACCTGGCCCTAACCCTAACCCTAATGGGAAAATGGAAATAAATACATTTTTTTAATTTTTTTATTTTTCCCTAACTAAGGGGGTGATGAAGGGGGGTTTGATTTACTTTTATAGCGGGTTATTTAGTGGATTTTTATGATTGGCAGCTGTCACACACTGAAAGACGCTTTTTATTGCAAAAAATATTTTTTGCGTTACCACATTTTGAGAGCTATAATTTTTCCATATTTTGGTCCACAGAGTCATGTGAGGTCTTGTTTTTTGCGGGATGAGTTGCCGTTTTTATTGGTAACATTTTCGGGCACGTGACATTTTTTGATCGCTTTTTATTCCGATTTTTGTGAGGCAGAATTACTAAAAACCAGCTATTCATGAATTTCTTTTGGGGGAGGCGTTTATACCATTCCGCGTTTGGTAGAATTGATAAAGCAGTTTTATTCTTCGGGTCAGTACGATTACAGCAACACCTCATTTATATCATTTTTTTATGTTTTGGCGCTTTTATACGATAAAAACTATTTTATAGGAAAAATAATTATTTTTGCATCGCTTTATTCTGAGGACTATAACTTTTTTACTTTTTTGCTGATGTTGCTGTATGGCGGCTCGTTTTTTGCGGGACAAGATGACGCTTTCAGAGGTATCATGGTTATTTATATCCGTCTTTTTGATCGCATGTTATTCCACTTTTTGTTCGGCAGTATGATAATAAAGCGTTGTTTTTTGTCTCGTTTTTTTTTTTTTTTTCTTACGGTGTTTACTGAAGGGGTTAACTAGTGGGACAGTTTTATAGGTCGGGTTGTTACGGATGCGGCAATACTAAATATGTGTACTTTTATTGTTTTGTTTTTTTATTTAGATAAAGAAATGTATTTATGGGAATAATATTTTTTTTTTTCATTATTTAGGATTTTTTTTTTTTTTTTTTACACATTTGTAAAAAATTTTTTTAACTTTTTTACTTTGTCCCAGGGGGGGACAGTACAGATCGGTGATCTGCCAGTTTGCACAGCACTCTGACAGATCACCGATCTGTCAAAGAGCGCTGCAGCGTTACCAAGTGCCTGCTCTGAGCAGGCACTTGGTAAGCCACCTCCCTCCCTGCAGGACCCGGATCCACGGCCATCTTGGATCCAGGACTTGCTGCAGGGAGGAAGGTAGGAGACCCCCGGAGCAACGCAATCACATCGCATTGCTGCGGGGGTCTCAGGGAAGCCCGCAGTGAGCCCCCTCCCTGCGCGATGCTTCCCTGTACCGCCGGCACATCGCGATCATGTTTGATCGCGGTGTGCCGGGGGTTAATGTGCCAGGGGCGGTCCGTGACCACTCCTGGCACATAGTGCCGGATGTCCGCTGCGATAAGCCTATGACGTACCATTCCGTCCTTGGGAAGTAGGGCCCACCCCACATGGATGGAATAGTACGTCTAATGGCAAAAAGGGGTTAATGTTAGTGTTGAGCATTCGGATACCGCAAGTATCGGGTATCGGCCGATATTTGCGGTATCGGAATTCCGATACTGATTTCCGATATTTTTGCAATATCGGGAATCGGTATCGGGATCCATATTCATGTGTAAAATAAAGAATAAAAATAAAAAATTGATATACTCACCCTCGGACGCGCCCTGGTTGAAACCGCTGTAACCGGCAGTCTCCCCTCCTAAGAATGAGCGAGTGAAGGACCTGCGATGACGTTGCGGCTTGTGATTGGTGGCGTGAGCGGTCACATGAGCGGTCACGCGACCAATCACAAGCCGCGACGTCATAGAAGGTCCTTCACCCTGCATTCTTAGGAACAGAGTCTGCCGGTTACACCGCTTATAGCCAGGGGCCGTCGGAGGGGTGGGTATATCGATATTTTTTTATTTTTATTCTTTATTTTTTACATGAATATGGATCCCAGGGCCTGAGGGAGAGTTTCCTCTCCTTCAGACCCTGGGAACCATTACAGGATACCTTCCGATATTTGCGTCCCATTGACTTGTATTAGTATCGGATATTGGTATCGGCGATATCTGATATTTTTTGGATATCGGCCGATACAATCCGATACCGATACTTTCAAATATCGGAAGGTATCGCTCAACACTAAATGTACATTCTTGACTGAAAAAAAACCTGAAATGTATTAATTTAAAAGCAAATTTAATAAAAAAGAAAAAATAAATATCACACAGTCATAAGTATTCAGACCCTTTGCTCTTCGAGTCAGTAATGGTGTGGGGTGGCATTTCTTTGGAGGGCTGCACAGCCCTCCATGTGCTCGCCAGAGGTAGCCTGACTGCCATTATGTACCGGGATGCGATCCTCAGACCCCTTGTGAGACCATATGCTTGTGCGGTTGGCCCTGAGTTCCTTCTAATGCAGGACAATGCCAGACCTCATGTGGCTGGAGTATGTCAGCAGTTCCTGCAAAATGAAGGCATTGAAGCTATGGACTGGCCCGTCCATTCCCCAGACTTGAATCTGATTAAACACATCTGGGACAGCATATCTCACGCCATCCACCAAAGTCATGTTGCACCAGCACCACAGACTGTCCAGGATTTGGCGGATGCAAGTCCTCATCCAATAAAAAAACCTGCAAATGAAAATTGTATATATGTATATGTATATGTATATATATATATATATATATATATATATATATATATATAGATATAGATATATATTTATATACTGCTCAAAAAAATAAAGGGAACACTAAAATACCACATCCTGCATATCACTGAATGAAATATTCAAGCTGCAAATCTTTATTCATTACATAGTGGAATACTTTGAGAACATTAAAACATAAAAATGATCAATGTAAATCAAAATTAATGTCCCATGGAGGTCTGGATTTTTAATGATACTCAAAATCAAAGTTGATTATCAAACTACAGGCTGATCCAACTTCAGTGGAAATGTCTCGACGAGGAAATTATGCTTAGTATTGTGTGTGGCCTTTACGTGTCCTTATGACCACCGTACAATGGCTGGATATGCTCCTGAGGAGGTAGCAGATGTTCTCCTGAGAGATCTACTCCATGACCTGGATTAAAGCATCAGACAGCTCCTGGACAATCTGCAGGGCAAAATGGCGTTGGTGGATGGAATGACCAGGATGTGATTGATTGGAATCAAGTATGGGGAACGGGCAGGCCAGTCAATAGCATCAATGCCTTCTTCATGCAGCAGTTGCTGACACACTTTAGCCACATGAGGCCTAGCATTCCTATGCATCAGAACGAACCCAGGGCCCATGGTACCTGCATATGGTCTCACAATAGGTCAGTGGATCTCATCCCGGTACATAATAGTAGTCAGGATATCTCTGACTAGCAGATGGAGGGCTGTGTGGCCCTCAAAAGATATGCCCCTCCACAACATTACTGACCCTCTGCAAAACTGGTAAAGCTGGAGAATGTTGCAGGCATCAGGATTTTCCCCATGGTGTCTCCAGACTCTGTCATGTCTATCACATGTGCACACAGTGTGAACTTGCTTTCATCTGTGAAGAGCTCAGGGCACAAATGATGAATCTGCCAATCCTGGTGTCCTCTGTAAATGTCAATTGTACTGCATGGTGTTGGGCTGTAAGCGCAACACCCACTTGTGGACTTTGGGCCTTCATACCACCCTCTTGAAATCTGTTTCTAGCAATTTGAGCAGGCGCATGGATGTTATTGGCCTGCCAGAGGTCATTTTGCCGGGAATGATGAGGTTGAAAGCAGTAAGCCGCTCAGACGGGCCACTATAACTCAGAACTGCACCGGGTCCAGATGACGACCGGCAGAAGACAGATGAGTAAAACATTTGAATATTCGCATGTGACAAATATGGAATTAGGCATGAAATGTCTGCACACTAAGGGAATTTACATGGCCACATTGTCACTGCCTATATATGAGCATTAAAATAGGATCACACCGCCTGGTAGGAATATGTACATATTGTAATAGTAGGTACCTAGAGGCATTAAGACATTAAGCAATATAGTCTTTTGGTACGCTACCCTACCTTACCATGTCTGTGCAGGTCTAGAGCTGTGATATTTTTAGAGTCACGGATTTACAGACTCTGGCTTGCTGCGGATCTGTATGAGATACTAGTTACCTATTTTTGGACTAGATATTATCTTTTGGCGGTGATACGCTTATGCGTTTTTATATGTGTCTTCTTGTTGTACGTATGCTCCTTGCACTTTTGTTAGCACTATATGTCTGCACTTTTTTTAAATAGAAAGAAATAATAGTTATATTTTAATATTATATAGGAATCCGCTTATCCTATTCTAGTCTTTTTTGGTTCCTCTGATATTTGAGTCTAGCTGGTATTGTCCCTTCCAGAATACCAGAATTAGAACTTTATCTGACCACTCTAACTCTGAGGCTAGAGTCCGGAACTGGACGGCAAACTGGCTGACGAGCCCTGAGTAATTGTCAATAACTGGAGCGCGGTATCGTGGGTAATACGGGGTCCCAAAAAGACCTGCTTCAGAGCATCCAGAAAGAGAGGGGCGCTCTATATCACACGATTATCACGCTCCCAAAGTGGCATTGCCCACTCCAATGCCCTGCCCGACAAGAGAGATAGAATAAATCCCACTTTCTCCCGTTCCGTAGTGAAACGCGCCGCCAGGAGCTCGAGGTGTATGGAGCACTGGCTCACGAATCCGTGACACTGTTTACTGTCACCAGCAAACTTGTCAGGAAGCGGGAGACGGGATATAGTCGGAGCAGGGGTGGCAGCGGACAAACAGGCTGCGGCTACACTTGCAGCCTGAACAGCGACAGCAGTGACATCCACAGCTGAGGTTGAATGCTCTAGAGCTGCCAACCTTCCCTCCAGCTGCTGGATGTACCGCTGTAAACGCTGATCGTCCACCATTTACTAGCCAGACCTTGGCGCTAGTGTTCTGTTAGGACTGGTGGAACGCACCAAGTATGAGGTGAAATAATATTGGTGCGTTCGCAGTCCGGGGTCCACCATGTAGTTGAAATCCTGCTGCTAGTAAATGGCAACGTTATATGGTGGTGGACGCGAACCCTGCAAAGCCACAGGACCGCAATACCGCACTAATGAGTGCAAGCAAGGTATCAGCGAACTTAATCCCAAGACTCAGGGTTGAAGTCCGTTCAGACTAATTGCGCACAACACCACAACTGGGTGTGTTAGGTAGCTGATAGAAACTTTTTAGAGCACAGTAGTGCGAACTGTGCCATGCTGGCAGACACCACTAAGCACCCGGACGTGGGTTAGGAAGCGCACTACTGGTGCATGGCGCTGCACTGTCGGTCACAGCAATAGACGCCGATACGTGTGTAACATGTTGAGAGGATAGTTGGGCACTAGATAGCAGCCATACACCTTGCGCGAACAGTCATACAATAGGGAAGGGGTATTTAACCCCTTCCCGACCCATGACGCCACGTAGGCATCATGAAAGTCTGTGCCAATCCGACCCATGACGCCTATGTGGCGTCATGGAAAGATCGCGTCCCTGCAGATCGGGTGAAAGGGTTAACTCCCATTTCACCTGATCTGCAGGGACAGGGGGAGTGGTAGTTTAGCCCAGGGGGGGGTGGCTTCACCCCCCCGTGGCTACGATCGCTCTGATTGGCTGTTGAAAGTGAAACTGCCAATCAGAGCGATTTGTAATATTTCACCTATTATAATTGGTGAAATATTACAATCCAGCCATGGCCGATGCTGCAATATCATCGGCCATGGCTGGAAACACTAATGTGCCCCCACCCCACCGATCGCCCCCCCAGCCCCCCGATCTGTCCGGTACACTGCTCCGGCTCCCCTCCGTCCTGTGCTCCGCTCCCCCCGTGCTCTTGTCCGCTCCCCCCGTGCTCCAATCACCCTCCCCGTGCTCCAACCACCCCCCTGCACTCCGATCCACCCCCCTGCAGTCCGATCCACCCCGCCTGCAGTCCGATCCACCCCCCGATGCTCCAATGCACCCCCCCGTGCTCCGTTCCACCCCTCCCGCGCTCCGATCCACCCCCCATGCTCCGATCCCCCCCCGTGCTCCCCCCCACCCTATCATACTTACCGATCCTGCCGGGGTCCGTCAGTCTTCTCCCTGGGCACCGCCATCTTCCAAAATGGCGGGCGCATGCGCAGTGCGCCCGCCGAATCTGCCGGCCGGCAGATTCGTTCCAAAGTACATTTTGATCACTGAGATAGATTATATCTCAGTGATCAAACTAAAAAAAATAATAAATGACCCCCCCCCTTTGTCACCCCCATAGGTAGGGACAATAAAAAAAAATAAAGAATTTTTTTTTTCCACTAATGTTAGAATAGGGTTAGGGTTAGGGGTAGGGTTAGGGTTAGGGTTAGGGGTAGGGTTAGGGTTAGGGGTAGGGTTAGGGGTAGGGTTAGGGGTAGGGTTAGGGGTAGGGTTAGGGGTAGGGTTAGGGGTAGGGTTAGGGCTAGGGTTAGGGTTAGGGTTTTGGTATGTGCACACGTATTCTGGTTCTCTGCGGATTTTTCCGCTGCGGATTTGATAAATCTGCAGTGCTAAACCGCTGCGGATTTATGGCGGATTTACCGCGTTTTTTCTGCGCATTTCACTGCGGTTTTACAACTGCGATTTTCTATTTGAGCCGAAAGAAGTGACATGCTGTGGAATGTAAACCGCTGCGTTTCCGTGCAGTTTTTCCACAGCATGTGTACAGCGATTTTTGTTTCCCATAGGTTTACATTGAACTGTAAACTCATGGGAAACTGCTGCGAATCCGCCCCGTTTTCCGCAGCGTGTGCACATACCTTTAGAATTAGGCTATGTGCACACGGTGCGGATTTGGCTGCAGATCCGCAGCGGATTGGCCGCTGCGGATTCGCAGCAGAGTTCCATCAGGTTTACAGTACCATGGAAAACCAAATCCGCTGTGCCCATGGTGCGGAAAATACCGCGCGGAAACGCTGCGTTGTATTTTCCGCAGCATGTCAATTCTTTGTGCGGATTCCGCAGCGTTTTATACCTGTTCCTCAATAGGAATCCGCAGGTGAAATCCTCACAAAAACACTGGAAATCCGCGGAAAATCCGCAGGTAAAACGCAGTGCCTTTTACCTGCGGATTTTTCAAAAATGATGCTGAAAAATCTCACACGAATCCGCAACGTGGGCACATAGCCTTAGGGTTAGGGTTGGAATTAGGGTTGTGGTTAGGGGTGTGTTGGGGTTATGGGTGTGATTAGGGTTATGGCTACAGTTGGGATTAGGGTTAGGGGTGTGTTGGGGTTAGTGTTGGAGGTAGAATTGAGGGGTTACCACTGTTTAGGCACATCAGGGGTCTCCAAACGCAACATGGCGCCACCAATGATTACAGCCAATCTCGTATTCAAAAAGTCAAATGGTGCTCCCTCACTTCCGAGCCCCGACGTGTGCCCAAACAGTGGTTTACCCCCACATATGGGGTACCAGCATACTCAGGATAAACTGCGCAACAATTACTGGGGTCCAATTTCTCCTGTTACCCTTGTGAAAATAAAAAAATGCTTGCTAAAACATCATTTTTGAGGAAAGAAAAATGATTTTTTATTTTCACGGCTCTGCGTTGTAAACGTCTGTGAAGCACTTGGGGGTTCGAAGTGCTCACCACATATCTAGATAAGTTCCTTGGGGGGTCTAGTTTCTAAAATTGGGTCACTTGTGGGGGGTTTCTACTGTTTAGGCACACCAGGGGCTCTGCAAACGCAACGTGACGCCCGCAGACCATTTCATCAAAGTCTGCATTTCAAAAGTCACTACTTCCCTTCTGAGCCCCGACGTGTGCCCAAGCAGTGGTTTACCTCCACACATGGGGTATCAGTGTACTCAGGAGAAACTGGACAACAACTTTTAGGGTCCAATTTCTCCTGTAACCCTTGGGAAAATAAAAAATTCTGGGCTAAATAATTATTTTTGAGGAAAGAAAACGTATTTATTATTTTCACTGTTCTGCATTATAAACTTCTATGAAGCACTTGGGGGTTCAAAGTGCTCACCACACATCTAGATAAGTTCCTTTCGGGGTCTAGTTTCCAAAATGGGGTCATTTGTGGGGGGTTTCTACTGTTTAGGCACACCAGGGGCTCTGCAAACGCAACGTGACGCCCGCAGACCATTTCATCAAAGTCTGCATTTCAAAAGTCACTACTTCCCTTCTGAGCCACGACGTGTGCCCAAACAGTGGTTTACCTCCACACATGGGGTATCAGCGTACTCAGGAGAAACTGGACAACAAATATTGTGGTCAAATTTCTCCTGTTACCCTTGGGAAAATTAAAAAATTCTGGACTAAATAATTATTTTTGAGGAAAGAAAACGTATTTATTATTTTCACGGCTCTGCATTATAAACTTCTGTGAAGCACTTGGGGGTTCAAAGTGCTCACCACACATCTAGATAAGTTCCTTTCGGGGTCTAGTTTCCAAAATGGGGTCACTTGTGGAGGGTTTCTACTGTTAAGCCACATCAGGGGCTCTGCAAACGCAACGTGACGCCCGCAGAGCATTCCATCAAAGTCTGCATTTCAAAACGTCACTACTTCATTTCCGAGCCCCGGCATGTGCCCAAACAGTGGTTTACCCCCACATATGGGGTATCAGCGTACTCAGGAGAAACTGGACAACAACTTTTGGGGTCAAATTTCTCCTGTTACCCTTGGGAAAATAAAAAATTGCAGGCTAAAAATCATTTTTGAGAAAATATTTTTTTTTTTTTTATTTTCATGGCTCTGCGTTATAAACTTCTATAAAGCACTTGGGGGTTCAATGTCCTCACCACACATCTAGATTAGTTCCTTTGGGGGTCTAGTTTCCAAAATGGGGTCATTTCTGGGGGATCTCCAATGTTTAGGCACACAGGGGCTCTCCAAACGTGACATGGTGTCCGCTAATGATTGGAGCTAATTTTCCATTTAAAAAGCCAAATGGCGTGCCTTCCCTTCCGAGCCCTGCCGTGCGCCCAAACAGTGGTTTACCCCCACATATGGGGTATCAGCGTACTCAGGACAAACTGGACAACAATATTTGGGGTTCAATTTCTCCTATTACCCTTGGCAAAATAGGAAATTCCAGGCTAAAAAATCATTTTTGAGGAAAGAAAAATTATTTTTTATTTTCATGGCTCTGCGTTATAAACTTCTGTGAAGCACCTAGGGGTTTAAAGTGCTCAATATGCATCTAGATAAGTTCCTTGGGGGGTCTAGTTTCCAAAATGGGGTCACTTGTGGGGAAGCTCTAATGTTTAGGCACACAGGGGCTCTCCAAACGCGACATGGTGTCCGCTAACAATTGGAGCTAATTTTCCATTCAAAAAGTCAAATGGCGCGCCTTCCCTTCCGAGCCCTGCCGAGTGCCCAAACAGTGGTTTACCCCCACATATGAGGTATCGTCATACTCGGGAGAAATTGCCCAACAAATTTTATGATCCATTTTATCCTATTGCCCATGTGAAAATGAAAAAATTGAGGCGAAAATAATTTTTTTGTGAAAAAAAAGTACTTTTTCATTTTTACAGATCAATTTGTGAAGCACCTGAGGGTTTAAAAAGCTCACTAGGCATCTAGATAAGATCCTTGGGGGGTCTAGTTTCCAAAATGGGGTCACTTGTGGGGGAGCTCCAATTTTTAGGCACACAGGGTCTCTCCAAACGCGACATGGTGTCCGCTAACGATGGAGATAATTTTTCATTCAAAAAGTCAAATGGCGCTCCTTCCCTTCCGAGCCTTACCATGTGCCCAAACAGTGGTTTACCCCCACATGTGAGGTATTGGTGTACTCAGGAGAAATTGCCCAACAAATCTTAGGATCCATTTTATCCTGTTGCCCATGTGAAAATGAAAAAATTGAGGCTAAAAGAAATTTTTTGTGAAAAAAAAGTACTTTTTCATTTTTACGGATCAATTTGTGAAGCACCTGGGGGTTCAAAGTGCTCATTATGCATCTAGATAAGTTCCTTGGGGCATCTAGTTTCCAAAATGGGGTCACTTGTGGGGGAGCTCCAATTTTTAGGCACACGGGGGCTCTCCAAACGTGACATGGTGTCCGCTAAAGAGTGGAGCCAATTTTTCATTCAAAAAGTCAAATGGCGCTCCTTCCCTTCCAAGCCCTGCCGTGCGCCCAAACAGTGGTTTACCCCCACATGTGAGGTATCAGCTTACTCAAGGCAAATTGGACAACAACTTTCGTGGTTCAGTTTCTCCTTTTATCATTGGGAAAATAAAAAAATTGTTGCTAAAAGATAATTTTTGTGACTAAAAAGTTAAATGTTCATTTTTTCCTTCCATGTTGCTTCTGCTGCTGTGAAGCACCTGAAGGGTTAATAAACTTCTTGAATGTGGTTTTGAGTACCTTGAGGGGTGCAGTTTTTAGAATGGTGTCACTTTTGGGTATTTTCAGCCATATAGACCCCTCAAACTGACTTCAAATGTGAGGTGGTCCCTAAAAAAAATGGTTTTGTAAATTTCGTTGTAAAAATGAGAAATCGCTGGTCAAATTTTAACCCTTATAACTTCCTAGCAAAAAAAAATTTTGTTTCCAAAATTGTGCTGATGTAAAGTATACATGTGGGAAATGTTATTTATTAACTATTTTGTGTCACATAACTCTCTGGTTTAACAGAATAAAAACTCAAAATGTGAAAATTGCGAAATTTTCAAAATTTTCGCCAAATTTCCATTTTTATCACAAATAAACGCAGAATTTATTGACCTAAATTCACCACTAACATGAAGCCCAATATGTCACAAAAAAACAATCTCAGAACCGCTAGGATCCGTTGAAGTGTTCCTGAGTTATTACCTCATAAAGGGACACTGGTCAGAATTGCAAAAAACGGCAAGGTCTTTAAGGTCAAAATAGGCTGGGTCATGAAGGGGTTAAAGAACGACTTGCACTCATCAACAAACACACTTATACAATTGTACACTAGCGCATGGCCGTGCGGTCATGCGAAGCTTAAATAGCTGCAGCACGTTCAGGACCTTCCAATATAGGACCAATGGGAAGCTGCCACAGAAGTTAGCACCTTCAGGACCTTCCAGGAGGACCAATGGGAACCGCTGCAGCATCTGAGCATATGAGCCTCGATCTCCAATGGGAGATCTCACCCGGGGCATGCTCAGAAGGGAAAAAGCAGGACTTATTCCCAAAAGTGTCCGCTCGCTGCTGCCCAGCACTGGCTTTAATGGCAAAAGCTGGAAAAGCAACAGCAAGCCTAAGCACAGAGTGAGACTGAGCCAGACGCAAGGACTGACGTCTCCGCTGAGCAGGCTCCACTGCGGCAGGAGAAGAATGGGAGACCGCAGCAGAACAGCCCGAGATTCCCCCTGTGCAGAAGTGGGAACTCGACGCCTAACAAACATGAGAACGTCTCTGGCCAGGACTCGTCTGCAGAGATTACAACAACAACTCTTCTGGTTTCTCACATTTCCTGCACCATCCATATCTATGCCCATCCTGTGCAAACTACTCATTCTGCTGAGCAGCAGCTGCCATATGTGTCATATAGCACCTGCTGTGTGGTAGAATAATGGCTCCTCTTACAACCTCACATAATACTTCCACCTCTGTGCCCCTTACATGGTAATAATGACTCCTTTGTGGTCTCTAGATAATAATATAATCCCTTAAAAATATTAATGAGCTGTCTAGTGCTCTCCACATTTTGTCACTAAAAGGGAATAACATCCCATATGCAACTGTGAGTATCCCCTGAATCCCCCCAGTAAGGCCTGGATCAAACATGCGAGAAACACGTCTGTGTCTCGCATGTGAAATCCAAGCTCTGGCGCCGGCACTGTGGAGCGGAGCGTGCGGCCGCATAGCAACACATGGAGCCGCACGCTCCGCTCTGGAGTGCCAGCTCCAGAGCTTGGATTTCACATGCGAGACACAGACGTGTTTCTCGCATGTGTGATCCCGGCCCAACAATAGCCCCAGTATCACAGATTCGAGCAGGCAGATTTGAGTCATTTGGCTTCTCTCAATTCTTTTCTATTTAGAGAAGCCAAACCTTTCTATTGGACACATGCACATAGCAAACATATGGTTACAAGACCGTCTGATAATACCAGTGAAATTGGGGACTTATGCAGCAGGCGCTCCTTGTCATGATTTGGCAGTCTGCAGTCACATAATGTGACTGCAGACATCAATTCCAAGCCATAATTAACTTTATAATAATAAATAGCTTATTATTAAATCATTAAAGTGCCACTCCAGTGGGGTTTTATTTTTTTACTGCTGGAGTAGTGTTTTAAGCGCAAGTCCCCTGCCATGTCATATACTCATCCTCTGGTATATTCACCATTTTTTGGCACTGCTCCAGTCCCGCAGCTGAAACTTGTGAGCTCAGCTTCTGACTGGCCAGAAGTTAGAAGCTACTTCACAATGTAAGTCTATGATAAAGTCAGAAATAGGTGAGAACAAGGCCAGAACGAGGCCAGAAAAAGGATCTCATAGACTTACAATGATTAGAGACCTCTGCGCCACTCCATGAAACACTGGAGCAGCAGACAGGTCAAAAACTGCAGGAGGTGGAGCCGAGCAGCAGTGAAAACAGATGAAAATGCTGGATGGTGAGTATCAGACAGTTGGTTGAGGTCTTGGATTTTAACCCCTTAGCGACCGCCGATACGCCTTTTAACGGCGGCCGCTAAGGGTACTTAAACCACAGCGCCGTTAATTAACGGCGCTGTGGAAAAAGTGTATAGCGCCCCCCACAGGCCGATTTTCTCCGGGGTCTCGGCTGCCGAGGGTAGCCGAGACCCCAGAGAACATGATTCGGGGGGTTTTTAACCCTCCCCGCATTTGCGATCGCCGGTAATTAACCGTTTACCGGCGATCGCAAAAAAAAAAAAAAAGCGATCTCTTTTTAATTTCTCTGTCCTCCGATGTGATCGCACATCGGAGGACAGAGAAAAGGGGTCCCAGGTGGCCCCCCAATACTCACCTAGCTCCCCCGATGCTCCTCGTGTCTCCCGGTGGGCGCCGCCATCTTCAAAATGGCGGGCGCATGCGCAGTGCGCCCGCCGGCCGGCACCGGGAGAATCTTTGGGGTCTCGGCTGCCTGGGGTAGCCGAGACCCCAAAGAGCATGATCGGGGGTCGGTTTTAGCGACCCCTGTTTTGCGATCGCCGGTAATTAACTGTTTACCGGCGACCGCAAAAAAAAAAAAAAAAAAAAAAAAAGTAAAGTGTAATTCTCTGTCCTCTGATGTGATCGCACATCAGAGGACAGAGAAATAGGGGGATTCGGGGACCCTAGCATACTCACCTAGGTCCCTGGATCCTCTTGCTGCTCCTCCTGGCCGCCGGCAGAAGAACATGGCGGACGCATGCCCAGTGCGCCCGCCATCTGTCTCCATCTGCCGGCCGGCAGGAGAACAGCGGTTAGGGCTAAAATTAGGGTTAGGGTTAGGGGTAGGGTTAGGGGTAGGGTTAGGGGTAGGGTTAGGGTTAGGGGTAGGGTTAGGGGTAGGGGTAGGGTTAGGGTTAGGGCTAGGGTTAGGTTAGGGGTAGGGTTAGGGGTAGGGTTAGGGGTAGGGTTAGGGGTAGGGTTAGGGTAGGGTTAGGGCTAGGGTTAGGTTAGGGGTAGGGTTACGGCTAGGGTTAGGTTAGGGGTAGGGTTAGGTTAGGGTTAGGGGTAGGGTTACGGCTAGGGTTAGGTTAGGGTTAGGGTTAGGTTAGGGGTAGGGTTAGGGGTAGGGTTAGGTTAGGGGTAGGGTTAGGTTAGGGGTAGGGCTAGGGTTAGGGGTAGGGTTAGGGCTAGGGTTAGGGCTAAATTTAGGGTTAGGGTTGGGGCTAAATTTAGGGTTAGGGTTGGGGCTAAATTTAGGGTTAGGCTTCTTTCACACTTACGTCGGTACGGGGCCGTCGCAATGCGTCGGCCTGACATACCGACGCACGTTGTGAAAATTGTGCACAACGTGGGCAGCAGCTGTAGTTTTTCAACGCATCCGCTGCCCAATCTATGTCCTGGGGAGGAGGGGGCGGAGTTACGGCCACGCATGCGCGGTCAGAAATGGCGGATGCGACGTACAAAAAAATGTTTCATTGAACTTTTTTTGTGCCGACGCTCCGCCAAAACACAACTGATCCAGTGCACGACGGACGCGACGTGTGGCCATCCGTCACGATCCGTCGGCAATACTATGGGCAAAAAACGCATCTTGCGGGCACATTTGCAGGATCCGTTTCTTGTCCAAAACGACGGATTGCGACGGAATGCCAAACAACGCAAGTGTGAAAGTAGCCTTAGGGCTAGGGTTAGGGTTGGGGCTAAAGTTAGGGCTAGGGTTGGGGCTAAAGTTAGGGTTAGAGCTGGGATTAGGTTTAGGGTTTGGATTAGGGTTGGTATTAGGGTTAGGGTTGGCATTAGGGTTACGCTTGGGATTAGGGTTAGGTTTGGGATTAGGGTTAAGGTTAGGGTTGTGATTAGGGGTGTATTGGGATTAGGGTTAGGTTTGAGGTTAGGGTTGAGATTAGGATTAGGGGTGTGTTGGATTTAGGGTTTTGATTAGGGTTATGGTTAGGGTTGACATTAGGGTTGTTTTGGGGTAAGGGTTGTGATTATGGTTAGGGTTAGTGATTAGGATTATGGATCAGGTTGGGATTAGGGTTAGGGGTTGGAGCTAGAATTGGGGGGTTTCCACTGTTTAGGTACATCAGGGGGTCTCCAAACACGACAGCCAATTTTGCGCTCAAAAAGTCAAATGGTGCTCCCTCCCTTCTGAGCTCTGCCGTGCGCCCAAACAGTGGGTTACCCCCACATATGGGGCATCAGCGTACTCGGGATAAATTGGACAACAACTTCTGGGGTCCAATTTCTCTTGTTACCCTTGTGAAAATAAAAACTTGGGGGCTACAAAATCTTTTTTGTGAAAAAAAAAAATATTTTTTATTTTCACGACTCTGCATTCTAAACTTCTGTGAAGCACTTGGGCATTCAAAGTTCTCACCACACATCTAGATAAGTTCCTTGGGGGGTCTAGTTTCCAAAATGGGGTCACTTGTGGGGGGTTACTACAGTTTAGGTATATCAGGGGCTCTGCAATCGCAACATAATGCCCACAGACCATTCTATCAAAGTCTGCATTCCAAAAAGGCGCTCCTTCCCTTCCGAGCTCTGCCGTGCGCCCAAACAGTGGTTTACCCCCACATATGGCACATCAGCGTACTCGGGATAAATTGGACAACAACTATTGCAGTCCAATTTCTCCTGTTACCCTTGTGAAAATAAAAACTTGGGGGCTACAAAATCTTTTTTGTGAAAAAAAAAATATTTTTTATTTTCACGACTCTGCATTCTAAACTTCTGTGAAGCACTTGGGCATTCAAAGTTCTCACCACACATCTAGATAAGTTCCTTGGGGGTCTAGTTTCCAAAATGGGGTCACTTGTGGAGGGTTTCTACTGGTTAGGTACATCAGGGGCTCTGCAAATGCAACATAATACCCGCAGACCATTCTATCAAAGTCTGCATTCCAAAACGGCGCTCCTTCCTTCCGAGCTCTGCCGTGCGCCCAAACAGTGGTTTACCCCCACATATGGGGTACCAGCATACTCAAGACAAATTGGACAACAACTTTTGGGGTCCAATTTCTCTTGCTACCCTTGTAAAAATAAAAACTTGGGGGCTACAATATCTTTTTTGTGGAAAAAAAAATATTTTTTATTTTCACGGCTCTGCATTATAAACTTCTGTGAAGCACTTGGGCATTCAAGGTTCTCACCACACATCTAGATAAGTTCCATGGGGGGTTTAGTTTCCAAAATGGGGTCACTTGTGGGGGATTTCTACTGTTTAGGCACATCAGGGGCTCTCCAAACGCGACATGGCGTCCGATCTCAATTCCAGCCAATTCTACATTGAAAAAGTAAAACGGCACTCCTTCTCTTCCAAGCTCTGCGGTGCGCCCTAACAGTGGTTTACCCCCACATATTGGGTATCAGCGTACTCAGGAGAAATCGCACAACAACTTTTGTGGTCTAATTTCTCCTGTTACCCTTGTGAAAATAAGAATTTGTGGGCAAAAAGATCATTTTTGTGTAAACAAAAGCGATTTTTTTATTTTCACGGCTCTACGTTATAAACTTCTGTGAAGCACTTGGGGGTTCAAAGTGCTCACCACACATCTAGATAAGTTCCTTAAGGGGTCTAGTTTCCAAAATGGTGTCACTTGTGGGGGGTTTCCACTGTTTAGGCACATCAGGGGCTCTCCAAACGCGACATGGCATCCAATCTCAATTCCAGCCAATTCAACATTGAAAAAGTAAAACGGCGCTCCTTCACTTCTAAGTTCTGCGGTGTGCCCTAACAGTGGTTTACCCCCACATATGGGGTATTGGAGTATTCAGGAGAAATTGCATAACAAAATTTATGGTTACATTTCTGTTTTTACACTTGTGAAAATAAAAAAAATGGTTCTGAATTAAGATGTTTGCAAAAAAAAGTTAAATGTTCATTTTTTCCTTCCACATTGTTTCAGTTCCTGTGAAGCACGTAAAGGGTTAATAAACTTCTTGAATGTGGTTTTGAGAACCTTGAGGGGTGTAGTTTTTAGAATGGTGTCACACTTCATTATTTTCTATCATATAGACCCCTCAAAATGACTTCAAATGTGATGTGGTCCCTAAAAAAAAATGGTGTTGTAAAAATGAGAAATTGCTGGTCAACTTTTAACCCTTATAACTCCCTAACAAAAAAAAATTTTGTTTCCAAAATTGTGCTGATGTAAAGTAGACATGTGGGAAATGTTATTTATTAACTATTTTTCATGACATATCTCTCTGATTTAAGGGCATAAAAATACAAAGTTTGAAAATTGCAAAATTTTAAAAATTTTCGCCATATTTCCGTTTTTTTCATAAATAATCGCAAGTAATATCGAAGAAATGTTACCACTAACATGAAGTACAATATGTCACGAAAAAACATTCTCAGAATCAGCGGGATCCGTTGAAGCGTTCCAGAGTTATAACCTCATAAAGTGACAGTGGTCAGAATTGCAAAAATTGGCTCGGTCATTAAGTACCAAATTGGCTCTGTCACTAAGGGGTTAAGGAGCCACTCAAGCGGTGAAATAAAGAAATGCTAGAGAGTGCTTTAACCCCTTTCTGACCTCGGACGGGATAGTACGTCCGAGGTCAGATCCCCTGCTTTGATGCAGGGCTCCGCGGTGAGCCCGCATCAAAGCCGGGACATGTCAGCTGTTTTGAACAGCTGACATGTGCCCGTAAAAGGCGCGGGCAAGATCGCGATCTGCCCGCACCTATTAACTAGTTAAATACCACTGTCAAACGCAGACAGTGGCATTTAACTACCGCTTCCGGCCAGGCGGCCGGAAATGATGTCATCGGCGACCCCCGTCACATGATCGGGGGCTGGCGATGCGTCAGGATGATAACCATAGAGGTCCTAGAGACCTCTATGGTTACTGATCACCGGTGGCTGTGAGCGCCACCCTGTGGTCGGCGCTCACAGCACACCTCCATTTCTGCTACATAGCAGCGATCAGCAGATCGCTGCTATGTAGCAGAGGCGTTCGTGCTGTGCCTGCTTCTAGCTTCCCATGGAGGCTATTAAAGCATGGCAAAAGTTAAAAAAAAAGTTAAAAAAAATGGTAAAATATTTGAAGGGTTTCTGAGGGATGTTATTCTGGATTATCTCAATGAGAATAACTGTTTAACTCCATATCAGCATGGGTTTATGAGAAATCGCTCCTGTCAAACCAATCTAATCAGTTTTTATGAAGAGGTAAGCTATAGGCTGGACCACGGTGAGTCATTGGACGTGGTATATCTCGATTTTTCCAAAGCGTTTGATACCGTGCCGCACAAGAGGTTGGTACACAAAATGAGAATGCTTGGTCTGGGGGAAAATGTGTGTAAATGGGTTAGTAACTGGCTTAGTGATAGAAAGCAGAGGGTGGTTATAAATGGTATAGTCTCTAACTGGGTCGCTGTGACCAGTGGGTACCGCAGGGGTCAGTATTGGGACCTGTTCTCTTAAACATATTCATTAATGATCTGGTAGAAGGTTTACACAGTAAAATATCGATATTTGCAGATGATACAAAACTATGTAAAGCAGTTAATACAAGAGAAGATAGTATTCTGCTACAGATGGATCTGGATAAGTTGGAAACTTGGGCTGAAAGGTGGCAGATGAGGTTTAACAATGATAAATGTAAGGTTATAGACATGGGAAGAAGGAATCAATATCACCATTACACACTGAACGGGAAACCACTGGGTAAATCTGACAGGGAGAAGGACTTGGGGATCCTATTTAATGATAAACTTACCTGGAGCAGCCAGTGCCAGGCAGCAGCTGCCAAGGCAAACAGGATCATAGGGTGCATTAAAAGAGGTCTGGATACACATGATGAGAGCATTATACTGCCTCTGTACAAATCCCTAGTTAGACCGCACATGGAGTACTGTGTCCAGTTTTGGGCACTGGTGCTCAGGAAGGATATAATGGAACTAGAGAGAGTACAAAGGAGGGCAACAAAATTAATAAAGGGGATGGGAGAACTACAATACCCAGATAGATTAGCGAAATTAGGGTTATTTAGTCTAGAAAAAAGACGACTGAGGGGCGATCTAATAACCATGTATAAGTATATAAGGGGACAATACAAATATCTCACTGAGGATCTGTTTATACCAAGGAAGGTGACGGGCACAAGGGGGCATTCTTTGCGTCTGGAGGAGAGAAGGTTTTTCCACCAACATAGAAGAGGATTCTTTACTGTTAGGGCAGTGAGAATCTGGAATTGCTTGCCTGAGGAGGTGGTGATGGTGAACTCAGTCGAGGGGTTCAAGAGAGGCCTTGATGTCTTCCTGGAGCAGAACAATATTGTATCATACAATTATTAGGTTCTGTAGAAGGACGTAGATCTGGGGATTTATTATGATGGAATATAGGCTGAACTGGATGGACAAATGTCTTTTTTCGGCCTTACTAACTATGTTACTATGTTACTATGTGAAAAAAATAAAAAAAATATAAAAGTTTAAATAACCCCCCTTTCGCCCCAATCAAAATAAATCAATAAAAAAAAAATCAAATCTACACATATTTGGTATCGCCGCGCTCAGAATCGCCCGATCTATCAATTAAAAAAAGCATTAACCTGATCGCTAAACGGCGTAGCAAGAAAAAAATTAGAAACGCCAGAATTACGTTTTATAGGTCGCCACGTCATTGCATTAAAATGCAATAACGGGCGATCATAAGAACGTATCCGCACCAAAATGCTATCATTAAAAATGTCATCTCGGCATGCAAAAAATAAGCCCTCAACCGACCCCAGATCACGAAAAAAGGAAACGCTACGAGTATCGGAAAATGGCGCAATTTTTTTTTTTTTTTTTTTTTAGCAAAGTTTGGAATTTTTTTTCACCACTTAGATAAAAAATAACCTAGTCATGTTAGGTGTCTATGAACTCGTACTGACTTGGAGAATCATAATGGCAGGTCAGTTTTAGCATTTAGTGAACCTAGCAAAAAAGCCAAACAAAAAACAAATGTGGGATTGCACTTTTTTTGCAATTTCACCGCACTTGGAATTTTTTTCCCGTTATCTAGTACACGACATGCTAAAACCAATGATGTTGTTCAAAAGTACAACTCATTCCGCAAAAAATAAGCCCTCACATGGCCAAATTGACGGAAAAATAAAAAAGTTATGGCTCTGGGAAGGAGGAAAGTGAAAAACGAACACGGAAAAACGAAAAATCCCAAGGTCATGAAGGGGTTAAAGGGAATCTGTCACCCTTCCAGGACATATATGACCTATTAATATGGGTATAGGTTATATAAATATTACACTAGTCCTACCTGTATGCCTCATATTAATGGTCTTGTTGCTGAGAAATGTTATATTTTGTCTTTTTTTAATGATTTCTTCCAGGCTCCGGGACATGCGGTGCTTGAAAGAAATCCCTGCTTCCTGTCCTGATTGTAACACTACCCCCTCCCATCAGCGTCAGTTATGGCCCCGTAATACCACGCCTGCGCCTTTCACTCCCTCAGGAATACATACCTCCTCCTCCCATCTGTGGGCTTTGCATTCAGGGATCTTCTGTGCAGACGAGTCACTGTGACCTCTGGTGTGCGTGCCAATAAGATGCTCTCCCAACTTCTTCCCTGTACAGTCATCGCTAGGAACCATGTGTACATGGTGATGTCTATTCAGGGAGGAAGTGGGGAGAGCATCTTATTGATGCGCACACCGGTGGTCACTGGAGTGGAAGGCACCGGCGCCTGTGCAGAAGATCCATGAATGCAGCGCCTACAGAAGGAAAGAAGTGATATGTATTTCTGAGGGAGTGCAGGGCACAGGCACAGGATTTCGGGGACATAACTGACACTGATGGGAGGAGATAAGTATTATGATGAAGACAGGAGCCAGGGATTTCTTACAGCACGGCACGCCCTGAAGCCTGGAAGCAATCATTAGCATACAGAAAGAATATAACATTTCTCAACAAGACAGCTAATATGACGCAGACAGTTAAGACTAGTGTAACAATTTTATTACCTGTATGCCCATATTAATAGGTCATATGCATCCCTGGGGGTGACAGATTACCTTTAAATGCAAAGCAGAACATGGTTATTACTTGGAGGCTTGTTATATTAATACTCACAAAAGACCCAGCTAGTAATTATCAAAAGCCCATGACTAGAGTTGAGCGACCTTGACCTTTTTAGAGTCGAGCCGGGTTTCGCGAAACCCGACTATCTCAAAAGTCGGGTCGAGTGAAATCGGCCGATTATGACGTAAAGTCGGGATCGACCGAAACACGAAACCCAATGCAAGTCAATGGGGCAGCATAGTCGGCAGTGAGTGGGGGCCAGGAAAACACCTAGAGTGCCCATTTTAATGTCAAAACCATCCATTCTTCTTAATGAAGCTTGTCAAGCGTAATTTACCTTATAATAATTGGAAGGCATTTGAAATTGGGGGTCATTTGGCTAAAGTTGTGGTGGGTAGGGCTGGTTCAAGTAATTAGTGGGCCCAGGAAATCTGGACCACGTCACGGCAGTGGAGCAGGGAGAGGTAAGTATTTCAACTTTGCAAGTGCTGTGAACCTGAGCAAGCAGGGGGGGCCCACTCGTTGGCATTGGCACTGGCACAGGGCCCCTCAAAGTACAGCGGTGTGTTTGCACGGCGGGGGCGCCTCCCACCGGCAGCAACACTTTTGCGTACCATGAGAGGCCCTGTGCCAGTGACGTCGCCAACTAGTATTCCTCCCCCCACCTGATGAAGGAACCTGCACTTTCATCTGCACCTTCCTGTTTGTCCCCGTGTAAGGTGGTATGGTATGCGGGAAGGGGGACCTGACTTTCAGCAGGGTCACAATCTTGCAGTGTAGTGTGCACGGGAAATGTTGCGTTATGGGTCAATGTACCAGCAGACTCATCTATCACTGGCTGGGCAATGGGCAGGATGAGGAGGAAACACAGATATAGGCCCAAAGAATAAAGTGGGCTAAATGCAGTTCAAAATTGGTAACACAGGACTAATCAGGGGGCATTGCAGTGGAGGACAACTGGAATGAGAGGCTGACACAGAGAGTAGGCCCAAATCAGTAAGTAGTCGAAATGCAGTTCAAAATTGGCAACAGTAGTAAACAGGCGGCACAGCTTTGTTCAGTGGAGGAGAACAGCAAGGAGTGGCAGACACCGATAGTAGGCCCCAACCCAACTAGTAGGCCAAATGCAGTCTAACATTAACAACTACTTAACGAGTGCCTGAAAACGGAATTTCAGGACAGGAAACCAGGAGAACAGCAAGGAGCGGCAGACACCGATAGTAGGCCCCAAACCAACTAGTACGCCAAATACAGTTGTTCCGTTTAACCACAATTTAATGAGAGCCTGAAGATAGAAGTTCAGGAAAGGCAACCTGGAGAACACCTTGGAGTGGAACACACCATCTCTCTACACCCCATACCCAATTTGTAGGTCAAATGCAGCGTAGTTTCCAACAACTACTAAACGAGAGCATGATGATCGAAGCATTGGCGAGGAAACCTGGGGAACACCTTGGAGTGGAACACACCATCTCTCTACACCCCATACCCAATTTGTAGGCCTAATGCAGCGTAGTTTCCAACAACTACTAAACGAGAGCATGATGATCGAAGCATTGGCGAGGAAACCTGGGGAACACCTTGGAGTGGAACACACCATCTCTCTACAGTGGAACACACCATCTCTCTACACCCCATACCCAATTTGTAGGCCTAATGCAGCGTAGTTTCCAACAACTACTAAACGAGAGCCGGAAGATCGAAGCTCAGGAAAGGCAACCTGGAGAACACCTTGGAGTGGAACACACCATCTCTCTACACCCCATACCCAATTTGTAGGCCCAATGCAGCGTAGTTTCCAACAACTACTAAACGAGAGCCGGAAGATTGAAGCAATGGAGAGGAAACCTGGGGAACACCTTGGAGTGTAACACACCATCTCTCTACACCCCATACCCAATTTGTAGGCCTAATGCAGCGTAGTTTCCAACAACTACTAAACGAGAGCCGGAAGATCGAAGCAATGGAGAGTGTTGTGAATTCTGTGGCTGAGTTCACTTCTGTGGTCACAAGTGGTATTGCAGTCTCTGGGCTTCCTCCCTCAGGTGTTTTGGTGAGCTCGTTGGCTGCCTTGCTATTTAGCTCCACCTGAGTCTGTCTTCCTTGCTCCTTGTCAATGTTCCAGTGTTGGATCTGAGCTACTGCATCTTTCCTTGGGCCTGCTGCTCTGCTAGATAAGTGCTTCTAGTTTGTTTTCTGTTTTTTCTGTCCAGCTTGCTATTATCTTTTGCTGGAAGCTCTGAGAAGCAAAGGGGTGCACTGCCGTGCTGTTAGTTCGGCACGGTGGGTCTTTTTGCCCCTTTGCGTGGTTTTCATTTTAGGGTTTTTTGTAGACTGCATAGTTCTCTTTGCTATCCTCGCTCTGTCTAGAATATCGGGCCTCACTTTGCTGAATCTATTTCATTCCTACGTTTGTCTTTTCATCTTGCTAACAGTCATTATTATGTGGGGGGCTGCCTATTCCTTTGGGGTATTTCTCTGAGGTAAGTCAGGCTTGTATTTCTATCTTCAGGCTAGTCAGCTCCTCAGGCAGTGCCGAGTTGCATAGGCAGTGATAGGCGCAATCCACTGCTGCTTATAGTTGTGTGAGGATAGATCATGTACTGCAGTCTCCAGAGATTCCACGTCTCAGAGCTCGTCCTATTGTTTTTGGTTATTGCCAGATCTCTGTATGTGTGCTGATTACTGCACGCTGTGTTGCCTGATTGCCAGCCATAACAGTACAAGGAGCCACACCAATGATTCCCAATAGAGGGAAAAAAGAAATCCTGACATCATTTTTTTTTCTTAGCTTTGTCTTCAGTCTTTTTTTTCCCCTAGACATTAGAGTGCTTCAGGACACAGCTGTGGACATGGATATTCAGGCTCTGTGCTCCTCAATGGATAATCTCGTTGTAAATGTACAAAAGATTCAAGATACTATTGATCAGAAATCGATGCTGGAACCAAGAATTCCGATTCCTAATTTGTTTTTTGGTGACAGAACTAAGTTCCTGAGCTTCAGAAATAATTGTAAGCTATTTTTGGCCTTGAATCCTCATTCTTCTGGTAATCCTATTCAACAGGTTTTGATTATTATTTCTTTTTTGCGCGGCGACCCACAGGACTGGGCGTTTTCTCTTGCACCAGGAGATTCTGCATTGAGTAATGTTGATGTATTTTTCCAGGCGCTGGGATTGCTTTACGATGAGCCTAATTCAGTGAATCAGGCTGAGAAAAATCTGCTGGCTTTATGCCAGGGTCAGGATGATGTAGAAGTATATTGTCAGAAATTTAGGAAGTGGTCAGTACTCACTCTGTGGAATGAATCTGCACTAGCGGCTTTGTTCAGAAAGGGTCTCTCTGAAGCTCTTAAGGATGTAATGGTGGGATTTCCTATGCCTGCTGGTTTGAATGAGTCTATGTCCTTGGCCATTCAGATCGGTCGTCGCTTGCGCGAGCGTAAATCTGTGCACCATCTGGCGGTATTGTCTGAGAGTAAACCTGAGCCTATGCAGTGCGACAGGACTATGACTAAAGTAGAACGGCAAGAACACAGACGTCTGAACAGACTGTGTTTCTATTGTGGTGATTCTACTCATGCTATTTCTAATTGTCCTAAACGCACTAGGCGGTTCGATAGCTCTGCCGTTATTGGTACTGTACAGTCCAAATTCCTTTTGTCCATTACCTTAATGTGCTCTTTGTCATCGTATTCTGTCATGGCGTTTGTGGATTCAGGCGCTGCCCTGAATCTGATGGATTTGGATTATGCTAAACGTTGTGGATTTTTCTTGGAGCCTTTGCGGTGTCCTATTCCATTGAGAGGAATTGATGCTACACCTTTGGCCAAGAATAAGCCTCAGTACTGGGCCCAGCTGACCATGTGCATGGCTCCTGCACATCAGGAAGTTATTCGCTTTCTGGTACTGCATAATTTGCATGATGTGGTCGTGTTGGGGTTGCCATGGCTACAAACCCATAATCCAGTATTGGATTGGAACTCTATGTCGGTAACCAGCTGGGGTTGTCAGGGAGTACATGGTGATGTTCCATTTTTGTCTATTTCGTCATCCATTCCTTCTGACATCCCAGAGTTCTTGTCTGACTTTCAGGATGTATTTGTAGAGTCCAAGTCTGATGCCCTACCTCCGCATAGGAATTGTGATTGTGCTATCGATTTGATTCCTGGTAGTAAATTCCCTAAGGGTCGTTTATTTAATTTGTCCGTACCTGAACACACCGCTATGCGCAGTTATGTGAAGGAGTCCCTGGAGAAGGGACATATTCGCCCATCATCGTCACCATTGGGAGCAGGGTTCTTTTTTGTAGCCAAGAAGGATGGTTCGCTAAGACCGTGTATTGATTACCGCCTTCTTAATAAGATCACTGTTAAGTTTCAGTATCCCTTGCCATTGATTTCTGACTTGTTTGCTCGGATTAAGGGGGCTAGTTGGTTTACTAAGATTGATCTTCGTGGTGCGTATAATCTGGTGAGAATCAGGCAGGAAGATGAATGGAAAACGGCATTTAATACGCCCGAGGGTCATTTTGAGTATCTGGTGATGCCGTTCGGACTTGCCAATGCTCCATCTGTTTTTCAGTCTTTTATGCATGACATTTTCCGTGAGTATCTGGATAAATTCTTGATTGTTTACTTGGATGACATTTTGATCTTCTCAGATGATTGGGAGTCTCATGTGAAGCAAGTCAGAATGGTTTTCCAGGTACTGCGTGCTAATTCCTTGTTCGTGAAGGGATCAAAGTGTCTCTTCGGTGTGCAGAAAGTTTCATTTTTGGGGTTCATCTTTTCCCCTTCTACTATCGAGATGGATCCGGTTAAGGTTCAGGCCATCCAGGATTGGACTCAGCCGACATCTCTAAAAAGTCTGCAGAAATTCCTGGGCTTTGCTAATTTTTATCGTCGCTTCATCTGTAATTTTTCTAGCATTGCCAGACCATTGACCGATTTGACCAAGAAGGGAGCTGACTGCCCCTGTTTTGGTGGAGGGGGAATTGGAGTATATTGTGGAGAAGATTTTGGATTCTCGTGTCTCTAGACGGAAACTCCAGTATCTGGTCAAATGGAAGGGTTATGCTCAGGAAGATAATTCCTGGGTTTTTGCCTCGGATGTCCATGTCCCAGATCTTGTTCGTGCCTTTCATGTGGCTCATCCTGGTCGGCCTGGGGGTTCTGGTGAGGGTTCGGTGACCCCTCCTCAAGGGGGGGGTACTGTTGTGAATTCTGTGGCTGAGTTCACTTCTGTGGTCACAAGTGGTATTGCAGTCTCTGGGCTTCCTCCCTCAGGTGTTTTGGTGAGCTCGTTGGCTGCCTTGCTATTTAGCTCCACCTGAGTCTGTCTTCCTTGCTCCTTGTCAATGTTCCAGTGTTGGATCTGAGCTACTGCATCTTTCCTTGGGCCTGCTGCTCTGCTAGATAAGTGCTTCTAGTTTGTTTTCTGTTTTTTCTGTCCAGCTTGCTATTATCTTTTGCTGGAAGCTCTGAGAAGCAAAGGGGTGCACCGCCGTGCTGTTAGTTCGGCACGGTGGGTCTTTTTGCCCCTTTGCCTGGTTTTCGTTTTAGGGTTTTTTGTAGACTGCATAGTTCTCTTTGCTATCCTCGCTCTGTCTAGAATATCGGGCCTCACTTTGCTGAATCTATTTCATTCCTACGTTTGTCTTTTCATCTTGCTAACAGTCATTATTATGTGGGGGGCTGCCTATTCCTTTGGGGTATTTCTCTGAGGTAAGTCAGGCTTGTATTTCTATCTTCAGGCTAGTCAGCTCCTCAGGCAGTGCCGAGTTGCATAGGTAGTGATAGGCGCAATCCACTGCTGCTTATAGTTGTGTGAGGATAGATCAGGTACTGCAGTCTACAGAGATTCCACGTCTCAGAGCTCGTCCTATTGTTTTTGGTTATTGCCAGATCTCTGTATGTGCGCTGATTACTGCACGCTGTGTTGCCTGATTGCCAGCCATAACAGGAGAGGAAACCTGGGGAACACCTTGGAGTGTAACACACCATCTCTCTACACCCCATACCCAATTTGTAGGCCTAATGCAGCGTAGTTTCCAACAACTACTAAACGAGAGCCGGAAGATCGAAGCAATGGAGAGGAAACCTGGGGAACACCTTGGAGTGTAACACACCATCTCTCTACACCCCATACCCAATTTGTAGGCCTAATGCAGCGTAGTTTCCAACAACTACTAAACGAGAGCATGAAGATCGAAGCAATGGAGAGGAAACCTGGGGAACACCTTGGAGTGGAACACACCATCTCTCTACACCCCATACCCAATTTGTAGGCCTAATGCAGCGTAGTTTCCAACAACTAATAAACGAGAGCATGATGATCGAAGCATTGGCGAGGAAACCTGGGGAACACCTTGGAGTGGAACACACCATCTCTCTACAGTGGAACACACCATCTCTCTACACCCCATACCCAATTTGTAGGCCTAATGCAGCGTAGTTTCCAACAACTACTAAACGAGAGCCGGAAGATCGAAGCTCAGGAAAGGCAACCTGGGGAACACCTTGGAGTGGAACACACCATCTCTCTACACCCCATACCCAATTTGTAGGCCTAATGCAGCGTAGTTTCCAACAACTACTAAACGAGAGCCGGAAGATCGAAGCAATGGAGAGGAAACCTGGGGAACACCTTGGAGTGTAACACACCATCTCTCTGCACCCCATACCCAATTTGTAGGCCTAATGCAGCATAGTTTCCAACAACTACTAAACGAGAGCCGGAAGATCGAAGCAATGGAGAGGAAACCTGGGGAACACCTTGGAGTGTAACACACCATCTCTCTACACCCCATACCCAATTTGTAGGCCTAATGCAGCGTAGTTTCCAACAACTACTAAACGAGAGCCGGAAGATCGAAGCAATGGAGAGGAAACCTGGGGAACACCTTGGAGTGTAAGACACCATCTCTCTACACCCCATACCCAATTTGTAGGCCTAATGCAGCGTAGTTTCCAACAACTACTAAACGAGAGCATGAAGATCGAAGCAATGGAGAGGAAACCTGGGGAACACCTTGGAGTGGAACACACCATCTCTCTACACCCCATACCCAATTTGTAGGCCTAATGCAGCGTAGTTTCCAACAATTACTAAACGAGAGCATGATGATCGAAGCATTGGCGAGGAAACCTGGGGAACACCTTGAAGTGGAACACACCATCTCTCTACAGTGGAACACACCATCTCTCTACACCCCATACCCAATTTGTAGGCCTAATGCAGCGTAGTTTCCAACAACTACTAAACGAGAGCCGGAAGATCGAAGCTCAGGAAAGGCAACCTGGGGAACACCTTGGAGTGGAACACACCATCTCTCTACACCCCATACCCAATTTGTAGGCCCAATGCAGCGTAGTTTCCAACAACTGCTAAACGGGAGCCGGAAGATCGAAGCTCAGGAAAGGCAACCTGGGGAACACCTTGGAGTGTAACAAACCCTCTCTCTACACCACGGAAGGGCTGATTCTTAGGAAGGAAGGCTGTCGGAAAGAAGCAGGGCGCGTCCGAGGGTGATTATATTCTTATTAGGTATATACTCACCCTCGGACGCGCCCTGCTTCTTTATTTGTAATGAATGTTTATTTGCAATGTGGTTTTGACTTACTCTATTTTTTTGGTAAATAATGATTTTATTATTTTCATTGTTTTGCATCTTCTTGGCAATAATATAAAGAAGACGCGACAGGACAACACTCGGTGGATGCCATATCTGTGTTTAAAATTGAAAAAACCTTTCAGTTAACTACTTGCAGGAGAAAGTTATTGTAGCTGGTGGCCATTTTTAGTACTGTACCAGATTTTTGTTGTATGTGTTTGTTTTTAATGTTAAAATGTCTGCATTTGATATCTCTCCAGTATTTTCTTTTTTATAAGCAAAATACTTATTTTTATATTTTCTGATGTTGGTTCCAGGGGTACACGGGCAGCAGTGGTGTGGTCAGTGGAGGCCTAGTGGAAGGAGTGACCGCAGACAGGCATCGAAGGCCTAAAATAACAACACATGGCTGTAGGCAATTTTAAATTGGTTCCAGGGGTACACGGGCAGCAGTGGTGTGGTCAGTGGAGGCCTAGTGGAAGGAGTGACCGCAGACAGGCATCGAAGGCCTAAAATAATAACACATGGCTGTAGGCAATTTTAAATTGGTTCCAGGGGTACACGGGCAGCAGTGGTGTGGTCAGTGGAGGCCTAGTGGAAGGAGTGACCGCAGACAGGCATCGAAGGCCTAAAATAATAACACATGGCTGTAGGCAATTTTAAATTGGTTCCAGGGGTACACGGGCAGCAGTGGTGTGGTCAGTGGAGGCCTAGTGGAAGGAGTGACCACAGACAGGCATCGAAGGCCTAAAATAATAACACATGGCTGTAGGCAATTTTAAATTGGTTCCAGGGGTACACGGGCAGCAGTGGTGTGGTCAGTGGAGGCATAGTGGAAGGAGTGACCGCAGACAGGCATCGAAGGCCTAAAATAATAACACATGGCTGTAGGCAATTTTAAATTGGTTCCAGGGGTACACGGGCAGCAGTGGTGTGGTCAGTGGAGGCCTAGTGGAAGGAGTGACCACAGACAGGCATCGAAGGCCTAAAATAATAACACATGGCTGTAGGCAATTTTAAATTGGTTCCAGGGGTACACGGGCAGCAGTGGTGTGGTCAGTGGAGGCCTAGTGGAAGGAGTGACCGCAGACAGGCATCGAAGGCCTAAAGTAAAAAAATTGGGCTGGCTGTAGGCAATTTTAAATTGGTTCCAGGGGTACACGGGCAGCAGTGGTGTGGTCAGTGGAGGCCTACTGGAAGGAGTGACCGCAGACAGGCATCGAAGGCCTAAATTAATAACACATGGCTGTAGGCAATTTTAAATTGGTTCCAGGGGTACACGGGCAGCAGTGGTGTGGTCAGTGGAGGCCTAGTGGAAGGAGTGACCGCAGACAGGCATCGAAGGCCTAAAATTAAAAAATTGGGCAGGCTGTAGGCAATTTTAAATTGGTTCCAGGGGTACACGGGCAGCAGTGGTGTGGTCAGTGGAGGCATATTGTAAGGAGTGACCACAGACAGGCATCGAAGGCCTAAAATAATAACACATGGCTGTAGGCAATTTTAAATTGGTTCCAGGGGTACACGGGCAGCAGTGGTATGGTCAGTGGAGGCCTAGTGGAAGGAGTGACCGCAGACAGGCATCGAAGGCCTAAAATAAAAAAATTGGGCAGGCTGTAGGCAATTTTAAATTGGTTCCAGGGGTACACGGGCAGCAGTGGTGTGGTCAGTGGAGGCATATTGTAAGGAGTGACCACAGACAGGCATCGAAGGCCTAAAATAATAACACATGGCTGTAGGCAATTTTAAATTGGTTCCAGGGGTCCACGGGCAGCAGTGGTGTGGTCAGTGGAGGCCTAGTGGAAGGAGTGACCGCAGACAGGCATCGAAGGCCTAAAATAATAACAGATGGCTGTAGGCAATTTTAAATTGGTTCCAGGGGTACACGGGCAGCAGTGGTGTGGTCAGTGGAGGCCTAGTGGAAGGTGTGACCGCAGACAGGCATCGAAGGCCTAAAATAATAACACATGGCTGTAGGCAATTTTAAATTGGTTCCAGGGGTACACGGGCAGCAGTGGTGTGGTCAGTGGAGGCCTAGTGGAAGGAGTCACCGCAGACAGGCATCGAAGGCCTAAAATAATAACACATGGCTGTAGGCAATTTTAAATTGGTTACAGGGGTACACGGGCAGCAGTGGTGTGGTCAGTGGAGGCCTAGTGGAAGGAGTCACCGCAGACAGGCATCGAAGGCCTAAAATAATAACACATGGCTGTAGGCAATTTTAAATTGGTTACAGGGGTACACGGGCAGCAGTGGTGTGGTCAGTGGAGGCCTAGTGGAAGGAGTGACCACAGACAGGCATCGAAGGCCTAACATAACAAAAATGTCAATACAATGGTGTTGTCAGTGGCAGGCATTGAAGGATGTCAGCGCATAGACTAAACATTGGTGGAGCTGTGAGATAATTTTGCAAGTGGTAGAGCACTGTTTGAGCTGGGGTGGGGGGAAACTGTCTTGTGGCCGGCAGTACAGGCCCAGGGCCCCTCATATTACAACGGTGTGTCTGACGTTGGGTGCGCACCACCACCGCCAGAGACACTTTATTGTACTAGGAGGGACCCAGTGGCAGTGCCGTCGACCAAAAGCGGGCTCACCCACCTCTTCAGACAAACTGCACTCTCACGGGTGCTGTCGCCAAGTGTCGATACCACGGCCCCGTGTGGGGAGTTTGGCCATTTAGTGAGGTGTAAACATGTCGTATGCTGGACAATCAGGTGCAGAAAATTACGAGATTGGAAAAGGCATTCAGAATAGTCCACAGGCAAGACCTTTTCATAGGAAAGCTAGGTGTCAGCCGGGCAAGGTGGGGCAAAAGATTTCGAAATCCAGTTGTGGTTCATTTTAATGAAGGTTAGATCATCTACATTTTGGGTAGCCAGACGAGTCCTTTTTTCTGTTAGTATTGAACCTGCAGCACTGAATACTCTTTCTGATAGGACACTAGCTGCCGGGCAAGCAAGCTCCTGCAATGCATATTCTGCCAATTCTGGCCAGGTGTCTAATTTTGATGCCCAGTAATCAAATGGGAATGACGGTTGAGGGAGAACATCGATAAGGGATGAAAAATAGTTTGTAACCATACTGGACAAATGTTGTCTCCTGTCACTTTGAAATGATGCTGCAGTACCTGTCCTGTCTGCGGTCATAGCAAAATCACTCCACAACCTGGTCAGAAAACCCCTCTGGCCAACGCCACTTCTGATTTCTGCCCCTCTAACTCCTCTGGTCTGCTGGCCCCTGCAGCTCATGTGAGAACGATCACGGGCGCTGTGTGCAGGGAATGCCAGAAGCAAACGGTCAACAAGAGTTGATTGTTTGGTTGCTAATATTAGTTCCAAGTTCTCATGTGGCATTATATTTTGCAATTTGCCTTTATAGCGAGGATCAAGGAGGCAGGCCAACCAGTAATCGTCATCATTCATCATTTTAGTTATGCGTGTGTCCCTTTTGAGGATATGTAAGGCATAATCCGCCATGTGGGCCAAAGTTCCAGTTCTCAAATCTGCGGTTGTGCTTGGTTGAGGGGCAGTTTCAGGCAAATCCACGTCACTTGTGTCCCTCAAAAAACCAGAACCCGGCCTTGCCGCGCCACCAATTTCCAGTGGCCCCGGAAAAGCTTCCTCATTAAAAATATAATCATCCCCATCATCCTCCTCGTCCTCCTCCTCCTCTTCGCCCGCTACCTCGTCCTGTACACTGCCCTGGCCAGACAATGGCTGACTGTCATCAAGGCTTTCCTCTTCCTCAGCTGCAGACGCCTGATCCTTTATGTGCGTCAAACTTTGCATCAGCAGACGCATTAGGGGGATGCTCATGCTTATTATGGCGTTGTCTGCACTAACCAGCCGTGTGCATTCCTCAAAACACTGAAGGACTTGACACATGTCTTGAATCTTCGACCACTGCACACCTGACAACTCCATGTCTGCCATCCTACTGCCTGGCCGTGTATGTGTATCCTCCCACAAAAATATAACAGCCCGCCTCTGTTCACACAGTCTCTGAAGCATGTGCAGTGTTGAGTTCCACCTTGTTGCAACGTCTATGATTAGGCGATGCTGGGGAAGGTTCAAAGAATGCTGATAGGTCTGCATACGGCTGGAGTGTACGGGCGAACGGCGGATATGTGAGCAAAGTCCACGCACTTCGAGGAGCAGGTCGGATAACCCCGGATAACTTTTCAGGAAGCACTGCACCACCAGGTTTAAGGTGTGAGCCAGACAAGGAATGTGTTTCAGTTGGGAAAGGGAGATGGCAGCCATGAAATTCCTTCCGTTATCACTCACTACCTTGCCTGCCTCAAGATCTACAGTGCCCAGCCACGACTGCGTTTCTTTCTGCAAGAACTCGGACAGAACTTCCGCGGTGTGTCTGTTGTCGCCCAAACACTTCATAGCCAATACAGCCTGCTGACGTTTGCCAGTAGCTGCCCCATAATGGGAGACCTGGTGTGCAACAGTGGCAGCTGCGGATGGAGTGGTTGTGCGACTGCGGTCTGTGGACGAGCTCTCGCTTCTGCAGGAGGACGAAGAGGAGGAGGAGGGGGTGCGAACGGCTACAGCCAATTGTTTCCTAGACCGTGGGCTAGGCAGAACTGTCCCAAACTTGCTGTCCCCTGTGGACCCTGCATCCACCACATTTACCCAGTGTGCCGTGATGGACACGTAACGTCCCTGGCCATGCCTACTGGTCCATGCATCTGTTGTCAGGTGCACCTTTGTGCTCACAGATTGCCTGAGTGCATGGACGATGCGCTCTTTAACATGCTGGTGGAGGGCTGGGATGGCTTTTCTGGAAAAAAAGTGTCGACTGGGTACCTCGTAGCGTGGTACAGCGTAGTCCATCAGGGCTTTGAAAGCTTCGCTTTCAACTAACCGGTAGGGCATCATCTCTAATGAGATTAGTCTAGCTATGTGTGCGTTCAAACCCTGTGTACGCGGATGCGAGGCTAAGTACTTCCTTTTTCTAACCATAGTCTCATGTAGGGTGAGCTGGACTGGAGAGCTGGAGATCGTGGAACTAGCGGGGGTGCCGGTGGACATGGCAGACTGAGAGACGGTGGGAGATGGTATTGTTGCCACCGGTGCCCTAGATGCAGTGTTTCCTACTACGAAACTGGTGATTCCCTGACCCTGACTGCTTTGGCCTTTCAAAGAAACCTGCACAGATACTGCAGGTGGTGCGGAAAATGGTGGCCCTACACTGCCGGAAGGGATGTTGCGTTGCTGACTAGCTTCATTGGCCGAGGGTGCTACAACCTTAAGGGACGTTTGGTAGTTAGTCCAGGCTTGCAAATGCATGGTGGTTAAATGTCTATGCATGCAACTTGTATTGAGACTTTTCAGATTCTGTCCTCTGCTTAAGGTAGTTGAACATTTTTGACAGATGACTTTGCGCTGATCAATTGGATGTTGTTTAAAAAAATGCCAGACTGCACTCTTTCTAGCATCGGATACCTATTCAGGCATTGCAGACTGAGCTTTAACCGGATGGCCACGCTGTCCTCCAATAGGTTTTGGCTTTGCCACGCGTTTTGGGCAAGATAAGGGCCCGGCAGATGGAACCTGTTGCGATGTTGATGCCTGCTGCGGCCCCTCCTCCTCCGCTTCAGAACTGCTGCCGCCTGCACCCTGTTCCCCCAATGGCTGCCAATCGGGGTCAAGAACTGGGTCATCTATTACCTCTTCTTGTAGCTCGTGTGCAACTTCGTCTGTGTCACCGTGTCGGTCGGTGGTATAGCGTTCGTGATGGGGCAACATAGTCTCATCAGGGTCTGATTCTTGATCAGCACCCTGCGAGGGCAATGTTGTGGTCTGAGTCAAAGGACCAGCATAGTAGTCTGGCTGTGGCTGTGCATCAGTGCACTCCATGTCAGATTCAACTTGTAATGGGCATGGACTGTTAACTGCTTCACTTTCTAAGCCACGGACGGTATGTGTAAAGAGCTCCATGGAGTAACCCGTTGTGTCGCCTGCTGCATTCTTCTCTGTTGTTGTTTTTGCTGAAGAGGACAAGGAAGCGACTTGTCCCTGACCGTGAACATCCACTAACGACGCGCTGCTTTGACATTTACCAGTTTCACGAGAGGAGGCAAAAGAGCTAGAGGCTGAGTCAGCAAGATAAGCCAAAACTTGCTCTTGCTGCTCCGGCTTTAAAAGCGGTTTTCCTACTCCCAGAAAAGGGAGCGTTCGAGGCCTTGTGTAGCCAGACGACGAACCTGGCTCCACAGCTCCAGACTTAGGTGCAATATTTTTTTTCCCACGACCAGCTGATGCTCCACCACTACCACTACCCTCATTACCAGCTGACAATGAACGCCCCCGGCCACGACCTCTTCCACCATACTTCCTCATTGTTTTAAAAACGTAAACAAACTAATGGTATTTGTTGCTGTCACACAAATTACACGGTGAGCTATAACTTCAGTATGATTTAGCTACCCCTTTAAAGGTGAGTGAGACCACAACGAAAATCAGGCACAATGTTACACACTCTGTTGTTGGTGGCAACAAATGAGAGAGATGCCACACACGCAGGACTGTCACTGAAGCACAAATGTACATATTAATCTCCCACTGATTTGATTTTTTTTTTTTTTAAGGGAGACTTTAGGAAAAAAAAATAATAGAATAAAATGATTTTTTCAGGAAGAATTTAGAAACCAAATAAAATAAAATGATTTTTTCAGGGAGAATTTAGAAAACAAATAAAACAAAAAAAGGCTTTCTATGGCCCACTGAGTGAGAGATGACGCACACAGGAGTCAGGAGTGGCACACAAGCCCAGAGGCCAATATTTATCTCCCACTGATTGATGCAGTGATTTTTTCAGGTAGATTTTGGAACCCAAATCAAGCTAAAAAAAATAATAGGCTTTCTATGGCCCACAATTGGAGAGAGAGAGAGAGATGGCACACCCAGGAGTCAAGACTGGCACACAAGCAGAAAGGGCAATATTAATCTCCCACTGATTTGTTTTTTTTTGTTTTTTTTTCAGGGAGACTTTAGGAGAAAAAAATAGAATAAAATGATTTTTTCAGGAAGAATTTAGAAACCAAATAAAATAAAATGATTTTTTCAGGGAGAATTTAGAAATCAAATAAAACAAAAAAAGGCTTTCTATGGCCCACTGAGTGAGAGATGACGCACACAGGAGTCAGGAGTGGCACACAAGCCCAGAGGCCAATATTTATCTCCCACTGATTGATGTAGTGATTTTTTCAGGTAGATTTTGGAACCCAAATCAAGCTAAAAAAAATAATAGGCTTTCTATGGCCCACAATTGGAGAGAGAGAGAGAGATGGCACACCCAGGAGTCAAGACTGGCACACAAGCAGAAAGGGCAATATTAATCTCCCACTGATTTGTTTTTTTTTGTTTGTTTTTTTCAGGGAGACTTTAGGAAAAAAAAAATAGAATAAAATGATTTTTTCTAGGAAGAATTTAGAAACCAAAGAAAATAAAATGATTTTTTCAGGGAGAATTTAGAAAACAAATAAAACAAAAAAAGGCTTTCTATGGCCCACTGAGTGAGAGATGACGCACACAGGAGTCAGGAGTGGCACACAAGCCCAGAGGCCAATATTTATCTCCCACTGATTGATGTAGTGATTTTTTCAGGTAGATTTTGGAACCCAAATCAAGCTAAAAAAATAATAGGCTTTCTATGGCCCACAATTGGAGAGAGAGAGAGAGATGGCACACCCAGGAGTCAAGACTGGCACACAAGCAGAAAGGGCAATATTAATCTCCCACTGATTTGTTTTTGTTTTTGTTTTTTTCAGGGAGACTTTAGGAAAAAAAAATAGAATAAAATGATTTTTTCAGGAAGAATTTAGAAAATAAAATGATTTTTTCAGGGAGAATTTAGAAAACAAATAAAACAAAAAAAGGCTTTCTATGGCCCACTGAGTGAGAGATGACGCACACAGGAGTCAGGAGTGGCACACAAGCCCAGAGGCCAATATTTATCTCCCACTTTTTTTTTTTTGTTCCAGGGAAAATTTATAAACCCAATAAAAAAAATAATAAATAGGCTTTCTATGGCCCACTATCTGAGAGACAGAGAGAGATGGCACGCTTAGGACTGGCACACAAGCCCAAAGGCCAATATTAATCTCCCTTTTTTTTTAAGGGAGAATTTATAAAACAAAAAAAAATAAATAAATAGGCTTTCTATGGCCCACTATTTGTGAGAGAGATGGCACGCTCAGGACTGGCACACAAGCCCAGAGGCCAATATTAATCTCCCACTTTTTTTTTTTTTTTTCCAGGGAAAATTTATAAACCCAATAAAAAAAAAAATAAATAAATAGGCTTTCTATGGCCCACTATCTGAGAGAGAGAGATGGCACGCTTAGGACTGGCACACAAGCCCAAAGGCCAATATTAATCTCCCACTGATTGATTTATTGATTTTTTCAGGTAGAATTTAGAACCCAAATAAAGCAAAAAAAAAAAAAAAATGGGCTTTCTATGGCCCACTGAGTGAGTGATGATGCACACAGGAGTCAGGAGTGGCACACAAGCCCTGAGGCCAATATTTTTCTCCCACTCATTGATGTAGTGATTTTTTCAGGTAGATTTTATAACCCAAATCAAGCTAAAAAAATAAATAGGCTTTCTATGGCCCACTGAGTGAGAGATGACACAGACAGGGATGGCACTCTAGCAGAAATGTCAATCTTAATCTCCCACAAAAAAAAAAAAAAAAACAGGGAGTGTCCTTCAATTACTATCTCCCTGCAGTAATCTCAGCCAGGTATGGCAGGCAGCAATAAGGAGTGGACTGATGCACAAATTAAATAAAAAGTGTGTACAAACCAAAAAGATAGCTGTGCAGAAAGGAAGGAACAAGAGGATTTGTGCTTTGAAAAAAGCAGTTGGTTTGCACAGCGGCGTACACACAGCAATGCAGCTATCAGGGAGCCTTCTAGGGCAGCCCAATGAGCTACAGCGCTGAGGGGGAAAAAAAAAAAAATGCAGCTTCCACTGTCCCTGCACACCGAAGGTGGTGTTGGGCAGTGGAAATCGCTACAGCACAAGCGGTTTGGTGGTTAATGGACCCTGCCTAACGCTATCCCTGCTTCTGACGAAGCGGCAGCAACCTCTCCCTAAGCTCAGATCAGCAGCAGTAACATGGCGGTCGGCGGGAACTCCCCTTTATAGCCCCTGTGACGCCGCAGACAGCAAGCCAATCACTGCAATGCCCTTCTCTAAGATGGTGGGGACCAGGACCTATGTCATCACGCTGCCCTTTGGCGCGAAAGTCGCGTACCGCATGGCCGACCCCGCACAGGGGTCGGATCGGGTTTCATGAAACCCGACTTTGCCAAAAGTCGGCGACTTTTGAAAATGAACGACCCGTTTCGCTCAACCCTTCCCATGACCTCCCCATCTTTAGCACCCCACACAGCAACTATGACATGTGATGGAGTACATATAATCTTCTAACAAAATAGTATAATAATCAGCCCCCCAGTGCCCTGTCGCCCCTCACCCACCTCAGCCCTCAGTTTAAATACCTAAACAAAATACAAATTTTCCCCTTCATTCCTCCAGCCTATTTGCACCTTTATGAATCGGGATGAACGAACCTTTCAAGGTTCGGTTTGGTTCAATTTGCCAACATTTCAATGGGAGGACAAAACCAAATGTATACACAACACTGGTCAGGCGGGGCCGACTACTGCTGATGTCACTGAGCATTTGCAGACTCACAGCATGGCCTGAGTTAAACTTGACAGCATGGGAAAATGTTCAGAAATGTTCCAACACTAATGAGTTCATGTCCGGTCAGACAGGGAGGCTGCACAGGAAGCTTTTCATTCATTCCTCCATTATTTACAGCACACTCCGGGTTGTAAACTATTTAAACCCCTTGAGATGAATTTCAGCGTGGGTCTTGACTGTACAGCGACAGGTATTGGATATTGTTGCTTTTTTGGGGGGGGATTTTTTTACAGAAGAAAGATGACTTCGCTTGGATTGAGAGTGTAAAAAAGATGTTAAACCTGTGTATTAAATTATTTAATTAAAAGACTTTATTCTTAATATGTGTGTGTGTATTTTTAACCATTTCATACTATTGGATTAATAGTGGATAGATGTCTTATTGACACATCTTCATTATTATCCAGGCTTAATGTCACCTTACAATAGCAAAGTGACATTAACCACTTATTACCCCATATGCTACAGGGCAATGGGAGGAGAGAGGCTAAGTGCCGGAATAGGTGCACCTTACAGATGCGCCTTTTCTGGGGTGGCTGGGGGCAGATTTTTTTTAGCAGGGGGGGCAATAACCATGGCCCCTCTCTAGGCTATTAATATCTGCCCTCAGTCAATGGCTTTCCCTCTCTGGCGTAGAAAATTGCACGGGAGCCCACTGCAGTTTTTTCCGTGAATTAATCCTTTAATTTAACACCTAGAGCTCCAAAATTTTATACACACACACTACTAATATTACTAGTGGGAGGCATATAAAAATCTAACGGATATGCAATGGGTTACTGTATGTAAACCATGTTTCATATCCCGTCGGGTTCTGCAATGATTTTACAGAACCCAACAATTGAATTATTGGCTGTTCTGCTACCTAACTCTCTATGAAATATAAATATAGATATATGCAGTATATTAGTGTGTCAATGACACACACACATATATATATATATACAGTGGGGCAAAAAAGTATTTAGACAGTCAGCAATAGTGCAAGTTCCACCACTTAAAAAGATGAGAGGCGTCTGTAATTTACATCATAATTAGACCTCAACTATGGGAGACAAACTGAGAAAAAAAAATCCAGAAAATCACATTGTCAGTTTTTTTAACATTTTATTTGCATATTATGGTGGAAAATAAGTATTTGGTCAGAAACAAAATTTCATCTCAATACTTTGTAATATATCCTTTGTTGGCAACGACAGAGGTCAAACGTTTTCTGTAAGTCTTCACAAGGTTGCCACACACTGTTGTTGGTATGTTGGCCCATTCCTCCATGCAGATCTCCTCTAAAGCAGTGATGTTTTTGGCTTTTCGCTTGGCAACACGGACTTTCAACTCCCTCCAAAGGTTTTCTATAGGGTTGAGATCTGGAGACTGGCTAGGCCACTCCAGGACCTTGAAATACTTCTTACGAAGCCACTCCTTCGTTGCCCTGGCGGTGTGCTTTGGATCATTGTCATGTTGAAAGACCCAGCCACATTTCATCTTCAATGCCCTTGCTGATGGAAGGAGATTTGCACTCAAAATCTCACGATACATGGCCCCATTCATTCTTTCATGTACCCGGATCAGTCGTCCTGGCCCCTTTGCAGAGAAACAGCCCCAAAGCATGATGTTTCCACCACCATGCTTTACAGTAGGTATGGTGTTTGATGGATGCAACTCAGTATTCTTTTTCCTCCAAACACGCCAAGTTGTGTTTCTACCAAACAGTTCCAGTTTGGTTTCATCAGACCATAGGACATTCTCCCAAAACTCCTCTGGATCATCCAAATGCTCTCTAGCAAACTTCAGACGGGCCCGGACATGTACTGGCTTAAGCAGTGGGACACATCTGGCACTGCAGGATCTGAGTCCATGGTGGCGTAGTGTGTTACTTATGGTAGGCCTTGTTACATTGGTCCCAGCTCTCTGCAGTTCATTCACTAGGTCCCCCCGTGTGGTTCTGGGATTTTTGCTCACCGTTCTTGTGATCATTCTGACCCCACGGGGTGGGATTTTGCGTGGAGCCCCAGATCGAGGGAGATTATGAGTGGTCTTGTATGTCTTCCATTTTCTAATTATTGCCCCCACTGTTGATTTCTTCACTCCAAGCTGGTTGGCTATTGCAGATTCAGTCTTCCCAGCCTGGTGCAGGGCTACAATTTTGTTTCTGGTGTCCTTTGACAGCTCTTTGGTCTTCACCATAGTGGAGTTTGGAGTCAGACTGTTTGAGGGTGTGCACAGGTGTCTTTTTATACTGATAACAAGTTTAAACAGGTGCCATTACTACAGGTAATGAGTGGAGGAAAGAGGAGACTCTTAAAGAAGAAGTTACAGGTCTGTGAGAGCCAGAAATCTTGATTGTTTGTTTCTGACCAAATACTTATTTTCCACCATAATATGCAAAAAAAATGATAAAAAAACAGACAATGTGATTTTCTGGATTTTTTTTTCTCAGTTTGTCTCCCATAGTTGAGGTCTATCTATGATGTAAATTACAGATGCCTCTCATCTTTTTAAGTGGTGGAACTTGCACTATTGCTGACTGACTAAATACTTTTTTGCCCCACTGTATATATATATATATAAATATATATCTACCTATACTATGTGTAGTCATCTATTTTATCTATTCTATTTTAACCTTTCAGAGTGATTTTAAATTCCACAGCACTGAATTGCCGGCTTTTCTAAAGGACACTGGTGCATATTTCCCGCAAGTCACACTGATGGTTCGTGTGTTGTGTGAGTTTTTCTCGCACCCAGAGACTGTCATTTGCGCATCTCTGTCGTAATACTGTGCAAATCGCAGCATGCTGCAATTGCAGTCGAACGTATAATACGGCCGAGAAAAAAACGGATGATGGGAGCTGCCCCATATATTAACATTCGGCTGAGTGCTATGCATAGCACTCGTCCTTATTCCTCTCTAGTGTGTCTCCAGCCTAACTTAGAGATTCCACATTTCAAAAAATTATTGTTACACACCATTAAAGTGGCATCAATTTCCACAGGGTAGAAGCAATATAATAAGTGTCTGACAAACCTTCCACTGCAATTATCCCACCAGATGGAGACCCAACATGGAGCCTTCAAATTTCAAAAGTGTCATAGGTTGCCGCAGAGTAGAAACAATGTAAAAGACCTCTGACACACCTTTTACTACAGGCAACCCACTAGATGGAGACCCAAATTTCAGTCTCCACATTTCAAAAAATAATTGTCACACACCGCTAAAGTGGCATCAATTTTGTCAAAGTAGAAAGAGTATAATAGGCCTCTGACACACCTTCTGCTACAGACAGCCCACCAGATGGATACCCAACTTTGAGTCTCCGCATTAAAAATTAAATGTCACACACCACTATAGTGGCATTAAGTTCCACAGAGTACAAACAAAATAATAGGCCTCTAATACACCTTCTACTATAGGCAACCAGAAATGGAAACCCAACTTTGAGTCTTCACATTTCAAAAAATTGTTTGGAACATCAGCAGCATTAGCTACAGCAGGGACAGAATACATCACAAAGGTGGCACAGACTGCAATAATGTAGGATCAACACATGACACTAAAAACTACACCTAGTGTGCCTAGTCTTGATGAAAGTTAGACGGACTACACTTTCAGGGGACAGCTGAATGCACCTATCCATCAGGACACCACCATCACTGCTGAAGACACTTTCTGAGAGAATGCTGGCTGCAGGGCATGACAAAACCTCCAAGACATGACACGCTACCTCACATTATTCTTCCATTTTTTAAATCCAAAATGTAAAAGAGTCAAAATCCTCTTATGGCATTGATATTGAGCTCCAGATACTTCTTTACCATCCTCTCCAGTAGTTCACAGCGTGTGAGACTTGAATGTTATGAACTGGTGGTTTAAGAGCAACATGGGACGAGCTCTGAAGGAGGTGGTATCTGTACTGACCGCAGTCCCTAAGCTCAACACAACACTAGAAGTAGCCGTGGGATGCTCCTGTCACTCCCTAGGCACCTTGTCACAGCCTGAGAACTAACTACCCCTAAAGATAGAAACAGGAAAACTATCTTGCCTCAGAGAAAATCCCCAAAGGATAGATAGTTCCCCACAAGTAATGACTGTGAGTGGAGAGGGAAAAGACATACACAGAATGAAACCAGGATGTAGCACAGGAGGCCAGTCTAGCTAGATAGATAAGACAGGCTAGAATACTGTGCGGTCAGTATTAAAAACTACAAAAATCCACACAGAGTTTACAAAAATCTCCACACCTGACTAAAGGTGTGGAGGGTAAATCTGCTTCCCAGAGCTTCCAGCTTAACAGAATTAATACTAACAAGCTGGACAAAACATAGAATGCACAGAACGAATAAGTCCACAACATGTGGACAGAAAAGAGCAAAGCAAGGACTTAACTTTGCTGAACTGGTCAGGATATCAGGGAAATCCAAGAGAGATGTGAATCCAGCTAGGAACCATTGCCAAGTGGCACTGGCTGAAGGGAAGAGCCAGGCATAAATAGCCGAGCAGAAAGACAATCAGTGGAAGAAGCTGCAGACTGCTAAATCCAAGGAGCAGCCATACCACTTAAATCCACCGGAGGGAGCCCAAGAGCAGAACTCACAAAAGTGCCACTTACAACCACCGGAGGGAGCCCAAGAGCGGAATTCACAACAGTACCCCCCCCCCCTTGAGGAGGGGTCACCGTACCCTCACCAGAGCCCCCAGGCCGATCAGGACGAGCCAAGTGAAAAGCATGAACCAAATCGGCGGCATGGACATCGGAGGCAACAACCCAAGAATTATCCTCCTGGCCATTACCCTTCCACTTGACAAGATACTGAAGCCTCCGCCTCGAAAAAGGAGTATCCAAAATTTTCTCAACCTCATTTTCCAACTCTCCCTCAACCAACACCGGGGCAGGAGGATCAACCGAGGGAACAACGGGCACCACATATCTCCGCAACAAAGATCTATTGAAAACATTATGAATGGCAAAAGAGGCTGGAAGAGCCAAACGAAAAGACACAGGATTGATAATTTCAGAAATCTTATAAGGACCAATAAACCGAGGCTTAAACTTAGGGGAAGAAACCTTCATAGGAACATGACGAGAAGACAACCAAACCAAATCCCCCACACGAAGCCGGGGACCAACACACCGACGGCGGTTAACAAAACGTTGAGCCTTTTCCTGAGACAACGTCAAGTTGTCCACCACATGAGTCCAAATCTGCTGCAGCCTGTCCACCACAGAATCCACACCAGGAAGGTCAGAAGGCTCAACCTTCCCAGAAGAAAAACGAGGATGAAAACCAAAATTACAAAAGAAAGGTGAAACCAAAGTAGCCGAACTAGCCCTAATATTAAGGGCAAACTCGGCCAACGGCAAGAAAGCCACCCAATCATCCTGATCAGCAGACACAAAGCATCTCAAATAGGTTTCCAAGGTCTGATTAGTTCACTCAGTTTGGCCATTAGTCTGAGGATGAAACGCCGAAGAAAAAGACAAATCAATGCCCATCCTAGCACAAAAGGCCCGCCAAAACCTAGAGACAAACTGAGAACCTCTGTCAGACACAATATTCTCTGGAATGCCATGCAAACGAACCACATGCTGAAAAAACAATGGCATCAAATCAGAGGAGGAAGGCAACTTAGGCAAAGGTACCAGATAGACTATTTTAGAGAACCGGTCACAAACAACCCAGATAACAGACATCTTCTGGGAAACAGGAAGATCCAAAATAAAATCCATGGAAATATGCGTCCAGGGCCTCTCAGGGACCGGCAAAGGCAAAAGCAACCCACTAGCGCGGGAACAGCAAGGCTTGGCCCGGGCGCAAGTCCCACAGGACTGCACAAAAGCACGCACATCGCGCGACAAGGATGGCCACCAAAAGGACCTAGCAACCAAATCTCTGGTACCAAAAATCCCAGGATGACCAGCCAACACTGACAAATGAACCTCAGAAATTACCTTACTTGTCCATCTATCAGGAACAAACAGCTTCCCCACTGGACAGCGGTCAGGCTTATCAGCCTGAAATTCCCGAAGCACCCGCCGCAAATCAGGGGAGATGGCAGAAAGAATCACCCCTTCCTTAAGAATGACAACTGGCTCAGGGACTCCAGGAGAATCAGGCAAAAAACTCCTAGAGAGGGTATCAGCCTTAACATTCTTAGATCCCGGAAGATACGAGACCACAAAATCAAAACGGGAGAAAAACAGGGACCATCGAGCCTGTCTAGGATTAAGCCGCTTGGCCGACTCGAGGTAAATCAGATTCTTATGATCAGTCAAGACCACAACGCGGTGCTTAGCTCCCTCAAGCCAATGTCGCCACTCCTCAAACGGCCCCTGCCCCAATCTCAGAAGCGTCAACCTCAACCTGAAAAGGAAGAGAAACATCCGGCTGATGCAACACAGGGGCAGAAGTAAATCGGCGTTTAAGCTCCCGAAAGGCCTCAACAGCCGCAGAGGACCAATTCGCCACATCAGCGCCTTTCTTAGTCAAATCAGTAAGGGGCTTAACCACACTGGAAAAGTTGGTAATGAAACGGCGATAGAAATTAGCAAAGACCAAAAATTTTTGAAGGCTATGCAGAGATGTGGGTTGAATCCAGTCATGAATAGCTTGGACCTTAACAGCATCCATTTCCATAGACGAGGGAGAAAAATTAAAACCCAAAAAAGAGACCTTCTGAACTCCGAATAGGCACTTAGACCCCTTCACAAATAAAGCATTATCATGAAGGATCTGGAATACCATCCTGACCTGCTTCACATGAGACTCCCAATCATCGGAAAAAATCAAAATATCATCCAAATATACAACCATGAATTTATCAAGATAATTGCGGAAAATATCATGCATAAAAGATTGGAACACAGATGGAGCATTAGAGAGCCCAAATGGCATCACAAGGTATTCAAAATGGCCTTTGGGCGTATTAAATGCAGTTTTCCATTCGTCACCCTGTTTAATACGAATAAGATTATATGCCCCTCGGAGGTCAATCTTAGTAAACCAACTAGCCCCCTTAATCTGAGCAAACAAATCAGAAAGCAAAGGCAAGGGGTATTGGAATTTGACCGTGATCTTATTAAGAAGACGATAATATATACAGGGTCTTAAGGAGCCATCCTTCTTAGCAACAAAAAAGAAACCCGCTCCCAATGGTGACGAAGACGGCCGAATATGCCCCTTCTCCAAAGATTCCTTAACATAACTCCGCATGGCGGCATGCTCTGGCACAGACAGATTGAAAAGTCGGCCCTTAGGGAACTTACAACCTGGAATCAAGTTAATAGCACAATCACAGTCCCTATGTGGAGGAAGGGAACTGGACTTGGGCTCATCAAATACATCCCGGAAATCCGACGAAAACTCAGAAGAGGGGGAATAGGAAATTGACATCAAAGGAATGTCACTATGTACCCCTTGACAACCCCAACTAGTCACAGACATAGATTTCCAATCCAGCTCCGGATTATGTTCCTGTAACCATGGAAAATCCAGTACAACAACATCATGCAGGTTATGCAACACCAGAAAACGCAATCTTCCTGATGTGCTGGAGCCATGTACATGGTCATCTGCGTCCAGTACTGAGGTTTATCCTTGGCCAATGGTGTAGCATCAATGCCTCTCAAAGGAATAGGGCTCTGCAAAGGCTGCAAGGAAAAACCACAGCGCCTGGCGAATTCTAAGTCCATTAAGTTCAGGGCAGCGCCCGAATCCACAAGCGCCATGACAGAAAAGGACGACAATGAGCAAATCAGGGTCACAGATAAAATAAATTTAGGCTGTACAGTACTGATGGTAACAGACCTAGCGACCCTCCTAGTACGCTTAGGGCAATCAGAAATAACATGAGCCGAATCACCACAGTAAAAACACAGCCTATTCTGACGTCTGAATTCCTGCCGTTCTGTTCTAGTCAAAATCCTATCACATTGCATAGGCTCAGGACTCTGCCCAGAGGACACTGCCATATGGCGCACAGCTTTGCGCTCGCGCAGACGCCGATCAATCTGAATGGCTAGAGACTTAGATTCGCTCAAACCAGCAGGCGTAGGGAAGCCCACCATAACATTTTTAAGGGCTTCAGAAAGACCTTTTCTGAAAATAGCAGCCAGAGCATCCTCATTCCATTTAGTGAGCATAGACCATTTCCTAAATTTCTGGCAGTATAATTCTGCCGCTTCCCGACCTTGACACAGGGCCAACAGGGTTTTTTCTGCATGATCCACAGAATTAGGTTCGTCAAACAATAATCCGAGCGCTTGAAAAAATGCGTCTACATTCAGCAACGCCGGATTCCCTGATTCAAGGGAGAATGCCCAGTCCTGATGGTCACCACGCAGCAAGGATATGTTGATTTTAACTTGCTGAATAGGATCACCAGAAGAACGGGGTTTCAAAGCAAAAAACAATTTGCAGTTATTTTTAAAGTTCAAAAACTTGGATCTCTCCCCAAAAAACAAATAAGGAGTAGGAATTTAAGGCTCCAAAGCCAGAGTCTGGACAACATAATCTTGGATACTCTGTACTCTTGCAGCAAGTTGATCCACACGAGAAAATAAACCCTGAACATCCATACCAGAGCATAAATCCTGAACCACCCAGAGATCAAGAGGAAAAAAAAGACAAAACAGAGCACAGAAAAAAAAATGACTTCTTTTGAGATGCATTTAATTCATTTTTGGCCACTTGTACTGTTATGAACTGGTGGTTTAGGAGCAACATGGGACGAGCTCTGAAGGAGGTGGTATCTGTACTGACCGCAGTCCCTAAGCTCAACACAACACTAGAAGTAGCCATGGGATGCTCCTGTCACTCCCTAGGCACCTTGTCACAGCCTGAGAACTAACTACCCCTAAAGATAGAAACAGGAAAACTATCTTGCCTCAGAGAAAATCCCCAAAGGATAGATAGCCCCCCACAAGTAATGACTGTGAGTGGAGAGGGAAAAGACATACACAGAATGAAACCAGAATGTAGCACAGGAGGCCAGTCTAGCTAGATAGATAATACAGGATAGAATACTGTGCGGTCAGTATTAAAAACTACAAAAATCCACACAGAGTTTACAAAAATCTCCACACCTGACTAAAAGGGTAAATCTGCTTCCCAGAGCTTCCAGCTTAACAGAATTAATACTAACACGCTGGACAAAACATAGAATGCACAGAGCGAATAAGTCCACAACATGTGGACAGAAAAGAGCAAAGCAAGGACTTAACTTTGCTGAACTGGTCAGGATATCAGGGAAATCCAAGAGAGATGTGAATCCAACTAGGAACCATTGCCAAGTGGCACTGGCTGAAGGGAAGAGCCAGGCATAAATAGCCGAGCAGAAAGACAATCAGTGGATGCAGCTGCAGACTGCTAAATCCAAGGAGCAGCCATACCACTTAAAACCACCGGAGGGAGCCCAAGAGCAGAACTCACAATAGTGCCACTTACAACCACCGGAGGGAGCCCAAGAGCGGAATTCACAACACTTGAACTCTCTTTGGCTGGTGCAAGGCCTCGTCTAAAAAATGTGTGCAACGACTCACAGAAATTGCTTATGTCACTTAAACTGCTGCTGCTAATGATGCCTTGATGTTTCTGAGGTTGATTGTCTAGAACTGGGATTCACACTGTGTTCCTCACTGGTGTCATGGGGAAAGACACTCTTATGATTGTCTAAAAGCTTGTTTCGAAACTGCAGCATGCACTTGTCCCTTTCTGGGGTGGAAGCATCTGGTTAAAATTACTCTTGTGCTGAGGATCTAGCAGATTGGCAACCCAGTAGTCAACACTATTTTTAACCATAAAAAAAGCATCATGTTGAAGATAGTGCAGCAAGAAGGTGCTCATGTGTCAGGCACTTCCATGAGGTAAAACTCAAGGTTGTTTCCTCAGTCCCCTTCCGCCAACCACAGACAACAGAATGAGGAACAGTATTAGAGATTAACAAGTATGTCAATATTCGGTTTGGCTCATGATCGCTGAATTTGAGATATTCGCTGATTTAATCACCGATTTAATCACCGAATATAGCCAACCACCATACACAGCACAAAAGCTGGTGTTTTCCACTTTGTGTGACAGCATGGGAAACACTTGCATAGCATTTCTTATCAGTGGCAAAGGTCCCACCACTAGATTGTTACCGACGTCAGAGCCCCGCTGGGTTATGCTGTCAGATATCATTGCAGAGATGCAATGACCCACAGTTAGAAGCTTGCTGCAGGTCAGTAGGCGCCCGCTGATGAGATACTACTCCTATCAGACTACGTCTTCTTTCAATGATACCAGTGATAGCAGGAGCCGCTGATGAGAGAAGCAGTTTCTCATCAGCCGGCGCCTGTGCTCAAAGTTAAAAAAAACATGCTACCGCTGTCAAAGTGCCGTGGGGTCAGAGATACTGCAGGTCAGCAGGTGCCAGCTGATGAGATGATAGACTAATCCTCCCATCAGGCAATGTCTACTGTCACAGATAACAATGATAGCAGGAGCCGCTGATGGGAGAAGTAGTCTATGGCCAAAGATAAAAAAAATATGCAAACTAATTAAATATATATTCAAATAAAAATAAAAAATAAAAAACACATTATACTCACCTAATGCCCAATCCTAGATGCCTTTGTCGCCTATAAAAAATGTAAAACAAAAAACAACATATACTCACCTTAAAGCCAAATCTCCGATGCCCATGTCTCCTATAAAAATGTTTTTAAAAAATAAACCACCACATACTCCCCTGTCTGCCGTAGTCCATGTAATTCTGAGTGTCCTCTGATGATATCAAGTGTAGAACTGCCATATCAGGAGATGTGACTGCTCTACCCAGCTACCAGCGAATACATTGACAGGAGGTAATTGCTCCCACATTGTAAGGGTATGTGCACACGTAGAATGGACCTCTGCAGAATTTTCCGCAGCGGATTTTTAGAAATCCGCAGGTAAAAGGCACTACGTTTTACCTGCGGATTTACCGCGGTTTTTATGTGGATTTTGTGCGGATTCCCCTGCAGTTTTACACCTGCAGATTCCTATTGTGGAGCAGGTATAAACCGCTGCGGAATCCGTGCAAAGAATTGACATGCTGCGGAATCTAAACCGTTGCGTTTCTGCAAGTTTTTTTCCACAGCATGGGCACAGCATTTTCTGTTTCCCATAGGTTTACATTGTACTGTAAACACATGAGAAAATGCTGCGGACCCGCAGCTGCAGATCTGCTGCAGATCCGCAGCAAAATCCGCAACGCCTAAAGGGCTGAGCTACTGTGAGAGAGGTCACATGAGTTCATGATGAACTCCCATGAACTTTCTCACGTAGAGGTGGTGCGATAAGTGATATCACTGGAGCACTTCAGCTGATGAACTCATGTGACCTCCCTCATGGCAGCTCAGTGCTATACACTGCAGGAGTGATTAACTCTTGTATCAATGTAGAACCTGCTGAATTTGACAGCAGTCACATCAGTGACTGCTCTCAATGCCATCAAGATCATCGTGGGACATTATGGATTATTATCTTCTCGGCGGACAGGTGAGGAATATTGTGGTTTAATATTTTATTTTTGTTGCAGGAGACATTGGATTCAGTGGATTAGGCATTTGGTGTGTATAGTTTAATTTAGATTTAACAAAGGAGCCTGTGTCATTATTTCAAATAACAAGCAGGAAAAAAAAGGGTTGTCTCCAGCGCAGATATTCAACTGGTCGAAATGCGTTGGTAGATTACCAGGGACCCACACTGGTTGTACAAGCCTGAGACAATGTATTTAAGAAAGTCCTAAATAAAAGTGAAATTTTAATTATATGAATATCTGCGCTGGAGACAACCTTTTTTTACTCCTGCTAGCAATTTGACTACACCTTTGATGTGGGTGGCTCTGTGCGTGGATGGACCTTGGAACCTATTGAAGACTGGTGAGCTGACTGAATCCATCTCCCCCTTAGCTTACTAACTGAATTATTTCAAATAAAGGACTCGGTTCTGGGTGTGTGTGTTATTTTATTACATCACTTTGGGGTTAGTAATGAGGGCGTCTTGTAGACACTTTTCCAATACTATCCTGTGGACTTGATGTTACCTGACAATACAAAGGTGACATCAACCACCCTAACCATTACCCCACTTGCCACCACTATAGGGCAAGTGGGAAGAGCGAGGCTATACGTCAAATTTGGTGCATCTTATAGATGCGTATTTTCTGGGGCAAATATGAGCTGATGTTTTAAGTCTGGGAGGAGACCAATATCCATGGCCCCTTCCTAGGCTATTAATATCAGCCAACAGCTGTCTGCCTAGTTTACTCAAGATAGATTTTATAGAGAGACTGTAAGTCAATTTTTTTCTGGGATCCTCCTGTAAACTAGTCAGTAAAAGCTTAACAAACAGCTGGGAGCTGATATTAATAGCCTGAGAACCTGTATGGCTACTTGCTCATTCCTAGAATATTAACATCAGGCCTCAACTATTGGCTTTCCATCTGCTGGTTATGAAAATTATATGGGAGCCCATGCAATGTAAAAAAAAAAGATTATGTAAAAATTAATGGTTGCTGTTTGATTACAGCCTGTGTAGGCTAATTTTGTTAACGCTCCTTCATAGGCTGGTTGCAGTGTGCGCATGCATGTGTGTGTGAGTGTGTGCGTGCGTTAGCGTGTGTGTTTGTTTACTTACCAGCTTAGTAATGAGGGTGTCCGGCTGACACCTTGTCATTCCTAAACCTAGGGCTTGGTGTCAGTAACAGCTGCTTACATCAAGCCGTATTCCTATTACCCTTATGATGCTGCATCAGAATGAAAAAGAAGGTGTTAAACCAAGAAATTATATCACAAAACTTTTTGTTTAAATATCTTTATTTAGCTCAAAAAGCCCTTCATTGCTGTACAAAAATGCATACAGAACCGAGGCAAAAATGCACAAAAAAAAGGGGGCAAATCACGTGTGTTTGTCACACCGTATTTGCTGCCAAGAGATGAAGAAACCTTGAAGAAATTTCTGCAAGAAAATAATCAATGTGTGAGTTTACCCTAAGGCTCGATTCTTGCTAGCAATCTTAAAATCAGTCTGATTTTGCTCCTGCAAAGTCGGACGAGTGTAATGCAAATGAGTTTTTCATGCGAGTACAATCCGATTTTTAACACCTAGCATCTGATATACATCCTAAGGCTGGTTTCATCTTGATATTTTCGGTACCAGAAAAAAATGGTACCGGAAATGTGAGTGTCTGTGTGTAATACGTGTAGCACACATGTGGCAAACTTGTACCTCTTCAGCACCACATGGCAGGCACCAAGGAAGCAGCAGTACGGTAATCACTGTTCCCTAGTGCCAGGTGCTGAAGAGGACTCTCATCGTTCTCCCCTTCTCTGCCGGTGATCAGCACAAGCAGGGGAGAATGGTGAGAGATATATTCATGTGAGAACAATGACAGGAGGAAGTGGCTTTTGGGACTATTACTCCCATAAGCCTACACCTGCTGCGCTAATAAAAGTGACAGCAGGAGCGACTGATGGGAGTAATCCTCACCCGGCACCTGCGCTATAAATAAATAAATAAATGAAAAAAACGGAATCCTTGAGTGGAGAAAAAGTTTTGGTGTTATCATTCATATTCCCTGAAGAAAGGGTCAAGAAAGAAAAAATTCTGCAGGGGTATGTAAACTTTTGAACACAACTGTATCTATCTATTCTATGTGTATATACTGAATGTAATCCATGTCTTCTATCAAGTCACGTTCTGCTGTGATTTTACAGAATATGGCAGATGAATTACTGGCTTTTCTTCTATCTATCTATCTATCTATCTATCTATCTATCTATCTATCTATCTATCTATCTATCTATCTATCTATCTACCTATGGGTGTATCACTGATATCTATATATCTATCTATTCTATGCATACAGTTATGCCGGTTAGTGGTTGGGTGAAGCCATTTATTGTCAAAACTACTTTGTTTTCTCTTTTTAAATCATAAGTCTTTGGTCACCTAAAACATGCAACATTTCTGGCTCTCACAGACTTGTAACTTCTTCTTTAAGAGGCTCCTCTGTCTTCCACTCATTTCCTGTAGTAATGACACCTGTTTGAACCTGTTATTAGTATAAAAGACACCTGTTCACAACCTCAAACAGTCACACTCCAAACTCAACAATGGTGAAGACCAAAGGGCTGTTGAAGGACACCAGAAACAAAATTGTAGCCCTGCACCAGGCTGAGTAGACTGAATTTGCAATAGGTAAGCAACTTGGTGTGATGAAATCAACTGTATGTGGGAGCAATAATAAGAAAATGGAAGACATACAAGACCACTGATAATCTCCCTCGACTCGAAGCTCCACACAAGATCTCACTCCGTGGGGTCAAAATGATCACAAGAATGGTGAGCAAAAATCCCAGAACCACACAGGCGGATTTAGTGAATGACCTGCCTAGAGCTGGGAACACCATAATAAAGGCTACCATCAGTAACACACTATGGCGCCAGGGACTCAGATCCTGCAGTGCCAGACATGTCCCCCTGCTTAAGCCAATACATGTCCGGGCACATCTGAAGTTTGCTAGAGAGCATTTGGATTATCCAGGAGACTATTGGGAGAATGTCATATGGTCTGATGAAACAAAAGTAGAACTGCTTCGTAGAAAAAAAACTCATCATGTTGGAGGCGGAAGCATGCTGAGTTGCATCTAAAGAACACCATACCTGCTGTTCAGCATGGGGGTGGCAACATCATGCTTTGGGGCTGTTTCTCTACAAAGGGACCAGGACAACTGATCCATGTACAGTGGGGCAAAAAAGTATTTAGTCAGTCAGCAATAGTGCAAGTTCCACCACTTAAAAAGATGAGAGGCGTCTGTAATTTACATCATAGGTAGACCTCAACTATGGGAGACAAACTGAGAAAAAAAATCCAGAAAATCACATTGTCTGTTTTTTGTATCATTTTTTTTGCATATTATGGTGGAAAATAAGTATTTGGTTAGAAACAAACAATCAAGATTTCTGGCTCTCACAGACCTGTAACTTCTTCTTTAAGAGTCTCCTCTTTCCTCCACTCATTACCTGTAGTAATGGCACCTGTTTAAACTTGTTATCAGTATAAAAAGACACCTGTGCACACCCTCAAACAGTCTGACTCCAAACTCCACTATGGTGAAGACCAAAGAGCTGTCAAAGGACACCAGAAACAAAATTGTAGCCCTGCACCAGGCTGGGAAGACTGAATCTGCAATAGCCAACCAGCTTGGAGTGAAGAAATCAACAGTGGGAGCAATAATTAGAAAATGGAAGACATACAAGACCACTGATAATCTCCCTCGATCTGGGGCTCCACGCAAAATCCCACCACGTGGGGTCAGAATGATCAGAAGAACGGTGAGCAAAAATCCCAGAACCACGCGGGGGGACCTAGTGAATGAACTGCAGAGAGCTGGGACCAATGTAACAAGGCCTACCATAAGTAACACACTGCACCACCATGGACTCAAATCCTGCAGAGCCAGACGTGTCCCACTGCTTAAGCCAGTACATGTCCGGGCCTGTCTGAAGTTTGCTAGAGAGCATTTGGATGATCCAGAGGAGTTTTGGGAGAATGTCCTATGGTCTGATGAAACCAAACTGGAACTGTTTGGTAGAAACACAACTTGGCGTGTTTGGAGGAAAAAGAATACTGAGTTGCATCCATCAAACACCATACCTACTGTAAAGCATGGTGGTGGAAACATCATGCTTTGGGGCTGTTTCTCTGCAAAGGGGCCAGGACGACTGATCCGGGTACATGAAAGAATGAATGGGGCCATGTATCGTGATATTTTGAGTGCAAACATCCTTCCATCAGCAAGGGCATTGAAGATGAAACGTGGATGGGTCTTTCAACATGACAATGATCCAAAGCACACCGCCAGGGCAACGAAGGAGTGGCTTCGTAAGAAGCATTTCAAGGTCCTGGAGTGGCCTAGCCAGTCTCCAGATCTCAACCCTATAGAAAACCTTTGGAGGGAGTTGAAAGTCCGTGTTGCCAAGCGAAAAGCCAAAAACATCACTGCTCTAGAGGAGATCTGCATGGAGGAATGGGCCAACATACCAACAACAGTGTGTGGCAACCTTGTGAAGACTTACAGAAAACGTTTGACCTCTGTCATTGCCAACAAAGGATATATTACAAAGTATTGAGATGAAATTTTGTTTCTGACCAAATACTTATTTTCCACCATAATATGCAAATAAAATGTTAAAAAAACAGACAATGTGATTTTCTGGATTTTTTTTTCTCAGTTTGTCTCCCATAGTTGAGGTCTACCTATGATGTAAATTACAGACGCCTCTCATCTTTTTAAGTGGTGGAACTTGCACTATTGCTGACTGACTAAATACTTTTTTGCCCCACTGTACATGAAAGAATGAATGGGGCCATGCATCGTGAGATTTTGAGTGCAAACCTGCTTCCACCAGCAAGGGCATTGAAGATGGAACGTGGATGGGTCTTTCAGGATGATAATGATCCCAAGCACATCGCCAAGGCAATGAAGGTGTGGCTTCTTAAGAAGCATATGAAGGTCCTGGAATGGTCTAGCCTGTCTCCAAATCTCAACCCCATAGAAAACCTATGGAGGGAGTTGAAAGTCCATGTTGCCCAGTGACAAGCCCAAAACATCACTTCTCAAGAGGAGATCTGCATGGAGGAATGGGCCAACATACCACCCACAGTGTGTGTCAACCTTGTGAGGACTTTAAGAAAACATTTGACCTCTTTCATTGCCAACAAAGGATATACAACAAAATATTGAGATGAACTTTTGTTAATGACAAAATGCTTATTTTCTACCATAATTTAAAAAATAAATCCTGCCAAATGAGAGAATGTGATTTTCTGGATTTGTTTTCTCATTTTGACTCTCATAGTTGTGGTCTACCTATGATGTCAATTACAGGCCTCTCTTTTTTAAGTGGGAGAACTTGCAGAAGTTCATCTATCATCTTATTTAAAATAGTTTAGTGGCAATGCAATTATTTTCCCTGCACTTTTACCAAATTTTGCTAACTTTTTACGATTTAAGGAAAATGCCTGTGTTTCTAATGAGTCCGAATGGCCATATTTGTGTCAAATGTAAGTTTGGTGATTGTTTTCCAAACATATTCGCTAATCTCTAATCATTATCCTCTTCATCTCCTGACTGCGGCAGGTCCATTATCTAGTCCTCCTCCATTTTTTCCTTGGCTATACTGCATCTTCAATTGTCTCGTACCATGAGCTACCCTTTAACGCTGTTAGCCACCCTCCCATGGCACCCACCTGTGCAACAACTGTCCGGAAATTTGAGATATTGTTATCCCTTCTGCATCATCCTCTGCTTCCACCTCTTCTTTTGGGACCTCCACCTACTCACACAGATAATTCAAAGTATGTACCAGCATGTAGACGACCAGAGTAGCTATGCTGATGACAGCATCAATAGTGCTAGCCATTTTAGTAGCCATTTCAAAACTCTGCAGAATGCTGTTGTGGTCCTTCATCTGTGCCCACCTAGTATGCTTGATTTGCAACATTTCCTTACTGTGCTGACCCAGGTTTTGCAAAAGGACATACTGCACAAGGGCTTATTGCTGTTGTCACAGTTGTTTCATCATGTGCAGAGTGTAATTCCACAGTGTTGGAACATTGCAAATCAAATGGTTAATCGGTAGACCGAAAGACCTCTGCAGCAATGTAAGATGATGACCTGCGGGATGCGATCCGTGGAAGTGAGCACACAGCGATCGTGTTTACTGCAGCAGCGCATCCATGCCACGAAAGTGGCAGAGAAATTGCCGTACTACCAGGTTGAGGACGTGAGCCATGCAAGGTACGTGTTGGAGGTTGCCACCAGGTTTGCACTGTTATTGTTCACAGCCTTTCCTAGATCCAGATTCAGTGGAGACAGCCATTGCTCTATCTCGGCCTGGAGAGCTGTCTACAACTCTTGAGCTGTGTGGCTGTGGTCTCCAAGGCATATTAATTTTAACACTGCCTGATTACATTGAGCTTTGGCTGCGTAGTATGAAGGTGAGAGTGATTCTATGTGGACAGTTGGAACGCATGTCTGGTGAAATGAGAGGTTGAGTGCATAGGTGAAGGCACTAGAGGAGGTAGAGAAGCCATAAGCAGTGGAGGAATTGTTAGATACAAAGGTTTTATCCAGCAAGCCTTGGGAATTCAAAGACTTGTGGATCAACCCCTTGACCACCTGCCACCAAAGCCACAAGAGTTACCCAGTCCCTAGTCAGTGAGAAGCACACGTTTGCTCATTCAGATGTCAGTGGTGAAATGCACCCTGGCATAGATTTTTTTCAGTAAACGAGTGATGTTGTTGGTAACATGCTGATGTGGCGCAGGCACAGCTTTCTTAGAGAAGTAATAGCGACTGTCAACTGGTAGTGGAGGACTGCAACTGGCCATCAACTTTCTGAAACTGTTTGTATCCATCAGGCAGAAAGGCGGCATTTTCGTGGCCAACAGATTAGAGATGGTGGATTTCAAGCTCTTAGCTTTGGCATGTGTAGGAGAAAAGATTTTTTTACGTGACCACAACTTTGTGAACCAAGGGCTGGCTGCTGTGCTGAGAGAGAGTGGAGTACAGAGAAAAGGTCAAACTGCTGGACTGTGAATGAGGTGCAGACAGAGAAGGTGGTTTGAGAAAAATGTGTTATGCTTGGTGACAAAAAACAGAAGTCATGTCCACTTCCGCAACAGGTGAAGGTGCTCACTCACCCCAAATGTAGGGGGCAAACAAGTGGAGTTTCAGCGGCTGGAGACCTGTGTGCAAAGACTTGGCAAGGTGACAGAGAAGGAAGAAGCAGCAGATGGGGTTGATGGGATGGCTGGTGTTTAGCAAGGCCCACTAGTATGCATTTTATCCAGTAAGATTCTTACACTAAGTAATGTTGATCCTGCATATGCTGTTCATGCATGCAGTTGTCAAATTATTGCAACTTTTGCCTCTACTGAAGATTTTTTTGTAAATTTGGCAGTTAATGTGTATTGTGTCATCCTTTACAGTCTCAGAAAAGTGCCAGGTTAGGCAACCCTTGCAATCCCTGTGAACTGCACACTCGTGACTAGGGTTGAGCGAAACGGATCGGACAAATTCAAAAATCGCTGACTTTCGGCAAAGTCTCGGTCCCCACCATCTTACTTCTGCCGATCATAGCATAGGGAGAGGTTGCCGGAGATTAATCAGACAAAGTGATTTAGTTAGGGAGGGAAGATTAAGCCCCGAAACTGCTTGTGCTGTAGCGATTTCCACTGTCCAACACCACCATTTGTTTGCAGGGACAGTAGAGGCTATAATTTTGTGCATCAGCTCTATAGCTTATTAGGCTGCCTTATAAGGCTCCCTGATAGCTGCATTGCTGTTTGGACGCTGCTGTGCAACCAACTGCTTTTTTAAAAGCAAAAATCCTGTTGCTCCTTTCTGCACAGTTATCTTGTTTATTTGTCCACAATTTTGTGGAAATTGTACTACAGTACTTGTATTTTTTCATATATCATTTTTCATATATCTTCCAGCCACTTTCTGCCACTTAGATTGCGTTGTATAATACACTGGGCCTGAGTTTTGGTTCAGTCTCCCCAAAAAAAGGGGAGATTCAAATTCTCACAAAGTGGATATACTTCTGTCCTGTCAGTTTGTAGTATATCAGCCGGCCACTTTCTGCCACTTAGATTGCGTTGTTATATACACAGGGCCTAAGTTGTGGTTCAGTCTCCCCCCAAAAAAGGGGAGATTCAAATTGTCACAAAGTGGGTATAATTCTGTCCTGTTAGTGTGTCGTATATCAGCCAGCCACTTTCTGCCACCTAGATTGCGTTGTTATATACACTGGGCCTAAGTTGTGGTTCAGTCTCCACCCAAAAAAGGGGAGATTCAAAGTGTCACAAAGTGGGTATAATTCTGTCCTGTTAGTGTGTCGTATATCAGCCAGCCACTTTCTGCCACCTAGATTGCGTTGTTATATACACTGGACCTAAGTTGTGGGTCAGTCTCCACCCAAAAAGGGCAGATTCAAATTCTCACAAAGTGGATATACTTCTGTCCTGTTAGTTTGTCGTATATCAGCCAGCCACTCTCTGCCACTTAGATTGCGTTGTTGTATACACAGGGCCTAAGTTGTGGTTCAGTCTCCCCCAAAAAAGGGAGATTCAAATTGTCACAAAGTGGGTATAATTCTGTCCTGTTAGTGTGTCGTATATCAGCCAGCCACTTTCTGCCACCTAGATTGCGTTGTTATATACACAGGGCCTAAGTTGTGGTTCAGTCTCCCCCCAAAAAAGGGGAGATTCAAAGTGTCACAAAGTGGGTATAATTCTGTCCTGTTAGTGTGTCGTATATCAGCCAGCCACTTTCTGCCACCTAGATTGCGTTGTTATATACACTGGGCCTAAGTTGTGGTTCAGTCTCCACCCAAAAAAGGGCAGATTCAAATTCTCACAAAGTGGATATACTTCTGTCCTGTCAGTTTGTCGTATATCAGCCAGCCACTTTCTGCCACTTAGATTGCGTTGTTATATACACAGGGCCTAAGTTGTGGTTCAGTCTCCCCCCAAAAAAGGGGAGATTTAAATTCTCACAAAGTGGATATACTTCTGTCCTTTTAGTTTGTCGTACATCAGCCAGCCACTTTCAGCCACTTACATTGTGTTGTTTTTTGCACAGGGCCTGATTTTTTGTTCAGTCACACCCCAAAAAAAGGGAGATTTAAAATCTCAACATGTTTATATACACCTTCTACCTTGCTTTAAAGTACCATATAACTGTTGTTATTTTGGTTAGATTTTCCAAAAAATGAGGGAGTCAGGTGGAAGAGGCCGTGGGCGGTGGTTGCCAGCTGGTACTGATGGTGGTGATGGTGCATCTGGTGGTAGTGGCAAAAGCACAATAGCACATAAGGCTGGAGGTGTTGAGCCAGCATCATTGTCTGGCTACACAAGGCCTCGAACGCTCCCTTATCTGGGAGTAGGAAAATAGCTTTTAAAGCCGGAGCAGCAGGAAAAAGTTTTGGCTTTCCTTGCTGACTCAGCCTCTAGCTCTTTCGCCTCCTCTTCGGAAAGTTCCAAATATAAAAGTAGCGAGTCGTCAGTGAATGCTCCCGGTCAGGAAAAAGACGTTTCCTTGTGTCCTTCACCCAAACCAAAAGTGAAGGATGCGTCAGGCGACACTACAGGTTACTCCATGGAGCTCTTTACACATAATGTGCCTTGGTTAGAACGGGAAATTGTTAACTGCCCATTACAAGATGAATCGAACATGGAGTGCACTGATGCACAGCCACAGCTAGATTTTAATGCTTTTCCATTGACTCAGATCACTACATTGCCCTCGCAGTGTACTGAGCCAGAATCTGACCCTGATGAGGCTATGGTGCCCCGTCCCGAACGCTATAGCACCTTACACGGTGACACAGAGGTGCACATGACATTGAAGAGGAGGTGATAGATGACCCAGTTGTTGACCCAGAATGGCAGCCATTGGGGGAAGAGGGTGCCGCTGCCAGTAGCTCTGAAGCGGAGGAGGATGATCTGCGGCAGCCATCTACATCGCAACAGCTGTCATCTGGCAAGCCCGTATCAGGCCAAAAATGTTTGTCGAAAACAAAAACAATTTTAGGACATCGTGGCCATCCGGTGAAAGTAGCACAGCGTGCAATGCCTGAAAAGGTATTCCATAGTAGGAATAGTGCAGTGTGGCAAATTTTTAAACAAGATCCGTATGATCAGTCAAAAGTTATCTGTAAAAAATGCTCAAAGACCTTTAGCAGAGGGAAGAATCTTCAAAATTTAAATACAACGTGCATGCTTAGACATTTAACCAGCATTCACTTGCAAGCCTGGACTAACTACCAAACATCCCGTACCATTGGTGCACCTGCTCAGAATGAAGGTAGTCAGCAACGCTACATTGCTCTCCTCACTGTAAGCCCACCGGTTAGGACACCACCAGCAGCAAATGTGGAGGTATCGTCGCAAGGCCGAAGCAGTCAGGGAATCACAAGGTTCTTGGTAGGAAACACTGTATGTAGGCCAACATCGAGAATACCATCACCAACCCTCTCTCAATCTGCCATGTCCACCACCACCACCACCGCTAGTTCCACCATATGCACCTCTCCAGTCCAGCTCACCCTACAAGAGACTCTCGTTAGGAAAAAAAAGTACTCATCCTCTCACCCGCGTACACAGGGTTTGAACGCCCACATTGCTAGACTAAACTCGTTAGAGATGATGCCCTACCGGTTGGTTGAAAGCGAAGCTTTCAAAGCCCTGATGGCCTACGCAGTACCACACTATGACCTACCCAGTCGACACTTCTTTGCGAGAAAAGCCACCGCAGCCCTCCACCAGCATGTCAAAGCCCACATTGTCCATGCACTGAAGCAATCAGTCAGTAGAAAGGTGCACCTCACAACAGATGCATGAACCAGTAGGGATGGCCAGGGATGTTATGTGTCCATCATGGCACACTGGGTTAATGTGGTGGATGCAGGGTCCACAGGGGACAACCATAGTGGGACAGTTCTGCCTAGCCCACGGTCTAGGAAACAGTTGGCTGTAGGCGTTCGCCACCCCTCCTTCTCCTCCTCCAGAAGCGAAAGCTCGTCCACAGAGCGCAGTCGCATGACCTCTCCATCCGCAGCTGCCAGTGTTGCACACGAGGTGTCCCATTATCGAACAGCTAGTGGTAAGCGTCAGCAGGCTGTGTTAGAAATGAAGCGTTTGGGCGACAACAGACACGCCATGGAAGTACTGGCCGAGTACTTGCAGCAACAAACTCAGTCATGGCTGGGCAGTGAACATCCTGAGGCAGGCAAGGTAGTCAGTGATAACGGAAGGAATTTTATGGCTGCAATAGCCCTTTTAGAACTTAAACACATACCTTGCCTGGCTCACACCGTGAACCTGGTGGTGCAGTGCTTCCTCAAAAATTTTCTGGAGTTACCAGTCCTGCTCCTGAAGGTGTGAAGACTTTGCTTGCATATCCGCCGGTCACCCGTACACTCCAGCCGTATGCTGAACCATCAGCGATCGCTGAATCTTCCCCAGCACCGCCAAATAATCGACGTTGCAACAAGGTGGAACTCCACACTGCACATGGTTAAGAGGCTGTGCGAACAGAGGCGTGCTGTAATTATTTTGTGAGAGGATACACATACGGGCAGGCAGTTGGATGGCAGACATGGAGTTGTCTGGTGTGCAGTGGTCGAAGCTCCAAGACCTCTGTCAAGTCCTTCAGTGTTTTGAGGAATGCACATGGCTGGTAAGTGCAGACAACACCATCATAAGCATGAGCATCCCACTAATGCATCCGCTGATGCAAAGTTTGACGCACATTAAGGAGCTGGCATCTGCAGCCAAGGAGGAGGGAAACCTTGATGACAGTCAGCCATTGTCTGCTCAGGGAACTCTCCTGGATGAGGTGGCGGATGAAGAGGAGGAGGAGCAGGATGATGGCGATGAATATTTATGGGAGGAGGATGCTTCTCAGGGGGCAATAGAAACTGGTGGCGTTGCAAGGTCAGGTACAGGGTTTTTGCAGGACACAAGTGATGCTTATTTGCAAGACAGTGCTCCTCAACCCAGCACAAGCAGTGAACTGACACCTGGAACATTGGCCCACATGGCTGAGTATGCCTTGCGTATCCTAAAAAGGGACCCCCGCATTATCAAAATGATGACCGATGATGATTACTAGTTGGCCTGCCTCCTGGATCCACGATATAAAGGAAAATTACAAAATATCATGCCACATGAGAACCTTGAGCAAATATTGGCTACCAAACAAGCAACTCTTGTAGACCGTTTGGTTCAGGCATTCCAAGCACAAAGCGGCGGTGATGGTTCTCACACGAGCCCTAGGGGGCAACATGGCAGAGGTGTTAGAGGTGCACAAATCCAAAGTGGCATTTGACAGAGGGGTTTTAAGACCTGGTTGGGGAGTGATTTCGCAATGACCGTTGACACGACAGGTAGTGCTGCATCGATTCAAAGTGACAGGAGACAGCATTTGTCTGGTATGGTTACGAACTACTTTTCCTCCCTTATCGATGTTCTCCCTCACAGGTCATTCCCCTTTGATTACTGGGCATCTAAAATAGACACCTGGCCTGAATTGGCAGAATATGGATTACAGGAGCTCGCTTGCCCTGCTTCTAGTGTGCTATCAGAAAGAGTCTTCAGTGCTGCTGGTTCAATACTGACCAAAAAAAGAAAAAAAGGCTCGTCTGGCTACCCAGAATGTTGATGATCTAACCTTCATTAAAATGAACCAATCATGGATTTCAAATTATTTTTCCCCACCTTCTCCTGCTGATACGTAGCTTGCCTGAAAAATGTCTTGCTTTTGGCCTCCTCTTACTGACTTCTCCAATTCCTGCATTTGCAGCTGCTGAATGTCCACCATAGGCAGGGCCGGCTCCAGGTTTTTGAGGGCCCCGGGCGAAAGAGTCTCAGTGGGCCCCCCCTTTGACACATACCCCGATTCATGATCGCATATAAACACAGCCATGTAGCATATAACACTGCCCACGTAGTATATAGCAGCCCACGTAGCATATAGCAGCCCACGTAGCATATAGCAGCCCATGTAGTATATAGCACAGCCCACGTAGTATATAGCAGCGCAGCCCACGTAGTATATAGCAGCCCACGTAGTATATAGCAGCGCAGCCCACATAGTATATAGCAGCGCAGCCCACGTAGTATATAGCAGCGCAGCCCACATAGTATATAGCAGCGCAGCCGAGCCAACGTAGTATATAGCAGCGCAGCCGAGCCCACGTAGTATATAGCAGCGCAGCCCACGTAGTATATAGCAGCGCAGCCCACGTAGTATATAGCAGCGCCACTCACTCAGGCACTGGTAGGACTAGGAGCTCCTCCTGAATCTGCCTCATAACTTCAGCAGCATGGCAGCCAGCCAGGGGCGGAGAGCAGAGCAGAGAAAGTGCTCTCTCCGCCCACAAACAATGTCACACTGGCTTCCTTCTCTTAACCCCTATGTGTGCTTGCCTGGCTGCAGTGACTGAGTGAGAAGATGCTTATGTCAGAGCTGGCACATAGGGGTTAAGAGAACGCAGCCAGCAGTGACTTTGTGGGCAGAGAGAGCATGTTATCTCCTGCTCTGCTCTCCCAGCTGTATCTATGACAGCGTGAGTGGGCCCCCCTCTCTCCCCAGGGCCCCGGCATTTGCCCGCTGCACCGGGTGCTGACGCCGGCCCTGACCATAGGCCATTTTTATACCTCCCTAAATGGGCTGACTCCCCCCACAGGGCAATTTTCACCACCTGGCGCAAGCACCTGTGCGAGTGCTGTTTGCCTGGATAGGTGGGTGCGCCCAATCTTGGGCGACGGCACTGGCACAGGGTCCCTCATAGTACAATGAAGTATCTCTGAAGGTGCTGGTGCACAACCAACGTAAGACACACCATCGTAATATGAGGGGCCCTATGCCAGTACCGCCGCCCACGAGAGAGTGTTCCCCCAGCTCAAACATTGCTCTTCCACTTGCAATACTTACCTCTCTGTTGTGAATTCTGTGGCTGAGTTCACTTCTGTGGTCACAAGTGGTATTGCAGTCTCTGGGCTTCCTCCCTCAGGTGTTTTGGTGAGCTCGTTGGCTGCCTTGCTATTTAGCTCCACCTGAGTCTGTCTTCCTTGCTCCTTGTCAATGTTCCAGTGTTGGATCTGAGCTACTGCATCTTTCCTTGGGCCTGCTGCTCTGCTAGATAAGTGCTTCTAGTTTGTGTTCTGTTTTTTCTGTCCAGCTTGCTATTAACTTTTGCTGGAAGCTCTGAGAAGCAAAGGGGTGCACCGCCGTGCTGTTAGTTCGGCACGGTGGGTCTTTTTGCCCCTTTGCGTGGTTTTCGTTTTAGGGGTTTTTGTAGACTGCATAGTTCTCTTTGCTATCCTCGCTCTGTCTAGAATATCGGGCCTCACTTTGCTGAATCTATTTCATTCCTACGTTTGTCTTTTCATCTTGCTAACAGTCATTATATGTGGGGGGCTGCCTATTCCTTTGGGGTATTTCTCTGAGGTAAGTCAGGCTTGTATTTCTATCTTCAGGCTAGTCAGCTCCTCAGGCAGTGCCGAGTTGCATAGGTAGTGATCCACTGCTGCTTATAGTTGTGTGAGGATAGATCAGGTACTGCAGTCTACAGAGATTCCACGTCTCAGAGCTCGTCCTATTGTTTTTGGTTATTGCCAGATCTCTGTATGTGCGCTGATTACTGCACGCTGTGTTGCCTGATTGCCAGCCATAACAGTACAAGGAGCCACACCAATGATTCCCAATAGAGGGAAAAAAGAAATCCTGACATCATTTTTTTTTCTTAGCTCTGTCTTCAGTCTTTTTTTTCCCCTAGACATTAGAGTGCTTCAGGACACAGCTGTGGACATGGATATTCAGGCTCTGTGCTCCTCAATGGATAATCTCGTTGTAAATGTACAAAAGATTCAAGATACAATTGATCAGAAATCGATGCTAGAACCAAGAATTCCGATTCCTGATTTGTTTTTTGGTGACAGAACTAAGTTCCTGAGCTTCAGAAATAATTGTAAGCTATTTTTGGCCTTGAAACCTCATTCTTCTGGTAATCCTATTCAACAGGTTTTGATTATTATTTCTTTTTTGCGCGGCGACCCACAGGACTGGGCGTTTTCTCTTGCACCAGGAGATTCTGCATTGAGTAATGTTGATGCATTTTTCCAGGCGCTGGGATTGCTTTACGATGAGCCTAATTCAGTGGATCAGGCTGAGAAAAATCTGCTGGCTTTACGCCAGGGTCAGGATGATGTAGAAGTATATTGTCAGAAATTTAGGAAGTGGTCAGTACTCACTCTGTGGAATGAATCTGCACTAGCGGCTTTGTTCAGAAAGGGTCTCTCTGAAGCTCTTAAGGATGTAATGGTGGGATTTCCTATGCCTGCTGGTTTGAATGAGTCTATGTCCTTGGCCATTCAGATCGGTCGTCGCTTGCGCGAGCGTAAATCTGTGCACCATCTGGCGGTATTGTCTGAGAGTAAACCTGAGCCTATGCAGTGCGACAGGACTATGACTAAAGTAGAACGGCAAGAACACAGACGTCTGAACAGACTGTGTTTCTATTGTGGTGATTCTACTCATGCTATTTCTAATTGTCCTAAACGCACTAGGCGGTTCGATAGCTCTGCCGTTATTGGTACTGTACAGTCCAAATTCCTTTTGTCCATTACCTTAATGTGCTCTTTGTCATCGTATTCTGTCATGGCGTTTGTGGATTCAGGCGCTGCCCTGAATCTGATGGATTTGGATTATGCTAAACGTTGTGGATTTTTCTTGGAGCCTTTGCGGTGTCCTATTCCGTTGAGAGGAATTGATGCTACACCTTTGGCCAAGAATAAGCCTCAGTACTGGGCCCAGCTGACCATGTGCATGGCTCCTGCACATCAGGAAGTTATTCGCTTTCTGGTACTGCATAATTTGCATGATGTGGTCGTGTTGGGGTTGCCATGGCTACAAACCCATAATCCAGTATTGGATTGGAACTCTATGTCGGTAACCAGCTGGGGTTGTCAGGGAGTACATGGTGATGTTCCATTTTTGTCTATTTCGTCATCCATTCCTTCTGACATCCCAGAGTTCTTGTCTGACTTTCAGGATGTATTTGAAGAGTCCAAGTCTGATGCCCTACCTCTGCATAGGAATTGTGATTGTGCTATCGATTTGATTCCTGGTAGTAAATTCCCTAAGGGTCGTTTATTTAATTTGTCCGTGCCTGAACACACCGCTATGCGCAGTTATGTGAAAGAATCCCTGGAGAAGGGACATATTCGCCCATCGTCATCACCATTGGGAGCAGGGTTCTTTTTTGTAGCCAAGAAGGATGGTTCGCTAAGACCGTGTATTGATTACCGCCTTCTTAATAAGATCACTGTTAAGTTTCAGTATCCCTTGCCATTGATTTCTGACTTGTTTGCTCGGATTAAGGGGGCTAGTTGGTTTACTAAGATTGATCTTCGTGGTGCGTATAATCTGGTGAGAATCAGGCAGGGAGATGAATGGAAAACGGCATTTAATACGCCCGAGGGTCATTTTGAGTATCTGGTGATGCCGTTCGGACTTGCCAATGCTCCATCTGTTTTTCAGTCTTTTATGCATGACATTTTCCGTGAGTATCTGGATAAGTTCTTGATTGTTTACTTGGATGACATTTTGATCTTCTCAGATGATTGGGAGTCTCATGTGAAGCAAGTCAGAATGGTTTTCCAGGTACTGCGTGCTAATTCCTTGTTCGTGAAGGGATCAAAGTGTCTCTTCGGTGTGCAGAAAGTTTCATTTTTGGGGTTCATCTTTTCCCCTTCTACTATCGAGATGGATCCGGTTAAGGTTCAGGCCATCCAGGATTGGACTCAGCCGACATCTCTAAAAAGTCTGCAGAAATTCCTGGGCTTTGCTAATTTTTATCGTCGCTTCATCTGTAATTTTTCTAGCATTGCCAGACCATTGACCGATTTGACCAAGAAGGGTGCTGATTTGGTTAATTGGTCTTCTGCTGCCGTGGAAGCTTTTCAGGAGTTGAAGCGTCGTTTTTGCTGTGCCCCTGTGTGTCAACCTGATGTTTCTCTTCCGTTCCAGGTCGAGGTTGATGCTTCTGAGATTGGTGCAGGGGCGGTTTTGTCACAGAGAGGTTCTGGTTGCTCAGTGTTCAAACCATGTGCTTTCTTTTCCAGGAAATTTTCTGCTGCTGAGCGTAATTATGATGTGGGCAACCGAGAGTTGCTGGCCATGAAGTGGGCATTCGAGGAGTGGCGTCATTGGCTTGAGGGTGCTAAGCATCGCGTGGTGGTATTGACTGATCATAAGAACCTTACTTATCTTGAGTCTGCCAAGCGCTTGAATCCTAGACAGGCCCCTTGGTCGTTATTTTTTGCTCGTTTTGATTTTGTGATTTCATACCTTCCGGGCTCTAAAAATGTGAAGGCGGATGCTCTGTCTAGGAGTTTTGTGCCCGACTCTCCGGGGTTATCTGAGCCGGCGAGTATCCTCAAGGAAGGAGTCATTGTGTCTGCCATCTCCCCTGATTTGCGGAGAGTGTTGCAGAAATTTCAGGCTAATAAACCTGATCGTTGTCCGGCCGAGAAACTGTTCGTCCCTGATAGGTGGACTAGTAAAGTTATCTCTGAACTTCATTGTTCGGTGCTGGCCGGTCATCCAGGAATCTTTGGTACCAGGGAGTTGGTTGCTAGATCCTTCTGGTGGCCATCTCTGTCACGGGATGTGCGTGCTTTTGTGAAGTCCTGTGGAATTTGTGCTAGGGCTAAGCCCTGCTGTTCACGTGCCAGTGGGTTGCTTTTGCCCTTGCCGGTCCCGAAGAGGCCTTGGACACATATTTCGATGGATTTCATTTCTGACCTTCCCGTTTCTCAAAAAATGTCGGTCATTTGGGTGGTCTGTGATCGCTTTTCTAAAATGGTCCATCTGGTGCCCTTGGTTAAATTGCCTTCCTCCTCTGATTTGGTGCCTTTGTTCTTCCAGCATGTGGTTCGTTTACATGGCATTCCTGAGAATATTGTTTCTGACAGAGGTTCCCAGTTTGTCTCGAGGTTCTGGCGAGCCTTTTGTGGTAGGATGGGCATTGACCTATCTTTCTCCTCGGCCTTCCATCCTCAGACTAATGGCCAGACCGAACGAACCAATCAGACCTTGGAAACATATCTGAGATGTTTTGTTTCCGCTGACCAGGATGATTGGGTGTCATTTTTGCCGTTGGCTGAGTTCGCCCTTAATAATCGGGCCAGCTCGGCTACCTTGGTCTCTCCATTTTTCTGCAATTCTGGGTTCCATCCTCGTTTCTCTTCAGGACAGGTTGAGTCTTCGGACTGTCCTGGTGTGGATTCTGTGGTGGACAGGTTGCAGCAGATCTGGACTCAGGTAGTGGACAATTTGACCTTGTCCCAGGAGAAGGCTCAGCTTTTCGCTAATCGCAGACGCCGTGTGGGACCCCGACTTCGTGTTGGGGATCTGGTTTGGTTATCTTCTCGTCATATTCCTATGAAGGTTTCCTCTCCTAAATTTAAACCTCGTTTTATTGGTCCGTATAGGATTTCTGAGATTCTCAATCCGGTGTCTTTTCGTCTGACCCTCCCAGACTCCTTTTCCATACATAATGTATTCCATAGGTCGTTGTTGAGGAGATACGTGGCACCTATGGTTCCATCTGTGGAGCCTCCTGCCCCTGTTTTGGTGGAGGGGGAATTGGAGTATATTGTGGAGAAGATTTTGGATTCTCGTGTCTCTAGACGGAAACTCCAGTATCTGGTCAAATGGAAGGGTTATGCTCAGGAAGATAATTCCTGGGTTTTTGCCTCTGATGTCCATGCCCCAGATCTTGTTCGTGCCTTTCATGTGGCTCATCCTGGTCGGCCTGGGGGTTCTGGTGAGGGTTCGGTGACCCCTCCTCAAGGGGGGGGGTACTGTTGTGAATTCTGTGGCTGAGTTCACTTCTGTGGTCACAAGTGGTATTGCAGTCTCTGGGCTTCCTCCCTCAGGTGTTTTGGTGAGCTCGTTGGCTGCCTTGCTATTTAGCTCCACCTGAGTCTGTCTTCCTTGCTCCTTGTCAATGTTCCAGTGTTGGATCTGAGCTACTGCATCTTTCCTTGGGCCTGCTGCTCTGCTAGATAAGTGCTTCTAGTTTGTTTTCTGTTTTTTCTGTCCAGCTTGCTATTAACTTTTGCTGGAAGCTCTGAGAAGCAAAGGGGTGCACCGCCGTGCTGTTAGTTCGGCACGGTGGGTCTTTTTGCCCCTTTGCGTGGTTTTCGTTTTAGGGTTTTTTGTAGACTGCATAGTTCTCTTTGCTATCCTCGCTCTGTCTAGAATATCGGGCCTCACTTTGCTGAATCTATTTCATTCCTACGTTTGTCTTTTCATCTTGCTAACAGTCATTATATGTGGGGGGCTGCCTATTCCTTTGGGGTATTTCTCTGAGGTAAGTCAGGCTTGTATTTCTATCTTCAGGCTAGTCAGCTCCTCAGGCAGTGCCGAGTTGCATAGGTAGTGATAGGCGCAATCCACTGCTGCTTATAGTTGTGTGAGGATAGATCAGGTACTGCAGTCTACAGAGATTCCACGTCTCAGAGCTCGTCCTATTGTTTTTGGTTATTGCCAGATCTCTGTATGTGCGCTGATTACTGCACGCTGTGTTGCCTGATTGCCAGCCATAACACCTCTCCCTGCTCCACCACTGTGTAGTATGTGCTGTTAAATCCTTTAATGGCACTGCCAATACAAATTTGTTGAAATGATACATGATAGTTAAAATATACAGGGGCCCTGGCCTCCATTTAGAACAGTTAGTACTTTGCGCCAACTACCACTGTCTGCTACTCAGCAGAGGAGCCCACCCCAGTACCTAGCTATGCTGACTGTTTAGTCCTGTTACCAATTTTGACCTGCTTTTAGCCTACTTTTGTATTTGGGCCTACTAACCGTGTCTGCGCCACTCATTACAATTGTCCTCCACTGAACAAAGCTATGCCACCTGTTTAGTCCTGTTTTGAACTGCATTTAGCCTACTTTTGTATTTGGGCCTATATCTGAGCTTCCTCCGCATCCTGCCCATTGCCCAGCCACTGCTAGATGAGTCTGCTGGTACATTGACCCAGACCACTACATTCCCCTTGCACTCTACACAGCCAGAATCTGACCCTGCTGAAAGTTAGGTTCCCCTTCCCGCATACTATACCACCTTACACGGGGACAAAGAGGAAGGTGCAGATGAAAGTGCAGGTTCCTTCATCAGGTGGGGGGGCATACTCGTTGGCAGTGGCACAGGGCCCCTCATAGTACGCAAAAGTGTCTCTGGCAGTGGGAGGCGCCACCCACTGTCAAACACACCACTGTACTATGAGGGGCCCTGTGCCAGTGCCAACTAGTAGGCCCCCCTGCTTGCTCAGGATCACAGCACTTGCAAAGTTGAAATACTTACCTCTCCCTGCTCCACCGCCGTGACGTATTCCGCGTTTCCTGGGCCCACAAAAATCTTAAGCCAGCCCTACCCCCCAACAACTTTAGCCAAATGACCCCCTGTTTTCAATGCCTAACTATTATTATGAAGTAAATTAAGATTGACAAGCTTAAGAAATAAGAATTGATGTTTTTGGCATTAAAATGGGCACTATAGGTGTTTTCCTGTCCTCCACTCACTGCCGACTTTGATTCCCCTTGACTTGCATTGGGTTTCGTGTTTCGGTCGGCCCCCGACTTTTTGCAATAATCGGCCGATTTCACCCAACCCGACTTTTGAGAAAGTCGGGTTTCGCGAAACCCGACTCGATCCTAAAAAAAAAAAAGTCGGTGCTGGCCACAGCCAGAGTTGGGGCTGGAGATGCAGCGCTTGTTGAGGTTTGCATCGCTTTTGGTCTGTGTGGTAAGCCGCAACGTAACTTCCTCATCTTCATCTTCCTCTTCCTCTAACTCCTCTGATGAGCTACTCATCTGCCTACCTCTGGGTTCACAGAAAGTGAGATCTACATCCTCATCATTACAGTATCTGTTTCCTGTTCTCACTTGCCTAACCCTGAGAGTCACCCTCCTCCTCTTCCGGCCCTGACACCACAGTGCAGTCTGCGTGCACCTCTGGTATCTGAGTTTAATCAGGGTGACCTGCACTCTTGGTAGTTAACGTCTGGTGATGTGGGTCTGAATTCTGCCCAGATGCTACTTCGACTAGGCCCCGGATCCAACATGACAAAAGTTTGGTCATTGGTGAATATGCTTTCCTCCTCTGGATTATTTGATTCTTCGGAGCATAACTCTTATGTTCATGGAATAGAATGATAGAATGTGTGAACAGTTCTTCAGAATGGCCCATTTGTGGTTCCCTACAGTTAGTTGGGCGCCAGGCAATACTTGATGTGTGGGAAACAGGGGTGATTAGGGTGCCACTTCTGAGGATTGTACTGTGAGTGATGTTAAGGTGGAGGAATAGGAGGAGGAGAAGCCACTTTGATGAATCACTTGCCATTAGTGTTGAGCATTTTGATACCGCAAGTATCGGGTATCGGCCGATACTTGCGGTATCGGAATTCCGATACCGAGTTCCGATACTTTTGTGGTATCGGGAATTGGTATCGGATCCATATTAATGTGTAAAATAAAGAATTAAAATAAAAAATATTGATATACTCACCTCTCCGGAGGCCCCTGGACATCACCGCTGGTAACCGGCAACCTTCTTTGTTTAAAATGAGCGCGTTTAGGGACTTCCATGACGTCACGGCTTCTGATTGGTAGCGTGCCGCTCATGTGACCGCCACGCGACCAATCAGAAGCCGCGACGTCATTCTCAGGTCCTAAACTCCTCATTCTAGGAATTTAGGACCTGAGAATGACGTCGCGGCTTCTGATTGGTCGCGTGGCGGTCACGTGAGCGGCAAGCGACCAATCAGAAGCCGCGACGTCATTCTCAGGTCCTAAACGCGCTCATTTTAAGCAAAGAAGGCTGCCGGTTACCAGCGGTGATGTCCAGGGGCCTCCAGAGAGGTAATTATATCAATATTTTTTATTTTAATTCTTTATTTTACACATTAATATGGATCCCACGGCCTGAAGGTGAGTTTCCTCTCCTTCAGACCCTGGGAACCATCAGGATACCTTCCAATACTTGGTGTCCCATTGACTTGTATTGGTATCGGGTATCGGTATCGGCGATATCCGATACTTTTCGGGTATCAGCCGATACTATCCGATACCGATACTTTCAAGTATCGGACGGTATCGCTCAACACTACTTGCCATTCACTGGAGCACATACTCTTTCTGAGCCTCATCTTCAAAGCATACCGCTGTGTGACTGCCAAAGAAAGGGAGTCAAGTAGCCTGTTCAGTAACAGATGTTGTCAGTGGTCTTTGGATATGACGAGTCGGTGTTTGTACAGCTGAGCTTTCATTAACATTAACACCTAACCCAAATACAAGTCTAACAACAAAAAACCCCAAAGGTATGAACTGGGATATAAACTGGTATGCATGCAGCATATAAGTGCACTTTCACACTGGCCACTGAACAGGAAAAAAATAAAAGACAGAATCATAATGATGGAATACCCTGCAGTAAAAAAATAAACAGCAATAGTGAATGCCAATAATATAGGATGTTTTGTTTACATGTTTTTGGTATAAAAAAAGCAAAAGCCATCCCACCACTTCACGGTGACCATAATTAGGACAGTTCTAACTCCAATATTAAAAACCTTACCATTTGCGAAGTGACATGCATGTAGATAAGGGTTGAGAAGGACTGGGCCCAGCTAGTGGACACACAGCCATGGGAAACCACATAAATATAATACCCAGCTCATGGAAAACACAGGCCACACCTTTATATACATTATGCAAAGAGACTGAAATAAACCCAAAAGTATGAACTGGGATACAAACTGGTGAGCATGCAGCGTGAAAGCCCATGTTCAAATTGGCCACTGAACAGAAAAAAATTCTAACACCATGCCTATTCCCCTTTACACCACAACCTTACTTTTTCCCACTCATGTTTTATGTATCCTTCCCCTCTTGTAACCTGCTGTTTCATTTCACAACCTTAGGCACACAGCTTTCAGTCACCTGTCAGTAAATAAACAATCACTATTTATTTTCTTAAATAGTGTGCCTGAACAATACTGTTATACCTAAGGATTTTAAAGAGGAGATCTGTAATTTTGATTTATCACTAAAACACAGTTTAATCACAAACAATTTGGATAAGCTAATTGGGCCTCATCGCTACGTCTTCCAATTTGGCCTAACGATTTATAAGTGTAAATCTGGCCTTCTGATTTGTTTCTGAACAGTTTTACCACAGACTATATTGATTAGCTAATTAGGCCTTGTGGCTGCACCTCAATATTAAGCCTAACGATTTTTAGATGGTAGTAAGTTGTCAATAAAACACAGTTTTATCACAAATGATTTGGATTAACTAATTGGGCCTCTTCGCTGCAATCCAATATTAGACCTAACAATTTTCAACTGGAAATCTAGCTTTCTAATTTGACTCTGAAACACAGCTGTCATGGTTGTGGACATGGTTCCTTCCCTGTCCTCCCAGGGTTAATTTTCTATGGCCTCTTTTTGGTTTGGGGAGGGCAATATTTACCCGCCTTTGTCTGGGAATCCTTGTCAGTGATACATCTGTTCTGGCTGTGTGTCTGACCCCCTGGTGTGCTTGCATACGTTGTCCATTTGCCTTCTCTTGTATGATCCAGTCCGTGTTCTCGTTCTGTGCATTACTTTGTGATTTCGCACTTACTGTCTGCTTCTAGCTCTGACATTCAGCTTGGTATTCTTACTACTCTTCTGTCTGCCCCGTTTGTACTGCACCACTATCTCCGGCTACCTGACATTTTGCTACTTCCTGATCACTCTCAGCGTCTCATCCTTTAGTTCTTCATCGACCTCCTGGCTTGACTTTGGCACATTCAGACTACCCTCCGGTTTTGCGGGTCACCACCGCATCTCGGCATATGGCTCCGCCTCTGGCCCCTCTCCCGGCGGTCACATGTTTCAGGTCCTGTGCTCTGGCAGGTACGCTCACCACAGTGCTCCCCTCTTACCCCCCTGTTCTTCTGTACCTTGCGCAAAGGCTCCTGCAGTAAGTCTGCAGCAGGGTTCTTGATAACAGCTTTTTCACATATGATTTAAATTAGCATATGGGACCTCCTCTCTGCACAACAACATTAGACCTAATGATTTTTAAGTAGAAATCTGGCCTTCTGAGTTGTCACTGAAGCATGGTTTCATCACAAATATCTAATTGGGCCTCGTTGCTACACCCCAGTATTAGACCTAACAATTTTCAAGTGGAAATCTGACCTTCTGAGTTGTCACTGAAACAGTTTTATCTGAAACTATTTGAATTAGCTAATTGAGCCTATTTACTGCACCCCAGTAATAGGCCTAACTAGTTTTAAGTGGAAATCTAGCCCACTGAGTTGTCAATGAAACACGGTTTACTCACAAATGATATGGATTAGCAAATGGGGCCTCCCCACTGCAATCCAATATTGGGCCTAGCATTTTTCAAGTGGAAATCTGGCCTTCTAAATTGTGACTGAAACACAGTTTTTTTTTCACAAAAGATTTGGATTAACCAATTGGGTATCGTGTTTGTACCCCAATATTTGGCCTAACAATTTTTAAGTGGAAATATGGTCTTGTGAACTGTCACTGAAACATTGTTTTATTACAAATTATTTAAATTAGCAAATGGGCCTCATTGCTGCACCCCAGTATTAGGCCTATTGATTTTTAAGTGGAAATCTGGCTTTCTAAGTTGTCACTGGAGCATGGTTTCATCACAAACTAATTGGATTAGCTAATTGGACCTCCTGGCTGTGCCCCAATATAAGGCTTAACCATATTAAGTGGAAATCTGGCCTTCTGATTTGTCACTGAAACAAAGTTTAATCCCAAGTGGTTTGGATTAGCTAATTGGACCTCCTTGCTGCACCCCAATATTAGGCCTAACTATTTTATGTGGAAATCTTGCCTTATGAGTTCTCACTAAAATACAGTTTTATCTCAATGATTTGGATTAGCAAGTAGGGCCTCCTTGTTGCGATCAAATATTAGGCCTAACAGTTTTCAAGTCGAAATCAGGCCTTCTGGTTTGTCTCTGAAACACAATTTTATCATAAATGATTTGGATTAGCTAAATTGGGCCTCATGGCTGCACCCCAATATTAGGCCTAACAATTTTTAAGTGAAAACTGGGCCTTTTGATTTGTCTCTGAAAAACAGTGTTATCACCAATTATTTTGATTAGCTATTTGGGCCGCGTGACTGCACCCTAATATTAGGCCTAACGATTTTTAAGTGGAAATCTGGCCTTCTGAGTTGCCACTGAAATACACTTTAATCTCAACAATTTGGATTAGCAAATGGGGCCTCCTCTCTGCACCACAATATTAGGCATAATGATTTTTAAGTGGAAATCTGGTCTTTTGATTTGTCACTCAAACACAGTTTTATCACAAGCGGCTTGGATTAGCTAATTGTGCCTCCTGGCTGAAACTGAATATTAGACCTAATGATTTTTAAATAGAAATCTGGCCTTTTGATTTGTCTCTGAAACAATTTTATCACAAATGATTTCAATTTGTTTTTTGGGCCTGGTGGCTGCACCACAATATTAGGCCTAACTATTTTTAAATGAAAAACTGGCCTTCTGATTTGTCACTGAAACACAGTTTTATCACAAGTGATCTGGATTTACTTATTGGGCCTCCTCGCTGCACCCCAATATTAGGCATAACAATTTTTATGTGGAAATCTGGACTTTGTCACTGAAACAGTTTTATCACAAGTGGTTTAGTTTAGCACACGGGACCTCGGGAGACTGTCACATAGTTTTTGCACAATCTAGTTAGATCTGGAAGATCAATTTCACATTGGACAAGATCCTGTCTAGCTAGCTGACAAGTTCACTTGCAACACTATCAGGAGTGGCTTCTCTGTACTTGAGACACTGAAAGTTGCCAGCAAAACAAAATGTCATCTTTTTATATGGCCAGGGACATGTGACTTTGGCAGCCAATCACAGAAGATCTTTTAACATTACACCCACATTATGGGTATCAGTTCTGAGCATTCCTACATGAACAGTTCCTGGAAAGTGAATTGGTCATTGTGGGCCAGTTGAATGGCCACCAAGGTCTTCTGTTCTAACGCCCTTAGACTTTTATCTTTGGGATCATCTGAAGGCAAGTGTCTATGCTGTGAAGATGCGAGATGTGCAGCATCTGAAACAATGGATACTGTATGCCTGTGCTAGCATTTCTTCTGTGGTGTTGCTAACAGTGTGTCAAGAGTGGGAGAAGAGGATTACATTGACAATCCAACACAATGGGTAGCACTTTGAACACATTTTAAAAGTGGTCATAAACTTGTAAATAACTTATGAAATAATAAAGTTACGTTAATACCAATCACACCATTGCTTTTCTTGTGAAATTCTCAGTAAGCTTGATGTGTCATATGACCCTCTTCCCATTGAAAAAATAAAGTTGGATCCAAAATGGCCGACTTTAAAATGGCCGCCATGGTAACTACCCATCTTGAAAAGTTTTCCCCCTCCCATATACTAATGTGCCACAAACAGGAAGTTATATTTAAGCAAAAAGGAGCGCACTCAGCTATCTTAAAGGGAACCTGTCACCTGAATTTGGCGGGACTGGTTTTGGGTCATATGGGCGGAGTTTTCGGGTGTTTGATTCACCCTTTCCTTACCCGCTGGCTGCATGCTGGCTGCAATATTGGATTGAAGTTCATTCTCTGTCCTCCATAGTACACGCCTGCACAAGGCAAGATTGCTTTGTGCAGGCGTGTACTACGGAGGACAGAGAATGAACTTCAATCCAATATTGCAGCCAGCATGCAGCCAGCGGGTAAGGAAAGGGTGAATCAAACACCCAAAAACTCCGCCCATATGACCCAAAACCAGTCCCGCCAAATTCAGGTGACAGAGTCCCTTTAAGTTGGTGCTGGCTCTACTTGGGAAAACCCAACAACAATTCCAATATAAAAAAATCAGCCGCACTCTTATGGTATATCTTTGCAAAAATGTGATGTATTTATTCACATGTGTTGAGACAAAAATTATATATATATATATATTCACACACACACAGCAGGGAGTATAAACGGAGTAGTAACGTTTCGACCCTTCCTCGGGTCTTTCTCAAACTGCGTCTTCTAGATAGTGTGCAAAATTAGAAGTGTGGTCCCTTTAAGGGCTCCAATTGTTGTGGTGTCAGGTCGTCCTTTAAATAAAGGAATTTATACTCATTTATTTACAATACAACTATAGGATAAGTAATGGATAGGTATAAGCAGTGAAATGACAGTGCTCCATCCAGTTGTATAGTCCAATCAAATAAGTTTATTTAAGCCATAAAACAGCAACGTTTCGACCCCGAGGGTCTTTGTCAAGCATAGCCTGCAGTGCACAGGTCCGGCTTTCAATAGCATACAGTGGGGCAAAAAAGTATTTAGACAGTCAGCAATAGTGCAAGTTCCACCACTTAAAAAGATGAGAGGCGTCTGTAATTTACATCATAATTAGACCTCAACTATGGGAGACAAACTGAGAAAAAAAAATCCAGAAAATCACATTGTCTGTTTTTTTAACATTTTATTTGCATATTATGGTGGAAAATAAGTATTTGGTCAGAAACAAAATTTCATCTCAATACTTTGTAATATATCCTTTGTTGGCAACGACAGAGGTCAAACGTTTTCTGTAAGTCTTCACAAGGTTGCCACACACTGTTGTTGGTATGTTGGCCCATTCCTCCATGCAGATCTCCTCTAAAGCAGTGATGTTTTTGGCTTTTCGCTTGGCAACACGGACTTTCAACTCCCTCCAAAGGTTTTCTATAGGGTTGAGATCTGGAGACTGGCTAGGCCACTCCAGGACCTTGAAATACTTCTTACGAAGCCACTCCTTCGTTGCCCTGGCGGTGTGCTTTGGATCATTGTCATGTTGAAAGACCCAGCCACATTTCATCTTCAATGCCCTTGCTGATGGAAGGAGATTTGCACTCAAAATCTCACGATACATGGCCCCATTCATTCTTTCATGTACCCGGATCAGTCGTCCTGGCCCCTTTGCAGAGAAACAGCCCCAAAGCATGATGTTTCCACCACCATGCTTTACAGTAGGTATGGTGTTTGATGGATGCAACTCAGTATTCTTTTTCCTCCAAACACGCCAAGTTGTGTTTCTACCAAACAGTTCCAGTTTGGTTTCATCAGACCATAGGACATTCTCCCAAAACTCCTCTGGATCATCCAAATGCTCTCTAGCAAACTTCAGACGGGCCCGGACATGTACTGGCTTAAGCAGTGGGACACATCTGGCACTGCAGGATCTGAGTCCATGGTGGCGTAGTGTGTTACTTATGGTAGGCCTTGTTACATTGGTCCCAGCTCTCTGCAGTTCATTCACTAGGTCCCCCCGTGTGGTTCTGGGATTTTTGCTCACCGTTCTTGTGATCATTCTGACCCCACGGGGTGGGATTTTGCGTGGAGCCCCAGATCGAGGGAGATTATGAGTGGTCTTGTATGTCTTCCATTTTCTAATTATTGCTCCCACTGTTGATTTCTTCACTCCAAGCTGGTTGGCTATTGCAGATTCAGTCTTCCCAGCCTGGTGCAGGGCTACAATTTTGTTTCTGGTGTCCTTTGACAGCTCTTTGGTCTTCACCATAGTGGAGTTTGGAGTCAGACTGTTTGAGGGTGTGCACAGGTGTCTTTTTATACTGATAACAAGTTTAAACAGGTGCCATTACTACAGGTAATGAGTGGAGGAAAGAGGAGACTCTTAAAGAAGAAGTTACAGGTCTGTGAGAGCCAGAAATCTTGATTGTTTGTTTCTGACCAAATACTTATTTTCCACCATAATATGCAAAAAAAAATGATAAAAAAACAGACAATGTGATTTTCTGGATTTTTTTTTCTCAGTTTGTCTCCCATAGTTGAGGTCTATCTATGATGTAAATTACAGATGCCTCTCATCTTTTTAAGTGGTGGAACTTGCACTATTGCTGACTGACTAAATACTTTTTTGCCCCACTGCATGTGCCACATAGGGCACCAATCACCAACAAGCCGCCCACCACCGCATAATTAATACAATACAGAATAAAACAGACATCAAACATATACATGTTAAAAGTCCCCCATCGCCAGTAATAATCCTATATATATCAGGTAAATACACAAATATACGTAAATAAGTCTTGATCGTGGAGGCTCCAGCTGTCCAGTTCCGGCAACAAGGTCATCCTGGCGGTATCCTCCAATCACCATACATCCACATGGTTCACTGTAAACAGAGCACTGCCAATAGATTCTGAGCTTTCACTTGTGCCATGAATCTTAATACCGCCAATCACAAGACCTCATTTACCCGGAAGCCTCCTACCAGCCAATCGGAGAACCTATAACAAAATCGGATGTCTCCTACATCAGTACCCGGGTGCCTGTAGCCACTATCCGGATCACCGCACCGCAGCACTCGGGGAGCGCATGCGCACCACTGTCCGGACCCGCCCCCTGCATGTGACCATGCCGGGAACCAACCAGGGACAGAGCGCGTCATACGCCCACCTTACGCAGCGCACGGGGCAAACCAGAAGCGTTGCCAAGACAACCGCAACGCTAGCATTATGCTCATAGCAGAGGATTCATCCAACCAGGTAACGCGTTCAGCTGTACATGGATATATAGAAGCATAGACTATACAGGGGAGAGATACAGCAACTGATTGTATATAGGTACAAAAAGAGCATAAACTGTAGGGGGGAGAGATGCAGCAAGTACATGATCAATAAGTGCATTTAACTATGGCCACACCTTAGACCTACTTTGCTACCAGAGAATGTCCAGTTCTGTATGAAATTTGAATCGATTTCTAATAAGTATGCATTTGATGTTATGCTGTTAAACATTGAATTTTTGAAAGCAGAAATGATTATTATAAAGAAAAATATCACGGAACTTGAGGATCAGGTGAAGACCCAACTTACAGCACAAGATTGGGGTCCTCTTAGGACTAAGATGGAGGAGAACTGTTGTGAATTCTGTGGCTGAATTCACTCCTGTGGTCACAAGTGGTACTGCAGCTTCTGAGCTTCCTCCCTCAGGTGTTCTGGTGAGCTCGTTAACTGCTTCATTACTTAACTCCGCCTGATGCTGATATCCTTGCTCCTTGTCAATGTTTCAGTGTTGGATCTGAGCTTCTCCTGATTGTTCCTGTGACCTGCTGCTCTGTATAGCTAAGTGCTTTTTGCTTTTTTGTTGCTTTTTTTCTGTCCAGCTTGTCTTTTGTTTTGCTGGAAGCTCTGAGACGCAAAGGGTGTACCGCCGTGCCGTTAGTTCGGCACGGTGGTTTTTTTTTGCCCCCTTTGCGTGGTTTTGCTTTAGGGTTTTTTGTAGACTGCAAAGTTCGCTTTACTGTCCTCGCTCTGTCCTAGAATATCGGGCCCCACTTTGCTGAATCTATTTCATCCCTACGTTTTGTCTTTTCATCTTACTCACAGTCATTATATGTGGGGGGCTGCCTTTTCCTTTGGGGAATTTCTCTGGGGCAAGTCAGGCCTATTTTTTTATCTTCAGGCTAGCTAGTTTCTTAGGCTGTGCCGAGTTGCCTAGGTAGTTGTTAGGCGCAATCCACAGCCGCTTTTAGTTGTGTTTAGGATAGGATCAGGTGTGCAGTCTACAGAGTTTCCACGTCTCAGAGCTCGTTCTTGTATTTTTGGGTATTTGTCAGATCACTGTGTGCGCTCTGATCGCTAAGCACACTGTGTTTCTGGATTGCCTTCATAACACCTGTCATTAGCAAACATAACAGTAAAAGGAGCCAACTAATGATTCTCAATAGAGGGAAAGAAAAAGTTCTGACATCATTTTTTTTTTTTTTTCTGCTCTGTGTTCACTTTTTTTTTTTTTCCCCTAGACATTTGGGTGATTCTGGACACAGGTGTGGACATGGATATTCAGGGTCTGTGCTCTTCAATGGATAATCTCGTTATAAATGTACAAAAAATTCAAGATACTATTGATCAGAAATCTATGTTAGAACCAAGAATTCCTATTCCTGATTTGTTTTTTGGAGATAGAACTAAGTTTCTAAGTTTCAAAAATAATTGTAAGCTATTTCTGGCCTTGAAACCTCATTCTTCTGGTAATCCTATTCAACAGGTTTTGATTATTATTTCTTTTTTGCGCGGCGACCCTCAAGACTGGGCATTTTCTCTTGCGCCAGGAGACCCTGCATTGAGTAGTGTCGATGCGTTTTTCCTGGCGCTCGGATTGCTGTACGATGAGCCTAATTCAGTGGATCAGGCTGAGAAGAATTTGCTGGCTTTGTGCCAGGGTCAGGATGATATAGAAGTATATTGTCAGAAATTCAGGAAATGGTCAGTACTCACTCAGTGGAATGAATCTGCGCTGGCAGCTTTGTTCAGAAAGGGTCTCTCTGAGGCTCTTAAGGATGTCATGGTGGGATTTCCTATGCCTGTTGGTTTGAATGAGTCTTTGTCTTTGGCCATTCAGATCGGTCGACGCTTGCGCGAGCGTAAATCTGTGCACCATTTGGCGGTACTGCCTGAGGTTAAACCTGAGCCTATGCAGTGCGATAGGACTATGACTAGAGTTGAACGGCAGGAATACAGACGTCTGAATGGTCTGTGTTTCTACTGTGGTGATTCCACTCATGCTATTTCTGATTGTCCTAAGCGCACTAAGCGGTCCGCTAGGTCTGCCGTCATTGGTACTGTACAGTCCAAATTCCTTCTGTCCATTACCTTGATATGCTCTTTGTCGTCGTTTTCTGTCATGGCGTTTGTGGATTCGGGCGCTGCCCTGAATCTGATGGATTTGGATTATGCTAAACGTTGTGGGTTTTTCTTGGAGCCTTTGCGGTGTCCTATTCCATTGAGAGGAATTGATGCTACACCTTTGGCCAAGAATAAACCTCAATACTGGGCCCAGCTGACCATGTGCATGGCTCCTGCACATCAGAAAGTTATTCGCTTTCTGGTGTTGCATAATCTGCATGATGTGGTCGTGTTGGGGTTGCCATGGCTACAAACCCATAATCCAGTATTGGATTGGAATTCCATGTCAGTATCCAGCTGGGGTTGTCAGGGGGTACATGGTGATGTTCCATTTTTGTCGATTTCGTCATCCACCCCTTCTGAGGTCCCAGAGTTCTTGTCTGATTATCAGGATGTATTTGAAGAGCCCAAGTCCGATGCTCTACCTCCGCATAGGGATTGTGATTGTGCTATCAATTTGATTCCTGGTAGTAAATTCCCTAAAGGTCGATTATTTAATTTATCCGTGCCCGAACACGCCGCTATGCGCAGTTATGTGAAGGAATCCCTGGAGAAGGGACATATTCGCCCATCGTCATCACCACTGGGAGCAGGGTTCTTCTTTGTAGCCAAGAAGGATGGTTCGCTGAGACCGTGTATTGATTACCGCCTTCTTAATAAGATCACTGTTAAATTTCAGTATCCCTTGCCATTGTTATCTGACTTGTTTGCTCGGATTAAGGGGGCTAGTTGGTTCACTAAGATAGATCTTCGTGGTGCGTATAATCTGGTGAGAATCAGGCAAGGAGATGAATGGAAAACTGCATTCAATACGCCCGAAGGTCATTTTGAGTATCTAGTGATGCCGTTCGGACTTGCCAATGCTCCATCTGTGTTTCAGTCTTTTATGCATGACACCTTCCGTGAGTATCTGGATAAATTCCTGATTGTTTACTTGGATGACATTTTGATCTTCTCAGATGATTGGGAGTCTCATGTGAAGCAGGTCAGAATGGTTTTTCAGGTCCTGCGTGCTAACTCTTTGTTTGTGAAGGGATCAAAGTGTCTCTTCGGTGTGCAGAAAGTTTCATTTTTGGGGTTCATCTTTACCCCTTCTACTATCGAGATGGATCCAGTTAAGGTCCAAGCCATCCAGGATTGGATTCAGCCGACATCTCTGAAAAGTCTGCAAAAGTTCCTGGGCTTTGCTAATTTTTATCGTCGCTTCATCTGTAAGTTTTCTAGCATTGCCAAACCATTGACCGATTTGACCAAGAAGGGTGCTGATTTGGTTAATTGGTCTTCTGCTGCTGTGGAAGCTTTTCAGGAGTTGAAGCGTCGTTTTTGTTCTGCCCCTGTGTTGTGTCAGCCAGATGTTTCTCTTCCGTTCCAGGTCGAGGTTGATGCTTCTGAGATTGGAGCAGGGGCGGTTTTGTCACAGAGAGGTTCTGATTGCTCAGTGATGAAACCATGTGCTTTCTTTTCCAGGAAGTTTTCGCCCGCTGAGCGTAATTATGATGTGGGCAATCGAGAGTTGCTGGCCATGAAGTGGGCATTCGAGGAGTGGCGTCATTGGCTTGAAGGAGCTAAGCATCGCGTGGTGGTATTGACTGATCATAAGAACTTGACTTATCTCGAGTCTGCCAAGCGCTTGAATCCTAGACAGGCCCGTTGGTCGTTATTTTTTGCCCGCTTCGACTTTGTGATTTCGTACCTTCCGGGCTCTAAAAATGTGAAGGCGGATGCTCTGTCTAGGAGTTTTGTGCCCGACTCTCCGGGTTTATCTGAGCCAGCGGGTATCCTCAAGGAAGGAGTCATTGTGTCTGCCATCTCCCCTGATTTGCGGCGGGTGCTGCAAAAATTTCAGGCGAATAAACCTGATCGTTGTCCAGCAGAGAAACTGTTCGTCCCTGATAGGTGGACTAATAAACTTATCTCTGAACTTCATTGTTCGGTGTTGGCTGGTCATCCTGGAATCTTTGGTACCAGAGAGTTAGTGGCTAGATCCTTCTGGTGGCCATCTCTGTCACGGGATGTACGTACTTTTGTGCAGTCCTGTGGGATTTGTGCTAGGGCTAAGCCCTGCTGTTCTCGTGCCAGTGGGTTGCTTTTGCCCTTGCCGGTCCCAAAGAGGCCTTGGACACATATTTCGATGGATTTCATTTCTGACCTTCCCGTTTCTCAAAAGATGTCAGTCATTTGGGTGGTCTGTGATCGCTTTTCTAAAATGGTCCATCTGGTACCCTTGGCTAAATTGCCTTCCTCCTCTGATTTGGTACCTTTGTTCTTTCAGCATGTGGTTCGGTTGCATGGCATTCCTGAGAATATTGTTTCTGACAGAGGTTCCCAGTTTGTTTCAAGGTTTTGGCGAGCCTTTTGTGGTAGGATGGGCATTGACCTATCCTTTTCCTCGGCTTTCCATCCTCAGACTAATGGCCAGACCGAACGAACCAATCAGACCTTGGAAACATATCTGAGATGTTTTGTTTCTGCAGACCAGGATGATTGGGTGTCCTTTTTGCCGTTGGCTGAGTTCGCCCTTAATAATCGGGCCAGCTCGGCTACCTTGGTTTCTCCATTTTTTTGCAATTCTGGGTTCCATCCTCGTTTCTCTTCAGGACAGGTTGAATCTTCGGACTGTCCTGGTGTGGATTCTGTGGTGGATAGGTTGCAGCAGATCTGGACTCAGGTAGTGGACAATTTGATCTTGTCCCAGGAGAAAGCTCAACTTTTCGCTAATCGCAGACGCCGTGTGGGTCCCCGACTTCGTGTTGGGGATCTGGTTTGGTTATCTTCTCGTCATATTCCTATGAAGGTTTCCTCTCCTAAATTTAAACCTCGTTTTATTGGTCCGTATAGGATTTCTGAGGTTCTCAATCCTGTGTCTTTTCGTTTGACCCTCCCAGACTCCTTTTCCATACATAATGTATTCCATAGGTTGTTGTTGCGGAGATACGTGGCACCTATGGTTCCATCTGTTGAGCCTCCTGCCCCGGTTTTGGTGGAGGGGGAATTGGAGTATATTGTGGAGAAGATTTTGGATTCTCGTGTTTCTAGACGGAAACTCCAGTATCTGGTTAAATGGAAGGGTTATGCTCAGGAAGATAATTCCTGGGTTTTTGCCTCTGATGTTCATGCTTCCGATCTTGTTCGTGCCTTTCATGCGGCTCATCCTGGTCAGCCTGGGGGCTCTGGTGAGGGTTCGGTGACCCCTCCTCAAGGGGGGGGTACTGTTGTGAATTCTGTGGCTGAATTCACTCCTGTGGTCACAAGTGGTACTGCAGCTTCTGAGCTTCCTCCCTCAGGTGTTCTGGTGAGCTCGTTAACTGCTTCATTACTTAACTCCGCCTGATGCTGCTATCCTTGCTCCTTGTCAATGTTTCAGTGTTGGATCTGAGCTTCTCCTGATTGTTCCTGTGACCTGCTGCTCTGTATAGCTAAGTGCTTTTTGCTTTTTTGTTGCTTTTTTTCTGTCCAGCTTGTCTTTTGTTTTGCTGGAAGCTCTGAGACGCAAAGGGTGTACCGCCGTGCCGTTAGTTCGGCACGGTGGTTTTTTTTTGCCCCCTTTGCGTGGTTTTGCTTTAGGGTTTTTTGTAGACTGCAAAGTTCGCTTTACTGTCCTCGCTCTGTCCTAGAATATCGGGCCCCACTTTGCTGAATCTATTTCATCCCTACGTTTTGTCTTTTCATCTTACTCACAGTCATTATATGTGGGGGGCTGCCTTTTCCTTTGGGGAATTTCTCTGGGGCAAGTCAGGCCTATTTTTCTATCTTCAGGCTAGCTAGTTTCTTAGGCTGTGCCGAGTTGCCTAGGTAGTTGTTAGGCGCAATCCACAGCCGCTTTTAGTTGTGTTTAGGATAGGATCAGGTGTGCAGTCTACAGAGTTTCCACGTCTCAGAGCTCGTTCTTGTATTTTTGGGTATTTGTCAGATCACTGTGTGCGCTCTGATCGCTAAGCACACTGTGTTTCTGGATTGCCTTCATAACACCTGTCATTAGCAAACATAACAGAGAACCTGATGAAGTTCAGGAGTGATATTGAGATTCATGGCGCAAGTGAAAGCTCAGAATCTATTGGCAGCGCTCTGTTTACAGTGAACCATGTGGATGTATGGTGATTGGAGGATACGGCCAGGATGACCTTGTTGCCGGAACTGAACAGCTGGAGCCTCCACGATCAAGACTTATTTACGTATATTTGTGGGGAGTATTTACCTGATATACAGTGGGGCAAAAAAGTATTTAGTCAGTCAGCAATAGTGCAAGTTCCACCACTTAAAAAGATGAGAGGCGTCTGTAATTTACATCATAGGTAGACCTCAACTATGGGAGACAAACTGAGAAAAAAAAATCCAGAAAATCACATTGTCTGTTTTTTTAACATTTTATTTGCATATTATGGTGGAAAATAAGTATTTGGTCAGAAACAAAATTTCATCTCAATACTTTGTAATATATCCTTTGTTGGCAATGACAGAGGTCAAACGTTTTCTGTAAGTCTTCACAAGGTTGCCACACACTGTTGTTGGTATGTTGGCCCATTCCTCCATGCAGATCTCCTCTAGAGCAGTGATGTTTTTGGCTTTTCGCTTGGCAACACGGACTTTCAACTCCCTCCAAAGGTTTTCTATAGGGTTGAGATCTGGAGACTGGCTAGGCCACTCCAGGACCTTGAAATGCTTCTTACGAAGCCACTCCTTCGTTGCCCTGGCGGTGTGCTTTGGATCATTGTCATGTTGAAAGACCCATCCACGTTTCATCTTCAATGCCCTTGCTGATGGAAGGATGTTTGCACTCAAAATATCACGATACATGGCCCCATTCATTCTTTCATGTACCCGGATCAGTCGTCCTGGCCCCTTTGCAGAGAAACAGCCCCAAAGCATGATGTTTCCACCACCATGCTTTACAGTAGGTATGGTGTTTGATGGATGCAACTCAGTATTCTTTTTCCTCCAAACACGACAAGTTGTGTTTCTACCAAACAGTTCCAGTTTGGTTTCATCAGACCATAGGACATTCTCCCAAAACTCCTCTGGATCATCCAAATGCTCTCTAGCAAACTTCAGACAGGCCCGGACATGTACTGGCTTAAGCAGTGGGACACGTCTGGCTCTGCAGGATTTGAGTCCATGGTGGTGCAGTGTGTTACTTATGGTAGGCCTTGTTACATTGGTCCCAGCTCTCTGCAGTTCATTCACTAGGTCCCCCCGCGTGGTTCTGGGATTTTTGCTCACCGTTCTTCTGATCATTCTGACCCCACGTGGTGGGATTTTGCGTGGAGCCCCAGATCGAGGGAGATTATCAGTGGTCTTGTATGTCTTCCATTTTCTAATTATTGCTCCCACTGTTGATTTCTTCACTCCAAGCTGGTTGGCTATTGCAGATTCAGTCTTCCCAGCCTGGTGCAGGGCTACAATTTTGTTTCTGGTGTCCTTTGACAGCTCTTTGGTCTTCACCATAGTGGAGTTTGGAGTCAGACTGTTTGAGGGTGTGCACAGGTGTCTTTTTATACTGATAACAAGTTTAAACAGGTGCCATTACTACAGGTAATGAGTGGAGGAAAGAGGAGACTCTTAAAGAAGAAGTTACAGGTCTGTGAGAGCCAGAAATCTTGATTGTTTGTTTCTGACCAAATACTTATTTTCCACCATAATATGCAAAAAAAATGATACAAAAAACAGACAATGTGATTTTCTGGATTTTTTTTCTCAGTTTGTCTCCCATAGTTGAGGTCTACCTATGATGTAAACTACAGACGCCTCTCATCTTTTTAAGTGGTGGAACTTGCACTATTGCTGACTGACTAAATACTTTTTTTCCCCACTGTATATAGGATTATTACTGGCGATGGGGGACTTTTAACATGTATATGTTTGATGTCTGTTTTATTCTGTATTGTATTAATTATGCTGTGGTGGGCGTCTTGTTGGTGATTGGTGCCCTATGTGGCACATATGCTTTTTAAAGCCGGACCTGTGCACTGCAGGCTATGCTTGACAAAGACCCTCAGGGTCGAAACATTGCTGTTTTATGGCTTAAAAAAACTTTTTCGTTTGGACTATACCCCTGGATGGAGCGCTGTCATTTCACTGCTTAAGTCTTCGATGGTCCTAGTGGGTTCCCTGGACCTAGACGGGCGTTCCAGTCTGCGAGTGCTGTCAGCCATCTTTTCGTTTTCTAGTAATGGATAGGTGTCTAAAAGATGCCTCTCCTTTACTAATCCATTGGCTCGATCTTACCAGGCAATACACAGGTGACCACAAATATGAATCCACTTGACACCGCTACAGGGCAAGTGAGAAGAGCTGAGAAAAGCATCAGAATTGGCGTATCTCTTAGATGCACCTTTTCTGGGTGCCTGTGGGCTGCTATTTTTAGGCATGGGAGGCCAATGTTCACGGCCCCTTATGAGCCTGAGAATACCAGCCCCAAGCCATCTGCTTTAGCTTGGCTGGTTGTCAAAAATGGGTGGGGCCCTGTGCTGTTTACTCCCATAGGGGTGGAGTCACATATTCATCATTGTAATGAGCGGTACCACGTGACGCTCACACAGGACAAGCTGCAGCGCTGAGAGGAGGCATCGTGGGAGCTGAGTGAGTATTTCTCTGCTAGGGGGCATGCGCGCAGGGGGTGGGGAAGGGTGGGAGGCATTAGATGACCCCCAAACTTTATTTTTAACAAAAAAACTTGATCTTTCATCCCTTCTCTCTTGCGAGTGCTGCTTTCAGCCGAGCAGGACAGAAGGGATGAATGGCGGCTTCAGCACCACACACAGAGGACAGCACATACTGTAGCACTGTTCCTTGTGGTCCTCAGGCGGCACATGGAATGCACATGGACAGCATCCATGTGCGGTACGTGTTTATATGGACCCATTGACTTTAATGGGTCTGTGTGATCCGTGCGCTCCCACGAACACTGACATGTCTCCGTGTTTTGCAAACAGACACACGGTCTGTGAAAACACGCTGACATGTGCAGAGACACATTTATTTTAATGTGTCTATGTGAGTCAGTGTCTCCAGTACGTGAGGAAACTGTCACCACACTTACCGGAGCCACTGATATGTGAAACCGGCCTAAAGGGAACCTCTCGTATGATTTATGCTGTCCATTCCTCAGGTAGGATAAATCATGTGAAAGATTATTTGAATGTGACCATAACCCCCAACAGTAAACCATAATATTCACAGCACTCTTATAGTCAAGGAATGTGGTGCCCAAGCAGGATATTCAGCCCGTAGTAAATTATTTGAAGAAACTTGGCACTCACGAAGGAATAAAGTGAAAAGAGGTTCCATTTATTGAGCATCCAAAGTAATCAGTGTTAAATGTTTTTGGTCCTGGTTTAAACCTTCATCTGAACTGGTATAGTTGCAGAAATTCTATTTCCAGTGTAGTTGTCCTGTCGTCTTGTGGTACTTAAACAAGAAATGGACTGTGGATGGAGCCATCAACAGAGACACAGATCGCCGAGTTCCTATGCGCTAGCTAACATTGGGTTCATCCGCCTCTCTCCCATGTGGCATCCAGCCTGAGTCCTTGTTTAAGTACCACTAGATGACAGGACAATTACACTGGAAATATAATTTCTGCAACTGTACCAGTTCTGATGAAGGTCAATACCAGGACCGAAAACGTTTAACACTGAATACTTTGGATGCACAATAAATGGAACCTTTTTTTTCACTTTATTCCTTCATGAGTGCCAAGTTTCTCCAACTACATAACCCCCAACAGCCGCTATTCCCCAAGTACAGGTGGAGATATTGCATATGTAGTCTGCCCGCTACATCTTTCCATTGAGCTCTTTGTTATGCAATTATGCTATTACGTCTGTAGAAATGTATGCCAAAATTCTAAATTGTTTCTTACCATTACAGTTGATAATTCAGTAAGTCCCTGAATTTACAACTGTAATGGTAAGAAAGTTGGCTGCGTTCCCAGGCTGGCTGAACTGCGGTTACCTCGGTGCGATCACTGCTCGCACATTGAAAAAATATTTCACAGTGCAGCGGTGAGTTCACCGGGAGACTTTTTCTCATTGTGCTTGCGGTGATCACTGCAGTTCAGGGTCCCGACTGGGAAAGCAGCCTCAGTGCAGACTGTGCTGACAGTATGATACCTATGATACAATTTTGAAAGATATACTCTACTAACAAGTGGAATGCTAAAATGTAGGTGCCATTTTATTTCTACATTTTCATGAGAAAAACAAAGGAACAAGACAACAGAGGGGTCACAGAAAAAACAAGCATTCACTAAAAAATATATGTAAGGTGAGTTAGCAATTTCAAAATTCTTTTGATGTGACGTAATACTAAATTTATAGAGAATATGTAGAGAAATAATAGTTGTCATGTAACAGTATATTCACTAAAGGACACTCAGTATGATGTATAGACAGAGCTAGTGCATTAACTAATCTTGTAGATTATTTCAGATATTGAGTCACCACTGTCATATTCTGTTCAAAGCTTGTTGATAGCTCTCAGCCCATTCAAACTGGATTGGACTATTCGTTGAGCTGCAGGGCATCCACACTTGAAAGGAATGGTTTCATTCTAAGGCTAAAGTTATAATCTGTTTTCTGATGAGATTGCTAATGCTGCAGAGTTGAGTGTCCCTTCCCTAAGGGCTTAAGGCTTTTCAGAACAGTAACTGACACATCCCTCTAAAACAAATCTCTACGTGCAGATATATAAATGGAGAAGTGCATTATCTTTTTTTTATTTTTTTTATTGAAAATTCTTCTGTAGGGAAAGTCTTGCTTGTAATAATCACTATAAACAAAGAGCAAACATTTCTAATATAAAAAGATTGGGGCTTTTATGTTCGCTGAATTATAGCATTCGGTTATAAATCCCATTGCAGCATCCTGTACTTTAAATAGTTTTAGAAAAGGAAAGCTGATAGAAATTCTACAGTGTGACATTAGATTATATAGAGAATTGACTGGAGGAAATACAAGTACTCTAATGTATGTACTTTACTATTTTATTATAGTGTTTTTTTATTACAGTTACAATGTCATCCACACAATAGTATAGAATAACACAGTAAAATAAAAAAAAATAAAGGTTTATTTCTTGTCAAGGATTTTAAATACAATTATGCAAAATTGGCCTGTTGTGGTCTCAATCACTTGGTGACTGCTGTTGAGCATGTATAGTCATTGTGCACCATTATTGAAGAGAATGGTTAGGCTAGCTTCATATAGCAACAACTAATCCTAAATAAATATAAACAGGACAAGGAAGAGATCCCAAGGAACATGGAAACACGTGTCAGGATGAGGGGACATCAGGAGCACTCTCTCCATAGAACACTACTTTGATTTGTAGGGGAAATGTTTCTCCTCATGGAGAGTGACATACCTGCTCTGGCTTGTCAAGGTAAGGAGGCTTATTCGCCATGCAATGCTCCTCTGGGAAATATAATATGCAAATTGCCTCTTCAGAGAAAAAGAGGACTTAAACTCCATAGCGCCACCTGTTGGAAGTAGCGATCCTACAAGTCACAATCAACCCTTTAACGAGTCATGCAATATGACTTAGGATAAATGCGAAATCAGTATCTCAATTCGCAGACACAGTGTTTCAGGCTGTTGGCCCTCGTCAGTGCAAAGCATGAGAACGCTTAGACTAGCATTTCTTCTGCGGTGTTGCTATCAGAGTGTCAAGAGTAGGAGAAGAGGGTTGCATTGACAATCCAACACAATGGGCAGCACTTTGAACACATTTTGTAAGTGGTCATAAACTTGTAAATAACTAATGAAAGAATAAAGTTACGTTAAAACCAAGCACTCCATTGTTTTTCTGGTGAAATTCTCAATAGGTTTGATGTGTCACATGACTCTCTTCCCGTTGAAAAAAAATAACGTTGGATTCAAAATGGCCAACTTCAAAATGGCCGGCATGGTCACCACCCATCTTGAAAAGTTTCCCCACTCCCATATACTAATGTGCCACAAACAGGAAGTTAATATCGCCAACCATTCCCATTTTATTTAGGTGTATCCATATAAATGGCCCACCCTGTAGTCAATGGCCTTGTTGGTGCATACGCTCAAATCCTGTTTACCGGGAATTTTGATGTAAGCCCCGACAGAGCCATTGAATATAGTGACAATGACTATGTGAACCTAATCTTACTCCATATAATGGTGCACATTCACTAAATAGCGGCAGTCGCAAAGTGGTTAAGATCGCAACAGGATAATTTTGTGCAATTTTACTTCAAATCCAGGACAAGAAAGAAACCTTTCAATTTTTTACTATGTTCGTTTTGTTTATCATGTGGATGAAATTGTAACTGTAATAATAATAATAAAAAACTACAATAAAATTTAACAGTATTTAATGGAAAAAAATGCTAACTTCTACAACTGGGTAAGAAAAAAAAATTATATCTACAGAATGGAAGGAATAGAGCTAAGCAACAGCACCTGTGAAAAAGACTTGGGTATAGTATCCAGTTCTGGGCACCACATTTTTAAAAAAGATATTAAATAACTGGAGCAAGCTCAGAGAAGAACTCCCAGTATGGTGAACGGACTGCAAAGTATGTCCTACAAGGAAGGATTAAAAGATCTAGGAATGTTTAGCTTGCAAAAAAGAAGGCTAAGAGGAGACATAATAGCTGTCTACAAATATCTTAAGGAATGTCATAGTGTTGAGGGATCATCCTTATTCTCATTTGTACATGGAAACACGAGAAGCGATGGAATGGAACTGAAAGGGATAATGTACAGATTAGGCTGGTTTCAGACTTGTGTTGCCGTGTGCTGCGGATGGCAGCATACTTCTGCAGAGCATGGCAACTAAAGTCTGAAACCAGCCTTAGATATTAGAAAAAACTTTTTGACAGTGATGGTGATAAATGAGTGGAATAGGCTGCCACTGCCACGAGAGGTGGTGAGTTCTCCTTCAATGGAAGTCTTCAAACAAAGGCTGGACAGAAATCTGTCTGAGATGGTTTAGTGATTCCTGCATTGAGCAGGAGATTGGACAGGATGAGCCTTGAAGTCCCTTCCAACTTTAGCATTCTATGATTTTATGAAAATACTAAATTACATACATTAGAGTATTATTTGACCTCTCGGAAGAAGCATGTGAAACACATATCGGGGTGCTTCTGTGGCCACCACACAGGTTGTACTACATGTTATATTTCATTTCTCAGCTACTTTGCTTTTTCACATGGTTGCATTGATATGGTTCACATGACTCATATGTCCATTTATATTTATCTTTTCATTCTGCACAAATGAAAGATATGTTATGGAGCTGTCCAACTAATATTGCTTAGTATTTATTTGTGTACCTTCTAGCACTTATCCCTATCTTTTAGTGACTATATTTATTAGTGACACATTTTTATAAAGGATGTTTTTTTCCATTTTTTGTAGGATTTCATTCCTCAATATTGCCAATAAATTTTGGTATATTACCCCTTTTTTCATGCCTATGCAATTTTATTAGCATTACTTGTCTTTGTCAATTTATCTGTATTTATTGTTGTAAGTGGTGTGGTTACACCTATGTGTGATATTTCTTTTTAATGTGTTTTAAATGTTTTTTCAACCTTTTTGAATTTAATAAAAATAGAATTTAGTATAACCATGGCCATCGCTCCCATGTTTTTTGTCAGTTTTCCATTAGAGTACTTGTGTTTCCTCCAGTGAATTCCCTGTGTAATCTAATGTCACAGCACAGATTTTCTATCAGTTTTCCTGTTCTAAAAGTATTTAAAGTACAGGATGTTGCAACGTGATTGACAGAACGATATTGCGCATCTCACTCAAAGGGCTATATTTGCCACTAGGCATGAGAGGGTCGGTGCCTAGGGAAGGGATTTGTAGGGCACAATGCTTGAAGCTCACAATGACAATTGCACAGTTTTTTTCACACCTAATCTTTTTATTTCATTCTTCCCTGCATCAATTATACCCTTAAAATTGGTGTCTTTTAGGAAGTAATTAACATGTTGCATGAAAGAGAGTGAAAGGGAGTAGCGCAATTCCTTCCTCTCCTCTGCTGCCATAGCAGGGGGAGCAATGTTTGGAGACTCGCCACAGCCTCATTGTGGGACTCAGTGATGCCGGTGAGCAGTCTCCAGCAGCTGACAGGTTAAAAAAGTACACTACCTTATGGATGAATTAAGATTGCTTTATTACCAAATGAGCTAGCTTCAAGGATAAAGGAGATATGTATCTTGGCCATTTCACAGGCAGCTGCTGCTTCAGAAATATAGTCTACACTGTTATTCCATACTCATTTTTTACAAGTAACAAGAGGAATACTGCCATACAGAGACTAAAAGGCTGTTCTTCATTCTCTAACAGACTCATTTGAATAATTTTAGGGTATACATTGGGAGCTTATATAGTTTCTAAGATAAATATAGGGTACAAATGCTGTGTGAATGCAGGCTTAACAAGAAACAATGCAGATCATAAGGCTGCCGTCACACTAGCAGTATTTGGTCAGTATTTCTCTTCAGTATTTGTAAGGCTAGTTTCACATTTGTGTTTGAATCCGCAGCGTTTAATCCGCATCCGCAAGTGCAGGAAAAAACGCATAGAAACACGTACAAACGCAGCGTTTTTTAGACGCATGCGAGAACGCTGCGTTTTCCCACTTTATCATGCGTTTTGTCATGCGTTTGCGTTTTTTGTGCGCATGGTGGAAAATTTTACAGGAGAAAAATCTAGATAACCAGACACCGCCAATGGGACTACAGAGGGCGTGTATTATGGGATATCTATATATAGACCCTAGGACTGCTGAACTCTTAACAGTTTGCTACTGTATCCTGTGTCATGATGGATCTTTGCATGGAGAGCTTTTATTTCAACCTGGATTTAAGCATCAAGCTGTCTCTTGCCTGTGGGTTTGCTTGGGAGCAACACAGAAATCGTGAAAGATGGAGAAGGACACGGCGTAGGCGTTTTTGGCAACACCGCATTATCGAACTACTTGAGAGCCGTGGAGCCTATCACACGCTATATGGCGAGCTTAATGCCAACCCGGACAAATTCCCAGAATATACAAGGATGTTGCAAGACTCTTTCTGGGATTTCCTTGGTCGTGTCCATGGAGCCATCCGGAGACAGGACACCCAGCTCTGTAGAGCGATTCACCAGAGGAACGTCTGCTGGTAAGGTACGTAACAATTCTAAACAAATGCCAGTCCTAATTTTGGTTGTTCAGACATGTATTCTTTGTATTTTCCTTTATGTCTTTAGCAGAACAACACTATAGTCTCTAACTGGGTCGCTGTGACCAGTGGGGTACCGCAGGGGTCGGTATCGGGACCTGTTCTCTTCAACATATTCGTTAATGATCTGGTAGAAGGTTTACACAGTAAAATATCGATATTTGCAGATGATACAAAACTATGTAAAGCAGTTAATACAAGAGAAGATAGTATTCTGCTGCAGATGGATCTGGATAAGTTGGAAACTTGGGCTGAAAGGTGGCAGATGAGGTTTAACAATGATAAATGTAAGGTTATGCACATGGGAAGAAGGAATCAATATCACCATTACACACTGAACGGGAAACCACTCTGGATCCTAGTTAATGATAAACTTACCTGGAGCAGCAAGTGCCAGGCAGCAGCTGCCAAGGCAAACAGGATCATGGGGTGCATTAAAAGAGGTCTGGATACACATGATGAGAGCATTATACTGCCTCTGTACAAATCCCTAGTTAGACCGCACATGGAGTACTGTGTCCAGTTTTGGGCACCGCCGGTGCTCAGGAAGGAAATAATGGAACTAGAGAGAGTACAAAGGAGGGCAACAAAATTAATAAAGGGGATGGGAGAACTACAATACCCAGATAGATTAGCGAAATTAGGATTATTTAGTCTAGAAAAAAGATGACTGAGGGACGATCTAATAACCATGTATAAGTATAAAAGGGGACAATACAAATATATCGCTGAGGATCTGTTTATAACAAGGAAGGTGACGGGCACAAGGGGGCATTCTTTGCGTCTGGAGGAGAGAAGGTTTTTCCACCAACATAGAAGAGGATTCTTTACTGTTAGGGCAGTGAGAATCTGGAATTGCTTGCCTGAGGAGGTGGTGATGGCGAACCCAGTCGAGGGGTTCAAGAGAGGCCTGGATGTCTTCCTGGAGCAGAACAATATTGTATCATACAATTATTAGGTTCTGTAGAAGGACGTAGATCTGGGGATTTATAATGATGGAATATAGGCTGAACTGGATGGACAAATGTCTTTTTTCGGCCTTACTAACTATTTTACTATGTTACTATGTTACTATAACTAGAATTGATTGTTATTTTTTTTTTTCATTTATTTTATTACAGATTTCTGGCAACCGGAGAGAGTTTATCATCCCTCCACTTCCAATACCGGCTTGGAATTTCCACCCTGACCTGAATAGTTGCGGACACCTGCCGGGCTTTGTGGAATGTTCTCCGGGATGAATTTATCCCCCTGCCCACCGTGGACATGTGGATTGAAATTGCTAAAAATTCTGGAGTGTGTGTGATTTCCCCAACTGTTTGGGAGCGGTGGATGGAAAGCACATCCGCATTATCAAACCAGCCAGAACAGGATCGGAGTACTTCAATTATAAAATTTTTTTTTCTGTTTTGCTCATGGCAATGGCAGATGCGGACTGTCACTTCATCGCCATGGAGATTGGCGCTTTTGGCCGTGGCAACGATTCCCAGACTTTCAAGAACTCAGATATGGGGTGCCGTGTGTATGGCAAAAATTTTAATTTTCCACGGCCACGACCTCTCCTCAACATTCAAGGTCCACCGATTCCATTTGTTATGGTTGGGGATGAGGCCTTTCAGATGTGTGAAAACCTACTGAGCCATATTCCAGTCTGAACTTGTACCACACTAAAATGATCTCTAATTATAGACTAACCAGGGCCCGAAGAACAGTAGAGTGTACCTTTGGGATTCTAGTCTCAAAATGGTGCATTCTTGCAACAACCATTAATCTAAAAATGGAGACAGTCAATGAGGTGGTCAAAGCCTGTGTGGTTCCCCACAATTACATAATGGCTAAGTAGCGACCCAACATTGAACTGGATGAACCAGTTGGAAACCCATTGCCAGATTACCGGCATCACCTACTGTGGTCAACTGCTGAAGTTGGCCACATGCGGGACCAATTTGCTGCCTTTTTTGATTCTGATATTGGACGTGTGTCATGGCAGGACAATATTGTGTAAATGTCCTGTTGGGATTTGGTCTGTACCAGTTATTAGTTAATATTTGTTGTTAATAAACTTTTTGGTATCTTGACCGTGTCTCCTATCTATTTCCTCTACAAAGCAAGGCTGCTGTCACACTTGCAGTATTTGGTCATTATTTTACATCAGTATTTGTAAGCCAAAACCTGGAGTGGGTGATAAATGCAGAGGTGGTGCATATTTTTCTATTATACTTTTCCTCTAATTGTTCCACTCCTGGTTTTGGCTTACAAATACTGATGTAAAATACTGACCAAATACTGCTAGTGTTACGGCAGCTTTAGGTTGTTAGTGGTAAGGTTGTTGACTTCATTGCATCCTGATTCTGTTCTGCAGTATCTATTGGACACAGACTGAAGAGACTGAAACAGATCTATACTCATCAAGTCAGGTGTCAGAAATAATGTATTCATGATGCATGTATAACAGCCTCATGAATTCACTATTTCTGACACATGTCCAGGTTAGCATAGATATGCCTTGCATGACCGCCATCATCCCTTCACTTTGTGTGAAATAGATTACGTACACAGAAGAGAAAATGGAGGTTATACAAGGAAGTTCTATATTCACCAGTTCAGGTGTCCTAACTAATGAGTTTTTGGAAACATGACCTGTTGAGTATAGTTCTGCATTGTATTGCCACCATTTTCTCTTCAGTCTGCAACACTAGTGACAGACTAAGCAGAAGGAAGAGATTATGGAGAAAATACAAATATAATTTTTTGGGCCCACGTCATATCTCTATACTATAGACACACAAAGCTGCAGTGTTGTACTTGCTAACTACTGGAGCTATGATGTGGCCAAAAAATAAAGTGTGCGGCGCAGTGTTTTATTTGGCGCACGGAGTGTGTTGCCGGCGGCGAAATACACAATTAACCACACAAAAAAAAGTAGTATTTATTTTATAACAACCAAAATATTTATTTAACTGCACCAGCTTGGGGTAGCGTGATGGAAATGGGGGGGGGGGGGGGGGGTGTAGCTGTGAGGCCTGGCTAAGTGTGGACGACGCAGGGGTGGCAGGAGAAGGGGCAATTAAACTAGTGGGGTCTGGTAGTTTGGGGATGGGGCTTGACACATGAGAGGCCTGAGATGCACTGGAAGGGTGAGACAAACCTTACATTACAGACACACTGGGAGGTGAGGGGGGAGGAATACTGATATTATGCAGTTTTTCATTTTTTTTGCCTTTCTGGGATCTACGTGTTCTGGGAAGTCTCAGTGGGCTCATTTGTTGCGACATGGTCGTGGTGGGTTACCTGTCAGGGACTAGCTGCACTGTGCTTTTAGAGTGTGCAGCCATGCCAGAGTCCATAGTGCTCATAGAGCGGAAGGCCATGCCAGGGTCCATTGTGCTTGTAGAGGGTGCAGCCATTCCAGAGTCCATAGTGCTCGTAGAGCATGCAGCCATGCCAGAGTCCATAGTGCTCATAGAGTGGAAGGCCACGCCAGGGTCCATAATGCTCACAGAGCGTAGAGCCATGCCAGAGTCCATAGTGTTCATAGAGTGTGTAGCCATGGCAGAGTCCATAGTGCTCGTACAGGGTGCAGCCATGCCAGAGTCCATAGTGCTCATAGAGCGGAAGGCCATGCCAGAGTCCATAGTGCTCATAGAGCGTGCAGCCATGCCAGAGTCCATAGTGCTCGTAGAGCAGAAGGTCATGCCAGGGTCCATTGTGCTCATAGAGCGGGCAGGCTTATCAGAGTCCATAGTTCTCGTAGAGCGAAAGGGCATGCCAGGGTCCCATGTGCTCGTAGAGTGGAAGGCCAAGCCTGGGTCCTGCTGCATCGTGGTTGTAGAGCAGAAGGCCATTCGTGGGTCCTGCTGCATCATGGTGGTGGTGGAGCGGAAGGCCATGCCAGGGTCCTGTTGCTGCATGGTGGTGGCAGTGGAGGAGGTCCAAGCAGGAGCAGCAGTTGTCATGGTGGCAGTGGGCTGTCCAACAGCACTCGGCATGGTGGTGGTGCTGTAGTGGTGTCCGGCAGTGCTAGGAATGGAGGTGGTCATGCAGTGGTATGCAGCAGAGGTTGACATTGAGGTAAAACGTGACATGGTAGGCACAGGTGGATATGCCGCCACTGTCTGCTGAAAATACCGACTCTGCTGCATAGCCTGCATGTAAGCAGCATTGCAGGCCTGCATGACACTAAGCTGGAGATCAGGAGTAAGGTATTCGAACTTGCCCTATTCAATTTGGTTAAAAAAATGATGTGTTGGCCTCTGGAGGTCGCCTTTTACTTAGTCAAGACTTTTGGTGACCTCCTGGATACGTGTATTCATATGGCTAATGGCAGTATCCAGTCGGTCACCCAAAGCCATGAGTCCATCGTGAAAAACCGAGCTAAAGTGCAAAAACTCGGGCATGAGTGACCTGTCTGATGCCCTCTGCCACTGTCGGGAGAAGACCAAAAAAAGGGGAAGAGGCAGAGGACTGGGGAAGGGGAACACCTGATGGACCAGCTTCCTGGTCTCCAGTTAGTGTGGCAGGCCCACTTGCTGCAGCACTGCTGGATGGCTGGGACAGGTCCGTGGCTGTCTGATGAAGGACCACTCCAGAACCAGGGTCAACAGTGCTGCTCCATGTGCTGTGAAGCAAGGAAAAAAAATTAATACTAAAAACATACAAAACGCCAACTCCTGTTGAATAGAAACATACAGATTATGGCAATACAACACAACCTAATATACCGAAAAAATACTTACGTTCTCTGGGCAAGGACCGGTCTTAAAAATGCCAGAATGCGGTGGTATTTATACTTTCAGATCCTTGCTCCAGAATCACTGGGGACACAGCTCTCTGCACGCAGGTCTTTGTTGAAGCGGTCCTTCATCGAACGCCAACGTGTTTTGACTTTGAGCACTGTTGAAAAAACAAAAAATAAGGGTATGTGTCCACGTTCAGGATGGCCGGCGCTTTGGACAGAGCGGAAAACTCGCTCCGCCTAAAGCTCCGCCCCCCTCTGGAGACGCGATGATGCCAGATCTGTTTATTGCACACATCTGGAATCATCGCACCCCACACATAGGGCCCTGTGTTATACCTCGCGGTAAACGGACATGCTGCAATCTAAAAAGACGCGCCGCATGTCCGGAATCGCAGGGCCGCTGGATGCGAGTTACCATGCATAGTTGAGAAGGGATTTCATGAAATCCCCTCCACTATGCTTTAACATCTGGACGTTGCGTGTTTGACACTGCGTCTCTATGCAGCGTCAAACATGCAGCGTTTCCTGAACATGGAAGCATACCCAAAGGGTTACACAATGAACTTTTGGCCATGCTCACACACTGTGTCCTGAGAGTTTCGGTTTTCACACACAGTTTTAGTGATCACAGCAAAGGTCTCTGCTGCAGCACACTGCATTGCAATACTTACAAAATGCATTTTGGTCCCGAGTTGGGGCGTTGTCCCAGCCATCCCACATCGCTTTGGCCACCTCATTCCATAGCCCCTGGATCGTCACGTTGTCCGAGTGCTGGACAACCCAGGTGTCCCACAACGGGACTCGCTTATGGACCAGGGAGATGAGGATATCGTTGTCAATGAGGTCCTCATCCCTGGAACCTAAAAAATAAATGAATACATTAATGTTGGATACATTAACATAAGGAAAAGAAAGAAAACAGAGGCTGAGAAATGGCATGAATAATGAAAGTCAAGATAAAAAAGGAGTCCATAAGAAAAATGTAAAGAAAGAGGAAAGTAATGAAAGGAAGATTCAAGAATACTAAAGTGAGGATACAGTCAGCAAGATATACTTACACGCTGCCGCCTTGCCACCCGACCGTGACCCCGCTGCTCCTGCTCAGCCTCTGCCGCAGTGGAAGAAGTGCTCTAAAAAAAGGAATGAGAACATGTCACATGTGTAGATGTGACAGTGAATACTTACCAATCTGAGGAGTTGAGTACTCACTTCACTGACATGTTCGGCTTGAGAAGGCCCAGGACGTTGCTCCTCATCAGAAGAATATGACATTCTGATGCATGCATGCAGAAATAAATGGCAAAAATTAGGACATGTAGAGACAGAAAATAGAAAATAAAGGCATTGGCTAGGATATACTTACATTGTTCTTAGTGCAGATTCCTTCCTGTGTCTGCTCTGCTGCATCTGGAAAGCTTCTCTGTCTGCTGTGTAGTGACCTGAGAAAATATTCTGAAAAATTCCCACGCTCGAGTTCATCTGAGGTTATGCCAGCAGGGGGTGCAGCAGCGCAAGTCTAGGTAGCTACGTTCCCCTGCTTTCCATTAATTCCCCGGGTTTTTACAGACAGGGGCGGCTGCATTAGCAGGCTCCTGCTTGTAAAATTAGTTAATGGCTTCAGATGGATTTACAGCGTGGGACAAGACTGAACTATGAAAGGTATGGGATATTGTTGTTTTTTTATTTTAACTTTGTTTCAGGTGACAAAGGTATTCAATTGGATTGAGAGTATAATAAACTATTACAACACCCTGTGTCTTTATTTAATTAAAATACTTTTTTCCTAATGTGTGTGTTTGTTTTATTAACCATTTACTACTATTGGATTATTAATGGATAGGTGTCTTATTGACGCCTCTCCATTATTAACCTGGCTTAATGTCACCTTACAATAGCAAAGTGACATTAAGCCTTTATTACCCCATATCCCACCACTACACGAGAGTGGGAAGAGAGAGGCTAAGTGCCAGAATAGGCGCATCTTACAGATGTGCCTTTTCTGGGGTGGCTGGGGGCAGATGTTTTTAGCTGGGGGGCAATATCCATGGTCCCTCTCTAGGCTATTAATATCTGCCTTCAGTTACTGGCTTTACCACTCTGGCGGAGAAAATTGCGCAGGAGCCCACGCCAATTTTTTCCGTGATTTAACCCTTTATTTTAACAGCTAGATCCCCCAAATTTTACACACATACACTTGTAACTAGAGTTGAGCGACCTTGACCTTTTTAGAGTCGAGCCGGGTTTCGCGAAACCCGACTATCTCAAAAGTCGGGTCGAGTGAAATCGGCCGATTATGACGTAAAGTTGGGATCGACCGAAACACGAAACCCAATGCAAGTCAATGGGGCAGCATAGTCGGCAGTGAGTGGGGGCCAGGAAAACACCTAGAGTGCCCATTTTAATGTCAAAACCATCCATTCTTCTTAATGAAGCTTGTCAAGCGTAATTTACCTTATAATAATTGGAAGGCATTTGAAATTGGGGGTCATTTGGCTTAAGTTGTGGTGGGTAGGGCTGGTTCAAGTAATTAGTGGGCCCAGGAAATGTGGACCACGTCACGGCAGTGGAGCAGGGAGAGGTAAGTATTTCAACTTTGCAAGTGCTGTGAACCTGAGCAAGCAGGGGGGGCCCACTCGTTGGCATTGGCACTGGCACAGGGCCCCTCAAAGTACAGCGGTGTGTTTGCACGGCGGGGGCGCCTCCCACCGGCAGCAACACTTTTGCGTACTATGAGAGGCCCTGTGCCAGTGACGTCGCCAACTAGTATTCCTCCCCCCACCTGATGAAGGAACCTGCACTTTCATCTGCACCTTCCTCTTTGTCCCCGTGTAAGGTGGTATGGTATGCGGGAAGAGCAACCTGACTTTCAGCAGGGTCACAATGTTGTTGTGTAGCGTGCACGGGGAATGTTGCGTTATGGGTCAATGTACCAGCAGACTCATCTATCACTGGCTGGGCAATGGGCAGGATGAGGAGGAAACACAGATATAGGCCCAAAGAATAAAGTTGGCTAAATGCAGTTCAAAATTGGTAACACAGGAATAACCAGGGGGCATTGCAGTGGAGGACAACTGGAATGAGAGGCTGACACAGAGAGTAGGCCCAAAAATGGATTTACAGCGTGGGACAAGACTGAACTATGAAAGGTATGGGATATTGTTGTTTTTTTATTTTAACTTTGTTTCAGGTGACAAAGGTATTCAATTGGATTGAGAGTATAATAAACTATTACAACACCCTGTGTCTTTATTTAATTAAAATACTTTTTTCCTAATGTGTGTGTTTGTTTTATTAACCATTTACTACTATTGGATTATTAATGGATAGGTGTCTTATTGACGCCTCTCCATTATTAACCTGGCTTAATGTCACCTTACAGTAGTAAAGTGACATTAAGCCTTTATTACCTCATATCCCACCACTACACGAGAGTGGGAAGAGAGAGGCTAAGTGCCAGAATAGGCGCATCTTACAGATGTGCCTTTTCTGGGGTGGCTGGGGGCAGATGTTTTTAGCTGGGGGGGCAATATCCATGGTCCCTCTCTAGGCTATTAATATCTGCCTTCAGTCACTGGCTTTACCACTCTGGCGGAGAAAATTGCGCAGGAGCCCACGCCAATTTTTTCCGTGATTTAACCCTTTATTTTAACAGCTAGATCCCCCAAATTTTACACACATACACTTGTAACTAGAGTTGAGCGACCTTGACCTTTTTAGAGTCGAGCCGGGTTTCGCGAAACCCGACTATCTCAAAAGTCGGGTCGAGTGAAATCGGCCGATTATGACGTAAAGTCGGGATCGACCGAAACACGAAACCCAATGCAAGTCAATGGGGCAGCATAGTCGGCAGTGAGTGGGGGCCAGGAAATCACCTAGAGTGCCCATTTTAATGTCAAAACCATCCATTCTTCTTAATGAAGCTTGTCAAGCGTAATTTACCTTATAATAATTGGAAGGCATTTGAAATTGGGGGTCATTTGGCTAAAGTTGTGGTGGGTAGGGCTGGTTCAAGTAATTAGTGGGCCCAGGAAATCTGGACCACGTCACGGCAGTGGAGCAGGGAGAGGTAAGTATTTCAACTTTGCAAGTGCTGTGAACCTGAGCAAGCAGGGGGGGCCCACTCGTTGGCATTGGCACTGGCACAGGGCCCCTCAAAGTACAGCGGTGTGTTTGCACGGCGGGGGCGCCTCCCACCGGCAGCAACACTTTTGCGTACTATGAGAGGCCCTGTGCCAGTGACGTCGCCAACTAGTATTCCTCCCCCCACCTGATGAAGGAACCTGCACTTTCATCTGCACCTTCCTCTTTGTCCCCGTGTAAGGTGGTATGGTATGCGGGAAGAGCAACCTGACTTTCAGCAGGGTCACAATGTTGTTGTGTAGCGTGCACGGGGAATGTTGCGTTATGGGTCAATGTACCAGCAGACTCATCTATCACTGGCTGGGCAATGGGCAGGATGAGGAGGAAACACAGATATAGGCCCAAAGAATAAAGTTGGCTAAATGCAGTTCAAAATTGGTAACACAGGAATAACCAGGGGGCATTGCAGTGGAGGACAACTGGAATGAGAGGCTGACACAGAGAGTAGGCCCAAATCAGTAAGTAGTCGAAATGCAGTTCAAAATTGGCAACCGTAGTAAACAGGCGGCACAGCTTTGTTCAGTGGAGGAGAACAGCAAGGAGTGGCAGACACCGATAGTAGGCCCCAACCCAACTAGTAGGCCAAATGCAGTCTAACATTAACAACTACTTAACGAGCGCCTGAAAACGGAATTTCAGGACAGGAAACCAGGAGAACAGCAAGGAGCGGCAGACACTGTTAGTAGGCCCCAAACCAACTAGTACGCCAAATGCAGTTGTTCCATTTAACCACAATTTAACGAGAGCCTGAAGATAGAAGCTCAGGAAAGGCAACCTGGAGAACACCTTGGAGTGGAACACACCATCTCTCTCCACCCCATACCCATTTTGTAGGCCTAATGCAGTGTAGTTTTCTACAACTACTAAACGAGAGTCGGAAGACCGAAGCAATGGCAAGGAAACCTGGGGAACACCTTGGAGTGTAACACACCATCTCTCTCCACCCGATACCCATTTTGTAGGCCTAATGCAGTGTACTTTTCTACAACTACTAAACGAGAGTCGGAAGACCGAAGCAATGGCAAGGAAACCTGGGGAACACCTTGGAGTGTAACACACCATCTCTCTCCACCCGATACCCATTTTGTAGGCCTAATGCAGTGTAGTTTTCTACAACTACTAAACGAGAGTCGGAAGACCGAAGCAATGGCAAGGAAACCTGGAGAACACCTTGGAGTGTAACACACCATCTCTCTCCACCCCATACCCAATTTGTAGGCCTAATGCAGCCTACTTTCCGACAACTACTAAACGAGAGCATGAAGATCGAAGCTCAGGAAAGGCAACCTGGGGAACACCTTGGAGTGTAACACACCCTCTCTCTACACCACGGAAGGGCTGATTCTTAGGAAGGAAGGCTGTCGGAAAGAAGCAGGGCGCGTCCGAGGGTGATTATATTCTTATTAGGTATATACTCACCCTCGGACGCGCCCTGCTTCTTTATTTGTAATGAATGTTTATTTGCAATGTGGTTTTGACTTACTCTATTTTTTTGGTAAATAATGATTTTATTATTTTCATTGTTTTGCATCTTCTTGGCAATAATATAAAGAAGACGCGACAGGACAACACTCGGTGGATGCCATATCTGTGTTTTAAATTGAAAAAAACTTTCAGTTAACTACGTGCAGGAGAAAGTTATTGTAGCTGGTGGCCATTTTTAGTACTGTACCAGATTTTTGTTGTATGTGTTTGTTTATAATGTTAAAATGTCTGCATTTGATATCTCTCCAGTATTTTCTTTTTTATAAGCAAAATACTTATTTTTATATTTTCTGATGTTGGTTCAAGGGGTACACGGGCAGCAGTAGACAGGTCAGTGGAGGCCTAGTGGAAGGAGGGACCGCAGACAGGCTTTGAAGGCCTAACATAATAAATTGGGCTGGCTGTAGGCAATTTAAAATTAGTTCCAGGGGAAAACGGGCAGCAGTGGCCTGGTCAGTGTAGTAGTAGTGGAAAGAACGGGCCGCAGACAGGCTTTGAAGGCCTAACATAACAAAAATTGGGATGTAGGCAATTTACAATTGGTTCCAGGGGAACACGGACAGCAGTAGACAGGTCAGTGGAGGTCTAGTGGAAGGAGGGACCGCAGACAGGCTTCGAAGCCCTAACATAATAAATTGGGCTGGCTGTAGGCAATTTAAAATTGGTTCCAGGGGAACACGGGCGGCAGTAGACAGGTCAGTGGAGGCCTAGTGGAAGGAGGGACCGCAGACAGGCTTCGAAGCCCTAACATAATAAATTGGGCTGGCTGTAGGCAATTTAAAATTGGTTCCAGGGGAACACGGGCAGCAGTAGACAGGTCAGTGGAGGCCTAGTGGAAGGAGGGACCGCAGACAGGCTTCGAAGCCCTAACATAATAAATTGGGCTGGCTGTAGGCAATTTAAAATTGGTTCCAGGGGAACACGGGCGGCAGTAGACAGGTCAGTGGAGGCGTAGTGGAAGGAGGGACCGCAAACAGGCTTCGAAGCCCTAACATAATAAATTGGGCTGGCTGTAGGCAATTTAAAATTGGTTCCAGGGGAACACGGGCAGCAGTGGCCTGGTCAGTGTAGTAGTAGTGGAAAGAACGGGCCGCAGACAGGCTTCGAAGCCCTAACATGATAAATTGGGCTGGCTGTAGGCAATTTAAAATTGGTTCCAGGGGAACACGGGCGGCAGTAGCCAGGTCAGTGTAGTAGTAGTGGTAAGAACGGGCCGCAGACAGGCTTCGAAGGCCTAACATAACAAAAATTGGGCTGTAGGCAATTTAAAATTGGTTCCAGGGGAACACGGGCGGCAGTAGACAGGTCAGTGAAGGCCTAGTGGAAGGAGGGACCGCAGACAGGCTTCGAAGCCCTAACATAATAAATTGGGCTGGCTGTAGGCAATTTAAAATTGGTTCCAGGGGAACACGGGCGGCAGTAGACAGGTCAGTGGAGGCCTAGTGGAAGGAGGGACCGCAGACAGGCTTCGAAGCCCTAACATAATAAATTGGGCTGGCTGTAGGCAATTTAAAATTGGTTCCAGGGGAACACGGGCAGCAGTAGACAGGTCAGTGGAGGCCTAGTGGAAGGAGGGACCGCAGACAGGCTTCGAAGTTCTAACATAATAAATTGGGCTGGCTGTAGGCAATTTAAAATTGGTTCCATGGGAACACGGGCGGCAGTAGACAGGTCAGTGGAGGCCTAGTGGAAGGAGGGACCGCAGACAGGCTTCGAAGCCCTAACATAAGAAATTGGGCTGGCTGTAGGCAATTTAAAATTGGTTCCAGGGGAACACGGGCAGCAGTGGCCTGGTCAGTGTAGTAGTAGTGGAAAGAACGGGCCGCAGACAGGCTTCGAAACCCTAACATAATAAATTGGGCTGGCTGTAGGCAATTTAAAATTGGTTCCAGGGGAACACGGGCGGCAGTAGCCAGGTCAGTGTAGTAGTAGTGGAAAGAACGGGCCGCAGACAGGCTTCGAAGGCCTAACATAACAAAAATTGGGCTGTAGGCAATTTAAAATTGGTTCCAGGGGAACACGGGCGGCAGTAGACAGGTCAGTGGAGGTCTAGTGGAAGGAGGGACTGCAGACAGGCTTCGAAGCCCTAACATAATAAATTGGGCTGGCTGTAGGCAATTTAAAATTGGTTCCAGGGGAAAACGGGCAGCAGTAGACAGGTCAGTGGAGGCCTAGTGGAAGGAGTGACCGCAGACAGGCTTTGAAGGCCTAACATAAGAAAAATGTCAATACAATGGTATTGACAGTGCCAGGCATTGAAGGATATCAGCGCATAGACTAAACATTGGTGGAGCTGTGAGAGAAAATTTTGCAAGTCGTAGAGCACTGTTTGACCTGGGGGGGGACTGTCTTGTGGCCGGCGGTACAGGCCCAGGGCCCCTCATATTACAACGGTGTGTCTGACGTTGGGTGCGCACCACCACCGCCAGACACTTTATTGTACTATGATGGACCTAGTGGCAGTGCCGTCGACCAAAAGCGGGCACACCCACCTCTTCAGACAAACAGTACTCTCACGGGTGCTGGCGCCAAGTGGCGATACCACGGCCCCGTGTGGGAACTTTGGCCATTTAGGGAGGTGTTAACATGTCGGATGCTGGACAATCAGGTGCTGCAAATTACGAGATTGGAAAAGTCGTTCAGAATAGTCCACAGGCAAGACCTTTACATAGGAAAGCTAGGTGTCAGCCGGGCAAGGTGGGGCAAAAGATTTCGAAATCCAGTTGTGGTTCATTTTAATGAAGGTTAGATCATCTACATTTTGGGTAGCCAGACGAGTCCTTTTTTCTGTTAGTATTGAACCTGCAGCACTGAATACTCTTTCTGATAGGACACTAGCTGCCGGGCAAGCAAGCTCCTGCAATGCATATTCTGCCAATTCTGGCCAGGTGTCTAATTTTGATGCCCAGTAATCAAATGGGAATGACGGTTGAGGGAGAACGTCGATAAGGGATGAAAAATAGTTAGTAACCATACTTGACAAATGTTGTCTCCTGTCACTTTGAATTGATGCAGCAGTACCTGTCCTGTCTGCGGTCATAGCAAAATCACTCCACAACCTGGTCAGAAAACCCCTCTGGCCAACGCCACTTCTGATTTCTGCCCCTCTAACACCTCTGGTCTGCTGGCCCCTGCAGCTCGTGTTAGAACGATCACGGGCGCTGTGTGCAGGGAATGCCAGAAGCAAACGGTCAATAAGAGTTGATTGTCTGGTTGCTAATATTAGTTCCAAGTTCTCATGTGGCATTATATTTTGCAATTTGCCTTTATAGCGAGGATCAAGGAGGCAGGCCAACCAGTAATCGTCATCGTTCATCATTTTTGTTATGCGTGTGTCCCTTTTGAGGATACGTAAGGCATAATCCGCCATGTGGCCCAAAGTTCCAGTTCTCAAATCTGTGGTTGTGCTTGGTTGAGGGGCAGTTTCAGGCAAATCCACGTCACTTGTGTCCCTCCAAAAACCAGAACCCGGCCTTGCCGCGCCAACAATTTCCACTGGCCCCGGAAAAGCTTCCTCATTAAAAATATAATCATCCCCATCATCCTCCTCGTCCTCCTCCTCCTGTTCGCCCGCTACCTCGTCCTGTACACTGCCCTGGCCAGACAATGGCTGACTGTCATCAAGGCTTTCCTCTTCCTCAGCTGCAGACGCCTGATCCTTTTTGTGTGGGTCAAACTTTGCATCAGCAGACGCATTAGGGGGATGCTCATGCTTATTATGGCGTTGTCTGCACTAACCAGCCGTGTGCATTCCTCAAAACACTGAAGGACTTGACACATGTCTTGAATCTTCGACCACTGCACACCTGACAACTCCATGTCTGCCATCCTACTGCCTGCCCGTGTATGTGTATCCTCCCACAAAAAGATAACAGCCCGCCTCTGTTCACACAGTCTCTGAAGCATGTGCAGTGTTGAGTTCCACCTTGTTGCAACGTCTATGATTAGGCGATGCTGGGGAAGGTTCAAAGAATGCTGATAGGTCTGCATACGGCTGGAGTGTACGGGCGAACGGCGGATATGTGAGCAAAGTCCACGCACTTTGAGGAGCAGGTCGGATAACCCCGGATAACTTTTCAGGAAGCACTGCACCACCAGGTTTAAGGTGTGAGCCAGGCAAGGAATGTGTTTCAGTTGGGAAAGGGAGATGGCAGCCATGAAATTCCTTCCGTTATCACTCACTACCTTGCCTGCCTCAAGATCTACAGTGCCCAGCCACGACTGCATTTCTTTCTGCAAGAACTCGGACAGAACTTCAGCGGTGTGTCTGTTGTCGCCCAAACACTTCATAGCCAATACAGCCTGCTGACGTTTGCCAGTAGCTGCCCCATAATGGGAGACCTGGTGTGCAACAGTGGCAGCTGCGGATGGAGTGGTTGTGTGACTGCAGTCTGTGGACGAGGTCTCGCTTCTGCAGGAGGATGAGGAGGAGGAGGAGGGGGTGCGAACGGCTACAGCCAACTGTTTCCTAGACCGTGGGCTAGGCAGAACTGTCCCAAACTTGCTGTCCCCTGTGGACCCTGCATCCACCACATTTACCCAGTGTGCCGTGATGGACACGTAACGTCCCTGACCATGCCTACTGGTCCATGCATCTGTTGTCAGGTGCACCTTTGTGCTCACAGATTGCCTGAGTGCATGGACGATGCGCTCTTTAACATGCTGGTGGAGGGCTGGGATGGCTTTTCTGGAAAAAAAGTGTCGACTGGGTAGCTCATAGCGTGGTACAGCGTAGTCCATCAGGGCTTTGAAAGCTTCGCTTTCAACTAACCGGTAGGGCATCATCTCTAACGAGATTAGTCTAGCTATGTGGGCGTTCAAACCCTGTGTACGCGGATGCGAGGCTAAGTACTTCCTTTTTCTAACCATAGTCTCATGTAGGGTGAGCTGGACTGGAGAGCTGGAGATCGTGGAACTAGCGGGGGTGCCGGTGGACATGGCAGACTGAGAGGGTGGGAGATGGTATTGTTGCCGCCGGTGCCCTAGATGCAGTGTTTCCTACTACGAAACTGGTGATTCCCTGACCCTGACTGCTTTGGCCTGGCAAAGAAACCTGCACAGATACTGCAGGTGGTGCAGAAAATGGTGGCCCTACACTGCCGGAAGGGATGTTGCGTTGATGACTAGCTTCATTGGCCGAGGGTGCTACAACCTTAAGGGACGTTTGGTAGTTAGTCCAAGCTTGCAAATGCATGGTGGTTAAATGTCTATGCATGCAACTTGTATTGAGACTTTTCAGATTCTGCCCTCTGCCTAAGGTAGTTGAACATTTTTGACAGATGACTTTGCGCTGATCAATTGGATGTTGTTTAAAAAAATGCCAGACTGCACTCTTTCTAGCATCGGATACCTTTTCAGGCATTGCAGACTGAGCTTTAACCGGATGGCCACGCTGTCCTCCAACAGGTTTTGACTTTGCCACGCGTTTTGGGCAAGATACGGGCCCGGCAGATGGAACCTGTTGCGATGTTGATGCCTGCTGCGGCCCCTCCTCCTCCGCTTCAGAACTGCTGCCGCCTGCACCCTGTTCCCCCAATGGCTGCCAATCGGGGTCAAGAACTGGGTCATCTATTACCTCTTCTTGTAGCTCGTGTGCAACTTCGTCTGTGTCACCGTGTCGGTCGGTGGTATAGCGTTCGTGATGGGGCAACATAGTCTCATCAGGGTCTGATTCTTGATCAGCACCCTGCGAGGGCAATGTTGTGGTCTGAGTCAAAGGACCAGCATAGTAGTCTGGCTGTGGCTGTGCATCAGTGCACTCCACGTCAGATTCAACTTGTAATGGGCATGGACTGTTAACTGCTTCACTTTCTAAGCCAGGGACGGTATGTGTAAAGAGCTCCATGGAGTAACCCGTTGTGTCGCCTGCTGCATTCTTCTCTGTTGTTGTTTTTGCTGAAGAGGACAAGGAAGCGACTTGTCCCTGACCGTGAACATCCACTAACGACGCGCTGCTTTTACTTTTACCAGTTTCATGAGAGGAGGCAAAAGAGCTAGAGGCTGAGTCAGCAAGATAAGCCAAAACTTGCTCTTGCTGCTCCGGCTTTAAAAGCGGTTTTCCTACTCCCAGAAAAGGGAGCGTTCGAGGCCTTGTGTAGCCAGACGACGAACCTGGCTCCACAGCTCCAGACTTAGGTGCAATATTTTTTTTCCCTCGACCACCTGATGCTCCACCACTACCACTACCCTCATTACCAGCTGACAATGAACGCCCCCGGCCACGACCTCTTCCACCAGACTTCCTCATTGTTTTAAAAACGTTACCAAACTAACGGTATTTGTTGCTGTCACACAACTTACACGGTGAGCTATAACTTCAGTATGATTTAGCTACCCCTTTACAGGTGGGTGAGACCACAACGAAAATCAGGCACAATACTACACACTCTGTTGTTGGTGGCAACAAATGAGAGAGATGCCACACACGCAGGACTGTCACTGAAGCGCAAATGTAAATATTAATCTCCCACTGATTTGTTTGTTTTTTTTTAAAAGGGAGACTTTAGAAAAAAAAAATAATAAAAAAAAATGATTTTTTAAGGAAGAATTTATAAACCAAATAAAATGAAATGATTGTTTCAGGGAGAATTTAGAAAACAAATTAAAAAAAATAGGCTTTCTATGGCCCTCTGAGTGAGAGAGGACGCACACAGGAGTCAGGAGTGGCACACAAGCCCATAGGCCAATATTTATCTCCCACTGATTGATTTAGTGATTTTTTCAGGTAGATTTTGGAACCCAAATCAAGCAAAAAAATTAATAGGCTTTCTATGGCCCACAATTGGAGAGAGAGAGATGGCACACCCAGGAGTCAAGACTGGCACACAAGCAGAAAGGGCAATATTAGTCTCCCACTGATTTGATTTTTTTTTTTTTTCAGGGAGACTTTAGAAAAAAAAAATACAAAAAAATGAATTTTTCAGGAAGAATTTAGAAACAAAATAAAATAAAATGATTGTTTCAGGGAGAATTTAGAAAACAAATAAAAAAAAAATAGGCTTTGTAGGGCCCACTGAGTGAGAGAGGACGCACACAGGAGTCAGGAGTGGCACACAAGCCCAGAGGCCAATATTTATCTCCCACTGATTGATTTACTGATTTTTTCAGGTAGATTTTGGAACCCAAATCAAGCAAAAAAATTAATAGGCTTTCTATGGCCCACAATTGGAGAGAGAGAGAGATGGCACACCAAGGAGTCAAGACTGGCACACAAGCAGAAAGGGCAATATTAATCTCCCACTGATTTGATTTTTTTTTTTTTTTCAGGGAGACTTTAGAAAAAAAAATACAAAAAAATGAATTTTTCAGGAAGAATTTAGAAACAAAATAAAATAAAATGATTGTTTCAGGGAGAATTTAGAAAACAAATAAAAAAAAAATAGGCTTTGTAGGGCCCACTGAGTGAGAGAGGACGCACACAGGAGTCAGGAGTGGCACACAAGCCCAGAGGCCAATATTTATCTCCCACTGATTGATTTAGTGATTTTTTCAGGTAGATTTTGGAACCCAAATCAAGCAAAAAAATTAATAGGCTTTCTATGGCCCACAATTGGAGAGAGAGAGATGGCACACCCAGGAGTCAAGACTGGCACACAAGCAGAAAGGGCAATATTAATCTCCCACTGATTTGATTTTTTTTTTTTTTTTCAGGGAGACTTTAGAAAAAAAAAATACAAAAAAAATGATTTTTTCAGGAATAATTTAGAAACCAAAGAAAATAAAATGATTTTTTCAGGGAGAATTTAGAAAACAAATAAAACAAAAAATAGGCTTTCTAGGGCCCACTGAGTGAGAGATGACGCACACAGGAGTCAGGAGTGGCACACAAGCCCAGAGGCCAATATTTATCTCCCACTGATTGATTTATTGATTTTTTCAGGTAGAATTTAGAACCCAAATCAACCCAAAAAATAAATAGGCTTTCTATGGCCCACTATTTGTGAGAGAGATGGCACACTCAGGACTGGCACACAAGCCCAGAGGCCAATATTAATCTCCCACTTTTTTTTTTTTTTTCCAGGGAAAATTTATAAACCCAATAAAAAAAATAATAAATAGGCTTTCTATGGCCCACTATCTGAGAGAGAGAGATGGCACGCTTAGGACTGGCACACAAGCCCAAAGGCCAATATTAATCTCCCACTGATTGATTTATTGATTTTTTCAGGTAGAATTTAGAACCCAAATCAACCCAAAAAATAAATAGGCTTTCTATGGCCCACTATTTGTGAGAGAGATGGCACACTCAGGACTGGCACACAAGCCCAGAGGCCAATATTAATCTCCCACTTTTTTTTTTTTTTTCCAGGGAAAATTTATAAACCCAATAAAAAAAATAATAAATAGGCTTTCTATGGCCCACTATCTGAGAGAGAGAGATGGCACGCTTAGGACTGGCACACAAGCCCAAAGGCCAATATTAATCTCCCACTGATTGATTTATTGATTTTTTCAGGTAGAATTTAGAACCCAAATCAAGCAAAAAAATTAATAGGCTTTCTATGGCCCACTGAGTGAGAGATGGCACCCACAGGAGTCAGGAGTGGCACACAAGCCCTGAGGCCAATATTTTTCTCCCACTGATTGATGTTGTGATTTTTTCAGGTAGATTTTGGAACCCAAATCAAGCAAAAAAATAAATAGGCTTTCTATGGCCCACTGAGTGAGAGATGGCACACACAGGAGTAAGGAGTGGCACACAAGCCCTGAGGCCAATATTTTTCTCCCACTGATTGATGTAGTGATTTTTTCAGGTAGATTTTAGAACCCAAATCAAGCAAAAAAATAAATAGGCTTTCTATGGCCCACTGAGTGAGAGATGACACAGACAGGGATGGCACTCTAGCAGAAATGTCAATCTTAATCTCCCACAAAAAAAAAAAAAAAAAAAAAAGGGACTGTCCTTCAATTACTATCTCCCTGCAGTAATCTCAGCCAGGTATGGCAGGCAGCAATAAGGAGTGGACTGATGCACAAATTAAATAAAAAGTGTGGACAAACAAACAAGATAGCTGTGCAGAAAGGAAGGAACAAGAGGATTTGTGCTTTGAAAAAAGCAGTTGGTTTGCACAGCGGCGTACACACAGCAATGCAGCTATCAGGGAGCCTTCTAGGGCAGCCCAATGAGCTACAGCGCTGAGGGGGAAAAAAAAAATGTAGCTTCCACTGTCCCTGCACACCGAAGGTGGTGTTGGGCTGTGGAAATCGCTACAGCACAAGCGGTTTGGTGGTTAATGGACCCTGCCTAACGCTATCCCTGCTTCTGACGAAGCGGCAGCAACCTCTCCCTAAGCTCAGATCAGCAGCAGTAACATGGCGGTCGGCGGGAACGCCCCTTTATAGCCCCTGTGACGCCGCGGACAGCAAGCCAATCACTGCAATGCCCTTCTCTAAGATGGTGGGGACCAGGACCTATGTCATCACGCTGCCCACACTCTGCGTTTACCTTCATTGGCTGAGAAATGGCGCTTTTCGCGTCATTGAAATGCGACTTTGGCGCGAAAGTCGCGTACCGCATGGCCGACCCCGCACAGGGGTCGGATCGGGTTTCATGAAACCCGACTTTGCCAAAAGTCGGCGACTTTTGAAAATGAACGACCCGTTTCGCTCAACCCTACTTGTAACATTACTAATGAGGAATATGTAAAAAAAATAAGGGATAATGGTTTACTCTATGTAAACCATGTCTCATATCATGTCGGGTTTGAGAAGGAGATAGCAAAAACCAGCAATTGAATTACTGGCTTTTTTGCTATCAAGCGCTGTATGAAATATACATATATATATATATATATATATATATATATATATATCCCTACACTATGTGTAGACATTTATTCTATCTATTCTAATAAAACCTGTCAGTGTGATTTTACTGTACACCACACTGAATTGCCGGCTTTTCTATAGAACACTGCTGCGTATTTCTTGCAAGTCACACTGTTGGTCCGTGTGTAATCCGTATTTTTCTCGCCCCCATTGAATTTCATTGGCGGATTTTTTGTGCAATACGCTGACAAACGCAGCATGCTGCGATCTTCTACTGCCGTACAAGACCGTATAATACGGATGCGTAAAATACGACAGATAGGAGCTGCCCCATAAAAAATTATTAGTCCGTGTGCAATGCGTATTTTCTGCGCCTCTCATACATCCGTAAAACTCGCTAGTGTGACGCCGGCCTAATAGTTAGATGTTGAGCTGTTCATATAATACATGGACATCTTACCTCTGCTAGATTGGGAGCCACTCATACAGGGTGGCTTTAAATTCTGGCTCATAGAGGGCTTTCCTAAGTGGTGGACCACCCAATGGAAGCTCATATTTCATAAAAATACATGGATTTATTCTGAAAGAATCTATCATTAGTAGTGTTGAGCGATACCGTCCAAAATTTGAAAGTATCGGTATCGGATGGTATCGGCCGATATCCGAAAAATATCGGATATCGCCGATACTGATATCCGATACCAATACAAGTCAATGGGACACAAATATCGGAAGGTATTCCTCTATGGTTCTCAGGGTCTGAAGGAGAGGAAACTCTCCTTCAGGCCCTTGGATCCATATTCATGTGTAAAATAAAGAATAAAAATAAAAAATATTGATATACTTACCCTCGGACGCGCCCTGGTTGTCACCGCTGCAACCGCCATGATTCCCTTCCTAAGAATGAGCGTGTTAAGGACCTTCGATGATGTCGCGGCTTGTGATTGGTCGCGGTAGCGTCATGTGACCGCTCACGCGACCAATCACAAGCTGCGACGTCATCGAAGGTCCTTAATGCGCTCATTCTTAGGAAGGGAATCATGGCGGTTGCAGCGGTGACAACCAGGGCGCGTCCGAGGGTAAGTATATCAATATTTGTTATTTTTATCTCTTAATTTTAAACATGAATCTTAATCCCGATGCCGATTCCCGATATCACAAAAATATCTGAACTCGGCATAGGAATTCCGTTACCGCAAATATCGGCCGATACCCGATACTTGCGGTATCGGAATGCTCAACACTAATCATTAGGTTTTTGCTTTCTCATGTGAAAGGGGCATAATGTAGGGGCAGAAACCCTCATTAAAGCAATATGTCACTAAATGGGCTGCTTGCTGCAGTTTTGATAAAATCCCTGTGTTATTTGTAGTATATCTACCAAGTTCTCTGAATGATGAGCTTTTTATAACCTCGCCCACACCAGTGGTGGGGAAAGGATTATGCAGAGCAGTAGGACTACATGACAGCTGATGTACTAGTGATAATCTCCTACTGATAAAGCTGTGATTTTATCAAAACTACAGCAAGCAGCCCAGCAAGTGACCCATCACGGGAATCAGGGTCTCTTACCTATATCATGCTGCTTTCAGATTTTGTGGTAAAAACCTGGTGACAAATCATGAAAATCATGTCACTCATGCTAAGAGGGTGTGCTTACATCATGAGACAGAGGATTAGTCCAGGGAAATCCATCCCCTCCTACCAAGGACTAGCCACCCACTGATTTATCCTTTTGAGTGCAGGATTCTGGTTATGTGCTGGTAGAAGTCATTTACATAAGGCACATAATTTAACTCTTTCACAACCTAGCTAAAACACAGATCTGTAAGTTAGTTGCACTGAGGCAACAAAAGGATTAAATCTACTGTTATGTGCAGATAGCTTCTATAAACACAGCATTGTGATAAGAAGAATGTAGTGAGAGGGGTACAGCAGATCACAGAGGCAGGAGCTGTCAGAAGGAGGACTTTTTCCCATCAAATGTCCCACTACAAACATTCAGGGAAGCCAAACTCACAGGCCTGAGTGTGGGAGGGATGTGCAGAGCCCACACAAGCACAGACTGTCACTGGGCGGCTTTTCTATCTCCGGCTGTTAACTTTGGCTGCTGTTGCTGGGCTGGCTGATACCATAATGATGAAAATGCTGATGGATGTGTCAGCATTGCTATCACCTTCCTTCCTGACTGGCTGAGTGAAGATAGGGAGGATCGGAGGTCATGTGGAATGGACAGCTCACCCCTGGAGTCAATCCCTGCACTATGCAAGGATGTATATATGAATGAAGAATACAAATAGGACATTGTGGGGGGGTGTTATATGTATGTCACTAGAGTGATCAAGCGGCCCACTGCTGGCACCAGTTCATCTGGCAGTTTGCCCTTGCCCACCTCCCTTTCTGATTGCTTTTTGGCCATTCCCTCTTTGTCTTAGTGTGCCAGACAAAATATCGACTTGTTCAAATCTTAAGTTGTCTGAACAAATCTTTTTCATGCATAGAAACTTTCCTTTCCTCATACACGTATGTTGCATGGCCCATGTGCTTATCCTTGTGGTTCAACGTTTTGTGAAAAGCTACCCGGAGCTGCCGGATCTGCTAGTGAAAGTACACCGTCTGTCTGCCCATTTTAGAAAGTCAGCTACAGCTTCAGCCTCTCTTGCCGTGCTTCAGAAGCTGCAGCGTTCGCAGCCTCCAGCTTACCGACTGGTGTGTGATGTTCCCAACTACTGGAACTCTACGCAACATATGATGTAAAGGATTTGTGAGCAGAAGAGGGCAGTTGTTGACTACCAACATCAACAAGGCCGTCTATATTCAGTTCAGACTCCACACATAAGACCTCAGGAGTGGACATGGATGTCAGACATATGTACCATCCTACAAAACTTTGAGGACTGCACCAAAATGGTGATCGGCGATGACGCCATAATTAGCATCACCATCCCGCTTCTCAGCATTTTGAAAACCTCTCTGCTCACAGTTAAAGAGGATGCATTGCAGGCAGAGCACAAGGAGATGGATCAAGGAAGCATACAGAGGGATTACACTCAGCCCAGCCTCATGTCGTCCCAACGTGGATTGGTAGGCAATGAGGAGGAGGAGGAGGAGGAGGAAGAGCATGAGCTACATTCATTCACTATAGATGGTACTACAAGCACAGCAGTCAAACCATCTGTTTAGCGGGAATGGCCTGAGGACAGGGAGGAGGAGGAGGAGGAGGAAAGCATGGTCAGCCATCCTGTTGGTGAGGACACGGAAGTTTTGCCTGTTAGCTGTCTGGCAAGCATGGCTGACTTTATGCTACGCTGCATTTCACGTGACCCTCGCACTATAAAATTTTTTGGTGACACTCATTACTGGTTGGTGACACTTCTAGACCCATGCTACAAGGAGAACTTTCAATCTCCTCTGCCAGAGGCAGAGGGGTGTACTAAAATGTTGCAGAGCCCTTGTAGCTGAATTACTTACAAACTTACCATGTGAGAACGATGGCAGCAGACGTCAGAGTTTGTTGTACAACCAAGGAGTCCAAGCGAGAGAGACAGAAGTACAATCCAGCTCAGGCAGGGGAACAAAGGCAAGTTCTGGGACAGTTTTCTCAGACCCTCCCATTGTGCCGGGACAGAAGCAAGTGCTGTCACAAGAAGTGCAATGTTTGGGAAGATTCTGAGGGAGTACTTTGCAGATCGCACAAACGTCCTCTGGGATTCCTCTATGCCTTTTAATTATTGGGTATCCAAGCTGGACACGTGGCATGAACTGGCTCTCTAAAGGCTTGGAGGTCATGGCTTGCCTGCCCTGCTGCTAGCGTTCTGCCAGAGTGGGTTTTAGTGCCGCTGGTGGAATTATAACAGATAACCGCATCTGCCTGGCAACTGAAAATGCTGCCAGGCTGATTCTTATAAAAATGAACAATGGCTGGATTGGGAAAGACTTCTGTACACCACCAAGTGAAAACAGCGAAACATAACTTCTAATACATTCTCTTTTTTGGGGAGGTGAATTCTCATGCACCTCTTCACAACCAGACATGGGTATACTCTTCCAGATGTGGTCTGTTTGTTGTTATCCTCCTCTTTATCCTCATTATCGACAACCAGTAGAACACCAAGGTGAACGGATTACGTGATGCCAAACTAACAATTTTTTTTTGTGCATGGGTGTTTTTATGATGCCCGTTAATAATTAGAAACCAAAACAAATGTTACTCCCACAGGGAAAAATGTCATAAAAAAGAGATGTGCGTCTATTATTCCGATTTATTCTTATATTTTCCAGTTCCCTATCTCTGGACAGTCCTCTAATGAGGTAGTGTATACCTCTACAATAGAAAATAATTCAAAGATTATATATATATTATATTTTTATTTATAGCCCTGTCTCTGAGCTGTTGCTAGGGACAAACATATCTCGTTGGACACATTCTGGCTTCTAATCTATGAACCCTTGTTCTCCCCTCCCTTTTTGTTATTTACGTTCATCGGTGGATTCACATACTTTATGTATTTGTTTTACTTCATTATGATTTATCTTTCTGTCTCCTCATTCTCCACCACTAGATCACCAGGCTTAATGTCTTCTGTACTGCTTCAGACAGTCAATTTTTTGGCAAAGGTGTTCATGATGCCAATAGTATATTTGCTTAAAATTTACCCCCTCGGGGAAATGTTTGTCAGCCCATACGCTTAGTTTATGGGAATTACAAGTCTAGGAGACCTGCTCCTTTAAATTGGGCCTAGTTTTTAATGAGGCCTTCTTCGACCTCTCATCATTTTCCACTACTAGATCACCAGGGTTCAGGTGTTCCGTGCTGCTACAGGCAGTCAATTTTTTGGCAGGGGTGTCTATGATACCCATAGTGTTTTTTTAAAAAATGTTCCCCCCTTTGGGAAATGTTTGTCTGCCCATGCACCGCGTGTATGGGCACTACAAGTCTAGGAGACACACTCCTTTACATTGGGCCTAGTTTTTAATGAGGCCTTCAGCAATGTCTCCTCATTCTCCACCATTAGATCACCAGGCTTAACGTCTTCTGTGCTGCTTCGGACAGTCAATTTTTTTGGCAAGGGTGTCTATGATGCCCATAGTATATTTTTTTTAAAATGTACCCCCCTTGGCGAAATTTTTGTCAGCCCATACACTTAGTGTATGGGGATTACAAGTCCATGAGACCCACTCCTTTAAATTGGGCCTAGTTTTTAATGAGGCCTTCAGCAATGTCTCCTCATTCTCCACCACTAGACCACCAGGCTTAACATCTTCTGTGCTGCTACAGACAGTCAATTTTTTGACAAGGGTGTCTATGATGCCCATAGTATATTTTTTAAAAATTTACCCCGCTTGGGGAAATTCTTGTCAGGCCATGCACTGCGTGTATGGGCATTATAAGTCTAGGAGACACACTCATTTACATTGTGCCTAGTTTTTAACGAGGCTTTCCGCAATGTCTCCTCATTCTCCACCACTAGATCACCAGGCTTAATGTCTTCTGTGCTGCTTCAGACAGTCAATTTTTTGGCAAGGGTGTCTATAATGTCCAGAGTATATTTTTTAAAAATTTACCCCATATGGGGAAATGTTTGTCAGCCCATACACTTTGTGTATGGGCAATACAAGACTTGGAGACCCGCTCCTTTAAATTGGGCCTAGTTTTTAATGAGGCCTTCCTCGACTTCTCATCATTTTCCACCACTAGATCACCAGGGTTCAGGTGTTCCGTGCTGCTACAGGCAGTCAATTTTTTGGCAAGGGTGTCTATGATGCCCATACTGTATTTTAAAAAAATGTTCCCCCCTTTGGGAAATGTTTGTCTGCCCATGCACCGCGTGTATGGGCATTACAAGTCTAGGAGACACACTCCTTTACATTGGGCCTAGTTTTCAATGAGGCCTTCAGCAATGTCTCCTCATTCTCCACCATTAGATCACCAGGCTTAACGTCTTCTGTGCTGCTTCAGACAGTCAATTTTTTTGGCAAGGGTGTCTATGATGCCCATAGTATATTTTTTTTATAATGTACCCCCCTTGGCGAAATGTTTGTCAGCCCATACATTTAGTGTATGGGGATTACAAGTCTAGGAGACCCACTCCTTTAAATTGTGTCTAGTTTTTAATGAGGCCTTCAGCAATGTCTCCTCATTCTCCACCACTAGACCACCAGGCTTAACATCTTCTGTGCTGCTACAGACAGTCAATTTTTTGGCAAGGGTGTCTACGATGCCCATAGTATATTTTTAAAAAATTTACCCCGCTTGGGGAAATTCTTGTCAGCCCATGCACTGCGTGTATGGGCATTATAAGTCTAGGAGACACACTCATTTACATTGTGCCTAGTTTTTAATGAGGCTTTCAGCAATGTCTCCTCATTCTCCACCACTCGATCACCAGGCTTAACGTCTTCTGTGCTGCTTCAGACAGTCAATTTGTTGGCAAGGGTGACTATGATGTCCATAGTATATTTTTTTTAAATTTACCCCATATGGGGAAATGTTTGTGTATGGGCTGTGTATGGGCAATACAAGACATGGAGACCAGCTCCTTTAAATTGGGCCTAGTTTTTAATGAGGCCTTCCTCGACCTCTCATCATTTTCCACCACTAGATCACCAGAGTTCAGGTGTTCCGTGCTGCTACAGGCAGTCAATTTTTTGGCAGGGGTGTCTATGATACCCATAGTGTATTTTTAAAAAATGTTCCCCCCTTTGAAAAATGTTTGTCAGCCCATGCACTGCGTGCATGGGCATTACAAGTCTAGGAGACACACTCCTTTACATTGGGCCTAGTTTTTAATGAGGCCTTCAGCAATGTCTCCTCATTCTCCACCATTAGATCACCAGGCTTAACGTCTTCTGTGCTGCTTTAGACAGTCAATTTTTTTTACAAGGGTGTCTATGATGCCCATAGTATATTTTTTTTTAAAATGTACCCCCCTTGGCGAAATGTTTGTCAGCCCATACATTTAGTGTATGGGGATTACAAGTCTAGGAGACCCACTCCTTTAAATTGGGCCTAGTTTTTAATGAGGCCTTCAGCACTGTCTCCTCATTCTCCACCACTAGATCACCAGGCTTAACGTCTTCTGTACTGCTTCAGACAGTCAATTTTTTGGCAAGGGTGTCTATGATGCCCATAGTATATTTTTTTAAAAATTTACCCCCCTTGGGGAAATGTTTGTCAGCCCATACACTTAGTGTATGGGGATTACAAGTCTAGGAGACCCACTCCTTTAAATTGGGCCTAGTTTTTAATGAAGCCTTCAGCAATGTCTCCTCATTCTCCACCACTAGACCACCAGGCTTAACATCTTCTGTGCTGCTACAGACAGTCAATTTTTTGGCAAGGTTGTCTGTGATGCCCATAGTATATTTTTTTAAAAATTGACCCCCCTTGGGGAAATTCTTGTCAGCCCATGCACTGTGCGTATGGGCATTATAAGTCTAGGAGACACACTCATTTACATTGTGCCTAGTTTTTAATGAGGCTTTCAGCAATGTCTCCTCATTCTCCACCACTAGATCACCAGGCTTAATGTATTCTGTGCTGCTTCAGACAGTCAGTTTGTTGGCAAGGGTGACTATGATGTCCATATTTTTTTTAAATTTACCCCATATGGGGAAATATTTGTCAGCCCATACACTTTGATTATGGGCTGAGTATGGGCAATACAAGACTTGGAGACCCGCTCCTTTAAATTGGGCCTTGTTTTTAATGAGGCCTTCCTCGACCTCTCATCATTTTCCACCACTAGATCACCAGATTTCAAGTGTTCCCTGCTTCTACAGGCAGTCGGTTTTTTGGCAAGGGTGTCTATGATGCACATAATGTATTTTTTAAAAATGTACCCCCCTTTGGGAAATGTTTGTCTGCCCATGCACCGCGTGTATGGGCATTACAAGTCTAGGAGACACACGCCTTTACATTGGGCCTAGTTTTTAATGAGGCCTTCAGCAATGTCTCCTCATTCTTCATCACTAGATCACCAGGCTTAACGTCTTCTGTGCTGCTTCAGACAGTCAATTTTTTTGGCAAGGGTGTCTATGATGCCAATAGTATATTTTTTAAAAATTTACCCCCCTTGGGGAAATGTTTGTCAGCACATATATGTAGTGTATGGGAATTACAAGTATAGGAGACCCGCTCCTTTAAATTAGGCCTAGTTTTTAATGAGGCCTTCAGCAATGTCTCCTTATTCTCCACAACTAGACCACCAGGCTTAACATCTTCTGTGCTGCTTCAGACAGTCAATTTTTTGGCAAGGGTGTCTATGATGCCCATAGTATATTTTTAGAAAGGTACCCCCCATGGTGAAATGTTTCTCAGCTCATGCACTTCGTGTATGGTCGTTACAAGCCTAGTAGAACCGTTCTTTATCATTGGGCCTAGTTTTTAATTAAGTCTTCCTCCACCTCTCATCATTTTCCACCTCTAGATCACCAGGGTTCACGTGTTCCGTACTGCTACAGACAGTAAATTTTTTGGCAAGGATGTCTGTGATCCCAATTAAATATTTTTTTACAAATGTATCCCCCATGGGGAAATGTTTGTCAGCCCATACACTTAGTGTATGGGCATTCTAAGACTTGGAGACACACTCCTTTGTACAGTTTTTTTTATGAGGCCCTCCTCCTTGTTTCTTCCAAAGGGGATTGGGATGTGTGCAAATTTGGGTCAAGGCGGAACTTGCTTTCAATGTATAATGAAACAGTATGGCAGGACTAACTGAAGAATGTGAAGTGGGTTTTCCTATGGCCATCCAGTACCTGGGTCAAAGGCTTATTGGGGTGCATAAGTCTTGGAAGCAGGGCAGGCCTTGCAGTTAATACATAAGAAAAAAGTATGGCAGGACCAACTGAAGATTGTGAAGTGGGTTTTCCTGTGGCCATCCATTACCTGGGTTCAAAGGCTTAATGGGGTGCATATGACGTGATAGCAGGGCAGGCTTTGCAGGTAATACATAAGAAAACAGTATGGTAGGACCAACTGAAGAATGTGAAGTGGGTTTACCTGTGGCCATCCAGTACCTGGATTCAAAGGCTTATTGGGGTTCAATATAACTTGATAGCAGGGCAGGCATTGCATTCAATTTATATAGCACCATTAATTCAATGGTGCTGTACAGGAGAAGGGATTACATCAAAATGCAAATAACACTTACAGTAAACAATCTAACAATGGCAGACTGGTACAGAGGGAAGAGGACCCTGCCCTTGTGGGCTTACATTCTACAGGATTATGGGGAAGGAGACAGTAGGTCGAGGGTTGCAGTAGCTCTGATGGAGTTGAGGTGGCTGTGTGGTCATTACAGGCGGTAAGCTTCTTTGAAGAGGTGGATTTTCAAGTTTCTTTTGAAGGATCCAAATGTGGTGGATAACCAGACGCATTGGGGCACAGAATTCCAGAGGATGGGGAATATTTGGGAGAAGTCTTGGAGGCAATTGGGTGAGGAGCGAATAAGCGTGTAGGAGAGAAGGAGGGCTTGGGAGGACCGGAGATTACATGAGGAAAGATATTGAGAGATTAGTTTGGAAATATATGGAGGAGAAAGGTTATGGATGACTTTGTAGGTCAGTGTTAGTAGTTTAAACTGGATATGCTGGGAAATTTGGAGCCAGTGAAGGGGTTTTCAAACAGGGGAAGCAGGAGTATAGCGAAGAGAGAGATTAATTAGTCAGGCAGCAGAGTTAAGAATGGACGGGAGGGGTGTGAAAGTGTTAGAGGGTAGGCCACATAGGAGGATGTTGCAGTAGTCGAGGCAGGAGATGGTTAGGGAATGCACATTTTGGTAGAGTGAGGGTTGAGGAAAGGACGGATTCTGGAAATATTTTTGAGCTGGAGGTGACAGGAGGTGGCAAGAGCTTGGATGTGCAGTTTGAAGGACAGGGCAGAGTCAAGGGTTACTCCGAGGCAGCTGATTTTGGGGACAGGGGAAAGTGTAATTTAATTTATTTTGATAGATAGATCAGATAGGGAAGTTATGCGAGATGGAGGAAAGATAATAAGTTCAGATTTGTCCACATTGAGCTTGAGGAAGCGAGAGGAAAAGAAGGAGGATATGGCTGATAGAAACTCTGGGATTCTGGAGAGCAGAGAGGTGACATCTGGGCCAGAGAGGTAGATCTGAGTGTCATCAGTATATAGATGATACTGGAAGCCATAGGACTTTATGAGTTGTCCAAGGCCGAGTGTATAGATTGAGAAGATTAAGGGCCCTAGGACAGATCCTCCTTAAGGGACACGAACAGAGAGGGGGCGAAGGTAGTATGGGAGTAGGAAATGCTAAATGTGCTTTTGGTAAGGTATGAGGAGATCCAAGATAGGGTAAGGTCTTTGACACCAAAGGAAGAGAGGATCCGTAGCAGGAAGCACAAGTGGTGAGGTGTAATTTGGAGAGAAGATGAGCAAGCTCTCCATCAGTGATTTTGGTGGGGGAAGTTATGGGGTTAGGGCATTGGTCTGGTATACAAAGGGGTTGTGGTGGTTTGAAAACAAAGACTTGCCTTGTTTGGTCTATCTTATTTTGAAGTGCATGGCAAAGTCCACGGCAACGATTAGGGAACTTAGAGGGGGAAGTGGTGGGCAGAGGAGGGAGTTAAAAGTGTTGAACAACTGTTTGGAGTTGTGGGATAAAGACGATACGAGGGATGTAAAATAGGCATGTTTAACAGAGGTGAGAGCTGATTTGAATGCAAGTGTTGCTTGTTTGAGTGCAGTGAGATCATCTTGCTAATGCGTTTTCTTCCATCGCCGTTCTGCAATTCTGGATACTTGCCGATGCTTTTTAGTGATGTTATTGTGCCAGGGTTGTCTATTGATTTGTCGCACTCTGCTATGCATGACAGGGGCGACTGTGTCAATAGCTGATGCGAGAGTGGCATTGTAGAACGCAGTGGCACTGTCTGTGTCGTGAAATGAGGATATGGATGTTAATGGTAGGATAGAAGTAACGGATATAGCGTGCACTCTGTCAGAGACTTGGGGTGCAGGTATAACGGACCAAATGGTCTCATAGATAGCTAAATATAAATTTCACCGCACTCTCACAGGGTAGGATAGAGTCAGAGAGTGTGTGAGTGTCTAGGTGTGTACGTTTCCTGTGTGGGTGCGCATGTTGCTGGATATGAGTGACAGGTGAGGAGGACAGGGGTGAGAAAGTGAGTAGACGGTGGTCAGATAGAGGGAGAGGGGAGTTTGTGAAGTTTGATAGGGAGAAGAGACGGGTGAAGACCAGGTATAATGTATGTCTGTCTGTGTGGGTGGCTGAGGAGGACCACTGAGTAAGTCGAAAAAATGAAGTAAGGAACAGGAGTTTGGAGGCTGCTGACTGGTGGGTGTCAATGGGAATGTTGAAGTCACCCATGATGATGATGGTAATGTCAGCAGACAGAAAGTGAAGGAGTCAAGTGGAGAATTGGTCAATAAATGCAGTGGTCGGGCCCGGAGGTTGGTATATGACAGCCATTTGGAAGTTGTAGGTGGAGTAGATGCGGACTTCAAAAGAGGGGAGGATAAGGGAAGGTAGAGGTGGGATTGGGTTAAAGGTACAGTTGGAAGAAAGGAGAAGGCCCACTCCTCCACCATGTTTGTTGCCAGGGCAAGGAGTGTGAGTGAAGTGGAGGCCACCGTAACATAGTGCAGCAGGGGAGGCTATGTCAGAGGGTGGCAGTTATGTTTCGGTGATGCCCAGAAAGAAAAGATTGCAAGAGGTAAAGATGTCGTGAATCACGTGGAATTTATTGCAGATGGACCATAGTGATCCAGAGAGAGGATGCAGGGGGGTGGGCGTCATTGACACGGATTTGAGGTGGGCAAGATTTCGGGTGTTTATATTGGGTAGGGATAGGAGGGGGTAGTAATGGGAGGTATGAGCTGTGGGGGTCCTGGATTAGGAGATATGTCACCAGAAGTGAGGAGAAGCAGAGAGAGACAGAGCAGGTGTGAAGAGAGTGGGTGGCTTGTTTTGTGGTTTATTAGGAGAGATCTGAGGTTGAGGAGCAGGTCAGCGGAGGAGGTCAGGTGGGAGGCAAGAGAGAAGGAGAGATTATTACTTGGTTAGAGGGTGCTGGGGTTTGGGGATAGCGAAGAAGAGTGAGGAGCAATGGAGCCAAAACTGTTAGAGCGTATGTCAGCATGATGAGGGTAAGTGTGGTGGAAAGGGAAAGAAATGTAGTACATTTATTAACAGTGGTTAGTCTTACCTTCTGTTCACTTCTGGCTCACTTCAGGCATATTTCTGCTGTTATCCTTTTAGAGACATCCTTCTAGAGGCAGATTACGGTCCAGACAGACCTGTGTCTCTGAATTTATAACAAGCTAAGAGCACATGAAATAGGCCAGGTGTGATCAGGAGGGAGGGGCAGCGGGGAGACTGGTCACAGACACAGAAGTGGAGTAATTAAAAGTCAGAAGTAATAATAGCCCTTTAAGAATATTAATGCCTCCTGATGCCCCTCTAAAATAGGCTTTGTAACTTTAAGAGTCCCTCCTTCATAAATGAAACAAGATGTGTCTCCCTATGTGTTACACACCACATGGCCAGCTAGGATTACTAAATGTTACAATGACATTTTCTAGTGAATGCATTTATATTGGTTGAAAGCAATGTTAAAGTTGAAAAACGCATCAAAAATGCTGAGTGTGAACATAGTGGAGGAACATTTTGGTCTGGGGTTAATTATTTTGCCTTATATACAAGTCATTACCATGGAAAGGATGTACCTTAACATGTTTCCCAGCAAAATCTATTTTGGTTTAGTTTTTGTATGTTTTTTGGTGCATCTGTAAAAATGTAAAAATGGCGTGAAACTCTGATAACATTGCTTACAGCTGTGACCTAGGAGTCAGAAATGCTTCCAGGGGCGATCCCCATGATGTTCCCGTGTTATTTGAGCAGTGTTTCCATCATTTTCAGATGTTTTTAGACCTTAAAAGGACCCCCGGGGGGATCGTGGTAAAAATACTCGGGTTTCCCATAGACTTACATTGGGCTCACTGCTCGGGTCGAGTAGTCGAATATTCCAATTTGCTCGACCCGAGCAACGAGCACTCGAGCATTTTAGTGCTTGCTTATCACTAGTGCACAACCATTCAGGGCAGAACTAAACAATGTACTATAAAACTGCAGTAGCATCATACACAGTGAAGAAGCAGTGACCCACAAATTCAAACACAAAAGTCTCTTTTAATGTGTTTCTTCACAGCATTAAAGTCCAATTCACATAAATGCATATAACTTCAGTGGATATTATCAGTGACCAGTTTACACCAGTTCAAAGCAATACATATCACATGGCTTTAGATTTTCGGTCCCTAAACAGGCCAGACTTCACTTGTCCAGTTTCCCTGGGTGACCGCACGCCATCTCAGTCTCTATACGTCTCAATACACACAGCCTCATATGTTGCAGACACTACACATGCCAGCCCTCCTCTGACTAGTTCTTGTGGGTGTCCTGCATCGCTGTATCACAGTCTCTTTACAGACTCTTTACTCACACAGTCATACACAGATCAGGATATCCTCCGGATAGCAGCTGGGCACCATATCCACCTGTTTGCAATCGTTGCACATGCTAGTCCTCTTTCGGGTACAGGACATCCAACTCCGAGCACAGGACTGTCCACATCCAACTCCTACGGGTACAGGACATTCACATCCGAGACCAGTACCATGGAAGACTTGCATCTCTGTGTATGCTGCGGGTGCCAGGCTATTCAGCTGCCCTGGGTGCTGGCCTCCATGCATTCTGCAGACCAGCACACACCAGACTGACACTGACGTGCACCTCGCGCACCTGGCCTCCTGGCCAGACACCTGACACACCCATACCCCTTACTTCAGGGTTTTTAAACACACAAACCTGTGGCCTTCAGCCACCTGAAAAACCTGGACCGGAGATCCGTGACTCTCATCTACACCTATGGACTTCATCCGTCTGCATGCATGAGGAGAACAAACAGCGCCCCTAGCTGTATCAGAGGCCACAGCCTCACAGTACCCATAATTGTAATGAACCATCCCTCATGGCCCATATATCAGCAATCACTGCACTCAAATGCACTTGAACAGTTCTGCCTTTATATTTGCATACTTCTATTAGAAAAAAAAGGAATCTTGTGCTGTATATATAAAGCATTGAAAAGAATTTGCCATATCCTAGCCAAAACCCCTTTTAGCTTTTGCTTCTGCATTAACGTTTAATAGTTTAATGGTGTGAGATTTCTCAAAAGGGAATCACTACTGAAATCCTTATAAAATTTAAAAAGTTGAAAAAATGTCATGCAATACAACAAAATCAAGAGGGTCCTTTTAACAGTTTCAAAGATAAACTGTTTATTGCGAGACACAAAAGACAAATCTAATGATGTTTATCTTCACTTATCGAAACAATTGCAACCAATACAGAACGAGTCAATTCAGAAATACCATTAGAAAAATCATTTTATTTTCTGCGTGAAAAGTTATTGAATTGTACAGTAAATGAATTTGTCCCGAGGTGTTACTACTCTCGCTTACATATGGCTGTGAAAATACTGTCGAAACTGCAATTTGTTTGTTCTGACAGTCTAATGTAAGATAAACATCTTCTTTGCCTTCTGTCTACACTTTTTTCAAACCTTCATCTTCATGTTCAATCTCACCAGTGATTTATTTCTGATCTTTTAAATTGAAACTTTAGCAGAAAATTGTCCGTCATTCACTGCTATCATTTAGATAAGTGATCCACACAGCTCTTTGATCTACTCATGAACCTGGTTAACATCTGGCTTATTCTGAACTGGTGAATAATCGGGGCTGTTATCTGTTAAGAGACATTAGGTAAAAAGGACAATTTGATCCTTAGCTGTGATTATTGTGGACTGAAGTACCTTAATATAAAGCTAAGTTATTCTATGGCAAATGTTAAAACAGTGTCTATCATGATTAAATTATCCAATGCGACAAGATATTTCCAAATTAATACCATTTATGGAATTATTAGTCTATTGTGATTCGAAACTGCAATAGTTAAATTGTAAAATTGATAATATTAATGCATTTCATTTACTGCCTTGTAGTTAATATCATGCTTCAAAGGGTTCCTCACTTTGGTTCTCCAGGTGGTCTGTTTTTCTTAATCTCTATCAATACACATAAAATGACCGCTCAGCAACTAACTGGCTAAAGTGGGTCACTACTACAGCACGTGATTGGCTGAACAGTCACTTCCTAAGTGTGCACAATGAACATGAAAACCTGCTTGAGATCCAGGAAAGTCTGAAGAAGAGCAGCTGGGAATTGGAGATGTACTACTTTTTTCATTTAACCATTTTCCCCATTTAATACTAATTTTTAGTATTTTTAATTGTGGTGTGATCCTTAAATAAAATAAGCATGTCAAATTATTATTTTTTTACACATTTTACCTATTTTATAGTCCTATAATTAACCCCTCAATCCCATATGACGTACTATCCCGTTGAGGTGACCTGGGGCTTAATTCCCAGTGACCGGATAGTATGTCATAGTCGATCGCGGCCGGGTGTCAGCTGACTATCGCAGCTGACATCTGGCACTATGTGCCAGGAATGGTAACAAACCGCTCCTGGATCGCAGCATTCCGACTAACTCATCTTTGCTACATCACTGAGATTCTGCAATTCTACTGATCAGATCAGAAATGGACTCTATGACAAATATTTATATTCTATATCACTGACTTAAATTTGTTTTACAGCGTCAGCATTGCATTGGGCTGTCTGACAAACTTACGAGGGGCGTTCATTAAAGATTTCCCCTTCCTGTGGACTGAGAGCAATGAAACTTGTCACATTTATTAGTCCTGCTTTACATAGGTGCCACCTAGGGGCAAACATTTCTCCCATGTCTTTAAGAAACTCTAAACACCTCACTTGTAGGAGTCAATAGATTGCTCCAAAAGCAACATTGTGTCTTCAGAAATCAAAGTCTCATCATCTGAAAAATGCTTGCCCTTCAAAAATAATTGTTGGAAAGAGGTGAAAGTCCGATGGTGCAAAGTTGGGAAAATACGGGGAATGCGGTAGAATTTCAAAGCCATAGGAGCATGCTTCCACTTGGGCAACATGTGAGTTGTGAACAAGGGCATTGTCCTGCAGAAGGCAGACACCTTTGATGGGCATGCCACATCCCTTGGTTTTGATGACCTGCGACAATTTCCGCAGCAGTGAAGCATAGTATGCCCAAGTGATCATGGTACCCTTTCCTGCTGAGGTTTGGACCCGAGCCTTCTTTGGAGGCCGTGAGTTATGATGCTTCCATTGCATTAACTGGAAATTAGCTGTTTGCACCAAAATCCTACCACATTTGAATTGACAATGCCAGTTCTTGACTATATCATATGATGGGAACTCATTACCATAAACCTCTTACATCTCATTGAACGTCTCCTTTGGTGTGGTGCCTTTCACGTAAAGGAACTTTGTGACTGCTCTGTATTCAACTGGGTCCATTAGCAAGCCTCACATCACTTCAGCACCTGTAAAATCAGTTCTGAGATGGAAATTGGCATGTATCCTATAAAGACTGATATCATTACACATGTGCAGTTTCAGCATCCTGTGATAAATAGAAGTGGGTCAGGGGTAATCTTTAATGAATGCCCGTCGTAGCTTTACATCTTAGGCAACTCTCGATTGGATTCTGCTGCAAAGTTTGAGCCACAACAGCCCAATTTGTTCCAGCTATGTCGCCTTACTGCTAGAGTTCAGAAAAAAGATTTGCAGGACCCTGATCCAATGGCCACTGTAAATGTCCTTCTACCTGCTGGCATACCTGGTGCTTTCCATTTAGTAGGTCTAACACAAAGTTTTTGTTGTGGTGGATAAATTACATGAAGCTGAACATAGTCATCAGAAGAAAAAGATAAAGTAATAATCTTGATATAATATATTAAGATAAAGACTAGTAGGAAGATATCACACATCTTACCCACACCAAGAATCACCAAGGGATCTAGCCTCTTTATCACTCCCCAGCTAAAGCTCATCTGTTAATGTAATGAAGCTCACAAAGCAGCCAAGCTGTGGAAAGGGATAAAACAAGAGACCGATCAGTGGATTTCCCTGCTGAACCTCCAACTAGGTTAGGTTTTGTGCGATAACGCAGGTCTGCAAAAAAAAATTTTTCAAGAGCCGTTTTGGTTATTCCACGTAATCTTTATGTTTTTAAGTGCGCTGAATCCGAAAATGACCTCCGTTTTGTCATTGGACATCACGTTTTCTGACAATTTAAGTAACTATGTTAAATAAGACAATACCTCAAAATAAATGAAAATAGACTCATAAAATTAATTTTTTATTGCAAATGTTTCTTGAAAATCTTTTTTTAACTGCAATAAGCTCACTAACACACACTAAAATCGATTATTCTTCCCTGTGAGGCTTCTCTTGGTACATTTACGCTTGTGAGAAGCATCTGGAATGTCTCTCTGAAGTGTCCAACAGTAGTCTGCCATCATTGTAATGCTCCATCTTCCCTGGTATCTTTTTTCCATCTCTTTAATGTCCTGGTGGAATCGTACACCTTGCTCTTCACTCACAGCTCCCAAATTTTCAGGAAAGTTGTCAAGGTGGGAATGGAGGAAATGCACTTTCAAACTCATCAGGTAACCTAAAGCTTGAAATGCTTTCAGCATTCGTCCGATGAATTGTAGTCAGGGTCTTGTATATCTTCAATGCATTGATGTGAATTAATTAATAGTAATTTTGACTTTCAAAACGCTAAGATAAAAAAATACCCAAAATTTTGAAAAGTATACTAAATTTGAAGAGAATTTTGCATTTTGTGGCAAATTCTGACGTCCAGGATTTTTTTCAATATTTTTTTTAATTTTCAGCACACCAAAATACATGGAAATTAGATGAAAATAATCAAACAGCTTTTTATCGCAGACCTGTGTAATGGATTTAACTTGGTGGCGGATTTAAAGTTCGGCAAGCTGGTACACGTTCCATGCATGGCCGACATGCTGAACTTGGCTGTACAGCATTTTTTTTAAACATAGACCAGACTAGCTGGACCTACTTGCTAAGATACACCGTGTCAGCACATATTTCCGAAAGTCATCTCAGGCTTTTTTCAATCTAGCTTGACTGCAGCAGCATTTTCATTTGCCTCATCATCACTAATTGATTTGTAACCTGCCCACAAGCTGGAAAACAAAATATGTTGGCAAGACTTAGTGAGCAGCAGAGGGCAGTGTCTGAATTCCAGCTTCTCAATGACCATCAGAGTAACACTCAGCCCCCACACATAACAACTGCGGAGTGGGTGTGGATCGCTGACATATGTGAGGTTCTTCAAAACTTTGAGTATGGCACCAAGATGGAGAGCAATGATGACGCCATTATTAGCATAACCATTCCACTTCTCTGTCTATAAAAACATGCACTGCAGAATCTCAATTAGGAAGCTCTTAATGCCGAGCATGTGGCTACAGAGCAAGATCTTACTGCGGCTGATACTACACAGCCCAGCCTCTAACAATTTTCTCAGGCCACATTGGGTGATGACAAGGAACAGGAGGAGGAGGAGGAACAGAAGTTTTTGGTTTGCGCTACAGAGAGGACTTCCAATCCCAATGGAAAATGCAGACAGGCTGAATCTTCTAAAATTGAACAAATGCTGGATTTCTTCTGACTTTTTAAATCCTTATGAATGACAGCAATTTAATGTAAATGCAACCCAAATGTTATTTTTGGGAAGTTGTCATAACGTTCATCCCTTACCATCCAAACCCATTTTGTTCAGTGAATCACCTCCTCCTCCTGCTTCTTCAACAAGTACTTAGTGTTCATCTGTGTATACCTCACGTGGGTAATATTTTGAACTTTTTGAAAACTTTGCACATTGTGCAATGGCAAAATTGTACTCCCTATCTCTACCTCTTGTAATAACTACTAATTGTATTGTGGTGTCCCCATCATGACGTCTTTTAGCTGGTCTGATAGAGACCCCCTGAGTAACATTTGGAAACCTTTGTACATTGTGAAAATATCAAATTTCTACTCTCAATCTCTAGATATTCTATTATTACAATTTTTTTTAATTGTCTTGTCATTCTCACAGTCTTTTTAAGCATGTATGTGGTAGCCTGATGTTGATTTTTGGGTCTGCACTTCGATATTTTGGAACATGAATGCATTTATATGCACCACACAATTCTTCAGGTTTTAGCCTAACACAAAACAATAATGTGAGTAATGAAACATGCTCTCTATATATATGCTGCTAGTTCAAAAACTGTACCCACGCATCCCTTTATAAAGGGAAATTTCACATAATACCTCTGTTAGCATATGCCTTATACTGCTCATATACACAGCACTACTGGGAGGTGGGCAGAATGCTTGAGTGAAAAATCTGTATCTGATGGTGAAATCACTGGTGCTTGCCCTGTGTTACTCCCTTCCCAATCTGCTGTACAGGAAGGAGGCGCTGATGATTCCTGTCCACAATCTACAGTTGCACAGACACAACAGTCAGCAACCACGTCCAGTTCATTGTCCCATCACAGCGTTTTGTTGTCCCTTGTTAGCATATATGTCTGTTCATAAATTATTCATTAGATAGTGCATATATATTCGTTAGCACTTTACATTGATCGGTGCTGGACAAAGACCATTGCTGACTTCTCCTGGCTCCTAAATGTGACTTCTGTCTTACATTTTCTAAATTTGGGTCCTTACAAAATAATGGTGGTGGGGTATTGGCCAGTTTGTGTACATTTTAAGCACATCTTAGAGACTAGGTTAATACACTCTACAGACCTATTCAGGCTGCAACCTTTCACATATTGGAACATGGTCATTGCCACGCTAAGGCCTTTACTTGAGCTCTGTAGCACTACCTGTCATCTGAGTAATACACTCCACAGACCTCGACACTCTTTGGGACATATAATTTATCCATTATTTCTGAAAACCATGCAAAAGGTACATTCTGCCTGGTTGGGTAGTTTCCAGGAAAAGTGCATAGGCTTGTGCAGATTGGTCAATGGCACTCCTGTCTCTTTCCTTTGAGAAGGATGCTTTCAAGTAAAATGAGGCTTGTACATGTTCCTGACATGGGTTTCAGGCCTGACAGACTGACCATAATACAGGCCCTTGCTTACATACACTGTATTCAGAATTTGATTCAAATGCTTTTCATGTCTGGTACAATCTAAATTACTGGCATTGATCATACATCTCCCGCAACTCCTGTATTATATTCACCTTACAGCGGCTTTACCTGCTATGACAATTATTCCATTGGGATCCGGTAGCAAAAATGTACTGTAAAGCTTACAAAACAAAGGTTTCACAGCACCTGCTGACCCTCTGAAAATTTGAGGCGAAGACCTCATAATGTCATGGCGGTGGATATGATGGTCGTGTTTGAAATGGCATTGTACAGTGATGGGGAATATGCATTCCCCTATCTTGCTAACTACTTGGCATGAGGTAGGGACCTCCGAGATGGCAAGGGTGACCATGATGTCCATAGTATATTTTTTTTAAATTTACCCCATATGGGGAAATGTTTGTCAGCCCATACACTTTGTGTATGGGCTGTGTATGGGCAATACAAGACATGGAGACCAGCTCCTTTAAATTGGGCCTAGTTTTTAATGAGGCCTTCCTCGACCTCTCATCATTTTCCACCACTAGATCACCAGAGTTCAGGTGTTCCGTGCTGCTACAGGCAGTCAATTTTTTGGCAGGGGTGTCTATGATACCCATAGTGTATTTTTAAAAAATGTTCCCCCCTTTGAAAAATGTTTGTCAGCCCATGCACTGCGTGCATGGGCATTACAAGTCTAGGAGACACACTCCTTTACATTGGGCCTAGTTTTTAATGAGGCCTTCAGCAATGTCTCCTCATTCTCCACCATTAGATCACCAGGCTTAACGTCTTCTGTGCTGCTTTAGACAGTCAATTTTTTTTACAAGGGTGTCTATGATGCCCATAGTATATTTTTTTTTAAAATGTACCCCCCTTGGCGAAATGTTTGTCAGCCCATACATTTAGTGTATGGGGATTACAAGTCTAGGAGACCCACTCCTTTAAATTGGGCCTAGTTTTTAATGAGGCCTTCAGCACTGTCTCCTCATTCTCCACCACTAGATCACCAGGCTTAACGTCTTCTGTACTGCTTCAGAAAGTCAATTTTTTGGCAAGGGTGTCTATGATGCCCATAGTATATTTTTTTAAAAATTTACCCCCCTTGGGGAAATGTTTGTCAGCCCATACACTTAGTGTATGGGGATTACAAGTCTAGGAGACCCACTCCTTTAAATTGGGCCTAGTTTTTAATGAAGCCTTCAGCAATGTCTCCTCATTCTCCACCACTAGACCACCAGGCTTAACATCTTCTGTGCTGCTACAGACAGTCAATTTTTTGGCAAGGTTGTCTGTGATGCCCATAGTATATTTTTTTTAAAAATTGACCCCCCTTGGGGAAATTCTTGTCAGCCCATGCACTGTGCGTATGGGCATTATAAGTCTAGGAGACACACTCATTTACATTGTGCCTAGTTTTTAATGAGGCTTTCAGCAATGTCTCCTCATTCTCCACCACTAGATCACCAGGCTTAATGTATTCTGTGCTGCTTCAGACAGTCAGTTTGTTGGCAAGGGTGACTATGATGTCCATATTTTTTTTAAATTTACCCCATATGGGGAAATATTTGTCAGCCCATACACTTTGATTATGGGCTGAGTATGGGCAATACAAGACTTGGAGACCCGCTCCTTTAAATTGGGCCTTGTTTTTAATGAGGCCTTCCTCGACCTCTCATCATTTTCCACCACTAGATCACCAGATTTCAAGTGTTCCCTGCTTCTACAGGCAGTCAGTTTTTTGGCAAGGGTGTCTATGATGCACATAATGTATTTTTTAAAAATGTACCCCCCTTTGGGAAATGTTTGTCTGCCCATGCACCGCGTGTATGGGCATTACAAGTCTAGGAGACACACGCCTTTACATTGGGCCTAGTTTTTAATGAGGCCTTCAGCAATGTCTCCTCATTTTTCATCACTAGATCACCAGGCTTAACGTCTTCTGTGCTGCTTCAGACAGTCAATTTTTTTGGCAAGGGTGTCTATGATGCCAATAGTATATTTTTTAAAAATTTACCCCCCTTGGGGAAATGTTTGTCAGCACATATATGTAGTGTATGGGAATTACAAGTATAGGAGACCCGCTCCTTTAAATTAGGCCTAGTTTTTAATGAGGCCTTCAGCAATGTCTCCTTATTCTCCACAACTAGACCACCAGGCTTAACATCTTCTGTGCTGCTTCAGACAGTCAATTTTTTGGCAAGGGTGTCTATGATGCCCATAGTATATTTTTAGAAAGGTACCCCCCATGGTGAAATGTTTCTCAGCTCATGCACTTCGTGTATGGTCGTTACAAGCCTAGTAGAACCGTTCTTTATCATTGGGCCTAGTTTTTAATTAAGTCTTCCTCCACCTCTCATCATTTTCCACCTCTAGATCACCAGGGTTCACGTGTTCCGTACTGCTACAGACAGTAAATTTTTTGGCAAGGATGTCTGTGATCCCAATTAAATATTTTTTTACAAATGTATCCCCCATGGGGAAATGTTTGTCAGCCCATACACTTAGTGTATGGGCATTCTAAGACTTGGAGACACACTCCTTTGTACAGTTTTTTTTATGAGGCCCTCCTCCTTGTTTCTTCCAAAGGGGATTGGGATGTGTGCAAATTTGGGTCAAGGCGGAACTTGCTTTCAATGTATAATGAAACAGTATGGCAGGACTAACTGAAGAATGTGAAGTGGGTTTTCCTATGGCCATCCAGTACCTGGGTCAAAGGCTTATTGGGGTGCATAAGTCTTGGAAGCAGGGCAGGCCTTGCAGTTAATACATAAGAAAAAAGTATGGCAGGACCAACTGAAGATTGTGAAGTGGGTTTTCCTGTGGCCATCCATTACCTGGGTTCAAAGGCTTAATGGGGTGCATATGACGTGATAGCAGGGCAGGCTTTGCAGGTAATACATAAGAAAACAGTATGGTAGGACCAACTGAAGAATGTGAAGTGGGTTTACCTGTGGCCATCCAGTACCTGGATTCAAAGGCTTATTGGGGTTCAATATAACTTGATAGCAGGGCAGGCATTGCATTCAATTTATATAGCACCATTAATTCAATGGTGCTGTACAGGAGAAGGGATTACATCAAAATGCAAATAACACTTACAGTAAACAATCTAACAATGGCAGACTGGTACAGAGGGAAGAGGACCCTGCCCTTGTGGGCTTACATTCTACAGGATTATGGGGAAGGAGACAGTAGGTCGAGGGTTGCAGTAGCTCTGATGGAGCTGAGGTGGCTGTGTGGTCATTACAGGCGGTAAGCTTCTTTGAAGAGGTGGATTTTCAAGTTTCTTTTGAAGGATCCAAATGTGGTGGATAACCAGACGCATTGGGGCACAGAATTCCAGAGGATGGGGAATATTTGGGAGAAGTCTTGGAGGCAATTGGGTGAGGAGCGAATAAGCGTGTAGGAGAGAAGGAGGGCTTGGGAGGACCGGAGATTACATGAGGAAAGATATTGAGAGATTAGTTTGGAAATATATGGAGGAGAAAGGTTATGGATGACTTTGTAGGTCAGTGTTAGTAGTTTAAACTGGATATGCTGGGAAATTTGGAGCCAGTGAAGGGGTTTTCAAACAGGGGAAGCAGGAGTATAGCGAAGAGAGAGATTAATTAGTCAGACAGCAGAGTTAAGAATGGACGGGAGGGGTGTGAAAGTGTTAGAGGGTAGGCCACATAGGAGGATGTTGCAGTAGTCGAGGCAGGAGATGGTTAGGGAATGCACATTTTGGTAGAGTGAGGGTTGAGGAAAGGACGGATTCTGGAAATATTTTTGAGCTGGAGGTGACAGGAGGTGGCAAGAGCTTGGATGTGCAGTTTGAAGGACAGGGCAGAGTCAAGGGTTACTCCGAGGCAGCTGATTTTGGGGACAGGGGAAAGTGTAATTTAATTTATTTTGATAGATAGATCAGATAGGGAAGTTATGCGAGATGGAGGAAAGATAATAAGTTCAGATTTGTCCACATTGAGCTTGAGGAAGCGAGAGGAAAAGAAGGAGGATATGGCTGATAGAAACTCTGGGATTCTGGAGAGCAGAGAGGTGACATCTGGGCCAGAGAGGTAGATCTGAGTGTCATCAGTATATAGATGATACTGGAAGCCATAGGACTTTATGAGTTGTCCAAGGCCGAGTGTATAGATTGAGAAGATTAAGGGCCCTAGGACAGATCCTCCTTAAGGGACACGAACAGAGAGGGGGCGAAGGTAGTATGGGAGTAGGAAATGCTAAATGTGCTTTTGGTAAGGTATGAGGAGATCCAAGATAGGGTAAGGTCTTTGACACCAAAGGAAGAGAGGATCCGTAGCAGGAAGCACAAGTGGTGAGGTGTAATTTGGAGAGAAGATGAGCAAGCTCTCCATCAGTGATTTTGGTGGGGGAAGTTATGGGGTTAGGGCATTGGTCTGGTATACAAAGGGGTTGTGGTGGTTTGAAAACAAAGACTTGCCTTGTTTGGTCTATCTTATTTTGAAGTGCATGGCAAAGTCCTCGGCAACGATTAGGGAACTTAGAGGGGGAAGTGGTGGGCAGAGGAGGGAGTTAAAAGTGTTGAACAACTGTTTGGAGTTGTGGGATAAAGACGATACGAGGGATGTAAAATAGGCATGTTTAACAGAGGTGAGAGCTGATTTGAATGCAAGTGTTGCTTGTTTGAGTGCAGTGAGATCATCTTGCTAATGCGTTTTCTTCCATCGCCGTTCTGCAATTCTGGATACTTGCCGATGCTTTTTAGTGATGTTATTGTGCCAGGGTTGTCTATTGATTTGTCGCACTCTGCTATGCATGACAGGGGCGACTGTGTCAATAGCTGATGCGAGAGTGGCATTGTAGAACGCAGTGGCACTGTCTGTGTCGTGAAATGAGGATATGGATGCTAATGGTAGGATAGAAGTAACGGATATAGCGTGCACTCTGTCAGAGACTTGGGGTGCAGGTATAACGGACCAAATGGTCTCATAGATAGCTAAATATAAATTTCACCGCACTCTCACAGGGTAGGATAGAGTCAGAGAGTGTGTGAGTGTCTAGGTGTGTACGTTTCCTGTGTGGGTGCGCATGTTGCTGGATATGAGTGACAGGTGAGGAGGACAGGGGTGAGAAAGTGAGTAGACGGTGGTCAGATAGAGGGAGAGGGGAGTTTGTGAAGTTAGATAGGGAGAAGAGACGGGTGAAGACCAGGTATAATGTATGTCTGTCTGTGTGGGTGGCTGAGGAGGACCACTGAGTAAGTCGAAAAAATGAAGTAAGGAACAGGAGTTTGGAGGCTGCTGACTGGTGGGTGTCAATGGGAATGTTGAAGTCACCCATGATGATGATGGTAATGTCAGCAGACAGAAAGTGAAGGAGTCAAGTGGAGAATTGGTCAATAAATGCAGTGGTCGGGCCCGGAGGTTGGTATATGACAGCCATTTGGAAGTTGTAGGTGGAGTAGATGCGGACTTCAAAAGAGGGGAGGATAAGGGAAGGTAGAGGTGGGATTGGGTTAAAGGTACAGTTGGAAGAAAGGAGAAGGCCCACTCCTCCACCATGTTTGTTGCCAGGGCAAGGAGTGTGAGTGAAGTGGAGGCCACCGTAACATAGTGCAGCAGGGGAGGCTATGTCAGAGGGTGGCAGTTATGTTTCGGTGATGCCCAGAAAGAAAAGATTGCAAGAGGTAAAGATGTCGTGAATCACGTGGAATTTATTGCAGATGGACCATAGTGATCCAGAGAGAGGATGCAGGGGGGTGGGCGTCATTGACACGGATTTGAGGTGGGCAAGATTTCGGGTGTTTATATTGGGTAGGGATAGGAGGGGGTAGTAATGGGAGGTATGAGCTGTGGGGGTCCTGGATTAGGAGATATGTCACCAGAAGTGAGGAGAAGCAGAGAGAGACAGAGCAGGTGTGAAGAGAGTGGGTGGCTTGTTTTGTGGTTTATTAGGAGAGATCTGAGGTTGAGGAGCAGGTCAGCGGAGGAGGTCAGGTGGGAGGCAAGAGAGAAGGAGAGATTATTACTTGGTTAGAGGGTGCTGGGGTTTGGGGATAGCGAAGAAGAGTGAGGAGCAATGGAGCCAAAACTGTTAGAGCGTATGTCAGCATGATGAGGGTAAGTGTGGTGGAAAGGGAAAGAAATGTAGTACATTTATTAACAGTGGTTAGTCTTACCTTCTGTTCACTTCTGGCTCACTTCAGGCATATTTCTGCTGTTATCCTTTTAGAGACATCCTTCTAGAGGCAGATTACGGTCCAGACAGACCTGTGTCTCTGAATTTATAACAAGCTAAGAGCACATGAAATAGGCCAGGTGTGATCAGGAGGGAGGGGCAGCGGGGAGACTGGTCACAGACACAGAAGTGGAGTAATTAAAAGTCAGAAGTAATAATAGCCCTTTAAGAATATTAATGCCTCCTGATGCCCCTCTAAAATAGGCTTTGTAACTTTAAGAGTCCCTCCTTCATAAATGAAACAAGATGTGTCTCCCTATGTGTTACACACCACATGGCCAGCTAGGATTACTAAATGTTACAATGACATTTTCTAGTGAATGCATTTATATTGGTTGAAAGCAATGTTAAAGTTGAAAAACGCATCAAAAATGCTGAGTGTGAACATAGTGGAGGAACATTTTGGTCTGGGGTTAATTATTTTGCCTTATATACAAGTCATTACCATGGAAAGGATGTACCTTAACATGTTTCCCAGCAAAATCTATTTTGGTTTAGTTTTTGTATGTTTTTTGGTGCATCTGTAAAAATGTAAAAATGGCGTGAAACTCTGATAACATTGCTTACAGCTGTGACCTAGGAGTCAGAAATGCTTCCAGGGGCGATCCCCATGATGTTCCCGTGTTATTTGAGCAGTGTTTCCATCATTTTCAGATGTTTTTAGACCTTAAAAGGACCCCCGGGGGGATCGTGGTAAAAATACTCGGGTTTCCCATAGACTTACATTGGGCTCACTGCTCGGGTCGAGTAGTCGAATATTCCAATTTGCTCGACCCGAGCAACGAGCACTCGAGCATTTTAGTGCTTGCTTATCACTAGTGCACAACCATTCAGGGCAGAACTAAACAATGTACTATAAAACTGCAGTAGCATCATACACAGTGAAGAAGCAGTGACCCACAAATTCAAACACAAAAGTCTCTTTTAATGTGTTTCTTCACAGCATTAAAGTCCAATTCACATAAATGCATATAACTTCAGTGGATATTATCAGTGACCAGTTTACACCAGTTCAAAGCAATACATATCACATGGCTTTAGATTTTCGGTCCCTAAACAGGCCAGACTTCACTTGTCCAGTTTCCCTGGGTGACCGCACGCCATCTCAGTCTCTATACGTCTCAATACACACAGCCTCATATGTTGCAGACACTACACATGCCAGCCCTCCTCTGACTAGTTCTTGTGGGTGTCCTGCATCGCTGTATCACAGTCTCTTTACAGACTCTTTACTCACACAGTCATACACAGATCAGGATATCCTCCGGATAGCAGCTGGGCACCATATCCACCTGTTTGCAATCGTTGCACATGCTAGTCCTCTTTCGGGTACAGGACATCCAACTCCGAGCACAGGACTGTCCACATCCAACTCCTACGGGTACAGGACATCCACATCCGAGACCAGTACCATGGAAGACTTGCATCTCTGTGTATGCTGCGGGTGCCAGGCTATTCAGCTGCCCTGGGTGCTGGCCTCCATGCACTCTGCAGACCAGCACACACCAGACTGACACTGACGTGCACCTCGCACACCTGGCCTCCTGGCCAGACACCTGACACACCCATACCCCTTACTGCAGGGTTTTTAAACACACAAACCTGTGGCCTTCAGCCACCTGAAAAACCCAGACCGGAGATCCGTGACTCTCATGCACACCTATGGACTTCATCCGTCTGCATGCATGAGGAGAACAAACAGCGCCCCTAGCTGTATCAGAGGCCACAGCCTCACAGTACCCATAATTGTAATGAACCATCCCTCATGGCCCATATATCAGCAATCACTGCACTCAAATGCACTTGAACAGTTCTGCCTATATATTTGCATACTTCTATTAGAAAAAAAAGGAATCTTGTGCTGTATATATAAAGCATTGAAAAGAATTTGCCATATCCTAGCCAAAACCCCTTTTAGCTTTTGCTTCTGCATTAACGTTTAATAGTTTAATGGTGTGAGATTTCTCAAAAGGGAATCACTACTGAAATCCTTATAAAATTTAAAAAGTTGAAAAAATGTCATGCAATACAACAAAATCAAGAGGGTCCTTTTAACAGTTTCAAAGATAAACTGTTTATTGCGAGACACAAAAGACAAATCTAATGATGTTTATCTTCACTTATCGAAACAATTGCAACCAATACAGAACGAGTCAATTCAGAAATACCATTAGAAAAATCATTTTATTTTCTGCGTGAAAAGTTATTGAATTGTACAGTAAATGAATTTGTCCCGAGGTGTTACTACTCTCGCTTACATATGGCTGTGAAAATACTGTCGAAACTGCAATTTGTTTGTTCTGACAGTCTAATGTAAGATAAACATCTTCTTTGCCTTCTGTCTACACTTTTTTCAAACCTTCATCTTCATGTTCAATCTCACCAGTGATTTATTTCTGATCTTTTAAATTGAAACTTTAGCAGAAAATTGTCCGTCATTCACTGCTATCATTTAGATAAGTGATCCACACAGCTCTTTGATCTACTCATGAACCTGGTTAACATCTGGCTTATTCTGAACTGGTGAATAATCGGGGCTGTTATCTGTTAAGAGACATTAGGTAAAAAGGACAATTTGATCCTTAGCTGTGATTATTGTGGACTGAAGTACCTTAATATAAAGCTAAGTTATTCTATGGCAAATGTTAAAACAGTGTCTATCATGATTAAATTATCCAATGCGACAAGATATTTCCAAATTAATACCATTTATGGAATTATTAGTCTATTGTGATTCGAAACTGCAATAGTTAAATTGTAAAATTGATAATATTAATGCATTTCATTTACTGCCTTGTAGTTAATATCATGCTTCAAAGGGTTCCTCACTTTGGTTCTCCAGGTGGTCTGTTTTTCTTAATCTCTATCAATGCACATAAAATGACCGCTCAGCAACTAACTGGCTAAAGTGGGTCACTACTACAGCACGTGATTGGCTGAACAGTCACTTCCTAAGTGTGCACAATGAACATGAAAACCTGCTTGAGATCCAGGAAAGTCTGAAGAAGAGCAGCTGGGAATTGGAGATGTACTACTTTTTTCATTTAACCATTTTCCCCATTTAATACTAATTTTTAGTATTTTTAATTGTGGTGTGATCCTTAAATAAAATAAGCATGTCAAATTATTATTTTTTTACACATTTTACCTATTTTATAGTCCTATAATTAACCCCTCAATCCCATATGACGTACTATCCCGTTGAGGTGACCTGGGGCTTAATTCCCAGTGACCGGATAGTATGTCATAGTCGATCGCGGCCGGGTGTCAGCTGACTATCGCAGCTGACATCTGGCACTATGTGCCAGGAATGGTAACAAACCGCTCCTGGATCGCAGCATTCCGACTAACTCATCTTTGCTACATCACTGAGATTCTGCAATTCTACTGATCAGATCAGAAATGGACTCTATGACAAATATTTATATTCTATATCACTGACTTAAATTTGTTTTACAGCGTCAGCATTGCATTGGGCTGTCTGACAAACTTACGAGGGGCGTTCATTAAAGATTTCCCCTTCCTGTGGACTGAGAGCAATGAAACTTGTCACATTTATTAGTCCTGCTTTACATAGGTGCCACCTAGGGGCAAACATTTCTCCCATGTCTTTAAGAAACTCTAAACACCTCACTTGTAGGAGTCAATAGATTGCTCCAAAAGCAACATTGTGTCTTCAGAAATCAAAGTCTCATCATCTGAAAAATGCTTGCCCTTCAAAAATAATTGTTGGAAAGAGGTGAAAGTCCGATGGTGCAAAGTTGGGAAAATACGGGGAATGCGGTAGAATTTCAAAGCCATAGGAGCATGCTTCCACTTGGGCAACATGTGAGTTGTGAACAAGGGCATTGTCCTGCAGAAGGCAGACACCTTTGATGGGCATGCCACATCCCTTGGTTTTGATGACCTGCGACAATTTCCGCAGCAGTGAAGCATAGTATGCCCAAGTGATCATGGTACCCTTTCCTGCTGAGGTTTGGACCCGAGCCTTCTTTGGAGGCCGTGAGTTATGATGCTTCCATTGCATTAACTGGAAATTAGCTGTTTGCACCAAAATCCTACCACATTTGAATTGACAATGCCAGTTCTTGACTATATCATATGATGGGAACTCATTACCATAAACCTCTTACATCTCATTGAACGTCTCCTTTGGTGTGGTGCCTTTCACGTAAAGGAACTTTGTGACTGCTCTGTATTCAACTGGGTCCATTAGCAAGCCTCACATCACTTCAGCACCTGTAAAATCAGTTCTGAGATGGAAATTGGCATGTATCCTATAAAGACTGATATCATTACACATGTGCAGTTTCAGCATCCTGTGATAAATAGAAGTGGGTCAGGGGTAATCTTTAATGAATGCCCGTCGTAGCTTTACATCTTAGGCAACTCTCGATTGGATTCTGCTGCAAAGTTTGAGCCACAACAGCCCAATTTGTTCCAGCTATGTCGCCTTGCTGCTAGAGTTCAGAAAAAAGATTTGCAGGACCCTGATCCAATGGCCACTGTAAATGTCCTTCTACCTGCTGGCATACCTGGTGCTTTCCATTTAGTAGGTCTAACACAAAGTTTTTGTTGTGGTGGATAAATTACATGAAGCTGAACATAGTCATCAGAAGAAAAAGATAAAGTAATAATCTTGATATAATATATTAAGATAAAGACTAGTAGGAAGATATCACACATCTTACCCACACCAAGAATCACCAAGGGATCTAGCCTCTTTATCACTCCCCAGCTAAAGCTCATCTGTTAATGTAATGAAGCTCACAAAGCAGCCAAGCTGTGGAAAGTGATAAAACAAGAGACCGATCAGTGGATTTCCCTGCTGAACCTCCAACTAGGTTAGGTTTTGTGCGATAACGCAGGTCTGCAAAAAAAAATTTTTCAAGAGCCGTTTTGGTTATTCCACGTAATCTTTATGTTTTTAAGTGCGCTGAATCCGAAAATGACCTCCGTTTTGTCATTGGACATCACGTTTTCTGACAATTTAAGTAACTATGTTAAATAAGACAATACCTCAAAATAAATGAAAATAGACTCATAAAATTAATTTTTTATTGCAAATGTTTCTTGAAAATCTTTTTTTAACTGCAATAAGCTCACTAACACACACTAAAATCGATTATTCTTCCCTGTGAGGCTTCTCTTGGTACATTTACGCTTGTGAGAAGCATCTGGAATGTCTCTCTGAAGTGTCCAACAGTAGTCTGCCATCATTGTAATGCTCCATCTTCCCTGGTATCTTTTTTCCATCTCTTTAATGTCCTGGTGGAATCGTACACCTTGCTCTTCACTCACAGCTCCCAAATTTTCAGGAAAGTTGTCAAGGTGGGAATGGAGGAAATGCACTTTCAAACTCATCAGGTAACCTAAAGCTTGAAATGCTTTCAGCATTCGTCCGATGAATTGTAGTCAGGGTCTTGTATATCTTCAATGCATTGATGTGAATTAATTAATAGTAATTTTGACTTTCAAAACGCTAAGATAAAAAAATACCCAAAATTTTGAAAAGTATACTAAATTTGAAGAGAATTTTGCATTTTGTGGCAAATTCTGACGTCCAGGATTTTTTTCAATATTTTTTTTAATTTTCAGCACACCAAAATACATGGAAATTAGATGAAAATAATCAAACAGCTTTTTATCGCAGACCTGTGTAATGGATTTAACTTGGTGGCGGATTTAAAGTTCGGCAAGCTGGTACACGTTCCATGCATGGCCGACATGCTGAACTTGGCTGTACAGCATTTTTTTTAAACATAGACCAGACTAGCTGGACCTACTTGCTAAGATACACCGTGTCAGCACATATTTCCGAAAGTCATCTCAGGCTTTTTTCAATCTAGCTTGACTGCAGCAGCATTTTCATTTGCCTCATCATCACTAATTGATTTGTAACCTGCCCACAAGCTGGAAAACAAAATATGTTGGCAAGACTTAGTGAGCAGCAGAGGGCAGTGTCTGAATTCCAGCTTCTCAATGACCATCAGAGTAACACTCAGCCCCCACACATAACAACTGCGGAGTGGGTGTGGATCGCTGACATATGTGAGGTTCTTCAAAACTTTGAGTATGGCACCAAGATGGAGAGCAATGATGACGCCATTATTAGCATAACCATTCCACTTCTCTGTCTATAAAAACATGCACTGCAGAATCTCAATTAGGAAGCTCTTAATGCCGAGCATGTGGCTACAGAGCAAGATCTTACTGCGGCTGATACTACACAGCCCAGCCTCTAACAATTTTCTCAGGCCACATTGGGTGATGACAAGGAACAGGAGGAGGAGGAGGAACAGAAGTTTTTGGTTTGCGCTACAGAGAGGACTTCCAATCCCAATGGAAAATGCAGACAGGCTGAATCTTCTAAAATTGAACAAATGCTGGATTTCTTCTGACTTTTTAAATCCTTATGAATGACAGCAATTTAATGTAAATGCAACCCAAATGTTATTTTTGGGAAGTTGTCATAACGTTCATCCCTTACCATCCAAACCCATTTTGTTCAGTGAATCACCTCCTCCTCCTGCTTCTTCAACAAGTACTTAGTGTTCATCTGTGTATACCTCACGTGGGTAATATTTTGAACTTTTTGAAAACTTTGCACATTGTGCAATGGCAAAATTGTACTCCCTATCTCTACCTCTTGTAATAACTACTAATTGTATTGTGGTGTCCCCATCATGACGTCTTTTAGCTGGTCTGATAGAGACCCCCTGAGTAACATTTGGAAACCTTTGTACATTGTGAAAATATCAAATTTCTACTCTCAATCTCTAGATATTCTATTATTACAATTTTTTTTAATTGTCTTGTCATTCTCACAGTCTTTTTAAGCATGTATGTGGTAGCCTGATGTTGATTTTTGGGTCTGCACTTCGATATTTTGGAACATGAATGCATTTATATGCACCACACAATTCTTCAGGTTTTAGCCTAACACAAAATAATAATGTGAGTAATGAAACATGCTCTCTATATATATGCTGCTAGTTCAAAAACTGTACCCACGCATCCCTTTATAAAGGGAAATTTCACATAATACCTCTGTTAGCATATGCCTTATACTGCTCATATACACAGCACTACTGGGAGGTGGGCAGAATGCTTGAGTGAAAAATCTGTATCTGATGGTGAAATCACTGGTGCTTGCCCTGTGTTACTCCCTTCCCAATCTGCTGTACAGGAAGGAGGCGCTGATGATTCCTGTCCACAATCTACAGTTGCACAGACACAACAGTCAGCAACCACGTCCAGTTCATTGTCCCATCACAGCGTTTTGTTGTCCCTTGTTAGCATATATGTCTGTTCATAAATTATTCATTAGATAGTGCATATATATTCGTTAGCACTTTACATTGATCGGTGCTGGACAAAGACCATTGCTGACTTCTCCTGGCTCCTAAATGTGACTTCTGTCTTACATTTTCTAAATTTGGGTCCTTACAAAATAATGGTGGTGGGGTATTGGCCAGTTTGTGTACATTTTAAGCACATCTTAGAGACTAGGTTAATACACTCTACAGACCTATTCAGGCTGCAACCTTTCACATATTGGAACATGGTCATTGCCACGCTAAGGCCTTTACTTGAGCTCTGTAGCACTACCTGTCATCTGAGTAATACACTCCACAGACCTCGACACTCTTTGGGACATATAATTTATCCATTATTTCTGAAAACCATGCAAAAGGTACATTCTGCCTGGTTGGGTAGTTTCCAGGAAAAGTGCATAGGCTTGTGCAGATTGGTCAATGGCACTCCTGTCTCTTTCCTTTGAGAAGGATGCTTTCAAGTAAAATGAGGCTTGTACATGTTCCTGACATGGGTTTCAGGCCTGACAGACTGACCATAATACAGGCCCTTGCTTACATACACTGTATTCAGAATTTGATTCAAATGCTTTTCATGTCTGGTACAATCTAAATTACTGGCATTGATCATACATCTCCCGCAACTCCTGTATTATATTCACCTTACAGCGGCTTTACCTGCTATGACAATTATTCCATTGGGATCCGGTAGCAAAAATGTACTGTAAAGCTTACAAAACAAAGGTTTCACAGCACCTGCTGACCCTCTGAAAATTTGAGGCGAAGACCTCATAATGTCATGGCGGTGGATATGATGGTCGTGTTTGAAATGGCATTGTACAGTGATGGGGAATATGCATTCCCCTATCTTGCTAACTACTTGGCATGAGGTAGGGACCTCCGAGATGTATTACACAGGGCCACCTGAGGGCCCTTAAAAAACCCAGGTTCCACGGCACCTGCTGACACACGATAAATTGTAAGCGAGGGCCGTATAATGACATGGCAGTGCATATGGCGGTGGCGGGGGAAGCCCAAAATTCAAATGGCATGTTTGAAACGGTATTGTAAAGGGATGAGGAATATCTATTCTACTATCTTGCTAAGTGTTTGGCATGAGGGAGACACTCACTATAAGCTCATTGCTTATAAACATAGGTGTCTCATGCATGTCAAAGTGCGTCGAATCAATGGTTCAACAATCAAAAAACTTGGACAAGTATTCAGGGTCCCGGAGTGGCATTGGAAGAAAACACGCATGCCAGATGACTTCACTGCTTTCAAACAAGCTACACTTGCCTTCAAATTTGCCCTCACCTCTGCTAAACAGACCTATTTCACAAACTTTGTATCTTCATTATACTACAACCCAAAACAACTGTTCAGCATATTCAATTCGCTCCTCCGCCCACCACTGACACGTCCAACTCCCCTAATCTTTTCCAAGGACTTTGCCACCTATTTCAAAAATAAGATTAACCAAACAAAGCAAACTTTTACTGTTCCACCACCCCAACCACACCATATACCAGTCATCTGCCCTTCCCTAATAACCTGTCTCTCCAACATCACTGAAGGAGAGCTTACTCACCTCCTTTCCAAATCTCACCTCACCACCCGTGCACTTGACCCATCCCTTCCCACCTGCTCCCCAACCTCACCAACATGCTCATTCCAGCCCTAACACATCTCTTCAACCAATCGCTATCTTCTGCTATCTTCCCCTCTGCCTTAAAACATGCCACCATCACTCCAATCCTCAAAAAACAAACCTTGACCCAACTGCTATGCCCAGCTATCGCCCCATATCACTGCTCCCATTTGCTTCAAAACTCCTTGAGCAGCATGTCCATGCTCAACTTTCCTCCCACCTCTCATCTAACTCTCTCCTTGACAACCTCCAATCAGGCTTCTGCCCCCACCACTCCACCAAAACTGCCCTGACCAAAATAACTAATGACTTGCACTCTGCCAAAATCAACAGACAGTTCTCTATCCTCCTCCTTCTCGGCCTGTTCTCTGCCTTAAACACAGTCGACCACTGCCTACTGCTACATATTCTTTCTTCCCTTGGCATCAAAGACCTTGTCCTGTCCTAGATTGCCTCATAGCTTTCCGACTACACATTTAGCATTTCCTATTCCCACACTAATTCCTCATCCCGCCCTCTCTCTGTTGGTGTCCCTCAAGGCTCTGTCCTGGGGAGAAGAAATATAAGCCAGCTCACTCGTGATGCATAAGCCAAACTTCAGGAGCACGGACCCGCTGTGTCCAGGCGTATAAAGTCAAAAAAAAAGAAGAGAATGTCCAGCTTCACTGAATCCGTAAAAAAGAGTTTTTTTATTCACAAACTTTAACTGGTCATGATTAAGGGAGCTTAGTCTCCAGAAACGCGTTGAGATTCTTAACCATATGGTTTGTGCTGAAGTCTGTATCCTCTATGCTTAAAGTTTGTGAATAAAGAAAACTCTTTTTTACGGATTCAGTGAGGCTGGACATTCTCTTCTTTTTTCTGTCCTTGGGCCCCTACTTTTTTCCATCTATACCCTTGGCCTAGGACAACTCAAAGTCCTATGGCTTCCAGTATCACCTGTATACGGACGATACTCAGATCTACCTCTCTGGCCCAGATGTCTCCTCCCTGCTGTCCAGAATCCCGGAGTGTCTGTCAGCCATATCCTCCTTCTTCACCTCTGGCTTCCAAAACTCAATGAAGACAAAACCGAACTCATCATCTTTTCTCCATCTCGCCTATCTCCCCTACCCAATCTATCTATTTTGGTAAATGGCATCATGCTCTCCCCCACCTGTAATCCGCTGTCTCAAAGTAACTCTCGCCTCTGCTCTGTCCTTCAAACCGCAAGTCTAAACTCTTGCCACCTCCTGTCGCCTCCAACTCAAAAATATTGCCAGAATCTGTACCTTCCTCAGTCCTCAATCTGTGAATACTCCTGTGCATGCCCTCATCATCTCCCACCTCGATTACTGCAACACCCTCCTCTGTGGCCTCCTTGCTAACTCTCTTGCACACTCCAGTCTGTCCTCAACTCTGCTGCTCAACTAATTCACCTCGCTTCTCCCTTGTTTCTCCCCTCTGCAAATCCCTCCACTTTCTCCCAATTCCCCAACGAATCCAGTTCAAACTACTAACACTGAACTACAAAGCCATCCACAACCTGTCCCCTCTCTGTATCTCTGAATTAATCTCCCAACATCTTCCCTCACTTAATCTTCGATCCTCCCAAGACCTCCTACTCTCCACCACACTTATTCATTCCTCACACAAACGCCTCCAGGATTTCTCCCGAATATCCTCCATCCTCTGAAATTCCATGCCTCATCAAGTCCAATTATCCACCACCCTGGGATCCTTCAGACGGAACCTGAAAACTCATCTCTTCAAGAAAGCCTACAGCCCGCAATAAAAATTCTGCTGCCTCATCACCACTCGAGCTGCTGCCTCACCACCATCAAAGCTGCTGGACTCCTGACCTTTTGTTTACTGTAAGCTATCTATAACTCTGTATGTAACCCCTTTCTCATGTACAGCACCATGGAATTAATGGTGCTATATAAATAAATAATAATAATCATAATAATAATAATAGGTGTTCAAAAACTAACATTCGGTTGAAAACTTTTGGCCGTCCACTAAAAACATTCATCTTAGAACAACTTGCTCTGAGATTCATCTGCCCATGTTAAGTGATTGACTCTGATTAAAATTGCCTCTAAGGATTCTCAATAGTTTCCATGTTTATCAATTTCTTCTAGTGTTCCTCAACAAATGTTCTACTGCAATTGTGTCTTCTGCGTCAGCCAAAGACCCCAGTATGGAAAAGGAAATTAATCAGATTTTAATTGCAAGTGAGTTCTCTGTGAGACTTATCTGAAATGAGCCTTAAAAGTGTTAACTCTTCTGGATTCAGCATCAGGTGATACCTTCTCCTTCTTGCATAAGTTCTGTCTCTGTTGTTCCAGTTCTGCTGCTCCTAATGCTGCACAGTTTCAACAGAATTTATTGTTTTATTTTTCTTGCCCTGGTACTTGAACATCATCTGACATGCACTATGTAAGGCTGGTTCCACATTTGCGTCTGTGCACACAGCGTTTGATCCGCATAGACCTGCATGCATCATGCATAATTATATTTAACATGGTGCAAGCAGGGACATGCATGCATTTGCTTGCGGATGCGTATGCATGTGTCATTTCACGGTCTGTGGCAGGGTCCAGCGAATGCAACGTGTTGCATTTTTGAGTCATCAAACATTGCGCAATCGTCCGCATGTAGACGATTGCATCAAAAAATGAATTACTGTCTAAGGGAACATATTGGTACGCAAGTACATGCGTACGCATGCATTCTTCACACTAATAAAGTCCAGGAAACAATGTTACCATCTGAAAAATCACTGATGTATAAAAGGGGGTCTGGAGACAGGTAGTCCATTATTCTCAAGACTCTGGAAGCGATTGTTACTGCTTTGCTGCTCTGAAGACTGTTTTGCTGATCTGAAGACTCAGGATGTGAGTATAGAAGCTATGAAAATGTCTGTCTGTTTCTCTCACTGCAGTCTGTACTCACTTCTGTCTGTCTTGCAGCATTCCTCATCAAAGATATCCACCAGTGTAGAGCCTACCTCCCAGAGTGTAAAGGAGACTGATGAAGTGAGTACATTTTCTACTGATTGGTAAGTATTGACTGTCAATATGACACATGTGGTAAAATCATGTATTTTCTTTACAGAACAGTTCCAGTGTGACTGAGCAGGAGCAGAATCAGGCCCATGTTAAGATGGAAAGACGGCAGGTAAGTATTCTTGACTGTTTTCGTTTTGTTTTATATTTACAACTATATTAATGTGTTTCTTTGATTTCTAGGTTCCACATTGTGAAGTCACCATTGAAAACAACCTCATAATAACATTGGTGCAGGAGCGAGTCCCGTTGTGGGGTACCCAGAATCAGTGGCAATAAGATGCTGTGGTCATCCGGCGGCTACGGGATGAAGTGGTCAGATCATTGTTGGATGATTGGGACCATGCTACACCACAAGTCAGAAAAGATTTTTGTAAGTATTGCAATGTGGTCTGAAGCGACAGTGAACCTGTGGTGCATTGTTTTACAATTTCTTTTTTTTTCCCTTCACAATGAAGAGAGTCAAAGTCCGGTGGCGTTCGATGATGGATCACTTCAATAAGGACATGAGAGAGGAGAGTCAGGTTGGAAGTGGTGCGGCTCAAAAGATTTTGAAATACAAGTACCGTCATAGTCTCATTCCTGAGGCCTGCGGTTGGTCATCGAACGTAAGTATTTTTGTGTTGTATTTCATGGTATAACATCTTAATTTTCCTTTTCAACAGGATATGTTGGCGCTTTAAAAAATTTTATTTTTTGTAGTACTGTTTTTCATTTCTTTTTCAAACAGAACCTGTAGCAGCACCGCTGAACCTGGATCGTCCTCTGTTGTAGTGACCCCTCATCGAACAGCCACCAAACTGTCCCAGTCTTCCACCAGCGAGCAAAGCAGCAAATGGGCAGGCTTCACAGGCTGGAGAACAGGCAGCTGGTCCTTCAGGTTTTCCCCTGTCCCAGTCTTCTGCTACTGTTTTTTTTATCCTCTCACCAGCAGCAGAAGGGCTGGAACAGGCCACTCATGCCCGAGTTTATTCACATGGGCTCGGTCTTCCAGAATGGCCTAAAGACCGTTGGAGACAGACTGGAAAGTGGGTTCACACATGTGAACTCCCTTTTCCAGGAAGTCAATCTACGCCTTGATCACCTGGTAGCAGACCTTCAGAGACTGGCACAACATTTGTTTAATGCTATAGAGCAGGGCATATTGGAAAACCTTTCACCTGATCTCCAGCTGAATGTGATGCAGGCCTGCCATGCTGTTTACAGCCAGGCTATGCAGCAGATTCGGTAATTCCAGCAGCCACACATGGCTATTCCACCATTAATCAGGTTCACCATTATGCCAAGTCCTGCTGCATACCTGCCTCAAGCCACCACCATGCTGAGTCCTGCTGCACCCCTGTCTACCTCCACCAACATGTCGATTCCTGCTGCACACCAGTCTACCTCCAACACCATGCCGAGTCAAGCTGCACACCATCCTCAAACCACCACTCCCACGCTTCCATAGAAAAAAGGAAGTAAACAGAAGGCCAATACCAGTTCAGCACAGCAAACCAAGAAGAAGACTAGGATCAGCAAATGCACCCCCAAAACTGTCCTACCACCTCCACCTTCACCTTCCAATATTTCTCTGTATTCTAATTTGTCTCTCCCTTCCCACGCTTCCACTTCTAATGTCTACTTCCATACTTGTCCTCCCAGACCCCACACATTTTGTAGGCTCTTCCGCTTGAACCCCTTCATCATCCACACATGCTAGCCAATCATCCCAGCTCCACACACCCCATGTCCATCATATTTGACCCTCCAACATTCCTCAAAGCTAATTTTTTATTGTTAAGTAAAATTTGGCTTTTGTTTGCACCTTTACAGTGTGTTCTTTATCTCTGTATGTGACATCGCCACACTTATGCGCTGTTGCCGCAAACACACACTTATGTGTATTGTATTGTTTAGGGAACTTAGATCAGGTGTTTATCTAGAGGTGTTTTATTATTTCAGTAGGCAAACAATACATGAACATTTTAACATTACAGGTACATTAAAACATAACATTACAGGTACATTTTAACATTATAGGTACATTTTAACATTACAGGTACATTTTAGCAGCTTAAACCATTTTGTCTTGCCATGCCAGATGTCCATTATCAGAATCAAAGTAGGCAGCAAACGTATCCATCATTTGGGCAACTTCCACTGAAGTTCTCACAGGGTGATCTTGGTAACCACGCAAACTGGTAGTAACAGGTTCCTCTAGTTTGAAGTTTGGTCGCTCTTTATTTAGCATCTGCAATCGCCATGAGAACAATAGAAAAGTATTTTTTATCATTGAAAAACTCGGATCCACTTCCAACTGGTTTCCTAATGCAAATGTGTTTGCCGTCCAAAGCCCCCAAACCATTAGAAAAATTACAAATGTCCATAAATTTTGCATCATTTTCCAGCCACAGTACAGTTGTGGGCTGGGGGATGAATTCTGCACGCATAACGTCACATAAAGCACAGCAGGTGTCTGAAACAATCACAGAAAGGGTGGACACTCCAATCTGGAATTAGAAATGGAGAGATGATAATGTCTCTCCAGAAGCCAAGAAGCCAGGAATCTGCGGAACAGAAAGTGGAAAAAGAAACCAGTACATGGCTTTTAGATAAAAATGGAGAAAAAATCAGTACAGAGCTTTTAGAAAAAAAATGGAAAAAAAAGTCTGTACATGGCTTTTAGAACAATCATATTAATAACAGGTGTTTCTTTTTCAAAATCACATGCCTTAGGGTCACCAACAGACGTTCCTCAGCAGGAATTGCTCGCTGTAGCTGTGTGTCATGCCTGGTGATGGATCCTCGCACACGTTACAGCAAGTCATGGAAGCTCTGTTCCGACATCCTGGTGAAGTCGAAAAAATTCTGAGGGTTTGCACGCTGCTCAGTGTACAATGAGTGGTAGGCTCCACGGCTCTCTCGGCCTTCAATGATGGGGTGTTGCCAGTACGACATCTTCTCCGTCTTTCTCTTTTTCTTCTTCATAACAAGCAATAGCAAAGGCATAAGCCAAGTTCAAATCCAAATCCAGATTATGATATAAGCACTCCATGCAAAGATTCATCTTGCAGCAGGATACAGTAGCGATGAGGATTTCATCTGTACAAGGGTCTATATAGTGAATTTCCATGAGACACGCCCATTGGACCTGGCTTGTGTCAAGGAAATTTTCCTGGAAAAGCATTGTCCTATCGAACATATGTTCATAAATAACGCAAACTCATGCCAAAACACATGCAAATGCATGCAGATGCAGCGTTTTTTTAGCGTCATGCGTAAGATGATGCAGATAAAAACACTGCATTAGCATGCGTTTGCATGCATTTTGACATGCTTTTGCACATGTGAATGATACACTGGGCACTCAAATGCTAATGTGAATCTAGCCTAACAGCTTCACATTCAGTCCAAGGGGAGTAGAGACTCCACCTTACAATATAAGATAAGCTTAAGCAATGACCAAAGATCTCCAGTCTCTCCCATAACAATGTAATAGGCATGCTATAAAAAAATGCCTTAAGTGTATTGGCATTCTATAAAAAAATATCGTCAGTGTGAGTGAGAACCTGTACGATAAAAGCTATTGTAAATAATGATGACAATATCTTGTGTAGATTGTCGAATATGTCGGCACTATGTAAATAATATAAAATAAAGTATGTGATCCTATTTTCTGCATTTCATAAAAAATGGAAAGGTGAATATGAAGCCACTTTTATGCTTCCCAGTTTCTCAAAATTAAATTTTAGAAAAACAACCTGCTTGATACTGTTTGCAGTTCTTCAGTGCAGATTCTAACTAATAGAGCATTGTATTTGATTCACATGATAGTGGATTAGAGACTAGAAGCAGGGACTCTCCAATCTAGCAGCTGGGAAAGTTGAATAATAAGCAATTATCTCTGCCATGAAAGTCTTGTCGTGAAGTAACCTACTTGAGATAAAAGCTGCAACTCAAACATTACTTGGGTAGTCAAGCGTTTTTCCTTTGTGTACCTTTGCTAGAAGAACATCCAAGACCAGGGCAATTCTTCCTATATTCATGGCACGCCTCCCACATCAACATCAATAAACTACAGAGAAAGATATGCCTGATCTTCTTGCAGACAGTGCTGGACGCACAAGCAATTTATCCCAAATGAAAAAGACAGAGCGCTCTGCTTAGCTAGAAAATGTTATTGATACCTGGCATGGTGCATTGGAAGCAAACCATTATCAGGGACAAAGACAGCACAGCAGATGCAGGCTGTTAATTACCTAAAAAGCATGTTGTGTTAATAATTCAGTTCACCATTATAATTCATTTTACATGGTCAGCGGTCACCTTGGACTTGTATGTACTATGAAAATATAAGGTAAATACATACAGCCAATTGTTAGAAATGCTCACAATGAAGAACAATATCATTTATTTTAATGGATTTGGGTGCCAACATTTTCTTGAGTAAACTGCAGACAGAAGTATTTGACCTGGAATTTCAGTAAAATTAGTTACAGTCAGCACTAAGCAATATAATCATGCCATAGTTCATTGCTAAGAAATGAACTTAAATTGAGTAGCAGGTCCTCTGTTGTCTGCAACAAATCTTCATTATTGCCACTAGATCACATACTGAGCTCATCCCATGCACCTGATCATTTCCTAGGAGATATTGCCATCTGCTATAGACCAGCATGTTCAGGTAGGCATTATTTAGTCAGCTACCCCCTTCCAATTCATTACCTGGAAATATTATTGAGCTGTCAGTTCACATTCGAATTTGCATTAGGCAGATGTGTTTGGAATTTACTGTGATTTGGTTCAACATGCGAGCGCTCTTAGCATAAATTATTCTGTGAATATTTGAAGAAGTTAGATAAATTGAGGTTCAGAGATTTACATTTCCAGAGGATATATTAAAGCGAACATGTAAGAGTTTGAGAACGGTTTTGGTTTGGTATTTTTGTTATGCTTTTTTCTTATTTTGCAAAAGATCTGAGAAATTAATTTCATCCTGCTGACTTTTGCTTCTCTTCAATTGTACAGTAAATCAACAGGCTACGCTATATACATGTCTACTACTGTCATCGTAGCAATATTGCACCTGTACCTCACATCTAACTTGTTAAATATACAGGTGCTTCTCACAAAATTAGAATAACATCAAAAAATTAAATTATTTCAGTTCTTCAAGGCAAAAAGTGAAACTCATATATTATATAGAGTCATTACAGAGTGAGCTATTTCAAGTATTTATTTCGGTTAATGTTGATGATTATGGCTTACAGCCATAATCCAAATGTCATTATTTCAGTAAATTAGAATAATTAACAAAAAACACCTGCAAAGCCTTCCTAAGAAGTTGGCTGTTCACAGAGTGCTGTATCCAAGCATATCAATGGAAATTTGAGTGGAAGGAAAAAGTGAGGTAGAGAAAGGTGCACAAGCAACGGATAAGCGCAGCCTTGAAAGGATTGTTAAGCAAAAGCCATTAAAAACTTGAAGCTGCTGGAGTAATTGCTTCAAGAGCCACAACACACAGACTTATCCAGGACATGGGTAACAAGTGTCACATTCTTTGTGTCAAGCCATTCATGACCAATAGACAACTCCAGAAGCGTCTTACCTGGGTCAAGGAGAAAAATAACTGGACTGTTGCTTAGAAGTTGTTTTCAGATTAAAGTAAATTTTGCATTTCATTTGGAAATCAAGGTCCTAGCATCTGGAGAAAGAATGGAGAGGCACACAATCACAATCCAAGCTGCTTGAGGTCTGGTGTGAAGTTTCCTCAATCAGTGATGGTTTGGGGAGCCATGTCATCTGCTGGTGTAGGTCCACTGTGTTTTATCAAGACCAAAGTCAGTACTTGGTTTAAATTAGCAGCTCATTTTTACGAGTTTCATTTGATATAGATTTGTATTAATAAGGATTAAGATGATAAGAAATAACTGGTGGTCTCTATAGGTCTTTCACAAGACTACAGTGCAGCTTCCACTAAATAGTGGAACGATATCAATACATTTCTTTCAGAGTTAACCCCACTGACCCAGCGGTTGTGGAATAAAATGAAGTAACATAGACCTTTGCATAGGACGGTTAACACTGTGACACCGCTTCACACCTGTTATTTATATTGATATATCTACATATTTTATATTCCGCCAATTTCTTCTTTCCAGGCCCCTATATAGGCTATCTACAGTGAGAACATATTACTGTTCCACTTATCTAATCTTCCTGAAACCCTATGGCATTACAGTGAGGATATAGGTAACTTTAGGCTTATGCCGTCTATTGCAGCTGCACACAATGAAACGCATTGCATCTCACTGTATGATCTTATGGCGCCACCCCTATTTTCCTCCCAGCCGAATAGACTGCTTTCCAGCTGAAACTCATATGCGTCTCATTCGCCGGAAGTCTGGTGACGTTATCGGATCAACGATACGCCACATCCGATCTGGAGACATGCTTTCTATGGCAGCAGTGAATACTTAAATGGGAATGCGGGGAGACACAGGTAACCCTTCATTGCGAGCGGTCAGGACGAGATGCGGCTCATTGAAGCTGCCTCTTGTCGGGAGAAGCCCCTTTCGTTCCCCTGATGAACCCTGGCTTACTATTTTGGGGGAAACGCATCGGGTTGGACAATTAATCGGATAAGTATATCTTGAAATATTATTCTTGTGACCACTGTCAATCTATGGAGTTCCATAAACGAAAAGAGAATGGTTCCAGCTTCAGTAAAATCATGAAAATTTATTCCAACTTTTAAAATGGAGAAACAACTCCTGGGACAGCACCATAGCACATGCGAGGTAGGCAATGCGTTTCGACCGACACAGCGGTCTTTATCACATAAACTTTTCGTTTATGGAATCCTACTGCATCTTGTCAGGACGAAGTTCCGGGCTTCTTGCAATGATCGGTGAGCTGGCTTTAGCCGTATATTCTGTTTATAATCTATGGAGTTATTAACTTCCTGCATTGTTTTGATACATGACTAAGGGGTGTATTTATTTTTGAGCATACCGTATATACTCGAGTATAAGCCGAGATTTTCAGCCCACATTTTTGGGCTGAAAGTGCCCCTCTCGGCTTATACTCGAGTCAAGGTGGGTGGCAGGGTCGGCGGGTGAGGGGGTGAGGGCGCTGAGGCATACTTACCTAGTCCCAGCGATCCTGGCGCTGTCCCTGCCGTCCCACGGTCTTCTGTGCTGCAGCTTCTTCCCCTCTTCAGCGGTCACGTGGGACCGCTCATTAGAGAAATGAATAAGCGGCGCCACCAACCATAGGGGTGGAGCCGCCTATTCATTTCTCTAATCAGCGGTGCCGGTGACCGCTGATTAGAGAAAGAAGCTGCGGCACTGAAGACCAGCTGTGACAGGCAGAGGGAGCCGGACGTCGGGACCAGGTAAGTATGTAATATTCACCTGTCCGCGTTCCAGCCGCCGGGCGCCGCTCCATCTTCCCGGCGCCGCTCCACCTTCCCGGCGTCTGCGCTCTGACTGTGCAGGTCAGAGGGCGCGATGACGCATATAGTGTGCGCGGCGCCCTCTGCCTGATCAGTCAGTGCAGAGACGCCGGGACGAGACGCCGGGACCGGACGCCGGGAGCTGCAAGCAAGAGAGGTGAGTATGTTTTTTTTTTTTTACTGCAGCAGCAGCGGCAATGGCAGAGCTTTCTATGGAGAACTATGAACCGTGCAGAGCACTATATGGGGCACAGCTATAGGGAAATAATGAATGGGGCACAGCTATAGGGAAATAATGAATGGTGCAGAGCACTGTATGGGGCACAGCTATAGGGAACTATAAACGGTGCAGAGCACTGTATGGGGCACAGCTATAGGGAAATAATGAACGGTGCAGAGCACTATATGGCACAGCTATGGGACAATCATGAATGGTGCAGAGCACTGTATGGGGCACAGCTATAGGGAACTATGAACGGTGCAGAGCACTGTATGGGGCACAGCTATAGGGAACTATGAACGGTGCAGAGCACTGTATGGGGCACAGCTATAGGGAAATAATGAACGGTGCAGAGCACTGTATGGGGCACAGCTATGGGGCAATAATGAACGGTGCAGAGCACTGTATGGGGCACAGCTATAGGGAAATAATGAACGGTGCAGAGCACTATATGGGGCACAGCTATAGGGAAATAATGAACGGTGCAGAGCACTATATGGGGCACAGCTATAGGGAAATAATGAACGGCGCAGAGCACTGTATGGGGCACAGCTATGGGACAATCATGAACGGTGCAGAGCACTATATGGGGCACAGCTATGGGACAATCATGAACGGTGCAGAGCACTATATGGCACAGCTATGGGGAAATAATGATCTATTTTTATTTTTGAAATTCACCGGTAAATGCTGCATTTCCACCCTAGGCTTATACTCGAGTCATTAAGTTTTCCCAGTTTTTTGTGGCAAAATTAGGGGGTCGGCTGATACTCAGGTCGGCTTATACTCGAGTATATACGGGTAATTATGTTATTTAGACTCTAGACATGTTGTTGCTGCTAGTTTCGGCAGATAAATTCTTCAAGAACCATGGCTATATTTAACAGAGAGCTAACCCATGAGGGCATGGTATTAACGATATGACTATTCGTTAAATTAGAGAAATATGTACTCTTCTCAGTCTATGGTATTTGTTATGACCTGGTGGTTTGGAGCACCCGGAATGACCTGATAGTTAAACCTCATACAGGACGAGCTCTGGGAGGTGGGAGCTCTGCTGACCGCAAGCCCTAATCCTATCACACACACTAGAAATAGCCGTGGAGCGCTCCTGACCAGACCTAGGCACCTCGTCACAGCCTAAGAACTATCTAGCCCTAGAGATAGAAAATAAAGCCTACCTTGACTCAGAGAAATTCCCCAAAGGTAAAGGAAGCCCCCCACATATATTGACTGTGAGTAAAGATGAAAGTCACAAACGCAGAAATGAAACAGGTTTCAGCAAAGGGAGGCCAGACTTACTAAATAGACAGAGGATAGGAAAGGTAACTTTGCGATCAGCACAAAAACCTACAAAAGACCACGCAGAGTGTGTAAAAAAGACCTCCGCACCGACTCACGGTGCGGAGGGGCCACTCTGCATCCCAGAGCTTCCAGCTAGCAAGACAAAATCATGATAACCAGCTGGACAAGAAAACAGTGAACAAAATAATGACTATCAGGAACTTAGCTTCTGCAGGAGAAGGCAGGTGACCAGAGAGATCCAGGAGCGAACTGAACAAATGCAAAAACATTGACAGCTGGCATTGAGTAACGATCTGAGAGGAGTTAAATAGAGCAGCCAACCAAAGGATAAACCACGTCACCTGTGTAAGGAACCTCAGAAGCAGCAGCTTCACTCATAGCCACCAGAGGGAGCCCATAGACAGAACTCGCCGAAGTACCATTCACGACCACAGGAGGGAGTTCGACAACAGAATTCACAACAGTACCCCAACCTTGAGGAGGGGTCACCGAACCCTCACCAGAGCCCCCAGGCCGATCAGGATGAGCCAAATGAAAGGCACGAACAAGATCGGCAGCATGAACATCAGAGGCAAAAACCCAGGAATTATCTTCCTGACCATAACCCTTCCACTTGACCAGGTACTGGAGTTTCCGTCTCGAAACATGAGAATCCAAAATCTTCTCCACCACATACTCCAACTCCCCGTCGACCAACACCGGGGCAGGAGGATCAACGGAGGGAACCATAGGCGCCACGTATCTCCGCAACAACGACCTATGGAACACATTATGGATGGCAAAAGAAGCTGGAAGGTCCAAACGAAATGACACAGGATTAAGAACTTCAGAAATCTTATATGGCCCAATGAAACGAGGCTTAAACTAAGGAGAGGAAACCTTCATAGGAACGTGACGAGATGACAACCAAACCAAATCCCCAACACGAAGTCGGGGACCAACACAACGCCAGTGGTTAGCGAAACGTTGAGCCTTCTCCTGGGACAATGTCAAATTGTCCACCACATGAGTCCAAATCTGCTGCAACCTGTCCACCACCGCATCCACACCAGGACAGTCCGAAGGCTCAACCTGCCCTGAAGAGAAACAAGGATGGAAACCAGAATTACAGAAAAAAGGAGAAACTAAAGTAGCCGAGCTGGCAACAAAGCATCTCAGATATGTCTCCAAAGTCTGATTAGTTCGTTCGGTTTTGCAATTAGTCTGAGGATGGAAAGCCGAAGAAAAAGACAAATCAATGCCCATCTTAGCGCAAAAGGACCGCCAAAACCTCGAAACAAACTGGGAACCTCTGTCCGAGACGATGTTCTCTGGAATGCCATGCAAACGAACCACATGCTGGAAAAACAATGGCACCAAATCAGAGGAGGAAGGCAATTTAGATAAGGGTACCAAATGGACCATCTTAGAGAAGCGATCACAAACCACCCAAATGACCGACATCTTTTGAGAAACAGGGAGATCAGAAATAAAATCCATGGAAATATGCGTCCAGGGCCTCTTTGGAATCGGCAAGGGCAAAAGCAACCCACTGGCACGAGAACAGCAGGGCTTAGCCCGAGCACAAGTCCCACAGGACTGCACAAAAGAACGCACATCCCGTGACAAAGAAGGCCACCAAAAGGATCTAGCTACCAAATCTCTGGTACCAAAGATTCCAGGATGACCAGCCAACACTGAACAATGAATCTCATAGATAACTCTACTAGTCCATCTATCAGGGACAAACAGTTTCTCCGTAGGACAACGGTCAGGTCTATCAGCCTGAAACTTTTGCAGCACACGCCGCAAATCAGGGGAAATGGCAAACAAAATTACCCCTTCTTTAAGAATACCCACCGGCTCCGGAACACCCGGAGAGTCAGGCACAAAACTCCTTGACAGGGCGTCAGCCTTCACATTCTTAGATCCCGGAAGGTATGAAACCACAAAATCAAAATGGGAGAAAAAGAGCGACCATCGAGCCTGTCTAGGATTCAACCGTTTGGCAGACTCGAGATAAGTCAAATTCTTGTGATCCGTCAAGACCACCACGTGATGTTTAGCTCCTTCAAGCCAATGTCGCCACTCCTCGAATGCCCACTTCATGGCCAACAACTCCCAATTGCCCACATCATAATTGCGCTCAGCAGGCGAGAATTTTCTAGAAAAGATGGCACAGGGTTTCATCACCGAGCCATCAGAACTTCTTTGTGACAAAACAGCCCCTGCTCCAATTTCAGAAGCATCAACCTCAACCTGAAAAGGGAGCGAAACATCTGGCTGGCACAACACAGGGGCAGAAGCAAAACGACGCTTCAACTCCTGAAAAGCCTCTACAGCTGCAGAGGACCAATTGACCACATCAGCACCTTTCTTGGTCAAATCAGTCAACGGTTTAGCAATACTGGAAAAATTAGCGATGAAGCGACGATAAAAATTAGCAAAGCCCAGGAACTTCTGCAAGCTCTTCACAGATGTCGGCTGAGTCCAATCATAAATGGCCTGAACTTTAACAGGGTCCATCTCGATAGTAGAAGGGGAAAAACGAAACCCAAAAATGAAACCTTCTGAACTCCAAAGAGACACTTTGACCCCTTCACAAACAAGGAATTCGCACGAAGGACCTGGAACACCATTCTGACCTGCTTCACATGAGACTCCCAATCATCCGAAAAGACCAAAATGTCATCCAAATATACAATCATGAATCTATCCAGGTACTCTCGGAAGATGTCATGCATAAAGGACTGAAACACAGATGGAGCATTAGAAAGCCCGAATGGCATAACCAGGTACTCAAAATGGCCCTCGGGCGTATTAAATGCCGTTTTCCATTCATCACCCTGTTTAATTCGCACAAGATTATATGCACCACGAAGATCTATCTTGGTGAACCAACTAGCCCCCTTAATCCGAGCAAATAAATCAGACAGCAGCGGCAAAGGATACTGAAATTTGACTGTGATCTTATTAAGAAGGCGGTAATCAATACAAGGTCTCAAAGAACCATCCTTCTTGGCCACAAAAAAGAACCCTGCTCCCAATGGCGACGACGACGGACGAATATGACCCTTCTCCAAGGATTCCTTTATATAACTCCGCATAGAGGCGTGCTCTGGCACAGATAAATTAAACAGACAGCCCTTAGGAAACTTACTACCAGGAATCAAATTAATAGCACAATCGCAATCCCTATGAGGAGGTAGGGCACCAGATTTGGGCTCTTCAAATACATCCCAGTAATCTGACAAAACCTCAGGGACTGCAGAAGGAGTGGAAGGCGAAATTGACAGCAATGGAACATCACCATGTACCCCCTGACAACCCCAGCTGGACACAGACATAGATTTCCAATCCAACACTGGATTATGGACCTGTAGCCATGACAAACCTAAAACGACCACATCATGCAGATTATGCAACACCAAAAAGCGAATATCCTCCTGATGTGCAGGAGCCATGCACATGGTCAATTGAGTCCAGTACTGAGGCTTATTCTTGGCCAAAGGTGTTGCATCAATTCCTCTCAATGGAATAGGATACTGCAAGGGCTCCAAGAAAAAACCACAGCGCCTGGCAAACTCCAAGTCCATCAAATTCAGGGCAGTGCCTGAATCCACAAATGCCATAACAAAATAGGACGACAGAGAGCAAATCAGAGTAACGGACAAAAGAAATTTAGACTGTACCGTACCAATGGTGGCAGACCTAGCGAACCGCTTAGTGCACTTAGGACAATCGGAGATAGCATGAGTGGATTCACCACAGTAAAAACACAGCCCATTCTGACGTCTGTGTTCTTGCCGTTCAGCTCTGGTCAAAGTTCTATCACACTGCATAGGCTCAGGCCTATGTTCAGAGAATACAGCCAGATGGTGCACAGCTTTGCGCTCACGCATGCGCCGATCGATCTGAATGGCCAAAGACATAGACTCATTCAGACCAGCAGGCGTGGGAAATCCCACCATGACATCCTTAAGGGCTTCAGAAAGACCCTTTCTGAAAATTGCCGCCAGGGCACACTCATTCCACTGAGTAAGCAAAGACCACTTTCTAAACTTCTGACAGTACACCTCCGCTTCATCCTGACCCTGACACAAAGCCAGCAAGATTTTCTCTGCCTGATCCACTGAATTTGGTTCATCATAAAGCAATCCAAGTGCCAGAAAAAACGCATCAACATCACGCAATGCAGGATCTCCTGGCGCAAGGGAAAATGCCCAGTCTTGAGGGTCACCACGCAACAAAGAAATAATGATTTTTACCTGTTGAACGGGGTCACCAGAGGAGCGGGGTTTCAAAGCTAGAAACAGTTTACAATTATTTTTGAAATTCAAGAACCTAGATCTATCCCCAGAAAATAAGTCAGGAATAGGAATTCTAGGCTCTAACATAGGATTCTGAACCACAAAATCTTGAATGTTTTGTACCCTTGCAGTGAGATGATCCACACAAGAGGACAGACCTTGAATGTCCATATCTACACCTGTGTCCTGAACCACCCAAAGGTCTAGGGGAAAAGAAAGACAAAACACAGTGCAAAGAAAAAAAATGGTCTCAGTAGTTCTCTTATCCCTCTATTGAGATGCATTAATACTTTGGGCCAGCTGTACTGTTATGACCTGGTGTTTAGGAGCACCCGGAATGACCTGATAGTTAAACCTCATACAGGATGAGCTCTGGGATGTGGGAGCTCTGCTGACCGCAAGCCCTAATCCTATCACACTTACTAGAAATAGCCGTGGAGCGCTCCTGACCAGACCTAGGCGCCTCGTCACAGCCTAAGAACTATCTAGCCCTAGAGATAGAAAATAAAACCTACCTTGCCTCAGAGAAATTCCCCAAAGGTAAAGGAAGCCCCCCACATATATTGACTGTGAGTAAAGATGAAAGTCACAAACGCAGAAATGAAACAGGTTTCAGCAAAGGGAGGCCCGACTTACTAAATAGACAGAGGATAGGAAATGTAACTTTGCGATCAGCACAAAAACCTACAAAAGACCACGCAGAGTGTGCAAAAAAGACCTCCGCACCGACTCACGGTGCGGAGGGGCCACTCTGCATCCCAGAGCTACCAGCTAGCAAGACAAAATCATGATAACCAGCTGGACAAGAAAACAGTGAACAAAATAATGACTATCAGGAACTTAGCTTCTGCAGGAGAAGGCAGGTGACCAGAGAGATCCAGGAGCGAACTGAACAAATGCAAAAACATTGACAGCTGGCATGGAGTAACCATCTGAGAGGAGTAAAATAGAGCAGCCAACCAAAGGATAAACCACGTCACCTGTGTAAGGAACCTCAGAAGCAGCAGCTTCACTCATAGCCACCAGAGGGAGCCCATAGACAGAACTCGCCGAAGTACCATTCACGACCACAGGAGGGAGTTCGACAACAGAATTCACAACAGGTATTGCTCACAAATGCACCTCATCTATGAACTACCAAGGTCTACCTAATAAATAACCCTGAACCAATTTGGAATATCAACTTAAGAAGAATATATCTATGCAGGCTTTTTGATTAAGCACTTTAAGCACATTAGCACTTTAAATAATATTGGTGTTGGTGGTGGTTTTTCTTTGTTAGTCCCACTTAGGGTCCCAAGGGAGAACCGTCATTGAGTGGGGGCACCATGTCGAACTTAGGGTGCCAACCTCCTCAATAAGGTAGGGTGAGTAAGGGAAAGATCACCCCCCTCACCAGATTTACCTCTATCCTTTTTAATGTTGTTAAGATTAACTATTTGTCTCCTGACCCTAATCTAAGGGTAATTTTACCTAAAAATATTAAAAGTTATATTTTAGGGGTATTGCTTTTGTTTTTGGTTTGGTTTTTGTTATTGATTTTCTACCAAAGTCAGTACAGCCATCTACCAAGGAATTTTAGAGCACTTCATGCTTCCCTCTGCCAACAAGCTTTTTGGAGATGGAAATGTTATTCTCCAGCAGGACTTGAGACATATCCACACTGCCAAAAATACCAATAACTGGTTTAAAAACAACAGTATCACTCTGCTTCATTGACCAGAAAAACTAGCCTTACCTTAACCCCATAGACAATATATGGTTTATTGTCTAGAGGAAGATGAGAGACAATACAGATGAGCTGAAGGCTGCTATCAGAGCAACCTGGGCTTCCATGGCACCTCAACAGTGCCACAAGCTGATCGTCTCCATGCCATGCCACACTGATGCAGTAATTAATGCAACAGGAGCCTCGACCAAGTATTGAGTGCATTTAATGAACATACATTTCAGCAGGCCAACATTTCTGATTTTAAAATAATTTTTCAAGCTGACTTTATAAAGTATTGCAATTTACTGAGATTATGATGACTTTTGGGTCTTCCTTGGCTGTAAGCCATAATAATCAACAATAACAGAAATAAACACTTGAAATAGATCACTCTATTTCTAATGATTCTATATAATATATGAGTTTCACTGAACTGAAATAAACTTTTTGATGATATTCTAATTTTGTGAGAAGCACCTGTATTTATGTCTGCTTTTGGCACTGACATAATCAATACTAGGTTATTGTCAACAGTGTTTGCAGATTACGGTATTTTTCGGACCATGAGACACACTTTTCTCCCAAAAGATTTTGGGGGAAAATGTGGGTGCATCTTAAGGTCGTAATATACTTACAAATCCTGGTGGAGGTCCCGATGCAGCTGGTGCGGCTGTAGCTGTGCTTTGTGGCTCTGTGGTGTGGCAGCAGTGGGGCTCTGTGCTGTGTGGGGGGCTCCACCGGCATTAAGTCAAAGCCAGGAAGCCCCCGCAGCTCCGTTGCTGCGATGCTGTGGCTTCCAGAAAGATGGCTGCCGGGGACAACGCATGCTCAGATTCAAATCTTCGCAAAGACCATCTTTCCAGAGGTCACCAGCAGCCACCTCTCCGGAGGCCTCCATGTCACAGTAACAGATCTACAGGGGCTTCCAGGCTTTGATTAAATGCTTGTGGAGCCCCCACAAAGCACAGAGAGCCACAGAGCCCTGCTGCCCCACAGAGCCCTGCCACCCCTCAGAGCCCCACAAAAGCAGCGCAGCCTTTCAGGCCACTGCTGCCCCACAGGCCACCACAGCCCAACAGAGCACTGCAGCCACATAGGTCACCGCAGCACCACAGAGCAGCAGCACCACCGCACCAGCCTGGGATTTCCCAAAGGCCACTGCACCAGCCTGGACCACCAAGCAACCTCTGTGGCTACTCCTCCACCAGTGCCAAAACCCTCCCCGGTAAGCTGAATTTGGACTGTAAGACTGACCCCCATTTGACACATTTTTTTCCCTATTTTCCGTCTGAAAATGTATGGTGTGTCTTATGGTTCGGTGCATCTTATAGTCCAAAAAATACGGTAACTTTGTTATATAAAAGAAAATACAGCTGCACTCTGAACTACTAAAAATAATACTGTACATTTATATTTATGGAACATTGGAAAAATGGAACTGCAGTATTGCCAATGGCCATTGTCAAGGTGTACCTATGGCAATAATGCAGCACCGCGCCAGCACTCCCTGAGGTTACAGCGCCACTACCCTAGCGAGCATCTCGCCTCTCTGCAGCGCTAATCCCCTATACCTCCAGACTCCTAAAGGTGCCTTTTTCTCCCGGACTCCATCTGCAGTTAGCACCTTGAGGGCTGACACATTTATATTTCTTGTGGCTTCCAGTATTCAAAACTGTTTCTGATGAAGGTCTTGTGATTAGACCGAAAACGTTTAATTTTGAACTGGATGCACTGAATAAATGAACTTCTCAAAATTGCATAACTATCTCCTGAGTGCCAAGTAATTTATTGCTTATATTGGAGAAGACAATGACATTGCCCAAGTACAAAAAGACGGTTTTGAAATTCTGGTGCCCGAGACAGCACTCCATCATCCTCTTAAACGTTCCTGGGGCATTGCACAGTCCAAACTGCATGTCATTGAATTCAGAGAGACCCATCGGTGTTGTGAAGGCTGTCTTTTCTTTATCTGCCTCTGCCATGGGAACCTGCCAGTACCCACTGGTGAGATCCAAGGTGGAAAAGTAGTTAGCAGATTTTAAAACAGCTAATGACTCTTCGATTCTGGGCAATGGGCATGCATCTTTATGTGTAATACCTCCTTCATCTCTCACAACATACTTTTGGCACACTGGTAATGAGCTAGAGGTACAGGCCGGTACCTCTCCTTAATGAGTGGATGACTTCCCGTGGGGATATGATGTTGAACCCTTTTTATCTGCCCAAAATCTAGTGCGTCTTTGCTGAATTCTCTCTCATACTCATGGACCACCCCGTGAGCCCCTTGTTTTGGTGTGATGGGGTAGAGTCAGTGCCCATGTATAAGTTTTGACACCAATCCCCCATTTGTCCTGCAGAGCCATTGTCCTCCGCCTGGTTGGATGGGACCAAGGGTTCTGTTGCCTGTATTACATTATTGTCAACAGTAAACAGTTTGACAAGCGTGGCATATCTGGTTAATTGAACCTCCTTCTCTCCACAGTTGAGAACACAAACTGGTACCGTCCCCTTGTGGACTTCAACCACCCCTCTGGCTGTCAGGATTGGGGCCTACTATCTGAATACAGAGGTTCTACCAGGGCCTGTTAGTCTTTACCTCTAAGGCCTATTGCTGCCCCACACCATATTAACACTTCACTTCTGGGGGTATTGCAATGGGGATTGGATTCTCCACCAGGCAGTTCTACCTGTTGTCTCTGCACCAGGTCTCTGATTTATTTTTGCAGGACTCTCTGCTCACTGGAACCAGCAGTATCGGCCACCTGTTGTAACAAGACAATAACCTCAGCAAGGCAATATTCAATAACATTAGTACCAATGGTCATCATAGGGTTACATTCAAGTCGGACAAAATCAACAATCACCATTCCTTGGGCCTTCAATTCTACCCGCCCCACTTTAATGGTGACCTCCTTGTACCTCACCTGGGGCAAAGGCTGACCATTACTGGCAACTATTGTTAGATCACTATCTGGGCCAAGGGTAATGTCTGTGTCTTTCCAATAATGTTTATAGAGAATGTAAGGCATAGATGTAACCTGAGAGGCGCTGTCCAACAAAGTGCTCATCGGGATGCCGTCGATCATAATGAGGAGGACAGGTCGTCCTCCAACGTACTTGGCTCACCAGTTTTGTGCGCCTGGTTGTCCTACTCCTGGGTGTTGGCCCTATGCCCCAGGGGTTGCTCGATTAAATGACAGTACCTAGCAATGTGTCCTGCCTGGTTAGAGTGGCGGCAGATAGGTCATCCATCCGAATGATACCGGTCATCGTCTCTTCTTCTGGTCTGTGGATCCTCCTCTGTCGTCACCAGGGGACGTCCTCCGGTCTGGAAGCCAGCTTGATCTTCTCCTTTAGGATTTCCTGTAGGGACTGCATGGTCCTGGCGACTGCAGCTATGCTTTTTGTCAGTTCCTGGACCTGAAGGTGCAGTCCTGTGGAGGGGTCATCATCCAGGATCTGTGCGTCACCTCAACGGGGACCTGACGATATGATGCAACCTCCTGGTGGTACGAGAGGGCTGGACGCCAAGGGGGCACTGTGCAGCTGGACTAAGATTCATGCAGCACCCGGATGGCCCTGTCTTTAAATTATGCAAAGTCCAGATCAGGGTTTTGCAAGGCCAGGATGCGTAGCTGGGTCCTGTGGGTGCTGGACAGGGAGCCCTCAATGAACTGCTTCTTTAAGAGCTTGTCTCCATCCTGCATGCTGTTATGATCAACCTGTTTTATGGCCCGTAGTGCCTCTTGCAGATGAAAACTAATTGCTTTATTTCCATCATGCTCTATTTAAATTTCATTAAGTCATTTTTTTATAAATATTGGTAACTAATTAGCTGTTTACTAGTGTTGAGCGATACTGTCCGATACTTGAAAGTATCGGTATCGGATAGTATCGGCCGATACCCGAAAAATATCGGATATCGCCGATACCGATATCCGATACCAATACAAGTCAATGGGACACCAAGTATCGGAAGGTATGCTGATGGTTCCCAGGGTCTGAAGGAGAGGAAACTGTCCTTCAGGCCCTGGGATCCATATTAATGTGTAAAATAAAGAATTAAAATAAAAAATATTGATATATTCACCTGTCCGGCGGCCCCTGGACATCACGCTGCTAACCGGGCGGCTTCTTTGTTTAAAATGCGCGCATTTAGGACCTGCGAATTATGTCCCGGCTTCTGATTGGTCGCGTGCCGCCCATGTGACTGCCACGCGACCAATCAGAAGCCGCGACGTCATTCTCATTCACTAAACTCCTAATTCTAGGAATTGAGGACCTGCGAATGACGTCACGGCTTCTGATTGGTCGCGTGGCGGTCACATGGGCGGCACGCGACCAATCAGAAGCCGGGACGTCATTCGCAGGTCCTAAACGTGTGCATTTTAAACAAAGAAGCCGCCCGGTTAGCAGCGTGATGTCCAGGGGCCGCCGGACAGGTGAATATATCAATATTTTTTATTTTAATTCTTTATTTTACACATCCCTATGGCTCCGATACCGATACCCGATACCACAAAAGTATCGGATCTCGGTATCGGAATTCCGATACCGCAAGTATCGGCCGATACCCGATACTTGCGGTATCGGAATGCTCAACACTACTGTTTACTCATACAGGACAAAAATAACACAACAATAAATGTATAGCTTTTGTTAATATGCAAAACTTTAATTGGAAGTGGTCAAAAGCAAGCCAGCTATATTCCAAAGATTTTTAAATAAAATGTTGGCTGGGTTTTCATGCTGTGTCTGAACAATTTTTCAGTAAAACAAAAGTATTACTCTCAAAACTGTGTGAATATAAAACACCATATTTCATGTACAGTATATAGTAAAATGTAATATAAATGTAAGTGTTTTAACAAATCCAGTATGATAGGAAACTTAGAGATGTAAAAGTGAAGTATATACAAGTGCTTCTCACTAAATTAGCATATCATCAAAAAGTTAATTTGCTTCAGTTCTTCAATACAAAAAGTGAATCTCATATATTGTATATTCATTACAAGCAAAGTGATCTATTTCAAGTATTTGTTTCTGTTAATGTTGATGATTATGACTTACAGTAAATCAAAACCCAAGAGTCATTATCTCAATAAATTAGAATGAACAAAAAACTTCTGCAAAGGCTTCCTAAGCATTTAAAAGGTTCCTTAGTTTCAGTAGGCTCCACAATAATGGGGAAGACTGCTGACTTGACAGATGTCCAGAAGGCAGTCATTGACACACTGCAAAGTGCTGTATCCAAGCATATTAATGGGAATTTGAGTGGAAGGACAAAGTGTGGTAGAAAAAGGTGCACAAGCAACCAGGATAACTGCAGCCTTGAAAGGATTGTTAAAGGGAACCTGTCACCCCCCTCATTCATTTGTAACTAAAAGAGCCACCTTGTGCAGCACAAATACTGCATTCTGACAAGGTGGCTCTTTTAGTTATGATGCCTGCAAACGCTGAAATAAACGTTTATAAAATGTGCCCCCTCATACCCTGAAATGTTCCCGGAGGCGGGTCTTTCCCTCCTAATCAGGCACAGCACAGCCGTCACTCCGGATATGTGCCCACCGGGCGCTGCCTCCTCTTGCTGCATTATCGTCCCCAGCGCCTGCGCTGTAAGTATGAAGGGCAGCACCACTGCGCATGCCCGGAAAACAAAATGTAATGCGCTGGTACCGGGGACGATAATGAAGCAAGAGGAGGCGACACACAGGTCAGAAGTGCCACAAGCTGATCGTCTCCATGCCACACAAAAGGAGCACCAACAGTATTGAGTGCATTTATTAAACATAAATTACAGTAGGCCAACATTTTGGATGTTAACCCCTTCATGACCTTGGGATTTTCCGTTTTTCCATGTTCGTTTTTTGCTCCCCTCATTCCCAAAGCCATAACTTTTTCATGTTTCCGTCAATATGGCCATGTGGGGGCTTATTTTTTTGTGGGATGAGTTGTACTTTTGAATGACACCATTGGTTTTACCATGTTATGTACTGGACAATGGGAAAAGAATTCCAAGTGCTGTGAAATTGCAAAAAAAGTGCAATTCTATGCGTGTTTTTTGTTTGGCTTTTTGGTTAGCTTCACTAAATGCTAAAACTGACCTGTCATTATGATTCTCCAGGTCATTACGAGTTCATAGGCACCAAATATGTCTAGGTTATTTTTTATCTAAGTAGTGAAAAAAAATTCCAAACTTTGCTAAAAAAAAAACAAAACAATTGCGCCATTTTCCGATACTCGTAGCGTCTCCATTTTTCATGATCTGTGGTCGGGTGAGGGCTTATACTTTGCGTGCTGAGCTGGAATTTTTAGTGATACTATTTTGGTGCAGATACGTTCTTTTGATCGTCTGTTATTGCATTTTAATGCAATGTCGTGGCGACCAAAAAAATGTAATTTTGGCGTTTCAAACATTTTTTTCACCACACCATTTAGCGATCAGGTTAATCCTTTTTTCTTATTGATAGATCGGGCAATTCTAAACACGGAGATACCAAATATGTGTATATTTGATTTTATTTTTATTGTTTTATTTTGAGGTGAAAGGGGGGTGATTTAAACTTTTATATTTTTTTTATTTATTTCATATTTTTTTAAACTTTTTTTTTACTTTTTCCATGCTTCAATAGCCTTTATGGGAGGCTAGAAGCTGGCATAGCCTGATCGGCTCTGCTACATAGCAGCGATCATCAGATCGCTCCTATGTAGCTTTATTAGAGACTTGTTATGAGCGCCGACCACAGGGTGGAGCTCACAGCCTGCCGGCATCAGTAACCATAGCGGTCTCAAGGACTTCTATGGTTACTATCCTGATGCATCGCTGACCCCTTATCATGTGACGGGGTCGGCAATGAGCGCATTTCTGGCCGCGCGGCCGGAAGCAGTAGTTAAATGCTGCTGTCAGCGTTTGACAGCGGCATTTAACTAGTTAATAGCGACCGGTGGATCGTGATTCCACTCACCGCTATTACACGCACATGTCAGTTGTACAGCTGACATGTCTTGGCTTTGATGTGGGCTCACCGCCGGAGCCCACATCAAAGCAAGGGATCTGACCTCGGATGTACTATCCCGTCCGAGGTGAGAAAGGGGGGATTAAAATCATTTTCAAGCTGGTGTTATAAAGTATTCTAATTTACTGAGATAATGCCTTTTGTATTTTCATTTGCTGTAAGCCATAATCATCAACAGTAACAGAAAGAAACACTTGAAATAGATCAGTCTGTTTGTGATGACTCTATAGAATATTTGAGGTTCGCTTTTTGTATTGAAGAACTGAAATAAATGAACTTTTTGATGATATTCTAATTTTGTGAGAAGCATCTGTATACTGAGATGGTTTTTCTAGCAGTGAAAGTGAGGAGATCCTTCTACAAAGTTTCTTGTCTCTTGTTAACTTAGGTCATCCATTTTAACATGGACAAAACTTTATCTCCTTTCACACAACAAAACTTTCTTTATGATAACAGCTGTAGTTTTGGAAATGTTTGGTTTCCACTTAGTCAATCAGCAAAGTCAATCAGTAAAGCATCCCAAAAGCAGGATCTGTGAAGATCAGTTTATTTTTGCTGCATCTCTCATAGTAAAGGGACTGTGAGTAGATATGAGCAGTTCATTCAGCAGAGGATCGAGTTCAGGCATGTTTTCATAAAATTTGTGGTAGGAAGAGAATTCTAACACTATGAGGTTCAATTTGCGATTCACAAAAAATGAAAATGAGAAAATTGTCCTTGCACCATTTCCCACACTGCCAATACATCAAAGATCAGGCTAAAGTTGTTTTGCGTTGCCAAACGGTATCCCCCATAATGCCGTGCACCTTTGGCCCCAAGTGGATTATGATAAAATGTATATTGGCTCTCAATCAGCTTGTACGGTAGAGTCGGTTTACATCTCAACTGGGAAAGTGGATTATACATACAGTAACATTGAAAATTCTCCCTCTCTCTCTCTCTCTTTTTGTCTCTGAAATGTATTTGCCCAAATCGAATTTTTGAAGAAGCCAGGGGAATCCAGAGAATTTGAATTTCAAACGAGCTACTCATCTCCAGTGGTGAGAGGATCAATACTTTGCATCAAACTTTATTTATTTAACACAATAGTAAAGCACGTGTTTAAAGGGAAGCCTGTCACACTGATCATGCAGTTTGATCTGTTAACAGACTAGGAATGGAACTAAAACAACAATGTGCAGGGATTCCAATGAATAGATTAGAAGTTTAATTCCATTTTCAGAGCAAATATTTTTATTAAGTTGTTTATATCAATATGTTTGCCTTGTAACATGCTGCCCATAGATTTTCATTCTGCCAGGATCCCTTTAAAGCATAAAAATTATCTATATATGTCCATCTTGCAGTGAGTAAAGAAGGCGAGTTTGATATTACTTGCCTTACTGTAGTTTATTTTATTTACTTTTTCACTTTAGGCCAAATGGGAAAATAAAATTATTTGTGCTGCAGTTTTCTATTCCCTTCTGTTCCATTTACTTTCTGGAGCAGTTCTTTAGATCACCAAATAGATTTTTGCTACTTACTGTAGACGAAAAAGCTGCTGAAGTGTTTTCTGATCGAGACACTATGGATCCTTGAAGGAAAACAAAACAAAACATATTTGTGTTGGTAAAAATAAGGTTTCTTATGACCTTCTTTTATAAGCTCTCCATGGGAGATAATTAAAAAAATTTACACATAGAATACATTAACGATTTCATACTTCACTGTTTTCTTTGCTCTTTTCAGAGAAAATTTTAAACAGAGTTTTAACTTTTTGAAAAAAAAATAAAAAATCTGTTATGCTGGAAGTAACACTGAGAAAACATTGAAAAGCTTTTGTTAAATGATTTATCATAGAATTATTCATTGTTTAAATTAAGTTATTTTTATGAACATAAATCTCTATGTATTTTAATATTTAGTGATGTCTGTTTTTATTTTCTGTATAACAAGAATAAAACCTTTCAATTTTCACTCTAGCCACTCAGCCAATTAGTAGGCTGTAGAGATAAGTGGATCAATCTATGGAGGATCAAGTTAAATTTCAAAAAATTTGCACATCCTTTTGATGTTGAAAATGTTGCAATTAGATTTGCATGGATGGACTACCTCACACACTGCTGAAGACTCAGAGAGTTGGCTAATGGCTTTAGACTTGCCAGTTGGGCTATCACATCATCTGGTTTAGCACAATCAATCAGGAGGGCTTTCACATGTAGTATAAGAGATGGAGGCTGTCCAAAAAGGGACATTTTATGCTTTTACAATGTAAGGATAGGATGTTATAGCATAGAGAAAGACCTTATCTGTTTGTGGGTACTACTGCAGTTGGCAGAGAGGAAGAGGGCTAGAACTCTAGTGCCAACTATTGGAAGTAGCAATCCTTACAGTCAATATTAACCCTATAACGAAAAGCTGAACAAGTGAAAACAAAAAGGAAGAACCCCAATTGTGTACCCTCATTTACAGGCCGTAAAACTTAACTTTTATTAATGCTCAAAATAAATGAGGGTATTGCTGGTAGGGAATTTTTAAAAAGACTGTCCCTAATCTGCCAATTATGTAAGCTTTTGTTTCCAATTAGCACACGATGTCCCCTCGGGTTGCCATCACTAATAGGCAGAGTTGGACATTAGGATTAAAATGGGGAGAAACATGTTGGGGAACTAGTGGTTTTAATCTATATGTCCAATTCTGCCTATTAATGGTGTCTCACCGGGGTGTCATCATGTGATAATCGGAAGCAATAGCTTATATTATATGATCAATACTGGCACATTAGGGACAGTCTTTTTAACAATTCACTACCTGCAATTTCCTCATTTATTTTAATCGTTAATAAAACTTAAGTTTTATGGCCTGTTGGTGAAGGTAATGTGTTAGAGATGGGATTTCTAACCTACTCAGGTGTTCTGCCTTATAGGTACCTAAGTGATGAAGCAATAATCAGAGAGACACACGCTCATTGTCTGTTATTATTATTATTATTATTTATTGATATAGCACCATTTAATCCATGGAGCTTTACATGTGAGGAGGGGTATACATAATAAAAACAAGTACAATAATCTTAAACAATACAAGTCATAACTGGTACAGGAGGAGAGAGGACCCTGCCCTCGAGGGCTCACAGTTTACAAGGGATGGGTGAGAATACAGTAGGCGAGGGTCCAAGTAGTCTCCCGTTCTTTATTTTTAGGGATGGGCTTTTAAAGCCCAAAGATCAAAAGGAAACACAATGTTAAAGAATAAATTGGCACGTATATATATGGATTATACGATGGGTTGTCATATACATCCTGGGATACAAGATAAATTAGGTGAAAGAATGTGGGGGTGCTTTGCACATGTCTGCGTTTTATGAGATTCTGGCTGAATACTCAGGATTTTTGGGTGGACAAAGACAAAAACAGACATAGAATCGGCGATTCTGAGGAATTCTGACCACTACTATGTGGAATGTCTGTGAAATTGTCCACAAGGAGAGACAGATGATAACTAGTGTTGAGCGATACCTTCCGATATTTGAAAGTATCGGTATCGGATGGTATCGGCCGATACCGGCAAAATATCGGATCTCGCCATTACCGATACCTGATACCAATACAAGACAATGGGACACAAATATTGGAATGTATCCTGGATGGTTCCCAGGGTCTGAATGAGAGGAAACTCTCCTTCAGGCCCTGGGATCCATATTAATGTAAAAAATAAAGAATAAAAATAAAAAATATGGCTATACTCACCCCTCGGACGAACCCTGGCTGTCACCGCTGCAAACGTCCGCCTCCGTTCCTGAGAATGCAGAGAGTGAAGGACCTTCGATGACGTCACGGTCAGGTGACCGGCACTGCCAATACAAATTTGTTTAAATGATAGATGATAGTTAAAATATACAGGGGCCCTGGCCTCCATTTTGACCAGTTAATACTTTGCACCTACTACCACTGTCGGCTACTCAGCAGAGGAGCCCATCCCTAGTACCTGCCGCCTGTTTAGTCCTGTTACCAATTTTGAACACCTTTGAGCCTACTTTTGTATTTGAGCCTACTAACCGTGTCTGCGCCACTTATTACAGTTGTCCTGAACTGAACAAAGCTAAGCCGCCTGTTTACTCCTGTTACCAATTTTGAACTGCTTTGAGCCTACTTTTTTATTGTGGGCCTACAAACTGTGTCTGCGCCATTAATTACAGTTGTCCTCCACTGAACAAAGCCAAGACGCCTGTTTACTCCTGTTACCTATTTTGAACTGCTTTTAGCCTACTTTATTATTTTAGGCCTACTAAGTCTGTCTGCGCCACTCATTACAGCTGTCCTCCATTGAACAAAGCTATGCCACCTGTGTACTCCAGTTACCAAATTTGAACTGCATTTAGCCTACTGACTTATTTAGGCCTACTAACTGTGTCTGCCTTCCATTACAGTTGTCCTCCACTGAACAAAGCTGAGCCGCCAGTTTACTCCTGTTTCAAATATTAAACTGCATTTGGCCTACTTGTTTTGTTGGGCCTACTATTGGTGACTGCCGCTCCTTGCTTTTCTCCTCCACTGAACAAAGCTGAGCCTCATTTTTCATCCTTTTTTGAATATTAAACTGCATTTCGTCTACCTGTTTGGTTGGGCCTACCAATGGTGTCTGCCGCTCTTGGCTTTTCTCCTCCACTGAACAAAGCTGAGCCTCAATTTTCATCCTGTTTTAGAAATTAAACTGCATTTGGCCTACTTGTTTGGTTGGGCCTACTAACGGTGTCTGCCGCTGCTTGTTGTTCCCCTCCACTGAACTCTTTATCAGCGAAGGACAATATTGAAATACAACCCGTATAGTCTACAGATATTTGCAGCTGGTTAGAAAATACTATTAAAACATAGCTTTTATTATTATACGCTAAAATCACTATATTACCACGTGGTTACAAAGTGCCGGTGCTCACAACATAGTGCAAAACATAAAACCGTAAGAAAATCTTGGCAAACCACACATATGCCTCTTTCCCAGGGTTAGTAGAATTTTAGCCCTTTATTGGGTATAGCAGATAATGGAGATACCACATCAGTCCCCTTTACTATTGCTTGTTACCTCTGAGGGGCGTTTTTTCTTTCAGCACCTTCCCTGGACACGGAAAGAGTGCTATAAATTTCACCCCACAGTTAACCTAATAATGTGACCAAAATCCGTCTGGTTTAGACCAACAAACCAATGTACATGCTGGCATATGCCCAGAAAACACAGCGGATCCTCTTACTGTCACTTTTTACTGCATATGGTGTTTACACATAAAACGCATGCTCCATAAATAAACAGAGGAATACAGAAACCTCTCTCATGTTATTAAACCATAGATGCTTCCGGAATACATATATACCCCTCTCAATACACTGGTAGGTATATGTTCAATTGGTGCATCGAATGGATTTATATCAAAATATGTTAAGGTTTATACTCATCCATGGGACCGGGTCTTCCCAGCGGTGCCTTTTCAGAGTGCCAGGGATCCTTCTCTTTGATAAGTGCAACGTAGCACTCCGTTCCTCAATCCCTCTAGAGCTGATGTCTCCCAACGTTTCATAATAATATTCATCAGGGGGGTACTGACATCTTAGCAGCATACATCGGTGAGCATTATATATACCCCTCCACTGAACAAAGCACTGCCGCCTGTTTACTCCTGCTACCAATTTTGAACTGCATTTGGCCCACTTTATTACTTGGGCCTTCTAACTGTGTCTGCCACTCATTACAGTTGTCCTCCACTGAACAAAGCAATGCTGCCTGTTTAGTCCTGTTACCACTTATGAACTGCATTTAGCCTACTTTATTATTTGGGCCTACTAACTGTGCTTCCTTCTCATCCTGCCCATTGCCCGGCCACTGCTAGATGAGTCTGCTGGTACATTGACCCAGACCACTACATTCCCCTTGCACTCTACACAGCCAGTATCTGACCCTGCTGAAAGTCAGGTTACCCTTCCCGCATACTGTACTACCTGACACGGGGACAAAGAGGAAGGTGCAGATGAAAGTGCAGGTTCCTTCATCAGGTGAGGGGGCATACTCGTTGGCACTGGCACAGGGCCCCTCATAGTACGCAAAAGTGTCTCTGGCAGTGGGAGACGCCATCTTCTGTCAAACACACCGCCGTATTATGAGGGGCCCTGTGCCAGTGCCAACTAGTGGGCCCCCCTGCTTGCTCAGGATCACAGCACTTGCAAAGTTAAAATATTTACCTCTCCCTGCTCCACTGCCGTGACGTATTCCGCGTTTCCTGGGCCCACAAAAATCTTGAGCCAGCCCTACCCCCCACAATGTTAGCCAAATGACCCCCTGTTTTCAATGCCTAACTATTATTATAAAGTAAATTAAGATTGACAAGCTTAAGAAATAAGAATTGATGTTTTTGCCATTAAAATGGGCACTGTAGGTGTTTTCCTGTCCTCCACTCACTGCCGACTTTGATTCCCCATTGACTTGCATTGGGTTTCCTGCTTCGTTCGGCCCCTGACTTTTCGCAATAATCGGCTGATTTCACCCGACCCGACTTTTGACAAAGTCGGGTTTCGCAAAACCTGACTCTATCCTAAAAAAGTAAAAGTCGCTCAACTCTACTCCTCATACATCTGGATCTGAGTCCTCACGAGACTCTGAATATGCAAGGTCTATTCCTGAATCCACTCCGGGTTCAATAAGATAATATTCATGTGTGACATTATCTTTCAACCTTGGCATATACCATCTAGAGTCTGATATATCTACCCAGCTTGTGATCATTCCATGGGGATGAATAATTATATGACAAGAGTACTCTCGGCGCCTAAACTGGTGAACTGAACAAAGACACTATTCACACAGCATGTGGCGCACACATGGGAAGCATTTGTCTGATTTTTCAATCACATCCATACACACAGTACTTCTGTACTTTCTTGCTCCTCACATTTTATCAAAATGCTCTAGTGCCAATGGACAAAAACATAAATCACATCTATTTGTGGAATCTATTACTATACCCTCTAATTCATTTCCTATCTGAGTACGGGGGTTGCATACAGAAATGAGCATTTACAGTGGGGCAAAAAAGTATTTAGTCAGTCAGCAATAGTGCAAGTTCCACCACTTAAAAAGATGAGAGGCGTCTGTAATTTACATCATAGGTAGACCTCAACTATGGGAGACAAACTGAGAAAAAAAAATCCAGAAAATCACATTGTCTGTTTTTTTCACATTTTATTTGCATATTATGGTGGAAAATAAGTATTTGGTCAGAAACAAAATTTAATCTCAATACTTTGTAATATATCCTTTGTTGGCAATGACAGAGGTCAAACGTTTTCTGTAAGTCTTCACAAGGTTGCCACACACTGTTGTTGGTATGTTGGCCCATTCCTCCATGCAGATCTCCTCTAGAGCAGTGATGTTTTTAGCTTTTCGCTTGGCAACACGGACTTTCAACTCCCTCCAAAGGTTTTCTATAGAGTTGAGTTCTGGAGACTGGCTAGGCCACTCCAGGACCTTGAAATGCTTCTTACGAAGCCACTCCTTTGTTGCCCTGGCGGTGTGCTTTGGATCATTGTCATGTTGAAAGACCCAGCCATGTTTCATCTTCAATGCCCTTGCTGATGGAAGGAGGTTTGCACTCAAAATCTCACGATACATGGCCCCATTCATTCTTTCATGTACCCGGATCAGTCGTCCTGGCCCCTTTGCAGAGAAACAGCCCCAAAGCATGATGTTTCCACCACCATGCTTTACAGTAGGTATGGTGTTTGATGGATGCAACTCAGTATTCTTTTTCCTCCAAACACGACAAGTTGTGTTTCTACCAAACAGTTCCAGTTTGGTTTCATCAGACCATAGGACATTCTCCCAAAACTCCTCTGGATCATCCAAATTCTCTCTAGTAAACTTCACACGGGCCCGGACATGTACTGGCTTAAGCAGTGGGACACGTCTGGCACTGCAGGATCTCAGTCCATGGTGGCGTAGTGTGTTACTTATGGTAGGCCTTGTTACATTGGTCCCAGCTCTCTGCAGTTCATTCACTAGGTCCCCCCGCGTGGTTCTGGGATTTTTGCTCACCGTTCTTGTGATCATTCTGACCCCACGGGGTGGGATTTTGCGTGGAGCCCCAGATCGAGGGAGATTATCAGTGGTCTTCCATTTTCTAATTATTGCTCCCACTGTTGATTTCTTCACTCCAAGCTGGTTGGCTATTGCAGATTCAGTCTTCCCCTCCTGGTGCAGGGCTACAATTTTGTTTCTGGTGTCCTTTGACAGCTCTTTGGTCTTCACCATAGTGGAGTTTGGAGTCAGACTGTTTGAGGGTGTGCACAGGTGTCTTTTTATACTGATAACAAGTTTAAACAGGTGCCATTACTACAGGTAATGAGTGGAGGAAAGAGGAGACTCTTAATGAAGAAGTTACAGGTCTGTGAGAGCCAGAAATCTTGATTGTTTGTTTCTGACCAAATACTTATTTTCCACCATAATATGCAAATAAAATGATAAAAAAACAGACAATGTGATTTTCTGGATTTTTTTTCTCAGTTTGTCTCCCATAGTTGAGGTCTACCTATGATGTAAATTACAGACGCCTCTCATCTTTTTAAGTGGTGGAACTTGCACTATTGCTGACTGACTAAATACTTTTTTGCCCCACTGTATGTTCACATAGATTGTCTTCATGTGCTCTTTTTCTCTTCACTACAAACTCCCACCTGGGACCTTCTTGTAAGTTTTTTCAAGTAGCAACTAACCGGAGAGTTTTATCTTACTCACTACTTTTAATGAGAAGGCTATTTATACATTGAGCACACGTCATTTAGTCTCCATACATCATATCATGAGCGCTGCTCCATACTCCACAACATAGATTCAGTGATATATCAGGAACGCAGTATAATCAGAACAATTCAGAACAACGATAACAGTACTACTTATCAATTAACAACTGCCAAGGCACCACTATTATAATTAGCTACCCAAAAGCAGAATAAAAGTAATAAAGAAGGAAAGAAACATAGAACAATCATAGGACAAGTATAACATAGCAGAGCAGGATCAAGACACTGTAATTACAATATTTACAGTACTAACAAACATTGACATCATTACAAACAGACAGACAGGAACCCTTATTATAGATACAGACAAAAGAATTGATGGAAAATCATTGTACTTCATAATGAAACAAAACAATTGTTAGGAGCACTTAAACAAACAACAGAACAGACAAAACAGACAAGAAAGAGACAACAAATAACAGATACTTTCTTTTACCTGAGGGCTTTCCCGTTAGAAATCCCCAAAGACTGGCTCTAGAAAGCCTCCTTTCCTGGAGAGAAAACTGTGAGTAATAAATCTACTCACTTACCCAGGATCTGGTTTTCTGTTCAGGAGGAAGGCAGTCAATTGTTCAGTCTAAGATGAATGTCGAAGGAGAAATTATATCTCGCTGGGGCCTCCAAGTTGTTAGAGACGGGATTTCTAACCTACTCAGGTGTTCTGTATTATAGGTACCTAAACAATGAAGCAATAATCAGAGATACGCACGCTCGTTGTCTCAAAGAAAACAGTAAAGCCGCACCCTATAATTATATAGTCTCTGTGGACATCGGGGCGCACGTCCTCACCAGGGGGTCCATCCCAGACAGAACATCCAATTCCAAACTGAAGAAAAGGACAGCGCCACACCAGAAAATGAAAAGCAGCTCACATATTTATTCTGCCTCCTGCGGCAACGTTTTGGTCCGAAGACCTTTGTCAAGCCCAGTACACAGCATTTCAACCACCATTATATACCCATAAGCCCACCCCTTTAATTAACCATCTACCAATAGGGATACAATAGAAAAATAGAAAAAACATACATAACACAGTTCACATATACACATATAAAAACAATTGTACATGAGTAGTAATCACTGCACCACCCCCTTTAACATAGATCAACTAACCTCGATCCCTCTTTTACATACATCTTATCACCAAAACACAGAGATAAAATCCCAGTGCATAGAATGTAAACAAACCGTGTCCCACCTATCGGAGCAATGCTTTGGCAGTTACCATAGTACCCAGATACTCCCACAGGTGTGTTCATGAAGGGTATAATCCAATCATATCACCGGGTTACAGGTCATGTGACCGCATCGTCCCCATGTGATATGTATAACACTGTGCAGGTCCAGCAAACATCTCCCCAGTCCAAATAGTAATCCCAGCTGCGCATGTCGCCGGCAAGACTCCGCTCATAAGAGGCAAAGTCCCACATATTAGTGCGCATGTCCATAGGGCTCATAGATCCGGAGATATCCTTGCGCACACATATCTTTTCAGTCAATGTCCGCAGTGGGGAAGCAGGTCGATAGTGCGCATGTCCGGAGCTCCTCCTCAATACTCCTGCATTCAGTGCCGATATATAGCAAACCCATGATGTGTATGTCTAAAATCTCAGATCATATCCCCAAATAACAGAGAGAACGATATTATGCATATCCAGAGAGCCTTCTTCAATCCTCCATATATATGGTAATGGCACACATGACTTAATTAATCAAGATTGCACCTTGTGCAGGCGTGTACTATGGAGGACAGAGAATGAACTTCAATCCAATATTGCAGCCAGCATGCAGCCAGCAGGTAAGGAAAGGGTGAATCAAACAACCAAAAACCCCGCCTCTATGGCTGAAGATTGTTCCCTCCAAATTCAGGTGACAGTGTCCCTTTAAAGGCGATACACTGTGTTTGGATATATACCTTTCAGAGACTGGCTGTCTATGCTATTGTGCCCTTGAGTCAATGGCCACTCTAGGCTGAATGTGCCTTCCCTCGTCAGATCACAAATGCTAAGCAGCTTGAGGCTGGGCAAGTACCAGCATGGCTGGGAATCCTTGGTACGACATGGGGGACATGGTGGCGTGGACGGCTAAGTTGAGATGTTATGGCTCTATTTGTTTATGATGTTGTGTTTTTCCTTTTTTTGTTTATATTTAGAGTCAAATGGTTAATATTCTAGGGTATCATAATGTAATATGTAAATGCGATTTTTCATTTGCATACTGTAATGTATATATTATTAAACGATTGGGAGGGATGTGCTTTCCCTTTTAGGTATATTACATTCTATTATAGGTTTCAGCACAGCATTAAGGACATATTTAAAGGTGCGATTATTTAAGTCATGTGTGCCATTACCATATATATGGAGGATTGAAGAAGGCTCTCTGGATAGGCATAACATCGTACTATCTGTTATTTGGGGATACAATCTGTGATTTCAGACATGGGCATAATGGTTTTGCTATATATCGGCGCTGAATGCAGGAGTATTGAGGAGGAGCTCCGGACATGCGCACTATCGACCTGCTTCCCCACTGCGGACATTGACTGAAAAGATATGTGTGCGCAAGGATATCTCCGGATCTATGAGCCTTATGGACATGTGCACTAATATGTGGGACTTTGCCTCTTATGAGCGGAGTCTTGCCGGCGACATGCGCAGCTGGGATTACTATTTGGACTGGGGAGATGTTTGCTGGACCTGCACAGTGTGATACATATCACATGGGGATGATGCGGTAACATGACCTGTAACCCGGCGATATGATTGGATGAACATGCCTGTGGGAGTATCTGGGTACTATAGTAACTGCCAAAGCATTGCTCCGATAGGTGGGACACGGTTTGTTTACATTCTATGCACTGGGATTTTATCTCTGTGTTTTGGTGATAAGATGTATGCAAAAGAGGGATCGAGGTTAGTTGATCTATGTTAGAGGGGGTGGTGCAGTGATTACTACTCATGTACAATTGTTTTTTATATGTTTATATGTGAACTGTGTTATGTATGTTTTTTCTATTTTTCTATTGTATCCCTATTGGTAGATGGTTAATTAAAGGGGAGAGCTATGGGTATATAATGGTGGTTGAAATGCTGTATACTGGGCTTGACAAAGGTCTTCGGACCGAAACATTGCCGCAGGAGGCAGAATAAATATGTGAGCTGCTTTTCACTATCCGGTGTGGCGCTGTCCTTTTCTTCAGTTTGGATTTACACGCTCGTTGTCTGTCCAAATAGTCTCCCAGTCTTTATTTTTAGGGCTGGGCTTTTAAAGCCCAAAGATCAAAAAGAAACACAATGTTAAAGAATAAATTGGCACGTATATATGGATTATAATATGGGTTTGTTGTATACATCCTGGGATACAAGATAAATTAGGTGAAAAAAATGTGGGGGTGCTTTGCACATGTCTGCATTTTATGAGATTCTGGCTGAACACTCAGTATTTTTGGGTGGATAAAGACAAAAACAGACATAGAATTGGCGATTCTGAGAAATTCTGACCACTACTATGTGGAATGTCCGGGAAATTGTCCACAAGGAGAGACAGATGATAACATTGCACAATACTTGTTTTTCTGTAATTCTGTTATTTAAAAGAGAAGATTAACCATTTCTTTAACATATGCAATTAGGTTCTCCCCTTTTATTTAGGAATATATGCCTCCCAGGTCATTTATACCCCACTGGATATTTGCAAGGATAAATGCCAAATAAGCCAAACCATTCTAATGTGATGCATGTTGAAGCTGTTTAAGATCAAGCTATAATTCTGTTGTGAGATGAAAAAAGGATACTTTTGAGGTATCTGAGGTTTAACCCCTTAGCGACCGCCGATACGCCTTTTAACGGCGGCCGCTAAGGGTACTTAAACCACAGCGCCGTTAATTAACGGCGCTATGGAAAAAGTAAATAGTGCCCCCCGGAGTCGGATTTTCTCTGGTGTCTCGGCTGCCGGGGGTAGCCGAGACCCCAGAGAACATGATTCAGGTTTTTTTTTACCGACTCCGCATTTGTGATCGCCGGTAATTAACCGTTTACCGGCGATAGCAAAAAAAAAAAAAGCGATCTCTTTTTAATTTCTCTGTCCTCCGATGTGATCGCACATCAAAGGACAGAGAAAAGGGGTCCCAGATATCCCCCCGATACTCACCTATCTCCCCTGGTGCTCCTCGTAGCTCCCGGTGGGCGCCGCCATCTTCAAAATGGCGGGCGCATGCGCAGTGCGCCCGCCGGCCGGCAATGGGAGAATCTTTGGGGTCTCGGCTGCCGGGGGTAGCCGAGACCCCAAAGAACATGATCGGGGTCGGTTTTACCGACCCCTGTTTTGCGATCGCCGGTAATTAACTGTTTACCGGTGACCGCAAAAAAAAAAAAAATCAAAGTGTAATTCTCTGTCCTCTGATGTGATCGTACATCAGAGGACAGAGAAATAGGGGGATTAGGGGACCCTATTATACTTACCGGTGTCCCTGGATCCTCCTGCTGCTCCTCCTGGCTGCCAGGGAAAAGAAAATGGCGGGCGCATGCGCAGTGCGCCCGCCATCTATCGCCATCTGCCGGCCGACAGGAGAAGAGCAGTTGGGGCTAAAATTAGGGTTAGGGCTAGGGTTAGGGCTAGGGTTAGTGCTAGGGTTAGGGTTAGGGCTAGGGTTAGAGCTAGGGTTAGGGCTAGGGTTAGGGTTAGGGCTAGGGCTAGGGTTAGGGCTAGGGCTAGAGTTAGGGTTATGGTTAGGGCTAGGGTTAGGGCTAAGGTTAGGGCTAGGGTTAGGGATTGGGGCTAAATTCAGGGTTAGGGTTCTTTCACACTTACGTCGGTACGGGGCCGTCGCAATGCGTCGGCCCGACATACCGACGCACGTTGTGAAAATTGTGCACAACGTGGGCAGCGGATGTAGTTTTTCAACGCATCCGCTGCCCAATCTATGTCCTGGGGAGGAGGGGGCGAAGTTACGACCACGCATGCGCAGTCAGAAATGGCGGACGCGACGTACAAAAAAAGTTACATTGAATGTTTTTTGTGCCGACGGTCCGCCAAAACACAACTGATCCAGTGCACGATGGACGCGACGTGTGGCCATCCGTCACGATCCGTCGGCAATACAAGTCTATTGGCAAAAAAACGCATCCTGCGGGCACATTTGGAGGATCCGTTTTTCGTCCAAAACAACGGATTGCGACGGATGCCAAATGACGCAAGTGTGAAAGTAGCCTTAGGACTAGGGTTAGGGTTGGAGTAGAGTTGGTATTAGGATTAGGGTTGGCATTAGGGTTACGCTTGGGATTAGGGTTAGGTTTGGGATTAGGGTTAAGGTTATGGTTGTGATTAGGGTTGTAATTAAGGGTGTATTGGGATTAGGGTTAGGTTTGAGGTTAGGGTTGAGATTAGGATTAGGGGTGTGTTGGATTTCGGGTTTTGATTAGGGTTATGGTTAGGGTTGACATTAGGGTTGTTTTGGGGTAAGGGTTGTGATTATCGTTAGGGTTAGTGATTAGGATTATGGATCGGGTTGGGATTAGGGTTAGGGGTGTGTTGCGGTTAGGGTTGGAGCTAGAATTGGGGGGTTTCCACTGTTTAGTTACATCAGGGGGTCTCCAAACACGACAGCCAATTTTGCGCTCAAAAAGTCAAATGGTGCTCCCTCCCTTCTGAGCTCTGCCGTGCACCCAAACAGTGGGTTACCCCCACATATGGGGCATCGGCGTACTCGGGATAAATTGGACAACAACTTCTGCGGTCCAATTTCTCCTGTTACCCTTGTGAAAATAAAAACTTGGGGGCTACAAAATCTTTTTTGTGGAAAAAAAAATATTTTTTTAATTTCACGACTCTGCATTCTAAACTTCTGTGAAGCACTTGGGCATTCAAAGTTCTCACCACACATCGAGAAAAGTTCCTTGGGGGGTCTAGTTTCCAAAATGGGGTCACTTGTGGGGGGTTACTACTGTTTAGGTACATCAGGGGCTCTGCAAACGCAACATAACACCCACAGACCATTCTATCTAAGTCTGCATTCCAAAACAGCGCTCCTTCCCTTCCGAGCTCTGCCTTGCGCCCAAACAGTGGTTTACCCCCACATATGGGGCATCAACATACTCGGGATAAATTGGACAACAACTTTTGGGGTCCAATTTCTCCTGTTACCCTTGTGAAAATAAAAACTTGGGGGCTACAAAATCTTTTTTGTGGAAAATTTTTTATTTTTTTATTTTCACGACTCTGCATTCTAAACTTCTGTGAAGCACTTGGGCATTCAAAGTTCTCACCACACATCTAGATAAGTTCCTTGGGGGGTCTAGTTTCCAAAATGGGGTCACTTGTGGGGGGTTACTACTGTTAGGTACATCAGGGGCTCTGCAAACCAACATAACACCCACAGACCATTCTATCAAAGTCTGCATTCCAATACAGCGCTCCTTCCCTTTCCGAGCTCTGCCGTTCACCCAAACAGTGGTTTACCCCCACATATGGCACATCAGTGTACTCGGGTTAAATTGGACAACAACTATTGCGGTCCAATTTCTCCTGTTACCCTTGTGAAAATAAAAACTTGGGGACTACAATATCTTTTTTGTGGAAAAAAAATATTTTTTATTTTCACGACTCTGCATTCTAAACTTCAGTGAAGCACTTGGGCATTCAAAGTTCTCACCACACATCTAGATAAGTTCCATGGGGGGTCTAGTTTCCAAAATGGGGTCACTTGTGGGGGGTTTCCACTGTTTTGGCACATCAGTGGCTCTCCAAACGCGACATGGCGTCCAATCTCAATTCCAGACAATTCTACATTGAAAAAGTAAAACGGCACTCCTTCTCTTCCAAGCTCTGCGGTGCGCCCAAACAGTGGTTTACCCCATATATTGGGTATCGACGTACTCAGGAGCAATTGTACTACAATTTTTGTTGTCTAATTTCTTCTGTTACCCTTGTGAAAATAAAAATTTGGGGGCAAAAAATCATTTTTGTAGAAAAAATGCGATTTTTTTATTTTCATGGCTCAACGTTATAAACTTCTGTGAAGCACATGGGGGTTTAAAGTGCTCACCACACATCTAGATAAGTTCCATAAGGGGTCTAGTTTCCAAAATGGTGTCACTTGTGGGGAGTTTCCACTGTTTAGGCACATCAGGGGCTCTCCAAACGCGACATGGCGTCCGATCTCAATTTCAGACAATTCTACATTGAAAAAGTAAAACGGCACTCCTTCTCTTCCAAGCTCTGCGGTGCACCCAAACAGTGGTTTACCCCCACATATTGGGTATCGACGTACTCAGGAGAAATTGCACTACAACTTTTGTGGTCTAATTTCTCCTGTTACCCTTGTGAAAATAAAAATTTGGGGGCAAAAAGATTATTTTTGTGTAAACAAATGCGATTTTTTATTTTCACGGCTCTACGTTACAAACTTCTGTGAAGCTGTTGGGGGTTCAAAGTGCTCACCACACATCTAGATAAGTTCCTTAAGGGGTCTAGTTTACAAAATGGTGCCACTTGTGGGGGTTTCCACTGTTTAGGCACATCAGGGGCTCTCTCATGGCGTCCGATCTCAATTCCAGCCAATTCTGCATTGAAAAAGTCAAACGGCGCTCCTTCACTTCCAAGTTCTGCGGTGCGCCCAAACAGTGGATAACCCCCACCTATGGGGTATTCGCGTATTCAGGAGAAATTGCATAACAAAATTTATGGTTAAATTTCTGTTTTTACACTTGTGAAAATAAAAAAAAATGGTTCTGAATTAAAATGTTTGCAAAAAAAGTTAAATGTTCATTTTTTCCTTCCACATTTTTTCAGTTCCTGTGAAGCACATAAAGGGTTAATAAACTTCTTGAATGTGGTTTTGAGAACCTTGAGGGGTGTAGTTTTTAGAATGGTGTCACACTTCGTTATTTTCTATCATATAGACCCCTCAAAATGACTTCAAATGTGATGTGGTCCCTAAAAAAAAAAGGTGTTGTAAAAATGAGAAATTGCTGGTCAACTTTTAACCCTTATAACTCCCTAACAAAAAAAAATTTTGTTTCCAAAATTGTGCTGATGTAAAGTAGACATGTGGGAAATGTTATTTATTAACTATTTTTCATGACATATCTCTCTGATTTAAGGGCATAAAAATACAAAGTTTGAAAATTGCAAAATTTTAAAAATTTTCGCCATATTTCCATTTTTTTCATAAATAATCGCAAGTAGTATCAAAGAAATGTTACCACTAACATGAAGTACAATATGTGATGAAAAAACAGTGTCAGAATCAGCGGGATCCGTTGAAGCGTTCCAGAGTTATAACCTCATAAAGTGACAGTGGTCAGAATTGCAAAAATTGGCTCGTCATTAAGTACCAAATTGGCTCTGTCACTAAGGGGTTAATACATATTCTGGTTTGTTTGGCACATGTTTCTTTACCCCAGTTTCAATATATTCATCTCTGGCAAAAACTAACAGACCACAACATCAAAACCCTGTCATGGGCAGCCCAATCTCCAGACCTGAATCCCATTGAAAACCTCTGGAATGTAATCAAGAGGATGATTGATAGTCACAAGCCATCAACCAAAAAAGAACTGCTCAAATGTTTGCACCAGAAGCAGTGTGAAAGACTGGTGGAAAGCATGCCAAGACACATGAAAGCTGTGATTAAAAATCATGGTTATTCCACAAAGTATTGATTTCTGAACTCTTCCCGAGTTAATACATTAGTATTTTTGACTCTAAATTATTATGAACTTGTTTTCTTTGCATTATTTGAAGTCTGAAAGCAAAAGGTTTTTTTTTTAATTTTGACCATTTCTCATTTTCAGAAAAAAATACAAAATTTATTGCTTGGAAATTTGGAGACATTTTGTCAGAAGTTTTTACAATAAAAGAACAATTTACATTTTACTCAAAAATATACCTATAGATAGGAAAATCAGATAAGCTGAACATTTTGCAGTAGTCTCTTAATTTTTGCCAGAGCCGTATTTATGTTTTAGGCCGGCGTCACACTTGCGAGTTTTACGGACGTACGAGCGCAGAAACTACGTCCGTAAAACTCGCAAAAAATACGGCACAATTATTCTCTATGCCCCTGCTCCTATCTGCCGTATTTTCCTGATCAGTATTATACGGCTTTCTACGGCCGTAGAAAATCGCAGCATGCTGCGTTTGTCACCGTATTGCGCAAATAAAACGTCAATTAAAGTCTATGGAAGCCCCAAAAATCCGGATTACACATGGACCAGCAGTGTGACTTGCGAGGAATACGCAGCGCTGTTAGAGAGAAAAGCCGGCAGTTCAGTGCGGTGTACAGTAAAATCACACTGACAGCTTACAATAGAATAGGTAGAATAAATGTGTACACATAGAATAGGTATATATATATATATATATATGTATATATATATATATATATATATGTCATTGAGACACATATATATATATATATATATATATATTAATATTTCATCCAGCGTGATATAGCAGATTCAATTCAATTACCGGCTTTTGCTATCTCCTTCCTAAACCCGACATGATATGAGACCTGGTTTACATACAGTAAACCATCTCATATCCCCATTTTTTTTGCATATTCCACACTACTAATATTAGTAGTGTGTCTATGCAAAATTTGGCCGTTCTAGATAGTAAATTAAGGGGTTAAATGGCGGAAAAAATTGGCGTGGGCTCCCGCACAATTTTCTCCGCCAGAGTGGTAAAGCCAGTGACTGAGGGCAGATATTAATAGCCTGGAGAGGGTCCATGGTTATTGCCCCCCCCCCTGGCTAAAAACATCTGCCCCCAGCCACCCCAGAAAAGGCACGTCTGGAAGATGCGCCTATTCCGGCACTTGGCCACTCTCTTCCCATTCCCGTGTAGCGGTGGGATATGGGGTAATGAAGGGTTAATGTCACCTTGCTATTGTAAGGTGACATTAAGGGCCCCTTTCCACTTGTGAGAAAAACGGACGAGTGCAATCCGATAAAAAATCGGATTGCACTCGGACCAATGTTTTTCAATAGGTGACATTCCATTTGCGATTTTTTTCCCAGCCGAAATCGGACTGAGAAAAATCTGTGTCGGCTGAGAAAAAAATCGCAGCATGCTGCGTATTGCTGAGATTCTCGGACGAGACTCGCCAATGCAAGTCAATGGGTGCGAGAAAAAAAACGCATGGAATACGGACCATCCGTATTCCATCCGTTTTTTACAGATACCTTACCATTCTGTGGCACAGAACACTGTAAATAGTCCTGTAAATGACTGTATAAAAATAGTTGCAGAGAAAAAAAAACGGATTGCATACGGATGTAAAAACGGATGATGCGATTAAAAAATCGCATTACACTCGCATGACACTCGCATGACAATCGCACACGTTACATCCGTTTTTTCGGTCCGTAAATCGAACCTTTTTTTGTCACACAAGTGGAAAGGGGCCCTAAGCCAAATTAATAATGGAGAGGCATCAATTATGACACCTATCCATTATTAATCCAATACTAGTAAAGGGTTAAAAAAAACACACACACGTTATTAAAAATTAATTTAATGAAAAAAACACAAAGGTTGTTGTATTAATTTATTCTACTCTCAATCCACTCACTGAAGACCTTCGATCTGTAAAAAAAAAAAAAAAAATAAACCAAGAATATACATACCTTCCGAGGATCTGTAAGGTCCAACGATGTAAATCCATCTGAAGGGGTTAAAATATTTTGCAGGCAGGAGTTCTGTTAATGCAGCGCTACTCCTGCCTGCAAAACCCCAGCGAATGAAGGTAAAGTAGGTCAATGACCTATATTTAGCTTCATTTGCGGTGAGGCGCCCTCTGCTGGCTGTTCCTAGATCGTGGGAACTTTCCTAGAAAGCTCCCAGGCTCGAGATCATGAGAGGGCGCCCTCTGCTGGTTGTCCTCATATGAACTCGAGCCAGGGAGCTTTCTAGGAAAGTTCCCACCATCTAGCAACAGCCAGCAGAGGGCGCCTCACCGCAAATGAAGCTAAATATAGGTCATTGACTTACTTTACCTTCATTCGCTGGGGTTTTGCAGGTAGGAGTAGCGCTGCATTAACAGAACTCCTGCCTGCAAAATATTTTAACCCCTTCAGATGGATTTACATCGTTGGACCTTACAGATCCTCGGAAGGTATGTATATTCTTGGTTTATTATTTTTTATTTATTTACAGATCGAGCGTCTTCAGTGAGTGGATTGAGAGTAGAATAAATTAATACAACAACCTTTGTGTTTTTTTCATTAAATTAATTTTTAATAATGTGTGTGTGTGTTTTTTTTAACCCTTTACTAGTATTGGATTAATAATGGATAGGTGTCATAATTGACGCCTCTCCATTATTAATTTGGCTTAATGTCACCTTACAATAGCAAGGTGACATTAACCCTTCATTACCCCATATCCCAACGCTACACGGGAATGGGAAGAGAGTGGCCAAGTGCCAGAATAGGCGCATCTTCCAGATGTGCCTTTTCTGGGGTGGCTGGGGGCAGATGTTTTTAGCTAGGGGGGGGGGCCAATAACCATGGACCCTCTCCAGGCTATTAATATCTGCCCTCAGTCACTGGCTTTACCACTCTGGCGGAGAAAATTGTGCGGGAGCCCACGCCAATTTTTTCCGCCATTTAACCCCTTAATTTACTAGCTAGAAGGGCCAAATTTTGCATAGACACACTACTAACAGTAGTGTGGAATATGCAAAAAAAATGGTGATATGAGATGGTATACTGTATGTAAACCAGGTCTCATATCATGTCGGGTTTTAGGAAGGAGAAAGCAAAAGCCGGTAATTGAATTACCGGCTTTCTGCTATATCGCGCTGGATGAAATATTAAAATATATACATATATGTGTCTACTGACATCTATAATATAACGCTGGGAGCGTCACTCTGTCCGAAGCCTCTATAGACTGCGCAAGCGCAAGCGCCGGCGCAGTCTGGGCCTCACAGAGCGACGCTCCCGGGAGATCGCGGTGTGCGTTCACACTGAACACACACCGCGATCTCCACCGCAGAAGCAGGGACCGCCAGGAGGGTGAGTATCGGCCTATATTCACCTGTCCCCGGGGTCAGATGCCGGTATCGCCGCCAGCTCAGGCCCCCCAGCACTTACTATACTCACCTGTCCGGCGTTCCATCGCTGAGCGGCGCCATCTTCCCGGTCTTCGGTCTGTGGCCTTCAGTTCAGAGGGCGCGATGACGCGCTTAATGCGCGCCGGCGCCGCCCTCTGACTGAACAGTCACAGCCAGGAGATCGGGAAGATGGCGGCGCTCAGCGATGGAACGCCGGACAGGTGAGTATAGTAAGTGCTGGGGGGCCTGAGCTGGCGGCGATACCGGCACCTGACCCCCACAGCGCGCCGGTGTCCCCGCCTGCTCAGGCCCCCCAGCACTCGGCGCCGAGCGGGTCAGAGGCAGTATGGGGACGCAGGATGGAGCAGCACATAAGGATGGGGACGCAGGATGCAGCAGCACATAAGGATGGGGATGCAGGATGGAGCAGCACATAAGGATGGGGACGCAGGATGGAGCAGCACATAAGGATGGGGACGCAGGATGGAGCAGCACATAAGGATGGGGACGCAGGATGGAGCAGCACATAAGGATGGGGACGCAGGATGGAGCAGCACATAACAGTATGGGGACGCAGGATGGAGCAGGACATAAGGATGGGGACGCAGGATGGAGCAGGACATAAGGATGGGGACGCAGGATGGAGCAGGACATAAGGATGGGGACGCAGGATGGAGCAGGACATAAGGATGGGGATGCAGGATGGAGCAGCACATAAGGATGGGGACGCAGGATGGAGCAGCACATAACAGTATGGGGACGCAGGATGGAGCAGGACATAAGGATGGGGACGCAGGATGGAGCAGGACATAAGGATGGGGACGCAGGATGGAGCAGCACATAAGGATGGGGATGCAGGATGGAGCAGGACATAAGGATGGGGACGCAGGATGGAGCAGGACATAAGGATGGGGACGCAGGATGGAGCAGCACATAAGGATGGGGATGCAGGATGGAGCAGGACATAAGGATGGGGACGCAGGATGGAGCAGCACATAAGGATGGGGACGCAGGATGGAGCAGCACATAAGGATGGGGACACAGGATGGAGCAGCACATAAGGATGGGGACGCAGGATGGAGCAGCACATAACAGTATGGGGACGCAGGATGGAGCAGGACATAAGGATGGGGACGCAGGATGGAGCAGCACATAAGGATGGGGACGCAGGATGGAGCAGCACATAACAGTATGGGGACGCAGGATGGAGCAGCACATAAGGATGGGGACGCAGGATGGAGCAGCACATAAGGATGGGGACGCAGGATGCAGCAGCACATAAGGATGGGGACGCAGGATGGAGCAGCACATAACAGTATGGGGACGCAGGATGGAGCAGGACATAAGGATGGGGACGCAGGATGGAGCAGCACTAAGGATGGGGACGCAGGATGGAGCAGCACATAAGGATGGGTACGCAGGATGGAGCAGCACATAAGGATGGGGACGCAGGATGGAGCAGCACATAACAGTATGGGGACGCAGGATGGAGCAGGACATAAGGATGGGGACGCAGGATGGAGCAGCACATAAGGATGGGGACGCAGGATGGAGCAGCACATAAGGATGGGGACGCAGGATGCAGCAGCACATAAGGATGGGGACGCAGGATGGAGCAGCACATAAGGATGGGACGCAGGATGCAGCAGCGCATGACAAGATGGGGACGCAGGATGCAGCAGCACATAAGGATGGGGACGCAGGATGCAGCAGCGCATGACAGGATGGGGACGCATGATGGAGCAGCGCATGACAGGATGGGGACGCAGGATGGAGCAGCACATGACAGGATGGGGACGCAGGATGGGAGCAGCGCATCACAGGATGGGAGCAGCGCATGACAGGATGGGGACGCAGGATGGGAGCAGCGCATGACAGGATGGGGACGCAGGATGGGAGCAGCGCATGACAGGAAAGGGAATGCAGGATGGAGCAGCGCATGACAGGATGGGGACGCAGGATGGAGCAGCACATGACAGGATGGGGACACAGGATGGAGCAGCGCATGACAGGATGGGGACGCAGGATGGAGCAGCTCATGACAGGATGGGGACGCAGGATGGAGCAGCACATACCATGATGGAGACAATATACCAATATAAATGCTCGCCACCCGGGCGTAGAACGGGTTCAATAGCTAGTATATATATATATATATATATATATAGACAGTATATATGGGTTTTTTTTTTTTTTACACATGGATCTCTTGTATAGTCGTATGTCGGTTTTGCAAGCCTGCAATTAAAACACGCATTACGGCTGCCATACAGATTACATACGGAGGATGCCATGCGCAAAAAATGGTGACACACCCTGCCTACGGAGGAGCTACGGACCACTATTTTCGGGACTTTTCAGCGTATTACGGCCGTAATATACGGACCGTATTTTCATACGCTGTGTGTGACGCCGGCCTTATTGCTTCTTTCACTCTGAATTTACAATGTGCATATTCCAATAAGAATAAGGAAAACCATTGCATGAACAGATGTGACCAATCTTTGTCTGATAAATGCAGGCAGATTCTAATCACATTGTACAATCGAGGAGGCTTCTAATTGGCTCCAAAATTATTTTGCAGCAGGACAAGGACCCAAACATACAGCCAGTGTTATAAAGAACAACCTTGAGCATAAAAAAAACAGAAGTTCTGGAAATTATCATATGAACCTTATAAAGCCATGAAGACATGAGGAGTGATTAGAGGGAGAAAGGCGTGCACTCTGTAGAAGGGAGCTGGTGCCGGCTGAACCTGGACTGGATCCAGATCAATCATAAATTCGGGCAAACAACCGCACTCAGACAATATTTTGCATCAGAGATGTGAAGTATTTATTTGAGTAACACCACAGTGGTCAACAGAGTTCTGAGGTAACGTTTCGACCTGAAAGGTCTTTCTCAAACCTCACTGAAAAAACATGAAATAGACTACATTAGAGATGGTGGAATCCGAGGCATACAGACAAAATACAGCATAATCAAAATAATAGAACATAATGGAGGTGGAGAACACAGTGAACATAATTAACATAAAATGAAATAAAATAAAAACGGGGCCAGAATATGCATAGTATGAAAAACATGTTAAATGTAACTGTATTGCCAGATGTATAAAGAGATGCTGTATATGTCTAAAGAATAAACAAAAAAAGGGGGGGGGGGAAGGGGGAGGGGGGAATAAACAAAGGGGTGGGGGAGGCCTAATGCCAGACACAACAGAATCAAGTGCAATAAATAACCATATTCTGTGAGAGAAAAAAAATATATACATATGTACAAATCTTACAAAAAAAACGTGAACGAGGCCCAGAGGAGTATAAATGTATTAATGAATATTGGATCAGCGTTCAGGCAGGCAGATAAATAGAGGGCGGTAGGCTTCATAGACAACTGAAATCATACAAATATATATAAAAACATTGCTCATTGAAAACAATGGGTAGAGCAAAACTGACCTTTAGTGAATAGTAATGGAGGAAAGAGGAGGAGGACGATACTTGTCCGGTAAATGGAGAGAGAGACTCCTATAGAGAGTAACAGAGAGTGAGGCAACGCACACATGCTATGGAGGGGGACAGAAGCAGAACCTACTAGACACATACCACAAATAGTCCAGAAGACAGGATAATGTAGGTCCGGAACGGCACGGACAGGGCACAGGGTCCCTAAAAGCACTGTGGATGAGAGACCAGGAGTGAGGATGCTGATCACGTGGAAGGAAAGCAGGGGGAAAACCAGAGGGAGAAAATACCTGTGGGTCCTGTAAGGAAGAAGGAGGCGGTAGTGTCCGGCATGGTGGATGGTCAGGGGAGAAATACCCGGCAGACAGGAAGTGTAGTAGCGTGGAGGTGTGAAAGGGAGGCTAGGAACGCACGCTGAGGAGCGGAGATAGGCGCGCCCGGAGAGGAACGAAGGAGAGGCTCGGCACGCACGCTGGAGCGCAAAGGGCAGAGCGCATGCGCAGGAAGAGGGAGGCGTCAGGAGTAAAGGGGCGGCAGAGGACGAGCAGCGGCGCATAGAGGGCAAAGCGCTAAGTCGGCGCGTGCATAGAGTGGACACAGGAGGAGCGTGTCTGCACTAGGAGCTATGTACTGAAGGCAAGGGAAGGGGATAGAAAAGAAACAGGTGTATTAAGCTAAGGGAGAGAAAGTGAAAGTAAGGATGGCGGTACGAAGCCAGAGGATATTGTATGGATAGATTACAATAATGTATAGAGAAAAAAGAGAAATAGAATACAAAGATGGAAAAATAAGGAAAAAGAAAAGAAGGAGATAAGTAAAGAATAAATGGAGGAATAAAGTAAAAAATGACAAAAAAATAAAATAAAAATTGACAAAACAAGGGGTCAGGATGTGCAAAAGAAGAGATATGGAAAAGAGAACAATACGTAAAATGGATGAAAATGGAGAAAAATATAAAGAAAAATAAAAAGTGAAAAAATAAAAAAATATATAAAAAAATAAAAAAATAAAGATGAAAAAGAATGAACAGAATGAAAAAATATTATAATGAAAAGATGAAATGAATGAAATGAGAAAATGAAAAAATGAAAATAATGAAAAAATGAAAAAAATGAAAAAAATTATGAAAAAATGAAAAAATGAAAAAATGAAAAAAATGAAAAAATGAAAAAAATTATGAAAAAAATGAAAAAATGAAAAAAATGAAAAAAATGAAAAAAATGAAAAAAATGCAGAAAAGGAAAAGCAAGAAAAATAAAAATGAAAATAATAATAAAATAAAAAGGAATAAAAAATAATGAAGATAAAAATAAAATAAAATAAAAAATTGTAATAAAATACAAAAATAAACAAAAATAAAAATAAAAATAGAAATAAACATAAACGGGAGGGGGGGGGGGTCGGGTGAGTACTTACCCCCAATGGAAGAAACAGTATATGGAAATCAGACCGCCTGAAAGTAGGAGAAAGGTTAGTGATCATGGAAAGAAACTGAGAGGTCAGCATGCTCTACGAACATAAAAATGGCACATATAGTAGTAAATACAGTATCATTGATCTTCAATTGTAGGTATATATAGCAGCATTAGAGTTCTACAAGTATTGACATAATCAATGTAATTCAAGAGAACCCAGAACAAGCAGGACAGCACGCGGTCCCATGATGAACGGGTGTCGGACTAAATTAAATCAAATCAAATCAAGTTCCCTATTCAAACCCTTGGGAGTGAGGGTTTGCAAAGTATAAATCCAAAAACAAACAGAGAAAAAGAAGCAGCAAAAAGTCCAAAGTAATGAAAAATATAAAAAGAACTTTATTAAGTAGTAATACCAGATAAAACAATAACAGAGGGATACAACAATCCCCGCACTACACAGAGCATGTACAGAAAATGGGCAGGTGATAGGTGTCCACGATAAAGAAATATAAACATTACTACCTTAAGAGCACAGCTCATATAGGGTAAAACCTATGCAGGGATAGCCCAATGTAACTAAGTACATAAAGGTCCATGAGGTACATGATATTATAGCCGTATCCATGCATAGCATAGTATATACATACCGGTAGAATAGAAGAATCACACGTATAGGTGGGCACCACACACCTGTCCCCCCCGACGCGCGTTTCGGCTTCTGCCTTTCTCAAGGGGTATGGCAGTGACAGACTGGGTGCGGTATAAAAAGGAGGGGGTGCACAGTGATAGGGCGGAATATAGTCATCCGACCAATACTAACCGGATATCTAATGGCGATAAAGTGCCTAATGAATCTGCTCCCAGAACACCTGGACGCCACACCGAGGAGACCGCATGGGGCCCCATGTGTTCCTGCAGCGACGGCGCCATGATGTCAGGGCAGAAATAACACTTCCGGACCGCTAGAGAATCACAGAGCGTCCGCGCATGCGCATATCGCACAAGTCGGCCATTTTAAAGAAGACCATATGGAAACACACTGTGTGGCCATTTTGGTGAAGACAATAATGCAGATAATCATTGCGGCCATATTATAGAAGCCCACAGCATCGATATTGATAATAAACCTATTCAATAATAACAACAATAGAGGGAGGTACTATCTATATCACAGAGAAAGTCTCTTAATATCTTTATATGATACATAGGGGAGCCCAGCATAGTGCATCCAAACGGTGCAACTAAAATAGCGCTGCGGCCAGACAGTGTGTCAAATAGGCCAGATATATGGTGCGATACACCAAAAGGCAAAATCAATCCGTGTAACGCCATTAGAGGTCCTATTAGATGTGCCCAAGTGCAAAAAACAAAAAAACAAAAAAGCAAAGGTATCAAACATATATACATAACTAGAACAACAATGAGGATCATATATAGAGAGAATATATTATCGGTTGATTACGGAGCCGACAAATCACAAATCCTACGGACCGGATCACAAAGAAGTACAGAATAGTCAATTGTATATATCAATGAAATGTCCGCAGAGATGAATCCAGACACAACAGGAAATTTCTCAAATAGCCCAATTCAGCAGTTGTCTTGTCCAGTGTATGGATATACGAGATTCAAGGCGACTCTTTCGAATATTCACAGGATAATCACCGATAGAACATCCTCACATGACATACACATCAGAACTAAAATAAGAAAAACACCCATTAAAATCACATAAAAAATATACATGCGGAAGTGCACACAGAGACACTAGCGAAAGCAACCAGTGGACTACAAGAACGGGGCGAACGAGATATTTTCATTCAGACCCTCCGGGTGGGTAGTCTGGAGATGCCAAATCCATCGCGTCTCCAGCATACCAAGCTTTTTTGAAAGTTGGCCCCCCCTGATGTTAATTCTTAGAGCGTCAATCCCCCTGACCCTTAACAAAGTTGCATCACATCCGTGGTGCTCCCAGAAATGTCTGGGCAATGTTTTAAGCATCGACGAGTCCGCGTGGCCACGTGCCGCCTGAATACCCAAAACGTGCTCCCGAATGCGGACTTTTAATTGACGAGTAGTCAATCCTACGTAAATAAGTCCGCAGGGGCAGGTGGCATAATAGATGACATACCGTGTGGTGCACGTAATGTTCGTTCTGATAGAATACACCCTGGCACCCTTTGAATCAACAAATGTGCTACAGGTATCCACATTCGAGCAGATTCGTCTAAGACGAAGAAATTGCCCCACCGGGATAGATTTAATCATGTGTCGGGGATGTCCTGAAGTAGCGTGTAGCAAGGTGTTAGACGATGTTTTTTTGCGAAAGATATCCGTATTAAGAGTAGACGAATCTGCTCGAATATGGTGGATTTCGAAAAAAGAGCTGATGAACTTCGCCTCAGATTCAGGGAACGTGGGTATAGCGGTAGGTCCATAAAAAGAGCGTATTTGAGAGCGAAATACACTTCCCGTGACAGTTTAATCTATGGTTCCTCTAATCGACCCTCTGCTGGTGCTAGTGAAAAAAACAGGTTTATTACCACCTTTAGTGTTCAATCCAATCAGATACGCCAGACTCTTGAGAGAGCCTGGCCAATTCTGAGGGTGGACCCGATTATTGGGAAATTTCTCCCTATTCGGCCATTGCTTACATTCAGAAGAGCTAGAAACCTCCGGGATTGTTTGGTCCAGAGCCATCATGTAAGCCAACGTCCCCCGACCTTTTTGGAGAGATATACTCCCAGGGCTGGATGTAGTCCGTGTGGCCACTGTGTCGCCTGCCCCAATGTGGATACCTGTAGCACATTTGTTGATTCAAAGGGTGCCAGGGTGTATTCTATCAGAACGAACATTACGTGCACCACACGGTATGTCATCTATTATGCCACCTGCCCCTGCGGACTTATTTACATAGGATTGACTACTCGTCAATTAAAAGTCCGCATTCGGGAGCACGTTTTGGGTATTCAGGCGGCACGTGGCCACGCGGACTCGTCGATGCTTAAAACATTGCCCAGACATTTCTGGGAGCACCATGGATGTGATGCAACTTTGTTAAGGGTCAGGGGGATTGACGCTCTAAGAATTAACATCAGGGGGGGCCAACTTTCAAAAAAGCTTGGTATGCTGGAGACGCGATGGATTTGGCGTCTCCAGACTACCCACCCGGAGGGTCTGAATGAAAATATCTCGTTCGCCCCGTTCTTGTAGTCCACTGGTTGCTTTCGCTAGTGTCTCTGTGTGCACTTCCGCATGTATATTTTTTATGTGATTTTAATGGGTGTTTTTCTTATTTTAGTTCTGATGTGTATGTCATGTGAGGATGTTCTATCGGTGATTATCCTGTGAATATTCGAAAGAGTCGCCTTGAATCTCGTATATCCATACACTGGACAAGACAACTGCTGAATTGGGCTATTTGAGAAATTTCCTGTTGTGTCTGGATTCATCTCTGCGGACATTTCATTGATATATACAATTGACTATTCTGTACTTCTTTGTGATCCGGTCCGTAGGATTTGTGATTTGTCGGCTCCGTAATCAACCGATAATATATTCTCTCTATATATGATCCTCATTGTTGTTCTAGTTATGTATATATGTTTGATACCTTTGCTTTTTTGTTTTTTTGTTTTTTGCACTTGGGCACATCTAATAGGACTTCTAATGGCGTTACACGGATTGATTATGCCTTTTGGTGTATCGCACCATATATCTGGCCTATTTGACACACTGTCTGGCCGCAGCGCTATTTTAGTTGCACCGTTTGGATGCACTATGCTGGGCTCCCCTATGTATCATATAAAGATATTAAGAGACTTTCTCTGTGATATAGATAGTACCTCCCTCTATTGTTGTTATTATTGAATAGGTTTATTATCAATATCGATGCTGTGGGCTTCTATAATATGGCCGCAATGATTATCTGCATTATTGTCTTCACCAAAATGGCCACACAGTGTGTTTCCATATGGTCTTCTTTAAAATGGCCGACTTGTGCGATATGCGCATGCGCGGACGCTCTGTGATTCTCTAGCGGTCCGGAAGTGTTATTTCTGCCCTGACATCATGGCGCCGTCGCTGCAGGAACACATGGGGCCCCATGCGGTCTCCTCGGTGTGGCGTCCAGGTGTTCTGGGAGCAGATTCATTAGGCACTTTATCGCCATTAGATATCCGGTTAGTATTGGTCGGATGACTATATTCCGCCCTATCACTGTGCACCCCCTCCTTTTTATACCGCACCCAGTCTGTCACTGCCATACCCCTTGAGAAAGGCAGAAGCCGAAACGCGCGTCGGGGGGGACAGGTGTGTGGTGCCCACCTATACGTGTGATTCTTCTATTCTACCGGTATGTATATACTATGCTATGCATGGATACGGCTATAATATCATGTACCTCATGGACCTTTATGTACTTAGTTACATTGGGCTATCCCTGCATAGGTTTTACCCTATATGAGCTGTGCTCTTAAGGTAGTAATGTTTATATTTCTTTATCGTGGACACCTATCACCTGCCCATTTTCTGTACATGCTCTGTGTAGTGCGGGGATTGTTGTATCCCTCTGTTATTGTTTTATCTGGTATTACTACTTAATAAAGTTCTTTTTATATTTTTCATTACTTTGGACTTTTTGCTGCTTCTTTTTCTCTGTTGGTTTTTGGTTATATTTGTGCAGTTTGTCCATTATGGTCCTTACTCTGGTCCCATTATATAATATGGTTAGACATACCCTTAGTGGGTTTATTGTATGATGTTGGTGACCTTATTTATATCCACACTTTTGTTTTGCCAAAGTATAAATCCAATAGGACTCACGTTGCCTAAGCAGTTTAGTTTAATCACCACCCCTCCTAGGGCGCTCCACCTGTTCTAAAACCTGGAAGCAAAGCTGAGAGACTGAGTGGTTGGCGGACACAAAATGATGGGGAAGAGGGAGCCATGTTTTTTTACATCTTATGGTAGACTTGTGGCTGGAGATGCGGTCACGGATGTGTTGTGTAGTCTCACCGACATAAAGTAACCCGCAGGGGCATTTAATAATGTAAACTACGTTATTGGATTCACAAGTGAAGAATCCCTTGATTTGGTATTGTCTACCCGAGTGTGGATGAGTAATGGTGTTAGACTTAATGACGTTAGAGCAGCATGCACAGGCCAAACATGGGAACGTGCCGCGTTTTGCAGTACCAAGAAAGGTTTGTCTGGGTATTCTAGAGGAGCTGCCCACGTCTGCCTTAACGACTCGATCTCTGATGTTGGTAGGTCTCCGCTTACACATGAGAGGAGGTGTCGTGAAAGCCTCGATCTGAGGATATGAACGTCTCAGGAGGGGCCAATGTTTGCGGATAATGTTATAAACTATAGGCATGACAGGGTGGTGAGTGTGAATGAAGGGAACGCGTTCTGGTTTTGTAGAAACACTAGGACGTGGGGATGGATTCAAGGCCAACACTTTTTCTCTGTCCAGTAGATTCCTAGGGTACTGCCGTACTTCAAATTTACGGGACATGTCATCGAGACGAGTGGGTAGTAGTCCGGGGTCTGAAACTATACGAGCCACACGTTTGAATTGTGACCGAGGTAGGCTTTGTTTGGTAGAGGTGGGATGACAGCTGTGATAATGGAGAAGACTATTGGAATCGGTAGGTTTAACAAATAAGTCGGTGTTGAGAGTCCCCTTGGGGCCCCTTATGACCAGCGTATCCAAAAATGAAATTTGGGTGTTATCGTAGCTCAATGTAAACTGCAGTTCATCTCGAACGGTGTTTAGGTAGTTGGTGAACGTATCCAAAGACTCTTGGGGCCCTGTCCATAGACAAAAAACGTCATCTATGTAGCGGAGCCAACATAGGTTGTAGGATTGGAACAGAGGATTGGGGTATACATAATTGCGCTCAAAGGAATCCATGTAGCTATTGGCGTAGGCTGGGGCTACATTTGCACCCATGGCGGTGCCTTGGGTCTGTAGGTAATATTGATCACCAAAAAGAAAGAAATTGTTATGCAAAATTAAAGAAAGTAAATCAAGGCACAAGTTTTGGGAATGATGTGTGAGGGTTGATTGTTCGAGGAGTTCACCCGCCGCTTGTATGCCCAAGTCATGTCTAATAGATGTATAGAGACTTTTAACGTCAAACGTGGCAAGGATACATTCTGGTGGAACTGTGGGGAGTGCCCTAAGGGTCTGGAGAAAATGACCTGTGTCAAGTATGTAAGACTTCATGTTTTTGGTCAATGGGGTAAAGATTTTTTCTAAGTAAACTGAAATAGGGGCCAGGATGGAATCTGTGGATGCGACTATAGGTCGCCCTGGTGGATTATTGAGGGATTTATGTACTTTAGGTAAGGTATAGATGACCGGGGTCACAGGATGTGGATTGGTGAGAAAAGTAGCTGTCTTAGAGTCAATTGTGTTGAGGGATTGGTATTTTTGAATAATAGTGCTAATTTGGAGTCTGATGTTGGGGGTAGGATCAGAGTGAATCTTTTTGTAGGTGGTCGTATCCGACAATTGTCTCAGAATTTCAGCTGAGTAGTCGGCTGTGTTCTGTATGACAATTGATCCGCCCTTATCAGCAGGTTTAATTGTAATATTTTTGTTGGTTTTGAGTGACTCGATAGCTTGTCTGTCAACAGCAGATATATTGCTGTGGGTAGGAAAATTACCTAGGCGATGTTGTTCCAGTATGATGTCAATATCCCTCTGAATCAGACTAATGTAGGCCTCAGTTGCATGGTAGTTGTGTGGGGGGTTAAAGCTGCTGGATGTGCGTAAACCTAATCTTACTATGCTCAGTTCAGGGATAGGATTCTCCATGGTAGCGGGGATCCTATTCCTTGGCGTGTCATTCTGTAGTCCAAAGTGAGTCTTGAGGCGCAGGTTGCGGTAGAAGTGTTGAAGGTCCTGGGACAGTTTGAACTTGTCCCATGGTGGGGTAGGGCAAAAGGATAAGCCCTTTTGGAGGACCGATAGTTCAGGAGGACTCAAGGTGTAAGAAGAGATGTTGATGACAGGGTTTGGGGCCTTACCTGGGACCTTGTAGTCATTCGATTTCGATTTCCGGGCGGACCTCCTTGTCGGTCTCCTCCTGGGCGGGTATTGGGTCTCGAGTGGGGTCGTCCTAAAAAACGGTTCTGGAAGGAACTGTTTGTGGAGCTGTCGCTGTCTGAACTGTAGGGTCCGTGACGTCGAGGTCCAGTATTTCCTTGTCTGGAATTTGTGGATGCTGAGTCGTTCCATCTGTATACACGATTAAAAGCGTAATCTTCAGAGTCCCGTTGGAATTTGGATCGTTTCTTGTCCTGTAGGTATTTGCGGTGTTCTTCTATGACTTTGTCGGTTTTGGCCTTCAGGGTATTCCAATCAGTTGCAGAGAGTGAAGTGGACAATTGCTCTTCGATGGCAGAAAGTTTTTCTTCGGATTCACCAATAGCTGTCTGAAGGAAGTCGATAGTAAGTAAGATAATGTCTAGCGAACACTTGTTAAGGATCCTTTGGAATTTCTCACAGTAGTCTGGATTGTCGGAGAATAGTGTAGGTCTTAGGTGGCATCTAAGGCCACGTGGTATCCTGCTCAGTCTATGATACTCAGCCAATGTTATAGAGTGTAGGTCAAATGAAGTCAACCGCCTCCGTACCCGCTCGTAATCCTTAGTGCGAAGTTCTTGAACTGGGATCTTCAGGAAATCACCTGGGTTGGTTACTTTGCCAAGAATCCTTGTAGCAGCTGTATCATCAAAAGCGAAGGTATCTGTAGACATCTAGGGCACAGGTGCGGACGCCAACAGAAGAACTGATTAGAGGGAGAAAGGCGTGCACTCTGTAGAAGGGAGCTGGTGCCGGCTGAACCTGGACTGGATCCAGATCAATCATAAATTCGGGCAAACAACCGCACTCAGACAATATTTTGCATCAGAGATGTGAAGTATCATTTTTTTCATTTTTTTCATTTTTTCATTTTTTTCATTTTTTTCATTTTTTCATTTTTTTCATAATTTTTTTCATTTTTTTCATTTTTTCATTATTTTCATTTTTTCATTTTCTCATTTCATTCATTTCATCTTTTCATTATAATATTTTTTCATTCTGTTCATTCTTTTTCATCTTTATTTTTTTATTTTTTTATATATTTTTTTATTTTTTCACTTTTTATTTTTCTTTATATTTTTCTCCATTTTCATCCATTTTACGTATTGTTCTCTTTTCCATATCTCTTCTTTTGCACATCCTGACCCCTTGTTTTGTCAATTTTTATTTTATTTTTTTGTCATTTTTTACTTTATTCCTCCATTTATTCTTTACTTATCTCCTTCTTTTCTTTTTCCTTATTTTTCCATCTTTGTATTCTATTTCTCTTTTTTCTCTATACATTATTGTAATCTATCCATACAATATCCTCTGGCTTCGTACCGCCATCCTTACTTTCACTTTCTCTCCCTTAGCTTAATACACCTGTTTCTTTTCTATCCCCTTCCCTTGCCTTCAGTACATAGCTCCTAGTGCAGACACGCTCCTCCTGTGTCCACTCTATGTACGCGCCGACTTAGCGCTTTGCCCTCTATGCGCCGCTGCTCGTCGTCTGCCGCCCCTTTACTCCTGACGCCTCCCTCTTCCTGCGCATGCGCTCTGCCCTTTGCGCTCCAGCGTGCGTGCCGAGCCTCTCCTTCGTTCCTCTCCGGGCGCGCCTATCTCAGCTCCTCAGCGTGCGTTCCTAGCCTCCCTTTCACACCTCCACGCTACTACACTTCCTGTCTGCCGGGTATTTCTCCCCTGACCATCCACCATGCCGGACACTACCGCCTCCTTCTTCCTTACAGGACCCACAGGTATTTTCTCCCTCTGGTTTTCCCCCTGCTTTCCTTCCACGTGATCAGCATCCTCACTCCTGGTCTCTCATCCACAGTGCTTTTAGGGACCCTGTGCCCTGTCCGTGCCGTTCCGGACCTACATTATCCTGTCTTCTGGACTATTTGTGGTATGTGTCTAGTTGGTTCTGCTTCTGGCCCCCTCCATAGCATCTGTGCGTTGCCTCACTCTCTGTTACTCTCTATAGGAGTCTCTCTCTCCATTTACCGGACAAGTATCGTCCTCCTCCTCTTTCCTCCATTACTATTCACTAAAGGTCAGTTTTGCTCTACCCATTGTTTTCAATGAGCAATGTTTTTATATATATTTGTATGATTTCAGTTGTCTATGAAGCCTACCGCCCTCTATTTATCTGCCTGCCTGAACGCTGATCCAATATTCATTAATACATTTATACTCCTCTGGGCCTCGTTCACGTTTTTTTTGTAAGATTTGTACATATGTATATGTTTTTTTTCTCTCACAGAATATGGTTATTTATTGCACTTGATTCTGTTGTGTCTGGCATTTAGGCCTCCCCCACCCCTTTGTTTATTTCCCCCTCCCCCTTCCCCCCCCCCCCTTTTTTTGTTTATTCTTTAGACATATACAGCATCTCTTTATACATCTGGCAATACAGTTACATTTAACATGTTTTTCATACTATGCATATTCTGGCCCCGTTTTTATTTTATTTCATTTTATGTTAATTATGTTCACTGTGTTCTCCACCTCCATTATGTTCTATTATTTTGATTATGCTGTATTTTGTCTGTATGCCTCGGATTCCACCATCTCTAATGTAGTCTATTTCATGTTTTTTCAGTGAGGTTTGAGAAAGACCTTTCAGGTCGAAACGTTACCTCAGAACTCTGTTGACCACTGTGGTGTTACTCAAATAAATACTTCACATCTCTGATGCAAAATATTGTCTGAGTGCGGTTGTTTGCCCGAATTTAGACATGAGGAGTGAAACATAAGACAATAGAGAGAAGCATCAGGGAGGAAAGAAGGCAAGAAATGCACAGCCAATCTGTAAAAGAAGTAGGCAATTGCAAATATCAAGAACAAGATTGATAAAATTCGTAATAAAAAGATCTAAGTATGTGAAAAGTTCAGCATCTTTCGACTATCTGCTAAGGTTGGCTGCAGTAGAATGACCTGTAAAACTCTTTAGTTATAATTCTTTTTGTGCCTTTTTTTCTTTTAGTTTGGATTGAAGAAATTTTCATTTTAGTGTCAAATATTTTGCAAAGGTCATGATAAACTTATATTAGTTTTTGATTTCTTGTAATTTTTGGGTTTGCTAAACAATATTATCTTGATTTTCATTAACCAGGTGTTTTCAGGTAATTCATAATATATACGTTTTCAAAATATTGCTTTTGTTTTTACAATGGAACTTCAGTATACAAAGTTTATTTTTTCATTTTGCCCATTGGAGAATTAATGTGTAAAACTTATTGAAAGCTACAGTGCAGACCAAAAGTTTGGACACACCTTCTCATTTAAAGATTTTTCTGTATTTTCATAACCATGAAAGTTGTACATTCACACTGAAGGCATCAAAACTATGAATTAACACTTGTGGAATTATATACTTAACAAAAAAGTGTGAGACAACTGAAATTATGTCTTATATTCTAGGTTCTTCAAAGTAGCCACCTTTTTCTTTGATGACTGCTTTGCACACTCTTGGCATTCTCTTGATGAGCTTCAAGAGGTAGTCACCAGGAATGGTCTTCCAACAATCTTGAAGGAGTTCCCATAGATGCTTAGCACTTGTTGGTCTTTTGTCTTCACTCTGCTGTCCTGCTCACCCCAAACCATCTCGATTGGGTTCAGGTCTGGTGACTGTGGGGGCCAGGTCATCTAGCGTAGCACCCCATCACTCTCCTTCTTGGTCAAATAGCCCTTACACAGCCTGGAGGTGTGTTTGGGGTCATTGTCCTGTTGAAAAATAAAGGATGGTCCAACTAAGCGCTAATTGGATGGAATAGCATGCCGCTGCAAGATGCTGTGGTAGCTATGCTGGTTTAGTATACCATCACACCTCCTCCTCCATGCTTCACGGTGGGAACGAGGCATGTAGAGTCCATCCGTTCACCTTTTCTGCATCGCACAAAAACACGGTGGTTGGAACCAAAGATCTCAAATTTGGACTCATCGGACCAAAGTACAGATTTCCACTGGTAAAATGTCCATTCCTTGTGTTCTTTAGCCCAAACAAGTCTCTTCTGCATGTTGCCTGTCCTTAGCAGTGGTTTCCTAGCAGCTATTTTACCATGAAGGCCTGCTGCACAAAGTCTCCTCTTAGCAGTTGTTGTGCCTGCTGCTAGAATTCTGTGTGGCATTGACCTGGTCTCTAATCTGAGCTGCTGTTAACCTGCTATTTCTGAGGCTGGTGACTCGGATAAACTTATACTCAGAAGCAGAGGTGACTCTTGGTCTTCCTTTCCTGGGGCGGTTCTCATGTGAGCCAGTTTCTTTGTAGCGCTTGATGGTTTTTGCCACTGCACTTGGGGACACTTTCAAATATTTCCCAATTTTTCAGACTGACTGACCTTCATTTCTTAAAGTAATGAAGGGCACTCATTTTTCTTTACTTAGCTGTTTTTTTCTTGCCATAATACAAATTCTAACAGTCTATTCAGTAGGACTATCAGCTGTGTATCCACCAGACTTCTGCACAACACAACTGATAGTCCCAACACCATTTATAATGCAAGAAATCCCACTTATTAAACCTAACAGGGCACACCTGTGAAGTGAAAACCATTCCCGGTGACTACCTCTTGAAGCTCATCAAGAGAATGCCAAGAGTGTGCAAAGCAGTCATCAAAGCAAAATGTGGCTACTTTGAAGAACCTAGAATGTAAGACATAATTTCAGTTGTTTCACACTTTTTTGTTAAGTATATAATTCCACAAGTCTTAATTCATAGTTTTGATGCCTTCAGTGTGAATTCACAATTTTCATAGTCATGAAAATACAGAAAAATCTTTAAATGAGAAGGCGTGTCCAAACTTTTGGTCTGTACTGTATGTGCAACATTTTACTCTAAAAGCAGAGAAAAAAAAACAATATTCAGCATAAGCTTCTTTTAATTTTGTACCAAATTCATCAAATACACTTTAGGATAGTGAGAGAGTGTCAGCCCACACAGCTCAAAAATAGAGGCAGCGAGAAAACATAAAACATTGGAAGAATAATCCAGGCAGCAATATGGTGTATAACTGCTGAAGTGAAGAGAATATATATAATAGTCAGCAAATAATACAAAGATTCCATTGATCTGGGAAAGAAAAATAGAGGAGATTCCAGCAGCTGTGTCTGTTTGATAGATCTTTGATACATCTGCACTGCTATATTTGAATTTCAATTGCACATTATATTTTCTTCATTAATACACTAAAAAGAAAAGGCAAAACAGCTCAATAGCTTATATATACACTGTAAATAAAAACTGAAATCAGTGTCAGACATTTCTTTGCTTTCCACAAGCAACTGTACTAAGTTATGGCATTTCTTGTGCAATATTTTTTAAGAAGGAGGGGGCAATTGTTTTTAACAATACATACAAAAGAAAATTTCACAAAATCAAGACATTTAACTCAGACTGTCTACCTCACAAAGTGATTGTGTCACAAACAATATCTTTTGCACATTTGTTTAAATAGTTAAATTTTACAGTATATTCATAAACACCACCATAATGCAGCAGCCTGTTTGTAGGTGTGGGCTATTTGGTCATCATGTACATACCTAGAATGTATTATTTTGTCATTTTTTTGATGTATATTGAATTTTGTTGAATAAAAATCTGAAATAAATATTGACATTTAACTTATCATGTTTGTTTTTGCACACCTCTTTTAATAGTTCTGTTTTACTAGAGTATCAGGTCAGTGGATAGGGAAATGTTATTTGTAGTGTTTTAACAAATTTATGGTAAAAGAAAAATATTAAAAAATCCTACACTAGATAAGAATAGCAATAACTTATGAATAACTTTGGTTACCTTTTAAGCATTAATATGTATATGGGTCATAATATAGGGCAATAGCCAACCAATGAATAGGGCAGAGCAAATATGGACAAATCATCAATTACGCAAGCAAAACACAAAGAAAAGAATCTGACGGTCGAAAGGTCCAAAGGATTGTAAATATGAAAGATGTACTTTATTAATAAATAATACACAATGAAGAGGATATTACAGTGACTGTGAGACACACATAAAAACGCTTAGGGAGCAAGCAAGGCCCTGGTCGGCCAAAATTCCAGGCAAAACAGATTAAATAATAAATGATTATATCACAAATATATGAGCACATAATAGACACTCTTGCATAATAGCACCATATATGAAACTAGCTGAAGAGCCCGGCGTTGCCTGGGCATAGTAAATATCTGTGGTTAGTTATAGCACGTCACTTCTCTTATTTTCCCATCACGCCTCTCATTTTCCCAATCACATCTTTCATTTTCCCCCTCACATCTCTCATTTTCTCCCTCACACCTCTCATTTTCTCCCTCACTCCTCTCATTCCCCCCTAACACTTGTCATTTCAACCCCACATCTGTCATTTTCTGATCACTCCACTATTTTTCCTCACTCCTCTCATTTTGCACTCACACCTTTTAATTTTCACCTCACACCTCTCATTTTCACCTCATCACCTCAGTATATACATGTTTGTCATCTCCCTTATATATAGTATACATCTGTATGTCATCTCCCGTATATAGTATATACCTGTATGTCATCTCCCCTGTATATAGTATATACCTGCTGTGTGTCATCTCCCCTATATATAGTATATACCTGAATGTCATCTCCTTCTATATATAGTATATACCTGTATGTCATCTCCTCCTGTATATAGTATATACCTGTGTGTCATCTCCCCTGTATGTAGTATATATCTGAGTGTCATCTCCTCCTGCATATAGTATATACCTGCATGTCATCTTCTATATATAGCATATACCTGTATGTCATCTCCTCCTGTATATAGTATATACCTGTATGTCATCTCCTCCTGTATATATATGTACCTATATGTCATCTCCTCCTCTATATAGTATATACCTGTGTGTCATCTCTCCTGTTTATAGTATATATCTGTGTGTCATCTCCCCTGTATATAGTATATACAGTTAGGGCCAGAAATATTTGGACAGTGACACAATTTTCGCGAGTTGGGCTCTGCATGCCACCACATTGGATTTGAAATGAAACCTCTACAACAGAATTCAAGTGCAGATTGTAACGTTTAATTTGAAGGGTTGAACAAAAATATCTGATAGAAAATGTAGGAATTGTACACATTTCTTTACAAACACTCCACATTTTAGGAGGTCAAAAGTAATTGGACAAATAAACATAACCCAAACAAAATATTTTTATTTTCAATATTTTGTTGCAAATCCTTTGGAGGCAATCACTGCCTTAAGTCTGGAACCCATGGACATCACCAAACGCTGGGTTTCCTCCTTCTTAATGCTTTGCCAGGCCTTTACAGCCGCAGCCTTCAGGTCTTGCTTGTTTGTGGGTCTTTCCGTCTTAAGTCTGGATTTGAGCAAGTGAAATGCATGCTCAATTGGGTTTAGATCTGGAGATTGACTTGGCCATTGCAGAATGTTCCACTTTTTGGCACTCATGAACTCCTGGGTAGCTTTGGCTGTATGCTTGGGGTCATTGTCCATCTGTACTAAGAAGCGCCGTCCAATCAACTTTGCAGCATTTGGCTGAATCTGGGCTGAAAGTATATCCCGGTACACTTCAGAATTCATCCGGCTACTCTTGTCTGCTCTTATGTCATCAATAAACACAAGTGACCCAGTGCCATTGAAAGCCATGCATGCCCATGCCATCACGTTGCCTCCACCATGTTTTACAGAGGATGTGGTGTGCCTTGGATCATGTGCCGTTCCCTTTCTTCTCCAAACTTTTTTCTTCCCATCATTCTGGTACAGGTTGATCTTTGTCTCATCTGTCCATAGAATACTTTTCCAGAACTGAGCTGGCTTCTTGAGGTGTTTTTCTGCAAATTTAACTCTGGCCTGTCTATTTTTGGTATTGATGAATGGTTTGCATCTAGATGTGAACCCTTTGTATTTACTGTCATGGAGTTTTCTCTTTACTGTTGACTTAGAGACAGATACACCTACTTCACTGAGAGTGTTCTGGACTTCAGTTGATGTTGTGAACGGGTTCTTCTTCACCAAATTAAGTATGCGGCGATCATCCACCACTGTTGTCATCCGTGGACGCCCAGGCCTTTTTGAGTTCCCAAGCTCACCAGTCAATTCCTTTTTTCTCAGAATGTACCCAACTGTTGATTTTGCTACTCCAAGCATGTCTGCTATCTCTCTGATGGATTTTTTCTTTTTTTTCAGCCTCAGGATGTTCTGCTTCACCTCAATTGAGAGTTCCTTTGACCGCATGTTGTCTGCTCACAGCAACAGCTTCCAAATGCAAAACCACACACCTGGAATCCACCCCTGACCTTTTAACTACTTCATTGATTACAGGTTAATGAGGGAGACGCCTTCAGAGTTAATTGCAGCCCTTAGAGTCCATTGTCCAATTACTTTTGGTCCCTTGAAAAAGAGGACCCTATGCATTACAGAGCTATGATTCCTAAACCCTTTCTCCGATTTGGATGTGGAAACTATCATATTGCAGCTGGGAGTGTGCACTTTCAGCCCATATTACATATATAATTTTATTTCTGAACATGTTTTTGTAAACAGCTAAAATAACAAAACTTGTGTGACTGTCCAAATATTTCTGGCCCTAACTGTACCTGTGTGTCATCTCCTCCTGTATTAGACCTCGTTCACACGTTATTTGCTCAGTATTTTTACCTCAGTATTTGTAAGCTAAATTGGCAGCCTGATAAATCCCCAGCCAACAGGAAGCCCTCCCCCTGGCAGTATATATTAGCTCACACATACACATAATAGACAGGTCATGTGACTGACAGCTGCCGTATTTCCTACATGGTGCAATTGTTGTAGTTTGTCTGCTTATTAATCAGATTTTTATTTTTGAAGGATAATACCAGACTCGTGTGTGTTTTAGGGCGAGTTTCGTTTGTCAAGTTGTGTGTGTTGAGTTGCGTGTGGCGACATGCATGTAGCGACTTTTGTGAGATGAGTTTTGTGTAGCAACATGCGTGTAGCAACTTTTTGTGTGTCGAGTTGCATGTGACAGGTTAGTGTAGCAAGTTGTGTGCAGCAAGTTTTGCGCATGGCGAGTTTTGCGCGTTGCGAGTATTATGTGTGGTGCCTTTTGAGTATGTGCAAGTTTTGTGTGAGGCAACTTTTGCATGTGTTGCAACTTTTGTGCATGTGGCAATTTTTCCGCGTGTGCAAGTTTTGCGTGTGGCGAGTTTTTCATGAGGAGAATTTTGCACTTGTGGCGAGTTTTGCAAGAGCCTAGTTTTTGCATGTGGCGAGTTCTGCGCGTGGCGAGTTTTGAGTGGCGACTTTTGTGTTTTGACTTTTATGTGGCGAGGTTGGTGTATTTGTGGTGAAATGTGTGCTGAGGGTAATATGTGTTCAAGCACGTGGTAGTGTGTGGCGCATTTTGTGTGTGTTCATATCCCCGTGTGTGGTGAGTATCCCATGTCGAGGCCCCACCTTAGCAACTGTATGGTATATACTCTTTGGCGCCATCGCTCTCATTCTTTAAGTCCCCCTTGTTCACATCTGGCAGCTGTCGATTTGCCTCCTACACTTTTCCTTTCATTTTTTCCCATTATGTAGATAGGGGCAAAATTCTTTGGTGAATTGGAAAGCGCGGGGTTAAAATTTCACCTCACAACATAGCCTATGACGCTCTCAGGGTCCAGACGTGTGACTGTGCAAAATTTTGTTTCTGTAGCTGCGACGCTTCCAACACTTTTCCTTTCACTTTTTTCCCCATTATGTAGATAGGGGCAAAATTGTTTGGTGAATTGGAACGCGCGGGGTTAAAATTTCGCCTCACAATATAGCCTATGACGCTCTCAGGGTCCAGACGTGTGACTGTGCAAAATTTTGTGGCTGTAGCTGCGACGGTGCAGATGCCAATCCCGGACATACACACATACACACACACACATTCAGCTTTATATAGTAGATTAGTTGCTTACATTACAAATATGGGAGCACATGATGAAAAAATCTAGCATCATAGCACCATATATTATCAAATGTTATCAGAATGAGATGTACATGTCTCCAAAGACAGCATTGTTGCCAACTAATACATCTATGACCTGTACAATCAAAGGCCAAATCTCATGGCTGTAGCATAGAGTGGTAAAGTGATATTGTAGTGACCAGGAAAGCCATTACTAATGCATGTTGTATACCATATGGTAAGAGTGTTCTCTATTCCTTACATGATTACACTTGCTACACTGGCTCCTTGTCTTGCCTTGGGAGGAGGTAAACTATTTAATTCTATGCTGCCCTCTCCTGCCTTGTTTTGGTATTACAACTTGTAGTACTATGCTGCCCTCTTCTGCCTTAGTTTGGCATTGCAATGTGTTTTTCTGATTTGAAGATGAGTTGCAGTTGGAGTTAGTGCGTGCAGGAGGAAGAGGACTTTATGGACGGTTTGGGTTGGGAGAGGAGGTAGAAAATTAGGGCTCCTGGATTGGGACAAGTGGGGTGTACAAATAGCCCCCTATTCGGAGTGCCCTGAGTCTTACAGCAACAGAGTGCTGAAACAAGTGAAGGAACTGCAGAACTCCACAGCAGATTCCCTGGATACTCCGATCTGATTAAGGTCAGTTTGATCCTCCCCCTTCATGCAGCACAGTTAGTCAAATGAAAAGTTACCACAATCCTCCTAAGGCCGGGACCGAGAAATGGCTATGACCGTAGCAATTGTAAGATAAATTTTATCGGCTACCCAGGACTGTTATATTGAAAAATATAAGGATTGTTGCAAGTCTTCAGTAAAGTTCATCTTTCAAGTTTGCACAAGACCCCGGTGTATGCTTCTTTCGTCTGCAGCCTCATCCCTTGCAGGCATCAACATAACTTACAGTTAGGGCTGGTGGAACGCGGCAAGTAAATATAACGTTAGTAAAAGGTGCGTTCGCAGCCTGGGGTCCACCATGCAGGAGTGGAAACTGCTGCTTGATAATGGCGGCACTATATGGTGGTACTAAACCAGAAAAGACACGGGTTCCATCACCCGGTATGTACAGAAGCGAACTCTCTTGCTTCACAGAGTCGCAGGGAGTCAAGGAAATGCTGTGCCCTGTTAGCAGACACAGGGTGCAGCAATTGAATACAAGTAGGATCCCTGCAATTCACCACCATTATGCTGGAGATTGATCCCGCTCTGACCCTCGGTGGCTTTTGAGTCCACGCCTGAGGACGCCCTGAGTCAGATGCAGAGATCAAGCGGTAGTTCCCACCCTACACTGACCGGTAGTCAAGAGTAATAGAAGATAGTAGAACAGAGTGCGTAAAGCGCCGCACTGGCAGTCACTGCTGGTTTGACGCAGGACAGATCGTGCTCTAGTGTATAGATTAGTCCTGTCAGGCACTAGTTAACTCCAACATTCGTGAGCATTTAACATCACAAGGAATGGGAATGATTAAGGAGCAATCACCAGAACAGGCATACAACCACACACACACGATAATAGGTTTTTTACTAGCGCATGGCCATGTGGCCATGCAAACCTTTTATAGCTGTAGCTCTCCAGGACCTTCCTAGTGGACCCATAGGAGATGCTACAAGGCCTGAGCGTGTGACGCCCGACCTCCAATGAGAGGTCTTCCCTTGGGCATGTTCCGAAGGAGAAAAACAGGACTTAGTCCCAGGAGCACCTGCTCGCTGCTGATCAGTACTGGTAATAATGGCTGAACCTGGAAGGGAAGCAGTAAAGAAATGCGCAGTATCTGTCTGAGTGAGGCGCTGGGACCGTCTCTGCTGAGCAGGCTCCACTGCGGCTGAAGGAGAATGAGAGACCGCAGCAGAGATGGTTCGAATTTCCCCCTGTTCAGCAGCGGGAAATCGACACCTAAAATTACCCCCCTCCTAGGGCCCCCCTCCTTGGACCTCGCTATGCTCGAAGGCAGCAATGTGCTGTGGAGCCCGAATATGCTCAACAGGCTCCCAGGACCTCTCCTCTGGTTCATAACCCTTCCAATCCACCAAAAAGATTTTTTTGCCACGTACCACCTTACACCCCAAGATAGCGTTCACGTCATAATCATCCATAGACGAACCCGATGTCCCGACAGATGACTCAGAAAACCGGGACATGTGAACGGGCTTTAAAAGGTACACATGAAAGGTGTCAGTGATACCTAGGCGTGGAGGAAGGGCCAAACGATAGACCACAGGGTTAACCTGTTGCAGGACCTTGAAGGGACCCAAGTAGCGAGGTGAAAACTTAGTGCACTCAACTCGCAGCCTGATATTACGGGCGGAGAGTCATACTAAGACACCAGGAGCAAAGGTTGGAGCTGGGCGCTGATGTGCATCGGTGGAGACCCTCATTCTCTCCTTGGAGGCCCGGATGACATCTTGAGTGCGGTCCCAAATGTCACATGCCACCACAGCCCAGTCTGCCACCCTAGAGTCGGTGGAAGACACGGGCATGGGCACAGGAACCCGCAGATGCTGGCTGTAGTTAATAATAATATAATAATAATTTTATTTATATAGCGCCAACATATTCCGCAGCGCTTTACAAATTATAGAGGGGACTTGTACAGACAATAGACATTACAACATAACAGAAATACAGTTCAAAACAGATACCAGGAGGAGTGAGGGCCCTGCTCGCAAGCTTACAAACTATGGGGGTAGTTAAGGAGGAATGGGGTCTGCCCAGTGATGTTGGCTACGGTGTTGTTCAGTGCAAACTCCGCCCATGGTAGCAAGGATGCCCAGTCATCTAGCCGAGCTGAAACAAAAAGTCGCAGATATGTGACCAGGGTCTGGTTGGCCCTCTCCACCAACCCATTTGTCTCGGGATGGTATGCTGAAGAGAGATTGAGCTCGATGCTGAGTAGATGACAAAGCTCTCTCCAGAAAAGAGACACAAACTGGTGACACGGTCACTGACAATTTTGTCTGGCATACAGTGTAGGCAGAAAATGTGTTTAATAAACAATGCTGCCAAGTCCCATGCAAAAGGTAGCAGTGGAAGAGGCACCAAGTGCACCATTTTGGAAAAATGGTCAGTGTTAACCCAAACAATGGTGTAGCTACGGGACTTGAGTAAGCCCACCACAAATTCCATCCCAACCATCTCCCAGGCCTGTCCACCACAGGAATGGGGTAAAGTAACCCAGCTGGCCGTTGTCGGGGAGAATTATTCTTGGTGCAGGAGACACATGCCAGAATATAGTCTCTGACGTCATGGGCCCTATGCGGCTAACAGTACGTCCTCGCCAGAAGCTCAGATGTCCTCTTGGTCCCAAAGTGTCCACCCACCCTGGACGAGTGAGCCCAAGAGAGAACCTCCGGTCACAAATTAGATGGCACAAAAGTCTTGCCCGGGGCACAGACTTTAGCGAAACTGGGGCCACGGTCCTCAGGTTCTCTGAAGGGACAATTAGCCGAGGCTCCTCCTCCTCCTCTACTGAAGACACTATGGAGCGAGAGAGAGCATCGGCTCGGATGTTCGTCTCCCCGGAAAGATAATGGAGAGTGAAGTGGAAACTGGAGAAGAACAAGGACCATCTAGCCTGGTGAGAGTTTAGCCGCTGAGTAGTTTGCAAATAAACCAGATTTTTGTTGTCATTATACACTTGCAAGGGAAAATGAGCCCCCTCCTGGAGGTATCTCCATTCTGAGAAGGCCAACTTCATAGCTAGCAACTCCCTGTCCCCGATGTAGTAATTCCTCTCCGTGGGTGTGAATGTCTTGGAGAAAAAGAAGCAAGGATGCTTCCGACCTTGAGCATCCCTTTGGAAGAGGACTGCTCCAGCACCGACGGATGAGGCAGCCACCTGCATTAAAAATGGTTTATCTCCATCGGAGAGATGTAGGATGGGAGAGCTAGCAAAATGAGACTCAATAGAGAGGAAGCCCTTGGAAACCACCTCCGACCACAATTTGGGATTTGCTCCCTTCTTGGTGAGGGTTACCATGGGAGCTGTCATGATTCCAATGGCAGGGAATCACAAAAGGACAAGCACCAACGAGCTCTAGGGTGATGGAACCTGAGCTGACCGCGACCCTAAACCTGAACACACAAATAACAATAGCCGGGGAACGTGCCTACGTTGATCCTAGACGTCTCGCACCAGCCGAAGATCTAACTTCCCCTATTAGAAGAAACACAGACCTCTCTTGCCTCCAGAGAAATACCCCACAGAAATAGCAGCCCCCCACATATAATGACGGTGAAATGAGAGGAAGGCACATACACAGTATGAAAACAGATTCAGCAAAATGAGGCCCGCTAAAACTAGATAGCAGAGGATACAAAAGTAAACTGCGCGGTCAGCAAAAAACCCTTCAAAAAACCATCCTGTAATTACTTGAACTCATGTTCCAACTCATGGAACATGAGGAGCAATTACAGCCCACAAAAGCAACCAGCAGCAAAGAGACAATTATATGCAAGCTGGACAAGACAAAAATAAAGCAAAACGTGGAACAAGAAAATCAAAACTTAGCTTGTCCTGAAGATTACTGAAGCCAGAAGCTGAGGTAACAAAACACTCTGATAACCTTGATAGCCGGCGGGGAAATGACAAGAAAGCCCGGTTAAATAGGAAACTCCCAAATCCTAATAGAACAGGTGGACACCAGAGACAGCAGAACACAAATCACCCAGTACCATCAGTAACCACCAGAGGGAGCCCAAAAACAGAACTCACAACAGTACCCCCCCCTTGAGGAGGGGTCACCGAACCCTCACGAGAACCACCAGGGCGACCAGGATGAGCCCTATGAAAAGCGCGGACCAAATCATCAGCATGAACATCAGAGGCAACCACCCAAGAATTATCCTCCTGACCATAACCCCTCCACTTGACCAAATACTGGAGTCTCCGTCTGGAAACACGAGAATCCAAGATCTTCTCCACAACATACTCCAATTCTCCCTCCACCTGCACCGGAGCAGGAGGCTCAAGCGAAGGAACAACAGGTACCTCATACCTCCGCAACAACGACCGATGGAACACATTATGAATAGCAAACGATGCCGGGAGATCCAAACGAAACGACACAGGGTTAAGAATTTCCAAGATCCTATAGGGACCGATGAACCGAGGCTTGAACTTAGGAGAAGAGACCTTCATAGGAACAAAACGAGAAGACAACCACACCAAGTCCCCAACACGAAGTCGAGGACCCACGCGGCGACGGCGATTAGCAAACTGCTGAGCCCTCTCCTGGGACAACTTCAAATTGTCCACCACATGACTCCAAATCCGATGCAACCCATCCACCACCATGTCTACTCCAGGATAATCAGAAGGCTCCACCTGACCAGAGGAAAAACGAGGATGAAACCCCGAATTACAAAAGAAAGGAGAAACCAAGGTAGCAGAACTAGCCCGATTATTAAGGGCAAACTCGGCCAGCGGCAAAAAGGTAACCCAGTCATCCTGATCAGCAGAAACAAAACACCTCAAATAAGTTTCCAAGGTCTGATTAGTTCGCTCCGTCTGGCCATTCGTCTGAGGATGGAATGCAGACGAAAAGGACAAATCAATGCCCATCTTAGCACAGAACGTCCGCCAAAATCTAGACACAAACTGGGATCCCCTGTCAGAAACGATGTTCTCCGGAATCCCATGCAAACGAACCACGTTCTGGAAAAACAAAGGGACCAACTCAGAGGAGGAAGGCAACTTAGGCAAGGGTACAAGATGAACCATTTTAGAAAAGCGGTCACACACAACCCAGATGACAGACATTTTTTGAGAGACAGGGAGATCCGAAATAAAGTCCATGGAAATGTGCGTCCAAGGCCTCTTCGGGATAGGCAAAGGTGACAACAATCCACTGGCTCGAGAACAGCAAGGCTTAGCCCGAGCACAAACCTCACAAGACTGCACAAAAGAACGCACATCCCTCGACAAGGAAGGCCACCAAAAAGACCTGGCCACCAAGTCTCTAGTACCAAATATTCCAGGATGACCTGCCAACGCAGAAGAATGGACCTCGGAGATGACTCTACTGGTCCAACTATCCGGAACAAACAGTCTCTCAGGCGGACAACGATCAGGTTTACCCGCCAGAAACTCCTGCAAAGCACGTCGCAAGTCAGGGAAGACGGCCGACAAAATCACCCCATCCCTAAGGATACCAGTGGGCTCAGAATTTCCAGGGGAGTCAGGCACAAAACTCCTAGAAAGAGCATCCGCCTTCACATTCTTTGAACCTGGCAGGTATGAAACCACAAAATTGAAACGAGAGAAAAACAGTGACCAACGAGCCTGTCTAGGATTCAGACGCCTGGCAGACTCAAGGTAAATCAGATTTTTGTGATCAGTCAAGACCACCACACGATGTCTAGCACCCTCCAGCCAATGACGCCACTCCTCAAATGCCCACTTCATGGCCAAAAGTTCCCAATTACCCACATCATAATTCCGCTCAGCGGGCGAAAATTTTCTAGGAAAGAACGCACATGGCTTCATCACCGAGCAATCGGAGCTTCTCTGTGACAAAACCGCCCCCGCTCCAATCTCGGAAGCATCAACCTCAACTTGGAATGGAAGCGAAACATCAGGCTGACGCAACACAGGAGCAGAAGAACACCGGCGTTTAAGTTCCCGAAAGGCCTCCACAGCCGCAGGAGACCAATCAGCAATATCAGCACCCTTCTTAGTCAAATCCTTAAAGGCTTAACAACACTAGAAAAATTAGTTATAAAACGACGATAGAAATTAGCAAAGCCTAAGAACTTCTGCAGACTCTTAAGAGATGCAGGCTGCGTCCAGTCACAAATAGCCCGAACCTTGACGGGATCCATCTCAATAGTAGAAGGGGAAAAAATATACCCCAAGAAAGAAATCTTCTGGACTCCAAAGAGACACTTTGAGCCCTTTACAAACAAGGAATTAGCCCGCAGGACCTGAAACACCTTCCTGACCTGCTGAACATGAGACTCCCAGTCATCAGAAAAAAACAAAATATCATCCAAATACACAATCATAAATTTATCCAGATATTCACGGAAAATATCGTGCATAAAGGACTGGAAGACTGAAGGAGCATTAGAAAGTCCGAAAGGCATTACCAAATACTCAAAATGGCCCTCAGGCGTATTAAATGCGGTTTTCCACTCATCACCTTGCTTTATTCGTATAAGATTATACGCACCCCGAAGATCAATCTTAGTGAACCATTTAGCCCCCTTAATGCGAGCAAACAAATCAGTCAACAAAGGCTAAGGATACTGATATTTTACGGTAATCTTATTCAAAAGACGATAATCTATACAAGGCCTCAAGGACCCATCTTTTTTGGCCACGAAAAAAAAACCTGCTCCCAAAGGGGACGAAGATGGACGGATATGTCCCTTTTCCAAGGACTCCTTAACATAATCCCGCATAGCAGTATGCTCTGGCACTGACAGATTGAACAAACGACCTTTAGGAAATTTACTACCAGGAATTAAATCTATAGCACAATCGCAATCCCTGTGAGGAGGAAGCGAACTGAGCTTAGGCTCCTCAAAAACATCCCGATAATCAGACAAAAATACAGGAACCTCAGAAGGAGTAGATGAAGCGATAGAAATCGGAGGTGCATCATCATGAACCCCCTGACATCCCCAGCTTAACACAGACATTGTTTTCCAGTCAAGGACTGGATTATGAGTTTGTAACCATGGCAGACCAAGTACTAGAACATCATGTAAATTATACAATACCAGGAAGCGAATCACCTCCTGATGAACGGGAGTCATACGCATGGTCACTTGTGTCCAGTACTGAGGTTTATTCATAGCTAAAGGTGTAGAGTCAATTCCCTTCAAAGGAATAGGGACTTCCAGAGGCTCAAGACTAAACCCACATCGCTTGGCAAATGACCAATCCATAAGACTCAGGGCAGTGCCTGAATCTACATAATAATAATAATAATTTTTATTTATATAGCGCCAACATATTCCGCAGCGCTTTACAAATTATAGAGGGGACTTGTACATACAATAGACATTACAGCATAACAGAAATACAGTTCAAAACAGATACCAGGAGGAATGAGGGCCCTGCTCGCAAGCTTACAAACTATGAGGAAAAGGGGAGACACGAGAGGTGGATGGTAACAATTGCTATAGTTATTCGGACCGGCCATAGTGTAAGGCTCGGGTGTTCATGTAAAGCTGCATGAACCAGTTAACTGCCTAAGTATGCAGCAGTACAGACACAGAGGGCTATTAACTGCATAAAGTGAATGAGAACATAGTGCGAGGAATCTGTTTTTTGTTTTGTTTTGTTTTTTTGTTTTTTTAAAATAGGCCACACAGGGATCGTTAGGTTAATGCATTGAGGCGGTAGGCCAGTCTGAACAAATGAGTTTTTAGGGCACGCTTAAAACTGTGGGGATTGGGAATTAATCATATTAACCTAGGTAGTGCATTCCAAAGAATCGGCGCAGCACGTGTAAAGTCTTGGAGACGGGAGTGGGAGGTTCTGATTATTGAGGATGCTAACCTGAGGTCATCAGAGGAGCGGAGTGCACGGGAAGGGTGGTAGACTGAGACCAGAGAGGAGATGTAGGGTGGTGCTGAGCCATGGAGCTCTTTGTGGATGAGGGTAGTAGTTTTGTACTGGATTCTGGAGTGGATGGGTAGCCAGTGTAATGACTGGCACAAGGTAGAGGCATTGGTGTAACGGTTGGTGAGGAATATGATCCTGGCAGCAGCATTCAGGACAGATTGGAGCGGGGAAAGTTTGGTAAGAGGGAGGCCGATTAGTAGAGAGTTACAATAGTCCAGACGAGAATGAATAAGTGAAACAGTAAGAGTTTTTGCAGAGTCGAAAGTAAGACATAGGCATCTACATAGGCATCGACGGAAATGGATGATAATGAGCAAATCAGAGTCACAGACAGAATGAACTTAGACTGTAACGTACTAATGGCAACAGACTTATCAACCTTTTTTGTGCGTTTAGAGCATGCTGATATAACATGAGCTGAATCACCACAATAAAAGCACAACCCATTTTTCCGCCTATAGTTTTGCCGTTCACTTCTAGACTGAACTCTATCACATTGCATTGTCTCAAGTGCCTGTTCAGAAGACACCGCCAAATGGTGCACAGGTTTGCGCTCCCGTAAACGCCGATCAATCTGAATAGCCATAGTCATAGACTCATTCAGACCCGTAGGCGCCGGGAACCCCACCATAACATCTTTAATGGCCTCAGAAAGGCCATCTCTGAACTTTGCAGCCAGGGCACACTCATTCCACTGAGTAAGCACTGACCTTTTCCGAAATTTTTGACAATATATTTCTGCTTCATCTTGCCCCTGAGAGAGAGCTAATAAAGCTTTTTCAGCCTGAATCTCCTGGTTAGGTTCCTCATAGAGCAAACCCAATGCCAGAAAAAACGCATCCACATTAAGCAACGCAGGATCCCCTGGTGCCAATGCAAATGCCCAATTTTGAGGGTAACCCCGCAGGAAAGATATAATAATCTTAACCTGCTGAGCAGGGTCTCCAGAAGAGCGAGATTTCAAAGAAAGGAACAGCTTGCAATTGTTCCTAAAATTCAGAAAACTAGATCTATCTCCAGCAAAGAACTCTGGAATATGAATTCTAGGTTCAGACATAGGAGCATGTACAACAAAATCTTGTATATTTTGAACCTTAGCAGCAAGATTATTCAAGCTGGAAGCTAAACTCTGGACGTCCATGATAAACAGCTAAGGTCAGAGCCATTCAAGGATTAAGAGGAGGAAAAAAAAAAAATCAGCCTGGCTGCAATTAAGGCTAGGCAGCAACCTCAGAGGAGAGAAAAAAAAAAAACTTCCTCAGACTACTTTTCCTCCTACTTCAGCCCAAACATTTTGGCCGGCTATACTGTCATGATTCCAATGGCAGGGAATCACAAAAGGACAAGCACTAACGAGCTCTAGGGTGATGGAACCTGAGCTGACCGCGACCCTAAACCTGAACACACAAATAACAATAGCCGGGGAACGTGCCTACGTTGATCCTAGACGTCTCGCACCAGCCGAAGATCTAACTTCCCCTATTAGAAGAAACACAGACCTCTCTTGCCTCCAGAGAAATACCCCACAGAAATAGCAGCCCCCCACATATAATGACGGTGAAATGAGAGGAAGGCACATACACAGTATGAAAACAGATTCAGCAAAATGAGGCCCGCTAAAACTAGATAGCAGAGGATACAAAAGTAAACTGCGCGGTCAGCAAAAAACCCTTCAAAAAACCATCCTGTAATTACTTGAACTCATGTTCCAACTCATGGAACATGAGGAGCAATTACAGCCCACAAAAGCAACCAGCAGCAAAGAGACAATTATATGCAAGCTGGACAAGACAAAAATAAAGCAAAACGTGGAACAAGAAAATCAAAACTTAGCTTGTCCTGAAGATTACTGAAGCCAGAAGCTGAGGTAACAAAACACTCTGATAACCTTGATAGCCGGCGGGGAAATGACAAGAAAGCCCGGTTAAATAGGAAACTCCCAAATCCTAATAGAACAGGTGGACACCAGAGACAGCAGAACACAAATCACCCAGTACCATCAGTAACCACCAGAGGGAGCCCAAAAACAGAACTCACAACAGGGAGCTACCAGAGTTGAGAAGTGAGGGATGAACTGGCGATAATAGATAATAAACCCCATATAGCGCTGCACCACTTTGAGAGAATGGGGTTTCTGCCAGTCCATCACAGCCTGTAGCTTGGCAGGATCCATAGCCAATCCATGGGCGGAGATGATATAGCCAAGGAAAGGGAAGGACTCCTGCTCAAGTACACACTTCTCCAACTTGGCTTAGAGGGAGTCTGCCCGTAGGAGGTCAAAGACTTTTTAAACATCTCTTTGGTGAGAATCCAAATCTGGAGAGTAGATGAGAATACCATCCAGATAGACTACCACCGAGGAATAAAGCATATCCCGAAAGATATCGTTCACAAAGTCTTGAAAAACGGCAGGAGCATTACAGAGCCCATAGTGCCCATCCCTGGTGTTAAAAGCCATCTTCCATTCGTCCCCCTTATGGATGTGAATCAGGTTGCAAGCACCCTGCAGATCTAGTTTACTAAATACCCTTGCTCCCCATAGCCTATTGAAGAGCTCAGATATCATGGGCAAAGGGTACTTATTCTTAATAGTGATGGCGTTAAGACCCCTGTAGTCTATGCATGGACGTAGTTCTCCGGTCTTCTTCTGCATAATGAAGACTTCTGCCCCTGCAGGTGACTCTGACTTTCTAATGAACCCTCTTGCCAAATTCTCCTGGATGTATTGAGTCATTGCCTCCATCCCGGGAGAGACAGACGGTAAACCCAACCCCGGGGAGGCTATGCCCCTGGCAAGAGATCAATAGGAAAGTCATAGGGGTGGTGAGGCACAAGGTTCTCCGAAGCCCTCTTGGAGAACATGTCTGCATAGGACCAATAGCGCTTGGGGAGAGAGAAAAGATCTGCGGGTACCTCTGTAGTCACAACCTGAACGCACTCCCTCAGACATCTGCCCTCACAAGATTCACTCCATCCCAAAATTCTCCCTGAGGACCACTCATTATGATAACGTAGCCAAGGTATCCCTAGCTGGATCTTGGGAATGACAAGAAGGGAAATAATCTCCTGATGGGACGGAGACATAGATAACGTAAATGGGATGGTCTGGTGTGTTTTTTGTGAGGGCAGTGTTGACCCATTCACCAGTCACCGGCTTAGCGAGCATCACCAGGGATATTGCGTGGTGTTGGGCGAAGGCAGAGGACATAAATTTCCCCTCGGCCCCAGAATCCACGCAAAGCTCAACAGAAAGGATGAATGGGCCTAAAGTGATTGTCCCTTTGAAGGACAGTTTGGAGGAAAATGCCGCTGTGTCTAGTGAACCTCCTCCTACGGTTACTAGATGCGGTCGTTTCCCGACTGCTGGGGACATTTCTTGGCATAATGCCCTGACTAGGGTTGAGCGAAACGGGTCGTTCATTTTCAAAAGTCGCCGACTTTTGGCAAAGTCGGGTTTCATGAAACCCGATCCGACCCCTGTGCGGGGTCGGCCATGCGGTACGCGACTTTCGCGCCAAAGTCGCGTTTCAATGACGCGAAAAGCGCCATTTCTCAGCCAATGAAGGTAAACGCAGAGTGTGGGCAGCGTGATAACATAGGTCCGGGTCCCCACCATCTTAGAGAAGGGCATTGCAGTGATTGGCTTGCTGTCTGCGGCGTCACAGGGGCTATAAAGGGGCGTTCCCGCCGACTGCCATGTTACAGCTGCTGATCTGAGCTTAGGGAGAGGTTGCTGCCGCTTCGTCAGAAGCAGGGATAGCGTTAGGCAGGGTCCATTAACCACCAAACCGCTTGTGCTGTAGCGATTTGCACTGTCCAACACCACCTTCGGTGTGCAGGGATAGTGGAAGCTACATTTTTTTTTTTTCCCTCAGCGCTGTAGCTCATTGGGCTGCCCTAGAAGGCTCCCTGATAGCTGCATTGCTGTGTGTACGCCGCTGTGCAAACCAACTGCTTTTTTCAAAGCACAAATCCTCTTGTTCCTTCCTTTCTGCACAGCTATCTTGTTTGTTTGTCCACACTTTTTATTTAATTTGTGCATCAGTCCACTCCTTATTGCTGCCTGCCATGTCATGATCCCAATGGCAGGGGATCACAAAAGGACAAGCACAAAAACAAAACAAGCTCTAGGGTGATAGAACCTGAGCTGACCGCGATCCTGAACCTAAACACACAACTAGCAGTAGCCGGGGAACGTGCCTACGATGATTCCTAGACGTCTCGCGCCAGCCGAAGGATTAACTTCCCCTATTAGAAGAAACACAGACCTCACTTGCCTCCAGAGAAACACCCCACAGAAATAGCAGCCCCCCACATGTAATAATGGTGAAATGAGAGGAAAGCACATACGTAGTTATGAAAATAGAATCAGCAAAAATAGGCCAGCTAAAGCTAGATAGCAGAGGATACAAAAGTGAACTGCGCGGTCAGCGGAAAACCCTTCAAAAAACCATCCTGAAATTACTTGAACTCATGTGCCAACTCATGGAACATGAGGAGTAATTTCAGCCTACTAGAGCAACCAGCAGCAAGGAATCACATCTCTGCAAGCTGGACTAAGACAAAAATTAAACAAAACGTGGAACAGGAAAATCAAAACTTAGCTTGTCCTGAAGATAACAGACGCAGGGAGCAGAGGTAAAAAGACACGCTGATTACATTAATAGCCGGCGAGGAAATGACAAAAAAGCCAGGTTAAATAGGAAACTCCCATAACCTGATGGAACAGGTGGACACCAGAGACCGCAGAGAACACAAGTCACCCAGTACCATCAGTAACCACCAGAGGGAGCCCAAAAACAGAACTCACAACACTACCCCCCCTTGAGGAGGGGTCACCGAACCCTCACAAGAACCACCAGGGCAACCAGGATGAGCCCTATGAAAAGCACGGACCAAATCGGCAGCATGAACATCAGAGGCAATCACCCAAGAATTATCCTCCTGACCATAACCCTTCCACTTAACCAAATACTGGAGTTTCCGTCTGGAAACACGAGAATCCAAGATCTTCTCCACAACATACTCCAATTCACCCTCCACCAGCAACGGAGCAGGAGGTTCAAGCGAAGGAACGACAGGTACCTCATACTTCCGCAACAACGACCAATGGAACACATTATGAATAGCAAACGATGCCGGGAGATCCAAACGAAATGACACAGGGTTAAGAATTTCCAAGATCCTATAGGGACCGATGAACCGAGGCTTGAACTTAGGAAAAGAGACCTTCATAGGAACAAAACGAGAAGACAACCACACCAAGTCCCCAACAAGAAGTCGAGGACCCACGCGGCGACGGCGATTAGCAAACTGCTGAGCCCTCTCCTGGGACAACTTCAAATTGTCCACCACATGACTCCAAATCCGATGCAACCTATCCACCACCATGTCCACTCCAGGACAATCAGAAGACTCCACCTGACCAGAGGAAAAACGAGGATGAAACCCCGAATTACAAAAGAAAGGAGAAACCAAGGTAGCAGAACTAGCCCGATTATTAAGGGCAAACTCGGCAAGCGGCAAAAAGGAAACCCAGTCATCTTGATCAGCAGAAACAAAACACCTTAAATAAGTTTCTAAAGTCTGATTAGTTCGTTCCGTCTGGCCATTCGTCTGGGGATGGAATGCAGACGAAAAGGACAAATCAATGCCCATCTTAGCACAGAACGTCCGCCAAAATCTAGACACAAACTGGGATCCCCTGTCAGAAACGATGTTCTCCGGAATGCCATGCAAACGGACCACGTTTTGAAAAAACAGAGGGACCAACTCAGAGGAGGAAGGTAACTTAGGCAAGGGTACCAGATGAACCATCTTAGAAAAGTGGTCACACACAACCCATATGACGGACATTTTTTGAGAGACAGGGAGATCCGAAATAAAGTCCATGGAAATGTGCGTCCAAGGCCTCTTCGGGATAGGCAAAGGTAACAACAATCCACTGGCCCGAGAACAGCAAGGCTTAGCCCGAGCGCAAACTCCACAAGACTGCACGAAAGAACGCACATCCCTCGACAAGGAAGGCCACCAAAAAGACCTGGCCACCAAGTCTCTAGTACCAAATATTCCAGGATGACCTGCCAACACAGAAGAATGGACCTCGGAGATGACTCTACTGGTCCAATTATCCGGAACAAACAGTCTTTCCGGCGGACAACGATCAGGTTTATCCGCCTGAAACTCCTGCAAAGCACGTCGCAAGTCTGGGGAGACAGCCGACAAAATCACCCCATCCCTAAGGATACCAGTGGGCTCAGAATTTCCAGGGGAGTCAGGCACAAAACTCCTAGAAAGAGCATCCGCCTTCACATTCTTTGAACCTGGCAGGTATGAAACCACAAAATTGAAACGGGAGAAAAACAGTGACCAACGAGCCTGTCTAGGATTCAGACGCTTGGCAGACTCAAGGTACATCAGATTTTTGTGATCAGTCAAGACCACCACACGATGTCTAGCACCCTCAAGCCAATGACGCCACTCCTCAAATGCCCACTTCATGGCCAAAAGCTCCCGATTACCAACATCATAATTCCGTTCAGCGGGCGAAAATTTTCTAGAAAAGAACGCACATGGCTTCATCACTGAGCCATCGGAGCTTCTCTGTGACAAAACCGCCCCCGCTCCGATCTCAGAAGCATCGACCTCAACCTGAAAAGGAAGCGACGTATCTGGCTGACGCAACACAGGAGCAGAAGAAAACCGGCGCTTAAGTTCCTGAAAGGCCTCCACAGCCGCAGGAGACCAATCAGTAACATCAGCACCCTTTTTAGTCAAATCCGTCAAAGGCTTAAAAACACTAGAAAAATTAGTTATGAAGCGACGATAAAAATTAGCAAAGCCCAAGAACTTCTGTAGACTCTTAAGAGATGTAGGCTGCGTCCAGTCACAAATAGCCTGAACCTTGACGGGATCCATCTCAATAGTAGAAGGGGAAAAAATATACCCCAAAAAAGAAATCTTCTGGACTCCAAAAAGACATTTAGAACCCTTTACAAAGAATTGGCCCGCAGGACCTGAAACACCTTCCTGACCTGCTGAACATGAGACTCCCAGTCATCTGAAAAAACCAAAACATCATCCAAATACACGATAATAAATTTATCCAGATATTCACGGAAAATATCGTGCACAAAAGACTGGAAGACAGAAGGAGCATTAGAAAGTCCAAAAGGCATCACCAAATACTCGAAATGGCCCTCAGGCGTATTGAATGCGGTTTTCCACTCATCACCCTGCCTTATCCGCACAAGATTATACGCACCCCGAAGATCAATCTTAGTGAACCATTTAGCCCCCTTAATGCGAGCGAACAAATCAGTCAACAATGGCAAAGGATACTGATATTTGACTGTAATCTTATTCAAAAGACGATAATCTATGCAAGGCCTCAAGGAACCATCTTTTTTGGCCACAAAAAAAAACCTGCTCCCAAAGGGGACGAAGATGGATGGATATGTCCCTTTTCCAAGGACTCCTTAACATAATTCCGCATAGCAGTATGCTCTGGCACTGACAGATTGAACAAACGACCTTTAGGGAATTTACTGCCAGGAATCAAATCTATAGCACAATCGCAATCCCTGTGAGGAGGAAGCGAACTGAGCTTAGGCTCCTCAAAAACCTCCCGATAATCAGACAAAAATACCGGAACCTCAGAAGGAGTAGATGAAGCGATAGAAATCGAAGATGCATCATCATGAACCCCCTGACATCCCCAGCTTAACACAGACATTGTTTTCCAGTCCAGGACTGGGTTATGAGTTTGTAACCATGGCAGACCAAGCACTAAGACATCATGTAAATTATACAGTACCAGGAAGCGAATCACCTCCTGATGAACGGGAGTCATACGCATGGTCACTTGTGTCCAGTACTGAGGTTTATTCATAGCCAAAGGTGTAGAGTCAATTCCTTTCAAAGGAATAGGAACTTCCAGAGGTTCCAGACTAAACCCACAGCGATTGGCAAATGACCAATCCATAAGACTCAGGGCAGCGCCTGAATCCACATAGGCATCGACGGAAATGGATGATAATGAACAAATCAGCGTCACAGACAGAATGAACTTAGACTGTAAAGTACCAATGGCAACAGACTTATCAACCTTTTTTGTGCGTTTAGAGCATGCTGATATAACATGAGCTGAATCCCCACAATAAAAACACAATCCATTTTTCCGCCTATAATTTTGCCGTTCACTTCTGGACTGAATTCTATCACATTGCATTATCTCAGGTGCCTGTTCAGAAGACACCGCCAAATGGTGCACAGGTTTGCGCTCCCGTAAACGCCGATCAATCTGAATAGCCATAGTCATGGACTCATTCAGACCTGTAGGCGCCGGGAACCCCACCATAACATATTTAATGGCCTCAGAAAGGCCATCTCTGAATTTTGCAGCCAGAGCGCACTCATTCCACTGAGTAAGCACCGACCATTTCCGAAATTTCTGACAATATATTTCTGCTTCATCTTGCCCCTGAGAGAGAGCCAATAAAGCTTTTTCAGCCTGAATCTCTAGGTTAGGTTCCTCATAGAGCAAACCCAATGCCAGAAAAAATGCATCCACATTGAGCAACGCAGGATCCCCTGGTGCCAATGCAAATGCCCAATTCTGAGGGTCACCCCGCAGGAAAGATATAACAATCTTGACCTGCTGAGCAGGGTCTCCAGAGGAGCGAGATTTCAAGGAAAGAAACAACTTGCAATTGTTCCTAAAATTCAGAAAACTAGATCTATCTCCAGAAAAAAACACTGGAACAGGAATTCTAGGTTCAGACATAGGCGTATGTACAACAAAATCTTGTATATTTTGAACCTTAGCAGCAAGATTATTCAGGCTGGAAGCCAAACTCTGGACGTCCATGATAAGCAGCTGAGGTCAGAGCCATTCAAAGATTAAGAGGAGGAAAGAAGCAGTCAAGCTGCAATTAAGGCTAGGCAGCAAACACTGAGGAGGGAAAAAAAAAAACAAAAAAAACTTCCTCAGACTACTTTTCCTCCTACTTCAGCCAAAACGATGACCAATTTTTTATGGGCCGGCTATACTGTCATGATCCCAATGGCAGAGGATCACAAAAGGACAAGCACAAAAACAAAACAAGCTCTAGGGTGATGGAACCTGAGCTGACCGCGATCCTGAACCTAAACACACAACTAGCAGTAGCCGGGGAACGTGCCTACGATGATTCCTAGACGTCTCGCGCCAGCCGAAGGATTAACTTCCCCTATTAGAAGAAACACAGACCTCACTTGCCTCCAGAGAAACACCCCACAGAAATAGCAGCCCCCCCACATGTAATAACGGTGAAATGAGAGGAAAGCACATACGTAGTTATGAAAATAGAATCAGCAAAAATGAGGCCCGCTAAAGCTAGATAGCAGAGGATACAAAAGTGAACTGCGCGGTCAGCGAAAAACCCTTCAAAAAACCATCCTGAAATTACTTGAACTCATGTGCCAACTCATGGAACATGAGGAGTAATTTCAGCCCACTAGAGCAACCAGCAGCAAGGAATCACATCTCTGCAAGCTGGACTAAGACAAAAATTAAACAAAACGTGGAACAGGAAAATCAAAACTTAGCTTGTCCTGAAGATAACAGACGCAGGGAGCAGAGGTAAAAAGACACGCTGATTACATTGATCGCCGGCGAGGAAATGACAAAAAAGCCAGGTTAAATAGGAAACTCCCATAACCTGATGGAACAGGTGGACACCAGAGACCGCAGAGAACACAAGTCACCCAGTACCATCAGTAACCACCAGAGGGAGCCCAAAGACAGAACTCACAACACTGCCATACCTGGCTGAGATTACTGCAGGGAGATAGCAATTGAAGGACAGTTCCTTTTTTTTTTTTTGTGGGAGATTAAGATTGGCATTTCTGCTAGAGTGCCATCCCTGTCTGTGCCATCTCTCACTCAGTGGGCCATAGAAAGCCTATTTATTTTTTTGCTTGATTTGGGTTCTAAAATCTACCTGAAAAAATCACTACATCAATCAGTGGGAGAAAAATATTGGCCTCAGGGCTTCTGTGCCACTCCTGACTCCTGTGTGTGCCATCTCTCAGTCAGTGGGCCATAGAAAGCCTATTTATTTTTTTGCTTGATTTGGGTTCCAAAATCTACCTGAAAAAATCACTACATCAATCAGTGGGAGAAAAATATTGGCCTCAGGGCTTGTGTGCCACTCCTGACTCCTGTGTGCATCATCACTCACTCAGTGGGCCATAGAAAGCCTATTTTTTTTTTTGCTTTATTTGGGTTCTAAATTCTAACTGAAAAAATCAATAAATCAATCAGTGGGAGATTAATATTGGCCTTTGGGCTTGTGTGCCAGTCCTAAGTGTGGCACCCCTAGGGGTATTTGCCACAAAAATAGTTACTGACAGTAAGTACAAATACTAAAATAGCAAGACTGCACTACCACCTCCGGCCAGAAGGGGGAGCTCCAGAGACTCCCCTTGATCCATTCTGGTCTGAGAGAAGAAATGGCAGTTGGGCTAAGGAGCTGATAGTGAGAGGTCATACAGCTGAATTTCTAACAGCCCTATGACGGTTTCCAGGCCCAAATCACCGGCCTGAGGAGAAGAGGGATAGAGAAAAAGGACATTGTGAGAACCGGGTAGCATTAATCACTACCCAGAACAGGCGCAAAGACGGATACCGGATCCGTGGCTGTATTCATTATATATAATACAGCAACCGGAAAAACGTGAGGTGATATCAGCTTCACTAGGGTCGGATGCAGCAACAGACACAGAGTTCAGCGGTACTCCCAGAGGGGGTAAACCGATAAAAGGACTCGGGTTGCCCGTCGAACCAGGACCCGGAGGGGACAGATTGGGCCGGCAGCCAGTTCACATACAGCAGCAGGGCCACACAGAAATTGCGCACAATAAGAGGCGAAGACCCCGGCAGGGTCAAAGTAACTCAGAGTTCCCATACAGACTCCGGTGACAGGACTGGTTGTAAATCCTTTTATGTTAAAGTAAACTGGTTAAACGTTTCAGTGCCTCAGTCTTTCATTTGGACAATAGCCATCTATCCAGGATCAGGATCGTCACCGCTGGGAGAACCTGCTGCTGATCAAGTAAGTGCCTGTCCCCTCATGATACCCCTTACACTGTGCATTGCCTGAGGCCACAGCACCGGGTCAAGCCATCCGTGACATCCCCCTCAAGAGACAGACTCCATTGGTCCGGTGCTGGGTACCCCGGTCTCCTGGGCGTCACAATTGGCGTCACGAACAGGATCTAGCCAGCCCGTATACCGGGTATTGTGTGCCGTGATTGGAGCCCAAAACTGTGAAAACTGGGATGAAAAATCTTGAAAATTGACTTTATTAAAGAAAAATCCATTCCCCATTGAAAACTATTGAAAGTGACTTTTCCCCATTGGTTATAATGGAGTAAAGATGGCCGCCATCCCCTGAGGTAATCACTTCATAACCATTAGGCACGAGACTGTTAATTGAGCTACGCCATCACCTGAGCCCCAGTCTAACTGAAAAACTTCAGAATCCGCCATTACAGAGCGCGGTGGGTGGGAGCAGCAGGGGGCGTGTCATTGTGGGCGGCACCAAACTGAGTGCTCTGACATCAGAGCAAGGGGAAAATCGATCCTGCTGCACAGCGGAACGAATCTACACTATCCTGACGGAAGCGGAGGACCGGAAGGGTCCGGATTAACTAAGGGGGCACAGTATGTCGCAGCACGGAGACGCCGCAGCACTCGGCAACGCTAATGCAGCTGAAAGACAGAGTGTCAATAGAGAGTCCGGCAGCGCAGCGGTGCAAGGAGTGGCGCCCATCATGCCGGTGCTGATGCCATATACCCCGGGTGGCCCATGGCTTCCAATGTATGAAGGTGAGCCTAATACCCTTGACGATTTCAGAGAAAAGATGCTGGCCCATTTTGACATGTTCCCTGTGGGTGAAGTTCAGCGTGTTAGTCTCCTGATGATGCAGTTAAGTGGCCATGCTAAGCGAGAAGTCACAGCATGGGCAGCTGATCTAAAAGGCACTGTTGAACGCATATTTGCTGGATTAAAAGCTACATTTGAAACCACGGCCAGCAGCAAAGCTAAAATATGATTCTTTAGTTGCAAACAAAAAGCTAATGAGGGCGTGAGAGACTTTGCCTTAAACCTGCAGGAAGCCCTTAAATCACTTACACTGGCTGAACCCATTTTTAACACCGGAGCGGATAAACTGCTAAGAGATCAATTTATTGAGGGACTCTACACCCCTTCTCACCGGGGGCATGTGAGCATGCTTGTTTTTAAGAACCCTGAATTGACATTTGCCCAATTAAAGGAGAGCGCTATACGTCTCCAGCTGGCAGAGGCACCTCGGGATCAGGATCCTGCGCAACCCATGGCAGAGGCACCTCAACAACAGGGAGTGCCAGTGACATCAGCTATGTCTGGGGCCATTGCTAAGCCCCTGGGGCCCAGTACTAATGAGGCTCTTCAACAAAAGCTTGACTCTTTAGCTGATGTTGTTGCTTCAATGGCTAAAACCATGCAGGAGATGAGAGGACACAAGATGGAGTTGGCAAACTGTAGAGAGGATGTTCCATGGATGAGACCCCGGAGATACCCGACATGGAGAGGACGACCCCGCGACCGCTACCAACCGGATGGACAGCCCATTTGCCGCCGTTGCCAGCAGCCGGGCCACTTTGCACGAGATTGTGATTTAAACGGGAATCCCCTGGGAATGCGGGCCGCTTCGCAGGAATGAACTTTCAAGGCCCAACACCCTGGCACGACAGGTACATCGGAGGACGACCCATTATCCCTATCGTGCTGGACGGAATTCCCCTCAACGCTTTGCTGGACACAGGTTCCCAGATTTCATCTATACCGTATATCCTTTATAAGAGGTACTGGGCTGATGCAGATATTGATAAAGGGCCCTCTGATGTTGAACTAGATATATGGGCCAGTAATGGTAAGTTGGTACCGAAACTAGGATTCAGGGAGATGACCATAAAGATTGGTAAAGTAGAACTGAAGAAACAGGGTATAATTGTTGTTGATGTTGACCGGCGGAACTGTGAACCAACTGTATTGATAGGAATGAATGTGTTAGAGAACTGCTTTTCCGAAGTCATTTCTGTCTTACAGCAAATTGCTGAAACTGCCCAATCCTGCCAGCAGAGAGTTCTCCAGAGGGAAATAAAAGTATTGATGTTAAGGCAACAGGTAGAAGTTGCAGGTGGAGAAATCGGCAGTGTGAGGGTAAGTGATCCAACGTCTATTGTAATCCCACCAAAAACAGAAATGCTGGTATGGTGTAGAGCAGCCATTGGTACTAAGGGACGAGATTATCAAGCCTTAATAGAACCAGTGTACACCGACAGCAGGCCCACTATACTCACAGCACGAGGGATAGTCGAGGTACACCGGGGACGAGTGCCGGTACGACTTTTGAACTGTGGAGAGGAAGAGGTCACTTTGCCAAGGTATGCTACAATGGCAAAGCTATATACTGTTGACAACAATGCCATCACAACCATTGAGCCCTTAGAACCAACCTGTCAGGTGGAAGGCAATGGCTCAGATGGAGAAATGGAGGATTGGTGCCAACAGCTACACGTGGGCATAAATTCAACACCTACCCATCAAAAACAAATGGTGTATAGGCTAGTGACGGAATATGAACAAGTCTTCAGTAAACACCCATTGGACTTCGGACGGATAGAAGGGGTAGAACACACAATCCCCACAGGTGACCATCCCCCAATAAAAAAAAGATATAGACCCATACCGCCCGCTCACTATCAATGTGCAAAAGATATGCTGAGGGAAATGAAACAGGCCGGGGTAATAAGAGACAGCTGTAGCCCCTGGGCGGCCCCTCTAGTGATTGTCAAAAAAAAGGACGGAACCATGAGAATGTGCGTAGACTACCGGAAGATTAATAACATCACCCATAAAGACGCCTACCCCTTGCCTAGGATAGAAGAGTCCTTAACTACTTTGAAATCTGCTAATTATTTTTCCACCTTAGACTTAACAAGCGGGTATTGGCAAGTCCCTGTGGCTGAGAGAGATAAGGAAAAGACGGCATTCACCACACCAATGGGTCTATGTGAATTTAATCGCATGCCGTTCGGACTCTGCAACGCATCCGGTACCTTCCAGCGGCTGATGGAATGCTGCCTCGGACACAAGAACTTCGAGACCGTCCTCCTGTACCTAGATGATGTGATCGTCTACTCAAAGACTTACGAACAACACTTAATAGACCTGGCAGAAGTGTTCGAAGCCTTATCCAGGTATGGCATGAAAGTCAAGCCATCCAAATGTCACCTTCTCAAGCCAAAGGTACAGTACCTGGGACACATCGTGAGTTCGGAGGGAGTAGCACCAGATCCCGAGAAAATAAGCGCCATAAGGGATTGGCCAAGACCTACCAGCGCAAAAGAAGTGAGACAATTCCTGGGATTGGTGGGTTACTATCGCAGATTTATAAAAGGATTTACCAAGTTGGCAGCACCCTTGCAAGACACCTTGGTAGGGCAGACGAAGAAACCTTCAAACCGAAACCCTCCTTTTCAGTGGAACGACGAAAGGGAAGACTCCTTTGAACAACTAAAGAAGGCACTAACCGGAGAAGAGGTTCTGGCATACCCAGATTACCATAAACCTTTCATCCTCTACACCGATGCCAGTAATGTGGGACTAGGAGCGGTGCTGTCACAAAAGCAAGAAGGTCGGGAGAAAGTCATCGCCTTTGCAAGTAGAAAGCTCCGGCCTACTGAAAGAAATTCAGAAAATTACAGCTCCTTCAAATTGGAACTACTGGCAGTAGTTTGGGCTGTGACGGAGCGTTTCAAACACTATCTGGCCGCTGCAGAATTTATTGTCTATACTGACAACAATCCGTTGACCCACCGGGACACAGCCAAATTAGGTGCGTTAGAACAGCGATGGATAGCCCGGTTATCTAATTACAACTTCATAATCAAGTATCGAGCAGGTCGCAAGAATGGAAATGCCGATGCCCTATCCCGGATGCCACACTTGAGAGATGTAGAAGAGGAAACGGGGGAGCTTGAAGAAATTGAACTACCAGCCTTCCATCGTCCCAAGGCAAAACATCATCAGTCAAGTACCTATCAGAAACAACAAGAGGTGAATTTTAATCCGTTAGCACACCATAGATGGGCTGACACCCAAGACAGCAATCCGGCTGTGAAGTTGGTGAAGGAACTGTTGACTGAGCAAAGTGCATATCCCTATGAGGATGCCCCAGAAGAGACGCATCAACTCTGGAAAGAGAGAGGCAAAATGTTCCTGTATCAAGGGAAGCTCTGTAGAAGATACACCAATCCGAAAACACATGAATTGGTTTGGCAGATTATTGTGCCTAAACAAGATGTGAAGATGGTCCTCGAAGCTTACCATAATGGTGCTGGTCACTTCGGTTGGAAAAAGTTAGAAGTACTTCTAAGAGAAAGATTTTATTGGATCGGGATGAGAAAATCAATCGAACAGTGGTGCAGAAATTGTGGCCCGTGTAACCTCAGAAGAAACGATCAAAAGAACCAAAGAGCACCACTGCAGCCCATAATCACCAAACAACCACTTGAACTTGTAGCCATGGACCACGTGAAGTTGACACCAAGCCGGTCCGGCTATGTCTATGCCTTGACCATCGTGGACCATTATTCACGTTTCTTGGTAGTAGTACCCGTAAAAGATCTGACAGCAAAAACAGCAGCCAAAGCGTTCCAAACGTACTTTTGTAGACCCCATGGATATCCGGAACAGGTTCTCACCGACCAAGGTACAGCCTTTGAATCAGAGATCTTCAGAGAATTCTGTAATATGTATGGTTGCAAAAAGATCCGGACGACGGCCTATCATCCACAAACAAACGGCTTATGCGAGAAGATGAACCATATTGTAACAGACCTACTAAAGACTTTACCTGAGACAGAAAGGAATCAATGGCCAGAGAAATTGCCTGACTTGGTGGATCTGTATAATCATGTCCCGGTGAGCTCCACCAACTGCACCCCAGCTTACCTTATGCGTGCAAGACCCGGCCAATTACCAATCGATCTAGAAATGGGAATTCTGAAACCAGACGCAGAAGTTCAAGACTCCAATTGGGATATCATACGGCAAAAGCAGTATCGCCAAGTGCAAGAGAGTGTGGAAAGAAGCCTTCAGCAAACTAGAGAAAGACAAGAGCGAACTTTCAACCAGAATGCTCTAGCGACCCCATTAAGACCGGGTGACCAAGTGCTCAAGAGAAATCGTCGAACCAATAAACTGGACAATCAGTGGGAAGCCGTACCCTACACAGTTTTACCAACAAGAGTGGATAATCCTAAAATGTGTCTCATTAGCAAAAACGGAGGCTTAACATCTGTACTAGTGTCAAGAGACAATCTTAAATTATGTCCGGAAGCATTGAAAGAGCCAGACGTTGTCCAGCCAGAACCAGAAGTTATTCAACCCATACAGGTTCAACCAGTAAAGGAAAAAGAAGAGGAAGTGTATCACACCTGTATAGGAGACTTTCCCAAAACCCTACTAACATACCATGGTGCAGTAGTGGTTCCCATGGTGGCCTTTTACCCAACACCGAACCCAATACCAGAAGTCCCAAGACAGGAAGAGGCTGACCCCGTACTACAGGAGGTTCCAGGCCAGGAAGAACAGATTCCTGGTCAGAGTAATCCCATTCACGGTGGACTTGCCAACTCCATAGTCGTGGAATTATCTTTAGCAGAGCGGGCAGATACTACATCCGCAGTAGACAGTAGTACACCACATGAAGAGACACCGCTATTACGTAGATCACAGCGTAGTACCCAGGGTCAATTACCGGCCAGGTATGCAGATTACCAACTATAAAGCTCATAATGTGAATTGTATATATGTTATGCCGTATATAGTTAAACAGAAAATGTAGTATAGTCATTGCTATCAGTCTGCAACGTTTAAGCCCAGTGCCTACAGAGACTTGTCTGTATGAACTTATTGCATATTCTTGAACTTTTTATCAGCCCGGAGGCACTAAATCAAAGCTCCGGAAAGACTGCTTTTTGAACTTTGCTTTTTGCTCTTTTTGAACTTTCTTTAGACTTTATATTGATAACTCCGTTGGAAAAATGGAACTAAATTCCTGGACACTAAGTACAGTGCCGTTCCTAATACCTTCAAGGATAGAACTGTATTAATGGACGCTATTTGAAGTGACTTTTTACAGAACTCTATTTTTGTTTCCTTGAGTGGTTTTTGTAACTTTTCATTTTTAAGACTCTGTACATATTAATTGTTATTTCAAAATGTTATTGTCCCACAGTCCCGGAGTACTGTTCTTAACTAAGGGGGAATGTGGCACCCCTAGGGGTATTTGCCACAAAAATAGTTACTGACAGTAAGTACAAATACTAAAATAGCAAGACTGCACTACCACCTCCGGCCAGAAGGGGGAGCTCCAGAGACTCCCCTTGATCCATTCTGGTCTGAGAGAAGAAATGGCAGTTGGGCTAAGGAGCTGATAGTGAGAGGTCATACAGCTGAATTTCTAACAGCCCTATGACGGTTTCCAGGCCCAAATCACCGGCCTGAGGAGAAGAGGGATAGAGAAAAAGGACATTGTGAGAACCGGGTAGCATTAATCACTACCCAGAACAGGCGCAAAGACGGATACCGGATCCGTGGCTGTATTCATTATATATAATACAGCAACCGGAAAAACGTGAGGTGATATCAGCTTCACTAGGGTCGGATGCAGCAACAGACACAGAGTTCAGCGGTACTCCCAGAGGGGGTAAACCGATAAAAGGACTCGGGTTGCCCGTCGAACCAGGACCCGGAGGGGACAGATTGGGCCGGCAGCCAGTTCACATACAGCAGCAGGGCCACACAGAAATTGCGCACAATAAGAGGCGAAGACCCCGGCAGGGTCAAAGTAACTCAGAGTTCCCATACAGACTCCGGTGACAGGACTGGTTGTAAATCCTTTTATGTTAAAGTAAACTGGTTAAACGTTTCAGTGCCTCAGTCTTTCATTTGGACAATAGCCATCTATCCAGGATCAGGATCGTCACCGCTGGGAGAACCTGCTGCTGATCAAGTAAGTGCCTGTCCCCTCATGATACCCCTTACACTGTGCATTGCCTGAGGCCACAGCACCGGGTCAAGCCATCCGTGACATCCCCCTCAAGAGACAGACTCCATTGTTCCGGTGCTGGGTACCCCGGTCTCCTGGGCGTCACATAAGCGTGCCATCTCTCTCACAAATAGTGGGCCATAGAAAGCCTATTTATGATTATTTTTTTGGTTTTATAAATTCTCCCTGAAAAAAAAAAGGGAGATTAATATTGGCCTTTGGGCTTGTGTGCCAGTCCTAAGCGTGCCATCTCTCTCTCTCAGATAGTGGGCCATAGAAAGACTATTTATTATTTTTTTTATTGGGTTTATAAATTTTCCCTGAAAAAAAAAAAAAAAAGTGGGAGATTAATATTGGCCTCTGGGCTTGTGTGCCAGTCCTGAGCGTGCCATCTCTCTCACAAATAGTGGGCCATAGAAAGCCTATTTATTTTTTTTTTTGGTTTTATAAATTCTCCCTGAAAAAAAAAAGGGAGATTAATATTGGCCTTTGGGCTTGTGTGCCAGTCCTAAGCGTGCCATCTCTCTCTCTCAGATAGTGGGCCATAGAAAGCCTATTTATAATTTTTTTTATTGGGTTTATAAATTTTCCCTGAAAAAAAAAAAAGTGGGAGATTAATATTTGCCTCTGGGCTTGTGTGCCACTCCTGACTCCTGTGTGTGCCATCTCTCAGTCAGTGGGCCATAGAAAGCCTATTTTTTGTTTTATTTGTTTTCTAAATTCTCCCTGAAAAAATCATTTTATTTTATTTGGTTTCTAAATTCTTCCTGAAAAAACCATTTTTTTTATTATGTTTTTTTTTCTAAAGTCTCCCTGAAAAAAAAAAAATCAAATCAGTGGGAGATTAATATTGCCCTTTCTGCTTGTGTGCCAGTCTTGACTCCTGGGTGTGTCATCTCTCTCTCTCTCTCCAATTGTGGGCCATAGAAAGCCTATTATTTTTTTAGCTTGATTTGGGTTCCAAAATCTACCTGAAAAAATCACTACATCAATCATTGGGAGAACAATATTGGCCTCTGGGCTTGTGTGCCACTCCTGACTCCTGTGTGCGTCATCTCTCACTCAGTGGGCCATAGAAAGCCTATTTTTTGTTTTATTTGTTTTCTAAATTCTCCCTGAAAAAATCATTTTATTTTATTTGGTTTCTAAATTCTTCCTGAAAAAATCATTTTTTTTTATTATTTTTTTTTCTAAAGTCTCCCTGAAAAAAAAACCAAAAAACAAATCAGTGGGAGATTAATATTGCCCTTTCTGCTTGTGTGCCAGTCTTGACTCCTGGGTGTGCCATCTCTCTCTCTCTCTCTCCAATTGTGGGCCATAGAAAGCCTATTATTTTTTTTGCTTGATTTGGGTTCCAAAATCTACCTGAAAAAATCACTACATCAATCATTGGGAGATAAATATTGGCCTCTGGGCTTGTGTGCCACTCCTGACTCCTGTGTGCGTCATCTCTCACTCAGTGGGCCATAGAAAGCCTATTTTTTGTTTTATTTGTTTTCTAAATTCTCCCTGAAGAAATCATTTTATTTTATTTGGTTTCTAAATTCTTCCTGAAAAAATCATTTTATTCTATTATTTTTTTTTCTAAAGTCTCCCTGAAAAAAAAAAAAAATCAGTGGGAGATTAATATTGCCCTTTCTGCTTGTGTGCCAGTCTTGACTCCTGGGTGTGCCATCTCTCTCTCTCTCCAATTGTGGGCCATAGAAAGCCTATTATTTTTTTAGCTTGATTTGGGTTCCAAAATCTACCTGAAAAAATCACTACATCAATCATTGGGAGAACAATATTGGCCTCTGGGCTTGTGTGCCACTCCTGACTCCTGTGTGCGTCATCTCTCACTCAGTGGGCCATAGAAAGCCTATTTTTTGTTTTATTTGTTTTCTAAATTCTCCCTGAAAAAATCATTTTATTTTATCTGGTTTCTAAATTCTTCCTGAAAAAATCATTTCATTCTATTAATTTTTTTTTCTAAAGTCTCCCTGGAAAAAAAAAATAAAATAAAAAAAAACAGTGGGAGATTAATATTAACATTTGTGCTTCAGTGACAGTCCTGCGTGTGTGGCATCTCTCTCATTTGGTGCCACCAAAAACAGAGTGTGTAACATTGTGCCTGATTTTCGTTGTGGTCTCACCCACCTGTAAAGGGGTAGCTAAATCATACGGAAGTTATAGCTCACCGTGTAAGTTGTGTGACAGCAACAAATACCGTTAGTTTGGTTACATTTTTAAAACAACGAGGAAGTATGGTGGAAGAGGTCGTGGCCTGGGGCGTTCATTGTCAGCTGGTAATGAGGGTAGTGGTAGTGGTGGAGCATCAGGTGGTCGTGGGAAAAAAAATATTGCTCCAAGTCTGGAGCTGTGGAGCCAGGTTCGTCGTCTGGCTACACAAGGCCTCGAACGCTCCCTTTTCTGGGAGTAGGAAAACCGTTTTTAAAGCCGGAGCAGCGAGAGCAAGTTTTGGCTTATCTTGCTGACTCAGCCTCTAGCTCTTTTGCCTCCTCTCGTGAAACTGGTAAATGTAAAAGCAGCGCGTCGTTAGTGGATGTTCACGGTCAGGGACAAGTCGCTTCCTTGTCCTCTTCAGCACAAACAACAACAGAGAAGAATGCAGCAGGTGACACAACGGGTTACTCCATGGAGCTCTTTACACATACCGTCCCTGGCTTAGAAAGTGAAGCAGTTAACAGTCCATGCCCACTACAAGTTGAATCTGACATGGAGTGCACTGATGCACAGCCACAGCCAGACTACTATGCTGGTTCTTTGACTCAGACCACAACATTGCCCTCGCAGGGTAATAATCAAGAATCAGACCCTGATGAGACTATGTTGCCCCATCACGAACGCTATACCACTGACCGACACGGTGACACAGACGAAGTTGCACACGAGCTACAAGATGAGGTAATAGATGACCCAGTTCTTGACCCCGATTGGCAGCCATTGGGGGAACAGGGTGCAGGCGGCAGCAGTTCTGAAGCGGAGGAGGAGGGGCCGCAGCAGGCATCAACATCGCAACAGGTTCCATCTGCCGGGCCCGTATCTTGCCCAAAACTCGTGGCAAAGCCAAAACCTGTTGGAGGACAGCGTGGCCATCCGGTTAAAGCTCAGTCTGCAATGCCTGAAAAGGTATCCGATGCTAGAAAAAGTGCAGTCTGGCATTTTTTTAAACAACATCCAATTGATCAGCGCAAAGTCATCTGACAAAAATGTTCAACTACCTTAAGCAGAGGGCAGAATCTGAAAAGTCTCAATACAAGTTGCATGCATAGACATTTAACCACCATGCATTTGCAAGCTTGGACTAACTACCAAACGTCCCTTAAGGTTGTAGCACCCTCGGCCAATGAAGCTAGTCATCAACGCAACATCCCTTCCGGCAGTGTAGGGCCACCATTTTCCGCACCACCTGCAGTATCTGTGCAGGTTTCTTTGCCAGGCCAAAGCAGTCAGGGTCAGGGAATCACCAGTTTCGTAGTAGGAAACACTGCATCTAGGGCACCGGCGGCAACAGTACCATCTCCCACCGTCTCTCAGTCTGCCATGTCCACCGGCACCCCCGCTAGTTCCACGATATCCAGCTCTCCAGTCCAGCTCACCCTACATGAGACTATGGTTAGAAAAAGGAAGTACTTAGCCTCGCATCCGCGTACACAGGGTTTGAACGCCCACATAGCTAGACTAATCTCGTTAGAGATGATGCCCTACCGGTTAGTTGAAAGCGAAGCTTTCAAAGCACTGATGGACTACGCTGTACCACGCTACGAGCTACCCAGTCAACACTTTTTTTCCAGAAAAGCCATCCCAGCCCTCCACCAGCATGTTAAAGAGCGCATCGTCCATGCACTCAGGCAATCTGTGAGCACAAAGGTGCACCTGACAACAGATGCATGGACCAGTAGGCATGGCCAGGGACGTTACGTGTCCATCACGGCACACTGGGTGAATGTTGTGGATGCAGGGTCCACAGGGGACAGCAAGTTTGGGACAGTTCTGCCTAGCCCACGGTCTAGGAAACAGTTGGCTGTAGCCGTTCGCACCCCCTCCTCCTCGTCCTCCTGCAGAAGCGAGAGCTCGTCCACAGACCGCAGTCGCACAACCACTCCATCCGCAGCTGCCACTGTTGCACACCAGGTCTCCCATTATGGGGCAGCTACTGGCAAACGTCAGCAGGCTGTATTGGCTATGAAGTGTTTGGGCGACAACAGACACACCGCGGAAGTTCTGTCCGAGTTCTTGCAGAAAGAAACGCAGTCGTGGCTGGGCACTGTAGATCTTGAGGCAGGCAAGGTAGTGAGTGATAACGGAAGGAATTTCATGGCTGCCATCTCCCTTTCCCAACTGAAACACATTCCTTGCCTGGCTCACACCTTAAACCTGGAGGTTCAGTGCTTCCTGAAAAGTTATCCGGGGTTATCCGACCTGCTCCTCAAAGTGCGTGGACTTTGCTCACATATCCGCCGTTCGCCCGTACACTCCAGCCGTATGCAGACCTATCAGCGTTCTTTGAACCTTCCCCAGCATCGCCTAATCATAGACGTTGCAACAAGGTGGAACTCAACACTGCACATGCTTCAGAGACTGTGCGAACAGAGGCGGGCTGTTATGTTTTTGTGGGAGGATACACATACACGGGCAGGCAGTAGGATGGCAGACATGGAGTTGTCAGGTGTGCAGTGGTCGAAGATTCAAGACATGTGTCAAGTCCTTCAGTGTTTTGAGGAATGCACACGGCTGGTTAGTGCAGACAACGCCATAATAAGCATGAGCATCCCCCTAATGCGTCTGCTGATGCAAAGTTTGATGAACATAAAGGATCAGGCGTCTGCAGCTGAGGAAGAGGAAAGCCTTGATGACAGTCAGCCATTGTCTGGCCAGGGCAGTGTACAGGACGAGGTAGCGGGCGAAGAGGAGGAGGAGGATGAGGAGGATGATGGGGATGATTATATTTTTAATGAGGAAGCTTTTCCAGGGCCACTGGAAATTGTTGGCGCGGCAAGGCCGGGTTCTGGTTTTTGGAGGGACACAAGTGACGTGGATTTGCCTGAAACTGCCCCTCAACCAAGCACAACCGCAAATTTGAGAACTGGAACTTTGGCCCACATGGCGGATTATGCCTTACGTATCCTCAAAAGGGACACACGCATTACTAAAATGATGAACGATGACGATTACTGGTTGGCCTGCCTCCTTGATCCTCGCTATAAAGGCAAATTGCAAAATATAATGCCACATGACAACTTGGAAATAATATTAGCAACCAAACAATCAACTCTTGTTGACCGTTTGCTTCTGGCATTCCCTGCACACAGCGCCCGTGATCGTTCTCACACGAGCTGCAGGGGCCAGCAGACCAGAGGTGTTAGAGGGGCAGAAATCAGAAGTGGCGTTGGCCAGAGGGGTTTTCTGACCAGGTTGTGGAGTGATTTTGCTATGACCGCAGACAGGACAGGTACTGCAGCATCAATTCAAAGTGGCAGGAGACAACATTTGTCCAGTATGGTTACAAACTATTTTTCATCCCTTATCGACGTTCTCCCTCAACCGTCATTCCCATTTGATTACTGGGCATCCAAATTAGACACCTGGCCAGAATTGGCAGAATATGCATTGCAGGAGCTTGCTTGCCCAGCAGCTAGTGTCCTATCAGAAAGAGTATTCAGTGCTGCAGGTTCAATACTAACAGAAAAAAGGACTCGTCTGGCTACCCAAAATGTAGATGATCTAACCTTCATTAAAATGAACCACAACTGGATTTCGAAATCTTTTGCCCCACCTTGCCCGGCTGACACCTAGCTTTCCTATTAAAAGGTCTTGCCTGTGGACTATTCTGAATGACTTTTCCAATCTCGTAATTTTCTGCACCTGATTGTCCAGCATACGACATGTTTACACCTCACTAAATGGCCAAACTCCCCACACGGGGCCGTGGTATCGCCACTTGGCGCCAGCACCCGTGAGAGTGCTGTTTGTCTGAAGAGGTGGGTGTGCCCGCTTTTGGTCGACGGCACTGCCACTGGGTCCCTCATAGTACAATAAAGTGTCTCTGGCGGTGGTGGTGCGCACCCAACGTCACACACACCGTTGTAATATGAGGGGCCCTGGGCCTGTACCGCCGGCCACAAGACAGTCCCCCCCCCCCAGCTCAAACAGTGCTCTACCACTTGCAAAATTATCTCTCACAGCTCCACCAATGTTTAGTCTATGCGCTGACATCCTTCAATGCCTGGCACTGACAATACCATTGTATTGACATTTTTGTTATGTTAGGCCTTCGAAGCCTGTCTGCGGTCCCTCCTTCCACTAGGCCTCCACTGACCATTGTACTGCTGCCCGTGTACCCCTGGAACCAATTTTAAATTGCCAACAGCCCTATTTTTTTATGTTAGGCCTTCGAAGCCTGTCTGCGGTCCCTCCTTCCACCAGGCCTCCACTGACCATTGTACTGCTACCCTTGTACCACTGGAACCAATTTTAAATTGCCAACAGCCCTATTTTTTTATGTTAGGCCTTCGAAGCCTGTCTGCGGTCCCTCCTTCCACTAGGCCTCCACTGACCATTGTACTGCTGCCCTTGTACCACTGGAACCAATTTTAAATTGCCAACAGCCCTATTTTTTTATGTTAGGCCTTCGAAGCCTGTCTGCGGTCCCTCCTTCCACTAGGCCTCCACTGACCATTGTACTGCTGCCCGTGTACACCTGGAACCAATTTTAAATTGCCAACAGCCCTATTTTTTTATGTTAGGCCTTCGAAGCCTGTCTGCGGTCCCTCCTTCCACTAGGCCTCCACTGACCATTGTACTGCTGCCCTTGTACCACTGGAACCAATTTTAAATTGCCAACAGCCCTATTTTTTTATGTTAGGCCTTCGAAGCCTGTCTGCGGTCCCTCCTTCCACTAGGCCTCCACTGACCACACCACTGCTGCCCGTGTACCCCTGGAACCAATTTAAAATTGCCGACAGCCAGCCCAATTTTATTATGTTAGGCCTTCGAAGCCTGTCTGCGGTCCGTTCTTTCTACTACTACTACACTGACCAGGCCACTGCTGCCTGTGTTCCCCTGGAACCAATTTAAAAGTGCCTACAGCCATCTGTTATTATGTTAGGCCTTCGATGCCTGTTTGCGGTCACTCCTTCCACTAGGCCTCCACTGACCACACCACTGCTGCCCGTGTACCCCTGGAACCAATTTAAAATTGCCTACAGCCAGCCCAATTTTTTTATTTTAGGCCTTCGATGCCTGTCTGCGGTCCGTTCTTTCTACTACTACTACACTGACCAGGCCACTGCTGCCCGTGTTCCCCTGGAACCAATTTAAAATTGCCTACAGCCATGTGTTATTATGTTAGGCCTTCGATGCCTGTCTGCGGTCACTCCTTCCACTAGGCCTCCACTGACCACACCACTGCTGCCCGTGTACCCCTGGAACCAATTTAAAATTGCCGACAGCCAGCCCAATTTTTTTATGTTAGGCCTTCGAAGCCTGTCTGTGGTCCGTTCTTTCTACTACTACTACACTGACCAGGCCACTGCTGCCTGTGTTCCCCTGGAACCAATTTAAAATTGCCTACAGCCATCTGTTATTATGTTAGGCCTTCGATGCCTGTTTGCGGTCACTCCTTCCACTAGGCCTCCACTGACAACACCACTGCTGCCCGTGTACCCATGGAACCAATTTAAAATTGCCTACAACCATCTGGTATTATGTTAGGCCTTCCATGCCTGTCTGAGGTCACTCCTTCCACTAGGCCTCCACTGACCACACCACTGCTGCCCGTGTACCCCTGGAACCAATTTAAAATTGCCTACAGCCATCTGTTATTATGTTAGGCCTTCGAAGCCTGTCTGCGGTCCTTCCTTCCAATAGTTCTCCACTGACCAGACCAATGCTGGCCGTGTACCCCTGGAAGCCAGCTGAAAGTGCATGTAGCCTCCTTTTTTTCTTTGTTTTATATTTAGAAAGCCCAGATGAACTACGCTGTGCAACGGTTCAAGCTACCCAGTCGACATTTCTTTTGCGAGAAAAGCCATCCCAGCCCTCCAGCGGCATGAAAAAGTCTGCATTGTCATAGCACTCAGGCAATCAAACAGTAGAAAGGTGCATCTGACAAGAGACGCATGGACCAGTAGGCATGTCCACAAAAAGTTACGTGTCCATTACGGCGCACTGGGTTAATGTGTTGGATGCATGGTCCACAGGGGACAGCCTACAAAGTCTGTCTGCAGTCCCTAATTCCAATTTTCCTCCGATGACCACACCACTGCTGCCCGTGTACCCCTGGAACCAATTTTACAGTGTCTACAGCCTAATTTTGTTATGTTAGGCCTACTACGCCTGTCTGCGGTCCCTCCTTCCAATACTCGTCCACTGACCACACCACTGCTGCCCGTGGACCCCTGGAACCTATTTTTAATTGCATAGAGCATCCATTTTTTAATAGTAGGCGTACAAAGTCTGTCTGCGGTCCACTATTGAAATTGTCCTCCACTGCCCAGAGCACTGCTGCTTGTGTACCCCTGTAACTTTTTTAAGCTGCAGTGAGCCACATTTTTGGTTTAAGTCCTACTACCTGTGTCTGTCTGCGCCACTCAATTCAGCTGTGTTCCTTTGAAAAAAGCTGAGCGTCAATAGTCTTGTTTTCAGCCTCTAGGAATTTTAAAACTGCATTGGGGGTACAACTTTGGTAGGCCCTACTAACGGTGTCTGCCTCCCCAAGGTGGGCCCCAGGTTTCATCGCCATTGCTTCGATCTTAATGCTCTCGTTTAGTAGTTGTTGGAAACTACGCTGCATTAGGCCTACAAATTGGGTATGGGGTGTAGAGAGATGGTGTGTTCCACTCCAAGGTGTTCCCCAGGTTTCCTCTCCATTGCTTCGATCTTCATGCTCTCGTTTAGTAGTTGTTGGAAACTACACGGCATTAGGCCTACAAATTGGGTATGGGGTGTAGAGAGATGGTGTGTTCCACTCCAAGGTGTTCCCCAGGTTTCCTCTCCATTGCTTCGATCTTCATGCTCTCGTTTAGTAGTTGTTGGAAACTACACTGCATTAGGCCTACAAATTGGGTATGGGGTGTAGAGAGATGGTGTGTTCCACTCCAAGGTGTTCCCCAGGTTTCCTCGCCAATGCTTCGATCTTCATGCTCTCGTTTAGTAGTTGTTGGAAACTACACTGCATTAGGCCTACAAATTGGGTATGGGGTGTAGAGAGATGGTGTGTTCCACTCCAAGGTGTTCCCCAGGTTTCCTCTCCATTGCTTCGATCTTCATGCTCTCGTTTAGTAGTTGTTGGAAACTACACTGCATTAGGCCTACAAATTGGGTATGGGGTGTAGAGAGATGGTGTGTTACACTCCAAGGTGTTCCCCAGGTTTCCTCTCCATTGCTTCGATCTTCATGCTCTCGTTTATTAGTTGTTGGAAACTACACTGCATTAGGCCTACAAATTGGGTGTGGGGTGTAGAGAGATGGTGTGTTCCACTCCAAGGTGTTCCCCAGGTTTCCTCGCCAATGCTTCGATCTTCATGCTCTCGTTTAGTAGTTGTTGGAAACTACACTGCATTAGGCCTACAAATTGGGTATGGGGTGTAGAGAGATGGTGTGTTCCACTCCAAGGTGTTCCCCAGGTTTCTTCGCCAATGCTTCGATCTTCATGCTCTCGTTTAGTAGTTGTTGGAAACTACGCTGCATTAGGCCTACAAATTGGGTATGGGGTGTAGAGAGATGGTGTGTTCCACTCTAAGGTGTTCTCCAGGTTGCCTTTCCTGAGCTTCGATCTTCCGGCTCTCGTTTAGTAGTTGTTGGAAACTACACTGCATTAGGCCTACAAATTGGGTATGGGGTGTAGAGAGATGGTGTGTTACACTCCAAGGTGTTCCCCAGGTTTCCTCTCCATTGCTTCGATCTTCATGCTCTCGTTTAGTAGTTGTTGGAAACTACGCTGCATTAGGCCTACAAATTGGGTATGGGGTGTAGAGAGATGGTGTGTTCCACTCCAAGGTGTTCTCCCGGTTGCCTTTCCTGAGCTTCGATCTTCTGGCTCTCGTTTAGTATTTGTTGGAAACTACACTGCATTAGGCCTACAAATTGGGTATGGGGTGTAGAGAGATGGTGTGTTACACTCCAAGGTGTTCCCCAGGTTTCCTCTCCATTGCTTCGATCTTCATGCTCTCGTTTAGTAGTTGTTGGAAACTACGCTGCATTAGGCCTACAAATTGGGTATGGGGTATAGAGAGATGGTGTGTTCCACTCCAAGGTATTCTCCAGGTTGCCTTTCCTGAGCTTCGATCTTCCGGCTCTCGTTTAGTAGTTGTTGGAATCTACACTGCATTAGGCCTACAAATTGGGTATGGGGTGTAGAGAGATGGTGTGTTACACTCCAAGGTGTTCCCCAGGTTTCCTCTCCATTGCTTCGATCTTCATGCTCTCGTTTAGTAGTTGTTGGAAACTACGCAGCATTAGGCCTACAAATTGGGTATGGGGTGTAGAGAGATGGTGTGATCCACTCCAAGGTGTTCTCCAGGTTGCCTTTCCTGAGCTTCGATCTTCTGGCTCCCGTTTAGTAGTTGTTGGAAACTACACTGCATTAGGCCTACAAATTGGGTATGGGGTGTAGAGAGATGGTATGTTCCACTCCAAGGTGTTCCCCAGGTTTCCTCGCCAATGCTTCGATCTTCATGCTCTCGTTTAGTAGTTGTTGGAAACTACACTGCATTAGGCCTACAAATTGGGTATGGGGTGTAGAGAGATGGTGTGTTCCACTCCAAGGTGTTCTCCAGGTTGCCTTTCCTGAGCTTCGATCTTCCGGCTCTCGTTTAGTAGTTGTTGGAAACTACACTGCATTAGGCCTACAAATTGGGTATGGGGTGTAGAGAGATGGTGTGTTACACTCCAAGGTGTTCCCCAGGTTTCCTCTCCATTGCTTCGATCTTCATGCTCTCGTTTAGTAGTTGTTGGAAACTACGCTGCATTAGGCCTACAAATTGGGTATGGGGTGTAGAGAGATGGTGTGTTCCACTCCAAGGTGTTCTCCAGGTTGCCTTTCCTGAGCTTCGATCTTCCGGCTCTCGTTTAGTATTTGTTGGAAACTACACTGCATTAGGCCTACAAATTGGGTATGGGGTGTAGAGAGATGGTGTGTTACACTCCAAGGTGTTCCCCAGGTTTCCTCTCCATTGCTTCGATCTTCATGCTCTCGTTTAGTAGTTGTTGGAAACTACACTGCATTAGGCCTACAAATTGGGTATGGGGTGTAGAGAGATGGTGTGTTCCACTCCAAGGTGTTCCCCAGGTTTCCTGTCCATTGCTTCGATCTTCATGCTCTCGTTTAGTAGTTGTTGGAAACTACACTGCATTAGGCCTACAAATTGGGTATGGGGTGTAGAGAGACGGTGTGTTACACTCCAAGGTGTTCCCCAGGTTTCGTCCACATTGCTTCGATCTTCCGACTCTCGTTTAGTAGTTGTTGAAAACTACACTGCATTAGGCCTAAAATTGGGTATGGGGTGTAGAGAGATGGTGTGTTACACTCCAAGGTGTTCTCCAGGTTGCCTTTCCTGAACTTCTATCTTCAGGCTCTCATTAAATTGTGGTTAAATGGAACAACTGCATTTGCCGTACTAGTTGGTTTGGGGCCTACTATCGGTGTCTGCCACTCCTTGCTGTTCTCCTGGTTTCCTGTCCTGAAATTCCATTTTCAGGCTCTCGTTAAGTAGTTGTTAATGTTAGACTGCATTTGGCCTACTAGTTGGGTTGGGGCCTACTATCGGTGTCTGCCACTCCTTGCTGTTCTCCTCCACTGAACAAAGCTGTGCCGCCTGTTTACTACGGTTGCCAATTTTGAACTGCATTTCGACTACTTACTGATTTGGGCCTACTCTCTGTGTCAGCCTCTCATTCCAGTTGTCCTCCACTGCAATGCCCCCTGGTTAGTCCTGTGTTACCAATTTTGAACTGCATTTAGCCCACTTTATTATTTGGGCCTATATCTGTGTTTCCTCCTCATCCTGCCCATTGCCCAGCCAGTGATAGATGAGTCTGCTGGTACATTGACCCATAACGCAAAATTCCCCGTGCACGCTACACAGCAAGATTGTGACCCTGCTGAAAGTCAGGTTCCTCTTCCCGCATACCATACCACCTTACACGGGGACAAAGAGGAAGGTGCAGATGAAAGTGCAGGTTCCTTCATCAGGTGGGGGGAGGAATACTAGTTGGCGACGTCACTGGCACAGGGCCTCTCATAGTACGTAAAAGTGTTGCTGCCGGTGGGAGGCGCCCCCGCCGTGCAAACACACCGCTGTACTTTGAGGGGCCCTGTGCCAGTGCCAATGCCAACGAGTGGGCCCCCCCTGCTTGCTCAGGATCACAGCACTTGCAAAGTTGAAATACTTACCTCTCCCTGCTCCACTGCCGTGACGTGGTCCAGATTTACTGGGCCCACTAATTACTTGAACCAGCCCTACCCCCCACAACTTTAGCCAAATGACCCCCAATTTCAAATGCCTTCCAATTATTATAAGCTAAATTACGATTGACAAGTTTCTGTAACAAGAATGGATGTTTTGCCATTAAAATGGGCAGTGTAGGTGTTTTCCTGGCCTCCACTCACTGCCGACTATGCTCCCCCATTGACTTGCATTGGGTTTCGTGTTTCGGGCGATACCCGACTTTTCGCCATAATTGGCCGATTCCACTCGACTCGACTTCTAAGATAGTCGGGTTTCGCGAAACACGACTCGACTCTAAAAAGGTCAAGGTCGCTCAATCCTAGTCCTGACTGCTGGCAGACACTATAGACCACAGGTAGAGTTGAGCGACTTTTACTTTTTTAGGATCGAGTCAGGTTTCGTGAAACCTGACTTTGTCAATAGTCGGGTCGGGTGAAATCGACCGATTATTGCGAACAGTCGGGATGGGCCGAAACACGAAACCCAATGCAAGTCAATGGGGAATCAAAGTCGGCAGTGAGTGGAGGACAGGAAAACACCAACAGTGCCCATTTTAATGCCAAAAACATCAATTCTTGTTACTAAAGCTTGTCAATCTTAATTTAACTTATAATAATAGTTAGTCATTGAAAATTGGGGGTCATTTGGCTAAAGTTGTGGGGGGGTAGAAGTTTTTTGTGGGCACAGGAAATGTGGACTACGTCACGGCGGTGGAGCAGGGAGAGGTAAGTATTTCAACTTTGCAAGTGCTGTGATCCTGGGCAAGCAGGGGGGCCAACTCGTTCGCATTGGCACTGGCACAGGGCCCCTCAAAGTACGGCGGTGTGTTTGACGGCGGGGGCGCCTCCCACCGGCAGTGACAGTTTTGTGTACTATGAGGGGTCTAATGAAGGAACCTGCACTTTCATCTGCACCTTCCTCTTTGTCCCCGTGTCAGGTGGTATAGTATGCGGGAAGGGGAACCTGACTTTCAGCAGGGTCAGATTCTGGCTGTGTAGAGTGCAAGGGGAATGTAGTGTTCTGGGTCAATGTACCAGCAGACTCATCTAGCAGTGGCTGGGCAATGTACAGGATGAGAAGGAAACACAGTTAGTAGGCCCAAATAATAAAGTAGGCTAAATGTCATTCAAAAGTGGTAATAGGACTAAACAGGCGGCATTGCTTTGTTCAGTGGAGGACAACTGTAATGAGTGGCAGACACAGTAAGTAGGCTCAAGTAATAAAGTGGGCCAAATGCAGTTCAAAATTGGTAACAGGAGTAAATACGCGGCACTGCTTTGTGCAGTGGAGAAGAATAACAAGCAGCAGCAGACACCGATAGTAGGCCCAACCAAACAAGTAGGCCAAATGCAGTTTAATATCCGAAACAGGATGAAAATTGAGGCTCAGCTTTGTTCAGTGGAGGAGGAAAGCAAGGAGCGGCAGACACCGTTAGTAGGCCCAACCAAACAAGTAGGCCAAATGCAGTTTAATATCCGAAACAGGATGAAAATTGAGGCTCAGCTTTGTTCAGTGGAGGAGAAAAGCAAGGAGCGGCAGACACCGTTAGTAGGCACAACCAAACAAGTAGGCCAAATGCAGTTTCATATTTGAAACAGGAGTAAACTGGCTGCTCAGCTTTGTTCAGTGGAGGACAACTGTAATGGGAGGCAGACACAGTTAGTAGGCCTAAATAAGTAAGTAGGCTAAATGCAGTTCAAAATTGATAACAGGAGTACACAGGCTGCATAGCTTTGTTCAGCGGAGAAGGACAACTGTAATAAGTGGCTCAGATAGACTAAGGGTATGTTTCCACGTGCAGGAAACGCTGCGTGTCTGACGCTGCATAGAGCCGCAGCGTCAGACACGCAGCGTCCAGATGTTACAGCATAGTGGAGGGGATTGAATGAAATCCCATCTCCACTATGCGTGGTAACACGCACGCGGCGGCCCTGCGACTCCGGACATGCTGCGCGTCTTTTCAGATCGCAGCATGTCCATATATCTTGCGGTGACGCTGCGTCGCCGCAAGATATAGCTCAGGGCCCTATGCGATGGGTGCGATGATGCCGGATGTGTGCTGTGAACACATCCGGCATCATCGCGTCCCAGAAGGGGGCGGGGCTTACCGCAGAGCCGCAAAGCCGCTCAGACGAAACCGCCGGCCATCCTGAAGGTGGAAACATACCCTTAGTAGGCCTAAAATAAAAAAAAGTAGGCTAAATGTAGTTCAAAATAGGTAACAGGTGTGCACAGGCGGCATAGCTTTGTTCAGCGGAGGAGGACAACTGTTATGAGAGGCTCACACAGTTACTAGGCCCAAGTAAGTAAGTAGGCTAAATGCAGTTCAAAACTGCTAACAGGACTAAACTGGCGGCATTGCTTTGTTCAGCGGAGGACAACTGTAATGAGGGGCAGACACAGTTAGTAGGCCCAAATAAGAAAGTAGGCTAAAAGCAGTTCAAAATTGCTAACAGGACTAAACTGGCGGCATTGTTTTGTTCAGTGGAGGACAACTGTAAGGAGTGGCTGGCACAGTTACTAGGCCCAAATAAGTAAGTAGGCTAAATGCAGTTCAAAATTGCTAACAGGACTAACCTGGCGGCATTGCTTTGTTCAGCGGAGGACAACTGTATTGAGGGGCAGACACAGTTAGTAGGCAAAAATGATAAACTGGGCTAAATGTCAGCCAAAAAAGTGTTCATAACTAAACTGGTGGCATAGCTAGGTACAGGGGTGGGCTCCTCTGCTGAATAGTAGACAGTGGAAGTTGGCGCAAAGTATTAACTGGTATAAATGGAGGCCAGGGCCCCTGTATATTTTTACTATCATCTATCATTTCAACAATTTGTATTGGCAATGCCATTGAAGGATTTAACAGCACAGACTACACAGTGGTGGAGCAGGGAGAGGTAAGGTTTGCAAGTGGTAGAGCACTCAAGCTGGGGGGGAACACTCTCTCGTGGGCAGCGGTACTGGCACAGGGCCCCTCATGTTACGACAGTGTATCTGACGTTGGTTGTGCACCACCACCATCAGCGACACTTCATTGTACTAAGAGGGACCCTGTGCCAGTGCCATCGCCCAAGAGTGGGCAAACACACCTGTCCAGGCAAACGGCACTCACACGGGTGCTTGCGCCAAGTGGTGACCACGGCCCTGTGGGGGGAGTCAGCCCATTTAGGGAGGTATAAAAAGGGCCTATGTTGGACATTCAGCAGCTGCAAATGGAGGAATTGGAGCAGTCGGTAACAGGAGGCCAAAAGCAAGACAATTTGAAGGCAAGCTACGTGTCAGCAGGGGAAGGTGGGGCAAAATAATTTGAAATCCATGATTGGATCATTTTAATGAAGGTTAGATCATCAACATTTTGGGTAGCCAGACGAGTCCTTTTTCGGTCAGTATTGAACCAGCAGCACTGAAGACTCTTTCTGATAGCATACTAGCAGCTGGGCAAGTGAGCTCCTGTAATGCATATTCTGCCAATTCAGGCCAGGTATCTATTTTAGATGCCCAGTAATCAAAGGGGAATGACCTGTGAGGGAGAACATCGATAAGGGAGGAAAAATAGTTGGTAACCATACTGGACAAATGCTGTCTCCTGTCACTTTGAATTGATGCAGCAGTACCGGTCGTGTCTGTGGTCATAGCGAATTCACTCCACAACCTGGTCATAAAACCCCTCTGTCCAATGCCACTTCGGATTTGTGCACCTTTAACACCTCTGCCTTGTTGACCCCTACAACTCGTGTGAGAACCATCACCTCCTCTGTGTGCTGGGAATGACTGAACCAAACGGTCTACAAGAGTTGCTTGTTTGGTAGCCAATATTTGCTCCAGGTTCTCATGTGGCATGATATTTTGTAATTTTCCTTTGTATCATGGATCCAGGAGGCAGGCCAACCAGTAATCGTCATTGGTCATCATTTTGATAATTCAGGGGTCCCTTTTTAGGATACGCAAGGCATACTCTGCCATGTGGGCCAATGTTCCAGGTGTCAATTCACTGCTTGTGCTGGGTTGAGGAGCACTTTCTTGCAAATCAACATCACTTGTGGCCCGCAAAAACCCTGTACCTGACCTTGCAACGCCACGAGTTTCTATTGACCCCTGAGAAGCATCCTCCTCCCATAAATATTCATCCCCATCATCCTCCTCCTCCTCCTCTTCATCCACCACCTCGTCCAGGAGAGTTCCCTGACCAGACAATGGCTGACTGTCATCAAGGCTTCCCTCCTCCTCGGCTGCAGACGCCTGCTCCTTGATGTGCGTCAAACTTTGCATCAGCAGACGCATTAGTGAAATGCTCATGCTTATGATGGTGTTGTCTGCACTTACCAGCCATGTGCATTCCTCAAAACACTGAAGGACTGGACAGAGGTCTTGCAGCTTCAACCACTGCACTCTAGACAACTCCATGTCCGCCATCCAACTGCCTGCCGGTGTATGTGTATCCTCCCACAAAGAAATGACAGCACTGCACCACCAGGTTAAGGTGTGAGCCAGGCAAGGAACGTGTTTCAGTTCTGAAAGGGCTATGGCAGCCATAAAATTCCTTCCGTTATCACTGACTACCTTGCCTGCCTCAAGATGTACACTGCCCAGCCATGACTGAGTTTCTTGCTGCAAGTATTCGGCCAGTACTTCCGCGGTGTGTCTGTTGTCACCCAAACACTTCATTTGTAGCACAGCCTGCTGACGCTTACCACTATCTGTTCTGTAATGGACACCTCGTGTGCAACACTGGCAGCTGCAGATGGAGTGGTCGTGCGACTGCGCTGCGCTGTGGACGAGCTTTCCCTTCTGCAGGAGGAGGAGGAAGAGTAGGGGTAGCGAACGCCTACAGCCAACTGTTTTCTAGACCGTTGGCTAGGCAGAACTGTCCCACTATGGCTGTCCCCTGTGGACCCTGCATTCACCACATTAACCCAGTGTGCCGTGATGGACACGAAATGTCCCTGACCATGCCTACTGGTCCATGCATCTGTTGTGAAGTGCACCTTTCTACTGACTGATTGCCTCAGTGCATGGACAATGCGGTCTTTGACATGCTGGTGGAGGGCTGGGATGGCTTTTCTCACAAAGAAGTGTCGACTAGGTAGGTAATAGCGTGGTACTGCGTAGGCCATCAGGGATATGAAAGCTGTGCTTTCAACCAACCGGTAGGGCATCATCTCTAACGAGATTAGTCTAGCAATGTGGGTGCTCAAACCTTGTGTACGTGGATGAGAGGATGAGTACTTTCTTTTCCTAACGAGAGTCTCTTGTAGGGTGAGCTGGACTGGAGAGCTGCATATGGTGGAACTAGTGGGGGTGGTGGTGGAAATGGCAGATTGAGAGAGGGTTGGTGATGGTATTCTTGATGTTGGCCTACCTACAGTGTTTCCTACCAAGAGCCTTGTGATTCCCTGACTGCTTTGGCCTTGCGACGATACATTTGCTGCTCGTGGTGTCCTAACCGGTGGGCTTAATGTGAGGAAAGCAATGTAGCTTTGCTGACTACCTTCATTCTGAGCAGGTGCACCAATGGTACTGGATGTTTGGTAGTTAGTCCAGGCTTGCAAGTGCATGCTGGTTAAATGTCTATGCATGTACGTTGTATTTAAACTTTGGAGATTCTTCCCTATGCTAAAGGTCTTTGAGCACTTCTTACAGATAACTTTGCACTGATCATTCGGATCTTGGTTACAAAATGCCCACACTGCACTCTTCCTTCTATGGATTACCTTTTCAGGCATTGCGCGCTGTGCTACTTTCACCGGATGGCCACGGCGTCCTAAAACGGTTTTTGGATTTGACAAACATTTTTGGCAACTCTTCCCCCAATGGCTGCCAATCTGGGTCAACAACTGGGTCATCTATCACCTCCTCTTCAATTTCATGTGCACCTTCCTCTGTGTCACCGTGTTAGGTGCTATAGCGTTCGTGACGGGGCACCATAGTCTCATCAGGGTCAGATTCTGGCTCAGTACACTGTGAGGGCAATGTAGTGATCTGAGTCAATGGAACAGCATAATAATCTAGCTGTGGCTGTGCATCTGTGCACTCCATGTCCGATTCATCTTGTAATGGGCTTTTAACAATTTCCCTCTCTATCCCAGGCACGGTATGTGTAAAGAGCTCCATGGAGTAAACTGTAGTTTCACCTGCCACATCCTTCACTTTTGGCTTGGGTGAAGTACACAAGGAAGCGACTTGTTCCTGACCAGGAGCATCCACTAAAGACTCACTGCTTTTAGATTTTGAACCATCTGAAGAGGAGGCGAAAGAGCTAGAGGCTGAGTCAGCAAGGAAAGCCAAAACTTTTTCCTGCTGCTCCGGCTTTAAAAGCTGTTTTCCTACTCCCAGATAAGGGAGCCTTCGAGGCCTTGTGTAGCCAGATGATGATGCTGGCTCAACACCTCGAGCCTTTGGTGCTATTTTGCTTTTCCCACTACCACGAGATGCCTCACCACCACCACCATCAGTACCAGCTGGCAACGCCCGCCCACGGCCTCTTCCACCAGATCTCATTTTTGGAAAAATCAAGGTAGAAGGTGTATATAAACTTGTGGAAATTTTAATCTCAATTTTTTTGGGGGGAGACTGCAACAAAACTCAGGCCCAGTGTATTACACTACACAATGTAAGTGGCAGAACGTGGCTGGAAGTTGTACGACAAACTAACAGAACTGTGACATAGATCCACTTAGTGCCAATTTAAATCTCCCTTTTATTTGGGGGAGACTGCAACAAAACTCAGGCCCAGTGTATTAATCTACACAATGTAAGTGGCAGAATGTGGCTGGAAGATGTACGACAAACTAACAGAACTGTGACGTCGAACCACTTAGTGCCTGTTGTGAATTCTGTTATCGAACTCCCTCCTGTGGTCATGAATGGTACTTCAGCGAGTTCTGTCCATGGACTCCCTCTGGTGACTGTGAGTGGAGCTGCTGCATCTGAGGTTCCTTCCACAGGTGACATAGTTTATTCTTTGGCTGGCTGTTCTATTTATCTCCACTCAGATCGTTACTCCATGCCAGCTGTCAATGTTCGTGTACTGGTTCAGTTCGCTCTTGGATCTTTCTGGTGACCTGTCTACTCCAGCAGAAGCTAAGTCCCTGCTAGTTAATTATTTGTTCATTGTTTCCTTGTCCAGCTGGCTATCATGATCTTGCCCTGCTAGCTGGAAGCTCTGGGATGCAGAGTGGCACCTCCGCACCGTGAGTCAGTGCAGAGGTCTTTTTGCACACTCTGCGTGGTCTTTTTGTAGGGTTTTGTGCTGACCGCAAAGATACCTTTCCTATCCTCAGTCTGTTTAGTAAGTCTGGCCTTCCTTTGCTAAAACCTGTTTCATTTCTGTGTTTGTGACTTTCATCTTAACTCACAGTCAATATATGTGGGGGGCTGCCTTTTCCTTTGGGGAATTTCTCTGAGGCAAGGTAGGCTTTATTTTCTATCTTTAGGGCTAGTTAGCTCTTAGGCTGTGAAGAGGCATCTAGGTCGTGTTAGGTACGCTCCACGGCTATTTCTAGTTGTGTGACAGGATTAGGGGTTGCGGTCAGCAGAGCTCCCACTTCCCAGAGCTTGTCCTGTGTGAGTTTAACCATCAGGTCGTTCCGGGTGCTCCTAACCACCAGGTCTGTTGTGGATTCTGTTTTTGGGCTCCCTCTGGTGGTTACAGATGGTACTGGGTGACTTGTGTTCTCTGCGGTCTCTGGTGTCCACCTGTTCCATCAGGATATGGGAGTTTCCTATTTAACCTGGCTTTCTTGTCATTTCCTCGCCGGCGATCAATGTAATCAGTGTGTCTTGTTACCTCTGCTTTCCGCTTCAGTAATCTTCAGGACAAGCTAAGTTTTTGATTTTCCTGTTCCACGTTTTGCTTTATTTTTGTTTTAGTCCAGCTTGCAGTTATGTGATTTCTTGTTGCTGGTTGCTCTAGTGGGCTGATATTACTCCTCATGTTCCATGAGTTGGCACATGAGTTCAGGTAATTTCAGGATGGTTTTTTGTAGGGTTTTTCGCTGACCGCGCAGTTCACTTTTGTATCCTCTGCTATATAGTTTTAGCGGGCCTCATTTTGCTGAATCTGTTTTCATTACTACGTATGTGCTTTCCTCTCATTTCACCGTCATTACATGTGGGGGGCTGCTATTTCTGTGGGGTGTTTCTCTGGAGGCAAGAGAGGTCTTTGTTTCTTCTAATAGGGGAAGCTAGTCCTTCGGCTGGCGCGAGACGTCTAGAATCATCGTAGGCACGTTCCCCGGCTACTGCTAGTGTTGTGAATTAGGTTCAGGATCGCGGTCAGCTCAGTTTCCATCACCCTAGAGCTTGTTCTGTTTTTTTGTGTGCTTGTCCTTTTGTCATCCCCTGCCATTGGGATCATGACAGTATCGCCGGCCCGAAAAGTGGTAATCATATTGGCTGAAGTAGGAGGAAAAGTAGTCTGAGGAAGTTTTTTTTTTTCCTTCCCTCAGAGTTTGCTGCGTCTTACCTCCTCTTAATCCTTGAATGGCTCTGACCTCAGCTGTCTATCATGGACGTCCAGAGTTTGGCTTCCAGCCTGAATAATCTTGCTGCTAAGGTTCAAAATATACAAGATTTTGTTGTACATGCTCCTATGTCTGAACCTAGAATTCCTATCCCAGAGTTTTTTTCTGGAGATAGATCTAGTTTTCTGAATTTTAGGAACAATTGCAAGTTGTTTCTTTCTTTGAAATCTCGCTCCTCTGGAGACCCTGCTCAGCAAGTCAAGATTGTAATATCTTTCCTGCAGGGTGACCCTCAGAATTGGGCATTTGCATTGGCACCAGGGGATCCTGCGTTGCTCAATGTGGATGCGTTTTTTCTGGCATTGGGTTTGCTCTATGAGGAACCTAACCTAGAGATTCAGGCTGAAAAAGCTTTATTGGCTCTCTCAGGGGCAAGATGAAGCAGAATTATATTGTCAGAAATTTTGGAAATGGTCGGTGCTTACTCAGTGGAATGAGTGCGCCCTGGCTGCAAGATTCAGAGATGGCCTTTCTGAGGCCATTAAAGATGTTATGGTGGGGTTCCCTGCGCCTACAAGTCTGAATGAGTCTATGACTATGGCTATTCAGATTGATCGGCGTTTACGGGAGCGCAAACCTGTGCACCATTTGGCGGTGTCTTCTGAACAGGCACCTGAGACAATGCAATGTGATAGAATTCAGTCCAGAAGTGAACGGCAAAACTATAGGCGGAAAAATGGGTTGTGTTTTTATTGTGGTGATTCAGCTCATGTTATATCAGCATGCTCTAAACGCACAAAAAAGGTTGATAAGTCTGTTGCCATTAGTACTTTACAGTCTAAGTTCATTCTGTCTGTGACTCTGATTTGTTCATTATCAGCCATTTCCGTCGATGCCTATGTGGATTCAGGCGCTGCCCTGAGTCCTATGGATTGGTCATTTGCTAACCGCTGTGGGTTTAGTCTGGAGCCTCTGGAAGTCCCTATTCCTTTGAAAGGAATTGACTCTACACCTTTGGCTATGAATAAACCTCAGTACTGGACACACGTGACCATGCGTATGACTCCCGTTCATCAGGAGGTGATTCGCTTCCTGGTACTGTATAATTTACATGATGTCTTAGTGCTTGGTCTGCCATGGTTACAAACTCATAACCCAGTCTTGGACTGGAAAACGATGTCTGTGTTAAGCTGGGGATGTCAGGGGGTTCATGATGATGCACCTCCGATTTCTATCGCTTCATCTACTCCTTCTGAGGTTCCTGTATTTTTGTCTGATTATCGGGATGTTTTTGAGGAGCCTGAGCTCAATTCGCTTCCTCCTCACAGGGATTGCGATTGTGCTATAGATTTGATTCCTGGCAGTAAATTTCCTAAAGGTCGTTTGTTCAATCTGTCAGTGCCAGAGCATACTGCTATGCGGGATTATGTTAAGGAGTCCTTGGAAAAGGGACATATCCGTCCATCTTCGTCTCCTTTGGGAGCAGGTTTTTTTTTCGTGGCCAAAAAAGATGGTTCCTTGAGGCCTTGTATAGATTACCGTCTTTTGAATAAGATTACAGTCAAATATCAGTATCCTTTGCCATTGTTGACTGATTTGTTCGCTCGCATTAAGGGGGCTAAATGGTTCACTAAGATTGATCTTCGGGGTGCGTATAATCTTGTGCGGATTAAGCAGGGTGATGAGTGGAAAACCGCATTTAATACGCCTGAGGGCCATTTTGAGTATTTGGTGATGCCTTTTGGACTTTCTAATGCTTCTTCTGTCTTCCAGTCCTTTATGCACGATATTTTCCGTGAATATCTGGATAAATTTATGATTGTGTATTTGGATGATGTTTTGGTTTTTTCTGATGACTGGGAGTCCCATGTTCAGCAGGTCAGGAAGGTGTTTCAGGTCCTGCGGGCCAATTCTTTGTTTGTAAAAGGTTCAAAGTGTCTTTTTGGAGTCCAGAAGATTTCTTTTTTGGGGTATATTTTTTCCCCTTCTACTATTGAGATGGATCCCGTCAAGGTTCAAGCTATTTGTGACTGGGCGCAGCCTATATCTCTTAAGAGTCTACAGAAGTTCTTGGGCTTTGCTAATTTTTATCGTCGTTTCATAACTAATTTTTCTAGTGTTGTTAAGCCTTTGACGGATCTGACTAAAAAGGGTGCTGATGTTGCTGATTGGTCTCCTGCGGCTGTGGAGGCCTTTCAGGAACTTAAGCGCCGGTTTTCTTCTGCTCCTGTGTTGCGTCAGCCAGATGTTTCGCTTCCTTTTCAGGTTGAGGTTGATGCTTCTGAGATTGGAGCGGGGGCGGTTTTGTCACAGAGAAGCTCCGATTGCTCGGTGATGAAGCCATGTGCGTTCTTTTCTAGAAAGTTTTCGCCCACTGAGCGGAATTATGATGTTGGTAATCGGGAGCTTTTGGCCATGAAGTGGGCATTTGAGGAGTGGCGTCATTGGCTTGAGGGTGCTAGACATCGTGTGGTGGTCTTGACTGATCACAAAAATCTGATTTACCTTGAGTCTGCCAAGCGTCTGAATCCTAGACAGGCTCGTTGGTCACTGTTTTTCTCCCGTTTCGATTTTGTGGTTTCATACCTGCCAGGTTCAAAGAATGTGAAGGCGGATGCTCTTTCTAGGAGTTTTGTGCCTGATTCCCCTGGAAATTCTGAGCCCACTGGTATCCTTAGGGATGGGGTGATTTTGTCGGCTGTCTTCCCAGACTTGCGACGTGCTTTGCAGGAGTTTCAGGCGGATAAACCTGATCGTTGTCCGCCTGAAAGACTGTTTGTTCCGGATAATTGGACCAGTAGAGTCATCTCCGAGGTCCATTCTTCTGCGTTGGCGGGTCATCCTGGAATATTTGGTACTAGAGACTTGGTGGCCAGGTCTTTTTGGTGGCCTTCCTTGTCGAGGGATGTGCGTTCTTTTGTGCAGTCTTGTGAAGTTTGCGCTCAGGCTAAGCCTTGCTGTTCTCGGGCCAGTGGATTGTTGTCACCTTTGCCTATCCCGAAGAGGCCTTGGACGCACATTTCCCTGTCTCTCAAAAAATGTCCGTCATCTGGGTTGTGTGTGACCGCTTTTCTAAGATGGTTCATCTGGTACCCTTGCCTAAGTTACCTTCCTCCTCTGAGTTGGTCCCTCTGTTTTTTCAGAACGTGGTTCGTTTGCATGGGATTCCGGAGAACATTGTTTCTGACAGGGGATCCCAGTTTGTGTCTAGATTTTGGCGGACGTTCTGTGCTAAGATGGGCATTGATTTGTCCTTTTCGTCTGCATTCCATCCTCAGACGAATGGCCAGACGGAACGAACTAATCAGACCTTGGAAACTTATTTAAGGTGTTTTGTTTCTGCTGATCAAGATGACTGGGTTACCTTTTTGCCGCTTGCCGAATTTGCCCTTAATAATCGGGCTAGTTCTGCTACCTTGGTTTCTCCTTTCTTTTGTAATTCGGGGTTTCATCCTCGTTTTTCCTCTGGTCAGGTGGAGCCTTTTGATTGTCCTGGAGTGGACATGGTAGTGGATAGGTTGCATCAGATTTGGAGTCATGTGGTGGACAATTTGAAGTTGTCCCAGGAGAGGGCTCAGCAGTTTGCTAATCGCCGTCGCCGCGTGGGTCCTCGACTTCGTGTTGGGGACTTGGTGTGGTTGTCTTCTCGTTTTGTTCCTATGAAGGTCTCTTCTCCTAAGTTCAAGCCTCGGTTCATCGGTCCCTATAGGATCTTGGAAATTCTTAACCCTGTGTCGTTTCGTTTGGATCTCCCGGCATCGTTTGCTATTCATAATGTGTTCCATCGGTCGTTGTTGCGGAAGTATGAGGTACCTGTTGTTCCTTCGCTTGAGCCTCCTGCTCCGGTGCTGGTGGAGGGAGAATTGGAGTATGTTGTGGAGAAGATCTTGGATTCTCGTGTTTCCAGACGGAAACTTCAGTATTTGGTCAAGTGGAAGGGTTATGGTCAGGAGGATAATTCTTGGGTGGTTGCCTCTGATGTTCATGCTGCTGATTTGGTCCGTGCATTTCATAGGGCTCATCCTGGTCGCCCTGGTGGTTCTCGTGAGGGTTCGGTGACCCCTCCTCAAGGGGGGGGGTACTGTTGTGGATTCTGTTTTTTGGGCTCCCTCTGGTGGTTACAGATGGTACTGGGTGACTTGTGTTCACTGCGGTCTCTGGTGTCCACCTGTTCCATCAGGATATGGGAGATTCCTATTTAACCTGGCTTTCTTGTCATTTCCTCGCCGGCGATCAATGTAATCAGTGTGTCTTGTTACCCCTGCTTTCAGCTTCAGTAATCTTCAGGACAAGCTAAGTTTTTGATTTTCCTGTTCCACGTTTTGCTTTATTTTTGTTTTAGTCCAGCTTGCAGTTATGTGATTTCTTGTTGCTGGTTGCTCTAGTGGGCTGATATTACTCCTCATGTTCCATGAGTTGGCACATGAGTTCAGGTAATTTCAGGATGGTTTTTTGAAGGGTTTTTCGCTGACCGCGCAGTTCACTTTTGTATCCTCTGCTATCTAGTTTTAGCGGGCCTCATTTTGCTGAATCTGTTTTCATTACTACGTATGTGCTTTCCTCTCATTTCACTGTCATTACATGTGGGGGGCTGCTATTTCTGTGGGGTGTTTCTCTGGAGGCAAGAGAGGTCTTTGTTTCTTCTAATAGGAGAAGCTAGTCCTTCGGCTGGCGCGAGACGTCTAGAATCATCGTAGGCACGTTCCCCGGCTACTGCTAGTGTTGTGAATTAGGTTCAGGATCGCGGTCAGCTCAGTTTCCATCACCCTAGAGCTTGTTCTGTTTTTTGTGTGCTTGTCCTTTTGTAATCCCCTGCCATTGGGATCATGACACAGGTCCATAACAGTACAGCTGGCCAAAAGTATTAATGCATCTCAATAGAGGGATAAGAGAAGTTCTGAGACAATTTTTTTTTCTCTTCAGGGTTTTTTGTCTTTCTTTTCCCCTAAACCTCTGGGTGGTTCAGGACACAGTTGTAGATATGGACATTCAAGGTCTGTCCTCTTGTGTGGATCATCTCACTGCAAGGGTACAAAACATTCAAGATTTTGTGGTTCAGAATCCGATGTTAGAGCCTAGAATTCCAATTCCTGATTTGTTTTCTGGGGATAGATCTAAGTTCCTGAATTTCAAAAATAATTGTAAACTGTTTCTAGCTTTGAAACCCCGCTCCTCTGGTGACCCCGTTCAACAAGTAAAAATCATTATTTCTTTGTTGCGTGGTGACCCTCAAGACTGGGCATTTTCCCTTGCGCCAGGAGATCCTGCATTGCGTGATGTAGATGCGTTTTTTCTGACGCTTGGATTGCTTTATGATGAACCAAATTCAGTGGATCAGGCAGAGAAAATCTTGCTGGCTTTGTGTCAGGGTCAGGATGAAGCGGAGGTGTACTGTCAGAAGTTTAAAAAAGTGGTCTGTGCTTACTCAGTGGAATGAGTGTGCCCTCGTGGCAATTTTCAGAAAGGGTCTTTCTGAAGCCCTTAAGGATGTCATGGTGGGATTTCCCACGCCTGCTGGTCTGAATGAGTCTATGTCCTTGGCCATTCAGATCGATCGGCGCTTGCGTGAGCGCAAAGCTGTGCACCATTTGGCGGTATTTTCTGAGCATAGGCCTGAGCCTATGCAGTGTGATAGGACTTTGACTAGAGCTGAACGGCAAGAACACAGACGTCGGAATGGGCTGTGTTTTTACTGTGGTGATTCCACTCATGCTATCTCCGATTGTCCTAAGCGCACTAAGCGGTTCGCTAGGTCTGCCACCATTAATACGGTACAGTCTAAATTTCTTTTGTCCGTTACTCTGATTTGCTCTCTGTCATCCTATTCTGTTATGTTTGCCACAACACGTTTCAACGGTAAACACCGTCTTCTTGAAGAAGACGGTGTTTACCGTTGAAACGCGTTGTGGCAAACGACATATGTTGTCTGAGTTTCCTTCAGCGCTCCTGGGACTGATTTATGTTTGACACACATTCTTATCCTCCTTTGGAGGTATTCAGCTGGAGCTGCGGTGGTGCTCGACAACTCCCTTTCATCTCCCCTTCCCTGGGTCAATTCCTCTGCGCTCCCCTCTGACTGCTTTCACTTAACTTGGTCCTATTCTGTTATGGCATTTGTGGATTCAGGCACTGTCCTGAATTTGATGGACTTGGAGTTTGCCAGGCGCTGTGGTTTTTTCTTGGAGCCCTTGCAGTATCCTATTCCATTGAGAGGAATTGATGCTACGCCTTTGGCCAAGAATAAGCCTCAGTACTGGACTCAATTGACCATGTCCATGGCTCCTGCACATCAGGAGGATATTCGCTTTTTGGTGTTGCATAATCTGCATGATGTGGTCGTTTTGGGGTTGCCATGGCTACAGGTCCATAATCCAGTATTGGATTGGAAATCTATGTCTGTGTCCGGCTGGGGTTGTCAGGGGGTACGTGGTGATGTTCCATTGCTGTCAATTTCGCCTTCCACTCCTTTTGAAGTCCCTGAGTTTTTGTCAGATTACCGGGATGTATTTGAAGAGCCCAAATCCGGTGCCTTACCTCCTCATAGGGATTGCGATTGTGCTATTAATTTGATTCCTGGTAGTAAGTTTCCTAAGGGCCGACTGTTTAATTTATCTGTGCCAGAGCACGCCACTATGCGGAGTTATATAAAGGAATCCTTGGAGAAAGGTCATATTCGCCCGTCGTCATCACCGTTGGGAGCAGGGTTCTTTTTTGTGGCCAAGAAGGATGGCTCTTTGAGACCTTGTATTTATTACCGCCTTCTTAATAAGATCACAGTCAAATTTCAGTACCCTTTGCCGCTGCTGTCTGATTTGTTTGCTCGGATTAAGGGGGCTAGTTGGTTCACCAAGATAGATCTTCGAGGGGCGTATAATCTTGTGCGAATTAAACAGGGCGATGAATGGAAAACAACATTTCATACGACCGAGGGCCATTTTGAGTACCTGGTTATGCCATTCGGGCTTTCTAATGCTCCATTTGTGTTTCAGTCCTTTATGCATGACATCTTCCGAGAGTACCTGGATAGATTCATGAATGTATATTTGGATGATATTTTGGTCTTTTCGGATGATTGGGAGTCTCATGTGAAGCAGGTCAGAATGGTGTTCCAGGTCCTTCGTGCGAATTCCTTGTTTGTGAAGGGGTCGAAATGTCTCTTTGGGGTTCAGAAGGTTTCATTTTTGGGTTTCATTTTTTCCCCTTCTACTATCGAGATGGACCCTGTTAAAGTTCAGGCCATTTATGATTGGACTCAGCCGACATCTGTGAAGAGTCTGCAGAATTTCCTGGGCTTTGCTAATTTTTACCGTTGCTTCATCGCTAATTTTTCTAGTGTTGCTAAACCGTTGACTGATTTGACCAAGAAAGGTGCTGATGTGGTCAATTGGTCCTCTGCGGCTGTAGAGGCTTTTCAGGAGTTTAAGCGTCGTTTTTCTTCTGCCCCTGTGTTGTGCCAGCCAGATGTTTCGCTCCCGTTTCAGGTCGAGGTTGATGCTTCTGAGATTGGAGCAGGGGTTGTTTTGTCGCAAAGAAGTTCTGATGGCTTGGTGATGAAACCATGTGCCTTCTTTTCTAGAAAATTCTCGCCTGCTGAGCGCAATTATGATGTTGGCAATCGAGAGTTGTTGGCCATGAAGTGGGCATTCGAGGAGTGGCGACATTGGCTTGAAGGAGCCAAGCATCGCGTGGTGATCTTGACGGATCACAAGAATTTGACTTATCTCGAGTCTGCCAAATGGTTGAATCCTAGACAGGCTCGATGGTCGCTGTTTTTCTCCTGTTTTGATTTTGTGGTTTCGTACCTTCCGGGCTCTAAGAATGTGAAGGCTGATGCCCTGTCAAGGAGTTTTGTGCCTGACTCTCCGGGTGTTCCTGAGCCGGCGGGTATTCTCAAAGAGGGGGTAATTTTGTCTGCCATCTCCCCTGATTTGCGGCGCGTGCTGCAGAAGTTTCAGGCTGATAGACCTGACCGTTGTCCAGCGGAGAAACTGTTTGTCCCTGATAGATGGACTAGTAGAGTTATCTCTGAGGTTCATTGTTCGGTGTTGGCTGGTCATCCTGGAATCTTTGGTACCAGAGATTTGGTGGCTTGATCCTTTTGGTGGCCTTCTTTGTCACGGGATGTGCGTTCTTTTGTGCAGTCCTGTGGGACTTGTGCTCGGGCTAAGCCCTGCTGTTCTCGTGCCAGTGGGTTGCTTTTGCCCTTGCCGGTCCCGAAGAGGCCCTGGACGCATATTTCCATGGATTTTATTTCAGATCTCCCTGTCTCTCAAAGGATGTCGGTCATTTGGGTGGTTTGTGATCGCTTCTCTAAGATGGTCCATTTGGTACCCTTGTCTAAATTGCCTTCCTCCTCTGATTTGGTGCCATTGTTTTTCCAGCATGTGGTTCGTTTGCATGGCATTCCGGAGAACATCGTCTAGGACAGAGGTTCCCAGTTTGTTTCGAGGTTTTGGCGGTCCTTTTGTGCTAAGATGGGCATTGATTTGTATTTTTCTTCGGCTTTCCATCCTCAGACAAATGGCCAAACCGAACGAACTAATCAGACTTTGGAAACATATCTGAGATGCTTTGTTTCTGCTGATCAGGATGATTGGGTGTCCTTCTTGCCTTTGGCTGAGTTCGCCCTTAATAATCGGGCCAGCTCAGCTACTTTGGTTTCGCCTTTTTTCTGTAATTCTGGTTTCCATCCTCGTTTCTCTTCAGGGCATGTTGAGCCTTCGGACTGTCCTGGTGTGGATACGGTGGTGGACAGGTTGCAGCAGATTTGGACTCATGTGGTGGACAATTTGACATTGTCCCAGGAGAAGGCTTAACGTTTCGCTCACCGCCGGCGCTGTGTTGGTCCCCGACTTCGTGTTGGGGATTTGGTTTGGTTGTCATCTCATGTTCCTATGAAGGTTTCCTCTCCTAAGTTTAAGCCTCGTTTCATTGGTTCATATAAGATTTCTGAAGTTCTCAATCCTGTGTCATTTCGTTTGGCCCTTCCAGCTTCTTTTGCCATCCATAATGTGTTCCATAGGTCGTTATTGCGGAAACCAAGCCAATCACTGTAATGCCCTTCTCTAAGATGGTGGGTAGGGTTGAGCGAAACGGGTCGAACATTTTCAAAAGTCGCCGACTTTTGGCTAAGTCGGGGTTTCATGAAACCCGATCCGACCCCTGTGCGGGGTCGGCCATGCGGTACGCGACTTTCGCGCCAAAGTCGCGTTTCAATGACGCGAAAAGCGCCATTTCTCAGCCAATGAAGGTAAACGCAGAGTGTGGGCAGCGTGATGACATAGGTCCTGGTCCCCACCATCTTAGAGAAGGGCATTGCAGTGATTGGCTTGCTGTCTGCGACGTCACAGGGGCTATAAAGAGGCGTTCCCGCCGACCGCCATCTTACTGCTGCTGATCTGAGCTTAGGGAGAGGTTGCTGCCGCTTTGTCAGAAGCAGGGATAGCGTTAGGCAGGGTCCATTAACCACAAAACCGCTTGTGCTGCAGCGATTTGCACTGTCCAACACCACCCTCGGTGTGCAGGGACAGTGGAAGTTTTTTTTTTTTTTTTTTTTTTTCCCCTCAGCGCTGTAGCTCATTGGGCTGCCCTAGAAGGCTCCCTGATAGCTGCATTGCTGTGTGTACGCCGCTGTGCAAACCAACTGCTTTTTTCAAAGCACAAATCCTCTTGTTCCTTCCTTTCTGCACAGCTATCTTTTTTGTTTGTCCACACTTTATATTTCATTTGTGCATCAGTCCACTCCTTATTGCTGCCTGCCATACCTGGCTGAGATTACTGCAGGCAGGGAGATAGTAGCTGCCTGCCATACCTGGCTGAGATTACTGCAGGCAGGGAGATAGTAATTGTAGGACATTCCCTGTTTTTTTTTTTTTTTTTTTTGGTGGGAGATTAAGATTGGCAATTTGGCATTTCTGCTAGAGTGCCATCCCTGTGTGTGCCATCTCTCTCACATAGTGGGCCATAGAAAGCCTTTTCATTTTTCTGTATTTTTTTTTGTGGGGTGTATAAATTCTCCCTGATAAAAATACAGTGGGAGATTAATATTGGCCTTTGGGCTTGTGTGCCAGTCCTGAGTGTGCCATCTCTCTCACAAATAGTGGGCCATAGAAAGCCTATTTTATTTTTTTTGGGGTTTTATAAATTCTCCCTGAAAAAAAGGGAGATTAATATTGGCCTCTGGGCTTGTGTGCCAGTCCTGAGCGTGCCATCTGTGCCAGCCCTGAGCGTGCCATCTCTCTCACAAATAGTGGGCCATAGAAAGCCTATTTATTTTTTTTTTTGGTTTTATAAATTCTCCCTGAAAAAAAGGGAGATTAATATTGGCCTCTGGGCTTGTGTGCCAGTCCTGAGCGTGCCATCTGTGCCAGCCCTGAGCGTGCCATCTCTCTCACAAATAGTGGGCCATAGAAAGCCTATTTAATTTTTTTTTTTGTTTTATAAATTTTCCCTGAAAAAAGGGAGATTAATATTGGCCTCTGGGCTTGTGTGCCAGTTGTGAGCGTGCCATCTGTGCCAGTCCTGAGCGTGCCATCTCTCTCACAAATAGTGGGCCATAGAAAGCCTATTTAAATTTTTTTTTGGTTTTATAAATTCTCCCAGAAAAAAAGGGAGATTAATATTGGCCTCTGGGCTTCTGTGCCAGTCCTGAGCGTGCCATCTGTGCCAGTCCTGAGCGTCCCATCTCTCTCACAAATAGTGGGCCATAGAAAGCCTATTTTATTTTTTTTGGGGGTTTTATAATTTCTCCCTGAAAAAAAGGGAGATTAATATTGGCCTCTGGGCTTGTGTGCCAGTTGTGAGCGTGCCATCTGTGCCAGTCCTGAGCGTGCCATCTCTCTCACAAATAGTGGGCCATAGAAAGCCTATTTAAATTTTTTTTTGGTTTTATAAATACTCCCAGAAAAAAAGGGAGATTAATATTGGCCTCTGGGCTTCTGTGCCAGTCCTGAGCGTGCCATCTGTGCCAGTCCTGAGCGTCCCATCTCTCTCACAAATAGTGGGCCATAGAAAGCCTATTTTATTTTTTTTGGGGGTTTTATAATTTCTCCCTGAAAAAAAGGGAGATTAATATTGGCCTCTGGGCTTGTGTGCCAGTCCTGAGCGTGCCATCTGTGCCAGCCCTGAGCGTGCCATCTCTCTCACAAATAGTGGGCCATAGAAAGCCTATTTTTTTTTTTTTTTTGTTTTATAAATTTTCCCTGAAAAAAGGGAGATTAATATTGGCCTCTGGGCTTGTGTGCCAGTTGTGAGCGTGCCATCTGTGCCAGTCCTGAGCGTGCCATCTCTCTCACAAATAGTGGGCCATAGAAAGCCTATTTAAATATTTTTTTGGTTTTATAAATTCTCCCAGAAAAAAAGGGAGATTAATATTGGCCTCTGGGCTTCTGTGCCAGTCCTGAGCGTGCCATCTGTGCCAGTCCTGAGCGTCCCATCTCTCTCACAAATAGTGGGCCATAGAAAGCCTATTTTATTTTTTTTTTGGGTTTTAGAAATTCTCCCTGGAAAAAAAAAGGGAGATTAATATTGCCCTTTGGGCTTGTGTGCCAGTACTAAGCGTTCCATCTCTCTCTCTCTCTCTCTCAGTCAGTGGGCCATAGAACGCCTATTTTTGGTTTTATTTGTTTTATAAATTCTCCCTGAAAAAAATCATTTTATTTTATTTGGTTTCTAAATTCTTCCTGATAAAATCTTTTTTTTTTTATTATTTTTTTTTCTAAAGTCTCCCTGAAAAAAAAAAAAAAAAACAGTGGGAGATTAATATTGGCCTTTCTGCTTGTGTGCCAGTCTTGACTCCTGGGTGCGTCATCTCTCAGTCAGTGGGCCATAGAACGCCTATTTTTGGTTTTATTTGTTTTCTAAATTCTCCCTGAAAAAATCATTTTATTTTATTTGGTTTCTAAATTCTTCCTGATAAAATCATATTTTTTTTATTATTTTTTTTTCTAAAGTCTCCCTGAAAAAAAAAAAAAAAAAAAAAACAGTGGGAGATTAATATTGGCCTTTCTGCTTGTGTGCCAGTCTTGACTCCTGGGTGTGCCATCTCTCTCTCTCTCTCTCTCTCTCTCTCCAATTGTGGTCCATAGAAAGCCTACATTTTTTTTCCTTGATTTGGGTTCCAAAATCTACCAGAGAAAATAACTCCATCAATCATTGGTAGAAAAATATTGGCCTCTGGGCTTGTGTGCCACTCCTGATTCCTGTGTGCGTCATCTCTCACTCAGTGGCCCATAGAAAGCATATAGTTTGTTACATTTGTTTTCTAAATTCTCCCTGCAAAAATCTTTTTTTTTTTTTTGGGGGGGTTTCTAAAGTGTTCCTGAAAAAAATAAAAATAAAAAAAAAATAATAGTGTGACATTAATATTAACATTTGTGCTTCAGTGACAGTCCTGCGGGTGGGGCATCTCTCTAATTTGCAGCCACCAAAAAAAGAGTGTGTAACATTGGGCCTGATTTTCGCTGTGGTCTCACCAACCTGTAAAGGGGTAGCTAAATCATACTGAAGTTATAGCTCACCGTGTAAGTTGTGTGACTGCAACAAATAACGTTAGTTTGGTTACGTTTTTAAAACAATGAGGAAGTCTAGTGGAAGAGGTCGTGGCCGGGGGCGTTCATTGTCAGCTGGTAATGAGGGTAGTGGTAGTGGTGGAGCATCAGGTGGTCGTGGGGGAAAAAATATTGCACCTAAGTCTGGAGCTGTGGAGCCAGGTTCATCGTCCGGCTACACAAGGCCTCGAACGCTCCCTTTTCTGGGATTAGGAAAACCGCTTTTAAAGCCGGAGCAGCAAGAGCAAGTTTTGGCTTATCTTGCTGACTCAGCCTCTAGCTCTTTTGCCTCATCTCGTGAAACTGGTAAAAGTAAAAGCAGCGCGTCGTTAGTGGATGTTCACGGTCAGGGACAAGTCACTTCCTTGTCCTCTTCAGCAAAAACAACAACAGAGAAGAATGCAGCAGGCGACACAACGGGTTACTCCATGGAGCTCTTTACACATACCGTCCCTGGCTTAGAAAGTGAAGCAGTTAACAGTCCATGCCCATTACAAATTGAATCTGACATGGAGTGCACTGACGCACAGCCACAGCCAGACTACTATGCTGGTCCTTTGACTCAGACCACAACATTGCCCTCGCAGGGTGCTGATCAAGAATCAGACCCTGATGAGACTATGTTGCCCCATCACGAACGCTATACCACCGAACGACACGGTGACACAGACGAAGTTGCGCAGGAGGTACAAGAAGAGTTATTAGATGACCCAGTTCTTGACCCCGATTGGCAGCCATTGGGGGAACAGGGTGCAGGCGGCAGCAGTTCTGAAGCAGAGGAGGAGGAGGGGCCGCAGCAGGCATCAACATCGCCACAGGTTCCATCTGCCGGGCCCGTATCTTGCCCAAAACGCGTGGCAAAGCCAAAACCTGGTGGAGGACAGCGTGGCCATCCGGTTAAAGCTCAGTCTGCAATGCCTGAAAAGGTATCCGATGCTAGAAAGAGTGCAGTCTGGCATTTTTTTAAACAACATCCAATTGATCAGCGCAAAGTCATCTGTCAAAAATGTTCTACTTCCTTAAGCAGAGGTCAGAATCTGAAAAGTCTCAATACTAGTTGCATGCATAGACATTTAACCACCATGCATTTGAAAGCTTGGACTAACTACCAAACGTCCCTTAAGGTTGTTGCACCCTCGGCCAATGAAGCTAGTCATCAACGCAACATCCCTTCCGGCAGTGTAGGACCACCATTTAGCGCACCACCTGCTGTATCTGTGCAGGTATCTTTGCCAGGCCAAAGCAGTCAGGGTCAGGGAATCACCAGTTTCGTAGTAGGAAACACTGCATCTAGGGCACCGGCGGCAACAATACCATCTCCCACCGTCTCTCAGTCTGCCATGTCCACCGGCACCCCCGCTAGTTCCACGATCTCCAGCTCTCCAGTCCAGCTCACCCTACATGAGACTATGGTTAGAAAAAGGAAATACTTAGCCTCGCATCCGCGTACACAGGGTTTGAACGCCCACATAGCTAGACTAATCTCGTTAGAGATGATGCCCTACCGGTTAGTTGAAAGCGAAGCTTTCAAAGACCTGATGGACTACGCTGTACCACGCTACGAGCTACCCAGTCGACACTTTTTTTCCAGAAAAGCCATCCCAGCCCTCCACCAGCATGTTAAAGAGCGCATCGTCCATGCACTCAGGCAATCTGTGAGCACAAAGGTGCACCTGACAACAGATGCATGGACCAGTAGGCATGGCCAGGGACGTTACGTGTCCATCACGGCACACTGGGTAAATGTGGTGGATTCAGGGTCCACAGGGGACAGCAAGTTTGGGACAGTTCTGCCTAGCCCACGGTCTAGTAAACAGTTGTCTGTAGCCGTTCGCACCCCCTCCTCCTCCTCCTCCTCCTCCTCGTCCTCCTGCAGAAGCAAGAGCTCGTCCACAGACCGCAGTCGCACAAACACTCCATCCGCACCTGCCACTGTTGCACACCAGGTCTCCCATTATGGGGCAGCTACTGGCATACGTCAGCAGGCTGTATTGGCTATGAAGTGTTTGGGCGACAATAGACACACCGCGGAAGTTCTGTCCGAGTTCTTGCAGCAAGAAACGCAGTCGTGGCTGGGCACTGTAGATCTTGAGGCAGGCAAGGTAGTGAGTGATAACGGAAGGAATTTCATGGCTGCCATCTCCCTTTCCCAACTGAAACACATTCCTTGCCTGGCTCACACCTTAAACCTGGTGGTGCAGTGCTTCCTGAAAAGTTATCCGGGGTTATCCGACCTGCTCCTCAAAGTGCGTGGACTTTGCGCACATATCCGCCGTTCGCCTGTACACTCCAGCCGTATGCAGACCTATCAGCGTTCTTTGAACCTTCCCCAGCATCGCCTAATCATAGACGTTGCAACAAGGTGGAACTCAACACTGCACATGCTTCAGAGACTGTGCGAACAGAGGCGGGCTGTTATGTTTTTGTGGGAGGATACACATACACGGGCAGGCAGTAGGATGGCAGACATGGAGTTGTCAGGTGTGCAGTGGTCGAAGATTCAAGACATGTGTCAAGTCCTTCAGTGTTTTGAGGAATGCACACGGCTGGTTAGTGCAGACAACGCCATAATAAGCATGAGCATCCCCCTAATGCGTCTGCTGATGCAAAGTTTGACGCACATAAAGGATCAGGCGTCTGCACCAGAGGAAGAGGAAAGCCTTGATGACAGTCAGCGATTGTCTGGTCAGGGCAGTGTACATGACGAGGTACCGGGCGAAGAGGAGGTGGAGGATGAGGAGGATGATGGGGATGAGTATATTTTTAATGAGGAAGCTTTCCCGGGGGCACGGGAAATTGGTGGCGTGGCAAGGCCGGGTTCTGGTTTTTTGAGGGACACAAGTGACGTAGATTTGCCTGCAACTGCCCCTCAACCAAGCACAACCGCAGATTTGACAACGGGAACTTTGGCCCACATGGCGGATTATGCCTTGCGTATTCTCAAAAGGGACACACGCATTACAAAAATGATGAACGATGACGATTACTGGTTGGCCTGCCTCCTTGATCCTCGCTATAAAGGCAAATTGCAAAATATTATGCCACATGAGAACTTGGAACTAATATTAGCAACAAAACAATCAACTCTTGTTGACCGTTTGCTTCTGGCATTCCCTGCACACAGCGCCCGTGATCGTTCTCACACGAGCTCCAGGGGCCAGCAGACCAGAGGTGTTAGAGGGGCAGAAATCAGAAGTGGCGTTGGCCAGAGGGGTTTTCTGACCAGGTTGTGGAGTGATTTTTCTATGACCGCAGACAGGACAGGTACTGCAGCATCAATTCAAAGTGACAGGAGACAACATTTGTCCAGTATGGTTACAAACTATTTTTCATCCCTTATCGACGTTCTCCCTCAACCGTCATTCCCATTTGATTACTGGGCATCCAAATTAGACACCTGGCCAGAATTGGCAGAATATGCATTGCAGGAGCTTGCTTGCCCGGCAGCTAGTGTCCTATCAGAAAGAGTATTCAGTGCTGCAGGTTCAATACTAACAGAAAAAAGGACTCGTCTGGCTACCCAAAATGTAGATGATCTAACCTTCATTAAAATGAACCACAACTGGATTTCAAAATCTTTTGCCCCACCCTGCCCGGCTGACACCTAGCTTTCCTATGAAAAGGTCTTGCCTGTGGACTATTCTGAATGACTTTTCCAATCTCGTAATTTTCTTCACCTGATTGTCCAGCATACGACATGTTTCCACCTCACGAAATGGCCAAACTCCCCACACGGGGCCGTGCTATCGCCACTTTGCGCTTGGACCCTTGAGAGTGCTGTTTGTCTGAAGAGGTGGGTGTGGCCACTTTTGGTCGACGGCACTGCCACTGGGTCCCTCATAGTACAATAAAGTGTCTCTGGCGGTGGTGGTGCGCACCCAACGTCAGACACACCGTTGTAATATGAGGGGCCCTGTGCCTGTAACGCCGGCCACAAGACAGTTCCCCCCCCCAGCTCAAACAGTGCTCTACCACTAGCAAAATTATCTCTCACAGCTTCACCAATGTGTAGTCTAGGCGCTGACATCCTTCAATGCCTGGCACTGACAATACCATTGTTTTGACATTTTAGTTATGTTAGGCCTTCGAAGCCTGTCTGCGGTCCCTTCTTTCTACAACTACTACACTGACCAGGCCACTGCTGGCCGTGTTACCCTGGAACCAATTTAAAAGTGCCTACAGTCAGCCCAATTTTGTTATGTTAGGCCTTGGAAGACTGTCTGCCGTCACTCCTTCCACTAGACTTCCACTGACCATACACTGCTGCCCATGTACCCCTGGAACCAATTTAAAGTGCCTACAGCCAGCCCAATTTTGTTATGTTAGGCCTTCGAAGCCTGTCTGCGGTCACTCCTTCCACTAGACTTCCACTGACCAGACCACTGCTGCCCGTGTACCCCTGGAACCAATTTAAAAGTGCCTACAGCCAGCCCAATTTTTTTATTTTAGGCCTTCGATGCCTGTCTGCGGTCCATTCTTTCAACTACTACTACACTGACCAGGTCACTGCTGCCCGTGTACCCCTGGAACCAATTTAAAATTGCCTACAGCCATGTGTTATTATTTTAGGCCTTCGATGCCTGTCTGCGGTCACTCCTTCCACTAGGCCTCCACTGACCACACCACTGCTGTCCGTGTACCCCTGGAACCAATTTAAAATTGCCTACAGCCATGTGTTATTATTTTAGGCCTTCGATGCCTGTCTGCGGTCACTCCTTCCACTAGGCCTCCACTGACCACACCACTGCTGTCCGTGTACCCCTGGAACCAATTTAAAATTGCCTACAGCCATGTGTTATTATTTTAGGCCTTCGATGCCTGTCTGCGGTCACTCCTTCCACTAGGCCTCCACTGACCACACCACTGCTGTCCGTGTACCCCTGGAACCAATTTAAAATTGCCTACAGCCAGCCCAATTTTTTTATTTTAGGCCTTCGATGCCTGTCTGCGGTCCATTCTTTCAACTACTACTACACTGACCAGGTCACTGCTGCCCGTGTACCCCTGGAACCAATTTAAAATTGCCTACAGCCAGCCCAATTTTTTTATTTTAGGCCTTCGATGCCTGTCTGCGGTCCATTCTTTCAACTACTACTACACTGACCAGGTCACTGCTGCCCGTGTACCCCTGGAACCAATTTAAAATTGCCTACAGCCAGCCCAATTTTTTTATTTTAGGCCTTCGATGCCTGTCTGCGGTCCATTCTTTCAACTACTACTACACTGACCAGGTCACTGCTGCCCGTGTACCCCTGGAACCAATTTAAAATTGCCTACAGCCATGTGTTATTATTTTAGGCCTTCGATGCCTGTCTGCGGTCACTCCTTCCACTAGGCCTCCACTGACCACACCACTGCTGCCCGTGTACCCCTGGAACCAATTTAAAATTGCCTACAGCCAGCCCAATTTTTTTATTTTAGGCCTTCGATGCCTGTCTGCGGTCCATTCTTTCAACTACTACTACACTGACCAGGTCACTGCTGCCCGTGTACCCCTGGAACCAATTTAAAATTGCCTACAGCCAGCCCAATTTTTTTATTTTAGGCCTTCGATGCCTGTCTGCGGTCCATTCTTTCAACTACTACTACACTGACCAGGTCACTGCTGCCCGTCTACCCCTGGAACCAATTTAAAATTGCCTACAGCCATGTGTTATTATTTTAGGCCTTCGATGCCTGTCTGCGGTCACTCCTTCCACTAGGCCTCCACTGACCACACCACTGCTGTCCGTGTACCCCTGGAACCAATTTAAAATTGCCTACAGCCATGTGTTATTATTTTAGGCCTTCGATGCCTGTCTGCGGTCACTCCTTCCACTAGGCCTCCACTGACCACACCACTGCTGTCCGTGTACCCCTGGAACCAATTTAAAATTGCCTACAGCCAGCCCAATTTTTTTATTTTAGGCCTTCGATGCCTGTCTGCGGTCCATTCTTTCAACTACTACTACACTGACCAGGTCACTGCTGCCCGTGTACCCCTGGAACCAATTTAAAATTGCCTACAGCCATGTGTTATTATTTTAGGCCTTCGATGCCTGTCTGCGGTCACTCCTTCCACTAGGCCTCCACTGACCACACCACTGCTGCCCGTGTACCCCTGGAACCAATTTAAAATTGCCTACAGCCAGCCCAATTTTTTTATTTTAGGCCTTCGATGCCTGTCTGCGGTCCATTCTTTCAACTACTACTACACTGACCAGGTCACTGCTGCCCGTGTACCCCTGGAACCAACATCAGAAAATATAAAAATAAGTATTTTGCTTATAAAAAAGAAAATACTGGTGAGATATCAAATGCAGACATTTTAACATTAAAAACAAACACACAACTAAAATCTGGTACAGTACTAAAAATGGCCACCAGCTACAATTACTTTCTCCTGCAAGTAGTTAACTGAAAGTTTTTTTAAATTGAAAACACACATATGGCATCCACCGAGTGTTGTCCTGTCGCGTCTTCTTTATATTATTGCCGAGAAGATGCAAAATAATGAAAATAATAAAATCATTAATTACCAAAATAATAGAGAAAGTCAACACCACATTGCAAATAAACATTCATTCCAAATAAAGAAGCAGGGCGCGTCCGAGGGTGAGTATATACCTAATAAGAATCTAATCACCCTCGGACGCGCAATGCTTATTTCCAACAGCCTTCCTTCCTAAGAATCATCCCTTCCGTGGTGTAGAGAGACGTTGTGTTACACTCCAAGGTGTTCCCCAGGTTGCCTTTCCTGAGCTTCGATCTACCGGCTCTCGTTTAGTAGTTGTTGGAAACTACGCTGCATTAGGCCTTCAAATTGGGTATGGGGTGTAGAGAGATGGTGTGTTCCACTCCAAGGTGTTCCCCAGGTTGCCTTTCCTGAGCTTCGATCTTCCGGCTCTCGTTTAGTAGTTCTTGGAAACTACACTGCATTAGGCCTTCAAATTGGGTATGGGGTGTAGAGAGAGGGTGTGTTACACTCCAAGGTGTTCCCCAGGTTGCCTTTCCTGAGCTTCGATATTCCGGCTCTCGTTTAGTAGTTGTCGGAAACTACGCTGCATTAGGCCTACAAATTGGGTATGGGGTGTAGAGAGAGGGTGTGTTACACTCCAAGGTGTTCCCCAGGTTGCCTTTCCTGAGCTTCGATCTTCATGCTCTCGTTTAGTAGTTGTCGGAAACTACGCTGCATTAGGCCTACAAATTGGGTATGGGGTGTAGAGAGAGGGTTTGTTACACTCCAAGGTGTTCCCCAGGTTGCCTTTCCTGAGCTTCGATCTTCCGGCTCTCGTTTAGTAGTTGTTGGAAACTACGCTGCATTAGGCCTTCAAATTGGGTATGGGGTGTAGCGAGAGGGTGTGTTACACTCCAAGGTGTTCCCCAGGTTGCCTTTCCTGAGCTTCGATCTTCCGGCTCTCGTTTAGTAGTTCTTGGAAACTACACTGCATTAGACCTTCAAATTGGGTATGGGGTGTAGAGAGAGGGTGTGTTACACTCTAAGGTGTTCCCCAGGTTTCCTTGCCATTGCTTCGGTCTTCCGACTCTCGTTTAGTAGTTGTAGAAAAGTACACTGCATTAGGCCATACAAAATGGGTATGGGGTGGAGAGAGATGGTGTGTTACACTCCAAGGTGTTCCCCAGGTTGCCTTTCCTGAGCTTCTATCTTCAGGCTCTCATTAAATTGTGGTTAAATGGAACAACTGCATTTGGCGTACTAGTTGGTTTGGGGCCTACTATCGGTGTCTGCCACTCCTTGCTGTTCTCCTCCACTGAACAAAGCTGTGCCGCCTGTTTACTACGGTTGCCAATTTTGAACTGCATTTCGACTACTTACTGATTTGGCCCTACTCTCTGTGTCAGCCTCTCATTCCAGTTGTCCTCCACTGCAATGCCCCCTGGTTATTCCTGTGTTACCAATTTTGAACTGCATTTAGCCCACTTTCTTCTTTGGGCCTATATCTGTGTTTCCACTTCATCGTGCCCATTGCCCAGCCAGTGATAGATGAGTCTGCTGGTACATTGACCCATAACGCAACATTCCCCGTGCACGCTACACAACAACATTGTGACCCTGCTGAAAGTCAGGTTGCTCTTCCCGCATACCATACCACCTTACACAGGGACAAAGAGGAAGGTGCAGATGAAAGTGCAGGTTCCTTCATCAGGTGGGGGGAGGAATACTAGTTGGCGACGTCACTGGCACAGGGCCTCTCATAGTACGCAAAAGTGTTGCTGCCGGTGGGAGGCGCCCCCGCCGTGCAAACACACCGCTGTACTTTGAGGGGCCCTGTGCCAGTGCCAATGCCAACGAGTGGGCCCCCCCTGCTTGCTCAGGTTCACAGCACTTGCAAAGTTGAAATACTTACCTCTCCCTGCTCCACTGCCGTGACGTGGTCCAGATTTCCTGGGCCCACTAATTACTTGAACCAGCCCTACCCCCCACAACTTTAGCCAAATGACCCCCAATTTCAAATGCCTTCCAATTATTATAAGGTAAATTACGCTTGACAAGCTTCATTAAGAAGAATGGATGGTTTTGACATTAAAATGGGCACTCTAGGTGTTTTCCTGGCCCCCACTCACTGCCGACTATGCTGCCCCATTGACTTGCATTGGGTTTCGTGTTTCGGTCGATCCCGACTTTACGTCATAATCGGCCGATTTCACTCGACCCGACTTTGGACATAGTCGGGTTTCGCAAAACCCGGCTCGACTCTAAAAAGGTCAAGGTCGCTCAACTCTAATGGTGGGGACCGAGACCTATGTCATCACGCTGCCTACACTCTGAATCCTCCTTCATTGGATGAGAAATGGCGCTGAAACTTCATACGAAATGCGACTTTGACGTGAAGATCGCCGACCTCATGGCCGATCCCACACTAGGATCGGGTCGGGTTTCACGAAAGTAACGATCTGAGTGGAGTTAAATAGAACAGCCAGTCAAAGAATAAACTACGTCACCTGTGGAATGAACCTCAGAAGCAACAGCTCCACTCACAGCCACCAGAGGGAGTCCATGGACAGAACTCGCCGAAGTACCATTCATGACCACAGGAGGGAGTTCGATAACAGAATTCACAACAGTACCCCCCCTTGAGGAGGGGTCTCCGAACCCTCACCAGAGCCCCCAGGCTGACCAGGATGAGCCATATGAAAGGCACGAACAAGATCGGCAGCATGGACATCAGAGGCAAAGACCCAGGAATTATCTTCCTGACCATAACCCTTCCACTTAACCAGATACTGGAGTTTCCGTCTCGAAACACGAGAATCCAAAATCTTCTCCACTATATACTCCAACTCCCCATCCACCAAAACCGGGGCAAGAGGATCAACAGATGGAACCACAGGCGCCACGTATCTCCGCAACAATGACCTATGGAATACGTTATGGATGGAAAAAGAATCTGGAAGGGTCAAACGAAAAGACACAGGATTAAGAACCTCAGAAATCTTATACGGGCCAATGAAACGAGGCTTAAACTTAGGAGAGGAAACCTTCATAGGAATATAATGAGATGACAACCAAACCAAATCCCCAACACGAAGTCGGGGACCCACACAGCGTCTGCGATTAGCGAAACGTTGAGCCTTCTCCTGGGACAAGGTCAAATTGTCCACTACATGAGTCCAAATCCGCTGCAACCTGTCCACCACAGTATCCACAACAGGACAGTCCGAAGACTCAACCTGCCCTGAAGAGAAACGAGGATGGAACCCAGAATTGCAGAAAAATGGTGAATCCAAGGTAGCCGAGCTGGCCCGATTATTAAGAGCGAACTCAGCCAACGGCAAAAAGGACACCCAATCATCCTGATCAGCAGAAACAAAACATCTCAGATATGTTTCCAAGGTCTGATTGGTTCGTTCAGTCTGGCCATTTGTCTGAGGATGGAAAGCCGAGGAAAAAGACAAATCAATGCCCATCCTAGCACAAAAGGCTCGCCAAAACCTCAAAACAAACTGGGAACCTCTGTCAGAAACGATGTTCTCTGGAATGCCATGTAAACGAACCACATGCTGGAAGAACAATGGCACCAAATCAGAGGAGGAAGGCAACTTAGACAAGGGTACCAAATGGATCATCTTAGAGAAGCGATCACAAACTACCCAAATGACCGACATTTTTTGAGAGACGGGGAGATCCGAAATAAAATTCATAGAGATATGTGTCCAAGGCCTCTTCGGGATCGGCAAGGGCAAAAGCAACCCACTGGCACGAGAACAGCAGGGCTTAGCCCGAGCACAAATCCCACAGGACTGCACAAAAGAACGCACATCCCGCGACAGAGACGGCCACCAAAAGGATGTAGCCACCAAATCTCTGGTACCAAAGATTCCAGGATGACCAGCCAACACCGAACAATGAACCTCAGAGATAACTTTATTCGTCCACCTATCAGGGACAAACAGTTTCTCTGCTGGGCAACGATCAGGTTTATTAGCCTGAAATTTTTGCAGCACCCGCCGCAAATCAGGGGAGATGGCAGACACAATTACTCCCTCTTTGAGAATACCCGCCGGCTCAGGCAAACCCGGAGAGTCGGGCACAAAACTCCTAGACAGGGCATCCGCCTTCACATTTTTAGAGCCCGGAAGGTATGAAACCACAAAGTCAAAACGGGAGAAAAACAGCGACCAACGAGCCTGTCTAGGATTCAACCGTTTGGCAGACTCGAGATAAGTCAAGTTCTTGTGATCAGTCAAGACCACCACGCGATGCTTAGCTCCTTCAAGCCAATGATGCCACTCCTCGAATGCCCACTTCATGACCAGCAACTCTCGATTGCCAACATCATAATTTCGCTCAGCAGGCGAAAACTTCCTGGAAAAGAAGACGCATGGCTTCATCACCGAGCAATCAGCACCTCTTTGCGACAAAACAGCCCCCGCTCCAATTTCAGAAGCATCAACCTCAACCTGGAACGGAAGCGAAACATCTGGTTGACACAACACAGGGGCAGAAGAAAAACGACGCTTTAACTCTTGAAAAGCTTCCACAGCAGCAGAAGACCAATTGACCACATCAGCACCCTTCTTGGTCAAATCGGTCAATGGTTTAGCAATACTAGAAAAATTACAGATGAAGCGACGATAAAAATTAGCAAAGCCAAGGAACTTTTGCAGATTCTTCAGAGATGTAGGCTGAGTCCAATCATAAATGGCCTGGACCTTAACAGGGTCCATCTCAATGGTAGAAGGGGAAAAAATGAACCCCAAAAATGAAACCTTCTGAACACCAAAGAGACACTTTGATCCCTTCACAAACAAAGAATTAGCACGCAGGACCTGGAACACCATTCTGACCTGCTTCACATGAGACTCCCAATCATCCGAGAAGACCAAAATATCATCCAAGTATACAATCAGGAATTTATCCAGGTACTCTCGGAAGATGTCATGCATAAAGGACTGAAATACTGATGGAGCATTGGTAAGTCCGAATGGCATAACTAGGTACTCAAAATGGCCCTCGGGCGTATTAAATGCAGTTTTCCTTTCATTGCCCCGTTTAATACGCACAAGATTATATGCACCACGAAGATCTATCTTGGTGAACCAACTAGCCCCCTTAATCCGAGCAAACAAATCAGATAGCAGCGGCAGGGGGTACTGAAATTTGACCGTGATTTTATTTAGAAGGCGGTAATCAATACAAGGTCTCAGCGAACCATCCTTCTTGGCCACAAAAAAGAACCCTGCTCCCAATGGCGACGAAGACGGCCGAATATGACCCTTCTCCAAGGATTCTTTTACGTAACTCCGCATAGCGGCGTGCTCAGGTACAGATAAATTAAACAGTCGACCCTTAGGAAACTTACTACCAGGAATCAACTCGATAGCACAATCACAATCCCTATGCGGAGGTAGGGCATTGGACTTGGGCTCATCGAATACATCCCGGTAATCAGACAGGAACTCTGGGACCTCAGAAGGGGTAGATGATGAGATAGACAGAAATTGAACATCACCATGTACCCCCTGACAACCCCAGCTGGACACAGACATTGATTTCCAATCTAATACTGGATTATGGACTTGTAGCCATGGCAACCCCAACACGACCACATCATGCAGATTTTGCAACACCAGAAAGCGAATATCCTCCTGGTGCGCAGGAGCCATGCACATGGTCAGCTGGGTCCAATACTGAGGCTTATTCTTGGCCAAAGGCGTAGCATCAATTCCTCTCAATGGAATAAGACACTGCAAGGGCTCCAAGACAAACCCACAGCGCCTAGCAAACTCCAAGTCCATCAAATTCAGGGCAGCTCCTGAATCCACAAATGCCATGACAGAATAGGAAGACAAAGAGCAGATCAAAGTAACGGACAAAAGAAATTTTGACTGTACTGTACCAATGGTGGCAGACTTAGCGAACCGCTTAGTGCGCTTAGGACAATCGGAGATAGCATGAGTGGAATCACCACAGTAGAAACACAGCCCATTCTGACATCTGTGTTCCTGCCTTTCAGCTATGGTCAAAGTCCTATCGCACTGCATAGACTCAGGTTTATGCTCAGATAATACCGCCAAATGGTGCACAGATTTACGCTCACGCAAGCGTCGACCGATCTGAATGGCCAAAGACATAGACTCATTCAAACCAGCAGGCATAGGAAATCCCACCATGACATCCTTAAGGGCTTCAGAGAGACCCTTTCTGAAGATTGCTGCCAAAGCACATTCATTCCATTGAGTAAGCACAGACCACTTTCTAAACTTCTGACAATAAATCTCTATCTCATCCTGACCCTGACACAGAGCCAGCAAATTTTTCTCTGCCTGATCCACTGAATTAGGTTCATCGTACAGTAATCCGAGCGCCAGAAAAAACGCATCAATATTACATAATGCAGGATCTCCTGGCGCAAGGGAAAATGCCCAGTCTTGAGGGTCGCCACGTAATAAAGAAATAATAATCTTAACTTGTTGAACTGGGTCACCAGAGGAGCGAGGTTTCAACGCCAGAAACAGTTTGCAATTATTTTTGAAACTCAGAAATTTAGCTCTATCTCCAGAAAACAAATCAGGAATAGGAATTCTTGGTTCTAACATAGAATTCTGAGCCACAAAGTCTTGAATATTTTGTACTCTTGCAGTGAGAAGATCCACACATGAAGACAGACCTTTAATGTCCATCACCACACCTGTGTCCTGAACCACCCAAATGTCTAGGGGAAAAAAAAGGCAAAACACAGTGCAAAGAAAAAAAATTGTCTCAGAACTTCTTTTTTCCCTCTATTGAGAAGCATAGTACTTTGGGCCTCCAGTACTGTTATGAATAGGTAATTCAGAACCACAATTTACCTTAAAGTTCAGAGCACACAAGTGACCTGACAAAAACCACAAAACATAGGACGAGCTCTGAGACGTGGAAACTCTGCTGACCGCAATCCCTAAACCTATCAAACAACACTAGAGGTAGCCGTGGATTGCGCCTAACGCTCCCTATGCAACTCGGCACAGCCTGAAAAACTAGCTAGACCTGAAGATAGAAAAATAAGCCTACCTTGCCTCAGAGAAATTCCCCAAAGGAAAAGGCAGCCCCCATATATAATAACTGTGAGTTAAGATGAAAATACAAACACAGAGATGAAATAGATTTAGCAAAGTGAGGCCCGACTTACTGAATAGACCGAGGATAGGAAAGATAGCTTTGCGGTCAACACAAAAACCTACAAACAACCACGCAGAGGGGCAAAAAGACCCTCCGCACCGACTAACGGTACGGAGGTGCTCCCTCTGCGTCTCAGAGCTTCCAGCAAGCAAGCAGAACCAAAAAAGCAAGCTGGACAGAAAATATAGCAACAAAAGGACACAAGCAGAACTTAGCTTATGCTGAGCAGACAGGCCACAGGAACGATCCAGGAGGAAGCAAGACCAATACTAGAACATTGACTGGAGGCCAGGATCAAAGCACTAGGAGGAGTTAAATAGAGCAGCACCTAACGACTTAACCTCATCACCTGAGGAAGGAAACTCAGAAGCCGCAGTACCACTCGTGACCACAGGAGGGAGCTTGATCACAGAATTCACAACACACTGCTAGTTTGACGCCGCACAGCTCTAGTGTATAGATTAGCCCTGTCAGGCACTAGTTAACTCCAACATTCGCGAGCATTCAACATCACAAAGAATGGGAATGTTTAAGGAGCAATCACCAGAACAGGCATACAACCACACACACACGATGTTAGGGGTCGAGTTCCTGCCACTGCACAGGGTCCATCTCTGCTGCGGTCTCCCATTCTTCTCCTGCCGCAGTGGAGCCTGCTCAGCGGAGGCGTCAGTCCCAGCGTCATGCTCAATCTGACACTGTGCAAAGGGTTACTGCTGTCCTTCTAGCTTCTGCCATTGTAGCCAGTACTGGTCAGCAGCGAGCAGAAGTCTTTGGGACTAAGTCCTACTTTTCCCCTTCTGAGCATGCCCAGGGTAAGATCTCTCATTGGAGATCAAGGGTCACATGCTCAGGTATTGCAGCAAATCCTATTGCTCCTCTAGGAAGGTCCTGAAGGTGTTCAACGTCTGTAGCAGCCTCTCATTGGTCCTTCTAGGAAGGTCCTGTATTTGCTGCAGCTATAAGAGGTGTGCATGACCGCAGGGCCATGCGCTAGTATCAGTTTATGTATGAGCTTAGTGCCAGTGTGGTCATGTTTGTATGCAGTCAGGGACCCGGCTGAAATAAGCCCCTAGAATGCTGGCACCTCCAGCGAGGAGTTTCGTGTGTGTGTATTCAGGGACCCGGCTGAAATAAGCCCCTAGAATGCTGGCACCTCTGGCGAGGAGTTTCATTTTTGCATTTGACTGCATGACCACCATCTGCTCTACTAAGTAGCTGTGTGCCTCTGTGAGCCAAATAGGGCACAGCGTTATATTTGATAACAGACTCTGTGAAGTAACCAGAGCCAGCCATCTGCAGACCGGACATAACTGCAAGAGAAGTATGCTGCCTTCCAGGTGCGATGATCAAGGATGTGACCGATAGGATACCAAAGCTCTTCAGCTCCAAGGACGTCCACCCATTTCTTCTGATACATGTTGGCACCAATGACACGGCAAGGAAGGACCTACCGACAATCTGCAAGGACTTTGAAGAGTTGGGGAAGAAAGTAAAGGAACTGGATGCACAGGTAGTTTTTTCTTCTATCCTTCCAGTAGACGGGCATGGCACCAGGAGATGGAACAGGATCCTTGATGCAAACAACTGGCTAAGACGATGGTGCAGACAACAAGGATTTGGATTCCTGGGCCACGGTGTGAATTACTGGTATGATGGACTCCTCGCCAGAGACGGACTACACCTCAACAAACCTGGGAAACACACATTCGCCAGAAGACTCGCTACATTCATCAGGAGGGCGTTAAACTAGAAGAAGAGGGGACGGGAAGAAAAACATTAGACTCGAACAAAGACGACCCAGGAAAACATACTCAGAAGGGAGGTAAGAACATTTCTAAAACAATCCACAGTGAGGAGATTGGAACAAAACAAAATCCTCTAAACTGCATGCTCGCAAACGACAGAAGCCTGACAAACAAGATGGAAGAACTAGAAGCAGAAATATCTACAGGTAACTTTGACATAGTGGGAATAACCGAGACATGGTTAGATGAAAGCTATGACTGGGCAGTTAACTTACAGGGTTACAGTCTGTTTAGAAAGGATCGTAAAAATCGGAGAGGAGGAGGGGTTTGTCTCTATGTAAAGTCTTGTCTAAAGTCCACTTTAAGGGAGGATATTAGCGAAGGGAATGAGGATGTCGAGTCCATATGGGTCGAAATTCATGGAGGGAAAAATGGTAACAAAATTCTCATTGGGGTCTGTTACAAACCCCCAAATATAACAGAAACCATGGAAAGTCTACTTCTAAAGCAGATAGATGAAGCTGCAACCCATAATGAGGTCCTGGTTATGGGGGACTTTAACTACCCGGATATTAACTGGGAAACAGAAACCTGTGAAACCCATAAAGGCAACAGGTTTCTGCTAATAACCAAGAAAAATTATCTTTCACAATTGGTGCAGAATCCAACCAGAGGAGCAGCACTTTTAGACCTAATACTATCTAATAGACCTGACAGAATAACAAATCTGCAGGTGGTTGGGCATTTAGGAAATAGCGACCACAATATTGTGCAGTTTCACCTGTCTTTCACTAGGGGGACTTGTCAGGGAGTCACAAAAACATTGAACTTTAGGAAGGCAAAGTTTGAACAGCTTAGAGATGCCCTTAATCTGGTAGACTGGGACAATATCCTCAGAAATGAGAATACAGATAATAAATGGGAAATGTTTAAGAACATCCTAAATAGGCAGTGTAAGCGGTTTATACCTTGTGGGAATAAAAGGACTAGAAATAGGAAAAACCCAATGTGGCTAAACAAAGAAGTAAGACAGGCAATTAACAGTAAAAAGAAAGCATTTGCACTACTAAAGCAGGATGGCACCATTGAAGCTCTAAAAAACTATAGGGAGAAAAATACTTTATCTAAAAAACTAATTAAAGCTGCCAAAAAGGAAACAGAGAAGCACATTGCTAAGGAGAGTAAAACTAATCCCAAACTGTTCTTCAACTATATCAATAGTAAAAGAATAAAAACTGAAAATGTAGGCCCCTTAAAAAATAGTGAGGAAAGAATGGTTGTAGATGACGAGGAAAAAGCTAACATATTAAACACCTTCTTCTCCACGGTATTCACGGTGGAAAATCAAATGCTAGGTGAAATCCCAAGAAACAATGAAAACCCTATATTAAGAGTCACCAATCTAACCCAAGAAGAGGTGCGAAACCGGCTAAATAAGATTAAAATAGATAAATCTCCGGGTCCGGATGGCATACACCCACGAGTACTAAGAGAACTAAGTAATGTAATAGATAAACCATTATTTCTTATTTTTAGTGACTCTATAGCGACAGGGTCTGTTCCGCAGGACTGGCGCATAGCAAATGTGGTGCCAATATTCAAAAAGGGCTCTAAAAGTGAACCTGGAAATTATAGGCCAGTAAGTCTAACCTCTATTGTTGGGAAAATATTTGAAGGGTTTCTGAGGGATGTTATTCTGGATTATCTCAATGAGAATAACTGTTTAACTCCATATCAGCATGGGTTTATGAGAAATCGCTCCTGTCAAACCAATCTAATCAGTTTTTATGAAGAGGTAAGCTATAGACTGGACCACGGTGAGTCATTGGACGTGGTATATCTCGATTTTTCCAAAGCGTTTGATACCGTGCCGCACAAGAGGTTGGTACACAAAATGAGAATGCTTGGTCTGGGGGAAAATGTGTGTAAATGGGTTAGTAACTGGCTTAGTGATAGAAAGCAGAGGGTGGTTATAAATGGTATAGTCTCTAACTGGGTCGCTGTGACCAGTGGGGTACCGCAGGGGTCAGTATTGGGACCTGTTCTCTTCAACATATTCATTAATGATCTGGTAGAAGGTTTACACAGTAAAATATCGATATTTGCAGATGATACAAAACTATGTAAAGCAGTTAATACAAGAGAAGATAGTATTCTGCTACAGATGGATCTGGATAAGTTGGAAACTTGGGCTGAAAGGTGGCAGATGAGGTTTAACAATGATAAATGTAAGGTTATACACATGGGAAGAGGGAATCAATGTCACCATTACACACTGAACGGGAAACCACTGGGTAAATCTGACAGGGAGAAGGACTTGGGGATCCTAGTTAATGATAAACTTACCTGGAGCAGCCAGTGCCAGGCAGCAGCTGCCAAGGCAAACAGGATCATGGGGTGCATTAAAAGAGGTCTGGATACACATGATGAGAGCATTATACTGCCTCTGTACAAATCCCTAGTTAGACCGCACATGGAGTACTGTGTCCAGTTTTGGGCACCGGTGCTCAGGAAGGATATAATGGAACTAGAGAGAGTACAAAGGAGGGCAACAAAATTAATAAAGGGGATGGGAGAACTACAATACCCAGATAGATTAGCGAAATTAGGATTATTTAGTCTAGAAAAAAGACGACTGAGGGGCGATCTAATAACCATGTATAAGTATATAAGGGGACAATACAAATATCTCGCTGAGGATCTGTTTATACCAAGGAAGGTGACGGGCACAAGGGGGCATTCTTTGCGTCTGGAGGAGAGAAGGTTTTTCCACCAACATAGAAGAGGATTCTTTACTGTTAGGGCAGTGAGAATCTGGAATTGCTTGCCTGAGGAGGTGGTGATGGCGAACTCAGTCGAGGGGTTCAAGAGAGGCCTGGATGTCTTCCTGGAGCAGAACAATATTGTATCATACAATTATTAGGTTCTGTAGAAGGACGTAGATCTGGGGATTTATTATGATGGAATATAGGCTGAACTGGATGGACAAATGTCTTTTTTCGGCCTTACTAACTATGTAAGTATAACCCTCATCCTCCAACAGAGTCTGTTTATACTACTATATTGTACCGCCATATCTAGCTGCAGGTGCTTTCCTGCATGGTGTATCCTGAGTTGCGAACGCACCAACTTCTTCTAATAAATATATATTCGGTGCGTTCCACCAACCCTAACAGTATACTAGCGCGCCAGGGTCTGGCTAGTTATGGCCATGGACACACAGCTAACCATGCGGTACATCCAGCAGCTGGAGGGTAGGTTGGAGGCTCTTGAGCACACAACCTCAGCTGTGGATGTAACCGCAGTTGCTGTTCAGGCTGCTAGCGTGGCTCCAGCAACCATGTCCACTGCCATTCCTGTTCCATTCTGTTCCCACAATAAGGTGGGATTTATTGTGTCTCTCATGTCGGACAGGGTGTTGGAGTGGGCTACGCCGCTGTGGGAGCGTGGCCATCATGTGGTGCAGAGTGCTCTGTTGTTCCTGAGCACTCTGAAACAGGTCTTTTTAGGACCTCGTATCACCCATGATACTGCACTCCAGCTGTTGGCATTGACTCAGGGCTCGTCCTTGGTCAGCCATTTTGCTGTCCACTTTTGCACCCTAGCATCTGAGCTGGAGTGGGCGGATAAAGCCCTTATTCCGATATTTTGGAGGGGGCTGGCTGACCACGTGAAGGACGCTCTGGCCACCAGGGAGATTCCCGCCACACTGGAAGAGTTATTAACTGTATCCACTCGTATTGACCTCCGTTTTCACGAGCGGAGGTTAGAGCGAGCCCAGTGTAGGCAGAGGTTTCGGCTAGCACCCACCTTTGCTAAACTTTTGGAATCTCCAGTCCTGGTTCCTGAGTCACATGAGGCCATGGTAGGGTCACGAGCGGGATCTAAGTCCCGAACCGCTCATGCGCTCCAGGTTTGTCATGTTTGCCAGCAGTCAGGGCATCTTGTCACCAGATGTCCTCAGCGGTCGAGGGAACGTCAGCATCTAGGGGTAGTAGGTGGAGGTACACTAGACAAAGCGACGTTTGCCTCCAAATTGTCCTTTAAGGGGACAATTACTATAGGCTCATTCACCCACTCGGTAGAGCTCTGCGTGGATTCGGGGGCGGAGGGCAATTTTATGTCTTCTGCCTTCGCCCAACATCACGCAATTCCCCTGGTAATGTTAGCTCAACCAGTAACCGTACGAGTGGTAAATGGGTCGACACTGCCCTCACAGATAACACACCAGACCATCCCTTTTTCTCTGTCCATGTCACCATCTCATCAGGAAATTATATTTGAGGGAATTGATGAAGTCCTGTTAGGGATACCTTGGCTACAGTACCACTCTCCTCATATTGAGTGGTCCACAGGCAGAATTTTGGGATGGGGTGAATCTTGTGGGGGTAGATGTCAGACGGAATGTGTTCAGGTTGCTACAACTGAGGTACCCGCAGATTTATCCTCTCTCCCCAAGCAATATTGGCCCTATGCGGACGTGTTCTCCAAAAGAGCTGTGGAGACTAGTGTTGAGCATTCCGATACCGCAAGTATCGGGTATCGGCCGATACTTGCGTTATCGGAATTCCGATACGGAGTTCCGATACTTTTGTGGTATCGGGAATCGGTATCGGATCCATAGTGATGTGTAAAATAAAGAATTAAAATAAAAAATATTGATATATTCACCTCTCCGGCGGCCCCTGGACATCACCGCTGGTAACCGGCAGGCTTCTTTGTTTAAAATGAGCGCGTTTAGGACCTGAGAATGACGTTGCGGCTTCTGATTGGTCGCGTGCCACTCATGTGACCGCCACGCGACCAATCACAAGCCGCGACGTCATTCTCAGGCACTAAACTCCTCATTCTAGGAATTTAGGACCTGCGAATGACGTCGCGGCATTTTAAACAAAGAAGCCTGCCGGTTACCCGCGGTGATGTCCACGGGCCGCCGGAGAGGTGAATATATCAATATTTTTTATTTTAATTCTTTATTTTACACATTAATATGGATCCCAGGGCCTGAAGGAGAGTTTCCTCTCCTTCAGACCCTGGGAACCATCAGGATACCTTCCGATACTTGGTGTCCCATTGACTTGTATTGGTATCGGATATCGGTATCGGCGATATCCGATACTTTTCGGGTATCGGCCGATACTATCCAATACCGATACTTTCAAGTATCAGACGGTATCGCTCAACACTAGTGGAGACCCTTCCACCTCACCGCCCCTATGACTGTCCTATTGACCTCTTGCCTGGTGCTGAGCCTCCCCGGGGTCGAGTTTATCCATTTTATCTCCGGAGACGGAGGCAATGTCACAGTACATCCAGGAAAATCTGGCAAGAGGGTTCATTAGGAAATCAGTGTCACCTGCAGGGGCTGGGTTCTTCTTTGTACAGAAGAAGAACGGGGAATAACATCCATGCATAGATTACAGGGGTCTTAACGCCATCACTGTTAAGAATAAGTATCCTCTGCCCCTGATATCTGAGCTCTTTAATAGGCTTCGGGGAGCAAGGGTGTTTACTAAACTTGATCTGCGGGGTGCTTACGACCTGATTCGCATCCGTGAGGGGGACAAATGGAAGACTGCTTTTAACACCAGGGATGGGCACTATGAATATCTAGTGATGTCCTTTGGGCGCTGTAATGCCCCAGCCGTTTTCCAAGACTTTGTAAATGATATCTTCCGGGATATGCTCTCCACCTCGGTCGTAGTCTATCTGGATGATATTCTCATCTACTCTCCAGATATTGACTCCCACCGGAGAGATGTTTGCAGAGTCTTCGACCTCTTACGAACTAACTCCCTCTACGCCAAGTTGGAGAAATGTGTGTTTGAGCAGGAGTCTTTACCGTTCCTGGGCTATATCATCTCTGCCAAAGGATTGGCTATGGATCCTGCCAAACTACAAGCTGTGATGGACTGGCAAAAACACCACTCCCTTAAAGTGGTGCAGCGCTTTATGGGGTTCATTAACTATTATCGCCAGTTCATTCCTCATTTCTCAACTTTGGTAGCTCCCTTGGTAGCCCTCACCAAGAAGGGAGCAAATCCCAAATTGTGGTCTGTGGAGGTCTCCAAGGCTTTCACTTCTATTAAATCTCATTTTGCTAGCGTTCCCATTCTACATCTCCCCGATGTAGAAAAGCCATTTATAATGGAGGTGGATGCCTCTTCCGTTGGTGCTGGAGCAGTCCTCTTCCAAAACGATGCTCAAGGTCGGAAGCATCCTTGCTTCTTCTTTTCCAAAACCTTCACACCAGCAGAAAGGAATTATTCCATCGGGGACAGGGAGTTGCTAGCAATGAAGTTAGCCTTCTCAGAGTGGAGACATCTCTTGGAGGGGGCTCATTTTCCCTTCCAAGTATTCATTCACCACCATGCTATGTGCTGAGTGATTAGTGCCCACTCACTGCTCTGCCATGTGCTGAGTTACTCCACTAATATTTATTTTATATATGATGAAACTTATATGCTAAGGCTCCAGGTAATCCACTCAGGCCTGTGCTATCTAGCATCTTGGGTAATATAAAATAAGCATTTGGAGGTTATACACCGATCGTGTAACATATGATGGGGACAATATACAGAAACAGGATGGATATATCAGGCAGGACAGCATGCCACGTAAGAGGAATAAAAGCTGCCATAACTACAGAAATAAAGCCAGCTCTTCCCTCTCCTAGTGTATCCTCACGCACCCCCTGCAGACTGTGAGCCCTCGCGGGCAGGGTCCTCCTTATGTACTTGTGTGCCTTGTTATCTGCTCATGTTTAATGTATTTGTCTATATTTGCCCCGTATTCACATGTAAAGCGCCATGGAATAAATGGCGCTATAAAAATGTATAATAATAATAATAATAAAGCATTACGCTGGAAGTCATGTCCAGATTACATGTAAAGCAAGGAAAACCTGTATACATAGAATCTTTATACACAGCGTGATCCGTATATAGCAGAGTGAGGAGTGATAACATATACCACAGGTCTGAATACATAATAAGCCTTTACACAGACACCACATACATAGTGAAAGTAACCTGGTTGCACTGAATCTGTACACACAAGAAGATCAGTATATAGCAAATATGAGGTCACATGCAGGTCACAAGACTCCATAAATGGGAAGGGGAGAGGGAATAATCAGCACACAGCAGGGTCAGGATGCTCTGCACCAGAGGTGTCAAACTGCATTCCTCGAGTGCCGCAAACAGGTCATGTTTTCAGGATTTCCTTGTATTGCACAGGTGATAATTTAATCACCTGCATAGAATGATTCCAGCACCTTGTGCAATACAAGGAAATCCTAAAAACATGACCTGTTTGCGGCCCTCGAGGAATGCAGTTTGACACCTCTGCTCTGCACTGACATGAAGTGCAGCCACGCATCATCAAACATATACCATCCCCTGACTGCTTGCCTCTCACCAGTGTCTCTAATACACGTGCCTGCAGAGCTCCAACCATAGTAATGGCAGACAATGTATGAATCCATTCTCTGTCCTATCATGCACATATCATCCCCTGATTGATATACCATCCCCCATCTGCTCCCCTCTCACCAGTCTCTAGAACATGTGACTGCCCAGCTCCACCATAGCAATGGCAGACACTGTATGTGTGAGATCTTTTGGAACACCTGGAGTGAACCCGCAGATCCAGGACAACAAACCTCCCAAGGGTGAGCTGAGTATAGGTGAGACCAAAGGAGCACTGGGAAGGGGAAGACTCAAAGTAAGCAGGACAGGACAGAGACACCAGACTAACAGAGTACGGAGCGGACACTGGGAAGGCTGGACTGGACAAGGAGACAAGTAAGCCTGGGAAAGGCAGAGAAGCTGAACTGGCTGGACAGAGTAAGAGACTCAGAACAGGCAGTGCAAAGACAAAGGTGGACCTGAGTCACAGAAGCACAAATGACAGACAGGCAAGAAGCAGAGGAAGGAATTGCCTTAAATACATGGAGTGCTGAAGGACTTCCCTGTCACGGTCCTCCAGGATCACAGAGAGAAGATACAGAGTGCCTGTAAATCAGAAATAGGAAGTGCTGGAGTGGGCAGTGCGCACGCGCACCCGATGAGAACCAGGGAGGGGAGAAGAATGAATGAGAGGACGCGTGCCTGCAGGAGGAGCACGCCGCAGTGGGTAAGTATGAGCGGGTGGAGTGGTGGTGGTCCCGGCAGCAGGCACGGCCACAGAAGGAGTGGCCGTTAAAGTACCCCTCCCCTTTCTCTTCTCCTTTCTAAGACCAGACAGAAACCTGGAAAAAATCTGAAGAGCTTGTATGCTCTCACGGGGCTCCCAAGACCTCTCTTCGGGACCAAAACCCTTCCAATCAACCAAAAAGAGAGTTTTACCTTGAGACTTTTACATGGCAAGAATGTCCTTAACCTCAAAGACATCTGGGTTGGAGACAGGTAAAGGAGTTTGAAGAGTTTGAGTAGGAGAAACATTGAACTGATTGAAGATGACTGGTTTCAAAATGGAAACGTGATATGAGTTAGGTATGCGAAGAGAAGCAGGCAATTTCAGTTTGTAAGCAACATCATTGATACGAGACAAAACCTCGAAAGGACCTGCATACCGTGGACCCAATTTATACAAGGGGATCTTTATACGAATAAACCTGGAGGACAGCCACACCATATTACCTGGTATAAGGGAGGATCCCGACGTCTCTTATCGGCATGTATCTTAATCCTGGCCTGTGCCTGTTCTAAGGCAATTTTGGTCTCCTGCCAGACCCTTGAGAACTCCTTGGACAGAAGATCAGCCGCTGACACACCCGAGACAGGAAGTACCGGTAGAGGGATACCAGGATGTTGCCCATAGACGATGAAGAAGGGAGATTTGGAAGAAGACTCATTGATATGGTTATTGTATGCTAACTCAGCACACAGAAGCAAGTCAGACCAGTCATTTTGATGAACGTTGGAAAAATGATGGAGAAAAGTCATCAGTATTTGGTTTGTGCACTCTGCTTGTCCATTGGTCTGAGGATGATAAACTGTAGAGAAATCCAAGGAAACATTCATCAGTTTGCATAGAGCTTGCCAAAAATGAGAGGTGAACTGAACTCCTCTATCAGAGACTATGTGCAACTGAGAACCATGAATCTGGAAGATATGAGCAATGAAGATTCTCACCAATTCAGGAGCGGAAGATAATCCTGGCAAAGGGACGAAATGAGCCATCTTAGAGAATCGATCAACGACTACAAAAATGACCTGTATGATCAGAAGACCGAGGAAGGTCAGTAATAAAATCCATAGCGATATGCTGCCAGGAAGCCGAAGGAAATGGAAGCAGATGTAGGAGACCGGAGGGCAGAAGTCTGGGGATCTTGTTTCTTGCACAGGAAGGACATGAGGCAACAATACTTCAAACATCTGGAAGAAGAGACGGCCACCAATAGTGGAGCGTGATGAGAGCGAATGTCTTCTTGTATCCTACATGGCCTGCTAGTTTTGAGGCATGGCCCCAACGTAGGACTCGAGACCTTTTGTTCACCTGGACAAAGGTTTTACCTGGTGGTAAAGAAGACATGCTGACTGGAGCCACAAGAATAATTTTGCTGGGATCCACGATGTGTGCCGGCTCCTCCTCAACATCGGATGCGAGAAATGACCTGGACAAAGCATCGGCTTTGAAGTTCTTATTTCCAGGACGAAAATGTAATTTGAAGTCAAACGGGCAAAGAACAACGACAATCTGGCTTGTCGAGGATTCAATCTTGGCGCCGAGCGGATGTATTCCAAATTCTTATGATCTGTGAAGATCTTGAAAGGGTGAACAGCTCCCTCCAAAAGATAATGCCACTCCTCCAGTGCCAATTTTATGGCCAATATTTCCTTGTCACCGATGGCGTAGTTCCTTTCCGAGGCGGAGAAGATTTTGGAAAAGAAACCACAAGTAGCCAGATGTCCGGAAGAGGATCTTTGGGAAGCGTTGGATAGCTTTTACTCCCTGAGGACATGGCCAGTTAAGCACAGCAGACACTTTTTCCAGGTCCATTTGCAAGCCAGAGTCAGAAATGATATAGCCAAGAAATGGTAGCAAAGACTGCTCAAAAACGCACTTCTCAAGTTTGGCATAAAGATGGTTCTCTAAGACGAGACAGCACTTGGCGGACATCCCTTCTGTGGGAAGCAAGATCTGAGGAGAACACCAAAATGTCATCTAAATATACCACTACACAGGAGTAGATCACGGAAAACATTATTCACAAACTCCTGGAACACCGCTGGAGCGTTACACAAGCCGAAAGGCATGACTAAATACTCATAGGGCCATCTCGAGTGTTAAAAGCGGTTTTCCATTCGTCTCCTGAACGAATATGGATTAGATTATAGGCTCTGCGAAGATCCAATTTCGTGAAAATTTGGGCTCCCCTCAGGCGATCAAACAATTCAGGAATGAGAGGTAGCGGGTACTTGTTCTTGATCATAAGATTGTTGAGACCACAGTACTCAATACAAGGACGAAGTGACCCGTCCTTCTTCTTAAGGAAGAAGAAACCCGTACCTGCAGGGGAGGAGGATTTGCGAATAAAACCTTTGGATAAATTCTCCCGGATGTATTCAGTCATGGCTTGGGTCTCGGTAGGAGACAACATGTAGATTCGACCTCGGGGAGGAGTGGTGCCCAGAACAAGATCAATTGGGCAGTCGTAGGTTCGATGTGGAGGTAAAGTCTCTGCCTCTTTCTTATTGAAGACATACAGGAAAGACAGATACGAAGAAGGTAAATTTGAAGACACCGAAATTGGACGAGAAGTTTTTTTTTGGTAAAACAGGAAGTAGACAGTTACTCTGGCAGAAGAGTCCCAACACAGGATTTCACCAGACCGCAAGTCAATACAAGGCTCGTGAGTCCTCAACCAAGGAAGTCCAAGAAGGAACATGTGGGATAAAGAAAGCAGCACATAGAAGACAATCTTCTCACGATGCAGGATTCCAATTTGGAGTTCCAATTCTTCGGTTACCAAGGTAATGGACTCCCGCAGAGGTTGCCCATCGACTGACGCAATCTGTCGAGGAGTCTCCAGGGATCTGACCGGAATCCACAATCTCCCAACTGCCTTAAGTTGAATAAAGTTCCCGGCTGCCCCGGAATCTATATAAGCAGAATCAGAGAAACGTTTATTACCCAGATGTAAAAGAACAGAAAGAATGAGGGATTGATAGGATTCTGGGATACCTAGGGAGACCTCTGTTACCAGTCCTAGGTTGAGGCGTTTCCAGGCCTCAAAGGACAGAAATGCAAGAGATGAGATGCACTACCACCATAGAAAGAGAGACCTTGAGTTAGTCTCTCTTTCCGACGTTGCTCCACAGGCTTTAGATCCACCTGCATGGGTTCTGGGGCAGGATTAGCAAAAGAAGACTCAGACCGAGGACGGGAAGAGCTAGGAGAAACAGGAGGAAGTCGAGGAAATCTCTCTCTAGCGGATTCTTGAGAACGTTCTTGAAAACGTAAGTCAATGCGGGTTGACAACGAGATGAGATCCTCCAAGGAAGTCGGAGTATCATGATGCGCCTTAATTCAAGGAGAAAGCCCCTGCCAGAAGACTTCCACCAAAGCCTTATTATTCCATCCTAATTCGGATGAAAGGGTGCGAAACCGGATAGCGTATTGGCCCACCGAAAGCGTACCTTGTTGAAGGTTGAACAGAGACTCGGTGGTAGAGCCAAACGACCTGGTTGATCAAACACTTTGCAAAAAGTATCAAAGGAGGTGGAGAGTTGAGAAACAAGGGGATCATCCCACTCCCAGAGGATTAACCCACGCCAAAGCCGCACCCTCTAAGTGAAAGATTAAAAAAGCCACTTTAGAACGGTCAGTGGGATGCTGCATGAAAAGTAACTCAAAATGAAGCTAACATTGATTTAAAAACCCTCTACACAGTTTTGGATCCCCACTATAGCCAGGAGGTTTTGCCAGATGGGGAGGTGGGTGAGGAGCCGAGGCCAGAGAAGAGACAGGAGCCGAAGACTCGAGGGCGCAAAGATGATCATCCACAGAAGCCATAACATTTAGAATATGAGCTTGAGTGTCACGTGTTGGGCCTGCTCCTGTTGGAGACTTGCTAACTGCAAAGCGCTACCAGGATCAGAGGCCTGCAGGGACGAGAGACGAGAAGACACAAAGGAAGCAGGACAGGACAGAGACACCAGACTAACGGAGTACGGAGCGGACACTGGGAAGGCTGGACTGGACGAGGAGACAAGGAAGCCCGAGAAAGGCAGAGAAGCTGAACTGGCTGGACAGAGCAGAGACTCAGATCAGGCAGTGCAAAGACAAAGGTGGATTTGAGTCACAGAAGCACAAATAACAGACAGGCAAGGAGCAGAGGAAGGAATCGCCTTAAATACATGGAGTGCTGAAGGACTTCCGGGTCACGGGTGTCCTCACAGAGAGGAGATACAGAGTGCCTGTAAATCAGAAAGAGGAAGTGCTGGAGTGGGTGGTGTGCAAGCGCACCCGACGAGAACCAGGGAAGGGAGAAGAATGAAAGAGAGGACTCACGCCTGCAGGAGGAGCGTGCTGCAGCGGGTAAGTATGAGTGCGGAGAGCACCGGTGGTCCCAGCAGCAGGCACGGCCACAGAAGGAGTGGCCGTGACAGTATGTTTCCATGCTTTTTCCTATGACACATACACCATCCCCAACAGCTCCCGTCTCACAGTATTTAGCACATGCGACTACCCAGCTCCATTATGTTAATGGCAGACACTCTCTCATGGCCAATATCTGCTCGAAGCCCTTGTTTTCCATATTTTACAGTAAGTAGCACCCAAAGCTCATGAAGACTCATTATAATACAGCGGTAATATGATATATCAGCCATGTCAGCAGGTAGGTCACACTGGAGCTGTCTCTGCAGTATGTGAGCTAACTTGTAGCAGCTCCATGAGAGAACATGGTGGTTACTTAAATTTCTGAGGTAATATCAATCACATATATGATGTAGGAGCTGATACTACACTAATACACGATGTCTGAGGTGAATGTGCTCCTATCAGCTGTAAGGTGAAATGATAACCCCAGTATAATACTTTCCTGAAATTGCAGAGATGTTTCCTCAATTTCATTCAGTGAAAGAAAGAGGTAGAGAGACAGATTTACTTGCTCTATATAAAGCCCCCACCCCCCTCGCAGAGAGAGACCATTCCCCACCCTCCTCTCAGAGAGATACCGAGTTACCTTCCCTATATAAGCCTCACCCTCCTCACAGTGACACACCAGGCACAGACATACTATGAACCTTCGTCTTAAAGCAACATCAATCTTGCTTAAAATGTACACCACTATACAATCAAACACTGCAGGAGTTAAAGATCCACCCCTCCCAAAGTCATATCCTCCTCCGCTTATTGCTCCGGTGGTTTCTGTCCTGCTTGATCACAAATGACAGAAAGGGATCATTTTTATACCATATTTTTAACTGTGAAAAACATGAAGCTGTCAGAGCACTGTGCTATTTATTGGGCTGTTTGTTAGTAACTACTAACATCTGTTTCTATAATGAGGTCACTCTGATAATAATAAAGCTCTTTTTGCATCAAAGAGATTAAAAGGTACAGTTCTATGAGACCCCAGACTTTCAGGCAAATATTTTCATCACAATTAGAGCAGGGTTGCCAATTTGACTTTTTCCTTTTTTTTTTGGACAGCTTCAAAACTTTACGGATAGACAATATTTCTTATGAACACATTGGAAAAATATAATTAGAGGTGAATCATGTTTACAGCCCATAATTCTATTATATAGATATCAGCAGCATTCACTGTAAACTGTAAAATGCTGGTAATTGTAGTCAAAATTATCTGCATATATTTCTTCAATATATCAATAGAAAAATACGGGGGCCAAAGGCCCAGTCAGCTCACCAACAGACCACAGGAGCACGTGAACCTGTCCTGACCCAGACGTAGCAACAGCTGAAGACATAAGAAATGTGAAGATTGCTCCAGCTCCTTTCCAATTAAAAGTCCTTTATTGATCCATATCTTTAAAAATCTTCCCTGCACAAAAAGGGAATGTGAACAGCGACAAAAACCTGCTAATAGCAAAGTGTTTCGATCTAAAAGATCTTCATCATAGCTATCTACACACAACAGGACTCTGTCACCTGAATTTGGAGGGAACAATCTTCAGCCATAGGGGCGGGGTTTTCGGGTGTTTGATTCACCCTTTCCTTACCCGCTGGCTGCATGCTGGCTGCAATATTGGATTGAAGTTCATTCTCTGTCCTCCATAGTACACGCCTGCGCAAGGCAAAACTTTTACCAATTATAATAATAGAAAGGAGTTTAACATACAAGAATTTATCAACTGTCACTCTGAGAATGTAGTGTATAAAATTGGGTGTAGGGAATGTAAGGTTGCATATGTTGGGTGTACAACTAGGAAATTAAAAACAAGGATATCGGAACACCTGAGAGATATTACAAATTTTACTGCCATTAATAGAAATATATCTATGGTTTCAAAACATTTTGCAACGCACCATGAAGGTAATAGTTCTGCTATGTTCATTCAGGGGATTGAGCTATTAAAGAAGTCTGTGCATGGAGGAGATATTAAGAGACGCCTCCTCACAAGGGAGGCGTACAGGATATATAATTTACAAACTAGATTGCCTTTGGGACTTAACAAAAGGAACAAAATTATGTACCATTATTGTTAAAATTTTTATTTTAATCTACTTTTGCTCTTTTTTATTGTTATTATACGGTTCTGCATGTTTGTATTGCTTGAGGGACCTGCGATCAGATCATGTGATCTGAAGTTTTCACTGTGATTTGCTAAAGCATTGTATATATACTTCCTCTGCATTTGTGCTTGCAGGACCTGCGATCAGATCATGTGATCTGAAGTTTGCACTGTGATTTGCTAAAGCATTGAATATATACTTCCTCTGCATTTGTGTGTAGATAGCCATGATGAAGATCTTTTAGATCGAAACGCGTTGCTATTAGTAGGTTTTTGTCGCTGTTCACATTCCCTTTTTGTGCAGGGATGATTTTTAAGGATATGGATCAATAAATGACTTTTAATCGGAAAGGAGCTAGAACAGTCTTCACATTTCTTACGTCTTCATATATTTCTTCAGCCTTAAAAAAAAAATCTCAAGGTGTTAGGCACATCTCTTCAGAGCAATTTTAATAAAAGTTAGCAAAACCTAGAAACTCTAGTTTCAAAGATTTTATCAATTCCTCTCAGGGATTACTTTAAAGTATGTCACATTACTGAAAGGTAAAAAGGTTCATTTTAATTATCCTTTTTAATTCTTGACACTACCTTCATTTTCATTCTTATTTTTATCTTTTATTTGCATGTTTTTCTCCATTTTTTCAAAGATGTAGGCTTAGACAGGGATTAAAACAATCCTGCAGAGTAGGAGCGGGGCCACCATATGTTTAAAATCTATGGGCTTTCCAAAAGCAGGTAAATAATGCAGAATATCAGAAAGAAAAATAACAAGATCCCAAACTGCTGCAAAAAAATAAATTCAAAAATTTGTGCAAAGAAAAGGTGCAATTAAAGATGAGTGAACTTGTTCGAAAAACGTTCGCCAATGTCAAATTCAGCACAAATGTAGCACGTTCGGGTTCGTTTTCGCTTTCACGAGAATTTTTTACTCAAATTTGGCAAATTTCAGTCACAGTGCCGTATGATGAGTGGAGTGAATGTGTTTGAGGAGGGTAGGGAATGTGAAGAGATTAGAGGATTTACAGTATGTGTGTGGATTCCAGCTGCCAATCAGGCTTAGAAACCATCTACCACGTCAGGACACAGGGTCTTCTGTGATTGACTGCCAAAGTCACATGTCCCTGGCCATATAAAAAGCAAACATCTTGCTTTGTTGGTGCCATTGTCTCAGTGTCACAGTGCAGAGAAATCACTAGTGCTGCAGCTGAAAGTGAACTTATCAGTGAAATCTATCTTTCAGCCTGAAAGTAGATTTTGCAAAAACTTTGTGGCAGTCTTTGGAGGCCCTATTTGCTACCCCAAATAGTTTGAGCTAAAACTTTGTTTCAGTGGCAAATCAAAAGGGCAGATGTCTACTTAAAAATCATTAGGCCTAATATTGGGGTGCTGCCACAAATCCCAGTTAGCTAATTCAAATAGTTTGTGATGGAGTGCAGCCAAGATGGCCAATTAGCTTTTCAAAATAATTTGTGCTAAAACCATGATTCTGTGGCAAATCAGAAGGCCAGATATCCACTTAGAAATTGTTAGGCCTAGTATTGGGGTGCAACCAGAAGGGCAAATTAGGGAATCCAAATTGTTTATGCTTAACCTGTATTTCAGTGGCAAATCAGAAGGCCAAATTTCGATATTAAAATAGTTGTGCCTAATATTGGGGTGTACACTAGAAGTCCAATTAGCTTTTTCAAATCATCTGTGCTAAAACTGTGTTTTGGTGACAAATCAGAATGCCAGATTTTGATTTAAAAATTGTTAGGCTTAACAGTGGGGTGCAGCCATGAGGCCCAATTGGCTCCTTCAAATTATTTGTGATAAAATTGTGCTTTAGTGGCAATCAGAAGGCCAGATTTCCACTTAAAATCATTAAGTCTAATAGTGGGGTGTAGCCTGGAGTGTCAATTAGCTAATCAAAATAGTTTATGATAAAACTGTGTTTCAGTGGCAAATCAAAAGGCCAGATTTCTACTTAAAAATCGTTATGCCATATATACAATAGGTGTGCTACCACAAGGCCCAATTAGCTACTCCAAATCATTTGTGATAAAACTGTGTGTTCAGTGGCAAATCAGAAGACCAGATTTCCACTTAAAAATCATTCAATCTAATATTGGGGTGCAGCCTCGAGGCCCAATTAGCTAATTCAAATCATTTGTGATAAAACCGTGTTTCAGTGGCAAATGAGAATGCCAGATTTTGATTTAAAGCAAATTAGGCCTAATATTGGGGTGCTGCCACAAATCCCAGTTAGCTAATTCAAATAGTATGTGATGGAGTGCAGCCTAGAGGGCCAATTAGCTTTTCCAAATCATTTGTGCTAAAACCATGATTCTGTGGCAAATCAGAAGGTCAGATATCCACTTAGAAATTGTTAGGCCTAATATTGGGGTGCAACCAGGAGGGCAAATTAGCGAATCCAAATTGTTTATGCTTAACATGTATTTCAGTGGCAAATCAGACGGCCAAATTTCGACATTAAAATAGTTGTGCCTAATATTGGGGTGTACACTAGAAGTCCAATTAGCTTTTTCAAATCATCTGTGCTACAACTGTGTTTCGGTGACAAATCAGAATGCCAGATTTTGATTTAAAACTCATTAGTCCTAATATTGGGGTGCAGCCTAGTCAATTAGCTTTTACAAATAGTTTTTGCTTAAACTATGTGTTAGGAGTCGAGTTTCCTCTGCTGCACAGAGGAAATCTCGATCCGTGTCTGCTGCGGTCTCCCATTCTGCATCGGCCGCAGTGGGGTCTGCTCAGTGGAGACGTCGCTCCCAGCGTCTCACTGAGGCTGATTCTGTGCATAGGGTTACTACTGCCTCTTCTGGCTCTCCTATTGTACCCTGCACTGATCTGCAGCGAGCAGGCTTCTCTGGGGCTAAGTCCCTATTTACACACACTGAGCATGCCCAGGGCAAGATCTCTCAGTGGAGGTCTAGGGTCACATGCTCAGGTACTGCAGCGACTCCCATTGGTCCTTCTCACGGAAGGTCCTGCAGGTACTAGGACTAGTTCTGCTTTGCACACTGAGCATGCCCAGGGCAGGATCTCTCAGTGGAGGTCTAGGGTCACGTGCTCAGGTGCTGCAGCAATTCCATTGGTCCTTCTTTTACAGGTCCTAGACGTGCTGCAGCTATTTAAGGCTCGCATGGCCGCACGGCCATGCGCTAGTATTGTCTAAAGTTATGTGTCTTGCGCCAGTGTGGTCACATGTGAGTGTGTTCAGGGACCCGACTGAAATAAGCCCCTAGAATGCTGGCTCCTCCGGCGAGGAGATTGAGTCTGTGTGTATTCAGGGACCCGGCTGAAATAAGCCTCTAGAATGCAGGCTCCTCCGGCGAGGAGTTTTGTGTAATTGCGTGACCACTTACTGCTCTCTGCTTGGGCAGTTAGCCTGTGCCTCTGTGGAGGCTAACAGGGCACAGTGCTTTCCTTTCTCGGCTATTCAGTGAATTAACTGAGTTAGTCTATACCGCCATATAGCTCCGCCGTTTGCTAGCAGCAGGTACTCCTGCACGGTGGACCCCGGGCTGCGAACGCACCAACATCAATAAAACATCTCTATTTACTCGGTGCGTTCCGCTAGCCCTAACAGAATACTAGCGCCAGGGTCTGGCTAGCAAATGACGGACATTCAGCAATCTTTGCGGTATATCCAGCAGCTGGAGGGTAGGTTGGCGGCTCTCGAGAGCTCAACCTCAGCTGTGGATGTTACCGCAGTTGCTGTACAGGCTGCTAGCGTGGCTGCAGCAACCTTGTCCACTGCCTCCCCTGTTCCGACATTATCTCGCGTCCCGCTGCCAGAAAATTTTTTTGGAGATAGCAAAACTTGTAGGGGATTCGTGAGTCAGTGCTCTATTCACCTCGAGGTCCTGGCTGCACGTTTTCCTACAGAGCGGGCTAAGGTGGGATTTATTGTGTCTCTTTTGTCGGACAGGGCGTTGGAGTGGGCTACGTGGTGGGAGCGTGGTGATCATGTGGTGCAGAGTGCTCCGTTGTTCCTGAGCACTCTGAAAAAGGTCTTTTTAGGACCTCAAGTCACCCATGACACAGCGCTCCAACTACTGGCATTAACTCAGGGTGAGTCCTTGGTCAGCCATTTTTCCATCCACTTCCGTACTTTAGCTTCTGAGCTGGAGTGGTCGGATAAAGCCCTTATCCCCATATTTTGGAGGGGCCTGGCTGACCACGTTAAGAATGCTCTGGCCACTAGGGAGATTCCTGCCACACTGGAGGAGTTAATAACTGTCTCTACTCGTATTGACCTCCGTTTTAATGAGCGGAGGTTGGAGCGAGCCCAGTGTAGGCAGAGGTTTCAGCTGGCTCCCACCTTCGCCAAACCTTTGGAATCTCCAGTCCAGGCATCTGAGTCACATGAGGCCTTAGAGGTGACACGAGCGGGATCCAAGTCTCAGTCCGCCAGTGCACATAAGGTCCGTCATGTTTGCCAGCAGTCAGGACATCTTGCCTCCAAGGGTCCTCAGCGGTCGGGGAGACGTCAGCGTCTAGTGGCAGTTGGAGGAGGTACACTAGACACGGCGATGTTTGCCTCAAGGGGACAATTACCATAGGCCCATCCACTCTTATGGTCGAGCTGTGCGTGGATTCTGGGGCAGAGGGTAACTTTATGTCTTCCGCTTTTGCCCAGCGTCACGCAATACCCTTGGTGATGCTCGCCAAGCCAGTAACCGTTCGAGTGGTAAATGGGTCAACACTACCTTCACAGATTACCCACCAAACCATTCCTTTCACGCTTTCTGTGTCTCCATCACATCAGGAGATAATCTCCCTATTAGTCATTCCTGAGGGAATTGATGAGGTCCTGTTGGGGATACCATGGCTTCGCTACCGTTCTCCTCATATTGAGTGGTCCTCTGGGAGAATTTTGGGATGGAGTAAATCCTGTGAGGGTTGATGTCAGAGGGAGTGCGTTCAGGTTGCTACTACACAGGTACCCGCAGCTCTTTCCTCTCTCCCCAAGCACTATTGGCCCTATGCAGACGTGTTCTCCAAAAGAGCTGCGGAGACCCTTCCACCTCACCGCCCCTATGACTGTCCTATTGACCTCTTGCCTGGTGCTGAGCCTCCCTGGGGTCGAGTCTATCCGTTATCTCTCCCGGAGACGGAGGCAATGTCTCAGTACATCCAAGAGAATCTGGCAAGAGGATTCATTAGGAAGTCAGTGTCACCGGCAGGGGCTGGGTTCTTCTTCGTACAGAAGAAGACTGGAGACTTACGTCCATGCATAGACTACAGGGGTCTTAACGCCATCACCGTTAAGAACAAGTACCCTGTTGTGAATTCTGTGGCTGAGTTCACTTCTGTGGTCACAAGTGGTATTGCAGTCTCTGGGCTTCCTCCCTCAGGTGTTTTGGTGAGCTCGTTGGCTGCCTTGCTATTTAGCTCCACCTGAGTCTGTCTTCCTTGCTCCTTGTCAATGTTCCAGTGTTGGATCTGAGCTACTGCATCTTTCCTTGGGCCTGCTGCTCTGCTAGATAAGTGCTTCTAGTTTGTTTTCTGTTTTTTCTGTCCAGCTTGCTATTATCTTTTGCTGGAAGCTCTGAGAAGCAAAGGGGTGCACCGCCGTGCTGTTAGTTCGGCACGGTGGGTCTTTTTGCCCCTTTGCGTGGTTTTCGTTTTAGGGTTTTTTGTAGACTGCATAGTTCTCTTTGCTATCCTCGCTCTGTCTAGAATATCGGGCCTCACTTTGCTGAATCTATTTCATTCCTACGTTTGTCTTTTCATCTTGCTAACAGTCATTATATGTGGGGGCTGCCTATTCCTTTGGGGTATTTCTCTGAGGTAAGTCAGGCTTGTATTTCTATCTTCAGGCTAGTCAGCTCCTCAGGCAGTGCCGAGTTGCATAGGTAGTTGATAGGCGCAATCCACTGCTGCTTACAGTTGTGTGAGGATAGATCAGGTACTGCAGTCTACAGAGATTCCACGTCTCAGAGCTCGTCCTATTGTTTTTGGTTATTGCCAGATCTCTGTATGTGCGCTGATTACTGCACGCTGTGTTGCCTGATTGCCAGCCATAACAGTACAAGGAGCCATTCAATGATTTCCAATAGAGGGAAAAAAGAAATCCTGACATCATTTTTTTTTCTTAGCTCTGTCTTCAGTCTTTTTTTTCCCCTAGACATTAGAGTGCTTCAGGACACAGCTGTGGACATGGATATTCAGGCTCTGTGCTCCTCAATGGATAATCTCGTTGTAAATGTACAAAAGATTCAAGATACTATTGATCAGAAATCGATGCTAGAACCAAGAATTCCGATTCCTGATTTGTTTTTTGGTGACAGAACTAAGTTCCTGAGCTTCAGAAATAATTGTAAGCTATTTTTGGCCTTGAAACCTCATTCTTCTGGTAATCCTATTCAACAGGTTTTGATTATTATTTCTTTTTTGCGCGGCGACCCACAGGACTGGGCGTTTTCTCTTGCACTAGGAGATTCTGCATTGAGTAATGTTGATGCATTTTTCCAGGCGCTGGGATTGCTTTACGATGAGCCTAATTCAGTGGATCAAGCTGAGAAAAATCTGCTGGCTTTATGCCAGGGTCAGGATGATGTAGAAGTATATTGTCAGAAATTTAGAAAATGGTCAGTACTCACTCTGTGGAATGAATCTGCACTAGCGGCTTTGTTCAGAAAGGGTCTCTCTGAAGCTCTTAAGGATGTAATGGTGGGATTTCCTATGCCTGCTGGTTTGAATGAGTCTATGTCCTTGGCCATTCAGATCGGTCGTCGCTTGCGCGAGCGTAAATCTGTGCACCATCTGGCGGTATTGTCTGAGAGTAAGCCTGAGCCTATGCAGTGCGACAGGACTATGACTAAAGTAGAACGGCACGAACACAGACGTCTGAACAGACTGTGTTTCTATTGTGGTGATTCTACTCATGCTATTTCTAATTGTCCTAAACGCACTAGGCGGTTCGATAGCTCTGCCGTTATTGGTACTGTACAGTCCAAATTCCTTTTGTCCATTACCTTAATGTGCTCTTTGTCATCATATTCTGTCATGGCGTTTGTGGATTCAGGCGCTGCCCTGAATCTGATGGATTTGGATTATGCTAAACGTTGTGGATTTTTCTTGGAGCCTTTGCGGTGTCCTATTCCGTTGAGAGGAATTGATGCTACACCTTTGGCCAAGAATAAGCCTCAGTACTGGGCCCAGCTGACCATGTGCATGGCTCCTGCACATCAGGAAGTTATTCGCTTTTTGGTACTGCATAATTTGCATGATGTGGTCGTGTTGGGGTTGCCATGGCTACAAACCCATAATCCAGTATTGGATTGGAACTCTATGTCGGTAACCAGCTGGGGTTGTCAGGGAGTACATGGTGATGTTCCATTTTTGTCTATTTCATCATCCATTCCTTCTGACATCCCAGAGTTCTTGTCGGACTTTCAGGATGTATTTGAAGAGTCCAAGTCTGATGCCCTACCTCCGCATAGGAATTGTGATTGTGCTATCGATTTGATTCCTGGTAGTAAATTCCCTAAGGGTCGTTTATTTAATTTGTCCGTACCTGAACACACCGCTATGCGCAGTTATGTGAAGGAGTCCCTGGAGAAGGGACATATTCGCCCATCGTCGTCACCATTGGGAGCAGGGTTCTTTTTTGCAGCCAAGAAGGATGGTTCGCTAAGACCGTGTATTGATTACCGCCTTCTTAATAAGATCACTGTTAAGTTTCAGTATCCCTTGCCATTGATTTCTGACTTGTTTGCTCGGATTAAGGGGGCTAGTTGGTTTACTAAGATTGATCTTCGTGGTGCGTATAATCTGGTGAGAATCAGGCAGGGAGATGAATGGAAAACGGCATTTAATACGCCCGAGGGTCATTTTGAGTATCTGGTGATGCCGTTCGGACTTGCCAATGCTCCATCTGTTTTTCAGTCTTTTATGCATGACATTTTCCGTGAGTATCTGGATAAATTCTTGATTGTTTACTTGGATGACATTTTGATCTTCTCAGATGATTGGGAGTCTCATGTGAAGCAAGTCAGAATGGTTTTCCAGGTACTGCGTGCTAATTCCTTGTTCGTGAAGGGATCAAAGTGTCTCTTCGGTGTGCAGAAAGTTTCATTTTTGGGGTTCATCTTTTCCCCTTCTACTATCGAGATGGATCCGGTTAAGGTTCAGGCCATCCAGGATTGGACTCAGCCGACATCTCTAAAAAGTTTGCAGAAATTCCTGGGCTTTGCTAATTTTTATCGTCGCTTCATCTGTAATTTTTCTAGCATTGCCAGACCATTGACCGATTTGACCAAGAAGGGTGCTGATTTGGTTAATTGGTCTTCTGCTGCCGTGGAAGCTTTTCAGGAGTTGAAGCGTCGTTTTTGCTGTGCCCCTGTGTTGTGTCAACCTGATGTTTCTCTTCCGTTCCAGGTCGAGGTTGATGCTTCTGAGATTGGTGCAGGGGCGGTTTTGTCACAGAGAGGTTCTGGTTGCTCAGTGTTCAAACCATGTGCTTTCTTTTCCAGGAAATTTTCTGCTGCTGAGCGTAATTATGATGTGGGCAACCGAGAGTTGCTGGCCATGAAGTGGGCATTCGAGGAGTGGCGTCATTGGCTTGAGGGTGCTAAGCATCGCGTGGTGGTTTTGACTGATCATAAGAACCTTACTTATCTTGAGTCTGCCAAGCGCTTGAATCCTAGACAGGCCCGTTGGTCGTTATTTTTTGCTCGTTTTGATTTTGTGATTTCATACCTTCCGGGCTCTAAAAATGTGAAGGCGGATGCTCTGTCTAGGAGTTTTGTGCCCGACTCTCCGGGGTTATCTGAGCCGGCGAGTATCCTCAAGGAAGGAGTCATTGTGTCTGCCATCTCCCCTGATTTGCGGAGAGTGTTGCAGAAATTTCAGGCTAATAAACCTGATCGTTGTCCGGCCGAGAAACTGTTCGTCCCTGATAGGTGGACTAGTAAAGTTATCTCTGAACTTCATTGTTTGGTGCTGGCCGGTCATCCAGGAATCTTTGGTACCAGGGAGTTGGTTGCTAGATCCTTCTGGTGGCCATCTCTGTCACGGGATGTGCGTGCTTTTGTGCAGTCCTGTGGAATTTGTGCTAGGGCTAAGCCCTGCTGTTCACGTGCCAGTGGGTTGCTTTTGCCCTTGCCGGTCCCGAAGAGGCCTTGGACACATATTTCGATGGATTTCATTTCTGACCTTCCCGTTTCTCAAAAAATGTCTGTCATTTGGGTGGTCTGTGATCGCTTTTCTAAAATGGTCCATCTGGTGCCCTTGGTTAAATTGCCTTCCTCCTCTGATTTGGTGCCTTTGTTCTTCCAGCATGTGGTTCGTTTACATGGCATTCCTGAGAATATTGTTTCTGACAGAGGTTCCCAGTTTGTCTCGAGGTTCTGGCGAGCCTTTTGTGGTAGGATGGGCATTGACCTATCTTTTTCCTCGGCCTTCCATCCTCAGACTAATGGCCAGACCGAACGAACCAATCAGACCTTGGAAACATATCTGAGATGTTTTGTTTCCGCTGACCAGGATGATTGGGTGTCATTTTTGCCGTTGGCTGAGTTCGCCCTTAATAATCGGGCCAGCTCGGCTACCTTGGTCTCTCCATTTTTCTGCAATTCTGGGTTCCATCCTCGTTTCTCTTCAGGACAGGTTGAGTCTTCGGACTGTCCTGGTGTGGATTATGTGGTGGACAGGTTGCAGCAGATCTGGACTCAGGTAGTGGACAATTTGACCTTGTCCCAGGAGAAGGCTCAGCTTTTCGCTAATCGCAGACGCCGTGTGGGACCCCGACTTCGTGTTGGGGATCTGGTTTGGTTATCTTCTCGTCATATACCTATGAAGGTTTCCTCTCCTAAATTTAAACCTCGTTTTATTGGTCCGTATAGGATTTCTGAGATTCTCAATCCGGTGTCTTTTCGTCTGACCCTCCCAGACTCCTTTTCCATACATAATGTATTCCATAGGTCGTTGTTGAGGAGATACGTGGCACCTATGGTTCCATCTGTGGAGCCTCCTGCCCCTGTTTTGGTGGAGGGGGAATTGGAGTATATTGTGGAGAAGATTTTGGATTCTCGTGTCTCTAGACGGAAACTCCAGTATCTGGTCAAATGGAAGGGTTATGCTCAGGAAGATAATTCCTGGGTTTTTGCCTCTGATGTCCATGCCCCAGATCTTGTTCGTGCCTTTCATGTGGCTCATCCTGGTCGGCCTGGGGGTTCTGGTGAGGGTTCGGTGACCCCTCCTCAAGGGGGGGGTACTGTTGTGAATTCTGTGGCTGAGTTCACTTCTGTGGTCACAAGTGGTATTGCAGTCTCTGGGCTTCCTCCCTCAGGTGTTTTGGTGAGCTCGTTGGCTGCCTTGCTATTTAGCTCCACCTGAGTCTGTCTTCCTTGCTCCTTGTCAATGTTCCAGTGTTGGATCTGAGCTACTGCATCTTTCCTTGGGCCTGCTGCTCTGCTAGATAAGTGCTTCTAGTTTGTTTTCTGTTTTTTCTGTCCAGCTTGCTATTATCTTTTGCTGGAAGCTCTGAGAAGCAAAGGGGTGCACCGCCGTGCTGTTAGTTCGGCACGGTGGGTCTTTTTGCCCCTTTGCGTGGTTTTCGTTTTAGGGTTTTTTGTAGACTGCATAGTTCTCTTTGCTATCCTCGCTCTGTCTAGAATATCGGGCCTCACTTTGCTGAATCTATTTCATTCCTACGTTTGTCTTTTCATCTTGCTAACAGTCATTATATGTGGGGGCTGCCTATTCCTTTGGGGTATTTCTCTGAGGTAAGTCAGGCTTGTATTTCTATCTTCAGGCTAGTCAGCTCCTCAGGCAGTGCCGAGTTGCATAGGTAGTTGATAGGCGCAATCCACTGCTGCTTACAGTTGTGTGAGGATAGATCAGGTACTGCAGTCTACAGAGATTCCACGTCTCAGAGCTCGTCCTATTGTTTTTGGTTATTGCCAGATCTCTGTATGTGCGCTGATTACTGCACGCTGTGTTGCCTGATTGCCAGCCATAACAGTACCCATTACCCCTGATATCTGAAATTTTTGATAGGCTATGGGGAGCAAGGGTATTTACAAAGTTATATCTGCGGGATGCTTACAACCTGATTCGCATCCATGAGGGGGATGAATGGAAGATGGCTTTTAACACCAGGGATGGGCACTATGAATATCTGGTGATGCCCTTTGGGCTCTGTAATGCCCCAGCCGTTTTCCAAGACTTTGTGAACGACATCTTCCGGGATATGCTCACCACCTCGGTCGTAGTCTATCTGGATGATATTCTCATCTACTCTCCAGATATTGACTCCCATCGGAGAGATATTCGCAAAGTCTTCGACCACTTACGGGCAAACTCCCTCTATGCCAAGTTGGAGAAGTGTGTGTTTGAGCAGGAGTCCTTGCCTTTCCTTGGTTATATCATCTTTGCCCAGGGTTTGGCTATGGATCCTGCCAAGTTACAGGCTGTAATGGACTGGCAGGAACCCCATTCTCTTAAAGCGGTGCAGTGCTTTATGGGGTTCATTAATTACTATCGCCAGTTCATTCCACACTTCTCAGCTTTGGTAGCTCCCTTGGTTGCCCTCACCAAGAAGGGAGCAAATCCCATGTTGTGGTCAGAGGAGGTCTCCAAAGCCTTTATCTCGATTAAGTCACACTTCGCTAGCGCTCCTATCCTACATCGCCCCGATGTAGATGAACCATTTATCTTGGAGGTGGATGCCTCATCCGTTGGTGCTGGAGCAGTCCTTTTCCAAAAGGATGCTCAAGGTCGGAAGCATCCATGCTTCTTCTTCTCCAAGACCTTCACACCAGCGGAGAGGAATTATTCCATCGGGGACAGGGAGTTGCTAGCCATGAAGTTGGCTTTTTCAGAGTGGAGACACCTCTTGGAGGGAGCTCGCTTTCCCTTCCAAGTCTTCACTGACCACAAGAACTTGGTGTATATACAGACGGCCCAGCGGCTGAATTCTCGCCAGGCTAGATGGTCCCTGTTCTTCTCCCGGTTCCATTTTATTCTCCATTTTCTCTCCGGGGAGATGAACGTTCGTGCCGACGCTCTCTCCCGCTCCGTAGTGTCATCTGAGGAGGAGGAGCCTCGGCTTATTGTCCCTTCTGAGAGCCTGAGAACTGTAGCTCCGGTTTCGCTACAGTCTCTGCCCCCGGGCAAGACTTTCGTGCCAGCTAACTTGCAACCGGAGGTTCTCTCTTGGGCTCACTCCTCCAGAGTGGGTGGGCATTTTGGGACCAAGAGGACATCTGAGCTTTTGGCGAGAACATACTGGTGGCCGCATATGGCCCGAGATGTCAGGGACTATATTCAGGCCTGCTTTTTTTGCGCCCAGAATCGGTCTCCTCGGCAACGGCCTGCTGGGTTGCTTTACCCTCTACCGGTGGCAGACAGGCCCTGGGAAATGGTCGGGATGGACTTTGTGGTGGTCTTACCCAAGTCGCGTGGCTGCTCCGTTATTTGGGTTGACACCGACGATTTCTCTAAGATGGTGCATTTGGTGCCGCTTCCTCGGTTACCTTCTGCACGAGCCTTGGCGGTGTTGTTCATTGAGCACATTTTCCGATTACATGGTATGCCTGATAAGATTGTCAGCGATCGGGGTCCCCAGTTCGCGTCTCAGTCTTGGAGAGAGCTCTGCCGTTTACTCAGCATAGAGTTGAACCTCTCCTCTGCATACCATCCCGAGACGAATGGGTTGGTGGAGAGAACCAACCAGACTCTGGTGACATATTTGCGACATTTCGTCTCTGCTAGGCAGGATGACTGGGCATCTTTGCTTCCTTGGGCGGAATTTGCCTTGAACAACGCCGTAGCCGATTCCACTGGTCAGACTCCTTTTCTCCTTAATTACGGCCAGCATCCGCGTGTCCCTGTGCCCATGCCCGTGTCATCCACCGATTCTAGGGTGGCAGACTGGGCGGTGGAGGCAAGTGACATCTGGGACCGCACACAGGATGCCATCCGGGCCTCCAAGGAGAGAATGAGGGTTTCGGCTGATACACACCGGTGCCCCGCTCCGATCTTTGCTCCTGGCGACTTAGTGTGGCTCTCCGCCCGTAACATCATGCTGCGAGTTGAGTCCACTAAGTTTGCTCCTCACTACATTGGCCCGTTTAAGGTTCTGGAACAGGTCAACCCTGTGGTCTACCGTTTGGCTATTCATCCATGCCTTGGTATCACTGATACTTTCCACGTTTCCCTCTTAAAGCCCGTTCATTTGTCCCGGTTTTCTGAGTCTTCTGCCGGGACATCGGGTTCATCCACGGATGAGTTTGAGGTGAATGCTATCGTGGGGTGCAAGGTGGTACGTGGCAAGAAATTTTATCTGGTGGACTGGAAGGGTCACGGCCCAGAGGATAGAACCTGGGAGCCTGTTGAGCACATTCGGGCTCCGCTGCTTATTGCAGCTTTTGAGCATAGCGAGGCTCAAGGAGGGGTGGCCCTAGGAGGGGGGTAATGTTAGGAGTCGAGTTTCCTCTGCTGCACAGGGGGAATCTCGATCCGTGTCTGCTGCGGTCTCCCATTCTGCATCGGCCGCAGTGGGGTCTGCTCAGTGGAGACGTCGCTCCCAGCGTCTCGCTGAGGCTGATTCTGTGCATAGGGTTACTACTGCCTCTTCTGGCTCTCTTATTGTACCCTGCACTGATCTGCAGCGAGCAGGCTTCTCTGGGGCTAAGTCCCTATTTACACACACTGAGCATGCCCAGGGCAAGATCTCTCAGTGGAGGTCTAGGGTCACATGCTCAGGTACTGCAGCGACTCCCATTGGTCCTTCTCACGGAAGGTCCTGCAGGTACTAGGACTAGTTCTGCTTTGCACACTGAGCATGCCCAGGGCAGGATCTCTCAGTGGAGGTCTAGGGTCACGTGCTCAGGTGCTGCAGCAATTCCATTGGTCCTTCTTTCACAGGTCCTAGACGTGCTGCAGCTATTTAAGGCTCGCATGGCCGCACGGCCATGCGCTAGTATTGTCTAAAGTTATGTGTTTTGCGCCAGTGTGGTCACATGTGAGTGTGTTCAGGGACCCAGCTGAAATAAGCCCCTAGAATGCTGGCTCCTCCGGCGAGGAGATTGAGTCTGTGTGTATTCAGGGACCAGGCTGAAATAAGCCCCTAGAATGCTGGCTCCTCCGGCGAGGAGTTTTGTGTAATTGCGTGACCACTTACTGCTCTCTGTTTGGGCAGTTAGCCTGTGCCTCTGTGGAGTCTAACAGGGCACAGTGCTTTTCACGGCTATTCAGTGAATTAACTGAGTTAGTCTATACCGCCATATAGCTCCGCCGTTTGCTAGCAGCAGGTACTCCTGCACGGTGGACCCCAGGCTGCGAACGCACCAACATCAATAAAACATCTCTATTTACTCGGTGCGTTCCGCTAGCCCTAACACTATGCTTCAGAGGCAAATCAGAAGGTCAGATTTCCACTTAAAAATCGTTAGACCTAATATTGGGATGCAGCCACGAGGCCCAATTAGCTAATTCAAATCATTTGTGATAAAATTGTGTTTCAGTGGCAAATCAGAATATCAGATTTTGACTTAAAACTCATTAATCCTGATATTAGGGTACAGCCTGTAGAGCAAATTAGCTATTTCAAAATGTTTGTGCTAAAACTGTGCTTCAGTGGCAAATCAGAAGGACAGATTTCGACTTAAAAATTGTTGTACCTACTATTGGGGTGTAGTCTAGATGTCCAATTAGCTTTTTCAAAAAGTCTGTGCTAAAACTGTGTTTCGGTGGCAAATCAGAAGGTGAGATATCTACTTACAAATCAATAGATAACCAATCAAGCTATAAACAAGCATAATAGAGTGGAATTAAATGGAGGAACCCTCCACCGATATCATCAGTATATTAATTTAGGTAATCCCACAAAAAAATGTATTGAACTGTAATGCGGGCCAACTGCAAAAAATTAACAATAGACAATAGCAAAAAAGTAAAAACAGTCATAAAGCCCGTATATAAATTTTTCAATATTAAATCTTTATTGATATAAAAAAAAACAGGACGGGGGACACAACAGGGCTAAAACCAGTAAAAGTGTCTACAACATCCCAACAACACCAGGGACAGGCATGCTGCAAGTGACCATTATTAGTATAGAGCATTTAGCACAATGCAGTCCAAATATATAAACAACACGTTTCAGTCAGAAGACCTTTCTCAAGGGGTGTCTTCTGACCGGAACGTGCGTCGGGGTGGATGGTCATGCTGCAGTGATCATACATCTACAACTTTCTTAAGGTACGAGTATTGATTATGATGTTTGCACACTTTGGGGTGCATATTGTTATGCATTGTTTATATATTTGGACTGCATTGTGCTAAATACTCTATACTAATATTGGTCACTTGCAGCATGCCTGTCCCTGGTGTTGCTGGGATGTTGTAGACACTTTTACTGGTTTTAGCCCTGCTGTGCCCCCCTTCCTGTTTTTTTTTTATATGAATAAAGATTTAATATCGGAAAATTTATATATGGGCTTTTTTTGTTTTTTGCTATTGTCTATTGTTACAAATCATTAGGCCTAATATGGAGTGCAGCCGTGAGGTCCAATTGACTACTCCAAACCATTTGTGATAAAACTGTGTTTCAGTGGCAAATCAGAAGACCAGATTTCCACTTATAAATAATTCGGTCTAAAATTGGGGTGCAGCCGCGAGACCCAATTAGCTAATTCAAATGATTTGTGATATAACTGTGTTTCAGTGGCAAATGAGAAGGCCAGATTTAAACTGCAAATGTATTAGTCCTAATTAGGGTTGAGCGACTTTTAGTTTTTTAGGGTCGAGTCGGGTTTCGCGAAACCCGACTATCTCAAAAGTCGAGTCGAGTGAAATCGGCCGATTATCGCGAAAAGTCGGGGATCGACCGAAACACGAAACCCAATGCAAGTCAATGGGGGAGCATAGTCGGCAGTGAGTGGAGGCCAGGAAAACACCTACAGTGCCCATTTTAATGGCAAAAACATCCATTCTTGTTACTGAAGCTTGTCAATCTTAATTTACCTTATAATAATAGTAAGGCATTGGAAATTGGGGGTCATTTGGCTAAAGTTGTGGGGGATAGGGCTGGTTCAAGTATTTAGTGGGCCCAGGAAATCTGGACCACGTCACGGCAGTGGAGCAGGGAGAGGTAAGTATTTAAACTTTGCAAGTGCTGTGATCCTGAGCAAGCAGGGGGGGCCCACTCATTGGCATTGGCACTGGCAGAGGGCCCCTCAAAGTACGGCTGTGTGTTTGCACGGCGGGGGCGCCTCCCACAGGCAGCGACACTTTTACGTACTATGAGGGGCCTTGTGCCAGTGACGTCGCCAACGAGTATTCTCCCCCCACCTGATGAAGGAACCTGCACTTTCATCTGCACCTTCCTCTTTGTCCCCATGTAAGTTGGTATGATATGCGGGAAGGGGAACCTGACTTTCAGCAGGGTCACATTCTGGCTGTGTAGCGTGCATGGGGAATGTAGCGTTCTGGGTCAATGTACCAGCAGACTCATCTATCACTGGCTGGGCAATGGGCAATGGGCAGGATGAGGAGGAAACACAGATATAGGCCCAAATAATAAAGTGGGCTAATTGCAGTTCAAAATTGGTAACAGGACTAACCAGGGGGCGATGCTTTGTTCAGTGGAGTACAACTGTAATGAGAGGCTGACACAGTGAGTAGGCCCAAATCAGTAAGTAGGCTAAATGCAGTTCAAAATTGGTAACAGAAGTAAACAGGCGGCACTGGTTTGTTCAGTGTAGGAGAACATCAAGGAGCGGCAGACACCGTTAGTGGGGCCAACAAAACAAGTAGGCCAAATGCAGTGTTATATTAAAAACAATTTAACGAGAGCCTGAAGATAGAAGCTAGGGAAAGGCAACCTGGAGAATACCTTGGAGCGGAAGACACCGTTTGTAGAACCCAGTCCCAACTTGTAGGCCTAATGCAGTGTTGTTGCAACAACTACTTAACGAGAGCTTGAAGATAGAAGCTAGGGAGAGGCAACCTGGAGAACACCTTGGAGTGGCAGACACCGTCTCTACAACCCAGACCCAACTTGTAGGCCTAATGCAGTGTTGTTTCAACAACTACTTAACGAGAGCTTGAAGATAGAAGCTAGGGAGAGGCAACCTGGATAATACTTTGGAGCGGCAGACACCGTCTCTACATCCCAGACCCAACTTGTAGGCCTAATGCAGTGTTGTTTCAACAACTACTTAACGAGAGCCTGAAAATAGAATTTCAGGACAGGAAACCAGGAGAACAGTACGGAGCGGCATACACCGTTAGTAGGCCCCAACCACACTAGTAGGCCAAATTCAGTGTAATATTAACAACTACTTAACAAGAGCCTGAAAATGGAAGTTCAGGACAGGAAACAAGGAGAACAGCATGGAGCGGCATACACCGTTAGTAGGCCCCAACCACACTAGTAGGCCAAATGCAGTTGTTCCATTTAACAACTATTTAACATGAGCCTGAAGATAGAAGCTCAGGAATGGCAACCAGGAGAACACCTTGAAGCAGCAGACACTGTTAGTAGGCTGTTATGATCTGGTGGTTTAGGAACAACATGAGACAAGCTCTGAAGGAGGTGGTATCTGTACTGACCGCAGACCCTGAACCTAGCAGCGCAACTAGAAATAGCCGTGGGGGGTACCTGACGCTCCCTAGACCCCTCGGCACAGCCTAAGATCTAACTTACCCTAAAGATGGAAACAGGAAACCTATCTTGCCTCAGAGAAAATCCCCAAAGGAAAGATAGCCCCCCACAAATATTGACAGTGAGAGGAGGGGAAAATAACATACGCAGAGATGAAATCAGATTTTAGCATAGGAGGCCAGTCTAGCTTGATAGATAGGACAGGAAAGGATACTGTGCGGTCAGTATAAAAACTACAAAACAATCCACACAGAGTTTACAAAATCTCCACACCTGACTAAAGGTGTGGAGGGTAAATCTGCTTCCCAGAGCTTCCAGCTAACAGAAAAAAATCCATAATGACAAGCTGGACAAAAATAGAATGCACAGAACAATAAGTCCACAACATGTGGACTGAAATGAGCAAAGCCAGAACTTATCTTAGCAGAACTGGTCAGGAAACCAGGAGAATCCAAGCAGAGATGTGAATCCAGCCAGAAAACATTGACAAGTGGCATAGGCTGAAGACTAGAGCCAGGTTAAATAGCAGAGCCAGGAGAGACGATTAGTGAAAGCAGCTGCTAAAGCTAAACCCAAGGAGTAGCAGTTCCACTCAAACCACCAGAGGGAGCTCAAGGGCAGAATTCACAAAAGTGCCATTTACAACCCCCGGAGGGAGCCCAAGAACGGAATTCACAACAGTACCCCCCCCTTGAGGAGGGGTCACCGAACCCTCACCAGAGCCCCCAGGCCAATCAGGACGAGCCAAGTGAAAAGCACGAACCAAATCGATAGCATGGACATCGGAGGCAACAACCCAAGAATTATCCTCCTGGCCATAACCCTTCCACTTGACAAGATACTGGAGCCTCCGCCTCGAAAAACGAGAATCCAAAATCTTCTCTACCTCATATTCCAACTCTCCCTCAACCAACACAGGGGCAGGAGGGTCAACCGAGGGAACAACGGGCGCCACATAACTCCGCAACAAAGATCTATGGAAAACATTATGAATGGCAAAAGAGGCTGGAAGAGCCAAATGAAAAGAGACCGGATTAATAATTTCAGAAATTTTATAAGGACCAATAAACCGAGGCTTAAACTTAGGAGAAGAAACCTTCATAGGAACATGACGAGAAGACAACCAAACCAAATCCCCCACACGAAGCCGGGGACCAACACGCCGATGGTCGGTTAGCAAAACGTTGAGCCCTTTCCTCAGACAACGTCAAATTGTCCACCACATGAGTCCAAATCTGCTGCAGCCTGTCCACCACAGAATTAACACCAGGACAATCAGAAGGCTCAACCTGCCCAGAAGAAAAACGAGGGTGAAAACCAAAATTACAAAAGAAAGGTGAAACCAAAGTAGCCGAACTAGCCCGATTATTAAGGGCAAACTCGGCCAATGGCAAGAAAGACACCCAATCATCCTGATCAGCAGACACAAAGCATCTCAAATAGGTCTCCAATGTCTGATTAGTTCGCTCAGTTTGGCCATTAAGGTACCTTCACACATAACGATATCGTTAACGATATCGTTGCTATTTGTGACGTAGCAACGATATCGTTAATGAAATCGTTATGTGTGACAGCGACCAACGATCAGGCCCCTGCTGGGAGATCGTTGGTCGATGAATAAAGTCCAGAACTTTATTTCGTTGCTGGACTCCTGCTGACATCGCTGGATCGGCGTGTGAGACACCGATCCAGCGATGTCTTCACTGGTAACCAGGGTAAACATCGGGTAACTAAGCGCAGGGCCGCGCTTAGTAAGCCGATGTTTACCCTGGTTACCATGCTAAAAGTAAAAAAAAACAAACACTACATACTTACCTACAGCCGTCTGTCCTCCAGCGCTGTGCTCTGCTCTCCTCCTGTACTGTCTGGGAGCCGGAAAGCAGAGCGGTGACGTCACCGCTCTGCTTTCCGGCTCCCAGACAGTACAGGAGGAGTGCAGAGAAGCAGAGCGCAGCGCTGGAGGACAGACGGCTGTAGGTAAGTATCTAGTGTTTGTTTTTTTTTACTTTTAGCATGGTAACCAGGGTAAACATCGGGTTACTAAGCGCGGCCCTGCGCTTAGTTACCCGATGTTTACCCTGGTTACCGGCATCGTTGGTCGCTGGAGAGCGGTCTGTGTGACAGCTCTCCAGCGACCAAACAGCGACGCTGCAGCAATCCGGATCGTTGTCGGTATCGCTGCAGCGTCGCTTAATGTGAAGGGGCCTTTAGTCTGAGGATGAAACGCCGAAGAAAAAGATAAATCAATGCCCATCCTAGCACAAAAGGCCCGCCAAAATCTAGAGACAAACTGAGAACCTCTGTCAGACACAATATTCTCCGGAATGCCATGCAAATGAACCACATGCTGAAAAAACAATGGAACCAGATCTGAGGAGGAAGGCAACTTAGGCAAAGGTACCAAATGGACCATTTTAGAGAACCGGTCACAAACAACCCAGATAACAGACATCTTCTGGGAAACAGGAAGATCCGAAATGAAATCCATGGAAATATGCATCCAGGGCCTCTCAGGGACCGGCAAAGGCAAAAGCAACCCACTAGTGCGGGAACAGCAAGGCTTGGCCCGGGCGCAAGTCCCACAGGACTGCACAAAAGCACGCACATCGCGAGACAAGGAAGGCCACCAAAAGGACCTAGCAACCAAATCTCTGGTACCAAAAATCCCAGGATGACCAGCCAATACTGAACAATGAACCTCAGAAATTACCTTACTTGTCCATCTATCAGGAACAAACAGCTTCCCCACTGGACAGCGGTCAGGCCTATCAGCCTGAAATTCCTGAAGCACCCGGCGCAAATCAGGGGAGATAGCAGAAAGAATCACCCCCTCCTTAAGAATGCCAACTGGCTCAAGGACTCCAGGAGAATCAGGCGAAAAACTCCTAGAGAGGGCATCAGCCTTAACATTCTTAGATCCCGGAAGATACGAGACCACAAAATCAAAACGGGAGAAAAACAGGGACCATCGAGCCTGTCTAGGATTCAGCCGCTTGGCCGACTCGAGGTAAATCAGATTCTTATGATCGGTCAGGACCACAACACGGTGTTTAGCTCCCTCAAGCCAATGTCGCCACTCCTCAAACGCCCACTTCATAGCCAACAACTCCCGATTGCCGACATCATAATTGCGTTCCGCAGGCAAAAACTTTCTGGAAAAAAAAGCACACGGTTTCATCAAAGAACCATCAGACTCCCTCTGAGACAAGACAGCCCCTACCCCGATCTCAGAAGCGTCGACCTCAACCTGAAAATTAAGAGAAACATCCAGTTGATGCAACACAGGGGCAGAAGTAAATCGGCGTTTAAGCTCCTGAAAGGCCTCAACAGCCTCAGAGGACCAATTCGTCACATCAGCGCCTTTCTTCGTCAAATCAGTAAGGGGCTTAACCACACTGGAAAAGTTGGCAATGAAACGGCGATAGAAATTAGCAAAGACCAAAAATTTTTGAAGGCTCTTCACAGATGTGGGTTGAATCCAGTCATGAATAGCTTGGACCTTAACAGGATCCATTTCCATAGACGAGGGAGAAAAAATAAAACCCAAAAAAGAGACCTTCTGAACTCCGAATAACCTCTTAGACCCCTTCACAAATAAAGCGTTATCACGAAGGATCTGGAATACCATCCTGACCTGCTTCACATGAGACTCCCAATCATTGGAAAAAATCAAAATATCATCCAAATATACGACCATGAATTTATCAAGATAATTGCGGAAAATATCATGCATGAAAGACTGGAACACAGATGGAGCATTAGAGAGCCCAAATGGCATCACAAGGTATTCAAAATGGCCTTCGGGCGTATTAAATGCAGTTTTCCATTCGTCACCCTGTTTAATATGAACAAGATTATATGCCCCTCGGAGGTCAATCTTAGTAAACCAACTAGCCCCCTTAATCTGAGCAAACAAATCAGTAAGCAAAGGCAAGGGGTATTGGAATTTGACCGTGATCTTATTAAGAAGACGATAATCAATACAGGGTCTCAAGGAGCCATCCTTCTTAGCAACAAAAAAGAAACCCGCTCCCAATGGTGACAAAGAGGGCCGAATATGCCCTTTCTCCAAAGATTCCTTAACATAGCTCCACATGGCGGCATGCTCTGGCACAGACAGATTGAAAAGTCGGCCCTTAGGGAACTTACAACCAGGAATCAAGTTAATAGCACAATCACAGTCCCTATGTGGAGGAAGGGAACTGGACTTGGGCTCATCAAATACATCCTGGAAATCCGACAAAAACTCAGGGACCTCAAAAGAGGGGGAAGAGGAAATTGACATCAAAGGAACGTCACTATGTACCCCTTGACAACCCCAACTAGTCACAGACATAGTTTTCCAATCCAGCACCGGATTATGTTCCTGTAACCATGGAAATCCCAGCACAACAACATCATGCAGGTTATGCAACACCAGAAAACGGCAATCTTCCTGATGTGCAGGAGCCATGTACATAGTCATCTGTGTCCAGTACTGAGGTTTATCCTTGGCCAAGGGTGTAGCATCAATTCCCCTCAAAGGAATAGGGCTCTGCAAAGGCTGCAAGGAAAAACCACAGCGCCTGGCGAATTCTAAGTCCATTAAGTTCAGGGCAGCGCCTGAATCCACAAATGCCATGACAGAAAAGGACGACAATGAGCAAATCAGGGTCACAGATAAGAGAAATTTAGGCTGCATAGTACTAATGGTAACAGACCTAGCGACTCTCTTAGTACGCTTAAGGCAATCAGAGATAACATGAGCCGAATCACCACAGTAAAAACACAGCCTATTCTGACGTCTGAATTCCTGCCGTTCTATTCTAGTCAAAATCCTATCACATTGCATAGGTTCAGGACTACGCTCAGAGGATACTACCATATGGTGCACTGCTTTGCGCTCGCGCAGACGCCGATCAATCTGAATGGCTAGAGACATAGATTTGTTCAAACCGGCAGGCGTAGGAAAGCCCACCATAACATCTTTAAGGGTTTCAGAAAGACCTTTTCTGAAAATAGCAGCCAGAGCCTCTTCATTCCATTTAGTGAGCACAGACCATTTTCTAAATTTCTGGCAGTATAACTCTGCCGCTTCCTGACCTTGACACAGGGCCAACAGTGATTTCTCAGCATGCTCGACAGAGTTAGGTTCGTCATATAATAATCCGAGAGCTTGAAAAAATGCGTCTACATTCAATAATGCCGGATCCCCTGTTTCAAGAGAAAAAGCCCAGTCTTGCGGATCACCACGCAGCAAGGATATGATGATTTTCACCTGCTGAATGGGATCACCTGAAGAACGGGGTTTCAAAGCAAAAAACAATTTGCAGTTATTTTTAAAGTTCAAAAACTTGGATCTGTCCCCAAAGAACAAATCCGGAGTAGGAATTCTGGGCTCTAAAGCTGGAGTCTGAACAACATAGTCCTGGATACTCTGTACTCGTGCAGCCAGTTGATCCACACGAGAAAACAAACCCTGAGCATCCATGCCAGAGCATATATCCTGAACCACCCAGATATCAAGAGGAAAAAAGAGGCAAACCAGAGCACAGAAAAAAAAAATGGTTCAGAACTTTCTTTTCCTTCTTTTGAGATACATTTAATTCATTTTTGGCCACTTGTACTGTTATGATCTGGTGGTTTAGGAACAACATGAGACAAGCTCTGAAGGAGGTGGTATCTGTACTGACCGCAGACCCTGAACCTAGCAGCGCAACTAGAAATAGCCGTGGGGGGTACCTGACGCTCCCTAGACCCCTCGGCACAGCCTAAGATCTAACTTCCCCTAAAGATGGAAACAGGAAACCTATCTTGCCTCAGAGAAAATCCCCAAAGGAAAGATAGCCCCCCACAAATATTGACTGTGAGAGGAGGGGAAAATAACATACGCAGAGATGAAATCAGATTTTAGCATAGGAGGCCAGTCTAGCTTGATAGATAGATCAGGAAAGGATACTGTGCGGTCAGTATAAAAACTACAAAACAATCCACACAGAGTTTACAAAATCTCCACACCTGACTAAAGGTGTGGAGGGTAAATCTGCTTCCCAGAGCTTCCAGCTAACAGAAAAAAATCCATAATGACAAGCTGGACAAAAATAGAATGCACAGAACAATAAGTCCACAACATGTGGACTGAAATGAGCAAAGCCAGAACTTATCTTAGCAGAACTGGTCAGGAAACCAGGAGAATCTAAGCAGAGATGTGAATCCAGCCAGAAAACATTGACAAGTGGCATAGGCTGAAGACTAGAGCCAGGTTAAATAGCAGAGCCAGGAGAGACGATTAGTGAAAGCAGCTGCTAAAGCTAAACCCAAGGAGTAGCAGTTCCACTCAAAACCACCGGAGGGAGCCCAAGAACGGAATTCACAACAGTAGGCCCCAACCAAACTAGTAGTCCCACTGCATTTGTTAAATTCCGATAGGCTGAAAACCTGATAATTGCAGGTATTTTTTTAAAGAGTACAGCTGTATTGAGTGGTGCTGCCATACACTGTTAGTAGGCCTTACACCACAAAGTTGGCTCTACGCAGGTTTAAAAAAGGTTACATGGGTACACGGTCTGCATTGGTGTGCTCAGTGGAGGACAATTGGAAGGAGGGACCACAGACAGACTTAGTAGGCATAAAATAAAAAAGTAGGCTCTATGCACTTTTAAATAGGTTCCAGGGGTACACAGGCAGCATTGGTGTGGTCAGTCGAGGACTATTGGAAGGAGGGACCACAGACAGACTTAGTAGGCCTAAAATAGCAAAATAGGCTCTATGCAGCTTCGATTATGTGGCAACCTGGAGAACACCTTGGAGCGAAAGACACCGTTTGTAGAACCCAGACCCAACTTGTAGGCCTAATGCAGTGTTGTTTCAACAACTACTTAACAAGAGCTTCAAGATAGAAGCTAGGGAGAGGCAACCTGGAGAACACCTTGGAGCGGCAGACACCGTCTCTACAACCCAGACCCAACTTGTAGGCCTAATGCAGTGTTGTTTCAACAACTACTTAACAAGAGCTTGAAGATAGAAGCTATGGAGAGGCAACCTGGAGAACACCTTGGAGCGGAAGACACCGTCTCTACAACCCAGACCCAACTTGTAGGCCTAATGCAGTGTTGTTTCAGCAACTACTTAACAAGAGCTTGAAGATAGAAGCTAGGGAGAGGCACCCTGGAGAACACCTTGGAGCGGCAGACACCGTCTCTAGAACCCAGACCCAACTTGTAGGCCTTATGCAGTGTTGTTTCAACAACTACTTAACAAGAGCTTCAAGATAGAAGCTACGGAGAGGCAACCTGGAGAACACCTTGGAGCGGCAGACACCGTCTCTACAACCCAGACCCAACTTGTAGGCCTAATGTAGTGTTGTTTCAACAACTACTTAACGAGAGCTTCAAGATACAAGCTAGGGAGAGGCAACCTGGAGAACACCTTGGAGCGGCAGACACCGTCTCTACAACCAAGACCCAACTTGTAGGCCTAATGCAGTGTTGTTTCAACAACTACTTAACGAGAGCTTCAAGATAGAAGCTAGGGAGAGGCAACCTGGAGAACACCTTGGAGCAGCAGACCTCGTCTCTACAACCCAGACCCAACTTGGGCTAATGCAGTGTTGTTTCAACAACTACTTAACGAGAGCTTCAAGATAGAAGCTAGGGAGAGGCACCCTGGAGAACACCTTGGAGCGGCAGACACCGTCTCTAGAACCCAGACCCAACTTGTAGGCCTTATGCAGTGTTGTTTCAACAACTACTTAACAAGAGCTTCAAGATAGAAGCTACGGAGAGGCAACCTGGAGAACACCTTGGAGCGGCAGACACCGTCTCTACAACCCAGACCCAACTTGTAGGCCTAATGTAGTGTTGTTTCAACAACTACTTAACGAGAGCTTCAAGATACAAGCTAGGGAGAGGCAACCTGGAGAACACCTTGGAGCGGCAGACACCGTCTCTACAACCAAGACCCAACTTGTAGGCCTAATGCAGTGTTGTTTCAACAACTACTTAACGAGAGCTTCAAGATAGAAGCTAGGGAGAGGCAACCTGGAGAACACCTTGGAGCGGCAGACCTCGTCTCTACAACCCAGACCCAACTTGGGCTAATGCAGTGTTGTTTCAGCAACTACTTAACAAGAGCTTGAAGATAGAAGCTAGGGAGAGGCACCCTGGAGAACACCTTGGAGCGGCAGACACCGTCTCTAGAACCCAGACCCAACTTGTAGGCCTTATGCAGTGTTGTTTCAACAACTACTTAACAAGAGCTTCAAGATAGAAGCTACGGAGAGGCAACCTGGAGAACACCTTGGAGCGGCAGACACCGTCTCTACAACCCAGACCCAACTTGTAGGCCTAATGTAGTGTTGTTTCAACAACTACTTAACGAGAGCTTCAAGATACAAGCTAGGGAGAGGCAACCTGGAGAACACCTTGGAGCGGCAGACACCGTCTCTACAACCAAGACCCAACTTGTAGGCCTAATGCAGTGTTGTTTCAACAACTACTTAACGAGAGCTTCAAGATACAAGCTAGGGAGAGGCAACCTGGAGAACACCTTGGAGCGGCAGACCTCGTCTCTACAACCCAGACCCAACTTGGGCTAATGCAGTGTTGTTTCAACAACTACTTAACGAGAGCTTCAAGATAGAAGCTAGGGAGAGGCAACCTGGAGAACACCTTGGAGCGGCAGACACCTTCTCTACAACCCAGACCCAACTTGTAGGGCTAATGCTGTGTTGTTTCAACAACCACTTAACAAGAGCTTCAAGATAGAAGCGAGGGAGAGGCAACATAGAGAACACCTTGGAGCGGAAGAATCAGTTTGTAGACCACAGCGAAACTTGTGGCCCCAATGCAGTTTTATAATTCTGACAGGCTGAAAACCAGCCTTTTTGTTTTTTTTTGTTTTTTTAGAGGACAAAAGCTGTATTAAGTGGCGCAGACAGACACTGCTAGTAGGCCTTACACCACAAAGTTGGCTCACTGCAGGTTGAAAAAAAGTTACATGGGTACACGGTCAGCATTGGTGTGCTCAGCGGAGGACAATTGGAAGGAGGGACCGCAGACAGACTTACTAGGCCTAAAATACAAAAAATTAGGCTCAATGCAGTTCGAATTATTTTGCAGGGGTACACAGGCAGCATTGGTGTGGTCAGCGGAGGACGATTGGAAGGAGTGTCTGACACAGTTAGTACTCCCAAAAAATAAATAGATGTTAATGTCTCGCAAAACAACAAAACCCAAAAACAAAAGGGTGGCATACTTAGGTACAGGGGTGGGCTCCTCTGCTGAGTTTCAGACATAGTAATTTGGAGCTAAGTATTTACTGGTGTCAATATAGGACACTGACCCTGACTATTTTAACTAGTATCATACATGTCAACAAATTGGTATTGTCAGTGCCAGGCATTGAAGGATGTCAGCGCATAGACTAAACATTGGTGGAGCTGTGAGAGATAATTTTGCAAGTGGTAGAGCACTGTTTGAGCTGGGGGGGGAAACTCTATTGTGGCCGGCGGTACAGGCCCAGGGCGCCTCATGTTACAACGGTGTGTCTGACTTTGGGTGAGCGCCACCACCGCCAGAGACACTTTATTGTACTATGAGGGACCCAGTGGCATTGCCATCAACCAAAAGCGGGCACACCCACCTCTTCAGACAAACGGCACTCTCACGGGTGCTTGCGCCAAGTGGTGAGACCACGGCCCCGTGGTGGGAGTTTGCCCATTTAGGGAGGTGTAAACATGTCGTATGCTGGACAAACAGCTGCTGCAAATTAAGAAATTGGAACAGTCAGTAAGACCAGTCAAGCAAGACCTTTTTATAGGAAAGCTAGGTGTCAGCCGGGAAAGGTGGGGCAAAATAATTCGAAATCCATGAGTGGTTCATTTTAATGAAGGTTAGATCATCAACATTTTGGGTAGCCAGACGAGTCCTTTTTTCAGTCAATATTGAACCAGCAGCACTGAATACTCTTTCTGATAGCACACTAGCTGCTGGGCAAGCAAGCTCCTGCAATGCATATTCTGCCAATTCAGGCCAGGTGTCTATTATGGATGCCCAATAATCAAATGGGAATGACGGTTGAGGGAGAACATCGATAAGGGATGAAAAATAGTTAGTAACCATACTGGACAAATGTTGTGTCCTGTCACTTTGAATTGATGCTGCAGTACCTGTCCTGTCTGCGGTCATTGCAAAATCACTCCACAACCTGGTCAGAAAACCCCTCTGTCCAATGCCACTTCTGATTTGTGCACCTCTAACACCTCTGCCCTGTTGTCCCCTGCACCTCGTGTGAGAACCATCACCGGCGCTGTGTGCTGGGAATGCCTGAATCAAACGGTCTACAAAACTTGCTTGTTTGGTTGCTAATATTTGTTGGAGGTTCTCATGTGGCATGATATTTTGCAATTTGCCTTTATAGCGAGGATCAAGGAGGCAGGCCAACCAGTAATCGTCATCGGTCATCATTTTAATAATGCGTGGGTCCCTTTTGAGGATACGTAAGGCATAATCCGCCATGTGGGCCAAAGTTCCAGTTGTCAAATCTGCGGTTGTGCTGGGTTGAGGGGCAGTTTCAGTCAAATCTACGTCACTTGTCTCCCTCAAAAAACCTGAACCCGGCCTTGCAATGCCACCAGTTTCTATTGGCCCCGGAGAAGCTTCCTCATTCAAAAAATACTCATCCCCATCATCCTCCTCGTCCTCCTCCACTTCACCTGCTACCTCGTCATGTAGACTGCCCTGACCAGACAATGGCTGACTGTCATCAAGGCTTCCCTCTTCCTCGGCTGCAGACGCCTGCTCCTTTATGTGCGTCAAACTTTGCATCAGCAGACGCATTAGGGGGATGCTCATGCTTATCATGGCGTTGTCTGCACTAACCAGCCGTGTGCATTCCTCAAAACACTGAAGGACTTGACGCAGGCCTTGTACCTTCGACCACTGCACACCTGACAACTCCATGTCTGCCATCCAACTGCCTGCCCGTCTATGTGTATCCTCCCACAAATACATAACAGCACGCCTCTGTTCGCACAGTGTCTGAAGCATGTGCAGTGTGGAATTCCACCTTGTTAAAACATCGATGATTAGGCGATGCTGGGGAAGGTTCTAAGACCGCTGATGGTTCTGCAATTGGCTGGAGTCTACGGGCGAACGGTGGATATGCGAGCAAAGTCTGCGCACTTGGAGGAGCAGGTCGGGTAACCCCGGATAACTTTTCAAGAAGCAAAGCACCACCAGGTTTAAGGTGTGAGCCAGGCAAGGAATGTGTTTCAGTTGTGAAAGGGCTATGGCAGCCATAAAATTCCTTCCGTTATCACTCACTACCTTGCCTACCTCAAGATGTACAGTGCCCAGCCATGACTGAGTTTCTTTCTGCAAGAACTCGGACAGAACTTCCGTGGTGTGTCTGTTGTCGCCCAAACACTTCATTGCCAATACAGCCTGCTGACGCTTGCCAGTAGCTGTCCCATAATGGGACACCTCGTGTGCAACAGTGGCAGCTGCGGTTGTGCGACTGCAGGGGGACGAGGAGGAGGAGGAGGGGGGCGAATGCCTACAGCCAACTGTTTCCTAGACCGTGGGCTAGGCAGAACTGTCCCAATATTGCTGTCCCCTGTGGACCCTGCATCCACCACATTAACCCAGTGTGCCGTGATGGACATGTAACGTCCCTGGCCATGCCTACTGGTCCATGCATCTGTTGTCAGGTGCACCTTTGTACTCACAGATTGCCTGAGTGCATGGACGATGCGGTCTTTTACATGCTGGTGGAGGGCTGGGATGGCTTTTCTAGAAAAGAAGTGTCGACTGGGTAGCTCGTAGTGTGGTACAGCATAGTCCATCAGGGCTTTGAAAGCTTCGCTTTCAACTAACCGGTAATGCATCATCTCTAATGAGATTAGTCTAGCAATGTGGGCGTTCAAACCCTGTGTACGCAGATGCGAAGATGAGTACTTACTTTTCCTAATGAGAGTCTCATGTAGGGTGAGCTGGACTGGAGAGCTGCAGATCGCGGAACTAGCGGGGGTGTCGGTGGACATGGCAGACTGAGAGAGGGTTGGAGATGGTATTCTTGCTGGTGCCCTACATGCAGTGTTTCCTACTACGAACCTGGTGATTCCCTGACTGCTTTGACCTGGCGACAAAACATGCACATTTACTGCAGGTGGTGCGGGAAATGGTGGGCTTACAGTGAGGGAAGGGATGTAACGTTGCTGACTAGCATCCTTCTCTGTTGTTCTTGGTGAAGAAGACAAGGAAGCAACTTGTCCCTGACCGTGAACATCCACTAACGAAGCGTTGCTTTTACATTTAGCAGTTTCAGAAGAGGAGGCGAAAGAGCTAGAGGCTGAGTCAGCAAGGAAAGCCAAAACTTGTTCTTGCTGCTCCGGCTTTAAAAGAGGTTTTTCTACTCCCAGAAAAGGGAGCATTCGAGGCCTTGTGTAGCCAGACGACGAACCAGGCTCCACAACTCGAGACTTAGGTGCTATATTGCTTTTCCCACGACCACCTGATGCTCCACCACCACTACCATCATTACCAGCTGGCAATGACCGCCCACGGCCACGACCTCTTCCACCAGACTTCCTCATTGTTTGAAAAACGTAACCAAACTAACGGTATTTGTTACTGTAAAACCAGTTACAAGGTGAACTCAAACTTCTGTTGGATTTATATATCTCTTTATAGGTGGGTGAGACTGCAGGGAAAATCAGGCCCAATGTATAACAGTACACAGCTTCAGTGGCAGACAGATATGCCACTAACAGGACTGACGCTGATGCAGACACTACCAATAAAAATATCCCCCTTTTTATTTTTTCTGGTAGAATATTGAAGAAATGTGGCCCACTCTTATACAGTATATGTTCTGTGGCACAAAATTAGAGATAGATGCCACACACAGCACTGGCAATGAGGCAGAATTGCCATTCTTAATCTTCCACTATTTTATTTTTTCTGGGATAATTTAAAAAAAAAAACTGGCCCAGTATTACACACTAGGTTTAATGTGGGACAAAATTTGAGACAGGTGGCACACACAGGACTGGCACTGAAGAAGAAATGCCAATCTTAATCTCCCACAATATTTTTTCAGGGAGAATTTAAAAGAAATCTGGCCCAGTATTACACACTAGGTTTAATGTGGCACAGAATTTGAGACAGGTGGCACACACAGGAGTGGCACTGAAGCAGAAGTGCCAATCTTAATCTCCCACTACTTTTTTTTCAGGGAGAATTTAAAAGACATCTGGCCCAGTATTACACACCAGGTTTAATGTGGCACACTATTTGAGACAGGTGGCACACACAGGAGTGGCACTGAAGCAGAAATGCCAATCTTAATCTCCCACTATTTTTTTTTCAGGGAGAATTGAAAAGAAATCTGGCCCAGTATTACACACTAGGTTTAATGTGACACAAAATTTGAGACAGGTGGCACACACAGGACTGGCACTGAAGCAGAAATGCCAATCTTAATCTCCCACTGTTTTTTTTTCAGGGAGAATTTAAAAGAAATCTGGCCCAGAATTACACACTAGGTTTAATGTGGCACAAAATTAGAGACAGATGCCACACACAGCACTGGCACTGAGGCAAAATTGCCAATCTTAATCTCCCACTATTTTTTTTTATTTATGAGAGAATTGGCAAGAAATCAGGCCCACTGTTAGACTGTATGTTTTCTGTGCCAGAAAATGAGACACAGATGCCACACACAGGACTGCCACTGATGCAGATTTGCCAATTTTAATCTGCACCCTTTTTTTTTATTTCTTCAGGGAGACTAGTGAATAAATCTGGGCCACTGTATTAGAGTATATTTTCTGTAGCAGAAAGTGGCTTGAAGAGATATAACGAAACAAAAAAAAAGGGACTGTCCTACAATTACTATCTCCCTGCAGTAATCTCAGCAAAGTATGGCAGGCAGCAATAACAAGGAGTGGACTGCTGCACAAAAAAGTCAAAAGTGTGGACAAACAAACAAGATAGCTGTGCAGAAAGGAAGGAGCAACAGGATTTGTGCTTTGAAAAAAGCAGTTGGTTTGCACAGCGGCATACAAACAGCAATGCAGCTATCAGGGAGCCTTCTATGGCAGCCCAATGAGCTACAGCGCTGAGGAAAAAAAATGTAGCCTCCACTGTCCCTGCAAACAAAAAGTGTTGTTGGACAGTGGATATCGCTACAGCATAAGCGGTTTGGGGGTTAATGTACCCTGCCTAACGCTATCCCTGCTTCTGACGAAGCAGCAGCAACCTCACCCTATGCTCAGATCAGCAGCAGTAATTTGGCGGTCGGCGGGAATGCCCTTTGATAGCCCCTGTGACGCCGCAGAAAGCAAGCCAATCACTGTAATGCCCTTCTCTAAGATGGTGGGGACTGAGACCTATGTTATCACGCTGCCCACACTCTGCGTCCACCTTCATTGGCTGAGAAATGGCGCTTTTCACGTAATTGAAACGCAACTTTGGTGCAAAAGTCGCGTACCGCATGGTCGACCCCACACAGGGATCGGGTCGGGTTTCATGAAACCCGACTTTGCCAAAAGTCGGCGACTTATGAAAATGACTGACCAGTTTCGCTCAACCCTAGTCCTAATATTGGGGTGCAGCCTATTTGCTCAATTAGCTTTTACAAATAGTTTGTGGTTATATTATGTTTCAGTGGCAAATCAGAAGGCCAGATTTCCACTTAAAAATCGTTAGGGCTAATATTGGAGTGCTTCGAAAATTCTATCACGTCACTCCTCTTTTTTTAGTAGGGTGCTCAGAGAAGGGATGTCACCCCTATATCCAGACAATGAAAAAATCCAGCACTCCAAAAAATTATTATATTTTATTAATTATTAATCCAGTTTTAATGTAACGTTTCGGCCAATCGTGACCTTCATCAGACTAGAACACAAATGAAAAATATAACAAAATTTTACAAAAACATTAATCCATAATGCATACAATCAAAATAAAAATACAAATACACAACAAAAATAATAACTGGTATCTAATGCTGCACACAATTTGTCAGATATCATGGATCTTGTATCATTCAAGTGATAATAATATCATTAATTATCATTAATTGTTCAAAAGTACAGTCTACGGAAGTGGTTTCTCCATAATAATAGACACAAATACATTCGATATGGCCAATTTATTCAATTACAATTATCATATTTCTGGGACACCTCCACTTTAATGACCTGCACTCTCAATGGTGTATAAATATCCAGGAAGAAAAAACATAAAAAACAATAAAAAATGCCTCATATGAAGAAAAAAATGAATAGAAATAATAATACGGGGAACCAAATGTTATTTCATATATTACGCTTCTATAGAATCCTACCAAATATACTCTTTACATGCCCCTTAAAAGAAAACATATGAACGCTTACCGCAGTAAAGCATACTTCTGTGAACAAACACCTATGACCACACAGGCTGTAGTGACTAAGGCTACACCTATCAATTTGAAAGATCTGGGTTTAAAACTAAAGAGTAATTTTTCACCACCAAAGAGTTGTGCACCAGTTGAGACTTTTATAACATTGATTGACAGGGAGGTTACTAATTTTTGCAAACGGATTGTAAGAGGGGACTTTACGTTTAGATCTAACTTGGGACAATCAGAACGTATGGCTCTCAAAACACTAATGAGTGATAAAGATATAGTGATAAAGGCAGCGGATAAGGGGGGTGCAATTGTCATTATGGACTATTCTTTTTATCGTTCAGAAATTTTATCACAACTAGTGAATAGAAATGTTTATCAGCCGCTTACTATAATCCTACTCCGTCTATCAGAAATAAAATAACTGTATTACTGGACGAAGCATTATCGACAGGAATTATAGATAAGAAAACTAAAGAATTTTTGACTTAACGACTATCCAATTATCCCAGTGTTTTATGTTTTACCTAAAATTCATAAAAATTTAGAGATACCTCCTGGTAGGCCAATAGTTGCGTCCACGGACTCAATTCTATCACCACTGTCTATTCTATTGGAAAAGGTATTGACACCACTTATCAAAAAAACACCAGCCTTTTTGTTAGATACAGGAGCTTTTTTACAAACTATTAGTGAATTAGGTAAACTACCGGAGGATACTTTTTTAGTTACATTAGATGTAAACAATTTATACACTTCCATTCAACACACTAAAGGGATAAGTGTGACTAGGCAGGTTCTTGTCAATTCCCATATGGAGTCCAGTGTAATTTCCTTTTTATTGGAATTATTGAAATTAGTCTTAACAGAGAATTTCTTTATTTTTGAAGACACCTTCTATGTGCAGACTCAGGGTTCGGCAATGGGGTCCAATGTGGCCCCACCCTATGCTAATTGCTTCATGTCGGTTTTTGAGTCTGATTACGTATACAGTAATGCATTATTTAAGTCCCATATATTTCCGTAGACTGTACTTTTGAACAATTAATGATAATTAATGATATTATTATCACTTGGATGATGCAAGATCCATGATATCTGACAAATTGTGTGCAGCATTAGGTACCAGTTATTATTTTTGTTGTGTATTTGTATTTTTATTTTGATTGTATGCATTATGGATTAATGTTTTTGTAAAATTTTGTTATATTTTTCATTTGTGTTCTAGTCTGATGAAGGTCACGATTGGCCGAAACGTTACGTTAAAACTGGATTAATAATTAATAAAATATAATATTGGAGTGCAGCCTGGAGGGAAATTAGCTAATCCAAATCATTTGTGATAAAACTGTGTTTCAGTAGCAAATCAAAAAGCCAGATTTCTACTTAAAATTGTTATGCCTAATATTAGGGTGCAGCCATGAGGCCCAATTATTTAATCCAAATAGTTTTTGATAAAACTGTGTTTCAGAGGCAAATCAAATGGCTAGATTTCTACTTAAAAATTGTTATGCCTAATATTGGGGTGCCGCCATGAGGCCCAATTAGCTGCTTCAAATTGTTTGTAATAAAACTGTGTTTTAGTGGCAGATCAGAAGGCCAGATTTCAATTAAAACTCATTAATCCTAATATTGGGGTGCAGCCTAGTGGGTTAGTTAGCTTTTACAAATTGTTTGTGCTAAAACTATGCTTCAGTTTCAAATCAGAAGGCCAAATATCCACTGAAAAATCATTCGGTGTAGCAGTGTTGATTAGGAACACTATATAAGAAAATAGATGTTGATTAATCAGTTAGTGACATGTGACTGACAGCTGTGGGCCTAAGGTTGTGAAACAGCAGGTTACAAGAGGGGAAGGCAACTTAAGAACCTAGTGGGAAGATGCAAAGTTGAGGTGAAAAGGGGAATAGGCTTGGTGTTCGACGTGTATTTGGGTAAGTTGTTGATGTTAATGAAAGCACAACTGAACAAACATCATCTCGTCCTATCCTAAGACCACTGACATCTTTTACTGGACGAGGTACTTGATTCCCCTTCTTTGGCACCTGCACAGCGGTACGCCTAGTAGATGAGGCTCAGAAACAGCATGTGCTGCAGTGGAATGCAAGCGTTGTATCAAGTGGCCTCACATCCTCTTCCTCCACCTTATCATCACACACAGTACAATCCTCAGAGGTGGCACTCCAATCAACCTTGTTTCCCCTCGAGTCCAAAAATTTCCAAATGCTGAACTGACTGTGGGGAAACACAGTGAGCCATTCTTCAGAGCTGTTTGCACATTCTATTTCATGAGCATCTGAGGTCTGCTTAGGAGAATCACCGAATCCAGAGATGGAAAGCATTGGCACCGATGCCCCAATTTTTTTCATGTTGGATCGGAAGCCGGAAACGTTATCCACCAAGGGTGGAGGTGATCCTGATGAGCATCAGATACCAGAGGTGCACAAGAACTGTACTGTAGCATCAGGGAAGGAAGAGGAAGAGGATGACTGACATGGCGAGCAGTGTGAGAACAGAGAGGATGACTATGAGGTTGTAGATCCCACTTGGCGTGAACCCAGAGGTACAAAGCTGAGTAGCTCAGTAGAGGAGGTGTAGGAGGAGGAAAATGAGGTGGTTATGCTGCGACTTCCCACACAAGCATGAAGTGATACAACCATGACAAGCACTGCATCCTCAGCCCCAACTCTGACTGTGGCCAGCTGCAGTCTTGAGTGTGCAATTTGTAGGGGTGCCAAGGATTGCTTAGCCCAGGCCTATTTGGAGATAGCAAAGGATGACCCAACTCACGTTATTTGCCAAATTTGCTAGAACAAAACTCAGTGGAGGCAAAAAATTGCAATATTCTGACAACTACATGCATGAATTACCACATGCATGATCAAAATGCCTTAGTGTGGTGTTATGAATAGGTAATTCAGAACCACAATGGACCCTGAAGTTCAGAGCACACAGATAAATTAAACAGTCGACCTTTAGGAAACTTACTACCAGGAATCAACTCGATAGCACAATCACAATTCCTATGCGGAGGTAGGGCATTGGACTTGGGCTCATCGAATACATCCCGGTACTCAGACAAGAACTCTGGGACCTCAGAAGGGGTGGATGATGAGATAGACAGAAATGGAACATCACCATAGTACTTTGGGCCTCCAGTACTGTTATGAATAGGTAATTCAGAACCACAATGGACCTTGAAGTTCAGAGCACACAAAGTGACCTGACAATAAGCAAAAAACATAGGACGAGCTCTGAGACGTGGGAACTCTGCTGACCGCAATCCCTAATCCTATCACACCACACTAGAGGTAGCCGTTGATTGCGCCTAACGCTCCCTATGCAACTCGGCACAGCCTGAGAAACTAGATAGGCCTGAAGATAGAAAAATAAGCCTACCTTGCCTCAGAGAAATTCCCCAAAGGAAAAGGCAGCCCCCACATATAATGACTGTGAGTAAAGATGAAAGTACAAACACAGAGATGAAATAGATTTAGCAAAGCGAGGCCCGACTTACTGAATAGACCGAGGATAGGAAAGATAGCTTTGCGGTTAACACAAAAACCTACAAACAACCACGCAGAGGGGCAAAAACACCCTCCGCACCGACTAACGGTACGGAGGTGCTCCCTCTGCGTCTCAGAGCTTCCAGCAAGCAAGAAAAACAAATTAAAGCAAGCTGGACAGAAAATATAGCAACAAAAGTAACACAAGCAGAACTTAGCTTATGCAGAGCAGACAGGCCACAGGAACGATCCAGGAGGAAGCAAGACCAATACTAGAACATTGACTGGAGGCCAGGATCAAAGCACTAGGTGGAGTTAAATAGAGCAGCACCTAACGACTTAACCTCATCACCTGAGGAAGGAAACTCAGAAGCCGCAGTACCACTTGTGACCACAGGAGGGAGCTTGATCACAGAATTCACAACAGTGTGGTAATTTCATTGAGCTAAAATGCAGACTAGTCTGTCCCAACAACCAACTCTACTGCTTCTTCCTCCTCATTCACCATGCCAAGTTTTCTCACACTGGTCTCCAGCAGCTGAAAATACACTTGTTTATTTCCTACAGTGGAGGTTAGTGCGAGCCCGTCAGCTGTTATGAAGTGGACATGACTGCTGCTTTTGTGTCACCTAGCACAACACATCTTTCTCAATCTACAATAACATCACCACCTGCAGCTCACTTACAGTGCAGCAGTTTGTCCTGTTCTCCGTACTCTACACTCTCAACACAGCAGCCAGCCCTCATCTCGCAGTTGTGGTCGCATAACAAAATGTTTCCTCCTACACATGCCAAAGTTAAGAGCATGAACTCCATTATCTCCAATCTGTTGGCCATGGAAATGCTGCCTTTCTGCCTGGTAGATACAGATCGTTTCAGAAAGTTGATAGTCAACGCAGTCCCCAGTACCAGTTGCCCAGTCGCCATTACTTCTTTAAGAAAGCTGTGCCTGCCCTACACCAGTATGTCACAATCGACATCACCTGTTCCCTGAAAATATCTATGTGTTCCAACAGTGCAGATATAATCCCCTCAACTCTGTACTAAGTAGCCATGGCTCACAGCAATGAGGCAGTTTTTAAATTAATATGCCTTGGGAGATTGCAGTCACACAGCTCAAGAGTTTTGGAAGGCTGAAAGAGAGCAGGGAGATAGGGCAATGACTAAAATGACAAAATCTGGATCCTATGCTCGGGCAACCTCACATTTTCCTGGCATGGCTCACATCCTAAACCTGGTGGTACAGTAATTTCTCTGCCACTATTCTTACCTGATTGCGCTGCTGCAGATAGCACAGGCACTGGATGTTCACTTCTGACTATTGCACCCCGCAGGACATCGACTTGCATCACTGCAGAGATCTTTCAGCCTGCCGGTTAACAGTTTGATTTGCGATATTCCGACATGGTGGAATTCCACTCTGCACATGTTGCTTTGACTGTGGCAGCATCAATGTGCCCTGATGCAGTATGTCCTTTTACACAGCCTGTGCCAAAGCAGTCTAGACATGGTCAAATCATGTGTTAAGGACCGGCGGAACGCACCAAGTATAGATAATTAGAAACTAGGTGCGTTCGCAGTCCGAGGTCCACCGTGCAGGTAAAAGACCCTGCTGCTAGTAAGACGGACTATATGGCGGTACTAAGTATACACACATGGGTTAACTTCACCCTGCGTGAAGGAAGCGATCCTGTTGCGTCAGTACCGCACATAAAGCGCGAGCAAGAAGTCAGCGGACTCAACCCCTACACAGGATTGAAGTCCGATTAGACACTTGCTGGCACAACACCGCAACTGGGTGTGTCAGAGGAATATAAATAATAATATAAAGGCACAAGAGTGCGTGCGGTGCCGCACTGACGGATGCCACTAGCCACCCAGGCTTGGGTCAGGAAAGCGCAGAGCAAGCGCACGGCGCCGTACTGGCGGACACAGCAACTGGTAGCTGTAATGTGTGTTTCGTGCTGTTGGATATGTCGGGCGCTATATAGCAAACATACACCTCCCGCGAACAGACATTCAATAGGGAGCGTTATTTAAAGAGAAACTTACACTCACAACACACACACATATTTACAAGACAATACTAGCGCATGGCCGTGCGGTCATGCGCAGTTTATATAGTAGCAGCACAGGAAGCAGCTCCAGAAGTTTTGCCCTTCCAGGACCTGCCAAGAGGACCAATGGGATGTGCTGCAATACCTGAGCATTTGACCCTCGATCTCCAATGGGAGATCCTGCCCTGGGCATGCTCAGACAGAGAAAAGAAGGACTTAGATCCAGAAACGTCCACTCGCCGCTGCCCAGCACTGGCTTCAATAGCAGAAGCAGGAAAAGCAGCAGTAACTCTTCGCACAGAGTCAGACTGAGCGAGACGCTGGGGTCGACGTCCCTGCTGAGCAGACTCCACCGCGGCTGGAGAAGAATGGGAGACCGCAGCGGAGACGGATCGAGATTCCCCCAGTGCAGCAGAGGAAACTCGACTCCTAACATCATGCTTGCGAAGTGGGCACATAGGAATGAACTCTGCACTCTTCTGAAAAGTTTTGAAATGGCTACTAAGATGGTTATCACTTACAATGCCATCATCAGCATCACTGTTCCGGTCATCTACACGCTAGAGCACACTTTAAATACTTTTCATGAGATGGTGGTGGTTCCAGAGGAAGAGGTGGAAGCAGGGGAGGATGCAGAAGGGATAACATTATGTCAAATTTCCAGACTGTCATATAGCGGAGACAGGTGCCTTAGGAGAGTGTCTTACAATGAACGAGGGGGCTCATGGTACCAGATAAACTGTTAGTGAAGGTGCAGTCACCAAGGAACAAATGGAGGAGGACAAGGTGCTAGACGTTCAACAGTCTGCAGATGACGAGGATAATGATCCCCTCTCTGTTGTCTGTGGTTGGTGGGAAGGGACAGAGGAAGCAACCTTGAGTGTTACCCAACCATCAACACACCATGGACTTGGACTTCATGGAAGCACCCAAAAACTGAATGCCTTCTTGCTGCACTATCTTCAACATGATGCCCGTATTATCAGGGTTAGAACTTTTGGTAACTACTCGGTTGCCACTCTGTTTGATCCATGGTACAAGAGTAAATTTAGCCAGATGCATCCCCTCCTGGTAAGGAATGCGCACATGCTGGAGTATCAAAACACGCTTGCAGAAAATCTTAAGAGTTTTTTTTCCCCAAGACATATATGTGGAGAATGTTTTCGATGTCTAACCCTGGGAATGTCAAGGCATCATCGCTAATACATTAACAGCAGCAGTGTAAGTGGCATAAGCAATTTCTGTCAGTCGTTTCACACATTTTTTATAAAAGCCCGTGCATCAGAAGAACAGAGTACAAGTCTGACATGTTGTGAATGACTGGAGAGTATGGTGCAAGAGTATCTAGAGCTCAATACCAATGCCATCAAGGGGACTTTGGGCCCTTTTGCATTTTGGTCTTCAAAAATGGAAGAGTGGCCTGAACTTGTCTGTCATGCCTTGGAGGTTTTGTCATGTCCGGCAGCCAGTTTTTGCTCAGAACGTGTCTTCAGTGCTGCTGATGGTGTCCTGATGGATAAGCACATCCGGCTTTCCCCTGAAAATGAGTGTAGACCTCCTAACTTTTTTTTTTAAATGAACAAGTCATGGATCTCTAATGACTTTTGCACGATAGTCGCAGACTGGGCTGACTAGGCGATGGTGGCGTTTTTACTGCCTTGCATCAATCTCATGTTATTTCAGTCTGTGTGATCTTTGTGATCTCTTCTGTGCCTGCTATTGCTACTGCTGCTGAAGTTACATACATTTTATTGAAATATGGAGGCTCCAAGTTGATTCTCCATCTGGTAGGTTGCCTGTGATGGAAGGTGTGTCAGAGGCCTATTATAATGTTTCTACTCTGTGGAAATTGGTGCCACTTCAGTGGTGTGTGACAACTATTTTTTAAATGTGGGGGGGACTTCAAGCTGGGTCTCCATCTGGTGGGTTGACTGTAGTAGAAGGTGTATCAGAGGTCTATTATAGTGTATCTACTCTGTGAAAATTGCTGGCACTTTAGTGCTGTGTGACAATTATTTTTTTAAATGTGGAGACTCCAAGTTGTCTTCATCTCATGGGTTGCCTGTGTAATTAGGGCCCCCAGACAGGCAGGCTTGCACTTACTTTCTGTCAACTACCTAATTTATATTCCTTACATTTTTCTACTAATGATATTGTATAAAACTGATGTTTGTGCAATTTGAGCATGGCTGGAATAAAAAAAAATTGAGGTGTTACATAAGGTATCAGGTCTCCCAGCTAAGAAGGCTTACACCACTCTCTTAACCACCAGATCCTAATTGAAAAATTCCAAGCTGTAAATGCTGAGCCTGACCCTGATACTTCATGCATGGCCCATGGCTGACTGCAGCTGTACCATCCACATCTAGGGAGATTATCTACAGTGCCATGGGTTGTATACTTCTAGATTACAGTGTGCAACCATGGACAAAAGAACATCAATGTCTCTGGAGATAAAATTGTGACCATGAGATTGTTGATATTGTTTAACAACTTTGGTTCTCAAGTCCTCAGACAGTTCTCTTCTCCTCTTTCTGTTCTCCATTCTTAGCATGGCACACACAGACACACAATGCAAAGATTGAGTCAACTTCTCCCTTTTTTATCTGGTTTCAAATGTGATTTTCATATTGCCCACATCTTTTACTTTCCACAGGTGAGTTTGAACAAGCATCACATTTGATACAAAGTTATTTACCCACAATTTTGGAAAGGTGCCAACAATTTTGTTCTGCCCATTTTACGGGTTTTGTGTGAAATTATGTCCAACTTGCCTTTTTTTCTTAGTTTTTTGTGTTGTTCTAATATACACAAAGGAAGTAAACATGTGTATAATAAAATGTTTAATTGCAATAATTTTCTGAGAGAAGTATTTCATTTTTTGGAAACAATTAGAAAGGTGCCAACACTTTAGGAAATGACTGTATTTTGGTTTACCTTGAATCAATGCAGCTTATATTTGAATCTCAAGAATTACTGTTACTTTCCTGGGAAAGAGATGGAACCAGAATAACATTCATTCTAAGACTGTGTGGATTCCTTAGCATTTAGCATATTAATTCTGATGGGTATTATAATAACAGCAGTTGCAGTACAAACACACATCTACAAGTACAACGTACCTTACCTGTAGTTTTTGCTCTATTTGGATTTATATTGGATTTCATGATCTACAATTATTGCGTTTTTTTTACGAAATCTTATCTTTTGAAAAGACAAAAAAATTAATTAATAAAAACAAATTTTCTCTTCCTACTATGTTAGAATGTATTTTAACTTATTCGTTTTTGTTCCTGGCTCTGTTTATAAAGGATGAAAATAGCACTAGGCATTCAGCATAATAATGGAATAAAAAATTATGTCAACATTGTTCATTCTTTTTCTTGTATAATTAATTCACATGCCTTTAACAATACTTAGGAGGTTATACCAATAATGAATTATGGAATAATCATGAACTGTGGAGAAAAATATTTAAGAAATAATACACTATGTATGAACCAGATATTTAGAGCTAAAACTATGACCTTGATTTGATTAAGAAATCAGAAGTACAAAAGGAAATAGTGAATGACATGGACAAGAAAAAGCTATGTGTATGTCACTTCTATTTTAAATGTACATGACGTTGACATAAAAAGATGTCATCTTGATTGCCAGTACAGCTGATATAGTAAAGGACACATTTTAAAGATGGAAGATTTTAGAGTTCTACTATATTAAAACTGGAAGTATATATGAAGTAAAAAATAATAAAGCGTTACATTGAATTTTCTAACTCTAAAAAAATCTTTACTTCTATGTGAAATGGAAAACACATATTTCTGAATGTAAAAAGTATAAAACAAACTACAGCTTGGTTCATTTTGTGTTTGAGCTATAATTTTTATCACCTAAGTTTTGGATAAGTGATGGCTATATAATTGTTGAGGTTCCTAACACTAGTATCTCCCAAAGATAGGGAAAATAAGGTCCCATGTGTTAGGGGTCGAGATCCCGCCTCTGCACAGGGGGAATCTCTGGCCATCTCTGCTGTGGTCTCCCATTCTTCTCCTGCCGCAGTGGAGGCTGCTCAGTGGAGATGTCGGTCCCAGAATCTCGCTCAGTCTGACTCTGTGCAAAGACTTAATGCTGCTTTTCAAGCTTCTGCCATTGAAGCCAGTGCTGGGCAGCGGCAAGCAGACGCTTTTGGGACTAAGTGCTGCTTTTTCCCTTCTGAGCATGCCCAGGGTAAGATCTCTCATTGGAGATCGAGGTTCACATGCTTAGATACTGCAGCAAAACCCATTGATTCTCCAGGAAGGTCCTGAAGTTCCTCAGGATCTGTGGCAGCCTATCATTGGTCGTCCTTTTAGGAAGGTCCTGTTCTTGCTGCAGCTATAAAAGGTTTGCATGGCCGCACGGCCATGCGCTAGTATCAAATCTAAGTTATGTGCTTTGCGCCAGTGTGGTTACGTTTGTATGTGTTCAGGCATCCAGCTGAAATAATCCCCTAGAATGCCTGCACCTCCGGTGAGGAGATTGTGTGTATGGATTCAGGGCCCTGGCTGAAATAAGCCCCTAAAATACCGGCTCCTCTGGTGAGGAGATTGTATGTTTGCGTAACCACCAACTGCTATCTGCTCGGCATTTGCTGTGAACTCCTATGAGGTTAACAGGACACAGTGCTTTCTTTAGGCAACTCTGTGAAGTAACAGAGTTCACTTCTACCGCCATATAGGGCCGCCATTTGCCAGCAGCAGGTTCTCTTCTGCATGGTGGACCCCGGGCTGCGAACGCACCAAATAAAATCTCTCTATTTGGTTCCGCCAGCCCTAACACCATGTTTATGTTACTGTTGAAGATGATCTCATAAACTTCAGATGGAGCAGTACAACACATACACGTTCACCACACCATTAAAATGGAAAGATATAAGTCACCCACTTAATTTCTAGTAGGATCTCCACGAATCATACATTTCTTAGCATGACTAGCAATGTAAATAAGTGATGGCATGGGAAGTTTAAGTGTGGTAATCAGTGTTTTTTGCTTGCCTTGTGGAAAATGTGGTTCTTGTATGTGGTTACAGGTAACATAGTAACATAGTAACATAGTTAGTAAGGCCGAAAAAAGACATTTGTCCATCCAGTTCAGCCTATATTCCATCATAATAAATACCCAGATCTACGTCCTTCTACAGAACCTAATAATTGTATGATACAATATTGTTCTGCTCCAGGAAGACATCCAGGCCTCTCTTGAACCCCTCGACTGAGTTCGCCATCACCACCTCCTCAGGCAAGCAATTCCAGATTCTCACTGCCCTAACAGTAAAGAATCCTCTTCTATGTTGGTGGAAAAACCTTCTCTCCTCCAGACGCAAAGAATGCCCCCTTGTGCCCGTCACCTTCCTTGGTATAAACAGATCCTCAGCGAGATATTTGTATTGTCCCCTTATATACTTATACATGGTTATTAGATCGCCCCTCAGTCGTCTTTTTTCTAGACTAAATAATCCTAATTTCGCTAATCTATCTGGGTATTGTAGTTCTCCCATCCCCTTTATTAATTTTGTTGCCCTCCTTTGTACTCTCTCTAGTTCCATTATATCCTTCCTGAGCACCGGTGCCCAAAACTGGACACAGTACTCCATGTGCGGTCTAACTAGGGATTTGTACAGAGGCAGTATAATGCTCTCATCATGTGTATCCAGACCTCTTTTAATGCACCCCATGATCCTGTTTGCCTTGGCAGCTGCTGCCTGGCACTGGCTGCTCCAGGTAAGTTTATCATTAACTAGGATCCCCAAGTCCTTCACCCTGTCAGATTTACCCAGTGGTTTCCCGTTCAGTGTGTAATAGTGATATTGATTCCCTCTTCCCATGTGTATAACCTTACATTTATCATTGTTAAACCTCATCTGCCACCTTTCAGCCCAAGTTTCCAACTTATCCAGATCCATCTGTAGCAGAATACTATCTTCTCTTGTATTAACTGCTTTACATAGTTTTGTATCATCTGCAAATATCGATATTTTACTGTGTAAACCTTCTACCAGATCATTAATGAATATGTTGAAGAGAACAGGTCCCAATACTGACCCCTGCGGTACCCCACTGGTCACAGCGACCCAGTTAGAGACTATACCATTTATAACCACCCTCTGCTTTCTATCACTAAGCCAGTTACTAACCCATTTACACACATTTTCCCCCAGACCAAGCATTCTCATTTTGTGTACCAACCTCTTGTGCGGCACGGTATCAAACGCTTTGGAAAAATCGAGATATACCACGTCCAATGACTCACCGTGGTCCAGCCTATAGCTTACCTCTTCATAAAAACTGATTAGATTGGTTTGACAGGAGCGATTTCTCATAAACCCATGCTGATATGGAGTTAAACAGTTATTCTCATTGAGATAATCCAGAATAACATCCCTCAGAAACCCTTCAAATATTTTACCAACAATAGAGGTTAGACTTACTGGCCTATAATTTCCAGGTTCACTTTTAGAGCCCTTTTTGAATATTGGCACCACATTTGCTATGCGCCAGTCCTGCGGAACAGACCCTGTCGCTATAGAGTCACTAAAAATAAGAAATAATGGTTTATCTATTACATTACTTAGTTCTCTTAGTACTCGTGGGTGTATGCCATCCGGACCCGGAGATTTATCTATTTTAATCTTATTTAGCCGGTTTCGCACCTCTCCTTGGGTTAGATTGGTGACCCTTAATATAGGGCTTTCATTGTTTCTTGGGATTTCACCTAGCATTTCATTTTCCACCGTGAATACCGTGGAGAAGAAGGTGTTTAATATGTTAGCTTTTTCCTCGTCATCTACAACCATTCTTTCCTCACTATTTTTTAAGGGGCCTACATTTTCAGTTTTTATTCTTTTACTATTGATATAGTTGAAGAACAGTTTGGGATTAGTTTTACTCTCCTTAGCAATGTGCTTCTCTGTTTCCTTTTTGGCAGCTTTAATTAGTTTTTTAGATAAAGTATTTTTCTCCCTATAGTTTTTTAGAGCTTCAATGGTGCCATCCTGCTTTAGTAGTGCAAATGCTTTCTTTTTACTGTTAATTGCCTGTCTTACTTCTTTGTTTAGCCACATTGGGTTTTTCCTATTTCTAGTCCTTTTATTCCCACAAGGTATAAACCGCTTACACTGCCTATTTAGGATGTTCTTAAACATTTCCCATTTATTATCTGTATTCTCATTTCTGAGGATATTGTCCCAGTCTACCAGATTAAGGGCATCTCTAAGCTGTTCAAACTTTGCCTTCCTAAAGTTCAATGTTTTTGTGACTCCCTGACAAGTCCCCCTAGTGAAAGACAGGTGAAACTGCACAATATTGTGGTCGCTATTTCCTAAATGCCCAACCACCTGCAGATTTGTTATTCTGTCAGGTCTATTAGATAGTATTAGGTCTAAAAGTGCTGCTCCTCTGGTTGGATTCTGCACCAATTGTGAAAGATAATTTTTCTTGGTTATTAGCAGAAACCTGTTGCCTTTATGCGTTTCACAGGTTTCTGTTTCCCAGTTAATATCCGGGTAGTTAAAGTCCCCCATAACCAGGACCTCATTATGGGTTGCAGCTTCATCTATCTGCTTTAGAAGTAGACTTTCCATGCTTTCTGTTATATTTGGGGGTTTGTAACAGACCCCAATGAGAATTTTGTTACCATTTTTCCCTCCATGAATTTCAACCCATATGGACTCGACATCCTCATTCCCTTCGCTAATATCCTCCCTTAAAGTGGACTTTAGACAAGACTTTACATAGAGACAAACCCCTCCTCCTCTCCGATTTTTACGATCCTTTCTAAACAGACTGTAACCCTGTAAGTTAACTGCCCAGTCATAGCTTTCATCTAACCATGTCTCGGTTATTCCCACTATGTCAAAGTTACCTGTAGATATTTCTGCTTCTAGTTCTTCCATCTTGTTTGTCAGGCTTCTGGCGTTTGCGAGCATGCAGTTTAGAGGATTTTGTTTTGTTCCAATCTCCTCACTGTGGATTGTTTTAGAAATGTTCTTACCTCCCTTCTGAGTATGTTTTCCTGGGTCGTCTTTGTTCGAGTCTAATGTTTTTCTTCCCGTCCCCTCTTCTTCTAGTTTAACGCCCTCCTGATGAGTGTAGCGAGTCTTCTGGCGAATGTGTGTTTCCCAGGTTTGTTGAGGTGTAGTCCGTCTCTGGCGAGGAGTCCATCATACCAGTAATTCACACCGTGGTCCAGGAATCCAAATCCTTGTTGTCTGCACCATCGTCTTAGCCAGTTGTTTGCATCAAGGATCCTGTTCCATCTCCTGGTGCCATGCCCGTCTACTGGAAGGATAGAAGAAAAAACTACCTGTGCATCCAGTTCCTTTACTTTCTTCCCCAACTCTTCAAAGTCCTTGCAGATTGTCGGTAGGTCCTTCCTTGCCGTGTCATTGGTGCCAACATGTATCAGAAGAAATAGGTGGACGTCCTTGGAGCTGAAGAGCTTTGGTATCCTATCGGTCACATTCTTGATCATCGCACCTGGAAGGCAGCATACTTCTCTTGCAGTTATGTCCGGTCTGCAGATGGCTGCTTCGGTGCCTCTCAGTAGTGAGTCTCCCACCACCACCACTCTTCGTTGCTTCTTGGCTGTACTTTTTGCTGTCACTTGTTGCTGTGTGCCCTTTTCTTTTTTGCTTGCTGGTATTGCTTCATTCTTAGGTGTGCCATCTTCATCCTCTACAAAGATTTGATATCGGTTCTTCAGTTGTGTGGTTGGTGATTTCTCCATGGTCTTCTTGCTTCTTTTGGTCACATGCTTCCACTCATCTGCTTTTGGAGGTTCTCTGACACTTTTTGCACCTTCTGTGACCAGTAGAGATGCTTCTGTTCTGTCTAGAAAGTCTTCATTCTCTTTGATGAGTTTCAAAGTTGCTATTCTTTCTTCCAGACCCAGCACCTTTTCTTCTAAAAGGGCCACTAGTCTACACTTCTGACAGGTGAAATTGGATTCTTCTTCTGGTCGATCTGTGAACATGTAGCACATGCTGCAGCTCACCATGTAGGTTGTCACATCTGCCATGTTGCTCCTAGATCCTGCTGACTTGCTGTGTGTTTTCCTTCTTGTGTAATCTACTCAGCCAAGCTCTCTTGCAATAATGTCCTACAGGCAAAAATTCGCGCGCCGTAAGGTTTGGTGATGCTTTCGAAGCAGCTGGTCCCGGCTGTACCCAACGATCTTCTAGCTTAGGGAGACTTCGCTTCTCCCAGAAGGCACCTGGAATATGCAAATTAGCCTCCTGAAGCTTGAATCCCTGGTTTGGTGATGCTTTCGAAGCAGCTGGTCCCGGCTGTACCCAACGATCTTCTAGCTTAGGGAGACTTCGCTTCTCCCAGAAGGCACCTGGAATATGCAAATTAGCCTCCTGAAGCTTGAATCCCTGGTTTGGTGATGCTTTCGAAGCAGCTGGTCCCGGCTGTACCCAACGATCTTCTAGCTTAGGGAGACTTCGCTTCTCCCAGAAGGCACCTGGAATATGCAAATTAGCCTCCTGAAGCTTGAATCCCTGGTTAAAGAAGTTTTCAGGAATACGTGATAGAATCTTTTTTCTGGCATTTCCAATTAGTTATGATTAGTTATGAGCGAATATTTCAATGTTTGGTTCGGATTACGATAGCCAAATTTGCAATATTCGCATATTAATTGGTTGAATATTCGCCGAACATAACCGAACACCAGTACAGTCAATGGGAGGCAAAAACAAACGCATGCAGTACACCTTATAATGGCCCCAAAAGCTGCCAAAACACATCAAATGAGGGACAGACACTAAGAAAGTGGCCTCAATTTACCCACAGTACAAATGTTAGCATGGAACTGCAGCAATCAGCCAGGCATGAGGTATCGGGGTCTGGGAAAGCATTTACAGCTTTTAATTGAGTGTCACAGTAAGACAAGGTGGGTGAGAAATTGGTGTAGACCCCCTTTGCAGGGAGTCCTGACAACACATGCAGCACCTCGCCTGCTTTCATGCTGAGCAAAAGTCAGGTTGCACAAATATCTGTTTTGTAGAATAGTAACATAGGTAGTTGAGTCCAAGGAAGTGGAGGCCTGATGGTGTCGGAGGCCTACTGCTAAAAGCACATCACATGACGGAGACCCAACCAGCAGTGTTCCCATTTCAAAAAATTATTGGCTGACACCACTGAAGTGGCATCAATTTCATCACAGTAGAAATAATATAATAGGGACCGATAGGTCTTCGACTAAACTCAATCCAGCAGATGGACACCTAACCTGGATGGTTCATATTTAAACAAATGAGGGCCTTACATTACAGAAGTGTCATCAATTTCTTGAGAGTAGAAATAGTATAATAGGGAGCGACAGGTCTTCCACTACACCCAATACAACAGATGAAAAACCCAATAAGAAGTGTTCACATTTCCAAAAATTATTGGCGTACACCACCAAAGTGGCATCAATTTCACCACAGCAGAAATAGTATAATAGGGACCGATAGGTTGTCCACTAAACCCAATACAGCAGATGGACACCCAACCAGGAGTGTGCACGTTTAAACAAATGAGGGCCTTACACCACAGAAGTGCCATCAATTTCACGAGAGTAGAAATAGTATAATATGGACCAACAGGTCTTCCACTAAACCCAATCCAGCAGATGGACACCCAACTTTGAGTATTCACATTTAAACAAATGAGGTCCTTACACCACAGAAGTGGCATCAATTTGACGAGAGTAGAAATAGTATAATATTGACCAACAGGTCTTCCACTACACACAATAATGCAGATGGACACCAAACCAGGAGTGTTCACATTTCCAAACATTACTGGCAGACACCACAAAAGTGGCAGCAATTTCACCACAGTAGAAATAGTATAATAGGGACCAACAGGTCTTTAATTGCACACAATCCAGCAGATGGACACCCAATCAGGAGTATTTACATTTAAAGAAATGAGGGCCTTACACCACAGAAGTGGCATCAATTTCACGAGAGTAGAATAGTATAATAGGGAATGGCAGGTCTTTCACTAAACCCAATCCAACAGAAGGACACCCAACCAGGAGTGTTCACGCTTCCAAAAAATATTGGCAGACACCACCAAAGTGGCCTCAATTTTACCACAGTTGAAAAAGTATAATAGGGACCGATAGGTCTTCCAATAAACCCAATCCAGCAGAAATCACTGAATGACAGCTTGCTCATCTTCTCTCCAAATTGCACCTCACCACTTATACACTTGACCCCATCCCATCCCACCTCCTCCCCAACATCACCACTACACTAATCCCATCCCTAACCCATCTCTTCAATCTATCACTAACTTCTGGTACCTTCCCCTCTGCTTTCAAACATGCCACAATCACACGTATCCTCAAAAAGCCATCCCTTGTCCCAAGCGCTTTGTCCAGCTACCGCCCCATATCTTTAATCCCATTTGCTTCCAAACTACTTGAGCAGCACATCCATGCTGAACTTTCCTCTCACCTTGTGTCTAAGGGTACCGTCACACTATACGATTTACCTACGATCACGACCAGCGATATGACCTGGCCGTGATCGTAGGTAAATCGTAGTGTGGTCGCTGGGGAGCTGTCACACAGACAGCTCTCCAGCGACCAACGATGCCGAGGTCCCTGGGTAACCAGGGTAAACATTGGGTAACTAAGCGCAGGACCGCGGTTAGTTACCCGATGTTTACCCTGGTTACAAGCGTTAAACTAAAAAAAAACAAACAGCACATACTTACATCTGGTGTCCGTCACGTCCCTTGCAGTCTGCTTCCCGCACTCAGTGACTGCCGGCTGTAAAGTGAAAGTGAAAGCACAGCCGCTGTGCTCTGCTTTCACTTTACGGCCGGCAGTCACAGTGCGGGAAGCAGACGGCAAGGGACCTGACGGACACCAGAATGTAAGTATGTGCTGTTTGTTTTTTTTTAGTTTAACGCTTGTAACAAGGGTAAACATCGGGTAACTAAGCGCGGTCCTGCGCTTAGTTACCCGATGTTTACCCTGGTTACAAGCGAACGCATCGCTGGATCGCATCGCTAGATCGCTAGATCGGTGTCACACACACCGATCTAGCGATGACAGCGGGAGATCCAGCGATGAAAGAAAGTTCTAAACGATCTGCTACGACGTACGATTCTCAGCAGGATCCCTGATCGCTGCTGCGTGTCAGACACAGCGATATCGTAACGATATCGCTGGAACGTCACGAATCGTACCGTCGTAGCAATCAAAATGTTATAGTGTGACGGTACCCTAACTCTCTCTTCAACAACCTCATATCTGGCTTCCATCCCCACCATTCCACTGAGACTGCCCTGACCAAACTTACGACCTTACTTACAGCCAAAGCTAACAGTTCTCTATTAGTGATGAGCGAGCACTAAAATGCTCAAGTGCTCATTGCAAATTGAAATACTCGGGTACTCGACCCGATCAACAAGCCCAAAATAAGTCTACGGGAGACCCAAGTATTTTTTCCGCGATCCCACCTGGGGGTTCTTTTAAGGTCTAAAAACATCTGAAAATGACGGAAATACTGCTCAAATGACACAGGAACATCATGGGGATTACCCCTGGAAGCATTCCTGACTCCTAGTTTACAGCTTTAAAGAATTTTTTCCGAGATTCATGCCATTTTTCCCGGTGCCACAAAAAACACACTAAAACGAAACCAAAACGGATTTTGCTGGGAAATATGTTAAGGCATATCCTTTGCAGGTTAATGACTTGCCTGCAAGGCCAAATAATTAAACCCAGACTGAAAATTTCCTCCCCCACTTGGGCTTAGTTCAGACTTCAGTATTTATAACACAGTGGCGAATAGTTACAATAAAAAATATATAAAGATTAAAATCAGAACGTGCGCAAGACCAGGACTAATTAATATATAATGTAATCATTTACAGCAACCCCAGAAAGAACACAGCATAAAGATGGTAATATATTGCTCAATTGTGTATACACATTATTATATAGAAAACAATTTTGTAAAGTAAAAAAGTGATTTTACCATAATAAAGTGAAAATAAGTGCATAAAATGGACCAAATAAAATAAATACACACAAAAATCAATCAATTAAGAAAAATAGAGACTAAAGTACATCCATGCATGAAAATCACACATTTTAAGGGCCAACCATGTGCAAAAATATGCATAGATATACCGTACTAATAAGTGAGATATATATTCTATACCTGGGATAAACACTAAAGTGCAAAAAAGTGCAAATGGCCACACATCTAGGGCCAAAACAGAGTGCACAGTCTCCAAAAAGTGCACACAAAAAATATATAATGGCACAGTGAAGCATATGTCCTATACCTGGGGAATAAGCTGGGTCCCGTCTCTGCGCAGTGACACAACAAGCGGTGGATGCCGCGTTGGAGAGATCATCACGTGACCCACTGAATCACCACTGGTTCCTCGGGACACATTATAAAGTAATACGGTGACCTTTTGCCTTACCTGGGAGCTTTCGGCTCTATACACGGTCACGGACCCACTATAGTACTCGCAAGGAGAGTTGAGCGACCTTGACCTTTTTAGAGTCGAGACGGGTTTCGCGAAACCCGACTATCTCAAAAGTCGGGTCGAGTGAAATCGGCCGATTATGACGTAAAGTCGGGATCGACCGAAATACGAAACCCAATGCAAGTCAATGGGGCAGCATAGTCGGCAGTGAGTGGGGGCCAGGAAAACACCTAGAGTGCCCATTTTAATGTCAAAACCATCCATTCTTCTTAATGAAGCTTGTCAAGCGTAATTTACCTTATAATAATTGGAAGGCATTTGAAATTGGGGGTCATTTGGCTAAAGTTGTGGTGGGTAGGGCTGGTTCAAGTAATTAGTGGGCCCAGGAAATCTGGACCACGTCATGGCAGTGGAGCAGGGAGAGGTAAGTATTTCAACTTTGCAAGTGCTGTGAACCTGAGCAAGCAGGGGGGGCCCACTCGTTGGCATTGGCACTGGCACAGGGCCCCTCAAAGTACAGCGGTGTGTTTGCACGGCGGGGGCGCCTCCCACCGGCAGCAACACTTTTGCGTACTATGAGAGGCCCTGTGCCAGTGACGTCGCCAACTAGTATTCCTCCCCCCACCTGATGAAGGAACCTGCACTTTCATCTGCACCTTCCTCTTTGTCCCCGTGTAAGGTGGTATGGTATGCGGGAAGAGCAACCTGACTTTCAGCAGGGTCACAATGTTGTTGTGTAGCGTGCACGGGGAATGTTGCGTTATGGGTCAATGTACCAGCAGACTCATCTATCACTGGCTGGGCAATGGGCAGGATGAGGAGGAAACACAGATATAGGCCCAAAGAATAAAGTTGGCTAAATTCAGTTCAAAATTGGTAACACAGGAATAACCAGGGGGCATTGCAGTGGAGGACAACTGGAATGAGAGGTGTTGTGAATTCTGTGGCTGAATTCACTCCTGTGGTCACAAGTGGTATTGCAGCCTCTGGGCTTCCTCCCTCAGGTGTTTTGGTGAGCTCGTTGGCTGCCTTGCTATTTAACTCCACCTGAGTCTGTCTTCCTTGCTCCTTGTCTATGTTCCAGTGTTGGATCTGAGCTACTGCATCTTTCCTGTGGCCTGCTGCTCTGCTAGATAAGTGTTACTTTGTTTTTGTTTCCGTTTTTTCTGTCCAGCTGTGCTATTCTCTTTTGCTGGAAGCTCTGAGACGCAAAGGGTGCACCGCCGTGCCGTTAGTTCGGCACGGTGGGTCTTTTTGCTCCCCTTTGCGTGGTTCTGCTTTAGGGTTTTTTGTAGACTGCATAGTTCTCTTTGCTATCCTCGCTCTGTCTAGAATATCGGGCCTCACTTTGCTGAATCTATTTCATTCCTACGTTTTGTCTTTTCATCTTGCTAACAGTCATTATATGTGGGGGGCTGCCTATTCCTTTGGGGTATTTCTCTGAGGCAAGTCAGGCTTGTATTTCTATCTTCAGGCTAGTCAGCTCCTCAGGCAGTGCCGAGTTGCATAGGTAGTGTTAGGCGCAATCCACTGCTGCTTTTAGTTGTGTGAGGATAGGTTCAGGTATTGCGGTCTGCAGAGATTCCACGTCTCAGAGCTTGTTCTATTGTTTTTTGGGTTATTGCCATATCACTGTATGTGCGCTGATTACTGCACACTGTGTTGCCTGATAGCACAGCATAACAGTTACTGTTGTGAATTCTGTGGCTGAATTCACTCCTGTGGTCACAAGTGGTATTGCAGCCTCTGGGCTTCCTCCCTCAGGTGTTTTGGTGAGCTCGTTGGCTGCCTTGCTATTTAACTCCACCTGAGTCTGTCTTCCTTGCTCCTTGTCTATGTTCCAGTGTTGGATCTGAGCTACTGCATCTTTCCTGTGGCCTGCTGCTCTGCTAGATAAGTGTTACTTTGTTTTTGTTTCCGTTTTTTCTGTCCAGCTGTGCTATTCTCTTTTGCTGGAAGCTCTGAGACGCAAAGGGTGCACCGCCGTGCCGTTAGTTCGGCACGGTGGGTCTTTTTGCTCCCCTTTGCGTGGTTCTGCTTTAGGGTTTTTTGTAGACTGCATAGTTCTCTTTGCTATCCTCGCTCTGTCTAGAATATCGGGCCTCACTTTGCTGAATCTATTTCATTCCTACGTTTTGTCTTTTCATCTTGCTAACAGTCATTATATGTGGGGGGCTGCCTATTCCTTTGGGGTATTTCTCTGAGGCAAGTCAGGCTTGTATTTCTATCTTCAGGCTAGTCAGCTCCTCAGGCAGTGCCGAGTTGCATAGGTAGTGTTAGGCGCAATCCACTGCTGCTTTTAGTTGTGTGAGGATAGGTTCAGGTATTGCGGTCTGCAGAGATTCCACGTCTCAGAGCTTGTTCTATTGTTTTTTGGGTTATTGCTAGGGTTGAGCGAAACGGGTCGAACATTTTCAAAAGTCGCCGACTTTTGGCTAAGTCGGGGTTTCATGAAACCCGATCCGACCCCTGTGCGGGGTCGGCCATGCGGTACGCGACTTTCGCGCCAAAGTCGCGTTTCAATGACGCGAAAAGCGCCATTTCTCAGCCAATGAAGGTAAACGCAGAGTGTGGGCAGCGTGATGACATAGGTCCTGGTCCCCACCATCTTAGAGAAGGGCATTGCAGTGATTGGCTTGCTGTCTGCGACGTCACAGGGGCTATAAAGAGGCGTTCCCGCCGACCGCCATCTTACTGCTGCTGATCTGAGCTTAGGGAGAGGTTGCTGCCGCTTTGTCAGAAGCAGGGATAGCGTTAGGCAGGGTCCATTAACCACAAAACCGCTTGTGCTGCAGCGATTTGCACTGTCCAACACCACCCTCGGTGTGCAGGGACAGTGGAAGTTTTTTTTTTTTTTTTTTTCCCCTCAGCGCTGTAGCTCATTGGGCTGCCCTAGAAGGCTCCCTGATAGCTGCATTGCTGTGTGTACGCCGCTGTGCAAACCAACTGCTTTTTTCAAAGCACAAATCCTCTTGTTCCTTCCTTTCTGCACAGCTATCTTTTTTGTTTGTCCACACTTTTTATTTCATTTGTGCATCAGTCCACTCCTTATTGCTGCCTGCCATACCTGGCTGAGATTACTGCAGGCAGGGAGATAGTAGCTGCCTGCCATACCTGGCTGAGATTACTGCAGGCAGGGAGATAGTAATTGTAGGACATTCCCTGTTTTTTTTTTTTTTTTTTTTTTGGTGGGAGATTAAGATTGGCAATTTGGCATTTCTGCTAGAGTGCCATCCCTGTGTGTGCCATCTCTCTCACATAGTGGGCCATAGAAAGCCTTTTCATTTTTCTGTATTTTTTTTTGTGGGGTGTATAAATTCTCCCTGATAAAAATACAGTGGGAGATTAATATTGGCCTTTGGGCTTGTGTGCCAGTCCTGAGTGTGCCATCTCTCTCACAAATAGTGGGCCATAGAAAGCCTATTTTATTTTTTTTGGGGTTTTATAAATTCTCCCTGAAAAAAAGGGAGATTAATATTGGCCTCTGGGCTTGTGTGCCAGTCCTGAGCGTGCCATCTGTGCCAGCCCTGAGCGTGCCATCTCTCTCACAAATAGTGGGCCATAGAAAGCCTATTTATTTTTTTTTTGGGTTTTATAAATTCTCCCTGAAAAAAAGGGAGATTAATATTGGCCTCTGGGCTTGTGTGCCAGTCCTGAGCGTGCCATCTGTGCCAGCCCTGAGCGTGCCATCTCTCTCACAAATAGTGGGCCATAGAAAGCCTATTTATTTTTTTTTTTTGTTTTATAAATTTTCCCTGAAAAAAGGGAGATTAATATTGGCCTCTGGGCTTGTGTGCCAGTTGTGAGCGTGCCATCTGTGCCAGTCCTGAGCGTGCCATCTCTCTCACAAATAGTGGGCCATAGAAAGCCTATTTAAATATTTTTTTGGTTTTATAAATTCTCCCAGAAAAAAAGGGAGATTAATATTGGCCTCTGGGCTTCTGTGCCAGTCCTGAGCGTGCCATCTGTGCCAGTCCTGAGCGTCCCATCTCTCTCACAAATAGTGGGCCATAGAAAGCCTATTTTATTTTTTTTTGGGGTTTTAGAAATTCTCCCTGGAAAAAAAAAGGGAGATTAATATTGCCCTTTGGGCTTGTGTGCCAGTACTAAGCGTTCCATCTCTCTCTCTCTCTCTCTGTCAGTGGGCCATAGAACGCCTATTTTTGGTTTTATTTGTTTTATAAATTCTCCCTGAAAAAATCATTTTATTTTATTTGGTTTCTAAATTCTTCCTGATAAAATCTTTTTTTTTTTATTATTTTTTTTTCTAAAGTCTCCCTGAAAAAAAAAAAAAAAAACAGTGGGAGATTAATATTGGCCTTTCTGCTTGTGTGCCAGTCTTGACTCCTGGGTGCGTCATCTCTCAGTCAGTGGGCCATAGAACGCCTATTTTTGGTTTTATTTGTTTTCTAAATTCTCCCTGAAAAAATCATTTTATTTTATTTGGTTTCTAAATTCTTCCTGATAAAATCACATTTTTTTTATTATTTTTTTTTCTAAAGTCTCCCTGAAAAAAAAAAAAAAAAACAGTGGGAGATTAATATTGGCCTTTCTGCTTGTGTGCCAGTCTTGACTCCTGGGTGCGTCATCTCTCAGTCAGTGGGCCATAGAACGCCTATTTTTGGTTTTATTTGTTTTCTAAATTCTCCCTGAAAAAATCATTTTATTTTATTTGGTTTCTAAATTCTTCCTGATAAAATCACATTTTTTTTATTATTTTTTTTTCTAAAGTCTCCCTGAAAAAAAAAAAAAAAAACAGTGGGAGATTAATATTGGCCTTTCTGCTTGTGTGCCAGTCTTGACTCCTGGGTGCGTCATCTCTCAGTCAGTGGGCCATAGAACGCCTATTTTTGGTTTTATTTGTTTTCTAAATTCTCCCTGAAAAAATCATTTTATTTTATTTGGTTTCTAAATTCTTCCTGATAAAATGACATTTTTTTTATTATTTTTTTTTCTAAAGTCTCCCTGAAAAAAAAAAAAAAAAACAGTGGGAGATTAATATTGGCCTTTCTGCTTGTGTGCCAGTCTTGACTCCTGGGTGCGTCATCTCTCAGTCAGTGGGCCATAGAACGCCTATTTTTGGTTTTATTTGTTTTATAAATTCTCCCTGAAAAAATCATTTTATTTTATTTGGTTTCTAAATTCTTCCTGATAAAATCATATTTTTTTTATTATTTTTTTTTCTAAAGTCTCCCTGAAAAAAAAAAAAAAAAAAAAAAAAAAAAAAAAAACAGTGGGAGATTAATATTGGCCTTTCTGCTTGTGTGCCAGTCTTGACTCCTGGGTGTGCCATCTCTCTCTCTCTCTCTCTCTCTCTCCAATTGTGGTCCATAGAAAGCCTACATTTTTTTTCCTTGATTTGGGTTCCAAAATCTACCAGAGAAAATAACTCCATCAATCATTGGTAGAAAAATATTGGCCTCTGGGCTTGTGTGCCACTCCTGATTCCTGTGTGCGTCATCTCTCACTCAGTGGCCCATAGAAAGCATATAGTTTGTTACATTTGTTTTCTAAATTCTCCCTGCAAAAATCTTTTTTTTTTTTTTGGGGGGGTTTCTAAAGTGTTCCTGAAAAAAATAAAAATAAAAAAAAAATAATAGTGTGACATTAATATTAACATTTGTGCTTCAGTGACAGTCCTGCGTGTGGGGCATCTCTCTAATTTGCAGCCACCAAAAAAAGTGTGTAACATTGGGCCTGATTTTCGCTGTGGTCTCACCAACCTGTAAAGGGGTAGCTAAATCATACTGAAGTTATAGCTCACCGTGTAAGTTGTGTGACTGCAACAAATAACGTTAGTTTGGTTAGGTTTTTAAAACAATGAGGAAGTCTAGTGGAAGAGGTCGTGGCCGGGGGCGTTCATTGTCAGCTGGTAATGAGGGTAGTGGTAGTGGTGGAGCATCAGGTGGTCGTGGGGGAAAAAATATTGCACCTAAGTCTGGAGCTGTGGAGCCAGGTTCGTCGTCCGGCTACACAAGGCCTCGAACGCTCCCTTTTCTGGGATTAGGAAAACCGCTTTTAAAGCCGGAGCAGCAAGAGCAAGTTTTGGCTTATCTTGCTGACTCAGCCTCTAGCTCTTTTGCCTCATCTCGTGAAACTGGTAAAAGTAAAAGCAGCGCGTCGTTAGTGGATGTTCACGGTCAGGGACAAGTCACTTCCTTGTCCTCTTCAGCAAAAACAACAACAGAGAAGAATGCAGCAGGCGACACAACGGGTTACTCCATGGAGCTCTTTACACATACCGTCCCTGGCTTAGAAAGTGAAGCAGTTAACAGTCCATGCCCATTACAAATTGAATCTGACATGGAGTGCACTGACGCACAGCCACAGCCAGACTACTATGCTGGTCCTTTGACTCAGACCACAACATTGCCCTCGCAGGGTGCTGATCAAGAATCAGACCCTGATGAGACTATGTTGCCCCATCACGAACGCTATACCACCGAACGACACGGTGACACAGACGAAGTTGCGCAGGAGGTACAAGAAGAGTTATTAGATGACCCAGTTCTTGACCCCGATTGGCAGCCATTGGGGGAACAGGGTGCAGGCGGCAGCAGTTCTGAAGCAGAGGAGGAGGAGGGGCCGCAGCAGGCATCAACATCGCCACAGGTTCCATCTGCCGGGCCCGTATCTTGCCCAAAACGCGTGGCAAAGCCAAAACCTGGTGGAGGACAGCGTGGCCATCCGGTTAAAGCTCAGTCTGCAATGCCTGAAAAGGTATCCGATGCTAGAAAGAGTGCAGTCTGGCATTTTTTTAAACAACATCCAATTGATCAGCGCAAAGTCATCTGTCAAAAATGTTCTACTTCCTTAAGCAGAGGTCAGAATCTGAAAAGTCTCAATACTAGTTGCATGCATAGACATTTAACCACCATGCATTTGAAAGCTTGGACTAACTACCAAACGTCCCTTAAGGTTGTTGCACCCTCGGCCAATGAAGCTAGTCATCAACGCAACATCCCTTCCGGCAGTGTAGGACCACCATTTAGCGCACCACCTGCTGTATCTGTGCAGGTATCTTTGCCAGGCCAAAGCAGTCAGGGTCAGGGAATCACCAGTTTCGTAGTAGGAAACACTGCATCTAGGGCACCGGCGGCAACAATACCATCTCCCACCGTCTCTCAGTCTGCCATGTCCACCGGCACCCCCGCTAGTTCCACGATCTCCAGCTCTCCAGTCCAGCTCACCCTACATGAGACTATGGTTAGAAAAAGGAAATACTTAGCCTCGCATCCGCGTACACAGGGTTTGAACGCCCACATAGCTAGACTAATCTCGTTAGAGATGATGCCCTACCGGTTAGTTGAAAGCGAAGCTTTCAAAGACCTGATGGACTACGCTGTACCACGCTACGAGCTACCCAGTCGACACTTTTTTTCCAGAAAAGCCATCCCAGCCCTCCACCAGCATGTTAAAGAGCGCATCGTCCATGCACTCAGGCAATCTGTGAGCACAAAGGTGCACCTGACAACAGATGCATGGACCAGTAGGCATGGCCAGGGACGTTACGTGTCCATCACGGCACACTGGGTAAATGTGGTGGATTCAGGGTCCACAGGGGACAGCAAGTTTGGGACAGTTCTGCCTAGCCCACGGTCTAGTAAACAGTTGTCTGTAGCCGTTCGCACCCCCTCCTCCTCCTCCTCCTCGTCCTCCTGCAGAAGCAAGAGCTCGTCCACAGACCGCAGTCGCACAAACACTCCATCCGCACCTGCCACTGTTGCACACCAGGTCTCCCATTATGGGGCAGCTACTGGCATACGTCAGCAGGCTGTATTGGCTATGAAGTGTTTGGGCGACAATAGACACACCGCGGAAGTTCTGTCCGAGTTCTTGCAGCAAGAAACGCAGTCGTGGCTGGGCACTGTAGATCTTGAGGCAGGCAAGGTAGTGAGTGATAACGGAAGGAATTTCATGGCTGCCATCTCCCTTTCCCAACTGAAACACATTCCTTGCCTGGCTCACACCTTAAACCTGGTGGTGCAGTGCTTCCTGAAAAGTTATCCGGGGTTATCCGACCTGCTCCTCAAAGTGCGTGGACTTTGCGCACATATCCGCCGTTCGCCTGTACACTCCAGCCGTATGCAGACCTATCAGCGTTCTTTGAACCTTCCCCAGCATCGCCTAATCATAGACGTTGCAACAAGGTGGAACTCAACACTGCACATGCTTCAGAGACTGTGCGAACAGAGGCGGGCTGTTATGTTTTTGTGGGAGGATACACATACACGGGCAGGCAGTAGGATGGCAGACATGGAGTTGTCAGGTGTGCAGTGGTCGAAGATTCAAGACATGTGTCAAGTCCTTCAGTGTTTTGAGGAATGCACACGGCTGGTTAGTGCAGACAACGCCATAATAAGCATGAGCATCCCCCTAATGCGTCTGCTGATGCAAAGTTTGACGCACATAAAGGATCAGGCGTCTGCACCAGAGGAAGAGGAAAGCCTTGATGACAGTCAGCGATTGTCTGGTCAGGGCAGTGTACATGACGAGGTACCGGGCGAAGAGGAGGTGGAGGATGAGGAGGATGATGGGGATGAGTATATTTTTAATGAGGAAGCTTTCCCGGGGGCACGGGAAATTGGTGGCGTGGCAAGGCCGGGTTCTGGTTTTTTGAGGGACACAAGTGACGTAGATTTGCCTGCAACTGCCCCTCAACCAAGCACAACCGCAGATTTGACAACGGGAACTTTGGCCCACATGGCGGATTATGCCTTGCGTATCCTCAAAAGGGACACACGCATTACAAAAATGATGAACGATGACGATTACTGGTTGGCCTGCCTCCTTGATCCTCGCTATAAAGGCAAATTGCAAAATATTATGCCACATGAGAACTTGGAACTAATATTAGCAACAAAACAATCAACTCTTGTTGACCGTTTGCTTCTGGCATTCCCTGCACACAGCGCCCGTTATCGTTCTCACACGAGCTCCAGGGGCCAGCAGACCAGAGGTGTTAGAGGGGCAGAAATCAGAAGTGGCGTTGGCCAGAGGGGTTTTCTGACCAGGTTGTGGAGTGATTTTTCTATGACCGCAGACAGGACAGGTACTGCAGCATCAATTCAAAGTGACAGGAGACAACATTTGTCCAGTATGGTTACAAACTATTTTTCATCCCTTATCGACGTTCTCCCTCAACCGTCATTCCCATTTGATTACTGGGCATCCAAATTAGACACCTGGCCAGAATTGGCAGAATATGCATTGCAGGAGCTTGCTTGCCCGGCAGCTAGTGTCCTATCAGAAAGAGTATTCAGTGCTGCAGGTTCAATACTAACAGAAAAAAGGACTCGTCTGGCTACCCAAAATGTAGATGATCTAACCTTCATTAAAATGAACCACAACTGGATTTCAAAATCTTTTGCCCCACCCTGCCCGGCTGACACCTAGCTTTCCTATGAAAAGGTCTTGCCTGTGGACTATTCTGAATGACTTTTCCAATCTCGTAATTTTCTTCACCTGATTGTCCAGCATACGACATGTTTCCACCTCACGAAATGGCCAAACTCCCCACACGGGGCCGTGCTATCGCCACTTTGCGCTTGGACCCTTGAGAGTGCTGTTTGTCTGAAGAGGTGGGTGTGGCCACTTTTGGTCGACGGCACTGCCACTGGGTCCCTCATAGTACAATAAAGTGTCTCTGGCGGTGGTGGTGCGCACCCAACGTCAGACACACCGTTGTAATATGAGGGGCCCTGTGCCTGTAACGCCGGCCACAAGACAGTTCCCCCCCCCAGCTCAAACAGTGCTCTACCACTAGCAAAATTATCTCTCACAGCTTCACCAATGTGTAGTCTAGGCGCTGACATCCTTCAATGCCTGGCACTGACAATACCATTGTTTTGACATTTTAGTTATGTTAGGCCTTCGAAGCCTGTCTGCGGTCCCTTCTTTCTACAACTACTACACTGACCAGGCCACTGCTGGCCGTGTTACCCTGGAACCAATTTAAAAGTGCCTACAGTCAGCCCAATTTTGTTATGTTAGGCCTTCGAAGACTGTCTGCCGTCACTCCTTCCACTAGACTTCCACTGACCATACACTGCTGCCCATGTACCCCTGGAACCAATTTAAAGTGCCTACAGCCAGCCCAATTTTGTTATGTTAGGCCTTCGAAGCCTGTCTGCGGTCACTCCTTCCACTAGACTTCCACTGACCAGACCACTGCTGCCCGTGTACCCCTGGAACCAATTTAAAAGTGCCTACAGCCAGCCCAAGTTTGTTATGTTAGGCCGTGGAAGCCTGTCTGCGGTCACTCCTTCCACTAGACTTCCACTGACCAGACCACTGCTGCCCGTGTACCCCTGGAACCAATTTAAAAGTGCCTACAGCCAGCCCAAGTTTGTTATGTTAGGCCTTGGAAGCCTGTCTGCGGTCACTCCTTCCACTAGACTTCCACTGACCAGACCACTGCTGCCCGTGTACCCCTGGAACCAATTTAAAAGTGCCTACAGCCAGCCCAAGTTTGTTATGTTAGGCCTTCGAAGCCTGTCTGCGGTCCATTCTTTCAACTACTACTACACTGACCAGGTCACTGCTGCCCGTGTACCCCTGGAACCAATTTAAAAGTGCCTACAGCCAGCCCAAGTTTGTTATGTTAGGCCTTGGAAGCCTGTCTGCGGTCACTCCTTCCACTAGACTTCCACTGACCAGACCACTGCTGCCCGTGTACCCCTGGAACCAATTTAAAAGTGCCTACAGCCAGCCCAAGTTTGTTATGTTAGGCCTTGGAAGCCTGTCTGCGGTCACTCCTTCCACTAGGCCTCCACTGACCACACCACTGCTGTCCGTGTACCCCTGGAACCAATTTAAAATTGCCTACAGCCATGTGTTATTATTTTAGGCCTTCGATGCCTGTCTGCGGTCACTCCTTCCACTAGGCCTCCACTGACCACACCACTGCTGTCCGTGTACCCCTGGAACCAATTTAAAATTGCCTACAGCCAGCCCAATTTTTTTATTTTAGGCCTTCGATGCCTGTCTGCGGTCCATTCTTTCAACTACTACTACACTGACCAGGTCACTGCTGCCCGTGTACCCCTGGAACCAATTTAAAAGTGCCTACAGCCAGCCCAAGTTTGTTATGTTAGGCCTTCGAAGCCTGTCTGCGGTCCATTCTTTCAACTACTACTACACTGACCAGGTCACTGCTGCCCGTGTACCCCTGGAACCAATTTAAAAGTGCCTACAGCCAGCCCAAGTTTGTTATGTTAGGCCTTGGAAGCCTGTCTGCGGTCACTCCTTCCACTAGACTTCCACTGACCAGACCACTGCTGCCCGTGTACCCCTGGAACCAATTTAAAAGTGCCTACAGCCAGCCCAAGTTTGTTATGTTAGGCCTTGGAAGCCTGTCTGCGGTCACTCCTTCCACTAGGCCTCCACTGACCACACCACTGCTGTCCGTGTACCCCTGGAACCAATTTAAAATTGCCTACAGCCATGTGTTATTATTTTAGGCCTTCAATGCCTGTCTGCGGTCACTCCTTCCACTAGGCCTCCACTGACCACACCACTGCTGTCCGTGTACCCCTGGAACCAATTTAAAATTGCCTACAGCCAGCCCTATTTTTTTATTTTAGGCCTTCGATGCCTGTCTGCGGTCCATTCTTTCAACTACTACTACACTGACCAGGTCACTGCTGCCCGTGTACCCCTGGAACCAATTTAAAAGTGCCTACAGCCAGCCCAAGTTTGTTATGTTAGGCCTTGGAAGCCTGTCTGCGGTCACTCCTTCCACTAGACTTCCACTGACCAGACCACTGCTGCCCGTGTACCCCTGGAACCAATTTAAAATTGCCTACAGCCAGCCCAATTTTTTTATTTTAGGCCTTCGATGCCTGTCTGCGGTCCATTCTTTCAACTACTACTACACTGACCAGGTCACTGCTGCCCGTGTACCCCTGGAACCAATTTAAAATTGCCTACAGCCAGCCCAATTTTTTTATTTTAGGCCTTCGATGCCTGTCTGCGGTCCATTCTTTCAACTACTACTACACTGACCAGGTCACTGCTGCCCGTCTACCCCTGGAACCAATTTAAAATTGCCTACAGCCATGTGTTATTATTTTAGGCCTTCGATGCCTGTCTGCGGTCACTCCTTCCACTAGGCCTCCACTGACCACACCACTGCTGTCCGTGTACCCCTGGAACCAATTTAAAATTGCCTACAGCCATGTGTTATTATTTTAGGCCTTCGATGCCTGTCTGCGGTCACTCCTTCCACTAGGCCTCCACTGACCACACCACTGCTGTCCGTGTACCCCTGGAACCAATTTAAAATTGCCTACAGCCAGCCCAATTTTTTTATTTTAGGCCTTCGATGCCTGTCTGCGGTCCATTCTTTCAACTACTACTACACTGACCAGGTCACTGCTGCCCGTGTACCCCTGGAACCAATTTAAAATTGCCTACAGCCATGTGTTATTATTTTAGGCCTTCGATGCCTGTCTGCGGTCACTCCTTCCACTAGGCCTCCACTGACCACACCACTGCTGTCCGTGTACCCCTGGAACCAATTTAAAATTGCCTACAGCCAGCCCAATTTTTTTATTTTAGGCCTTCGATGCCTGTCTGCGATCCATTCTTTCAACTACTACTACACTGACCAGGTCACTGCTGCCCGTGTACCCCTGGAACCAATTTAAAATTGCCTACAGCCATGTGTTATTATTTTAGGCCTTCGATGCCTGTCTGCGGTCACTCCTTCCACTAGGCCTCCACTGACCACACCACTGCTGCCCGTGTACCCCTGGAACCAATTTAAAATTGCCTACAGCCAGCCCAATTTTTTTATTTTAGGCCTTCGATGCCTGTCTGCGGTCCATTCTTTCAACTACTACTACACTGACCAGGTCACTGCTGCCCGTGTACCCCTGGAACCAACATCAGAAAATATAAAAATAAGTATTTTGCTTATAAAAAAGAAAATACTGGTGAGATATCAAATGCAGACATTTTAACATTAAAAACAAACACACAACTAAAATCTGGTACAGTACTAAAAATGGCCACCAGCTACAATTACTTTCTCCTGCAAGTAGTTAACTGAAAGTTTTTTTAAATTGAAAACACACATATGGCATCCACCGAGTGTTGTCCTGTCGCGTCTTCTTTATATTATTGCCGAGAAGATGTAAAATAATGAAAATAATAAAATCATTAATTACCAAAATAATAGAGAAAGTCAACACCACATTGCAAATAAACATTCATTCCAAATAAAGAAGCAGGGCGCGTCCGAGGGTGAGTATATACCTAATAAGAATCTAATCACCCTCGGACGCGCAATGCTTATTTCCAACAGCCTTCCTTCCTAAGAATCATCCCTTCCGTGGTGTAGAGAGACGTTGTGTTACACTCCAAGGTGTTCCCCAGGTTGCCTTTCCTGAGCTTCGATCTACCGGCTCTCGTTTAGTAGTTGTTGGAAACTACGCTGCATTAGGCCTTCAAATTGGGTATGGGGTGTAGAGAGATGGTGTGTTCCACTCCAAGGTGTTCCCCAGGTTGCCTTTCCTGAGCTTCGATCTTCCGGCTCTCGTTTAGTAGTTCTTGGAAACTACACTGCATTAGGCCTTCAAATTGGGTATGGGGTGTAGAGAGAGGGTGTGTTACACTCCAAGGTGTTCCCCAGGTTGCCTTTCCTGAGCTTCGATATTCCGGCTCTCGTTTAGTAGTTGTCGGAAACTACGCTGCATTAGGCCTACAAATTGGGTATGGGGTGTAGAGAGAGGGTGTGTTACACTCCAAGGTGTTCCCCAGGTTGCCTTTCCTGAGCTTCGATCTTCATGCTCTCGTTTAGTAGTTGTCGGAAACTACGCTGCATTAGGCCTACAAATTGGGTATGGGGTGTAGAGAGAGGGTTTGTTACACTCCAAGGTGTTCCCCAGGTTGCCTTTCCTGAGCTTCGATCTTCCGGCTCTCGTTTAGTAGTTGTTGGAAACTACGCTGCATTAGGCCTTCAAATTGGGTATGGGGTGTAGCGAGAGGGTGTGTTACACTCCAAGGTGTTCCCCAGGTTGCCTTTCCTGAGCTTCGATCTTCCGGCTCTCGTTTAGTAGTTCTTGGAAACTACACTGCATTAGACCTTCAAATTGGGTATGGGGTGTAGAGAGAGGGTGTGTTACACTCTAAGGTGTTCCCCAGGTTTCCTTGCCATTGCTTCGGTCTTCCGACTCTCGTTTAGTAGTTGTAGAAAAGTACACTGCATTAGGCCATACAAAATGGGTATGGGGTGGAGAGAGATGGTGTGTTACACTCCAAGGTGTTCCCCAGGTTGCCTTTCCTGAGCTTCTATCTTCAGGCTCTCATTAAATTGTGGTTAAATGGAACAACTGCATTTGGCGTACTAGTTGGTTTGGGGCCTACTATCGGTGTCTGCCACTCCTTGCTGTTCTCCTCCACTGAACAAAGCTGTGCCGCCTGTTTACTACGGTTGCCAATTTTGAACTGCATTTCGACTACTTACTGATTTGGCCCTACTCTCTGTGTCAGCCTCTCATTCCAGTTGTCCTCCACTGCAATGCCCCCTGGTTATTCCTGTGTTACCAATTTTGAACTGCATTTAGCCCACTTTCTTCTTTGGGCCTATATCTGTGTTTCCACTTCATCGTGCCCATTGCCCAGCCAGTGATAGATGAGTCTGCTGGTACATTGACCCATAACGCAACATTCCCCGTGCACGCTACACAACAACATTGTGACCCTGCTGAAAGTCAGGTTGCTCTTCCCGCATACCATACCACCTTACACGGGGACAAAGAGGAAGGTGCAGATGAAAGTGCAGGTTCCTTCATCAGGTGGGGGGAGGAATACTAGTTGGCGACGTCACTGGCACAGGGCCTCTCATAGTACGCAAAAGTGTTGCTGCCGGTGGGAGGCGCCCCCGCCGTGCAAACACACCGCTGTACTTTGAGGGGCCCTGTGCCAGTGCCAATGCCAACGAGTGGGCCCCCCCTGCTTGCTCAGGTTCACAGCACTTGCAAAGTTGAAATACTTACCTCTCCCTGCTCCACTGCCGTGACGTGGTCCAGATTTCCTGGGCCCACTAATTACTTGAACCAGCCCTACCCACCACAACTTTAGCCAAATGACCCCCAATTTCAAATGCCTTCCAATTATTATAAGGTAAATTACGCTTGACAAGCTTCATTAAGAAGAATGGATGGTTTTGACATTAAAATGGGCACTCTAGGTGTTTTCCTGGCCCCCACTCACTGCCGACTATGCTGCCCCATTGACTTGCATTGGGTTTCGTGTTTCGGTCGATCCCGACTTTACGTCATAATCGGCCGATTTCACTCGACCCGACTTTGGACATAGTCGGGTTTCGCAAAACCCGGCTCGACTCTAAAAAGGTCAAGGTCGCTCAACTCTAGTTATTGCCATATCACTGTATGTGCGCTGATTACTGCACACTGTGTTGCCTGATAGCACAGCATAACAGTACTGTTGTGAATTCTGTGGCTGAATTCACTCCTGTGGCCCTTACTTATCTCGAGTCTGCCAAGCGCTTGAATCCTAGACAGGCCCGTTGGTCGTTATTTTTTGCTCGTTTTGATTTTGTGATTTCGTACCTTCCGGGCTCTAAAAATGTGAAGGCGGATGCTCTGTCTAGGAGTTTTGTGCCCGACTCTCCGGGGTTATCTGAGCCGGCGAGTATCCTCAAGGAAGGAGTCATTGTGTCTGCCATCTCTCCTGATTTGCGGAGAGTGTTGCAGAAATTTCAGGCTAATAAACCTGATCGTTGTCCGGCCGAGAAACTGTTCGTCCCTGATAGGTGGACTAGTAAAGTTATCTCTGAACTTCATTGTTCGGTGCTGGCTGGTCATCCAGGAATCTTTGGTACCAGAGAGTTAGTGGCTAGATCCTTCTGGTGGCCATCTCTGTCACGGGATGTGCGTGCTTTTGTGCAGTCCTGTGGGATTTGTGCTAGGGCTAAGCCCTGCTGTTCACGTGCCAGTGGGTTGCTTTTGCCCTTGCCGGTCCCGAAGAGGCCTTGGACACATATTTCGATGGATTTCATTTCTGACCTTCCCGTTTCTCAAAAGATGTCGGTCATTTGGGTGGTCTGTGATCGCTTTTCTAAAATGGTCCATCTGGTGCCCTTGGTTAAATTGCCTTACTCCTCTGATTTGGTGCCTTTGTTCTTCCAGCATGTGGTTCGTTTGCATGGCATTCCTGAGAATATTGTTTCTGACAGAGGTTCCCAGTTTGTCTCGAGGTTCTGGCGAGCCTTTTGTGGTAGGATGGGCATTGACCTATCTTTTTCCTCGGCCTTCCATCCTCAGACTAATGGCCAGACCGAACGAACCAATCAGACCTTGGAAACATATCTGAGATGTTTTGTTTCTGCTGACCAGGATGATTGGGTGTCATTTTTGCCGTTGGCTGAGTTCGCCCTTAATAATCGGGCCAGCTCGGCTACCTTGGTCTCTCCATTTTTCTGCAATTCTGGGTTCCATCCTCGTTTCTCTTCAGGACAGGTTGAGTCTTCGGACTGTCCTGGTGTGGATTCTGTGGTGGACAGGTTGCAGCAGATCTGGACTCAGGTAGTGGACAATTTGACCTTGTCCCAGGAGAAGGCTCAGCTTTTCGCTAATCGTAGACGCCGTGTGGGTCCCCGACTTCGTGTTGGGGATCTGGTTTGGTTATCTTCTCGTCATATTCCTATGAAGGTTTCCTCTCCTAAATTTAAACCTCGTTTTATTGGTCCGTATAGGATTTCTGAGATTCTCAATCCGGTGTCTTTTCGTCTGACCCTCCCAGACTCCTTTTCCATACATAATGTATTCCATAGGTCGTTGTTGAGAAGACACGTGGCACCTATGGTTCCATCTGTGGAGCCTCCTGCCCCTGTTTTGGTGGAGGGGGAATTGGAGTATATTGTGGAGAAAATTTTGGATTCTCGTGTCTCTAGACGGAAACTCCAGTACCTGGTCAAATGGAAGGGTTATGCTCAGGAGGATAATTCCTGGGTTTTTGCCTCTGATGTCCATGCCCCAGATCTTGTTCGTGCCTTTCATGTGGCTCATCCTGGTCGGCCTGGGGGTTCTGGTGAGGGTTCAGTGACCCCTCCTCAAGGGGGGGGTACTGTTGTGAATTCTGTGGCTGAATTCACTCCTGTGGTCACAAGTGGTATTGCAGCCTCTGGGCTTCCTCCCTCAGGTGTTTTGGTGAGCTCGTTGGCTGCCTTGCTATTTAACTCCACCTGAGTCTGTCTTCCTTGCTCCTTGTCTATGTTCCAGTGTTGGATCTGAGCTACTGCATCTTTCCTGTGGCCTGCTGCTCTGCTAGATAAGTGTTACTTTGTTTTTGTTTCCGTTTTTTCTGTCCAGCTGTGCTATTCTCTTTTGCTGGAAGCTCTGAGACGCAAAGGGTGCACCGCCGTGCCGTTAGTTCGGCACGGTGGGTCTTTTTGCTCCCCTTTGCGTGGTTCTGCTTTAGGGTTTTTTGTAGACTGCATAGTTCTCTTTGCTATCCTCGCTCTGTCTAGAATATCGGGCCTCACTTTGCTGAATCTATTTCATTCCTACGTTTTGTCTTTTCATCTTGCTAACAGTCATTATATGTGGGGGGCTGCCTATTCCTTTGGGGTATTTCTCTGAGGCAAGTCAGGCTTGTATTTCTATCTTCAGGCTAGTCAGCTCCTCAGTCAGTGCCGAGTTGCATAGGTAGTGTTAGGCGCAATCCACTGCTGCTTTTAGTTGTGTGAGGATAGGTTCAGGTATTGCGGTCTGCAGAGATTCCACGTCTCAGAGCTTGTTCTATTGTTTTTTGGGTTATTGCCATATCACTGTATGTGCGCTGATTACTGCACACTGTGTTGCCTGATAGCACAGCATAACAGAGAGGCTGACACAGAGAGTAGGCCCAAATCAGTAAGTAGTCGAAATGCAGTTCAAAATTGGCAACCGTAGTAAACAGGCGGCACAGCTTTGTTCAGTGGAGGAGAACAGCAAGGAGTGGCAGACACCGATAGTAGGCCCCAACCCAACTAGTAGGCCAAATGCAGTCTAACATTAACAACTACTTAACGAGCGCCTGAAAACGGAATTTCAGGACAGGAAACCAGGAGAACAGCAAGGAGCGGCAGACACTGTTAGTAGGCCCCAAACCAACTAGTACGCCAAATGCAGTTGTTCCATTTAACCACAATTTAACGAGAGCCTGAAGATAGAAGCTCAGGAAAGGCAACCTGGAGAACACTACAACTACTAAACGAGAGTCGGAAGATCGAAGCAATGGCGAGGAAACCTGGAGAACACCTTGGAGTGTAACACACCATCTCTCTCCACCCCATAGCCAATTTGGAGGCCTAATGCAGCGTAGTTTCCAACAACTACTAAACGAGAGCATTAAGATCGAAGCTCTGGAAAGGCAACCTGGAGAACACCTTGGAGTGTAACACAGCATCTCTCTCCACCCGATACCCATTTTGTAGGCCTAATGCAGTGTAGTTTTCTACAACTACTGAACGAGAGTCGGAAGACCGAAGCAATGGCAAGGAAAACTGGGGAACACCTTGGAGTGTAACACACCATCTCTCTCCACCCGATACCCATTTTGTAGGCCTAATGCAGTGTAGTTTTCTACAACTACTAAACGAGAGTCGGAAGACCGAAGCAATGGCAAGGAAACCTGGGGAACACCTTGGAGTGTAACACACTATCTCTCTCCACCCGATACCCAATTTGTAGGCCTAATGCAGTGTAGTTTTCTACAACTACTAAACGAGAGTCGGAAGACCGAAGCAATGGCAAGGAAACCTGGGGAACACCTTGGAGTGTAACACACCATCTCTCTTCACCCGATACCCATTTTGTAGGCCTAATGCAGTGTAGTTTTCTACAACTACTAAACGAGAGTCGGAAGACCGAAGCAATGGCAAGGAAACCTGGGGAACACCTTGGAGTGTAACACACCATCTCTCTCCACCCGATACCCATTTTGTAGGCCTAATGCAGTGTAGTTTTCTACAACTACTAAACGAGAGTCGGAAGACCGAAGCAATGGCAAGGAAACCTGGGGAACACCTTGGAGTGTAACACACCATCTCTCTCCACCCGATACCCATTTTGTAGGCCTAATGCAGTGTAGTTTTCTACAACTACTAAACGAGAGTCGGAAGACCGAAGCAATGGCAAGGAAACCTGGGGAACACCTTGGAGTGTAACACACCATCTCTCTCCACCCGATACCCAATTTGTAGGCCTAATGCAGTGTAGTTTTCTACAACTACTAAATGAGAGTCGGAAGACCGAAGCAATGGCAAGGAAACCTGGGGAACACCTTGGAGTGTAACACACCATCTCTCTTCACCCGATACCCATTTTGTAGGCCTAATGCAGTGTAGTTTTCTACAACTACTAAACGAGAGTCGGAAGACCGAATCAATGGCAAGGAAACCTGGGGAACACCTTGAAGTGTAACACACCATCTCTCTCCACCCGATACCCATTTTGTAGGCCTAATGCAGTGTAGTTTTCTACAACTACTAAACGAGAGTCGGAAGACCGAAGCAATGGCAAGGAAACCTGGGGAACACCTTGGAGTGTAACACACCATCTCTCTCCACCCCATACCCAATTTGTAGGCCTAATGCAGCCTACTTTCCGACAACTACTAAACGAGAGCATGAAGATCGAAGCTCAGGAAAGGCAACCTGGGGAACACCTTGGAGTGTAACACACCCTCTCTCTACACCACGGAAGGGCTGATTCTTAGGAAGGAAGGCTGTCGGAAAGAAGCAGGGCGCGTCCGAGGGTGATTATATTCTTATTAGGTATATACTCACCCTCGGACGCGCCCTGCTTCTTTATTTGTAATGAATGTTTATTTGCAATGTGGTTTTGACTTACTCTATTTTTTTGGTAAATAATGATTTTATTATTTTCATTGTTTTGCATCTTCTTGGCAATAATATAAAGAAGACGCGGCAGGACAACACTCGGTGGATGCCATATCTGTGTTTTAAATTGAAAAAAACTTTCAGTTAACTACTTGCAGGAGAAAGTTATTGTAGCTGGTGGCCATTTTTAGTACTGTACCAGATTTTTGTTGTATGTGTTTGTTTTTAATGTTAAAATGTCTGCATTTGATATCTCTCCAGTATTTTTATTTTTTATAAGCGAAATACTTATTTTTATATTTTCTGATGTTGGTTCAAGGGGTACACGGGCAGCAGTAGACAGGTCAGTGGAGGCCTAGTGGAAGGAGGGACCGCAGACAGGCTTTGAAGGCCTAACATAATAAATTGGGCTGGCTGTAGGCAATTTAAAATTGGTTCCAGGGGAACACGGGCGGCAGTAGACAGGTCAGTGGAGGCCTAGTGGAAGGAGGGACCGCAGACAGGCTTCGAAGCCCTAACATAATAAATTGGGCTGGCTGTAGGCAATTTAAAATTGGTTCCAGGGGAACACGGGCAGCAGTGGCCTGGTCAGTGTAGTAGTAGTGGAAAGAATGGGCTGCAGACAGGCTTCGAAGGCCTAACATAACAAAATTTGGGATGTAGGCAATTTACAATTGGTTCCAGGGGAACACGGACAGCAGTAGACAGGTCAGTGGAGGCCTAGTGGAAGGAGGGACCGCAGACAGACTTTGAAGCCCTAACATAATAAATTGGGCTGGCTGTAGGCAATTTAAAATTGGTTCCAGGGGAACACGGGCGGCAGTAGACAGGTCAGTGGAGGCCTAGTGGAAGGAGGGACCGCAGACAGGCTTCGAAGCCCTAACATAATAAATTGGGCTGGCTGTAGGCAATTTAAAATTGGTTCCAGGGGAACACGGGCGGCAGTAGACAGGTCAGTGGAGGCCTAGTGGAAGGAGGGACCGCAGACAGGCTTCGAAGCCCTAACATAATAAATTGGGCTGGCTGTAGGCAATTTAACCCTCCGTCACATACAATATTCGGACTAACGAGTTCACATACAATGTGCCTGTCAGGCGCCTGCTGGAAAAATACCTATAATATCTAATGTTTGCAATTTCAGTGCTCTAAAAGTGATCAGTGACCTTCATAGGGATGTAATAAAAGTGACTACACATAATCAGTTGCAAAAAAAAACATTTACTTAACATAAAACTAATAACTATGAAATACAAACTTTTCAAAACTCGCCCAAATAGTCCCCAGTTCGACTCTCTCAAAAAAATGTACAAAGAAAATTTTTGAACACAAACTTAATTTTAAGGTACCTTAAGTACTATTAAAAACATATTCAATCAGAAGTAGATGCTGAGGTTTCCCCAGAAAAGTCACACTTGCAGAGCAAATAGCAAGAATTACACACCATTTTTGCATGTGTCAGGCAAATTGCTTTATGACATTTGAGACATTCATAATTTGAAAGCCTTCTGGTTCCGCTTTCCGTTTGGCAGTTGGTGCATCTCCTTCTTTTGTGAGGTGGTGCAGATGGTGACTTTTCACGATCATCTTCTGGGCGGAACCTTTTGAGCTGAACTTGAAGGCGAGAGGGGATACCGATTGTTTTCACGCTTCTCCTGCGTAGCTCTCCAAGTACTAGTTCATGGGCCAATTTTTTCAGATACAATCGTCTACGGAGTGGTTCAAGCTTGTTTTCAAGATAAATTACTTGTGAATTTATACCACCCAAATTCAACATAGCAAAAAATATGACCATTGGCCAGCGTTTGATGTTTCTGCTGACGTTGAAAGTGGAGCACATCTGATCTGCTGTATCCACACCCCCTTTGGTGGCATTGTAAAATGTAATTATCTCCGGGGTTTTTTCTGCCCCATTCCCAGGATCGATGGCAGCATCATCATGAAGTGTTGATAGAAGAAGTACGATTTTTTTGGCATGTGGTACGTAGGAAACTAAAGCCTTTCCATTATGGAATGCAAACATACTGCTGTACTGTTGTCTCTCTTTCACACTTACAAACTGTGGCGGCAATTCCCTTTTGTTTTTTCTTACAGTTCCCACATATGACAGCTTCTGAATTTTCAGATAATCAATCAGATCACAACTTGTAAACCAATTGTCAGCTGTAATATTGTGACCCGATTCTTTTTACAACATCAATGGGTTTGTTGCTCACACAGTAAGGACCTTCTGGTTGTTTTCCTGCATAAACTTCCAGGTTGTAAGTATAGGTCTTACTGGCATCAACAAGGACATACATTTTTATTCCATATTTGTTTGGCTTTGATGGAATATATTGACGAAAGGCACATCTACCACGAAAACCAGGGAGCATTTCGTCAATAGTGAGATTCTTTCCAGGGTAATAACTTTGTTTACAGTTTACAACAAATCTTTGAAATATATCACGAATTGGAGCAAGTCGGTCATGTGTTTTGCGTTCGGTTCGGGTAGTTCTGTCGTCAAACCGAAGGCAACGAATTAGAATCTTACATAGTAACATAGTAACATAGTTAGTAAGGCCGAAAAAAGACATTTGTCCATCCAGTTCAGCCTATATTCCATCATAATAAATCCCCAGATCTACGTCCTTCTACAGAACCTAATAATTGTATGATACAATATTGTTCTGCTCCAGGAAGACATCCAGGCCTCTCTTGAACCCCTCGACTGAGTTCGCCATCACCACCTCCTCAGGCAAGCAATTCCAGATTCTCACTGCCCTAACAGTAAAGAATCCTCTTCTATGTTGGTGGAAAAACCTTCTCTCCTCCAGACGCAAAGAATGCCCCCTTGTGCCCGTCACCTTCCTTGGTATAAACAGATCCTCAGCGAGATATTTGTATTGTCCCCTTATATACTTATACATGGTTATTAGATCACCCCTCAGTCGTCTTTTTTCTAGACTAAATAATCCTAATTTCACTAATCTATCTAGGTATTGTAGTTCTCCCATCCCCTTTATTAATTTTGTTGCCCTCCTTTGTACTCTCTCTAGTTCCATTATATCCTTCCTGAGCACCGGTGCCCAAAACTGGACACAGTACTCCATGTGCGGTCTAACTAGGGATTTGTACAGAGGCAGTATAATGCTCTCATCATGTGTATCCAGACCTCTTTTAATGCACCCCATGATCCTGTTTGCCTTGGCAGCTGCTGCCTGGCACTGGCTGCTCCAGGTAAGTTTATCATTAACTAGGATCCCCAAGTCCTTCTCCCTGTCAGATTTACCCAGTGGTTTCCCATTCAGTGTGTAATGGTGATATTGATTCCTTCTTCCCATGTGTATAACCTTACATTTATCATTGTTAAACCTCATCTGCCACCTTTCAGCCCAAGTTTCCAACTTATCCAGATCCATCTGTAGCAGAATACTATCTTCTCTTGTATTAACTGCTTTACATAGTTTTGTATCATCTGCAAATATCGATATTTTACTGTGTAAACCTTCTACCAGATCATTAATGAATATGTTGAAGAGAACAGGTCCCAATACTGACCCCTGCGGTACCCCACTGGTCACAGCGACCCAGTTAGAGACTATACCATTTATAACCACCCTCTGCTTTCTATCACTAAGCCAGTTACTAACCCATTTACACACATTTTCCCCCAGACCAAGCATTCTCATTTTGTGTACCAACCTCTTGTGCGGCACGGTATCAAACGCTTTGGAAAAATCGAGATATACCACGTCCAATGACTCACCGTGGTCCAGCCTATAGCTTACCTCTTCATAAAAACTGATTAGATTGGTTTGACAGGAGCGATTTCTCATAAACCCATGCTGATATGGAGTTAAACAGTTATTCTCATTGAGATAATCCAGAATAACATCCCTCAGAAACCCTTCAAATATTTTACCAACAATAGAGGTTAGACTTACTGGCCTATAATTTCCAGGTTCACTTTTAGAGCCCTTTTTGAATATTGGCACCACATTTGCTATGCGCCAGTCCTGCGAAACAGATCCTGTCGCTATAGAGTCCCTAAAAATAAGAAATAATGGTTTATCTATTACATTACTTAGTTCCCTTAGTACTCGTGGGTGTATGCCATCCGGACCCGGAGATTTATCTATTTTAATCTTATTTAGCCGATTTCGCACCTCTTCTTGGGTTAGATTGGTGACCCTTAATATAGGGTTTTCATTGTTTCTTGGGATTTCACCTAGCATTTCATTTTCCACCGTGAATACCGTGGAGAAGAAGGTGTTTAATATGTTAGCTTTTTCCTCGTCATCTACAACCATTCTTTCCTCACTATTTTTTAAGGGGCCTACATTTTCAGTTTTTATTCTTTTACTATTGATATAGTTGAAGAACAGTTTGGGATTAGTTTTACTCTCCTTAGCAATGTGCTTCTCTGTTTCCTTTTTGGCAGCTTTAATTAGTTTTTTAGATAAAGTATCTAAAAATCTGTTTCTTGAATCTGTTTATGGACATAACCAGGCTAAATTTTTCAACTCCATCCCCATCTTTATCCCAAAGTTCCTCCAAACTTTGTCTATTTGCCCTATAAGCTCCTGCAAGGTACAGTAATCCAAAAAAAGAACGCAGTTCTATTTCATCTGTGGGCTTGATGGTTCTGTTGCAGATGTACTTGTCCTTTATAATGTCTGTATATTGGTTGGTATATGTGACAATAGAGTCCAGAATGTCATCTGTAAATATACTGTTCCAGCATTCAACTGCAGTTTTTGCATTATGTGCAGTTCCTATTACTGCAGGAAGGTGAGTAATAATGTTTAAAGGTTCCCTAAGTTTTTTTCTGGAATGGCTTCTTGTTCCATTTAGTATTTTTATCTTTTCCAATATAATATGATCCAAATTCTTCATCCTCACCACCACTGTCACCATCTTGCTCTGTTTCAGAATCCAGGACACATTCTTCCACCTCATCATGAGAATCAATCTCACTTTCCTCTCCTAAATCCTCATTCAGTGTGAGGTCTCTATCATCTAACAGCATGTTTGTTACTTCCTCAACATCAAGTTGTTTGGATAAATTGTACATTTTCCTCTCCATTTCAGCAGATAATCTGAAGCAAGAGAAGGAATATGTTAGGGAACTACTGTATATGCCTGAGCAGCACACTTTCTTTTAAAAAATCTCCCTTATTTCTATGAAATATCCTCACATTTTGTGCTATACATTCATAAAACAAGCTAAATAAACTATTGTGATGAATAAAAACATAAAATACCAACCTTACTGAATGTGACGTATTCACATACAATGAGCCTGAGAGATCTGTGCAGCTATATCCTCTCCCCTGAAGCTCTGAAATCCAACTGTGATATCAGGTTTCACAGACCTTCAAGAGACAGGAGACTACCTGGAGGGAGGGGGTTTCCTCACAATCTGGTGAGGAAGGAGAAATGAAAGTAAAAGAGAAGCGCCTGTCAGATCAGTTGTATGTGACAGAGGGTTAAAATTGGTTCCAGGGGAACACGGGCAGCAGTAGACAGGTCAGTGGAGGCCTAGTGGAAGGAGGGACCGCAGACAGGCTCCGAAGCCCTAACATAATAAATTGGGCTGGCTGTAGGCAATTTAAAATTGGTTCCAGGGGAACACGGGCGGCAGTAGACAGGTCAGTGGAGGCCTAGTGGAAGGAGGGACCGCAGACAGGCTTTGAAGGCCTAACATAATAAATTGGGCTGGCTGTAGGCAATTTAAAATTGGTTCCAGGGGAACACGGGCAGCAGTGGCCTGGTCAGTGTAGTAGTAGTGGAAAGAACGGGCCGCAGACAGGCTTCGAAGGCCTAACATAACAAAAATTGGGATGTAGGCAATTTACAATTGGTTCCAGGGGAACACGGACAGCAGTAGACAGGTCAGTGGAGGCCTAGTGGAAGGAGGGACCGCAGACAGGCTTCGAAGCCCTAACATAATAAATTGGGCTGGCTGTAGGCAATTTAAAATTGGTTCCAGGGGAACCCGGGCAGCAGTAGACAGGTCAGTGTAGTAGTAGTGGAAAGAACGGGCCGCAGACAGGCTTAGAAGGCCTAACATAACAAAAATTGGGCTGTAGGCAATTTAAAATTGGTTCCAGGGGAACACGGGCGGCAGTAGACAGGTCAGTGGAGGCCTAGTGGAATGAGGGACCGCAGACAGGCTTCGAAGCCCTAACATAATAAATTGGGCTGGCTGTAGGCAATTTAAAATTGGTTCCAGGGGAACACGGGCAGCAGTAGACAGGTCAGTGGAGGCCTAGAGGAAGGAGTGACCGCAGACAGGCTTCGAAGGCCTAACATAAGAAAAATGTCAATACAATGGTATTGACAGTGCCAGGCATTGAAGGATGTCAGCGCATAGACTAAACATTGGTGGAGCTGTGAGAGAAAATTTTGCAAGTCGTAGAGCACTGTTTGACCTGGGGGGGGGGACTGTCTTGTGGCCGGCGGTACAGGCCCAGGGCCCCTCATATTACAATGGTGTGTCTGACGTTGGGTGCGCACCACCACCGCCAGGCACTTTATTGTACTATGAGGGACCTAGTGGCAGTGCCGTCAACCAAAAGCGGGCACACCCACGTCTTCAGAGAAACAATACTCTCACGGGTGCTGGCGCCAAGTGGCGATACCACGGCCCCGTGTGGGGACTTTGGCCATTTAGGGAGGTGTTAACATGTCGGATGCTGGACAATCAGGTGCTGCAAATTACGAGATTGGAAAAGTCGTTCAGAATAGTCCACAGGCAAGACCTTTACATAGGAAAGCTAGGTGTCAGCCGGGCAAGGTGGGTCAAAAGATTTCGAAATCCAGTTGTGGTTCATTTTAATGAAGGTTAGATCATCTACATTTTGGGTAGCCAGACGAGTCCTTTTTTCTGTTAGTATTGAACCTGCAGCACTGAATACTCTTTCTGATAGGACACTAGCTGCCGGGCAAGCAAGCTCCTGCAATGCATATTCTGCCAATTCTGGCCAGGTGTCTAATTTTGATGCCCAGTAATCAAATGAGAATGACGGCTGAGGGAGAACGTCGATACGGGATGAAAAATAGTTAGTAACCATACTGGACAAATGTTGTCTCCTGTCACTTTGAATTGATGCTGCAGTACCTGTCCTGTCTGCGGTCATAGCAAAATCACTCCACAACCTGGTCAGAAAACCCCTCTGGCCAACGCCACTTCTGATTTCTGCCCCTCTAACACCTCTGGTCTCCTGGCCCCTGCAGCTCGTGTTAGAACGATCACGGGCGCTGTGTGCAGGGAATGCTAGAAGCAAACGGTCAATAAGAGTTGATTGTTTGGTTGCTAATATTAGTTCCAAGTTCTCATGTGGCATTATATTTTGCAATTTGCCTTTATAGCGAGGATCAAGGAGGCAGGCCAACCAGTAATCGTCATCGTTCATCATTTTTGTTATGCATGTGTCCCTTTTGAGGATACGTAAGGCATAATCCGCCATGTGGCCCAAAGTTCCAGTTCTCAAATCTGTGGTTGTGCTTTGTTGAGGGGCAGTTTCAGGCAAATCCACGTCACTTGTGTCCCTCCAAAAACCAGAACCCGGCCTTGCCGCGCCAACAATTTCCTCTGGCCCCGGAAAAGCTTCCTCATTAAAAATATAATCATCCCCATCATCCTCCTCGTCCTCCTCCTCCTGTTCGCCCGCTACCTCGTCCTGTACACTGCCCTGGCCAGACAATGGCTGACTGTCATCAAGGCTTTCCTCTTCCTCAGCTGCAGACGCCTGATCCTTCATGTGCGTCAAACTTTGCATCAGCAGACGCATTAGGGGGATGCTCATGCTTATTATGGCGTTGTCTGCACTAACCAGCCGTGTGCATTCCTCAAAACACTGAAGGACTTGACACATGTCTTGAATCTTCGACCACTGCACACCTGACAACTCCATGTCTGCCATCCTACTGCCTGCCCGTGTATGTGTATCCTCCCACAAAAACATAACAGCCCGCCTCTGTTCACACAGTCTCTGAAGCATGTGCAGTGTTGAGTTCCACCTTGTTGCAACGTCTATGATTAGGCGATGCTGGGGAAGGTTCAAAGAACGCTGATAGGTCTGCATACGGCTGGAGTGTACGGGCGAACGGCGGATATGTGAGCAAAGTCCACGCACTTTGAGGAGCAGGTCGGATAACCCCGGATAACTTTTCAGGAAGCACTGCACCACCAGGTTTAAGGTGTGAGCCAGGCAAGGAATGTGTTTCAGTTGGGAAAGGGAGATGGCAGCCATGAAATTCCTTCCGTTATCACTCACTACCTTGCCTGCCTCAAGATCTACAGTGCCCAGCCACGACTGCGTTTCTTTCTGCAAGAACTCGGACAGAACTTCAGCGGTGTGTCTGTTGTCGCCCAAACACTTCATAGCCAATACAGCCTGCTGATGTTTGCCAGTAGCTGCTCCATAATGGGAGACCTGGTGTGCAACAGTGGCAGCTGCGGATGGAGTGGTTGTGCGACTGCGGTCTGTGGACGAGGTCTCGCTTCTGCAGGAGGACGAGGAGGAGGAGGAGGGGGTGCGAACGGCTACAGCCAACTGTTTCCTAGACCGTGGGCTAGGCAGAACTGTCCCAAACTTGCTGTCCCCTGTGGACCCTGCATCCACCACATTTACCCAGTGTGCCGTGATGGACACGTAACGTCCCTGGCCATGCCTACTGGTCCATGCATCTGTTGTCAGGTGCACCTTTGTGCTCACAGATTGCCTGAGTGCATGGACGATGCGCTCTTTAACATGCTGGTGGAGGGCTGGGATGGCTTTTCTGGAAAAAAAGTGTCGACTGGGTAGCTCGTAGCGTGGTACAGCGTAGTCCATCAGGGCTTTGAAAGCTTCGCTTTCAACTAACCGGTAGGGCATCATCTCTAACGAGATTAGTCTAGCTATGTGGGCGTTCAAACCCTGTGTACGCGGATGCGAGGCTAAGTACTTCCTTTTTCTAACCATAGTCTCATGTAGGGTGAGCTGGACTGGAGAGCTGGAGATCGTGGAACTAGCGGGGGTGCCGGTGGACATGGCAGACTGAGAGACGGTGGGAGATGGTATTGTTGCCGCCGGTGCCCTAGATGCAGTGTTTCCTACTACGAAACTGGTGATTCCCTGACCCTGACTGCTTTGGCCTGGCAAAGAAACCTGCACAGATACTGCAGGTGGTGCAGAAAATGGTGGCCCTACACTGCCGGAAGGGATGCTGCGTTGATGACTAGCTTCATTGGCCGAGGGTGCTACAACCTTAAGGGACGTTTGGTAGTTAGTCCAAGCTTGCAAATGCATGGTGGTTAAATGTCTATGCATGCAACTTGTATTGAGACTTTTCAGATTCTGCCCTCTGCTTAAGGTAGTTGAACATTTTTGACAGATGACTTTGCGCTGATCAATTGGATGTTGTTTAAAAAAATGCCAGACTGCACTCTTTCTAGCATCGGATACCTTTTCAGGCATTGCAGACTGAGCTTTAACCGGATGGCCACGCTGTCCTCCAACAGGTTTTGACTTTGCCACGCGTTTTGGGCAAGATACGGGCCCGGCAGATGGAACCTGTTGCGATGTTGATGCCTGCTGCGGCCCCTCCTCCTCCGCTTCAGAACTGCTGCCGCCTGCACCCTGTTCCCCCAATGGCTGCCAATCGGGGTCAAGAACTGGGTCATCTATTACCTCTTCTTGTAGCTCGTGTGCAACTTCGTCTGTCACCGTTTCGGTCGGTGGCATAGCGTTCGTGATGGGGCAACATAGTCTCATCAGGGTCTGATTCTTGATCAGCACCCTGCGAGGGCAATGTTGTGGTCTGAGTCAAAGGACCAGCATAGTAGTCTGGCTGTGGCTGTGCATCAGTGCACTCCATGTCAGATTCAACTTGTAATGGGCATGGACTGTTAACTGCTTCACTTTCTAAGCCAGGGACGGTATGTGTAAAGAGCTCCATGGAGTAACCCGTTGTGTCGCCTGCTGCATTCTTCTCTGTTGTTGTTTTTGCTGAAGAGGACAAGGAAGCGACTTGTCCCTGACCGTGAACATCCACTAACGACGCGCTGCTTTTACTTTTACCAGTTTCACGAGAGGAGGCAAAAGAGCTAGAGGCTGAGTCAGCAAGATAAGCCAAAACTTGCTCTTGCTGCTCCGGCTTTAAAAGCGGTTTTCCTACTCCCAGAAAAGGGAGCGTTCGAGGCCTTGTGTAGCCAGACGACGAACCTGGCTCCACAGCTCCAGACTTAGGTGCAATATTTTTTTTCCCACGACCACCTGATGCTCCACCACTACCACTACCCTCATTACCAGCTGCCAATGAACGCCCCCGGCCACGACCTCTTCCACCAGACTTCCTCATTGTTTTAAAAACGTTACCAAACTAACGGTATTTGTTGCTGTCACACAACTTACACGGTGAGCTATAACTTCAGTATGATTTAGCTACCCCTTTACAGGTGGGTGAGACCACAACGAAAATCAGGCACAATGTTACACACTCTGTTGTTGGTGGCAACAAATGAGAGAGATGCCACACACGCAGGACTGTCACTGAAGCGCAAATGTAAATATTAATCTCCCACTGATTTGTTTTTTTTTTTTAAAAGGGAGACTTTAGAAAAAAAAAATAATAAAAAAAAATGATTTTTTAAGGAAGAATTTATAAACCAAATAAAATAAAATGATTTTTTCAGGGAGAATTTAGAAAACAAAACAAAAAATAGGCTTTCTAGGACCCACTGAGTGAGAGATGACGCACACAGGAGTCAGGAGTGGCACACAAGCCCAGAGGCCAATATTTATCTCCCACTGATTGATTTAGTGATTTTTTCAGGTAGATTTTGGAACCCAAATCAAGCAAAAAAATAAATAGGCTTTCTATGGCCCACAATTGGAGAGAGAGAGAGAGAGATGGCACACCCAGGAGTCAAGACTGGCACACAAGCAGAAAGGGCAATATTAATCTCCCACTGATTTGATTTTTTTTTTTTTTTTCAGGGAGACTTTAGAAAAAAAAATACAAAAAAAATGATTTTTTCAGGAATAATTTAGAAACCAAATAAAATAAAATGATTTTTTCAGGGAGAATTTAGAAAACAAATAAAACAAAAAATAGGCTTTCTAGGGCCCACTGAGTGAGAGATGACGCACACAGGAGTCAGGAGTGGCACACAAGCCCAGAGGCCAATATTTATCTCCCACTGATTGATTTAGTGATTTTTTCAGGTAGATTTTGGAACCTAAATCAAGCAAAAAAATAAAAAGGCTTTCTATGGCCCACAATTGGAGAGAGAGAGAGATGGCACACCCAGGAGTCAAGACTGGCACACAAGCAAAAAGGGCAATATTAATCTCCCACTGATTTGATTTTTTTTTTTTTCAGGGAGATTTTAGAAAAAAAAATACAAAAAAAATGATTTTTTCAGGAATAATTTAGAAACCAAATAAAATAAAATGATTTTTTCAGGGAGAATTTAGAAAACAAATAAAACAAAAAATAGGCTTTCTAGGGCCCACTGAGTGAGAGATGACGCACACAGGAGTCAGGAGTGGCACACAAGCCCAGAGGCCAATATTTATCTCCCACTGATTGATTTATTGATTTTTTCAGGTAGAATTTAGAACCCAAATCAACCCAAAAAATAAATAGGCTTTCTATGGCCCACTATTTGTGAGAGAGATGGCACGCTCAGGACTGGCACACAAGCCCAGAGGCCAATATTAATCTCCCACTTTTTTTTTTTTTTCCAGGGAAAATTTATAAACCCAATAAAAAAAATAATAAATAGGCTTTCTATGGCCCACTATCTGAGAGAGAGAGATGGCACGCTTAGGACTGGCACACAAGCCCAGAGGCCAATATTAATCTCCCACTTTTTTTTTTTTTTTCCAGGGAAAATGTATAAACCCAATAAAAAAAATAATAAATAGGCTTTCTATGGCCCACTATCTGAGAGAGAGAGATGGCACGCTTAGGACTGGCACACAAGCCCAAAGGCCAATATTAATCTCCCACTGATTGATTTATTGATTTTTTCAGGTAGAATTTAGAACCCAAATCAAGCAAAAAAATTAATAGGCTTTCTATGGCCCACTGAGTGAGAGATGGCACACACAGGAGTCAGGAGTGGCACACAAGCCCTGAGGCCAATATTTTTCTCCCACTGATTGATGTAGTGATTTTTTCAGGTAGATTTTAGAACCCAAATCAAGCAAAAAATAAATAGGCTTTCTATGGCCCACTGAGTGAGAGATGACACAGACAGGGATGGCACTCTAGCAGAAATGCCAATCTTAATCTCCCACAAAAAAAAAAAAAAAAAAAAAAAAAAAGGAACTGTCCTTCAATTACTATCTCCCTGCAGTAATCTCAGCCAGGTATGGCAGGCAGCAATAAGGAGTGGACTGATGCACAAATTAAATAAAAAGTGTGGACAAACAAACAAGATAGCTGTGCAGAAAGGAAGGAACAAGAGGATTTGTGCTTTGAAAAAAGCAGTTGGTTTGCACAGCGGCGTACACACAGCAGTGCAGCTATCAGGGAGCCTTCTAGGGCAGCCCAATGAGCTACAGCGCTGAGGAAAAAAAAAAAATGTAGCTTCCACTATCCCTGCACACCGAAGGTGGTGTTGGGCAGTGGAAATCGCTACAGCACAAGCGGTTTGGTGGTTAATGGACCCTGCCTAACGCTATCCCTGCTTCTGACGAAGCGGCAGCAACCTCTCCCTAAGCTCAGATCAGCAGCAGTAACATGGCGGTCGGCGGGAACGCCCCTTTATAGCCCCTGTGACGCCGCGGACAGCAAGCCAATCACTGCAATGCCCTTCTCTAAGATGGTGGGGACCAGGACCTATGTCATCACGCTGCCCACACTCTGCGTTTACCTTCATTGGCTGAGAAATGGCGCTTTTCGCGTCATTGAAACGCGACTTTGGCGCGAAAGTCGCGTACCGCATGGCCGACCCCGCACAGGGGTCGGATCGGGTTTCATGAAACCCGACTTTGCCAAAAGTCGGCGACTTTTGAAAATGAACGACCCGTTTCGCTCAACCCTACTCGCAAGTACACAGTGGTTATTCCCACCATAGCAATGTTCCTGATGAAGGTCCGTGAGGACCGAAACCTTGTTTATTTTTGCTTGACTGCATTAAAAATCTTCAAATGAAACAAAAGTTGAGTGATCTGACAACATGATATGACAACCAATTCCCCAATGGGGGTATCATTTTTAATAAATAAACTATTGCCATCACAACCCCCTTGCCCAAAATTCAGTGGCCTATAACAGTACAGAGCACGTTAACCCTGGTGATCTAGCGGCAGGTAAGGAAGAGACATTGCAGGAGACAGAATTAGGAAATGGGCCCAATGTAAGCGTGTGGGTCTCTGAGACTTGTAATGGAGGGCATGAGCTGACAAATATTTCCCCAATGGGGGTACCATTTTTTAAAAATATACTATTGCCTTCACAGTCCCTCTTGCCCAACATTCACCGGCCTATATCAGTACAGAACACGTTCACCAAGGTCATGTAGTCGGAGACAAGGAAGAGACATTGCGGGAAAACGAGTTAAGAAATATGCCCAATGTAGGAGTGTGGGTCTCTGAGACTTGAAATGGAGTGCATGGCCTGACAAGGATTTGCTCATGGGAGGTTATTTTTTTTTAAATATTTCATGGGGATCATAGACACCCTTGCCCAAAAATTGGCTGTCTGTAGCAACACGGAACACGTGAATCCTGGTGATCTAGTGGTGGAGAATGATTAGACGTGGAGGAAGGCCTCATTAAAACCTATTCCCAATTTAAAGGAGTGGTTCTCCTACACTTGTGACTAAGTGCATGGGCTGTCAAACATTTCCCCATGGGGGTTCATTTTTTTTCTAAATTTGTTAACGGGCATCATAAACACCTTGCAAAACTGTAAAGTAGTTTCCTACACAGTTGCTGCTGGGAAGGAGCAGGTTTTTACTAAAAATATTAATAGAGAACCGTGTGCACTACTAAGGAAGGTGTCGTAGTAGGATCCCACACCATGAACTAATACAAAATAAACTAGGCACTCAACTTAAGGATGAATTTTTTGACTTTTAATGTAGTCAAGGCAAAACGTTTCAGCCGCATCTGGCATTTATCAATTACTACAGAACAGAAAAAAATAATAAATTATTATTCGGCGGTCACATGCTCAGGCCCTGTAGTGGCTCCTATTGGTCCACTAGGAAGGCCCTGAAGAGCTACAGCTATAAAAGGTTTGCATGGCCGCACGACCATGCGTCAGTATAAACCTATTATCGTTTGTGTGTTTGGTTGTATGCCTGTTCTGCTGATTGCCCCTTAATCATTCCCATTCCTTGTGATGTTGAATCCTCGTGAATGTTGGAGTTAACTAGCACCTAACAGGGCTATTCTATACACTAGAGCATGATCTGTGCTGCGTCAAAGCAGCAGTGACCAGGTTAGGGCCAGCGGAACGCACCAAATAATGATAAGGATTGTATAAGGTGCGTTCGCAGCCTGGGGTCCACCGTGCAGAGATGGAACCTGCAGCTGAGTAATGATGGACTATATGGCAGTATAATGTGGATACACACATGGGTTAGCTTCACCCGGTATGAAGGAAGCAAATCCTGTTGCGGCACAGGGTCGCAGTACCACACAATGTGCACAAGCAGACAGTCACAGAACTTTGTCCCAAGACTCAGGGAAAGAGTTCCTCTGGACTTCTTGCGCTCAACACTGCTACTGGGGTGTCAGAGATTAACAGAACTAATAATTTACTGCACAAGAGTGCATGCAGTGCCGCTCTGGTGGACGCCATTAACCACCGAGACTTGAGCCAGGAAAACGTTCTATTAGTGTACGGCGCCGCTCTGGCAGTCACTGCTATCAGACAATGTATCGTGTGCTAGATGTGCGGGATAGCACTGTTGAGCGCTAGGTAGCTTTCTTCATTCTTGAACAGTCAACAACACTAGGGATGGGAATGATTCAGAGCTTTCATCCATCGACAGGCATACATCCACACACACATTAATGAGTTTATATTAGAACCTTTTATAGTGGGAGCTCTCCAGCACCTTCCTAGTAGTCCAATAGGAGCTGCAACTGGACCTGAGCATGTGACCCCCGACCTCCAATAAGAGTTTGTTCCTTGGACATGCTCAGAAGAAGAAAAGCAGGAATTAGTCCTGGGGACACTGTTATGACCTGGTGGTCAGGACAATAATGGACCTGGTGGTTAAGAGCACACGGAATGACCTGATAGTTACTGATAATAAAGGACGAGCTCTGGAACGTGGGAACTCTGCTGACCGCAATCCCTAATCCTATCAAACACACTAGAAATAGCCGTGGATTGCGCCTAACGCTCCCTATGCAACTCGGCACAGCCTAAGGAACTAGCTAGCCCTGAAGATAGAAAAATAAAGCCTACCTTGCCTCAGAGAAATTCCCCAAAGGAAAAGGCAGCCCCCCACATATAATGACTGTGAGTAAAGATGAAAATACAAACACAGAGATGAAATAGATTTAGCAAAGTGAGGCCCGACTTACTGAACAGACCGAGGATAGGAAAGGTTACTTTGCGGTCAGCACAAAAACCTACAAAAAGACCACGCAGAGGGCGCAAAAAGACCCTCCGCACCGACTCACGGTGCGGAGGCGCTCCCTCTGCGTCCCAGAGCTTCCAGCAAGCAAGACAACAATAAAAATAGCAAGCTGGACAGAAAAATAGCAAACCAAAAAAATACAAGCTGGAACTTAGCTTCTGCTGGGAAGACAGGTCACAAGAACGATCCAGGAGTGAACTAGACCAATACTGGAACATTGACAGGTGGCATGGAGCAAAGATCTAAGTGGAGTTAAATAGAGCAGCCAGCTAACGAATTAACCTCGTCACCTGTGGAAGGAAACTCAGAAACACCCACCAGAGGAAGTCCATGGACAGAACCAGCCGAAGTACCATTCATGACCACAGGAGGGAGCCCGACAACAAAATTCACAACAGGACACCTGCTCGCTTCTGATCAGTGCTGGTTACAATGGCTGAACCTGGAAGAACAGCAGTAACCAGCCACACAATATCAGCTTGAGCCAGACGCTGGGACTGACGTCTCTGCTGAGCAGCGGAGACCGCAGCGGAGTTTGTTTGAGATTCCCTCTGTGCAGCAGCGGGAACTTGACACCTAACATGGCCCCCTATCTGGGCCTTGCTACGACCGAAGTCAGCAATGAGCTGCGGAGCCCGAATATGCTCAACAGGCTCCCAGGACATGTCCTCTGGGCTAGGGTTGAGCAAAACGGGTTGGCCATTTTCAGAAGTGGCCGACTTTTTGCAAAGTCGGGTTTCATGAAACCTGACCCCTGTGTGGGGTCGGCCATGAGGTCGGGGATCTTCTGATCTGGTATCGGAATTCCGATACCGAGTTCCGATATGTTTGTGATATCGGGAATCGGTATCGGAATCCATATTTAAGTGTAAAATAAAGAATAAAAATAAAAAATATTGATATACTCACCCTCGGACGCGCCCTGGTTCTAACTGGCAGCCTGCGTTCCTAAAAATGAGCAAGTGAAGGACCTTCGATGACGTCGCGGCTTGTGATTGGTCGCGTGAGCGGTCACATGGGCGGTCACGCGACCAACCACAAGCCGCGACATCATCTAAGGTCCTTCACGCGCTCATTCTTAGGAAGGAAGGCTGCCGGTTAGAACCGCTGCACCGCTTTGAGAGAATGGGGTTCTTGCCAGTCCATCATAGCGTGTAGCTTGGCAGGATCCATAGCCAATCCCTGGGTTGAGATGATATAGCCAAGGAAAGGCAAGGACTCCTGTTTAAACACACACTTCTCCATCTTGGCATAGAAGGAATTTGCCCTTAGGAGGTCGAAGACATTGCAAACATCTCTCCGGTGGGAGTCTATATCTGGAGAGTATATGAGAATGTCATCCAGATAGACCATGCCTGAGGTGGTGAGCATATCCCGGAAGATATCTTTCACAAAGTCTTGGAAAACGGCGGGATAATTGCAGAGCCCGAAGGGCATCAACAGATATTCATAGTGCCCGTCCCTGGAGTTATATGCCGTCTTCCATTTGTCCCCCTCACGAATGCAAATCAGGTTGTAAGCACCCCGCAGATCAAGCTCAGTAAATACCCTCGCTCCCCGCTCCCTATCGAATAGCTCAGATATCAGACCCAGAGGATAATTGTTCTTAACGGTGTTTGCATTAAGACCCCTGAAAACTATGCACGGACGTAGCCCTCTTGGAGAACATGTCCGCATAAAGCCAATAGTGCTTGGGGAGAGAGAAAAGATCTGCGAGTACTTCAGTTGTAGCAACCTGAACGCACTCCCTCAGACATCTACCCTCACAAGATTCAGTCCATCCCAGAATTCTCCCAGAGGACCACTCTATATGAGGAGAGTGGTAGCGTAGCTATGGTATCTCTAACAGACCTTCATCAATTCCCTTGGGAATGACTAGCAGGGAGATAATCTCCTGATGGGATGGAGACATGGATAAAGTAAATGGGATGGTCTGGTGTGTTACTTGTGATGGCAGAGTAGACCCATTCACCACTAGTACAGTCACCTCCACCCGGAATCCACACAAAGCTTGACTGTAGGAGTGGATGGGCCAAAGATGATTGTCCCTTTGAAGGACAGTTTGGAGGAAAATGTTGCCGTGTCTATTGTACCTCCTCCTACATCCACCAGATGCTGACGTTTTCCCGACTGCTGGGAACATCTGGAGGCAAGATGTCCTGACTGCCAGCAGACATGACAGACCTTGAGTGCATGAGCGATCCGAGACTTAGATCCTGCTCGTGACACCTCCATATCCTCATGTGGCTCGGACACCTGGACCAGAGATTCCAGAGGTATGGCGAAGGTGGGAGCCAGCCGAAACCTCTGCCTACACTGGGCTCGCTCCAACCTTTGCTTGTTAAAATGAAGGTCGATGTGAGTTGACACAGCTATTAGCTCCTCCAGTGTGGCGGGAATCTCCCTAGTGGCCAAAGCTTCCTTCACATGGTCAGCCAGCCCCCTCCAAAATACAGTGATGAGGGCTTTATCCGGTCACTCCAGCTCAGATTCTAAAATCCGGAAGTGGTCAGAAAAATGGCTGACGAAGGATGAGGCCTGTGTCAGTGCCAGCAGTTGGAGCGCCGTGTCATGGGTGACTTGAGGTCCCAAAAATACCTGTTCCAGAGTGCTCAGGAACTGCAGAGCACTCTGCACCACATGATTGTCACAACCCAACAGCAGAGTAGCCCACTCCAATGCCCTGTCTGTCAAGACAGATATTATGAATCCCACTTTAGCCCGCTCTGATAGGAAACGTGCAGCCCGAAGCTCAAGATGTATATCACACTGGTTCATGAATCCCCTGCATGACTTGCTATCGCCAGAGTACTTATCTGGCAGTGGGAGGCGGAATAAGGTTGGAACAGGGGTGGCAGTGGACAAACTAGCTGCAGCCACGCTAGCAGCCTGAACAGCTACTGTGCTAACATCCAGTATCAAACGATAGAACCACAGCGGAAGCTTAATGCCAATAAAAACTGAATTTTATTAATAGTACAATTAAAATTCTAATAGAGTCCAATAACAGTCAGTGGAAATACATGAGACAGAATTATACTATCTGCTGAGGAAAATACATGTACAATACCTAACATAAATCAAATGATCCCAAATAATTACACATAAGACCCACTAAAATCAGTAAGGCATAAATGATACACAATATATGTATGTATAAGGACCATAGGTGTGTCATAGAAAGAGAAATGCCTAAGGTATGTGGGCTGAACTAATAATCTGCCTAAAGGAACAACCACATATGGAATATGTCAAGGATACAACGGGTTAAATAAAGTATATGTTGGCAGACAAAACTAGCCTAACACATGAGGTATATGAGCCCTGAGGATCCCAGAATAGTATGGCTGTGTCTATTCATATAATGGCCATAAAGTGCATGTAGTGCTAAAGTGCAAAGGCATAGGGGAAGGTAGGGATGTATTTACCTATAACAGCAGACCAGTAGATGGTGCTAACATCCAGGGCCGAGGTTGTGCTAGCCAGACCTTGGTGCTAGTATAAAGTTAGAGCTAGCGGAATGCACCAAATAATTATAAGAATCATATAAGGTGCGTTCTCAGCCCGGGGTCCACCGTGCAGAAATGGAACCTGCTGCTGAGTAATGACAGACTTTATGGCGGTATAATGTGGGTACGCACACGGGTTAGCTTCAACCGGTATGAAGGAAGTGCACCTTGTTGCGTGACATGGCCTCGGTACACAAAGAGCGCAAGCAAAGAGTCACAGAACTCTGTCCCAAGACTCAGGGATAGAGTTCCTCTATACCTCTTGTGCTCTACACCACTACTGGGGTATCAGAGATTAACACAACTAAAAATTTACTGCACAAGAGTGCATGCAGTGCCACTATGGCGGACACCACTAACCACCCAGACTTGGGCCAGTAAAGCGCTCTATTAGTGCATGGCACCGCACTGGCGGTCGCTGCTATCAGACGTTGTGTCGTATGCTAGCTGTGCAGGTCTGGCTAGTAATGGCGGACGATCAGCATCTACAACGGTGCATCCAGCAGTTGGAGGGTAGGTTGGCGGCTCTTGAACGCACAACCTCGGCCGTGGATGTCACCGGAGTCACTGTTCAGTCTGCTAGCGTAGCTGCAGCCAGTTTGCCACTGTCACCCCTGCGCCGACATTATCACATCTCACGTTAAAAGACAAGTTTGCTGGTGACAGTAAGCTGTGTCATGGATTCGTGAGCCAGTGTGCTATACATCTAAAGCTCCTAGCTGCACATTTTCCCATGGAACGGGCTAAGGTGGGATTTATTATTTCCCTTATGTCGGGCAGGGCATTGGAGTGGGCAACGATGCTGTGGGAGCATGATGATCATGTGGTACAGAGTGCTCCTCACTTCCTGGACTCTCTGAAACAAGTCTTTATGGGACCTTGTGCCACCCATAATACGGTGCTCCAACTGCTGGCATTGACACAGGGCTCGTCCATGGTCAGTCAGTTCGCTGTCCACCTCCGGACTTTGGCATCTGAGCTGGAGTGGCTGGATAAAGTCCTTATCCCTGTGTTCTGGAAGGGATGGCTGACCTTGTGAAGGACGCTTTGGCCACCAGGGAGATTCCTGTCACACTGGAATAGCTCATAACTATTTCAACCCGCATCGACCTTCATTTTACCGAATGAAGGTTGGATCGAACCCAGTGAAGGCAGAGGTTCCGGTTGGCTCCTACCTTCGCCAGGCCTCTGGAATCTCCTGTTCAGGCGTCTGAGCCCCATGAGGCAATGGAGGTTTCTCGAGCGGGACCGCTCGAATACCCATGGTCTGTAATGTCTGCCAGCTTTCAGGACATTATGCTAAGAAATGTGCCCAGCGGTCAGGAAACGTGTAGTAACTGTGGGAGGAGGTTCCCTAGACACAGCGACATTTTCCTCCAAACTGTCCATCAAAGGGTCCTGGTTATGGGGGACTTTAACTACCCGGATATTAACTGGGAAACAGAAACCTGTGAAACCCATAAAGGCAACAGGTTTCTGCTAATAACCAAGAAAAATTATCTTTCACAATTGGTGCAGAATCCAACCAGAGGAGCAGCACTTTTAGACCTAATACTATCTAATAGACCTGACAGAATAACAAATCTGCAGGTGGTTGGGCATTTAGGAAATAGCGACCACAATATTGTGCAGTTTCACCTGTCTTTCACTAGGGGGACTTGTCAGGGAGTCACAAAAACATTGAACTTTAGGAAGGCAAAGTTTGAACAGCTTAGAGATGCCCTTAATCTGGTAGACTGGGACAATATCCTCAGAAATAAGAATACAGATAATAAATGGGAAATGTTTAAGAACATCCTAAATAGGCAGTGTAAGCGGTTTATACCTTGTGGGAATAAAAGGACTAGAAATAGGAAAAACCCAATGTGGCTAAACAAAGAAGTAAGACAGGCAATTAACAGTAAAAAGAAAGCATTTGCACTACTAAAGCAGGATGGCACCATTGAAGCTCTAAAAAACTATAGGGAGAAAAATACTTTATCTAAAAAACTAATTAAAGCTGCCAGAAAGGAAACAGAGAAGCACATTGCTAAGGAGAGTAAAACTAATCCCAAACTGTTCTTCAACTATATCAATAGTAAAAGAATAAAAACTGAAAATGTAGGCCCCTTAAAAAATAGTGAGGAAAGAATGGTTGTAGATGACGAGGAAAAAGCTAACATATTAAACACCTTCTTCTCCACGGTATTCACGGTGGAAAATGAAATGCTAGGTGAAATCCCAAGAAACAATGAAAACCCTATATTAAGAGTCACCAATCTAACCCAAGAAGAGGTGCGAAACCGGCTAAATAAGATTAAAATAGATAAATCTCCGGGTCCAGATGGCATACACCCACGAGTACTAAGAGAACTAAGTAATGTAATAGATAAACCATTATTTCTTATTTTTAGTGACTCTATAGCGACAGGGTCTGTTCCGCAGGACTGGCGCATAGCAAATGTGGTGCCAATATTCAAAAAGGGCTCTAAAAGTGAACCTGGAAATTATAGGCCAGTAAGTCTAACCTCTATTGTTGGTAAAATATTTGAAGGGTTTCTGAGGGATGTTATTCTGGATTATCTCAATGAGAATAACTGTTTAACTCCATATCAGCATGGGTTTATGAGAAATCGCTCCTGTCAAACCAATCTAATCAGTTTTTATGAAGAGGTAAGCTATAGACTGGACCACGGTGAGTCATTGGACGTGGTATATCTCGATTTTTCCAAAGCGTTTGATACCGTGCCGCACAAGAGGTTGGTACACAAAATGAGAATGCTTGGTCTGGGGGAAAATGTGTGTAAATGGGTTAGTAACTGGCTTAGTGATAGAAAGCAGAGGGTGGTTATAAATGGTATAGTCTCTAACTGGGTCGCTGTGACCAGTGGGGTACCGCAGGGGTCAGTATTGGGACCTGTTCTCTTCAACATATTCATTAATGATCTGGTAGAAGGTTTACACAGTAAAATATCGATATTTGCAGATGATACAAAACTATGTAAAGCAGTTAATACAAGAGAAGATAGTATTCTGCTACAGATGGATCTGGATAAGTTGGAAACTTGGGCTGAAAGGTGGCAGATGAGGTTTAACAATGATAAATGTAAGGTTATACACATGGGAAGAGGGAATCAATATCACCATTACACACTGAACGGGAAACCACTGGGTAAATCTGACAGGGAGAAGGACTTGGGGATCCTAGTTAATGATAAACTTACCTGGAGCAGCCAGTGCCAGGCAGCAGCTGCCAAGGCAAACAGGATCATGGGGTGCATTAAAAGAGGTCTGGATACACATGATGAGAGCATTATACTGCCTCTGTACAAATCCCTAGTTAGACCGCACATGGAGTACTGTGTCCAGTTTTGGGCACCGGTGCTCAGGAAGGATATAATGGAACTAGAGAGAGTACAAAGGAGGGCAACAAAATTAATAAAGGGGATGGGAGAACTACAATACCCAGATAGATTAGCGAAATTAGGATTATTTAGTCTAGAAAAAAGACGACTGAGGGGCGATCTAATAACCATGTATAAGTATATAAGGGGACAATACAAATATCTCGCTGAGGATCTGTTTATACCAAGGAAGGTGACGGGCACAAGGGGGCATTCTTTGCGTCTGGAGGAGAGAAGGTTTTTCCACCAACATAGAAGAGGATTCTTTACTGTTAGGGCAGTGAGAATCTGGAATTGCTTGCCTGAGGAGGTGGTGATGGCGAACTCAGTCGAGGGGTTCAAGAGAGGCCTGGATGTCTTCCTGGAGCAGAACAATATTGTATCATACAATTATTAGGTTCTGTAGAAGGACGTAGATCTGGGGATTTATTATGATGGAATATAGGCTGAACTGGATGGACAAATGTCTTTTTTCGGCCTTACTAACTATGTTACTATGTTACTATGTTACCTTAGGCCCATCCATCCTTTCAGTTGAACTTTGTGTGGATTCCAGGGCAGAGGGGAATTTTATGTCCTCTGCCTTCGCCCAACAACATGCAATACCCCTGGTGATGCTCGCCAAGCTGGTGACTGTATGACTGTTGAAAGGGTCGACACTGCCCTCACAAATAACACACCAGACCATGCTATTTACGTTATCTATGTCTCCATCCCATCAGGAGATTATTTCCCTTCTTGTAATTCCCAAGGGAATAGACAAGATCCTGCTAGGGATACCCTGGCTTCGTTACCACTTCCCTCATATTGAGTGGTCCTAAGAGAGAATTTTAGGATGGAGTGAATCTTTGTCTAAGCACTTTGCTAAACACCATGAGAGTTCTGTATGTAATATCGTGGTCACTGGTGTGGAATACGTACAACCACACATCCGTAAAGGAGATCATACCAAGTTAATGTCATGCACAGAAAGTCTCTGAATATTGGCTTTGAACACCCTAATCCCAAGGGGTCTGAACAGCGAACTCAAACTATTTGGTTTTTATTAATCAATTATTGGTCTTAATTACCATGGGGAGCTCTTTCAGTGAGATCGCACAAATACTTTTTGCACTCTAAGCAGGACCAGCTCTGAAGAAGGAAACAGAGGTTTCCGAAATGCGTTGGAAGGTTTTTGGTCCTTGACGTATCTCGTAGCTACCACAGTCTGGCGGTGTCACATGTCTCCTGATGTCACGCAGGTCATGCAGAGGAACCAGTGCATCGAGACTAGGCAGCATGACTGGCCCACCTCTAAAGTATCACTGCGGACTGCCATATGGATCTCTACAGGAGTAGCTGTCACCGGCCGGGACAGCGCTCCCATCGATTTGCCCTACATTTAGTCTCATGTAAGAACGTCATTCCACAGCAATAATGGGAAAGCTCACGGACTCCACAGAGGAGCTCCCCTCCGCATAATCTACAAAGGTACTGTTCCCCAGAGAAAAAAAATATTTCTGTGTGATTAATTAGTGACTTGAAGCATGATACCCCATTGCTGACTGGGGCACGCCTCCTATTCAATTGACTGATATCTACTCAATACTTTTATGACAAAAAAAACCCACATTGGTGACCACAATTATCATATCCATCAATTCTTATGTGAATAATTGGGACGGACTATTACTTAGGATTTTTAATTGTTTATTCCCTATTGTATGAACGATATTAAATTATCTTTTTTTCTTTAAATTCCTTGCCATAGGGATGAGTTTCTAATATTTTGACCATTTTTATTGTATTTCTATTAGAGGTTTTGAGCGCAAATCCTTTTTATTACAATATTTTGATTGCTATTGACATTCTGATGGCTGTTGTCTGGTATTTGCTGTTGAAACTCTTGTGGACTTTAGCGCCACTGACTATATATTTGATAATATACCATACCTGTCCGGCGTTCAGCCCCATGCTGTAATCCATATCTGGGGGATATATAGTTTAAAACCAGGAGCAGTGCTAATGTGACCGCCCCAGCTGTAAACAACTGATGAATTATTGAGAATCTGCCAGTGCAGCATCAGTGACTAGCGCTGATGACACTGATGCTGCGTTGCCTCACAGCCTGACCTGCACTGAACTCTGGACCATGGGAAAATGCTAGTACATTTTCCCATGGTCCAGAGTTCACCGCGGGTCAGGCTGTGAGGATGTGCAGCATCAGTGACATCAGCGCTAGTCACTGATGCTGCCACTGGCAGCTTCTCATTCATTGGTTTACAGCCTGGGTGGTCGCAATAGCACCGCTCCTGCTTGTAAACTATATATCCATCATGGTTTGCCTAGCTTGTAGGGAAAGGTAGGTCTAGGGTTAATCTGGATGGAGTTTTCCTTCACCTCCTAGCTCTCGGGAGTTATTCCCCCAGAAGTCACGTGCTTTAGGTCCTGTTTGTCTGAAGTACGCATCTTCACCGCTGCTCCACAGGTATCTTTGGCCACAGTTTGTTTACTCAGAACATGTACACTGGCTCAGTTAGCAAGTGAAGTGCGGTGTTCTTGGCATTATAAGCAACCTTATATTATTCTGTGTAGGGGAACCTTATTATATTTCCTAAAGAAAAAAAATAACCTGTGTCTGGTATCATGGATCACATGCAGGCTTTGGCAGATCAGGTTAAACACCTGACACAATTGTTTCAGAAACTTAATGTGGTACAGCACACAATGGTTCAGCCTCAATAACAGCTGGTGGACACTGTGCAGGGGGCTGATGTTGCAGGCGCTCCTAGCTCGGGGGGTAGAGATGTATTACAGGTGTCCCTTGAGTCCCCGGTCAAACTGCCAGACTTCTTCTCGGGGGACAAAAAGGAGTTCAGTGCCTTTAGGGAGTGGTGCAAGTTTTTTTTCTCTGAGGCCTCGTTCCTCCGGGGATGCATTCCAGAAAGTGGGGGTAGTTATTTCTCTATTTCAGGGTGCACCGCAAGCGTGGGCTTTTTCTCTGTCTCCCTCTGCCCCTGAAGGATGCCTGTCAATGCCTTTTTTGAAGCCCTAGGTCGTATATATGATGAACCTGACAGGGTTCATATTGCTGAAGACATGGTGATGAATGTACGCCAGGGTAAACACTCAGCTGAGTGGTTTTGTGCAGAGTTCTGGCGCTGAGCAGCAGAAATCTCATGGGATGATGTGGCCCTTCAGGGCTTATTCCGCAGAGGCTTATCTTAATGCCCTTCACCCTCCACCTGACTCTTTGGAGGACGCCATTACCCCGGCCATTCATATGGACCGCAGGCTACGGGCTAGGGGTGTTATGCAGTCCCTAATCTCCAGTAGCAAAGAAACTGATGTTGCTCCTGAACCCATGGAGATTGGCGCAACTTTGGTCAAAGAAAAGGAGAGGTCCAACCTCGAGACCTTAACCCCTTCCCGACCTGTGACACAGCGTATGCGTCATGAAAGTCGGTGCCAATCCGACCTGTGACGCATATGCTGTGTCACAGAAAGATCGCGTCCCTGCAGATCGGGTGAAAGGGTTAACTCCCATTTCACCTGATCTGCAGGGACAGGGGGAGTGGCAGTTTAGCCCAGGGGGGGTGGCTTCACCCCCCCGTGGCTACGATCGCTCTGATTGGCAGTTTCACTTTCAACAGCCAATCAGAGCGATTTGTAATATTTCACCTAAAAAACTAGTGAAATATTACAATCCAGCCATGGCCGATGCTGCAATATCATCGGCCATGGCTGGAAACACTTATGTGCACCCACCCCACCCCAACGATCGCCCCCCCAGCCCCCCGATCTGTGGCCCGCTCCCCTCCGTCCTGTGCTCCGCTCCCCCGTCCTCCTGTCCGCTCCCCCCGTGCTCCAATCACACCCCCCGTGCTCCAATCAAACCCCCCCGCACTCCGATCCACCCCCCGCACTGCGATCCCCCCCGTGCTCCGATCCACCCCCCCGAACAGCGATCCCTCACCCCGTGCTCCAATCCCCCACCCCGTGTTCCGATCCACCCCCCCGTGCTCCAATCCACCCCCCCGTGTTCCGATCCACCCCCCCCGTGCTCCGACGCCCCCCCCCGTGCCCTGATCTCCCGCCCTTTATACTTGCCTAGCCTCCCGGGGTCCGTCCGTCTTCTTTCCTGGGCGCCGCCATCTTCCAAAATGGCGGGCGCATATGCAGTGCGCCCGCCGAATCTGCCGGCCGGCAGATTCGTTCCAAAGTGAGTTTTGATCACTGAGATATAACCTATCTCAGTGATCAAAATAAAAAAAATAGTAAATGCCCCCCCCCTTTGTCACCCCCATAGGTAGGGACAATAAAAAGAAATAAAGAAATTTTTTTTTTTGTTCCACTAATGTTGGGGTAAGAACTAGGGTTAGGGGTAGGGTTAGGGGTAGGGTAAGGGGTAGGGTTAGGGGTAGTGGTAGGGTTAGGGGTAGGGTTAGGGGTAGGGTTAGGGGTAGGGTTCGGTATGTGCACACGTATTCTGGTCCTCTGCAGATTTTTCCACAGCGGATTTAATAAATCCGCAGTGCTAAATCGCTGTGGATTTATCGCGGATTTACCTCTGTTTTTCTGCGTATTTCACTGCGGTTTTACAACTGCGATTTTCTATTGGAGCAGTTGTAAAACCGCTGCGGAATCTGCAGAAAGAAGCGACATGCTGCGGAATGTAAGCCGCTGCGTTTCCATGCAGTTTTTCTGCAGCATGTGTACAGAGATTTTTGTTTCCCATAGGTTTACATTGAACTGTAAACTCATGGGAAACTGCTGCGGATCCGCAGCGTTTTCCGCAGCGTGTGCACATACCTTTAGAATTAGGCTATGTGCACACGGTGCGGATTTGGCTGCGGATCCGCAGCAGTATTCCATCATGTTTACAGTACCATGTAAACCTATGGAAAACCAAATCCGCTGTGCCCATGGTGCGGAAAATACCACGCGGAAACGCTGCGTTGTATTTTCCGCAGCATGTCAATTCTTTGTGCGGATTCCGCAGCGTTTTACACCTGTTCCTCAATAGGAATCCGCAGGTGAAATCCGCACAAAAAACACTGGCAATCTGTGGTAAATCCGCAGGTAAAAGGCACTGCGTTTTACTTGCGGATTTACCGTGGATTGCCAGTGGATTTTTCAAAAATGGTGCTGAAAAATCTCATACGAATCCGCAACGTTGGCACATAGCCTTAGGGTTAGGGTTGGAATTAGGGTTGTGGTTAGGGTTAGGGGTGTGTTGGGGTTAGGGTTGTGGTTAGGGGTGTGTTGGGGTTAGAGTTGTGATTAGGGTTACGGCTACAGTTGGGATAAGGGTTAGGGGTGTGTTGGAGGTAGAATTGAGGGGTTTCCACTGTTTAGGCACATCAGGGGGTCTCCAAATGCAACATGGCGCCACCATTGATTCCAGCCAATCTTGTATTCAAAAGGTCAAATGGTGCTCCCTCACTTCCGAGCCCCGACGTGCGCCCAAACAGTGGTTTACCCCCACATATGGGGTACCAGCATACTCAGGACAAACTGCGCAACAATTATTGGGGTCCAATTTCTCCTGTTACCCTTGAGAAAATAAAATATTGCTTGCTAAAACATCATTTTTGAGGAAAGAAAAATGATTTTTTATTTTCACGGCTCTGCGTTGTAAGTGTCTGTGAAGCACTTGGGGGTTCAAAGTGCTCACCACATATCTAGATAAGTTCCTTGGGGGGTCTAGTTTCCAAAATGGGGTCACTTGTGGGGGGTTTCCACTGTTTAGGCACACCAGGGGCTCTGCAAACGCAACGTGATGCCCGCAGACCATTCTATCAAAGTCTGAATTTCAAAAGTCACTACTTCCCTTCTGAGCCCCGACGTGTGCCCAAACAGTGGTTTACCCCCACACATGGGGTATCAGCGTACTCAGGAGAAACTGGACAACAACTTTTGGGGTCCAATTTCTCCTGTAACCCTTGGGAAAATAAAAAATTCTGGGCTAAAAAATTATTTTTGAGGAAAGAAAACATATTTATTATTTTCACGGCTCTGCGTTATAAACTTCTGTAAAGCACTTGGGCGTTGAAAGTGCTCACCACATATCTAGATAAGTTCCGTTGGGGGTCTAGTTTCCAAAATGGGGTCACTTGTGGGGGGTTTCTACTGTTTAGGCACACCAGGGGCTCTGCAAACACAACGTGACGCCCGCAGAGCATTCCATCAAAGTCTGCATTTCAAAAGTCACTACTTCCCTTCTGAGCCCCGACGTTTGCCCAAACAGTGGTTTACCCCCACACATGGGGTATCAGCTTACTCAGGAGAAACTGGACAACAACTTTTGTGGTCCAATATCTCCTGTAACCCCTGGGAAAATAAAAAATTCTGGGCTAAATAATTATTTTTGAGGAAAGAAAACGTATTTATTATTTTCACGGCTCTGCGTTATAAACTTCTGTTAAGCACTTGGGGGTTCAAAGTGCTCACCTCACATCTAGATAAGTTCCTTGTGGGGTCTAGTTTCCAAAATGGGGTCACTTGTGGGAGGTTTCTACTGTTTAGCCACATCAGGGGCTCTGCAAACGCAACGTGACGCCCGCAGAGCATTCCATCAAAGTCTGCATTTCAAAACGTCACTACTTCACTTCCAAGACCCAGCATGTGCCTAAACAGTGGTTTACCCCCACATATGGGGTATCAGCGTACTCAGGAGAAACTGGACAACAACTTTTGTGGTCAAATTTCTCCTGTTACCCTTGGGAAAATAAAAAATTGCGGGCTAAAATATCATTTTTGAGAAAAGAATTTTTTTTTTTTTTTCATGGCTCTGCGTTATATACTTCTGTGAAGCACTTGAGGGTTCAAAGTGCTCACCACACATCTAGATTAGTTCCTTTGGGGGTCTAGTTTCCAAAATGGGGTCATTTGTGGGGGATCTCCAATGTTTAGGCACAGAGGGGCTCTCCAAACGCGACATGGTGTCCGCTAATGATTGGAGCTAATTTTCCATTTAAAAAGCCAAATGGCATGCCTTCCCTTCTGAGCCCTGACGTGCGCCCAAACAGTGGTTTACCCCCACATATGGGGTATCTGCATACTCAGCACAAACTGGAAAACAACATTTGTGGTCCAATTTCTCCTATTACCATTGGCAAAATAGGAAATTCCAGGCTAAAAATCATTTTTGAGAAAAGAAAAATTATTTTTGATTTTCATGGCTCTGCATTATAAACGTCTGTGAAGCACCTGGGGGTTTAAAGTGCTCAGTATGCATCTAGATAAGTTCCTTGGGGGGTCTAGTTTCCAAAATGGGGTCACTTGTGGGGGAGCTCCAATGTGTAGGTACACAGGGGCTCTCCAAACGCGACATGGAGTCCGCTAACAATTGGAGCTAATTTTCCATTCAAAAAGTCAAAAGGCGCGCCTTCCCTTCCGAGCCCTGCCGTGTGCCCAAACAGTGGTTTACCCCCACATATGAGGTATCGGCGTACTCGGGAGAAATTGCTCAACAAATTTTAGGATCCATTTTATCCTATTGCCCATGTGAAAATGAAAAAATTGAGGCGAAAAGAAATTTTTTGTGAAAAAAAAGTACTTTTTCATTTTTACGGATCAATTTGTGAAGCACCTGGGGGTTTAAAGGGCTCACTAGGCATCTAGAGAAGTTCCTTGGGGGGTCCAGTTTCCAAAATGGGGTCACTTGTGGGGGAGCTCCAATGTTTAGGCACACAGGGTATCTCCAAACGTGACATGGTGTCCGCTAAAGAGTGCAGCCAATTTTTCATTCAAAAAGTCAAATGGCGCTCCTTCCCTTCCAAGCCCTGCCGTGCGCCCAAACAGTGGTTTACCCCCACATATGAGTTATCAGCGTACTCAGGACAAATTGGACAACAACTTTCGTTGTTCAGTTTCTCCTTTTACCATTGGGAAAATAAAAAAAATGTTGCTGAAAAATCATTTTTGTGACTAAAAAGTTAAATGTTCATTTTTTCCTTCCATTTTGCTTCTGCTGCTGTGAAGCACCTGAAGGGTCAATAAACTTCTTGAATGTGGTTTTGTGCACCTTGAGGGGTGCAGTTTTTAGAATGGTGTCACTTTTGGGTATTTTCAGCCATATAGACCCCTCAAACTGACTTCCAATGTGAGGTGGTCCCTCAAAAAAATGGTTTTGTAAATTTCGTTGTAAAAATGAGAAATCGCTGGTCAAATTTTAACACTTATAACTTCCTAGCAAAAAAAAATTTTGTTTCCAAAATTGTGCTGATGTAAAGTAGACGTGTGGGAAATGTTATTTATTAACTATTTTGTGTCACATATCTCTCTGGTTTAACAGAATAAAAATTCAAAATGTGAAAATTGCGAAATTTTCTAAATTTTCGCCAAATTTCCGTTTTTATCACAAATAAACACAGAATTTATTGACCTAAATTTACCAATAACACGAAGCCCAATATGTTACGAAAAAACAATCTCAGAACCGCTAAGATCCATTGAAGCGTTCCTGAGTTATTACCTCATAAAGGGACACTGGTCAGAATTGCAAAAAAACGGCAAGGTCTTTAAGGTCAAAATAGGCTGGGTCATGAAGGGGTTAAGGGACTTCAGCGCTTCTTGGGATTCGCAAATTATTACCGCAAGTTTATTAAAGGTTTCTCACAGGTAACTAAACCCGTTACTGATCTCACTCATAAAGGGGCATATGTCAGGAACTGGTCCCCGCTAGCCAAACAGTCTTTTCTAACGCTAAAAGAGTGTTTTACATCTGCTCCTATCCTGGTTCAACCTGACCCTTCCAAACCGTTTGTCATCGAGGTTGATGCTTTAGAGGAGGTAGTGTGTTGTGAATTCTGTAGTCAAGCTCCCTCCTGTGGTCATGAGTGGTACTTCGGCTGGTTCTGTCTATGAGCTTCCTCTGGTGGATGTGAGTGGGGCTGCGGCTTCTGAGTTTCCTTCCTCAGGTGACGAGGTTAAGTCGTTAAGTGCTGCTCTATTTAACTCCACCTAGTTCTTTGTTCCTGGCCTCCAGTCAATGTTCCAGTATTGGTCTGGCTCTCTCCTGGATCGTTCTTGTGGCCAGTCTGCCCTGCATAAGCTAAGTTTTGCTTGTGTTACTTTTGTTTGCTATATTTTCTGTCCAGCTTGCTATATTGGTTTTTCTTGCTTGCTGGAAGCTCTGAGACGCAGAGGGAGCACCTCCGTACCGTTAGTCGGTGCGGAGGGTCTTTTTGCCCCCTCTGCGTGGTTGTTTGTAGGTTTTTGTGCTGACCGCAAAGCTATCTTTCCTATCCTCGGTCTATTCAGTAAGTCGGGCCTCACTTTGCTAAATCTATTTCATCTCTGTGTTTGTATTTTCATCTTATCTCACAGTCATTATATGTGGGGGGCTGCCTTTTCCTTTGGGGAATTTCTCTGAGGCAAGGTAGGCTTATTTTTCTATCTACAGGGCTAGTTAGTTTCTCAGGCTGTGCCGAGTTGCATAGGGAGCGTTAGGCGCAATCCACGGCTACCTCTAGTGTGGTATGATAGGATTAGGGATTGCGGTCAGCAGAGTTCCCACGTCTCAGAGCTCGTTCTATGTTAGTAACTATCAGGTCACTTTGTGTGCTCTTAACCACTAGGTCCATTGTGGTTCTGAATCACCTGTTCATAACAGTACTGGAGGACCAAAGTACTAATGCTTCTCAATAGAGGGAAAAGAGAAGTTCTGAGACCATTTTTTTTCCTCTGCACTGTGTTTTGTCTTTCTTTTCCCCTAGACATTTGGGTGGTTCAGGACACAGGTGTAGTGATGGACATTAAAGATCTGTCTTCTTGTGTGGATCATCTCACTGCAAGAGTACAAAATATTCAAGACTTTGTGGTTCAGAATTCTATGTTAGAGCCAAGAATTCCTATTCCTGATTTGTTTTCTGGAGATAGAGGTAAGTTTCTGAGTTTTAAGAATAATTGTAAACTGTTTCTGGCTTTGAAACCCCGCTCCTCTGGTGACCCAGTTCAACAGGGAGCACCTCCGTACCGTTAGTCGGTGCGGAGGGTCTTTTTGCCCCTCTGCGTGGTTGTTTGTAGGTTTTTGTGTTGACCGCAAAGCTATCTTTCCTATCCTCGGCCTATTCAGTAAGTCGGGCCTCACTTTGCTAAATCTATTTCATCTCTGTGTTTGTATTTCATCTTACTCACAGTCATTATATGTGGGGGGCTGCCTTTTCCTTTGGGGAATTTCTCTGAGGCAAGGTAGGCTTATTTTTTCTATCTTCAGGGCTAGTTAGTTTCTCAGGCTGTGCCGAGTTGCATAGGGAGCGTTAGGCGCAATCCACGGCTACCTCTAGTATGGTGTGTTAGGATTAGGGATTGCGGTTCAGCAGAGTTTCCACATCACAGAGCTTGTCCTATGTTTTTGGTAAATGTCAGGTCACCTTGTATGCTCTGAACTTCAAGGTCCATTGTGGTTTTGAATTACATGTTCATAACAGCGACCCTCAAGACTGGGCATTTTCCCTTGCGCCAGGAGATCCTGCATTATGTAATATTGATGCGTTTTTTCTGGCGCTCGGATTGCTGTATGATGAACCTAATTCAGTGGATCAGGCAGAGAAAAATTTGCTGGCTCTGTCTCAGGGTCAGGATGAGGTAGAGATATATTGTCAGAAGTTTAGGAAGTGGTCTGTGCTCACTCAATGGAATGAATGTGCGCTGGCAGCAATTTTCAGAAAAGGTCTCTCTGAAGCCCTTAAGGATGTCATGGTGGGATTTCCTATGCCTGCTGGTCTGAATGAGTCTATGTCTTTGGCCATTCAGATCGGTCGACGCTTGCGTGAGCGTAAAACTGTGCACCATTTGGCGGTATTATCTGAGCATGGACCTAAGCCTATGCAGTGCGATAGGACTTTGACCATAGCTGAAAGGCAGGAACACAGACGTCAGAATGGGCTGTGTTTTTACTGTGGTGATTCCACTCATGCTATCTCCGATTGTCCTAAGCGCACTAAGCGGTTCGCTAGGTCTGCCACCATTGGTACGGTACAGTCGAAATTTCTTTTGTCCGTTACTTTGATCAGCTCTTTGTCATCCTATTCTGTCATGGCATTTGTGGATTCAGACGCTACCCTGAATTTGATGGACTTGGAGTATGCTAGGCGCTGTGGGTTTTTCTTGGAGCCCTTGCAGTATCCTATTCCATTGAGAGGAATTGATGCTACGCCTTTGGCCAAGAATAAGCCTCAGTATTGGACCCAGCTGACCATGTGCATGGCTCCTGCGCATCAGGAGGATATTCGCTTTTTGGTGTTGCATAATCTGCATGATATGGTCGTGTTGGGGTTGCCATGGCTACAAGTCCATAACCCAGAATTGGATTGGAAATCAATGTCTGTGTCCAGCTGGGGTTGTCAGGGGGTACATGGTGATGTTCCTTTTCTGTCTATTTCATCATCCACCCCTTCTGAGGTCCCAGAGTTCTTGTCGGATTACCGGGATGTATTTGATGAGCCCAAGTCCAGTGCCCTACCTCCGCATAGGGATTGTGATTGTGCTATCGATTTGATTCCTGGTAGTAAGTTTCCTAAAGGTCGACTGTTTAATTTGTCTGTGCCTGAGCACGCCGCTATGCGGAGTTACATAAAGGAATCCTTGGAGAAGGGTCATATTCGCCCGTCGTCGTCGCCATTGGGAGCAGGGTTCTTTTTTTGTGGCCAAGAAGGATGGTTCGCTGAGACCTTGTATTGATTACCGCCTTCTAAATAAAATCACGGTCAAATTTCAGTACCCCTTGCCGCTGCTGTCTTATTTGTTTGCTCGGATTAAAGGGGCTAGTTGGTTCACCAAGATAGATCTTCGTGGTGCGTATAATCTTGTGCTTATTAAACAGGGCGATGAATGGAAAACAGCATTTAATACGCCCGAGGGCCATTTTGAGTACCTGGTTATGCCATTCGGGCTTTCTAATGCTCCATCAGTGTTTCAGTCCTTTATGCATGACATCTTCCGAGAGTACCTGGATAAATTCCTGATTGTATACTTGGATGATATTTTGGTCTTCTCGGATGATTGGGAGTCTCACATGAAGCAGGTCAGAATGGTGTTCCAGGTTCTGCGTGCGAATTCTTTGTTTGTGAAGGGGTCAAAGTGTCTCTTTGGTGTTCAGAAGGTTTCATTTTTGGGGTTCATTTTTTCCCCTTCTACTATCGAGATGGACCCTGTTAAAGTTCAGGCCATTTATGATTGGACTCAGCCGACATCTCTGAAGAGTCTGCAAAAGTTCCTGGGCTTTGCTAATTTTTATCGTCGCTTCATCAATAATTTTTCTAGTATTGCTAAACCGTTGACTGAGTTAACTAAGAAGGGTGCTGATGTGGTCAATTGGTCTTCTGCTGCTGTGGAAGCTTTTCAAGAGTTGAAGCGTCGTTTTTCTTCTGCCCCTGTGTTGCGCCAACCTGATGTTTCGCTCCCGTTCCAGGTCGAGGTTGATGCTTCTGAGATTGGAGCAGGGGCTGTTTTGTCGCAAAGAAGTTCTGATGGCTCGGAGATGAAACCATGTGCCTTCTTTTCCAGGAAGTTTTCACCTGCTGAGCGTAATTATGATGTTGGCAATCGAGAGTTGCTGGCCATGAAGTGGGCATTCGAGGAGTGGAGTCATTGGCTTGAAGGAGCTAAGCATCGCGTGGTGGTCTTGACTGATCACAAGAACTTGACTTATCTCGAGTCTGCCAAACAGTTGAATCCTAGACAGGCTCGTTGGTCGCTGTTTTTCTCCCATTTTTGACTTTGTGGTTTCGTACCTTCCGGGCTCTAAAAATGTGAAGGCGGATGCCCTGTCTAGGAGTTTTGTGCCCGACTCTCCGGGTTTATCTGAGCTGGCTGGTATCCTCAAAGAGGGAGTAATTGTGTCTGCCATGTCCCCTGATTTGTGGCGGGTGCTGCAAAAATTTCAGGCTAATAAACCTGATCGTTGCCCAGCGGAGAAACTGTTTGTCCCTGATAGGTGGACGAATAAAGTTATCTCTGAGGTTCATTGTTCGGTGAGCACTTTCAACCCCCATGTGCTTCGCAGAAGTTTATAACGTTGAGCCGTGAAAATAAAAAAAATCGCATTTTTTCTACAAAAATGATATTTTTGCCCCCAAATTTTTATTTTCACAAGGGTAACAGGAGAAATTAGACCACAAAAGTTGTAGTGCAATTTCTCCTGAATACATCGATACCCAATATGTGCGGGTAAACCACTGTTTGGGTGCACCGCAGAACTTGGAAGAGGAGGAGTGCCGTTTTACTTTTTCAATGTAAAATTGTCTGGAATTGAGATCGGACGCCATGTCGCGTTTGGAGAGCCCCTGATGTGCCTAAACAGTGGAAACCCCCCACAAGTGACACTATTTTGGAAACTAGACCCCTTATGAAACTTATCTAGATGTGTGGTGTGCACTTTGAACCCCCATGTGCTTCACAGAAGTTTATAACGTTGTGCCGTGAAAATAAAAAAATCACATTTTTTCTACAAAAATGATCTTTTTGCCCCCAAATTTTTATTTTCACAAGGGTAACAGGAGAAATTAGACCACAAATGTTGTAGTGCAATTTCTCCTGAATACGTTGATACCCAATATGTGGGGGTAAACCACTGTTTGGGCGCACCGTAGAGCTTGGAAGAGAAGGAGTGCCATTTTACTTTTTCAATGTATATTGTCTGGAATTGAGATCGGACGCCATGTCGCGTTTGGAGAGCCCCTGATGTGCCTAAACAGTGGAAACCCCCCACAAGTGACCCCATTTTGGAAACTAGACCCCCCATGGAACTTATCTAGATGTGTGGTGAGAACTTTGAATGCCCAAGTGCTTCACAGAAGTTTAGAATGCAGAGTCGTGAAAATAAAAAATATTTTTTTTTCCACAAAAAAGATTTTTTAGCCCCCAAGTTTTTATTTTCACAAGGGTAGCAAGAGAAATTGGACCCCAAAAGTTGTTGTCCAATTTGTCCTGAGTATGCTGGTACCCCATATATGGGGTTAAACCACTGTTTGGGCGCACGGCAGAGCTCGGAAGGAAGGAGTGCCGTTTTGGAATGCAGACTTTGATAGAATGGTCTGTGGGCGTTATGTTACGATTGCAGAGCCCCTGATGTACCTAAACAGTAGTAACCCCCCACAAGTGACCTTGTTTTGGAAACTAGACCCCCCCAAGGAACTTACCTAGATGTGTGGTGAGAACTTTGAATGCCCAAGTGCTTCACAGAAGTTTAGAATGCAGAGTCGTGAAAATAAAAAAAAAATTTTTTTCCACAAAAAATATTTTGTAGCCCCCAAGTTTTTATTTCCACAAGGGTAACAGGAGAAATTGGACCCCAAAAGTTGTTGTCCAATTTATCCTGAGTACATTGATGCCCCATATGTGGGGGTAACCCACTGTTTGGGCACACGGCAGAGCTCAGAAGGGAGGGAGCACCATTTGACTTTTTGAGCTCAAAATTGGCTGTCGTGTTTGGAGACCCCCTGATGTACCTAAACAGTGGAAACCCCCAATTCTAGCTCCAACCCTAACCCCAACACACCTCTAACCCTAATCCCAACCTGATCCATAATCCTAATCACTAACCCTAACGATAATCACAACCCTTACCCCAAAACAACCCTAATGTCAACCCTAACCATAACCCTAATCAAAACCCTAAATCCAACACACCCCTAATCCTAATCTCAACCCTAACCTCAAACCTAACCCTAATCCCAATACACCCCTAATCACAACCCTAACCTTATCCCTAATCCCAAACCTAACCCTAATCCCAAGCGTAACCCTAATGCCAACCTTAACCCTAATACCAACCCTAACCCTAACTTTAGCCCCAACACTAGCCCTAACTTTAGCCCCAACCCTAGCCCTAGCCCTAACCCTAACCATAGCCCTAACCCTAACCCTAACCCTAGCCCTAACCCTAACCCTAACCCTAGCCCTAACCCTAATTTTAGCCCCAACTGCTCTTCTCCTGCCGGCCGGCAGATGGCGACAGATGGCGGGCGCACTGCGCATGCGCCCGCCATTTTCTTTTGCCAAGAAGATGCCAGCGGCCAGGAGGAGCAGCAGGAGGACCTAGGGACATCGGTGAGTATAATAGGGTCCCCGAATCCCCCTATTTCTCTGTCCTCTGATGTGCGATCACATCAGAGGACAGAGAATTACACTTTGCTTTCTTTTTTATTTTATTTTTTTGCGGTCGCCGGTAAACAGTTAATTACCGGCGATCGCAAAACAGGGGTCGGTAAAACCAACCCCGATCATGTTCTTTGGGATCTCGGCTACCCCCGGCAGCCGAGACCCAAAGATTCTCCCAGTGCTGGCCATTTTGAAGATGGCGGCGCCCATCGGGAGCCACGAGCAGCATCGGGGGAGACAGGTAAGTATTGGGGGGCTACCTGGGACCCCATTTCTCTGTCATCTGATGTGCGATCACATCGGAGGACAGAGAAATTAAAAAGAAATCGCGTTTTTTTTTTTTGCCATCGCCGGTAAACGGTTAATTACCGGCGATCGCAAAACAGGGGTCGGTAAAACCAACCCCGATCATGTTCTTTGGGATCTCGGCTACCCCCGGCAGCCGAGACCCAAAGATTCTCCCAGTGCCGGCCATTTTGAAGATGGCGGCGCCCATCGGGAGCCACGAGCAGCATCGGGGGAGACAGGTAAGTATTGGGGGGCTACCTGGGACCCCATTTCTCTGTCATCTGATGTGCGATCACATCGGAGGACAGAGAAATTAAAAAGAAATCGTGTTTTTTTTTGCGATCGCCGGTAAACGGTTAATTACCGGCGATCGCAAATGCGGGGTCGGTAAAAACCTCCCTGAATCGTGTTCTCTGGGGTCTCGGCTACTCCCGGCAGCCGAGACCCCGGAGAAAATCCGACTCTGGGGGGCGCTATTTACTTTTTCCACAGTGCCGTTAATTAACGGTGCTGTGGTTTAAGTACCCTTAGCGGCCGCCGTTAAAAGGCGTATCGGCGGTCATTCAGGGGTTAATGTTGCTGCATGTGGTATATGGGCCCATTCTGAGAGCTCTCATTGCTGGCCGGCCGGCCGGGGAATTGGTGCCTTTACTAATTCCGGGAAAACCGTGGACTCATTTGTCCATGGACTTCATTACCAATCTTCCATCTTCCCATGGAAATACTTTAATTTGGGTAATCGTCGACAGATTTTCCAAACTAGCACATTTTGTACCCATGGCAAATTTACCGTCAGTAGAGACCCTCTCCAGACATTTCCTTTCTCAGGTGGCACGTTTACATGGGGTGCCTACTAATATTGTGTCAGATAGAGAGACACAATGTGTGTCTAAATTTTGGCCGGCTTTTTGCAAAAAATTGGAGATATCATTGTCTTTGTCCTCAGCGTATCATCCAGAGACCAATGAGGAAACTGAACGCACCAACCAGTCACTTGAACAAATTTTTTGGTGCCTGACTTCAACCCTGCAAAGCGACTGGTCTGAGGCTTTACCTTTAGCGGAGTTCGCCTTCAATAATCGGGTAAACCAATCTACCAGTAGGTCACCATTTTTTATTAATAATGGCATAAATCCTCATTTTGGCGAGTTTTCGCGAATTGATTCTGGTTGGACGGGATCATTCGTTTCAGGAATCTCTGGTCGAAGGATTGACAAAATATTTCCAGGGCTCAGGAAAAGTATAAACATTTTGCCCATACAGAAAGGGACTCGGAGGTGTTGTGATGTGGAGATAAGGTTTGGCTTTCCACATGGAACATAAGTCTCCGAATACCCTCCGCTAAACTAGTGCCTAAATTTATTGGCCCTTATGAGGTCCAATAAAGCCTATCGCCTTTGCCTTCCCCCTCTTTGAAACTACATAATGTATTTCATAGGTCTCTATTTAAACCCCTGGGGTCAGCGATGGAAGATACAGACGCCGATCCTTTGCCTGTTCTGGTTGATGGCCATATGGAGTTCGAAGTACAACACATTGTGGACTCCAGGCGGGTCCAGGGAGCTTTGCAGTACCTGGTACATTGAAGGGGGTATGGTCCGGATGATCGGTCTTGAGTACCAGCCCTATTGGTTCATGCTAATCGTTTGGTCCGTGCATCCCATGCCCGGCATCCTAATAAGCCTGGGTGTCCAGAGGCCCTCCGTTGAAAGGGGGGTACTGTCATGGTTTGCCTAGCTTGTGGGAAAAGGTAGGTCTACGGTTAATCTGGATGGAGTTCTCCTTCACCTCCTAGCTCTCTAGAGTTAGGCCATGCCCCCAGAAGTCACGTGCTTCAGGTCCTGTTCGTCTGAAGCACAAATCTTGATCCCTGCTCCCCTGCTCCACAGGAATCTTTGGGTACAGTTTGTTTACTCAGAACACGCACACTTGCTCAGTTAACAAGTGCAGTGCGATGTTCCTGACAATATCCCCAGATATGGATTACGGCATGGGACTGAACGCCGGACAGGTATGGTATATTGCTGTTTTTTTATTTTTGACAGGAGATCGAAGGCATCGCATGGATTAGGAGAACAATAAAGATGGCAAAAGTGTGTTTATTTTATTTCATTAAAATACTTTTTTCTGGCTGTGTATTTTTTTAACTTATTAACAACTATAGGATTAGTAATGGATAGATGTCTTATTGACACCTTTCCATTACTAAGCCGGCTTGATGTCACCTTACAATTCAAAGGTGACATTAACCCATATTACCCCATATGCCACTGTTACAGGGTAGTGGGAAGTGAGAGGCTAAGTGCCAGAATTGGCGCATCTTACAGATGCTCCATTTCTGGGGTGGCTGTGAGCTGGTGTTTGCAGCCAGGAGGGGGCAATAACCATGGTCCCTTCCTATGCTATGAATATCAGCCTGCAGCTGTCTACATAGCCTTTTCTGTCTAATAATTATAGAGGGATCCCACGTCATTTTTTGGAGTCCCCCTTATTTTAATAGCCAGTGAAGGCTAAATATACATCTGGGGGCTAAGATTCACAGTCTACAGCTCTTGCAACTTCTCCTCCTCCCCCTCTTCAGCCTCCATCTCTGAAATCAGCACATCAGTCAGAAGTTGGAGCACTGCAGCACTGCCTCACCCAAATGTCAACAGGCTGTGCTGAAGCTAATATACTTAGGTGACAAACTGCAGAATGCTGAGGAGTTGTGGACCGCTGTGAAAGAGCAGGGAGATCTGTGGCTGACACCACTGAACCTACAGTCAGGCATGGTTGTGTGTGACAATGGCCGGAACCTGGTGACGGCTTTGAGGTGAGGTGAGCTCACACATATACCATGCCTAGCCCATGTGCTTAACATCGTTGTTCAATGGTTTCTCAAAAGCTACCGGGAGCTGCCGGATCTGCTTGTGAAAGTACACTGCCCATTTGTGAAAAGTCAGCTACAGCTTCAGCTGCCCTTGCCATGCTTCAGCAGCATTTGCAGCTTCTTGCTCACCGACTGGTGTGTGATGTCCCCTCCCCACGCGTTGAAACTCTATGATGCATATGTTGGAAAGGATTTGTGAGCAGAAGAGGGCAGTTGTTGACAACCAGTATCAACAAGGCCATCTGTATTCAGTTCAAACTCCACACATAAGACCTCTGGACTGGACATGGATGTCAGACATATGTACCATCCTACAAAACTTGGATTACTCTACCAAGATGGTGAGCGGCGATGACACCATAATAAGTGTCACCATTCCGCTTCTCTGCATTCTGAAAACCTCTCTGCTCACAATGAAAGAGGATGCATTGCAGGCAGAGCATGATGAGATGAAGCAAGGAACAATGCAGAGTGATTACACACAGCCCAGCCTCATGTCATTGCAACGTGGATTGGTTGACAATGTTGAAAAGGAGGAAGAGGAGGAGGAAGAACAGGAGCTACTTTCATGTGCTTTAGACTGTACTACAAGCACAACTGTCATGCCATCTGTTCAGCATGGATGGCCTGAGGACAGGGAGGAGGAGGAGGAGGACAGCATGGTCAGTCATCCTGTTTTTGATGACACAGAAGTCTTGCCTATTAGCAGTCTTGCACACATGGCTGACTTTATGTTGCTCTGTCTTTCTCTTGATCCTTGCATTATCAACATTTTTGGTTACACTCATTACTGGTTCGTGACACTTCTAGACCCACACTATAAGGAAAACTTTCAATCTCTTCTTCCAGAGGCAGATAGGGGTACTAAAATATTGCAGTTCCAAATGGCCATTGTTGTGGAATTATTAAAAAAATTCTCATCAGGAAATGCTGGCGGTAGAGGTCACAGTACGTTGGACATCCAAGGAGTACAGGCAAGAGAGACACAACTCCAACCCAGTAAGAAACTGGGTGAGAAGGAGACAACTGTAATTGTAAGAAAATGGAAGAAATACAAAATGACTGTCAATCAACATCGATCTGGGCACGATAGAAAATCTCACCTCGTGAGGTATCCTTGATCATGAGATAGGTGAGAGAGTAAAACAGGGGGAAATTGTTAATGATCTCAAGGCAGCTGATTCGAAAGTCACCAAGAAAACTATTGTAAAACCAAAAACACATGGGCCACCTGCATAGCGAACAAGTCTGTAGGAACCTGTTCACACCACCAAAGAACTTGAAAACACAAAAGCGCACAGAGAGGTAAAAAAATACTCTGTTGTAAAAAAATCACAGTAAATAAGCAAGTGCTAGTCAAAAAATGAAAAAATACAGGGTATTTAGTTAATACGTTTTTTTTGCAAAAAAAGTATGTTAAGCTGCTCCACCAATCGCCAAGGTAAAACACAAAAGCGCACAAAGAGGTAAAAAAATACTCTGTTGTAAAAAAGTCACAGTAAATAAGCAAGTGCTAGTCAAAAAATGAAAAAATATATATATACATTAGACAGGACTGCTCTATTATGGGTATACCTTGGCGATTGGTGGAGCAGCTTGACATACTTTTTTTGCAAAAAAACGTATTAACTAAATACCCTGTATTTTTTCATTTTTTGACTAGCACTTGCTTATTTACTGTGACTTTTTTACAACAGAGTATTTTTTTACCTCTCTGTGCGCTTTTGTGTTTTCAAGAAAACTATTGGTAGCACATTACGCCGTAAAGGTTTAAAATCCTGCTGTGCACGCAAGGCCTCCTGCTCAAGAAGGCACATGTGCAGGCCCATCTGAAGTTTGCCAATGAAAACCTGGATGATTCTGTGAGTGATTGGGAGAAGGTGCTGTGGTCTGATGAGACAAAAATTGAGGTGTTTGGCATTAACTCAATTTGCACTGTTTGGAGGAAGAGAAATACTGCCTGTGAATCAAAGAACACCATCCCCACTGTCAATCATGGAGGTGAAAACATTATGTTTTGGGGGTGTTTCTGTGTTAAGGGCATAGGACTACTTTATCGCATCAATGAGAGAATGGATGGAGCCACCGCTGAGTATCTGTGGAGGGAGCGTAGTGCAGTCATGTCATCTCAGCTGTCACTGGCGTTGAGCATCTTACTGCTGTGCCTGGTGTGTGAATCCACCGTACGTTGTTCTGAAGTGAACTCCACTGGGAATGAGATCAGGGTGACATTATCTGGGACAGGTGATGTTGTCTCCGCCGGCTTGCAAAATGTCCATGAAGTTGACTTTGATGACTACCATGAAGATGAAGACCTCTCGGGATACGATGTCGATGATTCTATACGAGTGCAAGCTGTGGTCAAGCCAGCTAATGGGAGAATTGCCCGCCACAAAAGTAGAGAAGAAAAAGGCTGATAAAAAGAAGGCAGAAAATAATAAAAACAAGAAAAAGAAAAAGACCCCTTGTCAGACTACACATAAGAACTTCTGTCTTCATGGAAAATGCCGATCAGAACATATCAGAGGTTTCATGCAAATGTCATGAAAACTACTTTGGTGAGAGGTGCACAGAGCAATACTTAAGAGCAGCATGATTTTACTGTATGCGGCAGATGAATTTCCATACAGTATGACTTCACAACTGCTTATACAGTGTGATGTCTTCATATCTTTCAGTATAATGTCCCCTTTTACCTCTATACAGTATGATGTCCCCCTCAGCCCCCAGTATAACATCCCCACAGGCCCCTATGCAGTATTATGCTCCCACAGTCCAGGTATAAGGTCCCCTCATCAGAGAAAAGAAAAAAAAAAGTTGAATTCCAGCTCCTTAAAACATGACGTTTATTGTATCCAAATAAAAAATCCAAATGTCCATGGTGTGCAACCTCCCACCGGTAAGTGCCTGGGATGACAGAGATAAACGGCTACGCGTTTCGATCGGAGTGATCTTTATCAAAGCCATACCTGGATCAGGCAGCTTCTCCTACTTATAAGGAGGCTCACCCAACCAGATCATTCATTTGAGTCACATGGCAATTTGACAGGTCCTTTCATCTAAAATCATTGTTCTATATGTAACAACATAACAAAAATAAAGGATTAAAATCACATTCAGCAATAATGTAACATAACTTCATGTCTTTTATTCAATCCTGTTGGGACACAGGTGTTCAATTGGAAAATCCAATATGCTTCTCGTGTGAGAAGCCGGCGTCTAATGTCACCACCCCGACTAGGGGTATTAACCCGTTCTATGCCCTGAACCTGAAGAGTGACAGTGCTGCGTGCATGGTGCCTAACAAAATGTTTGGATGCTGCTGATATATTCCTGTCATTATTCTGAGTGTTACCTATGTCATATAAGTGTTCCCTAATGCGTGTTTTCAATTTCCTCTATGTACAGCCCACATACGACAGGTTACACTCTATACATTTGATTTTGTATACCACATTGCAAGAATTACAATTGATGTACTGCTTTATATCAAATTTGATAGTTTCATCCGCATTATAAAATGTCTTTTCAATACTGGCGAATTTACATGTGCTACAATTTCGTGTGCCACACCTGAAAAATCCTGGATAATTTAACCAGGTTCTGATGGATTTATTTTTGGAGCAGAACAAGCTAGGGGCTATTTTATTACCAATGGTCGGGGCTCTTCTCGACACCACATTAATGCCAGAATTTAGTATGTTATACAGCTGCGGATCTTCATATAAAATAGGTAAATATCTGTTGACAATATCTCTAATTCTAGCGAACTGCGGGCTATATTGAAAGCATATGTATGGCTTTTGTTCCATTTGTAAATTTCTATGCTTTTGTGCTGTAACTAGTTCTTTACGATCTTTTCCTGCTACTATTTTTTTGGCCCGATTAATTGTCCATTGAGGGTATTGTCGATGTGTTAATTTATTTGCTATTTGCTCGATTTCACCCTTGAGATCTTTTTCTGAACTGCAATTCCTTTTAATCCTGGTGAACTCACCCACCGGAATTGATTTAATTGTATGCCTGCTATGGCTGCTTTTGGCATGCAGTATTGTGTTACCCCTCACTGGCTTGTGATGTGTTCTGGTGACGATATTTGAATCTATTTGCCCCGTGAGCTCCAGATCTAGAAATGATATACTTTTGCTATCTGCCCTATGCGTGAATCTAATATTGTACTCATTCTGATTCAGGTACTCCATGAAGCGCGGTATGGCAGACACATCACCCTCCCATATCATGAGCGTATCATCAATGTATCTGCCATACCACGCCACATATTCCAAATACGGATTGTTCACGGAAAAAACGCACTCCATCTCCCAGACGGACATAACCAAATTAGCAAGGGAGGGAGAGTATTTCGCACCCATGGCCACTCCAGCTTGCTGCATATAAAATTGATTATCAAATGCAAAAAAATTACTAGTGAGCAAAAAATGTATTACCATCAGCAGATATTCAATCAAATCCTCAGAATACTGACTGAATTTGACAAGGTGATATTGGATCGCTCTGATTGCTAGATCGTGCGGGATGCATGTATATAAAGATATAACGTCGCAGCAGAGCCAGGAATAATTTTTTTGCCATATCTTACCATCAAAAATACGTAATACCTCCTTAGAGTCTTTTATATATCCAGGGGAACGTTTTACAAGTGGCTGGAGGAGAGAGTCTACCCATTGACAGAGTCTTTCATTGCAGGACCCGATTACAGATACTATGGGTCGCATTGGGGGAATCCCCTCTTTTTTATGTATTTTAGGGACCCCATATATTATAGGAGTGACTGGACATTCAACTATTAGATATTCCATTTGTATTTTAGTTAATACCCCCAGATCGAATCCCTCCTTGATAATGACATCTCTCTTTTTGATAATTTCTTGTGAGGGATTATTTGTTAGTTTTTTATACGTGATTTGATCAGATAATAGTTCCAGCATTTTTTTCTGATAGTCCACTGTGTCCAATACCACTACCACCCCTCCCTTATCTGACATTTTAATTGTCACCATGGACATTTGGATTTTTTATTTGGATACAATAAACGTCATGTTTTAAGGAGCTGGAATTCAACTTTTTTTTTTCTTTTCTCTGATGATTGGATCGTCTTCCTGCAGCGGAGTTCCGTGCACCTGCGGTGATTTACCGGTGAGCTGGCTACAAACTCTTTTTCTCTTTGTTACTATTTATAAGGTCCCCTCCCTCCTCCCACAGCCCACTATATAATATGATATCCCCTCAGCCCAGGTTTAATGTCCCCACAGCCCCACATATAATATGATGTCCCCACAGCTCACATTCACTGTCAAAATAATAAGAACAAGTAAAAAAAGCTTATACCTAATCCAGGGCTTCAGTTTTTCCGCTGCTTTTCTCTTTTTTATAGTTGTGGGCACTGAATGACGTGAAACGGTAATGTCATCTCGCTATCCTCCAGCAGATGTAGGCCAGTAGGCCACAAGTAGCTACGTCTTGTCAGCATTACCAGTTGGACAGGGAGCTGATTAGAGCTCCTCTGCTCCTGACCCTCATATGACACTCATATCAATTGTATTTGTGTCTTAAATATGCAAATACAATTAAGTGCAAGGAGAGAATGACGGCTAGAGTGCAGGAGGTCAGCGGTGCTAATGACTCACTGACACTGCTCACATGTGTGCCTGCGCCATGACTGTGTTCTGGATGCCTATGACAAAAGAGGGTGCCAGGCAGCCAGGGTCGGCTCCAGGTTTTTGAGGGCCCCGGGCGAACGAGTCTCAGTGGGCCCCCCCTTCCTTTAACACATACCCGAGTCACTCACTCACTGCTTCGCCGGCCCGTCCGTCGCCCTCGTTGTGGACACAGGAGAGGGTGCACGGACCGTGCACCTCACTGCAGCTGCTGCTCGTCTTCTCCTGCTTGGCGCTGCCGCTGCTGGACCTGTCCTCATGTCCTGGGTGGTGGATGACGTATAACACACAGCCCACGCAGTATATAACACAGCCCACGCAGTATATAACACACAGCCCACGCAGACGCAGTATATAACGCACAGCCCGTGACCTCATTATATAACGCAAGGCACAGCCCGTGACGCAGTATATAATACACAGCCCATGATGCAGTATATAATACACAGCCCACGACGCAGTATATAACGCACAGCCCGTGACGCAGTATATAACGCACAGCCCGTGACGCAGTATATAACGCACAGCCCGTGACGCAGTATATAACGCACAGCCCGTGATGCAGTATATAACGCACAGCCCGTGACGCAGTATATAACGCACAGCCCACGCAGTATATAACGCACAGCCCAAGCAGTATATAACGCACAGCTCACACAGTATATAACACACAGCCCACGCAGTATATAACGCACAGCCCGTGACGCAGTATATAACGCACAGCCCGTGATGCAGTATATAACGCACAGCCCACGCAGTATATAACGCACAGCCCACGCAGTATATAACGCACAGCCCACGCAGTATATAACGCACAGCCCACGCAGTATATAACGCACAGCCCACGCAGTATATAACGCACATTCCGCGCAGTATATAACGCACAGCCCACGCAGTATGTAATGCACAGCCCGCGCAGTATATAACGCACAGCCCACGCAGTATGTAACGCACAACCCACGCAGTATGTAACGCACAGCCCACGCAGTATATAACGCACAGCCCACGCAGTATATAACGCACAGCCCAAGCAGTATATAACGCACAGCCCAAGCAGTATATAACGCACAGCCCACGCAGTATATAACGCACAGCCCACGCAGTATATAACGCACAGCCCACGCAGTATATAACGCACATCCCAACAGTATATAACGCGCAGCCCACGCAGTATACAGCACAGCGCACGTAGTAATATCACAGCCCCGTGACGTAGTATATAAAACAACACCTAAAATGGGTGACACTAGCTTTCTGAGATCAGATTGTGAAAGTAAAAGGGTCAGTGAGACATGCAGCAGACCCTGGCTCAGCAGTAGGCTGCATCCCATATTCCCCCTCCCCCGCAAAGTGCAGACGAGTCACTGACTTACTCACTGCTTCGCCGGCCCGTCCATCGCCCTCGTTGCGGACACAGCAGGAGAGGGTGCACCATCCTCACTGCAGCACAGCTGCTGCTCGTCCTCTCCTGCTTGGTGCTGCCGCTGCTGGACCTGTCCTCATGTCCTGGACCTGGATGGTGGACGCTGGACGACGAGGGTCTCTCTCTGTCTTCTTGCTCTTAGGATGAAGAGCCGACCAGAAGTAACAGGAGAGATGACCCAGCGTCGCCCGGAAGTGTATTGTGTATCCATGGTGAGGGCCGGCGGAGTTGAGTATTGCTGCTATTGCAGCTGCGCAGCGCCAAGCGCCAGCGAAACGGCTCAGACAGAGCTCTTTGCCCCCTGCAGCTGAGGCGCCGCCAGGCGCCGGGGGGGTGATGTCCGATTTGATATGAGTCACTCACTGTAGACAGTCACACACAACACACAGCAGGGATGTAGTGAGTCACGTGTGCTACCATAAATGCCCCCCCCCATCTCGCCAGGGCCCCGGCACTTGCCCGGGTGCGCCGGGTGCTGACGCCGGCCCTGCAGGCAGCTGCATGCAAGGCTCTGCATGCACAGCTTTGCTTTTTCAAATTGTTCAAGAGGTAGGGTCCTAGGCAGGTGCCTACTCTGACTACCCCTCATTCTGGCCCTGCTTTGCAGGCCCAAATTGCAATAAATATGCTTTTATGCACAGCTTTATAATGCACTGTATTGTTCTAACTAATGTACAGTACAGTATATAAGATAGTAAATCATACTGCAGAGATATAAAGCAGCAAGCAGTATGTGTTGGTCACAAACACTACAAAGGAAGCACAATTAGTAATATACAAATTACAAACATTAACCCCTTCATGACCTTGGGATTTTCCGTTTTTCCATGTTTGTTTTTCGCTTCCCTCCTTCCCAGAGCCATAACTTTTTTATTTTTCCATCAATATGGCCATGTGAGGGCTTGTTTTTTGCGAAACAAGTTGGAATTTTCAACAACATAATTGGTTGCATGTCGTGTACTAGAACATGGGGAAAAAAATCCAAGTGCGGTGAAATTGCAAAAAAAGTGCAATCCCACACTTGTTTTTTGTTTGGCTTTTTTGCTAGGTTCACTAAATGCTAAAACTGACCTGCTGTTATGATTCTCCAGGTCATTACAAGTTCATAGCCACCAAACTTGTCTATGTTCTCTTTAATCTAAGTGGTGAAAAAAAATTCCAAACTTTGCTAAAAAAAAAAAAAATTGTGCCATTTTCCGATACCCGTAGTGTCTCCATTTTTCATGATCTGGGGTCGGTTGAGGGCTTTTTTTTGCGTGCCGAGCTGGTGTTTTTAATGATACCATTTTGGTGCAGATAAGTTATTTTGATTGTTCACTGACCCGCAGAAAAGGAACTGAGCGGCACTCGATGTGTTAATCTTCACAAGCAGTGACAGTGTAGGAGAAGTCTCAGCATAAAATTCAAGCCACCAGTCTATGTGTTTGCAGATGCCGGGTGGTGCTTAGCATATAAAGCAGACAGACTTTCCAACTTGATAAATAACAAAAGATGCAGCACTCACCAGATTCTTGCTGAAGATAGTGTCCTTTATTCGCTTAAAGCGATGTGAGACATTATGCGGAGAGGCGGCAGGAAAGAGGATTGGGTGCGGGGGAGAGGAGAAGGACTACGGCCGTTTCACGCAAAATGCGCTTCCAAGGGTCCAGGTGCACAATCAAGTGTGTCATTTCCTTTTTATAGGAGTCAACAGGTGAGTGAAGAAAGTAAGTAAGTGTAAAAACAACATATAATTACACATAACAATTAAAATCACTTTGTGCTGCGGAAATGCATAAACAATAACATTGGAATATACAATTATTACAATCACAAGATGCAATATTTGGAATGAATCATTATTGCAATCATAAAAATATTGACATGTCAAGTTTGTCATTTAGTCCTATTGGACCTTGAGCGTTTGTCTTTATAATCCACCTTGCTTCATGTTGTAGGAGAATTTTATTTCGATCGCCACCTTGGGGTGGATTTTTAACCACCTCCAAGCCGGCGAAACGTAACACATTAGGATCTGCATTATGTTTTTCCTGTATGTGCTTAATAAAACGTAAAGATCCCTTGCCTGTGGATATTTGTTATGGCTGGCAATCAGGCAACACAGCGTGCAGTAATCAGCGCACATACAGAGATCTGGCAAAAACCCAAAACAATAGGACGAGCTCTGAGACGTGGAATCTCTGTAGACTGCAGTACCTGAACTGTCCTCACACAACTGGAAGCAGCAGTGGATTGCGCCTATCACTACCTATGCAACTCGGCACTGCCTGAGGAGCTGACTAGCCTGAAGATAGAAATACAAGCCTGACTTACCTCAGAGAAATACCCCAAAGGAATAGGCAGCCCCCACATATAATGACTGTTAGCAAGATGAAAAGACAAACGTAGGAATGAAATAGATTCAGCAAAGTGAGGCCCGATATTCTAGACAGAGCGAGGATAGCAAAGAGAACTATGCAGTCTACAAAAAACCCTAAAACGAAAACCACGCAAAGGGGCAAAAAGACCCACCGTGCCGAACTAACAGCACGGCGGTGCACCCCTTTGCTTCTCAGAGCTTCCAGCAAAAGATAATAACAAGCTGGACAGAAAAAACAGAAAACAAACTAGAAGCACTTATCTAGCAGAGCAGCAGGCCCAAGGAAAGATGCAGTAGCTCAGATCCAACACTGGAACATTGACAAGGAGCAAGGAAGACAGACTCAGGTGGAGCTAAATAGCAAGGCAGCCAACGAGCTCACCAAAACACCTGAGGGAGGACGCCCAGAGACTGCAATACCACTTGTGACCACAGAATTCACAACAGTACCCCCCCCTTGAGGAGGGGTCACCGAACCCTCACCAGAACCCCCAGGCCGACCAGGATGAGCCACATGAAAGGCACGAACAAGATCTGGGGCATGGACATCAGAGGCAAAAACCCAGGAATTATCTTCCTGAGCATAACCCTTCCATTTGACCAGATACTGGAGTTTCCGTCTAGAGACACGAGAATCCAAAATCTTCTCCACAATATACTCCAATTCCCCCTCCACCAAAACAGGGGCAGGAGGCTCCACAGATGGAACCATAGGTGCCACGTATCTCCTCAACAACGACCTATGGAATACATTATGTATGGAAAAGGAGTCTGGGAGGGTCAGACGAAAAGACACCGGATTGAGAATCTCAGAAATCCTATACGGACCAATAAAACGAGGTTTAAATTTAGGAGAGGAAACCTTCATAGGTATATGACGAGAAGATAACCAAACCAGATCCCCAACACGAAGTCGGGGTCCCACACGGCGTCTGCGATTAGCGAAAAGCTGAGCCTTCTCCTGGGACAAGGTCAAATTGTCCACTACCTGAGTCCAGATCTGCTGCAACCTGTCCACCACATAATCCACACCAGGACAGTCCGAAGACTCAACCTGTCCTGAAGAGAAACGAGGATGGAACCCAGAATTGCAGAAAAATGGAGAGACCAAGGTAGCCGAGCTGGCCCGATTATTAAGGGCGAACTCAGCCAACGGCAAAAATGACACCCAATCATCCTGGTCAGCGGAAACAAAACATCTCAGATATGTTTCCAAGGTCTGATTGGTTCGTTCGGTCTGGCCATTAGTCTGAGGATGGAAGGCCGAGGAAAAAGATAGGTCAATGCCCATCCTACCACAAAAGGCTCGCCAGAACCTTGAGACAAACTGGGAACCTCTGTCAGAAACAATATTCTCAGGAATGCCATGCAAACGAACCACATGCTGGAAGAACAAAGGCACCAAATCAGAGGAGGAAGGCAATTTAACCAAGGGCACCAGATGGACCATTTTAGAAAAGCGATCACAGACCACCCAAATGACAGACATCTTTTGAGAAACGGGAAGGTCAGAAATGAAATCCATCGAAATATGTGTCCAAGGCCTCTTCGGGACCGGCAAGGGCAAAAGCAACCCACTGGCACGTGAACAGCAGGGCTTAGCCCTAGCACAAATTCCACAGGACTGCACAAAAGCACGCACATCCCGCGACAGAGACGGCCACCAAAAGGATCTAGCAACCAACTCCCTGGTACCAAAGATTCCTGGATGACCGGCCAGCACCGAACAATGAAGTTCAGAGATAACTTTACTAGTCCACCTATCAGGGACGAACAGTTTCTCGGCCGGACAACGATCAGGTTTATTAGCCTGAAATTTCTGCAACACTCTCCGCAAATCAGGGGAGATGGCAGACACAATGACTCCTTCCTTGAGGATACTCGCCGGCTCAGATAACCCCGGAGAGTCGGGCACAAAACTCCTAGACAGAGCATCCGCCTTCACATTTTTAGAGCCCGGAAGGTATGAAATCACAAAATCAAAACGAGCAAAAAATAACGACCAACGGGCCTGTCTAGGATTCAAGCGCTTGGCAGACTCAAGATAAGTAAGGTTCTTATGATCAGTCAAAACCACCACGCGATGCTTAGCACCCTCAAGCCAATGACGCCACTCCTCGAATGCCCACTTCATGGCCAGCAACTCTCGGTTGCCCACATCATAATTACGCTCAGCAGCAGAAAATTTCCTGGAAAAGAAAGCACATGGTTTGAACACTGAGCAACCAGAACCTCTCTGTGACAAAACCGCCCCTGCACCAATCTCAGAAGCATCAACCTCGACCTGGAACGGAAGAGAAACATCAGGTTGACACAACACAGGGGCACAGCAAAAACGACGCTTCAACTCCTGAAAAGCTTCCACGGCAGCAGAAGACCAATTAACCAAATCAGCACCCTTCTTGGTCAAATCGGTCAATGGTCTGGCAATGCTAGAAAAATTACAGATGAAGCGACGATAAAAATTAGCAAAGCCCAGGAATTTCTGCAAACTTTTTAGAGATGTCGGCTGAGTCCAATCCTGGATGGCCTGAACCTTAACCGGATCCATCTCGATAGTAGAAGGGGAAAAGATGAACCCCAAAAATGAAACTTTCTGCACACCGAAGAGACACTTTGATCCCTTCACAAACAAGGAATTAGCACGCAGTACCTGGAAAACCATTCTGACTTGCTTTACATGAGACTCCCAATCATCTGAGAAGATCAAAATGTCATCCAAGTAAACAATCAAGAATTTATCCAGATACTCACGAAAAATGTCATGCATAAAAGACTGAAAAACAGATGGAGCATTGGCAAGTCCGAACGGCATCACCAGATACTCAAAATGACCCTCGGGCGTATTAAATGCCGTTTTCCATTCATCTCCCTGCCTGATTCTCACCAGATTATACGCACCACGAAGATCAATCTTAGTAAACCAACTAGCCCCCTTAATCCGAGCAAACAAGTCAGAAATCAATGGCAAGGGATACTGAAACTTAACAGTGATCTTATTAAGAAGGCGGTAATCAATACACGGTCTTAGCGAACCATCCTTCTTGGCTACAAAAAAGAACCCTGCTCCCAATGGTGACGACGATGGGCGAATATGTCCCTTCTCCAGGGACTCCTTCACATAACTGCGCATAGCGGTGTGTTCAGGTACGGACAAATTAAATAAACGACCCTTAGGGAATTTACTACCAGGAATCAAATCGATAGCACAATCACAATTCCTATGCGGAGGAAGGGCATCAGACTTGGACTCTTCAAATACATCCTGAAAGTCCGACAAGAACTCTGGGATGTCAGAAGGAATGGATGACGAAATAGACAAAAATGGAACATCACCATGTACTCCCTGACAACCCCAGCTGGTTACCGACATAGAGTTCCAATCCAATACTGGATTATGGGTTTGTAGCCATGGCAACCCCAACACGACCACATCATGCAAATTATGCAGTACCAAAAAGCGAATAACTTCCTGATGTGCAGGAGCCATGCACATGGTCAGCTGGGCCCAGTACTGAGGCTTATTCTTGGCCAGAGGTGTAGCATCAATTCCTCTCAACGGAATAGGACACCGCAAAGGCTCCAAGAAAAATCCACAACGTTTAGCATAATCCAAATCCATCAGATTCAGGGCAGCGCCTGAATCCACAAACGCCATGACAGAATATGATGACAAAGAGCACATTAAGGTAATGGACAAAAGGAATTTGGACTGTACAGTACCAATAACGGCAGAGCTATCGAACCGCCTAGTGCGTTTAGGACAATTAGAAATAGCATGAGTAGAATCACCACAATAGAAACACAGTCTGTTCAGACGTCTGTGTTCGTGCCGTTCTACTTTAGTCATAGTCCTGTTGCACTGCATAGGCTCAGGCTTACTCTCAGACAATACCGCCAGATGGTGCACAGATTTACGCTCGCGCAAGCGACGACCGATCTGAATGGCCAAGGACATAGACTCATTCAAACCAGCAGGCATAGGAAATCCCACCATTACATCCTTAAGAGCTTCAGAGAGACCCTTTCTGAACAAAGCCGCTAGTGCAGATTCATTCCACAGAGTGAGTACTGACCATTTTCTAAATTTCTGACAATATAGTTCTACATCATCCTGACCCTGGCATAAAGCCAGCAGATTTTTCTCAGCTTGATCCACTGAATTAGGCTCATCGTAAAGCAATCCCAGCGCCTGGAAAAATGCATCAATATTACTCAATGCAGAATCTCCTGGTGCAAGAGAAAACGCCCAGTCCTGTGGGTCGCCGCGCAAAAAAGAAATAATAATCAAAACCTGTTGAATAGGATTACCAGAAGAATGAGGTTTCAAGGCCAAAAATAGCTTACAATTATTTCTGAAGCTCAGGAACTTAGTTCTGTCACCAAAAAACAAATCAGGAATCGGAATTCTTGGTTCTAGCATCGATTTCTGATCAATAGTATCTTGAATCTTTTGTACATTTACAACGAGATTATCCATTGAGGAGCACAGAGCCTGAATATCCATGTCCACAGCTGTGTCCTGAAGCACTCTAATGTCTAGGGGAAAAAAAAGACTGAAGACAGAGCTAAGAAAAAAAAATGATGTCAGGATTTCTTTTTTCCCTCTATTGGAAATCATTGAATGGGCTCCTTGTACTGTTATGGCTGGCAATCAGGCAACACAGCGTGCAGTAATCAGCGCACATACAGAGATCTGGCAAAAACCCAAAACAATAGGACGAGCTCTGAGACGTGGAATCTCTGTAGACTGCAGTACCTGAACTGTCCTCACACAACTGGAAGCAGCAGTGGATTGCGCCTATCACTACCTATGCAACTCGGCACTGCCTGAGGAGCTGACTAGCCTGAAGATAGAAATACAAGCCTGACTTACCTCAGAGAAATACCCCAAAGGAATAGGCAGCCCCCACATATAATGACTGTTAGCAAGATGAAAAGACAAACGTAGGAATGAAATAGATTCAGCAAAGTGAGGCCCGATATTCTAGACAGAGCGAGGATAGCAAAGAGAACTATGCAGTCTACAAAAACCCTAAAACGAAAACCACGCAAAGGGGCAAAAAGACCCACCGTGCCGAACTAACAGCACGGCGGTGCACCCCTTTGCTTCTCAGAGCTTCCAGCAAAAGATAATAACAAGCTGGACAGAAAAAACAGAAAACAAACTAGAAGCACTTATCTAGCAGAGCAGCAGGCCCAAGGAAAGATGCAGTAGCTCAGATCCAACACTGGAACATTGACAAGGAGCAAGGAAGACAGACTCAGGTGGAGCTAAATAGCAAGGCAGCCAACGAGCTCACCAAAACACCTGAGGGAGGACGCCCAGAGACTGCAATACCACTTGTGACCACAGAATTCACAACAGATATTGATCTGTAATGCTCTCTAAATCTTACTGTCATTGGGCGAATGGTTTTGCCTATATAATAAAATAAACATGGACAAAAGATGACATAGACCACATATTTGCTTTTGCATAAGATGAAATCATGCACTGTGTGTGTTATCGGACCTATTCGTATAGAGCTGCCAAGTACTCGAAGGTGACAGAAGTTACAACTACCGCATCTATGATTGCCGCTCGGCAATGATTTCTCTAGCCAATTATTATTTTCTGGCAACATTCGATTGTGAACAAGTAAGTTACCCAAGTTTCTCGTGCGTTTGTAGGCAAAATGAGGCTGTTTAGGGACAATTTTAGATAAATCCCTGTCATTTTGTAAAACATGCCAATTCTTTCTTATTGCGGCATATACTTCATTGTCCATAGGGCTATGTGTGAAGGTGAACGTAAACCTATGTGGTTCTTGTTGTTTTAATTTGTACTGTTTGTCTTTTTTACGGTTTTTTAATATGTCTTTCTGCGAAAGTTTAAGAGCTCTTGACTCAGCATTCGCTAATAATTGGGAAGGATAATTTCTGTTCAAAAAACATGTTTTAAGATCTTTTATTCGCTCCCTAAAAATTTCTTCATTATTATTAATTTTTCTAAGGCGCACCATCTGGCTATATGGTATACTTCGTTTTGTATGCAACGGATGGGCACTGTTAAAATGAAGTAAATTATTAGTGGCCGTTGGCTTTTTATATACTTTTGTGACTAATTTATCTTCTAGTATTGATATTTGAACATCTAGAAATTCGAGAGTTTTGTTGTCAAAGCAGGATGTGAATCGCATGTTAGAGAAAGCCAAAAAAGAACTGTTGTCAAGAATAACGGAAACGCAATATAATCTTTTCCTCAAAAAATTGGAGAAAAAATTGGTAGTGATTCAATTAGACACCAAACAAAAGAAAAAAGAAAAATTCTTAAGAGATAAAAATGATTTCGAATCAGGGCAAGTCTTCTCGTGGAACAAAAATAAAAAGAGGTTTTTTCAGAGAAACTGTCAAGTAAGAACTCAGAATAAGAAAAAAACACAGAGAGACGGTTGGATTACCGATTCCGATTCCAGTGGGGTTGAGGAGCAAATGGAAAATATCAACATGGCAACAACATCGCAGAGAGATAATATCCCTTTAGGAGGAAAACCAGACGAGGGGGCCGGAAAAACAGGAATGCAGAAAAAACGCAAGCAAGTGTCGTGGAGGAAATAGCACCAGTTAATAATGAACTTCAAATTATAAATTTGTCTAATAAAATACTATCTGCAGATCAAAGACAAGTATTGTCGCTTGGTTTAAACTTCTGCTTGCCAGAAGAATTCGATCTGACCGAGTTTAAAGTAGATCTGTTTAAATGCACACGAAAATTGCATCTGCATAAACATTTTCTATCTCAAAAAAACACCAATGAAACCTCAGCAAAACCAACAACGGAAGTTCCGGCTTCCATAGGTAATCCTGGCTTTATGGCGTTTCCTCCGGATAATGAGAAAGACATAGAAGTTATGTGGCTTCTAACTAGTTTAAGCAAAGAGACTCCTAATGTAGATCATTTAGGAGCCAGTTCTATCACTGAACCTATTGTGGAGCCTTTCAAGGGAGGAGTGCGATCCTGCTTTATGCCACCAATCGCCCCGGGGAATTCTATCGATTTATTTCAGGATTTGGTCCTAAAAGATGTAGAGGCATTGCTGTACCGAAAACCTTTAAGAAATTTAACGTTAAATGAGGACAGAGCCCTTAGGGAAATGCAGCAGTGGAAAGACGTAGTCATAAGAAAGGCGGACAAGGGGGGGAATCTAGTAATACTCAACAAAGATTATTACATTAATGAAGCATTGTCGCAATTAAATGATAGGTATACATATATCCCGTTGGACAACAATCCCACATCTAAATTTAAAGATAAATTAAGATCTTTATTGAATAAATATGTGGTAAAAGGCGTATTAACAAAAAATAGAGCAGAAAAGCTTCTTCCAGAACACCCCAAAATTCCACACTGGTATAGCATTCCCAAAATTCATAAGAACGCAACACATCCCCCTGGACGCCCCATAATTTCGGGGATCGATTCCTTAACGGAACCCCTGTCCCAATTCCTCGACTGGCTACTTAAACCACTGCTGCAGAAGATCCCTTCATTTGTCAAGGATACAGGAAGCTTCTTATCTGCATTACAATTGATTGACTGGCAACCTAGTTTTTCTTTAGCCTCCACTGATATCGTGAATTTATACACAAGAATCCCACAGGCTAATGGTATAGAAGCAATACGAAAAATCTTGCTAAATACTGAGAAAGATCCTGATTTTATTTCATTTGTGGTGGAGAGTTTAGAATTTGTTTTGTCACATAATGCCTTCAAATTCATAGATAAATGGTTCCTACAATGTGTTGGTACTGCAATGGGTACGCCCATTGCATGTGTTTTTGCCAACTTATTTTTAGCAGTCTTCGAAGAAAAATATATTACGGATGCAATAAATCCATATTTGAAGCATATGCGACTTTACTTGCGTTTTGCAGACGACATTTTTATCGTCTGGGATGGCACAAAAAGTGATTTTGATAATTTTGTCTCCCATTTAAATGAAGTTAATGAGGACAACATGCGGTTCACATCCTGCTTTGACAACAAAACTCTCGAATTTCTAGATGTTCAAATATCAATACTAGAAGATAAATTAGTCACAAAAGTATATGAAAAGCCAACGGCCACTAATAATTTACTTCATTTTAACAGTGCCCATCCGTTGCATACAAAACGAAGTATACCATATAGCCAGATGGTGCGCCTTAGAAAAATTAATAATAATGAAGAAATTTTTAGGGAGCAAATAAAAGATCTTAAAACATGTTTTTTGAACAGAAATTATTCTTCCCAATTATTAGCGAATGCTGAGTCAAGAGCTCTTAAACTCTCGCAGAAAAACATATTAAAAAAACGTAAAAAAGACAAACAGTACAAATTAAAACAACAAGAACCACATAGGTTTACGTTCACCTTCACACATAGCCCTATGGACAATGAAGTATATGCCGCAATAAGAAAGAATTGGCATGTTTTACAAAATGACAGGGATTTATCTAAAATTGTCCCTAAACAGCCTCATTTTGCCTAAAAACGCACGAGAAACTTGGGTAACTTACTCGTTCACAATCGAATGTTGCCAGAAAATAATAATTGGCTAGAGAAATCATTGCCGAGCGGCAATCATAGATGCGGTAGTTGTAACTTCTGTCACCTTCGAGTACTTGGCAGCTCTATACGAATAGGTCCGATAACACACACAGTGCATGATTTCATCTTATGCAAAAGCAAATATGTGGTCTATGTCATCTTTTGTCCATGTTTATTTTATTATATAGGCAAAACCATTCGCCCAATGACAGTAAGATTTAGAGAGCATTACAGATCAATATCCACAGGCAAGGGATCTTTACGTTTTATTAAGCACATACAGGAAAAACATAATGCAGATCCTAATGTGTTACGTTTCGCCGGCTTGGAGGTGGTTAAAAATCCACCCCAAGGTGGCGATCGAAATAAAATTCTCCTACAACATGAAGCAAGGTGGATTATAAAGACAAATGCTCAAGGTCCAATAGGACTAAATGACAAACTTGACATGTCAATATTTTTATGATTGCAATAATGATTCATTCCAAATATTGCATCTTGTGATTGTAATAATTGTATATTCCAATGTTATTGTTTATGCATTTCCGCAGCACAAAGTGATTTTAATTGTTATGTGTAATTATATGTTGTTTTTACACTTACTCACTTTCTTCACTCACCTGTCGACTCCTATAAAAAGGAAATGACACACTTGATTGTGCACCTGGACCCGTGGAAGCGCATTTTGCGTGAAACGGCCGTAGTCCTTCTCCTCTCCCCCGCACCCAATCCTCTTTCCTGCCGCCTCTCCGCATAATGTCTCACATCGCTTTAAGCGAATAAAGACACTATCTTCAGCAAGAATCTGGTGAGTGCTGCATCTTTTGTTATTTAACAAGTTATTTTGATTGCCCGTTATTGCATTTTAATGCAATGTCGCGGTGACCAAAAAAACGTAATTCTGGTGTTTCTAATTTTTTTCTCGCTACGCCGTTTAGCGATCAGGTTAATCCTTTTTTTTATTGATAGATCGGGTGATTCTAAATGCAGTGATACCAAATATGTGTAGGTTTTTTTTTTTTATGGATTTATTTTGAATGGGGCGAAAGGGGGGTGATTTAAACATTTATTTTTTTTTTACTTTAACATTTTTTTTACTTTTTTTTTTAGTTTTGCCATGCTTCAATAGCCTCTATGGGAGGCTAGAAGCTGACACAACTCGATCGGCTCTGCTACATAGCAGCGATCATCAGATCGCTGCTATGTAGCTTAATTACAGGCTTGCTATGAGCGCCAACCACATGGTGGCGCTCACAGCTAGCCGGGATCAGTAACCATTGAGGTCTCAAGTACCTCTATGGTTGCCCTTCTGATGCATCGCCGACCCCCGATCATGTGACGGCGGCGTTTGACAGCGGCATTTAACTAGTTAATAGCAGCGGGTGAATCACGATTTCATTTCAACAACTTGCACCTCTATCAGTAAAGTAATGTTGATACAATCAGTAAATGGCAACGTTCAAATTGTGGAAATCACAATTCACAACCAATAGGATGTCATAAAAATTTTGTAGACACTGCTTGATTAGAAATTGTGACATAAAATGTAGTGGTATATATATATTTATATATATATATATATATATATATATATATATATATATATATATACACACAGTACAGACCAAGAGTTTGGATTTGGACACACCTTCTCATTTAAAGATTTTTCTGTATTTTCATGGCTATGAAAATTATACATTCACACTGAAGGCATCAAAATTATGAACTAACACATGTGGAATTATATACTTAACAAAAAAGTGTGAGACAACAGGATTTATGTCTTATATTCTAGGGTCTTCAAAGTAGCCACCTTTTGCCTTGATGACTGCTTTGCACACTCTTGGCATTCATATATGTATATACTGTATATATATATATATATATATATATATATATATATATAAATATATATATATATATATATATACACATGCTAAACCTCCAGCAATATTATAAATATATCAACTCCCTAGCTGTAAATTTATTGCTTTCATATTTCATGATAGATAGTGTTGAGCGATACCTTCCGATATTTGAAAGTATCGGTATCGGATGGTATCGGCCGATACCGGCAAAATATTGGATCTCGCCGATACCGATATCCGATACAAATACAAGTCAATGGGACACAAATATCGGAATGTATCCTGTATGGTTCACAGGGTCTGAAGGAGAGGAAACTCTCCTTCAGGCCCTGGGATCCATATTAATGTAAAAAATAAAGAATAAAAATAAAAAATATGGCTATACTCACCCCTCCGATGAACCCTGGCTGTCACCGCTGCAAGCGTCCGCCTCCGTTCATGAGAATTGCAGAGAGTGAAGGACCTTCGATGATGTCACAGTCAGGTGACCGGTCACCGCTCACGTGACCGCGACGTCATCGAAGGTCCTTCACTCACTACATTCTCAGGAACAGAGGCAGACGCTTGCAGCAGTGACAGCCAGGGTTCGTCGGAGGGGTGAGTATAGCCATATTTTTTAATTTTTATTTTTTATTTTTTACATTAATATGGATCCCTACGCACCGCACACTCCGATTCCGATTTCCGATATCACAAAAATATTGGAACTTGGTATCGGAATTCCGATACAGCAAATATCGGCCGATACCCGATACTTGCAGTATTGGAATGCTCAACACTAATAATAGAACAATATGCAGTGTAAATATATAGTATAAAACTTCCAGCAGCAGAAACTGTAAAGGCATTGTTGCACGTTAAGCAGAAGAGTTAGCAATTTCAGACATTATTGTGCTAATGCAAGGCCTCAGGATACATTCATATATACTTTCTAATTGCTTTTTTACAGCAATTGAATAGAAGGTTAAAAAAATGAAATGATTTAAACAAAACGCTTTTCTATATAATAAATCAAGGTTAAGTGCTATCAATTTGCAGAGGTTTGAACTCATCATTCAGTTTTACCATGTGGACATTGTGCTGTTACTCTCTTTTGACCTTAACATTAGGACTATTCATTGACTAACAACTATGTACCATTAACCGTTGTGAGAGTCACACACTAAATATTGTCTTGCAGGATTAATTTTCTTTATCTTTCACAACCAGGCTATGATGCACTCAAAATTGAAATCAATAAATGTTGACTTATACACAAAAAAAAACCAATAAAATCTTGTTTTATTGGTACATAACTTGTTATGGGTGGACTCGTGAATGTTTGGGTCAGTCGAACTCGCCAGACAGTTTGACGCTGATATTATCAGACTTGGAAGGGGCCATGTATATTGGCCCTGCCCAGCATAAAAATAGCAGTCCACAACCACTCATGAAAAGGCTGATCTATTAGATGCGCCAATTATGGCACTTTGCCCGGCTCTTCTCATTTGCACTAGTGCAGTGACAAGTGGGGTAATAGCTCTGGGGGTTATGGTCAGCATTGTAAGACACCCCAATTACTAACCCGTAGTGAAATTAAATAAAGGCACAAACTGAAAAAAGTCCATTAACTGTCCCACATAAAATGCCCCCATTACTATCCCTGGAAGCTTAAAGGGACACTGTCACCTGAATTTGGAAGGAACAATCTTCAGCCATGGAGGCGGGGTTTTGGGGTTTTTGATTCACCCTTTCCTTACCCGCTGGCTGCATGCTGGCTGCAATATTGGATTGAAGTTCATTCTCTGTCCTCCGTAGTACATGCCTGCACAAGGTAATCTTGCCTTGCGCAGGCGTGTACTATGGAGGACAGAGAATGAACTTCAATCCAATATTGCAGCCAGCGGGTAAGGAAAGGGTGAATCAAACACCCAAAAACCCCGCCTCCATGGCTGAAGATTGTTCCCTCCAAATTCAGGTGACAGTGTCCCTTTAAGTTAAGAAACACACATGGAGAAAACAGTACTTTCATTGAAAAAAATACATACAAAAAACTCCTTTATTTGAATGAAACACTATTTATTAATGTACAAATAAAAAACAGTATTCCTCACCTGTCCACCCATAATCTGTATATCCCACAATGTTCTCCAACACTGCTTCATCTGGGCTGATCATTAGAACTCCGTTTTAGTGCAGAGCACTGACGTCAGTAAGGTGACTGGAGGTCATCGGCTATTGACTCCGCTCATCTTATTGACATAACTGCTCAAGGCTGAGGCCGGTTTCACACGTCAGTGGCTCCGGTACGTGAGGTGAAAGTTTCCTCACGTACCGGAGCCACTGACACACGTAGACACAGTTAAATCAATGCATCTGTGCAGATGTCATTGATTTTTTGCGGACCGTGTCTCCGTGTGCCAAACCCTCTCCCACCCTCTGTGTGCAAACCCCCCCCCCCCCCGTTATTAAAATACTCACCCAGCTCCCTCGCTGGCTGGTGCTGCTTCCTGTCCTGGCCACACCTTCTACTGTATGAGCGGTCACGTGGGGCCGCCCATTACAATCATGAATATGCGGCTCCACCTCCCATAGGGGTGGAGCCACATATTCATTACTGTAAATGAGCGGCCCCACGTGACCGCTCATACAGTAGAAGGTGCGGCCAGGACAGGAAGCAGCACCAGCCAGCGAGGGAGCCGGGTGAGTATTTTAATAACAGCAGGGGGGGGGGTGCACAGGGGGCAGGAGGGGGGTGGGCACATGGAGCTTTATTTTAAACACGATTATTCATATCTTCTCTACAGCAAACGCTGCTGCAGGGAAGATATGAATTGCAACTTCAGCACCAGATGCAGGGCACAGTGCTGTTATGAACAGGTGATTCAGAACCACAATGGACCTAGTGGTTAAGAGCACACAAAGTGACCTGATAGTTACTAACATAGGACGACCTCTGAGACGTGGGAACTCTGCTGACCGCAATCCCTAATCCTATCATACCGCACTAGAGGTAGCCGTGGATTGCGCCTAACGCTCCCTATGCAACTCGGCACAGCCTGAGAAACTAACTAGCCCTGAAGATAGAAAAATAAGCCTACCTTGCCTCAGAGAAATTCCCCAAAGGAAAAGGCAGCCCCCCACATATAATGACTGTGAGTTAAGATGAAAATACAAACACAGAGATGAAATAGATTTTAGCAAAGTGAAGCCCGACTTACTGAATAGACCGAGGATAGGAAAGATAGCTTTGCGGTCAGCACAAAAACCTACAAACAACCACGCAGAGGGGGCAAAAAGACCCTCCACACCGACTAACGGTACGGAGGTGCTCCCTCTGCGTCTCAGAGCTTCCAGCAAGCGAGAAAAACCAATATAGCAAGCTGGACAGAAAATATAGCAAACAAAAGTAACACAAGCAGAACTTAGCTTATGCAGGGCAGACAGGCCACAAGAACGATCCAGGAGAGAGCCAGACCAATACTGGAACATTGACTGGAGGCCAGGAACAAAGAACTAGGTGGAGTTAAATAGAGCAGCACCTAACGACTTAACCTCGTCACCTGAGGAAGGAAACTCAGAAGCCGCAGCCCCACTCACATCCACCAGCGGAAGCTCATAGACAGAACCAGCCGAAGTACCACTCATGACCACAGGAGGGAGCTTGACCACAGAATTCACAACAGTACCCCCCCTTGAGGAGGGGTCACCGAACCCTCACCAGAGCCCCCAGGCCGACCAGCATGAGCCAAATGATAGGCACGAACCAGATCGGTAGCATGAACATCAGAGGAAAAGACCCAGGAATTATCTTCCTGACTATAACCCTTCCACTTAACCAGGTACTGAAGTTTCCGTCTCGAAATACGAGAATCCAAAATCTTCTCCACTATATACTCCAACTCCCCCTCAACCAAAACCGGGGCAGGAGGATCAACGGATGGAACCACAGGTGCCACGTATCTCCGCAACAATGACCTATGGAATACGTTATGGATGGAAAAAGAAGCTGGAAGGGTCAAACGAAAAGACACAGGATTAAGAACCTCAGAAATCCTATACGGACCAATGAAACGAGGCTTAAACTTAGGAGAGGAAACTTTCATAGGAATATAACGAGATGACAACCAAACCAAATCCCCAACACGAAGTCGGGGACCCACACAGCGCCTGCGGTTAGTGAAACGTTGAGCCTTCTCCTGAGACAATGTCAAATTGTCCACCACATGAGTCCAAATCTGCTGCAACCTATCCACCACAGTATCCACACCAGGACAGTCAGAAGACTCAACCTGCCCTGAAGAGAAACGAGTATGGAAACCAGAATTGCAGAAAAACGGCGAAACCAAAGTAGCCGAGCTGGCCCGATTATTAAGGGCGAACTCAGCCAAAGGCAAAAAAGACAACCAATCATCCTGATCAGAAACAAAACATCTCAGATATGTTTCCAAGGTCTGATTGGTTCGTTCAGTCTGGCCATTAGTCTGAGGATGGAAAGCCGAGGAAAAAGACAAATCAATGCCCATCCTAGCACAAAAGGCTCGCCAAAACCTCGAAACAAACTGGGAACCTCTGTCAGAAACGATGTTCTCCGGAATGCCATGCAAACGAACCACATGCTGGAAGAACAATGGTACCAAATCAGAGGAGGAAGGCAATTTAGACAAGGGTACCAAATGGACCATCTTCGAGAAGCGATCACAAACAACCCAAATGACCGACATTTTTTGAGAGACGGGGAGATCCGAAATAAAATCCATAGAGATATGTGTCCAGGGCCTCTTCGGGACTGGCAAGGGCAAAAGCAACCCACTGGCACGAGAACAGCAGGGCTTAGCCCGAGCACAAATCCCACAGGACTGCACAAAAGAACGCACATCCCGCGACAGAGACGGCCACCAAAAGGATCTAGCCACCAAATCTCTGGTACCAAAGATTCCAGGATGACCAGCCAACACCGAACAATGAACCTCAGAGATAACTCTACTCGTCCATTTATCAGGGACAAACAGTTTGTCCGCTGGGCAACGGTCAGGTCTATTAGCCTGAAATTTTTGCAGCACCCGCCGCAAATCAGGGGAGATGGCAGACAAAACTACCCCCTCTTTGAGAATACCCGCCGGCTCAGACAAACCCGGAGAGTCGGGCACAAAACTCCTAGACAGGGCATCCGCCTTCACATTTTTAGAGCCCGGAAGGTACGAAACCACAAAGTCAAAACGGGAGAAAAACAGCGACCAACGAGCCTGTCTAGGATTCAACCATTTGGCAGACTCGAGATAAGTCAAGTTCTTGTGATCAGTCAAGACCACCACGCGATGCTTAGCTCCTTCAAGCCAATGACGCCACTCCTCGAATGCCCACTTCATGGCCAGCAACTCTCGATTGCCAACATCATAATTACGCTCAGCAGGCGAAAACTTCCTGGAAAAGAAGGCGCATGGTTTCATCACCGAGCCATCAGAACTTCTTTGCGACAAAACAGCCCCTGCTCCAATCTCAGAAGCATCAACCTCGACCTGGAACGGGAGCGAAACATCTGGTTGAGACAACACAGGGGCAGAAGAAAAACGATGCTTCAACTCTTGAAAAGCTTCCACAGCAGCAGAAGACCAATTGACCACATCAGCACCCTTCTTGGTTAAATCAGTCAACGGTTTAGCAATACTAGAAAAATTATTAATGAAGCGACGATAAAAATTAGCAAAGCCCAGGAACTTTTGCAGACTCTTCAGAGATGTCGGCTGAGTCCAATCACAAATGGCCTGAACTTTAACAGGGTCCATCTCGATAGTAGAAGGGGAAAAAATGAAACCCAAAAATGAAACCTTCTGAACACCAAAGAGACACTTTGACCCCTTCACAAACAAAGAATTCGCACGCAGGACCTGGAACACCATTCTGACCTGCTTCACGTGAGACTCCCAATCATCCGAGAAGACCAAAATATCATCCAAGTATACAATCAGGAATTTATCCAGGTACTCTCGGAAGATGTCATGCATAAAGGACTGAAACACTGATGGAGCATTAGCAAGCCCGAATGGCATAACCAGGTACTCAAAATGGCCCTCGGGCGTATTAAATGCTGTTTTCTATTCATCGCCCTGTTTAATGCGCACAAGATTATACGCACCACGAAGATCTATCTTGGTGAACAAACTAGCCCCCTTAATCCGAGCAAACAAATCAGACAGCAGCGGCAAGGGGTACTGAAATTTGACCGTGATTTTTTTTAGAAGGCGGTAATCAATACAAGGTCTCAGCGAACCATCCTTCTTGGCCACAAAAAAGAATCCTGCTCCCAATGGCGACGACGATGGGCGAATATGACCCTTCTCCAAGGATTCCTTTACGTAACTCCGCATAGCGGCGTGCTCAGGCACAGACAAATTAAACAGTCAACCTTTAGGAAACTTACTACCAGGAATCAAATCGATAGCACAATCACAATCCCTATGCGGAGGTAGGGCACTGGACTTGGGCTCATCAAATACATCCCGGTAATCCGACAAGAACTCTGGGACCTCAGAAGGGGTGGATGATGAAATAGACAGAAATGGAACATCACCATGTACCCCCTGACAACCCCAGCTGGACACAGACATTGATTTCCAATCCAATACTGGGGTATGGACTTGTAGCCATGGCAACCCCAACACGACCACATCATGCAGATTATGCAACACCAAAAAGCGAATAACCTCCTGATGCGCAGGAGCCATGCACATGGTCAGCTGGGTCCAGTACTGAGGCTTATTCTTGGCCAAAGGCGTAGCATCAATTCCTCTCAATGGAATAGGATACTGCAAGGGCTCCAAGAAAAATCCACAGCGCCTAGCATACTCCAAGTCCATCAAATTCAGGGCAGCGCCTGAATCCACAAATGCCATGAGTCAGACAGAATAGGATGACAAAGAGCAGATCAAAGTAACGGACAAAAGAAATTTCGACTGTACCGTACCAATGGTGGCAGACCGAGCGAACCGCTTAGTGCGCTTAGGACAATCGGAGATAGCATGAGTGGAATCACCACAGTAAAAACACAGCCCATTCCGTCGTCTGTGTTCTTGGCGTTCAGCTCTGGTCAAAGTCCTATTGCATTGCATAGGCTCAGGTTTATGCTCAGATAATACCGCCAAATGGTGCACAGTTTTACGCTCACGTAAGCGTCGATCGATCTGAATGGCCAAAGACATAAACTCATTCAGACCAGCAGGCATAGGAAATCCCACCATGACATCCTTAAGGGCTTCAGAGAGACCCTTTCTGAAAATTGCTGCCAGAGCACATTCATTCCATTGAGTGAGCACAGACCACTTCCTAAATTTCTGACAATATATCTCTACCTCATCCTGACCCTGACACAGAGCCAGCAAGATTTTCTCTGCCTGATCCACTGAATTAGGTTCATCATAAAGCAACCCGAGCGCCAGAAAAAATGCATCAATATCACATAATGCAGGATCTCCTGGCGCAAGGGAAAATGCCCAGTCTTGAGGGTCGCCACGTAATAAAGAAATAAGGATCTTTACTTGTTGAACTGGGTCACCAGAGGAGCGGGGTTTCAAAGCCAGAAATAGTTTACAATTATTTTTGAAATTCAGAAACTTAGCTCTATCTCCAGAAAATAACTCAGGAATAGGAATTTTAGGTTCTAACATAGGATTCTGAACCACTAAATCTTGAATGCTCTGAACACTTATAGCGAGATTATCCATCAAAGAGGACAGACCTTGAATGTCCATGTCTACACCTGTGTTCTGAACCACCCTGATGTAAAGGGGAAAAGAAAGACAAAACACAGTGCAAAGAAAAAAAAATGGTTTCAGAACTTCTCTTTTCCCTCTATTGAGAAGCATTAGTACTTTGGGCCTCCAGTACTGTTATGAACAGGTGATTCAGAACCACAATGGACCTAGTGGTTAAGAGCACACAAAGTGACCTGATAGTTACTAACATAGGACGAGCTCTGAGACGTGGGAACTCTGCTGACTGCAATCCCTAATCCTATCATACCACACTAGAGGTAGCCGTGGATTGCGCCTAACGCTCCCTATGCAACTCGGCACAGCCTGAGAAACTAACTAGCCCTGAAGATAGAAAAATAAGCCTACCTTGCCTCAGAGAAATTCCCCAAAGGAAAAGGCAGCCCCCCACATATAATGACTGTGAGTTAAGATGAAAATACAAACACAGAGATGAAATAGATTTTAGCAAAGTGAGGCCCGACTTACTGAATAGACCGGGGATAGGAAAGATAGCTTTGCGGTCAGCACAAAAACCTACAAACAACCATGCAGAGTGGGCAAAAAAAACCCTCCGCACCGACTAGCGGTACGGAGGTGCTCCCTCTGCGTCTCAGAGCTTCCAGCAAGCAAGAAAAACCAATATAGCAAGCTGGACAGAAAATATAGCAAACAAAAGTAACACAAGCAGAACTTAGCTTATGCAGGGCAGACAGGCCACAAGAACGATTCAGGAGAGAGCCAGACCAATACTGGAACATTGACTGGAGGCCAGGAACAAAGAACTAGGTGGAGTTAAATAGAGCAGCACCTAACGACTTAACCTCGTCACCTGAGGAAGGAAACTCAGAAGCCGCAGCCCCACTCACATCCACCAGCGGAAGCTCATAGACAGAACCAGCCGAAGTACCACTCATGACCACAGGAGGGAGCTTGACCACAGAATTCACAACACAGCGCTAAACTTTAGCGCTGTCTCCTGTACGGTGCGTGTGGTACCCAGTAGGCACACGGGCAGCACATGTGTGCCGCACGTGTGCCACACTGATGTGCCACAGAAACGCACTGGCACATGGACACGGATAATTCCGGTACCGATTTTTACGGTACCGGAATTATCTGGATGTGTGAGACTGCCCTGAAGCTGCGTTCTCATGCTCAGCTCAATATCTCCTGGACACAGTGCTGAGTTGTTGCAATGTCAAGTTCTGGTGCCATTTTTACCCATTTCCCAGTGAGAAAATGTAAAGTTTGCGGCTAACACACAATATTGGTGGTAAAAATGTGTATTATTTTTTCTTCACTTCCCAATGGTATAAAAGTCTGTGACACGCCTGTGGTGTCAATATAATCACTGCACCCCTAGATTAATTCATTGAGCCGTTTAATTGGTAGAATGGGGTCACTTATGGGGAGCTCTGCTGTTTTGGCACCTCAGGGGCTCTGTCAAAGTAACATGGCACCCTCAAACAAGTGCAGCAAAATCTGTACTGTAATATGGCGCTACTTCTTTTCTAAGCTTTGTAATGTGCTTCAAAAGTAACCACATATGAGGTATTAGCGAGCTCAGGAGAAATAACAACAAACATTGGGGTCCATTTTCTCCTTTTGCCCTTGTGAAAATGCAAAATTTGTAGCTAAAAAAGATTTTTGCAAGAAAAGTTAGATTTTTTTTTTATTTTCACGGCTTATCCTTATGAACTTCTGTGAAGCAGCTTGGGGTTCAAGGTGCTCAATATGCATCTAGATAAGATTGCAAAGGGGTCTAGTTTCCAAAATGGTGTCACTTGTGGGGGGTTTCCACTGATTAGGCACATCAGGGGCTCTTCAAATGCGACATGGCAATAGCTAATTATTTAATCAAATTTTTCCTTCCCTTCCAAAAAAAAAATTGGCCTGGTCATGAAGGTGAAAACAGGCTCTGTCTCAAAGGGGTTAAGCTGATTGATAGAAATCTATATTTATATACAATAATTTCATTGTATAAAATATACTCCTCAACATTGAAATTGCAACACCTAGAAGGAAAAGTTGTAGAAGACCAATGAAAGCAAAATTTTCAAAAAATCTTGACTTATTCAATAACGAGTATGTGCACCACATTTAGAAATAGTAACGGTATGTGCACACGTATTCTGGAGGACTGCGGATTTTTACGCAGCGGATTTGGAAAAACTGCAGTGCAAAACCGCTGTGGTTTTTCCTGCAGATTTATCGCGGTTTCTACTGTGGATTCCGCTGCGGCTTTACACCTGCAGTTTTCTATTGGAGCAGGTGTAAAACCGCAGCGGAATCCACACAAAGAATTGACATGCTGCGGAATGTAAACCACTGCGTTTCCACGTGTTTTTTTTCCGCAGCATGTGCACTGCGGATTTCGTTTCCCATAGGTTAACATGGTACTGTAAACTCATGGGAAACGCTGCAGATCCGCAGCAAAATCCGCAGCGTGTGCACATACCCTTAATGATATAGAGGAGATCCAGCTGAATGCAAAGTAAAAAATGCCAGACATTGTTGAACACTTAACGACCAGGGGTATTATTGGTTTTGCATTTGCATTTTCTGCTCCCCTACTTCCCAGAGCCATAACTTTTTTATTTTTCCATCAATATGGCCATGTCTAGCTTGTTTTTTGCAGTACGAGTAGTAATTTTGAAAGACATCATTGGTTTTTTCATGTTATGTAACAGAAAACAGGAAAAAGATCAATTTTTTGAAGTTGCAAAAAAAGTGCAATACCAAACTTGTTTCTTGTTCAGTAAAGGCTAAAACTGAGCTGCCATTAAGATTCTCCGGATCATTACAAGTTCATAAACACCACACATATCTAGTTTCTTTTTTTTCTAAGTGATGAAAAAAATTCCAAATTTTTTGAAAAAAAAAGTTGACATTTTCTGAGACCCATAGCGTCTCAATTTTTCAGGATCTGGGGCTGGGTGAAGGCTTATGTTTTGTGCGTCGATCTGACATTTTTACTTATACCATTTTGGCATGTATACAATCTTTTGATCGCCTGCTATTGCATTTTATTGCAATGTTGCATTGACCAAAAAAACATAATTCTGACGTTTTGATTTTTTTTTCTTGCTATGCCGTTTAACGATTGGGTTAATTATTTTTTATGTTGATAGAATGGGCGATTCTGAGTGCGTCAATACCAAAAATGTGTATTTTTTTATTATTTGAATGGGGTGAAAGGAGGGTGATTTGATCTTTTATATTTTTTTAATTTTTAAAATATTTTTTTAAACTTTTTTTTACCTTTTACTTGCTTCAATAGTTTCCATGGGAGACTAAAAACTGCACTTGTCTGATCACCTCTGCCACATAGAGCAAGGCTCCAGTCCTGCTCTATGTAGCAGATATGCTCACTTGCTATGAGTGCCGATCACCAGGCTGCGCTCATAGTGATCCAGTAATGACAACCACAGGGGTCTCCTGCTGACCCGGATTGTCATGTCAATCCATTGGTGACACACGGTCATGTGACACGGGCGCCGATGGGAGAAGGTAATGACGAGCTTCCTGCACGTGCATGTGAAATGCCATTGTCAGCATTAAGCATGTTAACAGCCATGGGTGAATCGCGTTTCCATTCGCGGCTGTTCCGGTTACATGTGATAAGATCAGCTGTTATGTGCCGGAAAAGGTGTATGCTCATCGCCGGAGCCCACTAAGCAGGGGGAGGCATCCAATGAGGGACTGTGTCCCTCATTGGACCTCAAGGGGTTAAATGTGCAAAAACAGTGATAATATTAGATTAAGGTTGCTATATGTACCAGATATGCATAGATGTTAGATGCTGTAGGGTGCATTTTTTTTCTGATATTATCACTATTTTAATGCATTTCAGTAAAGTATGGAATTTTTTACTCTGTCATGAGTTGAATCTATTCTATATCCTTAACCATTTGATGTCCATGGCAATAGCTATATTCAAGGTTTCGGAGGACTTCTTGCTGCATGGGTAAGTGGCACAAGCAATATGCAAGGAATATTCGGTCTGGTATTGTCTCCTGGGATACGTTAGAAAAATTGCTGTAACACTTCAACTGCAGAGAGATGACAGCACTTCTGTTGTTGGAGACCACTCAGGAAGCACTGGCAAAAGAGGTGGGCACTAGATTAAAACCTAATTTTCTTATTTTCAATCATGCTGCTGCTCAAACAGTACACAAAGGCATGTTTAATGATGCCTGTAGATTACCTACAGTATGTTTTGCTGACTGTAGTTTTGGAGAGTCAAAACTGCTGACAGACTCAGTAAAAAAAAATGCTAATAAGATTAAAATTTTACAATATTGACATAGTACCTGATTCTCAAGATTTTAACTCATGAACAAAGACTAGACTTTGCTCTCTCACCATATTGACAGTGTTGTAGGTGTACATATCAATTGTTGGTCAGCAGTCTGGGGAGGATATAGCAAGAGTTTTAGAAAATTCTTTTAACATTGCTACTGTCTATTAACAGTGCCTATTCAACTAGTCCAAAGTTGTCCCCAGTCATCATCACCTCACCCTGCTTCAGTTAAGTAACAGGTCTCTCCCATATGTGGCATAGTGAAATACCTATTAATCAACTGGAACAAAGCAGGGTGGAGCTGGTCGGGGGCTGCAACAGACTAAAGAGACTTTCCCCAGTGTTCCTGGTCGGCACTTTAAACTATATTTTCTATGAAACTTGTCAGCGTTACAGAAAAATACATACCTGGCTGCACTCAAGCAACTTGTGGTTCAATCAGTATGAATTTAATAACAGGCTCCCTCTAATGCTCTACAAAGTGAACAAGTCTGTCCATATTACAATTGATTCAAAGATTGTTGCAACCAGTAATTTGTATGAAATCCTGTATGATGTGATCACCTTAGGCTGGATCAAGGGTAGCACTAGTGCTCTCCTCTTGATCAAGAGCGAAGTGCCCTCGAGTGGAGAGGGGTCGAGGATGAGCATGGCGACTGGAAATAGGTTGTTATTTCTCTATGCTATTCAGTTACATGTGAGACCGTGTAGCGAGAAGTTGTGTGCCACAATGCATATTGAAATGTATTCTGAAACCCTTTATACAAGGGGTTAGCAAAATTTTTTTTTTTTTTTTAGAGACTGATTTTAGATCATGTCTGTCTTTGCTATTTCTTGTCGTAAGTGCCTAAATAGTCCTGATTCTTTTGTTACATATGTGGCAGTTTCACCATTTCTAGTCAAAGGACGAACATTAGCACATTTGTCAAGCAATCCTATTTTGCATACTTCAAAGTAAAATTTGGAGATCAAGATAAGTCTTGGGTTGCTCACAAAGTATACCAACAGTGTGTTGATAGTTTACAGATCTCCACTAAGGGAACACTTGCTTAAATGCCATTTGGTATATTTATGGCCTGGTAAAAACCAAGAGTTCATTTGAATGAATGATACTTTTGTAAAGTGAAAAATTCATGATACAATAAGATAAATATAAAATAGCGTATCCTATTCTACCATCAGCTGTACGACCAGTGCCTCATTCAGCTGAAATTCAAATGCAAGTTTTCGTTCAACTGTCTTTTCAGGAACATAATTATAAACTTTATGTTTGTATAGTGCTAACATATTCCGCAGAACATCATTATGGTGAAAAACAAAGTGACAGCAATGTTTAAGATTTTGAAATTGAAGATGTCCCAGTTCATGAGAGATTTGTCCAGCGTGAGTTGAATGATTTGTCACAAGATATGAGACTATCAAATCGTAGCATCAAAACTTCATTGGAAAGCTTGCTTGAAAAGAGCAAAAGCATTCTACTTTCAATACAGAGTAAATGCATTCCTGCAATACTTTAGAAGTGACAATGGCTTTGTGTTTTGCTATAACATACATGGTTGAATTGAGGAATAGGGAATTACAATCTATAACACAAATGAATAATGACTTTTCATCGATAGCTCAAAGCTGAGCTTAAAGAGCGCCCTCCTTCACAATGGCAATTTATTTTCTGCTGTCCCAATTGGCTATTCAGTTTTTCTTTCTGAACAATATAGAGACATAAAGAGAGTCATTGAGTTGTTGCAATATCATAAACACAACTGGATCTTCTGTATTGACCTAAAAATGGTTTGATTACTTCTTGGTCAGCCATTCGGATATACAAAGTATCCTTTTTTTCTGTGCATGAGGGACAGCAGAGCTCATGAGAAGAAGTGGGTGGAGAGGAACTGGCCTCCAAGACCTGACCTCAAATTTGGTGACCCAGACATTCTACATGAGCCACTCGTTGACAGGAAGAACATTATATTCTCACCTCTGCATATGAAACTGGATCTCACGAGTCAAATTGTTAAAGCTTTACTAACTGAAAGAGAATGTTTCAAGTACCTCATTTTGGCATTTCCTAGCATGTCATTTGAAAAAATAAGATGACCATTTCATTGGCACAATGTCAGAACTCCAAAAGAAAGCATGGTTTTCATTCAATGACCTTGTCTAGGATTGTCTTGAAAGCACAAGCAAACTATTACACCAAAATTGTCCAGAAACTCTTGGAGATTTACAAAATGTTTAGTTGCAAAATGAGTATCGATATCCATTTTCTGCAAAGCCATCTTGTTACTTCCCTGACACCATGGTGCAGTCACAAATGAGCAAGGTGATTGCTCCATCAAGATTTGAAAATTTATTAGGGTAGCTGAGATGTACAGTACAGACCAAAAGTTTGAACACACCTTCTCATTTAAAGATTTTTCTGTATTTTCATGACTATGAAAATTGTAAATTCACACTGAAGGCATCAAATCTATGAAGTAACACATGTGGAATTACATACTTAACAAAAAAGTGTGAAACAACAGAAAATATGTCTTATATTCTAGGTTCTTCAAAGTAGCCACCTTTTGCTTTGATGACTGCTTAGCACACTCTTGGCATTCACTTGATGAGCTTCAAGAGGTAGTCACCGGAACTGGTTTTCACTTCACAGGTGTGCCGTGCCCTGTCAGGTTTAATAAGTGGGATTTCTTGCCTTATAAATGGGGTTGGGACCATCAGTTGTGTTGAGCAGAAGTCTGGTGGATACACAGCTTCCTGCAGTGGCTCCGGCGCAGGCGTACTTTATCTGCCCTCAGAGCAAAGTGCTTCAGTGTGCAGGCGCTGAGCCTCTCTGACCTTTTCTGGTGCCTGCGCACTGCAGTACTTTGCTGTGCCCTCAACAGGGCAGATAAAGTACGTCTGTACAGGAGCTGTAGCAGGAAGCAAAGAAGCAGACATCATCATATGAAGATGGGACCGCGATGCCTATCGGACCGGACCGCACCGGGACTGCCCCTGGGTGAGTATAATCTAAAGGTACCTTCACACATAACGATATTGTTAACGATATCTTTGCTTTTTGTGACGTAGCAACGATATCGTTAATGAAATCGTTATGTGTGACAGCGACCAACGATCAGGCCCCTGCTGGGAGATCGTTGGTCGCTGAATAAAGTCCAGAACTTTATTTCGTCGCTGGACTCCTGCTCACATCGCTGGATCGGCATGTGTGACACCGATCCAGCGATGACTTCACTGGTAACCAGGGTAAACATCGGGTAACTAAGCGCAGGGCCGCGCTTAGTAACCCGATGTTTACCCTGGTTACCATACTAAAAGTAAAAAAAAAACAAACACTACATACTTACCTACCGCTGTCTGTCCCCGGCGCTGTGCTCTGCACTCTTCCTGTACTGGCTGTGAGCGTCGGTCAGCCGGAAAGCAGAGCGGTGACGTCACCGCTCTGCTTTCCGGCCGCTATGCTCACAGCCAGTGCAGGAGGAGTGCAGAGCACAGCGCTGGAGGACAGACAGCGGTAGGTAAGTATGTAGTGTTTGGTTTTTTTTACTTTTAGGATGGTAACCAGGGTAAACATCGGGTTACTAAGCGCGGCCCTGCGCTTAGTTACCCGATGTTTACCCTGGTTACCGGCATCGTTGGTCGCTGGAGAGCGGTCTGTGTGACAGCTCTCCAGCGACCAAACAGCGACGCTGCAGCGATCCGGATCGTTGTCGGTATCGCTGCAGTGTCGCTTAATGTGAAGGGGCCTTAACTTGTTTTTCTTATCTTTCAGGTTACATTATTATTATTATTATTATTATTATTATTATTATTATTATTATTTATTTATATAGCACCATTGATTCCATGGTGCTGTACATGAGAGGCTTATCTACAGCATTACATAATGCTGTAGATAAGCCCGTGATGCAGGTGGCCTTAGCTTATAGGAGAATTTTGGGGTGAGGTTCCCTTTAAACTACCAACATGGGGTTAATTTTAAAGCTGTGCAGCTGCAGCATAGAAAGTGTGCCTACCAGGAAGAAGTTAACTTTATTTCTTCTGATGGCCTACAGCTTTCAGTCAAACAGGTGTGCCGGCGAGTTTTCAGGTCACTGCTCAGTATACATTTAGCAGTGGCTGTAAGCACTAGCTGACACATTAACTGACACCAGTCTTAGCATTTTTTGTATATACCAAAAGACAGCTGTCAATGTGCCAGGGTGTGCATATAGCCACAGTTCACTATGTATTGAGCAGTGATTGAAGCCATGGCATGCCCCTCTGACTGAAAGCTGTGAGGAAAAAAATAACTTCTTTCCAGTAGCAGAGCTTTCAGTGCAGTGCCAAGGCATCCTTAGAATGCTATTAACCTGCAGTTTAACCCCCTGTCTGCAGGTTAATAGCATTTGGGGACATGACAGATTTTCATTTTACTGCCACCACATAAAATCGCCGCATAGTGACAGTTTTATGCAAACTACTCTATGAGAGACATGCACTAGCCAGCATGGGATCTATCAGCTTTGGTTGAACCTGGAGATCAGTGTGATTGATCCGTGAAAACAGGCAGACCAATCAGACTGTGGAGACCTGGGTGTCGTAACCAGTGCCTTCCCCCCTCCCATCAATCCCGTAATGAAACACGCACAGTCTTAGGTGGGTTGAACAGGTTGGTCACAGTTTATTAATTAAATAAGCAGAGAAAGGCATTTACATTTTGTAACGGGCGGCTCGTGCTGAGCTCCTGTCCACGATCGACAGGTGAATTGGCCCAACGAGCGGTTACTACCTTTGCCCTCCTCCGCTTCTTCTGCTGTGACTTAATAAAGTTAACAAATGTTAGGTATAATTACATCTGTATATATACTATTTTTTTTTTTTTTTATAATTAAATATTACAATAAGATTTACAAATGTACATTATTCCTCCGGTTAGTATGGCCATTAGCCACTAAAAGGGGAGGGAGGGTGGGACAAAAGCTTCCAGGTGTCTGCCGGGAGGAAAAGAGGAAGTTCCCGGCCGGACACCTGGATTTAACCCCTGTAGGAGTGTCCGTAGGACCCGTCACCTCCAGCGACCACTGGCCGGCAGGGGGCCTCCTAATTAGTGCATCACCAAGGGGAGTGATGCTAGGGGGAACTGGACACTGACATCATTTTAATGTTGCTCTCTCTGTGTGCTCCCCAGTCAGAGGCATGCACCTTATACAGTACCGTGCCTGCCAGACTGTGGAGACCTGGGTGTCGTAACCAGTGCCTTCCCCCTAACATCAATCCTGAAATGAAACACACACAGTTTAAGGTGGGTTGAACAGGTCGGTCACAGTTTATTAATTAAATAAGCAGAGAAAGACAATTACATTTCATAATGGGCGGCTCGTGCCAAGCTCCTGTCCACGATTAACAGGTGAATTGGCCCAATGAGAGGTTACGACCTTTGCCCTCCTCCGCTTCTTCCACAACGGACGATCCCGTGTATTACCTATACGGGACTCCGACCCCACCCATCAACCATAGGGCCAATGTCTGTCAGGTGAACTCCATCCGGTCTTAATAGAGGCATGTTATCCCCTTGTAGCTGGCGATGACGAATCACGATACCGCCTGTTTCTTTAACAAATTTTCCAATCCAAGCATTGAATTTCCTTCTTGTTCGCTCTATGGCTTTCTTATCTCTTGCACCTCGCCAGACAGCCCATGGTATTATATCTGACCACACCAGAATTATGTTCCTGAAAAAACAGTTGAACCGTTCCATATTCGTTGTCGTCAATTTACAGCTCGGCCACCTTTTGTTTGCCTAGGTCATTGCTGCCCGCATGCAGCACCATTATAACCGGGCGCTCCACCCTCCTCGCTATGCCAACCATCTCTTTGAACACTTGTTTCCACTGGAGGCCTCTGATACCCCTCCAGTTGACTTCTAGGCCCGGGAGGCCAAGACTTGTTCCTCCCGGCTGCAGTCTGGCCCTCTTTTCGGCCCAGTACACATAGGAATGTCCTACAACCCAAACTTCAACCCCTGTAAGAGACAACACATGTTAATTCAGCAAATCAGGTCTTATGTATCTAGCAAAGCATGTGGATTTCCAAAGACCCATTCTTTGCGCCTCGGCCTCTGACAATCCTGCCCTAGCTGCATCTGTGGCCGCCCTGATCCGGAACGAATGTGTTCCATACTCCTTTGGATTTTCATAGCTTGAACAATGCCTGAAATTGGCACTTGGTCAGAGGGGACCCATCTTTATGTGTAAAGAAAAATCTACCTGTGTGTCTTATTACAGTGTATCTTTAAACAATTTTTAGCGGGCAAACTGGGCCCTGTGTAGAGTTAACCAGTACCCCTGTGCCCCTGCCAGTGGGATCACATTTGGATTTTCTAACCCTGATGCGCAGGGCGTCGCTGCATATAAATATGTCCTCATTAATTAGGCCTCCTTCCGACGCGTTTTTTTGACCATGGTAGTAATCCACTAATGCGCAATGCTCCAAAAAAGGCGATCACAAAAGCTGCCGATATGAGGGCCGCCTCATATTGCGAATTGTGCAAACTGACAGGGATATGGAAATCAGGTCATGCAATATTCTCAGTGAAATGGGGTGGTGACATTCTTGGCTGGGTTGAAGCCTTTTCCATCCTTTAATGGCTTGCTTTATGAAGAAGAACTTCATTACGTCTACCCATCCCAATGGTTGAAAGAAAAATGCTAACCTCGATGATTTCCGTTGAGCCGAGGTCCCGGATGCCCCGCCTTCCCTCATCCGTAGTAGAAAATCGTCCGTCACTGTGCTTCATGTTCGGTCGCATTTATCAACTGGCCTACCCTGAATTAATGAGCACCACTCCTCCTAAGCCTTACCCCAGACCTGCCAGGTAGCTGGCGAAACGGAAGCCCGGATTAAGGGCATCAATTATTGGCCACTGTGACCCACAGGGACGGGGGACACTGAATACCCCAGGGTTGCTCGTTGGGATGCTGTATTCTGAAAGCCTGCCAATTGGAAAATAACAGTGAGTTAATGATATTATCGTCTGCTTCCACTGTCACTGTGGCTCTACACCAAATATTGTTTTCTAGACATAGCAGTGCCAGCTGGCGTAATAGGGCAAATATGGGCAAGGATGATGAAGACATATGATGTAGACTTTTTGCTGTTTTTGCATTTTTTGTTTGGAAATGAATGTTCATGTTTCTCAACTGATCGGCCCATAACTCGATCGCTGCCACCACTGTAAACAATTCCCATAGGGCCGGGTCTCGCCCCCAGTTTTCTGACATCCATTGCTCTGACCAACTGGATTTGCACCATTGGTTCTTATAAATTGCTGCAAAACACTCTTTTTTGCTCCACCCTATTGTCAGCCCTAATTACTTGCTTGACGTTTCTCTAGCCATGACACATGTGTGACCGTTGTACGATTGCAGGAATGTCTGCCATACTTGCAGATCTGCTTTTAACCCGCGAGTGAGCCTAATTCTATGGCCGGGCTGCGAAGCACCTTTTGTTGCCAAAGATAGTCTGCGCCTTGAAGCAGGGTGCCCCCCCGTAAGCTGAGCAATCATGTCTAAATTTGCATAACGCGTGGAAACAGCAGTTTCCCTCATTGAATAGCCAGCAGGCCCCGGATTTTCGTACAACCACTAAATTTTGACCTTCGGCTGCGGAGTAATTAGTGGTCGAAGTTGAAAAGGGGGGCTGCTTCTGGGACAGCATCAGTCGCAACCATACATCTGTTGCTTTAACTCCCCAGCCTAGATCGGGCTGTAGGGCCAGCCGCCTGCAGAACTCCTCATCATACCTCTGCCAGGCTGAACCGCCATGCGACTTGTACAAACTATATATCATGTCTTGATATATAAACAATTCTGCGAAGGCCTGGAGCCAATTATTTATGGTTAATGCTACTTTTGATCTACTCCTATCATAACCCCTCTTGTTAGCTGTATCCACCATTTGTTGGTCGGCTGATAACAGCAACCATATGTCAATATAATCATTGTTCCAGATTTTCAGTATAGTTTCCTGATCTATATGAGCGCCTAGCGGGCTGATCCCGCAGAAGAAGGTGTCTTTATGTAGGTTCGTAGACTGTGGTGTTGTATTGTTCACCACTTTACTGCTCGGATGTGATAGGTGTAGGATTAGCTCCTTTAGCACTGAGGTTAGCTCCCTTTCCTTTAAATTACCCCTGTAGCGTAACAGTTCCTCGCTACTTTTGGAACACTCACCACTGTGTGTCTCTGGAAGGGTGTACATCGATCCTGGAGGAGCCCTGGCCTCCGTTGATGTTGACGGGGTGATGTCACAGGATGGGGAAACTCTGGCTCCTGCTACAGCAATGGACTGGCTGATGCACTGACCAGGGATGGAAACCAGGGATGCGTATTCCTGGTTGTCAGCCAATGTTGGAGCACTTGACCGACTGTCGTGCGCTCGAGCCTGATTACAACCATGTGCTGGCGGATTTACGGCTTTGTGTTGTTCGACTGCATGGCAGTTGTTGTGGCTGGAAGCCATGGGGGATTGTTATCCCCGGCTGATAGACCTAGCGGGTGCACGTGATTTAGTGGATTTGTCACGTGCCCGATAACTCCTATCTGGGCTCAGTGATACTTCGGACTCCTCGAATGTGTTTGATGACGGCCATCCTGCAGCCCGTGATCTGTGGCGGCTCCTAATCGAGCTACATCTTCGTCAGTGATGGGAGGGGCATTTAGTGGAGTAGCGCAAATGGCGACGGGAGTTATCCGGGGAAGATTGGGAGGACGTATGACACCTACACCTTCGTCCGCCGCTACTATGCAACGTAATGGGGGGATTCTATCAGTTGTCCAAGGGGGATTATTGGCCGTAGTCGGTACAGCCGTGCTGCTTAAAAGGGGGGGGTGTTGTGAATTCTGTGGCAGAGCTCCCTCCTGTGGTCACAAGTGGTACTTTGGCTGATTCTCTCTGTGAGCTTCCGTTGGTGGAGGAAAGTGGTACTGCGGCTTCTGAGTTTCCTTCCTCAGGTGGTGTGGTGAAGTCGTTAGGTGCTTCTCTATTTAACTCCACCTAGTGCTTTGATTCTGGCCTCCAGTCAATGTTCTAGTATTGGACCTGTTTCCTCCTGGATCGTTCCTGTGGCCTGCTGCTCTGCATAGCTAAGTTCCGCTTTGCTATTTTGTTTGCTGTTTTTTCTGTCCAGCTTGTCTATTTGTTTTTTCCTGCTAGCTGGAAGCTCTGGGACGCAGAGGGTGTACCTCCGTGCCGTTAGTTCGGTACGGAGGGTCTTTTTGCCCCCTTTGCGTGGTTTTTGTAGGGTTTTGTGTTGACCGCAAAGTTACCTTTCCTATCCTCGCTCTGTTCAGAAAGTCGGGCCTCACTTTGCTAAATCAATTTCATCTCTACGTTTGTCTTTTCATCTTAACTCACAGTCATTATATGTGGGGGCTGCCTTTTCCTTTTGGGGTATTTCTCTGAGGCAAGGTAGGCTTATTTTCTATCTTCAGGCTAGCTAGTTTCTCAGGCTGTGCCGAGTTGCATAGGGAGCATTAGGCGCAATCCACGGCTGCCTCTAGTGTGGTTGGAGAGGATTAGGGATTGCAGTCAGCAGAGTTCCCACGTCTCAGAGCTCGTTCTATGTTTTTGGGTTATTGTCAGGTCACTGTATGTGCTCTGACCTCTATGTCCATTGTGGTACTGAATTACCTTATCATAACAGTACTGGAGGCCAAAAGTACTAATGATTCTCAATAGAGGGAAAAAAGAAGTTCTGAGACCATTTTTTTTCTCTGCACTGTGTTTTGCCTTTTTTTTCCCCTAGACATTTGGGTGGTTCAGGACACAGGTGTAGCGATGGACATTAAAGGTCTGTCTTCATGTGTGGATCAGCTCACGGCAAGAGTACAAAATATTCAAGACTTTGTGGTTCAGAATTCTATGTTAGAACCGAGAATTCCTATTCCTGATTTGTTATTTGGAGATAGAACTAAATTTCTGAGTTTCAAAAATAATTGTAAACTATTTCTGGCTTTGAAACCTCGCTCCTCTGGTGACCCAGTTCAACAAGTTAGGATCATTATTTCTTTTTTACGTGGCGACCCTCAGGACTGGGCATTTTCTCTTGCGTCAGGAGATCCTGCATTAAGTAATATCAATGCGTTTTTCCTGGCGCTCGGATTGCTGTACGATGAGCCTAATTCAGTGGATCAGGCAGAGAAGAATTTGCTGGCTCTGTGTCAGGGTCAGGATGAGATAGAGGTATATTGTCAGAAATTTAGAAAGTGGTCCGTACTCACTCAGTGGAATGAAGGTGCGCTCGCAGCTATTTTCAGAAAAGGTCTCTCTGAAGCCCTTAAGGATGTCATGGTGGGATTTCCTATGCCTGCTGGTCTGAATGAGTCTGTGTATTTGGCCATTCAGATCGGTCGACGCTTGCGTGAGCATAAATCTGTGCACCATTTGGCGGTATTACCTGAGCTTAAACCTGAGCCTATGCAGTGCGATAGGACTTTGACCAGAGTTGAACGGCAAGAACACAGACGTCTGAATGGGCTGTGTTTCTACTGTGGTGATTCCACTCATGCTATCTCTGATTGTCCTAAGCGCACTAAGCGGTTCGCTAGGTCTGCCACCATTGGTACGGTACAGTCAAAATTTCTTCTGTCCGTTACCTTGATCTGCTCCTTGTCATCGTATTCTGTCATGGCATTTGTGGATTCAGGCGCTGCCCTGAATTTGATGGTCTTGGAGTATGCTAGGCGTTGTGGGTTTTTCTTGGAGCCCTTGCAGTGTCCTATTCCATTGAGAGGAATTGATGCTACGCCTTTGGCCAAGAATAAGCCTCAGTACTGGACCCAGCTGACCATGTGCATGGCTCCTGCACATCAGGAGGTTATTCGCTTTCTGGTGTTGCATAATCTGCATGATGTGGTCGTGTTGGGGTTGCCATGGCTGCAAGTCCATAATCCAGTATTAGATTGGAAATCCATGTCTGTGTCCAGCTGGGGTTGTCAGGGGGTACATGGTGATGTCCCATTTCTGACTATTTCATCATCCACCCCTTCTGAGATTCCAGAGTTCTTGTCTGATTACCGGGATGTATTTGATGAGCCCAAGTCCGATACCCTACCTCCGCATAGGGATTGTGATTGTGCTATCGATTTGATTCCTGGTAGTAAATTCCCAAAAGGTCGACTGTTTAATTTATCTGTGCCTGAGCACGCCGCTATGCGGAGTTATGTGAAGGAGTCCTTGGAGAAGGGGCATATTCGCCCGTCATCGTCGCCATTAGGAGCAGGGTTCTTTTTTGTAGCCAAGAAGGATGGTTCACTGAGACCTTGTATAGATTACCGCCTTCTAAATAAGATCACGGTTAAATTTCAGTACCCCTTGCCGTTGTTATCTGATTTGTTTGCTCGGATTAAGGGGGCTAGTTGGTTCACCAAGATAGATCTTCGTGGTGCGTATAATCTTGTGCGTATTAAGCGAGGCGATGAATGGAAAACTGCATTTAATACGCCCGAGGGCCATTTTGAGTATCTAGTAATGCCATTTGGACTTGCCAATGCTCCATCAGTGTTTCAGTCCTTTATGCATGACATCTTCCGAGAGTACCTGGATAAATTCCTGATTGTGTACTTGGATGACATTTTGGTCTTCTCGGATGATTGGGAGTCTCATGTGAAGCAGGTCAGAACGGTGTTTCAGGTCCTGCGTGCTAATTCTTTGTTTGTGAAGGGATCAAAGTGTCTCTTTGGTGTTCAGAAGGTTTCATTTTTGGGGTTCATCTTTTCCCCTTCTACTATCGAGATGGACCCTGTTAAGGTCCAAGACATCCATGATTGGACTCAGCCGACATCTCTGAAAAGTCTGCAAAAGTTCCTGGGCTTTGCTAATTTTTATCGTCGCTTCATCTGCAATTTTTCTAGTATTGCTAAACCATTGACCGATTTGACCAAGAAGGGTGCTGATGTCGTCAATTGGTCTTCTGCTGCTGTGGAAGCTTTTCAAGAGTTGAAGCGTCGTTTTTCTTCTGCCCCTGTGTTGTGTCAACTAGATGTTTCGCTTCCGTTCCAGGTCGAGGTTGATGCTTCTGAGATTGGAGCAGGGGCTGTTTTGTCGCAGAGAAGTTCCGATTGCTCGGTGATGAAACCATGCGCCTTCTTTTCCAGGAAGTTTTCGCCTGCTGAGCGAAATTATGATGTGGGCAATCGAGAGTTGCTGGCCATGAAGTGGGCATTCGAGGAGTGGCGTCATTGGCTTGAAGGAGCTAAGCATCGCTTGGTGGTCTTGACTGATCATAAGAACTTGACTTATCTCGAGTCCGCCAAGCGGTTGAATCCTAGACAGGCTCGTTGGTCGCTGTTTTTTGCCCGTTTTGACTTTGTGATTTCGTACCTTCCGGGCTCTAAAAATGTGAAGGCGGATGCTCTGTCTAGGAGTTTTGTGCCCGACTCTCCGGGTTTATCTGAGCCGGCGGGCATCCTCAAAGAGGGAGTAATTGTGTCTGCCATCTCCCCTGATTTGCGGCGGGTGCTGCAAAAATTTCAGGCTAATAAACCTGATCGTTGCCCAGCGGAGAAACTGTTTGTCCCTGATAGGTGGACGAATAAAGTTATCTCTGAGGTTCATTGTTCGGTGTTGGCTGGTCATCCTGGAATCTTTGGTACCAGAGAGTTAGTGGCTAGATCCTTTTTGTGGCCATCTCTGTCGCGGGATGTGCGTACTTTTGTGCAGTCCTGTGGGATTTGTGCTCGGGCTAAGCCCTGCTGTTCTCGTGCCAGTGGGTTGCTTTTGCCCTTGCTGGTCCCGAAGAGGCTTTGGACACATATCTCTATGGATTTTATTTCAGATCTTCCCGTCTCTCAAAAGATGTCAGTCATTTGGGTGGTCTGTGATCGCTTTTCTAAGATGGTCCATTTGGTACCCTTGTCTAAATTACCTTCCTCCTCTGATTTGATGCCATTGTTCTTCCAGCATGTGGTTCGTTTACATGGCATTCCAGAGAATATCGTTTCTGACAGAGGTTCCCAGTTTGTTTCGAGGTTTTGGCGAGCCTTTTGTGCTAGTATGGGCATTGACTTGTCTTTTTCCTCGGCTTTCCATCCTCAGACTAATGGCCAGACCGAACGAACCAATCAGACCTTGGAAACATATCTGAGATGCTTTGTTTCTGCTGATCAGGATGACTGGGTGTCCTTTTTGCCTTTGGCTGAGATCGCCCTTAATAATTGGGCCAGCTCGGCTACCTTGGTTTCGCCGTTTTTCTGCAACTCTGGGTTCCATCCTCGTTTCTCTTCAGGGCAGGTTGAGTCTTCGGACTGTCCTGGTGTGGATACTGTGGTGGACAGGTTGCAGCAGATTTGGACTCATGTAGTGGACAATTTGACCTTGTCCCAGGAGAAGGCTCAACGTTTCGCTAATCGCAGACGCTGTGTGGGTCCCCGACTTCGTGTTGGGGATTTGGTTTGGTTATCTTCTCATCATATTCCTATGAAGGTTTCCTCTCCTAAGTTTAAACCTCTTTTCATTGGTCCGTATAGGATTTCTGAGGTTCTTAATCCTGTGTCTTTTCGTCTGACCCTTCCAGATTCTTTTTCCATACATAACGTATTCCATAGGTCATTGTTGCGGAGATACGTGGCACCTATGGTTCCATCTGTTCCTCCTGCCCCGGTTTTGGTGGAGGGGGAGTTGGAGTATATTGTGGAGAAGATTTTGGATTCTCGTGTTTCAAGACGGAAACTCCAGTATCTGGTTAAGTGGAAGGGTTATGCTCAGGAAGATAATTCCTGGGTCTTTGCCTCTGATGTCCATGCTCCCGATCTTGTTCGTGCCTTTCATATGGCTCATCCTGGTCGTCCTGGGGGCTCTAGTGAGGGTTCGGTGACCCCTCCTCAAGGGGGGGGTACTGTTGTGAATTCTGTGGCAGAGCTCCCTCCTGTGGTCACAAGTGGTACTTTGGCTGATTCTCTCTGTGAGCTTCCGTTGGTGGAGGAAAGTGGTACTGCGGCTTCTGAGTTTCCTTCCTCAGGTGATGTGGTGAAGTCGTTAGGTGCTGCTCTATTTAACTCCACCTAGTGCTTTGATCCTGGCCTCCAGTCAATGTTCTAGTATTGGACCTGTTTCCTCCTGGATCGTTCCTGTGGCCTGCTGCTCTGCATAGCTAAGTTCCGCTTTGCTATTTTGTTTGCTGTTTTTTCTGTCCAGCTTGTCTATTTGTTTTTTCCTGCTAGCTGGAAGCTCTGGGACGCAGAGGGTGTACCTCCGTGCCGTTAGTTCGGTACGGAGGGTCTTTTTGCCCCCTTTGCGTGGTTTTTGTAGGGTTTTGTGTTGACCGCAAAGTTACCTTTCCTATCCTCGCTCTGTTCAGAAAGTCGGGCCTCACTTTGCTAAATCTATTTCATCTCTACGTTTGTCTTTTCATCTTAACTCACAGTCATTATATGTGGGGGGTGCCTTTTCCTTTGGGGTATTTCTCTGAGGCAAGGTAGGCTTATTTTCTATCTTCAGGCTAGCTAGTTTCTCAGGCTGTGCCGAGTTGCATAGGGAGCGTTAGGCGCAATCCACGGCTGCCTCTAGTGTGGTTGGAGAGGATTAGGGATTGCGGTCAGCAGAGTTCCCACGTCTCAGAGCTCGTTCTATGTTTTTGGGTTATTGTCAGGTCACTGTATGTGCTCTGACCTCTATGTCCATTGTGGTACTGAATTACCTTATCATAACAGGGGGGTGTTAGTAGGTAACTATACTCAATCCCATTGCTGGGATGTGGCAGGGCAGTGGTTAATGGATAATCTTTATTAAGTATTTGGGCTGTGAGGGAGGTGTAAATGTGTCCATGTTTGGTGCCATTACTGATAATTCACAGTGATTCGTGCTGTGCAGCTGATGAGCGCCTTTATCGGTCCTATTGGACCAAACAATGTGCTCTTCAGCTGCCTTGTAACTTCTACAGCCTGACCCCTGATACCCCTGTGCAGGCGTCAGTGCTGTGCCTGCCGAGGGTAGCATGGAGGTCAGACCAGGTGGCAAATAAGCGCGCTGCTCGGTCTGGTTTGATGATCAGCGCGCTCTGGGGACCATGTGGCGTTCCTGCCAGCCTCCTGGTTACCCCCTGCAGGTGGCATATATGCGCCCGCAGGGAAGGTAATGGAGAACTGGTTAGCGCTGCTCTCCTAGGTAAAATGCGTTGACCAGAAGTGGGTGGACAGGGACCGGAAGCAGGTGGGTGGAGCCTTCCCGGAGCACCGGACCGAGCCCGAGGGAGCCGGAAGTTGGCGGAAGCTACGAGGTGGCGAGGCCACCCATTCGCCGACCTGGAGCCACTCCGGGGCATGGGGTAGGCGTGCAGACCGCCTTCCCCTCACGCAGTTGGAAGGTTCCCAAGAGCAGCCAGGGAAAGGGGTGATGCCTTGTGCTGCCTGGCGTGCCCAGCCGGTGCACCGCAAGCAACCGGAGCAGCGGGGGAAAAAGGCAACGCCTCCCACTGCCCAGCGCGGCTCGGCGCCTCATCGACAAGAAAGACGCTAATTGTTCTCTGGTAGGTGCGGCAACCGGCCCTCCCACACCACCTTCGGGAGGCCGCCTTAACGACCACAGCTGGGAGACCCTCAATCTGCTGCACTTCAGAGAGGGGTTCCTGCTCGGGGGTCTGCACCGCTCCAACCTCCAGACCACTGGGAAGCTGCAGTTGAATGTCCCCCAGCTGACAAGCTGGTCAGCATCGGAGGTGAGCTAGTCACAAGGGGCCCCGGAGGCGCAGGCTTGAAGGAGGACTAGCCCGACCCAGCCGGACCAGATAAGGGGATTGTGAGCAGGGGGTCGGGAGAGGGCACAGGAAGCTGAGCCCTGATGTCGGTAAAAAGCTCCTGAAGCCAGTGCTCACCTTCCTGTGCCACTCTCCTCTACAGGGCCTCAACCAGGGGATCTGACATCACTGCAGTGACCAAGACAAAAGCTTCCAGGTGTCTGCCAGGAGGAAAAGAGGAAGTTCCCGGCCACACACCTGGATTTAACCCCTGTAGGAGTGTCCGTAGGACCCCTCCCCTCCAGCGACCACTGGCCGGCTGGGGGTCTCCTAATTAGTGCATCATCAAGGGGAGTGATGCTAGGGGGGAACTGGACACTGTCATAATTTTAATGTTGCTCTCTCTGTGTGCTCCCCAGTCAAAGGTGCGCACCTTATACAGTACTGCGCCTGCCACAGTGAAGCAAACTGGAATAGCTGGCTTTTATAACTCTGCTCTTCTCAGTAAGGTAAAATCACAAAGAAGAAAACAGACAAGTTTTTAAGTACTACAGTTCAGCTTAAAATTCCAGTGAGTGAGACTATTGCTTAAAATTGTCAAGACCTCTAGTGGGTGTAAATGAAAATGCAATAAAAAAATTTAAAAAAATTGTAAAAATATGAAAAAAAACACAAAAAGCACACAAAATCACATCAATATGTTACTCAACTAAAAATTCAAGTAAGTATACATTTTTGGTTAAATTTTTTATAAATACTAGTGTTGAGCATTCCGATACTGCAAATATCGGGTATCGGCATATAATCGCTGTATCGGAATTCCGATACCGAGTTCCGATACTTTTGCGATATCGGATACCGGAATCGAAAGTTCCTATAGTGCAAATTATGCACTATAATGGAGTGTGGGCGGTGCGTGGGTGGAGACTGTGTGGGTGTGTGTGCGGGCGGGGTCTGTGCATGACGTGGGGGGTCTGTGCGTGCCTGCCGGGGCTCTGTTCGGGCTGCTGGGGGTCTTACGGGCCTGCTGAGTCTATATGCGGGCCTGCCCGGGCTCTATGTGGGCTGCTTGGGCTCTATTCGGGCCTGCAGGGGCTGTATGCGGGCTGCTGGTGGTCTGTACGGGCCTGCCGAGGCTGTATGCGGGCCTGCCAGGGCTCTATGTGGGCCTGCCGGGGCTTGATGCGGGCCTGCCGGGGCTTGATGCGGGCTGCCGGTGGTCTGTACGGGCCTGCTGGGGCTGTAAGCGGGCCTTCCAGGGCTGTATGCGGGCCTGCCGGGGCTGAATGCGGGCCTGCCGGGGCTCTATGTGGGCCTGCCAGGGCTGTATAGAGCGTGCGGGTCTCTGTGCGGCGTGCCGGGTCTCTGTGTGGCGTGCCGGGTCTCTGTGCGGCGTGCGGGGTCTCTGTGCGTCGTGTGGGGTCTCTGTGCGGCGTGCGGGGTCTCTGTGTGGCGTGCCGGGTCTCTGTGCGGTGTCCCGGGTCTCTGTGTGGCGTGCTGGGTCTCTGTGCGTGTGTGCCGGCATCGTCCTATGGGTAGTAGTCCCATCATCCGGCTAATGTGTTGAATGAAAAAAAAAAAAAAACACATACATACTCCATACATACTCCATACAGTACATACATATAGAACTTTTTTTGTCCATCACGTCCGCCATACACTACAGCGCATGCGTGGCCGAAACTCCGCACCTCCTCCCCAGACTTCCGAATGGGCAGCGCATGCATTGAAAAACTGCATTCGCTGCCCACGTCATGCACATATTTCACAATGTGCATCGGTACGTCGGCCCAACGCATAGCGACGGACATGTACTGACGCAAATATGAAAGAGGCTTAATGAGCGCTTAATCTTAAAAAAAAATGGAATAAAACGGCTTGGGCTCCCCCGCAATTTTCTGCACCAGAGGGGGAAAGCCGACGGCCGGGAGTCAATATTTGTAGCCTGCTATGAATATCAGCCCGCAGCTGTCTGCGTTGCCTTTACTGGCTATTAAAATAGGGGGACCCCCAAAAAATTACGTGGGGTCCCCCTATATTTTATAGCCAGAAAGGCTACGCAGACAGCTGCGAGCTGATATTCATAGCCTAGAGAGGGGCCATGGATATTGCCCCCCGGCTACAAATACCAATCCGCAGCCGCCCCAGAAATGGCGCATCTGTATGATGCGCCAATTCCGACACTTAGCTCCTCTCTTCCCACTCCCATGTAGCGGTGGGATATGGGGTAATAAGGGGTTAATGTCACCTTGCTATTGTAAGATGATTTTAAGCCAGGTTAATAATGGAGTGGCGTCAATAAGATGCCTATCCATTATTAATCCAATACTAGTATACTAGTAAAGGGTTAATAAAACACACACATTAGGAAAAAAGTATTTTAATATTCTTCATTTATCCATACTTACAATACTTCAGCGCCTGCAAAAAATGTAATATAATAAACTGTATACTACCTGTCCACTGTAGTCCAATTAAAAACGAGTGTCCCATGACGATCTCCCCTATAGAACAATGACATTGGGTGATGTCACTGCTCTATCGGACCTTCAGTGACACACTGACAGGAGACAATGGCTCCTGCAGTGCATCACTGAACTATAGTAACCTCTCAGAGTCTCACTTTATGGCAATTGCTGCGTGGGAAAATTTCTCACACAGCAATGCCAAAAGTGAGACTAGGGACTATTTTTTTACAGCGACGGAGGAATACAGCTGATGCTGCTGTTCTACACAGGGGATCGTCGTGGGACACTCGTGGATTTCTGCAGATCAGGGAGTATATTGGTTGTTTGTTATTTTAATCTTTTTTACAGATGACACTGGCTTCGGGGATCAAAATGACAAGTGATGGTTAGTATGTACTCTATGTTATATGTACTGTATGTCTATATGTATGTATTGTATGTAATGTATGAATGTATTGTATGTAGTATGCATGTAGTATATATGTAGTATGTATGTATGGATGTAGTTTGTATGTAGTATGTATGTAGTATATTGTATGCATGTAGTATGTATGTAGTACTCGTATGTTGTACATATGTAGTATGTATGTTACATGTATGTATGTAGAATGTATGTAGTATGTATGCAGTATGTATGTAGTATGCATGTGGTATGTTGTATGTATGTTGTCTGTATGTATGTATTTATTATGTTTTATGTATGTTGAATGTATGTAGTATTTATGTAGTATGTATGTATGTAGTATGTATGTAGTATATACGTAGTATGTTGTATGTATGTTGTATGTATGTTGTATGTATGTATGTAGTATGTATATAGTATGTTGTTTGTATGTATGCATGTAGTATGTATGTAGTATGTTGTATGTATGCATGCAGTATGTATGTAGTATGTATGTAGTATGTATGTAGTATGTTGTATGTATGTAGTATATATGTATGTAGTATGTATGTAGTATGTAGTATGTATGTAGTATGTAGGTAGTATGTATGCAGTATGTATGTAGTATGTATTATGTATGTAGAATGTAGTATGTAGTATGTATGTATGTAGTATGTATATAGTATGTATGTAGTATGACTATAGTATGTATGTAGTATGTATGTAGTATGTGGTATGTATGTATGTAGTATGTATGTTTTTTTTTTTTACATTCAAGACATCAGCCGGATGATGGGACTACTACTGTCTCATCATTGGCTAATGTGTCAATCACTGCCATTGTAGCAGGCATCCAAAAGCTATGATGGCTAGCACTCAACTGGGGTAAAGGTGACGGTGCTAGTGAAGGGAACCGAAGGTTCCAAAGTCACTGGATATAGAGATCACTGCACACGTTCAAAGGAAGATATGCTTGAAAGTGGAAGTTTATTTATAGTGATTTCAAGATAAAGCGACTGGTAAGTTTTGACGTTTCGGCCAATACATAGCCTTGGTCACAACGTCGCTGCAAAACACATAAAGATAAAACTATTTACAATTCGGTATTTACAAAAGACAATAAAAATATGTACTGTACAATATATACAAGATATGAAACAAAATGGTTTAGATAGTAATCATGTACAGAGTAATGACTCTGTGAGACCATGTAACGAGGTGTACTAAAATAGGGATAAATAATAATAACCAAGGGGTGTATACAAAACAAGAAGTTCAAAGAAGGGATTACATAATGACAAGGATATGCATAAATGTAATAGTGCATGCAACTTAATTTCATGGGCAATCTAGAAATTAGTCTAAAGGACCATAAAATGGCCTGGATAGCTATGTTTATATAGATGAATCATGTTATAAAAATCACAAGGCAAATGAGGGTGGCCCACCTAATATGCAGAGTAAGTCTCAGTTCAGGGTGTCGCAAGTATGGTACTGACAAGAGGTTACGTCCTGGTGGGGATGGAGGGTAAAAAAATGAATCAATGCGAGTGTGATTCTGTTATGGTGTGTTGGAAAATATAGACGAGAGCATAAACATACCCTGTTGTTTTCATAGGTACCCAAATATATTCAAGGCTGAGCAATGTCTTTTTGGAACAAATAAAGTAGATAGATATCCCGGTCGTGTGCCAGAAGCCTGTAGGAAGGTATAATAATGAGGATACATCCTAGTAGTAAGGTGCTGCTATAGCTTAAGGAAAAGGAAAGGCTCCTGACCTGTGGATATGTTTAGACGGCAAACAAGCTACGGTATGGAGTCCAAGAGTAGACTTATATGATTAGCGCTCCATAGGGTGAGATGCCCGTGTGTGTGGCACTAGCTGAGAGTAAAATTATATGAGATATGTGGCATTAGATAACGGGTAAGAGGACTGGAGATAATATGGAAATACTTATCTGGTAGTATAAACATACGTCCAAGTATAGCGTAACAGTGTACAGCTGACACAGCGGTGTCAGGAGCAGGAGCAGGAGATCCAAAGTGGAAGTAGCCCTCTGAGCTGCGCCTGGCGTTTTGGCGGTGAAATTGGTGACACAGCCGTGTCTAGGTGGGTGCTGGCGCAGGCGTCTGGGCTCCCAGGTAGGGCCGGTGCTGACACTCCCGTGTCTTAGCTGTGGCCGGTGTAGTGAGGGAATGAGCCCTATCCATGACAAGCGCTCAGATATAGAGCGCTGTTGGGGCATGTGGCCGGAAGTGCTATGGACGCCGGCGCATGCGCATATGGGGTAGTAGGGCGGAATCGCGTTCTATCATACAAAGGGAGCGCCGTGAAAGCCGGCGCGTGCGCATATGGGGTAGCATTCTGACTTACAAAGGGCGCGCTGTGGATGCCGGCGCGTGCGCATATGGGGTGGCGTTCTATCCAACCAAGGGAGCGGCGCCTGCGCAGTAGGGTGGTTTGCGGACAACGTAGTCAGCGATGGTCAGATGGCGTATAGTGCCATATAGTGTGTGTCTGTGTGGTTAAGTGTAGACACTACGTAGTGTCTGCGTGGTGTATAAATACACTAATGTCCTATGGGCTGGGGGGAGAATAAAGAGTATACGGGATGGTCAAAATGTATTGATGTATGGGGAAACATATATACTGAGTAGTAGAAATGATGATGGAACTGGTACACCTCTATTACATACAATAATCTGGTGTGTCAGGAGTAACAAGATAACGATGGTTAACCCAATACATACGCCATGAAATGAACAATCATAGAAGAAAATGATGTATCAGGAATTGCAGACCAAATGCAAATAACCCAAAGTATATGTAATAATAATACACGACATTACTGAGTATGAGTAGGAGTCCAAACCATAGAAGCAAAAGGTAATTATAAAAGGAAACTTAGAGGAAAAAAATTAGAAAAATGGAAGGAAACTTAGACAAAAATCTGCACTAAGGTGGGGGATCTTACCAACTCCACAAAGAGGATTGCCGAGTGGTTGCGTGCAACTATTCAGTGTGTCTAGGGGAAAAAAATGCATTATGTTAGCCAGTCAATTTCACGGTTGAGGCCTCTCGGACTAAGTGTGTCCAACGTATAGATCCAGTACGTTTCACGCTGTTTCAGTAGCTGGATATGATTACCACCCCGTCTCGGTCTACGAACTTTTTCGAGAACCTGGAACTGTAGTTGGGATATGTTGTGCCTGGCCTCTTTGAAATGTGCAGGCAGGGGCAACCAGGTTTTTTCGCATCTAATCGTAGATTTATGGCTTGTGATCCGGTCCCTGATTGCCTGGATAGTTTCGCCCACATACAGTAGGCCACATGGGCATTTGATAATGTATACAACATAATTTGATTCGCAGGTATGGTATTCCCTAATAGGGTATGATTTCCCTGTATGAGGATGGACTACTTCACTTCCTTTAACCCCTTTCTGCCATTGGACGTAATATTCCGTCCATGTGGGGTGGGCCTTAATTCCCAAGGACGGAATATTACGTCCAGCGCGATCGGCCGCGCTCACTGGGGGAGCGCCGCCGATCGCGGCCGGGTGTCAGCTGCTTATCGCAGCTGACATCCGGCGCTATGTGCCAGGAGCGGTCACGGACCGCCCCCGGCACATTAACCCCCGGCACACCGCGATCAAAGATGATCGCGATGTGCCGGAGGTGCAGGGAAGCATCACGCAGGGAGGGGGCTCCCTGCGTGCTTCCCTGAGACCCCCGCAGCAACGCGATGTGATTGCGTTGCTCCAGGGGTCTCCTACCTCCCTCCCTGCAGTAAGTCCCGGATCCAAAATGGCCGCGGATCCAGGTCCTGCAGGGAGAGAGGTGGCTTACCAAGTGCCTGCTCAGAGCAGGCACTTGGTAACGCTGCACTGCTCTCAGACAGATCGGTGATCTGTCAGAGTGCTGTGCAAACTGGCAGATCACCGATCTGTATTGTCCCCCCCTGGGACAAAGTAAAAAAGTTAAAAAAAAAATTTCCAAGTGTGTAAAAAAAAAAAAAAAAAAAATCCTAAATAATGAAAAAAAAATATATATTATTCCCATTAATACATTTCTTTATCTAAATAAAAAAAAAAAAACAATAAAAGTACACATATTTAGTATCGCCGCGTCCGTAACGACCCGACCTATAAAACTGGCCCACTAGTTAACCCCTTCAGTAAACACCGTAAGAAAAAAAAAAAAAACGAGGCAAAAAACAACGCTTTATTATCATACAAACAAAAAGTGGAATAACACGCGATCAAAAAGACGGATATAAATAACCATGGTACCGCTGAAAGCGTCATCTTGTCCCGCAAAAAATGAGCTGCCATACAGCAACATCAGCAAAAAAATAAAAAAGTTATAGTCCTCAGAATAAAGCGATGCAAAAATAATTATTTTTTTCTATAAAATAGTTTTTATCGTATAAAAGCGCCAAAACATAAAAAAAAATGATATAAATGAGGTGTCGCTGTAATCGTACTGAACCGAAGATTAAAACTGCTTTATCAATTTTACCAAACGCGGAACGGTATAAACGCCTACCCCAAAAGAAATTCATGAATAGCTGGTTTTTGGTCATTCTGCCTCACAAAAATCGGAATAAAAAGCGATCAAAAAATGTTACGTGCCCGAAAATGTTACCAATAAAAACGTCAACTCGTCCCGCAAAAAACAAGACCTCACATGACTCTGTGGACTCAAATATGGAAAAATTATAGCTCTCAAAATGTGGTAACGCAAAAAATATTTTTTGCAATAAAAAGCGTCTTTCAGTGTGTGACGGCTGCCAATCATAAAAATCCGCTAAAAAACCCGCTATAAAAGTAAATGAAAAAAATGTATTTATTTCCATTTTCCCATTAGGGTTAGGGCTCGGGTTAGGGCTAGGGTTAGGGTTAGGGCTAGGGTTAGGGCTAGGGTTAGGGCTAGGGTTAGGGCTAGGGCTAGGGTTGGGACTAGGGTTAGGGCTAGGGCTAGGGTTAGGGTTGGGGCTAGGGTTAGGGCTAGGGTTAGGGCTAGGGTTAGGGTTAAGGCTACAGTTAGGGTTGGGGCTAAAGTTAGGGTTAGGGTTTGGATTACATTTGCGATTGGGATTAGGATTAGGGGTGTGTCTGGGTTAGAGGTGTGGTAAGGGTTACCGTTGGGATTAGGGTTAGGGGTGTGTTTGGATTAGGGTTTCAGTTATAATTGGGGGGTTTCCACTGTTTAGGCACATCAGGGGGATCTCCAAACGCGACATGGCGACCGATCTCAATTCCATCCAATTCTGCATTGAAAAAGTAAAACAGTGCTCCTTCCCTTCCGAGCTCTCCCGTGTGCCCAAACAGGAGTTTACCCCAACATATGGGGTATCAGCGTACTCAGGACAAATTGGGCAACAACTTTTGGGGTCCAATTTCTCCTGTTACCCTTGGGAAAATACAAAACTGGGGGCTAAAAAATAATTTTTGTGGGAAAAAAAGAGATTTTTTATTTTCACGGCTCTGCGTTATAAACTGTAGTGAAACACTTGGGGGCTCAAAGTTCTCACAACACATCTAGATAAGTTCGTGGGGGGGTCTAGTTTCCAATATGGGGTCACTTGTGGGAATTTCTACTGTTTAGGTATATTAGGGGCTCTGCAAACGCAATGTGACGCCTGCAGACCATTCCATTTAAGTCTGCATTCCAAATGGCGCTCCTTCCCTTCCGAGCCCTCCCATGCGCCCAAACGCTGGTTCCCCCCCACATATGGGGTATCAACGCACTCAGGACAAATTGGACAACAACTTTTGGGGTCCAATTTCTCCTTTTACCCTCGAGAAAATACAAAACTGGGGGCTAAAAAATAATTTTGAGGGGAAATTTTTTTTTTTATTTTCACGGCTCTGCGTTATAAACTGTAGTGAAATACTTGGGGGCTCAAAGTTCTCACAACACATCTAGATAAGTTCCTTGGGGGGTCTAGTTTCCAATATGGGGTCACTTGTGGGGGGTTTCTACTGTTTAGGTACATTAGGGGCTCTGCAAACACAATGTGACGCCTGCAGACCATTCCATCTAAGTCTGTATTCCAAATGGCGCTCCTTCCCTTCCGAGCCCTCCCATGCACCCAAACGCTGGTTCTCCCCCACATATAGGGTATCAGCGCACTCAGGACAAATTGCACAACAACTTTTGGGGTCCAATTTCTCCTGTTACCCTAAGGAAAATACAAAACTGGGGGCTAAAAAATTATTTTTGTGGGAAAAAAATTTTGTTTTATTTTTACGGCTCTGCATTATAAACTTCTGTGAAGCTCTTATTGGGTCAAAGTGCTCACCACACATCTAGATAAGTTCCTTAGGGGGTCTACTTTTCAAAATGGTGTCACTTGTGGGGGGTTTCAATGTTTAGGTACATCAGTGGCTCTCCAAACGCAACATGGCGTCCAATCTCAATTCCTGTCAATTTTGCATTGAAAGGTCAAACGGCGCTCCTTCCCTTCCGAGCTCTCCCATGCGCCCAAACAATCATTTACCCCCACATATGGGGTATCAGAGTACTCAGGACAAATTGTGCCACAACTTTTGTGGTCCAATTTCTTCTCTTACCATTGGTAAAATAAAAAATTGGGGGCGAAAAGATTTTTTTTTGTGAAAAAAAAATGATTTTTTATTTTTACGGTTCTGCATTATAAACTTCTGTGAAGCACTTGGTGTGTCAAAGTGCTCACCACACCTCTAGATAAGTTCCTTAGGGGGTCTACTTTCCAAAATGGTGTCACTTGTTGGGGGTTTCAATGTTTAGGCACATCAGTGGCTCTCCAAATGCAACATGGCGTCCCATCTCAATTCCTGTCAATTTTGCATTGAAAGGTCAAACGGCGCTCCTTCCCTTCCGAGCTCTCCCATGCGCCCAAACAATGGTTTACCCCTACATATGGGGTATCAGAGTACTCAGGACAAATTGTGCCACAACTTTTGTGGTCCAATTTCTTCTCTTACTATTGGAAAAATAAAAAATTGGGGGCGTAAAGATAATGTTTGTGAAAAAAAATGATTTTTTATTTTTACGGTTCTGCATTATAAACTTCTGTGAAGCACTTGGTGGGTCAAAGTGCTCACCACACCTCTAGATAAGTTCCTTAGGGGGTCTACTTTCCAAAATGGTGTCACTTGTGGGGGGTTTCAATGTTTAGGCACATCAGTGGCTCTCCAAATGCAACATGGCGTCCCATCTCAATTCCAGTCAATTTTGCATTGAAAAGTCAAATGGCGCTCCTTCCCTTCCGAGCTCTGCCATGCGCCCAAACTGTGGTTAACCCCCACATATGGGGTATCAGCATACTCAGGACAAATTGCACAACAACTTTTGCGGTCCATTTTCTCCTGTTACCCTTGGTAAAATAAAACAAATTGGAGCTGAAGTAAATTTTTTGTGAAAAAAAGTTAAATGTTAATTTTTATTTAAACATTCCAAAAATTCCTGTGAAGCACCTGAAGAGTTAATAAACTTCTTGAATGTGGTTTCGAGAACCTTGAGGGGTGCAGATTTTAGAATGGTGTCACACTTGGGTATTTTCTATCATATAGACCCCTCAAAATGACTTCAAATGAGATGTGGTCCCTAAAATAAAATGGTGTTGTAAAAATGAGAAATTGCTGGTCAACTTTTAACCCTTATAACTCCCTAACAAAAAAAAAATTTTGGTTCCAAAATTGTGCTGATGTAAAGTAGACATGTGGGAAATGTTACTTAAGTATTTTGTGTGACATATCTCTGTGAATTAATTGCATAAAAATTCAAAGTTGGAAAATTGCGAAATTTTCAAAATTTTCGCCAAATTTCCGTTTTTTTCACAAATAAACGCAGGTAATATCAAAGAAATTTTACCACTACCATGAAGTACAATATGTCACGAGAAAACAATGTCAGAATCACCGGGATCCGTTGAAGCGTTCCAGAGATATAACCTCATAAAGGGACAGTGGTCAGAATTGTAAAAATTGGCCCGGTCCATAACGTGCAAACCACCCTTGGGGGTAAAGGGGTTAATGATGTTGGAACAACATGTGCAATTCAAACATGGAAATGTGCCCCTTCTTGTCTGTCCACTAAGTGTACGAGTTACGGTTTGTTTTGAAGATCCAACGTCGGCCCTAACAAGTCTGTCCTTTATATTTGGTGGTCTGCGTAAGCACATCAAAGGGGGATTTTTGAAGATCGCTATTCTGGGGTATGCTTTCGAAAGAAGGGGCCATTGTTTGTGGATCAAGTTGTGAACCCTCTGCATGGATGGATGGTGGCCATGGACAAAGGGTAACCTGGATGGTTTTGGCAACGGAGTTGATGTGGGATCTGTTTCAGATAAAACTTTGGTCATCTCTGTATTCAGGAGTGTGCATGGATATTCTCTGTCCTCAAACTTTTTGGACATTTCGTGTAGTCTGGATTGTCTGACGGTGGGATTCGACACAATTCTGGAGACTCTCTTAAATTGGGATCGGGGAAGGCTGTTTCTGGTAGATTTGGGGTGACAGCTATTGTACAGTAGAAGGTTGTTCCGATCAGTAGGTTTGGTATAGATGTCAGTGGTAAGGGAACCATCGACGTCCTTACACACTTTAGTGTCCAAAAATGTGATGGCCTCCGTGTGATGTGAGATAGAGAATTTGAGCTCTGGTCGGATTTCATTTATAGTGTTATGAAAAGCAGTTAAGGAAGTGTGATCGCCTTTCCAAATGCAGAAAATGTCATCTATGTAACGATACCATAGAAGAGCATACTGTTGAAATAGTGTATCGGGATAGATGAAATCTCTTTCAAAGCGATTCATTTACAGATTTGCATACGCGGGTGCTACATTTGAACCCATAGCGGTTCCGCATATTTGAACATAGAAGTCATCCTCAAAGAGAAAATAATTTTCTCTGAGTACCAAGTTAAGTAGCTCAAGACAAAGATCTTGTGAGCGTGTGTCCACTCCCGCTTCTGATAAAGTTAGGGAGACAGCTTCTATCCCCGTGTCGTGTGTGATTGAGGTGTATAAGCTGTTGACATCTAAGGTACATAGGATGCTATTAGCTGGAACTATGTTGATGTCCTGAATTTTTCTGAGGAAGTCGCTCGTGTCAAGGATAAAGGATTTGGTTTTGTGAGTATACGGCGTGAGTATTTTTTCAAGATAAATGATAAGTACATATAAGTCTCTGATGACATGTATTCTGTTGGTGCTGATAACCAAAAAATTTGTAAATCCAAAAGCTATGATGGCTAGAACTCAACTGGGGTAAAGGTGACGGTGCTAGTGAAGGGAACCGAAGGTTCCAAAGTCACTGGATATAGAGATCACTGCACACGTTCAAAGGAAGATATGCTTGAAAGTGGAAGTTTATTTATAGTGATTTCAAGATAAAGCGACTGGTAAGTTTTGACGTTTCGGCCAATACATAGCCTTGGTCACAACGTCGCTGCAAAAAACATAAAGATACAACTATTTACAATTCGGTATTTACAAAAGACAATAAAAATATGTACTGTACAATATATACAAGATATGAAACAAAATGGTTTAGATAGTAATCATGTACAGAGTAATGACTCTGTGAGACCATGTAACGAGGTGTACTAAAATACGGATAAAAGATAATAACCAAGGGGTGTATACAAAACAAGAAGATCGAAGAAGGGATTACATAATGACAAGGATATGCATAAATGTAATAGTGCATGCAACTTAATTTCATGGGCAATCTAGAAATTAGTCTAAAGGACCAAAAAATGGCCTGGATAGCTATGTTTATATAGATGAATCATGTTATAAAAATCACAAGGCAAATGAGGGTGGCCCACCTAATATGCAGAGTAAGTCTCAGTTCAGGGTGTCGCAAGTATGGTACTGACAAGAGGTTACGTCCTGGTGGGGATGGAGGGTAAAAAAATGAATCAATGTGAGTGTGATTCTGTTATGGTGTGTTGGAAAATATAGACGAGAGCATAAACATACCCTGTTGTTTTCATGGGTACCCAAATATATTCAGGGCTGAGCAATGTCTTTTTGGAACAAATAAAGTAGATAGATATCCCGGTCGTGTGCCAGAAGCCTGTAGGAAGGTATAATAATGAGGATACATCCTAGTAGTAAGGTGCTGCTATAGCTTAAGGAAAAGGAAAGGCTCCTGACCTGTGGATATGTTTAGACGGCAAACAAGCTACGGTATGGAGTCCAAGAGTAGACTTATATGATTAGTGCTCCATAGGGTGAGATGCCCGTGTGTGTGGCACTAGCTGAGAGTAAAATTATATGAGATATGTGGCATTAGATAACGGGTAAGAGGACTGGAGATAATATGGAAATACTTATCTGGTAGTATAAACATACGTCCAAGTATAGCGTAACAGTGTACAGCTGACACAGCGGTGTCAGGAGCAGGAGCAGGAGATCGAAAGTGGAAGTAGCCCTCTGAGCTGCGCCTGGCGTTTTGGCGGTGAAATTGGTGACACAGCCGTGTCTAGGTGGGTGCTGGCGCAGGCGTCTGGGCTCCCAGGTAGGGCCGGTGCTGACACTCCCGTGTCTTAGCTGTGGCCGGTGTAGTGAGGGAATGATCCCTATCCATGACAAGCGCTCAGTTATAGAGCGCTGTTGGGGCATGTGGCCGGAAGTGCTATGGACGCCGGCGCATGCGCATATGGGGTAGTAGGACGGAATCGTGTTCTATCATACATAGGGAGCGCCGTGAAAGCCGGCCCGTGTGCATATGAGGTAGCGTTCTGACTTACAAAGGGCACGCTGTGGATGCCGGCGCGTGCGCATATGGGGTGGCGTTCTATCCAACCAAGGGAGCGGCGCCTGCGCAGTAGGGTGGTTTGCGGACAACGTAGTCAGCGATGGTCAGATGGCGTATAGTGCCATATAGTGTGTCTGTGTGGTTAAGTGTAGACACTATGTAGTGTTTGCGTGGTGTATAAATACACTAATGTCCTATGGGCTGGGGGGAGAATAAAGAGTATACGGGATGGTCAAAATGTATTGATGTATGGGGAAACATATATACTGAGTAGTAGAAATGATGATGAAACTGGTACACCTCTATTACATACAATAATCTGGTGTGTCAGGAGTAACAAGATAACGATGGTTAACCCAATACATACGCCATAGAAGAAAATGATGTATCAGGAATTGCAGACCAAATGCAAATAACCCAAAGTATATGTAATAATAATACACAACATTACTGAGTATGAGTAGGAGTCCAAACCATAGAAGCAAGGTAATTATAAAAGGAAACTTAGAGGAAAAAAATTAGAAAAACGGAAGGAAACTTAGACAAAAATCTGCACTAAGGTGGGGGATCTTACCAACTCCACAAAGAGGATTGCCGAGTGGTTGCGTGCAACTATTCAGTGGGTCTAGGGGAAAAAAATGCATTATGTTAGCCAGTCAATTTCACGGTTGAGGCCTCTCGGACTAAGTGTGTCCAACGTATAAATCCAGTCAGAGGCGTAGCTAGAGCTTTTGCCGCCCGGGGCTGTTCCCGAGTTTGGCGCCCCCCAACCCCCCCCCCGGCTCAATACACACAAAGGTTACCAAAAACGGTTTTCCTGTTTTGTAGACCTTAAACTGGGCCTAATGGTGTCACCCCCACATGCCACACCTGTGACTTAATACCACCATACCATGACCAGGCCACATAGTGACCGAATAATACTACATACAAGGGACAAATACCACAACACCATTTCCAGACCACATATTACCACCACATAGTGACTGAATACTACAATACTGATCAGTAATAAAAAAAAAAACACAATACTATCACCATAAGTGCCAGTATTCACAGGAGATCTGTACTTAGTATGCAGTGTCTGTGTAGAGGTAATACAGAGATCACTGGTGACATTATACACAGGACCTCTATATAGTATACAGTGTATAGTGTCAGTGTATAGGTAACACTGACTCACCAGTGACGTCTCTAGGTGAAGTCCTTCATCTTTCATCCAGCACAGACCGCCATCATTCCTTCCAGCCAGGACTCGTTTCTGCAGGAAATAACAGTTATCTCGAGCTCCGCTTGCAGAACACATTACTTAATTTTTCACAACTTCTACATTACATCACATGAAGAAAAAAAGGTGATATAGTGTCACTCTGCACAGTAACAGGACCGCCCCCCCATTTAAAACAGTATACTCAAAAAATAAAATAAATACATCACTGCAGTAATAATATCCCTTAATTAGCCCCTATGGTAATAATATTCCCCACCCTGGCCCCGTTTCTCATTCCTGGCTCCAGCCATATGTTCTCGCATCCTGCCCTCATGAGTATCCATTCTACCCCATATGATCTCCACATCCTGCCCCACCAGCCTCCATCGTATCCGTCCTGCCCCATGATCCAATCCTGCCCCGTGTCTCCAATCATGCCCCGTATCTACATTCTGCCCATGCCTCAAGTCCTGCCCCCAGTGTGTCCAGCATATTACCCCCATGTTGTCCAGCAATCTGCCCCAGTGTGTCCAGCATATTACCCCCATGTTGTCCAGCAATCTGCCCCAGTGTGTCCAGCATATTACCCCCAGTGTGTCCAGCAATCTGCCCCAGTATGTCCAGCACTGCCCCCAGTGTGTCCAGCAATCTGCCCCAGTGTCCAGCCTTTCCCCAGTGTGTCCAGCAGTCTGCCCCAGTGTGTCCAGCATATTACCCCCAGTGTCCAGCATTGCCCCAGTGTGTCCAGCATATTACCCCCAGTGTGTCCAGCAATCTGCCCCAGTGTCCAGCCTTTCCCCAGTGTGTCCAGCAGTCTGCCCCAGTGTGTCCAGCATATTACCCCCAGTGTCCAGCATTGCCCCAGTGTGTCCAGCATATTACCCCCAGTGTGTCCAGCAATCTGCCCCAGTGTCCAGCATTGCCCCAGTGTGTCCAGAAGTCTGCCCCAGGGTCTCCAGCATTGCCTCAATGTGTCCAGAAATCTGCCCCAGGGTCTCCAGTATTGCCCCAGTGTGTCCAGCAATCTGCCCCATGGTCTCCTGTATTGCCCCAGTGTGTCCAGCATTCTGCCACATGGTCTCCTGTATTGCCCCAGTGTGTCCAGCATTCTGCCACATGGTCTCCTGTATTGCCCCAGTGTGTCCAGCAATCTGCCCCATGGTCTCCAGTATTGCCCCAGTGTGTCCAGCAATCTGCCCCATAGTCTCCTGTATTGCCCCAGTGTGTCCAGCAATCTGCCCCATGGTCTCATGTATTGCCCCAGTGTGTCCAGCAATCTGCCCCATGGTCTCCAGTATTGCCCCAGTGTGTCCAGCATTGCCCCAGCCCCAGACAGTCAGACATAAAGAAAAAAAAAAAAAAGTAAAATCCTCACCTCTCCCGTTCCTAGCGCAGGTCCGGTGCAGTCAGCGTATCTCCGGCTCTGCGACGCTCAGGACAGAGAGGCAGAGCGGCGCGCACAGTAGTGACGTCATCGCGCCCTCTGCTCTGAGACGTCGCAGAGTCAGAGGACGCTGTAGCTGCCGGCGCCGCAGGAACCAGGAGAGGTGAGTATAGAGCGGGGGGCGGGGTCCGGTGGTGGGGGGAGCTGGCCCTGGTCGTGGCGGCGGACGGCGCCGCCCGAAGATTTAAAGGGGCGTCTTTTTTTTTTTTTTTCTTCTCCTGCAGCGCCGGCCGCCCCCCGCATTGTGCCGCCCGGGGCGGACCGCCCCCCCCGCACCCCCCTTCCTACGCCACTGAATCCAGTATAGATCCAGTATAGATCCAGTACGTTTCACGCTGTTTTTTGGTTATCAGCACCAACAGAATACATGTCATCAGAGACTTATATGTACGATGATGCTACAGGATCAACAATCCTGTCCAAAATAAGAACAAAAACAGACTTCCTACACATACCTAATAGGGATATTAAAACAAGAGATTGGGAGAAGGAGAGAAAAAGACTCATAGCCTACGACCTACATTGCGCCACCCTAGGAGAATACCATCGGCAAGGGAAGATACCGCGAGGCCTACGGTGTAACCTCCGACCAACTTTATTTTCTGACAACGACCAATACTGCACTACCTTTCAAAAAATACTCAACAAGTGTTCTTTTGATATCATTTTACTAACTATTGAATATTTACAGGAAGCTATTAAAGAAACAGAAGAAAAGATCGTAACCATCGAAATGCAGCTTACCTCCACCCTTACCAGCTCAGAATTCAACACCTTAAAGAACAAGGTTGACGCCATCCTATCAACATACCAAAAGACCTTGGAAAAAAGGAAACGGACTAAATTTCAAAGAGACACCGAAGATTATTTGACAAACAGAGTTTATCGATGGGACGAAACAACCCACAGGCGACCTCATCCGAGATCACGCCGCCGGGCAGGAAGATTTGCAGCTTCCGGGGACTCCTCACCGGCTGGGGGATCCTCCCCTGGCTCCGGAAGCGACGTCGGTGGAACTTCAACAACAAAAGTGGCTTTTTTAGGCCCAAGCGGTCGCCATCCAGGAGGTCGGGAAGGAAAGGATCGAGAACGCCAGATGACTCTTCGTTCACAGGTAGGGTTCCAAACCTGGTAGTGAATATTTCTGACTACTCTCTTTCCCCTCTTGAACTTAGGGTGTTGAATAAGGGTCTGTCATTCTGCCCAACTCCCAGATGGGATTCCTTTCAGCTAGAAAAGGATTTAGAGAGCTTCTACCGTAATATACGACTTAAAGTGCATTTTGAGGACAATCCACACTTCACCAGTAACACACTAGGGACAGTACCAGACAGAGAAGGAGGACCACTAATCACATTAGATGAATTAGGGTTCAGGAACCCCAGTAAGTTTATGCCTCCCAAGACGAATCACGCCGTAGAGACCTTTATTACTCTCCTAGACAGAGATATTAAAGAAACCATCCTTGACCAACGTTTAGGCTTCCTCCCGGTCCGACATAACCTAACACCTCTTGAAAAACAAGCACTCGCTTCACTTAAGGATAATAGCCACATTGTAATTAAACCTGCGGATAAAGGTGGGGCCACCGTAGTGATGAATAAAAATCAAAATGTAGCTGAGATTAAGAGACAACTAGCAGACACTACCACATATAAGAAAATCCAATCAGACCCAGTCTATAACATTCGGAGAAAAATTGACACCATTCTGACCAAACACTCACAACTACAAACCATTGACGCCAAAACCAAAACATTCCTGACAAACGACCACCCGGTAACTCCAGTTTTATACATTCTTCCAAAAATTCATAAAAACTTACAGAATCCCCCTGGACGCCCCATCGTGGCATCCACGGACTCCATCCTCAATCCTGTATCCATTTATCTTGAAAAAATACTCACGCCGTATACTCACAAAACCAAATCCTTTATCCTTGACACGAGCGACTTCCTCAGAAAAATTCAGGACATCAACATAGTTCCAGCTAATAGCATCCTATGTACCTTAGATGTCAACAGCTTATACACCTCAATCACACACGACACGGGGATAGAGGCTGTCTCCCTAACTTTATCAGAAGCGGGAGTGGACACACGCTCACAAGATCTTTGTCTTGAGCTACTTAACTTGGTACTCAGAGAAAATTATTTTCTCTTTGAGGATGACTTCTATGTTCAAATATGCGGAACCGCTATGGGTTCAAATGTAGCACCCGCATATGCAAATCTGTATATGGATCGCTTTGAAAGAGATTTCATCTATCCCGATACACTATTTCAACAGTATGCTCTTCTATGGTATCGTTACATAGATGACATTTTCTGCATTTGGAAAGGCGATCACACTTCCTTAACTGCTTTTCATAACACTATAAATGAAATCCGACAAGAGCTCAAATTCTCACATCACAGCTCAAAATCTCACATCACACGGAGGCCATCACATTTTTGGACACTAAAGTGTGTAAGGACGTCGATGGTTCCCTTACCACTGACATATATACCAAACCTACTGATCGGAACAACCTTCTACTGTACAATAGCTGTCACCCCAAATCTACCAGAAACAGCCTTCCCCGATCCCAATTTAAGAGAGTCTCCAGAATTGTGTCGAATCCCACCGTCAAACAATCCAGACTACACGAAATGTCCAAAAAGTTTGAGGACAGAGAATATCCATGCACACTCCTGAATACAGAGATGACCAAAGTTTTATCTGAAACAGATCCCACATCAACTCCGTTGCCAAAACCATCAAGGTTACCCTTCGTCCATGGCCACCATCCATCCATGCAGTGGGTTCACAACTTTACTATATTATAAACCCTGGCGCTCACCCAGAGAAACTGCCTAGTGATATTGCAGCTGCTGGCATCAGTCAGGGTAGTGCCCCCCTGCGTAACAATATAAACCAAAAAACAAACAGATAGATGCCGTGCTAGCAAATGTGGAAAACAATATCACTTATGGGTTATAGCACACGATAACCGACTAAAAGCAATAAACAAAGACAGAAAGCAAACAGACAAAACCGTGGATTCACGTCAGTGGAACCCCCTGACCCAGAAACAGATACTCCCCCCATCACTATAGTACCGCACCAGCAGCACAGTCTATCCTGCAATGAGTTAAGTGCTAATATCTCTAACTTACCAATGGTATGACTGACACAGCTAAGTGCGGGTCCGCGTTGCGTGAGGGTAGATGTGCCTCTGTCCAATGTAAACCGCCAAGGGTTCCAGCGTGGTGCGCGTCAGATGACGCTATGCAGCGTACCTCAGGGATGCCCCGGCCGGTAGCATTCCCCGGATACCGCACACAAAAACAACAATGGCCGATAGGCTCCTCCTACCTAGTGACGTCACCTGCAGTAAGGAGCGCTGGATCGCTCAAAAAAGGGAGGGGAGAGGGTTTAAACCAACGCGTTTCAAAGAGCAGCGCTCTTCTTCCTCAGGGTTACCGCTCCCCCAGCTCACCCCATCTTATATATTGTCTGGCCATTACTGCGCACCGCCCCCTTCTTAACCCCAGGTTTACCGGCTTTCATAGAAACAGCCACACCAATGTTATACCCACAGCATATGGCACAGTATATTTGAACCCCTTTGCCTGTATTAATATGGGCTACGAATGACTACCCCTATATGCTGCATGACCAAAAAAACCAGATTACCTTTTTTTTTTTTTTTTTTATATATAACTTTATTAATAAACACAAAATATCTAAAAAACCACATTAAAGCGTATTTAAAATTATTGCAGCCTATGGCACAGTATATTAGAACCCCTTTGCCTGTATTAATATGGGCTACGAATGACTACCCCTATATGCTGCATGACCAAAAAAAAAAAAAAAAAAAAAAACAGATTACTTTTTTCTCTTTTCCTTTTTTTTTTTTTTTTTTTCTTTTTTCTCCCTTTTATATAACTTTAATAATAAACACAAAATATCTAAAAAACCACATTAAAGCGTATTTAAAATTATTGCAGTGACACTAACATACATAAAACCAATTAAAAAACCCTCAGTGGTACCTGAGTAATAAATATACTACAATAAATACACTACATTAAAAATACCATATATTAAAATGTCCCACAATATATATAAAAAATCCCATCTAAGGAGGAGCCTTCTCTTAGAGTCTATGTTATTAGCCATTGTGTGAGGCTACCAGTAATATCTACTGGCGTCACCCCGATACCCTATTTTCCAGTATTCCATCTGGTTAACAGTCCACTAAAAGGCAAATATTTCCACCTCATGATTCAAACCCTTCGGGGCCAGGCTGTCCAACGTGAATATCCATTGTGTTTCCACCCTGGACATGCTCCTAATGTAGTCACCACCCCTAGGATTCTGATGGACACGTTGAATGCCAGCAAAGGATATTCCCTTAGTGGATTTATTATGTTTAATTGAAAAATGCCGGGATAGGGGATGTCCAACGTGACCTTTCTGAATATTCTTCATGTGCTCTTTCAGTCGGGTCATGAGGCTCCTTTTGGTACGCCCTACATACAATTTATCACACGGGCATCGGATCACATAAATGACCCCTTTAGAGAAACAAGAAATCCTATCCTTAATCATAAATTCCTTTTTTCCAGTGGCATCTTTAAATGAAGTCTGCAATACTTTCTTGAAATTAGTGTTAATACAACTAAAACAGCTTCCACAAGGTGCAAAACCCGCATTCGGTGGTACAGAGGTCTTGGATTTCTTGTTCCCATCAGTGATTGCTAGTTTAGTAGTTGGAGCTATGATATGGCCTAAAGATTGGGCTTTTTTATAGATGAATCTTGGGGCACTGGGCAAATATTCTCCCACTATTTTATCCCCTTGTAATACTGCCCAATGTTTGGCTATTATTCTCCTAAACTGTTTGTGGCCTGTATGGAATTGAGATATGAGTGGAAGTTTATTAATTTGTTCCCTAATGTTGTTTTCATGAGTGTTAATTATTCTTCCGGGATGTACTAGCTCATCTCTTGATATATGCCCCATATCACGTCTTGCTTGATCCACTAAATGTTTCGGGTAGCCTTTATCCAGAAACTGTTGTGACAAAAATTCTGCCTCCGCATGGTAATCCTCCTCCTTAGTGCAATTGCGCCTGATCCGTGTGAATTGGCTCCTAGGGATATTAGTGAGCCACACGGGAAGATGGCAACTCGTTATGTGGATAAAACTATTAGCATCTACTTCTTTACGATGGCACCTTGTACACAATTGATTGCCATCTATATAGATGTTAAGGTCCAAAAAGTTTACATTCGTGGTGCTTGTAGTTGGAGTAAACTCAAGACCATATTCATTTACGTTTAAACCAGATATAAATACTTCAAGGTCATATTGTGATCCTTCCCAGATAAATAAAACATCATCGATAAATCGACGCCAGATTACCAACTTATCATGGAGTTTTCCAGTTACAAAAATTTTAGACTCCTCCCACTTGACCACATACAAGTTCGCATAACTAGGGGCAAACCGTGTCCCCATAGCGGTGCCCCACTTTTGTAAAAAGAACTGTTCTTCGTATAAAAAATAATTGTGCTTAAGAATGAATTGTATGCACTCCTGAATGAACTCCACCTGAGTGGAAGAGTACAGACCCAACAGTTGAAGATAGTGGCCTGCTGTTTGGCAGCCCCTATCTTGATCAATTACTGTGTACAAGGACTTAATGTCCAATGTACCTAAAATAAAGCTGGGTTTCCATGTAACCGTTTCCAAAATTTGTAGCACGTGGCCTGTATCTTTAAGATATGCCGGTATCAAGGACATACACTTCTGTAGATGGACGTCCACATACCTAGACAGATTTGCTGTCAGGCTATTAATGCCAGAAATAATGGGCCTTCCAGGTGGGCACTTTTGATCTTTGTGGAGTTTTGGGATATGATAAAACAGTGCTACGCTTGGGGTGCGGTTCATTACAAACTCAAACTCCTTTTTGTTTAGAATGCCCATCGATTTCCCCTTAGCGCAAAGGATGTTCAATTTCTTTACAAAAAATGATGTAGGGTCATTTTTTAATTTTTGATACGTAATTGTATCGCTAAGGATTCTCCTTGACTCTTCCCGGTACATAGACCGTGTTAGTACCACTATCCCTCCCCCCTTGTCTGCTGGACGGACTATAATGTCGTTATTTTCCTGCAGTTCCTTTATTGCTGTTCTTTCCTGTATAGATAGATTATGGGGCATGAATTTTGGTCTGTGGCTACTCATTCTTCTAATGTCCGCTGTGACCAATGAGTCAAAAGTGCGAAACGCATTCGAATATTCCTGTGCAGGAGTAAATCTAGAAGGGTTAGATAGCGCAGTATGAATATATTCATTTGTTGTTTGGTGCGTACTTGAAATAGATGTTGTCTCCTTCTTTAGGAAATACTTTTTTAGAGCCAAGTTACGTAAACATTTTTTCATACAAATGTATAATTTAAACGGATTAGTTGCCGATGTAGGAGCAAATTTTAACCCCTTTTGCAGTAACGATACTTCACTAGTTGATAACACATGCTCACTTAAATTGAATATTTTTTGGGTGTTACTGTTCCCATAATTATTTTTTGTTATTTTAACTTTGGAGCGTTTCCCACCCCTTTTACCTCTTTTTGTTTTGTGGAACGGGCCTGAAAAAAATCCCGATTGATGGAGGGGCGAAATAGGGGAGGTCTAGATCCCCTTAAGCCCCTCCCAGATGGATCACAACTTGATCCACAAAAAATGGCCCCTTCTTTCGGAAGCATACCCCAGAATAGCAATCTTCAAAAATCCCCCTTTGATGTGCTTACGCAGACCACCAAATATAAAGGACAGACTTATTAGGGCCGACGTTGGATCTTCAAAACAAACCGTAACTCGTACACTTAGTGGACAGACAAGAAGGGGCACATTTCCATGTTTGAATTGCACATGTTGTTCCAACATCATTAAAGGAAGTGAAGTAGTCCATCCTCGTTCAGGGAAATCATACCCTATTAGGGAATACCATACCTGCGAATCAAATTATGTTGTATACATTATCAAATGCCCATGTGGCCTACTGTATGTGGGCGAAACTATCCAGGCAATCAGGGACCGAATCACAAGCCATAAATCTACGATTAGATGCGAAAAAACCTGGTTGCCCTTGCCTGCACATTTCAAAGAGGCCAGGCACAACATATCCCAACTACGGTTCCAGGTTCTCGAAAAAGTTCGTAGACCGAGACGGGGTGGTAATCATATCCAGCTACTGAAACAGCGTGAAACGTACTGGATCTATACGTTGGACACACTTAGTCCGAGAGGCCTCAACCGTGAAATTGACTGGCTAACATAATGCATTTTTTTCCCCTAGACCCACTGAATAGTTGCACGCAACCACTCGGCAATCCTCTTTGTGGAGTTGGTAAGATCCCCCACCTTAGTGCAGATTTTTGTCTAAGTTTCCTTCCGTTTTTCAAATTTTTTCCTCTAAGTTTCCTTTTATAATTACCTTTTGCTTCTATGGTTTGGACTCCTACTCATACTCAGTAATGTCGTGTATTATTATCACATATACTTTGGGTTATTTGCATTTGGTCTGCAATTCCTGATACATCATTTTCTTCTATGATTGTTCATTTCATGGCGTATGTATTGGGTTAACCATCGTTATCTTGTTACTCCTGACACACCAGATTATTGTATGTAATAGAGTTGTACCAGTTCCATCATCATTTCTACTACTCAGTATATATGTTTCCCCATACATCAATACATTTTGACCATCCCGTATACTCTTTATTCTCCCCCCAGCCCATAGGACATTAGTGTATTTATACACCACGCAGACACTACGTAGTGTCTACACTTAACCACACAGACACACACTATATGGCACTATACGCCATCTGACCATCGCTGACTACGTTGTCCGCAAACCACCCTACTGCGCAGGCGCCGCTCCCTTGGTTGGATAGAACGCCGCCCCATATGCGCACGCGCCGGCATCCACAGCGCGCCCTTTGTAAGTCAGAACGCTACCCCATATGCGCACATGCCGGCTTTCACGGCGCTCCCTTTGTATGATAGAACGCGATTCCGCCCTACTACCCCATATGCGCATGCGCCGGCGTCCATAGCACTTCCGGCCACATGCCCCAACAGCGCTCTATATCTGAGCGCTTGTCATGGATAGGGATCATTCCCTCACTACACCGGCCACAGCTAAGACACGGGAGTGTCAGCACCGGCCCTACCTGGGAGCCCAGACGCCTGCGCCAGCACCCACCTGGACACGGCTGTGTCACCAATTTCACCGCCAAAACGCCAGGCGCAGCTCAGAGGGCTACTTCCACTTTGGATCTCCTGCTCCTGCTCCTGACACCGCTGTGTCAGCTGTAAACTGTTACGCTATACTTGGACGTATGTTTATACTACCAGATAAGTATTTCCATATTATCTCCAGTCCTCTTACCTGTTATCTAATGCCACATATCTCATATAATTTTACTCTCAGCTAGTGCCACACACACGGGCATCTCACCCTAAGGAGCGCTAATCATATAAGTCTACTCTTGGACTCCATACCGTAGCTTGTTTGCCGTCTAAACATATCCACAGGTCAGGAGCCTTTCCTTTTCCGTAAGCTATAGCAGCACCTTACTACTTGGATGTATCCTCATTATTATACCTTCCTACAGGCTTCTGGCACACGACCGGGATATCTATCTACTTTATTTGTTCCAAAAAGACATTGCTCAGCCCTGAATATATTTGGGTACCTATGAAAACAACAGGGTATGTTTATGCTCTCGTCTATATTTTCCAACACACCATAACAGAATCACACTCACATTGATTCATTTTTTTACCCTCCATCCCCACCAGGACGTAACCTCTTGTCAGTACCTTACTTGCGACACCCTGAACTGAGACTTACTCTGCATATTAGGTGGGCCACCCTCATTTGCCTTGTGATTTTTATAACATGATTCATCTATATAAACATAGCTATCCAGGCCATTTTATGGTCCTTTAGACTAATTTCTAGATTGCCCATGAAATTAAGTTGCATGCACTATTACATTTATGCATATCCTTGTCATTATGTAATCCCTTCTTCGATCTTCTTGTTTTGTATACACCCCTTGGTTATTATCATTTATCCCTATTTTAGTACACCTCGTTACATGGTCTCACAGAGTCATTACTCTGTACATGATTACTATCTAAACCTTTTTGTTTCATATCTTGTATATATTGTACAGTACATATTTTTATTGTCTTTTGTAAATACCGAATTGTAAATAGTTTTATCTTTATGTTTTTTGCAGCGACGTTGTGACCAAGGCTATGTATTGGCCGAAACGTCAAAACTTACCAGTCGCTTTATCTTGAAATCACTATAAATAAACTTCCACTTTCAAGCATATCTTCCTTTGAACGTGTGCAGTGATCTCTATATCCATTGTAGCAGGCATAGCCCGACGGGACTTGTAGTCCCATCAGACGATGCCTACACAACCGCACAGACCCCCTGCAGGCCGCACAGACCCCAGAGAGGCCCACACAGACCCCCGGCAGGCCGCACAGACCCCCTGAGAGGCCCGTACAGACCCCCGGCTGGCCGCACAGACCCCCGGCAGGCCACACAGACCCCCCGAGAGGCCCGTACAGACCCCAGGCAGGCCGCACAGACCCCCGGCAGGCCACACAGACCCCCCGAGAGGCCCGTACAGACCCCACTACATTCGTCATTTATCTTATTAAGTGTCCTTGCAGTCTTCTTTACATTGGGAAAACCACCCAATCAATCAAGGATTGCATTTCCAAACACAAGTCGACCATCCGTTGTAAGAACATGCTTTTACCACTCCCATATCACTTCATCTCTCAAGGACATAGTATATCACAACTCAAATTCCAGGTGATAGAACATATCCCTATACTTAGATGGGGGGCCTAGGCCACTTTAACCCCGGGTATATTCTGGGCGGGGGGTTAATCTGGCCTGTTACACCGGGTTATACATATTAGGTGAGCTAAACTTTATATCTCTAACACTGACCCATGCATACTGGATACTTATTTCAATATGTATATACTATAGGGTATACCCCTCATATCTCCTCTGTGACGCTCCCGCCAAGTCATCTATACTAGGGAAGATATCATTTACCCTATTGCTTCTTTATATTATACGTATTATACACGTTAGGGTTTTCACTGGTGTATAGGGTTGAGCGACTTTTACTTTTTCAGGATCGAGTCGGGTTTGGTTGGGTGAAATCGGCCGATCATTGCGAAAAGTCGGGGGCGACTGCAACACGAAACCCAATGCAAGTCAATGGGGAATAAAAGTCGGCAGTGAGTGGAGGACAGAAAAACACCTACAGAGCCCATTTTAATGTCAAAAACATCAATTCTTGTTACTTAAGCTTGTCAATCTTAATTAACCATATAATAATAGTTAGGTATTGAAAATAGGGGGTCATTTGGCTAAAGTTGTGGGGGGGGGGTAGGGCTGGCTCAATTTTTTCTTGGGCCCAGGAAATGTGGAATACGTCACGGCGGTGGAGCAGGGAGAGGTAAGTATTTCAACTTTGCAAGTGCTGTGATCCTGAGCAAGCAGGGGGGGCACACTCGTTCGCATTGCCACTGGCACAGGGCCCCTCAAAGTACGGCGTTGTGATTGACGGCGGGGGCGCCTCTTACTGGCAGAGACACTTTTGCGTACTATGAGGGGCCCTGTGCCAGTGACGTCACCAATGAGTATGCCCCCCCCACCTGTTGAAGGAACCTGCACTTTCATCTGCACCTTCCTCTTTGTCCCCATGTAAGGTGGTATAGTATGCAGGAAGGGGAACCTGAGTTTCAGCAGGGTCAGATTCTCGCTGTGTAGAGTGCAAGGGGAATGTAGTGGTCTGTGTCAATGTACCAGCAGACTCATCTAGCAGTGGCTGGGCAATGGGCAGGAATGAGAAGGAAACACAGATATAGGCCCAAAATAAAAAAAAGTAGGCTAAAAGCTGTTAAAAATTGGTAACAGGAGTAAACAGGCGGCATTGGTTTGTTCAGTGGAGGAGAACAACAATCAGCAGCAGACACCGTTAGTAGGCCCAACCAAACAAGTAGGCCAAATGCAGTTTCATATTCTAAATATAGATCGAAAGCCTGAAGATTGAAGCTCAGCTTTGTGTAGTAGAGGAAAACAAGAGGCAGCAGCAGACAACGTTACTAGACCCAAACCAAGAACTAGGCCAAATGTAGTTTCATATTGTTGTTACAGGCCGAAAGCCTGAAGCTTCAAGCTCAGCTTTGTTTATTAGAGGAAAACAAGAGGCGGCAGCAGACAATGTTACTAGGCCCAACCCAACAAGTAGGCCAAATGCAGTTTAAAATAAAAAATATTTAAACGAAAGCCTGAAGATTGAAGCGCAAGAAAAATAAACCAGGAGAACACCAAGGAGCGGCAGACACCGTTAGTAGGCCCCAACCCACCAAGTAGGGCAAATGCAGTTTAATATTTGAAACGGGACAACAGTTGAAGTTCAGCTTTGTTCAGTGAAGGAAAAAAAAGATGCAGCGGCAGATACCGTTATTACGCCCAAATAATAAAGACAGTGGTAGTAGGCGCAAAGTATTAAATGGAGTCCAGGGCCCCTGTATATTTTAACTATCATCTATCATTTCAAATAATTCGTATTGGCAGTGCCATTTCAGGTTTTACCCGCACAGACTACACAGTGGTGGAGCTAGGAGAGGTAGTATTGCAAGTGGTAGAGCACAGTTCAATCTGGGGGGGACACTCTCTCGTGGGCGGCGGTACTGGCACAGGGCCCCTCATATTACGACGGTGTAATATGAGTTGTGGTTCAGTGTCTCCCCCCCAAAAATGAGGAAGTCTGGTGGAAGAGGCCGTGGGCGGGGGTTGCCAGCTGGTACTGATGGTGCTGGTGGTGCTGCATCTCGTAGTAGTGGCAAAAGCAAAGTAGCACCTAAGGCTGGAGGTGTTCAGCCTGCGTCATCGTCTGGCTACACAAGGCCTCGAAGGCTCCCTTACCTGGGAGTAGGAAAACCGCTTTTAAAGCTGGAGAAGCAGGAAAAAGTGTTGTCTTTCCTTGCCGACTCACCCTCTAGCTCTTTCGCCTCCTCTTCCCAAAGTTCTGAATGTAAGAGCAGCCAGTCGTCAGTGGATGCTCCCGGTCAGGAAAAAGACGTTTCCTTGTGTCCTTCTCCCAAACCAAAAGTGAAGGATGCAGCAGGCGACACTACAGGTTACTCCATGGAGCTTTTTACACATACCATGCCTGGGTTTGAAAGGGAAATTGTACACTGCCAATTACAAGAAGAATAGGACATGAAGTGCACTGATGCACAGCCACAGCCAAATTGTGATGATGTTCCATTGACTGTGATCACTACATTGCCCTCGCAGTTTACTGAGCCATAATGTGACCCTGATGAGACTATGGTGCCCTGTCCCGAACGCTATAGCACCTTACACGGTGACACTGAGGAAGGTGCACATAACATTGAGGAGGAGGTGATAGATGACCCAGTTGTTGACCCAGATTGGCAGCCATTGGGGGAAGAGGGTGCCGCTGCCACTAGCTCAGAAGCAGAGGAGGATGATCCGCATCAGCCATCTACATTGCAACAGCTGTCATCTGGCAGGCCCGTATCAGGCCAAAAACAGTGTTAGGAGAGTGTAGCCATTCGGTGAAAGTAGCACAGCGCACAATGCCTGAAAAAGGTTTTCGATAGTAGGAAGAGTGTAGCGTAGCAATTTTTTCACCAAGATCAGAATGATCAGTCAAAAGTTATCTGTAAGAAATGCTCCAAGACCTTTAGCAGAGAGAAGAATCTTCAAAATTTAAATACAACGTGCATGCTTAGACATCTAACCACCATGCACTTGCAAGCCTGGACTAACTATGAAACGTCCCATACCGTTGGTTCACCTGCTCGGAGTGAAGGTAGTCAGCAATGCTACATTGCTTCCCTCACTGTAAGCCCACCGGTTAGGACACCACCAGCAGCAAATGTGGAGGTATCGTCGTAAGGCCAAAGCAGTCAGGGAATCACAAGGTTATTGGTAGGAAAGACTCTATGTTGGGCAACAACAAGAATACCATAACAAACTCTCTCTCAATCCACCATGTCCACCACCACCACCACCGCTAGTTCCGCCATATGCAGCTCTCCAGTCCAGCTCACCCTACAAGAGACTCTCATTAGGAAAAGAAAGTACTCATCCTCTCATCCGCGTACACAGGATTTGAATGCCCACATTGATATGCTAATCTCATTACAGATGATGCCCTACCGTTTGGTTGAAAGCGAAGCTTTCAAAGACCTGATGGCCCACGCAGTACCATGCTATGACCTATCCAGTCGACATTTCTTTGCGAGAAAAGCCATCCCAGCCCTCCACCAGGATGTCAAAGGTGTGCCAGAAAGTGGCTGCCTGATATATACGACACACTAGCAGTACAGCAGAATATACACTGTGTGCGAATTTTAATCTCCCTTTTTTGGTGGGGGAGAAACAGAAGCACAACTCTGGCCCAGTTGTATAACAGTAAACTATGAACGTGGCAGAAAGTGGCTGCCTGGTATATACGACACACTAGCAGTACAGCAGAATATACATTGTGTGCGAATTTTAATCTCCCTTTTTTTGGGGGGGAGACACAGAAGCACAACTCTGGCCCAGTGGTATAACAGTAAACTATGAACGTGGCAGAAAGTGGCTGCTTGATATATACGACACACTAGCACTACAGCAGAATATACACTGTGTGCGAATTTTAATCTCCCTTTTTTTGGGGGGGAGACACAGAACCACAACTCTGGCACAGTGGTATAACACAACACTATGAACGTGCCAGAAAGTGGCTGGAATTATTATTAAAAAAAAAAAAAAATACAATAACAAGCTCCCTACAATGAGCTCAGGACAAGTATAAAGCAATAAAAAGGACTGCTGAACACAAAAATGTGGACAAATAAACAAGATAGGTAACTGTGCAGAAAGGAGCAACAGGAATTTTGCTTTTAACCCCTTCCCGACCCATGACGCCACGTAGGCGTCATGAAAGTCGGTGCCAATCCGACCCATGACGCCTATGTGGCGTCATGGAAAGATCGCGTCCCTGCAGATCGGGTGAAAGGGTTAACTCCCATTTCACCCGATCTGCAGGGACAGGGGGAGTGGTAGTTTAGCCCAGGGGGGTGGCTTCACCCCCTCGTGGCTACGATCGCTCTGATTGGCTGTTGAAAGTGAAACTGCCAATCAGAGCGATTTGTAATATTTCACCTATTATAACGGGTGAAATATTACAATCCAGCCATGGCCGATGCTGAAATATCATCGGCCATGGCTGGAAATACTAATGTGCCCCCACCCCACCGATCGCCCCCCCAGCCCCCTGATCTGGCCGGTACACTGCTCCGGCTCCCCTCCGTCCAGTGCTCCGCTCCCCCCCGTGCTCTTGTCCGCTCCCTCCGTGCTCCAATCACCCCCCGTGCTCCAATCACCCCCCCTGCACTCCGATCCACCCCCCCGTGCTCCGTTCCACCCCCCGTGCTCCGTTCTAGCCCCCCGTGCTCCGTTCCACGCCCCCCGTGCTCCGTTCCACGCCTGCCGCGCTCCGATTCCCCCCCATGCTCCGATCCCCAACCCCGTGCTCCCCCCCCCACCCTATCATACTTACCGATCCTGCCAGGGTCCGTCCGTCTTCTCCCCGGGCGCAGCCGTCTTCCAAAATGGCGGGCGCATGCTCAGTGCGCCCGCCGAATCTGCCGGCCGGCAGATTCGTTCCAAAGTGCATTTTGATCACTGAGATATAATTTATCTCAGTGATCAAAATAAAAAAAATAATAAATGACCCCCCCCTTTGTCACCCCCATAGGTAGGGACAATAAAAAAATAAAGAAATTTTTTTTTTCCACTAATGTTAGAATAGGGTTAGGGTTAGGGGTAGGGTTAGGGTTAGGGGTAGGGGTAGGGTTAGGGGTAGGGTTAGGGGTAGGGGTAGGGGTAGGGCGAGGGTTAGGGTTTCGGTATGTGCACACGTATTCTGGTCCTCTGCGGATTTTTCCGCTGCGGATTTGATAAATCCGCAGTGCTAAACCGCTGCGGATTTATGGCGGATTTACCGCGTTTTTTTCTGCGCATTTCACTGCGGTTTTACAATTGCGATTTTCTATTGGAGCAGTTGTAAAACCGCTGTGGAATCCGCAGAAAGAAGTGACATGCTGCGGAATGTAAACCGCTGCGTTTCCGTGCAGTTTTTCTGCAGCATGTGTACAGCGTTTTTTGTTTCCCGTAGGTTTACATTGAACTGTAAACTCATGGGAAACTGCTGCGGATCCGCAGCGTTTTCAGCAGCGTGTGCACATACCTTTAGAATTAGGCCATGTGCACACGGTGCGGATTTGGCTGCGGATTCGCAGCAGTGTTCCATCAGGTTTACAGTACCATGTAAACATATGAAAAACCAAATCCGCTGTGCCCATGGTGCGGAAAATACCGCGCGGAAACGCTGCGTTGTATTTTCCGCAGCATGTCAATTCTTTGTGCGGATTCCGCAGCGTTTTACACCTGTTCCTCAATAGGAATCTGCAGGTGAAATCCGCACAAAAAAACACTGGAAATCCGCGGAAAATCCGCAGGTAAAACGCAGTGCCTTTTACCCGCGGATTTTTCAAAAATGATGCTGAAAAATCTCACACGAATCCGCAACGTGGGCACATAGCCTTAGGGTTAGGGTTGGAATTAGGGGTGTGATTAGGGTTATGGCTACAATTGGGACTAGGGTTAGGGGTGTGTTGGGGTTAGGGTTGTGATTAGGGTTATGGCTACAGTTGGGATTAGGGTTAGGGATGTGGGGGGGTTAGTGTTGGAGTTAGAATTGAGGGGTTTCCACTGTTTAGGCACATCAGGGGGTCTCCAAACGCAACATGGCGCCACCATTGATTCCAGCCAATCTCGTATTCAAAAAGTCAAATGGTGCTCCCTCAATTCCGAGCCCTGATGTGTGCCCAAACAGTGGTTTACCCCCACATATGGGGTACCAGCATACTCAGGATAAACTGCGCAACAATTACTGGGGTCCAGTTTCTCCTGTTACCCTTGTGAAAATAAAAAATTGCTTGCTAAAACATCATTTTTGAGGAAAGAAAAATTATTTTTTATTTTCACGGCTCTGCGTTGTAAACGTCTGTGAAGCACTTGGGGGTTCAAAGTGCTCACCACATATCTAGATAAGTTCCTTGGGGGGTCTAGTTTCTAAAATGGGGTCACTTGTGGGGGGTTTCTACTGTTGAGGCACACCAGGGGCTCTGCAAACGCAACGTGACGCCCCCAGAGCATTCCATCAAAGTCTGCATTTCAAAACGTCACTACTTCAATTCCGAGCCCCGGCATGTGCCCAAACAGTAGTTTACCCCCACATATGGGGTATCACCGTACTCAGGAGAAACTGGACAACAAATATTGGGGTCAAATTTCTCCTGTTACCCTTGGGAAAATTAAAAAATTCTGGGCTAAATAATTATTTTTGAGGTAAGAAAACGTATATATTATTTTCACGGCTCTGCATTAAAAACTTCTGTGAAGCACTTGGGGGTTCAAAGTGCTCACCACACATCTAGATAAGTTCCTTTCGGGGTCTAGTTTCCAAAATGGGGTCACTTGTGGGGGGTTTCTACTGTTAAGCCACATCAGGGAATCTGCAAACGCAACGTGACGCCCACAGAGCATTCCATCAAAGTCTGCATTTCAAAACGTCACTACTTCACTTCCGAGCCCCGGCATGTGCCCAAACAGTGGTTTACCCCCACATATGGGGTATCACCGTACTCAGGAGAAACTGAACAACAACTTTTGGGGTCAAATTTCTCCTGTTACCCTTTGGAAAATAAAAAATTGCAGGCTAAAATATCATTTTTGAGAAAATATTTTTTTTTTTATTTTCATGGCTCTGCGTTATAAACTTCTGTGAAGCACTTGGGGGTTCAAAGTCCTCACCACACATCTAGATTAGTTCCTTTGGGGGTCTAGTTTCCAAAATGGGGTCATTTCTGGGGGATCTCCAATGTTTAGGCACACAGGGGCTCTCCAAACGTGGTGTCCGCTAATGATTGGAGCTAATTTTCCATTTAAAAAGCCAAATGGCGTGCCATCCCTTCCGAGTGCTGCCGTGCGCCCAAACAGTGGTTTACCCCCACATATGGGGTATCAGCGTACTCAGGACAAACTGGACAACAATATTTGGGGTCCAATTTCTCCTATTATCCTTGGCAAAATAGGAAATTCCAGGCTAAAAAATCATTTTTGAGGAAAGAAAAATTATTTTTTATTTTCATGGCTCTGCGTTATAAACTTCTGTGAAGCACCTGGGGGTTTAAAGTGCTCAATATGCATCTAGATAAGTTCCTTGGGGGGTCTAGTTTCCAAAATGGGGTCACTTGTGGGGGAGTTCCAATGCATAGGCACACAGGGGCTCTCCAAACGCGACATGGTGTCCGCTAACAATTGGAGCTAATTTTCCATTCAAAAAGTCAAATGGCGCGCCTTCCCTTCCGAGCCCTGCCGAGTGCCCAAACAGTGGTTTACCCCCACATATGAGGTATCGGCGTACTCGGTAGAAATTTCCCAACAAATTTTATGATCCATTTTATCCTATTGCCCATGTGAAAATGAAAAAATTGAGGCGAAAAAAAATTTTTTTGTGAAAAAAAGTACTTTTTCATTTTTACAGATCAATTTGTGAAGCACCTGAGGGTTTAAAGTGCTCACTAGGCATCTAAATAAGTTCCTTGGGGGGTCTAGTTTCCAAAATGGGGTCACTTGTGGGGGAGCGCCAATGTCTAGGCACACAGGAGCTCTCCAAACGCGACATGGTGTCCGCTAACGATGGAAATAATTTTTCATTCAAAAAGTCAAATGGCGCTCCTTTCCTTCCGAGCCTTACCATGTGCCCAAACAGTGGTTTACCCCCACATATGAGGTATCTGCATACTCAGGAGAAATTGCCCAACACATTTTAGGATCCATTTTATCCTGATGCCCATGTGAAAATGAAAAAATTGAGGCTAAAATAATTTTTTTGTGAAAAAAAAGTACTTTTTAATTTTTACGGATCAATTTGTGAAGCACCTGGGGGTTCAAAGTGCTCACTATGCATCTAGATAAGTTCCTTGGGGCGTCTAGTTTCCAAAATGGGGTCACTTGTGGGGGAGCTCCAATTTTTAGGCACACGGGGGCTCTCCAAACGTGACATGGTGTCCGCTAAAGAGTGGAGCCAATTTTTGATTCAAAAAGTCAAATGGCGCTCCTTCCCTTCCAAGCCCTGCCGTGCGCCCAAACAGTGGTTTACCCCCACATATGAGGTATCAGCGTACTCAGGACAAATTGGACAACAACTTTTGTGGTTCAGTTTCTCCTTCTATCATTGGGAAAATAAAAAAATTGTTGCTAAAATATAATTTTTGTGACTAAAAAGTTAAATGTTCATTTTTTCCTTCCATGTTGCTTCTGCTGCTGTGAAGCACCTGAAGGGTTAATAAACTTCTTGAATGTGGTTTTGAGTACCTTGAGGGGTGCAGTTTTTAGAATGGTGTCACTTTTGGGTATTTTCAGCCATATAGACCCCTCAAACTGACTTCAAATGTGAGGTGGTCCCTAAAAAAAATGGTTTTGTAAATTTCGTTGTAAAAATGACAAATCGCTGGTCAAATTTTAACCCTTATAACTTCCTAACAAAAAAAAAATTTGTTTCCAAAATTGTGCTGATGTAAAGTAAACATGTGGGAAATGTTATTTATTAACTATTTTGTGTCACATATCTCTCTGGTTTAACAGAATAAAAATTCAAAATGTGAAAATTGCGAAATTTTCAAAATTTTCGCCAAATTTCCGTTTTTATCACAAATAAACGCAGAATTTATTGACCTAAATTTACCACTAACATGAAGCCCAATATGTCACGAAAAAACAATCTCAGAACCGCTAGGATCCGTTGAAGCGTTCCTGAGTTATTACCTCATAAAGGGACACTGGTCAGAATTGCAAAAAACGGCAAGGTCTTTAAGGTCAAAATAGGCTGGGTCATGAAGGGGTTAAAAAAGCCGTTGGTTTGCACAGCACCGTGCACACAGCTATGCAGCTGCTGCACTAAAATACGACCTCCACTGTCCCTGCACAAAAAGGTGGTGTGGGACAGTGAAAATAGCTCCAGCACAAGCGGTTTGGGGGTTTATATTTCCTCCCTAACTCTGTCCCTGCTTCTGACTAACTGCAGCAACACCTCTCCCTATGCTCAGATCGGCAGAAGTAAGATGGCGGTCGGCGTGCACGCCCCTTTATACCCCCTGTGACGCCACAGACAGCAAGCCAATCACTGCCATGCCCTTCTCAAAGATGGTGGGGACCGAGACCTATGTCATCACGCTGCCCACACTCTGCGTCCTCCTTCATTGGATGAAAAACGGCGGTGACAGCGTCATATGAAATGCGACTTTGGCGCTCTGATCGTGTACCGCATGGCCGATCCCACTGTAGGATCGGTTCGGGTTTCATGAAACCCGACTTTGAATAAAAAGTCGCCGATTTATGAAAATGACCGATCCGTTTCGCTCAACCCTACTGGTGTATATGCCCTGTTACAGACTTCCTTCTATGATCGATTAGAAGACCTACCCTAAACAGTCTTTCTAGACTCATGGTTGTATTTGGTCAGTATATTGGCTGCACAATTACGTCTTTTTAAGTACTCCATTTTTTTATTACTTATTTCAAACACTTATTCTTATCCTTTAGGTAGATAGCTCTCCCAGGGGTATCTACAGTTCAAGCTCATACTTACACATTGGCTTTTACTGATGCGTAGTGACACTTATTAGTGACACCACAAGAGCAGTCGGGTACGTAGTTTTGTCCTTTCTCAACCTTCCTTAATTTTCCTACCCTCACTTCCACCACCATGCACCAAATTGGGAATGGGATTTAACTTTAATGTTATATTTTGTAATTTGTACCTTATCCTTTATACATTTTGCTGTATTCTTTTTGATTATCTTTTTTTTTCTGTACAATGTTTAATGCAGTTTTACTGAGGAAGGTCTTGTTTAGACCGAAAAATTTATTTGGACTGCAGTAAAATATTATTTTTCTGGCAACAGATTATTTTCTTATATTATATTCCCTACAGTGTATGACTCGGCTTGAACTCTGAACTCCTCCTCCATTGTTCTGTAATATTGCGTACCCCGACTGGTTTTTGACCCTCTGGCTTGTTCATTGACTCCTTTTTCCATCTCACATTTTGGATACCATGCTCCCATCTGGCTTTGACTTTTTGCTCGTCTCTGACCTCATGCTTTGCTCTGGTACTTCATTTCCCTGTTTGTTTCTGGCTTCGGCCTTTCTGACTACTCTGCTACCTCCTGGAGGCAGCCTTCACTTCTGCACCGAAGTGCTACACAGTAAGTGCAACCCTTTTTCCTGTAACATCGCCCCCTTGTGGTGGCTGAGCCAAATGTTCTGCAGTTGCATTACATTATCACTGACCAACTACATTTTAAATGGAGTTCGCACTTTTTTTTCTCTGGTTTGGATCCACTCCATACCTTGGCGGACCAATGGCTAACCTTACTCTGATGATGCAGGAATTTTCTGTGGCGCACAGGACCTTGGTTACTTCTCAGAAGCAGGTGCAGAGGGAGATAGCTGAGACAGTTAAGTTAACTTGGGGGACCTCCTCTGTCAGTAAGTCTGGTGAGGTGACTGACATGTCTCTGCACCCTCCTGAACCTTCGGTGAAACTCCCTGACACTCCTTTGTCAGTAAGTCTGGTGAGGTGACTGACGTGTCTCTGCACTCTCCTAAACCTTCGGTAAAACTCCCTGACACCTTCTCTGGTGAGAGGGACAAGTTCCGTACGTTCAGGGAGGGTTGCAGATTATTATTTTCCCTTAGACCCCGAACTTCAGGTGATGAGAGTCAGCTGGTGGGAATAATTATATCTTTACTGAGGGAGGATCCTCAGTCTTGGAATTTTCCCTTACCCCCGACCGCTCCTGAGAGAATGTCCGTTGATAAGTTTTTTGAGGGTCTGGACCTCATCTATGAAAAACCAGAGTCAGATTGGCAGAGGACACTATTATGGGTTTATCGCAAGGAAAGCTCTCTGCCAAAAGGTACTGTTCGGAATTTTGGAGATGGTCCCTGGAGGTGTCGTGGAATTACTCGGCAATCAGGTGTCCGTTCCGGAGGGGACTTTCTGATCATTTAAAGGATGCTTTGGCTCTTCATCCTCCTCCCTGCTCTCTGTAAGAGACCATTACTCAGGCCGTTCACATTTATCAGAGGTTATGGGAGAGAATAGTCATGCAACGGGAAGCTCCTTTCTTTCCGATTAAACCAAAACCTTCACAACCTGCTGAGCCCATGGAAGTAGGGGCTATCACCTTCAAGGAAAGGGATAGGAGAAGTCGATGGGAAGGCAAACTTTGTTTTTACTGCGGTGCTTCAGGACATTGGAAAAAGGACTGTCCATCCTGTCCTCCTACTACCAAGGTGTCAGGAAATTCCTAAGTCTGGGTAACTACCGAGAAGGTTGCCAGACTCACAGGTACCATTTTCCTCATTCCTTAAAGTACTGTTAAAAGTGGAACATGGTGTAGAGAACTGCTTCACTCCCACTTTGGCCTTTGTGGACTGTGGGTCATCCATGAACCTGATTGACTCTAAATTGGTGGCCAGCTGTAAGTTGGGGACAATTAGGTTGGAGACTCCTATTAAAATCGTGGCCATTGACTCTACACCCCTCACCAAAGATGGGGTTAATTTCATATCTAAAGAGTTTTCACCCTCAAGGTGGGGGCCCTGCACCAGGAGCATATTTCATGTTTTGTCTTGGATAAGCTCCCTGCTGGCCAGGTGTTGGGGTTTCCTTGGTTGCAACTTCATAACCCGTTGATTGACTGGGGGTCCCGGGATATTGTGAAATGAGACCTAATTGTTCTGAAGTTTATCTACTACTATGTCTATTGCAGTAAAGTAAATGGTCAGCACAGCCCAGGGGTAGAGGTGCCTAGAAGTAGGTGCCCAGACCTTGGAATATGGTATAGGATATACTTGGCACACTCCAATGAGTCTGATGCAAGAAAGACTTGCAGACCGAAACGTTTGTGAACATTGTGAATAGTGTATGTATTGTATTAAACACTTTCTTGCATCAGACTCACTGGAGTGTGCCAAGTATATCCTATAACATACTACTATGTCTATGTCATCCATCAGTACGGAGAGTATTCCGGAGTACCTGAAGGACTTTACGGATGTATTCTCAGAAAAAAAGGCTGAGGTTTTGCCACCACACCGCCCATTTGATTGTAGCAGTGATCCTGATGCTAAATTGCCCAAGGCCCGTTTGTATAATTTATCTGGTCCCGAGCATACGGCCATGAAGGAATACATCTCTGAGAGTCTTCGGAAAGGGCACATTCAACCTTCTGTGTCCCCTGTGGCAGCTGGGTTCTTTTTCTTGAAAAAGAAAGATGGTGGTTTACGCACATGCCTCGATTTCTGAGCGTTGAATAAGATCACTGTGAGAAAAACTTACTCTCTCCAACTTATCCCTGATTTTTGCAACCAACAGTCTCGGGCTAAGTGGTTTTCAAATTTGGATCTTCGGGGGGCATATAATCTCATCCGTGTATGAGAATGGGATGAGTGGAAAACTGCATCTTTCACCTCTGAGGGGCTGTTCAAAAATTTTGTTATGCTTTTTGGTTTACCAATGTGCCCGCTGTTTTTCAAAATGTTATCAACCATGTTTTTTTACTTTATTGGGTGCTTTTTGGTAGTGTATCTTGATGATATTCTGGTGTACTCTGTGGAGAAGCAGGCCCACATAGGTAATCTGCATTCAGTTCTCCAGAGACTCCGAGAGAACTGTTTCTTTGCTAAACCGGAGAAATGCTTGTTTTTGGTCCAGGAGTTGTCCTTTCTAAAGGTTCATCTTGTCTGCTGAAGGATTTCGTATGGACCCTACAGTAGAAAGATTCAGGTCATTGTGAACTGGGTTCAACCCAGGGATCTTAAAGGTCTTCAGTGTTTCTTGGGGTTTGCTAATTATTATAGGAAATTTATAAGTGGGTTTTCTCAAATTGTTAAGTGCTCACTGATTTGACCCGAAAGTGGTCTGATATCAAGAATTGACCTGCTCCTGCAGCAGACACATTTTTACGTTAAAGAAGTGTTTCATGTGTGCCCCCGTATTGAGCCATCTGAACCATTTATTGTGGACGTGGACGCCTCAGAGGTGGGGGTGGGGTGGTATTGTTCCAGGGACCTGCTACTTTAACCAACTTAAGATCTTATGCCTTCTTCCCCAAGAAATACTTTTCTGTGGAAAAGAATTATGATGTAGGTAACAGAGTTATTGGCAATTAAGCTAGCATTTGAAGAATGGAGGCATTTTTTTGAGGGGCAGTCCATCGAATCACTGTGTTTTACAGTTCATTAGAATCTGGCTTACATCTAGTATGTCAAGAGGTTGACACCAAGACGGGCGAGATGGTCACTTTTTTTCTCAACGTTTCAATTCTCTATTACCTTTTGGCCTGGTTCTAAAAACGTCAAGTCTGACACCTTATCCCATAGTCTGAACCCGATATCACCTCCTGAACCTCCTTCCTCCATTCTTCAGCATAGTGTGGTAGTTGCTAGGGTGTCCTTGGTCTTGGAGCGAGAGATTCGTGAGGCTCAGCCTCTTGCTCCTTCATCACTGCCAGTTAATAAGCTCTTTGTGCCCATTCAATTTCGTCTCAGGATACTTTGGGAGTTTCATTATTCTGCCCTGAGTGGACATCCTTGAATCTCGGCTACCAGTAAAGCTGTTTCTAGGTTGTTTTGGTGGTCCTTGTTGGCTTCAGATGTGGTTAAGTTCGTGTCGTCCTGTGATGCATGTGCTCATACTAAAAGTACCTAAAGCTGGCTGGCTGGGGAATTGGTGAATTTGCCAACTCCTGACAGACCATGGACTCATCTGTCTATGGATTTTATCACCGATCTTCCTTCTTCTAGTGGTAAAATGGTCATTTGGGTGGTGGTCGAAAGATTTAGAAAGCAGGAGCACTTTGTACCTTTGACAGGTCTACCTAATGCAGAGACATTAGCTAAATTGTTTCTTCAACATGTGATATGGTGCCTGTGAGTGTGGTTTCTGACAGGGGAGTGCAGTTTGTGTCCAAGTTCTGGAGGGCCTTTTGTAAAAGGCTGGGTATCTGTTTGACCTTTTCTTCAGCATATCATCCTGAGTCTAAGGGTACCGTCACACAGTGGCATTTTGATCGCTACGACGGCACGATCCGTGACGCTCCAGCATCGTAACAATATCGCTCCAGCGTCGTAGACTGCTGTCACACTTTGCAATGTACGACGCTGGAGCGATAATTTCATGACGTATGTGCGATGTAGAAGCTGTTGGTTACTATGCACACATCGTATACAATATCGTGCACACCTTTGTTACACCATGCGATCATGCCGCCACAGCGGCACACTAGACGATGAAAGAAAGTTTGAAATGATCTGCTACAACGTACGATTCTCAGCGGGGTCCCTGATCGCAGGAGCGTGTCAGACACAGCGAGATCGCTGGAACGTCACGGATATATCGCTGGAACGTCACAAATCGTGCCGTCGTAGCGATCAAAATGCCACTGTGTGACGGTACAAATAGAGAGAACCAATCAGTCCTTGGAACAAATCTTGCGTTGTTTGACCAGTACCAGCAGGGCGATTGGTATTCCTCTTTGCCTGTGGCTGAATTTGCTTTTAACAATTGCATTAATCAGTCCATGGGTACCTTCCCTTTCTTCTGCAATTATGGGTTTCACTCTCATTTTGGGGAGTTTTCTCAACTGGATTCAAGGTGCCCTAGGGCTGATCTAGCTCTGCAACATTTGGGGGAGGTCTAACGCAAAACTCAAGAAACCTGTAATCAATTTGTGGCCAGGAGAACACTTGTATATCTCCCCCAATATTAAAGTCCAAATCCTCAGGACAGTTCGGGGAGCTCCAAAACACATACAAAACAAGAGAACGGAGCAACAAAATCCCAAAAGACATGATCATAAAATCATACAAATTTTATTAAACCAATATTAACACATTATATCAAAATATATAAATATACAGCAGGCATATAGCCAAGAAAATGGAGTGTGGAGAAAACTGGTGGTATGCTTGGGGACCAGGAGGAAGTAAATTACATTACATCCAGGGTACAGCCAGGGAGATCACCACATCACATTACTGTCTCATAGCGTTATTTCGTGGTTTAAGGGACCTCAATATGAATGTCCATGGCAAAGTATATAATTATGCACTGCCACCCTATCGGTGAGCATAGTCAAACAGGCTTACCCATAGGTCAGGATGACTCCCTCCGGTTAACAAGCAGACCCCCTGACGCGCGTTTCGCCGTCTGCTTTTTCAAAATGGGTGTGTCAATTGGTAGTTCTTCAGGGTTTAAATGGGGAGAAAACCGGAAATAGCGCTGGCGTTCCGGCGCACGCGCACTCGGGACCCGGCCCACCTAACCCTGCCGGTCGTCATCACTGCGAGCGCATAGGCCCCTAGGTATCAGATTACGTGCCAGATATTGGCCCAGAGAGGCCCTGTTCCACCACAGCCTCGTCCTCCTGTACAACAACGACTTTAATCTGCTAATCCTCTCCCCCGAGTCTCCTCCATCTGAAGTTAAAATCCCTCCAGAGTCCTCTTTCAACACCTCCTGTAGCCGGGACAGCCAAGTTTGGTCCCGGGTACGAAAGTCCATTTGTTTAGAGTTTGATGCTGTGAAAAACACAGAAGAATTAGGTCTAACGCAAAACTCAAGAAACCTGTAATCAATTTGTGGCCAGGAGACATGATCATAAAATCATACAAATTTTATTAAACCAATATTAACACATTATATCAAAATATATAAATATACAGCAGGCATATAGCCAAGAAAATGGAGTTTGGAGAAAACTGGTGGTATGCTTGGGGACCAGGAGGAAGTAAATTACATTACATCCAGGGTACAGCCAGGGAGATCACCACATCACATTACTGTCTCATAGCGTTATTTCGTGGTTTAAGGGACCTCAATACGAATGTCCATGGCAAAGTATATAATTATGCACTGCCACCCTATCGGTGAGCATAGTCACTAGCGTGAGTCAAACAGGCTTACCCACGCCTGTTCCTCAGAAACTGGCCAACTGGGATGGCCTTAATTGTGCCTAACCGGCAGGGTTAGGTGGGCCGGGTCCCGAGTGCGCGTGCGCCGGAACGCCAGTGCTATTTCCGGTTTTCTCCCCATTTAAACCCTGAAGAACTACCAATTGACACACCCCTTTTGAAAAAGCAGACAGCGAAACGCGCGTCAGGGGGTCTGCTTGTGAACCGGAGGGAGTCATCCTGACCTATGGGTAAGCCTGTTTGACTCACGCTAGTGACTATGCTCACCGATAGGGTGGCAGTGCATAATTATATACTTTGCCATGGACATTCGTATTGAGGTCCCTTAAACCACGAAATAACGCTATGAGACAGTAATGTGATGTGGTGATCTCCCTGGCTGTACTCTGGATGTAATGTAATTTACTTCCTCCTGGTCCCCAAGCATACCACCAGTTTTCTCAACACTCCATTTTCTTGGCTATATGCCTGCTGTATATTTATATATTTTGATATAATGTGTTAATATTGGTTTAATAAAATTTGTATGATTTTATGATCATGTCTTTTGGGATTTTGTTGCTCCGTTCTCTTGTTTTGTAACATTTGGGGGAGGTGTGGCAGGAGGTTCAGAGGAATATTGGGGAGGTTTAGGGGAGGTATAAATTCTTTGTGGACAAAAGGTGATCTGTGGGGCCAGTATTCCGGATTGGGGATAAGATTTGTTTGTCCACCAGGAATATTAAGCTTAAAGTTCCTTCTGCTAAATTGGAGCCCAAGTTCATTTGCCCTTATGAGATTGCAGAGGTGGTCAATCCTGTAGCCTTCCATTTGCACCTTCACCGAAACTACGGATCCCCAATGTGTTCCATAAGGCTCTTTAGAAACCTTTGCGGTCTTCCTCTGGAGAATCTCCATCTCCTCTGCCACACATTTCAGTGGATGACCCAAAATGAGTATGAGGTGGAATGGATTGCGGACTCTTGCATGGTATGTCGCTCACTCAAGTATCTGGTCCATTGGAGGGGCTACGGTGCAGAGGACCGTTCCTGCATTCTGGTGCAAGGTCCATGTGGAACGGTTGGTCTGGACCTTTCATGCTCTGTATCCTGGAAAGCCTGGGGTCTCGTGCCTCCCTTGAGAGGAGGGTACTGTCATGATCCAGGTCGGGGGTTTGCTTCTTGCTTCTCTTTCCCGGCCTGGTCATGGAGGAGTTAACATTTCCTGCCTCTCTTTTGTTCTTGGGTGGCTATTTATTGGTGCTATTTTAGGTAGCCTTTGTCAGTGATACTTTATGCTTCCTGGCTATAGAAGCTGATCCATATACCCTAGTGATACTTCTGCCTCTGACTTCCCATGTGTGTGTCTGACCTGTTCCTTATCCCTGACTCAGTGTAATTTTGATGATTTCCCTACATTGTATGACTTGGCTTGAACTCTGCCTCCATTTTTTCTGTCTCTGGTACTGCATTTCCCAACCTGCCTTTGACCCTCTGGCTTGTACTTGACTCCTCTTTCCGTTTCATGTTTTGGATACCGCGCTCCCATCTGGCTCTGACTTTTGGCTCATCTCTGACCTTGTGCTTCGCTGTGACCTCTCGTACTTCATCTCCCTGCTTATTGCTGACTTCAGCCTGTCTGACTACTCTGCCGCCTCCGGTTGGCGGCCTGCATTCCTGCACCAAAATGCTACACAGAAAGTGCAACCCTTTTTCCCGTAAAATCATCCCCTGGTGGTGGCTGAGCGCAACTGCTTCGCAGTTTCAGTACAGTATGGCTCTGGGAAGAAGTGAACAAAAAACAAAATCACAAAAAAAGAAAAACCCAAGGTTATGAAGGGGTTAATGGTGTTCTAATCCCACACTATAAAGTAAGCTGTAAAATAGATTAAAACAGCCAATTTTTTACTAACAAAGTAACCTAATATCTTACAAGACTTTTAAAGAGCTTCTGGGTTTTGCTATAAAATCTGAGAGCATTATAGCATATTAGCAGAGAGCCTGGGATTCCAGGGATGTATCACTTACTGGGCTGCTTTGTGCAGTTTTGCTAGAATCCCTGTTTTCCCTGTTGTAGATGTAGCAGTAGTTAGAATGCTGAACTATTTATGACCACCCCACACCTCTGATTGGCATCTCCCCGTGTTTGCATGGGTTTCCTTCAGGTACTCCAGTTTCATCCCACATTCCAAAGACATACTGATTGGGAATTTAAATGGTAAGCCCCATCAGGGACATCGAAGGTAATGTGTGCAAACTGTAAAGTGCTGTGGAATGTGCTAGCGCTGTATAAAAATAAACATTATTATTCTTATTATTACACTGTACATTGTCAGCATGCTATCATTGGTGGGGACGGGGTTACACAGATGAACTGTACTACGTTAAACCCGACACCTGGTCCAGCAGTAATAATCTTCTGCAAATAAAACACTAATTGTATTGGATCAGAAAGCTGCTAAGCAAGTGACAGATTGCTAAAATTAAGGTAACGTGCTCTATAACATGCTGCTGTCATATCAAATAGCAAAAACCTTCTGACAGATTCCCTTTAAGTTGACTGCAGGAGATCCACTTTAACCACTCCCTAATAATGATGTTATTTCAAAATGAATTATCAATATGTCACAAAATGCTGCAGTAAAATTGTGCTCTGCAAAAGAGACCTGATTAATTTCATCTTGTTTTTGAACTTCCACTGACATACCCACTAAAAAATCAGCAGCAAATAGCAATGGGTAAAATAATTAACAACACTATTAGAAAATGTGCCTTATGCTTAATGAGAGTAGGAACATAGAGTCTATAAATGTGCAGTAATTATGTTAACAGTTTAGTTTGCACATGAAATAAGAATTTAAATTGAATTCAAGGCAACAGGAGATAAGGATATAATAAGGTGAAGATAGCAGTAAGAATTAAATTGAAAGGTCAGGGCTTCATAAAACTGATAATTCAGAAGGATTAGCCAATACCTAATCAGAATGACTAAATGAGTGGCATCAGATATTGGGATCCTTCACAAGTTTTATTAACTTATTCAAATTTATGATTTGGTATTGGTGTGCACCACTTTAGTGACTTAAAATCATAAGATTAAAAGTTTTTAATGTACGCCTTTGAAACACTGGCAGAATAAAAATGTTGTCAATTATCACAGTAAAGCCTGCAGAAATGAAAACCAAATGAATTTAAAGTTTTAACACAAATATAAAATAAGTGTGCTTATTGCAATTTTTAGCCATTCAGTTTAATTAATTTGGTCACAGCTTTAACATTACACAGTTAGCAAACACTTTTCATATGCATGAAAGGTCAATAACTTGTGTTTTCATGAGTAGTAAATTCATACATAAGATGAGAACACTTCTTAGGGGTCATTCGAATGTCAGTATAATTCGGTTCTGAGATTGGACCGCAATGTACGTACCGGCCTCAGGTCTCTCGACCCGAGTGTAACACCTTCAAAGAAATGTGTGACGCTTCATAGAAATATATGCAGCTGTCAAACTCGGTTCAGGAGAACAGCAGTCAGTCAGTGCATTGCTGCACGATCTCAGACCAATTGATACGGACAGGACAGGAAATTGGTAGACATTGTCCAGCAGGTGATGAACTTCAAAACATTCTTAGGGTACCGTCACGCAGTGCAATTTTCATCGCTACGACGGCACGATTCGTGACGCTCCAGCATCGTAACAATATCGCTCCAGCGTCGTAGACTGCTGTCACACTTTGCAATGTACGACGCTGGTGCGATAATTTCATGACATATGTGCGATGTAGAAGCCGTTGGTTACTATGCGCACATCGTATACGATATATGTTACACCATGCGATCATGCCGCCACAGCGGGACACGAGACGACGAAAGAAAGTTTCAAACGATCTGCTACGACGTACGATTCTCAGCGGGGTCCCTGATCGCAGGAGCGTGTCAGACACTGCGATATCGTAACTATATCGCTCGAACGTCACGAATCGTGCCGTCGTAGCGATCAAAATTGCACTGTGTGACGGTACCCTTATTCTGCCATACACAGGATGCGCCATTATGAGCTTGAAAAAGACCTGTGATGGGTCGAAACATTGCATTCTGTGTATGGCAGAAGAAGGATGTTATTGACCTGCTTGACAATGTCTACTATTTTCCTGTGCATGTTGTATTCAAGTGAGTTCCTTGGATTTTGGACTCCCCGACACTAAATAAATAACTGATGCAAGATAGCAATATGTAGCAATTAGAAAAAATTGTAGTGATCTTAAAATAAGGTAAGGGATTAACACATGGATATTGGATCCAATTTTCATTTCTGATAATTTCATAACACCATGGTTCTCTAGCAAAAAAAATGTGTAGGGTTGAATAAAATGCATTTGAATTTAAGCTACAAATACATTTTGTTCAAATCTGCAACAATGTCCTGCACTCATCCTAGCACTGTAAAGGAGAAATGTCTTCCCATCTCTGTGACAGCACATGACCAGTGATGTGTTTGTAGAGGGCTGGTTATTTTGATCAGTTTATTCATAAAATCAACCGGTTTCTCCATAAGAGCCATAAAAGAGAAGTGGGCTTCTAAACCAATCCAGTTGTTTTAACCCCTTCACCCCTGAGCCATTTTCCAATTTTCCTTCTTTTTCTCCCCTTCTTCCATGAGCTATAACTTTTTATTATTTATTTTTTCATCAATATAGGCATATGAGGTTTTTTTTTTTGCGGCACGAGTTGTAAATTTGAAAGGCACCATTAACTTTACCATATAGCGTACTGGAAAATGGTAAAGAAAAATGCAGTGCAGTGAAATTTCAAAAAAAGTGCAATTCCACAATAATTGTTTCTGCTTTTTATGTATCATGTTAACTATATGGTAAAACTGACCTGGAAATATTATTCCCCAGGTCAGTAAAAGTATTGAGATATCAAACATGCATGGTTTATTTTGTATTTAAAAAGGTAAAAAAAAAATCAGAACTTTGTTTGAATTTTTTTTAGTGTTTAGCATATCGCCATTTTCCGAAACCCATGTCATTTTCATTTTCGGGATATAGGACTGGGTGATGGCTTATTTTTTTTTATACCATTTTGGGGTAGATACAATGTTTTGATCACCTCATTGCATTTTTTTGCATTGTTGCGGTGACCAAAAAAACATAATTCTGGAGTTTTGATTTATTTTTCTCATTATGCTGTTAACCAATCTTGTTAATTTACTTTAGATTTTGATAGATTGGACATTTCCGTATGCAACGATACCAATTAAGTAGAATGGGCTAGTAAATGATTTACTGGATGGCTACTAGATTATTATATACTTTTTTTTGTTTATCGAATCGACTTAGCTTGTGTTTTATTATTCTCTCCTGGAGCGCCATCTGGGGCTAGTATTTGTTTTATTGGACGTCTACCATTCTCTATACATTCTTTGTTCATTGGACCCACTTACTTTGCTCTGTGCTATTCTCTTCTTGAGCGTGGTCAGTCTATTGAACACTTTATAATGAGCCCAAGGAATAAGTCTATAGCATCTACTATGGGTCAAAATACATCATCTGCTAGCTGTATACTACAGCTGACATTCTGCTGCATCATGAACAGTCAGTATCAGCACAGATAATGGCTGTTTAAATCCCTAGATGCTGTTGTTGATTAACACAGCAGCATCTATATGGGTAACAGAGAGAGGATTCTTCTTTAACCACAATGCGATTATGTAGCCCTAATTGTTGATATGGCAATGCTTGACTGAGCAATGGAAACAGAGTCTCCTCGTTAAGATAACCTAAACTAAGGATGTTTGCTTGCAAAAATTGTAATTTTTCAATACAGGTTGCATTAATTCTTAGAAACACTTGAAGAGTGAATAAACTTCCTCACAGCAGTTTTAAATATTTTGAGCTGTGTGGATCACTATTTTATTTTTTTATTATAAATTTCCTCAAAATTACTTCAAAGCTAAATAAGTCCATAAACAATTAGCAAATTAACTTGAAAAATTAAAAAAAAAAATGCTGCTTAATTTTTAACCCTTGTAAAATCTTAGAAAAATGAAAGGAATGTTAAAAAATGATGCTGCCATAAATTTAAAATAAGGTAAATCATATGTCTAAACTTTTTTTTAGTAATATAGTTATTTTCTTTAAGAGTATAAATATTCTATTTTTGGAAATTGCAAATTATTCTAAATATTATTCAAATATCTGATAGATGTTTGCCTTTATTTATAAAACGAACTTTAGCACTAACATAAAGTACAGTGTGTCACAAATAATAATAAAAAAATGTTAAAACATTTCACACAAAGCTACTCAGATTTGAGTAATTGGGCTTGGTCAATAAAGGGTTAAGATTGGTCTATCAACTTTGACCCTAGGCAGCTGCTTTTAGTCATTGACTTTAAGCTGCGCCTTTAATTCTCTTTGCTTGAGTAACTCATCATGTAGATAAAATAAAACTCATTTTCTTCAAATGTCTGTCAATATAACTTTATTTGATAACAAATGAATGCAACTCAAATGATCTTTTTTGTTTCCCCCCTGCAATAAGCTTAGACACTTATTAAAAGAAACAGTATGGCCTTCAGCCTAACTACCTGTGAGATAATTAACTTTGCAGATTTACTTAGGTGAAGAGGTTGGATGAGCATCTAGATCAGAATCAGAGAGGAAGCAGAATAAAACACTATGCTCTGACTAAAACTACCTGGGCATGTCCCATGTTAAATGGTTTGTTTTAAATGCTTCCCCTTTGGCATGCAGCTATTTAGATTCTTTTTGGCATCCCTGAACCTTTTTTGTCAGGTAATTAATTAAAGGAGCATCTAATTAACCCAACATTGAACTTACATAAAATCATTAGCAGCAGCAGAAAGCCCTATGGGTGCTGTTTCTTTCATATTAGAGAAGAAAATGTACCAGGGACATGACATGTCTTAATCAAAAACATATATAGGTGTCATTTAAATGTCAGATTTTTTGATCTATTAGTTTATTATTATTATCCAGTGCATGATAGAATTGCAATTGTTGATCAATATTCAAAAGGTTATTTAACAGAATGTTAATACCACTCCTGTTTATTTTTATTGTGCATTTCTCTTTATTGCACACTTCTCTTACCAGTAAAATGTCAAAGGAAAACACCTGCAGTATTGGTTATTTTGAAGGAGTAGGCACTACCAGTTCGATTAACTTATACGATGCAAATGCTGTAGAAAAGGACATGAACCACACATCTAAAAATCATAAGTGGATCTAAAGCCCCCAAGCAAAACATGAGGTTCTTGGTCCAACATTCTGATCAGACTGTATGAAACTCACTGCCCCATCACCGACTCTCAATGGGTCTCTAACTTCTTTAGCCTTAAAGCCTTGTCAACCATAACTGCAGCAACAATGCGCGACCTGGTCCTTCACAGTACCCATGCTGAAAGGGTGAGTCCCCAAGACTGCAGGCTACACAACCTCACAGGCAAACCACCACAGCAACAATGGCCACCACACAGCACCAACACCAAGTGAAAGTATCTGGAAAACTCACATTCCGCAAGCTCTCAGACTGTGATCCTACACTTTGATAATATCTAGTTATAGGGATCAAAACAGAGGATGGAGTGCTTCAACTCCATATTGTCCTTGTGAAGAAATAGTAATGAAAGTTACAAGAAGGATTAAAATTTAAGTTGCTTTATTTCTTGTAAGAGCAGATGTAGTAAAATGCTAATTATGAATTTTCAATCAGAAAAAAAGCAATAAATCCCAGTCATGATGTAAGTCCCTTAAGTTTAAAGGAGTTCTTCATACATGTGATAAAATAGAACCTGATCATGTAATTCAAATGTCCTAGTGGTGCCTAAGGATGGGTTGAAGTCTGAAGAAACATTTCTCCCAAGACTTGTGTCTCAACTGACAAACAAGCAATATCAAAAGCATACATTCCTCCGTTATGTGTCGGGGAAGGACTGTGACATAAGAAGAAATAAGTTTTCTCACTTACTTGCTAATAATAGGCAGAGAGAAGACAAGTCTGGCGTCGCCCCTTATTAAGTTATCCTTGAGTTATTCCATGAGATTGAAAGGTATCTCTCTATGTACACAAATGTGGAATAGGAGAATCCTCTAAATCAAGGTGCCAGGGGCAGTCTCAGACTAGTCTTTCAGTTTTTTCATTACTTGACAAACATTTTGGGCAACACTAACCACGGTCTCCCAGACACTGTTTGAAATTGGAGAGGAAAGACACAATATTTTGTGATACCAGTTTTCTGGTGTAAACATCTTGATGAATCAAAGCCTTAGGGTACCGTCACACAGTGAAATTTTGATCGCTACGACGGCACGATTCGTGACGTTCGAGCGATATATCTGTGACGTTCGAGCGATATCGCAATGTCTGACACGCTCCTGCGATCAGGGACCCCGCTGAGAATCGTACGTCGTAGCAGATCGTTTGAAACTTTCTTTCGTCGTCTAGTGTCCCGCTGTGGCGGCATGATCGCATGGTGTAACATATATCGTATATGATGTGCGCATAGTAACCAACGGCTTCTACATCGCACATACGTCATGAAATTATCGCTCCAGCGTCGTACATTGCAAAGTGTGACAGCAGTCTACGACGCTGGAACGATATTGTTACGACGCTGGAGCGTCACAGATCGTACCGTTGTAGCGATCAAAATTTCACTGTGTGACGGTACCCTTAGTCTTTTGTGTTTGTTCTTAGAGTGCTAAATTAGCAAAGCAAACTGTACAGAAAAATAGTTTTTGCATTGTCATTTACAGAGAGATATACAGTAACTTGTTTATTTTTTTGGTAAGGCTTACGTTCACATTAGCGTTCCGCTAATGTGCGTCGCTGTTGCGTCGGCGACGCAGCGGTGACGCAGCGGCGACGCGCCCCTATGTTTAACATGGGGGACGCGTGCGTTTTCTTTGTTGCGTTTTCCGACACGTGCGTCTTTTTCGACGCTAGCGTCGGACGCAGGAAAATGCAACAAGTTGCATTTTTCATGCGTCCGATTTTCGTCAAAAAACGACGCACGCGTCGCTAAACGCAGCGTTTTTGCATGCGTTTTTGGTGCGTCGTGCGTTGCGTCGCCGTTGCGTCGCCGACGCACCGGCGCGCAACGCTAATGTGAACGTAGCCTAAAGCTGAACATTTTCAGAAGCACATCAAGAATTACTGCAAGGTTTCCCAAGTAATCTTCATGCCAATATTGAGAAATGAATCAGATCTCTACTAACCCCTGTAGGGATTTCACTCACTCGGGTGCGACGTCTAAGACTCAGGAGGCACGTTTCTTGAAAAGTTCATAGGGTTTATTGCATCATAAACCACGTGGCGAAATAACAGAAAACAAATAGCCTTTGGCTCAGGAAAAGAAAAACAAATGTCCAGTCCTTCCGGCTCAGTCCTGGAGCCTTGACACACACAGGAGGGTTTCACCTCCTCACATATCTATCTGTGTTAAGCATTAGGCTTTCTTTTATATGTCTAACCACACCCAGAACCCATCACATGACCAGACATGTGGTTGTGACATCACCACAGGTCCTGAAACACATATAGGTAGCTATGGTTACATCACAGCAGCAAGCCATCTATAAGACACATATCTCCCATCGATTAGACATCCTTTAGCCACGCTACATACCTCCCCCCTCTGCCTATAGCCGTGGGGCTTGGCACTTTCCCCCACTAGACAAGGGATTCTTGACAGGGCATCAGCATTACCGTGCAGCTTTCCGGCCCTATGTTCCACATGGAAACAGAAGTCCTGCAGGGCTAAGAACCAACGGGTGACCCTAGCATTTCTAGCCTTCGTTTCCCTCATCCATCTAAGTGGGGCATGGTCGGATATCAGTCTAAATTTACGTCCCAGCAAATAGTACCGTAATGTGTCGACTGCCCATTTTATGGCCAAGCACTCCTTTTCAACGACTGAGTAGTTCTTTTCAGACGAGGACAGCTTCCTACTCAGATAGAGAACAGGATGCTCCTCTCCATGTAGTTCTTGGGAAAGGACTGCTCCCACCCCAACATCTGAGGCATCTGTCTGAAGAATAAACTCTTTCTTGAAGTTTGGGGCCATCAGAACGGGTTGCTTACATAAAGCCTCTTTCATTTCTTGGAAGGCTGAATCTGTTTCTTCGGACCACTTAACCATTACTGATTTTGTCTCTTTTAGCAGGTCAGTCAGAGGCGCCGCCATTGTGGCGAAGTTTGGGATGAACCTCCTGTAATATCCCACGATTCCCAGGAAGGCTTTAACTTGCTTCTTGGAAACTGGTTTTGGCCATGTTTGAATTGCCTCCACTTTACTGATTTGGGGTTTTATTTCTCCATGACCCACTATGTATCCAAGGTACTTAGCCTCTTCTTTACCCAATGCACACTTCTTCGGGTTTATTGTAAATCCGGCCTCTCTTATAGCATCAAACACCGCTTGGACTTTCTCCAGATGACTCTCCCAGTCCGGGCTAAAGATGACGATATCATCTAGGTACGCAGCAGCGTATGCTGTTATGTTTGCTAATGACAGGTGTTATGAAGGCAATCCAGAAACACAGTGTGCTTAGCGATCAGAGCGCACACAGTGATCTGACAAATACCCAAAAATACAAGAACGAGCTCTGAGACGTGGAAACTCTGTAGACTGCACACCTGATCCTATCCTAAACACAACTAAAAGCGGCTGTGGATTGCGCCTAACAACTACCTAGGCAACTCGGCACAGCCTAAGAAACTAGCTAGCCTGAAGATAGAAAAATAGGCCTGACTTGCCCCAGAGAAATTCCCCAAAGGAAAAGGCAGCCCCCCACATATAATGACTGTGAGTACGATGAAAAGACAAAACGTAGGGATGAAATAGATTCAGCAAAGTGGGGCCCGATATTCTAGGACAGAGCGAGGACAGTAAAGCGAACTTTGCAGTCTACAAAACACCCTAAAGCAAAACCACGCAAAGGGGGCAAAAAAAAACCCACCGTGCCGAACTAACGGCACGGCGGTACACCCTTTGCGTCTCAGAGCTTCCAGCAAAACAAAAGACAAGCTGGACAGAAAAAAAGCAACAAAAAAGCAAAAAGCACTTAGCTATACAGAGCAGCAGGTCACAGGAACAATCAGGAGAAGCTCAGATCCAACATTGAAACATTGACAAGGAGCAAGGATAGCAGCATCAGGCGGAGTTAAGTAATGAAGCAGTTAACGAGCTCACCAGAACACCTGAGGGAGGAAGCTAAGAAGCTGCAGTACCACTTGTGACCACAGGAGTGAATTCAGCCACAGAATTCACAACAGTACCCCCCCCTTGAGGAGGGGTCACCGAACCCTCACCAGAGCCCCCAGGCCGACCAGGATGAGCCGCATGAAAGGCACGAACAAGATCGGAAGCATGAACATCAGAGGCAAAAACCCAGGAATTATCTTCCTGAGCATAACCCTTCCATTTAACCAGATACTGGAGTTTCCGTCTAGAAACACGAGAATCCAAAATCTTCTCCACAATATACTCCAATTCCCCCTCCACCAAAACCGGGGCAGGAGGCTCAACAGATGGAACCATAGGTGCCACGTATCTCCGCAACAACGACCTATGTAATACATTATGTATGGAAAAGGAGTCTGGGAGGGTCAAACGAAAAGACACAGGATTGAGAACCTCAGAAATCCTATACGGACCAATAAAATGAGGTTTAAATTTAGGAGAGGAAACCTTCATAGGAATATGACGAGAAGATAACCAAACCAGATCCCCAACACGAAGTCGGGGACCCACACGGCGTCTGCGATTAGCGAAAAGTTGAGCTTTCTCCTGGGACAAGATCAAATTGTCCACTACCTGAGTCCAGATCTGCTGCAACCTATCCACCACAGAATCCACACCAGGACAGTCCGAAGACTCAACCTGTCCTGAAGAGAAACGAGGATGGAACCCAGAATTGCAAAAAAATGGAGAAACCAAGGTAGCCGAGCTGGCCCGATTATTAAGGGCGGACTCAGCCAACGGCAAAAAGGACACCCAATCATCCTGGTCTGCAGAAACAAAACATCTCAGATATGTTTCCAAGGTCTGATTGGTTCGTTCGGTCTGGCCATTAGTCTGAGGATGGAAAGCCGAGGAAAAGGATAGGTCAATGCCCATCCTACCACAAAAGGCTCGCCAAAACCTTGAAACAAACTGGGAACCTCTGTCAGAAACAATATTCTCAGGAATGCCATGCAACCGAACCACATGCTGAAAGAACAAAGGTACCAAATCAGAGGAGGAAGGCAATTTAGCCAAGGGCACCAGATGGACCATTTTAGAAAAGCGATCACAGACCACCCAAATGACTGACATCTTTTGAGAAACGGGAAGGTCAGAAATGAAATCCATTGAAATATGTGTCCAAGGCCTCTTTGGGACCGGCAAGGGCAAAAGCAACCCACTGGCACGAGAACAGCAGGGCTTAGCCCTAGCACAAATCCCACAGGACTGCACAAAAGTACGTACATCCCGTGACAGAGATGGCCACCAGAAGGATCTAGCCACTAACTCTCTGGTACCAAAGATTCCAGGATGACCAGCCAACACCGAACAATGAAGTTCAGAGATAAGTTTATTAGTCCACCTATCAGGGACGAACAGTTTCTCTGCTGGACAACGATCAGGTTTATTCGCCTGAAATTTTTGCAGCACCCGCCGCAAATCAGGGGAGATGGCAGACACAATGACTCCTTCCTTGAGGATACCCGCTGGCTCAGATAAACCCGGAGAGTCGGGCACAAAACTCCTAGACAGAGCATCCGCCTTCACATTTTTAGAGCCCGGAAGGTACGAAATCACAAAGTCGAAGCGGGCAAAAAATAACGACCAACGGGCCTGTCTAGGATTCAAGCGCTTGGCAGACTCGAGATAAGTCAAGTTCTTATGATCAGTCAATACCACCACGCGATGCTTAGCTCCTTCAAGCCAATGACGCCACTCCTCGAATGCCCACTTCATGGCCAGCAACTCTCGATTGCCCACATCATAATTACGCTCAGCGGGCGAAAACTTCCTGGAAAAGAAAGCACATGGTTTCATCACTGAGCAATCAGAACCTCTCTGTGACAAAACCGCCCCTGCTCCAATCTCAGAAGCATCAACCTCGACCTGGAACGGAAGAGAAACATCTGGCTGACACAACACAGGGGCAGAACAAAAACGACGCTTCAACTCCTGAAAAGCTTCCACAGCAGCAGAAGACCAATTAACCAAATCAGCACCCTTCTTGGTCAAATCGGTCAATGGTTTGGCAATGCTAGAAAAATTACAGATGAAGTGACTATAAAAATTAGCAAAGCCCAGGAACTTTTACAGACTTTTCAGAGATGTCGGCTGAATCCAATCCTGGATGGCTTGGACCTTAACTGGATCCATCTCGATAGTAGAAGGGGTAAAGATGAACCCCAAAAATGAAACTTTCTGCACACCGAAGAGACACTTTGATCCCTTCACAAACAAAGAGTTAGCACGCAGGACCTGAAAAACCATTCTGACCTGCTTCACATGAGACTCCCAATCATCTGAGAAGATCAAAATGTCATCCAAGTAAACAATCAGGAATTTATCCAGATACTCACGGAAGATGTCATGCATAAAAGACTGAAACACAGATGGAGCATTGGCAAGTCCGAACGGCATCACTAGATACTCAAAATGACCCTCGGGCGTATTGAATGCAGTTTTCCATTCATCTCCTTGCCTGATTCTCACCAGATTATACGCACCACGAAGATCTATCTTAGTGAACCAACTAGCCCCCTTAATCCGAGCAAACAAGTCAGATAACAATGGCAAGGGATACTGAAATTTAACAGTGATCTTATTAAGAAGGCGGTAATCAATACACGGTCTCAGCGAACCATCCTTCTTGGCTACAAAGAAGAACTCTGCTCCCAGTGGTGATGACGATGGGCGAATATGTCCCTTCTCCAGGGATTCCTTCACATAACTGCGCATAGCGGCGTGTTCGGGCACGGATAAATTAAATAATCGACCTTTAGGGAATTTACTACCAGGAATCAAATTGATAGCACAATCACAATCCCTATGCGGAGGTAGAGCATCGGACTTGGGCTCTTCAAATACATCCTGATAATCAGACAAGAACTCTGGGACCTCAGAAGGGGTGGATGACGAAATCGACAAAAATGGAACATCACCATGTACCCCCTGACAACCCCAGCTGGATACCGACATGGAATTCCAATCCAATACTGGATTATGGGTTTGTAGCCATGGCAACCCCAACACGACCACATCATGCAGATTATGCAACACCAGAAAGCGAATAACTTCCTGATGTGCAGGAGCCATGCACATGGTCAGCTGGGCCCAGTATTGAGGTTTATTCTTGGCCAAAGGTGTAGCATCAATTCCTCTCAATGGAATAGGACACCGCAAAGGCTCCAAGAAAAACCCACAACGTTTAGCATAATCCAAATCCATCAGATTCAGGGCAGCGCCCGAATCCACAAACGCCATGACAGAAAACGACGACAAAGAGCATATCAAGGTAATGGACAGAAGGAATTTGGACTGTACAGTACCAATGACGGCAGACCTAGCGGACCGCTTAGTGCGCTTAGGACAATCAGAAATAGCATGAGTGGAATCACCACAGTAGAAACACAGACCATTCAGACGTCTGTATTCCTGCCGTTCAACTCTAGTCATAGTCCTATCGCACTGCATAGGCTCAGGTTTAACCTAAGGCAGTACCGCCAAATGGTGCACAGATTTACGCTCGCGCAAGCGTCGACCGATCTGAATGGCCAAAGACAAAGACTCATTCAAACCAGCAGGCATAGGAAATCCCACCATGACATCCTTAAGAGCCTCAGAGAGACCCTTTCTGAACAAAGCTGCCAGCGCAGATTCATTCCACTGAGTGAGTACTGACCATTTCCTAAATTTCTGACAATTTACTTCTATATCATCCTGACCCTGGCACAAAGCCAGCAAATTTTTCTCAGCCTGATCCACTGAATTAGGCTCATCGTACAGCAATCCGAGCGCCAGGAAAAACGCATCGACACTACTCAATGCAGGGTCTCCTGGCGCAAGAGAAAATGCCCAGTCTTGAGGGTCGCCGCGCAAAAAAGAAATAATAATCAAAACCTGTTGAATAGGATTACCAGAAGAATGAGGTTTCAAGGACAGAAATAGCTTACAATTATTTTTGAAACTTAGAAACTTAGTTCTATCTCCAAAAAACAAATCAGGAATAGGAATTCTTGGTTCTAACATAGATTTCTGATCAATAGTATCTTGAATTTTTTGTACATTTATAATGAGATTATCCATTGAAGAGCACAGACCCTGAATATCCATGTCCACACCTGTGTCCAGAATCACCCAAATGTCTAGGGGAAAAAAAAAAAAGTGAACACAGAGCAGGAAAAAAAAAAAAAAATGATGTCAGAACTTTTTCTTTCCCTCTATTGAGAATCATTAGTTAGGCTCCTTGTACTGTTATGTTTGCTAATGACAGGTGTTATGAAGGCAATCCAGAAACACAGTGTGCTTAGCGATCAGAGCGCACACAGTGATCTGACAAATACCCAAAAATACAAGAACGAGCTCTGAGACGTGGAAACTCTGTAGACTGCACACCTGATCCTATCCTAAACACAACTAAAAGCGGCTGTGGATTGCGCCTAACAACTACCTAGGCAACTCAGCACAGCCTAAGAAACTAGCTAGCCTGAAGATAGAAAAATAGGCCTAACTTGCCCCAGAGAAATTCCCCAAAGGAAAAGGCAGCCCCCCACATATAATGACTGTGAGTAAGATGAAAAGACAAAACGTAGGGATGAAATAGATTCAGCAAAGTGGGGCCCGATATTCTAGGACAGAGCGAGGACAGTAAAGCGAACTTTGCAGTCTACAAAAAACCCTAAAGCAAAACCACGCAAAGGGGGCAAAAAAAAAAACCACCGTGCCGAACTAACGGCACGGCGGTACACCCTTTGCGTCTCAGAGCTTCCAGCAAAACAAAAGACAAGCTGGACAGAAAAAAAGCAACAAAAAAGCAAAAAGCACTTAGCTATACAGAGCAGCAGGTCACAGGAACAATCAGGAGAAGCTCAGATCCAACACTGAAACATTGACAAGGAGCAAGGATAGCAGCATCAGGCGGAGTTAAGTAATGAAGCAGTTAACAAGCTCACCAGAACACCTGAGGGAGGAAGCTCAGAAGCTGCAGTACCACTTGTGACCACAGGAGTGAATTCAGCCACAGAATTCACAACAGTATGCCTTGTGGGATGCAAGGACTCTATCCATAGCCCTTTGGAAAGTGGCCGGAGCTCCCTGTAGGCCAAATGGCATCCGGACATACTGGAAGCATCCATCTGGTGTAGAAAACACCGTCTTCTCCTTGGCTTCCTGTGCCATGGGGATCTGCCAATACCCCTTCGTCAAATCCAAGGTGGTAATGTACCTGGTGGGCCCAAGCCTTTCGATGAGCTCATCAACGCGGGGCATGGGATATGCATCGAACTTGGAGACCTCATTCAACTTCCGATAGTCGTTGCAAAATCTCCACTCCCCATCAGGTTTTGGGACCAGGACAATTGGGCTCGACCAACCGCTCTTGGATTCCTCAATGACTCCAAGCTTCAACATACGCTCCACTTCCTTGGAGACTATTTCTTGACGGGCCTCAGGAATTCTATAGGGCTTCACGTTCACGCGCACATGGGGCTCTGTCAGGACCTCATGCTCTATGACCTTCGTGTACCCAGGCAACTCGGAAAACAGGTCCCTGTTTTTCTGGAGTAACTCCCGGCATTGCTGTTTCTGGGACTCCGATAGCGTCTCCGCTATAGTAACCGCTCCAACCTCCTCTTCTGGGTTGCTTAACAACGATGGAGTTACTGTCGGCTCTCTATCTTGCCACGGCTTGATAAGGTTGACATGGTATACTTGGAATGGTTTCCGTCTTCCTAGTTGGTGAATTTTATAGTTTACTTCACCAAGTTTCTCGATGACCTCATATGGCCCTTGCCATTTGGCCAAGAACTTACTTTCCACCGTCGGAACCAACACAAGAACTCGGTCTCCCGGATTGAACTGCCTCACTCTTGCAGACCGGTTGTAGACCCTGGCCTGAGCTTCTTGTGCCTGGAGGAGGTGCTCTTTCACGATAGGCATCACCTTTGCAATCCTCTGCTGCATCAGGGCCACATGCTCAATGACGCTTCTGTGGGGCGTGACTTCGGCTTCCCAGGTTTCCTTGGCTATATCCAGGAGTCCTCGCGGATGTCGGCAATATAGAAGCTCAAATGGTGAGAACTAGAGTTGAACGACCTTGACCTTTTTAGAGTCGAGCCGGGTTTCGCGAAACCCGACTATCTCAAAAGTCGGGTCGAGTGAAATCGGCCGATTATGACGTAAAGTCGGGATCGACCGAAACACGAAACCCAATGCAAGTCAATGGGGCAGCATAGTCGGCAGTGAGTGGGGGCCAGGAAAACACCTAGAGTGCCCATTTTAATGTCAAAACCATCCATTCTTCTTAATGAAGCTTGTCAAGCGTAATTTACCTTATAATAATTGGAAGGCATTTGAAATTGGGGGTCATTTGGCTAAAGTTGTGTGGGGTAGGGCTGGTTCAAGTAATTAGTGGGCCCAGGAAATCTGGACCACGTCACGGCAGTGGAGCAGGGAGAGGTAAGTATTTCAACTTTGCAAGTGCTGTGATCCTGAGCAAGCAGGGGGGGCCCACTTGTTGGCATTGGCACTGGCACAGGGCCCCTCAAAGTACAGCGGTGTGTTTGCACGGCGGGGCCGCCTCCCACCGGCAGCAACACTTTTGCGTACTATGAGAGGCCCTGTGCCAGTGACGTCGCCAACTAGTATTCCTCCCCCCACCTGATGAAGGAACCTGCACTTTCATCTGCACCTTCCTCTTTGTCCCCGTGTAAGGTGGTATGGTATGCGGGAAGAGCAACCTGACTTTCAGCAGGGTCACAATGTTGTTGTGTAGCATGCACGGGGAATGTTGCGTTATGGGTCAATGTACCAGCAGACTCATCTATCACTGGCTGGGCAATGGGCACGATGAAGTGGAAACACAGATATAGGCCCAAAGAATAAAGTGGGCTAAATGCAGTTCAAAATTGGTAACACAGGAATAACCAGGGGGCATTGCAGTGGAGGACAACTGGAATGAGAGGCTGACACAGAGAGTAGGGCCAAATCTGTAAGTAGTCGAAATGCAGTTCAAAATTGGCAACCGTAGTAAACAGGCGGCACAGCTTTGTTCAGTGGAGGAGAACAGCAAGGAGTGGCAGACACCGATAGTAGGCCCCAACCCAACTAGTAGGCCAAATGCAGTCTAACATTAACAACTACTTAACGAGAGCCTGAAAATGGAATTTCAGGACAGGAAACCAGGAGAACAGCAAGGAGTGGCAGACACCGATAGTAGGCCCCAAACCAACTAGTACGCCAAATGCAGTTGTTCCATTTAACCACAATTTAATGAGAGCCTGAAGATAGAAGCTCAGGAAAGGCAACCTGGGGAACACCTTGGAGTGTAACACACCATTCTCTCCACCCCATACCCATTTTGTAGGCCTAATGCAGTGTACTTTTCTACAACTACTAAACGAGAGTCGGAAGACCGAAGCAATGGCAAGGAAACCTGGGGAACACCTTGGAGTGTAACACACCATCTCTCTCCACCCCATACCCAATTTGTAGGCCTAATGCAGTGTAGTTTCCAAGAACTACTAAACGAGAGCCGGAAGATCGAAGCTCAGGAAAGGCAACCTGGGGAACACCTTGGAGTGTAACACACCCTCTCTCTACACCCCATACCCAATTTGAAGGCCTAATGCAGTGTAGTTTCCAAGAACTACTAAACGAGAGCCGGAAGATCGAAGCTCAGGAAAGGCAACCTGGGGAACACCTTGGAGTGTAACACACCCTCTCGCTACACCCCATACCCAATTTGAAGGCCTAATGCAGCGTAGTTTCCAACAACTACTAAACGAGAGCCGGAAGATCGAAGCTCAGGAAAGGCAACCTGGGGAACACCTTGGAGTGTAACAAACCCTCTCTCTACACCCCATACCCAATTTGTAGGCCTAATGCAGCGTAGTTTCCGACAACTACTAAACGAGAGCATGAAGATCGAAGCTCAGGAAAGGCAACCTGGGGAACACCTTGGAGTGTAACACACCCTCTCTCTACACCCCATACCCAATTTGAAGGCCTAATGCAGTGTAGTTTCCAAGAACTACTAAACGAGAGCCGGAAGATCGAAGCTCAGGAAAGGCAACCTGGGGAACACCTTGGAGTGGAACACACCATCTCTCTACACCCCATACCCAATTTGAAGGCCTAATGCAGCGTAGTTTCCAACAACTACTAAACAGCACGGTGGCGCAGTGGTTAGCACTGCAGCCTTGCAGCGCTGGGGTCCTGGGTTCTAATCCCTCCTTGGACAACATCTGCAAAGAGTTTGTATGTTCTCTCCGTGTTTGCGTGGGTTTCCTCCGGGCACTCCGGTTTCCTCCCACATTCCAAAGACATACTGATAGGGATTCTAGATTGTGAGCCCCATCGGGGACAGTGATGATAATGTGTGAAAAACTGTAAAGCGCTGCGGAATATGTTAGCGCTATATAAAAAAAAAATAAAAATAAAGAAACGAGAGCCGGAAGATCGAAGCTCAGGAAAGGCAACCTGGGGAACACCTTGGAGTGTAACACAACGTCTCTCTACACCACGGAAGGGCTGATTCTTAGGAAGGAAGGCTGTTGGAAATAAGCATTGCGCGTCCGAGGGTGATTATATTCTTATTAGGTATACACTCACCCTCGGACGCGCCCTGCTTCTTTATTTGGAATGAATGTTTATTTGCAATGTGGTGTTGACTTTCTCTATTATTTTGGTAATTAATGATTTTATTATTTTCATTGCATCTTCTCGGCAATAATATAAAGAAGACGCGACAGGACAACACTCGGTGGATGCCATATGTGTGTTTTCAATTTAAAAAACCTTTCAGTTAACTACTTGCAGGAGAAAGTAATTGTAGCTGGTGGCCATTTTTAGTACTGTACCAGATTTTAGTTGTGTGTTTGTTTTTAATGTTAAAATGTCTGCATTTGATATCTCTCCAGTATTTTCTTTTTTGTAAGCAAAATACTTATTTTTATATTTTCTGATGTTGGTTCCAGGGGTACACGGGCAGCAGTGCCCTGGTCAGTGTAGTAGTAGTTGAAAGAATGGACCGCAGACAGACATCGAAGGCCTAAAATAAAAAAATTGGGCTGGCTGTAGGCAATTTTAAATTGGTTCCAGGGGTACACGGGCAGCAGTGGTGTGGTCAGTGGAGGCCTAGTGGAAGGAGTGACCGCAGACAGGCATCGAAGGCCTAAAATAATAACACATGGCTGTAGGCAATTTTAAATTGGTTCCAGGGGTACACGGGCAGCAGTGACCTGGTCAGTGTAGTAGTAGTTGAAAGAATGGACCGCAGACAGGCATCGAAGGCCTAAAATAAAAAAATTGGGCTGGCTGTAGGCAATTTTAAATTGGTTCCAGGGGTACACGGGCAGCAGTGGTGTGGTCAGTGGAGGCCTAGTGGAAGGAGTGACCGCAGACAGGCATCGAAGGCCTAAAATAATAACACATGGCTGTAGGCAATTTTAAATTGGTTCCAGGGGTACACGGGCAGCAGTGACCTGGTCAGTGTAGTAGTAGTTGAAAGAATGGACCGCAGACAGGCATCGAAGGCCTAAAATAAAAAAATTGGGCTGGCTGTAGGCAATTTTAAATTGGTTCCAGGGGTACACGGGCAGCAGTGGTGTGGTCAGTGGAGGCCTAGTGGAAGGAGTGACCGCAGACAGGCATCGAAGGCCTAAAATAATAACACATGGCTGTAGGCAATTTTAAATTGGTTCCAGGGGTACACGGGCAGCAGTGACCTGGTCAGTGTAGTAGTAGTTGAAAGAATGGACCGCAGACAGGCATCGAAGGCCTAAAATAAAAAAATTGGGCTGGCTGTAGGCAATTTTAAATTGGTTCCAGGGGTACACGGGCAGCAGTAGTGTGGTCAGTGGAGGCCTAGTGGAAGGAGTGACCGCAGACAGGCATCGAAGGCCTAAAATAATAACACATGGCTGTAGGCAATTTTAAATTGGTTCCAGGGGTACACGGGCAGCAGTGACCTGGTCAGTGTAGTAGTAGTTGAAAGAATGGACCGCAGACAGGCATCGAAGGCCTAAAATAAAAAAATTGGGCTGGCTGTAGGCAATTTTAAATTGGTTCCAGGGGTACACGGGCAGCAGTGGTGTGGTCAGTGGAGGCCTAGTGGAAGGAGTGACCGCAGACAGGCATCGAAGGCCTAAAATAATAACACATGGCTGTAGGCAATTTTAAATTGGTTCCAAGGGTACACGGGCAGCAGTGACCTGGTCAGTGTAGTAGTAGTTGAAAGAATGGACTGCAGACAGGCATCGAAGGCCTAAAATAAAAAAATTGGGCTGGCTGTAGGCAATTTTAAATTGGTTCCAGGGGTACACGGGCAGCAGTAGTGTGGTCAGTGGAGGCCTAGTGGAAGGAGTGACCGCAGACAGGCATCGAAGGCCTAAAATAATAACACATGGCTGTAGGCAATTTTAAATTGGTTCCAGGGGTACACGGGCAGCAGTGACCTGGTCAGTGTAGTAGTAGTTGAAAGAATGGACCGCAGACAGGCATCGAAGGCCTAAAATAAAAAAATTGGGCTGGCTGTAGGCAATTTTAAATTGGTTCCAGGGGTACACGGGCAGCAGTGGTGTGGTCAGTGGAGGCCTAGTGGAAGGAGTGACCGCAGACAGGCATCGAAGGCCTAAAATAATAACACATGGCTGTAGGCAATTTTAAATTGGTTCCAGGGGTACACGGGCAGCAGTGACCTGGTCAGTGTAGTAGTAGTTGAAAGAATGGACCGCAGACAGGCATCGAAGGCCTAAAATAAAAAAATTGGGCTGGCTGTAGGCAATTTTAAATTGGTTCCAGGGGTACACGGGCAGCAGTGGTGTGGTCAGTGGAGGCCTAGTGGAAGGAGTGACCGCAGACAGGCATCGAAGGCCTAAAATAATAACACATGGCTGTAGGCAATTTTAAATTGGTTCCAGTGGTACACGGGCAGCAGTGACCTGGTCAGTGTAGTAGTAGTTGAAAGAATGGACCGCAGACAGGCATCGAAGGCCTAAAATAAAAAAATTGGGCTGGCTGTAGGCAATTTTAAATTGGTTCCAGGGGTACACGGGCAGCAGTGGTGTGGTCAGTGGAGGCCTAGTGGAAGGAGTGACCGCAGACAGGCATCGAAGGCCTAAAATAATAACACATGGCTGTAGGCAATTTTAAATTGGTTCCAGGGGTACACGGGCAGCAGTGGTGTGGTCAGTGAAGGCCTAGTGGAAGGAGTGACCACAGACAGGCATCGAAGGCCTAACATAACAAAAATGTCAATACAATGGTATTGTCAGTGGCAGGCATTGAAGGATGTCAGCGCATAGACTAAACATTGGTGGAGCTGTGAGATAATTTTGCAAGTGGTAGAGCACTGTTTGAGCTGGGGTGGGGGGAAACTGTCTTGTGGCCGGCGGTACAGGCCCAGGGCCCCTCATATTACAACGGTGTGTCTGACGTTGGGTGCGCACCACCACCGCCAGAGACACTTTATTGTACTAGGAGGGACCCAGTGGCAGTGCCGTCGACCAAAAGCGGGCTCACCCACCTCTTCAGACAAACTGCACTCTCACGGGTGCTGTCGCCAAGTGTCGATACCACGGCCCCGTGAGGGGAGTTTGGCCATTTAGTGAGATGTAAACATGTCGTATGCTGGACAATCAGGTGCTGAAAATTACGAGATTGGAAAAGGCATTCAGAATAGTCCACAGGCAAGACCTTTTCATAGGAAAGCTAGGTGTCAGCCGGGCAAGGTGGGGCAAAAGATTTCGAAATCCAGTTGTGGTTCATTTTAATGAAGGTTAGATCATCTACATTTTGGGTAGCCAGACGAGTCCTTTTTTCTGTTAGTATTGAACCTGCAGCACTGAATACTCTTTCTGATAGGACACTAGCTGCCGGGCAAGCAAGCTCCTGCAATGCATATTCTGCCAATTCTGGCCAGGTGTCTAATTTGGATGCCCAGTAATCAAATGGGAATGACGGTTGAGGGAGAACATCGATAAGGGATGAAAAGTAGTTTGTAACCATACTGGACAAATGTTGTCTCCTGTCACTTTGAATTGATGCTGCAGTACCTGTCCTGTCTGCGGTCATAGCAAAATCACTCCACAACCTGGTCAGAAAACCCCTCTGGCCAACGCCACTTCTGATTTCTGCCCCTCTAACTCCTCTGGTCTGCTGGCCCCTGCAGCTCGTGTGAGAACGATCACGGGCGCTGTGTGCAGGGAATGCCAGAAGCAAACGGTCAACAAGAGTTGATTGTTTGGTTGCTAATATTAGTTCCAAGTTCTCATGTGGCATTATATTTTGCAATTTGCCTTTATAGCGAGGATCAAGGAGGCAGGCCAACCAGTAATCGTCATCATTCATCATTTTAGTTATGCGTGTGTCCCTTTTGAGGATACGTAAGGCATAATCCGCCATGTGGGCCAAAGTTCCAGTTCTCAAATCTGCGGTTGTGCTTGGTTGAGGGGCAGTTTCAGGCAAATCCACGTCACTTGTGTCCCTCAAAAAACCAGAACCCGGCCTTGCCGCGCCACCAATTTCCAGTGGCCCCGGAAAAGCTTCCTCATTAAAAATATAATCATCCCCATCATCCTCCTCGTCCTCCTCCTCCTCCTCTTCGCCCGCTACCTCGTCCTGTACACTGCCCTGGCCAGACAATGGCTGACTGTCATCAAGGCTTTCCTCTTCCTCAGCTGCAGACGCCTGATCCTCTATGTGCGTCAAACTTTGCATCAGCAGACGCATTAGGGGGATGCTCATGCTTATTATGGCGTTGTCTGCACTAACCAGCCGTGTGCATTCCTCAAAACACTGAAGGACTTGACACATGTCTTGAATCTTCGACCACTGCACACCTGACAACTCCATGTCTGCCATCCTTTCTTCCTGCCCGTGTATGTGTATCCTCCCACAAATACATAACAGCCCGCCTCTGTTCACACCGTCTCTGAAGCATGTGCAGTGTTGAGTTCCACCTTGTTGCAACGTCTATGATTAGGCGATGCTGGGGAAGGTTCAAAGAACGCTGATAGGTCTGCATACGGCTGGAGTGTACGGGTGAACGGCGGATATGTGAGCAAAGTCCACGCACTTTGAGGAGCAGGTCGGATAACCCCGGATAACTTTTCAGGAAGCACTGCACCACCAGGTTTAAGGTGTGAGCCAGGCAAGGAATGTGTTTCAGTTGGGAAAGGGAGATGGCAGCCATGAAATTCCTTCCGTTATCACTCACTACCTTGCCTGCCTCAAGATCTACAGTGCCCAGCCACGACTGCGTTTCTTTCTGCAAGAACTCGGACAGAACTTCCGCGGTGTGTCTGTTGTCGCCCAAACACTTCATAGCCAATACAGCCTGCTGACGTTTGCCAGTAGCTGCCCCATAATGGGAGACCTGGTGTGCAACAGTGGCAGCTGCGGATGGAGTGGTTGTGCGACTGCGGTCTGTGGACGAGCTCTCGCTTCTGCAGGAGGACGAAGAGGAGGAGGAGGGGGTGCGAACGGCTACAGCCAATTGTTTCCTAGACCGTGGGCTAGGCAGAACTGTCCCAAACTTGCTGTCCCCTGTGGACCCTGCATCCACCACATTTACCCAGTGTGCCGTGATGGACACGTAACGTCCCTGGCCATGCCTACTGGTACATGCATCTGTTGTCAGGTGCACCTTTGTGCTCACAGATTGCCTGAGTGCATGGACGATGCGCTCTTTAACATGCTGGTGGAGGGCTGGGATGGCTTTTCTGGAAAAAAAGTGTCGACTGGGTAGCTCGTAGCGTGGTACAGCGTAGTCCATCAGGGCTTTGAAAGCTTCGCTTTCAACTAACCGGTAGGGCATCATCTCTAACGAGATTAGTCTAGCTATGTGTGCGTTCAAACCCTGTGTACGCGGATGCAAGGCTAAGTACTTCCTTTTTCTAACCATAGTCTCATGTAAGGTGAGCTGGACTGGAGAGCTGGAGATCGTGGAACTAGCGGGGGTGCCGGTGGACATGGCAGACTGAGAGACGGTGGGAGATGGTATTGTTGCCACCGGTGCCCTAGATGCAGTGTTTCCTACTACGAAACTGGTGATTCCCTGACCCTGACGGCTTTGGCCTGGCAAAGAAACCTGCACAGATACTGCAGGTGGTGCGGAAAATGGTGGCCCTACACTGCCGGAAGGGATGTTGCGTTGCTGACTAGCTTCATTGGCCGAGGGTGCTACAACCTTAAGGGACGTTTGGTAGTTAGTCCAGGCTTGCAAATGCATGGTGGTTAAATGTCTATGCATGCAACTTGTATTGAGACTTTTCAGATTCTGTCCTCTGCTTAAGGTAGTTGAACATTTTTGACAGATGACTTTGCGCTGATCAATTGGATGTTGTTTAAAAAAATGCCAGACTGCACTCTTTCTAGCATCGGATACCTTTTCAGGCATTGCAGACTGAGCTTTAACCGGATGGCCACGCTGTCCTCCAACAGGTTTTAGCTTTGCCACGCGTTTTGGGCAAGATACGGGCCCGGCAGATGGAACCTGTTGCGATGTTGATGCCTGCTGCGGCCCCTCCTCCTCCACTTCAGAACTGCTGCCGCCTGCACCCTGTTCCCCCAATGGCTGCCAATCGGGGTCAAGAACTGGGTCATCTATTACCTCTTCTTGCAGCTCGTGTGCAACTTCGTCTGTGTCACCGTGGCGGTCGGTGGTATAGCGTTCGTGATGGGGCAACATAGTCTCATCAGGGTCTGATTCTTGATCTGCACCCTGCGATGGCAATGTTGTGGTCTGAGTCAAAGGACCAGGATAGTAGTCTGGCTGTGGCTGTGCATCAGTGCACTCCATGTCAGATTCAACTTGTAATGGGCATGGACTGTTAACTGCTTCACTTTCTAAGCCAGGGACGGTATGTGTAAAGAGCTCCATGGAGTAACCCGTTGTGTCGCCTGCTGCATTCTTCTCTGTTGTTGTTTTTGCTGAAGAGGACAAGGAAGCGACTTGTCCCTGACCGTGAACATCCACTAACGACGCGCTGCTTTGACATTTACCAGTTTCACGAGAGGAGGCAAAAGAGCTAGAGGCTGAGTCAGCAAGATAAGCCAAAACTTGCTCTTGCTGCTCCGGCTTTAAAAGCGGTTTTCCTACTCCCAGAAAAGGGAGCGTTCGAGGCCTTGTGTAGCCAGACGGCGAACCTGGCTCCACAGCTCCAGACTTAGGTGCAATATTTTTTTTCCCACGACCAGCTGATGCTCCACCACTACCACTACCCTCATTACCAGCTGACAATGAACGCCCCCGGCCACGACCTCTTCCACCAGACTTCCTCATTGTTTTAAAAATGTTAACAAACGAACGGTATTTGTTGCTGTCACACAACTTACACGGTGAGCTATAACTTCAGTATGATTTAGCTACCCCTTTACAGGTGGGTGAGACCACAACGAAAATCAGCCACAATGTTACACACTCTGTTGTTGTTGGCAACAAATGAGATGGCACACACGCAGGACTGTCACTGAAGCGCAAATGTAAATATTTATCTCCCACTGATTTGTGTTTGTTTTTTTTAAAAGGGAGACTTCAGAAAAAAAAAAATTAAAAAAAAATTATTTTTTACAGAAGAATTTATAAAACAAATAAAATGAAATGATTGTTTCAGGGAGAATTTAGGAAAAAAAAAAAAAAAAAGGCTTTGTAGGGCCCACTGAGTGAGAGAGGACGCACACAGGAGTCAGGAGTGGCACACAAGCCCAGAGGCCAATATTAATCTCCCACCGATTGATTTAGTTATTTTTTTGGTAGATTTTGGAACCCAAATCAAGCAAAAAAATTAATAGGCTTTCTATGGCCCACAATTGGGGAGAGAGAGAGAGATGGCACACCCAGGAGTCAAGACTGGCACACAAGCAGAAGGGGCAATATGAATCTCCCACAGATTTTTTTTTTTTTTTTTTTTCAGGGAGACTTGAGAGAAAAAAAAATACCAAAAAAATGATTTTTTTCAGGAATAATTTAGAAACCAAAGAAAATAAAATGATTGTTTCAGGGAGAATTTAGAAAACAAATAAAACAAAAAATAGGCTTTCTAGGGCCCACTGAGTGACAGATGACTAACACAGGAGTCAGGAGTGGCACACAAGCCCAGAGGCCAATATTAATCTCCCACTGATTGATTTAGTGATTTTTTTCAGGTAGATTTTGGAACCCAAATCAAGCAAAAAAATTAATAGGCTTTCTATGGCCCACTATTTGTGAGAGAGATGGCACGCTCAGGACTGGCACACAAGCCCAGAGGCCAATATTAATCTCCCACTTTTTTTTTTTTCCAGGGAAAATTTATAAACCCAATAAAAAAAATTATAATAAATAGGCTTTCTATGGCCCACTATCTGAGAGAGAGAGAGATGGCACGCTTAGGACTGGCACACAAGCCCAAAGGCCAATATTAATCTCCCACTGATTGATTTATTGATTTTTTCAGGTAGAATTTAGAACCCAAATCAAGCAAAAAAATTAATAAGCTTTCTATGGCCCACTGAGTGAGAGATGGCACACACAGGAGTAAGGAGTGGCACACAAGCCCTGAGGCCAATATTTTTCTCCCACTGATTGATGTTGTGATTTTTTCTGGTAGATTTTGGAACCCAAATCAAGCAAAAAAATAAATAGGCTTTCTATGGCCCACTGAGTGAGAGATGACACAGACAGAGATGGCACTCTAGCAGAAATGTCAATCTTAATCTCCCACAAAAAAAAAAAAAAAAAAAAAAAAAGGAACTGTCCTTCAATTACTATCTCCCTGCAGTAATCTCAGCCAGGTATGGCAGGCAGCAATAAGGAGTGGACTGATGCACAAATTAAATAAAAAGTGTGGACAAACAAACAAGATAGCTGTGCAGAAAGGAAGGAACAAGAGGATTTGTGCTTTGAAAAAAGCAGTTGGTTTGCACAGCGGCGTACACACAGCAATGCAGCTATCAGGGAGCCTTCTAGGGCAGCCCAATGAGCTACAGCGCTGAGGAAAAAAAAAAAGGAGCTTCCACTGTCCCTGCACACCGAAGGTGGTGTTGGGCAGTGGAAATCGCTACAGCACAAGCGGTTTTGTGGTTAATGGACCCTGCCTAACGCTATCCCTGCTTCTGACGAAGCGGCAGCAACCTCTCCCTAAGCTCAGATCAGCAGCAGTAACATGGCGGTCGGCGGGAACTCCCCTTTATAGCCCCTGTGACGCCGCAGACAGCAAGCCAATCACTGCAATGCCCTTCTCTAAGATGGTGGGGACCAGGACCTATGTCATCACGCTGCCCACACTCTGCGTTTACCTTCATTGGCTGAGAAATGGCGCTTTTCGCGTCATTGAAACGCGACTTTGGCGCGAAAGTCGCGTACCGCATGGCCGACCACGCACAGGGGTCGGATCGGGTTTCATGAAACTCAACTTCGCCAAAAGTCGGCAACTTTTGAAAATGTTCGACCCGTTTCGCTCAACCCTAGTGAGAACCCTGTGGAGGCCTGTGGAACTTCACGAATGGAAAACATCAGATAGGGTAAGAGACAATCCCAGTCTCTACCGTCTTTCTCAATAGCTTTTCTCAGCATGCTCTTCAGAGTCTTGTTAAATCTCTCAACAAGACCATCTGACTGGGTATGGTACACCGAGGTCCTCAACTGGGAGATTTTCAGGGCTTTGTATAACTCCCTCATCACCTTGCTCATGAAAGGTGTACCCTGGTCAGTCAGGATCTCCTTCGGCAGACCCGTCCGGGAAAAGACATGGACCAACTCGTGGGCTATGCTCTTTGAGGAAGAATTTCTCAAGGGAATTGCCTCAGGATAGCGTGTGGCATAGTCCAGGATGACTAATATATACTGATGGCCCCGAGCTGATTTAACTAAGGGACCGACCAAGTCCATGGCAATTCTCTCGAACGGTACCTCAATAATGGGCAGTGGCACAAGGGGGTTCCGGAAATTAGGAGTGGGAGCAGTTAGCTGACATGTAGGGCAGGACCTGCAATAGTTCACTATTTCCCGGTGACACCCAGGCCAATAGAACCTCTGCACAACCCGTTCCTGCGTTTTTTCCACCCCTAGGTGTCCACCCAAGATGTGTGAATGGGCCATGTCCAACACCTTCCGTCTATACGGACCCGGCACTAACAACTGCTCTACCAACTCCTCCCTTATTTTCGTGACTCGGTACAACAACTTCCCACTCATCAGAAAATGGGGAAATCTTGTGTCTCCCCATGGCTCCTGTACCACCCCGTCAATAACTGTGACATTATTAAAGGCTTCCCTCAGAGTGGGGTCCCTATGTTGGGCAGTCCCAAAATTTTCACCGGATACCTCTAACTCCAGAATGTCAGATGCAGGGGACACTTCCTCCTCATCTCCAACCAGGACACAAAAAGGAAACCTGTCTGACTCTGGGTGTGGCGACACCTTTCCAGGGTTCATTGGTTCCCTACTCTTGCTAGGCAGCCCAGAACCTTTCCCCCACAAATCCCAAAACAAACAGAAATCCCGGCCAATAATTATAGGGTGCAACAAGTCCTGAACGACGCCGACTATGTGGGACTCAGTGCCACATGCCGTTTCAATGTCCACCCTGGCCATAGGGTAGTCCTTTGCATCACCATGTATGCATCGCACTCCGACCTTCTTTCCTGGGAGCAGGTGGAGAGGAAAAGTGGCCCTCACCAGGGTCACTAGGCTCCCCGAGTCTAACAGTGCCGTTACTGCTCGACCGTTCACCTTTACGGGACACGCTTGAGGTCCTTCGTTGGATGGAGAGTTCACACTACAGGCTGGATACGCATAGTATGAACAACGGCGTCCCATGCTGCAGTCCATCTGCTCAGTGGTCTGGGAACAACGGGCAGCTATATGTCCCGGCCCATGGCACCTCCAACAAATAATATCACCCGTAGGGACCTTGGGCACCACCTCCCCCGCCATTTGTGACCTTGGACGCACCACCCCTTTTTGGGACTCAGCTCCCTTCTGGGACCCCAGTACGGCATGGGCTGCCTCCCGAAGGAGCCTTCCAAACCTTGGTATCTCTCAACCAGTCCGATCAGCTCGTCGGCATTCTGGGGATCACCCTGGGCAACCCAAGACTGTATAGGCCTTGGGAGGGAATGGACAAACCGATCCATCATCACCCGTTCTACCATCTGTGCAGGTGTAGATGACTCTGGCTGCAGCCATTTCTGGACCAGGTGCAACAGATCAAACATTTGGGAACGAGGTGGTCTATCCCGGTGATAGGCCCAGCAGTGAACTCGCTTTGCCCTGACAGTCAGTGTCACCCCCAAACGTGCGAGAATCTCGGCTTTCAATTTGTGATACTCCTTGGCATCCTGCAAGGTCAAATCATAGTACGCCTTCTGGGGTTCTCCCGTCAGGTATGGCGCCAGTACCTCTGCCCACTGCTCTGGCGGAAGTTTTTCCCGCTCAGCGACCCTTTCAAACACCGTCAGGAAGGCCTCAACATCATCCCCGGGAGCCATTTTTTGCAACGCGCGTCTTACCGTCTTCCGAACGTGGGTGTCATCAGCCAGTCCTGGGGTTGGGGCGCTCGTCTTGCCCTGGATGGCGGTTGCCAGAAGCTGCATCTGCTGCCGTTGCTCCTGCTGGCTCTGTTGTATCTGCTGCCGTTGCTCCTGCTGGCTCTGTTGTATCTGCTGCTGGTTCTGTTGAATCTGCTGCATCAACAGCCTGTTGCTCTCTTGCTGCGACTGGAGCAAGTGTTTCAGCAGGTCCTCCATTTTCTCCGGCAAAGCTTGCTGGCTTACCACAGACTTGACCCAGGACATCCAATAACAGACTCTTCGTCTCCGCTGGGAACGCTGCCCGCACGTCTACCGCCAATTGTAGGGATTTCACTCACTTGGGTGCGACGTCTGAGACTCAGGAGGCACGTTTCTTGAAAAGTTCATAGGGTTTATTGCATCATAAACCATGTGGCGAAATAACAGAAAACAAATAGCCTTTGGCTCAGGAAAAGAAAAACAAATGTCCAGTCCTTCCGGCTCAGTCCTGGAGCCTTGACACACACAGGAGGGTTTCACCTCCTCACATATCTATCTGTGTTAAGCATTAGGCTTTCTTTTATATGTCTAACCACACCCAGAACCCATCACATGACCAGACATGTGGTTGTGACATCACCACAGGTCCTGAAACACATATAGGTAGCTATGGTTACATCACAGCAGCAAGCCATCTATAAGACACATATCTCCCATCGATTAGACATCCTTTAGCCACGCTACACCCCCCATAAAAGTTAGTTCCTTTATTGATCCTTTCTGCATTCCAATTGTTTATGGCTTCAAGTGATGAGTCATAGTGACAGGGTAACTCCAATAATAATAATAATAATCTTTATATAGCGCCAACATATTCCGCAGTGCTTTACAGTTTAACAGTTTCAAACACAACAGTCATAAGTAACTACGTTAACAATACAATAATTAAAGCGAAATGAAACGACCCTGCTCATGAGAGCTTACAATCTACAATGAGGTGGGGGAGATACAAAGCACAGGTGTATATTTACAATGATGTATTTACAATAATGGTCCAGCCATCATCAGGGGGTGGGGGGTAGATGGAGATAGTGAATGGGCTACACACACAAACATAACATGACTATGATTACTGAATCTGATAGGCCGCTCTGAACAAATGTGTTTTGAGCGAGAGCCTAAAACTATGCAAATTGTGGATGGTCCTAATATCTTGGGGTAGAGCATTCCAGAGGATTGGTGCAGTGCGGGAGAAGTCTTGGAGTCGGGAGTGGGAGGTACGGATTAGTGCAGAGGTTAGTCGAAAGTCATTTGCAGAGCGCAGCAGTCGGCTAGGCCGATAGACAGAAATGAGGGAGGAGATGTAAAGGGGTGCCGCACTGTGGAGAGCTTTGTGGGTGAGAACAAGTACTTTGAATTGTATCCTGTAATGAATGGGCAGCCAGTGTAATGACTGGCGAAGAGCGGATGCATCTGAGTAATGACTAGCCAGATGGACGACCCTGGCTGCTGCATTAAGGATAGACTGGAGAGGGGAAAGTCGAGTAAGGGGGAGGCCAATTAGTAGAGCATTACAGTAGTCCAGGCGGGAGTGGATCAGGGCAACAGTGAGGGTTTTTGTTGTTTCCATGGTAAGAAAAGGGCGGATTCTAGAGATGTTCTTTAGGTGTAACCCCCAACCCAAAATGTCCATATTGTCCATACCCAGGTTGGGACCAGCCTCCAGCACTAGGTGAGGACAAGTGGCCATATTGGGATGTTTGATGATATCCTGCCATATGTTGCTGAGGTTGCCATTGTGGGTTCGTTGTGGGTTGGGGTTGAGGGGTTGGCTGACGTTGAGGGGGTGCTTCAGATCCTTGTTGAGCAGCCAGGCCTTGTAATCTCTGAGGCCGCAGAATATTTTCAGGTGACATCTGCCACTGTTCAATCATCTGCAAGAGATTGTATGGGTTATTTGGGGGGGTGCATGCGTCAATAAGGATCTGAAAACACCCTTTCAAACGCAGCCTCAACTCCCGCTCTATGGACCTTAAGTACTGGGCAAGGCTCCTTGTAAATCCCTCCTCCCCATCATCCTCTCGAACCCGTGCCAAATAGTTCATGACCCCAGCATCAACGTTTCGCCGGCTTTGGATCAGCTCTCTCCTGCGGCGTGAACGCTGTGGTCTGACTGCAGCCTGTGGGGATGGATCCAGGGCAACAGTTGGGCTGCTGCTATTTCCAGGGTCATCCTGGCTAGGTGGTGGTGCTGCTGCTGATGATGATGCTGCGGCGGAAGATGCAAACTCTGGGGCCTCTTGGTGTGGTTCTGATGCAGATGGAGCTGCCTGGCCAGATGTGGAGGATCCATGAGGGATGGAGCCAGAGGGAGCAGCAGATGGACCAGCCACCTCTTCACCTTCCCCAACTGGGTCAATGACCAGCTCTGACTCAGACCCTGTCTCCCTGTCAGTGAGGTTAGACTGAGTTCTGAAAAAGAAAAATTTATATTTATTCTAAATTTTAAAGAAAATTTGTATCAAAAGACTTAATAAAAACAGTGAGTGATGTTTGTACTTACGGCCTGAGGTCCATGCTGGGATTAAGGAAGGTTAGGCGGTCGAAGTAGAGGTATTTACGTTTTTTGGGAGGTGCCCCGGCTCCACTTTTCTCCCGCTGCTGCCTCTCCCTCCTATACTGGTCACGGATACTCCGCCACCTTGTTGTAACATCACCCACTAAAACAACAAAAAATAAACACATTGATTAGACCATTATGCAGATTGCTCACACAAGGTGAAATTGAATACACAGATTTAAGTGTAGCATACAAATAGGCATTTGTGGAGCACATTTAATATTAAATTTAAAAACCACACACACAATTATCAAGCAAGGCCACAAGGACAGAGTCCCCTAACCTCTATCACAGAAAGGACAATTAATGGGAAACACTGTTAGTAAGGGACACCTATTCCAAACATTAATGAAATCCGTTTATCAGGTACAACACCATGTATCTACTGGTGTGCTTTCTAGTTCTTTCATGAATATTTAAGACATTCTTGATGATAAATTCAAAGTAGTAAAGGCCTGCTGTTTCACAAGAACATTACATTTCAAACATGGGTGTACTTACTTATCTGTCGCTGGGCCTCACGTGGCTGCTGGTCATAATGTGGGAAGAGGGACCCACACACGCTCCTCCATGCTGCCTCTTTTTGTGCCCTGTTGGCATAATTTGGATCTCTTTGGTCCCAGATGACAGGCCTCTCTTGGACCAAAATTATCAGCATGTCCGTATTGACAATGTTTGCCATGCTGAATATCACTCCGTGGAGGCGTGCAGCAGACTTCCGGGTTCACTGTCTGGCTTTTTCAGCTAATTAGCATGTCTCACCTGCCTGATTGAGTCCTTTGGACATTTCCGGACATCTGCCAGTAAGTTGCGTATTTCTCGCAAGGCACACGCATGGTCAGTATGCATTCCGTATTATACGCTCTCCCATAGACTTGCATTGGCGTATTTTTTGCGCGATACGCTGACAAACGCAGCATGCTGCGATTTTGTGCGGCCGTAGAACGCCGTATATTACGGATCCGTAATATACGGCTGATAGGACTAGACCCATTGAGAATCATTGTGCCGTATGTTATGCGAGTTTTACGGACGTAGTTTCTGCGCTCTTACGTCCGTAAAACTCGCAAGTGTGACGCCGGCCTGTGAGTGCAGCTCGCTCTGTAGTCTGTTCTACCGCCACAGCCGGTTGTAGTCAGATCATGGTGCATCACTGCCTCATACCGTTCCATTGTCCGTTTGTCCGTTTGTTAATTTGTGCAGCCTGCTGCACATTTTTTCAAATTTATTCTATTAGTGGCTTTCCCTCCGTATCCAGCTAGATTGTGGAAAAACACTATATAGGATTACATAGAGGAGCTTGTTTTGGTCTTGCAGCACCGTTCATGGCTGTCTGCATGGTCTGTCAGTGAGTGCAACTCACTCTGTAGTGTCTGTTGTGCAAAAAATAAAAAATAAAGTTCACCAAACACACCACTTTACAGTTATGTAGGCCACATTAGCTCATATTAAAGTGTAGTCCACACTTTAAAAAAATTAGTGTTTCTTATACCTGTTAGTAGGGTTGAGCAAAACGGATCAGACAATTTAAAAAATTGCCGACTTTTGGCAAAGTCGGGTTTCGTAAAACCCGACCTGATCCTAGTGTGGGATTGGCCATGAGGTCAGCGATCTTCGAGCCAAAGTCGCGTTTTGTATGATGCTTTCAGCGCCATTTCTCATCCAATGATGGTGGATGCAGAGTGTGGGCAGCGTGATGACATAGGTCTCGGTCCCCACCATCTTAGAGAAGGGCATTACAGTGATTGGCTTGCTTTCTGCAGCGTCACAGGGGCTATAAAGGGGCGTGCACGCCGACCGCCATCTTACTTCTGTCAGTCTTAGCATAGGGAGAGGTAGCTTCAGCTTCATCAGAAGAAGGGATATAGTTAGGGAGGGAAGATTAACCCCGAAACTGCTTGTGCTGTAGCGATTTCCACTGTCCAACACCACCTTTTCTTTGCAGGGACAGTGGAGTTTTTTTTGTGTGCATCAGCTCTGTAGCTTATTAGGCTGCGCTATAAGGCTCCCTGATAGCTGCATTGCTATTTGTACGCCGCTGTGCAAACCAACTGCTTTTTTAAAAGCAAAAATCCTGTTGCTAGTTTTTGCACAGTTCTCTTGTTTCTTTGTCCACACTTTTGTGTGCAGCAGTCCTTTTTATTGCTGCCATACTTTTCCTTTGATCATTGTAGGGAGATTGAAATTGTTCTACAGCCCTTGTATTGTTTAATATATCTGCCAGCCATATTCTGCCACTTACATTGTGTAGTGTAATACAGAGGGCCTGTTTTTTGCTGCAGTCTCCCCCCCAAAAAGGTGAGATTTAAATTAACAAGCTTCTATACGCCAGTTCTGTTTGTTGTATATCTGCCAGCCACATTGTGCCACTTACATTGTGTAGTGTAATACACAGGGTCTGTTTTTTGCTGCAGTCTCCCCCCAAAAAAGTGAGATTTAAATTGTCAATAAGCTTCTATATTTCAGTTCTGCTTCACGTATATCTGCCAGCCACGTTGTGCCACTTACATTGTGTAGTGTAATACACAGGGCCTGTTTTTTGCTGCAGTCTCCCCCCCAAAAAAAAGTGAGATTTAAATTGCCAACAAGTTTCCATACGTCAGTTCTGTTGGTCGTATATAACTGCCAGCCACGTTCTGCCACTTACATTGTGTAGTGTAGTACACAGGGCCTGTTTTTTGCTGCAGTCCCCCCCCCAAAAAAAAAGTGAGATTTACTTTGACAACAAGTTTATATACGTCAGTTCTGTTTGTCGTACATCTGCCAGCCACGTTCTGCCACTTACATTGTATAAGTGTAATGCACAGGGCATGTTTTTAGCTGCAGTCTCCCCCCAAAAAGGGAGATTTAAATTGCCAACAAGTTTCTATATGTCAGTTCTGTTTGTCGTATATCTGCCAGCCACGTTCTGCCACTTACAATGTGTAGTATAATACACAGGGCCTGTTTTTTGCTGCAGTCTGCCCCCCAAAAAAGTGATTTAAATTGCCAACAAATTTCTGTACGTCAGTTCTGTTGGTCGTATATCTGCCAGCCACGTCCTGCCACTTGCATTGTGTAGTGTAATTCACAGGGCCTATTTTTTCCACAGTCTCCCCCCAAAAAAAAGTGAGATTTAAATTGACATAAAGTTTCTATACGTCAGTTCTGTTTATCGTATATCTGCCAGCCACGTTCTGCCACTTACATTTTGCATATGCAGCATCAATAGTAGGAGTAAATCCCGTAACGGAACCCACAAGACAAACCGCGATAATTCTGCAGGGATAACCGCAGCGGGTTTGCCCTGCAGATTTATCAAATCCGCTGCGGTAGAACCCGCAGGACAGAACGCATAGTGTGAACATGGCCTAATACATAGGGCCTGTTTTTTCCACAGTCTCCCCCCCCAATAAAGTGAGATTTAAATTGCGAACAAGTTTATATATGTCAGTTCTCTTGGTCATATATCTGCCAGCCACGTTGTGCCACTTACTTTGTGTAGTGTTAGGTCGGCGTCACACTTGCGAGTTTTACGGACGTAAGAGCGCAGAAACTACATCCGTAAAACTCGCAAAACATACGGCAAAATTATTCTCTATGCCCCTGCTCCTATCTGCCGTATTAAACTGATCAGTATTATACGGCTTTCTACGGCCGTACAAAATCGCAGCATGCTGCGTTTGTCACCGTACTGCGCAAGAAATACGCCAATGAAAGTCTATGGAAGCGTGAAAAATACGGATTACACACGGACAAGCAGTGTGACTTGCGAGGAATATGCAGCGGTGTTAGAGAGAAAAGCCGGCAATTCAGTGCGGTGTACAGTAAAATCACACTGACAGCTTACAATAGAATAGGTAGAATTAATGTCTACACATAGAATAGGTGTATATATATATATATGTCATTGAGACACATATATGTATATATATTAATATTTATTCCAGCGCTAGACAGCTTGAAAGCCGGTAATTCAATTACCGGCTTTTTCTTTCTCCTTCCTAAACCCGACATGATTTGAGACATGGTTTACAGACAGTAAACCATGTCTTCTCTCCATTTTTTTTGCATATTCAACACTACTAATGTTAGTAGTGTGTATCTGCAAAATTTGGCAGTTTTATCTACTAAATTAAAGCCCTCTGCTGGTTGTCCTCATATGAACTCGAGCCTGGGAGCTTTCTAGGAAATTTCCCACGATCTAGGAACAACCAGCAGAGGGCGCCTCACCGCAAATGAAGGTAAATATAGGTCATTGACCTACTTTACCTTCATTTTCCAGGGTTTTTGCAGCCATGAGCATCATTGCATTAGCAAAGCTCGTGGATGCAAATTATTTTAACCCCTTCAGATGGATTTACATCGTTGGACGTTACAGATCTGCGGAGGGTAAGGATATTGTTGGTTTATTATGTTTTTTTTGTTACAGAACGAGGGTCTTCAGTGACTGGATTGGGCGTAGAATAAAATACTCCAACAACCATTGTTTTTATTTCATTAAAATAATTTTAAATAATGTGTTTGTGTTTTATTTAACCCTTTACTACAATTGGATTAATAATGGATAGGTGTCATAATTGACGCCTCTCCATTATTAATTTGGCTTAATGTCACCTTACAATAGCAAGGTGACATTAACCCTTCATTACCCCATATCCCACCGCTACACGGGAATGGGAAGAGAGTGGCCAAGTGCCAGAATAGGCGCATCTTCCAGATGTGCCTTTTCTGGGGTGGCTGGGGGCAGATGTTTTTAGCCAGGGGGGGGCCAATAACCATGGACCCTCTCCAGGCTATTAATATCTGCCCTCAGTCACTGGCTTTACTACTCTGGCGGAGAAAATTGCGCGGGAGCCCACGCCATTTTTTTCCGCCATTTAACCCTTTAATTTAGTAGATAGAACAGCCAAATTTTGCAGATACACACTACTAACATTAGTAGTGTGGAATATGCAAAAAAAATGGAGAGAAGACATGGTTTACTGTATGTAAACCATGTCTCATATCCTGTCGGGTTTAGGAAGGAGAAAGAAAAAGCCGGTAATTGAATTACCGGCTTTCAAGCTGTATAGCGCTGGAATAAATATTAATATATATACATATATGTGTCTACTGACATATATATATATATAGACAGTATATATATATATATATATTTTTTGGGGACACATGGATCACTTCTATAGCGGTATGTTGGTTTTGCAAGCCTGCGAGAAAACCACGCAGTACGGATGCCATATGGATTACATACGGAGGATGCCATGCGCTAAAAACGCTGACACACCCTGCCTACGGAGGAGCTACGGACCACTATTTTCGGGACTTTTCGGTAATATACGGACCGTATTGTTTTACGCTGTGTGTGACGCCGGCCTTATACACAGGGCCTGTTTTTTTGATGCAGTCTCCTCCCCAAAAAAGTGAGATTTACATTAACAACAAGTTTCTATACGTCAGTTCTGTTTGTTGTATATCTGCCAGACACGTTGTGCCACTTACATTGTGTAGTGTAATACACAGGGCCTGTTTTTTGCCGCAGTCTCCCCCCCAAAAAAGTGAGATTTAAATTGCTAACAAGCTTCTATTCGTCAGTTCTGTTTGTCATATATCTGCCAGCCACGTTGTGCCACTTACATGGTGTAGTGTAATACACAGGGCCTGTTTTTTGCCACCGTCTCCCCCGCAAAAATGTGAGATTTAAATTTCCAACAAGTTTCTATATGTCAGTTCTGTTTGTCGTATATCTGCCAGCCACGTTGTGCCACTTTCATTGTGTAGTGTAATACACAGGGCCTGTTTTTTGCCACCGTCTCCCCCGCAAAAATGTGAGATTTAAATTTCCAACAAGTTTCTATATGTCAGTCCTGTTTGTCGTATATCTGCCAGCCACGTTGTGCCACTTACATTGTGTAGTGTAGTACACAGGGCCTGTATTTTTCTGCAGTCTCCCCCCAAAAAAAGTGAGATTTAAATTGATGACAAGTTTCTGTACATCAGTTCTGTTTGTCTTATATCTGCCAGCCACGTTCTGCTACTTACATTGTGTAGTGTAATACACATGGCCTGTTTTTTCCGCAGTCTCCCCCCCAAAAAAAGGGAGATTTAAATTGCCAACAAGCTTCTGTACGTCAATTCTGTTTGCTGTATATCTGCCAGCCACGTTGTGCCACTTACATTGTGTAGTGTAATACACAGGTCCTGTTTTTTGCTGCAGTCTGCCCCCCAAAAAAGTGAGATTTAAATTGCCAACAAGTTTCTATATGTCAGTTCTGTTGGTCGTATATCTGCCATCCACATTCTGCCACTTACATTGTGTAGTTTAATACACAGGGTCTGTTTTTTGCCTCAGTCTCCAACCCAAAAAAGTGAGATTTACATTGACAACAAGTTTCTATATGTCAGTTCTGTTTGTCGTATATCTGCCAGCCACGTTCTGCCACTTACAATGTGTAGTGTAATACACAGAGCCTGTTTTTTGCCTCAGTCTCCCACCCAAAAAAGTGAGATTTACATTGACAACAAGTTTCTACACGTCAGTTCTTTTTGTCGTATATCTGCCAGCCACGTTCTGCCACTTACATTGTGTAGTGTAATACACAGGGCCTGTTTTTGCTGCAGTCTGCCCCCCAAAAAAGTGAGATTTAAATTGCCAACAAGTTTCTATACGTCAGTTCTGTTGGTCGTATATCTGCCAGCCACATTCTGCCACTTACATTGTGTAGTGTAATACACAGAGCCTGATTTTTGCCTCAGTCTCCCACCCAAAAAAGTGAGATTTACATTGACAACAAGTTTCTACACGTCAGTTCTTTTTGTCGTATATCTGCCAGCCACGTTCTGCCACTTACATTGTGTAGTGTAATACACAGGGCCTGTTTTTTCCGCAGTCTCCCCCCAAAAAATTGTGATTGAAATTGACAACAAGTTTCTATTCGTCAGTTCTGTTTGTCGTATATCTGCCAGCCACGTTTTGAAACTTACATTGTGTAGTGTAATACACAGGGCCTGTTTTTAGCTGCGTTCTCCCCCCCAAAAAAGGGAGATTTAAATTGCCAACAAGTTTCTCTACGTCAGTTCAGTTTGTCTTATATCTGCCAGCCACGTTCTGCTACTTACATTGTGTAGTGTAATACACAGGGCCTGTTTTTTTCCACAGTCTCCCCCCCAAAAAAGGTAGATTTAAATTGCCAACAAGTTTCTCTACGTCAGTTCAGTTTGTCGTATATCTGCCAGCCACGTCCTGCCACTTACATTGTGTAGCGTAATACACAGGGCCTGTTTTTTCCGCAGTCTGCCCCCCAAAAAAGTGAGATTTAAATTGCCAACAAGTTTCTATACGTCAGTTCTGTTGGTCGTATATCTGCCAGCCACATTCTGCCACTTACATTGTGTAGTGTAATACACAGAGCCTGTTTTTTGCCTCAGTCTCCCACCCAAAAAAGTGAGATTTACATTGACAACAAGTTTCTACACGTCAGTTCTTTTTGTCGTATATCTGCCAGCCACGTTCTGCCACTTACATTGTGTAGTGTAATACACAGGGCCTGTTTTTTCCGCAGTCTCCCCCCAAAAAATTGTGATTGAAATTGACAACAAGTTTCTATTCGTCAGTTCTGTTTGTCGTATATCTGCCAGCCACGTTTTGAAACTTACATTGTGTAGTGTAATACACAGGGCCTGTTTTTAGCTGCGTTCTCCCCCCCAAAAAAGGGAGATTTAAATTGCCAACAAGTTTCTCTACGTCAGTTCAGTTTGTCTTATATCTGCCAGCCACGTTCTGCTACTTACATTGTGTAGTGTAATACACAGGGCCTGTTTTTTTCCACAGTCTCCCCCCCAAAAAAGGTAGATTTAAATTGCCAACAAGTTTCTCTACGTCAGTTCAGTTTGTCGTATATCTGCCAGCCACGTCCTGCCACTTACATTGTGTAGCGTAATACACAGGGCCTGTTTTTTCCGCAGTTTCCCCCCAAAAAAATTGTGATTTAAATTGACAACAAGTTTCTATACGTCAGTTCTGTTTGTCGTATATCTGCCAGACATGTTGTGCCACTTACATTCTGTAATGTAATACACAGTGCCTGTTTTTTGCTGCAGTCTGCCACCCCAAAAAGTGAGATTTAAATTGCGAACAAGTTTCTATACGTCAGTTCTGTTGGTCGTATATCTGCCTGCCACATTCTGCCACTTACATTGTGTAGTGTAATACACAGGGCCTGTTTTTAGCTGCAGTCTCCCCCCAAAAAAGGGAGATTTAAATTGCCAACAAGATTCTATATGTCAGTTCTGTTTGTCATATATCTGCCAGCCATGTTCTGCCACTTACAATGTGTAGTGTAATACACAGGGCCTGTTTTTTGCTGCAGACTGCCCCCCCAAAAAGTGAGATTTAAATTGCCAACAAGTTTATATACATCAGTTCTGTTTATCGTATATCTGCCAGCCACGTTGTGCCACTTACATTGTGTAGTGTAGTACACAGGGCCTGTATTTTTCTGCAGTCTCCCCCCAAAAAAAGTGAGATTTAAATTGATGACAAGTTTCTGTACATCAGTTCTGTTTGTCTTATATCTGCCAGCCACGTTCTGCTACTTACATTGTGTACTGTAATACACATGGCCTGTTTTTTCCACAGTCTCCCCCCCAAAAAAGGGAGATTTAATTTGCCAACAAGCTTCTATACGTCAATTCTGTTTGTTGTATATCTGCCAGCCACGTTGTGCCACTTACATTGTGTAGTGTTATACACAGGACCTGTTTTTTGCTGCAGTCTGCCCCCCCAAAAAGTGAGATTTAAATTGCCAACAAGTTTCTATACGTCAGTTCTGTTGGTCGTATATCTGCCAGCCACGTTGTGCCACTTACATTGTGTAGTGTAATACACAGGGTCTATTTTTGCCACAGTCTCCCCACCAAAAAAGTGAGATTTACATTGACAACAAGTTTATATATGTCAGTTCTGTTTGTCGTATATCTGCCAGCCACGTTCTGCCACTTAGAATGTGTAGTGTAACACACAGGGCCTGTTTTTGCTGCTGTCTGCCCCCCAAAAAAGTGAGATTTAAATTGCCAACAAGATTCTATACGTCAGATCTGTTGGTCGTATATCTGCCAGCCACATTCTGCCACTTACATTGTGTAGTTTAATACACAGGGCCTGTTTTTTGCCTCAGTCTCCCACCCAAAAAAGTGAGATTTACATTGACAACAAGTTTCTATACGTCAGTTCTTTTTGTCGTATATCTGCCAGCCACGTTCTGCCACTTACATTGTGTAGTGTAATACACAGGGCCTGTTTTTTCCACAGTTCAAACCCTGTGTACGCGGATGAGTACTTCCTTTTCCTAACGAGAGTCTCTTGTAGGGTGAGCTAAACTGGAGAGCTGCACCATAGTCTCATCAGGGTAAGATTCTGGCTCAGTTCACTGCGAGGGCAATGTAGTGATCTGAGTCAATGGAACAGCATAATAATCTAGCTGTGGCTGTGCATCTGTGCACTCCATGTCCGATTCATCTTGTAATGGGCTGTTAACTATTTCCCTTTCTAACCCTGGCACAGTATGTGTAAAGAGCTCCATGGAGTAAACTGTGGTGTCGCCTACCACATCCTTCACTTTTGCTTTGGGTGTAGGACACAAGGAAGCTCCTTAGTCCTGACCGGGAGCATCCAATGATGACTCGCTGCTTTTATATTTTGAACTTTCGGAAGTGGAGGCGAAAGAGGAGGCAAAAGAAAAGCCAAAACCTTTTACTGTTGATGAACCAACGGATGTGGCTATGGGGGGTTTTACGCTTAAAGGGGCTGGTTTATTCAACAAAAGCTCTTTTCAACCCCATGTAAAGAATCAGTTTGTTGAGTCATATATTACTCTGGTGGAGAGGGACATCAAGAAACTGAGATAGAGGTTTTGTAATGATGGCTTTAACAATCTGTCTAGTGCTGAAAGACAAGCTTTAGATCGCCTTTCGAATAACACCGCACTTACGGTTAAACCTGCCGATAAAGGCGGTGCGGTGGTAATTATGGACACTGTAAAATATAAGGCAGAGATCATGACACAATTATCGGACATTGCGGTCTACAAGAAACTGAAATGTGATCCGACTGCTGCTTTCCAGAGAGAGTTACAGCTTCTGATCGATGACTCCCTACACAATGGACTCATCGATCATAAGCCGGCAAGGTGACATTAACCCTTCATTACCCCATATCCCACCGCTACACGGGAATGGGAAGAGAGTGGCCAAGTGCCAGAATAGGCGCATCTTCCAGATGTGCCTTTTCTGGGGTGGCTGGGGGCAGATGTTTTTAGCCAGGGGGGGGCCAATAACCATGGACCCTCTCCAGGCTATTAATATCTGCCCTCAGTCACTGGCTTTACTACTCTGGCGGAGAAAATTGCGCGGGAGCCCACGCCATTTTTTTCCGCCATTTAACCCTTTAATTTAGTAGATAGAACAGCCAAATTTTGCAGATACACACTACTAACATTAGTAGTGTGGAATATGCAAAAAAAATGGAGAGAAGACATGGTTTACTGTATGTAAACCATGTCTCATATCCTGTCGGGTTTAGGAAGGAGAAAGAAAAAGCCGGTAATTGAATTACCGGCTTTCAAGCTGTATAGCGCTGGAATAAATATTAATATATATACATATATGTGTCTACTGACATATATATATATATATAGACAGTATATATATATATATTTTTTGGGGACACATGGATCACTTCTATAGCGGTATGTTGGTTTTGCAAGCCTGCGAGAAAACCACGCAGTACGGATGCCATATGGATTACATACGGAGGATGCCATGCGCTAAAAACGCTGACACACCCTGCCTACGGAGGAGCTACGGACCACTATTTTCGGGACTTTTCGGTAATATACGGACCGTATTGTTTTACGCTGTGTGTGACGCCGGCCTTATACACAGGGCCTGTTTTTTTGATGCAGTCTCCTCCCCAAAAAAGTGAGATTTACATTAACAACAAGTTTCTATACGTCAGTTCTGTTTGTTGTATATCTGCCAGACACGTTGTGCCACTTACATTGTGTAGTGTAATACACAGGGCCTGTTTTTTGCCGCAGTCTCCCCCCCAAAAAAGTGAGATTTAAATTGCTAACAAGCTTCTATTCGTCAGTTCTGTTTGTCATATATCTGCCAGCCACGTTGTGCCACTTACATGGTGTAGTGTAATACACAGGGCCTGTTTTTTGCCACCGTCTCCCCCGCAAAAATGTGAGATTTAAATTTCCAACAAGTTTCTATATGTCAGTTCTGTTTGTCGTATATCTGCCAGCCACGTTGTGCCACTTTCATTGTGTAGTGTAATACACAGGGCCTGTTTTTTGCCACCGTCTCCCCCGCAAAAATGTGAGATTTAAATTTCCAACAAGTTTCTATATGTCAGTCCTGTTTGTCGTATATCTGCCAGCCACGTTGTGCCACTTACATTGTGTAGTGTAGTACACAGGGCCTGTATTTTTCTGCAGTCTCCCCCCAAAAAAAGTGAGATTTAAATTGATGACAAGTTTCTGTACATCAGTTCTGTTTGTCTTATATCTGCCAGCCACGTTCTGCTACTTACATTGTGTAGTGTAATACACATGGCCTGTTTTTTCCGCAGTCTCCCCCCAAAAAAAAGGGAGATTTAAATTGCCAACAAGCTTCTGTACGTCAATTCTGTTTGCTGTATATCTGCCAGCCACGTTGTGCCACTTACATTGTGTAGTGTAATACACAGGTCCTGTTTTTTGCTGCAGTCTGCCCCCCAAAAAAGTGAGATTTAAATTGCCAACAAGTTTCTATATGTCAGTTCTGTTGGTCGTATATCTGCCATCCACATTCTGCCACTTACATTGTGTAGTTTAATACACAGGGTCTGTTTTTTGCCTCAGTCTCCAACCCAAAAAAGTGAGATTTACATTGACAACAAGTTTCTATATGTCAGTTCTGTTTGTCGTATATCTGCCAGCCACGTTCTGCCACTTACAATGTGTAGTGTAATACACAGAGCCTGTTTTTTGCCTCAGTCTCCCACCCAAAAAAGTGAGATTTACATTGACAACAAGTTTCTACACGTCAGTTCTTTTTGTCGTATATCTGCCAGCCACGTTCTGCCACTTACATTGTGTAGTGTAATACACAGGGCCTGTTTTTGCTGCAGTCTGCCCCCCAAAAAAGTGAGATTTAAATTGCCAACAAGTTTCTATACGTCAGTTCTGTTGGTCGTATATCTGCCAGCCACATTCTGCCACTTACATTGTGTAGTGTAATACACAGAGCCTGTTTTTTGCCTCAGTCTCCCACCCAAAAAAGTGAGATTTACATTGACAACAAGTTTCTACACGTCAGTTTTTTTTGTCGTATATCTGCCAGCCACGTTCTGCCACTTACATTGTGTAGTGTAATACACAGGGCCTGTTTTTTCCGCAGTCTCCCCCCAAAAAATTGTGATTGAAATTGACAACAAGTTTCTATTCGTCAGTTCTGTTTGTCGTATATCTGCCAGCCACGTTTTGAAACTTACATTGTGTAGTGTAATACACAGGGCCTGTTTTTAGCTGCGTTCTCCCCCCCAAAAAAGGGAGATTTAAATTGCCAACAAGTTTCTCTACGTCAGTTCAGTTTGTCTTATATCTGCCAGCCACGTTCTGCTACTTACATTGTGTAGTGTAATACACAGGGCCTGTTTTTTTCCACAGTCTCCCCCCCCAAAAAGGTAGATTTAAATTGCCAACAAGTTTCTCTACGTCAGTTCAGTTTGTCGTATATCTGCCAGCCACGTCCTGCCACTTACATTGTGTAGCGTAATACACAGGGCCTGTTTTTTCCGCAGTCTGCCCCCCAAAAAAGTGAGATTTAAATTGCCAACAAGTTTCTATACGTCAGTTCTGTTGGTCGTATATCTGCCAGCCACATTCTGCCACTTACATTGTGTAGTGTAATACACAGAGCCTGTTTTTTGCCTCAGTCTCCCACCCAAAAAAGTGAGATTTACATTGACAACAAGTTTCTACACGTCAGTTTTTTTTGTCGTATATCTGCCAGCCACGTTCTGCCACTTACATTGTGTAGTGTAATACACAGGGCCTGTTTTTTCCGCAGTCTCCCCCCAAAAAATTGTGATTGAAATTGACAACAAGTTTCTATTCGTCAGTTCTGTTTGTCGTATATCTGCCAGCCACGTTTTGAAACTTACATTGTGTAGTGTAATACACAGGGCCTGTTTTTAGCTGCGTTCTCCCCCCCAAAAAAGGGAGATTTAAATTGCCAACAAGTTTCTCTACGTCAGTTCAGTTTGTCTTATATCTGCCAGCCACGTTCTGCTACTTACATTGTGTAGTGTAATACACAGGGCCTGTTTTTTTCCACAGTCTCCCCCCCAAAAAAGGTAGATTTAAATTGCCAACAAGTTTCTCTACGTCAGTTCAGTTTGTCTTATATCTGCCAGCCACGTTCTGCTACTTACATTGTGTAGTGTAATACACAGGGCCTGTTTTTTTCCACAGTCTCCCCCCCAAAAAAGGTAGATTTAAATTGCCAACAAGTTTCTCTACGTCAGTTCAGTTTGTCGTATATCTGCCAGCCACGTCCTGCCACTTACATTGTGTAGCGTAATACACAGGGCCTGTTTTTTCCGCAGTTTCCCCCCCAAAAAATTGTGATTTAAATTGACAACAAGTTTCTATACGTCAGTTCTGTTTGTCGTATATCTGCCAGACATGTTGTGCCACTTACATTCTGTAATGTAATACACAGTGCCTGTTTTTTGCTGCAGTCTGCCACCCCAAAAAGTGAGATTTAAATTGCGAACAAGTTTCTATACGTCAGTTCTGTTGGTCGTATATCTGCCTGCCACATTCTGCCACTTACATTGTGTAGTGTAATACACAGGGCCTGTTTTTAGCTGCAGTCTCCCCCCAAAAAAGGGAGATTTAAATTGCCAACAAGATTCTATATGTCAGTTCTGTTTGTCATATATCTGCCAGCCATGTTCTGCCACTTACAATGTGTAGTGTAATACACAGGGCCTGTTTTTTGCTGCAGACTGCCCCCCCAAAAAGTGAGATTTAAATTGCCAACAAGTTTATATACATCAGTTCTGTTTATCGTATATCTGCCAGCCACGTTGTGCCACTTACATTGTGTAGTGTAGTACACAGGGCCTGTATTTTTCTGCAGTCTCCCCCAAAAAAAAGTGAGATTTAAATTGATGACAAGTTTCTGTACATCAGTTCTGTTTGTCTTATATCTGCCAGCCACGTTCTGCTACTTACATTGTGTACTGTAATACACATGGCCTGTTTTTTCCACAGTCTCCCCCCCAAAAAAGGGAGATTTAATTTGCCAACAAGCTTCTATACGTCAATTCTGTTTGTTGTATATCTGCCAGCCACGTTGTGCCACTTACATTGTGTAGTGTTATACACAGGACCTGTTTTTTGCTGCAGTCTGCCCCCCCAAAAAGTGAGATTTAAATTGCCAACAAGTTTCTATACGTCAGTTCTGTTGGTCGTATATCTGCCAGCCACGTTGTGCCACTTACATTGTGTAGTGTAATACACAGGGTCTATTTTTGCCACAGTCTCCCCACCAAAAAAGTGAGATTTACATTGACAACAAGTTTATATATGTCAGTTCTGTTTGTCGTATATCTGCCAGCCACGTTCTGCCACTTAGAATGTGTAGTGTAACACACAGGGCCTGTTTTTGCTGCTGTCTGCCCCCCAAAAAAGTGAGATTTAAATTGCCAACAAGATTCTATACGTCAGATCTGTTGGTCGTATATCTGCCAGCCACATTCTGCCACTTACATTGTGTAGTTTAATACACAGGGCCTGTTTTTTGCCTCAGTCTCCCACCCAAAAAAGTGAGATTTACATTGACAACAAGTTTCTATACGTCAGTTCTTTTTGTCGTATATCTGCCAGCCACGTTCTGCCACTTACATTGTGTAGTGTAATACACAGGGCCTGTTTTTTCCACAGTTCAAACCCTGTGTACGCGGATGAGTACTTCCTTTTCCTAACGAGAGTCTCTTGTAGGGTGAGCTAAACTGGAGAGCTGCACCATAGTCTCATCAGGGTAAGATTCTGGCTCAGTTCACTGCGAGGGCAATGTAGTGATCTGAGTCAATGGAACAGCATAATAATCTAGCTGTGGCTGTGCATCTGTGCACTCCATGTCCGATTCATCTTGTAATGGGCTGTTAACTATTTCCCTTTCTAACCCTGGCACAGTATGTGTAAAGAGCTCCATGGAGTAAACTGTGGTGTCGCCTACCACATCCTTCACTTTTGCTTTGGGTGTAGGACACAAGGAAGCTCCTTAGTCCTGACCGGGAGCATCCAATGATGACTCGCTGCTTTTATATTTTGAACTTTCGGAAGTGGAGGCGAAAGAGGAGGCGAAAGAAAAGCCAAAACCTTTTACTGTTGATGAACCAACGGATGTGGCTATGGGGGGTTTTACGCTTAAAGGGGCTGGTTTATTCAACAAAAGCTCTTTTCAACCCCATGTAAAGAATCAGTTTGTTGAGTCATATATTACTCTGGTGGAGAGGGACATCAAGAAACTGAGATAGAGGTTTTGTAATGATGGATTTAACAATCTGTCTAGTGCTGAAAGACAAGCTTTAGATCGCCTTTCGAATAACACCGCACTTACGGTTAAACCTGCCGATAAAGGCGGTGCGGTGGTAATTATGGACACTGTAAAATATAAGGCAGAGATCATGACACAATTATCGGACATTGCGGTCTACAAGAAACTGAAATGTGATCCGACTGCTGCTTTCCAGAGAGAGTTACAGCTTCTGATCGATGACTCCCTACACAATGGACTCATCGATCATAAGCTGTCCGAATTTCTGTTTGTTAATGCGCCAATTACTCCAGTCCTGTATACATTGCCAAAGATACACAAGGATTTGTTAAATCCCCCCGGGCGCCCTATTGTATCGGGCCGGGGTTCTATGTGTAACAAAGTCTCTATTTTTTTGTACAAAATTCTATGAGTCTTCTCGACTTCTGCTTGTTCCTACATTCGGGACACAAATGATGTACACCTCCATCGAGCATGAAAGAGGTCTGGATGCTGTCGGTGTGGCGCTATCGGGCTCGGACGTGCCGCCGGATTGTGCACAGTTGGTCCTTACACTGCTGGAGTTCATCCTAAGGAGGAATTGTTTCCTCTTTGGGGATGATTACTACCAGCAGTTACGGGGTACCGCGATGGGGTCCAATGTGGCCCCCACTTATGCTAACATCTATATGGCGGTACTCGAGGACCAACATGTGTACAGATCCATCTTCTGGCGTCACGTCCGGGCCTGGTGGCGCTACATCGACGATATTTTCTGTATATGGGAGAAGACCCATGAGGACCTCCTTGATTTTTTGGTGGAACTTAATAATATACATCTGGAATTGAAATTCACTATGACCTGCTCGATCGATAGGGTGCAATTTTTGGACACTACGGTCTATAAACAAGATGGCAAACTTTGCACTGATTTGTTTACCAAGGTGACTGACAGGAATAGCTTTCTGTGTTATGATAGCTACCATCCTAGACGAATGATGGATTCGTTGCCTTGGAGCCAGTTAATCCGGGTACGCAGAATAGTTACGGACACAGAGGTTTGTGACAAAAGATTGGACGAAATGTGCGACAAATTTATACGGAGAGGGTACCCACAGGTGAAGGTGATGGGCCATAGAGAGAGGGCGGCTAGATTGGCTGAGGATGATTTACAAACCCATAATAATAGGGACAAACAAAAACGTGTGCCATTTGTGTCTACTTTCTGTCCGGCCAGTAATGGCATTGCCAATATCCTTAACAAACATTGGGGGATTTTGCATAGGGGTTTGCCTCAGATCCAAGATTTTTGTTTACGCCCTATTCTCTCATACAGACGGGGACGCAACCTTAAAGATCTACTGGTTAAGTCAGATATTGGGACAGAGAGGGTCGCCGTCCAGAGGACTTTATGTCCTCCTCGGATGGGCAACTTTCCCTGTCTCAACTGTGCGTGCTGCAGAAATATGCTTAAGGGTGATAGCTTTTGTCACCCTCGAACCGGTAAGAAATTTCTGATAAAGGAACGATATACGTGCTCGTCGAAATTTGTTGTGTACTTAATAGTGTGTCCATGTGGATTACTGTACGTCGGAGAAACGGCAATGGAAGTGAGAGCACGAATAAGTAAGCACAAGAGCACAATACGCACTAATTTACATGACTTACCAATCCCCAAGCACTTCAGTGAGTGTAGGCATTCTATTAACCAGCTGCGTTTTAGAGTCATAGATGGGGTCCCGGCTCTGAGGAGAGGGGGTGATAGGAAACTCAAATTGAAACAAAAAGAATTGAGGTGGATCTCAGAATTGGAAACGCTACAGCCCAAGGGGCTCAATATAGATTATAATCTGCAGATCTGTATGACATAATTGTGTCAATGATATTTGAGTCTGATAGGCTGTAGATGAATCTAGCATCAATATTTATGGATATCGTGATCCTCCCTACTTGCTCATTGAGCGTGTTCCCTTTTGTGTATTTTTATTTTTTATTGCTGTGTTATTTTTTGTGATTTTGGTTTATATTTGTTTGTAATTATTGTTTCCTATTATAATTTTTTCTATTTTACAGAATGTCGAGATTTGACATCCGAGGAACAGATGGAGGATATTTATTTGATATTTTGTTTGTTTTTTGTTGTTCTTTATAAATAGTTTTCATTCTTTATTATTTGTTGCTTTGTTCCTCCCTGTGTTCCTTGCCTGTTAAATCGCTGTGTAATCATTGTGTTTTTTCAGCGGGGGTGGTTGCCATGGAGTTGGCTGTGTCTGCGTCCTCTCTGGGAGCGCAGGCTCAGTGCTGCATGTGGGCGGGCTGGGGATCTTAGCGTGTATATGCTGTGTTCTCTGGTCTGGTCATGTGATGTGTCGCTGGGTCTTGTGTCTCCGGCGTTGACGCTTGACCTGGGATGCCTGGCGCGTGCGCGCTTGTTTGCATTGTGGGGCAGTCAGGTGATTGTCTCTGTGGTGCACCTTGTGCGCATGCGCCGGCGTTCTATGGCGTCCAGACACATCTCTGCAGGTTTGGACGGGATTGGCTGGGGTTATATTGTGCACCTTTTCCCAGTATACGGTGATTGGATGAGGAAGGGGATTGGCTCGAGGACATCTTGTGATTGGTGGAGGTATCACCATAACAACTAGGCAACAAATACAACCATTGGTCTGTGGACTCTTGTTATGCCCGTCTGTATATGTGGTTTTAAGCGTTATGTCCTTCTGTGCATGTATTTTTATGCATTATGGATAGTAGGTATGATGTTTAGCTGTAATTGGTTATGTAAATATATGGTAGTGGATATTTAAGCATATTATATTAGATTTGATGTATATTTAATAAAGGCCGCCCCTGGATGGTGATTGGTGCTCATGTGGGCTCCACACTATTTAAGATGGCCACTTTTGATATTGTGTATACTTGACAAAGGCCAACCCGGCTGAAACGTTGTATTTTATGATGGCAGAATAAAGACTTTTTCTGGATATTTATCACCTGGTATGGATGCTGCTCTTCTTCTTTTTATAAAGTTTATATACGTCAGTTCTGTTTATCGTATATCTGCCAGCCACTTTGTGCCACTTACATTGTGTAGTGTAATACACAGGGCCTGTTTTTTTCTGCAGTCTCCCCCCCAAAAAAGTGAGATTTCAATTGATGACAAGTTTCTGTACGTTAGTCCTGTTTGTCTTATATCTGCCAGCCACGTTCTGCTATTTACATTGTGTAGTGTAATACACAAGGCCTGTTTTTTTTTCCGCAGTCTCCCCCACAAAAAAGGGAGATTTAAATTGCCAATAAGCTTCTATACGTCAGTTCTGTTTGTCGTATATCTGCCAGCCACGTTGTGCCACTTACATTGTGTAGTGTAATACACAGGGCCTGTTTTTTGCTGCAGTCTCCCCCCAAAAAAAGTGAGATTTAAATTGCAAACAAGTTTATATACGTCAGTTCTGTTTTACATATATCTGCCAGCCATGTTGTGCCACTTAGTTTGTGTAGTGTAATACACAGGGCCTGGTTTTTGCTGCAGTCTCCCCCCCAAAAAAGTGAGATTTACATTAACGTTAAGTTTCTATACGTCAGTTCTGTTGGTCGTATATTTGCCAGCCACATTCTGCCACTTACATTGTGTAGTGTAATACATAGGGCCTGTTTTTTCCACAGTCTCCCCCCCAAAAAAGTGAGATTTAAATTGCGAACAAGTTTATATATGTCAGTTCTGTTGGTCATATATCTGCCAGCCACGTTGTGCCACTTACTTTGTGTAGTGTAATACACAGGGCCTGTTTTTTTTGCTGCAGTCTCCTCCCCAAAAAAGTGAGATTTACATTAACAACAAGTTTCTATACGTCAGTTTTGTTTGTCGTATATCTGCCAGACACGATGTGCCACTTACATTGTGTAGTGTAATACCCAGGGCCTGTTTTTTGCCGCAGTCTCCCCCCCAAAAAAGTGAGATTTAAATTGCTAACAAGCTTCTATACGTCAGTTCTGATTGTCGTATATCTGCCAGCCACATTGTGCCACTTACATTGTGTAGTGTAATACACAGGGCCTGTTTTTTCCCACCGTCTCCCCCCCCAAAATGTGAGATTTAAATTTCCAACAAGTTTCTATACATCATTTCTGTTTGTCGTATATCTGCCAGCCACATTCTGCCACTTACATTGTGTAGTGTAATACACAGGGCCTGTTTTTAGCTGCAGTCTCCCCCCCAAAAAGGGAGATTTAAATTAACAACAAGTTTCTATACGTCAGTTCTGTTGTTCGTATATCTGCCAGCCACGTTCTGCCACTTACATTGTGTAGTGTAATACACAGGGCCTGTTTTTTGCTGCAGACTGCCCCCCCAAAAAGTGACATTTAAATTGCCAACAAGTTTCTATACGTCAGTTCTGTTGGTTGTATATCTGCCAGACACGTTGTGCCACTTACATTGTGTAGTGTAATACACAGGGCCTGATTTTTTCTGCAGTCTCCCCCCCAAAAAAGTGAGATTTAAATTGATGACAAGTTTCTATACGTCAGTTCTCTTTGTCTTATATCTGCCAGCCACGTTCTGCTACTTACATTGTGTAGTGTAATACACGGGGTCTGTTTTTTCCACAGTCTCCCCCCCAAAAAAGGGAGATTTAAATTGCCAACAAGCTTCTATACGTCAGTTCTGTTTGTCGTATATCTGCCAGCCACGTTGTGCCACTTACATTGTGTAGTGTCATACACAGGGCCTGTTTTTTGCTGCAGTCTCCCCCCCAAAAAAGTGAGATTTAAATTGCGAACAAGTTTATATACGTCAGTTCTGTTTTTCATAGATCTGCCAGCCATGTTGTCCCACTTACTTTGTGCAGTGTAATACACAGGGCCTGTTTTTTGCTGCAGTCTCCTCCCCAAAAAGTGAGATTTACATTAACAACAAGTTTCTATACGTCAGTTCTGTTTGTCGTATATCTGCCAGCCACGTTCTGTCACTTACAATGTGTAGTGTAATACACAGGGCCTGTTTTTTGCTGCAGTCTGCCCCCCAAAAAAAGTGAGATTGAAATTGCCAAAAAGTTTCTATATGTCAGTTCTGTTGGTCGTATATCTGCCAGCCACATTCTGCCACTTACATTGTGTAGTGTAATACACAGGGCCTGTTTTTCCTCAGTCTTCCTCCCAAAAAAGTGAGATTTAAATTGCAAACAAGTTTATATACGTCAGTTCTGTTTTTCATATATCTGCCAGCCATGTTGTGCCACTTACACTGTGTAGTGTAATACACGGGGCCTGTTTTTTGCCGCAGTCTCCCCCCCCAAAAAAGTGATTTTTAAGTTGCCAACAAGCTTCTATACATCAGTTCTATTTGTCGTATATCTGCCAGCCACGTTGTGCCACTTACATTGTGTAGTGTAATACACAGGGTCTATTTTTGCCACAGTCTCCCCCCCAAAAAAGTGAGATTTACATTGACAACAAGTTTCTATATGTCAGTTCTGTTTGTCGTATATCTGCCAGCCACGTTCTGCCACTTACAATGTGTAGTGTAATACACAGGGCTTGTTTTTTGCTGCAGTCTGCCCCCCCAAAAAGTGAGATTTAAATTGCCAACAAGTTTCTATACGTCAGTTCTGTTGGTCGTATATCTGCCAGCCACATTCTGCCATTTACATTGTGTAGTTTAATACACAGGGCCTGTTTTTTGCCTCAGTCTCCCACCCAGAAAAGTGAGATTTACATTGACAATAAGTTTCTATACGTCAGTTCTGTTTGTCGTATATGTGCCACTTACATTGTGTAGTGTAATACACCGTGCCTGTTTTTTCCGCAGTTTCCCCCCAAAAAAATTGTGATTGAAATTGACAACAAGTTTCTATACGTCAGTTCTGTTTGTCGTATATCTGCCAGCCACGTTTTGAAACTTACATTGTGTAGTGTAATACACAGGGCCTGTTTTTTGCCGCAGTCTCCCCCCAAAAAAAGTGAGATTTAAATTGCTAACAAGCTTCTAAACATCAGTTCTGTTTGTCGTATATCTTTCAGCCACATTGTGCCACTTACATTGTGTAGTGTAATACACAGGGTCTGTTTTTTGCCACCGTCTCCCCCCAAAAATGTGAGATTTAAATTTCCAACAAGTTTCTATATGTCAGTTCTGTTTTTCATATATCTGCCAGCCATGTTTTGCCACTTACATTGTGTAGTGTAATACACAGGGCCTGTTTTTAGCTGCAGTCTCCCCCTTAAAAAAGGGAGATTTAAATTGCCAACAAGCTTCTATACGTCAGTTCTGTTTGTCGTATATCTGCCAGCCACATTGTGCCACTTACATTGTGTAGTGTAATGCACAGGGCCTGTTTTTTGCCACCGTCTCCCCCCAAAAATGTGAGATTTAAATTTCCAACAAGTTTCTATATGTCAGTTCTGTTTTTCATATATCTGCCAGCCATGTTGTGCCACTACATTGTGTAGTGTAATACACAGGGCCTGTTTTTAGCTGCAGTCTCCCCCCAAAAAAGAGAGATTTAAATTGCCAAAAAGTTTCTATACGTCAGTTCAGTTTGTCGTATATCTGCCAGCCACATTGTGCCACTTACATTGTGTAGTTTAATACACAGGTCCTGTTTTTTCCGCAGTTTCCCCCCCAAAAAATTGAGATTTAAATTGCCAACAAGCTTCTATACGTCAGTTCAGTTGTCGTATATCTGCCAGCCACATTGTGCCACTTACATTCTGTAGTGTAATACACAGGGCCTGTTTTTTTCCGCAGTCTCACCCCCCAAAAAGTGAGATTTAAATTAGCAATAAGTTTATATACATCTTCTACCTTGTTTTACAGTAACATATAATGGTTGTTTTTTTGGTTCGATTTTCCCAAAAAATGAGGAAGTCTGGTGGAAGAGGCCATGGGCAGTCGTTGCCAGCGGGTACTGATGGTGGTGGTGGTGGAGCATATGGTGGTAGTGGGAAAAGCAAAATAGCACCTAAGGCTGGAGGTGTTGATCCAGCGTCATCATCTGGCTACACAAGGCCTCGAATGCTCCCTTATCTGGGAGTAGGAAAACAGCTTTTAAGCCGTAGCAGCAGGAAAAAGTTTTGGCTTTTCTTTCGCCTCCTCTTCCGAAAGTTCAAAATATAAAAGCAGCGAGTCATCATTGGATGCTCCCGGTCAGGACCAAGGAGCTTCCTTGTGTCCTACACCCAAAGCAAAAGTGAAGGATGTGGTAGGCGACACCACAGTTTACTCCATGGAGCTCTTTACACATACTGTGCCAGGGTTAGAAAGGGAAATAATTAACAGCCCATTACAAGATGAATCGGACATGGAGTGCACAGATGCACAGCCACAGCTAGATTATTATGCTGTTCCATTGACTCAGATCACTACATTGCCCTCGCAGTGAACTGAGCCAGAATCTTACCCTGATGAGACTATGGTGCAGCTCTCCAGTCTAGCTCACCCTACAAGAGACTCTCGTTAGGAAAAGGAAGTACTCATCCGCGTACACAGGGTTTGAACGCCCACATTGCTAGACTAATCTCGTTAGAGATGATGCCCTACTGGTTAGTTGAAAGCGAAGCTTTCAAAGCCCTGATGGCCTACAAAGTACCATGCTATGACCTACCCAGTCGAAACCTCTTTGCGAGAAAAGCCATCCCAGCCCTCTACCAGCATGTCAAAGACCGCATTGTCCATGCACTCTGGCAATCAGTCAGTAGAAAGTGCACCTCACAACTGATGCATGGACCAGTAGGTATGTTCAGGGACACTACATGTCCATCACGGCGCACTGGGTTAATGTGGTGGATGCAGGGTCCACAGGGGACAGCCATAGTGGGACAGTGCTGCCTAGCCCACGGTCTAGGAAACAGTTGGCAGTAGGCATTCGACAACCTTCCTCCTCCTCCTCCTCCAGAAGCGAAAGCTCGTCCACAGAGCGCAGTCACCCGACCACTCCATCCGCAGCTGCCAGCGTTGCACACGAGGTGTCACATTATGGAACAGTTAGTGGTAAGCATCAGCAGGCTGTGTTGGAAATGAAGTGTTTGGGAGACAACAGACACACTGCGGAAGTACTGGCCGAGTACTTGTGGCAAGAAACTCAGTCATGGCTGGGCAGTGTACATCTTGAGGCATGCAAGGTAGTCAGTGATAACGGAAGGAATTTTATTGCTGCCATAGCCCTTTCAGAACTGAAACACATTCCTTGCCTGGCTCACACCTTGAACCTGGTGGTGCAGTCCTTCTTCAAAAATTACCCTGTTTTACCAGCCCTGCTCCTGAAGGTGCGCAGACTTTGCTTGCGCATCCGCCGGTCGCCCATACACTCCAGCCATATGCTGAACCATCAGTGATCGCTGAAGCTTCCCCAGCACCGCCTAATAATCGACGTTGCAACAAGGTGGAACTCCACACTGCACATGCTTCAGAGGCTGTGCGAACAGAGGCATGCTGTAATGTATTTGTGGGAGGATACACATACAGGGGCAGGCAGTTGGATGGCAGACATGGAGTTGTCTGGTGTGCAGTGGTCGAAGCTCCAAGACCTCTGTCAAGTCCTTCAGTGTTTTGAGGAATGCACACGGCTGGTAAGTGCAGACAATGCCATCATAAGCATGTGCATCCCACTAATGTGTCTGCTGATGCAAAGTTTGATGCACATTACGGAGCAGGCGTCTGCGGCCGAGGAGGAGGGAAGCCTTGATGACAGTCAGCCATTGTCTGCTAAGGGAACTCTCCTGGACGAGGTGGCGGACGAAGAGGAGGAGGATGATGGGATGAATATTTATGGGAGGAGGATGTTTCTCAGGGGGCAATAGAAACTGGTGGCATTGCAAGGTCAGGTACAGGGTTTTTGCGGGAGACAAGTGATGTTGATTTGCAAGAAAGTGCTCCTCAACCCGGCACAAGCAGTGAATTGACTCCTGGAACCTTGGCCCACAAGGCCGATTATGCCTTGCGTATCCTAAAAAGGGACCCCCGTATTATAAAAATGATGACCGATGACGATTACTGGTTGGCCTGCCTCCTGGATCCACGATATAAAGGGAAATTAAAAATATCATGCCACATGAGAACCTTGAGCAAATATTGGCTACCAAACAAGCAACTCTTGTAGACCGTTTTGTTCATGCATTCCCAGCACACAGCGGCGTGCTGGTTCTCACATGAGCTGTAGGGGGCAACATGGCAGAGGTGTTAGAGGTGCACAAATCAGAAGTGGCGTTGGACAGAGGGGTTTTATGACCAGGTTGTGGAGTGATTTCACAATGACCGCTGACACGACAGGTACTGCTGCATCGATTCAAAGTGACAGGAGACAGCATTTGTCCAGTGTGGTTATGAACTATTTTTCCTCCCTTATTGATGTTCTCCCTCACAGGTCATTCCCCTTTGATTACTGGGCATCAAAAATAGACACCTGGCCTGAATTGGCAGAATATGCATTACAGGAGCTCGCTTGCCCAGCTGCTAGTGAGCTATCAGAAAGAGTCTTCAGTGCTCCTGGTTCAATACTGAGCGAAAAAAGGACTCGTCTGGCTACCCGAAATGTTGATGATCTAACCTACATTAAAATGAACCAATCGTGGATTTCTAATTATTTTGCCCCACCTTCCCCTGCTGACACGTAGCTTGCCTGAAAATTGTCTTGCTTTTGGCCTCCTCTTACTGACTGCTCCAATTCCTCCATTTGCAGCTGCTGAATGTCCACCATAGGCCATTTTTTAACCTCCCTAAATGGGCTGACTCCCCCCACAGGGCCGTGGTCACCACTTGGCGCCACCACACGTGCGAGTGCCGATTGCCTGGACAGTTGGGTGTGCCCACTTTTGGGCGACGGCACTGGCACAGGGTCCCTCATAGTACAATGAAGTGTCTCTGATGGTGGTGGTGCACACCCAACGCCAGACACACCGTCGTAATATGAGGGGCCCTGTGTCAGTACCGCCGCCCACGAGAGAGTGTTCCCCCAGCTCGAACAGTGCTCTACCACTTGCAATACTTACCTCTCCCTGCTCCAACACTGTCTAGTCTGTGCTGTTAAATCCTTCAATGGCACTGCCAATACAAATTTGTTGAAATGATAGATGATAGTAAAAATATACAGGGGCCCTGGCCTCCATTTAGACCAGTTAATACTTTGCGACTACTACCACTGTCTGCTACTCAGCAGAGGAGCCCACCCCAGAACCTAGCTATGCCGCCTGGTTAGTCCTGTTACCAATTTTGAACTGCATTTAGCCAACTTTTTTATTTTAGGCCTACTAAGTCTGTGTGAGCCTCTCATAACAGTTGTCCTCCTCCGCTGGAAAAAACTATGCCGCCTGTGTACTCCTCTTAGCAATTTTGAACTGATTTAGCCAACTTTTTTTATTTTAGGCGAACTAAGTCTGTGTGAGCCTCTCATAACAGTTGTCCTCCTCCACTGAAAAAAGCTATGCCGCCTGGTTATTCCTGTTACCAATTTTGAACTGCATTTAGCCTACTTTTTTATTTTAGGCCTACTAAGTCCGTGTGAGCCTCTCATAACAGTTGTCATCCTCCGCTGAAAAAAGCTATGCCACCTGGTTATTCCTGTTACCAATTTTGAACTGCATTTAGCCTATTTTTTTATTTTAGGCCTACTAAGTCTGTGTGAGCCTCTCATAACTGTTGTCCTCCCTCGCTGAAAAAAGCTATGCCGCCTGTGTACTCCTCTTACCAATTTTGAACTGCATTTAGCCTACTTTTTTATTTTAGGCCTACTAAGTCTGTGTGAGCCTCTCATAACTGTTGTCCTCCTCCGCTGAAAAAAGCTATGCCGCCTGTGTACTCCTCTTACCAATTTTGAACTGCATTTATCCTACTTTTTTATTTTAGGCCTACTAAGTCTTTGTGATCCTCTCATAACAGTTGTCCTCCTCTGCTGAAAAAAGCTATGCCGCCTGTGCACTCCTTTTACCAATTTTGATCTGCATTTAGCCTACTTTTTTATTTTAGGCCTACTAAGTCTGTGTGAGCCTCTCATAACAGTTGTCCTCCTCCGCTGAAAAAAGCTATGCCACCTGGTTATTCCTGTTACCAATTTTGAACTGCATTTAGCCTATTTTTTTATTTTAGGCCTACTAAGTCTGTGTGAGCCTCTCATAACTGTTGTCCTCCCCCGCTGAAAAAAGCTATGCCGCCTGTGTACTCCTTTTACCAATTTTGAACTGCATTTAGCCTACTTTTTTATTTTAGGCCTACTAAGTCTTTGTGATCCTCTCATAACAGTTGTCCTCCTCCGCTGAAAAAAGCTATGCCGCCTGTGTACTCCTTTTACCAATTTTGAACTGCATTTAGCCTACTTTTTTATTTTATCCCTACTAAGTCTGTGTGAGCCTCTCATTATAGTTGTCCTCCGCTGAACAAAGCTATGCTGCCTGTGTATGGATTGCCCCCACGTTAGGGCAATGGGGTACTCGGTACCGGACCCTTTGGTTCTCGTCAGTGATGTCACGGTGGCTTGACCCGGTCCATGGCCCTTTGAGGGGCGTCCAATAAAAGGACAAAAGTTTATAGGATAATGTTTGTGACGTGAACTGTGGTATTTGGTCAGGGTGACCGACGCTGATTAGGGGTCCGCTGGGGTGATGTTATGGCAGCTAGATGGTATACCTTTCCACAGGTGAAGTATGTCCCCATGGTATCCCAGAGTGTAGGTGGTGGATGGTGGATGATGTAAGGCACAGTGAATAATGAGGACACAAGGTTGCAGTCTTTTTACCTTTACTGAAGGCTTCGGCATCCACAGTCCAGGGTAGGGACCACAGGGTAGGCAGATTCCGGCCAGTGTGAAGGCAAATCCAGAGTCCCCTTATCCAGGTGGAATTCAATAGCCTTCCTCTAGCACCTGAGTGTTGTAGTATCTCCCAGCTGAGCTCCTCGGTGAGGTCCTCTGTTGTGAATTCTGTGGCTGAGTTCACTTCTGTGGTCACAAGTGGTATTGCAGTCTCTGGGCTTCCTCCCTCAGGTGTTTTGGTGAGCTCGTTGGCTGCCTTGCTATTTAGCTCCACCTGAGTCTGTCTTCCTTGCTCCTTGTCAATGTTCCAGTGTTGGATCTGAGCTACTGCATCTTTCCTTGGGCCTGCTGCTCTGCTAGATAAGTGCTTCTAGTTGTTTTCTGTTTTTTTCTGTCCAGCTTGTTATTATCTTTTGCTGGAAGCTCTGAGAAGCAAAGGGGTGCACCGCCGTGCTGTTAGTTCGGCACGGTGGGTCTTTTTGCCCCTTTGCGTGGTTTTCGTTTTAGGGTTTTTTGTAGACTGCATAGTTCTCTTTGCTATCCTCGCTCTGTCTAGAATATCGGGCCTCACTTTGCTGAATCTATTTCATTCCTACGTTTGTCTTTTCATCTTGCTAACAGTCATTATATGTGGGGGCTGCCTATTCCTTTGGGGTATTTCTCTGAGGTAAGTCAGGCTTGTATTTCTATCTTCAGGCTAGTCAGCTCCTCAGGCAGTGCCGAGTTGCATAGGTAGTTGATAGGCGCAATCCACTGCTGCTTCCAGTTGTGTGAGGATAGATCAGGTACTGCAGTCTACAGAGATTCCACGTCTCAGAGCTCGTCCTATTGTTTTGGGTTATTGCCAGATCTCTGTATGTGCGCTGATTACTGCACGCTGTGTTGCCTGATTGCCAGCCATAACAGTACAAGGAGCCTTTGCGGTGTCCTATTCCGTTGAGAGGAATTGATGCTACACCTCTGGCCAAGAATAAGCCTCAGTACTGGGCCCAGCTGACCATGTGCATGGCTCCTGCACATCAGGAAGTTATTCGCTTTTTGGTACTGCATAATTTGCATGATGTGGTCGTGTTGGGGTTGCCATGGCTACAAACCCATAATCCAGTATTGGATTGGAACTCTATGTCGGTAACCAGCTGGGGTTGTCAGGGAGTACATGGTGATGTTCCATTTTTGTCTATTTCGTCATCCATTCCTTCTGACATCCCAGAGTTCTTGTCGGACTTTCAGGATGTATTTGAAGAGTCCAAGTCTGATGCCCTTCCTCCGCATAGGAATTGTGATTGTGCTATCGATTTGATTCCTGGTAGTAAATTCCCTAAGGGTCGTTTATTTAATTTGTCCGTACCTGAACACACCGCTATGCGCAGTTATGTGAAGGAGTCCCTGGAGAAGGGACATATTCGCCCATCGTCGTCACCATTGGGAGCAGGGTTCTTTTTTGTAGCCAAGAAGGATGGTTCGCTAAGACCGTGTATTGATTACCGCCTTCTTAATAAGATCACTGTTAAGTTTCAGTATCCCTTGCCATTGATTTCTGACTTGTTTGCTCGGATTAAGGGGGCTAGTTGGTTTACTAAGATTGATCTTCGTGGTGCGTATAATCTGGTGAGAATCAGGCAGGGAGATGAATGGAAAACGGCATTTAATACGCCCGAGGGTCATTTTGAGTATCTGGTGATGCCGTTCGGACTTGCCAATGCTCCATCTGTTTTTCAGTCTTTTATGCATGACATTTTCCGTGAGTATCTGGATAAATTCTTGATTGTTTACTTGGATGACATTTTGATCTTCTCAGATGATTGGGAGTCTCATGTGAAGCAAGTCAGAATGGTTTTCCAGGTACTGCGTGCTAATTCCTTGTTCGTGAAGGGATCAAAGTGTCTCTTCGGTGTGCAGAAAGTTTCATTTTTGGGGTTCATCTTTTCCCCTTCTACTATCGAGATGGATCCGGTTAAGGTTCAGGCCATCCAGGATTGGACTCAGCCGACATCTCTAAAAAGTCTGCAGAAATTCCTGGGCTTTGCTAATTTTTATCGTCGCTTCATCTGTAATTTTTCTAGCATTGCCAGACCATTGACCGATTTGACCAAGAAGGGTGCTGATTTGGTTAATTGGTCTTCTGCTGCCGTGGAAGCTTTTCAGGAGTTGAAGCGTCGTTTTTGCTGTGCCCCTGTGTTGTGTCAACCTGATGTTTCTCTTCCGTTCCAGGTCGAGGTTGATGCTTCTGAGATTGGTGCAGGGGCGGTTTTGTCACAGAGAGGTTCTGGTTGCTCAGTGTTCAAACCATGTGCTTTCTTTTCCAGGAAATTTTCTGCTGCTGAGCGTAATTATGATGTGGGCAACCGAGAGTTGCTGGCCATGAAGTGGGCATTCGAGGAGTGGCGTCATTGGCTTGAGGGTGCTAAGCATCGCGTGGTGGTTTTGACTGATCATAAGAACCTTACTTATCTTGAGTCTGCCAAGCGCTTGAATCCTAGACAGGCCCGTTGGTCGTTATTTTTTGCTCGTTTTGATTTTGTGATTTCATACCTTCCGGGCTCTAAAAATGTGAAGGCGGATGCTCTGTCTAGGAGTTTTGTGCCCGACTCTCCGGGGTTATCTGAGCCGGCGAGTATCCTCAAGGAAGGAGTCATTGTGTCTGCCATCTCCCCTGATTTGCGGAGAGTGTTGCAGAAATTTCAGGCTAATAAACCTGATCGTTGTCCGGCCGAGAAACTGTTCGTCCCTGATAGGTGGACTAGTAAAGTTATCTCTGAACTTCATTGTTCGGTGCTGGCAGGTCATCCAGGAATCTTTGGTACCAGGGAGTTGGTTGCTAGATCCTTCTGGTGGCCATCTCTGTCACGGGATGTGCGTGCTTTTGTGCAGTCCTGTGGAATTTGTGCTAGGGCTAAGCCCTGCTGTTCACGTGCCAGTGGGTTGCTTTTGCCCTTGCCGGTCCCGAAGAGGCCTTGGACACATATTTCGATGGATTTCATTTCTGACCTTCCCGTTTCTCTAAAGATGTCTGTCATTTGGGTGGTCTGTGATCGCTTTTCTAAAATGGTCCATCTGGTGCCCTTGGTTAAATTGCCTTCCTCCTCTGATTTGGTGCCTTTGTTCTTCCAGCATGTGGTTCGTTTACATGGCATTCCTGAGAATATTGTTTCTGACAGAGGTTCCCAGTTTGTCTCGAGGTTCTGGCGAGCCTTTTGTGGTAGGATGGGCATTGACCTATCTTTTTCCTCGGCCTTCCATCCTCAGACTAATGGCCAGACCGAACGAACCAATCAGACCTTGGAAACATATCTGAGATGTTTTGTTTCCGCTGACCAGGATGATTGGGTGTCATTTTTGCCGTTGGCTGAGTTCGCCCTTAATAATCGGGCCAGCTCGGCTACCTTGGTCTCTCCATTTTTCTGCAATTCTGGGTTCCATCCTCGTTTCTCTTCAGGACAGGTTGAGTCTTCGGACTGTCCTGGTGTGGATTATGTGGTGGACAGGTTGCAGCAGATCTGGACTCAGGTAGTGGACAATTTGACCTTGTCCCAGGAGAAGGCTCAGCTTTTCGCTAATCGCAGATGCCGTGTGGGACCCCGACTTCGTGTTGGGGATCTGGTTTGGTTATCTTCTCGTCATATACCTATGAAGGTTTCCTCTCCTAAATTTAAACCTCGTTTTATTGGTCCGTATAGGATTTCTGAGATTCTCAATCCGGTGTCTTTTCGTCTGACCCTCCCAGACTCCTTTTCCATACATAATGTATTCCATAGGTCGTTGTTGAGGAGATACGTGGCACCTATGGTTCCATCTGTGGAGCCTCCTGCCCCTGTTTTGGTGGAGGGGGAATTGGAGTATATTGTGGAGAAGATTTTGGATTCTCGTGTCTCTAGACGGAAACTCCAGTATCTGGTCAAATGGAAGGGTTATGCTCAGGAAGATAATTCCTGGGTTTTTGCCTCTGATGTCCATGCCCCAGATCTTGTTCGTGCCTTTCATGTGGCTCATCCTGGTCGGCCTGGGGGTTCTGGTGAGGGTTCGGTGACCCCTCCTCAAGGGGGGGGTACTGTTGTGAATTCTGTGGCTGAGTTCACTTCTGTGGTCACAAGTGGTATTGCAGTCTCTGGGCTTCCTCCCTCAGGTGTTTTGGTGAGCTCGTTGGCTGCCTTGCTATTTAGCTCCACCTGAGTCTGTCTTCCTTGCTCCTTGTCAATGTTCCAGTGTTGGATCTGAGCTACTGCATCTTTCCTTGGGCCTGCTGCTCTGCTAGATAAGTGCTTCTAGTTGTTTTCTGTTTTTTCTGTCCAGCTTGTTATTATCTTTTGCTGGAAGCTCTGAGAAGCAAAGGGGTGCACCGCCGTGCTGTTAGTTCGGCACGGTGGGTCTTTTTGCCCCTTTGCGTGGTTTTCGTTTTAGGGTTTTTTGTAGACTGCATAGTTCTCTTTGCTATCCTCGCTCTGTCTAGAATATCGGGCCTCACTTTGCTGAATCTATTTCATTCCTACGTTTGTCTTTTCATCTTGCTAACAGTCATTATATGTGGGGGCTGCCTATTCCTTTGGGGTATTTCTCTGAGGTAAGTCAGGCTTGTATTTCTATCTTCAGGCTAGTCAGCTCCTCAGGCAGTGCCGAGTTGCATAGGTAGTTGATAGGCGCAATCCACTGCTGCTTCCAGTTGTGTGAGGATAGATCAGGTACTGCAGTCTACAGAGATTCCACGTCTCAGAGCTCGTCCTATTGTTTTGGGTTATTGCCAGATCTCTGTATGTGCGCTGATTACTGCACGCTGTGTTGCCTGATTGCCAGCCATAACAGTCCTCACAACTATCATCAGTGTTAAGTCTCTTTTTCTCTCTCTCTCTCTGTCCCCCTGACGGATAGGACAACCCGTATGACTGATGGCCTGAGGCTTTTTATAGGGACCCTAGAGACGCCCCAGCCCCCACAAGTTACCACCGTGCCTCCTGGGTATATGGTCAGGCAGCCAACATGGAATCAACTGTCCTGCCAGTCTCTGAAGTAAAGCATAGAGATCCTTACTCCCTCGGTGTTCTGGCTACTGGTTACTGCGCTTCAGAAGGAGGCAGCCTGCTTCTAGCTGGTCTCCCCCTGATGTTCCTCTCCTTTTGCTATGTCTTCGTTTCTCACTCACTGCAACACAATTCCTTTCAATGTCTCTTTCTTTAGATGCTGCCGCATGTGGGGCAGGCACAGCTCCGTGAACCCTCATTCTCCCACAGACCTTCCGTCTGCTCTCCTCTCCTCCTTCTAACGTTCTGCCTATACTACCAGTTTTACCTAATTGTGAGGAGTGCCCTAATAGATAGAAGCATGGCTCCTCCTGGCGGCCTGGAGTGTGAAGTGTGTATTGTGGTTGTGATACCTGGACAGAAGATCTCCTTAATTGTCTTCAGACGTAACATCACTCCCCTTGGTGGAAGAATAACATTACTGCAACAACCAGGACTCTGGGGCGCTGCATGTACTCCTCTTACCAATTTTGAACTGCATTTAGCCTACTTACTTATTTGGGCCTAGTAACTGTGTCAGCCTCTCATTACAGTCGTCCTCCGCTGACCAAAGCTTTGCCGCCTGTGTACTCCTGTTACCAATTTTGAACTGCATTTAGCCTATTTACTTATTTGGGCCTAGTAACTGTGTCAGCCTCTCACTACAGTTGTCCTCCTCCGCTGAACAAAGCTATGCTGCCTGTGTACTCCTGTTACCAATTTTGAACTGCATTTAGCCTACTTTTTTATTTTAGGCCTACTAAGCCTGTCTGAGCCACTTAATACAGTTGTCCTCCACTGAACAAAGCAATGCCGCCTGTGTACTCCTGTTACCAATTTTGAACTGCATTTAGCCTACTTTTTATTTAAGGCCTACAAAGTCTGTCTGAGCCACTTATTACAGTTGTCCTCCACTGCACAAAGCAATGCCACCTGTGTACTCCTCTTACCAATTTTGAACTGCATTTAGCCTACTTTTTTTATTTTAGGTCTACTAAGTCTGTCTGAGCCACTCGTTATAATTGTCCTCCACTGAGCAAAGCAATGCTGCCTGTTTAGTCCTGTTACCAATTTTGAACTGCTTTTAGCCTACTTTTTCATTTTGGGCCTATGTCTGTGTTTCCTCCTCATCCTGCCCATTGCCCAGCCACTGCTGGATGAGACTGCTGGTACATTGACCCAGACCACTACATTCCCCTTGCACTCTACACAGCCAGAATCTGACCCTGCTGAAAGTCAGGTTCCCCTTCCCGCATACTATACCACTTTACATGGGGACAAAGAGGAAAATGCAGATGAAAGTGCAGGTTCCTTCATCAGGTGGGGGGCACACTTGTTGGCACTGGCACAGGGCCCCTCATAGTATGCAAAAGTGTCTCTGGCAGTGGGAGGCGCCGCCCACCATCAAACTCATCGCTGTACTATGAGGGGCCCTGTGCCGGTGCCAACTAGTGGCCCCCCTGCTTGCTCAGGATCACAGCACTTGCAAAGTTGAAATACTTACCTCTCCCTGCTCCACCGCCGTGACGTATTCTGCGTTTCCTGGGCCCACGAAAATCTTGGGCCAGCCCTACCCCCCCACAAATTTAGCCAAATTAGCCCCTGTTTTCAATGCCTAACTATTATTATAAAATAGATTAAGATTGACAAGCTTCAGTAATACGAATTGATGTTTTTGGCATTAAAATGGGGACTGTTGGTGTTTTCCTGTCCTCCACTCACTGCCGACTTTGATTCCCCATTGACTTGCATTGGTATTCGTGTTTCGGTCGGCCACCGACTTTTCGCAATAATCAGCCCATTTCACCCGACCTGACTTTTGAGAAAGTCGGGTTTTGCGAAACCCGACTAGATCCTAAAAAAAGTAAAAGTCGCTCAACTCTACTCTGCACCACACGATCTTTACGCTCCCATAGCGGCGTTGCCCACTCCAACGCCCTGCCCGACAAAAGGGATAAAATAAATCCCACTTTCACCCATTCGGTAGGAAAACGTGCAGCCAGGAGCTCTAGATGTATGGAGCACTGACTCACGAATCCCCGACATAGCTTACTGTCACCAGCAAACTTGTCTGGAAGCGGGAGACAGAGCAGTGATGGCAGAGATCAAACTGGCTGCAGCTACACTTGCAGCCTGAACAGCGACTGCGGTAACATCCACAGCTGAGGTTGTGCGCTCAAGAGCCGCAACCTACCCTCCAGCTGCTGGATGTACCGCTGTAAACGCTGATCGTCCGCCATATACTAGCCAGACCCTTGTACTAGTATTCTGTTAGGGCTGGCGGAACACACTGAGTAAATAGAGAGATGTTATTTGGTGCGTTCGCAGCCCGGGATCCACCATGCAGGAGAGAATCTGTTGCCGGCAAATGTCAGCCCTATATGGCAGTAGAAGCAATCTCTGTTACTTCAGAGTCGCCTAAAGAAAGCACTGTGTCCTGTTAACCTCACAGAAGTACACAGCAACTGCTGAGCAGATCGCAGTTTGTGGTTACGCAAACATACAATCTCCTCACCAGAGGAACCGGTACTCTAGGTCATTATTTCAGCCGGGGCCCTGAATCCATACACAAAATCTCCTCACCGGAGGTGCCGGTATTCTAGGGGATTATTTCAGCCGGGTCCCTAAACACATACACACGTAACCACACTGGCGCAAAGCACATAACTTAGATTTGATACTAGCGCATGGCCGTGCGGCCATGTGAACCTTTTATAGCTGCAGCATGTACAGGACCTTCCTAGAAGAACCAATGAGAGGCTGCCACCGAGCCTGAGCAACTTCAAGACCTTCCTGGAGAGCCAATGAGTTTTGCTGCAGTGACCCTCGACCTCCAATGAGAGATCTTACCCTGGGCATGCTCAGAAAAGGAAAAGCAGGACTTAGTCCCAAAAGTGTCTGCTCGTCACTGCCCAGCACTGGCTTCAATGGCAGAAGCTGGAAAAGCAGCAGTAACCCTTTGCACAGAGTGAGACTGAGCATGACGCTGGGACCGACATCTCCGCTGAGCAGGCTCCACTGCGGCAGGAGAAGAATGGGAGACCGCAGCGGAGATGGCCCGAGATTCCCACCTTGCAGAGGTGGGAACTCGACCCTTTACAATACCTCTCTTAGGCTGATGTCTGAATTCCTGGGTGAATGTGGACACCTCTCTCAGTGAAGCTTGCCTTTATGGGTAGGTAGGAACCACGTGTAATTAAAATCACCACATGGTGAGGAGCATAGTGCTTGTTCAGTAAGCTAGCTTACAAATAACAAAAGACTGACATCCATAGTGTGAATAGGTGCATACCAGGAGTTACTTTGACGTTGGTTGATGAGCAGGCATGAATTGGCCAAATTGTGTGCAAAGCGTCTAATTTTTCCCTAATATTCAAAAGCCGTATTGCTATTTATATTTCATATATTTCACATTGACATGCTTTAGCATGATATAGTGCAACCTTTTTGTATATCCACTCCACCACAGTCAATACACCCACCCGGTAAACTAAATTTGGATTATAAGACTCATCCCCATTTTCCCCAAAACAAATTCGGGAAAAAAGTGCTTATTATAATCTGGAAGACTCTTTAAGCCTCCTCAGGAGGACCTGGACCACTGATTATGCCATAGTCCACAGGTTTCACACCACTAAAAAACAAAACCATAAACAGGATGTGCACTCAATTTATATATTTTCATTTGTTTGAGTTTACCTTTCCCACTTTTTGTTTTTGTGATATTTAAGCCTTAAAGTTTAATTTTTATATATCTGCATGTAGAATTCAGTACGTTCTGGATTTTGAAAATAGATATATTTTCCTTCAGTAGTCTAATTTATCTAAAAGATTTGTGTACTTGTATCTTATGGCAGAAAAAAATGATGCATATTAATCAGATTATCTTATCTGAAATACTATCGTTTGTGATAAATAGTTAGAATGGATTTATTTATCAATGTTTGAAATGCCCCAAAACATCATGAATCAAGGCAAAAGCATTGTCTAATCTTTGGAGGTCTGCAATATTATGCTCAATGGCACTTTTACAAGTTCTGCTATAATACTCATTTGTAAGCCAAGGGCTAGATATTTTGCACAATGCTATTATTCACTAATCATTACCTCATATCTATGTTGAAATAGGAAAGTTAGAAAGAACAGAAGTTATTTTACTAAATAATCATTGCCTTTTATTATTTCACATAATACAAACATACACTATCATTAGCTTAATCAAAAAATCATCATATCCAAACAGAAATGCATTGACATTACATTTATTTGACATTATAGATATTTATAGGTAAAAAATTTATAATATATTATAAATACATTTATATGTATTATTACATAATACATGTAGGAACAAATGACATCGCAAAAAAGGACCTGGAAACTATATGCAGAAGCTTTGAAGAGCTTGGCCAGAAAGTGATGACCTGGGAGCTCACGCCATCTTCTCATCAAACAATGAGATTGATCGGGATTGTACAGGTGAAAAACTGGTTACGTTGATGGTGACATTAGCAATGTTTTGAGTTTTTTGACCATTGTGTGAATTGCTTGTAGATAGACTCCTTGCTTTTAATGGGTTGCATCTTATGAAAACAGGAAAACAAATATTGGTAAAAATCTTGCTATACTCATCATCTTTAAACTAGAGCAATATGGAATGGGAAATATACTGCCAGGAGAAAGTATGCAACTAATAGATTGTTTTGAGAACCCTGCTATTAGAAGTGGAAATAAAGAACAGAGACAACAAATTCCGAATTAAAATAGTTGAGCAAGAGAAACCGACTAGAATCTATAATGTGTCTATGTAAATGTACTGAGCATGGGAAACAAACCAAGAGAACTGGAGCAGCTATTAGAGATGAGCGAATATTTTCAGAAAATGATCGCCAAACATTAATTCGGCACGAATAGGGCACATTCGGATTCGTGATCGGAAACATGAGCATTTTTTCGCAAAATCGGATAAAGTTGGTAAAACTCCATAAAAGGATGAGAAAATAATTGCGTTACCATTAAAGTATTTTAAAGGAAATAATAGATAGATTTCATATTTTATGTATAGATATATACGTATATCTATATATTGCAAAAATAGTCCAAAATGCATTTTTATATATTAATAGGGCCAGATCATTCCCTTGCAAAAGTTTGCTGATACATGCTGCATTGCATGTTGTGAAAACAGAAAAAACGACTCAATAGCATATCAAACCTTGGAGGACAGAGTCAATACAGATATATAGAAAAGTGAAAAAACTTTATTAAAGTCAATTGATCACACATTAAAATACTTAAAAAAGAGAGCACAATGAACAAAACAGCAACTATACAAGTGTATTCATGCGTGGTAATCAGGAAAAAATCCAAACTAAGTGCCAATTCAGACCACCAAGACAAGAGGGTACTATAAAGCATATGCACTGATATGTATATAATGTCTCGTGCCAACCAGAACTATGGAGCTAAAGTAAAAGTGACCTAATGCGATCCCAAGCATAGTATACGTCCTAATGGACATTAGACATCATCAATGGGAAATACTGCACTTAAGTAGTTAGATACAGCTAAGGAATGAGCTTATGCCACTTCACTCTACAGAAACAGATGGTAGCGTAAATGAAGGTAAAGTAACAGCGCTTGCTATAAAGATATTAGTTACCCGTCATGTCGCTGGTAGTTGTCTCGGCACTCACTCCCCAATGAACGTTTCGGTATAAACATTCCTTCCTCAGGGGCATGGCTTAACCAGTAACATGTCCCGCCCTATATAACCAGCATCAAAGATCACCTGATCACAAAGGACCAATGACGGTAAGGCGCAGTGCCCTCCAACCATAACCAGCTGCATAGGCGAATCCCCTCACTGACGCAAGATCACCACGCAACCATAGTATACAGGAGGAGACACAGCTGCGCAAGCTGGAGATGGAGATGGGAAGGCAGTGCGCATGCGCAAACAGGACCACCGTACCGGTGTAAGTATGAGAACTCCCATGATATTAATCCAGCGGTCTCGCATCTCATGTAATCATTACCCAATTTTGTGCAACATATATATATATCTATATATTGTGACAATAACAAATATATCCATCATATAGTCCACATAGTAATGAATGATTCCATGCTGCAAAGGATAGTAGAACTCAGAGTCCATAAATGGTTTCTATGACACAGACTTCTTATTAGCAATCACCCATACTGGCTCCATAATAAAAAGCATCTCCATCATGTAGTCCACATAGTAAAGGGATAATTCTATGCAGTAACAGATAGTGGAACTCAAAGTCCATAAACTGTTTATATGACGCAGGCTTCTTATCAGCAATCGTCCATACTGGCTCCATAAAGCATTTTTTGTTTATATACAGGAATTGAAAAAAGTCCTTGTGTTGTAAGTAGTACACTCATATACAGGGCACATCACTGAAAAGGTCTCATAGAAGTTAATGTAGGTGCAATAGATCACTATGAGGGCAAGGAAACAAAGAAAACACAATGAATAAAAACATTTAAAAGCCAGACTAAAAACATCAGATAGCGGGAAGGTCTTCAGAGAACATGAGGCAAATAGAGTACAGTAAATCAGAGGAAAGAAGCAAATCCCTGGGACTCATTTAATCCGTGGGGGGACATTGTACCCCAGACAGTAATCCATTTACATTCTTTTTGGGCCTTTTTGGGCCAACAAGTCAGGGACTTGTCAGGGAGTCACAAAAACATTGAACTTTAGGAAGGCAAAGTTTGAACAGCTTAGAGATGCCCTTAATCTGGTAGACTGGGACAATATCCTCAGAAATGAGAATACAGATAATAAATGGGAAATGTTTAAGAACATCCTAAATAGGCAGTGTAAGCGGTTTATACCTTGTGGGAATAAAAGGACTAGAAATAGGAAAAACCCAATGTGGCTAAACAAAGAAGTAAGACAGGCAATTAACAGTAAAAAGAAAGCATTTGCACTACTAAAGCATGATGGCACCATTGAAGCTCTAAAAAACTATAGGGAGAAAAATACTTTATCTAAAAAACTAATTAAAGCTGCCAAAAAGGAAACAGAGAAGCACATTGCTAAGGAGAGTAAAACTAATCCCAAACTGTTCTTCAACTATATCAATAGTAAAAGAATAAAAACTGAAAATGTAGGCCCCTTAAAAAATAGTGAGGAAAGAATGGTTGTAGATGACGAGGAAAAAGCTAACATATTAAACACCTTCTTCTCCACGGTATTCACGGTGGAAAATGAAATGCTAGGTGAAATCCCAAGAAACAATGAAAACCCTATATTAAGGGTCACCAATCTAACCCAAGAAGAGGTGCGAAACCGGCTAAATAAGATTAAAATAGATAAATCTCCGGGTCCGGATGGCATACACCCACGAGTACTAAGGGAACTAAGTAATGTAATAGATAAACCATTATTTCTTATTTTTAGGGACTCTATAGCGACAGGGTCTGTTCCGCAGGACTGGCGCATAGCAAATGTGGTGCCAATATTCAAAAAGGGCTCTAAAAGTGAACCTGGAAATTATAGGCCAGTAAGTCTAACCTCTATTGTTGGTAAAATATTTGAAGGGTTTCTGAGGGATGTTATTCTGGATTATCTCAATGAGAATAACTGTTTAACTCCATATCAGCATGGGTTTATGAGAAATCGCTCCTGTCAAACCAATCTAATCAGTTTTTATGAAGAGGTAAGCTATAGACTGGACCACGGTGAGTCATTGGACGTGGTATATCTCGATTTTTCCAAAGCGTTTGATACCGTGCCGCACAAGAGGTTGGTACACAAAATGAGAATGCTTGGTCTGGGGGAAAATGTGTGTAAATGGGTTAGTAACTGGCTTAGTGATAGAAAGCAGAGGGTGGTTATAAATGGTATAGTCTCTAACTGGGTCGCTGTGACCAGTGGGGTACCACAGGGGTCAGTATTGGGACCTGTTCTCTTCAACATATTCATTAATGATCTGGTAGAAGGTTTACACAGTAAAATATCGATATTTGCAGATGATACAAAACTATGTAAAGCAGTTAATACAAGAGAAGATAGTATTCTGCTACAGATGGATCTGGATAAGTTGGAAACTTGGGCTGAAAGGTGGCAGATGAGGTTTAACAATGATAAATGTAAGGTTATACACATGGGAAGAAGGAATCAATGTCACCACTACACACTGAATGGGAAACCACTGGGTAAATCTGACAGGGAGAAGGACTTGGGGATCCTAGTTAATGATAAACTTACCTGGAGCAGCCAGTGCCAGGCAGCAGCTGCCAAGGCAAACAGGATCATGGGGTGCATTAAAAGAGGTCTGGATACACATGATGAGAGCATTATACTGCCTCTGTACAAATCCCTAGTTAGACCGCACATGGAGTACTGTGTCCAGTTTTGGGCACCGGTGCTCAGGAAGGATATAATGGAACTAGAGAGAGTACAAAGGAGGGCAACAAAATTAATAAAGGGGATGGGAGAACTACAATACCCAGATAGATTAGCGAAATTTGGATTATTTAGTCTAGAAAAAAGACGACTGAGGGGCGATCTAATAACCATGTATAAGTATATAAGGGGACAATACAAATATCTCGCTGAGGATCTGTTTATACCAAGGAAGGTGACGGGCACAAGGGGGCATTCTTTGCGTCTGGAGGAGAGAAGGTTTTTCCACCAACATAGAAGAGGATTCTTTACTGTTAGGGCAGTGAGAATCTGGAATTGCTTGCCTGAGGAGGTGGTGATGGCGAACTCAGTCGAGGGGTTCAAGAGAGGCCTGGATGTCTTCCTGGAGCAGAACAATATTGTATCATACAATTATTAGGTTCTGTAGAAGGACGTAGATCTGGGTATTTATTATGATGGAATATAGGCTGAACTGGATGGACAAATGTCTTTTTTCGGCCTTACTAACTATGTTACTATGTTACTATGTTACTATGTTACTATGTTACTATGTTACTAATATACGTTTAATGTCCCCACCACGGATTCTACTCTGGACATGCTGGATACCCCTGACCATAAAGGACTTCGGATAACTATGGTGGAACTGTTTCTAGTGCCTAGGTATTGTTTTCAACAAAGTCAAATCAGTGGTTCTAGCTGATGCAAGGATGTCACGTACGTGCTCATGAGTACGTACTCTTAGTTGACGTGACATCAAACCAATATAAATTTTATTACAACCACATGTGGCATAATAAATTACTTGTGCAGCAGCACAGGTAATGTATTGATTGATAGAAAAATTACGCATGCCATCAGCCGTGGTAAAAGTAGTTGCTCGTAAAATATTCTTACAGGCCAGACAATCACCACAGGGAAAACAACCCTGTGGTGGTCCACCTGTATTGAAGAAGTTTTTTTCTTGATCCCTGTGTGGCCTATTTATAATAAAAAAATAAAAATAAAAAAAAAGGTTCCTCGCATCATGTTCTCATACACTTTATGCAGTATTAGCCCTCTGTGTCTGTACTGCTACATACTTAGGCAGTTAACTGGTTCATGCAGCTTTACATGAACACCCGAGCCTTACACTATGGCTGGTCTGAATAACTATAGCATTTGTTACCATCCACCTCTCGTGTCTCCCCTTTTCCCCATAGTTTGTAAGCTTGCGAGCAGGGCCCTCATTCCTCCTGGTATCTATTTTGAACTGTATTTCTGTTATGCTGTAATGTCTATTGTCTGTCCCCTCTATAATTTGTAAACCGCTGCGGAATATGTTGGCGCTATATAAATAAAAATTATTATTATTATTATTATAGGAACATAGTGGCTTTGGACTAGGAAATCTCCCAGATTTTGACTTCTCCTTGCTGTCATTAAAGGATCTTTCGGCAAAAAACTAGAGAGAACAGGATCAGTTTGTAGTACGTTCCAGTGTTTTTTAAGACATTCTCTCATTTGTGCCCACTGACCATTAAAGGTAGATATGAATCTTATTGGTTGTTGGTCTTTCTTAACCTTTTTCTGACAATGTAACAAAGCAGCACGCCTACTCCATTTGGAAAACCAAAAAAAGTGCTTTAGTAAGTCAGTAAAAAGTAGGTAGGAGTATTTAAAACAAGAACATGATAAGGGTGCACATACTTATGCACCTGTCAAATTTTGTTTGAATGCAGATTGCACATTTTCTGTTAGTACAATAAACCTCATTTCAAGGCAGAAACATTACTGTGTCCAACAGTTATAACTTATTAGATATATGAAACTGAAATAGCTGTTGCAAAAAAACAATTTATATAAAACATTAAGCTTAAGATTAATAGGGGTGCCCAAACTTTTTCATATAACTGTATCTATATATATAATTGCCTAAGGGTTTTTCCGTCTGTCTGTCTGTCTGTCTGTCTGTCTGTCTGTCTGTCTGTCCTGGAAATCCCGGCTCTCTGATTGGTCGAGGCCGCCAGGCCTCGACCAATCAGCAACGGGCACAGCGACGATGATGTCATAAAGGACGTAGACATCCCGCGTCTCTGATTGGTCAAGGCCACCAGGCCTCGACCAATCAGCAACGGGCACAGCGACGATGATGTCATAATGGTTGCCATGGCGACGATGATGTCATAAAGGTTGCCTCGATCAATCAGCGACGGACACAGTCTGCCGCGAATTCTGGAATCATCATTGTCCATATATTACAGGGACATGCATATTCTAGAATACCCGATGCGTTAGAATCGGGCCACAGTCTAGTATATATATATATATATATATATATATATACTGTATATATATATATATATATATATATATATATACATATATATATATATATATATATATATATACACAATGGGAATGGTTGGTGATATCAACTCCCTGTTTGTGGCACATATGGCAGGGGGAAAACTTTTCAATATAGGGGGATGACCATGGTGGCCATTTTGAAGTTGGCCATTTTGGATCCAACTTCATTTTTTCAATGGGAAGAAGGTCATGTGACGCATCAAGCTTATTGAGAATTTCACAAGAAAATCAATGGTGTGCTTGGTTTAAATGTAACTTTATTCTTTCATGAAATATTTACACGTTTATGAGTATATATATATATATATATATATATATATATATATATATATATATATACACAGCTCTTGCAAAAATTATGAGACCACTGCACAGTTTTATAAAAATCAGCTTCTGTACTTGTCTGACAGTCATTCCAATCCAGTGTCAGTTGAATTCTAACCAGAGTACATTTCATTCTACTTAATGTGCTTCTGATTACGTGATCACCTAATAATAATAATAATAATCTTTATTTATATAGCGCCAACATATTACGCACCGCTTTACATTTTAACAGTTTCAAACACAACAGTCATAAGTAACAACGTTAACAATACAATAATTAAAGCAAAATAAGACGACCCTGCTCGTGAGAGCTTACAATCTACAATGAGGTGGGGGAGATACAAAGTACAGGTGTGTATTTACAATGATGTATTTATAATGATGCTCCAGCCATCTTCAGGGGGTGGGGGATAGATGGAGATAGTGAATGGGCTACACACACACAAACATAACATGACTTTATTTACTGAACATGATAGGCCGCTCTGAACAAATGTGTTTCGAGCGAGCGCCTAAAACTATGCAAATTGTGGATGGTCCTAATATCTTGGGGTAGAGCATTCCAGAGATCACCTGAACCAAGTCTTATTTAACAAAGGATAGTATAAAAATACTGCTGTGGTGTACATAAACCTCTAACAATAGGACACGCTGGATGGCAAAACAAGTGCTAGCAATATCCCAAAAGTAATAGGAATGAAAAAATAACTTTTAACCATGCCAAAGGAGTTGAAAAGAAATGTCTTAAGTGAGGAAAAGAAGGACTCAATTTTGGCTTTACTATCAGAGGGAAACAGTGAGCATCATGTTGCCTCGATCCTTAAAATTTCTAAGACGGCAGCCCATTATAGCAAGGTCAAGCAGAAGACATTGGGGACAACAAAGCTACAGACCGGCAGAGGGCGAAAACGACTCTCCACTGACCGGGATGAACTGCAGGATGGCATCAAATGACCTACAAAAGGAGTGCCAAATGGCAGCTGGGGTGGAGTGCATGGCAAGAACAGTTCGTAACAGTCGCCTAGAGGCAGGTCTCAAGCCATGTAAAGCTAGAAAAAAGCCTTTCATCAATGAGAAGCAAAAGAGAGCCAGGCTAAAGTTTGCCAAAGACCATAAGGACTGGACCATAGAGGACTGGAGTAAGATAATCTTCTCTGATGAGTCTAATTTTCAGCGTTGCCCAACATCTGGTCATCTAATGGTTAGAAGGAGACCTGGAGAGACGTACAAGCCACAATGTCTTGCACCCACTCTAAATTTGGAGGAGTATCGGTGATGATCTGGGGATGCTTCAGCAAGGCTGAAATTGGGCAGGTTAATCTTTGCGAAGGACGTATGAATCAAGCCGCATGCAAGGTTATCCTGGAAGAGCAGTTGATTCCTTCTGCTCAGGCAATGTTCCCCAACTCTGAGGACTGTTCTTTCCAGCAGGACAATGCACAATGCCACGCAGCTAAGTCAATCAAGGTGTGGATGAAGGACCACCACATCAAATCCCTGTGATGGCCAGCCCAATCTCCAGACCTGAACACCATTGAAAACCTCTGGAATGTAATCAAGAGGAAGATGGATAGTCAGAAGCCATCAATCAAAGAAGAACTGCTTACATTTTTGTACCAGGAGTGGCATAATGTCACCCAAATGCAGTGTGAAAGACAGGTGGAAAGCATGCCAAGACGCATGAAAGCTGTGATTGAAAATCATGTTTATTCCACAAAATATTGATTTCTGAACTCTTCCTGAGTTAAAATATTAGGAAGATGTTGTTTCTAAATTTGTTGTTTCTAAATGATTATAGACTTGTCTTTTTTTTAATTATTTCAGGTCTGCAAGCAATGCATTTTTTTGTTATTTTGACCATTTCTCATTTTCAGAAAATAAACACAACATTTTTTGCTTGGAACTTTGGAGACATATTGTCAGTAGTTTATAGAATAAAAGAATAATTTACATTTTACTCAGAAATCTATATATATGAAATCGAGTGTATGTGTGTATGTATGTGTGTATTGACGATGATGTCATAAAGGTTGCCATGGCGAAGATGATGTCATAATGGTTGCCAAGACAACGATGATGTCATAATAGGTTGCCATGGTGACAATGATGTCATAATAGTTGCCATAGCGACAATGATGTCAGACTAGTTGCCATGGTGAAGATGATGTCATAATGGGTATATTGGCATGGAACTATGGGATGGAGGATGTGTGATGGGTATATGGGCATGGGACTATGGTATGGAGGATAAGTATTATGGGAATATGGGCACGGGACTATGGGATGGAGGATACATATGATGGGAATATGGGCACGGGACTATGGGATGGAGGATGTGTGATGGGTATATGGGCACAGGACTATGGGATGGAGGATATGTATGATGGGAATATGGGCACAGGACTATGGGATGGAGGATGTGTATGATGGATACATGAGCATGGGACTATGGGATGGAGGATGTTTAAGATGGGTATATGGGCACAGGACTATGGGATGGAGGATGTGTAAGATGGGTATATGGACACCAGACTATGGAGGTTATGTTTGATGGGTATATGGGCACGGGACTGTGGGATGGAGGATAATCATTATAATTTGTTATAGCCAATCACAGTTAGTTACTGTGCAAGGGCAATGCCGGACTCTTCAGCTAGTGTACCTATAAAGAGAAAAATCAGACAAACTGAACATTTTGCAGTGGTCTCTTAATTTTTGCTAAAGCTGTATGTACAGTATAGACCAGAAGTTTGGACACATCTTCTCATTTAAAGATTTTTTTGTATTTTCATGACAATGAAAATTGTACATTCACACTGAAGGCATCACTATGAATTAACACATGTGGAATTATATACATATCAAAAAAGTGTGAAACAACTGAAATTATGTCTTATATTCTAGGTTCTTCAAAGTAGCCACCTTTCACTTTGATTCCTGCTTTGCACACACTTGGCATACTCTTGATGAGCTTCAAGAGGTAGTTTTGATGCCTCCAGTGTGAATGTACGATTTTCATAGTCATGAAAATACAGAAAAATCTTTAAATGAGATGTGTCCAAACTTTTGGTCTGTACTGTATGTATGTATATATATATATATATATATATATATATATATATATATATATATATATTGGATAGATAGATAGATAGATAGATAGATAGATAGATAGATAGATAAAAAGGTGGCAATTCAGCAGCCACGCACTGTAAAAACACAGTGGGACCTGCCAGGAAAGGATAGATGGATTACATACAGTATATACAAGTAGAATTAAAATATATATATATATTAGTATAGTGTTTGTTCAGCTCAGTGTACATGTGTTTTATTATTAAAAGTTTATTTTTCTGAAAAAAATGTTGTGGGATCACGCATAATTTTCTTAAACAGCAGAGGGAAAGCCGAAGGCTGGGGGCAGATGTTTATTGCCTGGGAACAGACTAATACCCCTGGAGCTCACAGCTGTATGCTTAGCCTGTGCTGGCTATTAAAATGGGAGATCCCCCCAAAAAATGACATAGGGTCCCTCTATAATTAATAGCTAATAAAAGCTACACAAACAGCTGTGGGCTGATATTAATAGCCTAAGAAGGGGCCATGGATACTGGCCCGCTCAGACAAAAAGCATCAGCTCTCAACTGTCCCAGAGAAGGTGCACCTATAAGATGCACCAATTCTAACACTTAGGCTTGCTCTTATCACATGCCCTGCAGCGGTGGCAAGAGGGGTGATAGTTGGAGGGTTGAAGTGCCCATAGCATGCTAAAAGAAACGTAAGGGCTTCTAGAACATGGAGGAAAGCAATCTCCATGACACATATCTCACCTCAAATACAGTGCCAGTGACACTGTCACATGGGCATACGGGTTTCATCCTCAGTTTAGCTCATTTAATAGGAATCGCTTTTCTGGAACGGTTTTCATCATCAATTATGTCTATGTGGTAAGGGGTTATTGATAATTTGAGGAAGATGGGGCCCAAATATAAGAGTGTGGATGATCGGAGACAATTGGTGGGTCTGGACCTGTGTATTGGTGACTTGCTGTGGTTGTCCTCAAGGAATATTAAGTTGAAAATTCCCTTTAGGAAATTGGGTCTCAGGTTCATCACTTCTTAGATTGTGGTCATCGTCAAACCAGTAGCATTCTGCCTTGCTTTGCCACCCACCTTTAGGATCTATAATGTGTTTCATTGACTTCTGCTCAAAAAATACATTGCATTCTCTGTACCATCACCACTACCATCATCTCCTTTCATTGTGGATGGAAAATCAGAATTTAAGATAGAAAAGATTGTTGATTCTTGCTTAGTTCATCAGTCTCTTCAGTATCTGGTACACTGGAAGGGATACAGTCCTGAAGACAGGCTGTGGGTACCAGCATCTGACATCCATGTAGCACAGCTGATCCAGTTTTTTCCCATGGTACACCGTAATAAACCTGGATCTCAGTTTCTGGAGGTCCCTCATAGAAGGGGGGTACTGTCATGGGTTTACGCGGCAGAGATGAGCCAGGAGACCACAGCGTCTGATTTTTCCTACTCCAGCGATGATTAGAAGCAATTCACATTCATATTAAATGGTGTAAATTTCTTTTGACAGTACAGGGATTAATCTGCTCAGTTGACAGCTCCTGGAGAGTTTAGGTTCTCAGCTGTGCACTGTTAGACATTCCCATCTCTTATATAAACTGGGTCCTAGCTAGCTCTCATTGTAAGAATCTAGCTTTTGCTGCATAGCTGAAGGTTGTTGTTGGTAGTTATTAGAGTAAGCATTTGGTGGATTTATCTGTGACTGTGACTAGGCTATGAGTGTGTGATAATTCAATCTCTTCTACTTTGGTTTAACCCCATCCTCCACTCCATCTGTTATTTGTGTGTGTATATTTGTATGTTTAGTATTTTTCGCTACCCCTGTTTGTATTGCTTTATTAGTCTGGTTGGTGTATTATGATACACTACTGCTCCCCTCTTCCCTGGGTTGAGGAATGGTACAGACTGAAGGTGGATTCATGAACTAAGTCAAGGTACGTGACCCCGACATCTTCACCATCAGAGTAATCCGGTGAACAGGGCGAGCTATGGCACCCCTAGCAAAAGGAATAGGGAATGAGCCCCTGGTCCCGGGACCCCCTACAGCAGAGTCATGACATGTGGTTATGTAGAAAGAGCAGGAGAATACTGATAAATAAATAATCAAAACAGCCATAATAATCCATAGTTTGTTAATTTATTATGTTGCTTGTTATATGCCAGTATTGTAAAATCATGTTTTGTTTCAGCTAAAATAAATCAAGGCTAAGCCTGCAGATATTGTTAGATTATTCCGTAATGTGCTGTGAAACATTGTCCCATTGTATAGATTAGATATTCTCTAAGAATCATAATTTCTGGAAGCCTCCTCTCATCATATTTATCCTTGAGAACTAATACTTATGGTTTTTTTTAATTACTTAATTATTCTGTTTACACTTTCCTTTCACCCAACAAGCAGAGATGGGACTGTCTCAGACTACCCTTGTGAATCTCTGCTGATGCAAAATGGGTTTGTAAATGCAGTGCCCCAGAGATCTGGTCGTTGCAGTATGACACTCTGCCACTAAGGGGAGTGATGGTACGGCTGATGGCAATGAAGGAATTCTACTGACCAGGTATCACCAGCACACATTACACTTCACACTCCGGCCACTAGGGGGAGAAAAAAGCTTTATTTATTGGGCCACTCCTCACACTGGTAAAACTAGGGGTTGGATAGGAAGTTAGTCAGAAGCTGACTGGGTTGGATTCAGGCAACATCCCCTGGCAGGGGGTGTTGCAGGGAGAAGACACAGGGGGTCCCTGTCAGGTGTGGGAACCTGGCAGGTGCCTAGCGAACAGAGCAGAACCTAACAGAACCGCGCCTGCACACCCCGCGGCGGTATCCAAGAGAGAGACACGAAGGGAAGGATATTGTGGAACAGTGAGAAACGAGATCAAGCACAAAGGAGAACCAGTAGGAGTCGTGCCGTGAGACCGAGGCAACATCCTACTGAGGCGCGTAGCCGGTGGCCGGAACACCACGGGAGTAACTGACTCTAGGCCTTACTTCGAACTCCGCAGGACAGTTAATTATAGGTTGGCTGTCTACCTTAAATTTCCTACGAAGACATAGGGGGCAACGCGTGGAGAGGGGCGTCTCTAGGGTCCCGGAAGAGCTCCGAGCCTTCCCGTCATACGGGTGCGTCCTAGCCATAACATACTGGGGGACGAGAAACTAGTAACATCTGGAACAAGCGAGAGAGAATTAGAAAGAACGAACGAACGAGAACAGCAGTTGTGAGGACTATTCCGAATGCTCAGCAGGGTAGCACTACAACACACAGGTGCTAGTGGTAGGCACTGATTTCCACCTGCAAAGGGAACTCTGGAAGTGCCCATCAGACCAGCCGGTCTCAGATAGCCCTGTTAAGCGTGCTCTGGATTGAGGATCCTGAAGTCTTCAGTAAAGAGGTAAAGAGACTGCAACCTTGTGTCCTCGTTATTGACTGCACCTCACACCATCACCATTCACCTTACTGGGAAGCCCTGGGGACATACTTCACCTGTGGGAAGGTATACCATCCAGCTGCCATTCCATCACCCCAGCAGACCCCACAGCAGCGTCGGTCACCCTGACCGAACACCACAGGTGGCATCACGAAACCTTGACAGACACCTATCACCTTTTATTGGACGCCCCTTAGAAGGGTCACGGACCAGGTCTAGCCACCGTGACAGCCTCAGAACCGAATCAGAGAGGCCCGGTACCGAGAACTCGTGGCCCTGTGTCTGCGGGCGCTCCGTAAACATAGAGAGGAAGAAGGCAATGAGAAAGTTAAAGATGATGCCTGATCAGAAGTTACAGGAGGCTGACCTTCAAAGAATTGAGTAGAATGTATGAATACAAAGTGTGAGAGGCAATCTGAATGGAGAAACAGGATAAGTGTTCTAGTTCCAGAAACTTTAAGGAATACTATAGGCGAAACTAGGTTTGATGATGGTTTATTAACTCAACGCGTTTTGAAGTCACTAGGTTCTCGAAACGCGATAGCTTTCCTGAAGAAGTACTAGTGACTTCGAAATGCGTTGATTAAATAAACTATCATCTTCATTCCAAAATTGTATCACTGGATTTTTAACAACAGACATCATCCACGAATTTTCTCCAGTTGAATATTAGTTCCAGAAACTTGGAACTTTTCCTCTTTTATGCAGCCTCCCAACGTGTGACACACACTGACATCTCATGCTAATTGCCTCTGCTGTTAAACCTAAAATGCTGCTGTGGTGATTTTAATGTTCAGGAACAATAGATGTCTCTTCTGCTACCTGTGGGTCTCCTAGTTTAAGGACCATGGGTTACCGACAGTGTTGCATTGGAAGCTGGGACCTTTTGAAGACTCCTGTGTATGCCATAAAGGTGGTCACTTAAAGGCCTGTGACTAGGATTTTTAGGAGATTGTTTATTTTACACAGGTGATAAAGTATTTCAAGTGTGTTGTGCAAGTAAACTGAGGTTCAAATTCCCTAACAGAGCTAAAAAATATGGAAGCTTAATTAAAATGCAAACAAATATTTACATTTTTAACTTTAAATTACTCCCTTTTCCCTACTCTGAAAATAAAAACAGATATAATGGATATAGCAGTATAGAAAAGTATTTTTTATCTAAAATAATTTATTTCATGCAGTATACACCAAATAAAAATAAAAGCGACAGGACTGTAGTCTTTTACCCACCTCTTTTATTGTCAGTTGGGTCATCTCTCTCTCGCCAGTAAAGAGTATGCTCTTATGGTCAACAGAATTTGACTCTCTCTCTTTCTAACTCTCTCCTCAATATGTACTTGTGAAAATACAGGCTTTCCAGTGGTGAGATTCAAGATAGTTTATTATTCAGAAATCACATTTTGGAGGAAAATTCTGCAAAGTCAGCAAATTGAAATTTCAAATGGTTTGGTTGTCACGATTCCTCCGCTAAATGTTTGCTGATCTATTTCTGCTTGACTTTGGACATGATTCTGACAATCCATTGCCTAGCCCCTTTGCTTTGATCCTCTATCTTTCTGGCATTCTGACCTCAGACCATGACCTGAATAAGTCTTTGTCCTTCCCCTTTAGTTTACAATGTGCTCTCTTGATATCTGATCCCGGTATCTGATCATGGTGGGAAATTCATGATTAATCATATTTAACACCTGTAGAGCAGCCGATGACATATGTTTCTACCATAGATGACTTAAAAGGAATACTATACAAAGAAAATGCACTTACATTTCAAAATAACTCTATTATCTTGTTTTTTTCATTTGATCTGATTTTGTCTAATAGTGCAAATATAAATTATGGCTATGATAAATGGTTATTTGAAATTAAATGTGGAAGATTTATTTATGTATTTCTCTAAGTGTTCCATGTGATCACCCATGATGACACTCTTAGTTCTCACTGTCCAATATCTAACTGTTAGACAAATGGCTGCAGAAAGCACATCAGCCATTGATGTATGATAAAATGTAGTTACAGGGAACCTGTCAGCAGGATTATGCACAGAAACCTACACACAGTGTCAGGTTGACACTGTTATACTGAATAAAATGATACCGGTGGTGATGAAATCCATCTTGTGTTGTTCTTTAACCCCTTTCTGCCATTGGATGGAATTGTACGTCCGATGACAGAACCCCCACTTTGATGTGGGCTCCGGTGGTGAACCCCATCAAAGCCTGGACATGTCAGCTGTTTTGAACAGCTGACATGTGCCCACAATAGGCGCAGGTGGAATCGCGATCCACTCGCGCCTATTACCTAGATAAATGCCTCTGTCAAACTCTGACAGTGGCATTTAACAAGTGCTTCCAGCCATCTGGCCGGAAATGCACTCACCGGTGACCCCCATCACGTGGGGGTCATCAGTGCATCAGCACGACAACCAGAGGTCTCCTTCAGACTTCTATGGTTGTTGATGCCAGATTGCTATGAGCACCACCCTGTGGTCTGCACTCATAGCAATTCTGTAGTTCTATATTGGGGCGATCTGTAGGGGCGATATTTAGCAGAGGCGACTGAGTTACAGCAGCTTCTAGCCTACCATGGAGGCTATTCAAGCATTGCAAAATAAAAAAAAATGTTTTTAAAAATATGAAAAGAATAAAAAATATAAAAGTTTAAATCACCCCCCTTTCACCATATTCAAAATAAAATAATAAAAAAAATCAAACCTACACATATTTGGTATTGCTGCTTTCAGAATTGCCTGATCTAGCAAAAAAAAGGATTAACCTGATTGCTAATCGGCGTAGCATTAAAAAATTCAAAAAGCCAGAAATATGTTTTTTTGGTCGCTGCAACATTGCATTAAATTGTAATAACAGGCGATCGAAAGAACATATCTGTGCCAAAATTATATAATTAAAGTTGTCAGCTCAGCATGCAAAAAATAAGCCCTCACCCAACCCTAGATCACGAAAAATGGAGACGCTACGGGTATTGGAAAATTGTGCAATGTTTTTTTTTCAGCAAAGTTTGGAATTTTTGTTCACCACTTAGATAAAAAAAGAACCTAGACATGTTTGCTGTCTATGAACTCATAATGACCAGGAAAATCATATTGGCAGGTCAGTTTTAGCATTTATTGAACCTAGCAAAAAAGCCAAACAAAAACAAGTGTGGTATTGCACTTTTTTTTGAAAATTTATCGCACTTGGAATTTTTTTTCCAGTTTTCCAGTACATGACATGGTAAAACCAATGGTTTTATTCAAAAGTACATCTCGTCTCGCAAAAAATAAGCTCTCACATGGCCATATTGACGGATAAACAAAAAAGTTATGGCTCTGGGAAAGAGGGGAGTGAAAATCTAAAATGCAAAACCGAAAAAAGCTCAGGTCATTAAGGGGTTAATCTTTATTTTCAGTTTGCAGTTAATGATATGCTCGAGCCCCGAGGCGGGTCTGGAGAGGGGTCTGCATGATTAGGTATTCATAATGCAGACTACTGACAGGCCACTGATCCTTCAGTGACCTACCCCCTAGTTTGCATAATGAATATCTGTATAAACTTAAAAAGAAAAAAAAAACCTTCTGCAGGGAAGTGCCAGCTGTGGCACCTGCTCTGCAGCACTGCAGCAAAATTGCATGTTTGGTGTGCCAATAATAAGGTTTTTTTCAGGATATTCAGTTAGAGGAAAACAAAAATCAATTTGAAAATGCGCAGTAGCTGCTATCGGTGTCTGCTGCTGTGATCCGATAGCTGCTACTGCGCATCTGCCGGCAGCACCATCTTACTGGAGAAGAAGAAAAAAAATTCTCCAAGATGGCTCTGCCTGTGCCTATGCAGTTTGTGGACAGAGTCAGAATAGGAGGCTTCACAGGAGCACCAAGCTGGCAATAGGAATTTTTTTAGTGCAGGTAGCACTCTGCAGCTCCAGCCGGATGCCTCAGGAGAGTTTAAGACAGGATGAAGTAAAAATGGACCGGTCATAGAGAGAGCAAAGTGATAACTGCCACCTGAAGAAGACGGAACTATTCCGTTGAAACGCATTGTGGCAATATTAAATGAAGACTTTTTAATACCAGCTGAACTTTGTCGCTTGCGCTCTCTATGACCAGTCTATTTTACTTCATCCTGCGCCTGTTCAGCTGCAGCTCTCGTATCACAGCAGTGGACACCAATAGCAGCTATCGCGCAGGTGCGGCGAGCGCCATTTTCAAATAGAATTTTTTTCCTCCAGCTGAATAACCTAAAAAAAAGTATTATTGGCACATAAAACATGCGATTTTGCAGCAGAGCGGGTGCCTGCAGAACAGGGAATCTGTCACCTCATTTTGCCGCTATAAACTGTGGCCACCGGATGTAACCTGAAAGATAAGAAAAACAAGTTAGATTATACCCACCCAGGGGTGGTCCGGTGCGGTCCGGGTCCGATGGGCGTCGTAGGACCGGGTCCGGCGCCTCCCATCTTCATACGATGTCGTCCTCCTCCTTGCTTCTGTTGCGGCTCCTGCGCAGGCATAATTCTCTGCCCTGTTGAGGGCAGCACAAAGTACTGCAATGCGCAGGTGCCGAGAAAGGTCAGAGAAGCCCAGCGCCTGCACACTGCAGTACTTTACGCTGCGCTCAACAGGGCAAATCAGTACGCCTGTGCAGGAGCCGCAACAGAAGCAAGAAAGAGGACGTCATCACATGAAGATGGGAGGCACCGGACCCAGACCTGCGACGACCATCGACCCGAACCGAACCAGGACTGTCCCTGGTTGAGTATAATCTAACTTGTTTTTCTTATCTTTCAGACTACATCGGGGGCTTATCTACAGCCTTGCAGAATGCTGTAGATAAGACCCTAATGGCAGTGGCCGAAGCTTATAGCAGCAAAATGAGGTGACAGATTCCCTTTAAGTACATACAGATATTCATTATGTAAACTAGGGGGCAGGTCACTGAGGGATTAGTGACCTGTCAGCAGGCTGCATTATGAATATCTAAAAAGAGCACCACCTACACCAACCCCGCCTTAGGGCATGAGAATATCATTAAAACAAAACTGAAAATAAAGATTAAACAACAACCACAACACAGATGTGATCAACCCAAGAGTCATTTTATTCAGTATAATGGCGACGGCTTGACACTGTCTGTAGGTTACTGTGCACAATCCTGCTGACAGGTTCCCTTTAATGGCTACCCAACATTGCCAACTGGACTTTTTATTTTTCTGGAAGACTTAATGAAAAATCTTAGACAATATTTTTTTATTGACACATTGGAAAGTCATAATAAATCATTATGATTATAAGTAATATATTTCTACAGCCCATAAGTCTGACATGAAGACATCAGCTGCTTTCATTATAAACTGTAAAATGATGATAATTGCAATCAAAGTAATCTGTATATGTTTCATTAGCTTCAAAAAAGTCATGGATGCATTTTTTTTTTACGGACATGACAAAAATGGGACCTATTTTTAATGACCGTGCTGGAGTTACTGTCTCTACCTCCATAGCAAAGGCCCAACTCAGTCATCCTCATGCTGTTTGTTTAAAAAAAAAACACAAAAAGTAATTTATTCTGATAGTCGGGTAGGAATATCACTTGTTTACTTTTATCATTCATTGTTTTCTTTTAGGTATAAATTATGGATCAGCTGAAGCAAGTACATGCTCTTAGGTGAATGTTCTACAGTTAAATTTCAGATTAAAGAATAGCATGATGATAATTTACCAGGCTCTGGAGAAGACCTCCTACTGCTAGCTTGTTAATTGGAAGATATGTAGCAAAATAAAGGTCTACTTTCTTACAATTCTCCCAATTTATTTTAAATACCTGTGAGAATAGCTTGACATTTACTTGCAAAACAAGTGAATCATTTGACTATTTTCTCTCCATCATTAAAAAACTAGAAGAAGCAGGATTTCAGTGTGTTGCTTTCTTTCTCTCGGTCCCATATTAACTGGAGGCCTAGACAGTTGTAAGATTCTAAAAGCCAACATCAGAAAACTCTTGCTAATGAAAGATTTCGAGAATTTCCCTGTTGGAGTATTGCACTTCAAATCAATTCTGCTACAGTTACTCATTTTTAATAATATTTAGCCAAAGTCTCTAAAGATCTAATTACTTGAATTGTGTGTCAGATTGACTAGTGCCAACATAAATAAACATAATTGCATACTTTGGATTTACTCTCAGAAATAATACCCTGATCATATACCACTGTTTTATGGGGTTTATTTAAATATTGTTTCAGGCAGGAAAATACTCATTATGGTGAACAGTGTTCTTATTTTCGCATGCACTGAATTTACATGCTGCAAAAGTTTATATTATGATATCAATTGTTCTCGGAAAATTGAATGAGTAACCATGTATTTACTAATATAAAATGATATAATAAATTATAATATACTGTAATATATTTTTATTATAAACTATCAACAGGAGGACAACTTGTTACTTGCTCTTATTAATGGCCAGCTTCACTTTGCCAAATTAGCATGTGATGTCGCTTCATTTGTTGATGGAGAGCTGTAGTGAATAGTCTATAGAAGCAAGAAAATACAAGGCTTATTTTTCCCTAACAGAACTTGCAGAATACCAAACATTTGTCTGGCGGCTGTTACAGCTGGCAGAACGCACCGAATAAATTAAAGATGGTAAAGGTGCGTTCGCAGCCCGGAGACCACTGTGTAGAGATAGAACCTGCTGCTAAGTAATGGCGGCACTATATGGCGGTACTACGCCGGAGTAAACTCGGGTTCAGACACCTGGAAAGAACTAAAGCGAACTCTGTTGCTTCACAGAGTTGCAGTGAAACAAATGAAACGCTGTGCCCTGTTAGCGAACACAGGATGCAGCAGACGAACGCTAGTGGGATCCCTAAGATTCACCCCCACTAAGCTGGTGATTGATCCCGCTCTGACCCTCGCTGGCTTTTGAGCCTGCTCCTGAGGATGCCCCGAATCAGATGCAGAGATGAAGTGGGAGTTCCTACCCTACACTGACCAGTTGTCAGGATAAGTTAAGATTACAGCACAGAGTGCGTGCAGTGTGCAGGCGGACACTGCTGGTTTGATGCAGTAAATATCATTCTCTGGTGTAGAATAGCACTGTCAGGCACTAGGTAGCTCCAACATTTGCGAACATTCAACAACACAAGGAATGAGAATGATTAAGGAACAATCACCAGAACAAGCACACATCCACACACAGGATAATAGGTTCATACTAGCGCAGGGCCGTGCGGCCATACAAACCTTTTATATCTGTAGCACTCAAGGACCTTCCTAGTGGTCCAATAGGAGCTGCTACAGGACCTGAGCCTGTGACCCCCGACCTCCAATTGGAGGTCGTCCTGTGGGCATGCTCAGTATGGGAAAAGAAACGACTGCTCGCTGCTGATCAGTACTGGCTACAAAGGCAGAGCCTGGAAAGGCAGCAGTAACCAAGCGCACAGTATCAGCCTGACCCAGACGCTGGGACCGACGTCTCCGCTGAGCAGGCTCCACTGCAGCTGGAGGAGAATGGGAGACCGCAGCAGACATGGTTTGAGATTCCGCCTGTGCAGCGGCGGGAACTCGACTCCTGACAGCAGCAAAGTGCATAAGAACTCTGATGCATGAGAAGCCCGCAAATATAACTCACCTCCTCCACGAGCAGCAGGAGCAACATTATCTGTTACAGAGCTGAAGTAGTAATACCTGATTTGGCCCCAGATTATGTTTTTGACGCACCTCGCCTGCGCTTATATCACCGAAACCAGCATCCTTCTCCTCTGACGACCTCAACTCCCTGTCACTCATGACTTTTTCCCAGGTTTTGTCCATTACAGAATCATCATTATTACAGTATTTTCATTATTATCTATGATTCGGCTGACTGGTGCCTTTGTGTGAGAAATGGCCAGCACTAATTGCCCTACCTTGCTTGATTCACATCTTGAGATTTGCCAGGTTTAGAGCACTACTACCACAGACATTGTCTCTATCATTTGGACTTGAAGAGTCTGCAAAACAGATAGGCATTAGATGGGTCAGTTCATTTTCTCCAACCAACACTATGTCTTCCAAATACAAAGGCTGACTGATCTTGCCTTACAAAATATCAACTGGAAAATGTTTTCAGATGTATTATATTACTTGGCCTCAAAGGTGCTGTGGGTTAAGGGATTGCAGCGCAGAATAGAAGCAGGTTTTATTGATGAATTGGTATATTCAGCCATGTACAACATCAACTTTTATAGCAGTGGAAGAGGTGGACTAAGCAGAATGCTAACTCCAGCTGCTAGTGTCATAGAGACACAGAGACTACATCATCCTGCTGCAATTGACACAAGGGATTGGACATATACTCATTTTCACTCTTCCTCCCTGATAATGCATATTACATAGTTTGCAAAGTCAGTAGAATCTGAATTGCATTTGGTACAAAAACTGATAGAATAGCTACTGCCATCAGTATTGTTGGTGTTGGAGCTGCTCTTATCCATGATAATTTTTTTAAATAATCCTGCCATTCATAATTTAGAGTCAGTTCAAAAGCAGGTAAGGATTATTATGAGGGATAGAAGGCCTCTCATATGATGAGAGATTGGAAAAGTTGTGCTTGTTTAGCTTAGAAAAATGATGCCTCCGAGGCAATCTCATTTTTATCCTGAAAATGCATAAGCATATGGATAACCCCCAGAGATAACCAGTCGCTTCAGGGATTGACTACCTAACTGCCATTTTATGCAAATATGTAGATGTTCATCTCCAAATATGTGTCTAATACTTGCTAGATTATCTTACTGGTCACCTTATTGAATTGTTGAACCCAGTTCATTGAGAAGAAGAGTGTAGTTTGGCTACCCTAGATGTCCCTTTGTTATACACAGGTATTGTAAGACCTTAAAGGCTGTAAATCTGTCCTCCTTTTCTTTTTGGACACAAACAGCAGATATCATAGATATCATAATTTTATTTTTGAAAGTATTCACTTTACTCTGTAACAGATTTATTTTTTACATACAGTGCCTTGCAAAAGTATTCAGCCCCCTGGAACTTTTCAACCTTTTCCCACATATCATGCTTCAAACATAAATATACCAAATGTAAATTTTTGGTGAAGAATCAACAAGTGGAACACAGTTGTGAAGCTGAATGAAATTTATTGGTTATTTGAAATTTTTGTGGAAAGTAGAAAAGTGGGGAGTGCAATATTATTTGGCCCCTTTACTTTCAGTGCATAAAACTCACTCCAGAAGTTCATTGTGGATCTCTGAATGATCCAATGTTGTCCTAAATGCCTAATGATGATAAATATAATCCACCTGTGTGTAATCAATTCTCCATATAAATGCACCTGCTCTGTGAGAGTCTCAGGGTTCTGTTTGAAGCACAGAAAGCATCATGAAGACCAAGGAACACAACAGGCAGGTCCGTGATACTGTTGTGGAGAAGTATAAAGTTGGATTTTGGATACAAAATAATTTACAAAACTTTAAACATCACAAGGAGCACTGTGCAAGCGATCATATTGAAATGGACGAAGTATCATACCACTGCAAATTTACCAAGACCCGGCCGTCCCTCTAAATTTTCTTCTCTAACAAGGAGAAGACTGATCAGAGATGCAGCCAAGAGACCCATGATCACTCTGGATGACCTGCAGAGATCTACGGCTGAGGTGATATGTGAAAAATTACACGGCACTCTATAGGAAATAGGTATAGGTGCTCAAGTAGGGTTTCCAGCCCGTTTAGTCAAATAAGTAGAAAAGTTGGCACTCAATAATTTCTTGAAGAAGAATAAAGTAATTTATTTCACATCCAGACAAACAGGTCAAAGTCACTACATAACGCTTTTTAAATTTGCTACCATATGCTCCACCAGAAGGTTCATTTATTTAACTACATACCCAGACCCAGCACTACAGATAAACTTGCTCTGAGGAAGGTCCGTATGGGACAGAAAACGTTTAGCAGCAATTGATCTGTTTGTCTGGATGTGAAATAAATGACTATTCTTCTTCAAGAAATTATTGAGTGCCAACTTTTCTACTTATTATACAGCTGAGGTGGGACAGTCTGTCCATAGGATAACACTCAGTCATACGCTGCACAAGTCTGGCCTTTATGGAAGAGTGGAAAGAAGAAAGCCATTTCTCAAAGATGTCCATAAAAAGTGTAATTTAAAGTTTGCAACAGCCACCTGGGAGACACACCAAACATGTGGAAGAAGGAGCTCTGGTCAGTTGAAACCAAAATTGAACTTTTTGGCTACAATGAAAAACGATATGTTTGGCATAAAGGCAACACAGCTCATCACCCTGAAAACCATCCCCATTGTCAAACATAGTGGTGGCAGAATCATGGTTTGGGCCTGCTTTTCTTCAGCAGGGACAGGGAAGATGGTTAAAATTGATGGGAAGATGTATGGAGCCAAATACAGGACCAGTCTTGCGGAAAACCTGTTAGAGTCTGCAAAAGACCTGATACTGGGACGGAGATTTGTCTTCCAAGAAGACAATGATCCCAAACATAAAGCAAAATCTACAATGGAATGGTTCACAAATAAACGTATCCAGGTGTTAGAATGGCAAGTCAAAGTCCAGACCTCAATCCAATCGAGAATCTGTGGAAAGAGCTGAAAACTGCTGTTCACAAACAATCTCGATCAAACCTCACTGAGCTTGAGCTGTTTGCCAAGGAAGAATGGGCAAGAATTTCAGTCTCTCGATGTACAAAACTGATAGATACAAACTCCAAGTGACTTGCAGCTGTAATCACAGCAAAAAGTGGTGCAACAAAGTATTAAGTTAAAGGGGCCGAATAATATTGCACGCCTCTTTTCAATTTTTAAATTTCCATAAAAATTTAAAATAAGCAATAAATTTCATTCAACTTCACAATTATGTTCCACTTGTTGTTGATTCTTCACCAAAAATTTACATTTGGTATCTTTATGTTTGAAGCATGATATGTGGGAAAAGGTTGAAAAGTTTCAGGGGGCGAATACTTTCGCAAGACACTATAATGGGTATATTTAACTCCAGACATTGGTAATAGCTATGTGAACCAGGTTTGTCACTAGCTATGCTAATCTGGTTATGTGAGATGGGGATATAGTGCCATTTTCCAAGGAGGAAAGCTGCGGACTGACCAGGTCCTATACTTTTATTTTATTGACAACATCATGTTTATTCAAAAAGGTTGAAAAGAATGTCTAATACATTTCTTTAATAGAATTGATACTAAACATGAGCCAATGTGTTTGGAAAACATTCGCCAATCTCAAATTTGGCATGAACGTAGCACATACGAATTCGTGTTCGATTTGTAGAGCATTTTTGCTCAAAGTCGGCAAAATTTGATCACGGTTTTGTAAAATATTGCTTTTCCACTGATGCTTTTGTTATCACTTTGGCTAGGATAGTGGTGCTGTATGATGAGCGTGGGAGACGGGGGATGTGTTAGGTGAGAGGAAGAGATGTGGAGAGGTTATGTTTGTTGATTCCAGCAACCAATCAGGGCACAGAAACCATCCACAAGGTCATGACACAAGGTCTGTGCTGAAGTCACATGTCCCTGGCCATATAAAAAGAGGACAGCTTGTTTTGCTGGTGCCATTTGCTCAGTGTCACAGTGCAGAGAGGTCACTCCTGTGTTAATGCTGCTCCTGAAAGTTAACTTATCAGTTAAATAGAGAGGATCCTATCCTGTGTGAAATTGATCTTCCAGCATTGAAGTGGATTGTGAAAACTATGTGGCAGTCTCCGGAAGCCCCATTTACTACTCCAAATCGATTGTGCTAAAACTGTGGTACAGTGGCAGTCAGATGGCCAGAGTTCCCCTTAAAAATTGTTAAGCTTACTATAGTGGGGCAGCCATGAGGCCCAAGACTCCAACTTGTTTGTGCCAAAACTGTGTTTCAGTGGCAAATCAGAAGGCCAATTTTTTCTACTTAAAAATTGATAGGCCCAATATTGGGGTGCAGCCATGAGGCCCAATTAGCAACTCCAAATCTTTTGTGCTAAAACTGTGTTTAAAAATGTGTGGAAAATCAGAAGGCTATCTTTCCACTTTTAAAAAACCCATGGATCCTAATAGTTTTATATTCGCATCCAGTTGGCATCTTTCAGCTTGGCTGGCAAACATCTAAATGGCACAGTTTACCCGTAAACGTCAAAATTGGACATATATGAGAACATATTTATAAGAAGCCAATAATCTAAAAACACAAATTATTAACATGGGATATCAACCTACTACCTGACAAAATGTAATTCTAGATATAGAAAATCAACCTCATGAACGTTGAATTAAAAGCTGTGGGATGTGTAAAGAAGAATTATCTCAAGTACCTATTAATTATTAATATTTTCAAACAGGCTTTTTTTAAAGGTGGTTTATACATTTAGCAAATACTCAATCATAATCTATTAATTGCGGAGCTACTTCTGCCTGAAAAAAAAAAATTGTTTTCCGCTAAGCACACACAATTGGAAAATTGGTATCACCTACAGTAAATCACTTTGATTTCTCTAAGGCCGGCCTCACACTCAGCGTATAAAAATCCGGTTCGTTATTTATGGCCGTAATATGCAGAAAAGTCCCCAAAATAGTGATCCGTATGTCATCCGTAGGCAGGGTGTGTCAGCGTATTTTGCGCATGGCATCCTCCGTATGAAATCTGTATGGCATCCGTACTGCGAGATTTTCTCGCAGGCTTGCAAAACCGACATACGGATATACAAGTGATCCATGTGCTCAAATAATCGTAAAAACATATATACTGTCTATATATATATATATATATATATATATATATGTGTCAGTGAGACACATATATATGTATATATTAATATATCATACAGCGCTAGATAGCTTAAAAGTCGGTAATTCAATTGCCGGCTTTTCCTATCTCCTTCTCAAACCCGACATGATATGAGACATGATTTGCATACAGTAAACCATCTCATATCCATTTTTTTGCACATTCCACACTACTAATGTTAGTAGTGTGTATGTGCAAAATTTGGGCGCTCTAGCTATTAAATTAAAGGGTTAAATCGCAGAAAAAATTGGCGTGGGCTCCCGCGCAATTTTCTCTGCCAGAGTAGTAAAGCCAGTGACTGAGGGCAGATATTAATAGCCTGGAGGGGACCCATGGTTATTGGCCCCCCTGGCTAAAAACATCTGCCCCCAGCCACCCCAGAAAAGGCACATCTGGAAGATTTTGAAATTGGAATAAATATGCATTCTATTTGGGGATTTTATGTAGTAAAAAGTAGCCTAGTTTATCTAATTGGTGAAAAAATGTGGCAGAAAATTTGCAGCATCAAAAACTCACCATGGGAACTTAGCCTAAGACGATAATTAAACATCAGTTTGACACGTCCAAGTGCTGTCCGATTTTTTCATTTTTTTTGGACAACATTCAGTCACATAGGGATCAAAGTGAGATCCATGAAACTAGGAGCATGTCTTATCTGATTCGATTTGTGGATGAGAATTGACCAATTAAGTCTATATTGCTCTGTGAGAAATGGTTGCAAATTGGAACATTTTGCATCCATGTCTCATGGATCTGTAATTTAGTCATAATCTTGTTTTTTATTAACTTGGAAGCAAGCAGATTTATTCTGTGAAAAAAAAAACTGAAAAAACTAGGATACAACTAGGATGACAGCTGAGAAAAAATTGGTCCCATCACTTGTATTGTAGCACTCACATGGATGTGTGAATCTAGACCAAGACTAGGGTTGAGCGAAACGGGTCGAACATTTTCAAAAGTCGCCGACTTTTGGCTAAGTCGGGGTTTCATGAAACCCGATCCGACCCCTGTGCGGGGTCGGCCATGCGGTACGCGACTTTCGCGCCAAAGTCGCGTTTCAATGACGCGAAAAGCGCCATTTCTCAGCCAATGAAGGTAAACGCAGAGTGTGGGCAGCGTGATGACATAGGTCCTGGTCCCCACCATCTTAGAGAAGGGCATTGCAGTGATTGGCTTGCTGTCTGCGACGTCACAGGGGCTATAAAGAGGCGTTCCCGCCGACCGCCATCTTACTGCTGCTGATCTGAGCTTAGGGAGAGGTTGCTGCCGCTTTGTCAGAAGCAGGGATAGCGTTAGGCAGGGTCCATTAACCACAAAACCGCTTGTGCTGCAGCGATTTGCACTGTCCAACACCACCCTCGGTGTGCAGGGACAGTGGAAGTTTTTTTTTTTTTTTTTTTCCCCTCAGCGCTGTAGCTCATTGGGCTGCCCTAGAAGGCTCCCTGATAGCTGCATTGCTGTGTGTACGCCGCTGTGCAAACCAACTGCTTTTTTCAAAGCACAAATCCTCTTGTTCCTTCCTTTCTGCACAGCTATCTTTTTTGTTTGTCCACACTTTTTATTTCATTTGTGCATCAGTCCACTCCTTATTGCTGCCTGCCATACCTGGCTGAGATTACTGCAGGCAGGGAGATAGTAGCTGCCTGCCATACCTGGCTGAGATTACTGCAGGCAGGGAGATAGTAATTGTAGGACATTCCCTGTTTTTTTTTTTTTTTTTTTTTTTTGGTGGGAGATTAAGATTGGCAATTTGGCATTTCTGCTAGAGTGCCATCCCTGTGTGTGCCATCTCTCTCACATAGTGGGCCATAGAAAGCCTTTTCATTTTTCTGTATTTTTTTTTGTGGGGTGTATAAATTCTCCCTGATAAAAATACAGTGGGAGATTAATATTGGCCTTTGGGCTTGTGTGCCAGTCCTGAGTGTGCCATCTCTCTCACAAATAGTGGGCCATAGAAAGCCTATTTTATTTTTTTTTGGGTTTTATAAATTCTCCCTGAAAAAAAGGGAGATTAATATTGGCCTCTGGGCTTGTGTGCCAGTCCTGAGCGTGCCATCTGTGCCAGCCCTGAGCGTGCCATCTCTCTCACAAATAGTGGGCCATAGAAAGCCTATTTAATTTTTTTTTTGGTTTTATAAATTCTCCCTGAAAAAAAGGGAGATTAATATTGGCCTCTGGGCTTGTGTGCCAGTTGTGAGCGTGCCATCTGTGCCAGTCCTGAGCGTGCCATCTCTCTCACAAATAGTGGGCCATAGAAAGCCTATTTAATTTTTTTTTTTGTTTTATAAATTTTCCCTGAAAAAAGGGAGATTAATATTGGCCTCTGGGCTTGTGTGCCAGTTGTGAGCGTGCCATCTGTGCCAGTCCTGAGCGTGCCATCTCTCTCACAAATAGTGGGCCATAGAAAGCCTATTTAATTTTTTTTTTGGTTTTATAAATTTTCCCTGAAAAAAGGGAGATTAATATTGGCCTCTGGGCTTGTGTGCCAGTTGTGAGCGTGCCATCTGTGCCAGTCCTGAGCGTGCCATCTCTCTCACAAATAGTGGGCCATAGAAAGCCTATTTAAATATTTTTTTGGTTTTATAAATTCTCCCAGAAAAAAAGGGAGATTAATATTGGCCTCTGGGCTTCTGTGCCAGTCCTGAGCGTGCCATCTGTGCCAGTCCTGAGCGTCCCATCTCTCTCACAAATAGTGGGCCATAGAAAGCCTATTTTTTTTTTTTTTTGGGTTTTAGAAATTCTCCCTGAAAAAAAAAGGGAGATTAATATTGCCCTTTGTGCCAGTACTAAGCGTTCCATCTCTCTCTCTCTCTCTCAGTCAGTGGGCCATAGAACGCCTATTTTTGGTTTTATTTGTTTTCTAAATTCTCCCTGAAAAAATCATTTTATTTTATTTGGTTTCTAAATTCTTCCTGATAAAATCATATTTTTTTTATTATTTTTTTTTCTAAAGTCTCCCTGAAAAAAAAACAAAAAAAACAGTGGGAGATTAATATTGGCCTTTCTGCTTGTGTGCCAGTCTTGACTCCTGGGTGCGTCATCTCTCAGTCAGTGGGCCATAGAACGCCTATTTTTGGTTTTATTTGTTTTATAAATTCTCCCTGAAAAAATCATTTTATTTTATTTGGTTTCTAAATTCTTCCTGATAAAATCATATTTTTTTTAATATTTTTTTTTCGAAAGTCTCCCTGAAAAAAAAAAAAAAAACAACCAAAAAAAACAGTGGGAGATTAATATTGGCCTTTCTGCTTGTGTGCCAGTCTTGACTCCTGGGTGTGCCATCTCTCTCTCTCTCTCTCTCTCTCTCCAATTGTGGTCCATAGAAAGCCTATATTTTTTTTCCTTGATTTGGGTTCCAAAATCTACCAGAGAAAATAACTACATCAATCATTGGTAGAAAAATATTGGCCTCTGGGCTTGTGTGCCACTCCTGACTCCTGTGTGCGTCATCTCTCAGTCAGTGGGCCATAGAACGCCTATTTTTGTTTTTATTTGTTTTATAAATTCTCCCTGAAAAAATCATTTTATTTTATTTGGTTTCTAAATTCTTCCTGATAAAATCATATTTTTTTTATTATTTTTTTTTCTAAAGTCTCCCTGAAAAAAAAAAAAAAAAAACAACCAAAAAAAACAGTGGGAGATTAATATTGGCCTTTCTGCTTGTGTGCCAGTCTTGACTCCTGGGTGTGCCATCTCTCTCTCTCTCTCTCTCTCTCTCTCTCCAATTGTGGTCCATAGAAAGCCTATATTTTTTTTCCTTGATTTGGGTTCCAAAATCTACCAGAGAAAATAACTACATCAATCATTGGTAGAAAAATATTGGCCTCTGGGCTTGTGTGCCACTCCTGACTCCTGTGTGCGTCATCTCTCAGTCAGTGGGCCATAGAACGCCTATTTTTGTTTTTATTTGTTTTATAAATTCTCCCTGAAAAAATCATTTTATTTTATTTGGTTTCTAAATTCTTCCTGATAAAATCATATTTTTTTTATTATTTTTTTTTCTAAAGTCTCCCTGAAAAAAAAAAAAAAAAAACAAACAAAAAAAACAGTGGGAGATTAATATTGGCCTTTCTGCTTGTGTGCCAGTCTTGACTCCTGGGTGTGCCATCTCTCTCTCTCTCTCTCTCTCTCCAATTGTGGTCCATAGAAAGCCTATATATTTTTTCCTTGATTTGGGTTCCAAAATCTACCAGAGAAAATAACTACATCAATCATTGGTAGAAAAATATTGGCCTCTGGGCTTGTGTGCCACTCCTGACTCCTGTGTGCGTCATCTCTCAGTCAGTGGGCCATAGAACGCCTATTTTTGTTTTTATTTGTTTTATAAATTCTCCCTGAAAAAATCATTTTATTTTATTTGGTTTCTAAATTCTTCCTGATAAAATCATATTTTTTTTATTATTTTTTTTTCTAAAGTCTCCCTGAAAAAAAAAAAAAAAAAACAACCAAAAAAAACAGTGGGAGATTAATATTGGCCTTTCTGCTTGTGTGCCAGTCTTGACTCCTGGGTGTGCCATCTCTCTCTCTCTCTCTCTCTCTCTCCAATTGTGGTCCATAGAAAGCCTATATTTTTTTTCCTTGATTTGGGTTCCAAAATCTACCAGAGAAAATAACTACATCAATCATTGGTAGAAAAATATTGGCCTCTGGGCTTGTGTGCCACTCCTGACTCCTGTGTGCGTCATCTCTCAGTCAGTGGGCCATAGAACGCCTATTTTTGTTTTTATTTGTTTTATAAATTCTCCCTGAAAAAATCATTTTATTTTATTTGGTTTCTAAATTCTTCCTGATAAAATCATATTTTTTTTATTATTTTTTTTTCTAAAGTCTCCCTGAAAAAAAAAAAAAAAAAACAAACAAAAAAAACAGTGGGAGATTAATATTGGCCTTTCTGCTTGTGTGCCAGTCTTGACTCCTGGGTGTGCCATCTCTCTCTCTCTCTCTCTCTCTCTCTCTCTCTCCAATTGTGGTCCATAGAAAGCCTATATTTTTTTTCCTTGATTTGGGTTCCAAAATCTACCAGAGAAAATAACTACATCAATCATTGGTAGAAAAATATTGGCCTCTGGGCTTGTGTGCCACTCCTGACTCCTGTGTGCGTCATCTCTCAGTCAGTGGGCCATAGAACGCCTATTTTTGTTTTTATTTGTTTTATAAATTCTCCCTGAAAAAATCATTTTATTTTATTTGGTTTCTAAATTCTTCCTGATAAAATCATATTTTTTTTATTATTTTTTTTTCTAAAGTCTCCCTGAAAAAAAAAAAAAACAAACAAACAAAAAAAACAGTGGGAGATTAATATTGGCCTTTCTGCTTGTGTGCCAGTCTTGACTCCTGGGTGTGCCATCTCTCTCTCTCTCTCTCTCTCTCTCTCCAATTGTGGTCCATAGAAAGCCTATATTTTTTTTCCTTGATTTGGGTTCCAAAATCTACCAGAGAAAATAACTACATCAATCATTGGTAGAAAAATATTGGCCTCTGGGCTTGTGTGCCACTCCTGACTCCTGTGTGCGTCATCTCTCAGTCAGTGGGCCATAGAACGTCTATTTTTGTTTTTATTTGTTTTATAAATTCTCCCTGAAAAAATCATTTTATTTTATTTGGTTTCTAAATTCTTCCTGATAAAATCATATTTTTTTTATTATTTTTTTTTCTAAAGTCTCCCTGAAAAAAAAAAAAAAAAAAAAAAAAAACCCCCCCCAAAAATGGGAGATTAATATTGGCCTTTCTGCTTGTGTGCCAGTCTTGACTCCTGGGTGTGCCATCTCTCTCTCTCTCTCTCTCTCTCTCTCTCTCTCTCTCTCTCTCCAATTGTGGTCCATAGAAAGCCTATATTTTTTTTCCTTGATTTGGGTTCCAAAATCTACCAGAGAAAATAACTACATCAATCATTGGTAGAAAAATATTGGCCTCTGGGCTTGTGTGCCACTCCTGACTCCTGTGTGCGTCATCTCTCAGTCAGTGGGCCATAGAACGCCTATTTTTGTTTTTATTTGTTTTATAAATTCTCCCTGAAAAAATCATTTTATTTTATTTGGTTTCTAAATTCTTCCTGATAAAATCATATTTTTTTTATTATTTTTTTTTCTAAAGTCTCCCTGAAAAAAAAAAAAAAAAAACAAACAAAAAAAACAGTGGGAGATTAATATTGGCCTTTCTGCTTGTGTGCCAGTCTTGACTCCTGGGTGTGCCATCTCTCTCTCTCTCTCTCTCTCTCTCTCCAATTGTGGTCCATAGAAAGCCTATATTTTTTTTCCTTGATTTGGGTTCCAAAATCTACCAGAGAAAATAACTACATCAATCATTGGTAGAAAAATATTGGCCTCTGGGCTTGTGTGCCACTCCTGACTCCTGTGTGCGTCATCTCTCAGTCAGTGGGCCATAGAACGTCTATTTTTGTTTTTATTTGTTTTATAAATTCTCCCTGAAAAAATAATTTTATTTTATTTGGTTTCTAAATTCTTCCTGATAAAATCATATTTTTTTTATTATTTTTTTTTCTAAAGTCTCCCTGAAAAAAAAACAAAAAAAAAAAACAAACCCCCCCCAAAAATGGGAGATTAATATTGGCCTTTCTGCTTGTGTGCCAGTCTTGACTCCTGGGTGTGCCATCTCTCTCTCTCTCTCTCTCTCTCTCTCTCTCTCTCTCCAATTGTGGTCCATAGAAAGCCTATATTTTTTTTCCTTGATTTGGGTTCCAAAATCTACCAGAGAAAATAACTCCATCAATCATTGGTAGAAAAATATTGGCCTCTGGGCTTGTGTGCCACTCCTGATTCCTGTGTGCGTCATGTCTCACTCAGTGGCCCATAGAAAGCATATAGTTTGTTACATTTGTTTTCTAAATTCTCCCTGCAAAAATCTATTTTTTTTTTTTGGGGGGGTTTCTAAAGTGTTCCTGAAAAAAATAAAAATAAAAAAAAAATAATAGTGTGACATTAATATTAACATTTGTGCTTCAGTGACAGTCCTGCGTGTGGGGCATCTCTCTAATTTGCAGCCACCAAAAAAAGAGTGTGTAACATTGGGCCTGATTTTCGCTGTGGTCTCACCAACCTGTAAAGGGGTAGCTAAATCATACTGAAGTTATAGCTCACCGTGTAAGTTGTGTGACTGCAACAAATAACGTTAGTTTGGTTACGTTTTTAAAACAATGAGGAAGTCTAATGGAAGAGGTCGTGGCCGGGGGCGTTCATTGTCAGCTGGTAATGAGGGTAGTGGTAGTGGTGGAGCATCAGGTGGTCGTGGGGAAAAAAATATTGCACCTAAGTCTGGAGCTGTGGAGCCAGGTTCGTCGTCCGGCTACACAAGGCCTCGAACGCTCCCTTTTCTGGGATTAGGAAAACCGCTTTTAAAGCCGGAGCAGCAAGAGCAAGTTTTGGCTTATCTTGCTGACTCAGCCTCTAGCTCTTTTGCCTCCTCTCGTGAAACTGGTAAAAGTAAAAGCAGCGCGTCGTTAGTGGATGTTCACGGTCAGGGACAAGTCACTTCCTTGTCCTCTTCAGCAAAAACAACAACAGAGAAGAATGCAGCAGGCGACACAACGGGTTACTCCATGGAGCTCTTTACACATACCGTCCCTGGCTTAGAAAGTGAAGCAGTTAACAGTCCATGCCCATTACAAATTGAATCTGACATGGAGTGCACTGACGCACAGCCACAGCCAGACTACTATGCTGGTCCTTTGACTCAGACCACAACATTGCCCTCGCAGGGTGCTGATCAAGAATCAGACCCTGATGAGACTATGTTGCCCCATCACGAACGCTATACCACCGAACGACACGGTGACACAGACGAAGTTGCGCAGGAGGTACAAGAAGAGTTATTAGATGACCCAGTTCTTGACCCCGATTGGCAGCCATTGGGGGAACAGGGTGCAGGCGGCAGCAGTTCTGAAGCAGAGGAGGAGGAGGGGCCGCAGCAGGCATCAACATCGCCACAGGTTCCATCTGCCGGGCCCGTATCTTGCCCAAAACGCGTGGCAAAGCCAAAACCTGGTGGAGGACAGCGTGGCCATCCGGTTAAAGCTCAGTCTGCAATGCCTGAAAAGGTATCCGATGCTAGAAAGAGTGCAGTCTGGCATTTTTTTAAACAACATCCAATTGATCAGCGCAAAGTCATCTGTCAAAAATGTTCTACTTCCTTAAGCAGAGGTCAGAATCTGAAAAGTCTCAATACTAGTTGCATGCATAGACATTTAACCACCATGCATTTGAAAGCTTGGACTAACTACCAAACGTCCCTTAAGGTTGTTGCACCCTTGGCCAATGAAGCTAGTCATCAACGCAACATCCCTTCCGGCAGTGTAGGACCACCATTTAGCGCACCACCTGCTGTATCTGTGCAGGTATCTTTGCCAGGCCAAAGCAGTCAGGGTCAGGGAATCACCAGTTTCGTAGTAGGAAACACTGCATCTAGGGCACCGGCGGCAACAATACCATCTCCCACCGTCTCTCAGTCTGCCATGTCCACCGGCACCCCCGCTAGTTCCACGATCTCCAGCTCTCCAGTCCAGCTCACCCTACATGAGACTATGGTTAGAAAAAGGAAATACTTAGCCTCGCATCCGCGTACACAGGGTTTGAACGCCCACATAGCTAGACTAATCTCGTTAGAGATGATGCCCTACCGGTTAGTTGAAAGCGAAGCTTTCAAAGACCTGATGGACTACGCTGTACCACGCTACGAGCTACCCAGTCGACACTTTTTTTCCAGAAAAGCCATCCCAGCCCTCCACCAGCATGTTAAAGAGCGCATCGTCCATGCACTCAGGCAATCTGTGAGCACAAAGGTGCACCTGACAACAGATGCATGGACCAGTAGGCATGGCCAGGGACGTTACGTGTCCATCACGGCACACTGGGTAAATGTGGTGGATTCAGGGTCCACAGGGGACAGCAAGTTTGGGACAGTTCTGCCTAGCCCACGGTCTAGTAAACAGTTGTCTGTAGCCGTTCGCACCCCCTCCTCCTCCTCCTCCTCCTCGTCCTCCTGCAGAAGCAAGAGCTCGTCCACAGACCGCAGTCGCACAAACACTCCATCCGCACCTGCCACTGTTGCACACCAGGTCTCCCATTATGGGGCAGCTACTGGCATACGTCAGCAGGCTGTATTGGCTATGAAGTGTTTGGGCGACAATAGACACACCGCGGAAGTTCTGTCCGAGTTCTTGCAGCAAGAAACGCAGTCGTGGCTGGGCACTGTAGATCTTGAGGCAGGCAAGGTAGTGAGTGATAACGGAAGGAATTTCATGGCTGCCATCTCCCTTTCCCAACTGAAACACATTCCTTGCCTGGCTCACACCTTAAACCTGGTGGTGCAGTGCTTCCTGAAAAGTTATCCGGGGTTATCCGACCTGCTCCTCAAAGTGCGTGGACTTTGCGCACATATCCGCCGTTCTCCTGTACACTCCAGCCGTATGCAGACCTATCAGCGTTCTTTGAACCTTCCCCAGCATCGCCTAATCATAGACGTTGCAACAAGGTGGAACTCAACACTGCACATGCTTCAGAGACTGTGCGAACAGAGGCGGGCTGTTATGTATTTGTGGGAGGATACACATACACGGGCAGGCAGTAGGATGGCAGACATGGAGTTGTCAGGTGTGCAGTGGTCGAAGATTCAAGACATGTGTCAAGTCCTTCAGTGTTTTGAGGAATGCACACGGCTGGTTAGTGCAGACAACGCCATAATAAGCATGAGCATCCCCCTAATGCGTCTGCTGATGCAAAGTTTGACGCACGTAAAGGATCAGGCGTCTGCACCAGAGGAAGAGGAAAGCCTTGATGACAGTCAGCGATTGTCTGGTCAGGGCAGTGTACATGACGAGGTACCGGGCGAAGAGGAGGTGGAGGATGAGGAGGATGATGGGGATGAGTATATTTTTAATGAGGAAGCTTTCCCGGGGGCACGGGAAATTGGTGGCGTGGCAAGGCCGGGTTCTGGTTTTTTGAGGGACACAAGTGACGTAGATTTGCCTGCAACTGCCCCTCAACCAAGCACAACCGCAGATTTGACAACGGGAACTTTGGCCCACATGGCGGATTATGCCTTGCGTATCCTCAAAAGGGACACACGCATTACAAAAATGATGAACGATGACGATTACTGGTTGGCCTGCCTTCTTGATCCTCGCTATAAAGGCAAATTGCAAAATATTATGCCACATGAGAACTTGGAACTAATATTAGCAACAAAACAATCAACTCTTGTTGACCGTTTGCTTCTGGCATTCCCTGCACACAGCGCCCGTGATCGTTCTCACACGAGCTCCAGGGGCCAGCAGACCAGAGGTGTTAGAGGGGCAGAAATCAGAAGTGGCGTTGGCCAGAGGGGTTTTCTGACCAGGTTGTGGAGTGATTTTTCTATGACCGCAGACAGGACAGGTACTGCAGCATCAATTCAAAGTGACAGGAGACAACATTTGTCCAGTATGGTTACAAACTATTTTTCATCCCTTATCGACGTTCTCCCTCAACCGTCATTCCCATTTGATTACTGGGCATCCAAATTAGACACCTGGCCAGAATTGGCAGAATATGCATTGCAGGAGCTTGCTTGCCCGGCAGCTAGTGTCCTATCAGAAAGAGTATTCAGTGCTGCAGGTTCAATACTAACAGAAAAAAGGACTCGTCTGGCTACCCAAAATGTAGATGATCTAACCTTCATTAAAATGAACCACAACTGGATTTCAAAATCTTTTGCCCCACCCTGCCCGGCTGACACCTAGCTTTCCTATGAAAAGGTCTTGCCTGTGGACTATTCTGAATGACTTTTCCAATCTCGTAATTTTCTTCACCTGATTGTCCAGCATACGACATGTTTCCACCTCACGAAATGGCCAAACTCCCCACACGGGGCCGTGCTATCGCCACTTTGCGCTTGGACCCTTGAGAGTGCTATTTGTCTGAAGAGGTGGGTGTGGCCGCTTTTGGTCGACGGCACTGCCACTGGGTCCCTCATAGTACAATAAAGTGTCTCTGGCGGTGGTGGTGCGCACCCAACGTCAGACACACCGTTGTAATATGAGGGGCCCTGTGCCTGTACCGCCGGCCACAAGACAGTTCCCCCCCCAGCTCAAACAGTGCTCTACCACTAGCAAAATTATCTCTCACAGCTTCACCAATGTGTAGTCTAGGCGCTGACATCCTTCAATGCCTGGCACTGACAATACCATTGTTTTGACATTTTTGTTATGTTAGGCCTTCGAAGCCTGTCTGCGGTCCCTTCTTTCTACAACTACTACACTGACCAGGCCACTGCTGGCCGTGTTACCCTGGAACCAATTTAAAAGTGCCTACAGTCAGCCCAATTTTGTTATGTTAGGCCTTCGAAGACTGTCTGCCGTCACTCCTTCCACTAGACTTCCACTGACCAGACCACTGCTGCCCGTGTACCCCTGGAACCAATTTAAAAGTGCCTACAGCCAGCCCAAGTTTGTTATGTTAGGCCTTCGAAGCCTGTCTGCGGTCACTCCTTCCACTAGACTTCCACAGACCAGACCACTGCTGCCTGTGTACCCCTGGAACCAATTTAAAAGTGCCTACAGCCAGCCCAAGTTTGTTATGTTAGGCCTTGGAAGCCTGTCTGCGGTCACTCCTTCCACTAGACTTCCACTGACCAGACCACTGCTGCCCATGTACCCCTGGAACCAATTTAAAAGTGCCTACAGCCAGCCCAAGTTTGTTAAGTTAGGCCTTGGAAGCCTGTCTGCGGTCACTCCTTCCACTAGACTTCCACTGACCAGACCACTGCTGCCCGTGTACCCCTGGAACCAATTTAAAAGTGCCTACAGCCAGCCCAAGTTTGTTATGTTAGGCCTTCGAAGCCTGTCTGCGTCCCGTTCTTTCAACTACAACTACACTGACCAGGCCACTGATGGCCGTGTTCCCCTGGAACCAATTTTAACTTGCCTACAGCCAGCCCTATGTTATTATGTTAGGCCTTCGAAGCCTGTCTGCGTCCCGTTCTTTCAACTACAACTACACTGACCAGGCCACTGATGGCCGTGTTCCCCTGGAACCAATTTTAACTTGCCTACAGCCAGCCCAATGTTAGGCCTTTGATGCCTGTCTGCCGTCACTCCTTCCACTAGGCCTCCACTGACCTGTCTATTGCTGCCCGTGTACCCCTTGAACCAACATCATTAAATATAAAAAAAATTAATTTGATTATAAAAAATAAGATCGTGTTGAGATCTCAAATGCAGACATTTTAACAATCAAAACAAACACACAACAAATATCTGGAACTGTACTACAAAGGTCCAACAGCTACAATTTCTTTCTCCTGCAAGAAGTTAACTGAAAGTTTTTTGGAGTTGTTAACACAGATATGGCATCCACCGAGTGTTGTCCTGTCGCGTCTCCTTTAAATTATTTCCAATAAGATGTTAAACTATTAATTTAATAAAATCAATAATTAAAAAAATAATTGAGTAAGTCAAAAGCACATTGCAAATAAACATTAATTACAAATCAAGAAGCATGGCGCGTCCGAGGGTGAGTAGATACCGAATAAGAATATAATCACCCTCGGACGCGCAATGCTTATTTAAAACAGCCTTCCTTCCTAAGAATCAGCCCTTCTGTGGTGTAGAGAGAGGTTGTGTTACACTCCAAGGTGTTCCCCAGGTTGCCTTTCCTGAGCTTCGATCTTCCGGCTCTCGTTTAGTAGCTGTTGGAAACTACGCTGCATTAGGCCTACTAATTGTGTATGGGTGAAACAGTGGCGCATCTGCGGTCCCTCCTTCCACTAGGCCTCCACTGACCTGTCTACTGCGGCCCGTGTACCCCTTGAACCAACCTAATAAAATATTTAAAAAATTAATTTGATTATAAAAAATAAGATCGTGTTGAGATCTCAAATGCAGACATTTTAACAATCAAAACAAACACACAACAAATATCTGGAACTGTACTACAAAGGTCCAACAGCTACAATTTCTTTCTCCTGCAAGAAGTTAACTGAAAGTTTTTTGGAGTTGTTAACACAGATATGGCATCCACCGAGTGTTGTCCTGTCGCGTCTCCTTTAAATTATTTCCAATAAGATGTTAAACTATTAATTTAATAAAATCAATAATTAAAAAAATAATTGAGTAAGTCAAAAGCACATTGCAAATAAACATTAACCCCTTCATGACCCAGCCTATTTTGACCTTAAAGACCTTGCCGTTTTTTGCAATTCTGACCAGTGTCCCTTTATGAGGTAATAACTCAGGAACGCTTCAACGGATCCTAGCGGTTCTGAGATTGTTTTTTCGTGACATATTGGGCTTCATGTTAGTGGTAAATTTAGGTCAATAAATTCTGCATTTATTTGTGATAAACACGGAAATTTGGCGAAAATTTTGAAAATTTCGCAATTTTCACATTTTGAATTTTTATTCTGTTAAACCAGAGAGATATGTGACACAAAATAGTTAATAAATAACATTTCCCACATGTTTACTTTACATCAGCACAATTTTGGAAACAAAATTTTTTTTTGTTAGGAAGTTATAAGGGTTAAAATTCGACCAGCGATTTCTCATTTTTACAACGAAATTTACAAAACCATTTTTTTTAGGGACCACCTCACATTTGAAGTCAGTTTGAGGGGTCTATATGGCTGAAAATACCCAAAAGTGACACCATTCTAAAAACTGCACCCCTCAAGGTACTCAAAACCACATTCAAGAAGTTTATTAACCCTTCAGGTGCTTCACAGCAGCAGAAGCAACATGGAAGGAAAAAATGAACATTTAACTTTTTAGTCACAAAAATTATCTTTTAGCAACAATTTTTTTATTTTCCCAATGGTAAAAGGAGAAACTGAACCACGAAAGTTGTTGTCCAATTTGTCCTGAGTACGCTGATACCTCATATGTGGGGGTAAACCACTGTTTTGGCGCACGGCAGGGCTTGGAAGGGAAGGAGCGCCATTTGACTTTTTGAATCAAAAATTGGCTCCACTCTTTAGCGGACACCATGTCACGTTTGGAGAGCCCCCGTGTGCCTAAAAATTGGAGCTCCCCCACAAGTGACCCCATTTTGGAAACTAGACGCCCCAAGGAACTTATCTAGATGCATAGTGAGCACTTTGAACCCCCAGGTGCTTCACAAATTGATCCGTAAAAAAGAAAAAGTACTTTTTTTTCACAAAAAAATTCTTTTAGCCTCAATTTTTTCATTTTCACATGGGCAACAGGATAAAATGGATCCTAAAATGTGTTGGGCAATTTCTCCTGAGTACACCAATACCTCACATGTGGAGGTAAACCACTGTTTGGGCACATGGTAAGGCTCGGAAGGGAAGGAGCGCCATTTGACTTTTTGAATGAAAAATTATTTCCATCGTTAGCGGACACCATGTCGCGTTTGGATAGCTCCTGTGTGCCTAAACATTGGCGCTCCCCCACAAGTGACCCCATTTTGGAAACTAGACCCCCCAAGGAACTAATTTAGATGCCTAGTGAGCACTTTAAACCCTCAGGTGCTTCACAAATTGATCTGTAAAAATGAAAAAGTAATTTTTTTTCACAAAAAAATTCTTTTCGCCTCAGTTTTTTCATTTTCACATGGGCAGTAGGATAAAATGGATCATAAAATTTGTTGGGCAATTTCTCCCGAGTACGCCGATACCTCATATGTGGGGGTAAACCACTGTTTGGGCACTCGGCAGGGCTCGGAAGAGAAGGCGCGCCATTTGACTTTTTGAATGGAAAATTAGCTCCAATTGTTAGCGGACACCATGTCGCGTTTGGAGAGCCCCTGTGTGCCTAAACATTGGAGCTCCCGCACAAGTGACCCCATTTTGGAAACTAGACCCCCCAAGGAACTTATCTAGATGCATATTGAGCACTTTAAACCCCCAGGTGCTTCACAGAAGTTTATAACGCAGAGCCATGAAAATAAAAAATAATTTTTCTTTCCTCAAAAATGATTTTTTAGCCTGGAATTTCCTATTTTGCCAAGGATAATAGGAGAAATTGGACCCCAAATATTGTTGTCCAGTTTGTCCTGAGTACGCTGATACCCCATATGTGGGGGTAAACCACTGTTTGGGCGCACGGCAGGGCTCGGAAGGGATGGCACGCCATTTGGCTTTTTAAATGGAAAATTAGCTCCAATCATTAGCGGACACCATGTCACGTTTGGAGAGCCCCTGTGTGCCTAAACATTGGAGATCCCCCAGAAATGACACCATTTTAGAAACTAGACCCCCAAAGGAACTAATCTAGATGTGTGGTGAGGACTTTGAACCCCCAAGTGCTTCACAGAAGTTTATAACGCAGAGCCATGAAAATAAAAAAAAAAATTATTTTCTCAAAAATGATCTTTTAGCCTGCAATTTTTTATTTTCCCAAGGGTAACAGGAGAAATTTGACCCCAAAAGTTGTTGTCCAGTTTCTCCTGAGTACGCTGATACCCCATATGTGGGGGTAAATCACTGTTTGGGCACATGCCGGGGCTCGGAAGTGAAGTAGTGACGTTTTGAAATGCAGACTTTGATGGAATGCTCTGTGGGCGTCACGTTGCGTTTGCAGAGCCCCTGATGTGGCTTAACAGTAGAAACCCCCCACAAGTGACCCCATTTTGGAAACTAGACCCCCAAAGGAACTTATCTAGATGTGTGGTGAGCACTTTGAACCCCCAAGTGCTTCATAGAAGTTTATAATGCAGAGCCGTGAAAATAATAAATACGTTTTCTTTCCTCAAAAATAATTATTTAGCCCAGAATTTTTTAATTTTCCCAAGGGTAACAGGAGAAATTTGACCCCAATATTTGTTGTCCAGTTTCTCCTGAGTACGGTGATACCCCATATGTGGGGGTAAACTACTGTTTGGGCACATGCCGGGGCTTGGAATTGAAGTAGTGACGTTTTGAAATGCAGACTTTGATGGAATGCTCTGCGGGCGTCACGTTGCGTTTGCAGAGCCCCTGATGTGCCTAAACAGTAGAAACCCCCCACAAGTGACCCCATTTTGGAAACTAGACCCTGAAAGGAACTTATCTAGATGTGTGGTGAGCACTTTGAACCCCCAAGTGCTTCATAGAAGTTTATAATGCAGAGCCGTGAAAATAATAAATACGTTTTCTTTCCTCAAAAATAATTATTTAGCCCAGAATTTTTTATTTTCCCAAGGGTTACAGGAGAAATTGGACCCCAAAAGTTGTTGTCCAGTTTCTCCTGAGTACGCTGATACCCCATATGTGGGGGTAAACCACTGTTTGGGCACACGTCGGGGCTCAGAAGGGAAGTAGTGACTTTTGAAATGCAGACTTTGATGGAATGGTCTGCGGGTGTCACGTTGCGTTTGCAGAGCCCCTGGTGTGCCTAAACAGTAGAAACCCCCCACAAGTGACCCCATTTTAGAAACTAGACCCCCCAAGGAACTTATCTAGATATGTGGTGAGCACTTTGAACCCCCAAGTGCTTCACAGACGTTTACAACGCAGAGCCGTGAAAATAAAAAATCATTTTTCTATCCTCAAAAATTATGTTTTAGCAAGCATTTTTTTAGATTCACAAGGGTAACAGGAGAAATTGGACCCCAGTAATTGTTGCGCAGTTTGTACTGAGTATGCTGGTACCCCATATGTGGGGGTAAACCACTGTTTGGGCACACGTCAGGGCTCGGAAGTGAGGGAGCACCATTTGACTTTTTGAATACGAGATTGGCTGGAATCAATGGTGGCGCCATGTTGCGTTTGGAGACCCCTGATGTGCCTAAACAGTGGTAACCCCTCAATTCTACCTCCAACACTAACCCCAACACACCCCTAACCCTAATCCCAACTGTAGCCATAATCCTAATCACAACCCTAACCCCAACACACCCCTAACCCCAACACTAACCCCAACACACCCCTAACCCTAACCACAACCCTAATTCCAACCCTAACCCTAAGGCTATGTGCCCACGTTGCGGATTCGTGTGAGATATTTCCGCACCATTTTTGAAAAATCTGCGGGTAAAAGGCACTGCGTTTTACCTGCGGATTTTCCGCGGATTTCCAGTGTTTTTTGTGCGGATTTCACCTGCGGATTCCTATTGAGGAACAGGTGTAAAACGCTGCGGAATCCGCACAAAGAATTGACATGCTGCGGAAAATACAACGCAGCGTTCCCGCGCTGTATTTTCCGCACCATGAGCACAGCGGATTTGGCTTTCCATATGTTTACATGGTACTGTAAACCTGATGGAACACTGCTGCGAATCCGCAGCCAAATCCGCACCGTGTGCACATAGCCTAATTCTAAAGGTATGTGCACACGCTGCGGAAAACGCTGCGGATCCGCAGCAGTTTCCCATGAGTTTACAGTTCAATGTAAACCTACGGGAAACAAAAATCGCTGTGCCCATGCTGCGGAAAAACTGCACGGAAACGCAGGGGTTTACATTCCGCAGCATGTCACTTCTTTGTGCGGATTCCGCAGCGGTTTTACAACTGCTCCAATAGAAAATCGCAATTGTAAAACCGCAGTGAAATGCGCAGAAAAAAACGCGGTAAATCCGCCATAAATCCGCAGCGGTTTAGCACTGCGGATTTATCAAATCCGCAGCGGAAAAATCCGCAGAGGACCAGAATACGTGTGCACATACCGAAACCCTAACCCTAACCCTAACCCTAACCCTACCCCTAACCCTAACCCTACCCCTAACCCTAGCCCTAACCCTACCCCTAACCCTAACCCTACCCCTAACCCTAACCCTACCCCTAACCCTAGCCCTAACCCTACCCCTAACCCTAACCCTAGCCCTACCCCTAACCCTACCCCTAACCCTAGCCCTACCCCTAACCCTAACCCTATTCTAACATTAGTGGGAAAAAAAAAATTTCTTTATTTTTTTATTGTCCCTACCTATGGGGGTGACAAAGGGGGGGGGGGGTCATTTATTATTTTTTTTATTTTGATCACTGAGATAGATTATATCTCAGTGATCAAAATGCACTTTGGAACGAATCTGCCGGCCGGCAGATTCGGCGGGCGCACTGCGCATGCGCCCGCCATTTTGGAAGATGGCGGCGCCCGGGAGAAGACGGACGGGACCCCGGCTGGATCGGTAAGTATGATAGGGTGGGGGGGGATCACGGGGGGGGGGGGATCGGAGCACGGGGGGGGGAATCGGAGCGCGGGAGGGGTGGAACGGAGCGCGGGGGGCGTGGAACGGAGCACGGGGGGGCTGGAATGGAGCACGGGGGGGTGGAACGGAGCACGGGGGGGGTGGATCGGAGTGCAGGGGGGGTGATTGGAGCACGGGGGGGTGATTGGAGCACGGGGGGAGCGGACACGAGCACGGGGGGGAGCGGAGCACTGGACGGAGGGGAGCCGGAGCAGTGTACCGGCCAGATCGGAGGGCTGGGGGGGCGATCGGAGGGGTGGGGTGGGGGCACATTAGTGTTTCCAGCCATGGCCGATGATATTTCAGCATCGGCCATGGCTGGATTGTAATATTTCACCCGTTATAATGGGTGAAATATTACAAATCGCTCTGATTGGCAGTTTCACTTTCAACAGCCAATCAGAGCGATCGTAGCCACGAGGGGGTGAAGCCACCCCCCCTGGGCTAAACTACCACTCCCCCTGTCCCTGCAGATCGGGTGAAATGGGAGTTAACCCTTTCACCCGATCTGCAGGGACGCGATCTTTCCATGACGCCGCATAGGCGTCATGGGTCGGAATGGCACCGACTTTCATGACGCCTATGTGGCGTCATGGGTCGGGAAGGGGTTAATTACAAATCAAGAAGCATGGCGCGTCCGAGGGTGAGTAGATACCGAATAAGAATATAATCACCCTCGGACGCGCAATGCTTATTTAAAACAGCCTTCCTTCCTAAGAATCAGCCCTTCCGTGGTGTAGAGAGAGGTTGTGTTACACTCCAAGGTGTTCCCCAGGTTGCCTTTCCTGAGCTTCGATCTTCCGGCTCTCGTTTAGTAGCTGTTGGAAACTACGCTGCATTAGGCCTACTAATTGTGTATGGGTGAAACAGTGGCGCATCTGCGGTCCCTCCTTCCACTAGGCCTCCACTGACCTGTCTACTGCGGCCCGTGTACCCCTTGAACCAACCTAATAAAATATTTAAAAAATAAATTTGATTATAAAAATAAGATCGTGTTGAGATCTCAAATGCAGACATTTTAACAATCAAAACAAACACACAACAAATATCTGGAACTGTACTACAAAGGTCCAACAGCTACAATTTCTTTCTCCTGCAAGAAGTTAACTGAAAGTTTTTTGGAGTTGTTAACACAGATATGGCATCCACCGAGTGTTGTCCTGTCGCGTCTCCTTTAAATTATTTCCAATAAGATGTTAAACTATTAATTTAATAAAATCAATAATTAAAAAAATAATTGAGTAAGTCAAAAGCACATTGCAAATAAACATTAATTACAAATCAAGAAGCATGGCGCGTCCGAGGGTGAGTAGATACCGAATAAGAATATAATCACCCTCGGACGCGCAATGCTTATTTAAAACAGCCTTCCTTCCTAAGAATCAGCCCTTCCGTGGTGTAGAGAGAGGTTGTGTTACACTCCAAGGTGTTCCCCAGGTTGCCTTTCCTGAGCTTCGATCTTCCGGCTCTCGTTTAGTAGCTGTTGGAAACTACGCTGCATTAGGCCTACTAATTGTGTATGGGTGAAACAGTGGCGCATCTGCGGTCCCTCCTTCCACTAGGCCTCCACTGACCTGTCTACTGCGGCCCGTGTACCCCTTGAACCAACCTAATAAAATATTTAAAAAATTAATTTGATTATAAAAAATAAGATCGTGTTGAGATCTCAAATGCAGACATTTTAACAATCAAAACAAACACACAACAAATATCTGGAACTGTACTACAAAGGTCCAACAGCTACAATTTCTTTCTCCTGCAAGAAGTTAACTGAAAGTTTTTTGGAGTTGTTAACACAGATATGGCATCCACCGAGTGTTGTCCTGTCGCGTCTCCTTTAAATTATTTCCAATAAGATGTTAAACTATTAATTTAATAAAATCAATAATTAAAAAAATAATTGAGTAAGTCAAAAGCACATTGCAAATAAACATTAATTACAAATCAAGAAGCATGGCGCGTCCGAGGGTGAGTAGATACCGAATAAGAATATAATCACCCTCGGACGCGCAATGCTTATTTAAAACAGCCTTCCTTCCTAAGAATCAGCCCTTCCGTGGTGTAGAGAGAGGTTGTGTTACACTCCAAGGTGTTCCCCAGGTTGCCTTTCCTGAGCTTCGATCTTCCGGCTCTCGTTTAGTAGCTGTTGGAAACTACGCTGCATTAGGCCTACTAATTGTGTATGGGTGAAACAGTGGCGCATCTGCGGTCCCTCCTTCCACTAGGCCTCCACTGACCTGTCTACTGCGGCCCGTGTACCCCTTGAACCAACCTAATAAAATATTTAAAAAATTAATTTGATTATAAAAAATAAGATCGTGTTGAGATCTCAAATGCAGACATTTTAACAATCAAAACAAACACACAACAAATATCTGGAACTGTACTACAAAGGTCCAACAGCTACAATTTCTTTCTCCTGCAAGAAGTTAACTGAAAGTTTTTTGGAGTTGTTAACACAGATATGGCATCCACCGAGTGTTGTCCTGTCGCGTCTCCTTTAAATTATTTCCAATAAGATGTTAAACTATTAATTTAATAAAATCAATAATTAAAAAAATAATTGAGTAAGTCAAAAGCACATTGCAAATAAACATTAATTACAAATCAAGAAGCATGGCGTGTCCGAGGGTGAGTAGATACAGAATAAGAATATAATCACCCTCGGACGCGCAATGCTTATTTAAAACAGCCTTCCTTCCTAAGAATCAGCCCTTCCGTGGTGTAGAGAGAGGTTGTGTTACACTCCAAGGTGTTCCCCAGGTTGCCTTTCCTGAGCTTCGATCTTCCGGCTCTCGTTTAGTAGCTGTTGGAAACTACGCTGCATTAGGCCTACTAATTGTGTATGGGTGAAACAGTGGCGCATCTGCGGTCCCTCCTTCCACTAGGCCTCCACTGACCTGTCTACTGCGGCCCGTGTACCCCTTGAACCAACCTAATAAAATATTTAAAAAATTAATTTGATTATAAAAAATAAGATCGTGTTGAGATCTCAAATGCAGACATTTTAACAATCAAAACAAACACACAACAAATATCTGGAACTGTACTACAAAGGTCCAACAGCTACAATTTCTTTCTCCTGCAAGAAGTTAACTGAAAGTTTTTTGGAGTTGTTAACACAGATATGGCATCCACCGAGTGTTGTCCTGTCGCGTCTCCTTTAAATTATTTCCAATAAGATGTTAAACTATTAATTTAATAAAATCAATAATTAAAAAAATAATTGAGTAAGTCAAAAGCACATTGCAAATAAACATTAATTACAAATCAAGAAGCATGGCGCGTCCGAGGGTGAGTAGATACAGAATAAGAATATAATCACCCTCGGACGCGCAATGCTTATTTAAAACAGCCTTCCTTCCTAAGAATCAGCCCTTCCGTGGTGTAGAGAGAGGTTGTGTTACACTCCAAGGTGTTCCCCAGGTTGCCTTTCCTGAGCTTCGATCTTCCGGCTCTCGTTTAGTAGCTGTTGGAAACTACGCTGCATTAGGCCTACTAATTGTGTATGGGTGAAACAGTGGCGCATCTGCGGTCCCTCCTTCCACTAGGCCTCCACTGACCTGTCTACTGCGGCCCGTGTACCCCTTGAACCAACCTAATAAAATATTTAAAAAATTAATTTGATTATAAAAAATAAGATCGTGTTGAGATCTCAAATGCAGACATTTTAACAATCAAAACAAACACACAACAAATATCTGGAACTGTACTACAAAGGTCCAACAGCTACAATTTCTTTCTCCTGCAAGAAGTTAACTGAAAGTTTTTTGGAGTTGTTAACACAGATATGGCATCCACCGAGTGTTGTCCTGTCGCGTCTCCTTTAAATTATTTCCAATAAGATGTTAAACTATTAATTTAATAAAATCAATAATTAAAAAAATAATTGAGTAAGTCAAAAGCACATTGCAAATAAACATTAATTACAAATCAAGAAGCATGGCGCGTCCGAGGGTGAGTAGATACCGAATAAGAATATAATCACCCTCGGACGCGCAATGCTTATTTAAAACAGCCTTCCTTCCTAAGAATCAGCCCTTCCGTGGTGTAGAGAGAGGTTGTGTTACACTCCAAGGTGTTCCCCAGGTTGCCTTTCCTGAGCTTCGATCTTCCGGCTCTCGTTTAGTAGCTGTTGGAAACTACGCTGCATTAGGCCTACTAATTGTGTATGGGTGAAACAGTGGCGCATCTGCGGTCCCTCCTTCCACTAGGCCTCCACTGACCTGTCTACTGCGGCCCGTGTACCCCTTGAACCAACCTAATAAAATATTTAAAAAATTAATTTGATTATAAAAAATAAGATCGTGTTGAGATCTCAAATGCAGACATTTTAACAATCAAAACAAACAAACAACAAATATCTGGAACTGTACTACAAAGGTCCAACAGCTACAATTTCTTTCTCCTGCAAGAAGTTAACTGAAAGTTTTTTGGAGTTGTTAACACAGATATGGCATCCACCGAGTGTTGTCCTGTCGCGTCTCCTTTAAATTATTTCCAATAAGATGTTAAACTATTAATTTAATAAAATCAATAATTAAAAAAATAATTGAGTAAGTCAAAAGCACATTGCAAATAAACATTAATTACAAATCAAGAAGCATGGCGCGTCCGAGGGTGAGTAGATACCGAATAAGAATATAATCACCCTCGGACGCGCAATGCTTATTTAAAACAGCCTTCCTTCCTAAGAATCAGCCCTTCCGTGGTGTAGAGAGAGGTTGTGTTACACTCCAAGGTGTTCCCCAGGTTGCCTTTCCTGAGCTTCGATCTTCCGGCTCTCGTTTAGTAGCTGTTGGAAACTACGCTGCATTAGGCCTACTAATTGTGTATGGGTGAAACAGTGGCGCATCTGCGGTCCCTCCTTCCACTAGGCCTCCACTGACCTGTCTACTGCGGCCCGTGTACCCCTTGAACCAACCTAATAAAATATTTAAAAAATTAATTTGATTATAAAAAATAAGATCGTGTTGAGATCTCAAATGCAGACATTTTAACAATCAAAACAAACACACAACAAATATCTGGAACTGTACTACAAAGGTCCAACAGCTACAATTTCTTTCTCCTGCAAGAAGTTAACTGAAAGTTTTTTGGAGTTGTTAACACAGATATGGCATCCACCGAGTGTTGTCCTGTCGCGTCTCCTTTAAATTATTTCCAATAAGATGTTAAACTATTAATTTAATAAAATCAATAATTAAAAAAATAATTGAGTAAGTCAAAAGCACATTGCAAATAAACATTAATTACAAATCAAGAAGCATGGCGCGTCCGAGGGTGAGTAGATACAGAATAAGAATATAATCACCCTCGGACGCGCAATGCTTATTTAAAACAGCCTTCCTTCCTAAGAATCAGCCCTTCCGTGGTGTAGAGAGAGGTTGTGTTACACTCCAAGGTGTTCCCCAGGTTGCCTTTCCTGAGCTTCGATCTTCCGGCTCTCGTTTAGTAGCTGTTGGAAACTACGCTGCATTAGGCCTACTAATTGTGTATGGGTGAAACAGTGGCGCATCTGCGGTCCCTCCTTCCACTAGGCCTCCACTGACCTGTCTACTGCGGCCCGTGTACCCCTTGAACCAACCTAATAAAATATTTAAAAAATTAATTTGATTATAAAAAATAAGATCGTGTTGAGATCTCAAATGCAGACATTTTAACAATCAAAACAAACACACAACAAATATCTGGAACTGTACTACAAAGGTCCAACAGCTACAATTTCTTTCTCCTGCAAGAAGTTAACTGAAAGTTTTTTGGAGTTGTTAACACAGATATGGCATCCACCGAGTGTTGTCCTGTCGCGTCTCCTTTAAATTATTTCCAATAAGATGTTAAACTATTAATTTAATAAAATCAATAATTAAAAAAATAATTGAGTAAGTCAAAAGCACATTGCAAATAAACATTAATTACAAATCAAGAAGCATGGCGCGTCCGAGGGTGAGTAGATACAGAATAAGAATATAATCACCCTCGGACGCGCAATGCTTATTTAAAACAGCCTTCCTTCCTAAGAATCAGCCCTTCCGTGGTGTAGAGAGAGGTTGTGTTACACTCCAAGGTGTTCCCCAGGTTGCCTTTCCTGAGCTTCGATCTTCCGGCTCTCGTTTAGTAGCTGTTGGAAACTACGCTGCATTAGGCCTACTAATTGTGTATGGGTGAAACAGTGGCGCATCTGCGGTCCCTCCTTCCACTAGGCCTCCACTGACCTGTCTACTGCGGCCCGTGTACCCCTTGAACCAACCTAATAAAATATTTAAAAAATTAATTTGATTATAAAAAATAAGATCGTGTTGAGATCTCAAATGCAGACATTTTAACAATCAAAACAAACACACAACAAATATCTGGAACTGTACTACAAAGGTCCAACAGCTACAATTTCTTTCTCCTGCAAGAAGTTAACTGAAAGTTTTTTGGAGTTGTTAACACAGATATGGCATCCACCGAGTGTTGTCCTGTCGCGTCTCCTTTAAATTATTTCCAATAAGATGTTAAACTATTAATTTAATAAAATCAATAATTAAAAAAATAATTGAGTAAGTCAAAAGCACATTGCAAATAAACATTAATTACAAATCAAGAAGCATGGCGCGTCCGAGGGTGAGTAGATACAGAATAAGAATATAATCACCCTCGGACGCGCAATGCTTATTTAAAACAGCCTTCCTTCCTAAGAATCAGCCCTTCCGTGGTGTAGAGAGAGGTTGTGTTACACTCCAAGGTGTTCCCCAGGTTGCCTTTCCTGAGCTTCGATCTTCCGGCTCTCGTTTAGTAGCTGTTGGAAACTACGCTGCATTAGGCCTACTAATTGTGTATGGGTGAAACAGTGGCGCATCTGCGGTCCCTCCTTCCACTAGGCCTCCACTGACCTGTCTACTGCGGCCCGTGTACCCCTTGAACCAACCTAATAAAATATTTAAAAAATTAATTTGATTATAAAAAATAAGATCCTGTTGAGATCTCAAATGCAGACATTTTAACAATCAAAACAAACACACAACAAATATCTGGAACTGTACTACAAAGGTCCAACAGCTACAATTTCTTTCTCCTGCAAGAAGTTAACTGAAAGTTTTTTGGAGTTGTTAACACAGATATGGCATCCACCGAGTGTTGTCCTGTCGCGTCTCCTTTAAATTATTTCCAATAAGATGTTAAACTATTAATTTAATAAAATCAATAATTAAAAAAATAATTGAGTAAGTCAAAAGCACATTGCAAATAAACATTAATTACAAATCAAGAAGCATGGCGCGTCCGAGGGTGAGTAGATACCGAATAAGAATATAATCACCCTCGGACGCGCAATGCTTATTTAAAACAGCCTTCCTTCCTAAGAATCAGCCCTTCCGTGGTGTAGAGAGAGGTTGTGTTACACTCCAAGGTGTTCCCCAGGTTGCCTTTCCTGAGCTTCGATCTTCCGGCTCTCGTTTAGTAGCTGTTGGAAACTACGCTGCATTAGGCCTACTAATTGTGTATGGGTGAAACAGTGGCGCATCTGCGGTCCCTCCTTCCACTAGGCCTCCACTGACCTGTCTACTGCGGCCCGTGTACCCCTTGAACCAACCTAATAAAATATTTAAAAAATTAATTTGATTATAAAAAATAAGATCGTGTTGAGATCTCAAATGCAGTCATTTTAACAATCAAAACAAACAAACAACAAATATCTGGAACTGTACTACAAAGGTCCAACAGCTACAATTTCTTTCTCCTGCAAGAAGTTAACTGAAAGTTTTTTGGAGTTGTTAACACAGATATGGCATCCACCGAGTGTTGTCCTGTCGCGTCTCCTTTAAATTATTTCCAATAAGATGTTAAACTATTAATTTAATAAAATCAATAATTAAAAAAATAATTGAGTAAGTCAAAAGCACATTGCAAATAAACATTAATTACAAATCAAGAAGCATGGCGCGTCCGAGGGTGAGTAGATACCGAATAAGAATATAATCACCCTCGGACGCGCAATGCTTATTTAAAACAGCCTTCCTTCCTAAGAATCAGCCCTTCCGTGGTGTAGAGAGAGGTTGTGTTACACTCCAAGGTGTTCCCCAGGTTGCCTTTCCTGAGCTTCGATCTTCCGGCTCTCGTTTAGTAGCTGTTGGAAACTACGCTGCATTAGGCCTACTAATTGTGTATGGGTGAAACAGTGGCGCATCTGCGGTCCCTCCTTCCACTAGGCCTCCACTGACCTGTCTACTGCGGCCCGTGTACCCCTTGAACCAACCTAATAAAATATTTAAAAAATTAATTTGATTATAAAAAATAAGATCGTGTTGAGATCTCAAATGCAGACATTTTAACAATCAAAACAAACACACAACAAATATATGGAACTGTACTACAAAGGTCCAACAGCTACAATTTCTTTCTCCTGCAAGAAGTTAACTGAAAGTTTTTTGGAGTTGTTAACACAGATATGGCATCCACCGAGTGTTGTCCTGTCGCGTCTCCTTTAAATTATTTCCAATAAGATGTTAAACTATTAATTTAATAAAATCAATAATTAAAAAAATAATTGAGTAAGTCAAAAGCACATTGCAAATAAACATTAATTACAAATCAAGAAGCATGGCGCGTCCGAGGGTGAGTAGATACCGAATAAGAATATAATCACCCTCGGACGCGCAATGCTTATTTAAAACAGCCTTCCTTCCTAAGAATCAGCCCTTCCGTGGTGTAGAGAGAGGTTGTGTTACACTCCAAGGTGTTCCCCAGGTTGCCTTTCCTGAGCTTCGATCTTCCGGCTCTCGTTTAGTAGCTGTTGGAAACTACGCTGCATTAGGCCTACTAATTGTGTATGGGTGAAACAGTGGCGCATCTGCGGTCCCTCCTTCCACTAGGCCTCCACTGACCTGTCTACTGCGGCCCGTGTACCCCTTGAACCAACCTAATAAAATATTTAAAAAATTAATTTGATTATAAAAAATAAGATCGTGTTGAGATCTCAAATGCAGACATTTTAACAATCAAAACAAACACACAACAAATATATGGAACTGTACTACAAAGGTCCAACAGCTACAATTTCTTTCTCCTGCAAGAAGTTAACTGAAAGTTTTTTGGAGTTGTTAACACAGATATGGCATCCACCGAGTGTTGTCCTGTCGCGTCTCCTTTAAATTATTTCCAATAAGATGTTAAACTATTAATTTAATAAAATCAATAATTAAAAAAATAATTGAGTAAGTCAAAAGCACATTGCAAATAAACATTAATTACAAATCAAGAAGCATGGCGCGTCCGAGGGTGAGTAGATACCGAATAAGAATATAATCACCCTCGGACGCGCAATGCTTATTTACAACAGCCTTCCTTCCTAAGAATCAGCCCTTTCGTGGTGTAGAGAGAGGTTGTGTTACACTCCAAGGTGTTCCCCGGGTTGCCTTTCATGAGCTTCGATCTTCCGGCTCTCGTTTAGTAGTTGGTGGAAACTACGCTGCATTAGGCCTACAAATTTGGTATGGGGTGTAGAGACAGGTTGTGTTACACTCCAAGGTTTTCACCAGGTTGCCTTTCCTGAGCTTCGATCTTCATGCTCTCGTTTAGTAGTTGTAGAAAAGTACGCTGCATTAGGCCTACAAAATGGGTATGGGGTGGAGAGAGATGGTGTGTTACACTCCAAGGTGTTCCCCAGGTTGCCTTTCCTGAGCTTCGATCTTCATGCTCTCGTTTAGTAGGTGTCGGAAAGTAGGCTGCATTAGGCCTAAAAAATGGGGAATGGGGTGGAGAGAGATGGTGTGTTACACTCCAAGGTGTTCCCCAGGTTTCCTTGCCATTGCTTCGGTCTTCCGACTCTCGTTTAGTAGTTGTAGAAAAGTACACTGCATTAGGCCTACAAATTGGGTATGGGGTGGAGAGAGATGGTGTGTTACACTCCAAGGTGTTCCCCAGGTTTCCTTGCCATTGCTTCGGTCTTCCGACTCTCGTTTAGTAGTTGTAGAAAAGTACACAGCATTAGGCCTACAAAATGGGTATGGGGTGGAGAGAGATGGTGTGTTACACTCCAAGGTGTTCCCCAGGTTGCCTTTCCTGAGCTTCGATCTTCATGCTCTCGTTTAGTAGGTGTCGGAAAGTAGGCTGCATTAGGCCTAAAAAATGGGGAATGGGGTGGAGAGAGATGGTGTGTTACACTCCAAGGTGTTCCCCAGGTTTCCTTGCCATTGCTTCGGTCTTCCGACTCTCGTTTAGTAGTTGTAGAAAAGTACACTGCATTAGGCCTAAAAAATGGGTATGGGGTGGAGAGAGATGGTGTGTTACACTCCAAGGTGTTCCCCAGGTTTCCTTGCCATTGCTTCGGTCTTCCGACTCTCGTTTAGTAGTTGTAGAAAAGTACACAGCATTAGGCCTACAAAATGGGTATGGGGTGGAGAGAGATGGTGTGTTACACTCCAAGGTGTTCCCCAGGTTGCCTTTCCTGAGCTTCGATCTTCATGCTCTCGTTTAGTAGGTGTCGGAAAGTAGGCTGCATTAGGCCTAAAAAATGGGGAATGGGGTGGAGAGAGATGGTGTGTTACACTCCAAGGTGTTCCCCAGGTTTCCTTGCCATTGCTTCGGTCTTCCGACTCTCGTTTAGTAGTTGTAGAAAAGTACACTGCATTAGGCCTACAAATTGGGTATGGGGTGGAGAGAGATGGTGTGTTACACTCCAAGGTGTTCCCCAGGTTTCCTTGCCATTGCTTCGGTCTTCCGACTCTCGTTTAGTAGTTGTAGAAAAGTACACAGCATTAGGCCTACAAAATGGGTATGGGGTGGAGAGAGATGGTGTGTTACACTCCAAGGTGTTCCCCAGGTTGCCTTTCCTGAGCTTCGATCTTCATGCTCTCGTTTAGTAGGTGTCGGAAAGTAGGCTGCATTAGGCCTAAAAAATGGGGAATGGGGTGGAGAGAGATGGTGTGTTACACTCCAAGGTGTTCCCCAGGTTTCCTTGCCATTGCTTCGGTCTTCCGACTCTCGTTTAGTAGTTGTAGAAAAGTACACTGCATTAGGCCTAAAAAATGGGTATGGGGTGGAGAGAGATGGTGTGTTACACTCCAAGGTGTTCCCCAGGTTTCCTTGCCATTGCTTCGGTCTTCCGACTCTCGTTTAGTAGTTGTAGAAAAGTACACAGCATTAGGCCTACAAAATGGGTATGGGGTGGAGAGAGATGGTGTGTTACACTCCAAGGTGTTCCCCAGGTTGCCTTTCCTGAGCTTCGATCTTCATGCTCTCGTTTAGTAGGTGTCGGAAAGTAGGCTGCATTAGGCCTAAAAAATGGGGAATGGGGTGGAGAGAGATGGTGTGTTACACTCCAAGGTGTTCCCCAGGTTTCCTTGCCATTGCTTCGGTCTTCCGACTCTCGTTTAGTAGTTGTAGAAAAGTACACTGCATTAGGCCTAAAAAATGGGTATGGGGTGGAGAGAGATGGTGTGTTACACTCCAAGGTGTTCCCCAGGTTGCCTTTCCTGAGCTTCGATCTTCATGCTCTCGTTTAGTAGGTGTCGGAAAGTAGGCTGCATTAGGCCTACAAATTGGGTATGGGGTGGAGAGAGATGGTGTGTTACACTCCAAGGTGTTCCCCAGGTTGCCTTTCCTGAGCTTCGATCTTCATGCTCTCGTTTAGTAGGTGTCGGAAAGTAGGCTGCATTAGGCCTACAAATTGGGTATGGGGTGGAGAGAGATGGTGTGTTACACTCCAAGGTGTTCCCCAGGTTTCCTTGCCATTGCTTCGGTCTTCCGACTCTCGTTTAGTAGTTGTAGAAAAGTACACAGCATTAGGCCTACAAAATGGGTATGGGGTGGAGAGAGATGGTGTGTTACACTCCAAGGTGTTCCCCAGGTTGCCTTTCCTGAGCTTCGATCTTCATGCTCTCGTTTAGTAGGTGTCGGAAAGTAGGCTGCATTAGGCCTAAAAAATGGGGAATGGGGTGGAGAGAGATGGTGTGTTACACTCCAAGGTGTTCCCCAGGTTTCCTTGCCATTGCTTCGGTCTTCCGACTCTCGTTTAGTAGTTGTAGAAAAGTACACTGCATTAGGCCTAAAAAATGGGTATGGGGTGGAGAGAGATGGTGTGTTACACTCCAAGGTGTTCCCCAGGTTGCCTTTCCTGAACTTCGATCTTCATGCTCTCGTTTAGTAGGTGTCGGAAAGTAGGCTGCATTAGGCCTACAAATTGGGTATGGGGTGGAGAGAGATGGTGTGTTACACTCCAAGGTGTTCCCCAGGTTTCCTTGCCATTGCTTCGGTCTTCCGACTCTCGTTTAGTAGTTGTAGAAAAGTACACAGCATTAGGCCTACAAAATGGGTATGGGGTGGAGAGAGATGGTGTGTTACACTCCAAGGTGTTCCCCAGGTTGCCTTTCCTGAGCTTCTATCTTCAGGCTCTCATTAAATTGTGGTTAAATGGAACAACTGCATTTGGCGTACTAGTTGGTTTGGGGCCTACTATCGGTGTCTGCCACTCCTTGCTGTTCTCCTGGTTTCCTGTCCTGAAATTCCATTTTCAGCCTCTCGTTAAGTAGTTGTTAATGTTAGACTGCATTTGGCCTACTAGTTGGGTTGGGGCCTACTATCGGTGTCTGCCACTCCTTGCTGTTCTCCTCCACTGAACAAAGCTGTGCCGCCTGTTTACTACGGTTGCCAATTTTGAACTGCATTTCGACTACTTACTGATTTGGCCCTACTCTCTGTGTCAGCCTCTCATTCCAGTTGTCCTCCACTGCAATGCCCCCTGGTTATTCCTGTGTTACCAATTTTGAACTGCATTTAGCCCACTTTCTTCTTTGGGCCTATATCTGTGTTTCCACTTCATCGTGCCCATTGCCCAGCCAGTGATAGATGAGTCTGCTGGTACATTGACCCATAACGCAACATTCCCCGTGCACGCTACACAACAACATTGTGACCCTGCTGAAAGTCAGGTTGCTCTTCCCGCATACCATACCACCTTACACGGGGACAAAGAGGAAGGTGCAGATGAAAGTGCAGGTTCCTTCATCAGGTGGGGGGAGGAATACTAGTTGGCGACGTCACTGGCACAGGGCCTCTCATAGTACGCAAAAGTGTTGCTGCCGGTGGGAGGCGCCCCCGCTGTGCAAACACACCGCTGTACTTTGAGGGGCCCTGTGCCAGTGCCAATGCCAACGAGTGGGCCCCCCCTGCTTGCTCAGGTTCACAGCACTTGCAAAGTTGAAATACTTACCTCTCCCTGCTCCACTGCCGTGACGTGGTCCAGATTTCCTGGGCCCACTAATTACTTGAACCAGCCCTACCCCCCACAACTTTAGCCAAATGACCCCCAATTTCAAATGCCTTCCAATTATTATAAGGTAAATTACGCTTGACAAGCTTCATTAAGAAGAATGGATGGTTTTGACATTAAAATGGGTACTCTAGGTGTTTTCCTGGCCCCCACTCACTGACGACTATGCTGCCCCATTGACTTGCATTGGGTTTCGTGTTTCGGTCGATCCCGACTTTACGTCATAATCGGCCGATTTCACTCGACCCGACTTTGGACATAGTCGGGTTTCGCAAAACCCGGCTCGACTCTAAAAAGGTCAAGGTCGCTCAACTCTAACCAAGACTGTTAACCAACCCAATTTATTTTGGCAGGCTTGACTGACATTAGTCTAATGTGTCTTGGAGATCTTAATCTCTAAGATTCTATCTCTATATGTAGTAGGTGTAATAATAATAATATTAATATTAGCAAATACCTCTAATTAGAAATGTAGTATAGTTTTTATGCTTTACTAGGTATTTTTTCTCATGTGCATTGCAGGACATTAGGTATCCATCATTGCATCCACTGGTGAAGTGAGTTACTTAGATAGCTGCTAGTGGTCATAACCATGGATGCCTAAGGTTCTGCACATGAGGAAAGAGACATAGGGAATCAAAAACACTATGCTACATTTTTAATTGGTGGTATTTGCTATTATTATTATTATTAGTAAACCTACAAGGATAGGATCTGGGAAATGGAATACCCCTTTAACAGTAAGGGATATAAGCATATAAATAATAATCTTTATTTTTATATAGTGCTAACATATTCCGTAGTGCTTTACAGTTTGCACACATTATCATCACTGTCCCCGATAGGGCTCACAATCTAGAATCCCTATCAGTATGTCTTTGGAATGTGGGAGGAAACCGGAGTGCCCGGAGGAAACCCACGCAAACACAGAGAGAACATACAAACTATTTGCAGATGTTGCCCTGGGTGGGATTAGAACCCACTTAGAGTAGCATTAAGACCAAATGCAGCCCTGCAAGTATGAAGTGCATTGTTTACACTCTGTATATGAACAATGGTTGGTGTATGGTGTATGTACAAATGTTTTGATTTCCTGTGTGTTTGCAGGGAACTGCCCTTGCGTGGTTTCAATTGTGTTTTAACTATCTATGCAAGGTGTGCCAACTATTGAAATCTTTGAACTGAAATCGCTACTATGTAATGAAAATCTAATTGAATAATTTTAACGATGACTTATCATTTCTGATGAAGAATACATTTACTGTTGCCAGCATAATTTACAGCATGCATAGTAATTAGAGAAGGGCAAATTTATTGGAGTAGAGATGGATTCTGGAAAATAAATAAGGATCCAACTTCCTACCTAGATATATGTAAAATGGATTTTTTTTAATAGAAAAAAGTTAAAATATGTGACAAAATGAAAAACAAGTGCACACCAACAATCTAAGATGTGAAGGGAGGGACATGGGGGGGTACCCATCACCAGACACATTTCCAGCTCTACCTGTGCTCATACTAATGAGTGTCAGGGACAGGTAGTAACCTTAACCCTTCACTGGTGAGGTGGGGTTTTTGTCACGCAACTGGTGATGTGGGGTTTCCTATACTATATATTATCCTGTGTTTAGAAATCTCTTATTTTTACAGAAAATGCAAAAATCACGGTTGTTTTAATCGTTTTCTTATTGGTAATTGATTACACATGAGGATAAGAAATTTTTGACACCCACAAGTATCGGAAAATGTAATACTTTGATAAAAATAAAGAAGTTTTCAAAATTTGAAAATGTGTAAAAAAGAATTGCATGAGTGGTGATGTGGGGTTCAGCAAGGCCAAGACAGCACTTAGCGACAGCTAGCTCTGTTATGCATGGATGCTAGTGAGACACGTATCCTCATACCAGCATTTTTCAATGAATTGCAGATGAACACAAATTTCCTGGGGTGCGGCAAACCCCACCTCACCAGTTGAGGGTTAAAAACAATGTAGACATACTTCAGGTGTGCAGGGTCAAGGCTAAAATCACATCCAAAGCTTGAAGAAGGAGAAAAATTGGCTGGATACCAGCAAGCAGAGTATATACACAATACAAAATACCAAATGTATGCAATATTGAACAGAGTTAGTTACACCAACATGTGTCCCTAAAATCAACAACAGATATGGCACTTCAAATATAGTACTAACACAAATGGACTTACAAATCCTTGTAGTCCAAAATAGAGAACCATGAATGTAAAAAGCAAAAAACTTTATTGAAAATCCATACAATTACATGCAAGACCTAAGGAATATTCAAACAAGCATGTCCAGTATGAGGGGCCCTCAGTAAGGTGACAAAACAGCTCCACATATCAAGCATGGTAAATATATGACTCCAAGATCTGAAAAAATCATTATAAGGAATAATCAGTAACTTAATCAGTAATAGCAAATTTAGAGCCAGAAAGGATACTGGCAAAGGACACTGTTTATACCAAAGATTGTATTTTAAATGAACCTTATTACTGGACACCACGTAATAAAGTGAAAAGTGACAAATCCCACCTAGGTAAAAGCAACTCATGCAATCCTGATTAGAAAGAATGTCATACAGGAGACTAGCAATGGTGGATGGGTATAGATATCACAAGACAGTGGCCGATGCCAGGATCCAGAGCCAGAAACAGTACCGACCTAGGGACCCTCCTCACCCCAACGCGCGTTTCGACCTAGCTTCTTACAGGGGGTGTCTGGGGGAGGAGAGGGAATCCCATTAAAGTGCCAGGAACCAATCAGAACAGGTTATGCATGATGGAAATGATAGAAGTGAATCAGTGGCAGGTGAAGATCTGCTAACTGGGACCTCCAGCGCTTGTGGTGCAAATCTGGTCCAAAATAAATTTCACTTCCGGTGTGACACTCAATGGAAGCATGCAAATACTAGGATTTCATCAGCTCACCCAACCAGACATATTAGAGTGCAATTCTCACTAGACATGTGCATGGATCACCACCAAGTTCCCGCTGGACAACTCCCAGGTGAAAATGCAAATCACTCATTTGTCCAGCTCATGCAAATATTGAATGGAGGAGATGAAAATAGAATAAAATATTGTCCTTTATTAGCACACCATAAAAACAAGCTGACACGCTTCAGGCAGTACTGCCCTTAGTCAATAGCATAATAAAAAACACATTACAACACAATATATAAAGGCACATAACAAAATGCACATTGAATCACAATACAGCCAATGGTTAATTGACATGTATTGTGATTGGATGTAGCCTTTTGTTATGTACCTTTATATATTGTGTTGTAATTAGTGTTGAGCATTCCGATATTGCAAGTATCGGGTATCGGCCGATATTTGCTGTATCGGAATTCCGATATTTTTGTGATATCGGAAATCAGTATCGGAGTGTGCGGTGCGTATGGTTCCAAGGGTCTGGAGGGGAGGAAACTCTCCTTCAGGCCCTGGGATCCATATTAATGTAAAAAATAAAGAATAAAAATAAAAAATATGGCTATACTCACCCCTCCGAAGGACCCTGGCTGTCACCGCTGCAAGCATCCGCCTCCGTTCCTGAGAATGTAGTGAGTGAAGGACCTTCGATGACATCGCGGTCAGGTGAGTGGTCACGTGAGCGGTCAGGTGACCGGTCATCTGACCGCGACGTCATTGAAGGTCCTTTACTCTCTGCAATTCTCAGGAACGGAGGCAGACGCTTGCAGCGGTGACAGCCAGGGTCCTTCGGAGGGGTGAGTATAGCCATATTTTTTATTTTTATTCTCTATATTTTACATGAATATGGATCCCAGGGCCTGAAGGAGAGTTTCCTCTCCTTCAGACCCTGGGAACCATCGAGGATACATTCCGTTATTTGTGTCCCATTGACTTGTATTGGTATTGGAACTCGGTATCGGCGAGATCCGATATTTTGCCGGTATCGGCCGATAACATCCGATACCGATACTTTCAAATATCAGAAGGTATCGCTCAACACTAGTTGTAATGCATTTTTTTGTTATCCTATGACTAAGTGGTTTGCTCAATGGAAAGCATGATGGAACACATGTGCATCCAATATTGAGCGCACCCGGAAGTGCGAGAAACCGGGATCGCAAACGCATGCACACTGTCCAGGTCATCAGACATATACTCAAGCCTGTGTTGTAGGTGGTAAGAAAACTGATAAAAATGCTATTTGGCCAATACCATCATCTTCAGGTGTCTCATTATCATGATGAACTAATACCATAATTAGAGTACACTATAAACATGACTACATATCAGTGTGAATAAGTACACATAGTACCAATTAATTTATAATGAATTGTGTATCCCTAAACACTAAAAGGAGAAATAAAATAAAAATTGAAAGCTTATTATATCATATAAAAATAATTAATGATGACAAAAATAGTAATGTAAGTGAAAAATAATAGTAAAGATTTTATACAGTATATATATATATATATATATATATATATATATATATATATATATACAGTATATATTTCTAGATATGGATGACACATGTAGAACTACCAAAAGATATATTTATTAAAAGTGCATCGATAAAGTGAAAAATATTTAGGATTGAGAGTCCTCAGTGGTTGATACCTTTTAATGGCTAAGGCTACTTTCACACTAGCGTCGTACGACGCACGTCGCAATGAGTCATTTTGCAGAAAAAACGCATCCTGCAAAGTTGTCGGCAGGATACGTTTTTTCTCCATAGGCTTGTATTAGCGACGCATTGCGAAGCATTGCCACACGTCGCAACCATCGTGCAATGGTTGCATCGTGTTGTGGAGGACCGTCGGCACCAAAAAGCGTTGCATGTAACATTTTTGGTGCGTTGTGTCCGCCATTTCCGACCATGCATGCGGGGCCAGAACTCCGCCCCCTCCTCCCCGGAGCTCACAATGGGGCAGCGGATGCGTTGTAAAACTGCATCCTCTGCCCCGTTGTGCTGCGCTTTCACAGCATGCGTCGGTTCGTCGCCATGACGCATTGCGTTGTGCGTCGTACGACACTCGTGTGAAAGTAGCCTTACTGAAAAGATGGTAACAATTTGCAAGCTTTCGAGACTACTCAGGCCTCTTCATCAGGCATAGACTATACCTGATGAAGAGGCCTGAGTTGTCTCTAAAGCTTGCAATTTGTTACCATCTTTTCAGTTAGCCATTAAAATGTATCAAACACTGAGAACTCTCAATTCTAAATATTTTTCTATCAACTGGCTAACACGGTACCAAGATATATATCTTTCCTGTATCAATAAAGTGAAGTCATTAATCACAAAATCTCACCGGAGTGCTAATCACACAGTTGTTAAAAGGTTAATAAAACACACACAGTAGGAAAGAAGTAGGTTAATAAAATAAAACAATGCATACAGTTTTCCATCTTTACTTCTCTGCCATCCCTAGCAAAGACCTTGATCTCCTGGAAAAAAGTCAAAATAAAAAAACAACAATATACCCAAGATTTTCCCATGCTGAAGAGTTCATTTGAGTTCATACCGTCAGGGGGTGCAGCTTCAGTGACGTCACCACTAGTCACAGAAGCTCCGCTCCGTCCATTTTATTAATTCCCCAGTCGTTTACAGCCGGGAATGGTCGCATTAGCAGCGCTCCCGGTTGTAAAATGTAAATGCCCCCAGATATGGATTACTGCATGGGACTTGACTGTACGGTAGACAGGTATGGGTATAATGTTGTTTTTTTATTTTGACTTTTTTCCAGGAGATCGAGGACTTTGCTTGGAATGGCAGAAGAATAAAGATGGATAAACAGTGTGTATTGTTTTATTTGACTAAAATAACTTTTTTTCTTAGGTCACTTTCACACATCAGTTTTTTAGAATCACTCACAATCCGTCAAAGTGTTGAAAAGATGGATCCTGTGCAGATTGTAAAAAACTGATGCACTGGATTCTTTTTTTTTTACGGATGCGTTGAAGCAGCTGCCGCAGGAATTTAATGGAACAGAATTTGAGAGAGAGTGATAGAGAGAGAAATTCTTCCAGGCATGCTCAGTTTAAAAAAATGGAATCGGTTTCTGGATTCTGTCTTTTGACGCACAGCGACGGATCCTGCGCCCATAGGCTTCCATTCTAGTCAACGAAGGACGCCGCTGGATCCATCGCTGGCCGACTTTTCGAAGCAGAGAGAAAACATTTCTTTGTACGTCTTCTCCAGATGACAGATAAACAAATTCCGATGGATCCAGCGCATGATGGATGAAATGTGAGGCCATCAGTCGTAATCCATTGCTAATACAAGTCTATGAGAAAAAGACAGGTGCAGCGGGCAAATTTGCTGAATCATTTCTTTTCCAAAACGAAGGATTTTAATGGAAACAAAAAGACTGAAGTGTTAAAGCGGCCTTACCAGCCTGAGAATAGCAGCACACACCTGTGAGTTTTGCCAGTTTGGTTGTAAAATATAGGGGGCACCCCACAACGGATTTTCTTTCATTCATTCTTCCCAGCTCGCCCTGATCACCGGCCGAGCAGGGGAGAACAGATGACAGCTGACTGCAGCAAAAAGCAGGGGACAGCGCTTACTGTAGCACCGCTTCCCGGCGGCCGTCCCTGTGGTCCTGATGCAGCACATGGGCACCACATGGCTGCCACACATGACACGTGACACACGGATGTGCCACATGAGCATATGGACACGGATCACTCTGGTACTGTGTTCTTCGGTACAGGAATTATCTGGACGTGTGAAACCGCCCTAATACTTTTTTTGATTAAAAAAATAGCTTAAAGCCATCCCACCTCGACAAGGTAACTCTGATCGGGATGGGCCTACGCTGTCTAAAATTAAAAACCTTACCATGTGTAAAAGTTGACCTCAGTGTGTAAATAAGGGCAGAGAAATGGTAACGGTTCAAACCAGTGAACACCAGTCTGGGGAAGTCATTAGGTGTAATTTTCAGCTCAAAAAAGGTAGGTCACATCCTGGCTTGCACAGAGTGCAAAAATACAATGAAAAAACATAAAGCTTAGTGAGCTTAGTTTGAGTCGGTATACATGCAACACATAAACGCATATTCACATTGGCCATAAAACATACAAAACCTACAAGAAGCAAAAAGCGCAAAAAACCCTGCTGTAACTAAATAAGTAAAAAGCAAAAGTGTATTCAAATAACAGAGTTCTTAGTAATAATGTTTTTGATCAAAAATATCATAAAAACCATTCCACCTTGACAAGATAACTCTGATTAGGACGATCCTACGCTGTCTAATATTAAAAACCTTACCATGTGTCAAAGTTGACCTCAGTGTGTGAATAAGGGCATACAAATGAACTGGATTCCAACCAGTGAACACCAGTCTGGGGAAGCCTTTAAGGGCTCATAATCACATGCAAGAAACTCAGATGAGTCACACACGACAATACCCAGCACTGCACCGAGCACTCAGGAGTAGAGCGTGCAGCTGCATGTATTGCTACACGCCGCACGCTGCGATCCGAGTGCCGGGTGCAGTGCCGGGTATTGACGTGCGAGAATCATCCAAGTTTATTGCATGCGAGTATGAGCCCTAAGGCCGGGATCACACCTGTGAGAAAGTCGGCCGAGTCTTGCAGGTTAATACCCGGCCTTACCGCCTGCTGTCCAGAGCGGAGTGTGCGGCCGCATACAATACATGGAGCCGCATTCTCTGCTCCGGAGTGCAGGTGGCAGGGCGGGGTATTAACATGTGAGACTCGGGTGACTTTCTTGCATGTGTGATCCCGGCATAAGTGTAATTTCCAGCTCGAAAAGAGAGGCCACACCCCGGCTTGCACAGAGTGCAAAAATACAATGAACAAACACAAAAGTTGAGTTGGTATATATGCAACACATAAACGCATGTTCACATTGGCCATAAAACATACAAAACCTTTGTTTCTTGTAGGTTTTGCATGTTTTATGGCCAATGTCAACATACGTTTATGTGTTGCATGTACACCAACTTAAACCAAGCTCAAATTTTGTGTTTTTTATGATCACACTAGGCATTTTTGCAACAGTTTTTTTTCTGCAGCAAAACCTGATCACTTGGGAATCAACAAGCTGGTTTTGCTGTGTTTGTGGTGCTTTTTTTATGCTGCGTGTTTGCTGTGGCTCCTGCAGTTTTGTATTGATACATTTGTCTCAGTGGATGCTGATAAAGTTTAGTGAAAAAAATAAACCTCATTCTATTTAACCAGGTTTTGGCACAAAAACACTGCAAGACCTGATCCCTGCATTTTTTGGTGCAGAATTTCAGCACCCATTTCTTTCAATGTGGGAAAAACGCTTTAAAACGCGAAAAAGAAGTTGAAAGAAATGGCATGCTCTATTGTGCCAAAAAACATGCAAAGCACAAAGTACTGATGACTAAAAAAAACATGCTGTGTGCATGAGATTTCTGAAATCTCATAGTCTTTGCTGGTACTGTAAAACATAGCTGAAAATTTGCATAAAAAACACATGAAAAATGCTGCAAAAACGTCTAGTGTGAACATATCCTAAGTTGTTATTTATAGGAGCAACATTTAGGCCAACTGATAAAAAACTATGTTCAGCCTCAGTCAAAGGAAGGTAAGAAAGATTAACTACATCCAATGTTGGAATTAGGTGGTTCCTGATTGAATACAAGGTTTTTCTGGTGTCTTGGTTCTGCTCTTCTATACTATTTTTTGCTGGATGTGTTTTTTAAACAAATGTGCATGGAATTTATTTGCATCCTTTCACCATCTGAAGAATGAGAAGAATCAATATAAGGCCAGAGTCACACATGCAAGAAACACGTCCACCTCTCGCATGTGAAAACCAAGCTGTGGCGCCGGCACTCCAGAGCGCAGCGTGCGGCTGCATAGCAACACGCTCCGCTCCCAAATGCTGGCGCCAGAGCTTGGTTTTCACATACGAGACACGGACGTGTTTCTCGCATGTGTGATCCCGGCCTTAGATGAAGAGAATATTACTTGGTTTCTGCAGGGGACTCTGCTTTGATTCATGGTGATGTTAGAAAATGGACCTGAACGGAGTATGTTGGAGGTCCCAATGTCCCCACTCATGCACTTGGTTTTTCTGTTAATCAAATTAGTCATTATTACATTTTTTATTTTTAATTATTATTATAAAGTCTTCAAGATCAAGTATTTTTTATTTAATTTTTGTTGGAATAATGCATAGTTATCAGATATCATGGAGGCTTCAGTATTTTCCATGTTTTTATACTTCTAATTGGATTTTCTGCAATTCTTGGTTCTCCTATTTTATGATAAGTGGCATAAATTGGACTGAACAAGAGGATAGAATTGTATTCCATTAATCAATTAATCAATTAATGAAAAGTTCTGAATATATGGTTGTTGTGATCTTTTTAGCCAGAGTCTCAGGAGATTCATAGTTTTTCAAACATAATGTTCAAGGGTTGTTTGGTCCCAACAAATACAAATTTAAAAAAAAAAAAAGTTTCTCAATTTCTATAATGAGATTCTGCATATCTGGATATGCATCACTGGGTTGGGTGGTGTGCGAAAACACCTTAACACCACACTGTTTCCTTTAGGGTATGTTTCCATGTTCAGGAAACGCTGTGTGTTTGACGCTGCTTAGAGCCGCAGCGTCAAACACGCAGCGTCCAGATATTACAGCATAGTGGAGGGGATTTCATGAAATCCCATCTCCACTATGCGGTAAAACACTCAGGTGGCAGACCTGCGTAAACGGACATGCGGCGCGTCTTTTCAGAATGCAGCATGTCTGTTTACAAAGCGGCGACTCTCCGTCACTGCACCATAAATTTACCATAGACTATCATTAGATGCTGTAAAACCACATGCGTAGAAACTGCGTAAATGCAGCTTACTATGCATGTCTGCCGGCTCACCTACCGGAAGTCCCTCTTCCACTGCAGCTCTATAAGAACTTAGAACTTATCTTATCGCGAGAACTGCCGTGCATGTGACTGGGACTGATCTCGAGTCACTAGTCTGGTTCTCACAAACAGCTGATCAGCTGATTGAGAGAACGCTGCAGTGTAGGTGATCGCTGGAGAGTTATCTCCGGCGATCATCTACAGGCTCTGCTATATCTAGATGTCAGGCATCCAGATGTAGCAGAGCTGGACTCGTCTAGACTGTGTGCACATACAGTTAGGTCTATATATATTTGGACAGAGACAACATTCTTCTAATTTTGGTTATAGACATTACCACAATGAATTTTAAACAAAACAATTCAGATGCAGTTGAAGTTCAGACTTTCAGCTTCATTTGAGGGTATCCACATTAAAATTGGATGAAGGGTTTGCTCCTTAACATGTGCCACCCTGTTTTTAAAGGGACCAAAAGTAATTGGACAGATTCAATAATTTTAAATAAAATGTTCATTTTTAGTACTTGGTTGAAAACCCTATGTTGGCAATGACTGCCTGAAGTCTTGAACTCATGGACATCCCCAGACGCTGTGTTTCCTCCTTTTTGATGCTCTGCCAGGCCTTCACTGTGGTGGTTTTCAGTTGCTGTTTGTTTGTGGGCCTTTCTGTCTGAAGTTTAGTATTTAACAAGTGAAATGCATGCTCAATTGGGTTGAGATCAGGTGAATGACTTGGCCATTCAAGAATATTCCACTTCTTTGCTTTAATAAACACCTGGGTTGCTTTGGCTTTATGTTTTGGGTCATTGTCCATCTGTAGTATGAAACGACGACCAATCAGTTTGGCTGCATTTGGCTGGATCTGAACACACAGTATGGCTCTGAATACCTCAGAATTCATTTGGCTGCTTCTGTCCTGTGTCACTTCATCCATAAACACTAGTGACCCAGTGCCACTGGCAGCCATGCATGCCCAAGCCATCACACTGCCTTCTGCCGTGTTTCACAGATGATGTGGTATGCTTTGGATCATGAGCTGTACCGTGCCTTCGCAATACTTTTCTCTTTCCATCATTCTGGTAGAGGTTGATCTTGGTTTTATCTGTCCAAAGAATGTTCTTCCAGAACATTTTTTAGATTTTTTTTTAGCAAAGTCCAGTCTAGCCTTTTTATTCTTGATGCTTATGAGTGACTTGCACCGTGCAGTGAACCCTCTGCATTTCCTTTCATGCAGTCTTCTCTTTATGGTAGATTTGGATATTGATACACCGACCTCCTGGAGAGTGTTGTTCACTTGGTTGAGTGTTGTGAAGGGGTTTCTCTTCACCATGGAGATTATTCTGCGATCATCCACGACTGCTATCTTCCTTGGGCGCCCAGGTCTTTTTACGTTGACGAGCTCACCAGTGCTTTCTTTCTTTCTCAGGATGTACCAAACTGTAGATTTTGCCACTCCTAATATTGTAGCAATTTCTGAATGAAATAGCCTGGGAGTCAATTGTCCAATTACTTTTGGTCCCTTTAAAAACAGGGTGGCACATGTTAAGGAGCTGAAACTCCTAAACCCTTCATCCAATTTTAATGTGGATACCCTCAAATGAAAGCTGAAAGTCTGAACTTCAACTGCATCTGAATTGTTTTGTTTAAAATTCATTGTGGTAATGTCGATAACCAAAATTAGAAAAATGTTGTCTCTGTCCAAATATATATGGACCTAACTGTACAACACACAACATACACCATGCAACATACACCATACACCATGCAACATACGACAAACAACATATACCATGCGACATACAACATGCAACATGCAACATACAACATGCACCATGCAACATACAACATGCACCATGCGACATGCAACATGCGACATACAACATGCACCATGCGACATACACCATGCGACATGCACCATGCGAATACAACACAACATAGTTACATAGTTACATAGTTATTAAGGTTGAAAGAAGACTTTAAGTCCATCTAGTTCAACCCATAGCCTAACTTAACATGCCCTAACATGTTGATCCAGAGGAAGGCAAAAAAAAACCATGTGGCAAAGAGTAAGCTCCACATTGGGGAAAAAAATTCCTTCCCGACTCCACATACGGCAATCAGACTAGTTCCCTGGATCAACGCCCTATCAAGGAATCTAGTGTATATACCCTGTGACATTATACTTTATCTATTTATTTATAATGTATCCAGTCCCCTCTTAAATTTAAGTAATGACTCACTCATTACAACATCATACGGCAGAGAGTTCCATAGTCTCACTGCTCTTACAGTAAAGAATCCGCGTCTGTTATTATGCTTAAACCTTTTTTCCTCCAAACGTAGAGGATGCCCCCTTGTCCCTGTTTCAGGTCTATGATTAAAAAGATCATCAGAAAGGTCTTTGTACTGTCCCCTCATCTGTTTATACATTAACATAAGATCACCCCTTAGTCTTCGTTTTTCCAAACTAAATAGCCCCAAGTGTAATAACCTATCTTGGTATTGCAGACCCCCCAGTCCTCTAATTACCTTGGTCGCTCTTCTCTGCACCCGCTCCAGTTCAGCTATGTCTTTCTTATACACCGGAGACCAGAACTGTGCATAGTATTCTAAGTGTGGTCGAACAAGTGACTTGTATAGAAGTAAAATTATGTTCTCCTCAAGAGCCACCAGAATATCAAGGAATCACCTGCTACATTACAAAACTAAAGAAGAAAATAACCGGGTACCTCTAGTGGTTACCTACAACCCAAATCTGGAGGTGCTAAGGGGAGCTGCACGGAAATTACAACCTTTACTGCAAAAAGATGCCCGATTACAATCCATTTTTCCAGACCCCCCACTACTGTGTTTTAGGCAGCCCCCAAATCTAAGAAGCATCATTGTCAGGAGCTCCCTGTCCTCTCCAACAGCTGCAGGAACCTTTCCTTGCAACCAGAAAAAATGTAAAACCTGTCCATTTATAATGACCACAGACCAGATAAAGATCCCCAATTCACATCAGGACTACAAGATCCCAGGTACTTTCAGCTGCGTCACTTCTAATGTGGTGTACCTAATTATATGTACTAAATGTCCAACTGGGGGTCTGTATGTGGGGGAGACAGGGCAGAAGCTTAGAACAAGGATGAACTCTCATCGCCATACAATAAGAGAAAAAAGAATGGATCTACCGGTGGCAATACATTTCTGTCTCCCAAATCATAACATTATGGACATGAAATTACTTGTATTGAAAGGAAACTTCAAATCGCAGAAAGACAGGAGAGTCTGGGAATATAAACTGATGACGACCTTTGACACTCTTAATGCAGGAATGAATGTGTCACATGGATTTATGTCTTTTTACATCAACTAAGGAACTTGCCCCTCAGACCATGAAGGGTCATTAAAACAGAGACCCTAATCACAGGACAATAAAACAATCCTTATCTAAGAATTGGCCCAATATTTATGGACGTAACTGTTTATCACCCATGGTATTTCTGCTTCATGTCACCTGGCTTATCCATGGTTTTTTTTTTTTTTTTTTTTTTTTTCCTATACTATGTTGTGCATAAATATGTGATTCTTCAGAATTTGTTTTAGTCTTTGCCTGATGAAGAGACCTGTGTAGTCTCGAAAGCTTGCAATTTGTTACCATCTTTTCAGTTAGCCATTAAAAGGTATCAACCACTGAGGACTCTCAATTCTAAATATTGTTCTCCTCATGAGCATCTATGCCTCTTTTAATGCATCCCATTATTTTATTTGCCTTTGTAGCAGCTGCCTGACACTGGCCACTGAATATGAGTTTGTCATCCACCCATACACCCAGGTCTTTTTCATTGACGGTTTTGCCCAGAGTTTTAGAATTATGCACATAATTATACATCTTATTACTTCTACCCAAGTGCATGACCTTACATTTATCCCCATTAAAGCTCATTTGCCATTTATCAGCCCAAGTTTCTAGTTTACATAAATCATCCTGTAATATAAAATTGTCCTCCTCTGTATTGATTACCCTGCAGAGTTTAGTGTCATCTGCAAATATTGAAATTCTACTCTGAATGCCCCCTACAAGGTCATTAATAAATATGTTAAAAAGAAGAGGGCCCAATACTGACCCCTGTGGTACCCCACTGCTAACCGCTACCCAGTCCGAGTGTGTTCCATTAATAACCACCCTTTGTTTCCTATCCCTGAGCCAGCTCTCAACCCACTTACACATATTTTCCCCTATCCCCATTATTCTCATTTTATGTATCAACCTTTTGTGTGGCACCATATCAAAAGCTTTTGAAAAGTCCATATACACTACGTCCACTGGGTTCCCTTGGTCCAATCCGGAACTTACCTCTTCATAGAAACTGATCAAATTAGTCTGACATGAACGGTCCCTAGTAAACCCGTGCTGATACTGGGTCATGAGGTTATTCCTCTTCAGATACTCCAGTATAGCATCCGTTAGAATGCCCTCCAGGATTTTACCCACAGTAGAGGTTAAGCTTACTGGCCTATAATTTCCGAGTTCAGTTTTTGTCCCCTTTTTGAATATTGGCACCACATTTGCTATACGCCAGTCCTGTGGTACAGACCCTGTTATTATGGAGTCTTTAGAGATTAAAAATAATGGTCTATCAATGACTATACTTAATTCCTGCAGTACTCGAGGGTGTATCCCATCCGGGCCCGGAGATTTGTCAATTTTAGTGATTTTTAGACGCCGCTGCACTTCCTGCTGGGTTAAGCAGATGACATTTAATGGGGAATTTTTATCACTAGTCATTTTGTCTGCCATGGGATTTTCTTGTGTAAATACTGATGAAAAAAAGTCATTTAGAATATTGGCTTTTTCCTCATCCTCATCCACCATTTCACCCAGACTATTTTTAAGGGGGCCAACACTATCATTTTTTTAGTTTCTTACTATTTATGTAGTTAAAGAATATTTTGGGATTATTTTTACTCTCTCTGGCAATGAGTCTCTCTGTCTCAATCTTTGCTGCCTTGATTTGCTTTTTACAGAATTTATTTAATTTTTTGTATTTATTTAATGCCTCCTCACTACCTACTTCCTTTAATTCTCTAAATGCTTTCTTTTTGTCACTTATTGCGCCCCTTACAGCTCTATTTAGCCATATTGGTTTCCTCCTATTTCTAGTATGTTTATTCCCATACGGTATATACTGTGCACAGGTCGTATCCAGGATGCTAATAAATGTCTCCCATTTTCTTTGTGTATTTTTGTGTCTCAGGATATCGTCCCAGTTAATTGCACCAAGATCCTCTCTCATCCGTTGGAAATTTGCCCTCCTGAAGTTTAGTGTCCTTGTAACCCCTCTATTACACATCTTTTTAAAGGATACATGAAAACTTATTATTTTGTGATCGCTATTTCCCAAGTAACCCCCAACCCTTATATTTGCTATGCGGTCTGGCCTTTTGGTTAATATTAGGTCTAGCAGTGCCCCCCTTCTTGTTGGGTCCTGAACCAGTTGTGAAAGGTCATTGTCTCTCATCAACATGCGACATGCACCATGCAACATGCACCATGTGAAATGCACCATGCAAAATGTGACACATAATATGCTCCATGCGACATGCACCATGCGACATACAACATGCAATATGTGACATACAACAAGCACCATGTGACATGCAACATGCACCATGTGACATACAACATGCACCATGCCACATACAACATGCACCCTGCGACATTCAACATGCACCATGCAACATACAACATGCACCATGCGACATACAACATGCACCATGCGACATACAACATGTACCATGCAACATGCGACATACAACATGCAACATGCAACATGTAACATGTACAAAGCGATATGAAACATGTGCCATGCAACATACGACATGCACCATGCACCATGCGACATACAACATGCGACATGCACCATGCAACATGCACCATGTGAAATGCACCATGCAAAATGTGACACACAATATGCTCCATGCGACATGCACCATGCGACATACAACATGCAATATGCGACATACAACAAGCACCATGTGACATACAACATGCACCATGCAACATACAACATGCACCATGCGACATACAACATGCACCCTGCGACATACAACATGCACCATGCAACATACAACATGCACCATGCGACATACAACATGCACCATGCGACATACAACATGTACCATGCAACATGCGACATACAACATGCATCATGCGACATACAACATGCAACATATAACATGTACCATGCGATATGCAACATGTGCCATGCAACATACAACATGCACCATTCACCATGCGACATACAACATGCGACATGCACCGTGCGACATTCGACATACAACATGCAACATGCAACATGTACCATGCGACATGTGACATACAACATGCACCATGCGACATACAACATGCACCATGCAACATACACCATGCGACATGCACCATGCGAATACAACACAACATGCGACATGCACCATGCAACATGCACCATGTGAAATGCACCATGCAAAATGTGACACACAATATGCTCCATGCGACATGCACCATGCGACATACAACATGCAATATGTGACATACAACAAGCACCATGTGACATACAACATGCACCATGCGACATACAACATGCACCATGCGACATACATGTACCATGCGACATGCGACATACAACATTCACCATGCGACATACAACATGCACCATGCAACATATAACATGTACCATGTGATATGCAACATGTGCCATGCAACATACGACATGTACCATGCGACATACAACATGTGACATGCACCGTGTGACATTCAACATACAACATGCACCATGCAACATGCAACATGTACCATGTGACATTCGACATACGACATGCACCATGCAACGTACAACATGCAACATACACCATGCGACATGCACCACGCGAATACAAAACAACATGCGACATGCACCATGCAACATGCACCATGTGAAATGCACCATGCAAAATGTGACACGCAATATGCTCCATGCGAATGCACCATGCGACATACAACATGCAATATGCGACATACAACAAGCACCATGTGAGATACAACATGCACCATGCGACATACAACATGCACCATGCGACATACAACATGTGCCATGCGACATGCAACATACAGCATTCACCATGCAACATACAACATGCACCATGCAACATGCGACATATAACATGTACCATACGATATGCAACATGTGCCATGCAACATATGACATGCACCATGCGCCATGCCCCATGCGACATACAACATGCAACATGTACCATGTGACATGCGACATACAACATGCACCATGCGACATACAACATGCACCATGCGACATATGACATGCACCATGTGACATGCACCATGCGAATACAACACAACATGCGACATGCGACATGCACCATGCAACATGCACCATGTGAAATGCACAATGCAAAATATGACACACAATATGCTCCATGCGACATGCACCATGCAAAATACAACATGCAATATGTGACATACAACATGCACCATGTGACATACAACATGCACCATGTGACATACAACATGTACCATGTGACATACAACATGTACCATGCGACATACAACATACACCATGCGACATGTGACATACAACATGCACCATGCGACATGCACCATTCGACATACAACATGTTCCATGCAACTTGCAACATACAACACGCACCATGCGACATGCAACATGCGACATACAACATGTACCATGCGACATGCAATATGTGACATGCAACATACAACATGCACCATGCAAAATGCAACATGCAACATACGACATACAACATGCGACATGCACAATGCAACATGCACCATGCAACATGCACCATACAACATACACCAAACAGCACATACAAACACTACATACATATAGACATACAGTATATATAACATAGAGTACATACTCACCATCACCTTGTCACCTTGATCCCTGAAGCCATTGTCACCTGTAAAAAATATTAAAATAATAAACAAACACTATGCTCCCTGAGACCGCAGATATCCAATTAAAATGAGTGTCCCACGATGATCTCCTGTGGAGAACAACCACATCAGCTGATGCGACCGCTCTCCAAGGGCTCCAGGAATACAATGACAGAAGGTATCCTTCAGTAATGTATTCCTACGCCCCTGTGAGAAATAGTCCCTAGTCTCACTTGTGTCACTGCTGTGTGGGGAAATTTCCACGCAGCTTTTGCCATAAAGTGAGACCCTGAACCAAGGTAATCTCAGTGATACATAGCAGGAGTCATTGTCTCCTGTCAGTGTGTCACTGGAGGGCCTATAAAGCAGCGACATCTCCCGATGTCACTGTTCTATAGGGGAGATCGTCGTGGGACAGTCGTTATTAATTGGACTACGGTGGACAGGTAGTATACGGCTGGTTTATTATTTTAATTTTTATGCAGATGATTGAGTATGGTAAGTATGGTAAAATTAAGAATGTAAAATACTTTTTTCTAGCTGTGTCTTTATTTTTTTTAACCCTTTCACTACTCTAGGATTAATAATTGATAGTCATCTCATTGATGCCTCTCCATTATTAACCAGGCTTAATGTCACCTTATAATAGCAAGGTGACATTAACCCCTCATTAACCCATATTCCACCGCTACAGGGGAGTGTGAAGAGAGGGGCTAAGTGCCAGAATTCGCGCATCTTATAGAAGTGCCATTTCTGGGGTGGCTGGGGGCTGGTATTTGTAGCTGGGGGCCAACAACCGTGGCCCCTCTCTAGGCTATGAATATCAGCCCACAGCTGTCTGCGTAGCCTTTCTGGCTATAAAATATAGGGGAACCCACGTCATTTTTTGGGGGTGTCCCCTTAATTTAATAGCCAGTAAAGGCTACACAGACAGCAGCGGACTGATATTCATAGCCTAGAGATTGGCCATGGGTATTACCCCCTTCCTAGGCAACAAATATTGGCCCCCAGCCATCGGCTTTCCCCCTCTGGCACAGAAAATAGCACGGGAGCCCAAACCATTTTTTTCCCTTTTTTATTAAACGTTCATTCATAAACATCAGCCTTGCTATTACATATCTACTAGATGGTGGCCCGATTCTAACGCATTGGGTATTCTAGAATATGTATGTACATCATGCTGTGAGTGGGGGTTAAATTCCGCACCAATATCGCTGATTGGTCCTGGCCAGCTGTGTAGTATATAGCACAGCCACATAGTATATAGCAGCCACGTAGTATATAGCTCAGCCATGTAGTATATAACACAGCCACATAGTATATAGCACAGCCCACGTAGTATATAACACAGCCACGTAGTATATAGCACAGCCACGTAGTATGTAGCACAGTGATGTAGTATATAGCACAGCCCACGTAGTATATAACACAGCCATGTAGTACATAGCACAGCCCACGCAGTAGATAGCATAGCCACGTAGTGTATAGCAGCCACATAATATATAGCAGCCACGTGGTATATAGCAGACACATGCTATATAACACAGCCCACACAGTATATACCACAGCCCACGTAGTATATAACACAGCCACGTAGTATATAGCACAGCCCACGCAGTAGATAGCACAGCCACATAGTATACAGCAGCCATGTAGTACATAGCACAGCCATGTAGTATATAGCACAGTGATGTAGTATATAGCACAGCCCATGTAGTATATAACACAGCCCCGTAGTATATAGCAGCCACATAATATATAGCAGCCAAATAGTATATAGCAGACACATACTATATAACACAGCCCACATAGTATATAACACAGCCCACATAGTATATAACACAAGCCACGTACTATATAGCAGCCATGTAGTACATAGCACAGCCATGTAGTATAAAGCACAGTAATGTAGTATATAGCACAGCCCACATAGTATATAACACAGCCACGTAGTATATAGCACAGCCCACGCAGTAGATAGCACAGCCATGTAGTATATAGCAGCCACGTAGTACATAGCAGCCACATACTATATAACACAGCCCACATAGTATATAACACAGCCCACATAGTAAATAACACATGCCACGTAGTATATAGCACAGACCACGCTCTATATAACACAGCCCACGTAGTATATAACACATCCCACATAGTATACAGCAGTGTGGGCACCACATCCTTGTGAAAAAAAGAATTAAAATAAAAAATAATTTTATACTCACCTTCCGTCGTCCACTGAAACTGTCCTCGCGATGCGGCCGGTAGCTTTCGTTCCCAGAGATGCACTGCGAAATTATCCAGATGAATTAGCAGTCTTAGCCAGAGACTGCTGAGCCATCTGGGTAATTTCGCAATGCATCTCTGGGAACGGAAGCTGCCGAGAGCATTGGGAGGAGCAGGAAAGCTGCGGAGGTGACGGAAGGTCAGAATAGCATGATTTTTTATTTTTTTAATTATTTTTAACATTATATCTTTTTACTATTGATGCTGCATAGCCAGCATCAATAGTAACAAGTTGGTCCGGGATGGGGCGACACACTGGCGCTGACAGGAGGGAAGTTGGGAGGGGCCAATTCACGGCCGGACTAAACCTGTTGTTGATTGCTCGCGGCCTGCTGTCTGCGACAATCAGCGACTCGGGATTTCTGTTACAGACAGAAAGACAGACAGACAAACAGACGGAAGTACCCCTTAGATAATTATATAGATGGATGGATAAGCTATCTATAGATATATATATATAGATACAGAACATAGATATACTAAACATTGGGCTTGGTATTATCTATCTATCTATCTATCTATCGTATATATCTATTATCTATCTATCTATTTATCTATCTATTATCTATTTATCTATCTATTATCTATCTATCGATATATCTATCTAGCCATCTATAGATATACAGTGGGGCAAAAAAGTATTTAGTCAGTCAGCAATAGTGCAAGTTCCACCACTTAAAAAGATGAGAGGCGTCTGTAATTTACATCATAGGTAGACCTCAACTATGGGAGACAAACTGAGAAAAAAAAATCCAGAAAATCACATTGTCTGTTTTTTTAACATTTTTTTTGCATATTATGGTGGAAAATAAGTATTTGGTCAGAAACAAACAATCAAGATTTCTGGCTCTCACAGACCTGTAACTTCTTCTTTAAGAGTCTCCTCTTTCCTCCACTCATTACCTGTAGTAATGGCACCTGTTTAAACTTGTTATCAGTATAAAAAGACACCTGTGCACACCCTCAAACAGTCTGAGTCCAAACTCCACTATGGTGAAGACCAAAGAGCTGTCAAAGGACACCAGAAACAAAATTGTAGCCCTGCACCAGGCTGGGAAGACTGAATCTGCAATAGCCAACCAGCTTGGAGTGAAGAAATCAACAGTGGGAGCAATAATTAGAAAATGGAAGACATACAAGACCACTGATAATCTCCCTCGATCTGGGGCTCCACGCAAAATCCCACCCCGTGGGGTCAGAATGATCACAAGAATGGTGAGCAAAAATCCCAGAACCACGCGGGGGGACCTAGTGAATGAACTGCAGAGAGCTGGGACCAATGTAACAAGGCCTACCATAAGTAACACACTATGCCACCATGGACTCAGATCCTGCAGTGCCAGACGTGTCCCACTGCTTAAGCCAGTACATGTCCGGGCCCGTCTGAAGTTTGCTAGAGAGCATTTGGATGATCCAGAGGAGTTTTAGGAGAATGTCCTATGGTCTGATGAAACCAAACTGGAACTGTTTGGTAGAAACACAACTTGTTGTGTTTGGAGGAAAAAGAATACTGAGTTGCATCCATCAAACACCATACCTACTGTAAAGCATGGTGGTGGAAACATCATGCTTTGGGGCTGCTTCTCTGCAAAGGGGCCAGGACGACTGATCCGGGTACATGAAAGAATGAATGGGGCCATGTATCATGAGATTTTGAGTGCAAACCTCCTTCCATCAGCAAGGGCATTGAAGATGAAACGTGGCTGGGTCTTTCAACATGACAATGATCCAAAGCACACCGCCAGGGCAACGAAGGAGTGGCTTCGTAAGAAGCATTTCAAGGTCCTGGAGTGGCCTAGCCAGTCTCCAGATCTCAACCCTATAGAAAACCTTTGGAGGGAGTTGAAAGTCCGTGTTGCCAAGCGAAAAGCCAAAAACATCACTGCTCTAGAGGAGATCTTCATGGAGGAATGGGCCAACATACCAACAACAGTGTGTGGCAACCTTGTGAAGACTTACAGAAAACATTTGACCTCTGTCATTGCCAACAAAGGATATATTACAAAGTATTGAGATGAAATTTTGTTTCTGACCAAATACTTATTTTCCACCATAATATGCAAATAAAATGTTAAAAAAACAGACAATGTGATTTTCTGGATTTTTTTTTCTCAGTTTGTCTCCCATAGTTGAGGTCTACCTATGATGTAAATTACAGACGCCTCTCATCTTTTTAAGTGGTGGAACTTGCACTATTGCTGACTGACTAAATACTTTTTTGCCCCACTGTATCTATCAATAGATATATTTATAGATAGATAATAGATACAATAGATACGATAGATACAACAGATAGATACGATAGATAGACACGATAGATACGATAGATACGATAGATCTATCTATTATCTATTATCTTTCCCATATTTATCATTTATCTATCATCTATCTATCGATCTTCCTGTTACCTATCATCTATCTGTCTGTGTGTGTAAACATTATTCTTCAATGGAGTATGTAAATGAAGAGGTTGGACAAGAAATGACATCACCCTTTTATTTTTGGTATATCTTTATTGAGCTTACAAAAACACACACAAATCTGCATGAAAAACGCATCAAAAAACACATGAAAAACGCAGGTGACCTGCCAGTGACCTCAGGTGCAGATTTGGTGCAGATTTTACCTGCGTCAAATCCTGATCAAATCCTGATGCAATCCTGAACGTGGAAACATACCCTTAGTCTTCAAAACCTGGTTACATGTCCATGAAAAAATAGCCAATGTCCCTCTGAGCAAAAAAATGTCAATTTATATTATAGATAATGTCACAAAGGGGAGCATAGAGGCCGTCAAAGTACATGTAATAGGAAAAATACCAGCTCATCCTTTCAAGGAACAATTGGCACAGAAGCCCGCCATCAACACCACTGCTCATCACCCAGTGAATGCAGGAGAAGAAAAAAGGATCCAGCTTCAAATTCAGGTACCATATGTACTCGAGTATAAGCCGACCCGAGTATAAGCCGACCCCCCTAATTTTGCAACAAAAAACTGGGAAAACTTAATGACTCGAGTATAAGCCTAGGGTGGAAAATGCAGCAGCTACCGGTAAATTTCAAAAGTAAAAATAGATGCCAATAAAAGTAAAATTTATTGAGACATCAGTAGGTTAAGTGTTTTTGAATATCCATATTGAATCAGGAGCCCCATATAATGCTCCATAAAGTTTGATGGGCCCCATTAGATGCTCCATATTAAAATATGCCCCATATAATCCTGCATATAAGGTAATAGGGGCCCCATAAGATGCTGCATAGAGATATTTGCCCCATATAATGCTGCACAAGTGTTATGGCCCCATAAGATGCTCCGTACAGTAACTTGACCCATATAGCGCTGCACAAGTGTTATGACCCCATAAGATGCTCCATACAGACACTTGCCCCATGTAGTGCTTCACAAGTGTTATGGCCACATAAGATGCTCCGTACAGTCACTTGCCCCATTACAGTGCTGCACAAGTGTTATGGCCCCATAAGATGCTCCGTACAGCCACTTGCCCCATATAGTGCTGCACAAGTGTTATGGCCCCATAAGATGCTCCGTACAGTCACTTGCCCCATTGTTATGACCTGGTGGTCAGGACAATAATGGACCTGGTGGTTAGGAGCACACGGAATGACCTGATAGTTACTGATAATAAGGACGAGCTCTGGGACGTGGGAACTCTGCTGACCGCAATCCCTAAACCTATCAAACACACTAGAAATAGCCGTGGATTGCGCCTAACGCTCCATATGCAACTCGGCACAGCCTAAGAAACTAGCTAGCCCTGAAGATAGAAAAATAAAGCCTACCTTGCCTCAGAGAAATTCCCCAAAGGAAAAGGCAGCCCCCCACATATAATGACAGTGAGTAAAGATGAAAATACAAACACAGAGATGAAATAGATTTAGCAAAGTGAGGCCCGACTTACTGAACAGACCGAGGATAGGAAAGGTTACTTTGCAGTCAGCACAAAAACCTACAAAAAGACCACGCAGAGGGCGCAAAAAGACCCTCCGCACCGACTCACGGGGCGGAGGCGCTCCCTCTGCGTCCCAGAGCTTCCAGCAAACAAGACAACAAATTAAATAGCAAGCTGGACAGAAAAATAGCAAACCCAAGAAATACAAGCTGGAACTTAGCTTCTGATGGGAAGACAGGTCACAAGAACGATCCAGGAGTGAACTAGACCAATACTGGAACATTGACAGGTGGCATGGAGCAAAGATCTAAGTGGAGTTAAATAGAGCAGCAGCTAATGAATTAACCTCGTCACCTGTGAAACTCAGAAACACCCACCAGAGGAAGTCCATGGACAGAACCAGCTGAAGTACCATTCATGACCACAGGAGGGAGCCCGACAACAGAATTCACAACACCCCATATAGTGCTGCACAAGTGTTATGGTCCCATAAGATGCTCCATACAGTCACTTGCCCCATATAGTACTGCACAAGTGTTATGTCCCCATAAGATGCTCCATACAGTCACTTGCCCCATATAGTACTGCACAAGTGTTATGGTCCCATAAGATGCTCCATACAGTCACTTGCCCCATATAGTGCTGCACAAGTGTTATGGCCCCATAAGATGCTCTGTACAGTCACTTGCCCCATATAGTGCTGCACAAGCGTTATGGCCCCATAAGATGCTCCATACAGTCTCTTGCCCCATATAGTGCTGCACAAGTGTTATGACCCCATAAAATGCTCCATACAGCCACTTGCCCCATATAGTACTGCACAAGTGTTATGGCCCCATAAGATGCTCCGTACAGTCACTTGCCCCATATAGTGCTGCACAAGTGTTATGGCCCCATAAGATGCTCCATACCGTCTCCTGCCCCATATAGTGCTGCACAAGTGTTATGGCCCCATAAGATTCTCCATACAGTCACTGCCCATTATAGTGCTGCACAAGCGTTATGTCCCCATAAGATTCTCCGTACAGTCACTTGCCCCATATTTTGCTGCACAAGTGTTATGGCCCCATAAGATGCTCCATACAGTCTCCTGCCCCATATAGTGCTGCACAAGTGTTATGGCCCCATAAATTGCTTCGTACGGTCACTGTCCATTATAGTGCAGCACAAGCGTTATGTCCCCATAAGATGCTCCGTACAGTCACTTGCCCCTTATAGTGCTGCACAAGTGTTATGGCCCCATAAGATGCTCCGTACAGTCACTTGCCCCATTATAATGCTGCACAAGTTTTATGGCCCCATAAGATGCTCCTTACAGCCACTTGCCCCATATAATGCTGCACAAGCGTTATGGCCCCATAAGATGCTTCGTACAGTCACTTGCCCCATTATAATGCTGCACAAGTGTTATGGCCCCATAAGATGCTCCATGCAATCACTTGCCCCATATGCTTTTGCTGCGATAAAAAAAATCTCATACTCACCTCTCTTCGCTCAGGACTACGTCACCGCGCCCTCTGACCTGAGCGTCACAGCCAGAGGATGCTGAAGACGGAGCCGCACTGGAACGAGGAGAGGTGAATATCGCACAGCGCTGCGCTCCCCTCCCCGTATACTCACCTACTGCTGGCGCTGCGTCCCTGCTTCTTCCACCACTGCATCTTCTTCCTGTATTGAGCGGTCACAGTTACCGCTCATTACAGTAATGAATATGCGGCTCCACCTCTATGGGAGGTGGAGCCGCATATTCATTACTGTTATGAGTGGTACCATGTGACCGCTCAGTACTGGAAGAATCTGCAGCGCTGGAAGAAGCAGGGACGTCCAGGGACCGCGCCAGCAGTAGGTTAGTATTATTAAACAGCCCCCGATCCCCCTCCCCTGTCGACCCCCGGGTATGACTCAAGTATAAGCCGAGAGGGGGACTTTCTGCCAAAAAAAATGGGCTGAAAATCTCAGCTTATACTCGAGTATATACGGTATATGTAAAACAGATTTATTTATTAGCAAAATGTTAAAATACAGCTCTGGCAAAAATTAAGAGACCACCACATCAAAACCCTGTCATGGGTAGCCCAATCTCCAGACCTGAACCCAATTGAAAACATCTGGAATGTAATCAAGACAATTATGGATAGTCACAAGCCATTAAACAAAGAGGAACTGCTTACACTTTTGTGCCAGAAGTAGTGTGAAAGACTGGAGGAAAGCATGCCAAGACGCATGAAAGCTGTGATTAAAAATCATGGTTATTCCACAAAATATTGATTTCTGAACGCTTCCTGAGGTAAAACATTAGTATTGTTGTTTCTAAATGATTATGAACTTGTTTTCTTTGCATTATTTGAGGTTTTAAACCACTATTTTTTTTTTAATATTGACCATTTTTCTTTGTCAGAAAAAAAATACAAAACTTATTGCTTGGAAAGTCTCTAGACTGGTGGAGATGTGTTGTGAGTAGTGTTGAGCGATACCGTCCGATACTTGAAAGTATCGGTATCGGATAGTATCGGCCGATACCCGAAAAATATCGGATATCGCCGATACCGATATCCGATACCAATACAAGTCAATGGGACATCAAGTATCGGAATGTATCCTCATGGATCCCAGGGTCTGAAGGAGAGGAAACTCTCCTTCAGGCCCTGGGATCCATATTAAAGTGTAAAATAAAGAATTAAAATAAAAAATATTGTTATATTCACCTCTCCGGCGGCCCCTGGACATCAGCGGGAGGATCCGGCGTCCGGCACGGCTTCTTTCTTCAAAATGCGCGCCTTCAGGACCTGTGGAATGACGTCCCGGCTTCTGATTGGTCGCGTGCCGCCCATGTGACCGCCACGCGACCAATCAGAAGCCGCGACGTCATTCCTCAGGTCCTAGAAGGCGCTCATTCTAGGACTTTAGCTGAGGAATGACGTCGCGGCTTCTGATTGGTCGCGTGGCGGTCACATGGGCGGCACGCGACCAATCAGAAGCCGGGACGTCATTCCACAGGTCCTGAAGGCGCGCATTTTGAAGAAAGAAGCCGTGCCGGACGCCGGATCCTCCCGCTGATGTCCAGGGGCCGCCGGAGAGGTGAATATAACAATATTTTTTATTTTAATTCTTTATTTTACACTTCCGATACCGATACCCGATATCACAAAAATATCGGATCTCGGTATCGGAATTCCGATACCGCAAGTATCGGCCGATACCCGATACTTGCGGTATCGGAATGCTCAACACTAGTTGTGAGGGACATGCAGAGAACCAGACAGCCAGAGGAGTAAGTGGTGAGACGAATATGAGTTTATGATTTCTTTTTACATCCTACTTTTATTATGTTCAATGTGAATCAATTATCCCAGTAAAATCTGCATGATTTTGCGAGATCAAATTTTTTTAATACTAATATGCGTTTTGCTTCTATTACATAGCCTGAATTTCTTTTTTGTAATACAAGTTTTTATAAAATTACTTTGCATCAAGACTGTTTAATATGTAGAACATACTTATGAACAGACGTAGCTTTGTTGGTCAGAACAGTCTTCCCCTTGAAATAAAAAAGATCTATTGAAGATGTGAAGTTGATGGTTTAAAGCATACTTCACTGATCACGTTTCACTGCCCACTCTTATCAAATTTTATTTGAACACTTGACCTTATTAGCTTTATTATACTCATCTGGCTTGTAAAATTGTAACGTGGCACTAATGATGGTGGCCTCTTGTTGGCTGAATGATTTTGATAAAAGATGGTGGCAGTATAAGGTTAAATCGATGAATTATTGGGCAGAGAAAAAAAGCAGAACCAACAAAGAATGACAAACACAATTAATCGAAAACTGCTCATATCCTTCACTACAAGTAACCTGGTAATTCATATATTTTTACACAAGTTGTACAATTTAAAATATCAGCAATTACAGCATTGTGCACGTCCTGAATATATAACTACATATGTATATATATATATACATATATATATATATATATACAGTACAGACCACAAGTTTGGACACACCTTCTCATTTAAAGATTTTTCTGTATTTTCATGACTATTAAAATTGTAAATTCACACTGAAGGCATGATAACTATGAATTAACACATGTGGAATTATATACTTAACAAAAAAGTGTGAAACAACTGAAAATATGTCTCATATTCTAGGTTCTTCAATGTAGCCACCTTTTGCTTTGATGACTGCTTTGCACACTCTTGGCATTCTCTTGATGAGCTTCAAGAGGTACTCACCAGAAAGGGTCTTCCAACAATCTTGAAGGTGTTCCCAGAGATGCTTAGCACTTGTTGGCCCTTTTGCCTTCACTTTGCGGTCCAGCTCACCCCAAACCATCTCAATTGGGTTCAGGTCTGGTGACTGTGGAGGCCAGGTCATCTGGTGTAGCTCCCCATCGCTCTCCTTCTTGGTCAAATGGCCCTTACACAGCCTGGAGGTGTGTTTGGGGTCATTGTCCTGTTGAAAAATAAATGATGGTCCAACTAAAAGCAAATCGGATGGAATAGCATGCCACTGCAAGATGCTGTGGTAGCCATGCTGGTTCAGTATGCCTTCAATTTTAAATAAATCCTCAACAGTGTCACCAGCAGAGCACCCCCACACTATCACTCCTCCTGCTCCATGCTTCACTGTTGGAACCAGACATGTAGAGTCCATCACGTTCACCTTTTCTGCGTCGCACAAAGACACGGTGGTAGGAACCAAAGATCTCAAATTTGGACTCATCAGACCAAAGCACAGATTTCCACTGGTCTAATGTCCATTCCTTGTGTTATTTAGCCCAAACAAGTCTCTTCTGCTTGTTGCCTGTTCTTAGCAGTGGTTTCCTAACAGCTATTTTACCATAAAAGCCTGCTGCACAAAGTCTCCTCTTAACAGTTGTTGTTGAGATGTGTCTGCTGCTAGAACTCTGTGTGGCATTGACCTGGTCTCCAATCTGAGCTGCTGTCAACCTGCCATTTCTGAGGTTGGTGATTTGGATATACGTATCCTCAGAAGCAGAGGTGACTCTTGGTCTTCCTATCCTGGGACGGTCCTCATGTGAGCCAGTTTCTTTGTAGCACTTGATGGTTTTTGCAACTGCACTTGGGGACACTTTCAAAGTTTTCCCAATTTTTCTGCCTAACTGACCTTCATTTCTTAAAATAATGATGGCCACTCTTTTTTTCTTTACTTAGCTGCTTTTTTCTTGCCAGAATACAAAGTCTAACAGTCTATTCAGTAGGACTATCAGCTGTGTATCCACCAGACTCCTGCACAACACAACTGATGGTCCCAACCCCATTTATAAGGCAAGAAATCCCACTTATTAAACCTGACAGGGCACACCTGTGAAGTGAAAACCATTTCCGGTGACTACCTCTTGAAGCTCATCAAGAGAATGCCAAGAGTGTGCAAAGAAGTCATCAAAGCAAAAGGTGGCTACTTTGAAGAACCTAGAATATAAGACATATTTTCAGTTGTTTCACACTTTTTTGTTAAGTATATAATTCCACATGTGTTAATTAATAATTTTGATGCCTACAGTGTGAATTTACAATTTTCATAGTCATGAAAATACAAAAAAATTTTTAAATGAGAAGGTGTGTCCAAACTTTTGCTCCGTACTGTATATATATATATATATATATATATATATATATATATATACAGTTAGGGCCAGAAATATTTGGACAGTGACACAAGTTTTGTTATTTTAGCTGTTTACAAAAACATGTTCAGAAATACAATTATATATATAATATGGGCTGAAAGTGCACACTCCCAGCTGCAATATGATAGTTTCCACATCCAAATCGGAGAAAGGGTTTAGGAATCATAGCTCTGTAATGCATAGCGTCCTCTTTTTCAAGGGACCAAAAGTAATTGGACAATGGACTCTAAGGGCTGCAATTAACTCTGAAGGCGTCTCCCTCGTTAACCTGTAATCAATGAAGTAGCTAAAAGGTCAGGGGTGGATTCCAGGTGTGTGGTTTTGCATTTGGAAGCTGTTGCTGTGAGCAGACAACATGCGGTCAAAGGAACTCTCAATTGAGGTGAAGCAGAACATCCTGAGGCTGAAAAAAAAGAAAAAATCCATCAGAGAGATAGCAGACATGCTTGGAGTAGCAAAATCAACAGTTGGGTACATTCTGAGAAAAAAAGGAATTGACTGGTGAGCTTGGGAACTCAAAAAGGCCTGGGCGTCCACGGATGACAACAGTGGTGGATGATCGCCGCATACTTAATTTGGTGAAGAAGAACCCGTTCACAACATCAACTGAAGTCCAGAACACTCTCAGTGAAGTAGGTGTATCTGTCTCTAAGTCAACAGTAAAGAGAAGACTCCATGACAGTAAATACAAAGGGTTCACATCTAGATGCAAACCATTCATCAATACCAAAAATAGACAGGCCAGAGTTAAATTTGCAGAAAAACACCTCAAGAAGCCAGCTCAGTTCTGGAAAAGTATTCTATGGACAGATGAGACAAAGATCAACCTGTACCAGAATGATGGGAAGAAAAAAGTTTGGAGAAGAAAGGGAACGGCACATGATCCAAGGCACACCACATCCTCTGTAAAACATGGTGGAGGCAACGTGATGGCATGGGCATGCATGGCTTTCAATGGCACTGGGTCACTTGTGTTTATTGATGACATAAGAGCAGACAAGAGTAGCCGGATGAATTCTGAAGTGTACCGGGATATACTTTCAGCCCAGATTCAGCCAAATGCTGCAAAGTTGATTGGACGGCGCTTCATAGTACAGATGGACAATGACCCCAAGCATACAGCCAAAGCTACCCAGGAGTTCATGAGTGCCAAAAAGTGGAACATTCTGCAATAGCCAAGTCAATCTCCAGATCTAAACCCAATTGAGCATGCATTTCACTTGCTCAAATCCAGACTTAAGACGGAAAGACCCACAAACAAGCAAGACCTGAAGGCTGCGGCTGTAAAGGCCTGGCAAAGCATTAAGAAGGAGGAAACCCAGCATTTGGTGATGTCCATGGGTTCCAGACTTAAGGCAGTGATTGCCTCCAAAGGATTTGCAACAAAATATTGAAAATAAAAATATTTTGTTTGGGTTATGTTTATTTGTCCAATTACTTTTGACCTCCTAAAATGTGGAGTGTTTGTAAAGAAATGTGTACAATTCCTACATTTTCTATCAGATATTTTTGTTCAACCCTTCAAATTAAATGTTACAATCTGCACTTGAATTCTGTTGTAGAGGTTTCATTTCAAATCCAATGTGGTGGCATGCAGAGCCCAACTCGCGAAAATTGTGTCACTGTCCAAATATTTCTGGCCCTAACTGTATATATATATTTATATATATATATGTAGTTATATACAGTAGTATATACACACAAACACACACACACACACTCCTCAGTATTGAAATTGTGACACCAAGAAGAAGTCATGGAAGCTTAGAAATGATAGACATGTTAATGAAGAGCAAATGCTAAAACAATGAAAACAACATTTTCAAAACGCTTCTATTTATCCAGTATCAGCGACTTTTAATTTTTTAGGATCGAGTCGGGTTTCGCGAAACTCGACTTTCTCAAAGGTCGGGTCGGGTGAAATCGGCCGATTATTGCGAAAAGTCGTGGATAGACGTCGTGGATAGACCGAAACACGAAACTCAATGCAAGTCAATGAGTAATCAAAATTGGCAGCGAGTGGAGGACAGGAAAACACCTACAGTGCCCATTTTAATGCCAAAAACATCAATTCTTATTTGTTAAGCTTGTCAATCTTAATTTACATTATAATAATAGTTAGGCATTGAAAACAGGGGGTCATTTGGCTAAAGTTGTGAGGGGTAGGGCTGGCTTAAGATTTTTGTGGGCCCAGGATACCCGGACTACGTCATGGCGGTGGAGCAGGGAGAGGTAAGTATTTAAACTTTGCAAGTGCTGTGATCCCGAGCAAGCAGGGGGGGCTCACTTGTTCGCATTGGCACTGGCACAGGGCCCCTCATAGTACGGTGGTGTGTTTGACGGCGGGGGTGCCTCCCACCGGCAGAGACACTTTTGCGTACTATGAGAGGCCCTGTGCCAATCACGTCGCCAACGAGTATGCCCCCCCACCTGATGAAGGAACCTGCACTTTCATCTGCACCTTCCTCTTTGTCCCCATGTAAGGTGGTATAGTATGCGGGAAGGGGAACCTGATTTTCAGCAGGGTCAGATTCTGGCTGTGTAGAGTGCCAGGGGAATGTAGTGGTCTGGGTCAATGTACCAGCAGACTCATGTAGCAGTAGCTGGCCAATGAGCAGGATGAGAAGGAAACACAGATATAGTCCCAAAGAATAAAGTAGGCTACATGCAGTTAAAAATTGGTAACAGGACTAAACAGGCGGCATAGCTTTGTTCAGTGGCGAAAAACTGTAATGAGTGGTAGACACAGTCAGTAGGCCCAAGTAATAAAGTGGGCCAAATGAAGTTCAAATTTGGTAACAGGAGTAAACATGCAGCACAGCTTTGTTCAGTGAAGGAGAACAACAAGCAGCGGCAGACACCGTTAGTAGGCCTAACCAAACAAGTAGGCTAAATGCTGTGTAATATCTGATATAGGCCGAAAGCCTGAAGATTGAAGCTCAGCTTTGTAAAGTGGAGAAGAACACCAAGCAGCAGCAGACACCGTTAGTATGCCCAACCAAACCAGTAGCCCAAATGCAGTGTAATATGTGATGTAGGCCAAAAGCCTGAAGATTGCAGCTCAGTTTTGTGCAGTGGAGGAGAACACCAAGCAGCGGAAGACACCGTTAGTATGCCCAACCAAACCAGTAGCCCAAATGCAGTGTAATATCTGATGTAGGCCAAAAGCCTGAAGATTGAAGCTCAGCTTTGTACACTTGAGAAAAGCAAGCAGCCGCAGACACCATTAGTACGCCCAACCAAACCAGTAGCCCAAATGCATTGTAATATGTGATGTAGGCCAAAAGCCTGAAGATTGAAGCTCAGCTTTGTACTGTGGAGGAGAACACCAAGCAGCGGCAGACACCGCTAGTACGCCCAACCAAACGAGTAGCCCAAATGCAGTGTAATATCTGATGTAGGCTGAAAGCCTGAAGATTGAAACTCAGCTTTGTACAGTTGAGAAAAGCAAGCAGCCGCAGACACCATTAGTACGCTCAACCAAACCAGTAGGCCAAATGCAGTGTAATATGTGATGTAGGCCGAAAGCCTGAAGATTGAAGCTTAGCTTTGTACAGTGGAGAAGAACACCAAGCAGCAGCACACACTGTTAGTACGCCCAACCAAACCAGTAGCACAAATGCAGTGTAATATCTGATGTAGGCCAAAAGCCTGAAGATTGAAGCTCAGCTTTGTACAGTGTAGGAGAACACCAAGCAACGGCACACACTGTTAGTACACCCAGCCAAACCAGTTGCCCAAATGCAGTGTAATATGTGATGTAGGCCGAAAGCCTGAAGATTGAAGCTCAGCTTTGTACAGTGGAGGAGAACACCTAGCAGCGGCAGACACCGTTAGTACGCCAAACCAAACCAGTAGCCCAAATGCAGTGTAATATGTGATGTAGTCCGAAAGCCTGAAGATTGACGCTCAGCTTTGTACAGTTGAGAAAAGCAAGCAGCCGCAGGCACCATTAGTACGCCCAAACAAAGCAGTAGCCCAAATACAGTGTAATATGTGATGTAGGCCGAAAGCCTGAAGATTGAAGCTCAGCTTTGTACTGTGGAGCAGAACACCAAGCAGCGGCAGACACCGTTAGTACGCCCAACCAAACCAGTAGCCCAAATGCAGTGTAATATCTGATGTAGGCCGAAAGCCTGATGGTTGAAGCTCAGCTTTGTACAGTTGAGAAAAGCAAGCAACCGCAGACACCATTAGTACACCCAACCAAACCAGTAGCCCAAATGCAGTGAAATGTGTGATGTAGGCCGAAAGCCTGAAGATTGAAGCTCAGCTTTGTACAGTGGAGGAGAACACCAAGCAGCGGCAGACACCGTTAGTACGCCCAACCAAACCAGTAGCCCAAATGCAGTGTAATATGTGATGTAGGCCAAAAGCCTGAAGATTGAAGCTCAGCTTTGTACAGTGGAGGAGAACACCATGCAGCGGCAGACATCGTTAGTATGCCAAAGCAAACCAGTAGCCCAAATGCAGTGTAATATGTGATGTAGGCCGAAAGCCTGAAGATTGAAGCTCAGCTTTGTACTGTGGAGGAGAGGAGAATACCAAGCAGCGGCAGACACCGTTAGTACGCCCAACCAAACCAGTAGCCCAAATGCAGTGTAATATCTGATGTAGGCCAAAATCCTGAAGGTTGAAGCTCAGCTTTGTACAGTTGAGAAAAGCAAGCAGCCGCAGACACCATTAGTACACCCAACCAAACCAGTAGCCCAAATGCAGTGTAATATGTGATGTAAGCCGAAAGCCTGAAGATTGAAGCTCAGCTTGGTACAGTGGAGGAGAACACCATGCAGCGGCAGACACCGTTAGTACGCCCAACCAAACCAGTAGCCAAAATCCAGTGTAATATGTGATGTAGGCGCGCACTTACCCTGTTGCTGTGAATATCACTTTATTAGGACATATAAACAAACGGATAGCAGGGAGGGATAGAGTCAGCCACGAACAACGATCGTTTCGTGCTCTACGGCACTTCAACGGGAAGAGGACTGCAGAGGCGGCATTGCTGGGTTCAGCGGTGAGAGACAACTTTTGTGAGAGTCTGACACAGTTACTAGGCCCAAATATGTAAGTAGGCTAAATGCTGTTCTAAATTGGTAAGAGGAGTACACAGGCGGCATAGCTTGGTTCAGCGGAGGAGGACAACTGTAATAAGTGGCTCAGACAGACAGAATAGGCCTAAAATAAAAAAAAGTAGGCTACTAAAAAGTAGGCAGCATAGCTTTGTTAAGCGGAGGACAGTTGTAATGTGTGGCACAGACAGACAGACTGAGGCCTAAAATAAAAAAAAGGTGGCTTCATACAGTTCAAAACTGCTAGCAGGACTAACCAGGCGGCCTAGCTTGTTTCAGGGGGGAGAGTTATAATGTGTGGCGCAGACAGACAGACAGACAGACAGAGGCCTAAAATAAAAAAAGGTGGCAAAATGCAGTTCAAAACTGCTACCAGGACTAGCCAGGCGGCCTAGCTTGTTTCAGGGGGGAGAGTTATAATGTGTGGCGCAGACAGACAGACAGACAGAGGCCTAAAATAAAAAAAGGTGGCAAAATGCAGTTCAAAACTGCAATCAGGACTAACCAGGTGGCCTAGCTTGTTTCGGGGGGGAGAGTTGTAATGTGTGGCGCAGGCAGACAGACAGAGGCCTAAAATAAAAAAAGGTGGTTAAATGCAGTTCCAAACTGCTACCAGGACTAACCAGGCGGCCTAGCTTGTTTCAGGGGGGAGAGTTGTAATGTGTGGCGCCGACATACAGACATACAGACAGAGGCCTAAAATAAAAAAAAGGTGGCAGAATGCAGTTCAAAACTGCAATCAGGACTAACCAGGCGGCCTAGCTTGTTTCGGGGGGGAGAGTTGTAATGTGAGGCGCAGACAGACAGACAGACAGAAGCCTAAAATAAAAAAGGTGGCTAAATGCAGTTCCAAACTGCTACCAGGACTAACCAGGTGGCCTAGCTTGTTTCAGGGGGGGAGAGTTAAAATGTGTGGTGCAGACAGACAGACAGACAGAGGCCTAAAATATAAAAAGGTGGCAAAATGCTGTTCAAAACTGCTACCAGGACTAACCAGGCGGCCTAGCTTGTTTCAGGGGGAGAGTTGTAATGTGTGGCGCCGACAGACGGACAGAGGCCTAAAATTAAAAAATGTGGCAAAATGCAGTTCAATATTGCTACCAGGACTAACCAGGCGGCCTAGCTTGTTTCAGGGGGGGAGAGTTGTAATGTGTGGCGCAGACAGACAAACAGAGGCCTAAAATAAAAAAGGTTGCTAATTGCAGTTGAAAACTGCTTCCAGGACTAACCAGGCGGCCTAGCTTGTTTCGGGGGGGGGGGGGGGGGGGGGGGGGGGGGCAAATTATAATGTGTGGCGCAGACAGACAGACAGAGGCCTAAAATAAAAAAAGGTGGCAAAATGCTGTTCAAAACTGCTACCAGGACTAGCCAGGCGGCCTGGCTTGTTTCGGGGAGGAGAGTTGTAATGTGTGGCACAGACAGACAGACAGAGAGGCAGAGGCCTAAAATAAAAAAGGTGGCAAAATGCTGTTCCAAACTGCTACCAGGACTAACCAGGCGGCCTAGCTTGTTTCAGGAGGGGAGAGTTAAAATGTGTGGTGCAGACAGACAGACAGGCCTAAAATAAAAAAAGGTGGCAAAATGCTGTTCAAAATTGCTACCAGGACTAACCAGGCGGCCTAGCTTGTTTCAGGGGGGGAGAGTTGTAATGTGTGGCGCAGACAGACAGACAAACAGAGACCTAAAATAAAAAAGGTGGCTAATTGCAGTTGAAAACTGCTTCCAGGACTAACCAGGCGGCCTAGCTTGTATCATGAAGGGGGCGAATTATAATGTGTGGCGCAGACAGACAGACAGATAGAGGAGTAAAATAAAAAAGGTGGCAAAATGCTGTTCAAAACTGCTACCAGGACTAACCAGGTGGCCTAGCTTGTTTCAGGGGGGAGAGTTGTAATGTGTGGCTGTGACAGACAGACAGACAGAGGCCTACAATAAAAAAGGTGGCAAAATGCAGTTCAAAATTGCTACCATGACTAACCAGGCGGCCTGGCTTGTTTTGGGAGGGGAGAATTGTAATGTGTGGCACAGACAGACAGACAGGAAGAGGCCTAAAATAAAAAAGGTGGCAAAATGCAGTTCAAAATTGCTACCAGGACTAACCAGGCGGCCTAGCTTGTTTCAGGGGGGGACAGTTGTAATGTGTGGCGCAGACAGACAGACAGAGGCCTAAAATAAAAAAGGTGGCTTCATGCAGTTAAAAACCTGCTACCAGGACTAACCAGGTGGCCTAGCTTGGTTCTGCGTGGGAGGACAACTGTTATGAGAGGCTGACACATTAACTACGCACAAATAAGTAACATACATCAAAAAAAGTGAAAATACCTGCCTAGATTAGTGGCAAAGCTTCAAATCAATATAAGCATCAAATGAAGAAACTAAGAAGCAATATAGCCATAAAATAACAGAATTTTTATTAGAACATACATAAATACAACATACCAAAAAATGATAAAATATGGGGGTAGAAAATATGTAAAAAGAATGACCACCGAGAGGCAATATATATGGACAGAAAATCGATAGTCAAATGCTAAAGTTAAACATTTATGCGCAAGAAAAATAACATGGTAGGGTTAGCAGAGGCAAAAAAGAACTTCTTATAGTAAAACTATGCCCAAAAGAAAGGAAGGTATGGGGCACAGTGCGCATAAAAAAGGAGCCCAGGCGTGTTAATAGTAATGCCAAAAAAAGGCTTCAACAGACATATGGAAAATATCTATATATGTATCAATATACAGTAGGTTACCCAGAAAAATAAATATAGTGCTGCAAAGATACAGCAGGAATATAATCCTTATTACAACAAAGGTAATCTCATTTCAAGAATCAAATGACCAAATGGTTTATGCATACACTCACCCTCAGACGAAGCTAAACGCGAAACGTGCGTCGGGTTGCTGCTACCACCGTGAGGTAATATCCCTGGCTATTTGCTTTGCACTTGTTAGGTTACGATTCTCAGCACATGTGAATTTGTTTATAAGTAGGCTGCTACCGCTAATTTCCCCAGATTACTGCATGCATCTTAAAAACCATTTGGTTCCATTGTGGATATAGGACTTTCTCCATATGTATCAGGGATCACATTCTTTTTACATATAAGCCGCTAAACTATTTATATCACTACATGCACTTTAAACCAACTGGTCTTATCTTTCGGTATGAGATTATCTCCTTTATCATTAGGATTACATTCCTTTTTCTATAGATCTCTGTATGCATAAACCATTTGGTCATTTGATTTTTGAAATGAGATTACCTTTGTTGTAATAAGGATTATATTCCTGCTGTATCTTTGCAGTACTATATTTATTTTTCTGGGTAACCTACTGTATATTGATACATACAGTATATAGATATTTTCCATATGTCTGTTGAAGCCTTTTTTTGGCATTACTATTAACATGCCTGGGCTCCTTTTTTATGCGCACTGTGCCCCATACCTTCCATTCTTTTGGGCATAGTTTTACTATAAGAAGTTCTTTTTTGGCTCTGCTAACCCTACCATGTTATTTTTCTTGCGCATAAATGTTTAACTTTAGCATTTGGCTATCGATTTTCTGTCCATATATATTGCCTCTCGGTGGTCATTCTTTTTGCATATTTTCAACCCCCATATTTTATCATTTTTCGGTATGTTGTTTTTATGTATGTTCTAATAAAAATTCTGTTATTTTATGGCTATATTGCTTCTTAGTTTCTTCATTTGATGCACAAATAAGTAAGTAGGCTACATGCAGTTCACAATTGGTAACAGGATTACTCATGTGGCATTGCTTTGTTCAGCGGAGGAGGACAACTGTTGTAAGTGGCTGACACAGTTAGTAGGCCAAAAAACTAAATTGGGCTAAATGTCTGCCAAGGAATTGTTCATAAATAAACTGGTGGCATAGCGTGGGACAGGGGTGGGCTCCTCTGCAGAGTTGCAGACTGTTGTATTTGGCAAAAAGTATTAAGGGGTCTAAATGGAGGGGAGGGCCCCTGTATACTTTAACTATCATCTATCATTGCAACAAATTTGTAATGGCAGTGCCATTTAAAGGGACACTGTCACCTGAATTTGGAGGGAACAATCTTCAGCCATGGAGGCGGGGTTTTTGGGTGTTTGATTCACCCTTTCCTTACCCGCTGGCTGCTTGCTGGCTGCAATATTGGATTGAAGTTCATTCTCTGTCCTCCATAGTACACGCCTGTGCAAGGCAAGATTGCCTTGTGCAGCCATGTACTACGGAGGACAGAGGATTAACTTCAATCCAATATTGCAGCCAGCATGCACCCAGCGGGTAAGGAAAGGGTGAATCAAACACCCAAAAACCCCGCCTCCATGGCTGAAGATTGTTCCCTCCAAATTCAGGTGACAGTGTCCCTTTAAGGATTTAACAGCACAGACTACACAGTGGTGGAGCAGGGAGAGGTAAGTATTGCAAGTGGTAGAGCACTGTTCGAGCTGGGGGGAACACTCTCTCGTGGGCGGCGGTACTGGCACAGGGCCCCTCATATTACGACGGTGTGTCTGACGTTGGTTGTGCACCACCACCGTCAGAGACACTTCATTGTACTATGTGGGATCCTGTGCCAGTGCCGTCGCCCAAGAGTGGGCACACACACCTGTCCAGGTAAACGGCACTCGCATGGGTGCTTGCGCCAAGTTGTGACCACGGCCCTGTGGGGGGAGTCAGCCCATTTATGGAAGTATAAAAATGGCCTATGGTGGACATTCAGCACCTGCAAATGGTGGAATTGGAGAAGTCAGTAAGAGGAGGCCAAATACACGAAATTTTTCTGGCAAGCTGCGTGTCAGCAGGGGAAGTTGGGGCAAAATAATTCGAAATCCATGATTGGTTCATTTTAATGAAGGTTAGATCATTAACATTTCGGGGAGCCAGACGTGTCCTTTTTTCGGTCAGTATTGAACCAGCAGCACTGAAGACTCTTTCTGAGAGCACACTAGCAGCTGGGCAAGCGAGCTCCTGTAATGCATATTCTGCCAATTCGGGCCAGGTGTCTAGTTTAGATGCCCAGTAATCAAAGGGGAATGACCTGTGAGGGAGAACATCGATAATGGCGGAAAAATAGTTGGTAACTGTTAAAAATGCTTATTTCGCACATTTATTTAATCAGGAATATTCACCAGGTGCTTACTCTTAAAGAAAAATGTCATGGTATTCTCATAAAAAGTATAGTGGTTTATTGAATTGTCCACAGGAAAACCACATTGCAGCAAAACATAAAAGTAGATGAAATAGTTACGAACAGATTGTCCATGTATAAATATCAGAGCTTGTCTTGTTACTCATCTTTCCCAAGGTCCTGAATGGTAAAACCGTCTGTCTGTGTGAAGTTTGAAGTCATCATGGCATGGAGTAGATTCATGGCATGGCTATCAGCTGTTGTTCCTTGTGACTTGTCTCATATCCATGGAGAATGATGTGAAGGCAGGAGGTGGCAACCCCCACGTGACAAAAGGCCCCCACCCTCCTTAGAGACATTATTTATATTTCCCACAGACCACGTGTCCTCTGTATATGGCATTAACTTATACTCTGAGCTACATACACAGAAATAGCTTTTGATAGTGTCAGCAAGAAGCAATGTGCTTAGTACAGAATTGAGAATAAGAATAACTTAATTAATTAAAAGCCACTTCGGCTTTGTGCATGTCTAACACCTCTGCCATGTTGCCCCCTACAACTGTGAGAACCATCAGTGCCGCTGTGTGCTGGAGATGCCTGAACGGTCTACAAGAGTTGCTTGTTTGGTAGCCAATATTTGCTCAAGGTTCTCATGTGGCATGATACTTTGTAATTTGCCTTTGTATCGTGGATCCAGGAGGCATGCTAACCATTAATCATCATCGGTCATCATTTTGATAATGCGGGGGTCCCGTTTTAGGATACGCAAGGCATACTCTGCCATGTGGGCCAAAGTTCCAGGTGTCAATTCACTGTTTGTGCTGGGTTGAGGAGCACTTTCTTGAAAATCTACCTCACTTGTTGCCCGCAAAAACCCTGTACCTGACCTTGCAATGCCACCAGTTTCTATTGCCCCTTGTGAAGCATCCTCCTCCCATAAATATTCAGCCCCATCATCCTCCTCCTCCTCCTCTTCGTCCGCCACCTCATCCAGGAAAGTTCCCTGAGCAGACAATGGCTGACTGTCATAAAGGCTTCCCTCCTCCTCGGCCGCAGACGCCTGCTCCTTGATGTGCGTCAAACTTTGCATCAGCAGATGCAATAGTGGGATGGTCATGCTTATGATGTCGTCGGCCGCACTGACCAGCCGTGTGCATTCCTCAAAACACTGAAGGACTTGACAGAGGTCTTGGAGCTTCAACCACTGCACACCAGACAACTTCATGTCTGCCATCCAACTGCCTGCCCGTGTATGTGTATCCTCCCACAAATACCTGACAGCAAGCCTCTGTTCGCACAGCCTCTGAAGCATGTGCAGTGTGGAGTTCCACCTTGTTGCAACATCGATTATTAGGTGGTGCTGGGGAAGATTCAGCAATCGCTGATGGTTCAGCATACGTCTGGAGTGTACGGGCGACTGGCGGATGTGCGAGCAAAGTCTGCGCACCTTCAGGAGCAGGGCAGGTAAATCAGGGTAATTCTTGAGGAAGCACTGCACCACCAGGTTCAATGTGTGAGCCAGGCAAGGTATGTGTTTCAGTTCTGAAAGGGCTATGGCAGCCATAAAATTCCTTCCTTTATCACTGACTACCGTGCCTGCCTCAAGATGTACACTGCCCAGCCATGACTGAGTTTCTTGCTGCAAGTACTCGGCCAGTACATCCGCGGTGTGTCTGTTGTCGCCCAAACACTTCATATGCAGAACAGCCTGCTGACGCTTCCCACTAGCTGTTCCATAATAGGACACCACGGGTGCAACACTGACAGCTGCGGATGGAGTGGTCATGCGACTGCGCTCTGTGGATGAGCTTTCGCTTCTGGAGGAGGAGCAAACGCCTACAGCCAAGTGTTTCCTAGACCGTGGGCAAGGCAGAACTGTGCCACTATGGCTGTCCCCTGTGGACCCTGCATCCACCACATTAACCCAGTGTGCGGTAATAGACATGTAACGTCCCTGGCCATGCCTACTGGTCCATGCATCTGTTGTGAGGTGCGCCTTTCTACTGACCGATTGCCTGAGTGCATGGATAATGCGTTCTTTGACATGTTGGTGGAGTGCTGGGATGGCTTTTCTCGCAAAGAAGTGTTGACTGGGTAGGTCATAGCGTGGTACTGCGTAGGCCATCAGGGCTTTGAAAGCTTCGCTTTCAACCAAACGGTAGGGCATCATCTCTAACGAGATTAGACAAGCAATGTAGCAGTTCAAACCCTGTGTACGTGGATTAGAGGAAGAGTACTTTCTTTTCCTATCGAGTGTCTCTTTTAAGCTGAGCTGGACTGGAGAGCTGCATATGGTGGAACTAGCGGGGGTGGTGGAGGACATGGCAGATTGAGAGAGGCTTGGCGATGGTATTCTTGATGTGGGCCTACCTACAGTGTTTCCAACCAAGAACCTTGTGATTCCCTGACTGCTTTGGCCTTGCAACAATACCTCCACATTTGCTACTGGTGGTGTCATAACCGGTTTGATTCCAGTTAGGGAAGCAATGTTGCGTTGCTGACTAGCTTCAATATGAGCAAGTGCACCAACGCTATGGGACGTTTGGTAGTTAGTCCATGCTTCCAAGTGCCTGCTGGTTAGATGTCTACTCATGCACGTTGTATTTAAATTTTGAACATTCTTCTCTCTGCTAAAGGTCTTGGAGCATTTCTTACATATAACTTTGAAATGATCATTCGGATCTTGGTTAAAAAATTGCCACACTGCACTTGTCCTACTATGTAATACCTTTTCAGGCTTTGCACGCCGTGCTACTGTCACCGGATTGCAACGCTGTCCTACACCTGTTGTGGTTTTTGACACATGTTTTGGGCCTGATGCGGGCCTGCCAGATGACAACTTTTGCGATGTAGATGGCTGCCGCAGATCATCATCCTCCGCTTCTGAGCTCCAGGCTGCGGCACCCTCTTCCCCCAATGCCTGCCAATCTGGGTCAACAACTGGGTCATCTATCACCTTCTCTTCAGTGTCATGTGTAGCTTCGGGACTGGGCACCATAGTCTCATCAGGGTCAGATTCGGGCTCAGTACACTGTGAGGGCAAAGTAGTGATCTGAGTCAATGGAACAGCATAATAATCAAGCTGTGGCTGTGCATCTGTGCACTCCATGTCCAATTCTTCCTGTAATGTGCTTTTAACAATTTCCCTCTCTAACCCAGGCACGGTATGTGTAAAGAGCTCCATGCAGTAAAGTGTAGTGTTGCCTGCCGTATCCTTCACTTTTGTTTTGGGTGTAGGACACAAGAAAGCAACTTTTTCCTGACCTGGAGCATCCACTGACAACTCGCTGGTTTTAGATTTCGAAGCTTCTGAAGAGGAGGTGAAAGAGCTAGAGGCTGAGTCAGCAAGGAAAGCCAAAACTTGTTCCTGCTGCTCTGGCTTTAAAAGCTTTTTTCCTACACTGCCTCAACACCTCGAGCATTTGGTGCTATCTTGCTTTTGCCAGTACCACCAGATGCTCCACTACCACCACCACCACCATCAGTACCAGCTGGCAACGACCGCCCACGGCCTCTTCCACCAGACTTCCTCATTTTTGCGGAAATGTTACCAAAATAACAACCATTATATGCTACTGTTAAACAAGGTAGAAGGTGTATATTAACTATTGGAGAATTTATATCTCCTTTTTTTGGTGGGAAGACAGCAGGAAAAAACAGCCCCTGTGTATTACACCACACAATGGACAAGGCAGAACGTGGTTGGCAGATATACGCCAAACAGAACTCACATAGATCCACTAAGCGGCAATTTAAAGCTCCCATTTTTGGGGGGATGGGAGACTGCAGGAAAAAATAGGCCCTGTGTATTACACCACACAATGGACAAGGCAGAACGTGGTTGGCAGATATACGCCAAACAGAACTCACATAGATCCACTAAGCGGCAATTTAAAGCTCCCATTTTTTGGGGGATGGGAGACTGCAGGAAAAAACAGGCCCTGTGTATTACACCACACAATGGACAAGGCAGAACGTGGCTGGCAGATATACGCCAAACAGAACTCACGTAGATCCACTTAGTGGCAATTTAGTGCTCCCTTTGATTGTGGATGGGAGACTGCAGGAAAAAACAGGCCCTGTGTATTACACCTCACAATGGACAAGGCAGAATGTGGCTGGCAGATATATCAAAAAATACAAGGGCTGTAGTAGAATTACAATCTCCCTACAATAATCAAAGGACAAGTATGGCAGCAATAAAAAGGACTGCTGCACAGTGCACACAAAAGACTGTGGACAAAGAAACAACAGAACTGTGCAGAAACAGGATTTTTGCTTTGAAAAAAGCAGTTGGTTTGCACAGTGGCGTACACACAGCAATGCAGCTATCGGGGAGCCTTAGAATGCAGCCTAAGAAGCTACAGAGCTGATGCACCCCAAAAAAAAATCCACTGTCCCTGGCTGCAAAGAAAAGGTGGTGTTGGACAGTGGAAATCGCTACAGCACAAGCGGTTTGGGCGTTAATCTTCCCTCCCTAACTACATCCCTGCTTCTGACGAAGCTGCAGCAAACTCTCCCTATACTCAGATCGGCAGAAGTAAGATGGCGGTCGGCGTGCACGCCCCTTTATAGCCCCTGTGTCACCGCAGAAAGCAAGTCAATCACTGTAATGCCCTTCTCTAAGATGGTGGGGACCGAGACCGATGTCATCAAGCTGCCCACACTCTGCATTGCTTTATCCCTCTTTGATAAAGCAACGCGAAACGCGCGTCAGGGGGTATCCTGTTGTGAGTTCTGTTTTTGGGCTCCCTCTGGTGGTTACTGATGGTACTGGGTGACTTGTCTTTCCTGGGTCTCTGGGTTCCACCTGTTCCATCAGGATATGGGAGTTTCCTATTTAACCTGGCTTTGCTGGCATTTCCTCGCCGGTTATCAATGTATCCAGTGTGTCTTGTTACCTCTGCTCCCTGCTCCTAGAACCTTCTGGTCAAGCTAAGTTTGGATTTTCCTGTTTTGGTGTTTTGCTTTATTTGGTTTTTTAGTCCAGCCTGCAGATATGTGATTATTGCTGCTGGTTGCTCTAGTGGGCTGAAATTGCTCCTCATGTACCATGAGTTGGCACATGAGTTCAAGTAATTTCAGGATGGTTTTTTGAAGGGTTTTTCGCTGACCGCGCAGTTCACTTTTGTATCCTCTGCTATCTAGCTTTAGCGGGCCTCATTTTGCTGAAACTGTTTTCATACTGCGTATGTGCTTTCCTCTCATTTCACCGTCATTATATGTGGGGGGCTGCTATTTCTGTGGGGTATTTCTCTGGAGGCAAGAGAGGTCTGTGTTTCTTCTAATAGGGGAAGTTAGATCTTCGGCTGGAGCGAGACGTCTAGGATCATCGTAGGCACGTTCCCCGGCTACTTTTATTTGTGTGTTAGGTTCAGGGTCGCGGTCAGCTCAGGTTCCATCGCCCTAGAGCTTGTTTGTATCTGTGCTTGTCCTTTAGTGATCCCCTGCCATTGGGATCATGACAGTATAACCGGCCCACAAAGTGTTAATTGTATTGGCTGAAGTAGGAGGATAAGTAGTCTGAGGAAGTTTTTTTTTTTTTTTTTTTTTCCCCTCAGAGTTTGCTGCCTAGCCTTATTGCAGCCTGGCTACTTCCTCCTCCTCTTAATCTTTGAATGGCTCTGATCTCAGCTGTTTATCATGGACGTCCAGAGTTTGGCTTCCAGCCTGAATAATCTTGCCGCTAAGGTTCAAAATATACAGGATTTTGTTGTACATGCTCCTATGTCTGAACCTAGAATTCCTGTCCCAGAGTTTTTTTCTGGAGATAGATCTCGTTTTCTGAATTTTAGGAACAATTGCAAGTTGTTTCTTTCTTTGAAATCTCGCTCCTCTGGAGACCCTGCTCAGCAAGTCAAGATTATTATATCTTTCCTGCGGGGTGACCCTCAGGATTGGGCATTTGCATTGGCACCAGGGGACCCTGCGTTGCTTAATGCGGATGCGTTTTTTCTGGCATTGGGTTTGCTCTATGAGGAACCTAACCAAGAGATTCAGGCTGAAAAAGCTTTGTTGGCCCTCTCTCAGGGGCAAGATGAAGCAGAAATTTATTGTCAAAAATTTCGGAAGTGGTCGGTGCTTACTCAGTGGAATGAGTGCGCCCTGGCTGCAAGGTTCAGAGATGGCCTTTCCGAGGCCATTAAAGATGTTATGGTGGGGTTCCCTGCGCCTACTGGTCTGAATGAGTCTATGACTATGGCTATTCAGATTGATCGGCGTTTACGGGAGCGCAAACCTGTGCACCATTTGGCGGTGTCGTCTGAACCGTCACCTGAGATAATGCAATGTGATAAAATTCAGTCCAGCAGTGAACGGCAAAATTATAGGCGGAAAAAAAGGTTGTGCTTTTATTGTGGTGATTCAGCTCATGTTATATCAGCATGCTCTAAACGCACAAAAAAGGTTGATAAGTCTGTTGCCATTAGTACTTTACAGTCTAAGTTCATTCTGTCTGTGACTTTGATTTGTTCATTATCATCCATTTCCGTCGATGCCTATGTGGATTCAGGCGCTGCCCTGAGTCTTATGGATTGGTCATTTGCCAATCGCTGTGGGTTTAGTCTGGAGCCTCTGGAAGTCCCTATTCCTTTGAAGGGAATTGACTCTACACCTTTGGCTATGAATAAACCTCAGTACTGGACACAAGTGACCATGCGTATGACTCCTGTTCATCAGGAGGTGATTCGCTTCCTGGTACTGTATAATTTGCATGATGTCCTAGTGCTTGGTCTGCCATGGTTACAAACTCATAATCCAGTCCTTGACTGGAAATCGATGTCTGTGTTAAGCTGGGGTTGTCAGGGGGTTCAAGATGATGCACCTCCGATTTCTATCGCTTCATCTACTCCTTCTGAGATTCCTGTGTTTTTGTCTGACTATCGGGATGTTTTTGAGGAGCCTAAGCTCAGTTCGCTTCCTCCTCACAGGGATTGCGATTGTGCTATAAATTTAATTCCAGGCAGTAAATTTCCTAAAGGTCGTTTGTTCAATCTGTCAGTGCCAGAGCATACTGCTATGCGGGATTATGTTAAGGAGTCCTTGGAAAAGGGACATATCCGTCCATCTTTGTCCCCTTTGGGAGCAGGTTTTTTTTTCGTGGCCAAAAAAGATGGTTCCTTGAGGCCTTGTATAGATTATCGTCTTTTGAATAAGATTACCGTAAAATATCAGTATCCTTTGCCATTGTTGACTGATTTGTTTGCTCGCATTAAGGGGGCTAAATGGTTCACTAAGATTGATCTTCGGGGTGCGTATAATCTTATACGAATAAAGCAAGGTGATGAGTGGAAAACCGCATTTAATACGCCTGAGGGCCATTTTGAGTATTTGGTAATGCCTTTCGGACTTTCTAATGCTCCTTCAGTCTTCCAGTCCTTTATGCACGATATTTTCCGTGAATATCTGGATAAATTTATGATTGTGTATTTGGATGATATTTTGGTTTTTTCTGATGACTGGGAGTCTCATGTTCAGCAGGTCAGGAAGGTGTTTCAGGTCCTGCGGGCCAATTCCTTGTTTGTAAAAGGCTCAAAGTGTCTCTTTGGAGTCCAGAAGATTTCTTTCTTGGGGTATATTTTTTCCCCTTCTACTATTGAGATGGATCCCGTCAAGGTTCAGGCTATTTGTGACTGGACGCAGCCTACATCTCTTAAGAGTCTACAGAAGTTCTTGGGCTTTGCTAATTTCTATCGTCGTTTTATAACTAATTTTTCTAGTGTTGTTAAGCCTTTGACGGATTTGACTAAGAAGGGTGCTGATGTTGCTAATTGGTCTCCTGCGGCTGTGGAGGCCTTTCAGGAACTTAAGCGTCGGTTTTCTTCTGCTCCTGTGTTGCGTCAGCCAGATGTTTCGCTCCCTTTTCAGGTTGAGGTTGATGCTTCCGAGATTGGAGCGGGGGCGGTTTTGTCACAGAGAAGCTCCGATGGCTCAGTGATGAAGCCATGCGCGTTTTTTTCTAGAAAGTTTTCGCCGGCTGAGCGGAATTATGATGTTGGTAATCGGGAACTTTTGGCCATGAAGTGGGCATTTGAGGAGTGGCGTCATTGGCTAGAGGGTGCTAGACATCGTGTGGTGGTCTTGACTGATCACAAAAATTTGATTTACCTTGAGTCTGCCAGGCGTCTGAATCCTAGACAGGCGCGTTGGTCACTGTTTTTCTCTCGTTTCAATTTTGTGGTTTCATACCTGCCAGGTTCAAAGAATGTGAAGGCGGATGCTCTTTCTAGGAGTTTTGTGCCTGACTCCCTTGGAAATTCTGAGCCCTCTGGTATCCTTAGGGATGGGGTGATTTTGTCTGCTGTCTCCCCAGACTTGCGACGTGCTTTGCAGGAGTTTCAGGCGGGTAAACCTGATCGTTGTCCGCCTGAGAGACTGTTTGTTCCGGATAATTGGACCAGTAGAGTCATCTCCGAGGTCCATTCTTCTGCGTTGGCAGGTCATCCTGGAATATTTGGTACTAGAGACTTGGTGGCCAGGTCTTTTTGGTGGCCTTCCTTGTCGAGGGATGTGCGTTCTTTTGTGCAGTCTTGTGAGGTTTGTGCTCGGGCTAAGCCTTGCTGTTCTCGGGCCAGTGGATTGTTGTCACCTTTGCCTATCCCGAAGAGGCCTTGGACGCACATTTCCATGGACTTTATTTCGGATCTCCCTGTCTCTCAAAAAATGTCCGTCATCTGGGTTGTGTGTGATCGCTTTTCTAAAATGGTTCATCTGGTACCCTTGCCTAAGTTACCTTCCTCCTCTGAGTTGGTCCCTCTGTTTTTTCAGAATGTGGTTCGTTTGCATGGGATTCCTGAGAACATCGTTTCTGACAGGGGATCCCAGTTTGTGTCTAGATTTTGGCGGACGTTCTGTGCTAAGATGGGCATTGATTTGTCCTTTTCGTCTGCATTCCATCCTCAGACGAATGGCCAGACTGAACGAACTAATCAGACCTTGGAAACTTATTTAAGGTGTTTTGTTTCTGCTGATCAGGATGACTGGGTTACCTTTTTGCCGCTGGCCGAATTTGCCCTTAATAATCGGGCTAGTTCTGCTACCTTGGTTTCTCCTTTCTTTTGTAATTCGGGGTTTCATCCTCGTTTTTCCTCTGGTCAGGTGGAACCTTCTGATTGTCCTGGAGTGGACATGGTGGTGGATAGGTTGCATCGGATTTGGAGTCATGTGGTGGACAATTTGAAGTTGTCCCAGGAGAAGGCTCAGCAGTTTGCTAATCGCCGTCGCCGCGTGGGTCCTCGACTTCTTGTTGGGGACTTGGTGTGGTTGTCTTCTCGTTTTGTTCCTATGAAGGTCTCTTCTCCTAAGTTCAAGCCTCGGTTCATCGGTCGCTATAGGATCTTGGAAATTCTTAACCCTGTGTCGTTTCGTTTGGATCTCCCGGCATCGTTTGCTATTCATAATGTGTTCCATCGGTCGTTGTTGCGGAAGTATGAGGTACCTGTTATTCCTTCGCTTGAGCCTCCTGCTCCAGTGCTGGTGGAGGGAGAATTGGAGTATGTTGTGGAGAAGATCTTGGATTCTCGTGTTTCCAGACGGAAACTCCAATATTTGGTCAAGTGGAAGGGTTATGGTCAGGAGGATAATTCTTGGGTGGTTGCCTTCGCGCTTTTCATAGGGCTCATCCTGGTCGCCCTGGTGGTTCTTGTGAGGGTTCGGTGACCCCTCCTCAAGGGGGGGGGTACTGTTGTGAGTTCTGTTTTTGGGCTCCCTCTGGTGGTTACTGATGGTACTGGGTGACTTGTCTTTCCTGGGTCTCTGGGTTCCACCTGTTCCATCAGGATATGGGAGTTTCCTATTTAACCTGGCTTTGCTGGCATTTCCTCGCCGGTTATCAATGTATCCAGTGTGTCTTGTTACCTCTGCTCCCTGCTCCTAGAACCTTCTGGTCAAGCTAAGTTTGGATTTTCCTGTTTTGGTGTTTTGCTTTATTTGGTTTTTTAGTCCAGCCTGCAGATATGTGATTATTGCTGCTGGTTGCTCTAGTGGGCTGAAATTGCTCCTCATGTACCATGAGTTGGCACATGAGTTCAAGTAATTTCAGGATGGTTTTTTGAAGGGTTTTTCGCTGACCGCGCAGTTCACTTTTGTATCCTCTGCTATCTAGCTTTAGCGGGCCTCATTTTGCTGAAACTGTTTTCATACTGCGTATGTGCTTTCCTCTCATTTCACCGTCATTATATGTGGGGGCTGCTATTTCTGTGGGGTATTTCTCTGGAGGCAAGAGAGGTCTGTGTTTCTTCTAATAGGGGAAGTTAGATCTTCGGCTGGAGCGAGACGTCTAGGATCATCGTAGGCACGTTCCCCGGCTACTTTTATTTGTGTGTTAGGTTCAGGGTCGCGGTCAGCTCAGGTTCCATCGCCCTAGAGCTTGTTTGTATCTGTGCTTGTCCTTTAGTGATCCCCTGCCATTGGGATCATGACAGTATCCAGAGTCACAGGCACTGGTCACTTCACTATGGGTAAGAAATTTTTCATTTGATATGCACCACAATTGGTTTCTTTGCTTATTTTTGCATGGAGGACACTTGTCCATATGGAAATTGGTATTATATCCTACCATTGTGTGCTAACATGGATGTTTATTCATACATATTGTAGCGTGGCTAAAGGATGTCTAATCGATGGGAGATATGTGTCTTATAGATGGCTTGTTGCTGTGATGGCTACCTATATGTGTTTCAGGACCTGTGGTGATGTCACAACCACATGTCTGGTCATGTGATGGGTTCTGGGTGTGGTTAGACATATAAAAGAAAGCCTAATGCTTAACACAGGTAGGTATGTGTGGAGGTGAAACCCTCCTGAGTGTGTTACGGCTTTTTGTGTCCTGGCTGGAGATGAGGAGGAAGTGTCCCCTGCATCTGACATTCTGGAGTTAGAGGTATCCGGTGAAAATTTTGGGACTGCCCAACATAGGGACCCCACTCTGAGGGAAGCCTTTAATAATGTCACAGTTATTGACGGGGTGGTACAGGAGCCGGGGGCAGACACAAGATTTCCCCATTTTCTAATGAGCAGGGAGTTGTTGTACCGGGTCACGAAAATAAGGGAGGAGTTGGTAGAGCAGTTGGTAGTGCCGGGTCCATATAGACGGAAGGTGTTGGACATGGCCCATTCACACATTTTGGGTGGACACCTAGGGGTGGAAAAAACGCAGGAATGGGTTGTGCAGAGGTTCTATTGGCCTGGGTGCCACCGGGAAATAGTGAACTATTGCAGGTCCTGCCCTACATGTCAGCTAACTGCTCCCACTCCTCATTTCCGGAACCTCCTTGTGCCACTGCCCATTATTGAGGTGCCATTTGAGAGAATTGCCATGGACTTGGTCGGTCCCTTAGTTAAATCAGCCCGGGGCCATCAGTATATATTAGTCATCCTGGACTACGCCACACGCTATCCTGAGGCAATTCCCTTGAGAAATTCTTCTTCAAAGAGTATAGCTCGCGAGTTGGTCCATGTCTTTTCCCGGACAGGTCTGCCGAAGGAGATCCTGACTGACCAGGGGACACCTTTCATGAGCAAGGTGATGAGGGAACTATGCAAAGCCCTGAAAATCTCCCAGTTGAGGACCTCGGTGTACCATCCCCAGTCAGATGGCCTTGTTGAGAGATTTAACAAGACACTGAAGAGCATGCTGAGAAAAGCTATAGAGAAAGACGGTAGAGACTGGGATTGTCTCTTACCCTATTTGATGTTTTCCATTCGTGAAGTTCCACAGGCCTCCACAGGTTTCTCACCGTTTGAGCTTCTGTATGGCCGACATCCACGAGGACTCCTGGATATAGCCAAGGAAACCTGGGAAGCCGAAGTCACGCCCCACAGAAGCGTCATTGAGCATGTGGCCCTGATGCAGCAGAGGATTGCAAAGGTGATGCCTATCGTGAAAGAACACCTTCTCCAAGCACAAGAAGCTCAGGCCAGGGTCTACAACCGGTCTGCAAGAGTGAGGCAATTCAATCCGGGAGACCGAGTTCTTGTGTTAGTTCCGACAGTGGAAAGCAAGTTCTTGGCCAAATGGCAAGGGCCATATGAGGTTGTCGAGAAACTTGGTGAAGTAAACTATAAAATTCACCAACCAGGAAGACGGAAACCATTCCAAGTATACCATGTCAACCTTATCAAGCCGTGGCAAGATAGAGAGCCGACAGTAACTCCATCGTTGTTAAGCAACCCAGAAGATGAGGTTGGAGCGGTTACTATAGTGGAGACGCTATCGGAGTCCCAGAAACAGCAATGCCGGGAGTTACTCCAGAAAAACAGGGACCTGTTTTCCGAGTTGCCTGGGTACACGAAGGTCATAGAGCATGAGGTCCTGACAGAGCCCCATGTGCGCGTGAACGTGAAGCCCTATAGAATTCCTGAGGCCCGTCGAGAAATAGTCTCCAAGGAAGTGGAGCGTATGTTGAAGCTTGGAGTCATTGAGGAATCCAAGAGCGGTTGGTCGAGCCCAATTGTCCTGGTCCCAAAACCTGATGGGGAGTGGAGATTTTGCAACGACTATAGGAAGTTGAATGAGGTCTCCAAGTTCGACGCATATCCCATGCCCCGAGTTGATGAGCTCATCGAAAGGCTTGGGCCCACCAGGTACATAACCACCTTGGATTTGACGAAGGGGTATTGGCAGATCCCCATGGCACAGGAAGCCAAGGAGAAGACGGCGTTTTCTACACCAGATGGATGCTTCCAGTATGTCCGGATGCCATTTGGCCTACAGGGAGCTCCGGCCACCTTCCAAAGGGCTATGGATAGAGTCCTTGCACCCCACAAGGCATACGCTGCTGCGTACCTAGATGATATCGTCATCTTTAGCCCGGACTGGGAGAGTCATCTGGAGAAAGTCCAAGCGGTGTTTGATGCTATAAGAGAGGCCGGATTTACAATAAACCCAAAGAAGTGTGCATTGGGTAAAGAAGAAGCTAAGTACCTTGGATACATAGTGGGTCATGGAGAAATAAAACCCCAAATCAGTAAATTGGAGGCAATTCAAACATGGCCAAAACCAGTTTCCAAGAAGCAAGTTAAAGCCTTCCTGGGAATCGTGGGATATTACAGGAGGTTCATCCCAAACTTCGCCACAATGGCGGCGCCTCTGACTGACCTGCTAAAAGGGACAAAATCAGTAATGGTTAAGTGGTCCGAAGAAACAGATTCAGCCTTCCAAGAAATGAAAGAGGCTTTATGTAAGCAACCCATTCTGATGGCCCCAAACTTCAAGAAAGAGTTTATTCTTCAGACAGATGCCTCAGATGTTGGGGTGGGAGCAGTCCTTTCCCAAGAACTACATGGAGAGGAGCATCCTGTTCTCTATCTGAGTAGGAAGCTGTCCTCGTCTGAAAAGAACTACTCAGTCGTTGAAAAGGAGTGCTTGGCCATAAAATGGGCAGTCGACACATTACAGTACTATTTGCTGGGACGTAAATTTAGACTGATATCTGACCATGCCCCACTTAGGTGGATGAGGGAAACGAAGGGTAGAAATGCTAGGGTCACCCGTTGGTTCTTAGCCCTGCAGGACTTCTGTTTCCATGTGGAACATAGGGCCGGAAAGCTGCACGGTAATGCTGATGCCCTGTCAAGAATCTCTTGTCTAGTGGGAGAAAGTGCCAAGCCCCACGGCTTTAGGCAGAGGGGGGAGGTATGTAGCGTGGCTAAAGGATGTCTAATCGATGGGAGATATGTGTCTTATAGATGGCTTGTTGCTGTGATGTAACCATGGCTACCTATATGTGTTTCAGGACCTGTGGTGATGTCACAACCACATGTCTGGTCATGTGATGGGTTCTGGGTGTGGTTAGACATATAAAAGAAAGCCTAATGCTTAACACAGGTAGGTATGTGTGGAGGTGAAACCCTCCTGAGTGTGTTACGGCTTCAGGACTGAGCCGGATGAACTGGACACTTGTTTTTCTTTACCTGAACCAAAGGCTATTTGTTTTCTGTTGTTTGCCACATGGTTTATGAAGCAATAAACCCAGTGAACTTTAAAGGAACACGTCTCCTGAGTGTCAGCCGTCGCAGCTGAGTGAGTGAAATCCACTACAATATATACCATGGTGACATACACATTTATGTGCCTGTGATTTGGATGTTCTTGTACTAGGGTCTCCCCTTTTCTACATATATACGTTTTGTACCACATTGACATTTTAGAAACTTTTTTGTAATAAAACATTGATTTAAAAATATCTCGTATAGAACTCCTTTTTTTCTTTTGATTAATGATTATCCGGAGTATACGTTACTGTCCTTGTATATACATGGGTATAGTTAAACATCTTTTTACAACTGCACACCGAGTGTGTGGGACCCATGTTATCTCTGTAGGTGTGTTCTCAATGCTTTGCACAACAGCAGGCAAAGCCGAAAAGCATTACTGCAAATGCATCGGCACACTATGTCCTGAAATACAGCTAAAAACTTCTGGGACATAGCATGCAGGCGCATGTGCAGTAACGCTTTTCGGCTCTGCTTGCAGTTGGGCAAAGCATACTGTGCATGTGCGAGGCAAGATTGCAATGCGCACGCGTGAACTATGGAGGACGCCTACTCAAATTCCCAAAAATATTGAAGACAGCGGGGAAGGATGGGGTGGAGGAAAGAAGACGAAACACTGCCCATCGGACCTGACACAGGGCATTTACATAGCCCACCAATTTGAGGTGACAGATTCCCTTTAACACTAGAAGAAGCAGATTTTGCCTCAAAACGATCTCTTAGCCACTGTGCTGCCTGTGCTAAGTATCAACAAAGCTAACAACCTCCTCCTCTGATGACCCCACCTACCCAGCACCATAGTCTGGTTTCCAAGTACAGGTCCTTCTCAAAAAATTAGCATATAGTGTTAAATTTCATTATTTACCATAATGTAATGATTACAATTAAACTTTCATATATTATAGATTCATTATCCACCAACTGAAATTTGTCAGGTCTTTTATTGTTTTAATACTGATGATTTTGGCATACAACTCCTGATAACCCAAAAAACCTGTCTCAATAAATTAGCATATCAAGAAAAGGTTCTCTAAACGACCTATTACCCTAATCTTCTGAATCAACTAATTAACTCTAAACACATGCAAAAGATACCTGAGGCTTTTATAAACTCCCTGCCTGGTTCATTACTCAAAACCCCCATCATGGGTAAGACTAGCGACCTGACAGATGTCAAGAAGGCCATCATTGACACCCTCAAGCAAGAGGGTAAGACCCAGAAAGAAATTTCTCAACAAATAGGCTGCTCCCAGAGTGCTGTATCAAGGCACCTCAATGGTAAGTCTGTTGGAAGGAAACAATGTGGCAGAAAACCCTGTACAACGAGAAGAGGAGACCGGACCCTGAGGAAGATTGTGGAGAAGGACCGATTCCAGACCTTGGGGAACCTGAGGAAGCAGTGGACTGAGTCTGGTGTGGAAACATCCAAAGCCACCGTGCACAGGCGTGTGCAGGAAATGGGCTACAGGTGCCGCATTCCCCAGGTAAAGCCACTTTTGAACCATAAACAGCGGCAGAGGCGCCTGACCTGGGCTACAGAGAAGCAGCACTGGACTGTTGCTAAGTGGTCCCAAGTACTTTTTTCTGATGAAAGCAAATTTTGCATGTCATTCGGAAATCAAGGTGCCAGAGTCTGGAGGAAGACTGGGGAGAAGGAAATGCCAAAATGCCTGAAGTCCAGTGTCAAGTACCCACAGTCAGTGATGGTGTGGGGTGCCATGTCAGCTACTGGTGTTGGTCCACTGTGTTTCATCAAGGGCAGGGTCAATGCAGCTAGCTATCAGGAGATTTTGGAGCACTTCATGCTTCCATCGGCTGAAATGCTTTATGGAGATGAAGATTTCATTTTTCAGCACGACCTGGCACCTGCTCACAGTGCCAAAACCACTGGTAAATGGTTTACTGACCATGGTATTACTGTGCTCAATTGGCCTGCCAACTCTCCTGACCTGAACCCCATAGAGAATCTGTGGGATATTGTGAAGAGAAAGTTGAGAGACGCAAGACCCAACACTCTGAATGAGCTTAAGGCCGCTATTGAAGCATCCTGGGCCTCCATAACATCTCAGCAGTGTCACAGGCTGATTGCCTCCATGCCACGCCGCATTGAAGCAGTCATTTCTGCCAAAGGATTCCCAACCAAGTATTGAGTGCATAACTGAACATTATTATTTGTTGGTTTTTTTGTTTGTTATTAAAAAACACTTTTATTTGATTGGATGGGTGAAATATGCTAATTTATTGAGACAGGTTTTTTGGGTTATCAGGAGTTGTATGCCAAAATCATCAGTATTAAAACAATAAAAGACCTGACAAATTTCAGTTGGTGGATAATGAATCTATAATATATGAAAGTTTAATTGTAATCATTACATTATGGTAAATAATGAAATTTAACACTATATGCTAATTTTTTGAGAAGGACCTGTATTGTCAAACACAGAATCTTAATTATCCCTGCTCAATATGACCCGAAGTATTAATTCTTGATTTTTAGCTACTCTAAGTGTTTTATTTGAATACTTTTTTCATTATTATACTGTATGTGAACATGGTTGATCATAAACAAATTAAACATTTAAATTTAAACTTAATAATTTTTTTTTTTCATAAAAAGGTTACACAGGCTTTTTACAATTATATTTGATTGTTGGCATTCTGCACACAAATAACAAAGAAGCTTTACATTACTATTACTAAAACATGAAATTTAACTTTTTGAAAACAATATTTATAAATCAACAAATGAAAAATCATAAAAACTTCAACCTTATTAGAAAGAAAAAAGAAAAACTGAACATGTTCATGCGTTTTTACACTGAACACAATAATAAGACACATGTCTTTTACACAGATATTTTGAACATCCAGCACATGTCAGATTAGTCTTTTTGTCACACAAAGATGGACAGAAGCTCCATCTCTTCCTTTTTTTTCTGGTAGATGTGCTGCTGGTAGCTGTGCTGGTGGAGGCCGTGGATGTGGAGTCTCTTTCTTGAGCATGCTGGACACTTTTTACAATGGCTGTTACTCCTTCACTTCTGGCGGTCACTTTTCTGCTCTCAATATATGGCCTAGCAAGGGATTTGCCCAATTCCTCAAGAAATAATCTTCTTTTATGCAGCTTATTCTGGTTCCAATTGGGGTCGATTTCTCTCCATAAGACAAATGCATTGTATGCAGAAATGTCCAGTATGTTATAAAATAAAATCATTGGCCACCGATTGGTTTTGCGTTTGCATGTATATGTTGATATTGCTTGGTCTAAAGTATCAACTGCTCCCTTTGTGGCATTATAATCCAAAATAATGTCAGGCTTTCTGTCTTCTCTATCACTTACGGCATTGTCATGGTGCATTATGCTCATTAGAATTACCTAAGTTTGGAAAAGAAAAGAATAGTTGTAAAGATATATATTCACAGCGTCAGTCAATAGACATTTTAGAAACATTTTTATCCAAGTTTTGAAAAAAAAGAATACCTGTAAAGATGTGTATTCACAGCTCAGTGCTCTCTCTCTCTCACAGATTCCAGTGTCTCTTTCACAGGACTTAGCTTCAGGGTGTAAAGGTACCTTCACACATAACGATATCGTTAACGATATCGTTGCTTTTTGTGACGTAGCAACGATATCGTTAAGGAAATCGTTATGTGTGACAGCGACCAACGATCAGGCCCCTGCTGGGAGATCGTTGGTCGCTGAACAAAGTCCAGAACTTTATTTCGTCGCTGGATCTCCCGTGGACATCGCTGGATCGGCGTGTGTGACACCGATCCAGCGATGTCTTCACTGGTAACCAGGGTAAACATCGGGTAACTAAGCGCAGGGCCGCGCTTAGTAACCCGATGTTTACCCTGGTTGCCAGCGTAAAAGTAAAAAAAAAACAAACACTACATACTTACCTACCGATGTCTGTCCCCGGCGCTGTGCTCTGCACTCCTCCTGTACTGGCTGTGAGCGTCGGTCAGCCGGAAAGCAGAGCGGTGACGTCACCGCTCTGCTTTCCGGCCGCTGTGCTCACAGCCAGTACAGTAGGAGTGCAGAGAAGCACAGCGCCGGGGACAGACAGCGGTAGGTAAGTATGTAGTGTTTTTTTTTTTTTTTACTTTTACGCTGGTAACCAGGGTAAACATCGGGTTACTAAGCGCGGCCCTGCGCTTAGTAACCCGATGTTTATCCTGGTTACCCGGGGACTTCAGGATCGTTGGTCGCTGGAGAGCTGTCTGTGTGACAGCTCTCCAGCGACCAAACAGCGACGCTGCAGCGATCCGGATCGTTGTCGGTATCGCTGCAGCGTCGCTTAATGTGAAGGGACCTTAAGTCAAATGACTGGTGTCCAATTTATAAGACAACAGTGTCTTCTCTCACAAACTGAAAATGCATTTGACTAAATAAATATTTGATTACTGATGACAGTGAAACCCCCAGCCTTTGAATGATAGACAACCAGTCTCCTCTCTCACAAACAGCAAATGGATAATACTAGATAATTACTTGTTTACTGATAAGAACAATGAACCCACCATTTTGAGATGAAGTACACATAAAAAAAACATAACTTTTGCAGTCAGAAATAATCAGAGACCTGTAGAACAGTATAAAATGCTATCGGGTCATATTGACCCGAACAGTACAAGTGTAACAATCAGCGTGTAGCAAAAAGTAAACAAAAAAATATATATAGAGCACAAATGAGGTGAAGTCAAGATACCACTAGTTTCAAATCCTCATATAAAAAAATCTACAAGGTCTCAAAAATCATTTCCGGTCATATTGACCCGAACAGTACAGCAGGGTTAATTATCATTATTGTTATCCCAGATTCAACTAACAGTTGTCTTTGTGTGGAAAATGACATGAGCTCCCCATCTACCCCCACCCTCCATCAATGGATTCTGACATATAGATTTGCCCTGGCACAGTGTGCAATGACCACTGTCAGTGCTACTACCACCATAGCTCCAGAGCATGCAACACAGCTTGTTAGCTGCATCATCCAACCCATCTGGATCCATATTTCTAAATACAAATGCTGACTGTTCATCTTTACCAAAAACTCAACTGGAAGAAGTTGTTCTGGTGTAGTACCTTCATTACTCCCAGCAGGTCTCTTCAGTGCAATGCATTTCAGCTGAATATGTATCCTCGGACATACATCCAACTGAATTATGTGCTGGCTTCGGAGTTTTCACTTCCCATGCTGGCCCAGTCGCGATCACATCCTCTCTGACCACACTCACTACAACTCTGTGAACATAGTAACGTTATAACAGGTGTCTCACCTAATTCAACAAATTTTCAAAATGGCTTAAACCACTAATTTTGTAAAATTCTAAACAAATGTGATCAGTTTAGAATTAATTTGCACACCATTAATTCTTATTGGAGAATATGTGAGTGAATTTGTAGATAATAAGATAATAAAAGTAAGGGAAGCACAGTTGCCAAAATGTAGATTGATAAGCAAGATGCCACTGTAGTGCAGCAAGTGCGAAAATCCAAAAAATATTATCACAAAAGGCATTATATTGTATAATAACTAACCTTTTTATTACTGCAAATAATTTGCATCTGAAAATCAGCATGTGTTTATTTCTTTGATATCACAGTGAATGAGAATATGTTACCTGAAATATTGCTATGAAAGAAAATCCTGATGAGTTCTTGTAATATATTTATTACAATCTTAATAAGAACGTGAAATCCCGTATAAGAACACTATCCAAGATGTCTTTAATTAGGTTAACGCTTCAGGATAAAGACCAGGTTCTTGGCTTGTTATAAAATGAATAGCTTTGGAAAAAAAACATGATTTCTCTATTGGGCTATGTATGCACCATAATTGTTCATGTGTGACTGACCACCCAGTAATTGGAAACTGGTACAAAGTTTGTAAAGGTATTTGCTAGTATCTTGTGATACTGTATTGGATTTGTATTGTAAAAATGTAGTGTCATTTAAGGCAATGTGCCAAGAGCAAATGATTTGTTGTTTAAATTAGGTTTCAATGTCAAATGCATTTATTTTAAATATGGTAAGTGTTCTTTTTTTACTTAGAAATCAACACGTTAAAAAATCTTACAATTTTTCATGTTAGCCACTGTTTTCTTTAAAAAAAAAATGTAACTTAATATTCTAGAAAATTAACATGCACAGTATTTGCAATGAACAGACTCTGGCACTATATTTGTATTGAAGCATTAATAAGCATGTCTTTGTAAAAAGAAACATTGCCTATTGGATTGAAAATGAGAGAGCACTAAAATGCTTAGATGCTTGTTGCTCAAAACGAGTAATTCCTAATACTCGCCTGCTCATTTCATGAAACAAGTATAATGGGAGTCAATGGGAACGCCAAGCTTTTTTACGACTGACCCAACAAATAGGTCTGGGTTGGCAGTGAAAATGTTGTAATGGATGGGATTAGAGCTGAATGGAAGGAGAACAGAATGGTGAAGACCCCTGGAAGCATCTCTGACACTTTGACTCCACTTTAAGCAGTATTTCATGCTTGGCTGAGAGAGTATGCACTGCATGTGGCGCAACACAAGGAAAGATGTACAAGGAGACCCTGGAGATAGGGAGAAGGGAGAGGGTTCACCTACTAACATAAGCCTAAGTCTGATCCCTGCACTCCCTATCATCCATAGAGGGGTATTCCTCCCCATTCTCGATCAAGTGCCTAAGTCCTCACTGTCAAGACAACATGGGGATGGTACCGCTTAGCATTTCCAATCAGAAACTTTACAGCTGAAACTGTAATAAATACCTGTCATGACTCTGTTGTCCGGTGTCCTGGGACCAGGGACTTCTTCTCTGTCCCAAACTCTAAGGACAACCTAGCTCACCCTGTTCGCCTGGTTACTTCTGATGGTGAAGAGGCTGGGGCCACTTACCTTGCCTTAGCTGCTGAATCTACTCTCAGCCTGTACCCTTCCCCCACCAAGGGAAGAAGAGAGTAATAATATACCATAATACACCAACCAGACTAAGAAAGTAATACAAAGAGGGGTCATGCAAAGCAAGCATACAAACAAGAACAAATAAACAACAGGGGTATGCACTGGGAAGTAAAGAAAGGGGTAACCAATGTAGGTAAAGAAAGGGAATTATCACACACTCAAAAACCTAGCAACAGTCACAGAAAAACCCAAGAACCCAATAAATGCCTTTCTCCAATAACCACCAAGAACAATCTCCAGCCATGCAGCAAAAGCTAACTCTGACAATAAGTACTAGCCAGGACTCAGTTTAAATAAAAGATGGGAGGGGCTAAAAGTGCACAACAGAGAGCCTTAGCTCCAGAAGCTATCAACAGAGCAGATTAACCCCATGTACTGCCTAAAGACATTCATACCATTCAAAAGGAGGGTGATGTGCTTCTAATCCATGCAGGAGTAGGAGAAATCAGACACTGTGGTATTCTCACTCTCTCTGTCTCAGTAAATCTGTAACAGTACTCCCTTTCTACAAGGGACCCCTGAAACCTCAGAATCAGGTTAATCATGGGTGTGCATCATGAAAGACTGGATCAGCCTGGCTGCATGGAGGTCAGATGCTTGTACTCACATCCTTTCTTAGGACCATATCCTTTTCAGTGCACCAGATGCTGAATGACTGACGAACTGAGCGAGAATCAGCAATCTTGGCTATTTGAAATTCCAAATTTCCATTCACAATGACTGGCGATGGAGGTAGCGGTGATGGCATTGAGGATGAAACATATTTTTTGAGTAGAGATCGATGAAACGCATTATGAATCCTAAAAGTGAGCGGCAAAGCAAGGCGGTTAGCTACTGGATTGATGACGGCCACAATCTTATAAGGAAAGATGAACCTGGGACCCAGTTTCCAAGAAGGAACCTTCAACTTAATGTTTCTTGAGAACAACCACAACAAGTCACCAACACACAGGTCTACGGTGTTCATTTTAGGACATGGTCACAAATCAAAGTCAAACATCAGAAATACTCTGTCTGATACCTCATTCTGATACTTGAGTCTGATACCTGAGTCTGATACCTGAGTCTGATACCTGAGTCTGATACCTGAGTCTGATACTTGACTCTGATACCTGACTCTGATACCTGACTCTGATACCTGACTCTGATACCTGACTCTGATACCTGACTCTGATACCTGACTCTGATACCTGACTCTGATACCAGAGTCTGATACCTGACTCTGATACCTGACTCTGATACCTGACTCTGATACCTGACTCTGATACCTGACTTTGATACTTGACTCTGATACTTGACTCTGATACCTGACTCTGATACCTGACTCTGATACCTGACTCTGATACTTGAGTCTGATACATGAAATTAGTAAAATTAGTAAAATTAGCTAAAATTAGTACCTGGGATCACTTGAGCTTGTGGTGCAATGGTAAGGCCAACGGCTGTAGTGTCTAGACGCAGGATCCGTTTTTTTTCCGCCGGATCGGTTTTATTTTTCTGCCGGCTCCGTTTTTTTACGCCGGATCCGATTTTTTTTACGTTGGATCTGTTTTTTTTACGCTGGATCCAGGTGTTTTTACGCCGGATCCATTTTTTTTTCGCCGGATCCGTTTATTTTCCGCCGGATCCGTTTTTTTTTTTTGCCTGATCGTTTTTTTTTTTCCGCCAGATCCTTTTTTCTTCCGTCGGATCTGTTTTCTTCGCCGGATCCGTTTTTTTACGCCGAATCCGTTTTTTTTCGCCGGATCGTTTTTTTTTCGCCTGATCCATGTTTTATACGCCGAATCCGTTTTTTTTTCGCCGGATCCGTTTTTTTCTGTCGGATCTGTTTTTTTACGCCATTTCCATTTTTTATGCCGGATCCGTTTTTTTTTTACGCCGGATCCGTTTTTTTTTTTTTACACCGGATTTTTTTTTTTTTTGCCGGATCCGTTTTTTTTCACCTGATCCATTTTTTTTTTTACGCCGAATCCGTTTTTTTCGCCTGATCCATTTTTTCTTCCAGATCCGTTTTTTTTTTTACGCCTGATCAGTTTATTTTTGCGTTGTATCCGTTTTTTTACGCCGGATCCATTTTTCTTCTGCCGGCGGAAAAAAAACGGATCCGGCGTAAAAAAAACGGATCCGGCGTAAAAAACGGTTTTTTTTACGCCGGATCCGTTTTTTTCCGGCGGCAGAAAAAAAAACGGATCCGGCGTAAAAAAACGGATCCAGCGTAAAAATAAATGGATCAGGCTTAAAAAAAAAACGGATCCGGAAGAAAAAAATGAATCCGGCGAAAAAAACGGATTCGGCGTAAAAAACCGATCCGGCGAACAAAAACGGATTTGGCGTAAAAAAACGGATCCGGCGAAAAAAAAACGGAGCCGGAAAAAAAACGGATCTGGCGAAAAAAAAAACGGATCCGGTGTAAAAAAAAACGGATCCGGCGTAAAAAATGGATATGGCGTTAAAAAAAACGGATCCGGCGTAAAAAAAATGGATCCGGCGTAAAAATAAACGGATCAGGCGTAAAAAAAAAACGGATCCGGAAGAAAAAATGAATCCGGCGGAAAAAACGGATTCGGCGTAAAAAAACGGATCCGGCGGAAAAAAAACGGATTTGGCGTAAAAAAACGGATCCAGCAGAAAAAAAATGGATCCGGTGAAAAAAAAACGGATTTGGCGTAAAAAAACGGATCCGGCGGAAGAAAAACCGATCCGGCGTAAAAAAAACGGATTCGGCAAAAAAAAACGGATCCGGCGTAAAAAAAAAATGGATCCGGCGAAAAAAAAACGGATCCGGCAGAAAAAAAAGGATCTGGCGTAAAAAAAAAAGGATACGGCAAAAAAAAAAAACAGATCTGGCAGAAAAAAAAAGGATCTGGCGAAAAAAAACGGATCGGTGTAAAAAAAACGGATCCGGTGTAAAAAAAACGGATCCGGTGTAAAAAAAACGGATCCGGCGTAAAAAAAAGGATCAGGCAGAAAGAAAACGGAGCCGGCAGACAAAAACGGATCCGGCGGACAAAAACGGATCCGGAAAAAAAACGGATCCGGAGGAAAAAAAACGGATCCTGCAGAAAAAAACGGATCTGGCGGAAAAAAAACGGATCCGGCCGACAAAAACGGATCCGGCAGAAAAATAAAACCGATCCGGCGGGAAAAAAAGGATCGGCGGAAAAAAAACGGATCCTGCGTCTAGAGGCTACAGCCGTCGGCATTACCATTGCACCACAAGCTCAAGTGATCCCAGGTACTAATTTTAGCTAATTTTACTAATTTTACTAATTTCATGTATCAGAGTCAAGTATCAGAGTCAGGTATCAGAGTCAGGTATCAGAGTCAGGTATCAAAGTCAGGTATCAGAGTCAAGTATCAGAGTCAGGTATCAGAGTCAGGTATCAAAGTCAAGTATCAGAGTCAGGTATCAAAGTCAAGTATCAGAGTCAAGTATCAGAATCAGGTATCAAAGTCAAGTATCAGAGTAAGGTATCAGAGTCAAGTATCAGAGTCAAGTATCAGAATGAGGTATCAGACAGAGTATTTCTGATGTTTGACTTTGATTTGTGACTTTGATATGTGAAAGTCAGGTATCAGAATCAAGTATCAGAATGAGGTATCAGACAGAGCATTTCTGATGTTATTTCTGATGTTTGACTTTGATTTGTGACCATGTGTGAAAGTCAGGTATAAGAGTCAAGTATCAGAATGAGGTATCAGACAGAGCATTTCTGATGTTATTTCTGATGTTTGACTTTGATTTGTGACCATGTGTGAAAGTCAGGTATAAGAGTCAAGTATCAGAATGAGGTATCAGACAGAGTATTTCTGATGTTTGACTTTGATTTGTGACCATGTCCTAAAATGAACACCGTACAGGTCCAGACCCACCAAACGTCTCCGATCAGCCACACTTTTATTTTTGGACCCCATCTTCCTCAAATTATCAATAATCCCTTACCACACGTAATCGATGATGAAAAAGTAACGACAGCCGTTCCCCTGCTGTGTGTGCAGCAAAAACTAAAGTCTGCTCCTCCTGCTTTCCCCGGGCTTCAACACCGCCAGTTGTTGCCCGGACGTGCTGTCTGCACAGTAATCAGTTGCTCCTCTGTTATTGGGGTTTAGTAACGCCAGCTGTTCCCCTGCTGTATGTGCGGCAAAACTAAAGTCTGCTCCTCCTGCTTTCCCTGGGCTTCAACACTGCCAGTTGTTTGCTCGGAAGTGCTGTCTGCACAGAGAAAAACACTCACTCCTGTGTTAGTGAAGTTCATTACCACCAGCTGTTCCTCTGCTGTGTGTGTGGCAAAAACTAAAGTCTACTCCTCCTGCTTTCCCTGGGCTTCAACACCGCAAGTTGTTGCCCAGAAGTGCTGCCTGCACAGAGAAAAACACTCGCTCCTGTGTTAGTGGGGTTCAGTAACGCCAGCTACTCGCCTGCTGTGTGTGCGGCAAAAACTAAAATCTGCTCCTCCTGCTTTCCCTGGGCTTCAACACCGCCAGTTGTTGCCTGGAAGTGCTGGTTGCACAGTCAACAGTTGCTCCTCTGTTATTGGGGTTCAGTAACACCCGCTGTACTGCTGCTGTGTGTGCGGCAAAAATTAAAGTCTGCTCCTCCTGCTTTCCCTGGGCTTCAACACCGCCAGTTGTTGCCCGGAATGTTGTGAATTCAGCTTTTTGGCTCCCTCCGGTGGTTGTAGAGGGTAATGCAGTTGTGCCTGGACTGCAGGAGTGGACAGGTGTATCTACTAATTGCAAAACTGACTGGGGTATAAAGCTTTGCAGGATCCTTTAGTCAGTGCCAGTTGTCCATTGTTCTGGAAGGATTCACTTCCCTGCTGGTCTCTCCCATTTGCTGTGCTTTTCTACAAAGATAAGTCCTGGCTTGATTTTTGCTGTCCACCTGCAGTGGACTTTATAGTTCTGTGTATTTTCATGTTTTTGTTTTGTCCAGCTTAGTCTGTGAAGGATTTTTTGCAGCCTAGATTTTTCTCTGGAGATGCAGATATACCCCCCATGTCTTTAGTCAGATGTGGTGATCCGTATTTTCTGCGGTGGATATTTTCTAGTGTTTTATACTGACCGCATAGTACTCTGTTCTATTCTTTCTTTTTAGCTAGTATGGCCTCCTATGCTAAAATCTGATTCCATATCTGCGTATGTTATTTTACTCTCCTCTCACAGTCAATATTTACTAAGATTGACCTTCGAGGGGCATATAATCTTTTTCGTATCAAGCATGGTGATGAATGGAAAACTGCATTTAATATGCCCGAAGGCCATTTTGAATACCTTGTGATGCCATTCGGACTCTCTAATGCCCCATCTGTGTTCCAATCCTTCATGCATGATATCTTTCGGAGTTATCTTGATATATTCATGGTTGTATATTTGGATGATATTTTGATTTTTTCCAATGATTGGAAGTCTCATGTGAAACAGGTCAGGATGGTATTTCAGATCCTCCGTGAGAATGCTTTATTTGTGAAGGGGTCAAAGTGCCTCTTTGGAGTGCAGAAGGTTTCTTTTTTGGGTTTCATTTTTTCTCCCTCATCTATAGAAATGGATCCGGTTAAGGTTCAGGCCATTCATGTTTGGATTCAGCCCACATCTGTGAAGAGCCTTCAGAAATTCTTGGGCTTTGCTAATTTTTATCGTCGTTTCATTGCCAACTTCTCCAGTGTGGTTAAACCTCTAACCGATTTGACCAAGAAAGGCGCTGATGTGACGAATTGGTCCTCCGTGGCTGTTTCTGCCTTTCAGGAGCTTAAACGCCGATTTACTTCTGCCCCTGTGTTGCGTCAGCCAGATGTTTCTCTTCCATTTCAGGTTGAGGTTGACGCGTCTGAGATTGGGGCAGGGGCCGTTTTGTCTCAGATGAATTCTGATGGTTCCTTGATGAAACCGTGTGCCTTCTTTTCTCGGAAGTTTTCGCCTGCGGAACGCAATTATGATGTCGGCAATCGGGAGTTGTTGGCTATGAAGTGGGCATTTGAGGAGTGGCGATATTGGCTTGAGGGGGCCAAGTACCGTATTGTGGTCCTGACCGATCATAAGAATCTGATTTACCTCAAGTCTGCCAAACGGCTGAATCCTAGACAGGCTCGATGGTCCCTGTTTTTTTCCCGTTTTGATTTTGCTGTCTCGTACATTCCTGGTACTAAGAATGTTAAGGCGGATGCCCTCTCTAGGAGTTTTTTTCCTGTTTCCCCTGGGGTTCTTGAGCCGGTCGGCATTTTGAAGGAAGGGGTGATTCTTTCTACCATCTCCCCTGATTTGCGATGGGTTCTTCAGGAATTTCAGGCTGATAAGCCTGACCACTGTCCTGTGGGGAAACTGTTTGTTCCTGAGAGAAGGACTAGTAAAGTGATTTCTGAGGTTCATTGTTCTGTGTTGGCTGGCCATCCTGGGATTTTTGGTACCAGAGATTTGGTTAGTAGGTCCTTTTGGTGGCCTTCTTTGTCACGGGATGTGCGTTCTTTTGTGCAGTCCTGTCGGATTTGTGCGCAGGCTAAGCCTTGCTGTTCCCGCACTAGTGGGTTGCTTTTGCCATTGCCGGTCCCTGAGAGACCTTGGATGCATATTTCTATGGATTTTATTTCCGATCTTCCTGTTTTCCAAAGAATGTCGGTTATCTGAGTTGTCTGTGACCGATTTTCTAAGATGGTTCATTTGGTACCTTTGCCTAAATTGCCTTCTTCTTCTGATTTGGTTTCATTGTTTTTTCAGCATGTGGCGCGTTTGCATGGTATTCCGGAGAATATTGTGTCCGACCGAGGTTCCCAGTTTGTTTCCAGGTTTTGACGGGCCTTTTGTGCCAGGCTGGGCATTGATTTGTCTTTTTCCTCTGCATTTCATCCTCAGACAAATGGCCAGACTGAGCGAACTAATCAGACCTTGGAGACCTATTTGAGATGCTTTGTGTCTGCTGATCAGGATGATTGGGTGGCTATTTTGCCATCGACCGAGTTTGCCCTTAATAATCGGGCTAGTTCGGCTACTTTGGTTTTGCCTTTTTTTTGTAATTTTGGTTTTCATCCTCGTTATTCTTCTGGGCAGGTTGAGCCTTCTGACCTTCCTGGTGTGGATTCTGTGGTCGAAAGGTTGCAGCAGATTTGGGCTTATGTGGTGGACAATTTGGTGCTGTCTCAGGAGGAGGCTCAAAGTTTTGCTAACCGTCGTCGGTGTGTTGGTTCCCGGCTTCGGTTTGGTGATCTGGTTTGGTTATCTTCCCGTCATGTTCCTATGAAGGTTTCTTCCCCTAAGTTTAAGCCTCGATTTATTGGTCCTTATAGGATTTCTGAGATCATTAATCCGGTGTCCTTTCACCTGGCGCTTCCGGCCTCTTTTGCTATTCATAATGTCTTCCATAGATCTTTGTTGCGGAAATATGTGGAGCCCGTTGTTCCCTCTGTTGATCCTCCAGCCCCTGTATTGGTCGATGGGGAGTTGGAATATGTTGTTGAGAAGATTTTGGATTCTCGTTTTTCGAGGCGGAAGCTTCAGTACCTTGTCAAGTGGAAGGGTTATGGCCAGGAGGATAATTCTTGGGTTTCTGCCTCTGATGTCCATGCCATTGATTTGGTTCGTGCCTTTCATCGGGCTCATCCTGATCGGCCTGGGGGCTCTGGTGAGGGTTCGGTGACCCCTCCTCGGGGGGGGGGTACTGTTGTGAATTCAGCTTTTTGGCTCCCTCCGGTGGTTGTAGAGGGTAATGCAGTTGTGCCTGGACTGCAGGAGTGGACAGGTGTATCTACTAATTGCAAAACTGACTGGGGTATATAGCTTTGCAGGATCCTTTAGTCAGTGCCAGTTGTCCATTGTTCTGGAAGGATTCACTTCCCTGCTGGTCTCTCCTGTTTGCTGTGCTTTTCTACAAAGATAAGTCCTGGCTTGGTTTTTGCTGTCCACCTGCAGTGGACTTTATAGTTCTATGCATTTTCATGTTTTTGTTTTGTCCAGCTTAGTCTGTGAAGGATTTTTTGCAGCCTAGATTTTTCTCTGGAGATGCAGATATACCCCCCATGTCTTTAGTCAGATGTGGTGATCCGTATTTTCTGCGGTGGATATTTTCTAGTGTTTTATACTGACCGCATAGTACTCTGTTCTATTCTTTCTTTTTAGCTAGTATGGCCTCCTATGCTAAAATCTGATTTCATATCTGCGTATGTTTTTTCCCTCTCCTCTCACAGTCAATATTTGTGGGGGGCTATCTATCCTTTGGGGATTTTTTCTGAGGCAAGATAGGTTTCCTGTTTCTGTCTTTAGGGGTAGTTAGATCTTAGTCTGTGCCGAGGGGTCTAGGGAGTGTTAGGTACCCCCCACGGCTACTTCTAGTGGCGCTGCTATGTTCAGGGTTTGCGGTCAGTACAGGGACCACATTCTCCAGAGTCCGTCTCATGCTGCTCCTAGGCCACCAGATCATAACACCGGAAGTGCTGTCTGCACAGAGAAAAACACTTGCTCCTGTGGCCTCAGCCTACACTCTGCTCCTCCTGGATTCCCTGGGCTTCAACACCACCAGTTGTCGCCCGGAAGTGCTGTCTGCACAGAGAAAAACACTCGCTCCTGTGTTAGTGGGGTTCAGTAATGCCAGCTGCTCCCCTGCTATGTGTGCCGCAAAAACTAAAGTCTGCTACTCCTGCTTTCCCTGTGCGTAAACACTGCCAGTTGTTGCCCGGAAGTGCTGTCTGCTCAGAGAAAAACACTCGCTCCTGTGTTAGTAGGGTTCAGTAATGCCAGCTGCTCCCCTGCTGTGTAGCCGGCAATGTGTCCTGCGACAGCCATGCTGACACTACAACTGAAATGAAAGGGAACCTGTCCCCTCCCCCCCGACATTTGTATCTGAAAGAGCCACCTTGTGCATCAGTGATGCTGCACAAGGAAAAGGTGGCTCTTTTAGTTATGCTCCTTGCACACGGTTAAATTTCCTTTTTAATGAGACGCAACGCAGCCGTCATTTCTACCCCCTTGGTGCCAGGCGCTGCCTCCTCAGCATTGTTTGAATCTGTCCCATAGCCTGCGCTGTTATGTTCAACCTTGGCCATGCGCTGTTAGCGCTGCCCGTCTTCTGATATAATTTGGTGTCTGGTGAACTTTGCCTGTGCGGCTGTGCTGCCCGGGATCCCGCCTCGCAGTGTCTTCGGATTTAATCACACTGCGGGCCTGGGATTCATGGGCATGCGCAGTTCATATCTTCACCTCAGGCTCTCACTCATCTCCCTCCGCCTTCTTCACACTGTGCGCCATCAGCTGATCCCTAATAGTATGCCACGGCCGTGACGCCACACAGTCTGAATAAGCCGGAAGGAGGTGAGTGAGAGGCGAAGATATGCACTGCGCATGCCCATGATTCCCAGGCCCGCAGTGTGATTAAATCTGAAGACACTGTGAGGCGGGATCTTGGGCAGCACAGCCGCACAGGCACAGTCAGCCTGACACCAAATGTTGTCAGAATATGGGCAGCGCTAACTGCGCATGGCCAAGGTTGAACATAACAGCGCAGGCTAGGGGACAGATTCAAACAACGCTGAAGAGGCAGTGCACGGCACCAAGGGGTGGGAATGATGGCTGTGCTGCGTCCCATTATGAAGGAAAGTCCCACCTTTGGGACGTTTTCACAGTATCAGGGGACATATTTTATAAGTGTTTAGTTCTGCGTTTGCAAGGAGCATAATTAAAGAGCCACCTTTTCTTTGTGCAGCATTATTGCTGCACAAGGTGGCTCTTTCAGTTTCAAACGCCTGGGGGGGTTAAAGGTTCCCTTTCAACTTGCTTCAATTAGGCCTCAACCTACACTGTCCTTCTCCTGCATTCCCGGGGCTCCAACACCGACAGTTGTTGCCAAGAAGTGCTGTCTGCACAGTCAACACTTGCTGCCGTGTTATTGGGGTTCAGTAACGCCAGCTGTTCCCCTGCTGTGTATCCAGCAACTAGGGTTGAGCGACTTTTACTTTTATAGGATCGAGTCGGGTTTCACGAAACCTGACTTTTTCAAAAGTCGGGTCGAGTGAAATCGGCCGATCCTATAAAAAAGTCGGGGTCGGGGTCGGCCGAAACTCGAAACCCAATGCAGTGCATTGGGTTTCCAATGGTTCCCAGGGTCTGAAGGAGAGTAAACTCTCCTTCAGGCCCTGCGATCCATTTTTAAGTGTAAAATAAAGAATTAAAACAAAAAATATCGCTATACTCACCCTTTGACGTGCCCTGGTACTAAAGGGGAACCTTCCTTCCTTCGAATCAGCGCTTGCAGGACCTTGCGGGGACCTAATAGGAATATACTCACCCTCGGACGCGCCCTGCTTCTTTCCGGCAGCCTTCCTTCCTAAGAATCAGCGCTTGCAGGACCTTGCGTGACGTCGCGGTGACGTCGCGGCTTGTGATTGGTCGCGCGAGCGGTCACATGGGCGGCCGCGCGACCAATCACAAGCTGCGACGTCACCGTGACGTCACCGCAAGGTCCTGCAAGCGCTGATTCGAAGGAAGGAAGGTTCCCGGTTAGTACCAGGGCGCGTCAGAGGGTGAGTATAGCGATATTTTTATTTTAATTCTTTATTTTACACTTAAATATGGATTCCGATACCGATTTCTGATATTGCAAACATATCGGAACTCAGGATTGGAATTCCGATACCAGATTCAGAAGATCGCCGACTTCATGGCCGACCCCACACAGGGGTCGGGTCGGGTTTCATGAAACCCGACTTTGCCAAAAGTCGGCGACTTCTGAAAGTGGCCGACCCGTTTCGCTCAACCCTACCAGCAACATGTCCTGCGACCGCCACGCAGACACAACAACAGATATTAAACTGCCTCCAGTGCAGGCCTTGGCCTACACTCTGCTCCTCTTGGCTTCCCTGGGCTCCAATAATGCCAGTTGGTACTCAGAAGTGCTGGCTGCACAGAGAAAAACACTCACTCATGTGTCAGTGGGGTCAATAACGCCAGCTGTTCCCCTGCTGTGTTGCCGGCAACGTGTCCTGTGACCGCCACGCAAACACAACAACAGACATTAAACTGCCTCCAGTGCAGGCCTCGACCTACACTCTGCTTCTCCTGGATTCCCTGGGCTCCAATACCGCCAGTTGGTGCTCGGAAGTACTGGCTGCACAGAGAAAAACATTTGCCACTGTGTCAGTGGGGTTCAGTAACGCCAGCTGTTCCCCTGCTGTGTAGTCGGCAATGTGTCCTGCGACCACCATGCAGACACAACAACAGACATTAAACTGCCTCCAGTGAAGGCCTTGGCCTACACTCTGCTCCTCCTGGATTCCCTGGGCTCCAATACTGCCAGTTGGTGCTCGGAAGTGCTGGCTGCACAGAGAAAAGCACTCGCCAATGTGTCAGTAGGGTTCAGTAACGCCAGCTGTTCCCCTGCTGTGTATCCGGCAAAGTGTCCTGCGACCACCACGCAAACACAACAACAGATATTAAACTGCCTCCAGTGCAGGCCTCGGCCCACACTTTGCTCCTCCTGGATTCTCTGGGCTCCAATACTGCCAGTTGGTGCTCGGAAGTGCTGGCTGCACAGAGAAAAACATTCGCCACTGTGTCAGTGGGGTTCAGTAATGCCAGCTGTTCCCCTGCTGTGTAGCCGGCAACATGTCCTGCGACTGCCAAGCACACACAACAACAGATATTAATTTGCCTCCAGTGCAGGCCTTGGCCTACACTCTGCTCCTCCTGGATTCCCTGGGCTCCAATACTGCCAGTTGGTGCTCGGAAGTGCTGGCTGCACAGAGAAAAGCACTCGCCACTGTGGCAGTGGGGTTCAGTAACATCAGCTGTTCCCCTGCTGTGTGGTCGGCAATGTGTCCTGTGACCGCCACGCTGACCCAACAACAGACATTAAACTGCCTCCAGTGCAGGCCTTGACCTACACTCTGCTCATCCTGGATTCCCTGGGCTCCAGAACCGCCAGTTGGTGCTCAGAAGTGCTGGCTGCACAGCAAAAAACACTCGCCACTGTGTCAGTGGGGTTCAGTGACGTCAGCTGTTCCCCTGCTGTGTAGCTGGCAATGTGTCCTGCGACCACCGCGCTGACACAACAACAGACATTAAACTGCCTCCAGTGCAGGCCTCGGCCTATACTCTGCTCCTCCTGGATTCCCTGGGCTCCAATACTGCCAGTTGGTGCTCGGAAGTGGTGGCTGCACAGAGAAAAACACTTCCTCATGTGTCAGTGGGGTTCAGTAAAGCCAGCTGTTCCCCTGCTGTATAGCCGGCAATGTGTCCTGCGAAAGCTACGCAGACACAACAACAGAAATTAAACTGCTTCCAGTGCAGGCCTCGGACTACACATTGCTCCTCCTGGATTCCCTGACCTCCAATACCGCCAGTTGGTGCTCGGAAGTGGTGGCTGCACAGAGAAAAACACTTCCTCATGAGTCAGTGGGGTTCAGTAACACCAGCTGATCCCCTGCTGTGTGGCCGGCAATGTGTCCTGCGACCACCACGCAGACACCACAACAGACATTAAACTGCCTCCAGTGCAGGCCTCGGCCTACACTCTGCTCCTCCTGGATTTCTTGGGCTCCAATACCACCAGTTGGTGCTCGGAAGTGCTGGCTGCACAGAGAAAAACACTCGCTCATGTGTCAGTGAGGTTCAGTAATGCCAGCTGTTCCCCCGCTGTGTAGCCAGCAATGTGTCCTGCGACCGCCACGCAGACATAACAACAGATATTAAACTGCCTCCAGTGCAGGCCTCGGGCTACAGTCTGCTTCTCCTGGATTCCCTGGGCTCCAATACCACAGTTGGTCCTCCAAGAGAAAGGAATACCTCAATCACACTCAATATGGAACACCAGGGATTACCCAGACCAGAGATAATTACCAATATATCTTTTTTATTATTGATTTATACTCACATGACAGTACATAAAATATTTAATAATAAAAAAATATAATAAAAACCAAATAGGTTTGTGCATACAGCAGAACTACTAAGAATAGTATATTTAATAGGCTCACCCACTATTGCACAATGTGTCCCAGTTCATATTGTATAAACAATATAAAGTGCATAAAAAATATATACATGTGTAAAACACAAAAACAAAATAGACACTCTCGTATCCTCATGCAATCATAAAATATAGGGAGATTTCTCCTTCTCCTTAGGTTCTTTTATAGCCTTGAATCCACTCATTCATACCTTATAGAATACTATAGAATACAAGCCGTCATGGTATAGTTAGATGGGTTGGTTATTTAATGGGGTATTTGTATTAGTCCCATTCTATTTGGTGCTGTATTAGGATATGTAGTGTCAGACGTTTGTCTGCACTTGTGGGTCCTCCTATACTGCGCTCCGGGTGGAGCGCATGCGCGGTCTGTGATCCGGGATCTGAGGTACCGCGTCCCCGTGTCCTAGGCAACGTCGGGCACATAGTCCCGTACATCCGGTCACGTGGGGCGCGGCCGCGGACTTCCGGGTCCTCCTGACCGCGCACGCGCCGACCATACACTTAGGGGCGCAGACGATAGGAGGACGCACACTATAAGAGAGCGTCCCGGACCGCTTTGTGACACCCCCTGACGAAGGAGAATTGTCCGAAACGCGCGTCGGGGTGCGTTACAGCGGAACCCAGCCACTGAATAAGGTATATACCGGCACAATATTTGAATTTGTCCCATTTGTTCATCTTGCACTATCTTTGCACATTGTTGAGCTCGGTGCTCATTGAGAGTGGGTATCAGTACACTGCAGCACTTTATTTAATGCACTTGGCACATTATATTTTGGCAGAGTTCTCTCCCTATATTTTATGATTGCATGAGGATACGAGAGTGTCTATTTTGTTTTTGTGTTTTACACATGTATATATTTTTTATGCACTTTATATTGTTTATACAATATGAACTGGGACACATTGTGCAATAGTGGGTGAGCCTATTAAATATACTATTCTTAGTAGTTCTGCTGTACGCACAAACCTATTTGGTTTTTATTATATTTTTTTATTATTAAATATTTTATGTACTGTCATGTGAGTATAAATCAATAATAAAAAAGATATATTGGTAATTATCTCTGGTCTGGGTAATCCCTGGTGTTCCATATTGAGTGTGATTGAGGTATTCCTTTCTCTTGGTGGTAGTAGTCACCGTTTTTACACAGAGTGCTGATGTGATATATTTTCTCAAGTATTGAGTATATATGAATATATATTTGGTAAATTAAATTATATATATATATATATATATATCACTACGCGGCAAATCTGTGTCTTTACACAGTTGGTCCTCGAAGTACTGGCTGCACAGAGAAAAACACTCGCTCATGTGTCAGTGGGGTTTAGTAATGCCAGCTGTTCCCCTGCTGTGTAGCCGGCAACGTGTCCTGCGACCGCAATGCAGACACAACAACAGACATTAAACTGCCTCCAGTGCAGGCCTCGGGCTACAGTCTGCTCCTTCTGGATTCCCTGGGCTCCAATACTGCCAGTTGGTGCTCGGAAATGCTTGCTGTACACAGAAAAACATTTGCCACTGTGTCAGTGGGGTTCAGTAACATCAGCTGTTCCCCTGCTGTGTAGCTGGCAATGTGTCCTGCGACCGCCACGCTGACACAAGGCGTTTGCATCTAAAGGCTCCGGGACAGATTCAAACAATGCTGAGGAGGCGGCACACGGCACCAAGGGGGTGTGAATGACTGCTGTGCTGCATCTCATTAAGAACGAAAGTCCCGCCTCCGGGACGGTTTCAGGGTATGAGGGGACACATTTTATAAGTGTTAACTTCAGCGTGTACAAGGAGCATAATGAAAAAAGGCACCTTTTAATTGTGCAGCACTAGTGCAGCACAAGGAGGCTCCTTTAGTTGCAAACACCTTTGGGGGTTAAAGGTTCCCTTTAAACTGGCTCCAATTAGGCCTCAGCCTATACTCTGCTTCTCCTCGATTCCCTGGGCTCCAACAATGCCAGTTGCTGCTCAGAAGTGTCTTTGTCACGGGTAGTTCCTCCTGCCCATCCTGGTTCCAGTACCGTCAGCTGGTTCCGGGCAGAGCCCTTGGCTTAGGTGCCTCCTTCTGGGTATCCGAGTTCCACAACGTCAGGTGGTCCTTGGTAGTGCTTTCTGGCATGGGTAGCTCCTGCTTAGTAACCGGGTTTTAGTAACGTCAGCTGGTCCTGGGTAGTTCCATTGGCTCTTGTACCTTAGGCTAGCTATCCGGGTTCCAGTACCGTCAGCTGGTTCTCAGCGTGTCTTGTGCTCTTGTACCTTCTGCTCCCCATCCTGGTTCCAGTACCGTCAGCTGGTTCTGGGCAGAGTCTTTGGCTTAGGTGCCTCCTTCTGGGTATCCGAGTTCCAGCAACGTCAGGTGGTCCTTCTTAGTGCTTTCTGGCACGGGTACCTCCTGCTTAGTAAACGGGTTCCAGTAACGTCAGCTGGTCCTCGGTTGTTCCATTGGCTCTTGTACCTTTGGCTAGGCATCCGGGTTCCGGTACTGTCTGCTGGTTCTCGGCAGTGTCTTTTGCTCTTGTACCTTCTGCTACATTTCCAAGTTCAAGACCCTAAAGATGATGACCCTGAAGACCGAGAAGCAGATGAACAAGAACCTGCAGAACAAAAAGCAGAAGAACATTAGACATAAGACTAAAAATCAGAGCAAAAGATATTATCTAAATTAAAAGCAGAAGAAGACTAAGCAGTGTATGGGGGTGAGTCCATTCCTCCTCGTGGTGCCCCTGGAAAAAACCTGCTGCAGGCCAAACTGAACGCGGACAAATCCTGTTGTAAATCTTTTGTGACAGGCAGAACAGAAGGTGTAATCTTCAAACTTTTATAGATACAAACTACAGGAAGGCCTGGCTGTCACAAATAAGAATATGATGAAGAAGAAGAAGATGAAGAAGTTGATTATTAAGAATAATAGTTGAAGAAAAAGAATATGAAGAATGTAAAAAAAAAATAATAATACGAAGAAGGTGAAGAAGAAGAAAATGAATAAGGTGAAGGAGAATTTGATGGAAAAGATGATGCTGCGGAGTATGATGAAGAAGAAAGTATGGGAGAAGTTAAAAAGAAGGTGAACCGCATGGAAGTAGTGAAACATAAATATCTGACTAAATATAAAAAATCGTAACATGGTCAATAGCTTTGTAACTCCGAATGTCTTAAAAAACAATTAATTCCTGCTACTCCATTTGATTGGGCTAAACTTCTATGCCTTTAATGTCTCCTTCACCTCCCCCAATACATCCTACATTATTCTTTGTTGTTTTCCTTCATGGAGAATTAACCTACAAGGAAAGAAAGGGTTTATTTTAATTCCGATATTTTGGTCCCACTGACTTGCATTGGTATCGGGTATCGGTATCGGCGATATCCGATATTTTTTGAATATTGGCCGATCCAATCCGATACCGATACTTTTGAATATCGGAAGGTACCGCTCAACAGTATTCATGACTATTCTCCACCTCATCAGACATGAATTGGCATTCCTCAACGTGGCTTTGTCCTGCCTGTGGGTGCTCAAATGTTTGTGCATCAGTGCACTCCACCTCCTCATGACGCTCTTTAATGGTGCACATTGACAAGCCAGAATAATTACAAATACATAAACAGTTCCTCGAAGTGGTCAGCGTTGAAGTCACATATCTCCTAGGACTCTTGATGGGGGAAGGAAGAAGGACCAGGTTGAGGACTGTGAGGCCAAGCGTTTTGGCAACTGAGAATAGACCATGTGGAAGACTTTGTGGTGCTGCTTATCACTGGTGCCTTTGTCTGCTATCCAACCCACACCATACTTGCACTTATAAAACCAAAAACACATGGGCCACCTGCATAGCGAACAAGTCTGTAGGAACCTGTTCACACCACCAAAGAACTTGAAAACACAAAAGCGCACAGAGAGGTCAAAAAATACTCTGTTGTAAAAAAGTCACAGTAAATAAGCAAGTGCTAGTCAAAAAATGAAAAAATACAGGGTATTTAGTTAATACATTTTTTTGCAAAAAAGAGGATGTTAAGCTGCTCTACCAATCGCCAAGGTATACCCATAATAGAGCAGTCCTGTCTAATGTATATAGTCCCTATCTGATGTATTTAAAAACCTGATCATCTGTATAGTACCTGTATGAACAGGGCTCAGAGAGAAAATATCCACGTTGAACATGCGAGATGGAACAGCTACAATGCAAATGACCCACAGAGGAGTGGTGAACTCCCCAGTCTTGTAGAAACAAGAGAACAATTATAAAACCAAAAACACATGGGCCACCTGCATAGCGAACAAGTCTGTAGGAACCTGTTCACACCACCAAAGAACTTGAAAACAAAAAAACGCACAAAGAGGTAAAAAAATACTCTGTTGTAAAAAAGTCACAGTAAATAAGCAAGTGCTAGTCAAAAAATGAAAAAATACAGAGTATTTAGTTAATACGTTTTTTTTGCAAAAAAAGTATGTTAAGCTGCTCCACCAATCGCCAAGGTATACCCATAATAGAGCAGTCCTGTCTAATGTATATAGTCCCTATCTGATGTATTTAAAAACCTGATCATCTGTATAGTACCTGTATGAACAGGGCTCAGAGAGAAAATATCCACGTTAACATGCGAGATGGAACAGCGACAATGCAAATGACCCACAGAGGAGTGGTGAACTCCCCAGTCTTGTAGAAACAAGAGAACAATTATAAAACCAAAAACACATGGTTCCTACAGACTTGTTCGCTATGCAGGTGGCCCATGTGTTTTTGGTTTTATAATTGTTTGTTCAGAAATAAGCTTTATTACAGACGGCAACAACAGACTCATGAAAATTACAGGTAAATAGTCATGTTTGGGTATCTCAGCAGACTTTGCGCCAGTCGCATAACTGCTAGATAGAGATACGCTATCTATAAATCCAACAGAAAATTAGTATTTTTTTTTATTATCGCCTTTCTGACACACACCAACAGCAAAGTAAGGAAAATTATTGCAACTCATACATAGTGACATTTGAGTATATCTGCAACCTTTGCAGAAGTCGCACAAATGCTAGATTAAGATATGCTATTAATTTAACCAATAGAAAATTTGTAGTTTTTTACCACCTGACTGACACATGCCAACAGCAGATTAAGGAAAATTATTGGCATTGGTAGAATGTGACATTTGCATATCTTTGCTGGCTTTGCGCCAGTTGCACAACTTCGAGATAAAGATATGCTATTTATTTAACCAATACAAAATTAGTATTTTTTATATCGCCATTCTGACACATGGCAACAGCAAAGTAAGGAAAATTATTAGCGCTGGTAAATTGTGTATTTTGCATATCTCTGTAGGCTTTGCAGAAGTCGCACAACAGCTTGATAAAGAATCGTTATTTATTTAACCAATATAATTTTTTTGTTTTTGTATATCCGCTTTATGACACATGCCAACAGCAGACTCTGGGAATATTACTGGAAAATAGTGAAGTTTGCATAGATCAGCAGGTTTAGCGTCAATCGCACAAATGATAGATAAATAGTAGCTATTTCAGCAATAGGCGCGGAATATTTTAAGCAATTAGCTTTTAAAAACCATTTTCACTATATTGTGGCACTGAAGAATATTATTTAGCTGTAAAAATGTTTTTTTTTACATGCTGGTACACAGGAATATCATGTAGCTCCAAAAGATATGTTTCGTATATTAGGTAAGTAATATTATTTTGTTCTAAAAAGAGCTGCTTTGTATATTATGGTAGTGGATGAAACCTTGCCTATCTCTCCCTAATCCAACAGTCTGTTCCTACACTATATAACACAATGTGAAGTATCAGAGCTCTGCAGCATGTACTTGCAATGATAACACCCAAGTGCCTGCCTTTCCCTCGTATTAAATCTCTCCCTACGATATCTCCACCTAACAGTAAACTAATCTTCGCTCTCCATAGCTCTTAAAAGAGCTTTTTGTAATCACAAACTCTCCCTATATGCTGCTTTCACTCCCCCTACCATCACACTATGTTCTCCTACACTGTTTTCGCATGCAATATGAGCAAGATGGCGCCAATAGGGAGTAAATATCCATTATTATGCTGTAAGGCCAGCCAATAACAGTAATTCCACATCAAAGATGGCGCTGGCATTACTGGGATTGGAAAGCAAGAATAGTATGTTCATTGGCTGCAAATAAAGTGACAAACATGCTGGAAGGGTCACTCGAAAATACCGAGGCGAATAGTAAATGAATCACCGAGTAACAATTAGCCCAAAGATAGTATTATCCATGCAAGTAATGGATAATACAGAATGTGTTCACTCATCACTAGCAGTGACATAATCGAGGTTACAGCAGATCACTGAGACTACGTTTCAGCTGGGCCAATGAGCTGGGGTGAGTTTGATGAGATTACGACTAGCACAGTGAGAAAAAGTCTCATGGTGCAGAGGTGAATTTACTGCAATACACTGGGAGAATTTCACTGCAGTGAATTTGAACTGCCGTGAACTCGCCTCTGCACTGTGTGACTTTTTCTCACCGTGCTAGCGGATTTCACACTGAGGTTACCACAGTTCATTTGCATGGATGGGAGCGCAGCTTCAGTAACTGGTTGGTAACCTCGTTGATGTCACCACTTATCACTGATGCTGTACTCGCAGCATCTCATTTCCCAGTGGGTCTCAGCCTGGATGGTTGCATCTTGGCACTTTCCAGGTTGAAAACTGGTTTTGCTCCAGACATGGATGGGACAGAATGATGACAGGTGGGGGATATTGCTGTTTGTATTTTGTTAGGTGAGTATAACTGTGTTTATTATTTTTAAATAAAAAAGTAAAAGTTTGTTTTGTTTTATTTCAAAAAGGACTTTATTCTTGCTGTGTCTTTATTTACCATACAACTGTAGGATTAATAATGGATAGGTTTATTATAGTCATTTTCTAAAAAATCCGAGTCTGTGTTCGTTGTTTGTGCCCGAAGAGTAGATGTCTGGTACGGAAGGCAAACTTTACTCTTCTGCTTCACCCATCTTTAGTTATTAAGAATTAAGAGGTCCCCACTTGGATTTTTTAAATTATTTAAATCACCCAGATTTTTTTATTACAGAAGGCAAAAGTTTTGGTGGAATGGGCGTTAGATGAGTTTAACTGTGTTTTTTTTTTAGTTTTAAATAAAAATGGAAAAGTTTGTTTTGTTGTATTTCAAATAAAGGACTTAATTCTAGCTGTGTGTGTATTTCCAATATAACTATAGAATGTCTTATAGGTGTTTTATAGATGCCTCTCCATTACTAATAGAGATGAGCGAATATGTTCGAAAAACGATGGCCAAACACAAATTCGGCACAAATATCATACAATCAGATTCGTGATCGGTAAAATGAGCATTTTTCTTAAAATCGGAAAAAAGTCGGTAACATTAGGTAAAAGGTAGAATAGAAGCCGGCATTTCATGTGCCGCGTTCAGTAAAATCACAGCGTGACAGGATAGAATAGAATAGATAGAAAAGATACAGTGGGTATAGAAAGAATTCAGACCCCTTTTAATTTTTCACTTTGTTTCATTGCAGCCATTTGGTAATTTCAAAAAAGTTCATTTTTTTTCTCATTAATGTACACTCTGCATCCAATCTTGTCTGAAAAAAAGAGAAATGTAGTAATTTTTGCAAATTTAATAAAAAAAGAAGACCAGAAATATCACATGGCCCTAAGTATTCAGACCCTTTGCTCAGTATTGAGTAGAAGCACCTTTTTGAGTTAATACAGCCATGAGTCTTCTTGGGAATGATGCAACAAGTTTTTCGCACCTGGATTTGGGGTTCCTCTGCCATTCTTCCTTGCAGATCCTCTCCAGTTATGTCAGGTTGGATTAATCAACGTTAGTGGACAGCCATTTTTAACCTCAACCTGAAAAGGAAGAGAAACATCCAGTTGATGCAACACAGGGGCAGAAGTAAATCGGCGTTTAAGCTCCTGAAAGGCCTCAACAGCCTCAGAGGACCTATTAGTCACATCAGCGCCTTTCTTCGTCAAATCGGTCAGGGGTTTAACCACACTAGAGAAGTTGGCAATGAAACGGCGATAAAAATTAGCAAAGCCCAAAAATTTCTGAAGGCTCTTCACAGATGTGGGTTGAATCCAGTCATGAATGGCTTGGACCTTAACAGGATCCATTTCTATAGACGAAGGAGAAAAAATAGACCCCAAAAAAGAGACCTTCTGAACTCCAAATAGGCACTTAGACCCCTTCACAAATAGAACATTATCACGAAGGATCTGGAATGCCATCCTGACCTGCTTCACATGAGACTCCCAATCATCGGAAAAAATCTAAATATCATCCAAATACACAATCAAGAATTTGTCAAGATAATTGCGGAAAATATCATGCATGAAGGACTGGAACACAGATGGAGCATTAGAGAGCCCAAATGGCATCACAAGGTATTCAAAATGGCCTTTGGGCATATTAAATGCAGTCTTCCATTCGTCACCCTGTTTAATACGAACAAGATTATATGCCCCTCGAAGGTCAATCTTGGTAAACCAACTAGCCCCCTTAACCCTAGCAAACAAATCAGAGAGCAAAGGTAAAGGGTATTGGAATTTGACCGTGATCTTATTAAGAAGGCGATAATCAATACAGGGTCTTAAGGAGCCATCCTTCTTGGCAACAAAAAAGAATCCCGCTCCCAATGGTGACGAAGACGGCCGAATATGCCCCTTCTCTAAAGACTCCTTAACATAGCTCCACATGTCGGCATGCTCTGGCACAGACAGGTTGAAAAGTCGGCCCTTTGGGAACTTACAGCCAGGAATCAAGTCAATAGCACAATCACAGTCCCTATGTGGAGGAAGGGAACTGGACTTGGGCTCATCGAAGACATCCTGGAAATCTAACAAAAATTCAGGAACATCAGAAGAGGGGGAAGAGGAAATTGACATCAAAGGAACGTCACTATGTACCCCTTGACAACCCCAACTAGTCACAGACATTGATTTCCAATCCAGTACTGGATTGTGTACTTGTAACCATGTAAAACCCAGTACAACAACATCATGTAAATTATGCAACACCAGAAAATGGCAATCTTCCTGATGTGCAGGAGCCGTGTACATAGTCATCTGCGTCCAGTACTGAGGTTTATTCTTGGCCAATGGTCTAGCATCAATACCCCTCAAGGGTATGGGACTCTGCAAAGGCTGCAAAGAAAAACCACAGCGCCTAGCGAATTCTAAGTCCATTAAGTTCAGAGCAGCGCCTGAATCCACAAATGCCATGACAGAAAAAGATGACAATGAGCAAATCAGGGTCACAGACAGGAGAAACTTAGGCTGCACAGTACTAATGGTAACAGATCTAGCGACCCTCTTAATTTGCTTAGGGCAATCAGAAATAGTATGAGCAGAATCACCACAGTAAAAACACAGCCCATTCTGACGTCTGTATCCCCTCTGTTCCGCTCTAGTCAAAATCCTATCACACTCCATGGGCTCAGGACTTTGCTCAGAGGACACTGCCATATGGTGCAGCACTTTGCGTTCACTCAGGCGCCGATCAATCTGAATGGCCAGAGACATAGATTCGCTCAACCCAACAGGCGTGGGAAACCCCACCATAACATCTTTAAGGGCTTCAGAAAGACCTTTTCTGAAAATTGCTGCCAGAGCCTCCTCATTCCATTTAGTGAGCACAGACCATTTTCTAAATTTCTGGCAGTATAATTCTGCCGCTTCCTGACCCTGACACAGGGCCAACAGTGTTTTCTCAGCATGCTCTACAGAGTTAGGTTCGTCATACAATAATCCGAGCGATTGAAAAGATGCATCTACATTAAGCAATGCCGGATTCCCTGACTCAAGTGAGAATGCCCAGTCCTGAGTGTTGCCACGCAGAAGAGAAATAACTATCTTTTCTTGCTGAATGGGGTCACCAGAGGAACGGGGTGTCAGAGCAAAAAACAATTTGCAATTATTTTTAAAGTTCAAAAACTTAGATCTATCCCCGTAAAACAAATCCGGAGTAGGAATTCTAGACTCTAAGGCCGGAGTCTGAACCACATAATCTTGAATACTCTGTACTCTTGCAGCAAGCTGATCCACACGAGAAAACAAACCCTGAACATCCATGCCTGCATCCAAATCCCGAATCACCCAGAGATCAAGAGGAAGGAAAAAGACAAAACAAACTAAAGAAAAAAAAATGGCTCAGAACTCTTTTTCTCTTCCTTCTTTTGAGAGGCATTCAGCTCATTTTTGGCCAGTTGTACTGTTATGATCTGGTGATTAAGGAGCGACATGCGTCTAGCTCTGAGCAGGTGGCAACTATACTGACCGCAGTATCTCCACACCTGACTAAAGGTGTGGAGGGCAAACTCTGCTGCCCAGAGCTTCCAGCTTAGCTGAATAGATCCATACTGAAAAGCTGGACAAATGAACAAAAACAAAGAAAGTGCTGAACAACCAGTCCACAACAAGAGAACCGCAAAAGGACAAGAAAGGACTTTGCTTTGATGAACTGGTCAGAGTGTCAGGAAAGTCCTAAGAGCAATGACTCCAGGCAGGAACAATTGACAACTGGCATTGAATGAGGGATAAGGCCAGGCTAATATAGCCGAACCAGAAAGACGATCAGTGAAAACAGCTGCTGAAGCTAAATCCAAGAAGCAGCCATACCACTAAAAACCACAGGAGGGAGCCAAAGAGCAGAACTCACAAAAATGCTACTTACAACCACCGGAGGGAGCCCAAGAGCGGAATTCACAACAGGCCACTCTGCCATAAAAGCCCAACTGGTGGAGGTCTGTAGAGATAGTTGACTTTGTGATACTTTCTCCCATCTCCCTTTTGCATCTCTGGAGCTCAGCTACAGTGATCTTGGGGTTCTTCTTTACCTCTCTCACCAAGGCTCTTCTCCAATGATTGCTAAATTTGGCCTGATGGCCAGGTCTAGGAATACTTTTGGTGGTCCCAAACTTCTTCCATTTAAGGATTATAGAGGCCACTGTGCTCTTAGGAACCTTGAGTACTGCAGAAACTCTGTTGTAACCTTGGCCAGATCTGTACCTTGCCACAATTCTGTCTCTGGGCTCCTTGGCCAATTCCTTTGACCTCATGATTCTCATTTGGTCTGACATGCACTGTGAGCTGTGAGGTCTGTGAGTGCACACACAGCACCCCCTGGCTGTGACATTGGTCACTGCACCACACTATATAAGTGTGGTGCAGTGACCAATGTCACAGCCAGGGGGTGCTGTGTGTGCACTTCAAGATGCACTTGGAGACATAATTGTGATGAAACAATTACTTGCAGTGTGATTAATGGGCGGTTTGTATCGCAGAGGAGGGTGGCCCTGTGAGGGAAGCCTCGGTATGATTTGCTCAAGCAGATCTACTGCTGAGGGTTTTTTGTTCACATTGGGAAGGCTTCCAGGTGATTGGAGAAATGGGTGGGTCCAGTCACCTACAAACCCACCCAAAGAGGCGTGTCTGAACACGTAAGATGGTTTGTGTGCAAGGACCTGTGGTGATGTCACACTCACCTGACTGGCCATGTGACAGGTACATGGGAGGTGTGTGTAGCACATGGAGATTGAGTGTTTGGGAGCCTGCAAAGGGGGGACAGACTTCCATGTGTCCTGTCTGGACACTGCAGAGTGGCCTGTGTGCTGTAGGTCTTGGACGATCGGTGTTGGAAACTCCTGGGAGTGGAGTCGTCCTGGAAGCACCTAGAGACCGTGGACCTGGACAATCTGTGTTGAGGACCTGGGACTGATGTGAAGTCAGCGGGAGGAGTGGAACTCCTCTAAGGTAACCCCGGACAAGGGGATTATCATATACAGCAAAGAAGTTTATCTGCTGCATGAACAGACTGGTGGTCGTGATTAGTTCATGGACTTAATGAAATAGACTGTATGTCATGTGGTTTATGAAGTTTAACCCCTTCACGTCAGCTGGCAGATCCCCTGCTTTGAGGTGGGCTCCGGCGGTGAGCCCACCTCAAAGCCGCGACATGTCAGCTGTTTTGTACAGCTGACATGTGAGCGCAATGAGCGCGAGCATAATCGCGATCCGCCCGTGCCCATTAACTAGTTAAATGCCGCCGTCAAGCGCTGACAGCGGCATTTAACTAGCGCTCCTGGCCGCGCGGCCGGAGGTACTCGCACTGCGGACCCCCGTCACATGATCGGGGGTCAGCAGTGCATCGCCATAACAACCAGAGGTCTCCTTGAGACCTCTATGGTTGTTGATGGCCGATTGCTTTGAGCGCCACCCTGTGGTCGGAGTTCAAAGCAACCCTGCATTTCTGCTACATAGAGGTGATCTGTACTTCACCTCTATGTAGCAGAGCCGATCGAGTTATGCATGCTCAAATCACCCCCCTTTCGCCCCAATCAAAATAAAACAAAAAAAAATCAAACATACACATATTTGGTATCGCCGCGTTCAGAATCGCCAGATCTATCAACCTGACCGCTAAATGACGTAGCGAGAAAAAAAATCAAAACGCCAAAATTACGTTTTTTTGGTCGCCGCGACATTGCATTAAAATGCAATAACGGGCGATCAAAAGAACGTATCTACACCAAAATGGTATCATTAAAAACGCCAGCTCGGCACACAAAAAATAAGCCCTCACCTGACCCCAGATCACGAAAATTGGAGACGCTACGGGTATCGGAAAATCGCGCTTTTTTTTTTTTTTTAAGCAAAATTTGGATTTTTTTTTCACCACTTAGATAAAAAATAACCTAGACATGTTTAGTGTCTATGAACTCGTAATGACATGGAGAATCATAATGGCAGGTTAGTTTTAGCATTTAGTGAACCTAGCAAAAAAGCCAAACAAAAAACAAGTGTGAGATTGCACTTTTTTTGCAATTTCATCACACTTGGAATTTTTTTCCCGTTTTCTATTACATGGCATGGTAAAATCAATGGTATCGTTCAAAAGTACATCTCGTCCCGCAAAACCTAAGCCCTCACATGGCCATATTGACGGAAAAACAAAAAAGTTATGGCTCTGGGAAGGAGGGGAGCAAAAAACGAAAATGAAAAGGCGGAAAAAGCTCCGGGGGTGAAGGGGTTAATAAACCGGATTTGACTACATATATGTGAGGTACCGTGCCTGAGTGCTTGAGTCCTATGCCAAGCGAGTGTCCCCCAACACACTCAGGTAGCGTATCCCCACAATAGACAGTTGTGGCCTTTCCAAATCAAGTCCTATCAGTTTAATTAAACATAGCTGGACTCCAATGAAAGAGTAGAACCAGCTCAAGGAGGATCACAGGGAAATGGACAACATTTGACATCTGAGCAAAGGATATGAATACTTATGACCATGGGATATTTCAGTTTTTCTTTTTTAATAAATTTGCAAAAATTTCTACATTTCTGTTTTTTTTCAGTCAAGATGGGTTGCAGAATGTTCATTAACATGAAAAAAAAAGACCTTTTTAGAATTTACCAAATGGCTGCAGTGAAGCAAAGAGTGAAAAGTTTTAAAGGGTCTGAATACTTTCTGTACCCACTTTTTATATGTATATATATTAGATAGATAGATGGATACAAAAAAGAAAATACAGCAATTCATCTGCCATGTATTGTAAAATCAATGCAGGAGCCAGCAGGATAAAAGAGATGAATTATATACAGTAAATACAAATAGAAGAGGTAGATATACAGATGTCTGTGACATGCATTTAATTAATGAAAGATTGTTTTGGTTTTTTTTAAATGGTATGGGCTCCCGCGCAATTCTTGTAACCAGCAGTGGGAAAGCTGACAGCTGGAGGCCGATGTTTATAACCTGGAAGAGGGCAATACCAATGGAGTTTCCCAGACTATTAATATCAGCCCACAACTGTATATTTAGCTTTTACTGGCTATTAAAATGGGGGACCCTAAAAAAATGATGTAGGGTTCCTTAAAAATTAATAACCAGCAAAGTCTATGCTGACAGTTGGGGGCTGATATTATTAGCCTAGGAAGGAACCATAGATACTTCCCCTCCAGGCTAAAAACATCAGCTCTCAGCCACCCTAGAAAAGGTGCATCTCTAAGATGAACCAATTCTGGCACTTGACCTCGCTTTTCCCACTTGCCCTGTAGCGGTGGCAAGTGGGGTGATAGTTGAGGGGGTTTATGTCAACTTTTTATTTTCAACTGACATCAAGCCAGGAGGTTAGTAATAGAGAGGTGTCAATAAGACATCCCCTTTACTAACCCCATAGTCACATTGTGTGAAGAGAATTGTATGAAAACACAGAAATCCAGAAAAAAAGTCATTTAATTGAAAGAAAGACACATACTCCTTTAATAATCATAATTAAACCATACTTATGACCTCGCATATTCCCCGATGCTCTCATCATCAACAAAAGAGGTAAAAAAACAAACAACAATATTCCTCACCTTTCCACAGAGATGCTATTAATCCATTTATCCCATGATGGGTCTAGCTCTGCTATATCTAGATGGAAGGCTGCATGGTTGCATGATGCAATCATGCAGCCTGTCATCCAGTAGACACCAAGCACCGTGTGCTCTGTGTCTGCCTATGAATTGCTATTCCCTGGCTGATGGCACTGCTAGCATGAGAAAGTTCTCCTGCTCACGGTGCTGCTAGATAACCCCTGTGAGTCCACAGCCAACCTCGATGATGTCACTGTTAGTCTCTAACGCTGCACTACCAGTTCAGTCACCAATGGTTCTCAGAATGGATGGTTGCATCTTGGCACTGTCCAGTTTGAAAACTATTCATCCCCCAGACATGGATTACGGCATGGGACAGAACAAACGAGAGGTAAGGGATATTGTTGTATTTTTATTTTAGTTTTATTACAGGAGAACGAGGGCTTCAGTGGAATTAGGCTTGTGAGAAGAGCCGGGTAAAGTGCCAGAATTGGCGGATCTGATAGCTGCACCTTTTCTGGGCAGCTGCAGGCTGCTATTTTTAGGTGGGTGCAATATTCATGGCCCCTTACCAGCCTGTGAATACCAGCCCCCAGCTGTGAGCTTTAGCAAGGCTGGTTGTCAAAAATGAGGGGGACCCAATGTAATTTTTTTAAAATTATTTACAGTTGTGCTAAAAAGTTTTCATATCCAGGCAGAATTTTTCCTTTCTTGGCCATTTTTCAGAGAATATGAATGGTCACACCAAAACTTTTTCTCCACTCATGGTTAGTGGTTGGGTGAAGTGGACACTCCAACATGACAACGATCAAAAACACAAGGCGAAAGTTACCTGTCGGTAACACCAGAGGCGTAGCTAAGGGTTCAGGCTAGGGGGGGCGAAACACATCTGAGTGGGCCCCCTAACCTGAGTAACGTTTTTTTACAGAATTATGGTAGTTTTAAACACTGTTGTGGGCATCTCAGTGGAATACTGTGCATTCCACATGGGCCAAATAGATTATATTCTGCTACATCGCTACACATGAATAGATAATATATTATGCATAACATACATTAAATCATGGTTCTAAACCCCTAAATACAGAGCAGCCTCTTACTCTCATAGTGATTGCCTGTGAAGAAGACACTGAGCTTGAACTGCCGTGACCTCATCACTGGCATTTTCTCACGGTCGTGATGTCACAGCAGTTCAGCCCGGTTGCGAGTAAACTCAGTGACGTCACCGCTAGTCATTGAGGCTGCGAAGGCAGCATCTCAGTCGCCAGTGGTTTACAGCTGGGACAGTCGCATCTTAGTAACGTCCCGGTTGCAAACTGTATATTCCCATGATATGGATTACTGCTTAGAACACAACGATGGACAGGTATGGTATATTGTTGGTTTGTGATTTTACTTTTATTACAGGAGATCGAGGGCTTCACATGGATTAGCCGTAACAATAAAAATGGTAAACTGTGTTTTGTTTTATTTCAAATAAAATACTTTTTTCTGACTGTCTTTATTTTACATGTAGCTATAGGATTAGTAATGGAGAGGTGTCTTATAGACACCTCTCCATTACTAAGCTGTGGGCTTGATGTCACCTAACAAGCAGAGCAGGGGAGAATGATAAGAGCCACTTTCAGCCCCTGCTGCTGGGGAACAGCGCTTACTGTAGCACTGCTTCCCCGGTGGCTGTCCGTGTGGTACTGATGCGGCACACACGGATGGCACTTGGTTGTTACATGTGTGCCGCACGTATTGCACACATGGACATGGATATATCTGGTACCGTTTTTTCTGGTATCGGAAATAAATGGACGTGTGAAAATGTTATTGAGTGAGGCTGCACAGTTAGAACATGGCCAGGAGTATGCAAATCGCATACTTGTTGATATGGGCAATGGCGAATCCTTAGTATGCGAGATGTGACGTTTCACAATTTTGCAGCCACATAGGAGTATCTGCAAACTTGCAGCATTAGATCAGACAATCCCTTTAAGTAAAGTGCAGCTAGAGCCATGGATATTGTATGGGGGCTTGTTGTATGGGGGCTTGTTATACCAAGGCTATGTTTCCATGGTCATGAAACCTTCCGGATTTGCTTCGGATTGGACGCTGCGTATAGCCGCAGCATCCAATCTGCAGCTTCCAGATGTTACAGCACAGTGGATGGGATTTTATGAAATCCCATCTACACTATGCATACAAACACCCAGGTGGCAGACCTGTGTAACCGGACATGCGGTGCATCTTTATAGACCGCAGCATGTCTATTTATCTTCCGGAGACGCTCCGTCTCCACAAGATGAATAACCCAGTCTATGAATACGATGCGGTCATTCCGCCTCTGTTCAATGAACACAGGCGGAATCACCATGCGTACAACAGGGGGCAGCGCTTTTGGCGGAGTGGTGTATTTGCTGCATCCAAAGCGCAGGAAATCCTGAATATGGAGACATAGCCTAACAGGATGGAGCTTATTATAAGACCTAAGCTGTAAATATAATAAGCCCCCTATCTCCACCTAGACAACTATCTACTATATAATTGTCTACGGGTCACTTCCGTCTGTCTGTCCTTCTGTCACGGTTATTCATTCGCTGATTGGTCTTGCCAGCTGCCTGTCATAGCTGCCGCGACCAATCAGCGACGGGCACAGTCGGGAAGAAAATGGCCGCTCCTCACTCCCCGCAGTCAGTGTCCCCGGTGATCCGCTCCATACTCCCCGCAGTGTCCCCGGCGCTCCGCTCCATGCTTCCTGCAGTCACTGTCCCCGGCGCTCTAGTCCATACTCCCCGCAGTGTCCCCGGCGCTCCGCTCCATGCTTCCCGCAGTCACTGTCCCCGGCGCTCACTCCATACTCCCCTCCGGTCACTGCTAACACAGGGTTAATGCTGGCGGTAACGGACCGCGTTATGCCTCGGGTAACGCACTCCGTTACTGCCGCTATTAACCCTGTGTGTCCCCACCCTTTTACTATTGATGCTGCCTATGCGGCATCAATAGTAAAAAAAGTAATGTTAAAAAAAGAAAAAAGAAAAAAAAACCTGCTATACTCACCCTCCGTTGTCCGCTTGCGCCTGCCGCCATCTTCCTTTCCCAGCGATGCTTTGCGAAATTACCCAGAAGACCTAGCGGTCTCGCGAGACCGCTAAGTCATCTAGGTAATTTCGCAATGCATCCTGGGAACGGAAGAGGGCGGCAGCCGCGCGCCCATCGACACAGCGCCGATGGATCCCAGGAGGCGGAGAGACGGGACGCTGAGGAGCAGTGACCAGAATGGTATGTTAAACTACAAGGGGCCCTCGGATCGTTAGGTAAGTATATGTTTATTTTTTATTTTTTAATCTGTGACATACGTGGCTGGGCAATATACTACGTGGCTGGGCAATATACTACGTGACTGGGCAATATACTACGTGGCTGGGCAATATACTACGTGGCTGGGCAATATACTACGTGGCTGGGCAATATACTACGTGGCTGGGCAATATACTATGTGGCTCTGTGCTGTATACTACGTCGCTGTGCAATATACTGCGTGACTGGGGGCCCTCGGATCGTTAGGTGAGTATATGTATATTTTTTATTTTTTAACCTGTGACATACGTGGCTGGGCAATATACTACGTGGCTGGGCAATATACTACGTGGCTCTGTGCTGTATACTACGTTGCTGTGCAATATACTATGTGACTGGGCAATATATTACGTGGCTCTGTGCTGTATACTACGTCGCTGTGCAATATACTATGTGACTGGGCAATATACTACGTGGCTGGGCAATATACTACGTCGCTGTGCAATATACTACGGGGCTCTGTGCTGTATACTACGTAACTGGGCAATATACTACATGGCTGTGCAATATACTACGTAACTGGGCAATATACTACATGGCTGTGCAATATACTACGTCACTGTGCAATATACTACGTGGCTGTGCAATATACTACGTGGCTGGGCACTATACTATGTGGCTGGGCACTATATTACGTGGCTGGGCACTATATTACGTGGCTGGGCACTATATTACGTGGCTGGGCACTATACTACGTGGCTGGGCACTATACTACGTGGTTGGGCACTATACTACGTGGCTGGGCACTATACTACGTGGCTGGGCACTATACTACGTGGCTGGGCAATATACTACGTGGCTGGGCAATATACTACGTGGCTGGGCAATATACTATGTGGCTGGGCAATATACTACGTGGCTGGGCAATATACTACGCGGCTGGGCAATATACTACGTGGCTGGGCAATATACTACGTGGCTGGGCAATATACTACGTGGCTGGGCAATATACTACGTGGCTGGGCAATATACTACGTGACTGGGCAATATACTACGTGGCTGGGCAATATACTACGTGGCTGGGCAATATACTACATCACTGGGCAATATACTACGTGGACATACATATTCTAGAATACGAATACCCGATGCGTTTTAGAATCGGGCCACCATCTAGTTAGATAGCAGGCCCCCTACAGCGACACCCATCCCATTCCGCACCCTAACTCGGCTCCCACTCTCACCCTCATTCACCCCACTCCCACAGTAACATACTAATATCATGTGCAGTGTCTTGTGCTTTATTTAAAAGAACGAACATTCCACTTCCACAGCAGCCCTTACATTTATGAAAATGTCCGTCCTGAGTGACTCCTGTCCGTCAGTGTGACTTTGTCCAGGGACCAGGTGGCAGGCCGGGCACTATCTTGGGCTCTGTCCTGGCACAATAAGAGATGCTGCTGCTGACTAGGACCTGAGAAGAGTGTGGACCAATAGGAGCAGACCTGGGGCGGAGCTATCTGCAGCACTGCCAGCCTGTCAAGATACTATCAGGTTAGCAGCGCTCCAGCTCCAGCCCTCACCGTGCGCTCGCAGTGAGACTCTGCTATTGGCTGCAGCCTGCTCAGCAGCGTGCAGAGTCTCCATCTGTGTGGAGACCAGGCAGCAGCGCGTCCCCATGTCTGGACTGTCAGAGAGCCGCGGCCGCTTATTGCTTAACACTGAAGCGGCCGCGGCTCTGGATGGGTCATGGGTGGGTGGATGGGCCCCTCCTCCTCCTCCATCATGTGACAAGTTCAGGCCTGGGGCAACGCTGCAGCTTGCGCTCCTGTGTGTCTGGACTCTGGTGTCACTGTCTGAAACATCAGAGAGCCGTGGCCGGCTGCCGCTTATTGCTTACAGATTAAAGCGGCCGCGGCTCTGAGTGGGCCCCTCCATGTGACTGGGCCCGGGGCGATGGCCCCCTCTGCCCCCCCCAGTAGCGTAGCTACTGGGTAACACCAAAACTTTTTCTCCACTCTTGGTTAGTGGTTGGGTGAAGTGGACACTCCAACATGACAACGATCAAAAACACAAGGCGAAAGTTACCTGTCATTGGCTACAGCAGAACAAGGTGAAGGTTCTGGAGTGGCAAACTCAATATTATTGAGCCACTCTGGGGAGATCTCAAGTGTGCAGTTCATGCTAGACAACCCATGAATTTACAGGAACTGGAGGATTTTTGCCAAGAAGAGTGGGCTGCTTTACCATCTGAGAAAATAAATAACCTCATCAACAGTTTCTACAAAAGACTTCAAGCTGTCATTAATGTTAAAGGGGGCAATACTCGGTATTAAGAAATGTTATATAGTATGTGAACGCTTGATCAGGGTCAACTGGCTGTTTTGGGTTGTCATTATGATTTAAAATGAGAAAACACAGTAGTTTAATAATAATTGGCTTCACCCAACCACTAACCATGAGTGGAGAAAAATTCATATTCTCTGAAAAAAGGCCAAGAAAGCAAAAATTCTGCCTGGGTTTGTGAACTATTTAGCACAACTATATTTAAATAATTAAAAATAAGGCGTAGGGACCGTTCTATTCTTAATAATCAGACTTGCTGAAGCTGACAGCTGATGTTTGCAGCCCCTAGCTGTGAGTTTTGCCTGGCTGGTTATCAAAAATACAAGGGAACCCACGCAAGTTTTTTTTTCAATTATTCATTTACAGTATAGGAGCGGCTGATGAATATTCCCATCTGCAGCTCCTTGTCTCACTGTTATTAATGGCAGCAGGCAGCAGCTGATGGGAGCTGTAGTCGCATCAGCTGACACCAGGTAAACTGTATACCTCCGATCACAGCTGAGTGCTCGCGCTGTCTTCTGACAGAGTGGGAACTGTGGCTCTCTGATCGGTGGGGATAATTTCATGGCCGATCAGAAGCGCTACGCTGATGTTTCCCACATTGTCACACAGCATGGGAAACGCTTGTTTTTGTGCTATATATGTTCGGCTATATTTAGCAATTAAATTGATGATTAAATTGGTGAATATTTCAAATTCAGCAATTGTGAGCTCAACCGAATATTGAAATATTCACTCATCTCTAATTACTAAGCCATGGGCTTGATGTCCCAGACAATACAAAGGTGACATCAACCCCACAACTATGAACCCCACTTACCACCACTAGAGGGGTGTCCATGTGGACATGCTGAGTGGAACAGCTTTTGTGCAGATAGCCCAACAGGAGTTGTGGGTAACTCCCCAGTCTGGTAGACACAAGAGAACAATTATGGAAACAGGAGCACATGGGCTACTCCGCACAGTGAACAAGTCTGTAGGAACATGTTCACACACCACCAAGAAACCTGAAGACACAAAAGAGCATATGCTCTTTTGCGTCTACTAGTTATAAAAAATGCAGGAGAACCCACACCATTTTTTTTATTTATTTACAGCACAGACGCCAACTGATGAATACTCCCATTGACAGCTCCTGTTCTAGCTGTTATTAGCAGCAGAAGTCGTCTGCTGATGGGAGAAGTTCCATCAGCTGACACCAGTGACGAGAGGTAAACTTTATGCCTCCTATCAAAGTTGCGCTGGGAGCAGTAGTCTCATCAGCCAACAACAGTGACTGGAGGTAAACTTTATATTTACAACTGTGGGCTCACGCTGTAATTTGACAGCATGGGAACTGACGCTGTCTGACCAGTGGTAATGGTTTTACTAATGATCGCAAGCAATGTTTGCCACACAGTTATGCACATGACAGAGCGACAAACACACCGTGTTCAGGGGGCAAACATCGACCAGTTAGACAGACTTCCTGGTGAAGTTTGTGTTCGGTTTCTGTGCCTGTACATTAGGTGTTCAGTACAGATGCCGAACTTTACTTTTCACCCATCTCTAGTTATTAGTTATTGTAATCCTTCCTTTGATGATAAGGAAACAGCTATGAACTCTTTCTGTAAAGTACAGGATGCATGAAAAGAAAATTTGGGAAAAGCCTCACCGTGGGGTGAACGTAGCATTGCCCCTTGTTAACATATCATGGATCCAATACCGTTGACCACCGGAGAAAATTGACAAAAATGAAGAAAAGTATCCACATGGCTTTATGGATAAAATATATCTAACCTTATTTCACATGGTTAAAAAGTGTTTTCCAGAACTGCCACCTGGTGCGTAAGATCTGCTGGGTTTGAATCCTGACAATGTGGCTCTTGGGCTAAAAAAGTTTGTACATCCTCTAGGCTGTGATCACATGAGTGATTATTCTCTTGTGCTAGAGGAACGGCTTCATTTTATCAGAGTTTGAGCCAAGTGTCAGTTTACTGTGATCCGATTTTCTTGCATGAGAGAATTGCCCCAGAGATGTGGACAGAACTTAATTTCTCCATCTTCATTGTCTGAATCTGAGGATGTCGGATTGCATCTGTACCTGTCTCTTGCATTGCGCGCATGATTCGAATTTTGGAGCTACTTGCATGGGAAGAAAATAGCAGATCTGTACTGCCCCACAGTTTGACATCAGTCTGAATACCATCCAATAAATCATCAGAAAGCTCTCGGCTGTGTTGCTCATGTGAGCGCACTCTTAGGCAGATACCAGCATAAACTATAAAAAATGCTTCCATAACTTACTTCTAATCTTTAGTTATTTCTATGGGCACAAAAAGTTTCTTTTGTACTCATACAAACATAAGGTAAAATGTATTGTCCATTTTCTACATACACCCTCACAGCAATCACCAATTAATACCATGCAGCTGCCATGTGTCTACGTTCCAAGTATGCCAAATGATTCTGAATGGCTGTGAAATAAAGGCAATTTGACCTGTCAGTACAGGGTCCAAAAATTAAATCACAAAAATACAAAATAGCAGAAAACCATTGCAAAGTATTGGAAAATAATTACTTTCAAGCACAGAACTCAGAAATCTAAAAAACTTAAGGTCAATTGAAGCCAAATTATTATAGATTCACGAACAGCTGTTGCTATGGTTGTTCTGATTCTTACACAATCCTAGGATAAAACAATGACTTTACAATGCACCATATTATAGTATCAAAATACTATTTCAGTAATAAAAATATCTGATCATTTGCATTTATACTAATATACTGTAAATCATCTCTGTCTGCAAATCTTGGTATCAACATAAGTGTCTAAAATTTTCATTAGCATGCCCTATTATAGCCCTATGCTTTTATTAACTAACTATAATCTTATAATTCATCCAACCCAATTATTCACCGATGAAGCAAATACAAATCATCTTTAGCAAAGAAAAGTAATGTGTTTCCTTATTTCCTGATGTTTCCATCATGGGTATCAGGTTTCATTAGTGAAAAATGAATTTCATTAGGTCTCAAACAGGTGCCTCATTACTACAGTGACAATAGTCATCTGAGTAAAAGCGATTCATTTGTCAGGAATAATAAATAGAATTAGCTAGCGAAGCTTTAAGTGGATGATTGTGCTAGAGGCTAATGATATCCTAATATATACCAAGTCAATGAAACTGACTTTTTAGCCATTGATAGTCCATGAGATGTTTAATATCCATTTCTAATAACCAAACACTGGGTGGGCAATACTTTGCTGTTAAATGTGAATATATAGCAGATTGATCTTTTGAACATTGCAATTTCCTTGTGTGGTCAGCAATCCAGCAGTATATTCAGGGACTATTGTCCACTACACATGAAAATGAAATGCCCCCAAAAATGTTCCTATTGAAGTGTTTTTTAATTTAACCCCTTGGTGACCTCCAATGTGTCTTTTTACAGACCAGCGATAAAAGAGAATAGCACCCCCGACTGGTGAAAATGAAGCCACTTGCAGATGTACACTATAGCTAACACCTTGCTGCATCAGCTATGATAGGTGGTGGCACTGACCATGGATATTTTAGATGCTGCAGTCAGTAGTGACCTTAACATCTAGATAGTTAACAGAGCATAGGGGCTCCCTTTTTCCTCTTTAACAGCATTGGCACCATGGAATTATAATTGTGTGTTCCTCAGAGTTTTCTTGCAATCCAAAGACAACTAATTGCCTTACAGTATACCAGGTATAGTGTCCTGTTCATATGTTTGCATAATTTTAATGGTTAAAATACATTTTTTCATTCCTGTCATTCTACTTTGCTTTTATTCCTGAAAAACACTTGATGGGTTAATAAACATCTTGTCAGCAGTTGTGAATATATTGAAGGATGTTGTCTTCAAAATGGTATCACTTTTGTTTTATTTCCTAGATATAGGTCGCTAAAAAGTTTTGAAAAGTTATTTATCTAGTTTGTGTGGTGTGTTATGATACGGTAATTCAGTACCACAATGGACATAGAAGTCAGAGCACATACAGTGACCTGACAATAACCCAAAAACATAGAACGAGCTCTGAGACGTGTGAACTTAGCTGACCGCAATCCCTAATCCTCTCCAACCACACTAGAGGCAGCCGTGGATTGCGCCTAACTCTGCCTATGCAACTCGGCACAGCCTGAGAAACTAGCTAGCCTGAAGATAGAAAATAAGCCTACCTTGCCTCAGAGAAATACCCCAAAGGAAAAGGCAGCCCCCACATATAATGACTGTGAGTTAAGATGAAAAGACAAACGTAGAGATGAAATAGATTTAGCAAAGTGAGGCCCGACTTTCTGAACAGAGCGAGGATAGGAAAGGTAACTTTGCGGTCAACACAAAACCCTACAAAAAACCACGCAAAGGGGGCAAAAAGACCCTCCATACCGAACTAACGGCACGGAGGTACACCCTCTGCGTCCCAGAGCTTCCAGCAAGCAAGAGAAAAACAAATAAGCAAGCTGGACAGAAAAAACAGCAAACAAAATAGCAAAAGCGGAACTTAGCTATGCAGAGCAGCAGGCCACAGGAACGATCCAGGAGGAAACAGGTCCAATACTAGAACATTGACTGGAGGCCAGGATCAAAGCACTAGGTGGAGTTAAATAGAGCAGCACCTAACGACTTCACCACATCACCTGAGGAAGGAAACTCAGAAGCCGCAGTACCACTCTCCTCCACCAACGGAAGCTCACAGAGAGAAACAGCCGAAGTACCACTTGTGACCACAGGAGGGAGCTCTGCCACAGAATTCACAACAGTGGTGACTATCTGTAATAAAGGTAAAAACATTCAAAGGCAGCAAAAGGAAGGGCGTTCCAGCTCCATAAAACACAATTCTTAATGAATCAATAAAGAATTGTGTTTTATAGAGCTGGAACGCCCTTCCTTTTGCTGCTGTTGTTATCACTCGTCCCGGTCTGAGACGAAGTTCTGAGCACCTGCGTTTGATCGGTGAGCTGGCTGTGGCTTCTCAAGCCGCATTTTACAGTTATTGCTTAAAAAATTCAAAGTTTATAAATTGTAAATTATTTTATTTATTTCAAACCAAAAAGAGAAATTTAAGGAAGCAAATGTCAAAGTATATAAAATCAAACAAGATCTTTATTACATACAAAAACAAGATTTACCAAAGATAACATCTTAAAGAGGTAAAACATATATATACTGTCCTCGGTGGGATACACATGCAATATAAAACTGCAAGTACAGAGCCATGTACACACCCAACTAAATCTCCATCACAGATATCATAGATATCACTAAAAACATAGTAAGCTGGTGGTTGTTGTTGAATGCAATGTTGACATCAAACCATATATAATATATATCATAAGGACACAGTGTCCAAAATAGATGGTGATGGCTATTATATGAACAAGCTGAATGGTTATCTATTTACGCTGTGGTGGTTGTACTAATAAAAGTGCAAGCAGTGCCTTATAAACTACCACACACAGCAACCATTACAGCATGCTCATACAAAAATCCGCCAGTGCTTAAAGGGTAAATACCCACAGCATGATACAACAAATCAATAAGGAGTGTGGATGCAATACATCACCTGCACGTGCAGTCCCAAGAGCCCCAACGCACGTTTCGCGTATTGCTTCTTCCGGGGGAGTGTATGTAACCACCAGCTTACTATGTTGTTAGTGATGTCTATGATATCTGTGATGGAGATTTAGTTGGGTGTGTACATGGCTCTGTACTTGCAGTCTTATATTGCATGTGTATCCCACCGAGGACAGTATATATATGTTTTACCTCTTTAAGATGTTATGTTTGGTAAATCTTGTTTTTGTATTTAATAAAGATCTTGTTTGATTTTATATACTTTGACATTTGCTTCCTTAAATTTCTCTTTTTAGTTTGGTCTGTATTTATGGGAAGAGTCAATCTAATAGGCCGGGTTCATTATATATGACTATTTTATTTATTTGTCCAAAATTTTTTATACATAAAAGTAAAACATATGTACATCAACTTATCACCAACATAAAGCATCAAGAAGAAAAGAATTACAAAATCACTGGAATATGTTGAAACATTCCAAACTTATTACCACATAAAGTGACACATGTAAGATTTAAAAAATTTGGCACTAAGGAGTTCAATTGAAATTCAGATACATGGGATGAGTAACTCTCCTGGCCTTTGATACTTTTGCATGCACGTGCAAAGTCTCAATCGGCCACCTTTATAGTGATGGGCGATCCCAAACGGTAAAGTTCAGGCTCTATACCGGACACCTAGTGTACAAGCACGGACCTTGAACACGGACTTTTCCTGGAAATCTTTGTTACCGTTCGGGTAGGGTTGAGCGACCTTTTTAGAGTCGAGCCGTGTTTCGCGAAACCCGACTATCTTAGAAGTCGAGTCGAGTGGAATCGGCCGATTATCGCGAAAAGTCGGGTATCGCCCGAAACACGAAACCCAATGCAAGTCAATGGGGGAGCATAGTCGGCAGTGAGTGGAGGCCAGGAAAACACCTACGCTGCCCATTTTAATGGCAAAAACATCCATTCTTGTTAAAGAAGCTTGTCAATCGTAATTTACCTTATAATAATTGGAAGGCATTTGAAATTGGGGGTCATTTGGCTAAAGTTGTGGGGGGTAGGGCTGGTTCAAGTAATTAGTGGGCCCAGGAAATCTGGACCACGTCACGGCAGTGGAGCAGGGAGAGGTAAGTATTTCAACTTTGCAAGTGCTGTGATCCTGAGCAAGCAGGGGGGGCCCACTCGTTGGCATTGGCACTGGCACAGGGCCCCTCAAAGTACAGCGGTGTGTTTGCACGGCGGGGGCGCCTCCCACCGGCAGCAACACTTTTGCATACTATGAGAGGCCCTGTGCCAGTGACGTCGCCAACTAGTATTCCTCCCCCCACCTGATGAAGGAACCTGCACTTTCATCTGCACCTTCCTCTTTGTCCCCGTGTAAGGTGGTATGGTATGCGGGAAGAGGAACCTGACTTTCAGCAGGGTCACAATCTTGCTGTGTAGCGTGCACGGGGAATTTTGCGTTATGGGTCAATGTACCAGCAGACTCATCTATCACTGGCTGGGCAATGGGCAGGATGAGGAGGAAACACAGATATAGGCCCAAAGAATAAAGTTGGCTAAATGCAGTTCAAAATTGGTAACACAGGAATAACCAGGGGGCATTGCAGTGGAGGACAACTGGAATGAGAGGCTGACACAGAGAGTAGGCCCAAATCAGTAAGTAGTCGAAATGCAGTTCAAAATTGGCAACCGTAGTAAACAGGCGGCACAGCTTTTTTCAGTGGAGGAGAACAGCAAGGAGTGGCAGACACCGATAGTAGGCCCCAAACCAACTAGTACGCCAAATGCAGTTGTTCCATTTAACCACAATTTAATGAGAGCCTGAAGATAGAAGCTCAGGAAAGGCAACCTGGAGAACACCTTGGAGTGTAACACACCATCTCTCTACACCCCATACCCAATTTGTAGGCCTAATGCAGCGTAGTTTCCAACAACTACTAAACGAGAGCATGAAGATCGAAGCAATGGAGAGGAAACCTGGAGAACACCTTGGAGTGGAACACACCATCTCTCTACACCCCATACCCAATTTGTAGGCCTAATGCAGTGTAGTTTTCTACAACTACTAAACGAGAGTCGGAAGACCGAAGCAATGTGGACGAAACCTGGGGAACACCTTGGAGTGGAACACACCATCTCTCTACACCCCATACCCAATTTGTAGACCTAATGCAGTGTAGTTTCCAACAACTACTAAACGAGAGCCAGAAGATCGAAGCTCAGGAAAGGCAACCTGGAGAACACCTTGGAGTGGAACACACCATCTCTCTACACCCCATACCCAATTTGTAGGCCTAATGCAGCGTAGTTTCCAACAACTACTAAACGAGAGCATGAAGATTGAAGCTCAGGAAAGGCAACCTGGAGAACACCTTGGAGTGGAACACACCATCTCTCTACACCCCATACCCAATTTGTAGGCCTAATGCAGCGTAGTTTCCAACAACTACTAAACGAGAGCATGAAGATCGAAGCAATGGAGAGGAAACCTGGGGAACACCTTGGAGTGGAACACACCATCTCTCTACACCCCATACCCAATTTGTAGGCCTAATGCAGTGTAGTTTCCAACAACTACTAAACGAGAGCCAGAAGATCGAAGCTCAGGAAAGGCAACCTGGAGAACACCTTGGAGTGGAATACACCATCTCTCTACACCCCATACCCAATTTGTAGGCCTAATGCAGCGTAGTTTCCAACAACTACTAAACGAGAGCATGAAGATTGAAGCTCAGGAAAGGCAACCTGGAGAACACCTTGGAGTGGAACACACCATCTCTCTACACCCCATACCCAATTTGTAGGCCTAATGCAGCGTAGTTTCCAACAACTACTAAACGAGAGCATGAAGATCGCAGCAATGGAGAGTAAACCTGGGGAACACCTTGGAGTGGAACACACCATCTCTCTACACCCCATACCCAATTTGTAGGCCTAATGCAGTGTAGTTTTCTACAACTACTAAACGAGAGTCGGAAGACCGAAGCAATGTGGACGAAACCTGGGGAACACCTTGGAGTGGAACACACCATCTCTCTACACCCCATACCCAATTTGTAGGCCTAATGCAGCGTAGTTTCCAACAACTACTAAACGAGAGCATGAAGATTGAAGCTCAGGAAAGGCAACCTGGAGAACACCTTGGAGTGGAACACACCATCTCTCTACACCCCATACCCAATTTGTAGGCCTAATGCAGCGTAGTTTCCAACAACTACTAAACGAGAGCATGAAGATTGAAGCAATGGAGAGGAAACCTGGGGAACACCTTGGGGAGGCAGACACCGTTAGTAGGCCCTACCAAAGTTGTACACCCAATGCAGTTTTAAAATTCCTAGAGGCTGAAAACAAGACTATTGACGCTCAGCTTTTTTCAAAGGAACACAGCTGAATTGAGTGGCGCAGACAGACACAGGTAGTAGGACTCAAACCAAAAATGTGGCTCACTGCAGCAGAAAAAAGTTACAGGGGTACACAAGCTGCAGTGCTCTGGGCAGTGGAGGACAAGTTCAATAGTGAACCGCAGACAGACTTTGTACGCCTACTATTAAAAAAAGGATGCTCTATGCAATTATAAATAGGTTCTAGGGGTACACGGGCAGCAGTGGTGTGGTCAGTGGAGGCCTAGTGGAAGGAGGGACCGCAGACAGGCTTCGAAGGCCTAAAATAAAAAAATTGGGCTGGCTGTAGGCAATTTTAAATAGGTTCCAGGGGTACACGGGCAGCAGTGGTGTGGTCAGTGGAGGCATATTGTAAGGAGTGACCGCAGACAGGCATCGAAGGCCTAAAATAATAACACATGGCTGTAGGCAATTTTAAATTGGTTCCAGGGGTACACGGGAAGCAGTGGTGTGGTCAGTGGAGGCCTAGTGGAAGGAGTGACCGCAGACAGGCATCGAAGGCCTAAAATAAAAAAATTGGGCTGGCTGTAGGCAATTTTAAATTGGTTCCAGGGGTACACGGGCAGCAGTGGCCTGGTCAGTGTAGTAGTAGTAGAAAGAATGGACCGCAGACAGGCATCGAAGGCCTAAAATAAAAAAATTGGGCTGGCTGTAGGCAATTTTAAATTGGTTCCAGGGGTACACGGGCAGCAGTGGTGTGGTCAGTGGAGGCCTAGTGGAAGGAGTGACCGCAGACAGGCTTCGAAGGCCTAACATAACAAAAATGTCAATACAATGGTATTGTCAGTGGCAGGCATTGAAGGATGTCAGCGCATAGACTAAACATTGGTGGAGCTGTGAGATAATTTTGCAAGTGGTAGAGCACTGTTTGAGCTGGGGGGGGAACTGTCTTGTGGCCGGCGGTACAGGCCCAGGGCCCCTCATATTACAACGATGTGTCTGACGTTGGGTGTGCACCACCACCGCCAGAAACACTTTATTGTACTAGGAGGGACCCAGTGGCAGTGCCGTCGACCAAAAGCGGGCACACCCACCTCTTCAGACAAACAGCACTCTCACGGGTGCTGTCGCCAAGTGTCGATACCACGGCCCCGTGTGGGGAGTTTGGCCATTTAGTGAGGTGTAAACATGTCGTATGCTGGACAATCAGGTGCAGAAAATTACGAGATTGGAAAAGGCATTCAGAATAGTCCACAGGCAAGACCTTTTCATAGGAAAGCTAGGTGTCAGCCGGGCAAGGTGGGGCAAAAGATTTCGAAATCCAGTTGTGGTTCATTTTAATGAAGGTTAGATCATCTACATTTTGGGTAGCCAGACGAGTCCTTTTTTCTGTTAGTATTGAACCTGCAGCACTGAATACTCTTTCTGATAGGACACTAGCTGCCGGGCAAGCAAGCTCCTGCAATGCATATTCTGCCAATTCTGGCCATGTGTCTAATTTTGATGCCCAGTAATCAAATGGGAATGACGGTTGAGGGAGAACATCGATAAGGGATGAAAAATAGTTTGTAACCATACTGGACAAATGTTGTCTCCTGTCACTTTGAATTGATGCTGCAGTACCTGTCCTGTCTGCGGTCATAGCAAAATCACTCCACAACCTGGTCAGAAAACCCCTCTGGCCAACGCCACTTCTGATTTCTGCCCCTCTAACTCCTCTGGTCTGCTGGCCCCTGCAGCTCGTGTGAGAACGATCATGGGCGCTGTGTGCAGGGAATGCCAGAAGCAAACGGTCAACAAGAGTTGATTGTTTGGTTGCTAATATTAGTTCCAAGTTCTCATATGGCATTATATTTTGCAATTTGCCTTTATAGCGAGGATCAAGGAGGCAGGCCAACCAGTAATCGTCATCATTCATCATTTTAGTTATGCGTGTGTCCCTTTTGAGGATACGTAAGGCATAATCCGCCATGTGGGCCAAAGTTCCAGTTCTCAAATCTGCGGTTGTGCTTGGTTGAGGGGCAGTTTCAGGCAAATCCACGTCACTTGTGTCCCTCCAAAAACCAGAACCCGGCCTTGCCGCGCCACCAATTTCCAGTGGCCCCGGAAAAGCTTCCTCATTAAAAATATAATCATCCCCATCATCCTCCTCGTCCTCCTCCTCCTCTTCGCCCGCTACCTCGTCCTGTACACTGCCCTGGCCAGACAATGGCTGACTGTCATCAAGGCTTTCCTCTTCCTCAGCTGCAGACGCCTGATCCTTTATGTGCGTCAAACTTTGCATCAGCAGACGCATTAGGGGGATGCTCATGCTTATTATGGCGTTGTCTGCACTAATCAGCCGTGTGCATTCCTCAAAACACTGAAGGACTTGACACATGTCTTGAATCTTCGACCACTGCACACCTGACAACTCCATGTCTGCCATCCTACTGCCTGCCCGTGTATGTGTATCCTCCCACAAAAAGATAACAGCCCGCCTCTGTTCACACAGTCTCTGAAGCATGTGCAGTGTTGAGTTCCACCTTGTTGCAACGTCTATGATTAGGCGATGCTGGGGAAGGTTCAAAGAACGCTGATAGGTCTGCATACGGCTGGAGTGTACGGGCGAACGGCGGATATGTGAGCAAAGTCCACGCACTTTGAGGAGCAGGTCGGATAACCCCGGATAACTTTTCAGGAAGCACTGCACCACCAGGTTTAAGGTGTGAGCCAGGCAAGGAATGTGTTTCAGTTGGGAAAGGGAGATGGCAGCCATGAAATTCCTTCCGTTATCACTCACTACCTTGCCTGCCTCAAGATCTACAGTGCCCAGCCACGACTGCGTTTCTTTCTGCAAGAACTCGGACAGAACTTCCGCGGTGTGTCTGTTGTCGCCCAAACACTTCATAGCCAATACAGCCTGCTGACGTTTGCCAGTAGCTGCCCCATAATGGGAGACCTGGTGTCCAACAGTGGCAGCTGCGGATGGAGTGGTTGTGCGACTGCGGTCTGTGGACGAGCTCTCGCTTCTGCAGGAGGACGAAGAGGAGGAGGAGGGGGTGCGAACGGCTACAGCCAACTGTTTCCTAGACCGTGGGCTAGGCAGAACTGTCCCAAACTTGCTGTCCCCTGTGGACCCTGCATCCACAACATTCACCCAGTGTGCCGTGATGGACACGTAACGTCCCTGGCCATGCCTACTGGTCCATGCATCTGTTGTCAGGTGCACCTTTGTGCTCACAGATTGCCTGAGTGCATGGACGATGCGCTCTTTAACATGCTGGTGGAGGGCTGGGATGGCTTTTCTGGAAAAAAAGTGTCGACTGGGTAGCTCGTAGCGTGGTACAGCGTAGTCCATCAGGGCTTTGAAAGCTTCGCTTTCAACTAACCGGTAGGGCATCATCTCTAACGAGATTAGTCTAGCTATGTGGGCGTTCAAACCCTGTGTACGCGGATGCGAGGCTAAGTACTTCCTTTTTCTAACCATAGTCTCATGTAGGGTGAGCTGGACTGGAGAGCTGGAGATCGTGGAACTAGCGGGGGTGCCGGTGGACATGGCAGACTGAGAGACGGTGGGAGATGGTATTGTTGCCGCCAGTGCCCTAGATGCAGTGTTTCCTACTACGAAACTGGTGATTCCCTGACCCTGACTGCTTTGGCCTGGCAAAGAAACCTGCACAGATACTGCAGGTGGTGCGGAAAATGGTGGCCCTACACTGCCGGAAGGGATGTTGCGTTGCTGACTAGCTTCATTGGCCGAGGGTCCTACAAACTTAAGGGACGTTTGGTAGTTAGTCCAGGCTTGCAAATGCATGGTGGTTAAATGTCTATGCATGCAACTTGTATTGAGACTTTTCAGATTCTGTCCTCTGCTTAAGGTAGTTGAACATTTTTGACAGATGACTTTGCGCTGATCAATTGGATGTTGTTTAAAAAAATGCCAGACTGCACTCTTTCTAGCATCGGATACCTTTTCAGGCATTGCAGACTGAGCTTTAACCGGATGGCCACGCTGTCCTCCAACAGGTTTTGGCTTTGCCACGCGTTTTGGGCAAGATACGGGCCCGGCAGATGGAACCTGTTGCGATGTTGATGCCTGCTGCGGCCCCTCCTCCTCCGCTTCAGAACTGCTGCCGCCTGCACCCTGTTCCCCCAATGGCTGCCAATCGGGGTCAAGAACTGGGTCATCTATTACCTCTTCTTGTAGCTCGTGTGCAACTTCGTCTGTGTCACCGTGTCGGTCGGTGGTATAGCGTTCGTGATGGGGCAACATAGTCTCATCAGGGTCTGATTCTTGATCATTACCCTGCGAGGGCAATGTTGTGGTCTGAGTCAAAGGACCAGCATAGTAGTCTGGCTGTGGCTGTGCATCAGTGCACTCCATGTCAGATTCAACTTGTAATGGGCATGGACTGTTAACTGCTTCACTTTCTAAGCCAGGGACGGTATGTGTAAAGAGCTCCATGGAGTAACCCGTTGTGTCGCCTGCTGCATTGTTCTCTGTTGTTGTTTTTGCTGAAGAGGACAAGGAAGCGACTTGTCCCTGACCGTGAACATCCACTAACGACGCGCTGCTTTGACATTTACCAGTTTCACGAGAGGAGGCAAAAGAGCTAGAGGCTGAGTCGGCAAGATAAGCCAAAACTTGCTCTTGCTGCTCCGGCTTTAAAAGCGGTTTTCTTACTCCCAGAAAAGGGAGCGTTCGAGGCCTTGTGTAGCCAGACGACGAACCTGGCTCCACAGCTCCAGACTTAGGTGCAATATTTTTTTTCCCACGACCAGCTGATGCTCCACCACTACCACTACCCTCATCACCAGCTGACAATGAACGCCCCCGGCCACGACCTCTTCCACCAGACTTCCTCATTGTTTTAAAAACGTAACCAAACTTACGGTATTTGTTGCTGTCACACAACTTACACGGTGAGCTATAACTTCAGTATGATTTAGCTACCCCTTTACAGGTGAGTGAGACCACAACGAAAATCAGGCACAATGTTACACACTCTGTTGTTGGTGGCAACAAATGAGAGACATGCCACACACGCAGGACTGTCACTGAAGCACAAATGTAAATATTAATCTCCCACTGATTTGATTTTTTTTTTTTTTCAGGGAGACGTTAGGAAAAAAAAATAATAGAATAAAATGATTTTTTCAGGAAGAATTTAGAAACCAAATAAAATAAAATGATTTTTTCAGGGAGAATTTAGAAAACAAATAAAAGAAAAAATAGGCTTTCTATGGCCCACGGAGTGAGAGATGACGCACAGAGGAGTCAGGAGTGGCACACAAGCCCAGAGGCCAATATTGTTCTCCCAATGATTGATGTAGTGATTTCTTCAGGTAGATTTTGGAACCCAAATCAAGCTAAAAAAATAATAGGATTTCTATGGCCCACAATTGGAGAGAGAGAGAGAGATGGCACACCCAGGAGTCAAGACTGGCACACAAGCAGAAAGGGCAATATTAATCTCCCACTGATTTGATTTTTTTTTTTTTCCAGGGAGACTTTAGAAAAAAAAAATAATAAAAAAAAAAATGATTTTTTCAGGAAGAATTTAGAAACCAAATAAAATAAAAATGATTTTTTCAGGGAGAATTTATAAAACAAATAAAACAAAAAATAGGCTTTCTATGGCCCACTGAGTGAGAGATGACGCACACAGGAGTCAGGAGTGGCACACAAGCCCAGAGGCCAATATTTATCTCCCACTGATTGATTTATTGATTTTTTCAGGTAGAATTTAGAACCCAAATCAACCAAAAAAATAAATAGGCTTTCTATGGCCCACTATTTGTGAGAGAGATGGCACGCTCAGGACTGGCACACAAGCCCAGAGGCCAATATTAATCACCCACTTTTTATTTTTTTCCAGGGAAAATTTATAAACCCAATAAAAAAAATAATAAATAGGCTTTCTATGGCCCACTATCTGAGAGAGAGAGATGGCACGCTTAGGACTGGCACACAAGCCAAAAGGCCAATATTAATCTCCCTTTTTTTTTTCAGGGAGAATTTATAAAACCAAAAAAAAATAAATAAATAGGCTTTCTATGGCCCACTATTTGTGAGAGAGATGGCACGCTCAGGACTGGCACACAAGCCCAGAGGCCAATATTAATCTCCCACTTTTTTTTTTTTGTTCCAGGGAAAATTTATAAACCCAATAAAAAAAATAATAAATAGGCTTTCTATGGCCCACTATCTGAGAGAGAGAGATGGCACGCTTAGGACTGGCACACAAGCCCAAAGGCCAATATTAATCTCCCACTGATTGATTTATTGATTTTTTCAGGTAGAATTTAGAACCCAAATAAAGCAAAAAAAAAAAAATAGGCTTTCTATGGCCCACTGAGTGAGTGATGATGCACACAGGAGTCAGGAGTGGCACACAAGCCCTGAGGCCAATATTTTTCTCCCACTGATTGATGTAGTGATTTTTTCAGGTAGATTTTAGAACCCAAATCAAGCAAAAAAATAAATAGGCTTTCTATGGCCCACTGAGTGAGAGATGGCACACACAGGGATGGCACTCTAGCAGAAATGTCAATCTTAATCTCCCACAAAAAAAAAAAAAAAAAAACAGGGAGTGTCCAACAATTACTATCTCCCTGCAGTAATCTCAGCCAGGTATGGCAGGCAGCAATAAGGAGTGGACTGATGCACAAATTAAATAAAAAGTGTGGACAAACAAAAAAGATAGCTGTGCAGAAAGGAAGGAACAAGAGGATTTGTGCTTTGAAAAAAGCAGTTGGTTTGCACAGCGGCGTACACACAGCAATGCAGCTATCAGGGAGCCTTCTAGGGCAGCCCAATGAGCTACAGCACTGAGGGGAAAAAAAAAATGTAGCTTCCACTGTCCCTGCACACCGAAGGTGGTGTTGGGCAGTGGAAATCGCTACAGCACAAGCGGTTTGGTGGTTAATGGACCCTGCCTAACGCTATCCCTGCTTCTGACGAAGCGGCAGCAACCTCTCCCTAAGCTCAGATCAGCAGCAGTAACATGGCGGTCGGCGGGAACTCCCCTTTATAGCCCCTGTGACGCCGCAGACAGCAAGCCAATCACTGCAATGCCCTTCTCTAAGATGGTGGGGACCAGGACCTATGTCATCACGCTGCCCACACTCTGCGTTTACCTTCATTGGCTGAGAAATGGCGCTTTTCGAGTCATTGAAACGCGACTTTGGCGCGAAAGTCGTGTACCGCATGGCCGACAATGCACAGGGGTCGGATCGGGTTTCATGAAACTCGACTTCGCCAAAAGTCGGCGACTTTTGAAAATGTTCGACCCGTTTCGCTCAACCCTATGTTCGGGTTCTGCAGTGCAGCCAATCAAAAAGCTTTTCCTGTGTAGGCACTTCTGACCCTGTCACATCCATGTCAAGTATTCACATGGCATTAATTTTCCAGCGCGTTGTATAAAAATAAAGAAATACATAAATAAATTAAAAAAGGCAATGGGTTGCCTCAATTTTTGATAACAAGCTAGCAGTTTCGGGCTGCAGCGCTTAGCTGTCAATTTTATCTTGGCTGGTTATCAAGACTAGAGAGGCCCGCGTAATTTTTTTTATTTAAGTAAATCATTTTAAATAAATGGTGTCAGAACCCCACATTTTTCATATCCAGCCAAACTAAAGTAGACAGCTGGGGGCTGCTATTCTCAGATGGCTGGAAAGGCGCATGGACATTTGGTCCTTCCCATCCTTAAATTAGCAGCCAGCAGATGCCCCGGAAAATGTGCATGCATAAGATCATCCTATTCTCACCCTTTGTCTGGCTCTTCCCACTTGGCCTGGTGCATTGGCAAGAGGGGTAATATTTTGGGGTTGTTATCAGCTTTGTAATGTCAGCTGACATCAAGCCCAGTGGTTAGTAATGGAAAGGCATCTATCGGACTGCCCCAATACTAACCCCTTAGTGAAAATTAATACAAAAACAAAAAAAGTCCTTTAATTGAACAAAACACTCTCTGAAAAATCACCTCTTTTCCTCTTTTATTAACATAAAAATCAAGATTAAAGCAATCCTCACCTGCCTGCCGCTATTCCATAATGATAGTGTCTCACGATGAACACCAACTCTGCTACATCTGTTTGTATGGCTACACCGTGAGATCAATAATGTGACCACTCAACTCAGCAGCCAGAATACACTGAGCTTAGTATGAAGCATGTTTAGGTTCTTTTTTTGTTAACGTGGTGAAAAAAAAATCATAGTTTGTAATAAAAAAAATTGTCACCATTTTCCGAGACCCGTAGAGTCTCCATTTTTTGTGATACGGGGTTGAGAGATGGCTTATTTTTTGCACGTTGAGCTGACGTTTTTTTCAATTTTGGGGTAAGTATGATGTTTTGATCGTCTGTTTTTGCATTTCATTGGGGAAACGGGGGGGTGATTTCAAATTTTACATTTTTATTTTTTTTTATATTTTTTAATTTTTCTTCACTTTTTCTTGTTTAAATAGTCCTCTTAGGAGACTCGAAGCTGCAATCATTCACCTGTGCTATACATAGCACTGACTCAGCTCTGCTATGTGCAGTATATATCACAACCTCTTATCATTGATTGACGTTCACAGGAGATTAACCATGAGAGGCACAGGGTCTTCTGCAGATTCCTGGCTGTCTTGACATCCCATCAGAGCCCTGTGATCACGTGACAGGGGCTCCAATGGGCATGTCTTGTGACACGCTTCTGCTCAGTGCATGACAAATGCCACTGTCATTGATTTACAGCTGCATTTAACTGGTAAACAACTGCAGGTAGATCATGAATCCACCCTTAGCTGTTATATAGACATAACAGCTGAGTAGATCAGCTGTCATGTGTAGGGAAAGAAATCGGTTCAGAGCTGGAGCCCGCATCAAATACTGGGACAGAACCAAAGTTGTGAAGGAGTTAAATGAATAATAAGGTATCTGATCTAGGTAGCTGTCAGCTCTTGGCAGCAATACAATGCATTAGCCCACCCACCCAGCCAACCCAGCCTTTAGGAGAAAGTTGCTTGAGCAAGCTACGGAATTGTAATTCCTTATTGTCATTCTTATATTATCAATATCTGCTAAAAACAAGTCATTGACAAAGAGTTGAACTGGAAAGACAAATAGATAAACAAGACAACAAAAAAAACTATACACAGTACAGACCAAAAGTTTGGACACACCTCTTTTAAAGATTTTTCTGTATTTTCATGACTATGAAAATTGTACATTCACACTTAAGGCATCAAAACTACGAATGAACACATGTGGAATTATATACTTAACAAAAAAGTGTGAAACATCTGAAATTTTGTCTTATATTCTACGTTCTTCAAAGTAGCCACCTTTTGCTTTGATGACTGCTTTGCACACTCTTGGCATTCTCTTGATGAGTGATTTAGTGAAGTGGTATTGGAATTTCCATCTAGTAGAAAAGGTACCAATGCTTTGCAATTGTCTACTAAAATGGTATATTTTCTATGTGAAGAGGAAATTATAGTAATGGATGTGTTCAGTGTACATATCTGTTTCATGAACTGAAACGTTAAAGTCAAGTGTTTCAAGAGGTTTCGCTTAGGGTGTATAGAGTGGTATATTAACTGGTGGTAGTGATTAAACAGAAAAATGTAAAAGGTCTGAAGGGGACCTGGGATTGGTGTCATGAAGTCATGGTGCAAATGAAGGTAGTGAAAAATTAGATAAAGATTGGGCATATCATGTTGCTTCATTTCATTTTTTATTTTAGTAATTTCTTCCATGATCTCGCCTATACAAGAATCCAGGTGAGGTGAAGTGGGTATAATCGATTCTGGAGTGGGTAATTGTATGTCAGATGTTGGAAAATTTTCCTTTGAGACCAGGGAATTAAGTTCAGGTGCAGTGTAACCGGAATGACATTTTTTGCTGATAGTTGCAGTATCCCCTTTTTATGGGAATATTTATTGTTAATGAATAATTTGAATCTTCCGTGTTTCAGATCATATACCTTTTTGGAAATAATTTTATTATTTTCAGTCTGATTAGAAATAACATGGGTTTTCATTGTAGTGGGGTTTTAGTTTAAGTATTTATATTTTTAATCATTATTTTCTCAAATTGTTTAGATTTTTTACAATAGTATTATGTTTAACTACTAGTATTCTTGATGCAATGTTGATATTTCTTGTTGTTCTACTCTTATTCGAATGGTGAAAAACACTGTTCTCAGGAAATGGAGACATAGGATTTATTCTTAGGTCATGCCTGTTTATTATTTTCTGGGGTTTTTTTTTGTTTTTTTTTAACAGGGGACAAGTGCTTCAATGGAATAGGTGTAAGGTGAGTATAACTGTGCTTTTTTATTTTAAGTAAAGAGGCCTGTGTCTTTCTATCAACTAAAGGATTTTATTCTGCCTTTGTCAATTTTTTACACTTTAAAGGGAACCTGTCACCTGAATTTGGCGGGACCAGTTTTGGGTCATATGGGCGGAGTTTTCGGGTGTTTGGTTCACCCTTTCCTTACCCGCTGGTTGCATGCTGGCCGCAATATTGGATTGAAGTTCATTTTCTGTCCTCCGTAGTACACGCTTGCACAAGACAATCTTGCCTTGGGTTTATGAGAAATCGCTCCTGTCAAACCAATCTAATCAGTTTTTATGAAGAGGTAAGCTATAGGCTGGACCATGGTGAGTCATTGGACGTGGTCTATCTCGATTTTTCCAAAGCGTTTGATACCGTGCCGCACAAGAGGTTGGTACACAAAATGAGAATGCTTGGTCTGGGGGAAAATGTGTGTAAATGGGTTAGTAACTGGCTTAGTGATAGAAAGCAGAGGGTGGTTATAAATGGTATAGTCTCTAACTGGGTCGCTGTGACCAGTGGGGTACCGCAGGGGTCAGTATTGGGACCTGTTCTCTTCAACATATTCATTAATGATCTGGTAGAAGGTTTACACAGTAAAATATCGATATTTGCAGATGATACAAAACTATGTAAAGCAGTTAATACAAGAGAAGATAGTATTCTGCTACAGATGGATCTGGATAAGTTGGAAACTTGGGCTGAAAGGTGGCAGATGAGGTTTAACAATGATAAATGTAAGGTTATACACATGGGAAGAAGGAATCAATATCACCATTACACACTGAATGGGAAACCACTGGGTAAATCTGACAGGGAGAAGGACTTGGGGATCCTAGTTAATGATAAACTTACCTGGAGCAGCCAGTGCCAGGCAGCAGCTGCCAAGGCAAACAGGATCATGGGGTGCATTAAAAGAGGTCTGGATACACATGATGAGAGCATTATACTGCCTCTGTACAAATCCCTAGTTAGACCGCACATGGAGTACTGTGTGCAGTTTTGGGCACCGGTGCTCAGGAAGGATATCATGGAACGAGAGAGAGTACAAAGGAGGGCAACAAAATTAATAAAAGGGATGGGAGAACTACAATACCCAGATTGATTAGCGAAATTAGGATTATTTAGTCTAGAAAAAAGACGACTGAGGGGCGATCTAATAACCATGTATAAGTATATAAGGGGACAATACAAATATCTCGCTGAGGATCTGTTTATACCAAAGAAGGTGAGGGGCACAAGGGGGCATTCTTTGCGTCTGGAGGAGAGAAGGTTTTTCCACCAACATAGAAGAGGATTCTTTACTGTTAGGGCAGTGAGAATCTGGAATTGCTTGCCTGAGGAGGTGGTGATGGCGAACTCAGTCGAGGGGTTCAAGAGAGGCCTGGATGTCTTCCTGGAGCAGAACAATATTGTATCATACAATTATTAGGTTCTGTAGAAGGACGTAGATCTGGGGATTTATTATGATGGAATATAGGCTGAACTGGATGGACAAATGTCTTTTTTCGGCCTTACTAACTATGTTACTATGTTACTATGTTACATCATATGAGTATTTCATACCGTAGTACACTGATGTGAGGGTTCACAGGGGCCGTCCACACACCCCGACAATCATTTCGGACAATCACCTTCCTCAGGGGGCATGTTGGTAAATGTCTAAGACCGGGTTTACATCAATACATCAATACATCAATCCCGGAAGTACAAGCGTAACCATAGCAACCAACGTATAGTACAACAACCATGCAGACAGCCTGTATGGCACAGTCCCTGATGTTCCCTCCAGCCAGCCGCACAGGTCCTACGCTGCACACATCGGGCGAAAAACACGGGGCCCCGTGTTTCACACCGGTAGGCGGGTAGAAGAACAAGCGCCGACAGGATGGTAGGTGGAGCCAAGGCCACGCATGCGCAATCTGGGCACAAAGAGAAAAGCCGCCATGTCACCTAAGGGCAACAAGTAGGGAACCGGATGGTATGAAGGGTATTAACCCTACAGGGTAAGAGGCTCACCGCAGCGGTACTAACGGTGCACATTAAAAGACAAGTCCTGTGTCGCAATGCACTAGGCCCCATGTAATACACCGGTGGGTGGACAAAGGAACCAGCGCCGACAAAATGTTGGGGGGAGCCAGAGCCACGCATGCGCAAACGGGGCACATCAGGAGAGGCCACCATGCCGACTAAGGGCAACAGATAGGGAACCAGATGGTATAATAGATAGTGGTCACACTAAAGTACAATAGCCAAACCCAAAAGGATATATATATAGAGAGAAAAAATACGGTGAACCCATTAATAAATTAGTACTTATATTAAACTGTGAAAATTCACAAGAATTACTTATTAGGCCACCATAAATCTAATACATCATATCAAATCACATTAATATAGATGACAAAAGTCCATAGTCTCTGAGAATGCATAGAAGACATGAAGCAGATAGCTTGATGGTCGATCCAAATATTCATCCAAAATGATAACGTATTCCTCCTTATTCCCCATACAGTGTCTCATAGGGTACCAACTTCATGTTGTGTTGATGGATTGTCACAGTAGGGAACGCCATACTTAAGCAGACAAAAAAGGATCCAAAAATAAAAAATTGGATCCAAAAATAAACAACAAATACCAAAAAAAATGGAAAGACACTGTAAAACAGAAAAAAACGTGTTAAAAACAATAATACAAGAAAGCAATGGAGTGTCAAAAGATGACATAAGATACAGTGAATAGCAATCACAAAAAGGGAGCGAAGCTGAGGCTCTCATTCAGGCCATGCGGGTGGACCGTGTTTAGAGTCCAGATCCAGCGGGACTCACGCTGTGCTAAACGTTGTGAAATTTTTCCACCGCAAATACCTTGATCTACAATGTCAATGCCCTTCACCCTAAGGTCCTTACCATTACAGTTATGAAATAACCTGAAATGCCTTGGAATTGTCTTTAGTGATGCAATGTCGTCCTGATCCTTTGCCGCATATACAGTTAGGGCCAGAAATATTTGGACAGTGACACAAGTTTTGTTATTTTAGCTGTTTACAAAAACATGTTCAGAAATACAATTATATATATAATATGGGCTGAAAGTGCACACTCCCAGCTGCAATATGATAGTTTCCACATCCAAATCGGAGAAAGGGTTTAGGAATCATAGCTCTGTAATGCATAGCGTCCTCTTTTTCAAGGAACCAAAAGTAATTGGACAATGGACTCTAAGGGCTGCAATTAACTCTGAAGGCGTCTCCCTCGTTAACATGTAATCAATGAAGTAGTTAAAAGGTCAGGGGTGGATTCCAGGTGTGTGGTTTTGCATTTGGAAGCTGTTGCTGTGAGCAGACAACATGCGGTCAAAGGAACTCTCAATTGAGGTGAAGCAGAACATCCTGAGGCTGAAAAAAAGAAAAAATCCATCAGAGAGATAGCAGACATGCTTGGAGTAGCAAAAATCAACAGTTGGGTACATTCTGAGAAAAAAGGAATTGACTGGTGAGCTTGGGAACTCAAAAAGGCCTGGGCGTCCACGGATGACAACAGTGGTGGATGATCGCCGCATACATAATTTGGTGAAGAAGAACCCGTTCACAACATCAACTGAAGTCCAGAACACTCTCAGTGAAGTAGGTGTATCTGTCTCTAAGTCAACAGTAAAGAGAAGACTCCATGACAGTAAATACAAAGGGTTCACATCTAGATGCAAACCATTCATCAATACCAAAAATAGACAGGCCAGAGTTAAATTTGCAGAAAAACACCTCAAGAAGCCAGCTCAGTTCTGGAAAAGTATTCTATGGACAGATGAGACAAAGATCAACCTGTACCAGAATGATGGGAAGAAAAAAGTTTGGAGAAGAAAGGGAACGGCACATGATCCAAGGCACACCACATCCTCTGTAAAACATGGTGGAGGCAACGTGATGGCATGGGCATGCATGGCTTTCAATGACACTGGGTCACTTGTGTTTATTGATGACATAAGAGCAGACAAGAGTAGCCGGATGAATTCTGAAGTGTACCGGGATATACTTTCAGCCCAGATTCAGCCAAATGCTGCAAAGTTGATTGGACGGCGCTTCATAGTACAGATGGACAATGACCCCAAGCATACATCCAAAGCTACCCAGGAGTTCACGAGTGCCAAAAAGTGGAACATTCTGCAATGGCCAAGTCAATCTCCAGATCTAAACCCAATTGAGCATGCATTTCACTTGCTCAAATCCAGACTTAAGACGGAAAGACCCACAAACAAGCAAGACCTGAAGGCTGCGGCTGTAAAGGCCTGGCAAAGCATTACGAAGGAGGAAACCCAGCGTTTGGTGATGTCCATGGGTTCCAGACTTAAGGCATTGATTGCCTCCAAAGGATTTGCAACAAAATATTGAAAATAAAAATATTTTGTTTGGGTTATGTTTATTTGTCCAATTACTTTTGACCTCCTAAAATGTGGAGTGTTTGTAAAGAAATGTGTACAATTCCTACATTTTCTATCAGATATTTTTGTTCAACCCTTCAAATTAAATCTGCATTTGAATTCTGTTGTAGAGGTTTCATTTCAAATCCAATGTGGTGGCATGCAGAGCCCAACTCGTGAAAATTGTGTCACTGTCCAAATATTTCTGGCCCTAACTGTATACCTCGTACATGCTCCCTGACCCGAACCTTCAACTGTCTAGTCGTTAGTCCTATATAGATCTGGGAGCATGGACAGACCGCGAAATATATGACATTTCTGGTATTGTAGGTAATTGTTTTTTTAATTTTAAATATTTTCTGACCAGAAGAATCACAAAAACTGTCACTACGGTCGACATTGCTACACGCAACACAATGGCCGCATGGGAAACACCCTTGCCTGGCCTTGAACGAGTCCAAAAATGTATGAGGGGATACTGCGTCATAATGGCTCCTGACCAAATGATCACGTAGGTTTTTGGCACGCCTTAACGTGATCTGAGGTCGTTCTGGTAATAGTTTGGCAATTTTCTTATCTTCTATAAGAATCGGCCAAGACTTAAGGAGCGAAGAACGAATTAGGTCAGACTGAGAATTAAAATTTGTTATAAACCTAATTGTATTTGAATCTTTATTTCTACCATCAGTGTTATATAAGAGACCATTCCGATCGTACGATTTGGCTCGATGGTAGGCCCTCTTAATAGCTGTACCCCCGCTCTCAGAAACGCCTTTTTAAGTCATCCGACTCCTGTTCAAAGGCCGACTGGGTGGAACAGATGCGGCGGAGGCGAAGAAACTGCCCCACGGGCACGGCCCGGATCATGTGTTGAGGGTGTGCCAACATGGCGTGCAAAAGTGCGTTAGTGGCCGTGGGCTTCCTGAAGATACTGGTACTGATGTTGCCCATATCCCCTCTCCTCAGAGTTACATCCAAAATCTCAACCTCAATAGGATGATAATGAGTAGTGAGGCGTATGTTAAAATAGTTAGCATTGAGCTCGTCAATAAGAGCAGTAAGGGCCGAAACTGGGCCCTGCCAGACCAGAAATATGTCATCAATGTACCGCGTCCAAGTGAGGACGCGGTCCATTGATGACGATCGCTGGTCTGACAGGAAGAGGTCCCTCTCCCACAGCCCCAGGAACAGGTTAGCATATGAGGGGGCAAAAGCTGCCCCCATAGCCGTTCCTTGGAGCTGTAGGAAGAAGGACCCCTTAAAAACAAAAAAATTATGAGTAAGAGTGAATTCAAGGAGCAGAAGCACAAGAGCCCTCAGATTAGATGAATGGTCTGATGATTCTAGAAAGAATTTAACCGCATTAATGCCATCTGTATGCCTGATACTTGTGTATAACGATTCTACGTCAGCGGTAACTAGGAGGGTATCAGGATCTAATGGGAAACAATCCACCATCCGCAACAAGTGGGTCGTGTCCTTAAGGTAAGAGGGTAAACCCTCTACCAAGGGCTGCAGAATGGAATCGATCCACTTGTTAACGTTTTCCGGGAAGTTCCCCCGGCCTGATACAATGGGGCGCCCAGGAGGTGTTTTAACACTCTTATGAACTTTCGGAAGTAAATAGAAAGTTGAAATGATAGGCTCAGTGACAGTAAGAGCAGCTGCTAAATCTTTGGTAATGGTCCCCCCCTCCACAGCATCCGCCAGGATAGCACCGAGAGCTTTAATATAAGCGGACAAGGGGTTGAATGATAGTTTCTTATAACAAATTGAGTCATTCAATTGGCGGAACGCCTCACGTTCATATTGAACTGTGAGCCACAGAACAATATTTCCCCCCTTGTCCGCTGGCTTCAGCACTATACCTGGCAGATCCTGTAGCGCACATAGACGCTGACGTTCACTCCTAGTCAAATTATCCGAATGCACCAACCCAGGGATTTTAAGAAAATCGTTGGTCACAACCTGTACGAATAGATCTATGTTACTGCAGGCAGACAATGGGGGGAACTTCCTGGAACGTGGACGGATGGAAGATGGAATCCTACCTCCTTCTGGAATACTTTGTTCAACAGACAGCTCCTGGAGGGCCCTCAGTGCTGCTTGCTCCTCTTCTGTAGGAAATAAAACATGTGAGTCTTCATCAAAGAAATACCGTTTGAATAATAAGGAACGGGCAAAAAGGTGTAAATCCTTAATAAGTGTAAAGGTATCCAGCCCAGCAGATGGAGAAAAAGATAGGCCCTTCTCTCAGCCCAATCCCAGGTGACAGAACAATCAGGAGGGGTCCTCAGTAAAAGCACTCCACTCCCCGGGTCTATCAGTCCCATCATATGTTCTCCATTCAACCAGAAGGGGAAATGTAGTGTCAGTTCACTGACCAAGCTATCTACTGCATAGCCTGGTCCTGCATAGTAGGAACTTTGCTGCTCCTGGCTACAGTCCAATGGCGCATTCGCTGCTGCCTTTTTTGTGGACTCTGCCCCTTTTGGGCTACTGCACCGTTTTTTGACATCACCCCTGTTCAGGTTACTGCCTCCTTTTGGGATTCCACCCCTTTTTGGGCAACGATCCCTGTTTGGGTTACCGCTCCCTTTTGGGATTCCACCACTTTGTGACTCCACCCCTTTTGAGCCACTATCCCTTGTCGGGTTACCACCCCTTTTGGGATTCCACACCTTTTTGGGTTACTGCTCCTTTTTGGACTCTGCCCCCTTTTGGGCAACCATCCCTGTTTGGGTCACCGCCCATTTTTAGGGACATCACCCTTGTAGGGACACCACCCCTTCCCTGGGGTACACCCGTGGACTCCCCATGGCACTCCAAGGTCCAAGTTCGCACAGTACACCACTATGTCTCTGGACTTGCACTGACTGTTTAAGAGTCTGCACAACCTGGAGCACAATGTCCTTTCAACACCTCACCAGTTCCTGCTGGCATTGTCACAGCTCCTGTTGCAGTTACAACCCATCAGCACCTCCGGCTGCTAATCACAAGCCGCTGCTGCCACTGCAGCTCCGGCTGCTGCTGAACCTCTTGTGCAGCTGCAGCTACACTCCACCATGCTCTGTATGGCTCCACTGCAGACGTCGTGGATCCGACGATCCACAGCAAGATGCTTGTCATGTGCATGGACCTGCCAATCAAAAGCAAACTTTGTGGACCTGCTGATACGCAGCAAACTTCGTAGCCCACAGTCTAGCACTGTATGTGACGTTGCACTCACTGCATGTGTTGGGGGACACTTGCTTGGCAATGGGATAAATGCACATGAGCACGGTTTTTAACTTAAACAGTCTATGTGGGTTTATTTCTTACAGCATATACCACCAGAACCAACAACAGATGGACAGACTTTACATCAGGCTTCACATCATAGCTTGTGACACTAAACACGCTGATCCTTATCTGACCAGTTGCCGTGGGTGACCACACAGTTCACAGAATATCATAAGCACCAACAGTCTATGGTACCTTACGGGAGCTCCTGCTCTTCCTCTTGATTCCTTGTCTGTCCTCTCTCTTGGGATAGCTGCCTTACGGGGTTCACAAACTCGCCTATCAGGCACATATCAGTCAGTCCAGAGCCACCGAAGGACGGTAGCTTTCCCAACACAGCACAGAAGCCATCATAGACCTCCAGGACCACGGTCTTTCCAGGTGCTTCCAGGAAGTCTCCACTCACAGGAGCTTCCAACACAGACCATCCAGGTCCACGGTCACTCTGTGCTCTTCAGGGATCCAGTCCTACTTTCAGAACCTCCCAACACAGAAGCTTTCCACAGTGCACTATTCAGGACATCCGTCCCCACCTGGGACTCTCCAACACACAGGCTTGTGGCCTGTCCAGGTGCTATTCAGGACATTCATCCAACATCCAAGGCCACCAGGTCCTAAGTCCCGCCATGTGCTATTCAGGGAGATAGCACTCCAAACACATAGGCTCTCTCAGGACCTTCAGCACAGACCATTCAGATCCATACTCAGAGACATGTGACCCATACCATGGTCACATTATATACTTGTAACCACTCCTCTAGATGGGAGTGTGAGTGTGGCTAGTTTGACCCGCCCATCTCTTATAACTAGCCCTGCCAGCCTCCATTCATACTTATACCAACAACTGTACTAAACTCCGCACAGGGATCTCCTATATGCAACAAAAAATCGTGGCAAGAGGGGTAGCAACAATGACACCATCAGATTTGTTAGCACCTATAATCACGAGTGGCAAAATATTAGGAGCATATTAAACAAGTATTGGTCTATACTGAAGACCGAGCCCGCCCTGGGGGCCAGTTTGGGAGATTTTCCTGCCATGGCAGCTAGAAGGGCACCTAACATTGGTAATCTTTTGTTTAGGAGTAGTGTTGAGCGATACCTTCCGATATCGGAAAGTATCGGTATCGGATAGGATCGGCCGATATTCAAAAAATATCAGATATCGCCGATACCGATACCCGATCCCAATGCAAGTCAATGGGACCAAAATATCGGAATTAAAATAAACCCTTTCTTTCCTTGTAGGTTCATTCTACATGAAGGAAAACAACTAAGAATAATGCAGGATGTATTTGGGGAGGTGGCGGAGACATTAAAGTCATAGAGGTTTAGCCCAATCAAATAGAATAGCATGTTTTTGTTTTTTTTTAAAGACGTTCGGAGTGACAAAGATATTGACTATGTAAATTTTTTTTTAATTTTGTCATATATTGATGTTTCACTATTCCACGCCCTTCCCCTTCTTTTTTTTTTTTACTGTTCCCACACTTTCATCTTCATCATCATCAGCATCTTTGACATCAACTTCTTCACCTTATTCATCTTCTTCTTCATCCTTTACCTTTTTTTTTTTTTATTACATTCTTCATATTCATTTTATTCAACTATTATTATTCTTCCTATTCTACATATTCATTTTATTCAACTGTTATTATTCTTCCTATTCTACTTCTTCATCATATTCTCATTTGTGAAAGGCATTCCCGTAGTTATCTATAAAAGTTGGAAGATTACACCTTCCGTTCTGCCAGTCACAAAAGTTACATTTGTCCGCGTTCAGTTTGGCCTGCAGCATCAGGCTTTATCCAGGGGCACCACGAGGAGGAACGGACTCACCCCCATACACTGCTTAGTCTTCTTCTGCATATAATTTAGATAATATCTTTTGCTCTGATATTAAGTGTTATGCTTAATGTTCTTCTGCTCTTTGTTCTGCAGCCTCTTGTCTTCTGCTTCTCGGTCTTCCATGTCGTCGTCTCCAGGGTCGTCGTCTCCAGTGTCGTCGTCTCCGCCGTCGTCATCTCCGCCGTCGTCGTCTCCGCCGTCGTCGTCGTCGTCATCGGGGTGGTCTTTCTGGTCGTCGACGTTAGGGTCTTCAACTTGGAAATGTAGCAGAAGGTACAAGAAGGCTGAGAAAATGCCAAGAACCAGCTGATGGAACTGGAACTCGGATGGCTACACGAAGGTTCAAGAGCCTATGGAACTACCGAGGACCAGCTAACGTTACTGGAACCCGGTTACTAAGCAGGAGGTACCCGTGCTAAAAAGCACTACCAAGGACCACCTGACGTTGGCGGAACTCGGATACCCAGAAGGAGGCACCTAAGCCAAAGGCTCTGCCCGAACCAGCTGACGGTACTGGAACCAGGATGGGGAGCAGAAGGTACAAGAGCAAAAGACACTGCCGAGAACCAGCTGACGGTACTGGAACCTGGATGGGTAGCCGAAGGTCTAACAGCCAATGGAACTACCGAGGACCAGCTGACGTTACTGGAACCCGGTTACTAAGCAGGAGGTACCCGTGCCTGAAAGCACTACCAAGGACCACCTGACGTTGGTGGAACTTGGATACCCAGAAGGAGGCACCTAAGCCAAAGGCTCTGCCCGGAACCAGCTGACGGTACTGGAACCAGGATGGGGAGCAGAAGGTACAAGAGCAAAAGACACTGCCGAGAACCAGCTGATGGTGCTGGAACCAGGTGGTGGACCCGAAGGCCCACAGGAGAGGAGAGAACAGCTAGGCCGCGAGGCAGCCGCAGTTACCGAACCCCAACAGTCCTACAAGGGGAGCTGGGCCTACTGGCACTACAGAACCAGCCTTGACTACCAATTCATGCAGCCCACATAGGAAGCTCCTAAACTGGAGGCACCCTGGAGTTGGCTAACCCGACCGCAACACGACGGAGCAACGCATAGGTGTCTCAGCGAGCTTGACACAACCCGGAAACAGTTGACGGTGCTGAAACCAGGTTTGGCACGAGGGAGTACCTGTGACAAAAACACTGCCGAGAACCAGCTGGCGGTGCTGGAACCCGGATGCGTTGTCCCAGTGTGCAAGAGCCAATGGCACGACCGAGGACCAGCTGACGGTGCTGGAACCCGGTTACTAAGCTGTAGGTGCCCGCGCTTAAAAGCACTACCAAGGACCGCCTGGCGTTGGCGGAACTCGAATACCCAGGAGGAGGCACCTAAGCCAAAGGCTCGGCCCGGAACCAGCTGACGGTGCTGGAACCAGGCGGTGGACCCGAAGGCCCACAGGAGAGGAGAGAACAGCTAGACCGCGAGGCAGCCGCAGTTACCCAACCCCAACAGTCCTACAGGGGGAGCTGGGCCTACTGGCACTACAGAACCAGCCTTGACTACCAATTCATGCAGCCCACATAGGAAGCTCCTAAACTGGAGGCACCCTGGAGTTGGCTAACCCGACCACAACACGACGGGGCAACGCATAGGTGTCTCAGTGAGTTTGACAGTACCCGGAAACAGCTGACGGTGCTGGAACCAGGCTGGGCACGAGGGAGTACCCGTGACAAAAACACTGCCGAGAACCAGCTGGCGGTGCTGGAACCCGGATGCGTTGCCCCAGTGTGCAAGAGCTAATGGCACGACCGAGGACCAGCTGACGGTGCTGGAACCCGGTTACTAAGCTGTAGGTGCCCGCGCTTAAAAGCACTACCAAGGACCGCCTGGCGTTGGCGGAACTCGGATACCCAGGAGGAGGCACCTAAGCCAAAGACTCGGCCCGGAACCAGCTGACGGTGCTGGAACCAGGTGGTGGACCCGAAGGCCCACAGGAGAGGAGAGAACAGCTAGGCCGCAAGGCAGCCGCAGTTACCCAACCCCAACAGTCCTACAGGGGGAGCTGGGCCTACTGGCACTACAGAACCAGCCTTGACTACCAATTCATGCAGCCCACATAGGAAGCTCCTAAACTGGAGGCACCCCGGAGTTAACCCGGAGCTAACCCGACCGCAACACGACGGGGCAACGCATAGGTGTCTCAGTGAGTTTGACAGTACCCGGAAACAGCTGACGGTGCTGGAACCAGGCTGGGCAAGAGGGAGTACCCGTGACAAAAACACTGCCGAGAACCAGCTGGCGGTGCTGGAACCCAGATGCGTTGCCTATTAAAGATTGTCTTCCTAGAGCTCCAACTAGCGGTGTTGGAGCAAAGGGTAAGCAGGGGGAGCAGAGTGTAGGCCGAAGCCTGCACTGGAGGCAGCTTTGTGTCTGCGTTGCGTTTGCAGGACACTTTGCCGGCTACACAGTGGGGGAACAGCTGGCGTTGCTGAACCCCACTAACACAATGGCGGGTGTTTTTCTCTGTGCAGCTAGCACTTCCGGGCAAAAACTAGCGATGTTAGAGCCCGTGGTGAAGCAGGAGGAGGAGGAGAGGAGCAGAGTGTAGGCCGAAGCCTAGTTGAACCAATTTTTAAAGGAAACCTTTAACCCCCCCCCTCAGGTGTTACAAAGTACAAGAGACACACCTTGTGCAGTATTAATGCTGCACAAGTGAAAGGTTGCTCAATTAATTAGTCTACTTGCACACGCTGAATGAAAGACGTACACAATTTAGCCCATTGTACAGTCAAACTGTAGTGGATGCGTGACTTGGCTTTTTAAGGAGACGCAGCACAGGTGTCCCAAATAACGCCTTGGTGCTTGGCGCAGCTTCCTGAGCGTTGTTATTTGCTGTACAGGAGTCTGCGCTCTTGTGTTATCCCTTGGCAATGCCCTGTTAGCGCTGCCCGTCTTATGACCTCATTTCATGTTGGCCGGTGCGGTTAACGATGGCCATTAATCCCAGACCCACAGTGCCTTTTCAGAAAGTCACACTGCGGTGCTGGGATTCGTGGCCTTGAGCAGTAAATATTTTCACCGCTCACACACGTCCTTACACCTGCTTCAGACTGGGCGGCCTCTGCTGATCCCTTATCGCATGCCGCGGCCATGAGGCTGCACAGTCTGAAGAAGGCGGAAGGAGATGAGTGACGACACGCGAACATATGCACTGCTCGTGCCCATAAACCACACCCTCACTGACAAAATAAATAAGAAACCGAGGGGCGTTGTTTGGAGCAGGGCGGACGCACAGGCGCAGCCAGCTAACCAATGATGTCAAAAGACGGGAAGCGCTACCAAGGCTGGTGCTGCGTATCATTAGAAAGGAAAGTCACACCTCAGGGACAGTGGAATGGTCTCAATGAGACACATTTTGTACGTGTTGAGTTCCACGTGGGCAAGTAGAAAAAGTCAGCCACCTTGTACAAATGCAGCAGTACTGCTGTACAAGGTGGCTGTTATACATAGAAACACCTGGGGGTGGTGGGCAGGCTTCCATCAATTTCAGTTCATGTGCCTGCGTGGCGTTTGCAGGTCACGTTGCCGGCTACACAGCAGGGGAACAGCTGGCGTTGCTGAACCCCACTAACACATTGGCTGGTGTTTTTCTCTGTGCAGCTAGCACTTCCGGGCAAAAACTAGCGGTGTTTGAGCCCAGGGGCAGCAGCAGGAGGAGAGGAGCAGAGTGTAGGCCGAAGCCTGCACTGATGGCAGCTTTTGGTCGGTTGTGCCAGCGTGGCTTGTGCTGGACACGATGCCGGCTACACAGCAGGGGAACAGTTGGCGGTGCTGAACCCCACTAACACATTGGCTGGTGTTTTTCTCTGTGCAGCTAGCACTTCCGGGCCAAAACTAGCGGTGTTTGAGCCCAGGGTCAGCAGGAGGAGGAGAGGAGCAGAGTGTAGGCCAAAGCCTAGTTGAACCAATTTTAAAGGTAACCTTTAACCCCCCCTCAGGTGTAGCAAGGTACAAGAGCCACACCTTGTGCAGCATTAATGCTGCACAAGTAAAAGGTTGCTCTATTAATTTTGCTCCTTGCACACGCTGAATAAAACACGTACACTATTTAGCCCATTATACTGTCAAACAGTAGTGGAGGCGTGACTTGTCTTTTTAAGGAGACGCAGCACAGGTGTCCAAAATAACACCTTGGTGCATGGGCGCAGCTTCCTGAGCGTTGTTATTTGCTGTACAGGAGACTGTGCTATTGTTATCCCTTGCCCATGCGCTGTGAGCGTTTCCTGTCTTCTGACCTCATTTCATGTCGGCCTACTTGAACCAATTTCAAAGGTAACCTTTAACCCACCCTCAGGTGTTACAATGTTGAAGAGCCATACCTTGTGCAGCAGTAAAGCTCCACAAGTTAAAGGTTGCTCTTTAAGTTTTGCTCATTGCACACGCAGAATGAAAGACGTACACAATATAGCCCATTGAACAGTAGTTCAGTTCTGTATTGGAGGCGTGACTTGTCTTTTTAAGGAGACGCAGCACAGGTGCACATAAATAACACCTTGGTGCTGGGCGCAGCCTCCTGAGCGTTGTTATTTGCTGTACAGGAGTCTGCGCTATTGTGATCCCTTGGCCATGCGCTGTGAGCGCTGCCTGTCTTCTCACCTCATTTCATGTTGGCCGGTGCGGTTAGCAATGGCCATGAATCCCAGACCCGCAGTGTGTTTTCAACAAATCACACTGCGTGGCTGGGATTCGTGGCCTTGTGCAGTAAATATGTTTGCCGCTCACACATGTCCTTACACCTGCTTCAGACTGGGCGGCCTCATCTGATCCCTTATCGCATGCCGCAGCCATGAGGCCACCCAGTCTGAAGAAGGCGGAAGGAGATGTGTGAACACAGGCAAACATATGCACTGCACATGCCCATCAATCACACCCTCGCTGTCCCAAAAATAAGACACCGAGGGGCGTTGTTTCGAGCAGGGCAGACGCACAGGCGCAGCCAGCTAACCAATGATGTCACAAGACGGGAAGCGCTACCAAGGGTGGTGCTGCGTATCATTAGAAAGGAAAGTCACACCTCAGGGACAGTGGAATGGTCTCAATGAGACACATTTAGTACATGTTTAATTAAACGTGGGCAAGGAGAAAAAGTCAGCCACCTTGTACAAATGCAGCAGTACTGCTGTACAAGGTGGCTGTTATACATAGAAACACCTGGGGGGGTGGGGCCTGGTTCCCTTTAATATCAGTTCAGGTGACTGCATGGCGTTTGCAGGACACGTTGCCAGCTACACAGCAGGGGAACAGCTGGCGTTGCTGAACCCCACTAACACATTGGCGGGTGTTTTTCTCTGTGCAGCTAGCACTTCCAGGCTACAACTGGCGGTGTTATAGCCCAGGGTCAGCAGGAGGAGGAGAGGAGCAGAGTGTAGGCCGAAGCCTGCACTGGTGGCAGCTTTTGGTCTGTTGTGCCAGCGTGGCTTGTGCTGGACACGATGCCGGCTACACAGCAGGGGAACAGCTGGAGGTGCTGAACCCCACTGACACAATGGTGGGTGTTTTTCTCTGTGCAGCCAGACTTCCGGGCCCCAACTGGCGTAGTTAGAGCCCAGGGTCAGCAGGAGGAGCAGAGTGTAGGAGGAAGCCTACTTGAACCAATTTCAAAGGTAACCTTTAACCCACCCTCAGGTGTTACAATGTTGAAGAGCCACACCTTGTGCAGCAGTAAAGCTCCACAAGTTAAAGGTTGCTCTTTAAGTTTTGCTCATTGCACACGCAGAATGAAAGACATACACAATATAGCCCATTGAACAGTAGTTCAGTTCTGTATTGGAGGCGTGACTTGTCTTTTTAAGGAGACGCAGCACAGGTGCACATAAATAACGCCTTGGTGCTGGGCGCAGCCTCCTGAGCGTTGTTATTTGCTGTACAGGAGTCTGCGCTATTGTGATCCCTTGGCCATGCGCTGTGAGCGCTGCCTGTCTTCTCACCTCATTTCATGTTGGCCGGTGCGGTTAGCAATGGCCATGAATCCCAGACCCGCAGTGTGTTTTCAACAAATCACACTGCGTGGCTGGGATTCGTGGCCTTGTGCAGTAAATATGTTTGCCGCTCACACATGTCCTTACACCTGCTTCAGACTGGGCGGCCTCAGCTGATCCCTTATCGCCTACCACGGCCATGAGGCCGCACAGTCTGAAGAAGGCGGAAGGAGATGAGTTAAGACAGGCGAACATATGCACTGCACATGCCCATCAATCACACCCTCGCAGCCAAAATATATGAGACAACGAGGGGGGTTGTGTCGGGCAGGGCGGACGCCCAGGCACAGGCAGCCAAACAATGATGTCAGAAGACAGGCAGCGCTACCAAGGGGGGGGGGGGTGCGTGTCATTAAAAAGGAAAGTCACACCTCAGGGACAGTGGAATGGTCTCAATGAGACACATTTTGTACGTGTTGAGTTCCACGTTGGCAAGGATAAAAAGTCAGCCACCTTGTACAAATGCAGCATTACTGCTGTACAAGGTAGCTGTTATACATAGAAACACCTTGGGGTGGGTGGCAGGGTCCCTTTAATTTCAGTTCATGTGCCTGCGTGGCGTTTGCAGGTCACGTTGCCGGCTACACAGCAGGGGAACAGCTGGCGGTGCTGAACCCCACTAACACATTGGCTGTTGTTTTTCTCTGTGCAGCTAGCACTTCCGGGCCAAAACTAGCGGTGTTTGAGCCCAGGGGCAGCATCAGGAGGAGAGGAGCAGAGTGTAGGCCGAAGCCTGCACTGGTGGCAGCTTTTGTTCTGTTGTGCCAGCGTGGCTTGTGCTGGACACGTTTCCGACTACACAGCAGGGGAACAGCTGGCGGTGCTGAACCCCACTGACACATCAGCTAGTGTTTTTTCTGTGTAGACAACACTTCCAGGTGGCAACTGACAGTGTTGAAACCCAGGGAATCAAAGAGGAGCAGAGTGTAGGCCGAAGCCTGCAGTGGAGCAAGTTGAAAGGGAACCTTTAACCCCCCCCCCCCAGGCATTTGTTGCTGAAAGAGCCATCTTGTACAGCAGTAATACTGCACATGGAAAATGGTGGCTCCTAAAATTATGCTCCTTGCAAACGCTGAAGTACACACTCATATAATGTATCCCCTCACACCGTCAAATCGTCCCAGAAGTGGGACTTTCCTTTGTAATGTGACACAGCACAGCCGTCATTCCAACCCCCTTGGTGCCGTGCGCCACCTCCTCAACGTTGTTTGGTTCTGTCACGGAGCCCGCGCTGTAATGTTATCCATTGGCCATGCACAGTTAGCGGTGCCCGTCTTCTGACATCATTTAGGTGTCAAGCTGGCAGTGCCTGTGCGTCCAAGCTGCCCGAGATCCAACCTCGCAGTGTCATCTAATGTAATCCCACTGCGGGCCAGGGATCCATGGGCATGCGCAGTGCATATCATCGCCTCTCACTCCCCTCCTTCCTGCTTCTTCAGACTGTGCGGCATCACGGCCGTGGCATGCTATTAGGGATCAGCTGACGCCGCCTAGTCTGAAGAAGCGTGAAGAAGGGGAGTGAGAGGCTAGTATATGCACTGCGCATGGCCATGGATACAAGGCCCACTGTGGGATCACATTAGACGACACTGCGAGGTGAGATTTCGGGCAGCGTGGACGCACAGGCGCAGCCAGGACGACAACAAATGATGTCAGAGGACGGGCAGCGCAAACTGTGCATGGCCAAGGGATAACATAACAGCGCAGGGTCCATGACGGAATCAACCAGCGCTAAGGAGGCAGCGCACGGTGCCAAGGGGGTAGCAATGACGGCTGTGCTGCGTCACATTACAAAGGAAAGTCCCACCTCCGTGACGGTTGGACGGTGTGAGGGGACACATTACATGAGTGTGTAGTTCAGCGGTTGCAAGGAGCATAATTTCAAGAGCGACCTTTTCCTTGTGCAGTATTAGTGCTGCACAAGGTGGCTCTTTCAGTAACAAACGCCTAGGGGGGGGGGACAGGTCCCCTTACATTTTAGTTGTGCCAGCGTGGCGGTCGCATGACACGTTGCCGGATACACAGCTGAGGATCAGCTGACGTTACTGAACCCCAATAACAGAGGAGCGACTGTTGACTGTGCAGACAGCACTTCCAGGCACCAACTGGCGGTGTTAGAGCCCAGGGACAGCAGGAGGAGCAGATTGGAGGTATTGCCGCACACACAGCTGGGGATCAGCTGACGTTACTGAACCCCAATAACAGAGGAGCGACTGACTGTGCAGACAGCACTTCCAGGCACCAACTGGCGGGGTTAGAGCCCAGGGACAGCAGGAGGAGCAGATTGGAGGTATTGCCGCACACACAGCTGGGGATCAGCTGACGTTACTGAACCCCAATAACAGAGGAGCGACTGTTGACTGTGCAGACAGCACTTCCAGGCACCAACTGGCGGTGTTAGAGCCCAGGGACAGCAGGAGGAGCAGATTGGAGGTATTGCCGCACACACAGCTTGGGATCAGCTGACGTTACTGAACCCCAATAACAGAGGAGCGCCTGTTGACTGTGCAGACAGCACTTCCAGGCACCAACTGGTGGTGTTAGAGCCCAGGGACAGCAGGAGGAGCAGAGGAACAGAGTGTAGGCCGAAGCCTGATTGGAGCAAGTTGAAAGGGAACCTTTAACCCCCCCAAGACGTTTGTAGCTGAAAGAGCCATCTTGTGCAGCACTAAGGATGCAAAAGGAAAAGGTTGCTCTTTTAATTATGCTCCTTGCAAACACAGAAGTAAACACTAAAAATGTGTCCCCTTATACCGTAAAACCGTCCCGGAGGTGCGAATTTCCTTCGTAATGGGACACAGCACAGCTGTCATTCCTATCCCCTTGGTGCCGTGCGCTGCCTCCTCAGCGTTGTTTTAAGCTGTCACGGAGCCTGCGCTGTTCTGTTATCCCTTGGCCATGCCCAATTAGCACTGCCTGTCTTCTGACATAATTTGGTGTGAGGCTGTCAGTGCCTGTGCGTCCACGCTGCTCCAGATCCCACCTCGCAGTGTCGTCTAACGTAATCCCACTGCGGGCCTTGGATCCATGGGCATGCACAGTGCATATCCTCGACTCTCACTCCCCTCCTTCCCTCTTCTTCAGACTGTGCGGTGTCACGGCCGTGGCATGCTATTAGGGATCAGCTGACGGCGCACAGTCTAAAGAAGGCGGAGGGAGATGAGCGAGAGCCTGAGGGGAAGATATGCACTGCGCATGCCCATGGATCCAAGGCCCGCAGTGTGATTCAATCAGAAGACACTGCGAGGCGGGATCTCGGGCAGCGCGGCCGCACAGGCGCAGCCAGCCTGACACCAAATTATGTCAGAAGACAGGCAGCGCAAATAGGGCATGGCCAAGGGATAACAGAACAGCGCAGGCTCCGTGACAGCTTAAAACAACGCTGAGGAGGCAGCGCATGGCACCAAGGGGGTAGGAATGACGGCTGTGCTGCGTCACATTACGAAGGAAAGTCCCAGCTCCGGGACGGTATAACGGTATTAGTGAACACATTTTATAAGTGTTAAGTTCTGCGTGTGCAAGGAGCTAAAAAAAAAGAGCTACCTTTTCCTTGTGCAGCATTACTGCTGCACAAGATGGCTCTTTCAGTAACAAACGACGGGGGGGACAGGTTCCCTTACATTTAGGTTGTTGTGCCAGCGTGGCGGTCGCAGGACACATTGCCGGCTACACAGCTGGGGATCAGCAGACGTTACTCAAACCCAATAACACTGGGTCGTATGTTTTTACTGTGCAGCCTGCACTTCTGCGCCGCAACTGGCGGTGTTGGAGCCCAGGAATAGCAGTTCAGGTGGTAGAAAGAACACAGCAGGAGACCTGGATGACACCCAATTACTTAATCAGGCAGAGGAGTGGCAAATTCCTGCGAGATCCAGGCCTGGTTCATTTTCAGGAAAGTAAGCCGGTCAACGTTATCGGAGGATAGTCGCATGCGACGGTCTGTTAGTACACCACCTGCGGCACTAAAGACACGTTCCGATAAGACACTAGCCGCAGGGCAAGCCAGCACCTCCAATGCATACTGGCTTAGCTCTGGCCATGTATCCAGCTTAGAGACCCAAAACTTGAAAGGGGAAGAGCCGTCTGGGAGTACAGTAAGAGGGCAAGCCATGTAGTCTGTCACCATCTGACGGAACCGTTGCCTCCTGCTGACTGGAGCCGCCGGTGATGGTGTAGACATTTGGGGCGGGCACACAAAAGTGTGCCAGAGTTGTGCCATACTGGGCTTGCCTTGGGCAGAGGCACTGCTTCTGCTCCCTCTTTGGGCAGAGCCTCCCCATTGCCTCGACGCACTGAGCTGCTTTGTAAAGCACTAGCAGCACTCCTCTCAGTTGGACAGGAGAAGATGATGGAATTCACCAGTGTGTCGTGGTACTCCCGCAATTTACGCTCCCGGGTCAACGCTGGGATGAGGTTTTGGACGTTGTCCCGGTAGCGAGGATCGAGGAGGGTGAACACCCAATAATCAGGCATGTTGAGAATGTGGTCGATGCGGCGGTCATTTCTCAGGCACTGCAGCATGAAATCCACCATGTGCTGCAGACTGCCAACTGGCCCAGAAACGCTGTCCCCTGCTTGAGACATGATCTCTGCCCGCTCGTCATCACCCCACCCTCGCTGTACACACTGACCACTGGACACTTGTGTCGCTCCCTCCTCTGGACGGAGCTCTTCCTCCTCCATTGACTCCTCCTCATCCTCCTCACAAAGTGGCCCCTGTGTACCCCTTTGTGAGGAACCACGTGGCGCTGACTCTCCAGAAGCTGATGGAAAAGGTGACTCCTCATCCTCCACCTCTTCCACAACATCATCCCTTAACCCTTGCAAAGTTTGCTGAAGCAGGCAGATAAGGGGGACAGTCATGCTGACTAGTGCATCATCTGCACTTGCCATCCGCGTGGAATAATCAAAAGGACGCAAAACCTGGCAGACGTCCTTCATAGTGGCCCACTCTGTGGTTGTGAAGTCTGATCGGCGCTGACTGCGACTTCTTTGCGCCTGATGCAGCTGGTACTCCATAACTGCTTGCTGCTGCTCACACAACCGCTCCAACATATGTAACGTGGAATTCCACCGGGTAGGTAGGTCACATATGATGCGGTGTTCCGGAAGGCGGAATCGGCGCTGCAGAGCAGCAATGCGGGATCTTGCCAAGCTGGAACGCCGCAAGTGAGCACACTCTAGGCGGACCTTGTGCAGCAGGGCATCAAGATCCGGATAGTCCCTCAGAAAACTCTGCACAACCAAATTGAGCACATGTGCCAGACATGGGATGTGAGTGAGGTTGCCAAGGGCCAAAGTTGCCACCAGATTTCGGCCATTGTCACACACTACCATGCCTGGCTGGAGATTCGCTGGCACAAACCACACATCGCTCTCCTGCTTGATGGCATTCCAGAGCTCCTGCGCTGTGTGGCTTCGATGCCCCAATGAAACTAGTTTCAAGACGGCCTGCTGACGTTTGGCCACGGCTGTGCTCATGTCGGTCATAGGTAAACGTTCACGGGTCCATGTGGAGGTGGACTGTGACGGATCCTGCAGCGATGAATCTGAGGAACTGGTATAAGAGGAGGAGTCAATGCGTACAGACTGGATTCCTGCTATCCTTGGAGTGGGCAGGACACGTCCTGCGCCACTCGCACGATCTGTACCTGGCTCAACAACATTAACCCAATGGGCAGTGAGGGAAACGTATCGCCCCTGTCCATGCTGACTGTTCCACGCATTGGTGGTGAGGTGGACCTTGCTACTGACGGCGTTCAGTAGCGCATGTTTTATGTTTCCCTCAACATGCCTGTGCAGGGCAGGGACAGCTTGCCTGCTGAAGTAAAAGCGGCTGGGCACCTTGTACTGTGGGACTGCCAATGCCATCAAGTCACGGAAGCTGTCAGTCTCCACCAGCCTGAATGAGAGCATTTCCAGGGACAACAGTTTGGCAATGCCTGCATTCAGAGCCTGTGCTCGGGGGTGGTTGGCCGAGAATGCCCGCCTTTTCTCCCATGCCTGTACTACCGATGGCTGTAGAGTAGACTGGGAATGTGAGGATGACTGGGAAGGTGGTGCTGTGGGTGGAATTACACAAGGTCTCTGGACAACAGTGCCAGAGGTTCTTCCATGGCGATCCAGGGAGGAAGCCAAACCAGCTGTGCGTGAGCTGGAGGAAGAGGCAACACGAGCTGAAGAGATGGTAGCTGCCGCTGTTGGTTGGCCTACATCTTCAGTCTGTTTCTGTAACTCCACCGCGTGCCTGGTCCGCACATGTTTCCACATATTTGTGGTATTGAGGTTGCTGAAATTTTTCCCTCTTTTTACTTTCTGATGACACAGCTTGCATTTGACAAAACAAATGTCATCTGCAACTGTGTCAAAAAAGGACCAGGCACTGCAAGTCTTGGGAGCGCCCTTTTTGGCTTTGGAAAGAGACAGGCTCCTAACGGGTGCCAAACTGGAGGCTACAGGCTCCGCAGTCTTCCCCCTCCCTCTCCCTCTTTGGCCCGTAAGGGGAATCTCTTCCTCAGAGCTGCTCCCACCACCTTCCTGTTCCTCACGCCACGATGGGTCAACGACCTCATCATCTCCACTACCCTCTGCCACCAACTGCTCCTCCTGGGTAGTCTCGGCAGCACAGTACGCACCAGAAAGCGGCACCTGAGTTTCATCATCAGATGCGTACTGTGCTGTGGTCACCGGAGGCACTGGCCCACCCGCCTCTTCAGAGTCAGAGAGAAAAAGCTGTTGGGCATCACTGCACACTGCCTCTTCTTCCATTTCTCCAATGTTGCTTGGCTGGCCCCCTGTTTCCAAGCCAAGAGATTCAGAGAAAAGAAGTAGAGACGGCTCCTGTCCTGGGCTCTCTGACTGCCTGGCCAATTTGGCAAGTGGTGAAGAGACAGATGGCTGCTCTCCAGTGCTCTGTGCCTGAGAGGATGTGGCACTAACTGAAGTCGATGCCGAGGCGTTAGCTGCCATCCACCCGACAACGGCTTCAATTTGGTCTTCACGCAGCAGCGGTGTACGGCGCTCTCCGACAAAGCTGCGCATGAAGGACTGTTCCCTGCTGAAACTGAGTGACGACGAGTCACCGGTGCCCGCAGCAGGCACAGAATCACCACGTCATCTCCCTGCTCCTCTCCCTGCTCCGCGCCCACGCCCACGTGCCTTACTCCCTGCCCCCTTCATCTTGGTTGACAGATAAAGATAAGCAGAAAAGTACTAAGGCCTTAGTGTGCTTATTCCTGAAATGCTCCTCCTAAAAGGTGTAAGAAACACTAATGTTGTAAAGTGTGGACTAAACTTTATTATTTTTCAAATGTGGCCTACACAAGTGTTAAGTTGTGTTTGGTGAACTTTCCTTTTTTTTTTGTTTCTGCAGATCGGACTACAGAGCAAGTTTAACTCACACGGGGACCGTGCAGACAGCCGTAAACGGCGCTGCAAGGCCCAAAAACCCTCCTCTAGGTTATCCTATGTAGTGTTTTTCCACAATTTAGCTGGAGACGGGTGGAAAAACACTAATAGGAATTTTTTTTTTTTAAATTTTAAACAGGCTGCACTATTTGAAAAAAAGGGAAATTTTTTTCAAGGTATGAGGCAGTAACGCACCCTGAGCTGAATCCAACCGGCTATGGATGCACACAGACTACAGGGCGAGCTGCGCTCACACAGAGACCGTGCAGACAGCCGTAAACGGCGCTGCAAGGCCCAAAAAAAACCCTCTAGGTTATCCTATGTAGTGTTTTTCCACAATTTAGCTGGAGACGGGTGGAAAAACACTAATAGGAAATTTGAGAAAAAATGTGCAACAGGCTGCACTATGAGCAAAAAAGGACAACTGTGTGAGGCAGTGTGAACCCCCCCTGAGCTGAATACAACCGGGTATATGGCTGCACACAGACTACAGAGTGAGCTGCACACACACACACACACACACACACAGACCTTGCAGAACGCTGTTAAAACAGCGCTGCAAGGCAAGAGCAAGGTGAACAGTGAAGAACACAAAGCGTTTTGCTAAATTAGCCTTGGGAAAGGAAAATAAAGCAATTAGCTATCTCAACTGGCCCTCAGTTAGAACACAGCGTCCTGTCCCTAACTGAAATCACAGCAGAGTGAGCGCAAAATGGCGGCAGCGTTTTTTATAGTGCAGAGTGACATCATTTCAACAGCCAATCACAGCCTTGCCAGTACTTACATGCCCACCATGCTAAACAGGATGTGCCCACACCTCCATTCATTCCTCATTGGCTGCTGCGTTCAGTTTGAATTCTGGGAAGTTCCGATTCCCGTATCCGATACGCGGGAAGTATCGGAATTCGGTATCGGAATTCCGATACCGCAAATATCGGCCGATACCCGATACTTGCGGTATCGGAATGCTCAACACTAGTTAGGAGTCATTACATTCCACCGATAAAAAATTATTTTGGTACCCGGGGTCCCCTCCTTGGTTGCTTTAAGTGCGACCACTGCCTGGCTTAAGCAAATATCCAGCGCACTTCAGTTTTTGAAACATCTGACGGCCTGAAACAATTTAGGATTAGACAACACATCACCTGTGGGACAAGCAATGTTATCTATTATGCTACTTGTCCTTGTCAGCGTATTTATATAGACCTTACCTCAAGAGAGCTCAGAGTCAGAGTCCGCGAACATGTGAGAGATATTGTCGAGGCCAGGATGGTGATCGATCCCTCTTGCCTGAAGACTCTCCCGCGTCACTTTAAGTTACATCACAACTGTGATGCAGGGCTTCTTCAGGTCAGGGGCATTGAGAGCTTACATATGGGAATTAGGGGAGGCAACAATAAAAAATTGTTAGCACAACGAGAGGCTAACTGGATAGTGCGATTAGACACTGTGGCACCAAAGGCGCTGAATGAAACACTAAGTTTTGCCTCATTCCTGTAAGATAAAATTGTCTCCTGGATTTGGTTATTGATCCCAGTTATCATCTCAGTGTACCTCCTTGATCAGAAGTGGATTTATGTTTGTTCTGTTTTGTTTAATTTTAATTTACAAAACTTTTTCGTAATTATGTTATTATTTATCATTTTTGCAGTCCCAAACTTATCTGTGGCAAGTGACCGGAGTGTACCTCTCTATACATATGTCTCGCACCATGCTGGATACCATCATGATGAGACTTATGATATTAATTTTTTTTATCCAGGTTGTGGCAAAAATGGAACTTTCTAAGTAAATTTGGCCTTGTTGTTATATTTTGTTATATAAGCCGCTATTTCCTGTGAATCGTATCCCATCCTGTGGCATGGTCATGTTTGATGTGTTTGAGTACCTCAGACAGAGGTCTCGCATGGTGGTGCGCGTGCACTCTTGTGTCCCGGCAGCTCTTCTCCTATCACGGCGTCTTACAGGCGTCCCACGCATGATCGGTGAACATAGTTCCCGCGCATGCGTGGATGCACTTGATGCCGGTGACAGGTGCAGGACCTGTGGGTCTCAGAGCGCATGTGCCGTATACGCCAACACTACTGGCTGAGTCACGTCATGTGACCGGCCTCTTTGAGAATCACCAATGATATATAAAGGTCCTTGCTGGTAATAATGGTTATCCCCTCGAGAAAGCTATCAAATTAAAAGGCGAAACATACGTCAAGTGTCACTGCATCACAATACATATATATATATATATATACATATATACATATATATATATATATATATACAGTTAGGGCCAGAAATATTTGGACAGTGACACAAGTTTTGTTATTTTAGCTGTTTACAAAAACATGTTCAGAAATACAATTATATATATAATATGGGCTGAAAGTGCACACTCCCAGCTGCAATATGATAGTTTCCACATCCAAATCGGAGAAAGGGTTTAGGAATCATAGCTCTGTAATGCATAGCGTCCTCTTTTTCAAGGGACCAAAAGTAATTGGACAATGGACTCTAAGGGCTGCAATTAACTCTGAAGGCGTCTCCCTCGTTAACCTCTAATCAATGAAGTAGTTAAAAGGTCAGGGGTGGATTCCAGGTGTGTGGTTTTGCATTTGGAAGCTGTTGCTGTGAGCAGACAACATGCGGTCAAAGGAACTCTCAATTGAGGTGAAGCAGAACATCCTGAGGCTGAAAAAAAGAAAAAATCCATCAGAGAGATAGCAGACATGCTTGGAGTAGCAAAATCAACAGTTGGGTACATTCTGAGAAAAAAGGAATTGACTGGTGAGCTTGGGAACTCAAAAAGGCCTGGGCGTCCACGGATGACAACAGTGGTGGATGATCGCCGCATACTTAATTTGGTGAATAAGAACCCGTTCACAACATCAACTGAAGTCCAGAACACTCTCAGTGAAGTAGGTGTATCTGTCTCTAAGTCAACAGTAAAGAGAAGACTCCATGACAGTAAATACAGAGGGTTCACATCTAGATGCAAACCATTCATCAATACCAAAAATAGACAGGCCAGAGTTAAATTTGCAGAAAAACACCTCAAGAAGCCAGCTCAGTTCTGGAAAAGTATTCTATGGACAGATGAGACAAAGATCAACCTGTACCAGAATGATGGGAAGAAAAAAGTTTGGAGAAGAAAGGGAACGGCACATGATCCAAGGCACACCACATCCTCTGTAAAACATGGTGGAGGCAACGTGATGGCATGGGCATGCATGGCTTTCAATGGCACTGGGTCACTTGTGTTTATTGATGACATAAGAGCAGACAAGAGTAGCCGGATGAATTCTGAAGTGTACCGGGATATACTTTCAGCCCAGATTCAGCCAAATGCTGCAAAGTTGATTGGACGGCGCTTCATAGTACAGATGGACAATGACCCCAAGCATACATCCAAAGCTACACTACCCAGGAGTTCACGAGTGCCAAAAAGTGGGACATTCTGCAATGGCCAAGTCAATCTCCAGATCTAAACCCAATTGAGCATGCATTTCACTTGCTCAAATCCAGACTTAAGACGGAAAGACCCACAAACAAGCAAGACCTGAAGGCTGCGGCTGTAAAGGCCTGGCAAAGCATTAAGAAGGAGGAAACCCAGCGTTTGGTGATGTCCATGGGTTCCAGACTTAAGGCAGTGATTGCCTCCAAAGGATTTGCAACAAAATATTGAAAATAAAAATATTTTGTTTGGGTTATGTTTATTTGTCCAATTACTTTTGACCTCCTAAAATTTGGAGTGTTTGTAAAGAAATGTGTACAATTCCTACATTTTCTATCAGATATTTTTGTTCAACCCTTCAAATTAAACGTTACAATCTGCACTTGAATTCTGTTGTAGAGGTTTCATTTCAAATCCAATGTGGTGGCATGCAGAGCCCAACTCGCGAAAATTGTGTCACTGTCCAAATATTTCTGGCCCTAACTGTATATATATATATATATATATATATATATATATATATGTATATATATATATATATGTATATATATATATATACATATATATATATATATACTAGCTGAAGAGCCCGGCATTGCCTGGGCATAGTAAATATCTGTGGTTAGTTATAGCACCGCACTTCTTTTATTTTCCCATCATATTAATCAGATTTTTATTTTTGAAGGATAATACCAGACTTGTGTGTGTTTTAGGGCAAGTTTCATGTGTCAAGTTCTGTGTTGAGTTGCATGTGGCGACATGCATGTAGCGACTTTTGTGAGATGAGTTTTGTGTGGCGACATGCGTGTAGCAACTTTTTGTGTGTCGAGTTGCATGTGACAGGTTAGTGTAGCAAGTTGTGTGCTGCAAGTTTTGTGAATGGTGAGTTTTGCGCGTGGCGAGTTTTATGTGTGGTGCATTTTGAGTATGTGCAAGTTTTGTGTGAGGCAACTTTTGCATGTGTTGCAACTTTTGTGCATGTGGCAATTTTTCCGCATGTGAAAGTTTTGCGTGTGGTGAGTTTTCCATGAGGTGAGTATTGCACGTGTGGCGAGCTTTGCGTGAGCCTAGTTTTGCATGTGGCGAGTTTTGCTCGTGGCGAGTTTTGAGCGGCGACTTTTGTGTTTCGACTTTTATGTGGCGAGGTTGGTGTATGTGTGGTGAAATATTTGCTGAGGGTGGTATATGTGTTCAAGCACGTGGTAGTGTGTGGCACATTTTGTGTGTGTGGTAATATACCCGTGTGTGGTGAATATCCCATGTCGGGGCCCCACCTTAGCAACTGTACGGTATATACTCTTTGGCACCATTGCTCTCACTCTTTAAGTCCCCCTTGTTCACATCTGGCAGCTGTCAATTTGCCTCCAACACTTTTCCTTTCACTTTTTCCCCATTATGTAGTTAGGGGAAAAATTGTTTGGTGAATTGGAATGCGCGGGGTTAAAATTTCGCCTCACAACATAGCCTATGACGCTCTTGGGGTCCAGATGTGTGACTGTGCAAAATTTTGTGGCTGTAGCTGTGACGGTGCAGATGCCAATCCCGGACATACACACATACACACATACACACACACACACATTCAGCTTTATATATTAGATATATTTATATATACACTACTCAAAAAACTAAAGGGAACACAAAAATCCCACATCCTAGATATCACTGAATTAAATATTCCAGTTGCAAATCTTTATTCATTGCATAGTGGAATGCGTTGAGAAGAATAAAACATAAAAATGATCAATGGAAATCAAAATTAATAACCCGTAGAGGTCTGAATTTGGAATGATACTCAAAATCAAAGTGGAAAAGCAAATTTCAGGCTGATACAAATTCAGTGGAAATGCCTCAAGATGAGGAAATGATGCTCAGTAGTTTATGTGTGGCCACCAGGTGCCTGTATGACCTCCCTAAAACACCTGAGGCGGCGGGTGGTGTTGTGAATTCTGTTGTCGGGCTCCCTCCTGTGGTCATGAATGGTACTTCGGCTGGTTCTGTCCATGGACTTCCTCTGGTGGGTGTTTCTGAGTTTCCTTCCACAGGTGACGAGGTTAATTCGTTAGCTGCCGCTCTATTTAACTCCACTTAGATCTTTGCTCCACGCCACCTGTCAATGTTCCAGTATTGGTCTAGTTCACTCCTGGATCGTTCTTGTGACCTGTCTTCCCAGCAGAAGCTAAGTTCCAGCTTGTATTTCTTTGGTTGCTATTTTTATTGTTGTCTTGCTTGCTGGAAGCTCTGGGACGCAGAGGGAGCGCCTCCGCACCGTGAGTCGGTGCGGAGGGTCTTTTTGCGCCCTCTGCGTGGTCTTTTTGTAGGTTTTTGTGCTGACCGCAAAGTAACCTTTCCTATCCTCGGTCTGTTCAGTAAGTCGGGCCTCACTTTGCTAAATCTATTTCATCTCTGTGTTTGTATTTTCATCTTTACTCACAGTCATTATATGTGGGGGGCTGCCTTTTCCTTTGGGGAATTTCTCTGAGGCAAGGTAGGCTTTATTTTTCTATCTTCAGGGCTAGCTAGTTCCTTAGGCTGTGCCGAGTTGCATAGGGAGCGTTAGGCGCAATCCACGGCTATTTCTAGTGTGTTTGATAGGATTAGGGATTGCGGTCAGCAGAGTTCCCACGTCCCAGAGCTCGTCCTTATTATCAGTAACTATCAGGTCAATCCGTGTGCTCTTAACCACAAGGTCCATTATTGTCCTGACCACCAGGTCATAACAGTACAGGTGGCCCAAAGTACTAATGCATCTCAATAGAGGGATAAGAGAAGTTCTGAGACCATTTTTTTTTCTTTGCAATGTGTTTTGTCTCCCTTTTCCCCTTTACCTCTGGGTGGTTTGGGACACTGGTGTAAACATGGACATTCAAGGTCTGTCCTCTTGGATGGATAATCTCACTACAAGTGTACAAAACATTCAAGATTTTGTGGTTCAGAATCCGATGTCAGAGACTAGGATTCCTATTCCTGATTTGTTTTTTGGTGATAGATCTAAGTTCTTGAATTTCAAAAATAATTGTAAATTGTTTCTTGCCTTGAAACCTCGCTCCTCAGGTGACCCTGTTCAACAAGTAAAGATCATTATTTCTTTGTTACGTGGTGACCCTCAAGACTGGGCATTTTCCCTTGCGCCAGGAGATCCGGCATTGCATGATGTTGATGCGTTTTTCCTGGCACTTGGATTGCTTTATGACGAACCTAATTCAGTGGATCAGGCAGAGAAAATCTTGTTGGCTCTGTGTCAGGGTCAGGATGAAGCGGAGATATATTGTCAGAAGTTTAGGAAGTGGTCTGTACTCACTCAGTGGAATGAATGTGCCCTGGCAGCAATCTTCAGAAAGGGTCTCTCTGAAGCCCTTAACCCCTTTCTGCCATTAGACGTACTATTGCGTCCATGTGGGGTGGGCTTTACTTCCCAAGGACGCAATAGTACGTCATATGCGATCGGCAGCGCTCACGGGGGGAGCGCCGCCGATCGCGGCCGGGTGTCAGCTGTTTATCGCAGCTGACATCCGGCACTATGTGCCAGGAGCGGTCACGGACCGCCCCCGGCACATTAACCCCCGGCACACCGCGATCAAAGATGATCGCGATGTGCCGGCGGTACAGGGAAGCACCGCGCAGGGAGGGGGCTCCCTGCGGGCTTCCCTGAGCCCCCCGCAGCAACGCGATGTGATCGCGTTGCTGCGAGGGTCTCACCTCCCTCCCTGCTCCCTCCAGCCCCGGATCCAAGATGGCCGCGGATCCGGGTCCTGCAGGGAGGGAGGTGGCTTCACAGAGCCTGCTCAGAGCAGGCACTGTGAAGCAGCCTGCACTCCTATCAGATCAGTGATCTGACAGAGTGCTGTGCAAACTGTCAGATCACTGATCTGTGATGTCCCCCCCTGGGACAAAGTAAAAAAGTAAAAAAAAAAAATTTCAAATGTGTAAAAAAAATAAAAAAAAATATTCCAAAATAATGAAAAAAAAAAAAAATATTATTCCCATAAATACATTTCTTTATCTAAATAATAAAAAAAAACAATAAAAGTACACATATTTAGTATCGCCGCGTCCGTAACGGCCCGACCTATAAAACTGGCCCACTAGTTAACCCCTTCAGTAAACACCGTAAGAAAAAAAAAAAAAAAAACGAGGCAAAAAACAACGCTTTATTATCATACCGCCGAACAAAAAGTGGAATAACACGCGATCAAAAAGACAGATATAACTAACCATGGTACCGCTGAAAGCGTCATCTTGTCCCGCAAAAAACGAGCCGCCATACAGCATCATCAGCAAAAAAATAAAAAAGTTATAGTCCTTAGAATAAAGTGATGCAAAAATAATTATTTTTTCTATAAAATAGTTTTTATCGTATAAAAGCGCCAAAACATAAAAAAATGATATAAATGAGGTATCGCTGTAATCGTACTGACCCGAAGAATAAAACTGCTTCATCAATTTTACCAAACGCGGAACGGTATAAACGCCTCCCCCAAAAGAAATTCATGAATAGCTGGTTTTTGGTCATTCTGCCTCACAAAAATCGGAATAAAAAGCGATTAAAAAATGTCACGTGCCCGAAAATGTTACCAATAAAAACATCAACTCGTCCCGCAAAAAACAAGACCTCACATGACTCTGTGGACCAAAATATAGAAAAATTATAGCTCTCAAAATGTGGTAACGCAAAAAATATTTTTTGCAATAAAAAGCGTCTTTCAGTGTGTGACGGCTGCCAATCATAAAAATCCGCTAGAAAACCCGCTATAAAAGTAAATCAAACCCCCCTTCATCACCCCCTTAGTTAGGGAAAAATTTAAAAAATGTATTTATTTCCATTTTCCCATTAGGGCTAGGGTTAGAGTTAGGGCTAGGGTTAGGGCTAGGGCTAGGGTTAGGGCTAGGGTTAGGGCTAGGGTTAGGGTTAGGGCTAGGGTTAGGGTTAGGGCTAGGGTTAGGGCTAGGGTTAGGGTTAGGGCTAGGGTTAGGGCTAGGGTTAGGGCTAGGGTTAGGGTTAGGGTTAGGGCTAGGGTTAGGGCTAGGGTTAGGGCTAGGGTTAGGGTTAGGGCTAGGGTTAGGGCTAGGGTTAGGGCTAGGGTTAGGGTTAGGGCTAGGGTTAGGATTAGGGTTAGGGCTAGGGCTAGGGCTACAGTTTGGGTTGGGGCTAAAGTTACAGTTAGGGTTTAGATTACATTTACGGTTGGGAATAGGGTTGGGATTAGGGTTAGGGGTGTGTCAGGGTTAGAGGTGTGGTTAGGGTTACTGTTGGGATTAGGGTTAGGGGTGTGTTTGGATTAGGGTTTCAGTTATAATTGGGGGGTTTCCACTGTTTAGGCACATCAGGGGCTCTCCAAACGCGACATGGCGTCCGATCTCAATTCCAGCCAATTCTGCGTTGAAAAAGTAAAACAGTGCTTCTTCCCTTCCGAGCTCTCCCGTGTGCCCAAACAGGGGTTTACCCCAACATATGGGGTATCAGCGTACTCAGGACAAATAGGACAACAACTTTTGGGGTCCAATTTCTCCTGTTACCCTTGGGAAAATACAAAACTCGGGGCTAAAACATATTTTTTGTGGGAAAAAAAAAGATTTTTTATTTTCACGGCTCTGCGTTATAAACTGTAGTGAAACACTTGGGGGTTCAAAGTTCTCACAACACATCTAGATTAGTTCCCTGGGGGGTCTAGTTTCCAATATGGGGTCACTTGTGGGGGGTTTCTACTGTTTAGGTACATTAGGGGTTCTGCAAACGCAATGTGACGTCTGCAGACCATTCCATCTAAGTCTGCATTCCAAATGGCGCTCCTTCCCTTCCGAGCTCTGCCATGCGCTCAAACGGTGGTTTCCCCCAACATACGGGGTATCAGCGTACTCAGGACAAATTGAAAACAACTTTTGGGGTCGAATTTCTCCTCTTACCCTCGGGAAAATACAAAACTGGGGGCTAAAAAATAATTTTGGGGGGAAAGATTTTTTTTTTTAATTTTCACGGCTCTGCGTTACAAACTGTAGTGAAACACTTGGGGGTTCAAAGCTATCACAACACATCTAGATGAGTTCCTTAGGGGGTCTAGTTTCCAAAATGGTGTCACTTGTGGGAGGTTTCTACTGTTTAGGTACATTAGGGGCTCTGCAAATGCAATGTGACACCTGCAGACCATTCCATCTAAGTCCTCATTCCAAATGGAGCTCCTTCCCTTCCGAGCCCTCCCATGCGCCCAAACAGTGGTTCCCCCCCACATATGGGGTATCAGCGCACTCAGGACAAATTGGACAACAAATTGTGGGGTCGATTTTCTCCTGTTACCCTCGGGAAAATACAAAACTGGGGGCTAAAAAATAATTTTTGTGGGAAAAAATTTTTGTTTTATTTTTACGGCTCTCCATTATAAACTTCTGTGAAGCCCTTGGTGGGTCAAAGCGCTCAGCACACATCTAGATAAGTTCCTAAGGGGGTCTACTTTCCAAAATGGTGTCACTTGTGGGGGGTTTCTACTGTTTAGGTACATTAGGGGCTCTGCAAACGCAATGTGACACCTGCAGACCATTCCATCTAAGTCTGCATTCAAATGGCACTCCTTCCCTTCTGAGCCCTCCCATGTGCCCAAACAGTGGTTCCCCCCACATATGGTGTATCATCGCACTCAGGACAAATTGGGCAACAAATTTTGGGGTCCAATTTCTCCTGTTACCCTCAGGAAAATACAAAACTGGGGGCTAAAAAAATAATTTTTGTGGGAAAAAAATTTTGTTTTATTTTTACGGCTCTGCATTATAAACTTCTGTGAAGCACTTGGTGGGTCAAAGTGCTCACCACACCTCTAGATAAGTTCCTTAGGGGGTCTACTTTCCAAAATGGTGTCATTTGTGGGGGGTTTCAATGTTTAGGCACATCAGTGGCTCTTCAAACGCAACATGGCGTCCCATCTCAATTCCTGTCAATTTTGCTTTGAAAAGTCAAACGGCGCTCCTTCCCTTCCGAGCTCTCCCATCCACCCAAACAGTGGTTTACCCCCACATATGGGGTATCAGCGTACTCAGGACAAATTGTACAACAACTTTTGGGGTCCAATTTCTTCTCTTACCCTTGGGAAAATAAAAAATTGGGGGCAAAAAGATAATTTTTGTGAAAAAATATGATTTTTTATTTTTACGGTTCTACATTATAAACTTCTGTGAAGCACTTGGTGGGTCAAAGTGCTCACCACACCTCTAGATAAGTTCCTTAGGGGGTCTACTTTCCAAAATGGTGTCACTTGTGGGGGGTTTCAATGTTTAGGCACATCAGTGGCTCTTCAAACGCAACATGAGGTTCCATCTCAATTCCTGTCAATTTTGCATTGAAAAGTCAAACGGCGCTCCTTCCCTTCCGAGCTCTCCCATCCGCCCAAACAGTGGTTTACCCCCACATATGGGCTATCAGCGTACTCAGGACAAATTGTACAACAACTTTTGGGGTCCAATTTCTTCTCTTACCCTTGGGAAAATAAAAAATTGGGGGCGAAAAGATAATTTTTGTGAAAAAATATGATTTTTTATTTTTACGGTTCTGCATTATAAACTTCTGTGAAGCACTTGTTGGGTCAAAGTGCTCACCACACCTCTAGATAAGTTCCTTAGGGGGTCTACTTTCCAAAATGGTGTCACTTGTGGGGGGTTTCAATGTTTAGCCACATCAGGGGCTCTCCAAACGAAACATGGCGTCCCATCTCAATTCCAGTCAATTTTGCATTGAAAGTCAAATGGCACTCCTTCGCTTCCGAGCTCTGCCATGCGCCCAAACAGTGGTTTACCCCCACATGTGGGGTATTGGCATACTCAGGACAAATTGTACAACAATGTTTGGGGTCCATTTTCTCCTGTTACCCTTGGTAAAATAAAACAAATTGGAGCTGAATTAAATTTTTTGTGAAAAAAAGTTAAATGTTCATTTTTATTTAAACATTCAAAAAATTCCTGTGAAGCACCAGAAGGGTTAATAAACTTCTTGAATATGGTTTTGAGCACCTTGAGGGGTGTAGTTTTTAGAATGGTGTCACACTTGGGTATTTTCTATCATATAGACCCCTCAAAATGACTTCAAATGAGATGTGGTCCCTAAAATAAAATGGTGTTGTAGAAATGAGAAATTGCTGGTCAACTTTTAACCCTTATAACTCCCTAACAAAAAAAAATTTTGTTTCCAAAATTGTGCTGATGTAAAGTAGACATGTGGGAAATGTTATTTATTAAGTATTTTGTGTGACATATCTCTGTGATTTAATTGCATAAAAATTCAAAGTTGGAAAATTGCGAAATTTTCATAATTTTCGCCAAATTTCCGTTTTTTTCACAAATAAACGCAGGTACTATCAAATAATTTTTACCATTGTCATGAAGTACAATATGTCACGAGAAAACAATGTCAGAATCACCAGGATCCATTGAAGCGTTCCAGAGTTATAACCTCATAAAGGGACAGTGGTCAGAATTGTAAAAATTGGCCCGGTCATTAACGTGCAAACCACCCTTGGGGGTAAAGGGGTTAATGATGTCATGGTGGGGTTTCCCATGCCTGCTGGTCTGAATGAGTCTATGTCCTTGGCCATTCAGATCGATCGACGCTTGTGTGAGCGTAAAGCTGTGCACCATTTGGCGGTACTATCTGAGCATGGGCCTGAGCCTATGCAATGTGATAGGACTTTGACCTAAGCTGAACGGCAAGAACACAGACGTCAGAATGGGCTATGTTTTTACTGTGGCGATTCCACTCATGCTATCTCCGATTGTCCTAAGCGCATTAAGCGGTTCGCTAGGTCTGCCACCATTGGTACGGTACAGTCTAAATTTCTTTTGTCCGTTACTCTGATTTGCTCTCTGTCGTCCTATTCTGTAATGGCATTTGTGGATTCAGGCGCTGCCCTGAATTTGATGGACTTGGAGTTTGCTAGGCGCTGTGGTTTTTTCTTGGAGCCCTTGCAGTATCCTATTCCATTGAGAGGAATTGATGCTACGCCTTTGGCCAAGAATAAGCCTCAGTACTGGACCCAATTGACCATGTGCATGGCTCCTGCACATCAGGAGGATATCCGCTTTCTGGTGTTGCATAATCTGCATGATGTGGTCGTTTTGGGGTTGCCATGGCTACAGGTTCATAATCCAGTATTAGACTGGAAATCTATGTCTGTGTCCAGCTGGGGTTGCCAGGGGGTACATGGTGATGTTCCATTTTTGTCTATTTCGTCTTTCACTCCTTCTGAAGTTCCAGAGTTTTTGTCGGATTATCGGGATGTATTTGATGAGCCCAAAGCCAGTGCCCTACCTCCTCATAGGGATTGCGATTGTGCTATTAATTTGATTCCTGGTAGTAAGTTTCCTAAGGGCCGATTGTTCAATTTATCTGTGCCAGAGCACGCCGCTATGCGCAGTTATATAAAGGAGTCCTTGGAGAAAGGCCATATTCGCCCGTCGTCATCACCGTTAGGAGCAGGGTTCTTTTTTGTGGCCAAGAAGGATGGTTCTTTGAGACCTTGTATTGATTACCGCCTTCTTAATAAAATTACAGTCAAATTTCAGTATCCTTTGCCGTTGCTGTCTGATTTGTTTGCTCGTATTAAAGGGGCTAGTTGGTTCACCAAGATAGATCTTCGAGGGGCGTATAATCTTGTGCGTATTAAACAAAGTGATGAATGGAAAACAGCATTTAATACGCCCGAGGGCCATTTTGAGTACCTGGTTATGCCCTTCGGGATTTCCAATGCTCCATCAGTATTTCAGTCCTTTATGCATGACATCTTCCGAGAGTACCTGGATAAATTCCTGATTGTGTATTTGGATGATATTTTGGTCTTTTCGGATGATTGGGAGTCTCATGTGAAGCAGGTCAGAATGGTGTTCCAGGTCCTTCGTGCAAATTCCTTGTTTGTGAAGGGGTCAAAGTGTCTCTTTGGAGTTCAGAAGGTTTCATTTTTGGGGTTCATTTTTTCCCCTTCTACTATCGAGATGGACCCTATTAAAGTCCAGGCCATTTACGATTGGACTCAGCCGACATCTGTGAAGAGCCTGCAAAAGTTCCTGGGCTTTGCAAATTTTTATCGGCGCTTCATCGCTAATTTTTCTACTGTTGCTAAACCGTTGACTGATTTGACCAAGAAGGGTGCTGATGTGGTCAATTGGTCTTCTGCAGCTGTAGAGGCTTTTCAGGAGTTGAAGCGTCGTTTTTCTTCTGCCCCGGTGTTGTGCCAACCAGATGTTTCGCTCCCGTTTCAGGTTGAGGTTGATGTTTCTGAGATTGGAGCAGGGGCTGTTTTGTCGCAAAGAAGTTCTGATGGCTCGGTGATGAAGCCATGTGCTTTCTTTTCTAGTAAGTTTTCGCCTGCTGAGCGTAACTATGATGTTGGTAATCGTGAGTTGTTGGCCATGAAGTGGGCATTCGAGGAGTGGCGTCATTGGCTGGAAAGAGCCAAGCATCGCATGGTGGTCTTGACAGATCACAAGAATTTTACTTATCTTGAGTCTGCCAAACGGTTGAATCCGAGACAGGCTCGATGGTCGTTATTTTTCTCCCGTTTTGATTTTGTGGTTTCGTACCTTCCGGGCTCTAAGAATGTGAAGGCTGATGCCCTGTCAAGGAGTTTTGTGCCTGACTCTCCGGGTGTTCCTGAGCCGGCGGGTATTCTCAAAGAGGGGGTAATTTTGTCTGCCATCTCCCCTGATTTGCGGCGGGTGCTGCAAAAATTTCAGGCTGATAGACCTGACCGTTGCCCAGCGGAGAAACTGTTTGTCCCTGATAGATGGACTACTAGAGATATCTCTGAGATTCATTGTTCAGTGTTGGCTGGGCATCCTGGAATCTTTGGTACCAGAGATTTGGTGGCTAGATCCTTCTGGTGGCCGTCTTTGTCACGGGATGTGCGTTCTTTTGGATTTTATTTCGGATCTTGTTGTGAATTCTGTGGCAGAGCTCCCTCCTGTGGTCACAAGTGGTACTTCGGCTGATTCTCTCTGTGAGATTCCGTTGGTGGAGGAAAGTGGTACTGCGGCTTCTGAGTTTCCTTCCTCAGGTGATGTGGTGAAGTCGTTAGGTGCTGCACTATTTAACTCCACCTAGTGCTTTGATCCTGGCCTCCAGTCAATGTTCTAGTATTGGACCTGTTTCCTCCTGGATCGTTCCTGTGGCCTGCTGCTCTGCATAGCTAAGTTCCGCTTTGCTATTTTGTTTGCTGTTTTTTTTTGTCCAGCTTGTCTATTTGTTTTTTCCTGCTTGCTGGAAGCTCTGGGACGCAGAGGGTGTACCTCCGTGCCGTTAGTTCGGTACGGAGGGTCTTTTTGCCCCCTTTGCGTGGTTTTTGTAGGGTGTTGTGTTGACCGCAAAGTTACCTTTCCTATCCTCGCTCTGTTCAGAAAGTTGGGCCTCACTTTGCTAAATCTATTTCATCTCTACGTTTGTCTTTTCATCTTAACTCACAGTCATTATATGTGGGGGCTGCCTTTTCCTTTGGGGTATTTCTCTGAGGCAAGGTAGGCTTATTTTCTATCTTCAGGCTAGCTAGTTTCTCAGGCTGTGCCGAGTTGCATAGAGAGCGTTAGGCGCAATCCACGGCTGCCTCTAGTGTGGTTGGAGAGGATTAGGGATTGCGGTCAGCAGAGTTCCCACGTCTCAGAGCTCGTTCTATGTTTTTGGGTTATTGTCAGGTCACTGTATGTGCTCTGACCTCTATGTCCATTGTGGTACTGAATTACCTTATCATAACAGGATCTCCCCATCTCTCAAAAGATGTCGGTCATTTGGGTGGTTTGTGATCGCTTTTCTAACATGGTCCATTTGGTACCTTTGTCTAAATTGCCTTCCTCCTCTGATTTGGTGCCATTATTTTTCCAGCATGTGGTTCGTTTACATGGTATCCTGGAGAGCATCGTTTCTGACAGAGGTTCCCAGTTTGTTTCGAGGTTTTGGCGAGCCTTTTGTGCTAGGATGGGCATTGATTTGTCTTTTTCCTCGGCTTTCCATCCTCAGACAAATGGCCAAACCGAACGAACTAATCAAACTTTGGAAACATATCTGAGATGCTTTGTTTCTGCTGATCAGGATGATTGGGTGTCCTTTTTGCCGTTGGCTGAGTTTGCCCTTAATTATCGGGCCAGCTCGGCTACTTTGGTTTCGCCGTTTTTCTGCAATTCTGGTTTCCATCCTCGTTTCTCTTCAGGGCAGGTTGAGTCTTCGGACTGTCCTGGTGTAGATACTGTGGTGGATAGGTTGCAGCAGATTTGGACTCATGTGGTGGACAATTTGACATTGTCCCAGGAGAAGGTTCAACGTTTCGCTAACCGCCGGCGCTGTGTGGGTCCCCGACTTCGTGTTGGGGATTTGGTTTGGTTGTCGTCTCGTTATGTTCCTATGAATGTTTCCTCTCCTAAGTTTAAGCCTCGTTTCATTGGTCCGTATAAGATTTCTGAGGTTATCAATCCTGTGTCATTTCGTTTGGCCCTTCCTGCTTCTTTTGCCATCCGTAATGTGTTCCATAGGTCGTTATTGCGGAGATACGTGGCACCTGTGGTTCCATCCGTTGATCCTTCTGCCCCGGTGTTGGTTGAGGGGGAGTTGGAGTATGTGGTGGAGAAGATTTTGGATTCTCGTGTTTCGAGACGGAAACTCCAGTACCTGGTCAAGTGGAAGGGTTATGGTCAGGAAGATAATTCCTGGGTTTTTGTCTCTGATGTTCATGCTGCCGATCTGGTTCGTGCCTTTCATTTGGCTCATCCTGGTCGGCCTGGGGGCTCTGGTGAGGGTTCAGTGACCCCTCCTCAAGGGGGGGGTACTGTTGTGAATTCTGTTGTCGGGCTCCCTCCTGTGGTCATGAATGGTACTTCGGCTGGTTCTGTCCATGGACTTCCTCTGGTGGGTGTTTCTGAGTTTCCTTCCACAGGTGACGAGGTTAATTCGTTAGCTGCCGCTCTATTTAACTCCACTTAGATCTTTGCTCCACGCCACCTGTCAATGTTCCAGTATTGGTCTAGTTCACTCCAGGATCGTTCTTGTGACCTGTCTTCCCAGCAGAAGCTAAGTTCCAGCTTGTATTTCTTTGGTTTGCTATTTTTCTGTCCAGTTTGCTATTTTTATTGTTGTTTTGCTTGCTGGAAGCTCTGGGACGCAGAGGGAGCGCCTCCGCACCGTGAGTCGGTGCGAAGGGTCTTTTTGCGCCCTCTGCATGGTCTTTTTGTAGGTTTTTGTGCTGACCGCAAAGTAATCTTTCCTATCCTCGGTCTGTTCAGTAAGTCGGGCCTCACTTTGCTAAATCTATTTCATCTCTTTGTTTGTATTTTCATCTTTTCTCACAGTCATTATATGTGGGGGGCTGCCTTTTCCTTTGGGGAATTTCTCTGAGGCAAGGTAGGCTTTATTTTTCTATCTTCAGGGCTAGCTAGTTCCTTAGGCTGTGCCGAGTTGCATAGGGAGCGTTAGGCGCAATCCACGGCTATTTCTAGTGTGTTTGATAGGATTAGGGATTACGGTCAGCAGAGTTCCCACGTCCCAGAGCTCGTCCTTATTATCAGTAACTATCAGGTCATTCCGTGTGCTCTTAACCACCAGGTCCATTATTGTCCTGACCACCAGTTCATAACAACAGGGCACCAGTGGCGAATTTGCCAATCCTGGTGTTCTGTGGCAAATGCCCAGTGTCCTGTATGGTGTTAGTCTGTGAGCACAACCCCATCTGTTAATGTAGGGCACTCAAACCATCCTCATGGAGTCGGTTTCTAACCGTTTGTGCAGACACATGCACATTTGTGGCCTGCTGGAGGTCATTTTGCAGGGCTCTGGCAGTGATCCTCCTGTTCCTTCTTGCACAAAGGCTGAGGTAGCGGTCCTGCTGCTGGGTTATTGCCCTCCTATGGCCCCCTTCACATCTCCTGGTGTACTGGACTGTCTCCTGGTAGTGGTTCCAGCCTCTGGACACTACGCTGACAGACACAGCAAACCTTTTTGCCACAGGTCGCATTGATGTGCCATCCTGGATGAGCTGCCCTACCTGAGCCACTTGTGTGGGTTGCTGAGTCCATCTCATGTTACTACAAGTGTAAAAGCACAACCAACATTCAAAGTCACCAAAACATCAGCCAGAAAGCATTGGTACTGAGATGTGGTCTGTGGTCCCCACCTGCAGAAACACTCCTTTATTGAGTGTGTCTTGATAATTGCCAAAAATTTCCACCTGTTGTCTATTTGCATAACGGCATGCTAAATTGATTGTCAAACAGTGTTGTTTCCTAAGTGGACAGTTTGATTTTGATTTCACAGAAGTTTGATTTACTTGGAGTTATATTCTGTTGTATAAGTGTTCCTTTTATTTTTTTGAGCAGTGTATATATGTAAACTAGATTGTGGCCCGATTCTAACGCATCGGGTATTCTAGAATATGCATGTCCCCATAGTATATGGACAATGATGATTCCAGAATTCGCGGCAGATTGTGCCCGTCGCTGATTGATCGAGGCAACCTTTGTGACATCATCGTCGCCATGGCAACCATTATGACATCATCGTCGCTGTGCCCGTTGCTGATTGATCGAGGCCTGGCGGCCTCGACCAATCAGAGGCGTGGGATTTCTACGTCGATGCTGTGCCCGTCGCTGATTGGTCGAGGCCTGGTGGCCTCGACCAATCAGAGACGCGGGATTTCCAGGACAGACAGACAGACGGAAAAACCCTTAGACAATTATATATATAGATAGATTTGTTAAATAGTAATATGCAATATATATGTATATACATACCGTCTAGGTATTTACTTATATATTTTTTCAGTTTGCACTTAAGCATTAGACACTTTACTGCAAATTATTACCATTATAAATTATATTCCCTCTTTCACTTATGATTTGTAATGCAGCTTGTTATATATTTTATTGTGGTACAGAAACCATGTATTATAGTCTGACTATGCTATTAATAAGTATATAATACTAGATTGTGGCCCGATTCTAACGCATCGGGTATTCTAGAATATGCATGTCCCCGTAGTATATGGACAATGATGATTCCAAAATTCACGGCAGACTATGCCCGTCGCTGATTGGTCGAAGCAAACTTTATGACATCATCGTCGCCATGGCAACCATTATGACATCTACGTCGATACTGTGCCCGTCGCTGAATCAGAAACGTGGGATTTCTACGTCCTTTATGACATCATCGTCGCTGTGCCCGTTGCTGATTGGTCGAGGCTTGGCGGCCTCGACCAATCAGATTCGTGGGATGTCTACGTCCTTTATGACATCATCGTCGCTGTGCCCGTCGCTGATTGGTCGAGGCCACCTAGCCTCGACCAATCAGAGACGCGGGATTTCTACGTCGATACTGTGCCGGTCGCTGATTGGTCGAGGCCGCCAAGCCTCGACCAATCAGAGACGCGGGATTTCCAGGACAGACAGACAGACAGACGGAAAACCCTTAGAAAATTATATATATAGATATGCATGCATGTATGTATGTATGTATATATATATATATATATATATATATATATATATATATATATATATATATATATATATATAGTACAGACCAAAAGTTTGGACACACCTTCTCATGTAAAGGTTTTTCAGTATTTTCACGACTATGAATATTGTACATTCACACTGCAGGTATCAAAACTATGAATTACCACATGTGGATTTATATACTTAACAAAAAAGTGTGAAAAAATTGAAATTATGTCTTGTATTCTAGGTTCTTCAAAGTAGCCACCAGTTGTGTTGAGCAGAAGTCTGGTGGATACACAGCTGATCGTCCTACTGAATAGACTGTTAGAATTTGTATTATGGCAAGAAAAAAGCAGCTAAGTATAGAAAAATGAGTGTCCATCATTACTTTAAGAAATGAAGGTCAGTCAGTCTGAAAAATTGGGAAAACTTTGAAAGTGTCCCCAAGAGCAGTGGCAAAAACCATAAAGCGCTACAGAGAAACTGGCTCACATGAGGACCGCCCCAGGAAAGGAAGACCAAGAGTCACCTCTGCTTCTGAGGATAAGTTTATCTGAGTCACCAGCCTCAGAAATCGCAGGTTAACAGCAGCTCAGATTAGAGACCAGGTCAATGCATCACAGAGTTCTAGCAGCAGACACATCTCTATAACAACTGTTGAGAGGAAACTTTGTGCAGCAGGCCTTCATGGTAAAATAGCTGCTAGGAAACCACTGCTAAGGACAGGCAACAAACAGAAGAGACTTGTTTAGGCTAAAGAACACAAGGAATGGACATTAGACCAGTGGAAATCTGTGCTTTCGTCTGATGAGTCCAAATTTGAGATCTTTGGTTCCAACCACCGTGTCTTTGTGCGATGCAGAAAAGGTGAACGGATGGACTCTACATGCCTGGTTCCCACCGTGAAGCATGGAGGAGGAGATGTGATGGTGTGGGGGTGCTTTGCTGGTGACACTGTTGGGGATTTATTAAAAATTGAAGGCATACTGAACCAGCATGGCTACCACAGCATCTTGCAGCGGCATGCTATTCCATCGGTTTTGCGTTTAGTTGGACCATCATTTATTTTTCAACAGGACAATGACGCCAAAACACACGACCAGACTGTGTAAGGGCTATTTGACCAAGATGGAGAGCGATGGGGTGCTACACCTGATGACCTGGCCTCCACAGTCACCAGACCTGAACCCAATTGAGATGGTTTGGGGTGAGCTGGACCGCAGATGGAAGGCAAAAGGGCCAACAAGTGCTAAGCATTAGGGTTGAGCGACTTTTACTTTTTTAGGGTCGAGTCGGGTTTCGCGAAACCCGACTATCTCAAAAGTCGAGTCGAGTGAAATCGTCCGATTATCGCGAAAAGTCGGGGATCGACCGAAACACGAAACCCAATGCAAGTCAATGGGGAAGCATAGTCGGCAGTGAGTGGAGGCCAGGAAAACACCTAGTGCCCATTTTTATGGCAAAAACATCCATTCTTGTTACTGAAGCTTGTCAATCTTAATTTACCCTATAATAATAGTTAGGCATTGGAAATTGGGGGTCATTTGGCTAAAGTTGTGGGTGGTAGGGCTGGTTCAAGTATTTAGTGGGCCCAGGAAACGTGGACCACGTCACGCAGTGGAGCAGAGAGAGGTAAGTATTTCAACTTTGCAAGTGCTGTGATCCTGAGCAAGCAGGGGGGGCCCACTCGTTCACATTGGCACTGGCACAGGGCCCCTCAAAGTACGGCAGTGTGTTTGCACGGCGGGGGCGTCTCCCACCGGCAGCAACACTTTTGCGTACTATGAGGGGCCCTGTGCCAGTGATGTTGCCAACGAGTATTCCCCCACCCACCTGATGAAGGAACCTGCACTTTCATCTACACCTTCCTTTTTGTCCCTGTGTAAGGTGGTATACTATACGGGAAGGGGAACCGGACTTTCAGCTGGGTCACATTCTGGCTGTGTAGCGTGCACGGGGAATGTATCAGTCTGGGTCAATGTACCAGCAAACTCATCTAGCACTGGCAGGATGAGGAGGAAACACAGATATAGACCCAAATAATAAAGTGGGCTAAATGCAGTTCAAAATTGGTAACAGGACTAACCAGGCGGCATTGCTTTGTTCAGTGGAGGACAACTGTAATGAGAGGCTGACACAGTGAGTAGGCCCAAATCAGTAAGTAGGCTAAATGCAGTTCAAAATTGGTAACAGTAGTAAACAAGCGGCACTGCTTTGTTCAGTGGAGAACAACAAGGAGCGGCAGACACCATTAGTAGGGCCAACAAAACAAGTAGGTCAAATGCAGTGTTATATTAAAAACAATTTAACGAGAGCCTGAATATAGAAGCTCAGGAAAGGCAACCTGAAGAACACCTTGGAGCGGCAGACACTGTTAGTAGGCCCCAACCAAACTAGTAGCTCCACTGCAGTTGTTCCATTAAAAAACTATTTAACGAGAGCCTGAAGATCGAAGCTCAGGAAAGGCAACCAGGAGAACACCTTGGAGCGGCAGACACTGTTAGTAAGCCCCAACCAAACTAGTAGCCCCAATGCAGATGTTCCATTAAAAAACTATTTAACGAGAGCCTGAAGATTGACGCTCAGGAAAGGCAACCAGGAGAATACCTTGGAGCGGCAGACACTGTTAGTAGGCCCCAACCAAACTAGTAGCCCCACTGCAGTTGTTCCATTAAAAAACTATTTAACGAGAGCCTGAAGATAGAAGCTCAGGAAAGGCAACCTGGAGAACACCTTGGAGCGGCAGACACTGTTAGTAGGCCTTAACCAAACTATATGTTAGAAAACACAGATGCACTTAAATCAATTATAATATATAAAAAAATTCCTTTTATAAATGTAGAGCTAAAATAAATAATATCAGTGCTCTGTGAGGGGATAGTGACTAAACACTCAAGTACTGAACGACCACAACAACCTTAACATGAAGCGCCAAAGGAGTGAATCCACACAAAGGATGAATAACAAATAATCTTTATTAAAGCAAAGTGGCAACAATATAAAAAAATATAAAAATATATATATTAATTAAATGATAAAAACAAGTACACGATATAAAGGCAGGACAATTATAGAAAATTATTTATATATTTTGTTAATCAAATATGTTGGTGACCACCAATATTAGTTAATGCAGATAGAAACACATTAAAAAAACTGTGTATATATGAAAAAATAATAATATAGTGAAAATAAACAAATTTGTACCCAAAAGTAATAATACAGTGTGCAAAATATAAAACGGCACAATAGTAAAAAATAGTGGGCTCCAAAAAAGTCAATAGTGTGTAAAATATAAGATTACCCTATACTGGGATGTAAATGTGCGGAGCCACCGCACAAAAAAACAAAAATTGACAGACAAAAATAAAGTGCAATCGTGCAATAACTAACTATTGCCAAAAAACAAGCATCACCACAAAAATATTATATGTGTACAAAACGTCTGGAGAAAAGAAAACACACACAATAGCGAGCTCACAGTACCCAAATATAGGACATATATCCTTGTGCCACATAAGTCAGTGTGCAGAGCCGCAGAAAACGAGCTATAAAGTGCAGTGTGCAAACAACGTAATTTGCTCAAAAGCACTCTATGAGTGCAATACCATAGATAAACACAGCACACCGCTGCAAGCTCAAATAAAGTGCAACGTGCAAAGATCGTGGAATGGAACCTATCTGCAAAGTACCTGTAGTGGGAGTCACCAGGTCCTGATATCGCGCACCCCGACGCGCGTTTCGGAAACACGTTCCTTCGTCAGGGGGTCAACCAAACTAGTAGTCCCAATGCAGTTTTCAAATTACGATATGCTGAAAACCTGACACTTGAAGCTCAGCTTTTTTAAGAGGAGGACAGCTGTATTGAGTGGCGCAGACAGACACAGGTAGTAGGCCTTAAACCAAAAAGTTGTCTCAAAGCAGTTTAAGAAAGGTTACAGGGGTACACAGGCAGCATTGGTGTGGTCACTTAGAATATAAGACACATTTTCAGTTGTTTCACACTTTTTTGTTAAGTATATAATTCCACATGTGTTAATTCATAGTTTTGATTCCTTCAGTGTGAATGTACAATTTTCATAGTCATGAAAATACAGAAAAATCTTTAAATGAGACGGTGTGTCCAAACTTTTGGTCTGTACTATATATACAGTACAGACCAAAAGTTTGGACACACCTTCTCATTTCAAGATTTTTCTGTATTTTCATGACTATGAAAATTGTACATTCACACTGAAGGCATCAAAACTATAAATTAAATCATGTGGAATTATATACTTAGCAAAAAAGTGTGAAAGAACTGAAAGTATGTCTTATATTGTAGGTTCTTCAAAGTAGCCACCTTTTGCTTTGATGACTGCTTTGCACACTCTAGGCATTCTCTTGATGAGCTTCAAGAGGTAGTCACCAGGAATGGTCTTCCAACAATCTTGAAGGAGTTCCCAGAGATGCTTAGCACTTGTTGGCCCTTTTGCCTTCACTCTATGGTCCAGCTCACCCCAAACTATCTCACCAACACCCCATAACACTCCCACTTGGTCAAATAGCCCTTACACTGCCTGGAGGTGTGTTTTGGGTCATTGTCCTGTTGAAAAATAAATGATGGTCCAGATAAACGCAAAACCGATGGAATAGCATGCTGCTGCAAGATGCTTTGGTAGCCATGCTGGTTCAGTATGCCTTTAATTTTTAATAAATCCCCAACAGTGTCACCAGCAAATCACTCCCACACCATCACACTCCCTCCTCCATGCTTCACAGTGAGCACCAGGCATGTAGAGTCCATCCATTCACCTTTTCTGCATCGAACAAAGACACGGTGGTTGGAACCAAAGATCTCAAATTTGGACTCATCATGCCAAAGCACAGATTTCCACTGGTCTAATGTCCATTCCTTGTGTTCTTTAACCTAAACAAGTCTCTTCTGCTTGTTGCCTGTCCTTAGCAGTGGTTTCCTAGCAGCTATTTTACCATGAAGACCTGCTGCACAAAGTCTCCTCTTAACAGTTGTTGTAGAGATGTGTCTGCTGCTAGAACTCTGTGTGGCATTGACCTGGTCTCTAATCTGAGCTGCTGTTAACCTGCGATTTCTGAGGCTGGTGACTCGGATAAAATTATCTTCAGAAGCAGAGGTGACTCTTGGTCTTCCTTTCCTGGGGCAGTCCTCATGTGAGCCAGTTTATTTGCAGCACTTGATGGTTTTTGCCACTGCACTTGGGGACACTTTCAAAGTTTTCCCAATTTTTCGGGCTGACTGACCTTCATTTCTTAAAGTAATGATGGCAGCTAATTTTTCTTTACTTAGCTGCTTTTTTCTTGCCATAATACAAATTCTAACAGTCTATTCAGTAGGACTATCAGCTGTGTATCCACCAGACTTCTGCACAACTCAACTGATGGTCCCAACCCTATTTATAAGGCAAGAAATCCCACTTATTAAACCTGACAGGGCACACCTGTGAAGTGAAAACCATTTCTGGTGACTACCTCTTGAAGCTCATCAAGAGAATGCCAAGAGTGTGCAAAGCAGTCCTCACAGCAAAAGATGGCTACTTTGAAAAACCTAGAATATTAGACATAATCTCAGTTGTTTAACACTTTTGTGTTAAGTATATAATTCCACATGTGTTAATTTATAGTTTTGATGCCTTCAGTGTGAATGTACAATTTTCATAGTCATGAAAATACGGAAAATCTTGAAATGAGAAGGTGTGTCCAAACTTTTGGTCTGTACTGTATATATATATATATATATATATATATATATATATATATATATGTATATCCATGCCTGTTGAGTCTCCAGTTGATCTGCCCATTTCTTTACATTTCGTGGGTACATTTTAGTGTTTTCAATATGTTTTAATTAATGTTTTCTCAATAAAGTTTGTTACTTTTTCATTGGTTGCTATTAGTTATGCTTTAGATTTATGATATCAATGTAGTTAATGCATGAGAGTTAAATGGCTACTCCAGGGGAATAAAACATTTTGCAATGTCCTTGTCCTCATAAACTATAAAGATGAGATGCCCAGTGCACTTTTAATATCTTTCTAACATCTCTTATTCAGTGTGACAGGAGCTGCTCCTCACTGCTCACCCCTCCAATCTGGGACAATACATCACACACCGGTGAGCAGCTCCCCCTGTGAGTAACAGCCATTCTTAAGGTACCGTCACATTAAGTGACACTGCAGCGATCTAGACAACGATCCCTATTGCTGCAGCGTCGCTGTGTGGTCGCTGGAGAGCTGTCACACAGACAGCTCTCCAGCGACCAACGATGCCGAAGTCCCCTTTTAACCAGGGTAAACATCAGGATACTAAACGCAGGGCCACGCTTAGTAACCCGATGTTTACCCTGGTTACCAGCGTAAACGTAAAAAAAAAAAAACACTACATACTTACATTCCGGCGTCTGTCCTCTCCGGCGCTGTGCTTCTCTGCACTAAGCGCCGGCCGGAAAGCAGAGCACAGCGGTGATGTCACCGCTGTGCTTTCCGGCCGCTGTGCTTACACAGTGCAGAGAAGCAGAGCACCGGAGAGGACAGACACCGGAATGTAAGTATGTAGTGTTTTTTTTTTTACATTTACACTGGTAACCATGGTAAACATCGGGTTACTAAGCGCGGCCCTGCGCTTAGTAACCCGATGTTTACCCTGGTTACCAGTGAAGACATCGCTGAATCGGCGTCACACACGCCGATTCAGCGATGTCTGCGGGAGGTCCAGCGACAAAATAAAGTTCTGGACTTTCTGCGCCGACCAACGATGGCACAGCAGGATCCAGATCGCTGCTGCCTGTCAAACTGAACGATATCGCTAGCCAGGACGCTGCAACGTCACGGATCGCTAGCGATATCGTTCAGTGTGAAGGTACCTTTAGAAGATGGGGTTTTGTGGCCATGCCTCCTTTTGTCTACAGAGAAACAGCTCTTATCAGAAGACTGGCTGATAGTAACAGCTGCACACTGCTGTAATGTCCCAGAAGGAGCAGCTGTCACATCAGCCCTTTGATAATGTCTTCCTGTGTGCAGGTTGAGGTGAGGGGACAAGAATCACAGGTAAAGTTACTGTTGTTTGTAACAAAAGAGTGAGAAGTGGAGGCAAGGTAGGTCTGAACTCACATGTCAGTGCTTGTGGATATGTAAATTCTGCCTAAGTAACGTTAATTTAAATAAACTGAAATATACATTTCCTTAATTGTCACTATACTTCGCAGAAAATGTTTGACCCATAACAGAGACATGTCAGAAAATATTGATGGGTGTGGTTACAGATGCTGAAACACTCACTGATTGGTAAAATTAAGTTACAGTATTATTCAACTTCAATGAATTGTGAATTAAAGCATACTTCTCAGATTTTTTATTAAGTCAGTATTAAGCTTCGGAGGACTAGCACTTGGCTAAGCTGTCTTGAGGATTTTAGTGTCTGAAATCATTTATATCACAACTTCTGACACTTACATAACAAAAGATCACTAAAAGTACATAAACAAATGGATACATGGAAGGGCAGACAGATAAACTGAAACATTTCAATTCACCTATAATGATATTTTCAAAATATCATTTGATCATTTTAGTCTGAAATATGTAAGCAAATAACACTCAATGTTTAATTTAGAGTTTTTATATTTTTAATATTTATTTTAATTTGACTGTTTTATGGTGCAGCATGAAAAATCAATATCTAGAGATTATGATTCTGTTGAGAAATAAATATTGCACAAGATGCATTAATTCCACTGGGGACAGTGAAAACTGCACTAAGGGAATCAAATTACAATTCCATCTAATACTATGGTCCAATAACATGATGGTTGACCTTGTCAAAATGACTCTTCTTGCCTTGGGTGAGGAAAAGTATCTAATTGAAATGCATGCATTTCATCTATGTGCCTACTCAGGGATTTTTTTTCATAAATAATAAAAAGATAAAGCTAAATATATTGAATCCAAAGGAAGTGAAAACAATATCAGAATTTATTGATGAAAATGTTCTAATTTTTTGTGTATCTACATTTGCATCTAAACTATGTAATATTTAAGTAGATTCCTAGAATACTATTAAGTTTTAAAAGAACACAAAGAGGATCTGTATTCTGAAAATATTGTTTTTTTTCATAACGTTGAGACTAGAGATTGTAAAAAAAGTCTGAGTAAAGTGATACCAATATATATATATATACTGTACTGTGGAAAATAGGTATGTGATAAATTGCCGATATTGCAAGTTTTCCCACCTACAAAGAATGGAGAGGTCTGGAATATTTATCTATAGTACATTTCAACTGTGAGAGACCGAATCTAAGTATAAGCTTCAGAAAGTCACATTTTATGATTTTAGCATAATAAATTTGCATTTTATTGCATGAAATACAGTAGGTGTCTGATCACCTACCAACCAACAAGAATTCTGTCTCTCACAGATCTGTTAGTTTTTCTTTAAGAAGCCCTCCAACTCTGCACTCATTACTTGTATTAACTGCACCTGTTTGAACTCATTACCTGTATAAAAGACACCTTTTCACACACTCAATCACACTACAACCTCTCCACCATGGCCAAGTCAAAAGAGCTGACTAATGACACTAGAATCAAAACTGTAGACCAGCAGAAGGCTGGGATAGGCTACAGGACAACAGGCAAAAGAAAAAGCACACTGAATAAAAGCAATCGTATATACTGTGGACTCAACACTATGCAATAGATGGAAGGTTCTATCTACTATATAATTGTCTAAGGGTCACTTCCATCTTTCTGTCTGTCCTTCTGTCTGTCATGGATATTCATTGGTCGCGGCCTCTGTCTATCATGGAAATCCAAGTCGCTGATTGGTCGCGGCAAAACAGCCACGACCAATCAGCGACGGGCACAGTCCAGCGGCAACATGGCCGCTCCTTTCTCCCCGCAGTCAGTGCCCCCTCCATACTCCCCTCCGGTCACCGCTCACACAGGGTTAATGGCAGTATTAACTGACCGCGCTATGCCGCGGTGTAATGCACTCAGTTAACGCTGCTATTAACCCTGTGTGACCAACGTTTTACTATTGATGCTGCCTATGCGGCATCAATAGTAAAAACATCTAATGTTAAAAATAATTAAAAAAATAAAAAATCGTTATATACTCACCGTCCGTCGGCCCCTTGGATCCACAACATGCCTTTCCCGCTTGCGACGCTCCGGTAACCGGTCCATGCTGCGATCTCGTGAGATGATGACGTAGCGGTCTCGCGAGACCGCTACGTCATCATCTTGCGAGACCGCAATGCACTCTTCAGACCGGAGCGCGAGGACTCAGCATCGGTAACCGCTTCGCTTGGATCCGGGGGCTCCCGAAGGTGAGTATATAACTATTTTTTATTTTAATTCTTTTTTGAACAGGGATATGATGCCCACATTGCTATATACTGCATGGGCTGGGCAATATACTACATAGGCTGTGCAATATACTACATGGGCTGTGCAATATATTACATGGGCTGTGCTTTATACTATGTGGGCTAGGCAATATACTACGTGACTGGGCAATATACTACGTGGCTGGGCAATATACTACGTGGCTGGGCAATATACTATGTGGCTGGGCAATATACTACGTTACTGGGCAATATACTACGTGGCTGGGCAATATACTACGTTACTGGGCAATATACTATGTGACTGGGCAATATGCTACGTGGCTGGGCAATATACTATGTTACTGGGCAATATACTAGGTTACTGGGCAATATACTACATGGCTGGGCAATATACTATGTGACTGGGCAATATACTATGTGGCTGGGCAATATACTACATCACTGGGCAATATAGTAGGTTACTGGGCAATATACTACGTGGCTGGGCAATATACTACGTAGCTGGGCAATATAGTACATAACTGGGCAATATACTATGTGTCTTGGCAATATACTACATGACTGAGCAATATACTACGTGGCTGGGCAATATACTACATACTATGTGACTGGGCAATATACTACGTGGCTGGGCAATATACTACGTGGACATGCATATTCTAGAATACCCGATGCGTTAGAGTCGGGCCACCATCTAGTATAAGTATAAACTTGCTTAGAGGGATGAGTGGCAGACCATTTGGATAAGCAACTAATACACAGGGAGGAAAAACTGAACAACAAGGTCATAACAATTGGTAGGACATAACATTGAAGGTATCAAAAACATACTGTTTATTGAGACAAAAGGTAAAAAGATAGGCAAGTAATGACACTTTCAGCACATAAAAGTACCTTCAACCACTAATGGGGACCAATTGCAAAAGGACAGTGACCATATGGGAAAATTAGTAAGTGAGTGATAAGTCAACACTAGTGTTGAGCGATACCGTCCGATACTTGAAAGTATCGGTATCGGATAGTATCGGCCGATACCCGAAAAATATCGGGTATCGCCGATACCGATATCCGATACCAATACAAGTCAATGGGACATCAAGTATCGGAAGGTATTCTCATGGTTCCCAGGGTCTGAAGGAGAGGAAACTCTCCTTCAGGCCCTGGGATCCATAGGGATGTGTAAAATAAAGAATTAAAATAAAAAATATTGATATGCTCACCTCTCCGGCGGCCCCTGGACTTCACGCTGCTAACCGGGAGGCTTCTTTGTTTAAAATGCGCGCCTTTAGGACCTGGGAATGATGTCCCGGGTTCTGATTGGTCGCGTGCCGCCCATGTGACCGGCACGCGACCAATCAGAGGCCGCGACGTCATTCGCAGGTCCTCAATTCCTAGAATTAGCAGTTTTGTGAATGAGAATGACGTCCCGGCTTCTGATTGGCCGCGTGCCGGTCACATGGGCGGCACGCGGCCAATCAGAAGCCGCGACGTCATTCTCATTCACAAAACTGCTAATTCTAGGAATTGAGGACCTGCGAATGACGTCGCGGCCTCTGATTGGTCGCGTGCCGGTCACATGGGCGGCACGCGACCAATCAGAAGCCGGGACGTCATTCACCGGTCCGAAAGGCGCGCTTTTTAAACAAAGAAGCCTCCCGGATAGCAGCGTGAAGTCCAGGGGCCGCCGCAGAGGTGAGCATATCAATATTTTTTATTTTAATTCTTTATTTTCCACATCCCTATTGATTCGATACCGATACCCGATATCACAAAAATATCGGATCTCGGTATCGGAATTCCGATACCGCAAATATCGGCCGATACCCGATACTTGCAGTATCGGAATGCTCAACACTAGTCAACACATAAAAATGGATGGTAATATCAAATAAATGTTAGTAAAGGCACTCACAATTACTCATTGAAAACCTGCTTCATAATGTTAATATGTAGTCACCATGTTTGTATAAAAAAGGAACATAGCAACTGCTTGATGGAGGAATAAGTACATGTATATGATGGATCCATACAAATGAAAAATAATAATGTGTAGTAAACTATACTGGGATGGCAGTGAGAAATGGATCAATAGCAATACTGTGCAGTAAATAGAACCACAGTGGTTATGAATCAATTTTATAGTTAAATCAAGTTTTGTGGCACAATATGTGTATGGGTCCAGCACACAGACATTAACACTATGCCCCAGTATATATTAAATGACTACATTGAACACCAATGAATGCTGTCATTTCCGGCCGCCCGGCCGGATGCGGTAGTTAAATGCCGCTGACTGCGTTTGACAGCGGCATTTAACTAGTTAATAGCGGCGGGTGAATCGCGATTTCACCCGCCGCTATTGCGGGCACATGTCAGCTCTTCAAAACAACTGACATGTCCTGGCTTTGATGTGTGCTCACCATGGAGCCCTGCATCAAAGCAGGGGAGCTGACATCGGACGTACTATACCATCCGATGTCAGTAAGGGGTTAAGGGGTCCTTCTTCCTATAGCTCCAGAGAACAGTCATTGGAGCGTCTTTTTCACCAGCATACACCAACCTGCTCCTGGGGCTGTGGGAGAGGGACCTCTTCCTGCCGGATTGACACGCATCTATGGACCGTATCCTTTTTTGGATGTGGTACATAGATGATGTGTTCTTGATCTGGCAGGGGTCCATCAAATCCCTCCATACATTCATGTCTTCCCTCAATCAGAAAAATTTGAACATACATCTTACATATCACTATGATAGTGCTTCCATTGTTTTTCTTGATGTAGCAAGTAAAAGGGATGAAAACATTTTTCTGCATACAGATTTGTTTCATAAGTTCACTTCTGTGAACTCATTACTACATGCCGATTCTACTCATCTCCCATCCGTAATACGGTCTATACCCATGGGACAATTTCTATGGTTGCTTAGAATCTGTTCCAATGACTTAGATTTCTTCAGACAAGCTGAAGATATCAAATTGAGGTTTATTGACAGGGGATATAGCCAGTGATGTATTGAAAGGGTTTTTAACCCCTTAACAACTCCCGATATGCCTAAGGGTGGCAGTTAAGGGTACTTAAACCACAGTGACGCTTTTCAACAGCACTGAGGTTTAAAAACTTTTTTTGAACTGATTCTTAAAATCCTTTCACACACGAACAGTTCATCTAATTAAATTCAGGCTCCAGATTGTTAATGATTTTGTACCAACTGCTATTTTCAACTGCACTGTTGACTTAGCACGAATACACAAAACCATGTTGTAGTACTCATCAATTGTAATATTTAAAAAACTTATAAAAAACATTCAAACTACCCTACAGTTACAAGGGTTTTAATATTTTGTAGAATAAGCATTATGTTTGTGCATATGTGATGCACAACAACTAAAGATTTGTAAAACTCTTACTTACATTCATGTTTACACCTGTTATTTTGTAAGGTAAAATTTGACAGAAGACCGTGGGACGGCAGGGACAGCGCGAGGATCGCTGGGACTAGGTAAGTATACCCCAGCGCCCTCAGCCCCTCACCTGCCGACCCCACCGCTACCGTGACTCGAGTATAAGCCGAGGGGGGCACTTTCAGCCCTAAAATTTGGGCTGAAAATCTCGGCTTATACTCGAGTATATACGGTAATACAGCTGTTCTCCTCTAAAAAAAAAAAAAGGAATTATAAAACTGCATTGGGGCCAAAAGTTTCGTTGTGGTCTACAAACTGATTCTTCCGCTCCAAGGTGTTCTCCTGGTTGCCTTTCCTGAGCTTCAATCTTCAGGCTCTCATTAAATAGTTTTTTAATGGAACAACTGCAGTGGGGCTACTAGTTGGGTTGGGGCCTACTACCAGTGTCTGCCACACCAAGGTGTTCTCCTGGTTGCCTTTCCTGAGCTTCAATCTTCAGGCTCTTGTTAAATAGTTTTTTTAATGGAACAACTGCAGTGGGGCTACTAGTTTGGTTGGGGCCTACTAACGGTGTATGCCGCTCCAAGGTGTTCTCCAGGTTGCCTTTCCTGAGCTTCAATCTTCAGGCTCTTGTTAAATAGTTGTTAAATGGAACAACTGCATTTGGCCTACTAGTTGGGTTGGGGCCTACTAACGGTGTATGCCGCTCCAAGGTGTTCTCCAGGTTGCCTTTCCTGAGCTTTAATCTTCAGGCTCTTATTAAATAGTTTTTTAATCGAACAACTGCAGTGGGGCTACTAGTTTGGTTTGGGGCCTACTAACGGTGTCTGCCGCTCCAAGGTTTTCTCCAGGTTGCCTTTCCTGAGCTTCAATCTTCAGGCTCTCGTTAAATAGTTTTTTTATCGAACAACTGCAGTGGGGCTACTAGTTGGGTTGAGGCCTACTACCAGTGTATGCCGCTCCAAGGTGTTCTCCTGGTTGCCTTTCCTGAGCTTCAATCTTCAGGCTCTCATTAAATTGTTTTTAAAATAACACTGCATTTGGCCTACTTGTTTTGTTGGCCCTACCAACGGTGTCTGCCGCTCCTTGATGTTCTCCTACACTGAACAAACCAGTGCCACCTGTTTACTACTGTTACCAATTTTGAACTGCATTTAGCCTACTTACTGATTTGGGCCTACTCACTGTGTCAGCCTCTCATTACAGTTGTACTCCACTGAACAAAGCAATGCCCCCTGGTTATTCCTGTTACCAATTTTGAACTGCATTTAGCCCACTTTATTCTTTGGGCCTATATCTTTGTTTCCTCCTCATCCTGCCTATTGCCCAGCCAGTGATAGATGAGTCTGCTGGTACATTGACCCAGAACGCAAAATTCCCCGTGCACGCTACACAGCAAGAATGTGACCCTGCTGAAAGTCGGGTTCCCCTTCCCGCATACCATAACACCTTACACGGGGACAAAGAGGAAGGTGCAGATGAAAGTGCAGGTTCCTTCATCAGGTGGGGGGAAATACTCGTTGGCGACGTCACTGGCACAGGGCCCCCCATAGTACGCAAAAAGTGTCGCTGCCGGGGGGAGGCGCCCCCGCCATGCAAACACACCGCCGTACTTTGAGGGGCCCTGTGCCAGTGCCAATGCCAACAAGTGGGCCCCCCCTGCTTGCTCAGGATCACAGCACTTGCAAAGTTGAAATACTTACCTCTCCCTGCTCGACTGCCGTGAGGTGGTCCAGATTAACTGGGCCCACTAAATACTTGAACCAGCCCTACCCCCACAACTTTAGCCAAATGACCCCCAATTTCCAATGCCTAACTATTATTATAAGGTAAATTAAGATTGACAAGCTTCAGTAACAAGAATGGATGTTTTTGCCATTAAAATGGGCACTGTAGGTGTTTTCCTGGCCTCCACTCACTGCCGACTATGCTTCCCCATTGACTTGCATTGGGTTTCGTGTTTCGGTCGATCCCCAACTTTTCGCGATAATCGGCCGATTCCACTCGACTCGACTTTTGAGGTAGTCGGGTTTTGCGAAACCCGACTCGACCCTAAAAAACTAAGTCGCTCAACCCTAGATGGGACACCTCTAAGTTTCCCATGTATTTCAAGTTGAATAAGTAAAAATCGGATGGCAACTGGATGTAATAAGTGGGATTTGGGGATATTTTGTGCATCCATAGACTTACATAGACAAGTCACATTTGATATATGCAGGAAAGCAGTGTATGCTTCAATTTGCTCTCACAGATTGTCTGGCCAAGAGAAAAATCATTCATTTGAACAGCACTATTGAATAACATGGCTCTGTGTGCTGTCCGTGCCTTAACTGATCAAAAATGCTTAAGCAGGAGAGCATATAAATTGAATTTGTGGTGTCTGATTCTTGATCGAACAGGACGAGGAAAGAAAACTGAACCTTGTTATTTAATAGTGTTGTTTAGATGAATGATTTTTCTCTCCATAAAAAAGACTGAGAAAAATATTGCAGTAAACTTTTGTGGGCATAAAAGAAGATATTTGGACATTCTATTCTATAAGTGCATTAGAAACAAATCATATCAATCACAGAACATCCATTAACTGTGTGGGATCATATACATTTTTTTATGTAGATGTATGAAAATGAATTGCACATGGACAAGGCAAATAATCACATGGATGTCACATGGGCATAAAAAATGTTTGCCAGGATAACACACGCATAAAAATCAGTTGAAAATTAAATGAAAATGGGCCAAGTTGTCTGGATGAAACAATTTTTCATACACACGTAAACAGCCAGCATTAATCATGCAGCATTTGCAGCTAATATAATGCAGTTGTTATATTAAAAAGTAGGCACTTGCCAATCTATTTTCCCCCCCAAAAAACAACTAAAGAACATATTCTTTCATTGTCAAACTCGTAAATTCAGCTCTTTAAATTCATGACTGCCTTTGAAGTGTATCTCACTGTTTCCATGCTTGACCTTGTTTCACTAATTATCCATTTTACATTGAATTATATTGACTGTGGCAGGATGACAGTTTGTTACAGGTAGTGTTGAGCATTCCGATACTGCAAATATCGGGTATCGGCCGTTATTTGCTGTATCGGAATTCCGATACCAAGTTCCGATATTTTTGTCGAAATCGGAATCGGAAGTGTTCCCAGTCATCTTCGGCGTGTGCGGTGCGTATGGTTCCCAGGGTCTGGAGGAGAGGAAACTCTCCTTCAGGCCCTGGGATCCATATTCATGTAAAAAATAAAGGATAAAAATAAAAAATATGGATATACTCACCCCTCCGATGAACCCTGGCTGTGTCACCGCTGCCTGAGTCAGATGCTGGGACCAACGTCTCCGCTGAGCAGGCTCCACTGCAGCTGGAGAAGAATGGGAGACCGCAGAGAGATGGTTTGAGATTCCCCCTGTGCAGAGGCGGGAACTCGACACCTAACAGACTGCAAGAAGTTAAAGTCCCTTAGAGAGACTGTGTATAAAAATTGTAAAAATAATTTGAAAAATGACAAAATTATAAAAATATATATATTATATCAATAAATAAATATTTTTATGACAAAAATAAACAAAAAAGTAAACATATTTGGTATTGTCGTTTCCAGAATGACCCGACCTCATAAACTGTAACACTATTTAACTCCTTCAGTTAACACCTTAAAAAGACAAGGTAAAAAATATGCTTTTTCATTATACCACAGAACAAAAAGTGGAACAAAATGCAATCAAAAAGCTGATTGTAAATAAAAATAGTATAGCTGAAAAATGTAATCTTGTGCCGCCAAAAACAATCAGCCATACAGTTCCATAAGCAGAAAAATATTAAAGTTATAGCTCTCATAATAAAGCCATGCAAAAATGATTATTTCCTCTATGAAATACAGTCAGTAAGGAAAGTATTCAGTCCCCTTAAAATTTTTAACTCTTTGTTTCATTGCAGCCATTTGGTAAATTCAAAAAATTTAATTTTTTTCTCATGAATGTACACTCTGCACCACATCTTGACTGAAAAAAAAGAAATGTAGAAATTTTTGCATATTTATTAAAAAAGAAAAGCTGAAATATCACATGGTCATAAGAATTCAGACCCTTTGCTCAGACACTCATATTTAAGTCACATGCTGTCCATTTCATTGCGATCCTTCTTGAGATGGTTCTATTCCTTCATAGGAGTCCAGCTGTGACTAATTAAACTGATAGGACTTGATTTGGAAATGCACACACCTGTCTATATAAGACCTCACAGCTCACAGTGCATGTCAGACCAAATGAGAATCATGAGGTCAAAGGAACTGGCCAAGGAGCTCAGAGACAGAATTGTGGCAAGGCACAGATCTAGCCAAGGTTACAAAACATTTCTGCAGTACTTAAGGTTCCTAAGAGCACAGTGGCCTCTATAATCCTTATATGGAAGACATTTGGGACCACTAAAAGTCTTCCTAGACCTGGCCGTCCTGCCAAACTGAGGAAGAAGAGCCTTGGTGAGAGAGGTAAAGTAGAACCCCAGAATCACTGTGGCTGAGCTCCATAGATGCAGTAGGGAGATGGGACAAAGTTCCACAAAGTCAACTATCACTGCAGCTTTCCACCAGTCGGGCCTTTATGGCAGAGTGGCCCAATGGAAGCCTCTCCTCAGTGCAAGACATATGAAAGCCTGCATAGAGTTTGGTAAAAAAAACACATGAAGGACTCCCAGACTATGAGAAATAAGATTCTCTGGTCTGATGAGAGGAAGATAGACCTTTTTGGTGATCATTCTAAGTGGTGTGTGTGGAGAAAACCAGGCACTGCTCATCACCTGCCCAATACAATCCCAACAGTGAAACATGGTGGTGGCAGCATCATGCTATGGGGGTGTTCTTCAGCTGTGGTATCGCTGTGGTAACCACATGAGGTAGAGCATAAAAATAAATAAAACTATTCCTGAATTGCTGGTTTTTCTTCATTCTGGCTCCAAAAAATCAGAATAGAAAGTTAAAAAAAAAGTAATGTGCCTGATAACGGTACCAATGAAATTGTCAATTTGTCCTGCAAAAAGATAGGTGTGACTAATCAAGTCACACCTATCTTGTTGCAGGACAAATTGGCAATTTCATTGGTACCGTTAGCAAAAAAATTGAAAAATTATGGCTCTTAAAATATGGTAACACAAAAAGCGTTTTTTAACCGCTTCATGACGGCAACGGTAGAAATATGTTGGCGCTAGCAGGGCTTTGTGCTGCGCCAATGTTTCTTTATGGTTGGTGGTCTGGCAGCGCTCAGGACTCCCAGGGTCCTCCAAGAGCTGTGATTTCTGTGCAGAGCCATTGCTCTGCCAGGTGACATCATTGGGACCTGATTAGATCAGGTCCCAATGATATTAACCCTTTGCTATCTTCTAGATACCACAATCGCGACATTTAGAAGATAGCAGAGGGAGGCCCCTGCTATACTCACCTCCGATGCCCGCGTGATGAGATCTGATCACATCATGGGGGATCTCATGTTGCCATGGCAGCTGGAAGTCACATGATGACTTCCTGCTTTGGTGGCTTGTTAGGCTCAGCCTGCAGCTGAGTCTAACAAGCGATTTCACAGTGTAAGGCCGGCGTCACACTCAGCGTATAAAAATACGGTCGTATTTTACAGCCGTAATACGCCACAAAATTCCAAAAATGGTGATCCTTATGTAATCCGTAGGCAAGGTGTGGTCACGTATTTTGCGCATGTAATGTTGCGTATGTAATCCGTATGCCCACCGTAATGCATATTTTTCACGCAACCTGACAAAATGGACATTTAACGGTTTTGGAGGCTGAAATTGATTTAAATCACCATCATCAATCCTATTTAAGGCCTCTCCAACAGGTGGCTCACTCCCATATGGCCATTTTTGGGTTTTGCATCTGTTGGAGTGTTGTGGTACCGATTGCACCATGTCTGACCACCTGCAGTTCACCCCAACGCAGCAGGTTTTGTTTAACTGGCTCTTGTCACGTCGGTTTGGCCAGCCCTGTCCTGGGATAGTAGATCTGCGAAGGAGGAGAAGAATGTGGGTGCATCCTCTTCTGACTAAACGCCTCACTAAAGGCCATTTTCAGAGGCTCTATACAGCTCTGCGGGCACATCCGGATAAATTCTATCTGTGCTGTCGAATGACTATACCAACATTTGGTAGATTGTTGGAGATGTTACGTCCAGGTATCACATATCAGGACACCGTGATGCGCAAAGCAATATCCGCAGAGGAGCTGCTTCTCCTTACCTTACAGTATGTATTCAACATCCTCACATACTGTATGTTGATGATATTTTTTTGTTATGTGTTTGTTTCTAGCATGTATTTTCATGTATATGTTTACATTAGGGCACAAGCAGAAAGATATAAAAAAGTGTTTGAAATGTTGTAGTGAAGTACCCTAAGTAAATTTTTAATTTGCCTGCGTCAAATCATGTTTTACACGAAAGAAAAAAAATGTGGGCTTAGTCCTCTTTTTTTGGAAGTGTTTGAACATAGCTAATATTTTTTTTTGTCACTTTCAGTTTCCTGGCAACTGGATTGTCGTATGCGGGACTTCACCTGGAGTTTTTGATTGGCCGCTCCACAATTTTGGGCATTGTGCGGTCAACCTGTAGGCAAATATGGGACAAACTGAAGGACCTTGTGATGCCTGAGCCAAAGCAGGCTGATTGGCTCAAAATAGCCCATGGTTACCTGGAAAATTGTGACTTCCCTAACTGCATTGGAGCCGTGGATGGGAAACATATCAGGGTACGTAAGCCGCCGAACTCTGGCTCCCAATTCTACTATTATAAGCAGTTTTTCTCTGTAGTTCTGTTAGCTGTAGTTGACAGTAACTACAGGTTTATAATTGTAGACGTTGGGGCCTATGGCCGAACTGGAGACTCTAGGGTCTTCAATTCGTCCATTATGGGTCAGCGGCTATGTGACAACCAGTTAGATCTCCCACCACCACAACAACTGCCAGGCTCCACTGCGGAAGCAGTGCCTTTTGTTCTTGTTGGAGATGAGGCGTTCCAACTGACCAGACACGTCATGAGGCCTTATCCATGCTGCAACCTCGACCACCGGTGGAGGATATTTAATTTGCTGCTTTCTAGGACGCGGAGACTGGTGGAGTTGACCTTTGGTATTCTGGTTGCAAAATGGCGTGTTCTCCAGTCTGCTATTCAGCTCAGTGAAACTTTTGTGAATGAAGTAATAAAAGCCTGTGTAATTTTGCACAATTACACCCGCATACATGATTGCTCCTCAGATCATATTGGTGAAGACATGTTGAGCAATGTGATTAGGCCTACACCACATGGCCCTCCTTCGCGCAGTCCCCTTTCTGGACTAAAAGTTAGGGATGCTTTTACAAATTATTTTGTATCTCCTCAGGGTGCTACTCAATGGCAAGATTATGCAGTGTCTCAGTTGTGATGTTGTTTTCTTCTTAATATTTGTACAAAATATAATTTTGGATGCCATTGAAACAGTACTGTGTGTGTTGTATTTCCTTACTTAACAGATGATTATGACCAGACCATATGTGTGTGATGTTGAAATGATGAGTCCACAAACATCAATTGGGTATTTGAACTGTTTTTTACTAACTGAAATATTTTGCTTTTTGCAAACTTGCAAACGTTTTTTTTTGTTTTGAGTTTTCGTAAGAAAAACAACACATAACAAAGTGTACATACACTACAAAATACCCAACAACATTGTTTAGCGGAACCGATATTCACAATCCCAAAATTTAAGAAACCATTAAAGATCCCTGTAAGTTGGCGGGGGAGATGGCGGGAACTCAGGATCGTGTTCAGGGGGCCTTTGTTGGGCCAATTGTTGGGCCTGTTACGAGGATGTGGCTTGCAGAGCCGAATACAGGCCTTGCCCATATTGCTCATTTGATTGTTGGCCAGAATTTAATTGCCTCTGCCCATCCTGCTGACGGAGATATTGCCTGTAGTCATCCCCCACCCCAAAATGGCCATGTTGTCCAAACCCAGGTTGAGACCAGCCTACATCACTGGGTCTGGAAAAGTGGCCATATTGGGATTGGGGGTTGTAGGCTGCCATTTGGTGCATTGCAGGCATTTGTACATTTTGGGGTGGGAGGGGTTGAGGTGTAGGCATAGGTAGGTGCTTCAAATCCTGATTGATTTGGCACCTGTTGAGGAAATTGAAGGTGCAAGAGATTATTTTGTGAAAGCTGCCTTCTCTCCAGAAATTCAAAAACCTCATAGGGGTTATTTGGAGGGGTGCAGAGATCAATCAGGATTTGAAAACACCCTCTCACACGTAGCCTCACCTCACGCGAAAGGGGACGAATATAACGGGCAAGGCAGCGTCCACATCCCTCCTTGTAGCTTGCACCTCTCTCCTTCGGTGTAATTCTCTGTAATAAAGGGACAACTGGCTGTGGGGAGGACACCTGTGGGCCAGTAGGACTGCTGCTCTGTGCTTGGTCATCCTGGATGACAGGATGATGTGGTGCTGATGATGGAGGTGGTGCATCATCTTCTACACTGGGTGCTCGGCCTTGTGATGCAGAAGCTGATGTGCCTGGACTGATGGAGGTCGAAGATTGCAAAGATGGTCCAGAAACATCTTCTTCAAGACCCACAGGATCGATGACAGCTTCTGATTCAGACCCGGTGGTCTCCCTCTCTGTGAGGTTGGACTGTGTTCTGTTAGTAAACAATCAAGATTGACAAAAAACATTAAGATTTGACTCATTTACAAACATTATTTTATGACACATATGTGACCTCATCTAAAGAAAATTATCTAGACATAACCTCCGAAACTCACAAGATCTCATTCTATACTCCCCAGAAATCTCCTCTTCCAAAAATGGGATACAAGATTCATCTAGTGTATCACCCCTACTCTGTAAACCAATACCACAACACATCATACTGCCACCTACCAGTGAAATCTACAGAAATAGCCAGCAGACCGACCTCTTACGACAATCAGATAACCTGCATTAATCACAGATCCAACAAAACAATGCATGAACAGCTCTAACCTGGCCTAATGTATGATAAGCCATCCCTTGTTGGAGGTTGTGCGGGCAGGGTACCCTCTCTTCTAGGCCCAATTTTTTTGGGTTTCAGTTTACAATTTATTTAGAAAAAGGTTGACCCCTACTTACATCTAACGCCACATTGAATAACCTGAAAAACTGATATTAATAAACCTAATCATAAAAAGAAATGTGTACTGTCGTTCTGACTTACTGCCTTAGATCCATACTTGAATCCAAAAATGAAAGCTGGTCATAATAAATGTATTTCTTTTTTTTTTGGTGGTGCTGCTGAGCCACTTCGTGCACGCATCTGACATTCCCGCCGGTACTGGTCCCTTATGCTGCGCCATCTTCTCATAACATCATCCACTGCAATGACATGGTGACAAATATTGTTTACACTCATTATGCACATTGCTTAATCCATTTGGCATTGATATATCATTCCTATTATTACTTAGTGATATAGCACCATTAATTCCATGGTGCTGTACATGATAAAGGGTTTACATACAGGGTTATATATATATACTTTACAGTAAACAAGTTTCCAGTGACAGACTGGTACAGAGGGGAGAGGACCCTGTCCTTGCGGACTTACATTCGATGATATTTGAACGAGGAGACTAAAAATCCATCAAAAATTATTTACATAACGTTCTAAAAATATTTAATAACAAGAGAAGGACATGGTCCACACCCATGTGTACGAGTTTTGTGTTCTCCAAAATACTACATAACGCAACAACAATATTAGCTATGTACGTAAACACTTGATCATGTTAATGATATTTGCTTTTGCACTTTAAAAATAAAAAACAAAACAAAAAAAAAAAACATCGCATCATGTAGGACAAGCATTTTTGAAGGTTACATAAAGTCAATACATTACTGTACTTACAAAGTCTTGTCTGGTCCTCACTTGGCTGTTGGGCATATTCTGGGAATAATATCCCACATATGGTCCTCCAGGCTGCCTCTTTCTTGGCCCGGTTAGAATAATTTGGATCCCTATGGTCCCAGATTTCTGGCCTTTCCTGGACCAGGATGAGGAGCATTTCAACATTTATGATGCTGGCCATGCTGCTTGCAACTCCGTGGAGGCGAGCACCAGACTTCCGGGATGTATGTGTGGCTTTTTGACCTAATTAGCATGTCTGAGCTTGAGTGTTTGCCACAATTCCCTGCACCTGGCGATGTCAGGAGATGTCTGGAGATGTCTGGCGTGTCAATCGCCACACACTGTTGGTCCGTGTGTAATCTGTATTTTTCAGGCCCCCATAGACTTTCATTGACGTATTTTTTGCGCAATACGGTGACAAACGTAGCATGCTGCAGTTTTCTACGGCCGTAGAAGACCGTATAATACGGATCAGTAAAATATGGCTGATAGGAGCTGGGGCATAGAGAAGCATTGTACCGTATGCAATCCGTATTTTCAGCACCTCTCTTACGTCCGTAAAACACGGTAATGTGACGCCGGCCTAAAACTCACAGGTCTCTTGCAATGCAATACATGTGTATTGCATTGTAAGAGACCTGTGATCAGACAAATAAAACATGATGTCCTATACAGGGACTAAGTAAAAAAGGAAACAAAAAAACGTTTTACAGCTATTGAAAAAATCACAAAAAGAAAAAAAAAAGAAAAAATGTTAAACCAATAAATATATATATATATTTATCTATCTATCTAGATAGATAAAAATAAAAAATATATATACATATATATATATATACATATATATATATATATATATATATATATATATACTGTAGATGTACATGTTCACACCACCAAGAAACTTGAAGACACAAAAAGAGCACAGCGAGGTCAAAAATACTCCGTTGTAAAAAAAGTCACAGTAAATAAGCAAGTGCTAGTCAAAAACTGAAAAAAAACAGGGTATTTAGTTCATACGTTTTTTGCAAAAAAATGTATATTAAGCTGCTCCACCAATCGTCAAGGTATACCCATAATAGAGCAGTCCTATCTAATGTATATAATCCCTATCTGATGTATTAAAAACCTGATCATTTGTATAGTAACTGTTAGGATCTGGTGGTTTAGGAGCAACATGGAACGAGCTCTGAAGGACGTGGTAACTGTAATGACCGCAGTCCCTAAGCTCAACACAACACTAGAAGTAGCCGTGGAATGCTCCTAACTCTCCCTAGGCATCTCGTCACAGCCTAAGAGCTAACTACCCCTAAAGAAAGAAGCAGGAAAGCTATCTTGCCTCAGAGAAAATCCCCAAAGGATAGATTAGCCCCCCCACAAATAATGACTGTGAGTGGAGAGGGAAAAGACATACACAGAATAAAACCAGGATGAGCACAGGAGGCCAGTCTAGCTAAATAGATAGGACAGGATGGAATACTGTGCGGTCAGTATAAAACACTACAAAAATCCACGCAGAGTTTACAAAAAAAATGTCCACACCTGACTAAAGGTGTGGAGGGCAAATCTGCCTCCCAGAGCTTCCAGCAAGACAGAATTAGTTCACACTTATAAGCTGGACAAACATAGAAAGCACAGAATGGAAAAGTCCACAATCTATGGACAGAAAAGAGCAAGCAAAAACTTAGCATTGCTGAACTGGTCAGGATAACAGGGAACTCCAAAGAGATGTGAATCCAACCTGGAATCATTTACAAGTGGCCCTGGCTGAAGAAAGAGCCAGGCCTAAATAGCCGAGCAGAAGAGACGATAAGTGGAGGCAGCTGATGACAGCTAACTCCAAGGAGCAGCCATACTACTAGAAACCACAAGAGGGAGCCCAAGAGCATAACTCACAAAAGTGCCACTTGCAACCACCGGAGGGAGCCCAAGAGCGGAATTCACAACAAGTACCTGTATAAGCACGGTTTCAGAGAGAAAATATCCATGAGGACATACTAGATCGAACAGCTTCAGAGCAAAAGTAAATGTTTCATTTTTCTTTACACATGCCATTCATTCCTGTGAATCATATGAAGGGTCAATAAACTTCTTGAATGTGGTTTTAAGCACCTTGAGGGGTGCAGTTTTTTGAATGGTGTCATTTTGGGGTACTTTCTTTCATATAGACCCCTCAAAGTCACTTCAACTGTGAGGTAGTCCCAGAAAAAAATTGTTTTGCAAAGTTTGTTGAAAAAATGAAAAATCACTGGTCAACTTTTATTTAGAAATGAGAGTCCTCAGTGGTTGATACCTTTTAATGGCTAACGGAAAAGATGGTAACAAATTGCAAGCTTTCGAGACTACATACGTCTCTTCATCAGGCAAAGACTAAAACAAATTCATTCTAAATATTTGTCTATCTACTGGCTAACACGGTACCAAGATATATTTCTTTCCTGGTCAACTTTTGACCCTTAAAACGTCCTAACAAAAAAAATTACAAAATTGTGCTGATGTAAAGTAGACCTGTGGAAAATGTTATTTATTAACTATTTTGTGTGATATAACTCTGATTTAAGAGCTTAAAAATTAAAAGTTTGAAAATTGTGAATTTTTTAAGATTTTCACCAAATTTCCATTTTTTTCACAAATAAACGCAAGTCATATTGAATACATTTTATCTCTAACATGAAGTACAATATGTCACGAAAAACAATCTCAGAAACACCAGGATCCATTGAAGCATTCCAGAGTTATGACCTCATAAAGTAGCAGTGGCCAGAATTTTTAAAAATTGTCCCCGTCACGAAGGCAAAATAAGGTCCGGGCACAAAAGGCTTAATATGTTACACCAGCGAAACATACCAAAACTGATTTAACCTTCGTCAGGCTGCATAATTTTACAACGTTTACAGGCTGCAGAGGTACAATTGTACCTTCATATATATTTTATTGAAATTTGGCCAATATATTCTGGACCAAAACTGCAGAGATGTCACGAAATTTCAGCCCTCTACGGCTTTTCGAAAAAAAAAGTTATTGCAATTTTAAAACGGAATAGTTACAATTGTACCTACTCAACCGGATGAAGGTTAAACTGGTATCGCTGTAATCACATTGACCCAAAGAATGTAGTCTTCTAATCTCTTATACTACACGAGGAAGGGAGTAAAAAATTAGTAAGACCAATTCTTAAACTGCTGTTGATTTGTTCATTTTGACTTCTAAAGATCATTGTACGGTTTAGCTCACATTTAGGCTGTGTGCACACGTTCCGGATTTTTCAGTTTTTTCGCGTTTTTTTGCTATAAAAACCGCGGAAAAAACGCATGCATTAAGCATCCTATTATTAGAAATCTGCACTTTTTGTGCACATGTTTTTTTCCGCCGTGTAATCGCATGCCGGAAAAATACGCAGCAGGTTCATTCTTTGTGCAGAATCACGGGGATTCCGCACACATAGGAATGCATGCGAGAAGTAAGTGGATCATGTGCGGTTGGTACCCAGGGTGGAGACGAAGAGACTTTCCTCCAGGCCCTGGGAACAATATAATTGTAAAAAAAAAGAATTAAAATAAAAAATCATGATATTCTCACCTTCTGACGTCCCCGGCAGCATTCCCGCTCCTCGCGATGCTTCTGTTCCCAATAATGCATTGCGAAAATGACCTGTGATGACGTAGCAGTCTCGCGAGGCTGGTACATCATCTGAGGTTTTTTCCTCAATGCATTATTGGGACCGGAACATCGCGAGGAGCGGGAAGGCTGCCAAAAGGTGAAAATATCATGATTTTTTTATTATTTTTATACTATTGATGCATAGGCAGTATCAATAGTATAAAGTTGGTCACACTTGTCAAACACTATGTTTGACAAGTGTGACCAACCTGTCAATCAGTTTTCCAAGCAATGCTACAGATCCAAGCGATATACCCGTGGCAAGAGTTGTTGAATTGCCGCTGAAATTTCTGCTGCAATTCTGCAACATGTGCACTTAGCCTTAGCCTGTGCTCTGCATTGAGCGCTTACACCAGGGTTTCCATGTAAATCTCTGAATTATGTGATTCAGATGGAACATCAGGTGGATGATTTCCTATAATGAGGCAGATGGACACACATACGTCAGAGGATAGACCCGTTGAAGCGCTAAGTGGCACGAAATGGCCTTGTCTTACATCAGCTCACACATCCCAGCAACCTGTTCCTCTGGCCATGACATTTTAAAGTTTGAATAAAAGATGAAGGTTTAAGGACTGGTGAGTGCTATCTGCATTTTTCTTCTTTGCTGCAAAACGACAGTGCATAGATTGGAGTGCAGTGTTGGGTCCCCTCAGGGTACAGTGCTGTCACCCTTCCTCATCACATTGTATACAGCTGACTTTAAGTATAAATCTGATTTTTGTCACCTCCAAAAATTCTCAGACGACTCAGTGATTGTAGGGGGCATTGTGGGGGGGGCAGGGGAGGAGGAATATGGAAGGGTGGTTTCTGACTTTGTGGATCGGTGCCAGACTAACATAAAGAAAACCAAGGAGTTGGGGGTAAGTTATAGAAAGAAAAAGGAGGATTACTCACAGATCAATATTGCTGGTCAGGAGGTTGAGATTGATGAGAGCTACAAATATTTTGGGGTTCACCTTGACAGTAAAATTGATCGGAGGTGTCATACAGAAAAGGTTTACAAAATGGGAATGAGCAGACTGTACTTTTTTGGAAGCTCAGGTCATTCAATGTGTACAGTAAAATGCTGGTAATGTTCTACCAGTCCGTTGTGGCAAGCGTCATCTTTTTTGCTATCATATGCTGTGGCAGTAGTGTGCGAGTATCTGATGCTAATAAGCTCAACAAACTTATCAAGAAGGCAAGCACGGCTGTTGGCCTCCATCTGGACTTTTTTGAGGAGGCATTGGAGGATAGAATTCAGAAGAAGTGTAGGGCTATAATGAATAATAATACACACCCACTATACAAGCTGTTCTTGAAGCAGAAGAGCACATTCAGCAACCATTTAATCCTACTAAGAAGGAGAAATTCAGGAAATCGCTTGTACTTAGTGTTGAGCATTCCGATACCGCAAATATCGGGTATCGGCCGATCTTTGCGGTATCGGAATTCCGATACCGAGTTCCGATATTTTTGCGATATCGGGAATCAGTATTGGGATGAAGATTGATGTGTAAAATAAAGAATAAAAAAAAAAATATTGATATACTTACCCTCGGACGCGCTCTGGTTGTAACCGCTGCAACCGCCATGCTTCTGTTCCTAAGAATGAGCGCGTGAAGGACCTTCGATGACGTCGTGGCTTGTGATTGGTTGCGTGAGCGGTCACATGAGCGGTCATGTGACCAATCACAAGCCACGACGTCATTGAAGGTCCTTTACGCGCTCATTCTTAGGAAGGGAATCATGGCGGTTGCAGCGGTTACAACCAGGGCGCGTCCGAGGGTAAGTATATCAATATTTTTATTTTTATTCTTTATTTTACACATGAATATGGATCCCAGGGCCTGAAGGAGAGTATCCTCTCCTTCAGACCCTGGGAACCATAGAGGATACCTTCCGATATTTGTGTCCCATTGACTTGTATTGGTATCGGATATCGGTATCGGCGATATCCAATATTTTTTGGATATCGGCCGATACCATCTGATACCGATACTTTCAAATATCGGACGGTATCGCTCAACACTACTTGTACTTACTGATATGGGGATGTATAATAATTTCTTGAGGGTGGTAGACAACAATGACTGATTGCAGGTGTAGTAATGTCAATTAACAGTGACTTATACACCTGTACTACCCACATTTATTTCTTAAGCACTGTTGGTATACTTGTGCAAGATTTGTGTCCTAATATTTTATGTACTGCTGTTTGCATTGCTGCTGTAATACCGTAATTTCCCCCGGGATCAATAAAGTGTATTGTATTGTATTGTATTAGCCACCTCCAGGCTGAGTTACTGCAGTTGCCATGTCAGGGCAGTGATAGGATCCCTCATGAATCGAAAAACAGTTTTAGCCAGAGCCAAAGGTGTGACTCGGTTGTTGGTTGTCTTGAGACAAGGGACTACTTCCCTGTCCCTCATTCTAGGGGCGCACTAGCTTTCCCAGTCCCCAGATTACTTCTGATGGTGAAAATGCCGGGGCCACATACCTTAGCTGAATACGCCCCAGGAAAGAGGGGAGTAATAGTGTACCATAATATACCTACTAGACTAACTAGGTAATATGAACAGGGATAAAGGAAAATACAAATCATACAAATATATTCAAACAAACAGCAGAAGAATTCACTGGGGAGTGGAGGATCGGTAAAACCAAAGTAGGAGAACAAGGCGAATTACCACACATCCAAAACCTAGCAACAGTTCCTAATTAATCCACAGTATGCCTTCCCAAATAACAACCACAAACAAACAACCTCCAGCCATGCAGGAAAAGCTATATCTGACAATGAGTGCTTGCCAGGGCCCAGACTATATAGGATATGTGAGTGACTAACAGGAACAGCTGAGCCTCCAGGAACTCTTAAATGAGCAGCTTATCCCCTGCACTGCAGAAAAAAATCTGTACCGTTTAATATGAAGGTGAAGTGCTTCTAATCAGTGCAGGAGTAGGAGAAATCAAACACTACAGTCTTCTGGCTCCTCTCTGTTGCGGTAAACCTGTGACAGTACCCCCCTTTCACAAGAGGCCTAAGAAACCTCAGAACCAGGTTTATCATGGTGTGCCCCGTCAAAAGACCAGATCAACGTGACCACATGTACATCAGATGCTGGTACCCACATTCTCTTTTTAGGACTTTATCCTTTCCAGTTTACCAGACAAACAAACTAAGAGAGAATCAGCGATCTAAGCTATTTGAAATTCCAAATTTCCATCCATAATGACCGGAGAAGGCGGTAGCTTATTTTTGTCTAGATGGATTTCAGCAGACAGAAAAAAACCGTGTTCTTCTCATGGATGACATATGTATACCTGGGTTGCTAACCTTCCCACAACCCGGGCTCCTTAGTTTTGCGGCAACTGTTTACAGTGAGGTAAGGAAGGACACACACCCACAAAATGGCCTTTTCTCTTTCAGTAAAAACATGCTCTCCTTTATACTGAACTACAGTCTGATTTCCAGAACAAGTTGCCTATCCAAACTGCTTGGGTTCCTCAGATGACTGACTAGGTTTCCCTTGACCCTTGACCTCCCACACATTGGGGATTCTCTTTATGTCTCTGGCTTAGGCTGATCTACCCAGATAACTAGAAACATGGCCACCTCAATGGAAACTGGAGTCTCATACAGGGCTAAGGTATCCTTCACCCTTACTGATTGCCATTCCCAGAACTGGCTACGGATCACAGGGTCACTCAATTTAGTGTCAGTGGACCACCTCGGAAACACAGAGCATTACTCCTCTGTTGGTCAGTCTCCCTGCCAATGCTGATGTAGTGTGGATTCAGCCAGGGAAACGTGGCCGGGGTCGTCATATATATGAACCAGCCCCTGAAAAAAAATCCTCCATCGTCTGGAGCAACTGGGAGTCAGAATGGTGAGGGAATGCCCATGCTTGGGGTGCACGCTATAGGAAAGAGATTGTTATCTCCAACCTTTGCTTCTTGGTTCTTGAAGAACAAGGATGGAACCTGAAGTATAGCTTGCAACCCTCCCTGAAATTTACAAACTTGTCACACCCCCATAGAACCTGTGAGGCAAATCAATTTTGAGCAACTAAGGGTTGACTTGGAGTCACAGTCCCCAAATCTGATGTGTTATGGTGCTACAAAATGACAGCACATAGATCTACCACCTCCTGATTGTGTAGCTGCAGTTGCCCTGTCAGAGCAGTGATAGGATCCATAATGGATCAAAAAACAGTTTCAGCCAGACCCAGTTGTCCTGGAACCAGGGTTCCTTCCCTGTCCCTAATACTAGGAGCGCACTAGCTCAACCTTTTCCTCGGATAACTTCTGATGGTGAAGACACCGGAGCCACGTGACTTGCCTTATCTCCTGAATCTGTCCTCAGTCTTTACTCTTCCTGCACCTGGGGAAGAGAGAAGTAGTATTTTACCAAAATACACCAACCAGACTAACAAGGTAATACGAGCAGGGATAAAGAAAATATCAATCATACAAATATACTCACTGTTAGGGCTGGCGGAACGCACAGAGTTTAACGTTAGTAAAAGGTGCTTTCGCAGCCTGAGGTCCACCATGCAGGAGTGGAAACTGCTGCTAGATAATGGCGGCACTATATGGCGGTACTACACCAGAAAAGACACTGGTTCCATCACCCGGTATGTACAGAAGTGAACTCTGTTGCTTCTCAGAGTTGCAGGGAGGAAAGGAAATGGTGTGCCCTGTTAGCAGTCACAGGGTGCAGCAAATGAATACAAGTGGGATCCCTGCAATTCACCCCCACTATGCTGGAGATTGATCCTGCTCTGACCCTCGGTGGCTTCTGAGCTCACGCCCGAGGATGCCCCGAGTCAGATGCAGAGATCAAGCTGGAGTTCCCACCCTACACTGACCAGTAGTCAGTAGTAGTGTTGAGCGATACCGTCCGATACTTGAAAGTATCGGTATCGGATAGTATCGGCCGATACCCGAAAAATATCGGATATCGCCGATACCGATATCCGATACCAATACAAGTCAATGGGACACCAAGTATCAGAAGGTATTCTGATGGTTCCCAGGGTCTGAAGGAGAGGAAACTCTCCTTCAGGCCCTGGGATCCATAGGGATGTGTAAAATAAAGAATTAAAATAAAAAATATTGATATATCCACCTCTCCGGCGGCCCCTGGACATCACGCTGGTAACCGGCAGGCTTCTTTGTTTAAAATGAGCGACTTTAGGACCTGCGAATGACGTCGCGGCTTCTGATTGGTCGCGTGCCGCTCATGTGACCGCCACGCGACCAATCAGAAGCCGCAACATCATTCGCAGGTCCTTAATTCCTAGAATTAGGAGTTTAGTGAATGAGAATGACGTCGCGGCTTCTGATTGGTCGCGTGGCGGTCACATGAGCGGCACGCGACCAATCAGAAGCCGCGACGTCATTCGCAGGTCCTAAAGGCGCTCATTTTAAACAAAGAAGCCTGCCGGTTACCAGCATGATGTCCAGGGGCCGCCGGAGAGGTGAATATATCAATATTTTTTATTTTAATTCTTTATTTTACACATCCCTATGGAACCGATACAGATACCCGATACCACAAACGTATCAGATCTCGGTATCGGAATTCCGATACCGCAAGTATCAGCCGATACCCGATACTTGCGGTATCGGAATGCTCAACACTAGTCAGGAGTAATAGAAGATAGCCGCACAGAGTGCGTAAAGCGCTGCACTGGCGGTCACTGCTGGTTTGACTCAGTACAGATCGTGCTCTAGTGTACAGATTAGCCCTGTCATGCACTAGTTAACTCCAACATTTGCGAGCAGTCAACATCACAAGGAATGGGATTGATTAATGAGCAATCACCAGCACAGGCATACAACCACACACACGTTAATAGGTTATGCTAGCGCATGGCCGTGCGGCCATGCAAACCTTTTAAAGCTGTAGCTCTCCGGGACCTTCCTAGTGGACAAAGAGGAGCTGCTAAAGGGCCTGAGTGTGTGACCCCCGACCTCCAATGAGAGGACTTCCCTTGGGCATGCTCAGAAGGAGAAAAGCAGGACTTAAGGTACCTTCACACATAACGATATCGTTAACGATATCGTTGCTTTTTGTGACGTAGCAACGATATCGTTAAGGAAATCGTTATGTGTGACAGCGACCAACGATCAGGCCCCTGCTGGGAGATCATTGGTCGCTGAGGAAAGTCCAGAACTTTATTTCGTCGCTGGACTCCCTGCAGACATCGCTGGATTGGCGTGTGTGACACCGATCCAGTGATGTCTTCACTGGTAACCAGGGTAAACATCGGGTTACTAAGCGCAGGGCCGCGCTTAGTAACCCGATGTTTACCCTGGTTATCAGCGTAAAAGTAAAAAAACCAAACACTACATACTTACCTACCGCTGTCTGTCCCCGGCGCTCTGCTTCTCTGCACTCCTCCTGCACTGGCTGTGAGCGTCGGTCAGCCGGAAAGCAGAGCGGTGACATCACCGCTCTGCTTTCCGGCCGCTGTGCTCACAGCCAGTGCAGGAGGAGTGCAGAGAAGCAGAGCGCCGGGGACAGACAGCGGTAGGTAAGTATGTAGTGTTTGTTTTTTTTACTTTTACGCTGGTAACCAGGGTAAACATCGGGTAACTAAGCGCAGGGCCGCGCTTAGTAACCCGATGTTTACCCTGGTTACCATACTAAAAGTAAAAAAAAAACAAACACTACATACTTACCTACCGCTGTCTGTCCCCGGCGCTGTGCTCTGCACTCTTCCTGTACTGGCTGTGAGCGTCGGTCAGCCGGAAAGCAGAGCGGTGACGTCACCGCTCTGCTTTCCGGCCGCTGTGCCCTGCGCTTAGTAACCCGATGTTTACATTGGTTACCCGGGGACTTCGGGATCGTTGGTCGCTGGAGAGCTGTCTGTGTGACAGCTCTCCGGCGACCAAACAGCGACGCTGCAGCGATCGACATCGTTGTCGGTATCGCTGCAGCGTCGCTGAGTGTGAAGGTACCTTTAGTCCCAGGAGTGCCTGCTCGCCACTGAACAGTACTGGTTATAATGACTGAACCTGGAAGTGCAGCAGTTACCAAACTTGCAGTATCAGTCTGTGCCAGGCGCTGGGACTGACATTTCTGCTGAGCAGGCTCCACTGCAGCTGGATGAGAATAAGAGACCACAGCGGAGGTGGTTCGAGATTCTCCCTGTGCAGTGGTGGGAACTCAACACCTAACACACAAACAACAAAAGTATATACAGGAGAGTAGAGTATGGGGTAAAACCAAAGTAGGAGAAGAAAGAGAATTAGCACAGACCCAAAACATAGCAACAATCGTAGATTAATCCACCATATGTCTTCTCAAATAACAACCAACAACCTCCAGCCATGCAGCAAAAGCTAAAGCTAACTCTGATAATGACTGCTTGCCAGGGCCCAGATTATATAGGAGATGGGAGTGGCTAACAGTGAACAGCTGTGCCTTCATGCAGGAAAGCTTCCAGGAGCTCTCAACTGAACAGAATAACCCCTCCACTGCTAAAAGAAACCTGCACCATTTAATATGAAGATAAAATGCGTCTAATCAGTGCATCAGTAGGAGAAATCAGACACTGCAGTCTTCTGGCTCCTTTCTGTCATGTTAAACGCATCACAGAAGGACACCACTGAACAGAAGCCATGGGGAGAACATAGTAACTCTGCTGCCTAATTATAGTGAATGGATCCCTCAGTGGTTTCATCTGATTCACATCATTCAGAGATTTAGATTGAAACCCTAATGTAAGTGCTGTCTAGAAAGCCAAGTAAATGTAATCACAAATATTAATAAAAGGTTTAGCTTAATCCACAAAAAAAAGCAAGTCCCCACTCTCGTATGTCCACTGTTATTGGAAATATAGGGTTCTTCCACCATACTGGTAGTACAAACGCTCTGAAAAGGCTCTATGTCTTCTCAACCCCCAAAAGAAATTGAGCAATTTCTGCACTACCAAATCCAAATGCCCCACTCCCTTCTGAGCCTCACAATGTGCCTAAACCACATTTAGTGTTCACATGTTTGGCACTTCAGTAGCGATGAGAGCCTGACTAATTTATGAGTGCATACCTCCAGAAGCACTTGCTGGACATAACGAACAGGACACTACAACATACTGGTCACTACAATGTATGGACACTACTGTACAATAGCAGATTTGCAATTTTTCCTCAGCATCACTCACTGTTGCTTGTGTCACGGTTAGTTGTCATGCAGGGGTCTGGAGTCTCTGGAGTTAATTTTGGTAGCCTCCCTTTGGCTTCAGTGAGACTCTTTATAGCCTTGTTGTGGGACCATGCCTTGTCGGTTATACTTTTGCCCTCAGCTGAGAAAGTCGACCACATTGTCTGAGCCTTGTGCCTGTGTTCTGGTGTGTTTGTATGGTCCTGACCCGGTCTGTTTTACCATTGTGATTTTGCCTTCTGAATTTGTACTGTATATGCTCTCCTGGTTTTGACTTCTGCCTGTCCCCGGTTACTCTATTTGCTTGCCCCTTTAAGTACTGTTCTTACTGTCAGGTATCTCCGACCTTGGCATTCCTTTGACTTCCCCCCTTTCTTGTGCCCCAGTGTGCGCTTACTCAACTTGAGTTCCGGTGTCGCCACTGCACTCCTCTGTCCGGAGCTGCAGGCCTGCGGGAGGCTCTGTTCCGTCTCCTCTGACGGGCGGTCAGGTGCCGTAGGTCCTGTTACAGCATTCTCCTAACCTGTCATGCAGCTCTGCCTGTGAGCTCTGATTGACTGTTTCTTCTCCCGGTTGCCCGGTCTTTCAAGCTTCCGGGACAGTGTCGGCTTGGCGATCTCTGATAGCTTGTTTCTGGGAAACACCCATGAAGTCAAATCATAGCTACACCTGTAAATAAATTCCTAAAGGGGTATAAATTTTCAAAATGGGTTACTTGAGGTAAATATTCTTCTCTTCAAATTACTCTATGTAAATCTGCTCTCAAGGAGGCAACTAAGACTCCATCCCTCCCAAGTCTCACCGTATGGCTAAGCAGTACTCAGAACACAAGAAAAAGAAAAAAACGAACTACAAAGGTCAAAAAAAATACAATAAAATAAACACATTATGATATGTAAAGTAATCCAAATATAAATTTTATTGGTAATAAATAGGGACAAATAGAGGAAGAAAAAATAGCAATGTGGTGCTAAGCACACACAATGTGTATCAACCCACAAGAACACCACATAAATTAGCCAAAAATATATATATACTCAAATGTACATAATGCAAATGAAATAGCATATATCAATAATATATAGCCCGAAAAAGATATATGTAGAAAAGGGCATAAAAATGTACATAAGATAATATGAGCATACAAATAAGTGATAGGTAACCAAAAACACGTAAGAAAAAGGGGGTAGGGGGCAGAAAAAATTCCTGCAGACTCACATCAGTGAAATGAATGCTGTAATGTGATGGTAGGTAAACGAAAGTGGTTAATCCGGATAATACCCATTGCACTATGTGAAACCCATCCCTATCGGGACCTGCAGCTGCATAGTTAGCGGTCACAACATGTGAATCCGGGAAGATGGTTACCTAAGAAATGTGGTGGATGCGTGCAGACGCGCCCCGACGCACGTTTCGGATCAAGAGTCCTTCCTCCGGGGTGAGTGTTGTCCGTATGTTATGGCAGGAGTTTAAAAAGGGTGATGCGGCCAATGAAAGCAGACTGCTCATAGAGTGACGCATGCGCCGTCAGGAGGAAACTGGCGCCGTGAGCCCCAGCGTCACGTCCGCCAAGATGACGGGGCACAATCATGTGACCAGTCACCATGACAACGCAGAGACGCCGAAACCCGCCAGCAGCCAGGAAACACAGGCGGCGCATGTGTGCTGAGCAAGACGGCAGACATGTATGAATAAAACTATGAGCATATAAGAACTGACACATAAATAGTGCGCAAAAGTGACCAGTGCGGATAATATGCCAAAAAGCATAAAAGTGCATATGTAAATATCAATAGTAACTAGTGAGTTACATAAATGACAACTGCAATAAATAATCACCTGAATATATGAAATGCAAGACAAGTGAATACAAAATATACAAATATATATTACTATATAGTAATACCATAAAAATGCAAATAGGCAACAAGTACAAATGTGCAAAATGTGCATATAATATAAACCGCACAAAAATAAATACATATATAATATATATATATACGAATGAAAATTATAAGTGAACATACATGTAAAAAATAAAAAGTGAAAAATGAAAAATAAATAATAAATAAAAACACAAAAAATACAAAAAAATATATATACATATAAAGCAGAGAGACATCATCCGTCAAAGTCTAAATAGAGTGCCATGATGATGGATCTGTAGTAACCGGATGAAAATTGAAGAGGAACCACATCAACGAATAAACTAAAAAGAAAATGTAAAAAAGGGGAATTAAAAACAGAATAAAAAACGCAATATACATATAATGGACACACAAGGTCTACAAAAATGGAACGAAGCTGAGGAGTTTGTTTAGGCCATGGGGTTGTACTGTCCTAAGAGTCCAGATCCACCTCACCTCAAGCCTGGCTAGGGGATTAGAAATAGGACCACCTCTGATGTTAGGTTGAATCATGTCAATGCCCCTAACCTGTAAAACTGAATCATCACACTCATGGTGGACCTTAAAATGCCGAGGCAAGGTTTTGAGCAGGGAATCATCCGTTACTTGTTTGGCAGCTGTAATGCCTAAGGGTACCGTCACACAGTGGCATTTTGATCGCTACGACGGCACGATTCGTGACGTTCCAGCGATATATCCGTGACGTTCCAGCGATCTCGCTGTGTCTGACACGCTCCTGCGATCAGGGAGAATAGTACGTCGTAGCAGATCGTTTGAAACTTTCTTTCGTCGTCTAGTGTCCCGCTGTGGCGGCATGATCGCATGGTGTAACAAAGGTGTGCACGATATTGTATACGATGTGCGTATAGTAACCAACGGCTTCTACATCGCACATACGTCATGAAATTATCGCTCCAGCGTCGTACATTGCAAAGTGTGACAGCAGTCTACGACGCTGGAGAGATATTGTTACGATGCTGGAGCGTCACGGTTCGTGCCGTTGTAGCGATCAAAATGCCACTGTGTGACGGTACCCTAATACATGTTCTCACACCCTGACTTTGAGGGGGTGAGTAGTTAGACCCACATAAATTAATTGGCAGGGGCAAGTGGCATAGTAAATAACTGCCCTAGAATTACATGTAATACTATGCTTGATATTATATGATGTTTTCCCATCAGAACTAGAAAAAGATTGGGCTCGGATAATATTTGGACAGGCCATGAAATTGCCACATGGTCTACAGCCAAAGGTTGGTTTGGCACTAGAGAGAAACGTAGTTGGTTCATTGACATAATGACTAGTGTTGAGCGATACCTTCCGATATCGGAAAGTATCGGTATCGGATTGGATCGGCCGATATTCAAAAAAAATCGGATATCGCCGATACCGATACCCAATCCCAATGCAAGTCAATGGGACCAAAATATCGGAATTAAAATAAACCCTTTCTTTCCTTGTAGGTTCATTCTACATGAAGGAAAACAACTAAGAATAATGCAGGATATATTTGGGGAGGTGGCGGAGACATTAAAGTCATAGAGGTTTAGCCCATTCAAATAGAATAGCATGTTTTTTTGTTTTTTTTAATGACGTTCGGAGTGACAAAGATATTGACTATGTAAATATTTTTTTTATTTTGTCAGATATTGATGTTTCACCTATTCCACGCCCTTCCCTTCTTTTTTTTTTACTTTTCCCACACTTTCATCTTCATCATCATCAGCATCTTTGACATCAACTTCTTCTTCACCTTATTCATCTTCTTCTTCATCCTTTACCTTTTTTTTTTTATTACATTCTTCATATTCATTTTATTCAACTATTATTATTCTTCCTATTCTACATATTCATTTTATTCAACTGTTATTATTCTTCCTATTCTGCTTCTTCATCATATTCTCATTTGTGACAGGCATTCCCGTAGTTGTTATCTATAAAAGTTGGAAGATTACACCTTCCGTTCTGCCAGTCACAAAAGTTACATTTGTCCGCGTTCAGTTTGGCCTGCAGCATCAGGCTTTATCCAGGGTCACCACGAGGAGGAACGGACTCACCCCCATACACTGCTTAGTCTTCTTCTGCATATAATTTAGATAATATATTTTGCTCTGATATTAAGTGTTATGCTTAATGTTCTTCTGCTCTTTGTTCTGCAGCCTCTTGTTCTTCTGCTTCTCGGTCTTCCATGTCGTCGTCTCCAGGGTCGTCGTCTCCAGTGTCGTCGTCTCCGCCGTCGTCGTCTCCGCCGTTGTCGTCTCCGCCGTCGTCATCTCCGCCGTCGTCGTCGTCGTCATCGGGGTGGTCTTCCGGGTCGTCGACGTTAGGGTCTTCAACTTGGAAATGTAGCAGAAGGTACAAGAAGGCTGAGAAAATGCCAAGAACCAGCTGATGGAACTGGAACTCGGATGGCTACCCGAAGGTTCAAGAGCCTATGGAACTACCGAGGACCAGCTGACGTTACTGGAACCCGGTTACTAAGCAGGAGGTACCCGTGCTAAAAAGCACTACCAAGGACCGCCTGACGTTGGCAGAACTCGGATACCCAGAAGGAGGCACCTAAGCCAAAGGCTCTGCCCGGAACCAGCTGACGGTACTGGAACCAGGATGGGGAGCAGAAGGTACAAGAGCAAAAGACACTGCCGAGAACCAGCTGACGGTACTGGAACCCGGATGGGTAGCCGAAGGTCCAAGAGCCAATGGAACTACCGAGGACCAGCTGACGTTACTGGAACCCGGTTACTAAGCAGGAGGTACCCGTGCCTGAAAGCACTACCAAGGACCACCTGACGTTGGTGGAACTTGGATACCCAGAAGGAGGCACCTAAGCCAAAGGCTGTGCCCGGAACCAGCTGACGGTACTGGAACCAGGATGGGGAGCAGAAGGTACAAGAGCAAAAGACACTGCCGAGAACCAGCTGACGGTGCTGGAACCAGGTGGTGGACCCGAAGGCCCACAGGAGAGGAGAGAACAGCTAGGCCGCGAGGCAGCCGCAGTTACCGAACCCCAACAGTCCTACAGGGGGAGCTGGGCCTACTGGCACTACAGAACCAGCCTTGACTACCAATTCACGCAGCCCACATAGGAAGCTCCTAAACTGGAGGCACCCTGGAGTTGGCTAACCCGACCGCAACACGACGGGGCAAGCATAGGCGTCTCAGCGAGCTTGACACAACCCGGAAACAGCTGACGGTGCTGAAACCAGGTTTGGCACGAGGGAGTACCTGTGACAAAAACACTGCCGAGAACCAGCTGGCGGTGCTGGAACCCGGATGCGTTGCCCCAGTGTGCAAGAGCCAATGGCACGACCGAGGACCAGCTGACGGTGCTGGAACCCGGTTACTAAGCTGTAGGTGCCCGCGCTTAAAAGCACTACCAAGGACCGCCTGGCGTTGGCGGAACTCGGATACCCAGGAGGAGGCACCTAAGCCAAAGGCTCGGCCCGGAACCAGCTGACGGTGCTGGAACCAGGAGGTGGACCCGAAGGCCCACAGGAGAGGAGAGAACAGCTAGGCCGCGAGGCAGCCACAGTTATCGAACCCCAACAGTCCTACAGGGGGAGCTGGGCCTACTGGCACTACAGAACCAGCCTTGACTACCAATTCACGCAGCCCACATAGGAAGCTCCTAAACTGGAGGCACCCTGGAGTTGGCTAACCCGACCGCAACACGACGGGGCAAGCATAGGCGTCTCAGCGAGCTTGACACAACCCGGAAACAGCTGACGGTGCTGAAACCATGTTTGGCATGAGGGAGTACCTGTGACAAAAACACTGCCGAGAACCTGCTGGCATTACTGGAACCCGGATGCGTTGCCCCAGTGTGCAAGAGCCAATGGCACGACCGAGGACCAGCTGACGGTGCTGGAACCCGGTTACTAAGCTGTAGGTGCCCGCTCTTAAAAGCACTACCAAGGACCGCCTGGCGTTGGCGGAACTCGGATACCCAGGAGGAGGCACCTAAGCCAAAGGCTCGGCCTGGAACTAGCTGACGGTGCTGGAACCAGGAGGTGGACCCGAAGGCTCACAGGAGAGGAGAGAACAGCTAGGCCGCGAGGCAGCCGCAGTTACCGAACCCCAACAGTCCTACAGGGGGAGCTGGGCCTACTGGCACTACAGAACCAGCCTTGACTACCAATTCACGCAGCCCACATAGGAAGCTCCTAAACTGGAGGCACCCTGGAGTTGGCTAACCCGACCGCAACACGACGGGGCAAGCATAGGCGTCTCAGCAAGCTTGACACAACCCGGAAACAGCTGATGGTGCTGAAACCAGGTTTGGCACAAGTTAGTACCTGTGACAAAAACACTGCCGAGAACCAGCTGGCGGTGTTGGAACCCGGATGCGTTGCCCCAGTGTGCAAGAGCCAATGGCACGACCGAGGACCAGCTGACGGTGCTGGAATCCGGTTACTAAGCTGTAGGTGCCCGCGCTTAAAAGCACTACCAAGGACCACCTGGCGTTGGCAGAACTCGGATACCCAGGAGGAGGCACCTAAGCCAAAGGCTCGGCCCGGAACCAGCTGACGGTGCTGGAACCAGGTGGTGGACCCGAAGGCCCACAGGAGAGGAGAGAACAGCTAGGCCGCGAGGCAGCCGCAGTTACCGAACCCCAACAGTCCTACAGGGGGAGCTGGGCCTACTGGCACTACAGAACCAGCCTTGACTACCAATTCACGCAGCCCACATAGGAAGCTCCTAAACTGGAGGCACCCTGGAGTTGGCTAACCCGACCACAACACGACGGGGCAAGCATAGGCATCTCAGCGAGCTTGACACAACCCGGAAACAGCTGACAGTGCTGAAACCAGGTTTAGCACGAGGGAGTACCTGTGACAAAAACACTGCCGAGAACCAGCTGGCGGTGCTGGAACCCGGATGCGTTGCCCCAGTGTGCAAGAGCCAATGGCACGACCGAGGACCAGCTGACGGTGCTGGAACCCGGTTACTAAGCTGTAGGTGCCCGCGCTTAAAAACACTACCAAGGACCGCCTGGCGTTGGCGGAACTCGGATACCCAGGAGGAGGCACCTAAGCCAAAGGCTCGGCCCGGAACCAGCTGACGGTGCTGGAACCAGGAGGTGGACCCGAAGGCCCACAGGAGAGGAGAGAACAGCTAGGCCCCGAGGCAGCCGCAGTTACCGAACACCAACAGTCCTACAGGGGGAGCTGGGCCTACTGGCACTACAGAACCAGCCTTGACTACCAATTCAGGCAGCCCACATAGGAAGCTCCTAAACTGGAGGCACCCTGGAGTTGGCTAACCCGACCGCAACACGACGGGGCAAGAGTAGGCGTCTCAGTGAGTTTGACAGTCCCCAGAAAAAGCTGACAGTGCTTGAACCAGGCTTGGCACGAGGGAGTACCTGTGACAAAAAAACTGCCGAGAACCAGCTGGCGGTGCTGGAACCCGGATGCGTTGCCCCAGTGTGCAAGAGCCCATGGCACAACCGAGGACCAGCTGACGGTGCTGGAACCCGGTTACTAAGCTGTAGGTGCCCGCGCTTAAAAGCACTACCAAGGACCGCCTGGCGTTGGCGGAACTCGGATACCCAGGAGGAGGCACCTAAGCCAAAGGCTCGGTCCGGAACCAGCTGACGGTGCTGGAACCAGGAGGTGGACCCGAAGGCCCACAGGAGAGGAGAGAACAGCTAGGCCGCGAGGCAGCCGCAGTTACCGAACCCCAACAGTCCTACAGGGGGAGCTGGGCCTACTGGCACTACAGAACCAGCCTTGACTACCAATTCACGCAGCCCACATAGGAAGCTCCTAAACTGGAGGCACCCTGGAGTTGGCTAACCCGACCGCAACACGACGGGGCAAGCATAGGTGTCTCAGTGAGTTTGACAGTACCCAGAAACAGCTGACGGTGCTGGAACCAGGCTGGGCACGAGGGAGTACCCGTGACAAAAACACTGCCGAGAACCAGCTGGCGGTGCTGGAACCCGGATGCGTTGCCTATTAAAGATTGTTTTCCTAGAGCCCCAACTAACGGTGTTGGAGCAAAGGGTAATCAGGGGGAGCAGAGTGTAGGCCGAAGCCTGCACTGGAGGCAGCTTTGTGTCTGCGTTGCGTTTGCAGGACACTTTGCCGGCTACACAGTGGGGGAACAGCTGGCATTGCTGAACCCAACTGACACAATGGCGGGTGTTTTTCTCTGTGCAGCTAGCACTTCCGGGCAAAAACTAGCGGTGTTAGAGCCCAGGGGCAGCAGGAGGAGGAGAGGAGCAGAGTGTAGGCCGAAGCCTAGTTGAACCAATTTCAAAGGAAACCTTTAACCCCCCCTCAGGTGTTACAAAGTACAAGAGACACACCTTGTGCAGTATTAATGCTGCACAAGTCAAAGGTTGCTCTATTAATTTGTCTACTTGCACACGCTGAATGAAAGACGTACACAATTTAGCCCATTCTACAGTCAAACTGTAGTGGAGGCGTGACTTGTCTTTTTAAGGAGACGCAGCACAGGTGTCCAAAATAACGCCTTGGTGCTTGGCGCAGCTTCCTGAGCGTTATTATTTGCTGTACAGGAGTCTGCGCTCTTGTGTTATCCCTTGGCAATGCCTTGTTAGCGCTGCCCGTCTTATGACCTCATTTCATGTTGGCCGGTGCGGTTAACGATGGCCATAAATCCCAGACCCACAGTGCCTTTTCATAAAGTCACACTGCGGTGCTGGGATTCGTGGCCTTGAGCAGTAAATATTTTCGCCGCTCACACACGTCCTTACACCTGCTTCAGACTGGGCGGCCTCTGCTGATCCCTTCTCGCATGCCGTGGCCATGAGGCTGCACAGTCTGAAGAAGGCGGAAGGAGATGAGTGACGACAGGCGAACATATGCACTGCTCGTGCCCATAAACCACACCCTTGCAGTCAAAATAAGTAAGACAACGAGGAGCATTGTTTCAGGCAGGGCGTACGCACAGGCGCAGCCAGCTAACCAATGATGTCAAAAGACGGGAAGCGCTACCAAGGGTGGTGCTGCGTATCATTAGAAAGGAAAGTCACACCTCAGGGACAGTGGAATGGTCTCAATGAGACACATTTTGTACGTGTTGAGTTCCACGTGGGCAAGTAGAAAAAGTCAGCCACCTTGTACAAATGCAGCAGTACTGCTGTACAAGGTGGCTGTTATACATAGAAACACCTGGGGGTGGGGGGCAGGCTCCCTTGAATTTCAGTTCATGTGCCTGCGTGGCGTTTGCAGGTCACGTTGCCGGCTACACAGCAGGGGAACAGCTGGCAGTGCTGAACCCCACTAACACATTGGCTGGTGTTTTTCTCTGTGCAGCTAGCACTTCCGGGCAAAAACTAGCGTTGTTTGAGCCCAGGGTCAGCAGGAGGAGGAGAGGAGCAGAGTGTAGGCCGAAGCCTGCACTGGTGGCAGCTTTTGGTCGGTTGTGCCAGCGTGGCTTGTGCTGGACACGATGCCGGCTACACAGCAGGGGAACAGCTGGCGGTGCTGAACCCCACTAACACATTGGCTGGTGTTTTTCTCTGTGCAGCTAGCACTTCCAGGCTACAACTGGCGGTGTTATAGCCCAGGGGCAGCAGGAGGAGGAGAGGAGCAGAGTGTAGGCCGAAGCCTGCACTGGTGGCAGCTTTAGGTCTGTTGTGCCAGCGTTGATTGTGCTGGACACGATGCCGACTACACAGCAGGGGAACAGCTGGCGGTGCTGAACCCCACTAACACATTGGCTGGTGTTTTTCTCTGTGCAGCCAGCACTTCCGGGCCCCAACTGGCGTACTTAGAGCCCAGGGTCTGCAGGAGGAGCAGAGTGTAGGCGGAAGCCTACTTGAACCAATTTCAAAGGTAACCTTTAACCCACCCTCAGGTGTTACAAACTACAAGAGCCACACCTTGTGCAGCTGTAAAGCTCCACAAGTTAAAGGTTGCTCTTTAAGTTTTGCTCATTGCACACACAGAATGAAAGACGTACACAATTTAGCCTATTGAACAGTAGTTCAGTTCTGTATTGGAGGCGTGACTTGTCTTTTTAAGGAGACGCAGCACAGGTGCACATAAATAACGCCTTGGTGCTGGGCGCAGCCTCCTGAGCGTTGTTATTTGCTGTACAGGAGTCTGCGTTATTGTGATCCCTTGGCCATGCGCTGTGAGCGCTGCCTGTCTTCTCACCCCATTTCATGTTGGCCGGTGCGGTTAGCAATGCCCATGAATCCCAGACCCGCAGTGTGTTTTCAAAAAATCACACTGCGTGGCTGGGATTCGTGGCCTTGTGCATTAAATATGTTTGCCGCTCACACATGTCCTTACACCTGCTTCAGACTGGGCGGCCTCAGCTGATCCCTTATCGCCTACCACGGCCATGAGGCCGCACAGTCTGAAGAAGGCGGAAGGAGATGAGTTAAGACAGGCGAACATATGCACTGCACATGCCCATCAATCACACCCTCGCAGCCAAAATATATGAGACAACGAGGGGGGTTGTGTCGGGCAGGGCGGATGCACAGGCACAGGCAGCCAACCAATGATGTCAGAAGACGGGCAGCGCTACCAAGGGTGGTGCTGCGTACCATTAGAAAGGAAAGTCACACCTCAGGGACAGTGGAATGGTCTCAATGAGACACATTTTGTACGTGTTGAGTTCCACGTTGGCAATGAGAAAAAGTCAGCCACCTTGTACAAATGCAGCATTACTGCTGTACAAGGTAGCTGTTGTACATAGAAACACCTTGGGCTGGGTGGCAGGGTCCCTTTAATTTCAGTTCATGTGCCTGCGTGGCGTTTGCAGGTCACGTTGCCGGCTACACAGCAGGGGAACAGCTGGCGGTGCTGAACCCCACTAACACATTGGCTGGTGTTTTTCTCTGTGCAGCTAGCACTTCCGGGCAAAAACTAGCGGTGTTTGAGCCCAGGGGCAGCAGGAGGAGGAGAGGAGCAGAGTGTAGGCCGAAGCCTGCACTGGTGGCAGCTTTTGGTCTGTTGTGCCAGCGTGGCTTGTGCTGGACACGTTGCCGACTACACAGCAGGGGAACAGCTGGCGGTGCTGAACCCCACTGACACATCAGCTAGTGTTTTTTCTGTGTAGACAACACTTCCAGGTGGCAACTGACAGTGTTGAAACCCAGGTAATCAAAGAGGAGCAGAGTGTAGGCTGAAGCCTGCAGTGGAGCAAGTTGAAAGGGAACCTTTAACCCCCCCCCCCCAGGCATTTGTTGCTGAAAGAGCCATCTTGTACAGCAGTAATACTGCACATGGAAAATGGTGGCTCCTAAAATTATGCTCCTTGCAAACGCTGAAGTACACACTCATATAATGTGTCCCCTCACACCTTCAAACCGTCCCGGAAGTGGGACTTTCCTTTGTAATGTGACACAGCACAGCCGTCATTCCAACCCCCTTGGTGCCATGCGCCACCTCCTCAACGTTGTTTGGTTCTGTCACGGAGCCCGCGCTGTAATGTTATCCCTTGGCCATGCACAGTTAGCGGTGACCGTCTTCTGACATCATTTAGGTGTCAGGCTGGCAGTGCCTGTGCGTCCAAGCTGCCCGAGATCCAACCTCGCAGTGTCATCTAATGTAATCCCACTGCGGGCCAGGGATCCATGGGCATGCGCAGTGCCTCTCACTCACCTCCTTCCTGCTTCTTCAGACTTTGCGGCGTCACGGCCGTGGCATGCTATTAGGGATCAGCTGACGCCGCCTAGTCTGAAGAAGCGTGAAGAAGGGGAGTGAGAGGCTAGTATATGCATTGCGCATGGCCATGGATACCAGGCCCACTGTGGGATCACATTAGACGACACTGCGAGGTGGGATTTCGTGCAGCGTGGACGCACAGGCGCAGCCAGGACGACAACAAATGATGTCAGAGGACGGGCAGCGCAAACTGTGCATGGCCAAGGGATAACATAACAGCGCAGGAACCATGACGGAATCAAACAACGCTAAGGAGGCAGCGCACGGTGCCAAGGGGGTAGCAATGACGGCTGTGCTGCGTCACATTACAAAGGAAAGTCCCACCTCTGGGACGGTTGGACGGTGTGAGGGGACACATTACATGAGTGTGTAGTTCAGCATTTGCAAGGAGCATAATTTCAAGAGCGACCTTTTCCTTGTGCAGTATTAGTGCTGCACAAGGTGGCTCTTTTAGTAACAAACGCCTAGGGGGGGGGGGGGGACAGGTCCCCTTACATTTTAGTTGTGCCAGCGTGGCGGTCGCATGACACGTTGCGAGGATACACAGCTGGGGATCAGCTGACGTTACTGAACCCCAATAACAGAGGAGCGACTGTTGACTGTGCAGACAGCACTTTCAGGCACCAACTGGCGGTGTTAGAGCTCAGGGACAGCAGGAGGAGCAGATTGGAGGTATTGCCGCACACGCAGCTGGGGATCAGCTGACGTTACTGAACCCCAATAACAGAGGAGTGACTGTTGACTGTGCAGACAGCACTTCCAGGCACCAACTGGCGGTGTTAGAGCCCAGGGACAGCAGGAGGAGCAGATTGGAGGTATTGCCGCACACACAGCTGGGGATCAGCTGACGTTACTGAACCCCAATAACAGAGGAGCGACTGTTGACTGTGCAGACAGCACTTCCAGGCACCAACTGGCGGTGTTAGAGCCCAGGGACAGCAGGAGGAGCAGATTGGAGGTATTGCCGCACACACAGCTGGGGATCAGCTGATGTTACTGAACCCCAATTACAGAGGAGCGACTGTTTACTGTGCAGACAGCACCTCCAGGCACCAACTGGTGGTGCTAGAGCCCAGGGACAGCAGGAGGAGCAGATTGGAGGTATTGCCGCACACACAGCTGGGGATCAGCTGACGTTACTGAAACCCAATTACAGAGGAGCGACTGTTGACTGTGCAGACAGCACTTCCAGGCACCAACTGGCAGTGTTAGAGCCCAGGGACAGCAGGAGGAGCAGAGGAACAGAGTGTAGGCCGAAGCCTGATTGGAGCAAGTTGAAAGGGAACCTTTAACCCCCCCCCCCTCCCAAGACGTTTGTAGCTGAAAGAGCCATCTTGTGCAGCACTAAGGATGCAAAAGGAAAAGGTTGCTCTTTTAATTATGCTCCTTGCAAACACAGAAGTAAACACTAAAAATGTGTCCCCTTATACCGTAAAACCGTCCCGGAGGTGGGAATTTCCTTCGTAATGAGACGCAGCACAGCTGTCATTCCTATCCCCTTGGTGCCATGCGCTGCCTCCTCAGCGTTGTTTTAAGCTGTCACGGAGCCTGCGCTGTTCTGTTATCCCTTGGCCATGCCCAATTTGCGCTGCCTGTCTTCTGACATAATTTGGTGTCAGACTGTCAGTGCCTGTGCGTGCACGCTGCTCCAGATCTCACCTCGCAGTGTCGTCTATTGTAATCCCACTGCGGGCCTTGGATCCATGGACATGCACAGTGCATATCCTCGACTCTCACTCCCCTCCTTCCCTCTTCTTCAGACTGTGCGGCGTCACGGCCGTGGCATGCTATTAGGGATCAGCTGACGGCGCACAGTCTAAAGAAGGCGGAGGGAGATGGGCGAGAGCCCGAGGTGAAGATATGCACTGCGCATGCCCATGGATCCCAGGCTCGCAGTGTGATTCAATCAGAAGACACTGCGAGGCGGGTTCTCGGGCAGCGCGGGCGCACAGGCGCAGCCATCCTGACACCAAATTATGTCAGAAGACAGGCAGCGCAAACTGGCCATGGCCAAGGGATAACAGAACCAGGCAAAATACAAAGGATAGAGCGCACTACTAGTACCAAGAAATATTAAATGCCAATCGGGGTGCAAACGAGCAGCCAAACTACTGAAACTAGAACCAAGAGAAACAAAGCTGCTCAATAGAATGCACACCCAGGGCTAATAAAGAACAATCAAGAGTTATAACCACAGGAATTTTATTGACAAACAACAACTTCAAAAACATAAAACATAATTAAAAACAACGATACTGAATACACATGGTCTACATGTAGATATAACATATACAGTCCATATATCCATAATAACAGTCTGCAAACCTCAATGTATATAATAGAAGTAACCCTCTGGCTCATGGAGCTAAATGCAAAAAATGGGCAAATCTGCACAGCCTAATAGCAGACAGAAGCACCTACCGAACCTAGGGAGTAACCCTTAAAAAAGCCACTTGCAGGGAAAAACCACCCTGATATAATGGCTCAAGATGCAATGTAAGGAAAAAACATCATAAGGCCCAGAGTCACCTCATGCCCCTAATAAGGCAGCAAAATATAACATACCCACGTAGCCGAAGCCCTCTTTAGTAGGGCGATACGCATTGGGCTGCATCTTTTTGGTCCACACGGGTCTGCACTTGGGGACGGTGTGTCTCCCCCTCTCGCTTCGGCTACGTGGGTATGTTATATTTTGTTATATTTTTATAGTGTTAGCTGCTGCTGTGGGCGCTACAAAGTCTAACAGTGCTTTTTTGGAGCGAATTTTCAGAGAGATAGGTTTAGGGAGTCGGGAGGAGTCGGGACTAGATGTAATATCAACCCTTTTCAGGATAGGTTACAGCAGTTCATAGCACTGTTTGCCAGGCAGGTCTGTGCCAGTGCTGTGCAAGTGTTTGTCACAGCATTTGGTGTAATCTAGCTCAGCCAATCCTTTTGGGCTAGTAGCATTGTCTGATAGTCATCTGAGTAGCCCGCCTATAAAGCTAGCTACACCGCCTGTGTATCTCAATATTTATTGCATCTAACCCAGTTAATAGTTTTGGGCCTAGGAGCAGTGTCTGCACGTCAGCAGAGTAGCCCGCCTGTGAAACTAACTCTACCCCCTGTGTATCTAAATTTTTACTGCATCCAATCCAGTTAATAGTTTTGTGCCTGGGAGCAGTGTCTGCACGTCAGCAGAGTAGCCCTCCTGTGAAACTAACAACACCGCCTGTGTATCTAAATTTTTACTGCATCTAACCCAGTTAATAGTTTTGGGCCTAGTAGAATTTAGTGCTACTCAGCAGCATACCCCACCCATGAAGCAAGCTACACCGCCTGTTTACCTAAGTACTATTTTGTAATGGCATCTAGCCCAGGAAATCCTTTTGGGCCTAGTAGAATTTAGTGCTAATCAGCAGCGTACCCCACCCTTGAACTAAGCTACACCGCCTGTTTACCTAAGTACTATTTTGTAATGGCATCTAGCCCAGGAAATCCTTTTGGGCCTAGTAGAATTTAGTGCTAGTCAGCAGCGTACCCCACCCATGAAGCAAGCTACACCATCTGTTTACCTAACTACTATTTTTAATGGCATCTAGCACAGGAAATCCTTTTGGGCCTAGTAGAATTTAGTGCTACTCAGCAGCGTACCCCACCCATGAAGCAAGCTACACCGCCTGTTTACCTAAGTACTATTTTTAAAGGCATCTGGCCCAGGAAATCCTTTTGGGCCTAGTAGCAATTTCTGCTACTCAGCAGAGTACCCGACCCATTAAGCAAGCTACATCGCCTTCTTCCATTCTCAATCTAACCCCTCGGATCTGGGGTGTCCACTTTCCCTCCAGCTCTCTCCTTCTCACAGGTGGACTACCGCGTGTTTTCACACTGTAGTGAATCTTTTGGGCCCAGGCATAAGAAGTCGTCGAGGTAATGGATAATATGTGCCGCCTTACAAACGTCCATGACAACACATTTGAGGAAGCAACTAAACGCCTAAAATAGTGAGCAGGATATGGAGCACCCCATGGGCAAACAGCGATCTATGTAGTATGCTCCTTCACAGAAGCAGGCCAATGGGAGGACACTATTCGGAGGCACAGGTAGTAACCGGAAAGCACCCTCAATGTCTGTTTTGGCCATTAGGGTGCCCCTTACCAACTTCTTGACCCGCCTGATTGCCTCGTCAAAGGAGGTACAGTGCATAGTACTGTACTTTGTTCCACGTCGATGTTGTCGTTTACTGACCTGCCTCTTGGATATGACAAATGGTGGATTAGTCTGAATGTATTGGGTTCATTTGTTGGCACAACTCCCAATGGGGGTATCATTTCATCTTCTAAGGAAAGTGTTCTGAATGGACCCGCCGCCATTCTACCTAAAGATATTTATTTTTTTATTTTTTTTGTCAACACGTCTGGGTGTTGGTAGAGTGATTTTAGATTTTTACTCCAGTTTTTCTTGATTTTAGAAGGGCATGACATGCCTATATCTGTGTCTCCTCCTCCTTTTACTCCTCCACCTCTTTTCTTTTTGCATGGCTATATGTAGTTGTGACTTTTCCATGTGTCTGTTGTGTCTTCTGAGCAGTTTGTCAGCTTTTGGACACCTTTTAAGGTGTTTTCTATGTGTTTTCCTTGTGTTTTTATTTGATTGTGTTTGCCTGCCATTGGTTTCAATGGGGTTCGATGGTGTTCATCGAACGTTCGACGAACAGAACCCGAACACTAGGGAGGAAGCTCAACACTACTGCCTAATGGCATACAATTCTGTGACACACTCGCAGAGTCAATGTAATCACTGCTCTTTTATATGAATTAATTGTGAGGTGTAGTTTGTAAAATGGGGTTATTTGGGGGTTCTGCTGTTCTTGCACCTCAGGGTCTCTCCCATTGGGTATGGCACCCACAAACCATAATAGTAAAATCTGCCCTAAATGTTGGTGCTCCTTCCCTTTTGAGTTTTGCACTGTGCCGCAAAAGTAGTTCTCGATTACATGTAAGGTATTGGCATGCTCAGGAGAAATTGCACAACAAACTGAGAGATCCATTATTACCTAATAACCCTTATAAAAATAAAAAAGGGGCTAAAACAACATTTTAGTGATAGAAGTGTAATCATTCTTTCTTCACCGTCGAATGGAGTAAATTCCTCATGGTTACTGCACTTCTAGATGAATTAATTGAGAGGTATAGTTTGTAAAATGATGTAACCTAAACTGGGTTTCTACTGTTCTGGCAACTCAGTGGCTCTGCCATGGTGAAATGCCACCATTAGAGTTGAGCGACTTTTACTTCTTTCGGATCGAGTCGGGTTTTGCAAAACCCGACTTTGTCAAAAGTCGGGTCGGGTGAAATCGGCCGATTATTGCGAAAAGTCGGGGGACGACTGAAAAACCCAATGCAAGTCAATGGGGAATCAAAGTCGGCAGTGAGTGAAGGACAGGAAAACACCTACAGTGCCCATTTTAATGCCAAAAACATCAATTCTTACTACTAAAGCTTGTCAACCTTAACCCTTTCATGACCTTGGGATTTTTCGTTTTTCCGTGTTCGTTTTTCACTCCCCTCCTTCCCATAGCCTTAACTTTTTTATTTTTCTGTCAATTTGGCCATGTGAGGGCTTATTTTTTGCGGGATGAGTTGTACTTTTGAACGACATCATTGGTTTTAGCATGTCGTCTACTAGAAAACGGGAAAAAAATTCCAAGTGCGGTGAAATTGCAAAAAAAGTGCAATCCCACACTTGCTTTTTGTTTGGCTTTTTTGCTAGGTTCACTAAATGCTAAAACTGACCTGCCATTATGATTCTCCAGGTCAGTACGAGTTCATAGACACCTAACATGACTAGGTTATCTTTTATCTAAGTGGTGAAAAAATATTCCAAACTTTGCTAAAAAAAAAAAAAAAAGAATTTTGCCATTTTCTGATACCCTTTTTTGCGTGCCGAGATGACGTTTTTAATGATAGCATTTTGGTGCAGATACGTTCTTTTGATCGCCCGTTATTGCATTTTAATGCAATGTCACGGCGATCAAAAAAACGTAATTCTGGCGTTTTGAATTTTTTTCCCGCTACGCTGTTTAGCGATCAGGTTAATGCTTTTTTTTAGTTGATACATCGGGCGATTCTGAGCGCGGCGATACCAAATATGCGTAGATTTTATATTTTTTTATTGATTCATTTTTATTGGGGCGAAAGGGGGGTGATTTAAACTTTTATATTTTTTTTTTTTTTAACATTTTTTTCAACTTTTTTTTTTTACTTTTGCCATGCTTCAATAGCCTCCATGGGAGGCTAGAAGCAGGCACAACTCGATCGCCTCTGCTACATAGCAGCGATCTGCTGATCGCTGCTATGTAGCAGAAATGGAGGTGTGCTGTGAGCGCCGACCACAGGGTGGCGCTCACAGCCACCGGCGATCAGTAACCATAGAGGTCTCTAGGACCTCTATGGTTACAATGGAGATGCATCGCCGACCACCGATCATGTGACGGGGGTCGGCGATTATGTCATTTCCGGCCGCCCGGCCGGATGCGGTAGTTAAATGCCGCTGTCTGCGTTTGACAGCGGCATTTATCTAGATAATAGGTGCGGGCGGATCGCGATTCTACCCGCGCCTATTACGGGCACATGTCAGCTGTTCAAAACAGCTGACATGTGCCGGCTTTGATGCGGGCTCACCGTGGAGCCCTGCATCAAAGCAGGGGATCTGACCTCGGACGTACTATCCCGTCCGAGGTCAGATAGGGGTTAATTTACTTTATAATAATAGTTAGGCATTGAAAACTGGGGGTCATCTGGCTAAAGTTGTGGGGGGTAGGGCTGGTTCAAGATTTTCGTGGGCCCAGGAAACGCGGAATATGTCACGGCGGTGGAACAGGGAGAAGTAAGTATTTCAACTTTGCAAGTGCTGTGATCCCAAGCAAGCAGGGGGGGCACTCGTTGGCACTGGCACAGGGCCCCTCATAGTATGGCGGTGTGTTTGACGGCAGGTGGCGCCTCCCACTGGCAGAGACACTTTGGCATACTATGAGGGGCCCTGTGCCAGTGACATCGCCAACAAGTTTGCCCCCCACCTGATGAAGGAACCTGCACTTTCATCTGCACCTTCCTCTTTGTCCCCGTGTAAGGTGGTATAGTATGCGGGAAGGGGAACCTGACTTTCAGCAAGGTCAGTTTCTGGCTGTGTAGAGTGCAAGGGGAATGTAGTGGTCTGGGTCAATGTACCAGCAGACTCATTTAGCAGTGGCTGGGCAATGGGCAGGATTATTATTATTATTATACATTTTTATAGTGCCATTTATTCCATGGCGCTTTACATGTGAATACGGGGCAAATATAGACAAATACATTAAACATGAGCAGATAACAAGGCACACGAGTACATAAGGAGGGAGGACCCTGCCCGCGAGGGCTCACAGTCTGCAGGGGGTGGGTGAGGATACACTAGGAGAGGGAAGAGCTGGCTGTACGGCTGTTCAGTAGGTTGAGGATCACTGCAGGCTGTAGGCTTGTCGGAAGAGATGAGTCTTCAGGTTCTTTTTGAAGGTTTCTATGGTAGGCGCAAGTCTGATGTGTTGGGGTAGAGAGTTCCAGAGTATGGGGGAAGCACGGGAGAAGTCTTGGATGCGGTTATGGGAAGAAGAGATGAGAGGGGAGTAGAGAAGGAGGTCTTGGGAGGATCGGAGGTCGCGTGTAGGTAGGTACCGGGAGACCATGTCACAGATGTATGGAGGAGACAGGTTGTGGATGGCTTTGTATGTCAGTGTGAGGGTTTTGAACTGGAGTCTCTGGGCGATAGGAAGCCAGTGAAGGGCTTGACACAGGGGAGAGGCTGGGGAATAGCGGGGGGACAGGTGGATTAGTCGGGCAGCAGAGTGTAGGATGGATTGGAGTGGTGCCAGAGTGCTAGAGGGGAGTCCAGAGAGTAGGAGGTTGCAGTAGTCGAGGCGGGAGATGATAAGGGCATGCACTAGCGTTTTTGCAGTGTTGCGGTCAAGGAAAGCACGGATCCGGGAAATATTTTTGAGTTTGAGACGACAGGAGGAGGCAAGGGCTTGGATATGTGGCTTGAAAGAGAGGGCAGAGTCGAGGATCACCCCGAGGCACCGGGCGTGTGGGACTGGGGATAGTGAGCAGCCATTGACATTGATGGATAGGTCTGGTGGAGGGGTAGAGTGAGATGGGGGAAAGATGATGAATTCTGTTTTGTCCATGTTCAGTTGTAGAAAGCGAGCAGAAAAGAAGGCTGAAATGGCAGACAGACAGTGCGGGATTTTGGTAAGCAAGGAGGAGAGGTCAGGTCCGGAGAGGTAGATCTGCGTGTCGTCAGCGTAGAGATGGTACTGCATACCGTGGGATTCTATGAGCTGTCCCAGGCCGAAAGTGTAGATGGAGAAGAGTAGGGGTCCTAGAACAGAGCCTTGAGGAACACCGACTGACAAGGGGCGAAGTGAGGAGGTGGTGTGGGGGAGGGAGACACTGAATGTTCGGTCTGTCAGATATGACGAGATCCAGGAAAGGGCCAAGTCTGTGATGCCAAGGGATGAGAGGATTTGTAGCAAAAGGGAGTGGTCTACAGTGTCAAAGGCAGAAGACAAGTCCAGGAGAAGGAGGACAGAGTAGTGTCGCTTGCTCCTGGCAGTTAGTAGGTCATTGGTGACTTTAGTTAGGGCAGTTTCAGTTGAGTGATGGGAACGGAAGCCTGATTGTAACCGATCAAAGAGGGAGCAGGAGGAGAAGTGGGAGGACAGTTCAAGATGGACGTGTTGCTCCAGCAATTTGGAGGCATAAGGGAGAAGAGATATTGGGCGATAGCTAGACACAGAGGATGGGTCGAGGGAGGGCTTTTTGAGGATGGGTGTGATCTTGGCATGCTTGAAGGATGAGGGAAAGACACCTGTTGTGAGTGAGAGGTTGAAGAGGTGTGTTAGGGTTGGGATGAAGACCGTGGAAAGGTTAGGGATGAGGTGGGATGGGAGCGGGTCAAGCGTGCAGGTGGTGAGGTGTGATCTTGACAGGAGGGTGGAGAGCTGATCTTCTGTCATGGTGGAGAAGCTGGTTTTGGAGGAGCAGGGTTGAGCAGCTAAGAGGGGCAGTGGGCGCTGTGGGCCAAAGCTTTCTCTGATCGTATCGATCTTCTGTTTAAAGAAAGAGGCGAAGTCATCAGCAGAAATGAGGGGGGAGGGAGGAGGTGCGGGGGGACGGAGTAGAGAATTGAAAGTGTTGAAAAGCTGTTTAGGGTTGTGGGACAGGGAGGATATGAGGGATGAGAAGTAAGTTTGTTTTGCGGCAGTGAGCGCAGACTTGAAGCTGGCGAGGGACTGCTTGTATGCAGTGAAGTGGTCGGCAGAGTGGGATCGCTTCCATCTCCGCTCAGCAATCCTGGAAGCCCGTCTCAATTCTTTGGTCAGGCTGGTCAGCCAGGGCTGCCTGTTAATTGTACGAGTTTTACTATGCATGAGTGGGGTGGCCGAATCGAGTGTTGTTGTTATTGTGGTGTTATAAAAAGTGGCAGCAGCATCTGTGTCATGAAGGGAGGCTATGTCTGTGAGAGGGAGAAGGGACTCAGAGAGTGATTGTAAGTTGAGATGTTTGAGATTTCTGCGAGGGTGAGTGAGTTTGTGGAGTGGGGGTTGCACACTAGGAGAGGAGAGGGACGAGAATGTCAGTAGGTTGTGGTCAGACAGGGGGAGGGGTGTGTTAGTGAGGTTAGTAAGGGAGCAGAGGCGGGTGAAGATGAGGTCCAGCGTGTGGCCATCTTTGTGAGTGGCCTCAGAGGACCATTGAGTGAGGCCAAAGGAGGCAGTCAGTGATAAAAGTTTAGAGGTAGCTGAGGTGAAAGTGTCAATGGGGACATTGAAATCACCCATGATGATAGTGGGGATGTCAACAGAGAGGAAATGAAGTAGCCAGGTGGTGAAGTGGTCGAGAAAGGTGGAGATGGCTAGTTCTGGGGGGCGGTAGATGACAGCCAGCTGGAGGTTGGAGGGGGAATAGATGCGGACAGAGTGCACCTCAAACGAGGGAAGAGTAGCGGAGGGTGGTAGCGGGATTGGAGTAAAGGAGCAGGTGTCGGACAGGAGCAAGCCAACTCCTCCACCGCGTTTGTTGCTGGGGCGAGGGGTGTGAGAGAGGTGGAATCCGCCATAGGAGAGCGCAGCTGGAGAGGCCGAGTCAGAGGGGGTGAGCCAGGTTTCAGTGAGGCCGAGGAAGGAGAGTTTGTTGGTGATGAAGAGGTCATGGATAAATGGCAGTTTGTTGCAGATGGAGCGTGCGTTCCATAGTGCTCCAAGTAGGGGGAGCGGGGGAGTGGGGGCTGGATGAATGGGTATGAGGTTGTTGTGGTTGGGAAAACGTGCGGAGGATCGTGGCAGGGGGTTAGAAACGAGTGTGGGGATGAATTGGGGAGGGTCGGGATTTGGGGATATGTCACCAGCAATGAGGAGTAACAGACAGATCAGATTAGAAGGTGGGAGCAGGATAGGACATGATGTGGCCGTGTGTGTCTGGATAAAAAGGATTGTATGTGGAGGAACAGTTCTGAGGGGAAGGTGAGATGGCTGGGGAGTATGGAGGAAGAAATGACTAGTTCCTTACTAGGAGGAGGGATTGCAGGAGATTGTAAGAAGGAAAGTAGTATGGGGGTGAAAGAGAAAAGAAACCGAAACATTGTAGTGGTTGGTGTTCTGTTACCTTCCAGTCAATTCCAGTCCAATTCAGTCTAATTCAGAATCATAATTAAAAAGATGTAATTTAAAAGATGGAAGTTAAAAGATGATTTGCAGCAGACTGAGTCTATAGCAGACTCCTGCATGTGAATATATCCCCAGTTATGAGGAGGAAACACAGATATAGGCCCAAATAATAAAGTAGGCTAAATGCAGTTCAGTATTGGTAACAGGACTAAACAGGCGGCAATGCTTTGTTCAGTGGAGGACAAATGTAATGAGTGGCAGACACAGTTAGTAGGCCCAAATAATAAAGTAGGCTAAATGCAGTTCAAAATTGGTAACAAGACTAAACAGGTGGCATTGCTTTGTTCAGTGGAGGACAACTGTAATGAGTGGCAGACACAGTTAGTAGGCCCAAATACTAAAGTGGGCTAAATGCAGTTTAAAATTGTTAACAGGACTAAATGGGCGGCATTGCTTTGTTCAGTGGAGGACAACTGTAATGAGTGGCAGACACAGTCAGTAGGCCCAAATAATAAAGTAGGCTAAATGCAGTTCAAAGTTGTTAACAGGACTAAACGGGCGGCATTGCTTTGTTCAGTGGAGGACAACTGTAATGAGTGACAGACACAGTTCGTAGGCCCAAATAATAAAGTAGGCTAAATGCAGTTCAAAATTGGTAACAGTTCTAAACGGGCGGCATTGCTTTGTTCAGTGGAGGACAACTGTAATGAGTGGCAGACACAGTCAGTAGGCCCAAATAATAAAGTAGGCTAAATGCAGTTCAAAGTTGTTAACAGGACTAAACGGGCGGCATTGCTTTGTTCAGTGGAGGACAACTGTAATGAGTGGCAGACACAGTTAGTAGGCCCAAATAATAAAGTAGGCTAAATGCAGTTCAAAATTGGTAACAGGACAAAATAGGTGGCATAGGTAGGTACAGGGGTGGGCTCCTCTGCTGAGTAGCAGACAGAGGTAGTAGGCGCAAAGTATTAATTGGTCTAAACTGAGGCCAGGGCCCCTGTATATTTTTACTATCATCTATCATTTCAACAAATTTGCATTGGTAGTGCCTTTGAAGGATTTAACAGCACAGACTACACAGTGGTGGAGCAGGGAGAGATAAGTATTTCAAGTGGTAGAGCACTGTTCGAGCTGGGGGGAACACTCTCTCATGGGCGGCGGTACTGGCACAGGGCCCCTCATATTACGACGGTGTGCCTGACGTTGGTTGTGCACCACCACCGTCAGAGACACTTCATTGTACAATCAGGGACCCTGTGCCAGTGCCGTCACCCAAGAGTGGGCCCATCCACCTGTCCAGGCAAACGGCACTCGCATGAGTGCTTGTGCCAGGTGGTGACCACGGCCCTGTGGGGGTAGTCAGCCCATTTAGGGAGGTATAAAAATGGCCTATGGTGGACATTCAGCAGCTGCAAATGGAGGAATTGGAGAAGTCAGTAAGAGGAGGCCAAAAGCAAGACATTTTTCAGGCAAGCCAGGTGTCAGCAGGGATAGGTGGGGCAAAATAATTTGAAATCCATGATTGGTTCATTTTAATGAAGGTTAGATCATCAACATTCTGGGTAGCCAGACGAGTCCTTTTTTCGGTCAGTATTGAACCAGCAGCACTGAAGACTCTTTCTGATAGCACACTAGCAGCAGGGCAAGCGAGCTCCTGTAATGCAACACAATGTAAGTGGCAGAAAGTGGCTGGCTGACATACGACAAACTAACAGGACTGCAGTATATCCACTTTGTGAGAATTTGAATCTCACTTTTTGGGGGGGAGACTGAACCAAAACTCAGGCTCAGCGTATATAACAACGCAATCTAAGTGGCAGAAAGTGGCTGGCTGACATACGACAAGCTAACAGGAATGCAGTATATCCACTTTGTGAGAATTTGAATCTCACTTTTTTTTGGGAGACTGAACCAAAACTCAGGCCCAATGTATATAACAACCCAATCTAAGTGGCAGAAAGTGGCTGGCTGAAATACGACAAACTAACAGGACTGCAGTATATCCACTTTGTGAGAATTTGAATCTCACTTTTTTGGGGAGGCTGAACCAAAACTCAGGCCCAGTGTATATAACAACAGAATTTAAGTGGCAGAAAGTGGCCGGCTGTCATACCACAAACTAACAGGACTGCAGTATATTCATTTTGTGAGAATTTTTTGGGGGGAGACTGAACCAATACTCAGACCCAGTGTATTTAAAGGGACTCTGTCACCTGAATATGGAGGGAACAAATTTCAGCAATAGAGGCGGGGTTTTCGGGTGTTTGATTCACCCTTTCCTTACCCGCTGGCTGCATGCTGGCTGCAATATTGGATTGAAGTTCATTCTCTGTCCTCCATAGTACTCGCCTGCGCAAGGCAAGACCCACTTCCCCTGACGAAGCCGCTGTGGCGGCGATACGCGTGGGGCTCTCACACCCTACACTACCCTGCCTTATGCCTTTCACATTTAGGCACTGGCTTCTATTTGACTTTGTGTAGTCGATATATTTTTGGGTTCCAGTCTGTCTTTTTTCTCCCCGCCTCAGATGAGTATGCTGGGCATTATATTGCCCCCCCTCTGTAACTATAGGCTGTATTTCCTTGTTATCTGCTGGGCACTTTACTTCCAAACCAATTAGTAGATTTGATACGGACATCCTTTTTACAAGGTTTTTTTTTTTTTTTTTTTGCTCTAGCTTTTCCAATAGGGGGCTTATGGTTCTTTGCGCCTATGACCTCTTATGCCCTAAGCATATATGGATGCGTTTCCCTTTCAACTAGGGGGTATTATTTCATCTATATAAGGTGACATATATTATGCTGACCCATTGTATTATGTTTCATGTCGACTTCATATTTATTTGTAGGGCATTTGAATAGGGGTGTTTTTGTACACTATTGGTACATTTTAAATGTTTTTATGTTTTGCTGTGATGTTCAATAAACATTGTGTTATTTTTCTACTTTCTATGGTTGTGCGGGCCTGTTTCATAGTCCATTCTGTTTTCTTCTTTTTTTGGTTATACATTTAATATTGGACTAGGCACTGCACCCTATAACATTTATTTGTGTATACAGCTTGAGTGCACCCTTTACAAGTGTTCGAGGGTACAACAGTGTCAACCCGTACTATCCGTCGGCGTCTGAATGAAAAGGGACTGTGTGGTAGGAGACCCAGGAAGACCCCACTTCTTACCCCGAGACATAAAAAAGCCAGGCTGGAGTTTGCCAAAACTTACCTGAAAAAGCCTAAAACGTTTTGGAAGAATGTTCTTTGGTCAGATGAGACAAAAGTAGAGCTTTTTGGGCAAATGCATCAACATAGAGTTTACAGGAGAAAAAAAAGAGGCATTCAAAGAAAAGAACACGGTCCCTACAGTCAAACATGGCGGAGGTTCCCTGATGTTTTGGGGTTGCTTTGCTGCCTCTGTCACTGGACTGCTTGACCGTGTGCATGGCATAATGAAGTCTGAAGACTACCAACAAATTTTGCAGCATAATGTAGGGCCCAGTGTGAGAAAGCTGGGTCTCCCTTAGAGAGAGGTCATGGGTCTTCCAGCAGGACAATGACCCAAAACACACTTCAAAAAGCACTAGAAAATGGTTTGAGAGAAAGCACTGGAGACTTCTAAGGTGCCAGCAATGAGTCCAGACCTGAATCCCATAAAACACCTGTGGAGAGATCTAAAAATGGCAGTTTGGAGAAGGCACCCTTCAAATATCAGGGACCTGGAGCAGTTTGCCAAAGAAGAATGGTCTAAAATTCCAGCAGAGCATTGTAAGAAACTCATTGATGGTTACTGGAAGCGGTTGGTCACAGATATTTTGGCTAAAGGTTGTGCAACCAAGTATTAGGCTGAGGGTGCCAATACTTTTGTCTGGCCCATTTTTGGAGCTTTGTGTGAAATTATTAATGATTTGCTTTTTGCTTCATTCTCTTTTGTGTTTTTTTCATTTAAGACAAATTAAATGAAGATAATAATACCAAATAATTTGTGTTTGCAGTCATTTTCAGGAAGAAAATAAGTATTATCTGACAGAATTGCAGGGGTGTCAATACTTTTGGCCATGACTGTATATCCCTTCTTCTGATGAAGCTGCAGCAACCTCTCCCTATGCAAAGATCGGCAGAAGTAAGATGGCGGCCGCGTGCACGCCCCTTTATAGCCCCTGTGACGCCGCAGTAAGCAAGCCAATCACTGTCATGCCCTTCTCTAAGATGGTGGGGACCAAGACTTATGTCATCATGCTGCCCACATTCTGCATCCTCCTTCATTGGCTGAAAAATGGTGCTGAAAGCATCATACGAAAGGTGACTTTTGCGCACAGATTGACAACCTCATGGCCAATCCCACCCCAAGATCGGGTCGGGTTTCATGAAACCTAACTTTGCCGAAAGTCGGCGATTTTTAAATTTGTCCGATCCGTTTTGCTCAACCCTAGTCACCATGAATCCATTCCAGTAAAATCTGAACTTCTTTCATACTGAGCTTTGCACTATGCCCCAAACAGTAGTTTTCCCTCATGCACAGAAATTGCACAACACATTTTAGAGTCTCTCTTCTCCTGCTACCCTTGTAGAAATAAAAAGGTTGGGCTAAATAAAATTTTTCTGAAAAAGAGTAAAATGTTCATTTTTTCCCTTCCATATTGTATTAGTTCTTATGAAGCACCTCCGGGGTTAATAAACTGTTTGAATGTGGTTTGAGGACTTTGAAGGATGCAGTTTTTAGAATGGCTTAACTTGTGTAATTCCTGTCATATAGGCTTTTCAAAGTCAATTTAAATGTGATGTTGTCCATCAGAAAATGTTATTTTATTTTTTTGTTTGAAAAATGAGAAATCCCTGGTCTCTTTAACCCTTCAAACTTCCTAGAAAAAAAAGTTTCAAAAATTGTGCTGATGTAAAGTAGAAATGTGGGAAATGTTAGTTTTTAAGTATTTTGCGTGACATACTTCTTTAGTTTAAGAGCATAAAAAGTAAGCCTGAAAATTGCAAAATTTTCACCAAATTTCAGGTTTTTTTCACAAATAAATGCGAGTAGTATCGAAAAATTTTACCACTGTCATGATGTACAATATGTCACGAAAAAATCAGAATCAGTGGGATCCATTGACGCATTTTTAGAGATATTACCAAATAAATTGACATTGGTCAGAATTGTAAAATCTGGCCTCATGTTGAAGGTGGAATAATAAACCGGAAACCACAAGAAACTATGGGAACACATATTAGTAAGATGTCTCTCAGAAATAACCCATAGTATATTGTTGGACATATACGGACACACTGACGTCCATAAATCGAGCACCACCAGAAAAAATCAGTGTATAAACGTCCACAGACTATTATTGAGGTCACAATACATAAAGTTTATTGAATACATAAAACAGACCACAAGACAGGGCAACGAATAAAAGGGCAACAGATCTTCCCACATAGCAAGCAGGCGGAGAAAGGGCCATATGTGAAAACACCCGGGGGACAGTCATACAATCATACATATATAGGTAGGTATAAGCAGGACATCCTGCACCAAAGACATGTCCCACATTACATACCTGTAGATAATGACAGGGTCACATAGAGGCACTCCCGCCCTCCCCGACGCGCGTTTCGGAAGTATACAACACTTCCTTCCCCATGTTGAAGGTGGAAAAAGGCTTGAAGGGGTAAAGGAGTTAAAGTAAAAAATTGCATGATCAAAGAGTTGAACACAACTTTTAGCATAAATCTCTGGCATTCAAATAAATTGGAGGGAGGGAGTGTGGTAAGGTATTGAAGCACATTTGAGCAAAGATGTTGTGACTAGTGACAAGCAAATATATTTGAGTAAAGTTTAATTTATCACTTACTTTTCAGCCATTGACACATTTTCTTATCACCACTGTGAGCACTGAAATCCATGGGACTCTTACACAAGGCCAGGATATCTGAAAATGATGATGCCCAGGATGGTTCTACAAATGTGCATTCTAGGTCACAGTGCATATTATGACATCATGACATTATGACCTTAAGTGAAGGTTCAGTGGCGATGATGTGGAGATGCTGCAATGACTGAGCAGGTGAAGGTGAGTAGAAGATCATCTGGAGAGGTTAAAGGTATGTTGACATATAAAAGTTTGGCCACTCCTGGCCAAAATTACTGTTATTGGGAGCTTTTAAGCAAGTTGAAGATGAAATGATCTCTAAAAGGCCTAAAGTTAAATATGACACATTTTTTCAAATTTTATATGTTAATAATTACAAAAAGGAAAAGAGGCCAATGCAAAAGTTTGGGCACCCTGCATGATTAGTACTTTGTAATGCATCCCTTTTTTGTTGCCAGACAATAGTCTTTCAATTGTTGTTTGAGGGATATTGATCCATTCCTCTTTTCATTCTTCCTTTCAGTTCTGAGAAATTCCTAGGTTGTCTTGCATGCACTGCAAGTTTGAGGTCTAGCCATCGAGTTTCAATGATGTTGAGATCAGGGGACAGTAAGGGCCATTGTAAAACATTCAGCTTGTGCCTTTTTAGACAGTCTATTATGGATTTTGATGTTTGTTTAGGATCATTATCCATTTGTAGAAGCCATCCAATTTTATACTTTAGCTTTATTTTTTGCATCCTGAATTTGTTGAAATTTAATTAAATCTATTATTCTCTCTACCTTTGAAATGTTCGAAATGCCATTGCCTGCAACACAATCCCTTTTTCTTTACACATAACTTTGATCATTGTGGCCAAAGAGTTCTATTTTAACATCATTGGCCCACATTATTTGTTTCCAAAATGCATCAGATTTGTTTAGATATTCTTTGCAAACTTCTAAAGCTGAATTTTATTGTGAGGATGCAGGAGATGTTTTTTCTTCTGACTCTTCCATGAAGGCCATATTTGTGCAGGTGTCTCTTAATAGTAGAACAATATACAACAACTCTAGAGTCTGCTACATCTTTCTGGGTGTCTCTTGCAGTCAAGCAATGGTACTGATTCACCTCTTTAGCAATACTATGAGCAGCTCTCACTGAAATTTTGCTTGGTTTTTCAGTTTTTATCCTTAACTCCAATGTTTCTGTTAACTGACATTTCACTGAGGATAGGGCAACTTGAAAATGTTTTGATATCTTCTTATAGCCTTCTCCTGCTTTATATGCCTCCATCATTTTCAGTTTCAGAGTGCTAGGCAACTGCTTAGAAGAACCCATGGCTGCTGGCTTTTGGCCCAAGGATAGAACCTAGGTTTTTAGAAAACCGGGAAGTTTGCAACGCCTGGCCTTTCCTAACTATGGTAGTGAGCAAGCCATAACCATAACAAACTAAATAAACTCTGAAACCTTGAAAATTTTCTAAGCACACAAAGCTACAAGGTTGCCCAAATTTTTGCATCAATACATTTTCCTCTTTGTAATTTTTAAAATGCAAAATGTGACTATACACTGCTCAAAAAATAAAGGGAACACTTAAACAACGCAATGTAACTCTAAGTCAATTAGCAACCAAGGCGAGAAGACATACAGAGAAGCAGGGATCATGTTAGAAAATATGACAAATTTTATTAATACACATCAACCCACAACAAGAAAATTCTAAAAACATTTAAAATACAAAAACCACACCATGTGTAGCCAAAACATGCAGGGGCAACGGTTAGCCTAATAACAGCAAGGGGTCATGCATGAAAAATTCAGCACAATAAATATTGTAAGATTTTCTATATATATAAATTGGGGAATAGCCAAATAATCATTTGGGGAAATAAATAATTTCAAGAGTAGATTAGTAAACCTAGCACATTTAAAATAATTTAAATTGGCACCAAATACAAGGTAGAAGAATTATACCCATATGGGGCGATTAGAAAAAATGTAAGGATTTCAGACTTATATGTTCAGAAAATGGATATCCAATAAAATAGTTCATAAATCTTACCTCGCACCCCATACTAAGGATAAATTGCATTTTCAGAAATACATTACCAATCATATACCAATCATCAGCTCAAACTGCTCACAAGACCACTGGCTTAATCTGCAATTAAAGAGGTTCAGGACTAAAACCGGCTCCTGCAAGCCCGACGTGTATAGTCACTGCCGTGACTTCATAAGGGGCAAAAGAAAGTGTGGTGCGTTCAGTGAGTCATAGAAATTTATACACACACAATAATTATTAGGTCTCAACAGCTGTTGGGCTTACCTCTTGGAGAGCATATGCATTCAGCACGGCATTGCTGGGTAACCGGAAATGATACTATGACGAGTCCTACCACCAGTGCGCATGCACTGACATTGTTATAGTAACTCAGGGCACAAAGGTCTGCACCTGCGCAGACAGATAGAGAATCGCCCTTGGGAAGCATAGGCGTGTAGTGCGCCTGCGTGATACATCATATGACCGCAAGGTCCTTTATGTAGAAAATCCCCATCTAGAGTGATTCTCGATCTGTCTCTTCAGGTGCAGACCTTTGTGCCCTATACTCACTTGAAATTTAACACAAGTACAGTCAGGAATGCAAAATTTCAAAGCTTATAATACTTTCACTTGGTGCAATATATTTTTAATTTTTTTAATCTTTAGTTTGCCTTAACTAACCACTTTTTATCTAAAAAATAGCTTACACACAAAAAACAGTATCCTATTTTGTAAAATATTGAAGAATGAATTGTGCCTTAAGAATTATACATGAAAAGATTAATATGCAAAGAACCTCTATTCAACACATACACTTTTAAAAAGTTCCTTACTAGGTTTTCCATTTCCATTTCACTTCATACTTCAATAATTTAGTTCTTTAGAGAGTCTATTAACTTGACTCAATTAAGCAATGATGTATGAGTGTGTATGTATAGTCCCTAAGCCTTCTCCCCAGCTGAGAACACATCTATTCATTTCCTTGCTGCTTTTAATACTAATGTGTCTTACAGTGAAGACAATTTCAGCTGGTAAATTTATTTCAAAGTAATTTTAAGAATAAAAGCTGAACTCACTTTTGTCTAATTTACATAAATTTAGCTAGGGTACAGGGTGAAAAAGTAATGTTCATTTTGCACTGAATGAACAAAAACAATCTAATGCATATTGCTTTTTTAAAACATCTTTATGGGGGCCTATAAGTGAATAGTTTCTCTCATTTCGGACTATTTTTGTCCGATTATGTACAATGTCAGCGATTTATAAATTACTTATTTTTTGCTGAAATTTGGTGTTTAAATAGATTAAAAATGACTGTGATTTATACTATTTATATTTTTATATTTCTACAAGGATGATATTGGGAAAATAAAGGAAAAAAAAAACAAATAAAGTGAAACTAGTTAGTTCCCCATGCCTTATAAACCCAATAAAATACAATAGCCTTCCTCAGTGGCAGATTATTCATATAGTGATGAAGGCAATTTTGGCCTTCCTGATCATGCCCTATTTTTCAATTCTGATATGTTAATTTATGTGGTAATATTTTGGAATGCTTCTTTATATGCCAGTGATTCTGAATGCTTTTCTTAAGACACATTATATTTTATTTTAGTGTTGAATTTAGGCCAATATGTTTTGTTTTTATTTATGAAAAAATCTAAAATTTTTGAAACATTAGCTATTTTTAAGTCTAAATTTTATCCCCATAAACCAGAAAATCATAGTACAAAAAAGTTCATGAATTACATTTACCATAAGTCTATTTATATCAGCATCAGTTTACAAATGTCAGTTTAACCCCTATCTGACCTCGGACGGGATAGTACGTCCGAGGTCAGATCCCCTGCTTTGATGCAGGGCTCCGCGGTGAGCCCGCACCAAAGCCGGGACATGTCAGCTGTTTTGAACAGCTGACATGTGCCCGTAATAGGCGTGGGCAGAATCGCGATCTGCCCGCACCTATTAACTAGTTAAATGCCACTGTCAAACGCAGACAGCGGCATTTAACCACCGCATCCGGCCGGGCGGCCGGCAATGACGTCATCGCCGACCCCCGTCACATGATCGGGGGTCGGCGATGCGTCTCCATTGTAACGATAGAGGTCCTTGAGACCTCTATGGTTACTGATCGCCGGTGGCTGTGAGCGCCACCCTGTGGTCGGCGCTCACAGCACACCTCCATTTCTGCTACATAGCAGCGATCAGCAGATCGCTGCTACGTAGCAGAGGCGATCGAGTTATGCCTGCTTCTAGCCTCTCATGGAGGCTATTGAAGCATGGCAAAAGTAAAAAAAAAAAGTTGAAAAAAATGTTAAAAAAATAAAAAAAATAAAAGTTTAAATCACCCCCCTTTCGCCCCAATCAAAATAAATCAATAAAAAAAATATAAAATCTACGCATATTTGGTATCGCCGTGCTCAGAATCGCCCGATCTATCAACTAAAAAAAAGCATTAACCTGATCGCTAAACAGCGTAGCGGGAAAAAAATTAAAAACGCCAGAATTACGTTTTTTTGATCGCCGCGACATTGCATTAAAATGCAATAACGGGCGATCAAAAGAACGTATCTGCACCGAAATGCTATCATTAAAAACGTCATCTCGGCATGCAAAAAATAAGCCCTCAACCGACCCCAGATCACGAAAAATGGAGACGCTACGGGTATCGGAAAATGGCGCAATTTTTTTTTTTTTTTTTTAGCAAAGTTTGGAATTTTTTTTCACCACTTAGTCATGTTAGGTGTCTATGAACTCGTACTGACCTGGAGAATCATAATGGCAGGTCAGTTTTAGCATTTAGTGAACCTAGCAAAAAAGCCAAACAAAAAACAAGTGTGGGATTGCACTTTTTTTGCAATTTCACCGCACTTGGATTTTTTTTCCCGTTTTCTAGTACACGACATGCTAAAACCAATTATGTCATTCAAAAGTACAACTCGTCCCGCAAAAAATAAGCCCTCACATGGGCAAATTGACGGAAAAGTAAAAAAGTTATCGCTCTGGGAAGGAGGGGAGTGAAAAACGAACACGGAAAAACGAAAAATCCCAAGGTCATGAAGGGGTTAAATTTGTTGAGTGTTAATCCCTTAGTGACCAGGCCAATTTTTTTAAAATCTGACAACTGTAACTTCATGTGGTAATAACTCTAGAACGCTTCAACAAATCCCATTGATTTATATATTGTTTTTCCGTGACACGTTGTACTTTATGACAATTGTAAATTTAAGTTGATATGTTTTCGGTTAGTTATAAAAAAAATTCAGAAATTTGGCAACATTTTTGAAATGTTGCTTTATGTTAGCATTTTAGGAAGTTTAATAATGCAGCAGTAATTTTTTATTTTTTCAAGGACATTTACAAAATTTATTTTTTTTTAGGACCTTATTCCGCTTTGAAGTGATTTTGGAGGTTCTATATGTTGGAAAAAGTGATACCATTTTAAATATTGCACCTCTCAACATATTCAAGATTGCTTTCAGGTAGTTCACTAACACTTCAGGTGATTTTCAGGAATTAATTTAAAGTGACATAACAGGAATGGAAAAGTTCATTTTCACCACTTTAATGTCGCTAACTTCTGAACAGGCCTCTATAGCCAGCAGACGCTAAGGCCGAAATTTGGCCACTAATTGCCATGACAAAGATCAGGACCACATGATCAAGATCTCAGGGTTCCAATTAGGTTGAAGAAGGAGCCTCCACAACTCTGTTAATAATTTAGATGCTAAAGTCTCTATTGACAGCAGCATCTAAAGGATTAAATGGCTACGTGACAGATCATCGGAAGGTATGGGATATTGTTGGTTTATTATTTTTAATTTGTTACAGGTCGAGGGTCTTCAGGTGAATTGAGAGTGGAATAAAATATTACAACAACCTGTGTGTTTATTTCATTAAAATACTTTGCAATATTGTGTGCGTGTTTTTTTAACCATTTCATACTATTGTATTAATAATGGATAGGTGTCATAATTGACACCTCTCCATTATGAATCTGGCTTAATGTCACCTTACAATAGCAAGGTGACATTAACCCTTCATTATCCCATATCCCACCGCTACACGGAAGTGGGAAGAGAGTGGCCAAGTGCCAGAATAGGCGTATCTTCCAGATCTGCCTCTTCTGGGGTTACTGGGGGCAGATGTTTTTAGCCAGGAGGGGGAATAACCATGGACCCTCTCCAGGATATTAATATCTGCCCTCAGTCACTGGCTTTACCACTCTGGCGGAGAAAATTGCGCGGGAGCCCACGCCAATTTGTTCCGTGATTTAGCCCTTACATTTAATAGCTACAGCGCCCAAATTTTTCACATTCACACTACTAACATTAGTAGTGTGTAATATGCAAAAAAAAGGGAATATGACATGGTTTACTGTATGTAAACCATGTCTCATATCATGTCGGGTTTCGGAAGGAGAAATGAAAAGCCGGCAATTGAATTACCGTCTTTTCTGCATTATCGCGCTGAAGTAAATATAAATAAATATATATATTTATATATATTTAATGTCTCAATGACATATATATATACAGATTACATATTTCCCATTGACTTGCATTGGGTTTCGTGTTTCGGTCGATCTTTGACCCCGACTTTTCGCGATAATCGGCCGATTTCTCTCGACTCGACTTTTAAGAAAGTTGGGTTTCGCGAAACCCGACTCGACCTTAAAAAAGTAAAAGTCACTAGTGTTGAGCATTCCGATACCGCAAGTATCGGGTATCGGCCGATATTTGCGGTATCGGAATTCCGATACCGAATTCCGATATTTCCCGCGTATCGGATACCGGAATCGGAAGTTCCCAGAATTCAAACTGCACGCAGCAGCCAATGAGGAATGAATGGAAGTGTGGGCACATCCTGTTTAGCATGGTGGGCATGTAACTACTGGCAAGGCTGTGATTGGCTGCTGAAATGATGTCACCATGTACTATAAAAAACGCTGCCGCCATTTTGCGCTCACTCTGCTGTGATTTCAGTTAGGGACAGGACGCTGTGTTCTAACTGAGGGCCAGTTGAGATAGCTAATTGCTTTATTTTGCTTTTCCAAGGCTAATTTAGCAAACGCTGTGTGTTCACCTTGCTCTTGCCTTGCAGCGCTGTTTTAACAGCGTTTTGCAAGGTCTGTGTGTGTGTGCAGCTCACTCTGTAGTCTGTGTGCAGCCATATACCCGGTTGTATTCAGCTCAGGGGGGGTTCACACTGCCTCATACAGGTCTATACATTGTCCTTTTTTGCTCATAGTGCAGCCTGCTGCACATTTTTTCTAAAATTTCCTATTAGTGTTTTTCCACCCGTCTCCAGCTAAATTGTGGAAAAACACTACATAGGATAACCTAGAGGGGGTTTTTGGGCCTTGCAGCGCCGTTTATGGCTGTCTGCACGTTCTCCGTGTGAGCGCAGCTCGCCCTGTAGTCTGTGTGCAGCCACAGCCGGTTGTATTCAGCTCAGGGTGCGTCACTCCCTCATACCATGAAAAAACTTTTCCTTTTTTTCAAATAGTGCAGCCTGCTGAAAATTTTTCCCAAAATTTCCTATTAGTGTCTTTCCACCCGTTTCCAGCTAAATAGTGGAAAAACACTACATAGGATAACCTAGAGTAGGGTTTTTGGGCCTTGCAGCGCCGTTTACGGCTGTCTGCACGGTCTCCGTGTGAGCGCAGCTCGCCCTGTAGTCTGTGTGCAGCCACAGCGGGTTGTATTCAGCTCAGGGTGTGTTACTGCCTCATACCATTAAATAACTTGTCCTTTTTTTCAAATAGTGCAGCCTGTTGAAAATTTTTTTAAAAATTTCCTATTAGTGTCTTTCCACCCGTCTCCAGCTAAATTGTGGAAAAACACTACATAGGATAACCTAGAGTAGGGTTTTTGGGCCTTGCAGCGCCGTTTACGGCTGTCTGCACGGTCTCCGTGTGAGCGCAGCTCGCCCTGTAGTCTGTGTGCAGCCACAGCGGGTTGTATTCAGCTCAGGGTGTGTTACTGCCTCATACCATTAAATAACTTGTCCTTTTTTTCAAATAGTGCAGCCTGTTGCAAATTTTTCCAAAAATTTCCTATTAGTGTCTTTCCACCCGTCTCCAGCTAAATTGTGGAAAAACACTACATAGGATAACCTAGAGGGGGTTTTTGGGCCTTGCAGCGCCATTTACGGCTGTGTGCACGTTCTCCGTGTGAGCGCAGCTCGCCCTGTAGTCTGTGTGCAGCCACAGCCGGTTGTATTCAGCTCAGGGTGCGTCACTCCCTCATACCATGAAAAAACTTTTCCTTTTTTTCAAATAGTGCAGCCTGCTGAAAATTTTTCCCAAAATTTCCTATTAGTGTCTTTCCACCCGTCTCCAGCTAAATAGTGGAAAAACACTACATAGGATAACCTAGAGTAGGGTTTTTGGGCCTTGCAGCGCCGTTTACGGCTGTCTGCACGGTCTCCGTGTGAGCGCAGCTCGCCCTGTAGTCTGTGTGCAGCCACAGCGGGTTGTATTCAGCTCAGGGTGTGTTACTGCCTCATACCGTTAAATAACTTGTCCTTTTTTTCAAATAGTGCAGCCTGTTGAAAATTTTTTTTAAAATTTCCTATTAGTGTCTTTCCACCCGTCTCCAGCTAAATTGTGGAAAAACACTACATAGGATAACCTAGAGTAGGGTTTTTGGGCCTTGCAGCGCCGTTTACGGCTATCTGCACGGTCTCCGTGTGAGTGCAGCTCGCCCTGTAGTCTGTGTGCAGCCACAGCGGGTTGTATTCAGCTCAGGGTGTGTTACTGCCTCATACCGTTAAATAACTTGTCCTTTTTTTCAAATAGTGCAGCCTGTTGCAAATTTTTCCAAAAATTTCCTATTAGTGTCTTTCCACCCGTCTCCAGCTAAATAGTGGAAAAACACTACATAGGATAACCTAGAGGAGTGTTTTTGGGCCTTGCAGCGCCGTTTACGGCTGTCTGCACGGTCCCCGTGTGAGTTAAAGTCGCTCTGTAGCCCGATCTGCAGAAAAAAATAAAGTAAAGTTCACCAAACACCACTTAACACTTGTGTAGGCCACATTTTATCAATAATAGAGTCTAGTCCACACTTTACAACATTAGTGTTTCTTACACCTGTTAGGAGGAGCATTTCAGGAATAAGCACACTAAGGCCTTAGTACTTTTCTGCTTATCTTTATATGTCAACCAAGATGAAGAGGGCAGGGAGTAAGGCACGTGGGCGTGGGCACGGAGCAGGGAGTGGAGCAGGGAGAGGACGTGGTGATTCTGTGCCTGCTGCGGGCACCGGTGACTCATCATCACTCAGTTTCAGCAGGGAACAGTCCTTCATGTGCAGCTTTGTCGGAGAGCGCCGTGCACCGCTGCTGCGTGAAGATCAAATTGAAGCCGTTGTCGGATGGATGGCAGCTAACGCATTGGCATCGACTTCAATTAGTGCCACATCCTCTCAGGCACAGACCACTGGAGAGCAGCCATCTGTCTCTTCACCACCTGCCAAATTGGCCAGGCAGTCAGAGAGCCCAGGACAGGAGCCGTCTCTACTTCTGTTCTCTGAATCTCTTGGCTTGGAAACAGGGGGCCAGCCAAGCAGCATTGGAGAAATGGAAGAAGAGGCAGTGTGCAGTGATGCCCAACAGCTTTGTCTCTCTGACTCTGAAGAGGCGGGTGGGCCAGTGCCTGCGGTGACCACAGCGCAGTACGCATCTGATGATGAAACTCAGGTGCCGCTTTCTGGTGCGTACTGTTCTGCTGAGACTACCCAGGAGGAGCAGTTGGTGGCAGAGGGTAGTGGAGATGATGAGGTCCTTGACCCATCGTGGCGTGAGGAACAGGAAGGTGGTGGGAGCAGCTCTGAGGAAGAGATTCCCCTAACGGGTCAAAGAGGGAGAGGGAGGGGGAAGACTGCGGAGCCTGTAGCCTCCACTTTGGCACCCGTTAGGAGCCAAAAAGGGCGCTCCCAAGACTTGCAGTGCCTGGTCCTTTTTTGACACAGTTGCAGATGACATTTGTTTTGTCAAATGCAAGCTGTGTCATCAGAAAGTCAAAAGAGGTAAAAGTGTCAGCAACCTCAATACCACAAATATGTGGAAACATGTGCGGACCAGGCACGCGGTGGAGTTACAAAAACACACTGAAGACCTAGGCCAATCAACAGCGGCAGCTACCACCTCTTCAGCTGGTGTTGCCTTTTCCTCCAGCTCACGCACAGCTGGTTCGGCTTCCTCCCAGGATCGCCATGGAAGAACCTCTGGCACTGTTTTCCAGAGACCTAGTGTAATTCCACCCACAGCACCACATTCCCAGTCATCCTCACACTCCCAGTCTACTCTACAACCATCGGTAGTACAGGCATGGGAGAAAAGGCGGGCATTCTCGGCCAACCACCCCCGAGCACAGGCTCTGAATGCAGGCATTGCCAAACTTCTGTCACTGGAAATGCTCTCATTCAGGCTGGTGGAGACTGACAGCTTCCGTGACTTGATGGCATTGGCAGTCCCACAGTACAAGGTGCCCAGCCGCTTTTACTTCAGCAGGCAAGCTGTCCCTGCCCTGCACAAGCATGTGGAGGGACCAATAAAGTACGCGCTACTGAACGCCGTCAGTAGCAAGGTCCACCTCACCACCGATGCGTGGACCAGTCAACATGGACAGGGGCGATACATTTCCCTCACTGCCCATTGGGTAAATGTTGTTGAGCCAGGTACAGATCGTGCGAGTGGCGCAGGACGTGTCCTGCCCACTCCAAGGATTGCAGGAATCCAGTCTGTACGCATTGACTCCTCCTCATACACAAGTTCCTCGGAATCATCGCTGCAGGAGCCGTCACAGTCCACCTCCACATGGACCGTGAACGTTTACCTGTTACGACCAACATGAGCACAGCCGTGGCCAATCGTCAACAGGCCGTCTTGAAACTTGTTTTTTGGGGAAACGAAGCCACACAGCGCAGGAGCTCTGGAATGCCATCAAGCAGGAGAGCGATGTGTGGTTTGTGCCAGCGAATCTCCAGCCAGGCATGGTAGTGTGTGACAATGGCCAAAATCTGGTGGCAGCTTTGGCCATTGGCAACCTCACTCACATCCAATGTCTGGCACATGTGCTCAATTTGGTTGTGCAGAGTTTTCTGAGGTACTATCCGGATCTTGATGCACTGCTGCACAAGGTCCGCCTAGAGTGTGCTCACTTGTGGTGTTCCAGCTTGGCAAGATCCCGCATTGCTGCTCTGCAGCGCCGATCCCGCCTTCCGGAACACCGCATCATATGTGACCTACCTACCAGGTGGAATTCCACGTTGCATATGTTGGAGCGGTTGTGTGAGCAGCAGCAAGCAGTAATGGAGTACCAGCTGCATCAGGCGCAAAAAAGTCGCAGTCAGCGCCGATCAGACTTCACAACCACAGAGTGGGCCACTATGAAGGACGTCTGCCAGGTTTTGCGTCCTTTCGATTATTCCACGCGGATGGCAAGTGCAGATGATGCACTAGTCAGCATGACTGTCCCCCTTATCTGCCTGCTTCAACAAACTTTGCAAGCGTTAAGGGATGATGTTGTGGAAGAGGTGGAGGATGAGGAGTCACCTTTTCCATCAGCTTCTGGAGAGTCAGAGCCACGTGGTTCCTCACAAAGGGGTACGCAGGGGCCACTTTATGAGGAGGATGAGGAGGAGTCAATGGAGGAGGAAGAGCTCCTTCCAGAGGAGGGAGTTAGACAATTGTCCAGTGGTCAGTGTGTACAGCGAGGGCGGGGTGATGACGAGCGGGCAGAGATCATGTCTCAAGCAGGGGACAGCGTTTCTGGGCCAGTTGGCAGTCTGCAGCACATGGTTGATTTCATGCTGCAGTGCCTGAGAAACGACCGCTGCATCGACCACATTCTCAACATGCCTGATTATTGGGTGTTCACCCTCCTCGATCCTCGCTACCGGGACAACGTCCAAAACCTCATCCCAGCGTTGACCCGGGAGCATAAAATGCGGGAGTACCACGACACACTGGTGAATTCCATCATCTTCTCCAGTCCAACTGAGAGGAGTGCTGCTAGTGCTTTACAAAGCAGCTCAGTGCGTCGAGGCAGTGGAGGAGGCTCTGCACAAAGAAAGAGCAGAAGGAGTGCCTCTGCCCAAGGCAAGACCAGTATGGCACAACTGTGGCAAACTTTTGTGTGCCCGCCCCAAATGTCTACACCATCACTGGCGGCTCCAGTCAGCAGGAGGCAACGGTTCCGTCAGATGGTGACAGACTACATGTCTTGCCCTCTTACTGTACTCCCAGACGGCTCTTCCCCACTCAAGTGTTGGGTCTCTAAGCTGGATACATGGCCAGAGCTAAGCCAGTATGCATTGGAGGTGCTGGCTTGCCCTGCGGCTAGTGTCTTATCAGAACGTGTCTTTAGTGCCGCAGGTGGTGTACTAACAGACTGTCGCATGCGACTATCCTCCGATAACGTTGACCGGCTTACTTTTCTGAAAATGAACCATGCCTGGATCTCGCAGGAATTTGCCACTCCTCTGCCTGATTAAGTAATTGGGTGTCATCCAGGTCTCCTGATGTGTTCATCTTTCTACCACCTGAACTGCTATTTCTGGGCTCCAACACCGGCAGTTGCGGCTCAGAAGTGCAGGTTGCACAGTCAAAACATACGACCCAGTGTTATTGGGTTTCAGTAACGTCAGCTGATCCCCAGCTGTGTAGCCGGCAATGTGTCCTGCGATCGCCACGCTGGCACAACAACCTAAATGTAAGGGAACCTGTCCCCCCCCTGGCGTTTGTTACTGAAAGAGCCACCTTGTGCAGTAATGCTGCACAAGGACAAGGTAGCTCGTTTAGTTTAGCTCCTTGCACACGCAGAACTTAACTCTTATAAAATGTGTTCACTGATACCGTTATACCGTCCCGGAGCTGGGACTTTCCTTTGTAATGTGACTCAGCACAGCCGTCATTCCTACCCCCTTGGTGCCGTGCGCTGCCTCCTCAGCATTGTTTTAAGCTGTCACGGACCCTGTGCTGTTCTGTTATCCCTTGTCCATGCCCAATTTGCGCTGCCTGTCTTCTGACATAATTTGGTGTCAGGCTGGCTGCGCCTGTGCGCCCGCGCTGCCCGAGATCCCGCCTTGCAGTGTCTTCTGATTGAATCACACTGCGAGCCTGGGATCCATGGGCATGTGCAGTGCATATCTTCCCCTCGGGCTCTCGCTCATCTCCCTCCGCCTTCTTCAGACTGTGCGCCGTCAGCTGATCCCTAATAGCATGCCACGGCCGTGACGCCGCAAAGTCTGAAGAAGAGGGAAGGAGGGGAGTGAGAGGCGAGGATATGCACTGTGCATGCCCATGGATCCAAGGCCCGCAGTGGGATTACATTAGACGACACTGCGAGGTGGGATCTGGGGCAGCGTGGACGCACAGGCACTGACAGCCTGACACCAAATTATGTCAGAAGACAGGCAGCGCAAATTGGGCATGGCCAAGGGATAACAGAACAGCGCAGGGTCCGTGACAGCTTAAAATAACGCTGAGGAGGCAGCGCACGGCACCAAGGGGGTAGGAATGAAAGCTGTGCTGCGTCCCATTACGAAGGAAATTCGCACCTCCGGGACGGTTTTACGGTATAAGGGGACACATTTTTAGTGTTTACTTCTGTGTTTGCAAGGAGCATAATTAAAAGAGCAACCTTTTCCTTTTGCATCCTTAGTGCTGCACAAGATGGCTCTTTCAGCTACAAACGTCTTGGGGGGGGGGGTTAAAGGTTCCCTTTCAACTTGCTCCAATCAGGCTTCGGCCTACACTCTGTTCCTCTGCTACTCGTGCTGTCCCTGGGCTCTAACACCGCCAGTTGGTGCCTGGAAGTGCTGTCCGCACAGTCAACAGTCGCTCCTCTGTTATTGGGGTTCAGTAACGTCAGCTGATCCCCAGCTGTGTGTGCGGCAATACCTCCAATCTGCTCCTCCTGCTGTCCCTGGGCTCTAACACCGCCAGTTGGTGCCTGGAAGTGGTGTCTGCACAGTCAACAGTCGCTCCTCTGTTATTGGGGTTCAGTAACGTCAGCTGATCCCCAGCTGTGTATCCGGCAACGTGTCATGCGACCGCCACGCTGGCACAACTAAAATGTAAGGGGACCTGTTCCCCCCCCTGTCACGGAGCCGGCGCTGTAATGTTATCCCTTGTCCATGCACAGTTAGCGGTGCCCGTCTTCTGACATCATTTAGGTGTCAGGCTGGCAGTGCCTGTGCGTCCAAGCTGCCCGAGATCCAACCTCGCAGTGTCATCTAATGTGATCCCACAGTGGGCCTGGTATCCATGGCCATGCGCAGTGCATATACTAGCCTCTCACTCCCCTTCTTCATGCTTCTTCAGACTAGGCGGCGTCAGCTGATCCCTAATAGCATGCCACGGCCGTGACGCCGCACAGTCTGAAGAAGCAGGAAGGAGGGGAGTGAGAGGCGATGATATGCACTGCGCATGCCCATGGATCCCAGGCCCGCAGTGGGATTACATTAGATGACACTGCGAGGTTGGATCTCGGGCAGCTTGGACGCACAGGCACTGCCAGCCTGACACCTAAATGATGTCAGAAGATGGGCACCGCTAACTGTGCATGGCCAAGGGATAGAATTACAGCGCGGGCTCCGTGACAGAATCAAACAATGTTGAGGAGGTGGCGCACGGCACCAAGGGGGTTGGAATTACGGCTGTGCTGTGTCACATTACAAAGGAAAGTCCCACCTCCGGGACGGTTTAACAGTGTGAGGGGACACATTACATGAGTGTGTACTTCAGTGTTTGCAAGGAGCATAATTTTAAGAGCCACCATTTTCCATGTGCAGTATTACTGCTGTACAAGATGGCTCTTTCAGCAACAAATGCCTGGGGGGGGGGGTTAAAGGTTCCCTTTCAACTTGCTCCAATGCAGGCTTCGGCTTACACTCTGCTCCTACGGCAGACCCTGGGCTCTAACACCGCCAGTTGTTGCCCGGAAGTGCTAGCTGCACAGAGAAAAACACCCGCCAATATGTCAGTGGGGTTCAGCAACGCCAGCTGTTCCTCTGCTGTGTAGCCGCCAACGTGTCCAGCACAAGCCACGCTGGCACAATAACAGACATTTTCATGCCTCCAGTGCAGGCTTCGCCCTACACTTTGCTCCTCTTTGATTCCCTGGGTTTCAACACTGTCAGTTGTCACCTGGAAGTGTTGTCTACACAGAAAAAACACTCGCTGATGTATCAGTGGGGTTCCGCAACGCCAGCTGTTCCCCTGCTGTGTAGCCGGCAACGTGTCCTGCAAACGCCACGCAGACACAACAGACCTAAAGCTGCCACCAGTGCAGGCTTCGGCCTACACTCTGCTCCTCTCCTCCTCCTGCTGACCCTGGGCTCTAACACCGCCAGTTGTTGCCCGGAAGTGCTAGCTGCACAGAGAAAAACACCCGCCAATGTGTCAGTGGGGTTCAGCGACGCCAGCTGTTCCCCTGCTGTGTAGCCGGCAACGTGTCCTGCAAACACCATGCAGGCACCTGAACTGAAATTAAAGGGAACCTGACCCCCCCAGGTGTTTCTATGTATAACAGCCACCTTGTACAGCAGTAATGCTGCATTTGTACAAGTTGGCTGCCTTTTTTTCCTTGCCCACGTGGAATTTAACACTTACAAAATGTGTCTCATTACAGACCATTACATTGTCCATGAGGTGTGACTTTCCTTTTTAATGACACGCAGCACCCCCCTTGGTAGCGCTGCCCGTCTTCTGACATCATTGGTTGGCTGGCTGTGCCTGTGCGTCCGCCCTGCCCGACACAACGCCCCTCGTTGTCTGATCTATTTTGACTGCGAGGGTGTGATTAATGGGCATGTGCAGTGCATATGTTCGCCTGTCTTCACTCATCTCCTTCCGCCTTCTTCAGACTGTGCGGCCTCATGGCCGCGGCATGTGATAAGGGATCAGCTGAGGCCGCCCAGTCTGAAGCAGGTGTAAGGACATGTGTGAGCGGCAAACATATTTACTGCACAAGGCCACGAATCCCAGCCCCGCACTGTGACTTTATGAAAAGACACTGTGGGTCTGGGATTCATGGCCATCGTTAACCGCACCGGCCAACATGAAATGAGGTCAAAAGACGGGCAGCGCTCACAGCGCATGGCCAAGGGATAACAAGAGCGCAGACACCTGTACAGCAAATAACAACACTCAGGAGGCTGCGCCTAGCACCAAGGCGTTGTTTTTGGACACCTGTGCTGCGTCTCCTTAAAAAGACAAGTCACGCCTCCAATACAGTTTTACTGTACAATGGGCAAAAGTTGTGTACGTCTTTCATTCAGCATGTGCAATGAGCAAAATTTAAAGAGCAACCTTTCACTTGTGGAGCATTACTGCTGCATAAGGTGTGGCTCTTCTACATTGTAACACCTGAGGGTGGGTTAAAGGTTATCTTTGAAATTGGTTCAATTAGGCTTCAGCCTACACTCTGCTCCTCTCCTCCTCCTGCTGACCCTGGGCTCTAACACCGCCAGTTTTTGCCCGGAAGTGCTAGCTGCACAGATAAAAACACCAGCCAATGTGTCAGTGGGGTTCAGCAACGCCAGCTGTTCCCCTGCTGTTTAGTCGGCTGTTGTGAATTCTGTGGCAGAGTTCACTCCTGTGGTCACAAGTGGTACTTCGGCTGATTCTCTCTGGGATCTTCCGTTTGTGGACGAAAGTGGTACTGCAGCTTCTGAGTTTCCTCCCTCAGGTGATCTGGTGAGCTCGTTAGCTTCTTCTCTACTTAACTCCACCTGATGCTTTGATCTATGCTTCCTGTCAATGTTTCAGTGTGGGACTTGTTTTTTCCCTGGATCATTCCTGTGGCCTGCTGCTCTGCAAAGCTAAGTTTTGCTTATGTTATTTTGTTGCTATTTTTCTGTCCAGCTTGCTTTATTGGTTTTTCTCGCCTGCTGGAAGCTCTGAGACGCAGAGGGACCACCTCCGTACCGTTAGTCGGTGCGGAGGGTCTTTTTTGTCCCCTCTGCGTGGTTTTTTATAGGTTTTTGTGCTGACCGCAAAGTTATCTTCCCTATCCTCGTTCTGTTCAGCTAGTCGGGCCTCACTTTGCTAAATCTGTTTCATCTCTATGTTTGTGTTTTCATCTTACTCACAGTCATTATATGTGGGGGGCTGCCTTTTCCTTTGGGGAATTTCTCTGAGGCAAGGTAGGCTTATTTTTCTATCTTCAGGATTAGCTAGTTTCTCAGGCTGTGACGAGGCGCCTAGGTTCTGGTCAGGAGCGCTCCACGGCTACCTTTAGTGTGGTTTGATAGGCTTAGGGATTGCGGTCTGCAGAGTTCCCACGTCTCAGAGCTCGTTCTATTATTTTGGGTTATTGTCAGTTCACTGTATGTGCTCTGACCTCCATGTCCATTATGATTCTGAATTGCCTTTCATAACAGTACAGGAAGCCGAAAGTGCTAATGATTCTCAATAGAGGGAAAAAAGAAGTTCTGAGACCATTTTTTTTTCTTTGCACTGTGTTTTGTCTTTTTTTTCCCCTAGACATTTGGGTGGTTCAGGACACAGGTGTAGCAATGGACATTAAAGGTCTGTCTTCATGTGTGGATCAGCTCACGGCAAGAGTTCAAAATATTCAAGATTTTGTGGTCCAGAATTCTTTGCTTGAACCGAGAATTCCTATTCCAGATTTGTTTTTTGGAGATAGAACTAAATTTCTGAGTTTCAAAAATAATTGTAAACTATTTCTGGCTTTGAAACCTCGCTCTTCTGGTGACCCAATTCAACAGGTTAGGATCGTCATTTCTTCTTTGCGCGGCGACCCTCAGGACTGGGCGTTTTCTCTTGCATCAGGAGATCCTGCATTGAGTAATATCGATGCGTTTTTCCTGGCGCTTGGGTTGCTGTACGATGAGCCTAATTCAGTGGATCAGGCAGAAAAAAATTTGCTGGCTCTTTGTCAGGCTCAGGATGAGATAGAGGTATATTGTCAGAAATTTAGAAAGTGGTCAGTGCTCACTCAATGGAATGAATCTGCGCTGGCAGCAATATTCAGAAAGGGTCTCTCTGAAGCCCTTAAGGATGTCATGGTGGGATTTCCTATGCCTACTGGTTTGAATGAGTCTATGTCTTTGGCCATTCAGATCGGTCGACGCTTGCGTGAGCGTAAACCTGTGCACCATTTGGCGGTATTACCTGAGCTTAAACCTGAGCCTATGCAGTGTGATAGGACCTTGACCAGAGTTGAACGGCAAGAACATAGACGTCTGAATGGTCTGTGTTTCTACTGTGGTGGTTCCACTCATGCTATCTCTGATTGTCCTAGGCGCACTAGGCGGTTCGCTAGGTCTGCCACCATTGGTACTGTACAGTCAAAATTTCTTCTGTCCGTTACCTTGATCTGCTCTTTGTCATCATATTCTGTCATGGCATTTGTGGATTCAGGCGCTGCCCTGAATTTGGTGGACTTGGAATATGCTAAGCGTTGTGGGTTTTTCTTGGAGCCCTTGCAGTGTCCTATTCCATTGAGAGGAATTGATGCTACGCCTTTGGCCAAGAATAAACCTCAATACTGGACCCAGCTGACCATGTGCATGGCTCCTGCACATCAGGAGGTTATTCGCTTTCTGGTGTTGCATAATCTGCATGATGTGGTCGTGTTGGGGTTGCCATGGCTACAAGCCCATAATCCAGTATTAGATTGGAAATCCATGTCGGTGTCCAGCTGGGGTTGTCAGGGGGTACATGGTGATGTTCCATTTCTGTCAATTTCGTCATCCACTCCTTCTGAGGTCCCAGAGTTCTTGTCTGATTACCGGGATGTATTTGATGAGCCCAAGTCCAATACCCTACCTCCGCATAGGGATTGTGATTGTGCTATCAATTTGATTCCTGGTAGTAAATTCCCAAAAGGTCGATTGTTTAATTTGTCCGTGCCTGAGCACACCGCTATGCGCAGTTATGTGAAGGAATCCCTGGAGAAGGGGCATATTCGCCCGTCATCGTCGCCATTAGGAGCAGGGTTCTTTTTTGTAGCCAAGAAGGATGGTTCGCTGAGACCTTGTATAGATTACCGCCTTCTTAATAAGATCACGGTTAAATTTCAGTACCCCTTACCATTGTTATCTGATCTGTTTGCTCGGATTAAGGGGGCTAGTTGGTTCACAAAGATAGATCTTCGTGGTGCGTATAATCTGGTGCGAATTAAGCAAGGTGATGAATGGAAAACTGCATTTAATACGCCCGAGGGTCATTTTGAGTATCTCGTGATGCCGTTCGGACTTGCCAATGCTCCATCAGTGTTTCAGTCCTTTATGCATGACATCTTCCGAGAGTACCTGGATAAATTCCTGATTGTGTACTTGGATGACATTTTGATCTTCTCGGATGATTGGGAGTCTCATGTGAAGCAGGTCAGAACGGTTTTTCAGGTCCTGCGTGCTAATTCTTTGTTTGTGAAGGGATCAAAGTGTCTCTTTGGTGTGCAGAAGGTTTCATTTTTGGGGTTCATCTTTTCCCCTTCTACTATCGAGATGGATCCTGTTAAGGTCCAGGCCATCCATGATTGGACTCAGCCGACATCTCTGAAAAGTCTGCAAAAGTTCCTGGGCTTTGCTAATTTTTATCGTCGCTTCATCAATAATTTTTCTAGTATTGCTAAACCGTTGACTGATTTAACCAAGAAGGGTGCTGATGTGGTCAATTGGTCTTCTGCTGCTGTGGAAGCTTTTCAGGAGTTGAAGCGTCGTTTTTCTTCTGCCCCTGTGTTGTGTCAACCATATGTTTCTCTTCCGTTCCAGGTCGAGGTTGATGCTTCTGAGATTGGAGCAGGGGCTGTTTTGTCGCAGAGAGGTTCTGGTTGCTCAGTGATGAAACCATGCGCTTTCTTTTCCAGGAAGTTTTCGCCTGCTGAGCGTAATTATGATGTGGGCAACCGAGAGTTGCTGGCCATGAAGTGGGCATTCGAGGAGTGGCGTCATTGGCTTGAAGGAGCTAAGCATCGCGTGGTGGTATTGACTGATCATAAGAACTTGACTTATCTCGAGTCTGCCAAGCGCTTGAATCCTAGACAAGCTCGTTGGTCGTTGTTTTTTGCCCATTTTGACTTTGTGATTTCGTACCTTCCGGGCTCTAAAAATGTGAAGGCGGATGCTCTGTCTAGGAGTTTTGTACCCGACTCTCCGGGTTTATCTGAGCCGGCAGGTATCCTCAAGGAAGGAGTAATTGTGTCTGCCATCTCCCCTGATTTGCGGCGGGTGCTGCAAAAATTTCAGGCTAATAAACCTGATCGTTGCCCAGCGGAGAAACTGTTTGTCCCTGATAGGTGGACGAATAGAGTTATCTCTGAACTTCATTGTTCGGTGTTGGCTGGTCATCCTGGAATCTTTGGTACCAGAGAGTTAGTGGCTAGATCCTTTTGGTGGCCCTCTCTGTCGCGGGATGTGCGTGCTTTTGTGCAGTCCTGTGGGATTTGTGCTCGGGCTAAGCCCTGCTGTTCTCGTGCCAGTGGGTTGCTTTTGCCCTTGCCGGTCCCGAAGAGGCCTTGGACACATATCTCTATGGATTTTATTTCTGACCTTCCCGTTTCTCAAAAGATGTCAGTCATTTGGGTGGTCTGTGATCGCTTTTCTAAGATGGTCCATCTGGTACCCTTGTCTAAATTGCCTTCCTCCTCTGATTTGGTGCCTTTGTTCTTCCAGCATGTGGATCGTTTGCATGGCATTCCAGAGAATATTGTTTCTGACAGAGGTTCCCAGTTTGTTTCGAGGTTTTGGCGAGCCTTTTGTGGTAGGATGGGCATTGACTTGTCTTTTTCCTCGGCTTTCCATCCTCAGACTAATGGCCAGACCGAGCGAACCAATCAGACCTTGGAAACATATCTGAGGTGCTTTGTTTCTGCTGATCAGGATGACTGGGTGTCCTTTTTGCCTTTGGCTGAGTTCGCCCTTAATAATCGGGCCAGCTCGGCTACCTTGGTTTCACCGTTTTTCTGCCATTCTGGGTTCCATCCTCGTTTCTCTTCTGGACAGGTTGAGTCTTCGGACTGTCCTGGTGTGGATACTGTGGTGGACAGGTTGCAGCAGATTTGGACTCAGGTAGTGGACAATTTGACCTTGTCCCAGGAGAAGGCTCAACTTTTCGCTAATCGCAGACGCCGTGTGGGTCCCCGACTTCGTGTTGGGGATCTGGTTTGGTTATCTTCTCGTCATATTCCTATGAAGGTTTCCTCTCCTAAGTTTAAACCTCGTTTTATTGGTCCGTATAGGATTTCTGAGGTTCTTAATCCTGTGTCTTTTCGTCTGACCCTTCCAGATTCTTTTTCCATACATAACGTATTCCATAGGTCATTGTTGCGGAGATACGTGGCACCTATGGTTCCATCTGTTGAGCCTCCTGCCCCGGTTTTGGTGGAGGGGGAATTGGAGTATATTGTGGAGAAGATTTTGGATTCTCGTGTTTCAAGACGGAAACTCCAGTATCTGGTTAAATGGAAGGGTTATGCTCAGGAGGATAATTCCTGGGTTTTTGCCTCTGATGTCCATGCTCCCGATCTTGTTCGTGCCTTTCATGTGGCTCATCCTGGTCGGCCTGGGGGCTCTGGTGAGGGTTCGGTGACCCCTCCTCAAGGGGGGCGTACTGTTGTGAATTCTGTGGCAGAGTTCACTCCTGTGGTCACAAGTGGTACTTCGGCTGATTCTCTCTGGGATCTTCCGTTTGTGGACGAAAGTGGTACTGCAGCTTCTGAGTTTCCTCCCTCAGGTGATCTGGTGAGCTCGTTAGCTTCTTCTCTACTTAACTCCACCTGATGCTTTGATCTATGCTTCCTGTCAATGTTTCAGTGTGGGACTTGTTTTTTCCCTGGATCATTCCTGTGGCCTGCTGCTCTGCAAAGCTAAGTTTTGCTTATGTTATTTTGTTGCTATTTTTCTGTCCAGCTTGCTTTATTGGTTTTTCTCGCCTGCTGGAAGCTCTGAGACGCAGAGGGACCACCTCCGTACCGTTAGTCGGTGCGGAGGGTCTTTTTGTCCCCTCTGCGTGGTTTTTTATAGGTTTTTGTGCTGACCGCAAAGTTATCTTCCCTATCCTCGTTCTGTTCAGCTAGTCGGGCCTCACTTTGCTAAATCTGTTTCATCTCTATGTTTGTGTTTTCATCTTACTCAGTCATTATATGTGCGGGGCTGCCTTTTCCTTTGGGGAATTTCTCTGAGGCAAGGTAGGCTTATTTTTCTATCTTCAGGATTAGCTAGTTTCTCAGGCTGTGACGAGGCGCCTAGGTTCTGGTCAGGAGAGCTCCACGGCTACCTTTAGTGTGGTTTGATAGGCTTAGGGATTGCGGTCTGCAGAGTTCCCACGTCTCAGAGCTCGTTCTATTATTTTGGGTTATTGTCAGTTCACTGTATGTGCTCTGACCTCCATGTCCATTGTGATTCTGAATTGCCTTTCATAACAGTCGGCAACGTGTCCAGCACAAGCCACGCTGGCACAACAGAACAAAAGCTGCCACCAGTGCAGGCTTCGGCCTACACTCTGCTCCTCTCCTCTTCCTGCTGACCCTGGGCTCTAACATCGCCAGTTTTTGCCCGGACGTGCTAGCTGCACAGAGAAAATTACCAGCCAATGTGTCAGTGGGGTTCAGCACCGCCAGCTGTTCCCCTGCTGTGTAGCCGGCAACGTGTCCTGCAAACACCACGCAGGCACCTGAACTGAAATTAAAGGGATCCTGCCCCCCCCCAGGTGTTTGTATCTATAACAGCCACCTTGTACAGCAGTAATGCTGCATTTTTACAAGGTGGCTGACTTTTTTTCCTTGCCCACGTCGAACTCAACACGTACAAAATGTGTCTCATTAGAGACCATTACACTGTCCCTGAGGTGTGATTCTCCTTTTTAAATGACACCCCCCTAGGTAACACTGGCCGTCTTCTGACATCCTTGGTTGGCTGCCTGTGCCTGTGCGTCCGCCCTGCCCAACACAACGCTCCTCGTTGTCTGATTTATTTTGACTGCGAGGGTGTGATTGATGGGCACTAGCAGTGCATATCTTCGCCTGTCTTCACTCCCCTCCTTCCGCCTTCTTCAGACTGTGCAGCCTCATGGCCGTGGAAGGCAATAAGGGATCAGCTGAGGCCATCCAGTCTGAAGCAGGTGTAAGGACATGTGTGAGCGGCGAAGATATTTACTGCGCAAGGCCACAAATCCCAGCCTCGCACTGTGACTTTATGAAAAGATACTGTGGGTCTGGGATTCATGGCCATCGTTAACCGCACCGGCCAACATGAAATGAGGTCAAAAGACGGGCAGCGCTCACAGTGCATGGCCAAGGGATAACAAGAGCGCAGACTCCTGTACAGCAAATAACAACGCTCAAGAGGCTGCGCCCAGCACCAAGGCGTTATTTTTGGACACCTGCGTTGCGTCTCCTTAAAAAGACAAGTCACGCCTCCAATACAGTCTTACTGTATAATGGGCAAAATTGTGTACGTGTTTCATTCAGCGTGTGCAATGAGCAAAATTTAAAGAGCAACCTTTCACTTGTGGAGCATTACTGCTGCACAAGGTGTGGCTCTTCTACTTTGTAACACCAGAGGGAGGGTTAAAGGTTACCTTTGAAATTGGTTCTACTAGGCTTCAGCCTACACTCTGCTCCTCCTGCAGACCCTGGGCTCGAACACCACCAGTTTTTGCCCGGAAGTGCTAGCTACACAGAGAAAAACACCAGCCAATGTGTCAGTGGGGTTCAGCAACGCCAGCTGTTCCCCCGCTGTGTAGCCAGCAACGTGTCCTGCAAACGCAACGCAGACACAAAGCTGCCTCCAGTGCAGGCTTCGGCCTACACTATGCTCCCCCTGCTTACCCTTTGCTCCAACACCGCTAGTTGGGGCTCTAGGAAGACAATCTTGAATAGGCAATGCATCCGTGTTCCAGCACCGTCAGCTGGTTCCGGGTAGTGTCAAGCTCACTGAGATGCCTATGCGTTGCCCAGTTGTGTTGCGGTCGGGTTAGCCAACTCCATGGTGCCTCTAGTTTAGGAGCTTCCTATGTGGGCTGCGTGAATTGGCAGTCAAGGCTGGTTCTGTAGTGCCAGTAGGCCAAGCTCCCCCTGTAGGACTGTTGGTGTTCGGTAACTGCGGCTGCCTCATGGCCTAGCTGTTCTCTCCTCTCCTGTGGACCTTCTGGTCCACATCCTGGTTCCAGCACCATCAGCTGGTTCCGGGCATAGCCTTTGGCTTAGGTGCCTCCTTCTGGGTATCCGAGTTCCGCCAACGCCAGGCGGTCCTTGGTAGTGCTTTTAAGCGCGGGTACCTACAGCTTAGCAACCGTGTTCCAGCACCGTCAGCTGGTCCTCGGTGATATTGGCTCTTACACACTAGGGCAACGCATCCGTGTTCCAGCACCGCCAGCTGGTTCTCGGCAGTGTTTTTGTCACGGGTACTCCCTCGTGCCCAGCCTGGTTCCAGCACCGTCAGCTGGTTCCGGGTAGTGTAAAGCTCACTGAGACGCCTATGCGTTGCCCCGTCGTGTTGCGGTCGGGTTAGCCAACTCCATGGTGCCTCCAGTTTAGGAGCTTCCTATGTGGGCTGCGTGAATTGGCAGTCAAGGCTGGTTGTGTAGTGCCAGTAGGCCAAGCTCCCCCTGTAGGACTGTTGGTGTTCGGTAACTGCGGCTGCCTCGCGGCCTAGCTGTTCTCTCCTCTCCTGTGGACCTTCTGGTCCACATCCTGGTTCCAGCACCGTCAGCTGGTTCCGGGCAGAGCCTTTGGCTTAGGTGCCTCCTTCTGGGTATCCGAGTTCCGCCAACGCCAGGCGGTCCTTGGTAGTGCTTTTAAGCGCGGGTACCTACAGCTTAGTAATCGTGTTCCAGCACCGTCAGCTGGTCCTCGGGGCCATTGGCTCTTACACACTAGGGCAACGCATCCGTGTTCCAGCACCGCCAGCTGGTTCTCGGCAGTGTTTTTGTCACAGGTACTCCCTCGTGCCCAGCCTGGTTCCAGCACCGTCAGATGGTTCCGGGTAGTGTCAAGCTCACTGAGACGCCTATGCGTATCCCCGTCGTGTTGCGGTCGGGTTAGCCAACTCCATGGTGCCTCCAGTTTAGGAGCTTCCTATGTGGGCTGCGTGAATTGGCAGTCAAGGCTGGTTGTGTAGTGCCAGTAGGCCAAGCTCCCCCTGTAGGACTGTTGGGGTTCGGTAACTGCGGCTGCCTCGCGGCCTAGCTGTTCTCTCCTCTCCTGTGGACCTTCTGGTCCACATCCTGGTTCCAGCACCGTCAGCTGGTTCTCGGCAGTGTCTTTTGCTCTTGTACCTTCTGCTCCCCATCCTGGCTCCAGTAACGTCAGCTGGTTCCGGGCAGAGCCTTTGGCTTAGGTGCCTCCTTCTGGGTATCTGAGTTCCGCCAACGTCAGGCGGTCCTTGGTAGTGCTTTTTAGCACGGGTACCTCCTGCTTAGTAACCGGGTTCCAGTAACGTCAGCTGGTCCTCGGTAGTTCCATTGGCTCTTGAACCTTCGGGTAGCCATCCGAATTCCAGTTCCATCAGCTGGTTCTTGGCATTTTCTCAGCCTTCTTGTACCTTCTGCTACATTTCCAAGTTGAAGACCCTAAAGATGACGACCCGGAAGACCACCCCTAAGATGACGACGACACCAGAGACGACAACCAGTGAGATGACGACGACCCTGGAGATGACCCTGGATATTGGATTCAAGTTCATTCTCTGTCCTCCATAGTACACGCCTGCGCAAAGCAATCTTACCTTGCGCAGGCATGTACTACGGAGGACAGAGAATGAACTTGAATCCAATATTTTGGCCAGCATGCAGCCAGCGGGTAAGGAAAGGGTGAATCAAACACCCGAAAACTCCGCCCATATGACCCAAAACTGGTCCCGCCAAATTCAGGTGACAGGTTCCCTTTAATGTCTCCGCCACCTCCCCAAATACATCCTGCATTATTCTTAGTTGTTTTCCTTCATGTAGAATGAACCTACAAGGAAAGAAAGGGTTTATTTTAATTCCGATATTTTGGTCCCATTGACTTGTATTCACTTCCCTTTCAACCAACCGGTAGGGCATCATCTCTAACGAGATTAGTCTAGCAATGTGGGCGTTCAAACCGTGTGTACGCGGATGACAGGATGAGTACTTTCTTTTCCTAACGAGAGTATCTTGCAGGGTGAGCTGGACTGGAGAGCTGCATATGGTGGAACTAGCGGGGGTGGTGGTGGACATGGCAGATTGAGAGAGGGTTGGTGATAGTATTCTTGATGTTGGCCTGCCTACAGTGTTTGCTACCAAGAACCTTGTGATTCCCTGACTGCTTTGGCCTTGCGACGATACCTCCACATTTGCTGCTGGTGGTGTCCTAACCTGTGGTCTTACTGTGAGGGAAGCAATGTAATGTTGCTGACTACCTTCATTCTGAGCAGGTGCACCAACGGTATTGGACGTTTGGTAGTTAGTCCAGGCTTGCAAGTGTATGCTGGTTAAATGTCTACGCATGCATGTTGTATTTAAATTTAGGAGATTCTTCCTTCTGCTAAAGGTCTTTGAGCACTTCTTACAAATAACCTTGCACTGATCATTCGGATCTTGGTTAAAAAATTCCCACACTGCACTCTTCCTACTATGGATAACCTTTTCAGGCATTGCACGCTGTGCTACTTTCACTGGATGGCCACGCTGTCCTAAAACTGTTTTTGGTTTTGACAAACATTTTTGGCCAGATATGGGCCAGCCAGATGAAAGCTGTTGCGATGTAGATGGCTGCTGCGGATCATCCTCCTCCGCTAATGGCAGCGGCACCCTCTTCACCCAATGGCTGCTAATCTGGATCAACAACTGGGTCATCTATCACCTCCTCTTCAATGTCATGTGCACCTTCCTCTGTGTCACCGTGTAAGGTGTTATAGCGTTCGGGACGGGGCACCATAGTCTCATCAGGGTAAGATTCCGGCTCAGTACACTGCGAGGGCAATGTAGTGATCTGAGTCAATTGAACAGCATCATAATCTAGCTGTGGCTATGCATCTGTGCACTCCATGTCCGATTCATCTTGTAATGGGCTGTTAACAATTTCCCTTTCTAACTCAGGCACAGTATGTGTAAAGAGCTCCATGGAGTAAACTGTATTTTCGCCTGCCGCATCCTTCACTTTTGGTTTGGGTGAAAGACACAAGGAAGCAACTTATTCCTGACCGGGAGCAGCCACTGATCACTCGCTGCTTTTAGATTTCGAACCTTCTGAAGAGGAGGCGAAAGAGCTAGAGGCTGAGTCAGCAAGGAAAGCCAAAACTTTTTCCTGCTGCTCCGGCTTTAAAAGCCGTTTTCCTACTCCCAGATAAGGGAGCCTTTGAGGCCTTGTTTAGCCAGACGATGACGCTGGCTCAAAACCTCGAGCCTTTGGTGCTATTTTGCTTTTCCCACTACCACCACCAACAGTTCCAGCTGGCAATGACCACCCACGGCCTCTTCCACATTGCTTCCTCATTTTTGGAAAAATCTAAACAAAATAACAACCGTTATATGGTACTGTGACTCAAGTAGAAGGTGTATATGAACTTGTGGATAATTCAAATCTCCCTTTTTTTTGGGGGGGGAGACTGCAACAACAAAACTCAGGCCCAGTGTATTACACTATACAATGTAAGTGGCAGAACGTGGCTGGAAGATGTACGACAACTAGCAGAACTGTGACATAGATCCAATTAGTGCCAATTTAAATCTCCCTTTTTTGTGGGGAGATTGCACCAAAACTCAGGCCCAGTGAATTACACTACACAATGTAAGAAGCAGAACGTGGCTGGAAGATGTACGACAAACTAACAGAACTGTGACGTAGATCCACTTAGTGCCAATTTAAATCTTCCTTTTTTGGGGGGGAGACTGCAGCAAAACTCAGGCCCAGTGTATTACACTATACAATGTAAGTGGCAGAACGTGGCTGGAAAATGAAAGACAAACTAACAGAACTGTGACGTAGATCCACTTAGTGCATATTTAAATCTCCCTTTTTTTGTGGGGAGACTGCACCAAAACTCAGGCCCAGTGTATTACACTACACAATGTAAGTGGCAGAACGTGGCTGGAAGATGTATGACAAACTAACAGAACTGTGACGTAGATCCACTTAGTGCCAATTTAAATCTTCCTTTTTTGGGGGGGAGACTGCAGCAAAACTCAGGCCCAGTGTATTACACTACACAATGCAAGTGGCAGAATGTGGCTGGAAGATGTACGACAAACTAACAGAACTGTGACGTTGTAACGCTCGCACCGAGACTGGTTGGCGCGGGCGCCTGGGGGTGTGGCCCCACTGGACCACAGACCGAACTTCCCTGGAAGGGGTGTAACTAAGTAGCTTCCTAGGTGTTCGCTGGAGCCTCTGATGGTGAGGTCAGACTTGTGCAATAGGAAGCTACCAGGTGCTACTCCAGGATGGAGTCGGACTGTGGATGCTGATCCCACCGGGGACAAGACACGGGCAGGCAGGCACGGCTGTGACACTGGCTGACAGACGGGTATGGCAGAGGCCCTGACGGGCGGACTGGCTTGACGGAGATACAGGCAGGCAGACAGGCGCGGCTGGCACTCAGGCAAACAGGCGGGCACGGCTGGCACTGGCAGACAGGACTGATACTCTGGTAGGAACTGGGATTCAGATGGATGTGTGGAAACAGTTAAGAACCTGTTCAGACTGGAGAATATAAAGCAACAGGTAGAGACCTGTATGGAAAGTTGCAGAATAAAGATAAAGCAAGAGTGGAAGCAAAGTTGAATCGCAGGAGGCTGAGTACGAGTAGAAGGCGGAGCTAAGAGAAGAGAAGGAGAAGGCAGAGCTATGAGCAGAGAAGGAGAAGACAGAGTAGAGAAGGAGAAGGCAGAGCAGAGAGTAGAGAAGGAGAAGGCAGAGCAGAGAGTAGAGAAGGAGAAGGCAGAGCAGAGAGTAGAGAAGGAGAAGGCAGAGCAGAGAGTAGAGAAGGAGAAGGCAGAGCCAAGGACGGAGCCGCTAGAGGCGGAGCCAAGAGCGGAGACGCTGGAGGCGGAGCCAAGAGCGGAGACGCTGAAGGCAGAGCCAAGAGCGGAGACGCTGGAGGCGGAGCCAAGAGCGGAGACGCTGGAGGCGGAGCCAAGAGCGGAGACGCTGGAGGCGGAGTCAAGAGCGGAGATGCTGGAGGCGGAGCCAAGAGCGGAACCGCAGGAGGTAACGCCAAGAGCTAAAGACGTAGAACCACAAGCAGCGGTGCCAGGTGGAACCGCAAGGAGCGGAGCCGCAGAGCAAAGCCACAGAGTGCGGAGCAAGATCAGAGAGCAGAGCTGAGAGAAAAGCTGAGAGACACAGAACCACAGGTTGTGGTAGAACTGAGCAGAGAGAAGAAGAGCCACAGACAGTGGCGAACAGAGCAGAAAGATAAGGCAGAGGTACACACAGCAGAGTGGGAAATGACTAATGTTGTGAATTCTGTGGCAGAGCTCCCTCCTGTGGTCACAAGTGGTACTTCGGCTTATTCTCTCTGTGAGCTTCTGTTGGTGGAGGGAAGTGGTACTGTGGCTTCTGAGTTTCCTCCCTCAGGTGATCTGGTGAGGTCGTTAGGTGCTTCTCTACTTAACTCCACCTAATGCTTTGATCCTGGCTTCCTGTCAATGTTCCAGTGTTGGACTTGCTTTTCCCTGGATCATTCCTGTGGCCTGCTGCTCTGTGTAGCTAAGTTCTTCTTTGCTATTTGTTTGCTATTTTTTCTGTCCAGCTTGTCTATTTTGTTGCTGGAAGCTCTGGGACGCAAAGGGTGTACCTCCGTGCCGTTAGTTCGGTACGGATGGTCTTTTTGCCCCCTTTGTGTGGTTTTCTTTAGGGTTTTGTGTAGACCGCAAAGTTATCTTTTCTATCCTCACTCTGTTAAGAAAGTCGGGCCTCACTTTGCTGAATCTATTTCATCTCTACGTTTGTCTTTTCATCTTAACTCACAGTCATTATATGTGGGGGGCTGCCTTTTCCTTTGGGGTATTTCTCTGAGGCAAGGTAGGCTTATTTTCTATCTTCAGGCTAGTTAGTTTCTCAGGCTGTGCCGAGTTGCATAGGCAGAGTTAGGCGCAATCCACGGCTGCATCTAGTGTTGTTTGGAGAGGATTAGGGATTGCGGTCTGCAGAGTTCCCACGTCTCAGAGCTCGTTCTATGACTTTGGGTTATTGTCAGATCACTGTATGTGCTCTGACCGCTATGTCCATTGTGGTACTGAATTGCCTTTCATAACAGTACAGGAAGCCAAAAGTACTAATGATTCTCAATAGAGGGAAAAAAGAAGTTCTGAGACCATTTTTTTTTCTTTGCACTGTGTTTTGCCTTTTTTTTCCCCTAGACATTTGGGTGGTTCAGTACACAGGTGTAGCGTTGGACATTAGAAGTCTGTCTTCATTTGTGGATCAGCTCTCGGCAAGAGTACAAAAGATTCAAGACACTATTGATCAGAAATCTATGTTAGAACCAAGAATTCCTATTCCTGATTTGTTTTTTGGAGATAGAACTAAGTTTCTGAGTTTCAAAAATAATTGTAAATTATTTCTGGCCTTGAAACCTCGCTCCTCTGGTGATCCAGTTCAACAGGTTTTGATTGTTATTTCTTTTTTGCCTCAGGACTGGGCATATTCTCTTGCGCCGGGAGATCCTGCATTGAGTAATATCGATGCGTTTTTCCTGGCGCTCGGATTGCTGTACGATGAACCTAATTCAGTGGATCAGGCAGAGAAAAATTTGCTGGCTCTTTGTCAGGGTCAGGATGAGATAGAGGTATATTGTCAGAAATTTAGAAAGTGGTCCGTGCTCACTCAATGGAATGAATCTGCGCTGGCAGCTATGTTCAGAAAGGGTCTCTCTGAAGCCCTTAAGGATGTCATGGTGGGATTTCCTATGCCTGCTGGTTTGAATGAGTCTATGTCTTTGGCCATTCAGATCGGTCGACGCTTGCGTGAGCGTAAATCTGTGCACCATTTGGCGGTATTACCTGAGCTTAAACCTGAGCCTATGCAGTGCGATAGGACTTTGACCAGAGTTGAACGGCAAGAACACAGACGTCTGAATGGGCTGTGTTTCTACTGTGGTGATTCCACTCATGCTATCTCTGATTGTCCTAAGCGCACTAAGCGGTTCGCTAGGTCTGCCACCATTGGTACGGTACAGTCAAAATTTCTTCTGTCCGTTACCTTGATCTGTTCTTTGTCATCGTATTCTGTCATGGCATTTGTGGATTCAGGCGCTGCCCTGAATTTGATGGACTTGGAGTATGCTAAGCGTTGTGGGTTTCTCTTAGAGCCCTTGCAGTGTCCTATTCCATTGAGAGGAATTGATGCCACGCCTTTGGCCAAGAATAAGCCTCAGTACTGGACCCAGCTGACCATGTGCATGGCTCCTGCACATCAGGAGGTTATTCGCTTTCTGGTGTTGCATAATCTGCATGATGTGGTCGTGTTGGGGTTGCCATGGCTACAAGCCCATAATCCAGTATTAGATTGGAAATCCATGTCGGTGTCCAGCTGGGGTTGTCAGGGGGTACATGGTGATGTTCCTTTTCTGTCAATTTCGTCATCCACCCCTTCTGAGGTTCCAGAGTTCTTGTCTGATTACCAGGATGTATTTGATGAGCCCAAGTCCGATGCCCTACCTCCGCATAGGGATTGTGATTGTGCTATCAATTTGATTCCTGGTAGTAAATTCCCAAAAGGTTGACTGTTTAATTTATCTGTGCCTGAGCACGCCGCTATGCGCAGTTATGTGAAGGAATCCCTGGAGAAGGGGCATATTCGCCCGTCATCGTCACCATTAGGAGCAGGGTTCTTTTTTGTAGCCAAGAAGGATGGTTCGCTGAGACCTTGTATAGATTACCGCCTTCTAAATAAGATCACGGTTAAATTTCAGTACCCCTTGCCATTGTTATCTGATTTGTTTGCTCGGATTAAGGGGGCTAGTTGGTTCACGAAAATAGATCTTCGTGGTGCGTATAATCTGGTGCGAATCAGGCGAGGAGATGAATGGAAAACTGCATTTAATACGCCCGAGGGTCATTTTGAGTATCTAGTGATGCCATTCGGACTTGCCAATGCTCCATCAGTGTTTCAGTTCTTTATGCATGACATCTTCCGACAGTACCTGGATAAATTCCTGATTGTGTACTTGGATGACATTTTGATCTTCTCGGATGATTGGGAGTTTCATGTGAAGCAGGTCAGAACAGTTTTTCAGGTCCTGCGTGCTAATTCTTTGTTTGTGAAGGGATCAAAGTGTCTCTTTGGTGTGCAGAAGGTTTCATTTTTGGGGTTCATCTTTTCCCCTTCTACTATCGAGATGGATCCTGTTAAGGTCCAAGCCATCCATGATTGGACTCAGCCGACATCTCTGAAAAGTCTGCAAAAGTTCCTGGGCTTTGCTAATTTTTATCGTCGCTTCATCTGCAATTTTTCTAGTGTTGCCAAACCATTGACCGATTTGACCAAGAAGGGTGCTGATTTGGTCAATTGGTCTTCTGCTGCTGTGGAAGCTTTTCAGGAGTTGAAGCGTCGTTTTTCTTCTGCCCCTGTGTTGTGTCAACCAGATGTTTCTCTTCCGTTCCAGGTCAAGGTTGATGCTTCTGAGATTGGAGCAGGGGCTGTTTTGTCGCAGAGAGGTTCTGATTGCTCAGTGATGAAACCATGCGCTTTTTTTTCCAGGAAGTTTTCGCCTGCTGAGTGAAATTATGATGTGGGCAACCGAGAGTTTCTGGCCATGAAGTGGGCATTCGAGGAGTGGCGTCATTGGCTTGAAGGAGCTAAGCATCGCGTGGTGGTATTGACTAATCATAAGAACTTGACTTATCTTGAGTCTGCTAAGCGGTTGAATCCTAGACAGGCTCGTTGGTCGCTGTTTTTTGCCCGTTTTGACTTTGTGATTTCGTACCTTCCGGGCTCTAAAAATGTGAAGGCGGATGCTCTGTCTAGGAGTTTTGTGCCCGACTCTCCGGGTTTGTCTGAGCCGGCGGGTATCCTCAAGGAAGGAGTAATTGTGTCTGCCATCTCCCCTGATTTGCGGCGGGTGCTGCAAAAATTTCAGGCTAATAAACCTGATCGTTGTCCAGCGGAGAGACTGTTTGTCCCTGATAGGTGGACCAATAAAGTTATCTCTGAGGTTCATTGTTCGGTGTTGGCTGGTCATCCTGGAATCTTTGGTACCAGAGAGTTAGTGGCTAGATCCTTTTGGTGGCCGTCTCTGTCGCGGGATGTGCGTGCTTTTGTGCATTCCTGTGGGATTTGTGCTCGGGCTAAGCCCTGCTGTTCTCGTGCCAGTGGGTTGCTTTTGCCCTTGCCGGTCCCGAAGAGGCCTTGGACACATATCTCTATGGATTTTATTTCTGATCTTCCCGTTTCTCAAAAGATGTCAGTCATTTGGGTGGTCTGTGATCGCTTTTCTAAGATGGTCCATCTGGTACCCTTGTCTAAATTGCCTTCCTCCTCTGATTTGGTGCCATTGTTCTTCCAGCCTGTGGTTCGTTTACATGGCATTCCAGAGAATATCGTTTCTGACAGAGGTTCCCAGTTTGTTTCGAGGTTTTGGCGAGCCTTTTGTGGTAGGATGGGCATTGACTTGTCTTTTTCCTCGGCTTTCCATCCTCAGACTAATGGCCAGACCGAACGAACCAATCAGACCTTGGAAACATATGTGAGATGCTTTGTTTCTGCCGATCAGGATGACTGGGTGTCCTTTTTGCCTTTGGCTGAGTTCGCCCTTAATTATCGGGCCAGCTCGGCTACCTTGGTTTCGCCATTTTTCTGCAATTCTGGGTTCCATCCTCGTTTCTCTTCAGGACAGGTTGAGTCTTCGGACTGTCCTGGTGTGGATACTGTGGTGGACAGGTTGCAGCAGATTTGGACTCATGTAGTGGACAATTTGACCTTGTCCCAGGAGAAGGCTCAACGTTTCGCTAATCGCAGACGCCGTGTCGGTCCCCGACTTCGTGTTGGGGATCTGGTTTGGTTATCTTCTCGTCATATTCCTATGAAGGTTTCCTCTCCTAAGTTTAAACCTCATTTCATTGGTCCGTATAGGAGTTCTGAGGTTCTTAATCCTGTGTCTTTTCGTCTGACCCTTCCAGATTCTTTTTCCATACATAACGTATTCCATAGGTCATTGTTGCGGAGATACGTGGTACCTATGGTTCCATCTGTTGATCCTCCTGCCCCGGTTTTGGTGGAGGGGGAATTGGAGTATATTGTGGAGAAGATTTTGGATTCTCGTGTTTCTAGACGGAAACTCCAGTATCTGGTTAAATGGAAGGGTTATGCTCAGGAAGATAATTCCTGGGTTTTTGCCTCTGATGTCCATGCTCCCGATCTTGTTCGTGCCTTTCATATGGCTCATCCTGGTCGGCCTGGGGGCTCTGGTGAGGGTTCGGTGACCCCTCCTCAAGGGGGGGTACTGTTGTGAATTCTGTGGCAGAGCTCCCTCCTGTGGTCACAAGTGGTACTTCGGCTTATTCTCTCTGTGAGCTTCTGTTGGTGGAGGGAAGTGGTACTGCGGCTTCTTAGTTTCCTCCCTCAGGTGATCTGGTGAGGTCGTTAGGTGCTTCTCTACTTAACTCCACCTAATGCTTTGATCCTGGCTTCCTGTCAATGTTCCAGTGTTGGACTTGCTTTTCCCTGGATCATTCCTGTGGCCTGCTGCTCTGCGTAGCTAAGTTCTTCTTTGCTATTTGTTTGCTATTTTTTCTGTCCAGCTTGTCTATTTTGTTGCTGGAAGCTCTGGGACGCAAAGGATGTACCTCCGTGCCGTTAGTTCGGTACGGAGGGTCTTTTTGCCCCCTTTGCGTGGTTTTCTTTAGGGTTTTGTGTAGACCGCAAAGTTATCTTTTCTATCCTCGCTCTGTTAAGAAAGTCGGGCCTCACTTTGCTGAATCTATTTCATCTCTACGTTTGTCTTTTCATCTTAACTCACAGTCATTATATGTGGGGGGCTGCCTTTTCCTTTGGGGTATTTCTCTGAGGCAAGGTAGGCTTATTTTCTATCTTCAGGCTAGTTAGTTTCTCAGGCTGTGCCGAGTTGCATAGGCAGAGTTAGGCGCAATCCACGGCTGCCTCTAGTGTTGTTTGGAGAGGATTAGGGATTGCGGTCTGCAGAGTTCCCACGTCTCAGAGCTCGTTCTATGATTTTGGGTTATTGTCAGATCACTGTATGTGCTCTGACCGCTATGTCCATTGTGGTACTGAATTGCCTTTCATAACAGACTAATGACAAAGAAGGAGCAGGGACAGACATAGACCAGAGTACAGACAGGAACGGACACGAATACACAAACAGAACACAGATGAAGGCCTGCAATAGTGCAGCCCTCTGAGACAGGAAACACACGACCTGGCAGCTCAGTAGCAAATGCTAACTGAGGGGAATAGTTTGCTCAGGCATCCTCCAATGGGTAAGGATGCCTTAAGTATCAGAGGCCTCAAGGCCATTGGCAAGAAGCACCTTAGGGAGGTGCACACAGTCTCAATAAGAATCCGGAGTGGCTGGCGCCGCCCCCCTATGCACACAGCCAGGAAGTGTACACAGAGCAGGCCTCCATGAAGCACATGGCATGGAACCAGCAGCAGACAGATCTCACAGCATGGCACTGGGTGAGTGAGTAGATGTAACAGGCAGGTGGGGAATGGAAGGCCATGCAGTGATGCCGGCAGGGTTGTTACAGTACCCCCTCCTTTACGCCCCCTCTTCTTCAAACCCGCTAAAATGATTAATAGAAGAAGAAAGAAACCACTCACAGTCCAAGTCATAACATCTTCAAAGTAGGATAAGGCAAACGGGTCACCAGGAATCTCAGAAGACAAAGTTTCTTTGTGCCCAACAGGGTTAGCTTCATCAGAAATCACAGATAGCAAAGTCTCTTTGTACCCAATAGGGTTAGCCTCCTCAATGGACTGGACCATTTCCTCTGGGTAGACAAGAAGCAGGGACTTGGATGCTACTGGTTTGATATCTTCACCAGCCGGCCACATTGAAGCCGAAGGAACACTCACAGGATACATCTTCTGTCTGATATCCAGAGACAAATTTTCAGGTAGCTGAAATGTTCCAGAGTACTGAACGCAGGAAAAATCACTGGAGCAGAGGGTGGAGAATAATAACTCCACCGGATCAGGAAAAAACAGAGAGGAGAAAACTTCTGTTTTGGAATCTTCACCAACCGGCCATATGGACAATGAAGGCACCCACATAGGAACCATTTTCTGCTGATTATCCAGAAAAAAAACGTCCAAGAGGCGGAGGTATTTCCACGAACAGGTTACAGGTATAGTCATTAGAGTAGTGAGGAGAGATTGTCACCGCTTTCCCATCTTTGGTAACATCAGCACTCCTTGACTCGATGACTAACAGGTTCCTGGTATAGTCACTGGAGACGTGTGGAGAGATAATCACCGCTTCCTTATCTTGGGTGACATCAACACACCTTGACTCGACGACTAACAGGTTACTGGTATAGTCACAAGAGACGTGTGGAGAAATATTCACCGCTTCCTCATCTTGGGTGACATCAACACACCTTGACTCGACGACTAGCAGACCAGCTGAAGAAGAAGACAACACAGTTGACTGTCCTTGATGCATGGGAACCAGACACCTCTCATGACTGGGTAAATTCAAACGAAGTATTTTGCAGGAACTCTTGACTAGAGCGGGTGGTAGAGTCCCAGGCTCAGAATGACCCATGGGCATAACAGACAGCATACAGTAGATAAACTTCTTTGTGTATAAGGCTCCAACTTGGAGCTGTAGTTGTCCTTGCAGGACTAGACTGCTCTTGAGTAGGGCTTGACCAACTTCAGACAACGCCCTTACCGGGTTCTGGAGCTGTATGACAGAGACCACACACCGACTCCGAATGGTTGGCAACTTTACCACACCAAAGCTCCCGGAAAACAGAGACACCGTCTTTGATTTTAATGGAGAGGAGGTACTCTCACCTAGGGCAGCCTCTCCTGCTGGCCCAGGGTTTTGGAGTTTTAGATCTACAGGGCAGAGACCGTCTGGATGTTCATTGCAACCGCAGCGATACCGCGTTCCCTTCTTGCGGCTGGATTTGGGCTGCTGCTTTGCCAGCCCACTTTTATCAGCCTTCTGGGGTTTTGCTTGGGTAGCTGCTGGGACAGGTAGAGGAACAGGTGGGTCTTGGACGGACTTTGTCTGACGTGATGATTTCTTTGGGGGATTCGCTCGTCTAGACCGCCTCTGGGATCTGGTGAGGGAAGACTTTGCAGGAGGAGCAGGTTTAGGCGCTTTGAAGGCTTTAACAAAGGCTTCCAGGAAAGCCCCAAGGTCTGAGAGGATTGGATCCCTTGCTTCCCAGAGAGGGTTCATCCAATTCAATGCATCTCCTGCTAGGTAGGACAAGATAAATCCTACCTTGAACTCATCAGAAGAAAATTCGGAAGGATTAGCTTCGATATACATCAGACTACGCTCCAGGAACTCCATGCACTCCTCTGGATCCCCATAGTATCTAGGCGGAAGGAGTTTTTCTCTACTGGCAATGTAATCATACAACTCTCTAGAGATTATGAGGGGACCACCAGGAGTAGGTGTAGGCAGATCTTTCAACTGAGTATAAAAACCTTCCGGGGGGCAATACAGGCTAGAAGAGAGTTCATTTTGCTCCGAGAGCAACGGCTCATGGGACTCAGCGGGGACCATGGCCTGAGCAATCTGTAACGCTCGCACCGAGACTGGTTGGCGTGGGCGCCTGGGGGTGTGGCCCCACTGGACCACAGACCGAACTTCCCTGGAAGGGGTGTAACTAAGTAGCTTCCTAGGTGTTCGCTGGAGCCTCTGATGGTGAGGTCAGACTTGTGCAATAGGAAGCTACCAGGTGCTACTCCAGGGTGGAGTCGGACTGTGGATGCTGATCCCACCGGGGACAAGACACGGGCAGGCAGGCACGGCTGTGACACTGGCTGACAGACGGGTATGGCAGAGGCCCTGACGGGCGGACTGGCTTGACGGAGATACAGGCAGGCAGACAGGCGCGGCTGGCACTCAGGCAGACAGGCGGGCACGGCTGGCACTGGCAGACAGGACTGATACTCTGGTAGGAACTGGGATTCAGATGGATGTGTGGAAACAGGTAAGAACCTGTTCAGACTGGAGAATATAAAGCAACAGGTAGAGACCTGTATGGAAAGTTGCAGAATAAAGATAAAGCAAGAGTGGAAGCAAATCTGAATCGCAGGAGGCTGAGTACGAGTAGAAGGCGGAGCTAAGAGAAGAGAAGGAGAAGGCAGAGCTATGAGCAGAGAAGGAGAAGGCAGAGTAGAGAAGGAGAAGGCAGAGCAGAGAGTAGAGAAGGAGAAGGCAGAGCAGAGAGTAGAGAAGGAGAAGGCAGAGCCAAGGATGGAGCCGTTGGAGGCGGAGCCAAGAGCGGAGACGCTGGAGGCGGAGCCAAGAGCGGAGACGCTGGAGGCGGAGCCAAGAGCGGAGACGCTGGAGGCGGAGCCAAGAGCGGAGACGCTGGAGGTGGAGCCAAGAGCGGAGATGCTGGAGGTGGAGCCAAGAGCGAAACCGCAGGAGGTAACGCCAAGAGCTAAAGACGTAGAACCACAAGCAGCGGTGCCAGGTGGAACTGCAAGGAGCGGAGCCGCAGAGCAAAGCCACAGAGTGCGGAGCAAGATCAGAGAGCAGAGCTGAGAGAAAAGCTGAGAGACACAGAACCACAGGTTGTGGTAAAACTGAGCAGAGAGAAGAAGAGCCACAGACAGTGGCGAACAGAGCAGAAAGATAAGGCAGAGGTACACACAGCAGAGTGGGAAATGACTAATGACAAAGAAGGAGCAGGGACGGACATAGACCAGAGTACAGACAGGAACGGACACGGATACACAAACAGAACACAGATGAAGGCCTGCAATAGTGCAGCCCTCTGAGACAGGAAACACACGACCTGGCAGCTCAGTAGCAAATGCTAACTGAGGGGAATAGTTTGCTCAGGCATCCTCCAATGGGTGAGGATGCCTTAAGTATCAGAGGCCTCAAGGCCATTGGCCAGAAGCACCTTAGGGAGGTGCACACAGTCTCAATAAGAATCCAGAGTGGCTGGCGCCGCCCCCCTATGCACACAGCCAGGAAGTGTACACAGAGCAGGCCGCCATGAAGCACATGGCATGGAACCAGCAGCAGACAGATCTCACAGCATGGCACTGGGTGAGTGAGTAGATGTAACAGGCAGGTGGGGAATGGAAGGCCATGCAATGATGCCAGCAGGGGTGTTACAGACGTAGATCCACTTTAACCCCTTCATGACCGGGGGATTTTTCGTTTTTCCGTGTTCGTTTTTCGCTCCCCTCCTTCCCAGAGCCATAACTTTTTATTTTCTGTCAATTTGGCCATGTGAGGGCTTATTTTTTGCGGGACGAGTTGTACTTTTGAACGACATCATTGGTTTTAGAATGTCGTGTACTAGAAAACGGGAAAAAAATTCCAAGTGCGGTGAAATTGCAAAAAAAGTGCAATCCCACATTGGTTTTTTGTTTGGCTTTTTTGCTAGGTTCACTAAATGCTAAAACTGACCTGCCATTATGATTCTCCAGGTCATTACGAGTTCATAGACACCAAACATGACTAGGTTATTTTTTATCTAAGTGGTGAAAAAAAATTCCAAACTTTGCTAAAAAAAAAAAATTGCGCCATTTTCCGATACTCGTAGCGTCTCCATTTTTCATCATCTGGGGTCGGTTGAGGGCTTAATTTTTGCGTGCCGAGATGACGTTTTTAATGATAGCATTTCGGTGCAGATACGTTCTTTTGATCGCCCGTTATTGCATTTTAATGCAATGTCGCGGCGACCAAAAAAACGTAATTCTGGCGTTTCGAATTTTTTTACCGCTACGCTGTTTAGCGATCAGGTTAATACTTTTTTTTAATTGATAGATCGGGCGATTCTGAGCGGCGATACCAAATATGCGTAGATTTGATATTTTTTTAATTGATTTATTTTGATTGGGGCGAAAGGGGGGTGATTTAAACTTTTATGTTTTTTTTATTTTTTTCACATTTTTTAAAACTTTTTTTTTAACTTTTGCCATGCTTCAATAGCCTCCATGAGAGGCTAGAAGCAGGCATAGCACGATCGGCTCTGCTACATAGCAGCGATCTGCTGATCGCTGCTATGTAGCAGAATTGCACGTGTGCTGTGAGCGCCGACCACAGGGTCGCACTCACAGCGACGGGCAATCAGTAACCATAGAGGTCTCAAGGACCTCTATGGTTACCATTCACAAGCATCGCCGACCTCCGATCATGTGACGGGGGTCGGCGATGACGTCATTTCCGGCCGCCCGGCCGGAAGCGGTAGTTAAATGCCGCTGTCTGCGTTTGACAGCGGCATTTAACTAGTTAATAGGTGCGGGCAGATCGCGATTCTGCCCGCGCCTATTACGGGCACATGTCAGCTGTTCAAAACAGCTGACATGTCCCGGCTTTGGTGCGGGCTCACCGCGGAGCCCTGCATCAAAGCAGGGGAGCCGGCATCGGACGGTATAGTACGTCCGATGCCGGTAAGGGGTTAAATCTCCCTTTTTTGGTGGGGAGACTGCAACAAAACTCAGGCCCAGTGTATTACACTACACAATGTAAGTGGCAGAACGTGGCTGGAAGATATATCAAAAAATACAAGGACTGTAGTACAATTTCAATCTCCCTGCAATGATCTCAGGAAAAGTATGGCAGCAATAAAAAGGACTGCTGCACACAAAAGTGTGGACAAATAAACAAGAGAACTGTGCAGAAAGGAGCAACAGGATTTTTGCGTTTAAAAAAAGCAGTTGGTTTGCACAGCGGCGTACAAACAGCAATGCGGCTATCAGGGAGCCTTATAAGGCAGCCTATTAAGCTACAGCGCTGATGCACAAAAATATAAACTCCACTGTCCCTGCAAAGAAAAGTTGGTGTTGGACAGTGGAAATCACTACAGCACAAGCAGTTTTGGGGTTAATCTTCCCTCCCTAACTATATCCCTTCTTCTGATGCAGCAGCAGCAACCTCTCCCTATGCTAAGATCGGCAGAAGTAAGATGGCGGTCGGCATGCACGCCCCTTTATAGCCCTTGTGACGCCGTAGAAAGCAAGCCAATCACTGTCATGCCCTTCTCTAAGATGGTGGGGACTGAGACCTATGTCATCACGCTGCCCACACTCTGCGTCCTCCTTCATTGGATGAGAAATGGCACTGAAAACATCATACAAAATGCGACTTTGGCACGAAGATCGCCGACCTCATGGCCGATCCCACACTAGGATCGAGTCGGTTTTCACAAAACCCGACTTTGCCGAAAGTTGGCGATTTTTTAATTTGTCCAATTCATTTCGCTCAAACTTACATCCGACTATGAATCACATTCATATCTTTCAAATGGAACCTGAAAGCCCACCTCTTCAGGAAAGCCTACAGACTGCAATGACCCCTATGCCTTCTCATCACTACCAAAGCTACCACCTCACCAACACCGGAGCTCCTGCAACCCCCAGCATATTGTCTCCTTCCCCACCATCCTGTACAATGTAATCCTGCAAGGGCAGGGTCCTTGCCCTTCTATATCAGTCTGTAATAGTTCGTTTTCTTACTGTAAGTGATATCTGTAATTTGTATGTACCCCCTTCTCATGTACAGCACCATGGAATCAATGGTGCTATATAAATAATAATAATAATAATACATATATACACACAATTTAGAAGCTAGAAAAATATCAGGCCAAATATGCATATATGTAAGGCTACACAATATATCTTAGAAAAAGGAAAGATAAAGAAAAATGCAGTAAACAAAAAACCGTGATTCTCTCAATTCTTAAATGTCATGAAGGTCTCGACTGGGGGGATGTAGATAAATGCAATAAATAACCCCTCATATAGCTCCTTTAATGAAAAGTTATAAAATGTTCTTCCTGTAAGAAATAGAACTACAACATATATGAGAAAGTTGGAAAACTTTTAATGCAAACATTGATTAAAGTTGTTTTCTCATCTCCAAGATCTAATCCCAATATGTAGAATATGTAATATTAATAATATTAGCAAATACCTCCAATAGGGTTGAGCGAAACGGGTCGGCCATTTTCAGAAGTCGCCGACTTTTGGCAAAGTCGGGTTTCATGAAACCCGACCCGACCCCTGTGTGGGGTCGGCCATGAGGTCGGCGATCTTCTGAATCTGGTATCGGAATTCCGATACCGAGTTCCGATATGTTTGCAATATCGGAAATCGGTATCGGAATCCATATTTAAGTGTAATAAAGAATTAAAATAAAAAATATTGCTATACTTACCCTCTGACGCGCCCTGGTACTAACCGGCAGCCTTCCTTCCTTAGAATCAGCGCGTGAAGGACCTTTAGATGACGTCGCGGCTTGTGATTGGTCGCGCGACCGCCCATGTGACCGCTCACGTGACCAATCACAAGCCGCGACGTCACCGGAGGTCCTTCAAGCGCTGATTCTTAGGAAGGAAGGCTGCCGGAAAGAAGCAGGGCGCGTCCGAGGGTGAGTATATTCCTATTAGGTATATACTCACCCTCACTCATCACAAGCCGCGACGTCATCTAAAGGTCCTTCACGCGCTGATTCTAAGGAAGGAAGGCTGCCGGTTAGTACCAGGGCACGTCCGAGGGTGAGTATAGCAATATTTTTTATTTTAATTCTTTATTTTACATATGGATCCCAGGGCCTGAATGAGAGTTTCCTCTCCTTCAGACCCTGGGAACCATTGGAAACCCAATGCACTGCTTTGGGTTTCGTGTTTCAGCCGACCCCGACCCCGACTTTTCTATAGGATCGGCCGATTTCACTCGACAGTCGGGTTTCGTGAAACCCGAACCGATCCTATAAAAGTAAAAGTCGCTCAACCCTAACCTCCAAATATAAACATAGATTAGTCCTTCTGATTCACTATGTCATGTACATGTGCAGGACATTGCAGAAGCTTAGGTATCCATAGTTACAACACTAACAGCTAACTAACTGCCATTATATGAGTGGTCGTAACCATGGATACTGTAATGCTCTGAGCATGAAAGCGACAACGCAAATCAGAAGATCTATACAACATTTCTAATTGGAGGTATTTGCTAATATTATTATTTCATCTACTACATGTTGGGATAGGATCTTGGAGATTGGAATACCCTTTTAGGCTATGTGCACATGTTGCGGATTTCCTGCGGATTCGCAGCAGATTTTTCCGCGCAGAAACGCTGCAGACCCGCACTGTGATGTACAGTACAACGTTATTCAATGGGATAAAAAAAAGCTGTGCAGATGGTGCGGAAAAATCAGTGCGGAATTGCTGTGGATTTCAAAGAAGTGCATGTCACTTCTTTTGTGCCGATCTGCAGCGTTTCTGCACCGCTCCATGATAAAAATCCGCAGTGGCAAAAACCACAGAAAATCTGCACAAAATCCGCATAAAAACCGCGGAAAATCCGGAGCTGCGGATTCTGCCAGGAGATCCGGATTTTGTGCAGAAAATTCTGCACCTCTTCTCCTACGTGTGCACATAGCCTTAAACTTTCCCTTTATGGGATTTTTTTTGACTAAACACCCAACAATAACAACAAGATACTAAACCACAAAATGTTATTCAAATTATAGGAATTAATCAACAAAATTGTAGATCAAACAATGCATGGTTATACAAACTGGTGATGGTCATTATCTCAAACACTTGTTTGTCGTGCTTACTGAGGAGTCTTCTGCCATTTTGATAGACATTGAAACCATTGGGCTTTACAATTGCATGTCAGCAATTTGATTAATTGCAGTGTTGCCCTTTACATTTCTCAGACATTGAAGCAATGGATGGTTTCATAATTTGACATGTTTGATCCGTCTTAGAGTAAGCTAACAAGATAGCATAGAGACTTGGCATTATCTTTCAGTCTATCAAGATTGAAAGTGCCTAGTCTAGAAGTATAAAGGTTACGCTATACAGAGACAGAACATAGGGACAGACTTGTCAGTTCGTCTCTTATAAAAGTCTTGTCCATGCTTGTGTTGCAGCCCTATGATTCTATTTTCCTTCAAAGTCTCTGAGATAAGGAATTGTTTTGAACTATGTGGCAAAAGAGATTACAATCAGATTTGGCTTCTTGCGTTCAATTAGGTTTAAACTTTAGAGCGTAGTTTGAGAATTCTGATGATCATAGGCAAAAATAATAATGTTCACACTCTAATATATTGATTTATTGAGCAAACTGCAACATGCAGCCATAGTAATATTATATTTAATAATCTATACAGTTATATGAATATGTTAAGTATATTAACCCCTGAAGATAAGCAGAAAATGGTAATGACTACTAAAACTTAAGGTACCGTCACACTAGACGATATCGCTAGCGATCCGTGACGTTGCAGCGTCCTCGCTAGCGATATCGTCCAGTGTGACAGGCAGCAGCGATCAGGCCCCTGCTGTGCTGTCGCTGGTCGGGGAAGAAAGTCCAGAACTTTATTTGGTCGCTGGACTCCCCGTAGACATCGCTGAATTGGCGTGTGTGACACCGATTCAGCGATGTCTTCACTGGTAACCAGGGTAAACATCGGGTAACTAAGCGCAGGGCCGTGCTTGGTAACCCGATGTTTACCCTGGTTACCATCCTAAAAGTAAAAAAAAACAACCACTACATACTTACCTACCGCTGTCTGTCCTCCAGCGCTGTGCGCTGCAATCCTCCTGTGCTGGCTGTGAGCGTCGGTCAGCCGGAAAGCAGAGCGGTGACGTCACCGCTCTGCTTTCCGGCCGCTGTGCTCACACAGCCAGTACAGGAGGAGAGCAGAGCACAGCGCTGGAGGACAGACAGCGGTAGGTAAGTATGTACTGTTTGTTTTTTTTTACTTTTAGGATGGTAACCAGGGTAAACATCGGGTTACTAAGCGCGGCCCTGCGCTTAGTTACCCGATGTTTACCCTGGTTACCGGCATCGTTGGTCGCTGGAGAGCGGTCTGTGTGACAGCTCTCCAGCGACCAAACAGCGACGCTGCAGCGATCCGGATCGTTGTCGGTATCGCTGCAGCGTCGCTTAATGTGAAGGGGCCTTTACACACTGAGGGAGTAGTTCTAAATGAAAGAGGAAGAGAGGAATGGAGTGAAGTTTTGAAGTATTGAACTTTTTTAAAAATTTATAAAAAGTATATATATTATTTTTGTTATTCTTTAGTACAAAGCTATGCAAAAAATGAGGAGATTAGGTTTATTAAGGAGGGGATGACTGCAGATGTAAGAGCTCAACACTGTTAATCAAATATCTTATATGCGGGAATATTCTATTTTGCATATCAAAATTCTCCCTCTTACATCATGCGGTTTTGGTAGACTACTTGAAGTTCAGGTCACTTCTTGAGTTAAATGAAGTCTTTAAACTCAACTCTAATACCTATTCATTTGGTATAAATAATAATAAATAATCCCTTTTTTGTGGATTTTCTGAACTTCATAGAATGACAAAATCTCGAAAAGGGGTAAGATTAAAATTTGTAAAAGCAAGTTTCTTATATGTTGCAGGAGCCAGCATTAAAGCTGGTCATGAAAACTTTTTTAAACTTTTGTCATTTTTTTGTATTATTCTTTTTTTCAATGTGCAAACTACCTCTCACCTCTCTGGTTTACACTTTTATGACCTAATATGATAATTTAAATAGTCTGCATCACACCCCTAAATTTTTGGCAGCTTTCAGTAACACATTCTTAAGAAAAAGGTTTCGGAAACAAGCTTGTGGTTTTAGTGCAGTGATTTTGTGGTCCAGATATGTTAATTATATTTTGTTGATATGGCAGGGATTCACATCATCATTGGATGCTTTCTTTTGGAAATTATATAATAAGGATGTTAACATAAAATTGACCATAAAGTACAGAAATGAAGACCTGCATTTTTAGACATACTGAGAAAAATTCTGCTTCCTAACAACAGATATATTCCAAAAAGCTACGGTCACCAACACATTGTTACACACAACATCTTTTCACCATCCCCAAACAAAATGAGTCCTTCTGTTGAGACATTTTTTGTGTATGAAATAATTTGCTCCAATAATGGGTGCTTAGTACAACAGTTTAAGATCTTGACTGAGGCAAAGATGGTATGGTCATAAGGTGACATGAGATTCATATAGAAGAGCCAATCATTCATCAAGATATCAAATATTGTCAGGTAGGAAAGAAATATACACAATGAGCAACAAGCAGACATGACTAGTTTTCTAGAAAACCTTGTCCAGTAATATTGACAGTTGGAGTTTTGGCTTAATGCCTCTCATAAAATCCCTCTATAGGAGAAAATCCCAAAGTCTTAAAGGCCCCTTGACAAAGAGTCGCTATGTCCCTCCACCTTTACCATTTAGGATAAGATGTCTTAGATGGGGATTGTTTTGCATTCAAACTTATGGGAACGATAACACATTTCAAAGACTTTACAAAGTAAAAGAATTTGCAAGACAGAAATATAAATGTATCGAGTTCCCACCGCTGTTCAGGGGGGATTTCAAACCATCTCCACTGCGGTCTCCCATTCTTCTCCAGCCACAGTGGAACTTGCTCAGCAGAGACGTCGATCCCAGCGTCTGGCTCAAGCAGATACTGTGCAGCTGATTACACATGATGAGAGCATTATACTGCCTCTGTACAAATCCCTAGTTAGACCGCACATGGAGTACTGTGTCCAGTTTTGGGCACCGGTGCTCAGGAAGGATATAATGGAACTAGAGAGAGTACAAAGGAGGGCAACAAAATTAATAAAGGGGATGGGAGAACTACAATACCCAGATAGATTAGCGAAATTAGGATTATTTAGTCTAGAAAAAAGACGACTGAGGGGCGATCTAATAACCATGTATAAGTATATAAGGGGACAATACAAATATCTCGCTGAGGATCTGTTTATACCAAGGAAGGTGACGGGCACAAGGGGGCATTCTTTGCGTCTGGAGGAGAGAAGGTTTTTCCACCAACATAGAAGAGGATTCTTTACTGTTAGGGCAGTGAGAATCTGGAATTGCTTGCCTGAGGAGGTGGTGATGGCGAACTCAGTCGAGGGGTTCAAGAGAGGCCTGGATGTCTTCCTGGAGCAGAACAATATTGTATCATACAATTATTAGGTTCTGTAGAAGGACGTAGATCTGGGTATTTATTATGATGGAATATAGGCTGAACTGGATGGACAAATGTCTTTTTTCGGCCTTACTAACTATGTTACTATGTTACTGCTGCCTTTCCAGGCTCTGCCCTTATAGCCAGTGCTGACCAGCAGCGAGCAGGCCTTTCTGGGACTAAGTGCCACTTTTCTCATGCTGAGCATGCCCACGGGACAAACTCCCATTGGACGTCGAGGGGGGTCACATGTTCAGGACCTGTTGCAGTTCCTATTGGACCATCTGGAAGGTCCCGCTCTGCTACTGCTATAAAAGCTTTGCATTGCTGCTCGGCCATGCGCTAGTATAAACTAGTATAGTGCTATCTGCAGTGCGCTATCAGTGCGCTCATCTGACAACCGTCAGTTTAGGGTGGGAATTCCCGCTTAAACTGTGCATCTGACTCAGGGCGTCCTCAGGCGCAGGCTCAAAAGCCACCATGGATCAGAGCCAGTTCAATCACCAGATTAGGGGGGGTGATTCTTAGGGATCCCACTAGTGTCTTATAGCTGCATCTTGTGACTGCTCACATTGTGCAGAGTATTGTGAACTCTGTGAAGCAACAGAGTTCGTTACCATTTCACACGGGGTAAAGTCTAACCCACGTGTAAGCTAAGTGTCCATCCGCCATTACATAGCAGCAGGTACCATATCTGCTCAGTGGACCGCGGGCTGGAAACGCACCTCGTATCAATCTCTTTATTATTTGGTGCGTTACGCTAGCCCTAACGTTATGTAAGCTGCTCTTGCAAGAAAAGAAATGTAGGAATGACTATTAGGCAACTAAAATTTTGAGTCTATACAAGTCACAAACGTTTAGGAAAATTATCCCAAGACATTTTAAAGAATACCATAATTACAATTCTAGTGTATTTAAAGAATAAAAGGATTGATAGGGTTCAACTGAAACAAAATGGATCATAGTACTTGACACGGTATAAAAAAATGGACAATTCCCAATTTGTCGAATCTTGCGTATGCTGAGTTCTTAATCAAATCTTGACATGTATATGTATGGCCTTATACAGTATGTGCCCCTATGTACAGTAATTCTATTTAACTTTCATGCTCTTTGATTGTCATGAAACAAAGGCTTTTCTTATTTATGTGCAGCTTGTATGCTAATTTTTGTTATTTTGTTGTATAGTAATTTTAGGTATTTTTAGCATTTTAGTTCTTTAACCCCTTCCCGACCTTTGACGCCACGTAGGCGTCATGAAAGTCGGTGCCAATCCGACCCATGATGCCTATGTGGAGTCATGGAAAGATCGCGTCCCTGCAGATCGGGTGAAAGGGTTAACTCCCATTTCACCCGATCTGCAGGGACAAGGGGAGTGGTAGTTTAGCCCAGGGGGGTGGCTTCACCCCCCCGTGGCTACGATCGCTCTGATTGGCTGTTGAAAGTGAAACTGCCAATCAGAGCGATTTGTAATATTTCACCTATTATAACTGGTGAAATATTACAATCCAGCCATGGCCGATGCTGCAATATCATCGGCCATGGCTGGAAACACTAATGTGCCCCCACCCCACCCCACCGATTGCCCCCCCAGCCCCCCGATCTGTCCGGTACACTGTACTGGCTCCCCGCCGTCCTGTGCTCCGCTCCCCCGTGCTCTTGTCCGCTCCCCCGTGCTCCAATCACCCTCCCCGTGCTCCAACCACCCCCCCTGCATTCCGATCCACCCCCCCCGTGCTCCGTTACACCCCCCGTGCTCCGTTACACCGCCCCCGTGCTCCGTTCCACCCCCCCGTGCTCCGTTCCACCCCTCCCGTGCTCCGATTCACCCCCCTATGCTCCGATCCCCCCCCCGTGCTCCCCCCCACCCCGTCATACTTACCGATCCTGCCGGGGTCCGTCCGTCTTCTCCCCGGGCGCCGCCATCTTCCAAAATGGCGGGCGCATGCGCAGTACGCCCGCCGAATCTGCCGGCCGGCAGATTCGTTCCAAAGTGCATTTTGATCACTGAGATAGATTATATCTCAGTGATCAAAATAAAAAAAATAATAATTGACCCCCCCCTTTGTCACCCCCATAGGTAGGGACAATAAAAAAATAAAGAATATTTTTCCGCTAATGTTAGAATAGGGATAGGGTTAGGGTTAGGGGTAGGGTTAGGGCTAGGGTTAGGGTTAGGGTTAGGGCTAGGGTTAGGGCTAGGGTTAGGGCTATGGTTAGGGTTAGGGTTAGGGCTAGGGTTAGGGTTAGGGTTAGGGCTAGGGTTAGGGTTAGGGCTAGGGTTAGGGTTTCGGTATGTGCACACGTATTCTGGTCCTCTGCGGATTTTTCCGCTGCGGATTTGATAAATCCGCAGTGCTAATCCGCTGCAAATTTATGGCAGATTTACCGCGTTTTTTCTGCGCATTTCACTGCGGTTTTACAATTGCGATTTTCTATTTGAGCAGTTGTAAAACCGCTGCGGAATCCGCACAAAGAAGTGACATGCTGCGGAATGTAAACCTCTGCATTTCCGTGCAGTTTTTCCGCAGCATGTGTACAGCGATTTTTGTTTACCATATGTTTACATTGAACTGTAAACTCATGGGAAACTGCTGTGGATCCACAGCGTTTTCCGCAGCATGTGCACATACCTTTAGAATTAGGCTATGTGCACACGGTGCGGATTTGGCTGCGCAGCAGTGTTCCATCAGGTTTACAGTACCATGTAAACATATGGAAACCAAATCCGCTGTGCCCATGGTGCGGAAAATACCGTGCGGAAACGCTGCGTTGTTTTTTTTTACGCAGCATGTCAATTCTTTGTGCGGATTCCGCAGCGTTTTACACCTGTTCCTCAATAGGAATCCGCAGGTGAAATCCGCAAAAAAAACACTGGAAATCCGCGGAAAATCCGCAGGTAAAACGCAGTGCCTTTTACCCGCGGATTTTTCAAAAATGATGCTGAAAAATCTCACACGAATCTGCAACGTGGGCACATAGCCTTAGGGTTAGGGTTGGAATTAGGGTTGTGGTTAGGGTTAGGGGTGTGTTGGGGTTAGGGTTGGAATTAGGGTTATGGCTACAGTTGGGATTAGAGTTAGGGGTGTGTTGGGGTTAGTGTTGGAGGTAGAATTGAGGGGTTACCACTGTTTAGGCACATCAGGGGTCTCCAAACGCAACATGGCGCCACTAGGGTTGAGCGAAACGGGTCGTTCATTTTCAAAAGTCGCCGACTTTTGGCAAAGTCGGGTTTCATGAAACCCGATCCGACCCCTGTGCGGGGTCGGCCATGCGGTACGCGACTTTCGCGCCAAAGTCGCGTTTCAATGACGCGAAAAGCGCCATTTCTCAGCCAATGAAGGTAAACGCAGAGTGTGGGCAGCGTGATGACATAGGTCCTGGTCCCCACCATCTTAGAGAAGGGCATTGCAGTGATTGGCTTGCTGTCTGCGGCGTCACAGGGGCTATAAAGGGGCGTTTCCGCCGACCGCCATGTTACTACTGCTGATCTGAGCTTAGGGAGAGGTTGCTGCCACTTCGTCAGAAGCAGGGATAACGTTAGGCAGGGTCCATTAACCACCAAACCGCTTCTGCTGTAGCGATTTCCACTGTCCAACACCACCTTCGGTGTGCAGGGACAGTGGAAGCTACATTTTTTTTTTTTTCCTCAGCGCTGTAGCTCATTGGGCTGCCCTAGAAGGCTCCCTGATAGCTGCATTGCTGTGTGTACGCCGCTGTGCAAACCAACTGCTTTTTTCAAAGCACAAATCCTCTTGTTCCTTCCTTTCTGCACAGCTATCTTGTTTGTTTGTCCACACTTTTTATTTAATTTGTGCATCAGTCCACTCCTTATTGCTGCCTGCCATACCTGGCTGAGATTACTGCAGGGAGATAGTAATTGAAGGACAGTTCCTTTTTTTTTTTTTTTTTTTTTTTGTGGGAGATTAAGATTGGCATTTCTGCTAGAGTGCCATCCCTGTCTGTGCCATCTCTCACTCAGTGGGCCATAGAAAGCCTATTTATTTTTTTGCTTGATTTGGGTTCCAAAATCTACCTGAAAAAATCACTACATCAATCAGTGGGAGAAAAATATTGGCCTCAGGGCTTGTGTGCCACTCCTGACTCCTGTGTGCATCATCACTCACTCAGTGGGCCATAGAAAGCCTATTTTTTTTTTTTTGCTTTATTTGGGTTCTAAATTCTACCTGAAAAAATCAATAAATCAATCAGTGGGAGATTAATATTGGCCTTTGGGCTTGTGTGCCAGTCCTAAGCGTGCCATCTCTCTCTCTCAGATAGTGGGCCATAGAAAGCCTATTTATTATTTATTTTATTGGGTTTATAAATTTTCCCTGAAAAAAAAAAAAAAAAAAGTGGGAGATTAATATTGGCCTCTGGGCTTGTGTGCCAGTCCTGAGCGTGCCATCTCTCTCACAAATAGTGGGCCATAGAAAGCCTATTTATTTATTTTTTTTTGGTTTTATAAATTCTCCCTGAAAAAAAAAAGGGAGATTAATATTGGCCTTTGGGCTTGTGTGCCAGTCCTAAGCGTGCCATCTCTCTCTCTCAGATAGTGGGCCATAGAAAGCCTATTTATTATTTATTTTATTGGGTTTATAAATTTTCCCTGAAAAAAAAAAAAGTGGGAGATTAATATTGGCCTCTGGGCTTGTGGGCCAGTCCTGAGCGTGCCATCTCTCTCACAAATAGTGGGCCATAGAAAGCCTATTTATTTTTTTGGTTGATTTGGGTTCTAAATCCTACCTGAAAAAATCAATAAATCAATCAGTGGGAGATAAATATTGGCCTCTGGGCTTGTGTGCCACTCCTGACTCCTGTGTGCGTCATCTCTCACTCAGTGGGCCATAGAAAGCCTATTTTTTGTTTTATTTGTTTTCTAAATTCTCCCTGAAAAAATCATTTTATTTTATTTGGTTTCTAAATTCTTCCTGAAAAAATCATTTTTTTTTTATTTTTTTTTTTCTAAAGTCTCCCTAAAAAAAAAAAAAAAAAAATCAGTGGGAGATTAATATTGCCCTTTCTGCTTGTGTGCCAGTCTTGACTCCTGGGTGTGCCATCTCTCTCTCTCTCTCCAATTGTGGGCCATAGAAAGCCTATTATTTTTTTAGCTTGATTTGGGTTCCAAAATCTACCTGAAAAAATCACTACATCAATCATTGGGAGAACAATATTGGCCTCTGGGCTTGTGTGCCACTCCTGACTCCTGTGTGCGTCATCTCTCACTCAGTGGGCCATAGAAAGCCTATTTTTTGTTTTATTTGTTTTCTAAATTCTCCCTGAAAAAATCATTTTATTTTATTTGGTTTCTAAATTCTTCCTGAAAAAATCATTTTTTTTAATTATTTTTTTTTCTAAAGTCTCCCTGAAAAAAAAAAATAAATAAAATCAGTGGGAGATTAATATTGCCCTTTCTGCTTGTGTGCCAGTCTTGACTCCTGGGTGTGCCATCTCTCTCTCTCTCTCCAATTGTGGGCCATAGAAAGCCTATTATTTTTTTTAGCTTGATTTGGGTTCCAAAATCTACCTAAAAAAATCACTACATCAATCATTGGGAGAACAATATTGGCCTCTGGGCTTGTGTGCCACTCCTGACTCCTGTGTGCGTCATCTCTCACTCAGTGGGCCATAGAAAGCCTATTTTTTGTTTTATTTGTTTTCTAAATTCTCCCTGAAAAAATCATTTTATTTTATTTGGTTTCTAAATTCTTCCTGAAAAAATCAATTTTTTTTATTATTTTTTTTTTCTAAAGTCTCCCTGAAAAAAAAAAAAAATCAAATCAGTGGGAGATTAATATTGCCCTTTCTGCTTGTGTGCCAGTCTTGACTCCTGGGTGTGCCATCTCTATCTCTCTCTCCAATTGTGGGCCATAGAAAGCCTACTATTTTTTTAGCTTGATTTGGGTTCCAAAATCTACCTGAAATTATCACTACATCAATCATTGGGAGAACAATATTGGCCTCTGGGCTTGTGTGCCACTCCTGAATCCTGTGTGCGTCATCTCTCACTCAGTGGGCCATAGAAAGCCTATTTTTTGTTTTATTTGTTTTCTAAATTCTCCCTGAAAAAATCATTTTATTTTATTTGGTTTCTAAATTCTTCCTGAAAAAATCATTTTTTTTATTATTTTTTTTTTCTAAAGTCTCCCTGAAAAAAAATAAATAAATAAAAAAAAACAGTGGGAGATTAATATTTACATTTGCGCTTCAGTGACAGTCCTGCGTGTGTGGCATCTCTCTCATTTGGTGCCACCAAAAACAGAGTGTGTAACATTGTGCCTGATTTTCATTGTGGTCTCACCCACCTGTAAAGGGGTAGCTAAATCATACTGAAGTTATAGCTCACCGTGTAAGTTGTGTGACAGCAACAAGTACCGTTAGTTTGGTTACGTTTTTAAAACAATGAGGAAGTCTGGTGGAAGAGGTCGTGGCCGGGGGCGTTCATTGTCAGCTGGTAATTGGCTTATCTTGCTGACTCAGCCTCTAGCTCTTTTGCCTCCTCTCGTGAAACTGGTAAAAGTAAAAGCAGCGCGTCGTTAGTGGATGTTCACGGTCAGGGACAAGTCGCTTCCTTGTCCTCTTCAGCAAAAACAACAACAGAGAAGAATGCAGCAGGCGACACAACGGGCTACTCCATGGAGCTCTTTACACATACCGTCCCTGGCTTAGAAAGTGAAGCAGTTAACAGTCCATGCCCATTACAAGTTGAATCTGACATGGAGTGCACTGATGCACAGCCACAGCCAGACTACTATGCTGGTCCTTTGACTCAGACCACAACATTGCCCTCGCAGGGTAATGATCAAGAATCAGACCCTGATGAGACTATGTTGCCCCATCACGAACGCTATACCACCGACCGCCACGGTGACACAGACGAAGTTGCACACGAGCTACAAGAAGAGGTAATAGATGACCCAGTTCTTGACCCCGATTGGCAGCCATTGGGGGAACAGGGTGCAGGCGGCAGCAGTTCTGAAGCGGAGGAGGAGGGGCCGCAGCAGGCATCAACATCGCAACAGGTTCCATCTGCCGGGCCCGTATCTTGCCCAAAACACGTGGCAAAGCCAAAACCTGTTGGAGGACAGCGTGGCCATCCGGTTAAAGCTCAGTCTGCAATGCCTGAAAAGGTATCCAATGCTAGAAAGAGTGCAGTCTGGCATTTTTTTAAACAACATCCAATTGATCAGCGCAAAGTCATCTGTCAAAAATGTTCAACTACCTTAAGCAGAGGGCAGAATCTGAAAAGTCTCAATACAAGTTGCATGCATAGACATTTAACCACCATGCATTTGCAAGCTTGGACTAACTACCAAACGTCCCTTAAGGTTGTAGCACCCTCGGCCAATGAAGCTAGTCATCAACGCAACATCCCTTCCGGCAGTGTAGGGCCACCATTTTCCGCACCACCTGCAGTATCTGTGCAGGTTTCTTTGCCAGGCCAAAGCAGTCAGGGTCAGGGAATCACCAGTTTCGTAGTAGGAAACACTGCATCTAGGGCACCGGCGGCAACAATACCATCTCCCAACGTCTCTCAGTCTGCCATGTCCAGCGGCACCCCCGCTAGTTCCACGATCTCCAGCTCTCCAGTCCAGCTCACCCTACATGAGACTATGGTTAGAAAAAGGAAGTACTTAGCCTCGCATCCGCGTACACAGGGTTTGAACGCCCACATAGCTAGACTAATCTCGTTAGAGATGATGCCCTACCGGTTAGTTGAAAGTGAAGCTTTCAAAGCCCTGATGGACTACGCTGTACCACGCTACGAGCTACCCAGTCGACACTTTTTTTCCAGAAAAGCCATCCCAGCCCTCCACCAGCATGTTAAAGAGCGCATCGTCCATGCACTCAGGCAATCTGTGAGCACAAAGGTGCACCTGACAACAGATGCATGGACCAGTAGGCACGGCTAGGGACGTTACGTGTCCATCACGGCACACTGGGTGAATGTTGTGGATGCAGGGTCCTCAGGGGACAGCAAGTTTGGGACAGTTCTGCCTAGCCCATGGTCTAGGAAACAGTTGGCTGTAGCCGTTCGCACCCCCTCCTCCTCCTCCTCGTCCTCCTGCAGAAGCGAGAGCTCGTCCACAGACCGCAGTCGCACAACTACTCCATCCGCAGCTGCCACTGTTGCACACCAGGTCTCCCATTATGGGGCAGCTACTGGCAAACGTCAGCAGGCTGTATTGGCTATGAAGTGTTTGGGCGACAACAGACACACCGCGGAAGTTCTGTCCGAGTTCTTGCAGAAAGAAACGCAGTCGTGGCTGGGCACTGTAGATCTTGAGGCAGGCAAGGTAGTGAGTGATAACGGAAGGAATTTCATGGCTGCCATCTCCCTTTCCCAACTGAAACACATTCCTTGCCTGGCTCACACCTTAAACCTGGTGGTGCAGTGCTTCCTGAAAAGTTATCCGGGGTTATCCAACCTGCTCCTCAAAGTGCGTGGACTTTGCTCACATATCCGCCGTTCGCCCGTACACTCCAGCCGTATGCAGACCTATCAGCGTTCTTTGAACCTTCCCCAGCATCGCCTAATCATAGACGTTGCAACAAGGTGGAACTCAACACTGCACATGCTTCAGAGACTGTGCGAACAGAGGCGGGCTGTTATGTTTTTGTGGGAGGATACACATACACGGGCAGGCAGTAGGATGGCAGACATGGAGTTGTCAGGTGTGCAGTGGTCGAAGATTCAAGACATGTGTCAAGTCCTTCAGTGTTTTGAGGAATGCACACGGCTGGTTAGTGCAGACAACGCCATAATAAGCATGAGCATCCCCCTAATGCGTCTGCTGATGCAAAGTTTGACGCACATAAAGGATCAGGCGTCTGCAGCTGAGGAAGAGGAAAGCCTTGATGACAGTCAGCCATTGTCTGGCCAGGGCAGTGTACAGGACGAGGTAGCGGGCGAAGAGGAGGAGGAGGACGAGGAGGATGATGGGGATGATTACATTTTTAATTAGGAAGCTTTTCCGGGGCCACTGGAAATTGGTGGCGCGGCAAGGCCGGGTTCTGGTTTTTTGAGGGACACAAGTGACGTGGATTTGCCTGAAACTGCCCCTCAACCAAGCACAACCGCAGATTTGAGAACTGGAACTTTGGCCCACATGGCGGAGTATGCCTTACATATCATCAAAAGGGACACACGCATTACTAAAATGATGAACGATGACGATTACTGGTTGGCCTGCCTCCTTGATCCTCACTATAAAGGCAAATTGCAAAATATAATGCCACATGAGAACTTGGAACTAATATTAGCAACCAAACAATCAACTCTTGTTGACCGTTTGCTTCTGGCATTCCCTGCACACAGCGCCCGTGATCGTTCTCACACGAGCTGCAGGGGCCAGCAGACCAGAGGTGTTAAAGGGGCAGAAATCAGAAGTGGCGTTGGCCAGAGGGGTTTTCTGACCAGGTTGTGGAGTGATTTTGCTATGACCGCAGACAGGACAGGTACTGCAGCATCAATTCAAAGTGACAGGAGACAACATTTGTCCAGTATGGTTACAAACTATTTTTCATCCCTTATCGACGTTCTCCCTCAACCGTCATTCCCATTTGATTACTGGGCATCCGAATTAGACACCTGGCCAGAATTGGCAGAATATGCATTGCAGGAGCTTGCTTGCCCGGCAGCTAGTGTCCTATCAGAAAGAGTATTCAGTGCTGCAGGTTCAATACTAACAGAAAAAAGGACTCGTCTGGCTACCCAAAATGTAGATGATCTAACCTTCATTAAAATGAACCACAACTGGATTTCGAAATCTTTTGCCCCACCTTGCCTGGCTGACACCTAGTTTTCCTATGAAAAGGTCTTGCCTGTGGACTATTCTGAATGACTTTTCCAATCTCGTAATTTTCTGCACCTGATTGTCCAGCATACGACATGTTTACACCTCACTAAATGGCCAAACTCCCCACACGGGGCCGTGGTATCGCCACTTGGCGACAGCACCCGTGAGAGTGCTGTTTGTCTGAAGAGGTGGGTGTGCCCGCTTTTGGTCGACAGCACTGCCACTGGGTCCCTCATAGTACAATAAAGTGTCTCTGGCGGTGGTGGTGCGCACCCAACGTCAGACACACCGTTGTAATATGAGGGGCCCTGGGCCTGTACCGCCGGCCACAAGACAGTTCCCCCCCCCAGCTCAAACAGTGCTCTACCACTTGCAAAATTATCTCTCACAGCTCCACCAATGTTTAGTCTATGCGCTGACATCATTCAATGCCTGGCACTGACAATACCATTGTATTGACATTTTTGTTATGTTAGGCCTTCGATGCCTGTCTGCGGTCACTCCTTCCACTAGGCCTCCACTGACCACACCACTGCTGCCCGTGTACCCCTGGAACCAATTTTAAATTGCCTACAGCCATGTGTTATTATGTTAGGCCTTCGATGCCTGTCTGCGGTCACTCCTTCCACTAGGCCTCCACTGACCACACCACTGCTGCCCGTGTACCCACGGAACCAATTTTAAATTGCCTACAGCCATGTGTTATTATGTTAGGCCTTCGATGCCTGTTTGCGGTCACTCCTTCCACTAGGCCTCCACTGACCACACCACTGCTGCCCGTGTACCCCTGGAACCAATTTTAAATTGCCTACAGCCATGTGTTATTATGTTAGGCCTTCGATGCCTGTTTGCGGTCACTCCTTCCACAAGGCCTCCACTGACCACACCACTGCTGCCCGTGTACCCACGGAACCAATTTAAAATTGCCTACAGCCATGTGTTATTATGTTAGGCCTTCGATGCCTGTCTGCGGTCACTCCTTCCACTAGGCCTCCACTGACCACACCACTGCTGCCCGTGTACCCCTGGAACCAATTTAAAATTGCCTACAGCCAGCCCAATTTTTTTATTTTAGGCCTTCGATGCCTGTCTGCGGTCCGTTCTTTCTACTACTACTACACTGACCAGGCCACTGCTGCCCGTGTTCCCCTGGAACCAATTTAAAATTGCCTACAGCCATGTGTTATTATGTTAGGCCTTCAATGCCTGTTTGCGGTCACTCCTTCCACTAGGCCTCCACTGACCACACCACTGCTGCCCGTGTACCCACGGAACCAATTTTAAATTGCCTACAGCCATGTGTTATTATGTTAGGCCTTCGATGCCTGTTTGCGGTCACTCCTTCCACTAGGCCTCCACTGACCACACCACTGCTGCCCGTGTACCCCTGGAACCAATTTTAAATTGCCTACAGCCATGTGTTATTATGTTAGGCCTTCGATGCCTGTTTGCGGTCACTCCTTCCACTAGGCCTCCACTGACCACACCACTGCTGCCCGTGTACCCACGGAACCAATTTTAAATTGCCTACAGCCATGTGTTATTATGTTAGTCCTTCGATGCCTGTCTGCGGTCACTCCTTCCACTAGGCCTCCACTGACCACACCACTGCTGCCCGTGTACCCCTGGAACCAATTTAAAATTGCCTACAGCCAGCCCAATTTTTTTATTTTAGGCCTTCGATGCCAGTCTGTGGTCCGTTCTTTCTACTACTACTACACTGACCAGGCCACTGCTGCCCGTGTTCCCCTGGAACCAATTTAAAATTGCCAACAGCCATGTGTTATTATGTTAGGCCTTCGATGCCTGTCTGCGGTCACTCCTTCCACTAGGCCTCCACTGACCACACCACTGCTGTTCAAGCTACCCAGTTGACATTTCTTTTGCGAGAAAAGCCATCCCAGCCCTCCAGCGGCATGAAAAAGTCTGCATTGTCATAGCACTCAGGCAATCAAACAGTAGAAAGGTGCACCTGACAAGAGACGCATGGACCAGTAGGCATGTCCACAAAAAGTTACGTGTCCATTACGGCGCACTGGGTTAATGTGTTGGATGCATGGTCCACAGGGGACAGCCTACAAAGTCTGTCTGCAGTCCCTAATTCCAATTTTCCTCCGCTGACCACACCACTGCTGCCCGTGTACCCCTGGAACCAATTTTACAGTGTCTACAGCCTAATTTTGTTATGTTAGGCCTACTACGCCTGTCTGCGGTCCCTCCTTCCAATACTCGTCCACTGACCACACCACTGCTGCCCGTGGACCCCTGGAACCTATTTTTAATTGCATAGAGCATCCTTTTTTTAATAGTAGGCGTACAAAGTCTGTCTGCGGTCCACTATTGAAATTGTCCTCCACTGCCCAGAGCACTGCTGCTTGTGTACCCCTGTAACTTTTTTAAGCTGCAGTGAGCCACATTTTTGGTTTAAGTCCTACTACCTGTGTCTGTCTGCGCCACTCAATTCAGCTGTGTTCCTTTGAAAAAAGCTGAGCGTCAATAGTCTTGTTTTCAGCCTCTAGGAATTTTAAAACTGCATTGGGGGTACAACTTTGGTAGGGCCTACTAACGGTGTCTGCCTCCCCAAGGTGTGCCCCAGGTTTCCTCGCTATTGCTTCGATCTTAATGCTCTCGTTTAGTAGTTGTTGGAAACTACACTGCATTAGGCCTACAAATTGGGTATAGGGTGTAGAGAGATGGTGTGTTCCACTCCAAGGTGTTCCCCAGGTTTCCTCTCCATTGCTTCGATCTTCATGCTCTCGTTTAGTAGTTGTTGGAAACTACGCTGCATTAGGCCTACAAATTGGGTATGGGGTGTAGAGAGATGGTGTGTTCCACTCCAAGGTGTCCCCAGGTTTCCTCGCCAATGCTTCGATCTTCATGCTCTCGTTTAGTAGTTGTTGGAAACTACACTGCATTAGGCCTACAAATTGGGTATGGGGTGTAGAGAGATGGTGTGTTCCACTCCAAGGTGTTCCCCAGGTTTCCTCTCCATTGCTTCGATCTTCATGCTCTCGTTTAGTAGTTGTTGGAAACTACGCTGCATTAGGCCTACAAATTGGGTATGGGGTGTAGAGAGATGGTGTGTTCCACTCCAAGGTGTTCTCCAGGTTGCCTTTCCTGAGCTTCGATCTTCCGGCTCTCGTTTAGTAGTTGTTGGAAACTACGCTGCATTAGGCCTACAAATTGGGTATGGGGTGTAGAGAGATGGTGTGTTCCACTCCAAGGTGTCCCCAGGTTTCCTCGCCAATGCTTCGATCTTCATGCTCTCGTTTAGTAGTTGTTGGAAACTACGCTGCATTAGGCCTACAAATTGGGTATGGGGTGTAGAGAGATGGTGTGTTCCACTCCAAGGTGTTCCCCAGGTTTCCTCGCCAATGCTTCGATCTTCATGCTCTCGTTTAGTAGTTGTTGGAAACTACACTGCATTAGGCCTACAAATTGGGTATGGGGTGTAGAGAGATGGTGTGTTCCACTCCAAGGTGTTCTCCAGGTTGCCTTTCCTGAACTTCTATCTTCAGGCTCTCATTAAATTGTGGTTAAATGGAACAACTGCATTTGGCGTACTAGTTGGTTTGGGGCCTACTATCGGTGTCTGCCACTCCTTGCAGTTCTCCTGGTTTCCTGTCCTGAAATTCCATTTTCAGGCTCTCGTTAAGTAGTTGTTAATGTTAGACTGCATTTAGCCTACTAGTTGGGTTGGGGCCTACTATCGGTGTCTGCCACTCCTTGCTGTTCTCCTCCACTGAACAAAGCTGTGCCGCCTGTTTACTACGGTTGCCAATTTTGAACTGCATTTCGACTACTTACTGATTTGGGCCTACTCTCTGTGTCAGCCTCTCATTCCAGTTGTCCTCCACTGCAATGCCCCCTGGTTAGTCCTGTGTTACCAATTTTGAACTGCATTTAGCCAACTTTATTCTTTGGGCCTATATCTGTGTTTCCTCCTCATCCCGCCCATTGCCCAGCCAGTGATAGATGAGTCTGCTGGTACATTGACCCATAACGCAAAATTCCCCATGCACGCTACACAGCAAGATTGTGACCCTGCTGAAAGTCAGGTTCCTCTTCCCGCATACCATACCACCTTACACGGGGACAAAGAGGAAGGTGCAGATGAAAGTGCAGGTTCCTTCATCAGGTGGGGGGAGGAATACTAGTTGGCGACGTCACTGGCACAGGGCTTCTCATAGTACGCAAAAGTGTTGCTGCCGGTGGGAGGCGCCCCCACCGTGCAAACACACCGCTGTACTTTGAGGGGCCCTGTGCCAGTGCCAATGCCAACGAGTGGGCCCCCCCTGCTTGCTCAGGATCACAGCACTTGCAAAGTTGAAATACTTACCTCTCCCTGCTCCACTGCCGTGACGTGGTCCAGATTTACTGGGCCCACTAATTACTTGAACCAGCCCTACCCCCCACAACTTTAGCCAAATGACCCCCAATTTCAAATGTCTTCCAATTATTATAAGGTAAATCACGATTGACAAGCTTCTGTAACAAGAATGGATGTTTTTGCCATTAAAATGGGCAGTGTAGGTGTTTTCCTGGCCTCCACTCACTGCCGACTATGCTCCCCCATTGACTTGCATTGGGTTTCGTGTTCCGGGCGATACCTGACTTTTCGCCATAATCGGCCGATTCCACTCGACTCGACTTCTAAGATAGTCGGGTTTCGCGAAACACGACTCGACTCTAAAAAGGTCAAGGTCGCTCAACCCTAGGCGCCACCATTGATTCCAGCCAATCTTGTATTCAAAAAGTCAAATGGTGCTCCCTCACTTCCGAGCCCCGACGTGTGCCCAAACAGTGGTTTACCCCCACATATGGGGTACCTGCATACTCAGGACAAACTGCGCAACAATTACTGGGGTTGAATTTCTCCTGTTACCCTTGTGAAAATAAAAAAATGCTTGCTAAAACATCATTTTTGAGGAAAGAAAAATGATTTTTTATTTTCACGACTCTGCGTTGTAAACGTCTGTGAAGCATTTGGGGGTTCAAAGTGCTCACCACATATCCAGATAAGTTCCTTTGGGGTCTAGTTTACAAAATGGGGTCATTTGTGGGGGGTTTCTACTGTTTAGGCACACCAGGGGCTCTGCAAATGCAACGTGATGTCCGCAGACCATTCCATTAAAGTCTGCATTTCAAAAGTCACTACTTCCCTTCTGAGCCCCGACGTGTGCCCAAACAGTGGTTTACCCCCACACATGGGGTATCAGCGTACTCAGGACAAACTGGACAACAACTTTTGGGGTCCAATTTCTCCTGTAACCCTTGGGAAAATAAAAAATTCTGGGCTAAATAATTATTTTTGAGGAAAGAAAACGTATTTATTATTTTCACGGCTCTGCATTATAAACTTCTATGAAGCACTTGGGGGTTCAAAGTGCTCACCACACATCTAGATAAGTTCCTTTTGGGGTCTAGTTTAAAAAATGGGGTCACTTGTGGGGGGTTTCTACTGTTTAGCTACATCAGGGGCTCTGCAAACGCAACGTGACGCACGCAGAGCATTCCATCAAAGTCTGCATTTCAAAACGTCACTACTTCAATTCCGGGCCCCGGCATGTGTCCAAACAGTGGTTTACCCCCACATATGGGGTATCAGCGTACTCAGGAGAAACTGGACAACAACTTTTGGGGTCAAATTTCTCCTGATACCCTTGGGAAAATAAAAAATTGCAGGCTAAAAGATCATTTTTGAGAAAATACATTTTTTTTTTCATGGCTCTGCGTTATAAACTTCTGTGAAGCACTTGGGGGTTCAAAGTCCTCACCACACATCTAGATTAGTTCCTTTGGTGGACTAGTTTCCAAAATGGGGTCATTTCTGGGGGATCTCCAATGTTTAGGCACACAGGGGCTCTCCAAACGTGACATGGTGTCCGCTAATGATTGGAGCTAATTTTCCATTTAAAAAGCCAAATGGCGTGCCTTCCCTTCCGGGCCCTGCCGTGCGCCCAAACAGTGGTTTACCCCCACAAATGGGGTATCAGCGTACTCAGGACAAACTGGACAACAACATTTGGGGTCCAATTTCTCCTATTACCCTTGGCAAAATAGGAAATTCCAGGCTAAAAAATCATTTTTGAGGAAAGAAAAATTATTTTTTATTTTCATGGCTCTGCGTTATAAACTTCTGTGAAGCACCTGGGGGTTTAAAGTGCTCAATATGCATCTAGATAAGTTCCTTGGGGGGTCTATATTATAACATATAATATATGTAGTTTTCTTGTGATATGGTACAATGGAGATGAGCAAATTGATCCGTGGAGACGTGGGATTGGAGACAAGTTCTTATATAATACTATTGAAAACATCATAATATTACTGCCATAATTAGAGTAGATACATTGTAGTAGTATCATGACAGGATCATTGATTAGATTGAAAGAAAAGTGCATTCAATTATTGACAAAATGTTATAAATTGCAGTTTTTAACCCCTTCATGACCCAGCCTATTTTGACCTTAAAGACCTTGCCGTTTTTTGCAATTCTGACCAGTGTCCCTTTATGAGGTAATAACTCAGGAACGCTTCAACGGATCCTAGCGGTTCTGAGAATGTTTTTTCGTGACATATTGGGCTTCATGTTAGTGGTAAATTTAGGTAAATAAATTCTGCGTTTATTTGTGATAAAAATGGAAATTTGGCGAAAATTTTGAAAATTTCGCAATTTTCACATTTTGAATTTTTATTCTGTTAAACCAGAGAGTTATGTGACACAAAATAGTTAATAAATAACATTTCCCACATGTTTACTTTACATCAGCACAATTTTGGAAACAATATTTTTTTTTGCTAGGAAGTTATAAGGGTTAAAATTTGACCAGCGATTTTCTCATTTTTACAACGAAATTTACAAAACCATTTTTTTTAGGGACCACCTCACATTTGAAGTCAGTTTGAGGGGTCTATATGGCTGAAAATACCCCAAAGTGACACCATTCTAAAAACTGCACCCCTCAAGGTACTCAAAACCACATTCAAGAAGTTTATTAACCCTTCAGGTGCTTCACAGCAGCAGAAGCAACATGGAAGGAAAAAATGAACATTTAACTTTTTAGTCACAAAAATTATATTTTGGCAACAATTTTTTTATTTTCCCAATGGTAAAAGGAGAAACTGAACCATTAAAGTTGTTGTCCAATTTGTCCTGAGTACGCTGATACCTCACATGTGGGGGTAAACCACTGTTTGGGCGCACGGCAGGGCTTGGAAGGGAAGGAGCGCCATTTGACTTTTTGAATCAAAAATTGGCTCCACTCTTTAGCGGACACCATGTCACGTTTGGAGAGCCCCTGTGTGCCTAAAAATTGGAGCTCCCCCACAAGTGACCCCATTTTGGAAACTAGATGCCCCAAGGAACTAATCTAGATGCATAGTGAGCACTTTGAACCCCCAGGTGCTTCACAAATTGATCCGTAAAAATGAAAAAGTACTTTTTTTTCACAAAAAAATTTTTTAGCCTCAATTTTTTCATTTTCACATGGGCAACAGGATAAAATGGATCCTAAAATTTGTTGGGCAATTTCTCCTGAGTACACTGATACCTCATATGTGGGGGTAAACCACTGTTTGGGCACATGGTAAGGCTCGGAAGGGAAGGAGCGCCATTTGACTTTTTGAATCAAAAATTATCTCCATCGTTAGCGGACACCATGTCGCGTTTGGAGAGCTCCTGTGTGCCTAAACATTGGCGCTCCCCCACAAGTGACCCCATTTTGGAAACTAGACCCCCCAAGGAACTTATTTATATGCCTAGTGAGCACTTTAAACCCTCAGGTGCTTCACAAATTGATCTGTAAAAATGAAAAAGTACTTTTTTTTTCACAAAAAAATTCTTTTCGCCTCAATTTTTTCATTTTCACATGGGCAATAGGATAAAATGGATCATAAAATTTGTTGGGCAATTTCTCCTGAGTACGCCGATACCTCATATGTGGGGGTAAACCACTGTTTGGGCACTCGGCAGGGCTCAGAAGGGAAGGCGCGCCATTTGACTTTTTGAATGGAAAATTAGCTCCAATTGTTAGCGGACACCATGTCGCGTTTGGAGAGCCCCTGTGTGCCTAAACATTGGAGCTCCCCCACAAGAGACCCCATTTTGGAAACTAGACCAAACATATATATGTTATAATATATGTAGTTTTTTTGTGATATGGTACAATAGAGATGAGCAAATTGATCCGTGGAGACGTGGGATTGGAGACAAGTTCTTATATAATACTATTGAAAACATCATAATATTACTGCCATGATTAGAGTAGATACATTGTAGTAGTATCATGACAGGATCATTGATTAGATTGAAAGAAAAGTGCATTCAATTATTGACAAAATGTTATAAATTGCAGTTTTTAACCCCTTCATGACCCCGCCTATTTTGACCTTAAAGACCTTGCCGTTTTTTGCAATTCTGACCAGTGTCCCTTTATGAGGTAATAACTCAGGAACGCTTCAACGGATCCTAGCGGTTCTGAGAATGTTTTTTCGTGACATATTGGGCTTCATGTTAGTGGTAAATTTAGGTCAATAAATTCTGCGTTTATTTGTGTTAATATATATGTTATATGTTATAATATATGTAGTTTTTTTGTGATATGGTACAATAGAGATGAGCAAATTGATCCGTGGAGACGTGGGATTGGAGACAAGTTCTTATATAATACTATTGAAAACATATACATACAGTGGGGCAAAATAGTATTTAGTCAGTCAGCAATAGTGCAAGTTCCACCACTTAAAAAGATGAGCGGCGTCTGTAATTTACATCATAGGTAGACCTCAACTATGGGAGACAAACTGAGTAAAAAAAATCCAGAAAATCACATTGTCTGTTTTTTTAACATTTTATTTGCATATTATGGTGGAAAATAAGTATTTGGTCAGAAACAAAATTTCATCTCAATACTTTGTAATATATCCTTTGTTGGCAATGACAGAGGTCAATCGTTTTCTGTAAGTCTTCACAAGGTTGCCACACACTGTTGTTGGTATGTTGGCCCATTCCTCCATGCAGATCTCCTCTAGAGCAGTGATGTTTTTAGCTTTTCGCTTGGCAACACGGTTTTTCAACTCCCTCCAAAGGTTTTCTATAGGGTTAAGATCTGGAGACTGGCTAGGCCACTCCAGGTCCTTGAAATGCTTCTTACGAAGCCACTCCTTCGTTGCCCTGGCGGTGTGCTTTGGATCATTGTCATGTTGAAAGACCCAGCCACGTTTCATCTTCAATGGCCTTGCTGATGGAAGGAGGTTTGCACTCAAAATCTCACGATACATGGCCCCATTCATTCTTTAATGTACCCGGATCAGTCGTCCTGGCCCCTTTGCATAGAAACAGCCCCAAAGCATGATGTTTCCACCACCATGCTTTACAGTAGGTATGGTGTTTGATGGATGCAACTCAGTATTCTTTTTCCTCCAAACACGACAAGTTGTGTTTCTACCAAACAGTTCCAGTTTGGTTTCATCAGACCATAGGACATTCTCCCAAAACTCCTCTGGATCATCCAAATGCTCTCTAGCAAACTTCAGACGGGCCCGGACATGTACTGGCTTAAGCAGTGGGACACGTCTGGCACTGCAGGATCTGAGTCCATGGTGGTGTAGTGTGTTACTTATGGTAGGCCTTGTTACATTGGTCCCAGCTCTCTGCAGTTCATTCACTAGGTCCCCCCGCGTGGTTCTGGGATTTTTTCCACCATAATATGCAAATAAAATGTTAAAAAAACAGACAATGTGATTTTCTGGATTTTTTTTCTCAGTTTGTCTCCCATAGTTGAGGTCTACTTATGATGTAAATTACAGACGCCTCTCATCTTTTTAAGTGGTGGAACTTGCACTATTGCTGACTGACTAAATACTTCTTTGCCCCACTGTATATATATATATATATAATATATATAATGGGTTTTGCTTGGAAATATGTCAAGGTACATCCTTTGCAGGTTAATGACTTGCCAGTAAGGCCAAATATTTAACCCCAGACCGAAAATTTCCTCCCCACTTAGGCTTAGTTCAGACACAGCGTTTTTGAAGCGTTTTTCAACTTTAACATTGTCTTCAACCACTACAAATGCATTCACTGGGAAATGCCATTGTAATATTTAACACCCCTAGCTGACCATGTGGTGTGTGACACCTAAGCAGACCCATCTTGTTTCATTTATGAAGGAGGGACTCTTAAAGTCACAGAGCCTATTTTTACTGGTGTATCAGGTGGCATTAATCTTCTTAAAGGGCCATTATTAAACAGTGGGTCTCCTAAGCTGTTGTAGCCTATGCTGTGAGTGGATGGGCTTCCAAGAATTACGACGCACCACAATACCCCTGTGATAAGATGTCCAGGGGGACTCCAGAAAAAGTGTTGCATTGAATTCAATGCCTGCCCTTCTACCAATTCATATGCACTCCAATAAGTCTTTGAACCCACAAACTGGATGGGCACATGAAAATCCACTTCACAATATGCATTTTGTACTCCCGTACTCCTTTGTTTTACACATTGGCAGTAAGGCCAGCCCTGCTGCATAGTCAGTCATATGCACCCCATTACGCCTTAGAACCCACATACTGGATGGGCCCATGAAAATCCACTCATATTTTTTAATGGTATGATGGCTCCCTCTTTGCAGAATTATTTACAAGAGAATTTGTCAATTTTATTTGCCATGGTTTTAACACTTAGGTTCAGATACGGCTTTAAAAAAGGCTAATACTTGCAATACAAAGCAATTTCATTGGAAACTACAAAATTCAAGGAATAGTATGATTGAATAATGTGAGTGCGTACACTTTTGTATATGTCAACATACAAAGGTTAATAAGTATATATAAGGATTACATAAATATAGTGATTACATATATATGAAGATTAACTACATACAGTATACTTAGATCATCACCAAGAGGCTTTTAAACATCATCCGCCTGGAATATCAGAGAAGCAACACCAAGACAAAGAGCCCCTGGGAGATTACCTACACTGCATGGGCATCCCCAATTATGCAGTTATCAGCACACTGTATAGTACAGACCAAAAGTTTGGACACACCTTCTCATTTAAAGATTGTTCTGTATTTTCATGACTATGAAAATTGTAAATTCACACTGAAGGCATCAAAACTATGAATTAACACATGTGGAATTAAATACTTAACAAAAAAGTGTGAAACAACTGAAAATATGTCTTATATTATGTGACGCCGCAGAAAGCAAGCCAATCACTGCCATGCCCTTCTCTAAGATGGTGGGGACCGAGAACCATGTCATCACGCTGCCCACACTCTGCGTCCTCCTTCATTGGCTGAGAAATGGCGCTGAACGCGTCATATGAAACGTGACTTTTTGCGCGAAGGTCGCGTACCGCATGGCCGACCCCACACAGGGATCGGGTCGGGTTTCATGAATCCCGACTTTGCCAAAAGTCGGCGACTTATGAAAATGACCGATCCGTTTCGCTCAACCCTAATTGTCATGTACTGGGTGTAACATCACTGCCGGCATCACTGCATGGCTTCCCATCTCCCATCTTACTCACCACTCCGGGCCATGCTGTGAGTTCTGTCCTCTGCCTGCTCCTTGCTCTGGGCCTCATGTCCATGCTTGCTGCATACTTCCTGGCTGTATGCTCAGGGTGGCGACCCCAGACTTCCTGGTTCTCACAGAGACAATGTGCACCTTCCTAAGGTGTCCCCAGCCAATTGCCAAGAGGCCTCAGGTACTTAGGTCATCCCCAACCAAAGAGGGATGCCTGAGCAATGAGCTTTCTCAGTTAGTGTCTTGCTTCTGAGTTGCCAGGTCCTGTCCTGTTTTCCACCTCTCTGGGGGCTGCATACCCATACCTGATTCTGTGTCTTTTCCCCACACTGGGGGCTGCATACCCAGGCTCGTATCTGTTGTCTTTGTGTCTCATTTCTGCCTCCCTGAAGGCTGTATACCCAGGCATGAATCCTTGTCCTGAACCTGTTCCCGTACCTGACCCTGTCTGAACAAGGTCCTATTCTTGTGTCCGGTTTCATCTATGTCTGTAGCCTTTCCTATCCCACTGTGTGATTCCTTGTGGTCATTCCTTCTGCTCTTTGCTCCGCATCCTTTGGCTCTGCTCTTTGCTCCACAACCTGTGGTTCCCCTCTTTGCTCTGCATTCTGTGGTGATGCTCTGCTGCACACCTTGCTGTTCTGATCTGCATCCTGCAACTCTACTTTGCACCACATCCTGCAGTTCTGCTCTGCTCTGCATCCTGCAGTTCTGTTCTGCTCTGCATCCTGTGGTTCTGCTCTGCTCCACATTTCACTATCCTGCTCTGCACCACACCCTGTTGTTCTGCTTTGCTCCCCATCCTGCTGTTCTGTTATGCTCCCACTCCACTCCCTGCTGTTCCTGTCCCTTTAGTCTGTACTTGGTCCTCCAAGTTCATGTCCTACCAGTCTGAACTGGTTCCTACCTGCTCCCTTTTCCCACTCATACCTGCCTATGTTCCTGTCCTACCCAAACCAGTTCCAGTCCCGCTAGCCTTGCCCGCCTGCCTGCTATGAGTGCCAGCCATGCCCGCCTACCTGCCAAGAGTGTCAGTTGTGCTCGCCTGCCTACCAAGAGTGCCAGCCATTCTCACCTTTCAAGAGTGCCAGCCATGCCCACCAGAGTACCTGTACTGCCTGTCTGTGTTTGCCCGCACCAGTTATTAGTGTACGGTCCCTCAGTGGGATCAGCTGCCACAGCCAGACATCGGTAATATTGGCTTTGGTAAATTGGCTTTTTTCAGTAAAAAGATGGTAGATATTTTCAGATGAGAAAAAGGTCCCAGCACTTATGGTAGCTATTTTCATACTTTATGTGATGGCAATCTTTGGTCATCAAGTGGCAGCATTTTTTTGCCAATATAGAGTAGAATTATTATTGGCATATTGGTTTTAGTATAGTGGGTTTTGTTAATTAGCATTATATTTGTCGTTTAGCAGCTAAATAACTATTGTTTAAAAGCATTACTTATAAAATGGACTTGTTAATTAAATATTAATATATTCGGCATGGTTGCATTATGTCGCCAATGTATGTGCTAATAATATAGTCATGGTGGGGTGAGGAACTATGATGCACTTTGGAGGGACATTTTGTATTACGTTTTACTATGGCATACTTTGGTGGCCATATCTGTATCAATTTTTTTATTAAGGGGATCTTTAGGGAACACTGTCTATAGGACAAAACTCAGGGAAGCTTTCGGTATGGCCCTGTTTACTGGAAAAGCACCGAATGATGCTTTTCAATAGGGAGCATTCTGTTCTGGAAAGCCTTATAAAAACTAATAGTTAATGATAAGGCTAGGTCGATTATGCAAATCACACTCTGACCAGAGTTTGATCCAATTGTGAGCATAATGTGATCCGATTCTCTCGGATGAGGGGAAGATCCTCATGAAGTGAATCGCTAATTGTTCATCGGAATCTACAAATTTCAAGAAATTGTACCTTAATTTGATTCAAATCAGATAAATCTGCTCATCTTTAATAGTTATTATTGTTAAATTAGTTTACTCTCTTAATGTTTATCATAAACTTTCAGAAAATTGGGAAAAGCAAAAAATGAAAGAAAAAAACATTTTACCTTCTTACAAATTTGCACAGTAAATTGTAAATGCAGTAAAGGCAATTTAAAGCATTTATTTCTTTGAAACAATTGTAATTTCTAATTACTCTTCACATTTACAGTGATGACACTTTTTATGTTGAAAAGTTACTGCAGTTTCTTTCAGTTTTAATTACAAATCTGTAACTTTCAGCGTCCATGAAATGCTACCACGCAGAGGAAGACAGTTAAACAATGTCTACTGAAAATCACGAAACAATTGTTTCAGTTTAACCTTTGCTGCAACAATAGCTTTTAAGTTTACAAGGTTAGTCACTATAAGATAATACTCAGATTTGTTTTCTAGATGATATATCATGTAGACAAGTGAGTCAAATAATCCAACTGGTCTGACATTTAAACCATTTTTTTTAAAGTTCAAGCTGTCAGTATTACCACTTAAATACTGAAATTTGCCATCATCACTTAGAACTGCGTGCTTACAGACCAGAGTTTTTTTTTATCTGACAGTGCTTCCTATTATTTTATAAGCAGAGCCAGTCACTGCAGTGGTCATCTATTCCATGTTATATTTTAGTTCCTCATTATTCCTTTAGCATCCTTATCTTGTTAATAAATCTCTTTACAATGTTGCACCTGCCTACTCTACTACTTCCTGTGTGTATCACTTTATTCATCACGCTCTATGTTTTTTTAATTATTGAAAAAGTCAAATCATCCTTATTTGTCTACAAGATTTTTCTTATGCTGCACAGAGCTGAGGAATGAGCTTTCTGGAGGCAGTTAGTTGAATCTATAGTTCTGAATTCAAATAAATGCTTTCTGTGCTTTTTCGTGATCAAGAAATTCTAAGTACTTCAAAATGTGTTGCGAATAAAACCGCTCTCATTTCATATATCCTGGATTCTTTGGATATTTTTTATTACAAACTGACCAGCAGCACATCTACTCCAACTAATTTTGGATTCAAACATCCATGATTTCTACAGCCTAGTAGGAAAAAAGGAAGGTGTGGAAGTTGGGTCGGAGACAAACACATAAAACTGAAGTTGCAGCCCATTCTCAAATGCTTAAATTAAGTCTAACATAAACATTGTTACGTATACCCTAACAATATGTATTTAAAGGGGTATATCACATTTGAACCTTTTTAATAAACAACTCCTTGACTCACCAGGTTTTGCAACATTTTCTTCTGGCTTTTTGTGAATTGCAGCCTTTTCAAAGTATTGCTAACATATTAGTATTTTGTTTTATAAAAAAAAGTAACACGAGCAAATTCTAGTTCTACGAATGGCATTTAAAGATTTTAAAAAAATACCCATAAAGATATACTGTATTTGTTTTTATCTTCGAATTTATGTTTCTACACTTCCGATTGATGACAGTTTGATTATACAGTACGTCATTAGCGCTATAATGCTACTATGAATACATCTTTAATAGTATATACCGTATTTTTCGGACTATAAGACGCTCCGGATTATAAGATGCACCCCAAATTTTGAGGAGAAAAATAAGAAAAAAATATTTTTTCATAAACTGGTGGTGCTTCTTATAATTCGTGCATCTTATTGCTTACTGGGGGTGGTGGTTGCAGTGAAGCGGGGTCAAAGGGTCGCTGCTGGAGGAGGCAGGAGTGGGGTGATGCTCCAGGCAGGGATGAGTGGGGGATCCGATGTGTGGCGCGCTGCTGCAGGGATCATGTGCTGCCGCGGGGTTCTTGTGCGGCTGCTGGGTGTCTCTGGGTGCCTGGTGGTTGCAGGCCATTGCTGCGGGTGTCTCCAGTGCCCAGCGGTGCTGCGTTGGTGTCCGGCACTGCCCGGTGGTCTGCGGACATTTTGCAACAGGCCAGAGCCCTGCAACTTCCAGGGTTCCACGTGCGCTGAAATCTCATCTCTCGAGATCTTGATCCTGAGATCACCATGAGCGCATGAGCTGCCCTAGGCAGTGGCCATATTCCCGGAGACCAGAGCACATGGAACCCTGGAAGTGCCAGGGCTCTGGCCTGTCGCAAAGTGTCGTCAGAGTATCAGGCAGCGCTGGACATCAATGCAGCAATGCTGGGCTCCGGAGACACCCACAGCAATGGCCAGCAACCTCCAGGCAACCAGAGACACCCAGACACCCCCTGGTAAGGCATGTTCACTTTCTAAAACGCACCCCCATTTTCCCCCCAAGTTTGGGGGAAAAAATTGCGTCTTACAAAGCGAAAAATACGGTATATCAATGAATGTTTCAAGATCAGATTGAAAATTACTTTTTTTCAAAACAATCAAAAAAAAAAATATCCTTCAGATAATTTTATAAAAAATATTTATTATCATAAAGTAGAGTTGGACAAAATAGGCTGTTTTGATTATTTTCATCATTTTGAGTAGACATGTAAAAGAGATGATGACAATCAGTTATACTATAATTGAGGACGATGAGATTTTGATTAACCAATCAATAATTTACTTTCTAAGCTGTCTATAAAACAATTCACTGCCCCAGCTTAAATGAATTTTGATATTAGGCATGTTAATTAAATTTCTATTTTATGCAGTGTTCTGTAGAACCATAATTCTTTGCTCTTGTAACAAATTGAAGTCTGGTTAAAGGGAAAGAACTTCAGATTATAAGCAGACAAAACTAATGGGTTGTAGAGAATGTGATTAATTGTCCTGGATAAAAAAAAGTTGAAAGAGTATGAATATTAACATGACTTTACTCTAATTCATCAGCATAAAATTAAATATATTTAGACATGTGTTTGGTTAGCTAGAAGCAAAGTAGTTATGAAACATGAACTTCACTACTCTCATCCCAGAACATTTAAATACTTTCTCACAAATGTATTTAATTACAATGAAATCCAAAATTATGACTATGATCATCAAGACAATACATTTTTTCAGTCTCTCAACTTTTTAGATCTTTACAAAGTATAGAAAGTGTCAACCCAAGTACAACGCAGGTTCATTTTCATCATCAAATATATAACCTTTGCTTCCACAGAACTCACACAATAAGCCAGAAATATTGGTCCTAAAAATAAAACCGTTCTGCTCAAGATCTGTTGTACTTGTACAAAGAAGTTTCTGTATCTTTTGTCTGCATGACATACACAGTAGAATTTATTATTTTGCCCTTAATAGCCAGATTGCAGAGATGAGCAGATCGGGAAAAATTTGATTTACGGCTGTTCGTGTAGATTTTCCATGGACATTCGATTTATGAGAAGCTATTCAAAGCAAATACAATGTCTCTTATTATGACCAGGGGTCTCTGCAGACCCAAAGCATAATAAATGTAAGATGTAAACCAAAAATATCATTATACACACTTTATCGCTTACTTCTTCACTGCTCACCATTACCCGTCTGGTCCTCACTGCATCTGCTCATTGATGTATTTCATGATCAAAATCCCCAGGTCTCTTCCAACTCTGAAGCCTGAGCCATAACTTTTTTATTTTTCCATCAATATGGCCATGTGAGGGCTTATTTTTTGTGGGACGAGATGTACATTTCAACGGCATCAATGGTTTTACCATGACATGTACTAGAAAATGGGAAAAAAATTCCAAGTGTGGTGAAATTGCAAAAAAAGTGAAATCCCATGCGTGTTTTTTGTTTGGCTTTTTTGTTTGTTTGTTTGGGATGCTAAGAAAAACCCACAAATGACATCAGTTGAAATACAGGACTCTCTGAAAACTAGTGGTGTGGCTACTTAAAGATGAACAATAAAGAGGCGTTTGAAGAAATATGGGCTGCATGATTGAGTTGCCAGAAGAAAGCTATTACTGTGCAAATGCCACAAAGTATCTTGCCTACAATACACAAAACAGCACAGAGACGAGCCTCAAAACTACTGGAATAAGGTAATTTGGAGTTATGAGACCAAAATTGAACTTATTGGCCACAACTAGTGTTGAGCGATTCCTTCCGATATTCGGAAATATGGGTATCGGATTGGATCGGCCGATATCCAAAAAAATATCGGATATCGCCGATACCGATACCCGATGCCAATGTAAGTTAATGGGACACAAATATCAGAATTAAAATAAGCCCTTTCTGTCCTTGGCATCCTGTTCCAGTGGGGGGAAGAGTGTGGGCGGCTTGTGGGCGGAGACTGCATGACTGTGTGGGACCATGGGGGGTCTGTACGGGCCTGCCGGGGGTCTGTACGGGCCTATCGGTGGTCTGTGCGGGCTGCTGGGGGTCTGTGTGGGCTTGCCGGGGGTCTGTACGGGCCTCTCGGGGGTCTGTGCAGCCTGCTGGGGATCTGTATGGGCCTCTTGGGGGTCTGTGCGGCCTGCCGAGGGTCTGTGCGGCCTGCCGGGGGTCTGTACAGGCCTCTCTGGAGTCTGTGCGGCCTGCTGGGGGTCTGTATGGGCCTCTCTGGGGTCTGTGCGTCCTTCCGGGGTCTGGGCGGCCTGCTGAGGGTCTGTACGGGCCTCTCTGTGGACTGTGCGGCCTGCCGGGGGTCTGTACGGGCCTCTCTGGGGTCTGTGCGGCCTGCCGGGGGTCTGTGCGGGAGTGCAGGCATTGTCCGACTACAAGTCCCATTGGGCTATGCCTGCAACAATGGCAGTGATTGACACATTAGCCAATGATGGGACAGTAGTAGTCCCATCATCCGGCTAATGTGTTGAATGTAAAAAAAACATACATACTACATACATACTACATACACACATACAACATACTACATACATACTACATACATACATACAACATACATACAACTTACTACATACATACTAAATACATACATACTACATACATAATATATACCACATACATACAACATACAGTGGGGCAAAAAAGTATTTAGTCAGTCAGCAATAGTGCAAGTTCCACCACTTAAAAAGATGAGAGGCGTCTGTAATTTACATCATAGGTAGACCTCAACTATGGGAGACAAACTGAGAAAAAAAATCCAGAAAATCACATTGTCTGTTTTTTTATCATTTTTTTTTTTGCATATTATGGTGGAAAATAAGTATTTGGTCAGAAACAAACAATCAAGATTTCTGGCTCTCACAGACCTGTAACTTCTTCTTTAAGAGTCTCCTCTTTCCTCCACTCATTACCTGTAGTAATGGCACCTGTTTAAACTTGTTATCAGTATAAAAAGACACCTGTGCACACCCTCAAACAGTCTGACTCCAAACTCCACTATGGTGAAGACCAAAGAGCTGTCAAAGGACACCAGAAACAAAATTGTAGCCCTGCACCAGGCTGGGAAGACTGAATCTGCAATAGCCAACCAGCTTGGAGTGAAGAAATCAACAGTGGGAGCAATAATTATAAAATGGAAGACATACAAGACCACTGATAATCTCCCTCGATCTGGGGCTCCACGCAAAATCCCACACCGTGGGGTCAGAATGATCACAAGAACGGTGAGCAAAAATCCCAGAACCATGCGGTGGGACCTAGTGAATGAACTGCAGAGAGCTGGGACCAATGTAACAAGGCCTACCATAAGTAACACACTACGCCACCATGGACTCAGATCCTGCAGTGCCAGACGTGTCCCACTGCTTAAGCCAGTACATGTCCGGGCCCGTCTGAAGTTTGCTAGAGAGCATTTGGATGATCCAGAGGAGTTTTGGGAGAATGTCCTATGGTCTGATGAAACCAAACTGGAACTGTTTTGTAGAAACACAACTTGTCGTGTTTGGAGGAAAAAGAATACTGAGTTGCATCCATCAAACACCATACCTACTGTAAAGCATGGTGGTGGAAACATCATGCTTTGGGGCTGTTTCTATGCAAAGGGGCCAGGACGACTGATCCGGGTACATGAAAGAATGAATGGGGCCATGTATCGTGAGATTTTGAGTGCAAACCTCCTTCCACCAGCAAGGGCATTGAAGATGAAACGTGGCTGGGTCTTTCAACATGACAATGATCCAAAGCACACCGCCAGGGCAACGAAGGAGTGGCTTCGTAAGAAGCATTTCAAGGTCCTGGAGTGGCCTAGCCAGTCTCCAGATCTCAACCCTATAGAAAACCTTTGGAGGGAGTTGAAAGTCCGTGTTGCCAAGCGAAAAGCCAAAAACATCACTGCTCTAGAGGAGATCTGCATGGAGGAATGGGCCAACATACCAACAACAGTGTGTGGCAACCTTGTGAAGACTTACAGAAAACGTTTGACCTCCTTCGTAAAGGATATATTACAAAGTATTGAGATTAAATTTTGTTTCTGACCAAATACTTATTTTCCACCATATTATGCAAATAAAATTTTAAAAAAGCAGACAATGTGATTTTCTGGATTTTTTTTCTCAGTTTGTCTCCCATAGTTGAGGTCTACCTATGATGTAAATTACAGACGCCTCTCATCTTTTTAAGTGGTGGAACTTGCACTATTGCTGACTGACTAAACCCTAGTCTCACTTTTGGCATTGCTGTGTGAAATTTTTTTCCACGCAGCAATTGCCATAAAGTGAGACTTTGAACTCTAGTAAACTCTCAGTGATGCATTGCAGGAGCCATTGTCTCCTGTCAGTGTGTCACTGAAGGTCCTATAGAGCAGTAACATCACCCGATGTCACTGTTCTATAGGGCAGATTGTCGTGAGACACTCATTATTATTTGGACTACCGTGAACAGATAGTATGCAGTTTATTATGTTTAAGTTTGGTTAAATGAAAAATATTAAAATAATTTTTTCCTAATGAGTTTTGTGTTTTATTAACCCTTTACTAGTACTGGATTAATAATGGATAGGCGTCTTATTGATGCCTCTCTGTTATTAACCCGGCTTAATGTCACCTTACAAAAACAAGGTGAGATTAAACCCTTATTACCCAATATCCCACCGCTACATGGGAGTGGGAAGAGAGGGGCTAAGTGCCGGAACTGGCGCAACTCACAGTTGCACCATTTCTGGTGCAGCTGCGGACTGGTATTTGTAGCCGGGGGGGCCCTCTCTAGCCTATGAATATCAGCCTACAGCTGTCTGCGTAGCCTTTCTGGCTATAAAATATAGGGGGACCCCACATCATTTTTGGGGGGGTCCCTAATTTTAATAGCCAGTTAAGGCTACGCAGACAGCTGCGGGCTAATATTCATAGCAGGCTCCAAATATTGCCCCCGGCCGTCGGCTTTCACCCTCTGGCGCAGAAAATTGCACGGGAGCCCACATTTTTTTTTCCTTTTTTAAAAAAAATTAAACGCTCATTAAGGACTCTTTCATACTTGCGTCGGTACTGGTCCATCGCTATGCATTGTGCCAATGTACCGATGCATGTTGTGAAATTTATGCATGACGTGGGCAGCAGATGCAGTTTTTTAATGCATCCGCTGCCCATTCTGAAGTCCGGGGAGGAGGGGGCGGAGTTTCGGCAGTGCATGCGTGGTAGAAAATGGTGGACGCGACGGGCAAAAAAAGTTTACTTGAAAGTTTTTTTGTGCCAACGGTCTGCCAAAACACGACGGATCCGTTGCACGACGGACGCGAAGTGTGTCCATCCATCGCAATCCGTCGCTAATACAAGTCTATGGGTAAAAAATGCATCCTGCGAACACATTTGCAGGATCTGTTTTTTTCCGCTGGATCTGGTTTTTTTTAATAGAGTTGTATTAGCGCCGGATTGTGCCTGATGGCCACACATTTCATCCGTTTTTTGCCGGATCAGTCGCTGTGCGTTTTTTCGCCGGACAGAAAAACTGTTTCTCTGTATGTGTTTTCCGTCCAGCGGAAACAGCTTTTTTGATGGATCTGGCAAAAAATGGATGAAACGTGTGGCCATCAGGCACATTCCGGCACTAATACAACTCTATGAGAAAAAAACAGATCCGGCGGAAAAAAAGGATTCTGCAAATGTGTTCGCAGGATGCATTTTTTTTTGCTGACTGTCGACACGAAAAAACGTTCAAGTGAACTTTTTTTGTCCATTGTGGCCGCAATTTTCTACCGCGCATGCGCAGCTGAAACTCTGCCCCCGTCTCCCCGGACTTCAGAATGGGCAGCGGATGCATTGAAAAACTGCATCTGCTGCCCACGTCGTGCACAAATTTCACAACGTGAGTCGATATGTCGGCCCGACGCATAGCGATGGACCCATACCGACCCAGGTATGAAAGAGGCCTTAATGATGTTTAATTTAAAAAAACAGAAAAAAACGGCGTGGGCTCCCGTGCAGTTTTCTGCACCAGAGGGGGAATGCCGACGGCAGGGGGCCAATATTTGTAGCCTGCTATGAATATTAGCCCGCAGCTGTCTGCGTAGCCTTTACTGCCTATTAAAATAGGGGGACCCCCAAAAAAATGATGTGGGGTCCCCCTATATTTTATAGCCAGAAAGGCTATGCAGACAGCTGCAGGCTGATATTCATAGCCTAGAGAGGGGCCATGGATATTGGCCCCCCTGGCTACAAATACCAGTCCGCAGCCACCCTAGAAATGGCGCATCTGTATATTGTGCCAATTCCAGCACTTAGCCCCTCTCTTCCCACTCCCGTGTAGCGTGGGATATGGGGTAATAAGGGGTTAATGTCACCTTGCTATTGTAAGGTGACATTAAGACAGGTTAATAACGGAGAGACGTCAATAAGACGCCTATCCATTATTAATCCAATTCTAGTAAAGGGTTAGTAAAACACACACACATTAGGAAAAAAGTATTTTAATATTCTTCATTTAACCATACTTACCATACTTCAGCGGCTGCAAAAAATGTAAAATAATAAACTGAATACTACCTGTCCGCCGTAGTCCAATTATTAATGAGTGCCCCATGATTATCTCCCCTATAGAACAGTGACATTGGGTGATGTCACTGCTCTACAGGACCTTCAGTGACACGCTGACAGGAGACAATGGCTCCTGCAGTGCATCACTGAGAGGTTACTAGCGTTCAAAGTCTCACTTTATGGCAATTGCTGCATGGGAAAATTTCTCACACAGCAATGCCAAAAGTGAGACTAGGGACTATTTTTTACAGTGGCGTAGAAATACAGTGGGGACGGATACTTTCATCCCGTCATTGTAATCCTGGAGCCGCGAGAGAGCGGTCGCATCGGCTGATGCTGCCGTTCTCCACGGGATATCGTCATGGGACACTCGTGGATTTCTGTGGATCAGGGAGTATATCGGTTGTTTGTTATTTTAATCTTTTTTACAGGTGACACTGGCTTCGGGGATCAAAATGACAAGTGATGGTGAATACAGTATGTACTCTATGTGATATGTACTGTATGTCTGTATGTATTTATTGTATGTAATGTATGAATGTATTGTATGTAGTATGTATGTAGTATGTGTGTTGTATGTATGCAGTATGTATGTAGTATGAAGTAGTATGTATGCTGTATGTTTGTAGTATGTATGAAATGTATGTATGTAGTATGTGTGTAGTATGTATGTAGTATGTTGTACAGTATGTATGTAGTATGTATATAATATGTATGTTGTATGTATGTAGCATGTATGTAGTATGTATGTACTATGAATGTATGTAGTATGTATGTATGTTATATGTGTGTAGTATGTATGTAGTATGTTGTATGTATGTTGTATTTTGCATGTATGTAGTATGTATGTAGTATGTATGTAGTATGTTTTATGTAGTATGTTGTATGTATGTAGTACGTATGCAGTATGTATGTAGTATGTAATTAGTATGTATGTTGTATTTAGTATGTATGTTGTATGTATGTAGTATGTAGGTAGTATGTATTTTGTATGTATATATGTTTGTTGTATGCATGTGGTATGTATGATGTATGTATGTTGTATGCATGCATGTATGTAGTATGTATGTAGTATGTAGTATGTAAGTAGTATGTATGTAGTATGTATGTTTTGTATGTATGTATGTTGTATGTATGCAGTATGTTGTATGTATGTATGTATGCATGTTGTATGTATGTAGTATGTTGCATGTATGTTGTATGTAGTATGTATGTTGTATGTATGTAGTATGTTGTATGTATGTATGTTGTATGCATGTTGTATGTATGTAGTATGTTGCATGTATGTTGTATGTAGTATGTATGTAGTAGGTATGTAGTAGGCATGTATGTAGTATGTATGTAATATGTATGTAGTATGTATTTTGTGTGTATATATGTTTGTTGTATGCATGTAGTATGCATGTTGTATGCATGTATGTAGTATGTATGTATGTATGCAGTATGTAGTATGTATGTAGTATGTAAGTAGTATGTATGTAGTATGTATGTTGTATGTATGTAGCATGTATGTAGTCTGTGTGTATGTAGTATGTATATATGTTATATGTGTGTAGTATGTATGCAGTATCTATGTAGTATGTTGTATGTGTGTAGAATTTTGCATGCATGTAGTATGTATGTAGTATGTATGTAGTATGTTTTATGTAGTATGTTGTATGTATGTTGTATGTATGTAGTATGTATGTAGTATGCATGTATGCAGTATGTATGTAGTATGTATGTTGTATGCATGTATGTATGTTGCATGTATGTAATATGTGTGTAGTAGGTATGCATGTAGTATGTATGTAATATGTATGTAGTATGTATTTTGTATGTATATGTTTGTTGTATGCATGTAGTATGTATGTTGTATGCATGTATGTAGAATGTATGTATGTAGTATGTAGTATGTAAGTAGTATGTATGTAGTATGTATTTAGTATGTATGTATGTTTGTATGTATGTAGTATGTATGTAGTATGTTGCATGTATGTTGTATATAGTATGTATGTAGTATGTATGTTGTATGTATGTATTATGTTGTATGTAGTATTTTTTTTACATTCAACACATTAGCCGGATGATGGGACTACTACTGTCCCATCATTGGCTAATGTGTCAGTCACTGCCATTGTAGCAGGCATGGCACAATGGGACTTGTAGTCCCATCGGACGATGCCTGCACACCCGCACAGACCCCCGGCAGGCCGCACAGAAACCAGGCCCGTACAGACCGCCAGCAGGCCGCACAGACCCCCGGCAGGACGCACAGACCCCAGAGGCCTGTACAGACCCCTGGCAGGCCGCACAGACCCCCTAAGAAGCCCGTGCAGACCCCCAGCAGGCCACACAGACCCCTGAGAGGCCCATACAGACCCCCTGCAGGCTGCACAGACCCACTGAGAGGCCCGTACAGACCCCCTGCAGGCTGCACAGACCCACTGAGAGGCCCGTACAGACCCCCGGCAGGCCACACAGACACCAAGAGGCCCATACAGACCCCCGGCAGGCCCACACAGACCCCCGGCAGCCCGCACAGACCCCCCACAGTCACGCACAGACCCCGCCTGCATACACAGATGCAGTTTACACCCACGCACCGCCCACACTCCATTATAGTGCATCATTGCACTATAGGAACTTCCGATTCTGGTATCCGATATCTTAAAAATATTGGCACCTAGTATCAGAAATCCGATGCAGCGAATGTCGGCCGATACCCGATATTTGCAGTATCGGAATGCTCAACACTAGCCACAACCATAAACGTTAAGTTTGGAGAGAGGTCAACAAGTCTTTTCATGATAGGAACACCATTCCTACTGTATGAACTACAAAGGCACAAGAAAGTTGGTCAAAGATGAGGGAAATGCAGCATGCTATCAGCAAATGCTGGAGGCAAATATGCACTCATCAGCCCAGACTGTGCGCATATGACGTACTTGGACACTATAACATGACAAAAATCCAAAACACAAGGCCAAGTCGACCTATGATTGGCTAAAGCAGAGCAAAGTGAACGATCTGGAGTGGCCATATCAGTCTTCTGACCTCAATATCTTTGAGTCACTCGGTGGAGATCTCAAATGCGCAGTTCATGCTAGACAGCCCAAGAATTTACAGGAACTGGAGGCTTTTTGCCAAGAAGTGTGGGCAGCTTTACCATCTGAGAAAATAATGAACCTCATCCACAACTACCACAAAAGACTTCTATCTGTCATTGATGTTAATGGAGCAATACACAGTATTAAGAAATGGCATATGAGAACATTTGATCATGATTATTTGGATGCTTTGGGTTGTCAGTATGATTTAAAAAGAAAAAACAAAGTAGTTTGACAATAAATAGCTTCACTCAACCACTAACCATGAATGGAGGAAAAATGTTGGTGTTATCATTCATATTCTCTGAAAAAAGGCCAAAAAAGCAAAAATTCTGCAGGAGTATGTAAGCTTTTGAGCACAACTGTATTCATATTTGAGCCAAAATTACGTAATCAGTTAAAAGGGACAAGAAAAAAAGTTGCAGGTGAAGGACTCCATTCATAGAACTAGCAGGATTATCTCCTGTATAAAACTAGGTGATCTGCGGTAAATAGTTCTGGGTTATGGTAGTGTTCCTGTATTGGGAGTAATAGCTGACATGCTCTCTGACTAGGCTTTCTTTGGGGCCCCGAGTTATAGCGATGCTCCAGTGTTTGGAGTGCTAGCCGGAGAGCTCTCTTATTGGGCTATCATTATGGTTTGCCCAGAAGAATGTCATCCTATCAATGAACACACAGGTGGAGGGGAATAGGCAGTATAGCGCAGGAGTCTACAAATCTGTGGATGAAGCTTGCGGTAGCGAACGGGTTAATAGCTCTTACTCTCAGCACTTCTACTGCAATTAACACCACTGACAGTGGTGAGGCTGACCATCAAGGATGCCATTGATGGATAAGAAATATCTTCAGTGTCTGCCATAAAAGCTAGAAGATATGTGAGCTCAATTTGCCACAAGACTATTAGTAATTAAATGGGTAAGTATTATACTATTAGAGACAAAAAATGGCGGATGAGTGTTTTAAAATATTCTATTAATATTATTACTGAATAATTGTTTCGGGTGGTCAAGATTGAAATGTGTATTGAAGTTTCAAAGCCATTAATTATTTATTTTTAAAGGTTGATTGTTTTCTGTATTAAAACCTATAATGTGTAGTGTAGCTTAGAAGGATTTATTTGTTTAGAACCATTGTATTAAAGTAATAAAATCATGTATAAAATAATATATACCGTATTTTCCGGCGTATAAGACGACTGGGCATATAAGACGACCCCCAACTTTTCCAGTTAAAATATGAAATCTTCTCAAAAGTCGGGGGTTGTCTTATATGCCAGGTGTCATCTTATAAGGTGGGTGCAAAGCAATCTGCGGTCGAAGTATATAGTGGGGGGAGTGGTCCCGATGACGAGGTGAGGGAGCGCCTCACCAGGAAGGTGTAAGTGAAGCAAACTGTCAGCATCTGGGATGCCAGGGTTATGCAAAAAAGAGAGAGAGCGGTGCTGTGCCTAGAAAAACACTCCTCTTTCACTCATCTGGCTCGCCCTTGTATCCTATTATCTCCTTCTCTGCCTCTGCTTCACTTACACCTTCCTGGTGAGGTGCCCCCTCGCCTCGTCATTGAGGTCGCTCCCCCCACAATATGCGGCGACCGCAGATTATTCCGCACCTGCCCTATAAGACGACACCTGGCGTATAAGACAATACCCGACTTTTGAGAAGATTTCAGGGGTTAAAAAGTAGTCTTATACGCCAGAAAATACAGTATATACACACACATATATATATATATATGTATATACATACCTATACTATGTATATTTATCTATTCTGTCTATTCTATTGTAAGCTGTCAGTGTGATTTTACTGTACACCGCACCTGAATTGCCAGCTTTTCAAAGGACACCGGTGTGTATTTCTCGCAAGTCACACTGATGGTCCGTGTGGTTTTTCTCGCACCACTAGACTTGTATTGGTGAGTCTTGTCCGATATACGGCGCGCAGCATGCTGAGATTTCACTTGCACGTATAATACGCTGAGAAATAACTCTGTGATGGGAGCTGCCCCAAATATTAACATTGGTCGGAATGCTATGCAATTTTTTCTCGCATAGCACTCATCCGTATTCCTCTCTAGTGTGACTCCGGCCTTAAAGTAACTTAGGGCATGTTGATGCTCTTACAGCTCATCAGTCTCTTCTGTATTTCTGAAATAGCAGCACCATACCCTGGATGATTTACGGTGTCATTGGCCAGTGCACCAGACCAAATTCCCAGTCAATCAGTTAAAGGATTGTGCTTATAGACTAGCCTTTTATTGCTTTTATTGGACAATGTTAATATTTCAAAATATTAGGTTTAAAAAAATGCAAGCATTATGGTTAACATAAAAACTTAATTCAAACAATATGTCAATTTCTAATGATACATTCCTTTAAATAATTCAGCTTAAGGTATCACACTTACACAGGAGTAATTTAACATTTTACTTAATTCACTGAATTTCTTTCAGACTTCATGTTTATAACAATGGCACCACATGGGAGAGAGATGTCTGGAAACATGAGAGAAAATAATTCATTTTACAAAACAGAACGAGGGAACATGGAGATTAGCAAATCGTGGTTATTTAGTCAGAACGTAGAAGCAAAAGTAAAACAAAAATTCAAAGATGTTCTTATAAAAAACACATAAAAACATTCTGGTCAACACCATACACTGTAACTATACGTAAAGTATGAAAAGTGAAGAGAGCAGCACTTGCACAGATTAAATAAAAGCACTACTTTATTTCTTTAAGCTGTAAAACCCGACATACAAAGATAAAAAACTGGCACATTTCTGGCGTCCCAGGTGTGTAGGAGCAGAAAACATGCAATGGAATACAAGCATCAAATAATCAGTACATACAGTGGGTACGGAAAGTATTCAGACCCCTTTAAATATTTAACTCATTGTTTAATTGAAGCCATTTGGTAAATTCAAAAAAGTTCATTTTTTCACATCAATGTACACTCTGCACCCCATCTTGACTGAAAAAAACAGAAAAGTAGAAAGTTTTGCAAATTTAATAAAAACGAAAAACTGAAATATCACATGGTCATAACTTAAGTATTCAGACCCTTTGCTCAGACACTCATATTTAAATCACATGCTGTCCATTTCCTTGAGACCCTCCTTGAGATGGTTCTACTCTTTCATTGGAGTCCAGCTGTGTTTAATTAAACTGATAGGACTTGATTTAGAAAAACACACATCTGTCTATATAAGACCTCACAGCTCACAGTGCATGTGAGACCAAATGAGAATCATGAGGTCAAAGGAACTGGCCAAGGTGATCAGAGAGAATTGTGGCAAGGCACAGATCTGTCCAAGGTTACAACAGAATTTCAGCAGTAATCAAGGTTCCTAAGAGCACAGTGGCCTCCATAATCCTTAAATGAAAGAAGTTTCAGACCACCAGAAGTCTTCCTAGACATCGCCATCCAGTCAAAGTGAGCAATTGTTGGAGAAGAGCCTTGGTGAGAGAGGTAAAGAAGAACCCCATGATCACTGTGGCTGAGCTCCAGAGATGCAGTAGGGAGATGGGAGAATGTTCCACAAAGTCAAATATCACTGCAGACCTCCACAAGTTGGGCCTTTATGGCAGAGTGGTCCAACGGAAACCTCTCATCAGTGCAAGACATATGAAAGCTTGCATATAATTTGCTAAAAAACACATGAAGGGCTCCCAGACTATAAGAATTAAGATTCTCTGGTTTGATGAGACGATGATAGATCTTTTTGGTGATAATCCTAAGTGGTATGTGTGGAGAAGTCCAGGCACTGCTCATCACCTTCCAATACAATCCCAACAGTAAAACATGGTGGTGCGAGCATCATGCTATGGGGGTGTTTTGCAGCTGAAGGGACAGGATGACTGGTTATCTTTGAAAGAAACATAGATGCCCCCAAGTACAGAGATATCTTGAATGAAAACTTCTTCCTGAGTGCTCTGGACCTCTGACTTGGCTGAAGGTTCATCTTCCAACAAGACAATGACCCTAAGCACACAGCTAAAACTACAAAGGAGTGGCTTCAGAACAACTCTGTGGCCATTCTTGACTGGCACCTCACAGCACAAGTCAATAATTGATGGAGTAAAATTCACATAGACAATTCACAGAAAACCCCCCAAAATACTAAAAAATACCTTTAATACCTTATTTGTTAAAAACTAGTGCACACAAAACCATCACCATTGAAATTTAGCACTTAAATAGAAAAGACCTAGGGAGGTGCCTATCCCTAATCGCCTATCACTTATCAACACCCTACCTGACAGCAGAGGTGCGCACCCTAGACCTGCGCAATGGCGCCCCCGCTCACCGTCGACTGTCCCTTCTATCCTAACACTCCCTATGAGGGGAGGGATAGAAATGTGTATGTATATAATACTAACAAATAAGGGCCAAACAGAGGATAAGGACTGTCCCTTAGTCTAGCCCTACCTAACAGCGGAAGTTGGCACCCTAGACCTACGCAATGGCACCCCGCTCCTCGATGGCTGTCCCAAAGAAGAATTGCCCTACTAGATTAGTATCAGGGCCACATATGGCTTCAGTGTAAGGTGCTAAGATGTAAGACCGTGGTGAACCATGGGGGAAGGGGAAGAAAAAAAAAAGGGAATCTTACAATTGGGATTTGCAGGAGTTGTTGTAATCAACAAAGTAACAATATTGCACAGTATTAGTCTAGATAATAATAACCATAAATCTCAATAGAAAAAAGAGGCACAAGATGTTGATTGTGCCAAAACAGTTATCCTAGATAACAAAGATATATTGCACAATGCAACACAGTGATATTGAAACAGGCCACTGATTATGTACAAGCGTTCATATAGAAAAAAAACCTGCATCCTATAAAAACCAGGTTCACACACTTTTAGTAGAACCATAAATAGATCTACATAGATCAGTCTCTCAGACTCTAAAGCTCATAAATCAATAGATAGGCATGAATAAATCAGTCTCACAAATTCACATACTCTAGAACTCATAGTTCCATAGATAGGCATCCCTGAGTCAGTCTCACAAACTCGATGCATTTCTCCTACCAAAAGAGGTTCATCAGGATTATATTCACATATTATCAGAGACCGCTACTTAGCTTGTTGTGTTAGTTGTCCATAACGATACAGGACATCAGCTTGTCGGGTGTATTCCCTCCAGATGAAGTGCCTATGGTCAAGTGTCCAAAATGCCCCAAATAAAGACTCACATGATTATTAGATTGAACACACCTGAATGATTTGGCGTGCATGCAATGTGCTGAAGGACTGTGATCGCCGCCCCCACATACATAGGGATCCACCATATCATAACAAGCCCCACCTACCGCAACTGCCCATCAATTGGCGTGCGTGTCATATACCGGAAGCCCCTCATCCAAAGTGTTTCACCCAGAGCAGGCGCATACGTGTCCATCTGCATGTGACACCTACTGCACCACCCACAGATTGGTGTGCGTGTCAGACGCCGTTCAATGCATTCCACCTAGAGCCTGCGTATATGGATCTGCCTGAATGTGAGACACCGGAAGTCGGCCGTCCCCATGTGTGGAAGCCGAATGCGGAAATGCTGCTGCGCGTGACAACATCCACTGCGCAGGAACAGAAGTCAATTCACCTGTTTTCCAAATATGTCTCACCCCACACAGGCGAACTTAGATACTTCAATAAATATAGCGTATATCAAAGGTTATCCGCCAGAGCTTTGACCTAAACCCAATTGGGCATCTCTGGAGAGACCTTAAAATGGCTGTCCACCAACGCTCACCATCCAACCTGATGGAACTGGAGAGGACCTGCAAGGAAGAATGACAGAGGATCCCCAAATCTAGGTGTGAAAAATGTACTGCATCATTCGCAAGAAGCCTCATGGCTGTACTAGCTCAAAAGAGTGTTTCTACTCAATACTGAGCAAAGGGTCTGAATACTTATGACCATGTGATATTTCAGTTTTTCTTTTTTAATATATTTACCAAATGACTGACATGAAACAAAGATTGAAAAATTGAAAGGGGTATGAAAACTTTCCATACCCACTGTGTATAATAGAGATCTATCCTCTAATTCACACATATGAAGTGTTTTGATGTCCAAGCTTAATATGAGACATGGGACATATAGTGTTGTGCCTAGAATGACAAATTAATATACTGTATATAAAATAGATCGCTCCTATAATTAACAGCTTGGGTATGTTTGCTGTCTAAGTTTAGTATCCAAAATGCCTCTCACAGCATTTGGCATTTTTGCCAACTTCTTCTTCTAGGGGGAAATTACACTTTTTCTATAGAAAATAATTTTTAGTATGTTGAATCACCATTATGCATAGTAACAAAGTGTTTAACAGCACCAGAGCACAATCCATTTTTTTTTAGAAATATTTAGTGTTCAGCAATCTGCATTTTTTTTAAATTTTCTAGTTGTATATCTTACATATTGTATTTTACATAAGTCACAAAAAATAGAATTTACTACATGGTGGGTATCGCAATTGATGAATTCATGAATATGATAAATGTCTCCTTGCAAATAATAAAAGTTTCTGTTTTGTCTGCGTCAAAGGCGCACATACTACAATGATTTCCATTACACTTGAAAAACTCTTAGGGTTTTACCCCTTAATGACAGCCAACACGTCTTTTAACTGACCTGAGACATAAGAGAATAGCCTCCCCATACAGGAGATAATCCAGCAGCTGACAGCTGTCCACTATAGCTGACAACTTGCTGTATCAGCCAGGATCAGTGTTTGCACCATCCAAATCTGTTTAACCCTTTAGATGCTGCTGTCAATAGTGACTACATTATTATAAATGGTTAAAAGAGTGTGAGGGCTTCCTCTTTATCCAAACTGGTGCCCTCAGATCATAATTTTGTGGTCCTGATGTTTGCCATGGCAATTCATGACCAAATAGCAGCCTAATTAGAGTCTGACTGCTGTAGTAATCTGTTCAGAAGTTAGAGGCATTTAGGAGGTAAAAATACACATTTCCATTTCTGTCATGTCACTTTGCATTAATTCCTGTAAAGCACCTGAAGGGTTAACAAACTAACTGACAACAGTTTTCAATATGTCAGGGGGTACTGTTTTTAAAGTGGTATCACGTTTGGGGTTTTTCCAATATACAGGACCCCCAAAGTCACTTCAAACATGGATTTTCCTTGAAAATATGAAAAATTGATGCTACATTTTTAATCCTCCTAAAATTCTAACAAAATAAAATAACATTTTACAAATGGTGCTAATATAAAGCCGACATGTGGGAAATGTTATTTATTAATGGCTTGCTGTGGTATGACCATCTGGATTAAAGAGATAATCATTCAAATTTAGAAAAGTGCAAATTTTTTTACATTTTTCTAAAATTTTTGATACTTTTTATAAATAAACACAAAACATATTGACCTAAATTTACAATTAACATAAAGTATAATGTGTCATGAAAAAAAAATCTCAAAATCACTGGGATTTGTTGAAGTGTTGCAGAGTTATTACCTCATAAATTGACACTGGTCAGATTTCAAACATTTGGCTCCGTCACTAAGGGGTTAACCAACATGTCTTTTTGATCGAACTTTGGATAGGCTTGGTGAAAGCATGTTGCCCAGGGTCCGACCTCTTTTTTCCGCAAACTCACAGCCCTGAGGTATGACTTTTCTAAATGTGTCATCTTGATTGATGATTGGAAGATTCTTTTGATAATATTTTTAACTTGAATATATTATGGGCTGTATGATGTGGAAAAAGTACCAGATGTGTCATTAGTAGTGATGAGTGAGCACAAAATGCTCGGGTGCTCGTTGCTCAGGTCGAGCAAATTGTAATGCTCGGGTGCTCGACCCGAGCAGCGAGCCGAATGTAAGTCTATGGGAAACTCAAGCATTTTTGCCACGTACCCCCAGAGGTCCTTTAAGGGTCTAAAAACTGTGGAAATCGATGGGAAAAGTGATCAAATGACATGGAAATAGCATGCGGAAGATCACTTTAAGCACTTCTGACTCCCAGGTCACTGCTGTGAACAATGTTGCGTTTTGAAATTTAGTGGAGAGAATATGTGTGTCTGTGGTTGTGTGCATGTTTATGCGGCTGTCTGCGTGTGTGCGGGTGAGTGTGTGTGTGCGTGTGTGTGCGGAAGTCTGTGGGTGTGCATGTCTCTGTGTGTGCGGTAACGCTACCACCAGTACTGTTGGTCACAGTGCTGCGGGATCATGCTGGCAGATGTTAACATGATTCTGCAGCTGACTGGCTGTGGCTTGGCCCCATGAGACTAATGCTCCCATCCGGCTATGTCCGGTGGCACTGATAACAATGACTGCAGGTGCCACTGATGGGAGAGCAGTATCATCTGCCGGCACTTGGGCCGATGAGACTACTGCTCCCATTGGGCCACCTCTGGAGTCACTGATAACAGTGACAACAAGTGCCGCTGATGGGAGAGTAGTATTATCTTCTGGCACCTGTGCTCACTTTTAAAAAAAAAGTAAAATTTACATACATATTCATTATTCACATAATACATTTACATTCACGTAGAAATAAAAACACACTATGGTCACTGCACACCAAATCGTTGACGCCCTCGTCTCCTAGAAATAACATAAAATAAAAAAACAACATATACTCCCTGTTTCCCGTAGTCCAAGATAATCCGGATTGTTCCACAGCGATCTCAAGTGTAGAACAGTCACATCGGGACATGTGACCGCTCTACCCACCAGGCCATACACTGACAGGAGCTAATTGCCCCCAACGGTGTATCAGCTGATCAGCTGCGGTGCTGTCACTTTTGGCACCACTGCGTAGGAAAGTTCTCACAGAGTGGTACTACAGTAAATTGAGAGCACCAGAGTGATAAATTCCGGTGAACTCTCACTGCAGCTCCGTGATACACTGCTGGAGATATTAGCTCCTGTCACTGTGTAACCAGGCATCGGGTAGAGCAGTCACATCTCCCAATGTGACTGTTCTACATGTGAGATCGTCGTGCGGCAGTCTCTAAATAGACTTACAGCGGCCTAGGAGTATTATACAGTATGTTGGTTTGTTATTTTATTTCAAGGGAGTTGGGGATTAGGCGATGCAGTAAGTATGGTTAATTAAAATTAATAAAGGATTTTATTCATGCTGCGTGTTTACTGAAAATATAACTATATGATTAGTAATGGATAGGTGTTATAGATGCTTCTCCATTACTAAGCCGTGGGCTTGATGTCACCAGAAAATACAAAGGTGACATCAACCACACAGATATTACCCCATTTGCCACCACTACAAGGCAAGTGGGAAGAGCGAGGCTAAGTGCCAGAATTGGCACATCTATAATATGCGCCATTTCTGGGCTGGCTGAGAGCTGATGTTTTCAGCCTTGGGGTGGCACTCTACATGGCCCCTTCCCAGAATATTAATATCAGCCCACAGTTGTCTGCCTAGCCTTTGCTGGTTTAATTTTATAGGGGGACCCCATGTCAATTTTTTTTCTGGGGTTCCCTTGTAAAATATCCATTAAAGGCTAAGCAAACATCTGTGAGCTGATATTAATAGCCTGGAAACCTCTATGGCTATTGGCTCTTTCCCAGAATATTAATATCAGCCCTCAGCCGTCGGCTTTCGCTCTGCTCTCTATGAAAATTACACAGGTGCCCACGCAAGTTCTTTTGACTGTTTTGAAAAACAAACAGATATTGCATTTCAGGCAGATTTTGTGTTTGTGTGTGTTAGGTCTCGAGTTCCCGCTTCTGCACAGGGGGAATCTCGAGCCATCTCCGCTGCAGTCTCCCATTCTTATCCAGCCGCAGTGGAGTCTGCTCAGCAGGGACGTCGGTCCCAGCGTCTTGCTCACTCTCACTCTGTACAGAGAGTTACTGCTGCTTCTTCAGCTTCTGCCATTAAAGCCAGTGCTGGTCAGCAGCGAGCGGACTTCTCTGGGACTAAGTCCTTGTCTTCACACACTGAGCATGCCCAGGGCAAGATCTCCAGTTGGAGATCGAGGGTCATGTGCTCAGGCTCTGCAGCACATTCCATTGGTCCTCTTGGCAGGTCTTGGAAGGGCAAAGTTTCTGTGGCCACTTACTGTGCTGCAACTATATAAACTGCGCATGACCGCACGGCCATGCCCTAGTGTACAATTGTTAATGTGTGTATGTTGTGAGTGCAAGTCATCCTTGGATACCCCTACCCTATTGAATATCTGTTCGCGGAAGGTGTATGGTTGCTATCTAGCGCCCGACTTAGCCTACAGCACGAATCACACGTTACAGCGTCCAGTTGCTGTGACCGCCAGTACGACGCCGTGCACTTCCTCTGTGCTTTCCTTACCCAAGCCTGGGTGGTTAGTGGCGTTCGTCAGTGCGGCATCGCATGCACTCTTGTGCCCTAATATTGGTATTCAGCTTCCTTACACACCCAGATGCGGTGTGGTGCCAGCAAGGGTCTAATCGGACTTCAATCCTAGTTGGGGTTGAGTTCGCTAACTACTTGCTCGCCCTCTATTTGCGGTACCGCGATCCTGTGATGCAACAGGATCGCTTCCTTCATGCTGGGTGAAGTTTAACCCACGTGTGTATACTTATGAGTACCGCCATATAGTCCGTCATTACTTGGCAGCAGGTTCCATCTCTGCACGGTGGACCCCGGGCTGCGAACGCACCATACACTATCTGTCTTATTATTTGGTGCGTTCCGCTAGCCCTAACAGTGTATGTGTGTTTTTATATGTACCGTTTTAATAATGATGGTGTCTGGCTGACATCTGTTCATTACTAAACCTCGGGCTCGGTATTACAGATATATATAGTACAGACCAAAAGTTTGGACACACCTTCTCATTTAAAGATTTTTCTGTATTTTCAAGACTATGAAAATTGTAAATTCACACTGAAGGTATCAAAACTATGAATTAACGCATGTGGAATAATATACTTAACAAAAAAGTGTGAAACAACTGAAAATTTGTCTTATATTCTAGGTTCTTCAAAGTAGCCACTTTTTGCTTTGATGACTGCTTTGCACACTCTTGGCATTCTCTTGATGAGCTTCAAGAGGTAGTCACCGGAAATGGTTTTCACTTCACAGATGTGCCCTGTCTGGTTTAATAAGTGGGATTTCTTGCCTTATAAGTGTGGCTGGGACCATCAGTTGTGTTGAGCAGAAGTCTGGTGGATACACAGCTGATAGTCCTACTGAATAGACTGTTAGAATTTGTATTATGGCAAGAAAAAAGCAGCTAAGTAAAGAAAAATGAGTGACCATCATTACTTTAAGAAATGAAGGTCAGTCAGTCCAAAAAATTGGGAAAACGTTGAAAGTGTCCCCAAGTGCAGTTGCAAAAACCATCCACATGTGTTAATTCATAGTTTTGATGCCTTCAGTGTGAATTTAAAGGGCACCTGTCATCCCGAAAATCGCGGGTGAGGTAATCCCATTCTGTAATGCTGTAGATAAGCCCCCGATGTTACCTGAAAAAGGAGAAAAAGACGTTATATTATACTTACCCAGGGGCGGTCCCGCTGCTGGTCAGGTCGGATGGGTGTCTCCGGTCCGCTGCGGCGCCTCCTATCTTCTTTCCATGACGTCCTCTTCTGATCTTCAGCCACGGCTCCGGCGCAGGCGTACTTTGCTCTGCCCTGTTGAGGGCAGAGGATAGTACTGCAGTGCGCAGGCGCCGGAAAGGTCAGAGGCCCGGCGCCTGCGCACTGCAGTACTTTGTCTGCCCTCAACATAATATATATCTATATATCTACTATATAATTGTCTAAGGGTCACTTTTATCTGTCTGTCCTTCTGTCACGGTTATTCATTCGCTGATTGGTCTCGCCAGCTGCCTGTCATGGCTGCGTGACCAATCAATGACGGGCACAGTCCGGAAGAAAATGACCGCTCTTTACTCCCCGCAGTCAGTGTCTGTCGCCCGCATAATCCCCTTCGGTCACCGCTAACACAGGGTTAATGCCGGCGGTAGCCACGTAGTATATTGCCCAGCTACGTAGTATATTGCTCAGTCACGTAGTATATTGCCCAGTCACGTAGTATATTGCACAGTCCGTGTACTATATTGCACAGCCCGAATACTATATTGCACAGCCCGCGTACTATATTGCACAGACTTCCACAGGATTCCATGACAGACAGAGGCCGCGACCAATGAATATCCGTGACAGAAAGACAGACAGAAGGACAGACAGAAAGATGGAAGTGACCCTTAGACAATTATATAGTACAAGGTGTTGCCTGTGATGTAGAATCGTGATGAAATAGCAAGCTCGTGCAACTGACAGCTGTATTCAGGTGGCGATTGTATCAATCTAATGTTAGACTAAAGAAGCAATGAAGCGGGTTCAAAAATTATTTTACACAAGACAGTCACTTCACTGTTTATTTTTCAAAATTAATGAGATTACTCTTTTAAAAATTGGCATGATTCAAAAACCAAAGTAGTGCACATTCATTTACAAACAGAAACAAGCCTTGAATTCAAAATTTGGATTTAAAGTCCTTCTTGCCCTTTCCCCTTCCTCTCTTTTACTATAAATAATGTCTTAGGTACAGCAAATATATTCTTAAAAGAAAGAAGTGATATGCCACATGCACAGATTGTTATTGTTGTAAAAAAAAAATTTTTTTTTTTGGAAAAATAAAAAAATCTATAGAAACGAAAATTTGGATTTAATTGTGACATCTGCAATGAATGTTTAAATACTGTACTACCCTTGCTTGCTGTCACTGTATAAAACAAGCAAACAAACAAAAAAAGCTATTAAGGTGCTGATGCTGCTGTACATCATATATGTAATAATTCACAGTCATAAGGAGTGATGATGCGATTTCTAAATCAGTTCACTGTTTATCACTTGAATCTTGGATTTCTATTCACTGAGGCTACCATTTTCAATCTGATACATCAGTGCTGAAATAAAACACTGCAATCACGTGAATCAAAAAGCAGTTTGTCCAAATTTGCGTGCACGCACAGATTTCAGGAAATTCAAGTCAAATTTGATTTTTTGTGAATCGATCAACTCAACTTATTATTATCATTTTTGTTTCCACATTGTCAATTTTTAGATCCTGATGAATTTGTGTATTACTACTGTAATATGTGTTTTCTGCTCAGTGAAGAATTTTGCACAGCATTTTACTTTTAATCGCCTAACTGACCAAGAGACCACTATCAGTTCCCTTACAAACTAAACATTTCCCCACAGGTGTTAACACTTCAGCTACAACTAATAGCCAAGTAAAAGCCAAATAAAAACTGGTTGGAGAGCTATACCGTGGCCATTATGCTATTAGAAGGTCTATGTGGGGACACATTTTATTGTTTGGAGAGCTATTTTATTTAATTAGGATGTTAGAATAGTTAAAAATTTAGTGGTAACTTCTAATTTTTTCATGAAATTTACAAGACCTCTTTCTTTAGGAACCTATTCAGATTTCAATGGACTTTGAGGGGGCTATATACTGGAAACTTCAAAAATTGATACTATTTAAAAAACATACCCCTCAAATATTTGTACAAAAAATATATATATATAATTTTTACTCAAAAATATTGTTTTAGCGCCTATTTATTCACTTTTTCAAGGAGTAAAACATGACAATAGAACCCACAATTTGTTACCTAGCTTATCCTCAGTGTACTGATAACTCACATTAGGTCAGAAACCTCTGGACAAATGGCAGGCCTCAGAAGGGAAGGAGCAACATTTTTGGAACACAAATCTGGCTGAAATAGATTGTGGGTGCCATTTTGAATATGCACGGCCCCCAAGGCACCCAAACAGCAGAAAACCCGATAAGTGACCCCACTTTGGAAACTAAATCCTTCAAGGATTTTATTCAGATAATAGTGAGCATTTTGAACCCACAGGCATTACTCAGAATTTGATAACATTAGGACTTCATAAAGGAAAGTTTCGTTTTTGAAAATATTGCTTTAGTCCAAAAATTTTCACTTTTGCAAACGTTTGAAACTCACTTTCTTCTGAGCAAGATAATATGTAGTCAAAAAGTTCCGTTTTGACACATGGATCGGAAGGGAAGATGCAACAGTTGGTATTTGGAATGTAAATTTGACTTGAATAGATTGCTTCAATATGTCTGATTTACAGAGCCTTTGAGGTATCAAAATAGCAAAAAAAAAACACAAGTGATCCAATTTTTGAAATTAAAATGCTCAAAGAATTCATCTAGGAGTGTGTCAAGCTTGTTGAACATGTAGATTCTTCACATATCTTTTTAAAATGGGGATGTGAAAACAAAAATTACACTTTTTCTGCTAAAGTGTTGTTTTAGCCCAATACTTGAATTTTCTCAAGGCATAATAGAAAAAAAAAACAGAGCCCACAATTTGTTACAAAACTTCTTCCAAATACTAAGTTCCCCCATAGTCAAAAACTGCTCTTTGGTCACATGGCAAGGCTCAGAAAATAAAGAACACTATTTGATTTTTGGAGAGTTAAGTTGTCTGGAATAGATTGTGCATGCAATGTCGCATTTATAGAGTCCCTGACATAAAAAAAACAGCATAAACCTCCCACAAGTGACCCTATTTTGGAAATTTAATGTTTCAAGTAATTTATCTAGTGGTTTATTGAGCATTTTTAATGCTCAAATAATTCACAAAACTTGATAACATTTAGATGTGAATGCAAAAAAATGTTTCCACTAAAATACTGTTTTGGCACCAAATTTATAATCTGCAGGAGGGGTAATAGGAGAAAATGGATCCCATAATTTGTTATGCAATTTATACCAAGCGCACTACTCCATATGTGGTTGTACAGTAATATTCAAGCACATGGCAGGAACTGGTTGGGAAAAAGCGCTACTTGGCTTTTTGAACGCAGATTCCATTTGAGCAGAGTGTTTGTGCCATTAGCCAAGCCTCTGAGGTGCCTAAGAAGCAGAACCCCATCAAGTGGCCATTAATTGGAATGTTAACTGTGTAGGGAATTTATCTAGGGGTGTAGTGAGTATTTTGAACCCACAGGAGCCTCACAGAATTTTACAACTTTGGAACACGGAAATAAAACATATTAATAGTAGTGTTGAGCATTCCGATACCGCAAGTATCGGGTATCGGCCGATATTTGCGGTATCGGAATTCCGATACCGAATTCCGATACTTCCCGCGTATCGGATACCGGAATCGGAAGTTCCCAGAATTCAAACAGAACGCAGCAGCCAATGAGGAATGATTGGAAGTGTGGGCACATCCTGTTTAGCATGGTGGGCATGTAAGTACTGGCAAGGCTGTGATTGGCTGCTGAAATGATGTCACTCTGCACTATAAAAAAAGCTGCCGCCATTTTGCGCTCACTCTGCTGTGATTTCAGTTAGGGACAGGACGCTGTGTTCTAACTGAGGGCCAATTGAGCTAGCTAATTGCTTTATTTTCCTTTCCAAAGGCTAATTTAGCAAAACGCTGTGTGTTCTTCACTGTTCACCTTGCTCTTGCCTTGCAGCGCTGTTTTAACAGCGTTCTGCAAGGTCTCTGTGTGTGTGTGTGTGTGCAGCTCACTCTGTAGTCTGTGTGCAGCCATATACTCAGTTGTATTCAGCTCAGGGGGGTTCACACTGCCTCACACAGTTGTCCTTTTTTGCTCATAGTGCAGCCTGCTGCACATTTTTTCTCAAATTTCCTATTAGTGTTTTTCCACCCGTCTCCAGCTAAATTGTGGAAAAACACTACATAGGATAACCTAGAGGGGGTTTTTTGGGCCTTGCAGCGCCGTTTACGGCTGTCTGCACGGTCTCCGTGTGAGCCCAGCTCGCCCTGTAGTCTGTCTGCAGCCATAGCCGGTTGGATTCAGCTCAGGGTTCGTTACTGGCTCATACCTTGAGAAAAATTGTCCTTTCTTTCAAATAGTGCAGCCTGTTTAAAAATTTTAAAAAAAAATCCCTATTAGTGTTTTTCCATCCGTCTCCAGCTAAATAGTGGAAAAACACTACATAGGATAACCTAGAGGGGGTTTTTTGGGCCTTGCAGCGCCGTTTACGGCTGTCTGCACGGTCTCCGTGTGAGCCCAGCTCGCCCTGTAGTCTGTGTGCAGCCATAGCCGGTTGGATTCAGCTCAGGGTGCGTTACTGCCTCATACCTTGAAAAACAATTTCCTTTTTTTCAAATAGTGCAGCCTGTTTAAAATTAAAAAAAAAAATCCTATTAGTGTCTTTCCACCCGTCTCCAGCTAAATAGTGGAAAAACACTACATAGGATAACCTAGAGGGGTTTTTTTGGGCCTTGCAGCGCCGTTTACGGCTGTCTGCACGGTCTCCGTGTGAGCCCAGCTCGCCCTGTAGTCTGTGTGCAGCCATAGCCGGTTGGATTCAGCTCAGGGTGCGTTACTGCCTCATACCTTGAAAAACAATTTCCTTTTTTTCAAATAGTGCAGCCTGTTTAAAATTTAAAAAAAAAAATTCCTATTAGTGTCTTTCCACCCGTCTCCAGCTAAATAGTGGAAAAACACTACATAGGATAACCTAGAGGAGGGTTTTTTGGCCTTGCAGCGCCGTTTACGGCTGTCTGCACGGTCTCCGTGTGATTTAAACTAGCTCTGTAGCCCGATCTGCACAAAAAAAAAAGTAAAGTTCACCAAACACAACTTAACACTTGTGTAGGCCACATTTGAAAAATAATAAAGTTTAGTCCACACTTTACAACATTAGTGTTTCTTACACCTGTTAGAAGGAGCATTTCAGGAATAAGCACGCTAAGGCCTTAGTACTTTTCTGCTTATCTTTATCTGTCAACCAAGATGAAGAGGGCAGGGAGTAAGGCACGTGGGCGTGGGCGCGGAGCAGGGAGAGGAGCAGGGAGAGGACGTGGTGATTCTGTGCCTGCTGCGGGCGCCGGTGACTCGTCGTCACTCAGTTTCAGCAGGGAGCAGTCCTTTATGCGCAGCTTTGTCGGAGAGCGCCGTGCACCGCTGCTGCGTGAAGACCAAATTGAAGCCGTTGTCGGGTGGATGGCAGCTAACGCCTCGGCATCGACTTCAGTTAGTGCCACATCCTCTCAGGCACAGAGCACTGGAGAGCAGCCATCTGTCTCTTCACCACCTGCCAAATTGGCCAGGCAGTCAGAGAGCCCAGGACAGGAGCCGTCTCTACTTCTGTTCTCTGAATCTCTTGGCTTGGAAACAGGGGGCCAGCCAAGCAGCATTGGAGAAATGGAAGAAGAGGCAGTGTGCAGTGATGCCCAACAGCATTTTCTCTCTGACTCTGAAGAGGCAGGTGGGCCAGTGCCTCCGGTGACCACAGCGCAGTACGCATCTGATGATGAAACTCAGGTGCCGCTTTCTGATGCGTACTGTGCTGCCGAGACTACCCAGGAGGAGCAGTTGGTGGCAGAGGGTAGTGGAGATGATGAGGTCCTTGACCCATCGTGGCGTGAGGAACAGGAAGGTGGTGGGAGCAGCTCTGAGGAAGAGCTTCCCCTTACGGGCCAAAGAGGGAGAGGGAGGGGGAAGACTGCGGAGCCTGTAGCCTCCACTTAGGTTCCCGTTAGGAGCCTGTCTCTTTCCAAAGCCAAAAAGGGCGCTCCCAAGACTTGCAGTGCCTGGTCCTTTTTTGACACAGTTGCAGATGACATTTCTTTTGTCAAATGCAAGCTGTGTCATCAGAAAGTAAAAAGAGGTAAAAGTGTCAGCAACCTCAATACCACAAATATGTGGAAACATGTGCGGACCAGGCACGCGGTGGAGTTACAGAAACACAGTGAAGACGTAGGCCAACCAACAGCGGCAGCTACCACCTCTTCATCTCGTGTTGCCTCTTCCTCCACTGTTGTCCAGAGACCTAGTGTAATTCCACCCACAGCACCACCTTCCCAGTCATCCTCACACTCCCAGTCTACTCTAAAGCCATCGGTAGTACAGGCATGGGAGAAAAGGCGGGCATTCTCGGCCAACCACCCCCGAGCACAGGCTCTGAATGCAGGCATTGCCAAACTGTTGTCCCTGGAAATGCTCTCGTTCAGGCTAGTGGAGACTAACAGCTTCCATGACTTGATGGCATTGGCAGTCCCACAGTACAAGGTGCCCAGCCGCTTTTACTTCAGCAGGCAGGCTGTCCCTGCCCTGCACAGGCATGTTGAGGCAAACATAAAACATGCGCTACTGAACGCCGTCAGTAGCAAGGTCCACCTCACCACCGATGAGTGGACCAGTCAGCATGGACAGGGGCGATATGTTTCCATCACTGCCCATTGGGTTAATGTTGTTGAGCCAGGTACAGATCGTGCGAGTGGCGCAGGACGTGTCCTGCCCACTCCAAGGATTGCAGGAATCCAGTCTGTACGCATCGACTCCTCCTCTTACACCAGTTCCTCAGATTCCTCTCTGCAGGATCCGTCACAGTCCACCTCCACATGGACCCGTGAACGTTTACCTATGACCGACATGAGCACAGCCGTGGCCAAACATCAGCAGGCCGTCTTGAAACTAGTTTCATTGGGGCATCGAAGCCACACAGCGCAGGAGCTCTGGAATGCCATCAAGCAGGAGAGCGATGTGTGGTTACTGCCAGCGAATCTCCAGCCAGGCATGGTAGTGTGTGACAATGGCCGAAATCTGGTGGCAGCTTTGGCCCTTGGCAACCTCACTCACATCCCATGTCTGGCACATGTGCTCAATTTGGTTGTGCAGAGTTTTCTGAGGGACTATCCGGATCTTGATGCCCTGCTGCACAAGGTCCGCCTAGAGTGTGCTCACTTGCGGCGTTCCAGCTTGGCCAGATCCCGCATTGCTGCTCTGCAGCGCCGATTCCGCCTTCCGAACACCGTATCATATGTGACCTACCTACCCGGTGGAATTCCACGTTACATATGTTGGAGCGGTTGTGTGAGCAGCAGCAAGCAGTTATGGAGTACCAGCTGCATCAGGCGCAAAGAAGTCGCAGTCAGCGCCGATCAGACTTCACAACCACAGAGTGGGCCACTATGAAGGACGTCTGCCAGGTTTTGCGTCCTTTTGATTATTCCACGCGGATGGCAAGTGCAGATGATGCACTAGTCAGCATGACTGTCCCCCTTATCTGCCTGCTTCAGCAAACTTTGCAAGGGTTAAGGGATGATGTTGTGGAAGAGGTGGAGGATGAGGAGTCACCTTTTCCATCAGCTTCTGGAGAGTCAGCGCCACGTGGTTCCTCACAAAGGGGTACGCAGGGGCCAATTTGTGAGGAGGATGAGGAGGAGTCAATGGAGGAGGAAGAGCTCCGTCCAGAGGAGGGAGCGACACAATTGTCCAGTGGTCAGTGTGTACAGCGAGGGTGGGGTGATGACGAGCGGGCAGAGATCATGTCTCAAGCAGGGGACAGCGTTTCTGGGCCAGTTGGCACTCTGCAGCACATGGTGGATTTCATGCTGCAGTGCCTGAGAAACGACCGCCGCATCGACCACATTCTCAACATGCCTGATTATTGGGTGTTCACCCTCCTCGATCCTCGCTACCGGGACAACGTCCAAAACCTCATCCCTGCGTTGACCCGGGAGCGTAAATTGCGGGAGTACCACGACACACTGGTGAATTCCACCATCTTCTCCTGTCCAACTGAGAGGAGTGCTGCTAGTGCTTTACAAAGCAGCTCAGTGCGTCGAGGCAGTGGGGGAGGCTCTGCCCAAAGAGGGAGCAGAAGCAGTGCCTCTGCCCAAGGCAAGCCCAGTATGGCACAACTCTGGCACACTTTTGTGTGCCCGCCCCAAATGTCTACACCATCACCGGCGGCTCCAGTCAGCAGGAGGCAACGATTCCGTCAGATGGTGACAGACTACATGGCTTGCCCTCTTACTGTACTCCCAGACGGCTCTTCCCTGTTCAAGTTTTGGGTCTCTAAGCTGGATACATGGCCAGAGCTAAGCCAGTATGCATTGGAGGTGCTGGCTTGCCCTGCGGCTAGTGTCTTATCGGAACGTGTCTTTAGTGCCGCAGGTGGTGTACTAACAGACCGTCGCATGCGAATATCCTCCGATAACGTTGAGCGGCTTACTTTCCTGAAAATGAACCAGGCCTGGATCTCGCAGGAATTTGCCACTCCTCTGCCTGATTAAGTAATTGGGTGTCATCCAGGTCTCCTGCTGTGTTCATCTTTCTACCACCTGAACTGCTATTCCTGGGCTCCAACACCGCCAGTTGCGGCTCAGAAGTGCAGGCTGCACAGTAAAAACATACGACCCAGTGTTATTGGGTTTCAGTAACGTCAGCTGATCCCCAGCTGTGTAGCCGGCAATGTGTCCTGCGACCGCCACGCTGGCACAACAACCTAAATGTAAGGGAACCTGAACACCCCCCCCCGTCGTTTGTTACTGAAAGAGCCATCTTTTGCAGCAGTAATGCTGCACAAGGAAAAGGTAGCTCTTTTTTTTAGCTCCTTGCACACGCAGAACTTAACACTTATAAAATGTGTTCACTGATACCGTTATACTGTCGCGGAGCTGGGACTTTCCTTCGTAATGTGACGCAGCACAGCCGTCATTCCTACCCCCTTGGTGCCATGCGCTGCCTTCTCAGCGTTGTTTTAAGCTGTCACGGAGCCTGCGCGGTTCTGTTATCCCTTGGGCATGCCCTATTTGCGCTGCCTGTCTTCTGACATAATTTGGTGTCAGGCTGGCTGCGCCTGTGCGGCCGCGCTGCCCGAGATCCCGCCTCGCTGTGTCTTCTGATTGAGTCACACTGCGGGCCTGGGATCCATGGCCATGCGCAGTGCATATCTTCCCCTCGGGCTCTCGCTCATTTCCCTCCGCCTTCTTTAGACTGTGCGCCGTCAGCTGATCCCTAATAGCATGCCACGGCCGTGACACCGCACAGTCTGAAGAAGAGGGAAGGAGGGGAGTGAGAGTCGAGGATATGCACTGTGCATGTCCATGGTTCCAAGGCCCGCAGTGGGATTACGTTGGACGAGACTGCGAGGTGGGATCTGGAGCAGCGTGGACGCACAGGCAGTAACAGCCTGACACCATATTATGTCAGAAGACAGGCAGCGCTAATTGGGCATGGCCAAGGGCTAACAGAACAGCGCAGGCTCCGTGACAGCTTAAAACAACGCTGAGGAGGCAGCGCACGGCACCAAGGGGATAGGAATGTCAGCTGTGCTGTGTCCCATTACGAAGGAAATTCGCACCTCCGGGACGGTTTAACGGTATAAGGGGACACATTTTTAGTGTTTACTTCGGTGTTTGCAAGGAGCATAATTAAAAGAACCACCTTTTCCTTTTGCATCGTTAGTGCTGCACAAGATGGCTCTTTCAGCTACAAACGTCTTGGGGGGGGTTAAAGGTTCCCTTTCAACTTGCTCCAATCAGGCTTCGGCCTACACTCTGTTCCTCTGCTCCTCCTGCTGTCCCTGGGCTCTAACACCGCCAGTTGGTGCCTGGAAGTGCTGTGTGCACAGTCAACAGTCGCTCCTCTGTTATTGGGGTTCAGTAACGTCAGCTGATCCCCAGCTGTGTGTGCGGCAATACCTCCAATCTGCTCCTCCTGCTATCCCTGGGCTCTAACACCGCCAGTTGGTGCCTGGAAGTGCTGTGTGCACAGTCAACAGTCGCTCCTCTGTTATTGGGGTTCAGTAACGTCAGCTGATCCCCAGCTGTGTATCCGGCAACGTGTCATGCGACCACCACGCTGGCACAACTAAAATGTAAGGGGACCTGTCCCCCCCCCCCTAGGCGTTTGTTACTGAAAGAGCCACCATGTGCAGCACTAATACTGCACAAGGGAAAGGTCGCTCTTGAAATTATGCTCCTTGCAAACGCTGAACTACACACTCATGTAATGTGTCCCCTCACACCGTCCAACCGTCCCGGAGGTGGGACTTTCCTTTGTAATGTGTCGCAGCACAGCCGTCATTGCTACCCCCTTGGCACCGTGCGCTGCCTCCTTAGCATTGTTTGATTCCGTCATGGACCCTGCGCTGTTATGTTATCCTTTGGCCGTGCACAGTTTGCGCTGCCCGTCCTCTGACATCATTTGTTGTCGTCCTGGCTGCGCCTGTGCGTCCACGCTGCCCGAAATCACACCTCGCAGTGTCGTCTAATGTGATCCCACAGTGGGCCTGGTATCCATGGCCATGCGCAGTGCATATGCTAGCCTCTCACTCCCCTTCTTCACGCTTCTTCAGACTAGGTGGCGTCAGCTGATCCCTAATAGCATGCCACGGCCGTGACGCCGCACAGTCTGAAGAAGCAGGAAGGAGGTGAGTGAGAGGCGATGATATGCACTGCGCATGCCCATGGATCCCTGGCCCGCAGTGGGACTACATTAGATGACACTGCAAGGTTGGATCTAGGGCAGCTTGGACGCACAGGCACTGCCAGCCTGACACCTACATGATGTCAGAAGACGGGCACCGCTAACTGTGCATGGCCAAGGGATAACATTACAGCGCGGGCTCCGTGACAGAACCAAACAACGTTGAGGAGGTGGCGCCCGGCACCAAGGGGGTTGGAATGACGGCTGTGCTGTGTCACATTACAAAGGAAAGTCCCACTTCCGGGATGGTTTGACGGTGTGAGGGGACACATTATATGAGTGTGTACTTCAGCGTTTGCAAGGAGCATAATTTTTGGAGCCACCATTTTCCATGTGCAGTATTACTGCTGTACAAGATGGCTCTTTCAGCAACAAATGCCTGGGGGGGGGGGGGTTAAAGGTTCCCTTTCAACTTGCTCCACTGCAGGCTTCGGCCTACACTCTGCTCCTCTTTGATTCCCTGGGTTTCAACACTGTCAGTTGCCACCTGGAAGTGTTGTCTACACAGAAAAAACACTAGGTGATGTGTCAGTGGGGTTCAGCACCGCCAGCTGTTCCCCTGCTGTGTAGTCGGCAACGTGTCCAGCACAAGCCACGCTGGCACAACAGAACAAAAGCTGCCACCAGTGCAGGCTTCGGCCTACACTCTGCTCCTCTCCTCCTCCTGCTGACCCTGGGCTCTAACACCGCCAGTTTTTGCCCGGACATGCGAGCTGCACAGAGAAAAACACCAGTCAATGTGTCAGTGGGGTTCAGCAACGCCAGCTGTTCTCCTGCTGTGTAGCTTGCAACGTGACCTGCAAACGCCACGCAGGCACATGAACTGAAATTGAAGGGAGCATGCCCCCTACCCCCAGGTGTTTCAATGTACAACAGCCACCTTGTACAGCAGTACAGCTGCATTTGTACAAGGTGGCTGACTTTTTCTCCTTGCCCACGTGGAACTCAACACGTACAAAATGTGTCTCATTGAGACCATTCCACTGTCCCTGAGGTGTGACTTTCCTTTCTAATGATACGCAGCACCACCCTTGTTAGCGCTGCCCGTCTTTTGACATCATTGGTTAGCTGGCTGCGCCTGTGCGTCTGCCCTGCTCGAAACAACGCCCCTCGGTGTCTTATTTTTTTGGACAGCGAGGGTGTGATTGATGGGCATGTGCAGTGCATATGTTTGCCTGTGTTCACTCATCTCCTTCCGCCTTCTTCAGACTGGGTGTCCTCATGGCCGCGGCAGGCGATAAGGGATCAGATGAGGTCGCCCAGTCTGAAGCTGGTGTAAGGACATGTGTGAGTGTCAAACATATTTACTGCACAAGGCCACGAATCCCAGCCACGCAGTGTGATTTTTAGAAAACACACTGTGGGTCTGGGATTCATGTCCATCGCTAACCGCAACGGCCGACATGAAATGAGGTCAGAAGACAGGAAGCTCTCACAGCGCATGGCCAAGGGATCACAATAGCGCAGACTCCTGTACAGCAAATAACAACGCTCAGGAATCTGCGCCCAGTACCTAGGTGCAAATTTTGACACCTGTGCTGCGTCTCCTTAAAAAGATAAGTCACGCCTCCACAACTGTTTGACAGTATAATGGGCTAAATAGTGTACGTGTTTTATTCAGCGTGTGCAAGGAGCAAACTAAATAGAGCAACCTTTTACTTGTGCAGCATTAATGCTGCACAAGGTGTGGCTCTTGTACCTTGCAACACCTGAGTGGGGGTTAAAGGTAACCTTTGAAATTGGTTCAACTAGGCTTCGGCCTACACTCTGCTCCTCTCCTCCTCCTGCTGACCCTGGGCTCTAACACCGCCAGTTTTTGCCCGGACATGCGATCTGCACAGAGAAAAATACCAGTCAATGTGTCAGTGGGGTTCAGCAACGCCAGCTGTTCCCCTGCTGTGTAGCCGACATCGTGTCCAGCACAAGCCACGCTGGCACAACCGACCAAAAGCTGCCACCAGTGCAGGCTTCGGCCTACACTCTGCTCCTCTCCTGCTGACCCTGGGCTCAAACACCGCTAGTTTTTGCCCGGAACTGCTAGCTGCACAGAGAAAAACACCAGCCAATGTGTTAGTGGGGTTCAGCACCGCCAGCTGTTCCCCTGCTGTGTAGCCGACATCGTGTCCAGCACAAGCCACGCTGGCACAACCGACCAAAAGCTGCCACCAGTGCAGGCTTCGGCCTACACTCTGCTCCTCTCCTCCTCCTGCTGACCCTGGGCTCAAACACCGCCAGTTTCTGCCCGGACATGCTAGCTGCACAGAGAAAAACACCAGCCAATGTGTTAGTGGGGTTCAGCACCGCCAGCTGTTCCCCTGCTGTGTAGCCGACATCGTGTCCAGCACAAGCCACGCTGGCACAACCGACCAAAAGCTGCCACCAGTGCAGGCTTCGGCCTACACTCTGCTCCTCTCCTCCTCCTGCTGACCCTGGGCTCAAACACCTCCAGTTTCTGCCCGGAAGTGCTAGCTGCACAGAGAAAAACACCAGCCAATGTGTCAGTGGGGTTCAGCACCGCCAGCTGTTCCACTGCTGTGTAGCCGTCAACGTGACCTGCAAACGCCACGCAGGCACATGAACTGAAATTAAAGGGAACCTGGCCCCACCACCCCAGGTGTTTCTATGTATAACAGCCACCTTGTACAGCAGTACTGCTGCATTTGTACAAGGTGGCTGACTTTTTCTCCTTGCCCACGTGGAACTCAACACGTACAAAATGTGTCTCATTAGAGACCATTCCACTGTCCCTGAGGTGTGACTTTCCTTTCTAATGACACGCAGCACCCCCAATGTTAGCGCTGCCCGTCTTCTGACATCATTGGTTGGCTGGCTGTGCCTGTGCGTCCGCCCTGCCCGACACAACGCCCCTCGTTGTCTCATATATTTTGACTGCGAGGGTGTGATTGATGGGCACGAGCAGTGCATATCTTCGCCTGTCTTAACTCATCTCCTTCCGCCTTCTTCAGACTGTGCAGCCTCATGGCCGCGGCATGCGAGAAGGGATCAGCAGAGGCCTCCCAGTCTGAAGCAGGTGTAAGGACGTGTGTGAGCGGCCAAAATATTTACTGCTCAAGGCCACGAATCCCAGCACCGCAGTGTGACTTTATGAAAAGGCACTGTGGGTCTGGGATTTATGGCCATCGTTAACCGCACCGGCCAACATGAAATGAGGTCATAAGACGGGCAGCTCTAACAGGGCATTGCCAAGGGATAACACAAGAGCGCAGACTCCTGTACAGCAAATAACAACGCTCAGGAAGCTGCGCCAAGCACCAAGGCGTTATTTGGGACACCTGTGCTGCGTCTCCTTAAAAAGCCAAGTCACGCATCCACTACAGTTTGACTGTAGAATGGGCTAAATTGTGTACGTCTTTCATTCAGCGTGTGCAAGTAGACAAATTAATAGAGCAACCTTTCACTTGTGCAGCATTAATACTGCACAAGGTGTGTCTCTTGTAGTTTGTAACACCTGAGGGGGGGTTAAAGGTTTCCTTTGAAATTGGTTCAACTAGGCTTCGGCCTACACTCTGCTCCTCTCCTCCTCCTCCTGCTTCACCACGGGCTCTAACATCGCAAGTTTTTGCCCGCAAGTGCTAGCTGCACAGAGAAAAACACCCGCCATTGTGTTAGTGGGGTTCAGCAACGCCAGCTGTTCCCACACTGTGTAGCCGGCAAAGTGTCCTGCAAACGCAACGCTGACACAAAGCTGCCTCCAGTGCAGGCTTCGGCCTACACTCTGCTCCCCCTGCTTACCCTTTGCTCCAGCACCGCTAGTTGGGGCTCTAGGAAGACAATCTTTAATAGGCAACGCATCTGGGTTCCAGCACCGCCAGCTGGTTCTCGGCAGTGTTTTTGTCACTGGTACTCCCTCGTGCCAAACCTGGTTCCAGCACCGTCAGCTGTTTCCGGGTAGTGTCAAGCTCACTGAGACGCCTATGCTTGCCCCGTCGTGGTGCTGTCGGGTTAGCCAACTCCAGGGTGCCTCCAGTTTAGGAGCTTCCTATGTGGGCTGCGTGAACTGGTAGTCAAGGCTGGTTCTGTAGTGCCAGTAGGCCCAGCTCCCCCTGTAGGACTGTTGGGGTTCGGTAACTGCGTCTACCTCGCGGCCTAGCTGTTCTCTCCTCTCCTGTGGGCCTTGGGGTCCACCACCTGGTTCCAGCACCGTCAGCTGGTTCCAGGCCGAGCCTTTGGCTTAGGTGCCTCCTCCTGGGTATCCGAGTTCCGCCAACGTCAGGCGGTCCTTGGTAGTGCTTTTAAGCGCGGGCACCTACAGCTTAGTAACCGGGTTCCAGCACCGCCAGCTGGTCCTCGGTCGTGCCATTGGCTCTTGCACACTGGGGCAACGCATCTGGGTTCCAGCACCGCCAGCTGGTTCTCGGCAGTGTTTTTGTCACAGGTACTCCCTCGTGCCAAACCTGGTTTCAGCACCGTCAGCTGTTTCCGGGTTGTGTCAAACTCGCTGAGACGCCTATGCTTGCCCCGTCGTGGTGCGGTCGGGTTAGCCAACTCCAGGGTGCCTCCAGTTTAGGAGCTTCCTATGTGGGCTGCGTGAACTGGTAGTCAAGGCTGGTTCTGTAGTGCCAGTAGGCCCAGCTCCCCCTGTAGGACTGTTGGGGTTTGGTAACTGCGGCTGCCTCGCGGCCTAGCTGTTCTCTCCTCTCCTGTGGGCCTTGGGGTCCACCACCTGGTTCCAGCACCGTCAGCTGGTTCCAGGCCGAGCCTTTGGCTTAGGTGCCTCCTCCTGGGTATCCGAGTTCCGCCAACGTCAGGCGGTCCTTGGTAGTGCTTTTAAGCGCGGGCACCTACAGCTTAGTAACCGGGTTCCAGCACCGCCAGCTGGTCCTCGGTCGTGCCATTGGCTCTTGCACACTGGGGCAACGCATCTGGGTTCCAGCACCGCCAGCTGGTTCTCGGCAGTGTTTTTGTCACAGGTACTCCCTCGTGCCAAACCTGGTTTCAGCACCGTCAGCTGTTTCCGGGTTGTGTCAAACTCGCTGAGACGCCTATGCTTGCCCCGTCGTGGTGCGGTCGGGTTAGCCAACTCCAGGGTGCCTCCAGTTTAGGAGCTTCCTATGTGGGCTGCGTGAACTGGTAGTCAAGGCTGGTTCTGTAGTGCCAGTAGGCCCAGCTCCCCCTGTAGGACTGTTGGGGTTCGGTAACTGCGGCTGCCTCGCGGCCTAGCTGTTCTCTCCTCTCCTGTGGGCCTTGGGGTCCACCACCTGGTTCCAGCACCGTCAGCTGGTTCCAGGCCGAGCCTTTGGCTTAGGTGCCTCCTCCTGGGTATCCGAGTTCCGCCAACGTCAGGCGGTTCTTGGTAGTGCTTTTAAGCGCGGGCACCTACAGCTTAGTAACCGGGTTCCAGCACCGCCAGCTGTTCCTCGGTCGTGCCATTGGCTCTTGCACACTGGGGCAACGCATCTGGGTTCCAGCACCGCCAGCTGGTTCTCGGCAGTGTTTTTGTCACAGGTACTCCCTCGTGCCAAACCTGGATTCAGCACCGTCAGCTGTTTCCGGGTTGTGTCAAACTCGCTGAGACGCCTATGCTTGCCCCGTCGTGGTGCGGTCGGGTTAGCCAACTCCAGGGTGCCTCCACTTTAGGAGATTCCTATGTGGGCTGCGTGAACTGGTAGTCAAGGCTGGTTCTGTAGTGCCAGTAGGCCCAGCTCCCCCTGTAGGACTGTTGGGGTTCGGTAACTGCGGCTGCCTCGCGGCCTAGCTGTTCTCTCCTCTCCTGTGGGCCTTGGGGTCCACCACCTGGTTCCAGCACCGTCAGCTGGTTCCAGGCCGAGCCTTTGGCTTAGGTGCCTCCTCCTGGGTATCCGAGTTCCGCCAACGTCAGGCGGTCCTTGGTAGTGCTTTTAAGCGCGGGCACCTACAGCTTAGTAACCGGGTTCCAGCACCGCCAGCTGGTCCTCGGTCGTGCCATTGGCTCTTGCACACTGGGGCAACGCATCTGGGTTCCAGCAACGCCAGCTGGTTCTCGGCAGTGTTTTTGACACAGGTACTCCCTCGTGCCAAGCCTGGTTTCAGCACCGTCAGCTGTTTCCGGGTTGTGTCAAGCTCACTGAGACGCCTATGCTTGCCCCGTCGTGGTGCTGTCGGGTTAGCCAACTTCAGGGTGCCTCCAGTTTAGGAGCTTCCTATGTGGGCTGCGTGAACTGTAGTCAAGGCTGGTTCTGTAGTGCCAGTAGGCCCAGCTCCCCCTGTAGGACTGTTGGGGTTCGGTAACTGCAGCTGCCTCGCGGCCTAGCTGTTCTCTCCTCTCCTGTGGACCTTCGGGTCCACCACCTGGTTCCAGCACCGTCAGCTGGTTCCAGGCCGAGCCTTTGGCTTAGGTGCCTCCTCCTGGGTATCCGAGTTCTGCCAACGCCAGGCGGTCCTTGGTAGTGCTTTTAAGCGCGGGCACCTACAGCTTAGTAACCGGGTTCCAGCACCGCCAGCTGGTCCTCGGTGCCATTGGCTCTTGCACACTGGGGCAACGCATCTGGGTTCCAGCACCGCCAGCTGGTTCTCGGCAGTGTTCTTGTCACAGGTACTCCCTCGTGCCAAGCCTGGTTTCAGCACCGTCAGCTGTTTCCGGGTTGTGTCAAGCTCACTGAGACGCCTATGCTTGCCCCGTCGTGGTGCTGTCGGGTTAGCCAACTCCAGGGTGCCTCCAGTTTAGGAGCTTCCTATGTGGGCTGCGTGAACTGGTAGTCAAGGCTGGTTCTGTAGTGCCAGTAGGCCCAGCTCCCCCTGTAGGACTGTTGGGGTTCGGTAACTGCGGCTGCCTCGCGGCCTAGCTGTTCTCTCCTCTCCTGTGGACCTTCGGGTCCACCACCTGGTTCCAGCACCGTCAGCTGGTTCCAGGCCGAGCCTTTGGCTTAGGTGCCTCCTCCTGGGTATCCGAGTTCCGCCAACGTCAGGCGGTCCTTGGTAGTGCTTTTAAGCGCGGGCACCTACAGCTTAGTAACCGGGTTCCAGCACCGCCAGCTGGTCCTCGGTGCCATTGGCTCTTGCACACTGGGGCAACGCATCTGGGTTCCAGCACCGCCAGCTGGTTCTCGGCAGTGTTCTTGTCACAGGTACTCCCTCGTGCCAAGCCTGGTTTCAGCACCGTCAGCTGTTTCCGGGTTGTGTCAAGCTCACTGAGACGCCTATGCTTGCCCCGTCGTGGTGCTGTCGGGTTAGCCAACTCCAGGGTGCCTCCAGTTTAGGAGCTTCCTATGTGGGCTGCGTGAACTGGTAGTCAAGGCTGGTTCTGTAGTGCCAGTAGGCCCAGCTCCCCCTGTAGGACTGTTGGGGTTCGGTAACTGCGGCTGCCTCGCGGCCTAGCTGTTCTCTCCTCTCCTGTGGGCCTTCAGGTCCACCACCTGGTTCCAGCACCGTCAGCTGGTTCCAGGCCGAGCCTTTGGCTTAGGTGCCTCCTCCTGGGTATCCGAGTTCCGCCAACGCCAGGCGGTCCTTGGTAGTGCTTTTAAGCGTGGGCACCTACAGCTTAGTAACCGGGTTCCAGCACCGCCAGCTGGTCCTCGGTGCCATTGGCTCTTGCACACTGGGGCAACGCATCTGGGTTCCAGCACCGCCAGCTGGTTCTCGGCAGTGTTCTTGTCACAGGTACTCCCTCGTGCCAAGCCTGGTTTCAGCACCGTCAGCTGTTTCCGGGTTGTGTCAAGCTCACTGAGACGCCTATGCTTGCCCCGTCGTGTTGCGGTCGGGTTAGCCAACTCCAGGGTGCCTCCAGTTTTGGAGCTTCCTATGTGGGCTGCGTGAACTGGTAGTCAAGGCTGGTTCTGTAGTGCCAGTAGGCCCAGCTCCCCCTGTAGGACTGTTGGGGTTCGGTAACTGCGGCTGCCTCGCGGCCTAGCTGTTCTCTCCTCTCCTGTGGACCTTCGGGTCCACCACCTGGTTCCAGCACCGTCAGCTGGTTCCAGGCCGAGCCTTTGGCTTAGGTGCCTCCTCCTGGGTATCCGAGTTCCGCCAACGTCAGGCAGTCCTTGGTAGTGCTTTTAAGCGCGGGCACCTACAGCTTAGTAACCGGGTTCCAGCACCGCCAGCTGGTCCTCGGTCGTGCCATTGGCTCTTGCACACTGGGGCAACGCATCTGGGTTCCAGCAACGCCAGCTGGTTCTCGGCAGTTTTTTTGACACAGGTACTCCCTCGTGCCAAGCCTGGTTTCAGCACCGTCAGCTGTTTCCGGGTTGTGTCAAGCTCACTGAGACGCCTATGCTTGCCCCGTCGTGGTGCTGTCGGGTTAGCCAACTCCAGGGTGCCTCCAGTTTAGGAGCTTCCTATGTGGGCTGCGTGAACTGGTAGTCAAGGCTGGTTCTGTAGTGCCAGTAGGCCCAGCTCCCCCTGTAGGACTGTTGGGGTTCGGTAACTGCGGCTGCCTCGCGGCCTAGCTGTTCTCTCCTCTCCTGTGGGCCTTCAGGTCCACCACCTGGTTCCAGCACCGTCAGCTGGTTCTCGGCAGTGTCTTTTGCTCTTATACCTTCTGCTCCCCATCCTGGTTCCAGTAACGTCAGCTGGTTCCGGGCAGAGCCTTTGGCTTAGGTGCCTCCTTCTGGGTATCCAAGTTCCACCAACGTCAGGTGGTCCTTGGTAGTGCTTTCGGGCACGGGTACCTCCTGCTTAGTAACCGGGTTCCAGTAACGTCAGCTGGTCCTCGGTAGTTCCATTGGCTCTTGGACCTTCGGCTACCCATCCGGGTTCCAGTACCGTCAGCTGGTTCTCGGCAGTGTCTTTTGCTCTTGTACCTTCTGCTCCCCATCCTGGTTCCAGTACCGTCAGCTGGTTCCGGGCAGAGCCTTTGGCTTAGGTGCCTCCTTCTGGGTATCCGAGTTCCGCCAACGTCAGGCGGTCCTTGGTAGTGCTTTTTAGCACGGGTACCTCCTGCTTAGTAACCGGGTTCCAGTAACGTCAGCTGGTCCTCGGTAGTTCCATAGGCTCTTGAACCTTCGGGTAGCCATCCGAGTTCCAGTTCCATCAGCTGGTTCTTGGCATTTTCTCAGCCTTCTTGTACCTTCTGCTACATTTCCAAGTTGAAGACCCTAAAGTCGACGACCTGGAAGACCACCCCGATGACGACGACGACGACGACCCGGAAGACCACCCCGATGACGACGACGATGACGGCGGAGACGACGACGGCGGAGACGACGACGGCGGAGACGACGACGGCTGAGACGACGACGGCGGAGATGACGACACTGGAGACGACGACCCTGGAGACGACGACATGGAAGACCGAGAAGCAGAAGAACAAGAGGCTGCATAACAAAGAGCAGAAGAACATTAAGCATAAGACTTAATATCAGAGCAAAAGATATTATCTAAATTATATGCAGAAGACTAAGCAGTGTATGGGGGTGAGTCCGTTCCTCCTCGTGGTGCCCCTGGATAAAGCCTGATGCTGCAGGCCAAACTGAACGCGGACAAATGTAACTTTTGTGACTGGCAGAACGGAAGGTGTAATCTTCAAACTTTTATAGATAACAACTACGGGAATGCCTGTCACAAATGAGAATATGATGAAGAAGTAGAATAGGAAGAATAATAACAGTGGAATAAAAAGAATATGTAGAATAGGAAGAATAATAATAGTTGAATAAAATGAATATGAAGAATGTAATAAAAAAAAAAAAAGGTAAAGGATGAAGAAGAGGATGAATAAGGTGAAGAAGAAGTTGATGTCAAAGATGCTGATGATGATGAAGATGAAAGTGTGGGAAAAGAAAAAAAAAAAGAAAAAAAAGAAGGGGAAGGGCGTGGAATAGTGAAACATCAATATCTGACAAAATAAAAAAAAAATGTACATAGTCAATATCTTTGTCACTCCGAACGTCTTAAAAAAAACAAAAAAACATGCTATTCTATTTGATTGGGATAAACCTCTATGACGTTAATGTCTCCGCCACCTCCCCAAATACATCCGGCATTATTCTTAGTTGTTTTCCTTCATGTAGAATGAACCTACAAGGCAAGAAAGGGTTTATTTTAATTCCGATATTTTGGTCCCATTGACTTGCATTGGGATCGGGTATCGGTATCGGCGATATCCGATATTTTTTGAATATCGGCCGATCCTATCCGATACCGATACTTTCCGATATCGGAAGGTATCGCTCAACACTAATTAATAGTAAACATGTATTTTTTTATTCTTTGCAAATTTTTCAGTTACACAAGGGTTATTAGGTCAATCTAAACCCCAGAATTTATTGAGTAATTTCTCCCAAATGCGTTAGGCTAGTTTCACATTTGAGGTTGAGTCCGCAGCATATCGTCTGCACCGCAAATGCATGCAAAAACGCAGTGTTTTTTAATCGGCATCAGCTTACGCATGATGGAAAATAAATGCTGTGTTTGCATGCGGTTGCACTTTTCATGCACATGCATTCGATAGGAAAAAGATTTTCCAGGAGAATTTCCGTGACACAAGCCACGCCAAATGGGCATGTCTCATGGGATTTCTGTACATAGACCCTTGTACAGATGAAATCCTCAAAATTTGCTCCTGTATCCAAGATCTTCACATAGAGAATCTATCGGAATCTGGACTTGGACGTCAGCTTGTTTCTTGCCTTTGCATTTGCTTGTGAGCAAGAATGGAAAAGAGAAAGACAGAGAACATGGCATTGGCACTTTTAGTAACACCCCATTGTTAAACTCCAACAGAGCCTTGGAGCCTACCACTCCTTATACAGTGAGCTTCATGAAAACCCGGAGAAATACTCTTTTTTGAGTACACGAGGATGTCTCAAGAGAGCTTCAGGGATTTGCTGCTTCATGTACAAGGAGCCATCAGCAATCAGGAAACCCAGCTCCGTAGAGCGATTCCTGCTGAGGAACGTCTGCTGGTGACAGTAAAGTACGTAATATTTAAAAATAAACGCCTGTCATAATTTTTATTGTTGTGCAATGTACGTAATTTTTTTTTCCTTTCCCTGTTTTGCAAAACAACTGTCATAAATATTATTGTTATGAATTTTTTTTTCTTTCTCTGTTCGGCAGATTCCTGGCTACCGGAGAGAGCCTATCATCGCTCCATTTCCAGTTCCATATTGGAATTTCTACACTTTCTGGTATTGTTGAAGACACATGTCGGGCTTTGTGGGATGTTCTCTGAGAGGAATTTATCCCCCTACCCACCAAGGAAATCTGGCAGGAAAATGCTGAAAAATTATTGGAAGTTTGTAATTTACCCAACTGTTTGGGAGCAGTGGATGGAAAAAATATTCAGATTACCAAACCAGCTGGAACTGGATCCGAGTACATTAATTATTTAAAATATTTTTCCATAGTGTTCATGGAGATTGCAGCTGCTGACTGTAGCTTTGTCACCATGGACATTTGATCTTTTGGCCATGGTAATGACTCACAGAAATTTAAAAACTCGGACATAGGTCAACGGTTGTATGGGAATAATTTTAATTTTCCCCTGCCACATCCTCTTCCCAACACTGAAGGCCCACCAATGCCATTTTTTGTGTTTGGGGATGAGGAAGTTCAGATGTGTGGAAACCTCCTTAAACCATACTCCAGTCAGGACTTGAACCACACAAAAATGATTTTTACTTAACAACTGACCATGGCACGAAGAACTGTTGAGTGTGCCTTTGGTATGCTTGTCTCGAAATGGCGCATTTTAGGGACAGGCATTAATCTCAAAATTCAGACAGTCGATAAGGTCATCAAGGTGAGTGCGGTTATGCACAACTACATAATGGCTAAAGAGTAAAGAGCGACCCAACATTGAACTTGATGAACCTGTTTGTAACCCATTGCCAGATTACCATCATCACCATCTGAGGACAACAGTTGAAGTTGCCTAAATGAGGGACACATTTGTGGCCTACTTTGTTTCTGAGATTGAAAGTGTGGCATGGCAAGATGAAATGGTTTAGTAAAATGTTCTTGTAATGTTATGTAATGTCATGTACCTGGAATGTTAAAATGTACCTTTAATGTTTGCTGACAATTAAACACCTCTAGTGAAACATCTGTTCCAAGTGCTCTCTACGTTACAGTACTTTTTTACAGTTTAATAAGGTGATCACTGGCTCACAACTACACTCTTTATAAAATCTACTCCCTGTCTCATGCAGATTGCATGAGACAGGGAGTGGATTATGACCAAATTGGGTTATGTCACCCATGCTTTACACTACACCTCTTCTCTCTGAGGTCACTGCTATGGTAGGTGACGTTGGATTAGCTCCATAGTCTCTTAAGTCTGCATTTCCATAGTCCAATAGATTAATGCAGACTGAAGAGATGATAGAGCTAATCCAACTCATATCTTTACTCACCTGCCAGTGTGTCAGAACTAGTGCACTCAGGATGCAGAAAACCCAGCATCCTGAGTGCACTAGTGCTGACACCTGGGCAAGTGAGCATTGCTAATCCCTGACACTTTGTCCTGTATTAATATTTTTGGGGGGAGGATTTTCAGTCCTCTTTGTGTTTTTGCCACCTCATAGCTCCATGACAGACACAAGAAGCAAAACTAGAGTGCAAAGCAAATAAAGAAGAGGGGCAGCAGATTGTGTGTCATGGAGCTATGAGGTGAAAAAAGCACAGTGTGTGTAAACGGCGACGTGTGTTTGACAGCACATGGTGTGTGTTGCCGGCGGTGAAAGAGACAAAGAACAAGCAGTGATTGGGGAAAAACAACACAAATTTATTTAACAACACAAACAAAAAAAAATATTTTTTACGAGACAACGAAGGGGATATGTTATGGACCTGGGTGTGTGGAGCTGGGAGGATTGGCTAGGTGTGAACAATGAAGGGGTTCCAGGGGAAGGGCATACTAAATTTGTGGGGTCTGGGAGGTCAAGGATGGAAGTAGACACATTAGGAGAGGAAGCATGGGACGGGAGAGTCACAATGGAAGGGAGAGAACAAAGTGGACAACACAGACACATTGGGAGGTGAGAGTAGAGGTAGTACGACAGTTCTTGTTTCCCGCTTCTTATTTTTCTGTTTTCCATGAGTAGGCTGATGGCTTCTTCATCTCCTTGGGAGGGTGGGAGTGGTGAAATCCGGAACCAGAATGGTGGTGGATTGTGACGGCCATGCAGCATCCTTCACCGTCATGGTGGTGGCAGTGGACAGCCGTGCAGTTTCCAGAAAAGGCATGGTGGTGGCCGTGAATGGCCATGCAGTTTGCAGAGCCACCATGGTGGTGGCAGTGGACGGACGTACAGTTTCCATGGTGGCGGGGTATGGCCATTTAGGAGCAGGACTCTGCATGGTTGTGGAGTGACTTTAACCCCTTAGTGACGGAGCCAAATTTTTGAAATCTGACTAGTGTCACTTTATGTGGTAATGACTCTGGAACGCTTCAACAAATCCCAGTAATTTTGAAAATGTTTTTTCGTGACACATTATACTTTAAGATAATGGTAAATTTAGGTCGATATGTTTTGTGTTTATTTATAAAAAATATCAAAAATTTGAGAAAAATGTTAAAAAAATTAGCAATTTTCAAACTTTGAATGATTTAATCCAGATGGCCATACCACAGCAAACCATTAATAAATAACATTTCCTTCATGTCTGCTTTACATCAGCACCATTTGTAAAATGTTATTTTATTTTGTTAGCATTTTAGGATTAAAAATGTAGCAGCGATTTTTAATTTTTTCAAGGAGATTTACAAAATTTATTTTTTTAGGGACTTATCCATGTTTGAAGTGCCTTTAGGGGTCTCATATTGGGAAGCCCCCAAACGTGATACCACTTTAAAAACACCACCCCCTGACATATTGAAAACTGCAGTCAGGTAGTTTGTTAACCCTTCAGGTACTTTACAGGAATTAATGCAAAGTGGTATGACAGAAATGAAAATGTGCATTTTTACCACCTAAATGTCTCTAACTTTTGAACAGATTACTACAGCTGTCAGACTCTAAGGCCACTATTTGGTCATGAATTGCCATGGCAAACATCAGGGCCACACAATCAAGATCTGAGGGCACCAATTTGTTAAATTTGAAGCCCCACACTCTGTTAACCATTTACAATGATGTAGTCATTATTGACAGCAGCATCTAAGGGGTTAAACAGAGTTGGACGGTGCAAACACTGATCGTGGCTGATGCAGCAAGTTGTCAGCTATAGTGGACAGCCGACAGCTACTGGATTGTCACCTGTATGGGGAGGCTATTCTCTTATATCTCAGGTCAGTTAAAAGATGTATTGGCCGTCATTAAGTGGTTAAGCAGCATCCAACATGGTGGTGGTGGGGCTGTAGTGGTGTACATCTGGACTAGGCATGGTGGTGGCCATACAGTGGTATGCAGCAGAACTTGGTATTGAGGTGTGTTAGTGGTGGCACAGGTGGAAATGCCACCTGTGGCTGCTGTAAGTACCGAGTCTGCTGCATAGCCTGAACATAAGCAGAATTACAGGACTGCATCACATTGAGTTGGAGTTCAGGCGTAAGGTGTTCCAACATGCCCCGCTCTATCTTATAAAAAAAATGGTGTTCCGGTCTATGGAGGTTGTCTTCCAGATGGCCAAGGCGTTGGTTGACATTCTAGAAAAGTTTGTTAATATGTGTCAGACGACTTTCCAGTCTATCTGCCAGCACCTTCAGGCCATTCTGGAAGACCGAGCTCTAGTGAATAAACTCGGGCATGAGTGACCTTTCGAGGTCTTCTGTCGCTGGCGGGAAGACCGCCCAAAAAGAGGCAGAGGACTGGGACAGGGGAACACCTGAAGGACCAGCTGCCTGTTCTCCAGCCTGTGACACCGGCCCACTTGCTGCATCACAGGTGGATGGCTGGGAGTGGTCCGTGGCTGTTCGATGAGGAACTGATCCAGAGGACGATCCAGGTTCAAGGGTGTTGTTCCAGGTTCTGCGAAAAGAAAAGAAAAGTAAAACATTGCTACAAAAAAATAACAATTGTAAAAGTGCCAACTTCTGTGGAATAGAAAAATTCAGATTAGGGAATGCAACACAATGGAATACAACACAAAAATATTTACGGTCTCTGAGCAAGGACAGACCTAAGGAAAGCCAGTATCCAGTGAAATTAATATTTCCCGATCCTTGCTGCAGCACCACTGCGAACTTGGATCTCCTGTCTCAAGTCCTCATTGAAGCGATCCTTCATCGAAGGCCAACGGGTTTTGACTTTGTTCACTTTGAAGGGGAAAAAAATTGTTAAACAATGTACTTTAGGTCGGGATTACACAACATAACAAAAACTTGCAGGAGTTTATCGTATCACACACGGTTGTGTGATCCCAGCCTTCAGTTTCACTGCCGCATCAGACCACATTGCAATATTTACGAAATTCCTTTCTGACTCATGGCGTGGCATTGTCCCAGTCAACCATCAGGGCTTGGGCCACCTCATTCCACAGCCGCCGAATCACCACAGCATCCGAGTGCTGCTGCTCCTGGGTGTCCCACAATGCAACTTGCTCCTGAACTAGTGTGATAAGGAGATCGTTAGTCATTATTCAGGAATTCCTCCTCTCGTTGAGGAACCTAGAAATGAAAGAAAGACATTAGTGTTGGAAAGATAAAACAATTTAAAAAAAACAGTCAAGAATAAATACAAACAGTCAAGATTACTTATACGCCATCTTGCCACCGGAACTTGGGCTGAAGTCTGCTGCTCCTGCTCCTCTGTACTTGTTGGAGTGTTCTGTAAAAGAAAATACATGATTTTGCCACATGTGTAAATAGTGACAGTGAATACTTACCAATCACTACAAAATGTACTCACTTCAGTCTCCTGTCCGGTGTGTTCGTTGTGCTCTGGACTTGAGGCAGAAATGAGTACACACTGCAGGGAGAAAAAAAAAGACAGACATTAGCTTGTATACTCACATTTTGCAATAATAGCAGAGTCTTCCCACAGAATTAGCTTGCTTCCAGTAAAGACATAATGGACTTCCAGTGCCCACACCTTATTTTCATGCATCTTTGTATGGGGGGGTGGCGTAAACCAGTTTCTGGACTTGTTTCCTCAGAAAACGCATGCATACGCAAACACAAGAAAACACATGTCCTTGTGTTCCTATGCGTTCCCATAGACTGTAATGGGTTGTTTTGACGCACTCCTTCCGCAAGCGTCTGCATACGTATGGTGGCGGAAATTTGACGCCTCAAAAATTGCAACATGGTACATTAGCCCCGCCCCTCCACACACCGCAAAATGACGCATGGGTAAGCAAATGCAGGTGAATGCATGCAACTACATGTACCTGCCTCCACAATGTAAAAGATATGAAATCAAGACCCATGCATATGTGTGAGTTAGAAATACTGCGGACACAACTGCAAATGTGAAACTGGCCTTAATGCATCATATGTAGTCAAAAACTATTGCTTAGCCACACGTCTGGGCTGAGAAGGAAGGAGCGCTATTTGGATTTTGGAGCCCTAGAATAGTTTGCAGGCAACATTTGCAGAGTCCCTTAAATGCCAGAGCAGCAAAAATAAAACATAAACAAAAGTGCCCCACTGTAAAAATTTCACCTCTCAATGAGTTCATGTAAAGCGGCAGCAACTGCAGCATTTTGTAATATTCACTCCAGACTTTTTTTTTTTGGATAATTGAAAACATGCCAGTTTTACTAACCAGACATTATGCCCCCATACAGTGTAGTGCCTCTGTTGCCCCCAAAGAGTTTGGGTACCACAGTAGTGCTGCCTTCCTCTCAAGGAGGGTAGTGCTATGCCTGGAAACAAGAGGGATCTCTTTGGCAGGTAAATCACACACACAACAACTTCTGAATCCAGGCCTGGAGGGGGAGCTCAAAACCCTGTTTTAGGGCAGCTTCCCTGAATAAAGATCCTGGTTAGGAGGAGGAGTCAGAAAGTTTGTCCAGAGAGACCAGTGAGTGAAGTTGAGTCTGGAGAGGAGACAGGAATGAAGCAGAGGAGAAATTTCAGGGCTCAAGAAAGCTGCAAGTGGACCTCCGAGGAGCCAAAGTGCAGAAAACGGGTACAGGGAGCCTAAGGCTAGAATGGAACTGTGGGACACCTAGTAGAACCGGAGGGCACAGAACTACATGTATACTGCCCAAATTAAGCCTGTGGTACAGCAGCACCCTGGAGCCTGGAGCCACCATGCAGAGACCCCAGAAGGAACGGCTAAAACTGCCTACCATACAGGTACCTGTCCCAGGACAGGGGAAAGAACCAGGACCTTGTTAGTACATTACAGACAGCAAGGAACTATAGTAAGCGTGCAGTGGAAGGCTCCCAATCTGACTTGCCAAGGGGATTTAATTTGTTTCTGGGCTGCCTGGACTCCTAATGTACCTGTTGCCGATTCCCTGGACTGTGGCCTGCCAACTGCTGTAAACCAGGTAAAGACTTTACAACTTGTGTCCTTAACTCATTGACCGGCAAATACCATCATCACCATACACTCTAGGAACCCTGGGGACCCCGCTTCACCTGTGGGAAGCGTCACCATCATTGCTGCAGCAGCATCCCCCCAAGGACCCCATTAAAGCAGCATCGGTCCCCCTATTGACCGAACACCACAGGTGGCATTATGACAAACGTATTCACAATTCCCCTTTAAAGACCATTCCCCTTTACAGTGAGCACCCAGGGCACAGACCTGGTCACAGCCACCATTACATCCCCTTTAAGAAACCGGACCCGGTGCCGAGTACCCCAGGCCCTGGTAGGGCAACTCACCTCCATATATTGTAGTTTCCCCATACATTGTGCCCAGCTTGTGCTTTGCGAGGTACGCCCCCCTGTTAATTGTTAAGTTTGCTTTCCACTACAATAATGCCAAACATGTGCCTGCTTACTGCTATTCAGGCACAGTGGGGCACAGAAGCATTTTGATTTCTGAGTGCATTTTTCACTAGATTTGATTTAAAGGGGATGAAGCTATGTCGCTTTTCCATAGTCTTTGTTCTTCCAGGACCGTTGCTACTCCTATATTTCTTGTGACAGATGTCAAACCTATGTGGAGACTGGATTTGTGCAGGATAATTTATTGTTTATATTGGTAACACTTTGGAGTACATAAGTTTTTTTTATTGCTTTCAGTATAAAGCGTTATCACATTCTTGTGTTCTATGCTGAGCACTTAAGTCAGCGTTTCCATGTAAATCCCATAAAAATGCGAAACCTAAGACAGGATAATCACACTATAATGAGGCAGATGGAGACACTTTGGAAACGCTTTGGCATCTGTTTTGGGGATATCCATCTTTTCAGACATGCACAGAACTGGTCATTCACACTTGTGTGCAAAAAAGGCATCTAAAATGATGGGACATGGTAAGAACAGAGAGCCCAAAGTAATGCCATTTGTCTCATAAGTGAGTGGTTCCATCAAGGGTTGCATCTGAATTGCATTGTTTTGGATTCACACCAAAACCCTGACTTAAGCACGCAGCGGAGACCACAGGATAAATGTGACCTGTGCCTTATTCTGATTTTTGAGAGGCAGAATGAATAAATAGAAAGCAGTGCAAGAATAGTTCTCATTTCTATTTTTGAGCTGTTCACCGTGCTGTATCAGTGATAAGACCGCTTTATTATTCGGGTTTGTGAGATTACAGTGATACCCATTTTATATAGGGGTTTTTATGTTTTGATGCTATCAGACTGCAAAAATGCTTTTTTATAAATAGTTTTTTGTCACCATAGTCTGATAACTGTAACCTTTCTTTCTTGTCAATCAGAATTGTATGAGGACTTATTTTTTACATGACATTGGGATATTTTGGGGCACAACATTTTTTTTATCGCTTTTTACTTAGATTTTTTAGACATAGAATAAAAAAAAACCTGGATCACCATGCGGTAAAAGTGATAATACCAAATTATTCTCCAGGTCAGTTTGATTTACATAGTTTTTTATGCTTTTCTATGTTTTCAGACTGAAAACAGTATTTTACAAAAATCGATTTATTTTTGTATTGCCATTTTCTAAGAGCTATAACTTTTCTTTATTTTTTGGTTGAATGAGCCATGTTAAGTCTTGTTTTTGGGCGGCAATTTGACATTTTAATTTGTATAATTTATTCTGCATAAGTCATTTTGATCACTTTTTATTTAATTTTTTGTTTCAGTATACCGGTATATGAAAAAGCGTGTATTTTATTTTAATTCTTTTTGTAGTTCACCATACAGAATAAAAAACGTGCAAGTTCTATAGATCGGGACGCTCCGGACGTTTGTGATACTAATTATGTGTCCTTTTTTTGCTTTAATGCAGACGCTTCATTTTTACTGATAAAATGGCTTTTCGTGATTTGTGTGCGCTTTTTGTGAGATTTTTCCTCTTTATACTTTTTTTTTTACACTTTTTTTAACTTTTTTACTTAGTCCCACAGAGGGAAGAATTTGATATACAAATTATGAAAAAGTTTAAAAATTGGTTAACCTTAAAACCTTAACTGAAAGAATGAATTATTTTCCGATGATACATTCTCCTTACCATTTAAAACATTTTAAGGACTGGTAAAATCAAAATCACATTCTAGTTCACATTTGGATGTAAGGATAATGACTTTACATAAGACCTTCTAGAATTACCTTCTAGCCTGACAGCCATCAGATGTTCATCTATCTTTCTTTGTCCTTGCTGATGGGAACCATTTCTTTTTGGCGTAATTACCTGCCTTAGAGAAGATTTTTCTGTAAATTACTCCTATTAATAAGAATTTTGCCAGAAGCTATGGCAAGTATGGACATCTGGAATTTCAATATTAGATATTGTTGATTGCAAATTATTCTGATGACATTTTATGTGAGTTAATAAGTAGAATACATTTGGTGAATGGCAGCAAAATATTCAAAGAGGCATACTTTTATATTCTGCAAATTTCTTAAAAGGGTGATCTGATACCTAAAATGTTCATTCTAAATATCTTTTTTTACAGCCTAATCCCTTTTCTAATGAGTTTTATTATAAATTTCCCTACAACTTCTCCTTATTCTGTTCATCTCTAAATATCTTTAGAAGGAGGAGTCTCTAACAGGACATCAAAGGAGGCTGGGGCTACAATCACTTCCCTACAGTGACCCCTCTTATAACAGGACACTTCAATGGACGTCACCACTGCAGGTACTTACTACAGTTTCATTCATCGTTGTCCTTTGAGGGTTGCCCTGGTTCCATGGTGCTAATAAAAGTTGTGGGAGAGGTGAGAGCACTGCTGGCACTATGCGTCTGGCATTGCCACTCCAGCCTATAACTGTGAAACAATACATTACTGGGGGCAGATATAATTTCAAAAACCTGACCTGCACATCCAAACATAGACTGAGTGTGAACAGGTGCTGAACCCAGAGTCGCCAACTCGTATATAGTTAAGTAAAAAGGGCAGCACACTGCAGCGCCAAAACATGCAAACTTGAAAACACAAAATTTGAACTGCATTACTGCACTAGAAATATGAAAAATGAGAGCTTTTAGCGCATAAAAATGGCCATATTTATGTGTACCTCGTAGCCACTTTACGGCATCTCTCTTATACGAGGTCCTACGCTTGACCTACCTCGCTGAGAATAAACGTCTCCATCTGAATGGGTACATGTGAAACCTCTTCTTGGACTCAAATTCTCACTCTCTGTGGAGGGGTATTAGACCTACTATAATTAAAACACCTGTGGCTAGGAGGCGGGAGTGCACGATCAGAAGGCTAGAGAATACATTTCAAAAACCTGACCTGCACATCCAAACATAGACTGAGTGTGAACAGGTGCTGAACCCAGAGTCGCCAACTCGTATATAGTTAAGTAAAAAGGGCAGCACACTGCATATAAAATCAGTGTGACACCAGCGCTGCCCCACAGCTTCTATCACCCACCCCAAAAGAATCATCATTAGGTGTAATTGATAGTAGCTCTGTGAGTGAGACGTAGTGCTGCCCCTGATGATGATTACTTTGAGAAAGAAGATTACTTTGCAGAGAAAGAAGCTGGGTGGCAGTAGTGTCACCAGGGCTGTATTTGGCCTTTATGCTACCCTAGGCACTTTTCGTGGTCGTGCCCCTTACTGACGTCACACACTGAGTCTGATCACATGACATCTATTTAAGGCAGATCTACTCTGTAAAACGCTTTTAAAATTAAACACTAAAAGAATGATCGTCTGCACTTGCTGCGCACAGGTTCACTCTTTTGAGTATTTTTTTAACACCTTCAGCTTTTCAAAGTCATCAAGAGATTAAAATAGGTGACCTAACCATTGCTTCAGTGAGGAGAGGCCTAGTGATATAGAGACATGCTGTCTGCTCATTCACCCCTTCTCTTTACTGAAGTTGTTCAAAGGCTATGTGCACACGTTGCAAATTTGACTGTGGAATTTTCTGTGCAGATTCTGCATTTCTTGGCAAAAAAACGCAGGTCAGAATCTCCGGCTTTTTTTGGTATGTGCACACGTTGCAAATTTTTGTGGGGATTTCTTCCTTTTTTGCCCCTGCAGATTTTTATTATGGAATGGGTGCAGAAATGCAGCAGTCTGCAAAAATAATTCACATGGTCCTTTTTTGAATCTGTTGTGTTTTCCATGCAGATTTCCCCACATCATTAACACAGCATTTTTGACTTGCCATTGATTTACATTGTGCTGTAAATCACTTGCGGATCTGCAGTGTTTCTGCGAGGAAAAAAACACTGCAGATCTGCATGAAATCTTCAATGTCACTACTCTGCCCCTGATGAAGTCACTAATGTGACAATACGCGTTGGGTGGGTGATCTGGGAGCTGATTCCTGATCCTTCATCTTATTTCTCTTCAGCCAAATGCACGATGTGAGCATGAAAAATATCTGGCTCATTTACCATTTGGAAATTACTATTGCTAAGATGTTTTCCATTTTTTGAGCATTAATTATTCCATGTGCATTTAGGACATTTATTTTTGTCTTCATAAGCTGCTATAGAGACTGCATTTTGCACATCCTATATCTATATTGGGTACCAATCTGTTATAATTGGATTGCTATTTTCTCTTGTACAGTATAAACTGAATTTAGCCGACAATATACTGTGTACAATATTGCCTGTGATTTCTGGTTTTAAATGTTTTTAAAATTTTGGGTGTAGTGTGTGGTTTAAATGACTTTGGAATTAATAAAATTTGTTAATCTTTCTTGGTGATCCCTGCGTATGTGCATGTCTTCTTTGCTTTTTTGTGAAATCTTCAACGTGTGCATATACCCAAAGGGAATCCAAGAGCAGACAGGTAGCAGGCTTCAGAGCGAGCCTGCAGCCACAATGTGTGCACCCACACTGACACTTGGAGCGTGCTGCTGCACTCATCCAGTGTCGCTGGTTTCACACTTGCATTTTTTCCAAATCAGGCAAAATCAGGTTTTTCAGCTAAACCCTGATCCTTTCAGGATCCAGTTTTTGCCCATTCACTTTAATGGTGTCAGATAGAATCCAGTTACTTCAGGTTGCTTCCTGACACCATCATTGAGTAAGCACAGACTTGCAAGCTGATTTTAGACAGCACTCACTTTTACAAGCTGAGAGCTGACAATAAAGATAAGCTTTAGTACGCAAATACGAGAGTGCTGCAAAACACTCTCATTTGCATATTAAATAAAGTAGATTTAATTTTATAGCAACAATAAAAACTATTCTATAGGAATATGCTCCCAAATCCCCATTCTGCATAGCACCAGACTCCCCTGTTCACCAGTATATAGCAGCACCAGCCTCCCCTGTCACCAGTATATTGCAGCACGAGCCTCCCCTGTCACCATTATATAGGAGCAGCCTCCCCTGTTCACCAGTACATAGCAGCAGCCTCCTCTGTTCACCAGTATACAGCACAGCCTTCCCTGTTCACCACTATACAGCACAGCCTCCACTGTCACCATCCTCCCATGTTCACAAGTATACAGCACAGTCTCCCCTGTTCACCAGTATACAGTCCAGCCTCCCCTGTCACCATCCTCCCCTGTTCACCAGTATACAGCACAGGCTTCCCTGTTCAACAGTATAAAGCACAGCCTCCCCTGTCGACTTCCTCCACTGTTCACCAGAATACAGCACAGCCTCCCTTGTTCACCAGTATATAGCACAACCTCCCTTGTTCACCAGTATGCAGCACAGCATCCCCTGTTCACCAGTATACAGCACAGCTCCACTTTTCACCAGCCTTCCCTGTTCACCAGTATACAGCACAGTCTCCCCTTTCACCAGTATACAGAACAGCCTTCCCTGGTCACCAGTATGCAGCACAGCTTCCACTGTCACCATCCTCCTTGTTCAGCAATATACAGCACAGTCTCCCCTGTTCACCAGTATACAGCACAGCATCTCCTCTTCATCAGTATACAGCACAGCCTCCCCTGTTCACCAGTATACAGCACAGTCTTCCCTGTTCACCAGTAAACAGCACAGCCTTCCCTGTTCACCAGTAAACAGCACAACCTACCCTGTTCACCAGTAAACAGCACAGCCTTCCCTGTTCACCAGTAAAGAGCACAGCCTTCCCTGTTCACCAGTATACAACACAACCTACCCTGTTCACCAGTAAACAGCACAGCCTCCCCTGTTCACCAGTATACAGCACAGCCTTCCCTGTTCACCAGTATACAGCACAGCCTTCCCTGTTCACCAGTATACAGCACAGCCTTCCCTGTTCACCAGTATACAGCACAACCTCCCCTGTTCACCAGTAAACAGCACAGCCTCCCCTGTTCACCAGTAAACAACACAACCTACCCTGTTCACCAGTAAACAGCACAGCCTCCCCTGTTCACCAGTATACAGCACAGCCTTCCCTGTTCACCAGTATACAGCACAGCCTTCCCTGTTCACCAGTATACAGCACAACCTCCCCTGTTCACCAGTATACAGCACAGCCTCCCCTGTTCACCAGTGAACAGCACAGTCTTCCCTGTTCTCCAGTATACAGCACAACCTCCCCTGTTCACTAGTATACAGCATAGCCTCCCCTATTCACCAGTAAACAGCACAGTCTTCCCTGTTCTCCAGTATACAGCACAGCCTCCCCTGTTCACCAGTCTACAGCACAGCCTCCCCTGTCTCCAGTAAACAGCACAGCCTTCCCTGTTCACAAGTAAACAGCACAACCTACCCTGTTCACCAGTAAACAGCACAGCCTTCCCTGTTCACCAGTAAAGAGCACAGCCTTCCCTGTTCACCAGTATACAACACAACCTACCCTGTTCACCAGTAAACAGCACAGCCTCCCCTGTTCACCAGTATACAGCACAGCCTTCCCTGTTCACCAGTATACAGCACAGCCTTCCCTGTTCACCAGTATACAGCACAGCCTTCCCTGTTCACCAGTATACAGCACAACCTCCCCTGTTCACCAGTAAACAGCACAGCCTCCCCTGTTCACCAGTAAACAACACAACCTACCCTGTTCACCAGTAAACAGCACAGCCTCCCCTGTTCACCAGTATACAGCACAGCCTTCCCTGTTCACCAGTATACAGCACAGCCTTCCCTGTTCACCAGTATACAGCACAGCCTTCCCTGTTCACCAGTATACAGCACAACCTCCCCTGTTCACCAGTATACAGCACAGCCTCCCCTGTTCACCAGTGAACAGCACAGTCTTCCCTGTTCTCCAGTATACAGCACAACCTCCCCTGTTCACCAGTATACAGCATAGCCTCCCCTATTCACCAGTAAACAGCACAGTCTTCCCTGTTCTCCAGTATACAGCACAGCCTCCCCTGTTCACCAGTCTACAGCACAGCCTCCCCTGTCTCCAGTATACAGCACAGCCTCCCCTGTTCACCAGTAAACAGCAAGTCTTCCCTGTTCTCCAGTATACAGCACAGCCTCCCCTGTTCACCAGTTTACAGCACAGTCTCCCCTGTCACAGTATACAGCACAGCCTCCCCTGTTCACCAGTATACAGCACAGCCTCCCCTTTCACCAGTCTCCCCTGTTCATCAGCCTCCCCCCATCTTCAGCTCTATGAGCGCTCACTTGCTCCTGTGTCCTCCCATGTCATCTTCCTCCTCCTCCGCTGTGATGTCTGCAGTGACAGATGATCTCATCATCCTCACATGCACAGATGCTGCAGCACCTCGGATTCCGGGACCTCCATGCCCCCGGAAGTTGCAGCGCCACTACTTCCTGCATTAGTCAGCTCACTCCCTGCATCAAGGTGAAAATGGAGTTGCGCCCTCACCCCCTCCTGACCGCCCTCCTCCCCCAAAAAGACAACAGATTTACTGGATTGTCTAACAGAGGGGAGGTCAAAAAAAGTAAAATAAAAAAAATCTTCCCTGTCTTGGTGCTTCCCCCTGCAGCCCAGCACCCAAGGCATGTGTCCTCCAGTGCCTAGTGGCAAATATGGCCCTGGGTGTCACTCACACTTCCTTTATCTCTACCCAATGCTGACATCTTGCTTCACAATTAAAAGCTTCTATTAGCAATATGGCACAAGACATATTCAGAGAGTGGCAATGTATGAAAATGTAGTAAGTGCAACACTGAACCTAGAAGAAATTAAAACACATTTAGGTATTAGCAGGATAGGGTGAAGCGAAGGGTATTTCATATAAACCAATTGTAAAATTTATTAGGGTGTAGAAAATACATTTTAGGCAACAGAATACCTCTTTAATAATATATTTTAATAAACTATTTTTTCAAATACATATCAAGCAGAAAAAAACTAAATACAAGCAAAGAGGTTTTAAAGTGAAACTTGAACTATAATTTGTTTTATATCTGTAAATAGCATCTGTTTTACATCTGTAATGGGAACTATAGAAATATATATGCAGTAGTCCTATCTCCAGTCAGATAGAACTTTAATAATAAATGCTGTAAAGAAAAGTGAAGAATTTGGAGCTCTGCAACTAACAAATTGAGTCCTGGCTTTCAAGATATTTTATGACATTGTTAAATGTCATTCATCTTCAAACTTGCATAGATGTTTGTCTTTTAGATTAAGATGAGATTTGATGCGTTTTAGTTTGGTGGTGGCAAATTTAGTACTTTTTGTTAAGAATGCATCACAACCCAAATGCCCAATGTTACTTTCTTAGTGTAAATTTTAATTATTTCATACTAAAGACTGATGCTTAAGAGTCATTTTATTTGTCTATAATTGTCAATGAAACTAATGGTAAACTTCTAAACATACTGTATATGGGGCAATTCACTATTCAAAATACCAGAAGAGAAGGTTGCTGCAATAAGTACCTTATTTTTTGGACTATAAGACCAGAAAATGCACACCAAATTTTCAGATGGAAAATAGGGAATAAAAAAAATGTGTCAAATGGGGGTCTGTCTTACAGTCCAAATTCAGCTTACTGGGGAGGAGTTTCAGCACAGGTGGAGGAGTGGTCACAAGGGTTGTTTGGTGGTCCAGGCTGGTGTGGTGGCCTCCGAGAAATCCCATCCCAGGCTGGTGTGGTGGTGCTGCTCTCTGGTGTGGAGGGGCTCTGCCGCCATTTTGCAACAGGTGCTCTGTGGGGCAGTGGTGCTCTGTGGGGCTGTGGCGCTCTGTGAGGCTGCAGTGGCCTATGGGGTTCCGGTGACCTGTGGGGGTGCAATGGCTTGTGGGGCTGTTGTGGCCTGTAGGGCTGCGGTACTCTGTGGGGCTGCGATGCTCTGTGGGGCTGCGGTGCTCTGTGGGACTGTGGTGGTCTGTGAGGCTGTGGTGGCCTGTGGGGCTGCGGTGCTCTGTGGGGCTGCGGTGGCAAGTGGGGCTGCAGTAGAGTGTTGGGCAGAGGTGGCAGTGCTCTGTGGGATGGGGCAGCAGCAGCGGTGGTCTGTGGAGCGGCGGGGCTCTGCCCGCATTTTGCGAATGCCCAGAGGCCAGAACAGATCCATTTCTTTGATGCGGCGAATCCGGGAAGATGGCAGCCGGGGGGCGGCACATGCTCAGATTCAGATCTCGGCAATGAAATCCCGAGAGATGATGGAGCCCCGCCACCCCACAGACCACCACCACCGCCATGCAACAGGTCACCGCCATGGAGCCTATTGAAGCATTGCAAAAGAAAAGAAAAAATGTAAAAAAAAAATATGAAATTTAAAAAAAAAAAAAGTTCAAATCACCCCTCCTTTCGCCCCATTCAAAATAAAACTATAAAAAAATTAAACATACACGTTTTTGGTATTGACGCATTCAGAATCGCCCAATCTATCAATTAAATAAAAGGATTAACCTGATCGCTAAACAGCGGAGCAAGAAAAAAATTCAAAATGCCAGAATTACATTTTTTTGGTCGCCGCTAACAAGCAACCAAAAGAATGTATCTGCACTAATATGGTATCATTTAAAACGTCAGCTAGGCACACAAAAAATAAGCCCTCAACTGACCCGAGCTGACCAAAAATGGAGACACCGCGAGTATCGGAAAATTTGCGCAATATTTTTTTTTTAGCAAAGTTTGACATATTTTTACCACTTTGATGAAAAATAACCTAGACAGCCTGAATGATGAAATTATCATTCATTCTCTGAACTGAAACACCCTGCATGTCTATTGCTCCAGTCCCTGACAGCAAGTAGCCTGAATTGCATCTGAGTCATTCTATCTTCGGCATTGAATTCTGCATGTTTCTTGATTTGTTAGCCATCTTAATAAGCATTTGTTTTTGCATATAGATATAGAACTCACTTATGCTTGTCCTTATGCAGAGAGGTCACATAACTGTTTTCAAAGGAGTTTATGATCCTTCTAGGCCTGGACATTTGTTTATCTGGTCACTACATTTATTGTATCCTGCTATATCAAATTAGTTTGATTGATTGCTAACAAGAGGAGGAATAAAAAAGGGAGATCCAAGAGCTAGCCTTCTATAAATTTAGACATTGGTTGGGGACGCATTCATGTACTATCATTCAAGTTACTTTTTCTAAGTACTGGCAGTTATAACATGGAAGTTGGGCAGGAGACAGGTAAGACAATCTAAATCTATTCCCTGTTAATTTAGAACAGAACAAATACTCACCGTATGCATTTGTATAATCTATATCCTTGCTGCTTCATTCACTCACATTCCCCTCCCTTGCATTAACTTTTTTCACTCCATCCATATCGGCCCCTCTGTCCTTTCAACTCCTATGTATAGCACTCACGCTCTGTTCACATTGCTTAACAGTGCATATCCAATCAGTCCCACCATCCAACACAAGAGACGCTCTCACAAATCACTTAACCATCTGCTCACTCTTTATTTCCTCTTTCTCCTAGTCACTGGAGACATCTCTCCCAACCCCTGCACCCCATTTTATAGCACGTCTAACCTCCCAACTGCTACACTCAGAAACCCCTCTAAACTTATTAATATCCCATGCATGCCTTCTGCCTCTTTCAATTGTGCCCTTTGGAATTCTCGCTCTGTGTGTAATAAACTCCCATTCATCCATGACTTCTTCCTTTCTAATTCTCTTAACCTCCTGGCTCTTACTGAATCCTGGATCCAGCAGTCAGACACCACCACTGCTGCTCTCTCATATGGGGGACAACTGTTTTTTCATACCCCAAGATCGGACAACAGAGCAGGTGGAGGCGTTGGCCTGCTCCTATCAAACAAATGTACCTTTCAGGTTATCCCCCAAGTACCCCCTCACTTGTATTCCCTTCTTTTGAGGTCCATGCGGTCAGACTCTACATCCCCTTCTCCATGCGAGTGGCGGTGGTGTATCGTCCTCCCGGCCCCTCTCATCAGTTCCTGGATCACTTTGCCACCTGGCTTATTCACTTTCCTTCCTGTGACATCCCCACCCTCATCATGGGTGATTTCAACATTCCCATTGCTTTTCCCCTCTCTCCATCTGCTTCTCACCTATTATTTCTAGCCTCCTCTTACGGCCTTTCTCAGCATACTAACTCTCCAACACGACGGAAACTCCCTCGACTTGGTCTTCTCCTGGCTTTGCTCAGTGGACGATTTCACAAACTCCCCTCTCCTGCTCTCTGACCACAACCTTCTTTCATTTTCTATCAAGAACTGCCATCCCATCCAGGTCACCCCCACTTTCAACAATGATAGAAACATACAGGCCATTAACACCCAGAAACTTGTGAAGAACTTGAAGTCCTAATTGGCCCCTATCTCCTCCATCTCATGTCCTGATTCTGCACTGAATCATTACAATGAAACCCTGCAAAGTGCCCTGGATGAAACTGCACCTCCTATACATAGAACAACTCGGCACAGACGGAGACAACCGTGGCACACGCTGCAAACACACTTCCTGCAGCGGTGCTCCAGGCGCGCCGAACGTCTGTGGACAAAATCTAATCTACCCAAAGATTTCATCCATTATAAGTTCATGTTTAAAACATACAACTCTGCCCTTCACCTCTCAAACAAACCTATTTTAACACCCTCATCACCTCCCTGTCCAATAACCCTAAAAGTCTCTTTGACACTTTCCAGTCTCTTCTCAACCCAAGAGTGCAGGCCCCAATCACAGATCTCCATGCTGACGATCTGGCCAATTACTTCAAAGAAAAAATTGACCAAATCTGTCAGGAAATTATCTCCCAATCCCTTCATACCATGCACTGTCCTCACCTCCCCCACTGCATTTAGCTCACTCTCTAACTTCGAACCAGTTACAGAAGAAGAAGTAAATATATAAAAAGCGTGGTGTGCTTATCCAAAGAAATTTTTACTGTATAATAGCAAATGGATAAAGTTTAACCTTTATTAGGTATATATTAAAAGATATGCCTCTGTAGGCACTTTTGACAAACCAGAAAAATACTACCAAGACAAACACAAAATGAAAACCAAACGTGATGTGTGCCCTATTACCTACACAGAATGGGAGAACGACAAACAAACAGACAGATACAAATAACAAAATACTCTGAAGCACTGACTGTGCTGGCAATGAATTACCAATCCACAATAATCCTTAACCCCTTTACCCCCAAGGGTGGTTTGCACGTTATGGACCGGGTCAATTTTTACAATTCTGACCACTGTCCCTTTATGAGGTTATAACTCTGGAACGCTTCAACAGATCCCGGTGATTCTGACATTGTTTTCTCGTGACATATTGTACTTCATGATAGTGGTAAAATTTCTTTGATATTACCTGCGTTTATTTGTGAAAAAAATGGAAATTTGGCGAAAATTTTGAAAATTTCGCAATTTTCCAACTTTGAATTTTTATGCAATTAAATCACAGAGATATGTCACACAAAATACTTAATAAGTAACATTTCCCACATGTCTACTTTACATCAGCACAATTTTGGAACCAAAATTTTTTTTTGTTAGGGAGTTATAAGGGTTAAAAGTTGACCAGCAATTTCTCATTTTTACAACACCATTTTATTTTAGGGACCACATCTCATTTGAAGTCATTTTGAGGGGTCTATATGATAGAAAATACCCAAGTTTGACACCATTCTAAAAACTGCACCCCTCAAGGTTCTCAAAACCACATTCAAGAAGTTTATTAACCCTTCAGGTGCTTCACAGGAATTTTTGGAATGTTTAAATAAAAATGAACATTTAACTTTTTTTCACAAAAAATTTACTTCAGCTCCAATTTGTTTTATTTTACCAAGGGTAACAGGAGAAAATGGACCCCAAAAGTTGTTGTACAATTTGTCCTGAGTACGCTGATACCCCATATGTGGGGGTTAACCACAGTTTGTGCACATGGCAGAGCTCGGAAGGGAAGGAGCGCCATTTGACTTTTCAATGCAAAATTGACTGGAATTGAGATGGGACGCCATGTTGCGTTTGGAGAGCCACTGATGTGGCTAAACATTGAAACCCCCCACAAGTGACACCATTTTGGAAAGTAGACCCCCTAAGGAACTTATCTAGAGGTGTGGTGAGCACTTTGACCCACCAAGTGCTTCACAGAAGTTTATAATGCAGAACCGTAAAAATAAAAATCATTTTTTTTCACAAACATTATCTTTTCGCCCCCAATTTTTTATTTTCCCAATGGTAAGAGAAGAAATTGGACCACAAAAGTTGTGGCACAATTTGTCCTGAGTACTCTGATACCCCATATGTGGGGGTAAACCATTGTTTGGGCGCATGGGAGAGCTCGGAAGGGAAGGAGCGCCGTTTGACCTTTCAATGCAAAATTGACAGGAATTGAGATGAGACGCCATGTTGCGTTTGGAGAGCCACTGATGTGCCTAAACATTGAAACCCCCCACAAGTGACACCATTTTGGAAAGTAGACCCCCTAAGGAACTTATCTAGAGGTGTGGTGAGCACTTTGACCCACCAAGTGCTTCACAGAAGTTTATAATGCAGAACCTCAAAAATAAAAAATCATTTTTTTTCACAAACATTATCTTTTCGCCCCCAATTTTTTATTTTCCCAATGGTAAGAGAAGAAATTGGACCACAAAAGTTGTGGCACAATTTGTCCTGAGTACTCTGATACCCCATATGTGGGGGTAAACCATTGTTTGGGCGCATGGGAGAGCTCGGAAGGGAAGGAGCGCCGTTTGACCTTTCAATGCAAAATTGACAGGAATTGAGATGAGACGCCATGTTGCGTTTGGAGAGCCACTGATGTGCCTAAACATTGAAACCCCCCACAAGTGACACCATTTTGGAAAGTAGACCCCCTAAGGAACTTATCTAGAGGTGTGGTGAGCACTTTGACCCACCAAGTGCTTCACAGAAGTTTATAATGCAGAACCGTAAAAATAAAAAATCATTTTTTTTTCACAAAAATTATCTTTTCACCCCCAATTTTTTATTTTCCCAATGGTAAGAGAAGAAATTGGACCACAAAAGTTGTGGCACAATTTGTCCTGAGTACTCTGATACCCCATATGTGGGGGTAAACCATTGTTTGGGCGCATGGGAGAGCTCGGAAGGGAAGGAGCGCCGTTTGACCTTTCAATGCAAAATTGATAGGAATTGAGATTGGACGCCATGTTGCGTTTGGAGAGCCACTGATGTACCTAAACATTGAAACCCCCCACAAGTGACACCATTTTGAAAAGTAGACCCCCTAAGGAACTTATCTAGATGTGTGGTGAGCACTTTGACCCAATAAGAGCTTCACAGAAGTTTATAATGCAGAGCCGTAAAAATAAAACAAAATTTTTTTCCCACAAAAATAATTTTTTAGCCCCCAGTTTTGTATTTTCCTGAGGGTAACAGGAGAAATTGGACCCCAAAAGTTGTTGTGCAATTTGTCCTGAGTGCGCTGATACCCTATATGTGGGGGAGAACCAGCGTTTGGGCGCATGGGAGGGCTCGGAAGGGAAGGAGCGCCATTTGGAATACAGACTTAGATGGAATGGTCTGCAGGCGTCACATTGTGTTTGCAGAGCCCCTAATGTACCTAAACAGTAGAAACCCCCCACAAGTGACCCCATATTGGAAACTAGACCCCCTAAGGAACTTATTTAGATGTGTTGTGAGAACTTTGAGCCCCCAAGTATTTCACTACAGTTTATAACGCAGAGCCGTGAAAATAAAATAAAAAATTTCCCCTCAAAATTATTTTTTAGCCCCCAGTTTTGTATTTTCTCGAGGGTAAAAGGAGAAATTGGACCCCAAAAGTTGTTGTCCAATTTGTCCTGAGTGCGTTGATACCCCATATGTGGGGTGAACCAGCGTTTGGGCGCATGGGAGGGCTCGGAAGGGAAGGAGCGCCATTTGGAATGCAGACTTAGATGGAATGGTCTGCAGGCGTCACATTGCGTTTGCGGAGCCCCTAATATACCTAAACAGTAGAAACCCCCACAAGTGACCCCATGTTGGAAACTAGACCCCCCCACGAACTTATCTAGATGTGTTGTGAGAACTTTGAGCCCCCAAGTGTTTCACTACAGTTTATAACGCAGAGCCGTGAAAATAAAAAATTTCTTTTTTTCCCACAAAAATTATTTTTTAGCCCCCAGTTTTGTATTTTCCCAAGGGTAACAGGAGAAATTGGACCCCAAAAGTTGTTGTCCAATTTGTCCTGAGTACGCTGATACCCCATATGTTGGGGTAAACTCCTGTTTGGGCACACGGGAGAGCTCGGAAGGGAAGGAGCACTGTTTTACTTTTTCAATGCAGAATTGGATAGAATTGAGATCGGTCGCCATGTCGCGTTTGGAGATCCCCCTGATGTGCCTAAACAGTGGAAACCCCCCAATTATAACTGAAACCCTAATCCAAACACACCCCTAACCCTAATCCCAACGGTAACCCTAACCACACCTCTAACCCAGACACACCCCTAATCCTAATCCCAATCGCAAATGTAATCCAAACCCTAACCCTAACTTTAGCCCCAACCCTAACTGTAGCCTTAACCCTAACCCTAGCCCTTACCCTAACCCTAACCCTAGCCCTAACCCTAGCCCCAACCCTAACCCTAGCCCTAACCCTAGCCCTAACCCAAGCCCTAACCCTAGCCCTAACCCTAGTCCCAACCCTAACCCTAGCCCTAACCCTAGCCCCAACCCTAACCCTAGCCCTAACCCTAGCCCTAACCCTAGCCCTAACCCTAGCCCTAACCCAAGCCCCAACCCTAACCCTAACCCTAGTCCCAACCCTAGCCCTAACCCTAGCCCTAGCCCTAACCCTAGCCCTAGCCCTAACCCTAGCCCTAACCCTAGCCCTAACCCTAGCCCTAGCCCTAACCCTAATGGGAAAATGGAAATAAATACATTTTTTTCATTTACTTTTATAGCGGGTTTTTTAGCGGATTTTTATGATTGGCAGCTGTCACACACTGAAAGACGCTTTTTATTGCAAAAAATATTTTTTGCGTTACCACATTTTGAGAGCTATAATTTTTCTATATTTTGGTCCACAGAGTCATGTGAGGTCTTGTTTTTTGCGGGACGAGTGGACGTTTTTATTGGTAACATTTTCGGGCACGTGACATTTTTTGATCGCTTTTTATTCCGATTTTTGTGAGGCAGAATGACCAAAAACCAGCTATTCATGAATTTCTTTTGGGGGAGGCGTTTATACCGTTCCGCGTTTGGTAAAATTGATAAAGCAGTTTTATTCTTCGGGTCAGTACGATTACAGCGACACCTCATTTATATCATTTTTTTATGTTTTGGCGCTTTTATACGATAAAAACTATTTTATAGAAAAAATAATTATTTTGGCATCGCTTTATTCTCAGGACTATAACTTTTTTATTTTTTTGCTGATGATGCTGTATGGCGGCTCGTTTTTTGCGGGACAAGATGACGTTTTCAGCGGTACCATGGTTATTTATATCTGTCTTTTTGATCGCGTGTTATTCCACTTTTTGTTTGGTGGTATGATAATACAGCGTTGTTTTTTGCCTGGGTTTTTTTTTTTTTTTTCTTACGGTGTTTACTGAAGGGGATAACTAGTGGGCCAGTTTTATAGGTGGGGTCGTTACGGACGCGGCGATACTAAATATGTGTACTTTTATTGTTTTGTTTTTTTTATTTAGATAAAGAAATGTATTTATGGGAATAATATTTTTTTTTTTTTTCATTATTTAGGATTTTTTTTTTTTTTTTTTTTTACACACTTGGAAATTTTTTTTTTTACTTTTTTACTTTGCCCCAGGGGGGGACAATACAGATCGGTGATCTGCCAGTTTGCACAGCACTCTGACAGATCACCGATCTGTCTGAGAGCAGTGCAGCGTTACCAAGTGCCTGCTCTGAGCAGGCACTTGGTAAGCCACCTCCCTCCCTGCAGGACCCGGATCCGTGGCCATTTTGGATCCGGGACTTACTGCAGGGAGGGAGGTAGGAGACCCCCGGAGCAACGCGATCACATCGCGTTGCTGCGGGGGTCTCAGGGAAGCCCGCAGGGAGCCCCCTCCCTGCGCGATGCTTCCCTGCACCGCCGGCACATCGCGATCATCTTTGATCGCGGTGTGCCGGGGGTTAATGTGCCGGGGGCGGTCCGTGACCGCTCCTGGCACATAGTGCCGGATGTCAGCTGCGATAAGCAGCTGACACCCGGCCGCGATCGGCGGCGCTCCCCCCGTGAGCGCGGCCGATCGCGCTGGACGTAATATTCCGTCCTTGGGAATTAAGGCCCACCCTACATGGACGGAATATTACGTCCAATGGCAGAAAGGGGTTAAAGGCTCACCAAAAGTAGGCCAGCTACTATACAACCCAGCTGGACATAAATGTATAGACACTAGTGTTGAGCATTCCGATACCGCAAGTATCGGGTATCGGCCGATATTTGCGGTATCGGAATTCCGATACCGAATTCCGATACTTCCCGCGTAACGGATACCGGAATCGGAAGTTCCCAGAATTCAAACTGAACGCAGCAGCCAATGAGGAATGATTGGAAGTGTGGGCACATCCTGTTTAGCATGGTGGGCATGTAAGTACTGGCAAGGCTGTGATTGGCTGCTGAAATGATGTCACTCTGCACTATAAAAAACGCTGCCGCCATTTTGCGCTCACTCTGCTGTGATTTCAGTTAGGGACAGGACGCTGTGTTCTAACTGAGGGCCAGTTGAGCTAGCTAATTGCTTTATTTTCCTTTCCAAAGGCTAATTTAGCAAAACGCTGTGTGTTCTTCACTGTTCACCTTGCTCTTGCCTTGCAGCGCTGTTTTAACAGCGTTCTGCAAGGTCTCTGTGTGTGTGTGTGTGTGTGTGTGTGTGCAGCTCACTCTGTAGTCTGTGTGCAGCCATATACCCGGTTGTATTCAGCTCAGGGGGGGTTCACACTGCCTCACACAGTTGTCCTTTTTTGCTCATAGTGCAGCCTGCTGCACATTTTTTCTCAAATTTCCTATTAGTGTTTTTCCACCCGTCTCCAGCTAAATTGTGGAAAAACACTACATAGGATAACCTAGAGGGGGGTTTTTGGGCCTTGCAGCGCCGTTTACGGCTGTCTGCACGGTCTCCGTGTGAGCCCAGCTCGCCCTGTAGTCTGTGTGCAGCCATAGCCGGTTGGATTCAGCTCAGGGTTCGTTACTGGCTCATACCTTGAGAAAAATTTTCCTTTCTTTCAAATAGTGCAGCCTGTTTAAAAATGTTAAAAAAAATTCCCTATTAGTGTTTTTCCACCCATCTCCAGCTAAATTGTGGAAAAACACTACATAGGATAACCTAGAGGGGGTTTTTTGGGCCTTGCAGCGCCGTTTACGGCTGTCTGCACGGTCTCCGTGTGAGCCCAGCTCGCCCTGTAGTCTGTGTGCAGCCATAGCCGGTTGGATTCAGCTCAGGGTTCGTTACTGGCTCATACCTTGAGAAAAATTTTCCTTTTTTTCAAATAGTGCAGCCTGTTTAAAAATGTAAAAAAAAATTCCCTATTAGTGTTTTTCCACCCGTCTCCAGCTAAATAGTGGAAAAACACTACATAGGATAACCTAGAGGGGGTTTTTTGGGCCTTGCAGCGCCGTTTACGGCTGTCTGCACGGTCTCCGTGTGAGCCCAGCTCGCCCTGTAGTCTGTGTGCAGCCATAGCCGGTTGGATTCAGCTCAGGGTTCGTTACTGGCTCATACCTTGAGAAAAATTTTCCTTTTTTTCAAATAGTGCAGCCTGTTTAAAAATTTAAAAAAAAATTCCCTATTAGTGTTTTTCCACTCGTCTCCAGCTAAATAGTGAAAAAACACTACATAGGATAACCTAGAGGGGGTTTATTGGGCCTTGCAGCGCCGTTTACGGCTGTCTGCACGGTCTCTGTGTGAGCGCAGCTCGCCCTGTAGTCTGTGTGCAGCCATAGCTAATTGGATTCAGCTCAGGGTGCGTTACTGCCTCCATACCTTGAAAAACAATTTCCTTTTTTTCAAATAGTGCAGCCTATTTAAAATTTAAAAAAAAAAATTCCTATTAGTGTCTTTCCACCCGTCTCCAGCTAAATAGTGGAAAAACACTACATAGGATAACCTAGAGGAGGGTTTTTTGGCCTTGCAGCGCCGTTTACGGCTGTCTGCACGGTCTCCGTGTGATTTAAACTAGCTCTGTAGCCCGATCTGCACAAAAAAAAAAGTAAAGTTCACCAAACACAACTTAACACTTGTGTAGGCCACATTTGAAAAATAATAAAGTTTAGTCCACACTTTACAACATTAGTGTTTCTTACACCTGTTAGGAGGAGCATTTCAGGAATAAGCACACTAAGGCCTTAGTACTTTTCTGCTTATCTTTATCTGTCAACCAAGATGAAGAGGGCAGGGAGTAAGGCACGTGGGCGTGGGCGCGGAGCAGGGAGGGGAGCAGGGAGAGGACGTGGTGATTCTGTGCCTGCTGCGGGCGACGGTGACTCGTCGTCACTCAGTTTCAGCAGGGAACAGTCCTTCATGCGCAGCTTTGTCGGAGAGCGCCGTGCACCGCTGCTGCGTGAAGACCAAATTGAAGCCGTTGTCGGGTGGATGGCAGCTAACGCCTCGGCATCGACTTCAGTTAGTGCCACATCCTCTCAGGCACAGAGCACTGGAGAGCAGCCATCTGTCTCTTCACCACCTGCCAAATTGGCCAGGCAGTCAGAGAGCCCAGGACAGGAGCCGTCTCTACTTCTGTTCTCTGAATCTCTTGGCTTGGAAACAGGGGGCCAGCCAAGCAGCATTGGAGAAATGGAAGAAGAGGCAGTGTGCAGTGATGCCCAACAGCTTTTTCTCTCTGACTCTGAAGAGGCAGGTGGACCAGTGCCTCCGGTGACCACAGCGCAGTACGCATCTGATGATGAAACTCAGGTGCCGCTTTCTGATGCATACTGTGCTGCCGAGACTACCCAGGAGGAGCAGTTGGTGACAGAGGGTAGTGGAGATGATGAGGTCCTTGACCCATCGTGGCGTGAGGAACAGGAAGGTGGTGGGAGCAGCTCTGAGGAAGAGTTTCCCCTTACGGGCCAAAGAGGGAGAGGGAGGGGGAAGACTGCGGAGCCTGTAGCCTCCACTTTGGCACCCGTTAGGAGCCTGTCTCTTTCCAAAGCCAAAAAGGGCGCTCCCAAGACTTGCAGTGCCTGGTCCTTTTTTGACACAGTTGCAGATGACATTTGTTTTGTCAAATGCAAGCTGTGTCATCAGAAAGTAAAAAGAGGGAAAAATGTCAGCAACCTCAATACCACAAATATGTGGAAACATGTGCGGACCAGGCACGCGGTGGAGTTACAGAAACAGACTGAAGATGTAGGCCAACCAACAGCGGCAGCTACCACCTCTTCAGCTCGTGTTGCCTCTTCCTCCAGCTCACGCACAGCTGGTTTGGCTTCCTCCCAGGATCGCCATGGAAGAACCTCTGGCACTGTTGTCCAGAGACCTTGTGTAATTCCACCCACAGCACCACCTTCCCAGTCATCCTCACACTCCCAGTCTACTCTACAGCCATCGGTAGTACAGGCATGGGAGAAAAGGCGGGCATTCTCGGCCAACCACCCCCGAGCACAGGCTCTGAATGCAGGTATTGCCAAACTGTTGTCCATGGAAATGCTCTCGTTCAGGCTGGTGGAGACTGACAGCTTCCGTGACTTGATGGCATTGGCAGTCCCACAGTACAAGGTGCCCAGCCGCTTTTACTTCAGCAGGCAGGCTGTCCCTGCCCTGCACAGGCATGTTGAGGCAAACATAAAACATGCGCTACTGAACGCCGTCAGTAGCAAGGTCCACCTCACCACCGATGCGTGGACCAGTCAGCATGGACAGGGGCGATATGTTTCCCTCACTGCCCATTGGGTTAATGTTGTTGAGCCAGGTACAGATCGTGCGAGTGGCGCAGGACGTGTCCTGCCCACTCCAAGGATTGCAGGAATCCAGTCTGTACGCATCGACTCCTCCTCTTACACCAGTTCCTCAGATTCCTCTCTGCAGGATCCGTCACAGTCCACCTCCACATGGACCCGTGAACGTTTACCTATGACCGACATGAGCACAGCCGTGGCCAAACGTCAGCAGGCCGTCTTGAAACTAGTTTCATTGGGGCATCAAAGCCACACAGCGCAGGAGCTCTGGAATGCCATCAAGCAGGATAGCGATGTGTGGTTACTGCCAGCGAATCTCCAGCCAGGCATGGTAGTGTGTGACAATGGCCAAAATCTGGTGGCAGCTTTGGCCCTTGGCAACCTCACTCACATCCCATGTCTGGCACATGTGCTCAATTTGGTTGTGCAGAGTTTTCTGAGGGACTATCCGGATCTTGATGCCCTGCTGCACAAGGTCCGCCTAGAGTGTGCTCACTTGCGGCGTTCCAGCTTGGCCAGATCCCGCATTGCTGCTCTGCAGCGCCGATTCCGCCTTCCGGAACACCGCATCATATGTGACCTACCTACCCGGTGGAATTCCACGTTACATATGTTGGAGCGGTTGTGTGAGCAGCAGCAAGCAGTTATGGAGTACCAGCTGCATCAGGCGCAAAGAAGTCGCAGTCAGCGCCGATCAGACTTCACAACCACAGATTGGGCCACTATGAAGGACGTCTGCCAGGTTTTGCGTCCTTTTGATTATTCCACGCGGATGGCAAGTGCAGATGATGCACTAGTCAGCATGGCTGTCCCCCTTATCTGCCTGCTTCAGCAAACTTTGCAAGGGTTAAGGGATGATGTTGTGGAAGAGGTGGAGGATGAGGAGTCACCTTTTCCATCAGCTTCTGGAGAGTCAGCGCCACGTGGTTCCTCACAAAGGGGTACGCAGGGGCCAATTTGTGAGGAGGATGAGGAGAAGTCAATGGAGGAGGAAGAGCTCCGTCCAGAGGAGGGAGCGACACAATTGTCCAGTGGTCAGTGTGTACAGCGAGGGTGGGGTGATGACGAGCGGGCAGAGATCATGTCTCAAGCAGGGGACAGCGTTTCTGGGCCAGTTGGCACTCTGCAGCACATGGTGGATTTCATGCTGCAGTGCCTGAGAAACGACCGCCGCATCGACCACATTCTCAACATGCCTGATTATTGGGTGTTCACCCTCCTCGATCCTCGCTACCGGGACAAAGTCCAAAACCTCATCCCTGCGTTGACCCGGGAGCGTAAATTGCGGGAGTACCACGACACACTGGTGAATTCCATCATCTTCTCCTGTCCAACTGAGAGGAGTGCTGCTAGTGCTTTACAAAGCAGCTCAGTGCGTCGAGGCAGTGGGGGAGGCTCTGCCCAAAGAGGGAGCAGAAGCAGTGCCTCTGCCCAAGGCAAGCCCAGTATGGCACAACTCTGGCACACTTTTGTGTGCCCGCCCCAAATGTCTACACCATCACCGGCGGCTCCAGTCAGCAGGAGGCAACGGTTCCGTCAGATGGTGACAGACTACATGGCTTGCCCTCTTACTGTACTCCCTGATGGCTCTTCCCCGTTCAAGTTTTGGGTCTCTAAGCTGGATACATGGCCAGAGCTAAGCCAAAATGCATTGGAGGTGCTGGCTTGCCCTGCGGCTAGTGTCTTATCGGAACGTGTCTTTAGTGCCGCAGGTGGTGTACTAACAGACCGTCGCATGCGACTATCCTCCGATAACGTTGACCGGCTTACTTTCCTGAAAATGAACCAGGCCTGGATCTCGCAGGAATTTGCCACTCCTCTGCCTGATTAAGTAATTGGGTGTCATCCAGGTCTCCTGCTGTGTTCATCTTTCTACCACCTGAACTGCTATTCCTGGGCTCCAACACCGGCAGTTGCGGCTCCGAAGTGCAGGCTGCACAGTAAAAACATACGACCCAGTGTTATTGGGTTTCAGTAACGTCAGCTGATCCCCAGCTGTGTAGCCGGCAATGTGTCCTGCGACCGCCACGCTGGCACAACAACCTAAATGTAAGGGAACCTGTCCCCCCCCCCCCCGTCGTTTGTTACTGAAAGAGCCATCTTGTGCAGCAGTAATGCTGCACAAGGAAAAGGTAGCTCTTTTTTTTAGCTCCTTGCACACGCAGAACTTAACACTTATAAAATGTGTTCACTGATACCGTTATACTGTCCCGGAGCTGGGACTTTCCTTCGTAATGTGACGCAGCACAGCCGTCATTCCTACCCCCTTGGTGCCATGCGCTGCCTCCTCAGCGTTGTTTTAAGCTGTCACGGAGCCTGCGCTGTTCTGTTATCCCTTGGGCATGCCCTATTTGCGCTGCCTGTCTTCTGACATAATTTGGTGTCAGGCTGGCTGCGCCTGTGCGGCCGCGCTGCCCGAGATCCCGCCTCGCAGTGTCTTCTGATTGAGTCACACTGCGGGCCTGGGATCCATGGGCATGCGCAGTGCATATCTTCCCCTCGGGGTCTCGCTCATTTCCCTCCGCCTTCTTTAGACTGTGCGCCGTCAGCTGATCCCTAATAGCATGCCACGGCCGTGACACCGCACAGTCTGAAGAAGAGGGAAGGAGGGGAGTGAGAGTCGAGGATATGCACTGTGCATGCCCATGGTTCCAAGGCCCGCAGTGGGATTACGTTAGACGAGACTGCGAGGTGGGATCTGGAGCAGCGTGGACGCACAGGCACTGACAGCCTGACACCAAATTATGTCAGAAGACAGGCAGCGCTAATTGGGCATGGCCAAGGGCTAACAGAACAGCGCAGCTTAAAACAAGGAGGAGGCAGCGCACGGCACCAAGGGGATAGGAATGACAGCTGTGCTGTGTCCCATTACGAAGGAAATTCGCACCTCCGAGACGGTTTAATGGTATAAGGGGACACATTTTTAGTGCTTACTTCGGTGTTTGCAAGGAGCATAATTAAAAGAACCACCTTTTCCTTTTGCATCCTTAGTGCTGCACAAGATGGCTCTTTCAGCTACAAACGTCTTGGGGGGGGGGTTAAAGGTTCCCTTTCAACTTGCTCCAATCAGGCTTCGGCCTACACTCTGTTCCTCTGCTCCTCCTGCTGTCCCTGGGCTCTAACACCGCCAGTTGGTGCCTGGAAGTGCTGTGTGCACAGTCAACAGTCGCTCCTCTGTTATTGGGGTTCAGTAACGTCAGCTGATCCCCAGCTGTGTGTGCGGCAATACCTCCAATCTGCTCCTCCTGCTGTCCCTGGGCTCTAACACCGCCAGTTGGTGCCTGGAAGTGCTGTGTGCACAGTCAACAGTCGCTCCTCTGTTATTGGGGTTCAGTAACGTCAGCTGATCCCCAGCTGTGTGTGCGGCAATACCTCCAATCTACTCCTCCTGCTGTTCCTGGGCTCTAACACCGCCAGTTGGTGCCTGGAAGTGCTGTGTGCACAGTCAACAGTCGCTCCTCTGTTATTGGGGTTCAGTAACGTCAGCTGATCCCCAGCTGTGTGTGCGGCAATACCTCCAATCTGCTCCTCCTGCTGTCCCTGGGCTCTAACACCGCCAGTTGGTGCCTGGAAGTGCTGTGTGCACAGTCAACAGTCGCTCCTCTGTTATTGGGGTTCAGTAACGTCAGCTGATCCCCAGCTGTGTATCCGGCAACGTGTCATGCGACCGCCATGCTGGCACAACTAAAATGTAAGGGGACCTGTCCCCCCCCCCCCCCCTAGGCGTTTGTTACTGAAAGAGCCACCATGTGCAGCACTAATACTGCTCTTGAAAGGTCGCTCTTGAAATTATGCTCCTTGCAAACGCTGAACTACACACTCATGTAATGTGTCCCCTCACACCGTCCAACCGTCCCGGAGGTGGGACTTTCCTTTGTAATGTGACGCAGCACAGCCGTCATTGCTACCCCCTTGGCACCGTGCGCTGCCTCCTTAGCGTTGTTTGATTCCGTCATGGACCCTGCGCTGTTATGTTATCCCTTGGCCATGCACAGTTTGCGCTGCCCGTCCTCTGACATCATTTGTTGTCGTCCTGGCTGCGCCTGTGCGTCCACGCTGCCCGAAATCACACCTCGCAGTGTCGTCTAATGTGATCCCACAGTGGGCCTGGTATCCATGGCCATGCGCAGTGCATATACTAGCCTCTCACTCCCCTTCTTCACGCTTCTTCAGACTAGGCGGCGTCAGCTGATCCCTAATAGCATGCCACGGCCGTGACGCCGCACAGTCTGAAGAAGCAGGAAGGAGGTGAGTGAGAGGCGATGATATGCACTGCGCATGCCCATGGATCCCTGGCCCGCAGTGGGACTACATTAGATTACACTGCAAGGTTGGATCTCGGGCAGCTTGGACGCACAGGCACTGCCAGCCTGACACCTACATGATGTCAGAAGACGGGCACCGCTAACTGTGCATGGCCAAGGGATAACATTACAGCGCGGGCTCCGTGACAGAACCAAACAACGTTGAGGAGGTGGCGCCCGGCACCAAGGGGGTTGGAATGACGGCTGTGCTGTGTCACATTACAAAGGAAATTCCCACTTCCGGGATGGTTTGACGGTGTGAGGGGACACATTATATGAGTGTGTACTTCAGCGTTTGCAAGGAGCATAATTTTCGGAGCCACCATTTTCCATGTGCAGTATTACTGCTGTACAAGATGGCTCTTTCAGTAACAAATGCCTGGGTTGGGGGGTTAAAGGTTCCCTTTCAACTTGCTCCACTGCAGGCTTCGGCCTACACTCTGCTCCTCTTTGATTCCCTGGGTTTCAACACTGTCAGTTGCCACCTGGAAGTGTTGTCTACACAGAAAAAACACTAGGTGATGTGTCAGTGGGGTTCAGCACCGCCAGCTGTTCCCCTGCTGTGTAGTCGGCAACGTGTCCAGCGCAAGCCACGCTGGCACAACAGAACAAAAGCTGCCACCAGTGCAGGCTTCGGCCTAGACTCTGCTCCTCTCCTCCTCCTGCTGACCCTGGGCTCAAACACCGCTAGTTTTTGCCCGGAAGTGCTAGCTGCACAGAGAAAAACACCAGCCAATGTGTTAGTGGGGTTCAGCACCGCCAGCTGTTCCCCTGCTGTATAGCCGGCAATGTGACCTGCAAACGCCACGCAGGCACATGAACTGAAATTAAAGGGAACCTGGCCCCACCCCCCCAGGTGTTTCTATGTATAACAGCCACCTAGTACAGCAGTACTGCTGCATTTGTACAAGGTGGCTGTTTTTTTATCCTTGCCCACGTATAATTAAACACGTAAAATATGTGTCTCATTACAGACCATTACAATGTCCCTGAGGTGTGACTTTACTTTTTAATGACACGCACCACCCCCCTTGGTAGCGCTGCCCGTCTTCTAACATCATTGGTTGGCTGCCTGTGCCTGTGCGTCCGCCCTGCCCGACACAACTCCCCTCGTTTCATATATTTTGGCTGCGAGGGTGTGATTGATGGGCATGTGCAGTGCATATGTTCGCCTGTCTTAACTCATCTCCTTCCGCCTTCTTCAGACTGTGCGGCCTCCTGGCCGAGGTAGGCGATAAGGGATCAGCTGAGGCCGCCCAGTCTGAAGCAGGTGTAAGGACATGTGTGAGCGGCAAACATATTTACTGCACAAGGCCACGAATCCCAGCCACGCAGTGTGATTTTTTGAAAACACACTGTGGGCCTGGGATTCATATCCATTGCTAACCGCAACGGCCAACATGAAATGAGGTGAGAAGACAGGCAGCGCTCAGAGCGCATGGCCAAGGGATCACAATAGCGCAGACTCCTGTACAGCTAATACAACACTCAGGAATCTGCGCCCACCACCTAGGTGTAAATTTTGACACCTGTGCTGCGTCTCCTTAAAAAGACAAGTCACGCCTCCACTACTGTTTGACAGTTTAATGGGCTAAATAGTGTACGTGTTTTATTCAGCGTGTGCAAGGAGAAAAACTAAATAGAGCAACCTTTTACTTGTACAGCATTAATGCTGCACAAGGTGTGGCTCTTCTACCTTGCAACACCTGAGGGGGGGTTAAAGGTTACCTTTGAAATTGGTTCAACTAGGCTTCGGCCTACACTCTGCTCCTCTCCTCCTCCTGCTGACCCTGGGCTCTAACACCGCTAGTTTTTGCCCGGAAATGCGAGCTTCACAGAGAAAAACAACAGCCAATGTGTTAGTGGGGTTCAGCACCGGCAGCTGTTCCCCTGCTGTGTAGCCGGCATCGTGTCCAGCACAAGCCACGCTGGCACAACCGACCAAAAGCTGCCACCAGTGCAGGCTTCGGCCTACACTTTGCTCCTCTCCTCCTCCTGCTGACCCTGGGCTCTAACACCGCTAGTTTTTGCCCGGAAATGCGAGCTTCACAGAGAAAAACAACAGCCAATGTGTTAGTGGGGTTCAGCATCGCCAGCTGTTCCCCTGCTGTGTAGCCGGCATCGTGTCCAGCACAAGCCACGCTGGCACAACTGATCAAAAGCTGCCACCAGTGCAGGCTTCGGCCTACACTCTGCTCCTCTCCTCCTCCTGCTGACCCTGGGCTCTAACAACGCTAGTTTTTGCCCGGAATTGCTAGCTGCACAGAGAAAAACACCCGCCAATGTGTTAGTGGGGTTCAGCACCGCCAGCTGTTCCCCTGCTGTGTAGCCGGCATCGTGTCCAGCACAAGCCACGCTGGCACAACTGATCAAAAGCTGCCACCAGTGCAGGCTTCGGCCTACACTCTGCTCCTCTCCTCCTCCTGCTGACCCTGGGCTCTAACACCGCCAGTTTTTGCCCGGACATGCGAGCTGCACAGAGAAAAACACCAGTCAATGTGTCAGTGGGGTTCAGCAACGCCAGCTGTTCCCCTGCTGTGTAGCTGGCAACGTGTCCTGCAAACGCCACGCAGGCACATGAACTGAAATTGAAGGAAGCCTGCCCCCCACCCCCAGGTGTTTCTATGTATAACAGCCACCTTGTACAGCAGTACTGCTGCATTTGTACAAGGTGGCAGACTTTTTCTCCTTGCCCACGTTTCATTAAACACGTACTAAATGTGTCTCATTGAGACCATTCCACTGTCCCTGAGGTGTGACTTTCCTTTCTAATGATACGCAGCACCACCCTTGTTAGCGCTGCCCGTCTTTTGACATCATTGGTTAGCTGGCTGCGCCTGTGCGTCTGCCCTGCTCAAAACAACGCCCCTCTGTGTCTTATTTTTTTGGACAACGAGGATGTGATTGATGGGCATGTGCAGTGCATATGTTTGCCTGTGTTCACTCATCTCCTTCCGCCTTCTTCAGACTGGGTGGCCTCATGACCGCGGCATGCGATAAGGGATCAGATGAGGCCGCCCAGTCTGAAGCAGGTGTAAGGACATGTGTGAGCGGCAAACATATTTACTGCACAAGGCCACGAATCCCAGCCACGCAGTGTGATTTTTAGAAAACACACTGTGGGTCTGGGATTCATGTCCATCGCTAACCGCAACGGCCGACATGAAATGAGGTCAGAAGACAGGAAGCGCTCACAGCGCATGGCCAAGGGATAACAAGAGCGCAGACTCCTGTACAGCAAATAACAACGCTCAGGAAGCTGCGCCCATGCACCAAGGTGTTATTTTCGACACCTGTGCTGCTTTTCTTTAAAAAGACAAGTCACGCCTCCACTACTGTTCTACAGTAGAATGGGCTAAATAGTGTACGTGTTTTATTCAGCGTGTGCAAGGAGAAAAATTAAGAGAGCAACCTTTTACTTGTGCAGCATTAATGATGCACAAGGTGTGGCTCTTGTACCTTGCAACACCTGAGGGGGGGTTAAAGGTTACCTTTGATATTGGTTCAACTAGGCTTCGGCCTACACTCTGCTCCTCTCCTCCTCCTGCTGACCCTGGGCTATAACACCGCCAGTTGTAGCCTGGAAGTGCTAGGTGCATAGAGAAAAACAACCACCAATGTGTTAGTGGGGTTCAGCACCGCCAGCTGTTCCCCTGCTGTGTAGCCGGCATCGTGTCCAGCACAAGCCACGCTGGCACAACTGATCAAAAGCTGCCACCAGTGCAGGCTTCGGCCTACACTCTGCTCCTCTCCTCCTCCTGCTGACCCTGGGCTCTAACAACGCTAGTTTTTGCCCGGAATTGCTAGCTGCACAGAGAAAAACACCCGCCAATGTGTTAGTGGGGTTCAGCACCGCCAGCTGTTCCCCTGCTGTGTAGTCGGCATCGTGTCCAGCACAAGCCACGCTGGCATAACCGACCAAAAGCTGCCACCAGTGGAGGCTTCGGCCTACACTCTGCTCATCTCCTCCTCCTGCTGACCCTGGGCTCTAACACCGCTAGTTTTTGCCCGGAATTGCTAGCTGCACAGAGAAAAACACCAGCCAATGTGTTAGTGGGGTTCAGCACCGCCAGCTGTTCCCCTGCTGTGTAGCTTGCAACGTGACCTGCAAACGCCACGCAGGCACATGAACTGAAATTGAAGGGAGCTTACCCCCCACCCCCAGGTGTTTCTATGTATAATAGCCACCTTGTACAGCAGTACTGCTGCATTTGTACAAGGTGGCTGACTTTTTCTCCTTGCCCACGTGGAACTCAACACGTACAAAATGTGTCTCATTGAGACCATTCAACTGTCCCTGAGGTGTGACTTTCCTTTCTAATGATACGCAGCACCACCCTTGGTAGCGCTGCCCGTCTTCTGACATCATTGGTTGGCTGCCTGTGCCTGTGCGTCCGCCCTGCCCAACACAACGCCCCTCGTTGTCTCATATATTTTGGCTGCGAGCGTGTTATTGATGGGCATGTGCAGTGCATATGTTCGCCTGTCTTAACTCATCTCCTTCCGCCTTTTTCAGACTATGCGGCCTCATGGCCGCGGCATGCGATAAGGGATCAGATGAGGCCGCCCAGTCTGAAGCAGGTGTAAGGACATGTGTGAGTGTCAAACATATTTACTGCACAAGGCCACGAATCCCAGCCACGCAGTGTGATTTTTTGAAAACACACTGTGGGTCTGGGATTCATGTCCATCGCTAACCGCAACGGCCGACATGAAATGAGGTCAGAAGACAGGAAGCGCTCACAGCGCATGGCCAAGGGATAACAAGAGCACAGACTCCTGTACAGCAAATAACAACGCTCAGGAAGCTGCGCCCATGCACCAAGGTGTTATTTTCGACACCTGGGCTGCTTTTCTTTAAAAAGACAAGTCACGCCTCCACTACTGTTTTACAGTAGAATGGGCTAAATAGTGTACGTGTTTTATTCAGCGTGTGCAAGGAGAAAAATTAAGAGAGCAACCTTTTACTTGTGCAGCATTAATGCTGCACGAGGTGTGGCTCTTGTACCTTGCAACACCTGAGGGGGGTTAAAGGTTACCTTTGAAATTGGTTCAACTAGGCTTCGGCCTACACTCTGCTCCTCTCCTCCTCCTGCTGACCCTGGGCTTAAACACCGCTAGTTTTTGCCCGGAAGTGCTAGCTGCACAGAGAAAAACACCAGCCAATGTGTTAGTGGGGTTCAGCACCGCCAGCTGTTCCCCAGCTGTGTAGCCGGCAACGTGACCTGCAAACGCCACGCAGGCACAACAGAACAAAAGCTGCCACCAGTGCAGGCTTCGGCCTACACTCTGCTCCTCTCCTCTTCCTGCTGACCCTGGGCTCATAACACCGCCAGTTTTAGCCTGGAAGTGCTAGCTGCACAGAGAAAAACACCAGCCAATGTGTTAGTGGGGTTCAGCAACGCCAGCTGTTCCCCTGCTGTGTAGCCGGCAACATGACCTGCAAACGCCACGCAGGCACATGAACTGAAATTAAAGGGACCCTGCCACCCACCCCAAGGTGTTTCTATGTATAACAGCCACCTTGTACAGCAGTACTGCTGCATTTGTACAAGGTGGCTGACTTTGTCTACTTGCCCACGTTTAATTAAACACGTAAAAAATGTGTCTCATTACAGACCATTACAATGTCCCTGAGGTGTGACTTTCCTTTTTAATGACACGCAGCACCCCCCTTGTTAGCGCTGCCCGTCTTCTGACATCTTTGGTTGGCTGGCTGCGGCTGTGCGTCCGCCCTGCCTGAAACCACGCTCCTCGTTGTCTTACTTATTTTGACTGCGAGGGTGTGATTGATGGGCACGAGCAGTGGATATCTTCGCCTGTCTTTACTCATCTCCTTTCGCCTTCTTCAGAATGTGCGGCCTCATGGCCGCGGCATGCGAGAAGGGATCAGATGAGGCCGCCCAGTCTGATGCAGGTGTAAGAACATGAGGGACAGGCGACAAAATTTACTGCGCAAGGTCACGAATCCCAGCTCTGCATTGTGACTTTATTAAAAGACACTGCGGGTCTGGGTTTCATGGCCATCTCTAACCGCACCGGCCAACATGAAATGAGGTGAGAAGACAGGCATCGCTCACAGCGCATGGCCAAGGGATAACAAGAGCGCAGACTCCTGTACAGCAAATAACAATGCTCAGGAATCTGCGCCCAGCACCTAGGTGTAAATTTTGACACCTGTGCTGCATCTCCTTAAAAAGACAAGTCACGCCTCCACTACTGTTTGACAGTATAATGGGCTAAATAGTGTACGTGTTTTATTCAGCGTGTGCAAGGAGAAAAATTAAGAGAGCAACCCTTTACTTGTGCAGCATTAATGCTGCACGAGGTGTGGCTCTTGTACCTTGCAACACCTGAGGGGGGTTAAAGGTTACCTTTGAAATTGGTTCAACTAGGCTTCGGCCTACACTCTGCTCCTCTCCTCCTCCTGCTGACCCTGGGCTCTAACACCGCCAGTTTTTGCCCGACATGCGAGCTGCACAGAGAAAAACACCAGCCAATGTGTTAGTGGGGTTCAGCACCGCCAGATATTCCCCTGCTGTGTAGCCGGCATCGTGTCCAGCACAAGCCACGCTGGCACAACTGATCAAAAGCTGCCACCAGTGCAGGCTTCGGCCTACACTCTGCTCCTCTCCTCCTCCTGCTGACCCTGGGCTCTAACAACGCTAGTTTTTGCCCGGAATTGCTAGCTGCACAGAGAAAAACACCAGCCAATGTGTCAGTGGGGTTCAGCACCGCCAGCTGTTCCCCAGCTGTGTAGCCGGCAACGTGACCTGCAAACGCCATGCAGGCACATGAACTGAAATTGAAGGGAGCCTGCCCCCCACCCCCAGGTGTTTCTATGTATAACAGCCACCTTGTTCAGCAGTACTGCTGCATTTGTACAAGGTGGCTGACTTTTTCTCCTTGCCCACGTGGAACTCAACACGTACAAAATGTGTCTCATTGAGACCATTCCACTGTCCCTGAGGTGTGACTTTCCTTTCTAATGATACGCAGCACCCCCCTTGGTAGCGCTTCCCGTCTTTTGACATCATGGTTAGCTGGCTGCGCCTGTGCATCCGCCCTGTGTGAAACAACGCCCCTCGTTGTCTTATTTATTTTGTCAGCGAGGGTGTGGTTTATGGGCACGAGCAGTGCATATGTTCGCCTGTCGTCACTCATCTCCTTCCGCCTTCTTCAGACTGTGCGGCCTCCTGGCCGCGGCATGCGAAAAGGGATCAGCAGAGGCCGCCCAGTCTGAAGCAGGTGTAAGGACGTGTGTGAGCGTCGAAAATATTTACTGCTCAAGGCCACGAATCCCAGCACCGCAGTGTGACTTTATGAAAAGGCAGTGTGGGTCTGGGATTTATGGCCATCGTTAACCGCAGCGGCCAACATGAAATGAGGTCATAAGACGGGCAGCGCTAACAGGGCATTGCCAAGGGATAACACAAGAGCGCAGACTCCTGTAAAGCAAAAAACAACGCTCAGGAAGCAGCGCCTAGCACAAAGGCGTTATTTGGGACACCTATGCTGTGTCTCCTTAAAAATACAAGTCACGCCTCAACTACAGTTTGACTGTAGAATGGGCTAAATTGTGTACGTGTTGCATTCAGCGTGTGCAAGTAGACAAATTAATAGAGCAACCTTTTCTTGTGCAGCATTAATGCTGCACAAGGTGTGGCTCTTGTACTTTGTAACACCTGAGGGGGGGTTAAAGGTTACCTTTGAAATTGGTTCAACTAGGCTTCGGCCTACACTCTGCTCCTCTCCTCCTCCTGCTGACCCTGGGCTGTAACAACGCTAGTTTTTGCCCGGAAGTGCTAGCTGCACAGAGAAAAACACCAGCCAATGTGTTAGTGGGGTTCAGCACCGCCTGCTGTTCCCCCACTGTGTAGCCGGCAAAGTGTCCTGCAAACGCAACGCAGACACAAAGCTGACTCCAGTGCAGGCTTTGGCCTACACTCTGCTCCCCCTGCTTACCCTTTGCTCCAACACCGCTAGTTGGGGCTGTAGGAAGACAATGTTTGATAGGCAAAGCATCCGGGTTCCAGCACCGCCAGCTGGTTCTCAGCAGTGTTCTTGTCACAGGTACTCCCTCGTGCCAAGCCTGGTTTCAGCACCGTCAGCTGTTTCCGGGTTGTGTCAAGTTCACTGAGACGCCTATGCTTGCCCCGTCGTGGTGCGGTCGGGTTAGCCAACTCCAGGGTGCCTCCAGTTTAGGAGCTTCCTATGTGGGCTGCGTGAACTGGTAGTCAAGGCTGGTTCTGTAGTGCCAGTAGGCCCAGCTCCCCCTGTAGGACTGTTGGGGTTCGGTAACTGCGGCTGCCTCGCGGCCTAGCTGTTCTCTCCTCTCCTGTGGGCCTTCGGGTCCACCTCCTGGTTCCAGCACCGTCAGCTGGTTCCAGGCCGAGCCTTTGGCTTAGGTGCCTCCTCCTGGGTATCCGAGTTCCGCCAACGCCAGGCGGTCCTTGGTAGTGCTTTTAAGCACGGGCACCTACAGCTTAGTAACCGGGTTCCAGCACCGCCAGGTGGTCCTCGGTGCCATTGGCTCTTGCACACTGGGGCAACGCATCTGGGTTCCAGCACCGCCAGCTGGTTCTCGGCAGTGTTCTTGTCACAGGTACTCCCTCGTGCCAAGCCTGGTTTCAGCACCGTCAGCTGTTTCCGGGTTGTGTCAAGTTCACTGAGACGCCTATGCTTGCCCCGTCGTGGTGCGGTCGGGTTAGCCAACTCCAGGGTGCCTCCAGTTTAGGAGCTTCCTATGTGGGCTGCGTGAACTGGTAGTCAAGGCTGGTTCTGTAGTGCCAGTAGGCCCAGCTCCCCCTGTAGGACTGTTGGGGTTCGGTAACTGCGGCTGCCTCGCGGCCTAGCTGTTCTCTCCTCTCCTGTGGGCCTTCGGGTCCACCTCCTGGTTCCAGCACCGTCAGCTGGTTCCAGGCCGAGCCTTTGGCTTAGGTGCCTCCTCCTGGGTATCCGAGTTCCGCCAACGCCAGGCGGTCCTTGGTAGTGCTTTTAAGCGCGGGCACCTACAGCTTAGTAACCGGGTTCCAGCACCGCCAGCTGGTCCTCGGTGCCATTGGCTCTTGCACACTGGGGCAACGCATCTGGGTTCCAGCACCGCCAGCTGGTTCTCGGCAGTGTTCTTGTCACAGGTACTCCCTCGTGCCAAGCCTGGTTTTAGCACCGTCAGCTGTTTCCGGGTTGTGTCAAGTTCACTGAGACGCCTATGCTTGCCCCGTCGTGGTGCGGTCGGGTTAGCCAACTCCAGAGTGCCTCCAGTTTAGGAGCTTCCTATGTGGGCTGCGTGAACTGGTAGTCAAGGCTGGTTCTGTAGTGCCAGTAGGCCCAGCTCCCCCTGTAGGACTGTTGGGGTTCGGTAACTGCGGCTGCCTCGCGGCCTAGCTGTTCTCTCCTCTCCTGTGGGCCTTCGGGTCCACCTCCTGGTTCCAGCACCGTCAGCTGGTTCCGGGCCGAGCCTTTGGCTTAGGTGCCTCCTCCTGGGTATCCGAGTTCCGCCAACGTCAGGCGGTCCTTGGTAGTGCTTTTAAGCGCGGGCACCTACAGCTTAGTAACCGGGTTCCAGCACCGTCAGCTGGTCCTCGGTCGTGCCATTGGCTCTTGCACACTGGGGCAACGCATCTGGGTTCCAGCAACGCCAGCTGGTTCTCGGCAGTGTTTTTGACACAGGTACTCCCTCGTGCCAAGCCTGGTTTCAGCACCGTCAGCTGTTTCCGGGTTGTGTCAAGCTCACTGAGACGCCTATGCTTGCCCCGTCGTGGTGCTGTCGGGTTAGCCAACTCCAGGGTGCCTCCAGTTTAGGAGCTTCCTATGTGGGCTGCGTGAACTGGTAGTCAAGGCTGGTTCTGTAGTGCCAGTAGGCCCAGCTCCCCCTGTAGGACTGTTGGGGTTCGGTAACTGCGGCTGCCTCGCGGCCTAGCTGTTCTCTCCTCTCCTGTGGGCCTTCAGGTCCACCACCTGGTTCCAGCACCGTCAGCTGGTTCTCGGCAGTGTCTTTTGCTCTTGTACTTTCTGCTCCCCATCCTGGTTCCAGTACCGTCAGCTGGTTTCGGGCAGAGCCTTTGGATTAGGTGCCTCCTTCTGGGTATCCAAGTTCCACCAACGTCAGGTGGTCCTTGGTAGTGCTTTCAGGCACGGGTACCTCCTGCTTAGTAACCGGGTTGACATAACTTTTACTGATAATGTTAAAAAGTGGACAAAACAATACAGAAAGAAATAAACAAGTGCTCACGCCGAAAACTGTGCTCAGATAAAAAAATGGTTTGATCTCACCAATCATGGACAAAGGGTCCCATTGCCAATGCTGAAGGTCCCTTGACCTTTCCGTCAAAGAAAGTCAGCTGCAAAATACCATTGAAAAATTCCAGTACAATCTTAAGGAAAGGAAACACAAGCAATACCTTAGAGACCTACAGGACTTTAAGGACAATAGAATTTATCAAGTGGTGGGAGAACGACAGGAGAGGGTGGATAGGGACGTGGAGCTCTCCTCTACGGAAACTGATTTGTCCGACACTGAGGGGAGGGCTGGTCCATCCAAGACACGACAAAAGGGGAGAGGTAGAGGTTACCAGAGGGGAGGTAGATACCATTCCGTGAACCCCAGGCCTGGTTTTTTAGACCGCCCATACCAGCTGAGGAGTCACAACATATACGGCAGGGAATAGCCCCTCAGATTATTAATCTATCTAAGAGACCACTGGACCCTTTAGAAATGTCGGTCTTATCCAAAGGACTGTCATTCATACCTACCACGGATTTTGCACTATTTGACATGGTAAAAGATCTGCACCTCTTTGTGAGGAGACTGAGATGGCATAAGCTCTTCAAGCAGAGGGACAAAAAGACTGCAGCTGATCTAGGTATTCCTCCTGATATGATAGAGGATGTTCGACTGCTGGCGGACCTGGACACCATACCACAGACAGAGAGGGGTCTCGGTCCGTTCACGCAGTTGAGGAATCCTAGTAAAAGAATGGCACCTGTAGGAGGAGATGTCTCTGCTATTGATGTTTTCCTTAATCTGGCTATGAGGGATATGAAACAAATTATACAGAAAGAATCAAGGCACAATCTGAGTAAAGCACAGATTACAGCTCTCCGCAACCTGGAAACTGATCAAACCATAATTTTTAAGCCCTCTGATAAGGGGGGCAATGTGGTTGTTATGGATGTGGAGAACTATAAGGACATGTGCCTGGCCCTACTAAACGATCAGACTACGTATACTCGGGTTGCACATAATCCAACAGTCTGCTGTAAGAGAAATCTAGAGGGCATTTTGGAAAAGGCCAGAAGTGATAAACTCATTAGCCAAGAGGAGTTTCTTTTTCTCCTCCCCCAGCACCCGGTCATGGCGACCTTTTATGCCCTTCCAAAGGTGCATAAGGGGGTTGACCCCCTAAAAGGAAGGCCCATAGTTTCGGGGATAGGGAGCGTCTGTCAGCATGCAGGGACCTATATCGATCAGATTTTGAGACCATTCGTCACCTCCCTCCCTTCCTATATCAGGGATACTATGGATCTCGTGCGGAGATTGGAGGGGATTTCTTTAGAACCAGGGACATTGCTCGTCAGTATTGACGTAGAGTCGCTGTACTCCTCTATCCCTCATGTTCATGGCATTCAGGGGGTGCGGCACTTTCTGGGGACGAGGGGTCAGCAACATGCCCCCCATAACGAGTTTGTGTTGAATTTGCTGAACTTTGTCCTCAATAATAACTATTTCTGCTCTGATGGGCGGATCCTCCACCAGCTCAGGGGCACTGCTATGGGCAGCCCTTGTGCGCCCAGTTATGCAAATTTGTTCCTGGGCTGGTGGGAGGACAGTATCGTCTTCTCGGAAAAGAATGAGGAGTTCACCGTCTATGTCGACCTATGGGTTCGTTACATAGACGATGTTTTTGTCTTGTGGAGAGGTACGAGAGAGACCTTTCAGAGATTCATGACATCATTGAATCAGAATAATATAGGTCTGAGGTTCACCTTCGAAATGGAGGAGAACAGTCTACCATTTCTGGACATTATGATCTCCAAGACGAGTAGGGGGGATGGCCTTGATACCACCATTTTTAGAAAGCCCACCTCCACAAACTCCGTACTAAGATGGGATAGTCATCACCCATATTCTCTCCGGAAGGGCATCCCCAAAGGGCAATACCTTCGCTTGAGGAGGAACTGTTCGGATGATACAGATTTTAAATCCAAGGCAAGGGACCTGAGATCTAGGTTTCTTGATAGGGGTTACCCTGACCGGGTGCTGAGGGAGGCATACCATCATGCCAGAGGACAAACCAGAAATAATCTATTGGTACCACGAGAGGGGAGGAGAGAGATTGACAAGACTATTAGAATGATCTGTGCCTTTGACAATGGGGCTCCATTGGTTAGGACGGTTCTCAAGAAACATTGGGGTATACTCGCTATGGATGATGATTTGAAGGATGTTGTGGGCACACCACCACAAATTACATACAGAAAATGCAAAACATTAGGGGATCGGTTGGTGCATAGCCATCTTACTACACCCAGCAAGACGACCTGGCTACCAAATAGACCCAAGGGGTGCTTCAGATGTGGCACTTGTTCAGCGTGTGAAAGCATACAGGTGGGCAGGGAGTTCCACAATATCCACACGCAAAAAACCTATACTATAAGAGAATTCATTAACTGCAAATCAAAAGGTGTCATATATAGAGCAGCCTGTATTTGTGGCATGACATATATTGGTAAAACCATCAGAGAACTCAGAAGAAGAGTGGGCGAGCATTTGGGGGATATCCGGAATCTGAGGGATACCCCCATTGCGAGACATGTTAACACCTGCCATGATGGAAATACCAGAGTCATGAGTTTCATGGGGATTGACAAGGTTGCCCCTCCATTGAGAGGAGGGGATTTTGATAAGATCTTGTTGCAAAAAGAAACAAGGTGGATTTTTATATTGGACACATGTCATCCTCACGGTCTAAACGATCAGCTCAACTTTAGTTGTTTCCTGTAGACTGTCCCAGCATTCTATGGTTATTCCCTCAGATCACCTTTATTGTCTATCTGGGCTTCTTCCTATATAGTATGTATTACAAGTCGGTGCTCGGTTTCTCTGTGCTAGAAACAGTCATAATAAACAAAACAATTGCAAAATGTCGCTATAGGGTCACTACCCTGTAACGGTGTACCTCTTATGATCTCCTCCTGACATCATATTTTGGGAATCTTTGTCTATTTCTCCCTGATGGAATTTTCAGGAAGGAAGGGGTACCTTGGCCTTAAGTGGGCAATCTTTACAGCGTTTTTATTTCATGGCGTCTGTAATTGTCGCCAACTGGCGATAGCATTTTTTGCATTTAGACTAGCAGTGTCCGTTATCTCCTCCTCCGCTAGGCCTTTCCGGCCCCCTCCACTATACCTCGTTCCCTTTCTTTATCCACCATTGTCCCTATTGCACCCTAGTTTTTTCATCTGAATATTTCCAGCAGATATCTCTTTGATAATCTATATAGATCTTATTATATATGGGGATCTCATGGGTATATTATGTTGCATCAATGATTTTCCAGCTGGATTTGAATTTTATTATAGTTGGCATATACATATACTTTGCTCCTCCCTTTAAGCAATCATGGCTGGGAATTCACCTGGGAGGTTTTCTGGTCTGGACATTTCCGGCCATTATTCCCTTTTCTTTTTCTTTTATAATTTCTGGACACTTCCAGTGATTGTCAACAGATACATATACCCTTTAATTATTACTGCTGTGAATGTACTATAGGGGTCTTCTAGTCCGGACACTTCCGGTAAGCATCCCCCTATTAATCTGCATATGGTAATGACATCTGCTGATATTATATTATGCTTTTTGTAGTGGAGCAGGCATTTTAGTGGAGGCACCGTTTGTTATTATTATTTCCCCGCTTCTACCTATCCTATATTGGTGCATTAGATATTAGGAACCAAGGTTTTTATAGGTTCTTATATACCCTTTAATTATTACTGCTGTGAATGTACTATAGGGGTCTTCTAGTCTGGACACTTCCGGGAAGCATCCCCATGATAATCTGCATATGGTAGTGACATCCGCTGATATTACATTATGCTTCTTGTAGTGGAGCAGGCATTTTAGTGGAGGCACCTTTTGTTATTATTATCTCCCCGCTTTTACCTATCCTATATTGGTGCATTAGATATAAGGAACCAGGGTTCTTATAGTCCTCTTCCCCCCCTCTAATGATAAGTGTTACCCCGTGTACCGGCATTACTTTTAAGTGCTCTTTTGTTGGCCGTATATGGGTTAACCTTCTCTAGTCTTGTGTACGCTGGAGCGCTCTTCAGTTATGGCGCACCGCTATTCGGGTACGGATTTGAATGCTCAGGGTGGGTGTTCTGAGTAGCGCCGTATTTTGGCACTACTTTTGGGTGCGCCGAGGTCATATCCAGGCGCCCGGCGCTTGCGTTCCAGCTGTGGAGCGCAGTACACTGGTGGCGCACCGGAAGTCGGACTTTCAATATGGCGCCGACACTTCCGGCTTCGCCGTTCTGAGCGGCCCTGGCTTGTGTTCCGGCGGTGGAGCGCAGGACACCAGCGGTACACCGGAAGCCGGATTCTGAATATGGCGCGGACACTTCCGGTTTCGCCGTAAGTAGCGGCTTGTGGACATGGGGAAATCTGCACGTGTGCTTTATGAAGGGAGTGCGGCTGGGACCCTGTTCCAATTAGGGACTCTGTGAGAGGTTAGTGGGGGTGTCTGTTGATTATTACAGCTGGTCGGGGGGAGGGACTTCTGGCTTATAAGGAAACAGCGGACGCCATGTGTAGCTGACTCACCCGTCCATTGCCGGCAGACAGCACACAGGTCTGCCTGTATTTGGGAAGCCATACAGCCACTGCGTATGGGCTCTGCTCGTTTGGACTATTCATTTTCCTACGGACTTGTTAGCTGTATCTGGGCCGGTTGGCCATGAAATACTCCCCTGATGAATCTCTGTGATCGGAGAAGAAACGCGTTGGGAGACGCTATTTATTACTGCAACTAACACTTTTTGGAGGGTGTCCGTAGTGGGACTGATTTGGGCCTGTCCTTGTGAGGACAGGAGTTATTACTGGGGCACGACAGTGGTTTAGGGAACAGGCCCCCCGTCCCCCCCCATCTCTCTAGCCCACAACTACTGGAACCTTATAGGGACCTTCAGCATTGGCAATGGGACCCTTTGTCCATGATTGGTGAGATCAAACCATTTTTTTATCTGAGCACAGTTTTCGGCGTGAGCACTTGTTTATTTCTTTCTGTATTGTTTTGTCCACTTTTTAACATTATCAGTAAAAGTTATGTTTTATTCTATTGGGTTATGCTCTTCTAGCTATTTCTACTGTTTACCCTAAGAGTTGTGCAACAGTCTGGTACTTTTTGGCTGTAGCTGTCCTATTAGTAACCGGGTTCCAGTAACGTCAGCTGGTCCTCGGTAGTTCCATTGGCTCTTGGACCTTTGGCTACCCATCCGGGTTCCAGTACCGTCAGCTGGTTCTTGGCAGTGTCTTTTGCTCTTGTACCTTCTGCTCCCCATCCTGGTTCCAGTACCGTCAGCTGGTTCCGGGCAGAGCCTTTGGCTTAGGTGCCTCCTTCTGGGTATCCGAGTTCCGCCAACGTCAGGCGGTCCTTGGTAGTGCTTTTTAGCACGGGTACCTCCTGCTTAGTAACCGGGTTCCAGTAACGTCAGCTGGTCCTCGGTAGTTCCATAGGCTCTTGAACCTTCGGGTAGCCATCCGAGTTCCAGTTCCATCAGCTGGTTCTTGGCATTTTCTCAGCCTTCTTGTACCTTCTGCTACATTTCCAAGTTGAAGACCCTAAAGTCGACGACCCGGAAGACCACCCCGATGACGACGACGACGACCCGGAAGACCACCCCGATGACGACGACGACGACGGCGGAGACGACGACGACGGCTGAGACGACGACGGCGGAGATGACGACACTGGAGACGACGACCCTGGAGACGACGACATGGAAGACCGAGAAGCAGAAGAACAAGAGGCTGCAGAACAAAGAGCAGAAGAACATTAAGCATAAGACTTAATATCAGAGCAAAAGATATTATCTAAATTATATGCAGAAGAAGACTAAGCAGTGTATGGGGGTGAGTCCGTTCCTCCTCGTGGTGCCCCTGGATAAAGCCTGATGCTGCAGGCCAAACTGAACGCGGACAAATGTAACTTTTGTGACTGGCAGAACGGAAGGTGTAATCTTCAAACTTTTATAGATAACAACTACGGGAATGCCTGTCACAAATGAGAATATGATGAAGAAGTAGAATAGGAAGAATAATAACAGTGGAATAAAAAGAATATGTAGACTAGGAAGAATAATAATAGTTGAATAAAATGAATATGAAGAATGTAATAAAAAAAAAAAAAGGTAAAGGATGAAGAAGAAGATGAATAAGGTGAAGAAGAAGTTGATGTCAAAGATGCTGATGATGATGATGAAGATGAAAGTGTGGGAAAAGTAAAAAAAAAAAAAAGAAGGGGAAGGGCGTGGAATAGTGAAACATCAATATCTGACAAAATAAAAAAAAAATTTACATAGTCAATATCTTTGTCACTCCGAACGTCTTAAAAAAAAAAAAAAACATGCTATTCTATTTGATTGGGATAAACCTCTATGACGTTAATGTCTCCGCCACCTCCCCAAATACATCCGGCATTATTCTTAGTTGTTTTGCTTCATGTAGAATGAACCTACAAGGCAAGAAAGGGTTTATTTTAATTCCGATATTTTGGTCCCATTGACTTGCATTGGGATCGGGTATCGGTATCGGCAATATCCGATATTTTTTGAATATCGGCCGATCCTATCCGATACCGATACTTTCCGATATCGGAAGGTATCGCTCAACACTAATAGACACTAAATACTCCACTGTATCAGAATATGTGTCTGTTTAATTAAAGAAAAGTGTCTACTTTTCAAGGCTGGTATCTAAGTAAGAGAGGATACTTGTAATGTGTACTTAGTAAAAAGCTCAAAATATAATCACTCTACCAAGATATACACATACCGATATCTCTACATAGGATTAGAATAATGTCAGTGCAGAGTAGCAGACCACATATGCAGCATTATGGGATGCCCAACAATTAAAAACACCCTTCAATATAACTTTTGGGATACATATTAACTCATTTCAACATGCTACGAGCGTTCCCTGATGGGTTCAGTTGTGACATCTTAAAGGGTTAACATTGGTGGGATATAAACATGGGAGCGCTGTGATGCACGAGATCAGATATACGCCAACCATATGTATTGGTTAGATCTCACCGCATATTCGACTCATCACCAGCTGATCCACTTTCATCGTCCACCTCATGTCCTGGCCCTTAAACGTTTACAACGTGGTACTGCAGAAAGCGTCTCCCGACGCGTTTCTTCCTTGCGGATTCATCAGGGGAGAGTGCTGCTGCCATTATGGGTCTCCCCCTTCTGTGTCTTTTATAATTTCAGCTCGTGCCGCGCTGACATAAGCCCCGCCCACCTGGCGTGTGACGCGCTCCTCGAGCTTGTCCAGACAGCTCCAGCCGCTCACCGACTTCATTGAGCACTGGGAATCCCGGCTCAGCAGCGCATGCGCGCCACCATAGCAGGGACACGTATATCCCTAGGTATGTGAGCAGCCTGTTTCTGGCTGAAAATGTAAAAAAACAGAGCGTAAATGCATGTGTTCATACACTTAGCTCCCTAAGGTGCCTATATATATAACGGCATGGAATCAATCATCCATTCAATATGCCGCACATCCAATTAGCACCCTACAAACATGATCTACAGCAAAGAACTGATCCTGTTCACCAAATGGCATGATTCAGGAAATACTCAGCAAATTATCATGGCAATCAAGCTACGGAGGACAAAGGAGAATAATCTACTTATTAACTATAGAGGTTTCGAGAGAGAACAAGGGCGAGAGGAAAAACATAGGTACATTGGCTACTATGGTATAAATAATTAATGTAGGGAGAGAGTTCCCATGCGCGGAACACCACCCCCATCACCAAAAACCAAAGGAGGGAAAAGGTGGCCCTAAAAAATGCCCTATCTTTATATTCCTACTCTCCTGTCCCTACCTGTCGCGGAGGTTGGCACCCTAAAAGAGCCCTGCGCAAATGGCGCCCCCACTCAACGTCGACTCTCCCAAGTCTACCTGTCCCTATAACACCCTCATGTCTACAAAGGATAGCTAGAAAGAGCAAGGGAAGTGGGGGTGAAGAGGAGTTCCTCTGTAGGATTATGTTGGCTATTTCAAATGTATATGAGGGTCAGATCCATTTCTAGGGGATACACATAGTCCCTAAGATCCTGACCCTACCTGCCGCGGGGGTTGGCACCCTACAAACCTTCGCATGTGGCGCCCCCATTCCACGACGGCTAGCCCTATTCATAAACCCTGACAGATTAGACCACAACGGGGTACCAACAAATAATGTCAGAGACTACCCAACTACAGACTACAGGAAACAGCTGTATGATTGTGTCTCGTTCAGTCCTGACGGTTGTACTGTTTTCAACATGAATATCCATCTAGTCTCTTTTTGAAGTATTTGTTTATCCCAATCACCCCCTCTGTGTGGAGACATTATCCTGTCAATCCCTACAAAATAGATCTTACTAGGGTTGCCCTGATGAAATTGATTCATGTGAGTAGCTACAGGAGTCTCTCTTTTATTAGCAATGTCACGGAGGTGCTCGCCAATTCTCTTGCGAAACTCCCTCTTTGTTTTGCCCACGTATTCTAGGTCACAATCACATGTGGCCTTATAAACAACTCCTTTAGTCCGGCAATTGATAAAATGTCAGATCGTGTACGTAGTGCCTGCCTGTGACATTGCTTTTGAAGCTTTTAGAGGGTCTGATAGAGGCGCAGCTTTTGCAGCCACCACATCTGTAGCAGCCCTTAATCAGATTTGTTGTCAAACCAAAGCTGTTACCAGGGTCAAAATGGCTGTGAACTAATCTGTCGTGCAGAGATTTACCTTTTTTATCGGTAATCTGAGGTACCCGTGGGACATGTTTTTTTTATATCTCTGTCCATCTGCAAGATAGGCCAATGTTTTTGAAGAATTTCTCTGACATGATTTGATCCGTTAGAATATCTAGTGATGAAGCGTATGATATTGTAATCATCAGACTTGGGCTTAGGTGTCAACAAGTCTTTTCTTTCTTTTCTCAGAGATTCTTTATAGGCTCTATTGAGTACGCCCTCCGGATACCCCCTTTCCAAGAAACTGTGCTTTAGATCCATGGCCTGTTCCTGGAACGCATCATTGCTTGAGCAATTTCTGCGCACCCTGAAATATTGTCCCTTAGGGATACCTCTTTTTAATGGAGCAGGGTGGCTGCTTTCCCACCTGAGGAGAAACCTCTATAGTTAATAAGTAGATTATCCTCCTTTGTCTTCCGTAGCTTGATTGCCATGATAATTTGCTGAGTATTTCCTGAATCATGCCATTTGGTGAACAGGATCAGTTCTTTGCTGTAGATCATGTTTGTAGGGTGCTAATTGGATGTGCGGCATATTGAATGGATGATTGATTCCATGCCGTTATATATATAGACACCTTAGGGAGCTAAGTGTATGAACACATGCATTTACGCTCCGTTTTTTTACATTTTCAGCCAGAAACAGGCTGCTCACATACCTAGGGATATACGTGTCCCTGCTATGGTGGCGCGCATGCGCTGCTGAGCCGGGATTCCCAGTGCTCAATGAAGTCAGTGAGCGGCTGGAGCTGTCTGGACAAGCTCGAGGAGCGCGTCACACGCCAGGTGGGCGGGGCTTATGTCAGCGCCGCACGAGCTGAAATTATAAAAGACACAGAAGGGGGAGACCCGTAATGGCAGCAGCACTCTCCCCTGATGAATCCGCAAGGAAGAAACGCGTCAGGAGACGCTTTCTGCAGTACCACGTTATAAACGTTTAAGGGCCAGGACATGAGGTGGACGATGAAAGTGGATCAGCTGGTGATGAGTCGAATATGCGGTGAGATCTAACCAATACATATGGTTGGCGTATATCTGATCTCATGCATCACAGCGCTCCCATGTTTATATCCCACCAATGTTAACCCTTTAAGATGTCACAACTGAACCCATCAGGGAACGCTCATAGCATATTGAAATGAGTTAATATGTATCCCAAAAGTTATATTGAAGGGTGTTTTTAATTGTTGGGCATCCCATAATGCTGCATATGTGGTCTGCTACTCTGCACTGACATTATTCTAATCCTATGTAGAGATATCGGTATGTGTATATCTTGGTAGAGTGATTATATATTGAGCTTTTTACTAAGTACACATTACAAGTATCCTCTCTTACTTAGATACCAGCCTTGAAAAGTGGACACTTTTCTTTAATTAAACAGACACATATTCTGATTCAGTGGAGTATTTAGTGTCTATACATTTATGTCCAGCTGGGTTGTATAGTAGCTGGCCTACTTTTGGTGAGCCTTTAAGGATTATTGTGGATTGGTAATTCATTGCCAGCACAGTCAGTGCTTCAGAGTATTTTGTTATTTGTATCTGTCTGTTTGTTTGTCGTTCTCCCATTCTGTGTAGGTAATAGGGCACACATCACGTTTGGTTTTCATTTTGTGTTTGTCTTGGTAGTATTTTTCTGGTTTGTCAAAAGTGCCTACAGAGGCATATCTTTTAATATATACCTAATAAAGGTTAAATTTTATCCATTTGCTATTATACAGAAGAAGAAGTAATCAGGCTCCTTGAAACTTCTCGCCTGACCACTTGCACCTGTAATTCCATTCCGTCACATCTCCTACAGTCCCTTTCCCCAGCTGTCACCTCTCATTTAACAAATATATTCAACCTTTCTCTCTCTTCCGGTATCTTTCCCTCCTCATTTAAGCATGCCATCATACATCCACTACTTAAAAAACCATCCCTCGATCAAAACTGTGCCGCTAATTATAGACCTGTCCCTAATCTTCCCTTCATCTCTAAACTCCTCTAGCGCCTGGTTCACTCCCGTATTACCCGCTATCTCTCAGATAACTCTCTTCTCGACCCTCTTCAATCTGGTTTCCGCTCTTTACACTCTACTGAAACTGCCCTCACTAAAGTCTCTAATGAACTAATAACAACTAAATGTAATGGTCACTACTCCATGCTAATTCTCTTGGATCTCTCTGCAGCATTCGATACTGTAGATCATCAGCTCCACCTCAGTATGCTCCGCTCCATCGGCCTCAAGAACACTGTTCTCTCCTGGGTCTCCTCCTATCTCTCTGATCGCTCCTTCACTGTAACATTTGCTGGTTCCTCCTCCTCTCACCTTTCCCTTACTGTTGGGTTCCTCAAGGATCAGTCCTAGGCCCCTTCCTCTTTGTATACTGCCCCTATTGGACAAACAATCAGTAGATTTGGTTTCCAGTACCATCTTTATGCTGATGACACCTAATTATACAGTTCTTCTGCTGACCTCATGCCTGCCTTTTTAGAAAACGCCAGTGATTGTCTTACCGCTGTCTCTTACATCATGTCCTCCATCTATCTGAAACTGAACCTGTCAAAAACTGAACTCCTCGTGTTCTCTTCCTCTACTAACCAATCTTTCCCTGACATTGCCATCTCCATGTGTGGTTTCACCATTACTCCCAAGCAACATGCCCACTGCCTTGGGGTCCTCCTTGATTCTGAGCTTTCCTTCACCCCCCACATCCGATCATTGGCTTGCTCTTCCTATCTGCATCTCAAAAACATTTTTAGAATTTGCCCTTTTCTTACTTTCGACTCTGCAAAAACTCTTACTGTTTCACTCATTCATTCTCATTTGGACTATTGTAACTCTCTCCTAAACGGCCTCCCTCTTTACAAACTCTCCCCACTTCAATCTGTCCTGAATTCGACTGCCAGGATTACATTCCTCACCAACCGTTATACCGATGCCTCTACCCTGTGCCAGTCATTACCCTGGTTACCCATCCACTCCAGAATCCAGTGCAAAACTATTGCCCTCATTCACAAAGTGCTCCATGGCTCAGCACCACCCTACATCTCCTCCCTGATCTCAGTCTACCACCCTACCCATGTTCTCCGTTCTGCTAATGACCTGAGGTTAGCATCCTCAATAATCAGAACCTCCAACTCCCGTCTCCAAAACTTTTCATGTGCTTCGCCAATTCTTTCGAATGAACTACCCAGGTTAATACGATTAATCCCCAGTCCCCACAGTTTTAAGTGTGGCCTAAAAACGCATTTGTTCAGACTGGCCTACCTCCTCAATGCATTAACCTAAATATACCTGTGTGGCCCATTCATATAAGTTAAACCAAAATCAGGTTTCTCGCATCATGTTCTCATACAATTTATGCATAACCTGTCTCCTCCATATATCTCTGAACTAATCTCCCGATATCTTCCCTCACGCAATCTCCGGTCCTCCCAAGACCTCCTTCTCTCCTCCACACTTATTCGCTCCTCATTCAATCGCCTCCAAGACTTCTCCCGAATATCCCCCATCCTCTGGAACTCTCTGCCCCAACACGTCCGACTATCAACCACAGTCGGATCCTTCAGACGGTACCTGAAAACCCATCTCTTCAGGAAAGCCTACAGCCTGCACTGACCCCGCTGCCGCCTCATCACTATCGAAGCTACCGCCTCACCAACACCGTCTCTCCTGCAACCCCCAACCTCCTGTCTCCTTCCCCATAATCCTGTAGAATGTAAGCCCGCAAGGGCAGGGTCCTCGCCCCTCTGTATCAGTCCGTCATTGTTAGTTTGTTTACTGTATGTGATATCTGTAACTTGTATGTAACCCCTTCTCATGTACAGCACCATGGATTCAATGGTGATAAATAAATAAATAATAATAATAATAACTTACTTTGCATATGTATTTGTCCGATATTTGTTTTAAATTATATGTAAGATAAAAAAAATTTCCTAAGTTCCGTGCACATGGGCTTACTAAACCTTGAAATAATGTTTCAGCCATATTGCTTTAACCTTTCTTTTACAATTTGTACCAAATCACTTTGTCATGTTAGTCCAGCTCTGATTTTCATTCTGTTGTAATTGTCATGTTTATTGTTGAACAACTGGACTAGTAAGTGTTTGGCCTCAATTGTTTTTCTGCCAATAATTATTAGTTTTGATGTCACTGTTGTGGAGGTATGTCTATTAAATGGCCCACAGATTGCCATTGTTTGGAGCCTACATACAATTAATGTAACTTATGAAGTAATAGACTGTTCCTGATATGTGTGTTGATGTTCTGAATTCAGTTGTTTTCTTTTACTATTAATTAGAAAAATGATTCCTACTATATAGTTTGTAGGAATATCATTGCAAAATGCGTACCGTGCAAGCCAAATAAAGAATGGAAATAGACATAGAAATGTTACTTATACATTGTTGTTACATTCCAGGTTTTTAAACCTGGAGAGGCATGTTGCCCATTCACACTGTAGACTTATAGCACAAGAGAGGCATGTTTTAGATGATAAGAGGCATCATAGAAGTTTCACCTTGTCGCGGTTGATAGCCTCACATGAATTGGCCAATTTATACGCGAAGAACCTTCACTTTTGTAAGTAATTTATTATTTTTTTTTTTATTACAGTATACTTATCAATTATGATAGATTTTGTGTTCGCATATATATTGGTCTCTACAAAGTGCTGCTGTGTTCCTCCTTTCTGCAAGTCATGTGTTCATTGCAGTAGGCATCTGTTCACACTATATGGAGGTGCTGCTTAGGAATTTTGCTCTATGCAGTTTTCTATTGGCAGTTACTACCACCTCCTTTCTGACTCTGCACCCCACCCATCAGCCCAAGGGTGTTTATAATCAACTCTGGTTCCCATGTTTTAGATGATAGGACCCATCAAAGAAATGTCACATTGTTGTGGTTGATAGGCTCACATGAATTGGCCAATTTATGTGCTAAGAACCTTCACTTTTGTAAGTAATTTTAGTAACTCTGTGGCCTCCCCTTGAACACTCTTGCACCCCTCCAATCTATTCTAAACTCTGCTGCCCGACTAATCCACCTGTCCCCCGCCATTCCCCAGCTTCTACCCTCTGTCAATCCCTTCACTGGCTCCCCATTGCCCAGAGACTCCAGTACAAAACCCTAACCATGACATACAAAGCCATCCACAACCTGTCTCCTCCATACATCTGTGACCTTGTCTCCCGCTACTTTCCTGCACGCAACCTCCGATCCTCACAAGATCTCCTTCTCTATTCCCCTCTTATCTCCTCTTCCTACAATCTACAATCGCATACAAGATTTCTCTCGCGCATCACCCCTACTCTGGAACTCTCTACCACAACTTATCAGACTCTCACCTACCATCGAAACATTCAAAAAGACCGTGAAGACCTCCCTCTTCCAGCAAGCCTACAACCTGCAGTAACCACCGATCGACCAAACCGCTGACCAGCTCTACCCTCGCCTACTGTATTCTCACCCATCCCTTGTAGATTGTGAGCCTTCGCGGGCAGGGTCCTCTATCCTCCTGTACCAGTTATGACTTGTATTGTTTAAGATTATTGTACTTGTTTTTATTATGTATACCCCTCCTCACATGTAAAGTGCCATGGAATAAATGGTGCTATGACAATTAATAATAATAATAATAACTTTTTATTTGTTTTTTTACTTTTTCTTACAGTTTACTCAAAGCTGGACGGTCAGGGTGTACTGAGATCTGGTCCTGCCTCCATAATTCTATAATGCCAGACTGACTGTAGATAGCCAGTGGTTTTGAGAGAACATGCTAGTTCCCCAAACTGCTTTGGATCCCTGGATGGCAAGCGTATCTCCCATCTCAAGCTGCCAAACTCAAGGCTTCAATTTCACATTTATAAAGAGGTTTTTTTTCGTAGTGCTGTTTGCTCTTGGAGACAGCACATTCAGGTCTATAACTGACAATAATGGGGCCCATAGAAGAACTGGAGACTCCTGAGTCTTCAATTCTTCCTTAATGGGTTACCGGCTGCGAGCTAGTGATTTGGGTATCCCACTCCCATTGGTCCTACCTGGTTCACGTGTGGAACTAGTACCTTATGTGATGGTTGAGGATGAGGCCTTTGAACAGTAATGTAATGCCATGAGGCCAAATTCTTGGCAAGGGATCGACTGCCGGCAAAGAGTATTTAATTATTGCCTATCCCATGCCAGGTGATTAGCCAAATACACTTTTGGAATTCTGTTTGCAAAATGGAGGGTCATGATGTCAGCCCTCCAATTAAGATAGGATAAAGTAAATATTGTGATTAAAGGCCCCTTCACATTAAGCGACGCTGCAGCAATACAGACAACGATCCGGATCGCTGCAGCGTCGCTGTTTGGTCGCTGGAGAGCTGTCACACAGACCGCTCTCCAGCGACCAACGATGCAGGTAACCAGGGTAAACATCGGGTAACTAAGCGCAGGGCCGCGCTTAGTAACCCGATGTTTACCCTGGTTACCATCCTAAAAGTAAAAAAAACAAACACTACATACTTACCTAACGCTGTCTGTCCTCCAGCGCTGTGCTCTGCACTCCTCCTGCACTGTCTGTGTGAGCACAGCGGCCGGAAAGCAGAGCGGTGACGTCACCGCTCTGCTTTCCGGCTGACCGACGCTCACAGCCAGTACAGGAGGAGTGCAGAGCACAGCGCTGGAGGACAGACAGCGTTAGGTAAGTATGTAGTGTTTGTTTTTTTTACTTTTAGGATGGTAACCAGGGTAAACATCGGGTTACTAAGCGCGGCCCTGCGCTTAGTTACCCGATGTTTACCATGGTTACCAGTGAAGACATCGCTGAATCGGTGTCACACACGCCGATTCAGCGATGTCAGCGGGAGAGCCAGCGACCAAAGAAAGGTCTGGCCCTCTAGCCCCGACCAACGACATCACAGCAGGATTCTGATCGCTGCTGTGTGTCAAACTAAACGATATCGCTAGCGAGGACGCTGCAACGTCACGGATTGCTAGCGATATCGTTTAGTGTGAAGGTACCTTAAGTCCTGTCTCATGCTTCACAATTTCACAAGGATACACAAATGTCCACAAAATGATGAAGAGGGAGACAATAGACCTATTGGGACCAAATAAGATCTGTTGCCAATCCACACCACTAGCCTTCAGGTCTTAAAGTTAGGAAGAAAATCAGTAATAGTACAGTAATTTTTAACTGACCTGTATAATCTCTTAGGGACAATAGTTAAAAATATAGCAGGGAGAGAGCATATGCTAATATAAATAAAATATGGATGGAAGAAGTCTCCCATATGAATCATGACACATCTTGTCAGACCTAACATCTGGATCCCTGCCACTGTAGGGACCTGTCGCCTTTTCCCATAGCTTTAACACTCCCCTAATGAATTCTCCACACGGAGGAGGAAATGTGTTGGGAGGAAAATACATCCAATTGGGGACTGCCTTTGTAAAGGTATGGGCAATACAAGAGCATGACAGACGAGTGAAGAACTGCCCCTCCTCCTCCTTTCCCATAGAGATTTTTTTTTGTTTCCTGCGCTTCAACCCTGTGAGGATAAGAGAGAATTTGAATATTGGTGAGGCCAAACCATTTTCTTTCTCAGCACTGTTTTTTCTTGAGCACTACACTTTACACAGTGTTATGTCAATTGTTGCTAGTCTAATGGATTTTATTCTGAAGGTTTTTTAAGTGATATCTTTAAAAGTTATATTGTATTTATATCAGCAAAAGCTTTCTCCCTGCAATATATCTGACCTGTGTGATGACACAGCATGTAATCTTACTTATGCCAGACATATATTTTCAGTGGGTCAAGATACATATATGAACAATAGCCTGAGTAAAACTCTTGAATTGATACATTTGAATTGTTGAATGGCTACAGTTTACTTCTTGTATAAACTCCTACAGGTTATTGCCTGTCATCTTAAGGTACCGTCACACTAAGCTACGTTGCAGCGATACCGACAACGATCCGGATCGCTGCAGCGTCGCTGTTTGGTCGCTGGAGAGCTGTCACACAGACAGCTCTCCAGCGACCAACGATCCCGAGGTTCCCGGTAACCAGGGTAAACATCGGGTTACTAAGTGCAGGGCGGCGCTTAGTAACCCGATGTTTACCCTGGTTACCATCGTTAAAGTAAAAAAAACAACCGCTACATACTTACCTACCGCTGTCTGTCCTCGGTGCTCTGCTTCTCTGGTCTGGCTGTGAGCGCCGGGCAGCCGGAAAGCAGAGCGGTGACGTCACCGCTCTGCTTTCCGGCTGCTGTGCTCACAGCCAGACCAGAGAAGCAGAGCGCCGAGGACAGACAGCGATAGGTAAGTATGTAGCGGTTGTTTTTTTTACTTTAACGATGGTAACCAGGGTAAACATGGGGTTACTAAGCGTGGCCCTGCGCTTAGTAACCCGATGTTTACCCTGGTTACCAGCGAAGACATCACTGAATCGGTGTCACACACGCCGATTCAGCGATGTCTACGGGGAGTCCAGCGACGAAACAAAGTTCTGAACTTTCTTCCCCGACCAGCAACAACACAGCAGGGGCCTGATCGCTACTGCCTGTCACACTGGACGATATCGCTAGCGAGGACGCTGCAACGTCACGGATCGCTAGCGATATCGTCCAGTGTGACGGTACCTTTAGGAGGACATGGAGTCAGGGTCATTGAACAATTTATGTTTATTAATATATTGATTACCCATTGTTGCTCTGCAAATGTGAAGGACAAACTATGCATGTTGTTTGAACACTTGAGCAATGAGAAATGACCTCCTTCCACAATCCTCCAATCCTGTGGAAAAGTGCCTGTATGAGAGCTGTGAATTATAAAAGGAGGATCTGCCTCTTTTTTTGAAAGACCCTACATGACAGTAGCAATCGCTTCATGGCTCCAACTGAAGGAATATAAAACTGCTTCATTGACCATCACTGAACCCGCAAAAATGTTTGGAGAATCCAGGTTGAGACAGTTAGGTGACCTTGTCACATACCTTAATGGACTGTCAGCTTATTAAGCTTTCCATTACTTCTTTTCTGTAGGTGCCGCCAAAAGCGGGGTGCCATTGTTGGGGGTAGTTGGCCCCGGAAGCCCTGAATTTGCAGCTGTTCTAATCTCGGCGTGTCAGCGGAAGGGTGAGATTCAGTAATTTGCACCATCTTGGGTATTTTCTGGGACTGTGATATGTGTTATTATTTGTTGGTGATTCTCTAAAGTAGTGACACCCTGTTTTACCTCAGCCTGTGTTGTCTGAGTAGTATTCTGCCCATGGGAAAGGATTTTGAATGTTTAGTAGGATAAATCTTGGTCCATGTGGCCTCAGGATAGTGGACAAGAGCAGCCACTGACTTTGTTGTCTCCAAAATTAGAGCTGAGTGGACCCCTGGATGTTCGGGTTCCTTTGGGTTCGGGTACCAGAATAGTACCAGGATCTGAACCTGAACCCAGACCCCACTGACTTGAATGGGGGGCCAGACATCCAGTGTTTGACAGCGTGAGCCCGCAGCTGTTAATGGAGGTATAAAGTTCGCCTCCAGTCACTGGCATGGACCCATGGGGTTACTGCTCCCATCAGCTTATGCCTGCTGCCAATAATAACAGCAACAGCAGGAGCCACTAAATTGTTTTTTAAAAAAATGTTGTGGGTTCCCCTGTATTTTTTTTATAACCAGCCAGGCAAAACTGACAGCTGGGGGCCACAACCCTCTGCTGTCAGTGTTAGCAAGAGTGGTTATCAAGAATATTAATCCCCATGCTATTTTTTTTTTTAATATTTAAATAAATAATTTTGAAAAGAATTATCAAGAATAATAATCCCCATGCTATTTTTTAAAATGATTTAAATAAATACGTTTGAAAAGAGATGTGGGGTCCCCTCCATTTTTGACAACCAGTCTTGCTAAAGCAGACAGCTGGGGGTGGTATTCTCATGCTGTTAAGGGTCAATATCAATTGATATTGGCCCCCCTAGCCTAAAAACAGCAGCCTGCAGCTGCCCAGAATTGGCACATCTATTAGATGTGTCAATTCTGTCACTTTGCCCAGCTCTTCCCACTTGCACTGTAGCGGTGGCAAATATGGCTCATATTTCTGGGCTTGATGTCACCTTTGTATTGTCTGGTGACATCAATCCTATAGTTAAATTGTAATTAAATACACAACAAGAATAAAGTTCTTTAATTGAAAGAATTGCACAGAATCCTTTAATGATTTCAAATTAAACCAAACTCACATCATCGGCCATTTAATTGAAGCCATCATCTCCTGTAATAAAACAAAAATAAAAAACAACCATATTCCTCACCTGTTCTTTGCTCTGTCCCACACCGTAATCCATGTCTAGGGATAAATAGTTTTCAACCTGGATGGTGCAAAGATGCAACCATCCAGGTTGAGAGCCACCGATGAATGAACTGCTGTGAGCGCTGCATCAGTGACTAGCAGTGACGTCATCGAGGTTACCACTGGTCACTGAGGCTATGTTCCCAGCCAGACCCCTGAACTGCAGTAACCTCGGTGAGATCACAGCTAGCACAGTGGGAAAGTTTACTGTTTTTAGGCTGTGGGGCTATATCAATGGCCCCTTACCAGCCTGAGAATACCAGCCCCCAGCTGTCTGCTTTAGCAGGGCTGGTTGTCAAAATGGTGGGGAACCCAAGTCATATCTATTTATTTATTTATTTAAATCATTTAAAAGAACAGGGTGGGGACCCCTCCATTTTTAAAAAACAACCTTGCTAACATTGACAGATGAGTGTTGCAGTCCCCAGCTTTTAGTTTTGCCTGGCTGGTTATGAAAAATACAGGAGAATTCACTCCATTTTTTTTCTCAATTATTTATTTAGAGCCCAGGTGCCAGCTGATGAATACTCCCATCAGCTTCTCCTGCACAAACTGTTATTATCGGCAGCAGGTGTTGGATGATGGGAGCAGTAGTCCAATCAGCACCAGCAAGTGACAGAGGGTAAACTTTATACCTCCGATCAGGGCTGCCACTAGAAATTTCGGGGCCCCATACTGGCAAAATTTTCGGGGCCCCCTTGAAACACCGTCCAGGCTCCACCCCAACCCCGCCTCCAGGCTCCACCCCTCGAACTGTCCACAGTCCCACCTCTCTTGGAAAATCTCCACTTCTCACCTATCACACATTGACAGTTCCCATCACCAGATCACACATATAGCCGGCAGCTTTTGTTTTGGCCAAAAGATTTTTTAAGCCGCCACCATAACACGGTAGACACTTTTGGCCAGGCCCTACTCTGCTGTAACCTATTAAATATTTGTTAAAATATGCAATACAATTTAGGTATATTTTTATTTATTTTTCAATTTTTAAAATGACCTATAATACTACATACAAGGAACAAATACCACAGCACTATGACCAGACCACATATTACCACCACAGTGATCGAATAATATAAAATACAAGGAACAAATACCGCTACACCATGACCAGACCGCATATTACCACCAATGACTGAATACTACAATACTGATCAGTAATAAAAAAAAAAAACCCACAATACTATCACCATCAGTGCCATTATACACAGGAGATCTGTACTTAGTATGCAGTGTCTGTGTACAGGTAATACAGTGATCACCGGTGACATTGTACACAGGACCTCTGTATATAGTATACAGTGTATAGTGTCAGTGTATAGGTAACACTGACTCACCAGTGACGTCTCTAGGTGAAGTCCTTCATCTTTCATCCAGCACAGACCGCCATTACTTCATCCAGCCAGGACTCGTCTCTGCAGGAAATAACACAGTTATCTCGAGTTCTGCTTGTAGAACACATTACTTAATTTTCCCAGCCTCTACATTACACCACATGAAAAAGGCGACATAGTATCACTCTACACAGTAACAGGAACGACCCCCATTTAAAACAGTATACTCAAAAAATAAAATAAATGCATCACTGCAATAATAATATCCCTTAATTAGCCCCTATGGTAATATTCGCCATCCTAGCCCCCGTGTGTCTCATTCCTGGCGTCAGCCATATGTTCTCCCATCCTGCCCCATATGATCTCCCCATCCTGCCCCATCTGTCTCCATCGTATCCATCCTGCCCCATCTGTCTCCAATCCTGCCCCATCTGTCTCCATTCTGCCCCATCTGTTTCCAATCCTGCCCCATCTGTGTCCAGCACTCTGCCCCATCTCTGTCCAGCACTCTGCCCCATCTGTGTCCAGCACGCTGCCCCATCTGTGTCCAGCACGCTGCCCCATCTGTGTCCAGCACGCTGCCCCATCTGTGTCCAGCACGCTGCCCCATCTGTGTCCAGCACGCTGCCCCATCTGTGTCCAGCACGCTGCCCCATCTGTGTCCAGCACTCTGCCCCATCTGTTTCCAGCACTCTGCCCCATCTGTTTCCAGCACTCTGCCCCATCTGTTTCCAGCACTCTGCCCCATCTGTGTCCAATCCTGCCCCATCTGTTTCCAGCACTCTGCCCCATCTGTGTCCAGCACTCTGCCCCATCTGTGTCCAGCACTCTGCCCCATCTGTGTCCAGCACTCTGCCCCATCTGTTTCCAATCCTGCCCCATCTGTGTCCAGCACTCTGCCCCATCTGTGTCCAGCACTCTGCCCCATCTGTGTCCAGCACTCTGCCCCATCTGTTTCCAGCACTCTGCCCCATCTGTTTCCAGCACTCTGCCCCATCTGTTTCCAGCACTCTGCCCCATCTGTGTCCAATCCTGCCCCATCTGTTTCCAGCACTCTGCCCCATCTGTTTCCAGCACTCTGCCCCATCTGTGTCCAGCACTCTGCCCCATCTGTGTCCAGCACTCTGCCCCATCTGTATCCAGCACTCTGCCCCATCTGTGTCCAGCACTCTGCCCCATCTGTTTCCAATCCTGCCCCATCTCTGTCCAGCACTCTGCCCCATCTCTGTCCAGCACTCTGCCCCATCTCTGTCCAGCATTCTACCCTGGGCCCCCCGGATCTCCGCTCTCAAGGAAAAAAAAAAAGTTCTTCTTACCTGGCCATGCTCCTGCGGCGGGCGAAGTCTCCACGCAGCTGCAGCGTGCACTCGCCGGTGACTGACAATGATGTCAGACGCCGGCGACATGCACGCACGCTGCGGCTGACGTCAGCTGCCAGCCTCAGATTGGCTGGCGGCTGTTAACTATTGACGTGAGGGCCCGCACCCGCACGTCAATAGCTTTGAACAGCTGCAGCGTCGGCGCTAAGGGCCCGGTTCAGCCTGCGGCTGCCGGTAGGGCCCGGTGAGCAGATGAGACGGGGCCCGATGCGGGCCCCCTCTGCCCACCGGGCCCCATAAGCCAGTCACGGCCGTCATGCCCTGATGGCGGCCCTGTAAAATGCTCACATATATACATACAGTATACCAGTATATGACGTCTTCTCATGCATTATAGGTGAGGTGTGTTATTAAAGATAATTCATAAAAATACACACATGCATTGTGTGCTGGCATTAGGGTACAGGGTGCAGCACTCCTCTGCAGACATGGCATCTCTACACTGATAGAACTATAATATATATACATACACATATACACACACACACTGTACACTATACATTACGTACAATATATACTACAGATACAAGGATCATATATATATATATATATATATATATATACACACACACTGTACACTATACATTACGTACAATATATACTACAGATACAAGGATCATATATATATATACACACACTGTACGCTATACATTAACTACACTATATACTGCAGATACACTATTACATATACAAGGATCATCTCCAGTATATCCATACACTTATTTACAAACAAGAAAATACATATACTGCACACTATATATTACATACACTATATACACATAGTATTATATATACTTACCTATGCTGCAGGGCCTTCACCACCTGGACCATTATCCCAGGACAGCGGACAGCCAGGGCAGAAGTCAGTAGGAGCCCCCAGCACAGCAGGAGACTATCATAAGAGCGGCTGCTTCCTCTTCCAGTGCAAACTCTTGGTCACCCCCTCCCCCGGTCCCGACTGCAAGTGATGAGTACAGGGAGACTTCCTACACAGCAGTTTCCTAGCACTGGTGTTATGGAGGGACAGAAGTGTAGCCTAGTGCCGGCAGCTTGATCCCACAGGAATAGTGGGGCCCCGGGGTCCCTCCTGCAGCCCAGTGAGAAGCCCTAGTTCTGGAGCCACTAGGAGGCAGCAGCACAGGATTACTGACCTTTACTGGCTTCAATCTCTTCCTGCAGAGCTCCGGTCACTGCTGCTGTTATGTTCTGGACTAGGTGAGGGTGAGAGATGATGGAGGCGGAGCCTCTGCTGGAGGCGGCACCGAGCTCTGCACAGAGCAAAAGCCCAGGTCCTTGTGCAGCGTCTGCTGCAGTGAGTGCGGCCACATCAGGCAGGAGCGATGATCACCTCATAATGCCTCCAGCCCAGCAGGAAAAGAGGTGGGGCCCAAAGTGTATGAGACATGCTGACTGCGAGTCTGGTCAGTCCGGGCCCTCCCTCCTTGCCTCTCCTCACCGGGCCCCTTACACATGTAATGGCTGTAATGCCCTGATGGCGGCCCTGCCTCCGATCACAGCTGCAGACTCACGCTGTCATTTGACAGTGTGAGAACCACAGTTATCTGATCAGCGGTAACAATTTTACTGCCGATCAGAAGCAATGTTTGCCGTGCACAAGACAGCGCGACAAACATCCGGTGATGTCCGTGTTCGGTTTCCCTACCTGAATAGTAGGTATGGACACTGTTCAGGTTTGCCCATCTCTATGCAAGACCTGTTTTAAACTTATTTTATATCTTCAGAAGAATCTACTCCTTGAAAAGAATCTACCATGTCTATTTTATCGTTTCTTCCCCTATTTGTATTCCCGTACATTTTTACACAGTTTTTTTTTAGTTAAACACTATGTGTGAATGATTATTTGGTTGTATTGTGTACCCAGATCATATCCAGCTTCTTCTAGACTTGAGAAAGCACAAATAATTTGTTTCTATAAAATATGTATTAGAAACAAATGTAAACTTGACCAAATAAGGCATATTTTAAACATATGCCCAAATTTTGGGAGCAAGAAACAAATAAAACAAACCTACAAAAAGATGGTAGTGGGGAGGAGAGCCAGGATTACTGTTTTGATGATGTTTTGTGATGGTGCTTGATTATTGGTGTGAAAGGTTGATGTTGCTGGAAGAGTGTTGAAGGGAGTATTGTCTTGTGGGTTCTGCTGTGCCACATGGTATTGGCTGCTTGTGAAAGGCCCACATCGAGACCACTCTCCTACAGTGTGTATTCTCAAGTAGTCATATTGGGCATTCACATCATGATGATAGTGGTAAGGTTTATGTGGCAGTTGCTGTGCATACTGTACAGTTGTGTTTTTTGGCAAGTTGGTAATGGTATCCAAGGTGGATTGGGTTCTGAGAGTACTGGTGACTCTTCATTCATGCTGCCTGGCACGAGGAGGTGGTTCTGGGTGGACATCTGCCACCTCTCAACATAATTAAATGTAAGCCTGGGGTAATTTGGTGCTGTTCATGGATCAATAAGGATTTGTATGGCACATCTGAAATGCAGCCTCACTTCACAGGGAATGTCCAGCAAATAATGAACCAGGCAGCTTGCATAGGCTTCTTTTCTATTATCGTTAACAGTGCAGGATAGGTACTGTAAAATAGCAGTATCTACCTCATGCCTATTACCATTGTGGGGAGGTCTTTCTCCTGGTTAGCTTGTAAGGCAGATGGTTGCAGCCTGAGGGGAGGAATCCAATGGGACTTTGGACTGCTTCCTCCTCATCTGGATATTCCGCAGATCCTGGCACAGGTAGTGGTGGTGGTTCTGCTGCTCCTGCTGAAGATGGTCCTACCTCCTCCTCAACATCGCCAACAGGGTCCAATATCACATCCGACTCAGATGCTTTTTCCCTCTTTCATAGGTTTGATTTTATTCTGAAATAAGTTACATGACTTTTAAAGTGTGCACGTTTACAATAAACATTGAAGCATACATTTCTAGAGATGAGCAAAGCATGCACTTACAAATGGAGATTCATAAAGGGAACGAGGAAATAGAAGGGCTCATAGTAAATATATTTTGGCTTTATATGAGCTGCGTAATTATTCCTGGAGAGATGCTGGCACTCCCGGCTGCTACAGGAAGCTTCTGGCAGCGGTTGCAGAAGTGGGGTGATTCTGCAGGTCCCAGGCTGGTAGGAGGGGGTTTCGTGAAAACCTGAAGCCTCCACATTTTCCATGCTTTTCAGTGTGGTGGACTCCTGGAAAATGTCTACATCCCACAGCTGAACACCACCTCTTACCAGCCTTGGGCCTGCAGTATCTTCCGCCTCCTCTGCTGAGAGCTTTCTGCAGCAGTGAACCTGCCATGTGGGACTCCGTTCCACCGCCACCCCCCAGGTAAGCTACCGTAAAAGCAAATTGTAAGATGCATCACCATTTTATTAAAACATTTTTTTCCTAGTTTCTTCCCAAAAATGTGGAGTGCATCTTATAATCTGGTGCGTTTCATAATCCGCAAAACACTGTACTTATCTCCTGCTGAACCTATCATGTACTTTCATCAAAATTGGTGTACATCTGGCGGCATATGCTTGTCCAAGCCGTTTCCTTACAAAGATGGTGTGCATAGCCTGCTTCACAAGGGTCTCTGCTGCATCAGGACAGTTAACTTTTCTACATTGATGTGTCTTGCCATAGTGCTGGTATCTGTGGAGACGTGATTTGGATTTGCTATGGATTGTCAGGACAATCTGCTAGCCAAGCTTCTTGTTTTTTGCGGGTGCAATTTCCTGGCTTCTTTGAAATGTACAATATGCATATTTGTCACATGCTATATGGATGGTCTATGTGGCATCAGATTTTGTTCTTGCATTCATAGACTTGCATTGACGAATCTCGCACGATATACGCATACAATCACAGCATGCTGCTATTTTGCAAGCACCCCAAATACGCCTGAGGAAAAAAAAAACACTGATCTGTACTGCTTCATGACGAACATTCATACGCTCGTGTGACTCCGACCTTAAACTGACTGCCAATTAATTTCACTGGAAAATATGCAATACTTAAGTTCAGTGCATGGAAATTTAAAACATCTTGTCAGGCTTTCCCCCCCAAAAAAAATCTGCTCCTCACTGGAGTTATTTGCCATGAGACACTTTACAATTACCTTACAGCTAACAAAAAGAGTTTCATTAAAAAATTGGAAATATTAAATCCTTTTGAACAAAATCATTTTAAGACATTAGTACACATCTATGATTGGTTTATATATACTCATCAATACCTACAGTAAACACCAGAACTCAAGGATGCAACCAGGGACGGCTCCAAGTTTTTGTGGGTCCCGGGCAAAAGAGTCTCAGTAGGCCCCTTCCACACATATCACAATTCATGATGCACAGATGCGTCAGAGAAATATAGGTATAGAGCATTGGCAAAGATTTCACTTTCTTCTTAGATTTCATGGGTCATATCTATTGTAAATTCTACAATAGCTTTGAAACCAAGCAGTATAGTCCCCCATACCGTATTATGGGCACCACATAGTGCTCCATACAAAATAGTGGCCAACATATATTTCTCCATACAGTATTATGAGCACCACATAGTGCTCCATACAGACTAATGAACCCCATATATTGCTCCATAGAGTATCATGGGCACCACGTTGTGATTCATACAGAATATATTGCTCCATGCAGAATAATGGGTCCAAAATAATGCTCCATACAGCATTATGAGCACCATATAATGCTCCGTACAGTTTGTGATGGGTACCATATATTGCTCCATACAGAATGGACCTCATATAATGCTCTATACAAAATAGGCCCGATATAATGCTCCTTACAGTTTATGATGGGCCCCTTATATTGCTCCATACAGAATAAGCCCCACATAATGCTCCACATATAATGAGACCCATATGATGCTCCAGTATCTGATAGGCCTTAAAGGTGATGCATCATGTATTCAACAGGAAAGAAAAGCCAGGTTCTTCTTCCTCAGAATGAGTCTTTCGCAAAAGGCAATATTTGTTTGGCTAGGATGGTTACTTTAAACTCTTCTCACTGAAACATGTTTTTACCTTCCTCACCAAGCCAAATGTTCAAACTCTGATCAGTGTCAAGCTTCACTTTTTGTGCTAATACCTCTGGAATGCTTCAACAAATCCTGGTGATTCTGAGATTTTTTTTCCATAACACATTGTATTTCATGATAGCAGTATATTTAGGGCGATATGGTTTTCGTTTTCTTATGAAAAAATAAAAAAAATTACAAAAATGCTTAAACTTTTGAAATGTTTGAACGTTGAACTTTTATGCCCTCAAAAAAGTAGCAATACCACATAAAATAATTTCTAAATATAATTTACCACACTTCTACTTTATGTCAGCATCATTCTTGAAATATACATTTTTGTTAGGAAGTTAGAAGGGTTAAAAAATTAGCAGTGATTATTTTTCCTACAAAATGTACAAATCCTACTTCACTTTTAAAGCGGATTTGAGGGTTCTATATGTCAGAAAACCGCTAAACAAGACTCATTACAAAAACGACACCCCTCATGGTATTCAAAACCACATTCAGGAAGTTTGTTCATCCTTCAGGTACTGCACAAGAATAATAGCAAAATATATGATTATATTGAAACATTTTGCATTTTTCTCAAAAATGTTGCTTTAGTCCCAAATTTTTTCATTTTCACAAGAGTACCAGGACAAAACAGCCTACTTAATTTGTTGTACAATTTCTCCAGAGTATGTCAATTCCCAATGTGTGAGGAAAACAACTGTTTGGGCACACGGAAGGGCTCGGAGAGAATGATTGCTATTTGACTTTGGCAGGAATGGGCTGCAGGTGCCTTGTCACATTTGAAGAGCTGCTATTGTGCCAAAACAGGATAAAGCTCTCATACATTAATTTTGATAACTACACCTAATACTTGTACATCTAGGGGTGTTGTGATTTTTTTAAACTCACAGATTCACAGAATTGTGTAACATTGAAAAATGGAAATGAAAAATGAAGTAGTGTATTTTATACTAAAATGTTGCTTTAGCCTCAAGTTATTAAGCATTAAAATTTGAAACTTCTTCTGAGTACGTTGCCAAAAACTACTTTTCAGGCACAGTGCAAAGCTCAGGAGGGACGGAGTGCCATGTTGAAATGCAGATTTTGCTGGAATGATTTGTGGGTGTCATATTAGATTTGCAGAGCACCTAAGGTGCCAGAGCAGCAGAACCCTCTATAAGTGACCACTATTTACCAACTGCACCCCTCAGTAAATACAACTAGTGAATTTTGAGAATATTGACCCCATAGGCATTTTACAAAATTTCACACCTTTGGGTGACGAAGAAATAATAATTACATTATTATCATTAAAATATTGTTTTTGCCGCAGATTTGTCATTTCTCAAAGGGTAATGTGCATAAAAGATATCTTAATATGTTACATAATTTCTCCGGAATGTGGCAATACCTAATACATTGCCGTATAGCACTGTTTGGTTGAACGGCAGGGCCCAGGAGGGAAGCAGTGATATTTTTGTTTCCCAGACTTTTCTAGAATAGAATACTGACTCCATTTGCAAAGCTTCATAGTACCAGAACAACAGAAACTCACCTCAAGTGACCCCTGATTGTAATTTACACCCCTCTGGGAATTCATGTACAGGTGTAATGACAATTTTGACTCTATGAGTGTTTTCCAGAAAAAAAAAACACTCGTTGGAAGTTGCAGAATGAAAATTGCATATACATTGTAGTGCCCAGTATATTGTGGTGACCAATACATGCCTCATATCTATAATTGTCTAAGGGTCACTTCCATCTGTCTGTCTGTCGTTCTGTCTGTCACGGATATTCATTGGTCACGGCCTCTGTCAGTCATGGAAATCCAAGTCGCTGATTGGTCGTGGCAAAACAACCACGACCAATCAGCGACGGGCACAGTCCGGAAGAAAATGGCCACTCCTTCCTCCCAACAGTCAGTGCCCCGCACCCGCATACTCCCCTCCGGTCAGCGCTCACACAGGGTTAATGGCAGCGTTGACCGCGGTGTAATGCACTCGGTTAACGCTGCTATTAACCCTGTGTGACCAACTTTTTACTATTCATGCTGCCTATGCGGCATGAATAGTAAAAATATCTAATGCTAAAAATATAAATATAAATAAAAAAAATAAAAAATAGTTACATACTCACCCTCCGGGTGGACCCCGAATAGAAGCGGCCGGTTACGGATGCTCCTCGCGACGCCCCGGTGACCGCTGCATGCAGTGCGGTCTCGCGAGATGATGATGACGTGCGGTCTCGCGAGACCGCTACATCATCATCTCGCGAGACCGCAATGCAAGCCTCAGACTGGAACGAGCGAAGAGCATCCGTAACCGGCCGCTTTGATCCGGGGTCCACCCGTAGGGTGAGTATGTAACTATTTTTTATTTTAATTCTTTTTTTTATCAGGGATATGGTACATACTACGTGACTGCCCAATATACTACGTGACTGGGCAGTATACTACGTGGCTCTGTGCTGTATACTACGTGACTGTGCTGTATACTACGTGGCTCTGTGCTGTATACTTTGTGACTGTGTGCTGTATACTACGTGACTCTGTGCTGTATGCTACGTGGCTCTGTGCTGTATACTACTTGGCTCTGTGCTGTGTACTACGTGACTCTGTGCTGTATACTACGTGGTTCTGTGCTGTATACTACGTGACTCTGTGCTGTATACTACGTGTCTCTGTGCTGTATACTACATGAATCTGTGCTGTATACTATGTGGCTCTGTGCTGTATACTATGTGGCTCTGTGCTGTATACTATGTGACTGGGCAATGTACTAGTGGCGGGGCAATATGCTACGTGTCTGTGCTGTATAATACGTCGCTAGGCAATATACTACGTGGCGGGGCAATATACTACGTGACTGAACAATATACTATGTGGCTGGGCAATATACTACGTGTCTGTGCTGTATACTACATCACTGTGCAATATACTACATAGCTGGGCAATATACTATGTGGCTGGGCAATATACTTCGTGACTGGGCAATATACTACGTGACTGGGCAATATACTACGTGGTTCTGTGCTGTATACTACGTCGCTGTGCAATATACTACATAGCTGGGCAATATACTATGTGGCTGGGCAATATGCTACGTGGCTGGGCAATATACTACGTGGCTCGGCAATATACTACGTGACTGGGCAATATACTATGTAGCTGGGCAATATACTACGTGACTGGGCAATATACTACGTGGGCTGTGCAATATACTACGTGGACATGCATATTCTAGAATACCCGATGCATTAGAATCGGGCCACCATCTAGTATACCTATAAAGAGAAAAATCAGACAAACTGAAAATTTTGCAGTGGTCTCTTAATTTTTGCCACAGCTGTATGTGGAGCACTAAGTGGGGCCCATTATATGCTAGAGCATCATAAGGGACCCATCATATATTAAGCATCTTATGGGACCCAATATATATGAATCATTATATGGGACCCATTACATATGGAGCATTATATGGGAAACATTCTGTTTGGAGCAATATATGGAGCCCATCCTATACTCTATGGAGCATTATATGGGGCTCATTATATATGGAGTAATATATGGGGCCTATCATATACTGGAGCATCATATGGGACCCATTATATATGGAGCATTATATGGGGCTCATTCTGTTTTGAGCACTTTGTGGTACCCATAATACTGCATGGAACAATATGTGGGGCTTATTATTCTGTATGGAAACTTATGTGGTGCCCATAATACTATACGGAGCAATATATGGGGCTCTTTATTCTGTATGGAGCACTGTGTGGAGCCCATAATGCTGTATGGAGCAATATATGGACCTCATCATGCTGTATGAAGCAATGTATGAATATATGTGGCTCATTATACTGTACTAGATGGTGGCCCGATTCTAACCCATCGGGAATTCTAGAATATGTATGTAGTTTATTTATGAAGATTTCAGAATAATGCAATGAATACACCGGATTTTCTGGGTAAAATATATTTATTATCATTAAAGTTTATTGCTCATAGAACTTAATACAATTGAATGAAATTATGAAACAGATCATCAAAATACATAAGCCATTACATGAATATCTAACGGAATTTAAATAAATCATTGATCAAAAGAAGTACATCAACACCACTATATATGTTAACAATATCAACCCAAAATATTTTTGTACACCACATTTTTAGTGAATACCTTTTGACTACCTATAAGCAACTTTCCTGTAACGGGGTAGGAAGAACTTGCACCTTGACGTTTGATCTCATTTTATCCCTTGAAAATGCAACGTAGAGTTGTCCATGACCAAAAACAGGCTCTGGTAGATATATGCCAACACGGTGTAGAGTTTGACCTTGTGACTTGTTTATTGTCATGGCAAAAGCTGGTTTAACTGGAAACTGTCGACGCCAAAGCCTAAATGGAAGACCGGTGTCTGAAGGACATAAATCAATGCGTGGAATGAACACTTCATCTCCTTTTCCTGATCCAGTGATCACTCTTGCTTGAAAGACGTTAGAATGGAGTCCAGTAACAATAAGGCGAGTTCCAATACATAAACGATTTTTTGTATTTAGATTTCGCAGCAACATTATGATTGTTCCAACTTTGAGTTGTAGTCTGTGGGATGGCATTCCTGATGGCGTAAGACTATTTAAAAATTCAACTGGATAATGCTCTCATTCATCTTCATTATCTACATCTACTGAATCATCACTTTTATACAACTTATACTCACCAGGCATTGTATCCATCACCTGGGAATTTAGCAGAGCCACGTCATCATTCTTGGGACAGAGAATTGCATGAGAAGAGGCCCTCTCAACACTTCTTTTGTTGTTCACATCAATTTCTATGCATTGTCCAAAAACATCACTTACAATGCAGTCAGTGCACAACATGTCTTCTGGTATTTCAGTAATGTCTTCTCCAAGGTTGTATTCATTGCTAAGTTCCCCGTTACCAAGTTTAAAGGGACTCTGTCACCTGAATTTGGCGGGACTGGTTTTGGGTCATATGGGCGGAGTTTTCGGGTGTTTGATTCACCCTTTCCTTACCCGCTGGCTGCATGCTGGCTGCAATATTGGATTGAAGTTCATTCTCTGTCCTCCATAGTACACGCCTGCGCAAGGCAAGATTGCTTTGCGCAGGCGTGTACTATGGAGGACAGAGAATGAACTTCAATCCAATATTGCAGCCAGCATGCAGCCAGCGGGTAAGGAAAGGGTGAATCAAACACCCGAAAACTCCGCCCATATGACCCAAAACCAGTCCCGCCAAATTCAGGTGACAGGTTCCCTTTAAGAAGCCAGTTGCTATGCTCTGTGTCAGAAGATCGCATGTTGTTAATTAGTTGGAGTTTATTAAACTGTTTCCAAAGGTCAGTCATTTTAAGCTGGACTCGATAACATCTGTTCTTGTTTCATTTGGTATGACTGGAAGGCATTGCTTAAAATCTCCACCAATGACAAAAACTTTACCCCAAATGGAATTTCATTTTTTTCAGCAACATTTGTAGTCATTACTTCACGCAGAAGACTGTCAATTCAGGTCAAAGCGTATTTGGGTGCCATGGTGCATTCGTTAAGTATGAAAAGATTTGCATTCTTTAACAGTCTTCCTGCAAATGTATCTTGTTTTATTCTGGAAATTGAGATTTCGTTGACTGGAACTGGTATCCCAAAGAGTGAATGGATAGTGTGACCTCCTCGTAAAAGGTTTGCTGCAATACCTGTTGTAGCCGATGGCAATACGACTTTTCCCAACCCTCTAACATGATGCATTAAAACTTCATAGAGGTATGTTTTACCGCTCCCTCCTGGACCGTCAATAAAGAAACATTTTGGTCTTGCATCTGCTTGGTTTTCTATAGCGTTCACAATAGTGTCATAAGCAATCCGTTGCTGTTCATTTAAGGAGTTTCTTTTCTCTGTTGCCAACAATAATTCGTAAGCTTCATCATACTCTGGAACTTGTGGAACTTGAATTGCAGGCTGTGGCAAATTACAGTCTGAAAACGTTTTTCCATGCAGTAGTAACACATTTTGGACTTCTTGCATGGTATAAGATTCGCAATTTTGATAATTTCCACTTCTGTTGTGAAAATGTAAGCGTAATCCTCGATTAGATGTTCTTTAAAATTTGCCCAAAGTTGAGCCAGATTTGTAGGTGGTCCAAATACACAGGTGTAAGCAAACAATTCACAAAGTTGCTTAGGCATATATAGGGTAACTGCGTCTTCCAAAGTAAGTCTCCACACACTATCATCCAATAGAAGTCCTAAAGCCAAAGCTGCAGCTTTAAATGTATCCTGCAATACTCCGTTAACTGTTTTCAAATCCTCATAACTTGTAGTTCCTTTGACATGCAGTAGTAACAGCCGAAGGTAATATCTTTCTTGATCCTTGACACTAATAGTATACATGCATCCCATTATTGTACTAACTCCTCGTTGTCTTGGATTCTAAGTTTTATTCCAAACGTAATGCTCTGGAATCTCTCGGTACAAATATTGCCTTGCGTTTTCGTCACGTTGGTTCAGCAAAAACCATTCCATTAATGTTGACGTCGTGCTTAAATTTTTTGAGACATCTTTGACTTCAGCATCTTCAAAGAAATAAAGCTGCTGTTGATTTGGTAAATGAATAGCTAAACGTATAATGGCATGGGACTGTGAATGCATTGGAAACGCAAATATCCTCCAAGCAGCTTCTGGAGCACTGATGTACCTTGAGTCAACAAAAGTTGATGATTCATCATGATTGACTCTTTTCTGTTGTATTTCGATGTTAGCTTTGTCATGCCCCTTGTAGATATACTTGAAAAGATATTTTACACTTTATATTGAAGCACAGATTTCTACGTTGATGTGACAGTTGTAGCATTTTGATAAGTACGGGTTGTATGGGACTATCCATGAGTTATTTATAATTTTTTTGTTGCAAACAATGTTATCAATGTGTTGTTGCCAGTAGGATGGGAAGCCATCCGAGTCTTAAATAGTGTGCTCTTTCAACTCCTTTGGAAACCCTTTTGTACACTTTCTATTTTCCAAGCATCGACTTTTTGGATTTGCTACACCACATGGGCCATGAACCATATGAGGGACTACAATATTATGCAGTTCAGGATACTTTTCTTGGTTAGGAATTTCAGCCCACACTATGCTGTCAATTTCTTCCTTCGTGCGAAACTTGGAATCTGCGTCTAATATAATTAGTATATGCGCATGTGGGAGACTTTGGTTCTCGTTTCTCTCTCTGACATGTACCATTGCTACGACTGTTCCAAAAAGCCCATTTTTTATGTCTTTCAAAAGGCTGCTGAGTGTCAGTCAAAATACGCGTGCGACTAATTCCGGTCTGTGTTAAATTTTTTGCCAGGGTTCTAGATTTTCGGTAATTTACAGCCATTTAGGATTACTGGTCATTGTCACAAAAATGTCAGGTCTTCCATACTTTGTTACTATTGCCATTGCATCTTGATAACGCTGTTGCATGTTGCGGGGGCTACCTTCAAACTATGATGGGAGAATTACTGTTTTTCCAATTGGAATTCCTTTTTCAATTGATTGTTTTTGCAAATGTTCTTGAAGAACGCAGTAGTGTTCAACTTGTTTTTGGTTCATTCTTATGAAATTTAAACAATTAGCTTCATTTCTAACATATGCGTCAACTAAGTACAGTTGTGTCAGTTTCCTACCGTTTAAAATAGGATTGAAGTAATTTCGGACAGTCAGAAGAAAACTGTAGTATTGCAGCTGTGTAATTTTTCTTGAAGTTCCTTGCTGGTTTAGGTTTTCATGCCACCCTTGATCACCTCTTGGAAAGAATAGCGGATACAGAAGAGTATCAAGGTTGCTGTGCAAAATGCTAATTTGTTGTGTCTTAGGAACCAAAGGATTGTTTTGGTCTGGCTTAAGATGGACTAGTATATCCCTGTTGTGAGTTCTGTGATCGGGCTCCCTCCTGTGGTCACGAGTGGTACTGCGGCTTCTGAGTTTCCTTCCTCAGGTGATGAGGTTAAGTCGTTAGGTGCTGCTCTATTTAACTCCACCTGGTGCTTTGATCCTGGCCTCCAGTCAATGTTCTAGTATTGGTCTTGCTTCCTCCTGGATCGTTCCTGTGGCCTGTCTGCTCAGCATAAGCTAAGTTCTGCTTGTGTTACTTTTTGTTGCTTTATTTTCTGTCCAGCTTGCGTTTTTGGTTTTGCTTGCTTGCTGGAAGCTCTGAGACGCAGAGGGAGCACCTCCGTACCGTTAGTCGGTGAGGAGGGTCTTTTTGCCCCTCTGCGTGGTTGTTTGTAGGTTTTTGTGTTGACCGCAAAGCTATCTTTCCTATCCTCGGTCTATTCAGTAAGTCGGGCCTCACTTTGCTAAATCTATTTAATCTCTGTGTTTGTGTTTTCATCTTACTCACAGTCATTATATGTGGGGGGCTGCCTTTTCCTTTGGGGAATTTCTCTGAGGCAAGGTAGGCTTATTTTTCTATCTTCAGGTCTAGCTAGTTTCTCAGGCTGTGCCGAGTTGCATAGGGAGCGTTAGGTGCAATCCACGGCTACCTCTAGTGTTGTTTGATAGGTTTAGGGATTGCGGTCAGCAGAGTTCCCACGTCTCAGAGCTCGTCCTATGTTTTGTGGTTTTTGTCAGGTCACTTGTTGTGCTCTGAACTTCAAGGTCCATTGTGATTCTGAATTACCTATTCATAACAGTACTGGAGGCCAAAAGTACTATGCTTCTCAACAGAGGGAAAAAAGAAGTTCTGAGACCATTTTTTTTCTTTGCACTGTGCTTTGCCTTTTTTTTCCCCTAGACATTTGGGTGGTTCAGGACACAGGTGTGGTGATGGACATTAAAGGTCTGTCTTCATGTGTGGATCTTCTCACTGCAAGAGTACAAAATATTCAAGACTTTGTGGCTCAGAATTCTATGTTAGAACCAAGAATTCCTATTCCTGATTTGTTTTCTGGAGATAGAGCTAAATTTCTGAGTTTCAAAAATAATTGCAAACTGTTTCTGGCGTTGAAACCTTGCTCCTCTGGTGACCCAGTTCAACAAGTTAAGATAATTATTTCTTTATTACGTGGTGACCCTCAAGACTGGGCATTTTCCCTTGCGCCAGGAGATCCTGCATTATGTAATATTGATGCGTTTTTTCTGGCGCTCGGATTACTGTACGATGAACCTAATTCAGTGGATCTGGCAGAGAAAAATTTGCTGGCTCTGTGTCAGGGTCAGGATGAGATAGAGATTTATTGTCAGAAGTTTAGAAAGTGGTCTGTGCTCACTCAATGGAATGAATGTGCTTTGGCAGCAATCTTCAGAAAGGGTCTCTCTGAAGCCCTTAAGGATGTCATGGTGGGATTTCCTATGCCTGCTGGTCTGAATGAGTCTATGTCTTTGGCCATTCAGATCGGTCGACGCTTGCATGAGCGTAAATCTGTGCACCATTTGGCGGTATTATCTGAGCATAAACCTGAGCCTATGCAGTGCGATAGGACTTTGACCAGAGCTGAAAGGCAGGAACACAGACGTCAGAATGGGCTTTGTTTCTACTGTGGTGATTCCACTCATGCCATCTCCGATTGTCCTAAGCGCACTAAGCGGTTCGCTAAGTCTGCCACCATTGGTACGGTACAGTCGAAATTTCTTTTGTCCGTTACTTTGATCTGCTCTTTGTCTTCCTATTCTGTCATGGCATTTGTGGATTCAGGCGCTGCCCTGAATTTGATGGACTTGGAGTTTGCTAGGCGCTGTGGGTTTGTCTTGGAGCCCTTGCAGTGTCTTATTCCATTGAGAGGAATTGATGCTACGCCTTTGTCCAAGAATAAGCCTCAGTATTGGACCCAGCTCACCATGTGCATGGCTCCTGCGCACCAGGAGGATATTCGCTTTCTGGTGTTGCATAATTTGCATGATGTGGTCGTGTTGGGGTTGCCATGGCTACAAGTCCATAACCCAGTATTAGATTGGAAATCAATGTCTGTGTCCAGCTGGGGTTGTCAGGGGGTACATGGTGATGTTCCATTTCTGTCTATCTCATCATCCACCCCTTCTGAGGTCCCAGAGTTCTTGTCTGATTATATTATTCGATGAGCCCAAGTCCAATGCCCTACCTCCGCATAGGGATTGTGATTGTGCTATCGAGTTGATTCCTGGCAGTAAGTTTCCTAAGGGTCGACTGTTTAATTTATCTGTACCTGAGCACGCCGCTATGCGGAGTTACGTAAAAGAATCCTTGGAGAAGGGTCATATTCGCCCGTCGTCATCGCCATTGGGAGCAGGGTTCTTTTTTGTGGCCAAGAAGGATGGTTCGCTGAGACCTTGTATTGATTACCGCCTTCTAAATAAAATCACGGTCAAATTTCAGTACCCCTTGCCGCTGCTATCTGATTTGTTTGCTCGGATTAAGGGGGCTAGTTGGTTCACCAAGATAGATCTTCGTGGTGCATATAATCTTGTGCGTATTAAACGGGGCGATGAATGGAAAACTGCATTTAATACGCCCGAGGGCCATTTTGAGTACCTATTTATGCCATTCGGACTTGCCAATGCTCCATCAGTATTTCAGTCCTTTATGCATGACATCTTCCGAGAGTACCTGGATAAATTCCTGATTGTATACTTGGATGATATTTTGGTCTTCTCGGATGATTGGTAGTCTCATGTGAAGCAGGTCAGAATGGTGTTCCAGGTCCTGCGTGCTAATTCTTTGTTTGTGAAGGGATCAAAGTGTCTCTTTGGTGTTCAGAAGGTTTCATTTTTGGGGTTCATTTTTTCCCCTTCTACCACCGAGATGGACCCTGTTAAGGTCCAGGCCATTTATGATTGGACTCAGCCGACATCTCTGAAGAGTCTGCAAAAGTTCCTTGGTTTTGCTAATTTTTATCGTTGCTTCATCTGTAATTTTTCTAGTATTGCTAAACCATTGACCGATTTGACCAAGAAGGGTGCTGATGTGGTCAATTGGTCTTCTGCTGCTGTGGAAGCTTTTCAAGAGTTAAAGCGTTGTTTTTCTTCTGCCCCTGTGTTGTGTCAACCAGATGTTTCGCTTCCGTTCCAGGTTGAGGTTGATGCTTCTGAAATTGGAGCGGGGGCTGTTTTGTCGCAAAGAGGTGCTGATTGCTCGGTGATGAAGCAATGCGCCTTCTTTTCCAGGAAGTTTTCGCCTGCTGAGCGAAATTATGATGTTGGCAATCGAGAGTTGCTGGCCATGAAGTGGGCATTCGAGGAGTGGCGTCATTGGCTTGAAGGAGCTAAGCATCGCGTGGTGGTCTTGACTGATCACAAGAACTTAACTTATCTCGAGTCTGCCAAACGGTTGAATCCTAGACAGGCTCGTTGGTCGCTGTTTTTCTCCCGTTTTGACTTTGTGGTTTCGTACCTTCCGGGCTCTAAAAATGTGAAGGCGGATTCCCTGTCTAGGAGTTTTGTGCCCGACTCTCCGGGTTTGCCTGAGCCGGCGGATATTCTCAAAGAGGGAGTAATTGTGTCTGCCATCTCCCCTGATTTGCGGCGGGTGCTGCAAAAATTTCAGGCTAATAAAGCTGATCGTTGCCCAGCAGAGAAACTGTTTGTCCCTGATAGGTGGACGAATAAAGTTATCTCTGAGGTTCATTGTTCGGTGTTGGCTGGTCATCCTGGAATCTTTGGTACCAGAGATTTGGTGGCTAGATCCTTTTGGTGGCCGTCTCTGTCGCGGGATGTGCGTTCTTTTGTGCAGTCCTGTGGGATTTGTGCTCGGGCTAAGCCCTGCTGTTCTCGTGCCAGTGGGTTGCTTTTGCCCTTGCCGATCCCGAAGAGGCCTTGGACACATATCTTTATGGATTTTATTTCGGATCTCCCCGTCTCTCAAAAAATGTCGGTCATTTGGGTAGTTTGTGATCGCTTCTCTAAGATGATCCATTTGGTACCCTTGTCTAAATTACCTTCCTCCTCCGATTTGGTGCCATTGTTCTTCCAGCATGTGGTTCGTTTACATGGCATTCCAGAGAACATCGTTTCTGACAGAGGTTCCCAGTTTGTTTCAAGGTTTTGGTGAGCCTTTTGTGCTAGGATGGGCATTGATTTGTCTTTTTCCTCGGCTTTCCATCCTCAGACAAATGGCCAGACTGAACAAACCAATCAGACCTTGGAAACATATCTGAGATGTTTTGTTTCTGCTGATCAGGATGATTGGGTGTCCTTTTTGCCGTTGGCTGAGTTCGCTCTTAATAATCGGGCCAGCTCGGCTACCTTGGTTTCACCGTTTTTCTGCAATTCTGGGTTCCATCCTCGTTTCTCTTCAGGGCAGGTTGAGTCTTCGGACTGTCCTGGTGTGGATACTGTGGTGGACAGGTTGCAGCGGATTTGGACTCATGTAGTGGAGAATTTGACCTTGTCCCAGGAGAAGGCTCAATGTTTCGCTAATCGCAAACGCTGTGTGGGTCCCCGACTTCGTGTTGGGGATTTGGTTTGGTTGTCATCTCGTTATATTCCTATGAAGGTTTCCTCTCCTAAGTTTAATCCTCGTTTTATTGGTCCGTATAGGATTTCTGAGGTTCTTAATCCTGTGTTTTTTCGTTTGACCCTTCCAGATTCTTTTTCCATCCATAACGTATTCCATAGGTTATTGTTGCGGAGATACGTGGCGCCTGTGGTTCCATCTGTTGATCCTCCTGCCCCGATTTTGGTGGAGGGGGAGTTGGAGTGTATAGTGGAGAAGATTTTGGATTCTCGTGTTTCGAGACGGAAACTCCAGTATCTGGTTAAGTGGAAGGGTTATGGTCAGGAAGATAATTCCTGGGTCTTTGCCTCTGATGTCCATGCTGCCGATCTTGTTCGTGCCTTTCATATGGCTCATCCTGGTCGGCCTGGAGGCTCTGGTGAGGGTTCAGTGACCCCTCCTCAAGGGGGGGGTACTGTTGTGAGTTCTGTGATCGGGCTCCCTCCTGTGGTCATGAGTGGTACTTCGGCTTCTGAGTTTCCTTCCTCAGGTGATAAGGTTAAGTCGTTAGGTGCTGCTCTATTTAACTCCACCTTGTGCTTTGATCCTGGCCTCCAGTCAATGTTCTAGTATTGGTCTTGCTTCCTCCTGGATCGTTCCTGTGGCCTGTCTGCTCAGCATAAGCTAAGTTCTGCTTGTGTTATTTTTTTGTTGCTTTATTTTCTGTCCAGCTTGCGTTTTTGGTTTTGCTTGCTTGCTGGAAGCTCTGAGACGCAGAGGGAGCACCTCCGTACCGTTAGTCGGTGCGGAGGGTCTTTTTGCCCCTCTGCGTGGTTGTTTGTAGGTTTTTGTGTTGACCGCAAAGCTATCTTTCCTATCCTCGGTCTATTCAGTAAGTCGGGCCTCACTTTGCTAAATCTATTTCATCTCTGTGTTTGTGTTTTCATCTTACTCACAGTCATTATATGTGGGGGGCTGCCTTTTCCTTTGGGGAATTTCTCTGAGGCAAGGTAGGCTTATTTTTCTATCTTCAGGTCTAGCTAGTTTCTCAGGCTGTGCCGAGTTGCATAGGGAGCGTTAGGCGCAATCCACGGCTACCTCTAGTGTTGTTTGATAGGTTTAGGGATTGCGGTCAGCAGAGTTCCCACGTCTCAGAGCTCGTCCTATGTTTTGTGGTTTTTGTTAGGTCACTTGTTGTGCTCTGAACTTCAAGGTCCATTGTGGTTCTGAATTACCTATTCATAACATATCCCTTTGAAAAGGAAGCTCTCATCATCGTTTTGAAAAACAACTGCGACCTCACTTACACGTGGTTTGTTATAAAGTCGGGGATTCTTTTTACGTTTTTGTTCAATGGCCATGACAATAGAAGGAATTTCAGTACCATTTTGTATAGCCTTCTGTTCCTCCTCAGCTTCGACATCTTTTAGCATGCGATATGCAGCAGCAAATGGGCTTATTTTTTGTAAACGTACAGCAATTTGGTTCATCAGTTCAGCATCACACTTTTCTCTAGTCACCTTCCACGACAGCAGGATCGGAGGATGTCTCCATGCCCTAATAGGGGACAGGAAATCAAGAGAGGTTAAATACCCTCCCCTTCCTGCAACCACCAGTGTTTTCCTATCCCCTATGGGGCATGAAGAGGTTCTCAGATGGTGCTGCCGTGGCCGGTGATCGGAGCACCAATACCTTTTTAGCCGGGCAGTTGAGGTCGGAGGGCTCCGCTCTTCCCCTCTGTGACTGCTCCCATCTCCGCAGCTCCTGCGTGACTTGGGACTCTCCATCCCGCCCTTCCTGCGCCTCCCTCATGGGGCAAAGCAGGGCAGTGAAGCTCTCTGGGGTCCTCTTGTAGCTCCTCGGCTCTCCTCCTCCCTCCTCGCTGCCGCTCGAGGACGCGCGCCACGCACTGGAAGTGACGCTTCCGGACTTCCGGTCTGAGCCTCCATGCTCTGGAGGCCTTGTGCGCGCCGGCCGGCGTCCCTCCCTATGGCCGGGGATAGCGGCAGCCATGACAGGTGTTTCGATCAGCAACCCCTACGGACCTGGGAGGAGGAGGAGCATGAATCAGCTGACAACATCGATATCCTCATATATTCCTGGTCGGGGGAAGCCTCCAGGTAAGGCCTATGTCTGTATCCCTGCTACGGTGACTGACTGACAGACCTTATGGACGGCGACAAACCCCTGCACTCTGCTTCTGCAGAGCCCAGCGTACACCCTCCTACTGTAAGTAGAGGATGAGGTCCCTTGCTGTCCAGTGATAACGTTATTTAAGAGACTTAGTCAGCCTCTTTCTCTCTCTTTTCTAGGGAGACAAGGCCTCTGCCCCCAAAAAATCCAGACGTAAGTGTAGTACATGTGCGACCAAGCTTCCTTCGGCTTATAAGAAAAAGCTTTGCCAACCAAGCACAGATGAAGTGCTACGTAGTGAACAGCCTTCCCTCCTGGAAAGTATCAGAACTGTTGTGAATTCTGCTCTTGGGTTCCCTCCAGTGGTTGTAGGTGGGAATGCAGTTGTCTCTGAGTCGCAGTCTTGGCCAGGTGTATCGGATGATTACAATTCTGACTTGGATATTAAGGTGTGCAGGATCCTTTAGCCCTTGCCAGTTGTCAATGTTCCTTGTGAAGTGTTGGATCACTTTCTGGCTTCTCCTGCTTGCTGCCAAATTCAGCAAAGATAAGTGTTTGGTTTTTTGTATCTGTGGCACACTGCTGTGTGCTTGTTTCAGTTTTATTCCTGCTCTGATTGTAGGATTCACTGGAGTTGCACATTTACGCTCCTACATCTTTTAGTTAGATGTAGGAAATTTTTGTATATTCTGCTATGGATATTTATGAAGGGTTTTAATACTGACCGCACAGAACTCTGTCCTATCCTGTCCTATCTAGCTAGTGTGGCCTCCTGTGCTAAATCCTGTTTTTCTGCCTGTGTATATTTTTTCCTCTCCGACTCACCGCCAATATTTGTGGGGGGCTTTCTATCCTTTGGGGATTTTCTCTGAGGCAAGATAGTATTTCTATTTCCATCTTTAGGGGTATTTAGTCCTCCGGCTGTGACGAGGTGTCCAGGTGTGTTAGGTACACTCCACGACTACTTCTAGTTGCGGTGTTAAGTTCAGGATTGCGGTCAGTATAGTGGCCATCTTCTCCAGTGAAAGTTCTCATGCAGCTCCAAGGTCACCGGATCATAACAGTACAACTGGCCAACAATGAGTTAAATGCATCTCAGAAGAAGGGAAGGAAGCACTTGAGCCATTTTTTTTCTCCAGTCTGTTTTGTGTTCTCTTCCCTCTTAATATCTGGGTGGCTGAGGAGCCTGGTGCAAGCATGAATGTTCAGGAATTAGCTTCTCATGTAGACCAGCTTGCTGCTAGGGTGCGAGGTATTTCTGATTATATTGTTCAGACTCCTGCTTTAGAACAGAAGATTCCTACTCCTGATTTGTTTTCTGGTGACAGGTCTAAATTTTTGAGTTTTAAAAACAACTGTAAACTGTTTTTTGACCTGAGACCTCGATCCGCTGGTGATTCCATTCAGCAGGTAAAAATCATAATCTCCCTGTTGCGTGGCGACCCGCAGGATTGGGCGTTTTCCCTGGAATCTGGGAATCCGGCTTTGATTAATATTGACTCCTTTTTTCAGTCTTTAGGACTATTATATGATTAGCCTAATTCTGTGGATAAAGCTGAGAAGACCTTGTTGGCCGTGTCTCAGGGTCAAGAGGCGGCAGAATTGTATTGTCAGAAATTCAGAAAATGGTCTGTGTTGACTAAATGTAATAATGATGCTTTGGCGGCAATTTTCAGAAGGGGGCTTTCTGAATCCGTTAAAGATGTTATGGTGGGGTTTCCCACGCCTTCCAGTCTGAGTGATTCTATGTCTCTGGCCATTCAGATTGACCGCCGCTTTGAATTTAATGGATTTTGAGTTTGCCAAGCGTTGTGGCTTTCCCTTGCAGTCTTTGCAGAACCCTATTCCTTTAAGGGGCATTGATGCTACAACCTTGGCTAAAAATAAGCCCCAGTTTTGGACACAGGTGACCATTCTGGTGTTGCATAACTTGCATGATGTTATCGTGCTGGGTTTTCCATGGTTGCAGGTACATAATCCTGTGTTGGACTGGAAGTCCATTTCTGTGACTAGTTGGGGTTGTCAGGGGGTTCATAATGATGTTCCTTTGATGTCAATCTCCTCTTCTTCACCTTCTGAAATTCCAGAGTTTTTGTCTGATTTTCAGGATGTATTCGATGAGCCCAAGTCCAGTTTCCTCCACCGCACAGGGACTGCGATTGTGCTATTGACTTGATTCCAGGCTGTAAGTTTCCTAAGGGTCAACTTTTTAATCTATCTGTGCCTGAACATACCGCCATGCGGAGCTATATTAAGGAGTCTTTGGAGAAAGGGCATATTCGGCCATCTTCTTCACCGTTGGGAGCGGGGTTCTTTTTTGTTGCTAAAAAAGATGGTTCCTTGAGGCCCTGTATAGATTATCGCCTCTTGAATAAAATCACGGTAAAGTTTCAATACCCTTTACCTTTGCTTTCCGATTTGTTTGCTAGGATTAAGGGAGCTAGTTGGTTTACCAAGATTGACCTTCGAGGGGCATATAATCTTGTTTGTATTAAGCAGGGTGATGAATGGAAAACTGCGTTTGACACGCCCGAAGGCCATTTTGAATACCTTGTGATGCCATTCGGACTCTCTAATGCTCCATCTGTTTTTCAGTCCTTCATGCATGATATCTTCCGGACGTATCTTGATAAATTCTTGATTGTATATTTGGACAATATTTTGATTTTTTCCGATGATTGGGAGTCTCATGTGCAACAGGTCAGGATGGTATTTCAGATCCTTCGTGACAATGCCCTGTTTGTGAAAGGGTCTAAGTGACTCTTTGGGGTGCAGAAAGTCTCTTTTTTGGGCTTCATTTTTTATCCTCTGTCTATAGAGATGGATCCGGTTAAGGTTCAGGCCATTCATGATTGGATTCAGCCCACATCCGTGAAGAGCCTTCAGAAATTTTTGGGTTTTGCAAATTTTTATCGCCGTTTCATTGCTAATTTTTCCAGCGTGGTTAAACCCTTGACCGATTTGACGAAGAAATGCGCTGATGTGGCGAATTGGTCCTCTGCGGCTGTCTCTGCCTTTCAGGAGCTTAAACGTCGATTTACTTCTGCTCCTGTGTTGCGCCAACCGGATGTTTCTCTTCCATTTCAGGTTGAGGTTGACGCTTCTGAGATTGGGGCAGGGGCCGTTTTGTCTCAGAGGGATCCTGTTGGTTCCTTATCCCCTTAGCGACCGACGATACGCCTTTTAACGGCGGCCGCTAAGGGTACTTAAACCACAGCGCCGTTAATTAACGGCGCTGTGGAAAAAGTGAATAGCGCCCCCCAGAGTCAGATTTTCTCCGGGGTCTCGGTTGCCGGGGGTAGCCGAGACCCCAGAGAACATGATTCGGGGTTTTTTTACCCACCCCGCATTTGCGATCGCCGGTAATTAACCGTTTACCGGCGATCGCAAAAAACAAACAAACCGCGATCTCTTTTTAATTTCTCTGTCCTCCGATGTGATCGCACATCGGAGGACAGAGAAAAGGGGTCCCAGGTAGCCCCCCAATACTTACCTATCTCCCCCGATGCTCCTCGTGGCTCCCGGTGGGTGCCGCCATCTTCAAAATGGCGGGCGCATGCGCAGTGGGCCTGCCGGCCGGCCCCGCGTGAATTTTTGGGGTTTTGGCTGCCGGGGGTAGCCGAGACCCCAAAGAACATGATCGGGGCCGGTTTTACCGACCCTGTTTTGCGATCGCCGGTAATTAACTGTTTACCGGCGACCGCAAAAAAAAAAAGTAAAGTGTAATTCTCTATCCTCTGATGTGATCGCACATCATAGGACAGAGAAATAGGGGGATTCAGGGACCCTAGCATACTCACCTGTGTCCCTGGATCCTCCTGCTGCTCCTCCTGGCTGCCGGGGAAAAGAAAATGGCGGGCGCATGCGCAGTGCGCCCGCCATCTGTCTCCATCTGCTGGCCGGCAGGAGAACAGCAGTTGGGGCTAAAATTAGGGTTAGGGGTAGGGTTAGGGTTAGGGCTAGGGTTAGGGCTAGGGGTAGGGCTAGGGGTAGGGGTAGGGTTAGGGGTAGGGTTAGGGTTAGGGGTAGGGTTAGGGGTAGGGCTAGGGTTAGGGCTAGGGTTAGGGGTAGGGTTAGGGTTAGGGCTAGGGTTAGGGGTAGGGGTAGGGTTAGGGGTAGGGTTAGGGGTAGGGTTAGGGCTAGGGTTAGGGCTAGGGTTAGGGCTAGGGTTAGGGGTAGGGCTAGGGTTAGGGCTAGGGTTAGGGCTAGGGGTAGGGTTAGGGCTAGGGTTGGGGGTAGGGGTAGGGTTAGGGTTAGGGCTAGGGTTAGGGCTAGGGTTAGGGCTGGGGCTAAATTTAGGGTTAGGCTTCTTTCACACTTACGTCGGTACGGGGCCGTCGCAACGCGTCGGCCCGACATACCGACGCACGTTGTGAAAATTGTGCACAACGTGGGCTGCGGATGTAGTTTTTCAACGCAGCCGCTGCCCAATCTATGTCCTGGGGAGGAGGGGCGGAGTTACGGCCATGCATGCGCGGTCAGAAATGGCAGATGCGACGTACAAAAAAAGTTTCATTGGACTTTTTTTGTGCCGACGGTCCGCCAAAACACAACTGATCCAGTGCACGACGGACGTGACGTGTGGCCATCCGTCACGATCTGTCGGCAATACAAGTCTATGGGCAAAAATCGCATCCTGCGGGCACATTTGCAGGATCCGTTTCTTGTCCAAAACTACGGATTGCGACGGATGCCAAACGACGCAAGTGTGAAAGTAGCCTTAGGGCTAGGGTTAGGGTTGTGGCTAAAGTTAGGGCTAGGGTTGGGGCTAAAGTTAGGGTTAGAGTTGGGATTAGGGTTAGGGTTTGGATTAGGGTTGGTATTAGGGTTAGGGTTGGCATTCGGGTTACGCTTGGGATTAGGTTTAGGTTTGGGATTAGGGTTAAGGTTAGGGTTGTGATTAGGGGTGTATTGGGATTAGGGTTAGGTTTGAGGTTAGGGTTGAGATTAGGATTAGGGGTGTGTTGGATTTAGGGTTTTGATTAGGGTTATGGTTAGGGTTGACATTAGGGTTGTTTTGGGGTAAGGGTTGTGATTATGGTTAAGGTTAGTGATTAGGATTATGGATCAGGTTGGGATTAGGGTTAGGGGTGTGTTGGAGTTGGGTTGGAGCTAGAATTGGGGGGTTTCCACTGTTTAGGTACATCAGGGGGTCTCCAAACACGACAGCCAATTTTGCGCTCAAAAAGTCAAATGGTGCTCCCTCCCTTCTGAGCTCTGCCGTGCGACCAAACAGTGGGATACCCCCACATATGGGGCATCAGCGTACTCGGGATAAATTGAACAACAACTTCTGGGGTCCAATTTCTCTTCTTACCCTTGTGAAAATAAAAACTTGGGGGCTACAAAATCGTTTTTGTGGAAATTTTTTTTTTTTTATGACTCTGCATTATAAACTTCTGTGAAGCACTTGGGCATTCAAAGTTCTCACCACACATCTATATAAGTTCCTTGGGGGGTCTAGTTTCCAAAACGGGGTAACTTGTGGGGGGTTACTACTGTTTAGGTACATCAGGGGCTCTGCAAACGCAACATAACGCCCACAGACCATTCTATCAAAGTCTGCATTCCAAAACGGCGCTCCTTCCCTTCCGAGCTCTGCCGTGCGCCCAAACAGTGGTTTACCCCCACATATGGCGCATCAGCGTACTCGGGATAAATTGGACAACAACTATTGCAGTCCAATTTCTCCTGTTACCTTTGTGAAAATAAAAACTTGGGGGCTACAATATCTTTTTTGTGAAAAAAAAAATATTTTTTATTTTCACGACTCTGCATTCTAAACTTCTGTGAAGCACTTGGGCATTCAAAGTTCTCACCACACATCTAGATAAGTTCCTTGGGGGTCTAGTTTCCAAAATGGGGTCACTTGTGGGGGGTTACTACTGTTTAGGTACATCAGGGGCTCTGCAATCGCAACATAATGCCCACAGACCATTCTATCAAAGTCTGCATTCCAAAACGGCGCTCCTTCCCTTCCGAGCTCTGCCGTGCGCCCAAACAGTGGTTTACCCCCACATATGGCGCATCAGCGTACTCGGAATAAATTGGACATCAACTATTGCAGTCCAATTTCTCCTGTTACCCTTGTGAAAATAAAAACTTGGGGGCTACAATATCTTTTTTTGTGGAAAAAAAAAATATTTTTTATTTTCACGACTCTGCATTCTAAACTTCTGTGAAGCACTTAGGCATTCAAAGTTCTCACCACACATCTAGATAAGTTCCTTGGGGGGTCTAGTTTCCAAAATGGGGTCACTTGTGGAGGGTTTCTGTTTCTACTGGTTAGGTACATCAGGGGCTCTGCAAACGCAACATAATGCTCGCAGACCATTCTATCAAAGTCTGCATTCCAAAACGGCGATCCTTCCTTCCGAGCTCTGCCGTGCACCTAAACAGTGGTTTACCCCCACATATGGGGTACCAGCATACTCAGGACAAATTGGACAACAACTTTTGGGGTCCAATTTTTCTTGTTACCCTTGTGAAAATAAAAACTTGGGGGCTAAAAAATATTTTTTGTGGAAAAAAAATATTTTTTATTTTCACGACTCTGCATTATAAACTTCTGTGAAGCACTTGGGCATTCAAAGTTCTCACCACACATCTAGATAAGTTCCATGGGGGTCTAGTTTCCAAAATGGGGTCACTTGTGGGGGATTTCTACTGTTTAGGCACATCAAGGGCTCTCCAAACGCGACATGGCGTCCGATCTTAATTCCAGCCAATTCTACATTGAAAAAGTCAAACGGCGCTCCTTCACTTCTAAGTTCTGCGGTGCGTCCAAAAAGTGGTTTACCCCCACATATGGGGTATTGGTGTATTCAGGAGGAATTGCTTAACAAAATTTATGTTTACATTTCTGTTTTTACACATGTGAAAATAAAAAAAATGGTTCTGAATTAAGATGTTTGCAAAAAAAAGTTAAATGTTCATTTTTTCCTTCCACATTTTTTCAGTTCCTGTGAAGCACATAAAGGGTTAATAAACTTCTTGAATGTGGTTTTGAGAACCTTGAGGGGTGTAGATTTTAGAATGGTGTCACACTTCATTATTTTCTATCATATAGACCCCTCAAAATGACTTCAAATGTGATGTGGTCCCTAAAAAAAAATGGTGTTGTAAAAATGAGAAATTGCTGGTCAACTTTTAACCCTTACAACTCCCTAACAAAAAAAAATTTTGTTTCCAAAGTTGTGCTGATGTAAAGTAGACATGTGGGAAATGTTATTTATTAACTATTTTTGTGACATATCTCTCTGATTTAAGGGCATAAAAATACAAAATTTGAAAATTGCAAAATTTTAAAATTTTTTGACATATTTCCGTTTTTTTCATAAATAATCGCAAGTAATATCGAAGAAATGTTACCACTAACATGAAGTACAATATGTCACGAAAAAACAATCTCAGAATTAGTGGGATCCGTTGAAGCGTTCCAGAGTTATAACCTCATAACGTGACAGTGGTCAGAATTGCATAAATTGGCTCGGTCATTAAGTACCAAATTGGCTCTGTCACTAAGGGGTTAATGAAATCGTGTGCGTTCTTTTCCCGTAAGTTTTCGCCTGCTGAACGCAATTATGATGTCGGTAATCGGGAGTTGTTGGCTATGAAGTGGGCGTTTGAGGAGTGGTGACATTGGCTTGAGGGAGCTAAGCACCGTATTGTGGTCTTGACCGATCATAAGAATTTGATTTACCTCGAGTCTGCTAAACGGCTGAATCCTAGACAGGCTCGATGGTCCTTGTTTTTTTTCCTGTTTTGATTTCGTGGTCTCGTACCTTCCAGATTCTAAGAATATTAAGGCTAATGCCCTCTCTAGGAGTTTTTTGCCTGATTCTCCTGAGGTCTTAGAGCCGGTCGGTATTCTGAAAGAGGGGGTGGTCCTTTCTGCCATTTCCCCTGATTTACTACGGGTTCTTCAGGAATTTCAGGCTGACAAACCTGACCGCTGTCCTGTGGGGAAATTGTTTGTTCCTGACAGATGGACTAGTAGAGTGATTTCTGAGGTTCACTGTTCGTTGTTGGCCGGTCATCCTGGCATTTTTGGTACCAGAGATTTGGTTGGTAGGTCCTTTTGGTGGCCTTCATTGTCACGTGATGTGCATTCTTTTGTGCAGTCCTGTGGGACTTGTGCGCGGGCAAAGCCTTGTTGTTCCTGTGCTAGTGGGTTCCTTTTGCCATTGCCAATCCCTGAGAGGCCCTGAACGCATATTTCGATGGATTTTATTTCTGATCTTCCGGTCTCCCAGAAGATGTCTGTTATCTGGGTTGTTTGTGACCGGTACTCTAAGATGGTCCATTTGGTGCCCTTACCTAAATTGCCTTCCTCTTCAGATTTGGTTCTGTTGTTCTATCAGCATGTGGTTCGTTTGCATGGTATTCCGGAGAATATTGTGTCCGACAGAGGTTCCCAGTTTGTTTCTAGGTTTTGGCGGGCCTTTTGTGCTAGGTTGGGCATTGATTTGTCTTTTTCTTCTGCATTTCATCCGCAGACAAATGGCCAGACCGAGCGAACTAATCAGACATTGGAGACTTATTTGAGATGCTTTGTGTCTGCTGATCAGGATGATTGGGTGGCCTTCTTGCCATTGGCCGAGTTTGCCCTTAATAATCGGGCTAGTTCTGCTATCTTGGTTTCGCCTTTCTTTTGTAATTTTGGTTTTCATCCTCGTTTTTCTTCTGGGCAGGTTGAGCCTTCTGACTGTCCTGGTGTGGATTCTGTGGTGGACAGGTTGCAGCAGATTTGGGCTCATGTGGTGGACAAGTTGGTGTTGTCTCAAGAGGAGGCTCAACGCTTTGCTAATCATCGTCGGTGTGTTGGTTCCCGGCTTCGGGTTGGGGATCTGGTTTGGTTGTCTTCCCGTCATGTTCCTATGAAGGTTTCTTCTCCTAAGTTTAAGCCTCGGTTTATTGGTCCTTACAGGATTTCTGAGATTATTAATCCGGTGTCTTTTCGACTGGCACTTCCGGCCTCTTTTGCAATCCATAATGTCTTCCATAGATCTTTGTTGCGGAAATATGTGGAGCCCGTTGTTCCCTCTGTTGATCCTCTGGCCCCTGTGTTGGTTGATGGGGAGTTGGAATATGTTGTTGAGAAGATTTTGGATTCCCGTTTTTCGAGGCGGAAGCTTCAGTACCTGGTCAAATGGAAGGGTTATGGCCAGGAGGATAATTCTTGGGTTTTTGCCTCTGATGTCCATGCTGCTGATTTGGTCCGTGCCTTTCATCTGGCTCGTCCTGATTGTCCTGGGGGCCCTGGTGGAGGTTCGATGACCCCTCCTCAAGGGGGGGTACTGTTGTGAATTCTGCTCTTGGGTTCCCTCCAGTGGTTGTAGGTGGGAACGCAGTTGTCTCTGATTTGCAGTCTTGGCCAGGTGTATCGGATGATTACAATTCTGACTGGGATATTTAGGTGTGCAAGATCCTTTAGCCCTTGCCAGTTGTCAATGTTCCTTGTGAAGTGTTGGATCACTTTCTGGCTTCTCCTGCTTGCTGTCAAAATCAACAAAGATAAGTGTTTGGTTTTTTGTATCTGTGGCACACTGCTGTGTGCTTGTTTCAGTTTTATTCCTGCTCTGATTGTAGGATTCACTGGAGTTGCACATTTACGCTCCTACATCTTTTAGTTAGATGTAGGAAGTTTTTGTATATTCTGCTATGGATGTTTTTGAAGGGTTTTAATACTGACCGCACAGAACTCTGTCCTATCCTGTCCTATCTAGCTAGTGTGGCCTCCTGTGCTAAATCCTGTTTTTCTGCCTGTGTATGTTTTTTTCTCTCCGACTCACCGCCAATATTTGTGGGGGGCTGTCTATCCTTTGGGGATTTTCTCTGAGGCAAGATAGTATTCCTATTTCCATCTTTAGGGGTATTTAGTCCTCCGGCTGTGACGAGGTGTCTAGGTGTGTTACGTACACTCCACGGCTACTTCTAGTTGCGGTGTTAAGTTCAGGATTGCGGTCAGTATAGTGGCCATCTTCTCCAGTGAAAGTTCTCATGCAGCTCCAAGGTCACCGGATCATACCACAGAACCCTCATCAAACAAGAGGTTCAGTCCTCTATGGTGGCCCTGTCCCAGGCTCCAACTCCACAGCCTCCTCCTCCTAAGAAAAGGAAGATGGCTTCATTCAGGATGACATGTTTGGAGGGTTAAAACCTAGGACCTCGAAAAGTTTTCCCATCCACGAGAATATTGAGAACCTTATACTTCAGGAGTGGGGCCTACCTGAGAAAGCTTTGAGTGTCCCTTCAGAACTGAAGAATCGTTTCCCACTTGAAGGGGACTGTTCTTTATGGGAGATGCCTAAAGTAGACGTACAAGTGTCCAGGGTGACCAAAAAAACGGCTCTACCCATGCGAGGATGCCTCACAGCTTAAAGATCCTATGGATCGCAAAACTGAGAGCTTTCTGAGGAAATCCTGGGACACATCTACTAATCTACTGAAGACAAACGTGGCCTCCACATGTGTTGCCAGATCTCTATTTCTTTGGTTATGTACCTTAGAAAATCACCTTTCTCAGGGGACTCCTAGAGAGGAAATTTTAGATTCCCTACCACTACTCCAGAAGGCTACAGGGTTCCTGGCAGATGCTTCAGCTGAATCTGTACGGGTAGCTGCTGGGTCCGCAGTTCTCTCCAACTCCGCTAGGAGGGCTCTATGGCTTAAGTGCTGGGGGGGGGTGATTTAACCTCTAAATCCAGATTATGTGGTCTTCCCTTCCAGGGACATTATGTGTTCGGGCCAGCCCTCGATGACATACTAGACAAAGCAACGGATAAAAAGAAAGCTCTCCCGGAGCAAAAAAACTCAAGGAAATGCTTTTTTCGTCCCAACCCCCGGGAACAGGTTCCCCAGAGGGATTACAGAGGTAAAGGCAAGACAGGTCAGTGGAGTTACCCCAAAGGGGGTAAGGCTAGGAACATCCTTGTTCCTCAACCCCAGCAGACCACTGACAAACAATGACTGCCCTCCGGTCGGAGGTCGACTCTCGAATTTATTTAGCCAATGGCAGACCATCACCACAAATCAGTGGGTCCTGTGTACCATTCAGGAGGGATTAAGGTTAGAGTTTGAGAGTCCTTCTCCTCACCTTCTAAATATTACATCCCTACAATCTCCATACCTTCGAGTATGCCTCAATACAGACCTTCTCGATCTGCTCCGGACAGGGGCGATCTCCCAGGTACCTCCTCAAGAAGTAGGAGAAGGCCACTACTCTCACCTATTTTTGGTGAAAAAACCCTCTGGAAAACATCGGGTTATCATAAACCTGAAACTCCTGAACCAGGTAATCTAATACCACAGATTCAAGATGGAGTCAATCAAATCGGCAATCCCGCTGATTGGCCAGGACTGGGTAATGGCTACGTTGGATCTGAGGGATGCTTACTACCATGTGCCGATACATCCCGACCACAGAAAATTCCTCAGATTCGCGGTGACCCAGAACCATCAAACCAGCCATTATCAATTCAACGTCCTCCCGTTCGGGGTCTCATCAGCTCCAAGGGTTTTTACCAAGATCATGTCAGAGGCAGTGATCTTCATCCGGCATCAAGGGATTTGTATCATCCCATACCTGGACGATTTTCTTATTACCGCTCCATCTGTCCCTCGGTTAAATCAGGACGTAACAAGAGTCCTGGATATCCTGAAGTCACTGGGTTGGACTCCGAACTTGGAGAAGTCGGACCTCCATCCATCACCAAGGAAAAAATTTCTTGGAGTTCTTCTGGACTCAAGGGAAAGAATGTCCTTCTTGCCCAGGGACCGTCAGGACGATCTAGTACACAGGATCTCCAGGTTCAGGAGCCAGAATTTCCCGACCCTAAGGGACTCCATGTCAATCCTGGGTTTGTTGACGTCCTGCATCCAGGCAGTCTCCTGGGCCCAGGCTCACACAAGAATCCTTCAGACCCACATCCTGAGACACTCAAGAGGAGCCCAGAATGCCCTGAACAAGAGGATTTCCCTTCCCAATCACGTTAAAACCTCCCTTTAATGGTGGCTGAACTCCCAGAACCTTCAAAAAGGAGTCAGCTGGGATCAGAGACCTCTGAAAGTGCTCACAACAGATGCGAGCCAGAGAGGATGGGGTGCCACAATCGAGGGATCCCACTTCCAGGGGCTATGGCCCCCAGACATCAGATCAAGATCCTCGAATCTGAGAGAACTAAAAGCAGTGGAGGAGGCGCTAAAAGCAGCTTCGACCCCTTTCCGGGGTCACCATGTACGGATCATGTCCGACAATACAACTACGGTGGCCTACCTCCGTCACCAGGGAGGCACGAAAAGCACCAGCCTAAAATCTACCGCTACAAGAATTTTTTCCTGGGGAGAAAGACATCTCCTGTCCATCTCGGCAGTACACATAAAGGGGTCAGACAATGCCGAGGCGGACTTCTTAAGTCGGAAAGATCTCCATCCTGGAGAATGGTCCTTGAACCAAGAGGTATTCCTTTCCCTAGTCCAGAGATGGGGAAATCCCGACGTGGATCTATTTGCCAACAGCAGGAACAGGAAGTCAAGCACGTTCTTCTCCCACCCTTGGAAGTTTACCCTGGCATATGCCTTTCCACCCATTCCCATGTTGCCAAGAACTTTACAGAAGATCCGGACGGATCAGGTCACAACAATTCTGGTAGCACCAATGTGGCCAGGAAGGAGCTGGTACGGTGCACTAACAGACATGGCTCTGGAAGGCCCGATACCTCTACCTCAGATAGCAGACCTTCTTCATCAAGGACCACTGCTATACCCGGACATACACATGCTAAAACTGGCAGCCTGGTTACTGAGGCCGAGATTCTGAGAGCTAGAGGTATCTCAGAGGACGTCATTAAAACCTTACAAAATAGTAGGAAACCTGTAACTAATGCCATTTATGGCAAGGTCTGGAAAAAAATTTCTTCTTGGTGTGGCCCAAACAAACCTGATCCATTCCATCCCAATATCGCTCAGATATTAGAGTTTCTCCAAAAAGGTCTGGAGCTAGGTCTCTCACCTAGCACCTTAAAAGTGCAAGTGTCGGCTCTAAATTCCTTCTTTGATCAGGATTTAGCAGGCCACCGATGCGTTAAACGTTTTATAATTTCCACAGCTAGATTTCGTCCCAGGTTTCAGGTCCAAACCCCTCCTTGGGATCTGAACCTCATACTAAATAGTCTAACCAGGGACCCCTTTGAGCCTTTACCAGCCATTAGTCTTAAAATCCTGACCTCAAGACGGTCTTCCTAGTGGCAATCACCACCACTAGGCGTGTAGGAGAGCTGCAGGCCTTGTCAATACAAGAACCATACTTAACAATAACCATGGATAGCATAATCCTTAAGCTGGACCCTGCCTTTATGCCGAAAGTGGTCTCAAACTTTCACAAAGATCAGGATATTGTCTTACCCTCATTCTGTCCAGATCCCTCTAATCTGAAAGAAGAAACCTTTCACACCCTGGATGTCCGCAGGGTGGTGCTCTTCTACCTCCAACAGACCGAGGGTTGGAGGATAGACCAAAACCTTTTCGTCCAGTGGTCAGGGCGAAATAAAGGCAAAAAAGCGGCTAAAAATACAATCGCTAGCTGGATCAAGCAGGCCATCTGTCTTGCATACTCAACCCGGGGAATGACTCCCCGGCATCACTGAAAGCCCACTCCACCCGTTCAGTCTCTACGTCCTGGACAGAGAGGGGCAACGCATCAATGGAGCTGCATGGTCATCAGTCCATACATTCACCAGGCATTACAGGCTAAATTTCAATAGGGATCTATCGTTTGGCAGACGTGTTCTGCAGGCTGTTGTCCCTCCCTAGAGAAATTAGCTGTTGGTATATCTCCGATCCTGCTGTCGTGGAAGGTGACTAGAGAAAATAGAATTATTTCTTACCGATAATTCGGTTTCTAGGAACCTTCCACGACAGCACTAATTTCCCTCCCTATCTGATATTTTATTGGATGATTCCTGCACTTAAGTGGTAACTATACATGCTACTCTCTTGATTTCCTGTCCCCTATTAGGGCAAGGAGACATCCTCCGATCCTGCTGTCATGGAAGGTTCCTAGAAACCGAATTATCGGTAAGAAATAATTCTATTTTCGTTTTCTTTCAGGTTCATCCTTTGTTCTGTAGACTCATTTGTATCAATCTACTATATAATTGTCTAAGGGTCACTTCCATCTGTCTGTCTGTCTGCCTTTCTGTCTGTCTTTCTGTCTGTCTGTCACAGATATTCATTTGTCACGGCCTCTGTCTGCCATGGAAATCCAAGTAGCTGATTGATCGTGGCAAAACGCCCACAGCCATGGCCAAGACCAATCAGCGATGGCCATAGTCTGGCAGCGAAATGGCCGCTGCTTTAGTGCCCTGCAGTCAGTGCTGAGTGCTCACACAGAGTTAATGGACCACGGTGTAATGCACTCCGTTAACGCAGCTATATATAGTGTATGCATGCAGCATCAATAGAAAAACGATCTAATGTTACAAATAATAATAATAAAAAAATAATAAATAAAAAAATAAAAATAATTAAAAAAAAGGTTATTCTCACCCTCCGACGCCACCTGCTGTCCTCGGCAGTGCAAGCGGCAGGTTCCGGTGCCAAGGATGCTATGCGAGAAGGACCTGCCATGACATCACGGTCATGTGACCGCAATGTCATCACAGGTCCTGCGCTCATACCATCCCTGGGACCGGAAGCTGCTGCGTGCACCGCACACTGGTGCCAGGACTTCAAGGGGCCTTCGGAAGGTGAATATATATTTATTTTTTATTTTAAGTCTTTTTTAACCACGCATATAGTGCCCACATTGCTATATACTACGTGGGCTGTGTTACATACTGCGTGGGCTCTGTTATATACTACATATCTGTGCTATATACGATGTAGCTTAGCAATATACAACATGACTGTGCAATATACAATGTGACTGGCCAATATACTACGTGACTGTGCAATATACTACGTGCTCTGTGCTATATACTACGTAGCTGTGCAATATACTATGCGGCTGTGTCGGTTCTGTTATATACTACGTCGACTGTGCAATATACTACGTGGCTCTGCTATATACTACGTGGCAGTGCAATAAACTATGACATACAACATGGCTATGTTATATACTACGTGGCTCTGCTATATACTACATGGCTGACCAATACACTACGTGTAATACACTACGTAGCTGTGTAGCTGTGCAATACACTACGTGACTATGTTATATACTATGTGGCTGTGTAATATACTACGCAGCTCTGCTATACAGTTATATGAAAAAGTTTGAGCACCCCTATTAATCTTAAGCTTAATGTTTTATAAAAATTGTTTTTTTTGCAACAGCTATTTCAGTTTCATATATCTAATAACTGTTGGACACAGTAATGTGTCTGCCTTGTAATGAGGTTTATTGTACTAACAGAAAATGTGCAATTTGCATTCAAACAAAATTTGACAGGTGCATAAGTATGGGCACCCTTATCATTTTCTTGTTTTTAGTACTCCAACCTACTTTTTACTGACTTACTAAAGCACTTGTTTTGGTTTTCTAACCTCATTGAGCTTTGAACTTCATTGCCAGGTGTATGCAATCATGAGAAAAGCTACTTAAAGTGGCCACTTGCAAGTTGTTCTCCAGTTTGAATTTCCTCTGAAGAGTGGCATCATGGGCTCCTCAAAACAACTGTCTAATGATCTGAAAACAAAGATTATTCAACATATGCTATTAAACAGGAGAACCACGAGTCAATAGTTAATAGTATAGACACGTTAGTAGTGCTAATAAGGTCGCCATATACAGGTCCTTCTCAATAAATTAGCATATAGTGTTAAATTTCATTATTTACCATAATGTAATGATTACAATTAAACTTTCATATATTATAGATTCATTATCCACCAACTGAAATTTGTCAGGTCTTTTATTGTTTAAATACTGATGATTTTGGCATACAACTCCTGATAACCCCAAAAACCTGTCTCAATAAATTAGCATATCAAGAAAAGGTTCTCTAAACCAGGGGTCCCCAACTCCAGTCCTCAGGGCCCACCAACAGGTCATGTTTTCAGGATTTCCTTTGCATTGCACAGGTGATGCAATTATTACCTGGGCAAGACTAAGGAAATCCTGAAAACATGACATGTTGGTGGGCCTTGAGGACTGGAGTTGGGGACCCCTGCTCTAAACGACCTATTACCCTAATCTTCTGAATCAACTAATTAACTCTAAACACATGCAAAAGATACCTGAGGCTTTTATAAACTCCCTGCCTGGTTCATTACTCAAAACCCCCATCATGGGTAAAGGTACCTTCACACATAACGATATTGTTAACGATATCGTTGCTATTTGTGATGTAGCAACGATATCGTTAATGAAATCGTTCTGTGTGACAGCGACCAACGATCAGGCCCCTGCTGGGAGATCGTTGGTCGCTGAACAAAGTCCAGAACTTTATTTCGTCGCTGGACTCCCTGGAGACATCGCTGGATCGGCGCGTGTGACACCGATCCAGCGATGTCTTCACTGGTAACCAGGGTAAACATCGGGTAACTAAGCGCAGGGCCGCGCTTAGTAACCCGATGTTTACCCTGGTTACCATGCTAAAAGTAAAAAAAAACAAACACTAGATACTTACCTACCGCTGTCTGTCCTCCAGCGCTATGCTCTGCTCTCCTCCTGCACTGGCTGTGAGCCGGAAAGCAGAGCGGTGACGTCACCGCTCTGTTTTCCGGCTCCCAGCCAGTACAGGAGGAGAGCAGAGAAGCAGAGCACAGCGCTGGAGGACAGACAGCGGTAGGTAAGTATCTAGTGTTTGTTTTTTTTTACTTTTAGCATGGTAACCAGGGTAAACATCGGGTTACTAAGCGCGGCCCTGCGCTTAGTTACCCGATGTTTACCCTGGTTACCGGCATCGTTGGTCGCTGGAGAGCGGTCTGTGTGACAGCTCTCCAGCGACCAAACAGCGACGCTGCAGCGATCCGAATCGTTGTCGGTATCGCTGCAGCGTCGCTTAATGTGAAGGGGCCTTAAGACTAGCGACCTGACAGATGTCAAGAAGGCCATCATTGACACCCTCAAGCAAGAGGGTAAGACCCAGAAAGAAATTTCTCAACAAATAGGCTGTTCCCAGAGTGCTGTATCAAGGCACCTCAATGGTAAGACGAGAAGAGGAGACCGGACCCTGAGGAAGATTGTGGAGAAGGACCGATTCCAGACCTTGGGGAACCTGAGGAAGCAGTGGACTGAGTCTGGTGTGGAAACATCCAGAGCCACCGTGCACAGGCGTGTGCAGGAAATGGGCTACAGGTGCCGCATTCCCCAGGTAAAGCCACTTTTGAACCATAAACAGCGGCAGAAGCGCCTGACCTGGGCTACAGAGAAGCAGCACTGGACTGTTGCTAAGTGGTCCCAAGTACTTTTTTCTGATGAAAGCAAATTTTGCATGTCATTCGGAAATCAAGGTGCCAGAGTCTGGAGGAAGACTGGGGAGAAGGAAATGCCAAAATGCCTGAAGTCCAGTGTCAAGTACCCACAGTCAGTGATGGTGTGGGGTGCCATGTCAGCTGCTGGTGTTGGTCCACTGTGTTTCATCAAGGGCAGGGTCAATGCAGCTAGCTATCAGGAGATTTTGGAGCACTTCATGCTTCCATCGGCTGAAATGCTTTATGGAGATGAAGATTTCATTTTTTAGCACGACCTGGCACCTGCTCACAGTGCCAAAACCACTGGTAAATGGTTTACTGACCATGGTATTACTGTGCTCAATAGGCCTGCCAACTCTCCTGACCTGAACCCCATAGAGAATCTGTGGGATATTGTGAAGAGAAAGTTGAGAGATGCAAGACCCAACACTCTGGATGAGCTTAAGGCCGCTATTGAAGCATCCTGGGCCTCCATAACATCTCAGCAGTGTCACAGGCTGATTGCCTCCATGCCACGCCGCATTGAAGCAGTCATTTCTGCCAAAGGATTCCCGACCAAGTATTGAGTGCATAACTGAACATTATTATTTGATGTTTTTTTTGTTTGTTATTAAAAAACACTTTTATTTGATTGGATGGGTGAAATATGCTAATTTATTGAGACAGGTTTTTGGGGTTATCAGGAGTTGTATGCCAAAATCATCAGTATTTAAACAATAAAAGACCTGACAAATTTCAGTTGGTGGATAATGGATCTATAATATATGAAAGTTTAATTGTAATCATTACATTATGGTAAATAATGAAATTTAACACTATATGCAAATTTTTTGAGAAGGACCTGTACCTGTGTACAAAAAAGTGCAACAAGTGAAGTAAAAGGGAGATTAATTACCCATATGTACTGCAAGTCCCATCTGGATCCTGGTCAAGTACCTCAACACGCGTTTCACGTGCAATTATTACCGCTTCCTCAGGGGGCGAACTTATTAGCACTACTAACGTGTCTATACTATTAAGTTGTACCGCTATACACCGGAGATACCAACATTAATATGTCATCAGCACGTTTGCTGTGTATTTACTAACATCTGCAATATTTGTTATTTTTTACTGTCCCGGACTGTGTTTTTGGGTCATCGGTTGTATCCATGGATGTAGTCACAATCTTTTAAATTGTCTATTATATACTACATGGTAACACTATGTACGTTCTATGTGAAAATTAGATTACATGAATTTTCAATAAACTATATGTGCTTGTTATCTTTTTTGGCTATTTTTGACTCGTGGTTCTCCTGTTTCATAGCATTGATAGTTGAGTCGCCATTTTTATGATTTAATTTGTAACTGATGTTTATTTATGATTATTCAACATAGTTGTTCAGGGGAAGGATACAAAAAGCTGTCTCAGAGATTTAACCTGTCAATTTTCACTGTGAGGAACATAGTAAGGAAATGGAAGAACATAGGTACAGTTCTTGTTAAGGCCAGAAGTGGCAGGCCAAGAAAAACATCAGAATGGCAGAGAAGAAGAATGGTGAGATCAGTCAAGGACAATCCTCAGACCACCTCCAGAGAGCTGCAACATCTACTTGCTGCAGATGGTGTCACTGTGCATCGGTTAACTATACAACGCACTTTGCACAAGGAGAAGCTGTATGGGAGAGTGATGCGAAAGAAGCCGTTTCTGCAAGCACGCCACAAACAGAGTCGGCTGAGGTATGCAAAAGCACATTTGGAGAAGCCATTTTCTTTTTGGAAGAAGGTCCTGTGGACTGATGAAACCAAGATTGAGTTGTTTGGTCATACAAAAAGGCATTATGCATGGCGGCCAAAAAACACAGCATTCCAATAAAAACACTTGCTACCCACAGTAAAATTTGGTGGAGGTTCCATCATGCTTTGGGGCTGTGTGGCCAATGCCGGCACCGGGAATCTTGTTAAAGTTGAGGGACGCATGGATTCCTCTCAGTATCAGCAGATTCTTGACAATAATGTTCATGAATCAGTGACAAAGTTGAAGTTACGCAGGGGATGGATCTTTCAGCAAGACAATGATCCAAAACACCACTCCAAATCTACTCAGGCATTCATGCAGAGGAACAATTACACTTTTCTGGAATGGCGATCCCAATCCCCAGACCTGAATATCATTGAACATCTGTGGGATCATTTGAAGAGGGCTGTCCATGCTCGGCGACCATCAAACTTAACTGAACTGGAATTGTTTGGTAAAGAGGAATGGTCAAAAATACCTTCATCCAGGATCCAGGAACTCATTAAAAGCTACAGGAAGCGACTAAAGGCTGTTATTTTTGCAAAAGGAGGATCTACTAAATATTAATGTCACTTTTCTGGTGGGGTGCCCATACTTATGTACCTGTCAAATTTTGTTTGAATGCAGATTGCACATTTTCTGTCAGTACAATAAACCTTTCAAGGCAGAAACATTACTGTGTCCAACAGTTATTAGATATATGAAACTGAAATAGCTGTTGCAAAAAACCCAATTTTTATAAAACATTAAGCTTAAGATTATTAGGGGTGCCCAAACTTTTTCATATAACTGTATACTATATATGCTGTGTTACATACTACGTAGCTCTGTTATATACTACGTTGTTTGTGTTATATACTGAGTCACTATGCAATATAGTATGTAGCCTGTGCTATATACTACCTACATATTCTAGAATACCCGATACATTAGAATCGGGCCAGAATCAATCTAGTGATGAATAATTGTGCAAATTTTGGTGGTTGTCCTATGTCTGGGTGAAGTGTTCCAGTGCGGTGGTAGATCTGGCCGTGAATTTTAAAACAATATGGTCCGAATCCAGGGGGTGGTGCAATGTTAGCACCAAATGAAGCAAAGGCATGAGAACTGTTGATGCTTCTGATATTTTCCATAAAATTTCTACTGTGTTGATGCGTTCCTTTCATCAACTGCTCAAATAGATCTGAGTAGTGAGGTCTCGGTAGCATAACTTTTCCTTTTTGGCAGCACTGAGTGAACTGATTGTCAGATGGTTTTTCATCAATGAAATTCTGAGAGTCGCATTTAGAGCAAACTGCATTCACATTCCCACAGTAGTGTTCACTAATTGTACTTTCATTGTCTGTTACGTAATGTGCAAGATGTTGAATATTGTCCTGAGCTTGCCTTAGTTGGTAGAGCATTCATTTTTATGAATTTGGTGATCATGTTGTTCCTGTCGTATGACAGTTTGTTGTGGTGTCTCCTGTTGGCAACGTTGTCTGTGAGATTTCACATCCTGGGCTTGTCTGGCGACAGTTTGTTGTGATGTCTCCTGTTCCCGACATTGTATGTGAGATTCCACATCCTGGGCCTGTATGGCGGCAGTTTGATGTAATGTCTCTTGTTCCCAATGTTGTCTGTGAGATTCCACATCCTGGGCTTGTCTGGCGGCAGTTTGTTGTGATGTCTCCTGTTCCCAATGTTGTCTGTGAGATTCCACATCCTGGGCTGGTCTGGCGGCAGTTTGTTGTGATGTCTCCTGTTGGCAATGTTGTCTGTGAGATTCCACATCCTGGACTTGTCTGGCGGCAGTTTGTTGTGATGTCTCCTGTTCCCAACGTTGTCTGTGAGATTCCATATCCTGGGCTTGTCTGGCAGCAGTTTGTTGTGATGTCTCCTGTTCCCGACATTGTCTGTGAGATTCCGCATCCTTGGCTCGTCTAGCGGCGATTTGTTGAAGTGTCTGCTGCTCTCGACGTTGTCATTGTCTTGCTGCTGCTGCTTTTCTGTCATCCTCATTGGCATATTTTCGCTTACAACCCATTCTAAGACAGAAAGCGTAAATTGTGACAGCGTACAGTAAAGACGTATCTGATCAGTGCGCTGTGGCTGACAGAAGGGGTTCATTAAACGTGACTGAACTACGTGGCACTATGACTGCCAAAAAGTGTTCATTAAACGTGACTGAACTACGTGGCACTATGACTGACAGAAAATGTTCATTAAACGTGACTGAACTACATGGCACTATGACTGACTGAAAATGTTCATTAAACATGACTGAACTACGTGGCACTATGACTGACAGAAAATGTTCATTAAACGTGACTGAACTACGTGGCACTATGGCTGACAGAAAGTGTTCATTAAACGTGACTGAACTACTTGGCACTATGACTGACAGAAAGTGTTCATTAAACATGTCTGAACTACGTGGCACTATGACTGACAAAGTGTTCAATAAACGTGACTGAACAACGTGGCACTGTGATTGACAGAAAATGTTCATTAATCGTAACTGAACTATTACTCAATGTGACTGACAGAAAGTGTTCATTAAATTTGACTGAACTACGTAGCACCGTGACTGACCTGACAGAACTTATTCAGTGAATTTCAGTGAACTACATCTCGTTGTGAGTGGGGGTTAAATTGCACGTTAATATCGGTGATTGGTCATGGCCAGCAATCAGAAAAGCTTGGTTCAAATCCCGCACCAAGTCGCGGCCGGACTGGGCCTGTCCCACCCCCGGCCACGAATTGGCATGTGATTTAAATCACGCTTTGCTGATTGGTTGCCGCCGGCATGCCGTGACCAATCAGAGACAGGCCCAGTCCGGCCTGAAGCATGGTTTAAATCCCACGCCTATTCATGGCCGGATTACGCTTGTAGCTGATCAGCAACAGGCGCAGTCCAGCCGAGAAATGGCACGGGATTTAAATCCCACTTCGTTGATTGGTGGCGCCCAGCTGGCGTGACCAATCAGCGATATTGGAGCGGGATTTAAATAATACCGCTTTGCTGATTGGTTGCGCAGGCTGTTCGTGACCAATCAGCGACATTAGAAAACCACATAGAAGAGACATGTTGTAAAGGAGATCAAAAGGACTAAATGGTAAGCAAAAATATCAAAAAGTTTTATTGCACAACATGATAAGCAAACAACACCTTTGAAAACAATTTTTTCTATGTGGTTTTCTGGTGACTTTATCCATGTTGAGGGGGATTCGGGACATTTTTGTTTATAGGTTATATGTTAGGTGGTGCCCTCCATTTCTTATGTTGAAATCAGCGACATTGCCGCGGGATTTAAATTCCGCTTCGCTGATTAGTCGCACCCAGCCGGCGCTGGGCGCGACCAATCAGCAAACCGGGATTTAAATCCTGTGCCAAAGTTGGCTGGGCGCGCCATATCAGCGAACCGTGATTTAAATCCCGCCGCAATGTCGCCGATTAGTAGCGCCGGTGGGCCCAAGCATTCAGCAAACCCGGCTGGGCGCGAGCGATCAGCAACTTGGGATTTAAAACCCACGGTAATGTCGCTGATTGGTCGCGCCAGCTGGGCACTACCAATTAGCGAAGCGGGATTTAAATCCTGCACCAATGTCGCTGATTGGTCGTGCATGCCGGCTGGGCATGACCAATCAGCAATGCAGGATTTCGTGACCAATCAGCGCCCAATTAGTGAAGTGGGATTTAAATCCTGCGCCAATGCCGCTGATTGGTCGCACAAGCTGGCTGGGCGTGATCAATCAGCAAAGCGGAATTTAAATCCCGCGCCAATGTCGTTGGTTGCGCTGCCTGGGAGCAAGCAATCAGCGAGTTTAAATCCCATGCCAATCAACGGAGCATCAGTGCTGGATCAGGGGTAGCGAAGAGGCCAGGACCACCGGAAAACAGTGCTGGATCAGGGGGCGCGCCCAATCAGTAAAGCAGGATTTAAAACCCGGACGAACTCAGTCGAGGGGTTCAAGAGAGGCCTGGATGTCTTCCTGGAGCAGAACAATATTGTATCATACAATTATTAGGTTCTGTAGAAGGACGTAAATCTGGGGATTTATTATGATGGAATATAGGCTGAACTGGATGGACAAATGTCTTTTTTCGGCCTTACTAACTATGTTACTATGTTACTATAATGTTGCGGATTGGGCACAACCAATCAGCGAAGCGGGATTTAAATCCCGCGGCAATGTTGCTGGTTGGTCGCGCTGGCTGGGCACTACCAATCAGCGAAGCGGGATATAAATCCCGTGCCAATCAGTGGAGCATCAGTGCTGGATCAGGGATAGCGAAGAGGCCAGGACCACCGAAGCATTAGTGCTGGATAAGGGGGTGCTCCCAATCAGCAAAGCAGGATTAAAATCCTTCGCCAATGTCGCTGATTGGTCGTGCATGCCGGCTGGGCATGACCAATCAGCAATGCAGGATTTCGTGACCAATCAGCGCCCAATTAGTGAAGTGGGATTTAAATCCTGCGCCAATGCCGCTGATTGGTCGCACAAGCTGGCTGGGCGTGATCAATCAGCAAAGCGGAATTTAAATCCTGCGCCAATGTCGTTGGTTGCGCTGCCTGGGAGCAAGCAATCAGCGAGTTTAAATCCCATGCCAATCAACGGAGCATCAGTGCTGGATCAGGGGTAGCGAAGAGGCCAGGACCACCGGAAAACAGTGCTGGATCAGGGGGTGCTGGCTGGGCACTACCAATCAACGAAGCGGGATATAAATCCCGTGCCAATCAGTGGAGCATCAGTGCTGGATCAGGGATAGCGAAGAGGCCAGTACCACCGGAGCATTAGTGCTGGATAAGGGGGTGCTCCCAATCAGCAAAGCAGGATTTAAATCCTGCGCCAATGTCGCTGATTGGTCACGCGTGTCGGCTGGGCACGACCAATCAGCAAAGCGGGATTTAAATCCCGCGACAATGTCGCTGATTGGGCACGACCAATCAGCGAAGCGGGATTTAAATCCCGCGCCAATGTCACTGATTGGTCACATGTGCCAGCTTAGCGCGACCAATCAGCGAAGTGGGATTTAAATCCCGTGCCAATGTTGCTGATTGATCACGCGCAACGGCTAGGCGCGAGCAATCAGTGAAGCGGGATTTATATCCCGCACCAATGTCGCTGATTGGGCGGGACCAATCAGCAAAGCGGGATTTAAATCCCGCGGCAATGTCGCTGATTGGTCACGCTGGCTGGGCACGACCAATCAGCGAAGTGGGATTTAAATCCCGCGACAATGTCGCTGATTGGGCACGACCAATCAGCGAAGCGGGATTTAAATCCCGCGCCAATGTCACTGATTGGTCACATGTGCCAGCTTAGCGCGACCAATCAGCGAAGTGGGATTTAAATCCCGTGCCAATGTTGCTGATTGATCACGCGCAACGGCTAGGCGCGAGCAATCAGTGAAGCGGGATTTATATCCCGCACCAATGTCGCTGATTGGGCGGGACCAATCAGCGAAGCGGGATTTAAATCCCGCGGCAATGTCGCTGATTAGTCATGCCGGATATGCGCAAGCAATCACTGAAGCGGGATTTAATTTCTGTGCCAATAAGCGAAGCATCAATGCTGGATCAGAGGGCGCGCCCCATTAGTGAAGCAGGATTTAAATCCCGTGGCAATGTCGCTGATTGGTCGCGCCGGTTGGGCACTACCAATCAGCAAAGCCGGATGTAAATCCCACGCCAATGTCGATGATTGGTCACGCCCAGCTGGCATGCCTGACCAATCAGCAAAGCGGGATTTAAATCCTGCGGCAATGTCGCTGATTGGTCGCGCTGGCTGGGCGCGACCAAACAGCGAAGCGGGATTTAAATCCCACGCCAATGTCGCTGATTGGTCGTGCGCGCCGGCTGGGCGCAAGCGATTAGCGAATCAGGATTTAAATCCCGCACCAATCAGCGGAGCATCAGTGCGGTATCAGGGGTAGCAAAGAGGCCAGGACCACCGGAGCATCAGTGCTGGATCAGGGGGAGCGCCCAGTCAGCGAAGCAGGAATTAAAACCCGCGCCAATGTCGCTGATTGGGCATGACCGATCAGCGAAGCGGGTTTAAAATCCTACAGCAATGTTGCTGATTGGTCGCGCCGGCTGGGCACAACCAATCAGCGAATCAGGATTTAAATCCCACGCCAATGTCGCTGATTGGTCGCACCGGCTAGGCGCAAGCAATCAGCGAAGTGGGATTTAAATCCCGCACCAATCAGCGGAGCATCAGTGCTGGATCAGGGGTATCGAAGAGGCTAGGACCACCGGAGCATCAGTGCTGGATCAGGGGGCGCTCCCAATCAGCAAAGCGGGATTTAAATCCTGCGCCAATGTCGCTGATTGGGCCCAACCAATCAGCAAAATGGGGTTTAAATCCCGCGGTAATGTCGCTGATTGGTCACACCAGCTGTGCGCGAGCGATCAGCAAATCGGGATTTAAATCCCACGCCAATCAGCGAAGCATCAGTGCTGTATCATTGGTTGCGAAGAGGCCAGGACCACCGGAGCATCATAGTTACATAGTTACATAGTTATTAAGGTTGAAGGAAGACTATAAGTCCATCTAGTTCAACCCATAGCCTAACCTAACATGCCCTAACATGTTGATCCAGAGGAAGGCAAAAAAAACCCATGTGGCAAAGAGTAAGCTCCACCTTGGGGAAAAAAATTCCTTCCCGACTCCACATACAGCAATCAGACTAGTTCCCTGGATCAACTCCCTATCAAGGAATCTAGTGTATATACCCTGTAACATTATACTTTTACAGAAAGGTATCCAGTCCCCTCTTAAATTTATGTAATGAATCACTCATTACAACATCATACGGCAGAGAGTTCCATAGTCTTATTGCTCTTACAGTAAAGAATCCACGTCTGTTATTATGCTTAAACCTTTTTTCCTCCAAACGCAGAGGATGCCCCCTAGTCCCGGTTTCAGGTCTATGATTAAAAAGATCATCAGAAAGGTCCTTGTACTGTCCCCTCATATATTTATACATTAACATAAGATCACCCCTTAGTCTTCGTTTTTCCAAACTAAATAGCCCCAAGTGTAATAACCTATCTTGGTATTGCAGACCCCCCAGTCCTCTAGTAACCTTGGTCGCTCTTCTCTGCACCCGCTCTAGTTCAGCTATGTCTTTCTTATATACCGGAGACCAGAACTGTGCACAGTATTCTAAGTGTGGTCGAACTAGTGACTTGTATAGAGGTAAAATTATGTTCTCCTCATGAGCATCTATGCCTCTTTTAATGCATCCCATTATTTTATTTGCCTTTGTAGCAGCTGCCTGACACTGGCCACTGAATATCAGTTTGTCATCCACCCATACACCCAGGTCTTTTACATTGACGGTTTTGCCCAGAGTTTTAGAATTAAGCACATAATTATACATCTTATTTCTTCTACCCAAGTGCATGACCTTACATTTATCCCCATGAAAGCTCATTTGCCATTTATTAGCCCAAGCTTCTAGTTTACATAAATCATCCTGTAATATAAAATTGTCCTCCTATGTATTGATTACCCTGCAGAGTTTAGTGTCATCTGCAAATATTTAAATTCTACTCTGAATGCCCCCTACAAGGTCATTAATAAATATGTTAAAAAGAAGAGGGCCCAATACTGACCCCTGTGGTACCCCACTGCTAACCGCTACCCAGTCCGAGTGTGCTCCATTAATAACCACCCTTTGTTTCCTATCCCTGAGCCAGCTCTCAACCCACTTGCACATATTTTCCCCTATCCCCGTTATTCTCATTTTATGTATAAACCTTTTGTATGGCACCGTATCAAAAGCTTTTGAAAAGTCCATATACACTACATCCACTGGGTTCCCTTGGTCCAATCCGGAACTTACCTCTTCATAGAAACTGATCAAATTAGTCTGACATGAATGGTCCCTAGTAAACCCGTGCTGATACTGGGTCATGAGGTTATTCCTCTTCAGATACTCCAGTATAGCATCCCTTAGAATGCCCTCCAGGATTTTACCCACAGTAGAGGTTAAGCTTACTGGCCTATAATTTCCGAGTTCAGTTTTTGTCCCCTTTTTGAATATTGGCACCACATTTGCTATACGCCAGTCCTGTGGTACAGACCCTGTTATTATGGAGTCTTTAAAGATTAAAAATAATGGTCTATCGATGACTGTACTTAATTCCTGCAGTACTCGAGGGTGTATCCCATCCGGGCCCAGAGATTTGTCAATTTTAGTGATTTTTAGACGCTGCCGCACTTCCTGCTGGGTTAAGCAGGTGACATTTAATGGGGAATTTTTATCACTAGTCATTTTGTCTGCCATTGGATTTTCTTGTGTAAATACTGATGAAAAAAAGTCATTTAGCATATTGGCTTTTTCCTCATCCTCATCCACCATTTCACCCAGACTATTTTTAAGGGGGCCAACACTATCATTTTTTAGTTTCTTACTATTTATGTAGTTAAAGAATATTTTAGGATTATTTTTACACTCTCTGGTAGGGTTGAGCGAAATGGGTCGAAATTGTTCAAAAGTCGCCGACTTTTGGCAAGGTCGGGTTTCATGAAACCCGACCCGACCCCAGTGGGGGGTCGGCCATGAAGTCGGCGATCTTTTGAATCTGGAATCGGAATTCCGATCCCGATTCCCGATATGTTTAAGATATCGGGAATTGGTATCGGAATTCAGATTAAAGTGTAAAATATAGAATTAAAATAAAAAATATTGCAATACTTACCCTCTGACGCGCCCTGGTACTAACCGGCAGCCTTCCTCCTTCGAATCCGCGCTTCTAGGACCTTGCCGTGACGTCGCGGTGACGTCGCGGCTTGTGATTGGCCGCGCGGCCGCCCATGTGACCGCTCGCGCGGCCAATCACAAGCCGCGACGTCACGAAAGGTCCTGGAAGGGCTGATTCTTAGGAAGGAAGGCTGTCGGAAGGAAGCAGGGCGCTTCCGAGGGTGAGTATATACCTAATAGGAAGTGAAGGTCGCTCAACCCTACTCTCTGGTAATGAGTCTCTCTGTCTCAATCTTTGCTGCCTTGATTTGCTTTTTACAGCATTTATTTAATTTTTTGTATTTATTTAATGCCTCCTCACTACCTACTTCCTTTAATTCTCTAAATGCTTTCTTTTTGTCACTTATTGCGCCCCTTACAGCTCTATTTAGCCATATTGGTTTCCTCCTATTCCTAGTATGTTTATTCCCATACGGTATATACTGTGTACAGGTCCTATCCAGGATGCTAATAAATGTCTCCCATTTTCTTTGTGCATTTTTGTGTCTCAGGATATCGTCCCAGTTAATTGCACCAAGATCCTCTCTCATCCGTTGGAAATTTGCCCTCCTGAAGTTTAGTGTCCTTGTAACCCCTCTATTACACATCTTTTTAAAGGATACATGAAAACTTATTATTTTGTGATCGCTATTACCCAAGTGACCCCCAACCCTTATATTTGATATGCGGTCTGGCCTGTTGGTTAATATTAGGTCTAGCAGTGCCCCCCTTCTTGTTGGGTCCTGAACCAGTTGTGAAAGGTAATTGTCTCTCATAGTTGTCAAAAACCGATTACCTTTGCTGGAACTGCAGGTTTCTGTTCCCCAATCTATTTCAGGGTAGTTGAAGTCCCCCATAATAATGACTTCTCCTTGAGTCGCAGCTTCATCTATTTGCTTTACGAGGATATTCTCCATTGCTTCAATTATTTTTGGAGATTTATAAAAAACCCTATCAGTAATTTATTATTTTTTCCCCCTCCCCTTATCTCCACCCACAGGGATTCTACATTTTCATTAAATTCACCTATATTATCACGCAGGATGAGTTTTAAGGACGATTTTACATATAGACACACCCCACCCCCTCGCTTATCTGTACGGTCATTTCTGAACAGGCTATAGCCCTGCAAGTTAACAGCCCAGTCATGGCTCTCATCCAGCCATGTCTCAGATATCCCCACCATGTCATAATTATGCTCCAACAACATTAGTTCTAATTCGTCCATTTTGTTGGCGAGGCTTCTGGCATTAGTATACATACATTTTATGTATCTCTCTGCACCTCTATTCTTTCTTAAATTATTAACTGTTCTAACCCCACCCCCCGTGCCACCGCCACCCCCAACTTCCTTATTTGTGCCCAGGTCTCTATCTGCACTATCTTCCCCTCCTATAATATGAATACCCTCCCCCCCAATTCCTAGTTTAAACACTCCTCCAACCTTCTAGCCATTTTCTCCCCTAGCACAGCTGCACCTTCCCCATTGAGGTGCAGCCCATCCCTAGCGTAGAGCCTGTAGCCAACTGAGAAGTCGGCCCAGTTCTGCAGGAACCCAAACCCCTCCTTCCTACACCAATTCTTGAGCCACTTATTAACCTCCCTAATCTCCCGTTGCCTCTCTGGCATGGCACGTGGTACAGGCAGTTTTTCGGAAAATACCACGTTGGAGGTCCTTGCTTTCAGCTTGCGGCCTAATTCCCTGAAATCATCTTTAAGGACCTTCCACCTACCTCTAACTTTGTCATTTGTGCCAATGTGCACCATGACCGCTGGGTCCTCACCAGCCCTTCCCAGTAATCTGTCCACCCGATCAGCGATGTGTCGGACTCGAGTGCTAGGAAGGCAGCACACCGTTCGACGATCCCTGTCTTTGTGACAGATTGCCCTATCTGTTCCCCTAATAATTGAGTCGCCCACTACCAGCACCTGTCTGGCCTGCCCTGCTCTCCTATTTCCCTCCTTACTGGAGCAGTCACTCCTCCGGCTTTCAGAGGACATGCCTGGCTGCATCAGTGTTACCCCTGTACTGGCACCCCCCTCATCTGCCAACTTAGCAAACTTATTGGGGTGTTCCAGATCAGGACTAGCCTCCCTGGCACTCTTCCCTCTACCCCGCTTCCTAACTGTCACCCATCAGTGCTGGATCAGGGGGCGCTCCCAATCAGCGAAGCAGGATTTTAATCCTGCGCCAATGTCGCTGATTGGGCGCGACCAATCAGCGAAGCGGGAATTAAATCCCTCCGTAATGTCGCTGATTGGTCACGCCGGCTGGGCACTACCAATCAGCGAAGCGGGATTTAAATCCCACGCCAATGCCGCTGATTGGTCACGCGCGCCGGCTGGGCACAATCAATCAGTGAAGCGGAATTTAAATCCCACACCAATGTCACTGATTGGTTGCGCTGGCTGGGAGCGATCGATCAGCATGTTGGGATTTAAATCCCATGCCAATTATCGGAGCATCAGTGCTGGATCAGGGGTAGCGAAGAGTTCAGGACCACCAGAGCATCAGTGCTGGATCAGGGGGCGCGCCCAATCAGCGAAACGGGATTTAAAACCCGCGACAATGTTGCTGATTGGGCACGACCAATCAGCGAAGTCGGATTTAAATCCCGCGGCAATGTTGCTGGTTGGTCGCGCTGGCTGGGCACTACCAATCAGCAAAGCGGGATTTATATCCCGCGCCAATGTCACTGATTGGTCGTGCGCGTCGGCTGAACGTGACCAATGTTGCTGATTGGTCGCGCCGGCTGGGTGCGAGCGATCAGCGAATCAGGATTTAAATCCCGCACCAATCAGTGGAGCATCAGTGCGGTATCAGGGGTAGCGAAGAGGCTAGGACCACAGGAGCATCAGTGCTGGATCAGGGGGCGCGCCCAGTCAGCGAATCAGGATTTAAAACCCACGCCAATGTCGCTGATTGGTTGCGCTGGCTGGGAGCGAGTGATCAGCGAGTCAGGATTTAAATCCCATGCCAGTCAGCAGAGCATCATTGCTGTATCAGGGGTAGCGAAGAGTCCAGGACCACCGGAGCATCAGTGCTGGATCAGGGGGCGCGCCCAATCAGCAAAGCGGGATTTAAAACCCACGCAAATGTCGCTGATTGGGCACGACCAATCAGCAAAGCGGGATTTAAATCCCGTGGCAATGTCACTGTTTGGTCGCGCCGGCTGGGCACTACCAATCAGCAGAGCGGGATTTAAATCCCGCACCAATCAGTGGAGCATCAGTGCTGGATCAGGGGTAGCGAAGAGGCCAGGACCACCAGAGCATTAGTGCTGGATAAGGGGGCGCTCCCAATCAGCGAAGCGGGATTTAAATCCTGCGCCAATGTCACTGATTGGTCACCCGTGCTGGTTGGGCACGACCAATCAGCGAAACGGGATTTAAATCCCATGGAAATGTCACTGATTGGTCACGCCCAGCCAGCGTGACCAATCAGCGAAGCGGGATTTAAATCCCGTGCCAATGTCGCTGATTGGTCATGCACATCGACTGGACATGACCAATGTTGCTGATTGGTCGCGCCGGCTGGGTGCAAGCAATCAGCGAATCAGGATTTAAATCCCACACCAATCAGCGGAGTATCAGTGCGGCATCAGGGGTAGCGAAGAGGCCAGGACCACCGGAGCATCAGTGCTGGATAAGTGGGGGGCGCCCAATCAGCAAAGCAGGATTTAAATCCTGCGCCAATGTCGCTGATTGGTCGCATGCGCCGGCTGGGCGCGACCAATCAGCGCAGCTGGATTTAAATCCTGTGGAAATGTCGCTGATTGGTCGCGTTGGCTGGGTGCGACCAATCAGCGAAGCGGGATTTAAATCCCACGGCAATGTCCCTGATTGGTCGTGCTGGCTGGGCGCTACCAATCAGTGAAGCGGGATTTAAATCCCGCGCCAATGTCGCTGATTGGTCGCATGCGCCGGCTGGGTGCGACCAATCTGCAAAGCAGGATTTAGTTCCCGCACCAATGTCCTTGATTGGGCGTGACCAATCAACGAAACGAGATTTAAATCCCGCGGCAATGTCGCTGTTGGTCACACTGGCTAAGTGCGAGCAAGCGGGATTTAAGCCAATCAGCAGAGCATCAGTGCTGGATCAGGGGTAGTGAAGAGGCCAGGACTACCAGAGCATTAGTGCTGGATCAGGGGGCGCTCCCAATCAACGAAGTGAGATTTGAATCCCGCACCAATGTCGCTGATTGGTCACGCGCCGGCTGGGCTCGACCTGTCAGCGAAGCAGGATTTAAATCCCTCGGAAATGTCGCTGATTGCTTGCGCTGGCTGGGCGCGATTAATCAGCGAAGCGGGATTTAAATCCCGCACCAATGGCCCAGATTGGTTGCATTGGCTGGGCACGACCAATGAGCGAATCGGGATTTAAATCCCACGCCAATGTCGCTGATTGGTCGCACCGGCTAGGCGCAAGCAATCAGCGAAGCATGTGTGCTGGATCAGGGGTAGCAAAGAGGCCAGGACCACTGGAGCATTAGTGCTGGATCAGGGGGTGCTTCCAATCAGCGAAGTGGGATTTAAATCCAGCGCCAATGTCGCTGAGTGGTCGCGTGCGCCGGCTGGGCGCAACCAATCAGCGAAGCTGGATTTAAATCCCGCTGAAATGTCGCTGATTGGTCGCGTTGGCTGGGTGTGACCAATCAACAAAGCGGTATTTAAATCCCACGGCAATAACCCTGATTGGTCGTGCTGGCTGGGCACTACCAATCAGTGAAGCGGGATTTAAATCCCGCGCCAATGTCGCTGATTGGGCGTGCTGGCTGGGCACGACCAATCTGCAAAGCAGGATTTAGTTCCCGCACCAATGTCGCTGATTGGGCGTGACCAATCAGCGAAGCGGGATTTAAATCCCACGGCAATGTCGCTGTTGGTTACGCTGGCTGAGCGCTAACAATCAGCAAGCGGGATTTAAATCCCGTGCCAATCAGCAGAGCATCAGTGGTAGCGAAGAGGCCAGGACTACCAGAGCATGAGTGCTGGATCAGGGGGCGCTCCCAATCAACGAAGCGGGATTTGAATCCCGCGCCAATGTCGCTGATTGCTCGCACTGGCTGGGCGTAACCAATCAGCGAAGCGGGATTTAAATCCCGCACCAATGTCCCTGATTGGTCGCACGCGCCGGCTAGGCATGACCAATCTGCGAAGCGGGATTTTAATTCTATGCCAATGTTGCTGATTGGTCGCACGCAGCGGCTGAGCGCGACCAACCATCGAAACAGGATTTAAATCCCGCGCCAGTGTCGCTGATTGGTTGCATCGCTCGGGCGCTACCAGTCAGCGAAGCGGGATTTAAATCCTGCGCCAATGTCCCTGATTGGTTGCATTGGCTGGGCACGACCAATGAGCGAATCGGGATTTAAATCCCACGCCAATGTCGCTGATTAGTCGCAACAGCTAGGCGCAAGCAATCAGCAAAGCGGGATTAAAATCCCACGCCAATCAGCGGAGCATCTGTGCAGGATCAGGGGTAGCAAAGAGGCCAGGACCACCAGAGCATTAGTGCTGGATCAGGGGGTGCTTCCAATCAGCAAGCAGGATTTAAATCCTGCACCAATGTCGCTGATTGGTCGCGTGCGCCGGCTGGGCGCAACCAATCAGTGAAGCTGGATTTAAATCCTGCAGAAATGTCGCTGATTGGTTGCATTGGCTGGGTGCGACCAATCAACGAAGCGGGATTTAAATTCCACGGCAATGTCCCTGATTGGTCGTGCTGGCTGGGCGCTACCAATCAGTGAAGCAGGATTTAAATCCCGCACCAATGTCGCTGATTGGTCGCACCGGCTAGGCGCAAGCAATCAGCGAAGCATGTGTGCTGGATCAGGGGTAGCAAAGAGGCCAGGACCACCGGAGCATTAGTGCTGGATCAGGGGGTGCTTCCAATCAGCAAAGTGGGATTTAAATCCAGCGCCAATGTCGCTGAGTGGTCGCGTGCGCCGGCTGGGCGCAACCAATCAGCGAAGCTGGATTTAAATCCCGCTGAAATGTCGCTGATTGGTCGCGTTGGCTGGGTGTGACCAATCAACAAAGCGGTATTTAAATCCCACGGCAATAACCCTGATTGGTCATGCTGGCTGGGCACTACCAATCAGTGAAGCGGGATTTAAATCCCGCGCCAATGTCGCTGATTGGGCGTGCTGGCTGGGCACGACCAATCTGCAAAGCAGGATTTAGTTCCCGCACCAATGTCGCTGATTGGGCGTGACCAATCAGCAAAGCGGGATTTAAATCCCACGGCAATGTCGCTGTTGGTCACGCTGGCTAAGCGCTAGCAATCAGCAAGCAGGATTTAAATCCCGTGCTAATCAGCAGAGCATCAGTGGTAGCGAAGAAGCCAGGACTACCAGAGCATGAGTGCTGGATCAGGGGGCGCTCCCAATCAACGAAGCGGGATTTGAATCCCGCGCCAATGTCGCTGATTGCTCGCACTGGCTGGGCGTAACCAATCAGCGAAGCGGGATTTAAATCCTGCTGCAATGTCGCTGATTGGTTGCATCGGCTGGGCGCTACCAGTCAGCGAAGCGGGATTTAAATCCCGCACCAATGTCCCTGATTGGTCGCACGCGCCGGCTGGGCATGACCAATCTGCGAAGCGGGATTTTAATTCCACGCCAATGTTGCTGATTGGTCGCACGCAGCGGCTGAGCGCGACCAACCATCGAAACAGGATTTAAATCCCGCGCCAGTGTCGCTGATTGGTTGCATCGCTCGGGCGCTACCAGTCAGCGAAGCGGGATTTAAATCCTGCGCCAATGTCCCTGATTGGTTGCATTGGCTGGGCACGACCAATGAGCGAATCGGGATTTAAATCCCACGCCAATGTCGCTGATTAGTCGCAACGGCTAGGCGCAAGCAATCAGCAAAGCGGGATTAAAATCCCACGCCAATCAGCGGAGCATCTGTGCAGGATCAGGGGTAGCAAAGAGGCCAGGACCACCAGAGCATTAGTGCTGGATCAGGGGGTGCTTCCAATCAGCAAGCAGGATTTAAATCCTGCACCAATGTCGCTGATTGGTCGCGTGCGCCGGCTGGGCGCAACCAATCAGTGAAGCTGGATTTAAATCCTGCGGAAATGTCGCTGATTGGTTGCATTGGCTGGGTGCGACCAATCAACGAAGCGGGATTTAAATTCCACGGCAATGTCCCTGATTGGTCGTGCTGGCTGGGCGCTACCAATCAGTGAAGCAGGATTTAAATCCCGCGCCAATGTCGCTGATTGGTCGCACGTGCCGGCTGGGCGCGACCAATCTGCAAAGCAGGATTTATTTCCCGCACCAATGTCGCTGATTGGGCGTGACCAATCAGCGAAGCGGGATTTAAATCCCACGGCAATGTCGCTGTTGGTCACGCTGGCTAAGCGCTAGCAATCAGCAAGTGGGATTTAAATCCTGTGCCAATCAGCAGAGCATCAGTGCTGGATCAGGGGTAGCAAAGAGGCAAGGACTACCAGAGCATGAGTGCTGGATCAGGGGGCGCTCCCAATCAACGAAGCAGGATTTGAATCCTGCGCCAATGTCGCTGATTGGTCGCGCGCCGGCTGGCACGACTAGTCAGCAAAGCGGGATTTAAATCCCTTGGAAATGTCGCTGATTGCTTGCACTGGCTGGGCATGACCAATCAGCAAAGCAGGATTTAAATCCTGCTGCAATGTCGCTGATTAGTTGCATCGGCTGGGCGCTACCAGTCAGCGAAGCGGGATTTAAATCCCGCGCCAATGTCCCTGATTGGTCGCACGCGCCGGCTGGGCATGACCAATCTGCGAAGCAGAATTTTAATTCCACGCCAATGTTGCTGATTGGTCGCACGCAGCAGCTGAGCGCGACCAACCATCGAAACAGGATTTAAATCCCGCGCCAGTGTCGCTGATTGGTCGCGCGCGCCGGCTAGGCATGACCAATCAGTGAAGCAGGATTTAAATCCCGCGCCAATGTCGCTGATTGGGCGTGACCAATCAACGAAGCGGGATGTAAATCCAACGGCAATGTCGCAGTTGGTCGCGCCGGCTAGGCGTGAGCAATCAGCGAAGCGGGATTTAAATCCTGCGCCAATTAGCGGAGCATCAGTGCTGGATCAGGGGTAGCGAAGAGGTTAGGACCACCGGAGCATTAGTGCTGGATCAGGGGGTGCTCCCAATCTGCAAAGCAAGATTTAGTTCCCACACCAATGTCGCTGATTGGGCGTGACCAATCAGCGAAGCGGGATTTAAATCCTGCGCCAATCAGCAGAGCATCAGTGCTGGATCAGTGGTAGCGAAGAGGCCAGGACTACCAGAGCATTAGTGCTGGATCAGGGGGCGCTCCCAATCAACGAAGCGGGATTTGAATCCCGCACCAATGTCGCTGATTGGTCGCGCGCCGGCTGGGCGCGACCAGTCAGCGAAGCAGGAATTACATCCCTCGGAAATGTCGCTGATTGCTCGCGCTGGCTGGGCGCAACCAATCAGCAAAGCGAGATTTAAATCCCGCTGCAATGTCGCTGATTGGTTGCATCGCTTGGGCACTACCAGTCAGCGAAGCGGGATTTAAATCCTGCGCCAATGTCCCTGATTGGTTGTATCGGCTGGGCACGACCAATGAGCGAATCGGGATTTAAATCCCACGCCAATGTCGCTGATTAGTCGCACCGGCTAGGCGCAAGCAATCAGCAAAGTGGGATTAAAATCCCGCGCCAATCAGCGGAGCATCTGTGCAGGATCAAGGGTAGCAAAGAGGCCAGGACCACCGGAGCATTAGTGCTGGCTCAGGGGGTGCTTCCAATCAGCGAAGCATGATGTAAATCCTGCACCAATGTCGCTGATTGGTCGTGTGCGCCGGCCGGCGCAACCAATCAGTGAAGCTGGATTTAAATCCTGCGGAAATGTCGCTGATTGGTCGCGTTGGCTGGGTGCGACCAATCAGCGAAGCGGGATTTAAATCCCACGGCAATGTCCCTGATTGGTCGTGCTGGCAGGGCGCTACTAATCAGTGAATTGGGATTTAAATCCCGTGCCAATGTCGCTGATTGGTCGCACGCGCCAGCTGGGCACGACCAATCTGCAAAGCAGGATTTATTTCCCGCACCAATGTCGCTGATTGGGCATGACCAATCAGCGAAGCGGGATTTAAATCCCGCGGCAATGTTGCTGTTGGTAACGCTGGATAAGCGCTAGCAATCAGCAAGTGGGATTTAAATCCTGCGCCAATCAGCAGAGCATCAGTGCTGGATCAGGGGTAGCGAAGAGGCCAGGACTACCAGAGCATTAGTGCTGGATCAGGGGGCGCTCCCAATCAACGAAGCGGGATTTGGATCCTGCGCCAATGTCGCTGATTGGTCGCGCGCCGGCTGGGCGCGACCAGTCAGCGAAGCGGGATTTAAATCCCGCTGCAATGTCGCTGATTGGTTGCATCGGCTGGGCGCTACCAGTCAGCTAAGCGGGATTTAAATCCCGTGCCAATGTCCCTCATTGGTCGCAAGCGCCGGGTGGGCATGACCGATCTGCGAAGCAGAATTTTAGTTCCACGACAATGTTGCAGATTGGTCATGCCCAGCCGGCGCGTGCGACCAATCTGCAAAGCAAGATTTAGTTCCCGCACCAATGTCGCTGATTGGGCATGACCAATCAGCGAAGCGGGATTTAAATCCCGCGGCAATGTCGCTGTTGGTCATGCTGGCTAAGCGCGAGCAATCAGCAAGCGGGATTTAAATCCCGTGCCAATCAGCAGAGCATCAGTGCTGGATCAGGTGCAGCGAAGAGGCCAGGACTACCAGAGCATTAGTGCTGGATCAGGGAGCGCTCCCAATCAACGAAGCGGGATTTGAATCCCGCGCCAATGTCGCTGATTGGTCGCGCGCCGGCTGGGCGCGACCAGTCAGCGAAGCAGGATTTAAATCCCTCGGAAATGTTGCTGATTGCTCGCGCTGGCTGGGCGCAACCAATCAGCGAAGCGGGATTTAACCCCTTCCCGACCTTTGACGCCACGTAGGCGTCATGAAAGTCGGTGCCATTCCGACCCATGACGCCTATGCGGCGTCATGGAAAGATCGCGTCCCTGCAGATCAGGTGAAAGGGTTAACTCCCATTTCACCTGATCTGCAGGGACAGGGGGAGTGGTAGTTTAGCCCAGGGGGGGTGGCTTCACCCCCTCGTGGCTACGATCGCTCTGATTGGCTGTTGAAAGTGAAACTGCCAATCAGAGCGATTTGTAATATTTCACCCATTATAACGGGTGAAATATTACAATCCAGCCATGGCCGATGCTGAAATATCATCGGCCATGGCTGGAAATACTAGTGTGCCCCCACCCCACCCCTCCGATCGCCCCCCCAGCCCTCCGATCTGGCCGGTACACTGCTCCGGCTCCCCTCCGTCCAGTGCTCCGCTCCCCCCCGTGCTCTTGTCCGCTCCCCCCGTGCTCCAATCACCCCCCCCGTGCTCCAATCACCCCCCCTGCACTCCGATCCACCCCCCCGGTGCTCCGTTCCACCCCCCCGTGCTCCGTTCCAGCCCCCCCGTGCTCCGTTCCACGCCCCCCGTGCTCCGTTCCACCCCTCCCGCACTCCGATTCCCCCCCCCCGTGCTCCGATCCCCCCCCCGTGGTTCCCCCCCACCCCATCATACTTACCGATCCAGCCGGGGTCCCGTCCGTCTTCTCCCTGGGCGCCGCCATCCTCCAAAATGGCGGGCGCATGCGCAGTGCGCCCGCCGAATCTGCCGGCCGGCAGATTCGTTCCAAAGTGCATTTTGATCACTGAGATATAATCTATCTCAGTGATCAAAATTAAAAAAATAATAAATGACCCCCCCCCCCTTTGTCACCCCCATAGGTAGGGACAATAAAAAAATAAAGACATTTTTTTTTTCCACTAATGTTAGAATAGGGTTAGGGTTAGGGGTAGGGTTAGGGGTAGGGTTAGGGGTAGGGTTAGGGCTAGGGTTAGGGTTAGGGTTAGGGCTAGGGGTAGGGTTAGGGTTAGGGCTAGGGGTAGGGGTAGGGGTAGGGTTAGGGCTAGTGGTAGGGGTAGGGTTAGGGTTAGGGTTTCGGTATGTGCACACGTATTCTGGTCCTCTGCGGATTTTTCCGCTGCGGATTTGATAAATCCGCAGTGCTAAACCGCTGCGGATTTATGGCGGATTTACCGCGGTTTTTCTGCGCATTTCACTTCGGTTTTACAACTGCGATTTTCTATTTGAGCAGTTGTAAAACCGCTGCGGAATCCGCACAAAGAAGTGACATGCTGCGGAATGTAAACCCCTGCGTTTCCGTGCAGTTTTTCCGCAGCATGGGCACAGCGATTTTTGTTTCCCATAGGTTTACACTGAACTGTAAACTCATGGGAAACTGCTGCGGAACCGCAGCGTTTTCCGCAGCGTGTGCACATAACTTTAGAATTAGGCTATGTGCACACGGTGCGGATTTGGCTGCGGATTCGCAGCAGTGTTCCATCAGGTTTACAGTACCATGTAAACATATGGAAACCAAATCCGCTGTGCCCATGGTGCAGAAAATACCACGCGGAAACGCTGCGTTGTATTTTCCGCAGCATGTCAATTCTTTGTGCGGATTCCGCAGCGTTTTACACCTGTTCCTCAATAGGAATCCGCAGGTGAAATCCGCACAAAAAACACTGGAAATCCGCGGAAAATCCGCAGGTAAAACGCAGTGCCTTTTACCCGCGGATTTTTCAAAAATGGTGCGAAAATATCTCACACGAATCCGCAACGTGGGCACATAGCCTTAGGGTTAGGGTTGGGTTGGAATTAGGGTTGTGGTTAGGGTTAGGGTTGGAATTAGGGTTGTGGTTATGGTTAGGGGTGTGTTGGGGTTAGGGTTGTGGTTAGGGGTGTGTTGCGGTTAGGGTTGTGTTTAGGGTTATGGCTACAGTTGGGATTAGGGTTAGGGGTGTGTTGGGGTTAGTGTTGGAGGTAGAATTGAGGGGTTACCACTGTTTAGGCACATCAGGGGTCTCCAAACGCAACATGGCGCCACCATTGATTCCAGCCAATCTCGTATTCAAAAAGTCAAATGGTGCTCCCTCACTTCCGAGCCCTGACGTGTGCCCAAACAGTGGTTTACCCCCACATATGGGGTACCAGCATACTCAGGACAAACTGCGCAACAATTACTGGGGTCCAATTTCTCCTGTTACCCTTGTGAATCAAAAAAAATGCTTGCTAAAACATAATTTTTGAGGAAAGAAAAATGATTTTTTATTTTCACGGCTCTGCGTTGTAAACGTCTGTGAAGCACTTGGGGGTTCAAAGTGCTCACCACATATCTAGATAAGTTCCTTGGGGGGTCTAATTTCTAAAATGGGGTCACTTGTCGGGGTTTCTACTGTTTATGCACACCAGGGGCTCTGCAAACGCAACGTGACACCCGCAGACCATTCCATCAAAGTCTGCATTTCAAAAGTCACTACTTCCCTTCTGAGCCCCGACGTGTGCCCAAACAGTGGTTTACCCCCACTCATGGGGTATCAGCGTACTCAGGAGAAACTGGACAACAACTTTTGGGGTCCAATTTCTCCTGTAACCCTTGGGAAAATAAAAAATTCTGGGCTAAATAATTATTTTTGAGGAAAGAAAACGTATTTATTATTTTCACGGCTCTGCATTATAAACTTCTATGAAGCGCTTGGGGGTTCAAAGTGCTCACCACACATCTAGATAAGTTTCTTTCGGGGTCTAGTTTCCAAAATGGGGTCACTTGTGGGGGGTTTCTACTGTTTAGGCACATCAGGGGCTCTGCAAACGCAATGTGACGCCCACAGAGCATTCCATCAAAGTCTGCATTTCAAAACGTCACTACTTCAATTCCAAGCCCCGGCATGTGCCCAAACAGTAGTTTACCCCCACATATGGGGTATCACCATACTCAGGAGAAACTGGACAACAAATATTGGGGTCAAATTTCTCCTGTTACCCTTGGGAAAATTAAAAAATTCTGGGCTAAATAATTATTTTTGAGGAAAGAAAACGTATTTATTATTTTCACGGCTCTGCATTATAAACTTCTATGAAGCGCTTGGGGGTTCAAAGTGCTCACCACACATCTAGATAAGTTCCTTTCAGGGTCTAGTTTCCAAAATGCGGTCACTTGTGGGGGGTTTCTACTGGTAAGCCACATCAGGGGCTCTGCAAACGCAACGTGACGCCCACAGAGCATTCCATCAAAGTCTGCATTTCAAAACGTCACTACTTCACTTCCGAGCCCCGGCATGTGCCCAAACAGTGATTTACCCCCACATATGGGGTATCAGCGTACTCAGGAGAAACTGGACAACAACTTTTGGGGTCAAATTTCTCCTGTTACCCTTGGGAAAATAAAAAATTGCAGGCTAAAAGATCATTTTTGAGAAAATAATTTTTTTTTTTTTTCATGGCTCTGCATTATAAACTTCTGTGAAGCACTTGGGGGTTCAAAGTCCTCACCACACATCTAGATTAGTTCCTTTGGGGGTCTAGTTTCCAAAATGGTGTCATTTCTGGGGGATCTCCAATGTTTAGGCACACAGGGGCTCTCCAAACGTGACATGGTGTCCGCTAATGATTGGAGCTAATTTTCCATTTAAAAAGCCAAATGGCGTGCCATCCCTTCCGAGCCCTGCCGTGCGCCCAAACAGTGGTTTACCCCCACATATTGGGTATCTGCGTACTCAGGACAAACAGGACAACAATATTTGGGGTCCAATTTCTCCTATTATCCTTGACAAAATAGGAAATTCAAGGCTAAAAAATCATTTTTGAGGAAAGAAAAATTATTTTTTATTTTCATGGCTCTGCGTTATAAACTTCTGTGAAGCACCTGGGGGTTTAAAGTGCTCAATATGCATCTAGATAAGTTCCTTGGGGGGTCTAGTTTCCAAAATGGGGTCACTTGTGGGGGAGCTCCAATGTTTAGGCACACAGGGGCTCTCCAAACGCGACATGGTGTCCGCTAACAATTGGAGCTAATTTTCCATTCAAAAAGTCAAATGGCGCGCCTTCCCTTCCGAGCCCTGCCGAGTGCCCAAACAGTGGTTTACCCCCACATATGAGGTATCGACGTACTCGGGAGAAATTGCCCAACAAATTTTATGATCCATTTTACCCTACTGCCCATGTGAAAATGAAAAAATTGAGGCGAAAAGAATTTTTTTGTGAAAAAAAAGTACTTTTTCATTTTTACAGATCAATTTGTGAAGCACCTGAGGGTTTAAAGTGCTCACTAGGCATCTAAATAAGTTCCTTGGGGGGTCTAGTTTCCAAAATGGGGTCACTTGTGGGGGAGCGCCTATGTTTAGGCACACAGGAGCTCTCCAAACGCGACATGGTGTCCGCTAACGATGGAAATAATTTTTCATTCAAAAAGTCAAATGGCGCTCCTTCCCTTCCGAGCCTTACCATGTGCCCAAACAGTGGTTTACCCCCACATGTGAGGTATTGGTGTACTCAGAAGAAATTGCCCAACACTGATGGACTGATATGATGGACTCCTCGCCAGAGACGGACTACACCTCAACAAACCTGGGAAACACACATTCGCCAGAAGACTCACTACACTCATCAGGAGGGCGTTAAACTAGAAGAAGAGGGGACGGGAAGAAAAACATTAGACTCGAACAAAGACGACCCAGGAAAACATACTCAGAAGGGAGGTAAGAACATTTCTAAAACAATCCACAGTGAGGAGATTGGAACAAAACAAAATCCTCTAAACTGCATGCTCGCAAACGCCAGAAGCCTGACAAACAAGATGGAAGAACTAGAAGCAGAAATATCTACAGGTAACTTTGACATAGTGGGAATAACCGAGACATGGTTAGATGAAAGCTATGACTGGGCAGTTAACTTACAGGGTTACAGTCTGTTTAGAAAGGATCGTAAAAATCGGAGAGGAGGAGGGGTTTGTCTCTATGTAAAGTCTTGTCTAAAGTCCACTTTAAGGGAGGATATTAGCGAAGGGAATGAGGATGTCGAGTCCATATGGGTTGAAATTCATGGAGGGAAAAATGGTAACAAAATTCTCATTGGGGTCTGTTACAAACCCCCAAATATAACAGAAAGCATGGAAAGTCTACTTCTAAAGCAGATAGATGAAGCTGCAACCCATAATGAGGTCCTGGTTATGGGGGACTTTAACTACCCGGATATTAACTGGGAAACAGAAACCTGTGAAACCCATAAAGGCAACAGGTTTCTGCTAATAACCAAGAAAAATTATCTTTCACAATTGGTGCAGAATCCAACCAGAGGAGCAGCACTTTTAGACCTAATACTATCTAATAGACCTGACAGAATAACAAATCTGCAGGTGGTTGGGCATTTAGGAAATAGCGACCACAATATTGTGCAGTTTCACCTGTCTTTCACTAGGGGGACTTGTCAGGGAGTCACAAAAACATTGAACTTTAGGAAGGCAAAGTTTGACCAGCTTAGAGATGCCCTTAATCTGGTAGACTGGGACAATATCCTCAGAAATGAGAATACAGATAATAAATGGGAAATGTTTAAGAACATCCTAAATAGGCAGTGTAAGCGGTTTATACCTTGTGGGAATAAAAGGACTAGAAATAGGAAAAACCCAATGTGGCTAAACAAAGAAGTAAGACAGGCAATTAACAGTAAAAAGAAAGCATTTGCACTACTAAAGCAGGATGGCACCATTGAAGCTCTAAAAAACTATAGGGAGAAAAATACTTTATCTAAAAAACTAATTAAAGCTGCCAAAAAGGAAACAGAGAAGCACATTGCTAAGGAGAGTAAAACTAATCCCAAACTGTTCTTCAACTATATCAATAGTAAAAGAATAAAAACTGAAAATGTAGGCCCCTTAAAAAATAGTGAGGAAAGAATGGTTGTAGATGACGAGGAAAAAGCTAACATATTAAACACCTTCTTCTCCACGGTATTCACAGTGGAAAATGAAATGCTAGGTGAAATCCCAAGAAACAATGAAAACCCTATATTAAGGGTCACCAATCTAACCCAAGAAGAGGTGCGAAACCGGCTAAATAAGATTAAAATAGATAAATCTCCGGGTCCGGATGGCATACACCCACGATTACTAAGAGAACTAAGTAATGTAATAGATAAACCATTATTTCTTATTTTTAGTGACTCTATAGCGACAGGGTCTGTTCCGCAGGACTGGCGCATAGCAAATGTGGTGCCAATATTCAAAAAGGGCTCTAAAAGTGAACCTGGAAATTATAGGCCAGTAAGTCTAACCTCTATTGTTGGTAAAATATTTGAAGGGTTTCTGAGGGATGTTATTCTGGATTATCTCAATGAGAATAACTGTTTAACTCCATATCAGCATGGGTTTATGAGAAATCGCTCCTGTCAAACCAATCTAATCAGTTTTTATGAAGAGGTAAGCTATAGACTGGACCACGGTGAGTCATTGGACGTGGTATATCTCGATTTTTCCAAAGCGTTTGATACCGTGCCGCACAAGAGGTTGGTACACAAAATGAGAATGCTTGGTCTGGGGGAAAATGTGTGTAAATGGGTTAGTAACTGGCTTAGTGATAGAAAGCAGAGGGTGGTTATAAATGGTATAGTCTCTAACTGGGTCGCTGTGACCAGTGGGGTACCGCAGGGGTCAGTATTGGGACCTGTTCTCTTCAACATATTCATTAATGATCTGGTAGAAGGTTTACACAGTAAAATATCGATATTTGCAGATGATACAAAACTATGTAAAGCAGTTAATACAAGAGAAGATAGTATTCTGCTACAGATGGATCTGGATAAGTTGGAAACTTGGGCTGAAAGGTGGCAGATGAGGTTTAACAATGATAAATGTAAGGTTATACACATGGGAAGAGGGAATCAATATCACCATTACACACTGAACGGGAAACCACTGGGTAAATCTGACAGGGAGAAGGACTTGGGGATCCTAGTTAATGATAAACTTACCTGGAGCAGCCAGTGCCAGGCAGCAGCTGCCAAGGCAAACAGGATCATGGGGTGCATTAAAAGAGGTCTGGATACACATGATGAGAGCATTATACTGCCTCTGTACAAATCCCTAGTTAGACCGCACATGGAGTACTGTGTCCAGTTTTGGGCACCGGTGCTCAGGAAGGATATAATGGAACTAGAGAGAGTACAAAGGAGGGCAACAAAATTAATAAAGGGGATGGGAGAACTACAATACCCAGATAGATTAGTGAAATTAGGATTATTTAGTCTAGAAAAAAGACGACTGAGGGGCGATCTAATAACCATGTATAAGTATATAAGGGGACAATACAAATATCTCGCTGAGGATCTGTTTATACCAAGGAAGGTGACGGGCACAAGGGGGCATTCTTTGCGTCTGGAGGAGAGAAGGTTTTTCCACCAACATAGAAGAGGATTCTTTACTGTTAGGGCAGTGAGAATCTGGAATTGCTTGCCTGAGGAGGTGGTGATGGCGAACTCAGTCGAGGGGTTCAAGAGAGGCCTGGATGTCTTCCTGGAGCAGAACAATATTGTATCATACAATTATTAGGTTCTGTAGAAGGACGTAGATCTGGGTATTTATTATGATGGAATATAGGCTGAACTGGATGGACAAATGTCTTTTTTCGGCCTTACTAACTATGTTACTATGTTACTATGTTAACACATTTTAGGATCCATTTTATCCTGTTGCCCATGTGAAAATGAAAAAATTGAGGCTAAAAGAATTTTTTCGTGAAAAAAAAGTACTTTTTCATTTTTACGGATTAATTTGTGAAGCACCTGGGGGTTCAAAGTGCTCACTATGCATCTAGATAAGTTCCTTGGGGCGTCTAGTTTCCAAAATGGGGTCACTTGTGGGGGAGCTCCAATTTTTAGGCACACGGGGGCTCTCCAAACGTGACATGGTGTCCGCTAAAGAGTGGAGCCAATTTTTGATTCAAAAAGTCAAATGGTGCTCCTTCCCTTCCAAGCCCTGCCGTGCGCCCAAACAGTGGTTTACCCCCACATATGAGGTATCAGCGTACTCAGGACAAATTGGACAACCACTTTCGTGGTTCAGTTTCTCCTTTTACCATTGGGAAAATAAAAAAATTGTTGCTAAAAGATAATTTTTGTGACTAAAAAGTTAAATGTTCATTTTTTCCTTCCATGTTGCTTCTGCTGCTGTGAAGCACCTGAAGGGTTAATAAACTTCTTGAATGTGGTTTTGAGTACCTTGAGGGGTGCAGTTTTTAGAATGGTGTCACTTTTGGGTATTTTCAGCCATATAGACCCCTCAAACTGACTTCAAATGTGAGGTGGTCCCTAAAAAAAATGGTTTTGTAAATTTCGTTGTAAAAATGACAAATCGCTGGTCAAATTTTAACCCTTATAACTTCCTAACAAAAAAAAATTTTGTTTCCAAAATTGTGCTGATGTAAAGTAAACATGTGGGAAATGTTATTTATTAACTATTTTGTGTCACATATCTCTCTGGTTTAACAGAATAAAAATTCAAAATGTGAAAATTGCGAAATTTTCAAAATTTTCGCCAAATTTCCGTTTTTATCACAAATAAACGCAGAATTTATTGACCTAAATTTACCACTAACATGAAGCCCAATATGTCACGAAAAAACAATCTCAGAACCGCTAGGATCCGTTGAAGCGTTCCTGAGTTATTACCTCATAAAGGGACACTGGTCAGAATTGCAAAAAACGGCAAGGTCTTTAAGGTCAAAATAGGCTGGGTCATGAAGGGGTTAAATCCCGCTGCAATGTCGCTGATTGGTTGCATCGGCTGGGCGCTACCAGTCAGCGAAGCGGGATTTAAATCCCGTGCCAATGTCCCTGATTGGTCGCACGCGCCGGCTGGGCATGACCAATCTGTGAAGCAGGATTTTAATTCCACGCCAATGTTGCTGATTGGTTGCATCGGCTAGGCACCACCAATCAGTGAAGCAGGATTTAAATCCCGCGCCAATGTCGCTGATTCGGCGTGACCAATCAACGAAGCAGGATTTAAATCAAATGACAATGTCGCAGTTGGTCGCGCCGGCTAGGCACGAGCAATCAGCGAAGCAGGATTTAAATCCTGCGCCTATCAGCGGAAAATCAGTGCTGAATCAGGGGTAGCGAAGAGGTTAGGACCACCGGAGCATTAGTGCTGCATCAGAGGGTGCTCCCAATCAGTGAAGCGGGATTTAAATCCCGTGGCAATGTCGCTGATTGGTCGTGCGGTGCATTGCAGTCTCGCGAGATGATGACGTAATGGTCTCGTGACACCTTGACATCATCATCTCGCGACACTGCAATGCATGAACCCGAGCGTCGTGAGGAGCGGGAAAGGCATGGGCTGGACCTGGGGGCCGACAGAAGGTGAGTATATAATGATGGTTTTTTTTTAAGTATTTTTAACATTAGATCTTTTTACTATTGATGCTGCATATGCAGCATCAATAGTAAAAAGTTGGTCACACAGGGTTGATAGCAGCTTTAACGAAGTGCTGTTTTACCGTGACCAATCAGCAACTTGGGATTTCCGTGACAGACATTACTTGGGGTTTTGGGGTTTATCATTCTTTATGAAGCAATATATGTGGTTCATTATTCTGTATGGAGCACTATGTGGTGCCCATAATGCTATATGGAGAAATATATTATCTAGTTTCTGAAAAATATTGTAGAATTTACAATAGATATTGCTCATACAATGAAAGAAGTGAAATCGTTGGCATTGTACTACACCTATATTTCTCTGCTATATCTGTGCATCATGAATTTTGGTATGTGTGAAAGGGGCCCATTGTGGTAAGGAAACTTCATTCATTGCATTAGTACAATCACAGCAATCCAGATTTATATAGTATTTTTAAGTTTTGTTACTTCACACACAAAGGCTATGTGCCCACGTTGTGGATTAGGCTTAGGAATTTTTGGTGCGGATTCTGCATCTCTTAGCAAAAACACAGGTGTGGATTTGACGCATTTTTTGTGCGGATTTGTTGCGGATTTAGGGTATGTGCACACGTCAGGATTTTTAGCGTTTTTTTTGCAGAATTTCGCCATAAAAATGCTATAAATCCGGTAAAAAAACGCTAACATTATGCATCCTATCATTTAGAATGCATTCCGCATTTTTTGTGCAGATGTTAGCGTTTTATTCCGCAAAAAAAAAGGCATACCGCAAAAAATCCGGACATGCTCTATCATTTTCTGGATTTTCTGCGGATTTCCTATCAAAAAGGACATTCCGGAAAATAAAAATAAAAAAACGCAAAAAATCCGCGCAAAAAACACGCAAAACACCCCGCAAATTCCGCGTGAAATCCGCGCGAAAAAAGCACGCGGATTTCTAGCAGAATTCTCAGGATTTTGCCAGGAAAAAATCCTGACGTGTGCACATACCCTTACAGTGGATTTTTTGAGGATTTACTGCGTTTTTTTTTACCCCTGCGGATTTCTATAATTGGTACAAAAATGCTGCAAATCTGCAAAAAAGAAGTGACATGATACTTCTTTGATTCCGCAGCATTTACGCACCGAATTTTCTGCACCATTAGCACAGCATTTTTTTCCCTATTGATTTACATTGTACTGTAAATCACTTGCAGATCTGCAGCGTTTCATCAAGGCAAAAAATGCTGCGGATCTGCAGGAAATCCGCAACGTGTGCACATACCCCAAAAATGCATCACCACATTTTGCGAGCTATAATTTTTTCTATGTTTGTGCCAACAGAGTAGTTTGAGGGATTGCAGGATGAGTTGGAGATTGTTTTTACATTCTTTTTTGTTTATTTTGCTTTTTTATGTTTCTATTTTTTTTTTTAAATAACTATTTTGTACTTTTTTACTTAGACCTTCTACTGGACTTCAAATGTTACTATTTTGATCACTGTTGCAGCTTATTACAATACACGTACCGCAATGCATTAAAACTTTTAGTGTTACACTGGCAAAATGCCTTTTAGGCCATGTTTCAGGCATGTTCTAACAGGCCAGGATAGCTGGCAGACCCAGAGGTTATTATTTAACCTCTGGTTGCCATGACTACCATCTGCAGCCCGCTATTATTTTGCAGGGGTACCGATCGGGTGGAAAAGGGAGACCCCTCTCTCTCCTAGACTTCTAAATGCTGCGATCTCTATTTATCACAGAATTTAGAGGGCTAAACAGGCAGGTGTAATGTGGGCACTAGGGTTGAGCGAAACGGGTCGTTCATTTTCAAAAGTCGCCGACTTTTGGCAAAGTCGGGTTTCATGAAACCCGATCCGACCCCTGTGCGGGGTCGGCCATGCGGTACGCGACTTTCGCGCCAAAGTCGCGTTTCAATGACGCGAAAAGCGCCATTTCTCAGCCAATGAAGGTAAACGCAGAGTGTGGGCAGCGTGATGACATAGGTCCTGGTCCCCACCATCTTAGAGAAGGGCATTGCAGTGATTGGCTTGCTGTCTGCGGCGTCACAGGGGCTATAAAGGGGCGTTCCCGCCGACCGCCATGTTACTGCTGCTGATCTGAGCTTAGGGAGAGGTTGCTGCCGCTTCGTCAGAAGCAGGGATAGCGTTAGGCAGGGTCCATTAACCACCAAACCGCTTGTGCTGTAGCGATTTCCACTGCCCAACACCACCTTCGGTGTGCAGGGACAGTGGAAGCTGCATTTTTTTTTTTTTCCCCCTCAGCGCTGTAGCTCATTGGGCTGCCCTAGAAGGCTCCCTGATAGCTGCATTGCTGTGTGTACGCCGCTGTGCAAACCAACTGCTTTTTTCAAAGCACAAATCCTCTTGTTCCTTCCTTTCTGCACAGCTATCTTTTTTGTTTGTCCACACTTTTTATTTAATTTGTGCATCAGTCCACTCCTTATTGCTGCCTGCCATACCTGGCTGAGATTACTGCAGGGAGATAGTAATTGTTGGACACTCCCTGTTTTTTTTTTTTTTTTTTTTTGTGGGAAATTAAGATTGACATTTCTGCTAGAGTGCCATCCCTGTGTGTGCCATCTCTCACTCAGTGGGCCATAGAAAGCCTATTTATTTTTTTGCTTGATTTGGGTTATAAAATCTACCTGAAAAAATCACTACATCAATCAGTGGGAGAAAAATATTGGCCTCAGGGCTTGTGTGCCACTCCTGACTCCTGTGTGCATCATCACTCACTCAGTGGGCCATAGAAAGCCTATTTATTTTTTTGCTTGATTTTGGTTCTAAAATCTACCTGAAAAAATCACTACATCAATCAGTGGGAGAAAAATATTGGCCTCAGGGCTTGTGTGCCACTCCTGACTCCTGTGTGCATCATCACTCACTCAGTGGGCCATAGAAAGGCCATTTTTTTTTTTTGCTTCATTTGGGTTCTAAATTCTACCTGAAAAAATCAATAAATCAATCAGTGGGAGATTAATGTTGGCCTTTGGGCTTGTGTGCCAGTCCTAAGCGTGCCATCTCTCTCTCTCAGATAGTGGGCCATAGAAAGCCTATTTATTATTTTTTTTATTGGGTTTATAAATTTTCCCTGGAACAAAAAAAAAAAAGTGGGAGATTAATATTGGCCTCTGGGCTTGTGTGCCAGTCCTGAGCGTGCCATCTCTCTCACAAATAGTGGGCCATAGAAAGCCTATTTATGTTTTTGCTTGATTTGGGTTCTAAAATCTACCTGAAAAAATCACTACATCAATCAGTGGGAGAAAAATATTGGCCTCAGGGCTTGTGTGCCACTCCTGACTCCTGTGTGCATCATCACTCACTCAGTGGGCCATAGAAAGCCAATTTTTTTTTTTTGCTTTATTTGGGTTCTAAATTCTACCTGAAAAAATCAATAAATCAATCAGTGGGAGATTAATATTGGCCTTTGGGCTTGTGTGCCAGTCCTAAGTGTGCCATCTCTCTCTCTCAGATAGTGGGCCAGAGAAAGCCTATTTATTTATTTTTTTATTGGGTTTATAAATTTTCCCTGGAACAAAAAAAAAAAAGTGGGAGATTAATATTGGCCTTTGGGCTTGTGTGCCAGTCCTGAGCGTGCCATCTCTCTCACAAATAGTGGGCCATAGAAAGCCTATTTATTTATTTTTTTTTGGTTTTATAAATTCTCCCTGAAAAAAAAAAGGGAGATTAATATTGGCCTTTCGGCTTGTGTGCCAGTCCTAAGCGTGCCATCTCTCTCTCTCAGATAGTGGGCCATAGAAAGCCTATTTATTTATTTTTTTATTGGGTTTATAAATTTTCCCTGAAAAAAAAATAAAAAGTGGGAGATTAATATTGGCCTCTGGGCTTGTGTGCCAGTCCTGAGCGTGCCATCTCTCTCACAAACAGTGGGCCATAGAAAGCCTATTTATGCTTTTGGTTGATTTGGGTTCTAAATTCTACCTGAAAAAATCAATAAATCAATCAGTGGGAGATAAATATTGGCCTCTGGGCTTGTGTGCCACTCCTGACTCCTGTGTGCGTCATCTCTCACTCAGTGGGCCATAGAAAGACTTTTTTTGTTTTATTTGTTTTCTAAATTCTCCCTGAAAAAATCATTTTATTTTATTTGGTTTCTAAATTCTTCCTGAAAAAATCATTTTATTCTATTATTTTTTTTTCCTAAAGGCTCCCTGAAAAAAAACCAAAAAACAAATCAGTGGGAGATTAATATTGCCCTTTCTGCTTGTGTGCCAGTCTTGACTCCTGGGTGTGCCATCTCTCTCTCTCTCTCCAATTGTGGGCCATAGAAAGCCTATTATTTTTTTAGCTTGATTTGGGTTCCAAAATCTACCTGAAAAAATCACTACATCAATCAGTGGGAGATAAATATTGGCCTCTGGGCTTGTGTGCCACTCCTGACTCCTGTGTGCGTCATCTCTCACTCAGTGGGCCATAGAAAGCCTTTTTTTTTAATTTGTTTTCTAAATTCTCCCTGAAAAAATCATTTTATTTTATTTGGTTTCTAAATTCTTCCTGAAAAAATCATTTTATTCTATTATTTTTTTTTCCTAAAGGCTCCCTGAAAAAAAAACAAAAAACAAATCAGTGGGAGATTAATATTGCCCTTTCTGCTTGTGTGCCAGTCTTGACTCCTGGGTGTGCCATCTCTCTCTCTCTCTCCAATTGTGGGCCATAGAAAGCCTATTATTTTTTTAGCTTGATTTGGGTTCCAAAATCTACCTGAAAAAATCACTACATCAATCAGTGGGAGATAAATATTGGCCTCTGGGCTTGTGTGCCACTCCTGACTCCTGTGTGCGTCATCTCTCACTCAGTGGGCCATAGAAAGCCTTTTTTTGTTTTATTTGTTTTCTAAATTCTCCCTGAAAAAATCATTTTATTTTATTTGGTTTCTAAATTCTTCCTGAAAAAATCATTTTATTCTATTATTTTTTTTTCCTAAAGTCTCCCTGAAAAAAAAAAAAAAACAAATCAGTGGGAGATTAATATTGCCCTTTCTGCTTGTGTGCCAGTCTTGACTCCTGGGTGTGCCATCTCTCTCTCTCTCTCTCCAATTGTGGGCCATAGAAAGCCTATTATTTTTTTAGCTTGATTTGGGTTCCAAAATCTACCTGAAAAAATCACTACATCAATCAGTGGGAGATAAATATTGGCCTCTGGGCTTGTGTGCCACTCCTGACTCCTGTGTGCGTCATCTCTCACTCAGTGGGCCATAGAAAGCCTTTTTTTGTTTTATTTGTTTTCTAAATTCTCCCTGAAAAAATCATTTTATTTAATTTGGTTTCTAAATTCTTCCTGAAAAAAATCATTTTATTCTATTATTTTTTTTCCTAAAGTCTCCCTGAAAAAAAAAAAAAAAACAAATCAGTGGGAGATTAATATTTACATTTGTGCTTCAGTGACAGTCCTGCGTGTGTGGCATCTCTCTCATTTGTTGCCACCAACAACAGAGTGTGTAACATTGTGCCTGATTTTCGTTGTGGTCTCACTCACCTGTAAAGGGGTAGCTAAATCATACTGAAGTTATAGCTCACCGTGTAAGTTGTGTGACAGCAACAAATACCGTTAGTTTGTTTACGTTTTTAAAACAATGAGGAAGTCTGGTGGAAGAGGTCGTGGCCCGGGGCGTTCATTGTCAGCTGGTAATGAGGGTAGTGGTAGTGGTGGAGCATCAGCTGGTCGTGGGAAAAAAAATATTGCACCTAAGTCTGGAGCTGTGGAGCCAGGTTCGTCGTCTGGCTACACAAGGCCTCGAACGCTCCCTTTTCTGGGAGTAGGAAAACCGCTTTTAAAGCCAGAGCAGCAAGAGCAAGTTTTGGCTTATCTTGCTGACTCAGCCTCTAGCTCTTTTGCCTCCTCTCGTGAAACTGGTAAATGTCAAAGCAGCGCGTCGTTAGTGGATGTTCACGGTCAGGGACAAGTCGCTTCCTTGTCCTCTTCAGCAAAAACAACAACAGAGAAGAATGCAGCAGGCAACACAACGGGTTACTCCATGGAGCTCTTTACACATACCGTCCCTGGCTTAGAAAGTGAAGCAGTTAACAGTCCATGCCCATTACAAGTTGAATCTGACATGGAGTGCACTGATGCACAGCCACAGCCAGACTACTATGCTGGTCCTTTGACTCAGACCACAACATTGCCCTCGCAGGGTAATGATCAAGAATCAGACCCTGATGAGACTATGTTGCCCCATCACGAACGCTATACCACCGACCGACACGGTGACACAGACGAAGTTGCACACGAGCTACAAGAAGAGGTAATAGATGACCCAGTTCTTGACCCCGATTGGCAGCCATTGGGGGAACAGGGTGCAGGCGGCAGCAGTTCTGAAGCGGAGGAGGAGGGGCCGCAGCAGGCATCAACATCGCAACAGGTTCCATCTGCCGGGCCCGTATCTTGCCCAAAACGCGTGGCAAAGCCAAAACCTTTTGGAGGACAGCGTGGCCATCCGGTTAAAGCTCAGTCTGCAATGCCTGAAAAGGTATCCGATGCTAGAAAGAGTGCAGTCTGGCATTTTTTTAAACAACATCCAATTGATCAGCGCAAAGTCATCTGTCAAAAATGTTCAACTACCTTAAGCAGAGGACAGAATCTGAAAAGTCTCAATACAAGTTGCATGCATAGACATTTAACCACCATGCATTTGCAAGCCTGGACTAACTACCAAACGTCCCTTAAGGTTGTAGCACCCTCGGCCAATGAAGCTAGTCAGCAACGCAACATCCCTTCCGGCAGTGTAGGGCCACCATTTTCCGCACCACCTGCAGTATCTGTGCAGGTTTCTTTGCCAGGCCAAAGCAGTCAGGGTCAGGGAATCACCAGTTTCGTAGTAGGAAACACTGCATCTAGGGCACCGGCGGCAACAATACCATCTCCCACCGTCTCTCAGTCTGCCATGTCCACCGGCACCCCCGCTAGTTCCACGATCTCCAGCTCTCCAGTCCAGCTCACCCTACATGAGACTATGGTTAGAAAAAGGAAGTACTTAGCCTCGCATCCGCGTACACAGGGTTTGAATGCCCACATAGCTAGACTAATCTCGTTAGAGATGATGCCCTACCGGTTAGTTGAAAGCGAAGCTTTCAAAGCCCTGATGGACTACGCTGTACCACGCTACGAGCTACCCAGTCGACACTTTTTTTCCAGAAAAGCCATCCCAGCCCTCCACCAGCATGTTAAAGAGCGCATCGTCCATGCACTCAGGCAATCTGTGAGCACAAATATGCACCTGACAACAGATGCATGGACCAGTAGGCATGGCCAGGGACGTTACGTGTCCATCACGGCACACTGGGTGAATGTTGTGGATGCAGGGTCCACAGGGGACAGCAAGTTTGGGACAGTTCTGCCTAGCCCACGGTCTAGGCAACAGTTGGCTGTAGCCGTTCGCACCCCCTCCTCCTCCTCTTCATCCTCCTGCAGAAGCGAGAGCTCGTCCTCAGACCGCAGTCGCACAACCACTCCATCCGCAGCTGCCACTGTTGCACACCAGGTCTCCCATTATGGGGCAGCTACTGGCAAACGTCAGCAGGCTGTATTGGCTATGAAGTGTTTGGGCGACAACAGACACACCGCGGAAGTTCTGTCCGAGTTCTTGCAGAAAGAAACGCAGTCGTGGCTGGGCACTGTAGATCTTGAGGCAGGCAAGGTAGTGAGTGATAACGGAAGGAATTTCATGGCTGCCATCTCCCTTTCCCAACTGAAACACATTCCTTGCCTGGCTCACACCTTAAACCTGGTGGTGCAGTGCTTCCTGAAAAGTTATCCGGGGTTATCCGACCTGCTCCTCAAAGTGCGTGGACTATGCTCACATATCCGCCGTTCGCCCGTACACTCCAGCCGTATGCAGACCTATCAGCGTTCTTTGAACCTTCCCCAGCATCGCCTAATCATAGACGTTGCAACAAGGTGGAACTCAACACTGCACATGCTTCAGAGACTGTGCGAACAGAGGCGGGCTGTTATGTTTTTGTGGGAGGATACACATACAGTTGCAGGCAGTAGGATGGCAGACATGGAGTTGTCAGGTGTGCAGTGGTCGAAGATTCAAGACATGTGTCAAGTCCTTCAGTGTTTTGAGGAATGCACACGGCTGGTTAGTGCAGACAATGCCATAATAAGCATGAGCATCCCCCTAATGCGTCTGCTGATGCAAAGTTTGACGCACATAAAGGATCAGGCGTCTGCAGCTGAGGAAGAGGAAAGCCTTGATGACAGTCAGCCATTGTCTGGCCAGGGCAGTGTACAGGACGAGTTAGCGGGTGAAGAGGAGGAGGAGGACGAGGAGGATGATGGGGATGATTATATTTTAAATGAGGAAGCTTTTCCGGGGCTACTGGAAATTGGTGGCGCGGCAAGGCCGGGTTCTGGTTTTTGGAGGGACACAAGTGACGTGGATTTGCCTGAAACTGCCCCTCAACCAAGCACAACCGCAGATTTGAGAACTGGAACTTTGGCCCACATGGCGGATTATGCCTTACGTATCCTCAAAAGGGACACACGCATAACTAAAATGATGAATGATGACGATTACTGGTTGGCCTGCCTCCTTGATCCTCGCTATAAAGGCAAATTGCAAAATATAATGTCACATGAGAACTTGGAACTAATATTAGCAACCAAACAATCAACTCTTGTTGACCGTTTGCTTCTGGCATTCCCTGCACACAGCGCCCGTGATCGTTCTCACACGAGCTGCAGGGGCCAGCAGACCAGAGGAGTTAGAGGGGCAGAAATCAGAAGTGGCGTTGGCCAGAGGGGTTTTCTGACCAGGTTGTGGAGTGATTTTGCAATGACCGCAGACATGACAGGTACTGCAGCATCAATTCAAAGTGACAGGAGACAACATTTGTCCAGTATGGTTACAAACTATTTTTCATCCCTTATCGATGTTCTCCCTCAACCGTCATTCCCATTTGATTACTGGGCATCAAAATTAGACACCTGGCCAGAATTGGCAGAATATGCATTGCAGGAGCTTGCTTGTCCGGCAGCTAGTGTCCTATCAGAAAGAGTGTTCAGTGCTGCAGGTTCAATACTAACAGAAAAAAGGACTCGTCTGGCTACCCAAAATGTAGATGATCTAACCTTCATTAAAATGAACCACAACTGGATTTCGAAATCTTTTGCCCCACCTTGCCCGGCCGACACCTAGCTTTCCTATGAAAAGGTCTTGCCTGTGGACTATTCTGAATGCCTTTTCCAATCTCGTAATTTTCTGCACCTGATTGTCCAGCATACGACATGTTTACACCTCACTAAATGGCCAAACTCCCCACACGGGGCCGTGGTATCGACACTTGGCGACAGCACCCGTGAGAGTGCTGTTTGTCTGAAGAGGTGGGTGTGCCCGCATTTGGTCGACGGCACTGCCACTGGGTCCCTCCTAGTACAATAAAGTGTCTCTGGCGGTGGTGGTGCGCACCCAACGTCAGACACACCGTTGTAATATGAGGGGCCCTGGGCCTGTACCGCCAGCCACAAGACAGTTCCCCCCCCCCCAGCTCAAACAGTGCTCTACCACTTGCAAAATTATCTCACAGCTCCACCAATGTTTAGTCTATGCGCTGACATCCTTCAATGCCTGCCACTGACAATACCATTGTATTGACATTTTTGTTATGTTAGGCCTTCGAAGCCTGTCTGCGGTCACTCCTTCCACTAGGCCTCCACTGACCACACCACTGCTGCCCGTGTACCCCTGGAACCAATTTAAAATTGCCTACAGCCTGCCCAATTTTTTTATTTTAGGCCTTCGATGCCTGTCTGCGGTCACTCTTTCCACTAGGCCTCCACTGACCACACCACTGCTGCCCGTGTACCCCTGGAACCAATTTAAAATTGCCTACAGCCATGTGTTATTATTTTAGGCCTTCGATGCCTGTCTGCGGTCACTCCTTCCACTAGGCCTCCACTGACCACACCACTGCTGCCCGTGGACCCCTGGAACCAATTTAAAATTGCCTACAGCCATGTGTTATTATTTTAGGCCTTCGATGCCTGTCTGCGGTCACTCCTTACACTATGCCTCCACTGACCACACCACTGCTGCCCGTGTACCCCTGGAACCAATTTAAAATTGCCTACAGCCTGCCCAATTTTTTTATTTTAGGCTTTCGATGCCTGTCTGCGGTCACTCCTTCCACTAGGCCTCCACTGACCACACCACTGCTGCCCGTGTACCCCTGGAACCAATTTAAAATTGCCTACAGCCAGCCCAATTTTTTTATTTTAGGCCTTCGATGCCTGTCTGCGGTCCGTTCTTTCTACTACTACTACACTGACCAGGCCACTGCTGCCCGTGTACCCCTGGAACCAATTTAAAATTGCCTACAGCCAGCCCAATTTTTTTATTTTAGGCCTTCGATGCCTGTCTGCGGTCCGTTCTTTCTACTACTACTACACTGACCAGGCCACTGCTGCCCGTGTACCCCTGGAACCAATTTAAAATTGCCTACAGCCATGTGTTATTATTTTAGGCCTTCGATGCCTGTCTGCGGTCACTCCTTCCACTAGGCCTCCACTGACCACACCACTGCTGCCCGTGTACCCCTGTAACCAATTTAAAATTGCCTACAGCCATGTGTTATTATTTTAGGCCTTCGATGCCTGTCTGCGGTCACTCCTTCCACTAGGCCTCCACTGACCACACCACTGCTGCCCGTGGACCCCTGGAACCTATTTTTAATTGCATAGAGCATCCTTTTTTTAATAGTAGGCGTACACAAAGTCTGTCTGCGGTCCACTATTGAAATTGTCCTCTACTGCCCAGAGCACTGCTGCTTGTGTACCCCTGTAACGTTTTTAAGCTGCAGTGAGCCACATTTTTGGGTTAAGTCCTACTACCTGTGTCTGTCTGCGCCACTCAATTCAGTTGTGTTCCTTTGAAAAAAGCTGAGCGTCAATAGTCTTGTTTTCAGCCTCTAGGAATTTTAAAACTGCATTGGGGGTACAACTTTGGTAGGGCCTACTAACGGTGTCTGCCTCCCCAAGGTGTGCCCCAGGTTTCCTCGCCATTGCTTCAATCTTAATGCTCTCGTTTAGTAGTTGTTGGAAACTACTCTGCATTAGGCCTACAAATTGGGTATGGGGTGTAGAGAGATGGTGTGTTCCACTCCAAGGTGTGCCCCAGGTTTCCTCGCCATTGCTTCGATCTTAATGCTCTTGTTTAGTAGTTGTTGGAAACTACACTGCATTAGGCCTACAAATTGGGTATGGGGTGTAGAGAGATGGTGTGTTCCACTCCAAGGTGTTCTCCAGGTTGCCTTTCCTGAGCTTCGATCTTCCGGCTCTCGTTTAGTAGTTGTTGGAAACTACACTGCATTAGGCCTACAAATTGGGTATGGGGTGTAGAGAGATGGTGTGTTCCACTCCAAGGTGTTCTCCAGGTTGCCTTTCCTGAGCTTCGATCTTCCGGCTCTCGTTTAGTAGTTGTTGGAAACTACGCTGCATTAGGCCTACAAATTGGGTATGGGGTGTAGAGAGATGGTGTGTTCCACTCCAAGGTGTTCCCCAGGTTTCCTCGCCAATGCTTCGATCTTCATGCTCTCGTTTAGTAGTTGTTGGAAACTACACTGCATTAGGCCTACAAATTGGGTATGGGGTGTAGAGAGATGGTGTGTTCCACTCCAAGGTGTTCTCCAGGTTGCCTTTCCTGAGCTTCAATCTTCCGGCTCTCGTTTAGTAGTTGTTGGAAACTACGCTGCATTAGGCCTACAAATTGGGTATGGGGTGTAGAGAGATGGTGTATTCCACTCCAAGGTGTTCCCCAGGTTTCCTCGCCAATGCTTCGATCTTCATGCTCTCGTTTAGTAGTTGTTGGAAACTACACTGCATTAGGCCTACAAATTGGGTATGGGGTGTAGAGAGATGGTGTGTTCCACTCCAAGGTGTTCTCCAGGTTGCCTTTCCTGAGCTTCGATCTTCCGGCTCTCGTTTAGTAGTTGTTGGAAACTACGCTGCATTAGGCCTACAAATTGGGTATGGGGTGTAGAGAGATGGTGTGTTCCACTCCAAGGTGTTCCCCAGGTTTCCTCGCCAATGCTTCGATCTTCATGCTCTTGTTTAGTAGTTGTTGGAAACTACACTGCATTAGGCCTACAAATTGGGTATGGGGTGTAGAGAGATGGTGTGTTCCACTCCAAGGTGTTCTCCAGGTTGCTTTTCCTGAGCTTCGATCTTCCGGCTCTCGTTTAGTAGTTCTTGGAAACTACGCTGCATTAGGCCTACAAATTGGGTATGGGGTGTAGAGAGATGGTGTGTTACACTCCAAGGTGTTCTCCAGGTTGCCTTTCCTGAACTTCTATCTTCAGGCTCTCATTAAATTGTGGTTAAATGGAACAACTGCATTTGGCGTACTAGTTGGTTTGGGGCCTACTATCGGTGTCTGCCACTCCTTGCTGTTCTCCTGGTTTCCTGTCCTGAAATTCCATTTTCAGGCTCTCGTTAAGTAGTTGTTAATGTTAGACTGCATTTGGCCTACTAGTTGGGTTGGGGCCTACTATCGGTGTCTGCCACTCCTTGCTGTTCTCCTCAACTGAACAAAGCTGGGCCGCCTGTTTACTACAGTTGCCAATTTTGAACTGCATGTCGACTACTTACTGATTTGGGCCTACTCTCTGTGTCAGCCTCTCATTCCAGTTGTCCTCCACTGCAATGCCCCCTGGTTAGTCCTGTGTTACCAATTTTGAACTGCATTTAGCCCACTTTATTCTTTGGGCCTATATCTGTGTTTCCTCCTCATCCTGCCCATTGCCCAGCCAGTGATAGATGAGTCTGCTAGTACATTGACCCATAACGCAAAATTCCCCGTGCACGCTACACAGCAAGATTGTGACCCTGCTGAAAGTCAGGTTCCTCTTCCCGCATACCATACCACCTTACACGGGGACAAAGAGGAAGGTGCAGATGAAAGTGCAGGTTCCTTCATCAGGTGGGGGGAGGAATACTAGTTGGCGACGTCACTGGCACAGGGCCTCTCATAGTACGCAAAAGTGTTGCTGCCGGTGGGAGGCGCCCCCGCCGTGCAAACACACCGCTGTACTTTGAGGGGCCCTGTGCCAGTGCTAATGCCAACGAGTGGGCCCCCCCGCTTGCTCAGGATCACAGCACTTGCAAAGTTGAAATACTTACCTCTCCCTGCTCCACTGCCGTGACGTGGTCCAGATTTACTGGGCCCACTAATTACTTGAACCAGCCCTACCCCCCACAACTTTAGCCAAATGACCCCCAATTTCAAATGCCTTGCAATTATTATAAGGTAAATTACGATTGACAAGCTTCTTTAACAAGAATGGATGTTTTTGCCATTAAAATGGGCAGTGTAGGTGTTTTCCTGGCCTCCACTCACTGCCGACTATGCTCCCCCATTGACTTGCATTGGGTTTCGTGTTTCGGGCGATATCCGACTTTTCGCGATAATCGGCCGATTCCACTCGACTCGACTTCTAAGATAGTCGGGTTTCGCGAAACACGGCTCGACTCTAAAAAGGTCAAGGTCGCTCAACCCTAGTGGGCACCACTCCTGGCTGTGCCAGCAGAAGCTTGGTTATCATTTAAACCAAGAAACTGTTGGCAATCGTGCAGGCACAGATTATTACATAACTGTACGTCAGTTGACGGGAATCTCTTCCCAATCCTGATGTACAGTTATGTTATATGATGTGAAGGAGTTAATTTCTTAAACACTATCATATAATATTACTAAACGGTATACAGTATATATATATATATATATATATATATATATACACAGTGGGGCAAAAAAGTATTTAGTCAGTCAGCAATAGTGCAAGCTCCACCACTTAAAAAGATGAGAGGCGTCTGTAATTTACATCATAGGTAGACCTCAACTATGGGAGACAAACTGAGAAAAAAAAATCCAGAAAATCACATTGTCTGTTTTTTTAACATTTTATTTGCATATTATGGTGGAAAATAAGTATTTGGTCAGAAACAAAATTTCATCTCAATACTTTGTAATATATCCTTTGTTGGCAATGACAAAGGTCAAACGTTTTCTGTAAGTCTTCACAAGGTTGCCACACACTGTTGTTGGTATGTTGGCCCATTCCTCCATGCAGATCTCCTCTAGAGCAGTGATGTTTTTGGATTTTCGCTTGGCAACACGGACTTTCAACTCCCTCCAAAGGTTTTCTATAGGTTTGAGATCTGGAGACTGGCTAGGCCACTCCAGGACCTTGAAATGCTTCTTACGAAGCCATTCCTTCGTTGCCCTGGCGGTGTGCTTTGGATCATTGTCATGTTGAAAGACCCAGCCACGTTTCATCTTCAATGCCCTTGCTGATGGAAGGAGGTTTGCACTCAAAATCTCACAATACATGGCCCCATTCATTCTTTCATGTACCCGGATCAGTCGTCCTGGCCCCTTTGCAGAGAAACAGCCCCAAAGCATGATGTTTCCACCACCATGCTTTACAGTAGGTATGGTGTTTGATGGATGCAACTCAGTATTCTTTTTCCTCCAAACACGACAAGTTGTGTTTCTACCAAACAGTTCCAGTTTGGTTTCATCAGACCATAGGACATTCTCCCAAAACTCCTCTGGATCATCCAAATGCTCTCTAGCAAACTTCAGACGGGCCCGGATATGTACTGGCTTAAGCAATGGGACACGTCTGGCACTGCAGGATCTGAGTCCATGGTGGCATAGTGTGTTACTTATGGTAGGCCTTGTTACATTGGTCCCAGCTCTCTGCAGTTCATTCACTAGGTCCCCCCGCGTGGTTCTGGGATTTTTGCTCACCGTTCTTGTGATCATTCTGACCCCACGGGGTGGGATTTTGCGTGGAGCCCCAGATCGAGGGAGATTATCAGTGGTCTTGTATGTCTTCCATTTTCTAATTATTGCTCCCACTGTTGATTTCTTCACTCCAAGCTGGTTGGCTATTGCAGATTCAGTCTTCCCAGCCTGGTGCAGGGCTACAATTTTGTTTCTGGTGTCCTATGACAGCTCTTTGGTCTTCACCATAGTGGAGTTTGGAGTCAGACTGTTTGAGGGTGTGCACAGGTGTCTTTTTATACTGATAACAAGTTTAAACAGGTGCCATTACTACAGGTAATGAGTGGAGGAAAGAGGAGACTCTTAAAGAAGAAGTTACAGGTCTGTGAGAGCCAGAACTCTTGATTGTTTGTTTCTGACCAAATACTTATTTTCCACCATAATATGCAAAAAAAATGTTAAAAAAACAGACAATGTGATTTTCTGGATTTTTTTTTCTCAGTTTGTCTCCCATAGTTGAGGTCTACCTATGATGTAAATTACAGACGCCTCTCATCTTTTTAAGTGGTGGAACTTGCACTATAGCTGACTGACTAAATACTTTTTTGCCCCACTGTATATATATATATACACACACACACACTGTATATTTGCATTGAATTTTCTACAGTTTGGCTTCTTTAAATCTGTTATTTAAAAACTCAAAACATAATTTAGCATGTCCTGAGCTATTTTGCTTATTTTAGCATACTAAGAATGCATGGTCTTTTCTAGTTTATTAGCATATCATATTGATTTCTTTTTTAGATCTTGTTCTGTAACTTTCACAAGAGATATGTATAAAGCAAAAGCTTCTTGACCCAGATAGAGCCCTCATTAAAAAACTGAAAGAGTAGCATGAAATATCTGTGAAATCATTACAATTCCAAACATAAAGTGAACATTACATTTGTAATTTAATCATTATTATACACATTCCTCTAGGACTTAAATGTGGAAATTGTTTTTCTTGCCAGGCTTTCATATGAAACTTTTATTTTTGCAGGGGCACATTTAAATTTCCCTGCACCCAAAATTCAGTTTGGCATTCCCTATTATACAAAGCTTAAAGAAGCGCTCCCGTCAACGTTGTTTAACTCTTAATGAATTAGTGTCATTTTGCTTTTCTGCCCAGTTAAGTCTTCTCTTTTCGTTGCATGTAGAAACAGGAAGTCTCTTTTTCCCAGCTTGATTCATCCTCCTCTTCGGCTCCTGAATCAGATGCTCCTGATCCCCCTGCCAAGGATTTTTGGTGTGATGATTGATGCAGGAAAAAGAGTCTGTTTTTAATTTCATAATGTCATAGACATTATGTAAAAGAGAAAAATTGCTTTGTAGAAGGGCAAAATTAGCAATTGTAATACATAGTGCTATATAATATGACAACGGCAATATAGGAAGATGAAAATAATGTTGACGGGAGTGATTTTTAAGCATTTTTAGTAGTCGTTATGTGACCACTACAATGCATTTTTGCATACTTATATGTTATGGCTGGCAATCAGGCAACACAGCGTGCAGTAATCAGCGCACATACAGAGATCTGGCAATAACCCAAAACAATAGGACGAGCTCTGAGACGTGGAATCTCTGTAGACTGCAGTACCTGATCTATCCTCACACAACTGGAAGCAGCAGTGGATTGCGCCTATCAACTACCTATGCAACTCGGCACTGCCTGAGGAGCTGACTAGCCTGAAGATAGAAATACAAGCCTGACTTACCTCAGAGAAATACCCCAAAGGAATAGGCAGCCCCCACATATAATGACTGTTAGCAAGATGAAAAGACAAACGTAGGAATGAAATAGATTCAGCAAAGTGAGGCCCGATATTCTAGACAGAGCGAGGATAGCAAAGAGAACTATGCAGTCTACAAAAAACCCTAAAACGAAAACCACGCAAAGGGGCAAAAAGACCCACCGTGCCGAACTAACAGCACGGCGGTGCACCCCTTTGCTACTCAGAGCTTCCAGCAAAAGATAATAACAAGCTGGACAGAAAAAACAGAAAACAAACTAGAAGCACTTATCTAGCAGAGCAGCAGGCCCAAGGAAAGATGCAGTAGCTCAGATCCAACACTGGAACATTGACAAGGAGCAAGGAAGACAGACTCAGGTGGAGCTAAATAGCAAGGCAGCCAACGAGCTCACCAAAACACCTGAGGGAGGAAGCCCAGAGACTGCAATACCACTTGTGACCACAGAAGTGAACTCAGCCACAGAATTCACAACAGTACCCCCCCCTTGAGGAGGGGTCACCGAACCCTCACCAGGACCCCCAGGCCGACCAGGATGAGCCACATGAAAGGCACGAACAAGATCTGGGGCATGGACATCAGAGGCAAAAACCCAGGAATTATCTTCCTGAGCATAACCCTTCCATTTGACCAGATACTGGAGTTTCCGTCTAGAGACACGAGAATCCAAAATCTTCTCCACAATATACTCCAATTCCCCCTCCACCAAAACAGGGGCAGGAGGCTCCACAGATGGAACCATAGGTGCCACGTATCTCCTCAACAACGACCTATGGAATACATTATGTATGGAAAAGGAGTCTGGGAGGGTCAGACGAAAAGACACCGGATTGAGAATCTCAGAAATCCTATACGGACCAATAAAACGAGGTTTAAATTTAGGAGAGGAAACCTTCATAGGTATATGACGAGAAGATAACCAAACCAGATCCCCAACACGAAGTCGGGGTCCCACACGGCGTCTGCGATTAGCGAAAAGCTGAGCCTTCTCCTGGGACAAGGTCAAATTGTCCACTACCTGAGTCCAGATCTGCTGCAACCTGTCCACCACATAATCCACACCAGGACAGTCCGAAGACTCAACCTGTCCTGAAGAGAAACGAGGATGGAACCCAGAATTGCAGAAAAATGGAGAGACCAAGGTAGCCGAGCTGGCCCGATTATTAAGGGCGAACTCAGCCAACGGCAAAAATGACACCCAATCATCCTGGTCAGCGGAAACAAAACATCTCAGATATGTTTCCAAGGTCTGATTGGTTCGTTCGGTCTGGCCATTAGTCTGAGGATGGAAGGCCGAGGAAAAAGATAGGTCAATGCCCATCCTACCACAAAAGGCTCGCCAGAACCTCGAGACAAACTGGGAACCTCTGTCAGAAACAATATTCTCAGGAATGCCATGTAAACGAACCACATGCTGGAAGAACAAAGGCACCAAATCAGAGGAGGAAGGCAATTTAACCAAGGGCACCAGATGGACCATTTTAGAAAAGCGATCACAGACCACCCAAATGACAGACATCTTTTGAGAAACGGGAAGGTCAGAAATGAAATCCATCGAAATATGTGTCCAAGGCCTCTTCGGGACCGGCAAGGGCAAAAGCAACCCACTGGCACGTGAACAGCAGGGCTTAGCCCTAGCACAAATTCCACAGGACTGCACAAAAGCACGCACATCCCGTGACAGAGATGGCCACCAGAAGGATCTAGCAACCAACTCCCTGGTACCAAAGATTCCTGGATGACCGGCCAGCACCGAACAATGAAGTTCAGAGATAACTTTACTAGTCCACCTATCAGGGACGAACAGTTTCTCGGCCGGACAACGATCAGGTTTATTAGCCTGAAATTTCTGCAACACTCTCCGCAAATCAGGGGAGATGGCAGACACAATGACTCCTTCCTTGAGGATACTCGCCGGCTCAGATAACCCCGGAGAGTCGGGCACAAAACTCCTAGACAGAGCATCCGCCTTCACATTTTTAGAGCCCGGAAGGTATGAAATCACAAAATCAAAACGAGCAAAAAATAACGACCAACGGGCCTGTCTAGGATTCAAGCGCTTGGCAGACTCAAGATAAGTAAGGTTCTTATGATCAGTCAAAACCACCACGCGATGCTTAGCACCCTCAAGCCAATGACGCCACTCCTCGAATGCCCACTTCATGGCCAGCAACTCTCGGTTGCCCACATCATAATTACGCTCAGCAGCAGAAAATTTCCTGGAAAAGAAAGCACATGGTTTGAACACTGAGCAACCAGAACCTCTCTGTGACAAAACCGCCCCTGCACCAATCTCAGAAGCATCAACCTCGACCTGGAACGGAAGAGAAACATCAGGTTGACACAACACAGGGGCACAGCAAAAACGACGCTTCAACTCCTGAAAAGCTTCCACGGCAGCAGAAGACCAATTAACCAAATCAGCACCCTTCTTGGTCAAATCGGTCAATGGTCTGGCAATGCTAGAAAAATTACAGATGAAGCGACGATAAAAATTAGCAAAGCCCAGGAATTTCTGCAAACTTTTTAGAGATGTCGGCTGAGTCCAATCCTGGATGGCCTGAACCTTAACCGGATCCATCTCGATAGTAGAAGGGGAAAAGATGAACCCCAAAAATGAAACTTTCTGCACACCGAAGAGACACTTTGATCCCTTCACGAACAAGGAATTAGCACGCAGTACCTGGAAAACCATTCTGACTTGCTTCACATGAGACTCCCAATCATCTGAGAAGATCAAAATGTCATCCAAGTAAACAATCAAGAATTTATCCAGATACTCACGGAAAATGTCATGCATAAAAGACTGAAAAACAGATGGAGCATTGGCAAGTCCGAACGGCATCACCAGATACTCAAAATGACCCTCGGGCGTATTAAATGCCGTTTTCCATTCATCTCCCTGCCTGATTCTCACCAGATTATACGCACCACGAAGATCAATCTTAGTAAACCAACTAGCCCCCTTAATCCGAGCAAACAAGTCAGAAATCAATGGCAAGGGATACTGAAACTTAACAGTGATCTTATTAAGAAGGCGGTAATCAATACACGGTCTTAGCGAACCATCCTTCTTGGCTACCAAAAAGAACCCTGCTCCCAATGGTGACGACGATGGGCGAATATGTCCCTTCTCCAGGGACTCCTTCACATAACTGCGCATAGCGGTGTGTTCAGGTACGGACAAATTAAATAAACGACCCTTAGGGAATTTACTACCAGGAATCAAATCGATAGCACAATCACAATTCCTATGCGGAGGAAGGGCATCAGACTTGGACTCTTCAAATACATCCTGAAAGTCCGACAAGAACTCTGGGATGTCAGAAGGAATGGATGACGAAATAGACAAAAATGGAACATCACCATGTACTCCCTGACAACCCCAGCTGGTTACCGACATAGAGTTCCAATCCAATACTGGATTATGGGTTTGTAGCCATGGCAACCCCAACACGACCACATCATGCAAATTATGCAGTACCAAAAAGCGAATAACTTCCTGATGTGCAGGAGCCATGCACATGGTCAGCTGGGCCCAGTACTGAGGCTTATTCTTGGCCAGAGGTGTAGCATCAATTCCTCTCAATGGAATAGGACACCGCAAAGGCTCCAAGAAAAATCCACAACGTTTAGCATAATCCAAATCCATCAGATTCAGGGCAGCGCCTGAATCCACAAACGCCATGACAGAATATGATGACAAAGAGCACATTAAGGTAATGGACAAAAGGAATTTGGACTGTACAGTACCAATAACGGCAGAGCTATCGAACCGCCTAGTGCGTTTAGGACAATTAGAAATAGCATGAGTAGAATCACCACAATAGAAACACAGTCTGTTCAGACGTCTGTGTTCGTGCCGTTCTACTTTAGTCATAGTCCTGTCGCACTGCATAGGCTCAGGCTTACTCTCAGACAATACCGCCAGATGGTGCACAGATTTACGCTCGCGCAAGCGACGACCGATCTGAATGGCCAAGGACATAGACTCATTCAAACCAGCAGGCATAGGAAATCCCACCATTACATCCTTAAGAGCTTCAGAGAGACCCTTTCTGAACAAAGCCGCTAGTGCAGATTCATTCCACAGAGTGAGTACTGACCATTTTCTAAATTTCTGACAATATACTTCTACATCATCCTGACCCTGGCATAAAGCCAGCAGATTTTTCTCAGCTTGATCCACTGAATTAGGCTCATCGTAAAGCAATCCCAGCGCCTGGAAAAATGCATCAACATTACTCAATGCAGAATCTCCTGGTGCAAGAGAAAACGCCCAGTCCTGTGGGTCGCCGCGCAAAAAAGAAATAATAATCAAAACCTGTTGAATAGGATTACCAGAAGAATGAGGTTTCAAGGCCAAAAATAGCTTACAATTATTTCTGAAGCTCAGGAACTTAGTTCTGTCACCAAAAAACAAATCAGGAATCGGAATTCTTGGTTCTAGCATTGATTTCTGATCAATAGTATCTTGAATCTTTTGTACATTTACAACGAGATTATCCATTGAGGAGCACAGAGCCTGAATATCCATGTCCACAGCTGTGTCCTGAAGCACTCTAATGTCTAGGGGAAAAAAAAGACTGAAGACAGAGCTAAGAAAAAAAAATGATGTCAGGATTTCTTTTTTCCCTCTATTGGAAATCATTGAATGGCTCCTTGTACTGTTATGGCTGGCAATCAGGCAACACAGCGTGCAGTAATCAGCGCACATACAGAGATCTGGCAATAACCCAAAACAATAGGACGAGCTCTGAGACGTGGAATCTCTGTAGACTGCAGTACCTGATCTATCCTCACACAACTGGAAGCAGCAGTGGATTGCGCCTATCAACTACCTATGCAACTCGGCACTGCCTGAGGAGCTGACTAGCCTGAAGATAGAAATACAAGCCTGACTTACCTCAGAGAAATACCCCAAAGGAATAGGCAGCCCCCACATATAATGACTGTTAGCAAGATGAAAAGACAAACGTAGGAATGAAATAGATTCAGCAAAGTGAGGCCCGATATTCTAGACAGAGCGAGGATAGCAAAGAGAACTATGCAGTCTACAAAAAACCCTAAAACGAAAACCACGCAAAGGGGCAAAAAGACCCACCGTGCCGAACTAACAGCACGGCGGTGCACCCCTTTGCTACTCAGAGCTTCCAGCAAAAGATAATAACAAGCTGGACAGAAAAAACAGAAAACAAACTAGAAGCACTTATCTAGCAGAGCAGCAGGCCCAAGGAAAGATGCAGTAGCTCAGATCCAACACTGGAACATTGACAAGGAGCAAGGAAGACAGACTCAGGTGGAGCTAAATAGCAAGGCAGCCAACGAGCTCACCAAAACACCTGAGGGAGGAAGCCCAGAGACTGCAATACCACTTGTGACCACAGAAGTGAACTCAGCCACAGAATTCACAACACTTATAGTCACATGACCAACAGATTATCTTCCTGATTCTCTCAAAGTTCAGTGAAAATCTACAGCCTCTTCTTCATTGAGAGAAGCTTGTTTCCACTTGACTGTAAGTATGAAAATCACATATGAGTAGTCACATGGTGATCACTGGAACTGGCAAGCAGATCCGAATCCTGACAGTAAGTAAATTACACACTGTTAGAATCTGGGATGGTACAGTGCTTGCCAAAAATTTGTTTTGGGTCACAAATGCCCTTAATCCTATATGTCCTAATGTATATGTAAATCAGAAGTCGCAAACTTCATATGAGCACTGGATTTTACAACAATGTTTGTTTAATCCATAGAATTGCATTTAAAATAACAAATTTAGTTATACTGTCCTCTGCAGGTCAAGTGTTGCTTCTCTAAAGCTGTTCCAGTCTTTATTAACAGGCTGCATTATTGAATTCATAGCTCACGAGTGCTGCACCCAATTAACAGGCTTAGGCCCGAGTCAGATGCAACGTATGAAAAAACGGTTCAATTCTCTCGCCCGAGAATTGCAGAAATATTCTCCGTATGGTAATCCGTATGTAATCTGTTTGCAACATGATGATGCAATTTCCTCACATCTAAGTATCTGTATGGCATCTGTATGACATGCATATGGCTTTGCATTTTTCACTGATTTTCCCCAATGAATTTAATGGCTCAATGGGCTGAAATGAGCAAAATGTGTGCATATTTCTCGCAAGTCACACTGATGGCCTGTGTGGTGTCTGATTTTTTCTCGCACCCATAGACTTGCATTGGCGAGTATCTGCCGATATAAGGCATACAATTGCAGCATGCTGCAATTTCACACGCACGCTGAATACACCCGAGAAAAAAAACGGTGATGTGAGCTTCCCCATAGATTAACACTGGTCCAAGTGCTAGGCAATGTTTTCTCGTATAGCACTCGCCCGTATTATACGCTTGTGTGACCCCGGCCTTAGCAATTTCGTCTCACTACCTCACAAATACCTCAGAATGCATTGATGGGCTGCAGCTGTCAAGTGAGCAGTAGTCCTGATATTGTGAATACAGCCTCTAAATAAAGACTTAATTAGTAGTGGAGAAGCATCGCCAGACCTGTGGACAGGTTGGCAGCTGGGAATAACTCAGTAGAGTGTGTTGTGTTGGAGCTGAAGAAAGACGGTGGACAGACGAAGGTAGAGACTCAGAAGTGCTAGAAATACCAAGTTAGTGATACTGTTTGATTTACTTTGGCCTACCGAGAGAAAGGATTGTTTTGTTACTCTTTTGTGCTGAAGAAAAGCTGTTTTAATTTTTGGAGCTGTAAAGTTTTTTTTTAGAAAAATAAACTTTATTTTGTTTTGATATAAAAATCTTGTGCCTGTGCATATCCAAGCAGCTACCCGAGAGCTGAACCTGTAATATATACATGTTCATCTCACAAAATCAAAATATCAAATTTATATCAGTTCTTCAATACAAAAAGTGAAACAAATATATTAGATACAGTCATTACAAATAGAGTGATCTATTTCAAGTGTTTATATCTGTTAATATGGGTGATTATGGCTTACAGCCAATGAAAACCCAAAAGTCATTATGCAGCGCCCCAGGGTCCTGGTCATTGCAGTAATCTCATTCTCCTCTAGGGGCGGAGTGATGTTACATTTGGAGGCAAAGAGGGGAGCTCTGCTCCTATTTATTAGGGCACTCCTCACACTTAGGTAAAACTGGTTGCCTGGGGAGGTTAGTTAGTTGCTGGCTGAGCTTCGCTCAGTTAGTTGGTCCCTGACAGGGGTGGGATCCTGTCAGAGTTTGAGAGAGCAGGACACGGAGCTGTGCCTGCCCTGAGTGTGGCAGCTTCTAGAAAGAGACACTGAAAGAGAACTGTATTGTAGAAAGGGTGAAGAAGTTGTAGCAAAGGAGTGGATATCAGAGGAGTTCTGCCCTGTACAGGCTGCCTCCTTCTGAGGCGCAGGATACCGGTAGCCAGAACACCGAGGGAGCAACAGTTCTTTATGCCTTGCTCCAGAGACCGGCAGGACAGCTAATTGCACGTTACCTGCCCGCCCTATACCAAGGAGGCAAGGTGGCACCGCTTAGAGGCTGGGGCATGATAGAGTCCCTGTAAAACGCCTCAAGCCACCGGTCATACGGGTTTGTCCTATCCATCTGGGGGTCAGAGAGAGACATAACATCTGTAACATCTTCAACAGTTGTGAGGACCTTATGAGAAGCTTAGTAGTAAGGTACTACAACACACGGTGCTAGAGGAAGGCTACTGATTTCTACCTGGATACAGGGACTCTGGACTTGCCTCCAAACCGGCCGGAGTCTCACTGCCCTTTGGTCTGTGCTCTGGACTGTGGATGCTGAAACCTTCAGTAAAAGGTAAAGAGACTGCAACCTTGTGTCCTCGTTGCTCACTGCGCCTCTCACCATTCACCATCTACACACTGGGAAGTCCTGGGGACATACTTCACCTGTGGGAAGTTATACCATCTAGCTGCCATAACATCACCCCAGTGGACCCCCTTAAAGCAGCGTCGGTCACCATGACCGAATACCACAGGTGGCATCACAAATACAAACTCTATCCCTTTAAAGACATTTCCCTTTAACTCAGATGTCCCAAGGGCCACGGACCGGGTCAGCCACCGTGACATCCCCCTGAGAACCGAAGGACCCGGTACCGAGTACCCCGCTGCCCTTGGGGGCGATCCAATTACCTCAGTAAATTCGAATACTTTATAACACCAGCTTGAAAAAATGATTTTAACATCCAAAATGTTCACCTACTGAAATGTATGTTCAGCAAATGCACTTAATACTTGGTCATGGCTCCTTTTGCATCAATTCCTGCATCAGTGCAGCATGGCATGGAGGCGATCAGTCTGTGGCACTGCTGAGGTGCTATGGAAGCCCAGGTTGCTTTGATAGCAGCCTTCTGCAAGGCTGCATTGTTGGGTCTGGTGTCATTCATCTTCTTCTTGACAATACCCCATAGATTCTCTACGGGGTTAAAGTTAGACGAGTTGGCCAATCAAGCACAGTGATACTGTTGTTTTTAAACCAGGCATTGCTACTTTTGACAGTGTGGACATATGCCAAATCCTGCTGGAGAATTACATTTCTGCTGGTGTAGGTCCACTGTGTTTTGTCAAGACCAAAGTCAGCGCAGCCGTCTACCAGGAAATTTTAGAGTACTTCATGATTCCCTCTGCCTGCAAGCTTTTTTGAGATGGAAGTTTAATTCTCTAGCAGAACTTGGCATCTGTCCACACTGCCATAAGTACAAATACCTGGTTTAAAAACAACAGCATCACTGTGCTTGATTGGGCAGCAAACTCGTCTAACCTTAACAACATAGAGAATCTATGGGGTGTTGTCAAGAGAAAGATGAGAGACACCAGACCCAAGAATGCAGATGAGCTGAAGGCTGCTATTAAAGCAACCTGGACTTCCATAACACCTTTGCAATGCACAGACAGATCACCTCCACGCTGCGCCACATTGATGTAGTGATTGATGTAAAAGGAGCCCCAACCAAGTATTGAGCGCATTTACTGAACATACATTTCAGTAGGCCAACATTTCGGATGTCAATATCATTTTTTCAAGGTAGTGTTATAAAAAATTCTAATTAACTGAGATAATGACTTTCGGGTTTTCATTGGCTGTAAGCCATAATCATCAACAATAACAGAAATAAACACTTGAAATACACTACTCTATTTGTAATGACTCTATATTATATATGAGTTTCACTTTTTGTATTGAAGAATTGAAATAAATTAACTTTTTGATGATATTCTAATTTTGCGAGATGCACCTGTATAAATATAGTAATATAGCTACCATGGAATGATTTAGATTAACACATTCACCACCTTGCAATTTTCTATTTTTGTGTTTCTATTTTTTGTTCCTCCTCTTCCCAGAGCAATAACTTTTCTATTTTTCATTCAATATAGCTGCATGAGGGCCTAATGTTTGTGGGACAAATTGTACACCATTTATTTTACCATATAGTGTACTGGAAAACTAGAAAAAACATTCCAAGTGCCTTGAGATTGAAAAAAAGGTGAAATTCCACAACGTTTTTGTTTTTTTAATTAAATTGTTCAATAAATGCTAAAACTGACCTGCCCATATAATTCTGCAGATCAGTACGAGTACACAGATACCAAACATGTATAGGTTTTTTTATTTAAGTGGTAAAATTAAAATCAAAATTTTGTTACAAAAAAGGCGCCATTTTTGAAACTCGTAGTGTCTCTATTTTCCGTGTTCTGGGGCTGAGTAAAGGCTTAGTTTTTGCACCCTGAGCTGACATTTATGTTGATACCATATTGGGGCAAATATAATGTTTTAATTGCCTGTTATTACATTTTATTGCAATGTTAAGGCGATCAAAGAATCGTAATTCGGGCATTTTTTTTTATTTTTTTATCTTTACGCTGTGTACTGCTTGGATTAATTTACTTAATTTTTTGATAGATCGGATATTTCTGAATCCAGTGATGCCAAATATGAATATTTATTTATTGGTTTATTTTGATTGGGGCAAAAGAGGAGTGATTTAAACTTTTATGCTTTTAAAATGTTTTAAAACTTTTTTTTTACTTTATTCTTGCTTCATTACTCCCCTTAGGAGTATTGAAGCTGCGATCATCTGATCTCCTGTGCTACCTATAGCAAAGCTTCAGCCCTGCTATATGTACATAATTCATGATCTCCCATGAACGCTGGCCTGGTTCAGGCATTAAAATGAGGTTTACAATGACAGGCATGTGGTCTTCTGCAGATGCACAGCTGTCATGACAGCCCATCGGTACACCGCGATCATGTGACTGATGTGCCTATTGTTGTGTTTTATGATGCGCTTCAAGTTCCCTTAAGTTTAATGTAACTGTCAGAGATTGATAGCAGCATTGAACATGCTAACAGGCTGTTAAAGGCACATGACAGCTGACCAGATCAGCTGTCATGTGCAGTGTAAGAAGCTGGCTTAGTAACAGAGCCTGGATTAAATGCAGGGAGGCGACCTTGGACGTATCTAAGTCACAGGTCGTAAAGAGGCTAAAGTCTATCCATGTTTGAATGGCCCCGTCAAAGTGCAGACTTAAATCCCATTGAGAATCTGTGGGGAGGCTTCAAAATTGCTTTTCAGAGACACTTTGCATCCAACCTTACTGAGCTTGAACTAGGTTGCAAAGAAAAATGATGAACAATTTCAGCCTCTAGTTGCTCAAAACTGAGGTGCATGAACAAAGTTTACACACTGTTTGAATAATAAGGTCAGTCTGCAATCATTGCTACAAATTAGCATTGGATTTGTCACATTCAAAATGTTTGGATGAGATATTAATTACCATGTGGTAAACATGGATGGCAAGTACTTGAGATTTATTTTATGTTTAAAGGGAACCTGTCACATACAAAAATTATATTTACCTGCAAATAAAATAACTGTTGAATTGTTTTAAAAGAATATCTCGAAAGTGGCTATACAAGTGTTTTTAACTCTTAACATTGTCCAAATCCACATAGGCTTTTGAGATTTCACATCATCTCAAATAGTGTTACATCTTACCTCCTTTATATTGCTACAAATTAGGTGTACATTTTCATTCACTTACTGCTAAACAAATCCTAGCAATACTTTCTCTCTCACTCATCTATCTATCTATCTATCTATCTATCTATCTAGTTAATGCTATAGTTTAATTTTGGAATCATTGACACATAATTCTCTTGACATAATACAATATATGTAATATACATTCAGATTGACTAATGCCATTATGTCCAGTTTACAACATGGTAAAATATCATTGATTTCTTCAGTTATGATTTTTGAGCCATTATTTTACAGATACATGTATCAAAATACAGTAGAGTCGGACCTAGCATTTAGACTTCACCAGTACTACATTAATTACCTGTCCAGATAGATGATGAATATTTTCTCACTAGAATATCTTTTTAACGTTAGTGACAGAGTCAATTTGGTACTTAATGACCGAGCCAATTTTTACAATTCTGACCACTGTCACTTTATGAGGTTATAGCTCTGGAACGCTTCAATGGATCTCACTGATGCTGAGATGGATTTTTTTATGACATATTGTACTTCATGATAGTGGTATAAATTATTAGATATAACTTTTGTTTATTTATGAAAAAAATGAAATTTGGCAAAAAAAAATAAAATTTTTCATTTTTCAAACTTTTAATTTTTGTACCCTTAAATCAGAGAGTGGTGTCACACAAAATAAATAACATTTCCCACATGTGTACTTTACATCATCCCAATTTTGGAAACATATTTTTTTGTTAGGATGTTATCAGGGTTAAAAGTTGACCAGCGATTTCAGATTTTTCCAACAAAATTTACAAAACCTTTATTTTATGGACAACCTCACAGTTGAAGTGAGTTTGGGGGGTCAATATAACAGAAAGTACCCAAAAGCAACACCATTCTAAAAACTGCACCCCTCAAGGTACACAAAACATCATTCAAGAAGTTTATTAACCCATGAGGTGCTTCAAGAGAACTAAAGCAATGTGTAAGGAAAAAATAAACATTTTACTTTTTTTACCAAAAAAATAATTTGGAATCAATTTTTATTTTTTAATTTCTACAAGGGTATCCGGAGAAAATGGACTGCAAAATTTGTTGTGCAATTTCTCCTGAGCATGCCGATACCATGTATCTTATGGGAAGCCACTGCTTTGGTGCATGGCAGGGCTGAGAAGGGATGGAGCACCGTTTGATTTTTTGAACGCAAAATTGACTGGAATTAACGATGGTGCCATGTTATGTTTGGAGACCCCTGATGTACCTAAACAGTGAAAGCCCCCAAATTCTAACTCCAACCCTAACACCAAAACACTCCTAACCCTAGTCCCAACCTTAACCACAACCCTAACCCCAACACACCCCTAACCCTAATTACAACCATAACCCTAACCACAAACCCAACAAACCCAACTCTAACACACCCCTAACCCTCAGATTTTTCTCTGTATAGGTATTTTTGAGTATAATGTGATTTGTTCTATTATTCTATAAACTACTGACAACATGTCTCCGAAGTTCCAAACAAAACATTTTGTATTTATTTACTGAAAATGAGAAATGGTCAAAATTACAAAAAAATGTGTTGCTGCAGACCTCAAATAATGCAAAAAAAAGTTCATAATCATTTAGAAACAACCATACTATTGTTCTAACTCAGGTAGAGTTCAGAAATCCATATTTTGTGGAACAATCATGATTTTATGCGTCTTGGCAAGCTTTCCACCAGTCCTTCACAAAGTTTTTGGGTGACCTTATGCCACTCTTGGTACAAAAATTTAAGCAGTTCTTCTTTGTTTGATGGCTTGTGACTATCCATCTTCCTCTTGATTACATTTCATAGGTTTTCAATGGGGTTCAGGTCTGGAGATTGGGCTTGCCATGACAGGGACTTGATGTGTTTGTCCTTCATCCTCACCTTGATTGACCTAGCTGTGTGGCATGGCGCATTGTCCAGCTGAAAAAAAACAGTCCACAGAGTTGGGGAACATTGCCTGAGCAGAAGGAACCAACTGTTTTTCCAGGATAACATTGTATGTAGCTTGATTTATATGTCCTTCGCAAAGAACAACCTGCCGAATTCCAACCTTGCTAAAACATCCCCAGATCATCACCGATCCTCCACCAAATTTCACAGTAGGTGCAAGACACTGTGACTTGTACGCCTCTCCAGGTCTCCATCTAACCGTTAGACAACCAGGTGTTGATCTGGGGATGTTTCAGCATGGCTGGAATTGGGCAGGTTAATCTTTTCAAAGGACGTATGAATCAAGCTGCATACAAGGTTATCCTGGAAAAACAGTTGATTCCTTCTGCTCAGGCAATGTTCCCCAACTCTGAGGACCATTTTTCCAGCAGGATAATGCAACATGCCACACAGCTAGGTCAATCAAAGTGTGGATGAAGAAACATCACATCAAATCCCTGTCATGGCCAGCCCAAACTTCAGACTTGAACCCCATTGAAAACCTCTGGAATGGAATAAAGAGGAAGATGGATAGTCACAAGCCATCAAACAAAGAAGAACTGCTTACATTTTTGTACCGGGAGTGGCATAAGGTCACCCAAAAGCAGTGTGAAAGACTGGTGGAAAGCATGCCAAGACGCATAAAAGCTGTGATTAAAAATCCACAAAATACTGATTTCTGAACTCTTCCTGACTTAAAACATTAGTATTGTTGTTTCTAAATAATTATGAACTTGTTTCTTTTTTGCATTATTTGAGGTCTGCAAGCAATGCATTTTTTTCATTATTTTGACCATTTCTCATTTTCAGAAAATATATACAAAATGTATTGCTTGGAACTTTGGAGACTTGTTCTCGGTAGTTTATAGACTAAAAGACCAATTTACATTTTACTCAAAAATATACCTATAAAGAGAAAAATCAGAGAAACTGAAAATTTTGCAGTGGTCTCCTAATTTTAGCCAGAGCTGTATGTACATGCGTCCATGTGTTTTGCGCGGACACGTGGTCCATGAAAAAACACAGACATGTGAATAGCTCCATAGTCTATTTTTGTTACATGCTGTATCTGTCAAAAACACAGATCGAACACATCATTCACAAACATCTGAATAACACATAAAAATATACAGTATAATGTAGCCAGCAGGAAGGCGCCTTCAGGCCACCTGATACAGTGGTCTGAGATGTCTCCCTGGTGGCTGCATTTTACTGCCCCCTGTAGTGGGAGTCCCAGAAGACTGGACTGACAAGGAGTCAGCGTGAGGAGCGGAGCTCCTGGTAGGTAACCCCGGACAAGGGGATTGCCATAAACTGTGATATTCGGCATAGAAGTGTATTTGCCATATGAACTGTGCGGTCACCCAAGGCAACTGGTCAGATAAGGATCAGCATGTTTAGTGATGCAAGAATATAATGTACCCCCATAGGATATAACACAGCCTCCCCCATAGAATATAATGTATAATGTACCCCAAAATATATAATACAGCCACAAAGAATATAATATACCCACCAATAGTATATAACACAGCTATATAATGTATAACACAGCCTCCCCCATAGAATATAATATACCCCCCACAGTATATAACACAGCCTCCCCTATATAATATAGTATACACCCCAATAGTATATAACACAGCCACATAGTATATAGCACAGCCTGCATAGCATATAACACAGCCCGCATAGTATAGAGCACAGCCCACATAGCATATAGCACACCCTGTATAATATATAGCACAGCCCGCATAGTATATAAAACAGCACACATAGTATGTAGCAGAGCCCGTATAGTATATAGCACAGCCTGCGTAGTATATAACACAGCCCACGTAGTATATTGCACAGCCACGTAGTATATAAAACAGCCTACATGGTATATAGCACAGCCCATATAGTATATAGCATAGTCACGTAGTATATAGCACAGCCATGTAGTATAACACAGCCCACGTATTATATAACACAGCCACGTACCATATAGCACAGCCACGTAGTATATAACACAGCCAACGTAGCATATAGCACAGTCCATGTATTATATAACACAGACCACGTAGTATACAGCACAGCCACATAGTATATAGCACAGCCCGTGTAGTATATAACACAGCCCAAGTAGTATATAGCACAGCCATGTAGCATATAGCACAACCACATAGCATATAACAGCTACGTTGTATATAGCACAGCAACATAGTATACAGCACAGCCCACGTAGTATATAGCACAGCCACGTAACATATAACACAGCCCACGTAGTATACATCACAGCCACGTAGTATATAACACAGCCCATGTAGTATTTAGCACAGCCATGTAGCATATAGCACAGCCACGTAGCATATGGCACAGCCACATAATATATAGCACAGCCACATAGCATATAACACAGCCCACGTAGTACATACCACAGCCATGCAGCATATAGCACAGCCACAGAGCATATAGCACAGCCATGTATTATATAGCACAGCCACGTAGTATACAAGACAGCCCACATAGTATATAACACAGCCCACGTAGTATAGCACAGCCGTGTAGTATATAACACAGCCCACATAGTATATAGCACAGCCACATAGTATAATACACAGTACATGTAGTATATATCACAGCCACGTAGTATATAACACAGCTCGCATCTATTTCCTCCCCAGAATGGCCCCACAGTCCAGTAAAAAAAAAAACCACACTCCTCACCTATCTTCGTGCCTGCGCTGCTCCCTGCCTCTGTTTCAGCATTTGCACTGCTGGCTGGCACACAGTGAGTGCACGTGCACCAGCAGTGTCAGAGGCAGAGTGGGGAATGATGAAAGAGGGAGCTTTAGCTGATGCTCTCTCCTCCATCATTGCTTTGAACTGTACCAGCAGATGCCGGCACAGTTCAATGCGGCATGGGAGTCGGCACTGGTGGTAGACGGGCACCCCTGTCTCACAGGGGCCCCATAGCGGCTGCGTGTTGTGCCGCTAGCTGGGGGCCCCTGGGTGAGCGGGGGCCCCAGGCAGCTGCCTGGTCTGTCTGCCCCTAATGCCAGTCCTGCCTGCAACTCATAGCTAATGTATTGCCACGGAACCATAATTTAATTTAACTTTAAAAGAAATCACCAGGTTTGTTCTACCCTATCCAAGACCAGCATTATTTGGGGAAGAGACCCTGATTCCAGCGATGTATCACTTAATGGGCCACTTATTGTCATTTATCTGCTGCAGGCCTAGCAGTTCTCTGTAAATTTACCTCTGTGTAACCCCACCCACACCACTGATTGGCAGCTTTTTGACCATGTACAATGTACACAGAAAGCTGCCAATCAGTGGTGGGGCGGGGTTATACAGATCTAAATAATTTATGTGTAACTTACTGAGCTACACTAATTAGCTCAGTAAGTGACACACTGTTGGAATCAAGGTCTGTGTATCTACACTATGCTGTTCCCAGTATAGGTGATAAAAATCTGATTGACAGATTCCCTTAGCATATTTTAACAATCTTAGAGACTTTTACTTTACTTTATTATCACCTTAAGGTACCGTCACACATAACGATATTGTTAACGATATCGTTGCTTTTTGTGCCGCTCACAGTCAGTGCGGGAAGCTGAAGGCGAGGGACGTGACCAGACACTGGAATGTAAGTATGTAGTGTTTTTTTTTTTACATTTACAATGGTAACCAGGGTAAACATCGAGTTACTAAGCGCGGCCCTGCGCTTAGTAACCCGATGTTTACCCTGGTTACCCGGGGACTTCGGCATCGTTGGTCACTGGAGAGCTGTCTGTGTGACAGCTCTCCAGCGACCAACCAGCGACGCTGCAGCGATCGGCATCGTGGTCTATATCGCTGCAGCGTCGCTTAATGTGACGGTACCTTTAGGTTACATTCACACAACCATGTGATACATCTGTTTGCTGTCTGTATTTTTCTAGGACATAACAGGGACCCATAGAGCAGAGCTTCATTGAATAATACACACATTAATTTAAAATTGGATACATATGTCCTGTCCGTTTGACTAGAAAATGTTCTATCCTCATATGTGTCTTGAAAATCTTTACATGATCATTAGAGTCTATGTGGATCGATATGAAACAGTTGTAATTTTCTGTTCCAATCTGGTGTCATCCATTTTTCACTGATACAGCTAATAGGGCTTTATTTACACATCAGTATTATTGATCAGTGTTTGCATGCTAAGATCAGGAGTTTCTCCAAAACACAAAAAAATGTTTTTTTCTCTGTAAATTCAACTCCTAAGTTTTGCATACAAATACTGATCAAAAATACTGACCAAATTAATCCTACGAGTCAATCGATAAATAAATGTTCACATACTTTACCTCCTTCAGTTTTAAAAAAATGGATGAAAAAATCTTGGATGTATGAATGTAGCCTTACTATGATATCTTTGGATAGCTCTATTTCAGTATAGTTTATTGTGAAATTATGATTTGTTTAGACTTGTCCTATCTTATATATTCCATGAACAACCTAAATTTTTTGTTAAGTCCTGAGCCAGAATCAGAGGCTTCATGGATCCTGTGCGTAACAGCAGGAATGCTGTCAGAGTTGGACTAGGGAGTCTGACCCACAGGGAAAAGTTGTAGGGCCCACACTACAACTATATGTATCTGTTAATCGTTATTCCCACCGTAGCGGAGTATCAACTGAAAAAAAGCAGGTAGCTCCTGTGCCTGCGTATCTACTGTGCCCACACCATAACTGTGTTGTACAATTACAGTAGTTTGCATTAAAGGGGTTCTTTGGTGAAAAGTTATCGGCTATCTGATAACTCACATTAGTTTGAAGTTAGCGCTGTTAATAATAATAATAATAATCTTTATTTTTATATAGCGCTAACATATTCCGCAGCGCTTTACAGTTTGCACACATTATCATCACTGTCCCCGATTGGGCTCACAATCTAGAATTCCTACCAGTATGTCTTTGTTACTGATTGTCCCCTTCTGTATGCTTCTCAGGGGCCCACCAGAGGGTCCTCCGATTTCCCGATGGGCCAGTCCAACCGTGAATGCTGCTGCAGTTTACATGTGTGGCCAGAACAGAGCATCTCAGACCATGATATGTCAATTTGTAGGAAATGGGTATACACCTATGATAATTCCAGAGTTGCATTGGAAGTTCGGTTGGTAATTGTGTCACATATAGTATAGGCTTCTATCTAACATTTTTCTTGCTTTTAAAACATAAAAAGCCACAATGGAATCATAGTAGAACCCTTTATAATGTGATGTTGTTCAATGGTTACCATTGAAATCTATCATAAGAACAATAGCTGTAGTACATAAGTAAAAAAGTAATCTCACAACACATATTTCTTAAGATACCGTAATGAATCAATTTTTTGCTCTATGCCTTAGATTATTATTAACATGATATCGATTTTGTGCAATGTAATGTTCTGTAATTGCAATTTTCTTTACCAATGTGATGTCAAAATCTTTAGCATTTAAAAAGGGCTCACTCAACAAAATCTATTGAATTTCTGTAATGCTGAAAAGTCTGGTGGAAATGACACTTAATCAGATGTGTGCAGTGATATGCTAATGCATTCATTACAGTAATTTAACTTTGAAACTCCTGTGAAGCGAAGCAAGTTTGTGATGCTTTATTGATGCTCCCAAGCATAATTTCAAAAGCGTTACAGAAAAGTTGTCAATTCTTTTAATGAGGTCCTCGAATTGGCTCTTATTCTTGAGATATTATAGTTTTTTCCTCATGAGATATCTTAATTTTTACAGAAAATAACAATTTCATGTTAATCAATATGAATTATTCCATCTGAACTGACAATTTCTACACCAGAAAAATATCAATACAGGGATGTTTTCATGAAATGGTACTCAATGAATGATAGATATTTGCTAGATCAAGATTCCGCTACTGTTGTATATTACTTACTAATTTAAAAAAAACTGATATAAAAAATAACAAATAATTAACAACTTCTTGACATTACTTTCTTACTTTAATTTTGCTTCATCAACATTATTGAAGAGCCTTTTTCATTTTTCTGTCAATCCAAACATGTTTTTAAGGAAGAAGTTTTAGTTTGAATGACAATATTTGATTTACTATACAAAGTACTGAAATTAATTATTTGTGAGTGGAATAATGAAAAATTCACCATTTTTACAGGGGTTTTGTATATACATTGTATATGTATGTTTTTATTATTATTTATATGTTTTACTTACAGAATAAGAAAAGAGGGTTAATTTGAAAACTTACCGTATATACTCGAGTATAAGCCGAGATTTTCAGCCCATTTTTTGGGGCTGAAAGTCCCCCTCTCGGCTTATACTCGAGTCATACCCGGGGTCGGCAGGGGAGGGGGAGCGGGGGCTGTCTAGTTATACTTACCTGCTCCGGTGCGGTCCCTGCAGTCCCTGCTTCTTCCAGCGCTGCATCTTCTTCCTGTATTGAGCGGTCACATGGTACCGCTCATTACAGTCATGAATATGCGGCTCCACCTCCCAAACGGGTGGGGCCGCATATTCATGACTGAAAATGAGCGGTAACCGTGACCGCTCAATACAGGAAGAAGATGCAGCACGGGGAGAAGCAGGGACTGCAGGGACTGCGCTGGAGCAGGTAAGTATACGGGAAGGGGAGTGCTGCGCGATATTTACCTGCTCCTCGCTCCGTTGCGGCTCCGTCTCTAGCGTCTCCTGGCTGTGACACTCAGGTTAGAGGGCGCGGTGACGTAGTCAGTACGCGCCCTCTGCTGAGCGTCAGTGCTGGAGACGGAGCTGCACGAGGAGCAGGTAAATATTGAAAGCGCCGGCGTCCTGAGAAGAGAGGTGAGTATGTGATTTTCTTTTTTAATTGCAGCAGCAGCATTCTCTATGGCACAGCTTTATAAGGAGCATCTATGGGGCAATAATCAACGGTGCAGAGCAATATATATGGCACAGCTTTATAAGGAGCATCTATGGGGCAATAATCAGCGGTGCAGAGCATTATATAAGGCACAGCTTTATAAGGAGCATCTATGGGGCAATAATCAACGGTGCAGAGCATTATATATGGCACAGCTTTATAAGGAGCATCTATGGGGCCATAATCAACGGTGCAGAGCAATATATATGGGGCACAGCTTTATAAGGAGCATCTATGGGGCAATAATGAACGGTGCAGAGCATTCTATATGGGGCACAGCTTTATGTGGAGCATCTATGGGGCCATAATGAACAGTGTAGATCATTCTATATGACACAGCTTTATGTGGAGCATCTATGGGGCAATAATGAACGGTGCAGAGCATTCTATATGGCACAGCTTCATTATGGCCCCATAGATGCTCCATATAAACGGTGCAGAGTAGGGTTGAGCGAAACGGATCGTTCATTTTCAAAAGTCGCCGACTTTTGACAAAGTCGGGTTTCATGAAACCCGACCCGATCCCTGTGTGGGGTCGGCCATGCGGTACGCGACTTTCGCGCCAAAGTCGCGTTTCAATGACGCGAAAAGCACCATTTCTCAGCCAATGAAGGTGGACGCAGAGTGTGGGCAGCGTGATGACATAGGTCCTGGTCCCCACCATCTTAGAGAAGGGCATTGCAGTGATTGGCTTGCTGTCTGCGGCGTAACAGGGGCTATAAAGAGGCGTTCCCGCCGACCGCCATCTTACTGCTGCTGATCTGAGCCTAGGGAGAGGTTGCTGCCGCTTCGTCAGAAGCAGGGATAGTGTTAGGCAGGGTCCATTAACCACCAAACCGCTTGTGCTGTAGCGATTTCCACTGTTCAACACCACCTTTTGTTTGCAGGGACAGTGGAAGCTACTTTTTTTTTCCTCAGCGCTGTAGCTCATTGGGCTGCCCTAGAAGGCTCCCTGATAGCTGCATTGCTGTGTGTACGCCGCTGTGCAAACCAACTGCTTTTTTCAAAGCACAAATCCTGTTGTTCATTCCTTTCTGCACAGCTATCTTGTTTGTTTGTCCACACTTTTTATTTAATTTGTGCATCAGTCCTCTCCTTATTGCTGCCTGCCATACCTGGTTGAGATTACTGCAGGGAGATAGTAATTGTAGGACATACAGTTAGGGCCAGAAATATTTGGACAGTGACACAAGTTTTGTTATTTTAGCTGTTTACAAAAACATGTTCAGAAATACAATTATATATATAATATGGGCTGAAAGTGCACACTCCCAGCTGCAATATGATAGTTTCCACATCCAAATCGGAGAAAGGGTTTAGGAATCATAGCTCTGTAATGCATAGCGTCCTCTTTTTCAAGGGACCAAAAGTAATTGGACAATGGACTCTAAGGGCTGCAATTAACTCTGAAGGCGTCTCCCTCGTTAACCTGTAATCAATGAAGTAGTTAAAAGGTCAGGGGTGGATTCCAGGTGTGTGGTTTTGCATTTGGAAGCTGTTGCTGTGAGCAGACAACATGCGGTCAAAGGAACTCTCAATTGAGGTGAAGCAGAACATCCTGAGGCTGAAAAAAAATAAAAAATCCATCAGAGAGATAGCAGACATGCTTGGAGTAGCAAAATCAACAGTTGGGTACATTCTGAGAAAAAAGGAATTGACTGGTGAGCTTGGGAACTCAAAAAGGCCTGGGCATCCACGGATGACAACAGTGGTGGATGATCGCCGCATACTTAATTTGGTGAAGAAGAACCCGTTCACAACATCAACTGAAGTCCAGAACACTCTCAGTGAAGTAGGTGTATCTGTCTCTAAGTCAACAGTAAAGAGAAGACTCCATGACAGTAAATACAAAGGGTTCACATCTAGATGCAAACCATTCATCAATACCAAAAATAGACAGGCCAGAGTTAAATTTGCAGAAAAACACCTCAAGAAGCCAGCTCAGTTCTGGAAAAGTATTCTATGGACAGATGAGACAAAGATCAACCTGTACCAGAATGATGGGAAGAAAAAAGTTTGGAGAAGAAAGGGAACGGCACATGATCCAAGGCACACCACATCCTCTGTAAAACATGGTGGAGGCAACGTGATGGCATGGGCATGCATGGCTTTCAATGGCACTGGGTCACTTGTGTTTATTGATGACATAAGAACAGACAAGAGTAGCCGGATGAATTCTGAAGTGTACCGGGATATACTTTCAGCCCAGATTCAGCCAAATGCTGCAAAGTTGATTGGACGGCGCTTCATAGTACAGATGGACAATGACCCCAAGCATACATCCAAAGCTACCCAGGAGTTCATGAGTGCCAAAAAGTGGAACATTCTGCAATGGCCAAGTCAATCTCCAGATCTAAACCCAATTGAGCATGCATTTCACTTGCTCAAATCCAGACTTAAGATGGAAAGACCCACAAACAAGCAAGACCTGAAGGCTGCGGCTGTAAAGGCCTGGCAAAGCATTAAGAAGGAGGAAACCCAGCGTTTGGTGATGTCCATGGGTTCCAGACTTAAGGCAGTGATTGCCTCCAAAGGATTTGCAACAAAATATTGAAAATAAAAATATTTTGTTTGGGTTATGTTTATTTGTCCAATTACTTTTGACCTCCTAAAATGTGGAGTGTTTGTAAAGAAATGTGTACAATTCCTACATTTTCTATCAGATATTTTTGTTCAACCCTTCAAATTAAACGTTACAATCTGCACTTGAATTCTGTTGTAGAGGTTTCATTTCACATCCAATGTGGTGGCATGCAGAGCCCAACTCGCGAAAATTGTGTCACTGTCCAAATATTTCTGGCCCTAACTGTATGTTATATAGAAAATGTTCAGCACAGCCAAAAGGAGGAGGTGCACGATCATAGGTTCCGAAGCCTTAATGTAAAATGCAAGTGACTAGCACACTCCAAAAGTGTTGTGATGCAAAGTGGGGGTTTTATTTACATACAGTATTCACAAACGTTTCGGTCGTTACTGGACCTACCAGTAATTGGACAGTCCCTGTTATTTTTTTAGGGAGAATTAAAAAAAAAAAAAAAGATTGGCATTTCTGCTAGAGTGCCATCCCTGTGTGTGCCATCTCTCTCACATAGTGGGCCATAGAAAGCCTTTTTATTTTTCTGCTTTTTTTTGTGGGGTTTATAAATTCTCCCTGAAAAAAAAAAACAGCGGGAGATTAATATTGGCCTTTGGGATTGTGTGCCAGTCCTGAGTGTGCCATCTCTCTCTCAAATAGTGGGCCATAGAAAGCCTATTTATTTATTTTTTTATTTTTTGGTTTCTAAATTCTCCCTGAAAAAATAAAAAAAAATCAGTGGGAGATTAATATTGGCCTTTCTGCTTGTGTGCCACTCCTGACTCCTGGGTGTGCCATCTCTCTCTCTCAAATAGTGGGCCATAGAAAGCCTATTTATTTATTTTTTTATTTGGTTTCTAAATTCTCCCTGAAAAAATAAAAAAAAATCAGTGGGAGATTAATATTGGCCTTTCTGCTTGTGTGCCACTCCTGACTCCTGGGTGTGCCATCTCTCTCTCTCAAATAGTGTGTTAGGGTTGGCGGAACGCACCAAATATATAATTTATTAAATGGAATTGGTGCGTTCGCAACCCGGGATCCACCGTGCAGGAAAGCACCTGCTGCTAAATAATGGCGGCTCTATATGGCGGTATATACCAGCTCTGTTAGCTTCACAGAGTAACCGCGAGAGGAAAGCTCTGTGCCCTGTTAGACTTTTACAGAGGCACAGGCCAACTACCCAGATGTGAGCAGTGAGTGGTCATGCATGCATACAAAACTCCTCGCCGGAGATGCCAGCATTCTAGGGGCTTATTTCAGCCGGGTCCCTGAACACACTTAAACACAATCTCCTCGCCGGAGGTGCCAGCATTCTAGGGGCTTATTTCAGCCGGGTCCCTGAACACATTCAAACACATGACCACATTGGCGCAAAGCATATAGCATAAGACGATACTAGCGCATGGCCGTGCGGTCATGCGCAGTTTATATAGTTGCAGCACAGGAAGCTGCTACTGAAGTTTTTGCCCTTTCAGGACCTTCCAGAAGGACCAATGGAAAGTGCTGCAGTACCTGAGCATGTTTTGCCCTTTCAGGACCTTCCAGAAGGACCAATGGAATGTACTGCAGCACCTGAGCATGTGACCGAACATGTGGCCCTCGACCTCCAATGGGAGACCCTGCCCTGGGCATGCTCAGTATGAGTAAACAAGGACTTAGTCCCAGAGAGGCTCGCTCGCCGCAGATCAGTGCAGGGTACCATAGGAAAGCCAGAAAAGGCAGTAGTGACCTTATGCACCGAATCAGCCCCAGCGAGATGCTGGGAGCGACGTCTCCGCTGAGCAGAGCCCACTGCGGCCGATACCGAATGGGAGACCACAGCAGACACGGATCGAGATTCCCCCTGTGCAGCAGAGGAAACTCGACTCCTAACATTACCCCCCCTTCTAGGGCCCCCCCCTCCTTGAGCCTCACTACGCTCAAAAGCTGCGATAAGCAGCGGAGCCCGAATGTGCTCCACAGGCTCCCAGGTTCTGTCCTCTGGGCCGTGACCCTTCCAGTCCACCAGATAAAATTTCTTGCCACGTACCACCTTGCACCCCACAATAGCATTCACCTCAAACTCATCGGTGGATGAACCCGATATCCCAGCAGATGACTCGGAAAACCGGGACAAATGAACGGGCTTTAAGAGGGAACCGTGGAAAGTATCGGTGATACCAAGGCGTGGAGGAATAGCCAAACGGTAGAGCACAGGGTTGATCTGTTCCAGAACCTTAAACGGGCCAATGTAGGGTGGAGCAAACTTAGTGGACTCAACTCGCAGCCTGATGTTACGGGCGGAGAGCCACACTAAGTCGCCAGGAGCAAAGACCGGAGCGGGGCACCGGTGTGTATCAGCCGAAACCCTCATTCTCTCCTTGGAGGCCCGGATGGCATCCTGTGTGTGGTCCCAGATGTCACGTGCCTCCACCGCCCAGTCTGCCACCCTAGAATCGGTGGATGACATGGGCATGGGCACAGGGACACGCGGATGCTGGCCGTAATTAAGGAGAAAAGGAGTTTGACCAGTGGAATCGGCTACGGCGTTGTTCAGGGCAAATTCCGCCCAAGGAAGCAAAGATGCCCAGTAATCCTGCCTAGCAGAGACGAAATGTCGCAAATATGTCACCAGAGTCTGGTTGGTTCTCTCCGCCAACCCATTCGTCTCGGGATGGTATGCAGAGGAGAGGTTTAACTCTATGCTGAGTAAACGGCAGAGCTCTCTCCAAAACCGAGATGCGAACTGGGGACCCCGATCGCTGACAACCTTATCAGGCATACCATGCAAACGGAAAACGTGTTTAATGAACAACAACCCCAAGGCCCGTGCTGAGGGTAACCGAGGAAGCGGCATCAAATGCACCATCTTGGAGAAATGGTCGGTGACAACCCAAATAATGGAGCAGCCACGCGACTTGGGTAGACCCACCACAAAGTCCATCCCGACCATCTCCCAGGGCCTGTCTGCCACCAGTAGAGGGTAAAGCAACCCAGCAGGCCGTTGCCGAGGAGACAGATTCTGGGCGCAAGAAAAGCACGCCTGAATATAGTCCTTGACATCTCGGGCCATATGCGGCCACCAGTATGTTCTCGCCAGAAGCTCAGATGTCCTCTTGGTCCCAAAATGCCCACCCACTCTGGAGGACTGAGCCCAAGAGAGAACCTCCGGTCGCAAGTTAGCTGGTACGAAAGTCTTGCCCGGGGGCACAGACTCTAGCGAAACCGGAGCTACAGTTCTCAGGCTCTCAGAAGGGACAATAAGCCGAGGCTCCTCCTCCTTCTCCTCCGATGACACCACGGAGCGGGAGAGAGCGTCAGCACGAACGTTCTTCTCCCCGGAGAGGAATTGGAGAGTAAAATGGAACCGGGAGAAGAACAGGGACCATCTAGCCTGGCGAGAATTCAGCCGCTGGGCCGTTTGCAGATACACCAAGTTCTTGTGGTCAGTGAAGACTTGGAAGGGAAAGCGAGCTCCCTCCAAGAGATGTCTCCACTCCGAAAAAGCCAACTTCATGGCCAGCAACTCCCTGTTCCCGATGGAATAATTCCTCTCCGCTGGTGTGAAGGTCTTGGAGAAGAAGAAGCAAGGATGCTTCCGACCTTGAGCATCCTTTTGGAAAAGGACTGCTCCAGCACCAACGGATGAGGCATCCACCTCCAAGACAAATGGCTTATCAACATCAGGGCGATGTAGGATGGGAGCGCTAGTGAAGTGTGACTTGATCGAGAGAAAGGCTTTGGAGACCTCCTCTGACCACAACTTGGGATTTGCTCCCTTCTTGGTGAGGGCAACCAAGGGAGCTACCAAAGTTGAGAAGTGTGGAATGAACTGGCGATAGTAATTAATGAACCCCATAAAGCGCTGCACCGCTTTAAGAGAATGGGGTTCCTGCCAGTCCATTACAGCCTGTAGCTTGGCAGGATCCATAGCCAAACCCTGGGCAGAGATGATATAACCAAGGAAAGGCAAGGACTCCTGCTCAAACACACACTTTTCCAACTTGGCGTAGAGGGAGTTTGCCCGTAAGAGGTCGAAGACTTTGCGAACATCTCTCCAATGGGAGTCAATATCTGGAGAGAAGATGAGAATATCATCCAGATAGACTACGACCGAGGTGGTGAGCATATCCCGGAAGATGTCGTTCACAAAGTCTTGGAAAACGGCTGGGGCATTACAGAGCCCGAAGGGCATCACCAGATATTCATAGTGCCCATCCCTGGTGTTAAAAGCTGTCTTCCATTCATCCCCCTCACGGATGCGAATCAGGTTGTAAGCACCCCGCAGATCTAACTTTGTAAATACCCTCGCTCCCCGTAGCCTATCAAACAGCTCAGATATCAGGGGTAGTGGGTACTTGTTCTTAACGGTGATGGCGTTAAGACCCCTGTAGTCTATGCATGGACGTAAGTCTCCAGTCTTCTTCTGTACGAAGAAGAACCCTGCCCCTGCCGGTGACACTGACTTCCTAATGAATCCTCTTGCCAGATTCTCCTGGATGTACTGAGACATTGCCTCCGTCTCCGGGAGAGATAATGGATAGACTCGACCCCGGGGAGGCTCAGCACCAGGCAAGAGGTCAATAGGACAGTCATAGGGGCGGTGAGGCGGAAGGGTCTCCACAGCTCTTTTGGAGAACACGTCTGCATAGGGCCAATAGTGCTTGGGGAGAGAGGAAAGATCTGCGGGTACCTGTGTAGTAGCAACCTGAACGCACTCCCTCAGACATCTACCCTCGCAAGATTTACTCCATCCCAAAATTCTCCCAGAGGACCACTCAATATGAGGAGAATGGTAGCGAAGCCATGGTATTCCCAACAGGACCTCATCAATTCCCTCAGGAATTACTAATAGGGAGATTATCTCCTGATGTGATGGAGACACAGATAGCGCGAAAGGAATGGTTTGGTGGGTAATCTGTGAAGGTAGTGTTGATCCATTTACCACTCGAACGGTTACCGGATTGGCGAACATCACCAAGGGTATTGCGTGACGCTGGGCAAAAGCGGAAGACATAAAGTTACCCTCTGCCCCAGAATCCACGCATAGCTCGACCATAAGAGTGGATGGGCCTATGGTAATTGTCCCCTTGAAGGACAACTTTGAGGCAAACGTCGCCGTGTCTAGTGTACCTCCTCCAACTCCCACTAGACGCTGACGTTTCCCCGACCGCTGAGAACCCTTGGAGGCAAGGTGTCCTGACTGCTGGCAAACATGATGGACCTTATGTGCACGGGCAGACTGAGACTTGGATCCCGCTCGTGTCACCTCTAAGGCCTCATGTGACTCGGATGCCTGGACTGGAGATTCCAAAGGTTTGGCGAAGGTGGGAGCCAGCCGAAACCTCTGCCTACACTGGGCTCGCTCCAACCTCCGCTCGTTAAAACGGAGGTCAATACGAGTAGATACGGCTATGAGCTCCTCCAGTGTGGCGGGAATCTCCCTAGTGGCCAAAGCGTCCTTCACATGGTCAGCCAGCCCCCTCCAAAATACGGGAATGAGGGTTTTATCTGGCCATTCCAACTCAGACGCTAATGTCCGGAAGTGAACAGCAAAATGGCTGACCATGGTTGAACCCTGAGTCAAAGCCAGCAGTTGGAGCGCTGTATCATGGGTGACTTGAGGTCCTAAAAAGACCTGTTTCAGAGTGTCCAGAAACCTAGGAACACTCCGCACCACATGATCGTTGCGCTCCCACAGCGGCGTAGCCCACTCCAACGCTCTGTCCGACAGGAGAGAGATTTTGAATCCCACCTTTGCCCGCTCAGTAGGGAAACGTGCAGCCAGAAGCTCGAGGTGTATACCACATTGGCTCACGAAACCCCTACAGGACTTACTGTCCCCAGAGTATCTCTCAGGCAAAGGAAGGTGAGATAGGGTCGGAACAGAGGTGGCAGTGGGTAAAGCTGCTGCAGCCATGCTAGCAGCCTGAACAGCTATTGCGGTAACATCCACCGCCGAGGTTGCACGCTCAAGAGACGCCAACCGGCCCTCCAGCAGCTGGATGTACCCCTGCAATCGCTGTTCATCCGCCAGTACTTAGCCAGATCCTGGCGCTAGTATACTGTTAGGGTTGGCGGAACGCACCAAATATATAATTTATTAAATGGAATTGGTGCGTTCGCAACCCGGGATCCACCGTGCAGGAAAGCACCTGCTGCTAAATAATGGCGGCTCTATATGGCGGTATATACCAACTGTTAGCTTCACAGAGTAACCGCGAGAGGAAAGCTCTGTGCCCTGTTAGACTTTCACAGAGGCACAGGCCAACTACCCAGATGTGAGCAGTGAGTGGTCATGCATGCATACAAAACTCCTCGCCGGAGATGCCAGCATTCTAGGGGCTTATTTCAGTCGGGTCCCTGAACACACTTAAACACAATCTCCTCGCCGGAGGTGCCAGCATTCTAGGGGCTTATTTCAGCCGGGTCTCTGAACACATTCAAACACATGACCACATTGGCGCAAAGCATATAGCATAAGACGATACTAGCGCATGGCCGTGCGGTCATGCGCAGTTTATATAGTTGCAGCACAGGAAGCTGCTACTGAAGTTTTTGCCCTTTCAGGACCTTCCAGAAGGACCAATGGAAAGTGCTGCAGTACCTGAGCATGTTTTGCCCTTTCAGGACCTTCCAGAAGGACCAATGGAATGTACTGCAGCACCTGAGCATGTGACCGAATATGTGGCCCTCGACCTCCAATGGGAGACCCTGCCCTGGGCATGCTCAGTGTGAGTAAACAAGGACTTAGTCCCAGAGAGGCTCGCTCGCCGCAGATCAGTGCAGGGTACCATAGGAAAGCCAGAAAAGGCAGTAGTGACCCTATGCACCGAATCAGCCCCAGCGAGATGCTGGGAGCGACGTCTCCGCTGAGCAGAGCCCACTGCGGCCGATACCGAATGGGAGACCGCAGCAGACACGGATTGAGATTCCCCCTGTGCAGCAGAGGAAACTCAACTCCTAACATAGTGAGCCATAGAAAGCCTATTTATTTTTTTTATTTGGTTTCTAAATTCTCCCTGAAAAAAATCACAAAAAAATCAGTGGGAGATTAATATTGGCCTTTCTGCTTGTGTGCCACTCCTTACTCCTGGGTGTGCCATCTCTCTCTCTCAAATAGTGGGCCATAGAAAGCCTATTTATTTTTTTTTATTTTTTTGGTTTCTAAATTCTCCCTGAAAAAATCATTTTTTTTTATTTGGTTTCTAAATTCTTCCTGAAAAAATCATTTTTTTTTATTTGGTTTCTAAAGTCTCCCTGAAAAAATTAAAAAAAATCAGTGGGAGATTAATATTGGCCTTTCTGCTTGTGTGCCACTCCTGACTCCTGGGTGTGCCATCTCTCTCTCTCAAATAGTGGGCCATAGAAAGCCTATTTTTTTTTTTTTTTTTTGGTTTTCTAAATTCTCCCTGAGAAAATTATTTTTTCGTATTTGGTTTCTAAAGTCTCCCTGAAAAAATAAAAAAAAATCAGTGGGAGATTAATATTGGCCTTTCTGCTTGTGTGCCACTCCTGACTCCTGGGTGTGCCATCTCTCTCTCTCAAATAGTGGGCCATAGAAAGCCTATTTATTTATTTTTTTATTTGGTTTCTAAATTCTCCCTGAAAAAATCATTTTTTTTATTTGGTTTCTAAATTCTCCCTGAAAAAATCATTTTTTTTATTTGGTTTCTAAATTCTCCCTGAAAAAATAAAAAAAAATCAGTGGGAGATTAATATTGGCCTTTCTGCTTGTGTGCCACTCCTGACTCCTGGGTGTGCCATCTCTCTCTCTCAAATAGTGGACCATAGAAAGCAAATTTTTTTTATTTTTTTATTAGGTTTCTAAATTCTCCCTGAAAAAAATAATTTTTTTTGTATTTGGTTTCTAAAATCTCCCTGAAAAAATAAAAAAAAAATCAGTGGGAGATTAATATTGGCCTTTCTGCTTGTGTGCCACTCCTGACTCCTGGGTGTGCCATCTCTCTCTCTCAAATAGTGGGCCATAGAAAGCAATTTTTTTTTTTTTTTTTTTTTTTGGTTTCTAAATTCTCCCTGAAAACATAAAAAAAATCAGTGGGAGATTAATATTGGCCTTTCTGCTTGTGTGCCATTTCTGACTACTGGGTGTGCCATCTCTGTCTCTCAAATAGTGGGCCATAGAAAGCCTATTTATTTTTTTTTTAATTTTGTTTCTAAATTCTCCCTGAAAAAATCAAAACAAATCAGTGGGAGATTAATATTGGCCTTTCTGCTTGTGTGCCACTCCTGACTCCTGGGTGTGCCATCTCTCTCTCTAAAACAGTGGGCCATAGAAAGCCAATTTTTTTTTTATTTGGTTTGTAAATTCTCCCTGAAAAAATCACAAAAAATCAGTGGGAGAATAATATTGGCCTTTCTGCTTGTGTGCCAGTCTTGACTCCTGGGTGTGCCATCTCTCTCTCTCAAATAGTGGGCCATAGAAAGCCTATTTTTTTTTTTTTTTTGGTTTCTAAATTCTCCCTGAAAAAATAAAAAAAAATCAGTGGGAGATCAATATTGACATTTGTGCTTGAGTGACAGTCCTGCGTGTGTGGCATCTCTCTCATTTGGTGCCACCGAAAACAGAGTGTGTAACATTGTGCCTGATTTTCCTTGCGGTCTCACACACCTGTAAAGGCATATCTAAATCATACTGAAGTTATAGCTCACCGTGTAAGTTGTTTGACAGCAACAAATACCGTTACTTTGGTTAAGTTTTTAAAACAATGAGGAAGTCTGGTGGAAGAGGTCGTGGCCGTGGGCGTTCATTGTCAGCTGGTAATGATGGTAGTAACATAGTAACATAGTAACATAGTTAGTAAGGCCGAAAAAAGACATTTGTCCATCCAGTTCAGCCTATATTCCATCATAATAAATCCCCAGATCTACGTCCTTCTACAGAACCTAATAATTGTATGATACAATATTGTTCTGCTCCAGGAAGACATCGAGGCCTCTCTTGAACCCCTCGACTGAGTTCGCCATCACCACCTCCTCAGGCAAGCAATTCCAGATTCTCACTGCCCTAACAGTAAAGAATCCTCTTCTATGTTGGTGGAAAAACCTTCTCTCTTCCAGACGAAAAGAATGCCCCCTTGTGCCCGTCACCTTCCTTGGTATAAACAGATCCTCAGTGAGATATTTGTATTGTCCCCTTACATACTTATACATGGTTATTAGATCGCCCCTCAGTCGTCTTTTTTCTAGACTAAATAATCCTAATTTCGCTAATCTATCTGGGTATTGTAGTTCTCCCATCCCCTTTATTAATTTTGTTGCCCTCCTTTGTACTCTCTCTAGTTCCATTATATCCTTCCTGAGCACCGGTGCCCAAAACTGGACACAGTACTCCATGTGCGGTCTAACTAGGGATTTGTACAGAGGCAGTATAATGCTCTCATCATGTGTATCCAGACCTCTCTTAATGCACTCCATGATCCTGTTTGCCTTGGCAGCTGCTGCCTGGCACTGGCTGCTCCAGGTAAGTTTATCATTAGCTAGGATCCCCAAGTCCTTCTCCCTGTCAGATTTACCCAGTGGTTTCCCATTCAGTGTGTAATGGTGATATTGATTCCTTCTTCCCATGTGTATAACCTTACATTTATCATTGTTAAACCTCATCTGCCACCTTTCAGCCCAAGTTTCAACTTATCCAGATCCATCTGTAGCAGAATACTATCTTCTCTTGTATTAACTGCTTTACATAGTTTTGTATCATCTGCAAATATCAATATTTTACTGTGTAAACCTTCTACCAGATTATTAATGAATATGTTGAAGAGAACAGGTCCCAATACTGACCCCTGCGCTACCCCACTGGTCACAGCGACCCAGTTAGAGACTATACCATTTATAACCACCCTCTGCTTTCTATCACTAAGCCAGTTACTAACCCATTTACACACATTTTCCCCCAGTGGACCACCCAGTGGACCACCTGATGCTCCAGCAGTGGAGCATCAGGTGGTCGTGGGAAAAAAATATTGCACCTAAGTCTGGAGCTGTGGAGCCAGGTTCGTCGTCTGGCTACAGAAGGCCTCGAACGCTCCCTTTTCTGGGAGTAGGAAAACCGCTTTTAAAGCCGGAGCAGCAAGAGCAAGCTTTGGCTTACCTTGCTGACTCAGCCTCTAGCTCTTTTGCCTCCTCTTTTGAAACTGGTAAATGTAAAAGCAGTGCGTCGTTAGTGGATGTTCACGGTCAGGGACCTTCCTTCTCCTCTTCAGCAAAAACAACAACAGAGAAGGATGCAGCAGGCGACACAACGGGTTACTCCATGGAGCTCTTTACACATACCGTCCCTGGCTTAGAAAGTGAAGCAGTTAACAGGCCATGCCCATTACAAGTTGAATCTGACATGGAGTGCACTGATGCACAGCCACAGCCAGACTACTATGCTGGTCCTTTGACTCAGACCACAACATTGCCCTCGCAGGGTACTGATCCAGAATCAGACCCTGATGAGACTATGTTGCCCCGTCACGAACGCTCTACAACCGACTTACACGGTGACACAGACGAAGTTGCGCTCGAGCTAAAAGAGGAGGTTATAGATGACCCAGTTGTTGACCCTGATTGGCAGCCATTGGGGGAACAGGGTGCAGGCAGCAGTAGTTCTGAAGCGGAGGAGGAGGGGCAACAGCAGGCATCAACATCGCAACAGGTTCCATCTGCCGGGCCCATAAATGGGACAAAACGCGTGGCAAAGCCAAAACCTGTTGGATGACAGCGTGGCCATCCGGTTAAAGCTCAGTCTGCAATGCCTGAAAAGGGATCCGAGGCTCGAAAGAGTGCAGTCTGGCATTTTTTTAAACAACATCCAATTGATCCGCGCAAAGTCATCTGTCAAAAATGTTCAACTACCTTAAGCAGAGGTCAGAATCTGAAAAGTCTCAATACAAGTTGCATGCATAGACATTTAACCACCATGCATTTGCAAGCCTGGACTAACTACCAAACATCCCTTAAGGTTGTAGCACCCTCGGCCAATGAAGCTAGTCAGCAACGCTACATCCCTGCCGTCACTCTAAGGCCACCATTTTCCATACCAACTGCAGTATCTGTGCAGGTTTTTTTGCCAGGCCAAAGCAGTCAGGGTCAGGGAATCACCAGTGTCGTAGTAGGAAACACTGCATCTAGGGCACCGGCGGAAACAATACCGTCTCCAACCGTCTCTCAGTCTGCCATGTCCACCGGCACACCCGCTAGTTCCACGATCTCCAGCTCTCCAGTCCAGCTCACCCTACATGAGACTCTGGTTAGAAAAAGGAAGTACTTATCCTCGCATCCGCGTACACAGGGTTTGAACGCCCACATAGCTAGACTAATCTCGTTAGAGATGATGCCCTACCGGTTAGTTGAAAGTGAAGCTTTCAAAGCCCTGATGGACTACGCTGTACCACGCTACGAGCTACCCATTCGACACTTCTTTTCGAGAAAAGCCATCCCAGCCCTCCACCAGCATGTTAAAGAGCGCATCGTCCATGCACTCAGGCAATCTGTGAGTACAAAGGTGCACCTGACAACAGATGCATGGACCAGTAGGCATGGCCAGGGACATTACGTGTCCATCACGGCACACTGGGTGAATGTGGTGGATGCAGGGTCCACAGGGGACATCAATTTCGGGACAGTTCTGCCTAGCCCACGGTCTAGGAAACAGTTGGCTGTAGGTGTTCGCACCCCCTCCTCCTCCTCCTCCTCGTCCTTCTGCAGAAGCGAGAGCTCGTCCACCGACCGCAGTCGCCAAACCACTCCATCCGTAGCTGGCACTGTTGCACACCAGTTGTCCCATTATGGGGCAGCTACTGGCAAGCGTCAGCAGGCTGTATTGGCTATGAAGTGTTTGGGCGACAATAGACACACCGCGGAAGTTCTGTCCGAGTTCTTGCAGAGAGAAATGCAGTCGTGGCTGGGCACAGTAGATCTTGAGGCAGGCAAGGTAGTGAGTGATAACGGAAGGAATTTCATGGCTGCCATCGCTCTTTCCCAACTGAAACACATTCCTTGCCTGGCTCACACCTTAAACCTGGTGGTGCAGTGCTTCCTGAAAAGTTATCCGGGGTTATCCAACCTGCTCCTCAAAGTGCGCGGACTTTGCTCACATATCCGCCGTTCGCCCGTACACTCCAGCCGTATGCAGACCTATCAGCGGTCTTTGAACCTTCCCCAGCATCGCCTAATCATAGACGTTGCAACAAGGTGGAACTCAACACTGCACATGCTTCAGAGACTGTGCGCACAGAGGCGGGCTGTTATGTTTTTGTGGCAGGATACACATACACGGGCAGGCAGTAGGATGGCAGACATGGAGTTGTCAGGTGTGCAGTGGTCGAAGATACAAGACATGTGTCAAGTCCTTCAGTGTTTTGAGGAATGCACACGGCTGGTTAGTGCAGACAACGCCATAATAAGCATGAGCATCCCCCTAATGCGTCTGCTGATGCAAAGTTTGACGCACATAAAGGAGCAGGCATCTGCAGCCGAGGAAGAGTTAAGCCTTGATGACAGTCAGCCATTGTCTGGTCAGGGCAGTATACAGGACGAGGTAGCGGGCGAACAGGAGGAGGAGGACGAGGAGGATGATGGGGATGAGTATTTTTTTAATGAGGAAGCTTCTCCGGGGCCACTGGAAATTGTTGGCGTGGCAAGGCCGGGTTCTGGGTTTCTGAGGGACACAAGGGACGTAGATTTGCCTGAAACTGCCCCTCAACCAAGCACAACCGCAGATTTGACAACTGGAACTTTGGCACACATGGCGGATTATGCCTTACGTATCCTCAAAAGGGACACACGCATTACGAAAATGATGAACGATGACGATTACTGGTTGGCCTGCCTCCTTGATCCTCGCTATAAAGGCAAATTGCAAAATATTATGCCACATGAGAACTTGGAACTAATATTAGCAACCAAACAATCAACTCTTGTTGACCGTTTGCTTCAGGCATTCCCAGCACACAGCGCCCGTGATCGTTCTCACACGAGCAGCAGGGGGCAGCAGACCAGAAGTGTTACAGGTGCTGAAATCCGAAGTGGCGTTGGACAGAGGGGTTTTCTGACCAGGTTGTGGAGTGATTTTGCTATGACCGCAGACAGGACAGGTACTGCTGCATCAATTCAAAGTGACAGGAGACAACATTTGTCCAGTATGGTTACTAACTATTTTTCATCCCTTATCAATGTTCTACCTCAACCATCATTCCCATTTGATTACTGGGCATCCAAATTAGACACCTGGCCAGAATTGGCAGAATATGCATTGCAAGAGCTTGCTTGCCCGGCAGCTAGTGTCCTATCAGAAAGAGTATTCAGTGCTGCAGGTTCAATATTAACCGAAAAAAGGACTCGTCTGGCTACCCAAAATGTTGATGATCTAACCTTCATTAAAATGAACCACAACAGGATTTCGAATTCTTTTGCCCCACCTTGCCCGGCCGACACCTAGCTTTCCTATGAAAAGGTATTGCCTGTGGACTACTCTGAATGACTATACCAATCTCGTAATTTGCAGCAGCTGATTGTCCAGCATACGACATGTTTACACCTCCCTAAATGGCCAAACTCCCCACACGGGCCCGTGGTATCGCCACTTGGCGCAAGCACCCGTGAGAGTGCTGTTTGTCTGAAGAGGTGGGTGTGCCCGCTTTTAGTCGACGGCACTGCCACCGGGTCCCTCATAGTACAATAAAGTGTCTCTGGCGGTGGTGGTGCGCACCCAACGTAAGGCACACTGTTGTAACATGAGGGGCCCTGGGCATGTACCGCCGGCCACAAGAGAGTTCCCCCACCCCCAGCTCAAACATTGCTCTACCACTTGCACAATTATCTCTCACAGTTCCACCAATGTTTAGTCTATGCGCTGACATCCGTAAATTCCTGCCACTGACAATACCATTGTGTTGACATGTATGATGGTACTTAACATAGTCAGGGGCAGTGTCCTATATTTACCCAAGTAAATACTTTGTGCCAAATTACTAGGTCTGAAACTATGCAGAGGAGCCCACCCCTGTGCCGTATGATTGCACCCTTTTGTGTTTTCGTTTTGTTGTAATGCGAGACATTAACATGTATTTATTGTTTGGGACTACTAACTGGCAGACACTCATTACAATCGGCCGCCGCTGACAACACCAATGGTGCCTGTGTACCCCTGCAAGAGAATTCAAAGTGCCTACAGCCCAATTTTATTATGTTAGGCCTTCGAAGCCTGTCTGCGGTCCGTCCTTCCACTAGGCCTCCACTGACCTGTCTACTGCTGCCCGTGTACCCCTGAAACCAATTATAAAGTGCCTACAGCCCAATTATGTTAGGCCTTCGAAGCCTGTCTGCGGTCCGTCTTTCCACTAGTCCTCCACTGACCTGTCTACTGCTGCCTGTGTTGTTGTGAATTCTGTGGTCAAGCTCCCTCCTGTGGTCATGAGTGGTACTTCGGCTGGTTCTGTCTATGAGCTTTCTCTGGTGGATGTGAGTGGGGCTGCGGCTTCTGAGTTTCCTTCCTCAGGTGCCCTGCATAAGCTAAGTTTTGCTTGTGTTACTTTTGTTTGCTATATTTTCTGTTTAGCTTGCTATATTGGTTTTTCTTGCTTGCTGGAAGCTCTGAGATGCAGAGGGAGCACCTCCGTACCGTTAGTCGGTGCGGAGGGTCTTTTTGCCCCCCCTGCGTGGTTGTTTGTAGGTTTTTGTGCTGACCGCAAAGCTATCTTTCCTATCCTCGGTCTATTCAGTAAGTCGGGCCTCACTTTGCTAACATCTATTTCATCTCTGTGTTTGTATTTTCATCTTAACTCACAGTCATTATATGTGGGGGCTGCCTTTTCCTTTGGGGAATTTCTCTGAGGCAAGGTAGGCTTTATTTTCCTTTCTTCAGGGCTAGCTAGTTTCTTAGGCTGTGCCGAGTTGCATAGGGAGCGTTAGGCGCAATCCACGGCTAATTCTAGTGTGTTTGATAGGATTAGGGATTGCGGTCAGCAGAGTTCCCACGTCTCAGAGCTCGTCCTATGTTAGTAACTATCAGGTCACTTTGTGTGCTCTTAACCACTAGGTCCATTGTGGTTCTGAATCACCTGTTCATAACAGTACTGGAGGCCTCTTCGGGACTGGCAAGGGCAAAAGCAACCCACTGGCACGAGAACAGCAGGGCTTAGCCCGAGCACAAAATCCCACAGGACTGCACAAACGAACGCACATCCCGTGACAGAGACGGCCACCAAAAGGATCTAGCCACCAAATCTCTGGTACCAAAGATTCCAGGATGACCAGCCAATACCTCCCAATCATCCGAGAAGACCAAAATATCATCCAAGTACACAATCAGGAATTTATCCAGGTACTCTCGGAAGATGTCATGCATAAAGGACTGAAACACTGATGGAGCATTAGAAAGCCCGAATGGCATAACCAGGTACTCAAAAAATGTCGGTCATTTGGGTTGTTTGTGATCGCTTCTCTAAGATGGTCCATTTGGTACCCTTGTCTAAATTGCCTTCCTCCTCTGATTTGGTGCCATTGTTCTTCCAGCATGTGGTTCGTTTACATGGCATTCCGGAGAACATCGTTTCTGACAGAGGTTCCCAGTTTGTTTCGAGGTTTTGGCGAGCCTTTTGTGCTAGGATGGGCATTGATTTGTCTTTTTCCTCGGCTTTCCATCCTCAGACAAATGGCCAGACTGAACGAACCAATCAGACCTTGGAAACATATCTGAGATGTTTTGTTTCTGCCGATCAGGATGATTGGGTGTCCTTTTTGCCTTTGGCTGAGTTCGCCCTTAATAATCGGGCCAGCTCGGCTACTTTGGTTTCGCCGTTTTTCTGCAATTCTGGTTTCCATCCTCGTTTCTCTTCAGGGCAGGTTGAGTCTTCTGACTGTCCTGGTGTAGATACTGTGGTGGACAGGTTGCAGCAGATTTGGACTCATGTGGTGGACAATTTGACATTGTCTCAGGAGAAGGCTCAACGTTTCGCTAACCGCAGGCGCTGTGTGGGTCCCCGACTTCGTGTTGGGGATTTGGTTTGGTTGTCATCTCGTTATATTCCTATGAAAGTTTCTTCTCCTAAGTTTAAGCCTCGTTTCATTGGTCCGTATAGGATTTCTGAGGTTCTTAATCCTGTGTCTTTTCGTTTGACCCTTCCAGCTTCTTTTTCCATCCATAACGTATTCCATAGGTCATTGTTGCGGAGATACGTGGCACCTGTGGTTCCATCCGTTGATCCTCCTGCCCCGGTTTTGGTTGAGGCTGAGTTGGAGTATATAGTGGAGAAGATTTTGGATTCTCGTATTTCGAGACGGAAACTCCAGTACCTGGTTAAGTGGAAGGGTTATGGTCAGGAAGATAATTCCTGGGTCTTTGCCTCTGATGTTCATGCTGCCGATCTGGTTCGTGCCTTTCATTTGGCTCATCCTGGTCGGCCTGGGGGCTCTGGTGAGGGTTCGGTGACCCCTCCTCAAGGGGATGTACTGCTGTGAATTCTGTGGTCAAGCTCCCTCCTGTGGTCATGAGTGGTACTTCGGCTGGTTCTGTCTATGAGCTTCCTCTGGTGGATGTGAGTGGGGCTGCGGCTTCTGAGTTTCCTTCCTCAGGTGATGAGGTTAAGTCGTTAGGTGCTGCTCTATTTAACTCCACCTAGTTCTTTGTTCCTGGCCTCCAGTCAATGTTCCAGTATTGGTCTTGCTCTCTCCTGGATCGTTCTTGTGGCCTGTCTGCCCTGCATAAGCTAAGTTTTGCTTGTGTTACTTTTGTTTGCTATATTTTCTGTCCAGCTTGCTATATTGGTTTTTCTTGCTTGCTGGAAGCTCTGAGATGCAGAGGGCGCACCTCCGTACCGTTAGTCGGTGCGGAGGGTCTTTTTGCCCCCTCTGCGTGGTTGTTTGTAGGTTTTTGTGCTGACCGCAAAGCTATCTTTCCTATCCTCGGTCTATTCAGTAAGTCGGGCCTCACTTTGCTAAAATCTATTTCATCTCTGTGTTTGTATTTTCATCTTAACTCACAGTCATTATATGTGGGGGCTGCCTTTTCCTTTGGGGAATTTCTCTGAGGCAAGGTAGGCTTTATTTTCCTTTCTTCAGGGCTAGCTAGTTTCTTAGGCTGTGCCGAGTTGCATAGGGAGCGTTAGGCGCAATCCACGGCTATTTCTAGTGTGTTTGATAGGATTAGGGATTGCGGTCAGCAGAGTTCCCACGTCTCAGAGCTCGTCCTATGTTAGTAACTATCAGGTCACTTTGTGTGCTCTTAACCACTAGGTCCATTGTGGTTCTGAATCACCTGTTCATAACACCGTGTACCCCTGGAACCAATTTTAAAGTGCCTACAGCCCAATTATATTATGTTAGGCCTTCGAAGCCTGTTTGCGGTCCGTCCTTCCACTAGGCCTCCACTGACCTGTCTACTGCTGCCCGTGTTCCCCTGGAACCAATTATAAAGTGCCTACAGCCCTATTTTATTATGTTAGGTCTTCGAAGCCTGTCTGCGGTCCGTCCTTCCACTAGGCCTCCACTGACCTGTCTACTGCTGCCCGTGTATCCCTGGAACCAATTATAAAGTGCCTACAACTCAATTTTATTATGTTAGGCCTTCGAAGCCTGTCTGCGGTCCCTCCTTCCACTAGGCCTCCACTGACCTGTCTACTGCTGCCCGTGTACCCCTGGAACCAATTATAAAGTGCCTACAGCCCAATTTTATTATGTTAGGCCTTCGAAGCCTGTCTGCGGTCCCTCCTTCCAATAGTTCTCCACTGACCAGACCAATGCTGGCCGTGTACCCCTGGAACCCAGCTGAAAGTGCATGGAGACTCCTTTTTTTCTTTGTTTTATATTTAGAAAGCCCAGATGAACTACGCTGTACCACGGTTCAAGCTACCCAGTCGACATTTCTTTTGCGAGAAAAGCCATCCCAGCCCTCCACCGGCATGAAAAAGTCTGCATTGTCATAGCACTCAGGCAATCAAACAGTAGAAAGGTGCACCTGACAAGAGAGGCATGGACCAGTAGGCATGTCCACAAAAAGTTACGTGTCCATTACGGCGCACTGGGTTAGTGTGTTGGATGCATGGTCCACAGGGGACAGCCTACAAAGTCTGTCTGCAGTCCCTAATTCAAATTGTCCTCCGCTGACCACACCACTGCTGCCCGTGTACCCCTGGAACCAATTTTAAAGTGCCTGCAGCCTAATTTTGTTATGTTAGGCCTACTACGCCTGTCTGCGGTCCCTCCTTCCAATACTCCTCCACTGACCACACCACTGCTGCCCGTGGACCCCTGGAACCTATTTTTAATTGCATAGAGCATCCTTTTTTTAATAGTAGGCGTACAAAGTCTGTCTGCGGTCCACTATTGAAATTGTCCTCCACTGACCAGAGCAATGCTGCCTGTGTACCCCTGTAACCTTTTTTAAACTGCATTGAGCCACATTTTTGGTTTAAGTCCTACTACCTGTGTCTGTCTGCGCCACTCAATACAGCTGTCCTCCTTTGAAATAAGCAGAGCGTCAATAGTCTTGTTTTCAGCCTCTAGGAATTTGAAAACTGCATTGGGGCTACTACTTCGGTAGGGCCTACTAACGGTGTCTGCCGCTCCAAGGTGTTCCCCAGGTTTCCTCTCCATTGCTTCGATCTTCTGGCTCTCGTTTAGTAGTTGTTGAAAACAACACTGCATTAGGCCTACTAGTTGGGTTGGGGCCTTCTATCTGTGTCTGCCGCTCCTTGCTGTTCTCCTACAGTGAACAAAGCTGTGCCGCCGGTTTACTACTGTTGCCAATTTTGAACTGCATTTAGAATACTTACTGATTTGGGCCTACTCTCTGTGTCAGCCTCTCATTCCAGTTGTCCTCCACTGAACAAAACAATGCCCCCTGGTTAGTCCTGTTACCAATTTTGAACTGCATTTAGCCCACTTTATTCTTTGGGCCCATATCTGTTTCCCCCTCATCCTGCCCATTGCCCAGCCAGTGATAGATGAGTCTGCTGGTACATTGACCCATAATGCAACATTCCCTGTGCATGCTACACTGCAAGATTGTGACCCTGCTGAAAGTCAGGTTCCCCTTCCCGCATACCATACCACCTTACACGGGGACAAAGAGGAAGGTGCAGATGAAGGTGCAGGTTCCTTCATCAGGTGCGGGGAGGAATACTCGTTGGCGACGTCACTGGCACAGGGCCCCTCATAGTACGCAAAAGTGTTGCTGCCGGTTGGAGGCGCCCCCGCCGTGCAAACACACCGCTGTACTTTGAGGGGCCCTGTGCCAGTGCCAATGCCAACGAGTGGCCCCCCCTGCTTGCTCAGGATCACAGCACTTGCAAAGTTGAAATACTTACCTCTCTCTGCTCCACTGCCGTGACGTGGTACAGATTTAATGGGCACACTAATTACTTGAACCGGCCCTACCCCCCACAACTTTAGCCAAATGACCCCCAATTTCAAATGCCTTCCAATTATTATAAGCTAAATTACGATTGACAAGCTTCAGTAGCAAGAATGGATGTTTTTGCCAATACAATGGGCTCTGTACATGTTTTCCTGGCCTCTACTCACTGCCGACTATGCTCCCCCATTGACTTGCATTGGGTTTCGTGTTTCGGTCGATCCCCGACTTTTCACGATAATCGGCCAATTCCACTCGACTCGACTTTTGACATAGTCGGGTTTCGCGAAACCCGGCTCGACTCTAAAAAGGTCAAGGTCGCTCAACTCTAGTGCAGAGCATTCTATTTGGCACAGTTTTATATGGAGCATCTATGGGGCCGTAATGAATGGTGCAGAGCATTATATGTGGCACAGTTTTATATGGAGCATCTATGGGGCCATAATGAACGGTGCAGAGCATTATATATGGCACAGCTTTATGTGGAGAATCTATGGGGCAATAATGAACGGTGTAGAGCATTATATGTGGGGCACAGCTTTATATGGAGCATCTATGGGGCAATAATGAACAGTATGGAGCATCTATTTTTATTTTTGAAATTCATCGGTAGCTGCTGCATTTCCTACCCTAGGCTTATACTCGAGTCAATAAGTTTTCCCAGTTTTTTGTGGCAAAATTAGGGGGGTCGGCTTATACTCGGGTCGGCTCATACTCGAGTATATACGGTAGGTTGTGTTTTTTCTTTTTTTCTTTAAATAATGTACTGTATTGTAAATTTAACAATCTCTTTATCGGTGGAAAATTTTCGTTTGCACCTAAATTTTGTAAAGCTCATTCACAACATAGATGCTTTTTAACCAATCTTCACTTGTTGTAAGCTCACGTGCACATGTTCAGTATTTGGTCAGTAGTTTACCTCAATACTTTTAAGCCAAAATCTGGAGTGGAACAATTAGAGGAAAACATTAATAGAACATAGCCTTTCTACAAGTGAGGGTTGGATAAAAAGCTTGAACTTTAGGCATCACCCCAAAACTATTAGCCACAACATCATGCCTCACAACAAACCTTATCCATTTGCTCCTACAAGCCAGCCAAGTCTTCCTTTGGGAACTGACCCTATTCACTAACTGTCCTCTGGTACAGGTTACACCTATATTTGTAGCAAACTGTCATCTGTGAAAAGTATTAATGGGGTTGACCACTTCATCTTTTCTTTTACAAATATGTTAGGAACACAATTTTATGGAACTATTATTATTATTATTATACATTTTTATAGCGCCATTTATTCCATGGCACTTTACATGTGAATACGAGGCAAATATAGACAAATACATTAAACATGAGCAGATAACAGGCACACGGGTACATAAGGAGGGAGGACCCTGCCCGCGAGGTCTCACAGTCTGCAGGGGATGGGTGATGAAACACTAGGAGAGGGTAGGGCAGGTTGCGCGGCGGTTCAGTAACTTCAGGATCACTGCAGGCTGTAGGCTTGTCGGAAGAGGTGGGTCTTCAGGTTCTTTTTGAAGGTTTCTATGGTAGGCAAGAGTCTGATGTGTTGGGGTAGAGAGTTCCAGAGTATGGGGCAAGCACGGGAGAAGTCTTGGATGCGGTTGTGGGAAGAAGAGATGAGAGGGGAGTAGAGAAGGAGGTCTTGAGAGGATCGGAGGTTGCGTGTAGGTAGGTACCGGGAGACCATGTCACAGATGTATGGAGGAGAAAGGTTGTGGATGGCTTTGTATGTCATTGTGAGGGTTTTGAACTGGAGTCTCTGGGCGATAGGAAGCCAGTAAAGGGCTTGACATAGGGGAGAGGCTGGGGAATAGCGGGGAGACAGGTAGATTAGTTGGGCAGCAGAGTGTAGGATGGATTGGAGCGGTGCCAGAGTGCTAGAGGGGAGTCCAGAGAGTAGGAGGTTGCAGTAGTCGAGGCGGGAGATGATAAGGGCATGCACTAGCGTTTTTGCGGTGTCGCGGTCAAGGAAAGCACGGATCCGGGAAATATTTTTGAGTTTGAGATGGCAGGAGGAGGCAAGGGCTTGGATATGTGGCTTGAAAGAGAGGGCAGAGTCGAGGATCACCCCGAGGCACCGGGCGTGTGGGACTGGGGAAAGTGAGCAGCCATTGACATTGATGGAGAGGTCTGGTGGAAGGGTAGAGTGAGATGGGGGAAAGATGATGAATTCTGTTTTGTCCATGTTAAGTTGTAGAAAGCGAGCAGAAAAGAAGGCTGAAATAGCAGACAGACAGTGCGGGATTTTGGTAAGTAAGGAGGTGAGGTCAGGTCCGGATAGGTAGATCTGCGTGTCATCAGCGTAGAGATGGTACTGCATACCATGGGATTCTATGAACTGTCCCCAACTAACTAATATATAAGTATTGCAGAGTTTCTACTGAATTTATAGTGCAGCTTTCCTCACAGACTACAGAAGCATGTGATTAGACCCATCCATTTTGTTCCTCTAAATGAAAGACAATTCACAAGTTAAGGACCCTTTCACACATCCGTTTTTTCCATATGCAGTCCGATTTTCATTAGCCGCAAATACAGAAACATGCACACCCATTGTATTCAATGGTGGTGCACAAATGTCAGGTTTTTCACACAGACCTTCTGTCCATGTGAAAAAACCACAGATATGTCAGGTTTTTTTGTGCAGCATGGACAAAATGCGTGCTGTGCACGTCCACACTGATGACACATGGATGACATCTATGTGTCTTCTGCGTGAAAGGTACCGGCACCTAGGAAGAAGCTGTACAGTTTATGCTGTTCTCGGGCGTGGGCGGCTGAAACAAGCTTGCATAGTTTACTTCTGACTGTGCTAAGATCAGCGTCACCAGGTGACAATAATGGGAGTTGTATTTATTAGCAGCAGTGTAATGATTGTGTAAAATAAAGAATTAAATTAAAAAAAGGCGTGCACTCCCGTGCAATTTTCATAACCAATAGAGAATGCCCATACCTGGGAGCTGATGTTATTAGTCTTAGACAAGGGACAATACCCCATAAGGCTCCCAGGCTATTAATAACAGCTCACAGCTGTTTGCTTAGCCTTTATTGATGAATTTATGGTGACTCTCATATGCAAAATGATGTAGGGTCCACCTATAAATGCAAACCAGCAAAGGCTAAACAGACAGCTGTGGGTTGATATTAATAGCCTGGCAATGGGCCAGAGATATTGCCCTACCCCCCAGGCTACCAACATCAGCCCTCATCCACCCTGAGAAATGGCGCATCAAGAAGATGCAATAAATCTGGGGCTTAGCCTCGCTCTTCCCACTTGCCCAGATTTTTATAAATTCAAATTTACCAGCTTTGCTAAGTTTTCACAAAAAACTCAATTTGAACCAAATTATTCAGAAAAATACTGCAAAATCTCTAATGTCTCAGAAATTACATCTATAACATTTTGAGGTCCCCTGAGATACATTAAGTCCTTACTGACACCCACCATACATGTACCATGCAAGTCAGTAGTAGGTCTATGGAGAGGGCTTATGGGGTGAGCGCATTCTAAACCCAGCAGTTAATGGCTGTAATACAGCCACGATTCACCTCTGCCAATTATTAACCTGTTAAATGCTGCTGTCAAACTCTGACAGCAGTATTAACAATGCGCCGGCAGTGGGGCGCATCATTTAATGTGATCATTGGCGAGCCTGTGACATGATCACTGGTCGCCAATGGGTTGCTATTACATCCAGGGATCTATTGATGATCTACATGCTGGTAATTATTATACCAAAATAATATCAATAAAGATGTTGTCTTGCCCCACATAAAATGCATCACACAGCTCTCCCAACTGAAAAATGAAAAAGTTATAGGTCTCGGAAAATGTTGACATAACCCACCACTATTCACCACTAAAATAATAAAAGAACTTGACATGTTTGTTATCACTATAATTGTACTAATGAGAAGAATTACATTGAAAAGTTATTCACCGCAAAAAGGATGCCATAAAAAGAATTCCCCCAAAAACACGCTGAATTGCATTTTATTCACAATTTCAACGCACTTGAAATTTTTTCCCCATTTTCCAGTACATTTTGTGGTAAAATAAACGATGTCATTCAAAATTACAACTTGTCCAGAAAAAAACAAGCTCTCGTACGTCTATGGGAGTAGAGAATTAAAAAAGATATGGATCTGGGAAGAAGGGGAAGAAAAAACAAAAATGGAAATTGGTCATGTTGGGAAGATGTTAGAACAATATTTGGCTCTTTAATGAAAACGCAGCCTTAATAATGTACAAGAGAACTCTATTCGGTTAGGAATAAATAGATTGTAACTACTGCAGCTGTAACCAACAGCTTACTATACAATACACTGCAGTATAAGACTTTTTAGATTGTCTAAATGAGAAACGAAGTAAAAATTATACTTCTTCAAGAGCAAATGCATACCTTGCTGGCATTTATATGTAAGAGCAGCAAACTGAAGAAACTACAGCTTTTTAACATGCGGGATGCAAGACTCAAACTGACTGTTTATCTTTTGCATCTCTGCTTACACCTTATCCTGGTGAAAAGGCAACTTAGACTACCTTTGGAAAACCAGGAAAATTTCCTTTGCTTTTTACTGACAGCCATCCCTTTTCTTGATGGTAAAAGCCTGTCATTCCTAAAGTGTTCCAACATACAGTTTGGCTTTCTTGGTGGCAATACCAAGGGCACCATAGGTTCATCTTCATCACCCAGCTGAGGTGTATAGTTGCCATATTAGAGTCATCTTTGATGCCTCTCTTCTTCCTTCTCCTGTTAAACATCCTGCAACATGTAAAACAGACCTTGAGGGTCCCAAACAGACATGGATTGGTGATGAATAATGTTATTCCTCTATCCAATTTTATATTTTGGTGATTTTTTTTCCAGGATAAAAATGAGGAGGTCGATGTTTTGATTGAACAATTGTCCCTACTGACAGATATTATCAACTCTTCGAAGGGCTTCAGTATGCAACATGTGTCCCTCATCAGCTGTCAATGGCGGATCTCACAATGATCCACTCTTCAGTTTCCCTGTTGGAAGATATAGTTTGTCGGCGCTTTATGCTTATCATGCAGAAGCTCCAACATATGTACTTTTCAGTGGCTGCAATACCACAGCATTTCTGCATATAGTAAAAATAAAGGCCCATTTGAAGCCCGGCAGCAGGACTTTTTTTGTTTGTCGGCAGATGCGTAGAGTGATGCGATCCCATACCGAAGCACTGTTAATGCTGCTGTCAGAGTTTGATAGTGGCAGCCTAACAATCACTAGAGGCAGGCACTTGCTGTAGCATGCAGCCAGGGCCGGCGTCAGCACCCGGCGCACCCGGGCAAGTGCCGGGGCCCTGGCGAGCCGGGGGGGCCCATTTATGGTAGTGCACTACATCCCTGCTGTGTTTGACAACAGTGACTCAGACTACTCAGTCATTTAAATCCCTCATCCCCGGCGCCCGGCAGCGACTCGGAAGCAGGTGGCACAGAGATCTAAGGGTTTCGCTGAAGCCTGGCCCTGCGCAGCTGCAATACTCACCTCCGCCGGCCCACCACCATGGATACAATGCAAAGAGAGTCACTTCCGGGCGACGCTGGGTCATCTGTCCTGTCACTTCCGGTCGGCTCATCATCCTAAGAGCCGGCAAGAAGAGCACAGAGAAGAAAAGATCATCGGATCACATCAATTCCGTTCCTTCATGTTGGTTCCATTCCACTTCCAGGACAGGTCCAGGCTCCAGCAGCTGCAGCGCCAATCAGGAGAAGACAAGCAGCAGCTGCAGTAAGGAGTCGGGACTCAGGAGGTGCACAGTCGGTGCACTCTCTCCATGTCCACAATGAGGGTGACAGCGCCGAGTGAAGCAGGCAGTGACAGTGAGTGAGTGACTCGTCTTTGGTGACAGTCCCAACGCTGCGCATTGCAGGGGCGGGGGTGGAGGGGGATGGGATGCAGCCTGCTGAGCCTGGGCCTGCTGCGTGCATTCTAATGCCAAGCTGTTTTGCTTGCTTCATTCAGAGTTTGTGAACCAGGCCTTTCCTGGTTTCTGATCCTGACGAGTTAGGTCATCATGTAGACTGAGGGTCTCTGAGGCTATTTCCCCTCCCTATTGTATCCCCCCCATAGATAGTCAGAAGAGAACACTGAACACTGACCCATTTACTTTCCAAATCTCAAATGTTGCAACTTGCATCATACAGACTAAAGGCATAGACTACTACTGACTGTATATACTAAATGGCTGGCTGTATTATCATATTATTATATACTACGTGGGGGTGGTGTGTGTTATATACTAGTATTACTATGTCACGGGGCTGTGCTATACTACATGCGCTGTGCTGTATACTACGTGACGTGGGCTGTGTTATATACTGCGTTGGCTGTGTTATATACTGCGTGAGCTGTGTTATATACTGCGTGGGCTGCGTTATATGCTGCGTGGGCTGCGTTATATGCTGCGTGGGCTGCGTTATATGCTGCGTGGGCTGCGTTATATGCTGCGTGGGCTGCGTTATATGCTGCGTGGGCTGCGCTATATGCTGCGTGGGCTGCGCTATATGCTGCGTGGGCTGCGCTATATGCTGCGTGGGCTGCGCTATATGCTACTTGGCTGTGGTATATTTCTCTGCTGTATCTGTGCATCATGAATCGTGGTATGTGTTAAAGAGGGGGGCCCACTGAGGCTCTTTTGCCCGGGGCCCTCAAAAACCTGGAGCCGGCCCTGCATGCAGCCATTACCTTCCATGTGTGTGGTGAGCCCTATGCACCCGCTACAGACTTGCACCTTACATGTATAGTGGATGTCAGTAAGGGGTTAAGGATTGATATATACAGTGAAGGAAATAATTATTTGATCCCTTGCTGATTTTGTACGTTTGCCCACTGACAAAGGCATGAACAGTCTGTAATTTTAAGGGTAGGTTAATTTTAACATTGATAGATTGAATATCAAAAATAAAATCCAGAAAACCACATTGAAAAATTATATTAATTTATTTGCATTTTGCACTGAGAAAAAAAGTATTTGATCCCTCTGGCAAACAAGACTTGACACAAAAACACTAGTTGGCAAGCACAGCAGTCAGATGTTTTTTGTAGTTGATGATGAGGTTTGCACACATGTCAGCAGTAGAGTTGAGCGACTTTTACTTTTTTAGGATCGAGTCGGGTTTTGCGAAACTCGACTTTGTCAAAAGTCGGGTCGGGTGAAATAGGCCGATTATTGCAAAAAGTCGGGGGCCGACCGAAACACGAAACCCAATGCAAGTCAATGGGGAATCAAAGTCGGCAGTGAGCGGAGGACAGGAAAACACCTACAGTGCCCATTTTAATGCCAAAAACATCCATTATTATTTCTTAAGCTTGTCAATCTTAATTTACTTTATAATAATTGTTAGACATTGAAAACAGGGGGTCATTTGGCTAAAGTTGTGGAGGGTAGGGCTGGCTCAAGATTTTCGTGGGCCCAGGAAAGACAGAACACGTCACGGCGGTGGAGCAGGGAAAGGTAAGTATTTCCACTTTGCAAGTGCTGGGATCCTGAGCAAGCAGGGGGGCCCACTCGTTGGCACTTGGCACTGGCACAGGGCCCCTCATAGTACGGCAGTGTGTTTGACGGCAGGTGGCACCTCCCACTGCCAGAAACACTTTTATGTACTATGAGGGGTCCTGTGCCAGTGACGTCGCCAACGAGTATGCCCTCCCACCTGATGAAGGAACCTGCACTTTAATCTGCACCTTCCTCTTTGTCTCCGTGTAAGGTGGTATAGTATGCGGGAAGGGGAACCTGACTTTCAGCAGGGTCAGATTTAGCCTGTGTAGAGTGCAAGGGGAATGCAGTGGTCTGGGTCAATGTACCAGCAGACTCATCTAGCAGTGGCTGGGCAATGGGCAGGATGAGGAGGAAACACAGATATAGGCCCAAATAATAAAGAAGGCTAAATGCAGTTCAAAATTGGTAAAAGAAAAGAAAAAGAAAAGGAACTCACATACTTAGGCATCATAATAAATAAAACAACTAAAGGGACAATAAAATCAAATTTTAACCTGCTAAAAGAAATACTAAACAAAGAAATCCTAACACATAGAGATAACACACTGACATGGTGGGGTAGAGTGCTGACAATGGGACTATTCACCCTACCTAGACTCCTCTACATCCTTAGATGCGTTCCCCTGCCATTTCCAGACATCAGCTTCACCCACCTACAGGCACAGATAAAAGACTTCATTTGGAATTCAAAAAAGCCAAGATCCGCCACCCAAACTCTTTGTAAAAGAAAAATAAACGGAGGGATTAACATTCCAAATATCAAAGCCCATTACCACACCCTGCTTATAAAACAGAGTATCCATTGGCTGCAGAGCTCTAGCCCGCCAGTATGGATTGATCTTGAGATAGCACTAAACAATAATCGTCACCCAAAATCGGTTATTTACAAAACAATATTTGGCAATCTCCCAGATTCAGTATCTCACCCCCTCTTCCAGGCAACAGCCTCAGCCTGGAAGAAACTATCATACCAAAAAAAAGGCCTTAAACACTCAGCTATCTTAAGAAATATCCCCATCTCCTTGGCTTATTCCATAATCGACCAAACCCTCCCTAAAATATGGTCAGATTCAAAAATAAAGAAAATTGGGGATATACACACAGGAGAGGCATTTATAAGCTTCCAAAATATGAAATGTCAATATGGTATTCATTCATCTTCCTTCCTTGAGTTCTTGATACTTAAAAAGAACATAAGATATTTTATGGGGAAGAGACCTAAATTATCTGAAACGTCTATCAAACTTCTAAGCAACATAGGACATTGCATATTTTGGAGCCACAAATTCATATATAACAGCTTCAACTCAGATTTCATTCTTTCTAAGAGCCCCCCGATGTCTAAGTGGGAACAAGAAATAAAAAGCATTCACAGTATTGAAGAGTGGGAGGAGGCTTTCACCATTTCTTACCAGTCCACCCTCTCAATGGCTCTACAAGAGACTCACTTCAAGGTAGTTTCAAGATGGTACTACACCCCCAGTAGATTGGCACACATGGATACCATAAATTCCGTTCAATGCTGGAGAGGCTGTGGCCAATGAGGTGACATCATGCATATATTTTGGAGCTGTCCTGCGGTAAACCCCCTGTGGAAGAAAATCTCTAATAAGGTCATCAACAAACTCACAAACACACCCTTTGATTTGAAGCCTCAGGGAGCTTTGTTGTCTCTTGGACTCGGTCAGCTCGATCATAATCAGAAACTATTGGTGATACATATCTGTCTAGTTGTAAAAAACTTCATTGCTTCCCTTTGGAAAACTCAACAAACGCCATCAACAAAAGACATTATCTCAAGGATCTCACTACATAGATCCCACGAGTTCCACTTCGCAATTGCTAACAATCAGTACCTAAAATTCGCAAAGAAATGGTCCAGATGGGATCAGCAATTCCCTACACCTATCACTTGAAATAACAGTCCTGTTCATGCTCCATTCGCCAATCATAAAAAGTTCTCCTGTTTTTAGTGCTTTCGTCGACTCATAAAGAGTCAAATAATGTGTCGTTTAATGTTATTACTGTTCTTACACATGTTCTTGAGTATCTTGTAAATGTACATAGTTCCTGCAATTTATTATCTATGCACTTCTAATGTGAAAATCGTTCTGTTATCCCCCCTAATGTCAGGGGGTTTACCTTTTCCCTCCCCCCTTTTTCCCCTTTCCTTACCCTTTCCCTCACTCCCCCCCTCCTCACCTCTCTCCCCCCATCTCCCCCTCCCCCCCCCTTTTTCCCATTAAAGTTGAAAACCTAATAAAATATTTTGAAAGCAAAATTGGTAAAAGGACTAAGCAGGCGGCATAACTTTGTTCAATGGAGGACAACTGTAATGAGTGGAGCAGACACAGTTAGTAGGCCCAAAATAAAAAAGTAGGCTAAATGCAGTTCAAATTTGGTAACAGGACTAAACAGACGGCTTAGCTTTGTTCAGTGGAGGACAACTGTAATGAGTGGCGCAGACACGGTTAGTAGGCCCAAATACAAAAGTAGGCTAAAAGCAGTTCAAAATTGGTAACAGGACTAAACAGGCGGCATAGCTAGGTACTGGGGTGGGCTCCTCTGCTGAGTAGCAGACAGTGGTAGTAGGCGGAAAGTATTAACTGGTCAAAATGGAGACCAGGGCCCCTGTATATTTTAACTGTCATCTATCATTTCAACAAATTTGTATTGGCAGTGCCTTTGAAGGATTAAACAGCACAGACTACACAGTGGTGGAGCAGGGAGATGTAAGTATTGTAAGAGGTAGAGCACTGTTTGAGCTGGGGGGAACACTCTCTCGTGGGCGGCGGTACTGGCATAGGGCCCCTCATATTACGACGGTGTGTCTGACGTTGGTTGTGCACCACCACCGTCAGAGACACTTCATTGTACTATGAGGGACCCTGTGCCAGTGCCGTTGCCCAAGAGTGGGCGCACCCACCTGTCCAGGTGCACGGGTGCTTGCGCCAGGTGGTGACCACGGCCCTGTGGGGGAGTTAGCCCATTTAGGGAGCTATAAAAATGGCCTATGGTGGACATTGAGCAGCTGCAAATGGTGAAATTGGAGAAGTCAGTAAAAGGAGGCCAAAAGCAAGACATTTTTCAGGCAAGCTACATGTCAGCAGGAGAAGGTGGGGCAAAATAATTTGAAATCCATGATTGGTTCATTTTAATGAAGGTTAGATCATCAACATTCTGGTTAGCCAGACGTGTCCTTTTTTCGGTCAGTATTGAACCAGCAGCACTGAAGACTCTTTCTGATAGCACACTAGCAGCAGGGCAAGCGAGCTCCTGTAATGCATATTCTGCCAATTCAGACCAGGTGTCTATTTTAGATGCCCAGTAATCAAAGGGGAATGACCTGTGAGGGAGAACATCGATAAAGGAGGAAAAGTAGTTCGTAACCATACTGGACAAATGCTGTCTCCTGTCACTTTGAATCGATGCAGCAGTACCTGTCGTGTCAGCGGTCATTGCGAAATCACTCCACAACCTGGTCATAAAACCCCTCTGTCCAATGCCACTTTGGATTTGTGCACCTCTAACACCTCTGCCATGTTGCCCCCTACGGCTCGTGTGAGAACCATCACCGCCGCTGTGTGCTGGGAATGCCTGAACCAAACGGCTACAAGAGTTGCTTGTTTGGTAGCCAATATTTGCTCAAGGTTCTCATGTGGCATGATATTTTGTAATTTTCCTTTATATCGTGGACCCAGGAGGCAGGCCAACCAGTAATCGTCATCGGTCATCATTTTGATAATGCGGGGGTCCCTTTTTAAGATAAGCAAGGCATACTCAGCCATGTGGGTCAATGTTCCAGGTGTCAATTCACTGCTTGTGCTGGGTTGAGGAGCACTTTCTTGCAAATCAACATCACTTGTGTCCCGCAAAAACCCTGTACCTGACCTTGCAATGCCACCAGTTTCTATTGCCCCCTGAGAAGCATCCTCCTCCCATAAATATTCAGCTGGCAACCACCGCCCACGGGCTCTTCCACCAGACTTCCTCATTTTTTGGAAAATCTAACCAAAATAACAACAAGGTAGAAGGTATATATAAACTTGTTGAGATTTTAAATCTCCCTTTTTTGGGGGGGAGACTGAAAAAAAAATCAGGCCCTGTGCAAAAAACAACACAATGTAAGTGGCTGAAAGTGGCTGGCTGATATACGACAAACTAACAGGGCAGAAGTATATCCACTTTGTGAGAATTTGAATCTCCCCTTTTTTGGGCGGAGAATGAACCACAATTTAGGCCCAGTGTATATAACAACGCAATCTAAGTGGCAGAAAGTGGCTGGCTGATATACGACAAACTAACAGGACAGAAGTATAGCCACTTTGTGAGAATTTGAATCTCCCCTTTTTTTTGGGAGACTGAACCACAACTTAGGCCCAGTGTATATAACAACGCAATCTAAGTGACAGAAAGTGGCTGGCTGATATACTACAAACTAACAGGACAGAAGTATATCCACTTTGTGAGAATTTGAATCTCCCTCTTTTTTTTGGGAGACTGAATCACAACTTAGGCCCAGTGTATATAACAACGCAATCTAAGTGGCAGAAAGTGGCTGGAAGATATATGAAAAAATACAAGGACTGTAGTACAATTTTAATCTCCCTACAATGATCTCAGGAAAAAGTATGGCAGCAATATAAAGGACTGCTGCACACAAAAGTGTGGACAAATAAACAAGATAACTGTGCAGAAAGGAGCAACAGGATTTTTGCTTTTAAAAAAGCAGTTGGTTTGCACAGCGGTGTGCAAACAGCAATGCAGCTATCAGGGAGCCTTATAAGGCAGCCTAATAAGCTACAGAGCTGATGCACAAAAATATAAACTCCACTGTTCCTGCAAACAAATGGTGGTGTTGGACAGTGGAAATCGCTACAGCACAAGCAGTTTTGGGGCTTAATCTTCCCTCCCTAACTATATGCCTTTTTCTGATGAAGCTGTGGCAACCTCTCCCTATGCTACGATCGGCAGAATTAAGATGGCGGACAGCATGCACGCCCATTTATAGCCCCTGTGATGCCGCAGAAAGCCACCCAATCACTGTCATGCCCTTGTCTAAGATAATGGGGACCGAGACCTATGTCATCACGCTGGCCACACTCTGCGTCCTCCTTTATTGGCTGAAATATGGCACTGAAAGCGTCATACAAAACGCAACTTTGGCGCATAGATCGCTGACCTCATGGCCGATCCCACACTAGGATCGGGTCGGGTTTCATGAAACCCGATTTTGCCGAAAGTCGGCGATTTTTGAATTTGTCCTATCCGCTTTGCTCAACCCTAGTCAGTAGTAAGTTTGGTCCACTCCTCTTTGCAGATCATCTCGAAATCGTTAAGATTTTGAGGCTGTCACTTGGCAACTCGGAGCTTCGATTCCCTACATAAGCTTTCTATGGGATTAAGTTCTGGAGACTGGCTAGGCCACTTCATCACCATAACCCTGATGTGGAACCATGGGGTCATATAGACCCCAGCACTGAAATGAATTGAAATATTTCTAAAACCGGTCAATCTTAGACATTAACCTTCTATGTATTTTCAAGTAACGTATTTCTGCTTATGTTGATGATATTTTGAATTTGTTTTTCATTTGGTTTCAAAGTTATTTTCAATTTTCCGTGTTTGGGACTCTCCTGACCCCATAGTACCTTTATTTTCTGACTTTCTTTTGAACATTTTCTGTTTATTCATAGATTTTGTAATATAACTGTAAATAAACAACAGCTAGTTCCAAGTGACACCTGTAGTGTTACTGGACAGCGCAAACGCTGCTATGTTTGTCCTCGATCGAAGGACAAAAAGGGGAGATTTCTTTGGAATGACTGCAAGAAGTTCACTTGCGAAGAACATGGCTTTCATATACCGACCACCGGGCTCAGCCACTGCCTTCATCGACCAATTCTACACCTGGTTCCTTCACTTTCTCTCTGCTGACATCCCCACCATCATCATGGGTGACTTTAATATCCCTACTGACACCAGCCAGCGACACGGACAGTGCCACCGCTTTCTATAACTCCACCCTCACATCAGCCATAGACTCAGTCACCCCTCTCATGCATGGCACAGTGCGACGAACCAATAGGCAACCTTGGCATAACAATCCCACAAAAAACTTCGACAAGCATCCAGGGTTGCGGAGCAGCGTTTTTAAGAAAACACGCCTGCCAGACGACTTCACTGCTTTCAAACAAGCTACATTTGACTTCAAATTAGCCCTCACCTCCGCTAAACAGACCTATTTCACTAACCTTGTATCTTCACTATCCTACAACCCAAAACAACTATTCAGCACATTTACCTCCCTCCTCCGCCCACCACTGCCACCTCCAACTCCCCTCATCTCCTCCGAGGACTATGCCACCTACTTCAAAAACAAGATCGACCAAACAAGGCAAACCTTTACTGTTCCATCACCCCAACCACTCCATATACCAGACCTCTGCCCTTCCCTAATAACCTCCCTCTCCAACATCACTGAAGGAGAGCTTACTCGCCTCTTTTCCAAATCGCACCTCACCACCTGTGCACTTGACCCCATCCCCTCCCACCTGCTCCCCAACCTCACTAACATGCTCATTCCAGCCCTAACCCATCTCTTCAACCTATCGCTATCTTCTGGTACCTTCCCCTCGGCCTTCAAACATGCCACCATCACACCCATCCTCAAAAAAACTAACCTTAACCCAACTGCTATGCTCAGCTACCGCCCCATATCACTGCTCCCGTTTGCTTCAAAACTCCTTGAACAGCATGTCCATGCTCAAATTTCCTCCCACCTCTCATCTAACTTTCTCCTTGACAACCTCCAATCTGGCTTCCGCCCCCACCACTCCATTGAAACTGCCCTGACAAAAATGATTAATGACTTAGTCACAGCCAAAGCTAACAGACAGTTCTCCATCCTCCTCCTTCTTGACCTGTCCTCTGCTTTCGACACAGTCGATCACTGCCTACTGCTACAGATTCTTTCTTCCCTTGGCATCAAATACCTTGCCCTGTCCTGCATTGCCTCATTCCTTTCCGACCGCACATTTAGCATTTCCCACTCCCACACCACCTCCTCATCCCACCCTCTCTCTGTTGGAGTCCTCCAAGGCTCTGTCCTAGGGACCATACTTTTTTCCATCTATACTCTTGGCCTAGGACAACTCATAAAGTACCATGGCTTTCAGTACCACCTGTATGCGGAGGACACTCAGATCTACCTCTCTGGCCCAGATGTCACCTCTCTGCTGTCCAGAATCCCGAAGTGTCTGTCAGCCTTATCCTCCTTCTTCACCTCTCGCTTCCTAAAACTCAATGTAGACAAAACCGAACTCATCATCTTTCCTCCATCTCACGTATCCCCCCTACCTGACCTATCTATTATGGTAAACGGCATCACGCTCTCTCCCGCACCTGAAATCCGCTGCCTCGGGGTAACTCTCGACTCTGCCCTGTCCTTCAAACCACACGTCCAAACTCTTGCCACCTCCTGTCGTCTCCAACTCAAAAATATTGCCAGAATCCATTCCTTCCTCAGCCCACAATCTACCAAAACTCTTGTGCATGCCCTCATCATCTCCCGCCTCAACTACTGCATCCCCTCCTCTGTGGCCTCCCCGCTAACTCTCTTGCACCACTCCAGTCTGTCCTCAACTCTGCTGCCCGGCTAATCCACCTCTCTCCTCGCTGCTCCCCTGCTTCTCCCCTCTGCATATCCCTCCACTGGCTCCCAATTCCCCAACGAATCCAGTTCAAACTACTAACACTAATCTACAAAGCCATCCATAACCTGTCTCCTCCATATATCTCTGAACTAATCTCCCAATATCTTCCCTCACGTAATCTCCAATCCTCCCAAGACCTCCTACTCTCCTCCACACTTATTCGTTCCTCACACAACCGCCTCCAAGATTTTTCCCGAATATCCCCCATCCTCTGGAATTCCATGCCTCAACACGTCCGGCTATCGACCACCCTCGGCTCCTTCAGACGGAACCTGAAAACCCATCTTTTCAAGAAAGCCTACAACCTGCAATAACCATTCTGCCGCCTCGCCATCGCCAGAGACGCTGCCTCACCGCTGCCAGAGCCATTGTCTCGCCCTTACCTTCTGCCTCTTCCCCACTATCCTATAGAATGTAAGTCCGCAAGGACAGGGTCCTCTCCCCTCTGTACCAGTCTGTCACTGTAAATTTGTTTACTGTAAACAATATCTATAACTCTGTATGTAACCCCTTTCTCATGTACAGCACCATGGAATTAATGGTGCTATATAAATAAATAATAATAATAATAACATGGCACTATGATGTGCATTGAATGCAAGGGCTAAATTTATTGCCAAATCATTCGTTGCCATTGTGTTTTTACTAAAATCCACACAGTTGTAGTTATTGTGCATTTTTTATTGAATTTGAATACTTTTAATTATTAGTAAAGCATTTTGGAATAAATTTCAGTTTGTGTTTGATGATGACAATTAAATAACTTCAAAGTTACGTTTGATTTCATAACTGTGTTCTGAAATGATGACAGAATAAAACTTGATTATTCTGAACAGCCAGCATGTTAATTTTAAAGAAATATGATGATTTTGAGCCCGGGGTCATATAGACCCCATGGTACCAAAGCAGTGATTTTTTTTCATGGTTCCACAGCAGGGTTAATATGCTTCTATTTGAGACACTCCTTTGTTGCCTTGGCTGTATGTTTTGGGTCATTGTCTTGCTGGAGAACCCAGCTACGAACCATTTTTAATGTCCTGGCAGAGGGAAGGAGGTTGTCACTCATGATTTTACGGTACATAGCTCCATCCATTCTCCCATTAATGCCGTGACATAGTCCTGTGCCCTTAAGCAGAGGATCACTCCAAAAACATAATGTTTCCCCATCCACGCTTGACAATGGGGATGGTGTTCTTTGGGTCATAGGCAGTATTTCTCTTTCTCCAAACACAGCGAATTGAGTTATTGCCAAAGACCTCAATTTTTGTCTCATCTGACCACAGCACCTTCTCCAATCACTCACAGAATCATCCAGGTGTTCATTAGCAAGCTTCAGACGGGCCTGCACATGTGCCTTTTTGAACAGGGGGACCTTGCGGGCACTGCAGGATTTTAAACCTTTACGGCATAATGTGTTACCAATAGTTTTCTTGGTGACTGTGGTCCCAGCTGCCTTGAGATCATTAACAAGTTCTCTTCATGAAGTTTTAGGCTGATGTCTCTCCTTCCTCATGATCAATGATACCCCAAGAGGTGAGATTTTGAATGGTGCCCCAGATCGATGTCGATTGACAATCATTTTGTATTTCTTCCATTTTCTAACTATTGCACCAACAGTTGTCTCCTTCTCACCCAGCGTCTTACATATGGTTTGTAGCCCATTCCAGCTTTGTGCAGGTCTAGGATCTTGTCCCTTACGTTCTTATAAAGCTCTTTGGTATTGCCCATGTTGTAGAAGTTAGAGTCTGACTGATTGAGTCTGTGAATTGGAGCCTTTTAAAAAGATGAATATGTAAGACAGCTGTCTTTAGTACAGGTAACAAGTTGATTAGGAGCATATAACTGGTCTGTAGGAACCAGAATTCTTAATGGTTGTTAGGCAATGAAATACTTTTTTCTCACTGCAAAATGCAAATAAATCTATATAATTTAGACCAGGGGTGTCAAACTGCATTCCTCAAGGGCTGCAAACAGGTCATGTTTTCAGGATTTCCTTGTACTGCACAGGTGATAATTTAATCACCTACACACATAATGATTACAGCACCTTGTACAAAGCTAAGGAAATCTTGAAAATACGCATGGTTTGCGGCCCTCGAGGAATGCAGTTTGACACCCCTGATTTAGACAGTGTGATTTTATTTTGATATTCAATCTCTCAATGTGAAAAATTAACTTAGTCTTAAAATTATAGACTGTTCATGTGTTTGTCAGTGGGTAAACTTACAAAATCAGCAAGGGATCAAATAATTATTTCCTTCACTATACTGGTGCAATGGAATAAGAGTAGGAAGTACACATAAAGACAACAAGCAGTAGTGGTAGATGACAATGATGGTGGAAAGAATGACATCAACCTGGTATTAATTGAGTGTTCTGACTTTGCTTTGTTCCTGACACATGACAGTACATATTATGCCCCTTAATGCCTTGTATTGCAATGGATTGCAGTCTTTTCCAGGGATCCCAAATCGAGCTGGGAGATCACGGATAGGCAGAGCACAAATAGACAGACTGTAGATGCTTGACAGGGCAGGCCATGACCCTGATCTCAGACTGCATGGACAGAGATGTTATATGGGGCAATTACTACTAGCAACACCGCGGAGACACCATCACGTGTTTCTCAACGCAGTGATCCAGAACACTGCCCCCCTGGTTGAGGAGCCCTGGACAGCAAGTGAGAACACTAGTCCACTGCAGCTCCCCAGATTCTGCAAGGCTGAGTAGTATCCCATTAAAATGTGGAGACACGGGAAGACGGCGGGTGCCCAGGTCCGCTAGCCAGAACCACACAGACCAGGGATTGTCCAACCAAATGCCTGCTCTCCCTTTAATGTGGGTATAATGCTACTCAGAAAACACAGGGTGATGGCAATACTTTATTGATCCACAAAACAGGCAGATAACACGTAGAATAGTCCCAGCAATATACCCCAAGATGGTGCACATAACAGAGTCTCTCCCTTCCGCTGACTCGTCGGGAAAATAGCAGCTGTTACTTCAGAACTCCCAGGGTTGACTACCCCATCTGTGGCATGCACACAGAGAGGAGGTAGCAACAAATGTAGGAAGATGACAGTCCATTCAGGTACAAGGCCAGTTGACCCAAGGGTCACAACCTGGCTTCTCAGAACACCTCTATAGAGCCAGGTGACCGGTGGGACCCAATCCTGGCTTTCTCCAAACGTTTCCATGATTCAGCGATGGCTAATGGAGTAGATCTGTATTTTTCCAACTGGGGTTGAGATCCTCTAGCTTGTTTCCTGTAGAATTATAGATCAGTATCCCTCTTGATGGAGCCATAATGCATTGGCAGCAGTCCTTTAGGATCCCATGGATGTTTGGATGTCTTGGAAGAATCTCTGTCTTTCTCTTTCTCTTTATAGAGGTGTGTAACCTCTTTTTATACTAAAGTAGTGTCTTTCATTCAGTATTAACATAATAGTTAAGAATGGAGATGAGATCAACTAGCATTACTTGATTATTTAATTTTTTTTGCATAGTTTTTCCTCCTCTGTTTTCGAAGTCACCAAACTATCTGGCCTACACAATTCAAAATTAGCATTTCATAAATATCACTATATAGAACGGGCACCATTCTCTTATATAAACCACTTTTGACCGACTTTATTTAGTAAACATGACTAGCCATCAAGGATAAGAGCACAATATGTTATATAAAATGTCAATATTACAGGCTTACACAAGCAAAAGTCTGTTTTCTTGACCAACACATATATTCAAAAGTCAAAATTCAGAGAACACTCTATTCTCTAGTCTCTATTCTCCTTGGCTTGCTAAAAATAGCCATCTTGTTAATTAATATAGAATGCTGTTTCTCCACATCTCCAATTTGACAATTTAAACAGGTGTTGCATAATTAAATGTCTCAATTTACTGTTGGTATTTCTATGAAGAATTTGGGTTACAGCAGATAAATTACACTTGCCCAAAATGGACAATGTAATAAAAAATGTCAGGGGACAAAAAAAAACACCTAAAATTGCTGCAACAGCTCATAGCACAGTTGAAAGGTGTATGGTTAACAAACTGAAATTTTAAATATGTATTAAAAAAAGTGTTTATAATGTTTTCATTTTTTTTGTTTAAACACTATTTTCCATCTGTGAAAAAACTGTATCACATAGTGCTATATACAGTGGGGCAAAAAAGTATTTAGTCAGACAGCAATAGTGCAAGTTCCACCACTTAAAAAGATGAGAGGCGTCTGTAATTTACATCATAGGTAGACCTCAACTATGGGAGACAAACTGAGAAAAAAAATCCAGAAAATCACATTGTCTGTTTTTTTATCATTTTTTTTGCATTTTATGGTGGAAAATAAGTATTTGGTCAGAAACAAACAATCAAGATTTCTGGCTCTCACAGACCTGTAACTTATTCTTTAAGAGTCTCCTCTTTCCTCCACTCATTACCTGTAGTAATGGCACCTGTTTAAACTTGTTATCAGTATAAAAAGACACCTGTGCACACCCTCAAACAGTCTGACTCCAAACTCCACTATGGTGAAGACCAAAGAGCTGTCAAAGGACACCAGAAACAAAATTGTAGCCCTGCACCAGGCTGGGAAGACTGAATCTGCAATAGCCAACCAGCTTGGAGTGAAGAAATCAACAGTGGGAGCAATAATTAGAAAATGGAAGACATACAAGACCACTGATAATCTCCCTCGATCTGGGGCTCCACGCAAAATCCCACCCCGTGGGGTCAGAATGATCACAAGAACGGTGAGCAAAAATCCCAGAACCACGCGGGGGACCTAGTGAATGAACTGCAGAGAGCTGGGACCAATGTAACAAGGCCTACCATAAGTAACACACTACGCCACCATGGACTCAGATCCTGCAGTGCCAGACGTGTCCCACTGCTTAAGCCAGTACATGTCCGGGCCCGTCTGAAGTTTGCTAGAGAGCATTTGGATGATCCAGAGGAGTTTTGGGAGAATGTCCTATGTTCTGATGAAACCAAACTGGAACTGTTTGGTAGAAACACAACTTGTCGTGTTTGGAGGAAAAAGAATACTGAGTTGCATCCATCAAACACCATACCTACTGTAAAGCATGGTGGTGGAAACATCATGCTTTGGGGCTGCTTCTCTGCAAAGGGGCCAGGACGACTGATCCGGGTACATGAAAGAATGAATGGGGCCATGTATCGTGAGATTTTGAGTGCAAACCTCCTTCTATCAGCAAGGGCATTGAAGATGAAACGTGGCTGGGTCTTTCAACATGACAATGATCCAAAGCACACCGCCAGGGCAACGAAGGAGTGGCTTCGTAAGAAGCATTTCAAGGTCCTGGAGTGGCCTAGCCAGTCTCCAGATCTCAATCCTATAGAAAACCTTTGGAGGGAGTTGAAAGTCCGTGTTGCCAAGCGAAAAGCCAAAAACATCACTGCTCTAGAGGAGATCTGCATGGAGGAATGGGCCAACATACCAACAACAGTGTGTGGCAACCTTGTGAAGACTTACAGAAAACATTTGACCTCTGTCATTGCCAACAAAGGATATATTACAAAGTATTGAGATGAAATTTTGTTTCTGACCAAATACTTATTTTCCACCATAATATGCAAATAAAATGTTAAAAAAACAGACAATGTGATTTTCTGGATTTTTTTTTCTCAGTTTGTCTCCCATAGTTGAGGTCTACCTATGATGTAAATTACAGACGCCTCTCATCTTTTTAAGTGGTGGAACTTGCACTATTGCTGACTGACTAAATACTTTTTTGCCCCACTGTAAGTTGCTAGGTACATGCATGGAAAATACATTTTGAAAACACAGAAATTTTGTAGCATTTACATCTGTGCTTGACTAGTATTAAGCCACATTCACATTCAGTATTTAGTCATTATTTGTAAGCCAAAATCAGGAATGGAACAATCCGAGGAAAAGTGTAATCGAAACTTGTGCACCACTTCTGCATTTTTTGCTCACTTTTCTATTACAAATACTGATGTAAAATACTGACTCAACAAATGAGTGTGAGCTGTGCTATATACTACTGTGTGGGCTGTGCTGTATACTACTATGAGGGCTGTGCTGTATACTACTGTGTGGGCAGTGCTGTATACTACTATGTAAGCTGTGCTATATACTACCATGTGGGCTGTGCTGTATACTTCTGTGTGGGCAGTGCTGTATACTACTATGTGGGCTGTGCTGTGTACTACTATGTGGGCTCTGCTTTATACTACTGTGTGGGCTGTGCTGTATACTACTATGTGGGCAGTGCTGTATACTACTATGTGGGCTGTGCTGTATACTACTAGGTGGGCAGTGCTGTATACTACTGTTTGGGCTCTGCTGTATACTACTATGTGGGCTCTGCTGTATACTACTGTGTGGGCTGTGCTGTATACTACTTTGTGGGCAGTGCTGTATACTACTCTGTGGGCTGCGCTGTATACTACTATGTGGGCTGCACTTTATACTACTATGTGGGCTGTGCTGTATACTACTATGTGGGCTGTGCTGTATACTACTATGTGGGCTGTGCTGTATACTACTATGTGGGCTGCGGTGTATACTACTATGTGGGCTGTGCTGTTTACTAGGGTTGAGCGACCTTGACCTTTTTGGAGTCGAGCCGTGTTTCACGAAACCCGACTATCTTAGAAGTCGAGTCGAGTGGAATCGGCCGATTATCGCGAAAAGTCGAGTATCGCCCGAAACACGAAACCCAATGCAAGTCAATGGGGGAGCATAGTCGGCAGTGAGTGGAGGCCAGGAAAACATCTACACTGCCCATTTTAATGGCAAAAACATCCATTCTTGTTACTGAAGCTTGTCAATCGTAATTTAGCTTATAATAATTTGAAGGCATTTGAAATTGGGGGTCATTTGGCTAAAGTTGTGGGGGGTAGGGCTGGTTCAAGTAATTAGTGGGCCCAGGAAATCTGGAACACGTCACGGCAGTGGAGCAGGGAGAGGTAAGTATTTCAACTTTGCAAGTGCTGTGATCCTGAGCAAGCAGGGGGGGCCCACTAGTTGGCATTGGCACTGGCACAGGACCCCTCAAAGTACAGCAGTGTGTTTGCACGGCGGGGGCGCCTCCCACCGGCAGCAACACTTTTGCGTACTATGAGAGGCCCTGTGCCAGTGACGTCGCCAACTAGTATTCCTCCCCCCACCTGATGAAGGAACCTGCACTTTCATCTGCACCTTCCTCTTTGTCCCCGTGTAAGGTGGTATGGTATGCGGGAAGAGGAACGTGACTTTCAGCAGGGTCACAATCTTGCTGTGTAGCGTGCACAGGGAATTTTGCGTTATGGGTTAATGTACCAGCAGACTCATCTATCACTGGCTGGGCAATGGGCAGGATGAGGAGGAAACACAGATATAGGCGCAAAGAATAAAGTGGGCTAAATGCAGTTCAAAATTGGTAACACAGGACTAACCAGGGGGCATTGCAGTGGAGGACAACTGGAATGAGAGGCTGACACAGAGAGTGGGCCCAAATCAGTAAGTAGTCGAAATGCAGTTCAAAATTGGCAACCGTAGTAAACAGGCGGCACAGCTTTGTTCAGTGGAGGAGAACAGCAAGGAGCGGCAGACACTGTTAGTAGGCCCCAAACCAACTAGTACGCCAAATGCAGTTGTTCCATTTAACCACTATTTAACAAGAGCCTGAAGATAGAAGCTCAGGAAAGGCAACCTGGAGAACACCTTGGAGTGTAACACACCATCTCTCTACACCCCATACCCAATTTGTAGGCCTAATGCAGCGTAGTTTCCAACAAGTACTAAACGAGAGCATGAAGATCGAAGCAATGGAGAGGAAACCTGGGGAACACCTTGGAGTGGAACACACCATCTCTCTACACCCCATACCCAATTTGTAGGCCTAATGCAGTGTAGTTTCCAACAACTACTAAACGAGAGCATGAAGATCGAAGCATTGGCGAGGAAACCTGGGGAACACCTTGGAGTGGAACACACCATCTCTCTACACCCCATACCCAATTTGTAGGCTTAATGCAGTGTAGTTTCCAACAACTACTAAACGAGAGCATGAAGATCGAAGCATTGGCGAGGAAACCTGGGGAACACCTTGGAGTGGAACACACCATCTCTCTACACCCCATACCCAATTTGTAGGCCTAATGCATTGTAGTTTCCAACAACTACTAAACGAGAGCATGAAGATCGAAGCATTGGCGAGGAAACCTGGGGAACACCTTGGAGTGGAACACACCATCTCTCTACACCCCATACCCAATTTGTAGGCCTAATGCAGTGTAGTTTCCAACAACTACTAAACGAGAGCATGAAGATCGAAGCATTGGCGAGGAAACCTGGGGAACACCTTGGAGTGGAACACACCATCTCTCTACACTCCATACCCAATTTGTAGGCCTAATGCAGTGTAGTTTCCAACAACTACTAAACGAGAGCATGAAGATCGAAGCAATGGAGAGGAAACCTGGGGAACACCTTGGAGTGGAACACACCATCTCTCTACACCCCATACCCAATTTGTAGGCCTAATGCAGTGTAGTTTCCAACAACTACTAAACGAGAGCATGAAGATCGAAGCATTGGCGAGGAAACCTGGGGAACACCTTGGAGTGGAACACACCATCTCTCTACACCCCATACCCAATTTGTAGGCCTAATGCAGTGTAGTTTCCAACAACTACTAAACGAGAGCATGAAGATCGAAGCAATGGAGAGGAAACCTGGGGAACACCTTGGAGTGGAACACACCATCTCTCTACACCCCATACCCATTTTGTAGGCCTAATGCAGTGTAGTTTCCAACAACTACTAAACGAGAGCATGAAGATCGAAGCATTGGCGAGGAAACCTGGGGAACACCTTGGAGTGGAACACACCATCTCTCTACACCCCATACCCAATTTGTAGGCCTAATGCAGTGTAGTTTCCAACAACTACTAAACGAGAGCATGAACATCGAAGCATTGGCGAGGAAACCTGGGGAACACCTTGGAGTGGAACATACCATCTCTCTACACCCCATACCCAATTTGTAGGCCTAATGCAGTGTAGTTTCCAACAACTACTAAACGAGAGCATGAAGATAGAAGCAATGTAGAGGAAACCTGGGGAACACCTTGGAGTGGAACACACCATCTCTCTACACCCCATACCCAATTTGTAGGCCTAATGCAGTGTAGTTTCCAACAACTACTAAACGAGAGCATGAAGATCGAAGCATTGGTGAGGAAACCTGGGGAACACCTTGGAGTGGAACACACCATCTCTCTACACCCCATACCCAATTTGTAGGCCTAATGCAGTGTAGTTTCCAACAACTACTAAACGAGAGCATGAAGATCGAAGCATTGGCGAGGAAACCTGGGGAACACCTTGGAGTGGAACACACCATCTCTCTACACCCCATACCCAATTTGTAGGCCTAATGCAGTGTAGTTTCCAACAACTACTAAACGAGAGCATGAAGATCGAAGCAATGGAGAGGAATCCTGGGGAACACCTTGGAGTGGAACACACCATCTCTCTACACCCCATACCCATTTTGTAGGCCTAATGCAGTGTAGTTTCCAACAACTACTAAACGAGAGCATGAAGATCGAAGCAATGGAGAGGAAACCTGGGGCACACCTTGGGGAGGCAGACACCGTTAGTAGGCCCTAATAAATTTGTACCCCCAATGCAGTTTTAAAATTCCTAGAGGCTGAAAACAAGACTATTGACGCTCAGCTTTTTTCAAAGGAACACAGCTGTTACAAGTTACAGGGGAATACAGGCAGCATTGCTCTGGGTAGTAGAGGACAATTTCAATAGTGGACCGCAGACAGACTTTGTACGCCTACTATTAAAAAAAGGATGCTCTATGTAATTAAAAATAGGTTCCAGGGGTCCACGGGCAGCAGTGGTCTGGTCAGTGGACGAGTATTGGAAGGAGGGACCGCAGACAGGCGTAGTAGGCCTAACATAACAAAATTAGGCTGTAGACACTGTAAAATTGGTTCCAGGGGTACACGGGCAGCAGTGGTGTGGTCAGCGGAGGAAAATTTGAATTAGGGACTGCAGACAGACTTTGTAGGCTGTCCCCTGTGGACCATGCATCCAACACATTAACCCAGTGCGCCGTAATGGACACGTAACTTTTTGTGGACATGCCTACTGGTCCATGCGTCTCTTATCAGGTGCACCTTTCTACTGTTTGATTGCCTGAGTGCTATGACAATGCAGACTTTTTCATGCCGCTGGAGGGGTGGGATGGCTTTTCTCGCATAAAAAATGTCGACTGGGTAGCTTGAACCGTGGTACAGCGTAGTTCATCTGGGCTTTCTAAATATAAAACAAAGAAAAAAAGGAGGCTCCATGCACTTTCAGCTGGGTTCCAGGGGTACACGGCCAGCATTGGTCTGGTCAGTGGAGAACTATTGGAAGGAAGGACCGCAGACAGGCTTCGAAGGCCTAACATAATAACAGATGGCTGTAGGCAATTTTAAATTGGTTCCAGGGGAACACGGGCAGCAGTGGCCTGGTCAGTGTAGTAGTAGTAGAAAGAACGGACCGCAGACAGGCTTCGAAGGCCTAACATAAAAAAATTGGGCTGGCTGTAGGCAATTTTAAATTGGTTCCAGGGGTACACGGGCAGCAGTGGTGTGGTCAGTGGAGGCCTAGTGGAAGGAGTGACCGCAGACAGGCATCGCAGGCCTAACATAATAACAGATGGCTGTAGGCAATTTTAAATTGGTTCCAGGGGAACACGGGCAGCAGTGGCCTGGTCAGTGTAGTAGTAGTAGAAAGAACAGACCGCAGACAGGCTTCGAAGGCCTAACATAAAAAAATTGGGCTGGCTGTAGGCAATTTTAAATTGGTTCCAGGGGTACACGGGCAGCAGTGGTGTGGTCAGTGGAGGCCTAGTGGAAGGAGTGACCGCAGACAGGCATCGAAGGCCTAACATAATAACAGATGGCTGTAGGCAATTTTAAATTGGTTCCAGGGGAACACGGGCAGCAGTGGCCTGGTCAGTGTAGTAGTAGTAGAAAGTTCCAGGGGAACACGGGCAGCAGTGGCCTGGTCAGTGTAGTAGTAGTAGAAAGAACGCACCGCAGACAGGCTTCGAAGGCCTAGCATAAAAAAATTGGGCTGGCTGTAGGCAATTTTAAATTGGTTCCAGGGGTACACGGGCAGCAGTGGTGTGGTCAGTGGAGGCCTAGTGGAAGGAGTGACCGCAGACAGGCATCGAAGGCCTAACATAATAACAGATGGCTGTAGGCAAATTTAAATTGGTTCCAGGGGAACACGGGCAGCAGTGGCCTGGTCAGTGTAGTAATAGTAGAAAGAACGGACCGCAGACAGGCTTCGAAGGCCTAACAAAAAAATTGGGCTGGCTGTAGGCAATTTTAAATTGGTTCCAGGGGTACACGGGCAGCAGTGGTGTGGTCAGTGGAGGCCTAGTGGAAGGAGTGACGGCAGACAGGCATCGAAGGCCTAACATAATAACAGATGGCTGTAGGCAATTTTAAATTGGTTCCAGGGGAACACGGGCAGCAGTGGCCTGGTCAGTGTAGTAGTAGTAGAAAGAACGGATCGCAGACAGGCTTCGAAGGCCTAACATAAAAAAATTGGGCTGGCTGTAGGCAATTTTAAATTGGTTCCAGGGGTACACGGGCAGCAGTGGTGTGGTCAGTGGAGGCCTAGTGGAAGGAGTGACCGCAGACAGGCATCGAAGGCCTAACATAATAACAGATGGCTGTAGGCAATTTTAAATTGGTTCCAGGTGAACACGGCCAGCAGTGGCCTGGTCAGCGGAGGATGATTGTAATGAGTGTCTGCCAGTTAGTAGTCCAAAACAATACATAAATGTGAATGTCTCACATTAAAATCCAGCGAAAACACTAAAGGGTGCAATCTTTAGGTACAGGGGTGGGATCCTCTGCGTTGTTTCTGACCTACTAATTTGGCGCAAATTTTTTACTTTGGTAAATAGAGGACACTGCCCCTGACTATGTTAAGTACCATTATACATGTCAACACAATGGTATTGTCAGTGGCAGGAATGGAAGGATGTCAGCGCATAGTCTAAACATTGGTGGAAGTGTGAGAGATAATTGTGGAAGTGGCAGAGCAATGTTTGACCTGGGGGTGTGTGAACTCTCTTGTGGACGGCGGTAGAGGCCCAGGGCCCCTCATGTTACAACAGTGTGTCTGACGTTGGGTGCGCACCACCACCGCCAGAGACAGTTTAGTGTACTATGAGGGACCCAGTGGCAGTGCTGTCGACCAAAAGCGGGCACACCCACCTCTTCAGACAAACAGCACTCTCACGGGTGCTTGCGCCAAGTCGCGATACCACGGCCCCGTGTGGGGAGTTTGGCCATTTAGGGAGGTGTAAACATGTCGTATTCTGGACAATCAGCTGCTGCAAATTAAGACATTTGAAAAGTCATTCACAGTAGTCCACAGGCAAGAGCTTTTCATAGGAAAGCTAGGTGTCGCCCGGGCAAGGTGGGGCAAAAGAATTCGAAATCCAGTTGTGGTTCATTTTAATGAATGTTAGACCATCAACATTTTGTGTAGCCAGACGAGTCCTTTTTTCCGTTAATATTGAACCTGCAGCACTGAATACTCTTTCTGATAGGACACTAGCTGCCGGGCAAGCAAGCTCCTGCAATGCATATTCAGCCAATTCTGGCCAGGTGTCTAATTTTGATGCCCAGTAATCAAATGGGAATGACGGTTGAGGGAGAACATCGATAAGGGATGAAAAATAGTTTGTTACCATACTGGACAAATGTTGTCTCCTGTCACTTTCAATTGATGCAGCAGTACCTGGCCTGTCTGCGGTCATAGCAAAATCACTCCACAACCTGGTCAGAAAACCCCTCTGTCCAACGCCACTTCTGATGTGTGCACCCCTAACACTCCTGGTCTGCTGCCCCCTGGAGCTCGTGTGAGAACGATCACGGGCGCTGTGTGCTGGGAATGCCTGAAGCAAACGGTCAACAAGAGTTGATTGTTTTGTTGCTAATATTAGTTCCAAGTTCTCATGTGGCATAATATTTTGCAATTTGCCTTTATAGCGAGGATCAAGGAGGCAGGCCAACCAGTAATCGTCATCGTTCATCATTTTAGTAATGCGTGTGTCCCTTTTGAGGATACACAAGGCATAATCCGCCATGTGGGCCAAAGTTCCAGTTGTCAAATCTGCGGTTGTGCTTGGTTGAGGTGCAGTTGCAGGCAAATCTACGTCACTTGTGTCCATCAAAAAACCAGAACCCGACCTTGCCACGCCACCAATTTCCAGTGCCCCCGGGAAAGCTTCCTCATTAAAAATATACTCATCCCCATTATCCTCCTCGTCCTCCACCTCCTCTTCGCCCGCTACCTCGTCCTGTACACTGCCCTGACCAGACAATGGCTGACTGTCATCAAGGCTTTCCTCTTCCTCTGGTGCAGACGCCTGATCCTTTATGTGCGTCAAACTTTGCATCAGCAGACGCATTAGGGGGATGCTCATGCTTATTATGGCGTTGTCTGCACTAACCAGCCGTGTGCATTCCTCAAAACACTGAAGGACTTGACACATGTCTTGTATCTTCGACCACTGCACACCCGACAACTCCATGTCTGCCATCCTACTGCCTGCCCGTGTATGTGTATCCTCCCACAAAAACATAACAGCCCGCCTCTGTTCGCACAGTCTATGAAGCATGTGCAGTGTTGAGTTCCACCTTGTTGCAACGTCTATGATTAGGCGATGCTGGGGAAGGTTCAAAGACCGCTGATAGGTCTGCATACGGCTGGAGTGTACAGGCGAACGGCGGATATGTGAGCAAAGTCCACGCACTTTGAGGAGCAGGTCGGAGAAACCAGGATAAGTTTTCAATAAGCACTGCACCACCAGGTTTAAGGTGTGAGCCAGGCAAGGAATGTGTTTCAGTTGGGAAAGGGAGATGGCAGCCATGAAATTCCTTCCATTATCACTCACTACCTTGCCTGCCTCGAGATCTACTGTGCCCAGCCACGACTGCGTTTCTTCCTGCAAGAACTCGGACAGAACTTCCGCGGTGTGTCTGTTGTCGCCCAAACACTTCATAGCCAATACAGCCTGCTGACGCTTGCCAGTAGCTGCCCCATAATGGGACAACTGGTGTGCAACAGTGACAGCTGACGATGGAGTGGTTTGGCGACTGCGGTCTGTGGAAGAGCTCTCGCTTCTGCAGGAGGACGAGAGGAGGAGGAGGGGGTGCAAACGCCTACAACCAACTGTTTCCTAGACCGTGGGCTAGGCACAACAATCCCGAAATTGCTGTCCCCTGTGGACCCTGCATCCACCACATTCACCCAGTGTGCTGTGATGGACACGTAACGTCCCTGGCCATGCCTACTGGTCCATGCATCTGTAGTCAGGTGCACCTTTGTACTCACAGATTGCCTGAGTGCATGTACGATGCGCTGTTTAACATCCTGGTGCAGGGCTGGGATGGCTTTTCTGGAAAAAAAGTGTCGACTGGGTAGCTCGTAGCGTGGTTCAGCGTACTCTATCAGGGCTTTGAAAGCTTCGCTTTCAACTAACCGGTAGGGCATCATCTCTAACGAGATTAGTCTAGCTATGTGGGCGTTCAAACCCTGTGTACGCGGATGCGAGCATAAGTACTTCCTTTTTCTAACCAGAGTCTCATGTAGGGTGAGCTGGACTGGAGAGCTGGAGATCGTGGAACTAGCGGGTGTGCCGGTGGCCATGGCAGACTGAGAGACTGTTGGAGACGGTATTGTTTCCGCCGGTGCCCTAGATGCAGTATTTCCTCCTACAAAACTGGTGATTCCCTGACCCTGACTGCTTTGGGCTGGCAAAGAAACCTGCACAGATACTGCCGGTGGTGCGGAAAATGGTGGCCTTACAGTGACGGAAGGGATGTTGCGTTGCTGACTAGCTTCATTGGCCGAGGGTGCTACAACCTTAAGGGATGTTTGGTAGTTAGTCCATGCTTGCAAATGCATGGTGGTTAAATGTCTATGCATGCAACTTGTATTGAGATTTTTCAGATTCTGACCTCTGCTTAAGCTAGTTGAACATTTTTGACAGATGACTTTGCGCTGATCAATTGGATGTTGTTTAAAAAAATGCCAGACTGCACTCTTCCTAGCATCGGATCCCTTTTCAGGAATTGCAGACTGAGCTTTAACCGGATGGACACGCTGTCCTCCAACAGTTTTTTGCTTTGCCACGCGTTTTGAGCCAGATATGGGCCCGGCAGATGGAACCTGTTGCGATGTTGATGCCTGCTGCGGCCCCTCCTCCTCCGCTTCAGAACTACTGCCGCCTGCACCCTGTTCCCCCAATGGCTGCCAATCGGGGTCAACAACTGGGTCATCTATTACCTCCTCTTCTAACTCGTGTGCAACTTCGTCTGTGTCACCGTGTCGGTTGGTGGTATAGCATTCGTGATGGGGCAACATAGTCTCATCAGGGTCTGATTATGGATCAGTACCCTGAGAGGGCAATGTTGTGGTCTGAGTCAAAGGACCAGCATAGTAGTCTGGCTGTGGCTGTGCATCAGTGCACTCCATGTCAGAATCTACTTGTAATGGGCATGGCCTGTTAACTGTTTCACTTTCTAAGCCAGGGACAGTATGTGTAAAGAGCTCCATGGAGTAACCCGTTGTGTCGCCTGCTGCATCCTTCTCTCTTCTTGTTGTTTTTGCTGAAGAGGACAAGGAAGCGACTTGTCCCTGACCGTGAACATCCACAAACGACGCGCTGCTTTTACATTTACCAGTTTCAGAAGAGGAGGCAAAAGAGCTAGAGGCTGAGTCTGCAAGGTAAGCCAAAACTTGCTGTTGCTGCTCCAGCTTTAAAAGCGGTTTTCCTACTCCCAGAAAACAGAGCGTTCGAGGCCTTGTGTAGCCAGACGACGAACCTGGCTCCACAGCTCCAGACTTAGGTGGAATATTTTTTTTCCCACGACCACCTGATGCTCCACTACCACTACCATCATTACCAGCTGACAATGAACGCCCACGGCCACGACCTCTTGCACCAGACTTCCTCATTGTTTTATAAACTTAACCAAAGTAACTTTATTTGTTGCTGTCAAACAACTTACACGGTGAGCTATAACTTCTGTTTGATTTCAATATCCATTTACAGGTTGGTGATACCACAAGGAAAATCAGGCACAATGTTGCACACTCTGTTTTCTGTGGCACCAAATCACAGAGATGCCACACACGCAGGACTGTCACTCAAGCACAAATGTCAATATAAATCTCCCAATTTTTTTTTTTTTTTTTTTTTCAGGGAGACTTTATAAACAAAATAAAATAAAATGATTTTTTTCAGGAATAATTTAGAAACCAAATAAAATAAAATGATTTTTTCAATGACAATTTAGAAACCAAATAAAAAAAAAAAGGCTTTCTATGTCCCACTGAGTGACAGATGGCACACACAGGAGTCAGGAGTGGCCCACAAGCCCAGAGGGCAATATTTTTCTCCCACAGATTGATGTAGTGATTTTTTCAGGTAGATTTTAGAACCCAAATCAAGCAAAAAAATTAATAGGCTTTCTATGGCCCACAATTTGAGAGAGAGAGAGAGAGAGAGATGGCACACCCAGGAGTCAAGACTGGCACACAAGCAGAAAGGGCAATATTAATCTCTCACCTATTTTTTTTTTTTTTCAGGGAGACTTTATAAACAAAATAAAATAAAATGATTTTTTTCAGGAGTAATTTAGAAACCAAATAAAATAAAATGATTTTTTCAATGACAATTTAGAAACCAAATAAAAAAAATAAAAAAAAGGCTTTCCATGGCCCACTGACTGAGAGATGGCACACACAGGAGTCAGGAGTGGCACACAAGCCCTGAGGCCAATATTTTTCTCCCACTGATTGATGTAGTGATTTTTTCAGGTAGATTTTAGAACCCAAATCAAGCAAAAAAATTAATAGGTTTTCTATGGCCCACAATTTGAGAGAGAGAGAGAGAGAGATGGCACACCCAGGAGTCAAGACTGGCACACAAGCAGAAAGGGCAATATTAATCTCCCACCTATTTTTTTTTTTCAGGGACACTTTATAAATAAAATAAAATAAAATGATTTTTTCAGGAATAATTTAGAAAACAAATAAAATAAAATGATTTTTTCAATGACAATTTAGAAACCAAATAAAAAATAAAAAAAAGGCTTTCTATGCCCCACTGAGTGACAGATGGCACACACAGGAGTCAGGAGTGGCCCACAAGCCCAGGGGGCAATATTTTTCTCCCACTGATTGATGTAGTGATTTTTTCAGGTAGATTTTAGAACCCAAATCAAGCAAAAAAATTAATAGGCTTTCTATGGCCCACAGTTTGAGAGAGAGAGAGAGAGATGGCAAACCCAGGAGTCAAGACTGGCACACAAGCAGAAAGGGCAATATTAATCTCCCACCTATTTTTTTTTTCATGGAGACTTTATAAACAAAATAAAATAAAATGATTTTTTCAGGAATAATTTAGAAACCAAATAAAATAAAATGATTTTTTCAATGACAATTTAGAAACCAAATAAAAAAAAAAAAGGCTTTCTATGCCCCACTGAGTGACAGATGGCACACACAGGAGTCAGGAGTGGCACACAAGCCCTGAAGCCAATATTTTTCTCCCACTGATTGATGTAGTGATTTTTTCAGGTAGATTTTATAACCCAAATCAAGCAAAAAAATAAATAGGCTTTCTATGGCCCACTGACTGAGAGATGGCACACACAGGAGTCAGGAGTGGCACACAAGCCCTGAGGCCAATATTTTTCTCCCACTGATTGATGTAGTGATTTTTTCAGGTAGATTTTATAACCCAAATCAAGCAAAAAAATAAATAGGCTTTCTATGGCCCACTGACTGAAAGATGGCACACACAGGAGTCAGGAGTGGCACACAAGCCCTGAGGCCAATATTTTTCTCCCACTGATTGATGTAGTGATTTTTTCAGGTAGATTTTAGAACCCAAATCAAGCAAAAAAATAAATAGGCTTTCTATGGCCCACTGACTGAGAGATGGCACACACAGGAGTCAGGAGTGGCACACAAGGCCTGAGGCCAATATTTTTCTCCCACTGATTGATGTAGTGATTTTTTCAGGTAGATTTTAGAACCCAAATCAAGCAAAAAAATAAATAGGCTTTCTATGGCCCACTGACTGAGAGATGGCACACACAGGAGTCAGGAGTGGCACACAAGCCCTGAGGCCAATATTTTTCTCCCACTGATTGATGTAGTGATTTTTTCAGGTAGATTTTATAACCCAAATCAAGCAAAAAAATAAATAGGCTTTCTATGGCCCACTGACTGAGAGATGGCACACACAGGGATGGCACTCTAGCAGAAATGCCAATCTTAATCACCTCAAAAAAAAAAAAAAAAAAAAACAGGGACTGTCCTACAATTACTATCTCCCTGCAGTAATCTCAGCCAGGTATGGCAGGCAGCAATAAGGAGTGGACTGATGCACAAATTAAATAAAAAGTGTGGACAAACAAAAAAGATAGCTGTGCAGAAAGGAAGGAACAAGAGGATTTGTGCTTTCAAAAAAGCAGTTGGTTTGCACAGCGGCGTACACACAGCAATGCAGCTATCAGGGAGCCTTCTAGGGCAGCCCAATGAGCTACAGCGCTGAGGAAAAAAAAATGTAGCTTCCACTGTCCCTGCACACCAAAGGTGGTGTTGGGCAGTGGAAATCGCTACAGCACAAGCGGTTTGGTGGTTAATGGACCCTGCCTAACGCTATCCCTGCTTCTGACGAAGCGGCAGCAACCTCTCCCTAAGCTCAGATCAGCAGCAGTAAGATGGCGGTCGGCGGGAACGCCTCTTTATAGCCCCTGTGACGCCGCAGACAGCCAACCAATCACTGCAATGCCCTTCTCTAAGATGGTGGGGACCAGGACCTATGTCATCACGCTGCCCACACTCTGCGTTCACCTTCATTGGCTGAGAAATGGCGCTTTTCGCGTCATTGAAACGCGACTTTGGCGCGAAAGTCGCGTACCGCATGGCCGACAACGCACAGGGGTCGGATCGGGTTTCATGAAACTGACTTCGCCAAAAGTCTGCGACTTTTGAAAATGTTCGACTCGTTTCGCTCAACCCTACTGTTTACTACTATGTGGGCTGTGCTGTATACTATGTGGGCAGTGCTGTATACTACTATGTGGGCTGTGCTTTATACTACTATGTGGACTGTGCTGTATACTACTGTGTGGGCAGTGCTGTATACTACTATGTAAGCTGTGCTATATACTACCATGTGGGCTGTGCTGTATACTTCTGTGTGGGCAGTGCTGTATACTACTATGTGGGCTGTGCTGTATACTACTATGTGGGCTCTGCTTTATACTACTGTGTGGGCTGTGCTGTATACTACTAGGTGGGCAGTGCTGTATACTACTATTTGGGTTGTGCTGTATACTACTAGGTGGGCAGTGCTGTATACTACTGTGTGGACAGTGCTGTATACTACTATGTGGGCTGCACTTTATACTACTATGTGGGCTGTGCTGTGTACTACTATGTGGGCTGCACTTTATACTACTATGTGGGCTGCGCTGTATACTACTATATGGGCTGTGCTGTATACTACTATGTGGGCTGTGCTGTATACTACTATGTGGGCTGTGCTGTATACTACTATGTGGGCTGTGCTGTATACTACTATGTGGGCTCTGCTTTATACTACTATGTGGGCTGTGCTGTATACTACTAGATGGGTTGTGTTGTATACTACTATGTGGGTTGTGCTGTATACTACTATGTGGGCAGTGCTGTATACTACTATGTGGGCTGTGCTGTATACTACTATGTGGGCTGTGCTGTATACTACTATGTGGGCTGTGGTGTATACTACTATGTGGGCTGTGCTATTTACTACTATGTGGGCTGTGCTGTTTACTACTATGTGGGCTGTGCTGTATACTACTAGATGGGTTGTGTTGTATACTACTATGTGGGTTGTGCTGTATACTACTATGTGGGCAGTGCTGTATACTACTATGTGGGCTGTGCTGTATACTACTATGTGGGCTGTGCTGTATACTACTATGTGGGCTCTGCTTTATACTACTGTGTGGGCTGTGCTGTATACTACTAGGTGGGCAGTGCTGTATACTACTATGTGGGTTGTGCTGTATACTACTAGGTGGGCAGTGCTGTATACTACTGTGTGGACAGTGCTGTATACTACTATGTGGGCTGCACTTTATACTACTCTGTGGGCTGCGCTGTATACTACTATGTGGGCTGCACTTTATACTACTATGTGGGCTGCGCTGTATACTACTATGTGGGCTGTGCTGTATACTACTATGTGGGCTGTGCTGTTTACTACTATGTGGGCTGTGCTGTATACTACTATGTGGGCTGTGGTGTATACTACTATGTGGGCTGTGCTATTTACTACTATGTGGGTTGTGCTGTTTACTACTATGTGGGCTGTGCTGTATACTACTAGATGGGTTGTGTTGTATACTACTATGTGGGTTGTGCTGTATACTACTATGTGGGCAGTGCTGTATACTACTATGTGGGCTGTGCTGTATACTACTATGTGGGCTGTGCTGTATACTACTATGTCGGCTGTGCTGTATACTACCATGTGGGCTGTGCTGTATAATATAATGTGAGCTGTGCTGTATACTACTATGTGGGCTGTGCTGTATACTACTATGTGGACTGTGCTGTATACTACTATGTGGGCTGTGCTGTATACTACTATGTGGGCTATGCTGTATACTACTATGTGGGCAGTGTTATATATTACTAAGTGGGCTGTGCTATACACTAGTGTGTGGGCTGTACTGTATACTAATGTTTGGCTGTGCTGTATACTACTATGTGGGCTTTGCTGTATTCTACTATGTGGACTGTGCTTTATACTTCTTTGTGGGCTGTGCTGTATACTACTATGTGGGCAGGGCCGGACTGGGACTAAAATTCAGCCCTGGCATTTGAAGTTACACGGGCCCACTTGTCATATGGTGACTGTATCATATCTTTGTACACTTGTAGGCAGGGCCGGTTTTAGGCAAAGTGGGGCCCTACGCCTAGGCAAAGTTTAAAAAGGGGCCCCAAATGCTAACATATTGCACATCACACAAAAGCATTTCGGTTGTATTTACATGCGCTGATCTCAGGCCGCTAAATGAGTTTGATCAACAATACTGAAGTTGTTCAACATTTGTTTCCCGACCTCTTTCCACCAACTGAGGAATAATGATGGGTCAGAACGATCACTAATAGATCACTAACAGATTACCATACAGTATCATGTTATCAGCAGTACATCTACAATTTACGCTGGAGATGCGCATATACTACTATGTGGGCTGTGCTGTATACTACTATGTGGACTGTTCTGTATACTACTATGTGGGCTGTGCTGTATACTACTATGTGGGCTGTGCTGTATACTACTATGTGGACTGTGCTGTATACTACTTTGTGGGCTGTGCTGTATACTACTATGTGGGTAGTGCTGTATACTACTATGTGGGCTGTGCTGTGTACTACTATGTGGGCTCTGCTGTACACTACTATGTGGACTGTGCTGTATACTACTATGTGGGCTGTGCTGTATACTACTATGTGAGCTGGGATGTGTAATACTATGTGGGCTCTGCTGTATACTACTATGTGGGCTGTTCTATACACTACTATGTGGGCAGTGCTGTATACTACTATGTAGCCTGTTCTATACACTACTGTGTCGGCTGTGTTGTATACTACTGTGTGGGCAGTGCTGTATACTACTATGTTGGCAATGTTGTATACTACTATGTGGGCTGTGCTGTATACTGCTTCATGGGCTGTGCTGTATACTGCTAAGTGGGCTGTGTTATCTGCTATGCGGGTTGTGCTTTATACTATGGGGAGTATATTATATTCTATGGGGAGGCCGTGTTATATACTATGTGGCTGTTATATACTATTGTGGGGGTATATTATATTCTATGGGAGAGGCTGTGTTACTATGGGGGGATGCATTATATTCTGTGGGGGATACATTATATATTATGGGGAGGTGGGCTGTATTATATTCTATGGGGTGGCTGCATTATACTCTGGGGTGGCTGCATTATATTCTGTAGGGTGGTGGCTGCATTAAATTATACATGGGCTGCATTATACTGTATCAAGGATTATGGGGAATACGTTATACTATACGAAGAACTATGGGGTGACTATGGATGACTATGGCGGTGCATTATACTATATGGAGCACTGAGGAGTGTATTATGCTATATGGAGGACTATGAGGAGTGTATTATACTATGTGAAGGACTGAGCAGTGTATTTCAATATATGGAGGATTATAGGGAGTGTATTATACTATATGGAGGACTAAGGTGCACATTATAATATATGGAGGCCTATGGGGTGTATGTTACTAAACAAGTAAAATGCTGCATATTCAGATTGTTTTTGCTGGAACAAAAATCATTGTTCTCAGCAGCGTATCTCCAGCGTAAACTGTAGATGTACTGCTGATAACATGATACTGTATGGTAATCTGTTAGTGATCTATCAGTGATCGTTCTGTCCCATCATTATTCCTCAGTTGGTGGAAAGAGGCTGGGAAACAAATGTTGAACAACTTCAGTATTGTTGATCAAACTCATTTAGCGGCCTGAGATCAGCGCATGTAAATACAACCGAAATGCTTTTGTGTGATGTGCAATATGTTAGCATTTGGGGCCCCTTTTTAAACTTTGCCTAGGCGTAGGGTCCCACTTTGCCTAAAACCGGCCCTGCCTACAAGTGTACAAAGATATTATACAGTCACCATGTGACAAGTGGGCCCGTGTAACTTCAAATGCCGGGGCTGAATTTTAGTTCCAGTCCGGCCCTGTACGTAAGTGCACAAATGGAAATTATTTTGCATCGATAACCAAATGTGACATGTACATCTTGTTAAATTTTTTGCTGGTTAAAGAGTTTTGAAATAATGTAACCTTTTTATATTTTGTTTTTGTATTTTTTTTATCACCCCCATTAACAAAAAAATGCAACATAAGTTATGTAATCCTAAAATGCTACATTGTAAGGTAGCTAAAGGTGGACTACCAACTGGAAAGGAACATGGAGCAAAGAACTTGGAGTGTACAGCTGCTGAATTGGACAATTCAAACAGGTTTTCAGAAATGAAATTGTGCCCTTTCTTTAGCAAAGAATTTTGGTGTAATTTTTGGGTCATAATATAAGACTATCACAACAATGAGCTTTGCAATATATACAGTATATATAACTATGTATGCACAATTTATGCAGTACATAATTGTGTTTAAATTAATGGATTATGGAGATTTTTGTATGGAAAATTAATATATGCACTGCAGACAAACATGTAATCGTGAATGGTGGTGCATCTGGAGATGCAGTGAGGTCAGAACAACTAGCTGTGAGTAGCAGGGGGTATAGCAACTTCTATATTTTTTAATCTTTGGATGCCAACAGATGCTATTTTACTGAATTTGCACAGAAGTGGATTACAAGAAATACTCGTCTTGATGAATGAGGATTTTTGTAAAATTCAATTTCACTCAAATCTAGTTGCTTATCTTTACTCAATAGAAAGATGATCTTAGTATGGGCTCAATAGAAAATCTATATCCCTGCTTTATCATCTTAGTTTCTCAAGTTTTCTGGAGTAATTTTCTCTTTTTAGTGGCTTTTGTATATACATCCTTTTCTCTATTCATTTTGCTCCAATTTTTAAGTTGTCTTTATTTATTAAGTCTTTTTGATTTGTCCTGGATAACTTTATTGATCTATATACTTGAAATGATTTTCAACTGGTTAAAGACAAAAATAAATAACATTTTAGATTTTGTGTCAAATTAATGAATAGACGGCATAGTTTTGTATAAATTTGGAGCAAAAAACACCAGAAAATTCCACAAGGCAAAAAAAATCACTTCAATGAATCACAAATAATGCATATGAGTCAGTGTTCAGTCTAAGGAGGGCAGCTTAAAACTTCTATCAAATCTATTAGAGGTAAATGTACGCTGTGCATGTTGTATATTTTCTGTGCCGCTCTGCCTGTAGAAAATCTGCAGCATTATATGACACCTAGGCTTGAGCCAAACGGATCATACAAATTCAAAAGTCGCCAACTTTTGGCAAAGTCAGGTTTCATGAAACCCGACCCGATCCTAGTGTGGGATCGGCCATACGGTCGGCGATCTTGGCGCCAAAGTCGCATTTCGTATGACGCGTTTGGTGCCATTTTTTCAGCCAATGAAGGTGCGTGGGCAGAGTGATTACATAGGTCTTAGGGGCGTGGACGCCTATCGCCATCTTGTCGCTTGTGCGCTGTAGCGATTTGCAATGTGTAACACCAGCTTTTCTGTTCAGGGATGGAGGAGAGAGAGAGAGAGAGAGAGTGAGAGAAAAAAAAATTCCCATTGACTTTACATTGGGTTTCGTGTTTCGGTCGATCCCCGACTTTTTGCCATAATCGGCCGATTTCACTCGACTCGATTTTTGAGATAGTCGGGTTTCGCGAAACCCGACTCGACCCTAAAAAAGTAAAAGTCGCTCAACCCTAATGACACCAGCTAAGTTAATCATATATTATGAACCTTTTCTACACGTTGCGTAAATGTTCTGCGTGTAAACCAATCTGTATTGCAGATTTTAAATTCTGTGTTATGTCAATTCTTTGTGCTGACTTTTGTGGACTTCAACCTCTGTAATGCATTGGACGAGTTCCCCAACAAAATGTTTCCATGTGTTCCCTGGAAGAAGGCTACTTGCCAAAACATACGTCGGGCTATTTGGTGTGTGCCACAGTGTCTTGTGTAGGATCCTTTGTAGGGGTTCTCCTAGAATCTCACAAGATTTTTTCTTTTGTGAGCTGGTAATTCTCTAGGTATTTGGTTGCTGAGATATAGTCCTAATTTTTTAGCCCTAGTTTAAATATATTCTACCCTTCATCCATACCAACACACATTGCTAGTCCACCTTGTATAATATATGGGACTGTGGCACCACCTTGTAGCTTCCTACATTTAAACATTTCTGTTTGTATGTGCCCTAATTTAGCATTTTGATATACTAATAAAAATGTCATTTATTGTTTAGCATTTTTTGGTTCTTGTGTACATTTTTTCCTGTGTATCATTGCACTTTGGTATGTACTGAATCAGTTATAAAGTCCATGCAAAAATATGTTCTGGCACACATTGTGGCTGGTTATTCTTAACTAATTATACTGTGTCTGTGGACCTTCTTACTTAAAATGTGTTCTACTGTATGTGGATAATGATGACAAAATTCTGCAGATACACTGCAGAAATGCAGTGGAAAAGCTGTATCAACTCCAAAATTTGTGTATTTAGCATAAATCTTATCATTTACCCTGGAAACAAATGCATTTTAATATATTAGTAGGTAAATTTGCTTTATTCCTGTATCTATGCAATAGAAAATGCCACGTTTTTCCCAAAATATGTTTTACACATCTTGTCATAATTTTACTGTGACACTTTTCTCAACGGGTGCTACACAACATGTAATACTCTCATTCCAGGACTTCAGAAAATCATAAAAAACAAACTTATTTCTGACAAAATGATAGCAACAAACCAAGATGCAGTCAGCTCTCTGGCGGCGAAACTGCTGGCTCATGTCCAGTTATAAATTGTGATCATTTAGAAGAAGGTTATCTGCAGAGTGAATGCTGAAAGGTCTATATTTCATGGGAAGTGCAGATGATGTCTCTTTAATTTTCAGCAATCAATACTCTGGAAGTGCTGGCATATAATGATTTTCTATCTCGCTTCTACATCCCAATTTAAATGTTTCAATGGAATTACAAGCAATATAAAATAAGGGAATTTACAGAGAGCCGCCTGCCATGTGGCCATGTGAGATACTGCAGAAAGGTTTGTAGATAATTTAGTAAAGCTGCAATTAAGATTACATTGCATACATGGAAAATATATGGGATTATGATGGATAAACAATCACAGTTATTTAATTATAGAGGAACTTAGAAAAGATTAAAAACACTGCGGACATGAAAACGCAAACATGCACGCACGCACACACATATACACACACATGCACACACACATACACACACACATACACACACACACGCGCACACACATACACACAGACACATACACACACATATACACACACACATACACACACTATTTTGTGTATAGTGCATGTCATTAAAGGGAACTTGTCATCTCCAGAAATGGTATTCACCTGTGGATATAGTGATAATATGCAGAAAAATAGCATTTAAATCATTCCTTGCTGGTACACTGATGCAGAGAAATTTAGAAGAAATTTAACTTATATTCCCACTGCATCCTCAGTCACAAGTTTGGTCAGAGATGATACTGTAGCATACTGTGAGCGCACATTAATCACTATCTGACAGATTGATTGACAGTCTGCTCTGCAGAAAGTGTGTACAGAGCATTGTCCAGGGCAGTGGGGCTCACTGTGCAAACAGTAGCTACTGTAACAGCTCCGTGCACTGCCATGATAACTGCAGGAGAATATAACTTCATTTTTCCCTGTAGCTGCATAATCAGTAAACTAGCCAGCCAGCAGGATTTCATAACTATTTCCCTGCAGATTATGTCTTAATCTGCAAAAAATAGCATTTTTCAACCCCTTCCTGACCTGTGATGCCACGTAGGCATCATGAAAGTCGGTGCCAATCCGACCTGTGACTCCTATGTGGCATCATGGAGGGACCACGTCCATGCAGATCGGGTGAAAGGGTTAACTCCAATTTCACCTCAATTTCACCCGATCTGCAGGGACAGGGGGAGTGGTACTTCCTCCGGGGGGGTTGGCTTCACCCCCCGAGGTTACGATCGCTCTGATTGGCTGTTGAAAGTAAAACAGCCAATCAGAGGGATTTGTAATATTTCACCTATGAAAAGTGGTGAAATATTACAATCCAGCCATGGCCGATGCTGCAGTATCATCGGCCATGGCTGGAAACTCTGATCTGCCCCCGCTACCGCCACCAATCTCCTCCCCAGTCCTCTGTCTTGTGCTCCGCTCACCTCCATTCTCCTGTCCACTCCCCCGTCCTCCTGTCCGCTCCCCCCATGCTCCAATCCCACCCCTCCATGCTCCGATACCCCCGTGCTATGATACCACCCCCTTATACTTACTGAGCCTCCGGGTGTCCGTCCATCTTCTCCAGGGGCGCCTCCATCTTCCAAAATGGCGGGGGCATGCGCAGTGCAAGGCAATCTTGCCTTGCGCAGGCATGTACTATGGAGGATAGAGAATGAACTTCAATCCAATATTGCAGCCAGCATGCAGCCAGTGAGTAAGGAAAGGGTGAATCAAACACCTGAAAACCCCGCCCCTATGGCTGAAGATTGTTCCCTTCAAAATCAGGTGACAGAGTCCCTTTAAGGTCAAAATAGGCTGGGTCATGAAGGGGTTAATGGCATAAAGAAATTCCCTTGTGAAGTATTAAATTTTTTTAGAAAATATTATTTGTTTATAATTTAGTAAAATATGAAAAATAATTTTAAAAGGTTTGGCATTTCCACTTTTAAATACTAGGGGGAGCAGCTAATGAAATTTTACAAAAACCTAGTGTACAACTAACTCACATTACTGCACTGCAGTAATTATGGGCAGAGTCTGCTGACGTGTGTGATGTCTCCTCTCCTCCCCTCCTGGGTGCTTGCTAAGGGTTAAGAGAGGATGATATTCAGGAACACAGTGAGCAGCCATTTTGTTGGTGACTGCAGAGTTATACTGACAAGTAGACAGTCACAGAGGATGGCAGGCAGCAAGGATTCTGGGAGATATATGGTGGAGGGAGCAGGGTGACAGCAGCACAGAGTATTTCAGGAGAGCAGTGTGCTGGTGTATGGCGGCACTCTAATCGGTGCGCGGAGCAGCCAGGGATTGTACATAGAGCGCTGTCTTTTATACACATGGTTGGACCATCTGCTTGTCTGCTCTACAGAAATCCAGGAAACATTACTGCTGATTGATGGCCTGTTGTGATCCAGACTTTGCATGCAGACCCCATTCCCCTCCTCAGATCCTGTCCTGGCAATGTGTGAAAGCAAGGTGACAGGCGCAGTCGGGGTGAGGCTGGGGGAAATGTAGCCATATAGTAACAATAAAAATGAGACCCCTCTCTTCAGCTACCTCACCAGCCTTCCCCTGCACCTAACTAGAGGTCATGCTGCCCCCTCTATTACCACAGACCCATGTACAGCTGCTCAACTAGAACCACCCTAGATTGGGTCCCCTCTCTGAAGATAATACTGCCATAGTGTTGTCACATAATACTGCCATATAGATCACGCATAATACTGCCATAGTGTTCACACATAATACAGCCATACAGATCACACATAATACTGTCCTATAGTTCTCACATAATACCATCATATAGATCACAAATAACGACGCCAGAGTGTTCTCACATAATACCGTCATATAGATCATGCATAATACTGTCCTATAGTTCTCACATAATACCATCATATAGATCACAAATAACGACGCCATAGTGTTCTCACATAATACCGACATATAGATCTCACATAATATCGCGATATAGATCACACATAATACTGCCATATACTTCTCACATAATACCGCCATATACTTCACGCATAATACCGCCATATACTTCACACATAATACCGCCATATACTTCTCACATAATAATGCCATATACATCTCGCATAACGACGCCATATAGAGCTCACATAATACCGCCAGTGTTCTCACATAATACCGCCATATAGATCACACATAACGGGGGGAGAGGAGTGCATAGGAGAGGATTAGATACACAGCTCAGCAGTCAGTATCACACAGGACAGTATTAGATACACAGCTCAGTCAGTATCATACAGGATAGGATTAGATACATGGCTCAGCAGTCAGTATCACAAAGGATAGCATTAGATACACAGCTCAGCAGACAATATCACACAGGGGAGGATTAGATACACATCTCAGCACAGTATCACACAGGGTAGGATTAGATTCATGGCTCAGCAGACAGTATCACACAGGATAGGATTATATACATGGCTCAGTCAGTATCACACAGGACATGATTAGATACATGGCTCAGCGACAGCATCACACAGGAGAGGATTAGATACATGGCTCAGCAGAGAGCATCACACAGGAGAGGATTAGATACACGACTCAGCACAGTATCACACAGGGTAAGAATAGATACATGGCTCAGCATACAGTATCACACAGGAGAGGATTTTGATACATGTCTCAGCACACAGTATCACACAGGGTAGGATTGGATACATGGCTCAGCACAGTATCACACAGGAAAGGATTAGATACACGGCTCAGCACAGTATCACACAGGGTAGGATTAGATACATGTCTCAGCACAGTATCACACAGGGTAGGATTAGATACTCAGCTCAGTCAGTATCACACAGGACAGGATTAGATACACGGCTCAGTCAGTATCACACAGGACAGGATTAGATACATGGCTCAGCAGACAGAATCACACAGGAGAGGATTAGATACACAGCTCAGTCAGTATCACACAGAAGAGGATTAGATACACGTCTCAGCACGTAACACACAATGTAAAGTATAGGGTCGGATGCAGACCGCAGTCTCCTATGCCCAGGGCAGCCGTATTTACAGAGTGTAAGTGTTGTGCAGCTACACTTACACACCTGCAAAGCAAAATGGTGCTGCCCAGTGGCTGAAAAAAAATATTAATAGAAAAATTTTAAAGTTAAAAAATGTTAATTTGTATTAAAAATAATTGTTTATATAAACAATCATTTTTAATACAAAAAATAAAATGCAGCACCTTCCCTTTAACATGAGAGGCCAACAAATTCCAGAATTAATAGGAAAATGCAATGAGAACCAGTCGGGTGATAGGGAGGAGTGGAGAAGCTGGAGTGGTGAGTGGGGAGGTATTAGTTTTTTCACATCTTACATTTATTATTCTCTTGGGTCTGGATATGTGAGGAAGACAATTTCTCTGCAAGTAGAATTTGCTAGGAGTTTCTACCCAAACAGGCAAATTAAAATTTAACCTGATCTACTCATTCCAATGGCTATGAGGTGGTAGATAGTTTTTCTAAACTTGGCTGAATACTTTGGGAGAGTGTCCTTACAGATTTCTGCCCTGACCCTGATCGAGAAATCTCAAATTCTGGGAAATACTATGAAACTCATTAAGTCCTTACAGTTCTCATGAAGGCTACCATATCAATTCATATATATTGTTATGTAAGTTGCCACCCTAATGTATAGCACATTTCAGAAAGGTATCATCGTGCAAAAGTGTAACCGCAAAACATTGAAAAGGTTGAGTTTGGTGATGAATGACACTTTTCTGCACCATATCTTGCTATTTCGTGTGTGTAAGTCCAGTTACATACACCATGTTGTATGGTCCAAATATTGACAAGGCTATATGAACTACAGTACATAAAGGTTCTGATGTATAAGCCTTTAAAGCTTTTGAGTTCAAGAATCAGTCAGAATATTGCAATCCAGACTGTGTAACACATATGTTTTGAACTGGCCTTAAGGTTCCGTCACACTAAGCGACGCTGCAGCGATACCGACAACGATCCGGATCGCTGCAGCGTCGCTGTTTGGTCGCTGGAGAGCTGTCACACAGACAGCTCTCCAGCGACCAACGATCCCGAGGTCCCCGGTAACCAGGGTAAACATCGGGTAACTAAGCGCAGGGCCGCGCTTAGTAACCCGATGTTTACCCTGGTTACCATCGTTAAAGTAAAAAAACAAACGCTACATACTTACCTACCGCTGTCTGTCCCCGGCACAGGGCTTCTCTGCTCTGGCTGTGAGCACCGGGCAGCCGGAAAGCAGAGCGGTGACGTCACCGCTCTGCTTTCCGGCCGCTGTGCTCACAGCCAGAGCAGAGAAGCACAGCGCCGGGGACAGACAGCGGTAGGTAAGTATGTAGCGTTTGTTTTTTTACTTTAACGATGGTAACCAGGGTAAACATCGGGTTACTAAGCGCGGCCCTGCGCTTAGTTACCCGATGTTTACCCTGGTTACCAGCGAAGACATCGCTGAATCGGTGTCACACACACCGATTCAGCGATGTCTGCGGGGAGTCCAGCGACGAAACAAAGTTCTGGACTTTCTTCCCCGACCAGCGACAGCACAGCAGGGGCCTGATCGCTGCTGCCTGTCACACTGGACGATATCGCTAGCCAGGACGCTGCAACGTCACGGATCGCTAGCAATATCGTCTAGTGTGACGGTACCTTTAGGATAAGACAGGCTACATCTGGCACTTTTTATTGCATATACAGACAAATAAACATGAGATGCAGTCACAACTGGGTTAAGATACTAGACAAAGTGACACATGCATATGTTAAAGCAAAATGGAGTACTTTATATTGTCTATTTGGTGACCTAATAGGAAAATGACACGAATTACGAGATACAAACTCTCTGAGCTGTAAAATTGAAGAATATGAAGCTGCATGCAATCCATTGTCTTGCAAGATGTCATGGACAGTTGAACAAACCGCACTCCTATTTTATGATTAATTTTGTTTAACTTGATGAATTCTTCATGAAATCTCGACTGGCTTTATATCCACCTTGAAAAAGAGTCACATAACAGTGAGAAGCTTATTTTTCTCATTGCAGAATTCAGTCCTAACTGTACCAATTTTAAGATATCACGGTGATATAATGAAAAGGAGACACTTTTGAAAATTACATATGACAACAGACTTGTGATGATCCCTTTTTAAAACAGATTAAAGGAAAGAGTAACGTCTGTTTGTATTCTATGACAAGTAAGCTCAGAACACCTTTTCTATTTAAACGAAAAAGCCCTGGTTATAAAAGGGGTGTTAAGTTGTTTGATCCCCTTTTAAATGTCAAACTAGGTATCTGATCCATTGTTAGCACAGCTTAACAAAGAATTGCCAGCAACAGGTAAATTTACAAAAAATGTTAAATCTTTCATGCTTTTTTTAAATCTTCAAACTGATTCACCATTTAAACTGCATCTGTTTTGTTATTACTTATGTAGAATCTAGTCAAAGCTTACATATTTTTTCCCTTAAACAGATATTTATTGCTGTTACATATTAATGTTGTTAGATATATCATGCATAATATAAAGTACATTTGTATATATAATGAGTTTATAACATAGCATGTCATGTGTTGGTTTGCACAAAATACTGCCACCATGTGGTTGGATGACCATATGAGATGCTAAGGCATTTATAAATGTAGGCCAGTATAGGGAGACTTGACACTTAGTTGTTTATGTTGTAGAACAGACATGGGCAAAAGTGTGGTCAGTGGCATACTGTCATTTGGCTGTTTTTGTGCAGATCATGAACCAGGACTAGAGTTGAGCGACTTTTACTTTTTTAGGATCGAGTCGGGTTTCGTGTGGTCGGGTGAAATCGTCCAATTATTGCGAAAAGTCGGGGGCCGACCGAAACACGAAACCCAATGCAAGTCAGAGGGGAATCAAAGTTGGCAGTGAGTGGAACACAGGAAAACACCTACAGTGTCCATTTTATTGCCAAAAACATCAATTCTTATTTCTTAAGCTTGTCAGCTGGTACTGAAGCTTGTCAATCTTAATTTACCTTATAATAATAGTTAGGCATTGAAAACAGGGGCTCATTTGGCTAAAGTTGTGGGGCGTAGGGCTGGCTCAAGGTTTTCGTGGGCCCAGGAAACACAGAATACGTCAAGGCGGTGGAGCAGGGAGAGGTAAGTATTTCAACTTTGCAACTGTGATCCTGAGCAAGCAGGGGGGGCCCACTAGTTGGCACTGGCACAGGGCCCCTCGTAGTACAGCGGTGTGTTTGGCGGCGGGCGGCACCTCCCACTGCCAGAGACACTTTTGTGTACTATGAGAGGCCCTGTGCCAGTGCCAACGAGTATGCCCCCCAACCTGATGAAGGAACCTGCACTTTCATCTGCACCTTCCTCTTTGTCACCGTGTAAGGTGGTATAGTATGCGGGAAGGGGAACCTGACTTTCAGCAGAGTCAGATTCTGGCTGTGTAGAGTGCAAGGTGAATGTAGTGGTCTGGGTCAATGTACCAGCAGACTCATCTAGCAGTGGCTGAGCGGTGGGCAGGATGAAGAGGAAACACAGATATAGGCCCAAAATAAAAAAGTAGGCTAAAAGCAGTCCAAAATTGGTAACAGGAGTACACAGGCGGCATTGCTTTGTTCAGTGGAGGAATACAACTGTTATGAGAGGCTCACACAGACTTAGTAGGCCTAAAATAAAAAAGTAGGCTAAATGCAGTTCAAAAAAGGTAAGAGGAGTACACAGGCGGCATAGCTTTTTTCAGCGGAGGACAACTGTTATGAGAGGCTCACACAGTTACTAGGCCCAAGTAAGTAAGTAGGCTAAATGCAGTTCAAAATTGGTAACAGGAGTACACAGGTGGCATAGCTTTGTTCAGCGGAGGACAACTGTAATGAGAGGCTGACACAGTTACTAGGCCCAAATAAGTAAGTAGGCTAAATGCAGTTCATAATTGGTAAGAGGAGTACCCAGGAGGCATAGCTTTTTTCAGCAGAGGAGGACAACTGTTATGAGAGGCTCGCACAGTTACTAGGCCCAAGTAAGTAAGTAGGCTAAATGCAGTTCAAAATTGGTAAGAGGAGTACACAGGCGGCATAGCTTTGTTCAGCGCAGGAGGACAACTTTAATGAGAGGCTCACACAGTTACTAGGCCCAAGTAAGTAAGTAGGCTAAATGCAGTTCAAAATAGGTAAGAGGAGTACACAGGCAGCATTGCTTTGTTCAGTGGAGGACAACTGTAATAAGTGGCTGACACAGTTAGTAGGCCAAAATAATAAAGTGGGCTAAATGGCAGCCAAAAAAAATTTCATAAATAAACTGGTAGCATAGCTAGGTACAGGGGTGGGCTCCTTTGCTGAGTAGTAGACAGTGGTAGTTGGCCTGTGTTCGCACAGCCTCTGAAGCATGTGCAGTGTGGAGTTCCACCTTGTTGCAACGTCGATTATTAGGCAGTGTTGGGGAAGATTCAGCTGATGGTTCTGCATACGGCTGGAGTGTACGGGCGACCAGTGGATGTGCGAGCAATGTCTTCGCACCTTCAGGAGCAGGGCTGGTAACTCTGGATAATTTTTCAGGAAGCACTGCACCACAAGGTTCAAGGTGTGAGCCAGGCAAGGTATGTTCTGAAAGGGCTATGGCAGCCATAAAATTCCTTCCGTTATCACTGACTACCTTGCCTGCCTCAAGATGTACACTGCCCCGCCATGAATGAGTTTCTGGCTGCAAATACTCGGCCAGTACTTCCGCGGTGTGTCTGTTGTCGCCCAAACACTTCATTTGTAGCACAGCCTGCTGACGCTTACCACTAGCCGTTCCATAATGGGACACCTCGGGTGCATCACTGGCAGGTGCAGATGGAGTGGTCATGCGACTGCGCTCTGTGGATGAGCTTTCACTTCTGGAGGAGGAGGAGGAGGAGGGGTGGCGAATGCCTACAGCAAACTGTTTCCTAGACCGTGGGCTAGGCAGAACTGTCCCACTATGGCTGTCCCCTGTGGACCCTGTGTCCACCACATTAACCCAGTGCGCCGTGATGGACACGTAACGTCCCTGGGCATGCCTACTGGTCCATGCATCTGTTGTGAGGTGCACCTTTCTACTTACTGATTGCCTCAGTGCATGGACAATGCGGTCTTTGACATGCTGGTGGAGGGCTGGGATGGCTTTTCTCACAAAGAAGTGTCAACTGGGTAGGTCATAATGTGGTACTGCGTAGGCCATCAGGGCTTTGAAAGCTTCACTTTCAACCAACCGGTAGGGCATAATCTCTAATGAGATTAGTCTAGCAATGTGGGCGTTCAAATCCTGTGTACGCGGATGACAGGATGAGTACTTTCTTTTTCTAACGAGAGTCTCTTGTAGGGTGAGCTGGACTGGAGAGCTACATATGGTGGAACTAGTGGGGTTGGTGGTGGACATGGCAGATTGAGAGAGGGTCGGTGATGTTGGCCTACCTACAGGGTTTCCTACCAAGAACCTTGTGATTCCCTGACTGCTTTGGCCTTGCGACGATACCTCCACATTTGCTGCTGGTGGTGTCCTAACCGGTGGGCTTACTGTGAGGGAAGCAATGTAGCGTTGCTGACTACCTTCATTCTGAGCAGGTGCACCAACGGTACTGGACGTTTGGTTGTTAGTCCAGGCTTGCAAGTGCATGCTGGTTAAATGTCTACGCATGCACGTTGTATTTAAATTTAGGAGATTCTTCTTTCTGCTAAAGGTCTTTGAGCACTTCTTATAGATGGAATAGATGGAAGCAGCACCCTCTTCCTCCAATGGCTGCCAATCTGGGTCAACAACTGGGTCATCTATCACCTCCTCTTCAATTTCATGTGCACCTTCCTCTGTGACACCGTGTAAGGTGCTATAGCGTTCGTGACGGGGCACCATAGTCTCATCAGGGTCAGATTCTGGCTCAGTACACTGCGAGGGCAATTTAGTGATCTGAGTCAATGGAACAGCATAATAATCTAGCTGTGGCTGTCCATCTGTGCACTCCATGTCCGATTCATCTTGTAATGTGCTTTTAACAATTTCCGTCTCTAACCCAGGCACGGTATGTGTAAAGAGCTCCATGGAGTAAACTGTAGTTTTGCCTGGCGCATCCTTCAGTTTTGGTTTGGGTGAAGGACACAAGGAAGCGACTTGTTCCTGACCGGCAGCATCTACTGACAACTCGCTGCTTTTAGTTTTCAAACCTTCTGAAGAGGAGGCAAAAGAGCTAGAGGCTGAGTCAGCAAGGAAAGCAAAAACTTGTTCCTGCTGCTCCAGCTTTAAAACCTGTTTTCCTACTCCCAGATAAGGGAGCCGTTGAGGCCTTATGTAGCCAGACAATGATGCTGGCTCAATACCTCGAGCCTTTGGTGCTATTTTGCTTTTCCCTCCACCAACAGATGCTCCACCACCACCACCACCATCAGTACCAGCTGGCAACGCCCGCCCACAGCCTCTTCCACCAGACTTCCTCATTTTTGGAAAAATCTAACCAAAATAACAACCGTTATATGGTACTGTGAAACAAGGTAGAAGGTGTATATAAACTTGTGGAGAATTTAAATCTCCCTTTTTTTTGGGGGGGAGACTGCAACAAAACTCAGGCATAGTGTATTACACTACACAATGTAAGTGGCAGAACGTGGCTGAATGATGTACGACAAACTAACAGAACTGTGACGTAGATCCACTTAGTGCCAATTTAAATCTCCCTTTTTTGGTGGGGAGACTGCAACAAAACTCAGGCCCAGTGTATTACACTACACAAGGTAAGTGGCAGAACGTGGCTGGAAGATGTACGACAAACTAACAGAACTGTGACGTAGATCCACTTAGTGCCAATTTAAATCTCCCTTTTATTTGGGGGAGACTGCAACAAAACTCAGGCCCAGTGTATTACACTACACAATGTAAGTGGCAAAAAAGTGGCTGGAAGATGTACAACAAACTAACAGAAATGTGACGTAGTTCCACTTAGTGCCAATTTAAATCTCCCTTTTATTTTGGGGGAGACTGCAACAAAACTCAGGCCCAGTGTATTACACTACACAATGTAAGAGGCAGAACGTGACTGGAAGATGTACGACAAACTAACAAAACTGTGACGTAGATCCACTTAGTGCCAATTTAAATCTCCCTTTTTTGGGGGGAGACTGCAACAAAACTCAGGCCCAGTGTATTACACTACACAATGTAAGTGGCAGAACGTGGCTGGAAGATGTACGACAAACTAACAGAACTGTGACGTAGATCCACTTAGTGCCAATTTAAATCTCCCTTTTTTGGTGGGGAGACTGCAACAAAACTCAGGCCCAGTGTATTACACTACACAATGTAAGTGGCAGAACGTGGCTGGAAGATATATCAAAAAATACAAGTGCTGTAGTACAATTTTAATCTCATTACAATGATCTCAGGACAAGTATGGCAGCAATTAAAAGGACTGCTGCACACAAAAGTGTGGACAAAGAAACAAGAGAACTGTGCAGAAAGAAGCAACAGGATTTTTGCTTTTAAAAAAGCAGTTGGTTTGCACAGTGGCATACAAACCACAATGCAGCTATCAGGTAGCCTTATAGGGCAGCCTAATAAGCTACAGAGCTGATGCGCAAAAAAATAAACTCCACTGTCCCTGCAAAGAAAAGGTGGTGTTGGACAGTGGAAATCGCTACAGCACAAGCAGTTTTGGGGTTAATCTTCCCTCCCTAACTATATCCCTTCTTCTGATGAAGCTGCAGCAACCTCTCCCTATGCTAAGATCGGCAGAAGTAAGATGGCGGTAGGCGTGCACGCCCCTTTATAGCCCCTGTGATGCCGCAGAAAGCAAGCCAATCACTGTAATGCCCTTCTCTAAGATGGTGGGGACCGAGACCTATGTCATCACGCTGCCCCCACTCTGCATCCTCCTTCATTGGATGAGAAATGGCACTGAAAATGTCATACAGAACGCAACTTTGGCACGAAGATCGCCGACCTCATGGCCGATCCCACACTAGGATCAGGTCGGGTTTTACGAAACCCGACTTTGCCGAAAGTTGGCGACTTTTGAATGTGTCCGATCTGTTTCGCTCAACCCTAGTTATAATAGTAGAACCAGGAATAACAGTGGTAATCCGACACACAGCATCAGTAAAACGCTGGGACTGACATCTCTGCTGAGCAGGCTCCTATGTGGCTGGGGAAAAATGGGAGACTGCAGAGAACACGGTTCAAGATTAGCCCCGTGCAGCAGTGGGAACTTGATACCTTACTTATACATATGCAAAATATATATACAGCATATACTCGAGTATAAGCCAAGATTTTCAGCCCCAAACAATGGGCTGAAAGTGCCCCTCCTGGTTTATCCTCAAGTCATAGTCGGAGGGTGAGGGGGAGCGAAGACTGTCAAATACTCACCTGCTCCTGACGCGGTCCCTGCATGTCCCATGGTCTTCGGGCTCGCCAGCTTCTTCCCCTGTTCAGTGGTCACTGGTACCGCTCATTAAAGTAATGAATATGGACTCCACTCCCATAGGGATGGAGCCGCATATTCAATACTGTAATGAGCGGTACCATGTGACCGCTCACTACAGAAAGAAGCTGCCACGCCTGGAGACTGTGCAACATGCAGGGACCGCGTCAGGAGCACCGGGAGCAAGTGAGGAGTATTATATATTCACCTTTCCACGTTCCACTGACGCTCCGTCTTCCACATCCTCTGCAGTGACTGTTCGGGTCAGAGGGCGAGATGACGTATTAGTGTGCGCGTCACCCTCTGCTTGAACAGTTACTGCAGAGAGACGGGATGCTGAGGAGCAGCGAGCAGCGATGAGAGGTGATTTTGTCATTTTTTTTAGTGCAGCAGCAGCAGCATTACATGTGGCACAATGTTATATGGAGCATCTATGGGGCCATAATGAAGTGCATGGAGCATTATATGGGGCATTTATGGGGCCATAATGAACTGCATGGAGCATTATATAGGGCATCTATGGGGCCATAATGAACTGCATGGAGCATTATATGGGGCATCTATGCGGCCATAAAGAACTGCATGGAGCATTATATGGGGCATCTATGGGGGCATAAAGAACTGCATGGAGCATTATTTGGGGCATTTATGGGGCCATAATGAACTGCATGGAGCATTATATGGGGCATCTATGGGGCCATAAAGAACTGCATGGAGCATTATATGGGGCATCTATGGGGTATAAAGAACTGCATGGAGCATTGTATCGGGCATATTTGTATATGGAGCATCTTATGGGGCCATAAAGAACTGTATGGAGCATTATATGGGGCATATTTTAATATGGAGCATCTTATGGGGCCATAATGAACTGCATGGAGCTTTATATGGGGCTCCTGATTCAATATGGATATTCAAAAACACTTAACCTACTGATATCTCAATTAATTTTACTTTTATTGGTACCTATTTTTATTTTTGACATTTACCGGTAGCTGCTGCATTTTCCACCCTAGGCTTATACTCGAGTCAATAAGTTTTCCCAGTTGCTAAATTAGGGGGGGTCGGATTATACTCGGGTCGGCTTATACTCGAGTATATACGGTATATATATATACACATACATATAGGTAATGTCAAATTTCTTATACCTCGAAAAGCCTGATCATGAAAATAAATTTTCTTATTTTTTTTATTCCAAGTCATACACAAGATGAATTTTTACTAACATCATGAAGAAAAGACCTTTTCCAACTCACTTCACACATGAAATTGCAATCATTTTTTGGGGGAAATAATCATATTCCCAAATGAAATCATGAATAAATCAAAGCCTATGTTCTGATTTTTATCAAAGTGATGGCTGCATGTTTATAGCAAGAGGTAGAGGAAATTTCTTAAAAAAATGTTATTGGTAAATGTAAATGTAAATGTACAGCTACATTTTACAGGATGCGTAAATTGAGCATAGTATGCGGAGAAAAATATATATAAAATTTAGACTTTATTGAGATTTTTTTGGACATACTGTACATAGATTTTTATCATATTATAAAATTACATTGTTCAATATTAATTTTACTTTCTATAGGAAAAAATTGTAAGAGCTGTTATGATAAATTCTGATAATCATAGTTTACTTTGTAACAAAAATGGGTGTCTCATAATACTAATTGAATATCCACATAGCACACTTAAGTAAGCTAAATAAAAGAACATACAGCCAATCAGATTTAAATATTTTATTCAAAAATCTTGTGTGAATTAAGAGTGCCATGTTAAAACTCTAATAACAAACCTAGGCACACGCTATCCGCAGAGGGTATGTGCACACCCTGCAGATTACCCTGTGGATTTTTCCGGACTGATTTTGGTAAATCCACAAGTAAACCGCACTGCGAATTTCCTGAGGAATTACCGCGGATTTACCGAGATTTTTTTTGCAGATTTTGTGCGGATTCCTCCTGCGGTTTTACACCTGTGGATTCCTATTATGGAGCAGGTGTAAACCGCTGCAGAATTCGCACAAAGATTTGACATGCTGCAGAATAAACAACACTACGTTTCCACGCGTTTTTTCTGCAGCATGTGCACTGCGGATTTTGTTTTCCACAGGTTTACATGGTACTGTAAACTCATGCAGCAGCAAAATTCGCAACGTGTGCACATACCCTAAGTCTTTCGTCTTTTGGACATGTTACCAGGTACGAGAATGTAGCAGCACAGAGGATGTGGACTTATCTCTGCAATGGATTGGAGTATCTGTTCATACAACCACAGTAATACATACACTTCATAGAGGTGGCCTAAAGTGGGTAGAAAAAAAGCCTTTACTTACACACAAAAATTGTAAGCCTCATTTTGAACTTGCCAAAGACATGTGAGAGACTCACAAATTTATGGCGGAAGTTGCTGTGGTCAGATGAGGCCAATATTGAACTTTTAGGCCATGATGATAAATGCTAAGTCTGGCGCAAAATCAAAACTTTCAAAGAAACCAGGGAATTCCCATTGTAAGGTAGCAGAAAACAAAAAATGCGAAGAAGCGGGTAAACTTTTGCAATAAACTCTACAGTATTAGATGAATATTGGTTTGAATGTTCACTTCAATGATTATATCAATGCATTAGACTGTCAGCTGACAGTACCTGGTCGAATCAATATTGGCCTCCTACATCTCTTTTCTGCTTCTAATGGAGGTCACCACACAGGCACTGACAGAAGCCACTCTATGCACTTCTGCTGGGCTGCAAGTCTCCCACTGGAGGTCGCAGACAGTTTTTTCTGACACTGAACTGCTTCCTTTGCGTTCAATCCCATCTGATGCCACTGTCAGTACTGACAGCGGCAGAGAGGACAATCGCGCAGGGACGGGGGCTCCCTGCGCTCTCTCACACGAACAACACAATCATTGCGTTGTTCCTGTGGTCTCCATGCTCCAAGATGGCCATGGGGCTTCTTCCGGGTCCTGGAGTGAGGTGGCTTGCGAGCGCCGGCTAAGAGCAGGCTCCAGCAAGCCTCCCACACTGCCTATCAGATTGCTGATCTGACACAGTGCTATGCAAAGTGTCAGATAAGCAATCTGACCTTACATAGTGATGTCCAAACCTGGGACAATGTAATAAAGTTAAAAAAAAAATATGATGAGTAAAAATATTTTAAAAAAATCCAATAAATCCATTTTTTTTAAATAATAATAAAAAACAATAAAAGTACACATATTTGGTATCGTCGCGTCTGTAATGACCCGACCTATAAAACTGTCCCATTAGTTAACCCCTTTAGTGAACACCATCATGAAAAGAAACAAGGCAAAAAAACAATGCTTTATCTTCACACTGCCGAACAAAAAGTGGAATAACACGCAATCAAAAAGACACATATAAATAAACATGGTACCGCTGAAAATGTCATCTTGCCCTGCAAAAAATGAGAAAGTACACAGCATCATCAGCAAAAAAATAAAAAAAGTTATAGCTCTTAGAATAAAGAGATACAAAAATAATTATTTTTTCTATAAAATAGTTTTTATTGTATAAAAGCGCCAAAACATAAAACAAATATAAATGAGGTATCACTGTAATTGTACTGACCTGAAGAATAAAACTGCTTTATCAATTTTACGAAACGCGGAATGGTATAAACGCGACCCCCAAAAAGAAATTCATGAATTGCTGGTTTTTGTTCATTCTGCCTCACAAAAATCGGAATAAAAAGCGATCAAAAAATGTCACGTGCCCGAATATGATAGCAATAAAAACGTCAACTCGTCCTGCAAAAAACAAGACCTCACATAACTCTGTGAACCAAAATATGGAAAAATTATAGCTCTCAAAATGAGGTGATGCAAAAACTATTTTTTGAAATAAAAAGTGTCTTTTAGTGAGTGACAGCTTCCAAACATAAAAATTCGCTATAAAAACCCCCTATAATAGTAAATCAAACCCCCCTTTATCAACCCCTTAGTTAGGGAAAAAGAATAAAATAAAAAATTTATTTATTTCAATTTTCCCATTAGAGTTACGGTTAGGGCTAGGGTTAGGGTTAGGGCTAGGGTTAGGGCTAAGGTTAGGGCTAAAGTTAGGTTTGGGGCTTAAGTTACTGTTAGGGATGGGGCTAATGTTACTGTTAGGGTTGCGGCTAAAATTAGGGATAGGGTTGGGGCTAAAGTTAGGGTTGGGGCTAAAGTTAGGGTTAGGGTTGGGGCTAGAGTTGGGGTTAGGATTACTTTTACGGTTGGGATTAGGGTTAGGGTTGGGATTAGGTTAGGGGTGTGTCAGGGCTAGGGATGTGGTTAAGGTTATGGTTAAGGTTGAGATTAGTGTTAGGGGTGTGTTGGGGTTAGGGTTTTTGTTAAGGTTGGGATTAGGGTTAGGGGTGTGTTCGGGTTAGGGGTGCGGTTAGGGTTATGGTTAGGATTGGGACTAGGGTTAGGGTGTGTTGGGGTTAGGGTCAGAGTTAGAATTGGGCGGTTTCCACTGTTTAGGCACATCAGGGGGTCTCCAAACGCGACATGGCATCCAATCTCAATTCCAGCCAATTCTGCGTTGAAAAAGTAAAACGGTCCTCCTTCCCTTCCGTGCTCTTTCATGCGCCCAAGCGGTGGTTTACCCCCACATACGGGGTATCATCGCACTCAGGACAAATTGGACAACAAGTTTTGCAGTCCAATTTCTCCTGTTACCCTCAGGAAAATAAAAATTTTTGGGCTAAAATATCATTTTTGTGGGAAAAAAATAATTTTGTTTTTCACGGCTTTGCGTTATGCATTTTAGTGAAATACTTATGGGTTCAAAGTTCTCACAACACATCTAGATAAGTTCCTTGGGGGGTCTAGTTTCCAAAATGGGGTCACTTGTGGGGGGTTTCTATTGTTTAGGTACATCAGGGGCTCTGCAAACGCAACGTGACGCCCGCAGACCATTCCATCAAAGTCTGCATTCCAAAATGGCGCTCTTTCCCTTCCGAGCTCTGCCATGAGCTCAAACTGTGCTTCCCCCCTCATATGGGGTATCAGCATACTCAGGACAACTTGTGCAATAACTTTTGGAGTCCAATTTCTCCTGTTGCCCGTGGAAAAATAAAAAATGGGGGCAAAAAGATAATTTTTGTGAAAAAAATGTTTTATTTTTTTATTTTTACGGCTCTACATTATAAACTGCTGTGAAGCACTTGGGTTTTTAAAGTGCTCACCTTACATCTAGGTAAGTTCCTAAGGGGGTCTACTTTCCAAAATGGTGTCAATTGTGGGGGGTTTCCACTGTTTAGCAACATCAGGAGCTCTCCAACGACATGGCATCAGATCTTAATTTCAGCCAATTTTGCATTGAAGAAGTCAAACGGCTCTCCTTCCCTTCCAAGCTCTGCCATGCACCCAAACAGTGGTATACCCCAACATAAGGGGTATCAGCATACTCAGGACAAATTGTACAACAACCTTTGAGGTCCAATTTCTCCTGTTACCCTTGGTAAAATAAAACAAATTGGATCTGAAGTACCGGTAAATTTTTTGTGAAAAAAGTAAAATGTTTATTTTTTTTTAACATTCCAAAAATTCCCGTGTAGCACCTGAGGGGTTACTAAACTTCTTTTGTGCACCTTGAGGGGTGCAGTTTTTAGAATGGTGTCACTTTTGGGTGTTTTCTATCATATAGACCCTTCAAAGTGACTTCAAATGTGATGTGGTCCATAAAAAAATGGTTTTGTAAAATTTGTTGAAAAAATCGCTGGTCAACTTTTAACCTTATAACTTCCTAACAAAAAAAAATTGTTCAAAAATTGTGCTGATGTAAAGTAGACATGTGGGAAATGCTATTTATTAACTATTTTGTGCGATATAACTCTCTAAAAATTAAAAGTTGGAAAATTGCGAAATTTTCCAAATTTTCTCCAAGTTTGCTTTTTTTTCACAAAAAAACGCAGTCAAAGGAAATTTTACTGCTGTGATAAAGTACAAAATGTCTCAAGAAAACATTCTCAGAATCTGTGGGATCCATTGAAGCGTTCCAGAGTTATTACCTCATAAAGGGACAGTGGTCAGAATTGCAATAATTGGCCGGGTCAGAAAGGTGAAAACAGGCTGGGTCTTGAAGGAGTTAAACGTTTGACCTCTATTAAGATATGTATTTCTTTAATCATAAACCTTTGTAAATGATATATATCTCTATGTTAAATAATTTCAAGAAAAAACTGTTGTTCTGTGTTGATTCATTGCAGGTAATTAATTGTCCCTTGTTTTCTGTCCTTGCAGTGCCATCCTTGACTCTGATCTCAAAACCTTTTTCTTTTTTTTTATGGATAAATTGACACATATTATTGCAAGCTATGAATATGAATTATCTTTGTAATTATATTAATATAAAAAGGATCTTTGAATTTTATGCGGGTTCCTTGACTGCGTTCTTGATCATGGTTTCCTCATGGGTTCCATCTGTGTATGAAGTGCTTCATTGTTTTTAACCTGCTGCAGTATTTAATCATTTTACAATTGATTCAAACTTTACATCAAATTCTATATGAATCAATTTCCAATTACTTTTTATTTTATTTTAACCCCCTTTCCCATTTTCTTTTGTTGAATGAATGTGATTTTCACTTTTTGACTTTGAAGGGGACTGTAAATATTTCCTTAATGACTTCTTTAGCTTGCACTTATATAAATTATATTTCATGAAATAATCACAAGTAAAATAAATACAGTTCTTCAAAATAAGTTTAATCATATATTTATTTTTTTAGATTTCTATTTTTTAATAAATAAAATAATATGTATTTTTAGATAGTATTCTCAACCTTCTATACACCTTTTATCTGCACATTTCCCTGTGGACCAGTCCTTTTCAACTGGAACTTTGGCTCATACGTTTAGTGCATCTGTGAGTTTTTCATTTTCTTCCCTTTTTTTGCGGGTTCGCTCCCATTTTTTGGTCCTTTTCTTCTTTCTTTTTGGCTTCTCCTTCTGTTTTTATTCACTTATGAATAAGAGTGCACGACTATAATAAAATAACATTGTTTTTATTTTAAATCAAATCTTTTTCCTCAAAGCTGTAACTGTCATGTGCTGTACCATGTGCCGGCTGTTTGACACTGTTTGACATGTGACCTGTTTGGTGCCAGCCTTTGATTTCTGTATCTATTTAAACTTAGTGATATTGTGTACCTATACATCTCCTGAAGAAGAAGTCATAATGGCTTCGAAACGCGTTGAGTGAATAAACCATCAATTCTATCTTACAACCGTGTGGATCGTGATTTGTACAACAGCGCAGGTGATATCCACAAATTTTTCCAGTTTGATACTACAATCAAAATTTTGTTACTCCAACTAGGTCTTCACTCACACAAAGTTCCATTTCTTCACCTGGATCACCGCTGTCCTTTATCTTAGCACCGACAATCAGGATCTCCTGCCCTCCCTAAAGACTACTCCTCTTGATTCTTCCACTTCTGACTATGGCCTTGTATTTTTGAGCATGCCCTAATAGGGTTTGGCTGTAAGCCAGTGCAGGCCTTGCTTTCAAATGTGACTTGTTACATGTCCAGGCAATGACTGACTACTGCCCTGGCCCCTGTGTCTTTTTACATTTTTCTGCTGCATCACAGCCAATCACATGTCTCTTTTCACATGCACCTTCTTTCCTTGCATTCAAACTGTCTCCTTTCTCTACAGTTATAGTATTCCTTCAGATTTGTACATTTATCACCATTGATCTCCATACTTCCCAGCAATGCTTTACAGTACTTTTATTTATAATTTATTTATCATGCTTTACTTATATAGAGCAACACTTTACATATATTATCATCACTGTCTTCAATAGGCCTCACAATCTAAATTCCTTATCAGTATGTGTTTGAAATGTGGGAGGAAACTGGAGAACCCGGAGGAAACCCTGCAAACACGGGGAGAAATTATAAGCTACTTGCAGATGTTGTCCTTGGTGGGATTTGAACCCTGTACATTCTGATTATGTGAGCCAATTCACTCTTCTTACAAGCAAGAATAAATAAGGTGTGGTGTAATCTGTGCGGTACCTTTTTGTGTCTTAGGTTAACTTCACAGATTATAGCTGCACAAGAAAACGCAGCGTCTTATAGTTTAAACAAAGTAGATGGGATTTATAGAAATCTTATGCCCACTGTGCTTCTTTTTTATGCAGCATATAAACTAACCTACAGTGCGTGTTTAAAATCCTCAATATGTCAATTTCTCTTGATATTATGCTGATTTTTATATTTGGAATTCCCCTTTAGAGTTGCATTAGTGTTAAGTTCCCACAATTAGTTTGTGGTGAGCTTTTAAAGTAAACCTGGCAACTAATACATGCTGCCTAATCCAAGATACATTAACATGTCCTGGATATTCAAAACATACTGCATAAGTGTATGCAGTGTAAGACAGTGAGCATGATCCCATTCACTTTGCTGAAACTGTAAGACACTGCTTTCTTTGTACATCGAAAATATGGTGTTCAAAAACTCACCAAAAACAACTTACAGTGGGAACTTAACCTTAAGAGAAGCTATTAATGCTCCTTATGTACCATATGTCCGCGAATCCGCAAAGACCCTAGTCCATGCCCTCATCATCTCCCGCCTTGACTACTGTAACCTCCTGCTCTGTGGCCTCCCCTCTAACACTCTTGCACCCCTCCAATCTATTCTAAACTCTGCTGCCCGACTAATCCACCTGTCCCCCCGCTATTCCCCGGCCTCTCCCCTCTGTCAATCCCTGCACTGGCTCCCCATCACCCAGAGACTCCAGTACAAAAGCCTAACCATGACATACAAAGCCATCCACAACCTGTCTCCTCCATACATCTGCGACCTCGTCTCCCGGTACTCTCCTGCACGCAACCTCCGATCCTCACAAGATCTCCTTCTCTACTCCCCTATTATCTCCTCTTCCCACAATCGCATACAAGATTTCTCTCGTGCATCCCCCCTACTCTGGAATTCTCTACCACAACATATCAGACTCTCGCCCACCATCAAAACCTTCAAAAAGAACCTGAAGACCCACCTCTTCCGACAAGCCTACAACCTGCAGTAACCACCGATCGACCAAACCGCTGCACGGCCAGCTCTACCCTACCTACTGTATCCTCACCCTTCCACTGTAGATTGTGAGCCCTCGCGGGCAGGGTCCTCTCTCCTCCTGTACCAGTTGTGACTTGTATTGTTCAAGATTATTGTACTTGTTTATTATGTATACCCCTCCTCACATGTAAAGCGCCATGGAATAAATGGCGCTATAATAATAAATAATAATAATAATAATAATAATATGTAAGTTTACTTCTTGCATATATAACTGCAAAGTAATATTTTATGCAATGTAGCATGCAATCTGTGCAGTGCATTTTTTTTTGTTATAGAGGACCTCTTACAGCTTCTGAAATGAAAAAAAAAGTATTGGGGCAAACCTATTAATCAATTAATTAGTTTTTTTTTCATTTAGTCTCATTACTACAGTTTTGTGCTGTCAAGCACCTAGCCATGCTATATGCTTATGCTAACATTTGTGAAAGAATGGTAGGCACTGTACTAATTAAGGAACGTGCCTCTGACTGTGGAGCCCATATGGGTAAAAGCTAGAAAAAATACAGTTCAGTGCCCAATTCCCCCCTTTCACCACTCCCCAGGTGATGCACTATTTTGGTGTGCCCACCTTTCCAATGGGACGAAAGGGGAAGGGTCCTACAGCCACACGTACAAGGGTTAAATCCAGGTACCCGGGTCAGTAACTTCCTCTTCCTCCGGCTTACCCCTGGAAGCTTTTGTCCCACACTCCCTTATATTTTTTCAATGGCGCTTAATTTGCCATACTAATTGTGCGTGTATATATATATATATATATATAGTTGAAAAAATATATATGTATAACCCTTGTTGATGATATTAAGTTACAGCAGAAGAGGTGGAGGAGGGCATGCTCGCTCGTCTGTCACAGACAGGGCATTTGGCTAAGAGTCCTTTGTGAAATTAAATTGCCTTTCTCTGCGTATTTAATTAATAATCTGTGACCGACTTGTTCAACCCATCTAGGCCTGTCTGTGTTTTATTACGGGATTGGTGAGAGGGGGGAAGGCACTGCTTAAGACACATGGGTCTCCCCAGTCTAACTCTTTCTAGAGGTACTGTAATAACATGCGGCTTTTGCAACAAATCAGTTCACATAACTTCTTCACAAATGTTTCATTTGTAAGTGGAAATGAAGAAAAATGAAAGCCTTTATGAAGCACAGCAACTTAGTCATGAAATAGCAGACCACATAAATGTTGGCTACTTTCATATGATGGTATTTTTGATCTTATGGCTATTCACAAAAAAATTAACAGCACTAGGACCAATGTTATTCAATTGGGCTGTTCATATGAATGTTTTTTTCATAGAAAAGCCACATTAAAAAATGTATAGCGTTCACTAGTCTACTTTGTATTTCAGATGGGACTATGAATGCACAAAAAACTGGATGAATAGCATGCTATTAGGACAAATACCGTATTTTTCGGACTATAAGATGCACCAGACTATAAGACGCACCCAGGTTTTAGAGGTGGAAAATAGGCAACAAAATATTTGAAGCAAAAAAAATTTAAATATTTAGTAACATAAATAACATACTATTATATGTGTTGTTACTATATATAATAGTATGTTATTATGTTGGAAGCTGCAGGTAGAAGATGGTGCTGCCCAGTGTGGTGTCTGTAAAGTACTATGCAAACAAATATTATTTGGAAGACACTGCATGCTCTAGTGATGAGTCATGCAGATAGTGTGAGTTTATTAGACATAACTCAGTATAAGTAACACATAGGAGCACATCTACAAACATTAGATAAGCGACCTAATATAATAACACAACATTGATGTTTCGGCTCTCCTGAGTCTTAATCATACCATCGCTTAGTATGGTGATAATGATACGTAAATGTAGCAAATCCTTTGTTTTGGATATATGAACAGTGCTATTTGCTGATAAGGTAATCAAATCCCAATGGATGTATGCTGCCCTGTGCGTAGGACCTGTGTTGTGCGTCTTGAATGGCGGCGCTCCCGCTCCTTGCAGATGCCGGCGTGGTCCAAACGTCACACATCAGGATTTCTTGCAGAAATTTTCCTGACAAAAACCGGACATTTCTGCCAGAAATCCGTATGCATTTTTTTTGTGTTTTTTCATGCGTTTTTGACGTGTTTTTGGCGCGTTTTTTCCCAAATGCATAGAATAGTGGGAAAAATGCAGAAAATCCACAAAATTAATGAACATGCTGCTTTTTTACCGCGATGCATTTTTTTCACGAAAAAAAACGCATCATGTGCACAAAAATTGCAGAATGCATTCTAAATGATAGGATGCATATGTCTGCGGTTTCTAATGCGGTTTTCTCGCGTTTTTATCATGAAAAAACGCAAAAAAATGCGAAAAAGCCTGAACGTGTGCACATACCCTGACAGTGGAAAATGCATTTCTATTTAAAAAAGAGTCGGTTCGAGAACCGAAAGAGTCGGCTCTTTATGGTGAGCGGAGCCGAATGAACCGGAGCACGAAAAAGAGCCAAACTGCCCATCGCTATAAGAGGAAGCTTGCAGATTCTAGTGTGGTGTCTGAAGGACCTGTGATGACATCAGATGAGGGAGGGCTCTGTGCTGCCATGTGATGCTCCAGCCTGCCCACTTCATGACATCACATAGGTCCTTATGCTTAGCCTCAGCATCCAGCAAAGCAAAGCCAGGCAGATATGCAGCAATCTTGTCTTCCCCTGCCCCTGCTACGGCCTGCTCTTCCACCGGACACACAGATCTCCTCAGCTGCTGCAGGAATCCAGCACTGGAGAAACCATGTGTGTCCTTGTTTAAGTGAAGGAGTATTCAATGGCTGCTCCCATTGAATACTCCTTGAATACTCATTGAATACTCCTCACTGCTCATTGACAGGTGGGTGGGGAAGCAGCTAATGAATATTCACTGCACTTTAATCATGGGGAGCATGTGGTTTCTCCAGCACTGGATTCGCAGCCAGCCATTTTTCTGCCTCCCAAAAGTGGGATAACAGTGCGATCCCACTGGCTGCTGCACCCTCCCCACATTACATCCGTACCATAATAAATATAGAAAGACCAAGCGCACAGCCAAATTTCATGTACAGTACATAAAAACAGGGGTGCAATCAGTAGAAAGCAATAATGGAAACAAAAGAGAAAAGACACTACTGAATAATATGCACACCACTGCAATATTTCCAATATAGAAAAACATATCCACTTTATTGATGCACACAAACAATTAAAACATAATTAAAATAGCCAACACAATTGTCCCCACTCTGCATATATAACATAACACCTCAATACATAAACCGATATATAGTAATGCATCAATCTATACATGCATAAATATAAGATATATAGTATATATTGCACCCTCAATGGCTCATGGGGCACCTAAAAAAGCTCCTATCCATAAATATATCAAGAAAGGGATCAATCCAAAAAACTTATTCAATGGACCAGCCTGATTAGCGCCCTATCCAGGGCAGAAAAACGCCCAAATACGCAAGCTACGTCGCAACTGAACCCATCTCAAACTGGTATAGCAGGGGGATTCATGTTGGGATCAGAAAAAGAGAGAGAAAGGGTGAAATAATATACTCAAATAGGTCAGTTGCATGCAGATGGATCTGGTTCAGAGGTATCAGAGTGAAGGACAAGACATGGCCCCACGCGTATTGCCTACAAGATGAGGCTTCATCAGGGGAAGTAGAAGGTTGTGACCAATGTGCGGATATATATACAAACCCCTCCCTTGTTTAATAGCCTACCGGTGCTGTCCGCTGCAATCAGCACATGGAAGAGGGAATACCCGGAACTGCAGTGGTCAGAGGACGAAAGGAGGAGGGAGAGCAGCATGCAAGCGCAGACTGCATCACGTCACACACTGGACTTGCATAGGAGCAGGTAAAGTAAGAGGGCTCAGAGGAACCACAACTGTGTGCATGCGCCCTGCCGAACAACAGTCTCGGCCACAATAAAGGGTTTGGAAAATATGATGATGGAAATAGAGGGTGTAGGCCCACTTACCGCGCTTATATACAGTTATATGAAAAAGTTTGGGCACCCCTATTAATCTTAAGCTTAATGTTTTAGAAAAATAGTTTTTTTTTGCAACAGCTATTTCAGTTTCATATATCTAATAACTGTTGGACACAGTAATGTTTCTGCCTTGAAATGAGGTTTATTGTTCTAACAGAAAATGTGCAATCTGCATTCAAACAAAATTTGACAGGTGCATAAGTATGGGCACCCCACCAGAAAAGTGACATTAATATTTAGTAGATCCTCCTTTTGCAAAAATAACAGTAGTTCTTCATTTAATCCTGTAGGGGTAACACATCCAATGTTAAAAATCCAGTGTGACTCGGATTATGATAGAAGCTTCTTAGGAGAATCCCCCCTATCCGAAGTAATTATCTTCTCCAACCCGGCCACCTGTGTATTGAGAACCTTCCCAGAATGACATGCCAGGATATATCTAAATATATAAGCGCGGTTAGTTGTCTGGTGCCTCTAATTCCATCAGCAACTTTTGCACTTTAGGGGTGAGCAATAAGCCTTTTAATTATACCTCTACTATGTCTTCCCTTAGCAGAATGCCCAGAGTATGATGCTGTGACTCACAGCTAGTGTTGAGCATTCCATACCGCAAGTATCGGGTATCGGCCGATATTTGCGGTATCAGAATTCCGATACCGAGTTCCGATATTTTTGTGATATCGGGAATCGGTATTGGGATTAAGATTAATGTGTAAAATAAAGAATAAAAATAAAAAATATTGATATACTTACCCTCTGACGCGCCCTGGTCGTCACCGCTGCAACCGCCTTGCTTTCGTTCCGAAGAATGAGCGCGTTAAGGACCTTCGAAGACGTCGCGGTTTGCGATTGGTCGCGTGAGCGGTCACATGACCGCTCAGCGGCCAATCACAAGCCGCGACGTCATCAAAGGCCCTTAACGCGCTCATTCTTCGGAACGAAAGCAAGGCAGTTGCAGCGGTGACGACCAGGGCGCGTCAGAGGGTAAGTATATCAATATTTTTTGTTTTTATTCTTTATTTTACACATGAATATTGATCCCAGGGCCTGAAGGAGAGTTTCCTCCTTCAGACCCTGGGATCCATTACAGGATACCTTCCGATATTTGTGTCCCATTGACTTGTATTGGTATCGGATATCGGTATCGGCGATATCCGATATTTTTCGGATATCGGCCGATACCATCCGATACCGATACTTTCAAATATCGGACGGTATCGCTTAACACTACTCACAGCACATTTATCCACTTTCATCTTAAATATGTGAATCTTCTTGGCATCTATTTTTGCATTCAAGTATTGTACATTAGACCTTTTATCACCAAAATATGTATTCAGATGCCTTGCAGCTCACATATGATGAATTTATAGTGGTTGGCCGGGGTCACACTTGCAAATGCAATGTGAGAAACTCGCTCATCTCTCACCTCAATACCCAGCGCTCGGGACCGGAGCATTCAGTTGCATAGAAATACATGCAACCTCATGCTCTGGTCACAAATGCCGGGTATTGAGGCGAGAGACACACGTGAGTTTCTCGCATTGCACTCACAAGTGTGACCCCGGTCTTTCTGATAGCTCCCCCAAGAACTGTGCTTTATGCAGTCCACTGTGATTTATATTGGACTGTTGTGGCATAAAGATATATATGCATTCTCTGTACTATCATTTAGTGCTAACTGCCTGTGTGTTCTGTTACTTATTTTGTGTCTTCACCATTCTCCTGATAGAGGTTACTGTCTTTTTCAAGTTATCTACACGCGATTATTACAATTTTTAAATATCTTCAACAAAAGTTCAATAAGTAAGTTTTATACTTTTTTGGGGGTACATAGGCACATTCTCCACATTGTGTTGGGAGCTTCTCGAATGGACTATGGTCCTTCCTCGTGGTTCTGCCATATTTTGTACAAATGTCGACTCCTGCCTAGCACAAAATATTACCAGCTCAAAATAATTTTCTCCAGAAATGTTGAATTTTTGCAGAACACTGTCTTAGGAAAAATAATAAAGCTTTTAAAATGTGGACTCCTGCCTAGCCCAAAATATTAACAGTCCCAATTCTTTTTCGACAGAAATGTGAACTTGTTTTAAGACCAAGGTATTAGCACAAAGAATTAATATTTTAAAATGTGGACTCCTACCTACCCCTAAATATTACCAGCATAAAATATTTTCTGGCACAAATGTGACCTTGTTTTCGGACCACAAACAATTTGAATTCTGGAATGTGGACTCATGAACTGAGCAAAAATGTGGGCGCAAAATTATTAGATACTGAAAAGTCCTCTGCTTTCTGGAGAACGGTATTAAAACTAACAGTTTAGACTTTCAAATGTGGATTCATGAGCGGAGCAAAATATGAGCAAAACATTATTAGGTAATGAAATGGCTTCTGTTTCTGGAGCATGCTATTAGAACAAACAATTTAAATTCTCATATGTGGACTACTGGATCAAGCACAATATTACAGCACAAAAGAGTTAGATGCTGAAATGTGCTCTGGTGTCACACACATTGAGCAAAAATGATTGATCTGCTGGAAGGTCAATTTCATAGCCACACAGGTGACATAGCTGACTGAAAATCAGCCTCCAAAATAACTTTCTAACTATCCAGTAGCAGCATCAGGAGCGGCCTTTCTGTCTTGCTATACTGACAAAATGGTGCCAAAACAACATGTCCACTCTTTATATGGAAAGGGACATGTGACTTCGGCCACCAGTGATACAAGGCCTTGTGTGTGGACATTGTGGATGGTTTCTGCACGTTGATTTTCTGCCAGAATCTCCACACATAAAGTTAAGGGGAAAAAAAGTCACCGGCTCATTTAACCTCTCCACCCCCCCTCCCTCATCAAACCCGTCCACTTGCCCCCTCCGCTCATCATACAGCACCACTATCCTAGCCACACTTATAGCAAAAGCATTAGTGGAAACATGATGATTTACTGAACTGTGACTAGTGTTGAGCGATACCTTCCGATTTCGAAAGTATCGGTATCGGATTGGATCGGCCGATACCGGCAAAATATCTGATCTCGCCGATACCGATACCCGATACCAATGCAAGTCAATGGGAGAAAAATATCGGAATTAAAATAAACCCTTTATTTCCTTGTAGCCTAATTCCACATGAAGGAAAACAACTAAGAATAATGTAGAATGTATCGGAGGAGGTGGAGGAGACATTAAAGACATAGAGGTTCAGCTCATTCAAATGGAATAGCAGGAATGATAAATTTTTTAAGACGTTCGGAGTTACAAAGATTTTGACTATGTTTAGATTTGTTAGATTTTGTCAGATATTTATGTTTCTCTACTTCCATGCTCGGCACCTTTTTTTTACTTCTACCACACTTTCTTCTTCATCATCCGCAGCAGCATCTTTTACATCAACTTCTTCTCCACCTTATTCATCTTCTTCTTCACCTTCTTCCTATTATTCTCTTTTCAAAAAATCTTCATATTCTTCTCATTCAACTCTTCTTCTTCTTCACATTCAACTTCATATTCTCATTCATATTCTTCTTCTTCATCAAAATCTTATGGGTGACAGGCATTCCTGTAGTTGTTTTCTATCAAAGTTTGAAGATTACACCTTCCGTTCTGCCTGTCACAAAAGATTTAAAACTGGATTTGTCCGCGTTCAGTTTGGCCTGCAGCAGCAGGATTTATCCAGGGGCACCACGAGGAGGAATGGACTCACCCCCATACATTGCTTAGTCTTCTTCTGCTTATAATTTAGATAATATCTTTTGCGCTGATTTTTAGTCTTATGCTTAATGTTCTGCTTTTTGTTCTGCAGCTTCTTGTTCTTTTGCTTTTCGGTCTTCAGGGTCGTCATGCTTAGGCTCTTCAACTTGGAACTGTATCAGGAGGTACAAGAAGGCCGAGGAACTGCCGAAAACCAGCTGACGGTACTGGAACCCAGATGGCTACCTGCAGGTAGAAGAGCCAATGGCACGACCGAGGACCAGCTGACGGTGCTGGAACCCGGTTACTAAGCAGAAGGTACCCGAGCTACAAAGCACTACCAAGGACCGCCTGACGTTGGCGGAACTCGGATACCCAGAAGGAGGCACCTAAGCCAAAGGTTCTGCCCGGAACCAGCTGACGGTACTGGAACCAGGATGGGGAGCAGAAGGTATAAGAGCAAAAGACACTGCCGAGAACCAGCTGATGGTACTGGAGCCCGGATGGCTACCCGAAGGTAGAAGAGCCAATGGCATGACCGAGGACCAGCTGACGGTGCTGGAACTCGGTTACTAAGCAGGAGGTACCCGTGCTACAAAGCACTACCAAGGACCGCCTGACATTGGCGGAACTCGGATACCCAGAAGGAGGCACCTAAACCAAAGGCTCTGCCCGGAACCAGCTGACAGTGCTGGAACCAGGATGTAGAGCAGAAGGTCCACAGGAAAAGAAATAACAGCTAGGCCGCGAGGCTGCCGCAGTTACCGAACACCAACAGTCCTACAGGGGGAGCTTGTCCTATTGGCACTACAGAACCAGCCTTGATTGCCACTTCCCGCAGCCCACATAGGAAGCTCCTAAACTGGAGGCACTATGGAGTCGGCTAACCCGACCGCAACACGACAGGACAACGTATAGGAGTCTAAGTGACCTTGACACTACCCGGAACCAGCTGACGGTGCTGGAACCAGGCTGGGCAGGAAGGAGTACCCATGACAAAGACACTGCCGAGAACCAGCTGATGGTACTGGAACCCGGATGCATTGCCCAAGTGTGCAAGAGCCAATGGCATGACCGAGGACCAGCTGATGGTGCTGGAACCCAGTTACTAAGCAGAAGGTACCCGTGCTAAAAAGCACTACCAAGGACCGCCTGACGTTGGTGGAACTCGGATACCCAGAAGGAGGCACCTAAGCCAAAGGCTCTGCCCGGAACCAGCTGATGGTACTGGAACCAGGATGGGGAGCAGAAGGTATAAGAGCAAAAGACACTGCCGAGAACCAGCTGACGGTACTGGAACCCGGATGGCTACCTGAAGGTAGAAGAGCCAATGGCATGACCGAGGACCAGCTGACGGTGCTGGAACTCGGTTACTAAGCAGGAGGTACCCGTGCAACAAAGCACTACCAAGGACCGCCTGACGTTGGCGGAACTCGGATACCCAGAAGGAGGCACCTAAGCCAAAGGCTCTGCCCGGAACCAGCTGACGGTGCTGGAACCAGGATGTGGAGCAGAAAGTCCACAAGAGAAGAGATAACAGCTAGGCCGCGAGGCTGCCGCAGTTACCGAACACCAACAGTCCTACAGGGGGAGCTTGTCCTATTGGCACTACAGAACCAGCCTTGATTGCCACTTCCCGCAGCCCACATAAGAAGCTCCTAAACTGGAGGCACCATGGAGTCGGCTAACCCGACCGCAACACGACGGGACAACGTATAGGAGTCTAAGTGACCTTGACACTACCCAGAACCAGCTGACGGTACTGGAACCAGGCTGGTCAAGAGGGAGTACCCGTGAAAAAGACACTGCCGAGAACCAGCTGACAGTACTGGAACCCGGATGCGTTGCCCAAGTGTGCAAGAGCCAATGGCATGACCGAGGACCAGCTTACGGTGCTGGAAACCGGTTACTAAGCAGAAGGTACCCGTGCTACAAAGCACTACCAAGGACCGCCTGACGTTGGTGGAACTCGGATACCCAGAAGGAGGCACCTAAGCCAAAGGCTCTGCCTGGAACCAGCTGACGGTGCTGGAACCAGGATGTGGACCAGAAGGTCCACAGGAGCAGAGAGAACAGCTAGGCCGCGAGGCTGCCGCAGTTACCGAACACCAACAGTCCTACAGGGGGAGCTTGTCCTATTGGCACTACAGAACCAGCCTTGATTGTCACTTCCCGCAGCCCACATAGGAAGCTCCTAAACTGGAGGCACCATGGAGTCGGCTAACCCGACCGCAACACGACGAGACAACGTATAGGAGTCTAAGTGATTTTGACACTACCCAGAACCAGCTGACGGTGCTGGAACCAGGCTGGGCAGGAAAGAATACCCGTGCCAAAGAGACTTCTGAGCAGCAACTGGCGGTGTTGGAGCCCAGGGATTGCATGACAAACAGAGTGTAGGCAGAGGCCTCATTGGAGCAAGATGAAAGGGAACCTTTAACCCCCCCAGGCGTTAGTAACAGAAAGAACCACCTTGTGCAGCACTAACACAGCATAAGGAAAAGGTGGCTCTTTTAAATTATGCTCCTTGCACACGCTGAACTAAACAGTTATAAAATGTGTCCCCTGACACCGTGAAACCTCCCAGGAGGTGGGACTTTCCTTCGTAATGACACGCATCACAGCCGGCATTCATACCCCTTTGGCGCCAGCTGCCGCCTCCTCAGCGTTGTTTGAATCTGTCAAAGAGCCCTCGCCGTTGTGTTAAACCTTGGCCATGCGCAGTTAGTGCTGCCCATCTTCTGACATCTTTTGGTGTCAGGATGACTGCACCTGTGCTGCCACGCAACCCGAGATCCCGCCACGCAGTGTCTTCTGATTTAGTCACACTGTGGGGCTGGGATTCATGGCCATGCGCAGTGCATATCTTTGCCTCTCACTCCTCTACATCCGCCTTCTTCATATTGTCTGGCGTCAGCTGATCCTTAATCACATGCCACGGCCGTGACGCCGCACAGTCTGAGGAAGGCGGAAGGAGATGAAAGAGAGGCGATTGGTGAAGATATGCACAGCGCATTCCCATGAATTCTAGCCAGCCCCGCAGTGTGAGTAAATCGGAAGACACTGCGGGGCTGGGATTCATGGCCTTGCGCAGTGCCTGTCTTCGCAACTCACTCATCTCCTTACGCCTTCCTCAGAGTGGGCGGCGTCAGCTGAGCCCAAATCACATCCCACGGCCGTGACGCCGCACAGTCAGAGGAAGGCAGAAGGAGAGGATAGAGAGGCGATTGGCGAAGATATGCACAGCGCATTCGAATGAATCCCAGCTCCGCAGTGTGAGTAAATTGGAAGACACTGTGGGGCTTTGATTCATAGCCTTGCGCAGTGTCTGTCTTCGCAACTCACTCATCTCCTTACGCCTTCCTCAGAGTGGGTGGCGTCAGCTGAGCCCAAATCACATGCCACGGCCGTGATGCCGCACAGTCAGAGGAAGGCGGACGGAGATGATAGAGAGGCGATTGGCGAAGATATGCACAGCGCATTCCCATGAATCCCAGCCCCGCAGTGTGAGTAAATCAGAAGACACTGTGTGGCGGAATCTCGGGCTGCGCAGCCGCACAGGGGCAGTCATCCTGACACCAAAAGATGTCAGAAGATGGGCAGCGCTAATTGCGCATAGCCAAGGTTTAACACACCAGCGCGGGCTCTGTGACAGATTCAAACAACGCTGAGGAGGCGGCGCCTGGCGCCAAAGAGGTATGAATGCAGGCTGTGCTGCGTCTCATTGCAAAGGAAAGTCCCACCTCCGGGACGGTTTCACGGTATGAGGGGACACATATTTTATACGTGTTAAGTGCAGCGTCTGCACGGAGCATAACTAAAAGACCCACCTGTTCCTTGTGCAGCATTACTGTTGCACAAGGTGGCTCCTAGAGTTACAAACGCCTGAGAGGTGGGGACAGGTTCCCTTTAATTGCTGTTATTGTGCCAGTGTGGCGGTCACATGACACGTTGCCGGATACACAGCAGGGAAGCAGCAGGCGTTACTGAACCCCACTAACACATTGGCGAGGTGTTTGGTTCTGTGCAAACAGCACTTCCAGGCACCAACTAGCGGTGTTAGAGCCCAGGGACAGCAGGAGGAGCAGAGTGTAGGCCGAAGCCTGCACTCGTGGCATTTGAATGTCTGTTAATGTGCCAGCGTGGCATTCGCATGACACGTTGCCGGATACACAGCAGGGGAGCAGCTGGCGTTACTGAACCCCACTAACACATTGGTGAGGTGTTTGGCTCTGTGCAAACAGCACTTCCAGGCACCAACTAGCGGTGTTAGAGCCGAGGGACAGCAGGAGGAACAGATTGTAGGCCGAAGCCTGCACTGGTGGCATTTGAATGTCTGTTATTGTGCCAGCATGGCGGTAGCATGACACGTTGCCGGATACACAGCAGGGGAGCAGCTGGCGTTATTGAACCCCACTAACACATTGGCGAGGTGTTTGGCTCTGTGCAAACAGCACTTTCAGGCAGCAACCAGCGTTGTTGGAGCCCAGGTACAGCAGGAGGAGCAGAGTGTAGGCCGAGGCCTAATTGGATCAAGTGTAAAGATAACCTTTAACCCCCCCATGCGTTACCAACTGAAAGAGCCAACTTGTGCAGCACTAATGGTACACAAGGACAAGGTGGTTCTTTTCATTATGCTTCTTGCCCACGGTGAACTAAACACTTATAAAATGTGTCCCCTGATACCGTTACACCGTCCCACAGGTGGTACTTTCCGTCGTGATGAGACGCAGCACAGCCGGCATTCATACCCCCATGCCGATGGGCGCCGCCTCATCAGCGTTGCTTGAATCTATCACGGAGCACGCGCTGTTATGTTAAACCTTGGCCATGCGTAGTTAGCCCTGCCCAGCTTCTAACATCATTTGGTGTCGTGGTGGCTGTGGCTGTGCGGCCGCGCTGCCAGAGATCACGCCATGCTGTGTCTTCTGATTTAGTCCCACTGCGGGGCTGGGATTACGGGGCCTGCACATTGCATATCTTCGCCTCTCCCTACTCTACATCCGCCTTCTTCGTAGTGTACAGAGTCACGGCCCTGGCATGTGAATTGGGATCCGCTGACGCCACACTGTCTGTAGAAGGCGGAGGGAGAAGACGGAGAGGCGAAGATATGCACTGCGCAGGCCCATGAATCACAGCACCACAGTGTGACAAAATCAGAAGACACAGCGTGGCGTGATCTCTGGCAGCGTGGCCGCACAGGCACAGGCACCATGACATCAAATGATGGCAGAAGATGGGCAGCGCTAACTGTGCATGCCCAAGGTTAAACATAACAGCGCATGCTCTGGGACAGATGCAAACAACGCTGAGGAGGCGGTGCTCAGCACCATGGGGGTATGAATGCCGGCTGTGCTACATCTCATCAGCAAAGGAAAGTCCTGTTATGGCTGGCAATCAGGCAACACAGCGTGCAGTAATCAGCGCACATACAGAGATCTGGCAATAACCCAAAAACAATAGGACGAGCTCTGAGACGTGGAATCTCTGTAGACTACAGTACCTGATCTATCCTCACACAACTATAAGCAGCAGTGGATTGCGCCTATCACTACCTATGCAACTCGGCACTGCCTGAGGAGCTGACTAGCCTGAAGATAGAAATACAAGCCTGACTTACCTCAGAGAAATACCCCAAAGGAATAGGCAGCCCCCCACATATAATGACTGTTAGCAAGATGAAAAGACAAACGTAGGAATGAAATAGATTCAGCAAAGTGAGGCCCGATATTCTAGACAGAGCGAGGATAGCAAAGAGAACTATGCAGTCTACAAAAAACCCTAAAACGAAAACCACGCAAAGGGGCAAAAAGACCCACCGTGCCGAACTAACAGCACGGCGGTGCACCCCTTTGCTTCTCAGAGCTTCCAGCAAAAGTTAATAGCAAGCTGGACAGAAAAAACAAAAAACAAACTAGAAGCACTTATCTAGCAGAGCAGCAGGCCCAAGGAAATATGCAGTAGCTCAGATCCAACACAGGAACATTGACAAGGAGCAAGGAAGACAGACTCAGGTGGAGCTAAATAGCAAGGCAGCCAACGAGCTCACCAAAATACCTGAGGGAGGAAGCCCAGAGACTGCAATACCACTTGTGACCACAGAAGTGAACTCAGCCACAGAATTCACAACAGTACCCCCCCCTTGAGGAGGGGTCACCGAACCCTCACCAGAACCCCCAGGCCGACCAGGATGAGCCACATGAAAGGCACGAACAAGATCTGGGGCATGGACATCAGAGGCAAAAACCCAGGAATTATCTTCCTGAGCATAACCCTTCCATTTGACCAGATACTGGAGTTTCCGTCTAGAGACACGAGAATCCAAAATCTTCTCCACAATATACTCCAATTCCCCCTCCACCAAAACAGGGGCAGGAGGCTCCACAGATGGAACCATAGGTGCCACGTATCTCCTCAACAACGACCTATGGAATACATTATGTATGGAAAAGGAGTCTGGGAGGGTCAGACGAAAAGACACCGGATTGAGAATCTCAGAAATCCTATACGGACCAATAAAACGAGGTTTAAATTTAGGAGAGGAAACCTTCATAGGAATATGACGAGAAGATAACCAAACCAGATCCCCAACACGAAGTCGGGGTCCCACACGGCGTCTGCGATTAGCGAAAAGCTGAGCCTTCTCCTGGGACAAGGTCAAATTGTCCACTACCTGAGTCCAGATCTGCTGCAACCTGTCCACCACAGAATCCACACCAGGACAGTCCGAAGACTCAACCTGTCCTGAAGAGAAACGAGGATGGAACCCAGAATTGCAGAAAAATGGAGAGACCAAGGTAGCCGAGCTGGCCCGATTATTAAGGGCGAACTCAGCCAACGGCAAAAATGACACCCAATCATCCTGGTCAGCGGAAACAAAACATCTCAGATATGTTTCCAAGGTCTGATTGGTTCGTTCGGTCTGGCCATTAGTCTGAGGATGGAAGGCCGAGGAAAAAGATAGGTCAATGCCCATCCTACCACAAAAGGCTCGCCAGAACCTCGAGACAAACTGGGAACCTCTGTCAGAAACAATATTCTCAGGAATGCCATGTAAACGAACCACATGCTGGAAGAACAAAGGCACCAAATCAGAGGAGGAAAGCAATTTAACCAAGGGCACCAGATGAACCATTTTAGAAAAGCGATCACAGACCACCCAAATGACCGACATTTTTTGAGAAACGGGAAGGTCAGAAATGAAATCCATCGAAATATGTGTCCAAGGCCTCTTCGGGACCGGCAAGGGCAAAAGCAACCCACTGGCACGTGAACAGCAGGGCTTAGCCCTAGCACAAATTCCACAGGACTGCACAAAAGCACGCACATCCCGTGACAGAGATGGCCACCAGAAGGATCTAGCAACCAACTCCCTGGTACCAAAGATTCCTGGATGACTGGCCAGCACCGAACAATGAAGTTCAGAGATAACTTTACTAGTCCACCTATCAGGGACGAACAGTTTCTCGGCCGGACAATGATCAGGTTTATTAGCCTGAAATTTCTGCAACACTCTCCGCAAATCAGGGGAGATGGCAGACACAATGACTCCTTCCTTGAGGATACTCGCCAGCTCAGATAACCCCGGAGAGTCGGGCACAAAACTCCTAGACAGAGCATCCGCCTTCACATTTTTAGAGCCCGGAAGGTATGAAATCACAAAATCAAAACGAGCAAAAAATAACGACCAACGGGCCTGTCTAGGATTCAAGCGCTTGGCAGACTCAAGATAAGTAAGGTTCTTATGATCAGTCAAAACCACCACGCGATGCTTAGCACCCTCAAGCCAATGACGCCACTCCTCGAATGCCCACTTCATGGCCAGCAACTCTCGGTTGCCCACATCATAATTACGCTCAGCAGCAGAAAATTTCCTGGAAAAGAAAGCACATGGTTTGAACACTGAGCAACCAGAACCTCTCTGTGACAAAACCGCCCCTGCACCAATCTCAGAAGCATCAACCTCGACCTGGAACGGAAGAGAAACATCAGGTTGACACAACACAGGGGCACAGCAAAAACGACGCTTCAACTCCTGAAAAGCTTCCACGGCAGCAGAAGACCAATTAACCAAATCAGCACCCTTCTTGGTCAAATCGGTCAATGGTCTGGCAATGCTGGAAAAATTACAGATGAAGCGACGATAAAAATTAGCAAAGCCCAGGAATTTCTGCAGACTTTTTAGAGATGTCGGCTGAGTCCAATCCTGGATGGCCTGAACCTTAACCGGATCCATCTCGATAGTAGAAGGGGAAAAGATGAACCCCAAAAATGAAACTTTCTGCACACCGAAGAGACACTTTGATCCCTTCACGAACAAGGAATTAGCACGCAGTACCTGGAAAACCATTCTGACTTGCTTCACATGAGACTCCCAATCATCTGAGAAGATCAAAATGTCATCCAAGTAAACAATCAAGAATTTATCCAGATACTCACGGAAAATGTCATGCATAAAAGACTGAAAAACAGATGGAGCATTGGCAAGTCCGAACGGCATCACCAGATACTCAAAATGACCCTCGGGCGTATTAAATGCCGTTTTCCATTCATCTCCCTGCCTGATTCTCACCAGATTATACGCACCACGAAGATCAATCTTAGTAAACCAACTAGCCCCCTTAATCCGAGCAAACAAGTCAGAAATCAATGGCAAGGGATACTGAAACTTAACAGTGATCTTATTAAGAAGGCGGTAATCAATACACGGTCTTAGCGAACCATCCTTCTTGGCTACAAAAAAGAACCCTGCTCCCAATGGTGACGACGATGGGCGAATATGTCCCTTCTCCAGGGACTCCTTCACATAACTGCGCATAGCGGTGTGTTCAGGTACGGACAAATTAAATAAACGACCCTTAGGGAATTTACTACCAGGAATCAAATCGATAGCACAATCACAATTCCTATGCGGAGGTAGGGCATCAGACTTGGACTCTTCAAATACATCCTGAAAGTCTGACAAGAACTCTGGGATGTCAGAAGGAATAGATGACGAAATAGACAAAAATGGAACATCACCATGTACTCCCTGACAACCCCAGCTGGTTACCGACATAGAGTTCCAATCCAATACTGGATTATGGGTTTGTAGCCATGGCAACCCCAACACGACCACATCATGCAAATTATGCAGTACCAGAAAGCGAATAACTTCCTGATGTGCAGGAGCCATGCACATGGTCAGCTGGGCCCAGTACTGAGGCTTATTCTTGGCCAAAGGTGTAGCATCAATTCCTCTCAACGGAATAGGACACCGCAAAGGCTCCAAGAAAAATCCACAACGTTTAGCATAATCCAAATCCATCAGATTCAGGGCAGCGCCTGAATCCACAAACGCCATGACAGAATACGATGACAAAGAGCACATTAAGGTAATGAACAAAAGGAATTTGGACTGTACAGTACCAATAACGGCAGAGCTATCGAACCGCCTAGTGCGTTTAGGACAATTAGAAATAGCATGAGTAGAATCACCACAATAGAAACACAGTCTGTTCAGACGTCTGTGTTCGTGCCGTTCTACTTTAGTCATAGTCCTGTCGCACTGCATAGGCTCAGGTTTACTCTCAGACAATACCGCCAGATGGTGCACAGATTTACGCTCGCGCAAGCGACGACCGATCTGAATGGCCAAGGACATAGACTCATTCAAACCAGCAGGCATAGGAAATCCCACCATTACATCCTTAAGAGCTTCAGAGAGACCCTTTCTGAACAAAGCCGCTAGTGCAGATTCATTCCACAGAGTGAGTACTGACCACTTCCTAAATTTCTGACAATATACTTCTACATCATCCTGACCCTGGCATAAAGCCAGCAGATTTTTCTCAGCCTGATCCACTGAATTAGGCTCATCGTAAAGCAATCCCAGCGCCTGGAAAAATGCATCAACATTACTCAATGCAGAATCTCCTGGTGCAAGAGAAAACGCCCAGTCCTGTGGGTCGCCGCGCAAAAAAGAAATAATAATCAAAACCTGTTGAATAGGATTACCAGAAGAATGAGGTTTCAAGGCCAAAAATAGCTTACAATTATTTCTGAAGCTCAGGAACTTAGTTCTGTCACCAAAAAACAAATCAGGAATCGGAATTCGTGGTTCTAGCATCGATTTCTGATCAATAGTATCTTGAATCTTTTGTACATTTACAACGAGATTATCCATTGAGGAGCACAGAGCCTGAATATCCATGTCCACAGCTGTGTCCTGAAGCACTCTAATGTCTAGGGGAAAAAAAAGACTGAAGACAGAGCTAAGAAAAAAAAATGATGTCAGGATTTCTTTTTTCCCTCTATTGGGAATCATTGGTTTGGCTCCTTGTACTGTTATGGCTGGCAATCAGGCAACACAGCGTGCAGTAATCAGCGCACATACAGAGATCTGGCAATAACCCAAAAACAATAGGACGAGCTCTGAGACGTGGAATCTCTGTAGACTGCAGTACCTGATCTATCCTCACACAACTATAAGCAGCAGTGGATTGCGCCTATCACTACCTATGCAACTCGGCACTGCCTGAGGAGCTGACTAGCCTGAAGATAGAAATACAAGCCTCACTTACCTCAGAGAAATACCCCAAAGGAATAGGCAGCCCCCCACATATAATGACTGTTAGCAAGATGAAAAGACAAACGTAGGAATGAAATAGATTCAGCAAAGTGAGGCCCGATATTCTAGACAGAGCGAGGATAGCAAAGAGAACTATGCAGTCTACAAAAAACCCTAAAACGAAAACCACGCAAAGGGGCAAAAAGACCCACCGTGCCGAACTAACAGCACGGCGGTGCACCCCTTTGCTTCTCAGAGCTTCCAGCAAAAGTTAATAGCAAGCTGGACAGAAAAAACAAAAAACAAACTAGAAGCACTTATCTAGCAGAGCAGCAGGCCCAAGGAAAGATGCAGTAGCTCAGATCCAACACAGGAACATTGACAAGGAGCAAGGAAGACAGACTCAGGTGGAGCTAAATAGCAAGGCAGCCAACGAGCTCACCAAAACACCTGAGGGAGGAAGCCCAGAGACTGCAATACCACTTGTGACCACAGAAGTGAACTCAGCCACAGAATTCACAACAAAGTCCCACCTACAAGTCGGTGTCACGATATGAGGGGACACATATTTAATAAGTGTTAAGTGCAGCATGTACAAGAAGCATAACAAAAATTGCCACCTGTTCCTTGTGCAGCATTACTGCTACACAAGGTGGCTCTTTAAGTTACAAACGACTGGGGGGAGGGGACATGTTCCCTTTTATTTGCTGTTATTGTGCCAGCATGTCTTGTGCTGGACACGTTGCTGGCTACACAGCAGGGGAACAGCTGGCGTTGCGGGACCCCACTGACACGTGAGCGAGTGTTTTTTCTGTGTAGCCAACACTTCCAGGTGACAACTGACAGTGTTGAAACCCAGGGAATCCAAGAGGAGCAGAGTGTAGGCCGAAGCCTGCAGTGGAGGCAGGAAAATGTCTGTTATTGTGCCAGCATGGCTTGTGCTGGACAGGTTGCCGGCTATACAGCAGGGGAACAGCTGGCGCTGCTGAACCCCACTGACACGTGAGCGAGTGTTTTTTCTGTGTAGCCAACACTTCCAGGTGACAACTGACAGTTTTGAAACCCAGGGAATCAAAGAGGAGCAGAGTGTAGGCCGAAGCCTGCACTGGAGGTAGGAAAATGTTTGTTATTGTGCCAGCGTGGCTTGTGCTGGACACATTGCCAGCTGCACAGCAGGGGAACAGCTGGCGCAGCTGAACCCCACTGGGATTCCTGGGCATGCGCAGTGCATATCTGCGCCTCTCACTACTCTCCATCAGCCTTCTTCAGAGTGTGCGGCGTCCCGGCCGTGGCATGTGAATTGGGATCAGCTGACGCCACACTGTCTGTAGAAGGCGGAGGGAGAAGAGGGAGAGGCAAAGATATGCACTGTGCATGCCCAGGAATCCCAGCCCCACAGTGTGACAAAATCAAAAGACACTGCGGGGTGTGATCTCTGGCAGCGCCCCTGCACAGGCACAGTCAGCATGACTTCAAATTATGGCAGAAGATGTGCTGCGCTAACTGTGCATGCCCAAGGTTAAACATAACAGCGCAGGCTACGGGACAGATGCAAACAACGCTGAGGAGGCGGCGCTCGGCACCATGGTGGTATGAATGCCTTGCTGTGCTACGTGTCATAGCAAAGGAAAGTCCCACCTACGGGATGGTGTCACGGTATGAGGGGACACATATTTTATAAGTGTTAAGTGCAGCGTGTGCAAGAAGCAGAACTAAATGAGCCACCTGGGGTGGACAGGTTCCCTTTAATTGCGGTTGTAGTGCCAGCGTGGCGATCGCTTAACACATTGCCGAATACACAGCAGGGGATCAGGGGACGTTACTAAAACCCAATAACACGGGGTCATGTGTTATCTGTGCAGCCGGCACATCTGGGCAGCAAGTGGCGGTGTTGGAGCCTAGGGATTAAAGTTCAGGTGGTTGAAACATGAACACAGCTGGAGACCTGGATACTGTTGGCAACCAATTATTTAATCGGTAAGAGGAGTGGCAAATTCCTGTGTGATCCAGGCCTTGTTCATTTTCAAAAAAGTAAGCCGGTCAACGTTATTGGATGATAGTCGCATGCGACGGTCTGTTAGTACACCACCTGCAGCACTAAAGACGCGTTCCGATAATACACTGGCAGCAGGGCAAGCCAGCACCTCCAATGCATACTGGCTAAGCTCTGGCCCTGTATTCAGCTTAGAGACCCAAAACTTGAAGGGGGAAGAGCCGTCTGGGAGTACGTTGAGAGTGCAAGACATGTAGTCTGTCACCATCTGACGTAAACGGGGCCTCCTGCTGACTGGATCCGTCACCGTCAGTGATGGTGTAGACATTTGTGGCGGGCACACAAAACTTTGCCACTGTTGGAACAGACTGGTCTTGGCTTGTGCTGGGCCACTGCTCCTGCTACCTCTTTGTGCAGAGATTCCTCCACTGCCTCTACGCACAGAGCTGCTTTGTAAAAATGTAGCTGGCGCAGCACTTCTCTCGATTGGACTGGAGAAGATGATGGACTGCACCAGTGTGTCTTGGTACAGCCGCATTTTCCGCTTCCGCTGCAACGGTGGTATGAGGGTTTGCAAATTGTCCCTGTAGCGTGGGTTGAGGAGGGTGTACACCCAATAATCAGCCGTGGTAAGAATGTGGGCGATGTGGCGGTAGTTTCTCAGGCACTGCAGCATGAAATCCACCATGTGCTGCAGACTGCCAACTGGCCAAGAAACGCTACCCCCTGCTTGAGACGTGATGTCTGCCTGCTCTGCATCACCCCACCCTCGCTCTACATACTGACTACTGGAGATTTGTGTAACTCCCTCCTCTGGAAAGATGTCTTCCTCCTCCATTGACTCCTCCTCATCCTCCTCACCAAAGGTCCCCTGCCTAGTTCTTTGTGAGGAACCACGTCGCACAGACTGTCCAGAAGCCAATGGCATTTCTGACTCCTCATCCTCTTCCACCACCTCATCCCTTAGCACTTGCAGGGTTCTTTCAAGCAAGCAGATAAGGGGGACAGTCATGCTGACTAGTGCATCATCTTCACTAGCCATCCGCATGGATTCATCAAAGGCCCACAACCTGGCAGATGTCCTTCATAGTGGGCGACTCACTGGTTGTGAAATCAGAACGGCGCGCACTGCGACTTCTTTGCGCCTGATGCAGCTGGTGCTCCATTACTGCTGGCTGCTGCTCACACAACTGCTCCAACATATGTAACGTGGAATTCCACCTGGTGGGGGGGTCACATATGATGCGATATTCTGGAAGAGGGAATCGGCACTGCAGAGTTGCAATGCGCGATCTGGCCATGCTGGAATGCCGCAAGTGAGCACACTCAAGGTGGACCTTGTGCAGCAGTGCATCAAGATCCGGATAGTCCCTCAGAAAACTCTGCACGACCAAGTTGAGCAAATGTGCCAGACATGGGATGTGAGGGAGGTTGCCAAGGGCCAAAGCTGCCACCAGATTTCGGCCATTGTTACACACTACCATGCCTTGTAGTGAAGAAAAGGTAGGGCTGACAGCACTCACACAAAAGGGCGCTCGTTCCTTGTCCAGGGAACCAACCTGGATATTTCAAATAGTCCAAAAGAAGATGAACAGCGCTCCAGCCGGGTGTCGTATTATCAAAAGAAATCTTTATTGATCCATGAAGAAGCAACGTTTCGACCAGTATCCTGGTCTTTTTCAAGCATGAAACGTTGCTTCTTCATGGATCAATAAAGATTTCTTTTGATAATACGACACCCGGCTGGAGCGCTGTTCATCTTCTTTTACACTACCATGCCTGTCTGGAGATTAGCTGGCGCAAACCACTTGTCGCTCTCAGAATTGATGGCATTCCAGAGCTCCTGCGCTGTGTGGCTTCGATTCCCCAAAGAAATTAATTTAAGTATGGCCTGTTGACGTTTGGCCACAGCTGTGCTCATATCGGTTGTAACAGGTAAGCGTTCACGGGTCAAGGTGGAGGTAGACCGTGACGGCTCCTTCAGCGATGATTCTGAGGAACTGGATTATGAGGAGGAGTCAATATGCACAGACTGGATTCCTGCAATCCTTGGCGTTGGCAGTACATGTACAGCGCCACTCGCCATGTCTGTACCCGGCTCCACAACATTGACACAATGGGCAGTGAGGGAAAGGTATCGTCCCTGTCCATGGTGACTGGTCCACGCATCGGTGGTGAGGTGAACCTTGCTACTAACAGCGTTTAGTAGCGCATGTTTGATGTTTGCCTCCACATGCTTTTGCAGGGCAGGGACGGCTTGCCTGCTGAATTAAAAGCGGCTGGGCACATTGTATTGTGGGACTGCCAATGCCATCAAATTACAGAAGCTGTCAGTCTCCACCAGCCTGAATGAGAGCATTTCCAGTGACAGAAGTTTGGCAATGCCTGCATTCAGAGCCTGTGCTCGTGGGTGGTTTGCCGAGAATGGCCGCCTTTTCTCCCATACCTGTGCTACTGATGGCTGTAGACTGGGCAGGGAGTGTGAGGATGACTGGGAACATGGTGCTGTGGGTGGAATTACACTGGGTCTCTGGCCAACAGTGCCAGAGGTTCTTCCATGGCGATCCTGTGAGGAAGCCGAACCAGCAGTGTATGAGCTGGAGGAAGAGGCAACAACACGAGCTGAAGAGGTGGTAGGTGCCGCTGGACGTTGGCCTAGCTCTTCAGTGTGTTTTTGTAACTCCACCGCGTGCTTGTTCCGCACATGTTTCCACATGTTTAAAGTATTGAGGTTGCTGACATTTTTACCTCATTTGATTTTCTGACTACACAGCTTGCATTTGACAAAGCAAATGTCATCTGCAACTGTGTCAAAAAAGGACCAGGCACTGCAAGTCTTGAGAGCGCCCGCTTTGGATTTTGGAAGAGGCATGCTCCTAATGGGTGCCGAAATGGAGGCTCCAGGTGCCACAGTCTTTCCCCTCCCTCTCCCTGCCGTTTGGGGAATCTCTTCCTCAGAGCTGCTCCCACCACCTTCCTGGCCCTCACGCCATGATGGGTCGAGGACCTCATCATCTACGCTACCCTCTGCCACCAACTGCTTCTCCTGGGTAGTCTCGGCAGCACAGTATGCACCAGAAACTGGCATCTGGATCTCCTCATCTGATGCGTACTGAGAAGTGGTAACCGGAGGCACTGTCCCACCCGCCTCTTCTGATTCAGAGAGACAAAGCTGTTGCGCATCACTGCATACAGCCTCTTCTTCTGATTCTCAAATGCTGCTTGGCTGGCCCCCTGTTTCTAAGCCAAGAGATTCAGAGAACAGAAGTAGAGATGGCTCCTGTCCTGGGCTCTCTGACTGCCTGGGCAATTTGGCAGGTGGTGAAGAGACAGATGGTTGCTCTTCAGTGCTCTGTGCCTGAGAGGATGTGGCACTAATTGAAGTTGATGTGTTAGCTGCCATCCATCCGACAATGGCTTCAATTTGTTTGTCCTGCAGCAGCGGGGTACGGCGAGCTCCGACAAAGCTGCGCATGAAGGTCTGCTCCGTGCCCGCAGCTGGAGCAGAATCCCCACGGCCTCTCCCTGCTCCACGCCCACCCCCACGTGCCTTACTCCCTGCCTTCTTCATCATGATAGACTGAGTGATAAAGATAGGCAGAAAAGTACTAAAGGCATAGTGTGCTTATTCCTGAACAGCTGCTAACAGGTATAAGAAACACTTATTTTAGGGAGTGTGGACTAGACTTTATTATGCGCTTATGTGGCCTACACAACAGTAAAGTGGAGTGTTTGGTGAACTTTGGGTTTGTTTTGTAGAACAGACACTACAGAATGAGTGCAGTACTCGCACACAGACCGTGCAGACAGCCGCGAACGGCGCTGCAAGGCCAAACAAAGGTCCTCTATCTAATCCTATATAGTGATTTTCCACAATCTAGCAGGATACAGATGGAAAGCCACTAATACAGCATATATTTGAAAAAATGTGCAGCAGGCTGCACTAATTGCACAAAAAGGACTATGGATTTTGCAGTATGAGGCAGTGACGCACTCTGAGCTGAACACAACCGGCTATGACTATGGACAGACAGCAGAGTGACCTGCACCCACACAGACCGTGCAGACAGCCGCGAACGGTGCTGCAAGGCCAAACAAACTATCTAATCCTATATAGTGATTTTCCACAATCTAGCAGGATACAGATGGAAAGCCACTGATATAGGATATATGTGAAATAATGTCCAGCAGGCTGCTCTAATTGCCCCCCCCCAAAAAAAAAAGGATTAAGCAGTATGAGGCAGTGAAGCACCCTGAGCTGACCAAAACCGGCTATGGCTATGGACAGACAGCAGAGTGAGCTGCACTCACAAACACAGACCTTACAAAGGAAATGACATACGTTCCGAAACGCGCGTCGGGTAACGCGCACACTGGCAGAACCACCTCAGGTACAGAGCGACTATCAGCGTGGCACTATCTAGTCTCAGATTTTAGCACCATGACAGCCTAATTAGTATATTGCACAAGCACACTTTACTTCTATCACCAGTACAACTCTGGTTGAAATTTTCTTCACTTGGTTCTTGAGGCTCCCAGGAACAGATATTGATTGAGCATAGTAGAAGGAATGTTGGTTTAGATTGATTGGTTCTTTCTCCCCCCCTTTTTGTATTGCACTGGGTCACTTTTATTGGCGGATTTTGCACATCACTTTGTGTGACATATATACAATATTTGGTTTTTTATAGGTTTTTTTATATAGTTCTTTAAGCATTGTAGGATTTTCCTTTTTACACATAGGTTGTGAGATACTGTAGTGGTATTGTAACCAGCCAAGTGGTCGCACTTGTCACTTTATTTACTATATGCAACACAGCTGTGTATACAATCATATATTCCTTTTTTTGTCTCCCTATACTATCACATGAAATACTGAGCCCATTTTTCTCCCTCTTTTTCTTTTTTATATATATCCTTCTTTTTGCATTTAAACTTCTGGTGCAGCTATAAAATAATTTTTGCTGGAGACATATATTTTATCCTGTTGGTGGTTCTAATACTATAATGAGATATAATTTTGTTCCTCATATATAATTTGTCAGTGTGAGCATCGTATTAATTACTTTTTATATATTATTTTTTTATGTAATTTTTTGTGTATATAAATGGATTGATATATAAAATTCTTTTTATTGATATGTAATCATAGGCACCCTAATAATAAAGCCATATATGTTTCATATTCCCCACCTTGGTTTTATTGAAGTTTTAAATTAGTCCATGATGTAATACGTTGGTTGTTGGTTCTCCTTTCGCAGTGGTTTTTCCATTGCACTTTCTCACAGTGCACCTTGATGGTTTTGGCTATCGTGTTATTTTCTATAATAAGTTATTACTAGTATCCTTATGATTATTGGGTGTACTGTGTATTCTATAATTTACAAACACAGACCTTGCAGACAGCTGTGAACAGCGCTGCAAGGCAAAAGCAAGGTGAACACACAGCGGTTGCTAATTTAGCCTGGATTAAGCACAATTAAGCAAGTCACAATCTCTAAACTGGCCCTCAGTCAGAACACAGTGTCCTGTCCCTAACTGAATTCACAGCAGAGTGAGCACAAAATGGTGGCGGCGACTTTTGAAGGGCATCATGACATCATTTCAGCAGCCAATCACAGCCATGCCAGTAGTTACATGCCCACCATGCAGAACAGGATGTGCCCACACTTCAAATCATTGCTCATTGGCTGATTCATAAAAACCCGGGAGTTTGCATGATGGGAATTTCCGATTCCGGTTTTCGATACACTGAAAGTATCGGAACCCGGTATCGGAATTCCGATACCGCGAATATCGGCCGATACCCGATACTTGCGGTATCGGAATGCTCAACACTAACTGTGACCGAATTTTGCTGTCTTTGAGTAAAAATGATTGAGAATCCGAATGTGCTACGCTCTGCCAAATTTGAAATTGGCGAATGTTTTCTGAACACATTCGCTCATCTTTAGACTGAAACCCAAAACTTGTTCCACCTCATACTCCTTGTCCTCCTCTATGTCTACTTTTTCAATGTAATGAGGACCCGACATTCCTTTTAGGAAGAGAATTGAAGGAATTATTACTCCTTCTCACAACAGGGAGTTGGAGCTTGATCGTCACAGGATTAATTTTCTTAATTTTCTTATATTGACCAGCAAATTAAGGAGCAAATTTCTTTGATGGAACCTTTTGATGAAGATTTTTTGAGGAGCGCTAAATAAAACTCCTACCTTAAAGACAGGGGTCTTCCTACAGCTGTGGTTCACAGTTCTTGGTCCAATCGCAAGTTATCAAAAGATCTTCTTCAACCTCTCTCTAGACCTCAATCAGACATGAACAATATCTTTCTTCCTAGGGGATCGCAGGTTGCACATTAGAAATGTTTCCATAAGCTGGATGCAAACCCCCACAAAAGCAAAAAAGGTGAGATACCAGCAGCAGTAAACTGGTGGTTATAGAGAGCAAGTTCAGCAAGAGGAAATAAATCCACCCAGTCTTCTTGATCAAATGAATCAAAACATCTTAACTATTGTTCTAATTCTTGGTTTATTCTCTCCCTCTCACCATTAGTCTCAAGATGATAACCTGAGAACAAAAACTTAATTCCAAATGTAAAGCAAAAGCTACACTGAAAGCTAGACATAAACTGAACCCTTTAATTGGAAATGTTTTTAGGAACCTCATGTAATTTAATTGACATGAGAGGTAAAAAGAAATTAGCTAAACTCTTAGCTTTCAGGCAATTTTGGTAGAGGTACAAAGTCTTAGCAAGAATTATCTTGATGAAAAAGTTCACCACCACCCGTGCTACAGTATTGCTACCATAACTACATCAATATGTGACAAAATCTGTGGACAAATGATTCAAAGGTTGAGACAGAACCTTGGTAGGCAAAAGAAACCTTGCTGGGACCTGGCGAGTGGCTTTAGGCTTAGCGCACACTCTGCATTTGATGACATACTCATCAACATCCTTTCGAGCACTTTGCCACCAAAAACACCAGGAAATAGCTGTTAAAATCACAGAGGAGCCAGGATGTCCGAACAATACAGATGCATGTACTTCATTAAGAAGATCAGTGTGAAGTGAGGATGACACAAAAAGCTAGCCAGCTGGCAGGCCCTTTGGTACACCAATCTGAGGTTCTGCAATACACTATGAGAGCAATCCCCAGAGCACCAACCACTACCACTTCACAAAGAATTCTGACTGAATTTTCATTCCTCATCTCCAGAACAAACTACGTGATGAAGAATCAGCCTTAGCATTCTTATTAGCAGGGAAATATGTCACACAGAAATCAAACTGAGAGAAAAAGAGGTCCCACTGGGCCTGTTTAGTAATAAAGCGCTTAGTAGGGTCAACATACTGTACACTAAATTTTCGTAGTCAGCAAAGACCAATACTAGCCTAGCCTCCTCCAACAAATGTCTCCATTCCTTTAGTAAAGACCAATACTCTAGGCCTAGCCTCCTCCAACAAATGCCTCCATTCCTTGAATGCTCTCTCAATTGCCAAGAGCTTGTGATAATTTCCAATAAAAAAAGCACAAGGATGAAAGTTACCATCCTTCTCCTGTGAAAGAACACCACCCATTCCCACAAAAGAGGTGTCTACCTCAACCAAAAAAGGCAAATCAACATTGGTTGACTGAGGACAGGAACTATAGAAAAGGCTGCCTTGAGAGCAGCAAAATAATCAACAGCCTCAGTACACCACGAGGAGAAGTGAGTACTCTTCTTCGTCATATCAGTAAGAGGTTTGACTATGACTGTGAAGTTCTTACTATATTTACGATAATATTTAGCAAAACCTATGAACTTCTGTACAGCTTAACTTACTAGGTTATACTCAATCAAGTATGGCCTGTACCTTAAAGAGATCCCTCTGAAAACCTTTAGCAGAAACCAAATGACCCAAAAACTGAATCTGCTGCACCTCAAATTGATACATCTCTAGCTTGGCAAACAAATTATGGTAATGAAAAACTTAAATCACCTATCAAATATGCTCCTCATGCTTCACAAGAAGCTGAATAAATCAAGAAGTCATTATTATTATTATTATTTATTGTTATAGCGTCATCCAAGTCTATCACCACAATTCTACCTAATAAAGAAAAAATGTAATTTATGAAGTTCTGAAACATCACTAAATTTTCAAAGTGACCTTCGAGTGTATTGAAGGCTGTCTTCCACTCATCACCTTGGCAAACACGTATAAGGCTATCTGCCCCTCTCAGATCCAGTTTAGAAAATCCATGGCCCCTGCTACATTGCCTATGTAGATCAGAATTAAGAGATAGTGGGTAAGGATTACGTACAGTAATCTTATTATTTTCTCTAAAATCCAAACACGGATGCAACCCTCCATCTATTTTCTTAAGAAAGAAAAATCCCGTGGTGGCTGGTAAGGTGGAAGGTATTATGTGACCCATGGAGAGACTCTTTTGAATGCACTCTTTCAAGGCATCTTTTTCAGAAAGAGAGAGGATAAACAAATGAGATATATAGGCAATATTGCCCTTGATATAAATTTGATAGCACAATCATATGACCTATGTTGGGGAAGATTTTCATGTACTTTAAGGACGCTGATCTCGGCATTCTGGGCTACCTCCACATGAGATGAAGATGCTTACTAAGCAATTTATGGCACAGGCACTTGGCTCAATGTATGGCTGCCATCTATATTGGACTATTGACAAAATAATACATGTAACTGCACTTTCTATGTAAATTGTTATGAATTAATAATTGTTAAATCAATCCCATATATACCTGTCTATGTGATGATTTCACTGCTTGAGAAAGGCTCACTTGAACCAAAACGTTGCCACGCCATGTGGGTCTGAATAAATTCCACTTTTTCACTTGAAACACCTATGAAGTGCTGCCTTACTTTTTTAATTTTATGGACTCTTGGCAAGTAATGGATGAGGCAGGAACTAGCGTATCGGAATTATGTATGAGTAAAAGCTAATATACTTTATTATAAAATACAATTAATTAATAAAAAAAGGTGCACATGCAAAGACAGAGAAATTCACATTGGTACTTTACACTTGTTTACAGCAAATGCCTTGAAGCATACGGGATTGTTGACCCTATGATTACTGTATTAGGGTACCTGTGCTTTCTGCCAAACTGACTTCAATAGGCTTGCATTCCAAAACCAGATCCCTTTTAGGTGACAGAATTAAGTGTACAGTCCAGACAGGCACATAAGCAAAGATTAATAACTGCATAAATGCTAATAAATTAGGTCAATAGTAATATTAAGCCTTTTCCAGTTGATAATGCAGTTACTGCCTATAAAAGCATTTTACAATCACTGGGTTAAATAAGAACATTTAACATTTCATTGCGGGAGATGGACCACTTTCTATACAAATACTGTAAAATGCTTTTATAGGCACTAACTGCAAGGGGGGTAAATGTTTTTCAGACTTCGCACTTACTGCATATTCTTTACCAGTCTCTGAGTCCCACTCCTTAAAAATGGGGAAGAAATGTTTTCTGAACCCCTTGTCTATGTGTAATCGAGAGTGTATTGCAGTCCCTTCTTCTAATTTTTGGCAGCTCTTGCACTTAGTGCATAGGTTTTACCAGTCTAAGAGTCCCACTCCTTAAAAATGGGCAAAAATGTTTTCTGAGGCCCTCCACTACTTGTCTTCCAGGGTGCATTGCAGCCCTCCTGTCATGCTGCTGCAGTGCAGGTAAATGCAAGGTCCACTAGGTGGCAATAGAGTGGAGGAAGGACTGCACACAGCATGACCAGACCTTCAATGCAGAGGCAAGGCCACCACCAGTTGGCAGTGGAATATTCAAAAACAAGCCGGGTCGATATAAGATGGTAGCACAGTACAAAAGGAATAAGCAAACACAGAGTCAGCAGCAAGCCAAATAGGTCAGGACCGGTCAGGAGCAGATATTCCAAAGACAAGAGACAAAACCACAGGTCAGGGTCCAAGCCAAGTCAAAACCAGAAAGTCAATACATGAAAGGGGAACACTGAGTTGGGAAGGGAAGAAAGGAAAAACTGACATGGTTTCAGTAAGTATGCAGCAGGACAAATCAGGGCAAACAGAGTCAGCTACACACGCTGAGGGCAGAAACTATAACTGATATGGTCTGCAGGACACAGTGGAAATAAATAGCAAACCTGAGACCAGACTGAGGCTGAGTGAGTTAACCTCTGGCATGACCAGACCAGAAGAAGGAGAAGACAGGACTCAAAACCAGGTCTGGATCATGACACCCTCGTGGTAATTTTTTACAGTTCTTGCATTTTCCGCATAGGCTTTGGGAGTTTCAGAGTTCCTCCTTCATAAATTAAACAGTATGTGTCTGACCATGTCACAAACACTACATGCTCAGATAAGGTAGTAAAATGATAAAAATACATTTACTGTTGACTACTAGTGGGTGTATCCCTCCTTCTTAGCTATCTACTCTAGTCAAAGACGCGAGGGAAATATGGAGAGAGATGGCCTAGCTATTAAGGGGTGGAGAATGCATTATGTTTTTTTTCTCTTTTTAGTTTTGCTTTATATACAGGCCAATATGTAGCAAAGAATGTTTCCTAACATGTTTTCTGTAAAATCCATATCTTTGGTTTTGTATTTTTATTGTCAGGCTGTAAAAGTGATGTAATACTCTAACAATATTGTTCCCTGCAGTGACCTTGTGAGTCAGAGATGCATCCAGGTATCATCCCCATTCCATTTCCATTACATTTAAGTCCTGTTTCCATCCATTTCTGCAATTTTTCTGCCCCCCATCTTCCCGGTTAGGGCTTTTCGGAAAAATGCTTCAGTTTCTCATTGACTTCCATTATACTCGTTACTCAAGTCCAAGCCATCTTCTCTTCCAACCTGCTAGATTCAAGTACTGAGCACTCAAGCATTTTAACATCTTTAATTAACATTTCTTGTCAATATAAGAGTTTATGTCACATTACGCTATTGAAAATAATAGTTTTCAGCCCCCCTCAGCTTATACATGAGTCAATTGTCCAGAATGCTTGTGGGGAAGGGGGAGAGGCGTAGCGGCGGTGGGAGCTGTGGCACAGTGACTGCTGCAGCCACAGCCGCCGGCTAACAGAAGACATCATACTCACTCTCCATCGCTGCATCTCCGTCCCTGCATCTCCATTGTCCTCGGCAGCTCTCCTGTCCTGTGCTGAGCCGTCACATGGTACCACTCATTAAGGTCATTAATATGTACGTGTTTTCACTCCCATAGGCATGGAGTACATATTCATTACCTTAATGAGCAGCACCACGTGACCGCTCAGCACACGAGAGGAGAGTTGCCAGCGCTGGGACAATGGAGATGCAGGGACGGAGATGCAGGCAGTAGGATGAGTAGGATGAGTAGGATGGGGAATGTGAGCCATGCATACAACCATGGGATGGGTGGAGCCAAGCCATGGGGGACCAGGGGAGCCAAACCATGCACGACCGGGGAGCCATGCGTACAACAAGGTTAGCCACACATACAGGACAGGATGGGGGAGCCACATACCAGGACAGGATGGGGAGCCACATACTAGGACAGGATGGGGGAGCCATATAACAGGAAAGGATGGGGGAGCCACATACCAGGACATGACAGGGGGAGCCACGCATACCAGAAAAGGGATGAGGGGACAATGCTTATACTCGAGTCAATAAGCTTACCCGGTTTTCTGTGGCAAAAGTAGGTGCTCGGCTTATACTAAGGTCAGCTTATACTTAAGTATATACGGCAATTGGAAATATAAATAAACTTGACAGTTGAATACAAGTCTTCAAGATTATTCTTACATGTGGGAAAAAAAGACTTGCCAACGTAGTGGTTTATAGCTGACAATAGATGGATAACTTACCATTATGAACCTCTACATATCAATTTCATTCTGTCTATTCCTGTAGTGAGACAGCTAGAATGGAGTTGCTGTATGGAGAATATTCTTATAGACACTACTGTGTGCACAAAAATCATCCTGAATAAAGCAACTCTCTTCTAGTTATTCCTCTAGTAAAGATAGCTAAAATGGATTCTGGGAAGACATTCACACAAAATCACAGCCCAAAATTCTGTAAAAGTGTAAGTAAAGCATACATACTTTCAAATAAAATGTGCCATCATTTAGGAATTCTGTGGGATAGCCTAATTTATAAAATACAGTGCCTTGCGAAAGTAATCGGCCCACTGGAACTTTTCAAGCTTTTCCCACATATCATACAAACATAAAGATACCAAATGTAAATTTTTGGCGAAGAATCAACAACAAGTGGAACACAATTGTGCAGTTGAATGAAATTTATTGTTTATTTGACATTTTTGTGGAAATTAAAAAACTGAAAAGTGGGGCGTGCAATATTATTTGGCCCTTTTACTTTCAGTGTAGCAAACTCACTCCAGAAGTTCATTGTGGATCTCTGAATGAGCCAATGTTGTCCTAAATGCCTAATGATGATAAATATAATCTACCTGTGTGTAATCAAGTCTCCATATAAATGCACCTGCTCTGTGATAGTCTCAGGGTTCTGTTTGAAGCACAGAGAGCATCATGAAGATCAAGTAACACAATAGGCAGGTCCGTGATACTGTTGTGGAGAAGTTTAAAGCTGGATATGGATACAAAATGATTTCCAAAACTTTAAACATCCCAAGGAACACTGTGCAAGTGATCATCTTGAAATGGAAGGAGTATCATACCACTGCAAATCTACCAATACCCGGCCGTCCCTCTAAACTTTCATCTCAAACAACGAGAAGACTGATCAGAGATGCAGCCAAGAGGCCCATGATTACTCTGTATGAACTGCAGAGTCTACAGCTTAGTTGGGACAGTCGTACACTGCACAAATCTGGCCTTTATGGAAGAGAGGCAAGAAGAAAGCCTTTTCTCAAAGATATCCATAAAAAGCTTTGTTTAAAGTTTGCAACAAGCCACCTGAGAGACACACCAAACATGTGGAAGAAGGTGCTCTGGTCAGATGACATGAAAATCGAACTTTTTGGCAACAATGCCAAATTATATGTTTGGCGTAAAGGCAACACAGCTCATCACCCTGAACACACCATCCCCACTGTCAAATATGGTGGTGGCAGCATCATGGTTTGGACCTGCTTTTCTTCAGCAGGGACAGGGAAAATGGTTAATATTGATGGGGAGATGGATGGAGCGAAATACAGGACCATTCTTGAAGAAAACCTGTTGGAGTCTGCAAAAGACCTGAGACTGGGACGGAGATTCGTCTTCCAACAAGACAATGATCCCAAACATAAAGCAAAATCTACAATGGAATGGTTCGCAAATAAACATATCCAGGTGTTAGAATGGCCAAGACAAAGTCCAGACCTCAAACCAAGAGCTGAAAACTTCTGTTCGCAAACGATCTCCATCAAAACTCACTCAGCTCAAGCTGTTTGACAAGGAAGAATGGGCAAAAATTTCATTCTCTCGATGTATAAAACTGGTAGAGACATACCCCAAGTGACTTGCCGCTGTAATTGCAGCAAAAGGTGGCGCAGCAAAGTATTAACTCCTTTCTGACCTCGAACGGTATAGTACGTCCGAGGTCAGAAGTCCTGCTTTGATGCGGGCTCCAGCGGTGAGCCCGCATCAAAGCCGGGACATGTCAGCTGTTTTGAACAGCTGACATGTGCCCGTAATAGGCGCGGGCAAAATCGCGATCTGCCCACGCCTATTAACTAGTTAAATGCTGCTGTCAAACGCAGACAGCGGCATATAACTACAGCATCCGGCCGGGCGGCCGGAAATGACGTCATCGCCGACCCCCGTCACATGATCGGAGGTCGGCGATGCTTCGGAATGGTAACCATAGAGGTCCTTGAGACCTCTATGGTTACTGATCGCCGGTAGCTGTGAGCGCCACCCTGTGGTCAGCGCTCACAGCACACCTGATTTTCTGCTACATAGCAGCAAACAGCAGATCGCTGCGATGTAGCAGAGCCGATCGTGCTGTGCCAGCTTCTAGCCTCCCATGGAGGCTATTGAAGCATGGCAAAAGTAAAAAAAAAGTGAAAAAAAAGTGAAAAAAAAATATTAAAGTTTAAATCACCCCCCTTTCGCCCCAATCAAAATAAATCAATAAAAGAAAAATCAAATCTACACATATTTGGTATCGCCCGATCTATGAATAAAAAAAAGAATTAACCTGATCGCTAAACGGCGTAGCAAGAAAAAAAAATTTTAAACGCCAGAATTACGTTTTTTTGGTCGCCACAACATTGCATTAAAATGCAATAACGGGTGATCAAAAGAACGTATCTGCATCAAAATGCAATCATTAAAAACATCATCTCGGCACGCAAAAATAAGCCCTCAACCGACCCCAGATCATGAAAAATGGAGATGCTACGAGTATCGGAAAATGGCCAATTTATTTATTTTTATTTTTTAGCAAAGTTTGGATTTTTTTTTCACCACTTATTTAAAAAATAACCTAGTCATGTTAGGAGTCTATGAACTTGTAATGACCTGGAGAATCATAATGTCAGGTCAGTTTTAGCATTTAATGAACCTAGCAAAAAAGCCAAACAAAAAACAAGTGTGGGATTGCACTTGTTTTGCAATTTCACCGCACTTGGAATTTTTTTCCCGTTTTCTAGTACACGACATGCTAAAACCAATGATGTTGTTCAAAAGTACAACTCGTCCCGCAAAAAACAAGCCCTCACATGGCCAAAATGATGGAAAAATAAAAAAGTTATGGCTCTGGGAAGGAGGAGAGTGAAAAACGAGCACGGAAAAACGAAAAATCCCAAGGTCATGAAGGGGTTAAGTTAAACGGGCCAAATAATATTGCACACTGCACTTTTCAGTTTTTTAATTTCCACAAAATTTTAAAATAATCAATACATTTTGTTCAACTTCACAATTGTGTTCCACTTGTTGATGATTCTTCACCAAAAATTTACATTTGGTATCTTTATGTTTGAAGAATGATATGTGGGAAAATGTTGAAAAGTTCCAGGATGCTGAATACTGTCGCAAGGCACTGTATATAAGCGAAGAAGAAGTAAAACAGTGCTGCAAAGAACTCAAGTTCATCCATTGATTCAGACAATGTTAGGGAAAATGCACATGTATAAGAATTGCTTATGATTTTATTTACAGATTTGCACCGGTATATTCCAAATAGAATCACAGTACTTTGCATGTTTATGAGATTTTACAAGTTTTATTTAGATGATTAATTATTATTATTATTATTATTATTATTATTAATATAGCACCATTGATTCCATGGTAATGTACATAAGAAAGGAGATACATACAGAGTTATAGATATAATTTAATGTAAGCAAATTTATAATGGCCGACTGATACAGAAGGAGAGGAATCTGTCCTTGCAGACTTACATTCTACAGGATAATGGGAAAGAGACAGAAGGTCAGGGGTGCAGCAGCTCCGATGTTGGTGAGGCGGCAGCTCGGGTGGTGGTGAGGCAGCAGAATGGTTATTGCAGGCTGTAGGCTTTCCTGAAGAGATGGGTTTTCAGGTTCCATCTGTAGGATACGAGGATGGTGGATAATTGGACATGTGGAGGCATGGAATTCCAGAGGATGGGGGATATTCGGGAGAAATCTTGAAAGCGGTTGTGTGAGGAACGAATAAGTGTGGTGGAGAGTCGGAGGTCTTGGGAGGATCGAAGATTGCATGACGGAAGCTATTGGGAGATTAGTTCAGAGATATAGGGAGGGGACAGGTTGTGGATGGTTTTGTAGATCAGTGTTAGTAGTTTGAACTGGATTCGTTGGGGAATTGGGAGCCAGTGGAGGGTTTTTGCAGAGGGGAGAAGCAGGGGAGCAGCGAGGAGAGAGGTGGATTAGCCGGGCAGCAGAGTTGATGACAGACTGGAGTAGTGCAAGAGTTAGCGGGGAGGCCACAGAGGAGGGTGTTGCAGTAGTCGAGACGGGAGATGATGAGGGTATGCAGAAGAGTTTTAGTAGATTGAGGGGTGAGGAAGGGACGGATTCTGGCAATATTTTTGAGTTGGAGGCGACAGGAAGTGGCAAGAATTTGGATGTGCACTTTGAAGGACAGGGCAGAATCGAGAGTTACTCCGAGGCAGCGGATTACAGGTGCAGGAGAGAGAGTGATGCTGTTTACCATAATAGATAGTTTGGGTGGGAGAGATACGCACAATGGAGGAAAGATGATGATTTTGGTTTTGCCTACTTTGAGTTTTAGGAAGCGAGAGGTGAACAAGGAGAATATGGCTGATAGACACTCCGGGATTCTGGACAGCAGGGAGGTGACTTCTGGGCTAGAGAGGTAGATATGAGTGTTGTCTGAGTACAGGTGGTACATCTGTGGCACCCCTAGGGGTATTTGCCACAAAAATAGTTACTGACAGTAAGTACAAATACTAAAATAGCAAGACTGCATCACCACCTCCGGCCAGAAGGGGGAGCTCCAGAGACTCCCCTTGATCCATTCTGGTCTGAGAGAAGAAATGGCAGTTGGGCTAAGGAGCTGAAAGTGAGAGGTCATACAGTTGAATCTCTAACAGCCCTGTGACTGTTACCAGGCCTAAATCACCGGCCTGAGGAGAAGAGGGATAGAGAAAAAGGACATTGTGAGAACCGGGTAGCATTAATCACTACCCAGAACAGGCGCAAAGACGGATACCGGATCCGTGGCTGTATTCATTATATATAATACAGCAACCGGAAAAACGTGAGGTGATATCAGCTTCACTAGGGCCGGACGCAGCAACAGACACAGAGTTCAGCGGTACTCCTGGAGGGGGTAAGCCGATAAAAGGACTCGGGTTGCCCGTCGAACCAGGGCCCGGAGGGGACAGATTGGGCCGGCAGCCAGTTCACATACAGCAGCAGGGCCACACAGAAATTGCGCACAATAAGAGGCGAAGACCCCGGCAGGGTCAAAGTAACTCAGAGTTCCCATACAGACTCCGGTGACAGGACTGGTTGTAAATCCTTTTATGTTAAAGTAAACTGGTTAAACGTTTCAGTGCCTCAGTCTTTCATTTGGACAATAGCCATCTATCCAGGATCGGGATCGTCACCGCTGGGAGAACCTGCTGCTGATCAAGTAAGTGCCTGTCCCCTCATGATACCCCTTACACTGTGCATTGCCTGAGGCCACAGCACCGGGTCAAGCCACCCGTGACATCCCCCTCAAGAGACAGACTCCATTGGTCCGGTGCTGGGTATCCCGGTCTCCTGGGCGTCACAATTGGCGTCACGAACAGGATCTAGCCAGCCCGTATACCGGGTATTGTGTGCCGTGATTGGAGCCCAAAACTGTGAAAACTGGGATGAAAAATCTTGAAAATTGACTTTATTAAAGAAAAATCCATTCCCCATTGAAAACTATTGAAAGTGACTTTTCCCCATTGGTTATAATGGAGTAAAGATGGCCGCCATCCCCTGAGGTAATCACTTCATAACCGTTAGGCACGAGACTGTTAATTGAGCTACGCCATCACCTGAGCCCCAGTCTAACTGAAAAACTTCAGAATCCGCCATTACAGAGCGCGCGGCGGGCGGGAGCAGCAGGGGGCGTGTCATTGTGGGCGGCACCAAGCTGAGCGCTCTGACATCAGAGCAAGGGGAAAATCGATCCTGCTGCACAGCGGAACGAATCTACACTATCCCGACGGAAGCGGAGGACCGGAAGGGTCCGGATTAACTAAGGGGGCACAGTATGTCGCAGCACGGAGACGCCGCAGCACCCGGCAACGCTAATGCAGCTAAAAGACAGAGTGTCAATAGAGAGTCTGGCAGCGCAGCGGTGCAAGGAGTGGCGCCCATCATGCCGGTGCTGATGCCATATACCCCGGGAGGCCCGTGGCTTCCAATGTATGAAGGTGAGCCTAATACCCTTGACGATTTCAGAGAAAAGATGCTGGCCCATTTTGACATGTTCCCTGTGGGTGAAGTTCAGCATGTTAGTCTCCTGATGATGCAGTTAAGTGGCCATGCTAAGCGAGAAGTCACAGCATGGGCAGCTGATCTAAAAGGCACTGTTGAACGCATATTTGCTGGATTAAAAGCTACATTTGAAACCACGGCCAGCAGCAAAGCTAAAATACGATTCTTTAATTGCAAACAAAAAGCTAATGAGGGCGTGAGAGACTTTGCCTTAAACCTGCAGGAAGCCCTTAAATCACTTACACTGGCTGAACCCATTTTTAACACCGGAGCGGATAAACTGCTAAGAGATCAATTTATTGAGGGACTCTACACCCCTTCTTACCGGGGGCATGTGAGCATGCTTGTTTTTAAGAACCCTGAATTGACATTTGCCCAATTAAAGGAGAGCGCTATACGTCTCCAGCTGGCAGAGGCACCTCGGGATCAGGATCCTGCGCAACCCATGGCAGAGGCACCTCAACAACAGGGAGTGCCAGTGACATCAGCTATGTCTGGGGCCATTGCTAAGCCCCTGGGGCCCAGTACTAATGAGGCTCTTCAACAAAAGCTTGACTCTTTAGCTGATGTTGTTGCTTCAATGGCTAAAACCATGCAGGAGATGAGAGGACACAAGATGGAGTTGGCAAACTGTAGAGAGGATGTTCCATGGATGAGACCCCGGAGATACCCGACATGGAGAGGACGACCCCGCGACCGCTACCAACCGGATGGACAGCCCATTTGCCGCCGTTGCCAGCAGCCGGGCCACTTTGCACGAGATTGTGATTTAAACGGGAATCCCCTGGGAATGCGGGCCGCTTCGCAGGAATGAACTTTCAAGGCCCAACACCCTGGCACGACAGGTACATCGGAGGACGACCCATTATCCCTGTCATGCTGGACGGAATTCCCCTCAACGCTTTGCTGGACACAGGTTCCCAGATTTCATCTATACCGTATATCCTTTATAAGAGGTACTGGGCTGATGCAGATATTGATAAAGGGCCCTCTGATGTTGAACTAGATATATGGGCCAGTAATGGTAAGTTGGTACCGAAACTAGGATTCAGGGAGATGACCATAAAGATTGGTAAAGTAGAACTGAAGAAACAGGGTATAATTGTTGTTGATGTTGACCGGCGGAACTGTGAACCAACTGTATTGATAGGAATGAATGTGTTAGAGAACTGCTTTTCCGAAGTCATTTCTGTCTTACAGCAAATTGCTGAAACTGCCCAATCCTGCCAGCAGAGAGTTCTCCGGAGGGAAATAAAAGTATTGATGTTAAGGCAACAGGTAGAAGTTGCAGGTGGAGAAATCGGCAGTGTGAGGGTAAGTGATCCAACATCTATTGTAATCCCACCAAAAACAGAAATGCTGGTATGGTGTAGAGCAGCCATTGGTACTAAGGGACGAGATTATCAAGCCTTAATAGAACCAGTGTACACCGACAGCAGGCCCACTATACTCACAGCACGAGGGATAGTCGAGGTACACCGGGGACGAGTGCCGGTACGACTTTTGAACTGTGGAGAGGAAGAGGTCACTTTGCCAAGGTATGCTACAATGGCAAAGCTATATACTGTTGACAACAATGCCATCACAACCATTGAGCCCTTAGAACCAACCTGTCAGGTGGAAGGCAATGGCTCAGATGGAGAAATGGAGGATTGGTGCCAACAGCTACACGTGGGCATAAATTCAACACCTACCCATCAAAAACAAGGGGTGTATAGGCTAGTGACGGAATATGAACAAGTCTTCAGTAAACACCCATTGGACTTCGGACGAATAGAAGGGGTAGAACACACAATCCCCACAGGTGACCATCCCCCAATAAAAGAAAGATATAGACCCATACCGCCCGCTCACTATCAATGTGCAAAAGATATGCTGAGGGAAATGAAACAGGCCGGGGTAATAAGAGACAGCTGTAGCCCCTGGGCGGCCCCTCTAATGATTGTCAAAAAAAAGGACGGAACCATGAGAATCTGCGTAGACTACCGGAAGATTAATAACATCACCCATAAAGACGCCTACCCCTTGCCTAGGATAGAAGAGTCCTTAACTGCTTTGAAATCTGCTAATTATTTTTCCACCTTAGACTTAACAAGCGGGTATTGGCAAGTCCCTGTGGCTGAGAGAGATAAGGAAAAGACGGCATTCACCACACCAATGGATCTATGTGAATTTAATCGCATGCCGTTCGGACTCTGCAACGCATCCGGTACCTTCCAGCGGCTGATGGAATGCTGCCTCGGACACAAGAACTTCGAGACCGTCCTCCTGTACCTAGATGATGTGATCGTCTACTCAAAGACTTACGAACAACACTTAATAGACCTGGCAGAAATGTTCGAAGCCTTATCCAGGTATGGCATGAAAGTCAAGCCATCCAAATGTCACCTTCTCAAGCCAAAGGTACAGTACCTGGGACACATCGTGAGCTCGGAGGGAGTAGCACCAGATCCCGAGAAAATAAGCGCCATAAGGGATTGGCCAAGACCTACCAGCGCAAAAGAAGTGAGACAATTCCTGGGATTGGTGGGTTACTATCGCAGATTTATAAAAGGATTTACCAAGTTGGCAGCACCCTTGCAAGACACCTTGGTAGGGCAGACGAAGAAACCTTCAAACCGAAACCCTCCTTTTCAGTGGAACGACGAAAGGGAAGACTCCTTTGAACAACTAAAGAAGGCACTAACTGGAGAAGAGGTTCTGGCATACCCAGATTACCATCAACCTTTCATCCTCTACACCGATGCCAGTAATGTGGGACTAGGAGCGGTGCTGTCACAAAAGCAAGAAGGTCGGGAGAAAGTCATCGCCTTTGCAAGTAGAAAGCTCCGGCCTACTGAAAGAAATTCAGAAAATTACAGCTCCTTCAAATTGGAACTACTGGCAGTAGTTTGGGCTGTGACGGAGCGTTTCAAACACTATCTGGCCGCTGCAGAATTTATTGTCTATACTGACAACAATCCGTTGACCCACCTGGACACAGCCAAATTAGGTGCGTTAGAACAGCGATGGATAGCCCGGTTATCTAATTACAACTTCATAATCAAGTATCGAGCAGGTCGCAAGAATGGAAATGCCGATGCCCTATCCCGGATGCCACACTTGAGAGATGTAGAAGAGGAAACGGGGGAGCTTGAAGAAATTGAACTACCAGCCTTCCATCGTCCCAAGGCAAAACATCATCAGTCAAGTACCTATCAGAAACAACAAGAGGTGAATTTTAATCCGTTAGCACACCATAGATGGGCTGACACCCAAGACAGCAATCCGGCTGTGAAGTTGGTGAAGGAACTGTTGACTGAGCAAAGTGCATATCCCGATGAGGATGCCCCAGAAGAGACGCATCAACTCTGGAAAGAGAGAGGCAAAATGTTCCTGTATCAAGGGAAGCTCTGTAGAAGATACACCAATCCGAAAACACATGAATTGGTTTGGCAGATTATTGTGCCTAAACAAGATGTGAAGAAGGTCCTCGAAGCTTACCATAATAGTGCTGGTCACTTCGGTTGGAAAAAGTTAGAAGTACTTCTAAGAGAAAGATTTTATTGGGTCGGGATGAGAAAATCAATCGAACAGTGGTGCAGAAATTGTGGCCCGTGCAACCTCAGAAGAAACGATCAAAAGAACCAAAGAGCACCACTGCAGCCCATAATCACCAAACAACCACTTGAACTTGTAGCCATGGACCACGTGAAGTTGACACCAAGCCGGTCCGGCTATGTCTATGCCTTGACCATCGTGGACCATTATTCACGTTTCTTGGTAGTAGTACCCGTAAAAGATCTGACAGCAAAAACAGCAGCCAAAGCGTTCCAAACGTACTTTTGTAGACCCCATGGATATCCGGAACAGGTTCTCACCGACCAAGGTATAGCCTTTGAATCGGAGATCTTCAGAGAATTCTGTAATATGTATGGTTGCAAAAAGATCCGGACGACGGCCTATCATCCACAAACAAACGGCTTATGCGAGAAGATGAACCATATTGTAATAGACCTACTAAAGACTTTACCTGAGACAGAAAGGAATCAATGGCCAGAGAAATTGCCTGACTTGGTGGATCTGTATAACCCCTTTCTGCCATTGGACGTAATATTCCGTCCATGTGGGGTGGGCCTTAATTCCCAAGGACGGAATATTACGTCCAGCGCGATCGGCCGCGCTCACGGGGGGAGCGCGGCCGATCGCGGCCGGGTGTCAGCTGCTTATCGCAGCTGACATCCGGCACTATGTGCCAGGAGCGGTCACGGACCGCCCCCGGCACATTAACCCCCGGCACACCGCGATCAAAGATGATCGCGATGTGCCGGCGGTGCAGGGAAGCATCGCGCAGGGAGGGGGCTCCCTGCGGGCTTCCCTGAGACCCCCGCAGCAACGCGATGTGATCGCGTTGCTCCGGGGGTCTCCTACCTCCCTCCCTGCAGTAAGTCCCGGATCCAAAATGGCCGCGGATCCGGGTCCTGCAGGGAGGGAGGTGGCTTACCAAGTGCCTGCTCAGAGCAGGCACTTGGTAACGCTGCACTGCTCTCAGACAGATCGGTGATCTGTCAGAGTGCTGTGCAAACTGGCAGATCACCGATCTGTATTGTCCCCCCCTGGGGCAAAGTAAAAAAGTAAAAAAAAAAATTTCCAAGTGTGTAAAAAAAAAAAAAAAAAAAAATCCTAAATAATGAAAAAAAAATATATATATTATTCCCATAAATACATTTCTTTATCTAAATAAAAAAAACAAAACAATAAAAGTACACATATTTAGTATCTCCGCGTCCGTAACGACCCGACCTATAAAACTGGCCCACTAGTTAACCCCTTCAGTAAACACCGTAAGAAAAAAAAAAACGAGGCAAAAAACAACGCTTTATTATCATACCGCCAAACATAAAGTGGAATAACACGCGATCAAAAAGACGGATATAAATAACCATGGTACCGCTGAAAGCGTCATCTTGTCCCGCAAAAAACGAGCCACCATACAGCGACAACAGCAAAAAAATAAAAAAGTTATAGTCCTCAGAATAAAGCGATGCAAAAATAATTATTTTTTTCTATAAAATAGTTTTTATCGTATAAAAGCGCCAAACCATAAAAAAATGATATAAATGAGGTATCGCTGTAATCGTACTGACCTGAAGAATAAAACTGCTTTATCAATTTTACCAAACGCGGAACGGTATAAACGCCTCCCCCAAAAGAAATTCATGAATAGCTGGTTTTTGGTCATTCTGCCTCACAAAAATCGGAATAAAAAGCGATCAAAAAATGTCACGTGCCCGAAAATGTTACCAATAAAAACGTCAACTCGTTCCGTAAAAAACAAGACCTCACATGACTCTGTGGACTCAAATATGGAAAAATTATAGCTCTCAAAATGTGGTAACGCAAAAAATATTTTTTGCAATAAAAAGCGTCTTTCAGTGTGTGACGGCTGCCAATCATAAAAATCCGCTAAAAAACCCGCTATAAAAGTAAATGAAAAAAATGTATTTATTTCCATTTTCCCATTAGGGTTAGGGCTAGGGTTAGGGTTAGGGCTAGGGCTAGGGTTAGGGTTAGGCTTAGGGCTAGGGCTAGGGTTAGGGCTAGGGTTAGGGCTAGGGTTAGGGCTAGGGTTAGGGTTAGGGCTAGGGCTAGGGCTAGGGTTAGGGCTAGGGCTAGGGTTAGGGCTAGGATTAGGGCTAGGGTTAGGGCTAGGGTTAGGGCTAGGGTTAGGGTTAGGGCTAGGGCTAGGGTTAGGGCTAGGGTTAGGGCTAGGGTTAGGGCTAGGGTTAGGGTTGGGATTAGGGTTAGGGTTAGGGCTAGGGCTAGGGTTAGGGTTAGGGTTGGGGCTAGGGTTAGGGCTAGGGTAAGGGCTAGGGTTAGGGTTAAGGCTACAGTTAGGGTTGGGGCTAAAGTTAGGGTTAGGGTTTGGATTACATTTGCGATTGGGATTAGGATTAGGGGTGTGTCTGGGTTAGAGGTGTGGTTAGGGTTACCGTTGGGATTAGGGTTAGGGGTGTGTTTGGATTAGGGTTTCAGTTATAATTGGGGGGTTTCCACTATTTAGGCACATCAGGGGGATCTCCAAACGCGACATGGCGACCGATCTCAATTCCATCCAATTCTGCATTGAAAAAGTAAAACAGTGCTCCTTCCCTTCCGAGCTCTCCCGTGTGCCCAAACAGGAGTTTACCCCAACATATGGGGTATCAGCGTACTCAGGACAAATTGGACAACAACTTTTGGGGTCCAATTTCTCCTGTTACCCTTGGGAAAATACAAAACTGGGGGCTAAAAAATAATTTTTGTGGGAAAAAAAGAGATTTTTTATTTTCACGGCTCTGCGTTATAAACTGTAGTGAAACACTTGGGGGCTCAAAGTTCTCACAACACATCTAGATAAGTTCGTGGGGGGGTCTAGTTTCCAACATGGGGTCACTTGTGGGGGTTTCTACTGTTTAGGTATATTAGGGGCTCTGCAAACGCAATGTGACGCCTGCAGACCATTCCATTTAAGTCTGCATTCCAAATGGCGCTCCTTCCCTTCCGAGCCCTCCCATGCGCCCAAACGCTGGTTCACCCCACATATGGGGTATCAACGCACTCAGGACAAATTGGACAACAACTTTTGGGGTCCAATTTCTCCTTTTACCCTCGAGAAAATACAAAACTGGGGGCTAAAAAATAATTTTGAGGGGAAATTTTTTATTTTATTTTCACGGCTCTGCGTTATAAACTGTAGTGAAATACTTGGGGACTCAAAGTTCTCACAACACATCTAAATAAGTTCCTTGGGGGGTCTAGTTTCCAATATGGGGTCACTTGTGGGGGGTTTCTACTGTTTAGGTACATTAGGGGCTCTGCAAACACAATGTGACGCCTGCAGACCATTCCATCTAAGTCTGTATTCCAAATGGCTCTCCTTCCCTTCCGAGCCCTCCCATGCGCCCAAACGCTGGTTCTCCCCCACATATAGGGTATCAGCGCACTCAGGACAAATTGCACAACAACTTTTGGGGTCCAATTTCTCCTGTTACCCTCAGGAAAATACAAAACTGGGGGCTAAAAAATTATTTTTGTGGGAAAAAAATTTTGTTTTATTTTTACGGCTCTGCATTATAAACTTCTGTGAAGCTCTTATTGGGTCAAAGTGCTCACCACACATCTAGATAAGTTCCTTAGGGGGTCTACTTTTCAAAATGGTGTCACTTGTGGGGGGTTTCAATGTTTAGGTACATCAGTGGCTCTCCAAACGCAACATGGCGTCCAATCTCAATTCCTGTCAATTTTGCATTGAAAGGTCAAACGGCGCTCCTTTCCTTCCGAGCTCTCCCATGCGCCCAAACAATGGTTTACCCCCACATATGGGGTATCAGAGTACTCAGGACAAATTGTGCCACAACTTTTGTGGTCCAATTTCTTCTCTTACCATTGGGAAAATAAAAAATTGGGGGCGAAAAGATAATTTTTGTGAAAAAAAAATGATTTTTTATTTTTACGGTTCTGCATTATAAACTTCTGTGAAGCACTTGGTGGGTCAAAGTGCTCACCACACCTCTAGATAAGTTCCTTAGGGGGTCTACTTTCCAAAATGGTGTCACTTGTGGGGGGTTTCAATGTTTAGGCACATCAGTGGCTCTCCAAACGCAACATGGCGTCTCATCTCAATTCCTGTCAATTTTGCATTGAAAGGTCAAACGGCGCTCCTTCCCTTCCGAGCTCTCCCATGCGCCCAAACAATGGTTTACCCCCACATATGGGGTATCAGAGTACTCAGGACAAATTGTGCCACAACTTTTGTGGTCCAATTTCTTCTCTTACCATTGGGAAAATAAAAAATTTGGGGCGAAAAGATAATGTTTGTGAAAAAAAATGATTTTTTATTTTTACGGTTCTGCATTATTAACTTCTGTGAAGCACTTGGTGGGTCAAAGTGCTCACCACACCTCTAGATAAGTTCCTTAGGGGGTCTACTTTCCAAAATGGTGTCACTTGTGGGGGGTTTCAATGTTTAGGCACATCAGTGGCTCTCCAAACGCAACATGGCGTCCCATCTCAATTCCAGTCAACTTTGCATTGAAAAGTCAAATGGCGCTCCTTCCCTTCCGAGCTCTGCCATGCGCACAAACTGTGGTTAACCCCCACATATGGGGTATCAGCGTACTCAGGACAAATTGTACAACAACTTTTGGGGTCCATTTTCTCCTGTTACCCTTGGCAAAATAAAACAAATTGGAGCTGAAGTAAATTTTTTGTGAAAAAAAGTTAAATGTTAATTTTTATTTAAACATTCCAAAAATTCCTGTGAAGCACCTGAAGGGTTAATAAACTTCTTGAATGTGGTTTTGAGAACCTTGAGGGGTGCAGTTTTTAGAATGGTGTCACACTTGGGTATTTTCTATCATATAGACCCCTCAAAATGACTTCAAATGAGATGTGGTCCCTAAAATAAAATGGTGTTGTAAAAATGAGAAATTGCTGGTCAACTTTTAACCCTTATAACTCCCTAACAAAAAAAAATTTTTGGTTCCAAAATTGTGCTGATGTAAAGTAGACATGTGGGAAATGTTACTTATTAAGTATTTTGTGTGACATATCTCTGTGATTTAATTGCATAAAAATTCAAAGTTGGAAAATTGCGAAATTTTCAAAATTTTCGCCAAATTTCCGTTTTTTTCACAAATAAACGCAGGTAATATCAAAGAAATTTTACCACTATCATGAAGTACAATATGTCACGAGAAAACAATGTCAGAATCACCGGGATCCGTTGAAGCGTTCCAGAGTTATAACCTCATAAAGGGACAGTGGTCAGAATTGTAAAAATTGACCCGGTCCATAACGTGCAAACCACCCTTGGGGGTAAAGGGGATAATCATGTCCCGGTGAGCTCCACCAACTGCACCCCAGCTTACCTTATGCGTGCAAGACCCGGCCAATTACCAATCGATCTAGAAATGGGAATTCTGAAACCAGACGCAGAAGTTCAAGACTCCAATTGGGATATCATACGGCAAAAGCAGTATCGCCAAGTGCAAGAGAGTGTGGAAAGAAGCCTTCAGCAAACTAGAGAAAGACAAGAGCGAACTTTCAACCAGAATGCTCTAGCGACCCCATTAAGACCGGGTGACCAAGTGCTCAAGAGAAATCGTCGAACCAATAAACTGGACAATCAGTGGGAAGCCGTACCCTACACAGTTTTACCAACAAGAGTGGATAATCCTAAAATGTGTCTCATTAGCAAAAACGGAGGCTTAACATCTGTACTAGTGTCAAGAGACAATCTTAAATTGTGTCCGGAAGCATTGAAAGAGCCAGACGTTGTCCAGCCAGAACCAGAAGTTATTCAACCCATACAGGCTCTACCAGTAAAGGAAAAAGAAGAGGAAGTGTATCACACCTGTATAGGAGACTTTCCCAAAACCCTACTAACATACCATGGTGCAGTAGTGGTTCCCATGGTGGCCTTTTACCCAACACCGAACCCAATACCAGAAGTCCCAAGACAGGAAGAGGCTGACCCCGTACTACAGGAGGTTCCAGGCCAGGAAGAACAGATTCCTGGTCAGAGTAATCCCATTCACGGTGGACTTGCCAACTCCATAGTCGTGGAATTATCTTTAGCAGAGCGGGCAGATACTACATCCGCAGTAGACAGTAGTACACCACATGAAGAGACACCGCTATTACGTAGATCACAGCGTAGTACCCAGGGTCAATTACCGGCCAGGTATGCAGATTACCAACTATAAAGCTCATAATGTGAATTGTATATATGTTATGCCGTATATAGTTAAACAGAAAATGTAGTATAGTCATTGTTATCAGTCTGCAACGTTTAAGCCCAGTGCCTACAGAGACTTGTCTGTATGAACTTCTTGCATATTCTTGAACTTTTTATCAGCCCGGAGGCACTAAATCAAAGCTCCGGAAAGACTGCTTTTTGAACTTTGCTTTTTGCTCTTTTTGAACTTTCTTTAGACTTTATATTGATAACTCCGTTGGAAAAATGGAACTAAATTCCTGGACACTAAGTACAGTGCCTTTCCTAATACCTTCAAGGATAGAACTGTATTAATGGACGCTATTTGAAGTGACTTTTTACAGAACTCTATTTTTGTTTCCTTGAGTGGTTTTTGTAACTTTTCATTTTTAAGACTCTGTACATATTAATTGTTATTTCAAAATGTTATTGTCCCACAGTCCCGGAGTACTGTTCTTAACTAAGGGGGAATGTGGCACCCCTAGGGGTATTTGCCACAAAAATAGTTACTGACAGTAAGTACAAATACTAAAATAGCAAGACTGCACTACCACCTCCGGCCAGAAGGGGGAGCTCCAGAGACTCCCCTTGATCCATTCTGGTCTGAGAGAAGAAATGGCAGTTGGGCTAAGGAGCTGAAAGTGAGAGGTCATACAGTTGAATCTCTAACAGCCCTGTGACTGTTACCAGGCCTAAATCACCGGCCTGAGGAGAAGAGGGACAGAGAAAAAGGACATTGTGAGAACCGGGTAGCATTAATCACTACCCAGAACAGGCGCAAAGACGGATACCGGATCCGTGGCTGTATTCATTATATATAATACAGCAACCGGAAAAACGTGAGGTGATATCAGCTTCACTAGGGCCGGACGCAGCAACAGACACAGAGTTCAGCGGTACTCCTGGAGGGGGTAAGCCGATAAAAGGACTCGGGTTGCCCGTCGAACCAGGGCCCGGAGGGGACAGATTGGGCCGGCAGCCAGTTCACATACAGCAGCAGGGCCACACAGAAATTGCGCACAATAAGAGGCGAAGACCCCGGCAGGGTCAAAGTAACTCAGAGTTGCCATACAGACTCCGGTGACAGGACTGGTTGTAAATCCTTTTATGTTAAAGTAAACTGGTTAAACGTTTCAGTGCCTCAGTCTTTCATTTGGACAATAGCCATCTATCCAGGATCGGGATCGTCACCGCTGGGAGAACCTGCTGCTGATCAAGTAAGTGCCTGTCCCCTCATGATACCCCTTACACTGTGCATTGCCTGAGGCCACAGCACCGGGTCAAGCCACCCGTGACATCCCCCTCAAGAGACAGACTCCATTGGTCCGGTGCTGGGTATCCCGGTCTCCTGGGCGTCACACATCATAATTGACATGCAATGTGGATTTAATAGCTCACACCATGGCAATTTTCCCTTCACTGTTGATTTCAAGCCTTTAGGTGTAGTAGCGGTAAATTACGCAATAAGTCCAAAGCAAAATACATGTTACGTATGCCAATTTCGTTGTTGATTTTCCATCCCTAAATATTCATGCTTTAAAAAATTTGATAAGGGTCTGGCTTTTTCTAGTGATGCTTCTGCCTGTAAGTGCTGTAGTTCAACTATTAACTGCTGCAGGTGTCCATTGATAATGGCAGACACTATGTGTTGGGTGAAGGAAAGCAATTTTTCAGATGGAGGGGCACATCAAATGGATTGAAGTTAAGGCCTGAAGGAATGACCAAAATCCCAGTGGGCAAGCAATGACTGTTTTTTTATTACTAAACACTAGATTTTGCAGAACTGCTATGCAAATTTGCCAGTGAAGCAATTGCCTTCCAGCAAAATTAAGTCACAATTTTTTTTTTTATCTCCACACTAGGATGACAACATGACTGCTTTATCTGGTCTAAGCCTTGAGGTACCTTCACACATAACGATATTGTTAACGATATCGTTGCAACGTCACCCTTTTTGTGACATTACCAACAATCTCACTAACGATCTCCTTATGTGTGACAGCGACCAACGATCAGGCCCCTGCTGGGAGATCGTTGGTCGTGGGGAATGATCAGGACCTTTTTTTGGTCGCTGATCACCCGCTGTCATCGCTGGATCCTTTTTTGAAATGAGTCTCCTGTAAGAAAGCAATGCTAGACTTCTTAGAGTGTAGGAGTCTCAATATTTGACCTCTTTTATTTGGGGAACGTATGCCTTTAACATTATATGAAGCCACCACTATGGTGGCAAATGAGCTGTTGTTACCAATGACTGTTAAGGTGAGAATAGAAAAATATCTGTGTGCATGGACTGTACCAATCAAATATCCAGATTAACCAGAAAAACAACAAGAACAACAGAAAAAGGGGATAAATACTTATATACAAAAAAAAGACCCATCTGCCGCAGAGGCGGGGGCAGGGCAGGGAGTTCTTCCCATAGCAGATAGTTTGGACACACACCAATGCGCGAGTGGTAATCTATCATATGAAAGTGTATTATTTCTAAACATCTACAACTACTGTGTGGTTATTACTGTCTAAGCAGTAGGAAAAATGGCCGAGGATGACAAGTGCCCTTCATCCTAAAGTTCAAATTGTACGAGGGGTAGCGTTCAAGGAGGGGGCATCTTCTTGGCTCCAAGTTTCCCTTGTCTGGGGGATGCAAGTCTTTTTACTGGAGTCCATTCTCCCTGATCTCCAGAAATAGCTTGCAGCGGGTGAGGGAATTGCAAGTCTATGTCCAAGGGGAGCCAAGAAGGGATCTCTATTTCAGTCAGGTTGAATGTTTCCCAACCTTTGGGAAGGTCAGCTGGGCTCCTGACAACCACCTGCTTGCACCCGCCATGAATAGCTAGATCAAAAGGGAAGAGCCACTTGTAAAGATTTTTGTTTGAGCGCAAAGTATCTAGTAGAAGTTTTAGGATTCTGCATTTCGTCAGGGTCGATGGAGCAAGGTCTTGGTATAGTTGAATAGGGGAGTTTTCATAGGTAAGTGATTTGTTATCTCTAGAGGTATGAATTAAATAGTGATGTCAAATGGGGCAGCAAGTGTTTAATAAATTTTTGTAGTAGATAATGGGCAGACCATCTGGCCCTGGAGCTTTCCCATTGGGGATTGTTGTCAGCGTATCTAATATTTCTTTAGGGGAGATAGGCTCTATCAGCATCTGGTAATCTAGTAAGGGCACCTTGGGGAGTTTCAGGGATGTCAGAAATTCATTTATTTTTCTTAAAGCCTCTGGGGGATCGCTCATGTTTATAGGCATGGGTAAATTATATAGGCCTTCATAGAAGGATCTGAACTCCTCCGCAATTTCAGCCGTTTCATGTTTAGAGGATATATTGGCAGTGATGATATGGTTTATAAATCTCTTTTCATTACGTTTCTTAAGTAGAGAAGTCATGAGTTTACTACCTCTATTACCATGGAGGTAAAACTTCTGTTTACTTCTCATGTAAATTTTGGCTGATTGTATATTCAAGAGGTTTTTTAAGGTTTGGCGAAGCTCTGTCAGCTCCGTTTGAATATTATTGCTTCGGGATTTTTTATGTATCTTCTCAAAAGCATTAATTTGATGTATAATAGATAGCGTTTGCTTAGTTCTTTCTTTTTTAACAAAGGACCCTAAAGCTATAAGTTCCCCTCTCATAACAGCTTTGTGAGTTTCCCAAATCATGGGAGGTGATGGGCCGGAGTGTAAGTTTTCCTGGAAAAAGTTCTCAAGAGCGTCTGCTAGTTTAGATATATGAGAGCTAGAATCTAACAAAGTCTCATTTAAAATCCAGGACTTAGGTAAAGATGAGATACTCATTTCCAGGAAAATTGGAGCATGGTCTGATAATGACATGACATCTATTGTTGCCGATTTTATGAGCCGGAGGCATGGTATTTGCGTTAAAAGATAGTCGATTCTGTGGTAGGAATTGCGTGGGGGTGAATAAAAGGTATAGTCTCTGGTGGAGGGATACAAAGTCCTCCAAGGATCTTATAAGTTTAATAATTGCAGTGAAAGATGGAACCTTCTAAGGGCTTTTTGGGAGATAGATTTTCCAGACGAAGTATCCAGAGATGGGTTGAGAGGGAGATTAAAGTCTCCCCCCACTACTACAATGCCTTCTGCAAATAGCTTCCAGCGATGTGTTCACTTGTAAACAGGGTAAATATCGGGTTACTAAGCGCAGGGCCACGCTTAGTAACCCGATGTTTACCCTGGTTACCATTGTAAAAGTAAAAAAACAACAACAGTACATACTCACATTCCGATGTCTGTCACGTCCCCCGCCGTCAGCTTCCCGCACTGACTTTTACAATGGTAACCAGGGCAAACATTGGGTTACTAAGCGCGGCCCTGCACTTAGTAACCCGATGTTTACCCTGGTTACCCGGGTGCCGCAGGGGGAATTCGGCATCATTGAAGACAGTTTCAACGATGCCGAAGTCTTTCCCCTGATCGTTGGTCGCTGGAGAGAGCTGTCTGTGTGACAGCTCCCCAGCGACCACACAACGACTTACCAACGATCACGGCCAGGTCGTATCGCTGGTCGTGATCGTTGGTAAGTCGTTTAGTGTAACGGAACCTTTAGGCTTAAGAGGTTGGGAGGTGCCAATCTGCATAATTGCCCCAACTGCTGGAAAGCCTCATTCTTCCTCTGTCCAAAGATCATTAAAAGAGTTTGAAAGTGATAAAAAACAAACTCTAACAGCTTGAGGGGAGCATAGGAATCCAGTTTTATCTGTTATGATGCGTTTTTTTTCCTTACTGCTGGTGAAAAAAGAACACAGACATACTGTGCTCAGCATCACCTATGCCCTTTATGAAAAATAAGATTCTAATCAACCACTGAACACAAGAACAATTTCCAAAATGTTTACAAGATTAACTTTCATAGAACAATTTTTAACCCCTGACATGCATTTAAGGTTAATAATATAGCTTTCATTAAAAAATTACGGTTTTACTCAAATTGATTGATGTACAAATGAATACACAAACAACAAAAACTAGTACATCCAGTATTTTGCACAACCTTCATTATTTCTAAGGACAAGACCAAGTCTTATGTGCATGGCATGAACAGGAACAAATTGGTGACATATTACAACATCTATCTTTTTCCTCGCTTCAAGAGTCTGGATGCTAGATGGGAAGTGATGACAACTTGTCTCTTCATAATTCCCAACAGAAATTTGATTATGTGCATATCCGAAGACATTCTTGACAACTGAATCAGTTTCACTCTGTTCTTCCCTACCAAGGGCAAGGAGTTATAGCGGCATCTTCATTTTTCAATATAGAGCATACCTTTTTGGATTAAACCCCTTCCTGACCTTTGACGCCACGTAGACATCATGAAAGTCGGTGCCAATCCGACCTGTGACGCCTATGTGGCGTCATGGAGGGATCGCGTCCCTGCAGATCAGGTGAAAGGGTTAACTCCAATTTTACCTGATCTGCAGGGACAGGGGGAGTGGTACTTCAGCCCAGGGGGGGTGGCTTCACCCCCCGTGGCTACGATCGCTCTGATTGGCTGTTGAAAGTGAAAATGCAAATCAGAGCGATTTGTAATATTTCACCTATGAAAAGTGGTGAAATATTACAATCCAGCCATGGCCGATGCTGCAATATCATCGGCTGGAAACACTGATCTGCCCCCCCACCCCCATCAATCTCCCCAGTCCTCTGTTCTGTGGTCCACTCCCCTCCGTTCGCCTGTCCGCTCCCCCCGTCCTCCTGTCCGCTCCCCGATGCTCTGATCCCACCCCCGTGCTCCGATCTACCCGCTGTGCTCTGATCCAACCCCCATGCTCCGATCCACCCTCCCCATACTCCGATCCCACCCCCCGTGCTCCGATGCAACCCCCGTGCTCCTATCCACCCCCGTGCTCCGATCCACCCCGTGCTCCGATCCACCCCCCATGCTCCGATCCACCCTCCGTGCTTCGATCCAACCCCCCTGTTCGCCGATCCACCCCCCGTGCTCCGTTCCACCTCTCCCCATGCTCCTATCCACCTCCCCCCATGCTCCGATCCACCCCCCCGTGCTCCACCCCACCCCCTCATACTTACCAAGCTTCCCGGTGTCCGTCCATCTTCTCCATGGGTGCCACCATCTTCCAGTGCAGATTTGTTCCAGGTACATTTTGATCACCTATCACAGTGATCAAAATAAAAAAAAATAGTAAATGACCCCCCCCCCTTTATCACCCCCATAGGTAGGGACAATACTAAAATACAGAAAATATATATATTTTTTTCCTGTAGGGTTAGGGTTAGAACTAGGGTTAGGGTTAAGGCTAGGGTGAGGGTTATGGTTAGGGCTAGGGTTAGGGTTAGAACTAGGGTTAGGGTAAGGCTATGCGCACACGTATTCCGCGCAGTTTTTTCTGCAGCATATGCGCAGCGTTTTTTGTTTCACATAGGTTTACATTGAACTGTAAACTCATGGGAAACTGCTGCAGACCCGCAGCTGCGGAAACGCTGTGGATCCACAGCATTTTCCGCAGCGTGTGCACATACCCATAGAATTAGGCTATGTGCACACGGTGTGGATTTGGCTGCGGATCCATAGCGGATTGGCCACTGCGGATTCGTAGCAGTTTTCCATCAGGTTTACAGTTCCATGTAAACCTATGGAAAACCAAATCCGCTGTGCCCATGGTGCGGAAAATACCACGCGGAAACGCTGCTTTGTATTTTCCGCAGCATGTCAATTCTTTGTGCGGATTCCGCAGCATTTTACACCTGTTCCTCAATAGGAATCTGCAGGTGAAATCCGCACAAAAAACACTGGAAATTCATGGTAAATCCGCAGGTAAAATGCAGTGCCTTTTACCTGCGGATTTTTCAAAAATGGTGCGGAAAAATCTCACACGAATCCGCAACGTGGGCACATAGCGTTAGGGTTAGGGTTGGAATTAGAGTTAGGGTTGGAATTAGGGCTAGGGTTGGAAATAGGGTTAAGATTAGGCTTGTGGTTAGGGTTATGGTTAGGGTTAGGGGTGTGTTGGGGTTAGGGTGGTGGTTAGGGTTGGGATTAGGGTTAGGATTAGGGTTAGGGGTGTTATGGGGTTAGGGCTGTGGTTAAGGGTGTGTTGGGGTTAAGGTCGTGGTTAGGGTTATGGCTAGAGTTGGGATTCGGGTTAGGGGTGTGTTGGGGTTAGTGTTGGAGTTAAAATTGAGGGGTTTCCGCTGTTTAGGCACATCAGGGGTCTCCAAACGCAACATGGCGCCACCATTGATTCCAGCCAATCTTGCTTTCAAAAAGTCCAATGGTGCTCCCTCCCTTCCAAGCCCCGACGTTTGCCCAAACAGTGGTTTACCCCCACATATTGGGTACTAGCATACTCAGGACAAACTGGGCAACAACTATTGGGGTCCAATTTTTCCTGTTACCCTAGTGAAAATAAAAAATTGCTTGCTAAAACATCATTTTTGAGGAAAGGAAAATGATTTTTTTATTTTCACGGCTCTGCGTTGTAAACTTCTGTGAAGCACTTGGGGGTTCAAAGTGCTCACCACATATCTAGATAAGTTCCTTCAGGGGTCTAGTTTAAAAAATAGGGTCACTTGTGGGGGGTTTCTACTGTTTAGGCACATCAGGGGCTCTGCAAACGTAACATGATGCCCGCAGACCATTCCATCAAAGTCTGCATTCCAAAACGTCACTACTTCCCTTCCGAGCCCTGACGTGTGCCCAAACAGTGGTTCCCCCCCATAAATGGGGTATCAACGTACTCAGGACAAACTGGACAACAACTTTTTGGGTCCAATTTCTCCTGTTACTCTTGTGAAAATAAAAAATTGCGGGCTAAAAAATAATTTTTGAGGAAAGAAAAATGATTTTTTATTTTCACGGCTCTGCATTATAAACTTCTGTGAAGCACTTGGGTGATTAAAGTGGTCACCGCACATCTAGATTAAGTTCATGGGAGGTCTAGTTTTCAAAATGGGGTCACATGTGGGGGAGCTCCAATGTTTAGGCACACAGGGGCTCTCCAAATGCGACATGGCGTCTGCTAACGATTGGAGCTAAGTTTTCATTCAAAAAGTCAAATGGCGCTCCTTCCATTCCGAGCCCTGCCGTGTGCCCAAACAGTGGTTTACCCCTACGTGTGAGGTATCAGTGTACTTAGAAGAAATTGTCCAATAAATTTTAGGATCCATTTTATCCTGTTGTTCATGTGGAAATTAACAAATTGAGGCTAAAAGACATTTTTTGTGAAAAAAAAGTAATTTTTCATTTTTATGGATTAATTTGTGAAGCACCTGGGGATTCAAAGTGCTCACTATGCATCAAGATAAGTTCCTTAAGGGGTCTAGTTTCCAAAATGGGGTCACATGTGAGGGAGCTCCAATGTTTAGGCACACAGGGGCTCTCCAAACGCGACATGGTGTCCGCTAACGATTGGAGCTAATTTTTCATTCAAAAAGTCAAATGGCGCTCCTTCCCTTACGAGCCCTGCTGTGTGCCTAAACAGTGGTTTACCCCCACATGTGAGGTATCAGTGTACTCAGGAGAAATTGCCCAATAAATTTTAGGATCCATCTTATCGTGTTGCCCATGTGGAAATGAACAAATTGAGGCTAAAAAAAATTTTTGTGAAGAAAAAAAAAGTACTTTTTCATTTTTACAGATCAATTTGTGAAGCACCTGGGGGTACAAAGTGCTCACTATGCATCTAGATAAGTTCCTTGGGTGGTCTAGTTTCCAAAATGTGGTCACTTGTGGGGGAGCTCCAATGTTTAGGCACACAGGGGCTCTCCAAACGCGACATGGTGTCCGCTAACGGTTTGAGCAAATTTTTCATTCAAAAGTCAAATGGCGCTCCTTCCCTTCCGAGCCTCGCCGTGTGCACAAACAGTGGTTTGTGACCACATATGAGGTATCGGTGTACTCAGGACAACTTTCCCAACACATTTTAGGATCCATTTTATCCTGTTGCCCATGTGGAAATAAACAAATTGAGGCTAAAAGAAATTTTTTATGAAAAAAAAGTACTTTTTCATATTTATGGATCAATTTGTGAAGCACCTGGTGGTTCAAAGTGCTCACTATGCATCTAGATAAGCTCTTTGGGGGGTCTAGTTTCCAAAATGTGGTCACTTGTGGGGGAGGTCAAATGTTTAGGCACACAGGGGCTCTCCAAACACGACATGGTGTCCGCTAAAGATTGGAGCCAATTTTTCATTCAAAAAGTCATGTGGCGCTCCTTCACTTCCGAGCCCTGTTGTGCGCTTAAACAGTGGTTCCCCCCACATGTGGGGTATCGACGTTCTCAGGACAAATTGTACAATAACTTTTGGGGTCCAATTTCTCTTTTTACCCTTGGTAAAATAAAAATATTGTTGCTAAAAGATCATTTTTGTGACTAAAAAGTTAGATGTTCATTTTTTCCTTCCATGTTGCTTCTGCTGCCGTGAAGCACCTGAAGGGTTAATAAACTTCTTAAATGTGGTTTTGAGCACCTTGAGGGGTGCAGTTTTTAGAATGGTGTCACTTTTGGGTATTTCAGCCATATAGACCCCTCAAACTGACTTCAAATATGAGGTGTTCCCTAAAAAAATGGTTTTGTAAATTTTGCTGTAAAAATGAGAAATCGCTGGTCAAATTTTAACCCTTATAACTTCCTAGCAAAAAAAAATTTTGTTTCCAAAATTGTGCTGATGTAAAGTAGATACGTGGGTAATGTTATTTATTAACTATTTTGTGTCACATAACTCTCTCGTTTAACAGAAATAAAAATTCAAAATTTGAAAATTGCAAAATTTTCAAAATTTTATCCAAATTTCCATTTTTTTCACAAATAAATGCAAAAGTTATCGACCTAAATTTACCACTAACATGAAGCCAAATATGTCACGAAAAACAGTCTCAGAATCGCTAGGATTCGTTGAAGCGTTCCTGAGTTATTACCTCATAAAAGGACATTGCTCAGAATTGCAAAAAACGGCCAGGTCATTAAGGTCAAAATAGGCTGGGTCATGAAGGGGTTAAGCATGCAAGCAAGCAGGCATGAAATATAAACCCAGTTATCACCAGAACAATTTTCCTCTTTGTTTGTGATTAAAATCAAAATACATAGAATTACAATTTTTAATTACCTTTGTTTTTTTTTTCAGTTTTTTTATGTGTTCTATTTTTTCATTTTACCTAGCTCATTTCAGAAATTGTACGAAAAAAATGCCAAACTAAAAATTTGGCTTTTCAAAACTGTATTATAAATAAAGGTAATAAAGACATCGAAAGATTATGGATACATTTAACTAGTCTACCAAAGTTGTGGTAAATAAAGTAAAACTTTTAGTTACACATCACTAAAACAGCATTCAACATGATGCAAATATATTGTACAGTAGAAATTATGAACAAATGTATTAGAGTTGGATTGAACTCTATGCAAATTTTGAAAAAAATCTGTATTCTGGAGAATATTGCTTTCACCACCATCTTGCTGATACGTAAAGGGCTTGAAAAGGTTAAAAAAAACTAAATATGCTCATCTCACTTCCCACCTCTCTGGAAGCCCCCCGCTGCTCCCTTCCCGCTGCCCAATCCTTCCACACCACCACTGTGTTACATGTCTGGCCTGGTTTTACAATAGGCCGGGTCTTGTAGAGGCAAGCTGACCCCGATGTTCACTGCACATGCTCAGAGTACCACTTGCAACAAGAAGACCCAGGCTAGAGATACAATGTAACAGAAGCATGGAGCACAGGACAGGGGGCAGAGAGCATCAGATATAACCAGAAAGGTGAGCAATAAATGAGTATATTCTTTTTTTTAAGCCTCTGCTCCTGGCTTGCTGTCTGATCCTTCATGCTACTGTCACACTGTATCTCTGCCTGTTGTTTACTCTAGGCCAGGACTTCCAGTTGCAAGTTGGTCATGAAGTTCACTGTGAAATCTCTTTGGCCTACTTGCAGCTGGAACCCTAAAGGTACCGTCACACTAGACGATATCGCTAGCGATCCGTGACGTTGCAGCGTCCTCGCTAGCGATATCGTCCAGTGTGACAGGCAGCAGCGATCAGGCCCCTGCTGTGCTGTCGCTGGTCGGGGAAGAAAGTCCAGAATTTTATTTTGTCGCTGGACTCCCCGCAGACATCGCTGAATCGGCGTGTGTGACACCGATTCAGCGATGTCTTCGCTGGTAACCAGGGTAAACATCGGGTAACTAAGCGCAGGGCCGCGCTTAGTAACTCGATGTTTACCCTGGTTACCATCCTAAAAGTAAAAAAACAAACGCTACATACTTACCTACCGCTGTCTGTCCTCGGCGCTGTGCTTCTCTGGTCTGGCTGTGAGCACAGCGGCCGGAAAGCAGAGCGGTGACGTCACCGCTCTGCTTTCCGGCTGCCCGGCGCTCACAGCCAGACCAGAGAAGCAGAGCGCCGAGGACAGACAGCGGTAGGTAAGTATGTAGCGTTTGTTTTTTTACTTTTGGGATGGTAACCAGGGTAAACATCGGGTTACTAAGCGCGGCCCTGCGCTTAGTTACCCGATGTTTACCCTGGTTACCGGGGACCTCGGGATCGTTGGTCGCTGGAGAGCTGTCTGTGTGACAGCTCTCCAGCGACCAAACAGCGACGCTGCAGCGATCCGTATCGTTGTCGGTATCGCTGCAGCGTCGCTAAGTGTGACGGTACCTTAAGTCTAGAGTAAACACCAGGGCAGAGGTGCAAGCAGGGAGCAGCTAGAGAAGTAGGCAGTGAGGTGAGTATAAGTATTTTTTCAATTTTTTAGATCTTGTTATGCTCTTGATAGACCGCAGACTATAATAACAGATTTTAACTTTGCTGAAAAGAGCTTCTCTGCTAATCAATTTTCTAGTAGAAGCTGCACAAACAGGTGAATTCATATTGTTTTCATATCCACTCATCTGTATTGCAGATTCATCTATTGTCCTGTGATACCACTTAAACAAATAGGATGTACATGTACATCATATGGGGACACATAATGCATAAATTAGACTCAGAAGCTGAGGGGACTCCATACAGACAGCTATGAATTTAGTTGTATTTTACAGCTGTAAAATCGAGAGGACATTGTATGGCCTATAAGTCTCCTAACACTCGCTTGGCATTGTCACCAGGGAGAGACACTCATTTTATTTCAAGGGACTTATTTCACAAGTAGGGATTGTTCAAAGTAGACAACCACATCATTATGACTATTATTAGGTTTCCAGCGATGTTGTTATCAAAGTTTCTCAGAGTCCAAAACAGCTAATAAGTGTCAATGTTTCTCAATAATGGTGAGCTACAGCACAGATTTTCAATTGTGCTTTACCTTTTTTTACTGAAATTTAGCAGATGGTCTTCTTAAAAACCTATATTATGGATGATGATGAATAAAAGTACTGATTTTCTAATTTCTCTTAATAATATTGAACACATTAAATTACTTACCTTTTAAGTGTTTTGCAATAGTGGAATTAATGTATTCAGTATTTTCAGAAATTTATGTAGGAATTAACCCCTTAGTGACAGAGCCAATTTGGTACTTAATGACCAGGCCAATTTTTGCAATTCTGACCACTGTCACTTTATGAGGTTATAACTCTGGAACGCTTCAACGGATCCCGCTGATTCTGAGATTGTTTTTTCGTGACATATTGTACTTCATGGTAGTGGTAACATTTTTTCGATATTACTTGCGATTATTTATGAAAAAAACGGAAATATGGCGAAAATTTTTAAAATTTTGCAATTTTCAAACTTTGTATTTTTATGCCCTTAAATCAGAGAGATATGTCACGAAAAATAGTTAATAAATAACATTTCCCACATGTCTACTTTACATCAGCACAATCTTGGAAACAAAATTTTTTTTTGTTAGGGAGTTATAAGGGTTAAAAGTTGACCAGCAATTTCTCATTTTTACAACACCATTATTTTTTAGGGACCACATCACATTTGAAGTCATTTTGAGGGGTCTATATGATAGAAAATACCAAGTGTGACACCATTCTAAAAACTACACCCCTCAAGGTTCTCAAAACCACATTCAAGAAGTTTATTAACCCTTTACATGCTTCACAGGAACTGAAACAATGTGGAAGGAAAAAATGAACATTTAACTTTTTTTTGCAAACATCTTAATTCAGAACCATTTTTTTTATTTTCACAAGTGTAAAAACAGAAATGTAACATAAATTTTGTTATGCAATTTCTCCTGAATACGCCAATACTTCATATGTGGGGGTAAACCACTTTTTGGGCGCACCGCAGAACTTAGAAGTGAAGGAGCGCCGTTTGACTTTTTCAATGCAGAATTGGCTGGAATTGAGATCGGACGCCATGTCACGTTTAGAGAGCCCCTGATGTGCCTAAACAGTAGAAACTCCCCACAAGTGACACCATTTTGGAAACTAGACCCCTTAAGGAACTTATCTAGATGTGTGGTGAGCACTTTGAACCCCCAAGTGCTTCACAGAAGTTTATAACGTAGAGCCGTGAAAATAAAAAATCGCTTTTGTTTACACAAAAATGATATTTTCGCCCACAAATTCTTATTTTCACAAGGGTAACAGGAGAAATTAGACCACAACAGTTGTTGTGCGAATTCTCCTGAATACGTCGATACACCATATGTGAGGGTAAACCACTGTTTGGGCGCACCGCAGAGCTTGGAAGTGAAGGAGCGCCGTTTTACTTTTTCAATGTAGAATTGGCTGGAATTGAGATTGGACGCCATGTTGCGTTTGGAGAGCCTCTGATGTGCCTAAACAGTGGAAACCCCCCACATGTGACCCCATTTTCGAAACTAGACCCCTTAAGGAAAATATCTCGATGTGTGGTGAACACTTTGAACCCCCATGTGCTTCACAGAAGTTTATAATGTAGAGCCGTGAAAAAAAAAAATCGCATTTTTTCTACAAAAATGATCTTTTTGCCCACAAATTTTTATTTTCACAAGGGTAACAGGAGAAATTAGACCACAAAAGTTGTGCAATTTCTCCTGAGTACGCTGATACCCAATATGTGGGGGTAAACCACTGTTAGGGCGCACCGCAGAGCTTGGAAGAGAAGGAGTGCCGTTTTACTTTTTCAATGTAGAATTGGCTGAAATTGAGATTGGACGCCATGTCGTGTTTGGAGAGCCCCTGATGTGCCTAAACAGTGGAAACCCCCCACAAGTGACACCATTTTGGAAATTAGACCCCTTAAGGAACTTATCTAGATGTGTGGCGAGCACTTTGAACCCCCATGTGCTTCACAGAAGTTTATAATGCAGAGCCGTGAAAATAAAAAATATTTTTTTTTTCCACAAAAAAGATTTTTTAGCCCTCAAGTTTTTATTTTCACAAGGGTAACAAGAGAAATTGGACCCCAATAGTTGTTGTCCAATTTGTCTTGAGTATGCTGGTACCCCATATGTGGGGGTAAACCACTGTTTGGGCGCACGGCAGAGCTCGGAAGGAAGGAGCGCCATTTTGGAATGCAGACTTTAATAGAATAGTCTGCGGGTATTATGTTGCGTTTGCAGAGCCCCTGATGTACCTAACCAGTAGAAACCCTCCACAAGTGACCCCATTTTGGAAACTAGACCCCCCAAGGAACTTATCTAGATGTGTGGTGAGAACTTTGAATGCCCAAGTGCTTCACAGTAGTTTAGAATGCAGAGTCGTGAAAATAAAAAATATTTTTTTTTCCACAAAAAAGATATTTTAGCCCCCAAGTTTTTATTTTCACAAGGGTAACAGGAGAAATTGGACTGCAATAGTTGTTGTCCAATTTATCCCGAGTACGCTGATGTGCCATATGTGGGGGTAAACCACTGTTTGGGCGCACGGCAGAGCTCGGAAGGGAAGGAGCGCCTTTTTGGAATGCAGACTTTGATAGAATGGTCTGTGGGCATTATGTTGCGATTGCAGAGCCCCTGATGTACCTAAACTGTAGTAACCCCCCACAAGTGACCCCATTTTGGAAACTAGACCCCCCAGGGAACTTATCTAGATGTGTGGTGAGAACTTTGAATGCCCAAGTGCTTCACAGAAGTTTAGAATGCAGAGTCGTGAAAATAAAAAATATTTTTTTTTTCACAAAAAAGATATTGTAGCCCCCAAGTTTTTATTTTCACAAGGGTAACAAGAGAAATTGGACCCCAGAAGTTGTTTTCCAATTTATCCCGAGTACGCTGATGCCCCATATGTGGGGGTAACCCACTGTTTGGGCGCACGGCAGAGCTCAGAAGGGAGGGAGCACCATTTGACTTTTTGAGCGCAAAATTGGCTGTCGTGTTTGGAGACCCCCTGATGTACCTAAACAGTGGAAACTCCCCAATTCTAGCTCCAACCCTAACCCCAACACACCCCTAACCCTAATCCCAACCTGATCCATAATCCTAATCACTAACCCTAACCATAATCACAACCCTTACCCCAAAACAACCCTAATGTCAACCCTAACCATAACCCTAATCAAAACCCTAAATCCAACACACCCCTAATCCTAATCTCAACCCTAACCTCAAACCTAACCCTAATCCCAATACACCCCTAATCACAACCCTAACCTTAACCCTAATCCCAAACCTAACCCTAATCCCAAGCGTAACCCTAATGCCAACCCTAACCCTAATACCAACCCTAATCCAAACCCTAACCCTAATCCTAGCTCTAACCCTAACTTTAGCCCCAACCCTAGCCCTAACTTTAGCCCCAACCCTAACCCTAGCCCTAAGGCTACTTTCACACTTGCGTCGTTTGGCATCCGTCGCAATCCGTAGTTTTGGACAAGAAACGGATCCTGCAAATGTGCCCGCAGGATGCGTTTTTTGCCCATAGACTTGTATTGCCGACGGATCGTGACGAATGGCCACACGTCGCGTCCGTCGTGCACTGGATCAGTTGTGTTTTGGCGGACCGTCGGCACAAAAAAACGTTCAATGAAACGTTTTTTGTACGTCGCATCCGCCATTTCTGACCGCGCATGCCTGGCCGTAACTCCGCCCCCTCCTCCCCAGGACATAGATTGGGCAGCGGATGCGTTGAAAAACTACAGCTGCTGCCCACGTTGTGCACAATTTTCACAGCGTGCGTCGGTATGTCGGGCCGACGCATTGCGACGGCCCCGTACCGACGTAAGTGTGAAAGAAACCTAACCCTAAATTTAGCCCCAACCCTCACCCTAAATTTAGCCCCAACCCTAACCCTAAATTTAGCCCCAACCCTAGCCCTAACCCTAGCCCTAACCCTAGCCCTAGCCCTAACCCTAGCCCTAACCCTAACCCTAGCCCTAACCCTACCCCTAACCCTAACCCTACCCCTAACCCTAACCCTACCCCTAACCCTACCCCTACCCCTAACCCTACCCCTAACCCTAACCCTACCCCTAACCCTAACCCTACCCCTAACCCTAACCCTACCCCTAACCCTAATTTTAGCCCCAACTGCTGTTCTCCTGCCGGCCGGCAGATGGAGACAGATGGCGGGCGCACTGCGCATGCGCCCGCCATTTTCTTCTGCCGGCGGCCAGGAGGAGCAGCAAGAGGATACAGGGACACAGGTGAGTATTATAGGGTCCCCGAATCCCCCTATTTCTCTGTCCTCTGATGTGCGATCACATCAGAGGACAGAGAATTACACTTTACTTTTTTTTTTTTTTTTTTTGCGGTCGCCGGTAAACAGTTAATTACCGGCGATCGCAAAACAGGGATCGGTAAAACCGACCCCGATCATGCTCTTTGGGGTCTCGGCTTCCCCCGGCAGCCGAGACCCCAAAGATTCCCGCGGGGCCGGCCGGCGGGCGCACTGCGCATGCTCCCGCCATTTTGAAGATGGCGGCGCCCACCGGGAGACACGAGGAGCATCGGGGGAGATAGGTGAGTATTGGGGGGCCACCTGGGACCCCTTTTCTCTGTCCTCCGATGTGCGATCACATCGGAGGACAGAGAAATTAAAAAGAGATCGCGTTTTTTTTGGGTTTTTTTGCGATCGCCGGTAAACGGTTAATTACCGGCGATCGCAAATGCGGGGTGGGTTAAAACCCCCCCCCCCAATCATGTTCTCTGGGGTCTCGGCTACCCCCGGCAGCCGAGACCCTGGAGAAAATCGGCCTCTGGGGGGCGCTATTCTCTTTTTCCACAGCGCCGTTAATTAACGGCGCTGTGGTTTAAGTACCTTTAGCGGCCGCCGTTAAAAGGCGTATCGGCGGTCGCTAAGGGGTTAAGAATAAAACCAAAGAAACAACTAGAGGAAAACATGTATTGAGTCTCATTAAATGCCTTCTTGTAATTTGTTAATAGTTGTAAATATATGTAAATTAACGGAATGATAATACATTTCTGAGAATCAGATGCATTGAGGTTTTTTTTTCCTTTTGCTGTTTTAATATCATCCGGAAGGAAATAATATTTCAGACATTTTACTTTATTGCTGCATATCCTTGAAAAGTTCAGATTTTCAAATACAAAATGAATTAGTTCCTGAATTTCAGCTAAATGGGGTTTTCCAGCAATTAGCCTTCTGTCAAGAACTTAATTAAAAGGGCATCTGGTTCATCCAATTCACTTATGTGAAGCCCAGCAAAGCAGAAAAGAAATCTGTATTGTAAATGTCTGCAACATTTTATCCACACAGGAATAAATACCTGGCAATGTAATCAATGCACAGCTTTAACAAACCTCTTAACAGTTCTACAGCCATTGCTGTTTCGGTTAGGTGAGCTCCCTTAGAGGAAAAAAAGTTGTTACTGTATTTATATCGCCAAATAAATAATAAATAGATAGTGTCAAAGTATTTATAAAACAAGTAGAAATGGCATTTAATGAAAAGTGGTTTCAAAGCATATTGGTACTGGACGGGCTTCCCAGACCAACGAAATGAAAGACTTTTAACCTAATTTTTGATAGGTTATAAGTAGGGGTGAGTGAAAGCCTGGATGTTCGGGTTTGTGAAGATTGGTTTAAGTAGAGTTCAAAGTTTGATTCGGTACCTGAACTTGAATTTGAACTTGACTCCAATACCGAACCACATAGAAGTAAATGGTGACCCAAACTTTGCAGGTTGAAAATGGCTGTAAAATGGTCCAAGTAAGGGCTAAGGGGATGCAAAGTAAACAAAATAGGAGTAAGAGCAGAAGTTCCCTGCAGTGAAATGTCGATAGCGAACTGACTTAAATTAACATAGAATCCAAAAAATAGGATCTCCATGGAGGAGGCAGGTCTAAGATTGACAGAGGCAGCGCATAGGCCCCCACATCCTCGTCCCTATCCTGATGGAACCCATGCTTCGCCTTGAATGGTATGGATCACGAGTAGTGTTGAGCATTCCGATACCGCAAGTATCGGGTATCGGCCGATATTTGCGGTATCAGAATTCCAATACCGAGTTCCGATACTTTCAGTATATCGGATACCGGAATCGGAAGTTCCCATAATTCAAAGAGCCCGAATTCAGTGTGGACACATCCTGTTCTGCATGGTAGGCATGTAACTACTGACATGGCTGTGATTGGCTGCTGAAATGATGTCATTATGCACTATAAAAGTCGCCGCTGCCATTTTGGGCTCACTCTGCTGGGACAGGACGCTGTGTTCTGACTGAGGGCCAGTTTAGAGATAGCGATTTGCTTCATTGTACTTTACCCAGGCTAATTTAGCAACCGCTGTGTGAGAACCTTGCTTTTGCCTTGCAGCGCTGTTCACAGCTGTCTGCAAGGTCTCTGTGTGTGTGAGTGCAGCTCGCTCTGTAGTCTGTCCGCAGCCACCGCTGGTTGTAATCAGCTCAGGGTGCGTCACTGCCTCATACTGTTCTATCCATTGTCTTTTTTTGCAATCAGTGCAGCCTGCTGCACATTTTTTCAAATGTATCCTATTAGTGGCTTTCCATCCGTATCCTGCTAGATTGTGGAAAAACTCTATATAGGATTACATAAATGAGCTTGTTTTGGCCTTGCAGCACCATTTACGGCTGTCTGCACGGTCTCTGTGTGAGTGCAGCTCGCTCTGTAGTCTGTTCTGCCGCCACAGCCGGTTGTAGTCAGCTCAGGGTGCATCACTGCCTCATACCGTTCCATTGTCCATTTCTCAATTAGTGCAGCCTGTGTTAGGACTGGCGGAACGCACCAAGTTTAAGATGTAATGGTATTAGGTGCGTTCGCAGTCCAAGGACCACCGTGCAGGTGAAAACCCTGCTGCTAGTAGAGATGGACGATATGGCGGTAAAATGTGAATACACACATGGGTTAACTTCAGCCTGTGTGAAGGAAGCGAACCTTGTTGCATCACAGGGCAGCGGTACCGCACCAAGAGCGCAAGCAAGGAGTCTCAGAACTCAATCCCAAGACTCAGGATTTGAGTTCATAAAGACCTCATGCGCTCGACACCGCTACTGGGGTGTCAGAGAGACAGAAATAGTATTATTTAAGAAGCACGAGAGTGCGTGCGGTGCCGCACTGGCAGACGCCACTAACCACCCAGGCTTGGGTCAGGAAAGCACAGAGAAAGCGCACGGCGCTGCACTGACCGTCACAGCAATTAGATGCTGTAATGTGTGTAACGTGCTGATGGCTAAGTCGGACGCTAGATAGCAATCATCCACCTTCCGCGAGCAGTCATACAATAGGGAGGGGATTTTAAAGAGCTACTTTCACTCACAACACACACACATTTACAAAAGTCAATACTAGCGCATGGCCATGCGGCCATGTGAGCCTTAAATAGTTGCAGCACGTTTAGGACCCTCAGAGAAGGACCAATGGAGTTGCTGCAGTACCTGAGCATGTGACCCCAGATCTCCACTAAGAGATCTTGCCCTGGGCATGCTCAGAATGCAAAGCAGGACTTAGTCCTAGCACCTACAAGGACCTTCCAAGAAGGACCAATGACCTAGCTGCAGTATCTGATCATGTGACCCTCGATCTCCACTGAGAGATCTTACTCTGGGCATGCTCAGAACGTGAAAAGCAGGACTTAGTCCCAGAAGCGTCTGCTCACCGCTGCCCAGCATTGACTTCAATGAAGCAGAAGCAGGAAATGCAGCAGTAATTCTTAGCACAGAGTCAGACTGAGCGAGACGCTGGGATCAACATCTCCACTAAGCAGGTTCCACTGCAGCCGGAGAAGAATGAGAGATCGCAATGGAGATGGCCCGAGATTCCCCCTGTGCAGAGGCAGGAACTCGACCCCTAACATTACCCCCCTCCTAGGGCCCCCCTCCTTGGGCCTCGCTACGTTCGAAGGCAGCAATGAGCTGCAGAGCCCGAATGTGCTCAACAGGCTCCCAGGACCTGTCCTCAGGGCAATAACCCTTCCAATCCACGAAATAGAATTTTATACCATGTACCACCTTGTACCACAAAATAGCGTTCACCTCGTAATCATCCGTAGACAAATCCAATGTCCCGGCAGATGACTCAGAAAACCAGGACATGTATACGGGTTTCAAGAGGGACACATGAAAGGTGTCGGTGATACCCAAGCGTAGAGGAAGGGCCAGATGGTAGACCACAGGGTTAACCTGTTCAAGGACCTTGAAATGACCTAAGTAGCGAGGCGCAAACTTAGTGGACTCAACTCGCAGCCTGATGTTACGGGCGGAGAGCCACACCAAGTCGCCAGGAGCAAAAGTCAGAGCGGTGCGCCGATGTGCATCGGCGGAGGACCTCATTCTCTCCTTGGAAGCCCGAATGTCATCCTGAGTGCGATCCCAAATGTCCCATGCCTCCACAGCCCAGTCTGCCACCCTGGAATTGGCGGAAGACACTGGCATGAGCACAGGTATCCGCGGATGCTGACCATAGTTAAGGAGGAATGGAGTCTGTCCAGTGGAGTCGGCTACAGCATTGTTCAGAGCAAACTCCACCCACGATAGCAAAGATGCCCAGTCATCTTGCCTAGCAGAGACAAAATATCACAGATATGTGACCAAGGTCTGGTTGGCTCTCTCTACCAACCCATTTGTCTCAGGATGAAAGGCAGAAGAGAGATTTAACTCAATCCTGAGAAGATGACAAAGCTCTCTCCAGAACCGAGACGCAAACTGGGGACCCCGGTCACTGACAATTTTGTCCGGCATATCATGAAGGCAGAAGATATGTCTAATAAACAACGTTGCCAAGGCCCATGCAGAAGGTAACCGAGGAAGCGGCACCAAATGCACCGTTTTAGAAAAATGGTCGGTGATTACCCAAATGACTGTACAGCCACGAGACTTGGGCAAACCCACCGCAAAGTCCATCCCGACCATCTCCCAGGGCCTGTCTGCCAACGGCAGAGGGTATAACAAACCAGCTTGCCGTTGTCGAAGAGACTTATTTTTGGCGCAGGAGACTCGCCAGAATGTAATCTCTGACATCTCGGAGCATATGCGGCCACCAGTACGTCCTCGCCAGCAGCTCAGATGTCCTTTTTGTCCCAAAGTGTCCACCCACCCTGGAGGAATGAGCCCAAGAGAGAACCTCCGTTCGCAGATTGATGGGAAGAAAAATCTTGCCCGAAGGCACTGACTCTAGCGAAACTGGAGCTACGGTTCTCAGACTCTTCGAAGGGACAATAAGCCGAGGCTCCACTTCCTCCTCCTCAGCTGACACAAGGGAGCAAGAGAGCGTCAGCACGAATATTCTTCTCCCCGGTGAGATAATGGAGAGTGAAATGGAACCAGGAGAAGAATATGGACCATCTGGCCTGACGAGAATTCAGCCGCTGGGCTGTATGCAAATAGACCAAATTTTTGTGGTCCGTGAAGGCTTGGAAGGGAAACCGCGCACCTTCCTGAAGATGTCTCCACTCCGAAAAGGCCAACTTCATTGCTAGCAACTCCCTATCCCCGATGGAGTAATTTCTCTCCACTGATGTGAAGGTCTTTGAGAAGAAGAAGCATGGATGCTTCCAACCTTGAGCATCCTTTTTATAGAGGACTGCTCCAGCACCAACGGATGAGGCATCCACCTCCGTTAGGAATGGCTTATCCACATCGGGACGATGTAAGATGGGAGCACTAGCAAAATGAGACTTTATAGAAGTGAAGGCCTTGGAGACCTCTTCCGACCACAATTTGGGATTCGCTCCCTTCTTGGTGAGGGCTACCAAGGGAGCTACGAGTTGAGAAGTGGGAAATGAACTGGCGGTAATAATTTATGAACCCCATAAAGCGCTGCACCGCCTTAAGAGAATGGGGCTCTTGCCAGTCCATCACAGCCTGTAGTTTGGCAGGATCCATAGCCAATCCCTGGGCGGAGATGATATAGCCCAGGAAAGGTAAAGACTCCTGCTCAAACATACACTTCTACAACTTTGCATAAAGAGAGTTTGCCCGTAGGAGGTCGAAGACTCTGCCAACATCTCTCCGATGGGAGTCAATATCTGGAGAAATGATGAGAATATCATCCAGATAGACCGAGGTGGAAAGCATATCCCGGAAGATGTCGTTTACAAAGTCTTGGAAAATGGCTGGGGCATTACAGAGCCCGAAGGGCATCACCAGATACTCATAGTGCCCATCTCTGGTGTTAAACGCCGTTTTCCATTCGTCCCCCTCAGGGATGCGAATCAGGTTGTAAGCACCCCGCAGATCTAGTTTAGTAAACACCCTTGCTCCCAGAAGCCTATCAAAGAGCTCAGATATCAAGGGCAAAGGATACTTATTCTTAAGGGTGATAGCGTTAAGACTTCTGCAGTCTATGCATGGATGTAGTTTCCCATTCTTCTTCTGCGCGAAAAAGAACCCTGCCCCAGCAGGTGACACTGACTTCCTGATGAACACTGTTGCCAGATTCTCTTGAATGTACTGAGACATTGCCTCCGTCTCCGGGAGAGATAACGGATAGACTCGACCCCAGGGAGGCTCAGCACCAGGCAAGAAATCAATAGGACAGTCAAAGGGACGATGGGGCGGGAGGGTCTCTGCCGCCTTTTTGGAGAACACGTCTGCATAAGACCAATATTGCTTGGGGAGAGAGGATAGATCTGTGGTACCTCAGTAGTAGCAACCTGAACGCACTCCCTCTGACACCTACCCCCACAAGATTCACCCCATCCCAGAATTCTGCCTGAGGACCACTCGATGTGAGAAGAGTGGTACTGTAGCCAAGGTATCCCCAACAGGACCTCATCAATTCCCTCAGGAATGACGAACAGAGATATAATCTCCTGATGGGATGGCGACATGGACAGAGTAAAAGGGATGGTCTGGTGTGTTATCTGTGAGGGCAGTGTCGACCCATTCACCACTCATACCGTTACTGGTTGAGGTAGCATAACCAGGGGTATTGTGTGACGTTGGGTGAAGGCAGAAGACATAAAATTGCCCTCTGCCCCAGAATCCACGCAGAGCTCTATTGAGTGGGAGGACGAGCCTAACGTTATTGTCCCCTTAAAGGACAATTTGGAGGCAAACGTCACTGTGTCTAGTGTACCTCCACCTACTACCACTAGACGCTGATGTTTCCTCGACCGCTGGGGACATCTGGTGGCAAGATGTCCTGACTGCTGGCAAACTTGACAAACCTGGAGTGCACGAGCGGTCCGGGACTTAGATCCCGCTCGTGACACATCCATGGCCTCATGTGACTCAGGAGCCTGGACTGGAGATTCCAAAGGTTTGGCGAAGGCGGGAGCCAGCTGAAACCTTTGCCTACACTGGGTTCTCTCTAACCTCCGCTCGTGAAAACGGAGGTCAATACGAGTGTATGCTGCTATTAATTCCTCCAGTGTGGCGGGAATCTCCCTAGTGGCCAGGGCGTCCTTAACGTGGTCAGCCAGCCCCCTCCAAAATATAGGAATAAGGGCTTTATCCGACTACTCCAGCTCAGATGCTAGGGTGCGGAAGTGGACGGCAAAATGGCTGACCAAGGATGAGCCCTGAGTCAATGCCAACAGTTGGAGCGCCGTATCATGGGTGAGACGAGGTCCTAAAAAGACCTGTTTCAGAGTGCTCAGGAATAACGGAGCACTCTACACCACATGATCGCCACGCTCCCATAGCGGCGTAGCCCACTCTAACGCCCTGTCTGACAGGAGAGACACGATAAACCCCACCTTTGCCCGCTCTGTAGGGAAACGAGAGGCCAAAAGCTTGAGATGTATAGAGCACTGACTCACGAAACCCCTACAAGACTTACTATCACCAGAAAATTTTTCTGGTAGCGGGAGGCGAGATAGAGTCGGTACAGGGGTGGCAGTGGACAAGGTAGCTGCAGCCACGCTAGCAGCCTGAACAGCGACAGCAGTGAGATCCACAGCTGAGGTTGAACGCTCTAGAGCCGCCAACCTTCTCTCCAGCTGCTGGATGTACCACTGTAAACGCTGATCGTCCACCATTTACTAGCCAGACCTTGGCGCTAGTATTATGTTAGGACTGGCGGAACGCACCAAGTTTAAGATGTAATGGTATTAGGTGCGTTCGCAGTCCGAGGTCCACCGTGCAGGTGAAAACCCTGCTGCTAGTAGAGACGGACGATATGGCGGTAAAATGTGAATACACACATGGGTTAACTTTACCCTGTGTGAAGGAAGCGAACCCTGTTGCGTCACAGGGCTGCGGTACCGCACCAAGAGCGCAAGCAAGGAGTCTTAGAATTCAATCCCAAGACTCAGGATTTGAGTTCATAAAGACCTCATGCGCTCGTCAGGGAGAGAAAAATAATATTATTTAAGAAGCACGAGAGTGCGTGCGGTGCTGCACTGGCGGACGCCACTAACCACCCAGGCTTGGGTCATGAAAGCGCAAAGAAAGCGCACGGCGCCGCACTGGCGGTCACAGCAATTAGAAGCTGTAATGTGTGTAACGTGCTGATGGCTAAGTCGGGCGCTAGATAGCAATCATCCACCTTCCGCAAGCAGTCATACAATAGGGAGGGGATTTTAAAGAGCGACTTTCACTCACAACACACACACATTTACAAAAGTCAATACTAGCACATGGCCATGCGGCCATGCGAGCCTTAAATAGTTGCAGCACGTTTAGGACCCTCAGAGAAGGACCAATGGAGTTGCTGCAGTACCTGAGCATGTGACCCCAGATCTCCACTAAGAGATCTTGCCCTGGGCATGCTCAGAGTGCAAAGCAGGACTTAGTCCTAGCACCTACAAGGACTTTCCAAGAACGACCAAAGACCTAGCTGCAGTATCTGATCATGTGACCCTCGATCTCCACTGAGAGATCTTACTCTGGGCATGCTCAGAACGTGAAAAGCAGGACTTAGTCCCAGAAGCGTCTGCTCGCTGCTGCCCAGCACTGACTTCAATGGCAGAAGCAGGAAATGCAGCAGTAACTCTTAGCACAGAAACAGACTGAGCAAGACGCTGGGATCGACATCTCCGCTGAGCAGGTTCCACTGCGGCCGGAGAAGAATGGCAGATCGCAGCGGAGATGCCCCCTGTGCAGAGGCAGGAACTCGACCCCTAACAGCCTGTTGCACATTTTTTCAAATTTATCCTATTAGTGGCTTTCCATCCGTATCCTGCTAGATTGTGGAAAACCATATAAATAAGGAGGGCGCATGGAAGCTCATTAAAACAGATATGAGTATAACTTTATTAACAATAATAAACACACATAAATACATGCGACTGTCACATATTGACAGTGCAGACACAGACACAACAAGTAAAAGACACCAGAAAAAGTTGGGTCTACTGCATACAACTAGTAAACATGACACCGCACAGTAGGGTATAGTAAGGTGCTGGCAAGAAAAAGATCCCCAATAACGTCTCCTCAGCAGTCCAAATCTCATGTGAAATAAATATTGACTATAATGTGTAAGTAGCTGGAGACTTTCACCCACACTAAGTGCCTAACATGAGCCACTATAGAAGTAAGGGGGGGAGAGGAATAATGGGGGACCAGAGTCTCACCTCACTGCAGATAGGCCGCTGTACACGCCCCGACGCGCGTTTCGCCTAGCTTTCTCAAGGGGGTAGTTGTGGAAAACCACTATATAGGATTACATATAGGAGCTTGTTTTGGCCTTGCAGCGCCGTTCACGGCTGTCTGCATGGTCTGCGTGTGAGTGCAGCTGACTCTGTAGTCTGTTCTGCAAAAAAAATAAAGTTCACAAAACACACCACTTTACAGTTGTGTAGGCCACATTAGCTCATAAAAAAGTCTAGTCCACACTTAAGAAAATTAGTGTTTCTTATACCTATTAGGAGCTGTTCAGGAAAAAGAACACTAAGCCCTTAGTACTTTTCTGCCTATCTTTATCAGTCTACCAAGATGAAGAAGGCAGGTAGTAAGGCACGTGGGCATGGGCATTGAGCAGGGAGAGGACGTGGGGATTCTGTGCCTGCTGCGGGCACCGGTGACTCATCATCACCCTGTTTCAGCAGGGAACAGTCCTTCATGCACAGCTTTGTAGGTGATCACCGTACCCCGCTGCTGCGGGAAGAACAAATTGAAGCTGTTGTCAGATGGATGGCAGCTAATGCATCGACTTCAATTAGTATCACATCCTCTCAGACACAGAGCACTGGAGAGCACTCATCTGTCTCTTCATCACCACCTGCCAAATTGCCCAGGCAGTCAGAGAGCCCAGGACAGAAGTCATCTCCACTTCTGTTCTCTGAATCTCTTGGCTTGGAAAGAGGGGGCCAGCCAAGCAGCATTGGAGAAATGGAAGAAGAGGCAGTATGCAGTGATGCCCAACAGCTTTGTCTCTCTGATTTCTGAAGAGGCGGGTGGGCCAGTGCTTCCGGTCAGCACACCTCAGTACGCATCTGATGACTCAGGTGCCACTTTCTGGTATGTACTGTGCTGCCGAGACTACCCAGGAGAAGCAGTTGGTGGAAGAGGGTAGTGTAGATGATGAGGTCCTTGACCCATCGTGGCGTGAGGTACAGGAAGTTGGTGGGAGCAGCTCTAAGGAAGAGATTCCCCGAATGGCCCAAAGAGGGAGAGGGAGGGGGAAGACTGCGGTGCCTGTAGCCTCCACTTCGGCACCCATTCGGAGCATGGCTCTTCCAAAAGCCAAAACGGGCGCTCCCAAGACTTGCAGTGCCTGGTCCTTTTTTGACACAGTTGCAGCTGACATTTGCTTAGTCAAATGCAAGGTGTGTCATCAGAAAGTCAAAAGAGGGAAAAGTGTCAGCAACCTCAACACCACAAATATGTGGAAACATGTGTGGACCAAGCACGTGGTGGAGTTACAAAAACACATTGAAGACCTAGGCCAACCTACAGCGGCACCTACCACCTCTTCAGCTCGTTTTGTTGCCTCTTCCTCCAGCTCACACACAGCTTGTTCGGCTTCCTCACAGGATCGCCATGGAAGAACCTCTGGCACTGTTGTTCAGAGACCCAGTGTAATTCCACCCACAGCACCACGTTCCCTGTCATCCTCACACTCCCAGCCCAGTCTACAGCCATCGGTAGCACAGGCATGGGAGAAAAGGCGGCCATTCTCGTCAAACCACCCCCGAGCACAGGCTCTGAATGCTGGCATTGCAAAACTACTGTCCCTTGAAATGCTGTCATTCAGGCTGGTGGAGACTGACACCTTCCACTTTCACTTGATGGCATTGGCAGTCCCACAATACAATGTGCCCAGCCGCTTTTAATTCAGCAGGCAAGCCATCCCTGCCCTGCAAAAGCATGTGAAGGGACACATAAAACACGTGCTACTGAACGCCGTCAGTAGCAAGGTCAACCTGACCACCGATGCGTGGACCAGTCACCATGGACAGTGGCGATACCTTTCCCTCACTGCCCATTGGGTTAATGTTGTGGAGCCGGGTACAGATCGTGTGAGTGGCGCAGGATGTGTTCTGCCAACGCCAAGGATTTCAGGAATCCAGTCTGTACACATTGCCTCCTCCTCAAACTCCAGTTCCTCAGAATCATCGCTGCAGGAGCCGTCACGGTCTACCTTCACCTTGACCCGTGAATGCTTACCTGTTACAAACGATATGAGCACAGTCGTGGCCAACTGTCAGCAGGCTGTACTGAAATTAATTTCTTTGGGGAATCAAAGCCACACAGCGCAGGAGCCTGGAATGCCATCAAGCAGGCGAGCGACGTGTGGTTTGTGCCAGCGAATCTCCAGCCAGGCATGGTAGTGTGTGACATTGGCCAAAATCTGGTGGCAGTTCTGGTCCTAGGCAACCTCACTCACATCCAATGTCTTGCACATGTGCTCAACTTGGTCGTGCAGAGTTTTTTGAGGGACTATCCGGATCTTGATGTACTGCTGCACAAGGTCCACCTAGAGTGTGCTCATTTGCAGTGTTCCAGCATGGCAACATCGCGCATTGCAGCTCTGCAGTGCCGATTCCCCTTCCAGAGCATCGCATCATATGTGACAGGCGGAGTGTGCCTATGCGGCCGCGCTGCCCGAGATCCCGCCTCGCAGTGCCTTCTGATCTAATCACACTGCGGGCCAGGGATTCATGGGCATGCGCAGTGCATATCTTAGCTCCAATTAGGCCTCAGCCTGTACTATGCTTTTCCTGGATTCCCTGGGCTCCAACACCGCCAGTTGCTGCTCAGAAGTGTCTTTGTCACGGGTAGTCCCTCCTGCCCATCCTGGTTTCAGTACCATCAGCTGGTTCCAGGCGGAGCCTTTGGATTAGGTGCCTCCTTCTGGGTATCCGAGTTCCACAGTGTGATCCAGAACACTGCCCCCAAATATGCAAATGCATTTAGAGGAGCTGCGAAGACACCATCACGTGTTTCCTTTATTGGGTGTTTTCCTTTATTGGATGCTGCCCTTTCCTTGGTTGTTCCTTCCCGGGAAAAGGCCTTGCTATTCACTGCCTGCGTTGAGAAACACGTGATGTTGTCTCCGCAGCTCCTCTACATGCATTTGCATATTTGGGGGCAGTGTTCTGGATCACTGCGTTGAGAAACACGTGATGGTGTCTCCGCAGTGTTGGATGTTTTGGTCTCCACAAGGTCAATCATCCGTGCCTTTATAGATTTTCTACTAGGCACTGCTTCTGATAGCCAGTTTCCTACTCCACACTGATGAGGGGCAAAAACCCCGAAACAGCTGTCTGTGGATAGATACCATACTTGGCATAGGTGGTTTTCCTGTATTGGATCCTGCCCTTTATTGGATGCTGCCCTTCCCTTGGTTGCTGCCCTTCCCTTGGTTGTTCCTTCTCGGGGAAAGGCCTGGCTATTCTCTGCCTGCGTTGAGAAACACGTGATGGTGTCTCTGCAGCTCCTCTACATGCATTTGCATATTTGGGGGCAGTGTTCTGGATCACTGCGTTGAGAAACACGTGATGGTGTCTCCGCAGTGTTGGATGTTTTGGTCTCCACGAGGTCAATCATCCGTGCCTTTATAGACTTTCTACTAGGCACTGCTCCTGATAGCCAGTTTCCTACTCCACACTGATGAGGGGCAAAAACCCCGAAACAGCTGTCTGTGGATGGATACCTTGCTTGGCATAGGTGGTTTTCCTTTATTGGATGTTTTCCTTTATTGGATGCTGCCCTTCCCTTGGTTGTTCCTTCCCGGGGAAAGGCCTATTCACTGCCTGCATTGAGAAACACGTGATGGTGTCTCCGCAGCTCCTCTACATACCTTTATGAAAGGTCATCTTGTCTGACCCGTCCACTACCCCCCATCCAAACATCCACACCGTTCAGTGATTGCCATTATCATTATCCAAATCCTAAGGAGAATTCCTTTATAAAAAGCAGCTAAAATTAGGCTGCTCATTAAGTCCTAGGGGCTGTTGGGTATCCAGCCGGTGAATCCAGCGGCATTCCCTTTGTGGTATTATTTTATCGTGTTTTCCACCTCTCATTGGTGCTTTAACTTGATCAATGCCCATGAATTTAATGACTCCACAGTTACCACCATGAAAACTGTTTATGTGTTTTGCTAGTGGTGTGTCTCTGTCATTACGTATGTCCCCTAGGTGTTCTCCCACCCTATGCTTAAACTCTCTAACTGTCTTTCCCACATATGATTTACCACAGATACATGAAGCCTTATAGATCACTCCTGTCGTTTTGCAGTTAATAAACTGCCTGATTGTAAATTCCTCCTGAGTGGTGTCGTTCACAAATTCTTTCCCTGTTTGTATGAAGTCACAAGCAACGCATAACCCACATTTATAGCATCCCTTCGGTTTTTCTGGCAGCCAGGTCCCCCTTCCCTCAGATTTAATTAAATGACTTTGTACCAGTCTATCCTTAAGGGATCTGCCTTTTTTATATGTGATTTGAGGTGTCGCCACAATGACTTTAGCCAATTCCTGGTCCATTTGGAGAACATTCCAATGTTTCTTTAGAACATCCTGTACTGCTGATGCCCCATTATCAAACGTAGTAATTAAACGAATGATACCTTGGTTCTCATCACTTTTTATTTTAGGTTTCAATAAGCCCTCTCTAGATCGTGTTTGTGCGTATTGGAATGATTCCCTTAGGACCCTATCCGGATAGCCTCTCCTCTGGAATCTCTCTCTTAAGTCATTTGCCCAGTATTTGTATTCTTTATTCTCTGAGCAGTTACATTTTAGTCTTAGATATTGTCCCTTTGGTATTCCTTTTTTCTGTGTGATTGGGTGATGACTAATCCATCTTAACAGGGAATTTGTTGATGTGGGCTTACGAAAGATAGAAGTTGTTAATATACCTTTATCCATTGCTTTACTAATGCAGATATCTAGAAACGGCAACCTCTGCATCTCGATCACAGAGGTAAACCAAAGACCAATTTCATTGACATTCAGATCTGCTACAAAAGTTTCAAACATATCCTTCATACCCCTCCACAAGATGAAAACGTCATCAATGAATCTTACCCAAAGGTCCACAAAACTAGTACACCTGCTCATTACCTCTGAGAAGACTATGGTGTCCTCCCACCAGCCCAGGAACAAATGTTCTGAGCTGTAGAATCAGCTAAGGAGGATATCCATTATTAAAACATAATTTTTAATAATATAAGATTAAAATAAATCATACACCCAACAACAGACACAAACAAAAACAAAGTGCTCAAGTGAACCAGTGCTCAAAAATAAAAATTGGATTGGTCTCACCAATGAGGACGGACATATAGTGGTATACTTCCTAGTCTCTCCAACTGAAGGAACATGGTCCGGGGCTGTAGAAAAGGGGTAGGGTTCAATATTGCTGTCTACCCTGTATATCCCTCTGTAACTCCTGTCCTTACAAGGACAGGCCCCAAGTGGACCCTACTATGGACAACCACCACAACAGGACTGTAGATGAAACAAGGTTCCTTTTTCTCCTTACGCGTTTCAACTCCAGGCCTGGAGAATCATTAGGGGAGTTTGAATAGAAATACGTGCCAATGGGCACATATAGTCCAAACAGAAGTCCGTATATGTCATGGGTCCCGCAGTGGCTGGGTGCCCCAGAGCTAAGATGACTGTCTGTGTCCGCAGTCTTAAATGAGTCCTCTCCATCATCTCAAGAGAATCTCTTTTTAAGCAAAAAAGCCCACCTCTAATGGATGACGGAAGTAAGATTGTAACCAATAGGGTACAGAGTGGCCCCCCTGTGCACCGCAAGCATTAGAGAAAGGTGGGAGTGTATACTCACAGCACGTGTAGCCGCTGGTATGCCAGCCCGGTAGTTGCACCTCTGTGCATGGGGCGCACGTGTACCGGACGTTCTGATGCCATATTGAACATGTCACATCCTGGCCAATACCTGACTATGACCCCGGCCTTTGTGCTCCAAAAGATGGAACGCATAATGGCCGGATGTAGTAACGCCATATTACAGGTGGAAGTGTATGCTCACAGCGCGTATAGCTGCTGGTGTGCCAGCCCGGTAGTTGCGCCTCTGTGCGTGGGTGCATGTATACCGGAAGTTCTAACGCCATATTGAATACGTCACACAAGGACAATACCTGCCTATTACCCCGGCCTATGCACTCCAAAAAGTGGAACGCATAATGGCGGGATGTAGCGATGCCATGCTATGAGTCACTTCGCAGGTAACGCCGGTCCCCAGTGTTCACGATAATTTGACTGGAACATTGGATTGCCGAAGCCAAATATATCGAACCATCGGCGCAGCCATAGAACTTATTGAAACAGAATCCCCAGTATGTTGCATTCGCTGAGCGAGCAACAACAGGGAGGGGGTCATCTCGGGCAAGATACCATATTTATCAGGGCCCAAATGAATAATACATTCAATGTTGGGTCAGATATCAGATGCTGTGCAGCGCTCGCGGAAAAGTCCACGGGCATAGTAAAGCATGAATGTGTGCCCCATTCTGGAATTGTCCGCTAACAGAGATATTGAGATGTTTGTTATCAGTTGGTGGTGAGACCACACCAGATATATAAAAGTCGAGAAGTTTGTTGTGTGTTATCATTAAATAATTATTTTCCAGTCTTAATAGATTTGCATGCCACACAGGTCCCACATTTGCAGCAACCTGCTGGTCTCTTAGGCAGCCATGTCTCCTTGGGTGTAGTAAAATGACTGTACAAGTCTGTCCCCCAACGTCCTACCCCTACGATATGTAACATTTGTTTCTTTACCAAGAATGTCTTCAAGGTCCCCATCCATCCCCAAAAATCACCCAATGTTCTCTCAAAATCTTCCTAACAGATGCTGCCCCATTGTCAAAGATGCACATCAATCTGGTTTCCTTGGACGTTTCCTCCTCCCTGTTCTGGGGCGTGAGGAGGGTCCCCCTGTTTAGTCCATTAGCATGTCTGAAGGCCTCCCTCAAAATCCGATCCGGATACCCCCTAGGTAGGAACCTCTGCCTGAGATCATCCGCCTTTATTTTGAAATCCCTCTGATTGGAACAGTTTTGTCGTAATCTCAAGTATTGACCTTTTGGAATACCCTTTCTAAGGGAATAGGGATGATGGCTGTCCCATCTCAATAAAGAGTTGGTTGCGGTAGGTTTTCTATAGACTGTGGTTTCTAGACAGTCCCCCCTCTCTGACTTTGTGATGAGGATATCAAGGAAGGGTAACTTATCCTCTTGTATCTCAGATGTAAATCTTAAACCAATATCGTTCTTGTTTAGAGACGCAATTAAATCACAGAAGGCCTCTCTTGTACCCCTCCAAAGTATAAAGATGTCATCAATATATCTGACCCATAGGTCAACAAGGGCCAGTCAATCCTCATAGGTCTCCGAGAAGGCAATGCTTTCCTCCCACCAGCTGATGGACTCCCCATGGCGGTGCCCCTGAGTTGGTGGAGGATTTTGCCATCAAAGCAAAAATAATTATTGTTCAACACAAAATCAAGAAGGGTAACAACCAACTCATTATGAGCCCTATACTCACATGTGTTGAGGAAATGTTGCACCCCCAGAAATCCACAGTCATGTGGAATCGAGGAGTACAGGGCCTCCACATCAATACTGGCTAGGAGGGTGCCAGGTTCAAGGAAGATTCCTTCCTGTCTACGGAGTTGATCCATCGTATCCCTTACATAGGAGGGAAGTGAGGTAACAAACAGCCTCAGAATTCTGTCAATGTAAATGCCCACATTTTTCCCAACACTACCTATACCCGACACAATAGGTCTACCTTTCAACGGGACTAGGCCCTCATGGACTTTTGGGAGGGCATAGAAGGTGGGCATGTTTGGATGAAGGGGTAGAAGAAATGAATACTCGTTCCTCAATGATTAGATTATCAGTTTTGGCTTTAGACAAAATAGTCGTTAGATCCGACAGACATTTACTGTAGTGGTTGGATTTTGTGTCACCAGAGAGTATGTGGTGTGATCATTTAGTAGTGATAGGCACATGTCCTCATATTTGTCAACCTCTTTCACCACCACATTCCCTCCTTTGTCGGATGGTTTAAAAATCAAGGACTTACCCATTTCCAATCCCCAAAGGGCAGCCATCTGCTCCCTACTGAGGTTATGTCTGGATTGATTCCGGGCAAATTCTTTAATATCATTACTAGTACTGAGATTCAAGAAGACATCAATGGCGGACAGGTCCCCACCAACCGGTGCCATTTTCTTACTAGGATTTTTTAGTTGGGTAAAGGGGCCATATCCACTATTTGTCACAGGAATAGTTTCTAAACCTGGTAGTAATTGTACGTACCGTAACATGTCAGAAGGGATATATTATTCACAACATGTTTTTCTTTCCTTCTGTTTAAAGAACTTGTGCCATTTCAGTTTTCTGACAAACAAATGCAAGTCCTTAATAATATCAAAGAGAACAAAATCAGAACTAGGTACACATGATAGTCCCTTAGATAGGACTGACATTTCGGCAGTGGTAAGTTGTCTATCCAATAAATTTAGAACCTGTGACTCTCCTTCCTGTTGAAAGGGTTGCGACTTCGAAGTTGGTACGGCAGATCTAAAAAAACAGTTCTAGGGATTGAGGACTGACATCTATCCCCTCTGCGATATCCGCTCCCCCTCCCCCTTTGTCAGCCTCTTGAGGTGGATCCTCTGGCCTCCGTGTCTGAGAGGTCCGTCTCTGTAGAGGATAGGTCTGTCTCTCTCTCTCCACTATCTGGTCTGTCCACCACCACTTGATAGATTTTATTATATTTGAAATCTTGCAGATCCTTGAGGTATTGTTTATGCTTCCTTTCCTTTAAATTATACTGAAATTTTTCAAAAGAATTCTGTAGTTGACTCTCCTTAACAGTAAAGTCACTTTCTAATTTGAATTTTTTAGTGATTTCGATTTGTTCCTTTAGTTTATTGTTCAACCTCTCCAGGTTGTTTTTTTCCTCATTAACCAGAATCTGCATAAACCTCAGAGAGCTGTAAGTCGCCTCTTTCTCCCAGAGGCTCATAAGTTTGTGGGGGTCCTACACCATGCTGCAGGAATAAGGGAGATGCCTAACCCTCTAGGGAAAATCCCATTTTTTTTTATAGTTCTCCAAACTCTGCAGTTCCCACCAAGATACTATCTGTTCCTTATATACCCTGTTCAGATCTTTAAATGCTGAAGTATAGGTGGGTGTATATTTCTTTAGTGAAAATGTCTTTTCTGAAAAGATGTCTTTGGCTTCAGTAAGCCATAGTTCCGTATCAGAGCCTGTCACCAAGAAACCAGCCATATGGACAATGGGGCAGCGTCTGTTAGGAAGATTTTGAGAGAACATTGGGGGATTTTGGGGATGGATGGGGACCTTGAAGACATTCTTGGTAAAGAACCAAATGTTACATATCGTAGGGGTAGGACGTTGGGGGACAGACTTGTACAGTTCCTTTTTGGATGCTGCCCTTCCCGTGGTTGTTACTTCCCGGTGAAAGACCTGGCTATTTATTGCTTGCATTGAGAAACACGTGATGGTGTCTCTGTGGCTTTTCTACATGCATTTGCATATTTCCCATAAGAGATGGAAGCAGTGTTCTGGATCACTGTGTTGAGAAACACGTGATGGTGTCTCCGCGGTGTTGGATGTTTTGATCTCCCCGATGTCATTCATCCTTATGTTTATAGTCCTTTTACTAGGCACTGCTCCTAATAGCCAGTTTCCTACTCCGCTCTGATGAGGGGTAAATACCCCGAAACAGCTGTCTGTGGATGGATACCATGTGATGGATACCATGTTTCGGCATAGGTGGTTTTCCTTTTTGGATGCTGCCCTTCCCGTGGTTGTTACTTCCCGGTGAAAGACCTGGCTATTTATTGCTTGCGATGAGAAACACGTGATGGTCTCTCCGTGGCTTTTCTACATGCATTGGCATATTTCCCATAAGGGATGGGGGCAGTGTTCTCGATCACTGCATTAAGAAACATGTGATGGTGTCTCCGTGGTGTTGGATGTTTTGATCTCCCCGAGGTCATTCATCCTTATGTTTATTATCCCCTATATACAGACATCCCTCTATATACAGACACAACTCATATATAGAGACATCCCCCTACGTACAGACATCCTTTCATACACAGACTTCCCCCTATATACAGACACCACTCCAATATACAGACATCCCCCTATATACAGACATCCCCCTAGATACAGACATCCCCCTTTATACAGACATTACTCCTATATACAGACATCCCCCTATATAAAGACATCCCCCTATATACAGACATCGCCCTCTATACAGACACCACTCTTATATGCAGAAATCTCTCCTATATACAGACATCCCCCTATATACAGACATCCCCCTAAATACAGACATCCCCCTATACACAGACATCCCCCTATATACAGACATCCCCCTATATACAGACACCACTCCTATATACAGACACCACTCCTATATACAGACATCCCCCTATATACAGACACAGTACATTTGCATAGCTGTCATCTTTGTAAGGTCAGTGCACCTGCGCTGTGGCTTCAATTCATGTCAGTTGGGGGTCATAGAAAGGTCGCCATTAGTTCCTATGGGAATTTTTTTTCTTAAAATGCAATTTTTCTAAAAACTACAAATTGGATCAACTCCAAAAATACATAGCACACCTGTCCCCACTGAGGGCTTCGAAACGCCGCCTGAACGGGGTCTCTGCGCCTAGCAGTTCGGGCCGCACTAATTGAGGAATATGCAAAGAAGAAGTAGAATAAAATATAAGAACTCGGATTACAATATGTTGCTTGAACCTAGAGGGTTCAAGCACCATAATAATAATAATAATAATTTTATTTCCATAGTGCCAACATATTCCGCACCACTTTGCATTTTAGAGGGGACTTGTACAGACAATAGACATTACAGCATAAAAATAAACACAAAGATCAAAACAGATACCAAGAGGAATGAGGGCTCTGCTCACAAGATTACAATCTATGAGGAAAAATGGCAGACACAAAAGGTGCTTTTACCATGGTTGCTGTTACTAGCCCTACACTGCCAGACATCTATTAGTCTTCCCTGTCCTATTTCGCTACAGTGTATTGTCTGTATCTGCCACCTCACTGTCACACCAGCCAAACAGTGCCTGGCCACCTGCACGCTGTGTTTCATAATGCTAGATTGCAAAATTGTTGGCCCTAAACTGACAGACATCTCCTTTTAATGCCCCATTCAAATTCTTTATCATGTGGTTTCTGCCGCTCCCACTGTATTTAATAAAGACAGACTATACTGATAATGCAAATCTTAGTTTCATGAGGGTACACAAATATCAAATAGCTGACAAAATAGGGCTAATTTTTGAAAGGCTTGATGATATCAAGCCATGTCTTTTTCCCCTTGAAATGAGCTTGTTACTAGGGTTGAGCGAAACGGGTCGAACATTTTCAAAAGTCGCCGACTTTTGGCTAAGTCGGGGTTTCATGAAACCCGATCCGACCCCTGTGCGGGGTCGGCCATGCGGTACGCGACTTTCGCGCCAAAGTCGCGTTTCAATGACGCGAAAAGCGCCATTTCTCAGCCAATGAAGGTAAACGCAGAGTGTGGGCAGCGTGATGACATAGGTCCTGGTCCCCACCATCTTAGAGAAGGGCATTGCAGTGATTGGCTTGCTGTCTGCAACGTCACAGGGGCTATAAAGAGGCGTTCCCGCCGACCGCCATCTTACTGCTGCTGATCTGAGCTTAGGGAGAGGTTGCTGCCGCTTTGTCAGAAGCAGGGATAGCGTTAGGCAGGGTCCATTAACCACAAAACCGCTTGTGCTGCAGCGATTTGCACTGTCCAACACCACCCTCGGTGTGCAGGGACAGTGGAAGTTTTTTTGTTTTTTTTTTCCCCTCAGCGCTGTAGCTCATTGAGCTGCCCTAGAAGGCTCCCTGATAGCTGCATTGCTGTGTGTACGCCGCTGTGCAAACCAACTGCTTTTTTCAAAGCACAAATCCTCTTGTTCCTTCCTTTCTGCACAGCTATCTTTTTTGTTTGTCCACACTTTTTATTTCATTTGTGCATCAGTCCACTCCTTATTGCTGCCTGCCATACCTGGCTGAGATTACTGCAGGCAGGGAGATAGTAGCTGCCTGCCATACCTGGCTGAGATTACTGCAGGCAGGGAGATAGTAATTGTAGGACATTCCCTGTTTTTTTTTTTTTTTTTTTTTTGGTGGGAGATTAAGATTGGCAATTTGGCATTTCTGCTAGAGTGCCATCCCTGTGTGTGCCATCTCTCTCACATAGTGGGCCATAGAAAGCCTTTTCATTTTTCTGTATTTTTTTTTGTGGGGTGTATAAATTCTCCCTGATAAAAATACAGTGGGAGATTAATATTGGCCTTTGGGCTTGTGTGCCAGTCCTGAGTGTGCCATCTCTCTCACAAATAGTGGGCCATAGAAAGCCTATTTTATTTTTTTTTGGGTTTTATAAATTCTCCCTGAAAAAAAGGGAGATTAATATTGGCCTCTGGGCTTCTGTGCCAGTCCTGAGCGTGCCATCTGTGCCAGTCCTGAGCGTCCCATCTCTCTCACAAATAGTGGGCCATAGAAAGCCTATTTAATTTTTTTTTTGGTTTTATAAATTTTCCCTGAAAAAAGGGAGATTAATATTGGCCTCTGGGCTTGTGTGCCAGTTGTGAGCGTGCCATCTGTGCCAGTCCTGAGCGTGCCATCTCTCTCACAAATAGTGGGCCATAGAAAGCCTATTTAATTTTTTTTTTGGTTTTATAAATTTTCCCTGAAAAAAGGGAGATTAATATTGGCCTCTGGGCTTGTGTGCCAGTTGTGAGCGTGCCATCTGTGCCAGTCCTGAGCGTGCCATCTCTCTCACAAATAGTGGGCCATAGAAAGCCTATTTAAATATTTTTTTGGTTTTATAAATTCTCCCAGAAAAAAAGGGAGATTAATATTGGCCTCTGGGCTTCTGTGCCAGTCCTGAGCGTGCCATCTGTGCCAGTCCTGAGCGTCCCATCTCTCTCACAAATAGTGGGCCATAGAAAGCCTATTTAATTTTTTTTTTGGTTTTATAAATTTTCCCTGAAAAAAGGGAGATTAATATTGGCCTCTGGGCTTGTGTGCCAGTTGTGAGCGTGCCATCTGTGCCAGTCCTGAGCGTGCCATCTCTCTCACAAATAGTGGGCCATAGAAAGCCTATTTAAATTTTTTTTTTGTTTTATAAATTTTCCCTGAAAAAAGGGAGATTAATATTGGCCTCTGGGCTTGTGTGCCAGTTGTGAGCGTGCCATCTGTGCCAGTCCTGAGCGTGCCATCTCTCTCACAAATAGTGGGCCATAGAAAGCCTATTTAAATATTTTTTTGGTTTTATAAATTCTCCCAGAAAAAAAGGGAGATTAATATTGGCCTCTGGGCTTCTGTGCCAGTCCTGAGCGTGCCATCTGTGCCAGTCCTGAGCGTCCCATCTCTCTCACAAATAGTGGGCCATAGAAAGCCTATTTAATTTTTTTTTTGGTTTTATAAATTTTCCCTGAAAAAAGGGAGATTAATATTGGCCTCTGGGCTTGTGTGCCAGTTGTGAGCGTGCCATCTGTGCCAGTCCTGAGCGTGCCATCTCTCTCACAAATAGTGGGCCATAGAAAGCCTATTTAATTTTTTTTTTGGTTTTATAAATTTTCCCTGAAAAAAGGGAGATTAATATTGGCCTCTGGGCTTGTGTGCCAGTTGTGAGCGTGCCATCTGTGCCAGTCCTGAGCGTGCCATCTCTCTCACAAATAGTGGGCCATAGAAAGCCTATTTAAATATTTTTTTGGTTTTATAAATTCTCCCAGAAAAAAAGGGAGATTAATATTGGCCTCTGGGCTTCTGTGCCAGTCCTGAGTGTGCCATCTGTGCCAGTCCTGAGCGTCCCATCTCTCTCACAAATAGTGGGCCATAGAAAGCCTATTTTTTTTTTGGGGGGGGTTTTAGAAATTCTCCCTGGAAAAAAAAAGGGAGATTAATATTGCCCTTTGGGCTTGTGTGCCAGTACTAAGCGTTCCATCTCTCTCTCTCTCTCTTAGTCAGTGGGCCATAGAACGCCTATTTTTGGTTTTATTTGTTTTCTAAATTCTCCCTGAAAAAATCATTTCATTTTATTTGGTTTCTAAATTCTTCCTGATAAAATCATATTTTTTTTATTATTTTTTTTTCTAAAGTCTCCCTGAAAAAAAAAAAAAAAAAAAAAAAACAGTGGGAGATTAATATTGGCCTTTCTGCTTGTGTGCCAGTCTTGACTCCTGGGTGTGCCATCTCTCTCTCTCTCTCTCTCTCTCTCTCTCCAATTGTGGTCCATAGAAAGCCTATATTTTTTTTCCTTGATTTGGGTTCCAAAATCTACCAGAGAAAATAACTCCATCAATCATTGGTAGAAAAATATTGGCCTCTGGGCTTGTGTGCCACTCCTGATTCCTGTGTGCGTCATCTCTCACTCAGTGGCCCATAGAAAGCATATAGTTTGTTACATTTGTTTTCTAAATTCTCCCTGCAAAAATCAATTTTTTTTTTTTGGGGGGGTTTCTAAAGTGTTCCTGAAAAAAATAAAAATAAAAAACAAATAATAGTGTGACATTAATATTAACATTTGTGCTTCAGTGACAGTCCTGCGTGTGGGGCATCTCTCTAATTTGCAGCCACCAAAAAAAGAGTGTGTAACATTGTGCCTGATTTTCGCGGTGGTCTCACCAACCTGTAAAGGGGTAGCTAAATCATACTGAAGTTATAGCTCACCGTGTAAGTTGTGTGACTGCAACAAATAACGTTAGTTTGGTTACGTTTTTAAAACAATGAGGAAGTCTAGTGGAAGAGGTCGTGGCCGGGGGCGTTCATTGTCAGCTGGTAATGAGGGTAGTGGTAGTGGTGGAGCATCAGGTGGTCGTGGGGAAAAAAATATTGCACCTAAGTCTGGAGCTGTGGAGCCAGGTTCGTCGTCCGGCTACACAAAGCCTCGAACGCTCCCTTTTCTGGGATTAGGAAAACCGCTTTTAAAGCCGGAGCAGCAAGAGCAAGTTTTGGCTTATCTTGCTGACTCAGCCTCTAGCTCTTTTGCCTCCTCTCGTGAAACTGGTAAAAGTAAAAGCAGCGCGTCGTTAGTGGATGTTCACGGTCAGGGACAAGTCACTTCCTTGTCCTCTTCAGCAAAAACAACAACAGAGAAGAATGCAGCAGGCGACACAACGGGTTACTCCATGGAGCTCTTTACACATACCGTCCCTGGCTTAGAAAGTGAAGCAGTTAACAGTCCATGCCCATTACAAATTGAATCTGACATGGAGTGCACTGACGCACAGCCACAGCCAGACTACTATGCTGGTCCTTTGACTCAGACCACAACATTGCCCTCGCAGGGTGCTGATCAAGAATCAGACCCTGATGAGACTATGTTGCCCCATCACGAACGCTATACCACCGAACGACACGGTGACACAGACGAAGTTGCGCAGGAGGTACAAGAAGAGTTATTAGATGACCCAGTTCTTGACCCCGATTGGCAGCCATTGGGGGAACAGGGTGCAGGCGGCAGCAGTTCTGAAGCAGAGGAGGAGGAGGGGCCGCAGCAGGCATCAACATCGCCACAGGTTCCATCTGCCGGGCCCGTATCTTGCCCAAAACGCGTGGCAAAGCCAAAACCTGGTGGAGGACAGCGTGGCCATCCGGTTAAAGCTCAGTCTGCAATGCCTGAAAAGGTATCCGATGCTAGAAAGAGTGCAGTCTGGCATTTTTTTAAACAACATCCAATTGATCAGCGCAAAGTCATCTGTCAAAAATGTTCTACTTCCTTAAGCAGAGGTCAGAATCTGAAAAGTCTCAATACTAGTTGCATGCATAGACATTTAACCACCATGCATTTGAAAGCTTGGACTAACTACCAAACGTCCCTTAAGGTTGTTGCACCCTCGGCCAATGAAGCTAGTCATCAACGCAACATCCCTTCCGGCAGTGTAGGACCACCATTTAGCGCACCACCTGCTGTATCTGTGCAGGTATCTTTGCCAGGCCAAAGCAGTCAGGGTCAGGGAATCACCAGTTTCGTAGTAGGAAACACTGCATCTAGGGCACCGGCGGCAACAATACCATCTCCCACCGTCTCTCAGTCTGCCATGTCCACCGGCACCCCCGCTAGTTCCACGATCTCCATCTCTCCAGTCCAGCTCACCCTACATGAGACTATGGTTAGAAAAAGGAAGTACTTAGCCTCGCATCCGCGTACACAGGGTTTGAACGCCCACATAGCTAGACTAATCTCGTTAGAGATGATGCCCTACCGGTTAGTTGAAAGCGAAGCTTTCAAAGACCTGATGGACTACGCTGTACCACGCTACGAGCTACCCAGTCGACACTTTTTTTCCAGAAAAGCCATCCCAGCCCTCCACCAGCATGTTAAAGAGCGCATCGTCCATGCACTCAGGCAATCTGTGAGCACAAAGGTGCACCTGACAACAGATGCATGGACCAGTAGGCATGGCCAGGGACGTTACGTGTCCATCACGGCACACTGGGTAAATGTGGTGGATTCAGGGTCCACAGGGGACAGCAAGTTTGGGACAGTTCTGCCTAGCCCACGGTCTAGTAAACAGTTGTCTGTAGCCGTTCGCACCCCCTCCTCCTCCACCTCCTCCTCGTCCTCCTTCAGAAGCAAGAGCTCGTCCACAGACCGCAGTCGCACAAACACTCCATCCGCACCTGCCACTGTTGCACACCAGGTCTCCCATTATGGGGCAGCTACTGGCATACGTCAGCAGGCTGTATTGGCTATGAAGTGTTTGGGCGACAATAGACACACCGCGGAAGTTCTGTCCGAGTTCTTGCAGCAAGAAACGCAGTCGTGGCTGGGCACTGTAGATCTTGAGGCAGGCAAGGTAGTGAGTGATAACGGAAGGAATTTCATGGCTGCCATCTCCCTTTCCCAACTGAAACACATTCCTTGCCTGGCTCACACCTTAAACCTGGTGGTGCAGTGCTTCCTGAAAAGTTATCCGGGGTTATCCGACCTGCTCCTCAAAGTGCGTGGACTTTGCGCACATATCCGCCGTTCGCCTGTACACTCCAGCCGTATGCAGACCTATCAGCGTTCTTTGAACCTTCCCCAGCATCGCCTAATCATAGACGTTGCAACAAGGTGGAACTCAACACTGCACATGCTTCAGAGACTGTGCGAACAGAGGCGGGCTGTTATGTTTTTGTGGGAGGATACACATACACGGGCAGGCAGTAGGATGGCAGACATGGAGTTGTCAGGTGTGCAGTGGTCGAAGATTCAAGACATGTGTCAAGTCCTTCAGTGTTTTGAGGAATGCACACGGCTGGTTAGTGCAGACAACGCCATAATAAGCATGAGCATCCCCCTAATGCGTCTGCTGATGCAAAGTTTGACGCACATAAAGGATCAGGCGTCTGCACCAGAGGAAGAGGAAAGCCTTGATGACAGTCAGCGATTGTCTGGTCAGGGCAGTGTACATGACGAGGTACCGGGCGAAGAGGAGGTGGAGGATGAGGAGGATGATGGGGATGAGTATATTTTTAATGAGGAAGCTTTCCCGGGGGCACGGGAAATTGGTGGCGTGGCAAGGCCGGGTTCTGGTTTTTTGAGGGACACAAGTGACGTAGATTTGCCTGCAACTGCCCCTCAACCAAGCACAACCGCAGATTTGACAATGGGAACTTTGGCCCACATGGCGGATTATGCCTTGCGTATCCTCAAAAGGGACACACGCATTACAAAAATGATGAACGATGATGATTACTGGTTGGCCTGCCTCCTTGATCCTCGCTATAAAGGCAAATTGCAAAATATTATGCCACATGAGAACTTGGAACTAATATTAGCAACAAAACAATCAACTCTTGTTGACCGTTTGCTTCTGGCATTCCCTGCACACAGCGCCCGTGATCGTTCTCACACGAGCTCCAGGGGCCAGCAGACCAGAGGTGTTAGAGGGGCAGAAATCAGAAGTGGCGTTGGCCAGAGGGGTTTTCTGACCAGGTTGTGGAGTGATTTTTCTATGACCGCAGACAGGACAGGTACTGCAGCATCAATTCAAAGTGACAGGAGACAACATTTGTCCAGTATGGTTACAAACTATTTTTCATCCCTTATCGACGTTCTCCCTCAACCGTCATTCCCATTTGATTACTGGGCATCCAAATTAGACACCTGGCCAGAATTGGCAGAATATGCATTGCAGGAGCTTGCTTGCCCGGCAGCTAGTGTCCTATCAGAAAGAGTATTCAGTGCTGCAGGTTCAATACTAACAGAAAAAAGGACTCGTCTGGCTACCCAAAATGTAGATGATCTAACCTTCATTAAAATGAACCACAACTGGATTTCAAAATCTTTTGCCCCACCCTGCCCGGCTGACACCTAGCTTTCCTATGAAAAGGTCTTGCCTGTGGACTATTCTGAATGACTTTTCCAATCTCGTAATTTTCTTCACCTGATTGTCCAGCATACGACATGTTTCCACCTCACGAAATGGCCAAACTCCCCACACGGGGTCGTGCTATCGCCACTTTGCGCTTGGACCCTTGAGAGTGCTGTTTGTCTGAAGAGGTGGGTGTGGCCGCTTTTGGTCGACGGCACTGCCACTGGGTCCCTCATAGTACAATAAAGTGTCTCTGGCGGTGGTGGTGCGCACCCAACGTCAGACTCACCGTTGTAATATGAGGGGCCCTGTGCCTGTACCGCCGGCCACAAGCCAGTTCCCCCCCCCCAGCTCAAACAGTGCTCTACCACTAGCAAAATTATCTCTCACAGCTTCACCAATGTGTAGTCTAGGCGCTGACATCCTTCAATGCCTGGCACTGACAATACCATTGTTTTGACATTTTTGTTATGTTAGGCCTTCGAAGCCTGTCTGCGGTCACTCCTTCCACTAGACTTCCACTGACCATACACTGCTGCCCATGTACCCCTGGAACCAATTTAAAGTGCCTACAGCCAGCCCAATTTTGTTATGTTAGGCCTTCGAAGACTGTCTGCCGTCACTCCTTCCACTAGACTTCCACTGACCATACACTGCTGCCCATGTACCCCTGGAACCAATTTAAAGTGCCTACAGCCAGCCCAATTTTGTTATGTTAGGCCTTGGAAGCCTGTCTGCGGTCACTCCTTCCACTAGACTTCCACTGACCAGACCACTGCTGCCCATGTACCCCTGGAACCAATTTAAAGTGCCTACAGCCAGCCCAATTTTGTTATGTTAGGCCTTGGAAGCCTGTCTGCGGTCACTCCTTCCACTAGACTTCCACTGACCAGACCACTGCTGCCTGTGTACCCCTGGAACCAATTTAAAATTGCCTACAGCCATGTGTTAATATTTTAGGCCTTCGATGCCTGTCTGTGGTCACTCCTTCCACTAGGCCTCCACTGACCACACCACTGCTGCCCGTGTACCCCTGGAACCAATTTAAAATTGCCTACAGCCATGTGTGATTATTTTAGGCCTTCGATGCCTGTCTGCGGTCACTCCTTCCACTAGGCCTCCACTGACCACACCACTGCTGCCCGTGTAACCCTGGAACCAATTTAAAATTGCCTACAGCCATGTGTTATTATTTTAGGCCTTCGATGCCTGTCTGCGGTCACTCCTTCCACTAGGCCTCCACTGACCACACCACTGCTGCCCGTGTACCCCTGGAACCAATTTAAAATTGCCTACAGCCAGCCCAATTTTTTTATTTTAGGCCTTCGATGCCTGTCTGCGGTCCATTCTTTCAACTACTACTACACTGACCAGGGCACTGCTGCCCAAGTACCCCTGGAACCAATTTAAAATTGCCTACAGCCATGTGTTAATATTTTAGGCCTTCGATGCCTGTCTGTGGTCACTCCTTCCACTAGGCCTCCACTGACCACACCACTGCTGCCCGTGTACCCCTGGAACCAATTTAAAATTGCCTACAGCCATGTGTGATTATTTTAGGCCTTCGATGCCTGTCTGCGGTCACTCCTTCCACTAGGCCTCCACTGACCACACCACTGCTGCCCGTGTAACCCTGGAACCAATTTAAAATTGCCTACAGCCATGTGTTATTATTTTAGGCCTTCGATGCCTGTCTGCGGTCACTCCTTCCACTAGGCCTCCACTGACCACACCACTGCTGCCCGTGTACCCCTGGAACCAATTTAAAATTGCCTACAGCCAGCCCAATTTTTTTATTTTAGGCCTTCGATGCCTGTCTGCGGTCCATTCTTTCAACTACTACTACACTGACCAGGGCACTGCTGCCCAAGTACCCCTGGAACCAATTTAAAATTGCCTACAGCCATGTGTTAATATTTTAGGCCTTCGATGCCTGTCTGTGGTCACTCCTTCCACTAGGCCTCCACTGACCACACCACTGCTGCCCGTGTACCCCTGGAACCAATTTAAAATTGCCTACAGCCATGTGTGATTATTTTAGGCCTTCGATGCCTGTCTGCGGTCACTCCTTCCACTAGGCCTCCACTGACCACACCACTGCTGCCCGTGTAACCCTGGAACCAATTTAAAATTGCCTACAGCCATGTGTTATTATTTTAGGCCTTCGATGCCTGTCTGCGGTCACTCCTTCCACTAGGCCTCCACTGACCACACCACTGCTGCCCGTGTACCCCTGGAACCAATTTAAAATTGCCTACAGCCAGCCCAATTTTTTTATTTTAGGCCTTCGATGCCTGTCTGCGGTCCATTCTTTCAACTACTACTACACTGACCAGGGCACTGCTGCCCAAGTACCCCTGGAACCAATTTAAAATTGCCTACAGCCATGTGTTAATATTTTAGGCCTTCGATGCCTGTCTGTGGTCACTCCTTCCACTAGGCCTCCACTGACCACACCACTGCTGCCCGTGTACCCCTGGAACCAATTTAAAATTGCCTACAGCCATGTGTGATTATTTTAGGCCTTCGATGCCTGTCTGCGGTCACTCCTTCCACTAGGCCTCCACTGACCACACCACTGCTGCCCGTGTAACCCTGGAACCAATTTAAAATTGCCTACAGCCATGTGTTATTATTTTAGGCCTTCGATGCCTGTCTGCGGTCACTCCTTCCACTAGGCCTCCACTGACCACACCACTGCTGCCCGTGTACCCCTGGAACCAATTTAAAATTGCCTACAGCCAGCCCAATTTTTTTATTTTAGGCCTTCGATGCCTGTCTGCGGTCCATTCTTTCAACTACTACTACACTGACCAGGGCACTGCTGCCCAAGTACCCCTGGAACCAATTTAAAATTGCCTACAGCCATGTGTTAATATTTTAGGCCTTCGATGCCTGTCTGTGGTCACTCCTTCCACTAGGCCTCCACTGACCACACCACTGCTGCCCGTGTACCCCTGGAACCAATTTAAAATTGCCTACAGCCATGTGTGATTATTTTAGGCCTTCGATGCCTGTCTGCGGTCACTCCTTCCACTAGGCCTCCACTGACCACACCACTGCTGCCCGTGTAACCCTGGAACCAATTTAAAATTGCCTACAGCCAGCCCAATTTTTTTATTTTAGGCCTTCGATGCCTGTCTGCGGTCCATTCTTTCAACTACTACTACACTGACCAGGGCACTGCTGCCCAAGTACCCCTGGAACCAATTTAAAATTGCCTACAGCCATGTGTTAATATTTTAGGCCTTCGATGCCTGTCTGTGGTCACTCCTTCCACTAGGCCTCCACTGACCACACCACTGCTGCCCGTGTACCCCTGGAACCAATTTAAAATTGCCTACAGCCATGTGTGATTATTTTAGGCCTTCGATGCCTGTCTGCGGTCCCTCCTTCCACTAGGCCTCCACTGACCTGTCTACTGCGGCCCGTGTACCCCTTGAACCAACCTAATAAAATATTTAAAAAATTAATTTGATTATAAAAAATAAGATCGTGTTGAGATCTCAAATGCAGACATTTTAACAATCAAAACAAACACACAACAAATATCTGGAACTGTACTACAAAGGTCCAACAGCTACAATTTCTTTCTCCTGCAAGAAGTTAACTGAAAGTTTTTTGGAGTTGTTAACACAGATATGGCATCCACCGAGTGTTGTCCTGTCGCGTCTCCTTTAAATTATTTCCAATAAGATGTTAAACTATTAATTTAATAAAATCAATAATTAAAAAAATTATTGAGTAAGTCAAAAGCACATTGCAAATAAACATTAATTACAAATCAAGAAGCATGGCGCGTCCGAGGGTGAGTAGATACCGAATAAGAATATAATCACCCTCGGACGCGCAATGCTTATTTACAACAGCCTTCCTTCCTAAGAATCAGCCCTTCCGTGGTGTAGAGAGAGGTTGTTGTTACACTCCAAGGTGTTCCCCAGGTTGCCTTTCCTGAGCTTCGATCTTCCGGCTCTCGTTTAGTAGCTGTTGGAAACTACGCTGCATTAGGCCTACTAATTGTGTATGGGTGAAACAGTGGCGCATCTGCGGTCCCTCCTTCCACTAGGCCTCCACTGACCTGTCTACTGCGGCCCGTGTACCCCTTGAACCAACCTAATAAAATATTTAAAAAATTAATTTGATTATAAAAAATAAGATCGTGTTGAGATCTCAAATGCAGACATTTTAACAATCAAAACAAACACACAACAAATATCTGGAACTGTACTACAAAGGTCCAACAGCTACAATTTCTTTCTCCTGCAAGAAGTTAACTGAAAGTTTTTTGGAGTTGTTAACACAGATATGGCATCCACCGAGTGTTGTCCTGTCGCGTCTCCTTTAAATTATTTCCAATAAGATGTTAAACTATTAATTTAATAAAATCAATAATTAAAAAAATAATTGAGTAAGTCAAAAGCACATTGCAAATAAACATTAATTACAAATCAAGAAGCATGGCGCGTCCGAGGGTGAGTAGATACCGAATAAGAATATAATCACCCTCGGACGCGCAATGCTTATTTACAACAGCCTTCCTTCCTAAGAATCAGCCCTTCCGTGGTGTAGAGAGAGGTTGTTGTTACACTCCAAGGTGTTCCCCAGGTTGCCTTTCCTGAGCTTCGATCTTCCGGCTCTCGTTTAGTAGCTGTTGGAAACTACGCTGCATTAGGCCTACTAATTGTGTATGGGTGAAACAGTGGCGCATCTGCGGTCCCTCCTTCCACTAGGCCTCCACTGACCTGTCTACTGCGGCCCGTGTACCCCTTGAACCAACCTAATAAAATATTTAAAAAATTAATTTGATTATAAAAAATAAGATCGTGTTGAGATCTCAAATGCAGACATTTTAACAATCAAAACAAACACACAACAAATATCTGGAACTGTACTACAAAGGTCCAACAGCTACAATTTCTTTCTCCTGCAAGAAGTTAACTGAAAGTTTTTTGGAGTTGTTAACACAGATATGGCATCCACCGAGTGTTGTCCTGTCGCGTCTCCTTTAAATTATTTCCAATAAGATGTTAAACTATTAATTTAATAAAATCAATAATTAAAAAAATAATTGAGTAAGTCAAAAGCACATTGCAAATAAACATTAATTACAAATCAAGAAGCATGGCGCGTCCGAGGGTGAGTAGATACCGAATAAGAATATAATCACCCTCGGACGCGCAATGCTTATTTACAACAGCCTTCCTTCCTAAGAATCAGCCCTTCCGTGGTGTAGAGAGAGGTTGTTGTTACACTCCAAGGTGTTCCCCAGGTTGCCTTTCCTGAGCTTCGATCTTCATGCTCTCGTTTAGTAGGTGTCGGAAAGTAGGCTGCATTAGGCCTAAAAAATGGGGAATGGGGTGGAGAGAGATGGTGTGTTACACTCCAAGGTGTTCTCCAGGTTTCCTCGCCATTGCTTCGATCTTCCGACTCTCGTTTAGTAGTTGTAGAAAACTACACTGCATTAGGCCTACAAAATGGGTATCGGGTGGAGAGAGATGGTGTGTTACACTCCAAGGTGTTCCCCAGGTTGCCTTTCCTGAGCTTCTATCTTCAGGCTCTCATTAAATTGTGGTTAAATGGAACAACTGCATTTGGCGTACTAGTTGGTTTGGGGCCTACTATCGGTGTCTGCCACTCCTTGCTGTTCTCCTGGTTTCCTGTCCTGAAATTCCATTTTCAGCCTCTCGTTAAGTAGTTGTTAATGTTAGACTGCATTTGGCCTACTAGTTGGGTTGGGGCCTACTATCGGTGTCTGCCACTCCTTGCTGTTCTCCTCCACTGAACAAAGCTGTGCCGCCTGTTTACTACGGTTGCCAATTTTGAACTGCATTTCGACTACTTACTGATTTGGCCCTACTCTCTGTGTCAGCCTCTCATTCCAGTTGTCCTCCACTGCAATGCCCCCTGGTTATTCCTGTGTTACCAATTTTGAACTGCATTTAGCCCACTTTATTCTTTGGGCCTATATCTGTGTTTCCACTTCATCGTGCCCATTGCCCAGCCAGTGATAGATGAGTCTGCTGGTACATTGACCCATAACGCAACATTCCCCGTGCACGCTACACAACAACATTGTGACCCTGCTGAAAGTCAGGTTGCTCTTCCCGCATACCATACCACCTTACACGGGGACAAAGAGGAAGGTGCAGATGAAAGTGCAGGTTCCTTCATCAGGTGGGGGGAGGAATACTAGTTGGCGACGTCACTGGCACAGGGCCTCTCATAGTACGCAAAAGTGTTGCTGCCGGTGGGAGGCGCCCCCGCCGTGCAAACACACCGCTGTACTTTGAGGGGCCCTGTGCCAGTGCCAATGCCAACGAGTGGGCCCCCCCTGCTTGCTCAGGATCACAGCACTTGCAAAGTTGAAATACTTACCTCTCCCTGCTCCACTGCCGTGACGTGGTCCAGATTTACTGGGCCCACTAATTACTTGAACCAGCCCTACCCCCCACAACTTTAGCCAAATGACCCCCAATTTCAAATGCCTTCCAATTATTTTAAGGTAAATTACGCTTGACAAGCTTCATTAAGAAGAATGGATGGTTTTGACATTAAAATGGGCACTCTAGGTGTTTTCCTGGCCCCCACTCACTGCCGACTATGCTGCCCCATTGACTTGCATTGGGTTTCGTGTTTCGGTCGATCCCGACTTTACGTCATAATCGGCCGATTTCACTCGACCCGACTTTGGACATAGTCGGGTTTCGCAAAACCCGGCTCGACTCTAAAAAGGTCAAGGTCGCTCAACTCTACTTGTTACAGTTCCCAAAAAAGGAATCATTTTTCAAAGGATTGATATAAAGCCTCGTACTTGTTCATACTTTTTGAGAATAGGAAAATGTTGCCAATTTAGCTAAAAAGGATATTTGTTTTCACTACTTGTTGAGCTGTTACTTCCTCCTTTTCAATAGTGTTGAGCACATCTGCTTTTGCTCCCTAAAAACACAGGTAATTTTTGGATGCTGTGTGATAAAGCTTCTGCTTTAGCAAAGATTAAATCTCTTGAAGTTTCCTAAACTAGGATAATTTTTGCACTATCCCATGTCAAAAAGCCACAATTTCTGATTGCACTGCCTGTTTTTTCACACCAGCAAGAAAGGCATCTGTCCGAGAAATCAAATTATTTTTTTTATAATGTTGATAATTTAAATAACTTGATAAAATGTAATACTGCAGTGCTTTGCTAACTAGCCTATTTAAGTCTGGTTACAATCTGATTTTACTAGGACATGGATAAGGCTGCATTTGAATTAAAGAGTTCACAAGGGGATCAGCATGGTCCTAGGAGACCTCTGACTGTTATGTGCTTATTTTCAGGTAATTAGATGTTTTGCAGTATCGAGAATAAAACTATGTTGGAAAATTTGGGGAAGTCAGCAAACTTGAGTATTAAATAGTGTTGAGCATTCCGATACCGCAAGTATCGGGTATCGTCCGATACTTGCGGTATCGGAATTCCGATACCGAGATCCGATACTTTTGTGGTATCGGGTATCGGTATCGGATCAATAGGGATGTGTAAAATAAAGAATTAAAATAAAAAATATTGATATGCTCACCTCTCCGGCGGCCCCTGGACATCACGCTGGTAACCGGCCGGCTTCTTTGTTTAAAATGAGTGCCTTCAGGACCTGCGAATGACGATGCGGCTTCTGATTGGTCGCGTGCCGCCCATGTGACCAGCACGCGACCAATCAGAAGCGCGACGTCATTCTCATTCACAAAACTCCTAATTCTAGGAATTAAGGACCTGCGAATGACGTCGCGGCTTCTGATTGGTCCGTGCCGGTCACATGGGCGGCACGCGACCAATCAGAAGCTGTGACGTCATTCGCAGGTCCTGCAGGCGCTCATTTTAAACAAAGAAGCCGGCCGGTTACCAACGTGAAGTCCAGGGGCCGCCGGAGAGGTGAGCATATCAATATTTTTTATTTTAATTCTTTATTTTACACATTCCTATGAATCCCAGGGCCTGAAGGAGAGTTTCCTCTCCTTCAGACCCTGGGAACCATGAGAATACCTTCCGATACTTGATGTCCCATTGACTTATATTGGTATTGGATATCGGTATCGGCGATATCCGATATTTTTCGGGTATCGGCCGATACTATCCGATACCGATACTTTCAAGTATCGGACGGTATCGCTCAACACTAGTATTAAATGATTCAATCATCTCTGTTTTTTGGTTTGTATTTCTTGAAGAATTCTCTAAATCACAGACAGCATAACAAGGTGCTTTACTTGAGCATATCAAGGATCAATCAATTCGCACAGAGTATTCCATTTCTGGCATCTTTCCTTTTTTTTTTTCCAGCTATCAATTTAATCTACACATGTACACTCCTCAACATTAAAATTGCAACACTAAGAAAAAAGTAATGGAATGATTGAAATGATTGAAATCACTGGATCAATAGATACAGGAAAGAAATATATCTTGGTACCGTGTTAGCCAGTGGATAGAAAAATATTTAGAATTGAGAGTCCTCAGTGGTTGATACCTTTTAATGGCTAACTGAAAAGATGGTAACAAATTGCAAGCTTTCGAGACTACACAGGTCTCTTCATCAGGCAAAGACTAAAACAAATTCTGAAGAATCACATATTTATGCACAACATAGTATAGGGAAAAAAAAAAAAAAAAAAAAAAAAAAAAAAACCATGGATAAGCCAGGTGACATGAAGCAGAATTACCATGGGTGATACATACATGCTAGCCACCTTAGGGAGAGACCCAAGTTGGGCTAAATGTAGCGGGACGAAAGAGACCGAAAAGCCCTCTACTCAAAGGAAATACATAGTGGATGCTTTCCTGAAACGGAAAGTACTTGCAAGCAGCATAATACAAAGAATAGCAGGTTTACCCAGAATCCTTTGCAGTAGGCGGAGCTATGCAAATCATCTCTTTCCACCCCTGTCTAATCCACAGCGCTTGGAACCGCCAAGCGTGCAATGCTGCGGATTAGTTTCTAAATTTACACAGCCAACCAATTCCTACCTGTGGACACGTGTTTCGGGCTTTAGGCCCTCATCAGCACAGGGCTGGAATTGGTTGGCTGTATGGAGTGGGGCTCGGTGAGCAAGCGATACATACATGCTAGCCACCTTAGGGAGAGACCCAAGTTGGGCTAAATGTAGCGGGACGAAAGAGACCGAAAAGCCCTCTACTCAAAGGAAATACATAGTGGATGCTTTCCTGAAACGGAAAGTACTTGCAAGCAGCATAATACAAAGAATAGCAGGTTTACCCAGAATCCTTTGCAGTAGGCGGAGCTATGCAAATCATCTCTTTCCACCCCTGTCTAATCCACAGCGCTTGGAACCGCCAAGCGTGCAATGCTGCGGATTAGTTTCTAAATTTACACAGCCAACCAATTCCTACCTGTGGACACGTGTTTCGGGCTTTAGGCCCTCATCAGCACAGGGCTGGAATTGGTTGGCTGTATGGAGTGGGGCTCGGTGAGCAAGCGATACATACATGCTAGCCACCTTAGGGAGAGACCCAAGTTGGGCTAAATGTAGCGGGACGAAAGAGACCGAAAAGCCCTCTACTCAAAGGAAATACATAGTGGATGCTTTCCTGAAACGGAAAGTACTTGCAAGCAGCATAATACAAAGAATAGCAGGTTTACCCAGAATCCTTTGCAGTAGGCGGAGCTATGCAAATCATCTCTTTCCACCCCTGTCTAATCCACAGCGCTTGGAACCGCCAAGCGTGCAATGCTGCGGATTAGTTTCTAAATTTACACAGCCAACCAATTCCTACCTGTGGACACGTGTTTCGGGCTTTAGGCCCTCATCAGCACAGGGCTGGAATTGGTTGGCTGTATGGAGTGGGGCTCGGTGAGCAAGCGATACATACATGCTAGCCACCTTAGGGAGAGACCCAAGTTGGGCTAAATGTAGCGGGACGAAAGAGACCGAACAGGGGTGGAAAGAGATGATTTGCATAGCTCCGCCTACTGCAAAGGATTCTGGGTAAACCTGCTATTCTTTGTATTATGCTGCTTGCAAGTACTTTCCGTTTCAGGAAAGCATCCACTATGTATTTCCTTTGAGTAGAGGGCTTTTCGGTCTCTTTCGTCCCGCTACATTTAGCCCAACTTGGGTCTCTCCCTAAGGTGGCTAGCATGTATGTATCGCTTGCTCACCGAGCCCCACTCCATACAGCCAACCAATTCCAGCCCTGTGCTGATGAGGGCCTAAAGCCCGAAACACGTGTCCACAGGTAGGAATTGGTTGGCTGTGTAAATTTAGAAACTAATCCGCAGCATTGCACGCTTGGCGGTTCCAAGCGCTGTGGATTAGACAGGGGTGGAAAGAGATGATTTGCATAGCTCCGCCTACTGCAAAGGATTCTGGGTAAACCTGCTATTCTTTGTATTATGCTGCTTGCAAGTACTTTCCGTTTCAGGAAAGCATCCACTATGTATTTCCTTTGAGTAGAGGGCTTTTCGGTCTCTTTCGTCCCGCTACATTTAGCCCAACTTGGGTCTCTCCCTAAGGTGGCTAGCATGTATGTATCGCTTGCTCACCGAGCCCCACTCCATACAGCCAACCAATTCCAGCCCTGTGCTGATGAGGGCCTAAAGCCCGAAACACGTGTCCACAGGTAGGAATTGGTTGGCTGTGTAAATTTAGAAACTAATCCGCAGCATTGCACGCTTGGCGGTTCCAAGCGCTGTGGATTAGACAGGGGTGGAAAGAGATGATTTGCATAGCTCCGCCTACTGCAAAGGATTCTGGGTAAACCTGCTATTCTTTGTATTATGCTGCTTGCAAGTACTTTCCGTTTCAGGAAAGCATCCACTATGTATTTCCTTTGAGTAGAGGGCTTTTCGGTCTCTTTCGTCCCGCTACATTTAGCCCAACTTGGGTCTCTCCCTAAGGTGGCTAGCATGTATGTATCGCTTGCTCACCGAGCCCCACTCCATACAGCCAACCAATTCCAGCCCTGTGCTGATGAGGGCCTAAAGCCCGAAACACGTGTCCACAGGTAGGAATTGGTTGGCTGTGTAAATTTAGAAACTAATCCGCAGCATTGCACGCTTGGCGGTTCCAAGCGCTGTGGATTAGACAGGGGTGGAAAGAGATGATTTGCATAGCTCCGCCTACTGCAAAGGATTCTGGGTAAACCTGCTATTCTTTGTATTATGCTGCTTGCAAGTACTTTCCGTTTCAGGAAAGCATCCACCATGGGTGATAAACAGTTACGTCCATAAATATTGGGCCAATTCTTAGATAAGGATTGTTTTATTGTCCTGTGATTAGGGTCTCTGTTTTAATGACCCTTCATGGTCTGAGGGGCAAGTTCCTTAGTTGATGTAAAAAGACATAAATCCATGTGACACATTCATTCCTGCATTAAGAGTGTCAAAGGTCGTCATCAGTTTATATTCCCAGACTCTCCTGTCTTTCTGCGATTTGAAGTTTCCTTTCAATACAAGTAATTTCATGTCCATAATGTTATGATTTGGGAGACAGAAATGTATTGCCACCGGTAGATCCATTCTTTTTTCTCTTATTGTATGGCGATGGGAGTTCATTCTTGTTCTAAGCTTCTGCCCTGTCTCCCCCACATACAGACCCCCAGTTGGACATTTAGTACATATAATTAGGTACACCACATTAGAAGTATTGAAAGGAAACTTCAAATCGCAGAAAGACAGGAGAGTCTGGGAATATAAACTGATGACGACCTTTGACACTCTTAATGCAGGAATGAATGTGTCACATGGATTTATGTCTTTTTACATCAACTAAGGAACTTGCCCCTCAGACCATGAAGGGTCATTAAAACAGAGACCCTAATCACAGGACAATAAAACAATCCTTATCTAAGAATTGGCCCAATATTTATGGACGTAACTGTTTATCACCCATGGTAATTCTGCTTCATGTCACCTGGCTTATCCATGGTTTTTTTTTTTTTTTTTTTTTTTTTTTTTTTCCCTATACTATGTTGTGCATAAATATGTGATTCTTCAGAATTTGTTTTAGTCTTTGCCTGATGAAGAGACCTGTGTAGTCTCGAAAGCTTGCAATTTGTTACCATCTTTTCAGTTAGCCATTAAAAGGTATCAACCACTGAGGACTCTGGATCAATAGACATATTCATGTAATTAAAATAATGAAAAAAGTGGAAAACATTTTCAAAACATCTCAATTTATATAGATTGGAGTATGGTTTCTAATCTTTGGCTTTCATTGCATCCAAGACAAAAGCAGAACTCATAGCTTAAGGGCTCATACTCAAATGCGAGAAACTCGGATGAGTCTTGCATGTCAAAAAAGAAAAAAAAGAGCATGAACCGCACATCCCAAAATCATACGTTGATCTAAAGCCGCTAGGCAAAAATTAATATAACTGAATATGAGGTTTTCAGTTTAACATTCTGCTCAGACTGTATGAAGCCCACTGCCACTTCACGGCAAACCTCGTAGTGGGTCCTATCGCCCTAACGGAGCGGAGCCGTGCGGCGCCCACTGCCACAGCGGCCATGCACCAGCAGGGCGGACGGCCTGTTGCCCCACAGCAACCATGCTGCGAGACTGAGCCCCCATGACTCCAGACCGCGCCGCCCCACCAGCACAAAGCCACAGCAACAATGGCCGCCACACAGCACCAACACCAAAATGAAAGGAGCACTTAAACTCACCTTCCTCCAGCTCTTCAGTGAGAGCCAAAATGGGCTAGACCCCTAACTTTGCAGTCTCCTGCTAATTAAAATCACCTGTGCCAAATGGGAGGAGTGCTGGTCCAAGAAGAAGACTAGAACATGCTTTGCAAAAAAGAAAAAAAAGAGCATGAACCGCACATCCCAAAATCATACGTTGATCTAAAGCCGCTAGGCAAAAATTAATATAACTGAATATGAGGTTTTCAGTTTAACATTCTGATCAGACTGTATGAAGCCCACTGCCACTTCACGGCAAACCTCGTAGTGGGTCCTATCGCCCTAACGGAGCGGAGCCGTGCGGCGCCCACTGCCACAGCGGCCATGCACCAGCAGGGCGGACGGCCTGTTGCCCCACAGCAACCATGCTGCGAGACTGAGCCCCCATGACTCCAGACCGCGCCGCCCCACCAGCACAAAGCCATAGCAACAATGGCCGCCACACAGCACCAACACCAAAATGAAAGGAGCACTTAAACTCACCTTCCTCCAGCTCTTCAGTGAGAGTCTTCTTCTTGCATGTCAATACCCGGCACTGCACCCGGCACCGGAATCCGAGTGTGCAGCTGCATGTCTTGCTATGGTGCAGCACGCTCTGATCAGGGTGCTGGGTGCAGTGTCGGGTATTGAGATGCGAGACTCATCCGAGTTTCTTGCATGTGAGTAGGAGCCCTAAGAGAAATGATCTCTGATACAAACCTCCATGGCTCCATTTGAACCTCTGGTCTCCATCTGGAGACCACATGGGCAATGCCATGAAAATGCCTTCATGAGTGAACGTCACACTACTTCTTCGTCCTACTTTCTAGGATTGCGTTGTGGGATAACGTACAGTAACCTTCATGGCAAGTACATTAGCAGGTCAGTGTTACATTGATTTGGTCATGTAACCAGTGTTATTTCAACTTCGAAAATACCGTAGTCATTTTTATCTCCTTTCACACAAATCTGGGACAACATTAGTCCGGAATTGCAAAGGGAGCTGCTTGCTGGTGATCTTGATGATTCAGAAAACAGGAAGGATAATGCCAGCTCATCACCTGAAATTTGTAGGAGTCCAGCATGCACGAAACCATGAGCTGACCACTCATGTGTAGCAATTGCAAAAAGAAGAAAAAATGTTCTAGAAGCTGGAACATTTATTTTTCTTCTTTTTGCGATCTTAACCCCTTCATGACCAGGGGATTTTTCGTTTTTCCGTGTTCGTTTTTCGCTCCCCTCCTTCCCAGAGCCATAACTTTTTTATTTTTCCGTCAATTTGGCCATGTGAGGGCTTATTTTTTGCGGGACGAGTTGTACTTTTGAACAACATCATTGGTTTTAGCACGTCGTGTACTAGAAAACGGGAAAAAAATTCCAAGTGCGGTGAAATTGCAAAAAAAGTGCAATCCCACATTGGTTTTTTGTTTGGCTTTTTTGCTAGGTTCACTAAATGCTAAAAATGACCTGCCATTATGATTCTCCAGGTCATTACGAGTTCATAGACACCTAACATGACTAGGTTATTTTTTATCTAAGTGGTGAAAAAAATTTCCAAACTTTGCTAAAAAAAAAAAAAAAAAAATTGCGCCATTTTCCGATACTCGTAGCGTCTCCATTTTTCGTGATCTGGGGTCGGTTGAGGGCTTATTTTTTGCGTGCCGAGATGACGTTTTTAATGATAGCATTTCGGTGCAGATACGTTCTTTTGATCGCCCGTTATTGCATTTTAATGCAATGTCGCGGCGACCAAAAAAACGTAATTCTGGCGTTTCGAGTTTTTTTCCCGCTACGCTGTTTAGCGATCAGGTTAATACTTTTTTTTATTTGATAGATCGGGCAATTCTGAGCGCGGCGATACCAAATATGCGTAGATTTGATATTTTTTTTATTGATTTATTTTGATTGGGGCGAAAGGGGGGTGATTTAAACTTTTATGTTTTTTTTATTTTTTTCACATTTTTTTAAACTTTTTTTTTTAACTTTTGCCATGCTTCAATAGCCTCCATGGGAGGCTAGAAGCAGGGACAGCACGATCGGCTCTGCTACATAGCAGCGATCTGCTGATCGCTGCTATGTAGCAGAATTGCACGTGTGCTGTGAGCGCCGACCACAGGGTGGCGCTCACAGCGACGGGCAATCAGTAACCATAGAGGTCTCAAGGACCTCTATGGCTACAATGGAGACGCATCGCCGACCCCCGGACATGTGACGGGGGTCGGCGATGACGTCATTTCCGGCCGCCCGGCCGGAAGCGGTAGTTAAATGCCGCTGTCTGCGTTTGACAGCGGCATTTAACTAGTTAATAGGTGCGGGCAGATCGCGATTCTGCCCGCGCCTATTACGGGCACATGTCAGCTGTTCAAAACAGCTGACATGTCCCGGCTTTGGTGCGGGCTCACCGCGGAGCCCTGCATCAAAGCAGGGGAGCCGGCATCGGACGGTATAGTACGTCCGATGCCGGTAAGGGGTTAATGATTGCTTGCCCAAGTGCATTCAGCATGGCAGAATATTTCTAAGATAACTATTAATAATCTTACACATAGTATGCCAATGTGTGTATGTGTATGGATTTCTGGTGTCCATATTCACTAGTAAATAAATCCACAAATTTGGAAAATTTCCATTTTTTCAATTATTTACGTATTAACTTGCCTGGTGATCCTGTGACATCCATAATTCCATGACTTTTTCTTATTGTTGTAGCAAATTTAATGTGGTGCAGTGCATTATTCAAAGAGTACGATCACTCCTATTTTATATTTTCAACACAGCAGAAGTACATTATACTGTCTGCATTAGTAATCCAATCATCAAGCTCTTTCTCTTCCTATCTCGAATGCTGAGTTGTGCACTCTAAGGTCCTCTGTCTAGGCAAGAGCTTTTATAAAGGCTCTTCAAATGCCTCCTTAGTTGCTGCATTATAATATGTGATGGGACAGTGGAAAGGCTTTATTGGGTAACCTACATGGGCTTGCCTGAGGTCATATGAGCCCTCTCTAGCTATGCAATCTTTGCCAATGTATAAAATGGTGCCACACATTTTTTGGATGATCAGCGAGAATCAAATTGCAGTTTTTTTTAATATGGGCATGAGAAATTCATGAGATTCAACTCGAAGCTAATTCACATTGAATCGGTTAGCGTATCTGTAGCAATTTCAGATCACTGCATATTGAAAAACATACTCTAGATTTATGGCAGTGCCCTCCATAAGACTCCAAATCGACAGAGGGTGGGTCAGTATTTCTTTCAGCGCTCATCAATTAAAGATTAAAATCAAGAAACTTTATTTCATGAATTTGCTACAAGGGACTTCCAATTATAACATTTGTGTTACAGATCATGTGCTAGAATCACAGTGGTAATTTAACCCTGACACAATTTTCTCGGGAGGAAAAATATAAGTTGTACCTAGTAACATAGAAAGAGATCTAATATACCATTTTGAATGAAGGATACTGTATGTCACTCGCTTGCCATTCGAAACATGTCATACAAAATTTACCTGAGGGTGAATACATTAGGGAAAAATTCTGTTTCAGTGAGCCCAAGGCTCTTATACGTGAATGCCACATTATTAACGCTAGAGTAACAGACTGAAGGTACACGGAATATTCTAAAATGAAAAAAAAAATTGCAATCTCTAAAAATATAATATTTGTCCTTGCAAAACAGAAAAAGTTCTAAAATACCAATCCCAATAACATGAGAATTATTTTTCACCAATGTAAATTGCCCTGATATTGTTAAAGCACTGCTGGAATTTAGCGGTCAGAAGAGCACGAGCAGAACACAGCAAAGTAGTAGAGAGTGTCCTCGGGAGTAGTCACTTGAAACAGTACAGTAGAAATAAATCCAGGATATAGCAAAGTGGAGAAATTAATCTAAGATATACCAAAGTACCAGGCAATGTCCTAGAGAGTAGTAGCTTGAAACAATTAAAATAAATTCTGTAAAAAAATAAGAACAGTCTCAGAAGGACAGTTCACAGAAGCTAGACACACTAGTCAAGCAGTGTCTTAGGCCAAAACAAGAAACTAGATGACATGCATAGGAATAACATCACTTAGTGAACGGTAAGTTTAAGTGCAAAGTAGGAGCCTCAAGTGATAGAGAAAGTAGAAGTGATGTAGTGAGTAGAAATGATTTAATCTTTACAAATTCAAATTTGCCACCTGTGGTGAAATTTGTTATTTTAAATTTGATTCACATCAAATAAATTCACCATGAACCACAAGTTGAATCATAAGACCTCAAAGATCATCATATTCAACCCCTTGCTTCATGCAAGATTCACTAAACCATCTCAAACATGTCTGTTCAGCCTCTGTTTGAAGACTTCAATTGAAGGAGAACTCCCACCTTTCGTGGCAGCTTCTTCTACTGATTGATCACCCTCATTGTCAAAAAGTTTTTTCTAATATCTTATCTGTATCTTCTCCCTGAGATTAATTTAATTGCTTCGTGTGCTTTCATGCTGACAGATCCTCTATATACCACACTACACAGGAGAGCTGACAGATCCTATATATACCACACCACACACGAGAGCTGACAGATCCTCTATATACTACACCACACAGGAGAGCTGGCAGATCCTCTATATACTACACCACACAGGAGAGCTGGCAGATCCTCTATATACTACACCACACAGGAGAGCTGGCAGATCCTCTATATACTACCCCACACAGGAGAGCTGACAGATCCTCTATATACCACACCACACAGGAGAGCTGACAGATCCTCTATATACCACACCACACAGGAGAGCTGACAGATCCTCTATATACTACACCACACAGGAGAGCTGACAGATCCTATATATACCACACCACACACGAGAGCTGACAGATCCTCTATATACTACACCACACAGGAGAGCTGGCAGATCCTCTATATACTACACCACACAGGAGAGCTGACAGATCCTCTATATACTACACCACACAGGAGAACTGACAGATCCTCTATATACTACACCACACAGGAGAGCTGGCAGATCCTCTTTATACTACACCACACAGGAGAGCTGGCAGATCCTCTATATACTACACCACACAGGAGAGCAGGCAGATCCTCTATATACTACACCACACAGGAGAGCTGACGGATCCTCTATATACTACACCACACGGGAGAGCTGACAGATCCTCTATATACTACACCACACAGGAGAGCTGACAGATCCTATATATACCACACCACACACGAGAGCTGACAGATCCTCTATATACTACACCACACAGGAGAGCTGACGGATCCTCTATATACTACACCACACAGGAGAGCTGACAGATCCTCTATATACTACACCACACAGGAGAGCTGACAGATCCTCTATATACTACACCATACAGGAGAGCTGACAGATCCTCTATATACTACACCACACAGGAGAGCTGACAGATCCTCTATATACTACACCACACAGGAGAGCTGACAGATCCTCTATATACTACACCACACAGGAGAGCTGGCAGATCCTCTATATACTACCCCACACAGGAGAGCTGACAGATCCTCTATATACTACACCACACAGGAGAGCTGACAGATCCTCTATATACTACCCCACACAGGAGAGCTGACAGAACCTCTATATACCACACCACACAGGAGAGCTGACAGATCCTCTATATACTACACCATACAGGAGAGCTGACAGATCCTCTATATACTACACCACACAGGAGAGCTGAGAGATCCTATATATACCACACCACACACGAGAGCTGACAGATCCTCTATATACTACACCACACAGGAGAGCTGGCAGATCCTCTATATACTACCCCACACAGGAGAGCTGACAGAACCTCTATATACCACACCACACAGGAGAGCTGACAGATCCTCTATATACTACACCATACAGGAGAGCTGACAGATCCTCTATATACTACACCACACAGGAGAGCTGACAGATCCTATATATACCACACCACACACGAGAGCTGACAGATCCTCTATATACTACACCACACAGGAGAGCTGGCAGATCATCTATATACTACCCCACACAGGAGAGCTGACAGAACCTCTATATACCACACCACACAGGAGAGCTGACAGATCCTCTATATACTACACCATACAGGAGAGCTGACAGATCCTCTATATACTACACCACGCAGGAGAGCTGACAGATCCTATATATACCACACCACACAGGAGAGCTGGCAGATCCTCTGTATACTATACCACACAGGAGAGCTGACAGATCCTCTATATACTACTCCACGCAGGAGAGCTGACAGATCCTCTATATACTACACCACACAGGAGAGCTGACAGATCCTCTATAAACTACACCACACAGGAGAGCTGACAGATCCTCTATATACTACACCACGCAGGAGATCTGACATATCCTCTATATACTACACCACACAGGTGAGCCGACAAATCCTCTATATACCACACCACACGGGAGAGCTGACAGATCCTCTATATACTACACCACACAGGAGAGCTGACAGATCCTCTATATACTACACCACACAGGAGAGCTGACAGAACCTCTATATACCACACCACACAGGAGAGCTGACAGATCCTCTATATACTACACCACACAGGAGATCTGACAGATCCTCTATATACTACACCACGCAGGAGAGCTGACAGATCCTATATATACCACACCACACAGGAGAGCTGACAGATCCTCTATATACTACACCACACAGGAGAGCTGGCAGATCCTCTATATACTACCCCACACAGGAGAGCTGACAGAACCTCTATATACCACACCACACAGGAGAGCTGACAGATCCTCTATATACAACACCACACAGGAGAGCTGACAGATCCTCTATATACTACACCACGCAGGAGAGCTGACAGATCCTATATATACCACACCACACAGGAGAGCTGACAGATCCTCTATATACTACACCACACAGGAGATCTGGCAGATCCTCTATATACTACATCACACAGGAGAGCTGACAGATCCTAAATATACCACACCACACAGGAGAGCTGGCAGATCCTCTGTATACTATACCACACAGGAGAGCTGACAGATCCTCTGTATACTACACCACACAGGAGAGCTGACAGATCCTCTATATACTACACCACACAGGAGAGCTGACAGATCCTCTATATACTACACCACACAGGAGAGTTGACAGATCCTCTATATACTACACCACACGGGAGAGCTGACAGATCCTCTATATACCACACCACACAGGAGAGCTGATAGATCCTCTATACACCACACCACACAGGAGAGCTGACAGATCCTCTGTATACTACACCACACAGGAGAGCTGACAGATCCTCTATATACTACACCACACAGGAGAGCTGACAGAACCTCTATGTACCACACCACACAGGAGAGCTGACAGATCCTCTATATACTACACCACACAGGAGAGCTGACAGATCCTCTGTATACTACACCACACAGGAGAGCTGGCAGATCCTCTATATACTACCCCACACAGGAGAGCTGACAGAACCTCTATATACCACACTGTTGTGAATTCTGTGGCTGAATTCACTCCTGTGGTCACAAGTGGTACTGCAGCTTCTGAGCTTCCTCCCTCAGGTGTTCTGGTGAGCTCGTTAACTGCTTCATTACTTAACTCCGCCTGATGCTGCTATCCTTGCTCCTTGTCAATGTTTCAGTGTTGGATCTGAGCTTCTCCTGATTGTTCCTGTGACCTGCTGCTCTGTATAGCTAAGTGCTTTTTGTTTTTTTGTTGCTTTTTTTCTGTCCAGCTTGTCTTTTGTTTTGCTGGAAGCTATGAGACGCAAAGGGTGTACCGCCGTGCCGTTAGTTCGGCACGGTGGGCTTTTTTTGCCCCCTTTGCGTGGTTTTGCTTTAGGGTTTTTTGTAGACTGCAAAGTTCGCTTTACTGTCCTCGCTCTGTCCTAGAATATCGGGCCCCACTTTGCTGAATCTATTTCATCCCTACGTTTTGTCTTTTCATCTTACTCACAGTCATTATATGTGGGGGGCTGCCTTTTCCTTTGGGGAATTTCTCTGGGGCAAGTCAGGCCTATTTTTCTATCTTCAGGCTAGCTAGTTTCTTAGGCTGTGCCGAGTTGCCTAGGTAGTTGTTAGGCGCAATCCAGAGCCGCTTTTAGTTGTGTTTAGGATAGGATCAGGTGTGCAGTCTACAGAGTTTCCACGTCTCAGAGCTCGTTCTTGTATTTTTGGGTATTTGTCAGATCACTGTGTGCGCTCTGATCGCTAAGCACACTGTGTTTCTGGATTGCCTTCATAACACCTGTCATTAGCAAACATAACACCACACCACACAGGAGAGCTGACAGATCCTCTATATACTACACCACACAGGAGAGCTGACAGATCCTCTATATACTACACCACACAGGAGAGCTGACAGAACCTCTATATACCACACCACACAGGAGAGCTGACAGATCCTCTATATACTACACCACACAGGAGAGCTGACAGATCCTCTATATACTACACCACACAGGAGAGCTGGCAGATCCTCTATATACTACACCACACAGGAGAGCTGGCAGATCCTCTATATACTACACCACACAGGAGAGCTGACAGAATCTCTATATACTGCACCACACAGGAGAGCTGACAGATCCTCTATATACTACACCACACAGGAGAGCTGACAGATCCTATATATGCCACATCACACAGGAGAGCTGACAGAACCTCTATATACCACACCACACAGGAGAGCTGACAGATCCTCTATATACTACACCACACAGGAGAGCTGACAGATCCTATATATACCACACCACACAGGAGAGCTGACAGATCCTCTATATACTACACCACACAGGAGAGCTGACAGATCCTCTATATACTACACCATACAGGAGAGCTGACAGATCCTCTATATACTACACCACACGGGAGAGCTGACAGATCCTCTATATACTACACCACACGGGAGAGCTGACAGATCCTCTATATACTACACCACACAAGAGAGCTGACAGATCCTCTATATACTACACCACACAGGAGAGCTGACAGATCCTCTATATACTACACCACACAGGAGAGCTGACAGATCCTCTATATACTTCACCACACAGGAGAGCTGGCAGATCCTCTATATACTACACCACACAGGAGAGCTGGCAGATCCTCTATATACTACACCACACAGGAGAGCTGGCAGATCCTCTATATACTACACCACACAGGAGAGCTGGCAGATCCTCTATATACTACACCACACAGGAGAGCAGGCAGATCCTCTATATACTACCCCACACAGGAGAGCTGACAGAACCTCTATATACCACACCACACAGGAGAGCTGACATATCCTCTATATACTACACCACACAGGAGAGCTGACAGATCCTATATATACCACACCACACAGGAGAGCTGACAGATCCTCTATATACTACACCACACAGGAGAGCTGGCAGATCCTCTATATACTACACCACACAGGAGAGCTGGCAGATCCTCTATATACTACACCACACAGGAGAGCTGGCAGATCCTCTATATACTACACCACACAGGAGAGCTGACAGATCCTCTATATACTACACCACACAGGAGAGCTGGCAGATCCTCTATATACTACACCACACAGGAGAGCTGACAGAACCTCTATATACCACACCACACAGGAGAGCTGACAGATCCTCTATATACCACACCACACAGGAGAGCTGACAGATCCTATATTTACCACACCACACACGAGAGCTGACAGATCCTCTATATACTACACCACACAGGAGAGCTGGCAGATCCTCTATATACTACACCACACAGGAGAGCTGGCAGATCCTCTATATACTACACCACACAGGAGAGCTGGCAGATCCTCTATATACTACACCACACAGGAGAGCAGGCAGATCCTCTATATACTACCCCACACAGGAGAGCTGACAGAACCTCTATATACCACACCACACAGAAGAGCTGACAGATCCTCTATATACTACACCACACAGGAGAGCTGACAGATCCTATATATACTGCACCACACAGGAGAGCTCACAGATCCTCTATATACCACACCACACACGAGAGCTGACAGATCCTCTATATACTACACCACACAGGAGAGCTGGCAGATCCTCTATATACTACCCCACACAGGAGAGCTGACAGAACCTCTATATACCACACCACACAGGAGAGCTGATAGATCCTCTATAAACTACACCACACAGGAGAGCTGACAGATCCTCTATATACAACACCACGCAGGAGAGCTGACAGATCCTATATATACCACACCACACAGGAGAGCTGACAGATCCTCTATATATTACACCACACAGGAGAGCTGACAGATCCTCTATATATTACACCACACAGGAGAGCTGACAGATCCTCTGTATACTACACCACACAGGAGAGCTGACAGATCCTCTATATACTACACCACACAGGAGAGCTGACAGATCCTCTATATACTACACCACGCAGGAGAGCTGACAGATCCTATATATACCACACCACACAGGAGAGCTGACAGATCCTCTATATACTACACCACACAGGAGATCTGGCAGATCCTCTATATACTACACCACACAGGAGAGATGACAGATCCTATATATACCACACCACACAGGAGAGCTGGCAGATCCTCTGTATACTATACCACACAGGAGAGCTGACAGATCCTCTATATACTACACCACACAGGAGAGCTGACAGATCCTCTATATATTACACCACACAGGAGAGCTGACAGATCCTCTATATATTACACCACACAGGAGAGCTGACAGATCCTCTGTATACTACACCACACAGGAGAGCTGACAGATCCTCTATATACTACACCACACAGGAGAGCTGACAGATCCTCTATACACCACACCACACATGAGAGCTGACAGATCCTCTGTATACTACACCACACAGGAGAGCTGACAGATCCTCTATATACTACACCACACAGGAGAGCTGACAGAACCTCTATATACCACACCACACAGGAGAGCTGGCAGATCCTCTATATACTACACCACACAGGATTCTTGACAGATCCACTGTATACTACACCACACAGGAGAGCTGGCAGATCCTCTATATACTACCCCACACAGGAGAGCTGACAGAACCTCTATATACCACACCACACAGGAGAGCTGACAGATCCTCTATATACTACACCACACAGGAGAGCTGACAGATCCTCTATATACCACACCACGCAGGAGAGCTGACAGATCCTATATATACCACACCACACAGGAGAGCTGACAGATCCTCTATAAACTACACCACACAGGAGATCTGGCAGATCCTCTATATACTACACCACACAGGAGAGCTGACAGATCCTATATATACCACACCACACAGGAGAGCTGGCAGATCCTCTGTATACTATACCACACAGGAGAGCTGACAGATACTCTATATATTACACCACACAGGAGAGCTGACAGATCCTCTATATATTACACCACACAGGAGAGCTGACAGATCCTCTGTATACTACACCACACAGGAGAGCTGACAGATCCTCTATATACTACACCACACAGGAGAGCTGACAGATCCTCTATATACTACACCACACAGGAGAGCTGACAGATCCTCTATATACTACACCACACAGGAGAGCTGGCAGATCCTCTATATACTACACCACATAGGAGAGCTGACAGATCCTCTATATACTACACCACACAGGAGAGCTGACAGATCCTCTATATACTACACCACACAGGAGAGCTGACAGATCCTCTATATACTACACCACGCAGGAGAGCTGACAGATCCTATATATACCACACCACACAGGAGAGCTGACAGATCCTCTATATACTACACCACACAGGAGAGCTGACAGATCCTCTATATACTACACCACGCAGGAGAGCTGATATATCCTCTATATACCACACCACACAGGAGAGCTGTCAGATCCTCTATATACTACACTACACTACACAGGAGAGCTGATAGATCCTCTATATACCACACCACACAGGAGAGCTGACAGATCCTCTATATATTACACCACACAGGAGAGCTGACAGATCCTCTGTATTCTACACCACACAGGAGAGCTGGCTGATCCTCTATATACCACACCACACAGGAGAGCTGTCAGATCCTCTATATACTACACTACACAGGAGAGCTGATAGATCCTCTGTATATGGAGCGCCCCCACATCAGTGCAGTGGGGTTCTCGGAGCCGGGTCCTCCGATTCTCGTCGGGGATGTCACGGTGGCCTGACACGGTCCGTGGCCCTTTGAGGGGCGTCCAATAAAAGGATGAAAGTTTATAGGATAATGTTTGTGATGCCACCTGTGGTATTCGGTCAGGGAGACCAACGCTGCTTAGGGGTCTGCTGGGGTGATGTTATGGCAGCTAGATGGTAGACCTCTTCAAATTATATTAATCTTATAATCTAATAATAATCTTCGGGCAGATTGCTTACCATCGGATATGACACATACTATCTCTGCATCAGGCCTCCTGATGAGCCCGGATGGGCGAAACGCATAGAGGCGCTATATGTTAAGGGCGTATGGGGAGCCACCGCTGACACATCTGGAGATGAGTACCTATGTTTCCCATTGACTATGGTGTTTATGCAAGGTGTCTATGTTATCAACACCGGATCGGTTTCTGCAGGGGATATAAATTAACGATATATCTAACTAATCAAATTTAAGGTTTTCCTGTACTGCATACAATGACATATCCATTGAGTCAAATATAAATATTATCCTACACTGTATGTATTTGTGTATAATATATAGGTGATCCTGTTACCCTTGCTTTACCATAGGGGACTTATATACGAGTGATAGATAGATCACTCAGGTTGATACATAGTGATCTCCTAGAGTGCGGTATTATCTGGTGTCCCAAGCAATACGTGCCATGTGTTCACACATTGTTTTTAATAATCTTGTCGATCTAGGTTTTCCCTAGCACAGGTAGTCCTCTGTTTAGTGTTAGAGGACTCTCTAGCTTGTGGGTAGAGGCTCTCACTAGCGGCGGTAGGGTGTATCAGGGCCACTAGGGTCAGCCTTCGTGGAGCGGGGGCGCCACAACGTTCCCCCCCTAGGGTGCCAAACTCCGCAGTTAGGCAGGGGCATATATAGTGGCTTGAGCTAGGGTTATCTAGTTTTCTTTTTCCCCTTAGATTTTGGTTGTTTTTTGTCTGAGCACGTTTTTGTTGTGTTAGTTTTTGTTGGGTCACGGCAGTTTTTCTTGGTTTTAAACAATAAAGCATTTTTTTAATATTAGGGTAATTATAGATGGTAGACCTCCCCACAGGTGAAGTGTATCCCCAGGGCTTCCCAGAGTGTAGATGGTGAATGGTCGATGTTGTAAGGCGCAGTGAATAACGAGGACACAAGGTTGCAGTCTCTTTACCTTTACTGAAGGCTTCAGCGTCCACAGTCCAGAGCACCAGATCACAGGGTAGTCCGGCCGGTCAGAAGGCAAATCCAGAGTCCCCTTATCCAGGTCGAAATCAGTAGCCTTCCTCTAGTGCCTGAGTGTTGTAGTCCCTCCCTGCTGAGCTTCTCGTGAGGTCATCACAACTGATGTTGGTGTTCAAGATGTTATGTCTCTTTCTCTCTGTTCCACAGATGGTGTGGATAGGACAAACCCGTATGACTGATGGCCTGAAGCTTTTTACAGGGACCCTACGATGCCCCAGCCCCCACAAGTTGCCACCGTATCTCCTGGGTATGGGTTGGGCAACTAATATGGAACTAGCTGTCCTGCCAGTTTCTGAAGCAAGGCTTTGGAGATGAGTGCTCCATCGGTGTTCTGGCTACCGGCTACCGGCTTCTGCGCCTTAGAAGGAGGCAGCCTTTTACAGGGCAGAACTCCTTCTGGTTTTCTCTCCTTTCGCTATGACTTCGTTTCTCACTCTCAGCAACGCAATTCCCTTCATGTCCTTTCTTAGGATGCTGCCGCATGTCGGGCAGGTGCAGCTCCGTGGCCTTCTATCTAAGCCTCTGACATGATCTCACCCCTGTAAGGGACCTCTCTGTCTGCAATGGTTTGTGTGAGGAAAATGTATAATATAAATATTAGTTTCTCTTGCTAGCCCATGCTGTGGGCTAACCCCCCCCCCCCCCTTCTCTCTCTGGCTCTCTTTGCTTCTTTGTGTCTTTCTGAATGTACTGTATGGTAGAACAGGTTTTTATTGCCCTGGCCATAAACTCCAAACTTACTCGCCCCTCCCATCTGTACTAGCTAGGACTGGTATAGAAGTTCTTTTAAAACATGATTCTTGGCCAACGATTTGGGCTAGGAAAATAATAAATACATATTGCTAAAGTCCATCGGCGCATCTATCAACCACTGGAAGCACTAACCTCTAATTCCAACAGGTAAAGAAGGCCCAGGCATTTGAAGTTATACAGGCCCACTTGTCACATGGTGATTCTATAATATCTTTGTAAACTTGTAGGCAGTGCCGGTTTTATGCAAAGTTTAAAATGGGGCCCCACATGCTAACATATTGCACATCACCCAAAAGCATTTCAGTTGTATTTACATGCACTGCGTTCAGGCCACTAAATGAGTTTGATCGACAATACTGAAGTTGTTCAACACTTGTTTCCCGGCCTCTTTCCACCAGCTGAGGAATAATGGTGGGACAGAACTATCACTAACAGATCACCATACAGTAACATGTTATCAGCAGCACATCTACAGTTTACACCGGCGATGTGCTGCTGAGAACAAGGATTTTGTTCCGGCAAAAACAATCTATATACAGCACAGCCCGCTTAGTAGTATATACTAGGGTTGAGCGAAACGGGTCGAAAATATTCAAAAGTCGCCGACTTTTGGCAAGGTCGGGTTTCATGAAACCCGACCCGACCCCTATGTGGGGTCGGCCATGAAGTCGGCGATCTTTTGAATCTAGAATCGGAATTCCGATGCCGATTCCCGATATGTTTAAGATATCGGGAATTGGTATCGGAATTCAGATTTAAGTGTAAAATAAAGAATTAAAATAAAAAATATCGCAATATTTACCCTCTGACGCGCCCTGGTACTAACCGGGAACCTTCCTTCCTTAGAATCAGCCTTCCAGGACCTTGCGGTGACCCTCGGACGCGCCCTGCTTCTTTCCGGCAGCCTTCCTTCCTAAGAATCAGCCCTTCCAGGACCTTCGGTGACGTCGCTTGTGATTGGTCGCGCGAGCGGTCACATGGGCGGCCGCGCAGCCAATCACAAGCCGCGACGTCACCGCGACGTCACCGCAAGGTCCTGGAAGGCTGATTCTAAGGAAAGAAGGTTCCCGGTTAGTACCAGGGCGCGTCAGAGGGTAAGTATTGCGATATTTTTTATTTTAATTCTTTATTTTACACTAAAATATGGATCGCAGGGCCTGAAGGAGAGTTTCCGCTCCTTCAGACCCTGGGAACCATGGAAACCCAATGCACTGCATTGGGTTTCAGGTTTCAGCCGACCCCGACTTTTTTATAGGATCGGCCGATTTCACTCGACCCGACTTTTGAAAAAGTCGGGTTTCGTGAAACCCGACCCGATCCTATAAAAGTAAAGGTCGCTCAACCCTAGTATATACAGCACAGCCCGCGTAGTAGTATACACAGCACAGCCCACACAGTGGTATATACACAGCACAGCCCTCACAGTGGTATATACACAGCACAGCACACACAGTGGTATATACACAGCACAGCCCACACAGTGGTATATACGCAGCACAGCCCACACAGTGGTATATACACAGCACAGCCCACACAGTGGTATATACACAGCACAGCCCACACAGTGGTATATACACAGCACAGCCCACACAGTAGTATATACACAGCACAGTCCACACAGTGGTATATACAGCACAACCCACATCTCATCCCCCTGATAATGGCTCCACAGTCCAGTTAAAAAAAAAACACTCTCCTCACCTTTCCTCTTGTCCGCGCTGTTCCTGGCTCCTGTCTCCTGTCTCGTCAGCTGCAGTCTGCCCGGGACACAGCAGGTGCGCGATGATATGACGTCATTGCGCAACCACAGTGTCAGAGGCAGAGCGGGGAATGATGGGAGAGGGAGCGTAAACGGACGCTCTCTCCTCCATCATTGATTGAACTATACCGGCATCATAGACGCTGGTAGAGTTGAATGCGGCAGCAGCGGCACTGGCGGGGGGGAGGGAGGGAAAGAGTGCAGCGGCCCACTACTGGCACCGGCCTTTCTGGCATTTGCCAGAAGTGCCCGATCGCCAGTGGCCCTGGTCCTTACTAGCCCGAATTTAGTATTTATAGAGAGCAATTCTTAATACAAGATGAATGCTGGGTGTGTTATGATTCTGACATGTTCTGAAGCGGAGATACAGGCATTAGACAAACTTGAGTGAAATTTACTAAGACTGAAGAGGCAGGAGGGTCTGAGGAAGCCAGCCCTCTTACTGAGGTCACTAGGCGGTGGTTATTTAAGTGACTCCACGTTTCCCAGCCTTCAGAGTTGGAGAGAGTCAGCAGAGTTTTACCTGAGGAGCCTGGACTGCCAGTCCTGAGGCATTGGGACATATGGAAACTCCACCCACTAGCCTGGTTGCTTGCAATGCTCTGAACACATGTAAGTGTTGATTTCTCATGTAATCCCTGTTTTTTTATAATTACCTTTGTACATATTTTCAATTGTCTCATATTGTAACATCTTTATATGCATTTTTATAAACATTGCCTTAATTTCAGAGTAAAATATATATATTACTAGTTTTCGTTCTTCCTGCTCTAAAACATACCCTAAGTCTTCTGAAGGGATTTACGCTACTGTTTTGGGTTAGCTTTGGACCCGTTTAACCGAAGCTGGTGGCAGCATACCTTTGTACTGGGTAGTTGGGAGTCGTTGTAGCGACTGCGGCGTTGATAATTATTGTTCCTGCCTGAGTGGGAGTATTTATATTGCCTCGATGCAGCGTGCCCAATAGCCAGTACATAGCAGGAAGCCTTTCTGGCGACTATTTACCCCAGGTGCTGTACCTAGTCTGACCTGAGAGTAAGGGGGGCGCCAGAGAGCTGCACATTTCAAGTGGAACTTTAAGCGGGATATACATGAATCCCTGCAGTTCGTGGTATATTGAAGAGCAGTAGGATACCTAAATTAAGCCCCTGCTGTAAACTAAGAGGTCAATAGCCTTGTGTGTGTTTTTTCATCACATTGTAGCAGTGGAGAAATAACTAAGATAAGCCCCCCTGCACATGTGATAGCCATCTGTTAGCCTAAAGTCACCCCGATCCGTGATGTAAGGGTGATGGTCACGGTGTGAATCGTGACAAATTGGTGGCAGCGGTGTGGATTCATGACAAATTGGTGGCAAGACGGTGGGATCTTAGAGCATTAGTGATTTGGTTTGAGTGATCATTCCTCTCACTAAAAACTTGCAAAGTTCTTGCGAGGACTCTGCGCAAATAAGTTTGGAGAATTAACTCAGTGTTTATTGGTCCTGAGACAATTGTGTGTACTTGCAATTATCCCTTCCCTTTCTCTTCGTTTTTCTATCCTATCTTTTATTTGGCAACCATGGCTGCGAAAGGAGAAGCCTGGTACACCCAGCAGAAGAAGGACACTCTTGCTGGGATATGCACGTACCATGGCCTGAACTCCCATGGCAAGTCCAAGGCTCAAATGGTCACTGACCTGGTGCAATTTGAAGCAGACCAAGCCAGGCCACAGAGCCCAGAGGCCGCAGAAGCCAGCATGAGCAGAGGTGGTGCTGCAGCAGAGGTTCAACCACTGAATGCCAGCCCTACTTGCAACCAGGGGAGCGCAGACCTCCTCCTGCAGCTGGCTCTGCAACAATGCTCCGCAGATGACCTAGAGAGATGTCTGCAGCTGGTCCTGCAATTCAAAGAGGCTGAGAGAGCCGAGCGGGAGGCTGAGAGAGCCAAGCGAGAGGCCCAGGCCCAGCAAGCCGAGCGCCAAGCCCAGCGAGAACATGAACAGGAGATGCTCTGGCAGGGGGGGATGCCCTCCACCGCCCAGAGCCGTGAGCCCAGCAGTGCTCAGATACCAAAACCCCAGCCTGATCACTTTTCTGTTATGGAAAAGTATGGGGACTTGGACACTTTTCTGCGGGCCTTTATGAAAGCCTGCAGGCAGTACCAGCTGCCTACTCAAGAATGGGCACGATACCTGACCCCTGGGCTGAGAGCCAAAGCTCTGGAGGCGTTTGCTGCCCTCCCTCAAGAACAAGATGGTGACTATGAGGCAATCAAACAGGCCCTCATAGCCAAGTACCAGGTTACACCTGAGGTTTACCGTAGAAAGTTCCAGAACATCCAACGTGGCCCACATGACAGCTTCGGCAATGTGATGCATGGACTCAGGACCCACTTTAACCAGTTGATCCAAGGACTGTCAGTGACCACCTTTGAGCAGCTGGGAAACCTGATGATCAAAGACCAGTTCTTACATCTTTGCCCAGCTGAGGTGCGACAGTTCGTGATGGGCAGAGAACTCAAAGACGTGACGAAAGCAGCGCAGATTGCTGATGCCTATGAGGCCAACCGTAGATTGGAAGTGCGGAAGCCAGTCACCACCAGCTGGAGAGGGGGTAAGCCTGCAACTAACGCCAGTACCCCTGCCAACCAACACACCAGAGGTCCTGTCCCCGTGGCCAACAGCACCAGACCTACCACCGAACCTCGCCAGTGTTTCTTCTGCAAGCGGACTAGTCATATCAGTCCCCACTGTCCAGACAAGCCGAAGAACCCCCCAGCCAAGGCTCCAGGGCCTATTGCAGCAGTTCTTTTGGTGGGTGGTGTGGTTGGGAGGGTGTGTGACAACGTACAGCACGTCACTGTGGGTGCTACAGGCCTCAAGGACACCAGGGCTGAACGAACCCTCATCCGACCCGAACTGGCAGCCCCTGAAGAAATCATTCCGGGAAAACCCTAACTGTCACTGGGATTGGGAGCATCAGCTGTCCCTTACCAATGGCCTGGGCTTATATTAATTGGGGTGATGGGAGCGGGGTGAAGGAAGTGGAGCTGTCTGATAATTTGCCCACTGATGTTTTGTTGGGGACTGATTTGGGGAGGATGGTTGCATACTACGTTCCTGACACCCCTCCCCAATCTACTAATGAGGGTAACATTAAACATGATGATGATGATGATGATGATGATGATGGGAAATCGCATGTGGTACCTGACCATGCTTTATCTTGTAATGATGCATCTGATAACCATTTTTTCCCTAGGATTGATGGTGAAAATATTGTACCTGTGCCAACTGAACCTGATAACCATTTTTCTGCAAAGGTTAATGTGTCCATAGGTACAGGCGTGCTCAGCCACGTCACTCTGCGGAGTGAGATGGCTGAGGAACCCCTAGCAGGGGCAAGTGTCGGTGCTACAGGAAATTGGGAGAAGCATGGGAACTGTGAGAAAGGTGATGCCATGAAATTGACCAGTGCCACCGGGGAAGGTAACTGGCCCATAAGTAGCACTGCCCCTGGAGTGTTGGGGGTGGGGAGGTAGAGCCCATAGCAGCGCCGGCTGATGAGTCTGTAGAAATCCCCGGGGAGACAGCCTACGTAGCTGCTGTCACCAGCTGTCAGAGTGCCCTGCACGCAGATAACTGTCTGCCTTCCGGACCCTCCTCAGTCATCATTGTGACTGAACCAGAGGTGGACCCAGAGCAGGTCCAAGAGGGTTCCCGTGGGGAAGGGACCCTGACATCGCTTCTGGCTTCCCCTAGCCAGGAGTTTCAGGCCTCTCTCCGCACAGATGCGAGCCTAGAGAGTTTGAGACAACTCGCCGAGACACCCACCTCCATGACTGAGAAGGAGAGGGTGTTCTGGGAACGAGGAAGGTTGTACCGGGACACAGTACCCAGAGAATCACAAAAGGAGTGGTTGAGGGAAAGACAGCTGGTCGTCCCACAGCAATTCCGGGGTGTGTTGTTACGGATTGCCCATGAGATCCCGCTAGCTGGACACTTGGGGATCAGCAAAACTAAGGCCCGGCTGTCTCAACACTTCTATTGGCCTAAGATGGGGACAGATGTATCAAACTACTGCCGCTCCAGTATCACCTGTCAAAGAGTGGGGAAGGCGGGGCCTGCTCTTAAGGCTCCCCTGATCCCTTTGCCAGTGATAGAGGAGCCTTTCCAGAGAATCGCGGTGGACATTGTGGGCCCGCTGGCCATCCCCAGCAGCTCTTGAAAGCAATACATCCTCACTGTGGTAGACTACGCTACCCGGTACCCAGAGACAGGAAATACATAAATCCCTGCAGTTTGTGGTATATTGAAGAGCAGTGGGATACCTAAAATAAGCCCCTGCTGTAAACTAAGAGGTCAATAGCCTTGTGTCTGTTTTTTCATCACATTGTAGCAGTGGAGTTATAATTAAGATAAGCCCCCCTGCACATGTGATAGCCGTCTGTTGGCCTAAAGTCACCCCGATCCGTGGCATAGGGGTGACGGTCACGGTGTGAATCGTGACATATTGGTGGCAGCGGTGTGGACTTGTGACAGCTTGATGTTCCTTCTTTCCCTTGTCTGCCTGACAGGTGCTGCCTGGGTGAAGCCCAGTCAGCTTCTGACTCGGTCAATCCCCAGCCAGCTTCTTCCTAAATTGCTATCCAAGCCACCAGTTTTACCCAATTGTGAGGAGTGCCCTAATAGATAGGAGCATAGCTCCCCTGGTGGACTGGAGTGTGAAGTGTGTTGTGTGGTTTGTGATACCTGGTAAGGTGATCTTTATTGCCATCAGACGTAACATCACTCCCACTGGTGGAAGAATGACATTATTGCAACGACCAGGACCCTGGGGCGCTGCATATACTACACCACACAGGAGAGCTGACAGATCCTCTATATACTACACCACACAGGAGAGCTGACAGATCCTCTATATACTACACCACACAGGAGAGCTGAGAGATCCTCTATATACTACACCACACATGAGAGCTTAAAGATCCTCTATATACTACAGCAAACAGGAGAGCTGACAGAATCTCTATATACTGCACCACACAGGAGAGCTGACAGATCCTCTATATACTACACCACACAGGAGAGCTGACAGATCCTTTATATACTACACCACACAGGAGAGCTGGAAGATCCTCTATATACCACACCACACAGGAGAGCTGACAGATCCTTTATATACTACACCACACAGGAGAGCTTCCAGATTCTCTACATACTACACCACACAGGAGAGCTGGAAGATCCTCTATATACCACACCACACAGGAGAGCTGAAAGATCCTCTATATACCACACTACACAGGAGAGCTGACAGAACCTCTATATACTACACCACACAGGAGAGCTGACAGATTCTCTATATACCACACCACACCACACCACACAGGAGAGACGATGGATACTCAATGTACTACACCACATAGAAGAGCTGGCAGATCCTCTATATGCTACACCACACAGGAGAGCTGGCAGATCGTCTATATACACTACACCACACAGGCGAGCTGATAGATCCTCTATATACTACACCACACGGGAGAGCTGACAGATCCTCTATATACTACATCATACAGGAAAGCTGACAGATCCTCTATATACTACACCACACAGGAGAGCTGACAGAACCTCTATATAGTACACCACACACGAGAGCTGACAGATACTCTATATACTACACCACACAGGAGAGCTGATAGATCCTCTATATACTACACCACACGGGAGAGCTGACAGATCCTCTATATACTACATCATACAGGAAAGCTGACAGATCTGTTATGGCTGGCAATCAGGCAACACAGCGTGCAGTAATCAGCGCACATACAGAGATCTAGCAATAACCAAAAACAATAGGACGAGCTCTGAGACGTGGAATCTCTGTAGACTGCAGTACCTGATCTATCCTCACACAACTATAAGCAGCAGTGGATTGCGCCTATAACTACCTATGCAACTCGGCACTGCCTGAGGAGCTGACTAGCCTGAAGATAGAAATACAAGCCTGACTTACCTCAGAGAAATACCCCAAAGGAATAGGCAGCCCCCCACATATAATGACTGTTAGCAAGATGAAAAGACAAACGTAGGAATGAAATAGATTCAGCAAAGTGAGGCCCGATATTCTAGACAGAGCGAGGATAGCAAAGAGAACTATGCAGTCTACAAAAAACCCTAAAACGAAAACCACGCAAAGGGGCAAAAAGACCCACCGTGCCGAACTAACAGCACGGCGGTGCACTCCTTTGCTTCTCAGAGCTTCCAGCAAAAGTTAATAGCAAGCTGGACAGAAAAAACAGAAAACAAACTAGAAGCACTTATCTAGCAGAGCAGCAGGCCCAAGGAAAGATGCAGTAGCTCAGATCCAACACTGGAACATTGACAAGGAGCAAGGAAGACAGACTCAGGTGGAGCTAAATAGCAAGGCAGCCAACGAGCTCACCAAAACACCTGAGGGAGGAAGCCCAGAGACTGCAATACCACTTGTGACCACAGAAGTGAATTCAGCCACAGAATTCACAACAGTACCCCCCCCTTGAGGAGGGGTCACCGAACCCTCACCAGAACCCCCAGGCCGACCAGGATGAGCCACATGAAAGGCACGAACAAGATCTGGGGCATGGACATCAGAGGCAAAAACCCAGGAATTATCTTCCTGAGCATAACCCTTCCATTTGACCAGATACTGGAGTTTCCGTCTAGAGACACGAGAATCCAAAATCTTCTCTACAATATACTCCAATTCCCCCTCCACCAAAACAGGGGCAGGAGGCTCAACAGATGGAACCATAGGTGCCACGTATCTCCTCAACAACGACCTATGGAATACATTATGTATGGAAAAGGAGTCTGGGAGGATCAGACGAAAAGACACCGGATTGAGAATCTCAGAAATCCTATACGGACCAATAAAACGAGGTTTAAATTTAGGAGAGGAAACCTTCATAGGAATATGACGAGAAGATAACCAAACCAGATCCCCAACACGAAGTCGGGGTCCCACACGGCGTCTGCGATTAGCGAAAAGCTGAGCCTTCTCCTGGGACAAGGTCAAATTGTCCACTACCTGAGTCCAGATCTGCTGCAACCTGTCCACCACAGAATCCACACCAGGACAGTCCGAAGACTCAACCTGTCCTGAAGAGAAACGAGGATGGAACCCAGAATTGCAGAAAAATGGAGAGACCAAGGTAGCCGAGCTGGCCCGATTATTAAGGGCGAACTCAGCCAACGGCAAAAAGGACACCCAATCATCCTGGTCTGCAGAAACAAAACATCTCAGATATGTTTCCAAGGTCTGATTGGTTCGTTCGGTCTGGCCATTAGTCTCAGGATGGAAGGCCGAGGAGAAAGATAGGTCAATGCCCATCCTACCACAAAAGGCTCGCCAGAACCTCGAGACAAACTGGGAACCTCTGTCAGAAACAATATTCTCAGGAATGCCATGTAAACGAACCACATGCTGGAAGAACAAAGGCACCAAATCAGAGGAGGAAGGCAATTTAACCAAGGGCACCAGATGGACCATTTTAGAAAAGCGATCACAGACCACCCAAATGACCGACATTTTTTGAGAAACGGGAAGGTCAGAAATGAAATCCATCGAAATATGTGTCCAAGGCCTCTTCGGGACCGGCAAGGGCAAAAGCAACCCACTGGCACGTGAACAGCAGGGCTTAGCCCTAGCACAAATTCCACAGGACTGCACAAAAGCACGCACATCCCGCGACAGAGATGGCCACCAGAAGGATCTAGCAACCAACTCCCTGGTACCAAAGATTCCTGGATGACCGGCCAGCACCGAACAATGAAGTTCAGAGATAACTTTACTAGTCCACCTATCAGGGACGAACAGTTTCTCGGCCGGACAACGATCAGGTTTATTAGCCTGAAATTTCTGCAACACTCTCCGCAAATCAGGGGAGATGGCAGACACAATGACTCCTTCCTTGAGGATACTCGCCGGCTCAGATAACCCCGGAGAGTCGGGCACAAAACTCCTAGACAGAGCATCCGCCTTCACATTTTTAGAGCCCGGAAGGTATGAAATCACAAAATCAAAACGAGCAAAAAATAACGACCAACGGGCCTGTCTAGGATTCAAGCGCTTGGCAGACTCAAGATAAGTAAGGTTCTTATGATCAGTCAAAACCACCACGCGATGCTTAGCACCCTCAAGCCAATGACGCCACTCCTCGAATGCCCACTTCATGGCCAGCAACTCTCGGTTGCCCACATCATAATTACGCTCAGCAGCAGAAAATTTCCTGGAAAAGAAAGCACATGGTTTGAACACTGAGCAACCAGAACCTCTCTGTGACAAAACCGCCCCTGCACCAATCTCAGAAGCATCAACCTCGACCTGGAACGGAAGAGAAACATCTGGTTGACACAACACAGGGGCACAGCAAAAACGATGCTTCAACTCCTGAAAAGCTTCCACGGCAGCAGAAGACCAATTAACCAAATCAGCACCCTTCTTGGTCAAATCGGTCAATGGTCTGGCAATGCTAGAAAAATTACAGATGAAGCGACGATAAAAATTAGCAAAGCCCAGGAATTTCTGCAGACTTTTTAGAGATGTCGGCTGAGTCCAATCCTGGATGGCCTGAACCTTAACCGGATCCATCTCGATAGTAGAAGGGGAAAAGATGAACCCCAAAAATGAAACTTTCTGCACACCGAAGAGACACTTTGATCCCTTCACGAACAAGGAATTAGCACGCAGTACCTGGAAAACCATTCTGACTTGCTTCACATGAGACTCCCAATCATCTGAGAAGATCAAAATGTCATCCAAGTAAACAATCAAGAATTTATCCAGATACTCACGGAAAATGTCATGCATAAAAGACTGAAAAACAGATGGAGCATTGGCAAGTCCGAACGGCATCACCAGATACTCAAAATGACCCTCGGGCGTATTAAATGCCGTTTTCCATTCATCTCCCTGCCTGATTCTCACCAGATTATACGCACCACGAAGATCAATCTTAGTAAACCAACTAGCCCCCTTAATCCGAGCAAACAAGTCAGAAATCAATGGCAAGGGATACTGAAACTTAACAGTGATCTTATTAAGAAGGCGGTAATCAATACACGGTCTTAGCGAACCATCCTTCTTGGCTACAAAAAAGAACCCTGCTCCCAATGGTGACGACGATGGGCGAATATGTCCCTTCTCCAGGGACTCCTTCACATAACTGCGCATAGCGGTGTGTTCAGGTACGGACAAATTAAATAAACGACCCTTAGGGAATTTACTACCAGGAATCAAATCGATAGCACAATCACAATTCCTATGCGGAGGTAGGGCATCAGACTTGGACTCTTCAAATACATCCTGAAAGTCCGACAAGAACTCTGGGATGTCAGAAGGAATGGATGACGAAATAGACAAAAATGGAACATCACCATGTACTCCCTGACAACCCCAGCTGGTCACCGACATAGAGTTCCAATCCAATACTGGATTATGGGTTTGTAGCCATGGCAACCCCAACACGACCACATCATGCAAATTATGCAGTACCAGAAAGCGAATAACTTCCTGATGTGCAGGAGCAATGCACATGGTCAGCTGGGCCCAGTATTGAGGTTTATTCTTGGCCAAAGGTGTAGCATCAATTCCTCTCAACGGAATAGGACACCGCAAAGGCTCCAAGAAAAATCCACAACGTTTAGCATAATCCAAATCCATCAGATTCAGGGCAGCGCCTGAATCCACAAACGCCATGACAGAATACGATGACAAAGAGCACATTAAGGTAATGGACAAAAGGAATTTGGACTGTACAGTACCAATAACGGCAGAGCTATCGAACCGCCTAGTGCGTTTAGGACAATTAGAAATAGCATGAGTAGAATCACCACAATAGAAACACAGTTTGTTCAGACGTCTGTGTTCTTGCCGTTCTACTTTAGTCATAGTCCTGTCGCACTGCATAGGCTCAGGTTTACTCTCAGACAATACCGCCAGATGGTGCACAGATTTACGCTCGCGCAAGCGACGACCGATCTGAATGGCCAAGGACATAGACTCATTCAAACCAGGAGGCATAGGAAATCCCACCATTACATCCTTAAGAGCTTCAGAGAGACCCTTTCTGAACAAAGCCGCTAGTGCAGATTCATTCCACAGAGTGAGTACTGACCACTTCCTAAATTTCTGACAATATACTTCTACATCATCCTGACCCTGGCATAAAGCCAGCAGATTTTTCTCAGCCTGATCCACTGAATTAGGCTCATCGTAAAGCAATCCCAGCGCCTGGAAAAATGCATCAACATTACTCAATGCAGAATCTCCTGGTGCAAGAGAAAACGCCCAGTCCTGTGGGTCGCCGCGCAAAAAAGAAATAATAATCAAAACCTGTTGAATAGGATTACCAGAAGAATGAGGTTTCAAGGCCAAAAATAGCTTACAATTATTTCTGAAGCTCAGGAACTTAGTTCTGTCACCAAAAAACAAATCAGGAATCGGAATTCTTGGTTCTAGCATCGATTTCTGATCAATAGTATCTTGAATCTTTTGTACATTTACAACGAGATTATCCATTGAGGAGCACAGAGCCTGAATATCCATGTCCACAGCTGTGTCCTGAAGCACTCTAATGTCTAGGGGAAAAAAAAGACTGAAGACAGAGCTAAGAAAAAAAAATGCTGTCAGGATTTCTTTTTTCCCTCTATTGGGAATCATTGGTTTGGCTCCTTGTACTGTTATGGCTGGCAATCAGGCAACACAGCATGCAGTAATCAGCGCACATACAGAGATCTAGCAATAACCAAAAACAATAGGACGAGCTCTGAGACGTGGAATCTCTGTAGACTGCAGTACCTGATCTATCCTCACACAACTATAAGCAGCAGTGGATTGCGCCTATAACTACCTATGCAACTCGGCACTGCCTGAGGAGCTGACTAGCCTGAAGATAGAAATACAAGCCTGACTTACCTCAGAGAAATACCCCAAAGGAATAGGCAGCCCCCCACATATAATGACTGTTAGCAAGATGAAAAGACAAACGTAGGAATGAAATAGATTCAGCAAAGTGAGGCCCGATATTCTAGACAGAGCGAGGATAGCAAAGAGAACTATGCAGTCTACAAAAAACCCTAAAACGAAAACCACGCAAAGGGGCAAAAAGACCCACCGTGCCGAACTAACAGCACGGCGGTGCACTCCTTTGCTTCTCAGAGCTTCCAGCAAAAGTTAATAGCAAGCTGGACAGAAAAAACAGAAAACAAACTAGAAGCACTTATCTAGCAGAGCAGCAGGCCCAAGGAAAGATGCAGTAGCTCAGATCCAACACTGGAACATTGACAAGGAGCAAGGAAGACAGACTCAGGTGGAGCTAAATAGCAAGGCAGCCAACGAGCTCACCAAAACACCTGAGGGAGGAAGCCCAGAGACTGCAATACCACTTGTGACCACAGAAGTGAATTCAGCCACAGAATTCACAACACAGATCCTCTATATACTACACCACACAGGAGAGCTGACAGAACCTCTATATAGTACACCACACAGGAGAGCTGACAGATCCTCTATATTCTACACCACATAGAGGAGCTGACAGATCCTCTATATACTACACCACATGGGAGAGCTGACAGATTCTCTATATACTACACCACACAGGAGAGCTGACAGATCCTCTATATTCTACACCACATAGAGGAGCTGACAGATCCTCTATATACTACACCACACGGGAGAGCTGACAGATCCTCTATATACTACACCACACAGGAGAGCTGACAGATTTTCTATATACTACAGTACACAGGAGAGCTAACAGATCCTCTATATTCTACACCACACAGGAGAGCTGACAGATCCTCTATATACTACACCACAGAGAAGAGCTGACAGATCCTCTATATACTACACCAAAGAGGAGAGCTGGCAGATCCTCTATATACTACACCACACAGGAGAGCTGACAGATCCTCTATATACTACACCACACAGGAGAGCTGACAGATCCTCTATATACTACACCACACGGGAGAGCTGACAGATCCTCTTTATACCACACCACATGGGAGAGCTGATAGATACTCTATATACTACACCACACAGGAGAGCTGACAGATCCTCTATATACTACACCACACAGGAGAGCTGACAGATCCTCTATATACTACACCACACGGGAGAGCTGACAGATCCTCTATATACTACACCACACAGGAGAGCTGACAGATCCTCTATATACTACACCAAAGAGGAGAGCTGGCAGATCCTCTATATACTACACCACACAGGAGAGCTGACAGATCCTCTATATACTACACCACACAGGAGAGCTGACAGATCCTCTATATACTACACCGCATGGGAGAGCTGACAGATCCTCTATATACTACACCACACATGAGAACTGACAGATCCTCTATATACTACACCACATGGGAGAGCTGACAGATCCTCTTTATACCACACCACATGGGAGAGCTGATAGATACTCTATATACTACACCACACAGGAGAGCTGACAGATCCTCTATATACTACACCACACAGGAGAGCTGACGGATCCTCTATATACTACACCACACAGGAGAGCTGACAGATCCTCTATATACTACACCACATGGGAGAGTTGACAGATCCTCTATATAGCACACCACACTGGAGAGATGACAGATCCTCTATATACTACACCACATGGGAAAGCTTACAGAACCTCTATATACCACACCACATACAAGCGCTGACAGATCCTCTATATACTACACCACACCGGAGAGCTGGCAGATCCTCCATATACTACTCCACATGGGAGAGTTGGCAGATCCTCTATATACTACTCCACATGGGAGAGCTGGCAGATCCTCCATATACTACTCCACATGGGAGAGTTGGCAGATCCTCTATATACTATACCACCTAGGAGAGCTGACAGAAACTTTATATACTACACCCCACAGGAGGGCTGATAGATTCTCTTTATACTACACCACACAGGAGAGCTGACAGATCCTCTATATATTACACCACATGGGAGAGCTGATAGATCCTCTATATAGCACACCACACATGAGAGCTAGCAGATCCTCTATATACTACACCACACAGGAGAGTTGACAGATACTCTATATACTGCACCACACAGGAGAGCTGACAGATCCTCTATATACTGCACCACACAGGAGAGCTGGCAGATCCTCTATATACTACACCACATAGGAGAGCTGACAGATCCTCTATATACTATACCACACAGGAGAGCTGAAGATCCTCTATTAAATGCACCACACAAGAGAGCTGATAGATCCTCTATATACTACACCACACGGTAGAGCTGACAGATCCTCTATATAAAGTTGAGCGACTTACATTTAGAATCGAGTCAGGTTTCGCAAAATCCGACTTTCTCAAAAGTCGGGTCGGGTGAAATCGGCCGATTATTGTGAAAAGTCGGGTGCCGACTGAAACACGAAACCCAATGCAATGGGGAATCCAAGTCATCAGTGAGTGGAGGACAGGAAACACCTACAGTGCCCATTTTAATGCCAAAAACATAAATTCTTATTACTTAAGCTTGTCAATCTTAATTTACTTTATAATAATAATTAGGCATTGAAAAGAGGGGCTCATTTGGCTAAAGTTGTGGGAGGGTAGGGCTGGCTCAAGATTTTTGTGGGCTCAGGAAACGCGGAATACGTCACAGCGGTGGACCAGGTAGAGGTAAGTATTTCAACTTTGCAAGTGCTGTGATCCTGAGAAAGCAGGGGGGCCCACTAGTTGGCACTGGCCCAGGGCCCCTCATAGTACGGCGGTGTGTTTGACGGCGGGCGGCGCCTCCCACTGCCAGAGACACTTTTGCGTACTATGAGGGGCCCTGTGCCAGTGCCAACGAGTATGCCCCCCCACCTGATGAAGGAACCTACACATTCATCTGCACCTTCCTCTTTGTCCCCGTGTAAGGTGGTATAGTATGCGGGAATAGGAACCTGACTTTCAGCAGGGTCAGATTCTGGCTGTGTAGAGTGCAAGGGGAATGTAGTGGTCTGGGTCAATGTACCAGCAGACTCATCTAGCAGTGGCTGGGCAATGGGCAGGATGAGGAGGAAACACAGATATAGGCCAAAAGCGAAAAAGTAGGCTAAAAGCAGTTCAAAATTGGTAACAGGACTAAACAGGTGGCATTGCTTTGTTCAGCAGAGGACAACTGTGATGAGAGGCTCACACAGTTACTAGGCCCAAATAAGTAAGTAGGCTAAATGCAGTTCAAAATTGGTAAGAGGAGTACACAGGCAGCATTGCTTTGTTCAGCGGAGGACATCTGTAATGAGAGGCTCACATAGACTTATTAGGCCTAAAATAAAAAAGTAGGGTAGATGCAGTTCAAAATTGGTAATAGGAGTACACAGGCGGCATTGCTTTGTTCAGCGGAGGACAACTGTAATGAGAGGCTCACACAGACTTAGTAGGCCTAAAATAAAAAAAAGTATGCTAAATGCAGTTCAAAATTGGTAAGAGGAGTACACAGGCAGAATAGCTTTGTTCAGCGGAGGAGGACAAATGTAATGATAGGCTGACACAGTTACTAGGCCCAAATAAGAAAGTAGGCTAAATGCAGTTCAAAATTGGTAAGAGGAGTACACAGGCGGCATTGCTTTGTTCAGCGGAGCACAACTGTAATGAGAGGCTCACACAGACTTAGCAGGCCTAAAATAAAAAAGTAGGCTAAATGCTGTTAAAAATTGGTAACAGGAGTACACAGGCGGCATTGCTTTTTTCAGCAGAGGACAACTGTAATGAGAGGCTCACACAGTTACTAGCCCAAATAAGTAAGTAGGCTAAATGCAGTTCAAAATTGGTAAGAGAAGTACACAGGCAGCATAGCTTTGTTCAGCGGAGGACAACTGTAATGAGAGGCTCACACAATTACTAGGCCCAAATAAGGAAGTAGGCTAAAAGCAGTTCAGAATTGGTAACAGCAGTACACAGGCGGCATTGCTTTGTTCAGCGGACGGCAACAGTAATGAGAGGCTCACACAGTTACTAGGCCCAAATAAGTAAACTGATTATATCTAAAAGATATCATATAATTTTATTATTTCATAGAAAAGGTAAAATGTCACAACAATATATAGAACACCAAAAACAACGCAGACTATTATGAACCCCACCCACACCTATTCCCACCCCACATAAACACTTCAATCCCTGGAAAAATAAATAAATAAAGGTCCAAAGACCGTAACTCTGGGAAAAGACAGTGCGTCCAAACATGGACATCAGGGAAGCAGCATGCATGAACCAGATGATCGGGAAAAAAGTTACACCCATCTATCTAACATCTAAAGTGCAATATTGCATAGCAAGAAATGCAGCGCTTACCAACAGATGAGTGGAAACAAGGAGGAGGCTAGATGGAGGGTTCCGAGGCGCATTTCTCATGTGTCTCAGGTCCCTGCAGGACCTTCTAATATCCCCATGAAATTAGTCACATGGCCTGAAACGGCCAATCAGAATGGCTAGAGTCGGCAGATGTGCACTGCAGTCGTCAAATCTTGAACTGCAGATAGGGCGTCACGGAAAGTGCATATACACCAGGGGAGAGCCCACCAAGCGGTGCACACACTGTAAAGACGCCCACCCGCAGACAGGAAACAATAGGTCGCAGTGCAATGCGCACAGCCATGAGAGCATGTATGAGGACAATTGACTGGATGACAAAAAAACACTGTGTAACAGAAAAAATAAAAAAACATAGCTACATATAACTATAACATCACAAAATGCGTATACAAATTGCAAATTACAAAAGTTAAAATCATCCAAAGTCGCTGAGATGGCTGTAATTTTACCAGGTAATGAGATGAAGTCCGGGGTCATTTTCAGTCCGAAAGGGGGGCCCAGTAGGGGAAAAAAAAGAGGCACAATAAATCAGCAGAGTCACAAACACTAAATAAAAAAATATAATAAAATTAAAAAAGTTAAAAACACATCCACGGGGTTGATAAACATGGGGGCAACAGGAGTATTGGAAACCAAATATCAGGAGGACTACAAAAGAGGGGCAAAGCTAAATATTCGTTGAGGCCTTTCGGTATCATGGTATCTAATTGGACGATCCACCTTGTCTCGATTTGTGCAAGAAGTTTTTTTTTTGTCGCCCCCCTCTTATACCAAGATGGAGGGTATCAATCCCCCTCACTTTCAAAATACTGGCGTCACAATTGTGATGTAACTTGAAATGACGAGGAATAGTATCCAATTAGTATCGGGCACTGTCTTGGCTGCGCCAATGCCCTGCACATGTTCATGTACCCGTATTCTTAATTCTCTTTTGGTAAGGCCCACATATATTTTGGGGCACGAACAGGTGGCATAGTATATAACATTAGAAGTACCACAAGAGATATGTTGTCTGATTTTAAATTCCCTTGACCCATCTGATGAGGCGAAGGTAGAACAGCGTAGGACATTGGCGCAGGCAAGACAGTGCCCGCATGAGAAGGATCCAAACTGAGGACCACTAGTGCCAAAGGGATTGCTGGGAGCCAGAACATAATGGCTCCTAACCAGCAATTCACGAAGATTTTTGGATTTTTTAGGTGTCATCAAAGGAAAGCTACCCAGGGAGGCCCTCAGGGCGGGATCAACTTCCAAAACGGGCCAATGTTTGTTTAGAATGGCACGTATGTTGTGCCATTCGTGATTGTAGGTAGAGATGAACTGAAAAGGTCCATCCCTACCTACACTTTTGCATCTCTTCACTGGATGTAGAAAACTAGTACGTGAGGTTTTCCTTGCACGATCATACCCAGTTTTGATACATCTGCGGCTATAGCCTCGAGCTAAAAAGCGTTGTTTAAGGTCTGAGGCCTGTGCCTCAAATTTAGAGTCAGTAGAGCAAATTTGCCGCATCATAAGGAACTGTCCGACCGGGACGGCTCTCACAGTGGACGAATGATGAGCTGAAGACGCATGTAATAGAGAATTGACAGAGATAGGCTTCCTGAATACGTCCGTCTGGATGCACCTGTCACTATCGACCTCAAGGCGGACATCCAGGAAGTCAACCCTCCTCTCATCCAAGACATATGTAAGTCAAATATTGAAGATGTTGTCATTCAATATCCTCATAAAATCCTCGAGCTGGCAGGCCAACCCATCCCACATCATGATGATGTCATCAATATAGCGGTACCAGCACAGCACATGGGAGGCGGCCGGTGGGCCCCATCGCCAAATATGCATCTCTCCCAGGCGCCCAGGAAGAGATTTGCATACGAGGGAGCACAGGCTGCCCCCATGGCTGTGCCCCGCTTCTGTAAATAGAAATTGTCTTTAAAGACAAAAAAGTTGTGGAATAGGACATAGCCCAGCAGCTCGAGGATTAAACCACATAGAGAGCCATCCAGGTCGAAGGTCCCCAGGAAGAGACGAACAGCCTCCAGGCCCTGGGTATGGTCAATGCAAGTATATAAACTCTCGACGTCAATAGTGACGAGGACGGCACTATTATCCACACGGATGCCATCAACCCGCTTCAGGGCATCCGTCGTGTCGCGGATATAGGAGGGCAATAATTCCACAAGGGGTTTCAGGTAAAAATCTATGAACTGACACACAAAGTCACAAATGCCCCCTATTCCGGACATGATAGGACACCCCGGGGGGGTCGAGGGCATCCTTGTGGATTTTGGGTAACAAATAGAACGTGGGTACCTTTGGAGACCTATCCATTAACCCTTCAAACACTCTTTTAGTGATAATATTAGTCTCAAGGGCTTTAACCCAAATTGCCTGGAGTTCATGAGCATAGGAGGTCATAGGGTTAAACGACAATTTACAATATGTTGTAGAATCTCTTAACTGTCGAAAGGCCTCTCGCTCATACTTCTCACAAGGCCAAGCAACTATGTTCCCCCCCCCCCCTTTTCTGCTGGCTTGAAAACAACGTCCTTAAAAGATTGTAGTTCTGTAATAGCTTGACGCTGCTTGAATGTTAGGTTGTCGAATCTGCGCCTTGACGAAAGATTCTGAAAATCGTCACTAACTAATTTTGTAAAAATTTTAACATTTCAACTCAGAGACACAGGGGGGAACCTAGTGAACCCAGGCATGATGGACGGGGGAAATCTACTTGCACATGGACTGTCTTGTTCCCCGAGAAGATCCTCCAGATCACGAAGGGTGTTCATTTCCACCTCACTCATGGTCTCTGATGTACTTTTTTTGCTGTGAAGTTTTCTCAGGATCAATTTACGGGAAAAGAGGTGCAAATCCTTTAACGCTACAAAGTAATTGAAGGGATTACTGGGAGAAAAGGTTAGGCCCTTACTTAAAACCTCTAGTTTTGCCACAGTCAGTGAATGAGATGAAAGGTTCAATACCTGTAGTCCACCCTGAGGGGCAGCATGGGGCGCCCTGCCCCCAGAGTTTTTGGTTTTGGTGAATTGTCTGGTAGCAATCCTTTGATTAGTTGGCTCAGTAGTCAAGGTACCACCAGACTGTGTATCCCGAGACATTTTGTCGTCCTCATGAGTGGATCTATTTGAACATGAGGTGGATCTAGACCGAGAATATGATACATTCCTAGAGTGAGAACGGGATCGTCCAAAAGAATTTTGCCATCTATACACGCGACACTGTTGTTTGCCTTGAATGTCTCTCTTAATTTTTTTGCTTTAGTAGGCTGAATATCGTTCGCCCATTTTTGCAGTTCACCATCAACCTCATCATTGAAGTTTTTGAGGGCCTCCGCTGTCATATTTTTTTGCAAGGTGACTTGCAGGCCATCAATTTCAGTTTCAATGGACTGATGTCATTGTTTCAACAGAACCATAAATCCCTTGGAGCATGTATTTGTTAGCTCCTCCCATTGATTTTTGAAGTTATCATCCAATATAGGAAATGAGGGAAAGACTTGGATAGGAAGTACCCTAGGGATTAGGTCCTTCTGTATATATTTGTCCAAGAACTCATGGTTCTTTTAGGTAATAGTTCTTTAAAGTTTTTTTTTTTCTGTTACAGTGTTTTTTTGTCATCCAGTGAATTGTCCTCATACAAGCTCTCATGGCTGTGCGCATTGCACTGCGACCTATTGTTTCCTGTCTGCGGGTGGGTGTCTTTACAGTGTGTGCACCGCTTGGTGGGCTCTCCCCTGGTTTGTGTGCACTTTCCGTGACGCCCTATCTGCAGTTCAGGACCTGACGGCCACAGTGCGCATGTGCCGAGTCTAGTCGTTCTGATTGTGACTAAGTTCATGTGGTTATTAGAAGGTCCTGCAGAGACCTGAGACACACTCCCTTGAGAAAGCGGCCTCTAGCTGCCACGAAACGCGCGTCGGGACCTTCTATCCACCCCCTCCTTGTTTCCACTCATCTGTTGGTAAGTGCTGCATTTCTTGCTATGCACAATTGCACTTTAGATGTTAGATAGACGGGTGTAACTTTATTCCCGATCATCTGGTTCATGCATAACGCACTGTCTTTTCGCAGAGTTACGGTCTTTGGACCTTTATTTATTTATTTTTCCAGGGATTGAAGTGTATATGTGGGGTGGGGATAGGTGTGTGTGGGGTTCATAACAGTCTGCATTGTTTTTGGTGTTCTATATATTGTTGTGACATTTTACCTTTTCTATGATATAATAAAATGATATGATGTCTTTAGATATAATCAGTTAGCTCTTTTTGTCCTCCTGTTGTTATCTGATACTGTTTGGAGCTGATTTTTGATTTGGGTCTGCAGACAGATATTCTCTGCCATCCTGGTCTCTAAGTATGTATGTGGGATTTTGGTTGCCCAAATAAGTAAGTAGGCTAAATGCAGTTCAAAATTGGTAACAGGAGTAAACAGGCGGCATTGCTTGGTTCAGCGGAGGAGGACAACTGTAATGAGAGGCTCACACAGACTTATTATGCCTAAAATAAAAAAGTAGCCTAATGCAGTTCATAATTGGTAAGAGGAGTACACAGGTGGCATTGCTTTGTTCAGTGGAGGACAACTGTAATAAGTGGCAGACACAGTTAGTAGGCCAAAATAATAAAGTGGGCTAAATGTCTGCCAAAAATTGTTCATAAATAAACTGGTGGCATAGCTAGGTACAGGGGTGGGCTCCTTTGCTGAGTAGCAGACAGTGGTAGTTGGCGCAAAGTATTAACTGGTCTAAATGGAGGCCAGGGCACCTGTATATTTTTACTATCATCTATAATTACAACAAATTTGTATTGGCAGTGCCATTGAAGGATTTAACAGCACAGACTACACAGTGGTGGAGCAGGGAGAGGTAAGTTTTGCAAGTGGTGGAACACTGTTCGAGCTGGGGGGAACACTCTCTCGTGGGCGGCGGTACTGGCACAGGGCCCCTCATATTACGACGATGTGTCTGACGTTGGTTGTGCACCACCATCAGAGACACTTCATTGTACTATGAGGGACCCTGTGCCAGTGCCGTCGCCCAAGAGTGGGCACACCCACCTGTCCACGCAAACGGCACTTGCATGGGTGCTTGCGCCAAGTGGTGAACACGGCCCAGTGGGGGGAATCAGCCCATTTAGGGAGGTATAAAAATGGCCTATGGTGGACATTCAGCAGCTGCAAATGGAGGAATTGGAGCAGTCAGTAAGAGGAGGCCAAAAGCAAGACATTTTTCAGGCAAGCTATGTGTCAGCAGGGGAAGGTGGGGCAAAATAATTTGAAATCCATAATTGGTTCATTTTAATGAAGGTTAGATCATCAACATTTCGGGTAGCCAGACGTGTCCTTTTTTCGGTCAGTATTGAACCAGCAGCACTGAAGACTCTTTCTGATAGCACACTAGCAGCTGGGCAAGCAAGTTCCTGTAATGCATATTCTGCCAATTCAGGCCAGGTGTCTATTTAAGATGCCCAGTAATCAAATGGGAATGACCTGTGAGGGAGAACATCGATAAGGGAGGAAAAATAGTTTGTGACCATACTGGACAAATGCTGTCTCCTGTCACTTTGAATCAATGCAGCAGTACCTATCGTGTCTGCGGTCATTGCAAAATCACTCCACAACCTGTTCATAAAACCCCTCTGTGCAATGCCACTTTGGATTTGAGCACCTCTAACACCTCTGCCATGTTGCCCCCTACAGCTCGTGTGAGAACCATCACCGCTGCTGTGTGCTGGGAATGCCTGAACCAAACGGTCTACAAGAGTTGCTTGTTTGGTAGCCAATATTTGCTCAAGGTTCTCATGTGGCATGATATTTTGTAATTTTCCTTTATATCCAGGGGGCAGGCCAACCATTAATCGTCATCGGTCATCATTTTGATAATGCTGGGATCCTTTTTAGGATATGCAAGGCATACTCAGCCATGTGGGCCAATGTTCTAGGTGTCAATTCACTGCTTGTGCTGGGTTGAGGAGCACTTTCTTGCAAATCAACATCACTTGTGGCCCGCAAAAACCCTGTACCTGACCTTGCAACGCCACCAGTTTCTATTGCCCCCTGAGAAGCATCCTCCTCCCATAAATATTCATCCCCATCATCCTCTTCCTTTTCGTCCGGCACCTCGTCCAGGAGAGTTCCCTGAGCAGACAATGGCTGACTGTCATCAAGGCTTCCCTCCTCCTCGGGTCCAGATGCCTGCTCCTTGATGTGCATCAAACTTTGCATAAGCAGATGCATTAGTGGGATGCTCATGCTTATGATGGCGTCATCTGCACTTACCAGCCATGTGCATTCCTCAAAACACTGAAGGACTTGACAGATGTCTTGTAGCTTTGACCACTGCACAGCAGACAACTCCATCCAACTGCCTGCCCATGTATTTGTATCCTCCCACAAATAAATGACAGCACGCCTCTGTTTGCACAGCCTCTGAAACATGTGCAGTGTGGTGTTCCACCTTGTTTTAACGTCGATTATTAGGCGGTGCTGGGGAAGATTCAGCGATCGCTGATGGTTCAGCATACGGCTGGAGTGTACGGGCAACTGGAGGATGTGCGAGCAAAGTCTTCGCACCTTCAGGAGCAGGGCTGGTAACTCCGGATAATTTTTCAGGAAGCACTGCACCACCAGGTTTAAGGTTTGAGCCAGGCAAGGTATGTGTTTCAGTGCTGAGAGGGCTATGGCAGCCATAAAATTCCTTCCGTTATCACTAACTACCTTGCCTGCCTCAAGATGTACACTACCCAGCCATGACTGAGTTTCTTGCTGCAAGTACTCGGCCTGTACTTCTGCGGTGTGTCTGTTGTCACCCAAACGCTTCATTTGTAGCACAGCCTGCTGACGCTTACCACTAGCTATTTGATAATGGGACACCTCGCGTGCAACACTGGCAGCTGCGGATTGAGTGGTCGTGCGACTGCGCTCTGTGGACGAGCTTTCACTTCTGGAGGAGGAGGAGGAGGAGGGGTGGCGAATGCCTATAGCAAACTGTTTCCTAGACCTTGGGCTAGGCAGAACTGTCCCACTATGGCTGTCCCCTGTGGACCCTGCATCCACCACATTAACCCAGTGCGCCGTGATGGACATGTAACGTCCCTGTCCATGCCTACTGGTCCATGCATGTGTTGTGAGGTGCACCTTTCTACTGACTGATTGCCTCAGTGCATGGACAATGCGGTCTTTGACATGCTGGTGGAGGGCTGAGATGGCTTTTCTCACAAAGAAGTGTCGACTGGGAAGGTCATAGCGTGGTACTGCATAGGCCATCAGGGCTTTGAAAGCTTTGCTTTTAACCAACCGGTAGGGCATCATCTCTAACGAGATTAGTCTAGCAATGTGGGCGTTCAAACACTGTGTACGCGCATGACAGGAGGAGTACTTCCTTTTCCTAACGAGAATCTCTTGTAGGGTGAGCTGGACTGGAGAGCTGCATATGGTGAAACTAGCGGGGGTGGTGGTGGACATGGCAGATTTAGAGAGGGTTGGTGATGGTATTCTTGATGTTGGCCTACCTACAGTGTTTGCTACCAAGAACCTTGTGATTCCCTGACTGCTTTAGCCTTGCGACGATACTTCCATATTTGCTGCTGGTCGTGTCCTAACCGGTGGTCTTACAGTGAGGTAAGCAATGTAGCATTGCTGACTACCTACATTCTGAGCAGGTGCACCAATGGTACGGGACGTTTGGTAGTTAGTCCAGGTTTGCAAGTGCATGCTGGTTAAATGTCTACGCATGCACGTTGTATTTAAATTTAGGAGATTCTTCCCTCTGCTAAAGGTCTTTGAGCACTTCTTACAGATAAGTTTGCACTGATCATTCGGATCTTGGTTAAAAAATTCCCACACTGCACTCTTCCTACAATGGAATACCTTTTCAGGCATTGCACTCTGTGCTACTTTCACTGGATGGCCACGCTGTCCTAAAACTGTTTTTGGTTTTGACAAACATTTTTGGCCAGATACGGGCCTGCCAGATGAAAGCTGTCGCGATGTAGATGGCTGCTGCCGATCATCCTGGCTGCCAATCTGGGTCAACAACTGGGTCATCTATCACCTCCTCTTCAATGTCATGTGCACCTTCCTCTGTGTCACCGTGTAAGGTGCTATAGCATTTGTGATGGGGTACCATAGTCTCATCAGGGTCAGATTCTGGCTCAGTACACTGCGAGGGCAATGTAATGATCTGAGTCAATGGAACAGCATAATAATCTAGCTGTGGCTGTGCATCTGTGCACTCCATGTTCAATTCATCTTGTAATGGGCTTTTAAAAATTTCCCTCTCTAACCCAGGCACGGTATGTGTAAAGAGCTCCATGGAGTAAACTGTAGTGTCACCTGCTGCATCCTTCACTTTTGGTTTCGGTGAAGGACACAAGGAAGCGACTTGTTCCTGACTGGTAGCATCCACTGACAACTCGCTGCTTTTATATTTTGAACCTTCTGAAGAGGAGGTGAAAAAGCTGGAGGCTGATTCAGCAAGGAAAGCCAAAACTTTTTCCTGCTGCTCCGGCTTTAAAAGCTGTTTTCCTACTCCCAGATAAGGGAGCCTTCGAGGCCTTGTGTAGCCAGACGATGATGCTGGCTCAACACCTCGAGCCTTTGGTGCTATTTTGCTTTTCCCACTACCACCAGATGCTCCACCACCACCACCATCAGTACCAGCTGGCAACGACCGCCCACGGCCTCTTCCACCAGACTTACTCATTTTTGGAAAAATCTAACCAAAATAACAACCATTAGATGGTACTGTAAAATATGGTAGAAGGTGTATATAAACTTGTAGAGAATTTAAATCACCCTTTTTTGGGGGGGGAGATTGCAACAAATCTCAGGCCCAGTGTATTACACTACACAATGTAAGTGGCAGAACGTGGCTGGCTAATATACAACAAACTAACAGAACTGATGTAGATCCACTTAGTGCCAATTTAAATCTCCCTTTTTTGGGGGGAGACTGCAACAAAACTCAGGCCCAGTGTATTAGACTACACAAAGTAAGTGGCAGAACGTGGCTGGAAGATGTAAGACAAACTAACAGAGCTGACGTAGATCCACTTAGTGCCAATTTAAATCTCACTTTTTTGGGGTGGAGAATGCAACAAAACTCAGGCACAGTGTATAACACTACACAATTTAAGTGGCAGAACGTGGCTGGAAGACATATCAAAAAATACAAGGACTAAAAGTGGCCCTTTTAGAAGAAAAGGTGCGGGGTCTGGAAGAAAGAATAGCAACTTTGAAACTCATCAAAGAGAATGAAGACTTTCTAGACAGAACAGAAGCATCTCTACTGGTCACAGAAGGTGCAAAAAGTGTCAGAGAACCTCCAAAAGCAGATGAGTGGAAGCATGTGACCAAAAGAAGCAAGAAGACCATGGAGAAATCACCAACCACACAACTGAAGAACCGATATCAAATCTTTGTAGAGGATGAAGATGGCACACCTAAGAATGAAGCAATACCAGCAAGCAAAAAAGAAAAGGGCACACAGCAACAAGTGACAGCAAAAAGTACAGCCAAGAAGCAACGAAGAGTGGTGGTGGTGGGAGACTCACTACTGAGAGGCACCGAAGCAGCCATCTGCAGACCGGACATAACTGCAAGAGAAGTATGCTGCCTTCCAGGTGCGATGATCAAGGATGTGACCGATAGGATACCAAAGCTCTTCAGCTCCAAGGACGTCCACCCATTTCTTCTGATACATGTTGGCACCAATGACACGGCAAGGAAGGACCTACCGACAATCTGCAAGGATTTTGAAGAGTTGGGGAAGAAAGTAAAGGAACTGGATGCACAGGTAGTTTTTTCTTCTATCCTTCCAGTAGACGGGCATGGCACCAGGAGATGGAACAGGATCCTTGATGCAAACAACTGGCTAAGACGATGGTGCAGACAACAAGGATTTGGATTCCTGGACCACGGTGTGAATTACTGGTATGATGGACTCCTCGCCAGAGACGGACTACACCTCAACAAACCTGGGAAACACACATTCGCCAGAAGACTCGCTACACTCATCAGGAGGGCGTTAAACTAGAAGAAGAGGGGACGGGAAGAAAAACATTAGACTTGAACAAAGACGACCCAGGAAAACATACTCAGAAGGGAGGTAAGAACATTTCTAAAACAATCCACAGTGAGGAGATTGGAACAAAACAAAATCCTCTAAACTGCATGCTCGCAAACGCCAGAAGCCTGACAAACAAGATGGAAGAACTAGAAGCAGAAATATCTACAGGTAACTTTGACATAGTGGGAATAACTGAGACATGGTTAGATGAAAGCTATGACTGGGCAGTTAACTTACAGGGTTACAGTCTGTTTAGAAAGGATCGTAAAAATCGGAGAGGAGGAGGGGTTTGTCTCTATGTAAAGTCTTGTCTAAAGTCCACTTTAAGGGAGGATATTAGCGAAGGGAATGAGGATGTCGAGTCCATATGGGTCGAAATTCATGGAGGGAAAAATGGTAACAAAATTCTCATTGGGGTCTGTTACAAACCCCCAAATATAACAGAAACCATGGAAAGTCTACTTCTAAAGCAGATAGATGAAGCTGCAACCCATAATGAGGTCCTGGTTATGGGGGACTTTAACTACCCGGATATTAACTGGGAAACAGAAACCTGTGAAACCCATAAAGGCAACAGGTTTCTGCTAATAACCAAGAAAAATTATCTTTCACAATTGGTGCAGAATCCAACCAGAGGAGCAGCACTTTTAGACCTAATACTATCTAATAGACCTGACAGAATAACAAATCTGCAGGTGGTTGGGCATTTAGGAAATAGCGACCACAATATTGTACAGTTTCACCTGTCTTTCACTAGGGGGACTTGTCAGGGAGTCACAAAAACACTGAACTTTAGGAAGGCAAAGTTTGAACAGCTTAGAGATGCCCTTAATCTGGTAGACTGGGACAATATCCTCAGAAATGAGAATACAGATAATAAATGGGAAATGTTTAAGAACATCCTAAATAGGCAGTGTAAGCGGTTTATACCTTGTGGGAATAAAAGGACTAGAAATAGGAAAAACCCAATGTGGCTAAACAAAGAAGTAAAACAGGCAATTAACAGTAAAAAGAAAGCATTTGCACTACTAAAGCAGGATGGCACCATTGAAGCTCTAAAAAACTATAGGGAGAAAAATACTTTATCTAAAAAACTAATTAAAGCTGCCAAAAAGGAAACAGAGAAGCACATTGCTAAGGAGAGTAAAACTAATCCCAAACTGTTCTTCAACTATATCAATAGTAAAAGAATAAAAACTGAAAATGTAGGCCCCTTAAAAAATAGTGAGGAAAGAATGGTTGTAGATGACGAGGAAAAAGCTAACATATTAAACACCTTCTTCTCCATGGTATTCACGGTGGAAAATGAAATGCTAGGTGAAATCCCAAGAAACAATGAAAACCCTATATTAAGGGTCACCAATCTAACCCAAGAAGAGGTGCGAAACCGGCTAAATAAGATTAAAATAGATAAATCTCCGGGTCCGGATGGCATACACCCACGAGTACTAAGAGAACTAAGTAATGTAATAGATAAACCATTATTTCTTATTTTTAGTGACTCTATAGCAACAGGGTCTGTTCCGCAGGACTGGCGCATAGCAAATGTGGTGCCAATATTCAAAAAGGGCTCTAAAAGTGAACCTGGAAATTATAGGCCAGTAAGTCTAACCTCTATTGTTGGTAAAATATTTGAAGGGTTTCTGAGGGATGTTATTCTGGATTATCTCAATGAGAATAACTGTTTAACTCCATATCAGCATGGGTTTATGAGAAATCGCTCCTGTCAAACCAATCTAATCAGTTTTTATGAAGAGGTAAGCTATAGACTGGACCACGGTGAGTCATTGGACGTGGTATATCTCGATTTTTCCAAAGCGTTTGATACCGTGCCGCACAAGAGGTTGGTACACAAAATGAGAATGCTTGGTCTGGGGGAAAATGTGTGTAAATGGGTTAGTAACTGGCTTAGTGATAGAAAGCAGAGGGTGGTTATAAATGGTATAGTCTCTAACTGGGTCGAAGTGACCAGTGGGGTACCGCAGGGGTCAGTATTGGGACCTGTTCTCTTCAACATATTCATTAATGATCTGGTAGAAGGTTTACACAGTAAAATATCGATATTTGCAGATGATACAAAACTATGTAAAGCAGTTAATACAAGAGAAGATAGTATTCTGCTACAGATGGATCTGGATAAGTTGGAAACTTGGGCTGAAAGGTGGCAGATGAGGTTTAACAATGATAAATGTAAGGTTATACACATGGGAAGAGGGAATCAATATCACCATTACACACTGAACGGGAAACCACTGGGTAAATCTGACAGGGAGAAGGACTTGGGGATCCTAGTTAATGATAAACTTACCTGGAGCAGCCAGTGCCAGGCAGCAGCTGCCAAGGCAAACAGGATCATGGGGTGCATTAAAAGAGGTCTGGATACACATGATGAGAGCATTATACTGCCTCTGTACAAATCCCTAGTTAGACCGCACATGGAGTACTGTGTCCAGTTTTGGGCACCGGTGCTCAGGAAGGATATAATGGAACTAGAGAGAGTACAAAGGAGGGCAACAAAATTAATAAAGGGGATGGGAGAACTACAATACCCAGATAGATTAGCGAAATTAGGATTATTTAGTCTAGAAAAAAGACGACTGAGGGGCGATCTAATAACCATGTATAAGTATATAAGGGGACAATACAAATATCTCGCTGAGGATCTGTTTATACCAAGGAAGGTGACGGGCACAAGGGGGCATTCTTTGCGTCTGGAGGAGAGAAGGTTTTTCCACCAACATAGAAGAGGATTCTTTACTGTTAGGGCAGTGAGAATCTGGAATTGCTTGCCTGAGGAGGTGGTGATGGCGAACTCAGTCGAGGGGTTCAAGAGAGGCCTGGATGTCTTCCTGGAGCAGAACAATATTGTATCATACAATTATTAGGTTCTGTAGAAGGACGTAGATCTGGGTATTTATTATGATGGAATATAGGCTGAACTGGATGGACAAATGTCTTTTTTCGGCCTTACTAACTATGTTACTATGTTACTATGTTACTATGTAGTTCAGTTTCATTCTCCCTACAATGATCTCAGGAAAAGTATGGCACCAATAAAAAGGATTGTTGCATACAAAAGTGTGGACAAATAAACAAAATAACTGTGCAGAAAGGAGCAACAGGATTTTTGCTTTTAAAAAAGCAGTTGGTTTGCACAGCGGCATACAAACAGCATTGCAGCTATCAGGGAGCCTTATAAGGCAGGTATAAGAAAAAAGAAAAAAATGCGGCACTCACCATCTGTCTTCAGCTAAAAATGTCCTTTATTTAGCACTTAAGCCTTCACAAACATGATGCGGCATCGGCAGGAGTATACGAGGGAGTGGGGGAGTGACAGGGGAGGACGACGGCCGTTTCGCGCACAGGCGCTTCTACGGGTCCATCGGCAGGAGTATACAAGGGAGCGGGGGAGTGACAGGGGAGGATGACGGCCGTTTCTCGCACAGGCGCTTCTACGGGTCCATCATGGCCGATCGACCTCATGGCCGATCCCACATTAGGATCGGGTCGGGTTTCACAAAACCCAACTTTGCCGAAAGTCGGTGATTTTTCAGTTTGTCCGATCCATTTCGCTCTTCCCTATGTATGTCATCTCCCCTGTATATAGTATATATCTGTGTGTCATCTCCTCCTGTACTAGACCTCGTTCACAGGTTTTTTGCTCAGTATTTTTATCTCAGTATTTGTAAGCTAAATTGGCAGCCTGAAAAATCCCCAGCCAACAGGAAGCCCTCTCCCCTGGCAGTATACATTAGCTTACACATACACATAATAGACAGGTCATGTGACTGACAGCTGCCGTATTTCCTATATGGTACAGTTGTTGCTCTTGTAGTTTGTCTGCTTATTAATCAGATTTTAATTTTTGAAGGATAATACCAGACTTGTGTGTGTTTTAGGGCGAGTTTCATGTGTCAAGTTGTGTGTGTTGAGTTGCGTGTGGCGACATGCATGTAGCGACTTTTGTGAGATGAGTTTTGTGTGGCGACATGCGTGTAGCAACTTTTTGTGTCGAGTTGCATGTGACAGGTTAGTGTAGCAAGTTGTTTGCAGCAAGTTTTTCGCATGGCGAGTTTTGTGCGTGGCGAGTTTTATGTGTGGTGCGTTTTGAGTATGTGCAAGTTTTGTGTGAGGCAACTTTTGCATGTGTTGCAACTTTTGTGCATGTGGCCATTTTTTCGCGTGTGCAAGTTTTGCGTGTGGCGAGTTTTCCATGAGGTGAGTTTTGCACGTGTGGTGAGTTTTGCATGAGCCTAGTTTTGCATGTGGTGAGTTTTGCGCGTGGCGAGTTTTGAGCGGCGACTTTTGTGGTTCGACTTTTATGTGGCGAGGTTGGTGTATGTCTGGTGAAATGTGTGCTGAGGGTGGTATATGTGTTCAAGCACGTGGTAGTGTGTGGCGCATTTTGTGTGTGTGTTCATATCCCCGTGTGAGGTGAATATCCCATGTCGGGGCCCCACCTTAGCAACTGTACGGTATATACTCTTTAGCGCCATCGCTCTCACTCTTTAAGTCCCCCTTGTTCACATCTGGCAGCTGTCAATTTGCCTCCAACACTTTTCCTTTCACTTTTTCCCCATTATGTAGATAGGGGCAAAATTGTTTGGTGAATTGGAACGCGCAGGGTTAAAATTTCGCCTCACAACATAGCCTATGACGCTCTCGGGGTCCAGACGTGTGATTGTGCAAAATTTTGTGGCTGTAGCTGCGACGGTGCAGATGCCATTCCCGGACATACACACGTACACACACACATTCAGCTTTATATAACATATATATACATATATACATATATATATATATATATATATACTGTGTATATATACTGTGTACTGTGTGTCGCTGACATCTATATATCTATCTATTCTATCTGTATATATCTATTTTTATCTATTGTACTCTAACCTGTCACTCTGTGCTTTAAAAGTACATGGCTGCTGAATTGTCGGCTTTTCTTCTATCTATCCATCTATCTATCTATCTATCTATCATATACACATGTCACTGACATCTATATATTTATGTATTCTGTGTGTATATGCTGTATGTAATCTGTCTATTCTAGCCTGTCTGCTCCTGCTATGATTTTACTGTACCGGCAGCTAAATTGTCAGCTTTTCTTCTATAGCGGAGTGAGTGGGAAAGGCATGCAGGCATCTTCTCTATGCTGTTCCAATTTAGTTTTAGCACTTTCCCATCAATTTCAGCTTTTTTCTCAGGCCCCCAGACCTGTTTGTTGCATCCAGCAGAAAAATATTCGACTTTTCCATTGACTTCCATTGGACTAGTTACTCAGTAAACGGCTATTAAAAATTACTCGTGCCAATTTTCCCAAATCCGAATATTTCACTATTCACTCATCGCTAGTTAAGAAACTTCTTAAATATGGTTTTTAGAATGATGTCACTTTTGGGTATTTTCTATCATATAGACCCCTCAAAGTGACTTCAAATGTGATGTGGTCACTAAAATAAATGGTTTTGTAAAATTTGTTGGAAAAATGAAAAATTTCTGTTTAATTTTTAACCCTTATTACTTCTTTGAAAAATGTTGGTTCCAAAATTGTGCTGATATAAAGTAGACATGTGAGAAATGTTATCTATTAACTATTTTGTGAGACACTGTTAGGGCTGGCGGAATGCACCAAATAATATGAAGGAAGATATTAATTGCGTTCGCAGTCTTGGGTCCACCGTGCAGAGATGGAACCTGCTGCCTTAATGATGGAACACGATGGCGGATGAACGCTTGCGCACACGTGGGTTCACTCAGTGTGAATGGAAGCAAATTCAGTTGCTTCCTAGAGTTGCAAAAGGAATGCTGCGCCCTGTTAGCAGTCACTTAGTGCAGCTGGTAAACACTGGTTGGATCCCTATGATTCATCTCCCACTATACTGGTGATTGGACTCGCTCTGACCCTCGGTGGCTTTTTAGCCCATGCCTGAGGATGCCCAGAGTCAGATGTTGAGTCCAAGCTGAGTCCAAGCGGGAATTCCCACCCTACACTGACTGGTGGTATAAACGTGGCTGTGCTGCCTAGATATGGTGGTGACGGTTTGCTCCACTCACTCTAATACCCAAACAACAACCAAAGGGATCATTAAGGTGCTTTCACCAGTCTCAAACACACAGCACTCACACACCTAGTCAGGTTTATACTAGCGCATGGTCAAGCAGCCATGCAAGCCATTTTTATATGTAGCCTTCCTGGACCTTCATAGTGGTCCAATCAGAGCTGCTACCAGACCTGAGCATGTGACCTCTGACCTCCAATGAGAGGTCATCCCACGGGCATGCTCAGTAGACAAAAAGCAGGACTTAGTCCCTGGAACATTTGCTCGCCGCTGATGAATGCTGATTACAAAGGCAGAACCACGGATGGCAGCAGTAACCAGATGCACAGTATCAGCTTGAGCCAGATGCTGGGACCGACGTCCCTGCTGAGAAGACTCCACTGTGTGGGGGGAAGAATGGGAGTCTGCAGAGGACATGGTTCGAGATTCTTCATGGGCAGCGGTAGGATCTCAACACCTAACAGACACATCTCTGTGATTTATGGCCATGAAAATTAAAAGTTTGAAAATTGCACAATTTTCAAAATTTTTGCTAAATTTCCATATTTTTCATAATTAAACGCAAGTCATATCGTATCAATTTTACCACTATCATGAAGTACAATACGTCACAAAAAAACAATTTCAGAATCACTGGAATCCATTTATTAACTCATAAAGTGACCATGGTCAGAATTGTAAATATTGCCCTGGTCATTAACGTACAAACCACCTTCTGGGGTAAAGGAGAAAAAGTTTAACCCCTTAGTGACAGAGCCAATTTGGTACTTAATGACCAAGCCAATTTTTACAATTCTGACCACTGTGATTTTATGAGATTAAGGGTATGTGCACACGTCAGGATTTTTAGCTTTTTTTTGCGGAATTTAGCTATAAAAACGCTATAAATCTGGTAAAAAACGCTAACATTATGCATCCTATCTTTTAGAATGCATTTTTTGTGCATATGTTAGCGTTTTTTTCCGCAAAAAAAACGCATTCCGCAAAAAAAACGGACATGCTCATTCTTTTTGTGGATTTTTTGCGGATTTCCTATCAAAAAGGACATTCCGGAAAACAAAAAAAAGCGCAAAAAATCCGCGCAAAAAACGCGCAATTTCCATGAGAAATCCACGCAAAAAAAAACGCGGATTTCTGGCAGAAATCTCAGGATTTTGTCAGGAAAAAATCCTGACGTGTGCACATACCCTAAAAGCTCTAGAACGCTTCAATGTATCCCACTGATTCTGAAACTGTTTTTTGTTACATATTGTACTTCATTTTATCGAGGGGAGACAAACCTCCGATGCCACCAGGAGATTACTCAACATTCTCAGCAAAATTAACGCCAATGGTACTTCATCTGTCCTGTTGACACTTGATGCCGAAAAGGCGTTTGATCGAATAAATTGGCAGGATCTTAAAATGTTGATGGAGAAATTCGTTTTGATGATAAATGGCTCACATCGGTATTTGCGCTTTACTCGATACCCAGTGCAAAAATATACATTAACAACAACTTATCAAAATCCTTCCCAATAAGTAATGGAACTAGACAGGGTTGCCCACTGTCCCCCCTGTTGTTTGCCCTGGCAATTGAACCCTTAGCAGAAATGATTCGTATTAACAAGAATGTTCTAGGAGTGGACATCGGTAACAACCAATATAAAATATCCCTGTTTGCAGACGATATGTTACTAACTCTAACAGACCCCCACAATTCCATTAAAAACCTCCTGGAAATACTTGAGGAATTTTCTAAAATTTCTCTATTTAAGATAAACAATATTAAATCAAAGATACTCCAACTCAACTTACAAGAAGAAACCATTAATTCAATAAAACAAATGGTAGATTTTACCTGGGAGGAGGAACAGATTTCATATTTAGGAATTACTTTTTCAAAAAGGGTTAGCGAATTGGCCAAGACTAATGGGGAGAACATTCTTTCAGTAATTAATAAAGATTTTCAATCATGGGGTAAAGTGGGGTTATCGTTGATGGGTAGGGTTCTAGCGGTCAAATCAATGATACTTCCAAAAATTCTGTACATCTTTAGAACATTATTACTAAAACGTCACTAGAGACAATGTGTATAGTAGCCTAGAGAACAACACCCTCATATAATATACTCAACAAAGCCCATAATGGTGTAATAGCCATAGGACAAAAAAGTGTAAAGGCAAAAAATGAAGTTTAAAAGATAACATCTTTATTATACAATTTAAAATAAAATGAAAAAGGGGGACCAAAACAATAAACAGGGCTGAAAAAAACCTCCGTGGGGAAGGACCAACTGTATAGTGGACGCACCCAATACACTGTAACGTATCTGGCAGTAAATACCAAAATGTAAATATGCAAATGCCACAATAAATATAAATATATAACTGCAAGTGATACAAAAACAAATGTATGGGACAGCGAACACTGAATCTCCACAGCCTATAGCCGGTATAAAGATATGAAACTGCCTGTCTATCTATGCACTTATTAGCCAAAAGATATAATACTGATAAGTCACATCGGATTGATGCCAAAAAAAAAAAATATATATATAAATATACAAACAAAAAACTGCTGTATAAGTAAAGGAAAATATACTGACTACAGTGAGTCGAATGGACATAAAACAAACCAGTATAATGTAGGCTGATAAGTATAGTGCAAAAAAACTGTATAGCAAGTGGCCAGGTAAAAGTGCTGATGCCGCAGTGAAAAGATGTCAATATAACAGCATGGCAAGATGCAACAGTGAAGACAGATATCATAGACCAAGCGGTAAACATAACCGGAATACCGGCGATAAGGCAAAGGTAACGGAGTGCTCACCGCAAAATGCGTGGCGTCCAAGAGTCCTTCCCGCCTGCCCGACGGGCGCCGTTTCGCTGCTCGCTTCTTCCGGGGGCGTGTACGGAGAGGGGTGCCGACGCTGTATTTACGTGCAGAGAGAGGATGTGATAGGCTGTTCCACCCAGGTATACGGCGCATGCGTCAGGACAAAATCTCCCCTGCTAAAAAAAATGACTTCCGGGAGATGCCTCAGTGGAACGCAGTGAGACGCACTGCGGCCACAAGGTAGACACACTCGGAAGTCATAGGGGATAAGACCCAGCGCATGTGCACCCCGAGTGGGAAAGCAGACCGAGACAATAAAATATAACATGCAACCACCGGCAAGGATGTATTTATGCAACCAAAAGGATAAAGTAATAGCGAGGCAATATTAATATAACAATATAAGACGAAAAGAATACCTACGGGGAAGGAAATAAAGTGCGGAAAAGTGCCCGATATGAATTGATAATTTTAATTAATAATATATATAAAAAGGAGAACCATAGTTAAAACCAAAAGTGAATCCAATGTGCCATAACCAAAGAATTATATATGAAATAAATAAAAGTGCCAAAAAAGAATATAAATAAATTAAATAAACCTAAATATAACTACCAATAGACCAAAATCATATTCATAGGTCCATTAACACGCATAGTGTCATAGTATAAAAAATATGTGAGAGTGTGAATTGAGGATAATATGCTATATTATGAGAAATTCTAACAGATCTATTTCCGTTCCTAATGGCAAGGAGGATACTGAGCATCTCTACCATCTCAAACCAGGGATTCAAGCTTCAGGAGGCTAATTTGCATATTCCAGGTGCCTTCTGGGAGAAGCGAAGTCTCCCTAAGCTAGAAGATCGTTGGGTACAGCCGGGACCAGCTGCTTCGAAAGCATCACCAAACCAGGGATTCAAGCTTCAGGAGGCTAATTTGCATATTCCAGGTGCCTTCTGGGAGAAGCGAAGTCTCCCTAAGCTAGAAGATCGTTGGGTACAGCCGGGACCAGCTGCTTCGAAAGCATCACCAAACCAGGGATTCAAGCTTCAGGAGGCTAATTTGCATATTCCAGGTGCCTTCTGGGAGAAGCGAAGTCTCCCTAAGCTAGAAGATCGTTGGGTACAGCCGGGACCAGCTGCTTCGAAAGCATCACCAAACCAGGGATTCAAGCTTCATGAGGCTAATTTGCATATTCCAGGTGCCTTCTGGGAGAAGCGAAGTCTCCCTAAGCTAGAAGATCGTTGGGTACAGCCGGGACCAGCTGCTTCGAAAGCATCACCAAACCAGGGATTCAAGCTTCAGGAGGCTAATTTGCATATTCCAGGTGCCTTCTGGGAGAAGCGAAGTCTCCCTAAGCTAGAAGATCGTTGGGTACAGCCGGGACCAGCTGCTTCGAAAGCATCACCAAACCAGGGATTCAAGCTTCAGGAGGCTAATTTGCATATTCCAGGTGCCTTCTGGGAGAAGCGAAGTCTCCCTAAGCTAGAAGATCGTTGGGTACAGCCGGGACCAGCTGCTTCGAAAGCATCACCAAACCTTACGGCGCGCAAATTTTTGCCTGTAGGACATTATTGCAAGAGAGCTTGGCTGAGTAGATTACACAAGAAGGAAAACACACAGCAAGTCAGCAGGATCTAGGAGCAACATGGCAGATGTGACAACCTACATGGTGAGCTGCAGCATGTGCTACATGTTCACAGATCGACCAGAAGAAGAATCCAATTTCACCTGTCAGAAGTGTAGACTAGTGGCCCTTTTAGAAGAAAAGGTGCGGGGTCTGGAAGAAAGAATAGCAACTTTGAAACTCATCAAAGAGAATGAAGACTTTCTAGACAGAACAGAAGCATCTCTACTGGTCACAGAAGGTGCAAAAAGTGTCAGAGAACCTCCAAAAGCAGATGAGTGGAAGCATGTGACCAAAAGAAGCAAGAAGACCATGGAGAAATCACCAACCACACAACTGAAGAACCGATATCAAATCTTTGTAGAGGATGAAGATGGCACACCTAAGAATGAAGCAATACCAGCAAGCAAAAAAGAAAAGGGCACACAGCAACAAGTGACAGCAAAAAGTACAGCCAAGAAGCAACGAAGAGTGGTGGTGGTGGGAGACTCACTACTGAGAGGCACCGAAGCAGCCATCTGCAGACCGGACATAACTGCAAGAGAAGTATGCTGCCTTCCAGGTGCGATGATCAAGGATGTGACCGATGGGATACCAAAGCTCTTCAGCTCCAAGGACGTCCACCCATTTCTTCTGATACATGTTGGCACCAATGACACGGCAAGGAAGGACCTACCGACAATCTGCAAGGACTTTGAAGAGTTGGGGAAGAAAGTAAAGGAACTGGATGCACAGGTAGTTTTTTCTTCTATCCTTCCAGTAGACGGGCATGGCACCAGGAGATGGAACAGGATCCTTGATGCAAACAACTGGCTAAGACGATGGTGCAGACAACAAGGATTTGGATTCCTGGACCACGGTGTGAATTACTGGTATGATGGACTCCTCGCCAGAGACGGACTACACCTCAACAAACCTGGGAAACACACATTCGCCAGAAGACTCGCTACACTCATCAGGAGGGCGTTAAACTAGAAGAAGAGGGGACGGGAAGAAAAACATTAGACTCGAACAAAGACGACCCAGGAAAACATACTCAGAAGGGAGGTAAGAACATTTCTAAAACAATCCACAGTGAGGAGATTGGAACAAAACAAAATCCTCTAAACTGCATGCTCGCAAACGCCAGAAGCCTGACAAACAAGATGGAAGAACTAGAAGCAGAAATATCTACAGGTAACTTTGACATAGTGGGAATAACCGAGACATGGTTAGATGAAAGCTATGACTGGGCAGTTAACTTACAGGGTTACAGTCTGTTTAGAAAGGATCGTAAAAATCGGAGAGGAGGAGGGGTTTGTCTCTATGTAAAGTCTTGTCTAAAGTCCACTTTAAGGGAGGATATTAGCGAAGGGAATGAGGATGTCGAGTCCATATGGGTTGAAATTCATGAAGGGAAAAATGGTAACAAAATTCTCATTGGGGTCTGTTACAAACCCCCAAATATAACAGAAAGCATGGAAAGTCTACTTCTAAAGCAGATAGATGAAGCTGCAACCCATAATGAGGTCCTGGTTATGGGGGACTTTAACTACCCGGATATTAACTGGGAAACAGAAACCTGTGAAACCCATAAAGGCAACAGGTTTCTGCTAATAACCAAGAAAAATTATCTTTCACAATTGGTGCAGAATCCAACCAGAGGAGCAGCACTTTTAGACCTAATACTATCTAATAGACCTGACAGAATAACAAATCTGCAGGTGGTTGGGCATTTAGGAAATAGCGACCACAATATTGTGCAGTTTCACCTGTCTTTCACTAGGGGGACTTGTCAGGGAGTCACAAAAACATTGAACTTTAGGAAGGCAAAGTTTGAACAGCTTAGAGATGCCCTTAATCTGGTAGACTGGGACAATATCCTCAGAAATGAGAATACAGATAATAAATGGGAAATGTTTAAGAACATCCTAAATAGGCAGTGTAAGCGGTTTATACCTTGTGGGAATAAAAGGACTAGAAATAGGAAAAACCCAATGTGGCTAAACAAAGAAGTAAGACAGGCAATTAACAGTAAAAAGAAAGCATTTGCACTACTAAAGCAGGATGGCACCATTGAAGCTCTAAAAAACTATAGGGAGAAAAATACTTTATCTAAAAAACTAATTAAAGCTGCTAAAAAGGAAACAGAGAAGCACATTGCTAAGGAGAGTAAAACTAATCCCAAACTGTTCTTCAACTATATCAATAGTAAAAGAATAAAAACTGAAAATGTAGGCCCCTTAAAAAATAGTGAGGAAAGAATGGTTGTAGATGACGAGGAAAAAGCTAACATATTAAACACCTTCTTCTCCACGGTATTCACGGTGGAAAATGAAATGCTAGGTGAAATCCCAAGAAACAATGAAAACCCTATATTAAGGGTCACCAATCTAACCCAAGAAGAGGTGCGAAACCGGCTAAATAAGATTAAAATAGATAAATCTCCGGGTCCGGATGGCATACACCCACGAGTACTAAGAGAACTAAGTAATGTAATAGATAAACCATTATTTCTTATTTTTAGTGACTCTATAGCGACAGGGTCTGTTCCGCAGGACTGGCGCATAGCAAATGTGGTGCCAATATTCAAAAAGGGCTCTAAAAGTGAACCTGGAAATTATAGGCCAGTAAGTCTAACCTCTATTGTTGGTAAAATATTTGAAGGGTTTCTGAGGGATGTTATTCTGGATTATCTCAATGAGAATAACTGTTTAACTCCATATCAGCATGGGTTTATGAGAAATCGCTCCTGTCAAACCAATCTAATCAGTTTTTATGAAGAGGTAAGCTATAGACTGGACCACGGTGAGTCATTGGACGTGGTATATCTCGATTTTTCCAAAGCGTTTGATACCGTGCCGCACAAGAGGTTGCTACACAAAATGAGAATGCTTGGTCTGGGGGAAAATGTGTGTAAATGGGTTAGTAACTGGCTTAGTGATAGAAAGCAGAGGGTGGTTATAAATGGTATAGTCTCTAACTGGGTCGCTGTGACCAGTGGGGTACCGCAGGGGTCAGTATTGGGACCTGTTCTCTTCAACATATTCATTAATGATCTGGTAGAAGGTTTACACAGTAAAATATCGATATTTGCAGATGATACAAAACTATGTAAAGCAGTTAATACAAGAGAAGATAGTATTCTGCTACAGATGGATCTGGATAAGTTGGAAACTTGGGCTGAAAGGTGGCAGATGAGGTTTAACAATGATAAATGTAAGGTTATACACATGGGAAGAGGGAATCAATATCACCATTACACACTGAACGGGAAACCACTGGGTAAATCTGACAGGGAGAAGGACTTGGGGATCCTAGTTAATGATAAACTTACCTGGAGCAGCCAGTGCCAGGCAGCAGCTGCCAAGGCAAACAGGATCATGGGGTGCATTAAAAGAGGTCTGGATATACATGATGAGAGCATTATACTGCCTCTGTACAAATCCCTAGTTAGACCGCACATGGAGTACTGTGTCCAGTTTTGGGCACCGGTGCTCAGGAAGGATATAATGGAACTAGAGAGAGTACAAAGGAGGGCAACAAAATTAATAAAGGGGATGGGAGAACTACAATACCCAGATAGATTAGCGAAATTAGGATTATTTAGTCTAGAAAAAAGACGACTGAGGGGCGATCTAATAACCATGTATAAGTATATAAGGGGACAATACAAATATCTCGCTGAGGATCTGTTTATACCAAGGAAGGTGACGGGCACAAGGGGGCATTCTTTGCGTCTGGAGGAGAGAAGGTTTTTCCACCAACATAGAAGAGGATTCTTTACTGTTAGGGCAGTGAGAATCTGGAATTGCTTGCCTGAGGAGGTGGTGATGGCGAACTCAGTCGAGGGGTTCAAGAGAGGCCTGGATGTCTTCCTGGAGCAGAACAATATTGTATCATACAATTATTAGGTTCTGTAGAAGGACGTAGATCTGGGTATTTATTATGATGGAATATAGGCTGAACTGGATGGACAAATGTCTTTTTTCGGCCTTACTAACTATGTTACTATGTTACTATGTTACAATCAGCACCTTAAGGATTAAAGATGAAAAAATGATCGGGGACCATTGGAGTTTTCATTAATGATGCCCTTCATATCAATTGGACTGTCTTATATAATGTTTTATATTTTTTACATTTTGGGTGTTTATATATGTATATATCTTTTTGTGTGTTAGCTGTATGCCATGTGTTTATTTTATTTTATGCTATAGTGGTTTTTCCACAATTTGGAGTTTCCATGCACAAAAATTTATAAAAATAATATTTTTTATACTATGACACTATTACCTTATCCTTTTGGTTGCATAAATACATCCTTGCCGGTGGTTGCACGTTATATTTTATTGTCTCGGTCTGCTTTCCCACTCGGGGTGCGCATGTCCTGACGCATGCGCCGTATACCTGGGTGGAACAGCCTATCACATCCTCTCTCTGCACGTAAATACAGCGTCGGCACCCCTCTCCGTACACGCCCCCGGAAGAAGCGAGCAGCGAAACGGCGCCCGTCGGGCAGGCGGGAAGGACTCTTGGACGCCACGCATTTTGCGGTGAGCACTCCGTTACCTTTGCCTTATCGCCGGTATTCCGGTTATGTTTACCGCTTGGTCTATGATATCTGTCTTCACTGTTGCATCTTGCCATGCTGTTATATTGACATCTTTTCACTGCGGCATCAGCACTTTTACCTGGCCACTTGCTATACAGTTTTTTTGCACTATACTTATCAGCCTACATTATACTGGTTTGTTTTATGTCCATTCGACTCACTGTAGTCAGTATATTTTCCTTTACTTATACAGCAGTTTTTTGTTTGTATATTTATATATTTTTTTTTTTTTTTTGGCATCAATCCGATGTGACTTATCAGTATTATATCTTTTGGCTAATAAGTGCATAGATAGACAGGCAGTTTCATATCTTTATACCGGCTATAGGCTGTGGAGATTCAGTGTTCGCTGTCCCATACATTTGTTTTTGTATCACTTGCAGTTATATATTTATATTTATTGTGGCATTTGCATATTTACATTTTGGTATTTACTGCCAGATACGTTACAGTGTATTGGGTGCGTCCACTATACAGTTGGTCCTTCCCCACGGAGGTTTTTTTCAGCCCTGTTTATTGTTTTGGTCCCCCTTTTTCATTTTATTTTAAATTGTATAATAAAGATGTTATCCTTTAAACTTCATTTTTTGCCTTTACACTTTTTGTCCTATGGCTATTACACCATTATGGGCTTTGTTGAGTATCTTTAGAACATTACCTTTGAAGTTTTCTTCAGAATTTTTCAAAAACTGTCAAAAAAATATACTGTCTTTTGTCTGGAGTGGGAAAAAAGCCAGAATATCTAGGGACATCCTTTACAAAAGTAAAAGAAATGGTGGATTAGGTCTCCCGAACTTACAAGCATACCACAAAATTAATTTAATAAAACATAGCCAGGGATGGTTCAATAAAAAAGATAACCCGGTGTGGCTCGATATGGAGTTGTCTTTAAATAAATCTGATTCTTTGGGAAACCTTCTCATTAAACATACCCTAAATTTAGACAAATATAAACGTAGTCATCCAATTATCTCAGCCATTCTTCAAGCATGGGATAAATTAGCTAAAATCCCGGGGGAAAAAAATGAAACAACAATTGGGGAAATTCTACCAATTTCATTAATAACCTCTCTATTCGGACAAAAATTTCCAACATTATGGGAACAAAAGGGAGTAAAAAAATTAGGAGACTTGTTGGCAAACAATAAACTACTAAATTTCTCAGAAATCAAACAAAAATTTAATATCCCTTCATCAGAATTTAATCAGTACCTCATTGTTAATGAATGCCTTCAGATCTTCATTTCTAAGGCTTCTCCTAAATTCGAACCAATATATTTATTGCTTAGAAATCTTGATCATAAAGTTTTCTAGAGCACTAAGTTCCTATATAATATTTTCAATAAAGACTATACATTTAAAAAGAACAAATACATGAAAAAATGGGGGAAAACACTAGGCCTACAAATAGATGACGAGCAGTGGGAAGAAGCATTAAAAAACACTTATGCCTCTAATATCTCGCTTCCACTCCACGAGACATATTACAAATTAGTTACAAGGTGGTATCTTACACCAGATAGAATTACTCATTTCGGCGGAAGCTCTTCACCGTTGTGTTGGAGGGGATGTGGAAACAAGGGGGACTTACTTCACATATTTTGGTCATGTCCAAAATTAACAAACCTGTGGAAGCAGGTCTCTAAATACATTAGTAGTATGCTTAATGAGGACTTTGTCCTGACTCCCCAGACGGCTCTTCTGTCAGTGGACATCGAAAAATTACATTACTCAATGAGGTTTGTAATAATCCATATCTTGTTGATAGTTAAAAACAAAATTGCAGCGATGTGGAAGAGCTCTGAGGCTCTGAGTTTCCCTGATGTTGTGGACAATCTTAATCTTCACAATTCCTTAGATCTTAAATTCGCTATAGCGAATGGATGTTTACAAAAATATGAAAAAAAATGGAATTGGAACTTCAGATTCCAAAATCAGTAATCTTTTCGGTGGATTGTGGTGTTGTTGACGATCAAATTAAGACGAGTAACTAAGTTAAAAGTTTTCTTTCTTTATTAGGGCAATTTGTTTCTGGCCTAACTAGGTCAGAGGCCCAAAAAGCAAGGTTATTGCTTATCTGTTAGTTTTGTTCTTTCTTGTTTTGTTATTATGTTTCCCCTGCCCCTTCCTCTTCCCCTCCTGTTCCCCTTTTCCCCTTCCCCCCTTCTCCCAACCACTTCCTTTTCTTTAAAGTAGATGCATACTAATATTTCACAAATGCATTATATTGGTTTTGTTTAAAAAAAAAAAAAAAAAAATTGTTAATAAAAATTATTTTAAAAACATATTGTACTTCATGTTAGTAGTAAAATTTCTTCGATATAACTTGCGCTTATTTATAAAAGAACGGAAAGTTGGCAACAATTTTCAAATTTTTAATTTTTGTACCCTTAAATCAGAGAGTGGTGTCACACAATATAGTTAATAAACAACATTTCCCACATGTTAGCTTTACATCAGCACAATTTCGGAAACATAATTTTTTTTTTGTTAGGACGTTATAAAGGTTAAAATTTGACCAGCGATTTCTCATTTTTCCAACAAAATATACAAAACTATTTTTTTAGGGATTACTTCACATTTGAAGTTAGTTTGGGGGGTCAATATAATTTAAAATACCCAAAAGTGAAACCATTCTAAAAACTGCATCCCACAAGGTGTGCAACGCCTCATTCAAGAAGTTTATTAAACGTTCAGGTGCTTCATGAGAACTAAAGCAATGTGGAAGGAAAAAATGAACCATTTTTTTTATTTTCACAAGGGTATCAAGAGAAAATGGGCCACAAAATTTGTTGTGCAATTTCTCTTGAGTACGCCAGTACCCTATATGTGGGGGACAGCCACTGTTTGGGCACATGGCAAGGCTCAGAAGGGAGGGAGAACCATTTGACTTTTTGAATGCAAAATTGGCTGGAATTAATGGTGGCACCATGCTCTGATTTGCCTAAACAGTGGAACCCCCAATTCTAACTCCAACCCTAACCCCACCACACCCTTAACTCTAATCCCAACCCTTACCATAAACCTAACCACAACCCTAACCCCACCACACCCTTAACTCTAATCCCAACCCTTACCATAAACCTAACCACAACCCTAACCCCACCACACCCTTAACCCTAATCTTAACCCTAACCATAAACCTAACCACAACCTTAACCCTAACACACCCCTAATCCTAATACCAACCATAACCACAAACCTAATTTTAAAGGGAACCTGTCACCCCCCAAGCATTTGTAACTAAAAGAGCCACCTTGTGCTGCACAAATGCTGCATTCTGAAGTGCATTTGGAAGTGCAATTGAACAGCAAGGTGGATTGCTGTTAAGGGGAACTAGAGAAAAAAAAATCTATAAATCTTCAGCATAGCGAGTGTGAGCGAGCTGAGTGTGACCTGAGTGTAAGTGTGAACGGCGGTAAGTGTGACTTGTGATTCAGTGACTTTGGATTCAGGGAGTTTCCAAGGGAGGAATTGCTGTTTGTTTTTTATTAATACTTTATATTTATTTATTTTTTTTATTTTTTTTTATTATTTAACTTTTCTGTCTGGTGCACTCCCCATTAGGAAATGTGCTCCACTATTGTTAATGCCATCCAGTGCACATCTTGCCACATGTATGCAATCCTTGAGCAGCCAATCGAGGGTGCATACTGCTGTGCGAGATGTCAGCACGTTGTGCATTTGGAAACCCAGATTCTGAATCTAAATGTGCAGCTGGCAACACTGAGATCCATAGGCAATATGGAGAGGAGTCTTCTGCTCACAGGGCAAACGCTCAATGGGATAGATGGGGGGGGGATGGTAGGATGGAGCTGCAGGACGATGAAGTAGCAAGCTGGGTGACAGTTAGGAAGCGGGGTAGAGGAAAGAGTGCCGGGGAGGCTAGTCCTGATCTGGAACACCCCAATAAGTTTGCTAAGTTGGCAGATGAGGGGGTGCCAGTACAGGGGTAGCACTGCTGCAGCCAGGCATGTCCTCTGAAAGCCGGAGGAGTGACTGCTCTAGTAAGGAGGGAAATAGGAGAGCAGGGCAGGCCAGACAGGTGCTGGTAGTGGGGGACTCAATTATTAGGGGAACAGATAGGGCAATCTGTCACAAAGACAGGGATCGTCGAACGGTGTGCTGCCTACCTGGTGCTCGAGTCCGACACATCGCTGATCGGGTGGACAGATTACTGGGAGGGGCTGCTGAAGACCCAGCGGTCATGGTGCACATTGGCACAAATGACAAAGTTAGAGGTAGGTGGAAGGTCCTTAAAGATGATTTCAGAGAATTAGGCCGCAAGCTGAAAGCAAGGACCTCCAACGTGGTATTTTCCGAAATACTGCCTGTACCACATGCCACACCAGAGAGGCAACGGGAGATTAAGGAGGTTAATAAGTGGCTCAAGAATTGGTGTAGGAAGGAGGGGTTTGGGTTCCTGCAGAACTGGGCTGACTTCTCAGTTGGCTACAGGCTCTACGCTAGGGATGGGCTGCACCTCAATGGGGAAGGTGCAGCTGTGCTAGGGGAGAAAATGGCTAGAAGGTTGGAGGAGTGTTTAAACTAGGAATTGGGGGGGAGGGTATTCATTTTATAGGAGGGGAAGATAGTGCATACAGAGACCTGGGCACAAATAAGGAAGATGGAGGTGGCGGTGGCATGGGGGTTGGGGTTAGAACAGTTAATAATTTAAGAAATAGAGGTACAGAGAGGAACATCAAGTGCATGTATACTAATGCCAGAAGCTTCGCCAACAAAATGGACGAATTAGAACTAATGTTGTTGGAGCATAATTATGACATGGTGGGGATATCTGAAACATGGCTGGATGAGAGCCATGACTGGGCTGTTAACTTGCAGGGCTATAGCCTGTTCAGAAATGACCGTACAGATAAGCGAGGGGTTTGGGTGTGTTTATATGTAAAATCATCCTTAAAACCCATCCTGCGTGATAATATAGGTGAATTTAATGAAAATGTAGAATCCCTGTGGGTGGAGATCAGGGGAGGGGGAAAAATAATAAATTACTGCTAGGGGTTTGTTATAAATCTCCAAAAATAATGGAAGCAATGGAGAATATCCTCGTAAAGCAAATAGATGAAGCTGCGACTCAAGGAGAAGTCATTATTATGGGGGACTTCAACTACCCTGAAATAGATTGGGGAAGAGAAACCTGCAGTTCCAGCAAAGGTAATCGGTTTTTGACAACTATGAGAGACAATTACCTTTCACACCTGGTTCAAGACCCAACAAGAAGGGGGCACTGCTAGACCTAATATTAACCAACAGGCCAGACCGCATAGCAAATATAAAGGTTGGGGGTCACTGGGAAATAGTGATCACAAAATAATAAGTTTTCATGTATCCTTTAAAAATATGTGTAATAGAGGGGTTACAAGGACACTAAATTTCAGGAGGGGAAATTTCCAACGGATGAGAGAGGATCTTGGTGCAATTAACTGGGACGATATCCTGAGACACAAAAATACACAAAGAAAATGGGAGACATTTATTAGCATCCTGGATTGGACCTGTGCACAGTATATACCATATGGGAATAAACATACTAGAAATAGGAGGAAACCAATATGGCTAAATAGAGCTGTAAGGGGTGCAATAAGTGACAAAAAGAAAGCATTTAGAGAATTAAAGGAAGTAGGTAGTGAGGAGGCATTAAATAAATACAAAAAAATTAAATAAATTCTGTAAAAAGCAAATCAAGGCAGCAAAGATTGAGACAGAGAGACTCATTGCCAGAGAGAGTAAAAATAATCCTAAAATATTCTTTAACTACATAAATAGTAAGAAACTAAAAAATAATGGTGTTGGCTCCCTTAAAAATAGTCTGGGTGAAATGGTGGATCAGGATGAGGAAAAAGCCAATATGCTAAATGACTTTTTTTCATCAGTATTTACACAAGAAAATCCCATGGCGGACAAAATGACTAGTGATAAAAATTCCCAATTAAATGTCACCTGCTTAACCCAGCAGGAAGTACGGCGGCGTCTAAAAATCACTAAAATTGACAAATCTCTGGGCCCAGATGGGATACACCCTCGAGTACTGCAGGAATTAAGTACAGTCATTGATAGACCATTATTTTTAATCTTTAAAGACTCCATAATAACAGGGTCTGTACCACAGGACTGGCGTATAGCAAATGTGGTGCCAATATTCAAAAAGGGGACAAAAACTGAACTCGGAAATTATAGGCCAGTAAGCTTAACCTCTACTGTGGGTAAAATCCTGGAGGGCATTCTAAGGGATGCTATACTGGAGTATCTGAAGAGGAATAACCTCATGACCCAGTATCAGCACGGGTTTACTAGGGATTAGGGTTGAGCGACCTTGACCTTTTTAGAGTCGAGCCATGTTTCGCGAAACCCGACTATCTTAAAAGTCGAGTCGAGTGGAATCGGCCGATTATCGCGAAAAGTCGGGGATCGACCGAAACACGAAACCCAATGCAAGTCAATGGGGGAGCATATTCGGCAGTGAGTGGAGGCCATGAAAACACCTACACTGCCCATTTTAATGGCAAAAACATCCATTCTTGTTACAGAAGCTTGTCAATCGTAATTTAGCTTATAATAATTGGAAGGCATTTGAAATTGGGGGTCATTTGGCTAAAGTTGTGGGGGGTAGGGCTGGTTCAAGTAATTAGTGGGCCAGTAAATCTGGACCACGTCACGGCAGTGGAGCAGGGAGAGGTAAGTATTTCAACTTTGCAAGTGCTGTGATCCTGAGCAAGCACTTTTAAATAGGTTCCAGGGGTACACGGGCAGCAGTGGTCTGGTCAGTGGAGGAGTAGTAGAAAGAAGGGACCGCAGACAGGCTTCGAAGGCCTAACATAAAAAAACTGTGCTGTAGGCACTTTTAAATAGGTTCCAGGGGTACACGGGCAGCAGTGGTCTGGTCAGTGGAGGAGTAGTAGAAAGAACGGACCGCAGACAGGCTTCGAAGGCCTAGCATAATAAAATATGGCTGTAGGCACTTTTAAATAGGTTCCAGGGGTACACGGACAGTAGTGGTCTGGTCAGTGGAGGAGTAGTAGAAAGAACGGACCGCAGACAGGCTTCGAAGGCCTAACATAATAAAATATGGCTGTATGCACTTTTAAATAGGTTCCAGGGGTACACGGACAGTAGTGGTCTGGTCAGTGGAGGAGTAGTAGAAAGAACGGACCGCAGACAGGCTTCGAAGGCCTAACATCCTAAAATATGGCTGTAGGCACTTTAGAATTGGTTCAGGGGTGCACGGGCAGCAGTAGACTGGTCAGTGGAGGCCTAGTGGAAGGAGGGACCGCAGACAGGCTTCGAAGGCCTAACATAATAAATTAGGGCTGTGGGCACTTTAACATTGGTTCCAGGGGTACACGAGCAGCAGTAGACTGGTCAGTGGAGGCCTAGTGGAAGGAGGGACCGCAGACAGGCTTCGAAGGCCTAACATAATAAATTAGGGCTGTAGGCACTTTAACATTGGTTCCAGGGGAACACGGGCAGCAGTAGACAGGTCAGTGGAGGCCTAGTGGAAGGAGGGACCGCAGACAGGCTTCGAAGGCCTAACATAATAAATTTGGGCTGTAGGCACTTTGAATTCTCTTGCAGGGGTACACAGGCAGTGGGCACCATTGGTGTTGTCAGCGGCGGCCGATTGTAATGAGTGTCTGCCAGTTAGTAGTCCCAAAAAATCAATACATGTTAATGTCTCGCATTACAACAAAAAGAAAAACCAAAAGGGTGCAATCATTAGGTACAGGGTTGGGCTCCTCTGCGTAGTTTCAGACCTAGTAATTTTAAATATAGGACACTGCCCCTGACTATGTTAAGTACCATCATACATGTCAACACAATGGTATTGTCAGTGGCAGTAATTTACGGATGTCAGCGCATAGACTAAACATAGGTGTAACTGTGAGAGATAATTGTGCAAGTGGTAGAGCAATGTTTGAGCTGGGGGTGGGTGAACTCTCTTGTGGCCGGCGGTACATGCCCAGGGCCCCTCATGTTACAACAGTGTGTCTGATGTTGGGTGCGCACCACCGCCAGAGACACTTTATTGTACTATGAGGGACCCAGTGGCAGTGCCGTAGACCAAAAGCGGGCACACCCACCTCTTCAGACAAACAGCACTGTCACGGGTGCTTGCGCCAAGTGGCGATACCACGGCCCCGTGTGGGGAGTTTGGCCATTTAGGGAGGTGTAAACATGTTGTATGCTGGACAATCAGCTGCTGCAAATTACGAGATTGGTTAAGTCATTCAGAGTAGTCCACAGGCAATACCTTTTCATAGGAAAGCTAGGTGTCGGCCGGGCAAGGTGAGGCAAAAGAATTCGAAATCCAGTTGTGGTTCATTTTAATGAAGGTTAGATCATCAACATTTTGGGAGGCCAGATGAGTCCTTTTTTCGGTTAATATTGAACCGGCAGCACTGAATACTCTTTCTGATAGGACACTAGCTGCCGGGCAAGCAAGCTCCTGCAATGCATATTCTGCCAATTCTGGCCAGGTGTCTAATTTGGATGCCCAGTAATCAAATGGGAATGACGGTTGAGGTAGAACATCGATAAGTGATGAAAAATAGTTAGTAACCATACTGGAAAAATGTTGTCTCCTGTCACTTTGAATTGATGCAGCAGTACCTGTCCTGTCTGCGGCCATAGCAAAATCACTCCACAACCTGGTCAGAAAACCCCTCTGTCCAACGCCACTTCGGATTTCTGCACCTCTAACACTTCTGTTCTGCTGACCCCTGCTGCTCGTGTGAGAACGATCACGGGCGCTGTGTGCTGGGAATGCCTGAAGCAAACGGTCAACAAGAGTTGATTGTTTGGTTGCTAATATTAGTTCCAAGTTCTCATGTGGCATAATATTTTGCAATTTGCCTTTATAGCGAGGATCAAGGAGGCACGCCAACCAGTACTCGTCATCGTTCATCATGTTAGTAATGCGTGTGTCCCTTTTGAGGATACGTAAGGCATAATCCGCCATGTGGGCCAAAGTTCCAGTTGTCAAATCTGCGGTTGGGCTGGGTTGAGGGGCAGTTTCAGGCAAATCTACGTCACTTGTGTCCCTCAAAAAACCAGGACCCGGCCTTGCCACGCCACCAATTTCCCTTGGCCCCGGAAAAGCTTCCTCATTAAAAATATACTCATCCCCATCATCCTCCTCGTCCTCCTCCTCTTCGCCCGCTACCTCGTCCTGTAGACTGCCCTGACCAGACAATGGCTGACTGTCATCAAGGCTTTCCTGTTCCTCTGCTGCAGACGCCTGATTTTTTATGTGCGTCAAACTTTGCATCAGCAGACGCATTAGGGGGATGCTCATGCTTATTATGGCGTTGTCTGCACTAACCAGCCGTGTGCATTCCTCAAAACACTGAAGGACTTGACACATGTCTTGTATCTTTGACCACTGCACACCTGACAACTCCATTTCTGCCATCCTACTGCCTGCCCGTGTATGTGTTTCCTCCCACAAAAACATTACAGCCCGCCTCTGTTCGCACAGTCTCTGAAGCATGTGCAGTGTTGAGTTCCACCTTGTTGCAACGTCTATGATTAGGCGATGCTGGGGAAGGTTCAAAGACCGCTGATAGGTCTGCATACGGCTGGAGTGTACGGGCGAACAGCAGATATGTGAGCAAAGTCCGCGCACTTTGAGGAGCAGGTCGGTTAACCCCGGATAAGTTTTCAGGAAGCACTGCACCACCAGGTTTAAGGTGTGAGCCAGGCAAGGAATGTGTTTCAGTTGGGAAAGGGAGATGGCAGCCATGAAATTCCTTCCATTATCACTCACTACCTTGCCTGCCTCAAGATCTACTGTGCCCAGCCACGACTGCGTTTCTTTCTGCAAGAACTTGGACAGAACTTCCGCGGTGTGTCTGTTGTCGCCCAAACACTTCATAGCCAATACAGCCTGCTGACGCTTGCCAGTAGCTGCCCCATAATGGGACAACTGGTGTGCAACAGTGGCAGCTGCGGATGGAGTGATTGGGTGACTGCGATCTGTGGACGAGCTCTCGCTTCTGCAGGAGGATGAGGAGGAGGAGGAGGGGGTGCGAACGCCTACAGCCAACTGTTTCCTAGACCGTGGGCTAGGCAGAACTGTCCCGAAATTGCTGTCCCCTGTGGACCCTGCATCCACCACATTCACCCAGTGTGCCGTGATGGACACGTAACGTCCCTGGCCATGCCTACTGGTCCATGCATCTGTTGTCAGGTGCACCTTTGTACTCACAGATTGCCTGAGTGCATGGACGATGCGCTCTTTAACATGCTGGTGGAGGGCTGGGATGGCTTTTCTCGAAAAGAAGTGTCGACTGGGTAGCTCGTAGCGTGGTACAGCGTAGTCCATCAGGGCTTTGAAAGCTTCACTTTCAACTAACCGGTAGGGCATCATCTCTAACGAGATTAGTCTAGCTATGTGGGCGTTCAAACCCTGTGTACGCGGATGCGAGGATAAGTACTTCCTTTTTCTAATCAGAGTCTCATGTAGGGTGAGCTGGACTGGAGAGCTGGAGATCGTGGAACTAGCGGGTGTGCCGGTGGACATGGCAGACTGAGAGACAGTTGGAGACGGTATTGTTTCTGCCTGTGCCCTAAATGCAGTGTTTCCTACTACAAAACTGGTGATTCCCTGACCCTGACTGCTTTGGCCTGGCAAAGAAACCTGCACAGATACTGCAGGTGGTGCGGAAAATGGTGGCCTTACAGTGACGGCAGGGATGTAGCGTTGGTGAGTAGCTTCATTGGCCGAGGGTGCTACAACCTTAAGGGACGTTTGGTAGTTAGTCCAGGCTTGCAAATGTATGATGGTTAAATGTCTATGCATGCAACTTGTATTCAGACTTTTCAGATTCTGACCTCTGCTTAAGTTAGTTGAACATTTTTGACAGATGACTTTGTGCGGATCAATTGGATGTTGTTTAAAAAATTGCCAGACTGCACTCTTTTGAGCCTCGGATCCCTTTTCAGGCATTGCAGACTGAGCTTTAACCGGATGGACACGCTGTCCTCCAACAGTTTTTGGCTTTGCCACGCGTTTTGTCCCATCTACGGGCCCGGCAGATGGAACCTGTTGCGATGTTGATGCCTGCTGCGGCCCCTCATCCTCCACTTCAGAACTACTGCCGCCTGCACCCTGTTCCCCCAATGGCTGCCAATCGGGGTCAACAACTGGGTCATCTATAACCTCCTTTTCTAGCTCGTGCGCAACTTCGTCTGTGTCACCGTGTAAGTCGGTGGTAGAGCGTTCGTGACGGGGCAACATAGTCTCAGGTCTGATTCTGGATCAGTACCCTGCGAGGGCAATGTTGTGGTCTGAGTCAAAGGACCAGCATAGTAGTCTGGCTGTGGCTGTGCATCAGTGCACTCCATGTCAGATTCAACTTGTAATGGGCATGGCCTGTTAACTGCTTCACTCTCTAAGCCAGGGACGGTATGTGTAAAGAGCTCCATGGAGTAACCCATTGTGTCGCCTGCTTCATCCTTCTCTGTTGTTGTTTTTGCTGAAGAGGACAAGGAAGCGACTTGTCCCTGACCGTGAACATCCACTAACGACGCACTGCTTTTACTTTTACCAGTTTCAAAAGAGGAGGCAAAAGAGCTAGAGGCTGAGTCAGCAAGGTAAGCCAAAACTTGCTCTTGCTGCTCCGGCTTTAAAAGCGGTTTTCCTACTCCCAGAAAAGGGAGCGTTCGAGGCCTTCTGTAGCCAGACGACGAGCTCCACAGCTCCAGGCTTAGGTGCAATATTTTTTTTCCCATGACCACCTGATGCTCCACTACCACTACCATCATTACCAGCTGACAATGAACGCCCACGGCCACGACCTCTTCCACCAGACTTCCTCATTGTTTTAAAAACGTAACCAAAGTAACGGTATTTGTTGCTGTCAAACAACTTACACGGTGAGCTATAACTTCAGTATGATTTAGATATCCCTTTACAGGTGGGTGAGACCGCAAGGAAAATCAGGCACAATGTTACACACTCTGTTTTCGGTGGCACCAAATGAGAGAGATTCCACACACTCAGGACTGTCACTCAAGCAGAACTGTCAATATTGATCTCCCACTTTTTTTTTTTATTTGTTCAGGGAGAATTTAGAAACCAAATTAAAAAAAAATAGGCTTTCAATGGCCCACTATTTGAGAGAGAGAGATGGCACACCCAGGAGTCAGGAGTGGCACACAAGCAGAAAGGGCAATATTAATCTCCCACTGATTTCTTTTTGATTTTTTCAGGGAGAATTTAGAAACACAATAAAAAAATAGGCTTTCTATGGCCCACTATTTGAGAGAGAGAGATGGCACACCCAGGAGTCAAGACTGGCACACGAGCAGAAAGGGCAATATTAATCTCCCACTGATTTTTTTTTTTTCAGGGAGACTTTAGAAACAAAATAAAATAAAATGATTTTTTCAGGAAGAATTTAGAAACCAAATAAAATAAAATGATTTTTTAAGGGAGAATTTAGAAACCAAATAAAAAAAAATAGCCTTTCTATGGCCCAGTGCCCACTATTTGAGAGAGAGAGATGGCACACCCAGGAGTCAAGACTGGCACACAAGCAGAAAGGGCAAGATTAATCTCCCACTGATTTCTTTTTGATTTTTTCAGGGAGAATTTAGAAACACAATAAAAAAAAAAAATAGGCTTTCTATGGCCCACTATTTGAGAGAGAGAGAGATGGCACACCCAGGAGTCAAGACTGGCACACAAGCAGAAAGGGCAATATTAATCTCCCACTGATTTTTTTTTTCAGGGAGACTTTAGAAACAAAATTAAAAAAAATAGCCTTTCTATGGCCCAGTGCCCACTATTTGAGAGAGAGAGATGGCACACCCAGGAGTCAAGACTGGCACACAAGCAGAATGGGTAATATTAATCTCTCACTGATTTTTTTTTATTTTTTCAGGGAGAATTTAGAAACACAATAAAAAAATAGGCTTTCTATGGCCCACTATTTGAGAGAGAGATGGCACACCCAGGAGTCAGGAGTGGCACACAAGCAGAAAGGGCAATATTAATCTCCCACTGATTTCTTTTTGATTTTTTCAGGGAGAATTTAGAAACACAATAAAAAAAAAATAGGCTTTCTATGGCCCACTATTTGAAAGAGAGAGATGGCACACCCAGGAGTCAGGAGTGGCACACAAGCAGAAAGGGCAATATTAATCTCCCACTGATTTTTTTTTTATTTTTTCAGGGAGTATTTAGAAATCCAATAAATAAAATTAATAGGCTTTCTATGGCCCACTATAGGCAATAGAATACTAGGCACTCAGGAGATATTTTTGCAAGGTGAGAAGTGAACAATTCGTTTATTCAGTGCATCCAGCTCAACAATAAACGTTTTCGGTCTAACCACAAGACCTTCATCAGACACAGTTTTTGGATTACTGAAATATACATGTAAAAATACAAGAAATTCTGTTTAGACAAAATACAAAATACATGATGCACAGTGTAAATACAGGCGTACAACATTCTACTTGGAAGAATAAAATACATCACTTGAAATGTGACAGACAATGACCGTGGCGGACTAAGTAGAATCGGCCTGGTGTTCCGTGGGTCGTGAGCCTGGTTCAGGAGATGCTATGGACTGTGAACGTGTATAGGAAAGAAAGGTTTGTCAAATGATGGTATCGAGTCCCAGTGAAAGGACGACCTGAAAGGGTTGTAAAAAGACCGTCCCCTACATAGAAGAAGGATACAGCGAATGAGGTGGCCCGGTGTTTAAATATGTATGTCTTGTTGTTAACTGTCTCACGTCTCTTCCTTTACAGAACCGTTAGGTGTACCCCACGCACCGAGCACTGATCTGTCTGTCCTCACATGGTATAGTATTGCTACACGATGCCCTTTTTCCATATAGAGTGTTAGTCTGTTCTCTATATGTTGTTCCGGTGTGACCACCTAGTTAGGGACCTTTTTTACTCAGTTCGGTTATCTCTGCCACTGCTTGGATTTTCTGCAGCACCTGCCCTCAGCCCTGTCCAGCCCCCAGCACCACGCTGCAACTCCATCCTCTCTTCTTATACATCCTGCGCTACAGCTCCATCGGCATATGGCCTCTATTCTTACAGACATAGTTTTTTCTATATCTAGCTACTCTGCGCAGGCGCCCCATTCTCCGACATTCCTCCCAGGGCTTTCCCCCTTTTGCACATGCGCGGGTGGCGCCGTTCATGTGATCATATGACGCAGCACGTCAGCTGGTCTCCAGACGGCGGGCACTTAAACCCGGAAGTGCCGCTACCTCCCAGCAGCCCCGAGAGATAGTGTCTCCTCCTGCATGGCGCCGATGCCCTCTGAGCACACAAGGTACAGCAGCGCCCTCTTCTAGCTACGCTTGCCCCTCGTCCCCTTTTTCCCTCCCCTTCCCTATTCTCCTCGGTATGGTTACCTTTTCCTGCTCCCTCTCTCCACAGCGCTATCACCATTGCGAGTGTCTCGCCTTTCTGCAGCGCTCAGTCACCGTACCTACAGACTGCTCCAGGTAACTGCCATAGTTTTCATACAGGGGGGCCCTCCTGCTGTTAGCCACTTAGCCTGCGTTAGGCGCGGTGCCCTGTATTTTATCTCCATTTTTACCTCCCTTTCACCTCCGTTTACCCTATTTCTCCTAGGCGCTTCCCTCCCGGGCTCCGTCCGATGTTGGCACCCATGTGGGCCCACATATAACTTTCGTGGCTTCCAGGTATCCTGGGGGTTGTACATATGGGGGGGCTCTCTACCATCCCGGTTTTATGTACTGCACTGAGGGACTGTATCTATAGATCTAGTATCGTTACATATAGTTTCATGGTGGTCACACTCACGGATAGTACGCCTATAAGGGCTCTACGCTCAGTTGCCTTGCACGATATCTGATATATGGCATTACTATATGTTTTTTTATGTGCTCTTGTCTTTGTGTTGTAGGCACCTCACCCTGCACCTTTGTTCTGTGACCCCGTATATCGGGCCACCTCATTCGCTGTATCCTTCTTCTATGTAGGGGACGGTCTTTTTACAACCCTTTCAGGTCGTCCTTTCACTGGGACTCGATACCATCATTTGACAAACCTTTCTTTCCTATACATGTTCACAGTCCATAGCATCTCCTGAACCAGGCTCACGACCCACGGAACACCAGGCCGATTCTACTTAGTCCGCCACGGTCGTTGTCTGTCACATTTCAAGTGATGTATTTTATTCTTCCAAGCAGAATGTTGTACGCCTGTATTTACACTGTGCATCATGTATTTTGTATTTTGTCTAAACAGAATTCCTTGTATTTTTACATGTATATTTCAGTAATCCAAAAACTGTGTCTGATGAAGGTCTTGTGGTTAGACCGAAAACGTTTATTGTTGAGCTGGATGCACTGAATAAACGAATTGTTCACTTCTCACCTTGCAAAAATATCTCCTGAGTGCCTAGTATTCTATTGCCTATATTTGACGGGTTGGATACCTAACTAGTGCACCTCTAAGAAGCCAAAAGTGCCGTGCTTACTATTGCTAAATGCTCAATCCTTCCACGAGCACCTTGGATAATGTCAAGTGAGACCTTCTCCTTCAATGCAACAGAAGCGGCGGAAATTCTTTCCAAAGTAACCGCGCCCAGTGACTTTCTTCAGATTCCTACTCAAGAACTTAAGAATCGCGACTTGGAGCGCGAGTCTAGAAGAGCCATTAACTTAGAACTACATATTATTACATTAGCTGAATACCTCCGAGTCCAGAGAATCCCACGGGGACTGCGGGTCCCTTTACAACCGACCTTCTTTAGGGAGGATAAAGAATACTGCACAAAATTTGAACATATTCTGAACAAATGTTCAGCAGACCTGATGACCTTGACCCTCTCCTATCTCCAAAAAAACCTGGACACGGTGAATGCCCAAGTCAATGCGATCGAGAGTCAGCTGACCAGCACCATGCCCCAAGAAGAGTTCCAGGAACTCAAGAAAAAGAATCAAGAGTTATTACAATCACACAGATCAGAAGTAGAAAAGAGGAAAAGGTCGAAATTTCTGAGAGACACCGAAGACTATTTACAAAACCGAGTCTACCAGTGGCGAGATATTCAGCATTCCACCAGGCCCGTCACCTCAAATTCTTCTTCCTCCCATTCTTTTTTAGGGAACAACCGCGGCCGACCAAAAGGAAGACGAGGCGGGGGGGCCAATGCCGCCGGGGAACCCAGAAACCAGATGGCGACACGCTCACAGGTAAGGACCTCCCCCTGGTAGTTAACATCTCATCTAAAAACCTGGACACGCATCAACTGGCCGTCCTTCAGAAGGGTTTATCATTTTGCCCTATGTATAAGTTCAACTTGTTTGAACTCAACATGGACCTCCAGAGGTTCTATCGCAACATTAGATTGCGTGTACATTTCTCAGAACAACCTGCCATACCAAATTCTTCAAGGCAGGACAAGACCTTACTTGAACTCTGTGATCTGGGGCTACGGACTCATAGCTCGTACATGCCACCGCGGTCAAATCCACCAGTGGAAACCTTCGTTTCCCTCGTCGAGAGAGATATTCACACATTGACTCGTGAGATGGATCGGGGGAAGTTCCAGTTTCACACCAATCTCACTCATGCAGAGAGACTCTCACTGGAGCAACTTGCATCGGACAAATCTTTGATAATTAAACCAGCAGACAAGGGTGGGGCGACGGTGGTTATGGATAGGTCTGACTATCTTGAGGAGGTATTTAGACAACTGGGTGATACTACGGTGTACAAAGTAATACCACACAACCCTTTGAACCAGTTGGTCCAAAAAATCGCACCGGTCGTAGACTTCCATTTTCAAGCAGGCACTATTGATAGTAAAATGAGAGATTTCCTCATCAAAAGGGATCCCATTACGCCTATTTTTTATGTTCTGCCTAAAATACATAAAAGACTAGTCAAACCACCTGGACGACCTATAGTATCCCTGACCGATTCGGTCCTATCACCCCTCTCTATGGTACTGGAGAAAATTCTTACGCCGTTAGTTAAAACTACCCGCTCTTTCTTACTGGATACTAATGACTTCATTCGGATTATTAGATCGTTAGGCCCCATTTCCCCCACTTCCCTTTTGATTACCTGGGATGTCAACAGCCTGTATACATCGATAGTCCATGAGAAAGGCTTAGCAGCTACAGATCGACTCTTATGTGACAACAAAGTAGATATCAAAATCCGTCACCTCTGTGCCGACCTTTTGTGCCTGGTGCTTAGAGATAATTACTTTATGTTCCAGGACACCTTTTATGCTCAACAACAAGGCACTGCAATGGGCGCGAACGTAGCGCCCCCGTACGCCGTAGCGTACATGGCGATTTTTGAACAGGATTTCGTTTATAATCATCCCTTATTCATGGCTCACTGCAGGATGTGGCGGAGATATATCGACGATATATTCTGCATCTGGGACGGTCCTATGGAATCACTCCTAACGTTTGACCAACACATTAATGGTATCTGGCCTGAACTCAAATTCTCCATACAACAGGATACACACAGGATCAGCTTTCTGGACACCTTAATCTATAAAGAGAGGGGTGGTCATTTGGCGATCGACTTATACACCAAACCCACGGACCGCAATGGCCTACTACATTTCACTAGCTGCCACCCACCCTCCATTAAGAACTCTATTCCAAAATCACAGTTCCATAGGGTCGACAGGATAGTCTCCGATGAAAGTTTAAAAAAAACAAGACTCAATGAGATGGTACATAAATTTACTGACAGGGGGCATCCTCATGGGGTACTAACGGAGGCCAAACGCAATATGTCAAATAGCAGACCCAAGGACAATCCAAAAAGAATTCCCTTTGTCTCTACTTTTCACCCGTTCTCCGGCCTGGTACAGTCAACCATCCGGAGACACTGGAATATTCTCACCAAAAGTTATCCTAACATTACAGAGTTCAAATTGCCATTCCTGTCATGTTTTAAGCGAGCTAGGAACCTGAAGGACAGGTTAGTCAAGGCAGACGTTGGCCCAGGTACCTTGGTCCCTAAACAAACTTTCCTCCATACTCAGAGACGAGGCACATTCCCCTGCCTAAATTGTCTACAGTGCAGCAATGTACAGAAGGGTCCCTCTGTTTTTCATCCTCAAACGGGTAAGGCTATTCCCATAAAGGGCTTCTACACCTGTGAGTCAACATTCGTGATATACCTTATCAAATGCCCTTGCGGCTTGGCCTACGTGGGTGAGACCACACAAACAGTGAGGGATAGGGTAGCCCAACATAAGTCAACCATCCGATGTAATAGGACGCACCTCCCCCTACCATTCCATTTTTCCGAAAAGAACCATAATATCGCCCAACTCCGGTTCCAGGTGTTAGAACAGGTAGATATCCCTAGAAGGGGTCAAAACCGCATTAAAATGCTCCAGAAAAGGGAAGCATACTGGATTTATACTTTGCAGACCCTAGAACCAAAGGGATTAAACAGGGACTATGATGTTTCAGCCTTTTTGTAATATACTGTGTACATGTTTTTATCTTGTTGGTTATGTACATTGACCGTGTTTAAATATGTATGTCTTGTTGTTAACTGTCTCACGTCTCTTCCTTTACAGAACCGTTAGGTGTACCCCACGCACCGAGCACTGATCTGTCTGTCCTCACATGGTATAGTATTGCTACACGATGCCCTTTTTCCATATAGAGTGTTAGTCTGTTCTCTATATGTTGTTCCGGTGTGACCACCTAGTTAGGGACCTTTTTTACTCAGTTTGGTTATCTCTGCCACTGCTCGGATTTTCTGCAGCACCTGCCCTCAGCCCTGTCCAGCCCCCAGCACCACGCTGCAACTCCATCCTCTCTTCTTATACATCCTGCGCTACAGCTCCATCGGCATATGGCCTCTATTCTTACAGACATAGTTTTTTCTATATCTAGCTACTCTGCGCAGGCGCCCCATTCTCCGACATTCCTCCCAGGGCTTTCCCCCTTTTGCACATGCGCGGGTGGCGCCGTTCATGTGATCATATGACGCAGCACGTCAGCTGGTCTCCAGACGGCGGGCACTTAAACCCGGAAGTGCCGCTACCTCCCAGCAGCCCCGAGAGATAGTGTCTCCTCCTGCACGGCGCCGATGCCCTCTGAGCACACAAGGTACAGCAGCGCCCTCTTCTAGCTACGCTTGCCCCTCGTCCCCTTTTTCCCTCCCCTTCCCTATTCTCCTCGGTATGGTTACCTTTTCCTGCTCCCTCTCTCCACAGCGCTATCACCATTGCGAGTGTCTCGCCTTTCTGCAGCGCTCAGTCACCGTACCTACAGACTGCTCCAGGTAACTGCCATAGTTTTCATACAGGGGGGCCCTCCTGCTGTTAGCCACTTAGCCTGCGTTAGGTGCGGTGCCCTGTATTTTATCTCCATTTTTACCTCCCTTTCACCTCCGTTTACCCTATTTCCCCTAGGCGCTTCCCTCCCGGGCTCCGTCCGATGTTGGCACCCATGTGGGCCCACATATAACTTTCGTGGCTTCCAGGTATCCTGGGGGTTGTACATATGGGGGGGCTCTCTACCATCCCGGTTTTATGTACTGCACTGAGGGACTGTATCTATAGATCTAGTATCGTTACATATAGTTTCATGGTGGTCACACTCACGGATAGTACGCCTATAAGGGCTCTACGCTCAGTTGCCTTGCACGATATCTGATATATGGCATTACTATATGTTTTTTTATGTGCTCTTGTCTTTGTGTTGTAGGCACCTCACCCTGCACCTTTGTTCTGTGACCCCGTATATCGGGCCACCTCATTCGCTGTATCCTTCTTCTATGTAGGGGACGGTCTTTTTACAACCCTTTCAGGTCGTCCTTTCACTGGGACTCGATACCATCATTTGACAAACCTTTCTTTCCTATACATGTTCACAGTCCATAGCATCTCCTGAACCAGGCTCACGACCCACGGAACACCAGGCCGATTCTACTTAGTCCGCCATGGTCGTTGTCTGTCACATTTCAAGTGATGTATTTTATTCTTCCAAGCAGAATGTTGTACGCCTGTATTTACACTGTGCATCATGTATTTTGTATTTTGTCTAAACAGAATTCCTTGTATTTTTACATGTATATTTCAGTAATCCAAAAACTGTGTCTGATGAAGGTCTTGTGGTTAGACCGAAAACGTTTATTGTTGAGCTGGATGCACTGAATAAACGAATTGTTCACTTCTCACCTTGCAAAAATATCTCCTGAGTGCCTAGTATTCTATTGCCTATATTTGACGGGTTGGATACCTAACTAGTGCACCTCTAAGAAGCCAAGAGTGCCGTGCTTACTATTGCTAGTTTCTATGGCCCACTATTTGAGAGAGAGATGGCACACTCAGGACTGGCACAGAAGCCCAAAGGCCAATATTAATCTCCCACTGTATTTTTTTTATCAGGGAGAATTTATAAACCCCACAAAAAAAAACAGAAAAATGAAAAGGCTTTCTATGGCCCACTATGTGAGAGAGATGGCACACACAGGGATGGCACTCTAGCAGAAATGCCAATCTTAATCTCCCACAAAAAAAAAAAAAAAAACAGGGACTGTCCTACAATTACTATCTCCCTGCAGTAATCTCAGCCAGGTATGGCAGGCAGCAATAAGGAGTGGACTGATGCACAAATTAAATAAAAAGTGTGGACAAACAAGATAGCTGTGCAGAAAGGAAGGAACAACAGGATTTGTGCTTTGAAAAAAGCAGTTGGTTTGCACAGCAGCGTACACACAGCAATGCAGCTATCAGGGAGCATTCTAGGGCAGCCCAATGAGCTACAGCGCTGAGGGAAAAAAATGTAGCTTCCACTGTCCCTGCAAACAAAAGGTGGTGTTGGACAGTGGAAATCGCTACAGCACAAGCGGTTTGGTGGTTAATGGACCCTGCCTAACGCTATCCCTGCTTCTGACGAAGCGGCAGCAACCTCTCCCAAGGCTCAGATCAGCAGCAGTAAGATGGCGGTCGGCGGGAACGCCCCTTTATAGCCCCTGTGACGCCGCAGACAGCAAGCCAATCACTGCAATGCCCTTCTCTAAGATGGTGGGGACCAGGACCTATGTCATCACGCTGCCCACACTCTGCGTCCACCTTCATTGGCTGAGAAATGGAGCTTTTCGCGTCATTGAAATGCGACTTTGGCGCAAAAGTCGCGTACCGCATGGCCGACCCCACATAAGGGTCGGATCGGGTTTCATGAAACCCGACTTTGCCAAAAGTCGGCGACTTTTAAAAATGAACGATCCGTTTCGCTCAACCCTACTAGGGATCGTTCATGTCAGACTAATTTGATCAGTTTCTATGAAGAGGTAAGTTCCGGACTGGACCAAGGGAACCCAGTGGATGTAGTATATAGAGACTTTTCAAAAGCTTTTGATACGGTGCCACACAAAAGGTTGATACATCAAATGAGAATAATGGGGATAGGGGAAAATATGTGTAAGTGGGTTGAGAGCTGGCTCAGGGATAGGAAACAAAGGGTGGTTATTAATGGAGCACACTCGGACTGGGTAGTGGTTAGCAGTGGGGTACCACAGGGGTCAGTATTGGGCACTCTTCTTTTTAACATATTTATTAATGACCTTGTCGGGGGCATTCAGAGTAGAATTTCAATATTTGCAGATGACACTAAACTCTGCAGGGTAATCAATACAGAGGAGGACAATTTTATATTACAGGATGATTTATGTAAACTAGAAGCTTGGGCTGATAAATGGCAAATGAGCTTTAATGGGGATAAATGTAAGGTCATGCACTTGGGTAGAAGTAATAATTATGTGCTTAATTCTAAAACTCTAGGCAAAACTGTCAATGAAAAAGAACTGGGTGTATGGGTGGATGACAAACTCATATTCAGTCGCCAGTGTCAGGCAGCTGCTACAAAGGCAAATAAAATAATGGGATGCATTAAAAGAGGCATAGATGCTCATGAGGAGAACATAATTTTACCTCTATACAAGTCACTAGTTCGACCACACTTAGAATACTGTGCACAGTTCTGGTCTCCGGTGTATAAGAAAGACATAGCTGAACTGGAGCCGGTGCAGAGAAGAGTGACCAAGGTTATTAGAGGACTGGGGTGTCTGCAATACCAAGATAGGTTATTACACTTGGGGCTATTTAGTTTGGAAAAACGAAGACTAAGGGGTGATCTTATTTTAATGTATAAATATATGAGGGGACAGTACAAAGACCTTCTGATGATCTTTTTAATCATAGACCTGAAACAGGGACAAGGGGGCATCCTCTACATTTGGAGGAAAAAAGGTTTAAGCATAATAACAGACGCGGATTCTTTACTGTAAGAGCAGTGAGACTATGGAACTCTCTGCCGTATGATGTTGTAATGAGTGATTCATTACTTAAATTTAAGAGGGGACTGGATACATTTCTGGAAAAGTATAATGTTACAAGGTATATACACTAGATTCCTTGATAGGGCGTTGATCCAGGGAACTAGTCTGATTGCCGTATGTGGAGTCGGGAAATAATTTTTTTCCCCAATGTGGAGCTTACTCTTTGCCACATGGGTTTTTTTTGCCTTCCTCTGGATCAACATGTTAGGGCATGTTAGATTAGGCTATGGGTTGAACTAGATGGACTTATATTCTTCCTTCAACCTTAATAACTATGTAACTATGTAACTATGTAAGGTGGCTCATTTAGTTCTGGTCCCTGGCACTGCTGCAATAATCGTTTTTGAAATTTGTCCCTCATACCTCGAAATTGCCAGGGGGCAGGTCTTTCCCTCCTAATCCAGGTGCCTCACAGCCATCACTCATGGCCTCTGCGCACCGGACGCCGCCTCCTCTTCTTTCATTATCGTCCCTGGCGCATGCGCTGTAAGTTTGAAGGGCAGCGCAACTGCGTATGCCTGAAAAAAAAATAACAGGTGCCAGGGACAATAATGAAGAAAGAGGAGGCGGCGCCCAGCGCGCAGAGGCCATGAGTGATGGTTGTGAGGCGGCTGGATTAGGGGGGAAAGACCTGCCCCATGACGATTTAGAGGTATGAGGGACAAATTTCAAAAAATGATTATTGCAGCAGTGCCAGGGACTAGAACTAAAAGAGCCACCTTGTCAGAATGCAGCATTAGTGAAGCACAAGGTGGCTCTTTTAGTTACAAACGCCTGAGGGTGGCAGGTTCCCTTTAACTATCTTTAGCCCAACCCTATCTTTATCCCAACCCTAACTTTATCCCAACCCTAACCCTAGCCCCACCCTAACTTTAGCCCAAACTTTACCCTAGCCCCAACCCTAAGCGTAGCCCAACCGTAACCCCAGCCCAACCGTAACCCTAACCCACCCTATCCCTAACTTTAGCCCAATCCTAACCATAATGGAAAGATGTACATAAACAAATTTTTTTATTTAATTTTTTTGCTAACTAAGGCGTTGATAAAGAGGGGTTTGATTTCCTATTATTTTATTATGATCATTGCGATAGGGTCTATCACAGTGATCAAAATGAAACAATAGGAAAAATTTCCTATTGTTGCCAGGTGCCGGCCTGCAGATCTGTTCCCGGAAGAAGATGCCCCCGGCCGAGTGACAACACGGGGGGATGCAGGAGGATCCAGGGACACCAAAGGTACCGGGGAGGATCGGGGGACCCCATTTCTCTCTCCTCTGATTTGCAATCACATAAGGAGAGAGAAAAATTAAATAGGAAATCTGACTTTTTTTGCAGTCATTGTTATTCCATTAAAAACAGCAGTTGCAACAATGTCTTTGGTAAAAACTGACCTGAATCATGTTCTCTGGGGCCTCAGCTACCTCTGGTAGCCCAGACACTGGAGAAATTCCGATGCTGGGGGTGCTATACACTTATTTCTCAGAGCCATTAAAAAGCGGCGATGACGCATAAGTACCCTTAACTGCCACCATTAAAAGGCGTATCGGCTTTCATTGAAGGGTTAATTTACTACATTGACAGCTAGACTTTTCTCCACTAATCTGTGGAGCAGTGAGCGATGAGCACAGATATTACCAATTTATTGAGGCTATGGAGAAAAGATATAAAGGAAAATGGAATCAATGCTTTAAGGCAACTTGACAATTGTAAGATTTGATCCAATGCTGAAGTACAAGAGACGAGCAAAAAAGATAATGAGAACAAAATTTTGTTGTGTAATTTCTGTAACTGTTTATAAACCGCTAGTGTTTAGACATATTTTAGTTATTTGAATTGCTGTCAAGTTCTTTCTGAATAAATATCAGAAAACTTGCATAACAAAATATTCAGCATTTTTATATTTGCAAAAATAATAATCTTTCAAAGTACTGAAACTTTACGCATTAATTATATGTAGCAGTAGAGGATAACTCTTTCATGTCATAGAAATAATGGGCAACTAAAAATTTTCATTGTCAGATTTGAATTCAGGAGTTCTAAATTATTAAGAAATGTCTCCTTTCATAACTGAACTTGACAACTTTTGAAAATATGTAGAATAATGTACCGTATTTTGCAGACTATAAGATGCACCAAAGCATAAGACACACCTCAAATTTTGGGGAGCAAAATAGAAATAAGTTTTAGTAAAATGGGGGGTATCTTCTAGTACACCTTTATGGTAGCTTACCTGAGGGTGGCTGCAGTGGAGCGGGGTCTTAGCAGACAGGGTTGGCGCTGCAGAAATCTGGCTGCGATGTCAGTGGCAGAAGTTGGGCAATGCTGATGGCCCCATGCTGGTAGGATGGGGTGTTCTGCAGTGCAAGGATGCTGCTGGCTCCCTGCTTTCAGAAAATGTTGGAGGAGTCCCCTCACTTTCTATTGTTTCATTGTGATGGACTTTGGGAAAATGGCTCAGTTGGCAGTGCATGCTCAGATTGAGACCTTGGGAGCCTAGATCTTGGGAGCCATGATCATGGGAACTAATTACAATCTGTGCATGCCCCACCTCCAGTGGTCAGTTTCCAAAAGTCCACCATAATGAAAACAATTTGAAGTGCAGGGACTCCACAAACATTTTGAGAAGGCCCAGAACATACCTCAGCCTCGCACCACTGAATACCTACCCCTCCCATTATGGGGCCAACAGGGGAAAAAGTATATTTTATCATGAAATGACTTTGGTGAAATAACTCTAACATATTTTTCTTTGATGCAATTCATTATTCTTCATAGTAGTGGTGCAGCAATGTTTTATGGATATGAAGTAGTCAAATGTTTATTTAGAATTATATTTTCCTTATTTCTTTTTCAAACCTGAGTTTTTAAATAACCTTGTTGAGTATCCTGTAACAAATGACAGGACCACAAAAGTGCTCACACTTTCACTTTGATATTTTCTTTTCTTCTTGGCTCTAAATAACATTTAGGTTTTCGGTCAAAGTCTACTTGATATATGTATTCGTCAACCACATGTATTACTAGCAGGAGACAATATAGTCAATATGTTTCTTAAAGCATTTTATCTGTATCTGTATTTCTGCTGGTAAACTTATGGGTTGTCAATTAGAAATGACCTTTTGACCATCCTGCAATTACAGTACCCCTGTGTAAAGTAAATCAGTCATATGTAGTGAGGATTATAATGAAAACTTTGAATATTTCTGGTGCCATCATTATCAATCATGAAATATCTTTAATAATCTCACCATGTGGCTTGTCCAGTATTCTCCATGCAAATGCCATCTTTTGTGCACCATTTCCAGTTTTTAAAATGCAGGCTGAGATAAATGTTTGCATTTCGGTTGCCAGAATTATTTTCTTGGACATTGTATGATATGGACACATGAAATGAGATTTGCCTTCCTTGATTGATTGATTGATTGATTCCTTGATTGATTTAAGTGGTCTGCATATATTGTGCTGTTCAACACAGAAATTTCCTTATTTTAGTTTAAAATAAAAAAGATAATTTAATAAATATTTTTTGTCAAGATACATAAACAACATTGACACAAGTTTTATGACATACTTTGCAATTTCTTTTCAGCATAGACCCCAACCTACATTTCAATGCTCATCATTTTTAAATAAATTTGCAAAAAAGTGTCCCAGTTCAGGTAGCAATTTTAACCCCTTCATGACCTTGGGATTTTTCGTTTTTCCGTGTTCGTTTTTCACTCCCCTCCTTCCCAGAGCCATAACTTTTTTATTTTTCCGTCAATTTGGCCATGTGAGGGCTTATTTTTTGTGGGACGAGTTGTACTTTTGAATGACATCATTGGTTTTAGCATGTCGTGTACTAGAAAACGGGAAAAAAATTCCAAGTGCGGTGAAATTGCAAAAAAAGTGCAATCCCACACTTGTTTTTTGTTTGGCTTTTTTGCTAGGTTCACTAAATGCTAAAACTGACCTACCATTATGATTCTCCAGGTCAGTACGAGTTCATAGACACCTAACACGACTAGGTTATTTTTTATCTAAGTGGTGAAAAAAAATTCCAAACTTTGCTAAAAAAAAAAAAAAAAATTGCGCCATTTTCCGATACCCGTATCGTCTCCATTTTTCGTGATCTGGGGTCGGTTGAGGGCTTATTTTTTGCGTGCCGAGATGACGTTTTTAATTATAGGAGTTCGGTGCAGATACGTTCTTTTGATCGCCCGTTATTGCATTATAATGCAATGTTGCGGCGACCAAAAAAACGTAATTCTGGCGTTTTGAATCTTTTTCCCGCTACGCTGTTTAGCGATCAGGTTAATGCTTTTTTTTAGTTGATAGATCGGGTGATTCTGAGCGCGGTGATACCAAATATGCGTAGATTTTATATTTTTTTTATTGATTTATTTTGATTGGGGCGAAAGGGGGGTGATTTAAACTTTTATATATTTTTAATTTTTTTAACATTTTTTTCAACTTTTTTTTTTTACTTTTGCCATGCTTCAATAGCCTCCATGGGAGGCTAGAAGCAGGCACAACGTGATCGGCTCTGCTACATAGCAGTGATCTGCTGATCGCTGCTATGTAGCAGAAATGGAGGTGTGCTGTGAGCGCCGACCACAGGGTGGCGCTCACAGCTACCGGTCATCAGTAACCATAGAGGTCTCAAGGACCGCTATGGTTACAATGGAGACGCATCGCCGACCCCCGATCATGTGACGGGGGTCGGCGATGACGTCATTTCCGGCCGCCCGGCCGGATGCGGTAGTTAAATGCCGCTGTCTGCGTTTGACAGCGGCATTTAACTAGTTAATAGGTGCTGGCAGATTGCGATTCTGCCCGCGCCTATTACGGGCACATGTCAGCTGTTCAAAACAGCTGACATGTCCCGGCTTTGGTGCGGGCTCACCGCGGAGTCCTGCATCAAAGCAGGGGATCTGACCTCGGACATACTATCCCTTCGAAGTTCAGATAGGGGTTAAAGGGAACTTGTCAGCAGGTTTTTCCCATGTAACTTATGACCACCACCTTTCCGCCCTGTATTGCTGTATATTAGTTTCCTAGCCACCCTGAAAAGCAAAAAAAGACCTTTAATTACACTCACCTTCATGGCGGTCCAGTCTGATGTGCATTGCTGGTCTAGGTCTACTGCTTCCTCTCTTCTTGCAAGGCTGTCCTCCTTCTCTGCTTCGTGTGGATAACATGTCCTACTTCATCCACATGTCAGGACTCTGGATTCCCTGTTTTCATTTGTGGTAATTTTCGCCCTTTTCCAGAATGGCATCTGCTGCCTCGCTTCTGCTCATTTGATCCGCCTTCCCTGTCTTTATAACCCTGGTTCACATCCAACTCCTTGCTTGTGTATTCTGCTAGAATTCCTGGCTTGTGCTGCAAGAGACTTTCCTCTTCAGATACTCTGTCTCCGCCTCAGTGGTGTCTGTGCTGCAAGCTGTTTTGCCTGTGTCTATCTGCAATCTTCTCCTGCCTGCTAGGACACGTAAGCTCTGCCTGCTACAGCCAATCTAGTTTGGTATCCGCTGCCAGTTTGACTGTTTCTGGACTCGAAGCTCTGCACTGCTTCTGGACTCTTTTCTAGTGACTGCCAAACCTAGTATGAACTGTGTCCTATTATCTGCTTCACCACAGAGGGTGCTACACTCATAAGACTTTGCCCACAGCAGAGCTGCAAATTAACTACTCCTAAGAAGGACCTTGTTTGCTATTTACTTGAACTGTTGTGCACATGCTGCATCCACGTTTGTGCATATAACACTGACTCTGCCTGCAGCAGAGCTGTAAGGCACTTCTCCTGATATTACCTTGTTTGCTGTGTTTGAACTTACTCACGCCTTGCATCTGTGTTTATTTTGTATAATACAGACTTTACACTGCACTTTGGTTCAGCTGCCTTATTTGTCTCAAGCCAAGAGATTCCTGAGTGTACCACTATAATTGTTACACCACACTATGTTCCTCATCGTGCTCCTACATTGGCATACTTAACTCTGCCCTGCTGAGGGCAGAGCAACAAACTGTTCTACACATTGGCGGGGAAAGGTCAGAGTGGCGATGCATGCACGCTCCATTTTTTTGCTTTGTCCTCAATTTTGGGACACTGTGTGGATGCCATAGGATGCGTCATCCACATGAAGCAGAGAAGGACAGCGTCACAAAAAGAGAAGAGGTGCCTGACCCATACCTTTGATGTCCATTGGTCTGCAAGGTTTGTCATCCCAGGAGGAGGTCTCTTCTAGAGATGATGCACAACAAAGTCCGCAAACACTTTGCTGAAAACAAGCAGACTAAGGACATATATTACTGGTGCCATGTCCTGTGGTCTGATGAGACCAAGATAAGCTTATTTTGGTTCAGATAATGTCAAGTGTGTGGCAGCAATGGAGTGAGGAGTACAAAGACAAGTGTGTCTTGCCTACAGTCAAGCATGGTGGTAGAAGTATCATGGTTTGGGTCTGCATGAGTGCTCCTGGCTCTTGTGAGCTACAGTTCATTGAGAAAATTAATAGGCAAATTGCCTGTTCAGAAAAAAAGAGGACTTGAGCTCTATAGCTCCACCTATTGGAAGTAGCGATCCTTCAAGTCACAATCAACAATTTAACAAGTCTTGCAATATGACTTAGGATAAGAAACATATCAGTATCTAAATTCGCAAACAGGGTGTTTCGGGCTGTTGGCCCTCGTCAGTGTGAAGCATGAGAACTGATTTGGCAGGTGAGAGGCTTGGCAAGGTAAGGCTTATTCACCGTGCAATGCTCCTCTGGAAAATTTAATATGCAAATTGCTTCTTCAGAGAAAAAGAGGACGTGAACTTTATAGCGCCACCTATTAGAAGTAGCAATCCTACAAGTCACAATCAACCCTTTAACGAGTCTTGCGATATAACGCAGGATAAGAGCTAAATCATATCGCAAGAAAAGTCCTCTTTTCTCTGAAGAGGCAATTTGCATATTAAATTTCCTGGAGGAAAGTATTCTTAAACCACTGGTAAAGGATACACCCAGCTTCATTCAGGACACAACTGACCTATTGAATAAACTATCAGCAATAGGTCTTCTACCAGAAGGAACCATCCTGGCTACCATAGATGTGGAATCTTTGTACTCTAATATCCCACACCAGGATGGACTATATGCCTGCAAATTTTTCCTGGAAAACACAGGGACTGATGCTGATTCTGTGGTGAAACTTATAAAATTCATCCTCACCTGCAAATACTTTGAATTTGACAAACAAGATATATCTACAGGAGACTGTTCCATCAATATGAAGTAAACTGGCCCCACAGTATGATAATCTTTTCATGGCCCAGCTTGAAATTAACTTTCTGTCCTCATGTCCCATGAGGCCTCAGGCCTACTACTGCTACATTGATGAGATTTTAATCATCTGGATGGAGTCTGAGCTACAGCTAGAGATGTTCCTTGAACAGTTTAATCAATTTAATTCCACATCAACTTAACACTAAACTACTCCAGCACTGAAATTAACTTTTTGGAAAACCATCATTAAGCTAAAGAACAATGAAATAGAGACATCCCTGTATCAGAAGCCAATTAACTGTCCAACATAACTCAAATGGGACAGTTTCCATCCAAAACACATAAAAAACTCTATTGTCTACAGCCAAGCCATGAGATACAATTGTATATGTTCCAACCTGATGGATAGAGATGAACACCTTGGTCACCTCAGAAAGACCTTTTTGAATCAGGGCTACCATCCAAGAACAATTCAAAACCAAATTACAAGAGCAACTTGAATATCATGGAATCACCTGCTACATTACAAAGCTAAAGAAGAAAATAATCGGGTGCCTGTAGTAGTCACCTACAATCCAAATCTGGAGGTGCTAAGGGGAGCTGCATGGAAATTACAACCTTTACTACAAAAAGATGCCTGCTTACAATCTATTTTTACAGACCTTCCACTACTGTGTTTTAGGCAGCCCTAAATTTAAGAAACATTGTCAGAAGCTCCCCGTCCTCTCCAACAGCTGCAGGAACCTTTCCCTGCAACCAGAAAAATGTAAAACCTGTCCATTCATAATGGCCACGAACAAGATAAAGATCCCCAATTCACATCAGGACTACAAGATCCCAGGTACTTTCAGCTGCATCACATCTAATGTGGTCTACCTAATTATGTGTACTAAATGTCCAGCTGTGGGTCTATATGCAGGGGAGACAAGGTAGAAACTGAGAACAAGGATGAACTCTTATCGCCACACAATAAGAGAAAAAAGAATAGATGTACCTGTGGCAAGACATTTTTGTCTCCCTGATCATAGCACCATCTAACATTCGAACATTGCGGACAATGTAGACAGGGAAATGTAAGAAAAACAAAATCCAGCTCACCATACCGACATTCCCAGGAGCTCGGAGCACGGAACCGCTGTGTCAGGGCGTAGACGAACAGGAAAGAGAAGGAGATCCAGCTCAACGAAATAGTGAAAAATCCATAGTTTATTTCACTTAAAATATAGTGAAAGGACAAAACATCAGCATACAAAAAAATTAAAACCAAGGTCAACGCGTTTCCGGTGACTAAGCACCCTTAATCATGATACCTGGTACAAGACATGTCTATACTTTTATACTAGTATCCGGTCATCACTCCGGTGTTGCAATTGGTAGAATTGTCTAATCAAACAAAAATACGCACACATGATAATGAAAGCAAGACAAGCTTGATGGAAAGACAAAAACAGGTGTTTTGACTAAACAGAAATGCAGAGAAATCAAAAATAACACAAAATACAAAAACTATATTCAAAATGAAAAATAATAATAACATTACAATAATCATTAAATAAATCCAAAAATATGATAGTAAAATAGTATGTACAGTGTCATATGTCATGAACCCACATAATAATACAGAAACTATATTAGTTTACATAGACACAAACTCATGTGAGTTCTAAAGAGAATAAGACATACATGTGAATCTCATAATGAATAGAACTACAAAATTCCCTAGTACCTTTGAAAATAGCGAGCTCACAGACAACCATAGATGGAAAAACAGAGCAATCAATGGCAGGAATCTCCCAGACAGGGAGCTGTAGCAGCCAAACTAGGTTACAGCAAATAGGTAAAAGCACAGCTGCAGATGCCGTGACAGTGTAACAGCGGCCGGCCAGCAAGGGGAAACAAAAGGGCAAATTGATAGCTATTAGCCTTACAAAGGAGTCATTAATTATATGGGAAATGTAAACTACAGATTTAGTTAGTTACTAGATGACAAAAAAGCAACTTTATAGTTTGTAAACCCTCAGAATACTAATAAAAGAGCATGAGATCTTTCCTTTTGTTTAAACCATGTGGAATTCTTGTTCCGAGTTTAAAGATCCACCATGATTCCCTGTTTCTCAGGGTCACCTCAATGTCTCCTCCTCTAAATGGTTTATGAATTTTTTCAATTGCATAAATTTTAAGTGACTCAAGGTTAGATTGATGATGGTTGATAAAGTGTTGTGAAACTTATGAAATATTCCTATTGACACTAATATTTTCAGCATCATAAATATGTTCACGAATGCGTGTTTTTAAAGACCGTATGGTACTCCCCACGTATTTAAGATGGCATGCCATGCATTCCATGATGTATACCACATTTTTGGTGTTACAATTCATGAAAGTCTTGATGGGATAAACATTTTGATTACTGGCATCAGTGAAATTATAGCATTTACCAGAAAATTTGCAAGTTTTACATGCCATCGCTCCACATTTAAAGAAACCTTTTGGGCTGAGCCAATGAGAAGGTTGTGCAGAGTGGGTATGAAGAGAACTCGGAGATAAACTAGAGCCCAAAGAGGGAGCTCTTCTAGACACAATTCTGTATCCGTTACTCAAAATTTGAGCTATATCAGCATCTTCCTTAAGAATGGTCAAATTATTAGTCAATATTTTTCTGATAGCATTAAATTGATTACTATACTGGAAGACCACAGTGATTGGATTTTGAGGAGATAAATTTTGATGTCGTTTACTATGAAAACGAGGTCGTCGAGCGACAATTTTTTCTGCTCTTTTTAAATGCCAGTCACTGTAGCCTCTCTGCACAAGTCTGTCCTTTATGCCCTCAATCTCTTGGGAATAATCTTCCAATGTGCTACAATTACGTTTTGCTCTTACCATCTCCCCTATAGGGATACTTTTAATAGTATGTTTAGGATGGTGACTGTTTGCACGCAATATTGTATTCCCTGCTGTGTTTTTCCGAAAAGTAGAAGTAACAATCGGGGTATTAAGTATCCCCTTTAATTTTAAATCTAGAAACTTTATGCACGTATGGTCTTGACGTGAAATAAATCTAAGATTGAATGGATTATAATTTAGATAGTTTGTTAAATCCTGTCCTGTAGATACATCAGAACTCCAGATAAATATCAGGTCATCAATGTATCTACCGTACCATCGTATACAGTCTTTAAATGGATTCTCATCATTATATATATAACATTCTTCCCACCAACTCATGACCAAATTGGCAATGGAAGGTGAGTATTTGGCACCGATTGAGACACCACTGGTTTGCATGAAGAATGTTTGGTTAAAACAAAAGAAATTTGTAGTCATGAGAAAAGAAGTGACCTCTATGACATAAGACTGTAAACCTATGGAGAAATCACTATACTTTTGCATGTGGAATTTAAGAGCAAATATCGCCACTTCATGTGGTATAGAGGTATATAACGAGGTGACATCTGAAGTGATCCAAGAGAAATTAGACTGCCATATAAACCCCTCCATGAAATTCAGGACATCGGTACTATCCCTAAGGTGCCCAGGTGTTCTCTGGACGAGAGGCTGGAGGAGCAGATCTAACCACTCCCCCAGCCTCTCACCCAGAGACCCAATACCCGACACGATCGGCCTCATGGGTGGTGGGTACAAGTTTTTGTGGGTCTTAGGCAAGGCATACAGAATTGGAGTTACTGGATTAGCTACCTTGAGATAGTCACTTTCTTTTTTGTTAAAAAAAACCCATACTGAACCCTTCATCTATAAGATTAAAAATTCTGTTCTGTATTAATGCAGTAGGGTTAGTGGACAAGCACTTGTACACAGTCAGATCTGTAAGCATATCATTGACCCAGGTGATGTAATTAGCCTTATCCATCACAACAACTGACCCACCCTTGTCAGAGTTTTTAATGACAAGGTCATCATTATTTTGTAGTTCCTGTAATGCCTTCTGTAGCCTAGGTTTAAGGTTGCTACTGTGCAAGCGTGTATTACGCACACTTTCAGAAAGGCTCCTCAACTGAGACTCTATCACATTTTGGAATCTGTCCATGGCAGGTTTGCATGCCTGAACAGGATAGTAATTAGGGTTAGGCACTTTAATTATATTTTTAGGAATAAATGAATCTACATTAGCCTCTAAACTTTCTTCCTGTAAATCTGATAGACACATAAGTGACAGTTGATCTGAAAAATCAAGAGACCTGAAATCATTACTTTGGGGGTCAATGTTACATTTTTTCTCTATTGAATCATCCTTGAAATGCAATTTGAGAGCAATATTTCTAATAAATCTATTCACATCACAAATTGTGGAAAAAAGATCAAAATTGCAACTTGGTACAAAATTAAGACCATGTGATAAGAGTTCTAATTGGTCATCTGTAAGGGAAAAGGAAGACATGTTAACAACATTAAAATGTCCTAACGTTGACGTCTGAGATGATATCTCGAAGGATTTCTGTTTACTTCGATGTTTCCTTCCTTTTCTTCGGTAGACCTTCTTCTGTTGACAAATGGGGGTTTGCTTTTCTTGAAATAGGAGTTTTTTGCACTCTGTGCGGGTTCAGAATCTGAGTCTTCTGTGACTCCAGTTGAAGTGTCCAGATCAGATGAACCAAAGGTGACCTGTCTCCGCATGAGATTTCTGTAGGTGCGGTTTCTGTGGGGTTTTAAGATAGATTTATGCGGTTGATTCATTTTATCCCACCTCCCCCACTCATAAACCTGATCATTGGCATAGTCATAAAGGTCCCGATCCAGCTTGCGTTTCTTCATATCCATGATGGTTTCTTCCGCTTTAGAAATTTTAGAGTTACTGGTGTTAATAAACTCATCAAATTGTGCCGATGTCATTTTATCCTTTGCCTCCTTGGTCATAGTTTCAATATCTTGTTGCAATTGGATCAGAGAAATTTCCTCATATTGCACTTAATTTCAGCCAACAATCAGCTAGAATTGTGTTCCATTCTTGAACAAAGGTATTGGAAAACACAGTATTAGGAATTTTCTTCACTCTCAGCCCTCTTGGGATGACATTTTTCTCTTTATAGTTTTTCAAAGAGCTGAGATCCCACCAAAGGCGATTTTCTTTGAGCATTGAAGATAATAACTTATCAAGTAGATAACAGGGAAATGTACCTTGTCTTTGTTTGGCCAAAAGGGATTGTCGTTGTACCATTCTGGCCGAACCTATATCGGCTTTAACCAGCATTGTTTTGATGTTCTGAGGTCTCTTGTAACATAATAAAGGAGGAGTGGAATACTCTGAGATGGAGGGATAAGCATCTCAGAGTTTTCCACTCCCTCCATCTCAGAGTTTTCCACTCCTTCTTTAATATGTTACAAGAGATCTCAGAACATCAAAAATATGCTGCAGAGTTTTGGCCACACAAAGACAAGGTGCATTTCCCTGTCTACATTGTCCGCAATGTTCGAATGTTACTAAGGGGGATACTTTCTCCCATCCCAGGTCAGGGAAATTGTTCCAGATCAAAGGTTTTTTTAACACGTGATTCTACCTTTGTAATTTATTTAATTAAATGTCCTTGCGGTCTCAGATATGTTGGAAAGACTACCCAGCATATCCGTGACCGCATATCTCAACAAAAGTCGACCATTCGGTGCAAATGCATGATTCTACCAGTCCCTTTCCATCTCCTTTCAGCGGGGCATTCGGTATCCCAGCTGAAGTTTCAAGTTATTGAGAGTATTTCCTCCTCTAGACGTGGTGGTAATAGGGTTCAAAGGTAAAAGGAAAGAGAGGCATTTTGGATATGCACTCTTCAGACACTCCATCCACGAGGGATGAATAGGGAATATGAGGCTCTTCATAGATAAACTGTTGTATAATTACAGGTTTTAACTGATATTATTTGTATTATTTCAGTTCTATGAATCTGGGTTCTGTATATTAATCATTGTTCTCTGATTCTCTCTTTTTAGATGCCACTGTGATTGCAACACTCAAAGTCCATTTTCCTACTGGATGACACTACTTTATATCTATTGCCTTATTCATGGATTATAGATTATTAGTCATGCATTGGTTATGTGGTCTTATTGGCCCTTATGATATTCCCCTTTTTTCATGTTTTCATTTTTCTTTTTTCTTGTTTGTATCCTGTGGTAGGGCCAGTTATGCATTATTAGTAGTGTTGAGCGATACCGTCCGATACTTGAAAGTATCGGTATCGGATAGTATCGGCCGATACCCGAAAAGTATCGGATATCGCCGATACCGATACCCGATACCAATACAAGTCAATGGGACACCAAATATCGGAAGGTATCCTGATGGTTCCCAGGGTCTGAAGGAGAGGAAACTCTCCTTCAGGCCCTGGAATCCATAATAATGTGTAAAATAAAGAATTAAAATAAAAAATATTAATATGCTCACCTCTCCGGAGGCCCCTGGACATCACCACTGGTAACCGGCAGCCTTCTTTGCTTAAAATGAGCGCGTTTAGGACCTGAGAATGACGTCGCGGCTTCTGATTGGTCGCGTGCCGCTCATGTGACCGCCACGCGACCAATTAGAAGCCGCGACGTCATTCTCAGGTCCTAAATTCCTAGAATGAGGAGTTTAGGAACTGGGAATGACGTCGCGGCTTCTGATTGGTCGCGTGGCGGTCACATGAGCGGCACGTGACCAATCAGAAGCCGTGACATTATGGAAGTCTCTAAACGCGCTCATTTTAAACAAAGAAGGCTGCCGGTTACCAGCGGTGATGTCCAGGGGCCTCGGGAGAGGTGAGCATATCAATATTTTGTATTTTAATTCTTTATTTTACACATTAATATGGATCCGATACCGATTCCCGATACCACAAAAGTATCGGAACTCGGTATCGGAATTCCGATACCGCAAGTATCGGCCGATACCCGATACTTGCGGTATCGGAATGCTCAACACTAATTATTAGTATTTCTTTAGTTCGTTTCTACTTTTATTTCTATTGCCATTTTCTTTCTTGCGGCACCAGCGATGCAGATGCGGTCAGTCTTTGTTAGTATTCACCACGGGACTCTGGCGGTTCACTGCGCATGCGTTCACTCTCTTCATCTCGGTTTTCTCCAGATAACTCATGAACCTTGCACTGGATGTGACATCATCGCTTTGCAGCATTTAGACCCGTTCCCTGCCATGCTATACACTTCATCGCCTGGTGCCACTGGACACACGCCGACTTATTCACCAATACAGGTATATCTTCATATAGTTTTAGGTTAGCGATTTAATTATTTCTATCACAACTGAGATAGTGTGACATCCATTGATAACGATTATAATGTTATGGGTTTTGTTTTTGATTTTGGTTTTAGCGCTGTTTCTTATATTTGCCTAATTGCATATGATTTACGGTGCGCACAAGTCACTTCATACAGGTATTTTTGACCGCCTTTTCAGTGGGTCTATTTGTGGACCTGTCATTTCCTTATTATTTTTTTCTTTTATATTTTGGGCATGACTTACTCTTGGGGGTGAGTGGAATATACTGTATATATACATCAACAACAGCTTCAATATAAAAGGGAATGGAAGGATGGGTGAAAAAGAGGGAAAACCTACCTGACTACTGAGTTTGATATATACGTTCTTTAGGGCTTTGTTGCCCTCTTTTTGTTTACTTATTCATATGTTTATTTTACACGGGGCTTCGGGTCTCCCTTTCTACATTTTCTCTACTACACTATTTCACTGGATTTTTACTCAGCCACTTGCCATGTCTTTTGTTCATTTTTTTCATTTTCATGATGATGGATATTGTTCTTTTGGATATTTTTTATTTGGTGTTTGTTTTTTATTTAATATTATAGACTTCCTTGAGAAAGGAAGATTTTGTCGAAACGTTGGGATATTATGATGTCTGTTGTTCTATAATACCGGCTGATTTTTAATAAAATCACTTTTCAAAAGAAAATATATTGTGGACTACTTGAGTGCCAAAGGTTATCTTTTTTGATATATCACTTTTTCCTTTTGAGCACCATCTATTTGTCGAGTGCGTCACTTTTGACCTTTTTGACAACAGTTTATCACTCTCACAGAATGGTAATTCTTTTGCACATCACCTGTCTGATCTATGGCATTATTTATGGGCTGTATTTGGCATAAATATGTGATTCTTTAGAATTTCTTTTAGTCTATGCCTGATGAATGGACCTGAGTAGTCTTGAAAGCTTGCAATTTGTTACCATCTTTTCAGTTAGCCATTAAAAGGTATCAACCTTCAAAGGTGAATGCACTACCCAGGTTAATACAATTAATCCCCAATCCCCACAGTTTTAAGCATGCCCTAAAAATGCATTTGTTCACACTGGCCTACAACCTCAACGCATAAACCTAACTATCCCTGTGTGGCCCATTCAAAAATCTTAAATCATAATAAGGTTCCTCGCATCATGTTCTCATACACTCTATGCATTTAATAGCCACCTGTATCTATACTGTTACATATTTAGGCTGTTATCTGGATCATGCAGCTTTGCTTTCTTACACTATGGCTGGTCCGAACAACAAAAGCCATTGTTACCATCCACCTCTCGTGTCTCCCCTTTTTCCTCATATTTTTTAACCCCTTCGCGACATGCGCCGTACTAGTACTGCGCATGCCGTGTCACCCCCTTTGATGTGGGCTCCGGCGGTGAGCCCACATCAAAGTCGCGACATGTCAGCTGTTTTGAACAGCTGACATGTGCGCGCAATAGTGGCGAGTGAAATCGCTATTCACCCGCCGCTATTAACCTGTTAAATGCCGCAGTCAAACGTAGACAGCGGCATTTAATCGGCGCTTCCGGCCGGGCGGTCGGAAATGATGTCATCGCCGACCCCCGTCTCATGATCGGGGGTCGGCGATGCATCAGGAAGGTAACCATAGAGGTCCTTGAGACCTCTATGATTACTGTTGCCGGCCTGCTGTGAGCGCCCCCCTGTGGTCGGCGTTCACAGCACACCTGCATTTCAGCTGCTATGTAGCATAGCTGATCAGGCTATGCCAGCTTCTAGCCTCCCATAGAGGCTATTGAAGCATGGCACAAGTAAAAAAAATGTTTTTAAAAATATGAAAAAAATATAAAAAATATAAAAGTTTAAATCACCCCCCTTTCGCCCCATCCTAAATAAAACAATAAAAAACAAAACTACACGTTTTTGGTATCGCCGTGTTCAGAATCGCCCGATCTATCAATATAAAAAAGCATTAACCTGATCGCTAAACAGCGTAGCGAGAAAAAAATCCGAAACGCCAGAATTAAGTTTTTTTGGTCGCCGTGACATTGCATTAAAATGTGATAACGGGCGATCAAAAGAACGTATCTGCACCGAAAATGTATCATTAAAAATGACAGCTCGGCATGCAAAAAATAAGCCCTCAACCGACCACAGATCACGAAAAATTGAGACGCTTCGGGTATCGGAAAATGGCACTTTTTTTTTTTTTAAGCAAAGTTTTGAATTTTTTTTCACCACTTGGATAAAAAATAACCTAGACATGTTAGATGTCTAGGAACTCGTAATGACCTAGAGAATCACAATAGCAGGTTAGTTTTAGCATTTAATGAACCTAGCAAAAAAGCCAAGCAAAAAACAAGTGTGGGATTGCACTTTTTTTTGCAATTTCACCGCACTTGGAATTTTTTTCCCGTTTTCTAGTAAAAGACATGGTAAAACCAATGGTGTCGTTCAAAAGTACAACTCGTCCTGCAAAAAATAAGCCCTCACATGACCATATTGACGGAAAAATAAAAAAGTTATGGCTCTGGGAAGGAGGGAAGTGAAAAATGAAAACGCAAAAACGAAAAAGGGCCGCGACTTGAAGGGGTTAAGCTTGCCAGCAGCGCCCTCTTTCCTCTTGGTATCTGTTTTGATTTGTGTTTATTACTATGCTATAATGTCTATTGCCTGTACAAGTCCCCTCTATAATGTAATGTGAAGGTACAGATATATGACCTCTGGGAGACCAAAACATCCAACACCGCGGAGACACCATCACGTGTTTCTCAACGCAGTGATCCAGAACACTGCCCCCATCCCTTATGGGAAATATGGGATGGGAGCAGTGTTCTGGATCACTGCGTTGAGAAACACGTGATGGTGTCTCCGCGGTGTTGGATGTTTTGGTCTCCCTGAGGTCATTCATCTGTACCTTCACAGCCTTTTACTAGGCACTGCTCCTAATAGCCAGTTTCCTACTCCACACTGATGAGGGGCAAAAACCCCGAAACAGCTGTCTGTCGATGGATACCATGCTTGGCATAGGTGGTTTTCCTTTATTGGATGTTTTCCTTTATTGGATGCTGGTTTTTTCCGTGGTTGTTCCTTCCCGGGGAAAGGCCTGGCTATTCATTGCTTGCGTTGAGAAACACGTGATGGTGTCTCCGCAGCTTACTTTACATCCCTCTATAATGTAAAGCGCTGCAGAATATGTTGGCGCTATATAAATAAAATTATTATTATTATTATTATCAACCACTGAGGACTCTCAATTCTAAATATTTTTCTAACAAGTACTGTGACATGCTGAAGCAGAGTCATGAAGGAGTGGAAGACGATTCCAGTGACAACCTGTGAAGATGTAGTATACTGCATGCCCAAGAGAGTTAAGGTGACAAATTGGGCATACTTTTCATTAGGTGTGTACTCACTTTTGTTACAAGCGGTTTACACATTAATGGCTTTGTGTTGAGTTATTTAGTGGGCATACCAAATTTATACTGCAATACAAGCTGTACACTAACTACTTTACATTGTATCAAAGTGTTATATCTTTAATGTTGTCCCATATAAAGATATAATAACATATTTACCTATATTTACTGTATGTCACAAAAGTTAGTACTTCACCCAAATCTAAGTGTGCATTCGCTCATCTGAAACACAGAGCTTAAAGTTGTTAGTTAAAAGAAGAACCAATGCAAAACTATTAATTGAAACAATTCACTTTGTGATATGAAATGGCTCATAGTTAGTGTTGAGTGATACCTTCCGATACTCAAAGGTATCGGTATCGGATGGGATCGGCCGATATCCAAAAAATATCGGATATCGCCAATACCGATACCCGATACCAATGCAAGTCAATGGGACACCAAGTATTGGAAGCTATCCTGGATGGTTCCCAGGGTCTGAAGGAGAGGAAACTCTCCTTCAGGCCCTGGGTTCCATATTCATGTAAAAAATAAAGAATAAAAATAAAAAATATGGATATACTCACCCCTCTGGCGGACCCTGGCTCTCAGCGCTCAGCGCTCACGTGACCGCGACATCATCGAAGGTCCTTCACTCACTGCATTCTTAGGAACGGAGGCTGCCGGTTGCACCGCTGAGAGCCAGGGTTCGTCGGAGGAGTAAGTATATCCATATTTTTTATTTTTATTCTTTATTTTTTACATGAATATGGATCCCGGGCCTGAAGGAGAGTTTCCTCTCCTTCAGACCCTGGGAACCATACGCACCGCACACGCTGAAGATGACTGGGAACACTTCCAATTTCGATTTCCGATATCACAAAAATATCGGAACTCGGTATCAGAATTGCGATACAGCAAATATCGTCCGATACCCGATATTTGCAGTATCGGAATTCTCAACACTACTCATAGTATTTCTGGTAATTTAAACCCGTCATGACCTTTGACTTATACTTGCCTCTAAGTTTGTGTCCCTTGCTTTGATGCGGGCTCCGATGTTGAGCCCATTTTTTTGCCTGCACTAGATGGCTGATTAAATCAGCCACCAAGAGCCTTTGACAGCCTCAGAAGGAGCCGTGCTTAAGTACTGCTTTGTATAGCACAGGCAACACAACGATCACTGCTTCAAGTCTCCTTGAAATGAATGAGATTATTGAAGTGAATAAAAATTGTGAAAAAATTTTTTTTAAATATAAAAAATTTAAAAAACACAAAAGTTCAGCCCTCGTTTTCCTCATTGAAAATAAAACAATGTAAGAAAAAAATCATATTTAGTATGTTCGATCTATCAAAATATAAAAACAATACATGCAATCGGCAAATGGTGTAATAAGGAAAAAAAAGAAAAACACCAAAATTTTATTTTTTGGGCAACCGTAACATTGAAATAAAATGCAATAAGAGGCAATAACAACCTTGTATCTACCCCTAAGTGGTATCCATAAAAATGTCAGCTGAAGCCAGAAAAAAAGCCATTAAGCAGTCCCAGATACCAAATATTGAAAACACTACGAGTCTTTTAAAATGTTTTTTTTACCACTTAGATAAAAAAGAATCTATACATATTCGGCATCAAACTGACCTGGGGAATCATATTGCCAAAGAAGCTTTACCATGTAGTAAATATGGTAAATTAAAAATCAAAACAACAGTTGTGGAATTGCTTTTTTCATTTTTAAATTTCACCGCTCTTAGAATTTTTCCCATTTTCAACTTCACTATGTGGTAAAATCAAAGATGTACCGTATATACTCGAGTATAAGCCGAGATTTTCAGCCCATTTTTGGGGGCTGAAAGTCCCCCTCTCGGCTTATACTCGAGTCATACCCAGGGGTCGGCACGGGAGGGGGAGCGGGGGCTGTGTAATTATACTTACCTGCTCCCGGCGCGGTCCCTGCAGTCCCTGCTTCTTCCAGCACTGCATCTTCTTCCTGTATTGAGTCGTCACATGGCACCGCTCATATACAGTAATGAATATGCATTATGCAATGGGCAGCACGGTGGCGCAGTGGTTAGCACAGCAGCCTTGCAGCGCTGGAGTCCTGGGTTCTAATCCAACCCAGGACAACATCTGCAAAGAGTTTGTATGTTCTCTGTGTTTGTGTGGGTTTCCTCCGGGCACTCCGGTTTCCTCCCACATTACAAAGATAGGGATTCTAGATTGTGAGCCCCATCAGGGACAGTGATGATAATGTGTGCAAACTGTAAAGCGCTACGGATTATGTTAGCACTATATAAAAATAAAGATTATTATTATTATTATTATATGCGGCTCCACCCCCCCATAGAGGTGGAGCCGCATATTCATTACTGTATATGAGTTGTGACGCTGCCCGCTCAATACAGGAAGAAGATGCAGCGCCGCCGGGGAAGAAGCAGGGACGCAGCGCCAGGACCAGGTAAGTATATGGGGAGGGGGAGCGCTGCGCTGCACGATAGTCACCTGCTCCTCGGTCCGGGTGTCGCTCTGTCTTCAGCAGTAATTCTCAGGTGAGAGGACGCGGTGACGTAGTCAGTGCGTGCCCTCTGCTGAACGTCAGTGCCGAAGACAGTGCCGGGGTCCTGAGCGAAGACAGGTGAGTATGTGATTTTTTTTTTTTATGGCAGCCACAGCATATGGGGCAAGTGGCTGTGGAGAGCATCTTATGGGGCCATACTTGTGCAGCATTATATGGGGCAAGTAGCTGTGCAGAGCATCTTATGGGGCAATACTTGTGCAGCATTATATGGGGCAAGTAGCTGTGCAGAGTATCTTATGGGGCCATACTTGTGCAGCATTATATGGGGCAAGTAGCTGTGCAGAGTATCTTATGGGGCCATACTTGTGCAGCATTATAAGGGGCAAGTAGCTGTGCAGAGCATCTTATGGGGCCATACTTGTGCAGCATTATAAGGGGCAAGTAGCTGTGCAGAGCATCTTATGGGGCCATACTTGTGCAGCATTATATGGGGCAAGTAGCTGTGCAGAGCATCTTATGGGGCCATACTTGTGCAGCATTATATGGGGCAAGTAGCTGTGCAGAGCATCTTATGGGGCCATACTTGTGCAGCATTATAAGGGGCAAGTGGCTGTGGAGAGCATCTTATGGGGCCATACTTGTGCAGCATTATATGGGGCAAGTAGCTGTGCAGAGCATCTTATGGGGCAATACTTGTGCAGCATTATATGGGGCAAGTAGCTGTGCAGAGTATCTTATGGGGCCATACTTGTGCAGCATTATATGGGGCAAGTAGCTGTGCAGAGTATCTTATGGGGCCATACTTGTGCAGCATTATAAGGGGCAAGTAGCTGTGCAGAGCATCTTATGGGGCCATACTTGTGCAGCATTATAAGGGGCAAGTAGCTGTGCAGAGCATCTTATGGGGCCATACTTGTGCAGCATTATATGGGGCAAGTAGCTGTGCAGAGCATCTTATGGGGCCATACTTGTGCAGCATTATATGGGGCAAGTAGCTGTGCAGAGCATCTTATGGGGCCATACTTGTGCAGCATTATAAGGGGCAAGTAGCTGTGCAGAGCATCTTATGGGGCCATACTTGTGCAGCATTATATGGGGCAAGTAGCTGTGCAGAGCATCTTATGGGGCCATACTTGTGCAGCATTATATGGGGCAAGTAGCTGTGCAGAGCATCTTATGGGGCCATACTTGTGCAGCATTATAAGGGGCAAGTGGCTGTGCAGAGCATCTTATGGGGCCATACTTGTGCAGCATTATATGGGGCAAGTAGCTGTGCAGAGCATCTTATGGGGTCATACTTGTGCAGCATTATATGGGGCAAGTAGCTGTGCAGAGCATCTTATGGGGCCATACTTGTGCAGCATTATAAGGGGCAAGTGGCTGTGCAGAGCATCTTATGGGGCCATACTTGTGCAGCATTATATGGGGCAAGTAGCTGTGCAGAGCATCTTATGGGGCCATACTTGTGCAGCATTATAAGGGGCAATTAGCTGTGCAGAGCATCTTATGGGGTCATACTTGTGCAGCATTATATGGGGCAAGTGGCTGTGCAGAGCATCTTATGGGGCCATACTTGTGCAGCATTATAAGGGGCAAGTAGCTGTGCAGAGCATCTTATGGGGCCATACTTGTGCAGCATTATATGGGGCAAGTAGCTGTGCAGAGCATCTTATGGGGTCATACTTGTGCAGCATTATAAGGGGCAAGTAGCTGTGCAGAGCATCTTATGGGGCCATACTTGTGCAGCATTATAAGGGGCAAGTAGCTGTGCAGAGCATCTTATGGGGTCATACTTGTGCAGCATTATAAGGGGCAAGTAGCTGTGCAGAGCATCTTCTGGGGCCATACTTGTGCAGCATTTTATGGGGCAAGTAGCTGTGCAGAGCATCTTATGGGGCCATACTTGTGCAGCATTATAAGGGGCAAGTGGCTGTGCAGAGCATCTTATGGGATCATACTTGTGCAGCATTATAAGGGGCAAGTGGCTGTGCAGAGCATCTTATGGGGTCATACTTGTGCAGCATTATAAGGGGCAAGTAGCTGTGCAGAGCATCTTATTGGGCCATATTTGTGCAGCATTATAAGGGGCAAGTGGCTGTGCAGAGCATCTTATGGGGTCATACTTGTGCAGCATTATAAGGGGCAAGTAGCTGTGCACAGCATCTTCTGGGGCCATACTTGTGCAGCATTATATGGGGCAAGTAGCTGTGCAGAGCATCTTATGGGGCCATACTTGTGCAGCATTATATGGGGCAAGTAGCTGTGCAGAGCATCTTATGGGGTCATACTTGTGCAGCATTATAAAGGGCAAGAAGCTGTGCAGAGCATCTTATGGGGTCATACTTGTGCAGCATTATATGGGGCAAGTGGCTGTGCAGAGCATCTTATGGGGTCATACTTGTGCAACATTATAAGGGGCAAGTAGCTGTGCAGAGCATCTTATTGGGCCATATTTGTGCAGCATTATAAGGGGCAAGTGGCTGTGCAGAGCATCTTATGGGGCCATACTTGTGCAGCATTATATGGGGCAAGTGGCTGTGCAGAGCATCTTATGGGGTCATACTTGTGCAACATTATAAGGGGCAAGTAGCTGTGCAGAGCATCTTATTGGGCCATATTTGTGCAGCATTATAAGGGGCAAGTGGCTGTGCAGAGCATCTTATGGGGTCATACTTGTGCAGCATTATAAGGGGCAAGTAGCTGTGCAGAGCATCTTATGGGGCCATACTTGTGCAGCATTATATGGGGCAAGTAGCTGTGCAGAGCATCTTATGGGGCCATACTTGTGCAGCATTATATGGGGCAAGTAGCTGTGCAGAGCATCTTATGGGGTCATACTTGTGCAGCATTATAAAGGGCAAGAAGCTGTGCAGAGCATCTTATGGGGTCATACTTGTGCAGCATTATATGGGGCAAGTGGCTGTGCAGAGCATCTTATGGGGTCATACTTGTGCAACATTATAAGGGGCAAGTAGCTGTGCAGAGCATCTTATTGGGCCATATTTGTGCAGCATTATAAGGGGCAAGTGGCTGTGCAGAGCATCTTATTGGGCCATATTTGTGCAGCATTATAAGGGGCAAGTAGCTGTGCAGAGCATCTTATGGGGCCATACTTGTGCAGCATTATATGGGGCAAGTAGCTGTGCAGAGCATCTTATGGGGTCATACTTGTGCAGCATTATAAGGGGCAAGTAGCTGTGCAGAGCATCTTATGGGGCCATACTTGTGCAGCATTATATGGGGCAAGTGGCTGTGCAGAGCATCTTCTGGGGCCATACTTGTGCAGCATTATATGGGGCAAGTAGCTGTGCAGAGCATCTTCTGGGGCCATACTTGTGCAGCATTATATGGGGCAAGTAGCTGTGCAGAGCATCTTATGGGGCCATACTTGTGCAGCATTATAAGGGGCAAGTGGCTGTGCAGAGCATCTTATGGGGCCATACTTGTGCAGCATTATAGGGGGCAAGTGGCTGTGCAGAGCATCTTATGGGGCCATACTTGTGCAGCATTATATGGGGCAAGTGGCTGTGCAGAGCATCTTATGGGGCCATACTTGTGCAGCATTATATGGGGCAAGTAGCTGTGCAGAGCATCTTATGGGGCCATACTTGTGCAGCATTATATGGGGCAAGTAGCTGTGCAGAGCATCTTATGGGGCCATACTTGTGCAGCATTAGAAGGGGCAAGTGGCTGTGGAGAGCATCTTATGGGGCCATACTTGTGCAGCATTATATGGGGCAAGTAGCTGTGCAGAGCATCTTATGGGGTCATACTTGTGCAGCATTATAAGGGGCAAGTAGCTGTGCAGAGCATCTTATGGGGCCATACTTGTGCAGCATTATAAGGGGCAAGTAGCTGTGCAGAGCATCTTCTGGGGCCATACTTGTGCAGCATTATAAGGGGCAAGTAGCTGTGCAGAGCATCTTATGGGGTCATACTTGTGCAGCATTATATGGGGCAAGTAGCTGTGCAGAGCATCTTATGGGGCCATACTTGTGCAGCATTATAAGGGGCAAGTGGCTGTGCAGAGCATCTTATGGGATCATACTTGTGCAGCATTATAAGGGGCAAGTGGCTGTGCAGAGCATCTTATGGGGTCATACTTGTGCAGCATTATAAGGGGCAAGTAGCTGTGCACAGCATCTTCTGGGGCCATACTTGTGCAGCATTATATGGGGCAAGTAGCTGTGCAGAGCATCTTATGGGGCCATACTTGTGCAGCATTATATGGGGCAAGTAGCTGTGCAGAGCATCTTATGGGGTCATACTTGTGCAGCATTATAAGGGGCAAGTAGCTGTGCAGAGCATCTTATGGGGTCATACTTGTGCAGCATTATATGGGGCAAGTGGCTGTGCAGAGCATCTTATGGGGTCATACTTGTGCAACATTATAAGGGGCAAGTAGCTGTGCAGAGCATCTTATTGGGCCATATTTGTGCAGCATTATAAGGGGCAAGTGGCTGTGCAGAGCATCTTATGGGGCCATACTTGTGCAGCATTATATGGGGCAAGTAGCTGTGCAGAGCATCTTATGGGGCCATACTTGTGCAGCATTATATGGGGCAAGTAGCTGTGCAGAGCATCTTATGGGGCCATACTTGTGCAGCATTATATGGGGCAAGTAGCTGTGCAGAGCATCTTATGGGGCCATACTTGTGCAGCATTATATGGGGCAAGTAGCTGTGCAGAGCATCTTATGGGGTCATACTTGTGCAGCATTATAAGGGGCAAGTAGCTGTGCAGAGCATCTTCTGGGGCCATACTTGTGCAGCATTATATGGGGCAAGTAGCTGTGCAGAGCATCTTCTGGGGCCATACTTGTGCAGCATTATATGGGGCAAGTAGCTGTGCAGAGCATCTTATGGGGCCATACTTGTGCAGCATTATAAGGGGCAAGTGGCTGTGCAGAGCATCTTATGGGATCATACTTGTGCAGCATTATAAGGGGCAAGTGGCTGTGCAGAGCATCTTATGGGGCCATACTTGTGCAGCATTATATGGGGCAAGTAGCTGTGCAGAGCATCTTATGGGGCCATACTTGTGCAGCATTATAAGGGGCAAGTAGCTGTGCAGAGCATCTTATGGGGCCATACTTGTGCAGCATTATAAGGGGCAAGTAGCTGTGCAGAGCATCTTCTGGGGCCATACTTGTGCAGCATTATATGGGGCAAGTGGCTGTGCAGAGCATCTTATGGGGCCATACTTGTGCAGCATTATAAGGGGCAAGTGGCTGTGCAGAGCATCTTATGGGGCCATACTTGTGCAGCATTATAGGGGGCAAGTGGCTGTGCAGAGCATCTTATGGGGCCATACTTGTGCAGCATTATATGGGGCAAGTGTCTGTGCAGAGCATCTTATGGGGTCATACTTGTGCAGCATTATATGGGGCAAGTAGCTGTGCAGAGCATCTTATGGGGCCATACTTGTGCAGCACTATAAGGGGCAAGTGGCTGTGGAGAGCATCTTATGGGGCCATACTTGTGCAGCATTATATGGGGCAAGTAGCTGTGCAGAGCATCTTATGGGGTCATACTTGTGCAGCATTATAAGGGGCAAGTAGCTGTGCAGAGCATCTTATGGGGCCATACTTGTGCAGCATTATATGGGGCAAGTAGCTGTGCAGAGCATCTTATGGGGTCATACTTGTGCAGCATTATAAGGGGCAAGTAGCTGTGCAGAGCATCTTATGGGGCCATACTTGTGCAGCATTATAAGGGGCAAGTAGCTGTGCAGAGCATCTTATGGGGTCATACTTGTGCAGCATTATAAGGGGCAAGTAGCTGTGCAGAGCATCTTATGGGGCCGTACTTGTGCAGCACTATATGGGGCAAGTGGCTGTGCAGAGCATCTTATGGAGCCATACTTGTGCAGCATTATATGGGGCAAGTAGCTGTGCAGAGCATCTTATGGGGCCATACTTGTGCAGCACTATATGGGGCAAGTAGCTGTGCAGAGCATCTTATGGGGCCATACTTGTGCAGCATTATAAGGGGAAAGTAGCTGTGCAGAGCATCTTATGGGGCCATACTTGTGCAGCACTATATGGGGCAAGTGGCTGTGCAGAGCATCTTATGGGGCCATACTTGTGCAGCATTATATGAGGCAAGTAGCTGTGCAGAGCATCTTATGGGGCCATACTTGTGCAGCATTATATGGGGCAAGTAGCTGTGCAGAGCATCTTATGGGGCCATACTTGTGCAGCATTATATGAGGCAAGTAGCTGTGCAGAGCATCTTATGGGGTCATACTTGTGCAGCACTATATGGGGCAAGTGGCTGTGCAGAGCATCTTATGGGGCCATACTTGTGCAGCATTATATGGGGCAAGTAGCTGTGCAGAGCATCTTATGGGGCCATACTTGTGCAGCATTATATGGGGCAAGTAGCTGTGCAGAGCATCTTATGGGGCCATACTTGTGCAGCATTATATGAGGCAAGTAGCTGTGCAGAGCATCTTATGGGGTCATACTTGTGCAGCATTATATGGGGCAAGTAGCTGTGCAGAGCATCTTATGGGGCCATACTTGTGCAGCATTATAAGGGGCAAGTAGCTGTGCAGAGCATCTTATGGGATCATACTTGTGCAGCACTATATGGGGCAAGTGGCTGTGCAGAGCATCTTATGGGGCCATACTTGTGCAGCATTATATGGGGCAAGTGGCTGTGCAGAGCATCTTATGGGGCCGTACTTGTGCAGCATTATAAGGGGCAAGTAGCTGTGCAGAGCATCTTATGGGGCCATACTTGTGCAGCATTATAAGGGGCAAGTAGCTGTGCAGAGCATCTTATGGGGTCATACTTGTGCAGCATTATATGGGGCAAGTGGCTGTGCAGAGCATCTTATGGGGTCATACTTGTGCAGCATTATATGGGGCAAGTGGCTGTGCAGAGCATCTTATGGGGCCATACTTGTGCAGCATTATAAGGGGCAAGTAGCTGTGCAGAGCATCTTATGGGGTCATACTTGTGCAGCATTATATGGGGCAAGTAGCTGTGCAGAGCATCTTATGGGGCCATACTTGTGCAGCATTATAAGGGGCAAGTAGCTGTGCAGAGCATCTTATGGGGTCATACTTGTGCAGCATTATATGGGGCAAGTGGCTGTGCAGAGCATCTTATGGGGCCATACTTGTGCAGCATTATAAGGGGCAAGTAGCTGTGCAGAGCATCTTATGGGGCCATACTTGTGCAGCATTATATGGGGCAAGTGGCTGTGCAGAGCATCTTATGGGGTCATACTTGTGCAGCATTATAAGGGGCAAGTAGCTGTGCAGAGCATCTTATGGGGTCATACTTGTGCAGCATTATAAGGGGCAAGTAGCTGTGCAGAGCATCTTATGGGGCCATACTTGTGCAGCATTATATGAGGCAAGTAGCTGTGCAGAGCATCTTATGGGATCATACTTGTGCAGCATTATAAGGGGCAAGTGGCTGTGCAGAGCATCTTATGGGGCCATACTTGTGCAGCATTATATGGGGCAAGTAGCTGTGCAGAGCATCTTATGGGGCCATACTTGTGCAGCATTATAAGGGGCAAGTGGCTGTGCAGAGCATCTTATGGGGTCATACTTGTGCAGCACTATATGGGGCAAGTAGCTGTGCAGAGCATCTTATGGGGCCATACTTGTGCAGCATTATAAGGGGCAAATATCTGTGCAGAGCATCTTATGGGGCCATACTTGTGCAGCATTATATGGGGCAAGTGGCTGTGCAGAGCATCTTATGGGGCCATACTTGTGCAGCATTATATGGGGCAAGTAGCTGTGCAGAGCATCTTATGGGGCCATACTTGTGCAGCATTATAAGGGGCAAGTGGCTGTGCAGAGCATCTTATGGGGCCATACTTGTGCAGCATTATAAGGGGCAAATATCTGTGCAGAGCATCTTATGGGGCCATACTTGTGCAGCATTATATGGGGCAAGTGGCTGTGCAGAGCATCTTATGGGGCCATACTTGTGCAGCATTATATGGGGCAAGTAGCTGTGCAGAGCATCTTATGGGGCCATACTTGTGCAGCATTATAAGGGGCAAGTAGCTGTGCAGAGCATCTTATGAGGTCATACTTGTGCAGCACTATATGGGGCAAGTAGCTGTGCAGAGCATCTTATGGGGCCATACTTGTGCAGCATTATAAGGGGCAAGTAGCTGTGCAGAGCATCTTATGGGGCCATACTTGTGCAGCATTATATGGGGCAAGTGGCTGTGCAGAGCATCTTATGGGGCCATACTTGTGCAGCATTATATGGGGCAAGTAGCTGTGCAGAGCATCTTATGGGGCCATACTTGTGCAGCATTATATGGGGCAAGTGGCTGTGCAGAGCATCTTATGGGGCCATACTTGTGCAGCATTATAAGGGGCAAGTAGCTGTGCAGAGCATCTTATGGGGCCATACTTGTGCAGCATTATATGGGGCAAGTGGCTGTGCAGAGCATCTTATGGGGCCATACTTGTGCAGCATTATATGGGGCAAGTGGCTGTGCAGAGCATCTTATGGGGCCATACTTGTGCAGCATTATAAGGGGCAAGTAGCTGTGCAGAGCATCTTATGGGGCCATACTTGTGCAGCATTATATGGGGCAAGTGGCTGTGCAGAGCATCTTATGGGGCCATACTTGTGCAGCATTATATGGGGCAAGTAGCTGTGCAGAGCATCTTATGGGGCCATACTTGTGCAGCATTATATGGGGCAAGTGGCTGTGCAGAGCATCTTATGGGGCTGTTAAGTCCTTCTCAGTCCCTGGCTTACTAGAGGTAGGGATCCTGAGTAAATGACACGCAAACAAGGTATTGTGTGATCATGTACAGGGGAAGCCCAGGAGCACATCTCTCTCTCTGGGCTTTGCCCTCCCTTTATATAGAAAAGAATTATTCTTTTACAGACATGCGCACAAGCGCTCATATTTCACTATCTCTTACATAAACAATCTATACCAGTCTTTATCAGTAGAAAGTTACATCATCTGGAAGGTGAATGAAAGGCTGCTATTGAAAGAAGGAATGCACACATGATTACTTCCATAAAAGGAAATGTCAAGTCAGCAGAAATGTATCTTGTTGTAAGCGAGATTTCTCAGGAAGAAGACAAGATGGATTCCTTTAGTTCAGTCTGATTTCCACAATTCCCCCCTTTGACATTTTCTTTTATTTATTTTATTACCACAGGGCCAAAGACAAAGCCTTTATTTGGTATTACACATGTACATGCTTGTATTCAATAAAAGAATCAAATCTAGTATTAATTCTTCCGTTTAACTCTCGCAACCTTTTCTTTGTTTTGCAATAAGTACAGATATTACAAAGGGATAGCAAAATAAGCGCAATAATCAGTATTAGCAAAGGATAACATAAGAGAAGAAGGAAAAAAAACTTTATACTCTTGCATCTATTACACAAAGTTTATCTGTGCATACTGAGATACTCTTGAGCACAATCTGGAATAGTACGTATATGACTACAATAATCATAACTATATGTATTATGCTCTGCATAATCCCAGCAACCCACCCACCGATTCCTCTGAACCAGTTGGCTGGGTTAAGAAAAGAAAAGGTATCTGACCACCAGCTATCCTTATTCTGGTCATTGTCTTTGTCATACTGATCTCTGAGTCGTTGTACGTCCTTTAATTTAAATCTCATACTCATAGTACTATTCGGGTCTATATAATGACAGCAGGTGGGTCCGATGATTTGACACATACCCCCTTGTGAGGCAGTTAGGTAATCCAATACCAGGGTATGTTGGTTAGTGACTATTATAAGCTGATTCTGTACAGCTATACTAGTGTTTAGTATATCCAATATATCCCAGATCTGATCATCTAGATAATCCGTGGCTCTAACTAATTTATCCCACATTTGTGTTAACATAGGATAAATAAAAATGGTACTAGCAATTTTGTTAGGAATTCCCATTTGTACTATATGTGGCCTCCCCGAGGGACGTGGTGAGTTATCTGCAGCTCTTTTATACAGTGTGTGCTTGGGCACGGCTTGCATATTCACTTGTTTATTTGAAATTATGAATGTAGCCGGGGTTAGGCGTCCTAATGTACAAGTACCCTTTATACCTACGGGAAGCCATTTATATGCTCCTTCTCCGCATATCCAAAATGTACCTTCAGGCAGATCCCATAGAGCTGAGTGCTGCAATACCAATCTGTGAGCCAAGTCCACAAATCTAGATACATTCTGAAGCATACACCAAGAGGGTTTTTGTCCCAAGGGGCTACAGTACTCGGCTGCGGGATTCCCACATACAGGCATTCCTTTGATATACTCATCGGATTTATTACAAACCAGGTTCCCCAGCTTACTTGTACAACTGTTTGCATCACCTTGGGGGAACAATTTAGAATGTTTCCATTTTCTATTATGTATGTATCTTTCCAATACTACAGGTTTGAAAGCATCAGTGGGGGGGACGGTTGTACTGAAACTAAGCTGTAGATTTTCTGTGGGGACCTGTCCTAAATTAGTTAATCCAGTCTTATTTCTAGGTACCCATTTTCCTCCCCTAAATGCTAAATATTGTAGATGTGTGTTACTCCCTGAGAGATTACCCTGCCACCAAGGAAATTCTACCCATCCCACAATTGGTATGGCGATTGTAGTATTCCACAGCCTAGCATTACCAATTTGGTTGTTGGCCAGGTTGTCTGAACAATTAGGCCAAGCGAATATTTCTTCTGCTAATACGGGAACTGCTAGAAAAGGTATACTTGTGGCTGATACCGGCGAATGGGTACAGATCCAACAATCTGTCAGGGTTTGTGTATTGTTTAACAAGTCATGCACTAATTTTCTATGATGTTGTACGAATCTATTGTTCAAAGGGGCTAGAGAATTCAGTCTATCCCACGCCTCCGTTGAGGTTATCATTATTAACATCAATATCATGAGTTTATACTGCTTTTCTTGCAATGGCTTGCATGTATCCATGATGCCTTTCCTTCAAGCTTGACTGATGTAGGTGTTGTCAACAGGACTTGTAAGGGTCCGTCAAACCTTGGTTCTAGAGCCTTTCTGGTGTGTCTTTTTACATAGACTTGATCACCTGGTTCCAACTTGTGACTTCCTTCTGTGTTGTCAGGATCTGGAAGGGAAGCAAAAACTTGTGCATGCACCTTAGTTAATTGTTTCTGAAGATTTTGCACATAAGAAGTCAATGACTCAATATTTAACACAAGTTGCTGTGGAAAATAACATCCTAAATTGGCAGTCCTGCCAAACAAAATTTCATATGGAGACAGTTTAGTCTTACCCCTTGGGGTATTGCGTATTGAGTAAAGGGCCAGTGGAAGGCATTCTGTCCAAGGCTTTCCTGTTTCAGCCATGGCTTTCTGTATTTTTAATTTTAAAGTTCCATTCATGCGTTCCACCTTACCAGAACTTTGAGGATGGTACGGAGTGTGTAACTGACTTTCAACACCCAACATTTTCAGTACATTTTGAAATATTTCTCCAGTGAAATGAGTACCCCTATCTGACTCGATCACTTCAGTGAGACCGTAACGGGGTATCAGTTCGGCAACTAGCTTTACAGCAGTGTTATTAGCTGAAGCCTTCCGAACTGGATAGGCCTCTGGCCACCCCGAGAACATGTCCACACATACCAACACATACTCATACCCATTACTTTTTGGCAGCTGGATAAAGTCTATTTGTAATCGCTGAAACGGGTAGAGAGGTCGGACGTGGTGCTTCATAGGGGTCTTTGCTGTCTGTCCGGGATTATGTGTCAGGCATATAGCGCATGCAGCACAATAGTCTCTTGCATAGTTGCCAAAACCTGGAGCCAACCAGACTTGCTTTGTCAGTAGTGTCATTGCATTTGCAGACACATGAGTAGGGTGGTGCAGTCCACCAACTACAATCGGATACCAGGCTCTAGGTAGACATATTAGTCCATCTTTCTTCCAAATTCCCGCTTGTTCTTCTGCCCCTTCCTTTTTCCACCTGTCCCTCTCCTCTTCTCCTGCATCTTCCTGTGCTTGTCTCAGTCTATCTTCAGTATTTTCTGTGGGGTTTACAGTATGAACTTGTTGTAAGGGTTTGACAGCTGCTGCTTTGGCTGCTTTATCAGCCCTATCATTTCCCCTAGATTCCCTAGTGTCGAGTCTCACATGTGCAGCTACCTTGATTACTGCTACTTCTTTTGTTTCTTGTGCAGCCTCTAAGATCTGTTTGATCAGAGAAGCATGTTTTACAGGTTGTCCTGACGCTGTCATGTAACCTCTAGCTCTCCAGATTACTCCAAAATCAAACACAATACCATGTGCATACCTAGAATCAGTGTATATATTAGCTGTCTGATTCTCAGCTATTTTAAGAGCTTCAATCAATGCTGTTAGTTCTGCTTCTTGTGCAGACTGTTTCGGTGGAAGTGGTTCTGCTTTGAGAGTTTCAGATTCTGACACAACTGCATACCCTGTATGGAAGTTACCTGTGTCATCTGCAAACCTACTACCATCTATAAACAGCTCTAAATCTGGATTTTGAAGTGGTGTTTCGGATACATTGGGTAAGCCTACCGTTTCTTGTAAAATGAGCTCTGTACAATCATGTGTGTCTGTAGGGAAAAAATTTGCGTGTGGATCAGTGTCCTTATTCCCCCCTTCAGACTCGAGAGGTAGCAGTGTAGCTATATTGAGAGTCTGAAGCCTAGCAAATGTGATAGTAGAGGGGAGCAACAAAGAACACTGTAGCCGCAAATGTCTGGCCATGGAAATGTGTTTTGGTTGGACCTGGTTTAATATCCCATAAACATCATGTGTAGTTTGAACTGTGAGTGGATACTCTAGAACAATTTCTGATGCTTTGTCCAACAATAGTGAGACAGCAACAACTACACGTACACAGGTTGGCGCTGCTCTAGCTACGGGATCTAACCTTGCTGAAAGATATGCAATTGGTCTTTGTTTCCCTGCATGCTTCTGGGTAAGAACTCCTGTAGCATGGGAATCAACTTCTGCAGCCATAAGCTGAAACGGTTTGGTGTAGTCTGGTAGCCCTAACGCTGGAGCTGAAACAAGGGCATCTTTTAATTGTTGGAACGAAATCTGACCTTCTTTTGTCAACAAATAAGGTTCACTTTTTACACAGTCATACAGTGGTTGCATTAGTTGACTGGCATGTATAATCCATTGTCTACAATGAGACACTATTCCTAAAAATGCTCGTAGCTGTTTATGATTTCTAGGCTCATTCATCTGTCTTATTGCTTCAGTTCTTTGTGGTGTAAGATGCTTTTTACCTTGAGAAATGCAATGACCTAGAAAGACCACTTTGGTCTGACAAACTTGTAGCTTTTGTCTATTCACTTTACACCCTTCTTTTTCTAAAAAACATAGTAAACTCACAGTGGACCTTTCTGCAGTTTCTATATCTGGGCAGCAAAGTAGTAGGTCATCCACATACTGCAAAATTACTACCTGTGGTTCGGGTTCAAACCTCTGAAGGACTGTTTGTAGGGCATTTGAATAAAGAGTAGGGGAGTGTATCATTCCCTGTGGAAGGCGTGTCCACGCCAACTGTTTGCCCTTAAATGTAAATGCAAACAAATGCCAACTATCTTGGTGTAAAGGAACCGAGAAAAATGCATTTGAAAGATCTATTACAGTAAATACTTGAGAACTGGCTGGTATCTGTGATAGTAACGTATGAGGATTGGGTACAACTGGGGTGATTGGATCTAGAACTTTGTTTATTTCTCTTAAATCATGTACCATACGATATTTGGGCATAGAACTCTTATCAAGAGTTCTCTTTTTGACTGGATACAGAGGAGTGTTAGCAGGTGATTGTATCTCTACCAAAACTCCTTTCTCTTTATATCCCTCTATCTGTTTTGTAATCGCTAGTTCCTGCTGGGCACTCACAGGGTATTGTCTGAGCTGTGGGAGAACAGTTCCTGGTTGCACAGATAGTTTTACAGGAGAGATATGCAATAGTCCCACATCGGTGTCACCCTGTGCCCACAGTGTTTCTGGGACCATTGAGAGGTCTAGATCTGTGGTGTACTCTTTTTCTTCAGCATAATCCTCAAAAGCCTGAATTCTAACATATTGTTCTAATGTTTCTGCATCATCAGGGATAGTCAGTATAACTGTGCCATCTTCCCTAAAATTGATGTTAGCTTCTAATTTCTTTAGGACATCAGTTCCTAACAAACATGTTGGGGCACCTCTGGCATACAAAAATCTGGATGCAAAACATTTAGGTCCTAATGAGACCTCTAGGGGCACAGTATATGGCAGTGTTCGAATTACCCCATCATAACCCTCAGCAAAAGTTGTTTGTTCTGAAATATCTTCCGGATTCGGAAGAAAATCTTGATTCAAAATTGAGGAAGTTGCACCTGTATCTATCAAAAATGGAATCTCTCTCCCCCCCACATTCACCTGTATCATAGGTCTTCTAGCTGGTAGGGAAGTTTGTAACACATCGAGTCAATCTGAATCTGGTATGGGACCATCTATGATGGTAGATTTCTGCTGGTTGTCCGTTTGGGGAGGGTTATTTCTGGGAACAAATTTGCCTGACTTTATATCTGCCAACTTCTTCCTGCACTCTCTTTGGAAATGACCTGGCTTTTTACAGTAGTGGCAAGGAAAGTTGTGTCTCACTCTTCCTCCTGTATTAGCTTGTGCTATTCTAACAGGCTTACGATTCTCTCTCATATCCATGACTATTCCTAAACATCGTTGTTTCACAATATTTGGTTGTTCAATTGTTCTCCAATCTGGAGTAGAGGATTTAAATTTTTCTCTGATTTTCGGATCTAGCCCCTCTATTAATTGTTTTGTAAAAAGTCTCCTTACTGAAGCATCAGTCAAATCCAATCCTTCATCCCTAAAGCTATTTTCTAATTCTTGACTATATTCTTCAATACTTTGCCCAAATTTCTGCATAATCACACCCGTAGATCCCCTTTCCCTCTGTTTTTCTCTCATGAAAATTATTAATGCCTCTGTGAACTGGGTACCTGATCCTTCTGTCTGTAAGGCACCCCCTTCTGCCACTGGTCTATTGGGCTGTAGGTGTGTCAATAATTCCTGAAAAAGTCCGGGGGACATTTTCATTCTACATAATTCTTCCCCGTCCGCCCAGACCCCAGCATGAGTCTGCATGATTTGTTGTATGTATTGTGCAAATCGGATGGGATATTGAGTGGGATCAGGCGCATTATGCAGGAGGGACATACCTTCAGCAGGGGACCAAGGAAAATACTGTCGGGTCTGGTGATATCTAGTTCCCATTACCCCGTCAGCACCAGGTTCCCTAAAGGGTCTTGGTACTACCCTAACAGGGGCAAGTACAGCGCCATGTCTAGGTGTACCACAGACTAGGCAATCATTTCTCCAATCTGGATTTTGTTGTCCACAGTGTGAACATACCCATCCTCCTACCCCACCAAGATTGGGATACAAGGCTGGAAATTGTTTTCCTCCTTCTGCTCCTCCAGATGGTACAAATGATTGGGCTTTTGGATCTAGGTAAGGTGGTGGGATTATGTCACAACTTTTTCCCTTCCCCATAATCCATTTGGAAGTGTCTGGATCATACTTCCAATTCTCCTCTTTAGCTGTTTTTGAGACCTCTATCATACAGTGTATGATTTCTTCCCACCCATTGTCTTTGATAATTCCACCTCGTTCTTTACTCAGTTTTTCCCATTCTGTACTGAACATAAGTGCTTCTGAAATTCCCAATTTTTCTCTTACCCTTCTAATCTGACTTCTGACTGTCTTCCCACATCTTTCCTGTATGATATCTGCTGCTTCCACTTGTCCTAAGACGGTTTTTGTCTGTTTATTTCCCATTTTTCTTTTTTTTTCTTTTCTTTCAATATTAGCTATTTCTACCCCAGGTGACGTTTGGACAATCACTTATCCTAGGTGATGTCTCGTTGCCTTCTCTCCTAGGGAGCTAAAATATTGAAGGGCTGATCTGCTCCATTCTTTCTAATGTGCAGAATGTACTTAAGTGCTATTATGCACGCAAACAGACCCAGCAACACCATACAGATCACAAAACTTTCTGTGTCAGTTAGCATACTTGTCCCAGGCTCATGGACCCGCGTCCTGGGCTCATTCTATCAAACCTTATCCAGAAATGAAGGAGGTTAAGCACTTAAATGAGAGTCAAGCATGGGCGGAGGTCTCCCCGAAAGGACGCAACCACATGACCCAGTTAGGCTGACTTCCGTGTATAAGGCTTATACCCCAACTATTTCGGCTTATTTTTCTACGCACTTTTGCTCTTCTTTCACAACATACCACAACCTTCACACTGTTCACACACTGCCAGGGACAGGACTCATAAATCTATACAATATAGTAACCCGAGTTTTATAGGTATCTACTCACTACTAGACTAACCCAGCGTGACACGGCTCATAGAGATCTTTCGGACAATACAAGGCAGATAAAAGAGAACTAATAATGTCTCTTACCTGGCCAGGTTTTTCAGTTCATTTGCCGTCCATTATCCCAGATCTCCATTGTCCGTATCTGCAGGTGAATCTCGAGCAAATACTCTCATCTCGGGTCCCTGTTCGGTGCGCCAAAGAAATGTTAAGTCCTTCTCAGTCCCTGGCTTACTAGAGGTAGGGATCCTAAGTAAATGACACGCAAACAAGGTATTGTGTGATCATGTACAGGGGAAGCCCAGGAGCACATCTCTCTCTCTAGGCTTTGCCCTCCCTTTATATAGAAAAGAATTATTCTTTTACAGACATGCGCACAAACGCTCATATTTCACTATCTCTTACATAAACAATCTATACCAGTCTTTATCAGTAGAAAGTTACATCATCTGGAAGGTGAATGAAAGGCTGCTATTGAAAGAAGGAATGCACACAAGATTACTTCCATAAAAGGAAATGTCAAGTCAGCAGAAATGTATCTTGTTGTAAGCGAGAAGATAAGATGGATTCCTTTAGTTCAGTCTGATCTCCACAGGGGCCATACTTGTGCAGCACTATATGGGGCAAGTGGCTGTGCAGAGCATCTTATGGGGCCGTACTTGTGCAGCAGTATAAGGGGCAAGTAGCTGTGCAGAGCATCTTATGGGGCCATACTTGTGCAGCATTATATGGGGCAAATAGCTGTGCAGAGCATCTCATGGGGCCATACTTGTGCAGCATTATATGGGGCAAGTAGCTGTGCAGAGCATCTTATGGGATCATACTTGTGCAGCATTATAAGGGGCAAGTAGCTGTGCAGAGCATCTTATGGGGCCATACTTGTGCAGCATTATAAGGGGCAAGTAGCTGTGCAGAGCATCTTATGGGATCATACTTGTGCAGCATTATAAGGGGCAAGTAGCTGTGCAGAGCATCTTATGGGGCCATACTTGTGCAGCATTATATGGGGCAAATAGCTGTGCAGAGCATCTTATGGGGTCATACTTGTGCAGCATTATAAGGGGCAAGTGGCTGTGCAGAGCATCTTATGGGGCCATACTTGTGCAGCATTATAAGGGGCAAGTGGCTGTGCAGAGCATCTTATGGGGTCATACTTGTGCAGCATTATAAGGGGCAAGTGGCTGTGCAGAGCATCTTATGGGGCCATACTTGTGCAGCATTATAAGGGGCAAGTGGCTGTGCAGAGCATCTTATGGGGCCATACTTGTGCAGCATTATAAGGGGCAAGTAGCTGTGCAGAGCATCTTATGGGGTCATACTTGTGCAGCATTATAAGGGGCAAGTAGCTGTGCAGAGCATCTTATGGGGTCATACTTGTGCAGCATTATATGGGGCAAGTAGCTGTGCAGAGCATCTTATGGGGCCATACTTGTGCAGCATTATATGAGGCAAGTAGCTGTGCAGAGCATCTTATGGGGCCATACTTGTGCAGCATTATATGAGGCAAGTAGCTGTGCAGAGCATCTTATGGGGTCATACTTGTGCAGCACTATATGGGGCAAGTGGCTGTGCAGAGCATCTTATGGGGCCATACTTGTGCAGCATTATATGGGGCAAGTGGCTGTGCAGAGCATCTTATGGGGCCATACTTGTGCAGCACTATATGGGGCAAGTGGCTGTGCAGAGCATCTTATGGGGTCATACTTGTGCAGCACTATATGGGGCAAGTGGCTGTGCAGAGCATCTTATGGGGCCATACTTGTGCAGCATTATATGGGGCAAGTGGCTGTGCAGAGCATCTTATGGGGCCATACTTGTGCAGCATTATATGGGGCAAGTAGCTGTGCAGAGCATCTTATGGGGCCATACTTGTGCAGCATTATAAGGGGCAAGTGGCTGTGCAGAGCATCTTATGGGGTCATACTTGTGCAGCACTATATGGGGCAAGTAGCTGTGCAGAGCATCTTATGGGGCCATACTTGTGCAGCATTATAAGGGGCAAGTAGCTGTGCAGAGCATCTTATGGGGCCATACTTGTGCAGCATTATATGGGGCAAATAGCTGTGCAGAGCATCTTATGGGGTCATACTTGTGCAGCATTATAAGGGGCAAGTGGCTGTGCAGAGCATCTTATGGGGCCATACTTGTGCAGCATTATAAGGGGCAAGTGGCTGTGCAGAGCATCTTATGGGGCCATACTTGTGCAGCATTATAAGGGGCAAGTGGCTGTGCAGAGCATCTTATGGGGCCATACTTGTGCAGCATTATAAGGGGCAAGTAGCTGTGCAGAGCATCTTATGGGGTCATACTTGTGCAGCATTATAAGGGGCAAGTAGCTGTGCAGAGCATCTTATGGGGCCATACTTGTGCAGCATTATAAGGGGCAAGTAGCTGTGCAGAGCATCTTATGGGATCATTCTTGTGCAGCATTATATGGGGCAAATAGCTGTGCAGAGCATCTTATGGGGTCATACTTGTGCAGCATTATAAGGGGCAAGTGGCTGTGCAGAGCATCTTATGGGGCCATACTTGTGCAGCATTATAAGGGGCAAGTGGCTGTGCAGAGCATCTTATGGGGCCATACTTGTGCAGCATTATATGGGGCAAGTAGCTGTGCAGAGCATCTTATGGGGCCATACTTGTGCAGCATTATATGGGGCAAGTGGCTGTGCAGAGCATCTTATGGGGCCATACTTGTGCAGCATTATATGGGGCAAGTGGCTGTGCAGAGCATCTTATGGGGCCGTACTTGTGCAGCAGTATAAGGGGCAAGTAGCTGTGCAGAGCATCTTATGGGGTCATACTTGTGCAGCATTATAAGGGGCAAGTAGCTGTGCAGAGCATCTTATGGGGCCATACTTGTGCAGCATTATAAGGGGCAAGTAGCTGTGCAGAGCATCTTATGGGGCCATACTTGTGCAGCATTATATGGGGCAAGTGGCTGTGCAGAGCATCTTATGGGGCCATACTTGTGCAGCATTATAGGGGGCAAGTGGCTGTGCAGAGCATCTTATGGGGCCATACTTGTGCAGCATTATAGGGGGCAAGTGGCTGTGCAGAGCATCTTATGGGGCCATACTTGTGCAGCATTATATGGGGCAAGTGGCTGTGCAGAGCATCTTATGGGGCCATACTTGTGCAGCATTATAGGGGGCAAGTGGCTGTGCAGAGCATCTTATGGGGCCATACTTGTGCAGCACTATATGGGGCAAGTGGCTGTGCAGAGCATCTTATGGGGCCATACTTGTGCAGCATTATAAGGGGCAAGTAGCTGTGCAGAGCATCTTATGGGGCCATACTTGTGCAGCACTATATGGGGCAAGTGGCTGTGCAGAGCATCTTATGGGGTCATACTTGTGCAGCATTATAAGGGGCAAGTAGCTGTGCAGAGCATCTTATGGGGCCATACTTGTGCAGCACTATATGGGGCAAGTGGCTGTGCAGAGCATCTTATGGGATCATTCTTGTGCAGCATTATATGGGGCAAATAGCTGTGCAGAGCATCTTATGGGGTCATACTTGTGCAGCATTATAAGGGGCAAGTGGCTGTGCAGAGCATCTTATGGGGCCATACTTGTGCAGCATTATAAGGGGCAAGTGGCTGTGCAGAGCATCTTATGGGGCCATACTTGTGCAGCATTATATGGGGCAAGTAGCTGTGCAGAGCATCTTATGGGGCCATACTTGTGCAGCATTATATGGGGCAAGTGGCTGTGCAGAGCATCTTATGGGGCCGTACTTGTGCAGCAGTATAAGGGGCAAGTAGCTGTGCAGAGCATCTTATGGGGTCATACTTGTGCAGCATTATAAGGGGCAAGTAGCTGTGCAGAGCATCTTATGGGGCCATACTTGTGCAGCATTATAAGGGGCAAGTAGCTGTGCAGAGCATCTTATGGGGCCATACTTGTGCAGCATTATATGGGGCAAGTGGCTGTGCAGAGCATCTTATGGGGCCATACTTGTGCAGCATTATAAGGGGCAAGTAGCTGTGCAGAGCATCTTATGGGGCCATACTTGTGCAGCATTATATGGGGCAAGTGGCTGTGCAGAGCATCTTATGGGGCCATACTTGTGCAGCATTATAGGGGGCAAGTGGCTGTGCAGAGCATCTTATGGGGCCATACTTGTGCAGCATTATAAGGGGCAAGTAGCTGTGCAGAGCATCTTATAGGGCCATACTTGTGCAGCATTATAAGGGGCAAGTAGCTGTGCAGAGCATCTTATGGGGTCATACTTGTGCAGCATTATAAGGGGCAAGTAGCTGTGCAGAGCATCTTATGGGGCCATACTTGTGCAGCACTATATGGGGCAAGTGGCTGTGCAGAGCATCTTATGGGGCCATACTTGTGCAGCATTATAAGGGGCAAGTAGCTGTGCAGAGCATCTTATGGGGTCATACTTGTGCAGCATTATAAGGGGCAAGTAGCTGTGCAGAGCATCTTATGGGGCCATACTTGTGCAGCACTATATGGGGCAAGTGGCTGTGCAGAGCATCTTATGGGGCCATACTTGTGCAGCATTATAAGGGGCAAGTAGCTGTGCAGAGCATCTTATGGGGTCATACTTGTGCAGCATTATAAGGGGCAAGTAGCTGTGCAGAGCATCTTATGGGGCCATACTTGTGCAGCACTATATGGGGCAAGTAGCTGTGCAGAGCATCTTATGGGGCCATACTTGTGCAGCATTATATGGGGCAAGTGGCTGTGCAGAGCATCTTATGGGGTCATACTTGTGCAGCATTATAAGGGGCAAGTAGCTGTGCAGAGCATCTTATGGGGTCATACTTGTGCAGCATTATATGGGGCAAGTGGCTGTGCAGAGCATCTTATGGGGCCATACTTGTGCAGCATTATATGGGGCAAGTAGCTGTGCAGAGCATCTTATGGGGCCATACTTGTGCAGCATTATATGGGGCAAGTAGCTGTGCAGAGCATCTTATGGGGCCATACTTGTGCAGCATTATATGGGGCAAGTGGCTGTGCAGAGCATCTTATGGGGCCATACTTGTGCAGCATTATATGGGGCAAGTGGCTGTGCAGAGCATCTTATGGGGTCATACTTGTGCAGCATTATAAGGGGCAAGTAGCTGTGCAGAGCATCTTATGGGGCCATACTTGTGCAGCATTATAAGGGGCAAGTAGCTGTGCAGAGCATCTTATGGGGCCATGCTTGTGCAGCATTATAAGGGGCAAGTAGCTGTGCAGAGCATCTTATGGGGTCATACTTGTGCAGCATTATAAGGGGCAAGTAGCTGTGCAGAGCATCTTATGGGGCCATGCTTGTGCAGCACTATATGGGGCAAGTGGCTGTGCAGAGCATCTTATGGGGCCATACTTGTGCAGCATTATAAGGGGCAAGTAGCTGTGCAGAGCATCTTATGGGATCATACTTGTGCAGCATTATAAGGGGCAAGTAGCTGTGCAGAGCATCTTATGGGGCCATAATTGTGCAGCATTATAAGGGGCAAGTAGCTGTGCAGAGCATCTTATGGGGTCATACTTCTGCAGCATTATAAGGGGCAAGTAGCTGTGCAGAGCATCTTATGGGGTCATACTTGTGCAGCATTATAAGGGGCAAGTAGCTGTGCAGAGCATCTTATGGGGCCATACTTGTGCAGCATTATAAGGGGCAAGTGGCTGTGCAGAGCATCTTATGGGGCCATACTTGTGCAGCATTATAAGGGGCAAGTAGCTGTGCAGAGCATCTTATGGGGCCATGCTTGTGCAGCACTATATGGGGCAAGTGGCTGTGCAGAGCATCTTATGGGGCCATACTTGTGCAGCATTATAAGGGTCAAGTAGCTGTGCAGAGCATCTTATGGGGCCATAATTGTGCAGCATTATATGGGGCAAGTGGCTGTGCAGAGCATCTTATGGGGCCATACTTGTGCAGCATTATAAGGGGCAAGTGGCTGTGCAGAGCATCTTATGGGGCCATACTTGTGCAGCATTATAAGGGGCAAGTAGCTGTGCAGAGCATCTTATGGGGCCATACTTGTGCAGCATTATATGGGGCAAGTGGCTGTGCAGAGCATCTTATGGGGCCATACTTGTGCAGCATTATATGGGGCAAGTAGCTGTGCAGAGCATCTTATGGGGCCATACTTGTGCAGCATTATATGGGGCAAGTGGCTGTGCAGAGCATCTTATGGGATCATTCTTGTGCAGCATTATAAGGGGCAAGTGGCTGTGCAGAGCATCTTATGGGGCCATACATGTGCAGCATTATAAGGGGCAAGTGGCTGTGCAGAGCATCTTATGGGGCCATACTTGTGCAGCATTATATGGGGCAAGTAGCTGTGCAGAGCATCTTATGGGGCCATACTTGTGCAGCATTATAAGGGGCAAGTGGCTGTGCAGAGCATCTTATGGGGTCATACTTGTGCAGCATTATAAGGGGCAAGTAGCTGTGCAGAGCATCTTATGGGGTCATACTTGTGCAGCATTATAAGGGGCAAGTAGCTGTGCAGAGCATCTTATGGGGCCATGCTTGTGCAGCATTATAAGGGGCAAGTAGCTGTGCAGAGCATCTTATGGGGCCATGCTTGTGCAGCATTATAAGGGGCAAGTAGCTGTGCAGAGCATCTTATGGGGTCATACTTGTGCAGCATTATAAGGGGCAAGTAGCTGTGCAGAGCATCTTATGGGCCATACTTGTGCAGCATTATATGGGGCAAATAGCTGTGCAGAGCATCTTATGGGGTCATACTTGTGCAGCATTATAAGGGGCAAGTGGCTGTGCAGAGCATCTTATGGGGCCATACTTGTGCAGCATTATAAGGGGCAAGTGGCTGTGCAGAGCATCTTATGGGGTCATACATGTGCAGCATTATAAGGGGCAAGTAGCTGTGCAGAGCATCTTATGGGGCCATACTTGTGCAGCATTATAAGGGGCAAGTGGCTGTGCAGAGCATCTTATGGGGTCATACATGTGCAGCATTATAAGGGGCAAGTAGCTGTGCAGAGCATCTTATGGGATCATTCTTGTGCAGCATTATATGGGGCAAATAGATGTGCAGAGCATCTTATGGGGTCATACTTGTGCAGCATTATAAGGGGCAAGTAGCTGTGCAGAGCATCTTATGGGGCCATACTTGTGCAGCATTATAAGGGGCAAGTAGCTGTGCAGAGCATCTTATGGGGCCATACTTGTGCAGCATTATAAGGGGCAAGTGGCTGTGCAGAGCATCTTATGGGGCCATACTTGTGCAGCATTATAAGGGGCAAGTGGCTGTGCAGAGCATCTTATGGGGCCATACTTGTGCAGCATTATAAGGGGCAAGTGGCTGTGCAGAGCATCTTATGGGGTCATACATGTGCAGCATTATAAGGGGCAAGTAGCTGTGCAGAGCATCTTATGGGGCCATACTTGTGCAGCATTATAAGGGGCAAGTAGCTGTGCAGAGCATCTTATGGGATCATTCTTGTGCAGCATTATATGGGGCAAATAGCTGTGCAGAGCATCTTATGGGGCCATACTTGTGCAGCATTATAAGGGGCAAGTAGCTGTGCAGAGCATCTTATGGGGTCATACTTGTGCAGCATTATAAGGGGCAAGTGGCTGTGCAGAGCATCTTATGGGGCCATACTTGTGCAGCATTATAAGGGGCAAGTGGCTGTGCAGAGCATCTTATGGGGCCATACTTGTGCAGCATTATAAGGGGCAAGTGGCTGTGCAGAGCATCTTATGGGGCCATACTTGTGCAGCATTATAAGGGGCAAGTGGCTGTGCAGAGCATCTTATGGGGCCATACTTGTGCAGCATTATAAGGGGCAAGTGGCTGTGCAGAGCATCTTATGGGGTCATACTTGTGCAGCACTATATGGGGCAAGTAGCTGTGCAGAGCATCTTATGGGGCCATACTTGTGCAGCATTATATGGGGCAAGTGGCTGTGCAGAGCATCTTATGGGGCCATACTTGTGCAGCATTATATGGGGCAAGTGGCTGTGCAGAGCATCTTATGGGGCCATACTTGTGCAGCATTATAAGGGGCAAGTAGCTGTGCAGAGCATCTTATGGGGTCATACTTGTGCAGCATTATATGAGGCAAGTAGCTGTGCAGAGCATCTTATGGGATCATACTTGTGCAGCATTATAAGGGGCAAGTAGCTGTGCAGAGCATCTTATGGGGCCGTACTTGTGCAGCATTATATGGGGCAAGTAGCTGTGCAGAGCATCTTATGGGGCCATCCTTGTGCAGCATTATAAGGGGCAAGTAGCTGTGCAGAGCATCTTATGGGGTCATACTTGTGCAGCATTATAAGGGGCAAGTAGCTGTGCAGAGCATCTTATGGGGTCATACTTGTGCAGCATTATAAGGGGCAAGTAGCTGTGCAGAGCATCTTATGGCGCCATACTTGTGCAGCATTATAAGGGGCAAGTAGCTGTGCAGAGCATCTTATGGCGCCATACTTGTGCAGCATTATATGGGGCAAGTGGCTGTGCAGAGCATCTTATGGGGCCATACTTGTGCAGCATTATATGGGGCAAGTGGCTGTGCAGAGCATCTTATGGGGCCATACTTGTGCAGCATTATAAGGGGCAAGTAGCTGTGCAGAGCATCTTATGGGATCATACTTGTGCAGCATTATAAGGGGCAAGTAGCTGTGCAGAGCATCTTATGGGGCCATACTTGTGCAGCATTATATGGGGCAAGTAGCTGTGCAGAGCATCTTATGGGGCCGTACTTGTGCAGCATTATAAGGGGCAAGTAGCTGTGCAGAGCATCTTATGGGGTCATACTTGTGCAGCATTATAAGGGGCAAGTAGCTGTGCAGAGCATCTTATGGGGCCATACTTGTGCAGCATTATAAGGGGCAAGCAGCTGTGCAGAGCATCTTATGGGGCCATACTTGTGCAGCATTATAAGGGGCAAGTAGCTGTGCAGAGCATCATATGGGGCCATACTTTTGCAGCATTAAATGGGGCAAGTGGCTGTGCAGAGCATCTTATGGGGCCATACTTGTGCAGCATTATATGGGGCAAGTAGCTGTGCAGAGCATCTTATGGGGCCATACTTGTGCAGCATTATAAGGGGCAAGTAGCTGTGCAGAGCATCTTATGGGGCCATACTTGTGCAGCATTGTAAGGGGCAAGTAGCTGTGCAGAGCATCTTATGGGGCCATACTTGTGCAGCATTATAAGGGGCAAGTAGCTGTGCAGAGCATCTTATGGGGTCATACTTGTGCAGCATTATAAGGGGCAAGTAGCTGTGCAGAGCATCTTATGGGGCCATACTTGTGCAGCATTATATGGGGCAAATAGCTGTGCAGAGCATCTTATGGGATCATTCTTGTGCAGCATTATAAGGGGCAAGTGGCTGTGCAGAGCATCTTATGGGGCCATACATGTGCAGCATTATAAGGGGCAAGTAGCTGTGCAGAGCATCTTATGGGATCATTCTTGTGCAGCATTATAAGGGGCAAGTGGCTGTGCAGAGCATCTTATGGGGTCATACTTGTGCAGCATTATAAGGGGCAAGTAGCTGTGCAGAGCATCTTATGGGATCATTCTTGTGCAGCATTATAAGGGGCAAGTGGCTGTGCAGAGCATCTTATGGGGCCATACTTGTGCAGCATTATAAGGGGCAAGTAGCTGTGCAGAGCATCTTATGGGATCATTCTTGTGCAGCATTATAAGGGGCAAGTGGCTGTGCAGAGCATCTTATGGGGTCATACTTGTGCAGCATTATAAGGGGCAAGTAGCTGTGCAGAGCATCTTATGGGGCCATACTTGTGCAGCATTGTAAGGGGCAAGTAGCTGTGCAGAGCATCTTATGGGGCCATACTTGTGCAGCATTATAAGGGGCAAGTAGCTGTGCAGAGCATCTTATGGGGTCATACTTGTGCAGCATTATAAGGGGCAAGTAGCTGTGCAGAGCATCTTATGGGGCCATACTTGTGCAGCATTATATGGGGCAAATAGCTGTGCAGAGCATCTTATGGGATCATTCTTGTGCAGCATTATAAGGGGCAAGTGGCTGTGCAGAGCATCTTATGGGGCCATACATGTGCAGCATTATAAGGGGCAAGTAGCTGTGCAGAGCATCTTATGGGATCATTCTTGTGCAGCATTATAAGGGGCAAGTGGCTGTGCAGAGCATCTTATGGGGTCATACTTGTGCAGCATTATAAGGGGCAAGAAGGGGGGCTGTAATGGGCGCAGCTGGATGAAAGCCCCCACATGACTGCGTTGCCAAGAAGGGAGTTTTAGAGTTTTGAATAAAAAAAAAAAAAAAAAAAAAAAAAAAGGGATCTTATAGGTGATTGGTGGAAATTTTTGAATAAGGGGTGGACCTAGTGGGGAAAGGAGGCAGGGGCTGGAGAAGTGCGGGAAGGATCACTTGTGAGGTGAATCATCAGGAGAGAAGAAGTGTGCAGCTACTCACCATGGCCTCCATAGACAGCCTCGTGGAGCAGCTGCGCAGGGAATCCAGGTCCAGGAGCGATGGATGGCTGGAAGAGCAGCTCACCAGGCTGCTGGGCGACTGCGGGAGCCGGGGCAGCAGGACCAGGAGAACCCGGCCCCCAGAAAGATTGTCCCCCGACATGTCACCGCGCGGCAGGCGCAGGCCGCGGAGCCCCTCCGGGGACCCTGCGGGGGCTGCGGGACGCGGCGCGACCATCCTGCCCGTCCCCCCCTCCGGCAGGAATCCACCCGGCGGCTCTGCCGGCGCGAGGCGGCGACGTGGAGCGGCGACCAGCCAGGCACGGCCCGATGCCAGGGCCGCAGCGGAAGCCAGGGCCGCAACGGAAGTGCGGCCTAGTCCGGGAGCGAGCGGCGGTGCGGCGCCCTCTAGCGGTGCCAGAAGCAGCCGGAGCACAGCGCGGGCAGCGGCGGCAGAGTCAGGAGGAGAAGGGAGCACAGCGACGTCAGCGGTGAGGGCCGCACAGGTAGTGCGGCCTAGTCCGGGATCGAGGGGAAGTGCGGCGCCCCCCAGCGGCGCCAGGAACAGCAGACTTACAGCACAGTCAGCGGCGGCGACAACAGGAGGAGCCAGGAGTCCAGCGACGGCAGCAGTGAGGGGGAGCTATGGAGCAGCGGTGACAGCGGCGGGCTCACCTCCCCTAGGTGGGCCTGGCAGCGGCACGAGACGACAGAGTAGGGCGACGGGCAGGCTGGCATCGGTGGTTCAGCTGGGCCCGGGACGCGTTGGTCGTGGGGCAGGTGCCGGTCGGGCAAGTAGGCCAGGAGGCCGAGGTGGATTGCAAACAGCCGTCAGGTCAAGATCCGCCAGGAGGTCCAGCGACAGGAGTGTATCGCCAGTCTCGGTCCCCCCTGGTGACGTGGAGGCCAGGGGCGCGGGCCTGGGGCAATTCAGCGGCAGCGACGACCCCGGATCTGAGAGCGAACATCCAGAAGATGGCGAACAGCGGGATTCCGGAGACACGGCTGGTGGGGACACAGCACCTGCGCAGCCTCGTGAGTACATGTCTATTCCTATTTCGGTGCCGGGTACGGTGGGGTTAGTGGAGGGGGTAGGGGACGCTGGTTCTGGGCTTCCTGGCGTTAGAGAGCTTTTGGCAGGTATGTCGCATATTTTGAGGCGATTGGACGTGGGGCCAGCAAGTAATATGGGAGGGTCACCTGCTGGGGCTTGGTTGGTGGATCCTGTTAGTACAGCCGGGGGAGGGGGCTCCGGTGAATTAGTGAGGTCTGGGGCGGCCGCGTCGGCCCAGGCAGCTGGGGTGTCAGTGTCGGTTCAAACGGAGACGGGTAAGAAGGATGAGATAAAGTTGGATGATCGGGCAAAAGGGGAGGTCTTTGTGTGCTTTGAGGGTCCCCTCGGTGCCCATTTAAAGAAGGAGGTGAAGGAGAAGATTTGGAAGGATGAATTTGTTGAGATTTTCTCCCTCCTCCCTTTGGAAAAATTTAATCTGGACAAAGGGAAAAAAGATGATAGCAAAAAGGAAGAGGAGGAAAAAAGGCGTTGGCGCCTGATTCCGCAAACGTTTGTTAATTGGCAACAGGCTTTTGCTATCTTGGCCAGTGTGATAGGAGAAAAATTCCCGGAAAATTGCTCGGGTCTTTTCTGTTACTTTGATTCTATTGGTGAGGCACATCGTACGTATGGGGGCCAGGCTTGGCAGCGTTACGATGAACAATTCAGGCAGCGGAAGGCGGTTAGGCCTGAGATAAAATGGGAGCATAAGGACATTGGATTGTGGCTGAAGGTGATGGCCCCTGTGAGGTACGGGCAGTCCTTTCAAGGGGGCGCGGGGAGTAGTAGTCAGCAATCAGGACAAGGGGGAGGAGGAGGACAGGGGTATCAAGGGGCGAAGGAAAAAACGGGAACGTGCTGGCAGTTCAATGACGGCCAGTGCAAGTATGGCAATACCTGCAGGTTTAAGCACGTGTGTTCCCATTGTAGCGGAGCTTCACACGGGGCTTCAAAATGTTTCAGAAAAGCAAGGGGCAAGCCAGCAGGGGGTAGCGGTCATGGGGGTGACGCCGGTGAGGCTTCAAAAGATGGCCCCTTATCTAAGTAGATATCCGGACCGGTTGAAGGCGGTGGTGATTAGGGACGGTTTTGCTGAAGGTTTTAGGATTCCTCACCCGAATCATACGGTCCCCTTTTCTACAAAAAATCTGAGGTCAGCAAGTTTACATGCGGATGTTGTTTCGAGTAAGTTAGCAAAAGAGGTGGAGTTAGGAAGAATGGCGGGCCCGTTTAGTTCGCTGCCTATGGAAGGGGTGATCGTTTCTCCATTGGGGGTGGTGCCCAAGAAGGAGCCAAATAAGTTTCGTTTAATCCAGCACCTATCGTACCCAAAAGGTTGTTCTGTTAACGATGGCATTGCGGAGGAATTATGCTCGGTTGTATACACGTCGTTCGATGCGGCAGTGCAATGGGTTCGTATGTACGGAGCGGGGGCCTTGATGGCGAAGACAGACATCGAGTCTGCCTTTCGGCTTCTGCCGGTACATCCGGAGAGCATTCCGTTACTAGGTTGTTTTTGGAATGGAGAATTTTATTTAGACAGGTCTTTGCCGATGGGCTGTTCCATTTCTTGCTCGTTGTTTGAAACTTTCAGTACTTTTTTGGAATGGGTTGTTAGAGACGTTTCTGATGTTGCTTCGGTCATTCATTATTTGGATGACTTCATGTTTGTGGGCCCCCCGGACTCTGCGGTTTGCGGTAATTTATTGGCCACCATGGAATGGGTGTCCGGGCATTTCGGGGTCCCTTTGGCGCAGGAGAAAACAGAGGGTCCCTGTACGGTCTTAAGTTTTCTCGGGATTCTTATCGATTCTAGAAAGATGGAATGCAGGTTGCCCGACGACAAATTGTTGTTGCTGAAGCAGGAGGTGTCCAGAATCGGAAAATTGAGGAAAGTGACGTTGAAGGAGTTACAGTCGTTGCTAGGGCGCTTAAATTTTGCGTGCCGGATCATGCCTATGGGCCGGATTTTTTGCCGAAGGTTGTCCAGAGCTACGGCGGGAGTCCGTGCAGCTCATCATTTCATACGTTTGAGCCGGGAGCACAAGGACGATCTGTTGGTTTGGCAGCGTTTCTTGGAAAATTATAATGGCAGATCATTGATTCAGCAGGAGGATTTGAACGCCTTTGATTGTGAAATTTATACGGACGCAGCAGGGGGAGCCGGTTATGGCGCCTACTGTGCAGGCAAATGGAGTGTCGGAGTGTGGCCGGAAGAATGGCGGCAAAACGGGCTAACCAAAAATTTGGCATTGTTGGAGTTGTTCCCAATTGTAGTGGCAGCGTTTATTTGGGGCGAGAATTTTAAGGATCGTCGGGTACGATTCCATTGTGACAACTTGAGTGTCGTGTCAGTTATCAACAGTTTATCTTCCTCTTCTCCCCCCGTGATTAGGTTGGTTAGGGAATTGGTGTTGAGGTGTTTGGAATTGAATTCGTGGATTTCGGCGGTGCATGTACCAGGTGTCCAAAACAATATAGCTGATGCTTTATCTCGTTTTCAGTGGGACCGATTCCGGGAACTGGCGCCAGATTCGGAACCTACAGGAGCGGGATGTCCTTCGCATCTGTGGCAGATTGTTGCGGAAGGGGAGGTCGCTTGATACAGGCCTCACTGTCGAGCAGGACATGGTCGGATTATGCAGCGGCGTGGGAGATGTGGGAAGGTTGGTTGGTCCAATGCGGCCCAGTGGAATCCGACGGCGATAAGATTATGGCTCTGCTGGCTTTGATGGGTAAGGCGGCCGAATGGGGATGGTCCGTTTCGAGGTTAAACAAAGTTGTTGCGGGTCTGGCCTTTGGTTTTCGGTTGCAAGGTTCAGCTGATCTGACAAAAGATTTTTTGATAAGGCAGGCTTTGAAGGGTTTTCGGAAGGGCAATGTGTCTTTTGATAAGCGTAGGCCGATTTCTTTTGGTATGCTGGAACGGCTTGGGGAGGCTTTGGGCGGTATTTGTAGTTCGCAGTTTGAGGTTGTATTGTTTAGGTTAGCCTTCTCTTTAGCGTTCTTTGGCGCTTTGCGCCTGGGGGAGCTGGTGTCCCCAAATAAAAATAAGGTGGGTGGTCTGTTAGCGGAAGATGTTGACTTTTGGGCAGGAGGTATTGTATTTTGGATCAGGCGTTCTAAGACTGATCAGCTTGGTAGGGGTAGGCGAGTGGTGCTGGGGAGAGTTGACGGTAGCGGGATGTGCCCGCAGCACTGTTTGGAATCTTATTGGCGTCTGTCGGCACTGAGGGCAGGCCCTTTGTTACGACATCAGAACGGGGAATTTTTGTCGCGCTACCAATTTACGGCGCTGTTGAAGAGGGGTTTGGGATCGTTGGGTGTTGACCCGAAGAATTTCGGGTCGCATTCATTTCGAATTGGTGCTGCGTCCGAGGCGGATGGTCTGGGCCTAGGCGTTGATGTTATCAAAAGAATAGGCAGATGGAGTTCGGATCGATATCTGTCTTATATTAGGAATTAGGTCTGTGGGGGAGAGAGCCTTGTTATGGTGTTAATCATTGTTGTGTTTTTTCAGGTCGAACCTCCCTCCTGGCATGGATTATCGGACATTCATTTGTTCATTGGGGTGCGCTTCGTGCGGATGTCAGGCGAAATGGTAGGCAATTAGGCTTTGTAAGGGATTCGGTGGTTATTAGATGGTTGGGATTCCGGGGTATGTTATGGCGGAGTTTGTTGCCGGCAGTTGCCAACGCCGCTAGATTGGATCGACCCCCGGACATTTTGGTGGTTCACCTTGGAGGAAATGATTTGGGAGTTAGGCCAGTGAGGGAGTTGATCAGAGACATTCGTTTTGATTTTTTACGGTTGGGGGTATCTTTCCCGGGTGTTGTGACGGTGTGGTCGGACATTGTACCAAGGCGGAAGTGGCGTGATGTACGGTCCCATAGAGGGATCAATAGAGCCCGGGTGAAGCTGAATAGGGCGGTGGCAGGATTTGTGTCTCGGAACGGGGGTATTGCCGTTAGACATTTGGAGCTGGAGGATGGGATTGGCAATTATTGGAGGGATGATGGAGTGCATCTTAATGATGTTGGTATGGATTTATGGGCACTCGGGCTACAGGAAGGAGTCGAGAGAGCTTTGGTGGCGGTGGGGCACTCACGAGCCTGAGGTGGTCAGGGCTGTTCGTGTGTGGCGGGGGGTGGGGTTCTTGGAGGTGGTGATGACGTTTTTACGGGGTTGATCTGGCTTTTGTTTACGGGCTCTGGACGGGGAATTTACCTCGGGAGCTTTGGGGTTTTGGTTTGCCCGAAATGGGTTACATGGTGCCCTTGAGCTGGTGGTCACGGCTGAGGGTAAAGAAGTGTTTGGTTTTAAAGTTGGTGGTGGCTTTATGCCTATTTTTGAGCCAGATTTCTTACCCCCAAGAACCCTCCCCTCCAGGTTTTTACATATGGTATATATGTTGTTATTTATGTTATTGTTTGTTTAATAAAATGGCCGCTGTGGCCAAAATTATCCAAAGAAATTTACGTGTTGGTGTTTAATTTAAATTTACAGGAGAAGGGGAGAATGGCCCCCTGGGGATGGGGTGGGGGTCAGGAAGATTGAGTACGGGAAAGACCCTGTTTTGGCGATACGCGGTCAAGAAGGGGGGCTGTAATGGGCGCAGCTGGATGAAAGCCCCCACATGACTGCGTTGCCAAGAAGGGAGTTTTAGAGTTTTGAATAAAAAAAAAAAAAAAAAAAAAAAAAAAGGGATCTTATAGGTGATTGGTGGAAATTTTTGAATAAGGGGTGGACCTAGTGGGGAAAGGAGGCAGGGGCTGGAGAAGTGCGGGAAGGATCACTTGTGAGGTGAATCATCAGGAGAGAAGCCCACCCTCCCTCCCTTTATTGTGGATTAGTTTAAGTGAACAGTTTGATGGAGGGGTAGCCGGGGAGTTGGGTTTTTTCTCATCTCGGTTTTTTAATCAGTTATTGCCAGAGGGGAGTTTTCGTTATCATTGTCACAGTGGCAGTTTTGGCGGGGGGTGGGGTTCTTGGAGGTGGTGATGACGTTTTTACGGGGTTGATCTGGCTTTTGTTTACGGGCTCTGGACGGGGAATTTACCTCGGGAGCTTTGGGGTTTTGGTTTGCCCGAAATGGGTTACATGGTGCCCTTGAGCTGGTGGTCACGGCTGAGGGTAAAGAAGTGTTTGGTTTTAAAGTTGGTGGTGGCTTTATGCCTATTTTTGAGCCAGATTTCTTACCCCCAAGAACCCTCCCCTCCAGGTTTTTACATATGGTATATATGTTGTTATTTATGTTATTGTTTGTTTAATAAAATGGCCGCTGTGGCCAAAATTATCCAAAGAAATTTACGTGTTGGTGTTTAATTTAAATTTACAGGAGAAGGGGAGAATGGCCCCCTGGGGATGGGGTGGGGGTCAGGAAGATTGAGTACGGGAAAGACCCTGTTTTGGCGATACGCGGTCAAGTAGCTGTGCAGAGCATCTTATGGGATCATTCTTGTGCAGCATTATAAGGGGCAAGTGGCTGTGCAGAGCATCTTATGGGGTCATACTTGTGCAGCATTATAAGGGGCAAGTAGCTGTGCAGAGCATCTTATGGGGCCATACTTGTGCAGCATTATAAGGGGCAAGTAGCTGTGCAGAGCATCTTATGGGGCCATACTTGTGCAGCATTATAAGGGGCAAGTAGCTGTGCAGAGCATCTTATGGGGCCATGCTTGTGCAGCATTATAAGGGGCAAGTAGCTGTGCAGAGCATCTTATGGGGCCATACTTGTGCAGCATTATAAGGGGCAAGTAGCTGTGCAGAGCATCTTATGGGGTCATACTTGTGCAGCATTATAAGGGGCAAGTAGCTGTGCAGAGCATCTTATGGGGCCATGCTTGTGCAGCATTATAAGGGGCAAGTAGCTGTGCAGAGCATCTTATGGGGCCATGCTTGTGCAGCATTATAAGGGGCAAGTAGCTGTGCAGAGCATCTTATGGGGTCATACTTGTGCAGCATTATAAGGGGCAAGTAGCTGTGCAGAGCATCTTATGGGGTCATACTTGTGCAGCATTATAAGGGGCAAGTAGCTGTGCAGAGCATCTTATGGGGCCATACTTGTGCAGCATTATATGGGGCAAATAGCTGTGCAGAGCATCTTATGGGGTCATACTTGTGCAGCATTATAAGGGGCAAGTGGCTGTGCAGAGCATCTTATGGGGCCATACTTGTGCAGCATTATAAGGGGCAAGTGGCTGTGCAGAGCATCTTATGGGGCCATACTTGTGCAGCATTATAAGGGGCAAGTAGCTGTGCAGAGCATCTTATGGGGCCATACTTGTGCAGCATTATAAGGGGCAAGTAGCTGTGCAGAGCATCTTATGGGGCCATACTTGTGCAGCATTATAAGGGGCAAGTGGCTGTGCAGAGCATCTTATGGGGCCATACTTGTGCAGCATTATAAGGGGCAAGTAGCTGTGCAGAGCATCTTATGGGGCCATACTTGTGCAGCATTATAAGGGGCAAGTGGCTGTGCAGAGCATCTTATGGGGTCATACATGTGCAGCATTATAAGGGGCAAGTAGCTGTGCAGAGCATCTTATGGGATCATTCTTGTGCAGCATTATATGGGGCAAATAGATGTGCAGAGCATCTTATGGGGTCATACTTGTGCAGCATTATAAGGGGCAAGTAGCTGTGCAGAGCATCTTATGGGGCCATACTTGTGCAGCATTATAAGGGGCAAGTAGCTGTGCAGAGCATCTTATGGGGCCATACTTGTGCAGCATTATAAGGGGCAAGTGGCTGTGCAGAGCATCTTATGGGGCCATACTTGTGCAGCATTATAAGGGGCAAGTGGCTGTGCAGAGCATCTTATGGGGCCATACTTGTGCAGCATTATAAGGGGCAAGTGGCTGTGCAGAGCATCTTATGGGGTCATACATGTGCAGCATTATAAGGGGCAAGTAGCTGTGCAGAGCATCTTATGGGGCCATACTTGTGCAGCATTATAAGGGGCAAGTAGCTGTGCAGAGCATCTTATGGGATCATTCTTGTGCAGCATTATATGGGGCAAATAGCTGTGCAGAGCATCTTATGGGGTCATACTTGTGCAGCATTATAAGGGGCAAGTGGCTGTGCAGAGCATCTTATGGGGCCATACTTGTGCAGCATTATAAGGGGCAAGTGGCTGTGCAGAGCATCTTATGGGGCCATACTTGTGCAGCATTATAAGGGGCAAGTGGCTGTGCAGAGCATCTTATGGGGTCATACTTGTGCAGCACTATATGGGGCAAGTAGCTGTGCAGAGCATCTTATGGGGCCATACTTGTGCAGCATTATATGGGGCAAGTGGCTGTGCAGAGCATCTTATGGGGCCATACTTGTGCAGCATTATATGGGGCAAGTGGCTGTGCAGAGCATCTTATGGGGCCATACTTGTGCAGCATTATAAGGGGCAAGTAGCTGTGCAGAGCATCTTATGGGGTCATACTTGTGCAGCATTATAAGGGGCAAGTAGCTGTGCAGAGCATCTTATGGGGTCATACTTGTGCAGCATTATATGAGGCAAGTAGCTGTGCAGAGCATCTTATGGGATCATACTTGTGCAGCATTATAAGGGGCAAGTAGCTGTGCAGAGCATCTTATGGGGCCGTACTTGTGCAGCATTATATGGGGCAAGTAGCTGTGCAGAGCATCTTATGGGGCCATCCTTGTGCAGCATTATATGGGGCAAGTAGCTGTGCAGAGCATCTTATGGGGTCATACTTGTGCAGCATTATAAGGGGCAAGTAGCTGTGCAGAGCATCTTATGGCGCCATACTTGTGCAGCATTATAAGGGGCAAGTAGCTGTGCAGAGCATCTTATGGCGCCATACTTGTGCAGCATTATATGGGGCAAGTGGCTGTGCAGAGCATCTTATGGGGCCATACTTGTGCAGCATTATATGGGGCAAGTGGCTGTGCAGAGCATCTTATGGGGCCATACTTGTGCAGCATTATAAGGGGCAAGTAGCTGTGCAGAGCATCTTATGGGATCATACTTGTGCAGCATTATAAGGGGCAAGTAGCTGTGCAGAGCATCTTATGGGGCCATACTTGTGCAGCATTATATGGGGCAAGTAGCTGTGCAGAGCATCTTATGGGGCCGTACTTGTGCAGCATTATAAGGGGCAAGTAGCTGTGCAGAGCATCTTATGGGGTCATACTTGTGCAGCATTATAAGGGGCAAGTAGCTGTGCAGAGCATCTTATGGGGCCATACTTGTGCAGCATTATAAGGGGCAAGCAGCTGTGCAGAGCATCTTATGGGGCCATACTTGTGCAGCATTATAAGGGGCAAGTAGCTGTGCAGAGCATCATATGGGGCCATACTTTTGCAGCATTAAATGGGGCAAGTGGCTGTGCAGAGCATCTTATGGGGCCATACTTGTGCAGCATTATATGGGGCAAGTAGCTGTGCAGAGCATCTTATGGGGCCATACTTGTGCAGCATTATATGGGGCAAGTAGCTGTGCAGAGCATCTTATGGGGCCATACTTGTGCAGCATTGTAAGGGGCAAGTAGCTGTGCAGAGCATCTTATGGGGCCATACTTGTGCAGCATTATAAGGGGCAAGTAGCTGTGCAGAGCATCTTATGGGGTCATACTTGTGCAGCATTATAAGGGGCAAGTAGCTGTGCAGAGCATCTTATGGGGCCATACTTGTGCAGCACTATATGGGGCAAGTGGCTGTGCAGAGCATCTTATGGGGCCATACTTGTGCAGCATTAAATGGGGCAAGTGGCTGTGCAGAGCATCTTATGGGGTCATACTTGTGCAGCATTATAAGGGGCAAGTAGCTGTGCAGAGCATCTTATGGGGCCATACTTGTGCAGCATTATAAGGGGCAAGTAGCTGTGCAGAGCATCTTATGGGTCCATACTTGTGCAGCATTATATGGGGCAAGTAGCTGTGCAGAGCATCTTATGGGGCCATACTTGTGCAGCACTATATGGGGCAAGTGGCTGTGCAGAGCATCTTATGGGGCCATACTTGTGCAGCATTATATGGGGCAAGTGGCTGTGCAGAGCATCTTATGGGGTCATACTTGTGCAGCATTATAAGGGGCAAGTAGCTGTGCAGAGCATCTTATGGGGCCATACTTGTGCAGCATTATATGAGGCAAGTAGCTGTGCAGAGCATCTTATGGGGCCATACTTGTGCAGCATTATATGAGGCAAGGAGCTGTGCAGAGCATCTTATGGGGCCATACTTGTGCAGCATTATATGAGGCAAGGAGCTGTGCAGAGCATCTTATGGGGCCATACTTGTGCAGCATTATATGAGGCAAGGAGCTGTGCAGAGCTTCTTATGGGGCCATACTTGTGCAGCATTATATGAGGCAAGTAGCTGTGCAGAGCATCTTATGGGGCCATACTTGTGCAGCATTATATGAGGCAAGGAGCTGTGCAGAGCATCTTATGGGGCCATACTTGTGCAGTATTATATGAGGCAAGGAGCTGTGCAGAGCTTCTTATGGGGCCATACTTGTGCAGCATTATATGGGGCAAGTAGCTGTGCAGAGCATCTTATGGGGTCATACTTGTGCAGCATTATAAGGGGCAAGTAGCTGTGCAGAGCATCTTATGGGGCCATACTTGTGCAGCATTATATGGGGCAAGTAGCTGTGCAGAGCATCTTATGGGGCCATACTTGTGCAGCATTATATGAGGCAAGTGGCTGTGCAGAGCATCTTATGGGGCCATACTTGTGCAGCACTATAAGGGGCAAGTAGCTGTGCAGAGCATCTTATGGGGCCATACTTGTGCAGCATTATATGGGGCAAGTAGCTGTGCAGAGCATCTTATGGGGCCATACTTGTGCAGCATTATAAGGGGCAAGTAGCTGTGCAGAGCATCTTATGGGGTCATACTTGTGCAGCATTATAAGGGGCAAGTAGCTGTGCAGAGCATCTTATGGGGCCATACTTGTGCAGCACTATATGGGGCAAGTGGCTGTGCAGAGCATCTTATGGGGCCATACTTGTGCAGCATTATATGGGGCAAGTGGCTGTGCAGAGCATCTTCTGGGGTCATACTTGTGCAGCATTATAAGGGGCAAGTAGCTGTGCAGAGCATCTTATGGGGCCATACTTGTGCAGCACTATATGGGGCAAGTGGCTGTGCAGAGCATCTTATGGGGTCATACTTGTGCAGCATTATAAGGGGCAAGTAGCTGTGCAGAGCATCTTATGGGGCCATACTTGTGCAGCATTATATGGGGCAACTGGCTGTGCAGAGCATCTTCTGGGGTCATACTTGTGCAGCATTATAAGGGGCAAGTAGCTGTGCAGAGCATCTTATGGGGCCATACTTGTGCAGCATTATATGGGGCAAGTGGCTGTGCAGAGCATCTTATGGGGCCATACTTGTGCAGCATTATATGGGGCAAGTGGCTGTGCAGAGCATCTTCTGGGGTCATACTTGTGCAGCATTATAAGGGGCAAGTAGCTGTGCAGAGCATCTTATGGGGCCATACTTGTGCAGCACTATAAGGGGCAAGTGGCTGTGCAGAGCATCTTATGGGGCCGTACTTGTGCAGCATTATAAGGGGCAAGTAGCTGTGCAGAGCATCTTATGGGGCCATACTTGTGCAGCATTATAAGGGGCAAGTAGCTGTGCAGAGCATCTTATGGGGCCATACTTGTGCAGCATTATAAGGGGCAAGTAGCTGTGCAGAGCATCTTATGGGGCCATACTTGTGCAGCACTATATGGGGCAAGTGGCTGTGCAGAGCATCTTCTGGGGTCATACTTGTGCAGCATTATAAGGGGCAAGTAGCTGTGCAGAGCATCTTATGGGGCCATACTTGTGCAGCACTATAAGGGGCAAGTGGCTGTGCAGAGCATCTTATGGGGCCGTACTTGTGCAGCATTATAAGGGGCAAGTAGCTGTGCAGAGCATCTTATGGGGCCATACTTGTGCAGCATTATAAGGGGCAAGTAGCTGTGCAGAGCATCTTATGGGGCCATACTTGTGCAGCATTATATGGGGCAAGTGGCTGTGCAGAGCATCTTATGGGGCCATACTTGTGCAGCATTATAAGGGGCAAGTAGCTGTGCAGAGCATCTTATGGGGCCATACTTGTGCAGCATTATATGGGGCAAGTGGCTGTGCAGAGCATCTTATGGGGCCATACTTGTGCAGCATTATATGGGGCAAGTAGCTGTGCAGAGCATCTTATGGGGTCATACTTGTGCAGCATTATAAGGGGCAAGTAGCTGTGAAGAGCATCTTATGGGGACATACTTGTGCAGCATTATATGGGGCAAGTAGCTGTGCAGAGCATCTTATGGGGTCATACTTGTGCAGCATTATAAGGGGCAAGTAGCTGTGAAGAGCATCTTATGGGGCCATACTTGTGCAGCATTATAAGGGGCAAGTAGCTGTGCAGAGCATCTTATGGGGTCATACTTGTGCAGCATTATATGGGGCAAGTAGCTGTGAAGAGCATCTTATGGGGCCATACTTGTGCAGCATTATAAGGGGCAAGTAGCTGTGAAGAGCATCTTATGGGGTCATACTTGTGCAGAATTATAAGGGGCAAGTGGCTGTGCAGAGCATCTTATGGGGCCATACTTGTGCAGCATTATAAGGGGCAAGTAGCTGTGAAGAGCATCTTATGGGGCCATACTTGTGCAGCATTATAAGGGGCAAGTAGCTGTGCAGAGCATCTTATGGGGCCGTACTTGTGCAGCATTATAAGGGGCAAGTAGCTGTGCAGAGCATCTTATGGGGCCATACTTGTGCAGCATTATAAGGGGCAAGTAGCTGTGCAGAGCATCTTATGGGGCCGTACTTGTGCAGCATTATAAGGGGCAAGTAGCTGTGCAGAGCATCTTATGGGGCCATACTTGTGCAGAATTATAAGGGGCAAGTAGCTGTGCAGAGCATCTTATGGGGCCATACTTGTGCAGCATTATAAGGGGCAAGTAGCTGTGAAGAGCATCTTATGGGGCCATACTTGTGCAGCATTATAAGGGGCAAGTAGCTGTGCAGAGCATCTTATGGGGCCGTACTTGTGCAGCATTATAAGGGGCAAGTAGCTGTGAAGAGCATCTTATGGGGCCATACTTGTGCAGCACTATATGGGGCAAGTAGCTGTGCAGAGCATCTTATGGGGCCATACTTGTGCAGCATTATAAGGGGCAAGTAGCTGTGCAGAGCATCTTATGGGGCCATACTTGTGCAGCATTATAAGGGGCAAGTAGCTGTGCAGAGCATCTTATGGGGCCATACTTGTGCAGCACTATATGGGGCAAGTAGCTGTGCAGAGCATCTTATGGGGTCATACTTGTGCAGCATTATAAGGGGCAAGTAGCTGTGCAGAGCATCTTATGGGGTCATACTTGTGCAGCATTATAAGGGGCAAGTAGCTGTGCAGAGCATCTTATGGGGTCATACTTGTGCAGCATTATAAGGGGCAAGTAGCTGTGAAGAGCATCTTATGGGGCCATACTTGTGCAGAATTATATGGGGCAAGTAGCTGTGCAGAGCATCTTATGGGGTCATACTTGTGCAGCATTATAAGGGGCAAGTAGCTGTGCAGAGCATCTTATGGGGTCATACTTGTGCAGCATTATAAGGGGCAAGTAGCTGTGCAGAGCATCTTATGGGGCCATACTTGTGCAGCACTATATGGGGCAAGTGGCTGTGCAGAGCATCTTATGGGGCCATACTTGTGCAGCATTATAAGGGGCAAGTAGCTGTGCAGAGCATCTTATGGGGCCATACTTGTGCAGCATTATAAGGGGCAAGTAGCTGTGCAGAGCATCTTATGGGGCCATACTTGTGCAGCATTATAAGGGGCAAGTAGCTGTGCAGAGCATCTTATGGGGTCATACTTGTGCAGCATTATAAGGGGCAAGTAGCTGTGCAGAGCATCATATGGGGCCATACTTGTGCAGCATTATAAGGGGCAAGTAGCTGTGCAGAGCATCATATGGGGCCATACTTGTGCAGCATTATAAGGGGCAAGTAGCTGTGCAGAGCATCTTATGGGGCCATACTTGTGCAGCATTATATGAGGCAAGTAGCTGTGCAGAGCATCTTATGGGGCCATACTTGTGCAGCACTATATGGGGCAAGTGGCTGTGCAGAGCATCTTATGGGGCCATACTTGTGCAGCATTATAAGGGGCAAGTAGCTGTGCAGAGCATCTTATGGGGCCATACTTGTGCAGCATTATAAGGGGCAAGTAGCTGTGAAGAGCATCTTATGGGGCCATACTTGTGCAGCATTATAAGGGGCAAGTAGCTGTGCAGAGCATCTTATGGGGTCATACTTGTGCAGCATTATAAGGGGCAAGTAGCTGTGCAGAGCATCTTATGGGGTCATACTTGTGCAGCATTATAAGGGGCAAGTGGCTGTGCAGAGCATCTTATGGGGCCATACTTGTGCAGCATTATATGGGGCAAGTAGCTGTGCAGAGCATCTTATGGGGCCATACTTGTGCAGCATTATAAGGGGCAAGTGGCTGTGCAGAGCATCTTATGGGGCCATACTTGTGCAGCATTATATGGGGCAAGTAGCTGTGCAGAGCATCTTATGGGGCCATACTTGTGCAGCATTATATGGGGCAAGTGGCTGTGCAGAGCATCATATGGGGCCATACTTGTGCAGCATTATAAGGGGCAAGTAGCTGTGCAGAGCATCTTATGGGGCCGTACTTGTGCAGCATTATAAGGGGCAAGTAGCTGTGAAGAGCATCTTATGGGGCCATACTTGTGCAGCATTATAAGGGGCAAGTAGCTGTGCAGAGCATCTTATGGGGCCGTACTTGTGCAGCATTATAAGGGGCAAGTAGCTGTGAAGAGCATCTTATGGGGCCATACTTGTGCAGCACTATATGGGGCAAGTAGCTGTGCAGAGCATCTTATGGGGTCATACTTGTGCAGCATTATAAGGGGCAAGTAGCTGTGCAGAGCATCTTATGGGGCCATACTTGTGCAGCATTATAAGGGGCAAGTAGCTGTGCAGAGCATCTTATGGGGCCATACTTGTGCAGCACTATATGGGGCAAGTAGCTGTGCAGAGCATCTTATGGGGTCATACTTGTGCAGCATTATAAGGGGCAAGTAGCTGTGCAGAGCATCTTATGGGGCCATACTTGTGCAGCATTATAAGGGGCAAGTAGCTGTGCAGAGCATCTTATGGGGTCATACTTGTGCAGCATTATATGGGGCAAGTGGCTGTGCAGAGCATCTTATGGGGCCATACTTGTGCAGCATTATAAGGGGCAAGTAGCTGTGAAGAGCATCTTATGGGGCCATACTTGTGCAGAATTATATGGGGCAAGTAGCTGTGCAGAGCATCTTATGGGGTCATACTTGTGCAGCATTATAAGGGGCAAGTAGCTGTGCAGAGCATCTTATGGGGTCATACTTGTGCAGCATTATAAGGGGCAAGTAGCTGTGCAGAGCATCTTATGGGGCCATACTTGTGCAGCATTATAAGGGGCAAGTAGCTGTGAAGAGCATCTTATGGGGCCATACTTGTGCAGAATTATATGGGGCAAGTAGCTGTGCAGAGCATCTTATGGGGTCATACTTGTGCAGCATTATAAGGGGCAAGTAGCTGTGAAGAGCATCTTATGGGGCCATACTTGTGCAGAATTATATGGGGCAAGTAGCTGTGCAGAGCATCTTATGGGGTCATACTTGTGCAGCATTATAAGGGGCAAGTAGCTGTGCAGAGCATCTTATGGGGTCATACTTGTGCAGCATTATAAGGGGCAAGTAGCTGTGCAGAGCATCTTATGGGGCCATACTTGTGCAGCATTATAAGGGGCAAGTAGCTGTGCAGAGCATCTTCTGGGGCCATACTTGTGCAGCATTATTAGGGGCAAGTGGCTGTGCAGAGCATCTTATGGGATCATACTTGTGCAGCATTATAAGGGGCAAGTAGCTGTGCAGAGCATCTTATGGGGCCGTACTTGTGCAGCATTATAAGGGGCAAGTAGCTGTGCAGAGCATCTTATGGGGTCATACTTGTGCAGCATTATAAGGGGCAAGTAGCTGTGAAGAGCATCTTATGGGGCCATACTTGTGCAGAATTATAAGGGGCAAGTGGCTGTGCAGAGCATCTTATGGGGCCATACTTGTGCAGCATTATAAGGGGCAAGTGGCTGTGCAGAGCATCTTATGGGGCCATACTTGTGCAGCATTATAAGGGGCAAGTAGCTGTGCAGAGCATCTTATGGGGCCGTACTTGTGCAGCATTATAAGGGGCAAGTAGCTGTGCAGAGCATCTTATGGGGCCATACTTGTGCAGCATTATATGGGGCAAGTAGCTGTGCAGAGCATCTTATGGGGCCATACTTGTGCAGCATTATAAGGGGCAAGTAGCTGTGCAGAGCATCTTATGGGGTCATACTTGTGCAGCATTATAAGGGGCAAGTAGCTGTGCAGAGCATCTTATGGGGCCATACTTGTGCAGCACTATATGGGGCAAGTGGCTGTGCAGAGCATCTTATGGGGCCATACTTGTGCAGCATTATAAGGGGCAAGTGGCTGTGCAGAGCATCTTATGGGGCCATACTTGTGCAGCACTATATGGGGCAAGTAGCTGTGCAGAGCATCTTATGGGGCCATACTTGTGCAGCACTATATGGGGCAAGTGGCTGTGCAGAGCATCTTATGGGGCCATACTTGTGCAGCATTATATGGGGCAAGTGGCTGTGCAGAGCATCTTATGGGGCCATACTTGTGCAGCATTATATGGGGCAAGTGGCTGTGCAGAGCATCTTATGGGGCCATACTTGTGCAGCATTATATGGGGCAAGTAGCTGTGCAGAGCATCTTATGAGATCATACTTGTGCAGCATTATAAGGGGCAAGTAGCTGTGCAGAGCATCTTATGGGGCCATACTTGTGCGGCATTATATGGGGCAAGTGGCTGTGCAGAGCATCTTATGGGGCCATACTTGTGCAGCATTATAAGGGGCAAGTAGCTGTGCAGAGCATCTTATGGGGCCATACTTGTGCAGCATTATTAGGGGCAAGTGGCTGTGCAGAGCATCTTATGGGGCCATACTTGTGCAGCATTATATGGGGCAAGTGGCTGTGCAGAGCATCTTATGGGGCCATACTTGTGCAGCATTATATGGGGCAAGTAGCTGTGCAGAGCATCTTATGGGGCCATACTTGTGCAGCATTATAAGGGGCAAGTAGCTGTGCAGAGCATCTTATGGGGCCATACTTGTGCAGCATTATAAGGGGCAAGTAGCTGTGCAGAGCATCTTATGGGGCCATACTTGTGCAGCATTATATGGGGCAAGTAGCTGTGCAGAGCATCTTATGGGGCCATACTTGTGCAGCATTATATGGGGCAAGTAGCTGTGCAGAGCATCTTATGGGGCCATACTTGTGCAGCATTATAAGGGGCAAGTGGCTGTGCAGAGCATCTTATGGGGTCATACTTGTGCAGCATTATATGGGGCAAGTAGCTGTGCAGAGCATCTTATGGGGTCATACTTGTGCAGCATTATATGGGGCAAGTGGCTGTGCAGAGCATCTTATGGGATCATACTTGTGCAGCATTATAAGGGGCAAGTGGCTGTGCAGAGCATCTTATGGGATCATACTTGTGCAGCATTATAAGGGGCAAGTGGCTGTGCAGAGCATCTTATGGGGCCATACTTGTGCAGCATTATAAGGGGCAAGTAGCTGTGCAGAGCATCTTATGGGGCCATACTTGTGCAGCATTATAAGGGGCAAGTAGCTGTGCAGAGCATCTTATGGGGCCATACTTGTGCAGCATTATATGGGGCAAGTGGCTGTGCAGAGCATCTTATGGGGCCATACTTGTGCAGCATTATATGGGGCAAGTGGCTGTGCAGAGCATCTTATGGGATCATACTTGTGCAGCATTATATGGGGCAAGTGGCTGTGCAGAGCATCTTATGGGATCATACTTGTGCAGCATTATAAGGGGCAAGTGGCTGTGCAGAGCATCTTATGGGGCCATACTTGTGCAGCATTATAAGGGGCAAGTAGCTGTGCAGAGCATCTTATGGGGCCATACTTGTGCAGCATTATAAGGGGCAAGTAGCTGTGCAGAGCATCTTATGGGGCCATACTTGTGCAGCATTATATGGGGCAAGTGGCTGTGCAGAGCATCTTATGGGGCCATACTTGTGCAGCATTATAAGGGGCAAGTAGCTGTGCAGAGCATCTTATGGGGCCATACTTGTGCAGCATTATATGGGGCAAGTGGCTGTGCAGAGCATCTTATGGGGCCATACTTGTGCAGCATTATAAGGGGCAAGTAGCTGTGCGGAGCATCTTATGGGGCCATACTTGTGCAGCATTATATGGGGCAAGTGGCTGTGCAGAGCATCTTATGGGGCCATACTTGTGCAGCATTATATGGGGCAAGTGGCTGTGCAGAGCATCTTATGGGGCCATACTTGTGCAGCATTATAAGGGGCAAGTAGCTGTGCAGAGCATCTTATGGGGTCATACTTGTGCAGCATTATAAGGGGCAAGTAGCTGTGCAGAGCATCTTATGGGGCCATACTTGTGCAGCATTATAAGGGGCAAGTAGCTGTGCAGAGCATCTTATGGGGTCATACTTGTGCAGCATTATAAGGGGCAAGTAGCTGTGCAGAGCATCTTATGGGGCCATACTTGTGCAGCATTATATGGGGCAAGTGGCTGTGCAGAGCATCTTATGGGGCCATACTTGTGCAGCATTATAAGGGGCAAGTAGCTGTGCAGAGCATCTTATGGGGCCATACTTGTGCAGCATTATATGGGGCAAGTGGCTGTGCAGAGCATCTTATGGGGCCATACTTGTGCAGCATTATAAGGGGCAAGTAGCTGTGCAGAGCATCTTATGGGGTCATACTTGTGCAGCATTATAAGGGGCAAGTAGCTGTGCAGAGCATCTTATGGGGCCGTACTTGTGCAGCATTATAAGGGGCAAGTAGCTGTGAAGAGCATCTTATGGGGCCATACTTGTGCAGCATTATAAGGGGCAAGTAGCTGTGCAGAGCATCTTATGGGGCCATACTTGTGCAGCACTATATGGGGCAAGTAGCTGTGCAGAGCATCTTATGGGATCATACTTGTGCAGCATTATAAGGGGCAAGTAGCTGTGCAGAGCATCTTATGGGGCCATACTTGTGCAGCATTATAAGGGGCAAGTAGCTGTGCAGAGCATCTTTTGGGGCCATACTTGTGCAGCATTATATGGGGCAAGTAGCTGTGCAGAGCATCTTATGGGGCCATACTTGTGCAGCATTATATGGGGCAAGTAGCTGTGCAGAGCATCTTATGGGGCCATACTTGTGCAGCATTATAAGGGGCAAGTAGCTGTGCAGAGCATCTTATGGGGCCATACTTGTGCAGCATTATAAGGGGCAAGTAGCTGTGCAGAGCATCTTATGGGGCCATACTTGTGCAGCATTATATGGGGCAAGTGGCTGTGCAGAGCATCTTATGGGGCCATACTTGTGCAGCATTATATGGGGCAAGTGGCTGTGCAGAGCATCTTATGGGGCCATACTTGTGCAGCATTATAAGGGGCAAGTGGCTGTGCAGAGCATCTTATGGGGCCATACTTGTGCAGCATTATAAGGGGCAAGTAGCTGTGCAGAGCATCTTATGGGGCCATACTTGTGCAGCATTATATGGGGCAAGTAGCTGTGCAGAGCATCTTCTGGGGCCATACTTGTGCAGCATTATAAGGGGCAAGTAGCTGTGCAGAGCATCTTATGGGGCCATACTTGTGCAGCATTATATGGGGCAAGTGGCTGTGCAGAGCATCTTATGGGGCCATACTTGTGCAGCATTATAAGGGGCAAGTGGCTGTGCAGAGCATCTTATGGGGCCATACTTGTGCAGCATTATATGGGGCAAGTGGCTGTGCAGAGCATCTTATGGGGCCATACTTGTGCAGCATTATAAGGGGCAAGTGGCTGTGCAGAGCATCTTATGGGGCCATACTTGTGCAGCATTATAAGGGGCAAGTAGCTGTGCAGAGCATCTTATGGGGCCATACTTGTGCAGCATTATAAGGGGCAAGTAGCTGTGCAGAGCATCTTATGGGGCCATACTTGTGCAGCATTATAAGGGGCAAGTAGCTGTGCAGAGCATCTTATGGGGCCATACTTGTGCAGCACTATATGGGGCAAGTGGCTGTGCAGAGCATCTTATGGGGCCATACTTGTGCAGCATTATAAGGGGCAAGTAGCTGTGCAGAGCATCTTATGGGGCCATACTTGTGCAGCACTATATGGGGCAAGTAGCTGTGCAGAGCATCTTATGGGGCCATACTTGTGCAGCACTATATGGGGCAAGTGGCTGTGCAGAGCATCTTATGGGGCCATACTTGTGCAGCATTATATGGGGCAAGTGGCTGTGCAGAGCATCTTATGGGGCCATACTTGTGCAGCATTATATGGGGCAAGTGGCTGTGCAGAGCATCTTATGGGGCCATACTTGTGCAGCATTATAAGGGGCAAGTAGCTGTGCAGAGCATCTTATGAGATCATACTTGTGCAGCATTATAAGGGGCAAGTAGCTGTGCAGAGCATCTTATGGGGCCATACTTGTGCAGCATTATATGGGGCAAGTAGCTGTGCAGAGCATCTTATGGGGCCGTACTTGTGCAGCATTATAAGGGGCAAGTAGCTGTGCAGAGCATCTTATGGGGCCATACTTGTGCAGCATTATATGGGGCAAGTAGCTGTGCAGAGCATCTTATGGGGTCATACTTGTGCAGCATTATATGGGGCAAGTGGCTGTGCAGAGCATCTTATGGGGCCATACTTGTGCAGCATTATATGGGGCAAGTAGCTGTGCAGAGCATCTTATGGGGCCATACTTGTGCAGCATTATATGGGGCAAGTAGCTGTGCAGAGCATCTTATGGGGCCGTACTTGTGCAGCATTATAAGGGGCAAGTAGCTGTGCAGAGCATCTTATGGGGCCATACTTGTGCAGCATTATATGGGGCAAGTAGCTGTGCAGAGCATCTTATGGGATCATACTTGTGCAGCATTATATGGGGCAAGTGGCTGTGCAGAGCATCTTATGGGGTCATACTTGTGCAGCATTATATGGGGCAAGTAGCTGTGCAGAGCATCTTATGGGGTCATACTTGTGCAGCATTATATGGGGCAAGTGGCTGTGCAGAGCATCTTATGGGGCCATACTTGTGCAGCATTATAAGGGGCAAGTAGCTGTGCAGAGCATCTTATGGGATCATACTTGTGCAGCATTATATGGGGCAAGTGGCTGTGCAGAGCATCTTATGGGGCCATACTTGTGCAGCATTATAAGGGGCAAGTAGCTGTGCAGAGCATCTTATGGGGCCATACTTGTGCAGCATTATATGGGGCAAGTAGCTGTGCAGAGCATCTTATGGGGCCATACTTGTGCAGCATTATAAGGGGCAAGTAGCTGTGCAGAGCATCTTATGGGGCCATACTTGTGCAGCATTATATGGGGCAAGTGGCTGTGCAGAGCATCTTATGGGGCCATACTTGTGCAGCATTATATGGGGCAAGTGGCTGTGCAGAGCATCTTATGGGGCCATACTTGTGCAGCATTATAAGGGGCAAGTGGCTGTGCAGAGCATCTTATGGGGCCATACTTGTGCAGCATTATAAGGGGCAAGTAGCTGTGCAGAGCATCTTATGGGGCCATACTTGTGCAGCATTATAAGGGGCAAGTAGCTGTGCAGAGCATCTTATGGGGCCATACTTGTGCAGCATTATAAGGGGCAAGTAGCTGTGCAGAGCATCTTATGGGGCCATACTTGTGCAGCATTATATGGGGCAAGTGGCTGTGCAGAGCATCTTATGGGGCCATACTTGTGCAGCATTATATGGGGCAAGTGGCTGTGCAGAGCATCTTATGGGGCCATACTTGTGCAGCATTATAAGGGGCAAGTAGCTGTGCAGAGCATCTTATGGGGCCATACTTGTGCAGCATTATAAGGGGCAAGTAGCTGTGCAGAGCATCTTATGGGGCCATACTTGTGCAGCATTATATGGGGCAAGTAGCTGTGCAGAGCATCTTATGGGGCCATACTTGTGCAGCATTATAAGGGGCAAGTAGCTGTGCAGAGCATCTTATGGGGCCATACTTGTGCAGCATTATATGGGGCAAGTGGCTGTGCAGAGCATCTTATGGGGCCATACTTGTGCAGCATTATATGGGGCAAGTGGCTGTGCAGAGCATCTTATGGGGCCATACTTGTGCAGCATTATAAGGGGCAAGTGGCTGTGCAGAGCATCTTATGGGGCCATACTTGTGCAGCATTATAAGGGGCAAGTGGCTGTGCAGAGCATCTTATGGGGCCATACTTGTGCAGCATTATTAGGGGCAAGTGGCTGTGCAGAGCATCTTATGGGGCCATACTTGTGCAGCATTATATGGGGCAAGTAGCTGTGCAGAGCATCTTATGGGGCCATACTTGTGCAGCATTATATGGGGCAAGTAGCTGTGCAGAGCATCTTATGGGGCCATACTTGTGCAGCATTATAAGGGGCAAGTAGCTGTGTAGAGCATCTTATGGGGCCATACTTGTGCAGCATTATATGGGGCAAGTAGCTGTGCAGAGCATCTTATGGGGCCATACTTGTGCAGCATTATAAGGGGCAAGTAGCTGTGCAGAGCATCTTATGGGGCCATACTTGTGCAGCATTATATGGGGCAAGTGGCTGTGCAGAGCATCTTATGGGGCCATACTTGTGCAGCATTATAAGGGGCAAGTGGCTGTGCAGAGCATCTTATGGGGCCATACTTGTGCAGCATTATAAGGGGCAAGTACAGTGGGGCAAAAAAGTATTTAGTCAGTCAGCAATAGTGCAAGTTCCACCACTTAAAAAGATGAGAGGCGTCTGTAATTTACATCATAGGTAGACCTCAACTATGGGAGACAAACTGAGAAAAAAAATCCAGAAAATCACTTTGTCTGTTTTTTTAACATTTTATTTGCATATTATGGTGGAAAATAAGTATTTGGTCAGAAACAAAATTTCATCTCAATACTTTGTAATATATCCTTTGTTGGCAATGACAGAGGTCAAACGTTTTCTGTAAGTCTTCACAAGGTTGCCACACACTGTTGTTGGTATGTTGGCCCATTCCTCCATGCAGATCTCCTCTAGAGCAGTGATGTTTTTGGCTTTTCGCTTGGCAACACGGACTTTCAACTCCCTCCAAAGGTTTTCTATAGGGTTGAGATCTGGAGACTGGCTAGGCTACTCCAGGACCTTGAAATGCTTCTTACGAAGCCACTCCTTCGTTGCCCTGGTGGTGTGCTTTGGATCACTGTCATGTTGAAAGACCCAGCCACGTTTCATCTTCAATGCTCTTGCTGATGGAAGGAGGTTTGCACTCAAAATCTCACGATACATGGCCCCATTCATTCTTTCATGTACCCGGATCAGTCGTCCTGGCCCCTTTGCAGAGAAACAGCCCCAAAGCATGATGTTTCCACCACCATGCTTTACAGTAGGTATGGTGTTTGATGGATGCAACTCAGTATTCTTTTTCCTCCAAACACGACAAGTTGTGTTTCTACCAAACAGTTCCAGTTTGGTTTCATCAGACCATAGGACATTCTCCCAAAACTCCTCTGGATCATCCAAATGCTCTCTAGCAAACTTCAGACGGGCCCGGACATGTACTGGCTTAAGCAGTGGGACATGTCTGGCACTGCAGGATCTGAGTCCATGGTGGCGTAGTGTGTTACTTATGGTAGGCCTTGTTACATTGGTCCCAGCTCTCTGCAGTTCATTCACTAGGTCCCCCCGCGTGGTTCTGGGATTTTTGCTCACCGTTCTTGTGATCATTCTGACCCCACAGGGTGGGATTTTGCGTGGAGCCCCAGATCGAGGGAGATTATCAGTGGTCTTGTATGTCTTCCATTTTCTAATTATCGCTCCCACTGTTGATTTCTTCACTCCAAGTGGGTTGGCTATTGCAGATTCAGTCTTCCCAGTCTGGTGCAGGGCTACAATTTTGTTTCTGGTGTCCTTTGACAGCTCTTTGGTCTTCACCATAGTGGAGTTTGGAGTCAGACTGTTTGAGGGTGTGCACAGGTGTCTTTTTATACTGATAACAAGTTTAAACAGGTGCCATTACTACAGGTAATGAGTGGAGGAAAGAGGAGACTCTTAAAGAAGAAGTTACAGGTCTGTGAGAGCCAGAAATCTTGATTGTTTGTTTCTGACCAAATACTTATTTTCCATCATAATATGCAAATAAAATGTTAAAAAAACAGACAATGTGATTTTTTGGATTTTTTTTTCTCAGTTTGTCTCCCATAGTTGAGGTCTACCTATGATGTAAATTACAGACGCCTCTCATCTTTTTAAGTGGTGGAACTTGCACTATTGCTGACTGACTAAATACTTTTTTGCCCCACTGTAGCTGTGCAGAGCATCTTATGGGGTCATACTTGTGCAGCATTATAAGGGGCAAGTAGCTGTGCAGAGCATCTTATGGGGCCATACTTGTGCAGCATTATAAGGGGCAAGTAGCTGTGCAGAGCATCTTATGGGGCCATACTTGTGCAGCATTATAAGGGGCAAGTAGCTGTGCAGAGCATCTTATGGGGCCATACTTGTGCAGCATTATAAGGGGCAAGTAGCTGTGCAGAGCATCTTATGGGGCCATACTTGTGCAGCATTATATGGGGCAAGTGGCTGTGCAGAGCATCTTATGGGGCCATACTTGTGCAGCATTATTAGGGGCAAGTGGCTGTGGAGAGCATCTTATGGGGCCATACTTGTGCAGCATTATAAGGGGCAAGTAGCTGTGCAGAGCATCTTATGGGGCCATACTTGTGCAGCATTATAAGGGGCAAGTAGCTGTGCAGAGCATCTTATGGGGCCATACTTGTGCAGCATTATTAGGGGCAAGTGGCTGTGCAGAGCATCTTATGGGGCCATACTTGTGCAGCATTATATGGGGCAAGTGGCTGTGCAGAGCATCTTATGGGGCCATACTTGTGCAGTATTATATGGGGCAAGTAGCTGTGCAGAGCATCTTATGGGGCCATACTTGTGCAGCATTATAAGGGGCAAGTAGCTGTGCAGAGCATCTTATGGGGCCATACTTGTGCAGCATTATAAGGGGCAAGTAGCTGTGCAGAGCATCTTATGGGGCCATACTTGTGCAGCATTATATGGGGCAAGTGGCTGTGCAGAGCATCTTATGGGGCCATACTTGTGCAGTATTATATGGGGCAAGTAGCTGTGCAGAGCATCTTATGGGGCCATACTTGTGCAGCATTATAAGGGGCAAGTGGCTGTGGAGAGCATCTTATGGGGCCATACTTGTGCAGCATTATAAGGGGCAAGTAGCTGTGCAGAGCATCTTATGGGGCCATACTTGTGCAGCATTATAAGGGGCAAGTAGCTGTGCAGAGCATCTTATGGGGCCATACTTGTGCAGCATTATATGGGGCAAGTGGCTGTGCAGAGCATCTTATGGGGCCATACTTGTGCAGCATTATTAGGGGCAAGTGGCTGTGGAGAGCATCTTATGGGGCCATACTTGTGCAGCATTATAAGGGGCAAGTAGCTGTGCAGAGCATCTTATGGGGCCATACTTGTGCAGCATTATAAGGGGCAAGTAGCTGTGCAGAGCATCTTATGGGGCCATACTTGTGCAGCATTATTAGGGGCAAGTGGCTGTGCAGAGCATCTTATGGGGCCATACTTGTGCAGCATTATATGGGGCAAGTGGCTGTGCAGAGCATCTTATGGGGCCATACTTGTGCAGTATTATATGGGGCAAGTAGCTGTGCAGAGCATCTTATGGGGCCATACTTGTGCAGCATTATAAGGGGCAAGTAGCTGTGAAGAGCATCTTATGGGGCCATACTTGTGCAGCATTATAAGGGGCAAGTAGCTGTGCAGAGCATCTTATGGGGCCATACTTGTGCAGCATTATAAGGGGCAAGTAGCTGTGAAGAGCATCTTATGGGGCCATACTTGTGCAGCATTATAAGGGGCAAGTAGCTGTGCAGAGCATCTTATGGGGCCATACTTGTGCAGCATTATAAGGGGCAAGTAGCTGTGCAGAGCATCTTATGGGGCCATACTTGTGCAGCATTATAAGGGGCAAGTAGCTGTGCAGAGCATCTTATGGGGCCATACTTGTGCAGCATTATATGGGGCAAGTGGCTGTGCAGAGCATCTTATGGGGCCATACTTGTGCAGCATTATTAGGGGCAAGTGGCTGTGGAGAGCATCTTATGGGGCCATACTTGTGCAGCATTATAAGGGGCAAGTAGCTGTGCAGAGCATCTTATGGGGCCATACTTGTGCAGCATTATAAGGGGCAAGTAGCTGTGCAGAGCATCTTATGGGGCCATACTTGTGCAGCATTATTAGGGGCAAGTGGCTGTGCAGAGCATCTTATGGGGCCATACTTGTGCAGCATTATATGGGGCAAGTGGCTGTGCAGAGCATCTTATGGGGCCATACTTGTGCAGTATTATATGGGGCAAGTAGCTGTGCAGAGCATCTTATGGGGCCATACTTGTGCAGCATTATAAGGGGCAAGTAGCTGTGCAGAGCATCTTATGGGGCCATACTTGTGCAGCATTATAAGGGGCAAGTAGCTGTGCAGAGCATCTTATGGGGCCATACTTGTGCAGCATTATATGGGGCAAGTGGCTGTGCAGAGCATCTTATGGGGCCATACTTGTGCAGTATTATATGGGGCAAGTAGCTGTGCAGAGCATCTTATGGGGCCATACTTGTGCAGCATTATAAGGGGCAAGTGGCTGTGGAGAGCATCTTATGGGGCCATACTTGTGCAGCATTATAAGGGGCAAGTAGCTGTGCAGAGCATCTTATGGGGCCATACTTGTGCAGCATTATTAGGGGCAAGTGGCTGTGCAGAGCATCTTATGGGGCCATACTTGTGCAGCATTATATGGGGCAAGTGGCTGTGCAGAGCATCTTATGGGGCCATACTTGTGCAGTATTATATGGGGCAAGTAGCTGTGCAGAGCATCTTATGGGGCCATACTTGTGCAGCATTATAAGGGGCAAGTAGCTGTGCAGAGCATCTTATGGGGCCATACTTGTGCAGCATTATAAGGGGCAAGTAGCTGTGCAGAGCATCTTATGGGGCCATACTTGTGCAGCATTATAAGGGGCAAGTAGCTGTGCAGAGCATCTTATGGGGCCATACTTGTGCAGCATTATATGGGGCAAGTGGCTGTGCAGAGCATCTTATGGGGCCATACTTGTGCAGCATTATAAGGGGCAAGTAGCTGTGCAGAGCATCTTATGGGGCCATACTTGTGCAGCATTATAAGGGGCAAGTAGCTGTGCAGAGCATCTTATGGCGCCATACTTGTGCAGCATTATATGGGGCAAGTGGCTGTGCAGAGCATCTTATGGGGCCATACTTGTGCAGCATTATATGGGGCAAGTGGCTGTGCAGAGAATCTTATGGGGCCATACTTGTGCAGCATTATAAGGGGCAAGTAGCTGTGCAGAGCATCTTATGGGGCCATACTTGTGCAGCATTATATGGGGCAAGTGGCTGTGCAGAGCATCTTATGGGGCCGTACTTGTGCAGCATTATAAGGGGCAAGTAGCTGTGCAGAGCATCTTATGGGGCCATACTTGTGCAGCATTATATGGGGCAAGTGGCTGTGCAGAGCATCTTATGGGGCCGTACTTGTGCAGCATTATATGGGGCAAGTAGCTGTGCAGAGCATCTTATGGGGCCATACTTGTGCAGCATTATATGGGGCAAGTGGCTGTGCAGAGCATCTTATGGGGCCATACTTGTGCAGCATTATAAGGGGCAAGAAGCTGTGCAGAGCATCTTATGGGGCCATACTTGTGCAGCATTATATGGGACAAGTAGCTGTGCAGAGCATCTTATGGGGCCATACTTGTGCAGCATTATAAGGGGCAAGTAGCTGTGCAGAGCATCTTATGGGGCCATACTTGTGCAGCATTATATGGGGCAAGTAGCTGTGCAGAGCATCTTATGGGGCCATACTTGTGCAGAATTATAAGGGGCAAGTGGCTGTGCAGAGCATCTTATGGGGCCATACTTGTGCAGCATTATAAGGGGCAAGTGGCTGTGCAGAGCATCTTATGGGGTCATACTTGTGCAGAATTATAAGGGGCAAGTAGCTGTGCAGAGCATCTTATGGGGCCATACTTGTGCAGAATTATAAGGGGCAAGTAGCTGTGCAGAGCATCTTATGGGGCCATACTTGTGCAGCATTATATGGGGGAAGTAGCTGTGCAGAGCATCTTATGGGGTCATACTTGTGCAGCATTATATGGGGCAAGTAGCTGTGCAGAGCATCTTATGGGGCCATACTTGTGCAGCATTATATGGGGCAAGTAGCTGTGCAGAGCATCTTATGGGGCCATACTTGTGCAGCATTATATGGGGCAAGTAGCTGTGCAGAGCATCTTATGGGGCCATACTTGTGCAGCATTATATGGGGCAAGTAGCTGTGCAGAGCATCTTATGGGGTCATACTTGTGCAGCATTATAAGGGGCAAGTAGCTGTGCAGAGCATCTTATGGGGCCGTACTTGTGCAGAATTATAAGGGGCAAGTGGCTGTGCAGAGCATCTTATGGGGCCATACTTGTGCAGCATTATATGGGGCAAGTAGCTGTGCAGAGCATCTTATGGGGTCATACTTGTGCAGAATTATAAGGGGCAAGTGGCTGTGCAGAGCATCTTATGGGGCCATACTTGTGCAGCATTATAAGGGGCAAGTGGCTGTGCAGAGCATCTTATGGGGCCGTACTTGTGCAGCATTATATGGGGCAAGTAGCTGTGCAGAGCATCTTATGGGGCCATACTTGTGCAGCATTATAAGGGGCAAGTAGCTGTGCAGAGCATCTTATGGGGCCATACTTGTGCAGCATTATATGGGGCAAGTAGCTGTGCAGAGCATCTTATGGGGCCATACTTGTGCAGCATTATAAGGGGCAAGTGGCTGTGCAGAGCATCTTATGGGGCCATACTTGTGCAGCATTATATGGGGCAAGTAGCTGTGCAGAGCATCTTATGGGGCCATACTTGTGCAGCATTATAAGGGGCAAGTAGCTGTGCAGAGCATCTTATGGGGCCATACTTGTGCAGCATTATATGGGGCAAGTAGCTGTGCAGAGCATCTTATGGGGCCATACTTGTGCAGCATTATAAGGGGCAAGTGGCTGTGCAGAGCATCTTATGGGGCCATACTTGTGCAGCATTATAAGGGGCAAGTAGCTGTGCAGAGCATCTTATGGGGTCATACTTGTGCAGCATTATAAGGGGCAAGTAGCTGTGCAGAGTATCTTATGGGGTCATACTTGTGCAGCATTATAAGGGGCAAGTGGCTGTGCAGAGCATCTTATGGGGTCATACTTGTGCAGCATTATAAGGGGCAAGTAGCTGTGCACAGCATCTTCTGGGGCCATACTTGTGCAGCATTATATGGGGCAAGTAGCTGTGCAGAGTATCTTATGGGGTCATACTTGTGCAGCATTATAAGGGGCAAGTAGCTGTGCAGAGCATCTTATGGGGTCATACTTGTGCAGCATTATAAGGGGCAAGTAGCTGTGCAGAGCATCTTATGGGGTCATACTTGTGCAGCATTATAAGGGGCAAGTAGCTGTGAAGAGCATCTTATGGGGCCATACTTGTGCAGAATTATAAGGGGCAAGTGGCTGTGCAGAGCATCTTATGGGGCCATACTTGTGCAGCATTATAAGGGGCAAGTGGCTGTGCAGAGCATCTTATGGGGCCATACTTGTGCAGCACTATATGGGGCAAGTGACTGTGCAGAGCATCTTATGGGGCCATACTTGTGCAGCATTATAAGGGGCAAGTAGCTGTGAAGAGCATCTTATGGGGCCATACTTGTGCAGCACTATATGGGGCAAGTGGCTGTGCAGAGCATCTTATGGGGCCATACTTGTGCAGCATTATATGGGGCAAGTGGCTGTGCAGAGCATCTTATGGGGCCATACTTGTGCAGCATTATAAGGGGCAAGTGGCTGTGCAGAGCATCTTATGGGGCCATACTTGTGCAGCATTATAAGGGGCAAGTAGCTGTGCAGAGCATCTTATGGGGCCATACTTGTGCAGCATTATAAGGGGCAAGTGGCTGTGCAGAGCATCTTATGGGGCCATACTTGTGCAGCATTATAAGGGGCAAGTGGCTGTGCAGAGCATCTTATGGGGCCATACTTGTGCAGCATTATAAGGGGCAAGTAGCTGTGAAGAGCATCTTATGGGGCCATACTTGTGCAGCACTATATGGGGCAAGTGGCTGTGCAGAGCATCTTATGGGGCCATACTTGTGCAGCATTATAAGGGGCAAGTAGCTGTGCAGAGCATCTTATGGGGCCATACTTGTGCAGCATTATTAGGGGCAAGTGGCTGTGCAGAGCATCTTATGGGGCCATACTTGTGCAGCATTATAAGGGGCAAGTAGCTGTGCAGAGCATCTTATGGGGCCGTACTTGTGCAGCATTATAAGGGGCAAGTAGCTGTGCAGAGCATCTTATGGGGCCATACTTGTGCAGCATTATAAGGGGCAAGTAGCTGTGCAGAGCATCTTATGGGGCCGTACTTGTGCAGCATTATAAGGGGCAAGTAGCTGTGCAGAGCATCTTATGGGGCCATACTTGTGCAGCATTATAAGGGGCAAGTAGCTGTGCAGAGCATCTTATGGGGTCATACTTGTGCAGCATTATAAGGGGCAAGTAGCTGTGCAGAGCATCTTATGGGGCCGTACTTGTGCAGCATTATAAGGGGCAAGTAGCTGTGCAGAGCATCTTATGGGGCCGTACTTGTGCAGCATTATAAGGGGCAAGTAGCTGTGCAGAGCATCTTATGGGGCCATACTTGTGCAGCATTATAAGGGGCAAGTAGCTGTGCAGAGCATCTTATGGGGCCGTACTTGTGCAGCATTATAAGGGGCAAGTAGCTGTGCAGAGCATCTTATGGGGCCATACTTGTGCAGCATTATATGGGGCAAGTGGCTGTGCAGAGCATCTTATGGGGCCATACTTGTGCAGCATTATAAGGGGCAAGTAGCTGTGCAGAGCATCTTATGGGGCCATACTTGTGCAGCATTATAAGGGGCAAGTAGCTGTGAAGAGCATCTTATGGGGCCATACTTGTGCAGCACTATATGGGGCAAGTGGCTGTGCAGAGCATCTTATGGGGCCATACTTGTGCAGCATTATAAGGGGCAAGTAGCTGTGCAGAGCATCTTATGGGGCCATACTTGTGCAGCATTATTAGGGGCAAGTGGCTGTGCAGAGCATCTTATGGGGCCGTACTTGTGCAGCATTATAAGGGGCAAGTAGCTGTGCAGAGCATCTTATGGGGTCATACTTGTGCAGCATTATAAGGGGCAAGTAGCTGTGCAGAGCATCTTATGGGGCCGTACTTGTGCAGCATTATAAGGGGCAAGTAGCTGTGCAGAGCATCTTATGGGGCCATACTTGTGCAGCATTATAAGGGGCAAGTAGCTGTGCAGAGCATCTTATGGGGCCGTACTTGTGCAGCATTATAAGGGGCAAGTAGCTGTGCAGAGCATCTTATGGGGCCATACTTGTGCAGCATTATAAGGGGCAAGTAGCTGTGCAGAGCATCTTATGGGGTCATACTTGTGCAGCATTATAAGGGGCAAGTAGCTGTGCAGAGCATCTTATGGGGTCATACTTGTGCAGCATTATAAGGGGCAAGTAGCTGTGCAGAGCATCTTATGGGGCCGTACTTGTGCAGCATTATAAGGGGCAAGTAGCTGTGCAGAGCATCTTATGGGGCCATACTTGTGCAGCATTATAAGGGGCAAGTAGCTGTGCAGAGCATCTTATGGGGCCGTACTTGTGCAGCATTATAAGGGGCAAGTAGCTGTGCAGAGCATCTTATGGGGTCATACTTGTGCAGCATTATAAGGGGCAAGTAGCTGTGAAGAGCATCTTATGGGGCCATACTTGTGCAGAATTATAAGGGGCAAGTGGCTGTGCAGAGCATCTTATGGGGCCATACTTGTGCAGCATTATATGGGGCAAGTAGCTGTGCAGAGCATCTTATGGGGCCATACTTGTGCAGCATTATAAGGGGCAAGTGGCTGTGCAGAGCATCTTATGGGGCCATACTTGTGCAGCATTATAAGGGGCAAGTAGCTGTGCAGAGCATCTTATGGGGCCATACTTGTGCAGCATTATATGGGGCAAGTAGCTGTGCAGAGCATCTTATGGGGCCATACTTGTGCAGCATTATAAGGGGCAAGTGGCTGTGCAGAGCATCTTATGGGGCCATACTTGTGCAGCATTATATGGGGCAAGTGGCTGTGCAGAGCATCTTATGGGGCCATACTTGTGCAGCATTATATGGGGCAAGTAGCTGTGCAGAGCATCTTATGGGGCCATACTTGTGCAGCATTATATGGGGCAAGTGGCTGTGCAGAGCATCTTATGGGGCCATACTTGTGCAGCATTATAAGGGGCAAGTAGCTGTGCAGAGCATCTTATGGGGCCATACTTGTGCAGCATTATATGGGGCAAGTAGCTGTGCAGAGCATCTTATGGGGCCATACTTGTGCAGCATTATAAGGGGCAAGTGGCTGTGCAGAGCATCTTATGGGGCCATACTTGTGCAGCATTATAAGGGGCAAGTGGCTGTGAAGAGCATCTTATGGGGCCATACTTGTGCAGAATTATAAGGGGCAAGTGGCTGTGCAGAGCATCTTATGGGGCCGTACTTGTGCAGCATTATAAGGGGCAAGTAGCTGTGCAGAGCATCTTATGGGGCCATACTTGTGCAGCATTATAAGGGGCAAGTAGCTGTGCAGAGCATCTTATGGGGCCATACTTGTGCAGCATTATAAGGGGCAAGTAGCTGTGCAGAGCATCTTATGGGGCCATACTTGTGCAGCACTATATGGGGCAAGTGGCTGTGCAGAGCATCTTATGGGGCCATACTTGTGCAGCATTATAAGGGGCAAGTAGCTGTGCAGAGCATCTTATGGGGCCATACTTGTGCAGCATTATAAGGGGCAAGTAGCTGTGCAGAGCATCTTATGGGGCCATACTTGTGCAGCATTATAAGGGGCAAGTAGCTGTGCAGAGCATCTTATGGGGCCATACTTGTGCAGCACTATATGGGGCAAGTGGCTGTGCAGAGCATCTTATGGGGCCATACTTGTGCAGCATTATAAGGGGCAAGTAGCTGTGCAGAGCATCTTATGGGGCCATACTTGTGCAGCATTATAAGGGGCAAGTAGCTGTGCAGAGCATCTTATGGGGCCATACTTGTGCAGGATTATAAGGGGCAAGTAGCTGTGCAGAACATCTTATGGGGCCATACTTGTGCAGCATTATAAGGGGCAAGTGGCTATGCAGAGCATCTTATGGGGCCATACTTGTGCAGCATTATATGGGGCAAGTAGCTGTGCAGAGCATCTTATGGGGCCATACTTGTGCAGCATTATAAGGGGCAAGTAGCTGTGCAGAGCATCTTATGGGGCCATACTTGTGCAGCATTATAAGGGGCAAGTAGCTGTGCAGAGCATCTTATGGGATCATACTTGTGCAGCACTATAAGGGGCAAGTAGCTGTGCAGAGCATCTTATGGGATCATTCTTGTGCAGCATTATAAGGGGCAAGTAGCTGTGCAGAGCATCTTATGGGATCATACTTGTGCAGCATTATAAGGGGCAAGTAGCTGTGCAGAGCATCTTATGGGGCCGTACTTGTGCAGCATTATAAGGGGCAAGTAGCTGTGCAGAGCATCTTATGGGGCCATACTTGTGCAGCATTATTAGGGGCAAGTGGCTGTGCAGAGCATCTTATGGGGCCGTACTTGTGCAGCATTATAAGGGGCAAGTAGCTGTGCAGAGCATCTTATGGGATCATACTTGTGCAGCATTATAAGGGGCAAGTAGCTGTGCAGAGCATCTTATGGGATCATACTTGTGCAGCATTATAAGGGGCAAGTAGCTGTGCAGAGCATCTTATGGGGCCATACTTGTGCAGCATTATTAGGGGCAAGTGGCTGTGCAGAGCATCTTATGGGGCCATACTTGTGCAGCATTATATGGGGCAAGTGGCTGTGCAGAGCATCTTATGGGATCATACTTGTGCAGCATTATAAGGGGCAAGTAGCTGTGCAGAGCATCTTATGGGGCCGTACTTGTGCAGCATTATAAGGGGCAAGTAGCTGTGCAGAGCATCTTATGGGGCCATACTTGTGCAGCATTATTAGGGGCAAGTGGCTGTGCAGAGCATCTTATGGGGCCGTACTTGTGCAGCATTATAAGGGGCAAGTAGCTGTGCAGAGCATCTTATGGGGCCATACTTGTGCAGCATTATAAGGGGCAAGTAGCTGTGCAGAGCATCTTATGGGGCCATACTTGTGCAGCACTATATGGGGCAAGTGGCTGTGCAGAGCATCTTATGGGGCCATACTTGTGCAGCATTATAAGGGGCAAGTAGCTGTGCAGAGCATCTTATGGGGCCATACTTGTGCAGCATTATAAGGGGCAAGTAGCTGTGCAGAGCATCTTATGGGGCCATACTTGTGCAGCACTATATGGGGCAAGTGGCTGTGCAGAGCATCTTATGGGGCCATACTTGTGCAGCATTATATGGGGCAAGTAGCTGTGCAGAGCATCTTATGGGGCCATACTTGTGCAGCATTATATGGGGCAAGTGGCTGTGCAGAGCATCTTATGGGGCCATACTTGTGCAGCATTATATGGGGCAAGTGGCTGTGCAGAGCATCTTATGGGGCCATACTTGTGCAGCATTATATGGGGCAAGTAGCTGTGCAGAGCATCTTATGGGGCCGTACTTGTGCAGCATTATATGGAACAAGTAGCTGTGCAGAGCATCTTATGGGGCCATACTTGTGCAGCATTATAAGGGGCAAGTAGCTGTGCAGAGCATCTTATGGGGCCATACTTGTGCAGCATTATATGGGGCAAGTGGCTGTGCAGAGCATCTTATGGGGCCATACTTGTGCAGCACTATATGGGGCAAGTGGCTGTGCAGAGCATCTTATGGGGCCATACTTGTGCAGCACTATATGGGGCAAGTGGCTGTGCAGAGCATCTTATGGGGTCATACTTGTGCAGCATTATTAGGGGCAAGTGGCTGTGCAGAGCATCTTATGGGATCATACTTGTGCAGCATTATAAGGGGCAAGTAGCTGTGCAGAGCATCTTATGGGGCCGTACTTGTGCAGCATTATAAGGGGCAAGTAGCTGTGCAGAGCATCTTATGGGGCCGTACTTGTGCAGCATTATAAGGGGCAAGTAGCTGTGCAGAGCATCTTATGGGGCCATACTTGTGCAGCATTATAAGGGGCAAGTAGCTGTGCAGAGCATCTTATGGGGCCATACTTGTGCAGCATTATAAGGGGCAAGTGACTGTGCAGAGCATCTTATGGGGCCATACTTGTGCAGCATTATAAGGGGCAAGTAGCTGTGCACAGCATCTTATGGGGCCATACTTGTGCAGCATTATAAGGGGCAAGTGACTGTGCAGAGCATCTTATGGGGCCATACTTGTGCAGCATTATATGGGGCAAGTGGCTGTGCAGAGCATCTTATGGGGCCATACTTGTGCAGCATTATATGGGGCAAGTAGCTGTGCAGAGCATCTTATGGGGCCATACTTGTGCAGCATTATAAGGGGCAAGTAGCTGTGCAGAGCGTCTTATGGGGCCATACTTGTGCAGCATTATATGGGGCAAGTTGCTGTGCAGAGCATCTTATGGGATCATACTTGTGCAGCATTATATGGGGCAAGTGGCTGTGCAGAGCATCTTATGGGGCCATACTTGTGCAGCATTATATGGGGCAAGTGGCTGTGCAGAGCATCTTATGGGGCCATACTTGTGCAGCATTATATGGGGCAAGTGGCTGTGCAGAGCATCTTATGGGGCCATACTTGTGCAGCATTATATGGGGCAAGTGGCTGTGCAGAGCATCTTATGGGGCCATACTTGTGCAGCATTATAAGGGGCAAGTAGCTGTGCACAACATCTTATGGGGCCATACTTGTGCAGCATTATAAGGGGCAAGTGGCTGTGCAGAGCATCTTATGGGGCCATACTTGTGCAGCATTATAAGGGGCAAATAGCTGTGCAGAGCATCTTATGGGGCCATACTTGTGCAGCACTATAAGGGGCAAGTAGCTGTGCAGAGCATCTTATGGGATCATACTTGTGCAGCACTATAAGGGGCAAGTGGCTGTGCAGAGCATCTTATGGGGCCATACTTGTGCAGCACTATAAGGGGCAAGTGGCTGTGCAGAGCATCTTATGGGGCCATACTTGTGCAGCACTATAAGGGGCAAGTAGCTGTGCAGAGCATCTTATGGGATCATACTTGTGCAGCACTATAAGGGGCAAGTGGCTGTGCAGAGCATCTTATGGGGCCATACTTGTGCAGCACTATAAGGGGCAAGTAGCTGTGCAGAGCATCTTATGGGATCATACTTGTGCAGCACTATAAGGGGCAAGTAGCTGTGCAGAGCATCTTATGGGGTCATACTTGTGCAGCACTATAAGGGGCAAGTAGCTGTGCAGAGCATCTTATGGGGCCATACTTGTGCAGCACTATATGGGGCAAGTGGCTGTGGAGAGCATCTTATGGGGCCATACTTGTGCAGCACTATAAGGGGCAAGTGGCTGTGGAGAGCATCTTATGGGATCATACTTGTGCAGCATTATAAGGGGCAAGTAGCTGTGCAGAGCATCTTATGGGGCCATACTTGTGCAGCATTATAAGGGGCAAGTAGCTGTGCAGAGCATCTTATGGGGTCATACTTGTGCAGCATTATATGGGGCAAGTAGCTGTGCAGAGCATCTTATGGGATCATACTTGTGCAGCATTATAAGGGGCAAGTAGCTGTGCAGAGCATCTTATGGGGCCATACTTGTGCAGCATTATAAGGGGCAAGTAGCTGTGCAGAGCATCTTATGGGGTCATACTTGTGCAGCATTATATGGGGCAAGTAGCTGTGCAGAGCATCTTATGGGGTCATACTTGTGCAGCATTATAAGGGGCAAGTAGCTGTGCAGAGCATCTTATGGGGCCATACTTGTGCAGCATTATAAGGGGCAAGTGGCTGTGCAGAGCATCTTATGGGGCCATACTTGTGCAGCATTATAAGGGGCAAGTAGCTGTGCAGAACATCTTATGGGGCCATACTTGTGCAGCACTATAAGGGGCAAGTAGCTGTGCAGAGCATCTTATGGGGTCATACTTGTGCAGCATTATAAGGGGCAAGTAGCTGTGCAGAGCATCTTATGGGGCCATACTTGTGCAGCATTATAAGGGGCAAGTGGCTGTGCAGAGCATCTTATGGGGTCATACTTGTGCAGCATTATAAGGGGCAAGTAGCTGTGCAGAGCATCTTATGGGGCCATACTTGTGCAGCATTATATGGGGCAAGTAGCTGTGCAGAGCATCTTATGGGGCCATACTTGTGCAGCATTATAAGGGGCAAGTAGCTGTGCAGAGCATCTTATGGGATCATACTTGTGCAGCGTTATATGGGGCAAGTAGCTGTGCAGAGCATCTTATGGGGCCATACTTGTGCAGCATTATATGGGGCAAGTGGCTGTGCAGAGCATCTTATGGGATCATACTTGTGCAGCGTTTTATGGGGCAAGTAGCTGTGCAGAGCATCTTATGGGGCCATACTTGTGCAGCATTATATGGGGCAAGTGACTGTGCAGAGCATCTTATGGGGCCATACTTGTGCAGCATTATATGAGGCAAGTGGCTGTGCAGAGCATCTTATGGGGCCATACTTGTGCAGCGTTTTATGGGGCAAGTAGCTGTGCAGAGCATCTTATGGGGCCATACTTGTGCAGCATTATATGGGGCAAGTGGCTGTGCAGAGCATCTTATGGGGTCATACTTGTGCAGCATTATATGGGGCAAGTGGCTGTGCAGAGCATCTTATGGGGTCATACTTGTGCAGCATTATAAGGGGCAAGTAGCTGTGCAGAGCATCTTATGGGGCCATACTTGTGCAGCATTATAAGGGGCAAGTAGCTGTGTAGAGCATCTTATGGGGTCATACTTGTGCAGCATTATAAGGGGCAAGTAGCTGTGCAGAACATCTTATGGGGCCATACTTGTGCAGCACTATAAGGGGCAAGTAGCTGTGCAGAGCATCTTATGGGGCCATACTTGTGCAGCATTATAAGGGGCAAGTAGCTGTGCAGAGCATCTTATGGGGCCATACTTGTGCAGCATTATATGGGGCAAGTAGCTGTGCAGAGCATCTTATGGGGCCATACTTGTGCAGCATTATAAGGGGCAAGTAGCTGTGCAGAGCATCTTATGGGATCATACTTGTGCAGCGTTATATGGGGCAAGTAGCTGTGCAGAGCATCTTATGGGGCCATACTTGTGCAGCATTATATGGGGCAAGTGACTGTGCAGAGCATCTTATGGGATCATACTTGTGCAGCGTTATATGGGGCAAGTAGCTGTGCAGAGCATCTTATGGGGTCATACTTGTGCAGCATTATATGGGGCAAGTGGCTGTGCAGAGCATCTTATGGGATCATACTTGTGCAGCGTTTTATGGGGCAAGTAGCTGTGCAGAGCATCTTATGGGGCCATACTTGTGCAGCATTATATGGGGCAAGTGACTGTGCAGAGCATCTTATGGGGCCATACTTGTGCAGCATTATATGGGGCAAGTAGCTGTGCAGAGCATCTTATGGGGCCATACTTGTGCAGCATTATATGAGGCAAGTGGCTGTGCAGAGCATCTTATGGGGCCATACTTGTGCAGCGTTTTATGGGGCAAGTAGCTGTGCAGAGCATCTTATGGGGCCATACTTGTGCAGCATTATATGGGGCAAGTGACTGTGCAGAGCATCTTATGGGGCCATACTTGTGCAGCATTATATGGGGCAAGTGACTGTGCAGAGCATCTTATGGGGCCATACTTGTGCAGCATTATATGGGGCAAGTGGCTGTGCAGAGCATCTTATGGGGTCATACTTGTGCAGCATTATATGGGGCAAGTGGCTGTGCAGAGCATCTTATGGGGTCATACTTGTGCAGCATTATAAGGGGCAAGTAGCTGTGCAGAGCATCTTATGGGGCCATACTTGTGCAGCATTATAAGGGGCAAGTAGCTGTGCAGAGCATCTTATGGGGCCATACTTGTGCAGCATTATAAGGGGCAAGTAGCTGTGCAGAGCATCTTATGGGGTCATACTTGTGCAGCACTATAAGGGGCAAGTAGCTGTGCAGAGCATCTTATGGGGCCATACTTGTGCAGCATTATAAGGGGCAAGTAGCTGTGCAGAGCATCTTATGGGATCATACTTGTGCAGCATTATATGGGGCAAGTGGCTGTGCAGAGCATCTTATGGGGCCATACTTGTGCAGCATTATATGGGGCAAGTGGCTGTGCAGAGCATCTTATGGGGCCATACTTGTGCAGCATTATAAGGGGCAAGTAGCTGTGCAGAGCATCTTATGGGGCCATACTTGTGCAGCATTATAAGGGGCAAGTGGCTGTGCAGAACATCTTATGGGGCCATACTTGTGCAGCATTATATGGGGCAAGTTGCTGTGCAGAGCATCTTATGGGATCATACTTGTGCAGCATTATATGGGGCAAGTGGCTGTGCAGAGCATCTTATGGGGCCATACTTGTGCAGCATTATAAGGGGCAAGTAGCTGTGCAGAACATCTTATGGGGCCATACTTGTGCAGCACTATAAGGGGCAAGTAGCTGTGCAGAGCATCTTATGGGGCCATACTTGTGCAGCATTATATGGGGCAAGTAGCTGTGCAGAGCATCTTATGGGGCCATACTTGTGCAGCATTATAAGGGGCAAGTAGCTGTGCAGAGCATCTTATGGGATCATACTTGCGCAGCGTTATATGGGGCAAGTAGCTGTGCAGAGCATCTTATGGGGCCATACTTGTGCAGCATTATATGGGGCAAGTGACTGTGCAGAGCATCTTATGGGATCATACTTGTGCAGCGTTATATGGGGCAAGTAGCTGTGCAGAGCATCTTATGGGGCCATACTTGTGCAGCATTATAAGGGGCAAGTAGCTGTGCAGAGCATCTTATGGGATCATACTTGTGCAGCGTTATATGGGGCAAGTAGCTGTGCAGAGCATCTTATGGGGCCATACTTGTGCAGCATTATATGGGGCAAGTGACTGTGCAGAGCATCTTATGGGATCATACTTGTGCAGCGTTATATGGGGCAAGTGACTGTGCAGAGCATCTTATGGGATCATACTTGTGCAGCGTTATATGGGGCAAGTGGCTGTGCAGAGCATCTTATGGGGCCATACTTGTGCAGCATTATATGGGGCAAGTGACTGTGCAGAGCATCTTATGGGATCATACTTGTGCAGCATTATATGGGGCAAGTGACTGTGCAGAGCATCTTATGGGATCATACTTGTGCAGCGTTATATGGGGCAAGTGACTGTGCAGAGCATCTTATGGGATCATACTTGTGCAGCGTTATATGGGGCAAGTGGCTGTGCAGAGCATCTTATGGGGCCATACTTGTGCAGCATTATAAGGGGCAAGTAGCTGTGCAGAGCATCTTATGGGGCCATACTTGTGCAGCGTTATATGGGGCAAGTGGCTGTGCAGAGCATCTTATGGGGCCATACTTGTGCAGCATTATAAGGGGCAAGTAGCTGTGCAGAGCATCTTATGGGATCATACTTGTGCAGCGTTATATGGGGCAAGTAGCTGTGCAGAGCATCTTATGGGGCCATACTTGTGCAGCATTATATGGGGCAAGTGGCTGTGCAGAGCATCTTATGGGGCCATACTTGTGCAGCATTATAAGGGGCAAGTAGCTGTGCAGAGCATCTTATGGGGCCATACTTGTGCAGCATTATATGGGGCAAGTGGCTGTGCAGAGCATCTTATGGGGCCATACTTGTGCAGCATTATATGGGGCAAGTGACTGTGCAGAGCATCTTATGGGGCCATACTTGTGCAGCATTATATGGGGCAAGTGGCTGTGCAGAGCATCTTATGGGGTCATACTTGTGCAGCGTTATATGGGGCAAGTGGCTGTGCAGAGCATCTTATGGGGCCATACTTGTGCAGCATTATAAGGGGCAAGTAGCTGTGCAGAGCATCTTATGGGGCCATACTTGTGCAGCATTATATGGGGCAAGTGGCTGTGCAGAGCATCTTATGGGGTCATACTTGTGCAGCATTATAAGTGGCAAGTGACTGTGCAGAGCATCTTATGGGGCCATACTTGTGCAGCGTTATATGGGGCAAGTAGCTGTGCAGAGCATCTTATGGGGTCATACTTGTGCAGCATTATAAGGGGCAAGTGACTGTGCAGAGCATCTTATGGGATCATACTTGTGCAGCGTTATATGGGGCAAGTAGCTGTGCAGAGCATCTTATGGGGTCATACTTGTGCAGCATTATAAGTGGCAAGTGACTGTGCAGAGCATCTTATGGGATCATACTTGTGCAGCGTTATATGGGGCAAGTAGCTGTGCAGAGCATCTTATGGGATCATACTTGTGCAGCATTATAATGGGCAAGTAGCTGTGCAGAGCATCTTATGGGGCCATACTTGTGCAGCGTTATATGGGGCAAGTAGCTGTGCAGAGCATCTTATGGGATCATACTTGTGCAGCGTTATATGGGGCAAGTAGCTGTGCAGAGCATCTTATGGGGCCATAGTTGTGCAGCATTATAAGGGGCAAGTAGCTGTGCAGAGCATCTTATGGGGCCATACTTGTGCAGCATTATAAGGGGCAAGTAGCTGTGCAGAGCATCTTATGGGGCCATACTTGTGCAGCATTATAAGGGGCAAGTAGCTGTGCAGAGCATCTTATGGGGCCATACTTGTGCAGCATTATAAGGGGCAAGTGGCTGTGCAGAGCATCTTATGGGGCCATAGTTGTGCAGCATTATAAGGGGCAAGTAGCTGTGCAGAGCATCTTATGGGGCCATACTTGTGCAGCATTATATGGGGCAAGTGGCTGTGCAGAGCATCTTATGGGGCCATACTTGTGCAGCATTATAAGGGGCAAGTAGCTGTGCAGAGCATCTTATGGGGCCATAGTTGTGCAGCATTATAAGGGGCAAGTAGCTGTGCAGAGCATCTTATGGGGCCATACTTGTGCAGCATTATATGGGGCAAGTGGCTGTGCAGAGCATCTTATGGGGCCATACTTGTGCAGCATTATAAGGGGCAAGTAGCTGTGCAGAGCATCTTATGGGGCCATACTTGTGCAGGATTATAAGGGGCAAGTAGCTGTGCAGAGCATCTTATGGGGCCATACTTGTGCAGCATTATAAGGGGCAAGTGGCTGTGCAGAGCATCTTATGGGGCCGTACTTGTGCAGCATTATAAGGGGCAAGTGGCTGTGCAGAGCATCTTATGGGGCCATACTTGTGCAGCATTATAAGGGGCAAGTAGCTGTGCAGAGCATATTATGGGGCCATACTTGTGCAGCATTATAAGGGGCAAGTAGCTGTGCAGAGCATCTTATGGGGCCGTACTTGTGCAGCATTATAAGGGGCAAGTGGCTGTGCAGAGCATCTTATGGGGCCATACTTGTGCAGCATTATAAGGGGCAAGTAGCTGTGCAGAGCATATTATGGGGTCATACTTGTGCAGCATTATATGGGGCAAGTAGCTGTGCAGAGCATCTTATGGGGCCATAGTTGTGCAGCATTATAAGGGGCAAGTAGCTGTGCAGAGCATCTTATGGGGCCATACTTGTGCAGCATTATATGGGGCAAGTGGCTGTGCAGAGCATCTTATGGGGCCATACTTGTGCAGCATTATAAGGGGCAAGTAGCTGTGCAGAGCATATTATGGGGCCATACTTGTGCAGCATTATAAGGGGCAAGTGGCTGTGCAGAGCATCTTATGGGGCCGTACTTGTGCAGCATTATAAGGGGCAAGTAGCTGTGCAGAGCATCTTATGGGGCCATACTTGTGCAGCATTATATGGGGCAAGTGGCTGTGCAGAGCATCTTATGGGGCCATACTTGTGCAGCATTATATGGGGCAAGTAGCTGTGCAGAGCATCTTATGGGGCCATACTTGTGCAGCATTATATGGGGTAAGTAGCTGTGCAGAGCATCTTATGGGGCCATACTTGTGCAGCATTATAAGGGGCAAGAGAAACCACCGGAGACTAGACGGAGGTGGACATGACTTGGGGATGGGTGGACTGAGAACTCCTGCAGCCTTTGTTTGTATCGCAGTGTAGATTTTAAACAAGAGTGATGTTGCTTTAAGAGGAAGGAGTTTAGATGTTTGTGCCTGGTGTATTACTGTGAGGAGGGTGGGGCTTATATAGGGGAGGCAACTCTGGCTCTCCCTCTTTCTCTCACACGATGGACAGGAGGAAACATGTCTGCAGTCTCAGGGAGTATAATACTGGGGTTATCACCTCACATTATAGCTCATAGGAGCACATTCACTTCACACATCATATATTAGTGTAGTATCAGCTCCTACATCATATATGGGATCAATTTTTCCTCAGAAATTCATGTAGCCGCCATGTTCCCTCATGTGTACCTCCCTGCAGACATGGCTGATATACTACTCCACATTCATCATGTATTAGTGTAGTCTCAGCTCTTACATCTTATTTGGGAGTAATATTACCTCAGAGATTCATGTAGTTGCCATGTTCCTTCATGGGTCTGTTACAAGTTGCCTCACACACTGCAGAGACAGCTCCTGTGTGACCTGCTTACAGACATGGCTGTTGTGTCTTATTTCTGCTGTATTGTGCAGAGTCTTCATGAGTTTTGTGTATCTGTGTGATGGGTCAGAGCATTGGCACATACAGTGTCTGCTATTGGGAGCGTGGAGCTGGGCAGTTACAGGGACTAGTCACTGGTGAGAGGGAGCAGTAAAGGGATGGTATATATATATACCTTATATATATATGAGGGTAAGAGGCTGCACTTCTTGTCTGTGCATTGCATGCTGCTGTCTGCTGATTCCCCTCTTCCCATTTATGGAGTCTGGTGACCTGCATGTGACCTCATCTCTGCTGCAGTACAGTCTGATGATGCTGGGTGATAACCAGGTTACTCTCACTATCTATATGTGATATATGGGAAAAGGCTCCATCTCTGCGCAGCATGCTTATCATGTATACAGACTTTGAGTACATGTTAGATCACGGGTCTCCAGGTTATTTTCCTTGCTGCACATATAATCTGTACATGACTTCCAAATCCGTGCTTTATTTCTGGAGATAAGGCAGCCTTTAGTCCTATTATGTTGCATGCTGTCCTGCCTGATATATCCACCCCTTTTTCTGTATATACTTATGGCTGCAGGCAGCTTATCACAAGCCTGAAGCCTGAGTGGATTACCTGGAGCCTTACTATATATATTTTATCAGGTGTCAATAATTATTCGGGGAGTAATTCAGCACATGGTGGGGTGGTGAGTGGGCACTAATAACTCAGCACATGGCGGGGGCAGTGAGTGGGCACTAATAACTCTGCACATGGCGGTATGGTGAGTGGGCACTAATAACTCAGCACATGGCGGGCAGTGAGTGGGCACTAATAACTCAGCACATGGCGGGCAGTGAGTGGGCACTCCTAGTGTGATGCTGCACCTTGCTCTGGAGAACACATCATGGGCCCAGTTTTCAGCCCTGTCTCTCGTCTATTGTATGTAGGTAGTGTGACTGACTGGGGACACAGACCTTGCCATTTTCTGCACATACACTTATGGCTGCAGGCAGCTTATACTAGATCTACATATTATATTTTCTTATGATGTATGTGCAGCTGGTGGTTAGAGAGCCTGTCTGTAACTGCTGTAGAGGAGCAGGCGGCTTCTTTATTGTTACAGCATATAACAGCATTGCCCATCATCGAATGTATCTGACCTTATGATGGGACATTTTCCAGGATCAACCTGTAATATACCTTGGTTGTAAACTTACATGGTGTTTTCATCTTCACTTATCCCACATCTTGTGCAGTTAGGGGGGGGGGGGGAGGGGTCCTTGAAGTTGGTTATAAATTGGTCTGGGGGATCCATTGGGATATGGATTCCTCTTTTTGGAATGTAATTTGGTTCTTGATCTGGTGAATGGTAGAGGGGATTTTCAGCAAGGGTTTGTTGAATCCTCAGGAAGTTCAAGTGAACATTGGAACCCTGTGGTTATGGTGCTCCCGAGCTAGTGGGGTAACGGCTGGGAGTAATTGTTGGTACATTTTATGTTCACTTTTTGTTTGGTAATCACCAGATCTTATGAGCTTCAAGCACTCCTCCCAGCATGTTAATGTTCTTTATGCTTTGATGTTTTATTGTATGCTGTTTTTAATTCTTATATTGTCCCCTTCATATATTTGCAGGAATGGTGTATATCCACTGAGTGCTAAATTTTATATTACCTAAGATGGTGGATAGCACAGACTAAGTGGATTACCTGGAGCCGGGCAGTTGGGGGGTTCCTTGAAGTTCGTTACAAATTGGTCTGGGGGATCTATTGGGATATGGATTCTTCCTTTTGGTATTAAATATGGTTCTGATCTGGTGAAATGTGGAGGGGAGTTTCGGCAAAGGTTTGTCGGATCCTCAGGAAGTTCAAGTGAACATTGGAACCCTGTGGTTATGGTGCTCCCGAGCCAGTGGGGTAACGGCTGGGAGTAATTGTTGGTACATTTTATGTTCACTTTATGCTTGGTAATCTCCAGATCTTATGAGCTTCAAGGACTCCTCCCAGCTAGCTAAGGTTATTTATGCTTTGTTGGGTTATTGTATGTTTGTATTAATAAAGGTGTGTATTAAAAAAAAAAAAAAAAAAGCACTTATTTGTTTCTTTTTTAGTGGGTCCTTGAAGCTAATTATAATTTGGTCAGTAGGGGTAACCATCTCAGGTATGGACCCTCTGTTTAGGGGGGGGTGTTCATCATAGTATCACCCCTTGTGTGGAGGAGTAAACATCTCGGGTGTGGCCCCTGGATGGAGGGGTGTACATCATGGTATGACCCCGTGGAATGGAGATGTAACCATCTTTGGTATGGCCCCCTGGTGTGGAGGAGTGACCATCACGGTATGGCCCCCTGGTCTCCAGAAGCATTTATATCTTACAAGACCTTGTTAGGGTAAAGTCCCTGTGGTCATGGCAATCATATTCTACATGCATACAAATTGGGTTATATGCCTGGGGTGTTGGACGAGGTCCTAAATAGTACCTGGACAGGTCATATGCCTGGGGTGTTGGACTATGTTCTGAATAGCACCTGGACAGGTTATATGCCTGGGGTATTGGACTGACGTCCTGAATAGCACCTGGACAGGTCATATGCCTGGGATGTTGGACTGATGTCCTGAATAGCACCTGGACAGGTTATATGCCTGGGGTGTTGGACTGACGTCCTGAATAGCACCTGGACAGGTCATATGCCTGGTGTGTTGGACGAGGTCCTGAATAGTACCTGTGACTTGAGAATGCTGAGGCACTGATTTTGACTGTTTATATTGACCAACTCCTATTTCTTTCAAGGTTGTTGTCTGGAGAATGCAGTAATCTGGAGCATCAAACTGAAGAGCAATGTACCTAATATGGATGCCCTGGAGTCAGTGGGAGTGACTAAGAGAAAAGTAATAAAATGCATCCCGATGCCCTTTAGCCAGTGGGAGCGGCTAGGGGTGAAGACATCAAGTGCATTGACACGAAGGGCAATGTGCCTATTCCCAATGCCTTTGTCCCAGTTGGAGAAGGTTAATGGTATATGTTATCAAGTGCCTGTAAAGCAATTAACAATGGCGTGGCAAGGTTATTAATAATGTCTTTGTAGACTTTTCTGCAATAGGCTTATTTCATTTACCATGTCCAAATATTGCAGAAATTATTTAAATTATTTAATGATCGGTTATAATGTCGATTTTATATTGTGTATGGCTTTTAATTACTCCTTGTTTATAGTATCTTTCTCTTTATATACACTCATCACTTTTTGGGTAGTAATAGTAAGTGGGTTTAAGAATTGGTTACTGCACAGCCCAGCTACTGTATGTAATGGTGGTTTCTTGAACTGAAATCTGTGAATTAGTGAGTTATTAGAGCTGGCTACAATACATGCAGTATAATAGTTTTTGAGGCATCACAGATGTCATTATACAGGTAGTCAGACTGTGGCTACCCCTTTGTTATGGTTTAGTTTCTGCATTCCCTATTATAGGATCCACATTGCAGGGTGTTTAGCGGCTGTTATTTTGCTGTAGTTACCATATTATCGATCATAATTTGGTAGTGTTGCATTGTTAAAATTAATCTGTTGCAGTCCTGGAATTTTGTTCCTTATATGCACAGTCTTTCCATAGCATGCAGATCTGGTTGATGACTTTATTAGGCATGGGTGATGGGGGTCGAGTCCATTCAAGGTGTCAAATGGCCTCGCTGGTGGCGGTTTAGGAGTCAGGTGGAAGTTGCAGACAAGTTAAGGTGGACTCATTTTAACTAATAGAGGATGTAAAACCTCATGGTGGTGAGCAGGCTCGGCTTTGGTGGCCAGCCTCAAGGACGTTGTAATGGTAACATCAATCAGGGGCGGGCACAGTGGTTAAGCACCGGGTGAGGATAATAGGGTCATTGGTGCCCTGAAAGTTTACTGGCTCTGCTTGAATGGCAAGCCAGTGCGTGCCGCCCCTTTATGGCTGTCTGTCCTGGTGCTGTATGTCAGACAGCTGGGGATATCGCAGTACTTGTGAATCCCAATGTACTAGCACTCCACCTGACTCCTACTGTGATTATTTAATCCTGTGATTTGAATAAAAGCTGTGGCCATTTTGACAACCAAAATAATGTGTTTTGTGTATTTATTTTAGTACCTAGGTTTACAGTAGTTATGGTGGTTTTAAGAAGGAGTGGGGTCCATCCCATATCCAAAAGTCAAGAAACCACCGGAGACTAGACGGAGGTGGACATGACTTGGGGATGGGTGGACTGAGAACTCCTGCAGCCTTTGTTTGTATCGCAGTGTAGATTTTAAACAAGAGTGATGTTGCTTTAAGAGGAAGGAGTTTAGATGTTTGTGCCTGGTGTATTACTGTGAGGAGGGTGGGGCTTATATAGGGGAGGCAACTCTGGCTCTCCCTCTTTCTCTCACACGATGGACAGGAGGAAACATTACCCGCCCTCCCGCCCTGTTTATAATCTCTGTCCTTACACTTTTTAATTATTGCTTGTATAATGATAAATGCTTTATTGTATTTTTGAATTTGTCATTGTATATCTTGTACCAGGTTCAATTGTATATTGGCTATAAAGAGTTATTGTTTGTGGCAACCTTCTAAGCCCAAGGGAAGGGCAATCCTTCAGCCATGGTTCCCTGGAGGTTTCCTCCACAGGGGGTTTTTCCTCTCCTGAGCGCTGTAGGATGACTCTTTGTGAGTCGGGGGTTTGCCAAGTTTAGTCCCATTATTGCTTTTGCAGGGACTCCTAATTTTTAAGTTTGCAAAAATGATTTAATTATAAAAAAAAAAAAAAAAAAAGTGTCAAATGAGACTTGGAATTTATAACCCGTCACGGCTTTGCGGTTTAGGAGTCAGGTGGAAGTTGCAGACAAGTTAAGGTGGACTCATTTTAACTAATAGAGGATGTAAAACCTCATGGTGGTGAGCAGGCTCGGCTTTGGTGGCCAGCCTCAAGGACGTTGTAATGGTAACATCAATCAGGGGCGGGCACAGTGGTTAAGCACAGGGTGAGGATAATAGGGTCATTGGTGCCCTGAAAGTTTACTGGCTCTGCTTGAATGGCAAGCCAGTGCGTGCCGCCCCTTTATGGCTGTCTGTCCTGGTGCTGTATGTCAGACAGCTGGGGATATCGCAGTACTTGTGAATCCCAATGTACTAGCACTCCACCTGACTCCTACTGTGATTATTTAATCCTGTGATTTGAATAAAAGCTGTGGCCATTTTGACAACCAAAATAATGTGTTTTGTGTATTTATTTTAGTACCTAGGTTTACAGTAGTTATGGTGGTTTTAAGAAGGAGTGGGGTCCATCCCATATCCAAAAGTCATGGCTGTGCAGAGCATCTTATGGGGCCATACTTGTGCAGCATTATATGGGGCAAGTAGCTGTGCAGAGCATCTTATGGGATCATACTTGTGCAGCATTATATGGGGCAAGTAGCTGTGCAGAGCATCTTATGGGGCCATACTTGTGCAGCATTATATGGGGCAAGTAGCTGTGCAGAGCATCTTATGGGGCCATACTTGTGCAGCATTATAAGGGGCAAGTGGCTGTGCAGAGCATCTTATGGGGCCATACTTGTGCAGCATTATAAGAGGCAAGTAGCTGTGCAGAGCATCTTATGGGATCATACTTGTGCAGCATTATATGGGGCAAGTAGCTGTGCAGAGCATCTTATAGGGCCATACTTGTGCAGCATTATAAGGGGCAAGTAGCTGTGCAGAGCATCTTATGGGGTCATACTTGTGCAGCATTATATGGGGCAAGTGGCTGTGCAGAGCATCTTATGGGGCCATACTTGTGCAGCATTATATGGGGCAAGTAGCTGTGCAGAGCATCTTATGGGATCATACTTGTGCAGCATTATATGGGGCAAGTGGCTGTGCAGAGCATCTTATGGGATCATACTTGTGCAGCATTATATGGGGCAAGTAGCTGTGCAGAGCATCTTATGGGGCCATACTTGTGCAGCATTATATGGGGCAAGTAGCTGTGCAGAGCATCTTATGGGGCCATACTTGTGCAGCATTATATGGGGCAAGTGGCTGTGCAGAGCATCTTATGGGATCATACTTGTGCAGCATTATATGGGGCAAGTAGCTGTGCAGAGCATCTTATGGGGCCATACTTGTGCAGCATTATATGGGGTAAGTAGCTGTGCAGAGCATCTTATGGGGCCATACTTGTGCAGCATTATAAGGGGCAAGTAGCTGTGCAGAGCATCTTATGGGGCCATACTTGTGCAGCATTATAAGGGGCAAGTGGCTGTGCAGAGCATCTTATGGGGCCATACTTGTGCAGCATTATAAGGGGCAAGTGGCTGTGCAGAGCATCTTATGGGGCCATACTTGTGCAGCATTATATGGGGCAAGTAGCTGTGCAGAGCATCTTATGGGGCCATACTTGTGCAGCATTATAAGGGGCAAGTAGCTGTGCAGAGCATCTTATGGGGCCATACTTGTGCAGCATTATAAGGGGCAAGTGGCTGTGCAGAGCATCTTATGGGGCCATACTTGTGCAGCATTATATGGGGCAAGTGGCTGTGCAGAGCATCTTATGGGGCCATACTTGTGCAGCATTATATGGGGTAAGTAGCTGTGCAGAGCATCTTATGGGGCCATACTTGTGCAGCATTATAAGGGGCAAGTAGCTGTGCAGAGCATCTTATGGGGCCATACTTGTGCAGCATTATAAGGGGCAAGTGGCTGTGCAGAGCATCTTATGGGGCCATACTTGTGCAGCATTATAAGGGGCAAGTGGCTGTGCAGAGCATCTTATGGGGCCATACTTGTGCAGCATTATATGGGGCAAGTAGCTGTGCAGAGCATCTTATGGGGCCATACTTGTGCAGCATTATAAGGGGCAAGTAGCTGTGCAGAACATCTTATGGGGCCATACTTGTGCAGCATTATATGGGGCAAGTAGCTGTGCAGAGCATCTTATGGGGTCATACTTGTGCAGGATTATAAGGGGCAAGTAGCTGTGCAGAACATCTTATGGGGCCATACTTGTGCAGCATTATAAGGGGCAAGTGGCTGTGCAGAGCATCTTATGGGGTCATACTTGTGCAGCATTATAAGGGGCAAGTAGCTGTGCAGAGCATCTTATGGGGCCATACTTGTGCAGCATTATATGGGGTAAGTAGCTGTGCAGAGCATCTTATGGGGCCATACTTGTGCAGCATTATAAGGGGCAAGTAGCTGTGCAGAGCATCTTATGGGATCATACTTGTGCAGCATTATATGGGGCAAGTAGCTGTGCAGAGCATCTTATGGGGCCATACTTGTGCAGCATTATATGGGGCAAGTAGCTGTGCAGAGCATCTTATGGGGCCATACTTGTGCAGCATTATAAGGGGCAAGTGGCTGTGCAGAGCATCTTATGGGGTCATACTTGTGCAGCACTATATGGGAAAAGTGGCTGTGCAGAGCATCTTATGGGGCCATACTTGTGCAGCATTATAAGAGGCAAGTAGCTGTGCAGAGCATCTTATGGGGCCATACTTGTGCAGCATTATAAGGGGCAAGTAGCTGTGCAGAGCATCTTATGGGGCCATACTTGTGCAGCACTATATGGGAAAAGTGGCTGTGCAGAGCATCTTATGGGGCCATACTTGTGCAGCATTATAAGAGGCAAGTAGCTGTGCAGAGCATCTTATGGGATCATACTTGTGCAGCATTATATGGGGCAAGTAGCTGTGCAGAGCATCTTATAGGGCCATACTTGTGCAGCATTATAAGGGGCAAGTAGCTGTGCAGAGCATCTTATGGGGTCATACTTGTGCAGCATTATATGGGGCAAGTGGCTGTGCAGAGCATCTTATGGGGCCATACTTGTGCAGCATTATATGGGGCAAGTAGCTGTGCAGAGCATCTTATGGGGCCATACTTGTGCAGCATTATAAGGGGCAAGTAGCTGTGCAGAGCATCTTATGGGGCCATACTTGTGCAGCACTATATGGGAAAAGTGGCTGTGCAGAGCATCTTATGGGGCCATACTTGTGCAGCATTATAAGAGGCAAGTAGCTGTGCAGAGCATCTTATGGGATCATACTTGTGCAGCATTATATGGGGCAAGTAGCTGTGCAGAGCATCTTATAGGGCCATACTTGTGCAGCATTATAAGGGGCAAGTAGCTGTGCAGAGCATCTTATGGGGTCATACTTGTGCAGCATTATATGGGGCAAGTGGCTGTGCAGAGCATCTTATGGGGCCATACTTGTGCAGCATTATATGGGGCAAGTAGCTGTGCAGAGCATCTTATGGGATCATACTTGTGCAGCATTATATGGGGCAAGTGGCTGTGCAGAGCATCTTATGGGGCCATACTTGTGCAGCATTATATGGGGCAAGTAGCTGTGCAGAGCATCTTATGGGATCATACTTGTGCAGCATTATATGGGGCAAGTAGCTGTGCAGAGCATCTTATGGGGCCATACTTGTGCAGCATTATATGGGGTAAGTAGCTGTGCAGAGCATCTTATGGGGCCATACTTGTGCAGCATTATAAGGGGCAAGTAGCTGTGCAGAGCATCTTATGGGGCCATACTTGTGCAGCATTATAAGGGGCAAGTGGCTGTGCAGAGCATCTTATGGGGCCATACTTGTGCAGCATTATAAGGGGCAAGTGGCTGTGCAGAGCATCTTATGGGGCCATACTTGTGCAGCATTATATGGGGCAAGTAGCTGTGCAGAGCATCTTATGGGGCCATACTTGTGCAGCATTATAAGGGGCAAGTAGCTGTGCAGAGCATCTTATGGGGCCATACTTGTGCAGCATTATATGGGGCAAGTAGCTGTGCAGAGCATCTTATGGGGCCATACTTGTGCAGCATTATAAGGGGCAAGTAGCTGTGCAGAGCATCTTATGGGGCCATACTTGTGCAGCATTATAAGGGGCAAGTAGCTGTGCAGAGCATCTTATGGGGCCATACTTGTGCAGCATTATAAGGGGCAAGTAGCTGTGCAGAGCATCTTATGGGGTCATACTTGTGCAGCATTATAAGGGGCAAGTAGCTGTGCAGAGCATCTTATGGGGTCATACTTGTGCAGCATTATAAGGGGCAAGTAGCTGTGCAGAGCATCTTATGGGGCCATACTTGTGCAGCATTATATGGGGCAAGTAGCTGTGCAGAGCATCTTATGGGGTCATACTTGTGCAGCATTATAAGGGGCAAGTAGCTGTGCAGAGCATCTTATGGGGCCATACTTGTGCAGCATTATAAGGGGCAAGTAGCTGTGCAGAGCATCTTATGGGGTCATACTTGTGCAGCATTATATGGGGCAAGTAGCTGTGCAGAGCATCTTATGGGGCCATACTTGTGCAGCATTATAAGGGGCAAGTAGCTGTGCAGAGCATCTTATGGGGCCATACTTGTGCAGCATTATAAGGGGCAAGTAGCTGTGCAGAGCATCTTATGGGGTCATACTTGTGCAGCATTATATGGGGCAAGTAGCTGTGCAGAGCATCTTATGGGGCCATACTTGTGCAGCATTATATGGGGCAAGTAGCTGTGCAGAGCATCTTATGGGGTCATACTTGTGCAGCATTATAAGGGGCAAGTAGCTGTGCAGAGCATCTTATGGGGCCATACTTGTGCAGCATTATAAGGGGCAAGTAGCTGTGCAGAGCATCTTATGGGGCCATACTTGTGCAGCATTATATGGGGCAAGTGACTGTGCAGAGCATCTTATGGGGCCATACTTGTGCAGCATTTTAAGGGGCAAGTAGCTGTGCAGAGCATCTTATGGGGCCATACTTGTGCAGCATTATATGGGGCAAGTGGCTGTGCAGAGCATCTTATGGGGCCATACTTGTGCAGCATTATATGGGGCAAGTAGCTGTGCAGAGCATCTTATGGGGCCATACTTGTGCAGCATTATAAGGGGCAAGTAGCTGTGCAGAGCATCTTATGGGGCCATACTTGTGCAGCATTATATGGGGCAAGTTGCTGTGCAGAGCATCTTATGGGGCCATACTTGTGCAGCATTATATGGGGCAAGTTGCTGTGCAGAGCATCTTATGGGATCATACTTGTGCAGCATTATATGGGGCAAGTGGCTGTGCAGAGCATCTTATGGGGCCATACTTGTGCAGCATTATAAGGGGCAAGTGACTGTGCAGAGCATCTTATGGGGCCATACTTGTGCAGCATTATAAGGGGCAAGTAGCTGTGCACAGCATCTTATGGGGCCATACTTGTGCAGCATTATAAGGGGCAAGTGACTGTGCAGAGCATCTTATGGGGCCATACTTGTGCAGCATTTTAAGGGGCAAGTAGCTGTGCAGAGCATCTTATGGGGCCATACTTGTGCAGCATTATATGGGGCAAGTGGCTGTGCAGAGCATCTTATGGGGCCATACTTGTGCAGCATTATATGGGGCAAGTAGCTGTGCAGAGCATCTTATGGGGCCATACTTGTGCAGCATTATAAGGGGCAAGTAGCTGTGCAGAGCATCTTATGGGGCCATACTTGTGCAGCATTATATGGGGCAAGTTGCTGTGCAGAGCATCTTATGGGATCATACTTGTGCAGCATTATATGGGGCAAGTGGCTGTGCAGAGCATCTTATGGGGCCATACTTGTGCAGCATTATAAGGGGCAAGTAGCTGTGCACAGCATCTTATGGGGCCATACTTGTGCAGCATTATAAGGGGCAAGTGACTGTGCAGAGCATCTTATGGGGCCATACTTGTGCAGCATTTTAAGGGGCAAGTAGCTGTGCAGAGCATCTTATGGGGCCATACTTGTGCAGCATTATATGGGGCAAGTGGCTGTGCAGAGCATCTTATGGGGCCATACTTGTGCAGCATTATATGGGGCAAGTAGCTGTGCAGAGCATCTTATGGGGCCATACTTGTGCAGCATTATAAGGGGCAAGTAGCTGTGCAGAGCATCTTATGGGGCCATACTTGTGCAGCATTATATGGGGCAAGTTGCTGTGCAGAGCATCTTATGGGGCCATACTTGTGCAGCATTATAAGGGGCAAGTAGCTGTGCAGAGCATCTTATGGGGTCATACTTGTGCAGCACTATAAGGGGCAAGTGGCTGTGCAGAGCATCTTATGGGGCCATACTTGTGCAGCACTATAAGGGGCAAGTAGCTGTGCAGAGCATCTTATGGGGCCATACTTGTGCAGCACTATAAGGGGCAAGTAGCTGTGCAGAGCATCTTATGGGATCATACTTGTGCAGCACTATAAGGGGCAAGTAGCTGTGCAGAGCATCTTATGGGATCATACTTGTGCAGCACTATAAGGGGCAAGTAGCTGTGCAGAGCATCTTATGGGGTCATAATTGTGCAGCACTATATGGGGCAAGTGGCTGTGGAGAGCATCTTATGGGGCCATACTTGTGCAGCACTATATGGGGCAAGTGGCTGTGCAGAGCATCTTATGGGGTCATACTTGTGCAGCACTATATGGGGCAAGTAGCTGTGCAGAGCATCTTATGGGATCATACTTGTGCAGCATTATAAGGGGCAAGTGGCTGTGCAGAGCATCTTATGGGATCATACTTGTGCAGCATTATATGGGGCAAGTGGCTGTGCAGAGCATCTTATGGGATCATACTTGTGCAGCATTATAAGGGGCAAGTAGCTGTGCAGAGCATCTTATGGGGCCATACTTGTGCAGCATTATAAGGGGCAAGTAGCTGTGCAGAGCATCTTATGGGGTCATACTTGTGCAGCATTATAAGGGGCAAGTAGCTGTGCAGAGCATCTTATGGGATCATACTTGTGCAGCACTATATGGGGCAAGTAGCTGTGCAGAGCATCTTATGGGATCATACTTGTGCAGCATTATAAGGGGCAAGTAGCTGTGCAGAGCATCTTATGGGGCCATACTTGTGCAGCATTATAAGGGGCAAGTAGCTGTGCAGAGCATCTTATGGGATCATACTTGTGCAGCATTATATGGGGCAAGTGGCTGTGCAGAGCATCTTATGGGATCATACTTGTGCAGCATTATAAGGGGCAAGTAGCTGTGCAGAGCATCTTATGGGGCCATACTTGTGCAGCATTATAAGGGGCAAGTAGCTGTGCAGAGCATCTTATGGGGTCATACTTGTGCAGCATTATAAGGGGCAAGTAGCTGTGCAGAGCATCTTATGGGATCATACTTGTGCAGCATTATATGGGGCAAGTGGCTGTGCAGAGCATCTTATGGGGCCATACTTGTGCAGCATTATATGGGGCAAGTAGCTGTGCAGAGCATCTTATGGGGTCATACTTGTGCAGCATTATATGGGGCAAGTGGCTGTGCAGAGCATCTTATGGGGCCATACTTGTGCAGCATTATATGGGGCAAGTGGCTGTGCAGAGCATCTTATGGGGCCATACTTGTGCAGCATTATATGGGGCAAGTGGCTGTGCAGAGCATCTTATGGGGCCATACTTGTGCAGCATTATATGGGGCAAGTGGCTGTGCAGAGCATCTTATGGGGCCATACTTGTGCAGCACTATATGGGGCAAGTGGCTGTGCAGAGCATCTTATGGGGCCATACTTGTGCAGCATTATATGGGGCAAGTGGCTGTGCAGAGCATCTTATGGGGCCATACTTGTGCAGCATTATATGGTGCAAGTAGCTGTGCAGAGCATCTTATGGGGCCATACTTGTGCAGCACTATATGGGGCAAGTGGCTGTGCAGAGCATCTTATGGGGCCATACTTGTGCAGCATTATATGTGGCAAGTGGCTGTGCAGAGCATCTTATGGGGCCATACTTGTGCAGCATTATAAGAGGCAAGTAGCTGTGCAGAGCATCTTATGGGATCATACTTGTGCAGCATTATATGGGGCAAGTAGCTGTGCAGAGCATCTTATAGGGCCATACTTGTGCAGCATTATAAGGGGCAAGTAGCTGTGCAGAGCATCTTATGGGGTCATACTTGTGCAGCATTATATGGGGCAAGTGGCTGTGCAGAGCATCTTATGGGGCCATACTTGTGCAGCATTATATGGGGCAAGTAGCTGTGCAGAGCATCTTATGGGATCATACTTGTGCAGCATTATATGGGGCAAGTGGCTGTGCAGAGCATCTTATGGGATCATACTTGTGCAGCATTATATGGGGCAAGTAGCTGTGCAGAGCATCTTATGGGGCCATACTTGTGCAGCATTATATGGGGTAAGTAGCTGTGCAGAGCATCTTATGGGGCCATACTTGTGCAGCATTATAAGGGGCAAGTAGCTGTGCAGAGCATCTTATGGGGCCATACTTGTGCAGCATTATAAGGGGCAAGTGGCTGTGCAGAGCATCTTATGGGGCCATACTTGTGCAGCATTATAAGGGGCAAGTGGCTGTGCAGAGCATCTTATGGGGCCATACTTGTGCAGCATTATATGGGGCAAGTAGCTGTGCAGAGCATCTTATGGGGCCATACTTGTGCAGCATTATAAGGGGCAAGTAGCTGTGCAGAGCATCTTATGGGGCCATACTTGTGCAGCATTATATGGGGCAAGTAGCTGTGCAGAGCATCTTATGGGGCCATACTTGTGCAGCATTATAAGGGGCAAGTAGCTGTGCAGAGCATCTTATGGGGCCATACTTGTGCAGCATTATAAGGGGCAAGTAGCTGTGCAGAGCATCTTATGGGGCCATACTTGTGCAGCATTATAAGGGGCAAGTAGCTGTGCAGAGCATCTTATGGGGTCATACTTGTGCAGCATTATAAGGGGCAAGTAGCTGTGCAGAGCATCTTATGGGGTCATACTTGTGCAGCATTATAAGGGGCAAGTAGCTGTGCAGAGCATCTTATGGGGCCATACTTGTGCAGCATTATATGGGGCAAGTAGCTGTGCAGAGCATCTTATGGGGTCATACTTGTGCAGCATTATAAGGGGCAAGTAGCTGTGCAGAGCATCTTATGGGGCCATACTTGTGCAGCATTATAAGGGGCAAGTAGCTGTGCAGAGCATCTTATGGGGTCATACTTGTGCAGCATTATATGGGGCAAGTAGCTGTGCGGAGCATCTTATGGGGCCATACTTGTGCAGCATTATAAGGGGCAAGTAGCTGTGCAGAGCATCTTATGGGGTCATACTTGTGCAGCATTATATGGGGCAAGTAGCTGTGCAGAGCATCTTATGGGGCCATACTTGTGCAGCATTATAAGGGGCAAGTAGCTGTGCAGAGCATCTTATGGGGCCATACTTGTGCAGCATTATAAGGGGCAAGTAGCTGTGCAGAGCATCTTATGGGGTCATACTTGTGCAGCATTATATGGGGCAAGTAGCTGTGCAGAGCATCTTATGGGGCCATACTTGTGCAGCATTATATGGGGCAAGTAGCTGTGCAGAGCATCTTATGGGGTCATACTTGTGCAGCATTATAAGGGGCAAGTAGCTGTGCAGAGCATCTTATGGGGCCATACTTGTGCAGCATTATAAGGGGCAAGTAGCTGTGCAGAGCATCTTATGGGGCCATACTTGTGCAGCATTATATGGGGCAAGTGACTGTGCAGAGCATCTTATGGGGCCATACTTGTGCAGCATTTTAAGGGGCAAGTAGCTGTGCAGAGCATCTTATGGGGCCATACTTGTGCAGCATTATATGGGGCAAGTGGCTGTGCAGAGCATCTTATGGGGCCATACTTGTGCAGCATTATATGGGGCAAGTAGCTGTGCAGAGCATCTTATGGGGCCATACTTGTGCAGCATTATAAGGGGCAAGTAGCTGTGCAGAGCATCTTATGGGGCCATACTTGTGCAGCATTATATGGGGCAAGTTGCTGTGCAGAGCATCTTATGGGGCCATACTTGTGCAGCATTATATGGGGCAAGTTGCTGTGCAGAGCATCTTATGGGATCATACTTGTGCAGCATTATATGGGGCAAGTGGCTGTGCAGAGCATCTTATGGGGCCATACTTGTGCAGCATTATAAGGGGCAAGTGACTGTGCAGAGCATCTTATGGGGCCATACTTGTGCAGCATTATAAGGGGCAAGTAGCTGTGCACAGCATCTTATGGGGCCATACTTGTGCAGCATTATAAGGGGCAAGTGACTGTGCAGAGCATCTTATGGGGCCATACTTGTGCAGCATTTTAAGGGGCAAGTAGCTGTGCAGAGCATCTTATGGGGCCATACTTGTGCAGCATTATATGGGGCAAGTGGCTGTGCAGAGCATCTTATGGGGCCATACTTGTGCAGCATTATATGGGGCAAGTAGCTGTGCAGAGCATCTTATGGGGCCATACTTGTGCAGCATTATAAGGGGCAAGTAGCTGTGCAGAGCATCTTATGGGGCCATACTTGTGCAGCATTATATGGGGCAAGTTGCTGTGCAGAGCATCTTATGGGATCATACTTGTGCAGCATTATATGGGGCAAGTGGCTGTGCAGAGCATCTTATGGGGCCATACTTGTGCAGCATTATAAGGGGCAAGTAGCTGTGCACAGCATCTTATGGGGCCATACTTGTGCAGCATTATAAGGGGCAAGTGACTGTGCAGAGCATCTTATGGGGCCATACTTGTGCAGCATTTTAAGGGGCAAGTAGCTGTGCAGAGCATCTTATGGGGCCATACTTGTGCAGCATTATATGGGGCAAGTGGCTGTGCAGAGCATCTTATGGGGCCATACTTGTGCAGCATTATATGGGGCAAGTAGCTGTGCAGAGCATCTTATGGGGCCATACTTGTGCAGCATTATAAGGGGCAAGTAGCTGTGCAGAGCATCTTATGGGGCCATACTTGTGCAGCATTATATGGGGCAAGTTGCTGTGCAGAGCATCTTATGGGATCATACTTGTGCAGCATTATATGGGGCAAGTGGCTGTGCAGAGCATCTTATGGGGCCATACTTGTGCAGCATTATAAGGGGCAAGTAGCTGTGCAGAGCATCTTATGGGGCCATACTTGTGCAGCATTATATGGGGCAAGTTGCTGTGCAGAGCATCTTATGGGATCATACTTGTGCAGCATTATATGGGGCAAGTGGCTGTGCAGAGCATCTTATGGGATCATACTTGTGCAGCATTATATGGGGCAAGTAGCTGTGCAGAGCATCTTATGGGGTCATACTTGTGCAGCATTATATGAGGCAAGTAGCTGTGCAGAGCATCTTATGGGGCCATACTTGTGCAGCATTATAAGGGGCAAGTGACTGTGCAGAGCATCTTATGGGGCCATACTTGTGCAGCATTATAAGGGGCAAGTAGCTGTGCAGAGCATCTTATGGGGTCATACTTGTGCAGCACTATAAGGGGCAAGTGGCTGTGCAGAGCATCTTATGGGGCCATACTTGTGCAGCACTATAAGGGGCAAGTAGCTGTGCAGAGCATCTTATGGGGCCATACTTGTGCAGCACTATAAGGGGCAAGTAGCTGTGCAGAGCATCTTATGGGATCATACTTGTGCAGCACTATAAGGGGCAAGTAGCTGTGCAGAGCATCTTATGGGATCATACTTGTGCAGCACTATAAGGGGCAAGTAGCTGTGCAGAGCATCTTATGGGGTCATACTTGTGCAGCACTATATGGGGCAAGTGGCTGTGGAGAGCATCTTATGGGGCCATACTTGTGCAGCACTATATGGGGCAAGTGGCTGTGCAGAGCATCTTATGGGGTCATACTTGTGCAGCACTATATGGGGCAAGTAGCTGTGCAGAGCATCTTATGGGATCATACTTGTGCAGCATTATAAGGGGCAAGTGGCTGTGCAGAGCATCTTATGGGATCATACTTGTGCAGCATTATATGGGGCAAGTGGCTGTGCAGAGCATCTTATGGGATCATACTTGTGCAGCATTATAAGGGGCAAGTAGCTGTGCAGAGCATCTTATGGGGCCATACTTGTGCAGCATTATAAGGGGCAAGTAGCTGTGCAGAGCATCTTATGGGGTCATACTTGTGCAGCATTATAAGGGGCAAGTAGCTGTGCAGAGCATCTTATGGGATCATACTTGTGCAGCACTATATGGGGCAAGTAGCTGTGCAGAGCATCTTATGGGATCATACTTGTGCAGCATTATAAGGGGCAAGTAGCTGTGCAGAGCATCTTATGGGGCCATACTTGTGCAGCATTATAAGGGGCAAGTAGCTGTGCAGAGCATCTTATGGGATCATACTTGTGCAGCATTATATGGGGCAAGTGGCTGTGCAGAGCATCTTATGGGATCATACTTGTGCAGCATTATAAGGGGCAAGTAGCTGTGCAGAGCATCTTATGGGGCCATACTTGTGCAGCATTATAAGGGGCAAGTAGCTGTGCAGAGCATCTTATGGGATCATACTTGTGCAGCATTATATGGGGCAAGTGGCTGTGCAGAGCATCTTATGGGGCCATACTTGTGCAGCATTATATGGGGCAAGTAGCTGTGCAGAGCATCTTATGGGGTCATACTTGTGCAGCATTATATGGGGCAAGTGGCTGTGCAGAGCATCTTATGGGGCCATACTTGTGCAGCATTATATGGGGCAAGTGGCTGTGCAGAGCATCTTATGGGGCCATACTTGTGCAGCATTATATGGGGCAAGTGGCTGTGCAGAGCATCTTATGGGGCCATACTTGTGCAGCATTATATGGGGCAAGTGGCTGTGCAGAGCATCTTATGGGGCCATACTTGTGCAGCACTATATGGGGCAAGTGGCTGTGCAGAGCATCTTATGGGGCCATACTTGTGCAGCATTATATGGGGCAAGTGGCTGTGCAGAGCATCTTATGGGGCCATACTTGTGCAGCATTATATGGTGCAAGTAGCTGTGCAGAGCATCTTATGGGGCCATACTTGTGCAGCACTATATGGGGCAAGTGGCTGTGCAGAGCATCTTATGGGGCCATACTTGTGCAGCATTATATGTGGCAAGTGGCTGTGCAGAGCATCTTATGGGGCCATACTTGTGCAGCATTATGAGGGGCAAGTGGCTGAATGGAGCATCTGTATGGGCCATAACGCTTGTGCAGCATTATATGGGGCAAGTGACTATATGGAGCATCTTATGGGGCCATAACACTTGTGCAGGATTATATGGGGCAAGTAGCTGTGCGGAGCATCTTATGGGGCCATAACACTTGTTCAGCACTATAAGGGGCAAATATCTCTATGGAGCATCTTATGAGGCCCTTATTACCCTTTATGCAGGATTATATGGGACATATTTTAATATGGATCATCTAATGGGGCCCATCAAACTTTATGGAGCATTATATGGGGCTCCTGATTCAATATGGATATTCAAAAACACTTAACCTTCTGATGTGTCAATTAATTTTACTTTTATTGGTATCTATTTTTATTTTTGACATTAACCGGTAGCTGCTGCATTTTCCACCCTAGGCTTATACTCGAGTCATTAAGTTTTCCCAGATTTTTGTGGCAAAATTAGGGGGGTCAGCTTATACTCTGGTCGGCTTATACTCAAGTATATACGGTAATTCAAAAGTAGAACTCATCCCACAAAAAATCCTTAATACAGCTATATTAATGGAAAAATAAAAAAAGTTATTGCTCTTGGAAGAAGGGAAGGAAAAAATGAAAACGAAAATGAAAATAGAAAATTGAAAGGTCATGAAGGAGATAAAAGAGTTGTCTTATCGACACCATTTCAATACTCTATTTATGAGAGTGGTAAGGGACTAACAAGAAGTAGCTCTTTGTGTTCCAGACCCTGTTTGAATTAGTAGTAAAGAAAAGTAGCTCCCAAATGAGACAAGTTTACTTGATTATCCAACCCAGCATGTACTAGACTCAGGTGCAAAATGTGTGCATTAAATATTTGCAAGAAATAATGATACACTTCATAATGTCTGTTGTGTGATTCCTATAAGTGTGTCCTAGAAGTGTGAAGATTAATTTTAGAATTAAAACCAGAAGGATGTATACAGACTGTGCCCTGCTATCTGCCACCATCACACTCTAACCAGCATGTCTATTCTTCCTACAGGTATGTTCATGCACCCAGCTCTCCAGCCTGCTATCCTGCCTTGTCTGTCTATGAAGTGCACATAGTACATCACCCAACTTTCCACACAGACTTTCCTCCGCTCCTAGCATTCTTATGGTATGCTTTTCAGCTAACCCCAGCTCACCATGTGTTATTTATGACCTTGTTTACTCAGGCTTGATTGTATGCATCTGGTCCACCCTTAATTCTCTGATAAAAGATGAGCAGAGACCACTCCTCTCTGCTTCACACCTAAATGCACTTAGTTGTACATATATTGCATAGTCCAAGTCTGCAATGACTTTAGTCTGCTGTGTGATTCCTATAAGTGTGTCCTAGAGTGTGAATATTAATTTTAAAATTAAAACCAGAATTGAACCAGAAGGGAGCTGTTTACAGTGACTGTGTCCAGTTACCTTCAATGTTTCTGTTTGTTTTCACTTTCACCCCTATAATTCTTCACTGTTCATCTCCTCTTCAATCCTCCCCATCCATCTCACCTCCTCCTCAGAACTGTTCCTTAACATGCAATCCTCTGTCTCCAAGCACAGGCAGCCCCCTCATGCCCTCTTCTGCTCCCACCTGCTAACAATTTCTCAGCTCCTTCTCACTGCTGGTGATATCTCTCCAAATCCTGGTCCTCCTCACCATATTCCCACAGTCAGTTCTACCTCCCATACACGCTCTATTACAAATTTCCGTAACCTCTCTAACCTTATACCCAATCGCCCAGCCCCTACTTCCCCAGTCCCACTAACAGGAGTTCTGTGGAACGCTTGCTCTGTCTGCAACAAGCTTTCCTACATCCACAATCTTTTTGTTACTACCAAACTTTCCTTCCTCGCCATCCCCGAAACCTGGCTCACCCCTTCTGACACAGCCTCTCCTGTTGCACTTTCGTATGGTGGCTTCTACCTATTTCGCACACCCCGCCCCAGCAGCAAGCATGGCGGAGGAGTTGGTTTTCTCCTGACAGATAACTGCTCCTTCACCCCAATCCCACTGCCACTCTCTGTTACCCTCCCTTCCTTAGAGGTGCACTCTGTGCACATCTATGCCCCCACCAACCTCCAACTGGCTGTCATCTACCACCCCCCAGGGCCAGCCACCACCTTCTTTGACCACTTCACCACCTGGATACTTCATTTCCTTTCTGCGGACATCCCTACTATCATCATGAGCGACTTCAACATCCCCATTGACACTTCCCTCTCAGCTGCCACTAAACTCCTATCTCTCACTTCCTCCTTCTGCCTAACTCAATGGTCTTCTGCAGCCACTCACAAAGATGGTCACACATTGGACTTCATCTTCACCCGCCTCTGTTCCCTCTCTAACCTCTCTAACTCACCTGTTCCTCTTTCTGACCACAATCTACTCACATTCTCTTCCCTCTCCACTCCATGTCTACAATCCCCACCCCACAAACTTGCACACCCTCGCAGAAATATTAAACACCTCGATCTACACTCACTCTCTGAATCCCTCCTCCCTCTCACAGACATACGTTCCCTACACAATGCGGATGAGGCTGCCGCTCTATATAACACCACAATAGCTGCAGCTTTGGAATCTCTTGCCCTTCTCACACATACCAAAGCTCGCAAAATCAACAGGCAGCCCTGGCACATCAGCCTGACCAAAGAACTGATGCGAGCTTCCAGGGCTGCAGAGCAGAGATGGAAAAGATCCCACTCCAACGAGCACTTTATTGCATTCAAACAGTCCCTCACTACCTTCAAGATCACACTCGCCACAGCTAAACAAACCTACTTCTCTTCTCTCATATCCTCCCTGTCTCACAACCCTAAACAGTTTTTCAACACCTTCAACTCTTTTCTCCGTCCCCCAGCACCTCCTCCCTCCCCACTCATGTCAGCTGAAGACTTTGCCTCATTTTTCAAGCAGAAGATTGAGAACATCAGAGACAGTTTTAGTCGACAACCCCCAAAGCCCTTCCTGCCAACTACCCAGCCCTCCACCTCCAAACCAACTTCTCCACTATTACAGAAGATCGACTCTCCACTCTACTCTCAAGATTGCATCTCACCACCTGTGCACTTGACCCGATCCCTTCACACTTCATCCCAAACCTCGCCACAGTCTTCATCCTACCTCTAACCCATCTCTTCAACCTATCACTAACAATTGGTGTTTTCCCCTCAAGCTTTAAACATGCCTCAATCACACCTATTCTCAAAAAGCCCTCCCTTGACCCATCCTCTGTATCTAACTATCGCCCAAAATCACTTCTCCCCTATTCCTCAAAACTACTGGAACAGCACGTCCATCTTGCAGTGTCCTCCCATCTATCTTCCTGCTCCCTTTTTGACCGCTTATAATCAGGCTTCCGGTCACACCACTCCACTGAAACTGCCCTAACTAAGGTCAATGACCTATTTACCGCCAAGAGCAAGGGACACTACTCTATCCTCCTCCTCCTGGACCTGTCCTCTGCCTTTGACACATTGGACCATTCCCTACTACTACAGATCCTTTCATCCCTTGGCATCACAGACTTGGCCCTATCCTGGATCTCGTCATACCTAACTGACTGAACATTCAGTGTCTCCCATTCACACACCACCTCCTCACCTCGCCTTCTATCTGTCGGAGTCCCGCAAGGGTCAGTTCTAGGGCCCCTGCTCTTCTCCATTTACACTTTTGGCCTGAAACAGCTCATAGAATCTCATGGTTTTCAGTATCATCTCTATGCTGATGACACACAGATCTACATCTCTGGACCAGATATCACCACCCTACTAACCAGAATCCCTCAATGTCTGTCCACTATTTCATCCTTCTTCTCCGCTAGATTTCTAAAACTTAACATGGACAAAATAGAATTAATTGACTTTCCCTCATCTCACGCGACCCCCCCAATGAACCTATCCATTAGAGTAAACCGCTGCCCACTCTCCCCAGTCCCACAAGCTCGCTGTCTCGGGGTAATCCTTGACACTGATCTCTCCTTCAAACCACATATCAAAGCCCTTTCCACTTCCTGCTGCCTTCAACACAAAAATATTTCACGGATCCGTACATTCCTAAACCAAGAATCTGCAAAAACCTAGTCCATGCCCTCATCATCTACCGCCTCGACTACTGTAACCTCCTGCTCTGTGGCCTCCCCTCGAACACTCTTGCACCCCTCCAATCTATTCAAAACTCAGCTGCCCGACTAATCCACCTGTCCCCCCGCTATTCCCCGGCCTCTCCCCTCTGTCAATCCCTTCACTGGCTCCCCATTACCCAGAGACTCCAGTACAAAAGCCTAACCATGACATACAAAGCCATCCACAACCTGTCTCCTCCATACATCTGTGACCTCGTCTCCCGGTACTTTCCTGCATGCAACCTCTGATCCTCACAAGATCTCCTTCTCTACTCCCCTTTTATCTCCTCTTCCCACAATCACATACAAGATTTCTCTCGCGCATCACCCTTACTCTGGAACTCTCTCACACAACATATCAGACTCACCTACCATCGAAACCTTCAAAAAGAACCTGAAGACCTACCATTTCCAGCAAGCCTACAACCTGCAGTAATCACCGATCAACCAAACCACTGCATGACCAGCTCTATCCTTACCTACTGTCTTCTCCCAATCCCTTGTAGATTGTGAGCCCTCGCGGCCAGGGTCCTCTCTCCTCCTGTACCAGTTGTGACTTGTATTGTTCAAGATTATTGTACTTGTTTTTGTTATGTATACCCCTCCTCACATGTAAAGCGCCATGGAATAAATGGCGCTATAATAATAAATAATAATAATTATCAACATCATAATGTCATCTCTAAAATTAAAGAGAACATTTATTGTGATTAATTGTTATACTATGTATTGAGATATATCTATCTGTTGCAACTAGGGTTGAGTGAAACGGATCAATCATTTTCATAAGTCGCCGACTTTTGGCAAAGTCGAGTTTCATGAAACCCGACCCGATCCCTGTGTGAGGTCGGCCATGCGGTACGCGACCTTCGCTCCAAAGTCGTGTTTCATATGATGCATTCAGCTCCATTTCTCAGAGTGAAGGAGGACGCAGAGTGTGGGCAGCGTGATGACATAGTTCTCGGTCCCCACCATCTTAGAGAAGGGCATGGCAGTGATTGGCTTGCTTTCTGCGGCGTCACAGGGGGTATAAAGGGGCATGCACGCCGACCGCCATCTTACTGCTGCTGATCTGAGCAAAGGGAGAGGTTGCTGCCGCTTCGTCAGAAGCAGGAATAGAGTTAGGCAGGGAATATAAACCCCCAAACCGCTTGTGCTGTAGCGATTTCCACTGTCCAACACCACCTTTTCCTTGCAGGGACAGTGGAGGCTAGATTTCAGTGCATCAGCTCTGTAGCTTATTAGGCTGCCTTATAAGGCTCCCTGATAGCTGCATTGCTGTTTGTACACCGCTGTGCAAACCAACTGCTTTTTTCAAAGCACAAATCCTGTTGTTCCTTCCTTTCTGCACAGCTATCTTGTTTGTTTGTCCACACTTTTGTGTGCAGCAGTCCTTTTTATCGCTGCCTGCCATACTTTTCTGAGATTACTGTAGGGAGATAGTAATTGTAGTACAGTCCCTTTTTTTTTTATATATCTTCAAGCCACTTTCTTCCCCTGAAACTGTGTAGTGTGAAACAGTGGGCCTGTATTTTTCTGCACTGTCCCACACCTAAAAAGGGAAATTTATATTGCCAATCAGTGCATCTGTGCCAGTCCAGTCTGTTGTATCTGTCAGTCATTTTGTGCCACAGAAACAATACTGTAAAACAGTGGGCGAGATTCATTCACTAGTCTTCCATATAAAAGCAAAAAGGGGAGATTAATATTGGCAAATCTGTGCATCTGTGCCAGTCCAGTCTGTGGTATCGGTCTGTCATTTTGTGCCACTGAAACACTACTGTAAAACTGTGGGCCAGATTGATTCACTAGTCTCCCATCCCAAAAAAAAAGAAGGGGAGATTAATATTGGCAAATCTGTGCATCTGCGTCAGTCCTGTTAGTGGCATATCTGTCAGCCACTGTCTGCCACTGAAACACTACTGTAAAACTGTGGGCCAGATTGATTCACTAGTCTCCCATCCCCCCAAAAAGAAGGGGAGATTAATATTGGCAAATCTGTGCATCTGCATCAGTCCTGTTAGTGGCATATCTGTCAGCCACTGTCTGCCACTGAAACACTACTGTAAAACTGTGGGCCAGATTGATTCACTAGTCTCCCATCCCCCCCCCAAAAAAGAAGGGGAGATTAATATTGGCAAATCTGTGCATCTGTGCCAGTCCAGTCTGTGGTATCGGTCTGTCATTTTGTGCCACTGAAACACTACTGTAAAACTGTGGGCCAGATTGATTCACTAGTCTCCCATCCCCCCCCCCAAAAAAAGAAGGGGAGATTAATATTGGCAAATCTGTGCATCTGCGTCAGTCCTGTTAGTGGCATATCTGTCAGCCACTGTCTGCCACTGAAACACTACTGTAAAACTGTGGGCCAGATTGATTCACTAGTCTCCCATCCCCCCCAAAAAAGAAGGGGAGATTAATATTGGCAAATCTGTGCATCTGCGTCAGTCCTGTTAGTGGCATATCTGTCAGCCACTGTCTGCCACTGAAACACTACTGTAAAACTGTGGGAAAGATTGATTCACTAGTCTCCCATCCCCCCCCCCAAAAAAAAAGAAGGGGAGATTAATATTGGCAAATCTGTGCATCTGTGCCAGTCCAGTCTGTGGTGTCGGTCTGTCATTTTGTGCCACTGAAACACTACTGTAAAACTGTGGGCCAGATTGATTCACTAGTCTCCCATCCCCCCCCCCAAAAAAAAAGAAGGGGAGATTAATATTGGCAAATCTGTGCTTCTGCGTCAGTCCTGTTAGTGGCATATCTGTCAGCCACTGTCTGCCACTGAACCACTACTGTAAAACTGTGGGCCAGTTTGATTCACTAGTCTCCCATCCCCCCCAAAAAAGAAGGGGAGAATAATATATGCAAATCTGTGCATCTGCGTCAGTTCTGTTAGTGGCATATCTGTCAGCCACTGAAACACTACTGTAAAACTGTGGGCAAGATTGATTCACTAGTTTCCCATACCCCCAAAAAAAGAGGGGGAGATTAATACTGGCAAATCTGTGCATCTGCGTCAGTCCAGTTAGTGGCATATCTGTCAGCCACTGTCTGCCACTGAAACACTACTGTAAAACTGTGGGCCAGATTGATTCACTAGTCTCCCATCCCCCCCCAAAAAAAGAAGGGGAGATTAATATTGGCAAATCTGTGCATCTGTGCCAGTCCAGTCTGTGGTATCGGTCTGTCATTTTGTGCCACTGAAACACTACTGTAAAACTGTGGGCCAGATTGATTCACTAGTCTCCCATCCCCCCCTCCCAAAAAAAAAAAAGAAGGGGAGATTAATATTGGCAAATCTGTGCATCTGCGTCAGTCCTGTTAGTGGCATATCTGTCAGGCACTGTCTGCCCCTGAAACACTACTGTAAAACTGTGGGCCAGATTGATTTACTAGTCTCCCATCCCCCCAAAAAATGAAGGGGAGATTAATATTGGCAAATGTGTGCATCTGCGTCAGTCCTGTTAGTGGCATATCTGTCAGCCATTGTCTGCCACTGAAACTGTATACTGTAATACAGTTGGCCTGATTTTCCCTGCACTCTCACACACTATAAAGGGAGATTTAAATTCCCAACAATTTTGCATACACCTTGTAACTGGTTTTACAATACCAAATAACGTTTGTAAGTTTGGTTACATATTTCCAAGAATGAGGAAGTCTGGTGGAAGAGGTCGTGGCCGTGGGCGGTCATTGCCAGCTGGTAATGATGGTAGTGGTGGTGGAGCATCAGGTGGTCATGGGAAAAGCAATATAGTACCTAAGTCTCGAGTTGTTCAGCCACCGTCATCGTCTGGCATTACAAGGCCTCGAACACTCCCTTTTCTGGGAGTAGGAAAACCGCTTTTAAAGCCGGAGCAGCAGGACAAGTTTTGGCATTCCTTGCTGACTCTGCCTCTAGCTCTTTTGCCTCCTCTTCGGAAAGTGCAAAACGTAAAAGCAGCGCGTCGTCAGTGGATGTTCCCGGTCAGGGACAAGTCGCTTCCTTGCGTTCTTCACCCAGAACAACAGAGAAGGATGCGTCAGGTGACACAACAGGTTACTCCATGGAGCTCTTTACACATACCGTTCCTGGGTTAGAAAGGGAAATTGTTAACAGGTCATGCCCATTACAAGATGAATCGGACATGGAGTGCACAGATGCACAGCCACAGCCAGATTCTTATGCTGTTCCTGTTACTCAGATAACAACATTGCCCTCACAGTGTACTGATCCAGAATCTGACACAGATGAGACTATAGAACGCCGTGACGAATGCTATAGCACCGGCTTACATGATGACACAGAGGAAGGTGCACAGGACATAGAAGAGGAGGTCATAAATGATCCAGTTATTGACCCCGATTGGCAGCCATTGGGGGAACAGGGTGCAGCCGGCAGTAGCTCTGAAGCGGAGGAGGAGGAGCCGCAGCAGGCATCAACATCGCAACAGGTTCCATCTGGCCGTATCTGGCCAAAAACGTGTGGCTAAACCAAAACCAGTTGTAGGACAGCATGGCCATCCGGTTAAAGTAGCTCAGTGTGCAATGCCTGAAAGGTATCCAATAGTAGGAAGAGTGCAGTCTGGCATTTTTTTAACCAACATCCAAATGATCAGTGTAAAGTAATCTGTAAGAAATGCTCAAGGACCTTCAGCAGAGGTCAGAATGTTAAAAGTCTAAATACAAGTTGCATGCGTAGACATTTAAACACCATGCACTTGCAAGCCTGGACTAACTACCAAACGTCCCTTAACGTTGTTGCACCCTCTCACAATGAAGCTAGTCAGCAACGCTACATCCCTTCCCTCACTGTAAGCCCAACGTTTACCACACCACCTGCAGCAAATGTGGAGGTTTCGTCGCAAGGCCAAAGCAGTCAGGAATCACCAGGTTCTTGGTAGGAAACACTGTATGTAGGCCAACAGCAAGTATACCATCACCAACCCTCTCTCAGTCTGCCATGTCCACCGGCACCCCCGCTAGTACCACCATATGCAGCTCTCCAGTCCAGCTCACCCTACAAGAGACTCTCGTTAGGAAAAGGAAGTACTCATCCTGTCATCCACGTACACAGGGTTTGAACGCCCATATTGCTAGACTAATCTTGTTAGAGATGATGCCCTACCGGTTAGTTGAAAGTGAAGCTTTCAAAGCTCTGATCGACTACGCTGTACCATGCTACGAGCTACCCAGTCAACACTTCTTTTCGAGAAAAGCCATCCTAGCCCTCCACCAGCACGTAAAAGACCACATTGTCCATGCACTCAGGCAATCTGTGAGTACAAAGGTGCACCTGACAACAGATGCATGGACCAGTAGGCATGGCCAGGGGCGTTACGTGTCCATAACTGCACACTGGGTTAATGTGGTGGATGCCGGGTCCACAGGGGACAGCAATATTGGGACAGTTCTGCCTAGCCCACGGTCTAGGAAACAGTTGGCTGTATGCGTTCGCCCACCTCCTCCTCGTCCTCCAGCAGAAGCGACAGCTCGTCCACAGACCGCAGTTGCGCGACCACTCCATCCGCAGCTGCCACTGTTGCACATGAGGTGTCCCATTATGGAACAGCTAGTGGCAAGCGTCAGCAGGCTGTATTGGCAATGAAGTGTTTGGGCGACAACAGACACACCGCGGAAGTTCTGTCTGAGTTCTTTCAGCAAGAAACTCAATCATGGCTGGGCAGTGTACATCTTGAGGCAGGCAAGGTAGTGATTGATAACGGAAGGAATTTTATGGCTGCCATAGCCCTTTCACAACTGAAACACATTCCTTGCCTGGCTCACACCTTAGTCCTGGTGGTGCAGTGCTTCCTGAAAAGTTATCCGGGGTTACCCGACCTGCTCCTGAAGGTGCGCATACTTTGCTCCCACATCCGCCGTTCGCCCGTACACTCCAGCCGTATGCAGAACCATCAGCGATCTTTGAACTTTCCCCAGCATCGCCTAATCATTGCAACAAGGTGAAACTCCACACTGCACATGCTTCAGAGACTGTGCGAACAGAGGCGTGCTGTTATGTATTTGTGGGAGGATACACATACACGGGCAGGCTGTTGGATGGCAGACATGGAGTTGTCAGGTGTGCAGTGGTCGAAGGTACAAGACGTGTCAATTCCTTCAGAGTTTTGAGGAATGTACACGGCTGGTTAGTGGAGACAATGCCATAATAAGCATGAGCATCCCCCTAATGCGTCTGCTGATGCAAAGTTTGACGCACATAAAGGAGCATGCATCTGCAGCCGAAGACGAAGGAAGCCATGATGACAATCAGCCATTGTCTGGTCAGGAAAGTCTACTGGACGAGGTGGCGGGCGAAGAGTAGGAGGACGAGGAGGATGATGGGATGAGTATTTTTTTGGATGAGGAAGCTTCTCAGGGGGCAATAGAAACTGGTGGCGTTGCAAGGCCAGGTTCAGGGTTTTTGAGGGAGGCAAATGACGTTGATTTGCCCAAAAGTGCTCCCCAACCCAGCACAAACAGTGAATTGATAACTGGAACATTGGCCCACAAATGGCGGATTATGCCTTGCGTATCCTAAAAAGGGACCCCCGCATTATAAAAATGATGACCGATGATGATTACTGGTTGGCCTGCCTCTTGGATCCACGCTATAAGGGGAAACTGCAAAACATCATGCCACATGAGAACCTTGAACAAATATTGGCAACCAAACAAGCAACTCTTGTTGACCGTTTGATTCAGGCATTCCCAGCACACAGCGCCGGTGATGGTTCTCACACGAGCTGCAGGGGGCAACAGGGCAGAGGTGTTAGAGGTGCACAAATCAGAAGTGGCATTGGACAGAGGGGTTTTCTGACCAGGTTGTGGAGTGATTTCGCAATGACCGCAGACAGGACAGGTACTGCAGCATCAATTAAAAGTGACTGGAGAAAACATTTGTCCAGTATGGTTACTAACTATTTTTCCTCCCCTATCGATGTTCCCCCTGACCCGTCATTCCCATTTGATTACTGGGCATCCAAAATAGACACCTGGCCTGAATTGTCCGAATATGCATTGCAGGAGCTCGCTTGCCCAGCAGCTAGTGTGCTATCAGAAAGAGTATTCAGTGCTGCTGGTTCAATACTGACCGAAAAAAGGACTCGTCTGGCTACCCAAAATGTTAATGATCTAACCTTCATTAAAATGAACCACTCATGGATTTCTAATTATTTTGCCCCACCTTTCCCGGCTGACACCTAGCTTTCCTTTAAAAAGGTCTTGCTTTTGGACTGGTCTTACTGAGTGTTCCAATTTCTCCATTTTCTGTATGTCCAGCATACGACATGTTTACACCTCCCTAAATGGGCTGACTCCCCCCACGGGGCTGTGGTCTCGCCACTTGGCGAAAGCAGCCGTGAGAGTGCCGTTTTTTCTGAAGAGATGGGTGTGCCCACTTTTGGTCGACGGCACTGGCACCGGGTCCCTCATAGTACAATGAAGTGTCTCTGGCGGTGGTGGCGCGCACCCAACATCAGACACACCATTATAACATGAGGGGCCTTGGGCCAGTACCGCCGGGCACGAGAAAGTACCCCCCACCCTCCAGCTCAAACTGTGCTCTACCACTTGCAAAATTATCTGTCACTGCTCCACCGCTGTTTAGTCTATGCGGTGAAATCCTTCAATGCCTGGCACTGACAATGATAATTTGTTGACATGTATGATGCTACTTAAAATATTCAGTGGCCCTGTCCTACTTTTACACCAGTAAATACTTTGCGCCAAATAACAATGTCTGAAAGTCAGCAGAGGAGCACACCCCTGTACCTAAGTATGCCACCCTATTTTTTTTTTTTTGCGAGACATTAACATCTATGTATTCTTTTGGAGTACTAACTGTGTCAGACACTCCTTCCAATTGTCCTCCGCTGACCACACCAATGCTGCCTGTGAACCCGTGCAAGATAACTGAAACTGCATTGAGCCTACTTTTTTATGTTAAGCCTACTAAGTCTGTCTGCGGTCCATCCTTCCAATAGTCATCCGCTGACCACACCAATGCTGCCTGTGTACCCCTGCAAAATAATTGAAACTGCATTGAGCCACCTTTTTTTATTTTAGGCCTACTAAGTCTGTCTACGGTCCCTCCTTCTAGTAGTCCTCCACTGACCACACCAATGCTGCCTGTGTACCCCGGCAAGATAATTGAAACTGCATTGAGCCACCTTTTTTTATTTTAGGCCTACTAAGTCTGTCTGCGGTCCCTCCTTTCAATAGTCCTCCACTGACCACACCAATGCTGCCTGTGTACCCCTGGAACCTATTTAAAAGTGCATACAGCCACCTTTTTTTAATGTTAGGCCTACTAAGTCTGTATGCGGTCCCTCCTTCCAATAGTCCTCCGCTGACCACACCAATGCTGACCGTATACCCATGTAACCCTTCTTAAACCTGCATCGAGCCAACTTTGTGGTGTAAGGCCTACTAGCAGTGTCTGGCTGTGCCACTCAATACAGCTGTCCTCTTAAAAAAAAACCTGCAATTATCAGGTTTTCAGCCTATCAGAATTTTAAAACTGCAGTGGGGCTACTAGTTTGGTTGGGGCCTACTAACAGTGTCTGCCGCTCCAAGGTGTTCTCCTGGTTGCCTTTCCTGAGCTTCTATCTTCAGGCTCTTGTTAAATAGTTGTTAAATGGAACAACTGCAGTGGGGCTACTAGTTTGGTTGGGGCCTACTAACGGTGTCTGCTGCTCCTTGCTGTTCTCCTGGTTTCCTGTCCTGAACTTCCATTTTCAGGCTCTCATTAAGTAGTTGTTAATATTACACTGTATTTGGCCTACTAGTTGGGTTGGGGCCTACTAACGGTGTCTGTCGCTCCTTGCTGTTCTTCTCCACTGAACAAAGCAGTGCCGCCTGTTTACTACTGTTACCAATTTTGAACTGCATTTAGACTACTTACTGATTTGGGCCTACTCACTGTGTCAGCCTCTCATTACAGTTGTCCTCCACTGAACAAAGCAATGCCGCCTGTTTAGTCCTGTTAACAATTTTGAACTGCTTTTAGCCTACTTTTGTATTTGGGACTATATCTGTGTTTCCTCCTCATCCTGCCCATTGCCCAGCCAGTGCTAGATGACTCTGCTGGTACATTGACCCAGACTGCTACATTCCCCTTGCAAGCTACACAGCCAGATTCTGACCCTGCTGAAAGTGAGGTTCCCCTTCCCGCATACTATACCACCTTACACGGGGACAAAGAGGAAGGTGCAGATGAAAGTGTAGGTTCCTTCATCAGATGGGGGGGATACTCGTTGGCGACGTCACTGGCACAGGGCCCCTCATAGTACGCAAAAGTGTCTCTGCCGGTGGGAGGCGCCCCCACCGTGCAAACACACCGCCGTACTTTGAGGGGCCCTGTGCCAGTGCCAATGCCAACGAGTGGGCCCCCCCTGCTTGCTCAGGATCACAGCACTTGCAAAGTTGAAATATTTACCTCTCCCTGCTCCACTGCCGTGACGTGGTCCATGTTTCCTTGGCCCACTAAATACTTGAACCACCATACCCCCCATAACTTTAGCCATATGACCCCCAATTTCCAATGCCTAACTTTATTATAAGGTAAATTAGGATTGACAAGCTTCTGTACCAAGAATGGATGTTTTTGCCATTAAAATGGGCACTGTAGGTGTTTTCCTGGCCTCCACTCACTGCCGACTATGCTTCCCCATTGACTTGCATTGGGTTTCGTGTTTTGGTCGATTCCCGACCCCGACTTTTCGCGATAATCGGCCGATTTCACTCGACTCGACTTTTGAGATAGTCGGGTTTCGCAAAACCCGACTCGATCCTAAAAATTAAAAGTCACTCAACCCTAGTTGCAACTAGAGATGAGTGTATCTTTTTAAATTCAAATTTGCCGACCATCAAATTTTCCCCAAAAATTTAATTGACAGTAAACTTATTCATGCATCTCAATGGTAGAAAGCTTGTGAAAACACAAGTGGGAAAGGGGAGAGAGAGAGGACCTTGCTAAACATAAGATATTACATTATTCAGGAAAGAGCGATGTCCCTGTTGATGTCAAGAGATTACAATGTACAGCAGAGAAAGAGAAATGACCCCACTGACCATAGCAGCTCATACTGTAAAGGACATATAGTAATAGAACGCACTGATCATAAGAGCTTAAAATCTTCTACAGGAGAGAGAGAGGAAGAGAAACAACCCTGCTGATGACTCAGATACTGACCACCATTTTTCAAGGTATGATAATCCGCTAGTTGTCTTAGCTGAAAGACATCATTGGGAGTCCAGGGGAATCATAATGCCAAGTCACTTTTACCATGTAGTAAATATAGTAAATTAAAAATCAAAACAACAGTTGTGGAATTGCATTTTTCATTTTTCAATTTCACTGCTCTTGGAATTTTTTTCCCATTTTCGACTTCACTATGTGGTAAAATCAAATGTGTTATTCAAAAGTAGAACTCATCCAGCAAAAAAAATCCTTCATACAGCTATATTATTGGTTACCCAGTGTGGGAAATGGTAACGGCAAGTTTTTGTTTGTTTCTTTGTTTTGTGAACAGTGAATCAAATTTCAAAGTTTTCATGAATCTATGAATTTCAGGAAATCCAACTCAACGTTGATCCTAAGCCCTCTTGTCTGGGGTGCAATAGTCCTTTGGTATAATAAACTATGGTAGAATTTAACTAAAATCAGTTTCTTAATTTTTACACACAACTAATGATGGTGATGACAGACTCCTTAATGTAAGTGACAACTAGAACAAGAAATCTTCTAACTAACAGAAGAGAACATAAAACATAAATTGCTGCTCTGTGATAGTCCAGGTACTGACCACCACTGTAATTCGCAAGAAGTCATGACAATATGAGGAAGTCGATGCAGCCACACAAAAATACATTAGCCTGTTCTCTGATGATTCAGATGTGTGAGAAAAGGTGATGGGTGAACCACAAATTGGATCCCAAAATGTTGAAGTTTTTGTGTAACCCCAAATTTCAGAACATCTGACTTGAACTCGATCTTTCTCAGATACAGTAGATCTGCTCATCTTCAGTTGTGACCAATAGTATGCTACTGTATCTCCATATAGACTCTGCTGTTGAATGTTGTCTTAGAGCTTGTTGCCATTACTAACTCTGCAGCATCTTATGTTGGTTATTATTACATTTATGTTTGATAAGTACAGTAAATGATCTAGCCATGAAATCAAGATGACCATGTGTTATAAGATCACACCTTAGGATCACATTTAGGGCAGATTAAAAAAATGTATCATATCTCTAAGAAAATGTTAGCATTCATTTGAATTCACTGTACCTTCACATTTTCATTGTTGCTCCTCTTCCATCACTTGTAAAGATGTCTACACTAAATGTTAAATTAAAAGGTTTAAGCCTCTGCTGCTGTTGGCTGTTTTCATAATGGATTTTATAGAATTTTTTTCTTGATTGAAAGATCCAATATGATTGTCTTTGAGCAAAATGTAGTAATATCTTTGACACTCTCAAATTGTATTCCTGGTCAGTCATCTCTTGTAGTAAATAAGCCAGCTTGTATTCACACAAGTGCATTTTAGGTGTTGAAAAAATAAGAAGCATTGAATGCAGGGTCAGTGCTATGTGAAAACTTGGAGCCATTCAACATTAGGATTAAGATGCTGTGCTGTCAGTCACAACCAATGATAGTAAAGGTGATTACACAGAAATTTATATTTTGGCTTCTGCTGACAGTCAGGTGACAGAGGCGGTAACTTATGACTTTCAATGCAATCACATTTACTATCTTTAGTTTAGAAATAGTTGCATGACATTACATTTTTAGGGCTGAATTATCACTTTTTGCCACTGTGAAACCCCAAAGTAACATAACATGTAAACTGAACACATATTGTACCATAATTGTAAAGATTATTGTAAAAAAATGTTGACATTGTTATGCTCTAATTTTCTATTTCGGAAACTTATTACATTATATTGTCTTGCTTAAAGTAAACATGTAGTCAAGGGATAATAAACTAAATAAAATTCTAAAGTGATTTATATTTTACATTTGCTTTTCTTAGCCAAATTAAATTGTACTATTTATGTAGGTCAAGTCATCCCATGGACATGGTAAGAATATTCTGTGCTTAAAATGCTGTACTTATTATTGACTAAAATAATAGATAAAAAAATCACTTAACTAAGGTTAAGTGGAAATTTTATTTAAACTTAACATTCTCACCCGCATATACTTGCTGCAAAGACAAAAAAGACTTGCCTATCAGTTTCCTCATCACTATCTATCACTCTTTCGAAGCGCTACTTTCTGCAAATGATCATCAATGACCATGCTGCATAATCTGAACCTTTCACTTCCATCTACCTTATTTACTTGTGTATAAGCTGACCTGACTATAAGTCAAGGCACCTAATTTTGCCACACAAAAAATCGGAAAATGCATTGACTCAGGTATAAGCTGGGTGTATATAGTCCCCTCATTTTTATCATGGTATGTATGGTTCCTCATCCCCATCCTTGTCTGCATGGCTCCTTATTCTTATCATTGTCTGCATGGCTCCTTATTCCTATTCTTGCATGCATGACTCCTTATTCCCATCCTTGTATGTATGGCTCCTTATTCTTATCCTTGTATGCATGGCTCCTTATTCCCCATCCTTGTCTGCATGGCAGCTTGTTCCCATCCTTGTCTGCATGGCTAATTATTCCCCATCCTTGTCTGCATGGCTCCTTATTCCCATACCTTTCTGCATAGCTCCTTATTCCCGTCCTTGTATGTGTGGCTCCTTATTCCTATCCTTGCATGCGTGGCCCCCATGAAAAGCATAAGAAAAAAAATCCTACTTACCTTCCATGAGCGCCCTAGCAGCATCTTGTTCTGGTGTCAGCAGCTACTGCGGTCTCGCGATCACGTGTCGCCACTAATAACGGGAATGAACATGCACCTCTCTCCACGCAAATTTGAGTGGAGAGAGGTGAATATTCATTACCTTAATGATCAGGCACCAGTGATAGCCCGGCAGCTACTGGAAGCCCCGGCAGCTACGGCTGTAACTGTGCGCTGTATAGGAGAAATGATTATTAATTGCCAGTGCAGTGAATATTCATTTCTCTTTAGCAGGAGGCACAGGAGTTAGCCACAGCAGCTGGCTATTGCCTCCTGTGACATGCAGCTCCACCGCTCCCCCTCCCCCGCCATCTTCTGGACCAATGACTTGTTTATAAGTCAAGGGGCGTTTTCAGCACAAAAAAAGTGCTGAAAAACTCAGCTTATACATGAGTTTATACTGTACTTTATTGTGCTGCATCAGTTCTCCAAGTTGCTGTATACTGGATGATTGGTTTAATTCCACACTTTTATGCATGCCCTAAAGGCACAACTTTTATGGTAGGCATAAAAATTGTATTGGTTAAATGTGTTTGTTTTTCACCAATATTCCTTTGAATCTAATTCTTTAATTCATCAGTATTTCCCACATTTTATGGCTCCTGATGTGCTTTACACAGTGTCTGACCTGCACAAACTCTGGATCATGACTGGTTCATGTAGTTGTTAGCGCCATACCTTGTACTGTAAATAATGGGTAGGTACAGAACAAATAAAGTGCTTTTACCCCTTGTATCTTCCTTATTGCCTCACAAATTGTTAGCTCTTGTAAGCTGGGCTTTCATTATAATGCCTGGTTTTATTTGTACACATATCTTTTGAAATGGAATATGTCAAGGCTGCCTAAATAATAGAATTATTATTAGACATTACAAAACAGTTTTATGTGAAGGAGAAAACATCAAGGACATCACACATTAAAACTAATCAGTTAGGGCTTTAGTTACCTCTGCATTGGTTTTCATCACGAAAGGGATTGTCTCATTAGATAACCATTTCCGATATGCCCTAGTATAGCATATGGACATCATATAGCCATGAACCACCCTCTAAGAGGCAAGAAAAAAATCACTGACAAGTTTAATATCTGACACACTCATGTATGACATGGATGGCCATTCATCAGAAAGGCTGCATATAATTCTATAATTTTTTTTAAAAAAAAGCTTTCCATGGTGAAATTGGCTCTCATCATCAGTTTTTTTTATAAGACAACCCTTTTATATATATTAAACTGGCAAAAAACAGTGAAATATCTCTGCAGTATGATTATGATTTCAGTAGTTTTTCTATTCACATAGAAATTTCCAGCTGAGAAAGTGTCTTGTCCTTCCTTCCTCTGCGAAAAATTGCACAAAAAACATTTTCCAAAACATTGCTGATTCTTCAATCATAATCTGAGCCCTTAGTAATGTTGTTGAATATTTCCTTGAATCTTTATACCAATTCATCAGAAGCTTAAGACCTTATAATTGATTTAAACATTGAACAAAATGTTAAGCGAAGAACAAATGTAACTTCCACTTGTTACAATAAAAAGCTTAAGCCTGTATTGCTGTTGTGCTATGTTCATAGGTGATACGTAATATACCTTTATTTGATTGACAGATGCAGGACGATTGTGTTAAACAAGATTTTAGTCATCTCTTTGTCACTCCCAAATTCTAGTCATGGTCAGGCATCTCTTGTGTTTAATAGGCAAGCATGTATTTTGGCACATGTGAATGTTAAGTGTCCAGAAATGAGAAGCATTGAAATTAACACAACAGGAAAACCGAACACACAATGTAACTGTAATTCTTTCATTGGGATAGTTGTCATGTAACAAAATACAATTATGGTCTCCAAATGGTGATGCTTTTGGCCCTTTTGGTGGATAGATCATGTTGACCCCCAATGGTAAATTCTAAATACTTTGCACCTGGAAGAAGTTTTAAAGCATTTTGAATGAAACACCCGCCAGCATTCAAAGGAGCTAGAAATCAATCATAGTATATAATTTATCACATCAATGTATCCATTGTATGCTTTGCCACTCCACAAACTTTTCTTTCCCTTAAAAAAATATTTTGTTTAGAAAACATTATGATATGAGGGCGATAGACTATTTGGTTTCTTCTATGTAGATGCTCTTAAATTAATGCATATAAATAATTTATTTCCTTTCATCATGTTTTTCTCACATAATCTGTTACGCTAAGCATCCAACAGAATAGTCCGAAGCCAAAATCACACATGAAGCATTGAGTCCCTATGCGTTTCATTTCTTAAGACAAATTGTGCCTCTGGGTCAGTTTTTGCTTTTGGGCTCAGGGGCAGGAAAGCTGTATTTTCACTGGCACTTTCCTCCACCTCTAGACAAGTGATTTCCATGTCCTCTGACCTTCTTCTTGCATCGGTCAGAATTTGGATCTGCTCTTGCACGGTTTCGAGCAAAATTTTGACTTCTTTTTGCTCTGCTATAAGACAGTTGCTAGGTGTAATGTTCACCTTCACAAGTTCACTTGAATATGAGTTTTTGCACAGTTTGACACCTGCCATTTCAGTAACATTCTGCATTTGCAGACAGGCATCATCTAGCCCCACTGAGGGTATGATAGGAATAGAGCTGGCCCTAGATGATGAAAAACCGACACGGTCCTTTTGATCCATGGTTTTAAAATAGGATTGTGTTTCCTTTGAGCGCAGTTGCATATTTATTGAACTATTCTGTAGTTGAGTCAAATCAGTGGAGGAGCACCTAAAGAGACAAAAGAGAGACATGATGTAATAATAATAATAATAATTTTTATTTATATAGCGCCAACATATTCCGCAGCGCTTTACAAATTATAGAGGGGACTTGTACATACAATAGACATTACAGCATAACAGAAATACAGTTCAAAACAGATATCAAGAGGAGTGAGGGCCCTGCTCGTAAGCTTACAAACTATGAGGAAAAGGGGAGACACGAGAGGTGGATGGTAACAATTGCTATAGTTATTCGGACCAGCCATAGTGTAAGGCTTGGGTGTTCATGTAAAGCTGCATGAACCAGTTAATTAATTTTTTTTTTTTTTTTTTTTTAATATAGGCCACACAGGGATCGTTAGGTTAATGCAATTAATGTTAATGTAGATTAATCATTAAAAACTCTATATTTCCAAAATAAAATAAAAACGTGCTGTGTCTTCCAGAGTTTTATCAAAGCATTACAGTAGCTTATTTACAGAAAGTAACAAGAACTAGTTGCAAAAATGTAGAAATTTGATACTAGTGGAAGTAGCAGGGTCGTATGTGACTGGCCAAATACTCTAGACTTCTTAGAACAGAAAAATAATAGAACCTTAAGAGATATTCCCATCTCCAAGATTTAATCCCAGTATGTAGTAGGTGTAATAATAATAATGTTAGCAAATACCTCCAATTAGAAATGTAGTAGTTTTTGTTGCTATGTCTCTTTCTTCATGTGCAGGCATTGTATGACCTTAGGTGTCCATGGTTGTGTCCACTGATGAAGTGACAATTACCTAGTTGTTAGTGGTCATAACCATGGATACTGGAGGTTCTGCCATGCCAGCACATGAGGAAAGAGACCTAGCAAATCAGAAGAATTATACATTTCTAATTGGAGGTATTTGCTAATATTATTATTGTTATTATTATTACACCTAATACATATTAGGATAGGATTGTGGAGATGGGAATACCCCTTTAACAACAATTCCAAGTGTAACAACAATTCCAAGTGTAACCATTGCTTTTCCTTAAAAAGGACCTTTCGGCATTTTTTTCATATTGAACTGGACACACCATTTAATTGCAGCTGCAAAGCAAAATAATTTGTATTTCTTTTGTATCTTATTTTGCCTTTAGGTTTGCGGCGATATCTGTATTGAAAGTATTAGCACATAATCAGTTAACTTTGTTAAGTCTAAGTGGACGTTGTCAGAAAGTGAAAGTATCTAATAGCAGCCAATTGGACCTAACTAAAATTAACTCGCTATGTGCCAAAACTTTGCTGATATCTCCACAATGAAGAGATGAAATAAAAAAAAATGAAAAATGTATTCCATTACTTTGCTTGTTCAGTTTCACATGAAGTAGAGAAGCCAGACTTTTTAGCTATTTCTAATGGTTTTGGTGAAGGTTTGTGAAAAAAATGAAAGCCATATAAGAGCATTTATCAATGCAGCTGAGAGCTAGCAAATACAGTGGGGCAAAAAAGTATTTAGTCAGTCAGCAATAGTGCATGTTCCACCACTTAAAAAGATGAGAGGCGTCTGTAATTTACATCATAGGTAGACCTCAACTATGGGAGACAAACTGAGAAAAAAAAATCCAGAAAATCACATTGTCTGTTTTTTAACATTTTATTTGCATACTATGGTGGAAAATAAGTATTTGGTCAGAAACAAAATTTCATCTCAATACTTTGTAATATATCCTTTGTTGGCAATTACAGAGGTCAAACGTTTTCTGTAAGTCTTCACAAGGTTGCCACACACTGTTGTTGGTATGTTGGCCCATTCCTCCATGCAGATCTCCTCTAGAGCAGTGATGTTTTTGGCTTTTCGCTTGGCAACACGGACTTTCAACTCTCTCCAAAGGTTTTCTATAGGGTTGAGATCTAGAGACTGGCTAGGCCACTCCAGGACCTTGAAATGCTTCTTACGAAGCCACTCCTTCGTTGCCCTGGCGGTGTGCTTTGGATCATTGTCATGTTGAAAGACCCAGCCACGTTTCATCTTCAATGCCCTTGCTGATGGAAGGAGGTTTGCACTCAAAATCTCACGATACATGGCCCCATTCATTCTTTCATGTACCCGGATCAGTCGTCCTTGCCCCTTTGCAGAGAAACAGCCCCAAAGCATGATGTTTCCACCACCATGCTTTTCAGTAGGTATGGTGTTTGATGGATGCAACTCAGTATTCTTTTTCCTCCAAACACGACAAGTTGTGTTTCTACCAAACAGTTCCAGTTTGGTTTCATCAGACCATAGGACATTCTCCCGAAACTCCTCTGGATCATCCAAATGCTCTCTAGCAAACTTCAGACGGGCCCGGACATGTACTGGCTTAAGCAGTGGGACACGTCTGGCACTGCAGGATCTGAGTCCATGGTGGCGTAGTGTGTTACTTATGGTAGGCCTTGTTACATTGGTCCCAGCTCTCTGCAGTTCATTCACTAGGTCCCCCCGCGTAGTTCTGGGATTTTTGCTCACCGTTCTTGTGATCATTCTGACCCCACGGGGTGGGATTTTGCGTGGAGCCCCAGATCGAGGGAGATTATCAGTGGTCTTGTATGTCTTCCATTTTCTAATTATTGCTCCCACTGTTGATTTCTTCACTCCAAGCTGGTTGGCTATTGCAGATTCAGTCTTCCCAGCCTGGTGCAGGGCTACAATTTTGTTTCTGGTGTCCCTTGACAGCTCTTTGGTCTTCACCATAGTGGAGTTTGGAGTCAGACTGTTTGAGGGTGTGCACAGGTGTCTTTTTATACTGATAACAAGTTTAAACAGGTGCCATTACTACGGGTAATGAGTGGAGGAAAGAGGAGACTCTTAAAGATGAAGTTACAGGTCTGTGAGAGCCAGAAATCTTGATTGTTTGTTTCTGACCAAATACTTATTTTCCACCATAAAATGCAAATAAAATGTTAAAAAAAACAGACAATGTGATTTTCTGGATTTTTTTTTCTCAGTTTGTCTCCCATAGTTGAGGTCTACCTATGATGTAAATTACAGACGCCTCTCATCTTTTTAAGTGGTGGAACTTGCACTATTGCTGACTGACTAAATACTTTTTTGCCCCACTGTAGGTATTGAATATCCACATAATTGTGCCATAAAATAGTATACCTATTGTTGTGCTGACAGTATTGATTCTCATCCATAAAAATTAACTTTACTCCCAATGAACCCTTTCTTCCATGACCATTGTACCTCGAGGAAGCTTGATGAAGCAAAGAAATCATTATATCATTATTGCACAGCATTATTCTGGTCTAGATTCCTTGACTGCATCATTAAGATTGAAGACCAAATTGTATGGTGGCTTGGGTGGAGATGTTGTTCTACACAATAATGAGAATATAGTTGTGATAATACAGAATTGCCAGTTGTGATATGACCACACATTTTCCACTAAAGGTACCGTCACACTAAGCGACGCTGCAGCGATACCGACAACGATGCCGATCGCTGCAGCGTCGCTGTTTGGTCGCTGGAGAGCTGTCAAACAGACAGCTCTCCAGCGACCAACGATGCCGGTAACCAGCCTAAACATCGGGTTACTAAGCGCAGGGCCGCGCTTAGTAACCCGATGTTTACCCTGGTTACCATCGTAAAAGTAAAAAAACCAAACACTACATACTTAATTCCACTTACTTAGGGCTGCGCTTAGTAACCCGATGTTTACCCTGGTTACCATTGTAAAAGTAAAAAAAAAACACTACATACTTACCTTCCGCTGTCTGTCCCCGGCGCTGTGCTTTCCTGCACTGACTGTGAGCACAGCGGCCGGAAAGCAGAGCGGTGACGTCACCGCTGTGCTTTCCGGCTGGCCGGCGCTAACAGCCAGTGCAGAAGCACAGCGCCAGGGACAGACAGCGGAAGGTAAGTATGTAGTGTTTTTTTTACTTTTACAATGGTAACCAGGGTAAACATCGGGTTACTAAGCGCGGCCCTGCGCTTAGTAACCCGATGTTTACCCTGGTTACCAGTGAAGACAATGTCTGCAGGAGGTCCAGCGACCAAATAAAGTGCTGGACTTTCTGCAGCGACCAACGACATCACAGCAGGATCCTGATCGCTGCTGCCTGTCAAACTGAACGATATCGCTAGCCAGGACGCTGCAACGTCATGGATCGCTAGCGATATCGTTCAGTGTGACGGTACCTTAACTTATATATATAGTATATAGCCCCATTATAAAATGTGCCATTATTGCACCATCTCTTATCTCTACTGATTGCCCCATCCTCATAAAACAGAATTGTCCACGGTAACCAATATTCTTTTGTTCATTTATTTTTTAAGTAGTTTCCATAGGCATAGGCTTCATTTCTCCCAGTGTTGAGGGGAGAGGGAACTTTTCACAGCACAATGCAGATGGCAGTAGACATTATATATTGCTTCTACAATTTTACCTCGCAAGGGTTAAAATTCTGGCACTTGTAGCAAATGAAAAATATGTAAGAAGACTACCACAAATTGATCACTTACACTTTCCTTTTTTCCAATCATATTTAGCATTTATAAAATTAGCTACTGATATTTTAGGCATGTGTGTAAAAAATGCTGCAAAGTATGAATGCATTCAAAAACAGAAATGTTAATAGTTTATTATTTATGAATTAACAAAATGAAAAGTGAATGCAGGGTTCATTCTAGCTTTTATGCTGCATGTGGCAAAAGTTTAAATGATGCCCTTCCCCATGATGCTATCCTCATCTGCACACTGTCCCCAACACTGTTTTCAACTTCAGTTCCCTTATGCTGTCCCCTCACCATACTATTTCCTCACCCTGTAACCCCCCACATTGATCACTCTCCATGCTGTGCCCTTCCATTGTACTCTTCCCAATATTGTGCCTTTATAATGCTCCCAATCCGTACTGTACTACTGTGATCAAAGAGTCATAGAATGTTAGTGTTGGAAGGGACCTCCAGGGTCATTGTGCCCCCTGCTCAATGCAGGATTCACTAAACCACCTCAGACAGATGTCTGTCTAGCCTCTGTTTAAAGACTTACATTCAAAGAGATCTCACCAACTCTCATGGCAGCCTGATCTACTCATTGATCACCCTCACTGTCAAAAAGGTTTTCTGATATCTAACATGTATCTTCTCTTTTGTTAGTTTACTAATCAGCTAGAAGTACTGCTGAGAACCTATTGAACCCTACTCCTAGGAGGCAGCAAAATTTTATTGCCTGAGTGACACTTTCTAACACCATCTTTGCCAATCTGTTCATCTAGCATCATGACAGAAGTGGCCATGATTGAATAAACTAAAAATAAATATAATTTAAACCTGCACTTGACGTGATTACCCTTAAAAACATTATTTATTCTTTTAGGTACACTGGCACAGAGTTTTTGAAGGAACTCAGCAGGAAGATTGTACCAAACATCTTAGAGGACTAACCACAGATCCTCCAAGCAGGTAAGCTTGCAAATATCCTACAATCTCTTCATGAATATCCAGGCAGTCTTGTGATGCTGAAAGCAGGGCTATTTTGTAGCTAAATCATCACTTCAAGGAAGCTTTGTTCGACTTTACACTGAAAATAGTTTTTCAAGACTATTTCTGTGTCTTCACATTTTTGTCCCCTTCTTCCCACATCCAACACATTTTTTTTCTGTCAACATATGAGTTATTGTTTTTTAGTTGGACAACTTGTACTTTTGATTGGCACCATTCATTTTACCGCATAGATTACTGGAAAATGGGAAAAAAATTCTAGGTGAGGAAAGATTGTGAAAAAACCCCGCAATTCTGACATTGTTTTTTGGGAGCAATGGTAAAAATGGCCTTGCAATATGATTCTGTTAATCGGTACAATTAGTTCAATACCAAACATGTCTAGTTTTTTTATTATGTTAATAATGCTAGGGTTGGAGGAACGCACCAAATAATGATAAGGATGGTATAAGGTGCGTTCGCAGCCCTGGGTCCACCGTGCAGAGATAGAACCTGCTGCTGTGAAATGGCGGAGGGACACTTGCTCATACATTGGTCAGACCTCACCCAGTGTGAATGGAAGCGAACATTTTGCTTCACAGAGTCCCCAAATAAATGCTGTGCCCTGTTAGCAGTCACAGGGTGCAGCTGAAAGACGCTGGTGTGATCCCTATGAATCACCCCCACTAGACTGGTGATTGGACTCGCTCTGACCCTCGATGGCTTTTGAGCCCATGCCCTGAGTCAGATGCAGAGTCCAAGCAGGAAATCCCACCCTACACTGACTGGTTGTCAGAACAGAACTAATAATTTACTGCACAAGAGTGCCTGCAGCACCGCTCTGGTGGACACCACTAACCACCCAAACTTGGTCCAAGAAAGTGCTCCATTAGCACACGGTGCCGCATTGGTGGTCACTGCTAACAGACGCAATATCGTGTGCTAGATGTGCGGGATAGCACTGTCAGGCGCTAGGTAGCTTCCACCATTCTCGAACAGTCAACAAGACAAGCGATGGAGTTTTCATCCATCGACAGGCATAAATCCACACACACACACACCTTAGCAAGTTTATACTAGCGCATGGCGGTGCCACCATGCGAACCTTCTATAGCGGAAGTTCTCCAGGACCTTTCTAGTGGTCCAATAGGAGCTGCTACAGGACCTGAGCATGTGACCCCTGACCTCCAATGAGAGGTTGTCCCTTGGGCATGCTCAGAAGAAGAAAAGCAGGGCTTAGTCCCAGGAGTGCCTGCTCGCCGCTGATCAGTACTGATTACAATGGCTGAGCCTGGAAGGACAGCAGTAACAAGCCATACAATGTCAGCTTGAGCCAGACACTGGGACAGACGTCTCTGCTGAGCAGGCTCCACTGCTGCTTGAGGAGAATGGGAGACCAGCAGAGATGGTTCAAAATTCCCCCTGTGTAGCGGTGGGAAGTCGACACCTAACAAATAGTGAAATAAATTGAGGGGGTTGTTGCCATTTTCTGAGACCCTTAAGATTTCATTTTTCGGTCTATGAAGTTAATTTTTGGCGGGATGAGACATTTTCAGTCATACCATTTCAGGACTTAGCACTCTTAATTTTTTTATGGCGCTTACTGTTCAATTATTTCTATATTTTGATAGGTCAGACTTTTCTGAATGCGGAGATACCACATATCTGTATTTAAATATATATATATATATATATATATATATATATATACCGTATATACTCGAGTATAAGCCGAGATTTTCAGCCCAAATTTTTGGGCTGAAAGTGCCTTTCTCGGCTTATACTCGAGTCAATGTGGGTGGCAGGGTCGGCGGGTGAGGGGGTGAGGGCGCTGAGGTATACTTACCTAGTCCCAGCGATCCTCGCGCTGTCCCTGCCGTCCCACGGGCTTCTGTGCTGCAGCTTCTTCCCCTCTTCAGCGGTCACGTGGGACCGCTCATTAGAGATATGAATAAGCGGCTCCACCTCCCATAGGGGCGGAGCCGCCTATTCATTCCTCTAATCAGCGGTGCCGGTGACCGCTGACAGGAAGAGCTGCGGCACCGAAGACCAGGCAGAGGGACAGCGCGAGGATCGCCAGGACTAGGTAAGTATAGCATATTCACTATAGGCAGTGTAAGCGGTTTATACCTTGTGGGAATAAAAGGACTAGAAATAGGAAAAACCCAATGTGGCTAAACAAAGAAGTAAGACAGGCAATTAACAGTAAAAAGAAAGCATTTGCACTACTAAAGCAGGATGGCACCATTGAAACTCTAAAAAACTATAGGGAGAAAAATACTTTATCTAAAAAACTAATTAAAGCTGCCAAAAAGGAAACAGAGAAGCACATTGCTAAGGAGAGTAAAACTAATCCCAAACTGTTCTTCAACTATATCAATAGTAAAAGAATAAAAACTGAAAAGGTAGGCCCCTTAAAAAATAGTGAGGAAAGAATGGTTGTAGATGACGAGGAAAAAGCTAACATATTAAACACCTTCTTCTCCACGGTATTCACGGTGGAAAATGAAATGCTAGGTGAAATCCCAAGAAACAATGAAAACCCTATATTAAGGGTCACCAATCTAACCCAAGAAGAGGTGCGAAACCGGCTAAATAAGATTAAAATAGATAAATCTCCGGGTCCGGATGGCATACACCCACGAGTACTAAGAGAACTAAGTAATGTAATAGATAAACCATTATTTCTTATTTTTAGTGACTCTATAGCGACAGGGTCTGTTCCGCAGGACTGGCGCATAGCAAATGTGGTGCCAATATTCAAAAAGGGCTCTAAAAGTGAACCTGGAAATTATAGGCCAGTAAGTCTAACCTCTATTGTTGGTAAAATATTTGAAGGGTTTCTGAGGGATGTTATTCTGGATTATCTCAATGAGAATAACTGTTTAACTCCATATCAGCATGGGTTTATGAGAAATCGCTCCTGTCAAACCAATCTAATCAGTTTTTATGAAGAGGTAAGCTATAGACTGGACCACGGTGAGTCATTGGACGTGGTATATCTCGATTTTTCCAAAGCATTTGATACCGTGCCGCACAAGAGGTTGGTACACAAAATGAGAATGCTTGGTCTGGGGGAAAATGTGTGTAAATGGGTTAGTAACTGGCTTAGTGATAGAAAGCAGAGGGTGGTTATAAATGGTATAGTCTCTAACTGGGTCGCTGTGACCAGTGGGGTACCGCAGGGGTCAGTATTGGGACCTGTTCTCTTCAACATATTCATTAATGATCTGGTAGAAGGTTTACACAGTAAAATATCGATATTTGCAGATGATACAAAACTATGTAAAGCAGTTAATACAAGAGAAGATAGTATTCTGCTACAGATGGATCTGGATAAGTTGGAAACTTGGGCTGAAAGGTGGCAGATGAGGATTAACAATGATAAATGTAAGGTTATACACATGGGAAGAGGGAATCAATATCACCATTACACACTGAACGGGAAACCACTGGGTAAATCTGACAGGGAGAAGGACTTGGGGATCCTAGTTAATGATAAACTTACCTGGAGCAGCCAGTGCCAGGCAGCAGCTGCCAAGGCAAACAGGATCATGGGGTGCATTAAAAGAGGTCTGGATACACATGATGAGAGCATTATACTGCCTCTGTACAAATCCCTAGTTAGACCGCACATGGTTTACTGTGTCCAGTTTTGGGCACCGGTGCTCAGGAAGGATATAATGGAACTAGAGAGAGTACAAAGGAGGGCAACAAAATTAATAAAGGGGATGGGAGAACTACAATACCCAGATAGATTAGCGAAATTAGGATTATTTAGTCTAGAAAAAAGACGACTGAGGGGCGATCTAATAACCATGTATAAGTATATAAGGGGACAATACAAATATCTCGCTGAGGATCTGTTTATACCAAGGAAGGTGACGGGCACAAGGGGGCATTCTTTGCGTCTGGAGGAGAGAAGGTTTTTCCACCAACATAGAAGAGGATTCTTTACTGTTAGGGCAGTGAGAATCTGGAATTGCTTGCCTGAGGAGGTGGTGATGGCGAACTCAGTCGAGGGGTTCAAGAGAGGCCTGGATGTCTTCCTGGAGCAGAACAATATTGTATCATACAATTATTAGGTTCTGTAGAAGGACGTAGATCTGGGTATTTATTATGATGGAATATAGGCTGAACTGGATGGACAAATGTCTTTTTTCGGCCTTACTAACTATGTTACTATGTTACTATGTTACCTGTCCTCGTTCCAGCCGCCGGGCGCCGCTCCATCTTCCCGGCCGGCGCCTCCATCTTCCCGGCGTCTGCGCTCTGACTGTTCAGGCAGAGGGCGCGATGACGCATACAGTGTGCGCGGCGCCCTCTGCCTGATCAGTCAGAGCAGAGACGCCGGGAAGATGGAGGCGCCGGAACGAGACGCCGGGAGCTGCAATCAAGGGAGGTGAGTATGTGTTTTTTTTTTATTGCAGCAGCGGCGGCAGAGATTTCTATGGGGCACAATGAACGGTGCAGAGCACCGTATATGGCACAGCAATGGGGCACAATGAACGGTGCAGAGCACCGTATATGGCACAGCAATGGGGCACAATGAACGGTGCAGAGCACCGTATATGGCACAGCAATGGGGCACAATGAACGGTGCAAAGCACCGTATATGGCACAGCAATGGGGCACAATGAACGGTGCAGAGCACCGTATATGGCACAGCAATGGGGCACAATGAACGGAGCAGAGCACCGTATATGGGCACAGATATGGGGCACAATGAACGGTGCAGAGCACTGTATATGGCACAGCAATGGGGCACAATGAACGGTGCAGAGCACCGTATATGGCACAGCAATGGGGCACAATGAACGGTGCAGAGCACCGTATATGGCACAGCAATGGGGCACAATGAACGGTGCAGAGCACTGTATATGGCACAGCAATGGGGCACAATGAACGGTGCAGAGCACCGTATATGGCACAACAATGGGGCACAATGAACGGTGCAGAGCACCGTATATGGCACAGCAATGGGGCACAATGAACGGTGCAGAGCACTGTATATGGCACAGCAATGGGGCACAATGAACGGTGCAGAGCACCGTATATGGCACAGCTATGGGGCACAATGAACGGTGCAGAGCACTATATGGGGCACAGCTATGGGGAAATAATGAACGGTGTAGAGCACTATATGGCACAGCTATGGGGAAATAATGATCTATTTTTATTTTTGAAATTCACCGGTAAATGCTGCATTTCCACCCTAGGCTTATACTCGAGTCAATAAGTTTTCCCAGTTTTTTGTGGCAAAATTAGGGGGGTCGGCTTATACTCGGGTCGGCTTATACTCGAGTATATACGGTACACACATATATATATATATATATATATATATATATATATACATACAGCTCGGGCAAAAATTAAGACACCACCACATCTAAACCCTGTCATGGGCAGCCCAATCTCCAGACCTGAACCCCATTGAAAGCCTCTGGAATGTAATCAAGAGGATAATGGATAGTCACAAGCCATCAAACAAAGAAGAACTGCTTAAATTTTGGTGCCAGAAGCATTGTGAAAGACTGGTGGAAAGCATGCCAAGATGCATGAAAACTGTGATTAAAAATCATGGTTATTCCACAAAATATTGGTTTCTGAACTCTACCCGAGTCAAAACATTAGTATTGTTGTTTCTAAATGATTATGAACTTGTTTTCTTTGCATTATTTGAGGTTTGAAAGCACTGCTTTTTTTCTAATTTTTACCATTTCTCCTTTTCAGAAAAAAAAAATAAAAAATTGCTTGGAAATTCGGAGACATGTTGTCAGTAGTTTATAGAATAAAAGAACAATTTACATTTTACTCAAAAATATACCTATAAAGAGAAAAATCAAACAAACTGAACATTTTGCAGTGGTCTCTTAATTTTTTGTAGGTATATATATAATGGGGAAAAAGGAAGGTGAGCTTTTATATATACCGTAAATACTCGACTATAAGCCGACCCAAGTATAAGCCAAGGCCCCTAATTTTGCCACAAAAAACTGGGAAAACTTATTGACTCGAGTATAAGTCTAGAGTGGGAAATGAAGCCAACTACTGGAAAATTTCAAAAATAAAAATAAATATCAATAAAAGTAAAATTAATTGAGACATCAGCAGGGTAAAGGTTTTTAAATATCCATATTGAATCAAGAACCTCATATAATGGTCTATACAGTTCATTATGGGCCCCATAAGATGCTCCATATTAAAATATGCCCCATCTAATGCTCCATTAAGGGCACGCACTAAACACGTTATCACTCCCTCTGACCAGAATGTCACAGCCAGAGGACACGGAAGACAGAGCCCGGTGGTGGAACAGGGACAGGTGAATATCGCATGGCTCACCTCCCCGTCATACTCACCCTCTCCTGGCACGTCCCTGTTTCTCTGTCATCCCGGGACAGCAGCTCCTTTCAGTGCTGAGCGGTCAGATGGTACTGCTCATTAGAGTAATGAATATGCGCTCCATGCCTATGGGAGTGGAGACACATCCATATTCATTACTTTAAGGACTGGTACCACATGACCACTGAACACAGGAAGAGCTGCAGGCAGGCACCAGGACAACGGAGTGATGCAGGGAAGACTTGCAGTGATCGCACGAGGAGTGGGTGAGTATGATGTGACAGCCGCCGATTCCTGCTGCTCTCCCTCCCCCGCAACCCCCTGGGACGACTCGAGTATAAGCCGAGAGGGGAACTGTCAGTTTAAAATAATGGGCTGAAAATCTCGGCTTATGCTCGAGTATATACGGTATATATTTTTTATAAAACTTCTTTTTTTGCATTTAAATACTCTTGTTAGTCCCCTAAGGGACTTGAAGCTGTGATCTTGCAATAGCTTGTGATTTACACAGCGGTGCCCCAGCGTCACTGCATATGGTAAAAATTATGCCCTCCCTTTCAGCTCAGCCATAAGTAGAGTTTAGAAAGAACCCTATAATGACACTCTGCAGCAGACTCCCGACTGTCATAACAACCCATCGGTGACTAATGACTACATAATGAGGCACCGATAGGCATATGGAATGGCATGCCCAGATGCCAACATGTGTTAAATGCCGGGATTGTTAGAGGCAAGTCATGACTGTAACACATGACCCATGAACTATGACAGGGCAGCACAGTGGCTCAGTGGTTAGCACTGTGGCCTTGCAGCACTGGGGGCCTGGGTTCAAATCCCACCAAAGACTACATCTACAAGGAGTTTGTATGTTCTCCCCATGTTTGTTTGAGTTTCCTCTGGGTACTCCGGTTTCCTCCCACATTCCAAAGACATACTGATAGGGAATTTAGTTTGTGAGAACCATTGAGGACAGTGATGGTAATGTTTGCAAACTGTAAAGTGCTGTGGAATATGTTTATTTAAAAATAAAGATTATTTATGATCTGTCAGGCTCAACCCAGGAGCCTACTCCACACAACTGCTTCCAACTTGCGCTGTACATGTATGGGTTAATTGCATTGGTAATATGTTTAAGGTTGTTGTCTTGATACACAATATATTTGAAACCAGTCAGATGCCTCCCTGATGTTATTGCATGATGCTAAAGGTACCTTCACACATAACAATATCGTTAAGGATATCATTGCAATGTCACACTTTTTGTGACGTAGCAACGATCCCGCTAACGATCTTGTTATGTGTAACAGCAACCAACAATCAGGCCCCTGCTGGGAGATCGTTGGTCGCTAGGGAATGATCAGGACCTTATTTTGGTCGCTGATCACCTGCTGTCATCGCTGGATCGGCGTTTGTGACGCTGATCCAGCGATGTGTTCACTTGTAACCAGGGTAAATATCGGGTTACTAAGCGCAGGGCCGGCGCTGACAGTCAGTGCAGGGAAGCTCTCGGGCGGAGCGCGTGCATTAGCAGCGCTCCTGCCAAAAGCATTTTTAACCCTGTTGACACCGGCGGGGGACGTGACAGACATCAGAATGTGAGTATGTACTGTTTTTTTTTTTACTTTTACAATCGTAACCAGGGTAAATATCGGGTTACTAAGCGCGGCCCTGCACTTAGTAACCCGATGTTTACCCTGGTTACCCGGGTGCTGCAGGGGGACTTCGGCATCGTTGAAGACAGTTTCAACGATGCCGAAGTCTTTCCCTGGATCGTTGGTCGCTGGAGAGAGCTGTCTGTGTGACAGCTCCCTAGCGACCACACAATGACTTACCAATGATCACGACCAGGTCGTATCGCTGGTCGTGATCGTTGGTAAATCGTTTAGTATAACGGTACCTTAAGTGTCTGCCTATATTTCTGAGCATTAAGCACCCCATTACTCAAGACAAAATCCCCACCTCCTTTTACTAAAATGAAACTCCAAATTTTCATGGAACCTCCACCATTTTTCACTGTTGCCTGAAAACACATATCAGGGTTCCTCTCTTCAGCCCTTTGATGAACAAACTGCATTATGACACTAACAAATATTTCACATTTTGATTTATCAGTTCAGAGTGCCATTTTTCTGCAGTTCTCATGATTTCTTGCATAGGTTATTCATTTGAACTTGTTTACATGTTGAAGGTTTCACTTTAGTAGATGTGTACAACTGGATCTCACTGGTCACTAAGAGTTCTGAGCTGATAGCAGTTCTGCACATCTTCTGATTTTGCAGAGATGTAAGCATGATAGTGCAGTTAATGAAATAGATACGTTTTCTCAGCTGACCAGTGCATCTACTCATTATTGCCCATTTCTTGGTGCTTCTTCAAAAGAGCTTAAACAGTACATATACTTTCAAATCTTTGCCGGGCAGAGACTGATGCGGTATGACTACCTTGTGTCTTGTCGTCTTGTTGCTGTGCTCAATATTGCCATGGTGTATGGTAGGTGACAAGAAAGAAGAACAAAGTCTTGGAGGTGATAATATAACCCCACAATGCCCTTATCTCACTATGACCAACAAATGTCTTCAAAAACCTGTGTGAAAGTGTACATATAAAAATCTAAAAACTATTTTGTTTATTTGCGTCGTATTTTGGTAATTAGTAAAAATAAACTATTAAATTAACACCGATATTTTAAATGTTTCTCGCCTAAACTTTTTCACAGTACTGCTTATATACTGTGTGTTATGTATTTGCAAGCCTGGGAATTACAGAGGGAGTAGAGAAAGTAGTAGAGAATCTTTAGACAAAAGTGGCTTATGTGGGCAATGCAAAATGCTGATATGTCTCGATAGGCAACCCTTAGCCATCAAAATCTACTCTCCAGACATATTGTCATACTAGCCTCCAAAAAAACATGATAGAGGATGTCATAAGACACACTGCACTTGTTTGATTTTCATTAAGAACCTGTGTGTAAGAAGGAAACTGGCACAGACTGGTCAAGAGTCTCAAGACACTAAAATATTATTTAATGCTCGTTCATCAGTTTTCTGGCATTAAACATAAATGTGACTTTGTGGTCAACCACAGTTCAGAAGATTAACTTTAATATATGGAATAACTTGGTGCCAGCATAGTTAAGCTCTCCACTGGCTCATTATTTGCATCAATTTCCATTTGTTGAGTGTTGATAGTCCAAGATGCACCAAGTACAGAATACAGAAGATTATCGTTATATTGTAGCATCTCTTTACCCTGCCTATCTGGGCCAATATTTGTTTTAATTCTCCACTTTATTACAATAATAACAATAATCTGCTGTCAGTGACTGTGTTAACATAGCAAACCTAAAAAGTAAGCAGCAAGGAAAATGAAAATCATCATATTTTATGTAAAACCTGGACATCTTTTTGAAGTGGATAAAATAGATGACATATAAAAAGCTTTCAATTGGCTAGTCCGTTCCCCAGCACTTCCTCCCTCCCTTCTCATTTCTACTGAAGACTTTGCCTCCTTCTTTAAACAGAAGATTGATAGGATCAGAAAATGCTTTGACCCACAGCGCCCAATGCCTCTCTTAGCTGCTCAACCCTGTTCCTCCAAAACCAACTTCTCCACCATGACAGATCAGCTCTCCATCTTCCTGTCAAGATCACACCTCACCACTAGCACGCTTGATCAGCTCCTGTTCCACCTCATCCATAACCTCGCCACAATCTTCATCCCAACCATAAAACACCTCTTCAACCTCTCACTCACAACTGGTGTCTTCCCCTCATCCTTCAAACATTCCAAGATCACACCCATCCTCAAAAAGCCCTCCCTCGACCCATCTTCTGTGTCTAGCTATCATCCAATATCTCTTCTCCCTTATGTCTCAAAACTATTGGAACAGCATGTCCATCTTGAACTGTCCTCCCACCTCTCCTCCTGCTCCCTCTTTGACTGGTTACAATCTGGCATTTGACCCCATCACTCATGAAACTGACATAACTAAAGTCACCAATGACCTACTAACTGCGAAGAGCAAGTGACACTACTCTGTCCTCCTTCTCCTGGACCTGTCTTCTGCCTTTGACACTGTGGACCACTCCTTCCTGCTACAGATTCTCATCTCTTGGCATCACAGACTTGTCCCTATCCTGGATCTCGTCATATCTAACAGACCGAACATTCAGTGTCTCCCTCTCCCACACCACCTCTTCATCGCACCCCTTGTCTGTCGGTGTTCCTCAAGGCTCAGTTCTAGGACCCCCACTCTTCTCCATCTACACCTTTGGCCTGGGACAGCTCATGGAATCCCACAGTCTGCAGTATCATCTGTACGCCCATGACATGCAGATCTACCTATCCGGACCTGACCTCACCTCCTTACTCAGCAAAATCCCACGCTGTCTGTCTGCTATCTCGGCCTTGTTTTCTGCCCGCTTTCTAAAATTGAACATGGACAAAACAGAATTCATTATCTTTCCTCCATCTCACTCTACCCCTCTACCAGACCTATCCATCAATGTCAATGGCTGCTCACTTTCTCCAGTCCCGTATGCTCGGTGCCTCGGCATGATCCTCAACTCTGCCCTCTCTTTCAAGCCACATATCCAAGCTCTTGCCTCCTCCTGCCATATCAAACTCAAAAATATTTCCAAAATCCACGCATTCTTTGACCACGAAACCACAGAAACACTAGTGCACACCCTTATCATCTCCCGCCTTGACTACTGCAACCTCCTACTCTCTGGCCTCCCCTCTAGCACTATGGCACCACTCTGATCCATCCTACACTCTGCTGCCCGACTACACTATCTGTCACCCCGCTATTCCCCAAACTCTCACCTATGCCAAGCCCTTCACTGGCTTCCTATTGTCCAGAAACTCCAGCTCAAAACCCTTACTATGACATGCAAAGCCATCCACAACCAGTCTCCTCCATACATCTGTGACATGGTCTCCCAGTACTTTCCTACATGCAACCTTCGATCCTCACAAGATCTCCTTCTCTACATCCCTCTTATCTCTTCTTCCCACAACCGCATCCAAGACTTCTCCCGTGCTTCCCCTATACTCTGGAACTCTCTACCCTAACACATCAGACTCTCGCCTACCATAGAAACCTTCAAAAAGAACCTGAAGACTCACCTCTTCCAACAAGCCAACGGCCTGCAGTGATCCTCAACTTACTGAACCACTGCACAACCAGCTCTACCCTCTCCTAGTGTATCCTCACCCATCCCCTGCAGGCTGTGAACCCTCGCGGGCAGGGTCCTCTCTCCTTCTGTACCTGTTAGTGCCTTGTTTTTTGCTCATGTTTATTGTATTTGTCTATATCTGCCCCCTTTTTCACATGTAAAGCGCCATGGAATAAATAGCGCTATAAAAGATGTATAATAATAAATGTAATTACATAAAAATCTAAATACATAGTGGATGCTTTCCTGAAACGGAAAGTACTTGCAAGCAGCATAATACAAAGAATAGCAGGTTTACCCAGAATCCTTTGCAGTAGGCGGAGCTATGCAAATCATCTCTTTCCACCCCTGTCTAATCCACAGCGCTTGGAATCGCCAAGCGTGCAATGCTGCGGATTAGTTTCTAAATTTACACAGCCAACCAATTCCTACCTGTGGACACGTGTTTTGGGCTTTAGGCCCTCATCAGCACAGGGCTGGAATTGGTTGGCTGTATGGAGTGGGGCTCGGTGAGCAAGCGATACATACATGCTAGCCACCTTAGGGAGAGACCCAAGTTGGGCTAAATGTAGCGGGACGAAAGAGACCGAAAAGCCCTCTACTTAAAGGAAATACATAGTGGATGCTTTCCTGAAACGGAAAGTACTTGCAAGCAGCATAATACAAAGAATAGCAGGTTTACCCAGAATCCTTTGCAGTAGGCGGAGCTATGCAAATCATCTCTTTCCACCCCTGTCTAATCCACAGCGCTTGGAATCGCCAAGCGTGCAATGCTGCGGATTAGTTTCTAAATTTACACAGCCAACCAATTCCTACCTGTGGACACGTGTTTCGGGCTTTAGGCCCTCATCAGCACAGGGCTGGAATTGGTTGGCTGTATGGAGTGGGGCTCGGTGAGCAAGCGATACATACATGCTAGCCACCTTAGGGAGAGACCCAAGTTGGGCTAAATGTAGCGGGACGAAAGAGACCGAAAAGCCCTCTACTTAAAGGAAATACATAGTGGATGCTTTCCTGAAACGGAAAGTACTTGCAAGCAGCATAATACAAAGAATAGCAGGTTTACCCAGAATCCTTTGCAGTAGGCGGAGCTATGCAAATCATCTCTTTCCACCCCTGTCTAATCCACAGCGCTTGGAATCGCCAAGCGTGCAATGCTGCGGATTAGTTTCTAAATTTACACAGCCAACCAATTCCTACCTGTGGACACGTGTTTCGGGCTTTAGGCCCTCATCAGCACAGGGCTGGAATTGGTTGGCTGTATGGAGTGGGGCTCGGTGAGCAAGCGATACATACATGCTAGCCACCTTAGGGAGAGACCCAAGTTGGGCTAAATGTAGCGGGACGAAAGAGACCGAAAAGCCCTCTACTTAAAGGAAATACATAGTGGATGCTTTCCTGAAACGGAAAGTACTTGCAAGCAGCATAATACAAAGAATAGCAGGTTTACCCAGAATCCTTTGCAGTAGGCGGAGCTATGCAAATCATCTCTTTCCACCCCTGTCTAATCCACAGCGCTTGGAATCGCCAAGCGTGCAATGCTGCGGATTAGTTTCTAAATTTACACAGCCAACCAATTCCTACCTGTGGACACGTGTTTCGGGCTTTAGGCCCTCATCAGCACAGGGCTGGAATTGGTTGGCTGTATGGAGTGGGGCTCGGTGAGCAAGCGATACATACATGCTAGCCACCTTAGGGAGAGACCCAAGTTGGGCTAAATGTAGCGGGACGAAAGAGACCGAAAAGCCCTCTACTTAAAGGAAATACATAGTGGATGCTTTCCTGAAACGGAAAGTACTTGCAAGCAGCATAATACAAAGAATAGCAGGTTTACCCAGAATCCTTTGCAGTAGGCGGAGCTATGCAAATCATCTCTTTCCACCCCTGTCTAATCCACAGCGCTTGGAATCGCCAAGCGTGCAATGCTGCGGATTAGTTTCTAAATTTACACAGCCAACCAATTCCTACCTGTGGACACGTGTTTCGGGCTTTAGGCCCTCATCAGCACAGGGCTGGAATTGGCCTAAAGCCCGAAACACGTGTCCACAGGTAGGAATTGGTTGGCTGTGTAAATTTAGAAACTAATCCGCAGCATTGCACGCTTGGCGATTCCAAGCGCTTTGGATTAGACAGGGGTGGAAAGAGATGATTTGCATAGCTCCGCCTACTGCAAAGGATTCTGGGTAAACCTGCTATTCTTTGTATTATGCTGCTTGCAAGTACTTTCCGTTTCAGGAAAGCATCCACTATGTATTTCCTTTAAGTAGAGGGCTTTTCGGTCTCTTTCGTCCCGCTACATTTAGCCCAACTTGGGTCTCTCCCTAAGGTGGCTAGCATGTATGTATAAAAATCTAAAGACAGTCTAATAAAAAAAGTTTTAAAATGTGTTAATGAGAATGATAAATGCCTTCTCTGTAATGTGAATGCAAAACATAAAATTATGAACACACGCTAAAAATAGACAAAAAGGAACAAGGATAGTTTGCCGTTTTGTAGTGTTGCCATATTATATGGTACCAGTCATGATGAAAATGGTATCTGACTTGTAGGCAAGAGCCGGAGGAGCTGATTGTAATGTCAGTCATAGGTCGATACCTAAAGCATAGTTAGAACCAGGATAACACCATAGCTCCCTCACTGAGCATCACTAACAGAGCCAGGAATTAAACAGGATGACCATTCTGCCACCCTGCATTGTCCACAGCAAAGGCCACCCAGTGACTGAAGGGGAAATAGAGGGGACAGGCATTGGCCGGGATGTGACACTGATTAGATTGATGTACATTATTGTAAGAAATGTTTTCATAACATTTAGATTTCATTCAATGAAATACCTGTTTTTTTGTGGATGAGTCCACACAATCACTGAATAGGACCACCCACTGGACTCAAACATACCAACACCAGGGATTTCAATGAACAAAATGCAAATTTTACAAATTATTTTCCAACAAACAAGTATATCACTCTTCTCAACTTCTCCTATATGCCAAAATGTCTACTGATCGAAATGTATATATAATGTGACTGTTTCCTTTTAAATGCTAAGGTTCTATCATAAGCACTCGAACATGTCATTTAATATACCGTATTTGGAATCAACTGGCTCAATATATTGCAACTAGAACATCTGCCATGTGAATAACACTAAATCAGAATACCTCCCCCTCAATCAAATATAAACTCTGACATCCTCATACTGCATTCACTCTGTAACACGGCAACGTGACTGGCATAGAAACACATCATTTGTTTAAAGCTCTCATTAGGTACTGGACTTTCCACTGCTTAATTAGCAGTATGCTAAGTGTTAAACTGTTATTAAATCTACTCTTTAACCTCAAAGCTGTCAGATCTCATAACAAATAATGAATCCTGGCAGTTCTGCAATAAAAGCCTGGCTTGTCAGGTGTGATAAGAACACAGACAGATGGAACAAAATTGTTGAAGTTGAAATATCTAAGCAATTAAAATGCCAATCTAGACATGTGGCTCTTTGTTGAGAATACTGCAGAATTTTTTTAGGATTTTTTTTTTGACCCGATTTCAATTAGATGGCTACATGACAAACTAAGCAGTATAAATGGAAAGATATACATTTGGTTCTGTGGAGGGCAAGTTTACAAAGACAAATTGTAAACTGCAGCTACCTTTATACCTATAATTTTTTTTTTTCAGTTTATCGATCCATGTTAAAAACATTGCATTTTGTCTTGATACAAAATATTGCACATTTTACGCAAACAGTAATTATAAAAATTATAAAAATAAATATAATCATTTGTATAGAACTATTCTATTTATTTCACTGAGCTGAGATATGCATCAAAAATGGAGAAATTGTAAATCAGATATGATCTAGAATCCGTGACCCATTGTTTATTTGGCAATCAAGGATGTGAGAGATAGATCAGAATATTCTTTCTCATTTACTGCCTGTACAGTTACAATGTTGGCTTGCTTATGTGTGCAAATAGAAAATCAATGAAAACTGGAGAGTATAGATCATTCAAGGAAGAGGAAGTGACTTCCTTCCCCTGCTTCTTGATTTTCAATACAAATCAATATAGCTGGCAGCCGAGAACACTGAAAGCAACACTTTGAACTTACAGCATATGCAGATATAATAATTATATTGGACACAGTTATAGGAAATTAATAAAAATACAAAAAACAACAGCGTTTTATGAAGTGAAAAAAGATTTAAGAATCATTTTGAATTTCTTTCCCATTACTTACTCCTTTGAATATAAATGTATATTACATGCACTCTGGTATATAGTTGACATAGCATGTAACATAATAACTAGTTATCTATTTAAAGTAGCATGGATAAAACCCAGCGCTCAGTGCACAGTGTGATCAAACATTGTATTGTCTTTATTTTTCTGTGTTTATTACTTCTTCACTAATACTGTTTAGTAATGTATTTTATAAAACTAAAATAAATTTTAAATGCGCTAAAAAAAGTTTGTGCCCAAAGCTAAATGAATAGATTTAGTTAAAATATAATAAATAATTATCCTCTGTGATAGACGCATCCTCCTGCAAAAAATGCCATATTGTCACAGTCATAAAATACCATTTCTGGGGCATCGATAGAAAGAACTATGTTGTAATGTTCCTAACTAGAGTTAAGCGACTTTTCATTTTTTGAGATCGAGTCGGGTTTCATGAAACCCGACTTTCTCAAAAGTCGGGTCGGGTGAAATCGGCCGATCTTATTGAAAAGTCGGGGTCGGGGATCGGCCAAAATACGAAACCCAATGCAAAGTCAATGGGAAATTTTCTTTTTATATATTTGCTTCAGCGCAATATATCAGAAAAGCCGGTAATTCAATTGCCGGCTTTTCATTTCTCCTGCCTAAACCCGACATGATATGAGACATGGTTTACATACAGTAAACCATGTCATATCCCCCTTTTTTTGCATATTACACACTACTAATGTGTGTATAGGTAAGAATTAGCATTCACATACTGGTACGAAACGAACGAGGACCAAGCCCATGTGTGCTTTCAATATACACGGTGGGAAAGAGACAGCAGGTTATGGTATTATAAGTAGCTCAAGTGGTAATAAGGTAGCATCAGGGTTATTGACAATTGCAGGCATTTCTTCAGAAGTGGATCTTTAGGTTGTGTTTGAATAAGTTTGTGCAATGAGGTTTTGAAAGATTAAGTTGGAGAAGTATGGTGTAGACAGGTTATGGTTGGACATGTTTGTCCTCATTATTATTTTAACTTGCAATTTTTGAGTAATAGGTAGCCAATCAAGGGACTGACATAGGCGAGACAAGCAACAAGGGGAGAAGTGGATTAACTAAGTGATAGAGTTGAAGATGGATTCAATAGGTTCAAGAGTATTAGTTGGGAGGCGAAAGGAAGATACTGAAGTGGGCTTGGCTTGAGATGATAAAGGTATTATTGCTGATTTAAGGTTGAGGAAACAAAAGCTTTGAAATGTTTTTAAAATGGGGCAGCGAGGAGTTGTAAGGATTCGGACATATGGTTTGAAGGACATAGCACAGGTAAAGTGATATTAAGGCAATGGATTTGTGAGATATGATACATCTGGTAGGGCTGTTCAGTTACATAGGAGAAAGATGATAAGTTCATTTCTGTCCACTCGTGGTTTTGGAAAGTTGGAATGTATGGTATTGCATGTGGGCGAGTGGGTTTTTGTTGCCAGGGTCGTCTTTTGATCTGAGTATGGCTGTAAACTTCAGACTTTTACTATCATCACAAGCAGCCAAAAATAGAAATAATGTAATGATATGGCAAGTCAATTGACCTGTTTGTCTTCTTTAACTGATTTATCTCATCTGCTGATTTGCAGGGTTATAGAATACAATAACAACAAAAATATCTAAACATATTTATATTTTGCATTATCTAACAGACTAAATTAATATACATTTGCAGAATAATCAATTGAATATTATTTTATGAATTTATTTATCTGAAATTTGTTTTAGATTATTGGATACCAATATGTAGAGTATAATTTAGAGTAAAGACAAAGAAAAGGTTATAAGAAAAACTACTTACTGACATGTCCAAAAAACTTTAGAAATCAGAAACCACATCACAATACGTGGCATACTGCTATAACAACATTTCCATGTCAGTGAATTTTTTTTTCATGACACAAATTTGATATACGTGAAGGCTAATAAGGTAAAATGTTTTTCAGAAAGTACTGCAAATCTATTTGTCATTTTCAAATAGAGAGAACATTTTGTACTTTTGCAGGGTAGAAAAAACTTGGCATCAATATAATAATGAAGGTCACATTTTTGTTCTGATACAACTTTAGATGAGCGACGCCTATATTGTGTTTAAATGTCACCATCATACCAGCCATAATTCAGGTAAAATTAGCAGCACGTTTGTCTACTGTGTATGTATATTATTGCAATCATTGGTTCTTTAAAATATTTAAAATCGATTTGCTAAAAAAAAAGTAGATTTTTAACATTACATTTATTTCTCATATTCTGCTATGTTGAGTCAACTGCATTGTGTTTTTGTACTTTTCCTAATTCTATTATAATGAACTAATAAAAAATGAGTATAACTTCTTTTAATGTACTTATTTTTTTATAGATTTAATTTACAATCAGTTCATCATTACTGCAGACAAGTAATTAAAAAAGACATTTTGCATCATTGTATTATTTTAAACTGTACGTATCAGTAAAAATGGGCAGAATGGCAGAGTAAAACTTTTGGATATATGGGCTTTTGAAATTTGAATGAAAAGTTCACATACAATCAAGGGGGTGATAACAGATTCTTCATGGGGGGCATTTATTTCTTCCCCTATATAACGCTGACAAATAACAAGGGAACACCATAGAGACTTGTGCAAAATAATAAAAAACCAGCACCAAACAACTTATAACACCTTTTCAAGCTTACTCGGTGGACCAGCAGCGTAGGCTTACAAAATCCCAGGTGTAACACATGAAATGATGAGCGTCATACAAAGTCTAGGCAAAATAGGAAAAAATAAGTGGTACTCCGTGATGCAGGAAAACAATCCTTTCTTTATTCAATGCCAGTAGTACATGGATGCAGGGGAGCAGGTGCATCGAAGGACGACGGCCATTTTGCATCAATCAGATGCTTCAACAGGTCACCTTATGACCCATTGTCCTTCTCTGCACCTGCCCTGCATCTGCTCCCCTGCATCCATGTACTGCTTGCAATGAATAAATAAAGGATTCTTTACTACATCACGGAGTGCCACCTATTTATTCCTCTTTGGCCTAAACTTTGTACGCTATAGAGACTTCAAGTCTCAGCAGATGATGCCTATTTTGACATTCACTGTGGGAATGGGAAATTTTATTTTAACAAATTTGTTGGGGACATGATAGTGTTCCACTTGCTAAAATATAAGTATTATATGTTTTCCTGCTGCCTTTGTTAGCACACCCTTTCTTGCAGACTTCACAGTTTTCCTGTCCGCCTAAGAGCTGCCATTGGACGACCATAAGACCAGACCAGCCCATTAGTCTCCCCCCAAAAAATAGCAATTGGGAGAGGCTGATGCACAGATCTAATGACATGCTTCATCATTGAAGGAAATAGTCACCAGGCTTTTGCTACCTCTTCTGAGAGCTTAAATACCTATATAACACTAACAAAAAATACAGGAAACAAAATGTACAAATATATTAAACAGTGAAAGCAACAAACAACTCAAAGTCCGAAACTTTATTAACGAATCATAAGATATAATAAACATGATAAAATGAGAATGTGGAACACAGAGACCCCACCAATCCAGTGAACAGATGAATAGTAAATTAATAATTAAACATCAGTAATAAGCAGACATTGTAGAGTAAATACACAATTTCATGCTGAATATTGTCCAATAAAATGCCAAATAGTTAGCAGAGCAAAAAGCATATTGGCACAGCGGTACAGATGGTACAGATCAATATTGTTCCATTGTAGCAATAATAGCAAAATGCAATAAATTACAATGAACGAAAAAAGACCTAAACAACCTAGTGGGGTGAGGGATGAAATTACCTTCTCATATGAGAGCAGCATAGTATAGGTGTCGAGACCCTGATTCCAGCTATGTATCATTTACGTTATTGGGTGCAGCAGTTGTTATACAATCAGAGTTTTCTCTGTTGTGGATGTAGCAGCATTTAGAAAGCTATGCCCACATTAGTTCTGATCGCTGATACAGCAAAAAGTGTATAAATATGAATATCCACCAAGTTTAAGAACTCAATCAATGATACAGGTGGAAAAAATATTCAAGTTGTATTCCATTGTACTAGAAATTTTTGTACTCTTCGTTCTAATATATTGCTTTACATTAAAGATTAGAGTGTAAGAAAAGAGAGAAGAGCTAAAAATAGCCTGAGACACTCTCACTCACTTATTATTATCCACACTACTGGTAGTATATAAATTGGTAGGTCAATATATCAATCTGTCCTAATGTAACAGTTTGCATTAGTTTATTCCATTATTGTGTTATATAGCACAAATATTAACTTCAACATACAGCTCTTGCAAAAATTAAGAGACCACTGCACAGTTTTATAAAAATCAGCTTCTCTACATGTCTGACAGCCATTTCATTCCACTGTCAGTTGAATTCCACCCAGAGTACACCTCATTCTACTTAATTTGCTTCTGATTAAGTGATCACCTGAACCAAATCTTATTTAATGAGGGAAAGTATAAAAACCCTGCTGCAATAGGACAAGCTGGATGGCAAAAAAGAGTGCTAGTAATATCCCAAAAGTAATAGGACTGAAAAAACCTTTTAACCATGCCAAAGGAGTTGAAAAGAAAAGTCTAGAGTGAGGAAAATAAGGGCTCAATTCTGGCTTTACTAGCAGAGGGATGCAGTGAGCGTCACGTTGCCTCCATTCGGCAGTCCATTACAACAAGGTCAAGCAGCAGACATTGGGGAAAACAAAGCTACAGACCTGCAGAGGATGAAAACGAATCTCCAATGACCTGGATGACCGTCATCTTATTTGAATGTCACTCAGCAACTGCAGGATGACAACAAATGACATACAAAAAGGAGTGGCAAATGGCAGATGGGGTGAAGTGCATGGCAAGAACAGATCGTAACAGGCTCCTAGAGGCAGGACTCAAGTCATGAAAAGCTAGAAAAAAGCCTTTTGTCAATGAGAAGCAAAGGAGAGCCAGGCTGAAGTTTGCCATAGATCATAAGGATTGGAACATAGAGGACTGGAGTAAGGTAATCTTCTCTGATGAGTCTAATTTTCAGCTTTTCCCAACACCTTGTCATCTAATGGTTAGACACAGACCTGGAAGGGCGAACAAGTCACAGCGCTTTGCACCCACTGTGAAATTTGGTGGAGGATCTGGGGATGCTTCAGCAAAGCTGGAACTGGGCAGGTTAATCTTTGCAAAGGATGTATAAATCAAGCCGCATACAAGGTTATCCTGGAAAAACAGTTGATCCCTTCTGCTCAGGCAATGTTCCCCAACTCTGAAGACTGTTCTTTCAAGCAGGACAATGAGCTATGCCACACAGCTAGGTCAATCAAGGTGTGGATGAAGGACCACCACATCAAATCCCTGTCATGGCCAGCCCAATCTCCAGACCTGAACCCCATTGAAAACCTCTGGAATGTAATCAAGAGGAAGATGGATAGTCATGACCATAAAAAAAAGAACTGCTTAAATTTTTGTACCAGACGCAGCATAAGGTCACCCAAAAGCAGTGTGAAAGACTGGTGGAAAGTATGCCAAGACGCATGAAAGCCGTGATTAAAAATCACGGTTATTCCACAAAATATTGACTTCTGAACTCTTCCTGAGTTAAAACATAAGTATTGTTGTTTTTAAATGATTATGAACTTTTTTTTTGCATTATTTGAGGTCTGCAAACAATGCATTTTTTTGTTATTTTGACCATTTCTCATTTTCAGAAAATAAATAAAAAAATGTATTGCTTGGAACTTTGGAGACATGTTGTCAGTAGTTTATAGAATAAAAGAACAATTTACATTTTAAGAAATATACAGTACCTAAACAGAGAAAAATCAGACAAACTGAAAAGTTTGCAGCGGTCTCTTAATTTTTGCCAGAACTGTATGTTCCATATAAGTTATAACACAATAGTGGCATTGACTAATACTTATAGGCAATTGTCTTGAAATAATTACAACATGGGGTATTTTCCATATATCACAGTACACCATGTTCCAAATTATTATGCAAATTATATTTTTCTCGGATTTTCCTAAATGTTCTGTGCAAATGACAGTTAGTCTAATAAAAGTCATTACCCTTAGAGTATACATTGAATTTTATTGAAGAAACCTCCCAATGATAACAGTATAATCTCCAAAATAAATAAAAACTTAAAATGCACTGTTCCTAATTATTATGCACAGTTAGCATTTCTAAACATTTTATATGTTTTAAAGAACTGAAAATGCTCATTTGTGGAATTTGCAGCATTCGGGGGTCCTATTCACTGAACAAAAAAGCTATTTAACTCCAAAACATCCTAACAGCCTAAGTTACATGTTAACCTAGGAACCCTTCTTTAATATCACCTTTACAATTCTTGCATCCATTGAACTTGTGAGTTTTTGGAGAGTTTCTGCTTGTATTTCTTTGCATGAAGTCAGAATAGCCTCCCAGAGCTGCAGTTTTGAGGTCAACTGCCTCCCACCCTCATAGATTTTTTGCTTGATGATACTCCAAAGGTTCTCTATATGGTTGAGGTCAGGGGAAGATGGTGGCCACACCATGAGGTTATCTCCTTTTATGCTCATAGCAGCCAATGACTCAGAAGTATTCTTTGCAGCATGAGATGGTGCATTGTCATGAATGAAGAAGATTTTGCTCCTGAAGGCATTGTTTCTGCTTTTTATACCATGGAAGAAAGTTGTCAGTCAGAAACTCTATATACTTTGCAGAGGTTTTTTCACACTTTTGGAACCTTAAAGGGCCCTAACAGCTGTTTCCCCATGATTCTGGACCAAAACATGACTCCTCTACCTCCTTGCCGACGTCGCAGCCTTGTTGGGACATAGTGGCCGTTTACCAACCATCCACTACTCCATCCATCTGGACCATACAGGGTTGCTCGATATTCAACAGTAAACAAGATTGTTTGAAAATTAGTCTTCATATATGTCTGGGCCCACTGCAACCATTTCTGCTTGTGAGCACTGTTTAGTGGTGGCCGAATAGTAGGTTTATGCACCACAGCAAGCATTTGAAGGATCCTACACCTTGAGGTTTGAGGGACCCCAGAGGCACCAGCAGCTTCAAATAACTGCTGCTTTGTTCCCCTGCTGTTTATCCGGCAATATGTCCTGCGACTGCCATGCTGACACTACAACAGATATCAAACAGGCTCCAATTCAGGCCTCGGCCTACACCCTGATTGACCCTGGGCTCCAACACCGCTAGTTGGTGCTTGGAAGTGCTGTCTGCACAGAGAAAAACACTTGCTCATATGTTAATGGGGTTCAGTAATGTCAGCTGTTCCCCTGCTGTGTGTCCAACACTGTGTCCTGCGAGCGCCATGCTGCCACTACAACAGATATTAAACAGGCTCTTATTCAGGCCTAGGCCTGCATCCTGATTGACCCAGGGCTCCAACACGGCTAGTTGGTGCTCAGAAGTGCTGTCTGCACAGAGAAAAACACTCGCTCATATGTTAGTGGGGTTCTGTAACGTCAGCTGTTCCCCTGCTGTTTATCCGGCAATGTTTCCTGCGACTGCCATGCTGTGTATCCGGCAATGTGTCCTGCGACCGCCATGCTGACACTACAACAGATAATAAACTGGCTCCAATTTGGCCTCGGCCTACACCCTGATTGACCATGGGCTCCAACACCGCCAGTTGGTGCTCGGAAGTGCTGTCTGCACAGAGAAAAACACTCGCTCCTGTGTTAGTGGGGTTCAGTAACATCAGCTGTTCCCCTGCTGTGTGTCCGGCAATGTGTACTGCGACCGCCACGCTGACACTACAACAGATATTAAACAGGTTACAATTCAGGCCTCGGCCCACACCCTGGTTGACCCAGGGCTGGAAGTGCTGTCTCCACAGTCAACAGTTGCTCCTCTGTTATTTGGGTTCAGTAATGCCAGCTGTTCCTTTGCTGTGTGTGCGTCAATAACTCAAGTCTGCTCCTCCTGCTGTCCCTTGGCTCCAACACCACCAGTTGCTGCCCGGAAGTGCTGTCTGCACAGTCAACAGTTGCTCCTCTTTTATTGGGGTTCAGTAATGCCAGCTGCTCCCCTGCAGTGTGTGCGACAATCACTCAAGTCTGCTTCTCCTGCTGTCCCTGGGCTCCATCACCGCCAGTTGCTGCCTGGAAGTGCTGTCTGCACAGTCAACAGTTGCTTCTCTATTATTGGGGTTCAGTAACGCCATCTGCACCCCTGCTGTGTGTGCGGCAATCACTCAGGTCTGCTCCTCCTGCTGTCCCTGGGCTCCAAACCGCCAGTTACTGCCCGGAAGTGCTGTCTGCACAGTCAACAGTTGCTCCTCTGTTATTGAGGTTCAGTAACGCCAGTTGCTCCTCTGCTGTGTGTGCGGCAATAACTCAGGTCTGCTCCTCCTGCTGTCCCTGGGCTTTAACATCGCCAGTTGCTGCCCGTAAGTGCTGTCTGCACAGTCAACAGTTGCTCCTCTGTTACTAGGGTTCAGTAACACCAGCTGCTCCCCTGCTGTGTGTGCGGCAATTACTCAAGTCTGCTCCTCCTGCTGTCCCTGGGCTTTAACACCGCCAGTTGCTGCCCGTAAGTGCTGTCTGCACAGTCAACAGTTGCTCCCCTGAGATTGCGGTTCAGTAACACCAGCTGCTCCCCTGCTGTGTGTGCAGAAATAACTCAAGTCAACACCACCAGTTGCTGCCTGGAAGTGCTGTCTGCCCAGTCAACACTAGCTGCCGTGTTATTGGGTTACAGTAACATCAGCTGATCCCCAGCTGTGTATTCGGCAATGTGTCCTGCGACCGCCACGCTGACACAACAACAGATATTAAACTGCCTCGAGTGCAGGCTTCGGCCTACACTCAGCTCCTCATGCAGTCCCTGGGCTCCAACAATGCCAATTGCTGCCTGGAAGTGCTGTCTGCACAGTCAACACTTGCTGCTGTGTCATTAGGTTTCAGTAACGTCAGCTGATCCCCAACTGTGTATCCGGCAATGTGTCCTGCGACCGCAACGCTGACACAACAACAGATATTAAACTGCCTCGAGTGCATGCTTCGACCTACACTCTGCACCTCCTAATGTCCCTGGGCTCCAACAACGCCAGTTGCTGCCTGAAAGTGCTGTCTGCACAGTCAACACTAGCTGCCTTGTTATTGGGTTTCAGTAACGTCAGCTGATCCCCAAATATGTATCCACCATTGTGTCCTGCAACCGCCACACTGACACAACAACAGATATTAAACTGCCTTGAGTGCAGGGTTCGGCCTTCACTCTGCTCATCCTGTTGTCCCTGGGCTTCAACAACGCCAGTTGCTGCTCAGAAGTGTCTTTGGCATGGGTACTCCCACCTGCCCAGCCCGGTTCCAGTATGCCAGCTGTTTCCGGGTAGTGTCAAGGTCACTTTACCTCCAATACGTTGTCCTGTCATGTTGCGGTCTGGTTAGTCGACTTTATGGTGCCTGCAGTTTAGGTTCTTTCTATGTGGGCTGCGGGAACTGGCAATGAAGGCTGGTTCCGTTGTGCCAATAGGACAAGCTCCCCCTGTAGGACTGTGGGTTTTCGGTAACTATGGCGGCTCTATCTGAGTTCCAGCACCATTAGCTGCTACTTAGGAACACAAGTTTAAATAGGTCCCTCTGGTTCCAGGTACCGTCAGCTGGTTCCGGGTAGAGCCTTTGGCTTAGGTGCCTCATTCTGGGTGTCCGAGTTACACCAACGTCAGGTGGTCCTTGGTAGTGCTTTCTGGCATGGGTACCTCCTGCTTAGTAACCGGGTTCCAGTAACGTCAGCTGGTCCTCGGTCGTTCCATTGGCTCTTGTACCTTCGGCTAGCCATCCGGGTTTCAGTACCATCAGCTGGTTCTTGGCAGTGTCTTTGCCTCTTGTACCTTCTGTTCCCCATCCTGGTTCCAGTACCGTCAGCTGGTTTTGGGCAGAGCCTTTGGCTTACGTGCCTCCTTCTGGGTATCCGAGTTCCACCAATGTCAGGTGGTCCTTGGTAGTGCTTTCTGGCACGGGTACCTCCTGCTCAGTAACCGTGTTCCAGTAACGTCAGCTGGTCCTCGGTAGTTCTATTGGCTCTTGTACCTTCGGCTAGCCATCCGGGTTCCAGTACCATCAGCTCGTTCTTGGCAGTGTCTTTGGCTCTTGTACCTTCTGCTCCCCATCCTGGTTCCAGTACCGTCAGCTGGTTCCGGGCACAGCCTTTGGCTTAGGTGCCTCCTTCTGGGTGTCCGAGTTCCACCAACATCAGGTGGTCGTTGGTAGTGCTTTCTGGCACGGGTACCTCCTGCTTAGTAACCGGGTTCCAGTAACGTCAGCTGGTCCTCGTAGTTCCATTGGCTCTTGTACCTTTGGCTAGCCATCCGGGTTCCAGTACCGTCAGCTGGTTGTCGTCAGTGTCTTTTGCTCTTGTACCTTCTGCTCCCCATCCTGGTTTCAGTACCGTCAGCTGGTTCCGGGCAGAGCCTTTGGCTTAGGTGCCTCCTTCTGGGTGTCCAAGTTCCACCAACATCAGGTGGTCCTAGGTAGTGCTTTCTGGCATGGGTACCTCCTGCTTAGTAACCGGATTCCAGTGACATCAGCTGGTCCTCGGTCGTTCCATTGGCTCTTGTACCTTCGGCTAGCCATCCGGTTTCCAGTACTGTCAGCTGGATCTCGGCATTGTCTTTTGCTCTTGTACCTTCTGCTACATTTCCAAGTTCAAGACCCTAATGATGATGACCCTGAAGACTGAGAAGCAGAAGAACAAGAAGCTGCAGAACAAAAAGCAGAAGAACATGAAGCATAAGACTAAAAATCAGAGCAAAAGATACTATCTAAATTATAAGCAAAAGAAGACTAAGCAGTGTATGGGGGTGAGTCCGTTCCTCCTTGTGGTGCCCCTGGAAAAAACCTGCTGCTGCAGGCCAAACTGAACGCGGACAAATCCTGTTGTAAATCTTTTGTGACAGGCATAACAGAAGGTGTAATCTTCAAACTTTTATAGATAACAACTACAGGAAGGCCTGGCTCTCAAAAATAAGAATATGATGAAGAAGAAGAAGATGAAGAAGTTGATTATGAAGAAGAAGAATAGAATAAATAATACAAAGAAGGTGAAGAAGAAGATGAATTATGGTGAAGGAGTTGAGGGAAAAGATGATGCTGCTGAGGATGATGAAAAAGAGAGTGTGGGAGAAGTTAAAAAGAAGGTGAACAACATGGAAGTAGTGAAACATAAATATCTGACTAAATATAAAAAATCATAACAGAGTCAATAGCTTTGTAACTCCGAACGTCTTTTAAAAAAATTAATTCCTGCTATTCCACTTGATTGGGATAAACCTCTATGCATTTAATGTCTCCTCCACCTCCCCCAATACATCCTACATTATTCTTAGTTGTTTTCCTTCATGTAGAATCAACCTACAAGGAAAGAAAGGGTTTATTTTAATTCCGATATTTTTGTCCCATTGACTTGCATTGGTATCGGGTATCGGTATCGGCGATGTCCGATATTTTTTGAATATCGGCCGATCCAATCCGATACTGATACTTCTGGACATTGGAAGGTATCGCTCAACACTACTTTTAAGTAGTTTTCCTTTAATTAGAATCTCCTGGAAAACTAATTATCATATGTGGTTAAGATTGATTTCAGTGATCCATTGAGCCCTGAGACACAATACCATCCACGAGTTTATTTAAAAACAAAATAATTAAATCTTTATGACACTTAAATCCAATTTGCATAATAATTTGGAACACAGTGTAGTGCCACTAACAATTAGTTAGAGGCATCTGGTAAAATTAAATATTCAGATTGTACTTCTATTACAATTACAGTGATAATATAAGAAAGGGAGAGTTTCAGATTCTTTGCTGCACTCCTCTGTTGAGCCGTCTTTTATACAGAGGGATATATAAGACTACAAAATGCAAACATAAAAAAAAAAAAAATGTTTTCCCCTTATTTTCCTGAATGGGGTAGCATTAGCTCAGGCAAGTGTTTGTTCTTGATACTTATGCGCACACAGAAAATAGAATTAAATAATTCTACACCCAAAATGAAAATGAATAAAAAAAAGAGTATTTTTCGGATTCCTGTCTTAAATACAGTCCCATTTATCAAATATAAGGAAACACTGAAAGCAGATGGAGAGTAAGTCCACCTGCTAAGAAGAGATTCCCAACATCATAGAAATAAAATAATATATTTTTTATTGAAATACAAAATTAAAACCATTTAAAAAAACAGGGTATAAAACCTCCAGTGAAGTGAACCTCAACCCCCGGAAAAAGCATTAGCGAAACTGTGCCCGCCGGGTGTGAGGGGAACTCCCGCACGCCATCCTGACAGCAATAACATCCGGGTATATGTAATCCATCATTTTCCTATACTATTATAGTGATTCATATAATACTGAGGGAAAGGGATTTCTTTCATTTATACCTCATCTAAAGGCCCTTTCTATATAGCAATAAGCAACTATATTTTACATAATCCGCAGAGCCCCACAAGAGACTGCACAGCATTTACTGTTACATCAGTTTATTTGCTATAAACTTGCAGCCTCATTCTACCAATCCCCCCCTTCAACTTGCCTTCTTTTGGTGCTTACCTCCCTATTATTAATAAATACTTGACTTGCAGCTGTTTTTCCCTCCCTTCACTGGAGGTTTTAGGCCCTGTCTTTTTAAATGGTTTTAATTTTGTATATCAATAAAAAATATATATATTTTATTTTTATGATGTTGGGAATCTCTTCTTAGCATGTGGACTTGCTCTCCACCTGCTTTCAGTGTTTTCTTTGAATTGTTGAAGTGCCTAACACTTACTTTCTGTATTTGGACTTTATGATGTTTAATCAAATATAAGTAGAATCCGGGTCCCAATCTTTTGAGAGTAAAGGTGTTTGGAATAAGTAAAAAAACAGAAGCATTAACTTCTGATTAGCCATAAAAAGAGAGAAATAGTGATTTGGTGGTTTCTTGGAAAATAACATAAGAAATATTAATATCCAGTTTCAATAAAAAAATAAATAGTGTGGTTTTCAATATACTGTAAATTGGCATTTGGCTTGCTTGTATTTATAAGCATAGAAGAACAGCTTTGAATACTTTATCTCTGGGGTTTTCATTTGCAGCCTCTGTGAGGTCTCAATACCTTTAATTTTCTACTTTTCCCTGGCTATTACTCTTAATTATTTATGATGCTTCTCCTTTCCAGTGCTGACTTCATCTCAGCACTCAAGATGAAGCTAACAGCAGCTTTAATTTTGTTTTCAAGTCTTACCGGATCTGTTTCCATAGAGATGGCTGTGATATTACCTAATGTATGGTAGGACTTCACTTTAGAATATGGTTATTAGTGATGATAGACTTTAATTCAGAAACATGCTATTCCAACTTCATGGGTACTTAAATCTTTGATAATCGAATAGGACTGATGTATCTTCCTGGTAATTTCTGAGTCTTTAAATCAATGTACAATCTAAATATTAGGCATAATAATGCTGGAATACACAATTTCAGTTTGTGATGGTTGTAAATAGAAATTCTAAATGAGGGCTCAATTAAAAAGATATTTCAATAAAGCCATTCCCATTGGGTGCTACATCATAAGAAACCAAGATAAGTTAGAAATGGAATGAGTAAGGAGATATGGTAACAGGTAAATTCTAGCTACGGACCCATTACACCGTTGCTGCTGAGACGTTACTACTTTAACAATGAGATTAATTCTCTTTTTCCCACAGAAACGGAACAAGCTGCGCTGAGGATATTGGAGGAGCTGGCGGTGGAACATGTCCATGAGGGGGGTAAGATTCCTCCCTCTATTCGCCCACGATCTACCAAGTTTCCCCCTTTGGCTATTTGCCCTGGAATTGATCTTTTCGTCCGGGTCGTGACTCAGGATCTATCTCAGGTCCCGAGATTCTCTTGTCGAGACAATCTCTCTAAGAATGAGCGTGAACGTCTGGAGTATCTTAAAAAACTCCCTGATGTGGTAATAAAACCTGCCGATAAAGGAGGGAATATTGTTTTGTGGCCGGTGGGGCTTTACGAGAGGGAGGCCTTTAGGCAACTTAACAATTCCATCTGTTATAAAAAACTAACTTACAATCCATTGAGTGCCTATTCGGGCCAGTTGGTTTCCATCATTAAGGATGCCCTAGAGAACGATATCATCACGAAGGAACTTGCTTCCTCCCTTCTCGTGAATGACCCCACCATAGCCACATTCTACCTCCTCCCGAAAATTCATAAGGACCTGAAGTCACCACCCGGCCATCCTATTGTTTCTGGTAGGGGCAACTATCTTGAGAATGTCAACTCATGGATTGACTTCCACCTCCAGCCCCTCGTGACGGTCCTTCCGTCTTATCTCAGAGATACTGGTGAGCTGCTTCATCGGGTCGATGGCCTCCACTTTGAGGGTGAGTCTCTACTAGTCTCAGCAGATGTGGAGTCCCTCTACACCAATATTAAACATCAGGACGGTATTGCCGCGGTTAAGTTTTTCCTTGAAAGTTCTACACTGTCTATGGGGTTGAGGGAACTCCTGCTGAGACTACTGGAGTTCACCCTCTCACACAATTTCTTTGTGTTTAAGGGGTCCTTCTACCTATAGCTCCAGGGGACAGCCATGGGTGCGGCCTTTACGCCGGCCTATGCTAATCTGTTCCTGGGGCTGTGGAAGAGCGACCGCTTCGTGTCAGACAGGCTGTCATCGATGGACCGCATTCCCTTTTGGGTGCGGTACATCGATGACATCCTTTTTGTCTGGCAGGGTGAGGCCATCGACCTGAGACGTTTCGTCGAGCTTCTCAGCAGCAACGACCTAAATATCAGACTTACATGTGTCTATGATAAGTTCAGGGTGAACTTCCTTGATGTATCGGTCAGTAAGGATGAGTCTGGTGCTTTTTCATACTGATATTTACCGTAAAGAAACATCCACTAATATGTTGTTACATGCGTCCTCCTGTCATCCTCAACATATGGTGTCTTCTATACCGGTTGGCCAGTTCCTTCGCCTAAGGAGGATCTGTTCATCAGACCCCGACTTTGAAAAGCGTGCTACGGAACTGACCACCCGATTCATCGAACGGGGTTATAGTAGGCATATAATAAAAAAAGCTTATCATAGAGCTAAATACTCTAGACGTAATCACCTACTGTATAAACCCCAAGGTGTGGATAGAAGTCAGGACGCTAATCAGCTCCGGTTTATTACAACTTTTAATCCTCAGGCCGATAAAATAAGATCGGCATTGACTAAGGCCTGGCCCATCCTGCAGACAGATACTATCATTAGTAAATTCCTTCCACAAAGACCCCTCCTCACTTTCAGGCGGGCGAGGAATCCTAGAGATTTTCTAACTAGGAGTCACTATGATTGGCATGGCCCTAAAACATTACATGCACCTCCCGATATGTAATCTATTTCGCCACCTGCCCGTGCGGTTTGATTTACGTCGGGATGACCACCAGACAACTGAAGGTCAGGATTCGGGAGCACGTTCTAGGGATCGAGGCAGCTACTACTCAGATGGATTCATCTCAATTGAAGACCATCCCTAGACACTTTGTAGCATGCCATCAGGGTAATAATTCGCTCCTTAGAGTCCGCGGTATTGACACCTTGAATGTCAATATTCGCGGGGGGAACCTATTTAAACGTCTTGGCCAGTTGGAGACACGCTGGATTTGGCGGCTAAATACAGTTTGCCCATCCGGCTTGAACGAGAATATTAGCTATGCCCCCTATCTGTAGTCGTCACACTGCTGTGCCTTTTTCTGCCTCTCCGCATCATGTGGTTTTATTTGATTTTAATTGTTCTATTTCTTATCATTTAGGATCCGTAGTGTTGTATCTGTATTTTGGCAGCGGCGGCTTCTGTTGTGCTGATGGTATGAAGAAAGAATTATGATTCTAAAAGAGGACACTGAAATTCGCCATCAACATGTACCATGTTACATAAACCTTTATGGACTTTGTTCTATGCGCCTTTTTATGTTTGTATTTCGCCCACATATGTTCCTGCCTGGAGTGTTCATATTGCTACTTTAAGCTGTATCCACTAGGTGTTCTATGAATCTCTGACGGCTCGGTGTTTTCCTTGTCGTAAGCTTATGAATATTTTGTGTGCTGCTCAATTTGGTTTCCATTCTGAGTGATTGGTCCATATCATCCTTTCCCAGTACATATATTGTTTATTAACGCTGATATTGGGACCATTGTGGTGGTACTGACGTTTCTGTGTGTCTATTTCATATATGCCCTTTCTCTTGCCCAGTTTAAACATGGCCGCCGCTTTGTCTAGCAGTACGCGCGCATGCGCCGCCTTCTCCTGCCGCCCCGATGCAATCGCCATGCACTTCCGGTTTGCGTGGGGCCCCACGCACTTCCGGTTTTGCTGGGCGGACGCCGGGGCGGACGGAGGATGTGCCGCATGGCGCGTTACACTTTGTGGTCTCCTCTATATATATCCGGTCACTACCCACTTGTCTTTATGCGCCCCCTGAGGAAGGTACAACTACCGAAACGCGCGTCGGGGTGTCCCATGTCCCCTGCACCGATCCGGACCCTTCACATAAGGTATTAAGCACAGTGATTGTTAGCGCCCACATGTATTCTATTTCACCATTGTATACCATCGAGGTTACTATATAGCCCTTTGTGGCAGCACTGTCGACACTTTAGTTGTAATGGTTGATTGACATGTGACGCGTTATGTGCTTGTTTATGCCGGCTGTATGGTTCTGGGGTGTTGCCGGGGTCACTATACCTTGGGTGACTGCTCCTTTTGTTGCCTGAGGCAGATATTTTGATGTCATCTGCCGGCCCTACTTTACGCCACTTGTCTGGCCTTATGTATGTATTTTTAAACTTTTTTTCGTAATAAAGATATACTGTTTTATTGGATTCAGTGACTGCATGTTCTTTGCTTGCTCTTTACCCATTACACCAAGTAGAGTGGCACAGTACAAGGATCAAAGCAATAGCTTCACAGTGTTGGCTTGTCCCAAGCCATCATTTTATAGTTAATATCTAAATATAATTCATGTCTATTGTTCAGTCAATTTGCTCAACTTATCATGTGCTGATCCTGTGGTACTTCATGTCTTATGCAGAAATGCATTGATATCTCGTCTGACTGCCAATGTCTGAACTTAGATCTACCATCAGTTCTTCGATGGTTTACATTGTAGGAAATGTACTTTGCATATGGCATTGTACAGTAGCTGGAACTAGAAAAAAATATCTTGCAGAAAGAAAAGGAACAGAAAAATCTTTATTATAGACATAGCTACACGTATACAAGTAGTGGGTTTCTGTCAATACAGCAAATAGGAACTACAGAAAACCACAGCAAGAATCATTAGATGTAAGTGAGCTTTAAGACATGATATTATTCCAGTAAAACAAACTGGAAAAGGGTACCTATTAGAGATGAGAAAATCAATTTGAGTCGAATTGCATTCACTTTAAACTCTTTTTTATTTGCATTTTTCAGAATCCACATTTTTGCAATTCACCTCTGGTGCATCAAGCAAAATGGTAGCTACCTGGTAGCTATTTTGCTGAATTCGTCTAAGAACCTTTTCATTCAGTTCATGCGAACGTTGTATTTTAGGGGGTTATAATTGCATAGTTTACAATGCTTTCATCTTCTGGTTGAATAACTTGAGGAAAGGAAGTATTGAGATTAGATCCATTTTCAATGTACACAGATGGAATGTCAAAGATACCTTCCTCTAGTCTTGGTTCTTGAAGTTTTCCATCTCCAAGTTTGGTGTTTTTTAACACATTGGCAGTATTGCTGCCATGACAAATATTGCAAGTAGACATTTCATTAATTGGTATGGGCAGTTTGAACAGATTATTTGAAGTGTGGCCTCCCTCCACCAAAGTAGCTGCAATGCCTGTAAATGTACATGGCAAGACTAATTAGTTTTTGCTACAAACGTAATGCATCATTGTATTATAAAGGATTATTTTTCCTCTTCCACCAGGTTTGTCATTGAAAAATAGCCATTTTGGCAAGTTGGGGTTTTCAATGGCTTCCCTGATTTTGTAGGAAGCTTTTCATTGTCCTGGGTTTAACATTTGAAATTTCTCCTCAAACAAAACCTTTTCCGCAACAGGGTTGTAATATTTGACACAATGGATTGGCCTATCGTACTTGCCAACAGCAAGTTGTAGGCCAAAATCTTTTAATGACTTTTAATGTGCCCATAATGCAGACTCAATTTCATGTAATGTCTAGTGATGAGCGAACATGCTCGGATAACGTTTTATCAGAGCATGCTCAGGTGTTGTCTGAGCAACTGTGGAATGTTTGTATATTATGTTCGAGTCTATGTGGCTGCATGGTTTGCTATTAGACAACCTCAACATATGTGAGGATTGCCAATTTGCTACACAATTCCAACATGTGTTGAGGCTTTCTAGCAGCCACAAATTATGCAGCCACAGAGACTCGAACACTTCCAGATGCTTGGATAACACTCGAGCATGCTCTGATAAGACGTTATCTCAGCATGTTCGCTCATCACTAGTAATGTCATATACAGTGCCTTTTCTACATGAGGGAAACACTTATTATAGGCTTCCGTGATATTTTATTTGTGCCTTTGAAACAATGCTGTTGCATTACATGACTCATACATGATGCAAATAAATGCAAATAATTGCCCAAGATGTAATGGCATTTGATAAGTGGCAGCTTCTATTAGGTAAGTATCCCATTCAGTCATGATCTGTTAACCATCTTGCAATACATTATTCTGGGAAAGAAGAAAAAAGGTTTCCTTTTGTTGTTCTGAGATTCTCAAAGATATTGCTCCTCTAACATTGAGAAGGAGATGTATTGCCAAGTTTTTTAACACTAAGGTTCGGATACGGCTTTAAAGAAGGCTACTGCTTGCAATATAACACAATTTTATTTTAAAGTACAACACTAAAGGAATAGCATGATTGAATAGTATGATTGCATACACTTTATTTTAACCCCTTCCCGACCTGTGACACAGCGTATGCATCGTGAAAGTCGGTGTCAATCCGACCTGTGACGCATATGCTGCGTCACAGAATGATGCAACTGTAATTTCACCCGCCCTGCAGATACAGGAGGAGTTGTACTTGAACCCGGAGGGGGTGGCTTCGCCCTTACCATGGCTACAAGCGCTCTGATTGGCTGTTGAAAGTGACTTTCACTTTCAATCAGAGCAATCGTAATATTTCACCAATGAAAATTGGTGAAATATTACAGCTAGCCGTGGCCGATAATGCAATATATTTACTTTTATTTTTTTCACTAGGGTTAGGGTTAGAACTAGGGTTAGGCTTGCAATTAGGGTTAGAATTAGGGTTAGGGTTGCAATTAGGGTTAGGGGTGCAATTAGAGTTAGGGTTAGAATTATGGTTAGTGTTGTAATTAGTGTTAGGGTTGGAATTAGGATTAGGGTTGCAATTAAGGCAATTAAGGCTAGGGTTAGAATTAGGGTTAGGGTTGTAATTAGGGTTAGGGTTGCAATAAGGGTTAGGGTTAGAATTAGGGTTAGCGTTGCGACTAGGGTTAGCGCTAGAATTAGGGTTAGGGTTAGAATTAGGCTACATACACACAGTGCGGATTTGGCTGCGTATCTGCAGCAAATTGACCACTGCGGATTCGTAGCAGTTTTCCATCATGTTTACAGTACCATGTAAACTTATGGAAAACCAAATCCGCTGTGCCCATGGTGCAGAAAATACCGCATGGAAACGCTGCGTTGTAGTTTCTGCAGCATGTCAATTCTTTGTGCAGATTCCACAGCGCTTTACACCTGTTCCTCAATAGGAATCCGCAGGTGAAATACGCACAAAAACCACTCAAAATCCGCTGTAAATCCGCAGGTAAAAGGCAGTGAGTTTTACCTGCAGATTTTTCAAAAACGGTGCAGAAAAATCCTCACACGAATCCGCACCGAGGGCACATAGCCTTAGGGTTAGGGTTGGAATCAGGGTTAGGGTTGGAAATAGGGTTAATATTAGTGTTAGGAGTGTGTTGGGGTTGTGTTAGGCTTGTGGTTGAGGTTGTGGTTAGGCTTGAGTTAGGGTTAGGGTTAGTGTTGGGATTAGGGTTAGGGGTGTGTTGGGGTTAGGGTTATGGTTAGGGTTATGGTTGGGATTAGGGATAGAGGTGTGTTTGGGTTGGGGTTGTGGTTAGGGGTGTGTTGGGTGTGTGTTGGGGTTAGGGTTGTGATTAGGGTTATAGCTAGAGTTGGGATTAGGGTCAGGGGTGTGTTGGGGTTAGTGTTGGAGTTAGAATTGAGGGGTTGCCACTGTTTAGGCACATCAGGGGTCTCCAAACGCAACATAGCACCACCATTGATTCCAGTCAATCCTGCGTTCAAAAAGTCAAATGGTGCTCCCTCCCTTCCGAGCCCCGACATGCGCCCAAATAGTGGTTTACCCAAACATATGGGGCATAAGCGTACTCAGGAATAATTGCACAACATCTTTGGGGGTCTAATTTCTCCTGTTACTCTTGGGAAAATAAAAAAATGGGGGCTAAAAAATTATTTTTGTTGGAAAAAAATGATTTTCTATTTTCACTGCTCTGCGTTGTAAAATTCTATGAAGCACTTAGGGGTTCAAAGTGCTCAGAACACATCTAGATAAGTTACTTGGGGGTCTAGTTTCCAAAATGGGGTCACTTGTGGGGGGTTTCTACTGTTTAGGCACATCAGGGGCTCTGCAAATGTAACATGATGCCTGCAGACCATTCCATCAAAGTCTGCATTCCAAAACGTCACTACTTCCCTTCCGAGCCCCGATGTATGCCCAAACAGTGGTCCCCCCATATATGGGGTATCAGTGTACTCAGGACAAAAAGGGCAACAACTCTTGGGTCCAATTTCTCCTGTTACCCTTGTGAAAATAAAAAATTGCTTGCTAAAAAATAATTTTTGAAGAAAGAAAAATTATTTTTTATTTTCACGACTCAGCGTTATAAACTTCCGAGAAGCACTTGGGGGTTCAAAGTGCTCACCACACAGATAGATAAGTTCCTTGGGGGTCTAGTTTTCAAAATGTGGTCACTTGTGGTCTACTGTTTAGGCACATCTGGGGCTCTGCAAACGTAACATGACACCCGCAGACGATTCCATCAAAGTCTGCATTCCAAAAGTCACTACTTCACTTCCGAGCCCTGATGTGTGCCCAAAAAGTGGTTCCTCCCCACATATGGTGTATCAGCGTACTCAGGACAAACTGGACAACTTTCTCCTGTTACCCTTGTGAAAATAAAAAATTGTTTGCTAAAAAATAATTTTTGTGGAAAGAATAATAATTTTTTTTTTCACGGCTCTGCGTTATAAACTTCTGTGAAGCACTTGGGGGTTAAAAGTGCTCACAGCACATCTAGATTAGTTCTTTGGGAGGTCTATTTTCCAAAATAGGGTAACTTGTGGGGGAGCTCCAATATTTAGACACACAGGGGCTCTCCAAACGTGACATGGTGTCCGCTAATGATCGGAGCTAATTTTTCATTCAAAAAGTCAAATGGTGCTCTTTCGTTCAGGATCCATTTTATCATGTTGCCCATGTGAAAATTAAAAAAAATTGACTCTAAAAGAAAAAAGGTATTTTTTCATTTTTATGGATCAATTTGTGAAGCACCTGGGGGTTCAAAGTGCTCTCTATGCATCTAGATAAGTTCCTTGAGGGGTCTAGTTTCCAACATGGGGTCACTTGTGGGGGAGCTGCAATCTCTTGGTATACAGGGGCTCTACAAACCTGACATGGTGTCCGCTAAAGATTGGAGCCAATTTTTCAGTCAAAAAGTCAAATGGCGCTCTTCCCTTCTGAGCCCTGTCGTGCGCCCAAACAGTGGTTTCCCCCCACATATGCGGTATTGGCGTACTCAGGACAAATTGTGTAATAACTTTTGGGGTCCAGCTTCTCGTTTTACCCTTGGGAAAATAAAAAAAAATTGTTGCTAAAAGATCATTTTTGTGACTAAAAAGTTAAACGTTCATTTTTCCTTCCATGTTGCTTCTGCTGCTGTGATAAACCTGAAGGGTTAATAAACTTCTTGAATATGGTTTTGAGCACCTTGAGGGGTGCAGTTATTAGAATCATGTCACTTTGTGGTATTTTCAGACATATAGACCCCTTAAACTGACTTCAAATGTGAGGTGGTCCCTTAAAAAAAATGGTTTTGTAAATTTTGTTTTAAAAATGAGAAATCGCTGGTCAACTTGTAACTTCCTACCAAAAAAAATTTGTTTCCAAAATTGTGCTGATGTAAAGTAGACATGTGAGTAATGTTATTTATTAACTATTTTGTGTCACATAACTCAAAATTCAAAATTTGAAAATTGCGAAATTTTCAAAATTTTCGCCAAATTTCTATTTTTTTCACAAATAAACGCAAAAATTATCGACCTAAATTTACCACTAACATGAAGCCCAATATGTCACAAAAAACATTCTCAGAACCGCTAGGATCCGTTGAAGCGTTCCCGAGTTATTACCTCATAAAGGGACACTGGTCAAAATTGCAAAAAATGGCCAGGTCATTAAGGTTAAAATAGGCTGGGTCATGAAGGGGTTAACATAGAAAGGTTAAGTATAGTACATATAAAGAAAATGATTAAGTACATATAAAGATTAAACACATATACTTACATCATCACCAATGGGCTTAAACATCATCCATCTGGAATGTCAGAGAAGCATGCACCAAGACAGAGAAATCCTGGGAAATTCACTGCATGGGCATTCCCATTTATGCAGGTATCACAACACTGTACATGTGAACAGGTACCCCAGTATTTGCTACTGTCTTAGTCATATTTCTCTGGCCCTATATAGTGATTTGCACTTTGCGTAACTCTGGTTTCACCCTGCCCTTCAAGTGCCCAGTTTTGAAGATTGGATGAAACTGAAATATTTTGGAATCATAAGACAATGGGCAATAAACCCTTAGAATATAAAAGCCACAATACTTAGATAAAACCACCACAGACAGTGGTTAAACAAACCTTATTTTAGGCGTCGGGATTTTCGCGCTGCGTGGGAAGGATCCAGGGCCGTGTTGGGTCACGTGGTCTTCCATTCGGTCCCGGACGATGGGACTGCTGCTCAGCCAAAAATTCCCAAAATCACTTTACTGAGCATGTCCGTGATGTGGCGCCTTCTCATTGATGATCAGACATTGCCTGCTCTGGTGATGTGGCAGCTCCGGATTGGCCCTTGGGTGATGTCAGCATGAGTGTTTGGGGTGGAGCTTTGGGTATAAAAGGCTCACAGCGATGTCCGCGGGCGCACTAGTATCATTTATGTTTGGTTATGTGAGAGGAGTCTCTACCACTCTGTCTGCAAGTGTCGTGTGTCTGTATAGCTTGGGACTGTACACTTAGGCAGGCAGCTAGCATCAGTGGGGCAATTTGCCATTGGTTTAGCATCTGGTTCCTACATGTGTGCGGTTAGCACAGCAGAGCTCCAGAGCAAGCACAACCATAGTCACGGTATTAAGGTCAGAGCATCTCTTCTGTTTTTGTGTGCGAGTGCCACAGTTCAGTTGCAGAGCATCTCTTTAGTTTCCGTGTGCGAGTGACACAGCACAGTTGCAGAGCAGCTCTTTAGTTTTTGTGTGAGTGACACAGCTATGTTGCAGAGCATCTCTTTTGTTTCTGTTTGTGTTAGGGCTAGCGTAACGCACCACATAATTAGGAAGATGGTATAAGGTGTGCTCACAGCCTGGGGACCACCGTGAAGAGACGGAACCTGCTGCTGAGTAATGACAGACTATATGGCTGTATAACGTGGATACACACATGGGTTAGCTTCACCTGGTATGAAGGAAGTGAATCCTGTTGCGTCACAGAGCCGCAGTACCACACAAAGAGCGCAAGCAAGGAGTAGCAGAACTCTATCCCAAGACTCAGGGAAAGAGTTCCTCTAGACCTCCTGCGCTCGACACCGCTACTGGGGTGTCAGAATTAAACAGAACAATAATTAAATGCACAAGAGTGCGTGCACTGTTGCTCTGGCGGATGCCACTAACCACCTAGACTTGGGTCAGGAAAGCGCTCCACTAGCGCACAGCGCCGCACTGGCGGTCACTGCAATCAAACGCTGTATTGTGTGTTAGGTGCAGGTAGCACTGTCGGGCGCTAGATAGCAAGCATCCACCTTTCGCGAGCAGTCAACAGCACTAGGAAAGGGGATGATTAAATAGCGACAGTCACACAGCTACACACACATGTTTTCAAGTATACACTAGCGCATGGCCGAGTGGCCATGTGAACCTTTTATTACAGCAGTGCTACAAGACCTTCCAGATGGGCCAATAGGAGCTGTAACAGGACCTGAGCACATGACCCCCATCCTCCAATGGGAGGTTGTCCCGTGGGCATGTTCAGTATGGGAAAAGCAGGACTTAATCTCAGAAAGACCTGCTCACTGCTAATCAGTGCTGGCTACAAAGGCAGAGCCTGAAAGGGCAGCAGTAACCAGTCGCACAGTATCAGCTTGAGCCAGACGTTGGGACTGATGTCTCCGCTGAGCAGGCTCCACGGTGGCTGAAGAAGAATGGGAGACCACAGCAGAGATGGTTCGAGATTCCTACTTTGCAGAGGCGGGAACTCAACGCCAAACATTTCCCCCCTCCTTGGACCTCGCTACGCTCGAAGGCAGCAATGAGCTGTGGTGCTCAATAGGCTCCCAGGACCTGTCCTCTGGGCCATTACCCTTCCAATCCACCAAATAAAGTTTTTTATTATGTACCAGCTTACACCCCAATATAGCGTTCACCTCGTAATCGTCTGTAGACAAACCCGATGACTCGGAAAACCAGGACATGTGTACTGGCTTTAAAAGGGACAAATGAAAAGTGTCGGTGATACCTAGGCATAGAGGAAGGGCCAGACGGTAGATCACAGGGTTAACCTGTTCCAGGACCTTGAAGGGACCCAAGTAGCAATGTGCAAACTTAGTGGACTCAACTTGCAGCCTGATGTTACGGGCGGAGAGACACACAAAATTGCCAGGAGCAAAGGTCAGAGCGGAGCGCCGATGTGCATCGGCAGAGGACCTCATTTTCTCCTTGGAGGCCCCCATGGCATCCTGAGTGCGGTCCCAAATGTCCCGTGCCTCCACAGCCCAGTCTGCCACCCTGGAGTCAGCGGAAAACATGGGCATAGGCACAGGAACCCGCGGATGCTGACCGTAGTTAAGGAGGAATGGGGTGTGCCCAGTGGAGTCGACTATGGCGTTGTTCAGCGCAAACTCCGCCCACAGTAACATGGATGCCCAGTCATCCTGCCTGGCTGAAACAAAATGTCGCAGATATGTGACCAAGGTCTGGTTGGCCCTCTCTATCAACCCATTCGTCTCGGGATGGTATGCTGAAGAGAGATTCAACTCGATGCTGTGTAGACGACAAAGCTTTCTCCAGAACCGAGACGCAAACTGGGGACCACGGTCACTGCCAATTTTGTCCGGCATACCGTGTAGGTGGAATAAGTGTTTAATAAACAATGCAAGTCCTGTGCTGAAGGTAGCCGTGGAAGCGGCACCAAGTGCACCATTCTAGAAAAATGGTCGGTGATTACCCAAATGATGGTGCAGCCACGGGACTTGGGTAAGCCTACCACAAAGTCCATCTCGACCATCTCCCAAGGCCTGTCTGCCACCAGTAGGAGATAAAGTAATCCAGCTGGCCAATGTCGAGGAGACTTATTCTTGGTGCAGGAGACACACGCCCGAATATAGTCTCTGACGTCATGGGCCATATGCGGCCACCAGTATGTCCTTGCCAGAAGCTCAGATGTCCTTTTGGTCTCAATGTGTCCACCCACTCTGGACAAATGAACCCAAGAGAGAACCTCCGGTCGCAAATTTGATGGCACAAAAGTCTTGCCCGGGGGCACAGACTGTAGGGAAACTGGAGCCACGGTCCTAAGTCTCTCAGACGGGACAATAAGTCGAGGTTCCTCCTCCGCTGATGACACTACGGAGCAGGAGAGAGCATCGGCACAAATGTTCTTCGCCCTGGAGAGAAAATGGAGGGTGAAATGGAACCAGGGGAAGAACAGGGACCATATGGTTTGGTGAGAATTTAGCCGCTGGGCAGTCTGTATATAGACCAAATTCTTGTGGCCGGTGTAAACTTGGAAAGGAAAGCGAGCCCCCTCTAGGAGCTGTCTCCACTCTGGGAAAGCCAACTTCATGGCTAGCAACTCCCTGTCCCCCATGGAATAATTCCTCTCCGCTGGTGTGAAGGTCTTGGAGAAGAAGAAGCAAGGATGCTTCCGACCTTGAGCATCCTTTTGGAATAGGACTGCTCCACCACCGGCAGTAGAGGCTTCCACCTCCACTATGAAAGGTTTATCTACATTGGGGCAATGTAGAATGGGAGCGCTAGCAAAGTGGGACTTAATAGGGAGGAAGGCCTTTGAGACCTCCTTCGACCACAATTTGGGAATTGCTCCCTTTTTGGTGAGGGCAACCAAGGGAGCTACCAAAGTTGAGAAGTGTGGAATTAACTGGCGATAGTAATTAATGAACCCCATAAACTGCTGCATTGCTTTGAGAAAATGAAGTTCCTGCTAGTCCATCACAGCCTGTAGCTTGGCAGGATCCATAGCCAATCCCTGGGCGGAGATGATATAGCCAAGGAAAGGCAAGGACTCCTGCTCAAACACACACTTCTCCAATTTGGTGTAAAGGGATTTTGCCCGTAGGAGGTCAAAGACTTTGCAAACATCTTTCCGGTGGGAGTCTATATCTGGAGAGTAGATGTTAATATCATCCAGATAGACTACAACCAAGGTGGAGAGCATGTCCCAGAAGATATCATTCACAAAGTCTTGGAACTTTACAGAGCCCAAATGGCATCACCAGGTATCCATAGTGTCTGTTCCTGGTGCTAAATGCCGTCTTCCATTTGTCTCCCTCACAGATGCGAATCAGGTTGTAAGCACCCTTAAAATCTAGTTTAGTAAATACCCTTGCTCCTCGAAGCCTATCAAACAGCTCAGATATCAGGGGCAGTGGCTACTTGTTCTTAACGGTGATGGTGTTAAGACCCCTGTAATCTATGCATGGACGTAATTCTTCTGTACAGAGAAGGACCAAGCTCCTGCAGGTGACACTGACTTCCTAATGAATCCTCTTGCCAGATTCTCCTGGATATATACAGAGAGATTGCCTCCATCACCGGGAGAGATGATGGATAGACTCGACCCCGAGGAGGCTCAGCACCAGGCAAAGCTATGCAAAGCTTTACCATATGAGTGGATGGGCCTATGGTAATTGTCCCCTTAAAAAACAGTTTGGAGGAAATCATCACCTTTTCTAGTGTACCTCCTCCTACAACCACTAGACACTGACGTTTTCCCGACCGTTTGGAACATCTGGAGGCATGATGTCCTGACTGCCGGCAGACATGACATACCTTGAGTGCATGAGCGGTCCGGGACTTATTTCCGGCTCGTGACACCTGCATGGCCTCATGTGACTCGGGCACCTGGACCGGAGATTCCAGAGGTTTAGCGAAGGTGGGAGCCAGCCAAAACCTCTGCCTACACTGGGCTCGCTCCAACCTTCGCTCATTAAAACGAAGGTCTATGCGAGTTGATACTGCTATTAGCTCCTCCAGTGTGGCGGGAATCCCTTAGTGGCCAAAGCGTCCTTCACATGGTCAGCCAGACCCCTCCAAAATACAGGAATGAGGGCTTTATCTGACCACTCCAGCTCAGATGCTAAGGTGCGGAAGTGGATGGCAAAATGGCTGACCAAGGACAAGCCCAGAGTCAATGCCAACAGTTGGAGCGCCGTATCATGGGTGACTCGATGTCCTATGAAGACTTGTTTCAGAGTGCTCAGGCACAGCGGAACTCTGCACCACATGATCGCCACGCTCCCACAGCGGCGTAGCCCACTCCAATGCCCTGTCCAACAGGAGAGACATAATTAATCCCACCTTTGCCCGCTCTGTGGGGAAACTTGCAGCCAGGAGCTTGAGGTGTATAGAGCACTGGCTCACAAAACCTTTACAAGATTTGCTATCACCAGAGTTTTTATCTGGCAGCGGGAGGAACAGGGGTGGCAGTGTACAAAGTTGCTGCAGCCACGCTAGCAGCCTGAAGAGCTACTGCAGTTACATCCAAAGCTGAGGTTGTACGCTCGAGAGCCGCCAACCTGCCCTCCAGCTGCTGGATGTACCACAAAAGTTGCTGTTCATCTGACATTACTAGCCAGACACTTGCGCTAGTGTAATGATAGGGCTAGCGGAATGCACCAAATAATTAGGAAGATGGTATAAGGTGCGTTCGCAGCCCGGGGTCCACCGTGCAGAGTTGGAACCTGCTGCTGAGTAATGACAGACTATATGGAGGTATAATGTGGATACACAAACGGGTTAGCTTCACCCAGTGTGAAGGAAGTGAACCCTGTTGCATCACAGAGCCACAGTACCACACAAAGAGGGCAAGCAAGAAGCCACAGAACTCTATCCCAAGACTCAGGGAAAGAGTTCCTCTAGACCTCCTGCGCTCGACACCCCTACTGGGGTGTCAGAGTTAAACAGAACAATAATTAAATGCACAAGAGTGCATGCACTGTGGCTCTGGCAGATGCCACTAACCACCCAGACTTTGGTCAGCAAAGCGCTCTACTAGCGCACGGCGCTGCACTGGTGGTCACTGCAATCAGACGCTGTATCGTGTGTTAGGTGCAGGTAGCACTGTCGGGCGCTAGATAGCAAGCATCCACCATTCGCGAGCAGTCAACAACACTAGGAAGAGGGTTGATTAAAGAGCGACAGTCACACATCTACACACACACATTTTCAAGTATACACTAGCGCATGGCCGAGCGGCCATGCAAACCTTTTATAGCAGCTGTGCTACAAGACCTTCACACATAATGATTTCGTTAATGATATCGTTGCTTTTTGTGACATAGCAACGATATCGTTAACAAAATCGTTAAGCGTGACAGCGACCAACGATCAGGCCCCTGCTGGGAGATCGTTGGTCGCTGGGAATGATCAGGACTAGTGTTGAGCATTCCGATACCGCAAGTATCGGGTATCGGCTGATACTTGCGGTATCGGAATTCCGATACCGAGATCCGATACTTTTGTGGTATCGGTTATCGGTATCGGATCCATAGGGATGTGTAAAATAAAGAATTAAAATAAAAAATATTGATATGCTCACCTCTCCGGCGGCCCCTGGACATCACGCTGGTAACCGGCCGGCTTCTTTGTTTAAAACGAGCGCTAGGGTTGAGCGAAACGGGTCGAACATTTTCAAAAGTCGCCGACTTTTGACAAAGTCGGGTTTCATGAAACCCGAACCGACCCCTGTGCGGGGTCGGCCATGCGGTACGCGACTTTCGCGCCAAAGTCGCGTTTCAATGACGCGAAAAGCGCCATTTCTCAGCCAATGAAGGTAAACGCAGAGTGTGGGCAGCGTGATGACATAGGTCCTGGTCCCCACCATCTTAGAGAAGGGCATTGCAGTGATTGGCTTGCTGTCCGTGGCGTCACAGGGGCTATAAAGGGGCGTTCCCGCCGACCGCCATGTTACTGCTGCTGATCTGAGCCTAGGGAGAGGTTGCTGCCGCTTCGTCAGAAGCAGGGATAGCGTTAGGCAGGGTCCATTAACCACCAAACCGCTTGTGCTGTAGCGATTTCCACTGCCCAACACCACCTTCGGTGTGCAGGGACAGTGGAAGCTACATTTCTTTTTTTTCCCCTCAGCGCTGTAGCTCATTGGGCTGCCCTAGAAGGCTCCCTGATAGCTGCATTGCTGTGTGTACGCCGCTGTGCAAACCAACTGCTTTTTTCAAAGCACAAATCCTCTTGTTGCTTCCTTTCTGCACAGCTATCTTATTTGTTTGTCCACACTTTTTATTTAATTTGTGCATCAGTCCACTCCTTATTGCTGCTTGCCATACCTGGCTGAGATTACTGCAGGGAGATAGTAATTGAAGGACAGTTCCTTTTTTTTTTTTTTTTGTGGGAGATTAAGATTGGCATTTCTGCTAGAGTGCCATCCCTGTCTGTGTCATCTCTCACTCAGTGGGCCATAGAAAGCCTATTTATTTTTTTGCTTGATTTGGGTTCTAAAATCTACCTGAAAAAATCACTACATCAATCAGTGGGAGAAAAATATTGGCCTCAGGGCTTGTGTGCCACTCCTTACTCCTGTGTGTGCCATCTCTCAGTGGGCCATAGAAAGCCTATTTATTTTTTTGCTTGATTTGGGTTCCAAAATCTACCTGAAAAAATCAATAAATCAATCAGTGGGAGATTAATATTGGCCTTTGGGCTTGTGTGCCAGTCCTAAGCGTGCCATCTCTCTCTCTCAGATAGTGGGCCATAGAAAACCTATTTATTATTTTTTTTATTGGGTTTATAAATTTTCCCTGGAAAAAAAAAAAAAAAGTTGGAGATTAATATTGGCCTCTGGGCTTGTGTGCCAGTCCTGAGCGTGCCATCTCTCTCACAAATAGTGGGCCATAGAAAGCCTATTTATTTTTTTGGTTGATTTGGGTTCTAGATTCTACCTGAAAAAATCAATAAATCAATCAGTGGGAGATAAATATTGGCCTCTGGGCTTGTGTGCCACTCCTGACTCCTGTGTGCGTCCTCTCTCACTCAGTGGGCCCTAGAAAACCTATTTTTTGTTTTATTTGTTTTCTAAATTCTCCCTGAAAAAATCATTTTATTTTATTTGGTTTCTAAATTATTACTGAAAAAAACATTTTTTTTGTATTTTTTTTTTCTAAAGTCTCCCTGAAAAAAAAAAACAAAAACAAATGTTAGGACTGGCGGAACGCACCAAGACAGATGATAAAGGTGCGTTCGCAGTCCGGGGTCCACCGTGCAGGTGAGAACCTGCTGCTAGCAATTAGCAGACAATATGGCGGTATACACGCGTGGGTTAAACCTCACCCAGCGTGAAGAAAGCGATCCTGTTAATTCACAGGACCGCAGTACCGCACTAGTGCGCGAGCAAGTGGTCAGCGGACTTAACCCCAGAAGGGATTGGAGCCCGATTAGACCCTTGCTGGCGTAACACCGCAACTGGGTGTGTAGAGAACCTTAAGCAATCTATGTGCACAAGAGTGCGAGCGATGCCGCACTAACGGACGCCACTAACCACCCAGACTCGGGTATGGAAAGCGCAAGGCAGGCGCACGGCGCCGTACTGGCAGGCACAGCTACAGGACGCTGTGATGTGTGTTAGTGCTGTAGGCTAAGTCGGGCGCTAGGTAGCAGCCATACACCTTCCGCGAACAGACATTCAATAGGGTAGGGGTTTCCAAGGACGACTTGCACTCACAACATACACACATAAGCAATTGTAAGAAAATACTAGCGCATGGCCGTGCGGTCATGCGCAGTTAATATAGCAGCAGCACAGGAAGTGGCCACAGCACTTTTGCCCTTCTAGGACCTGCCAAGAGGACCAATGGAATGTGCTGCAGAGACTGAGCACATGACCCTCGATCTCCAACGGGAGACCTTACGCTGGGCATGCTCAGTACATGCAGACAAGGACTTAGTCCCAGAGAAGTCCGCTCGCTGCTGACCAGCACTGACTTTAAAGGCAGAGACTGGAGAAGCAGCACTAACTCTCAGAACAGAGTGAGAATGAGCAAGACGCTGGGACCGACGTCCTTGCTGAGCAGGCTCCACTGCGGCTGGACAAGAATGGGAGACCGCAGCGGAAGTGGCTCGAGATTCCCCCTGTGCAGAAGCGGGAACTCGACCCCTAACATGGCCCCCCCCTCCTTGGGCCTCGCTACGTTCGAAGGCAGCAATGAGCTGCGGAGCCCGAATGTGCTCAACAGGCTCCCAGGACCTGTCCTCGGGACCATAACCCTTCCAGTCCACCAAATAAAATTTTTTACCACGCATCACCTTGCACCCCAAAATAGCGTTCACCTCATAATCGTCCGTAGACGAACCCGATGTCCCAGCAGATGACTCGGAAAAGCGGGACATATACACGGGTTTCAAGAGGGACACATGAAAGGTGTCGGTGATACCCAGGCGTGGCGGAAGGGCCAAACGATAGACACAAGGATTAACCTGTTCGAGGACCTTGAATGGACCCAAGTAGCGAGGAGCAAATTTAGTGGACTCAACTCGCAGCCTGATGTTATGGGCGGAGAGCCACACCAAGTCGCCAGGAGCAAAGGTCGGGGCGGGACGCCGATGAGCATCAGCGGAGGACCTCATTCTCTCCTTAGAGGCCCGAATGGCATCCTGAGTGCGGTCCCAAATATCCCGTGCCTCCACAGCCCAGTCTGCCACCCTGGAGTCGGCGGAAGACACGGGCATAGGCACAGGTACCCGTGGATGCTGACCATAGTTGAGGAGGAATGGGGTTTGTCCAGTGGAGTCGGCAACGGCGTTGTTCAGTGCAAACTCTGCCCATGATAGCAAGGATGCCCAGTCATCCTGCCTGGCTGAAACAAAATGCCGCAGGTATGTGACCAAGGTCTGGTTGGCCCTCTCTACCAACCCATTCGTCTCGGGATGATAAGCGGAAGAGAGATTCAACTCAATACTGAGAAGACGACAGAGCTCTCTCCAGAACCGAGACGCAAACTGGGGACCCCGGTCACTGACAATTTTGTCTGGCATACCATGTAGGCGGAAGATATGTTTGATGAACAACGCTGCCAAGGCCCGTGCAGAAGGTAACCGTGGCAGCGGCACCAAATGCACCATTTTTGAGAAATGATCGGTGATGACCCAAATGATGGTACAGCCGCGAGACTTGGGCAAACCCACAACAAAGTCCATCCCGACCATCTCCCAGGGCCTATCTGCCACCGGCAAGGGATAGAGCAAACCAGCTGGCCTTTGACGCGGAGATTTATTTTTGGCGCAGGAGACACACGCCAGAACATAATCCCTGACATCCCGGACCATATGCGGCCACCAGTACGTCCTCGCCAGTAGCTCAGATGTCCTCTTTGTCCCAAAGTGTCCACCCACCCTGGACGAATGAGCCCAAGAGAGAACCTCCGGTCGCAAATTAATGGGCACAAAAGTCTTGCCCGGAGGCACAGACTCTAGTGAAACCGGCGCCACGGTTCTCAGGCTCTCGGAAGGGACAATAAGCCGAGGCTCCTCTTCCTCCTCCTCAGTTGACATAAGGGAGCGAGAGAGAGCGTCAGCACGGATATTCTTCTCCCCGGCGAGATAATGAAGGGAAAAGTGGAACCGGGAGAAGAACAGGGACCATCTGGCCTGGCGAGAATTTAGCCGCTGGGCTGTCTGCAAATAGACCAAATTTTTGTGGTCCGTGTAAACTTGGAAGGGAAACCGCGCACCTTCCAGAAGATGTCTCCACTCCGAAAAGGCCAACTTCATTGCTAGCAACTCCCTGTCCCCGATGGAGTAGTTCCTCTCCGCTGGCGTGAAGGTCTTGGAGAAGAAGAAGCATGGATGCTTCCGACCTTGAGCATCCTTTTGGTAGAGGACTGCTCCAGCACCAACGGACGAGGCATCCACCTCCAGTAGGAATGGCTTATCCACATCGGGACGATGTAAGATGGGAGCGCTAGCAAAGTGGGACTTAATAGAAGTGAAGGCCTTGAAGACCTCTTCCGACCACAATTTGGGATTCGCTCCCTTCTTGGTGAGGGCTACCAAGGGAGCCACCAGAGTTGAGAAGTGGGGAATGAACTGGCGGTAATAGTTTATGAACCCCATAAAACGCTGCACCGCTTTAAGAGAATGGGGCTCTTGCCAGTCCATCACAGCCTGTAGTTTGGCAGGATCCATAGCCAATCCCTGGGCGGAGATGATATAGCCCAGGAAAGGTAAGGACTCCTGCTCAAACACACACTTCTCCAACTTTGCGTAAAGAGAGTTTGCCCGTAGGAGGTCGAAGACTCTGCCAACATCTCTCCGGTGGGAGTCAATATCTGGAGAAAAGATGAGAATATCATCCAGATAGACTACAACCGAGGTGGAAAGCATATCCCGGAAGATGTCATTGACAAAGTCTTGAAAAACGGCAGGTGCATTACAGAGCCCGAAGGGCATCACCAGATACTCATAGTGCCCATCTCTGGTGTTAAATGCCGTTTTCCACTCGTCCCCCTCACGGATGCGAATCAGATTGTAAGCACCCCGCAGATCTAGTTTCGTAAACACTCTAGCTCCCCGAAGCCTATCGAAAAGCTCAGAAATCAACGGCAAAGGGTACTTGTTCTTCACTGTGATAGCATTAAGACCCCTGTAGTCTATGCATGGACGTAGTTCTCCATTCTTCTTCTGCACGAAGAAGAACCCTGCCCCAGCAGGTGACACTGACTTCCTAATGAACCCTCTTGCCAGATTCTCTTGTATGTACTGAGACATTGCCTCCGTTTCCGGGAGAGATAATGGATAGACTCGACCCCGGGGAGGCTCAGCACCAGGCAAGAGATCGATAGGACAGTCATAGGGGCGATGGGGCGGAAGGGTCTCCGCCGCCTTCTTGGAGAATACGTCTGCATAAGACCAATATTGCTTGGGGAGAGAGGATAGATCTGCGGGTACCTCAGTAGTAGCAACCTGAACGCACTCTCGGTGACACCTACCCCCACATGATTCACCCCATCCCAGAATTCTGCCTGAGGACCACTCGATGTGAGGAGAGTGGTACCGTAGCCAAGGTATCCCCAACAGGACCTCATCAATACCCTCAGGAATGACGAGCAGAGAAATAATCTCCTGATGGGATGGCGACAGGGACAGAGTAATAGGGATGGTCTGATGTGTTATCTGTGCGGGGAGTGTCGACCCATTCACCACTCGTACCGTTACTGGTTGGGATAGCATAACCAGGGGTATTGCGTGACGTTGGGCGAAGGCAGAAGACATAAAATTGCCCTCCGCCCCAGAATCCACGCAGAGGTCTACCGAGTGGGAGGATGAGCCAAAGGTAATTGTCCCCTTAAAGGACAATTTGGAGGCAAACGTCGCAGTGTCTAGTGCACCTCCACCTACTACCACTAGACGCTGACGTTTCCTCGACCGCTGATGACATCTGGTGGCAAGATGTCCTGACTGTTGGCAAACCTGGCAACCCTGGGGTGCACGAGCAGTCTGGGACTTAGATCCCGCTCGTGACACCACCTTAGGTTCCTGGAACTCAGGAGCCTGAACTGGAGATTCCAAAGGTTTGGCGAAGGTGGGAGCCAGCCGAAACCTCTGCCTACACTGGGCTCGCTCTAACCTCCGCTCGTGAAAACGGAGGTCAATGCGAGTAGATACTGCTATTAACTCCTCCAGTGTGGCGGGAATCTCCCTAGTGGCCAGAGCGTCCTTAACGTGGTCAGCCAGCCCCCTCCAAAATATAGGGATAAGGGCTTTATCCGTCCACTCCAGCTCAGATGCCAGAGTGCGGAAATGGACGGCAAAAAGGCTGACCAAGGACGAGCCCTGAGTCAGTGCCAACAGTTGGAGCGCCGTATCATGGGTGACACGAGGTCCTAGAAAGACCTGTTTCAGAGTGCTCAGGAATAACGGAGCACTCTGCACCACATGATCGCCACGCTCCCACAGCGGCGTAGCCCACTGCAACGCCCTGTCCGACAATAAGGAAATTATAAAGCCCACCTTAGCCCGCTCTGTAGGGAAACGAGAGGCCAGAAGCTCGAGATGTATTGAGCACTGACTCACGAAACCCCTACAGGACTTACTGTCACCAGAAAATTTCTCTGGTAGCGGGAGGCGAGATAGCGTCGGTACAGGAGCGGCAGTGGACAAGGTAGCTGCAGCCACACTTGCAGCCTGAACAGCGACAGCAGTAACATCCACAGCTGAGGTTGAACGCTCAAGAGCCGCCAACCTTCCCTCCAGCTGCTGGATGTACCGCTGTAAACGCTGATCGTCCGCCATTTTACTAGCCAGACCCTGGCGCCAGTATTATGTTAGGACTGGCGGAACGCACCAAGACAGATGATAAAGGTGCGTTCGCAGTCCGGGGTCCACCGTGCAGGTGAGAACCTGCTGCTAGCAATTAGCAGACAATATGGCGGTATACACGCGTGGGTTAAACCTCACCCAGCGTGAAGAAAGCGATCCTGTTAATTCACAGGACCGCAGTACCGCACTAGTGCGCGAGCAAGTGGTCAGCGGACTTAACCCCAGAAGGGATTGGAGCCCGATTAGACCCTTGCTGGCGTAACACCGCAACTGGGTGTGTAGAGAACCTTAAGCAATCTATGTGCACAAGAGTGCGAGCGATGCCGCACTAACGGACGCCACTAACCACCCAGACTCGGGTATGGAAAGCGCAAGGCAGGCGCACGGCGCCGTACTGGCAGGCACAGCTACAGGACGCTGTGATGTGTGTTAGTGCTGTAGGCTAAGTCGGGCGCTAGGTAGCAGCCATACACCTTCCGCGAACAGACATTCAATAGGGTAGGGGTTTCCAAGGACGACTTGCACTCACAACATACACACATAAGCAATTGTAAGAAAATACTAGCGCATGGCCGTGCGGTCATGCGCAGTTAATATAGCAGCAGCACAGGAAGTGGCCACAGCACTTTTGCCCTTCTAGGACCTGCCAAGAGGACCAATGGAATGTGCTGCAGAGACTGAGCACATGACCCTCGATCTCCAACGGGAGACCTTACGCTGGGCATGCTCAGTACATGCAGACAAGGACTTAGTCCCAGAGAAGTCCGCTCGCTGCTGACCAGCACTGACTTTAAAGGCAGAGACTGGAGAAGCAGCACTAACTCTCAGAACAGAGTGAGAATGAGCAAGACGCTGGGACCGACGTCCTTGCTGAGCAGGCTCCACTGCGGCTGGACAAGAATGGGAGACCGCAGCGGAAGTGGCTCGAGATTCCCCCTGTGCAGAAGCGGGAACTCGACCCCTAACACAAATCAGTGGGAGATTAATATTGCCCTTTCTGCTTGTGTGCCAGTCTTGACTCCTGGGTGTGCCATCTCTCTCTCTCCAATTGTGGGCCATAGAAAGCCTATTAATTTTTTTGCTTGATTTGGGTTCCAAAATCTACCTGAAAAAATCACTAAATCAATCAGTGGGAGATAAATATTGGCCTCTGGGCTTGTGTGCCACTCCTGACTCCTGTGTGCGTCCTCTCTCACTCAGTGGGCCCTACAAAGCCTATTTTTTTTTTATTTGTTTTCTAAATTCTCCCTGAAACAATCATTTTATTTTATTTTGTTTCTAAATTCTTCCTGAAAAATTCATTTTTTTGTATTTTTTTTTCTAAAGTCTCCCTGAAAAAAAAAAAAAAAAAAAATCAAATCAGTGGGAGATTAATATTGCCCTTTCTGCTTGTGTGCCAGTCTTGACTCCTGGGTGTGCCATCTCTCTCTCCAATTGTGGGCCATAGAAAGCCTATTAATTTTTTTGCTTGATTTGGGTTCCAAAATCTACCTGAAAAAATCACTAAATCAATCAGTGGGAGATAAATATTGGCCTCTGGGCTTGTGTGCCACTCCTGACTCCTGTGTGCGTCCTCTCTCACTCACTGGGCACTAGAAAGGCTATTTTATGTTTTATTTGTTTTCTAAATTCTCCCTGAAAAAATCATTTCATTTTATTTGGTTTATAAATTCTTCCTTAAAAAATCATTTTTTTTTTTTTTCTAAAGTCTCCTTTTTAAAAAAAAAAACACAAATCAGTGGGAGATTAATATTTACATTTGTGCTTCAGTGACAGTCCTGCGTGTGTGGCATCTCTCTCATTTGTTGCCACCAACAACAGAGTGTGTAACATTGTGCCTGATTTTCGTTGTGGTCTCACCCACCTGTAAAGGGGTAGCTAAATCATACTGAAGTTATAGCTCACCGTGTAAGTTGTGTGACTGCAACAAATACCGTTAGTTTGGTAACGTTTTTAAAACAATGAGGAAGTCTGGTGGAAGAGGTCGTGGCCGGGGGCGTTCATTGTCAGCTGGTAATGAGGGTAGTTGTAGTGGTGGAGCATCAGGTGGTCGTGGGAAAAAAAATATTGCACCTAAGTCTGGAGCTGTGGAGCCAGGTTCGTCGTCTGGCTACACAAGGCCTCGAACGCTCCCTTTTCTGGGAGTAGGAAAACCGCTTTTAAAGCCGGAGCAGCAAGAGCAAGTTTTGGCTTATCTTGCTGACTCAGCCTCTAGCTCTTTTGCCTCCTCTCGTGAAACTGGTAAAAGTAAAAGCAGCGCGTCGTTAGTGGATGTTCACGGTCAGGGACAAGTCGCTTCCTTGTCCTCTTCAGCAAAAACAACAACAGAGAAGAATGCAGCAGGCGACACAACGGGTTACTCCATGGAGCTCTTTACACATACCGTCCCTGGCTTAGAAAGTGAAGCAGTTAACAGTCCATGCCCATTACAAGTTGAATCTGACATGGAGTGCACTGATGCACAGCCACAGCCAGACTACTATGCTGGTCCTTTGACTCAGACCACAACATTGCCCTCGCAGGGTGCTGATCAAGAATCAGACCCTGATGAGACTATGTTGCCCCATCACGAACGCTATACCACCGACCGACAAGGTGACACAGACGAAGTTGCACACGAGCTACAAGAAGAGGTAATAGATGACCCAGTTCTTGACCCCGATTGGCAGCCATTGGGGGAACAGGGTGCAGGCGGCAGCAGTTCTGAAGCGGAGGACGAGGGGCCGCAGCAGGCATCAACATCGCAACAGGTTCCATCTGCTGGGCCCGTATCTTGCCCAAAACGCGTGGCAAAGTCAAAACCTGTTGGAGGACAGCGTGGCCATCCGGTTAAAGCTCAGTCTGCAATGCCTGAAAAGGTATCCGATGCTAGAAAGAGTGCAGTCTGGCATTTTTTTAAACAACATCCAATTGATCAGCGCAAAGTCATCTGTCAAAAATGTTCAACTACCTTAAGCAGAGGGCAGAATCTGAAAAGTCTCAATACAAGTTGCATGCATAGACATTTAACCACCATGCATTTGCAAGCTTGGACTAACTACCAAACGTCCCTTAAGGTTGTAGCACCCTCGGCCAATGAATCTAGTCATCAACGCAACATCCCTTCCGGCAGTGTAGGGCCACCATTTTCTGCACCACCTGCAGTATCTGTGCAGGTTTCTTTGCCAGGCCAAAGAAGTCAGGGTCAGGGAATCACCAGTTTCGTAGTAGGAAACACTGCATCTAGGGCACCGGCGGCAACAATACCATCTCCCACCGTCTCTCAGTCTGCCATGTCCACCGGCACCCCCGCTAGTTCCACGATCTCCAGCTCTCCAGTCCAGCTCACCCTACATGAGACTATGGTTAGAAAAAGGAAGTACTTAGCCTCGCATCCGCGTACACAGGGTTTGAACGCCCACATAGCTAGACTAATCTCGTTAGAGATGATGCCCTACCGGTTAGTTGAAAGCGAAGCTTTCAAAGCCCTGATGGACTACGCTGTACCACGCTACGAGCTACCCAGTCGACACTTTTTTTCCAGAAAAGCCATCCCAGCCCTCCACCAGCATGTTAAAGAGCGCATCGTCCATGCACTCAGGCAATCTGTGAGCACAAAGGTGCACCTGACAACAGATGCATGGACCAGTAGGCATGGCCAGGGACGTTACGTGTCCATCACGGCACACTGGGTAAATGTGGTGGATGCAGGGTCCACAGGGGACAGCAAGTTTGGGACAGTTCTGCCTAGCCCACGGTCTAGGAAACAGTTGGCTGTAGCCATTCGCACCCCCTCCTCCTCGTCCTCCTGCAGAAGCGAGACCTCGTCAACAGACCGCAGTCGCACAACCACTCCATCCGCAGCTGCCACTGTTGCACACCAGGTCTCCCATTATGGGGCAGCTACTGGCAAACGTCAGCAGGCTGTATTGGCTATGAAGTGTTTGGGCGACAACAGACACACCGCTGAAGTTCTGTCCGAGTTCTTGCAGAAAGAAACGCAGTCGTGGCTGGGCACTGTAGATCTTGAGGCAGGCAAGGTAGTGAGTGATAACGGAAGGAATTTCATGGCTGCCATCTCCATTTCCCAACTGAAACACATTCCTTGCCTGGCTCACACCTTAAACCTGGTGGTGCAGTGCTTCCTGAAAAGTTATCCGGGGTTATCCGACCTGCTCACATGGACTTTGCTCACATATCCGCCGTTCGCCCGTACACTCCAGCCGTATGCAGACCTATCAGCGTTCTTTGAACCTTCCCCAGCATCGCCTAATCATAGACGTTGCAACAAGGTGGAACTCAACACTGCACATGCTTCAGAGACTGTGTGAACAGAGGTGGGCTGTTATGTTTTTGTGGGAGGATACACATACACGGGCAGGCAGTAGGATGGCAGACATGGAGTTGTCAGGTGTGCAGTGGTCGAAGATTCAAGACATGGACGTCCTTCAGTGTTTTGAGGAATGCACACGGCTGGTTAGTGCAGACAACGCCATAATAAGCATGAGCATCCCCCTAATGCGTCTGCTGATGCAAAGTTTGACGCACATAAAGGATCAGGCGTCTGCAGCTGAGGAAGAGGAAAGCCTTGATGACAGTCAGCCATTGTCTGGCCAGGGCAGTGTACAGGACGAGATAGCGGGCGAAGAGGAGGAGGAGGACGAGGAGGATGATGGGGATGATTATATTTTTAATGAGGAAGCTTTTCCGGGGCCAGTGGAAATTGTTGGCGCGGCAAGGCCGGGTTCTGGTTTTTGGAGGGACACAAGTGACGTGGATTTGCCTGAAACTGCCCCTCAACCAAGCACAACCACAGATTTGAGAACTGGAACTTTGGCCCACATGGCGGATTATGCCTTACGTATCCTCAAAAGGGACACACGCATAACAAAAATGATGAACGATGACGATTACTGGTTGGCCTGCCTCCTTGATCCTCGCTATAAAGGCAAATTGCAAAATATAATGCCACATGAGAACTTGGAACTAATATTAGCAACCAAACAATCAACTCTTGTTGACCGTTTGCTTCTGGCATTCCCTGCACACAGCGCCCGTGATCGTTCTAACACGAGCTGCAGGGGCCAGCAGACCAGAGGTGTTAGAGGGGCAGAAATCAGAAGTGTCGTTGGCCAGAGGGGTTTTCTGACCAGGTTGTGGAGTGATTTTGCTATGACCGCAGACAGGACAGGTACTGCAGCATCAATTCAAAGTGACAGGAGACAACATTTGTCCAGTATGGTTACTAACTATTTTTCATCCCTTATCGACGTTCTCCCTCAACCGTCATTCCCATTTGATTACTGGGCATCAAAATTAGACACCTGGCCAGAATTGGCAGAATATGCATTGCAGGAGCTTGCTTGCCCGGCAGCTAGTGTCCTATCAGAAAGAGTATTCAGTGCTGCAGGTTCAATACTAACAGAAAAAAGGACTTGTCTGGCTACCCAAAATGTAGATGATCTAACCTTCATTAAAATTAACCACAACTGGATTTCGAAATCTTTTGCCCCACCTTGCCCGGCTGACACCTAGCTTTCCTATGTAAAGGTCTTGCCTGTGGACTATTCTGAACGACTTTTCCAATCTCGTAATTTGCAGCACCTGATTGTCCCGCATCCGACATGTTAACACCTCCCTAAATGGCCAAAGTCCCCACAAGGGGCCGTGGTATCGCCACTTGGCGCCAGCACCCGTGAGAGTACTGTTTGTCTGAAGAGGTGGGTGTGCCCGCTTTTGGTCGACGGCACTGCCACTAGGTCCCTCATAGTACAATAAAGTGTCTGGCGGTGGTGGTGCGCACCCAACGTCAGACACACCGTTGTAATATGAGGGGCCCTGGGCCTGTACCGCCGGCCACAAGACAGTCCCCCCCCCCAGGTCAAACAGTGCTCTACCACTTGCAAAATTTTCTCTCACAGCTCCACCAATGTTTAGTCTATGCGCTGACATCCTTCAATGCCTGGCACTGTCAATACCATTGTATTGACATTTTTCTTATGTTAGGCCTTCGAAGCCTGTCTGCGGTCACTCCTTCCACTAGGCCTCCACTGACCTGTCTACTGCTGCCCGGGTTCCCCTGGAACCAATTTTAAATTGCCTACAGCCAGCCCAATTTATTATGTTAGGGCTTCGAAGCCTGTCTGCGGTCCCTCCTTCCACTAGGCCTCCACTGACCTGTCTACTGCTGCCCGGGTTCCCCTGGAACCAATTTTAAATTGCCTACAGCCAGCCCAATTTATTATGTTAGGGCTTCGAAGCCTGTCTGCGGTCCCTCCTTCCACTAGGCCTCCACTGACCTGTCTACTGCTGCCCGGGTTCCCCTGGAACCAATTTTAAATTGCCTACAGCCAGCCCAATTTATTATGTTAGGGCTTCGAAGCCTGTCTGCGGTCCCTCCTTCCACTAGGCCTCCACTGACCTGTCTACTGCTGCCCGGGTTCCCCTGGAACCAATTTTAAATTGCCTACAGCCCGCCCAATTTATTATGTTAGGGCTTCGAAGCCTGTCTGCGGTCCCTCCTTCCACTAGGCCTCCACTGACCTGTCTACTGCTGCCCGGGTTCCCCTGGAACCAATTTTAAATTGCCTACAGCCAGCCCAATTTATTATGTTAGGGCTTCGAAGCCTGTCTGCGGTCCCTCCTTCCACTAGGCCTCCACTGACCTGTCTACTGCCGCCCGTGTTCCCCTGGAACCAATTGTAAATTGCCTACAGCCAGGCCAAATTATTATGTTAGGGCTTCGAAGCCTGTCTGCGGTCCCTCCTTCCACTAGGCCTCCACTGACCTGTCTACTGCTGCCCGGGTTCCCCTGGAACCAATTTTAAATTGCCTACAGCCAGCCCAATTTATTATGTTAGGGCTTCGAAGCCTGTCTGCGGTCACTCCTTCCACTAGGCCTCCACTGACCTGTCTACTGCTGCCCGGGTTCCCCTGGAACCAATTTTAAATTGCCTACAGCCAGCCCAATTTATTATGTTAGGGCTTCGAAGCCTGTCTGCGGTCCCTCCTTCCACTAGGCCTCCACTGACCTGTCTACTGCTGCCCGGGTTCCCCTGGAACCAATTTTAAATTGCCTACAGCCAGCCCAATTTATTATGTTAGGGCTTTGAAGCCTGTCTGCGGTCCATCCTTCCACTAGGCCTCCACTGACCTGTCTACTGCTGCCCGGGTTCCCCTGGAACCAATTTTAAATTGCCTACAGCCAGCCCAATTTATTATGTTAGGGCTTCGAAGCCTGTCTGCGGTCCCTCCTTCCACTAGGCCTCCACTGACCTGTCTACTGCCGCCCGTGTTCCCCTGGAACCAATTGTAAATTGCCTACAGCCAGGCCAATTTATTATGTTAGGGCTTCGAAGCCTGTCTGCGGTCCCTCCTTCCACTAGGCCTCCACTGACCTGTCTACTGCTGCCCGTGTACCCCTTGAACCAACATCAGAAAATATAAAAATAAGTATTTTGCTTATAAAAAAGAAAATACTGGAGAGATATCAAATGCAGACATTTTAACATTAAAAACAAACACATACAACAAAAATCTGGTACAGTACTAAAAATGGCCACCAGCTACAATAACTTTCTCCTGCAAGTAGTTAACTGAAAGTTTTTTTCAATTTAAAACACAGATATGGCATCCACCGAGTGTTGTCCTGTCGCGTCTTCTTTATATTATTGCCAAGAAGATGCAAAACAATGAAAATAATAAAATCATTATTTACCAAAAAAATAGAGTAAGTCAAAACCACATTGCAAATAAACATTCATTACAAATAAAGAAGCAGGGCGCGTCCGAGGGTGAGTATATACCTAATAAGAATATAATCACCCTCGGACGCGCCCTGCTTCTTTCCGACAGCCTTCCTTCCTAAGAATCAGCCCTTCCGTTGTGTAGAGAGAGGGTGTGTTACACTCCAAGGTGTTCCCCAGGTTGCCTTTCCTGAGCTTCGATCTTCATGCTCTCGTTTAGTAGTTGTCGGAAAGTAGGCTGCATTAGGCCTACAAAATGGGTATGGAGTGGAGAGAGATGGTGTGTTACACTCCAAGGTGTTCTCCAGGTTTCCTCGCCATTGCTTCGATCTTCCGACTCTGGTTTAGTAGTTGTAGAAAACTACACTGCATTAGGCCTATAAAATGGGTATCGGGTGGAGAGAGATGGTGTGTTACACTCCAAGGTGTTCCCCAGGTTGCCTTGCCATTGCTTCGGTCTTCCGACTCTCGTTTAGTAGTTGTAGAAAACTACACTGCATTAGGCCTACAAAATGGGTATCGGGTGGAGAGAGATGGTGTGTTACACTCCAAGGTGTTCCCCAGGTTGCCTTGCCATTGCTTCGGTCTTCCGACTCTCGTTTAGTAGTTGTAGAAAACTACACTGCATTAGGCCTACAAAATGGGTATGGGGTGGAGAGAGATGGTGTGTTACACTCCAAGGTGTTCTCCAGGTTTCCTCGCCATTGCTTCGATCTTCCGACTCTCGTTTAGTAGTTGTAGAAAACTACACTGCATTAGGCCTACAAAATGGGTATCGGGTGGAGAGAGATGGTGTGTTACACTCCAAGGTGTTCCCCGGGTTGCCTTGCCATTGCTTCGGTCTTCCGACTCTCGTTTAGTAGTTGTAGAAAACTACACTGCATTAGGCCTACAAAATGGGTATCGGGTGGAGAGAGATGGTGTGTTACACTCCAAGGTGTTCCCCAGGTTGCCTTGCCATTGCTTCGGTCTTCCGACTCTCGTTTAGTAGTTGTAGAAAACTACACAGCATTAGGCCTACAAAATGGGTATGGGGTGGAGAGAGATGGTGTGTTACACTCCAAGGTGTTCTCCAGGTTTCCTCGCCATTGCTTTGATCTTCCGACTCTCGTTTAGTAGTTGTAGAAAACTACACTGCATTAGGCCTACAAAATGGGTATCGGGTGGAGAGAGATGGTGTGTTACACTCCAAGGAGTTCCCCAGGTTGCCTTGCCATTGCTTCGGTCTTCCGACTCTCGTTTAGTAGTTGTAGAAAACTACACTGCATTAGGCCTACAAAATGGGTATCGGGTGGAGAGAGATGGTGTGTTACACTCCAAGGTGTTCCCCAGGTTGCCTTGCCATTGCTTCGGTCTTCCGACTCTCGTTTAGTAGTTGTAGAAAACTACACAGCATTAGGCCTACAAAATGGGTATGGGGTGGAGAGAGATGGTGTGTTACACTCCAAGGTGTTCTCCAGGTTTCCTCGCCATTGCTTCGATCTTCCGTCTCTCGTTTAGTAGCTGTAGAAAACTACACTGCATTAGGCCTACAAAATGGGTATCGGGTGGAGAGAGATGGTGTGTTACACTCCAAGGTGTTCCCCAGGTTGCCTTGCCATTGCTTCGGTCTTCCGACTCGTTTAGTAGTTGTAGAAAACTACACTGCATTAGGCCTACAAAATGGGTATCGGGTGGAGAGAGATGGTGTGTTACACTCCAAGGTGTTCCCCAGGTTGCCTTGCCATTGCTTCGGTCTTCCGACTCTCGTTTAGTAGTTGTAGAAAACTACACTGCATTAGGCCTACAAAATGGGTATGGGGTGGAGAGAGATGGTGTGTTACACTCCAAGGTGTTCCCCAGGTTGCCTTGCCATTGCTTCGGTCTTCCGACTCTCGTTTAGTAGTTGTAGAAAACTACACAGCATTAGGCCTACAAAATGGGTATGGGGTGGAGAGAGATGGTGTGTTACACTCCAAGGTGTTCTCCAGGTTTCCTCGCCATTGCTTCGATCTTCCGACTCTCGTTTAGTAGTTGTAGAAAACTACACTGCATTAGGCCTACAAAATGGGTATCGGGTGGAGAGAGATGGTGTGTTACACTCCAAGGTGTTCCCCAGGTTGCCTTGCCATTGCTTCGGTCTTCCGACTCTCGTTTAGTAGTTGTAGAAAACTACACTGCATTAGGCCTACAAAATGGGTATCGGGTGGAGAGAGATGGTGTGTTACACTCCAAGGTGTTCCCCAGGTTGCCTTACCATTGCTTCGGTCTTCCGACTCTCGTTTAGTAGTTGTAGAAAACTACACAGCATTAGGCCTACAAAATGGGTATGGGGTGGAGAGAGATGGTGTGTTACACTCCAAGGTGTTCTCCAGGTTTCCTCGCCATTGCTTCGATCTTCCGACTCTCGTTTAGTAGTTGTAGAAAACTACACTGCATTAGGCCTACAAAATGGGTATCGGGTGGAGAGAGATGGTGTGTTACACTCCAAGGTATTCCCCAGGTTGCCTTGCCATTGCTTCGGTCTTCCGACTCTCGTTTAGTAGTTGTAGAAAACTACACAGCATTAGGCCTACAAAATGGGTATGGGGTGGAGAGAGATGGTGTGTTCCACTCCAAGGTGTTCTCCAGGTTGCCTTTCCTGAGCTTCTATCTTCAGGCTCTCGTTAAATTGTGGTTAAATGGAACAACTGCATTTGGCATACTAGTTGGTTTGGGGCCTACTAACAGTGTCTGCCGCTCCTTGCTGTTCTCCTGGTTTCCTGTCCTGAAATTCCGTTTTCAGGCGCTCGTTAAGTAGTTGTTAAAGTTAGACTGCATTTGGCCTACTAGTTGGGTTGGGGCCTACTATCGGTGTCTGCCACTCCTTGCTGTTCTCCTCCACTGAACAAAGCTGTGCCGCCTGTTTACTACGGTTGCCAATTTTGAACTGCATTTCGACTACTTACTGATTTGGGCCTACTCTCTGTGTCAGCCTCTCATTCCAGTTGTCCTCCACTGCAATGCCCCCTGGTTATTCCTGTGTTACCAATTTTGAACTGCATTTAGCCCACTTTATTATTTGGGCCTATATCTGTGTTTCCTCCTCATCCTGCCCATTGCCCAGCCAGTGATAGATGAGTCTGCTGGTACATTGACCCATAACGCAACATTCCCCGTGCATGCTACACAACAACATTGTGACCCTGCTGAAAGTCAGGTTGCTCTTCCCGCATACCATACCACCTTACACGGGGACAAAGAGGAAGGTGCAGATGAAAGTGCAGGTTCCTTCATCAGGTGGGGGGAGGAATACTAGTTGGCGACGTCACTGGCACAGGGCCTCTCATAGTACGCAAAAGTGTTGCTGCCGGTGGGAGGCGCCCCCGCCGTGCAAACACACCGCTGTACTTTGAGGGGCCCTGTGCCAGTGCCAATGCCAACGAGTGGGCCCCCCCTGCTTGCTCAGGTTCACAGCACTTGCAAAGTTGAAATACTTACCTCTCCCTGCTCCACTGCCGTGACGTGGTCCAGATTTCCTGGGCCCACTAATTACTTGAACCAGCCCTACCCGCCACAACTTTAGGCAAATGACCCCCAATTTCAAATGCCTTCCAATTATTATAAGGTAAATTACGCTTGACAAGCTTCATTAAGAAGAATGGATGGTTTTGACATTAAAATGAACACTCTAGGTGTTTTCCTGGCCCCCACTCACTGCCGACTATGCTGCCCCATTGACTTGCATTGGGTTTCGTGTTTCGGTCGATCCCGACTTTACGTCATAATCGGCCGATTTCACTCGACCCGACTTTTGAGATAGTCGGGTTTCGCGAAACCCGGCTCGACTCTAAAAAGGTCAAGGTCGCTCAACTCTAATGAGCGCCTTTAGGACCTGCGAATGACGTCGCGGGTTCTGATTGGTCGCGTGCCGCTCATGTGACCGCCATGCGACCAATCAGAAGCCGCGACGTCATTCTCATTCACTAAACTCCTAATTCTAGGAATTAAGGACCTGCGAATGACGTTGCGGCTTCTGATTGGTCGCGTGGCGGTCACATGGGCGGCACTTGACCAATCAGAACCCGCGACGTCATTCGCAGGTCCTAAAGGCGCTCATTTTAAACAAAGAAGCCTGCCGGTTACCAGCGTGAAGTCCAGGGGCCGCTGGAGAGGTGAATATATCAATATTTTTTATTTTAATTCTTTACTTTACACCTTAATATGGATCCCAGGGCCTGAAGGAGAGTTTCCTCTCCTTCAGACCCTGGGTACCATCAGAATACCTTCCGATACTTGGTGTCCCATTGACTTGTATTGGTATCGGATATCGGTATCGGCGATATCCGATATTTTTCGGGTATCGGCCGATACTATCCGATACCGATACTTTCAAGTATCGGACGGTATCGCTCAACACTAATCAGGACCTTTTTTTGGTCGCTGATCACCCTGCTGTCATCGCTAGATCGGCGTGTGTGACACTGATCCAGCGATGTGTTCACTGGTAACAAGGGTAAATATCAGGTTACTAATCGCCGGCGCTGACACAGTGCAGGGAAAGCTCTCGGCAGCAGCGCGTGCATTAGCAGCGCTCCTGCCGAAAGCAGTTTTAACCCTGTGGACGCTGGGGGACGTGACAGACATCGGAATGTGAGTATGTACTGTTTTTTTTTTTTTTACTTTTACAATGGTAATCAGGGTAAATATCGGGTTACTAAGCGCGGCCCTGCGCTTTGTAACCCGATGTTTACCCTGGTTACCCGGGGACTTCGGCATCGTTGAAGACAGTTTCAACAATGCCGAAGTCTTTCCCCGGATCGTTGGTCACTGGAGAGAGCTGTCTGTGTGATAGATCCCCAGCGACCACACGACTTACCAACGATCATGGCCAGGTCGTATCGCTGGTCGTGATCGTTGGTAAGTCGTTTAGTGTAACGGTACCTTTAGAAACAGTCGTCACTGTGAGCATTGTCTGTCTGTCTGTATATGTATAACCAGAATGTATGTCTTTGTAATGGTCTGAATGCATTCTGTATATTTCAATATGGACTCAAAATAGCCATTTTTATATTCACACTACAGGAGAATTCACAGAAAGTGTTTTTCTCTGTCTAATGGACTAATGGTAAACATTCTCCGAATTTTGGTTTTATGACTTTTGCTACGTGGTTTACATGTAACATTTTCATTATCTGATGTGTAATGTTCAGAGATTTCAATGTATAAATATTGTTGGGCATTAGGATCTTCCCTATTCAATTTAAACAAAGCAAGAAGTTTAGACTTGGTGTCTTTCTGCTACACAGCTTCAGCTTCTTTACCTGATTTGAAGCATAGTGTACTCTTCTCCTCAAAGAGGATATTTAATCGTTCTACATGATCAGTTTGATGATTCATTTTATATTCCCTGTGTGTCCAGCTTGCTTCAAGCACACCTATATATCGAGTTTCCAAATAATTTTCGTAGCCCACGGAGGTGGGGGCTGGTACTGTGTTGTCCCCCGGTAAATAGCATTCATGCGCCTTCTTTTCCCAAAAATTTTCCTTGGCAGAGAGAAATTATGATGTGGGCAATATGGAGCTTTTGTCGATTAAATTGGTGTTTGAGGAATCGCAACATTGGTTGAATGGGGCAGTACATCCCATTGCTGTTATCATGTGTAAGGAGGTTGCTTTCCCTGCTCCTTACCTGGAACCACTTAGTCAGACAGCTGGTTTGTCGGGGGGAAGACTTTCTGCCCTGGACAGAAGGGACCATGTGACGGCTGGGGCAGGGAGGAAGAGACGGGGGTGTGGTCAGAAAAGTGCAGGAGAGCAGGGCGCGCCAGACAGAGGGGACAGCGTGCCAGAGAGAAAGCAGGCTGCAGCGCCACGCTCCCCATGACAGAGTGCTCCCTGTGAGGGCAATAAGGCTGGAGTGAGAGTGCGGACTTGGAAGCCTCCATAATCAGAGACGATGTATCCCCTTACAGCGACCTGAGTATGCAGCCACGGTGACCATACTGACAAGCCAGGACCCCTGAGTGTGACTAAGGAAACTGCTCAATGTGTGTGTTCGTGCTGCAGGGAGAGAGACTGTCAGCCTATTCCAGAGACTCGCAGCAGACTGGCTGTGTGACTTCCTGCTTCCAGCTGCACAGGGAGAACAGGCTGCAGAGGCTTACCCCCAGATTTTTCAGGAGACAGAGAAGAGATGGATTGTATTACAGACCTACCAGTATTGGAAGGCAATATCAGGACGAGCTTGGAAGTGCATGCTGGAAGTTGAATAGAAGTCAACAGTTGCAAGGATATAATTAGACAACTGAAAGAAGCTGGGCCAATAGAAAGCTTAAGTACATCGCTGCCTGAGCTTGCATTAAAAGGCTTTGGGTGATGATATCAGAGGTGACTGCCTAGTTAAAATTGTTACCTGGCATGGACTAATACTAAAGCAGCCTGCCAAAGGGGTAGAAAACAAGGCCAGTTGCCTGAGTTGGAGAGGTGAGAAACACCTGGCTTCTTTCATGTCCCTGGAACCTCAGCTGCCTGTCAGTCTTCAATTGTCTACCTTTGGCACCCTATCTGCTTTGTAAGAGTCTTGTCTTCACTTTTCACCAATGCATTTTGCGCTTGCTGGGCCTTGATCCATTTTATTGTGCCACCTATTTCCTGGATTTGCACACCTCAAAATTCCAAAAAGTGAACTTAGAGAAATTATAAACAATTTGATTAATTTAGAATTAATTAGCTCATCTCTAATCGCTAGACAATCCCACCACATATGCAATAATGTGCCAATGTTGAGATAACAACCCTAGAATAAAGGAGAAGATATTGAATATATTGTAGATAATTAATTCGTTGGGATCCTTTGAACCCTTTAGTGATTATTTTAACCTTAATAACTAGGCAATTTTTTTTTAATCTGACAAATGTCACTTTATGAGGAAATACGTAACTCTGTAATGCTTCAACAGATTTCAGTGATTCTGAGACTGTTTTTTTTTCTTTACATATTGTGCTTTATGATGGTGGTAAAATTTGTTATATCTGACTTGCGTTTATCTGTGAAAAAATTAGAAACTTGAAGAATATATTGAACAATTTTGCAATTTTCAAACTTTTGACTTGTATGTCCTTAACTAGAGCGTTATGTCACAAAAAATAGTTCATAAATAACATTTACCACATGTCTACTTTACATCTGCATAATTTTTTAAACATTTGATCTGCAGATTCTAATTTTCCAAAGAATATTCACAAAACCATTTTTAGGAACCACATTACATTTGAAGTGACTTTAGAGGTCTATATGACAAAAGTGACACCATTCCAAAACCTGAACCCCCTCTAGGTCCCTTCGACTGCTTCACAGGAACGAAAGCAATGTGGAATTAAAAAATGAACATTATACTTTTTTCACAAAAAATTTTTTTAGCCCCAGATTTTTTATTTCCACTAGGGTAGCAGGAGAAAATTAATCCCAACATGAGTTGTGTAATTTCTTCCGAGTACGCTGATACCCTATATGTGGGGGAAAACTACTGTTTGGGCGCATAACAGGACTCAGAAGGGAAGAAGCGCTATTCGACATTTTGAACACAAAATTTGCTAGACTCATTAGCGGATGCCATGACATGCCTAAACAGTGGCAACCCTCCACAAGTGACAATATTTTAGAAAGTAGACCCATCATGGAATGCATCTAGATGTGTGGTGAACAACCAAGGTGCTTCACAGAAGTTTGTAACGTAGAACCGTGAAAATAAAAAAAAACTAATTTTTCCCACAAAAACTTTTAATTTCAATTTTTTTTCTCAGAGGTGTAACGAGAAAAACTGGATGGCAAAAATTTTTGTGCAATGTCTCCTCAGTATGTAGATACCCTATATGTTGTGGAAAACTACTGTTTAGGCAGACAGCAGGGCTTGAAAAGGAAGGAGTGATGTTTTGGAACGCAGATTTTGATGAAATTGTCTGCGGGCATCATGTCACATTTGGAGAGCCCCTGATGTGCCTAAACAGTGGAAATACTCCTCATGTGACCACAATTTGGAAACTATACCATGCATGGATTTTATCCAGGGGTACAGTGAACTTTTTGAGCCCACAGGTACTACGCAGAATTTGATAAAATAATGTTGTCATATTAAAAATGTTCATTTTTTAACAAAAATGTTGTTTTAATCCCAAATTTGTAATATTCACAAAGGATATTAGGAGAAAATGGACCACATAATATGTTATACAATTTCTCCTGAAAGTAATGATACCCCATATGTGGTCAAAAACTTCTCTTTGGGTACATAGCAGGGCTAGGAAAGGAAAGATCACTGTTTGTCTGGAATAGATTATGAATGCTATGTTGCATTTCGAGAGCCCCTAACATGTGAATAAATTATAAACCCCCCATAAGTGACCCCATTTTGGAAACTAGACCTCTCAAGGAATTCACCTAAGTGTATACTGAGCAATTTTAACCTACAGATGATTCACTTTCTAACTTCTAGATGTGAGAGCAAAAACATGAATTTTTTTTCTGACAAAAGGCTTTAATAGTGCATTTTTCTGCCCCTGGAGCAGTAAGGGTCTAGCGTATAGCGGCTGTGCGATTGCATTTTTTTCTCTTTATTCTGGACTTCAAAAACATGAATTTCTTTCACTAAAATACTGGTTTACCACCAAATTTATAATTTACACTAGGAGTTAAGGGAGAAATTGAACCCTACAGTTTTTTATGCAATTTCTCCTTAAAGTGGCAGCATCCTCAAATAATAATTAGAGAGGATATGAGGTGCATTTGTAGTCCGGGGTCCACCGTGCAGAAAGGACACCTGCTGCTCCATAATGGTGGACTAGATGGCGGTATTAAGAGAAGTCACACGGGTTAGCTTCACCCGGTATGAAGGAAGCGAACCCTGTTGCGTCACAGGGCCACGATACTGAACAGAGAGTGCAAGCAAGGAGTCACAGAACTCTGTCCCAAGACATGGGGAAAGAGTTCCTCCAGACCTCTTACACTCAACACCGCTACTGTGGTGTCAGGGATACAACTGATCTAATAATTAACCGCACTAGAGTGCGTACAGCGTCGCTCTGGCAGATGCCACTAACCACCCTAACAAGGGTCAGGTAAGTGCAATAAGCACATGGCGCCGCACTGGCGGTTGCTGCTGAGAGACGCTGAATTGTGTGCTAGATGTGCAGAGTAGCACTGTCTGGCACTAGGTAGCTTCCACCATTTACGAGCAGGCAACAACACTAGGGATGGGAATGATTCAGAGCTTTCTTCCATCGACAGGCATACATCTACACACATATTAGCAAGTTTACACTAGGGCATGGCCGAGCAGCCATGCAAACCTTTTATAGCAGTAGCGCTCCGGGACCTTCCTGATGGTTCAATAGGAGCCGCAACAGGACCTGAGCATGTGACCCCCAACCTCCAATGGGAGGTCATCCTGTGGGCATGCTCAGTATGGGAAAAGCAGGACTTAGACCCAGAAAGCCCTGCTCGCTGCTGATAAGTGCTGGCTGGAAAGGCAATAGTAACCATTTGCACAGTATCAGCTTAAGCCAGACGATGAGACTGATGTCTCCACTGAACATGTTCCACTGCGGCTGGAGGAGAATGGGAGACCACAGTGGACATGGTTCAAGATTCACCCTGTGCAGCGGCAGGAACTTGACACCTTACACCCCTCATATGTCACCAGAAAGTACCATTTTGGCACATGTAGGGCTGAGAATGGTAGAATGGTTTATGTGTGACATTTGCGGAGTCATGAAGGTGCCAAAAAATCCGAAGAAACCCAAAAGTGACCCATTATAGATATTGTGCCTCTTTATGAGTTCATCTGCGGTTGCAGTGACTATTTTGTAACATCTAAGCCAGGCTTTTAATCTGGAAAATTGCAAATATGCCATTTTTTTGCCATTACATTGTTCATTCTTAAAGTGTAGAGCCCCCATGTATTGTAAGGCCCCGTACATTGTGCCCAGCTTGTGCTTCTGGTGACACACACGCTGTATATTGTTAAGTGCTTTGTCCCCATTACAATAATGCAAAATATGTCGCCACTTACTGAGTTTTATGCACTGTGGGGCTCAGAATGAGGTGAACAATTGTATTTGGAAACACAGAATTCACAGGATTTTATTTGAGAGGGCGGGAGCCATCTCATTTGTTTAGAGTCTTTATTCTGCAAGTAATGTGGGAACCCCCTATAGTTCTAGTGACAGATGACATATCTGACTGGGGGTTGGCTGTGTGCAGGATAAAATATGGTTTTTATTGGTAGCCTTTTGGAGTATATGATATTTTTCTATTGCTTCCAGAATAAGGCTGGCATTACATTTTAGTGTTCTATGCTGAGCACTTCAGGGTGTCTATGTAAATCCCACAACAATGCAATTCAGATGAAACCCCAAACAGAACTACCCACCATAATGAGGCAGAGGGAGACACTTTGGAATCCATATGGCATCCGCTCTGGTGGTGTCCATCTTTTTAGGCGTGCACAGATCTCTGATGGACCACACCTGTGCGCTAAAAAGATGCCTATGCCGATCTTTGTTTGAGTTTTTGGGAGGTAGCATGAACAAATAGACAGCATTACAATAATAGTTGGTATTTTTATTTTTGTGCTGTTTACAGTGCAGTGTAAGTGACAAGGGGGATTTATTATTCTGGTCAGTGCGATTACAGTGAAATCAGATTTATATTGGGGTTTACTTAGGTTTGCTATGATCACAGAATAAAAATGATTGTTTATAAAATGTAGTTTTTTTGTTGACATAGTCTGAGAGCTGCAACCTTTTTATTTTTGGCAAATAGAGCTGCATGAGAGCTTATGCTTATGTTTTTGTGGGACAAGTTGGTGATTTTTTTAGCACCATTTTGGAGAACTTTTTTTATAGCTTTTTATTCAGATTTATCAGACACAGAATGAACAATAACCAGCAATTCTGTTATTGTTTTTATTTTTTGCTTGCGCCTTTAATAGTGCGGCAGAAGTGACCACACTGATTTCTCCATCAGGTCGCTATGATTACAGCAATACCTGATTTACATATTTTTTTATTCCTTGCTATTTTACACAATAAGAACAATATTTTACAAAAATGAATTTGTTTTTCATGGTTGTATTCGGAGAGCTGTAAAAAAAATTCTCTTGAATGAGACATTGTTAGGTGTCAAGTTCCCACTGCTGCACAGGGGGAATCTCAAACCATGTTCACTGCGGTCTCCCATTCTCCTCCAGCCACATTGAAACCTGCTCAGCAGAGACATTGATCCCAGCATCTGGCTCAAGCTGATACTGTGCACTTGGTTACTGATGCCTTTCCAGGCTCTGTACTTGTAGTCAGCCCTGATCAGTGGTGAGTAGATGTTCCAGGGACAATGTCGTGCTTTTCCCTCACTGAGCATGCCCATGGGTCGACCTCTCATTGGAGGTTGGGGGTCACATTCTCAGGTCCTGTAGCGGCTCCTATTGGATCACTAGGAAGGACCTAGAGAGCTTCCGCTATAAAAGGTTCGCATGGCCGCACGACCATGCGCTAGTATAAATCAATTATTGCGTGTGTGTGGATGTATGCCTGTTCTGGTGAAAGCTCTGAATCATTTCCATCCCAAATGTTGTAACTGTCTAGCGCCAGTTAGTGCCATCCAGCACCAGGCACAATCTATAGCATCAATCAGCAGCGTTAGCCAGTGTGGCACCGTGCGCAACTAGTGCGCTTACCTGTCTCTAGTTTGGGGCGTTAGTGGTGTTCGCCAGAGCGGCGCTGCATGCACCTAGTGCACTGAATCTATTTTTAGTTTACTCCTGACACCACTGTAGTGGTGTCGAGCGCAAGAGGTCTCAAGGGACTCTGACCCTGAGTCTTGGGGCAGAGTTCTGTGACTCCTTGCTTGCGCTCTTTGTGTGGTACCACGGCCCTGTGACACAACAGGGTTCACTTCCTTCATACCGTGTGGAGCTAACCTGTGTGTGTCTTCTCTTAATACCGCCATATAGTCCGCCATTATCCAGCACCAGGTGTCTTCTCTGCACGGTGGACCCCGGACTGCGAACGCATCTTATATCACCTCTTATCTATATTTGGTGCGTTCCGCCAGTCCTAACAGGCATATTAGGGCTGATTTTTTTTGTGGGATGGTTTGGAGTTTTCATTTATTCAATTTTTTTCACACATAACTTTTTGAACGCTTTTTTTTTGAGTCAGTATGATGAAAAAGTGACATTTCTGAAGTGGTTTTTTTTAACGGTGCTTATCATACCGAATAATGTGTCAGTTTCATAAAGCAGGTCGTTAAGGATGTGACAGTACTAATTATGTGTACTTTTTTGCTAATTTTTGTTTTATCACCAGCTTTGCATTTTAAGTAGCAAGTAGTAGTAGTAGTAGTAGTGTGGTGAGTTTTCCGTGAGGTGAGTTTTGCACTTGTGGCGAGTTTTGCGTGAGCCTAGTTTTTGCATGTGGCGAGTTTTGCGCGGCGACTTTTCTGTTTTGACTTTTATGTGGCGAGGTTGGTGTATGTGTGGTGAAATGTGTCCTGAGGGTAATATGTGTTCAAGCACATGGTAGTGTGTGGCGCATTTTGTGTGTGTGGTCATATCCCCGTGTGTGGTGAGTATCCCATGTCGGGGCCCCACCTTAGCAACTGTACGGTATATACTCTTTTGTGCCATCGCCCTCATTCTTTATGTCCCCCTTGTTCACATCTGGCAGCTGTCAATTTGCCTCCAACACTTTTCCTTTCACTTTTCCCCATTATGTAGATAGGGGCAAAATTGTTTGGTGAACTGGAAAGCGCGGGGTTAAAATTTCACCTCACAACATAGCCTATGATGCTCTCAGGGTCCAGACGTGTGACTGTGCAAAATTTTGTGGCTGTAGCTGCGACGCCTCCAACACTTTTCCTTTCACTTTTTCTCCATTATGTAGATAGGGGCAAAATTGTTTGGTGAATTGGAAAGCGCGGGGTTAAAATTATACCTCACAACATAGCCTATGATGCTCTCAGGGTCCAGACTTGTGACTATGCAAAATTTTGTGGCTGTAGCTGCGACTAGGGTTGAGCGACCTTGACCTTTTTAGAGTCGAGCCATGTTTCGCGAAACCCGACTATCTTAGAAGTCGAGTCGAGTGGAATCGGCCGATTATCGCGAAAGGTCGGGTATCGCCCGAAACACGAAACCCAATGCAAGTCAATGGAGGAGCATAGTCGGCAGTGAGTGGAGGCCAGGAAAACACCTACACTGCCCATTTTAATGGCAAAAACATCCATTCTTGTTAAAGAAGCTTGTCAATCGTAATTTACCTTATAATAATTGGAAGACATTTGAAATTGGGGGTCATTTGGCTAAAGTTGTGGGGGGTAGGGCTGGTTCAAGTAATTAGTGGGCCCAGGAAATCTGGAACACGTCACGGCAGTGGAGCAGGGAGAGGTAAGTATTTCAACTTTGCAAGTGCTGAGATCCTGAGCAAGCAGGGGGGCCCACTCGTTGGCATTGGCACTGGCACAGGGCCCCTCAAAGTACAGCGGTGTGTTTGCATGGCGGGGGCGCCTCCCACCGGCAGCAACACTTTTGCGTACTATGAGAGGCCCTGTGCCAGTGACGTCGCCAACTAGTATTCCTCCCCCACCTGATGAAGGAACCTGCACTTTCATCTGCACCTTCCTCTTTGTCCCCGTGTAAGGTGGTATGGTATGCGTGAAGAGGAACCTGACTTTCAGCAGGGTCACAATCTTGCTGTGTAGCGTGCACGGGGAATTTTGCGTTATGGGTCAATGTACCAGCAGACTCATCTATCACTGGCTGGGCAATGGGCAGGATGAGGAGGAAACACAGATATAGGCCCAAAGAATAAAGTGGGCTAAATGCAGTTCAAAATTGGTAACACAGGACTAACCAGGGGGCATTGCAGTGGAGGACAACTGGAATGAGAGGCTGACACAGAGAGTAGGCCCAAATCAGTAAGTAGTCGACATGCAGTTCAAAATTGGCAACCGTAGTAAACAGGCGGCCCAGCTTTGTTCAGTTGAGGAGAACAGCAAGGAGTGGCAGACACCGACAGTAGGCCCCAACCCAACTAGTAGGCCAAATGCAGTCTAACATTAACAACTACTAAACAAGAGCCTGAAAATGGAATTTCAGGACAGGAAACCAGGAGAACAGCAAGGAGTGGCAGACACCGATAGTAGGCCCCAAACCAACTAGTACGCCAAATGCAGTTGTTCCATTTAACTACAATTTAATGAGAGCCTGAAGATAGAAGTTCAGGAAAGGCAACCTGGAGAACACCTTGGAGTGTAACACACCATCTCTCTACACCCCATACCCAATTTGTAGGCCTAATGCTGTGTAGTTTTCTACAACTACTAAACGAGAGTCGGAAGACCGAAGCAATGTGGACGAAACCTGGGGAACACCTTGGAGTGGAACACACCATCTCTCTACACCCCATACCCAATTTGTAGGCCTAATGCAGCGTAGTTTCCAACAACTACTAAACGAGAGCATGAAGATCGAAGCTCAGGAAAGGCAACCTGGAGAACACCTTGGAGTGGAACACACCATCTCTCTACACCCCATACCCAATTTGTAGGCCTAATGCAGCGTAGTTTCCAACAACTACTAAACGAGAGCATGAAGATCGAAGCAATGGCGAGGAAACCTGGGGAACACCTTGGAGTGGAACACACCATCTCTCTACACCCCATACCCAATTTGTAGGCCTAATGCAGTGTAGTTTTCTACAACTACTAAACGAGAGCATGAAGATCGAAGCAATGGAGAGGAAACCTGGGGAACACCTTGGAGTGGAACACACCATCTCTCTACACCCCATACCCAATTTGTAGGCCTAATGCAGCGTAGTTTCCAACAACTACTAAACGAGAGCATGAAGATTGAAGCTCAGGAAAGGCAACCTGGAGAACACCTTGAAGTGGAACACACCATCTCTCTACACCCCATACTCAATTTGTAGGCCTAATGCAGCGTAGTTTCCAACAACTACTAAACGAGAGCATGAAGATTGAAGCAATGGAGAGGAAACCTGGGGAATACCTTGGAGTGTAACACCATCTCTCTACACCCCATACCCAATTTGTAGGCCTAATGCAGCGTAGTTTCCAACAACTACTAAACGAGAGCATGAAGATTGAAGCAATGGAGAGGAAACCTGGGGAACACCTTGGAGTGTAACACACCATCTTTCTACACCCCATACCCAATTTGTAGGCCTAATGCAGCGTAGTTTCCAACAACTACTAAAAGAGAGCATGAAGATTGAAGCAATGGCGAGGAAACCTGGGGAACACCTTGGAGTGGAACACACCATCTCTCTACACCCCATACCCAATTTGTAGGCCTAATGCAGCGTAGTATCCAACAACTACTAAACGAGAGCATGAAGATCGAAGCAATGGCGAGGAAACCTGGGGAACACCTTGGAGTGGAACACACCATCTCTCTACACCCCATACCCAATTTGTAGGCCTAATGCAGCGTAGTTTCCAACAACTACTAAACGAGAGCATGAAGATCGAAGCTCAGGAAAGGCAACCTGGAGAACACCTTGGAGTGGAACACACCATCTCTCTACACCCCATACCCAATTTGTAGGCCTAATGCAGCGTAGTTTCCAACAACTACTAAATGAGAGCATGAAGATCGAAGCAATGGCGAGGAAACCTGGGCAACACCTTGGAGTGGAACACACCATCTCTCTACACCCCATACCCAATTTGTAGGCCTAATGCAGCGTAGTTTCCAACAACTACTAAACGAGAGCATGAAGATCGAAGCAATGGCGAGGAAACCTGGGGAACACCTTGGAGTGGAACACACTATCTCTCTACACCCCATACCCAATTTGTAGGCCTAATGCAGCGTAGTTTCCAACAACTACTAAACGAGAGCATGAAGATCGAAGCTCAGGAAAGGCAACCTGGAGAACACCTTGGAGTGGAACACACCATCTCTCTACACCCCATACCCAATATGTAGGCCTAATGCAGTGTAGTTTTCTACAACTACTAAACGAGAGCATGAAGATCGAAGCAATGGAGAGGAAACCTGGGGAACACCTTGGAGTGGAACACACCATCTCTCTACACCCCATACCCAATTTGTAGGCCTAATGCAGCGTAGTTTCCAACAACTACTAAACGAGAGCATGAAGATCGAAGCTCAGGAAAGGCAACCTGGAGAACACCTTGGAGTGGAACACACCATCTCTCTACACCCCATACCCAATTTGTAGGCCTAATGCAGCGTAGTTTCCAACAACTACTAAACGAGAGCATGAAGATCGAAGCTCAGGAAAGGCAACCTGGAGAACACCTTGGAGTGGAACACACCATCTCTCTACACCCCATACCCAATTTGTAGGCCTAATGCAGCGTAGTTTCCAAGAACTACTAAACGAGAGCATGAAGATCGAAGCAATGGCGAGGAAACCTGGGGAACACCTTGGAGTGGAACACACCATCTCTCTACACCCCATACCCAATTTGTAGGCCTAATGCAGTGTAGTTTTCTACAACTACTAAACGAGAGCATGAAGATCGAAGCAATGGAGAGGAAACCTGGGGAACACCTTGGAGTGGAACACACCATCTCTCTACACCCCATACCCAATTTGTAGGCCTAATGCAGCGTAGTTTCCAACAACTACTAAACGAGAGCATGAAGATCGAAGCTCAGGAAAGGCAACCTGGAGAACACCTTGGAGTGGAACACACCATCTCTCTACACCCCATACCCAATTTGTAGGCCTAATGCAGCGTAGTTACCAACAACTACTAAACGAGAGCATGAAGATCGAAGCTCAGGAAAGGCAACCTGGAGAACACCTTGGAGTGGAACACACCATCTCTCTACACCCCATACCCAATTTGTAGGCCTAATGCAGCGTAGTTTCCAACAACTACTAAACGAGAGCATGAAGATCGAAGCTCAGGAAAGGCAACCTGGAGAACACCTTGGAGTGGAACACACCATCTCTCTACACCCCATACCCAATTTGTAGGCCTAATGCAGCGTAGTTTCCAACAACTACTAAACGAGAGCATGAAGATTGAAGCTCAGGAAAGGCAACCTGGAGAACACCTTGAAGTGGAACACACCATCTCTCTACACCCCATACCCAATTTGTAGGCCTAATGCAGCGTAGTTTCCAACAACTACTAAACGAGAGCATGAAGATTGAAGCAATGGAGAGGAAACCTGGGGAATACCTTGGAGTGTAACACCATCTCTCTACACCCCATACCCAATTTGTAGGCCTAATGCAGCGTAGTTTCCAACAACTACTAAACGAGAGCATGAAGATTGAAGCAATGGAGAGGAAACCTGGGGAACACCTTGGAGTGTAACACACCATCTCTCTACACCCCATACCCAATTTGTAGGCCTAATGCAGCGTAGTTTCCAACAACTACTAAAAGAGAGCATGAAGATTGAAGCAATGGCGAGGAAACCTGGGGAACACCTTGGAGTGGAACACACCATCTCTCTACACCCCATACCCAATTTGTAGGCCTAATGCAGCGTAGTATCCAACAACTACTAAACGAGAGCATGAAGATCGAAGCAATGGCGAGGAAACCTGGGGAACACCTTGGAGTGGAACACACCATCTCTCTACACCCCATACCCAATTTGTAGGCCTAATGCAGCGTAGTTTCCAACAACTACTAAACGAGAGCATGAAGATCGAAGCTCAGGAAAGGCAACCTGGAGAACACCTTGGAGTGGAACACACCATCTCTCTACACCCCATACCCAATTTGTAGGCTTAATGCAGCATAGTTTCCAACAACTACTAAACGAGAGCATGAAGATCGAAGCAATGGCGAGGAAACCTGGGGAACACCTTGGAGTGGAACACACCATCTCTCTACACCCCATACCCAATTTGTAGGCCTAATGCAGCGTAGTTTCCAACAACTACTAAACGAGAGCATGAAGATCGAAGCAATGGCGAGGAAACCTGGGGAACACCTTGGAGTGGAACACACTATCTCTCTACACCCCATACCCAATTTGTAGGCCTAATGCAGCGTAGTTTCCAACAACTACTAAACGAGAGCATGAAGATCGAAGCTCAGGAAAGGCAACCTGGAGAACACCTTGGAGTGGAACACACCATCTCTCTACACCCCATACCCAATTTGTAGGCCTAATGCAGTGTAGTTTTCTACAACTACTAAACGAGAGCATGAAGATCGAAGCAATGGAGAGGAAACCTGGGGAACACCTTGGAGTGGAACACACCATCTCTCTACACCCCATACCCAATTTGTAGGCCTAATGCAGCGTAGTTTCCAACAACTACTAAACGAGAGCATGAAGATCGAAGCTCAGGAAAGGCAACCTGGAGAACACCTTGGAGTGGAACACACCATCTCTCTACACCCCATACCCAATTTGTAGGCCTAATGCAGCGTAGTTTCCAACAACTACTAAACGAGAGCATGAAGAACGAAGCAATGGCGAGGAAACCTGGGGAACACCTTGGAGTGGAACACACCATCTCTCTACACCCCATACCCAATTTGTAGGCCTAATGCAGTGTAGTTTTCTACAACTACTAAACGAGAGCATGAAGATCGAAGCAATGGAGAGGAAACCTGGGGAACACCTTGGAGTGGAACACACCATCTCTCTACACCCCATACCCAATTTGTAGGCCTAATGCAGCGTAGTTTCCAACAACTACTAAACGAGAGCATGAAGATTGAAGCTCAGGAAAGGCAACCTGGAGAACACCTTGAAGTGGAACACACCATCTCTATACACCCCATACCCAATTTGTAGGCCTAATGCAGCGTAGTTTCCAACAACTACTAAAAGAGAGCATGAAGATTGAAGCAATGGAGAGGAAACCTGGGGAATACCTTGGAGTGTAACACCATCTCTCTACACCCCATACCCAATTTGTAGGCCTAATGCAGCGTAGATTCCAACAACTACTAAACGAGAGCATGAAGATTGAAGCAATGGAGAGGAAACCTGGGGAACACCTTGGAGTGTAACACACCATCTCTCTACACCCCATACCCAATTTGTAGGCCTAATGCAGCGTAGTTTCCAACAACTACTAAAAGAGAGCATGAAGATCGAAGCAATGGCGAGGAAACCTGGGGAACACCTTGGAGTGGCACACACCATCTCTCTACACCCCATACCCAATTTGTAGGCCTAATGCAGCGTAGTTTCCAACAACTACTAAACGAGAGCATGAAGATCGAAGCAATGGCGAGGAAACCTGGGGAACACCTTGGAGTGGAACACACCATCTCTCTACACCCCATACCCAATTTGTAGGCCTAATGCAGCGTAGTTTCCAACAACTACTAAACGAGAGCATGAAGATCGAAGCTCAGGAAAGGCAACCTGGAGAACACCTTGGAGTGGAACACACCATCTCTCTACACCCCATACCCAATTTGTAGGCCTAATGCAGCGTAGTTTCCAACAACTACTAAACGAGAGCATGAAGATCGAAGCAATGGCGAGGAAACCTGGGGAACACCTTGGAGTGGAACACACCATCTCTCTACACCCCATACCCAATTTGTAGGCCTAATGCAGCGTAGTTTCCAACAACTACTAAACGAGAGCATGAAGATCGAAGCAATGGCGAGGAAACCTGGGGAACACCTTGGAGTGGAACACACTATCTCTCTACACCCCATACCCAATTTGTAGGCCTAATGCAGCGTAGTTTCCAACAACTACTAAACGAGAGCATGAAGATCGAAGCTCAGGAAAGGCAACCTGGAGAACACCTTGGAGTGGAACACACCATCTCTCTACACCCCATACCCAATTTGTAGGCCTAATGCAGTGTAGTTTTCTACAACTACTAAACGAGAGCATGAAGATCGAAGCAATGGAGAGGAAACCTGGGGAACACCTTGGAGTGGAACACACCATCTCTCTACACCCCATACCCAATTTGTAGGCCTAATGCAGCGTAGTTTCCAACAACTACTAAACGAGAGCATGAAGATCGAAGCTCAGGAAAGGCAACCTGGAGAACACCTTGGAGTGGAACACACCATCTCTCTACACCCCATACCCAATTTGTAGGCCTAATGCAGCGTAGTTTCCAACAACTACTAAACGAGAGCATGAAGATCGAAGCAATGGCGAGGAAACCTGGGGAACACCTTGGAGTGGAACACACCATCTCTCTACACCCCATACCCAATTTGTAGGCCTAATGCAGTATAGTTTTCTACAACTAGTAAACGAGAGCATGAAGATCGAAGCAATGGAGAGGAAACCTGGGGAACACCTTGGAGTGGAACACACCATCTCTCTACACCCCATACCCAATTTGTAGGCCTAATGCAGCGTAGTTTCCAACAACTACTAAACGAGAGCATGAAGATTGAAGCTCAGGAAATGCAACCTGGAGAACACCTTGGAGTGGAACACACCATCTCTCTACACCCCATACCCAATTTGTAGGCCTAATGCAGCGTAGTTTCCAACAACTACTAAACGAGAGCATGAAGATTGAAGCAATGGAGAGGAAACCTGGGGAACACCGTGGAGTGTAACACACCATCTCTCTACACCCCATACCCAATTTGTAGGCCTAACGCAGCGTAGTTTCCAACAACTACTAAACGAGAGCATGAAGATTGAAGCTCAGGAAAGGCAACCTGGAGAACACCTTGGAGTGGAACACACCATCTCTCTACACCCCATACCCAATTTGTAGGCCTAATGCAGCGTAGTTTCCAACAACTACTAAACGAGAGCATGAAGATTGAAGCAATGTAGAGGAAATCTGGGGAACACCTTGGAGTGTAACACACCATCTCTCTACACCCCATACCCAATTTGTAGGCCTAATGCAGCGTAGTTTCCAACAACTACTAAACGAGAGCATGAAGATTGAAGCAATGGAGAGGAAACCTGGGGAACACCTTGGAGTGTAACACACCATCTCTCTACACCCCATACCCAATTTGTAGGCCTAATGCAGCGTAGTTTCCAACAACTACTAAACGAGAGCATGAAGATTGAAGCAATGGAGAGGAAACCTGGGGAACACCTTGGGGAGGCAGACACCGTTAGTAGGCCCTACCAAAGTTGTACACCCAATGCAGTTTTAAAATTCCTAGAGGCTGAAAACAAGACTATTGACGCTCAGCTTTTTTCAAAGGAACACAGCTGAATTGAGTGGCGCAGACAGACACAGGTAGTAGGACTCAAACCAAAAATGTGGCTCACTGCAGCAGAAAAAAGTTACAGGGGTACACAAGCTGCAGTGCTCTGGGCAGTGGAGGACAATTTCAATAGTGAACCGCAGACAGACTTTGTACGCCTACTATTAAAAAAAGGATGCTCTATGCAATTATAAATAGGTTCCAGGGGTACACGGGCAGCAGTGGTGTGGTCAGTGGAGGCCTAGTGGAAGGAGTGACCGCAGACAGGCATCGAAGGCCTAAAATAATAACACATGGCTGTAGGCAATTTTAAATTGGTTCCAGGGGAACACGGGCAGCAGTGGCCTGGTCAGTGTAGTAGTAGTAGAAAGAACTGACCGCAGACAGGCATCGAAGGCCTAAAATAAAAAAATTGGGCTGGCTGTAGGCAATTTTAAATTGGTTCCAGGGGTACACGGGCAGCAGTGGTGTGGTCAGTGGAGGCATATTGTAAGGAGTGACCGCAGACAGACATCGAAGGCCTAAAATAATAACACATGGCTGTAGGCAATTTTAAATTGGTTCCAGGGGTACGCGGGCAGCAGTGGCCTGGTCAGTGTAGTAGTAGTAGAAAGAACGGACCGCAGACAGGCATCGAAGGCCTAAAATAAAAAAATTGGGCTGGCTGTAGGCAATTTTAAATTGGTTCCAGGGGTACACGGGCAGCAGTGGTGTGGTCAGTGGAGGCCTAGTGGAAGGAGTGACCGCAGACAGGCATCGAAGGCCTAAAATAATAACACATGGCTGTAGGCAATTTTAAATTGGTTCCAGGGGTACACGGGCAGCAGTGGCCTGGTCAGTGTAGTAGTAGTAGAAAGAATGGACCGCAGACAGGCATCGAAGGCCTAAAATAAAAAAATTGGGCTGGCTGTAGGCAATTTTAAATTGGTTCCAGGGGTACACGGGCAGCAGTGGTGTGGTCAGTGGAGGCCTAGTGGAAGGAGTGACCGCAGACAGGCATCGAAGGCCTAAAATAATAACACATGGCTGTAGGCAATTTTAAATTGGTTCCAGGGGTACACGGGCAGCAGTGGCCTGGTCAGTGTAGTAGTAGTAGAAAGAACGGACCGCAGACAGGTATCGAAGGCCTAAAATAAAAAAATTGGGCTGGCTGTAGGCAATTTTAAATTGGTTCCAGGGGTACACGGGCAGCAGTGGTGTGTTCAGTGGAGGCATATTGTAAGGAGTGACCGCAGACAGGCATCGAAGGCCTAAAATAATAACACATGGCTGTAGGCAATTTTAAATTGGTTCCAGGGGTACACGGGCAGCAGTGGTGTGGTCAGTGGAGGCCTAGTGGAAGGAGTCACCGCAGACAGGCATCGAAGGCCTAAAATAATAACACATGGCTGTAGGCAATTTTAAATTGGTTCCAGGGGTACACGGGCAGCAGTGGTGTGTTCAGTGGAGGCATATTGTAAGGAGTGACCGCAGACAGGCATCGAAGGCCTAAAATAATAACACATGGCTGTAGGCAATTTTAAATTGGTTCCAGGGGTACACGGGCAGCACTGGTGTGGTCAGTGGAGGCATAGTGGAAGGAGTGACCGCAGACAGGCTTCGAAGGCCTAACATAACAAAAATGTCAATACAATGGTATTGTCAGTGGCAGGCATTGAAGGATGTCAGCGCATAGACTAAACATTGGTGGAGCTGTGAGATAATTTTGCAAGTGGTAGAGCACTGTTTGAGCTGGGGGGGGACTGTCTTGTGGCCGGCGGTACAGGCCCAGGGCCCCTCATATTACAACGGTGTGTCTGACGTTGGGTGCGCACCACCACCGCCAGAGGCACTTTATTGTACTAGGAGGGACCCAGTGGCAGTGCCGTCGACCAAAAGCGGGCACACCCACCTCTTCAGACAAACAGCACTCTCACGGGTGCTGGCGCCAAGTGTCGATACCACGGCCCCGTGTGGGGAGTTTGGCCATTTAGTGAGGTGTAAACATGTCGTATGCTGGACAATCAGGTGCAGAAAATTACGAGATTGGAAAAGTCATTCAGAATAGTCCACAGGCAAGACCTTTTCATAGGAATGCTAGGTGTCAGCCGGGCAAGGTGGGGCAAAAGATTTCGAAATCCAGTTGTGGTTCATTTTAATGAAGGTTAGATCATCTACATTTTGGGTAGCCAGACGAGTCCTTTTTTCTGTTAGTATTGAACCTGCAGCACTGAATACTCTTTCTGATAGGACACTAGCTGCCGGGCAAGCAAGCTCCTGCAATGCATATTCTGCCAATTCTGGCCAGGTGTCTAATTTTGATGCCCAGTAATCAAATGGGAATGACGGTTGAGGGAGAACATCGATAAGGGATGAAAAATAGTTTGTAACCATACTGGACAAATGTTGTCTCCTGTCACTTTGAATTGATGCTGCAGTACCTGTCCTGTCTGCGGTCATAGCAAAATCACTCCACAACCTGGTCAGAAAACCCCTCTGGCCAACGCCACTTCTGATTTCTGCCCCTCCAACTCCTCTGGTCTGCTGGCCCCTGCAGCTCGTGTGAGAACGATCACGGGCGCTGTGTGCAGGGAATGCCAGAAGCAAACGGTCAACAAGAGTTGATTGTTTGGTTGCTAATATTAGTTCCAAGTTCTCATGTGGCATTATATTTTGCAATTTGCCTTTATAGCGAGGATCAAGGAGGCAGGCCAACCAGTAATCGTCATCGTTCATCATTTTAGTTATGCGTGTGTCCCTTTTGAGGATACGTAAGGCATAATCCGCCATGTGGGCCAAAGTTCCAGTTCTCAAATTTGCGGTTGTGCTTGGTTGAGGGGCAGTTTCAGGCAAATCCACGTCACTTGTGTCCCTCCAAAAACCAGAACCCGGCCTTGCCGCGCCACCAATTTCCAGTGGCCCCGGAAAAGCTTCCTCATTAAAAATATAATCATCCCCATCATCCTCCTCGTCCTCCTCCTCCTGTTCGCCCGCTAACTCGTCCTGTACACTGCCCTGGCCAGACAATGGCTGACTGTCATCAAGGCTTTCCTCTTCCTCAGCTGCAGACGCCTGATCCTTTATGTGCGTCAAACTTTGCATCAGCAGACGCATTAGGGGGATGCTCATGCTTATTATGGCGTTGTCTGCACTAACCAGCCGTGTGCATTCCTCAAAACACTGAAGGACTTGACACATGTCTTGAATCTTCGACCACTGCACACCTGACAACTCCATGTCTGCCATCCTACTGCCTGCCCGTGTGTGTGTATCCTCCCACAAAAACATAACAGCCCGCCTCTGTTCGCACAGTCTCTGAAGCATGTGCAGTGTTGAGTTCCACCTTGTTGCAACGTCTATGATTAGGCGATGCTGGGGAAGGTTCAAAGAACGCTGATAGGTCTGCATACGGCTGGAGTGTACGGGCGAACGGCGGATATGTGAGCAAAGTCCACGCACTTTGAGGAGCAGGTCGGATAACCCCGGATAACTTTTCAGGAAGCACTGCACCACCAGGTTTAATTTGTGAGCCAGGCAAGGAATGTGTTTCAGTTGGGAAAGGGAGATGGCAGCCATGAAATTCCTTCCGTTATCACTCACTACCTTGCCTACCTCAAGATCTACAGTGCCCAGCCACGACTGCGTTTCTTTCTGCAAGAACTCGGACAGAACTTCCGCGGTGTGTCTGTTGTCGCCCAAACACTTCATAGCCAATACAGCCTGCTGACGTTTGCCAGTAGCTGCCCCATAATGGGAGACCTGGTGTGCAACAGTGGCAGCTGCGGATGGAGTGGTTGTGCGACTGCGGTCTGTGGACGAGCTCTCGCTTCTGCAGGAGGACGAAGGAGGAGGAGGAGGGGGTGCGAACGGCTACAGCCAACTGTTTCCTAGACTGTGGGCTAGGCAGAACTTTCCCAAACTTGCTGTCCCCTGTGGACCCTGCATCCACAACATTAACCCAGTGTGCCGTGATGGACACGTAACGTCCCTGGCCATGCCTACTGGTCCATGCATTTGTTGTCAGGTGCACCTTTGTGCTCACAGATTGCCTGAGTGCATGGACGATGCGCTCTTTAACATGCTGGTGGAGGGCTGGGATGGCTTTTCTGGAAAAAAAGTGTCGACTTGGTAGCTCGTAGCGTGGTACAGCGTAGTCCATCAGGGCTTTGAAAGCTTCGCTTTCAACTAACCGGTAGGGCATCATCTCTAACGAGATTAGTCTAGCTATGTGGGCGTTCAAACCCTGTGTACGCGGATGCGAGGCTAAGTACTTCCTTTTTCTAACCATAGTCTCATGTAGGGTGAGCTGGACTGGAGAGCTGGAGATCGTGGAACTAGCGGGGGTGCCTGTGGACATGGCAGACTGAGAGACGGTGGGAGATGGTATTGTTGCCGCCGGTGCCCTAGATGCAGTGTTTCCTACTACGAAACTGGTGATTCCCTGACCCTGACTGCTTTGGCCTGGCAAAGAAACCTGCACAGATACTGCAGGTGGTGCGGAAAATGGTGGCCCTACACTGCCGGAAGGGATGTTGCGTTGCTGACTAGCTTCATTGGCCGAGGGTGCTACAACCTTAAGGGACGTTTGGTAGTTAGTCCAGGCTTGCAAATGCATGGTGGTTAAATGTCTATGCATGCAACTTGTATTGAGACTTTTCAGATTCTGTCCTCTGCTTAAGGTAGTTGAACATTTTTGACAGATGACTTTGCGCTGATCAATTGGATGTTGTTTAAAAAAATGCCAGACTGCACTCTTTCTAGCATCGGATACCTTTTCAGGCATTGCAGACTGAGCTTTAACCGGATGGCCACGCTGTCCTCCAACAGGTTTTGGCTTTGCCACGCGTTTTGGGCAAGATACGGGCCCGGCAGATGGAACCTGTTGCGATGTTGATGCCTGCTGCGGCCCCTCCTCCTCCGCTTCAGAACTGCTGCCGCCTGCACCCTGTTCCCCCAATGGCTGCCAATCGGGGTCAAGAACTGGGTCATCTATTACCTCTTCTTGTAGCTCGTGTGCAACTTCGTCTGTGTCACCGTGTCGGTCGGTGGTATAGCGTTCATGATGGGGCAACATAGTCTCATCAGGGTCTGATTCTTGATCATTACCCTGCGAGGGCAATGTTGTGGTCTGAATCAAAGGACCAGCATAGTAGTCTGGCTGTGGCTGTGCATCAGTGCACTCCATGTCAGATTCAACTTGTAATGGGCATGGACTGTTAACTGCTTCACTTTCTAAGCCAGGGACGGTATGTGTAAAGAGCTCCATGGAGTAACCCGTTGTGTCGCCTGCTGCATTCTTCTCTGTTGTTGTTTTTGCTGAAGAGGACAAGGAAGCGACTTGTCCCTGACCGTGAACATCCACTAACGACGCGCTGCTTTTACTTTTACCAGTTTCACGAGAGGAGGCAAAAGAGCTAGAGGCTGAGTCAGCAAGATAAGCCAAAACTTGCTCTTGCTGCTCCGGCTTTAAAAGCAGTTTTCCTACTCCCAGAAAAGGGAGCGTTCGAGGCCTTATGTAGCCTGACGACGAACCTGGCTCCACAGCTCCAGACTTAGGTGCAATATTTTTTTTCCCACGACCAGCTGATGCTCCACCACTACCACTACCCTCATTACCAGCTGACAATGAACGCCCCCGGCCACGACCTCTTCCACCAGACTTCCTCATTGTTTTAAAAACGTAACCAAACTAATGGTATTTGTTGCTGTCACACAACTTACACGGTGAGCTATAACTTCAGTATGATTTAGCTACCCCTTTACAGGTGAGTGAGACCACAACAAAAATCAGGCACAATGTTACACACTCTGTTGTTGGTGGCAACAAATGAGAGAGATGCCACACACGCAGGACTGTCACTGAAGCACAAATGTAAATATTAATCTCCCACTGATTTGATTTTTTTTTTTTTCAGGGAGACTTTAGGAAAAAAAAATAATAGAATAAAATGATTTTTTCAGGAAGAATTTAGAAACCAAATAAAATAAAATGATTTTTTCAGGGAGAATTTAGAAAACAAATAAAACAAAAAAAGGCTTTCTATGGCCCACTGAGTGAGAGATGACGCACACAGGAGTCAGGAGTGGCACACAAGCCCAGAGGCCAATATTTATCTCCCACTGATTGATGTAGTGATTTTTTCAGGTAGATTTTGGAACCCAAATCAAGCTAAAAAAATAATAGGCTTTCTATGGCCCACAATTGGAGAGAGAGAGAGAGATGGCACACCCAGGAGTCAAGACTGGCACACAAGCAGAAAGGGCAATATTAATCTCCCACTGATTTGATTTCTTTTTTTTTTCCAGGGAGACTTTAGAAAAAAAAAATAATAAAAAAAAATGATTTTTTCAGGAAGAATTTAGAAACCAAATAAAATAAAATGATTTTTTCACGGACAATTTAGAAAACAAATAAAAGAAAAAACAGGCTTTCTATGGCCCACTGAGTGAGAGATGACGCACACAGGAGTCAGGAGTGGCACACAAGCCCAGAGGCCAATATTTATCTCCCACTGATTGATGTAGTGATTTTTTCAGGTAGATTTTGGAACCCAAATCAAGCTAAAAAAATAATAGGCTTTCTATGGCCCACAATTGGAGAGAGAGAGAGAGAGAGAGATGGCACACCCAGGAGTCAAGACTGGCACACAAGCAGAAAGGGCAATATTAATCTCCCACTGATTTGATTTTTTTTTTTTTTTCCAGGGAGACTTTAGAAAAAAAAAATTATAAAAAAAAAAGATTTTTTCAGGAAGAATTTAGAAACCAAATAAAATAAAATGATTTTTTCAGGGAGAATTTAGAAAACAAATAAAAGAAAAAATAGGCTTTCTATGGCCCACTGAGTGACAGATGACGCACACAGGAGTCAGGAGTGGCACACAAGCCCAGAGGCCAATATTGTTCTCCCAATGATTGATGTAGTGATTTTTTCAGGTAGATTTTGGAACCCAAATCAAGCTAAAAAAAAAAATAGGCTTTCTATGGCCCACAATTGGAGAGAGAGAGAGATGGCACACCCAGGAGTCAAGACTGGCACACAAGCAGAAAGGGCAATATTAATCTCCCACTGATTTGATTTTTTTTTTTTTCCAGGGAGACTTTAGAAAAAAAAAATATAAAAAAAAAAGATTTTTTCAGGAAGAATTTAGAAACCAAATAAAATAAAATGATTTTTCAGGAAGAATTTAGAAAACAAGTAAAAGAAAAAATAGGCTTTCTATGGCCCACGGAGTGAGAGATGACGCACACAGGAGTCAGGAGTGGCAAACAAGCCCAGAGGCCAATATTGTTCTCCCAATGATTGATGTAGTGATTTTTTCAGGTAGATTTTGGAACCCAAATCAAGCTAAAAAAATTATAGGCTTTCTATGGCCCACAATTGGAGAGAGAGAGAGAGATGGCACACCCAGGAGTCAAGACTGGCACACAAGCAGAAAGGGCAATATTAATCTCCCACTGATTTGATTTTTTTTTTTTTTTCCAGGGAGACTTTAGAAAAAAAAAATAATAAAAAAAAATGATTTTTATAGGAAGAATTTAGAAACCAAATAAAATAAAATAATTTTTTCAGGGAGAATTTATAAAACAAATAAAACAAAAAATAGGCTTTCTAGGGCCCACTGAGTGAGAGAGGACGCACACAGGAGTCAGGAGTGGCACACAAGCCCAGAGGCCAATATTTATCTCCCACTGATTGATTTATTGATTTTTTCAGGTAGAATTTAGAACCCAAATCAACCAAAAAAATAAATAGGCTTTCTATGGCCCACTATTTGTGAGAGAGATGGCACGCTCAGGACTGGCACACAAGCCCAGAGGCCAATATTAATCTCCCACTTTTTTTTTTTTTTCAGGGAAAATTTATAAACCCAATAAAAAAAATAATAAATAGGCTTTCTATGGCCCACTATCTGAGAGAGAGAGATGGCACGCTTAGGACTGGCACACAAGCCCAAAGGCCAATATTAATCTCCCTTTTTATTTCAGGGAGAATTTATAAAACAAATAAAACAAAAAATAGGCTTTCTATGGCCCACTGAGTGAGAGATGACGCACACAGGATTCAGCAGTGGCACACAAGCCCAGAGGCCAATATTTATCTCCCACTGATTGATTTATTGATTTTTTCAGGTAGAATTTAGAACCCAAATCAACCAAAAAAATAAATAGGCTTTCTATGGCCCACTATTTGTGAGAGAGATGGCACGCTCAGGACTGGCACACAAGCCCAGAGGCCAATATTAATCTCCCACTTTTTTTTTTTTTTCAGGGAAAATTTATAAACCCAATAAAAAAAATAATAAATAGGCTTTCTATGGCCCACTATCTGAGAGAGAGAGAGAGATGGCACGCTTAGGACTGGCACACAAGCCCAAAGGCCAATATTAATCTCCCTTTTTTTTTTCAGGGAGAATTTATAAAACCAAAAAAAAAATAAATAAATAGGCTTTCTATGGCCCACTATTTGTGAGAGAGGTGGCACGCTCAGGACTGGCACACAAGCCCAGAGGCCAATATTAATCTCCCACTTTTTTTTTTTTTCCAGGGAAAATTTATAAACCCAATAAAAAAAATAATAAATAGGCTTTCTATGGCCCACTATCTGAGAGAGAGAAAGATGGCACGCTTAGGACTGGCACACAAGCCCAAAGGCCAATATTAATCTCCCTTTTTTTTTCAGGGAGAATTTATAAAACCAAAAAAAATAAATAAATAGGCTTTCTATGGCCCACTATTTGTGAGAGAGATGGCACGCTTAGGACTGGCACACAAGCCCAAAGGCCAATATTAATCTCCCACTGATTGATGTAGTGATTTTTTCAGGTAGATTTTAGAACCCAAATCAAGCAAAAAAATAAATAGGCTTTCTATGGCCCACTGACTGAGAGATGGCACACACAGGAGTCAAGAGTGGCACACAAGCCCTGAGGCCAATATTTTTCTCCCACTGATTGATGTAGTGATTTTTTCAGGTAGATTTTATAACCCAAATCAAGCAAAAAAATAAATAGGCTTTCTATGGCCCACTGAGTGAGAGATGGCACACACAGGGATGGCACTCTAGCAGAAATGTCAATCTTAATCTCCCACAAAAAAAAAAAAAACAGGGAGTGTCCAACAATTACTATCTCCCTGCAGTAATCTCAGCCAGGTATGGCAGGCAGCAATAAGGAGTGGACTGATGCACAAATTAAATAAAAAGTGTGGACAAACAAAAAAGATAGCTGTGCAGAAAGGAAGGAACAAGAGGATTTGTGCTTTGAAAAAAGCAGTTGGTTTGCACAGCGGCGTACACACAGCAATGCAGCTATCAGGGAGCCTTCTAGGGCAACCCAATGAGCTACAGCGCTGAGGGAAAAAAAAAAAATGTAGCTTCCACTGTCCCTGCACACCGAAGGTGGTGTTGGGCAGTGGAAATGGCTACAGCACAAGCGGTTTGGTGGTTAATGGACCCCGCCTAACGCTATCCCTGCTTCTGATGAAGCGGCAGCAACCTCTCCCTAAGCTCAGATCAGCAGCAGTAACATGGTGGTCGGCGGGAACGCCCCTTTATAGCCCCTGTGACGCCGCAGACAGCAAGCCAATCACTGCAATGCCCTTCTCTAAGATGGTGGGGACCAGGACCTATGTCATCACGCTGCCCACACTCTGCGTTTACCTTCATTGGCTGAGAAATGGCGCTTTTCGCGTCATTGAAACGCGACTTTGGCGCGAAAGTCGCGTACCGCATGGCCGACCCCGCACAGGGGTCGGATCGGGTTTCATGAAACCCGACTTTGCCAAAAGTCGGCGACTTTTGAAAATGAACGACCCGTTTCGCTCAACCTTAGCTGCGACGCCTCCAACACTTTTCCTTTCACTTTTTTCCCCATTATGTAGATAGGGGCAAAATTGTTTGGGGAATTGGAACACGTGGGGTTAAAATTTCACCTCACAACATAGCCTATGACGCTCTCGGGGCCAAGACGTGTGACTGTGCAAAATTTTGTGGCTGTAGCTGCGACGGTGCAGATGCCAATCCCGGACATACACACATACACACACACACACACACACACACACACACACATTCAGCTTTATATATTAGATATTATATATATATATATATATAAATATTTAGTTATTTAACTTTTTTTATTATTGATCTCATAGCTGGCTCTCACAGGCCACAATAGCCTGTGGTCATCACATAGCCTCATTGTACCGTGGTAACCATCAGCACCCGCAATTCTAATTACAGGGATCCGACGGTTATACATAGAGTCTTGTAACCCCCCTTAAAATCAATTAAGTATTGCTGTCTCGATTGACAGCGATATTTAAGGGGTTAATTGGCTCCGATTGGCTTCAAAACTGGCAGGTGCCAATAGCGCAGGTTGTACGCTGTCATGTACAGTTGACTCTTACAGGAATTTCAGCCATTGTGCTGCGCTGCACCCTTATTCCTGATTGCTAATTTAAAACGCTGATGAGGGAATAAAACCCCTTAGCGACCAACGTTTTAATGCACATCATCAGCTGTAAAGGGTTTGAAGAACCAGGTAAGTTTACATTGTTCATGAGCTGTTGAAGTACCTTTAAGGGTATTTCTCAGAATCTGATGGGTTGATTTGCTGCATTTCATATAAGAAGATCACCAGGGAAACATTAGCTAGTGATAAAGAGAGGCACCAGTCAAGGAGATAAGTACTTCTTAGATATACGCTCAGTCCGTTAATGGGATTATATTGAGTCAGAAACCAGCCCCTAATGCTTGGAAAGTTAAGCCACGATCACGGACTTGTGGATTGAGATAAAAGAGCAACGGAAGGTTAAATTATATATCGCATTAAGGGCACACTAGGCAAAACACTATATACTCAATGGTTATACATATGTAATGGTCAGATATGCAAATACAATGGTGGTAGTACAAAGTATGCAGAATATAAGAGTTAGTTACGAGTCAGATAAAAGGCCTGGTTTCCAGGGGAGGGGCTGCCACAAGACCCTGGAAGACGATCTGCCCATTCCATATATCTTAAAAATGTAACTGGTGTATGGCTGGGAAGTACAATCGGTACATATTGTCCTTATGAAATCCTAGATGTCTGAACAAAACTGTATTTTATATTATGCTGTATAGTTCATTTAATTAATTTTACTCTTGTAGACTATGGAAATATTTTGTTCCTGTCACTGGGAGGACCAGAGGATGAGATAAATAATTTTATGCACTGTTAGAAGAATTCCTTGGAGCTTAAATTATAGCATTTGCAAAATAAAAAGCAATTAAGATACTGAGAAATTGTATGCTCCTTAGTATTAATACTAAAAAATGATCTAGTAAAAGTATTTTGTAAGTCTACAGTTTAAGAATATTTCCAGAAAAGAAAAAAAATAATTTAACCTGTGTGTTAAGTGTGTCGAATTCAACTACATTGTTTAGTTAAACTTCCTGACCTTAGAGAGACACTTTTGGAATGGATCCTAGTACAAGCAATGGGAATTGACATCTTACCAAGCATATTATAAATGGCCTCCTGCAATGTGTGCATAATTATCAGGCAATATATTTTTGATGATTAATTTTATTATTTTTGATAATTCATTTTATTATTGAACACTCGCAGTGCTGATGGTGAATCAAAATGGCTTATAAACATGAAGCCTGGCTGCCCAAGCAGTCCAACAAGTGACACATGGCTAAAATCAGGCTCATTTGCCCTTTATTAGGCTCCCTTCACACTTTCATTTTTAAGGACCGCAAATGCACACCCACCCAATGTATTCAATGGTGGTATGCATGTGAAAAACCCACAGATATGTCCCTTTTTTTCAAACACCAAGGACGAAATACGTGCCAAACACGTGCACACTGATGACATAAGAATGACAACCATGTGTCATCAGTGTGACACGTACAGTAATGAAAAGCTTCGGTGGTATAGTCCAGTGTCTGGGAAAATCAGAACGATTATCGCTGTTCCCAAGCTCCAGGTTCTGAATTAAACTCATTATTGTTGCCTGGTGTCCTTTCGATGCTGATGAGACTTGTAATCAGCACCCGCCACTTGGGAACAGCGCTAACTACAAGTCTCATCATTGTCGTCTGGTCTCCCTTCGATCAAAGAGACCACATGATGCTGATGAGACTTGTAGTCAGCACCCGCTGTGTAGGGCGTATAAAATTAATAACTGTAAAAAAAATGGAGTGGGGTTCTCATTTATTTTCCTAACCAGCAGAGGGAAAGCCGACACCTGGGGTTGATGTTAATATTATGGGAAGTGGCCAATAGCCATAAAGGTTCCCAGGCTGTTAATATCAGCTCACAGCTATTTGCTTAGCCTTTACTAGTTATTATAGGGGGACCCCCAAAAAATGACGAGGGTTCTCCCCAATTTTTATTAACCCGCAAAGGCTAAGCAGACAGCTATGAGCTGGTATTAATAGCCTAGAAAGGGCAATAGGTATTAGCTGCCTCCCAGACTAAGAACATCAGCCCTTGGCAACCCCAGAAATTATGCAACCATTAGATGCACCAATTCATGCGCTTAGCCTTTACTCCTCCCACTTGCCCTTGTGACGTGGCAAGTGGAGTAATAGTTGTGGGCTTGAAGTCAGCTGTTTTTTGTTCACTGACATAACCTTAATGACGTCATCACTTGTCACACACAGCGTGTTCTGGCTGGCAAGCAGTTGCATCACTAATGCGGTCACTCACCAAACCATCCTGATTGTCGTGGGACATTGGCGTTAATGGATTATTGGTGTAAAGGTGAGAAAAACTTTGCATTTTATTTTTGGTAAATAAATGGGTAAAAAATGGTCATGTAGTGTTTATTTCAATCAAAGGACTTTAGTATTTCTTTGTCTTTATTAAATATGACTATGGGGTTAGTAGTAACCCTTTGGCTTGATGTCAATAGATATAAAACTGCTGACATTAATCCCATAACTATTACCCCACTTTCCACCGCACCAGGGCAAGTAGAGGGAGCAGAGGCCATGCTCCAGAATTGACCCATCTAAAGGATGCACCATTTCTGGATCTGCTGAGGGCTAATATTCTTTGTCTGGGAGGGGCCAATATCTAATATCAGCCCACAGCTGTCTGTTTAGCCTCTGCTGGTTAATACAGCTGAGACCAGAAGTTTACATACACTAAATAAAAAGAAACATTTGCTCATTTTTCTAAATATCTGACATGAAATCAGAATAAACTTTTCCCATTTTAAGTCAATTAGGATTACCATAATTATTAATATGTGCCAAATGCCAGAATAATGAGAGAGAAAGAATGCTTTAAGGCATTTTTATAGCTTACCATAAAGTCAAAAGTTTACATACACTAAGATTAGTCTGTATTTAAACATTTCTGGACTGCCCATATGATGATGTCATGTGTTTGGAAGCTTCTAATAGGTTTTTTTTTGGCAACCTCTGAGTTAAATAGAGACATACCTGAAGATGTATTTTAATGCACATCTGAAACACACTGCTTCTTTGTGTAGTATGATGGGAAAGTCTCAAGGAATCAGCCGAGATATCAGGAAGAGAATTATGGACATGCACAAGCCTGGCTCATCCTTGGTTGCAATTTCAAGATGCCTGAAGGTGTTTCGTTCATCTGTACAAACAATCACTTGCAAGTACAAGCAAGATGGGAATGTCCAGCCATCATACCATTTAGGAAGGAGACGGGTTCTATGTCTCAGAGATGAACATGCTTTAGTCTGACATGTGCATATTACGATGACGGCGGAAGCTGGTAAGATTGTGTCAATATCCACAGTGAAAAGAGTACTGTATCAACATGGGCTGAAAAGCCACTCTGCCAGGAAGAATCCAATATTCCAAAAGAAACATAAAAAAGGCAGATTAATGTTTGCAAATGCACACAGGAACAAAGACCTTAATTTTTGGAGACATGTAATGTGGTCTTCTGAAACTAAACTTTAACTTTTTGAGCATAATGCCCCTCATTACATTTTGAGGAAAAGGGAGAAAATTGGAAGCCTAAGAATACCATCCCATCTGTGAAACAAGGAGGAGGCAGCATCATGTTGTTGGGTTGTTTTGCTGCAGGAGCGACTGGTGCACTTCACAAAATAGATGGCATAATGAGAAAAGAAGATTATGTGGCAATACTGAAGCAACATCTCAAGTCATCAGACAAGAAGTTAGAGCTTGGGCGGAAATGGTTCTTCCAAATTGACAATGACCCAAAGCATACTGCCAAAATGGTAACAAAGTGACTTAAGGATAACAAAGTCAATGTTTGGGAGTGGCTATCATAAAACCATGATCTCAATCCTATTGAAAATGTATGGGCAAAGCTGAAAAGGCAGGTGCGAGATAGGTGACCAACAAAATGGATCAGTTACACCAGTTTTGTCAGGAGGAAAGGGCCCAAATTCCAACCAACTATTGTGAGAAGCTTGTGGAAGGTTTATTCTGATTTTTATGACAGATATTGAGAAAAACATGCATATGTGTCTTTTTATATAGTGTATGTAAACTTCTGGTTTCAACTGTGTATATAGGCTAAGCTAACAGCTGTGAGCTGATATTATTAGCCTGGGAACCTTTATGGCTATTTGCCACTTCCCAGAATGTTAACATCAGCCCCCAGCTGTCGTCTTTCCCTTAGCAGGTTAGGAAAATAAATGGGGATCCAACATTGCATTTTTTATTATTATTTATTTAAGCAATAAATACAAGATCACAAAAGTAAGCACTCAACTCACTGACTTGAAGTCACACTGAAATATTTATTTTTATCTATTTATCTATATGTTTATCTATCATCTATCATGTTGCGAATCAATATCTATCTCTATCTTTGAAAATATTTAATGCATGAAACTCTTTAATTGCTATGCTGCATTTCATTCCATAAGTTTCTTTTTGACAACACACTCTGCCAAACTTACACAGCGGCAGTTAACATTGCCGAGTAGGAAGTGTGCCTTAGCTCCGCCCTTCAACATCCGTGTCCCATGATCATGGCTTGCCAATGGGTTGGCATGACAACTTGGGGTCTGCAGGAGACCCCTGTGGTTGTCATTGCAAAGAAATCGGCACTCATATCAGATGAGCATTTTTGTTACTTCAACCCTGCTATGTGTAACACAAGCAATAAGATGATAGCAGCTTCTAGTCTCATAAGTATAAAAAGTTTTTAAAAATATAAAAAAATGTAAAAAATATAAACGTTCAAATCAGCACCCTTTCGCCCCATTAAAAATAAAACAATTAACAAAAAAATAAAAATACTTATATTTGGTATTGCCGATTTTAGAAACACCCAATCTATCAAAATATAAAAAGAAATTAATCCGTTGAATAAACAGCATAATGAGAAAAAATCAAAATGCAGGATTTGTTTTTGTTGGTCGCTGCAACACTGCAGTAAAATGCAATAATGGGCCATCAAAACATCTTATCTACCTCTAAGTGGCATCAATAAAACATCAGCTCGGCTTGCAAAAATAACTCCTCAACCAGCCCCAAATCCTGAGAAATGGAGATGCTACGAGTCTCGGAAAATGGCAATAATTATTTTTTTTTACAAAGTTTGGATTTTTTTCACCACTTAAATAATAAAATCAAAGTTATGGCTCTGGGAATAAGGGGAGCAAAAAAATGGAAACACAAAGCAAAAATATACCTAGTCCTTAAGGGGCTAAGAAAGTAAATGTGAAGTTTTATCTTTCTAAGGAGAAAATCTATGTGTGTATGTATATATTGGCCCAGTCTTGACATTTCAACTTGTGTCTTGTTTATTGGTGGTGGTCACGTTTCAGCCTCACTCATCTTGCCCTTATATTTGAATAATAAATATCTTGTACTCCTGAGTAGAGTTAAGCGAATATGTTCGGAATTGGTAGCCAAATCTGAATTTGCCAAATATTACCAAGATGGCACGAATATGGCAATTTGTACTCCCATTGACTCCAATAACTTTTGGCTGTGTTCGGCAAATATTGCAACAACAATATTCGCTGCCAATAGTAATCGGAACCGAATTTTGAAAAATTTGCTCAAATTTGCTCATCCATTATAAGTTTATGCTAAAAACATACAACTCTGCCCTTCAGCTCTCCAAACAAACCTATTTCAACACCCTCATCACCTCACTGTCAAATAACCTTAAACGTCTCTTTGACACTTTCCAGTCCCTACTCCACCCAAGAGTGCAGGCCCCAACCACAGATCTCCGTGCTGACGATCTGGCCAATTACTTCAAAGAAAAAATTGACCACATTCGACAGGAAATCATCTCCCAATCTCTTCATACCATGCACTGTCCTCCCTCCCCCACTGCATCTAGTTCACTCTCTGACTTTGAACCAGTTACAGAAGAAGAAGTAATCAGGCTCCTTGCATCTTCTCGCCCAACCACTTGCACCAGTGACCCCATTCCATCACATCTCCTCCAGTCCCTTTCCCCGGCTGTCACCTCTCACCTATCAAAAATATTCAACCTTTCCCTCACTTCCGGTATTTTTCCCTCCTCATTTAAGCATGCCATTATACATCCATTACTTAAAAAACCATCCCTCGACCAAAACTGTGCCGCTAATTATAGACCTGTCTCTAATCTTCCCTTCATCTCTAAACTCCTCGAACGCCTGGTCTACTCCCGTCTTACCCGCTATCTCTCAGATAACTCTCTTCTCGACCCTCTTCAATCTGGCTTCCACTCTTTACACTCTACTGAAACTGCCCTCACTAAAGTCTCTAATGACCTACTAACAGCTAAATCTAATGGTCACTACTCCATGCTAATTCTCTTGGATCTCTCTGCAGCATTCGATACTGTGGATAATCAGCTCCTCCTCACTATGCTTCGCTCCATCGGCCTCAAGGACGCTGTTCTCTCTTGGTTCTCCTCCTATCTCTCTGACCGATCCTTCACTGTATGTTTTGCTGGTTCCTCCTCCTCTCACCTTCCCCTTACTGTTGGGGTTCCTCAAGGATCAGTCCTAGGCCCCCTCCTCTTCTCGTTGTATACTGCCCCTATTGGACAAACAATCAGTAGATTTGGTTTCCAGTACCATCTCTATGCTGACAACACCCAATTATACACTTCTTCTCCTGATATCACGCCTGCCTTTTTAGTAAACACCAGTGATTGTCTTACCGCTGTCTCTAACATCATGTCCTCCATTTATCTGAAACTGAACCTGTCAAAAACTGAACTCCTCGTGTTTTCTCCCTCTTTTAACCAACCTTTGCCTGACATTGCCATCTCCATGTGCGGTTCCACCATTACTCCAAAGCAACATGCCCGCTGCCTTGGGGTCATCCTTGATTCCGAGCTTTCATTCACCCCCCACATCTGATCACTGGCTCGCTCTTCTTATCTGCACCTCAAAAACATTTCTAGAATTCGCCCTTTTCTTACTTTCGACTCTGCAAAATCTCTTACTGTCGCACTTATTAATTCTCGTCTGGACTATTGTAACTCTCTACTAATCGGCCTCCCTCTTACCAAACTCTCCCCACTCCAATCTGTCCTGAATGCTGCAGCCAGGATCATGTTCCTCACCAACCGTTACACCAATGCCTCTACCTTGGGCCAGTCATTACACTGGCTACCCATCCACTCAAGAATCCAGTACAAAACTACTACCCTCATCCACAAAGCACTCCATGGCTCAGCACCACCCTACATCTCCTCTCTGGTCTCAGTCTACCACCCTACTCGTGCCCTCCACTCCGCTAATGACCTGAGGTTAGCATCCTCAATAATCAGAACCTCCCACTCCAGTCTCCAAGACTTTACATGTGCTGCGCCGATTCTGTGGAATGCACTACCTAGGTTAATACGATTAATCCCCAATCCCCACAGTTTTAAGCGTGCCCTAAAAACTCATTTGTTCAGACTGGCCTACCGCCTCAATGCATTAACCTAACTATCCCTGTGTGTGGCCTATTAAAAAAAAAAAAAAAAAAAAAAACATAATCAGGTTCCTCTCATCATGTTCTCATACACTTTATGCAGTTAATACCCCTCTGTTTCTGTACTGTTACATACTTAGGAAGTTAACTGGTTCATGCAGCTTTACATGAACACCCGAGCCTTACACTATGGCTGGTCCGAATAACTAAAGCAATTGTTACCATCCACCTCTCGTGTCTCCCCTTTTCCTCATAGTTTGTAAGCTTGCGAGCAGGGCCCTCATTCCTCCTGGTATCTGTTTTGAACTGTGATCTCTGTTATGCTGTAATGTCTATTGTCTGTACAAGTCCCCTCTATAAGTTGTAAAGCGCTGCGGAATATGTTGGCGCTATATAAATAAAAATTAGTATTATTATTATTATTATTATTATTATTATTATTATTATATTATAACTCTACTCCTGGGAACTCCAGAGAGTTTTCAGATCTGGAATATGACAATACTGGAGAATAATGAGTTCCTGGATGCTTTCCATTTGATTCTTTTCAAATCTTTGACAGTTACTGTGTTATTTCTTGTTTCTGAACATATTTTTGTTACCCTGTTAACTACTTGCAACAAAACTTATGACAGCTCTGTGATTATATACCAATGTCATGGCAATAGCATAGATGATCAGCACAGCCCAGGGTGGAGGTGCATGAAAATAGGTGCCCAGACCTTAAGACCTAATATAGAAATATATTCAGCACACTCCAAAAGATGTCTGATGCAAAAAAGGGTGTTTAATACATACAGTATTCACAGTCACAAACGTTTTGGTCAACAAAAGACCTTCATCAGTATGCTCAAAATGTTAAGTGTAGCAAGGAATTCAGTTTATACATGGAGGGCTGACACTAGCCGATCAAACACAGGAGATATCTCAGGCTCCTGAAGAGAAGGCTAAAAATAGCCAGTCATAAACATTCAGAATCCAGGGGTGGAGGACGCGGCATCCACCGCAGGTCCACAGGTTACACACCTGTGTGTAATCAAGTCTCCATATAAATGCATCTGCTCTGTGTTAGTCTCAGGGTTCTGTTTGAAGCACAAAGAGCATCATGAAGACCAAGGAACACAAAAGGCAGGTCCGTGATACTGTTCTGGAGAAGTTTAAAGCCGGATTTGGATACAAAATGATTTCCAAAACTTTAAACATCCCATGGAGCACTGTGCAAGCGATCATATTGAAATGGAAGGAGTATCATACCACTGCAAATCTACCAAGACCTGGCCGTCCCTCTAAACTTTCATCTCAAACAAGGAGAAGACTGACCAGAGATGCAGCCAAGAGGCCCATGATCACTCTGGATGAATAGCAGAGATCTACAGCTGAGGTGGGACAGTCTGTACATAGGACAGCAATCAGTCATACACTGCACAAATCTGGCCTTTATGGAAGAGTGGCAAGAAGAAAGCCATTTCTCAAAGATATCCATAAAAAGTGTTGTTTAAAGTTTGCAACAAACCACCTGGGAGACACATTAAACATGTGAAAGAAGGTGCTCTGGTCAGATGAAACCAAAATTGAACATTTTGACAACGATGCCAAATTATATGTTTGGCGTAAAGACAACACAGCTCATCACCCTGAACACACCATCCCCACTGTCAAACACGGTGGTGGCAGAATCATGGTTTGGGCCTGCTTTTCTTCAGCAGGGACAGGGAAGATGGTTAAAATTGATGGGAAGATGGATGGAGCAAAATACAGGACCATTCTTCAACAAAACCTGTTGGAGTCTGCAAAAGACCTGAGACTGGGACGGAGATTTGTGTTCCAACAAGACAATGATCCCAAACATAAAGCAAAATCTATAATGGAATGGTTCACAAATAAACGTATCCAGGTGTTAGAATGGCCAAGTCAAAGTCCAGACCTCAATCCAATCGAGAATCTGTGAAAAGAGCTGAAAACTGCTGTTCACAAACGATCTCTATCAAACCTCACTGTGCTTGAGGTGTTTGCCAAGAAAGAATGGGCAAAAATTTCAGTCTCTCGATGTACAGAATTGATAGCGACGTACCCCAAGCGACTTGCTGATGTAATCGCAGCAAAAAGTGGCGCAACAAAGTATTAAGTTAAAGGGGCCGAATAATATTGCATGCCCCACTTTTCAGTTTTTAAATTTCCACAAAAGTTTAAAACAACCAATAAATTTCATTCAACTTCACAACTGTGTTCCACTTGTTTGTATAAATAGAACGTCAGTTATTAGTAACAAAAAACATTCAAATGGCGACTCTAACAATAGACATAAATCCAAGGAGAACTAAGAGTCCAAAAGGTAGCCAAAATAATATTCACATTAATATTTTATTGAAAAATTCTTTAAAATCACAAATAAACATAAACACATCATTAAAAATTCGTGAACAAAATCCATAGTGCATCAAAACAAACCTAGGATCGAGGACTAAGATACTACTGGGTATATATGGTTGCCACGCCCCCTGAGGAAGCGTGATTTATTGTACGCGAAACGTGCGTTGGGGTAGCTTACCTGGACCTGGACTGGACTCACCACCCCCATGGGTAATTAACCTTTAATCTTTATATATATGTGCCTTCTTTGGCACGGCTAGTGGGATAAATGCACAGCGGCAGTACCGGTACCTATTTAGTCATATCTGCTAGTTAATGGAGCTGTTGCACTTTTCCTATAGCCTCACGTTTAGTATGGGAGTATACTGGTCATACATTTCATCATAGGCATTTACAACCATATATACCCAGTAGTATCTTAGTCCTCGATCCTAGGTTTGTTTTGATGCACTATGGATTTTGTTCACGAATTTTTAATGATGTGTTTATGTTTATTTGTGATTTTAAAGAATTTTTCAATAAAATATTAATGTGAATATTATTTTGGCTACCTTTTGGACTCTTAGTTCTCCTTGGATTTATGTGTTCCACTTGTTGTTGATTCTTCACCAAAAATTTACATTTGGTATCTTCATTAGGGTTGAGCGAAACGGGTCGGCCATTTTCAGAAGTCGCCGACTTTTGGCAAGGTCGGGCTTCATGAAACCCGACCCGACCCCTGTGTGGGGTCGGCCATGAGGTCGACGATCTTCTGAATCTGGTATCGGAATTCCGATACCGAGTTCCGATATGTTTGCAATATCGGAAATCGGTATCGGAATCCATATTTAAGTGTAAAAGAAAGAATTAAAATAAAAAATATTGCTATATTCACCCTCTGACGCGCCCTGGTACTAACCGGCAGTCTTCCTTCCTTAGAATCAGGGCTTGAAGGACCTTCGGTGACGTCGCGGCTTGTGATTGGTCGCGAGATGGCCCATGTGACCGCTCACGCGACCAATCACAAGCCGCGACGTCACCGAAGGTCCTTCAAGCGCTGATTCTTAGAAAGGAAGGCTGCCGGAAAGAAGCAGGGCGCTTCCGAGGGTGAGTATATTCTTATTAGGAATTATTCTAGGAATTTAGGACCTGTGAATGACGTCGCGGCTTCTGATTGGTCGCGTGGCGGTCACATGAGCGGCACGCGACCAATCAGAAGCCGCGACGTCATTCGCAGGCCCTAAACGCGCTAATTTTAAACAAAGAAGCCGGCCGGTTACCAGCGTGATGTCCAGGGGCCGCCGGAGAGGTGAGCATATCAAAATTTTTTATTTTAATTCTTTATTTTACACATCCCTATTGATCCGATACCGATACCCGATACCACAAAAGTATCGGATCTCGGTATCGGAATTCCGATACCGCAAGTATCGGCCGATACCCGATACTTGCGGTATCGGAATGCTCAACACTAGTTATCACACAGCAGGCTAAATTTGGTATATTCCTTAGAGACACTGACCCTAATTTTATTACAAACTGTTCTAATATACTACGAACCTCATGTTTTGGCACCATACATCATTTTTTTTTTGTATTTCACAACCTGCACTTGTCTATAGGATTACTTTCAACTGTACTTCATGAGTGACAATTTTACTGACCCAAAGCGCCTTTTGGTTTTTTTATTTTTAGATTTTAATGTTAGTGGTTAAAAAAGTTCAGAACTTTGTAAAAAAAAGTTTTGTGTTGCTATTTTGTAAGACCTGTAACTTCTTTTTAGTTTTTCATAAATGGATAGATATGAGGGTGTGTTTGTTTTGTTTTTCATACTGATCTGCAGTTGCTAATGTGTCTGGGCTTTGTAAGAGAACAGAGATGACAGGGATCGTAGACAGTAGGTCCCTGTCTACAATGGCAACCTATTGCCTGCTTGGGAAAGTCCACTGAAAAAATGGTGAGTATTACACAGATTACGAGAATGGCACTTAAGTGATTAGATAGCAGCAATCATTACCAGCTCTAATCCTTGCTCTAAAGGCAGATGCTAGTTGTACAACATTGTTGTGACCTGCACTACATGGAGAGGGTTATTGAGCCTGCTATATATATTCTAGAATGCGCTTTTGTGTCTTGGGTGGCAAAGTGTTAAAGGACGCCTTCAGTTAAAAGAATAAACTTTACACCACTTTTAGATATGGATACTACGTATTTGAAGCCTATTCCTTTTATTATCAGCCATCTCTCTAAGTTTTTAATTCAGTAACAAAAATGCATCCTTGTCTTTAACCCCGTCATGACCTATGACGTATACATACATCATCAGCATACCTTTGATGCAAGCTCTTGTGCATTTTTCCCTCCACATGACAGCTGATCTGATCAGCTATCATGTGCTTCTAACAGCCACGGTTGGATCCACGATCCATCCATGGCTGTTAGCAAGTTGACACTATCAATCTTTGACAGCGGCATTTAACACGCGCTGGTGGGAATCTGGCTGGAAGTATGTCACAAGTTCAACCTATCGGTGACCCTGTCATGTGATTGCCAGGCATCGATGAGTTTTCATGAAAGCCTGGGGTCTGCAGAAGACCACAATGCCTGTAGTTGCAAATCTCCTATGAACACCGGACAACTCCTGGCGTTAATAGAAGATCATGATTTATTCTACACATAGTAGGACTGTAACAAAAGCAATCAGACGATAGTAGCTTCAAGTCTCCTAAGGGAACTATTAAAGACAGCAAAGATTTTAAAAAAGGTTTGAAAATATAAAACAAAAAGAAACACAAAAGTTCAAATTACCCCACTTTTGCCCCATTAAAAAAACAGTTAAAAGGATAACCATATTTAGTATCAATACTTTCAGAAATGTCTGATCTAGCAAAATGTAAAGTAAATTAATCCGATTGGTAAATGGCGTAACGAGAAAAAAATTGAAATACCAGAGTTATGTTTTTTGGCTGTCGCAACATTGCAATAAAATGCAATACCAGGCAATCAAAACATTCTATCTAACCAAAAATGTTATCTATGAAAACATCGAATTAGCAGAAAAAATAAGCCCTCACCGTGCCCGAGATCTGGAAAAAAGGAGACATTATTGGTCTTGGAAAATGAAGACATAAGCAATTTTTTTTTTCCTTACAAATTTCTGATTTTTTTTCACCACTTAATTAAAAAAAGAACCTGTATATCTTTTGAATCTACACACTTGCACTGACCTGGACAATTATATTGACAAGTTAGTTTTAGCATTTAGTGAACATGGTAAGTAGTGTTGAGCATTCCGATACCGCAAGTATCGGGTATCGGCCGATATTTGCGGTATCGGAATTCCGATACTGAGTTCCGATACTTTCAGTATATCGAATACCGGAATCGGAAGTTCCCATAATTCAAAGAGCCAGAATTCAGCCAATGAGGAATGATTAGAAGTGTGGGCACATCCTGTTCTGCATGGTAGGCATGCAACTACTGGCATGGCTGTGATTGGCTGCTGGAATGATGTCATGATGCACTATAAAAGTCGCCGCCGCCATTTTGGGTTCACTCTGCTGTGAATTCTGTTAGGGACAGGATGCTGTGTTCTGATTGAGGGTCAGTGTAGAGATAGCAATTTGCTTCATTGTGCTTTACCCAGGCTAATTTAGCAACCGCTGTGTGAAAACCTTGTTTTTGCCTTGCAGCGCTGTTCACAGCTGTCTGCAAGGTCTCTGTGTGAGTGCAGCTCAGGCTGTTGTCTGTTCTACAGCCACCGCTGGTTGTAGTCAGCTCAGCGTGCGTCACTGCCTCATACTGTTCAATTGTCCTTTTTTGCATTAGTGCTGCCTGCAGCACATTTTGCCTGTTTTTCTCCTATTAGTAGGTTTCCATCCGTATCCTGCTAGATTGTGGAAAAACACTATATAGGATTACATAGAGGAGCTTTTTTTGGCCTTGCAGCGCAGTTCACGGCTGTCTGCACGGTCTGTGTGTTAGTGCAGCTCACCCTGTAGTCTGTTCTGCCACCACAGCCGGTGGTAGTCAGCTCAGGGTGCATCATTGCCTCAGACTGTTCCATTGTCCTTTTTTAAATTAGTGCTGCCTGTTGCACATTTTTTCAAATTTATCTTATTAGTGGGTTTCCATCCGTATCCTGCTAGATTGTGGAAAAACACTATATAGGATTACATAGAGGAGTAGTGTTGAGCATTCCGATACCGCAAGTATCGGGTATCGGCCGATACTTGCGGTATCGGAATTCCGATACCGAGATCCGATATTTTTGTGATATCGGGTATCGGTATCGGAAGTGTAAAATAAAGAATTAAAATAAAAAATATTGTTATATTCACCTCTCCGGCGGCCCCTGGACATCTGCGCGAGGAACCGGCGTCCGGCACGCCTTCTTTCTTCAAAATGCGCGCCTTTAGGACCTGTGGTATGACGTCCCGGCTTCTGATTGGTCGCGTGCCGCCCATGTGACCGCCACGCGACCAATCAGAAGCCGCGACGTCATTCCTCAGCTAAAGTCCTAGAATGAGCACCTTTTAGGACCTGAGGAATGACGTCGCGGCTTCTGATTGGTCGCGTGGCGGTCACATGGGCGGCACGCGACCAATCAGAAGCCGGGACGTCATTCCACAGGTCCTAAAGGCGCGCATTTTGAAGAAAGAAGCCGTGCCGGATGCCGGATCCTCCCGCTGATGTCCAGGGGCCGCCGGAGAGGTGAATATAACAATATTTTTTATTTTAATTCTTTATTTTACACTTTAATATGGATCCCAGGGCCTGAAGGAGAGTTTCCTCTTCTTCAGACCCTGGGATCCATGAGGATACATTCCGATACTTGATGTCCCATTGACTTGTATTGGTATCGGATATCGGTATCGGCGATATCCGATATTTTTCGGGTATCGGCCGATACTATCCGATACCGATACTTTCAAGTATCGGACGGTATCGCTCAACACTATAGAGGAGCTTTTTATGGCCTTGCAGCGCCGTTCACGGCTGTCTGCACGGTCTGTGTGTGAGTGCAGCTCACCCTGTAGTCTGTTGTGCGAAAAAAACACAAAGTTAATAAAGTTCACCAAACACTCCACTTTACAGATGTGTAGGCCACATTACCTCATATTAAAGTCTAGTCCACTCTTTAGAAAACTAGTGTTTCTTATACCTGTTAGGAGCTGTTCAGGAATAAGCACACTAAGCCCTTAGTACTTTTCTGCCTATCTTTATCAGTCTACCAAGACGAAGAAGGCAGGGAGTAAGGCACGTGGTCGTGGGCGTGGAGCAGGGAGAGGACGTGGGTATTCTGTGCCTGCTCTGGGCACTGGTGACTCATCATCCCCCAGTTTCAGCAGGGAACAGTCCTTCATACGCCGCTTTGTAGGAGATCGCTGTACCCTGCTGCCTAGGCAGTCAGAAAGCCCAGGACAGGAGCCATCTCTACTTCTCTTCTCTGAATCTCTTGGCTTGGAAAGAGGGGGCCAGCCAAGCAGCATGGGAGAAATGGAAGAAGAGGCAGTATGCAGTGATGCCCAACAGCTTTGTCTCTCAGACTCTGAAGAGGCGGGTGGGCCAGTGCCTCCGGTCACCACACCGCAGTACGCATCTGATGATGAGACTCAGGTGCCACATTCTGGTGCATACTGTGCTGCCGAGACTACCCAGGAGAAGCAGTTGGTGGAAGAGGGTAGTGTAGATGATGAGGTCCTTGACCCATCATGGCATGAGGTACAGGAAGGTAGTGGGAGCAGCTCTGAGGAAGAGATTCCCTGAACAGCCCAAAGAGGGAGAGGAGGGGGAAGACTGCGTTGCCTGTAGCCTCCACTTCGGGACCCATTAGGAGCATGCCTCTTCCAAAAGCCAAAACGGGTGCTCCCAAGACTTGCAGTGCCTGGTCCTTTTTTGACACAGTTGCAGATGACATTTGCTTTGTCAAATGCAAGCTGTGTCATCAGAAAGTCAAAAGAGGGAAAAGTGTCAGCAACCTCAATACCACAAATATGTGGAAACATGTGCGGACCAGCCCTTGGTGGAGTTACAAAAACACACTGAAGACCTAGGCGAACCAACAGCGGAACCTACCACCTCTTCAGCTCGTGTTGTAGCCTCTTCCTCCAGCTCACACACAGCTGGTTCAGCTTCCTCACAGGATTGCCATGGAAGAACCTCGGGCACTGTTGTCCAGAGACCCAGTGTAATTCCACCCACAACACCACATTCCCAGTCATCCTCACACTCCCAGCCCAGTCTGCAGCCATCGGTAGCACAGGCATGGGAGAAAAGGTGGCCATTCTCGGCAAACCACCCCCGAGCACAGGCCCTAAATGCTGGCATGGCAAATCTACTGTCCCTTGAAATGCTCTCATTCAGGCTGGTGGAGACTGACACCTTCCGTAACTTAATGGCATTGGCAGTCCCACAATACAATGTGCCCAGCCGCTTTTATTTTAGCAGCCAAGCCGTCCCAGCCCTGCAAAAGCATGTGGAGGGAAACATTAAACATGCGCTACTAAATGCTGTCAGTAGCAAAGTCCACCTCACCACCGATGCGTGGACCAGTCACCATGGACAGGGATGATACCTTTCCCTCACTGCCCATTGGGTCAATGTTGTGGAGCTGGATACAGATCTTGTGAGTGGCGCTGTATGTGTTCTGTCAACTTCAAGGATTTCAGAAATCCAGTCTGTACACAATCCCTCCTCCTCATACTTCAGTTCCTCTGAATCATCGCTGCAGGAGCAGTCACGGTCTACCTGCAACTTGACCCGTGAACGCTTACCAGTTACAACTGATATGAGCACAGCTGTGGCCAAACAGGCTGTACTGAAATTAATTTCTTTGGGGAATCGAAGCCACACAGCGCAGGAGCTCTGGAATGCCATCAAGCAAGAGAGCGACGTGTGGTTTGTGCCAGTGAATCTCCAGCCAGGCATGGTAGTGTGTGACAATGACCGAAATCTGGTGGCAGCTATGGCCCTAGGCAACCTCACTCACATCCTATGTCTGGCACATGTGCTCATCTTGGTCATGCAGAGTTTTGAGGGACTATTCGGATCTTGATGCACTGCTGCACAAGGTCCGCCTAGAGTGCACTCACTTGCGGCTTTCCAGCATGGCAAGATCGTGCCTTGCAGCTCTGCAACGGCGATTCTGCCTTCTGGAACATCGCATCATATGTGACCTATACACCAGGTGGAATTCAACGTTACATATGTTGGAGCGGTTGTGTGAGCAGCAGCCAGCAGTAATGGAGCACCAGCTTCATCAGGCGCAAAGAAGTCGCACTGCGCGCCGTTCAGACTTCACAACCACTGAGTGGGCCACTATGAAGGACATCTGCCTGGTTTTGCGTGCCTTCAATGATTCCACGCGGATGGCAAGTGCAGATGATGCACTAGTCAGCATGACTGTCCCCCTTATCTGCCTGCTTGAAAGAACACTGCAAGCGCTAAGGGATGAGGTTATGGAAGAGGTGGAGGATGAGGAGTCACAAATGCCATCTGCTTCTGGACAGTCTGCACGATGTGGTTCCTCACAAAGGCCTAGGCAGGGGACATTATGTGAGGAGGATAAGGAGGAGTCAATGGAAGAGGAAGACATCTTTACAGAGGAGGGAGTTACACAATGCTCTAGTAGTCAGTATGTAGAGCGAGGGTGGGGTGATGCAGAGCAGGTATAGATCACGCCTCAAGAAGGGGACAGCGTTTCTTGGCCAGTTGGCAGTCTGCAGCACATGGTTGATTTCATGCAGCAGTGCCTGAGAAACGACCGCCGCATCGCCCACATTCTCAACACGGCTGATTATTGGTTGTACACCCTCCTAGATCTGCGCTACCGGGACAACTTACAAAGCTTACACCATTGAACCGGGAGCGTAAAATGCGGGAGTACCAAGACACACTGGTGCATTCCATATTCTTCTCCAGTCCAACTGAGAGCAGTGCTGCTAGTGCTTTACAAAGCAGCTCAGTGCGTCGAGGCAGTGGAGGAAGCTCAGCACAAACAGGGAGCAGAAGCAGTGCCTCGGCACAAGGCAAGACCAGTATGGCCCAACTGTGACAAACTTTTGTGTGCCAGCCGCAAAAGTCTACACCATCACAGATGGCTCCAGTCAGCAGGAGGCAACGTTTCCGTCAGATGGTGACAGACTACATGTCTTGCCCTCTCAGTCTATTCCCAGACGGCTCTTCCCCCGTCAAGTTTTGGGTCTCTAAGCTGGATACATGGCCACAGCTTAGCCAGTATGCACTGGAGGTGCTGGCTTGCCCTGCTGCTAGCGTATTATCGGAATACGTCTTTAGTGCCGCAGGTGGTGTACTAACAGACCGTCACATGCGACTATCCTCCAATAACATTGACTGGCTTATTTTTCTCAAAATGAACAAGGCCTGGATCTCGCAGGAAGTTGCCACTCCTCTTCCAGATTTAATACTTGGTTGGCAACAGTATCCAGGTCACCTGTTGTGTTCATGTTTCTACCACCTGAACTGTAATCCCTGGGCTCCAACACCGTCAGTTGCTGCTCAGAAGTGCCACCTGCACAGTCAACACATGACCCAGTGTTATTGGGTTTCAGTAATATCAGCTGATCCCCTGCTGTGTATCCGGCAATTGCTCCTGCTTCCTCCACACTCACACTACTGCAGAAATTAAAGGGAACCTGTCCCCTCAGGCGTTTGTAACTGAAAGAGCCACCTTGTGCAGCACAAATGCTGCACCAGGAAAAGGTGACTCTTTTACTTTTGCTCCTTGCACATGCTGAACTTTACACTTATAAAATATGTGTCCACTCATACCGTGAAACCATCCCAGAGTTGGGACTTTTCTTCGTAATGAGACATAGCACAGCCGCCATTCATACCCCCTTGGCGCTTGGTGCTGCCCCCTCAGCGTTGGTTGAATCTGCCCAGAAGCCTGCGCTGTTATGTGAAACCTTGGGCATGCACAGTTAGCGCTGCCTGTCTTCAGACATCATTTGTTGTCAGTCTGACTGCTCCTGTGCAGTCGCGCTGCCCGAGATCCTGCCCCGCAGTGTCTTCTGATTTATTCATACTGCGGGGCTGGGATTCAGGCCATGCAATGTGCATACCTTTGCCTGTCACTCATCTCCTTACGCCTTCTTCACACTGTGCACCGTCAGCTGATCCCTAATCATACAGTGGGGCAAAAAAGTATTTAGTCAGTCAGCAATAGTGCAAGTTCCACCACTTAAAGAGATGAGAGGCGTCTGTAATTTACATCATAGGTAGACCTCAACTATGGGAGACAAACTGAGAAAAAAAAATCCAGAAAATCACATTGTCTGTTTTTTTATCATTTTTTTTGCATATTAAGGTGGAAAATAAGTATTTGGTCAGAAACAAACAATCAAGATTTCTGGCTCTCACAGACCTGTAACTTCTTCTTTAAGAGTCTCCTCTTTCCTCCACTCATTACCTGTAGTAATGGCACCTGTTTAAACTTGTTATCAGTATAAAAAGACACCTGTGCACACCCTCAAAAAGTCTGACTCCAAACTCCACTATGGTGAAGACCAAAGAGCTGTCAAAGGACACCAGAAACAAAATTGTAGCCCTGCACCAGGCTGGGAAGACTGAATCTGCAATAGCCAACCAGCTTGGAGTGAAGAAATCAACAGTGGGAGAAATAATTAGAAAATGGAAGACATACAAGACCACTGATAATCTCCCTCGATCTGGGGCTCCATGCAAAATTCCACCCCGTGGGGTCAGAATGATCACAAGAACGGTGAGCAAAAATCCCAGAACCACGCGGGGGGACCTAGTGAATGAACTGCAGAGAGCTGGGACCAATGTAACAAGGCCTACCATAAGTAACACACTACGCCACCATGGACTCAGATCCTGCAGTGCCAGACGTGTCCCACTGCTTAAGCCAGTACATGTCCAGGCCCGTCTGAAGTTTGCTAGAGAGCATTTGGATGATCCAGAGGAGTTTTGGGAGAATGTCCTATGGTCTGATGAAACCAAACTGGAACTGTTTGGTAGAAACACAACTTGTCGTGTTTGGAGGAAAAAGAATACTGAGTTGCATCCATCAAACAGAATACCTACTGTAAAGCATGGTGGTAGAAACATCATGCTTTGGGGCTGTTTCTCTGCAAAGGGGCCAGGACGACTGATCCGGGTACATGAAAGAATGAATGGAGCCATGTATCGTGAGATTTTGAGTGCAAACCTCCTTTCATCAGCAAGGGCATTGAAGATGAAACGTGGCTGGGTCTTTCAACATGACAATGATCCAAAGCACACCACCAAGGCAACGAAGGAGTGGCTTCGTAAGAAGCATTTCAAGGTCCTGGTGTGGCCTAGCCAGTCTCCAGATCTCAACCCTATAGAAAACCTTTGGAGGGAGTTGAAAGTCCGTGTTGCCAAGCGAAAAGCCAAAAACATCACTGCTCTAGAGTAGATCTGCATGGAGGAATGGGCCAACATACCAACAACAGTGTGTGGCAACCTTGTGAAGACTTACAGAAAACGTTTGACCTCTGTCATTGCCAACAAAGGATATATTACAAAGTATTGAGATGAAATTTTGTTTCTGACCAAATACTTATTTTCCACCATAATATGCAAATAAAATGTTAAAAAAACAGACAATGTGATTTTCTGGATTTTTTTTTCTCAGTTTGTCTCCCATAGTTGAGGTCTACCTATGATGTAAATTACAGACGCCTCTCATCTTTTTAAGTGGTGGAACTTGCACTATTGCTGACTGACTAAATACTTTTTTGCCCCACTGTATGCCATGGCCGTGACGCCGCACAGTCTGAAGAAGGTGGAAGGAGATGAATGAGAGGCGAAGATATGCACTGTGCATGCCCATGAATCCAAGCCCCGCAGTGTGAATAAAACAGAAGACACTGCGGGTTGTGATCTCCGGCAGTGCGTCCACATAGGCGCAGTCAGCCTGACACCAAATGATGTCAGAAGATGGGCAGCGCTAACTGCGCATGCCCAAGGTTTAACATAATAGTGCTGGCTCCGGGACAGATTCAAACAGCGCTGAGGAGGCGGCACCCGATGCCAAGGGGGTATGAATGACAGCTGTTCTGCGTCTCATTCTGAAGGAAAGTCCCACCTCCAAGACTGTTTCACGGTATGAGGGGACACATTTTATAAGTGTTTAGTTCAGCATGTGCAAGGAGCAGAACTAAAAGAGCCACCATTTCCTTGTGCAGTATTACTGCTGCACAAGGTGGCTCTTTCAGTTACTAATGCCTAGGGGGGTTAAAGGTTCCTTTTCAAATTGATCCAATTAGGCCTCGGCCAACACTCTGCTTCTCCTGGATTCCCTGGGCTCCAACACCGCCAGTTGGTGCTCGGAAGTGCTGTCTGCACAGAGAAAAATACTCGCTCTTGTGTTAGTGGGGTTCAGTAACGTCAGCTGTTCCCCTGCTGTGTATCCGGCAATGTGTCCTGCGACCGCCACACTGCACTACAACAGATCTTAAACTGGCTCCAACTTGGCCTCGGCCTACACCCTGATTGACCCTGGGCTCCAACACCGCCAGTTGGTGTTCGGAAGTGCTGTCTGCACAGAGAAAAACACTCGCTCCTGTGTTAGTGGGGTTCATTAACGTCAGCTGTTCCCCTGCTGTGTATCCAGCAATGTGTCCTGCGACCGCCACGCTGACACTACAACAGATATTAAACAGGCTCCAATTCAGGCCTTGGCCTACACCCTGATTGACCCTGGGCTCCAACACTGCCATTTGGTGCTCGGAAGTGCTTTCTGCACAGAGAAAAACACTCGCTCCTGTGTGAGTGGGGTTCAGTAACGTCAGCTGTTCCCCTGCTGTTTATCCGGCCATGTGTCCTGCGACCACCATGATGACGCTACAACAGATATTAAACAGGTTCCAGTTCAGGCCTCAGCCTACACCCTGGTTGACCCTGGGCTCCCACACCGCCAGTTGGTGCTCTGAAGTGCTCTCTGCACAGAGAAAAACACTCGCTCCTGTGTTAGTGGGGTTCAGTAACGTCAGCTGTTCCCCCACTGTGTATCCGGCAATGTGTCCTGCGACCGCCACGCTGACACTACAACGGATATTAAACAGGCTCCAATTCAGGCCTTGGCCTACACCCTGATTGACCCTTGGCTCCAGCACTGCCAGTTGGTGCTCAGAAGTGCTGTCTGCACAGAGAAAAACACTCGCTCATGTGTTAGTGGGGTTCAGTAACGTCAGCTGTTCCCCTGCTGTGTATCCATCTATGTGTCCTGCGCACGCTGACTCTACAACAGATATTAAACAGGCTCCAATTCAGGCCTCGGCCTACACCCTGATTAACCCTGAGCTCCAACACCGCCAGTTGGTGCTCGGAAGTGCTGTATGCACAGAGAAAAACCCTCGCTTATGTGTTAGTGGGGTTCAGTAACGTCAGCTGCTCTCCTGCTGTGTATCCGGCAATTTGTCCTGCGACGGCCACACTGACACTACAATAGAAATAAAAGGGAACCTGTCCCCTCTCCCCAGGCATTTGTATCTGAAAGAGCCACCTTGAGCAGCAGTAATGCTGCACAAGGAAAAGGTGGCTCTTTTAGTTATGCTCCTTGCACACGCTGACCTTAACACTTATAAAATGTGTCCCCTCATACCGTGTAACCATCCCGAAGATGGGACTTTCCTTCAGAATGAGACGTAGCACAGCCGTCATTCCTCCCCCTTGGCACCGGGATCTGCCTCCTCAGCGTTGTTTGAATCTGTCCCAGAGCCTGCGCTGTTATGTTAAACCTTGGGCATGCGCAGTTAGCGCTGCCCGTCTTCTGATATCATTTGGAGTCAGGCTGACTGCGCCTGTGCGGCCGCGCTGCCAGAGATCCCGCCTCACAGTGTTTTCTGATTTATTCACACTGCAGGGCTGGAATTCATGGGCATGCGATGTGCATATCTTCACCTCAGGCTCTCGCTCATCTCCCTATGCCTTCTTGAGACTGTGCGGCATCAGCTGATCCCTAATCGAATGCCACGGCCGTGACGTGGCACAGTCTGAAGAAGGTGGAAGGCGATGAGTGAGAGGCCAAGATATGCACTGCGCATGCCCATGAATCCCAGGCCCGCAGTGTCTTCTGATTTATTCACACTGCGGGCCTGGGATTCATGGGCATGCACAGTGCATATCTTGGCCTCTCATCTCCTTCCACCTTCTTGAGACTGTGCCGCATCACGGCCGTGGCATGTGATTTGGGATCAGCTGACGTGGCACATTCTGAAGAAGGTGGAAGGAGATGAGTGAGAGGCCAAGAAATGCACTGCACATGCCCATAAATCACAGGCCCGCAGTGTGAATAAATCAGAAGACACTGTGGGGCGGGATCTCTGGCAGGGCGGCCGCACAGGCGCAGCCAGCCTGACAACAAATGATGTCTGAAGACGGGCAGCGCTAACTGCGCATGGCCAAGTGATAACATAACAGCGCAGGCTCCGGTACAGATTCAAACAATGCTGAGGAGGCGGCGCACAGCGCCAAGGGGGAGTGAGTGATGGCTGTGCTGCGTCTCATTAAGAAGGAAAGTCCCACCTCCAGGACGATTTCAGGGTATGAGGGGATACATTTTATAAGTGTTAACTTCAGCGTGTGCAAGGTGCATAACTAAAAGAACCACCTTTTCCTTGTGCAGCGTTAGTGCTGCACAAGGTGAATCTTTTAGTTGCAAACACCTGGGGGGATTAAAGGTTCCCTTTCAACTTGCTCCAATTAGGCCTCAGCCTATACTCAGCTTCTCCTGCTTTCCCTGGGCTCCAACAACGCCAGTTGCTGCTCAGAAGTGTCTTTGGCACGGGTTCTCCCTCATGCCCAGCCCGGTTCCAGCACACCAGCTATTTCCGGGTAGTGTCAAGGTCACTTTGCCTCCAATACGTTGTCCTGTCATGTTGTGGTCTGGTTAGCTGACTCTACGGTGCCTGGAGTTTAGGTGCTTCCTATGTGGGCTGCGGGAATTGGCATTGAAGGCTGCTTCCGTTGTGCCAATAGGACAAGCTCTCCCTGTAGGACTGTGGGTGTTCGGTAACTACGGCCGCTCGCAGCCTAGCAATTTTTTTTCCTGTGGACTTTCTGCTGCCTATCTGAGTTCCAGAACCATTAGCTGGTTCTTAGGAACACAAGCTTGAATAGGTCCCCCTGGTTCCAGTACCGTCATCTTGTTCTGGGCAGAGCCTTTGGCTTATGTGCCTTCTTCTGGGTATCCGAGTTCCACCAACTTCAGGTGGTCCTTGGTAGTGCTTTCTGGCATGGGTAACTCCTGCTTAGTAACCGAGTTCCAGTAATGTCAGCTGGTCCTCGGTAGTTCCATTGTCTCTTGTACCTTCGGCTAGCCATCCGGGTTCCAGTACCGTCAGCTGGTTCTCGGCAGTGTCTTTTGCTCTTGTACCTTCTGCCCCCCATCCTGGTTCTAGTACAATCAGCTGGTTCTGGGCAGAGACTTTGGCTTAGGTGCCTCCTTCTGGGTATCCGAGTTCCACCAATGTCTGGTGGTTCTTGGTAGTGCTTTATGGCACGGGTACCTCCTGCTTAGTAACTGGGTTCCAGTAACATCAGCTGGTCCTGGGTAGTTCCATTGGCTCTTGTACCTTTGGCTAGCCATCCAGGTTCCAGTACCGTCAGCTGGTTGTCGGCAGTGTCTTTTGCTCTTGTACCTTCTGCTCCCCATCCTGGTTCTAGTACCGTCAGGTGGTTCTGGCCAGAGCCTTTGGCTTGGGTGCCTCCTTCTGAGTATCCGAGTTCCACCAACATCAGGTGGTTCTCGGCAGTGTCTTTTGCTCTTGTACCTTCTGCTCCCCACCCTGGTTCCAGTACCATCAGCTGGTTCTCGGCAGTGTCTTTTGCTCCTGTACCTTCTGCTCCCCATCCTGGTTCCAGTACCTTCAGCTGGTTCCAGGCAGAGCCTTTGGCATAGGTGCTTCCTTCTGGGTATCCGAGTTCCACCAATGTCAGGTGGTCCTTGGTAGTGCTTTCTGGCACGGGTACCTCCTGCTTAGTAACCGGGTTTCAGTAACTTCAGCTGGTCCTCGGTAGTTCCATTGGCTCTTGTACCTTCGGCTAGCCATCCGGGTTCAAGTACTGTCAGCTGGTTCTCGGCAGTGTATTTTGCTCTTGTACCTTCTGCTCCCCATCCTGGTTCCAGTACCGTCAGCTGGTTCCGGGCAGAGTCTTTGGCTTAGGTGCCTCCTTCTGGGTATCCGAGTTCCACCATCGTCAGGTGGTCCTAGGTAGTGCTGTCTGGCATGGGTACCTCCTGCTTAGTAACCGGGTTCCAGTAACGTCAGCTGGTCCTCAGTTGTTCCATTGGCTCTTGTACCTTCGGCTAGCCATCCGGGTTCCAGTACCGTCAGCTGGTTCTCGGCAGTGTCTTTTGCTTTTGTACCTTCTGCTACATTTCCAAGTTCACGACCCTGAAGACCGAAAAGAAGAAGAACAAGAAGCTGCAGAGCAAAAAGCAGAAGAACATTAAGCATAAGACTAAAAATCAGAGCAAAATATATTATCTAAATTATAAGCAGAAGAAGAATAAGCAGTGTATGGGGGTGAGTCCGTTCCTCCTTGTGGTGCCCCTGGAAAAAACCTGCTGCTGCAGGCCAAACTGAATGCGGACAAATCCTGTTGTAAATCTTTTGTGACAGTCAGAGCAGAAGGTGCAATCTTCAAACTTTTTATAGATAACAACTACAGGAAGAAGATGAAGAAGTTGATTATGAAGAAGAATAATAGTTGAATAGTTGAATAAAAAGAATATGAAGAATGTAAAAAAAAAATAATACGAAGAAGGTGAAGAAGAAGATGAATAAGGTGAAGGAGAAGTTGATGAAAAAGATGATGCTGCTGAGGATTTTGAAGAAGAAAATGTGGGAGAAGTTAAAAAGAAGGTGAACAGCATGGAAGTAGTGAAACATAAATATCTGACTAAATATAAAAAATTGTAACATAGTCAATAGCTTTGTAACTCCGAACGTCTTAAAAAAAAAATTGATTCCTGCTACTCCATTTGATTGGTCTAAACCTCTATGCCTTTAATGTCTCCTCCACCTCCCCCAATACATCCTACATTATTCGATATTTTTTGAATATCGGCCGATCCAATCCGATACCGATACTTCTGGATATCGGAAGGTATCGCTCAACACTAATGGTAAATAAAAAGAACAAAAATTATTTCGGAATTGCAATTTTTTTTGCACTTGGAATTTTTTTTCCCATTTTCAGTACACTATGTGGTTAAATCAATGTTGTCATTCAAAACCACAACTCATCCCACTAAGAAAAAGCCCTCACATGGCCATATTGACAGAAAAATAATAAATTTATGGCTCTTGGAAAAAGGGGAGGAAAAAATGAAAACGTAAAGTGAAATATCGACGGGCACTGAATGGTTAAATATTACAAATACCGTGGAGCTCCATGTGGTTTAGTTATTTATTTTACTCACTTAGTGGTCATATAACACTTGCTTCTCTTCTCTCTAACTCTACCAAAAGACTAATTCTTTCAATCAACAGTGAGGCTTTTATAATCACTCTAGCTAACAGGTTCCTACTTCAAATTCACAGACTTTTTAGTTTTCTTTTGGGTTATAAGTTTTAGTTGTATTTTCTGTTTTCTTATTTTTTATCTATGAGCAAGGAGAAGAGCAGGCAAAATCCTTCAAATATGAGGATTTTGTGTTTTTTATCATAATCAAGTTCATGTTATTTATATACTTATATTTTCCATGTAAAACTCTGGAAGGTGCAGTAAAGAGGTAGCAGCACAGCCACAGCAATATAGAGACTGTAAGTATGCAGAAAGTATCTGTAATTAGATGTGTAAAACAAATACATTTCACATATTGCGTAATAAAAAAAATGTTATAAGGATGTTTAAGAACTTCCGCAAGTAGTATGTAACCACTGTTTAAACACAAAGCTCTGCAGTTTTTAATTTTAATGTAATTTAGGATATTTCAATCATCATAAGCAGTTTTAGCCCCCTAGGGGAAGCAATTTTCCTTTCACACTGGAAGTAAAGAGAGCAAAGGGAAATTGCTTACCCCAGGGGTTTAAGAATCACAAATTGAATTCCAAACATGGTATAAAAATGCAATGCCAGCATTTTACCATCTTGGCAATTTCCACAGATCCCTTAATTATACAGTTTATTCCTGGAAATAAATAAGGTGAATATACAATACGTGGTACAAGTATACAATTTATAGTATTCACACAAACTGTAGCTAATACATCGATTTATCTTCGGAAAATATGCACAAACTAAAAATATATGTGACATAAAACAAAAAAAAAATCAGTTTCCAAACAATTCTGAAACAAAAATCAAGAAAAAAATTAGGAACTTTTATTTCATGGTAAAAAATAAAAAGAGCTATTTCCTCTTGCCATCAATGTTTAAAATAATTATTTGATTTTAATGCGTCATGCTCTTGGAACATGAGAACGTATCAGCTCACAAGATTAAAGCAGATAAGCTTCTCCTTTTATTCTTGAGATTAATATTGTATTTTCATGCTCCAGTGGTTTTCATCACTTACCCTTGGCAAGGTATTGTGTCCTGATCTATAAGTCCGGGCTCCTCCAGCTGCTGATATGCTGGTCCTGTAATTCCATTGAGGCGACCCCTGGGCAGTGGTGGAGTTCTCCGAAAGGCATTCCTCTGCAGCATCCTACTCCTTTGGCTAGGGCTGCAACATGTAGAAAGGCCCCTGGCACAAATAAAATACATCGTATTATACTATCTGTCATTTATTTACTGATTCTCAGAAATAGCTTAAATATTATAAGCTATTAAATGTTTAGATAAGCAAAAAGTGATGGTCTACAGCCCCGCAATGCAAAAGATATAGGATGAATCTATAGTCCTGAAGGCTATACATAATGCCAATAGGTGAAAGAGACATAGGAGTAAATTAGATGAGGGACCCCAATAGGGGATATTTAATTTGAAAACTAATATATTAATACTTGTAGCAGAGATTAGGACAGCAACAAACCAGTAATAACAACCACAAATGGAATGACATTGGGAAATATTACATCATTCATTGCATTGAATCGTACTTTTTTAACAAAATAGCTACACCTCGGTCTGTGTACTATTCACCCAATATATATAAAAAAGAAAACAGTACCCATCAATGAACCTATAAAGGCATGTCCAAAAGGACTCCCAATATATTACCTCAGGACTAATTGTGAACCATAGAGACAAAACAAACATTGTGGTTTTAATAAGCACATCAGTTTATTAAATTGATGAATAAAAGTTTAATTTTAATAGTTTAACAGCAGCACAAAATCTTTAGTTAGGGTTTATTTGTCATTGGCAATTTGTTTAAAGGTTCTTAGCTGTGCACTGTTAGCCACTCCATCTCTTACATAAGCTAGGTCCTGGCTAGCACTCATGGTCAGAGTTAGCTTATGCTGCAAGGATGGTGGTAGCTGTAAGTTGTTAATGGAGAAGGTGTTTGTTGGATTTGTCTCTGACTGTTGCTAGGTTTTGAGTGTGTGATAATTACCTTCCTTCTCCTACTTCGGTTGAACCCCATCCTTCATTCCTGGTGCATTCCTCTGTTGTCTGTGTGAGTATATTTGTATGTTTGATATTTTCTGTTACCCCTGTTCATATTACCTTGTTAGTCTGGTTGCTGTACTATCGTACACTGCTACTCCCCTCTTCCATGGGTGGGGAAGGGTAAAGCTTGAGGGCGGATTCAGAAGCTAAGGCAAGGTACGTGGCCCTGGCATCTCCACCATAAGACGTAATCTGGGGAACAGGGCGAGCTATGGTGCCCTTCACATTAGGGACAGAGAAGGAGCCCCTAGTCCTGGTGACACCCAACAACAGAGTCGTGACAATAAGATTTTTGCAATTTTTTTTCCCTTTTGCACTAGCTCGGACACTTTCATTTAGTAGCAATTAAGAAGCCCAAAGATGTGCAACATTCCAAAAGGATTTGAACAGAATAATTACCTATAAAACAACAGTCTTAATGAAATTTCCCAACTGTTCTCACCATTTAAAGAATATATCATTTACATCCAGGGTATTTGAGAAGTTATCGAACTCCCTTATTAGTTAGCCGAATACGGAACATTAAAGAAAACCTGTCAAATCGGATTATGATATTCTCTCACAGATTTACACAGGTTTACACAGTAAAATATCGATATTTGCAGATGATACAAAACTATGTAAAGCAGTTAATACAAGAGAAGATAGTATTCTGCTACAGATGGATCTGGATAGGTTGGAAACTTGGGCTGAAAGGTGGCAGATGAGGTTTAACAATGATAAATGTAAGGTTATACACATGGGAAGAAGGAATCAATATCACCATTACACACTGAACGGGAAACCACTGGGTAAATCTGACAGGGAGAAGGACTTGGGGATCCTAGTTAATGATAAACTTACCTGGAGCAGCCAGTGCCAGGCAGCAGCTGCCAAGGCAAACAGGATCATGGGGTGCATTAAAAGAGGTCTGGATACACATGATGAGAGCATTATACTGCCTCTGTACAAATCCCTAGTTAGACCGCACATGGAGTACTGTGTCCAGTTTTGGATATAATGGAACTAGAGAGAGTACAAAGGAGGGCAACAAAATTAATAAAGGGGATGGGAGAACTACAATACCCAGATAGATTAGCGAAATTAGGATTATTTAGTCTAGAAAAAAGACGAATGAGGGGCGATCTAATAACCATGTATAAGTATATAAGGGGACAATACAAATATCTCGCTGAGGATTTGTTTATACCAAGGAAGGTGACGGGAACAAGGGGGCATTCTTTGCGTCTGGAGGAGAGAAGGTTTTTCCACCAACATAGAAGAGGATTCTTTACTGTTAGGGCAGTGAGAATCTGGAATTGCTTGCCTGAGGAGGTGGTGATGGCGAACTCAGTCGAGGGGTTTAAGGGAGGCCTGGATGTCTTCCTGGAGCAGAACAATATTGTATCATACAATTATTAGGTTCTGTAGAAGGACGTAGATCTGGGGATTTATTATGATGGAATATAGGCTGAACTGGGTGGACAAATGTCTTTTTTCGCCCTTACTAACTATGTTACTATGTTACTATGTTATGTTAGATATTTGATTAATTTGCAGGTAAAAAGTATTAAAAAAGTGTCCCGGCACTGTAGCGAAAGGATGTCACACGGGAGAATGGAAGCTTTATTCCTTAAGTGAGCCACCAGCTTTCAGTCATACAGGCGTGTTAACGCAGCTACAGTCCCTGCTCATAGCATTAATAGCAGCATCTGAAATTTTTATAAAGTTCTATCCATGGCAATTTTTTCCATTTTAAAACACATCAATGTAATTTAAACGAATCTGTCAGTTTTTGCTATGTCATCTATGAACACAATGAGGTAGGGACTAAAACACTTATTTCAGTGATGTGTGACTTACTAGGATGTGTGCAGTAATTTCAATATTATCATTATTTTATCAGCAGGAGATTATCACTGCTGGACTAACTGCCCATATGACTCCTGGTTCAACCATGCCCCCAACAATGATTAGTAACTTACTCTCAATTAGCAATATTTATACAAAGCTGCTAATCATTGGTGTTAGACAGAGTCAGATTTACTAGAGAGAACACTGATTGTATCACAACTGCTGCACACAGCAAAGTAAGTGATAGATATTTAGAATCAATGTTTCTTTTCCTACATCGTGATTCTCTCAAAGAAGTTAGCAGATTTCCTTTAAAGGTTTTTGTCCTATTTTCTAGTACCCTTCTAGTAAACAATGTAGATATTCGCTAAGTATCAGTAGCTATTTTGATGAGCCCTATGAACAAGTAATGTACATTACTATGCATTATTATTATTATTATTATTATTATTATTATGTATTTATGTATTTTATGGCAAAGGATAAAAGACCCTATATGGATCACCGTAAAGAATAAAAGATTCATATATTGAAGGAATCTTAGACAATAACATTTGAAAAGTTCCACTAATGATCCCCTGACAACAATTGTTCCATCTCATGGAGGCTCAGAGTTATGTTGAGAATATTGGCTGTGTGATGAATAGAGAGGTTACAAGATAAAAGTCTTCTGCCTGACATGTCTCATTGTAAACATGTTTTTCTCAGTACAATGACTACAATTTGTTTCTCTTTTAACTTTGTTGTATGACATCAAAGGACATATAATACACTATATAAGAAAACACAACTCAAATTATTGTATTTTTTTCCTACATTTTCTACAACTCAAAAGGTTGCAGTTCAAGTTGCACAAGAAATCTAAGGGAATATATTTTGAAGACTAAACTGAATTGAGTTTTCTTGACATTCATTTATAACAGGTTCAATTTACAATAATACTTTTAGATATTCTGAAAATGTTGAAATACTGTTTTCTGTAAATATTAGTTTATTTTTAACAATTAACAAAATGCAAGGTGAATGAACAGAAGAGAGATGTAAATCAAATTACGATATGCTCTGAACACCCTTCATTTTGCTGTAAAACAGCATTAAAGCAACAATTCTTATAAGTACACTTGCACAAAGATTTTTAGGAACTTGGCAGCGGGGTTTTTCCAAACATTTTGGAGAACTAAACACAAATCTGTTGATATTGTTCAGACTACGGCTCTGGCAAAGTCATATTATCAGGTCTATGACTGTTTGCTCTTTATGCTTTGGATAATTCTTAGTGGCATTGGCTATAGGCATTGGGTCATTGATAGAGAGGAGAGAACTTGTTCAGAAAACATTTGCCAATCTCAAAGTAGGCACGGACATTGCACATTCGGACTCGTGTTTGAATTCCCTAGCATTTTCCTCAAAATGGGCAAAATTTGTCCAAAGTTCGGTAAATGATAGTTTCCACTAATGATTTTGCTAGAACTTTGGCTAGGACAGTGGTGCTGTATGATGAGTGGTGTGAACATGTTTGATGAGGGGAGGAGGAGGAGAGAGGTCAGAGAAGTGGTGGACTGTTATTCTTTTTTTTATAAACTTCATTTCTGGAGATTCTGTCAGCTAATCAGGGTGCAAAAAACACCCACAACATCCAGACACATGGACATCTGGCATTGGCTGCCGACTCACATGTCCATTTCTATTTAAAAGCAGACATGTTGTTTTTGTGCCATTTTGTCAGTGTGAGAGCGCTGAGAGGCTGCTTCTTTTGCTGCTGAAAGTAGTCAAATAGTTAGCTAGGCAGTTTATTGTCAGCTAGTTCAGCTAAATAGGATCCTGTGTCAAACTGACTTTCCAGCATCTAAATTGTTTGTGCTAATAATGTGGTGAAACCAAGACAGTCCACATTTCGGAATCTACATAGTTTGTGCTGATAGTGTGGTGCAACCAGGAGTCCAATATTTGAGAATCTAAATCATTTGTGCTAGAAGTGTGGTACAGTAAGGAGTCCTCATTTTAGAATCTAAATAGTTTGTGCTAACAGTTTGGTGCAGCCAAGATTCCACATTTCAGAATCTAAATAGTTTGTGCTAATAGTTTGGTCCAGCCACCAGGCCACATATCGGAATCTAAATCCTTTCTGCTAATAGTGTGATCCAGCTAGGAGTCCACATTTCAGAACCTAAGTCCTTTCTGCTAATTGTGTAATCCAGACACCGGGCAACATTTCTGAATATAAATCCTTTCTGCTAATAGCGTGGTCTAGACATGAGGCAACATTTCAGAATCTAAATCTTTCCTGCTCATAGTGTGATCCAGTTTGGTATATGTGGTTTCTAGTCCTTTATTTTAATTATTGCTATTAAAGAATACTTTTTAGGTATTTTTTGTAACTCATTGGTTTTCTCTGCTCATAGTGTGATCCAGCTAGGAGTCCACATCCATCGACTTGGATGTTTAGATGACATGTGCCTGATCTAGCTGGTGATGGATAGGCTCTTAGTGGTCAGGTCCCTGCTAATCTTGGCATGGCACAGATTGCAAATTACTATTTTTTTGTCTCAGAACTCTGTGACGGAGAAAGTCATGAGTGTAGGTGCTTGTGGAACAGTCACCCACCTTCTCCCTCTGTTCATCCCACTGTCTCTTCCTGCCTGTTTCTGTGCTGCCAATCCCTCCTGACCTCGCTCATTACGTCAGCTTCCCAGGTTGGGTCATTAAGTTGGCCTTCCACCACCTCATCTTCCACCACCATATTCTGGCTCTACTGACTTGTGACTTAGAAAAAAACCTTATTATCAGCAACTATGTCTCGTCATCTTTCTTCTTCTTAAGACTAAATTTGCCATTCCCTATCATCATCTATTTGTGGCCGTTGCTGCTCTAAGCTTTGTGCATTACTAAAACAGCATGTCCTCCTGTCCCGCTTGGAACATGCAGGGTGAGAGACCACAATCAAGAAATTATGTTGTAAATAGCTCCTCTGACTATCCTAGAGTGGGATCAGTAGTCCCTGGGACTCAACATGGTAGAGGCAAAGAGGATCAGGGTGATGACTAAGTGATCCAAACTGTTGGCTTATGAGACTGGACTGTGTGGAAGACTGGGTAGTACTGCCAAACATGCTGGAAGCATTATCTGCTATCCAACCGACCATCTTCATCGCATTGCTTTGGATTCAGAAGTGGTCTACAGTGCCTCCCTGCAAGGTGATACACAAACCTATGTGTCGTGGATGGGTGTGTTTTTTGGGATCCAGCAATGCATGGATATGGTATGGGTATATTGTTGGTTTGTTATTTTTTTTATTTTTTACAGGAGATTGATATCTTTGCTTGGTATGGCAGTAATAGTAAAATGGTCAAACAGTGTTTAGTGTTTTATTTCATTAAAATACTTTATTCTGCATGTGTGTGTTTATTTAACCCTTTACAAACTATATGATTAATAATGGATAGGTGTCTTATTGACACCTCTCTATTACTAAGCCAGCTTAATGTCACCTTACAATACAAAGGTGACATTAACCCCTTATTACCCCATATGCCACCACTACAGGGCAGTGGGAAGAGGGAGGTTAAGTGCCGAAATTTGTGCATTTTACAGATTTGCCTTTTCTGGGGTGGCTGGGTGCAGATATTTTTAGCCAGGGGGGCCAATAACTATGGCTACTGTATGTAAACCATGTCTCCTATTCTGTCGGCTTCTGCAATGATTTTGCAGAAGCCGACAAATGAATTATCGGTTATTCTGCTATCTGTCTATGAAATATAAAGATATATAAATATATATGTGTGTCGCTGACATATGTATATATATATATATATATATATATATATACCAACCGAAATTCCGAAAACATATCAACAAAATCTGGGAAGGAGTACTAGTATATGTGGTAATAACCCAGATAATAAATATAATAGCTCCAAACAATGAATACAAGAAAAGGAGGAGAACCAGGAGCATATAATGACGGTATAAATAAGACGATCTTTATTAGTACAAAAAAGTTAAAACTATGGACATCAGTAATAGTCACAATGTATACCACAATTAAGCACCGAAAGGGGGGGAAAAACCAATAAACACCTCACATCTCACCACCTTGACATAATATAGAAGATGGTCATAGTGTGGCTGTAAGCGGTAAGCAACATATGGTGAGGAAAAAGTACAAGGGGGAGGGGGGTCACAACCGTGACAGGGCCTAGTGGAAAATAAAGGGCAAGTGCACACTGACAGCTAGGGTGACCCCTGTAACAGCGGCGGCATCCAACCCCAATAGGACAATGCCGTACACAGGACCTAGGCAATAATAAGAGACAAGTGCACACTGGCAACCAGGATATCCCCTGTGACAACGGTGAAGCTTAAACTATATGTAACATACCATGTGGTAAGAAGTAATGGCATGAAGTGAAAGCGTCACAGCTATAACAGTACCTAGCACAAGGAGTATAGCCAGTGCGCCCTAATGGCTAGGGTAACCCCTGCAATAGTGGAAACACCTAGGTTGTATGCTTACCTATACAGATGAGGGAGAGAGGTGAGGAGGTCCCGCCGGTGAGAATGCCCCGACGTGCGTTTTGCAGCGTTAGAACGCCGCTTCCTCAAGGGGATATCAAACATAAAAAATATAAATGAGGTATCGCTGTAATCGTACTGACCCAAAGAATAAAATTGCTTTATCAATTTTACCAAACATGGAATGGTATAAATGTCCCCTCAAACAAATTCATGAATAGCTGGTTTTTGGTCATTCTGCCACACAAAAATCAGAATAAAAAGCGATCAAAAAATGTCACGGGCCCGAAAATGGTACCAATAAAAACGTCAACTCGTCTCGCAAAAAAAAGACCTCACATGACTCTGTGGACCAAAATATGGAAAAATTATAGCTCTCAAAATGTGGAGACGCAAAAACTATTTTTTGCAATAAAAGGCTAAAAAACCCGCTATAACACTAAATCAAACCCCCCTTCATCACCCCCTTAGTTAGGGAAAAATAATAAAAAAATTTATTTATTTCCATATTCCCATTAGGGTTAGGGTTAAGGTTGGGACTAAAATTAGGGTTCGGGCTACACTCTGGGTTAGGGCTAAAGCTAGGGTTAGTGTTGGGGCTAAAGTTAGGGTTGGCTCCAACGTTAGGGTTGGGGCTAAATTTAAGGTTGGGCTACAGTTAGGGTTAGGGTTGGGGCTAAAGTTAGGGTAAAGGGTTGGGGCTAAAGTTAGGGTTGGGGCTAAAGTTAGGGTTAGGGCTACAGTTAGGGTCGGGGCTACAGTTAGGGTTGGGGCTAAAGTTAGGGTTAGGGTTGGGGCTAAAGTTAGGGTTGGGGCTAACATTAGGGTTAGGGTTGGGGCTAACTTTAGGGTTAGGGTTGTGGCTAAAGTTAGGGTTTGGATTACATTTACAGTTGGGATTAAGGTTGGGATTAGGGTTAGGGGTGTGGTTAGGGTTATGGTTGTGATTAGGGTAAGGGATGTGTTGGAGTTAAGGGTGTGGTTAGGGTTGGGATTAGGGTTAGGGGTGTGTTGGGTATAGGAGTGTGGTTGGGATTAGGGTTAGTGGCATGTTCAGGTTAGGGGTGTGGTTAAGATTATGGTTAGGGTTGGGATTAGGGTTAGGGTTTCAGTTAGAATTGGGGGGTTTCCACTGTTTAGGCACATCAGGGGCTCTCCAAACGCGGCATGGCGTTCGATCTCAATTCCAGCCAATTCTGTGTTGAAAAAGTAAAACAGTGCTCCTTCCCTTCTGAGCTCTCCCGTGTGCCCAAACAGGGGTTTACCCCAACACATGGGGTATCAGCGTACTCAAAACAAATTGGACAACAACTTTTGGTGTCCAATATCTCCTGTTACCCTTGAGAAAATATAAAACCGGGGGCTAAAAATAATTTTTGTGGAAAAAAAATGATTTTTTATTATCACGGCTCTGGGTTATTAACTGTAGTGAAACACTTGAGGGTTCAAAGTTCTCACAAAACATCTAGATATGTTCATTGGGGGGTCTAGTTTACAATATCGGGTCATTTGTGGGGGGTTTCTACTGTTTAGGTACATCAGGGGCTCTGCAAATGCAGTGTGACGCCTGCAGATCATTCCATCTAAGTCTGCAATCCAAACGGCGCTCCTTTCCTTCTGAGCTCTGCCATGCACCCAAACAGTGGTTTACCCCCACATATGGGGTATCAGCTTACTTAGGACAAATTAAACAACAACATTTGCGGTCCAATTTCTTCGGTTACCCTTGGGAAAATAAAAAATTAGGGGTGAAATACAATTTTTGTGAAAAAATATGATTTTTTATTTTCACGGCTCTGCGTTATAAACTGTAGTGAAACACTTGGAGGTTCAAAATTCTCAAAGCACATCTAGATAAGTTCATTAGGGGGTATTCTTTCTAAAATGGTGTCACTTGTGGAGGGTTTCAATGTTTAGGCTCATCAGGTGCTCTCCAAACGCAACATGGCACCCTATCTCAATTCTAGTCAATTTTACATTGAAAAGTCAAACGGCGCTCCTTCCCTTCTGAGACCTGCCATGCACCCAAACAGTGGTTTACCCCCACATATTGGGTATCAGCATACTGAGGACAAACTTCAAAACATTTGTAGTCCAATTTCTTCTGTTACCCTTGGTAAAATGAAACAAACTGGAGCTGAAGTAAACTGTTTGTGAAAAAAGTTAAACGTTCATTTTTTTAAACATTCCAAAAATTCCTGTGAAATATATGAAGGGTTAATAAACTTCTTGAATGTGGTTTTGAGCACCTTGAGGGGTGCAGTTTTTAGAATGTTGTCATACTTGGGTATTTTCTATCACATATACCCCTCAAAGTGACTTCAAATGTGATGTGGTCCCTAAAAAAATGGTGTTGTAAAAATGAGAAATTGCTGGTCAACTTTTAACCCTTATAACTCCCTAACAAAAAAAATTGTGGTTCCAAAATTGTGCTGATGTAAAGTAGACATGTGGGAAATATTTCTTGTTAAGTATTTTGTGTGACATATCTCTGTGATTTAAGGGCATAAAAATTCAAAGTTGGAAAATTGCGAAATTTTCTAAATTTTCGCCAAATTTCTGTTATTTTCAGAAATAAATGCAGGTAATATCAAATAAATTTTACCACTATCATGAAGTACAATATGTCATTTGAAAACAGTGTCAGAATCATCTGGATCCGTTGAAGCGTTCCAGAATTATAACCTCATAAAGGGACAGTGGTGCGGTCAGAATTGTAAAAATTGGCACAGTCATTAACGTGCAAACCACCCTTGGGAATTAAGGGGTTAACATTGGTCCGAATTCAATCCGATTTTTTTATCGGATTGAATTAGTCCGATTTCATCGCAAGTGGCCATGAGCCCAAAATGACAAAATCCTTTTCAAGTTTTTTTTATTTAACCCCTTAGTGACAGCCAATTTGGTACTTACAGTTGTGGCCATAAGTATTGATACCCCTGCAATTCTGTCAGATAATACTCATTTTCTTCCTGAAAATGATTGCAATCACAAATTCTTTGGTATTATTATCTTCATTTAATTTGTCTTAAATGAAAAAACGCAAAAGAGAATAAAGCAAAAAGCAAAACATTGATCATTTCACACAAAACTCCAAAAATGGGCCAGACAAAAGTATTGGCACCCTCAGCCTTATACTTGGTTGCACAACCTTTAGCCAAAATAACTGCAACCAACCACTTCCGGTAACCATCAATGAGTTTCTTACAATGCTCTGCTGGAATATTAGACCATTCTTCTTTGGCAAACTGCTCCAGGTCCCTGATATTTGAAGGATGCCTTCTCCAAACTGTCATTTTTAGATCTCTCCACAGATGTTCTATGGGATTCAGGTCTGGACTCATTGCTGGCCACCTTGGAAGTCTCCAGTGTTTTCTCTCAAACCATTTTCTAGTGCTTTTTGAAGTGTGTTTTGGGTCATTTTTCCTGCTGGAAGACCCATGACCTCTAAGGGAGACAAAGCTTTCTCACACTGCAAAATTTGTTGGTAGTCTTCAGACTTCATAATGCCATGCACACGGTCAAGCAGTCCAGTGCCAGAGGCAGCAAAGCAATGTCAAAACATCAGGCAACCTCCGCCATGTTTGACTGTAGGGACCGTGTTCTTTTCTTTGAATGCCTATTTTTTTCTCCTATAAACTTTATGTTGATGCCTTTACCCAAAAAGCTCTACTTTTGTCTCATCTGACCAGAGAACATTCTTCCAAAACGTTTTAGGCTTTTTCAGGTAAGTTTTGGCAAACTCCAGCTTGGCTTTTTTATGTCTCCGGGTAAGAAGTGGGGTCTTCCTGCGTCTCCTACCATACAGTCCCTTTTCATTCAGATGCCGACGGATAGTACGGGTTGACACTGTTATACTCTCGGACTGCAGGGGAGCTTGAACTTGTTTGGATGTTAGTCGAGGTTTTTTATCCAACATCCGCACAATCTTGCGTTGAAATCTCTTGTCAATTTTTGTTTTCCGTCCACATATAGGGAGGTTAGCCACAGTGCCATGGGCTTTAAACTTCTTGATGACACTGCGCACGGTAGACACAGGAACATTCAGGTCTTTGGAGATGGACTTGTAGCCTTGTGATTGCTCATGCTTCCTCACAATTTGGTTTCTCAAGTCCTCAGACAGTTCTTTGGTCTTCTTTCTTTTCTCCATGCTCAATGTGGTGCACACAAGGACACAGGACAGAGGTTGAGTCAACTTTAATCCATGTCAACTGGCTGCAAGTGTGATTTAGTTATTGCCAACACCTGTTAGGTGCCACAGGTAAGTTACAGGTGCTGTTAATTACACAAATTAGAGAAGCATCATATGATTTTTCGAACATTGACAACACTTTTGTACACCCTTTTTTATGTTTGGTGTGGAATTATATCCAATTTGGCTTTAGGACAATTCTTTTTGTGTTTTTTACATTTAAGACAAATTAAATGAAGATAATAATAACAAAGAATTTGTGTTTGCAATCATTTTCAGGAAGAAACTGAGTATTATCTGACAGAATTGCCAATTTTTACAATTCTGACCACTGTCACTTTATGAGGTTATAACTCTGGAACGCTTTAACTGATCCTGCTGATTCTGAGAATGTTTTTTCGTGACATATTGTTCTTCATGTTAGTGGTAACATTGTTTCAATGTTACTTGCGATTATTTATGAAAAAATTGGAAATAAAGTGAACATTTTTAAAATTTTGCAATTTTCAAACTTTGAATTTTTATGCCCTTAAATCAGAGAGATATGTCACAAAAAATAGTTAATAAATAAAATTCCCCACATGTCTACTTTACATCAGCACAATTTTGGAAACCAGTTTTTTTTTTGTTAGGAAGTTATAAGGGTTAAAATTTGACCAGCGATTTCTCATAGTTACAACAAAATTTGCAAAACCATTTTTTTAGCGACCATCTCACATTTAAAGTCACTTTGAGGGGTGTACATAACAGAAAATACCCAAACTTGACAGCATTCTAAATACTCAAGGTGCTCAAAACCACATTCAAGAAGTTAATTAACCCTTTATGTGCTTCACAGAAGCTGAAAAAAAGTGGAAGAAAAAATGAACATTTAACTTTTTTTTGCAAACATTTTTTTTGCAAACATTTTTCTCCAGAACCAATTTTTTTTATTTTCACCAGTGTAAAAAGAGAAAATGAACGACAAAATGTGTTGTGCAATTTCTCCTGAATATGCCGATTCCCCATATGTGGGAGTAAATCACTTTTTGGGTGCATGGCAGGGCTCAGAAGCGAAGGAGCACCGTTTGACTTTTTCAATGCAGAACTGGCTGGAATTGAGATTGGACGCCATGTTGCATTTGGAGAGCCCCTGATGTGCCTAAGCAGTGGAAACCCCCCACAAGTGACATCATTTCGGAAACTAGACCCCTTAATGAACTTATCTACATGTGTGGTGAGCACTTTGAACCCCCAAGTGCTTCACAGAAGTTTATAACGTAGAACTGTGAAAATAATAAAATTGTATTTGTTTCACAAATATGATTTTTTCGACCACAAATTCTTATTTTCACAAGTGTAACAGGAAAAAATAGACAACAAAAGTACGTCTATACCCCATATATGGGGGTAAACCACTGTCTGGGTGCACGGTAGAGCTTGGAAGAGGAGTTACATTTGACTTTTTCAATGCAGAATTGGCTGGGATAGAGATTGGACGCCATGTCGCATTTGGAGAGCCCCTGATGTGCCTAAACAGTAGAAACCCCCAAAAGTGACACCATTTTGGAAACTAGATGCTTTATGGAACTTGTATAGATGTGTGGTGAGCACTTTAAACCCCCAAAAGCGTCACAGAAGTTTATAACCTAGAGCTGTGAAAATAAAAAAATCACATTTTTTCTATAAAAATGATTTTTTCACCCCCAAATTTTTTTTACACAAGGGTAACAGGAGATATTAGACCACAAAAGTTGTTGTGCAATTTCTCCTGAGTATGCCAATACCCCATATGTGGGGGTAAATCACAGTTTGGGCGCACGGCAGAGCTTAGAAGAGAAGGAGTTCCGTTTGACTTTTTCAATGCAGAATTGGCTGGAATTGAGATCGGACGCCATGTCGCGTTTGGAGAGCACCTGATGTGCCTAAACAGTGGAACCCCCCACAAGTAACCCCATTTTGTAGACTAGACCCATTAATGAACTTATCTAGATGTGTGGTGAGTAGTGTTGAGCATTCCGATACCGCAAGTATCGGGTATCGGCCGATACTTGCGGTATCGGAATTCCGATACCGAGTTCCGATACTTTTGTGGTATCGGGAATCGGTATCGGATCCATAGTGATGTGTTAAATAAAGAATTAAAATAAAAAATATTAATATATTCACCTCTCCGGCGGCCCCTGGACATCACCGCTGGTAACCGGCAGGCTTCTTTGTTTAAAATGAGCGCGTTTAGGACCTGAGAATGACGTCGCGGCTTCTGATTGGTCGCGTGCCGCTCATGTGACCGCCACGCGACCAATCACAAGCCGCGACGTCATTCTCAGGCACTAAACTCCTCAATCTAGGAATTTAGGACCTGCGAATGACGTCGGGGCTTCTGATTGGTCGCATGGAGGTCACATGAGCGGCACGCGACCAATCAGAAGCCGCAACGTCATTCTCAGATCATAAACGCGCTCATTTTAAACAAAGAAGCCTGCCGGTTACCCGCGGTGATGTCCAGGGGCCGCCGGAGTCGTGAATATATCAATATTTTTTATTTTAATTCTTTATTTTACACATTAATATGGATCCCAGGGCCTGAAGGAGAGTTTCCTCTCCTTCAGACCCTGGGAACCATCAGGATACCTTCCGATACTTGGTGTCCCATTGACTTGTATTGGTATCAGATATCGGTATCGGCGATATCCCATACTTTTTGGGTATCGGCCGATACTATCCGAGTATCGGACGGTATCGCTCAACACTAGTGGTGAGAACTTTGAACCCCCAAGTGCTTCACAGAAATTTATAACGTAGAACAGTGAAACTAAAAAATCCTTTTTTTGTCCACAAAAATGATACTTTTAGCCCACAATTTTTTATTTTCTCAAGGGTAACAGGAGAAATTGGACCCCAAAATTTGTTGTCCAGTTTGTCCTAAGTATGCTTATACCCGATTTGTGGGGGGACCTCTGTTTGGGCACACATCCGGGTTCGTAAGGGAAGTAGTGACGTTTTAAAATGAAGACTTTGATAGAAATGGTCTGCTGGCGTCATGCTGCTTTTGCAGAGCTCCTGATGTACTTAAACAGTAGAAAACCCCCACAAGAGACCCCATTTTGGAAAATCGACTCCCAAAGAGCTTATCTAGATGTGTTGTGAGCACTATGAACCCCCAACTGCTTCACAGAAGTTTATAATGTAGAGTCATGAAGATAAAAAATCATTTTTTTTCCACAAAAAAATTATCTTTTCACCCCCAAATTTTTACTTTCACAAGAGTAGCAGGAGAAATTGGACCCCAAAATGTATTGTGCAATTTATCTTGAGTAAGTTGATACCCCATATGTGGGGGGCACTGTTTGGGCGCATGGCAAAGCTCGGAAGGGAGGGAGCGCCGTTTTGGAATGTAGACTTTGATAGAATGTTCTGTGGGCATTATGTTGCGTTTGCAGATTACCTGATGTACCTAAACAGTAGAAACCCCCACAAGTGACCCCATTTTGGAAACTAGACCCCCTAAGGAACTTATCTAGATGTGTGGTGAGCACTTTGAACCCCAAAGTGCTTCACAGAAGTTTATAATGCGTGAGTCGTGAAAATAAAAAATATTTTTTTCAACAAAAATGATTTTTTTAGCTTCTAATTTATGCTGATTCCCCATATGTGGGGGCAAACCACTGTTTGGGCACACAGCAGAGCTCAGAAGGGAGGGAGAACCATTTGACTTCTTGAGCGCAAAATTGGCTGTCGCATTTGGAGACCCCCTGATGTACCTAAACAGTGGAAACCACCAATTCTAACTCCAACTCTAACCCCAACACACCCCTAACCCTATTCCCAACCCAATACATAGTCCTAATCACAACCCTAACCATAACCCTAATCACAACCCTAACCCCAAAACACCCCTAACCCTGATCCCAACCCTAACCATAACCCTAATCAAAACCTTAAACCCAACACACACCTAATCCTAATCTCAACCCTAACCTCAAATCTAACCCTAATCCCAACCCTAATCCCAATTCACCACTAACCCTAATCCCTAACCTTAACCCTAATCCCAAACCTAACTCTAATCCCAAACCTAACCCTAAGGCCAACCCTAACCCTAATCCAAACCCTAATCCCAACCCTAACCCTAATTTCAACTCTAAACCTAACTTTAGCCCCAACCTTAGCCATAACTTTAGCCACAACCCTAACCCTAACTTTAGCCCCAACCCTAACTATAACCCTAACTTTATCCCCTACACTAACCCTAGCCCCAATCCTAACCATCACCCTAACCCTAACTTTAGCCCAACTCAGTTTAGCCCATCTATAACCCTAATTAGAAAATGGAAATGCATACTTTTTTATTTTATTATTTTTTCCTAACTAAGGGGGTGATAAAGGGGGGAGTTATTTACCATGCTATTTATTTTGATCACTGTGATAGCATCTATCACAGTGACCAAAATGAAACAATAGGAAGAATCTTCCTCTGCCGGCCGGCAGATCACGGCCATTTTCTTACCGGAAGAAGAAGCCAGCGGCCTGGAGGGGACACAAGAGGTCCCAAGGACACCGGTAAGTATGACAGGGTCCCCGACCCCCCTATTTCTCTGTCCTCTGATGTTCGATCACATCAGAAGACAGAGAATGTCAGACACCGCATTTTTTTCCAGTCGCCGGTAAGCGGTTAATTAGCGGATATCGTAAAACAGGGGTCTTTAAAAACTGACCCCAAGTATGTTCTTTCGGGTTCAGCTACCCCCGGCAGCCGAGACTCCAAAGATCTGCAGGGTTCGGGCCGGCGGGCCCACTGTGCACGCGCCCGCCATTTTTTTCCCGGAAGAAGATGGTGGCGTCCATGGGGAACCACGAGGAGCACCAAGGAACATGGGTAAGTATCGGGGGGTGATCGGGGACCCCATTTCTCTGTCCTCTGATGTGCGATCACATAAGAGGAAAGAGAAATTAAATGGCATATTGCTTTTTTTTACATTGGTAAACGGCTAATTACTGGAAATTGCAACCCAGGGGTACATAAAAACTGACCCGAATCATGTCCTCTGGGGTCTTGGCTACCTCCAGCAACTGAGACCCCAGAGAAAATCTGACTCTGGGGGCGCTATACACTTTTTCGACAGCGGGTTTAAGTACCCTTAACTACCACCATTAAAAGATGTATCGGCGGTCACTGAGGGGTTAAGATGCGCAAGTTGAATCTCAAAATGTTTCAATTTGTGAGAAACTGTGAATTTATGGAAATTTGACTGAAGCCTGTCCCTCCACAGATAGATCTGCTCATCTCTACCTTTAAACACTGAACTTTTTAAAATAGCACAATGTTATCATCATCAGTAAGCTAAAGTACTGAACTTTCCATTTGTGACTAACAGAAGCTGGAGCTATGTTTAAGTTTTGGTAGTAAGGAAAGGACAAAATGACTTTATGGAACAATTCATTGCCCTCATATATAATTAACATATTTTAAGGTAACCAATAAATTCCAAAAAACTATATATTCAATGCACACCACATGGAGAACTAAGAATTCACAGGTATGATGAATTTCAATCCCAAAGAAGCTATAAATAGCAAAGCTATATCAAATGGTGCCTCTGAGATATAGTGACCTGCTTTGCAATGTCACAAAGACTGCTGACTCAGATGTAACAAATCCCATCTTCAACCTAAAAAAAATTGTGTGTAGACTTAAAAGCATGGTTCTATAAAGTAACTGAGAATGAACTATGTCTCCACAGAAGTAAAGCGATGAAAAATGTGCAAGATCCATTGAATAGTAGCGGAAAATTATCATAAAATATATGTCTTATTTGAAACCCAAACTTTACAATTCAAACTGTGTAAAAAGTGAAGTATACTGCCTTGTAAGTAAATAAAATCTAATTTGTGGCTTCCCTGATGTCCATTAAATAGAGTAATTGATATTACCACAGGGAATATATCAGCAGAAGACTGAGCTTCCTATTATTACTACAATCAATTGCTTGTAATTGTAATGAATATAACAATATATGTTTTCTATACCCTGATTCTATCAGTTCCAAGACTTGCCAGGAGCAGAACAATTTTTGCTAACTTACCATCTGTTATACCAAGGCTATTTCTAAGTTTACTTCAGTCACAGTTAATAGTGTGTTAATAAATACAAATTCAATATCTTTCCACATTTAGAACTTTAAGGTACCTTCACACTAAACGATATCGCTAGCGATCCGTGACGTTGCAGCGTCCTGGCTAGCGATATCGTTCAGTTTGACACGCAGCAGCGATCAGAATCCTGCTGGGATGTCGTTGGTCGGGGCTAGAAGGCCAGAACTTTATTTGGTCGCTGGCTCTCCCGCTGACATCGCTGAATCAGCGTGTGTGACGCCTATTCAGCGATGTCTTCGTTGGTAACCAGGGTAAACATCGGGTTACTAAGCGCAGGGCCGCGCTTAGTAACCCGATGTTTACCCTGGTTACCATCCTAAAAGTAAAAAAAACAAACGCTTCATACTTACCTTCCGCTGTCTGTCCCCGGCGCTGTGCTTTCTTGCACTCACTGTGAGCACAGCGGCCGGAAAGCAGAGCGGTGACGTCACGGCCCTGCGCTTAGTAACCCGATGTTTACCCTGGTTACCGACATCGTTGGTCACTGGAGAGCGGTCTGTGTGACAGCTCTCCAGCGACCAAACAGCGACGCTGCAGCGATCCGGATCGTTGTCTGGATCGATGCAGCGTCGTTTAGTGTGAAGGTACCTTTAGTCTTATCTTTTTCGTGCCTTCCCAAACCTAAATAGATAATTTAAGACCAGTTTCACGCAGCATTTTACCATACGTTTAATGGCTCCTTCAAGGTTTATGACTGAAGCCACTGTCTTGGTGCCAAGATCCAATAGACATACAGTACTGTATATGGTGTTGGACGTCAGGCTTAATGGAGCCACTGAATGTGTGCTAAAAGGCTAAAAGTGAACATACAGTAGCTTAGCAAATAAATGTACAGTAATTTTTACTTCATTAATGTTTAACAATTGTAATTCCCGCAGCGGATTTGGTAAATCTGCAGGGCAAACCCGCTGCGGTTATCCCTGCAGATTTATCGTGGTTTGTCCTGCGGGTTCCGCTGCGGGTTCCGCTGCGGGATTTTACCCCTACTATTGATGCTGCATATGCAGCAATATACAGCATCAATAGTAGTGTTAAAAATAATAAAATCATGGTATACTCACCCTCTGACGTCCCGATCTCCTCGGCGCTGCAGGCGGCGGTCCGGTTCCAAAGATGCTGTGCGACCAGGACCTTCGGTGACGTCACAGTCATGTGACCATGACGTCACCGAAGGTCCTGGTCGCATAGCAAACCTGAGACCGGACAGCCGCGTGCAGTGCTGAGACTTCAGAGGTGAGTATATCATGATTTTTTATTTTAATTCTTTTTTTTTAATACAAATATGGTTCCCGGGGCCTGGAGGAGAGTCTCCTCTCCTCCACCCCGGGTATAACCCGCACATTATCCGCATTACTTCCCGCATGGTGGGCACAGCCCCATGCGGGAAGTAAGCGGATCAATGCATTTCTATGGGTGCAGAATCGCTGCGATTCTGCACAAAGAAGTGACATGGTCCTTCTTTTTTTCCCGCAGCAATTCAGCGCGGTTTTTTTCGGGTTTTTCCGCATCATGTGCACTGCGGTTTCTGTTTTCCATAGGGTAACATTGTACTGTACCCTGCATGGAAAACAGCTGCGGACCCGCAGCGGCAAAATCGCCGCGGTTCCGCAGTAAAAACCGCATAGTGTGAACATGGCCTAAATGTAACTCCAGTCAGGAAGTAATGGCGATTAATGAGAATAAAATAAGAGCAAAACTGGCCACTTTTGACATGGACAAAGCCTCTCTTTAACCTCCTTAGAACCGAGCAATTTTGTTTATTTTTGTGGTTTCATTTTTCCCTCCCTGCCTTCCAAGAGCTTTGACTTTTTTATTTTTCTACTGAAAATGCTATGTGAGGGCTTGTTTTTCGAGGGACTAGTTGTACCTTTAAACGACACCATCTATTTTATCATATGATTAACTGGAAAATGGGAAAAAATTCCAAGTGAAGTGAAAAAAATCAATTCCATATTTGTATTTTAGGGGATGTTTTGCTCACTATCTATTCTGAAGTAAAAAATTATCTGGAAATATGATTGTACAATTATACAAAACTTGCATTTTTTTGGTTTTCATTTAAGTTGCGAAAAAACATTTTTATTTTTTGGTTGATAGAGCTGTGTGATAGCTCATTTTTTGTGCTGTAACGTGATGTTTTTATTAATACTTTTTTGGGTATACACAATTTTTTAATATCATAATAATGCAATTTTTGTAGACTTGCAGCAGCCAAAAACCCACAATTCTGGTGTTTTTTTTTTTTCACTTTACATATTTTACAGATTGGGTTAATTCATTTTACGTTTTGCAGATCAGATTTTTCTGAACACGTTGATACCAAAAAAATGTTAGGTATTTTTTTTTAAATCGAATGGCATCATTGGCATTTGCCAGTGAGTGTGCTCTTGAAATGTATGAAGGAGATGTCGTCGCTGGACCATGGCCAGGTAAGAGCAAAGTGTTTTTTTTTAATTGAAAGCTGCAAGCTGCAATATGTTTAAACTTCAGGATGGAGACATGTGGACCATGTGGGCATTATGGAGACAGATGAGGCAGGATGAAGACAGATGGGGCAGGAACATGAGGCCGGAAGGAGACAGATGGGCAGGATGGAGACAGATGGGCAGGATGAAGACAGATGGGGCAGGAACATGGGGCAGGATGGAGACAGATGGGGCAAGATCATGGCGGAGGATGGAATAAGATGGGGCAGAATCATGGGGCATTATGGAGATAGATGAGGCAGGATGGACACAGATAAGGCAGGAACATGGGGCAGGAAGGACACAGATGGGGCAGAATGGAGACAGATGAGGCTGAACATGGAGCAGGAAGGAGACAGATGGGGAAGAAGGAGACAGATGGGGAAGTAGCACATAGGGCAGTATGGAAATAGTTTGGGCAGGAAGGAGATAGATGGGGCAGGAACATGGGGCAGGATGGAGACAGATGGGGCAGGATGGAGACAAATGAGGCAGGATGGAGACAGATGGGGCAGTATGGATATGATGGAGAAACATGGGGAGAATCATGGAACACATGAAGCAGAATCATGGAATAGAAGGGAAGGATCATGGGTCACATGGGGCAGAATCATGGGTCTGATGGGTCAAGATCATGAGACAGATGGGGCAGGATCATGGGACAGATGGGGCAGAATGGAGACAGTTGGCGCAGGATGGGGAGATCAAATGGGGCAGGATGGGACATCACATGGTGCAGAATGGATACTCATGAGGGCAGGATAGGATAACATATGGGGCCAGGTTGGGAGAACTTATGTCTGGAGCTAGGAATGAGACATAAGGGGGCCATAATGTGGGGCATTATTACTGTAGGGACTAATTAAGGGATACTATTACTGCAGTGATGGTATTTATTTTTTGAGGATACAGTTTTCAATGGGGGGTCTTGTTACTGTGCAAAGCAACACCATGTCACCTTTTTTCCTCATGCAGTGTAGTGTAGAAGTAGGGAAAATATTAAGTAATGAGCTCTGCAAGCGATGCACTAGATAACTATGTTATTTCCTGCAGAGACCAGTCCTGGCTGGAAGAAGTGATTGTGGTCTGTGGTGGATGAAGATGAAAAGCAAAGATGAAGTACTTCACCTAGAGATGTCACTGGTGAGTCAGTGTAATACATGTACACACTCACTATACACTATATACTGTGTACAGAGCTCATCTATATAATCTCCCCGGTTATCACTGTATTACCTGTACACTGACACTGTGTACAGAGGTCCTGTGCATAATGTCACTGATGATCACTCTATTACCTGTACACTGACACTATGTACAGAGTTTCTGTGATAATGTCCATTGTGATCACTGTATTACCTGTACACTGACAATATATACAGAGCTCCTGCGTATAATATCACAGGTATTGCTGAGCGACTTTTACTTTTTTAGGATCGAGTCGGGTTTCGCGAAACCCGACTTTGTCAAAAGTCGGGTCGGGTGAGATCGGCCGATTATTTCGAAAAGTCGGGGGCCGACCGAAACACGAAACCCAATGCAAGCCAATGGGGAATCAAAGTCGGCAGTGAGTGGAGGACAGGAAAATACCTACAGAGCCCATTTTAATGCCAAAAACATAAATTCTTATTTCTTAAGCTTGTCAATCTTAATTTACTTTATAATAATAGTTGAGCATTGACAACAGGGGGTCATTTGGTTAAAGTTGTAGGGGGGTAGGGCTGGCTCAAGATTTTCGTGGGCCCAGGAAACGTGGAATACGTCACGGCGGTGGAGCAGGGAGGGGTAAGTATTTCAACTTTGCAAGTGCTGTGATCCTGAGCAAGCAGGGGGGCCCACTCGTTGGCACTTGGCACTGGCACAGGGCCCCTCATAGTACGGGGGTGTGTTTGACGGCGGGTGGCGCCTCCCTCTGCCAGAGACCCTTTTGCATACTATGAGGGGCCCTGTGCCAGTAACGTCGCCAACGAATATGCCCCCCCACCTAAAGAAGGAACCTGCACTTTCATCTGCACCTTCCTCTTTGTCCTCGTGTAAGGTGGTATAGTATGCGGGAAAGGGAACCTGATTTTCAGCAGGGTCAGATTCTGGCTGTGTAAAGTGCAAGGGGAATGTAGTGGTCTGGGTCAATGTACCAGCAGACTCATCTAGCAGTGGCTGGGCAATGGGCATGATGAGGAGAAAACACAGATATAGGCCCAAAATAAAAAAGTTGGCTAAAAGCAGTTCAAAATTGGTAACAGGACTAAACAGGCGGCATAGCTTTGTTAAGTGGAGGACAAATGTAATGAGTGGTGCAGACACAGTTAGTAGGCCCAAAATACAAAAGTAGGCTAAAAGCAGTTCAAAATTTGGAACAGGACTAAACAGGTGGCATAGCTAGGTACTGGGGTGGGCTCCTCTGCTGAGTAGCAGACAGTGGTAGTAGGCGCAAAGTATTAACTGGTCTAAATGGAGGCCAGGGCCCCTGTATATTTTAACTATTATCTATAATTTCAACAAATTTGTATTGGCAGTGCCATTGAAGGATTTAACAGCACAGACTACACAGTGGTGGAGCAGGGAGAGGTAAGTATTTCCACTGTTCGAGCTGGGGGGAACACTCTCTCGTGGGCGACGGTACTGGCACAGGGCCCCTCATATTATGACGGTGTATCTGACGTTGGTTGTGCACCACCACCGTCAGAGACACTTCATTGTACTATGTGGGACCCTGTGCCAGTGCCGTCGCCCAAGAGTGGGCGCACCCACCTGTCCAGGCAAACGGCACTCGCACGGGTGCTTGCGCCAGGTGGTGACCACGGCCCTGTGGGGGGAGTCAGCCCATTTAGGGAGGTATAAAAATGGCCTACGGTGGAGATTCAGCAGCTGCAAATGGCGGAATTGGAGAAATCAGTAAGAGGAGGCCAAAAGCAAAACATTTTTCAGGCAAGCTACGTGTCAGCAGGAGACGGTGAGGCAAAATAATTTGAAATCCATGATTGGTTCATTTTAATGAAGGTAAGATCATCAATATTCTGGGTAGCCAGACGTGTCCTTTTTTCGGTCATTATTGAACCAGCAGCACTGAAGACTCTTTCTGATAGCACACTAGCAGCAGGGCAAGCAAGCTCCTGTAATGCAACACAATGTAAGTGGCAGAAAGTGGCTGGCTGACATACGACAAACTAACAGGACAGAAGTATATCCGCTTTGTGAAAATTTGAATCTCACTTTTTTGGGGGGAGACTGACCCAAAACTCAGGCCCAGTGTATATAACAACGCAATCTAAGTGGCAGAAAGTGGCTGGAAGATATATGAAAAAATACAAGGACTGTAGTACAATTTCAATCTCCCTACAATGATCTCAGGAAAAGTATGGCAGCAATAAAAAGGACTGCTGCACACAAAAGTGTGGAAAAATAAACAAGATAACTGTGCAGAAAGGAGCAACAGGATTTTTGCTTTTAAAAAAGCAGTTGGTTTGCACAGCGGCGTGCAAACCGCAATGCAGCTATCAGGGAGCCTTATAAGGCAGCCTAATAAGCTACAGAGCTGATGCACAAAAATATAGCTTCCACTGTCCCTGCAAGGAAAAGGTGGTGTTGGACAGTGGAAATCGCTACAGCACAAGCAGTTTCGGGGCTTAATCTTCCCTCCCTAACTATATCCCATCTTCTGATGAAGCTGCGGCAACCTCTCCCTATGCTACGATCGGCAGAAGTAAGATGGTGGTCGGCGTGCACGCTCCTTTATAGCCCCTGTGACGCCGCAGAAAGCAAGCCAATCACTGTCATGCCCTTCTCTAAGATGGTGGAGACCGAGACCTATGTCATCCCGCTGCCCACACTCTGCGTCCTCCTTCATTGGCTGAAAAATGGCGCTGAAAGCGTCATACGAAATGCGACTTTGGCGCGAAGATCGCCAACCTCATGGCTGATCCCACACTAGGATCAGGTCAGGTTTCATGAAACCTGACTTTGCTGAAAGTCGACGATTTTTGAATTTGTCTGATCCGTTTTGCTCAACCCTAATCACCGGTGGTCGCTGCACTATGTGTGCAGTTTCACTATATACAGAGCTCCTGTGTATAATGCCACTAATGATCCCTGTATTAGTTGTACACTTTATACAGAGCTTGTGTGTATAATGTCACCATGATCACTGTATTACTTGTACACTATACACTATATACAGAGCTCACGTGTGTAATGTCACCATTATCAGTATATTAACTGTACACTTTATACAGCACTCGAATGTATAATGTTAATGGTGATCACTGTGTTACCTGTACACTGACACAATTTAATATATGCTATATTCAGAGCACCTGTGTATAATGTCACCGATGATCACTGTATTACCAGTATATGGACACTATATACTAAGTACAGATCTCTTGTGTATAAAGGCACTTATGGTGGTATTAATATTGTGATTTTTTTTAGTATTCGTTAGTATTGTAGTATTCAATCAATATGTGGTGGTAATATGTGATTTGGTCATGGTGTGGTTGTATTTGTTCCTTGTATGTGCTATTATTCGGTCACTGTGGTGGTAATATGTGATCTGGTCATGATGCTGAGGTATTTGTCCCTTTTATATGATATTATTGGTCATTTTAAAAATTGAAAAACAAATAAAAATAAACTTAAATTGTATTGGATGTTTTAACAAATGTTTAATAAGTTACAGTAGAGCACAGGCAAAAGAGTCTACTTTGTCGAGGTGGTGGATTGACTTTTTACCAAAACAAAAGCTGCTGGCTATGTATTTGATCTGGTGATGCAAGTTGTTAATGTGCGATTGGTGAGGATGTGGTGCAGAAGTGGAGTTTTTTCAAGAGAGGGCAATGGAACTGTGGACAGTTCAAGGTATGAAGCCTGGGAGGAGTCTCAAGGGGGGCCCCAAAAATTCTGTCAGTATAGGGCCCAAAAATTCCTAGTGGCATTCCTGATACACTGTAATCAAAGCCTCACAGATATTTTCCCACCTGTGCATCTACATTCTCTATCACATTATGCATTTACCTAATATTTAAAGTGAAAAAGAAATTGACATTGCATTTTCGGTCCACCATATTATTGGTTTCAAATTTTGAGGAGCTGAAGAGACTTCAATTTTACAGAGAATCTGCATGCAGAGACTACCAGCTGGTAGATGGCTTAAGAAAGGCAACTTTCCTCTGATAAGATTCTTATAATAACCTTGTTTTTAATCATTTGTAGACAAATAGTAGATCAAAATCCAGTAGATCTAGGTGAATTGATTTTAATATTATTCTGCATCCACACTGAAGTAGGAAACCTGCCTCATATATTGGCTTCACCATTTTAAGTTAAAAACATCATTATGGGGAACCTGTCACTTTCAGAACTGTTATTTAGCCTGTTACTATGGAGGTATTCTGCCGTTAAATAGTGTTTAAATCCTGTTTACCTTACTTAAAGGGGTTGACCACTACTAGGACAAATCCTTGTTAAACTAAATGTGCGGCTCCGATAAAATAATAAAGCCTATACTCACCTCCTATGCCGGCGTCATTCCCGCGGTGTCGGCACTCACCCTCCCCGGGGCTGTGATGCGGTGTTGTGTCACGTGTGCCAATGTCCAATCAGCGCTGGCAACATTGTCTCTGCTTTCTGACAAACTAAACAAGAAGAGGAATCCAGGGCTGCAGGTGATCCTGGACTTCCTACTCATGTTCAGTTTGTCCGAAGGTGGAGGCAGTGACGACAGCACTGATTGGGCTCTGGGCATCACGTGTCATTCCACAGTATCAAAGCCTCGGGACCGTGAGTGCTGACACTGCTGGAACAGAGCCAGGACAGGAGGTGAGCACAGGCTTTTGTTATTTTATTCGGGCCGAACATTTTTTTTAAGAAAGGATGGTCCTATTAGTGGACAACCACTTTAATGAAGCAGTGACTGCAGAGAGAAAATAAAGTTATATTCTCCCTGCAGCTACTCACTGTCATCCGGGTGGTGCAAGTAATATTACAGTCACCAAACACAAAACACTGCTGAGCAGGCTGTCAGCCAAGGTGCAATGGAGTGATTAGAGCCACAGTCACATTATGTTAAGCAGTGATTGTAATTACAACCCTAATGACTTCAAGTGAGCATTTGGAGTGAGAATATAATTTAATTGAACCACAGTAGCTGCCACACCACTAAATAGGATTTTAACACTATTTAGCTGCAGATTATGCTATATTTGTAAGAAAATATCGTTTCTAGACAATCAAAGAGCAATGCATCAGGTAAAAGCAACATTTCTAATGAAATTATGAAAAGTATACTTGTGAAATAAATGTAATAAAGAACTAATATGCCTACTTTAATGTTCAAGAGAAACCATGTAATCTAAAACCGTGCATGTGGAAATATATAGCAATACCCTTTGTGTTTCTCGTTTACCTTTTCCCTTAGTATATTACTTAGTTCAAACACAAAGAATATCTCCCAGCATTATATTGCACTTTTCATTTCCCCCAGTGTAACATTACCTACATTGTTAAGCATCCTGATGAGTTAAATGCCAATAGACTTCAATCCTCACCTATGATGCTTTATCGACTGGCTCCCTCTGTCTGATTCAGTGCTGTCTGAGAAGGGTTGTGTTTCTGAAAAACTGGATTCCATTACATTCTCTCTTATAGGCTCTGGATTCCGCTCAGATTTTGAATACTGTGAGTGAATCATTAAAATACATAATGAGCTTATTTTAGCAAAGTATAAATATTAATAGTCCTAAAAGTGGAAAAATATTGGACACAAGTATTTGGCAAGATATTAATAAACTTTTTGGTCGCACTTTCCTATTTTACAGAGTACAGTCAGGAAAACTAAAGACGCACAATGACAAACCATTCAACTGCTAACAATAAAACAAAGGGAAGTAAAAGCATGTCACTACATTGAAATATTGTGAAATGTTTTCAGTCTTGAGAACTTACCAATGACACATTAATATGGTAAAGCAATCAACAGTAGTGTTCTCCTTAAGAATGACGTGTAATAAAAGCATATAAAGAACAGCAATCATTTTAGTGTCGAATCCTTACACTTTACAGTTTTAAGTATGTATAGGTCCTGTTACAGTTTCATGGAGGAATTACCAGCACAGGACAAAAATCGTGTAATACTACTCAATGAAATAAAAATGTTATATTGCTCCAAAATAAGCTTTAAAGGGGATACCATAGGTCAAGGTGTGGAAATTATTTATAAAGTAAAGGAAAATGAAAAAATGTGAATAGAAAGATGTGAAAACACATGAAAATAGAGTCATTTATTCAAAAAGGTCTCCTTAATACTTGAGAGACCCAAGCCACTAACTAAAATTATGCTTGGGAGATACTGAGATATTTGTAAAGGCAAACATAGCTGAGCGTATAGAATACAGGGGTATGCAAATCTTAATAGCGCAGAATCAGCATAAAATCTCCCCATCTCTTAACATCATATTACTCTGCTTTTATAAGGTGCTATAGTACATCTAGACATAAGAGCAGAGATGGCCAATTTTGGTGAACATACTTTGTAGATGTAAGTGTCTTTGATCTTAACTATAGGGGGGGTAATTTATATGGATACACCTAAACAAAATGGGAATGGTTGGTGATATCAACTTTCTGTTTGTGGCACATTAGTATATGGGAGGGGAAAAACTTTTCAAGATGGGTGGTGACCGAGGCAGCCATTTTGAAGTCGGCCATTTTGGAACCAACTTTATTTTTTTCAATGGGAAGAGGTTCATGTGACACATCCAACTTATTGAGAATTTCAAGAAAAACAACGGTGTGCTTGGTTTTAACATAATTTAACCTAAAATGCAAAAATACATTATAATTTTTAATCTGTTTGCTATGAAGGTAATTAATCATAAAATAATCTCTCTATAAAGGACGTACTGTACATGTGCTGCCATTTGCTGCCAGTTTTGTCAATAATACCAGATACTTACACTATGTAGCTGAACTCTGCTTTCTCCAAAATTCTTTGCTTTTGATATCAAATTAGATGCATGAAGACTATAGTTTTTCCCACTCTGTGCATCTTTCAACTGCTCCTGAATTATTTTTGTTTGCCTTCTAAATAAAAAAAAAACAGAACAAAAATTAATGTGGGCTTCCATAAACACAATTTATATTTATACAGTTATATAAAATGTGTAAGTGTTAGGACTGGCGGAACGCACCGAGTAAATAATAAGGTGTGTTTGCAGTCCGGGGTCCACCGTGCAGGAGAGAACCCGCTGCTGGCAAATGGTGGCACTATATGGCGGTGGAAACGAACTCTGTTACGTCACAGAGCCGTAGTCCCGCACCAAGAGCGCAAGCAAGAGGTCACAGAACCCAGTTCTAAGACATGGGATCGGGTTCATCTAGACCACTTGCGCTCGACACCACAACTGGAACAAACTAAAGAAGTATGAAGCACAAAAGTGCAAAGAGTGCCACACTGGCGAACGCCACTAACCACCCAGGATTGGGTTGGAAAGCGCTTTATAATGCATGGCGCCTCACTGGCGGTCACAGCAAAGGACGCTGTAGCTTATGCTAGATGCTGATAGCTCAGCCGAGCGCTAGATAGCATACATCCGCCTTTCGCGAACAGTCATACACAAAGGAGGGGATGTTTAAAGAACGACTTGCACTCATCAACACACATACGTTTTCAAATGTACACTAGCGCACGGCCGTGCGGTCATGCAAACCTTTTATAGCTGCAGCATGTACAGGACCTTCCCAGAAGGACCAATGGGAGGGTGCCACAGAAGTTGACCACCTTCAGGAACTTCCTGGAGGACCAATGGGATCTGCTTCAGTATCTGAGCATGTGATCCTCGATCTCCAATGAGAGATCTTGCCCTGGGCATGCTCAGAAGGGGAAAAGCAGGACTTAGTCCCAAAAGCGTCTGCTCAACGCTGCCCAGCACCGACTTTAATGGCAGAAACTGGAAAAGCAGCAGTAACCCTTTGCACAGAGTGAGACTGAGCAAGACACTGGGACCGATGTCTCCGCTGAGCAGACTCCACTGCGGCAGAAGAAGAATGGGAGACAGCAGCGGAGATGGCCTGAGATTCCCCCTGTGCAGAGGCGGGAACTTGACCCCTAACAGTAAGGACATAACTTCATAGTGAATAAAATTGCAATGATAAGCTGCAAAATGGTTCAAGGAACATGACAAAAAGTAAAAGGTTTAACTTGAATTTGGTCTTAAAATGTCACAGATTTGCTCAGGCATCTGTGGCATGTGCTGGAAAACTAACAACTTATAGGAGTCAATAAGTTAGCTCTGTTTAGATCATTGTTTCATTTTACCATACAGACTTAAATAATATGCTTAAAAAGATCTTTTTGCAGTGAAATAGTGAAAAAAATGCAATAATGACATTGTTTTTTGAGCATTATTTATAAAAAATGTCCTGAAAACACGATTCTCATACTTTCCACAATGTCTGCAAATTGAGATTCTGGTTCGGCTTTTATCCTAAGGCTAAGTTCACATTGCGTTATGGTGGTACATTTAACGGACTATGTTACACCATGGCATAATGCGGTGTAACGTAGTCCGTTAACGCCGCCATAGACTGCAATGTTGGACGCATCGCTAGCGTACGCCCACAATGGGCGTGCGCTAGCGATGTGCGGTCATTGAGTGACAGACCCTGAGATGTGGGCTGCAGCGTTTCCGGGTCTGTCACCACTAGCGCAGATAGAGCTAGCAGATGCTCTATCTGCGCTAGCGCGATGTAACGCCGGCACTTGCGCTAGCAGCAGCCCGTTAGCGTATGCGCTGAATGGGCTGCTGCTAACGCAGTGTGAACCTAGCCTAAGTCATGTTACAAAGCTCATTAAAGGGTTGATATTGATTTTTAAGATAGCCACTTCCAATAGGTATCACTAGAGTTAAAATCCTCTTCCTCTCTGAAAAGACAGCATATTTAATTTCCCAGAGAAGCTCTGGCATGCCAGGCTTGACATGTCACTCTCCACAAGGAGAAACATTATCCCTTGGATCCCAGTCAGACACTTCTCACCTAGCAAAACCAGATCTCACGTTTTGCACTAATGAGGGACAGCACCCTGAAACACAGTGTCTGCAAATTGAGATTCTGGTACTTCCAATTGGTGGCACTAGACGTGTAGTCCTCTTCTTCTCTAAAGAGGCACTTTACAGACTTAAAAGTCTCCTCACTTTGGCGTGCCAGGATAAGAGAAACGTTACCTCCTAGATCTAATATCATCATTAATGGAGTTGTGTTGGGGCTTGTTTTTTGCATAATGAGTGTTTTTATTCAGACAATTTTGGTGTAGATATCATGATTTAATTACTTCGTATTGCATTTTTAGCATATTTGTGGTGACCAAAAAATGTAACCATGGTGTTTTGATTTTTTTCTAGTTACTGCATTTATCGAGCAGTTTAATTAATTTTATATCCTGATAGATCAATGGATGGATGTGATACCAAATATGTTTATTTTTTTTTACATTTCTTTACTGTTAATTGGGGGAAAGAGCAGTGATTCAATTTTTATATTTTTATTCAATATGTTTTTAAAAACTTTTGTTATTGATTAAAATTTTTATATTTTTATTGTTTTGCATATTTTTGAAAGCTGTTTTTCCTCTGGTTTACTTTGTTATTCCTCTTAGGGTATTTGAACCTGTGATTATCTGATCACTTGAACAACATATAGCAATACTACAGTATTATGCCATAGTATTGCTGAATATAGTGACATAGAGCCACAGGCTAGACATCACAACACAAGAGGATTCATATGACAGGCATGGGGGCATTCAGTAACTTATCGGCTCTTACTAAGAGGAGCAGTGGGAATGAAAGAAGATCAGAAGCTGGCCACGTATGGCCTGATGACTGGACCTCTTTTAAGACATAAAATGTTTTTTTTTTCCACATTTCTACTATAAAATAATTTTAACCACACTAAAGAAGGGATTATTTAATAGTGATTTTTTTTAAAGTGTATGTCTCTATCTTTATAATAAAAGCATTTCTTTCTGTCAGAATTTAATAGTCAGCTGCCTATTACCTAAATATGATATTCCATGATAGAAAATAGCTTTCTTTCTACAATTTACAATTTAAGTCAAGAAGAGCAAGAAATAACAAGAATCTAATGCTGAGCCTTTAATAAAATGGCACCATATTCTCCATATACTGCACCATTCAAGCTACCCGTAACACGTTGTTAGGACTGGCGGAACAAACCAAATAATATTTAGAGAAGATATGAGGTGCGTTCGCAGTACGGGGTCCACCGTGCAGAAAGGACACCTGCTGCTCGGTAATGGCGGACTAGATGGCGGTATAATGTGAATACACACACGGGTTAGCTTCACCCAGTATGAAGAAAGCGAACCCTGTTGCGTCACAGGGCCACGATACAATCAATCATAAAGAGATCAGGTGCACCACTATAATGTAGTAATATATAATATATTCTAATAAACATTAAAACAGGGTGCTACTAAATGCATGAAATATGCAATATAGGACCAAAGAAAGAGAAAGCCCATGCATAAAAATGTGCACACCTTTTCCAAGAATACTAAAAATATATAAATTTATTTATATGAACACCAAAAAGACTCAAGAATATAAAACCAATTAAAACCACAACAATACACCCATCCCCATATAAAGATGTACAATATAATGCTCTCTAAGTACATGCATGTTAGAGTCGCAATATGCAGGGAAATAATCCAAATTGGGCCACGATACCGCACAGAGAATGCAAGTAAAAAGTCACAGAACTCTGTCCCAGGACACGGGGAAAGAGTTCCTCTAGACCTCTTACGCTCGACACAGCTACTGTGGTGTCAGGTAAAGAACTGAACTAATAATTTACTGCACAAGAGTGCGTACAATGCCCCTCTGGTGGATGCTACTAACCACCCTAACTAGGGCCAGGAAAGCGCACTAAGCGCACGGCGCCGCACTGGGGGTCACTGCTGAGAGACGCTGCATTGTGTGCTGGATGTGCAGAGTAGCACTGTCTGGTGGTAATTAGCTTCCACCATCCGCGAGCAGGCAACAACACTAGGGATGGGAATGATTCCGAGCTTTCATCCATGGACAGGCATACACACACATTAGCAAGTTTACACTAGCGCATGGCTGAGCGGCCATGCGAACCATTTATAGCAGTAGTGCTCCGGGACCTTCCTGATGGTCCAATAGGAGCTGCAACTGGACCTGAGCATGTGACTTCCGAACTCCAATGGGGGGTCGTCCCGTGGGCATGCTCAGAAAGGCCTGCTTGCTGCTGATCAGTGCTGGCAACAAAGGCAGAGCCTGGAAAGGCAGCAGTAACCATTCACACAGCATCAGCTTGAGCCAGATGCTGGGACCGACGTCTCCACTGAGCAGATTCACTACGGCTGGAGGTGAATGGGAGACCACAGCGGACATGGTTTGAGATTCCCCCTGTGCAGTGGCGGGAACTCGACACCTAATGCATGTATTCTTTTCTGCTTTTCCACAACATATTGGATTATTTAGAAATGAGTCAGTTCACCAAACGTAGTGTAAATATTTTAGCCTCTTGAAAAATGTTGAAGATACCTGTCAGATCTTTTCAGCAATCTAACTAAATAGATTTTGATCCAGCCAAAAATACCCACATACTACATGTATGCTATCAACACACAAAAAAACATTTGTCCTACGCATGTTGTAGATTATTTATGTAAAAAGACAGACAAATTGCAAACCCTTAGATTTATTAATATCTATTTCATTTTAATATTCAGCATATATGCAAATTGGATTTCAGATGTCAAGAAGAAATCGGCAAACTGAGATCAAGACCTTAACAAATCGATCCCTCAAGGAAAATAGTTAACAACGCTATTATTAATTTTCATACTTCTCTTGATCAATTAGGAAATAATGGAAATGGTGGAAAGTATAACAGATACTGGAAATGCCTTTTACTTAGCATACTAGAACTAAATTTTGTTTCTCAAGAGAGTCTTGGTTCTAGAAGTCTTAACATCCTATCATTTTACAAAGGCTATTGTGCTTCAGTATTATGTGGGGCTTATTGTACAACTTAAAGTGGTATTGTGCACATCAAATAATTGCTTTGTATTTTAAATTTAATGTGATACACATTTTTAAAACTACTATACCCCTTTAATACAAATGAAGCAGATTCAGTAAAAATTATTTCCTATCCATTTAAAAAAAAATATCTAAAGATGAGGGCTTATGCAGACATCTGTAGATTCTCTCATCTGAGAGAATAGGACCAATTATGCAAATGACACTCTGATCAAACCATGATCAGAGTTTAATCAGAGTGAGAGCATTGTGTGCTCCAATTCTCTCAGATGGGAGAATCCAAACACACTGTGAGGACAAGATGAAGTCTGTGAAAATTAGATGCCATCCAAGTGCAATTCAATGTTTTTGTAACGCCGTTGTCCCTGCATGCTGCCCCTCTCCCCTGGCAGAGATGCCGACTGATTCATCGCAGCGGACCATATCCCGCTCCTCCTCCTTCCTGCTCTGCTGCTGCCTGGGGGCTTAGGGCAATTCTGTGTGACCTCCGTCTTGAAGGGGCAGCTCACACACCATTCTAAACTGTCCCCAGTCAATGGCTGGGAAACACTTACTATTTAAGGCACCTTCACCTGCATGTAGGTGCCTGTACAACGTCTTCAATCTGTTTCTTAAACCCTTCATGACCGGGGGTATTTTGGTTTTGCATTTTCATTTTTTGCTACCCTTCTTACCAGAGACATAATGTTGTTTTTATTTTTCTGTCAATATGGCCACGTGAAGGCTTGTTTTTTGTGGAATGAGTTGTACTTTTGAACTACACCATTAGTTTTAACATATTGTGTCCAGGAAAACGGGAAAAAATTCAAATTGTGGTGAAATTGCAAAGAAAGTGCAATCCCACAGTTGTTTTTCGCTTTGCTTTTTTATTAGGTTCACTAAATGCTAAAACTGACCTGTCATTACGAGTTCATAGACACCAAACATATATAGCTTTTTATTAATCTAAGTGGTGAAAAAAAATTCTAAACTTTGTTAAAAAGAAAAAAAAAATTGCTCCAAATTCCGATACCTTTTGCGCCTCCATTTTTCGTGATTTTGGGTTGGGTGACGGTTAATTTTGGGCACGTCGAGCTGAGATTTTTAATGATACAATTTTGGTGCAAATATGATCTTTTGCTCTCGCCTGTTTTTATTGATAGATCAGGCGACTCTAAAAGCGGCGATACCAAATATGTTTATATTTGATTTTTTTATTGTTTTAATTTGAATGGGGCAAAAGGGAGGTCATTTGAACTTTTATAATTTTTATTTTTTATATTTTTAAAAACTTTTTTTGGCATACTTCAATAGTCACCATGGGAGACTAGAAGCTGCCGTAACCCAATCAAATCTGCTACATACAGGTGATGATCAGATCACCTGCATGTAGCAAAATATCTCACTTGCTATGAGCGCCGACCACTGGGTGGAACTCATAGCAATCCAACAGTGACAACCAAAAAGGTCTCCAGGAGACCTCTGGTTGTCTTGCCAAACCATTGGTGACCTGCAGTCACGTGATGGAGGTCACCAATGGGCGGATTTCTGGTGTGATTCCCAGAAATGCATGTTAAATGCCAATTTTAGGCTATGTGCACACGTTGCAGATTATTTGCGGTTTTTTTTAGCATTTTTGTGCTATAAAAACGCTATAAAACCGCAAATAATCTGCATACATTAAGCATCCCATCATTTATAATGGAATCCGCAAATTCTGTGCACATGATGTGCGTTTTTCCGCATGAAAAACGCATTGCGGAAAAATAATGAACCTGTTCATTAATTTTGCGGTTTCTTCGTGGATTTCCCACTGTCTGAGGCTATGTGCACACGTTCAGGAATTCATGCAGAAAATTCCTGTGGAAATCCGGACATTTCAACCAGATTTCCACATTAAATCCGCAAGCGTTTTTTTGCGCGTTTTTTGCACGGTTTTGATGCGTTTTTTGCGCGTTTTTTGCGCGTTTTTTCCCGGAAATTTCCCAATGCATTAGACAGTGGGAAATCTGCGAAAAAAACCGCAAAATTAATGAACAGGTTCATTATTTTTCCACAATGCGTTTTTCATGCGGAAAAACGCACATCATGTGCACAGAAATTGAGGATTCCATTATAAATGATGGGATGCTTAATGTATGCAGATTATTTGCGGTTTTATAGCATTTTTATAGCGCAAAAACGCTAAAAAACCGCAAATAATCTGCAGCGTGTGCACATAGCCTAATGCATTGGGAAATGTCCGGGAAAAAACACGCAAAAAATGCACAAAAATCACGTCAAAACCGCATCAAAACCACGCAAAAAATGCGCAAAAACAGCATGCGGATTTCATGCGGAAATCTGGCAGAAATGTCCGGATTTCCACAGGAATTTTCTGCATGAATTCCTGAACGTGTGCACTTAGCCTCTGAGTTTGAGAGGGGCATTTAATGGGTTAATAGCCACAGGTGGATTGTGATCTGTTCAAAACAGCTGACATGTGTCGGGACAGATGTGGGCTATCCACTGGAGCCCACATCAAAGTCAGGGAGTCTGATGTGGGCATAATATTACGCTCAACGTCAGAAAGGGGTTAAACACCCTTTTTGTTCTCAGGTCCTAGTGCTCATATCCCATTATACCTCCCTGTCTATCAGCCATGCCTAAATGCCTGCCTGTCTATCAGCCACCTCCACCCACCTGCATATCAAATGTGCCTGTCTGCCTGCCTGTCTGTCAGCCATGCCTGTCTGCCTCTATATCCGCTGTGTCTGCTTGCCTGCCTGTATAACTGTCATGCCTGCCAGTACCTGCCTGCCTGTGTATCTGTCTTGCCAGTGACTAAAACAGCCATACCAGCCAGTACATGACAAGTCTACTATTCCTGGCTGTTCCTGCCTCCTGTCCCTTGAGTGTCAGCTGCCATCTACCGGAGGTCAAATCTGATGTAGCACCTGGTCTCAACTCCCTTTATCCCTCCTCAGATTGGAATTTCAGTTTAATTTATAAAGGAAGCAAAAACTGACAAAAATTAGGGACTCAAATACAAACTGTATTGAACAGAAAGGAGGACCTCATACACATTCTGTTTAAATTGTCATGTATTGGTACTCCTAGACTCATAAAGGCTATGCCCTATAGGTTTCTCATTCACTATGCTGTAATTGTGTTTTGCTTCAAGTTTTGTCACAAATCAGAGCAGAAATGACGCACCCACTCTGCAATGTGTGCACTCAGCCTAAAATTTTGAACAAGATTTGGAGGCTTATATAGCAATGAAATCTACCCAAGGATATGTTAAATTCTATGAATGAGCAATATAATACCAATAACCTTTTGAACAAGTTTTTTGAGGCTTGCATAGCAATGAACTGCACCCAAGGAGATGTTATACCCTATGGATAGGCAATATAGTATCTATAAGTTTTTGTTTTTGAACAAGATTTTTGAATGCTATATACCAAGAAAATGTACTCCAGACCACAAAATAGTTTATAGGTGAGCAATATAATACCGATCAGGGTATATGCACACTTTGAGTAAAATTTCGGCTCATATCTTCTTCTCTTTACGCGAGAAATGCAGTTGTAAAAAAGAGGTTGTTTTTGTTGCAATTGTGCCGTCTCTTAGATTGCTCTAAGAGTCAATGGTGAAAAATGCAGGGCACAAATGCACAGAGAATTGACATGCTGCAGATTATTTTCAGCACCAAATCTGCAAGTTTAACCCCTTTCTGCCATTAAACGTACTATTGCGTCCATGTGGGGTGGGCTTTACTTCCCAAGGACGCAATAGTACGTCATATGCGATCGGCAGCGCTCACGGGGGGAGCGCCGCCGATCGCGGCCGGGTGTCAGCTGTTTATCGCAGCTGACATCCGGCACTATGTGCCAGGAGCGGTCACGGACCGCCCCCGGCACATTAACCCCCGGCACACCGCGATCAAAGATGATCGCGATGTGCCGGCGGTGCAGGGAAGCACCGCGCAGGGAGGGGGCTCCCTGCGGGCTTCCCTGAGCCCCCCGCAGCAACGCGATGTGATCGCGTTGCTGCGAGGGTCTCACCTCCCTCCCTGCTCCCTCCAGCCCCGGATCCAAGATGGCCGCGGATCCGGGTCCTGCAGGGAGGGAGGTGGCTTCACAGAGCCTGCTCAGAGCAGGCACTGTGAAGGCTGCAGCGCTGCATGTCAGATCAGTGATCTGACAGAGTGCTGTGCAAACTGTCAGATCACTGATCTGTGATGTCCCCCCCCCTGGGACAAAGTAAAAAAGTAAAAAAAAAAAATTTCAAATGTGTAAAAAAAAATATTCCAAAATAATGAAAAAAAAAATAAAAATATTATTCCCATAAATACATTTCTTTATCTAAATAATAAAAAAAACAATAAAAGTACACATATTTAGTATCGCCGCGTCCGTAACGGCCCGACCTATAAAACTGGACCACTAGTTAACCCCTTCAGTAAACACCGTAAGAAAAAAAAAAAAAAAAACGAGGCAAAAAACAACGCTTTATTATCATACCGCCGAACAAAAAGTGGAATAACACACGATCAAAAAGACAGATATAACTAACCATGGTACGCTGAAAACATCATCTTGTCCCGCAAAAAACGAGCCGCCATACAGCATCATCAGCAAAAAAATAAAAAAGTTATAGTCCTGAGAATAAAGCGATGCAAAAATAATTATTTTTTCTATAATATAGTTTTTATCGTATAAAAGCGCCAATACATAAAAAATGATATAAATGAGGTGTCGCTGTAATCGTACTGACCCGAAGAATAAAACTGCTTCATCAATTTTACCAAACGCGGAACGGTATAAACGCCTCCCCCAAAAGAAATTCATGAATAGCTGGTTTTTGGTCATTCTGCCTCACAAAAATCGGAATAAAAAGCGATCAAAAAATGTCACGTGCCCGAAAATGTTACCAATAAAAACATCAACTCGTCCCGCAAAAAACAAGACCTCACATGACTCTGTGGACCAAAATATAGAAAAATTATAGCTCTCAAAATGTGGTAACGCAAAAAATATTTTTTGCAATAAAAAGCGTCTTTCAGTGTGTGACGGCTGCCAATCATAAAAATCCGCTAAAAAACCCGCTATAAAAGTAAATCAAACCCCCCTTCATCACCCCCTTAGTTAGGGAAAAATTAAAAAAATGTATTTATTTCCATTTTCCCATTAGGGCTAGGGCTAGGGTTAGGGCTAGGGTTAGGGCTAGGGTTAGGGCTAGGGTTAGGGCTAGGGTTAGGGCTAGGGTTAGGGTTAGGGCTAGGGTTAGGGTTAGGGCTAGGGTTAGGGCTAGGGTTAGGGTTAGGGCTAGGGTTAGGGCTAGGGTTAGGGCTAGGGCTAGGGTTAGGGTTAGGGCTAGGGTTAGGGCTAGGGTTAGGGCTAGGGTTAGGATTAGGGTTAGGGCTAGGGTTAGGGCTAGGGCTACAGTTTGGGTTGGGGCTAAAGTTACAGTTAGGGTTTAGATTACATTTACGGTTGGGAATAGGGTTGGGATTAGGGTTAGGGGTGTGTCAGGGTTAGAGATGTGGTTAGGGTTACTGTTGGGATTAGGGTTAGGGCTGTGTTTGGAATAGGGTTTCAGTTATAATTGTGGGGTTTCCACTGTTTAGGCACATCAGGGGCTCTCCAAACGCGACATGGCGTCCGATCTCAATTCCAGCCAATTCTGCGTTGAAAAAGTAAAACAGTGCTTCTTCCCTTCCGAGCTCTCCCGTGTGCCCAAACAGGGGTTTACCCCAACATATGGGGTATCAGCGTACTCAGGACAAATAGGACAACAACTTTTGGGGTCCAATTTCTCCTGCTACCCTTGGGAAAATACAAAACTCGGGGCTAAAACATATTTTTTGTGGGAAAAAAAAAGATTTTTTATTTTCACGGCTCTGCGTTATAAACTGTAGTGAAACACTTGGGGGTTCAAAGTTCTCACAACACATCTAGATTAGTTCCCTGGGGGGTCTAGTTTCCAATATGGGGTCACTTGTGGGGGGTTTCTACTGTTTAGGTACATTAGGGGTTCTGCAAACGCAATGTGACGTCTGCAGACCATTCCATCTAAGTCTGCATTCCAAATGGCGCTCCTTCCCTTCCGAGCTCTGCCATGCGCTCAAACGTTGGTTTCCCCCAACATACGGGGTATCAGCGTACTCAGGACAAATTGGACAACAACTTTTGGGGTCGAATTTCTCCTCTTACCCTCGGGAAAATACAAAACTGGGGGCTAAAAAATAATTTTGGGGGGAAAGATTTTTTTTTTTAATTTTCACGGCTCTGCGTTACAAACTGTAGTGAAACACTTGGGGGTTCAAAGCTATCACAACACATCTAGATGAGTTCCTTAGGGGGTCTAGTTTCCAAAATGGTGTCACTTGTGGGAGGTTTCCACTGTTTAGGTACATTAGGGGCTCTGCAAATGCAATGTGACACCTGCAGACCATTCCATCTAAGTCCTCATTCCAAATGGAGCTCCTTCCCTTCCGAGCCCTCCCATGCGCCCAAACAGTGGTTCCCCCCCACATATGGGGTATCAGCGCACTCAGGACAAATTGGACAACAAATTGTGGGGTCGAATTTCTCCTGTTACCCTCGGGAAAATACAAAACTGGGGGCTAAAAAATAATTTTTGTGGGAAAAACTTTTTGTTTTATTTTTACGGCTCTCCATTATAAACTTCTGTGAAGCCCTTGGTGGGTCAAAGCGCTCAGCACACATCTAGATAAGTTCCTAAGGGGGTCTACTTTCCAAAATGGTGTTACTTGTGGGGGGTTTCTACTGTTTAGGTACATTAGGGGCTCTGCAAACGCAATGTGACACCTGCAGACCATTCCATCTAAGTCTGCATTCAAATGGCACTCCTTCCCTTCTGAGCCCTCCCATGTGCCCAAACAGTGGTTCCCCCCACATATGGTGTATCATCGCACTCAGGACAAATTGGGCAACACATTTTGGGGTCCAATTTCTCCTGTTACCCTCAGGAAAATACAAAACTGGGGGCTAAAAAAATAATTTTTGTGGGAAAAAAATTTTGTTTTATTTTTACGGCTCTGCATTATAAACTTCTGTGAAGCACTTGGTGGGTCAAAGTGCTCACCACACCTCTAGATAAGTTCCTTAGGGGGTCTACTTTCCAAAATGGTGTCATTTGTTGGGGTTTCAATGTTTAGGCACATCAGTGGCTCTTCAAACGCAACATGGCGTCCCATCTCAATTCCTGTCAATTTTGCTTTGAAAAGTCAAACGGCGCTCCTTCCCTTCCGAGCTCTCCCATCCACCCAAACAGTGGTTTACCCCCACATATGGGGTATCAGCGTACTCAGGACAAATTGTACAACAACTTTTGGGGTCCAATTTCTTCTCTTACCCTTGGGAAAATAAAAAATTGGGGGCAAAAAGATAATTTTTGTGAAAAAATATGATTTTTTATTTTTACGGTTCTACATTATAAACTTCTGTGAAGCACTTGGTGGGTCAAAGTGCTCACCACACCTCTAGATAAGTTCCTTAGGGGGTCTACTTTCCAAAATGGTGTCACTTGTGGGGGGTTTCAATGTTTAGGCACATCAGTGGCTCTTCAAACGCAACATGACGTCCCATCTCAATTCCTGTCAATTTTGCATTGAAAAGTCAAACGGCGCTCCTTCCCTTCCGAGCTCTCCCATCCGCCCAAACAGTGGTTTACCCCCACATATGGGCTATCAGCGTACTCAGGACAAATTGTACAACAACTTTTGGGGTCCAATTTCTTCTCTTACCCTTGGGAAAATAAAAAATTGGAAGCGAAAAGATAATTTTTGTGAAAAAATATGATTTTTTATTTTTACGGTTCTACATTATAAACTTCTGTGAAGCACTTGTTGGGTCAAAGTGCTCACCACACCTCTAGATAAGTTCCTTAGGGGGTCTACTTTCCAAAATGGTGTCACTTGTGGGGGGTTTCAATGTTTAGCCACATCAGGGGCTCTCCAAACGAAACATGGCGTCCCATCTCAATTCCAGTCAATTTTGCATTGAAAAGTCAAATGGCACTCCTTCGCTTCCGAGCTCTGCCATGCGCCCAAACAGTTGTTTACCCCCACATGTGGGGTATTGGCATACTCAGGACAAATTGTACAACAATGTTTGGGGTCCATTTTCTCCTGTTACCCTTGGTAAAATAAAACAAATTGGAGCTGAATTAAATTTTTTGTGAAAAAAAGTTAAATGTTCATTTTTATTTAAACATTCAAAAAATTCCTGTGAAGCACCAGAAGGGTTAATAAACTTCTTGAATATGGTTTTGAGCACCTTGAGGGGTGTAGTTTTTAGAATGGTGTCACACTTGGGTATTTTCTATCATATAGACCCCTCAAAATGACTTCAAATGAGATGTGGTCCCTAAAATAAAATGGTGTTGTAGAAAGGAGAAATTGCTGGTCAATTTTAACCCTTATAACTCCCTAACAAAAAAAAATTTTGGTTCCAAAATTGTGCTGATGTAAAGTAGACATGTGGAAAATGTTACTTATTAAGTATTTTGTGTGACATATCTCTGTGATTTAATTGCATAAAAATTCAAAGTTGGAAAATTGCGAAATTTTCATAATTTTCGCCAAATTTCCGTTTTTTTCACAAATAAACGCAGGTACTATCAAATAATTTTTACCATTGTCATGAAGTACAATGTGTCACGAGAAAACAATGTCAGAATCACCAGAATCCATTGAAGCGTTCCAGAGTTATAACCTCATAAAGGGACAGTGGTCAGAATTGTAAAAATTGGCCCGGTCATTAACGTGCAAACCACCCTTGGGGGTAAAGGGGTTAAAAAACTTATCTTGTGAATGACACTTTAGGTTTCTCATTCACTGTTATGGCATGAGGTTTAGTGACAAATCCAAGCCAAAAAAGTGACAAAAAACACCAAATCTTCAACATGTGCACACAGCCTAAAATTTTGAAGTAGTTTTTAAGAGCTATATACCAACAAAATGTACTCCAGACCACGGAATAGATGATAGGTCAGCAATATAATACCAATAAATTTTTGTAACACAGTTTTTGATACTTTTATAGCATCAAAATCTACTCAAGAATATGTAAAAGTCTATGAATAAGCAATATAATATATCGAACAATTTTTTAATAAGCTTTTATAGGCATTTATAGCAACAACTGTACCCTAGAAGATGTAATGCCCTGTGGATCAGAAAGGTAATTCTGATATATATATATATTTTTTTATTCTTTATTTGTTAACAACCGAAGTCAAAAGTACTGGAATAAAGAAGCCTGACAGTTGGTTATTAGAACTTTTAGAACTTTTTGTAACGTGCAGGAAGGGGGAGGGAGAAAAAAAAAGGGGGGGGGGGGGGGCAGGTATGGGGGAGGGGATGGAATAAAGGAGAAAAAGCAGGGAACAACAATAACATTCTGGATACATAAATGTCACAGAAATGCTAGAGGTAACAGTCCATATAGTTAGCGTTAAGAAGTCAAAAAGGAAATTACGACAATTAATTTCAAAATCAACATATCAATATAAAATACGTCAAACATTTGAGGGAGAATTTTTCCAAGGTGACCAACTCTTAACGTACAGATCATGACTGTTCATTATTATTATTATTATTATTATTATTATTTATTTACAGTCATGGCCAAAAGTATTGACACCCCTGCAATTCTGTCAGATAATAATCAGTTTCTTCCTGAAAATGATTGCAAACACAAATTATTTGGTATTATTATCTTCATTTAATTTGTCTTAAATGAAAAAACACAAAAGAGAATGAAGCAAAAGGCAAAACATTGATCATTTCACACAAAACTCCAAAAATGGGCCAGACAAAAGTATTGGCACCCTCAGCCGAATACTTGGTTGCACAACCTTTAGCCAAAATAACTGCGACCAACCGCTTCCGGTAACCATCAATGAGTTTCTTAAAATGCTCTGCTGGAATTTTAGACCATTCTTCTTTGGCAAACTGCTCCAGGTCCCTGATATTTGAAGGGTGCCTTCTCCAAACTGCCATTTTTAGATCTCTCCACAGGTGTTCTATGGGATTCAGGTCTGGACTCATTGCTGGCCACCTTAGAAGTCTCCAGTGCTTTCTCTCAAACCATTTTCTAGTGCTTTTTGAAGTGTGTTTTGGGTCATTGTCCTGCTGGAAGACCCATGACCTCTGAGAGAGACCCAGCTTTCTCACACTGGGCCCTACATTATGCTGCAAAATTTGTTGGTAGTCTTCAGACTTCATAATGCCATGCACACGGTCAAGCCTCCCTGTGCCAGAGGCAGCAAAGCAACCCCAAAACATCAGGGAACCTCCTCCATGTTTGACTGTAGGGACCGTGTTCTTTTCTTTGAATGCCTCTTTTTTGCTCCTGTAAACCCTATGTTGATGCCTTTGCCCAAAAAGCTCTACTTTTGTCTCATCTGACCAAAGAACATTCTCCCAAAACGTTTTAGGCTTTTTCAGGTAAGTTTTGGCAAACTCCAGCCTGGCTTTTTTATGTCTCAGGGTAAGAATTGGGGTCTTCCTGGGTCTCCTGCCATACAGTCCCTTTTCATTCAGACACCGACGGATAGTACGGGCTGACACTGTTGTACCCTCGGACTGCAGGGCAGCTTGAACTTGTTTGGATGTTAGTCGAGGTTCTTTATCCAACATCCGCACAATCTTGTGTTGAAATCTCTTGTCAATTTTTCTTTTCCGTCCACATCTAGGGAGGTTGGCCACAGTGCCATGGGCTTTAAACTTCTTGATGACACTGCGCACGGTAGACACAGGAACAGTCAGGTCTTTGGAGATGGACTTGTAGCCTTGAGATTGCTCATGCTTCCTCACAATTTGGTTTCTCAAGTCCTCAGACAGTTCTTTGGTCTTCTTTCTTTTCTCCATGCTCAATGTGGTACACACAAGGACACAGGACAGAGGTTGAGTCAACTTTAATCCATGTCAACTGGCTGCAAGTGTGATTTAGTTATTGTCAACACCTGTTAGGGGCCACAGGTAAGTTACAGGTGCTGTTAATTACACAAATTACAGAAGCATCACATGATTTTTCCAACAGTGCCAATACTTTTGTCCACCCCCTTTTTTATGTTTGGTGTAGAATTATATCCAATTTGGCTTTAGGACAATTCTTTTTGTGTTTTTTTTCATTCAAGACAAATTAAATTAAGAAAATCATACCAAATAATTTGTGTTTGCAATCATTTTCAGGAAGAAACTGAGTACTATCTGACAGAATTGCAGGGGTGTCAATACTTTTGGCCATGACTGTATATAGCACCATTAATTCCATGGTGCTGTACATGAGAAGGGGTTACATCAAAATACAAATATAACTTACAGTAAACAAAACTAACAATGACAGATACAGAGGGGCGAAGACCCTGCCCTTGTGGGCTTACATTCTACATCTCCCAACTCGTAAGTTCCTCAAGCCGCTATATTTGGTTAACCTTGGCAGACCACTCTGCCCAGGTGGGTGGAGATTTATCTCTCCAATGTAGAGTAATTAAGCGTTTTGCAGCACAAATCATCAGAGGGAGAAGGCAATGTTTTTTGGGCCTAAAGTTTTTGGATGGGCATGAGAGTAAGACTTCAGTAGCTTGAAGGTTAGCTTTGGATATTCGCAGTTTTTGAAGAGTGTTGTTGATATCAGCCCAAAATTTTTTTAATTTTAGGCAGTCCCAAAATATATGCGTATGGTGACTTAAAGAATTATGGCAGCGCCAGCATACACTGGACTCTGAGAGTCCTAGTTGGTGTAGTTTGGCTGGGGTAAGGTGCCATCTCGTTAGTATTTTGTAAGAATTTTCCTGGAGTAAAATGCATCTGGAGAAGCCACGTGCATATGTCAGGATTTTTGCTATTTGGTCATCTGTAAAGTTAACATTAAGTTCTATTTCCCAAGAATGAATAAAAGAAGGTTTAGGTTTCCCCAATGGAGTATTGAGGTGCGAATATAGGCGAGAAATATTTTTCATTTTTGGGTGAGGAGATTTAGACATAATATCAAGCCAGGCCCAGTTAGGTTAAGATTGGGAACTTCTGTCTGAACTGTTTAAGTGTTCTTTTAAACTAGATGAAATGTGGATTAAATCCGCGCTGCTGCGACACATAATGGATCCAGATATAATTGTAAGGTGTTAAGGTGGTTTATTCAACGCATTTCGAAGCTCATGGCTTCTTCTTCAGGAAGTTTCCACACAAAGATACCTTTGTGTGGAAACTTCCTGAAGAAGAAGCCATGAGCTTCGAAACGCGTTGAATAAACCACCCGAACACCTTACAATTATATCTGGATCCATTATTTGTCGCAGCAGCGCAGATTTAATCCACATTTCATCTAGTTTAACGGTTCTGAGAGGTCGCAGCGCCGACCTGTGGATCTGCAGCAGCTGACAAACTACACGCTTGTACTGTGTACCACCAGGTGAGCAGTTCTCTCACAATTGATTAGAAACAATCCTGGGGATAAGACCCTATTTGCGCTTTTTTGTCTCCTATTTTTCTATAAGTGTTCTTTTAACATGCTGAAGCTGTGGGCCAGGTCCCATCGGAAAGGATTTTGTTGTTATAAAAACTACCTAAAGATTCATTAGGTAGTGAAGACCAAAGAGCATATGGATCTCGAAAACCGGGGTCAAGCAGGAAAGGGATGGTGCAAATAGGAGCTAACAGAGAAGGGAAGGAATCTGATGGAAGGTCATTATTCACCAAGCATTTAATTCGAAGAGTAGTTAAGGTCACCTCATCCAATCTAAGATGAGAAGGGGGTCTCGCTAAAGACCAGAGGCAAGGTATTCCCTATAGAGCAGTCTAGCTGGCTTCTTATTCCAAATTATTTTTGAAATTATCGATTTTAGATTCCAAAAGAAGGATTGTGGGACATGGATCGGGATCATATTAAAAGTATATAATATTATCGGCATAATATATGCTTTAAAAACGTTTATACGTCCCATCCATGAAAGTGTAGGCAAGTTGTATATTTTCGTTAAACTTTCAATTTTTTTTGAAGAAGCATAGCTTGAAATAGATTATTGGGGTCTCTTGTTATCATTGTCCCCAAGTATTTTATTGAATTTCTGGACCAGGAAAAGGGGTTTGGGTACGTAGGGTACTTAGTTGGGGGTATGGTAGAGAGATGTTCAAAGCTTCAGATTTTGAGGCATTAATTTTAAAGTTTGATAATTGTCCGAATTGTTGGAAAATGTCAAGAATGACTATGAACGCGTGGGAGGGATTGGTGATTAGGAAAAGTAGATCGTCAGCAAATGCCAACATTTTTAATTCTATAGGGCTCACTTTCAGTCCTGATATGGATGGGTCCTGTCTGACTTTCTGTATTAATGCTTCAATGATTAGGATAAACAAGGAAGGGGACAATGGGCACCCCTGTCCAGTACCATTATTTATATCAAAGCTGTTGATGGTACCATTTATTCTCACCCTAGCCGTAGGTTGTGAATAAAGGGAAAAAACAGCATAAATAAACTGCGGCGGGAAGCCGAACTTGATCATTGCCTGTTTCATGTATCTCGAACTCACCCTATCGAAAGCTTTCTCAGCATCAGTAGATAGGAGGGTCAGAGGTATCCCTTTGTTCCTAGTGAACATAATAGATTGAATTATTTTGGCTGAATTGTCCTTGCCCTCCCTTCCCCTTACGAACCCGCCCTGATCAGCGTGAATGAGCTTAGGTATAATGGTGCTTTATCTGTTCCCAGAATTTTTGGCCCATAATTTTGTGTCCGCATTGAGTAGGGATATTGGTCTGTAGCTGGCGCAGGAGGTAGGATCTTTTCCTTCTTTCGGAATAACTGATATGAAGGCCTCCAAAGATTGTTTGGGTAAGGGTAGGCCTTCAAAAAAAAACGAAATAGGCAAAATAATTGCAGTGAAAGATGGAACTTTCTAAGGGCTTTTTGGGAGATAGATTTTCCAGACGAAGTATCCAGAGATGGGTTGAGAGGGAGATTAAAGTCTCCCCCCACTACTACAATGCCTTCTGCAAATAGCTTCAGAATGTTTAAAGTTTTACATAGTCCACCGACCTGATTTGTGTTAGGAGCATATAGGTTACAGAGAGTTATTTTAGTATTGGCCAAAAGGACTTTTATCATAATAAATCTCCCATCAGAATCTATCATAGAATCTACTAGCTCATAGGGGACATTTTTTTTAACAATTATACTCACTCCCCTAGAGGCCGAGGTACCTGTACTATGGTACCAATATGGGAAAAGGGACCGGGACATATTGGGGACCCTTCCTTTTTTCAAATGAGTCTCCTGTAAGAAAGCAATGCTAGACTTCTTAGAGTGTAGGAGTCTCAATATTTGACCTCTTTCATTTGGGGAACGTATGCCTTTAACATTATATGAAGCCACCACTATGGTGGCAAATGAGCTGGTGTTACCAATGACTGTTAAGGTGAGAATATAAAAATATCTGTGTGCATGGACTGTACCAATCAAATATCCAGATTAACCAGAAAAACAACAAGAACAACAGAAAAAGGGGATAAATACTTATATACAAAAAAAACACCCATCTGCCGCAGAGGCGGGGGCAGGGGCAGGGAGTTCTTCCCATAGCAGATAGTTTGGACACACACCAATGCGCGAGTGGTAATCTATCATATGAAAGTGTATTATTTCTAAACATCTACAACTACTGTGTGGTTATTACTGTCTAAGCAGTAGGAAAAATGGCCGAGGACGACAAGGGCCCTTCATCCTAAAGTTCAAATTGTACGAGGGGTAGCGTTCAAGGAGGGGGCATCTTCTTGGCTCCAAGTTTCCCTTGTCTGGGGGATGCAAGTCTTTTTACTGGAGTCCATTCTCCCTGATCTCCAGAAATAGCTTGCAGCGGGTTGCAGCGGGTGAGGGAATTGCAAGTCTATGTCCAAGGGGAGCCAAGAAGGGATCTCTATTTCAGTCAGGTTGAATGTTTCCCAACCTTTGGGAAGGTCAGCTGGGCTCCTGACAACCACCTGCTTGCACCCGCCATGAATAGCTAGATCAAAAGGGAAGAGCCACTTGTAAAGATTTTTGTTTGAGCGCAAAGTTTTAGGATTCTGCGTTTCGTCAGGGTCGATGGAGCAAGGTCTTGGTATAGTTGAATAGGGGAGTTTTCATAGGTAAGTGATTTGTTATCTCTAGAGGCCATCAGTATAGCTGAAGTGTCCAGATAGCTCAGTAAAGGTACCTTCACACATAACGATATTGTTAAGGATATCGTTGCAACGTCACGCATTTTGTGACGTAGCAACGATCCTGCTAACGATCTCGTTATGTGTGACAGTGACCAACGATAAGGCCCCTGCTGGGAGATCTGTTATGATCCGGTGGCCTAGGAGCAGCATGAGACGGACTCTGGAGAAGGTGGTCCCTGTACTGGCCGCAAACCCTGAACCTAGCAGCGCAACTAGAAGTAGCTGTGGGGGGTACCTGACACTCCCTAGACCCCTCGGCACAGCCTAAGATCTAACTTCCCCTAAAGACAGAAACAGGAAACCTATCTTGCCTCAGAGAAAATCCCCAAAGGATAGATAGCCCCCCACAAATTTTGACGGTGAGAGGAAAGGGAAATAACATACGCAGATATGAAATCAGATTTTAGCATAGGAGGCCATACTAGCTAAAAAGAAAGAATAGAACAGAGTACTATGCGGTCAGTATAAAAACACTAGAAAATATCCACCACAGAAGATACGAATCACCACATCTGACTAAAGACATGGGGGGTATATCTGCATCTCCAGAGACACAGCATAGCTGCAAAAAATCCTTCACAGACAAAGCTGAACAAGACAAAAACATGAATATGCACAGAACTATAAGGTCCACCGCAGGTGGACAGCAAAAACAAAGCCAGGAATTATATTTGTAGAAAAGCACAGCAAACTGGAGAGACCAGCAGGGAAGTGAATCCTTCAAAACAATGGACAACTGGCAGGGACTAAACAGTCCAGCAAGGCTATATACCCCAGTCAGTTTTGCAATTAGTAGATACACCTGTCCAATCCTGCAGTCCAGTCACAACTGCATTACCCTCTACAACCACCGGAGGGAGCCCAAAAGCTGAATTCACAACAGTACCCCCCCTTGAGGAGGGGTCACCGAACCCTCACCAGAGCCCCCAGGCCGATCAGGATGAGCCCGATGAAAGGCACGAACCAAATCAGCGGCATGGACATCAGAGGCAGAAACCCAAGAATTATCCTCCTGGCCATAACCCTTCCAGATACTGAAGCTTCCGCCTCGAAAAACGAGAATCCAAAATCTTCTCAACCACATATTCCAACTCCCCATCGACCAACACAGGGGCCGGTGGATCAACACAGGGAAAAACGGGCTCCACATATTTCCGCAACAAAGATCTGTGGAAGACATTATGAATAGCAAAAGAGGCCGGAAGCGCCAGGTGAAAGGACACCGGATTAATAATCTCAGAAATCCTATAAGGACCAAAAAATCGAGGCTTAAACTTAGGGGAAGAAACCTTCATAGGAACATGATGGGAAGATAACCAAACCAGATCCCCAACCCGAAGCCGGGAACCAAAACACAGACGACGGTTAGCAAAACGTTGAGCCCAAATCTGCTGCAACCTGTCGACCACAGAATCCACACCAGGAAGGTCAGAAGGCTCAACCTGCCCAGAAGAAAAACGAGGATGAAAACCAAAATTACAAAAAAAAGGCGAAACCAAAGTAGCCGAACTAGCCCGATTATTAAGTGCAAACTCGGCCAATGGCAAAAAATCCACCCAATCATCCTGATCAGCAGACACAAAGCATCTCAAATAGGTCTCCAAGGTCTGATTAGTTTGCTCAGTCTGGCCATTTGTCTGAGGATGAAATGCAGAAGAAAAAGACAAATCAATGCCCAGCTTGGCACAAAAGGCCCGCCAAAACCTACAAACAAACTGGGAACCTCTGTCGGACACAATATTCTCCGGAATACCATGCAAACGTACCACATGCTGAAAAAACAACGGAACCAAATCAGAAGAAGAAGGCAGTTTAGGCAAAGGCACCAAATGAACCATCTTAGAAAATCGGTCACAGACAACCCAGATAACCGACATTCTTTGGGAAACCGGAAGATCGGAAATAAAATCCATAGAAATATGTGTCCAGGGCCTCTCGGGGACCGGTAATGGCAAAAGCAACCCACTAGTGCGAGAACAGCAAGGCTTAGCCCGCGCACAAATCCCACAGGACTGCACAAAAGAACGCACATCCCGCGACAAAGAAGGTCACCAAAAGGACCTACCAACCAAATCTCTGGTACCAAAAATCCCAGGATGGCCAGCCAACACAAAACAATGAACCTCAGAAATCACTTTACTAGTCCATCTATCAGGAACAAACAGTTTCCCCACAGGACAGCGGTCAGGTTTATTAGCCTGAAATTCCTGAAGAACCCGTCGTAAATCAGGGGAGATGGCAGAAAGAATCACCCCTTCCTTCAAAATGCCGACCGGCTCAAGAACCCCAGGGGAATCAGGAAAAAAACTCCTAGAGAGGGCATCCGCCTTAACATTCTTAGTACCAGGAATGTACGAGACCACAAAATCAAAACGGGAGAAAAACAGGGACCATCGAGCCTGTCTAAGATTCAGCCGTTTGGCAGACTCGAGGTAAATCAGATTCTTATGATCGGTCATGACCACAATACGGTGCTTGGCCCCCTCAAGCCAATGTCGCCACTCCTCAAATGCCCACTTCATAGCCAACAACTCCCGATTGCCGACATCATAATTGCGTTCCGCAGGCGAAAACTTCCGAGAAAAGAAGGCACATGGTTTCATCAAGGAACCATCAGAATTCCTCTGAGACAAAACGGCCCCTGCCCCAATCTCAGACGCGTCAACCTCAACCTGAAATGGAAGAGAAATATCTGGCTGACGCAACACAGGGGCAGAAGTAAATCGGCGTTTAAGCTCCTGAAAGGCATAGACAGCCGCGGAGGACCAATTCGTCACATCAGCGCCTTTCTTGGTCAAATCGGTCAGAGGTTTAACCACACTGGAGAAGTTGGCAATGAAACGATGATAAAGATTAGCAAAGCCCAAGAATTTCTGAAGGCTCTTCACAGATGTGGGCTGAATCCAATCATGAATGGCCTGAACCTTAACCGGATCCATTTCTATAGATGAGGGAGAAAAAATGAAACCCAAAAAAGAAACCTTCTGCACTCCAAAGAGGCACTTTGACCCCTTCACAAATAAAGCATTATTACGGAGGATCTGAAATACCATCCTGACCTGTTTCACATGAGACTCCCAATCATTGGAAAAAATCAAAATATCATCCAAATATACAACCATGAATTTATCAAGATAACTCCGAAAGATATCATGCATGAAGGACTGGAACACAGATGGGGCATTAGAGAGTCCGAATGGCATCACAAGGTATTCAAAATGGCCTTTGGGCGTATTAAATGCAGTTTTCCATTCGTCACCCTGCTTAATACGAATAAGATTATATGCCCCTCGAAGGTCAATCTTAGTAAACCAGCTAGCCCCCTTAATCCTAGCAAACAAATCAGTAAGCAAAGGAAAAATATATTGAAATTTGACCGTGATCTTATTCAAGAGGCGATAATCAATACAGGGTCTCAAAGAGCCATCCTTCTTGGCAACAAAAAAGAACCCCGCTCCCGACGGTGAAGAAGATGGCCGAATATGCCCTTTCTCCAAAGACTCCTTAATATAGCTCCGCATGGCGGTATGTTCAGGCACAGACAGGTTGAAAAGTCGGCCCTTAGGGAATTTACAACCTGGAATCAAGTCAATAGCACAATCACAGTCCCTATGCGGTGGAAGGGAACTGGATTTGGGCTCATCGAATACATCCTGGAAGTCAGACAAAAACTCAGGAATTTCAGAAGAGGGGGAAGAGGAAATTGACATCAAAGGAACCTGATCATGAACCCCCTGACAACCCCAACTAGTCACAGACATGGATTTCCAATCTAACACCGGATTATGTAGCTGCAACCATGGAAAACCCAGCACAATATCATCATGCAAATTATGCAACACCAGAAAACGACAATCTTCCTGATGGGCTGGCGCCATGCGCATGGTCAGCTGTGTCCAAAACTGGGGCTTATTTTTAGCCAACGGTGTAGCATCAATGCCCCTCAAAGGAATAGGGTTCTGCAAGGGCTGCAAGGGAAAACCACAATGTCTGGCAAATTCTAAGTCCATTAAGTTCAGAGCGGCGCCTGAATCCACAAATGCCATGACAGAAAATGATGACAATGAGCAGATCAAGGTCACAGATAACAGAAATTTAGGTTGTATAGTACTGATGGTAACAGAACTAGCGATTCTCTTTATACGCTTAGGGCAATCAGAAATAACATGAGCAGAATCGCCGCAGTAAAAACACAACCTATTCTGACGCCTGAATGTTTGACGTTCAGCTCTAGACAAAGTCCTATCACACTGCATAGGCTCAAAGCTCCGCTCAGAGGACAACGCCATAGAGTGCACAACTCTGCGCTCGCGCAAGCGCCGATCAATCTGAATGGCCAGAGACATAGAATCATTCAGACCAGCAGGCGTGGGGAACCCCACCATAACATCTTTAACGGATTCAGAAAGACCCTTTCTGAAAATTGCCACCAAGGCATCCTCATTCCATTTAGTCAGTACAGACCATTTTCTAAATTTCTGGCAATACGATTCTGCCGCTTCTTGACCCTGACACAGGGCCAACAAGATTTTCTCAGCCTGATCCACAGAATTAGGCTCATCATACAACAACCCCAATGCCTGAAAGAACGAATCAACATTAAGCAAAGCAGGATTGTCAGTTTCCAGGGAAAATGCCCAATCCTGTGGGTCACCATGCAGCAGAGATATGATGATTTTAACCTGCTGAATAGGATCACAAGAAGACCGGGGTCTTAAAGCAAAAAACAGTTTACAGTTATTTTTGAAACTCAAAAATTTGGATCTGTCACCAAAGAATAAATCAGGAGTGGGAATCTTAGGTTCTAAGGCAGGAGTCTGAACAATATATTCTGAAATACCCTGTACCCTAGCAGCAAGCTGATCCACACGAGAAACTAACTCCTGAACACTCATGTTATTACTAGGTTCCGCAGCCACCCAGAGGTAAAGAGGGAGGAACAGACCAAACAGGCTAAGGAAAAAAAAATGGCTCAAAAGCTTCCCTCCCTTCTTCTGAGATGCAATTAACTCATTGTAGGCCAGTTGTACTGTTATGATCCGGTGGCCTAGGAGCAGCATGAGATGGACTCTGGAGAAGGTGGTCCCTGTACTGACCGCAAACCCTGAACCTAGCAGCGCAACTAGAAGTAGCTGTGGGGGGTACCTGACACTCCCTAGACCCCTCGGCACAGCCTAATGTCTAACTTCCCCTAAAGACAGAAACAGGAAACCTATCTTGCCTCAGAGAAAATCCCCAAAGGATAGATAGCCCTCCACAAATATTGACGGTGAGAGGAAAGGGAAATAACATACGCAGATATGAAATCAGATTTTAGCATAGGAGGCCATACTAGCTAAAAAGAAAGAATAGAACAGAGTACTATGCAGTCAGTATAAAAACACTAGAAAATATCCACCACAGAAGATACGAATCACCACATCTGACTAAAGACATGGGGGGTATATCTGCATCTCCAGAGACACAGCTTAGCTGCAAAAAATCCTTCACAGACAAAGCTGAACAAGACAAAAACATGAATATGCAAAGAATTATAAGGTCCACCGCAGGTGGACAGCAAAAACAAAGCCAGGACTTATCTTTGTAGAAAAGCACAGCAAACTGGAGAGACCAGCAGGGAAGTGAATCCTTCAAAAACAATGGGCAACTGGCAAGGACTAAAGAGTCCAGCAAGGCTATATACCCCAGTCAGTTTTGCAATTAGTAGATACACCTGTCCAATCCTGCAGTCCAGTCACAACTGCATTACCCTCTACAACCACCGGAGGGAGCCCAAAAGCTGAATTCACAACAGAGATCGTTGGTCGCTGGGAAATGATCAGGACCTTTTTTTGGTTGCTGATCACCCGCTGTCATCGCTGGATCGGCGTGTGTGACACCGATCCAGCGATGTGTTCACTTGTAACCAGGGTAAATATCGGGTTACTAAGCGCAGGGCCGCGCTTAGTAACCCGATATTTACCCTGGTTACCATTGTAAAAGTAAAAAAAAAAAACAGTACATACTCACAATCTGATGTCTGTCACGTCCCCCGGCATCCACAGGGTTAAAACTGCTTTCTGCAGGAGCGCTGCTAATGCACACGCTCCGGCCGAGAGCTTCCCTGCACTGACTGTCAGTGCCGGCCGATAATCAGAGCACAGCGGTGACGTCACCGCTGTTACTGCCGGTGCTGACAGTCAGTTTTAACCCTGTGGACGCCGGGGGACATGACAGACATCAGAATGTGAGTATGTACTGTTTTTTTTTTTTACTTTTACAATGGTAGCCAGGGTAAATATTGGGTTACTAAGCGCGGCCCTGCACTTAGCAACCCGATGTTTACCCTGGTTACCTGGGTGCTGCAGGGGGACTTCGGCATCGTTGAAGACAGTTTCAACGATGCCGAAGTCGTTACCCTGATTGTTGGTCGCTGGAGAGAGCTGTCTGTGTGACAGCTCCCCAGCAACCACACAATGAATTACCAACGATCACGGCCAGGTCGTATTGCTGGTCGTGATCGTTGGAAAATCGTTTAGTGTATCGGTATCTTAACCCGCAAATTACATCCCTCGGCGGATCTGAGGATTTTGGTTTGGGGCGAAGCGATCTGTGGACTCTTTCAATGACAATCTGGTCACTTTTATCTTGTGGCAGAAGTAGAGCAAATATCTCTCTGGTAGCCTTTTTAAGTATCTCTTGTGAGACGCTTTCAGGCAAGCCTTTAATTCTGATGTTCTTTCTGCGGCACCGGTTCTCCTGGTCCTCTAAAGCAAGAGAGGCATTGTTAAATTGTAGTCTGTGGAAATCCAAGTGATCTCTCATGTAGTTTGATTGATTGATGAGCGAGACCTGAGTAGCTTCCAAGGATTCGACCCTGTTGCGGATGTGTGAAAGGTCGGCTCTCATACCAGCTATTTGAGCTATTAGAGGTTTCATTGCCTGAGCCAGCGATTTTTTGAGAAAGGATCTAGATAACTTTCCAGAGTCAGATTGAGGAAAGTCACTGCCTGAAGCCTCATCAGACTCAGAAGAGTCAGACTCTTCTGCCTGTTCATTTGTTACAACGTTTGAGTGAGGGTTTTTTGGAGTAACCTTAGTTATTGCCTAATGTTTGAGAAATTTCTCCATTTCCCCTTGTTTGCCCTGATAGAGGGCTGAAGCTAAGTTCTTAGAATGTTCCTTGCCCTTCTTTACCATTATAGATTTATGAGATGTAAGATGTATGCTCCTTGTGTCACCAATCGCGCCCAGGAATATGATTTATGCGAGCATGTTTATGGCGTGTGTCTTTAACATGAATCTGGAATAGCTGTCTGTCATAAGGAAGGTTATCAAGGAGATAAGATATAGACAGCAGCTTTTAATGGTATGTCAATTAGATATCCCCTCTGTTGCTTTAAATCCTCTGGGGGGAGTGTCTACTTTGAAGAAAAATCTTCTGTGCCGTAAGAGACAATTGGAGCTAAACACGGGCCGAGCCGAGCTCTGTATGTAAAGGAGAGAAGGGGAGAGCGGGCTCCTCACCCAAGCGGCTTCTGGCAGCTATGCGAAGCGGCAAGATGGCGCCGGCCGCGTGTACACACCGAGGTGGGCGGAACTTACCCGCCGGTCTCCTGCCGCTCCATATGGTCTGGCCTGTCAGGGAACAGGGGAACCCCCAACTGTCCTGTCCTATGTCTACCAGACCTCAGACCCCCACCGTCCAGATGCCTGCGAGCAGGTACCTTGCACTGCGGCTCACTCGTCGGACGCCGATGCCCTGTTGTCTCGAGGTGCTCCGGTCCTCCTCCCTGTGCTCCTGTGTCATTGCGGCTTGGCTTCCGACAGCGATCAGGTAGGGGGGTAGTCACGTCTCCTTTGTCCAGAGGTAAGGGCTGTGAGCAAACCAGGCCCCTGTGTGTGTCAGTGTCTCGGCGCCCTTTCTTCCAGGGTGTTCGGGAAACTCCCGGGGATGCTGCAATAGATTCCTATCGTCCAGAGTACCTCTAGAAAGCAGTCTTTTGTTGATTAGGCAATTAAATCCTCTTGTAGTGGCAATCTAATAAGGCTGGGAGCGGGAGCTCCAGGAGAGCAGGCCATGCCCCCCATTCTGATATATTTTTAACACAGTTTTTGAGGCTTATATAGCAGCTAAATGTACCCAGGCACCGTACATACCGTGTTAAACTGTATGGTTGAGTTATTGAATCTATAGCAAAATTTTTAACAGAAATATTTTGAGAGTGTAGTTTAGCTAATGTAATTATACAGTCATAAAGGCTTTGCAGAAAGTGCAAAGCCAGACAGAAAATATGAAGCGTCACCCATAGATCCCTGAAAGGGAACAACTAGTGGGCTGCATTAACACATTGAATATTGCAAAAACTTTATTCGCTGGTGTTATCTGGTGGTGTAAAAAGCTGTGGGTTAATCAAGGCTTTGTATTTTCATTTTTATGAGAGTGAGCCTGTCTGCATTCTCTGTTGACAGGCGAACGCGCCTGTGTGTTATGACACCCTGGTGGCACTAAAAACCCACTCAGGTAAAATGCAAGCAGTAGAGAGGCACAACACCTCCAAGGTATAGAGGGACAGCTCATACCAGATGTCCAGCTGGAAGTTGCGGCAGATTAAGGGAGTACGCTGGTTTGGTCTGTCAGGTATTGTTTGACTATCTTTATAAACTTTTCTCTCCTTTTCAAAAATATCCGGTCATCAGGCCCTGGGAGCTGGGCTTGTGTCATGAAATTGATCCACGTGTTTGACAGTGTACTGGTCACACATAGTGTGAGAACACTAAGAGCAAGACGAGGGGAAGAAGGGAAGGCAGCCCAAATGCTAGGGAAAGTTGGAGTGGAGACCCTTAGGCAGATCTAATAGCTCCCTGCCTCCCCTACCATCCCTACATTGGTATCCCCAAAGCTAGGCCCTGAATAAGGAAGAGGGGATGTGCACTGGTCATTTCCCACTGTACACTAAAATGAAGAAGGGAGACAAACAAGGGGGAAGAATCTTAGTTTGAGCATACTCAGAGAGGTAACACCAAAAGTCCTTCAACAGCACCAGAGAGGAAGTAAGCAGACTGCTATAGCTCCAAGCCTTCACAAAGGAAAATCTGAGTATCATTGACGACTTCCTGAAGAAGACTGAGAGTCTATAAACAGCCAAGTCCAGGTGAGACAATTAGAGCTGGAGGGAGGTTGCCACTGGTCCCAAAAGTCAGAAGGATTAAGAAGGTAGATCGACTGTCTGTAGCATCTGACACACATGTGACAGTACCTCCCTTCTATGAGTGGCCTCTGGACACTCAGGACCAGATTTACATTTATATACAAAATAGTATCAGTCAAAACGTCAGCTTGTAACGCAAAAAATAAGCCTCACCCTGCCTGAGATCGTGAAAAGTGGAAATGTTACGGGTCTCAGAAAATGACACTTTTTTTTTAAACATTGGATTTTTTTTCAGCACTTAAATAAAACAGAACGTATACATGTGATCGGAATCGAGCTCTTGCCTCTCTACAGGGGGAATCTCAAGCCATCTCTGCTGCGGTCTCCCATTCTTCTCCTGCCGCAGTGGAGCCTGCTCGGCGGAGGCGTCGGTCCCAGCCTCTCACTCAGTCTGACAATGTGCAAAGGGTTACTGCTGCCTTTCCAGCTTCTGCCATTGTAGCCAATACTGGTCAGCGGCAAGCAGATGTCTTTGGGACTAAGTCCTACTTTTTCTACTTTTCCCCTTCTGAGCATGCCCAGGGTAAGATCTCTCATTGGAGATCAAGGGTCACATGCTCAGGTACTGCAACAACTCCCATTGGCCCTCTAGGAAGGTCCTGAAGTTGCTCAAGTTCTGTGGCAGCCTCCCAATGGTCCTTCTGGGAAGGTCCTGTAGCTGCAGCTATGAAAGGTTCACATGACCGCATGGCCATGCGCTAGTATTAATCCTTGTTATGTGCTTTGCGCCAGTGTGGTCATGTATACCTGTGGTCAGGGTCGGCTGTAAAAGCCATTAGAATACCGGCACCTCCGGTCAGGAGTTTGGTTGCATGTATTCAGGGCCCGGCTGAAAAAAGCCACTAGAATACTGGCTCCCCTGGTGAGGAATTAGTTGTGTGCTTTCCTGACTGCATGACCACTGACTACTATCTGCTCAGCAGTTATCTGTGTGCTCCTGTGAGCTTAACAGGACACAGTCCTTTTTTATATCAGTGACTCTGTGAGGTAACAGAGTTTGCGTATACCGCCATATAGTGCCATTTACTAGCAGCAGGTTTCTCCTGCACGGTGGACCCCGGGCTGCGAACGCACCAATAACTTCATCTATTTACTCGGTGTGTTCCGCTAACCCTAACAACATGTTTGATATCTGTGCACTCATAATGACCCGGAGAATCATAAGGGCAGGTCAGTTTTAGCTTTTAGTGAACATGGTTAAAAAAAAAAAAAGCTGTTGGGGAATTGCACTTTCTTTGCAATTTCACCTCACTTTAAATTTTTCCCAGTTTTTTATTACATGATATGGTAAAAACAAGCCATAAAAGAAGTTATGGCTCTGGGAAGACAGGGAGCAAAAAACAGAAACACAAAAAAGGAAAATCCCACAGTTGGTAACTGGTTATACACATTATGATTCCACCAAGGACAACATCTGAAAGGAGTTTGTGTCTTCACCTCATGTTTGTGTATGTTTCCTCCGGGTATTGCGATTTCCTCCCAAACTCCAAAGACATACTGATAGGGAATTTAGATTGATAGCCCCTATGGGGACAGTTCTGATAATGTCTGTAAAGTGCTGTGTAATTAATGGCGCTATATAAGTGAGTAGAATAAATAAATACCACACGGCACCTGCTATATACAGTATGAGCCTCTACTTAGCACCTCTATAAACAGTATGACCTCCGATAATACCCATTAAATACTTTATGAGCCCCCACATAGCCCTCCTAAAAATAGCATGAGTCCCCTATATACAGTATGAGCCCTCACACAGCCCCTTAGATACATTATAATAACACACAAAGTCCCTATACACTGTAAGAAACCACACACATCATCTTTATTTAAAGTATCAGCCTTACAGACCATCTCTATATATACCTATATATCTATTTACGGTATGAGCCCCCACATAACCCCCTTATACACAGTATGAGCTCCATATTGCCCTTTAAATACAGTCAGGATCTAAATCTTATTGAACACCTGTGGAAAAATCTTAAAATTGCTGTTGGGAGAAGGTGCCCTTTAAATATGAGATACCTGGAGCAGTTTGCAAAAGAATGGCCAAAAATTCCATTTGAGGGGAGTAAGAAGGTTGTTGATGGTTATAGGAAGCGATTGATCACAGTTATTTATTCCAAAGACTGGGCAACCGAATAATAAGCTGAGGGAGCCAACAATTTTGTCCGGCTCATTTTTGGGGTTTTGTGTGAAATTATGTCCATCTCGTCTTATTTTCTCTGTGTTTTTGTGTTTTTCAAATACACACAAAGGAAATATATATATGTGTATAACAAAACAACTAATAGCAATAATTTTATAGGAGAAATGCTCCATTTTCTGGAACAATTTCAAAGGTACCAACACTTTCAGCCATGACTTTTCTAATACATACATAAATATATACCGTATATACTCGAGTATAAGCCGAGATTTTCAGCCCAAAAAAATGGGCTGAAAGTGCCCCTCTCGGCTTGTACTCGAGTCATGGAAGGCAGGGGGTTGGCGGGTGAGGGGGAGCGACTCCTGTCAAATACTCACCTGCTCCCAGTGCTCCTGGTGCGGTCCCCGCATGTCCCACGGTCTTCGGGTGCCTGCAGGTTCTTCCCTTGTTTAGCGGTCACTGGTACCGCTCATTAAAGTTATGAATCTGGACTCCACTCCCATAGGGGTGGAGCTGTATAATCATTACTGTAATGAGCGGTGCCACGTGACCGCTCACTACAGGAAGAATCTGCCGCTCCTGGAGACGTAGGACATGCGGGGACCGCGCCAGGAGCGCAGGGAGCAGGTGAGTATGTCATATTCACCTTTCTGTGTTCCACCGCCGCCTCGTCTTCTGCGTCCTCTGCAGTGACTGTTCAGGTCAGAGGGCGCGATGACATATCAGTGTGCACGCCACCCTCTGCCTGAACAGTCAGTGCAGAGAGACAGGATGCTGAGGAGCAGCAGGCAGCGACGAGAGGTGAGTATGTCATTTTTCTTTAGTGCAGAAGCAGCAGCATTACTTGTGGCACAATGCTATATGGAGCATCTATGTGACCATAAAGAACTGCATGGAGCATTATATGGGGCATCTATGGGGCCATAACTGCATGGAGCATTATGTGGAGCATCTATGGGGCCATAACTGCATGGAGCATTATATGGGGCATCTATGGGGGCATAACTGCATGGAGCATTATATGGGGCAATTGTGGGGCATTAACTGCATGGAGCATTATATGGGGCATCTATGGGGCCATAACTGCATGGAGCATTATATGGGGCATCTATGGGGCCATAATTGCATGGAGCATTATATGGGGCCTCTATGGGGCAATAACTGCATGGAACATTATATGGGGCATCTATGGGGACATAAAGAACTGCATGGGGCATTATATGTGGCATCTATGGGGCCATAACTGCATGGAGCATTATGTGGAGCATCTATGGGGCCATAACTGCATGGAGCATTATATGGGGCATCTAAGGGGGCATAACTGCATGGAGCATTATATGGGGCCTCTATGGGGCCATAACTGCATGGAGCATTATATGGGGCATCTATGGGGACATAACTGCATGGAGCATTATATGGGGTATCTATGGGGCCATAAAGAACTGCATAGAGCATTATATGGGGCATCTATGGGGCCATAAAGAACTACATGGAGCATTATATGGGGCATCTATGGGGCCATAAAGAACTGCATGGAGCAGTATATGGAGCATCTATGGGGCCATAAAGAACTGCATGGAGCATTATATGGGGCATTTATGGGGCCATAAACAACTGCATGGAGCATTATATGGGGCATCTATGGGGCCATAAAGAACTGAGTAGAGCATTATATGGGGCCTATATGGGGCCATAAAGAACTACATGGAGCATTATATGGAGTATCTATGGGTCCAAAAAGAACTGCATGGAGCATTATATGGGGCATCTATGGGGACATAAAGAACTGCATGGGGCATTATATGGGGCATTTATGGGGCCATAAAGAACTGCATGGGGCATTATATGGGGCATCTATGGGGACATAAAGAACTGCATGGAGCATTATATGGGGCATTTATGGGGCCATAAAGAACTGAATGGACCATTATATGGGGCATCTTATGGGGCCATAAAGAACTGCATGGGGCATTATATGGGGCATTTATGGGGCCATAAAAAACTGCATGGGGCATTATATGGGGCATCTATGGGGACATAAAGAACTGCATGGAGCATTATATGGAGAATCTATGGGTCCAAAAAGAACTGCATGGAGCATTATATGGGGCATCTATGGGGCCATAAAGAACTGAATGGAGCATTATATGGGGCATCTTATGGGCCATAAAGAACTGCATGGGGCATTATATGGGGCATTTATGGGTCCAAAAAGAACTGCATGGAGCATTATATGGGGCATTTATGGGGCCATAAAGAACTGCATGGAGCATTATATGGGGCATCTATGGGGCCATAAAGAACTGAATGGAGCATTATATGGGGCATCTTATAGGGCCATAAAGAACTGCATGGGGCATTATATGGGGCATTTATGGGGCCATAAATAACTGCATGGGGCATTATATGGGGCATCTATGGGGACATAAAAAACTGCATGGAGCATTATATGGGGCATCTATGGGGCCATAACTGCATGGAGCATTATGTGGAGCATCTATGGGGCCATAACTGCATGGAGCATTAAATGGGGCATCTATGGGGGCATAACTGCATGGGGCATTATATGGGGCAATTATGGGGCCATAAAGAACTGAATGGAGCATTATATGGGGCATCTTATAGGGCCATAAAGAACTGCGTGGGGCATTATATGGGGCATTTATGGGGCCATAAATAACTGCATGGGGCATTATATGGGGCATCTATGGGGACATAAAGAACTGCATGGAGCATTATATGGGGCATCTATGGGGCCATAACTGCATGGAGCATTATGTGGAGCATCTATGGGGCCATAACTGCATGGAGCATTAAATGGGGCATCTATGGGGGCATAACCGCATGGAGCATTATATGGGGAAATTATGGGGCCATAAAGAACTGAATGGAGCATTATATGGGGCATCTTATAGGGCCATAAAGAACTGCATGGGGCATTATATGGGGCATTTATGGGGCCATAAATAACTGCATGGGGCATTATATGGGGCATCTATGGGGACATAAAGAACTGCATGGAGCATTATATGGGGCATCTATGGGGCCATAACTGCATGGAGCATTATGTGGAGCATCTATGGGGCCATAACTGCATGGAGCATTAAATGGGGCAAATATGGGGGCATAACTGCATGGGGCATTATATGGGGCATCTATGGGGACATAAAGAACTGCATGGAGCATTATATGGGGCATCTATGGGGCCATAACTGCATGGAGCATTATGTGGAGCATCTATGGGGCCATAACTGCATGGAGCATTAAATGGGGCATCTATGGGGGCATAACTGCATGGGGCATTATATGGGGCATCTATGGGGACATAAAGAACTGCATGGAGCATTATATGGGGCATCTATGGGGCCATAACTGCATGGAGCCTTATGTGAAGCATCTATGGGGCCATAACTGCATGGAGCATTAAATGGGGCATCTATGGGGGCATAACTGCATGGAGCATTATATGGGGCAATTGTGGGGCCATAACTGCATGGAGCATTATATGGGGCATCTATGGGGCCATAAAGAACTGCATGGAGCATTTTATGGGGCATCTATGGGGCCATAAAGAACTGCATGGAGCATTATATGGGGCATCTATGGGGCCATAAAGAACTGCATGGAGCAGTATATGGAGCATCTATGGGGCCATAAAGAACTGCATGGAGCATTATATGGGGCATATTTGTATATGGGGCATTTCATGGGGCCATAATGAACTGTATGGAGCATTATATGGGGCCTATTTTGTGTGGAGCATCTTATGGGGCCATAATGAACTGTATGGAGCATTATATGGGGCTCCTGATTCAATATGGATATTCAAAAACACTTAAACTATTGATGTCTCAATTAATTTTACTTTTATTGGTATCTTTTTTTATTTTTGACATTTACCGGTAGCTGCTGCATTTTCCACCCTAGGCTTATACTCCAGTCAATAAGTTTTCCCAGTTTTTTGTTGCAAAATTAGGGGGGTCGGCTTATACTCGGGTCGGCTTATACTCGAGTATATACGGTATATATAATACTATACTCACCTAGCTTTTTTTTGTTTGGCACTCTACTCCTGTCTTTGCTGTGTGCACTAAGGCTTCGCAGAGCAGACATGAGGTAGTGATGTCATCTTGTCTGCTGTCTCAGTCACACATACTGAATAGTGGAAGAAAGTGTTGGCAGTTTCCTCCTCCACTATTATATTCTCCACTTTATGCATCCTGAGAATGCAAATAGTTGTGAAATCGGACGCTGTACATGTTGCAGGGCCAATGGTTTCAGCCTTTCGGACGCACTTTGCCTTGGTCTGCCACTGAGTAGATGATTGTTACTGTATGTAAAACGTTCTTCCACTTCTAAAATGTTTTACATGAGCAGAGATGAGGGAAACAATAAGGCTTTATTTTTAAGGCAGCGTTACGCATTAGGGCATATTTTCTTTACATTTGAGCACAGTATATCCCCATGTTGCAGCTACTCTTCAATTGCTTGGAGTGAATAAAATGTTCAATAGACAGGCAAATTATGCTCAGGAACTATCAATGTGCTATAGACCAAAGCCAAGTAATACATCTTACTTTGTTCTGCAGTAGAATGCGGCACAAATCAAACCCACGGATACAATGCCGAAGACGATGCAGGAGATTGACAGGATCTGCTGTTGGTATACCTCTTCACTCTCTGCAAGCAAAAGCACATTCATGTTCAAAAAAGTGAATTGTTTTACAATAAGCATATCAAAGCAGTTTTACTTCCTGAAAAACCATGAACAAGTTACAATCTGAGGAAAAAATGCAGTTATAGTCACTCATTTACATATCTATGATTTGCGAAGGTGCAGTCTTAACTTTTTAAAAGCTGTCTTTGTTTGCCTTTTAGAATATCCGTGCAATTGCATTCTTTGTATTCAAATCATTTTGAAATTCCACGAAAATGCTACAAGAATGAACAATAACCATGAGTCACTTTATAATGTGCAAAGTTAAAAACAGATTTGGTCTACTGAATATCCAAATGTAAGACATTAAGAAGAAAAACAATATGCGAAAACAAATGGTCTACATCACTTATGACATTGTTTACTCAATCTCCACATTCTCTATATGACCCCCAGTCTATTTGAGTATGGAAAAAATTCCATCTAGCCAATGTATTATATCATTAGGTAATACAGTATAAGTTATTTTTGAAAAACTGATCATATTGATAAATTATTTAACTATCTATCTAGATCACAAGTTCACAACCTTTTCTTAAGTCAGCATTCCACCACTGCCAAGAGCCACGTTAAAACTTCCATGCTGAAACCTTTATGGCACATTGACACTTTTGGGACTGTCCATTAGCGTGAGAAATAGCTGAGTATCTCACAAGTTCTTTTCTCTGGAGTGCCATGAAGGAGATCAGGGGACTCAATTCTCCTTAAATTCCATATGGAGGTCCCAGAGTTGAAACTACAAACTAGCAAATAAGTGTTTGTCACTCTGGGTTTAGCTGGCACATTATAATAGAACTAGTGCAACGCCTAAGGGAAAAATGCATGAAACAGGGATGCAAAGAATTCTGCTGAAGAATACCAATGATGTCGTGCCCTCCAGCCTGCACTAGACATAACTAGTTTAGCTTTGACTTCTTTTTTTAAGTAGATTAAAGTAAAAACCACACAACTACAGAGTGGCCCCAATTATTGTCATTCACAAATGCAACCATAACGTGTCAAATAAAATAGGACAAGCTATAAAGATCTGACAGTATGCTTCCTACATGTTTTCTGGAGCTACTGTATATGGAAATCAAATATACTGATAGCTACCGTATGTTTAGAGATTATCAAAACTGCCAGGATTCAAATTTGGCAAATCACGTAAATTTAACGGGAAAATTTAATTTGCATCAAAGTTATTTGCCGCAAATTGAATTTACCTTCAGTCCTGCCACACTCACAGCTCACTATCACCATCTTATGTGCCCTTTCTTTTAACCTTTCCTTATCATGCTCATCCTCTTCAACCTGCTTCGCCCTCTGCCACAGCTCCTGGCACTTACTAGGTTTCTGGCATCACTATGCATAATGCTGTCACGTGATGCATGTTGTAATGTCATTATGTCACGATGTTTTTCACAACAGCATGTTTTTATTAGAAGCCTATGAAGAGCCGAAACCACCATCATAGAGTGAAACAGTGAAGAGTGGCAAGGAAAGGTTGAAAAAATCGCCATAGAGGTTTTGATATGGTCCAAATAAAATTCAATCAATTTATTTAACATAAATAAGCAATCATGAATACTTGGTTAGCTGCATGCCCTTATAATCTAAAAGCTTAAAGGGAGTCTTTCATCCTTAAAAATGCATTTTAAATGGGCTATACAGTGTAGTAAAGGACTTTGCCACTATAACAACCATGCTAGCACTGTGCATATACCTGGCCATCACAAAGCCTTGATCTCAATCCTATTGAGAATTTATGGACAAAGCTGAAAAGGCAGATGCGATGAAGGTGACCTACAAGCCTGCGTCAGTTACACCAGTTTTGTCAAGTAGAATGAGTCCAAATTCTGACTATTGTGAGAAGCTTGTGGAAGGATATCCCAAATGTTTGACCCAGTTCAGTTTAAGAGCAAAGGTACCAAATACTAATGAAATGTATTTAAACTTTTGACCTTCAAGTAAGTAATAATAATGCCTTAAAATATTCTCTCATTATTCTGGCAGTTGGCAAATATTAATAATTATGGTAATCCAAATTCACCTAAAACAGGAAAGGTTTATTCTGATTTCGTGTCAGATATTGAGAAAAACATGCATATGTGTCCTTTAAGATAGTGTAAACTATTGGTTTCAACTGTATAAGAGTATATATAGCAAGGTAGATACGTAGCATTTTAAGAGAAATTTAATCCTATAAGAGACCTGCGATTTTTTATTTTTTTTGTTTTCATTTTTTTCATTCCCTTCTTCCAAATTTTATTTTTCTCTCAACACAAACATACTACAGTGTCTTGCGAAATTATTCACCCCCTGGAACATTTCAACCTTTTCCCACATATCATGCTTCGGACATAAAGATACCAAATGTAAATTTTTGGTGAAGAGTCAACAAGTGGAACACAATTGTGAAGTTGAAAGAAAATCATTGGTTAGTTTAAATTTTTGTGGAAATTCAAAAACTGAAAAGTGGGGCGTGCAATATTATTCGGCCCCTTTAACGTAATACTTTGTTGCACCACCTTTTGCTGCGATTACAGCTGCAAGTCATTTGGGGTATGTCTCTATCAGTTTTGTACATTGAGAGACTGAAATTCTTGCCCATTCTTCCTTGGCAAGCAGCTCGAGCTCAGTGAGGTTTGATGGAGATCGTTTCTGAACAGCAGCTTTCAGCTCTTTCTACAGATTCTTGATTGGATTGAGGTCTGGACTTTAACTTGGCCATTCTTACACCTGGATACGTTTATTTGTGAACCATTCCATTGTAGATTTTGCTTTATGCTTGGGATCATTGTCTTGTTGAAAGACAAACTTCCGTCCCAGTCTCAGGTCTTTTGCAGACTCCAACAGGTTTTCTTCAAGAATGGTCCTGTATTTGGCTCCATCCATCTTCCCATCAATTTTAACCATCTTCCCTGTCCTTGCTGAAGAAAAGAATGCCCAAACCATGATGCTGCCACCACCATGTTTGACAGTGGGGATGGTGTGTTCAGGTTGATGAGCTGTGTTGTCTTTACGCCAAACATATCATTTGACATCGTTGCCAAAATGTTCGATTTTGGTTTCATCTGACCAGAGCACCTTCTTCCACACGTTTGGTGCGTCTCCCAGGTGGCTTGTTGCAAACTTTAAACAACACTTTTTATGGATATCTTTGAGAAATGGCTTTCTTCTTGCCTCTCTTCCATGAAGGCCAGATTTGTACAGTGTATGACTGACTGTTGTCCTATGGACAGACTATCCCACCTCAGCGGTAGATCTCTGCAGTTCATCCAGAGTGATCATTGGACTCTTGACTGCATCTCTGATCAGTCTTCTCCTTGTTTAAGATGAAAGTTTAGAGGGACGGCTGGGTCTTGGTAGATTTGCAGTGGTATGATACTCCTATTTCAATGTGATCGCTTGCACAGTGGTCCTTGAGATGTTTAAAGTTTTGGAAATCATTTTGTATCCAAATCCAGCTTTAAACTTCTCCACAACAGTATCACGGACCTACCTGTTGTGTTCCTTGGTCTTCATGATCTGTCTGTGCCTTAAACAGAACCCTGAGACTATCACAGAGCAGGTGCATTTATACGGAGACTTGATTACACACAGGTGGATTATATTTATCATCATTAGGCCTTTAAGACAACATTGGATCATTCAGAGATCCACAATGAATTTCTGGAGTGAGTTTTCTGGAGTAAAAATAAAGGGGCCAAATAATATTACACGCCCCACTTTTCAGTTTTTGAATTTCCACAAAAAATTTAAATAACCAATAAATTTCATTTAACTTCACAATTGTGTTCCACTTGTTGTTGATTCTTCACCAAAAATTTACATTTGGCATCTTTATGTTTGAAGCATCATATGTGTGAAAAGGTTGAAAAGTTCCAGGGGGCCGAATACTTTCGCAAGGCACTGTAGGGCTTGTTTTTTATTAATGATTTGTAGCTTTGAATTACTGCTTTTACGCAATAATGTACTGAAAAAGTGAAAAAAAATCAAGTTGCTGTGAAATGGTGAAAAACTGCTAGTTTGCAAAAGTGTTCCCATTCCTTTTTAGGACATTCATTGTCCATGTTTATGTTGATAACAAAAATGTACAAGTGCTTGTATTTCAGTTCTTCAATACAAAAAGTGAATCTCATATATTATATAGACCCATTACAAACAGAGTGATCTATTTCAAGTGTTTATTTCTGTTAATGTTGATGATTATGGCGTACAGCCAATGAAAATCCCAAAGTCACTATCTCAGTATATTAGAATATTTAACAAAAAACAACTGCAAAGGCTTCCTAAGCTTTTAAAAGGGTCTCTTAGTCTGTCTCTGTATTCTCCACAATCATGGAGATGTTCTAATATAGTGAGAAGCACTTGTATAACTTTTATAATTGAAAATGTAAAAAAAATGTGGTTTGTGCCACCCACATTCAGAAACCCTTAACTTTTTTTATTTTCTGATAATGAAGCTGTGTGAAAGCTTTTTATGCAAATCACGCTGATGTTTTCATTGCTAGAATTTTGATCATGTTTTACTGCATTATTTGGGGAGAATTGTGGTCATCAAAAAATGTAAAACCTTTTTTTTTGTCCCGTTTCAACATTCACCATTTGGGATAAATCTTTTTTTTATATTTTATTTGTCTTGGCAATGACACATGCAGCAATGCCAAATATATTTTGTGCTTATGCTTTATATCTACCGTAGCGATTTATTTTGAGGAATGGGAGATTGACTGAATTTTTTTTACATTTTCTAAAGTTTCTTTCATTTTTAATTTTCTCCTTTGAGGATATAGCAGCAATCTGTTAATTGTCTATGCAATACACTACAATTCATGGTGTTGCAGTGTATTGTGAAATAGTCGGTCTCCTACAAAGCTCAGCCACATACTGCTCTTCATGTAAAATCTCAATTTACATACATTGTGCACTTTCAGACAGCCCCCTACCTGCCTTTGCAACTCATTGACACCATTCTATTGTGTTGCACTGTGCCATCTATAGGGGCACATAAGTCATAGAAAGTTCAATAAAATGTTATTGTTATATCAGTAATTCAATGTCTTTTTCCAGAGAAAAGGAAAAAAAAGTGTTTGGTACCCTGTTAGCCAGTTGAACTATTTTTTTGTTTTCTTCTTTTTTTTGCGAATATATTTATGTTTCTTCAGAAACGTTGTGATATCATGCATGAGTAGGAGACCTAAAATGTCTCGAAAGCATACTTTGTAACATAACGTATTTTATTTTTGCTCGTCATTAAAAGGTATAATAACTACAAGATCATCTTGATTTTCCCACTGAGAGCAGTTCCAGAGAAATTCACATTCAATTTATATGTAAATGAACTGTTGAGAACTATGGGACTGGACACAGATCTGCATAAGAATTTGTCTTCAGAGATTATTTTCAATGAATTGGACATCACCCGTGTGTTGTGTAAAGGCTGCTCTCTGCTCTCCTGATCTCACTGCAGAGAAATAAGCTCTGGAGGCAGAGTCTCATTCAGATCAGCATTTGGCCCATAGAGCTTACCTGCTCATTTACATATTAGAAAGATGTAGATTTCTCTGGTATAAGACATCGGATTCAAGATATTAAGTTATCATTTTATTAGGCTTCCTATGACCTACGTGCTCATATAGACGGTTTGGGAAGATTGATCCTACTTGCAGACTCCCTTTAAATGCCACTGTCAGGGTTGATGAAGGAACTAAGGACGCTAGACTGATGTGAGTCAGCACAGATCACATAAGGTACTATAAGGTGCTGGATAGGTTACCGCACTGGCATCCATGCTGCACCGTGTGGGCTCAGGTCCTCAACCTGTTCCAAACAAACATACACGCCCCATGCATGGGCAGCCATCATTACACAGTTAAAGGAGATTTCCACTACTGAGACAACACCTTCTTAAATACTATGTTCCCCAGTGTAAAACAAAAATGACAGATAATCCCTTTATCCACCAGTAGCATTCTAACAATGTGAGTGCAGGGTTTCCCAGGGCTTGTGTGACATTATTATGCCATTTGACAACTGCAACCAGTTAATCGGCTGCTCCACTCAAAATTATTTCAGGTGAACCTCAAAAATTTGAAGAAAGGGAAAAAACTGAAACACATTAGCAGCAGCTGATTGGCTGGGGGTTTTACGTGGCCTAACAATGTCCAATGATCACTGAGCAACATGGTGCTAGTGAGGGAGGAGAGTATGTGTTATTTATATTTTACACTGGGTAATATAATATTTAATAAGGGGTTATCCGAGTAGATGACAATCCTTTTAAATGATAAGGCTAAACATGAATCAAAGAAGAGTGTGTCTGTGGTGGGAGGGGGACTACAGTTTTTTGAAGGGGTAGATGGTGATGTCTTTTCTTTTGAATTCATAACAATTGCAATTTTTGTGTTCTATTAAAGAGAAATAAAGAAATGAAAACTGTTGGAAATATTACAAATCATTTATCATATTCTCAAAAGTCGCACAGTATGTTGTAACTAATCCACTGTAAGAGATTAATACTTAGCTTGTTAGGTGTTCATAAATATAATAAAATTACCACTGCTCTGACCAGGTATGAATGGAAAATAGAAAATATAAGGCATGTATATTATTTAACTACTTTAAAAATATAACTAACATAATTGTTTTTCAATTCTAAGTCATTTGGTTAATGTTCTGCTTAATTACTCCTACAGTAATTGTGCTGTAGATCTATTCATATAGCTCTGAAATAGGGGAAGACCAATTATGGGCAATTTCCAGTAGAAGAAAACAGTACATAATACAATAGCACCTAATGCAAAATAATTAATTTGTATGCTATCATGCATGAGTTTTTCATGTAGCCCTGGAGCTCAATGAGAAGACATGGTTGATTGGTAGGTCATTACCCCCATGAGATATTGATTCTGAGTTGGCAATGGTAGCTGCTCTCATGCATCCTGAAATAATACACTATGGCTAAGCTATAATAATAATACTAATAATGATAATCTTTATTTGTATAGCGCCAACATATTCTGCAGCGCTTTACAGTTTAACAGTTCATACACAAGTCATAAGTAGCAATAAAATTAAAAATAATACAATAGTTAAAGCAAAATAAGACAACCCTTCTCGTGAGAGCTTACAAACTATAATGAGGTGGGGGGAGTCACAAACTGCAGGTGTGTATTTACAATGATGGTCCAGCCATCTTATGGGAGTGGGGGATAGATAAATGCTGCATGAGGTTGTCACCAGCCAGTATGTGTGGTGGAGTCTGGGTGCGGTGGAGTTTGATGGAGGGTTATTCTCAGATAGATAGTGAATGGGCTATATACATATATACATGTGCACACACACACATATATATCTACTATATAAAGCTGAATGTGTGTGTGTATGTGTGTATGTCCGGGATTGGCATCTGCACCATCACAGCTACAGCCACAAAATTTTGCACAGTCACACGTCTGGACCCCGAGAGCGTCATAGGCTACGTTGTGAGGTGAAATTTTAACCCCGCGCGTTCCAATTCACCAAACAATTTTGCCCCTATCTACATAATGGGGGAAAAGTGAAAGGAAAAGTGTTGGAAGCGTCGCAGCTACAGCAACAAAATTTTGCACAGTCACACGTCTGGACCCTGAGAGCGTCATAGGCTATGTTGTGAGGTGAATTTTTAACCCCGCGCTTTCCAATTCACCAAAAAATTTTGCTCCTATCTACATAATGAGGAAAAAAGTGAAAGGAAAAGTGTTGGAGGCGTCGCAGCTACAGAAACAAAATTTTGCACAGTCACACGTCTGGACCCTGAGAGTGTCATAGGCTATGTTGTAAGGTGAAATTTTAACTCCGCGCTTTCCAATTCAACAAACTATTTTTTCCCTATCTACATAATGGGGAAAAGTGAAAGGAAAAGTGTTGGAGGCAAATTGACAGCTGCCAGATGTGAACAAGTGGGACTTAAAGAATGAGAGCGATGGCGCAAAAGAGTATATACCGTACAGTTGCTAAGGTAGGACCCCGACATGGGATACTCACCACACGGGGATATGAACACACACACAAAATGCGCCACACACTACCACGTGCTTGAACACATATACCACCCTCAGCACACATTTCACCACACATACGCCAACCTCGCCACATAAAAGTCGAAACACAAAAGTCGCCGCTCAAAACTCACCACGCGCAAAACTCGCCACATGCAAAAAATAGGCTCACGCAAAACTCGCCACAAGTGCAAAACTCACCTCATGGAAAACTCGCCACACGCAAAACTTGCACATGCGGAAAAATTGCCATATGCACAAAATTTGCAACACATGCAAAAGTTGCCTCACACAAAACTTGCACATACTCAAAAGGCACCAGACATAAAACTCACCACGCGCAAAACTCGCCATGCGCAAAACTTGCTGCACACAACTTGCTACACTAACCTGTCACATGCAACTCGACACACAAAAAGTTGCTACACGCATGTTGCCACACAAAACTCATCTCACAAAAGTCGCTACATGCATGTCGCCACACACAACTCAACACACACAACTTGACAAACTCGCCCTAAAACACACACAAGTCTGATATTAGCCTTCAAAAATAAAAATCTGTTTAATAAGCAGACAAACTACAAGAGCAACAAATGGACCATATAGGAAATACGGCAGCTGTCAGTCACATGACCTGTCTATTATGTGTATGTGTGAGCTAATATATACTGCCAGGGGGAGGGCTTCCTGTTGGCTAGGGATTTATCAGGCTGCCAATTTATCTTACAAATACTGAGGTAAAAATACTGAGCAAATAACGTGTTAACGAGGTCTAATACAGGAGATCACACAGGTATATACTATATACAGGGGAGATGACACACAGATATATACTATATACAGGAGAGATGACACACAGGTATATACTATATAAAGGAGGAGATGACATACAGGTACATACTATATACAGGAGGAGATGACATACAGGTATATACTATATACAGGAGGAGATGACACACAGGTATATACTATTTACAGGAGCAGATTACCTACAGGTATATACTATATACAGGAGGAGATGACATACAGGTATATGCTATATATAGAAGATGACATACAGGTATATACTATATACAGGAGGAGATGACACACAGATATATACTATATACAGGGGAGATGACACACAGGTATATACTATATACAGGAGGAGATGACATACAGGTATATACTATATATAGAAGGAGATGACATAAAGGTATATACTATATATAGGAGGAGATGACATACAGGTATATACTATATATAGGAGGAGATGACATACAGGTATATACTATATACAGGGGAGATGACACACAGCAGGTATATACTATATACAGGGGAGATGACATATAGGTATATACTATATACAGGAGATGACATACAGGTGTATACTATATATAAGGGAGATGACAAACATGTATATACTGAGGTGAAAATGAGAGGTGTGAGGTGAAAATGAAAAGGTGTGAGTGCAAAATGAGAGGAGTGAGGGAAAATAGTGTAGTGATCGGAAAATGACAGATGTGAGGTCGAAATGACAAGTGTTAGGCGGGAATGAGAGCTGTGAGGGAGAAAATGAGAGGTGTGAGGGAGAAAATGAGAGATGTGAGGGGGAAAATTAAAGATGTGATTGGGAAAATGAGAGGCGTGATGGGAAAATAAGAGAAGTGACGTGCTATAACTAACCACAGATATTTACTATGCCCAGGCAACGCCGGGCTCTTCAGCTAGTCTACTATACAGTTAGGGCCAGAAATATTTGGACAGTGACACAATTTTCGCGAGTTGGGCTCTGCATGCCACCACATTGGATTTGAAATGAAACCTCTACAACAGAATTCAAGTGCAGATTGTAACGTTTAATTTGAAGGGTTGAACAAAAATATCTGATAGAAAATGTAGGAATTGTACACATTTCTTTACAAACACTCCACATTTTAGGAGGTCAATAGTAATTGGACAAATAAACATAACCCAAACAAAATATTTTTATTTTCAATATTTTGTTGCAAATCCTTTGGAGGCAATCACTGCCTTAAGTCTGGAACCCATGGACATCACCAAACGCTGGGTTTCCTCCTTCTTAATGCTTTGCCAGGCCTTTACAGCCGCAGCCTTCAGGTCTTGCTTGTTTGTGCGTCTTTCCGTCTTAAGTCTGGATTTGAGCAAGTGAAATGCATGCTCAATTGGGTTTAGATCTGGAGATTGACTTGGCCATTGCAGAATGTTCCACTTTTTGGCACTCATGAACTCCTGGGTAGCTTTGGCTGTATGCTTGGGGTCATTGTCCATCTGTACTATGAAGTGCCAACTTTGCAGCATTTGGCTGAATCTGGGCTGAAAGTATATCCCGGTACACTTCAGAATTCATCCGGCTACTCTTGTCTGCTCTTATGTCATCAATAAACACAAGTGACCCAGTGCCATTGAAAGCCATGCATGCCCATGCCATCACGTTGCCTCCACCATGTTTTACAGAGGATGTGGTGTGCCTTGGATCATGTGCCGTTCCCTTTCTTCTCCAAACTTTTTTCTTCCCATCATTCTGGTACAGGTTGATCTTTGTCTCATCTGTCCATAGAATACTTTTCCAGAACTGAGCTGGCTTCTTGAGGTGTTTTTCTGCAAATTTAACTCTGGCCTGTCTATTTTTGGTATTGATGAATGGTTTGCATCTAGATGTGAACCCTTTGTATTTACTGTCATGGAGTCTTCTCTTTACTGTTGACTTAGAGACAGATACACCTACTTCACTGAGAGTGTTCTGGACTTCAGTTGATGTTGTGAACGGGTTCTTCTTCACCAAATTAAGTATGCGGCGATCATCCACCACTGTTGTCATCTGTGGACGCCCAGGCCTTTTTGCGTTCCCAAGCTCACTAGTCAATTCCTTTTTTCTCAGAATGTACCCAACTGTTGATTTTGCTACTCCAAGCATGTCTGCTATCTCTCTGATGGATTTTTTCTTTTTTTTTCAGCCTCAGGATGTTCTGCCTCACCCTGGAGCTGGCTGTGCTATTTAAGTCCTCTGCAGCCTGGGGGCCAGTGTCAGCTATAGTTCATGCTGCACTGTTTGAGCTCCTGACCTGATCCCTGTTATAGTGCTCCTGTTTGCCTCTGACTGCCAGCACCCGTTTATGACTTGTTCTGACCTCTGGCCTGTACCCCGACTCCGTCTTACATCTCACGTTTTGGTTACCACGTTCCCGGTAGGTTCTGACGTCTTGCTTGTCCGACGATTCTCTGCTCGCCCCTTCTGTACCGCGCCGCTATCTCCGTGTATGACCTTGACTTGTTTCATGTCCCTTTCATTACCTGTGACACCTGTGTTGTTGCTCAGTTTTGCTGCGCTGTGTGTGCAGCCTCCTTTCCTTAGCCAGCACCCCCTGGTGGAGGTTGCTCTATACTGCACTGCAGCAGCACATTACAGTCTCATTTTGCACTCACACCTTTTCATTTTCACCTCACACCTCTCATTTTCAACTCAGTATATACATGTTTGTCATCTCCCTTATATATAGTATACACCTGTATGTCATCTCCTGTATATAGTATATACCTGTATGTCATCTCCCCTGTATATGGTATATACCTGTATGTCATCTCCTCCTATATATAGTATATACCTGTATGTCATCTCCTCCTGTATATAGTATATACCTGTATGTCATCTCCTCCTGTATATAGTATATACCTGTGTGTCATCTCCCCTGTATATAGTATATACCTGTATGTCATCTCCTCCTGTATATAGTATATACCTGTAGCTCATCTGCTCCTGTATATAGTATATACCTGTGTGTCATCTCCTCCTGTATATAGTATATACCTGAACGTCATCTCCTCCTCTATATAGTATATGCCTGTGTGTCATCTCTCCTGTATATAGTATATATCTGTGTGTCATCTCCTCCTGTATATAGTATATACCTGTGTGTCATCTCCCCTGTACATAGTATATATCTGTATGTCATCTCCTCCTGTATTAGACCTCGTTCACACGTTATTTGGTCTGTATTTTTACCTCGGTATTTGTAAGCTAAATTGGCAGCCTGATAAATCCCCAGCCAACAGGAAGCCCTCCCCCCTGGCAGTATACTGTATATTAGCTCACACATACACATAATAGACAGATCATGTGACTGACAGCTGCCGTATTTCCTATATGGTACAGTTGTTGCTCTTGTAGTTTGTCTGCTTATTAATCAGATTTTTATTTTTGAAGGATAATATCAGACTTGTGTGTGTTTTAGGGCGAGTTTTGTGTGTCAAGTTGTGTGTGTTGATTTGCGTGTGGTGACATGCATGTAGCGACTTTTGTGAGATGAGTTGTGTGGCGACATGCGTGTAGCAACTTTTTGTGTGTCGAGTTGCATGTGACAGGTTAGTGTAGCAAGTTGTGTGCAATAAGCTTTGCGCATGGCGAGTTTTGCGCGTGGCGAGTTTTATGTGTGGTGCCTTTTGAGTATGTGCAAGTTTTGTGTGAGGCAACTATTGCATGTGTTGTAACTTTTGTGCATGTGGCGAGTTTTCCATGAGGTGAGTTTTGCACGTGTGGCGAGTTTCGCGTGAGCCTAGTTTTGCATGTGGCGAGTTTAGCGCGTGGCGAGTTTTGAGCGGCGACTTTTGTGTTTCGACTTTTATGTGGTGAGGTTGGTGTATGTGTGGTGAAATGTGTGCTGAGGGTGGTATATGTGTTCAAGCACGTGGTACTGTGTGGCGCATTTTGTGTGTGTGTTCATATCCCCATGTGTGGTGAGTATCCCATGTCAGGGCCCCACCTTAGCAACTGTACAGTATATACTCTTTGGCGCCATCGCTCTCATTCTTTAAGTCCCCCTTGTTCACATCCGGCAGCTGTCAATTTGCCTCCAACACTTTTCCTTTCACTTTTTCCCCATTATGTAGATAGCGGCAAAATTGTTTGGTGAATTGGAAAGCGCGGGGTTAAAATTTCACTTCACAACATAGCCTATGACGCTCTCGGGGTCCAGACGTGTGACTGTGCAAAATTTTGTGGCTGTAGCTGCGACGCCTCCAACACTTTTCCTTTCACTTTTTTCCCCATTATGTAGATAGGGGCAAAATTGTTTGGTGAATTGGGATGCGCGGGGTTAAAATTTCGCCTCACAACATAGCCTATGACGCTCTCGGGGTCCAGACGTGTGACTGTGCAAAATTTTGTGGCTGTAGCTGCGTCGGTGCAGATGCCAATCCCGGACATACACACACACATACACACACACATTCAGCTTTATACAGTTAGGGCCAGAAATATTTGGACAGTGACACAAGTTTTGTTATTTTAGCTGTTTACAAAAACATGTTCAGAAATACAATTATATATATAATATGGGCTGAAAGTGCACACTCCCAGCTGCAATATGATAGTTTCCACATCCAAATCGGAGAAAGGGTTTAGGAATCATAGCTCTGTAATGCATAGCGTCCTCTTTTTCAAGGGACCAAAAGTAATTGGACAATGGACTCTAAGGGCTGCAATTAACTCTGAAGGCGTCTCCCTCGTTAACCTGTAATCAATGAAGTAGTTAAAAGATCAGGGGTGGATTCCAGGTGTGTGGTTTTGCATTTGGAAGCTGTTGCTGTGAGCAGACAACATGCGGTCAAAGGAACTCTCAATTGAGGTGAAGCAGAGAGGATTAACTCCCACATGACCAGTCCAGAGACAAGAGAGCTGAACATAATCTCAGAACTGGATCATGACAGAGAGGAGTGAGAGAAAATAGTGGAGTGATGGGAAAATGACAGATGTGAGGTCGAAATGACAAGTGTTAGGGGGGAATGAGAGGTGTGAGGGGGGAAATAAGAGGTGTGAGAGGGAAAATGAGAGGTGTGAGGGAGAAAATAAGAGGTGTGAGGGAGAAAATGATAGGCATGATGGGAAAATAAGAGAAGTGAGGTGCTATAACTAACCACAGATATTTACTATGCCCAGGCAACGCCGGGCTCTTCAGCTAGTATATATATATACACACAATCACATACATATACATACATACATACACATACTGTACATATATAAAAGGACTTTGATTAGGAAATGTGATAGGCCGATCTGAACAGATGTGTTTTGAGGGAGCGCCTAAAACTATGCAAGTTGTGGATAGTCCTTATTTCTTGGGGTAGAGCATTCCGGAGGATTGGCACAGCTCAGGAGAAGTCTTGGAGCCGGGAGTGGGAGATACGGACTAGTGCAGAGGTTAGTCAAAAGTCGCTTGCAGAGTGTAACGAGCGGATAGGCCGATAAATAGAAATGAGGAGGAGATGTAGGGGGGTTTCGCACTGTGGAGAGCTTTGTGGGTGAGAACAAGCATTTTAAATTGGATCCTATAATGAATGGGCAGCCAGTGTAATGACTGGCAAAGATTGGATGTGTCCGAGTACCGATTAGCAAGATAGATGACCCTGGCTGCTGCATTAAGGATGAACTGGAGAGGGGAAAGTCGAGTAAGGGGAGGCCAATTAACAGAGCATTACAGTAGTCCAGGCAGGAGTGGACCAGGGCAACAGTGAGGGTTTTTGTTGTTTCCACAGTGCGAAAGAGATGTTCTTTAGGTGTAAGCGGCAAGAGTGGGCAAGAGATTGTATGTGGCAGGTGAAGGAGAGATTGGTGTCAAACATAACACCCAGACAGCGAGCCTGCTGCCTAGGAGTTATTATGGTGCCACCCACGGAGAGGGAAATGTCAGATTTAGGGAGGTTAGTAGACCAAGGATGAGTTATAATAGCTGTGATAGAATGGTGGTAGAAGAAGTGCTCCTACAGTTTTATATATTTCAAGAGATTGCAATATTGATCAACAGAAGCCAAACATTATATTGGATGTAGCAGATCAAGAGATGTTTTCTTTTCACTGATGAGACTAATAGATTGGAGGTCAGAAATGGAAATCTTAGTCTATGATTTTTATTTGACACATGAAAAAGAGTTAGCTTCAATCTTCCAATGTGCTGATACTTCTTTAAGATAGAGAGAAAAAACATTTTCGTAACTTTTTGAAGACTTTTTAGCAGCAAATATTTTTTGTGCATGTTATCATAATTTACAATCCTTTGAGATATTTGTGTTTGGCTTTTCTAATAATAGAGTCATATCAGTATATTTTGCTGTTTCAACAATTGTTTACTCTTCCAGGTTTCACTGACAAACATCACATATGAAACCTGGGTGAGGAAATAAGTGGCAACAGTCCCTGCTGTTACTGTGACATGACAAGAGAATGTATGGCATTTTAGTAGATAGATCTTGTCATAGCAACTTTTGTGATTGTGCTTTGGCAAGACACACGTGCAAAATAAGATCTTTAAAAATGGTAATAGGTGGTTAAATCGAGGTATACAAAGGGTGGCCTCAACCACTTAAACACTTATAGAGGGCACTAGAACAGGATCTTTTAGATGACATCTCTTTTCGTTGAATAAAGATGACAAGAAACAAGATAAATGTTCCATAATGGAAAGCTACAATGTTAACAACTGAGATACCACTCTGCACATATTATTTGATGGGAAACCAAGTAATGGCTGATATGGATGTGATGTAAGGGTTCCTTTTGTCATGTGCACATGTGTTATACAGATATATCTCATTTTCTAACAAGGTGTCAGGCATTTATTTGTAGTATAATCATACTGCAAACTATAAAAAGAGCTTCATCCATAACACAATACACAGATTAGGAGGATTAGGCAGCGTAGGCCATAGCAGACTTGACATTGATAGAAGTCTTGTTTACCAGGAGCTCTAATCTTCTGTAGAGTCTGTTTACCTATTTAATGTGCTCTAAATTATATTTGTATTGTAGAATTTACCTAATGCACTAGACTGCAGGAGAGCTCTCTAAGTACCTTGTGATACAGGGAGCAGCTGTCTATGCCGAGCCCAAAGTCGGTCACCATATGTTTTTTTAAAGCATAATCGAATTTTCTTTGTTTTTGACTGTGTACTTTGTCACTGTGAATAGTGATCAGGTGCAAATATCTAATTACACACTGTAAAATAAATTACAAAGGGAACAGTCCAGGCAGCTTGTCTCTTTTCAGTACGAAATGTTCTATTTGTCCTTCTAAACTTGCTGAAATTAAGTTATAACACACACACATATGCACTCATGTTTTCTAATATTTTTCTCTCCTTTTCACAATATTGGCATTTGCTGCATTTATTTTCCTTTTAGTGTTTAACATGTTCTATAATTTAAAGTTTTTTTTTAATATTTTTTGTATCTATATATTCACACACATTTTGAACATTTTATGTTTATTAACATTATTTACATTATGCAGAATTTTGTGCCATATATGAGTGAACTCCTTTTGACCTCCTGTTTCATTTACTGCTATTTTCCTTTTAAAACTTTTCACTGTCTTTATTCTGTTTAATGGCCTGACAAAAACATTAGACCTATGCCAAATTGAGTTGCCAATAAATAAAAGAATTATTGCACTATATTCTTTGACTCTCACTGCAGCTTCGGACACTGTGCTCATTAGCCACCTCCAAGATTTATCTGAGCTATTTTACACAAAGTGCATATGTGATGTAGAAGCAGACCATGCAGCTGGTATGAAGTTCATGAAAAAAGAGGACCCACTGAGTTGGTTTTATCAGTTAGTGGTAGCAAAGGTGATGGGACTAGCTAGAACAGGGACACTTATGATCATGATCCCCATGTCGGCTTCATGGTCTGCTGCTAGTGTGTGTTTTGAAGCTTGGACTGGTCCACAGGAGAACAGGATAATTCTCTGGTGGGCCCCTGTATCTGAGTAGACCATAACCTTCTTATACAAGCAGTATACTTGAATCACTATGTACAGTATATAAATTTGTGATTGAAGATTATGTCACATTTGCATGTAGCTAAAAAGTGGGGCCCTGGAGTTGGTTACTGGTGAGCCCTTGACCAAATATGCAGAAATATTCCCTGAACAGTGATTCGTATGTCATCCGTAGGCAAGGTGTGGCTGCGTATTTTGCACATGTAAATCTCCGTATGGCATCCGTACGGTGAGATTTTCTCGCCGGCTTGCAAAATGGACATAGAATGGATCCATGGGCTTATATATTCGTGAAAACATATATACAGTCTATATAAATATCTATATATATATGTGTGTGTCAGTGAGATATATATATATATATAATCTAATATATAATTGCCTAGAATACTACTTCCTGCAATTTGTGCCAACTTCCGTGGCTTTGTCCGGAGCTAATGTCCGGAGCTAATGTCCGGAGATTAATTGCCTAGAATACTACTTCCTGCAATTTGTGCCAACTTCCGTGGCTTTGTCCGGAGCTAATGTCTGGAGCTAATGTCCGGAGCTAATGTGCGGAGATAATGTCCGAAGCTAATGTCCGGAGCTAATGTCCGGAGCTAATGTCCGGAGATAAGTGACGTCAACAGTGTCCAGTGTCTGATTGGTTGCCGCCTGCTGCGAGCGACCAATCAGAAATGTGCCGTACTGTGACACACTCCGCCCGCCATTTTGGTGTGATTTTTGAATTTTTACCTCACAGCATGTTTCTACTGCGTGGAGGCGGGCCCAGTGACGTTGCTCTTCAAGCTCCTGCCGAATTTCGTCAAAAAAATGATAATACCATTTACCAAAACTATATATATTTAGTTGTGAAGTGGTTCAGTGACATTTTCACACCAATTTTGAACTTTTGTTTGGTGTTTTCTCCATATACTGCCTATTATTCACTGACTGTTATACTGAGAGACTGCCGTTTATTAACCTCTTCTTTGCCACATTGGGTATATTGCTCTATTATTTGCCACATAAGGACATTGTCCATTATTGCCCAGCAATTTCTCTGCAATATAAACTGCCTATTTATTAATATCTGCATTCCTGCAAAGAACTATTGCCTATTATTAACTGGCTATTTTCCTACTACCTGACACTGCCTCTTATTAACCTGTTGTTTGCCACCACCACGCTTAAAGCTGTTTAGCTTAGCCAACATGAGCTCTAATAGTAAGGATACTAATGACACAGAGCCCAAAGCTGCTGATGGCGCACGTAAGATTAGGTCTGATAGAAAGTATACTAATAATGCAGAGCAAAAAGACGCCGATGCCGCACGTAAGCGCAAACAGCGTGCTAAAAAGAGTACAGAGGATAGATGCAAGCGCATGGACACTGTTAAGTATACTAATGACACAGAGTCCAAAGCTTATGATGGCACACGTAAGATCAGGTCTGATATGAAGTATGGTAATGATGCAGAGCGAAAAGCCGCCGATGCCGGACGTAAGCGCAAACAGCGTGTTAACAAGAGTACAGAGGATAGATGCAAGCGCCTGGATACTGTTAAGTATACTAATGACACAGAGTCCAAAGCTGCTGATGGCGCACGTAAGATCAGGTCTGATATAAAGTATGGTAATGATGCAGAGCGAAAAGCCACCGATGCCGCACGTAAGCGCAAACAGCGTGCTAACAAGAGTACAGAGGAGAAGTTGTCGTCTGATGTCTTTCATCCCTCCCCTCATAAGCATGTTCATGGATCCTGTGTAACTGTACCTTAAATAACAAGAATTGTCAAGAGCTGGTGAGTGCAGCCATTTTTTGTTCTTTCTTACTTTTATTTATTAATTGTATTATTCTTACATTTGAATAAATAAAGTATATATGGATTCTAGACTCCCGATTCTTTAGAATCGGGCTGCCATCTAGTATATATATATTTATATTCATATTTAATACAGAGCTAGATAGCAGAAAAGCTGGTAATTCAATTGCCGGCTTTTGCTATCTCCTTATCAAACCCAACAGGATATGAGACATGGTTTACATACAGTAAACCATTTCATATCCCTAATTGTTTTATATATTCCTCACTAATAATGTAAGAAGTGTCTGTGTGCAAAATTTGGGAGCTCTAGGTGTTAAAACGAAGGGTTAAATCACGGAAAAAAATGGCGTGGGCTCCAGTGCAATTTTCTCCGCCAGAGTGGGAAAGTCAGTGACTGAGGGCAGATATTAATAGCCTAGAAAGGGCCATGGTTATTGGACCCCTGGCTAAAAACATCTGCCCCCAGCCACCCCAGAAAAGGCACATCTGGAAGATGCGCCTATTCTGGCACTTAGCATCTCTCTCTCTCTGGGACACAGCACACATGCATGCAGGGCCACATCGCATTGGATAGAGGTGTTAAGGTGTATATGTGCGTATTAATGGCCAGCAAGATACAAAGGTTAAATAACTATAGGGAAGAAAATTTGCATCCAAAGACATATGGACAGTTCAGTCAGATTATAAGCAATACATAACACATAACATAATCAAAATCTTAACCATAATTGAGTGCAATCACATATGTTTGGGAACGGCATAATATAGATTATAATCTGGACCCTAGATAGCATTGGTGAGGACAGATGCTTGTGTGACAATGTGAAGGTATGCAGATATTGAGGGATCAAAAAAGACTTTATATGAAATATGAGAGATTTCATTGTATATACAATCATAAGAACCTATATCACTAAGGACATATGCACTATACCCAAATGGCACAACATGCACTGTCATTAATGCTAGAACTATCCACAAGATTATCAAAGTACATGGATAATTGGAATAAACATAATAATTAGAACAAAATGGAGAAATAACAGAAAAAAAAAAGAAAAAAATTACGGGAAAAAAGATTGACAGAAAAAGGTATTGCTGATGGGATACATATGTAGATGGATTCATCAATGCTACAGCCATGAAGATCTTTCCCAGACAGGACAGTAGTCCCAGTCACCGCTATACAGATGCACACTTCCCTCGGTATGCCCCTGATGAAGGTTGGTCTGAAACGTGCATCAGGGTGGACGCACATGTGGTTGAGCTCCCCACCTTGTGATGTCCTTTCCCAAGGTATTTTGTACCTTCTAATATATTGTTCCTAGTAGGTCCTACGCTCTTGCCATTGTCTGTTGCCTATTACTGTAGACACCCAGCCATTTTTCTCCAATGGAGGGGGATATATAGATATAAAGTGATAGCATTAAATACTATTATACAGTTACTTATACATGATGCTCTTAAACTTTAGCTCTTGCTCTGTGCACCCCATGCACTGTTGTATTACACACATGCACTTTTCTGCTTCTGCTTGGGAATTATTCTTTGGACTCTGTGATCATTCTTTTTTCTTTGTCTTATGTCTAAATTTATGATAATCCGTCGGTTATGGTCCATATATTGGGTAGCATTATGGATATTCCCTAATAGCATATCTAAGTAATGTTTACTGATCATTTTACCACTACTGTTTTTGAACAATCGTCATAACAAACATTAATAAAAATAATATTTATTTGAACAAAAATAAAATGTAACTTGAAATAAGTTTGGACATTTTCTTGTTTATTTATGTCTCAATCAGTGACACGTTATAAACCTAGGGAACATAAAATTCTTGAAATTAAGGTGTTACACTTAGCAAGAACAAGAAACAGCTACAAGTAATTATAGCATAAAACAATTTTTAAACTTCTTCAGCAGTGATTAATAACTCTCTGTGATCCCTGGACTACTTTAGATTTTGTGCCATCCTTAATCAGAGCTTCCAATCTAATTATCATCATAATCTTTAATTAGATGGTGTCAGTGTATAAAATCGGAAAAATCCCAGATAGAAAACAGCAAAGTGGAGAAGCAAGTGGATCAGCAGGGTGCATGCTTTTTTTTGTAGGCCTCATTTATTGACAATTCATCAGTGTGATAATGTGATTTAATTATCAACCATTCTGGCTCCACGTGACATCAGAAGATTATCTGCATCCCATCTACTCATATTATTCACAAGAGAATTTAATCCCCTTGTTTATCTTCACGATGTCTTGCTTGTCTTGTAAAAACCTGATCAATTACATTGTCAAGGAAAATGAAAATGCCCATGAGAGGTTTGTATAATTAATCTGCAGGTATCAATTTAATTTCCAAATTTCTTTGATCAAGGATTTAATTATGTTCAGTGTTTGCCATGGGCACTACCATTGTGAGTAACCATTTTTTCTCTTTCCATTTGATGTTTTTTTATATATTTTTTTAAACATAGACTTAGTACACCCTTAGGGGATACATTGAATGAAGTGAGCTTTCATTTTAGCTGTATCACAGTGAGAATTTCAAGGTAATTACAATGTTTCTTGCTAAGGTATTTAATGGCCAATAAATATTTTTTTAACCCAGCTTACAACATACTCAAGACCATCACTACACATGGTATTTAATATGTCAGATAAATTTGAAAGAGGGAACATTTCTTTGTATGAGTTTACAATAAAAAACAAATGGGAGTGAGACCACCCCAGAGTAGTAGAAACGTTTTTTGTTCTGATGTCATCCTAGTTGTATCTGTTTTTCTTCCTCATTTGTTTTTTTTTTTCACTGAAGCAGACAGAAGGTTTGAACTTTTTTATCCATTAACAATTAACCCCTTCCCGACCTGTGACACAGCGTATACGTCATGGAAGTCGGTGCCAATCCGACCTGTGACGCATATGCTGTGTCACAGAATGATCGCGTCCTTGCAGATCGGGTGAAATGGTTAACTCCAATTTCACCCGATCTGCAGGGACAGGGGGAGTGGTACTTTAGCCCCCACGTGGCTATGATCGCTCTGATTGGCTGTTGTAAGTGCAACAGCCAATCAGAGCAATTTGTAATATTTCACCTATGAAAAGTGGTGAAATACAATCCAGCCATGGCCGATGCTGCAATATCATCTGCCATGGCTGGAAACACTGATCTGCCCCCCCCCCACCGCCACCGATCTCCTCCCCAGTCCTCCGTTCTGTGGTCCGCTCCTCTCCGTCCTCCTGTCCACTCCCCCATCCTCCTGTCCGCTCCCCCCATGCTCCGATCCAACCCCCCTGTGCTCCAATCCACCCCCTGTGCTCCGAACCACCCCCGTGCTCCGATCCACCCCGTGCTCAGATCCACCCCCATGCTCCCCCCTTCCCCCTCATACTTACCGAGCCTCCCGGTGTCTGTCCGTCTTCTCCATGGGTGCCGCCATTTTCCAAAATGGCGGGTGCATGCGCAGTGTGCCCGCCGAATCTGCCTGCCTGCAGATTCGTTCCAGATACATTTTGATCACTGTGATAAAACCTATCACAGTGATCAAAATAAGAAAAAATTGTAAATGAACCCCCCCTTTATTACCCCCAGTAGGTAGGTAGGGACAATAATAAAATAAAGAAAATATATATATTTTTTTTCCACTAGGGTTAGGGTTAGAACTAGGGTTAGGGTTAGGGCTAGGGTTAGGGCTAGGGTAAGGCTACAGTATGTGCACATGTATTCTGGTCCTCTGCGGATTTTTCCACAGCGGATTTGATAAATCTGCAGTGCAAAACTGCTGCGGATTTACCGCGGTTTTTCTGTGAATTTCACTGCGGTTTTACAACTGTGGTTTTCTATTGGAGCAGTTGTAAAACTGCTGCGGAAACCGCAGAAAGTGACATGCACAGTTTTATCTGCAGCATGTGCACAGCGTTTTTGTTTCCCATAGGTTTACATTGAACTGTAAACTCATGGGAAACTACTGTGGATCCGCAGATGTGGAAACACTGTGGATCCGCAGCGTTTTCCGCATCGTGTGCACACGGTGCGGATTTGGCTGCGGATCCGCAGCGGATTGGCCGCTGCGGATTCGTAGCAGTGTTCCATCAGGTTCCATCAGTTCCATGTAAACCTATGGAAAACCAAATCCCCTGTGCCCATGGTTCGGAAAATACCGCGTGGAAATGCTGCGTTGTATTTTCCGCAGCATGTCAATTCTTTATGCGGATTCCGCAGCGTTTTACACCTGTTCCTCAATAGGAATCCGCAGGTGAAATGCGCACAAAAAACACTGCAAAACGCAGTGCCTTTTACCTGCAGATTTTTCAAAAATCTCACATGAATCCGCAATGTGGGCACATAGCCTTAGTGTTAGGGTTGGAATTAGGGCTAGGGTTGGAAACAGGGTTAAGATTAGGCTTGTGGTTAGGGTTATGGTTAGGGTTAGGGGTGTGTTGGGGGTAGGGTTGTGGTTAGGGTTGGGATTAGAGTTAGGATTAGGGTTAGGGTTGGGATTAGGGGTGTGTTGGTGCTAGGGTTGTGGTTAGGGGAGTGTTGGGGTTAGGGTTGTGATTAGGGTTATGGCTAGAGTTGGGATTAGGGTTAGGGGTGTGTTGGGGTTAGTTTTGGAGTTAGAATTGAGGGGTTTCCACTGTTTAGGCACATTAGGGGTCTCCAAACGCAACATGGCGCCACCACTGATTCCAGCCAATCTTGCGTTCAAAAAGTCAAATGATGCTCCCTCCCTTCCGTGGTTTACCCCCACATATGGGGTACCAGCATACTCGGGACAAACTGGACAACAACGATTGGGGTCCAATTTCTCCTGTTACCCTGGTGAAAATAAAAAACTGCTTGCTAAAACATCATTTTTGAGGAAAGAAAAATGATTTTTTATTTTCAAGGCTCTGCGTTGTAAAATTCTGCAAATGCAACGTGACACCCGCAGACCATTCCATCAAAGTCTGCATTTCAAAACGTCACTACTTCCCTTCCGAGCCCCGACGTGTGCCCAAACAGTGGTTTACCCCCACATATGGGGTACCAGCATACTCGGGACAAACTGGGCAACAACTATTGGGGTCCAATTTCTCCTGTTACCCTTGTGAAAATAATAAATTCCTTGAAAAATAATTTTTGAGGAAAGAACAATGATTTTTCACGGCTCTGCGTTGTAAACTTCTGTGAAGCACTTGGGGGTTCAAAGTGCTCACCACATATCTAGATAAGTTCCTTGGGGGGTCAAGTTTTCAAAATGGGGTCACTTGTGGGGGGTTTCTACTGTTTAGGCACATCAGGGGCTTTGCAAACTTAACATGGTGCCCGCAGACCATTCCATCAAAGTCTGCATTCCAAAACTAAAAGGGGATTGGGCGCACTGCCATATAATTATATAAAGACATTTATGAGGGTTCGGTAACAGTAATAAACACTATACTGAGAATCCAAAGAGAAAAGCATTACTGCAACAAGTCGCACACCTGCAATTAATGAGCAACAAAATACATAAAATACAAGCTGATTTTATTGACAGATCAAAGAAAAAACACACCATAAACAATAAAAACATAATTAAAAACATATAAGCACCATCACAAACACACAGGAAAAGCGGACCATAATACAGTGTAATAAGGTAACCCAAAATTAACCCAAATGTCTCATGGGGTACAGTGCAAAATTGTAAATAGCGGGATGGTGCCAAAATAGTAAGCCAGGATGCACACAGTGCCAGGCCAACAAAACAATAGTAGGCACAACAATATGTCCCAAGCAGAAGTAAAAAAAAGGGCGAGCCCAAACAATGGCTAATGGGAAACCTATATATGGTGAAATCACTGGGTCACAGAAGGTAAACGGGAGATAACCTCCCACAAAGATACAACCTGGTGTGGTGATGCATTCCAAAACGTCACTACTTCCCTTCTGAGTCCCAAAATGTGCCCAAACAGTGGTTCCAAACAGTGGTTCCCCCCACATATGGGGTATCAGCGTACTCAGGACAAACTGGAAAACAACTTTTTTGTCCTATTTCTCCTGTTACTCTTGCGAAAATAAACAATTGCGAGTTAAAAAATAATTTTTGAGGAAAGAAAAATGATTTTTTATTTTCACGGCTCTGCGTTATAAACTTCTGTGAAGCATTTGAGGGTTTAACGTGGTCACCACACATCTAGATTAGTTCCATGGGAGGTCTAGTTTCCAAAATGGGGTCACATGTGGGGGAGCTCAAATGTTTAGGCACACAGGGGCTCTCCAAACGCGACACGGTGTCTGCTAACGATTGGAGCTAATTTTTCATTCAAAAAGTCAAATGACGCTCCTTCCTTTCCGAGACCTGCCATGTGTCCAAACAGTGGTTTACCCCCACATGTGAGGTATCAGTGTACTCAGGAGAAATTGTCCAATAAATTTTAGGATCCATCTTATTATGTTGCCCATGTGGAAATTAACAAATTGAGGCTAAAATAATTTTTTTGTGAAAAAACTACTTTTTCATTTTTACGGATCAATTTGTGAAGCACCTTGGGGTTTAAAGTGCTCACTATGCATCTAGTTAAGTTCCTTGGGGGGTCTAGTTTCCAAAATGGGGTCACATGTGGGGGAGCTCTAATGTTTAGGCACACAGGGGCTCTCCAAACGTGACATGGTGTCCGCTAATGATTGGAGCTTCAAAAGTCAAATGGCGCTACTTCCCTTCCAAGCCTTGCCGTGTGCACAACCAGTGGTTTGTGACCACATATGAGGTATCGGTGTACTCAGGAGAAATTGCCCAACACAATTAACAATCCATTTAATCCTGTTGCCTATTTGGAAATGAACAAATTGAGGCTGAAAGAATTTTTTTGTGAAAAAAAAGTACTTTTTCATTTTTACTGATCAATTTATGAAGCACCTGGGGGTTCAAAGTGCTCACTATGCATCTAGATAAGTTCCATGGGGGATCTAGATTCCAAAATGTGGTCACTTGTGGGGGAGCTCCAATGCTTAGGCACACAGGGGCTTTCCAAACGCGACACGGTGTCCGCTAAAGATTGGAGCCAATTTTTCATTGAAAAAGTCAAATGGCGCTCCTTCCCTTCCGAGCCCTGTCGTGCGCCCAAACAGTGGTTCCCCCCCACATATGGGGTATCGGCATACTCAGGACAAATTATTCAATAATGTTTGAGGTCCACTTTCTCTTTTTACACTTGGTGAAATAAAAAAATTGTTGCTAAAACATCATTTTTGTGACTAAAAAGTTAAATGTTAATTTTTTCCTTCCATGTTGCTTCTGCTGCTTTGAAGCACCTGAAGGGTTAATAAACTTCTTGAATGTGGTTTTCAGCACGGTGTCACTTTTGGGTATTTTCAGCCATATAGACCCCTCAAACTGACTTCAAATGTGTAGTGGTCCCTAAAAAAAATGGTTTTGTAAATTTTGCTGTAAAAATGAGAAATTGCTGGTCAGATTTTAACCCTTATAACTTCCTAGCAAAAAAAAAATTGTTTCCAAAATTGTGCTGATGTAAAGTAGATACAGTTAGGGCCAGAAATATTTGGACAGTGACACAATTTTCGCGAGTTGGGCTCTGCATGCCACCACATTGGATTTGAAATGAAACCTCTACAACAGAATTCAAGTGCAGATTGTAACGTTTAATTTGAAGGGTTGAACAAAAATATCTGATAGAAAATGTAGGAATTGTACACATTTCTTTACAAACACTCCACATTTTAGGAGGTCAAAAGTAATTGGACAAATAAACATAACCCAAACAAAATATTTTTATTTTCAATATTTTGTTGCAAATCCTTTGGAGGCAATCACTGCCTTAAGTCTGGAACCCATGGACATCACCAAACGCTGGGTTTCCTCCTTCTTAATGCTTTGCCAGGCCTTTACAGCCGCAGCCTTCAGGTCTTGCTTGTTTGTGGGTCTTTCCGTCTTAAGTCTGGATTTGAGCAAGTGAAATGCATGCTCAATTGGGTTTAGATCTGGAGATTGACTTGGCCATTGCAGAATGTTCCACTTTTTGGCACTCATGAACTCCTGGGTAGCTTTGGATGTATGCTTGGGGTCATTGTCCATCTGTACTATGAAGCGCCGTCCAATCAACTTTGCAGCATTTGGCTGAATCTGGGCTGAAAGTATATCCCGGTACACTTCAGAATTCATCCGGCTACTCTTGGATGTGGTGTGCCTTGGATCATGTGCCGTTCCCTTTCTTCTCCAAACTTTTTTCTTCCCATCATTCTGGTACAGGTTGATCTTTGTCTCATCTGTCCATAGAATACTTTTCCAGAACTGAGCTGGCTTCTTGAGGTGTTTTTCTGCAAATTTAACTCTGGCCTGTCTATTTTTGGTATTGATGAATGGTTTGCATCTAGATGTGAACCCTTTGTATTTACTGTCATGGAGTCTTCTATTTACTGTTGACTTAGAGACAGATACACCTACTTCACTGAGAGTGTTCTGGACTTCAGTTGATGTTGTGAACGGGTTCTTCTTCACCAAATTAAGTATGCGGCGATGATCCACCACTGTTGTCATCCGTGGACGCCCAGGCCTTTTTGAGTTCCCAAGCTCACCAGTCAATTCCTTTTTTCTCAGAATGTACCCAACTGTTGATTTTGCTACTCCAAGCATGTCTGCTATCTCTCTGATGGTTTTTTTTCTTTTTTTTCAGCCTCAGGATGTTCTGCTTCACCTCAATTGAGAGTTCCTTTGACCGCATGTTGTCTGCTCACAGCAACAGCTTCCAAATGCAAAACCACACACCTGGAATCCACCCCTGACCTTTTAACTACTTCATTGATTACAGGTTAACGAGGGAGACGCCTTCAGAGCTAATTGCAGCCCTTAGAGTCCATTGTCCAATTACTTTTGGTCCCTTGAAAAAGAGGACGCTATGCATTACAGAGCTATGATTCCTAAACCCTTTCTCCGATTTGGATGTGGAAACTATCATATTGCAGCTGGGAGTGTGCACTTTCAGCCCATATTATATATATAATTGTATTTCTGAACATGTTTTTGTAAACAGCTAAAATAACAAAACTTGTGTCACTGTCCAAATATTTCTGGCCCTAACTGTTTGTGGTTAATGTTATTTATTAACTATTTTGTGTCACATAACTCTCTCGTTTAACAGAATAAAAATTCAAAATGTGAAAATTGTGAAATTTTCAAAATTTTAGCCAAATTTCCATTTTGTACACAAAAAACGCAAAAATTATCGACCTAAATTTACCACTATCATGAAGCCCAATATGTCACGAAAAAACATTCTCAGAACCGCTAGGATTTGTTGAAGCGTTCCTGAGTTATTACCTCATAAAGGGACACTGGTCAGAATTGCAAAAAACAGCCAGGCCATTAAGGTTACAATAGGCTTGGTCATGAAGGGGTTAACAATGGGTCAGTTAAAAATGGGTGAAGCATGGAATGAACACTGAAGAACAAGCTATGCCTCCCATATTTTATTTGTTTTATATGGATGTAAGGTCAGGGTCAGATGACTATTGAAAATTGGCTAAATCATGATCCCACATTGTAGACATCACTAGCTCCATTTGCAGCGCCGTGGGCTCAACTGCACTGATGATGCATGCCAGAGCTGATCTTCATTGCATGCACTATTCATGTCCATAAAACAAAGCAAAGTAGTGTATGTTTCAATTTTTCTTACACCTAGACCATTGGTCAATATGGAAAATTGGCCATGTGCACTAACATCTATAATATAAGGCTGGGAACGTCACTCTGTCTGAAGCCTTTATAGACTGCGCAAGCGCAAGCGCCAGCGCAGTCTGGACCCCACAGAGTGACGCAGCCCAGGAAATCGTGGTATGCGTAAGCACTGAACGCACAACGGAGAAGCAGGGACGTGGCAGGAGGGTGAGTATGAGCTATATTCACCTGTCCCATTCCAGCGCTGCGCGCCGCTCCATCTTCCGGGTCCTCTGCCTGTGACGTTCACAGTTCAGAGGGCGCGATGACGCGCTTAATGCGCGCCACCCTATGACTGAACAGTTACAGCCAGAGGACCCGGAACACGGAGCGGCACACAGCGCTGTATCAGGGCCAGGTGACTATAGTAAGTGTTGGGAGCCTGAGCTAGCGGCGACATCGGCACCTGACCCCCACAGCGCGCCGGTGTCCCCGCCTGCCCAGGCCCCCCAGCACTTGGCGCCTAGCGACGATAGGTGAGTATGTTATTTTTTTTTAATATATCGCAGCAGCATACGGGTCATATACTATGGAGCATCTTATGGGGGCCATCAACCATAATGCAGCAGCATACGGGGTATATACTATGGAGCATCTTATGGGGGCCATCAATCATAATGGAGCAGCATATGAGGCATATACTATGGAGCATCTTATGGGGGCCATCAACCATAATGGAGCAGCATATGGGGCATATACTCTGCAGCATCTTATGGGGGCCATCAACCATAATGGAGCAGCATATGAGGCATATACTATGGAGCATCTTATGGGGGCCATCAACCATAATGCAGCAGCATACGGGGCATATACTATGGAGCATCTTATGGGGACCATCAACCATAATGCAGCAGCATACGGGGCATATACTATGGAGCATCTTATGGGGGCCATCAACCATAATGCAGCAGTATATGAGGCATATACTATGGAGCATCTTATGGGGGCCATCAACCATAATGCAGCAGCATATGAGGCATATACTATGGAGCATCTTATGGGGGCCATCAACCATAATGGAGCAGCATATGAGGCATATACTATGGAGCATCTTATGGGGCCATCAACCTTTATGGAGCACCATATGGGGCATATGGATGGGAGCAGCAAATTACAGAACGGTGGCGCAGGATGGGAGCAGTATATGACAGAACGGGGGTGCAGGATGGGAGCAGCACATGACAGAATAGGGCAGCACATGACAGATCGGGGGTGCAGGATGGCAGCAGCACATGACATAACCGGGTGCAGGATGGAAGCAGCACATGACAGAACAAGGGCGCAGGATGGGAGCAGCAAATGACTGGATGGGGGCGCAGGATGGGTGCAGCATATGACAGGATGGGGCGCATGGATGGAGCAGCACATGCCAGAATGGGGGCGCAGGATGGGAGCAGCACATGACAGAATGGGGGCGCAGGATGGGTGCAGCACATGACAGGATGGGGCGCAGGATGGAGCAGCACATGACAGGATGGGGGCACAGGGTGGAGCAGCTCATGACAGGATGGGGACGCAGGATGGAACAGCACATGACAGGATGGGGACGCAGGATGGAGCAGCACATGACAGGATGGGGACGCAGGATGGAGCAGCACATACCAGGATGGAGACCATATACCAATATAAATGCTCGCCACCCGAGCGTAGAACGGGTTCAATAGCTAGTACTAATTATAACTGGACCTGCTTTAAGTCTCATGGCCCGGAGACACCAATCAGTTTTAAAACCTGATGTGTGTATGGATCAATGAAAATCTATGGTAAGTGAGCTGTCCGAGAAAAAACAGACTTCACATAGACATGTCACTCGTATAGGTGAATGCAGCCCTATACCTATAAAAGATGCATGTTTATAGGGTTGTCAATGTCTTAGTAATTAATCATCTATCCTTAGGAAACACCATTAATATCAAAATGAGATTCACCATTATTGTCTAATATATGTTACGGCTAACCTATAAATGGCATAATATTTGTTTTGTTGACACCGCATAATTACCACATGTCTGTAATTATAATTTACATTATTCACAATTTTTATGGATCTATATTATTCCTGCCCGCCACTAGATGGTGCCACTTATTTTCTTTTGGGCTCACCAACATGCACTAATTGCACTTTTTCAATGTATGTCTGTCATTATTTTAATGTAATAATAAAACATTGAATTTTTATTGTTCAAACTACGCATTTTGTTGTGTAAGTTATGTCATTAATTGTGTAGAACAGCTCTTTAGAGTAGTCCTATTTTTGAGGCTGTTTATATGGTATTACTATTTATTTGGAGTAGGGATTAGCATCCAACTTTGCCAGGGATATCTAATATTTGCTTTGCTTTATCCTTGCTGTCTGACTCAGGCATTTTTGACAGATCCAAGTTCTTTGGTTTTTTTAATATATCACATTAAGAACAGGGTCCAACAAGTCCACTTTGGGTCAGTCGTGGTTGAGTAGGGATGTCATTTGCATCTATCTGTAAGATGCCAACCTCCGCTGTCATGTTTCATGGCCATCTGACTCAAGCATTCTTAGACTGGTCCAAGTTGTTTTCATTTTTCTAACATATCACATTATGACCAGGGTCCAACAAGTAAAGTTAGGGTCAGTCGATGCTGAGCAGGAGCGCTATTTGCTTTTATCAGTAGGATGCCAACCTCCACTGTCAGGTCATGGATACCCCTTAGAGATTCACAGGAAAAGGTAGGTACAATATATACCTTGCTGTTCTATTTATGTGGGGGATTTGTTGTCAAACCATTTTTGGAAATTATCAATGACCTCTAATTGGGGCTTATTTTGTAAAAATATACATTTTATATTAATTGATCAGTAAAAGTTCACTTTTCGATATTATGCAGAGGCCATTCATGGGAATGGCAGTTTAGATCCTAATGTGGCAAAGGGGAGAAGAACTTTTGCACTTGAAAATGAGCACTAAGTGTAGAGAGCAAGCCATTCCAGATAATGACTGCATTGCAGCTAATCAAGACAGATTTAGCTCCTGAAATTCTTAATGATTAATTGTTAATAATAAATAAATATTTTTAAAGTATATAATCAAATTAATTTCTAACTATGTAATACATAGGATCTTAATGATCTTAGGGTACCGTCACACAGTGCAATTTTGATCGCTACGACGGCACGATTCGTGACGTTCGAGCGATATAGTTACGAGATCGCAGTGTCTGACACGCTCCTGCGATCAGGGACCCCGCTGAGAATCGTATGTCGTAGCAGATCGTTTGAAACTTTCTTTCGTCGTCTAGTGTCCCGCTGTGGCGGCATGATTGCATGGTGTAACATATATCGTATACGATGTGCGCATAGTAACCAACGGCTTCTACATCGCACATACGTCATGAAATTATCGCTCCAGCGTCGTAGATTGCAAAGTGTGACAGCAGTCTACGACGCTGGAGCGATATTGTTACGACGCTGGAGTGTCACGGATCGTACCGTCGTAGCGATGAAAATTGCACTGTGTGACGGTACCCTAAATAGCTTTTCAGTGTAGATAATAGAATAGAATGATTTCAAGAATGGTACTGTCCAGGAGTTATATATTGATGATGACCTATCATAACAAAAGGTCAATAATATCTGAATGGATGGGGTGTGACAAGCAGAATACCAGTCAGATGTTTGCAGCTTCCACTCTCGTCAAATATACAAAGAGTATCACGCTGTGACAGCATGTCTCCATACATTGTGCAGAAGCCATTCATGGATACTGCAGCTCTGATGCTGATAAGGTTAAGGCTAGGTTCACATTGCGTTAATGGGTTAACACTAGCGGTCTCTGTTACATGGCGAAATTGTCGCAATTAACGCCATGCAATGGATCCGTTAGCGCACCCATTGATGGCAATTTGCTAATGGATCTCTAGCTCATCGCTTGCGCATGCCATTTTCAGCACGCGCTAGCGATGTCCCGTTAGTTTCGGATGAACCGCGGACGCTGCTTGCAGCGTCCGAGGTCCGTTCCTCGCTAGCGCAGATCGGGTATTTGCCCTAGCGGGATCGGCAAACACGATCCCTTTTCGGACATTGTGTTAGTGCAGTCCGTAGCGCTATGCGCTAAACGGACTGCCCTAACGCAATGTGAAGCTAGCCTAAGGGGAGCAGAGCTGCTGCTCCTGGAAAATGGCCACTACACTTTACATGGTGTGCACTAAAGATAGACATTTGGAAATGACACCATGTGATTGCGTCTTGTGCCAATCTCAACTAGACAAATATGTCCGAAAATGATGTCCAACAATGCACACTATTTGCATCAGTAAAGTCAATGGCTCCATCAGCATGTAAGCCAAAGTCATGTTTTCTGGGGCTTCTGACCTAAAGTGAGAGAACTAGTTATTTGTAAGGGGCATTTTAGATTTAGACTGGTAGCAATCGGCTGATTACTGCAGTAGCTTCAATATTACATATTTCTGTCTTTACAACATAATGCATGTTTATTTTGAGAAATATTTAAAGCATAGCAGGTGTTTTAATTTTTAATTACTAATAATGTAGCACAAGCAGTTCTAATAATCTATCAACTATACCTAATAAATAAAATCTAAAAGAAAACCTTTCAAAAACCTTCAACCTGCAAGACATTTCCCGAAAACGTAAGCGTGATCATCATACTGTTAAGAGGTTTGTGGCTGAATATGAGCACATATGTGTTCTTGCTGATAAAGGCATAATGAGGAAGGTTTCTGCCAGGCAAATTCAGCAGAATAAGAGAGCAGTTGCTAAAAAGCCATTACAAACCAGTAAACAGATATTTGAAGCTGCTGGTGCCTCTGGAGTCCCTCGAACCTCAAGGTGCAGCATCCTTTAAAGGATTGCTTTGGTTCCTAAACCTACTATTCTGCCATCCCTAAACAGTGTTCACAAGCAGAAATGGTGGCAGTGGGCCCAGACATACATGAAGACTAATTTTCAAACAGTTTTGTTTACTAATGAGTGTCGAGCAACCCTGGATGGTCCAGAGGGATGGAATAGTGGATGGTTGGTGGATGGCAATCATGTCCCAACAAGGCTGCGATGTCAGCAAGGAGGTGGAGCAGTCATGTTTTGGGCCGGAATCATGGGTAAACAGCTGGTAGGGCCCTTTAAAGTTCCTGATGGTATGACTTCTGCAAAGTATATAGAGTTTCTGACTGACAACTTTCTTCCATGGTATAATAAGCAGAAACGTACCTTCAAGAGCAAAATCATCTTCATGCATGACAATGCACCAACTCATGCTGCAAAGAATACCTCTGATTCATTGGCTGCTATGGGCATAAAAGGAGATAAACTCATGGTGTGACCACCATCTTCCCCTGACCTCAACCCTATAGAGAACCTTTGGAGTATCATCAAGCAAAAGATCTATGAAGGTGGGAGGCAGTTCACATCAAAACAGCAGCTCTGGGAGGCTATTCTGACTTCATGCAAAGAAATACAAGCATAAACTCTCAAAAAACTCACAAGTTTAATGGATTTAAGAATTGTGAAGGTGATATCAAAGAAGGGTTCCTATGTTAACATGTAACTTGGCCTGTTAGGATCTTTTGGAGTTAAATAGCTTTTTTGTTCAGTGAATATGACCTCCTAATGCTGCAAATTCAACAAATGAGTATTTTCAATTCTTTAAAACATATCAAATGTTTAGAAATTCTACTGTGCCTAATAATTTGGAACAGTTCATTTTGAGTTTGTATTCATTTTGGAAATTATACTGTTATCATTGGGAGGTTTCTTCAATAAAATTTGATGTATACTCTAACGGGGGACCTCTTCTAGAAAGTTTTTTCTTTTTCAGATTTAATTTATAAAGTATATTTGAAAGATTATTAAAATCACTTGGTCTATGTTATTATTTAATGGAGATAAAAACAACAGTTACGCTTTAAAGCTTTTAATAATAAAGCGTCACTGGTTTGACAAAACTATTGGATCACATGCAGAACTTTTATTTTAAGTGGTAATGTAAACTATATCATAACATAAATTACAATTCAAAAGATGGAAAAATATTTTTTTGAGAAATGACCTCTCAGCTCTTAAATTCTTATGTTTTAATTTACTGAACATAGCATGTACACGATTTGTGTATTAATGATGAACTCCTAATGCAGCAAACAATATATTCAGACACTGACCCATTTTAATCTAAATTTAAATAGAGTAAGAAAAGCACAAACACTTGACTCGTCAATGATATTTTATGAGAGTCTCCAAATCCATTTTGTCAGTAGAGTTGTTTGTGAGGGAGAACACACTACACTGCACAAGTTCAGCATCAGAAAATGATTTGCAGCTGACTACTAGCAACATATTTATGATATACTCTCCCTTTGCTTATCTCTCTGAATTTTTTATGTATGTGGATGCTACTGTAATTTCTCCTGTGGGCAGATATTGCCTAGGATATTTTAAAATAAGATCTTCAATCTGACTTTAATAACGTTTGCCCATGGCTCTGGTTAAACAATTCGATGTGCTGCATTATAAAATCAAAAGTCCGACTTCTATCACTAAAATGCATTCTTATCTACCAATTTGTAATTACCTGCTTTTCATATTAACAAATGTATAGAATTTCCAAGCAATTATAGATTAATTTAAAGGGAATATATAATAAAATGACCTGTAGATTCAATCAGGTTTTTGTGTTAAATATATTAAATGACTTCTTTTTCAATAACATACCGTAATTTGTTTTAAAAAATAAAAATCTTGCAATTTTTACACTTGCCAAATGAGCTGTTTTAGATCCATAATTCAGTTTTTTTTTACAGAAGCCTTGCGTATGACATGCAGGATTACAATGGCAGGTAATAACAGAAATAAAATAAATAACAGAAAAGCTTAGTTTTACATGCGGTGATCTTATCCTCATAATCATGAACATTAATCACATGTATCTGACTTATTTTGAAATAGAAGGAGGACATCTATTAATCAGGTTCATTAACATGTTTATTTTAATGTCGAGATCAGCATTAAAAGGTTAGTTCTGCAGTAGCAACTGTAGTGTTGGTGGATCTTTAGCAAGCTGGATTAAAGTTCTGGTTTTGGCATGGGGCAGTCTCAGAGGCTTGACAGCTTCACTTTAAAAATGTCATGTTTTTGAAGCACTATCTTTATGACTTATGATGTTGTCACTGGTAAAGTGCTGGAGAGGAGATATGTGTCACTACACTTAATGGCGTAAGTGATATAAAAAACAGTGTTTTTCCTCCATCACACTAAGAGAGGGGTTAATCTAATATATATAACTAGATGGCAGCCCGATTCTAAAGAATCGGGAGTCTAGAATCCATATATACTTTATTTATTCAAATGTATAAGAATAATACAATTAATAAATAATAGTAAGAAAGAACAAAAAATGGCTGCACTTACCAGCTCTTGACAATTCTTGTTATTTAAGAAATTGCTGGGCAATAATGGACAATGTCCTTATGTGGCAAATAATAGAGCAATATACCCAATGTGGCAAAGAAGAGGTTAATAAACGGCAGTCTCTCAGTATAACAGTCAGTGAATAATAGGCAGTATATGGAGAAAACACCAAACAAAAGTTCAAAATTGGTGTGAAAATGTCACTGAACCACTTCACAACTAAATGTATATAGTTTTGGTAAATGGTATTATCATTTTTTTGACGAAATTCGGCAGGAGCTTGAAGAGCAACGTCACTGGGCCCGCCTCCACGCAGTAGAAACTTGCTGTGAGGTAAAAATTCAAAAATCACACCAAAATGGCGGGCGGAGTGTCACAGTACGGCACGTTTCTGATTGGTCGCTCGCAGCAGGCGGCAACCAATCAGACACTGGACACTGTTGACGTCACTTATCTCCGGACATTAGCTCCGGACATTAGCTCCGGACATTAGCTCCGGACAGGAAGTTGGCACAAATTGCAGGAAGTAGTATTCTAGGCAATTATATATTAGATGGGATGAGTTTTATGTGAGCATCCATAGAGCGGGTGGCAGGATGTCTACCTTATCTCCACCCTAGGGTGTGTGCTGGGGCTTAAGTAGCTGGCCTCCAAAGGCAGTGGTGTTCAGTGTCTGGGGAGGAACATTCCAGAGAAGTGTTTGGTGTTTTATTTATGCCTGGACCGTGTCTTGCTAACCTTTAGTGGGCTGATCCCCGTTAATGTAAGGACTGCACCTAAGACTACCATTTTTGTTTTGTTTTACTGTTTTGCCCACAGGGCCTTGTTTATTTAGTGTGTCAGCTTGGTTTATGCCATATCCAATAAACCAAGTGCATTCCTAAAGCCACAGTGTTCTCGTGTCTAGCTCCATGTGCAGCCTAGTGAGCCAATCTGCTACAGGTGGTGGAGAATGCTTGTGATGGCTACAAGAGGTACTGCATGTCCTGGGTGAAGGTGGCCACAAGCCAGTATGCAACATAAAGCAAAATGGAGGACCTGCTCAAATATTTGGTACAAGTACAGCAACAGCAGCACCAGCATATCAGCAGAGAACAGATGGCGCAACAAGAGACCAGTAAGCTGCTTATACAGCAGCTGAAACAGCAGCACTAGCAACACCAGCAGTAGCAGTTGCTCGCAGATGCAGTTCATGTAAGGCCGGTAGTCCCACTTCCAAGTCTAGGTGATGACACATAGGTACAGAAGGTGGTAAGACGTGCCATGCAAAAAATTACCACAGGTGATGATGTAGAGGCATTTTTTACTCTGTTTGAGCAGGTGGCAGAGCGTGGGATCCTACGACCAGAGCAGTTGGTGGAGGTGCTAGCCCCTTATCTGACTGGTTAGTCTCAGAATGCCTATTATGATCTGGCAACGCAGGATGGACAGGAGTATGCCAAATTAAAAACTGAAATTTTGGCACATGCAGGAGTGACTATATCAGTCAGAGCACAAAGGGTTCACCACTGGGCATATTATGGGGACAAACCACCTCAATCCCAAATGTTTCATTTACTGCATCTTGTTCAAAAATGGTTGCAGCCGGAATCCTCCACTCCAGCCCAAATGGTGAAGTGGTTGTCATGGACAGATTTGTGTACTCTCTTCCAAGATCGGAGCAGACCTGAGTTGGCCAGGGAGATCCCTGGAATGTGGATGATATAGTGGGCCAAGTGGAATGGTACCAGGTGGTTAAGGAGTCTCTAAGAAAGCCAGGGGGTGGTGAAGCCCCATACTGGAGTACCCAGCAAGTCCCGGAACCAAAAAAGAGGGGTAGTCAAGCAACCACTGGGGGAAGTCCTAGATCCAAAAGGGTCACTGAGGGGTTTTCAAAGGCTATGGGTAAAGAGTTGCTTTGCTGGAGATGTAGCCACCCATTGCCCATTGTCCCCCCAAAGAGATGGACTGCAGCCTAGGGAGGCACTGCTCCTACTGCTCCTATCCCGCCTGCAGTGTGGACTGTCAGCCGGGTGAGGGGCAGCAGGCCTGTCCTGTTTCAGTAAATGTGGTGTTGGTGTCAGGACTCTTAAACTCAGGGAGATTGTTAACCCAGATGAGGACCACACTATCCCACCAGTTATATTATTATTACTATTATCATTATTATTATTTATTTATATAGCACCATTAATTCCATGGTGCTGTACATGAGAAAGGGGTTACGTACAGAGTGATCCCAGGGAAACACGTGATCGAGCACTGTATCCACAGAGATGCCAAGGATTATCAGGGTGTCAATAAAAAGGAGCCAGGGTAATGAGTCCGATGAATTCAGGGTATTCAAAGGTTTGCTACATCCTTTGATAATCATGCAGGACATTAGACTTTTCTGGGACTATAGGGTAAAGGCAGAGATACCAAGGAACACAGATAAGAGCCAATTCAGCCCTGATAAAACCCCATCGCAGTCAGAGGTGGATAAGCTCCCTTGTGTGTCCTGGCTGATGATGACGAGATGGTGACCAGTAATGCCGAACTGGGAATATCCCAATGCAGGAAGTAACTTTAAAAAATATACTTGAAAATGTGACTGTGATAAGTGGAGTTGCATAAGAGCTGGGGCTGACACCAGGTTCCCATACTTTGCAGTCAATGAGAAGTTTCTATATTGGGTCACTAAACAGCAAGAGGAAGTATTAGAGCAGCTATTCATCCCTGGACCTTATCCACATAGGGTACTAGATCTGGCCAATGCTCATGCCTTGGGGTGGGAATCTAGGTGTAGATAAAAACCAAGAGCGAATCATTCAGAGGTTTTACAAGCCTGGGTTTTACAGGGACATTGTTAATTTCTGCTGATCATTCCCTACCTGTCGGCTAACTGCTCCTATATCCCACTTTCGCAGTTACCCTTAATCAAAGTCCCTTTTGACCTGATTGCCATGGACCTTGTCCGGCCCTTAGTTAAGTCCACCAGAGGTCATCAATACTTGGTGGTAGTAGATTATGCTATGCGGTACCTGGAGGCGATACCACTGAGAAACTCTTCCAACGGGAGTATAGCACAGGAGCTAGTTCATATTTTCTCCCGGATGAACCTGCCTAAGGAGATCCTGACAGACCAAGGGAGCAACGTTCATGTCTAAGGTAATGAATGAGAGAGTTGTGTAATGCCCTCCAGATTACCTAGCTTAGGATCTCGATGTACCATTTTCAGACAGACGACCTGGTGGAGAGATTCAACAACACCTTGAAATTTATGTTGAAGAAAGTTGTGGAGAATGATGGCCGAGTTTGGGATTGCCTTCTGCCATACCTACTGTTGACCATCAGAGAAGTCCCACAGGCATCTATGGGCTTCTTACCATTTTAGCTCTTATGTGGACGGCACCCTCGGGGTCTTCTGGACATTGCTAAGGAGACCTGGGAAGCAGAGGTTACAACCCACTGAAGCATTATCAAACATGTGGCCCACATGAAGGACAGGATTGAGAGTATGAAGAAGAGCCTTTTCCAAGCACAAGAGGCCCAGGAAAGGGTCTACAATTGGTCAGCAAGACTGAGCTCTGGAGACCAGGTGTTGGTGTTGATCCCTACCAGTGAAAGTAAGTTGCTGGCCAAGCGTTGAATGGAGACAACTATAAGGTCCACCAACCAAGGAGAAGAAAACCATACCAGGTGTACCACATTAATCTGCTGAAACTGTGGCGAGACAGGGATTCGGTAGAAGCAACCTGCCTAGGGGCCTATCCTGAAGCCAGGGTCGAGTATGTCACAGTGGCAGAGACACTGTTGCCGGCCCAGAAACAACAGTGCTATGAGCTGCTTTAGCGGAACTGAGGCCTGTTTTCAGAATTACCAAGATGTACACAGATTGTGGAGCTCTAAATTCTGACTGAACAGCATATGAGGGTGAACCAAAGGCTGTATCAGATTCCTGAAGCCTGCCGCGAGGTGATCCCCAATGCAAAACTCAGAAGCGAAGGAGCGCCATATTATAGTGCAGATTTTAATGTTATGGTTTGCGGGTGCCATGCCCACTGGGAGAGCCCCTCAGGTGCCAGAACAGAAGAACCCTCCAGAGTGATCCAATTTTACAAAACCCATCTTTCAATGAATTTATATAAGCATTCAGTGATCATATTAACACCACAGGTGTTTCAAAGAATTATATACCATTGGGCAGTGAAGAAAAAATAATTACATTTTTACCACAAAAATTACATTTTAGCCCCAGATTATACATTTTCACACTAGCAAATGGCTAAAAATTATAAAAAAAATAGTGCACAGATTTTCCTAGAGTAGTTTGCAGGCTACGGATACAGAGCTCCTACGTGCTAGAAGAGCGGAATCCCCCCTCAAGTGTCTCCAGTTTGGAAATTATACTCCTGTGATATATATGGACACTAAATGTGATTTAGGAACACTGTGGTGCTCTGAAGGGAAGGGGACATTTGGATTTGGGAGCACTGAATTAGCTTGATTTCTTTTGGGGAGATGAGAGGCCGTTTTGCTTTTACAGAGCATTAGAATTACCAATAACATGGAAGCCATCTATATTTCCATTGACAGATGACGGACCGGAGTGGGGATTTGCTTTTTTGTGGATTGAGTTCAAGCTTTTATTGGGAACATTTTATAGAACATTTTGGATCATGTTTATCCTGTGCTCCTCGCTAAGAACTTACATTGAGGTTTTCATCTAAATCTTTGAGTGACGTGACAGACGAAACCTCTAAGGGATCAATTCACTATAATGAGGCAGCAGAGTTATTCTGTACTTATTCTGGACTTTGTTTGGCCTCTGATCAGTGCTTTTAGAGAGGGTTCCAACAGAATCACATACAGGTGAATCTCACAATATTAGAATATCATCAGGAAGTTAATTTATTTCAGTTCTTCAATGCAAAAAGTGAAACTCACACATTAGATAGTCATTAGAAACAAAGTGATATATTTCAAGCGTTTATTTCTGTTAATGTTGATGATTATGGCTTACAGCCAATGAAAGCCCAAAAGTCATTATCTCAGTAAATTAGAATACTTTATAACACCAGCTTGAAAAAATGATTTTAATATCCAAATTGTTGGCCTACTGAAATATATAATCAGTAAATGCACTCAATACTTGGTCCGGGCTCCTTTTGCATCAATTACTGCATCAATGCGGCGTGGCATGGAGGTGATCAACCTGTAGCACTGTTGAGTTGTTATGGAAGCCCAGGTTGCTTTGGGTTTTCATTGGCTGTAAGCCATAATTATCAACATTAACAGAAATAAACACTTAAAATGTATCGCTCTGTTTGTAATGACTCAATATAATGAGTTTCATTTTTTGTATTGAAGAACTGAAATAAATTAACTTTTCGATGGCATTCTAATTTTGTTAGATGCACCTGTATTTCAGAGATTTTAGCTGAAAACTGGGTGTAATCGTTCAAGTAATACATCAATGTTTGTGAGGCAGAAAGAACAAATAAGCAGGTTAAGAATTGGTTTTATTTATTTTTTACACCTATCCTCAAGCGGTATAAGTGATTAGACAACTTTATTCTTCGATCATTGCGATTACAGAGATACCAGATTTATATTGAGTTTATATGTTTGGCTGCTGTCACACACTAAAAGACGCTTTTTATTGCAAAAAAATATTTTTGCATCACCATATTTAGAGAGCTATATTTTTTATCAGATTTCTGAGTTATGTGAGGGCTTTGAGAGATGAGTTTTTATTGGTCACATATTCAGGCATACGATCTTTTTGGATCACTTTCTATTCTGATATTTGGGATGCAAAATAAACAAAAAACAACAACTAATGAATTTCTTAATGCCATTTTGCATCTGGTTAAATTGCTAAGAAATTTTGCATGCTTTTTTCCGAGAGCGATAACTTTTTTATTTTTCTTCTGATGGAGCCGCATGACAGCTGTTTTTTTGTGGGACAAAATGACATTTTCAGCCCAATACCATTTTAATTTACATTAGTTTTTTTATCACATTTTATTCCACTTTTTGGTTGGTGCTATGATGATAAAGCATAGTTTTTTGCCTCATTTTTTATTTATTTTTTTCACTGTGTTCACTGAAGGATTTAACTTGTGTTACAGATTTACAGATCGGGTCATTCTGTAGGAGGCAATAGCAAATATGTGCACTTTTTTTTACACAAAAATATGTATTTATTGGTATAATATATTTTTTAATTATTTAGCAAAAACATTTTTTTTATATTTGTACAACTTTTTAAAACTTTTCTTTCACTTTCTTACTTAGTTCCTCTAGCAGACTTTCACTTTTTTCATTTTCATCACAGGTATAAAGCAATTGCAATGCACCAAATAATAATCTGACATCCATGTTAGATGATGTGCAGACTTTTCACAAGAAAATGAACTGACTATTTTAAAAGTAAAAGAAAATTCCACAAAATCCAAACATTTAACTGCAACTGTTCCTTTCACAAAGAATTCATTTTGCAAGCAATCTTTAGTTTTTGCACAGCTGTTTTACAAGTCAAATTTTACATCCACATGAGTTTAGTTGTGCACTTTCCCAACATTTCTTATTTTGTCACTTTTGTGAAGGGGGTTGATTATCATTGATGAATGGAAAAAAAAAATCTAGACATTTAACTGTGGATGTCTGTTTTACAAGTCCAATTTAAAACCATTTATGCAACACCTATATTGCAACCTGCTGCCACATTTTCTTTTTGAATATGTACTTTCGCAGCATTTCTTATTTTGTACAGACACTATAAAGGACACACTGGCGCTTAGGCTATACCCAAAGGCTCGCTGCAGGCACCTTGGCAAGCTGTGTGCAAACCCCTGCAAAACAATGATAAATCAAGAAACCAAATGGAGATGCCGCGCTAAAAAGAGGAATAGTGACTGCGAAGTGAGTGAACCTCCGTCACCTACCTCACTGTTGTAAGCTGGCGTGTCCACAAGATCGGACAATTGGCTGCTGCACCAGGCAGCCTCGGCCGATGGCGCCATCGAGCAGTTGATTAGCGAGTAAGGGGCATGGCTAAATGGTGACGTCACTTGTCCGTGAAATGGACACTAGCAAGGGCCAATCCCGACGCGTTTCAAGGGAACCAACCCTCTTTCTCAAGCTACGCAACTGCTAGGCGGTGCCATTGGCCGAGGCTCCCTACCGGTACCCACAGTGGCGAGCATATAGGGGATTTTGCAACCACGGGAGGACGCTCCCTTTCACATCTGTGCACTGCTAGCACTGCCACCCCTTCTATATCACGGAGGACATCATTGCAGCAGCCAATTGTCCGATCTTGTGAACACGCCAACTTACAACAATGATGTAGGTGACGGAGGTTCACTCACTTCACAGTCACTATTCCTATTTTTAGCGTGGCATCTCCATTTGGTTTCTTGATTTCTTACTATGTCCTTTTTGTCGAGGGTTGAATAATTGGGTTTGAAAGGACTGTAAAAAGAATAGAAATGTAAATATAAAAAGTGTCAATGGCTAAAATAATTAAAACCCAATACCACTGCTTAGAATGTGGTAGTACTACCAAACAAAGATTACGATTGGCTTTTTTTGACACCGGTAAGCATTATAGTATGGAAGAAGTAGAAGAGAATATAGAATATATGGTACATCACTCGTATCAGTTACAGCAAGATGATGTTACCTCTGACAGAAACACCATCAGCTTGAGCCAATGTTCTGCATAGAATGATGTGCCTGTCCAAAGTGACTAAGAGGGATCTTTTTTTAATTTTAAGAAACATAAAAAGTTGGTCATAGCATTGTGTTATTAAATAGGCTAATGGTTACCACCGGGTTACCATCTGCTTCTGTAGTGAGGTCACTTTAAAATGAAAAATGCTGTATTTTTGATAAAGTGAAAAAAACGGAGATGTTTGAAATTTGTATGTTTTTTATAGGGTATCTACAGACGGTAACTCAGCTACATATTACTCTACATTATAAGGATAAATATGACAGAAAAAATAAAGAAGTAGCAATAAGAAATAACATGCTGTTATTATGGAAAAAAATGTAAAAGGTGAATAGTTGAAATATGAAATAATCCAATGGTTCCTTAACCCATCGAGATCCACTTGCCATTGATGACAGACAAGAAACACAGAGTTATTCTTCAGAGGTGGTGTTTCCCATTTCATTCATTTCTTTTAACAAACTGCCTTCAAAAATCTTGACAAAACTAGATTGCAACATTGGTTGTGAATGATCGATTATGGACATTTACAGAGATAATAAGATGAACAAACCCAAAGGCCTTCACTATTGATCAAGATTATTATCTGGGGCATTTTTACATGTTTTTTTTTTCATTTTTCAAGGTTATTTGCTAACCTTGCTTGGGGGGCAAATTTAGATTAACTCCACAGTAACCAAGAAACAGTAGTTGATTAGTTGACAACAAGAACCAACATGGATTGCAATGAAAAACTAAGGATATATAAACAAATGCTGGGACAAATATCCTTGTTTATTTTACATTGAAGCCTTGAAACATGCATATACAATACAATAATACACAAATAATACAGTCATTTCATTGGTAATAGAAATGTCAAGGAAATACCTTTAATATTTTCATAGCTAGTCCATTTTTAATAGAAAAACTCAAAGATGTTGACTGACAACTAAGACATGACGTAACAATAGGGTTTGGGACATCAAAATCCCCCCACCACATCAGCCAGAGGAAAAAAAAATGGCAAAGTGACTAGATCTGAAAGCCTAGCATCAATGATTAATATTGCGGTGTAATACCGCATGTACTATTATCATTAGCTTCTGTTGAAACTTGTAACAATCAGAACATGTTGCAGATTTTTCTGTTGCAGATTTGAGCTTCCAGCAGAATCATTCCGCACTCATACAACGATGTTCTGCTACCTAAACCCTTCTTTTCCCTGTACGCACCCAAGGCTCTCCTATATTAACTGTATGGGTGCAGTCAGACGGCCGTATAACACGGGCGACGATCGCACCATCGTGCACGGACAAGCGGCAGCTCTCCTGCTCCAACTGCATAGAAGTACCGTACATGAGTCTGTGGACATTAAGGCCAAATTAGGCCTGGTTTTGTAGGGGATTAGTGTCTGAATCGGAGGCATTTTTGGAAATTTCATAAAAATGGTATTTCATCGGCCAGTCTTAATAGTTAGCTCAAGTATAATGCACCTAACTTATGAAAGGGAATCTGTCACCAGGTTATGGCTTTGTTGTCTGGGAGCCGCATGATGTAGGGGTTGAGACCCCAATTCCAGTAATGTATTACTGGGCCGCACTGTTTTTTCTGCTGCAGATGCACCAGTTCCCTGAGCTCGGTATAACCCCACCACGGATCGGCAGCTTTCTGTGTACGCTGCGCATAGGCAGCATGATGTTAACCACTGGTCAGAGCAAGGTTACATAGAGCAATTGACTAAGCATGAGATGCCTAATCCTGCAGTGATAAACTCCTGCTTTGCTACTTTATTCCTCCAGAAACCTGATGTACAGCAATGAATATGTTTCCTGCATTCCCACCAGATTCCTTGTTCTACTGTTTTGCCACTTTCTCTCTATTCGTCATTCCTACTAATTAACTCTCTCTTCACGACATAATATCCTTCAGCTCGGGAAGGTAATTTCTCATAACTATGATGGTGTTAGTAAATGTAATAACAGATGAGTAGAGATCTCATCTTGGAAATAGTATTACTATTATCTTTGCACACAGAATTGTACAGCGCTGTGTGACAAACTGGAGCTGGAATTGATTTGTTTCTTCATATTCTGCACTTTACATGAAGTGGGACCTGACAATTTATCTTCTGTTCCAAAGGATGTAATAAGCACTACTTCCCAGAAAACACTAATGTTTATTGATTTCCTGTCTCCCATCACTGTCTCTTCCCTCTCAACACTTTTGGATTTGCAAGCTTAAAATACAATTCATCTGTATCATTTTATGGGGAAACATGTAATTATATCTATTAGTTACATGTAGAAAATTGCATGCAAGTTCTACAGGAAACAGCAATCGTCGGTCTGAAGATGGCCTTGTCTTATTTACTGTCCGCTACCCGATTCCCCATCTTTCCTACCCAAGATAGGTAGGAATTGTGGTACTCGCTAATAATTCAGTACAACCTGGCAATGACAGATATCCTGCTGTATACACTCCTGTGCCCACTCGCTTCCATACTTTTATCACAAGTATTCAATGCATAGCACTGGCTGACACAGGAGCTGCATAGCATGAACCAGGCCCTAAATACTCTGAAGAACATCAGGGGATTTTGGTCCAACCTGATATATGATAGCACAGTACAACATGTAATGCCAGGGAGGTGGCAATCCACCACCCTCTTCACGTACAGCACTTATCAGATGAAGTTGTAAAGGCGTGAGAACATGGCTGTCACCCCCAGAAGAGAGTGTTGGTGAGATTTAGAATTGCAATGTGATATTGTAGACTGTATTCTTTTATGTTGGTGATTGATGCATTTGTGTAATGTTTGATTAGTGCCTTCTAATGCAAATGTATGAGGAAAGTGGAAATAAATTTCTAGGCATAAATTAAAGAAAGAGTTAACAGTTTGGGAGTTAATTCCTGTCTAGAGAAAGTCGGCCATGAGTAGTGAAGTGAGGAGTGTGAAGCCAATCACAGACATGGTGACAGTGCAGGCTGCAATCCGGGGCTGTGCAGAAAACAGGACAGAGACAGCTGATTCATCAAAACCGGGAAGGAGCCTAGGTGGAGTGGGGACATACTATGCCCCCATCTAATATATCAAATCTGCTGGCATTATCTACTGCAGAAATGTTATTCTGGTCTCTGACTGGAGTAGCATTTCTGGCACAGCACAAACAACTGCCTCTTACTATAGGTGCCAAATTAATTAAATGGTTTGAGCCCCTTAACTTCATATGACGTATATTTACATCATATGCTGTGTCCCTGACTTTGATGTGGGCTCACACACTGAGCCCGCATCTTTCCCCTGCACATGACGACTGATTTAATCATGTAAGAGAGAAATAACCTCCGGCACTCAACAAGTCCACACTTAATTGTCCTTAATGAAGATAAATTTATTCATAGACAGCCAGCAAAAATAGATGACAGACAAAAAATTCCAACATTTCGGCGCATCACCTTTTTCAAGGAAGTCTGTATAAAATAATGAATAAATCACATGTCAATAACAGCTAGTGTGAAAGGACCATGATATCAGGAAAGCTGGCGTGTGTCCCGAGGCTCAAAGGCCCATCTGTAACCATGTCATGTGATTGGGCGCTGATGGGTTCTCATGACAGCCAGTAATCTGGTGATGACCCCTATGCTTGTCATTATGATAATCATATAAACTCTGGTGACGAGATAGTGATTTCTGCTATACATAGCAGTGCTGAAGCTATCTGTTTACCCAAAGCCCTACAGTTGATTTTCTTATTCTGTAGTGACCCTTTGCTTGGCAATTTTGTGCATGTCTAAGGCTCTAGGAAAGGACGTCCACAGAAAACACCACCACATAAACACAACCATGACACTAGTGTTTAGGGTCTTGACAGAATACCTCAGCTATGGCGTCTCTTGTACAGTCAAAGCAGGGGCGGACATATCAATGGTGCAGCTGCACAGGGTCCCAAGAGGTAGAAAGGCCCACTGCCACCTCCAAAACTGGTGGACTTGTGCAATATTATTATTATTATTTATTGTTATAGCGCAATTTATTCCATGGCGCTTTACATGTAAGGAGGGGTATACATAATAATAACAAGTACAATAATCTTAAACAATACAAGTCATAACTGGTACAGGAGGAGAGAGGACCCTGCCCACGAAGGCTCACAATCTACAAGGGATGGGTGAGAATACAGTAGGTGAGGGTAGAGCTGGTCAGCGGTTTGGTCAATTGGTGGTTACTGCAGGTTATAGGCTTGTCAGAAGAGGTGGGTCTTCAGGCTCTTTTTGAAGGTTTCCACTGTAGGCGAGAGTCTGATATGTTGTGGTAGAGAGTTCCAGAGTAGGGGTGATGCGCGAGAGAAATCTTGTATGCGATTGTGGGAAGAGGAGATAAGAGGGGAAAAGAGAAGGAGATCTTGTGAGGATCGGAGGTTGCATGCAGGAAAGTACCGGGAGACGAGGTCACAGATGTATGGAGGAGACAGGTTGTGGATGGCTTTGTATGTCATGGTTAGGGTTTTGTACTGGAGTCTCTGGGCAATGGGGAGCCAGTGAAGGGATTGACAGAGGGGAGAAGCTGGGGAATAGCAGGAGGACAGGTGGATTAGTCGGGCAGCAGAGTTTAGAATAGATTGGAGGGGTGCAAGAGTGTTTGAGGGGAGGCCACAGAGCAGGAGGTTGCAGTAGTCAAGGCGAGAGATGATGAGGGCATGGACTAGGGTTTTTTGCAGATTCTTGGTTGAGGAATGAACGGATTCATGAAATATTTTTGAGTTGAAGTCGGCAGGAAGTGGAAAGGGCTTGGATATGTGGTTTGAAAGAGAGATCAGCGTAAAGGATTACCCCGAGGCAGCAAGCTTGTGGGACTGGGGAGAGTGGGAAGCTATTTACTGTAATGGATAGGTTCGTTGGGGGGGTCACATGAGATGGGGGAAAGATGATGAATTCTGTTTTGTCCATGTTAAGTTTCAGAAATCTAACGGAGAAGAAGGATAAAATAGTGGACAGACATTGAGGGATTCTGGTTAGTAGGGAGGTGATATCTGGTCCAGAGATGTAGATCTGTGTGTCATCAGCATAGAGATGATACTGAAAGCCATGAGATTCTATCAGCTGTCCCAGGCCAAAGGTGTAAATGGAGAAGAGCAGAGGCCCTAGGACTGAACCTTGTGGGACTCCGACAGATAGGGGGCGAGGTGAGGAGGTGGTGTGTGAGTGGGAGACGCCGAATGTCCGGTCTGTTAGGTATGATGAGATCCAGGATAGGGCCAAATCTGTGATGCCAAGGGATGAGAGGGTCTGTAATAATAGGGAATGGTCCACTGTGTCAAAGGCAGCTGACAGGTCCAGGAGGAGGAGGACAGAGTAGTGTTGCTTGCTCTTGGCGGTTAAGAGGTCATTGGTGACCTTAGTAAGGGCAGTTTCAGTGAAGTAGTGTGACCGGAAGCCAGATTGTAAGCAGTCAAAGAGGGAGCAAAAAGAGAGATGGGAGGACAGTTCAAGGTAGACATGTTGTTCCAGTAGCTTGGAGGCATAGGGGAGAAGTGATATAGGGCGATAGCTAGATACAGAGGATGGGTCAAGAGAGGGCTTTTTGAGGATAGGTGTGATGGAGGCATGTTTAAAGCTTGAGGGGAAAACACCAGTTGTTAGTGATAGGATGAAGAGATGGGTTAGGGTTGGGATGAAGACTGTGGTGAGGTTTGGGATGAAGTGGGATGGGATCGGGTCAAGTACACAGGTGGTGAGATGTGATCTTGAGAGTAGAGTGGAGAGTCGATCTTCTGTAATGGTGGAGAAGTTGGTTTTGCAGGTGGAGGGCTGGGAAGTTGGGAGGAAGGGCTCTGGGGGTTGTTGACCAAAACTGTCTCTGATGCTATCAATCTTCTGCTTGAAAAATGAGGCAAAGTCTTCAGCTGAGATGAGTAGGGAGGGAGGAGGTGCTGGGGGACAGAGGAGAGAATTTAAGGTGTTGAATAACTGTTTAGGGTTGTGAGACAGGGAGGATATGAGAGATGAGAAGTAGGTTTGTTTAGCTGTGGCGAGTGTGGTCTTGAAAGAAGTGAGGGACTGTTTGATTGTGATGAAGTGCTTGTTGGAGTGGGATCTTTTCCATCTGCACTCAGCAGCCCTGGAAGCTCGCCTCAGTTCTCTGGTCAGGCTGGTGTGCCAGAGCTGTCTGTTGATTTTGCGAGCTTTGGTATCTGTAAGTGGGGCAGCAGATTCCAGAGCTACAGCTATTGTGGTGTTATATAGAGCGGCAGCGTCATCCGCATTGTCTATGGAACTTATGTCAGTGAGAGGGAGGAGGGATTCAGAGAATGAATGTAGGTGAAGATGTTTAAGATTTTTGCAGGGGTGTGAAAGTTTATGGGGTGGGGATTGTAGACATGGAGTGGAGAGGGAAGAGAATGTGAGAAGGTTGTGGTAAGAGAGTGGAAGAGGTGAGTTAGAGAGGTTAGATAGAGAGCAGAGGCAAGTGAAGATGAGGTCCAGTGTGTGACCATCTTTGTGAGTGGCTGCATAAGACCATTGAGTGAGGCTGAAGGAGGAAGTGAGAGATAGAAGTTTAGTGGCAGCTGAGAGGGAAGTGTCAATAGGGATGTTGAAGTCGACCATGATATGATGAGCTATTGGTCTTTACTATTCTTGCACAGGGGCCCTCTTCTGACTGTGTCCAACACTGAGTCAGAGGCAGCATAGACATTTATCATTAACGATTTACAGGTGACATCTTGTCTCTTCACAGACGTTTTGTTCTCCCTTTCTTTTCAATTTGGTCTAAACCAGAGGTGTCAAACTGCATTCCTCGAGGGCCGCAAACAGGTCATGTTTTCAGGATTTCCTTGTATTGCACAGGTGATAATTCAATCACCTGCACAGAATGATTCCAGCACCTTGTGCAATACAAGGAAATCCTGAAAACATGACCTGTTTGCGGCCCTCGAGGAATGCAGTTTGACTTCTCTGGTCTAAACCAATACGATGACTTCTTCAGCTATATCTCAATTTTGAAAAGCATGGTGAAGTGAATGGCTCCCATTGCTCCACTAGTTCAGTGCCTGACTGTACATTTGTACTTTTATTATATTTATTTATAATATTTTATATAGCGCCAACATATTCCACCACGCTTTATGCATCAAAAACTGTTATTTCCAAAACCTATGCGGGAAATGCTTGGATCACACGTGAAATTGGCTTTTACCTGTAAATGAAATTTGTAAACGGTTTTTAATTTTTCACTCTAAAAAAATGCTGTTAAATCCTGTCCATGGGAATGTATTAAGCAGGCTGACAATGTCTTTCTAATTGCTGTAGTCAAGAAAATCATTTTTTTTTTTTTGCTTTTGCATCCTGGGATTTCTGAGCAATCTTTAATACGGTACTTTATCCTGCATGGAGAAAAATGAAAATCATTTGGAAATCTCTTGAAAATTTAGATTCCCCTAACTTACTACAAAAAGTTTCAGTTTCGTCTTTGAGTAAAATAGTTATTTAACTTCACAATGTGAATTTGATCTTAAGCCCATGTATATGGCAGAACCATGAGTGTGAGTCTATGGGGCGCTGCCCAGTGTCTCCACCATATGATCTCTATGAGGAACCATTTGTGCAGAGAGACCCTTGATATCCTAGATGTAATGCTTTTAGGGGCCCGCACCTATGGTCACCATGTGATAGTGTGAATCTGCCATTGTTTATATGCCTTGTTATCTTTAAGTTAATAAAAAGAATTTAAAAAAAGAGACTCTATACAATTGTATGATTAGCAAATCTAAAAAAATGTGATTGTGTGTGTTTCATTAGCACCACATTCCTCCAGGCCTCATCTTGGCATGTCCCATCATTTAACCAGTGCAATCTGTAATTACTGTGCTAACATTTTTCTAGTCTGTGTTTAACTGCATAATATGAATTGTTTTCAACTAAAATAATGAGATGTGAATGTGGTTTTAAACTGGCTCGTTCATTGCCCATTAAGACTAATTACTTCTCATTAGCTGAATAAAATAGCAATCAATGTGTTAAAATGAGGAGACTAATATCCCCCGTGCGTAGTTTATCTTTTTGTATTATAGCGTGACTGCAGAATTTAGACACATTCAAAGGAATCGGTATATCAAAGCTTTTATGCCAGAAAACGGGGGTAAAATAGTTGTAACATTTTTGTGTAATGCAGAGTTGTGCAAAAAAAAAAAGTTTACAATTTTTGTCTTTTTCATGCTAGTTTGCACCAGCTCTGCCAAAATGGGCAGAAATGGGAGGAGCCAAGGGTGACTGGGTGTGGCTATGTCAAATTTACGTTACTCCAGTGCATGCCTCTGATCAGATGAGCCAAATTCTTTAAGCAGCATGCACCTCTTAATTAATTCAGCACATCTTAGGCTACTTTCACACTAGCGTCGTATGACGCACGTCGCAATGTGTCATAGTAACATAGTAACATAGTAACATAGTTAGTAAGGCCGAAAAAAGACATTTGTCCATCCAGTTCAGCCTATATTCCGTCATAATAAATCCCCAGATCTACGTCCTTTTACAGAACCTAATAATTGTATGATACAATATTGTTCTGCTCCAGGAAGACATCCAGGCCTCTCTTGAACCCCTCGACTGAGTTCGCCATCACCACCTCCTCAGGCAAGCAATTCCAGATTCTCACTGCCCTAACAGTAAAGAATCCTCTTCTATGTTGGTGGAAAAACCTTCTCTCCTCCAGACGCAAAGAATGCCCCCTTGTGCCCGTCACCTTCCTTGGTATAAACAGATCCTCAGCGAGATATTTGTATTGTCCCCTTATATACTTATACATGGTTATTAGATCGCCCCTCAGTCGTCTTTTTTCTAGACTAAATAATCCTAATTTCGCTAATCTATCTGGGTATTGTAGTTCTCCCATCCCCTTTATTAATTTTGTTGCCCTCCTTTGTACTCTCTCTAGTTCCATTATATCCTTCCTGAGCACCGGTGCCCAAAACTGGACACAGTACTCCATGTGCGGTCTAACTAGGGATTTGTACAGAGGCAGTATAATGCTCTCATCATGTGTATCCAGACCTCTTTTAATGCACCCCATGATCCTGTTTGCCTTGGCAGCTGCTGCCTGGCACTGGCTGCTCCAGGTAAGTTTATCATTAACTAGGATCCCCAAGTCCTTCTCCCTGTCAGATTTACCCAGTGGTTTCCCGTTCAGTGTGTAATGGTGATATTGATTCCCTCTTCCCATGTGTATAACCTTACATTTATCATTGTTAAACCTCATCTGCCACCTTTCAGCCCAAGTTTCCAACTTATCCAGATCCATCTGTAGCAGAATACTATCTTCTCTTGTATTAACTGCTTTACATAGTTTTGTATCATCTGCAAATATCGATATTTTACTGTGTAAACCTTCTACCAGATCATTAATGAATATGTTGAAGAGAACAGGTCCCAATACTGACCCCTGCGGTACCCCACTGGTCACAGCGACCCAGTTAGAGACTATACCATTTATAACCACCCTCTGCTTTCTATCACTAAGCCAGTTACTAACCCATTTACACACATTTTCCCCCAGACCAAGCATTCTCATTTTGTGTACCAACCTCTTGTGCGGCACGGTATCAAACGCTTTGGAAAAATCGAGATATACCACGTCCAATGACTCACCGTGGTCCAGTCTATAGCTTACCTCTTCATAAAAACTGATTAGATTGGTTTGACAGGAGCGATTTCTCATAAACCCATGCTGATATGGAGTTAAACAGTTATTCTCATTGAGATAATCCAGAATAACATCCCTCAGAAACCCTTCAAATATTTTACCAACAATAGAGGTTAGACTTACTGGCCTATAATTTCCAGGTTCACTTTTAGAGCCCTTTTTGAATATTGGCACCACATTTGCTATGCGCCAGTCCTGCGGAACAGACCCTGTCGCTATAGAGTCACTAAAAATAAGAAATAATGGTTTATCTATTACATTACTTAGTTCTCTTAGTACTCGTGGGTGTATGCCATCCGGACCCGGAGATTTATCTATTTTAATCTTATTTAGCCGGTTTCGCACCTCTTCTTGGGTTAGATTGGTGACCCTTAATATAGGGTTTTCATTGTTTCTTGGGATTTCACCTAGCATTTCATTTTCCACCGTGAATACCGTGGAGAAGAAGGTGTTTAATATGTTAGCTTTTTCCTCGTCATCTACAACCATTCTTTCCTCACTATTTTTTAAGGGGCCTACATTTTCAGTTTTTATTCTTTTACTATTGATATAGTTGAAGAACAGTTTGGGATTAGTTTTACTCTCCTTAGCAATGTGCTTCTCTGTTTCCTTTTTGGCAGCTTTAATTAGTTTTTTAGATAAAGTATTTTTCTCCCTATAGTTTTTTAGAGCTTCAATGGTGCCATCCTGCTTTAGTAGTGCAAATGCTTTCTTTTTACTGTTAATTGCCTGTCTTACTTCTTTGTTTAGCCACATTGGGTTTTTCCTATTTCTAGTCCTTTTATTCCCACAAGGTATAAACCGCTTACACTGCCTATTTAGGATGTTCTTAAACATTTCCCATTTATTATCTGTATTCTCATTTCTGAGGATATTGTCCCAGTCTACCAGATTAAGGGCATCTCTAAGCTGTTCAAACTTTGCCTTCCTAAAGTTCAATGTTTTTGTGACTCCCTGACAAGTCCCCCTAGTGAAAGACAGGTGAAACTGCACAATATTGTGGTCGCTATTTCCTAAATGCCCAACCACCTGCAGATTTGTTATTCTGTCAGGTCTATTAGATAGTATTAGGTCTAAAAGTGCTGCTCCTCTGGTTGGATTCTGCACCAATTGTGAAAGATAATTTTTCTTGGTTATTAGCAGAAACCTGTTGCCTTTATGGGTTTCACAGGTTTCTGTTTCCCAGTTAATATCCGGGTAGTTAAAGTCCCCCATAACCAGGACCTCATTATGGGTTGCAGCTTCATCTATCTGCTTTAGAAGTAGACTTTCCATGCTTTCTGTTATATTTGGGGGTTTGTAACAGACCCCAATGAGAATTTTGTTACCATTTTTCCCTCCATGAATTTCGACCCATATGGACTCGACATCTTCATTCCCTTCGCTAATATCCTCCCTTAAAGTGGACTTTAGACAAGACTTTACATAGAGACAAACCCCTCCTCCTCTCCGATTTTTACGATCCTTTCTAAACAGACTGTAACCCTGTAAGTTAACTGCCCAGTCATAGCTTTCATCTAACCATGTCTCGGTTATTCCCACTATGTCAAAGTTACCTGTAGATATTTCTGCTTCTAGTTCTTCCATCTTGTTTGTCAGGCTTCTGGCGTTTGCGAGCATGCAGTTTAGAGGATTTTGTTTTGTTCCAATCTCCTCACTGTGGATTGTTTTAGAAATGTTCTTACCTCCCTTCTGAGTATGTTTTCCTGGGTCGTCTTTGTACGAGTCTAATGTTTTTCTTCCCGTCCCCTCTTCTTCTAGTTTAACGCCCTCCTGATGAGTGTAGCGAGTCTTCTGGCGAATGTGTGTTTCCCAGGTTTGTTGAGGTGTAGTCCGTCTCTGGCGAGGAGTCCATCATACCAGTAATTCACACCGTGGTCCAGGAATCCAAATCCTTGTTGTCTGCACCATCGTCTTAGCCAGTTGTTTGCATCAAGGATCCTGTTCCATCTCCTGGTGCCATGCCCATCTACTGGAAGGATAGAAGAAAAAACTACCTGTGCATCCAGTTCCTTTACTTTCTTCCCCAACTCTTCAAAGTCCTTGCAGATTGTCGGTAGGTCCTTCCTTGCCGTGTCATTGGTGCCAACATGTATCAGAAGAAATGGGTGGACGTCCTTGGAGCTGAAGAGCTTTGGTATCCTATCGGTCACATCCTTGATCATCGCACCTGGAAGGCAGCATACTTCTCTTGCAGTTATGTCCGGTCTGCAGATGGCTGCTTCTGTGCCTCTCAGTAGTGAGTCTCCCACCACCACCACTCTTCGTTGCTTCTTGGCTGTACTTTTTGCTGTCACTTGTTGCTGTGTGCCCTTTTCTTTTTTGCTTGCTGGTATTGCTTCATTCTTAGGTGTGCCATCTTCATCCTCTACAAAGATTTGATATCGGTTCTTCAGTTGTGTGGTTGGTGATTTCTCCATGGTCTTCTTGCTTCTTTTGGTCACATGCTTCCACTCATCTGCTTTTGGAGGTTCTCTGACACTTTTTGCACCTTCTGTGACCAGTAGAGATGCTTCTGTTCTGTCTAGAAAGTCTTCATTCTCTTTGATGAGTTTCAAAGTTGCTATTCTTTCTTCCAGACCCCGCACCTTTTCTTCTAAAAGGGCCACTAGTCTACACTTCTGACAGGTGAAATTGGATTCTTCTTCTGGTCGATCTGTGAACATGTAGCACATGCTGCAGCTCACCATGTAGGTTGTCACATCTGCCATGTTGCTCCTAGATCCTGCTGACTTGCTGTGTGTTTTCCTTCTTGTGTAATCTACTCAGCCAAGCTCTCTTGCAATAATGTCCTACAGGCAAAAATTTGCGCGCCGTACGGCGCGCGGTTTGGTGATGCTTTCGAAGCAGCTGGTCCCGGCTGTACCCAACGATCTTCTAGCTTAGGGAGACTTCGCTTCTCCCAGAAGGCACCTGGAATATGCAAATTAGCCTCCTGAAGCTTGAATCCCTGGTTTGGTGATGCTTTCGAAGCAGCTGGTCCCGGCTGTACCCAACGATCTTCTAGCTTAGGGAGACTTCGCTTCTCCCAGAAGGCACCTGGAATATGCAAATTAGCCTCCTGAAGCTTGAATCCCTGGTTTTTTGGTGTCGTTTTGCAAAAAAAAGTATCCTGCAAAGTTGTCTGTAGGATGCGTTTTTTTCTCCATAGGCTTGTATTAGCGACGCATTGCGACGCATTGCCACATGTCGCAACGTCGGCACCAAAAAACGTTGCATGTAACGTTTTTGATGCGTTGTGTCCGCCATTTCCGACCGCGCATGTGCGGGCGGAACTCCGCCCCCTCCTCCACAGAGCTCACAATGGGGCAGCGGATGCGTTGTAAAACTGCATCCGCTGCCCCAGTTGTGCTGCGCTTTCACAGCATGCGTCGGTACGTTGCCAAAACGCATTGCGTCGTGCGTCGTACGATGCTAGTGTGAAAGTAGCCTTATTTCTACATGTGTATGAAACGCCAGTCATGATGACTCATACCCTTAATCTCTGATAAGGTCAGTACAATAAGCCTAGAGAGTGAAGGTTGCCCATAAAAGGCCCTATGCTCCAATACTAATGACATGCAATAGTAGAGGGGCCCTTGCACAAATTTTCACAATGTCCAGGGGCTAGAAGTGACACTTTCGCCTTATTAATCCCATCTGGTCGGGATTTGTTGTCATTGTCCTAGATATTGGGAGCAGTCGCAGCACTGAACTCCTACCCCTTCATTGCAAATACTGATCTACACATTCTAAAGCTTGCGGCACTGTAGGTGTCATTTTAGTTCATCTTGCAGATATTAATGATTTGTTAGGCTGCCGTCACACTATCAGTATTTGCTCAGTATTTGATATCAGTATTCCTCAGCCAAAACCAGGAGTGGGTGATAAATGCAGAAGTGGTGCATATGTTTCTATTATACTTTTCCTCTAATTGTTCCACTCCTGGTTTGGCTTACAAATACTGATGTAAAATACTGACCAAATACTGCTAGTGTGACAGCAGCCTTAGTGTTGAGACTTTATTCTTAGTCTTGTTTTTATCCATAGGTCCTAATCGGAAAGCTAATTACCTATAGAGATAAACTCCTTCTGAATGTTTAAATCTGTTTGATTTGTTGAAGACCTATGTTACTGGTGTCATTAGTGTTTGGATCAGTGAGTTTTCAGTATGTCCTCCATGTGTCCGTTTTTACCATCAGTATTTTTCACAGATGCATAAAGAAATGAATAAAATCTTTTCCTATACTTTGCAAAGTTGAATACGTACATCACATGGATGGGGCACTGATGCCGCCGCTGTGCTGTACGTGTTTATCATGGAACCAAAGATAAGTGGTCCTTACATCAAATAGGAAGTAGAGAGAGCGCTTCACAAGTTGGTGAATATCACATCTTTATTCTGCCATCCACATGAATATTCTCAGCACACTCTAGAAAGAGTCGTCACAATTATTTCTTTGGAATGATATATCTGTGTCTGATCTTGTAGGTCATCCGATATATTTAATTAACTTTAGTGACTAATTAGGAGATTAACCATAACCACTTCATGAAAGGGTGAAAAAAAAAACATGAGGTATAGCAAAATAGCAACAACAAAAAAAAACAATTCGCAGTGGTTTTCATTTTTCTTGTACAATTCAGTTGTACAGTAAAAATTACATAGGAATATGATTTTTGGGGTCAGTGCGATTACGGGGATGCCAAACATAGTTTTATTTAATATACCCAAAACTGCGGCCTAAATAAGGGCACTTCCAAATATTACAGAGTATCAAATCAGAGAGAACACGGAAGCTTTCTAGCCAATAAAAACATTAAAGTTTATTAATAATACATATAAAAACTAAACAAGTCCAATAGTACTCAATGGCGATACAGTGACAGAATCTACTGACTGCATGAAGTAAATACAACATAAAAAACCTATAATAATCAAATGATCCCAAGACCATAAATAGGTAGGCAAGGAATGGATCTTACATGTGCAAAAAATGATGTGACAAAGTTCTACACGCCCAAGATACAAAGACAGGCTTTAACAGGTAAATTACCATATATATAGTTGATATAAATCATGCATGTATCACAATAAACAAAGTTTGAAGATATATGGGCTAAAATATGCTGCCTACAAATATATGCACAAAAATGCCTAAGTTAGCAATCACAAATAAGCTACACAAAACAGGAGTGATAGAAAATACATGGCAGAGACAACTACCTAAAGCTAGATTTGTAGCGATACTAACGATCCAAAGTGGAGTTTCTACACTCACTTGTATGGTAAGTATAAAGTGCTTGTCAGCGCTAAGATGCAAGGCAAGGGGATAGGTTAGGATGTATATTACCTGACATGCGGCTCAGTAGAAGGACCCCGACGCGCGTTTCGCGGTTAGGCTTCGTCCAGGGGGAGAATCATGATTTGATAGTTTTATTTAAGCGGCAAAAAAATATTCTGAAAGTTGTCAAATAAAAATTTCACTTGTGTCACCATTTTCTGAGAGTCGTAAGGTTGTCACTTTTGGGAGATGGAGCTGTACGAGGGCTTATTTTTATCAAAACCATTTTGGTCTAGATACATTTTGATCACCTGTAATCACATTGTTTTATGCTGATGTAAAAGCCGTGAAAAGCGCAATTTTGCTGCTTTTATTTGTATTTCTTGTTGGATCATTTACCGATCGGGTTAATTTATCTTATATTTTTATAGATCAAACTTTTACGATTGCAGCTGTATTCAATTTCTATTTTTTTTTATTTCTTAATTGTTAAAGGGGAAAGGTTTATATACCAATATTTTTTTTCATATCTGTTTAAAGTATTAGTTAGGCCCCTCCTGGGAATTGAACCTACACTCATCCAATCGATAGTGCTGTACACAGTATTGCGCTATTTAGCAAAAATCAGTTATGACAAATCTATCTATCCATCCATTATCTTTCTATCTATTTATCT